>NW_026988412.1:15007500-20007500 GCF_030222135.1 Aotus nancymaae
AGGCTGTAGCAGGAGATGCTTGAATACAGGAACTGGAGGTTGCAGTGAGCTGAGATCACACCATTGTACTCCAGCCTGGGCAACAGAGTGACTCCATCTCAAACAATAAATAAAATAAAATAAAATAAAATTTTGCATTAAACTCAAAAATCAAAATAACAGGATATAGGGCCAGGCTTGGTGGCTCACGAACCTGTAATCCCAGCACTTTGAGAGGCGAAGGTGGTGGAATCACTTGGGGTTAGGAGTTCAAGACAAGCCTGGCCAACATGGTGAAACCCCGTCTCTACTAAAAATACAAAAATTAGTCAGGTGTGGTGATATGTGCCTGTAGTCCCAGCTACTCGGGAGACTGAGGCAGGAGAATCACTTGAACCTGGGAAGTGATAGTTGCAGTGAGCTGAGATTGCACCATTGTACTCCAGTCTGGGCATTGCAGTGAGACTCCATCTCAAAAATAAACAAAAACCAGGATATAAAACAAAGATATTCACTGTCACAAGTTTACCCAGCTTAAAAAAAAAAAACTGAAGTTTTCAGAAATCTATGTAACTCACCAATTATCTACCACATTTTTTGTGGAAATGTATTCATTTTCTAAAGCTGAAATTGAATAGAAATTTTCTTTATTATTTTCTTTGGTAGCTAACATTCTAAAAGCTAGATTGAATTCTGTCTGAAATCACTGAGCCATAAAACACACACCAGAGAAAATTTCTAAATTCACTCTGAGAAAGAAAAAGGTAAATGAAAATTTTCAACAAATAAATATATTATTAGATATTAACTTTTTGTAACTCACGTCTTTTCTGCCCTTTGGAAATATTTTCTTGCCTTTCAAGCTCTACTAATAAAATGCAATATACACTTAAAAAACTGAGGTCCGCTGGGCACAGTGGCTCACACCTGTAATCTCAGCACTTTGGAAGGCTCATGCAGGTGAGTCACTTAAGCTCAGAATTTTGAGACTGGTCTGGCTAACATGGCAAAACCCTATCTCTACTAAAAATACAAAAACTAGCTGGGTATGGTGGTTCACATCTGTAGTCCCAGCTACTTGGGAGGCTGAGGCATGAGAAACACATAAACTCAGGATTTGGAGGTTGCAGTGAGTCGAGATGCCACCACTGCACTCCAGCCTGGGTGGCAGAGATTAACTCTGTCCAAAAAAAAAAAAAAAACTTCAGGTAAAAATAAGTGAACAAATCTTTTCAAGATGCAGATATGTCTTACTCATGTGCCAAGAAGTCAGGCCATTCAATTACTTGAGAGATTGTCCCACCTCGTCCTGCTCACTTGAGAGCTCAATAACCTCCTCACAAGAGACTCTGAACTATGCCAGTGAATGCCTCGGGCACATTTTACTCTGCAAGTTCTTATCCCATCTCACTGGGGTCATTTTTTTGTTTGTTTCTTTCTTTTTCTTTTTGTCTTTTGGAGTCCTAGGGGTTTTTGGTTTGTTTTTTGTATTTTTATGTATTTTTAGTAGAGACGGGATTTCACCATGTTGACCGGTATGGTCTTGATCTCTTGACCTCGTGATTCACCCGCCTCGGCCTCCCAAAGTGCTGGGATTACAGGCGTGTGCCACCGCACCCAGCCTGGTTTGTTTTTTGTTTTTTAGCCTAGAAATTTTTTACTACTTTTCTGCCCCCTAAGAAAATCCAGCAGGCAAAAATTATTTGTTTTCTCCTCAATACTAGTATCTGATTGGCTGACCAGCAACGTGTCTCCAAGAAATGAAAGCTTGGTTGGGTGAAGACAATATGAATGTCTCAAGAAATTAGCTTAAAAAAAAAAAAGTGCACCAGGAATTGCCTCTTATCCTCTCAACAACCACCTGAACACTTGAGAAGCTACACTCAATACCTCAGCTTGTCCTATGAGAGAAAATGATACAGAAGCTGATAGTCACTAGACACTGTAGCAGACATAGCCATGGGCCATGGTGGGTATCTCGGTTTATCCCCATACAGTACGGAAACCCAGGTCCAAGAAAAAACTAAAAGGTGACTGAAGACACATCACCCTATAAAATTTCCAAAAGGAAAACTTTACCCAAAAACATTCTGAAAAAATATCTGTGTCTAGGGAAGAGACGACAAAAAAACACACAGAGATATTTTACAGTACAGTGTCAGGAAATTATTCTTTGCTTTCTTCTCATAGGAAATGTTTACAAAAAAAAAAAAATTTTTTTAATGTGCCATCAAATGCTTTGTCAAAAACTAACTAATTGGCCAGGTTCGGTGGCTCATGTCTGTAATCCCAGATCTTTGGGAGGTCAAGGCAGGCAGATAGCTTGAGGCCAGGAGTTTGAGACCAGCCTGGCAAACATAGTGAAACCCTGTCTCTACTAAAAATAAAAAAATTAGCCAGGCATGACAGTGGGCACCTGTAATTCCATCTACTTGGGCGACTGAGACAGGAGAATAGTTTGAGTCCATGGGTCTGAAGTTGCTGTGAGCCTAGATTGGGCCACTACACTCCAGCCTAGGTGACAGAGCAAGGCTCCATCTCAAGAATTTTTTTTTTTTTTTAAAAAGGCAAATTAATATAGGTATCAAAATGTACACTAAGAATCAAATCGTTGATCAAGTGAATTAGAAAGGGGAAATTGGGCTGGGTGCAGGGGGTCCCACCTGTAATCCTAGCACTTTGGGAGGCTGAGGCAGGCGGATTACGAGATCAGGAGTTTGAAACTAGCATGGCCAACACAGTGAAACCCCATCTCTACTAAAAATACAAAAATTACCCGGGTGTGGTGGCGGGTGCCTGTAATCCCAGCTACTTGGTAGGCTGAGGCAGGAGAATTGCTTGAACTCAGGAGGCAGAGGTTGCGATGAGCCGAGATTGCACCATTACACTCCAGCCTGGGCAACAAGAGCAAAACTCCATCTCAAAAACAAAGAAAGAAAATTAAAAGAAAGGGGAAATTGGTATTTGGAAATGTCAGAAATAAATGGAAATTTAGTATTTTACTGCAAGCCAGAGTTAGGCTGGAGGAATAGCAGACAAGGGAGGACTTGAGGCCTTGCTTGAAGCACATGTGAAAAATTCAGGGAAAAATCAGTCCCCTGTGGAGTGTGAAAATAATTATGCGGCAGGCAATTAGACTGAGGTGGCTCTAGTCCCCAGATTTCAATTTCTTAAAAAAAAAAAACAACAACTAAACTGAAGAGCATTTTTTTGGTAAATTCCTACATTGCTGGAACAAAATTCAGGCTTAAACAACTCTAAACTGTCAAGTAAGCTCTGATTACACAACCAGGGTATTTCCACCTAGATTGTAAAAATCAATAAACTAGGCCAGGCGTGGTGGCTCATTCCCGTAATCCCAGCACTTTGGGAGGCCAAGGTGGGTGGATCACCTGAAGTAAGGAGTTCGAAACCAGCCTGGCCAACATGGTGACACCCTGTCTCTACTAAAAATAAAAGAAATATTGGTTAGGTGTGGTGACGGCTGCCTGTAGACCCAGCTACTAGAAAGGCTAAGGCATGAGAATCGCTTGAGCCCGGGAGGCGGAGGTTGCGGTGAGCTGATATCACACCACTGCACTCCAGCCTAAGCAACAGAGTGAGACTCTGCCTCCGGGGAGAAAAAAAAAAACACTACATACCTTGCCAATTATTGAATTTGGTTTTCTTTATCCTGAACGTCAGAAAAATCTTTCCACCAAGTCCCTTCCATGGACCACAAATTACAAACCACAGCTGGGTGCTCTACAATTTTTGAATCACTCTTTGATTATTTAATATTTCCACGGTGACGCCCGTAAATTTTTAATAGGAAAAAAGAAAGCCTGGGAACTCCATGGACCAAAGCTCTTCCCATTCATGAACCCGCACCCCGAGTCAGGATTCCGTCCTGAGGATCCTCCAGTGGTCCCTGCACAATCTGAGAGAGAGGGAGCCTACTGGTGCAGAGCTGCCCAGCGAGGGCTCCAGGCCAGGGCACAGTCACTGGGCAGGGAAAAGACAAGACGCCCGGGAGCCGACTGTCAACGCAGCCGCCATCTTATGGCTGAAGAGGACTGGAGCCCAGCTGGGCAAGGAGAACTAGAGGCAAAGATTGTGGAGCTGACAGCGGGGAGGCCTGAGTCCCGCCACAGCCACGTCCCACTGGTTCCAATCAGCCCCAACCCCTCTGTCGGAACGTCGGACCCAGCACTCTCACCGTTTCTAGGCTTTCCCGGGGTCCTGGCGTCTTAGCTGTGGATCTCCAATACCTGTAGGTCACAGGGTCACAGAGGCTCGGCCTCTAAAAGGAAAGGGCAGAGACCAGTGAAGTAGAGACATGGAGGTCCGGCCGCAGCAAGAGACAAAGACCCCCCCCACATCCCGGAAGCCGCCATGTCCGCTCCCGCTGTGTGCCTGATTGGACAGTTCCCAGACTAGGGTCCCTGATTGGATAACATTTAAGACCCCGCCTTCTCTGACCCTGAGTGACAGAAGATGCGATCAGACGGAGCTGAAGAACGTGTGACAACCGAAGCTGCAGCCTTTTCAGGCAGGGCTTCCTCCTTGAGCTGAGCCAGGCCCACCCCAGAGCATGGGAAAATTAGGTCTCTTTTTTGCTCTCTTTTTCGCTCTCTTTTTCAATGTATTCAAAATGTGAACAAAACTATTTTATGTATATTGATACATAAAATTTTTGTTCAAAAGAAAATCAACATTCACTTTGGTAATAGTGCATTATCAATACTGGAGCTGATTTGATAAAACCTTATAAGTAAATTCATTAGCCGGGCGCGGTGCCTCCCACCTTTAATCCCAGCAGTTTGGGAGGCCTAGGCGGGGGAATCCCGAGGTCAGGAATTCAAGACCAGCCTGCTAACATGGTGAAATCTCGTCTCTATTAAAAATAAAAAAATTAGCAGAGTGCGGTGGCAGGTGCCTGTAATCCCAGCTACTAGAGAGGCTGAGGCAGAGAACTGCTTGAACTCAGGAGGCAGAGGTTGCAGTCTCAAAAAAAAAAAAAAAAAAAAAAATGCAAAAAGCAGCTGGGCAGCCAGGTGCAGTGGCTAACCCCTGTAATCCTAGCACTTTAGGAGGCCAAGGCAGGAAGATCACCTGAGGTCAGGAGTTCGAGAGCAGCCTGACCAACTTGGAGAAACCCCCATCTCTACTAAAAATACAAAGTTAGCTGAGCATGGTGGCCCGTGCCTGTAATCCCAGCTACTTGGGAGACTGAGGCAGGAGAATTGCTTGAACCTGGGAGGCGGAGGTTGCAGTGAGCCTAGATCACACCATTACACTCCAGCTTGGGCAACAAGAGTGAAATTCCATCTCAAAAAAAAAAAAAAAAAAAAAAAAGAAGAAAGAAAGAAAACAAAATTAGCTGGGCATAATGGAGCGCCAGTAATCCCAGCTACTCGGGAGGCTCAGGCAGGAGAATTGCTTGAACCCAGAAAGCAGAGGTTGCAGTGAGTCGAGATTGTGCCACTGCACCCCAGCCAAAGTGACACAGGGAGACTCTGTTTTAAATATATATGTAATTAAAATTAAAAAAAGAAGTCCGCCAAATTTGTCTTTATCACTGCTCTAGATTTTTAGGATATTTTATGACCTCTTAAATTTTTTAACTTTTTTTTTTTGTTTTTTGAGATTGGAGTCTTGCTCTGCTGCCCAGGCTGAAGTGGAGTGGCCTGAACTCGGCTCACTGCAATCTCTGCCTCCTGGGTTTAAGCGATTTTCCTGCCTCAGCCTTCGGAAGAGCTGGGATTACAGGAATGCACCACCATGCCCGACTAATTTTTTTGTATTTTTAGTAGACATGGGGTTTAATGTTGGCCAGGCTGGTCTCGAACCCCTAGCTTCAGGTGATCGGGATCCATCCACCTCAGCCTTCCAAAGTACTGGGGTTACAGGCGTGAGCCACAGCGCCCGGCCATTTTGTAACTTTCTGTATTTTATTTTAATCTACATTTTTTATATTTTTTCAATCTAAGGCAACATTTAAGCAATTTCAAAGTAGAAGAAATGTTTTTCTTCATCAAAAGCATATTTTGCTTTTGCTTATAAACTCTCGTTTTTTGTTGTTGTTGTTTGCTTTCTGAGACAGTCTTGTTCTGTCGCCCAGGCTGAAGTGCAGTGGCGTGATCTCGGCACACCGCAACCTCCAACTCCAGGTTCAACCGACTCCTCAGCCTCAGCGATAGCTGGGATAAAAGATGTGCACTGTCATACCGGTATTTTATTTCTGTATTTTAAGTAGAGACTGGAATTTGCCGTGTTGCTCAGGCTTGTCTTGAACTTCTAAACTCAAAATAATGTGCCTGCCTCAGCCTCCCAAAGTGTTGGGATTACATACCTGAGCCACGCCTGGCCTTTGTTTATATACTGTCTAAAAGAACTGGTTAATTACATTAACCCTTAACAAACTAATTTTTAGTGAAATTCCTAGGAATTAATTTTGAACTGTTTTGTGTCAATATTTGTAGATAAAAAACATAAAATGTTTTTTAATAAAGATATTTTTTCAATTTTTTAACTGACAGATCTAAATATAGTTAGCATTTCTGTATAATATTATCACAATAATAATTTTTTAAAAAGATTCTGGGCCAGGTGTGGTGGCTCACCCCTGTAATCCCAGCACTTTGGGAGGCCGAGGCGGGCAAGTCATGAGATCAGGAGATCGAGACCAGCCTGGCCAATATGTTAAAATCCCATTTCTGCTAAAAAATAGAAAAATTAGCTGGACATGGTGGCATGCATCTGTAGTCCCTGCTACTCAGGAGGCTGTCGCAGGAGAATCGCTTGAACTGGAGAAGCAGAGGTTGCAGTGAGCCGAGATCATGCCACTTCACTCCAGCCTGGGCAACAGAGTGAGACTCCATCTCAAAAAAAAAAAAAAAAGATTCTGGTCAGGCCTTGTGGCTCAGGCTTATAATCCCAGCACTTTGGGAGGTCAAGAAATGAAGATTATAAGCCCAGGAATTTGAGATCAGCCTGGGCAACATGGCAAAAACACGTGTCTAAAAAATACAAAAATTAACTGTGAGCATGGTGACCTGCACCTTTAATACCAGCTATTCAGGAGGTTGAGGGAGGATGGTTTCCTGAACTCAGGAAGTGGATGCTGCAGTGAGCCCTGATCAAGCCACTGCACTCTATTCTGGGTGACAGAATGAGACCCTTTCTAAAACAAAACCAACCAAACAAAAACAGCCAAAGCACAGAAAGTTAAACTTATGAAGGTTTGGGGGGTTTTGTTATTATTTCTAAGGCTTTTAAGGTACAGTTGCTGTTTGGTTGCATGGATAAGTTCTTTTGTAGTGATTTTTAAGATTTTGGTGCACCCCTCTCCCAAGCAGTGTGCAATGTACCCAATATGTAGTCTTTTCTCTCTTACCCCCTCCCGCCCTTCCCGCTGAGTACCCAGTTCATTATATCACTTTTACACCTTTCCTTTCTCATAGCTTAGTTCTCACTTATGAGAACATAAAATGCTTGTTTTTTTTTATTCCTGAGTTACTTCGCTTAGAATAATGGTCTCCACCTCCAACAAGGTTGCTGCAAATGCTATTATTTTATTCCTTGTTATGGCAGAGTAACATTCATTGGTATATATATGCCACATTTTCTTTTTCCACTTATTAGATGATGGGCATTAGGCTGCTTCCATGTTTTTGCAATTGCAAATTCTGCTGCTATAAACATTTGTGTGCAAGTGTCTTACTAATATAATGACGTCTTTCTGTCTATAGACACCCAGTAGAGGCAATGCTGAATCAAATGATAGTTCTAATTTAGTTTTTTAATGAATCTCTATACTGTTTTCTATGGTGGTTGTACTATATTCTGCCAGTAGTGTTAAAAATTTTTCCTGTTCACCACAGTCATGCCAATATGTATTTTTTTTTTGATGTTTTAATTATGGCTGTTTTTACAGGAATAAAGTAGTATCACATTGTGGTCTTGAATTGCATTTTCCTGATCATTAATCATGAATAATGTTGAGCATTATAACCCATGTTTGTTAGCCATTTTTATATCTTTTTTTTGAGAATTTATTAAGTCTCATCTGTCTTTTTGTTGAATGTGCTTTTGAGGACTTGGTCATGTACTCTTTGCTAAAGCCAATGTCTAGAAGAGTTTGTGCAATATTATCTTCTGGAATTTCTAAGTTTCAGGTCTTAACATTTTTTATCCATCTTGAGTAGATTTTTGTTATGGTTAGTCTTGCTTTGGCTATGCAGGCTGTTTTTAATTTCATATAAATTTTAGATTTTTTTAGTTCTGTGAGGACTAATGATGTTACTTTGATGGGAATTGCATTGAATTTGTAGATTGCTTTTGGTAGTATGGTCATTTTTACAATACTAACTCTACCCATCTATAAGCATGGGATGTGTTTTCATTTGTGTATTTCATCCATAATATCTTTCAGCAAATGTTTTAGAGTTTTCTTGTAGAGATCTTTCATTGCCTTTGTTAGGTATATTCCTAATTATTTTTTTGCTGCTGCTTTAAAATGGGGTGGAGTTCTCGATTTCAATATCAGCTTGGTCGCTGTTGGTATAAATCAATGCCACTAATATGTGCAGACTGATTTTGTATCCTCAAACTTTACTGAGTTTTTTTTATCAGATCCAGGAGCTTTTTCATGAGTATTTAGTGTTTTCTAAGCATATGATTATAACATTGGTGAACAGTGGCAATTTCACTGTCTCTGACAACTTGGATGCTCTTTCTTTCTTTCCTCTAATTGCTCTGGCCAGGACTTCCAGTACTATGTTGAATAGAGTGACAAAGGTGGGGATTGTTGCCTTGTTCTAATTCTCAGAGAAAATGTTTTCAACTTTTTCCCATTCAGTGTAATGTTGGCTGTGGGTTTGTCATAGATGACTTTAAAAAAAATTTTTTTTTGTTAAAGAGTTGATTCTGAGCCAAATATGAGTGACAATGGCCCATGACACAGCCCTCAGGAGGTCCTGAGAACATGTGTCCAGGATGGTCAAAGTACAGCTTGCTTTGATATAGTTTGGCATACGACACCAATCAAATACGTTTAAGAAATACATTGGTGGCTAGGTATGGTGGCTTATGCCTCTAATCCCAGCACTTTGGGAGGCCGAGGTGGGTGTATCACAAAGTCAGGAGTTCAAGAACAGCCTGGCCAAGATGGTGAAACCCCATCTCTCCTAAAAATACAAAAATTAGCCAGCCGTGGTTGTGGGTGCCTGTAATCTCAGCTACTTGGGAGGCTGAGGAAGGAGAATCACTTGAACCTGGGAGGTGGAGTTTGCAGTGAGCCGAGATCATGCCACTGCCCTCTAGCCTGGGCAACAGAGCAAGACACTGTCTCAAAAACAAATAAACAAACAAACAAAAAACACTGGTTTTGTCCAGAAAGGGAAGACAATTCAAAGCAGAGGGCTTGCAGGTAAATTTAAATGTATTCTGGTTGACAATTGGTGGAGTTTATCTGAAGACCTGAGATCAATTAAAGGGATTGTTTAGGTTAAGGTAAAGGATTGTGGAGACCAAGTTTCACTGTGCAGAGGAGTCCCTCAGATAGATGACTTCAGAGAGAGAACGTTATAAAAAAAAGGAAGGAAAGTAAAGGGGGAAGGGGATTCTCTTCAGAATGTAAATTTTTCCCACAAGAGACTTGCAAGGCAATTCCAAGGTATGGCAGGGAAATATGTTTTGGGTTTAAATACTTATTTCTTGTCTCATCATGTTATGTCAGAGTCAGATTGAAAAGTAACTCATGACATATAGGGTCAAATAAACCCCATCTAATGAGAATTTATGGCTTGTGGGGCATGACTCTTTAGACCCCTTATGTAGTAATCTGGGCAAAATTAAAAATCAGAGCTTAGTCCTCAGTCCCTTCTCTTGGCCAAAAAGCATTCCACAGAATGCATATCAGGCCAACAGCATCAGGCCCCATGGCACTAGAAAAGGTTATTCCTAGAGTTGTCTGATCTGGTCATTAGGTGAGGTCTTACAATGTTAGAAGGTTCATTCTGTTATATGTAAAATTTTTGGTGCTGCAAAAGAAGTAGAAGTCAAATATAAGTTTCCTTAGCAAGGCAATTTACTTCTGTAGAAGGGTGCCACTCACAGATGAAACAATGGGAAGTGCACGCCTCGACAAGGGAGGGTAAAGTGCACTTACTCCTGATGGAGGTCATGCCTACTGCTGTGTCATTCCCCTATTGGCTAGGGTTAGGCTGCACAGTCTAGTCTAATTCTGATTGGCTATTTTAAAGGGAGCAGGAGTTCAGCCAGAGTGGTGGGGTGGGTAGATTGGTGGAAAGAATGGTTACAGGCAGGTCAGAGCAGGTAACCAGGGGTCAAAGAAGGTAACTGGAATGAGTCAGAATGGAGCCAGGGACTGGGGAAATAGATATGAACTACTGATTAGAACTGGTGGAAAAGTTTGCTTACTGAAACTACAAGGAAGTTAAACTTTAAAATGGAGAATTAAAGAATAAGAGAGCTGAACACACTGACATCCCGATTCTTTGAAGAGGAACTTGGGGTTCACTATATCTAACAATTCCCCATCTGGAATTTTTATTTTTCTCTTCAGACTTCCTTAACATGTCTTGGCTTAGTTGTCTTGCTATCTCTTTGACAACATCCCTTAGTGTAATTAAGAAAATGCTGATGATCATAATGGATATAATTAATTTACATTATTAGTTGTCACCTATGAAAATAATGACTTAAATCCTTCAGCTATTTGATCTCAGGTTTGAAATGTATTTGGCAACTCCAATAGTGTTTATATAAACATGGGGGTTAAAGAACCCATGTAAGGCACTTCTTCTACAATTTTTTTTTATCATGTTGATGGAATACTAGGGTGAAAGGGATGGCCAATTAGACTAGAGCATGAGTGCTGCTCTAATTACTTTTCAGAGTACCAGCAACAGTCCCCTGCAATACCACCACACATTTGCTTGGGGATAAACAAGGGCAGATTGACTGGTAAGCTCTTGAAAAGGCTTGGTTTTACCACACCCTGGTAAGTCTTTAAGGAATGCCAACTTTTCTCCTTGCCATGAAAGGCAGGTGGTGAAGTTAACATCAGGGACTGGAGGCCTGATAGCCCTTCGGGGCTGACCTGCAAGACTCTTAACCTCAGGGAACAGCAGTGAAAGAGTCTTGCATGACTCATCACCCCCAGCTGTGGAGTTCTGGAAGAGAGCTACCATAGAGCTCAGGCCCAGCCCATCAAAGGATCAACCAAGTGGAAAGGGAATCTGGGTCTCTGGCCTGCTTGTTGCACAAGTGCAACCATCAGTCTTGTTTAGCATGCAAATAGAATATCTAATCTATTCTGGCCAAGAATTTGCATCCTGATACCCTGTTCAACCGCTGTAGTTTGTTTTAAATCTTTAACCTCTACAACAAATACTTTGGTTTTATTCTTGGGTAGATGGCAAGAGGTGGTTTGGTTAGTGGAGAACTAGGAGAGGAAGAAGAGGGTGCAGGAGGTGAGGAGGCAATAACACACATTTTAAAAGATTCTATGGGGTCCTTCCCTGAGACTTCTGCTCCTATACCATTGAAATGGCTTAATAAAAAGGAAGAATTCTGGGGAGCAGAGATGGTAATCTGTCTGATAATGGGGAGGGGTAACTCCTTTAGTCAAATGAATATATGGTTTTTAGAAACTCCAAGAGCCAGTTGCAGTGGCTCACACCTATAATCCCAGCATTTTCAGAGGCTGAGGCCAGCAGATCATGAGGTCTGGAGTTCAAACCCATCCTGGCCAATATGGTGAAATCCCATCTCTACAAAAAATACAATATTAGTGGGCATGGTGGCACGCACCTATAATCCCAGCTATTCAGGAGGCTGAGGCAGGAGAATCACTTGAATCCAAGGGGTGGATGTTACAGTGAGCCGAGATCATGCCTCTGCACTTAAGCCTGGGCAACAGAGACTCTGTCTCAGAAAAAAAAAAAAGTACAATGCCAATTCATATCTTTATGTTACACATTATTTTCATTTTTTCTAAACATAACACATGAGAATAAACAGTATCCATCTCTTGCATTCTGTTGGCCTGTAGGACTTTATGGGTGTAATTTCAGATAAGTAGACCCAGCTGTTTATTACCAGAATTGAAACTGCAGTTGGGGTACTAAAGAGGAGTTGATAGGGTGCCTTCCATTTTGGGAAGTTGATCTGCTGGAAATCCTTCTGACTAAATTTTTAATAAGACCCAATTTCCCAACTGGGTTGTAACAAGATTATTTTCCATAGTTGGAGAAGGAAGTCTTTGATTTCCATATTCAAAGAGTGTCTTTTGCACTTGTCACATAATTCTGTAGCTTGAAAGTATCTGTGTCTATTAGAGGGAATGTAGCTAAGAAAGGTCTTCCATACATTATTTCAAAAGGCATTGGGTCGTGCACAATGACTGAGGCAAGAGAATCACTTGAACCTGGGAGGTGGAGGTTGCAGTGAGCCGAGATTACACCACTGCATTCCAGACTGGGAGACTTAGCAAGACTTTGTCTCAAAAAAAAAAAAAGAAAAGAAAAGAAAAGAAAAAAGGGCGGGGTGGGGCTGAGTGGCAGATTTTCCATAGATCCCACTGGAACTTGTAATAAGGCTACAGATAATAAAGACAGCCAGGCATTCGATGTTTCTTTGCATAGTTTAGCAAGAGTCCCTTTTAAAATTTGATTAGCTCTTTTTACTTTCACTGAAAATGGTGGCCTCCACACTGATTAAAGGCGGTACTAAATTTCTAGGGCTGAAGATAGGCTTTGTGTAATTGTCACTGTGAAAGATAGGCTGTTATCTCTATGTAAGCTCTTAGGAAGTCCAAATCTAGGAATTATTATTTTTTGAGATGACATCTCACTCTGTCACCCAGCCTGGAGTGCCGTGGCACAATCTCAGCTTACTGTGACCTCCACCTCCCAGGTTCAAGCAAGCCTCCTGAGTAGCTGAGACTACAGGGATATGCCACCATACCTGGCTAATTTTTTTCATATTTTAAGTAGAGATGAGGTTTCCCCACGTTGGTCAGGTTGGTCTTGAACACCTGACCTCAGGTGACCTGCTTGCCTCAGTCTCTTAAAGTGCTGGGATTACAGGCATGAGCAACCATGCCTGGCCAGTAAGTTATTTCAGGAAACACAATCTTAGGCCAGGCTAATCCTGGTTTATTGCCTGGTTGGAGGTATGAGAATCAACAATTGCAATCTCGGGCAAGATCTATGTCACAATTAGACTGGTAGGTAGGGAGTGAGCAGAAGAAACACATCACCTGGGGTTGGTCAAAAGGTATGTCACAATCCTTTCTGGAGGCAAGGACCAGGCAAGATAGTCATATTACATCACCTAGGTGCTTGGCCAGGGATGCATTAAAATCTATTCCTATAAGATAGCTGCAGGCAGACTAGGTGCAGTGGCTCATGCCAGTAATCCCAGCACTTTGGGAGGCCAAGGCAAGTGGATCATCTTAGGTCAGGAGTTCAAGACCAGCCTGACCAACATGGTGAAACCCCATCTCTACTACAAATACAAAAATTAGCCCAGTGTGGTGATGCATGCCTGTAATCACAGCTAATTGGAAGGCTAAGGCAGAAGAATCACTTGAACCCAGGAGGCAGAGGTTGCAGTGAGCCAAGATCACATCATTGCACTCCAACCTGGGTGACAAAGTGAGACACTGTCTCAAAAAAAAAAGAAGAAAAAGAACAAAGATTGGTTACCACTCTCCCATTGTAACCAAACACAAAAAAGAAAAAAAGAGAGAAAGAAAAAATGGGCACAGGACATAAGTCACATCACCTCAGTGCTGGGCCCAGCGATACGTTACAAAGGTCACTATGAGCAACACCCTGAGAGGTGAGATGCACACCTGGTGGCTGATCCCAGTGACATGTTACAATCTTTTCTTTGTGCATGCTGCATGTAGGTAAGGAGAGTCACATTTCATAGGTGGTGAATTCCAAAATATGTCACAAGGCTGCCTGTGGGCACAGCCCAGGCAGGAGCCTCTCATCCCCTAATGTCAGACCCTGTGATCTGTAACAATATGCAAACTCTGCAAGGTCCAGTCAAAAGATGAGTTGTATCACATAGGTCTGCGTCCAGTGATACATCACAATTACCTTGTGGCAGGGTACAGGCTGAAGAAGAGTCATATCACTACCTAGGTGATGAATAAAAAAAAATGTTCATAGTACTCTTGTGGTCAGGGCTTCTGTAGAAGACTCATATCACCTGGGTGGGAGACCCAGCTATATGTCACAGTGCAAAATGTTTGTAGGGCCCAGACAAGTGTTTCATCACATAGGTGCTGGGCATAGTGATACATCACAATTCCTTTTTTTTGCCAAAGTCCAAGAAGTAGACGAAGAGTCACATCACCTAAATGCTGCATCCAGCAGTATGTCACAATACCCCCTGAGAGGACAACCCGGGAAGAAAAGTCACATCACCTAGGCAAAATACCCAGAAATATTTTATAATGCTATCATTTGTAGGACTCAGAAAGAAAACAGGAGTCAGATAACATAGAAGCTGGGCCCAGCTATATGGCACAATCACTACAGTAGGCAAAGCCATGGCATGACAAGAGAGATCACATAGGTGCTGGGCCCAGCCATATGTCACATTTCCTACTGTGGACAGGTCCAGAAAAAACAAGGAGAGGCCAATCATTAGGTGATTGGCTCAGAGATATGTTCCAATGACCACTTGGTCAGGAACCAAGCAGAAGAATCACATCCCCTGTGTGCTGGGCCCAGCAATAAATCCCTCTCACTTCTGTTAGCATGACCCAGGACCAAAGATATATTACAATCTAATCTCTGGTCCAAGTGAAGATAAGAGAGGAGAGTCATATAAAACAGTTGATGGGCAGAAAACTCACATTATCTAGATGTAGGAACCCAGCAATATGTCACAATGTCTTGCATGGGAAGGACCAAGAAAAAAAAAAGTCATATTCTTTTGAGGCTTAGTTCAGTAATATTTCACAATCTTTCCTGCAGGAAGGACTAAGAAATAAATGTCAAATTGGCAGGGTGGTGGCTTACACCTGTAATCCCACCACTTTGGGAGGTTGAAGAGGGAGGATTATGAGGTCGGGAGTTCGAGACTAGCCTGGCCAACATAGTGAAACCCTGTCTCTACTAAAAATACAAAAATTAGCTGGATGTGGTGGTGGATGCCTGTAATCCCAGTTCCTTGGGACGCTGAGGCAGGAGAATCGCTTGAACCTGAGAGGTGGAGGTTGCAGTGAGGCAAGACTGTTCCATTGCACTCCAGCCTGGGCGACAGAGTGAGACCGCCTACAAAGAAAAACAAGAAAAGTCTAATCAGCTATATGCTGTGAAAGGTCACAATTCTTCCTGTGAGCAGAAACCAAGTACCACAAGAGAGTCATCACCCATGGGACTGGTGCAAAGACATTTCAAAATGACTTCTGTAGGCAATGTTCAGTCATAAAAGTTACATCACCTGAGTGTTGAACCTACAAATAGGTAACAATGGCCCAAGTGGGCAAATCTCAGGCAGAAGTCACAAATTGTCAGTTCAGGGCCCAACAATATGTCTCAATGTTCCCTGAGGGCAAAATCTAGAAAAAGAGTCACATAAGCTAGGTGCTGGGTGTAGCAATACGCTACAATTCTTCTGTAAGCAGGGACCAGACAGAAGAAGAGGGTCACATCACCTGGATGCCAGGCCCAGTCATATGTCAATCATCTTTCCTGTGGGAGAAACACATCCTCTGGTTGCTGACCAGCAATATGCCACAACTTTCCATGTAGGAAGGGTGCAGGCAGAAGAAGAGGGTCACACCTTTTAGGTGAGGAATGCAGAGACATGTCACAATGCCCCCTGTAGGAAGGGCCTAGGTAGGAGACTCCCATAACTTAGGTGTTGAGTTCAGCAATATGTCACAATTCTCAAATATGTGGAGGCTGAGAAACAGAGGAGAGTCACATCACCTAGATGCTAAGCCAGTGATGTGTCACAATTGCTCTGTGAGGAGGGACCAGGCAGGAGAAGAGAGTAACATCACCAGGGTAATGGGCATTGAGTTATGTCACAAGATCTTCTGTAGGCAGGGCCCCCCCAAAGAAAAAAACAGTTATATCATCTGGGTTTTGAACCCAGCAATATGTAACAATGTCTAATGTACTATGACACAATATAACACAACATGTAAGGCACATTTGGAAGAGTCACATAACATGGGTGCAGGACTCAGCAATAATTGACAATACCCAGAATTTGTGGTCTTAAAAAAAAGAGACAAGTCAAATCACTGAATTTCTGGATCCAGTGAAATATCACAATCTTACCCTTCAGACTAGAAACATGCAGCAAAGCCAAATCACTCGGGTGCTGAACATGGGCATATGTAACAATAACATTTGCAGGAAAGTCCAGTAATGAATTAATAATTCTGCACAGGTCCCGGTTCTAGGTAGGAGAGTCACATTTTCTATGTTGGATCCAAGTACAGTAGTGACAATCTCACTAATGAACTGGATTGGTGCATGAGAACCTGCATTTCTCCTGTAAACTGTGTTCACTCTGGCCCTAAGCCCAGGTGGAATTTTCATGGGTTCAGAGAGAATTCTCACCTGTCTATGAACTGGGTTTAGAAATAAGTTATGATTCTAACTCTGGTGGTCTTCACATGACAGCCACAATTTCAACAGTGGACTGTCTCTGTGTGAAATTCAGGGCCTCATCAGTGGGTTCTGTCATGTACGTGGGTGACAATCCTAACAATTGGTGGCATGTGCATATGAGAACCACAATCTCACCTGTGGTGATACGATACTCTGTACCACAGAGATTTATTTAGTACACAAGAAAGTGGTAACTCCCTATGACTCATGTCTAGGGTCATAAATATTACCCTAGGCCTAGCTGTAAAAGACAATATCGGCCAGGCACAGTAGCTCATGCCTGTAATCCCAGCACTTTCAGAGGCCAAAGTTGAAAGGTCATGAGGTCAGGAGTTCAATGCAGCCTAATATTCTGAAACCCCATCTCTGCTGAAAATACAAAAGTTAGCTGGGTGTCGTGGTGCACACCCATAATCCAGCTACTTGGGAGTCTGAGGCATGAGAATCTCAGAGGTTGCAGTGAGCCAAGATTGCACCACTGCACTCCAGCCTGGGCTACAGAGCGAGACTCCATCTCAAGAAAAAGAAAAAAAAAAGAGCATCTCTTTTATTAGATGGTTTGAGGTATGAGAGTCACCACTGCACTTATGAGCTAGGCCAAAATATATTTTACAATCCCACCTGTGAATAGGCAGAGGAGAGGGTCACATCACCTGGGTTTTTGGCCAGGAATACATCACAATCTTTACCAAGGGCAGGGACCAGACAGAAATGTTAATACTCAGCCAAGAATATGTTCCAACCTTCTCCTGAAAGCAGGGCATGGGCAGCAGAGTCATATCACCTGAGATTTTAGCCAAGGATATCTCACAATTTTCTCTGAGGGAAGGAACCAAGCAGGAGTGTCACATCACCTGGGTGGTCAGCCAGGGATGTGTTACAATTCTCTCCTGAAAGCACAGCACAGGCAAGAGTCACATCACCTGGGTGCTGAGCTCAGCAGTATGTCACAATGTTCCCTGGGGGCAAGACAGAGGCAGAAGAGCCACATCACCGGGTGTCTACTCCCAGTGATATGTCACAACCTTTACTGTGCAGGGCAGGGTACAGGCAAGAAGTGTCATGTCTTTTAGGTCATGGATGCAGATATATGTCACAAGGTCCCTGTAGGCAGAGCCCAGGCAGGAGCATACGATCCCATGGGTGGTGGACCTAGTAATGTTTTACAATACCCAAAATATGTGAGGCCCAGGAGAAATGGGAGAACCACATCACCTAGGTGCTGGGTCCAGTGATATGCCACAGTCCTCCCTTTTGGCAGGGACCCAGGCAGAAAAAGAGAATTACATCACCTAGTTAATGAACAAGAAGATATGTTATAACACCTCTATAGGAAAGGCCCATGCAGGAGACTCACATCACCAAGAAGAGTAACATCACCCAGAGGCTGGTCCCAGCAATATGTTATGATCCCTTCTTGGGAAAAGCCCAGGAAGTGGAGGAAAGGCACATTATCTGGGCACTAGGCCCAGTGCTATGTCTAGTGCTCTCTGTGAAAAACAATAAGGCAAGAGAATAGATTCACATCACCAAAATGCTGGGTCCAGGAACATGGCACAATCCCATCTGTACAGTGGGCCCAGGCAGAAGAGTCAAATCACTTAAGTGCTGGGCAGAGGTGTGTGTCACAATCACACCTGCATGAAGGTTGAGGTATGAGACTAACAATTTCACACATTTCTTAGTTCTAGGTACAAGACGTAACACCATCTTTATGGAAGGCGTAAGTACATAAGCGACAATCTCGATGATCTGGATTTGTGTCTGAGAACCTCAATTTCTCCTGCTAATTGTGTCATTTGAGTGAAGTCACCAGCTCACAGGTGTGCTGAATCTTGGCCTCAGACACTAACCTCCCTATGGACCAAATTAACATATGAGATTCAATTTTCCAACTTTCGATTGCATCTAGGTGTGAGATTCAGAACTTCAACAGTGAGCTGTGTGTATGTGGAAGGATGACAGTCTTTACTATTAGCAGGCTATGTATATGAGTGTCACAACCTCCCCTGTGTGCTGAGTTCTGTTAGAACATTCTCTGTACCTCTTGACAACTTTACACAGTATGTGAGAGCATGTTAACTCCTCATCACCTTCATACAAAGAGGAGAATCAAGACATTACTCATTTTCCTGACCCTGGCTATGAGAGACAGTGTATCTGCTATTGTTTACAAGATATGCATCACGATCCTGCCACTGAATAGAAACTGACCAGTAGATTCACATCACCTGTCTTTTGGGGCAGTGATATGTCACAATCTTCTTTGAGGACAGGGAAAAGGCAGAGGTGTCACATCACCTGGGAGCTTGATTAGGAACGTGTTTAAAACCTCCTCCTGAGAGTAGAACACAGTCAGCAGAGTCACATCACCTGAATGCTAGGCACTGTGATACGTTACAATGATCTGTGGGCAAGGACCAGGCAGGAAAATACATCACTTGATTGCTGAGACCAGTGATTCATCACAGTCTTCCCAGTGGTAAGGGTGCAGACAGAAAAGATGAGTTAAATCTCCTAGATAATGAATCAAACATATGTCACAAGGCCACTTATGTGCTGGGTTCAGGCAGAAGCCCAACTTTTGACTGCGTCTGGGTATGAGATTCAGACACATAAATACAAAAATCTCATGGGTATTGAACTCAAAGATATGTCATTATACCCAAAATATGCCAGAAACAGAAAAAATAAAAGCGTCACTTCACCTAGGTGATAGAAAGGAGATGTGTCATAATACTTCTGTGGGCAGTTCCCACGTCATAATATTATATCACCTAGCTGCTGAATCCATGCATATGTCACAACACGCAATGCATGCAGGGCTAAGGCAGAAGAGGAGAGTCACAACACATGGGTGATGAGTCCAGCAAAACATCACAATTCCTGCCTGGGCAAAGCCCACGCCATAGAGAATAGTCACATCACCTAAGTACTGGGTTCAGCAATATGTCACACTACCCTTTATGGGAAGGGCCCATGCGAGAGTCACATTACCTATGTAATGAGTTCAGCAATATGTCACAGCACCTGTTATGGGGAAGGCCCATGCAAGAGAGTCACATCATCTAAATTATGGACCCAAAATATGCAAAATGCTCTCTGTGAGTACAGTCTAGGAAAAGAAAAGAATCATATGACCTAGGATTTAGGCCCAACTATATGTACACAGAGCCCATGCATGAGAAAAGAGTCACATCACCTACGTGCTGGGCTCAGTGATATGGAATAATACTGTTTAGTCAGTTCCCAGGCAGAAGAGAAGTGTCACATCGCCTAGGTGATTAATAGAAAGATATTTCCTAATACCCCTATGGGCAGGGCCCATGCAGGAGAGTTGCATTACCTACATGTTAGACCCAGTGACAAGTCTCAATACACAATGTGTGCAGGTCCCAGGCTTGAGAGGAGAGTTACCTTATCTAGGTTCTTGACCCAGTGATATGTCACAATCTGTTTTTGGGCAGAGAACAAACAGTAGAGAAGAGTCACATCACCTAGATGCTGGGCCCAGTAATACATCACAATATCCCAAGAAGAAGTGCCAAATAAAAGAGTCACATCAGCTGGGCATGGTGCCTCACACCTGTAATCCCAGCACTTTGGGAGGCCAAGGAAAGTGGATCATTTGAGATCAGGAGTTCGAGACCAGCCTGGCCAACATGGTAAAACCTCATCTCTACTAAAAATAAAAAAAATTAGCCAGTTGTGGTAGCACATGCCTGTAATCCCAGCTACTCAGGAAGCTGAAGCAGGTGGATTACTTGAACCCAGGAGGCGGAGGTTGCAGTGAGCCAAGATCGCACCACTACACTCCAGCCTGGGTGACAGAGCCAGACTCCATCTCAAAAAGAGTATCACATCACCAGGCATAGTGGTTAATGCCTGTAATCCAAGCACTTTGGAGGCCAAGGCGGGAGGATCACCTGAGGTCAGGAGTTCAAGACCAGCTTGACCAACACGGTGAAACCTCATCTTTAAAAATATATAAATTAAAAATAAATAAATAAATAAAAAGAATCATATCACCTAATTAAGGGTCTCAGAGATAAGGCACAGTGCCCCTCATGGGTAAGGCTCAGGAAGAAGTGTAGAGTCACGTAACATTTGAGCTGGGCCCAGCTATGTGTCAAAATCACTCCAGTGGGCAGGGCCCAGGCATAAGAAGAGAGTCATATTATGTAGGTGCTTAGCCAAGTAATTATGTCACAATCCCCAGTATGGACAGGTGCCAGGGAGAAAAGAGTCACACAATCTCATTGATGGGCCCAGATATATGTTACAGTGACTTCTGGGAGCCCGCAGAAGAATCATATCACCTATATGTTAAACTCAGCAATAAGTCACTCTCCCTTCTGTGGGCAAGGACCAGGCAGAAGAAGAGTCACATCACTGTGGTGCCAGGACCACAAATATGTCACAATCTCTTTTTGGGCAGCGTCCAGTTAAGAGAGGAGTCACATAAAATAGTCAAAGGGGGCCGAGCACAATGGCTCGCACCTGTAATCCCAGCACATTGGGAGGTGGAGGTGGGCAGATTGGCTGAAGACAAAAGTTTGAGACAAGTCTGGCCAACATGGTGATAGCTTGTCTCTACTAAAAATAGAAAAATAAGCTGAGCATGGTGGTGCATACCTGCAGTTTTTTTGTTTTGTTTGTTTTATTTTGTTTTCCCATACTAGATCATTAGTGGTAGATCCAAAACCCTGTAGTTTTAGCTAGGAGGCTGAGACAGAAGAATCACTTGAACCCAGGAGCTAAGATTATACCACTGCACTCCAGCCTGGGTGACAGAGTGAGACTTTGTTTCAAAAAATAAAACTAAAATAAATAAAATATAATAAAATTAAAAAGTCGGCCAGGCACAGTGGCTCATGCCTGTAATCCCAGCACTTTGGGAGACCAAGGCAGGCAGATCACGAGGTCAGGAGTTCGAGACCAGCCTGATCAACATGGTGAAATCCCATCTCTACTAAAAATACAAAAATTAGCCAGGCATGGTGGCCAGCACCTATGATCTCAGCCACTCAGGAGACTGAGGGAGGAGAATTGCTTGAGCCAGGAGGCAGAGGTTGCAGCAAGACAAGATCATGCCACTGTATTCCAGCCTGAGCAACAGAGCGAGATTGTCTAAAAATAAATAAATTAATTAATTAAATAAAACAGTCAAAGGGCCTTAGATATGTTATAATGTACCTTGTAGGCAGGGTCCAGGCAGGAGTCTCATGTCACATTTGTTCTGGGCCCAGCAACACATCATCACACCTTCTGAGAGCAGTGTCATGCCAAAAGAGTCATGTCACCTTAGTATTAGGCCCAGTGACATGTCACAATAACACCTGTGGGCAAAACCTAGGAAGGGGAGAAAAGTCACTTCGCTAGGTGGTGAGCCAGTGATATGTCACAATCCCTTCTGTGACCAGGGGGCAGGCAGGAAAAGAGCAACATTACCTATGTGATGGGTGTAGGGATATGTCACAATGTCCTCTGTAGGCAGGGCCTAAGCAGAAGAGTTAGTTGTTGAACCCAGAAATATATCACAATGTTCACAGGGGTAGAACACAGGCAGGAGAGTCACATAACCTATGTGTGGGGCCCAGAAACATGACACAATGCCCCTTGTGGAAGAACCAGAACCAGACAGAAGATTCACACCACCTGGGTAGAAGACCCAGCAATATGTCATAATGTCCTCTGTGGTCAGTGCCAAGGCAGTAGAATAGTTACCTCACCTCAGTGCTGGGTCCAACAATATGTCACAATCCCTTCTGTTGGTTGGACCGAGACAGGAGCATCAACTCACTCTGGTGTCAGGTAAAGTCATAGGTCATAATCACATTGTCAGAAATGTTCAGGGATGAGATTATATATCTGGACTGGAAAGAATCAACACATCAAAAATATGACCAGATCATGCGCGGTGCTTCATGCCTGCAATCCTAGCATTTGGGAGGCCAATGTGGGAGGACATCTGGAGCCAGAAGTTCGAGACTATCCTGGGGGCCACATGGTGAGAAAACACCTATATTTAAAAATAATAATTAAAGTTAAAAGTAAATATATAGGCTGTGCACAGTGGCTCACACCTGTAATCCCAGAACTTTGGGAGGCCAAGGCAAACGGATCACCTAGAGGTCGGGAGTTCTAGACCAGTCTGACAAAGTTGGAGAAACCCAATCTCCACTAAAAATACAAAAAATTGGCTGGGCGTGGTGGTGAATGCCTGTTAATATCAGCTACTTGGGAGGCTAAGGCAGGAGAATCGCTTAAACCGAGGAGGTGGAGGTTGCAGTGAGCAGAGATTGCACCACTGCAGTGCCATTGCCTGGGAAATGAGTGAAACTCCATTTCAAAAGAATACACACACAGACACACACACACACACACACACACACACACACACACACGGTTTCATTGTTCTGAATCCTGTGGTTTCTTTCAGCCCACTTTTATCACCTTAACCTAGTTAATATTTATTTTGAATTGTGTGTATAGCCTCAGAACCGAAGTTGATAATGAAATCTCAAGTTTTGATAGCCTGTGAAGTGCATAGATATCTAATTTTACCTGAATTGATTTGTAGGAAAATTACCAGTAGAATGTCTTGGTTTAATTATTTGATAGAATCAATTGTTGTACATATATATATATATATATATATAACCTGAGCCTGAAAAACATAAGAAGACCACGTCTCTACTAAAAAGATGTGGAAAATTACCAGTAGAATGTCTTGGTTTTATTATTTGATAGAATCAATTTATATATATATATATATATATAGAGAGAGAGAGAGAGTAAACTGCGAGTAAGCCAATCTACTTTGTATATACATATATGTGTGTGTGTGTGTGTGTATATATATATATATATAGAGAGAGAGAGAGAGGGAAGGAAGGAAAGATGGAAGGAAGGAAGGGATGAAGGAAGGGATGAAGGAAGGAAGGAAAAGGGGGCTATGGCAAATAAATGTGCATTTTATACAAAATATATAATTGCATATCCTTTATTCCACTTTTTGTATTAAAGATGATAATTTTACAATAGAATTTTCCCTTTTCATTGTACATTTCTCCGAATTTCAACAAATGTATAAGCATGTTAACTGCCACTATAATCAAGATGTAAAGCAACTCCATCAATCTCATCCCAATTCTCCTTTAACGCTTTGTATAATCCTTCCTCACACTGCCAGCTCCTGTCAACAGGAATCTGTTTCTAGTTCCTATAGTTTTGCCTGGTCCACGATGTCATACAAGCAGTATCATGTACTGAAATCTAATCATATCCTTAGTCCCTGCAATCTGAGTTTGTTATCTTTCAGGCAGCAAAACTCATTTGACATTTGTGCAGACTGTTGTGTATATCAAGCAGTTTTTTTTTAACTACTGAGTAATATTCAATTTTGTGGCAAATGTATTCCTCTGTTTACCAGTTGAAAGAATTTTGGGTTAGTTTAATTTGAGAACAGCTACAAATAATGACACTATACACATTTCTGTATAGGATTTTCCATAAACTAAAGTGTTTGCTTGGCTAAAATATGATGAGTAAAGTGTTTCTGTTTGTCTGGTGATTTTATGTTTAACTCTATGGGACTACCAAACTATTTTCCAATGTAGCTATATCATTTTACATCCCTCCATGCTTTGTTTCAGTGTGTCAGGTACTCTGCATCTTTTCTAACTTGAGATTGTGAGTTTTATTTTTTATTATCACTTTAACAACTTATGTATTTGTGTCACGTAGCTTGTCACGTTTTCACTTGTATTTATCTGCTGATGAAAAATGTTGAGAATCTTATTTGCTTTTTGCTATGTTTATGTCTTCTGGTCAATTATCTGTTCAATTATTTTGCCAACTTTCCATTATTAGTAGTAAACCAGACAAAAAAGTTACATAGTAGATGGCTTCATTTACATACATTTCTAGAAAATGCAAACTAATTTATAGTGATAGAAGACAGTGCAGGAGTTGTCTGGTGATGGGAGAGCAAGGGACAGAGAGGGCCATTACAGGGAGATTATGAAGGGAGATGTGTAAACCTTCACAGATGATAGACATGTTTATATATCAATTATGGTTATGATTTCACAAACATATATATGCTAAAACTTATCAAATTATACAATATTAACATATGAAATTTATCATTTGACAATTATGCCAAAATAAAGATATTTTAAAATGAAGCATAAATAATAAACGTGTGCAATTATGTTTTTACCCACCTGCCTTTAGACAATTCTTATAATGCACTAAGAGGACTGTTAAAAAGAAGTCAGATAATATGCTCAGTGGCACAGCACTTTAAGTAATTTCCTGTCTTTGTCAATGTTTCTCAGGGGCATGAAATTTCTTTCACCATTTCTTCCCCATGTACTGATTCCTAGGAGAGGTTTTGGAAAAGGGATACTGTTGTGGCCGTGATGATTGTGGAGATCTTCTTGCACTTACTGGGATCCTAGATGTTCTACAATGTTCAGAAAAGTTACACAAAATTATTTTCTCATATTCTGCAAAAGATTTGAATTTCTTGCTAGACATTTATCCAAAGAGTTTTGAGCTTAAAACACTACTCCATTTTCCTGATGACATTACATGTTTTTGCACAGGTTTTTTTTTTTTTTTGAGACGGAGTTTCTCTCTTGTTACCCGGGCTGGAGTGCAATGGCGCGATCTCGGCTCACTGCAACCTCCGCCTCCTGGGTTCAGGCAATTCTCCTGCCTCAGCCGCCTGCGTAGCTGGGATTACAGGCACGCGCCACCGTGCCCAGCTAATTTTTTGTATTTTTTTTAGTAGAGACGGGGTTTCACCTTGTTGACCAGGATGGTCTCGATCTCTTGACCTCGTGATCCACCCGCCTCGGCCTCCCAAAGTGCTGGGATTACATGCGTGAGCCACCGTGCCCGGCCCACAGTTTTAATATAAAGTAAACAATTTAAGAATGTAAATCACATGAAAGTATAGATGGCTATGTTTACTGTGTTTGTACGTTTTAGTTTATTTTCTTTTTTTACCATTTCAAAGATATTACATAACAAAATAAAAGGAGACACTGGCATCAATTCTGTATTTATAGCTGCAACATTCACACTATACACAGAGGTGCAAATATCTGACTTCAGCATCACATGTTCTGGAGTAGCTGTGCCTGAGCATTCACCAACTGAAACATTCATATATTATAAAGACTTTACATTAATGTTTTTTAATAGTGATGTCAGGTGTTACAGGTTGTCTTCTCAAGAAACATACTCTCACGAGGTCAAGAGATCGAGACCATCCTGGTCAACATGGTGAAACCCCATCTCTACTAAAAATACAAAAAATTAGCTGGGCATGGTGGCGCGTGCCTGTAATCCCAGCTACTCAGGAGGCTGAGGCAGGAGAATTGCCTGAACCCAGGAGGCGGATGTTGCGATGAGCCGAGATCTTGACATTGCACTCCAGCCTGGGTAACAAGAGCGAAACTCCGTCTCAAAAAAAAAAAAAAAAAAAAAAGGAACATACTCTCTGAGTTGGAGTCTACCATTCAAGCCCTTTATTAAGTAATATCCCTCCAACTGAAATCTGTTGAAAGTAAGAATGGGAATAGGACTGAGCAGAGAGTGAGGTTGAGGTAGATTTTGCAGACCTAAAAACAATGAATTCAATAATCTCAAAAGATTTAGATCTATAATATCCCTTCAGAGTTAGATCTCATTAGGCCTAGATGTCTAGGCATTTGTCAGTCATTTGATGTGGACTGCCTCAGTAGTTTTATATAAAGAGTTATATAAAAACTTTTTATATAAAGAGTTTTATATAAAGAGTTATATATAAAGAGTTTTATAGAAAGAGTTATCTAAAGAGATATATAAAGAGTTTTATATGGAGTTCTTAAATTCAGTTTATTGTGAAAATATTTTATATAAAGAGTTTTATATGAAGAGTTTTATATAAAAAGTTATATAAAGAGTTTTATATAATGAGTCCTTAAATTCAGTTAATTATGAAAATATTCAATGCCCTGGCTCGCAGTATTTTGCCATTACCATCATGGATAGTTCTAAGACTCAGGTTTGACTACTTTGTACAAACTGCTTAATATACAGTTAAAAAATCTCAAGGTATTCATTATTAATGTATGACTAGTTGACTAGGTGGTCAAGACCTTATGAGTGATGCCCTTTTCCAGGCAGTGACATGCATAAAAATAAGGTAGGGAGTGTTATCTCTGTGGCTGTGTCCTGGTGAGTAGGCAGCCAAATATCAGAAAATTGGATTACATTTAGAGGCAAGCTTTTACTGCTGATTGAACGTGCAAGTTTTATTCCACAATGGAAATTTCTGAAGTTGGTCCCAGTTAAGAACTTTGGACATCCATTGTAAAAAGAATGTGAAAGATTAGGAGACCGTATCTTTTCCTTTGGTGAGATGCTTTGTCTAAGGAGCAGCTTAGCAGAGGGATTTTACTTTTTTATGTTGAGAGAAAGTCCTTAAATTAAAAAACCTAGGGGTTTGTAGTAACAAAAAAAATTAGGCAAAAATGACATTGTATGTAAAGCTTTCTGTCAACTGTGAAATTAGTCATAAATACCAATATAATTCCATGGAATCTAAGGCATAGAGAAGATCTAAAGCCAGACTTTTTTGTTGGAAATAGGACACTTTCTAGCAGTTTTATTTGTTCCATTGTTAATTTTATTTTCTTTTAGGTTCCAGGACACATGTGCAGGATGTGCAGGTTTGTTTCATAGGTAAATGTGTGCCATGGTGGTTTGCTGCATCTATCAATCCATTACATAGGTATAAAGTCCTGTATTCATTAGTTATTTTTTCTGATGCTCTCTCATCTTCCTTCCCTCCCCCAACAGGCCCCAGTATGTGTTGCCCCCCTCCCTGTGTCTATGTGTTCTCATTGTTCAGAACCCACTTACAAGTGAGGACATGAGGTGCTTGGTTTTCTATTCTATATAAAGATAGAATAATTTTTATTCTTTTATTCTTATACTCAGTAATGAGATTTCTGGGTAAAATAATATTTCTGGTTCTAAATCTCTGAGGAATTTCCACACTGTCTTCCACGATGATCGAATTAATATTCACATGAACAGTGTAAAAGCATTCCTATTTGTCTATAACTTCACCAATATATGTTGTTTCTTGCCTTTTTAATTTATATTCAGGGACTCATCATTCAATCTTAGATGCTATTTGGTTACTTGGTGCATGAATTCATTAAATTTTCCAGGTATGGAATATGCATGCTGTTGGTAAAAACATACCCAAGACTGGGAAATTTACAAAAGAAAAAGTTTTAATTGGACTTACCCAGTTCCACGTGGCTGGGGAAGCCTCAAAGAGAGGCTTCAGGCAGCAGGCAAAGAGAGAGACTGGGCAGTGAAACTCCCCCTCTTGGTATCATAGATCTCATGAGACTTATTTGCTATCATGAGAAGAGCATGGGAAAGACCTGCCCCCATGATTCGATTACCTCCCACGGGGTCCCTCCCACAACACATGAGAATTCAAGCTGAGATTTGGATGTGGACACAGCCAAACCATATCACCATGCATTTGAGTGACCATTCTAGAAAACACTAGCAAGGGTCACAGTGGATGTGCTCAAATACTATATTTACAGGCTTGCTTCTGTAAAATATCCATATAAAATATATGGGATCTCCAAAGAAAAGCAAGCATAACCCTTACAGATGATAATGATATTACTGATAATAATTGCCAGTATTATAACCATGATTACAACCTTGTAAGTTTCAGTACTTGGCTTAGGATTCAGTACTTAGCCTCCGCTTGGAGGAAAGAATGGAAAATTGAGTTTCCTTTGCTTCTGACTGTGAAAGAAAAATCTGTTCTGCATTTTCACATTACTCTAGCACCTTAAACATGTTTCTGACACATGGAAGTAGCCCAATCCATTCCTGACTTAGTCTTGAGTTATTGATACTTTTGCTTTTCACCATCCTTGTAAACATTGTAGCTTATAGCTTAGCTCACATAAGTAGTATGCATAAGTCACAGTTAGGATCCAAAATATATAGCGCAGAGGTACATAGACATGAACGACTATTGCCATGTGGTATTAATTTAAAGTAGTACTTATTGGAGAAACTCAGAGGCAAGAAGAGCACCTGAACACATATATCCTGAAGCTCTAAGTATTCTACAAAAAGATCAGTTTGAGCTGGACATAAATGAAAAATCATGGAAGAATTTCAGGAAAGAGATTTCACACTATGATAATTTATATGTTTCTAGAAGACTTGAAGGAGAGATAAGAAACATTTGTTACTTTGTTTAAATTACATAACAATTAGAGCTTTTTGATCAAGGAGAAAGCTTTGTCAAGATCTTGATGCTGGTGTTATTCAAAATCTTTATGTTGTTCTGCTAAGCTAATTTTGATTGAGCTCTCAAAGATAACTCTAGCACCATCCATTCCATATATGCTTTCCATTAAAATCACATTAATGAATTTATGAAATAGTGATCATAGTTATGCTTGCACAGTATCAATTAGAAGGAAATAAACTAAAGGTACTTTGTAGAATTTCGTTTTAAAATTAAAGCATATCTTAACAATGGACAGCATATCTCTTGCCATCTATATACTTACATAAATACTGTCTTTACGTCCAATTATGTGAAAAGAAACAAGGCTCAGTGAAGTGTGCCACCTCTCCTTCCACATGGGCAACAAGAAATGATACACAAGAAAATTATTAGATGGGTGCATACTTGTCTAGACAATGTCAAAGTACATATGAAATGATGCTGCATTTCAAAAAGATAAAAGGATGCAGATATAGAAAAATATTTATTTTTCATTGAATATATTTTCTGTAATATGGACTTTTTAAACTAGTTTAATCTACTGAGTCATTTTTTATTAAAATAAAATGAACTTATTACTTCCCAGAGCTTGATTTTTATTATTATTCTCTAGTAAAAATAACCAAGGTTCCATGAATAAGTAGCTGATTCTAGTGCTGAGGTATGGGGAGTTAAAGAACACAGAGTATCTTGCCATACCAGGAAGTAAGGATGGACACAATGGTGGAGACATTTTAAAGAGATATAGGATCTACCTTAAAGAACTTTCAGTGTCCAAAGCTGGAAAAATATGACCAACAAAATAACTAATGCAGTTGTATGGTAACCCAAAGTATAAAATAAATGCATATGATGCAGTTTGGCTCTGTGTCCCCACCCAAATCTCATCCTGTAGCTTCCATGATTCCGACATGTTGTGGGAGGGACCTAGTGGGAGAAAATTGAATCATGGGGATGAGTCTTTCCTGTGTTGTTCTCATGATAGTATAGAAGTCTCATAAAATCTGATGGTGTTAAAAATGGGAGTTTCCCTGCACAAGCTCTCTCTCTTTGCCTGCTGCCATCCATGTAAGATGTGAATTGTTCCATCTTGCCTTCCACCATGATTGTAAGGCCTCCCCAGCCTTGTGAAACTGTAAATCCATTAAAATTCTTTCTTTGTAAATTTCCCAGTCTGGGGTATGTCTTTATTATTACTGTGAAAACAGACTAATAAAGCATATGAGTCCATATTAATACAAATAAATTGCTAAATAAATAACTAGAAAGAGAGGACTTAGGCAAATAGGTAAAATAATTCCAAAAATTTATATAGATAGTCTCTACTCACAGATGTGGAACATAACTTTCTTTTTCATGGGCTGCATAAAGTGACTTCCTTTCAAAAAATTACAATATATAAATGGAGAAAATAATAGTAACTTTACAGTGGAGAAACATGAAAGACAGAGTGCCATCCAGATGAAGGTAAATCTGAGCTGTAATAAATGATATTGATAGTACGTACTTTTGATGTGGATCAGAATGGCATTTTACCTCTCTGATTTTCCTTCCCCCAAAATGATAATTATTATCTAACATGGAGGGGGAAAATCTAGGCAAACCCAAATTGAAAGACATTATATAAAATACCTTACCAGTACTTCTTAAAACATCAAGGTTATTAAAAAAAAAAAACAAAAAAAAACTGAGGAAATGTCATAGAAGACCCTACCCAGAAATGACAATGAAATATAACGTTATGTCCTGGGTGGGATTATGGAACAAAAAAAGGACATTAGCTAAAACCTAAGAAAATTCACATGAAATGTGGGCTTTAGTTAATAATAATGTGTCAATGTTGATTTGTGACAAATGTATCATACTTATAACCTAAGATGTTAATAATAGGAAAAACTGAGTGTGAAGTATATGGGAATTCTCTGTATATACTTTGTAAATTATATTTACTTTCTCTGTATGTACTTTGTACATTTCCCTTTTTTAGAAAAAGAATATAAAAATAATATTAAACCTTTAAAAAATATCAGCATAAATATAAACACAATTACATCACCAATGAATTAATTTGAATTTTTCATTTCTAAAAGTTTATTATATATTTTCCCCATAAATATTTTCATGAAAATAATTAATCCAAATGCCAGATATAGGTGAAGGGGAGGAAGGCAACAAATCACACTTCCATGTATGCACCTATGCAACAATCTTGCATGTTCTTCACATGTACCCCAAAACATAAATGCAATTAAAAAAAATAAAAGTTTGAAAGAAAAAATAAAAACACATGTAATTTTTTTAACCATCAGGTTTTTAAAATTCTTTTTTTTTTTTTTTTTTTTGAGACAGAGTTTTTGCTCTCGTTACCCAGGCTCCAGGCTGGAGTGCAATGGCGCGATCTCGGCTCACCGCAACCTCCGCCTCCTGGGTTCAGGCAATCCTCCTGCCTCAGCCTCTCGAGTAGCTGGGATTACAGGCACGCGCCACCATGCCCAGCTGATTTTTTTGTATTAGTAGAGACGGGGTTTCACAATGTTGACCAGGATGGTCTCGATCTCTTGACCTCGTGATCCACCCGCCTCGGCCTCCCAAAGTGCTGAGATTACAGGCTTGAGCCACCGCGCCCGGCCGTCAAGGTTTTTAAATTCTAAAAAAAAAAAAGGAAAAAGAAAATAATTAATCCATTTTAAGGATAAATACTGTCAGTAATAAACTTAGCAAAAGTTACATGCACATATGGTTTCTCTGTTAAAATATGTTTTTGATAAAATTTGCGAGAAGATTTATAAAATAAAGGGAATTATGTATCGTTGAGAGAATTTTTTTTTGTATCATAGCAATTTTATTTAAAGTTCATGAAATAAATATTTCACAAAGATATTGTATATTTTTCCTATTTCTTGAAACAATAGGAACACAGTAAGCAAAACACACACAAAAAGTTTTAGATTGTAACCTTTGATTTGGGGGAAACAATTTTTAAAAATGAGAGAAATTTTTGAAGTTAAAAGTGGATTTGTTTTTTTCCTCAAGGCGTGATCAAAATGTGGCATTTTATTCTTTAGCAGAACATATTGCATTTAATTCAAAATACTTATTTTTTTCTATAATGGCTTACAGAACTGACATTTGATGCTGAATTTCTTGTGCAATAGCCAAATTGCAGAAAAAATGCTACTTCTTTTAAAATACAACCACTTCACAGAGAGAGATTTAAAATAAAAAATTAAAAGTTTCAAACATACCAAAGTAAAAACAGTAGAAAATTTTGGACATATTTTTATTTTACTGTGACTAATTCTAAAGTCTTCTAATATTTGCTCACAATAAAAATCTTTTCCTATTAAAATTCAAATACTGATATGCTGCTGTTTCAGCAGAGTCATAAAAGGATTTAAGATATAAATACAAAGAAAGTAGGTTCAATGATGTTGATACAAAATAACTTTATACTTTCCTGTGTGATAATTAAATGAAAGTTGACACACACACACACACACACGCAGTCACATACCAACACACTTACCTATATAAATCTATATACACTCACTATTCTTTAATCTGGATAATAATGCTGACTACAAGATTTATAGGGGTTTAATTTTTTAAGATAGTCCCAATTCCTGGGAATTGGGTGCTATTATAACCTTGTGGAACTTTGAGACTTCATCTATATTCTTCCTTGAGTTCTATTGTGAAGAGCAGGGTAATCAGTTTTCTTGATCTGCATATAATCAAAATCCAAATAACAGAACTTAAATATAGATGAGTGTATTTTTATAATGTGAAACATCCAGACGTAAGCAGTTGAGGACTGATTCAGTAGCTCAATGATGTCATAAACATCTCAAGGCTTTCTGTAATTCTGGTTCACCATCTTTACTGTTGGTTTCTATTTGCATGTATACAAGATGGCTTCCACTTCTCCTGATGCAGCATAATGTTCTAGACAGAAAAAAAAAATATTTAATAGGCCGGGCGCGGTGGCTCAAGCCTGTAATCCCAGCACTTTGGGAGGCCGAGGCGGATGGATCATGAGGTCAAGAGATCGAGACCATCCTGGTCAACAAGGTGAAACCCCGTCTCTACTAAAAATACAAAAAATTAGCCGGGCACGGTGGCGCGTGCCTGTAATCCCAGCTACTCAGGAGGCTGAGGCAGGAGAATTGCCTGAACCCAGAAGGTGGAGGTTGCGGTGAGCCGAGATCGCGCCATTGCACTCCAGCCTGGGTAACAAGAGCGAAATTCCGTCTCAAAAAAAAAAAAAAAAAAAAGAAAGAAAGAAAGAAAAAAATATTTAGTGGGAAAAGACTTAAGAGGCTAGTTACACAAGTTAAGTGCCCTTAAAAAGAACCACCCTACCCTCACACCACCTCTGTGATGTCATTTATGGCAATATTCAGGCCTATGTTACTTGGGCACTTCTAACCGTAAGGGAAGTCAAGTGCTCAAGTATTTTGACCGAGCCCCTAAATTAAATTATCGTTGTCATAGTAAGGAAAAGGAGAATAGATATGTATGTAACTGACAGTGTCTGCCACACACACACACACAAAAAATTCTGAATGAGAGTACTATATAGTTCAAGGGTTGCTTCCGTGAACATTTAATTGATCTTAATATCCAAATTAATGCTTCAATTGCTATCAAATTTGGTAATTCATTAAGAGTTACAATTTTAAAAGTTTAGAAAATAGAGAACTCAAGGAAAAGTAAAACAATAATTTTTAACTCAGAGTTGACTATTGAGAATATTCTGATGTTTACACATTTTTATGCAGAAATGCAAAAACATACACATATTCATATGAACTAATGTTATATTTAACACGAACCTCAACATAGAACATTTTAATATTTTTCTCTTAAAATATATTTTCACTACATTTCTATATTATTGTATTGTTTTTCAGCATGATTTTCCATAGCATTTTATCAAATATATCCTAGAAAATTTACTCATCACAGATTGCTGCACACTAATGTCTTTGTGCACACTATCTAAAGTAATCCTATTATAAAGTAGATACAATATAACAGTACCTGTATGTAAAGATTTCTTTTCAAGCCTAAAAGATGCTAGTGCTCTCATTGGTGTCCCTATATTTATTAAGCGATGGTTACCTATTAAGTAACCATCTCTTATTTAAAAAGATATCAATTTTTTTTAAGATATCTTTTTAAATATCTAGGAAAATAACACACAAATCTGCAATGATGAGCATTGCTGTGAAATTTTTAGAATGGATAAACCCTGCTGAGTTGTTGGGTTTGTTCTACCACCTGTTCCTACCACTTTTCAAAAAATCTGTTTTAATAGATTACTAAATATGTCTCCAAAGCTCATATCTCACAGGCAATAAAGACACAAGAGATTTCTAAGCATAAAAATAATTGTGTTACAACTTTATTAATTTGAATTCAGAATGTGGCAATTAGCTCAAACCGGGTAAAATTAGTCTTATTATTATTCTCTTTATGTAGACAGCCAATAATGTTGTCATGAATCTATTTCCTGTCATTGTTTAAATAATCACTTTCTAACTTTTATATCATGCCTGTTGTAGATCTTCTAGTTCAACACTAAGCAATGATATCCAAGCCACAATTCTGCTATCCAAATTTCATCAGAGGCAATAATTTAAAGAGAGCTCTGAACTGAACAATGATTTTCCTTAAAATTCATATGTTGAAACCTTTATCCCCTGTGATGATATTTGAAGATGGGGCCTTTGGGAGGTAATGAGGTCATAAGGATGGAGCACTGATTAATAGGATAATGCTATTTTAAATAGATAATAGAAAGATAACCTTTATCTTTACTGTATGAGGATACAACAAGAAGGTGGCCATCTACAAACTAGAGAGACCTCGCTGGTAACTGAATCTGCTGGCATCTTGCTCTTGGATGTCCTACTCTCTAGAACTGTGAGAAAGATTTTCTATTATTTAAGACAATCAGTCTATAGTGGTAGTTATAGCAGCCTGAACTGACAAAAACAAAGCTCTGATACTAGTACTGGAACATGGGACATAGAGTTAAATCATGATGTGTTTCTCATTTGCATCTGTACCTAAAAAAGATTCTAGGTGATTCTATCTTGAGTAACTAAGATCTCTCTCAACTATATTGAGTATATTATGAATATTTACAAAATCATAAAACACACATTTTCAAAATATTGAGTTACAAACCAAACTTAGAACTGTGTGTAGAGATTGTTGAAATCAATTTGGAAAGAGTTGACATCTTAACAATATTATGCCTCCAATTCATGAAGATGACTAGCTAACACCACATCACATATACTTCATCTACTTACAAGAACCAAAATAGTGTGTACATAACCACACTTTGAATCTATTTTTTTTTTTAAAGTACTTCAAAGAAGTCTATTCTCAGCTGATATGAGTGACCATGGTTCAGGGAGAAAACAAACCCAAAAAGCCTTGAACAAGTGGTCTTGAAGTTGTCAGGCTACGATTCTGTTTTAGACATTTTTGGGAAGCAGAAGTTACAGGCAAAGTCATAAATCCATACTTGGAAGTTATATATAGGTGGGTTCAAAGATTTCTTAATTTGCAATTGGTTAAAGGAACAAAGCTTTGTCTAAAAACTTGAAGTTATCAGAAAGGAATGTTTGACTAAAGATAAGGAAAACTATTAGTCATCCTATGTTTTTTTTTTTTTTTAATTGCATTTTAGGTTTTGGGGCACATGTGAAAAACATGCAAGGTTGTTGCATAGGTGCACACGTGGCAGTATGATTTGCTGCCTCCCTCCCCTTCACCTATATCTGGCATTTCTCCCCATGCTATCCCTCCCCAACTCCCCACCCCCTCGCTATCCCCCCTCCCCCCCAACAGACCCCCGTGTATAGTGCTCCCCTCCCTGTGTCCATGTGTTCTCCTTGTTCAACACCCGCCTATGAGTGAGAACATGTGGTGTTTGATTTTCTGTTCTTGTGTCAGTTTGCTGAGAATGATGTTTTCCAGGTTCATCCATGTCCCTACGAAGGATGTGAACTCCTCGTTTTTAATGACTGCATAATATTCCATGGTGTATATGTGCCACATTTTTCCTGTCCAGTCTATCACCGATGGGCATTTGGGCTGGTTCCAGGTCTTTGCTATTGTAAACTGTGCTGCAATGAACATTCGTGTGCATGTGTCCTTATAGTAGAACGATTTATAATCCTTTGGATATATGCCCAGTAATGGGATTGCTGGGTCAAATGGAATTTCTATTTCTAGGTCCTTGAGGAATCGCCACACTGTTTTCCACAGTGGTTGAACTAATTTACACTCCCACCAACAGTGTAAAAGTGTTCCTATTTCTCCACATCCTCTCCAGCATCTGTTTTCTCCAGATTTTTTGATGATCGCCATTCTAACTGGCATGAGATGGTATCTCAATGTAGTTTTGATTTGCATTTCTCTAATGACCAGTGATGATGAGCATTTTTTCATATGTTTGTTGGCCTCATGTAGGTCTTCTTTTGTAAAGTATCTGTTCATATCCTTCGCCCATTTTTGAATGGGCTTGTTTGTTTTTTTCTTGTAAATCTTTTTTAGTTCATTGTAAATTCTGGATATCAGCCCTTTGTCAGATGGGTAGGCTGCAAAAATTTTTTCCCATTCTGTTGGTTGCCGATTCACTCTATTGACTGTTTCTTTTGCCGTGCAGAAGCTGTGGAGTTTGATTAGGTCCCATTTGTCTATTTTGGCTTTTGTTGCCAATAGAGAACATGGGAGTTCAACAGAAAAGTGATAGAAAACATCAAAATTATAAAGAATAAAAAAACAGGCAGCATGCTTGGCCAGAACTGGCTGGGAACCAGGAATGACTCCCCAATGTGGGAAAAATGTGCATAAGAGTCTTTCTGTGGTCCAGTTTCCTAATGTGGAATCAAACAATCAATGCCACAGGAGAGCTCCACTGCCTGCCCAAGTTTGAATCTAACTTAGTGAGCAGCTGGGAGGAAGAACTGCACCAAGGAAATAACTCACGCTGGTTCCCAGACCCTTTCTGAAATCAAAGCAGCTACAGCAAGATGCCATTTTTCATTCTAGCTTTTAACAGACTGTGTTCTGTCTTGAGAAACAGCATCACTAGTCGTAGGCATTAGGAAAACTCATGCTGTTGATTGTGCAGCTAGGGTATAAGTTGGGGGTGCGCTCCTGAGGCAAGGACTTGGAAGTGACTGTGGAGTGGGCTGTTACTGTTGGCGGTGGGAAAGGGGTGCCTCCTCTAGAGATTGAGGAGGAATCAAGCTGCCATGAATTCTTCATCTTGAGCTGTGTGGGCACTCTTAAGGCCTGGGGCTGAGCTGTGAATGTGGTGCAGACTTCCAGGTTTGACAGATTCCCTGGGTCCACTGTAATAGTCTGGACTGGTGAATGAGCTCCATTGAGACTGGGGCATGACAAGGACGTGTGTTCCCCACTCATGAGCCAAGGCTGTGGCCGCTGGAGCTGGCTACACCCTCCACGTGGCAGGATCCCAGTGTGGCAACTGCTGCCCTTAACCCTAGCAATCAACCAGAGGCCTGAGGATCATTTTGCCCCCAGCTCCCATGGCTGGTGCATATGCTCCCCATTGCAGGTCCTAAGCTTAAGCCTACCCAGTCCAGTTCTGCCTGGGTTCATTTCAATTCTAAGACAATACAGGGCTGATGATCTGAGGGACTACACATTCCAATCCACCACCTGGGACAACCAAGCACTCCTTCTAGGGCACTGAGGTTGGATCTGTCTGTCCCACCACTTCAGCTGTCTCCTACCTGCAAGTGCCATACATGTGCTGGTCTAGGGGCCAGCCTGCACAGACCACTGCAGCCACTACTGACACAAGCACACATTGCTTGGGATCCAGAAGAGAATGTTACTACTGCTGCTGCCATTGCTCAAACCACACTAGAAACTCAGGGGCTCAAGAGAATACTCACGCACCTGATACACTGCTATCATAATTGGCATCTGGGAAAGCCACCGAGAGGCCCATTAATCAGCTGGCCTAGAAATGCCAACATAGGTGATAGTGTACACTGGGCCAGATTACAAAAGCATACATGCCCAGCTCTCCAATGCCAGTGCTGAAGCTTGAAGATAGGCCCATCTGGCATTGCAGTCCCCAGCACTACACTTCCATAGCCTCCACTATGAATTCCACTCTAATGTGCCGAGGGAACCACAGATGCCACGGATGCTTTTTATAGCAAAGAAATGATATGGAGACTTTATAGCTATAAGCATTCAGAAGCAAAGCCAAAGGGCCCTACTCAGCCAATATCATGGATACATTTTCAGAAATAGTTCCCCTTGAACAAAAGGAAACTCAAAAATAGGAAAAAGCACTGTTACACCACATGTGCAGAAATCAATGCAGAGACCCAGGAAATATAAAAAGCAGGACATGTGACACCCTAAAGAAACACAATAATTCTCTAGCAATAGATTTTAACCACATTTAAATTCTTAAAATCTGAGATCAAAAATTTTAAATATTTATTTTAAAGAGGTTCAATAAGATGCAAGAGAAATCTGAATACCAACAGAAAGAACTAAAAAAATCCATTCAAATTATACATAGGAAATTTGCCAAACGGGTAGCTATTTAAAAAAAAACACTAAAATTCTGTAACTAAAAAGAAATTATTGAAGTAACCACAAAATACACTTGAAAGCCTCAACAATAAATTAGACCTTGCAGAAGGAAGAATTTCAGAACTGAAAAAGTTTATTTGAAATAACATAGTCAAAAAACATTTTAAAAAGAGAATTAAAAACACTTTTTTAATTCTTTGAGAAGTTTAAGACAAGATAAAGCAACCATATTTATGAATTATGACTATCTTCATGGTAAAGAGAGATCTAAAGTTTAAAAAGCTTATTTAATGGCATAACAAATGAAAACTTCCCTAGTATATCAAGAGAGTTAGAGTTCCATATACAAGAGGCTTATTAGTCCCTAAGAAAATACAAAGTCAAAAGGATTTTGCTATGACACATTATAAGCAGACTGTCTAAAGTCAAAGAGAAAGTTATAAAATCAGCAAGAGAAGTCTGTCCAGTCACCGGTTAGAGAACAGTAGACTTTTCAGCAAAAAACCTTATAGGTCATAAAAGAATGGGATACATTTGTACTGAATATATATATATAGAGAGAGGAATTTTTAAGTTATGAATTGTATATCCAGCTAAGAATATATTTAGCTAAGAATTATTTAGCTAAAAATTAAATATCCAGCATGATTAAACTTCATAAATGGAGAAGAAATAAAGCCTTTCCCAGGCAAGCAAATGCTGAGAGAATTCATCATTACCAGACCTGTCCTACGTGAAATGCTCCAAGATATCCTAAATGTGAAAGCAAAAGGACAAAATATGCCATTATAAAAACAAGGAAATTATCAATTTCTCTAGTAAAACAATTAAACAAAGGAGGAAAAGAAAGAAATCAAATGTCACCACTATAGAATTCCACCAAACCGCAATGAGAAACATTAAGTGAAAAAGAAACCAAGAATTTATAAAACAACTTAATTAACAATATGAAAGAAGTAAAACTTCCCATATCGATAATAATCTTGAGAATAAATAGTTTGAATGCTCCACTTATAAGTTATAGATTTGCTAAATACATACAAGAAAAAGGAAAAAACAAGATTCAACTGTATGTTGCCTAAAGAAACTCACTTTAGCAGTAAAGACACACATAGACTGAAAGAAAAGAGATGAAAAAAGATGTTCCACACAAATGGAAACAAAACTGAGGAGACATAGGAGTGATGAAAGGTGTGTGGGCAAGTGAATTCAGGGTTTCGCCACTGCACACGGCCAGGCATCCTGGCTGCTGCAGCAAGGCAGGCAGCTAAAGACGCAGGTGCCAGGTGCATTTGAGGCTAGACCAGATGTACTGCACTCAGATTCAGCTACAGGCACCTGCATCTGGATGAAGTGAATATGGTGCCACCCAGAAGCCTGGAGGTGCCGGGAACTGAAAAGCCCCAAAGAGGGGTCACAGCCCTGATTCCAGGAGCTTCTGGGTCTGGGCTTCCGAAACTATCACAGATCTTTTGTCCTTCTCATTGCCAGCAATGTGGCAAGTGGGGGGAGGCATTTTTCAGTCCTGTTTGTATTATAGCTCTTTCAGTCCTGCCATTCAGGTCACAACTTCTTGTCCCACATCCAGGAAGAATGATGTACACAGAAAACTGGAGGGTGACCAAAGTGGAGAGGAGTTTCATTGAGTGACAGAACAGGTCTCAGGACACCCAAAGTGTGTAGCTCCTTTCCGTGGGCAGGTTGTCCGGATGAGTGTCCAGAGAGTGGAGAAGGGACAAGAAGTGAGTAGCTTCTTTCTGTAGGCAGGTCATCCTAATGTCTATGTGAGTCTGGCTGAGAATGGTGTTTTATGAACTTCAGAAGGAAGGAAGTATGTGCTGATTGGTCCACTGGAAATCATGGGCAGGCCTGGAAAATGCACCTTAATTTCTCTCTCCGGGCAGCAGGACTTCACCCAGAACTCACAGCCCTGCCCCAAAGCTTCAGACTGTTCCTGGCTTGAAGTGGGGCTTCACCAGAAACTTGCCCCATTCCACGCAGGAGCCTGTCTGCCTCTTGCCTGCATCAACATGTCATCCATGGCACTTGTGCTGAGGGGTGTCTGCAGTCCTGCACCAAGCTGCCCTCAGCCCCCAGTGGCCTCCCTTCCTAGCTCATTGGTGCCCAACATTTCAGACAAGGCTGAGAAGACAGGGGAGCTAATGTGTCAGTGCTGCCCTGAGCATGCACACACCTAGCCAGGTCACAACAAGGCCTGGGATTGTCTTCAACTTTGCTCCAAAATTGAAGCAAGCAGCAGGACCTGGGAGAGCCCAGGCAGTGGGAGCAGGCACTTCTGAGCCTGCAAGGGCAGAGGGTATTTCCCAGGCCCCTGAGAGTACAGGGATGCATGGGTCTAAAGCCATGGCTGGGTGGCTGCAGCTGTGCCCAGGAGGATAAGACTCCCATCTGTTCCTGGGTCCCACCAGTTTCATGGAGCTTGCAGTCCGAGCCAGGTTTCCCCCGTTGCAAACAGCGTCTTCAAAGCAGCCACTTAAGACAGGCTGGCGCTGCCGTCAATAGTATTGGAAGAAAAACATATGCATAGGTCAATGGACAAAAAAAAAATAGAGAACCCAGAAACAGCCACATACTTACAGCCAACTTATCTTTGCAAAGCTGACAAAAATATACTGGGGAAAGGACACCCTCTCCAATAAGTGATGTTGGGAAAATTGGATTCTCATATGCAGAATAAAACTGGACCTCTACTTCTCACCTTATACACAAATTAACTCAAGATGAATTAAATACTGAAATTTAAGACCAGAAAGCATAACCGTACTAGAAGAAAATAGAGAGAATACTCTTCTGGATAATGGTCTGAGCAAATATTTTATGACTAAGACTGTAAAAGCTTAGGCAACAAAAGTGGAAATAGATAAATGGGACTTATTTACACTAAAATGCTTCGGCATTGCAAAATAATCAACAGAGTGAAGATACAATCTGTTGTATGAAGGGAAATATTTTCAAACTATTCATCTGATAGGGGACTAAATAACCAGAATATACAAATAATTCAAACAGCTCAGCAATAAAAATAATTCCATTATACAGTGGGATTATTCACCAGCTGTAAAACATACCCACACTAGTGTGTTTATCACAGCATTATTCACGATTGCAAAGATGTGGAATCAACCTAAGTGTGCATTAACGGATATTGGATAAAGAAAATGTGGCATATATGTACTATGGAATACTACTGAGCCAAAAAATATTAAATTATGTCTTTTGCAGCAACGTGAATAGAACTGGAGGTCATTATCTTAAGCAAAACAACCCAGGCACAGAAAGATAGATATCACAAATGTGTTCTCAGGAATGTAGAGAGTGAAATGATAGCTAATGGAAACTCAGAAGAATGAAGATGTATATAAGTCAGTATGTTATTTGGATTATAGATACCCTAAAAGCACTGAGTTGACCACTATGCAACTTATGCATGCAACAAAATTGCACGTGTATCCCATATAGTTATGAAAATAAAAAATTCAATTACAATTTTGAATTAATTAATTAGGCTTTTTAAATTGTTTTCCTATGACTGTTAAAATAACTTACCACATGACTACTGGCTAAAAAAAAAAACCCAAAAAACAAACAACAAATCCCAGAAATGTATTCTCTCACAGTTCTGGAGGATAGAAGTCTGAAATCAAGATTGTAGGAGGGCTCCCTTCCCTCCAAAAATTCTAGAAAACAAATTCTTCCTTCCCTCTTCCAAAATGGTAGCCCCAGATGTCCCTTGCCATGGTATGGCATAAATCAAATCTCAGCCTCTATTGAATAACTTTAATATATCCCACCTAATAGCTGTATAATTCTTTGTATACATTGTTGTGTCATATTGGTAGTATTTAACTGAGGATTTTGCATTTATATACATGAGACATATTGGTCTCTAGTTATTCTTCTTGAAATATTTTTGTTTGGTTTTGGTATTAGAATAATATAGGTCCCATGGAATGCATTAGGGCATTTCACGCCAATTTTATCTTCTGAACCAGATCATAGAGAATTAATGTAATGTCTTTTTTAAATGTTTAGCAGTATTTGCAAGTAAAATCATGTGGATTTGGTATTTTGTTCTATTTTATTTTTGTAAGGTAATTATTAATTTCAGTTTCCTTAACAAATACAGTCCTACTCAGATTATCTACTTCTTATTGTATAAATTTTGAGAGTTTGTGTTTTCTAAGAAATTTGTTTATTTAAGCCAAGTTATCTAAGTTGTGGGCACAAAATTGTTCAGAGTATTATAATATTATCTTTTTAGTAGCCACTAAATCCTTAGTAAAAGCCCTTGTTTTATTTCTGATATTAGTACTTTGTCTTTTATTCTCTATGTATACATCTTTGATTGCTACCCTGGTTGAAGCTTTATCAATTTTGTTGATTTTTCACAAAAGAAAAAACATCTTTTGTTTTATTCATTTTCTCTATTGATTTTTTGTTTTCAATTACATTGACTTCTAGTCTAATCTTTATTATCTCATTTCTTCTGCTTTAGGTTCATATTTTCTTAATATGGTAGCTTAGATTCCTGATTTTTACATCTTTCTTCTTTTCTAACATACACTCAATGATATAAATTTTCCTTCAAGCAGTAGTGTCACTGTATCCAATAAATTTTGGAAAGTTTTGTTTTAATTTTCATTTAGTTCCAATGTTAAAATTTCCCTGAAGGCTTTTTTTTTAAATACTGTATTATATGGAAGTGTGTGTTTAATCTTCAATATTTGAATATTTGTCAGCTATCTTCTTCTTCATTTCTAGTTTAATTGCATTGTGGTCCAAGAACATACTTTGCATAATTTCTATTCTTTGACATTTGTTAAAGTATATTTTTATGACCCAGAAAGTGTTCTGTCTTCATGAGTGATCCATGTCAGCTTGAGAAACATTTATATTTTTTGTTATTGGATGAAGTATTCTATAAATGTCCTTTAGACATCCTTTATCATTGAAGGCAGTGTTTACTTCCACTCTAACTTTACTGATATTCTGCTCACTGGATCTATCAGTTACTAACAAAGAGATGTTAAAGACTTAACTGTAATTGTGAATTTGTCTATTCCTTTTTACAGTTTCATCACTTTTTGCCTGTATTTTGACACTGTTGTTAGGTGCATGCATGTTAAAGATTGTTATACCTTCTTAGAAAATTAACCTCTTTATTAATGCTCCTATTTGTCTCTGATAATTTTCCTTGTCCTGAATTCTACTTTTTCTGCAATTATGCAGCTACTCCAGTGTTTTTTAAATGAGTGTTAGTATAATATTTTTTCCTTTATCCCTTTAATCTATGTCTATATTTCAGATAGGATTCTTACAGATGGTATGTAATTGTGTATTGGCTTTTTGTTTGCTTGTTTCTTTTCTGACAGTCTTTTACTCTGGTGTATTTGAGTCAGTTTCTACTGTCCCTCCATTTACTGCCTTCTTTCTTCTTAATAGAATATTTTTAAGTGTTTTCATTTTCTCTCCTTTCATAGAACATAATTTATTTTTGTTTTATTTTATAGAACATAATTTATTTTTATTTTATTTCATAGAACAAATACTTACATGGTCCAATCAATTGGGTCCTGAAAGGAAAATACAAAATAAAAGAAATAAATAAACATGTTTAGGTATTGCCCTAGAGTTTGCAATATACATTTACAATGACTCTAATTAACTCTTACATTATAACCTACTGATTTACAGGTGGCACCAGTGTAACATTGCTGTCATTCATTTCATTTATCTATATGCTAAAATTACCTAAAATTGTTGATGGTCTTATTACTTTGAACAAAAATAACTCTGTTAGATGCACTAGGAATAAGAAAAATAAAATATTTCACTTTATATTCATTTGTCCCTTCTCCATACTTTCTCTTTACAGAGATGTAAGTTTCTGACCTATGTCACTTTTCTTATCTCTGAAGTACTTCTTTTCAACATTTTTTGCATGACCTGTCTACTGGCAACAAATTCCTTCAGATGTTTCCTATTTAAGAAAATCTTTATTGAAAAATATTTTTTCTAGACGTCTGATGGAACTTCTCATCCTTGTTCATCTCTTTGTAAGGTATTTGTTTTTAATATTTTCACTTTTTTTTTTCAGTGTGCATAGGTTGTGCCTTGGTATAAATTTTTGGTATTTATCTTGCTTGGTGTTAGCTTGGTATTGGTTGCAATATCTCCAGTTTCATTTTTAATTGATCTTACTTTGATATTTTCTCTTATTTTTCTGGTTAATGTCACTAATGTTCCGTTTATCTTTTCAGAGTGTCAGCTTTTTGTTTCATTTATCTTTTGTATTTTTTGTTTCAATTTTATCTATTTCTGCTCTAATCTTCATTATTTTTTATCTTTTGTGGTTTTTGGGATTGGTTTGTTCTTGGTTTCCTGGTTCCTTGCTATGTATTGTTAAATTATTAATTTATAATCTCTACTTTTTTGACATAGGCATTTAGTGCTATAATCTTCCTTCTTAGCACTGTTTCTGCTGCATTCCACGGGTTTTGGTATATTGTGTTTTCATTTTGATTTGTTTCAAAAAAGTGTTCATAGTAGACTTGAATGATCTTTTGTATTTCTGTGGTATTATTCCTGTATTAGTGGTAATATGCCTGTATTAGTCAGGATTCTCTAGAGGGATGAGACTAATAGGACATATGTATATGTGAAAGGGAGTTTATTAAGGAGAATTGACTCCTGCAATCACAAGGTAAAAGTTCTGTGATACGCCCTCTGCAAGTTGAGGAGCAAGGAAGCCAATGGTGGATCAGTCTGAGTCCCAAAATCTCAAAAGTAGGAAAGCCAACAGTGCAAACTTCAGCCTGTGGCCAGAGGCCTGAGAGCCACTGGCAAACCACTAGTATAAGTCTAAGGGTCCAAAAGCTGAAGAACTTGGAGCGTGATGTTCGAGGGTAGGAAGCATCCAGCATGAGAAAAAGATGAAGGCCAAAAGATTCAACAAGGCTGCTTTATTCTAGCTGTATTGGCAGTTGATTAGATGGTACCCACCCACAATGAGGGTGGTTCTGCCAGTAGCAGTCCACTGACTAAAATGTTAATCCTCTTTGGCAACATCCTCAAAGACAAACCCAGGAACAATACTTTTCAAACTTCAGTCCAATCAAGTTGAAACTCAACATTAACCATCACACTGCCCTGGGGTTTTCTTATAGTAGAATGCTTCAGGTAAGTGGTACATATCACTTCCACTTACATTTCATTGCCACACCTGGTCCCATGGCTTCCACCAAACACAAGAAAGCCAGAATTGTAATCTCTCTTATGCCCAGAAATCAGAGAGTCAGAAATATTTATTTATGTCACTTACAACCAAAAAGTAAAAGAATGGTAGAGAAGCCAATTACACACATGTATTTTCATTTCCACTGTAACAACTCTACATTTGATGATCTAAAATCGTGGCATATAAAGAAAAATCCTTCCAATATTACTGGACAAATATCAGAAGCTGATACTGTCAGCCAGAATTTTGGGCCTTATGTCAAAATGACAATAATGTAGAAAAAGTAGTTATTGACCTGCCTGAAATCAAATTGATATCTTTTTCTGCAGCGTGAAAAATGTATAAGTAGAAACCAGTTATATTCCCATATAAAAATAGGGCTTCCAAAAATAGAACAGACATTGGCAAACATTTCCTATATAGGGCCAGATGATGAATATTTAGGCACTGTGAGATGTAAGTCTCTACAGCAACTACTTAACATTGCCATCGGTAGGGATGAAGTCGCCATTGACAATAATGGGCGTGGCCGTATTCCAATAAAACTTTATTTAAGCAAGAAATGGAAATCCTGATTTCCCCATCTACTGTGGTTTGCTAACTCCTGTCATAGATCTTTGAGGAATGAAGATTTAGAAATAAGTTTTTTGTGGGAATATTTTGCAATTTTATAACTTAAATAAGGGGTGAGCAATAGTAGTTATTAATTTTTCTGTCGTACTTTTTTTCACCATCTTTCTTTTCCTTTCTCTGCTTCCTAAACTTCTTATAACTGGCATTATTTTTGCTTCCACACTGAAGACACATTCAGTCCATTTGCTAAGACATTTATAGCTGACACTGACGGTCCTTAAGCTCCTCTAGAACCTCTATTCAATGTGGATTAGTGATTAGTCACCATTTAGACTTGTTTCCTTCCCATCTGTCAGACTTAATTTCTTGTAAAATGTAAAATACATTGTGCTATTTTAATATCAACTCAAACATCACTGATGTAGCAACTTCAATTGCTCAAATACTTGCAATGGCCTAGTTTAACACTATATTTTATGAGTTGAACAGAAGAGAAGCATGTACTTATAATGTGGCCCTGTTTGTATATATAAATAGTGGGCTTATATAGGGAATTGTGGTTTATTTGATTGTATACTTGACTAAATCAAAAAACAAATTATCTCTGTCATGCCTGATTCTTCTTAGACCAGAGTACTATGGGCATTATAGGGACAGTTGATTCACTGCTTTGATTTTGAAATCTCATAGTATCTTCCATTTTAAACATTCTATTTAGTAATTTGTTAATACATAGCTTTAAAAGATTTCTGCTTCCGTATTTCTTCCCAACTTGGCATCTGTATTAAGGGAAAAGCTTACATGCCTTCACTTCTAAGAGATGGTGTCCTTGGATCCATGTGTCTGAACTTTTTTCTCCTCTGGGGCTTTGGTAGCATCTGTGACAATATGTCATATTAAATACCAGGTTCCCTGCCAGCTTCTGCTGATCAGCTCTGGCCTACACTGCAGGTTTTCTGTGATTCAGTCATGTCTTCTACTGTATTTGTGATTTATGCCATCCTACCTCACAGCCTCCACTGTGGGGTCACCTTACCCCTTACCACAGTAAGGGATCTTCACAACAGGTCCATTGCCACTTTCTGTGTTTCTCACAAGAAACACACAGAAAAAGGAAAACCCTTCCCTTTCTAAATTACAGGAGCCTAGGAAAATTTGGGGCATAATTCCTGGCAGCAGAGTTCTCTGTTGAGCTTGCTCCAGATTGACAGAGAGAGACATTCTAAAATGGGGGAAAAGGGGCAAATAGCTATTGTATTTGCTTGCTGAGGATACATAACAAAGTTCTACAGAGTGGATGGCTTAAACAACAGAAATTATTTTCTCATGTTCTGGGGGCTGGACGTCCATGATCAAGGTGTCAGCCATGTTAGTTTCTCCAGGGACCTCTCTCCTTGGCTTGCAGACAGATGCTGTCTTAGTGTCCCGCACATGGTCATCCCTCTGTGCATGCATGCACCTGGTGTCTCTTTGTATGTCCAAATTTCCTGTTGTTACCAGACCATCAATAAGACTGAATTACAGCCTACCCTAAGGGCTTCATTTAAATGTAATTACCTATTTAAAGACCCATGTCCATATACAGTCACATTCTGAGGTACTGGGGATGAGGGCTTCAACATATGAGTTTGGGAGAAACACAATTTAGCCCATAATATCCGTCTGTCTCTATCTGTCTATCTATCTGTCTGTCTATCTATCTATCTATCTATCTAGTCATTTCTGTTCTCTTAACCCCAATAACAGGCGTTTTGATATAAAAAGAGCCTTACATGTTTTACTTTCCTCTCTCCATTTTTTTCACCTCTCTCATTCTAGGAACTGCTAAATTTTAAAAAGTTTCCCTCTTCCCTCTTGATTCCCAGTGTCATATCCTTCTCTTTCCACTTTCCTAGCAACGTGGAGATTGGGTAAGGTAAAATATACACTGACAATATTATTATAATTATGTATCTCTACTTCTTGAGATAAAATATTAGATGTAAATGTATAAAGCAAGCTTCATATTTATAAAATGTTTCTGATGAAGTAAATCTTTTGAAATACTGTGCAAATTAGAAAACCAATATATTAGCAGTCTATAAAACATAGTAAATGCAGGTATCAATTGGAAACAAGCAACGCATATTTTCTAAACATTTTTCCTTTGAATACCTTTAAAGTTCCAAGCATCATGTGTTTCATAATATTGAAAAGGATTATAGACCATATCAAATAATTCTGCAAATCTCAAGGGGAGTTACACATTATCCCCTCGAGTAAATAAATGTTCGTCTTATTCTCCCGTGTATGGTTTCCTGTAACATTCTACGTGATTTCCTGACATCTCACAGGTGTTTTTAAACATAGTTTAAAGTTTCTTGTACACCAAGGTTTTCGGTAATTAAGTTTGCCTCAAACACTGAATTGCATTTGTGAGAAATATACAAAAAGAATGAAAACTAACAAAGAAGATTTTAAAAACATAAAGCTATCAGATCTAACTCTACCTCAGGAATTTTCATCTTTATTGCTAAGTATTGTGTAAATGCCTTAAACTGAGTTTAACTTAATAAGAAAAATAGTTTCATCCTATCAAGAATAAAAATAATTCAACCCCAATGATAGTTGATTCATTTAAATAAGAATAATTTTCACTACAAGTTTAGAGAAAATAAAGTTTCATGTAAGGGTAAATGTTTCGAGTTCAGGCTAATATTAAAACTAAACGATCCTTTTGTAGTTCATGAGCATGGTGATTGGGTGTTCACACGCTTGTGTGAGATGTGCCACCCTCAGAACCTTGCTCCGACATCGGCACATTACCCATCTGACCTGAACTTGGCAAAATTAGAAAAATTAAAAAATTACAAAATAAAAGAACTAACCAAGAGGCTTTACCCAACAAGACAAATGAAAGCACACAATGATAGTCATATTTCAGTGACAGTCTCCGCATAAAATGATTTTGGTATTATTTTACCGATGATTCCTGGATTTTGTGTATCACCTTCGACGTACATAAATGTTTTAGAATGATACAAAATCATAAAGATTACCTATTCTCTACCTGTTGCTAAAGTAGAGAATTGTTATAATAGGGAATGAAATGTTTATCATTATTTGATAGAAGATTGTAGAGCTTTCAAAATCTCATAAACAACCAAAGAAAAATCATTCGCATTGAAGTTTACCACATGCAACTCTTGCTGTGGTAAAGGTAGGTGTAGATAGATGATGAAAAGCTAATGAGATAGATAGATAGATAGATGATACCAACACGGGTAGTTTAGTAGGCAGTTAAAAAGCTAGGTAGAGAGACAGATGGCTGAATACACACGTATCTAAGAGAAGAAGCAGCTGAAGTAATACACTCTGAGAACGTTTTAGAAACACATATACTCCCAAATACATAAGTAAGTCTGTAACGAACAAAAAGAAACAACTCAATGGTGGTGAAATGTCAATACTGAAAAGTGGAAATATTACAATGAGTGTGTACGGGCTGAAATTGGCTGCAAATCTCAAGAGGAATTACACAATATCATTTACAGTGACCTCGAGATTTTAGTTCTTCTAAAGATAACTATTCTCCAATAATTATTCTATAGGAATGTGTGGGATATTTATTTCCCCTGGATGTGTCATTTCTTTTTCTCCAGACTATCAATACTTTCCGCAATCAAAGAACACTTTCTTATTAGTGAAATGATAGGTGTGATATTTTCTGATAAAACATCTATGTCTATAAAATGGCTAGAAAGTAATGCCCACCTTTCCTTTGGGACCATTACATAGATTGTCTGTAGCTTGCACGTAATCTCCAGGTTTCCTGAAATATTGATTGGAGTAATGGGTTTTTTATTGATGTGTCAGTTTTCCACAAGACAAATAAGAGGTCTCAGGAACCAAACTGAATGCGCTGTGGAAGCTACTAATGAGGGGGTCCTTATGACAAGGAGATAAAGTTAGAGGGGTCTGGAGGTCTTCCAAATCATACTACTAAATCATCGACTTTTGCAATCAGTTGGCATCTTCAAAACCATATCCTGGGAGGTTCCCTGGTTGCTCCCTTTTCCACTTTCAAGCTAAGTCCAACAATTCACATTCCTACTTTTCTCTTCCTCATCCTGCCTTTACTCAAAATTTCGCATGTCTAGCCTGAGATTCCTGTTCTCCTCGTCCCCTCTTAAACAAAGGTTATTTATCTTCTCAAATATGTTATTTCAACTTATAATTTCTTAACCAGAATTCAATGGCTGTCTAACAAGACCATATGCCACTCTTGATAGAGATATTTTGGCCCTGAGCCAATAATTCCTCAGCCTGGGGTCAATAAAAACATTCCAGGCAGTTGGTCCTCCTATTTTCTGTCCCACAAGGGAACAGAAAGCAGTAAAACACATTGTTATTTAGAGATATTTCTCTGTACTGACTTGTGAAATGATGTTTTTACTCTTTTCTCCATATTTATTATCTGTCTAGACACTAAGAATATAGATATCTTTTATTCCCAGAAGTTGTCTGCTGAATATCAACTGCAGATTGTGTGTGTGTGTGTGTGTGTGTGTGTGTGTGAGATGTGGCTGTGGGTGTGTGGTATACATGTGTATGCACTTATAAACATGCATACATGCACACATATATGTGTGTGTGGAGAGAGTTAAGGAGCAGTAGGGTAAATTATTCTTGTAATTGCAAATCCTAACACTTGATCCTGAGCTGAGCCTCTAGCCACTACTAAATTTCAGATCACATTAATAACATTGCTTTTCAACGCTTCCTTCTTAATCTCTCTTAATATCCCAGGAATAGACTTGTTAAATATTAAAAGGTTAAATTTCTCTACTGGGGGCAAGACAGAAGCCAGAGGAGAGAAATTCTGAGCATAATAGTAAAGTCAAAGTTAATGATTCTCTGATTTCACAAAGGTTAAAACCCACATTCTCCATGTAACAATGCCTTAAAATGCTCTCCAGTCCTCATCAATCCTGACTCACTACCCACTCCCCCCACCCACAAATGAAATATAAACTGATTAATATCAGGAGCTAATAATGGAGAAGTCTCTTTATATTAAAAAATTGTCTACCAACTTAGTCTACCAACTTATAAATATGTCCTATTGGTGGTGAGTAGATTAATGTCACAATGTATTAATAGAATATTTCATTTCAGTGTTGATCTTGCTTTCTTGCTTTGTGAAAGGTTCATTTCTAACCCAATTTTGTTCACACATTTTGTCTCTTTCCTAGAATAAATGTTAGCATTTCTGCCTTATTGGTTTGCTAAAAGTGCTAGCTCTGCAATCACCAGTGTCCTAAGACTAATGCTTTACTGGACTTCAGGAACCATTTTATATAGTTATCACCATGTGCTGCTGTTTAAAAAAAGAAAAAGCCATGCCAACATTTGTATAGCATGCAGAGACCCAAAGAACCCTATGTGGTGCTTCTTATTCTGGTTTGGGCTATATAACAGCTTCTGATGGATGAAAACCAAGCAAGTAATTTTGCTTTACCAAATATCTCTCAATGAAAATGATCATTCTATTTGCTTAGAGGAAAAGAAAGGAGGTCCAGGGGATTTTTTTTCAATGATGTCTGTCTATTCACTTAATCTCTTACAAAATAAGCTTGCAAAAATCTGAGAGCTAATTGTGCCCACTCCCAGTATACACGTTTTATTTAAATACATCAATAAGCCACTCACCTGGGAAAAAACAATGTGACTTTAATACACAAACATATATATGTCTATATGATCTTTGCCCATATGAATATGATCTTATTTTAAAAAAACAGAGACAAGTGAATATTCAACTTTATACATTTAAACTTTCACTCAACCAAATATGAACACTTTTATATTTCTCATTGGAATCTCTATTACAATATAGTTTTTCTGATAAGGTTACATTAAAATATGTTAAACTAGTTTGTTATTTTCAGACACGCATGCTATTTCTAATTCTCATAATCAAAACAAAACTTAGTGAATATTATTTCATATAAAGGCATTAGTAGTGCCTAAGAAGGGAAAATTTTGCATATGGGATACTTTACATTTTTTGGCACAATCACTAATCCTGGTTTTATTACATTTGATAAATAATTGTCTTTTTAAAGGAGAAATGTAAAATGACTGATGTCTTTATTTGAATTATTCTAAGTATGAAGTGAAATATGTTTTAGCATGATTAATTGCTATATATTTTAGCCTTTCAAACTGTGTGTGCTCATTAACTTTTCCAAGTTTCAACTGGAGCATTCATTGTTTTTATACAACTTTAAAACTGGTTTACAGCTGTTAGATATGTGACAAACATTTTTTTCTTTTGCATTTTATGCTTATGCTTCATTTTGTATCACATTCAAAATGTGACATTTTGATTTCTACCAACTAGTTTCTGTTTCTATTATATTTTTATTTGTATCCAATTTTGAAATTGTCCATGAACAGGTACATGCATGTTCTAATTTATATTTGGTGTAGTTTAATTTAGCTTTTGTTTCTTTTATTTTTGATGTTTGCTCATTTAATGTCTGAAATTTACATTAGTGTAGGATGTAAGGTAGGCATCAAAATGTGAATAATCTACATCCTCTGGGAAGCTGTTCTGTTTTTTAAGTTTTTTTTCTAGTTTTCTGAAGTTAGAAGACCTCTGTTAATTCCTATTAATCAATATATGTTTACTTGACTTTTTTCAACCAATCAATGTGTTTACTTCCTTTATAAGACTCCTTTTAATTAAATATTTACATTATTTTTACATTAATTTGGTATACATCATCTTTATACTCGTAGAGATTTTTGGCATTGTCAAAACTTTTGTATACCTCAGTAAAATTTATATGAGTATTAGAATTTTCCCGTTTTTTTTTCAAAGTTACCTATATTTTTTATTCCAGAATGGAATTTGAAACACATGATCTTTTTCCTGTTTTACTATATATAATTAAAATGCACACCAGCTGTCTTAATATACATATATTTAGTGAAATAATTACTGTAGTGAAGCAGATTAACATATTCACCTCACATAGTTACTTTTGTGTGTCTGCAATTAGAGCACGTAAACTCTACACTCTCAGCAAATTTCTAGTATAAAATTATTAACTATAGTCCTTATGCCATATACTGGATCTCTATATGTATTCATCTTACATAACTGTACTTTTGAACCCTTTGACCTACATCTCCAGATTTCTTCTCCCTTCCTGCTCCTGTAACCACGGTTGTACTCTGTTTCTATGTATTCCCTTTTTTAAAGATTACTGAATATAAAAGGAGCATGATCTGGGCACAGTGGCTCACCCCTGTAATCCCAGCATTTTGGGAGGCTGAGGTGCGTGAATCACCTGAGGCTGAGAGTTCAAGACCAGCCTGACCAACATGGAGAAACCCCGTCTCTACTAAAAATACAAAATTAGCTGGGCGTGGTGGCGCATGCCTGTAATCCCAGCTACTTGGGAGGCTGAGGCAGGAGAACTGCCTGAACCCAGGAGGCGAAGGTTGCAGTGAGCCGAGATTGTGCCATTGCACCCCAGACCGGGCAACAAAAGCAAAAATTCCATCTCAAAAAAAAAAAAAACAAGAAAAAAAGGAGCATGCAGTATTTTTCTTTGCCTGGCATATCTCTCTTAGCATAGTACCCTCCAGGTTCATCTATATTGTTGCAAATGGCAGGATATCTTTTTTTAAAAGACTAAATAATATTCCTGTGTGTTATACATATATTTATACCACATATTAAGTATATAAATATATATACATACATTATATGTATATGTACACACTTAAATGTATATATACATATATATATACATGTGCCACAATTTCTTTATTCATTTATCCATCAACAGACACTGAAGATTTTTTCAAATCTTGGCTATTGTGAATAATGCTGAAATGAACATAGGTGCTCAGATATCTTCATGTGGTGCAGATATTTTTTAGGGTGTATTTCTTATTTGCAATTATTGTCATTATGTAAAATCATTTAAACATGTTATCTATCCACATTTTCCTGTAATAAACCTGACGTGATCACATTTTAAAATACAATTTTTTTTTGAGATGGAGTCTCACTCTTGTCACCCAGGCTGAAGGGCAGTAGCATCATCTCAGCTCCCTGCAACCTCCACGTCCTGTGTTCCCAAGTAGCTGGGTTTACAAGCACCTGCCACCATGCCCAGCTAATTTTTTTGTGTGTATTTTTAGTAGAGACGGGGTTTCACCGTATTGGCCAGGCTGGTCTAGAACTCTTGACCTCAGGTGAATTTTGACTTGTAGTTTTGGAGAGTACTTGTGCAGATTAGCTACCTGGGTATATTGCGTGATGCTGAGGTTTGAGGTGTCATTGATCCCATCACTTAGGTAGTGAGCGCAGTACCCGACAGTTACTCTTTCAACCTTTGCCTCCCCCCTCCCTGCTTCCCTTCTCTAGTAGTCGCGGTGCCTACTGTTGCCATCTTTATCTCCAAGAGAACTCAATATTTAGCTCCTACCTACAAGTGACAACACGTTATGTGTGGTTTTCTGTTCCTGTGTTAATTTGCTTAGGATAATGGCCTCCTGCTGCATCCAGGTTGCTAGAAAGGACAATATTTTATTCTTTTTTTATGATGGTGAAGTGGTTATCCAATCCACTGTTGATGGACATCTAGGTTGATTCCGGATCTTTGCTATTGTGAATAGTGCTGCAATGAATGTGCAAATACATGTGTCTTTCGGTAGAATGATTTATTTTCTTTTGGATATATACACAATAATGGCATTTATTTATCTTTTTGGATATATACACAATAATGGCATTGCTTGGTCAAATGGTAGTTGTACTTTTTTTGAGAAATCTCCAAACTGCTTTCCACAGTGGCTGACCTTATTTGCATTCCGACCAACAGTGAATAAGCATTCACTTTACTCTGTAGCCTTGCCTTGTTGTTTTTTCACTTTTATTAATCGTCATTCTGACTGGTGTGAGATGGTATCTCACTGTGATTTTGATTTGCATTTCTCTGATGATTGGTGATATGGAACATTTTTCACGTTTGTTGACTGCTTACATGTTTTCTTTGGAGAAGTGTGTCTTCATGTCTGTTGCCCGCATTTTAGAGGAGTTATTTGTTTTTTACTTGTTGAATTAAGTTTCCTTCTTTCTTTCTTTTTTTTTTTTTTGGCAGAGTCTAGCATTTTTGCCCAGGCTGGTATGCAGTGGTGCGATCTTGCCTCACCACAACCTTTGCCTCCTGGGTTCAAGTGATCCTGCTGCCTCAGCCTCCTGAGTAGCTGGAACTACAGGCATAGGCCACCATGCCTGGCTAATTTTTGTATTTTTAGTAGAGATGGGGTTTCACTATGTTGGTCAGGTTTGTCTTGAACTCCTGACCTCATGATCCACCTGCCTCAGTCTCCCAAAGTGCTGGAATTACAGGTATGAGCCACCTCACCCGGCTGAATTAAGTTTCTTATAGATTCTGGATATTAGAATTTTGTTGGATGCAGAATTTACAAATTTTTTCCTCATTCTGTAGGTTGCCCGTTTACTGATAATTTCTTCTGCTGTGTAGAAGTTCTTTAATTTAATTAGGTCCCTCTTGTCAATCTGTATTTGTGTTGCAATTGTTTTTAAGGACTTATTCTGAAACTTTACTGAAATCTTTTATAAGTTCCAGGAGACTTTTGTCAGAGTCTTCACAGTTTTCTAAATATAGATTCATATCATCCGTGAACAAGGACAGTTTAACAACATCTTCTTTACCTATTTGAATGCCTTTTATTTCTTTCTCTTGCCTGATTGCTCTAGTTAGGACTTCCATATTCTAAAAAACACATGATGAAATTTAAATTAATATTTCATTAAGAGTTCTGCCTCTATATTGATCAATTGGCCTAGGCTATAGATTTTACATTGCATTTTATTTTTCAGATTTTATGGCAATTAAGAATATAATATAGGGAGAGTTGTTCTTATGTAACATTAATCAAATGCTTCCTTAAGAGTTGAAATAGTTTTCTTTTAAATTAGCTTATATTTTCACCTTTAATTATAAACTATTCCTGAAAATATTTTAATTTCATTTTTCTCATTCTATCTTTGGACTCTCTATTTATCTTTTATCTCTATTATAGGTTTATATTTTATATACAATAGTCTACTGTTTTCAGCATTTTAATCATAATATTACACATAAATTAACTTATAATGAATAATATTTATGGTCTGCACAATGTCTGTAAGGCCCTGTTGGGTTTTGAAGGTAACATCTCCACACCCAGTAATCCTGCTCCCGTATAGAAGATGATGAGGAAGGCAGTCAACTCTGCATGGGGCTCAGAGCAGAGAGAGGCTGCTTTCTTTATTATACTAGGTAGAGATGTGTACATTTTACTGGTCATTTCAGACAAACAGATATTTATTTCCAAATTAATGATATAGTTCATCTCTTTTATTCTTATTAATGTTATTATCATTTGTTATTGTTTTCTTTTGTCCTACTATCAAGTTCATTAATTAACTTTTCCACATTATTGAATTAAATACTCAGGCTATTTTCTATTCTGTTTTATATAGAAATACAAAATTTGATGATGTTAATATTTCTAGGTGTTTGCAAAGTGTGCTATGTGCTATATAATTTGAAATATAGTATTCTTATTAATATTTTTTAAATACTCATTTTTCAAATACCTAAAATATACAGGGCTTAAAACCTAGATGATGGGTTGATGGGTGCGGCAAACCACCATGGCACAGATATACTTATGTAACAAACCTGTATGTTTTGCACATGTATCCCAGAACTTAAAGTATAATATAAATAAATAAGTAAATAAAATAAACAAAAATAGTTATGATTTGTTTCACCTGAGTTTTTCAAGAATATGTTTTGGTGTTTGGTAAACAAATACCAAATACCAAAACACTTCCTTGTGTGCATTTGTGTGTGTGTGTGTGTATGTGTATGTGTGTTTTCCTGTTTATCTATAGATTTAATATAATCCCAGATAAAAATAAGAACAGTTCCTATGTTAATACAAATTAGCTGATTTTACAATTTCCCAGGGTAACTTCTAAACTGCTGGTAGTTCAGGTCATTTGAGAAGAGACACAAATACAGTTTTAACAAAACCAAATATTGAATGTTCTCACTTACAAGTGGGAGCTAAATGATGAGAACACATGGACACATAGAGGGGAACAATGCATACTGGGCCGTTCAGAGGGTAGAAGGAGAGAAAGGATCAGAAAAAATAACTCACGCATACTAGGCTTAATACTTGGGTGATGAAATAATCTGTACAACAAGTCCCCATGACACAAGTTTACCTATGTTACAAACGTGCACTTATACTCTTGAAATTAAAATAAATCTTAAAAAATTATAATTTTGTTTGAGAAAGAAAATTTGGGGATGCTAGCCCTTTGCTACATACTACAAATGAGGAAATGTCTGCTGCTGTGAGTCATGTTATATAATTTGTTAGTTATAGAATCCCTGTTAGTTACATATCCCCCCATCCTTGCCTGCTCTTCTGAAACAGAAAATATCCCTATTACCACTATATTTTCCTACATGTCATCCTCACTTTTCCCCTTTTGGTGAATTCATAATTGAATGGATTCTTCATCATTTTTCTTATCTCTCCCTTTCCTACTCTTCTTTTGTATTACTGATTAATTTTTTCCAACCAATAAAAAATTAAATGAAACAAACACAGGTTTAAGAGATTTAATTGGGGAAATTCCTTTATAGGTCAGTTAATGAGGCTGGAGACAGTCTTCTGTCTGTGATAAAGGTCAGACATTTGTGAGAGTGAGGCCAGATGGATAACTGAATAAGAGGCTCAAGATTGCAGGACAGTTCTATGAAGGTTTTGGTCAGTACAAGGATGAATTCTCAAGCTGAAGTCATCCCTTGGAAGAATGCCACATTGTGCAGCAAAGGGGCTTGTAAGGGTCCCATTACCATGCTCAGCCAGCCATTTGATGAAAGTATGACCTTTGTGAGATTATGATTACAACTCCCAAAAGGAGGCTACTGAGACCTTTTTGTGGCCACCAACACTATGTCCTTGATGCAAAGATCTACTGCTCTATGTAGACTTATACAGCAGCTTCATGGTGTCTATGTTTTCTCTTCCTAAAGTGATGCTTAGAACAGGAAGATTAGCAGAACAAAATACAACCCTTGTCATGTCACTGCATCTGATCTCTTGGTCACAACTGGCATTTATCCTCTTTCTCCCACATTATTTATTCAGACTTCCTCTCAACCTCAGATATTACCTTGGTAGATATTGGTGGCTTGTCTGGTGCTGTAATCCAAACATTCATTTGTGATGTGTCTGAACCCTGGGCAATCATATGCTTCTCAAATCAGGGTTGTCGCACCTGCCCATTTCAGTTATAATGGCCCAGCTGAGTATACGAAGTACCTAAATGTATCACCCGGCTTCCACACATATGCCTTTTTGCCCTCATCATGTCAAAAAAGCCATGATGGTGAATTAACTTCTCATCTGCTGGTCCATGGACACAATATCTAAAGAGATTCTTGCAATATTCCCTTGTAAAAGTGTGTCTTTTAAGGGAATCCATACCTCCAATTCTTCTAGAAGAAGAAGAGCACAAAGTCTTCCAGCTGGTAATTGGAAATTGTGGTAAATAGAAACTCTCCTGTTTCTATCTCTTGATTCCCAGACCCATATATCATTGTTATTTAAGATACAATACTACAAAGATGTCTGTGATTTAATGCATATGCAGTCAATCTTCAGAATCCATGGATTCTGTTTCTGCAGATTTAACCAAGCACTGATCAAAAATATTCAAAACAAATATATACAGCAATTCAAAATAACACAAACAAAAGATGTAGCATAACAATTTACCTAACATTTACATTGTAGTGTGTATTACAAGTAATCTGGAAAGAATTTCAAGTATAAAGAATGTCGTGAGTACATTATGTGCAAATATGACCCCATTTTATATAAAATGCTTAAGTAGCTACAGATTTCGGTACCAATCCCCTGAAGATACTGAGGGATGACTATATTGCATTCTAAAGGCTAGCATTCTGTCCTTTAGAATGCCACCTGCACACATGGGCTCAGCTGTGCTTTTTAGAAGACTCTTCATATATTAAACGATGATAGCTTCTTCTGGATGGTGCAGTATGTGATATGATCATTTGACACTATGGACATGGGTCCACTTCTGTCCATTTTTTGCTATCATGTGGATGACTTGATTTGATTCGCTATCGTATAGGATGCCGTACCTATAGAGGCATTCCATAAGCCTCTTGATGATGCTACTGATTGACGTGCTGCTTTAAATAAAGGCAAAAATTCATAGATAGAGATAGTCATACTTTCAAAGAAAAATTACAGTCCCAGGATGTAAAAAGTAAGGCAGCCAACTTGCCATCGAGTGGCCATTGGTCTCTTGAGAAATACTACTCTATTAGGAGTTTAGCATTAAACTCTGACAAGTTGCTATCAGGCTGGGCACTCACGTGCATCAGTGACTAGATTCACAGTGATAAGTGGGCTAGATTCACATTTATTCTGTGGATCCCACATACAGTGTCCATCGGTTTCACCATGGCATTCCCTTCCTGTGCCCCTGTACCAGCATAGGAGAGGTCAAAAACAAACACTGGTTATTAGCAACAGTCTTAAGTAATGCTGTCTTCTTGGTTGCTCAGTTCCTTCTCTCTGGTGACACTCCCTGATGAGTAGTGATCTATAATATAAAAACCTCACTCTTTATGGCCCCCTCTATGTTCATCCACACTATTTTCGCCAAGACTTCCAAGTATCTTCTTACCTCCGGCCACTTTGTTTTGTACACAAGGTGTATGAACAGATGCATTGCTTGCAGCTTTGAAATTGTGAATACTTTTCTCTTTACTGTCAGTTGAGACCATGCTGAAATGGGATTGAAGGGCGGCAACCACCAGTTTTCATCTTGCACCCACATACTGAGATAGACAACTCGTAAACCAAGTGCAGGCCTTTTTCTCCACCTGCAGATGGTTGAATGTGATCTCTTGCTCTCCAGTGAAGCCCAAAGTATAAACTAGTGAAGGGTCATAATGAAACTGTTGGGTGAGAGGAGGGTCCGTGATATTCGCTCATATAGCTTACTTATTATGCCTCCCTTCTTGTTCTATTAAGGCTTAATCCAGATACACCTTTCCTACTTATTATGGTAAAATCCTGGGCCTGACACAATTTGTGATTTATGAGGTCTTACAGAACTGGACTCATAATGGGAACTTTTGTATACACTGTAACAGAGCACTACGAACAAACATTCTGTCTCTGCTAGGGCTGTTTCTTAAAAGGAGTATAATTTCTTGGTGCAGATAGATGGAATTGTTCTCAAATTAAAAAAATGTTGTGATGCTCTAATTGGGATTTGCTGTAAGCTCCATGTTGTATATTTTTCTGCTACAAATGACTCACCATAGTATCTGCTGAATTGTATGACCCAACCCATAGAGCTACCCACACTACAGCTTGGATCTTCCAAAAAGCCCTTTCCCGGCCTGGGGCCCACTCAGAGTTGACTGCCTTCCTTATTACTCACTGTATCATCCAGAGCAGGATTAGTATGGCGAGGAATTCAGAGCACAGTAATATGTCTTTCAGTTTAAAGAGGAAGTCACAGCACGCTCTTGGCCCCTGGTCTCCTAAAAATGGATTAGGTTTCCAATTATTCATAGACTTTATCTCACTTTCTCTGGAGCTCATTTGTCTTACCGAGACAATCTTTTGCTTATCCTATCCAATTAGCATGCTTCCTCTGCTATAATTAATCATTATAATGTTAGTGGGATATTCAGGTTGTTCAGGTCTCTTCTGGCTATAACAGAAAGTGAGCCAGTTAACAGAGCCCTGACACAGAACTGCAAGTAAATATTATTGCCTGTCCCAAGGGAATATGAACTTTTCCTGATGCTTTTTCTAAGTGAAATAGAAATCAGTCAAGAAATCAATGTGCAAATGCCATATACCTGAGGTCTTATCAATGTACACGAGCAATGATGTCAGGCCTGGGAGCACAGCCTCTCCTACCAGGTTGCTCCTTTGTTGCACTTACGTAACAATCATTCCCAGGATTCACCCAGTGGCTGCAGAGGTCAGAGAAGTGAATTAAACAGAGACCTAATAGAGACCACATGACACCCCTGTAGCTTTTTATACTTTAGTTGTGGTATGGGCTGAACTGTGTCCCCTCAAATTTATATGTTACAGTCCTTTCTTTTTTTTTTTTTTATAAAAGCATTTTTAAACTTTATTATTAATACTCAGGACATTAGGAATTTCCAGATTTTTTTCAGTAGCATTTGTAGAACCACTTTTGATAACAAATACAGTAGTTAGGAATATGCATCCAATTCAGAATGCATAATAATGTTTATCCTGAATTCTTTCCGGCTAAAAACAGGGCTGGCGCTGTGATGAGATATAGAACGAGAATCTACAAAAAACACTGTAACATGTTTGTTTTTTCCCAGAGGCTACATCCTCTTTTGCTGGAATACTTTATAAAAACATATTAAAAAGTAAGGCAACAACTCCAAACAGTCCAAGCTGTTTGCTCAACTCTTTTCCCAATTAGCTTTGCATGGGTGTATTGTTTAGTGTTTGTCTTTATTTCAAATGGTCCAAAAGGATGTTTTTCTCACATTTGTGAAACATCTGTGGTATGTGTGTTCAATGATATATGCAACTAATACTGGTCAGGTACTGAAGCCTGTGATGTCCCAGTGCCTGTTTTCAAAGGATTCAAGACATTGATTTGGATTCCGCATAAACTGATGCGTGAATCCAAAATTCCCTTTCCTACTGTGTTTATCACCTCTTCTTTTTTAACTCCTAATTTTAAAACTAAAGGAGCACCAGGACTACCTGGTTACTGGAAAGATGTTCACCCCAGTAAACAGAACTTTTATCAGGGACCTTTATAATTCATGGCCCCATTCCACGTGGACATTCAACTCAGGAAGATGTGCAAAAGAAAAAATTTCAAATTACAGTCAAGTGATCCAGAGGAGGATGTTATACAAACTTATGAGGAAATGACAGTCTTTTTTTCCTTTACTATAAATACATTTAACAGCTTAGCAGAAAGACAAGCTAAATTTAAGATTGTTCACATTTGAAAATTGTGAATCATACTCTCTGCTAGTGATAAATAAGGAACTCCCAATAATGGAATTTTAACATAGCAATTTCATCAACAGATCTTTGAAGACCGATTTGTTTTTTAGTGAGGCTTAGAACAATGATTATGTTTGCAAAGTTCTGAGAAGTCCATCTACTGTCCAAACTTTGGATTGAAGTCCTTGTTTTTTTTTTCCTTTACTTAGAGACAGGTATATACAGTGCTGTTGTAATAATGAAACAAATGTGAAATCTACTGTAAAGTTGCACAATACAGAAAACTGTGGCTCCATCTTCTACTACATAAATGTATGACTCCACAGGTTAGTAATGCTGTTGTCATTATTTTTGTTAAGTTGGAATTATTCCATCACGCCTAAGACCTCTCTTTAACTCTAGATCCTCCAATTTTTTCCACAATTCTTCACACTCCTTTTCTTTCTTTTTCTCATTGTATGTGGCTGTCAGCTCGTCAAACATGGTGCTGTTCATTTCCATAAATGCCTTCAACACATTGTACACTGACGCTACAATAGCCGGATTCCAATGTTCTTTTGAAACCCTATAAAGGCTGGAAAACATGATGGGAGGGATGACGTTAGAGTTTTCTTCTATCAAACTCATGATGTATTCATTATTCCAGTAATAGAGTGCTCTTTCTGCCACCTGAAAATGGGGGCTAGATACACACTTGGCAATTTGTTTAAACAAAGGTTCTTGGATTTTAACAAATTGTGAAGGTTCAATCACATCCAATATTTCTTCCAGTTCCCCAAGGAACATGACCTCTTTTTGACTACATGTTTTAGGCCAAAATTTCATTAACCCCCTAATAACTGGTTCTGTGAGTGAAGGATCTTTCTCCAGAAACTGTACTATACAATATGCCAGCTGTGCATGGAAGAGTGATAAGCTCCTGACAGTGTGTAAGGGGATCAGCACTTTCACCAGAAACTGTTTGTGTTCTGCCTTAAGAGGTAAAGCAAAGCCATTGATAATACTTCCTAATGTTTCCAGCAGTTCAGCTACACCATTGAAGTGTTCTGTTTCATAAACAAACCTTAGAAAAATATTGCAAATCTGCTTTCGGATAAATGCTCTAAGACCAAGAAACTTGCCATAAATTCTGTGTAAAACTGTTTTTAAGTAGTCCCGTTCCCGAGGGTCTTCGCTGTCAAATAGCTCCAGAAGCTGTAATACCAATTTCTGATCTATATATTTTTTGGCAATGCTGGGTTGGAATTCTTGGCTTTCCAAAAATCGTATGAGAAATTCATATACAAGCTGTAAATGTGGCCACGATGCCTCAAGGGTAGGTTCATCTTCTTCTGGATCAAATTCATTGCTGTCGCTAGGAGGGAGAGTTCTGAATATATTGCAAGATACCATTCTAACTACTTCAGGGTAAGTCTGCTCTGTCAAACAGCCTCTGCTTATTGTAATGTAGTCCACCAGTTCATTAAGAGTGGAGCGCTTGTATTCTTTCATTTTAAGATCAGATAGCGTGTCCATGAAGTCAAAAATGACACAGCACTGCTGAAGTTTCTTTAGGAACAGTTCAGGCTGCTCTGAGGATGGAACGTCTTTTAGCAGCAGCAGAGGTGTTAACTCAATAGGCTTGCCTTGAGACCTAAACTGCGAGGAACTTTGCGACCTCTTCTGTCTGGCTTTTCTCACGGACTTCCGAGAAAATCCGTCTACTTTATCCACTGATGGAGGAGTAGTTGCTGCTGAAGACATATCCCTACTTGAAGCTTCTGAGGAAGAATCCGAAGACGATCTGTGGCTTGGAGGGGCCGGAGACGGGCAAGGGGGCCGCGGCGAGGACGGGCGGCGGGACCGGGACGTGCAGCGGGAGGTCCGGGAAGCTGCGGGGAGCCTGGGGCGACGGCTGTCCGGTACGGCGTCCCTCCGGTTCCGCGGCGGCGGAGCCTCTAGGCCTCACGGCCGGACCCGAACCTCAGCGCTCCGGCGGCGGCGGCGGCGACGTGGGGAGGGGGGAAGGGAGGGAGGAAGACTGGATCTGCAGCGGCAGCAAGAGAAGGGGACCAGAGGAGGAGGAGGAGCTGCAGGAGCTGGAGCCGCCGCTGCCAGAGCCACAGTTCGCTACCCTCGGTGGGTCGCAGTCAATGCCCCTTTCTCTCTCCTATTGTCAATATCACCGGGCGGCTGAGTCCATGGCACACGCGCAACCCTACACTCCTTTCGATAGCAAAGAATGTGATTTTATTTGGATAAAAGGCCTTCAAAGAGGTACGTAAAGTAAAATAAGATTCTAGGGTAGGTCCTAATACAGTATGAACGTTGTCCCTATAGGAAGAAGAGATCCAAACAGATATGTGGTACACAGAGAAAAGATTGTTTGAGGACAGAGACAGAAGATGGCCATCTGCAGGTCAAGGAGAGAGGCCTCAGAAGAAATCAAACCAGCTAACACATTGATGTTGAACTTTTAGCTTCATGATTGTGAAAAGGTAAATTTCTGCTGTTTGAGCAACCTGACCTGTGGTATTTTGTTATGGCAGCTCTAACAAACAAAGACAAGCCATGATAGTAAGTCTCTATCATTAGCCGCATCCATAAAATACGATGTGTGAGTTATCATTTTGGCTGGGGGCAGGGAGCCATTTCTATTCAGTGTTTCTCAGGGAGATAACTCTTATCCCAGAGGCCAATAAACTAATGTGGGATTTAAGCAAATTGTTAACTAAATCAATTCCAATTAAACATTTGGAAGAAGAAATAACCACTGAGTGGTTACTTAGACCCACTTAGTTGAATATCAGCCAAGTTCATATTGCAAGGATTGCATTATTACCTTGCCCTTCTCAGCTCTGACTCTACCAGGAGGCCCAGGATGATGCTTTGGGGCTCTAGGTATCAATGCCCACTTAGACTCTATGTATAATAATATAAACTATCCGGATACGCCACCTTACTAGAGGGGTCTTCTACTCAGGGACACAGATCCTTCTTCAGTCCATGGTTGCTGGGTCTGGAAATAGGCTGAAGCCTGAGAACCGAATGAAGGAATATGACTTTTTGTTTGGGTGCCTGCCATTAATCTCTTCTTCCTAGGTTCTTACCTGTTACCTCTTACTATGGGCGTGGGTCCACTTCTGTGTTTTGTAGATTGTTGTTGGCTACATGCCTACTTTGTTCTTAGAAACTTCATCCACGCTTTTTGAACCATTTTCTCCATTCTCTGTGCATCAAGCTTACCTATCTTTATGGTGTGACCTTATGGTTTCTGGTGTTCAGGCTCTCATCGCTAGGCTTCTTGGTGGCCTTGTCATTCCTTGAGTTTTAACAATTCCCACTTATGTAAATGCCTCTCCTTTCATTGGTTCTGATGTTTGGATAATTGCTGCTATTGAACTTCTTAGTGGTGCCACTTCCCCTATCACTGGTGCATTCCTGAAGGCCTTAGTGAATTGTGCATGCATTGAGCCTTCCTGTGGAACATAATCCTTGGGTGGCTTTTCTGGGTTTATATAATATTCCTATTTTAGCATTCCAAATTCCCTTAGCCTCTTTATTCTTTTGACACCACTCACCTTAGATATGTTTCTTTTCTAGCCTTCTCGGAACCTCTCTAGTGGTAAATTTGCCCCATCCACTGGATTACGTGCCAGATATCTCAAAAAATTCCCCTATTTCAGTGAATTAATATTTAATCTACATTTTGCCCTTCTTAATATGGCACCTTTATAATCCAATCAATTCATACACTCTGGTTACCTACTGAAACACACTATTTCACTTTTGTAGCTCTGTTAGTGAATAATGTATTTCCTCCATCATCAAGCCTAGCATATATTCAGTAATGTTATGTTGGGATTTAATCCTAGCTATTGGATTCTAGCTACTGGAGCTTGATGTCAGGAGAGGAGGTGGGGAAATCTTATTGGTGGGACACCTATTGACTTAACAAAGAGAAGTGTCTGCAGTATCGACCAACACTGGGTATGCTTTTGTTCTTACTAAGAAGCTGTCAGCTCTACAAGTTCTGAAGGTATTTACCCCTCTCATGTTGCAAGAGCACAGGAGTTTCCAACCACAGCCCTGATTTTAACATGACAGACCTGCTTTGAGCATTTATATTTCACATGTAAATATCTCTGAAACTCTGTGACTCAAACTATTGATTCTTCGGCTTCTTGGGCCATCATCTGTTCTTTTACAGAGGATAAAGGGTCTAATATTTAGCTTATAACAATTAATGGTCTGGGCACGATGGCTCATACCTGTAATCCCAGCACTTTGGGAGGTGGAGGTCAGTGGATCACCTGAGGTCAGGAATTAGAGATTAGCCCGACAAATATGATGAAACTCCATCTCTACTACAAATACAAAGATTAGCTGGGTGTGGTGGTGGCGTGCACCTGTAGTACCAGCTACTCGGGAGACTGAGACAGGAGAATTCCTTGAACCTGGCAGGTGGGGGTAGCAGTGAGTTCAGATCACGCCATTGCACTCCAGCCTGGGCAACAGGGCAAGACTCCATCTCAAACAAATCAGCAACAACAACAACAAAAACAATGTTCCACAGCAGGAATCAATTTGACATAATAATAATGAGTCTAATCCACCGCTTATGTAATAATCACTGTTTGCCCCATATTTTTCAAATGCCTAAACTATTGCACCCCAAGTGGCAGTTTCTCAAGCTAGATATTTTCTCAAGTCACCTGTGAACATGAGAATTCTTTAGCAATTTGGTCACCACCTTTTTCCAGAAGCTATCAGTCACTATGTACTACTGAGAAGGGCATTTTATTGGCTTCCAGGTGTGAATGAATGAGTCAGTGCCAAATCCCTATCCTGTGGTCTATTTCCCTGGATCTTCTGAGAAGGAGGAAACAAAGATAGGAGTACATGTACAGGAGAGTTATATACATGGAAATGACTGTGAAGAATAACCAGCTAAAATATAAAGAAGGCAGGGAGAGCCACCTAATACTAGTAGGTGTTCATCAGTCAAGGACAGGGGAAAGGAAGGAGAGTTGGATAGGAAGAAACACAGACTGCAACACAGTTTCAAAGCAGGTGCAGCCAGGCTGAAAGGGAGCCATGGGGCCCACATCTCCAATTGGTAGCATCTCATGTCTTACAGGAATGAAACTTTATTAGGCTGGGTTGCTTCTAGCCATTGTCTGGGAGAAGCCTTTGGAAAGTGGGACCACAGTGTGAAAGTGGTGATGGATTCAGAAAGGCAGAAGCAGGGACCATCAATCAGTAGTAGCAGGAGATCTGAGAGGCATATTTTCATGGCTTTCCAAGATTCTGTCTAATGTTCAATAGAAAACTGTTTAAATTGGAGTGTCCTCCATTCTCCCAGAGTCCTTTATTCTCTTTTTTGATTAAAGACATTTTAGAGAAGCCCTACTAAGTTTTTTTTCTACATACGTCCTACTTTGTCTTGAAGAGAGATGCTATAGCATCATCCTTTCTCCTGTAGAGCTGGTCTCATTTTCAGACAGAAGTGTCCAGGTCCTAAACCGGCTTTTGTCTGGAAACCTGGCAAGGAATTACAACTTTTTGTTTTATTAACTTTCTTCAATCTTTAGAGAATCTATTTTTTATTTTCTTTTGTTAAACCAAATTAACAATAGTGCCTTTAAGGTCTGTTAACCTTCTCCATAGCTCTCTGCTGCCCAAACCCCCTGGCTGCTTCTCTGACCCTATTATACATTAAAATATTTGCCTCCTTTTGACTCTGAATGACCCACCCTATATATTTATCAAGTCCTATTATCATCATTGCTGTCAGTAAGGCCAGTTTTGCAATAGCATTTCCTCCATCAAGCCTGGCCAATAGACAAAAGTTAACTTCTTAGTGATGAGAGTAAAAAAAAATTTCTAGATCCTATTACATTACTGAAGATTTTTCAGATGACATGTAGATGAAAATATTCAAGTAGTAGCTTATTTTGAATATATTCCTTTTACTGTCCCTTTAGTGGCTATCTCTCTATTTTGTCCCTGACATCATCAAACTATGTTTATGTTCTCCACAGCTCTCTGCTGGTCAAGTCTCCTTGGCTACTTCTCTGATCTTGTTATACTTAAAATATTTATGTCATTAAAATACTTTCTTGTTGATCTTAAGTAAGCAGGAGAGAAAAACTGAGTGAATTTATATGACAAATTATAATCAATTGATTGACAAATTCTTAAATTATGACTTTTCAAATGAAAAAGATAAATACGTAATGCTAAGTCAACTTGAAGTTATTGAGAATGTTAAAAAATATGATGTCTGAAGGATTCAGATTTAGACATGGTATTATATTTAGAAATACATATTCTGATGAATTATAAGATATCAGAAAATGTCACCAACCATTTGAAAAGTAGTTTTTAAGTCCTGAATTGGTATATTCCTTAAAAGTCTCAGGACAGGGCAAGCTGACCATTAGGTGAAGTGGATCATTACTCATTGCAGTATATTTGATCTATATTTACGAGTTTAGTGCCACTTGCTCAGTTGCTGCTTCTTGAGATTTGGTAACTTGCTGTCATAATATTAAAAGCTTATTTTTTAAAAAAATATTAAAGATAAGCACCTAAGAAGTTCATCAGAAGCAATTCACAAATGTGTCAATAGACAGAGAGATAAATGGTATCAAACTATATTGAACTTTCTATGACCCATTGGACTTTCTTTTTTTTTTCTTAATTGCATTTTAGGTTTTGGAGTACCTGTGAAGAATATGCAAGATTGTTGCATAGGTGAATACATGGCAGTGTGATTTGCTGCCTTCCTCCCCTTCACCTGTATCTGGCATTTCGCCCCATGCTATCTCTCCCCAACTCCCCACCCCCTGCTGTCCCTTCCCTATTTCCCCATAACAGACCCCAGTGTGTAGTGCTCCCCTCCCTGTGTCCATGTGTTCTTATTGTTAAACACCCGCCTATGAGTGAGAACATGCGGTGTTTGATTTTGTGTTCTTGTGTCAGTTTGCTGAGAATGATGTTTTCCAGGTTCATCTATGTCCCTACAAAGGACATGAACTCATCATTTTTGATGGCTGCATAACATTCCATGGTGTATATGTGCCACATTTTCCCTGTCCAGTCTATCATTGATGGGCATTTGGGTTGGTGCCAGGTCTTTGCTATTGTAAACAGTGCCGCTATGAACATGCATGTGCATGTGTCCTTATAGTAGAACGATTTATAATCCTTTGACCCATTGGACTTTCTTTCGAGTTTTGTATCTTGGCCACAACTTATTTGGAGACATTGAGCAAGTCACAGTTACTTTTAACCCCCATTTTCTTATTTTAAGGTAGAGCTTCTTTTATGCCCCTTCATTCTACATCACTCTTTACTCATTAGTTTTACTCCTCTTCCCACCCTTGCTGGTAAAAAGTATATAAGGGTATTGAAATTTAACTCTCCATCATCCAGTTTCAATCCAGTATATGCCATTTCATCTCTCAGTATATATTTACTGTTTTTATCTTCCGATTTTCATAAAATCTACTGACTGCCAGTCACTTTGTATATTGTATTACACACAGTTCCTTGTGATATGGAGCACCTTCTGATTTTGGTCTTCCCTATTGAAAAAGTTTTCACAAATCTAGCAGTACCTTCATACTTTAGTAAAAAATCAGCTGTTATATTATCAGATATTGTATAATCTATTTGTGAGATTTGTGAGATATGTTTTTAAAGGTTGTATTATGATCTTGTTTCAGTGATATAATAGGGACAGATTAACTTACAACAATAGATGGTACATCTTGCTTCACATTTCTCACAGACAATAACTCAGAGACCGTCGCTGCTGTATTAAGAGAATATTGATGTGCTAAGAGTAATTCACACACATTTTGCTGTGTGGAAAAAAGTCACCTGTAAACACAAGTAATTACCCTGTAACTTATCAGTGGTCTCTTCTTGGACCTATTGTATCAGTAAACCACCAAGTGTCTTTTGGGTTTGGGTTTACTGTTCAATTGTAATACACACACTCTCTCTTTCTCCATATATATTTATATATATTAAATATGTGTTTCAATATATATTTTAGTGGATATGTTTCAAAGATTTCTCACATATCCTGGCCCAATAATACTTTTCATTTCTATTTCTGATTGTGTGTGTATGTGCGAACTGAATCAGATTTTGACACTGAACAGGAAGATAACAGGATTTAATCAATTGGAAATATAACAATCTTGGTATTTAGTGGTCCTTTTCACTATTTAGTAATGTAATGTTACCAGAAAATGAGTTATGTCTAGCCTCATAATCTTACTATTATAGTTACAGAGTATGTTACTTAAATACAAGATAACTTTAATAATTAAAAATCATTTCTCAGCTACTGACTTAACAAATATTAATTTTACAGAAACAAAAAGTTTGATTGAATTGTGATGGGATATGCCACCTAAATGTGGTACAAAATTACTCCAACACTAAAAATGTTTGTCATTAAAGAGGAATCTTATGTTTCTTGTGTGTCTAGGAGTAGCTATATTTTATGTGAAACAGCTTTCAAATATGTGGACACGGTTTGAAAAGATCATTCATAAATATGCATAAGCTTTGTGAACTTGTTTTAGACCACGATTTCTCACCTTTGGCATTATTTACATTTTGGACTTGGTGATTGTTTTTGTAGTGCAGCATCTGCACTGTTCATTATAGGATGTTTAATAGCAGCCATAACCTCTGTCTGATAGATGCCAGTAGCAGCAATCCAACTCTGACAAGCCATGGTGTCTCCATTTACAAATAGTCTTTAGCAGACCAAAACCGGCCAGGTTAAGAATCACTGCTCCAGATATATTTATATACATTTTTCAACTGAGCCATAATGGGAAATTATTTCTCTTTGAATCTATCATCATGCTTTTATCATATGTAAGATGCAGACATAAGCAAAAGAGAGAGTGATTCAGTAGGGAGAAAATGGCAAAATATTTCCATGAAAATTAGATTTCTCATCTCAGAAGGGAGTTGTATATATTTTGAAAACATTTCTAATTATTTTAACTGTCACTCATTATATGTTGCCCACGATCTGTTTCTCTCTAGAGATTTGTTGACTTTTAACCCTGAAATAAAATTAAATATTTTTTATTAACAAAGCTCAAGGACCTGTGTGCTATTTCAGGTCCTCTGAGTAGTATTTGCCATGTTAACATCAGATGTGCAAGAGGTTTATAGGGAAAAATGTCTGTAAAGGAAAAGGAGGAGGCAGCTGGAAGAAGCAAAGTGAATCTCCACACCAAGATGCACATCTGACTCCTGCAAAGGAAAGAGGAAATAAAGGAGGCTTGATAAAAGGATTCTCAAACAGATCTAAGTTTTCTGCTAAGTAATTGTGAAAGTTACCATTTAGAGGAGTCCTGCATCTTACAGAAATAGACCTGTCTCAGTATACTCACTATAATTAGTCATGGGCTGCGAGGTGCCTTAGAGAAAAGTGTAGACTGAACACGATGTGGGGGAAAGAGTCAGAAGACAGCACCTGGTGCCATTTGTCTGTGATGCTGCTTAGGCCTCATCAATTTCTCTCTCAAGCTCCTCAATGCACATTGAAGTGCTATCTTTTTTTCTGATAAAACCTGTGTCTTTATTTTTGGAGGAGAAGAGGAACAAGAGTGTTGAAAAATTAAATACTTTAAAAAATATTTATAGAGGTAAATATCCAGAGTTGCACTATCTCACGCAACAGCCATTAGAAACGGGTGACTATTTAAATTAATTAGGATTAAATATTATGAAACATTTAGTTCAGCAGTTGCAGTAACTACATTTCAAGTACTGAATCACCATATGTGGCTAGCAGATACTGTATTAGAAAACACTGACTGATAATGCTTCCATCATGGTAGAATTTTCTATTAGACAGCAGTGATCTAGAGAAATGGAAGCAAGATGGTCTACGTGCCTCAGCCTTCCAAAGTGCTGGGATTATAGGCATGAGCCACCACACCCAGCCTGTAAATGTTTTTAAATTGTTACATTTTCTTGCTACATGAAAACTTTTATTGATATATAACATCCTTTGTCTTTTGAAGCTTTTTTGATTTAGTCTATTTTGTCTGATATTAATGTATCTATTATCTCTCAGTTACTTTTTGCATAAAATATTCTTTTATATTCTTTAACTTTCAACCTTTATGTATCTTTGGATCTAAAGTAAATCTCTTGTACACAGTGTAGTTGGATTATTATTATTTTTTTAAATTTATTCTGCTAATGTCTGCCTTTTAACTGGAGAGTTTAATCAATTTACATTTAAAGTTCACTGATTGGAATGGACTTTCACCACATTGCTGTTAGTGTTATACATATTTACAGTTTCTTAGTCTCTTGTTTCTTGCATTACTGTCTTCTGAACTTAGCTATTTTTTTTGTTGTAAAATATTAAATTCCTTTTTTATTTCCTTTTGTGTATATTTCTTAGCTAGTTTATTTATATAATTTACCAGGGAAATTACATAAAATATCATAAAGTTTTAACACTTCAATTTGAATTTATACCAGTTTAACTTAAATTAAAAATTATATTTTTATATATTTAGTTTTCAAGAACATAAACTTATAATTTCATAATGCTTTAATCTCTTAAACTATATATATATTAAAATATGGACTTACCAACCAAAGTTTCAATAATACTAAGTTTTAGACTAATTTTTTTGAAATAAATGCAAGTCTTTTAAATTATGCAGAAAACCAAAGGTGTATTTATACACCACTGTTATAGTAACACCAGTTTTTACAATTACCCATGTATTTGCCTTTGCTGGGATCCTTATTTCTTCATAAGGCTTTGAATTACTTTCTAACATCCTTTCATTTCAACCTGTAAGATTCCCTTTGCCATTTCTCACAGACAAGTCTTTTGAAAATGAACTCTATCAGCTTTTGTCTATTTAGAAATGTCTTTATTTCTCCTTTACTTTTAAAGGACAGGTTTTCTAAATATAGGATTTTTGCTTGTCAGATTATTGTTGTTTTGTCTTTTAGAACATTTAATATATCAGCTCGCTCCCTCTTAGCTTCTAAAGATATTGATGTAAAATCTGCTTATGTTAAGGATCCCTTGTACCTGTTAAGTCCTTTTCTCTTACTGCTGTTAGGATTCTCTTTGTCTTTACTTTTGACAGTTTGATTATGTATTTCAGTGTGTCTCTATGAGTTCATCTAATTGGAGTCATTGAGCTTCTTGGATGTTTATATTCATGACTTTCATCAAATTTGGGAAGTTTTCAATTATAATATCTTCAGATAGTTTGTAGGTTCCTTTCTTTTTCTCTTCTTTTTCTGGGGCTCTCACAATGCATGGCCTTGATGGTGTTTCACAGGTCCCTTAGGTTTTGATCACTTTTCTTCAACATTTTGTTTGTTTCTATTGTTCAAGCTCTGTTGTTCCTACCATCCTATTTCCAAGTTCACTGATTCTTCTGCCTGTTCAAATCTGACTTTGGATCTCTCTAGTGAATTTTTCGTTTATATTTTTGCACTTTTCAGCTCCAGAATTTCTGTTTGGTTTGTTTTTAGGTTTTCTATCTGTATGTTGATATTTTCACTTTATTCTTACATCACTTTCTTGATGTACTCCATAGTCTTCCTTTTCCTCTTTGAGCATTTTTAAGAAAGTTGTTTTAATTTATTTGACAAATAAACTTATAATTAAGTCTTTTTCATGGACAATTCCTGTTATTTTATTTATTTCATTTGCATAAACCATATATTTTCATTTATTTGTGCACCTTGTGATTTTTTTCATAGTAGTTGAAATCTGGACATTTGAATCTAATAACGTAGTGACTATATTTTATATCCTCCTACCTTCCCTAGGGTTTGCTGGGTTTTGGTTGTTGTTATTGTTGTTTTTTAAATTGTTGCATGTTGTCTCTGTGCCAAAGATCAGACTGAGGTATACACTTAAGGTATTTTCAGGTCTTTCTGAACCTTTGCCTTCCCGTAGGCATGTTCAGTGACTTTCTAATTTTCCCATTGTATGCAGTTGCTTTTAAAGATTCTGGTGTTCAAGGTTTGGTTTTCAAAAGGGGTATGAGAGAAAATAGAGATGGAAACAAACCAAAAAACATATAGGCCCTTTAAATACCATGAAAACTGTTTCAGATGGAGTGGGTGAAACTTGCCACAATGCAGGGAGATGCAATACAACAAATGCCCCTTTTTGTCTAGACCTCTGTGAGATCTGTGTAAAATAGAGCACAGACCTCTGGTACTTGGAAGACAGGGTCTTTTTTCCCCCACCCTGACTCTGGCATGATTTGTGTAACCTTCTCCAAAAACATGTTCACAGCTGATCCTGGGGCAAAAGGGTGGGGGATGGATGGCAGCTACTATGCTAAAAGGTGATGCTGACTGAAATTAACTTCAATTTATCACATATTCCTTTCTAGGAACGTGCAAGGCTCTATGAACTCTAGAGTTCCAAAATAAGTTACACCAGACATATTCTGCCTGTACAATTATTGTTTAGGTAGGGTCACAGATTTTAGATGCTTTCTATTCCACCATCTTCTATGAATTCTTGACAGTTCATTTTTAGTTAAGAAAATATAATGGAAATATTAGATATAGGAACACTAATAATTGCCACTCTTTTACCTGTATACTAGACATGCAGTATTTTACTTAGTACATAGATTACTGTATAGAAGCCTTAAAAAAGAACCTATGAGACTGACTATAGTTTTATCATTACTTTGCAGATAAAAACATTAAGAAAATAAAATAGAAGATCCAGTTTTTAAATCAAGGTGAAGTTTTTTCCAAAGTCTATACTCTTATTTATGGATATAGTGTAGATATCCTGGTTCAGAACTTGCAGACTGGATGATGTTTATCAGTAAGTCTCTGATCTGCTTATACTAAATACATTAACTGAATTGGGTGCTATGTTGGTTATTTTCAAGAAATGCAACAGTAGTGAATAATGTCAATTAAAGAGTATATGGCCATAAAGAGTGAATAATGTCAATTAAAGAGTATATTGCCCAAAGCTTCCTTTGACCACTAAGTGTGTGTTAAATGTCCATTACAGAGATTCTGTTTTGCAATGATAGCAGTTCTCATCCATATTATAGCAGGATATTTGCATTTTTGTCTCATCTACATCTTCAGATACTAATCTAGCAATAGGGATGAGTGTCGCACAGTGCAAGGAATGTAATAAGCAAGAAGCAAATATTTATTGATCACAATTGAACTAAGCAAATGAAGTCCTTACTGTTTTTCCAATTATTAGCTAACAGAAACTTTGTGAAGTATATCTTTTTATGTTTGAGAGATATATACTTAGCTTATTCTATTTTGCTACCTCATTAAAACCAGAGATATGAGTTGACTCCTGAAAATTCAAAATTCAAAATATTTTAAAGCTAAACACTATTTTTGAAGATATGTATCTGTATTACTATCTATCTGTCCATTTATCTACCTGTGTTGGTCTGTAGGATTTTGAGGTTTTCTGAAATTAGACCCAAGATTGGATAGTTTTATAACCTTCAGTAAATTCTTATTTGCATATCACACATTGGGGAACAAAATGTAAAACCACCTGTCTTAGTCCATTTTAGCTGCTATAGTTACCGCTGACTGCATAATTTGTAATAAACATACATTTATTTGGTTCACAGTCTGGAGTCTGGGAAATCCAAAAGCATGATGCTGGCGTCTGGTTAGGGCCTTCATGTTGCATCATCTCTTAGTGCAAGGCAAAAGACCAAGTGAGGGCAACAGCAAGTTAGCAAGAGAGAATGAAATTTGCTTCTGTAACAAACCTGCTCTTGTGATAAAAAACTTACTCCTAAAATAAGGGCTTGCGTCCATTCACAGGGGCAGAGCTCTCATGACTTAATCACCTCTTAAAGATCCCACCTCTCAACAGTATTTCATTGAGGATTAAGTTTCTAACACATTAACTTTCAGGAATACATTCAAACCATAGCACCACCTAATGGTGCAAATTCTGACCCTTAATAAACTGAAGAGTGGAATTGTGTTTAAGGCTAAAGGACTCAAATTTAATTCAATTTTGCTTAGAGTGATAAGAACACTGATTCAAATTACATCGATGTTTTACTTAGGCAAAGAAAACCCGGCCCTTTGCAGACAAAGCAAATAAGGATCTTTCCTAATTGAATGAACATGGAAAATGAAAAAACATCCACCTAGTATGCTATTTAATTATAGTTATTTAAATTAAAGTATATTCACTATAAACTTGAGTGGCATAAATCTGACTTTTAAAAATGTATGCCACAACAGAATGTTCAGATGTCAAATAACAATTGCCTTAAAGTCAGAAAAATCTTTCACATAGCAAAGCAATAGTAAAATTTCTATTAAAATCAGTCATTTCACAAAGTATTATAGAGTATAATTATGTAGATACCTACTTTTGTGTTTAATTTCACCACTTGTCACCAATAGCATGAGTCTTTCAACATCATTGTAAAGAAGTACATGTTCCAGAAGACAACAGAACAACAATTTGAAACATGAATATCGAGTGTTATGCTGGAAGAAAATGCTGTCAGATTTTAGCAGGACAGTGAAATGAGCTGGATGAAACACAGACAGGCACAATGACATCAGAAACATATATTATGAAATAAGAAAGCAAAGAGTTGTAAATTAGATGAGACTTTAAAAATGCATGAAGGATAATAAAGTCAGAAATTCAGAAAACGAACAATGCAAGGGAATTAAAATACACAAAATTAATGTAGATAATATGTTAAGTCGAAAGACTATTTAAAAATTCTGCAATAATAGTCAAGATGGAAGTACTATGCACATTTTTTCCTCAAAATAATATTACTAGTTAGAAATCACAAGAAAGTGCTTTCTATCTAGGAGGGAGAAGATGTGATTTTTTTAACGAAGAGGAAAAAGACTTCAAGAAAGATTATTACTTCATGAAGTGCACAGAAACATCTTGGTTCAAATACTGATGCAGATATCTTTTGAGAAACAGAGAGAAGAAATTGGTCACTCGAGGGTTTGCTATGGGAAAAATCATTCTATTTTTTCTACTAAATGATGATTCAAGTTCACTTACAGAGAACAATGAAACTTCTACTGAAACATATCTTCAAGAAATAAAGTTACATAATTGCTTTGATATAAGCAAGAAATCCTGTAAATAAACTATTTTGCTTTCTCTAATTTTATTTTAATGCAGGATTGAGAAAAATTGGTCTTTTTTTTCTGGCAGAAAAAAGGTTGTTTACAGATGATGAATCTTCACCTTTAAAGTATATGGAAACTTTACATTTGTGATTACATGATGATATACATTAAAATGCTTAAGAAAAATGTAAGGACTAAATAAATGAAATGATGTTTTCTAATGACAAATTGTTAAGCATTTATTAAGACAAACTTTAGATTAAAATGTATAATATGGGATTCCTCCCTTGGATCCCTCCCATGGCAGCGTGGGAGCTCTCTCCTCTCTCTCTCTCTATGTCTAATAAGTTGCTCTCTGCTAAAAAAAAAAAAAAAAAAAAAAAAAAAAAAAAAAAATTGTAATACATATTAGGTTAACTAAACCTTAGACTACGGCCCCAGGTAACTTAAGAGTTTAAAGTTACAAAATAGAAGAAAGTGAAATAAATGCCCTTACTTTTCTAGAGGACTTTCATAGAGAGAAAAGGATAAGGAGAGGTTGGTTTTAATTTGCATTTATAAATGCCCTATTAATAAAGGTGTCTTAGGAAGTTCTGACTACTATAACAAAGTACTGTAGACTGGGTGGCTTATAAACAAACGTATTTCTCATAATTCTGGAGGCTGGATGTCAGAGATGCTGGTGTTAGCATGGTTAAATTCTAGTGAAGTCAGTTTTCTTGAGTTATAGACTACCAGCTTCTTGTAAACTTTCATGGGAGAAAGATGGCAACAGCGCTCTCTGGGGTCTTATTTATTTATTATTTGTTGTATTTACTTTTTCAATTTAGGAATATCTGACAATTGATGATTGTATATATTTAAGGTTTACAATTTGATGAAATATATATATGTATGTATATATGTATATTCATATATAGTAAAATAATCACTATAACCAAGTTAGTTAACATCCACCACCTCAGATAGTATCATATTCTTTGTTACTCCTTTATTATTATTTTTAAATATATTTCTTATTTTGATGTGGTGAGAACACTAAAGATATGCTCTCTTAAGCTCAGAATGATGGCTCATGCCTACAATCACAACACTTTGGGAGGCCGAGGCTGGTGGACTGTCTGAGCCCAGGAGTTTGAGACAACTCTGGGCAACACGGCAAAGTCACATCTCTACAAACAAACAATACAAATATTAGCCAGCAGTGATGGCAAGCACCTGTAGTCCCAGCTACTCAGAAGGCTTTGAGGTGGGAGGATCACTTGAGCCCAGGAAGTCAAAGCTACAGTGAACTTTAAATGTGCCACTGAACTCCAGCCTGGCTGAGGAAAGTAAGACCTTGCCTCAAATCAATAAATAAAAAGATACATTCTCATAACAAATTTCAATAATAGAGCAAAATATTATTAATATTATTCACATTGTTTTACACTACATATTAAAAATGAGTAAAACACGTGAGTAGACAATTCTCAAAAGGAGACATACAAATGGCCAACAGGTAAGTGAAAAAGTTCTCAACTCAGTTACCATCCAGGAAATTGGATGAAAAGCACAGTGAAACATCACCTTACACATGTTAGAATGGCTATTATCAGAAAAAGAAAAGATAACAAGTGATGGTAAGGATGTGGAGAAATGAGAAACCTTGCCCACAGTTGGAAGAAATATAAATTAATACAGTCATGAAAAACGGTATGGAGGGTCCTCAAAAATTTGAAAGTAGAACTAGCGTGTGATCCAGCCATTCCACTTCTGGCTACATAGCTAAAGGAAACAAAATCAGTATGTTGAAAAGTCACTTGCACTCTAATCCCATGTTTTATGGCAGCTTAATTTACAACAGCCAAGATATGGAAACACTCTAAATTTCCATTGGTAGATGAATAAAGAAACTGTGGTATATACTTACAATAGAATATTATTTAGCCTTAAAAAAGAAAGACATTTTGACATTTGTAAAATGTATAAAACTATAAATATTATGTTAGGTGAGATAGGCTAGACACACAAAGATAAATATCACATGATCTCACATATATGCAAATCTAAGAGAGTTGAACTCATAGTAACAAAGAGTAGAAGGGTGATTATCAGAGACTGAAGGGATGGGGTAATAGGGAGATATTGGTCTAGGGTTTCTTGTGTAAGGGCACCAAGACCATTCATAAGGGCTGCACCCTCATGACCTAATTTCCTGCGAAACTTTCTACCTCTCAATATTGTGGCATTAGGATTTCATCATATGAATATTGAGGGGACACAAATGTTTAGTATGTCATAAAAGTTAAGGTTTAAATATTAAGGTTAACTGAAAAACTGTGATAATTTTCACAATAATAGGGAAAATATAAGTAGAAAAACAATTGAATTAAAACCTCAGTTATTATCCATACTAAAGATTAAAACTGGTTTGAATTGGGACAGTGGACATTCTTTTTGGTCAGCACAATGTTAACAAAAGGTATTAAATGAATTGAAAATATTTGAAGTAGGGGATTTTGCATAAAATTCAGAATAGAAACTTTTTTAAGGAAAAAAAAACAGAACAGATGGGAGCAGTAAATTAAATTGAGCATGTCATGGATTAGCTAGGGTCAAGTAGTCACTGGCTTAGTTAAGTGAGGCATGTATTTAACAGTTTGCATTGATCCCTCCACTAAATATTGTCTCATTATACCTAGAAACCACCTGCTTTACAAAGCAATGTTAATAACCAGACTCTGTCGATTTAACGCAAAACACAGACATATAAATTTTAAAGATCTTACTAAAATATTTTCATCAGGTTTTTGACATTATAAATAAAAATAACCAAAGTGATTTAATAAAAATTGAGTTTCTGATACTAGAAAAATTAGAAACAAAATAGACACAGGTTAAAAAAAGAATCATAAAAATTGATTAATGCTGCTGTAACCTAGACATACATACACATGAGAGAGAATTCTGGATTTAACAGTTTCCAGTTGTGTAATCTGAGATATTTAATTTTATTTCTCTAAGCCTTTATATTCTCACCAACAAAAGTAGAAATTAACAGCATGAATCCCACACATTTCGCGGGACCGTGGAGACCATCGGCGTGAGGGGGGGGCCGTCGACCAACGCAGAGGTACTGCCGCAGTTGGATCCTGCTTTGCCAAGCCGCTGAGACGGTTCCCAAAGCCACGGCCGCAGTCATTGTGACGCGAGCCCCGACGACAAGCAGCACAAGCACAGGTACACACACGTAAACACACACGGAGACATACGAGCAGACACACACACATGCGCAAACACACACACACACGGAGACTAAGCCACGCGGAGAAATCCAACAGTCGCAGGCAGCTCCTGAGGCTGTGCGGTTCTCCTCCCTTCCGGGAAGCCCCTCGGGGATAGAGCAGCCCCGCAGAACACAGGCTGACCTTACCTGGAATTTCCAGCATGGACAGCCTTCAAGGAGACGCGCCCCAACAGAGTCTGGGCAGGCCTGAAACATTTGGGGATCCTTGGCGATCCATCGCCCTGGGCATCGCTGAAGGTCCCCTCGAACTTTTCTCAGCCTGGTTACTCCAAGCCGGACTACGGAAATCGCGGGACCGTGGCGACGATCGCGGTGGGGTGGGGGGCGTCGCCCAAAGCCCAGGTCCTGCCGCAACTGGCCCCTGCCTTGACAAACCGCTGAGACGGTTGCCCAGGACACTGCGGCGGTCACTGTGACGCGAGCCGCTGCTCAGCGCTCGCGCTTCTGAGGCCCCGCTTGCGCATGCGCATTGGCGTGCCCGGCCGGCCGGCCGACCGCAGTGTCAGCGCTCTCCCGCCGCAGCCGCACAGGACAAGGCTGGAGGCGGTGCCCGGGGCCGTGCCGGGGAAGGAGGCCGCCTGCCACAAGCAGCGCAGTAGCCCGGCACTTCTGACCTCCGTACCTCTTTGAGCCGGCTTTCCTGATCGCATTGGCTGGAGGAGGAGGGCGCTTCAGATCGTCAGGTGGGCACTAAGGACTACCTCGCCTTGGCATCACGGATAGCTTGGAAGGCGTGGGCCGTCGTCGGGTCCCATCTGGCTGGAGAGGCAGGCTGATGAGGTGTGGCGGGGGTGGGTGGGCACCAGAAACTTGGGCCTGAGACCCCCGAGGAGGGTGTCAGCAGAACATTCCCCTGCTCCGTGAGCTCACTGCCCCCCTTCGACATGGGCCACACACCAAGGGGCCCTGCCTTGGTTTCCAAGTCCACACACACACACACACACACACACACACACACAGACGGAGACTAAGCCACGCGGAGAAATCCAACAGTTGCAGGCAGTTCCTGAGGCTGTGCGTTTCTCCTCCCTTCCGGGAATGCCATCGGGGATAGAGCAGCCCCGCAGAACACAGGCTGACCTTACCTGGAATTTCCAGCATGGACAGCCTTCAAGGAGACGCGCCCCAACAGAGTCTGGGCAGGCCTGAAACATTTGGGGATCCTTCGCGATCCATCGCCCTGGGCATCGCTGAAGGTCCCCTCGACCTTTTCTCACCCTGGTTCCGCCAAGCCGGACTCCGGAAATCGCGGGACCGTGGCGACGATCGCGGTGGGGTGGGGGTCGTCGCCCAAAGCCCAGGTACTGCCGCAGCGGGCCCCTGCCTTAGCAAACCGCTGAGACGGTTGCCCAGGACTCGGCGGCGGTCACTGTGACGCAAGCCCCTGCTCAGCGCTCGCGCTTCTGAGGCCCCGCTTGCGCATGCGCATTGGCGTGCCCGGCCGGCCGGCCGACCGCAGTGTCAGCGCTCTCTCGCCGCAGCCGCACAGGACAAGGCTGGAGGCGGTGCCCGGGGCCGTCCCTGGGAAGGAGGCCGCCTGCCACAAGCAGCGCAGTAGCCCGGCACTTCTGACCTCCGTACCTCTTTGAGCCGGATTTCCTGATCGCATCGGCTGGAGGAGGAGGGCGCTTCGGATCGTCAGGTGCGCACTAGGGACTGCCATCGCCATGGAATCCCGGATGGCTTGGAAGCAGTGGGCCGTGGTCGGGTCCCATCGGGCTGGAGATGCAGGCTGATGAGGTGTGGCGGGGGTGGGTGGGCACCAGAAACTTGGGCCTGAGACCCCCGAGGAGGGTGTCAGCAGAACATTCCCCTGCTCCGTGAGCTCACTGCCCCCCTTCGACATGGGCCACACACCAAGGGGCCCTGCCTTGGTTTCCAAGTCAACACACACACACACACAAACACACACACACACACACGGAGACTAAGCCACGCGGGGAAACCCAACAGTCGCAGGCAGCTCCTGAGGCTGTGCGGTTCTCCTCCCTTCCTGGAAGCCCCTCGGGGGTAGAGCAGCCCCGCAGCACACAGGCTGACCTTACCTGGAATTTCCAGCATGGACAGCCTTCAAGGAGACGCGCCCCAACAGAGTCTGGGCAGGCCTGAAACATTTGGGGATCCTTGGCGATCCATCGCCCTGGGCATCGCTGAAGTTCCCCTCGACCTTTTCTCAGCCTGGTTACTCCAAGCCGGACTACGGAAATCGCGGGACCGTGGCGACGATCGCGATGGAGTGGGGGGCGTCGACCAACGCCCAGGTACTGCCGCAGCGGGCCCCTGCCTTGGCAAACCGCTGAGACGGTTGCCCAGGACACTGCGGCGGTCACTGTGACGCGAGCCCCTGCTCAGCGCTCGCGCTTCTGAGGCCCCGCGTGCGCATGCGCATTGGCGTGCCCGGCCGGCCGGCCGACCGCAGTGTCAGCGCTCTCCCGCGGCAGCCGCACAGGACAAGGCTGGAGGCGGTGCCCGGGGCCGTCCCGGGGAAGGAGGCCGCCTGCCACAAGGAGCGCAGTAGCCCGGCACTTCTGACCTCCGTACCTCTTTGAGCCGGCTTTCCTGATCGCATCGGCTGGAGGAGGAGGGCGCTTCAGATCGTCAGGTGGGCACTAAGGACTGCCCTCGCCAAGGCATCCCGGATGGCTTGGAAGGAGTGGGCCGTGCTCGGGTGCCATCGGGCTGGAGATGCAGGCTGATGAGGTGTGGCGGGGGTGGGTGGACACCAGAGACTTGGGCCTGACACCCGCGAGGAGGGTGTCATCAGAACATTCACCTGCTCCGTGAGCTCACTGCGCCCCTTTGACATGAAACACCCACCAAGGGGCCCTGCCTTGATTTCCAAGTCCACACACACACACACACACACACACCAGCACACGGAGACTAAGCCACGCGGAGAAACCCAACAGTCGCAGGCAGCTCCTGAGGCTGTGCGGTTCTCCTCCCTTCCGGGAAGCCCCTCGGGGATAGAGCAGCCACGCAGCACACAGGCTGACCTTACCTGTAATTTCCAGCATGGACAGCCTTCAAGGAGACGCGCCCCAACAGAGTCTGGTCAGGCCTGAAATATTTGGGGATCCTTGGGGATCCATCGCCCTGGGCATCTCTGAAGGTCCCCTCGACCTTTTCTCAGCCTGGTTCCGCCAAGCCGGACTCCGGAAATCGCGGGACCGTGGCGACGATCGCGGTTGGGTGGGGGCGTCGCCCAAAGCCCAGGTACTGCCGCAACGGTCCCCTGCCTTCGCAACCCGCTGAGTCGGCTGCCCAGGACACTGCGGCGGTCACTGTGACGCGAGCCCCTGCTCAGCGCTCGCGCTTCTGAGGACCCGCTTGCGCATGCGCATTGGCGTGCCTGGCCGGTCGGCCGACCGCAGTGTCAGCGCTCTCCCGCGGCAACCGCACAGGACAAGGCTGGAGGCGGTTCCCGGGGCCGTCCCGGAGAAGGAGGCCGCCTGCCACAAGCAGCGCAGTAGCCCGGCACTTCTGACCTCCGTACCTTTTTGAGCCGGCTTTCCTGATCGCATCAGCTGGAGGAGGAGGGCGCTAGAGATCGTCAGGTGGGCACTAAGGACTGCCCTCGTCATGGCATCCCGGATGGCTTGGAAGGAGTGGGCCGTGCTCGGGTGCCATCGGGCTGGAGATGAAGGCTGATGAGATGTGGCGGGGGTGGGTGGACACCAGAGACTTGGACCTGACACCCCCGAGGAGTGTGTCAGCAGAATATTCCACTGTTCCGTGAGCTCACTGCCCCCCTTCGACATGGGCCACCCACCAAGGAGCCCTGCCTTGATTTCCACGTCGACACACACACACACACACACACACACACACCCCCACACCAACACACGGAGACTAAGCCACGCGGAGAAACCCAACAGTCGCAGGCAGCTCCTGAGGCTGTGCGGTTCTCCTCCCTTCCGGGAAGCCCCTCGGGGATAGAGCAGCCCCGCAGCACACAGGCTGACCTTACCTGGAATTTCCAGCATGGACAGCCTTCAAGGAGACGCGCCCCAACAGAGTCCGGTCAGGCATGAAACATTTGGGGATCCTTGGGGATCCATCGCCCTGGGCATCGCTGAAGGTCCCCTCGACCTTTTCTCAGCCTGGTTCCGCCAAGCCGGACTCCGGAAATCGCGGGACCGTGGCGACGATTGCGGTTGGGTGGGGGGCGTCGCCCAAAGCCCAGGTCCTGCCGCAGCGGGCCCCTGCCTTGGCAAACCACTGAGACGGTTGCCCAGGACACGGCGGCGGTCACTGTGACGCGAGACCCTGCTCAGCGCTCGCGCTTCTGAGGCCCCGCTTGCGCATGCGCATTGCCGTGCCCGGCCGGCCGGCCGACCGCAGTGTCAGCGCTCTCCCGCCGCAGCCGCACAGGACAAGTCTGGAGGCGGTGTCCGGGGCCGTCCCGGGTAAGGAGGGCGCCTGCCACAAGCAGCGCAAGAGCCCGGCACTTCTGACCTCCGTACCTCTTTGAGCCGGCTTACCTGATCGCTTCGGCTGGAGGAGGAGGGTGCTTCAGATCGTCAGGTGGGCACTAGGGACTGCCCTCGCCATGGCATCCCGGATGGCTTGGAAGGAGTGGGCCGTGGTCGGGTCCTATCGGGCTGGAGATGCAGGCTGATGAGGTGTGGCGGGGGTGGGTGGACACCAGAGACTTGGGCCTGACAACCCCGAGAAGGGTGTCAGCAGAACATTCCCCTGCTCCGTGAGCTCACTGCCCCCCTTCGACATGGGCCACACACCAAGGGGCCCTGCCTTGGTTTCCAAGTCAACACACACACACACACACACACACACACACACACACGGAGACTAAGCCACGCGGGGAAACCCAACAGTCGCAGGCAGCTCCTGAGGCTGTGCGGTTCTCCTCCCTTCCTGGAAGCCCCTCGGGGATAGAGCAGCCCCGCAGCACACAGGCTGACCTTACCTGGAATTTCCAGCATGGACAACCTTCAAGGAGACACGCCCCAACAGAGTCTGGGCAGGCCTGAAACATTTGGGGATCCTTGGGGATCCATCGCCCTGGGCATCGCTGAAGGTCCCCTCGACCTTTTCTCAGCCTGGTTCCGCCACGCCGGACTCCGGAAATCGCGGGACCGTGGCGACGATCGCGGTTGGGTGGGGGCGTCGCCCAAAGCCCAGGTACTGCCGCAGCGGTCCCCTGCCTTGGCACACCGCTGAGTCGGTTGCCCAGGACACTGCGGCGGTCACTGTGACGCGAGCCCCTGCTCAGCGCTCGCGCTTCTGAGGCCCCGCTTGCGCATGCGCATTGGCGAGCCTGGCCGGTCGGCCGACCGCAGTGTCAGCGCTCTCCCTTGGCAAGCGCACAGGACATGGCTGGAGGCGGTGCCCGGGGCCGTCCCCAGGAAGGAGGCCGACTGCCACAAGCAGCGCAGTAGCCCGGCACTTCTGACCTCCGTACCTTTTTGAGCCGGCTTTCCTGATCGCATCAGCTGGAGGAGGAGGGCGCTTCAGATCATCAGGTGGGCACTAAGGACTGCCCTCGTCATGGCATCCCGGATGGCTTGGAAGGAGTGGGCCGTGGTCGGGTGCCATCGGGCTGGAGATGCAGACTGATGAGGTGTGGCGGGGGTGGGTGGACACCAGAGACTTGGACCTGACACCCCCGAGGAGGGTGTCAGCAGAACATTCCACTGCTCCGTGAGCTCACTGCTCCCCTTCGAAATGGGCCACCCACCAAGGAGCCCTGCTTTGATTTCCAAGTCGACACACACACACACACACACACAGACACACACACACACACACACCAACACACGGAGACTAAGCCACGCGGAGAAACCCAACAGTCGCAGGCAGCTCTTGAGGCTGTGCGGTTCTCCTCCCTTCCGAGAAGCCCCTCGGGGACAGAGCAGCCCCGCAGAACACAGGCTGACCTTACCTGGAATTTCCAGCATGGACAGCCTTCAAGGAGAAGCGCCACAACAGAGTCTCGGCAGGCCTGAAACATTTGGGGATCCTTGGCGATCCATCGCCCTGGGCATCGCTGAAGGTCCCCTCGAACTTTTCTCAGCCTGGTTACTCCAAGCCGGACTCCGGAAATCGCGGGACCGTGACGACGATCGCGGTGGAGTGGGGGGCGTCGACCAACGCCCAGGTACTGCCGCAGCGGGCCCCTGCCTTGACAAACCGCTGAGTCGGTTGCCCAGGACACTGCGGCGGTCACTGTGACGCGAGCCCCTGCTCAGCGCTCGCGCTTCTGAGGCCCCGCTTGCGCATGCGCATTGGCGTGCCTGGCCGGCCGGCCGACCGCAGTGTCAGCGCTCTCCCGCCGCAGCTGCACAGGACAAGGCTGGAGGCGGTGCCCGGGGCCGTCCCGGGGAAGGAGGCCGCCTGCCACAAGCAGCGCAGTAGCCCGGCACTTCTGACCTCCGTACCTTTTTGAGCCGGCTTTCCTGATCGCATTAGCTGGAGGAGGAGGGCGCTTCAGATCATCAGGTGGGCACTAAGGACTGCCCTCGCCATGGCATCCCGGATGGCTTCGAAGGAGTGGGCCGTGGTCGGGTGCCATCGGGCTGGAGATGCAGGCTGATGAGGTGTGGCGGGAGTGGGTGGACACCAGAGACTTGGGCCTGACACCCCCGAGGAGGGTGTCAGCAGAACATTCCCCTGCTCCGTGAGCTCACTGCCTCCGTTCGACATGGGCCACCCACCAAGGGGCCGTGCCTTGGTTTCCAAGTCAACACACACACACACGCACACACACACACACACGGAGACTAAGCCACGCGGAGAAACCCAACAGTCGCAGGCAGCTCCGGAGGCTGTGCGGTTCTCCTCCCTTCCGGGAAGGCCCTCGGGGATAGAGCAGGCCCGCAGCACACAGGCTGACCTTACCTGGAATTTCCAGCATGGACAGCCTTCAAGGAGACGCACCTCAACAGAGTCTGGGAAGGCCTGAAACATTTGGGGATCCTTGGGGCTCCATCGCCCTGGGCATCGGTGAAGGTCCCCTCGAACTCTTCTCAGCCTGGTTCCGCCAAGCCGGACTACGGAAATCGTGGCACCATGGCGACGATCGCGGTGAGGTGGGGGGCGTCGCCCAAAGCCCAGGTACTGCCGCAGCGGGCCCCTGCCTTGGCAAACCGCTGAGACGGTTGCCCAGGACACTGCGGCGGTCACTGTGACGCGAGCCCCTGCTCAGCGCTCGCGCTTCTGTGGCCCCGCTTGCGCATGCGCACTTGTGTGCCCGGCCGCATGGACGACCGCAGTGTCAGCGCTCTCCCGCCGCAGCCGCACAGGACAAGGCTGGAGGCGGTGCCCGGGGCCGTCCCGGGGAAGGAGGCCGCCTGCCACAAGCAGCGCCGGAGCCCGGCACTTCTGACCTCCGTACCTCTTTGAGCCGGCTTTCCTGATCGCATCGGCTGGAGGAGGAGCGCGCTTCAGATCGTCAGGTGGGCACTAGTGACTGCCCTCGCCATGGCATCCCGGATGGCTTGGAAGGAGTGGGCCGTGATCGGGTCCCATCGGGCTGAAGACGCAGGGTGATGACGTGTGGAGGGTGTGGGTGGACACCAGAGACTTGGGCCTGACACCCCCGAGGAGGGTGTCAGCAGAACATTCCCCTGCTCCGTGAGCTCACTGCCCCCCTTCGACATGGGCCACCCACCAAGGGGCCCTGCCTTGGTTTCCAAGTCCCCCCCGCCCCCCCCACACACACACCAACACACGGAGACTAAGCCACGCGGAGAAACCCAACAGTCGCAGGCAGCTCCTGAGGCTGTGCGGTTCTCCTCCCTTCCGGGAAGCCCCTGGGCGATAGAGCAGCCCCGCAGCACACAGGCTGACCTTACCTGGAATTTCCAGCATGGACAGCCTTCAAGGAGACCCGACCCAACAGAGTCCGGTCAGGCCTGAAACATTTGGGGATCCTTGGGGATCCATCGCCCTGGGCGTCGCTGAAGGTCCCCTCGACCTTTTCTCAGACTGGTTCCGCCAAGCCGGACTACGGAAATCGCGGGACCGTGGCGACGATCGCGGTTGGGTGGGGGGCGTCGCCAAAACCCCAGGTCCTGCCGCAGCGGGACCCTGCCTTGGCATACCGCTGAGATGGTTGCCCAGGACACGGCGGCGGTCACTGTGACGCGAGCCCCTGTTCAGCGCTCGCGCTTCTGAGGCCACGCTAGCGCATGCGCATTGGCGTGCCCGGACAGCCGGCCGACCGCAGTGTCAGCGCTCTCCTGCCGCAGCCGCACAGGAAAAGGCTGGAGGCGGTGCCCGGGGCCGTCCCGGGGAAGGAGGGCGCCTGCCACAAGCAGCGCAGCAGCCTGGCACTTCTGACCTCCGTACCTCTTTGAACCGGCTTTCCTGATCGCATCGGCTGGAGGAGGAGGGCGCTTCAGATCGTCAGCTGGGCACAAGGGACTGCCGTCGCCTTGGGATCCTGGATGGCTTGGAAGGCGTGGGCCGTCGTCGGGTCCTATCGGGCTGGAGAGGCAGGCTGATGAGGTGTGGCGGGGGTGGGTGGGGGGTGGACACCAGACGCACCCCTACAGAGTCTGGGCAGGCCTGAAACATTTGGGGATCCTTGGGGATCCATCGCCCTGGGCATCGCTGAAGGTCCCCTCGACCTTTTCTCAGCCTGGTTCCGCCAAGCCGGATTCCGGAAATCGCGGGACCGTGGCGACGATCGCGGTTGGGTGGGGGCGTCGCCCAAAGCCCAGGTACTGCCGCAGCGGTCCCCTGCCTAGGCAAACCGCTGAGTCGGTTGCCCAGGACACTGCGGCTGTCACTGTAACGCGAGCCCCTGCTCAGCGCTCGCGCTTCTGAGGCCCCGCTTGCGCATGCGCATTGGCGAGCCTGGCCGGTCGGCCGACCGCAGTGTCAGCGCTCTCCCGCAGCAAGCGCACAGGACAAGGCTGGAGGCGGTGCCCGGGGCCGTCCCGGGGAAGGAGGCCGCCTGCCACAATCAGCGCAGTAGCCCGGCACTTCTGACCTCCGTACCTTTTTGAGCCGGCTTTCCTGATCGCATCAGCTGGAGGAGGAGGGCGCTTCAGATCATCAGGTGGGCACTAAGGACTGCCCTCGTCATGGCATTCCGGATGGCTTGGAAGGAGTGGGCCGTGGTCGGGTGCCATCGGGCTGGAGATGCAGACTGATGAGGTGTGGCAGGGGTGGGTGGACACCAGAGACTTGGACCTGACACCCCCGAGGAGGGTGTCAGCAGAACATTCCCCTGCTCCGTGAGCTCAATGCCCCCCTTCGACATGGGCCACCCACCAAGGGGCCCTGCCTTGATTTCCAAGTCCACACACACACACACACACACACACCAACACACGGAGACTAAGCCACGCGGAGAAACCCAACAGTCGCAGGCAGCTCCTGAGGCTGTGCGGTTCTCCTCCCTACGGGAAGCCCCTCGGTGATAGAGCAGCCCCGCAGAACACAGGCTGACCTTACCTGGAATTTCCAGCATGGACAGCCTTCAAGGAGACGCGCCTCAACAGAGTGTGGGCAGGCCTGAAACATTTGGGGATCCTAGGGGATCCATCGCCCTGGGCATCGCTGAAGGTCCCCTCGTCCTTTTCTCAGCCTGGTTCCGCCAAGCTGGACTCCGGAAATCGTGGGACCGTGGCGACGATCGCGGTGGGGTGGGGGGCGTCGCCCAAAGCCCAGGTCCTGCCGCAGCGGGACCCTCCCTTGGCAAACCGCTGAGACGGTTGCCCAGGACACTGCGGCGGTCACTGTGACGCGAGCCCCTGCTCATGTCTCGCGCTTCCGAGGCCCCGCTTGCGCATGCGCATTGGCGTGCCCGGCCGGCCGGCCGACCGCAGGGTCAGCGCTCTCCCGCCACAGCCGCACAGGACAAGGCTGCAGGCGGTGCCCGGGGCCGTCCCGGGGAAGGAGCCCGCCTGCCACAAGCAGCGCAGTAGCCCGGCACTTCTGACCTCCGTACCTGTTTGAGCCGGCTTTCCTGATCGCATCGGCTGGAGGAGGAGGGCGCTTCAGATCGTCAGGTGGGCACTAAGGACTGCCCTCGCCAAGGCATCCCGGATGGCTTGGAAGGAGTGGGCCGTGGTCGGGTGCCATCGGGCTGGGGATGCAGGCTGATGAGGTGTGGCGGCGGTCGGTGGACACCAGAGACTTGGGCCAGACACCCGCGAGGAGGGTGTCATCAGAACATTCCCCTGCTCCGTGAGCTCACTGTCCCCCTTTGACATGAGCCACCCACCAAGGGGCCCTGCCTTGATTTCCAAGTCCACACACACACACACACACACACACACACACCAACACACGGAGACTAAGCCGCGTGGAGAAACCCAACAGTCGCAGGCAGCTCCTGAGGCTGTGCGGTTCTCCTCCCTTCCGGGAAGCCCCTCGGGGATAGAGCAGCCCCGCAGCACACAGGCTGACCTTACCTGGAATTTCCAGCATGGACAGCCTTCAAGGAGACGCGCCCCAACAGAGTCCGGTCAGGCCTGAAACATTTGGGGATCCTTGGGGATCCATCGCCCTGGGCATCGCTGAAGGTCCCCTCGAACTTTTCTCAGATTGGTTCCGCCAAGCCGGACTCCGGAAATCGCGGGTCCGTGGCGACGATCGCGATTGGGTGGGGGGCGTCGCCCAAAGCCCAGGTCCTGCCGCAGCGGGTCCCTGCCTTGGCAAACCGCTGAGACGGTTGCCCAGGACACGGCGGCGGTCACTGTGACGCGAGCCCCTGCTCAGCGCTCGCGCTTCTGAGGCCTCGCTTGCGCATGCGCATTGGCGTGCCCGGCCAGCCGGCCGACCGCAGTGTCAGCGCTCTCCCGCCGCAGCCGCACAGGACAAGGCTGGAGGCGGTGCCCGGGGCCGTCCCGGGAAAGGAGGTCGCCTGCCACAAGCAGCGCAGGAGCCCGGCACTTCTGACCTCCGTACCTCTTTGAGCCGGCTTTCCTGATCGCATCGGCTGGAGGAGGAGGGTGCTTCGGATCGTCAGGTGGGCACTAGGGACTGCCCTCGCCATGGCATCCCGGATGGCTTGGAAGGAGTGGGCCGTGGTCGGGTCCCATCGGGCTGGAGATGCAGGCTGATGAGGTGTGGCGGGAGTGGGTGGACACCAGAGACTTGGGCCTGACAACCCCGAGACTGGTGTCAGCAGAACATTCCCCTGCTCCGTGAGCTCACTGCCTCCGTTCGACATGGGCCACCCACCAAGGGGCCGTGCCTTGGTTTCCAAGTCAACACACACACACACACGCACACACACACACACACGGAGACTAAGCCACGCGGAGAAACCCAACAGTCGCAGGCAGCTCCTGAGGCTGTGCGGTTCTCCTCCCTTCCGGGAAGCCCCTCGGGGATAGAGCAGCCCCGCAGCACACAGGCTGACCTTACCTGGAATTTCCAGTATGGACAGCCTTCAAGGAGACGCGCCCCAACAGAGTCTGGGCAGGCCTGAAACATTTGGGGATCCTTGGCGATCCATCGCCCTGGGCATCGCTGAAGGTCCCCTCGACCTTTTCTCAGCCTGTTTACTCCAAGCCGGACTCCGGAAATCGCGGGACCGTGGCGACGATCGCGGTGGGCTGGGGGGCGTCGCCCAACGCCCAGGTCCTGCCGAAGCGGGCCCCTGCCTTGGCAAACCGCTGAGACGGTTGCCCAGGACACGGCGGCGGTCACTGTGACGCGAGCCCCTGCTCAGCGCTCGCGCTTCTGAGGCCCCGCTTGCGCATGCGCATTGGCGTGCCCGGCCGGACGGACGACCGCAGTGTCAGCGCTCTTCCGCGGGAGCCGCACAGGACAAGGCTGGAGGCGGTGCCCGGGACCGTCCCGGGGAAGGAGGCCGCCTGCCACAAGCAGCGCAGTAGCCCGGCACTTCTGACCTCCGTACCTCTTTGAGCCGGCTTTCCTGAACGCATCGGCTGGAGGAGGAGGGCGCTTCAGATCGTCAGGTGGGCACTAAGGACTGCCCTCGCCAAGGCATCCCGGATAGCTTGGAAGGAGTGGGCCGTGGTCGGGTCCCATCGGGCTGGAGATGCAGGCTGATTTGGTGTGGCGGGGGTGGGTGGACACCAGAGACTTGGTCCTGACACCCGCGAGGAGGGTGTCAGCAGAACATTCCCCTGCTCCGTGAGCTCACTGCCCTCCTTTGACATGAGCCACCCACCAAGGGGCCCTGCCTTGATTTCCAATTCCACACACACACACACACACACACACACACACAGCAACACACGGAGACAAAGCCACACGGAGAAACCCAACAGTCGCAGGCAGCTCCTGAGGCTGTGCGGTTCTCCTCCCTTCCGGGAAGCCCCTCGGGGATAGAGCAGCCCCGCAGCACACAGGCTGACCTTACCTGGAATTTCCAGCATGGACAGCCTTCAAGGTGACGCGCCCCAACAGAGTCCCGTCAGGCCTGAAACATTTGGGGATCCTTGGGGATCCATCGCCCTGGGCATCGCTGAAGGTCCCCTCGACCTTTTCTCAGCCTGGTTCCGCCAAGCCGGACTCCAGAAATCGCGGGGCCGTGGCGAAGATCGCGGTTGGGTGGGGGGCGTCGTCCAAAGCCCAGGTCCTGCCGCAGCGGGCCCCTGCCTTGGCAAACCGCTGAGACGGTTGCCCAGAACACCGCGGCGGTCACTGTGACGCGAGCCCCTGCTCAGCGCTCGCGCTTCTGAGGCCCCGCTTGCGCATGCGCATTGGCGTGCCCGGACAGCCGGCCGACCGCAGTGTCAGCGCTCTCCCGCGGCAGCCCCACAGGACAAGGCTGGAGGCGGTGCCCGCGGCCGTCCCGGGGAAGGAGGGCGCCTGCCACAAGCAGCGCAGCAGCCCGGCACTTCTGACCTCCGTACCTCTTTGAGCCGGCTTTCCTGATCGCATCGGCTGGAGGAGGAGGGCGCTTCAGATCGTCAGGTGGGCACAAGGGTCTGCCGTCGCCTTGGCATCCCGGATGGCTTGGAAGGCGTGGGCCGTCGTCGGGTCCCATCGGGCTGGAGAGGCAGGCTGATGAGGTGTGGCGGGGGTGGGTGGGGGGTGGACACCAGACGCACCCCTACAGTGTCTGGGCAGGCCTGAAACATTTGGGGATCCTTGGCGATCCATCGCCCTGGGCATCGCTGAAGGTCCCCTCGACCTTTGCTCAGCCTAGTTCCCCCAAGCCGGACTCCGGAAATCGCGGGACCGTGGAGACGATCGCGGTTGGGTGGGGGCGTCGCCCAAAGCCCAGGTACTGCCGCAGCGGTCCCCTGCCTTGGCAAACCGCTGAGTCGGTTGCCAAGGACACTGCGGCAGTCACTGTGACGCGAGCCCCTGCTCAGCGCTCGCGCTTCTGAGGCCCCGCTTGCGCATGCGCATTGGCGTGCCCGGCCGGCCGGCCGACCGCAGTGTCAGCGCTCTCCCGCCGCAGCCGCACAGGACAAGGCTGGAGGCGGTGCCCGGGGCCGTCCCGGGGAAGGAGGCCGCCTGCCACAAGCAGCGCAGTAGCCCGGCACTTCTGACCTCCGTACCTTTTTGAGCCGGCTTTCCTTTTCGCATCAGCTGGAGGAGGAGGGCGCTTCAGATCAGCAGGTTTGCACTAAGGACTGCCCTCGTCATGGCATCCCGGATGGCTTGGAAGGAGTGGGCCGTGGTCGGGTGCTATCGGGCTGGAGATGCAGGCTGATGTGGTGTGGCGGGGGTGGGTGGACACCAGAGACTTGGACCTGACACCCCCGAGGAGTGTGTCAGCAGAACATTCCACTGCTCCGTGAGCTCACTGCCCCCCTTCGACATGGGCCACCCACCAAGGAGCCCTGCCTTGATTTCCAAGTCGACACACACACACACACACACACACACACACACCAACACACGGAGACTAAGCCACGCGGAGAAACCCAACAGTCGCAGGCAGCTCCTGAGGCTGTGCGGTTCTCCTCCCTTCCGGGAAGCCCCTCAGGGATAGAGCAGCCCCGCAGCACACAGGCTGACCTTACCTGGAATTTCCAGCATGGACAGACGTCAAGGAGACGCGCCCCAGCAGAGTCTGGGCAGGCCTGAAACATTTGGGGATCCTTGGCGATCCATCGCCCTGGGCCTCGCTGAAGGTCCTCTCGACCTTTTCTCAGCCTGGTTACTCCAAGCCGGACTCCGGAAATCGCAGGACCGTGGCGACGATCGCGGTGGGGTGGGGGGCGTCGCCCAACGCCCAGGTTCTGCCGCAGCGGGCCTCTGCCTTGGCAAACCGCTGAGACGGTTGCCCAGGACACTGCGGCGGTCACTGTGACGCGAGCCCCTACTCAGCGCTCGCGCTTCTGAGGCCCCGCTTGCGCATGCGCATTGGCGTGCCCGGCCGGCCGGCCGACCGCAGTGTCAGCGCTCTCCCGCGGCAGCCGCACAGGACAAGGCTGGAGGCGGTGCCCGGGGCCGTCCCGGGGAAGGAGGCCGCCTGCCACAAGCAGCGCAGTAGCCCGGCACTTCTGACCTCCGTACCTCTTTGAGCCGGCTTTCCTGAACGCATCGGCTGGAGGAGGAGGGCGCTTCAGATCGTCAGGTGGGCACTAAGGAGTGCCCTCGCCAAGGCATCCCGGATGGCTTGGAAGGAGTGGGCCGTGGTCGGGTGCCATCGGGCTGAGGATGCAGGCTGATGAGGTGTGGCGGCGGTGGGTGGACACCAGAGACTTGGGCCTGACACCCGCGAGGAGGGTGTCATCAGAACATTCCCCTGCTCCGTGAGCTCACTGCCGCCCTTTGACATGAGCCACCCACCAAGGGGCCCTGCCTTGATTTCCAAGTCCACACACACACACACACACACACACACACACACCAACACACGGAGACTAAGCCACGCGGAGAAACCCAACAGTCGCAGGCAGCTCCTGAGGCTGTGCGGTTCTCCTCCCTTCCGGGAAGCCCCTCGGGGATAGAGCAGCCCCGCAGCACACAGGCTGACCTTACCTGGAATTTCCAGCATGGACAGCCTTCAAGGAGACGCGCCCCAACAGAGTCCGGTCAGGCCTGAAATATTTGGGGATCCTTGGGGATCCATCGCCCTGGGCATCTCTGAAGGTCCCCTCGACCTTTTCTCAGCCTGGTTCCGCCAAGCCGGACTCCGGAAATCGCGGGACCGTGGCGACGATCGCGGTTGGGTGGGGGCGTCGCCCAAAGCCCAGGTACTGCCGCAGCGGTCCCCTGCCTTCGCAACCCGCTGAGTCGGCTGCCCAGGACACTGTGGCGGTCACGGTGAAGCGAGCCCCTGCTCATCTCTCGCGCTTCTGAGGACCCGCTTGCGCATGCGCATTGGCGTGCCTGGCCGGTCGGCCGACCGCAGTGTCAGCGCTCTCCCGCGGCAACCGCACAGGACAAGGCTGGAGGCGGTGCCCGGGGCCGTCCCGGGGAAGGAGGCCGCCTGCCACAAGCAGCGCAGTAGCCCGGCACTTCTGACCTCCGTACCTTTTTGAGCCGGCTTTCCTGATCGCATCAGCTGGAGGAGGAGGGCGCTTCAGATCCTCAGGTGGGCACTAAGGACTGCCCTCGCCAAGGCATCCCGGATGGCTTGGAAGGAGTGGGCCGTGCTCGGGTGCCATCGGGCTGGGGATGCAGGCTGATGAGGTGTGGCGGCGGTCGGTGGACACCAGAGACTTGGGCCTGACACCCGCGAGGAGGGTGTCATCAGAACATTCCCCTGCTCCGTGAGCTCACTGTCCCCCTTTGACATGAGCCACCCACCAAGGGGCCCTGCCTTGATTTCCAAGTCCACACACACACACACACACACACACACACACCCCAACACACGGAGACTAAGCCGCGTGGAGAAAACCAACAGTCGCAGGCAGCTCCTGAGGCTGTGCGGTTCTCCTCCCTTCCGGGAAGCCCCTCGGGGATAGAGCAGCCCCGCAGCACACAGGCTGACCTTACCTGGAATTTCCAGCATGGACAGCCTTCAAGGAGACGTGCCCCAACAGAGTCCGGTCAGGCCTGAAACATTTGGGGATCCTTGGGGATCCATCGCCCTGGGCATCGCTGAAGGTCCCCTCGACCTTTTCTCAGATTGGTTCCGCCAAGCCGGACTCCGGAAATCGCGGGTCCGTGGCGACGATCGCGATTGGGTGGGGGGCGTCGCCCAAAGCCCAGGTCCTGCCGCAGCGGGTCCCTGCCTTGGCAAACCGCTGAGACGGTTGCCCAGGACACGGCGGCGGTCACTGTGACGCGAGCCCCTGCTCAGCGCTCGCGCTTCTGAGGCCCCGCTTGCGCATGCGCATTGGCGTGCCCGGCCAGCCGGCCGACCGCAGTGTCAGCGCTCTCCCGCCGCAGCCGCACAGGACAAGGCTGGAGGCGGTGCCCGGGGCCGTCCCGGGGAAGGAGGTCGCCTGCCACAAGCAGCGCAGGAGCCCGGCACTTCTGACCTCCGTACCTCTTTGAGCCGGCTTTCCTGATCGCATCGGCTGGAGGAGGAGGGTGCTTCGGATCGTCAGGTGGGCACTAGGGACTGCCCTCGCCATGGCATCCCGGATGGCTTGGAAGGAGTGGGCCGTGGTCGGGTCCCATCGGGCTGGAGATGCAGGCTGATGAGGTGTGGCGGGAGTGGGTGGACACCAGAGACTTGGGCCTGACAACCCCGAGGATGGTGTCAGCAGAACATTCCCCTGCTCCGTGAGCTCACTGCCTCCGTTCGACATGGGCCACCCACCAAGGGGCCGTGCCTTGGTTTCCAATTCCACACACACACACACACACACACACACACAGCAACACACGGAGACAAAGCCACACGGAGAAACCCAACAGTCGCAGGCAGCTCCTGAGGCTGTGCGGTTCTCCTCCCTTCCGGGAAGCCCCTCGGGGATAGAGCAGCCCCGCAGCACACAGGCTGACCTTACCTGGAATTTCCAGCATGGACAGCCTTCAAGGAGACGCGCCCCAACAGAGTCCCGTCAGGCCTGAAACATTTGGGGATCCTTGGGGATCCATCGCCCTGGGCATCGCTGATGGTCCCCTAGACCTTTTCTCAGCCTGGTTCCGCCAAGCCGGACTCCAGAAATCGCGGGACCGTGGCGACGATCGCGGTTGGGTGGGGGGCGTCGTCCAAAGCCCAGGTCCTGCCGCAGCGGGCCCCTGCCTTGGCAAACCGCTGAGACGGTTGCCCAGAACACCGCGGCGGTCACTGTGACGCGAGCCCCAGCTCAGCGCTCGCGCTTCTGAGGCCCCGCTTGCGCATGCGCATTGGCGTGCCCGGACAGCCGGCCGACCGCAGTGTCAGCGCTCTCCCGACGCAGCCGCACAGGACAAGGCTGGAGGCGGTGCCCGCGGCCGTCCCGGGGAAGGAGGGCGCCTGCCACAAGCAGCGCAGCAGCCCGGCACTTCTGACCTCCGTACCTCTTTGAGCCGGCTTTCCTGATCGCATCGGCTGGAGGAGGAGGGCGCTTCAGATCGTCAGGTGGGCACAAGGGTCTGCCGTCGCCTTGGCATCCCGGATGGCTTGGAAGGCGTGGGCCGTCGTCGGGTCCCATCGGGCTGGAGAGGCAGGCTGATGAGGTGTGGCGGGGGTGGGTGGGGGGTGGACACCAGACGCACCCCTACAGTGTCTGGGCAGGCCTGAAACATTTGGGGATCCTTGGCGATCCATCGCCCTGGGCATCGCTGAAGGTCCCCTCGACCTTTGCTCAGCCTAGTTCCCCCAAGCCGGACTCCGGAAATCGCGGGACCGTGGAGACGATCGCGGTTGGGTGGGGGCGTCGCCCAAAGCCCAGGTACTGCCGCAGCGGTCCCCTGCCTTGGCAAACCGCTGAGTCGGTTGCCAAGGACACTGCGGCAGTCACTGTGACGCGAGCCCCTGCTCAGCGCTCGCGCTTCTGAGGCCCCGCTTGCGCATGCGCATTGGCGTGCCCGGCCGGCCGGCCGACCGCAGTGTCAGCGCTCTCCCGCCGCAGCCGCACAGGACAAGGCTGGAGGCGGTGCCCGGGGCCGTCCCGGGGAAGGAGGCCGCCTGCCACAAGCAGCGCAGTAGCCCGGCACTTCTGACCTCCGTACCTTTTTGAGCCGGCTTTCCTTATCGCATCAGCTGGAGGAGGAGGGCGCTTCAGATCATCAGGTTTGCACTAAGGACTGCCCTCGTCATGGCATCCCGGATGGCTTGTAAGGAGTGGGCCGTGGTCGGGTGCTATCGGGCTGGAGATGCAGGCTGATGTGGTGTGGCGGGGGTGGGTGGACACCAGAGACTTGGACCTGACACCCCCGAGGAGTGTGTCAGCAGAACATTCCACTGCTCCGTGAGCTCACTGCCCCCCTTCGACATGGGCCACCCACCAAGGAGCCCTGCCTTGATTTCCAAGTCCACACACACACACACACACACACACACACACACACACCAACACACGGAGACTAAGCCACGCGGAGAAACCCAACAGTCGCAGGCAGCTCCTGAGGCTGTGCGGTTCTCCTCCCTTCCGGGAAGCCCCTCGGGGATAGAGCAGCCCCGCAGCACACAGGCTGACCTTACCTGGAATTTCCAGCATGGACAGACTTCAAGGAGACGCGCCCCAGCAGAGTCTGGGCAGGCCTGAAACATTTGGGGATCCTTGGCGATCCATCGCCCTGGGCCTCGCTGAATGTCCTCTCGACCTTTTCTCAGCCTGGTTACTCCAAGCCGGACTCCGGAAATCGCAGGACCGTGGCGACGATCGCGGTGGGGTGGGTGGCGTCGCCCAACGCCCAGGTTCTGCCGCAGCGGGCCCCTGCCTTGGCAAACCGCTGAGACGGTTGCCCAGGACACTGCGGCGGTCACTGTGACGCGAGCCCCTACTCAGCGCTCGCGCTTCTGAGGCCCCGCTTGCGCATGCGCATTGGCGTGCCCGGCCGGCCGGCCGACCGCAGTGTCAGCGCTCTCCCGCGGCAGCCGCACAGGACAAGGCTGGAGGCGGTGCCCGGGGCCGTCCCGGGGAAGGAGGCCGCCTGCCACAAGCAGCGCAGTAGCCCGGCACTTCTGACCTCCGTACCTCTTTGAGCCGGCTTTCCTGAACGCATCGGCTGGAGGAGGAGGGCGCTTCAGATCGTCAAGTGGGCACTAAGGAGTGCCCTCGCCAAGGCATCCCGGATGGCTTGGAAGGAGTGGGCCGTGGTCGGGTGCCATCGGGCTGAGGATGCAGGCTGAAGAGGTGTGGAGGCGGTGGGTGGACACCAGAGACTTGGGCCTGACACCCGCGAGGAGGGTGTCATCAGAACATTCCCCTGCTCCGTGAGCTCACTGCCGCCCTTTGACATGAGCCACCCACCAAGGGGCCCTGCCTTGATTTCCAAGTCCACACACACACACACACACACACACACACACACCAACACACGGAGACTAAGCCACGCGGAGAAACCCAACAGTCGCAGGCAGCTCCTGAGGCTGTGCGGTTCTCCTCCCTTCCGGGAAGCCCCTCGGGGATAGAGCAGTCCCGCAGCACACAGGCTGACCTTACCTGGAATTTCCAGCATGGACAGCCTTCAAGGAGACGCGCCCCAACAGATTCCGGTCAGGCCTGAAATATTTGGGGATCCTTGGGGATCCATCGCCCTGGGCATCTCTGAAGGTCCCCTCGACCTTTTCTCAGCCTGGTTCCGCCAAGCCGGACTCCGGAAATCGCGGGACCGTGGCGACGATCGCGGTTGGGTGGGGGCGTCGCCCAAAGCCCAGGTACTGCCGCAGCGGTCCCCTGCCTTCGCAACCCGCTGAGTCGGCTGCCCAGGACACTGTGGCGGTCACGGTGAAGCGAGCCCCTGCTCATCTCTCCCGCTTCTGAGGACCCGCTTGCGCATGCGCATTGGCGTGCCTGGCCGGTCGGCCGACCGCAGTGTCAGCGCTCTCCCGCGGCAACCGCACAGGACAAGGCTGGAGGCGGTGCCCGGGGCCGTCCCGGGGAAGGAGGCCGCCTGCCACAAGCAGCGCAGTAGCCCGGCACTTCTGACCTCCGTACCTTTTTGAGCCGGCTTTCCTGATCGCATCAGCTGGAGGAGGAGGGCGCTTCAGATCCTCAGGTGGGCACTAAGGACTGCCCTCGTCATGGCATCCCGGATGGCTTGGAAGGAGTGGGCCGTGGTCGGGTGCCATCGGGCTGGAGATGCAGGCTGATGAGATGTGGCGGCGGTGGGTGGACACCAGAGACTTGGGCCTGACACCCCCGAGGAGTGTGTCAGCAGAACATTCCACTGTTCCGTGAGCTCACTGCCCCCCTTCGACATGGGCCACCCACCAAGGAGCCCTGCCTTGATTTCCAAGTCGACACACACACACACACACACACACACACACCAACACACGGAGACTAAGCCACGCGGGGAAACCCAACAGTCGCAGGCAGCTCCTGAGGCTGTGCGGTTCTCCTCCCTTCCTGGAAGCCCCTCGGGGATAGAGCAGCCCCGCAGCACACAGGCTGACCTTACCTGGAATTTCCAGCATGGACAGCCTTCAAGGAGACGCGCCCCAACAGAGTCTGGGCAGGCCTGAAACATTTGGGGATCCTTGGCGATCCATCGCCCTGGGCATCGCTGATGGTCCCCTCGACCTTTTCTCAGCCTGGTTACTCCAAGCCCGACTCCGGAAATCGCGGGACCGTGGCGATGAAAGCGATGGAGTGGGGGGCGTCGCCCAACGCCCAGGTACTGCCGCAGCGGGCCCCTGCCTTGGCAAACCGCTGAGACGGTTGCCCAGGATACGGCGGCGGTCACTGTGACGCGAGCCCCTGCTCAGCGCTCGCGCTTCTGAGGCCCCGCTTGCGCATGCGCATTGGCGTGCCCGGCCGGCCGGCCGACCGCAGTGTCAGCGCTCTCCCGCCGCAGCCGCACAGGACAAGGCTGGAGGCGGTGCCCGGGGCCGTCCCGGGGAAGGAGGGCGCCTGCCACAAGCAGCGCAGGAGCCCGGCACTTCTGACCTCCGTACCTCTTTGAGCCGGCTGTCGTGATCGCATCGGCTGGAGGAGGAGGGCGCTTCAGATCGTCAGGTGGGCACAAGGGACTGCCGTCGACTTGGCATCCCGGATGGCTTGGAAGGCGTGGGCCGTCGTCGTGTCCCATCGGGCTGGAGAGGCAGGCTAATGAGGTGTGGCGGGGGTGGGTGGGGGGTGGACAACGGACGCACCCCTAAAGAGTCTGGGCAGGCCTGAAACATTTGGGGATCCTTGGGGATCCATCGCCCTGGGCATCGCTGAAGGTCCCCTCGACCTTTTCTCAGCCTGGTTCCGCCAAGCCGGACTCCGGAAATCGCGGGACCGTGGCGACGATCGGGGTTGGGTGGGGGCGTCGCCCAAACACCAGGTACTGCCGCAGCGGTCCCCTGCCTTGGCAAACCGCTGGGTCGGCTGTCCAGGACACTGCGGCGGTCACTGTGACGCGAGCCCCTGCTCAGCGCTCGCGCTTCTGAGGACCCGCTTGCGCATGCGCATTGGCGTGCCTGGCCGGTAGGCCGACCGCAGTGTCAGCGGTCTCCCGCGGCAACCGCACAGGACAAGGCTGGAGGCGGTGCCCGGGGCCGTCCCGGGGAAGGAGGCCGCCTGCCACAAGCAGCGCAGTAGCCCGGCACTTCTGACCTCCGTACCTTTTTGAGCCGGCTTTCCTGATCGCATCAGCTGGAGGAGGAGGGCGCTTCAGATCATCAGGTGGGCACTAAGGACTACCCTCGTCATGGCATCCCGGATGGCTTGGAAGGAGTGGGCCGTGCTCGGGTGCCATCGGGCTGGAGATGCAGGCTGATGAGGTGTGGCGGGGGTGGGTGGACACCAGAGACTTGGACCTGACACCCCCGAGGAGTGTGTCAGCAGAACATTCCACTGTTCCGTGAGCTCACTGCCCCCCTTCGACATGGGACACCCACCAAGGAGCCCTGCCTTGATTTCCAAGTCGACACACACATACACACACACACACACACACCAACACACGGAGACTAAGCCACGCGGAGAAACCCAACAGTCGCAGGCAGCTCCTGAGGCTGTGCGGTTCTCCTCCCTTCCGGGAAGCCCCTCGGGGATAGAGCAGCCCCGCAGCACACAGGCTGACCTTACCTGGAATTTCCAGCATGGACAGCCTTCAAGGAGACGCGCCCCAACAGAGTCCGGTCAGGCCTGAAACATTTGGGGATCCTTGGGGATCCATCGCCCTGGGCATCGCTGAAGGTCCCCTCGACCTTTTCTCAGCCTGGTTCCGCCAAGCCGGACTCCGGAAATCGCGGGACCGTGGCGACGATCGCGGTGGGGTGGGGGGCGTCGCCAAAAGCCCAGGTCCTGCCGCAGCGGGCCCCTGCCTTGGCATACCGCTGAGACGGTTGCCCAGGACACGGCGGCGGTCACTGTGACGCGAGCCCCTGCTCAGCGCTCGCGCTTCTGAGGCCACGCTAGCGCATGCGCATTGGCGTGCCCGGCCAGCCGGCCGACCGCAGTGTCAGCGCTCTCCTGCCGCAGCCGCACAGGAAAAGGCTGGAGGCGGTGCCCGGGGCCGTCCCGGGGAAGGAGGGCGCCTGCCACAAGCAGCGCAGCAGCCTGGCACTTCTGACCTCCGTACCTCTTTGAGCCGGCTTTCCTGATCGCATCCGCTGGAGGAGGAGGGCGCTTCAGATCGTCAGCTGGGCACAAGGGACTGCCGTCGCCTTGGGATCCCGGATGGCTTGGAAGGCGTGGGCCGTCGTCGGGTCCTATCGGGCTGGAGATTCAGACTGATGAGGTGTGGCAGGGGTGGGTGGACACCAGAGACTTGGACCTGACACCCCCGAGGAGGGTGTCAGCACAACATTCCTCTGCTCCGTGAGCTCAATGCCCCCCTTCGACATGGGCCACCCACCAAGGGGCCCTGCCTTGATTTCCAAGTCCACACACACACACAAACACACCCCAACACACGGAGACTAAGCCACGCGGAGAAACCCAACAGTCGCAGGCAGCTCCTGAGGCTGTGCGGTTCTCCTCCCTACGGGAAGCCCCTCGGTGATAGAGCAGCCCCGCAGAACACAGGCTGACCTTACCTGGAATTTCCAGCATGGACAGCCTTCAAGGAGACGCGCCTCAACAGAGTCTGGGCAGGCCTGAAACATTTGGGGATCCTTGGGGATTCATCGCCCTGGGCATCGCTGAAGGTCCCCTCGTCCTTTTCTCAGCCTGGTTCCGCCAAGCTGGACTCCGGAAATCGTGGGACCGTGGCGACGATCGCGGTGGGGTGGGGGGCGTCGCCCAAAGCCCAGGTCCTGCCGCAGCGGGACCCTCCCTTGGCAAACCGCTGAGACGGTTGCCCAGGACACTGCGGCGGTCACTGTGACGCGAGCCCCTGCTCATCTCTCGCGCTTCCGAGGCCCCGCTTGCGCATGCGCATTGGCGTGCCCGGCCGGCCGGCCGACCGCAGGGTCAGCGCTCTCCCGCCACAGCCGCACAGGACAAGGCTGGAGGCGGTGCCCGGGGCCGTCCCGGGAAAGGAGGTCGCCTGCCACAAGCAGCGCAGTAGCCCGGCACTTCTGACCTCCGTACCTCTTTGAGCCGGCTTTCCTGATCGCATCGGCTGGAGGAGGAGGGCGCTTCAGATCGTCAGGTGGGCACTAAGGACTGCCCTCGCCAAGGCATCCCGGATGGCTTGGAAGGAGTGGGCCGTGCTCGGGTGCCATCGGGCTGGGGATGCAGGCTGATGAGGTGTGGCGGCGGTCGGTGGACACCAGAGACTTGGGCCTGACACCCGCGAGGAGGGTGTCATCAGAACATTCCCCTGCTCCGTGAGCTCACTGTCCCCCTTTGACATGAGCCACCCACCAAGGGGCCCTGCCTTGATTTCCAAGTCCACACACACACACACACACACACACACACACACACCAACACACGGAGACTAAGCCGCGTGGAGAAACCCAACAGTCGCAGGCAGCTCCTGAGGCTGTGCGGTTCTCCTCCCTTCCGGGAAGCCCCTCGGGGATAGAGCAGCCCCGCAGCACACAGGCTGACCTTACCTGGAATTTCCAGCATGGACAGCCTTCAAGGAGACGTGCCCCAACAGAGTCCGGTCAGGCCTGAAACATTTGGGGATCCTTGGGGATCCATCGCCCTGGGCATCGCTGAAGGTCCCCTCGACCTTTTCTCAGATTGGTTCCGCCAAGCCGGACTCCGGAAATCGCGGGTCCGTGGCGACGATCGCGATTGGGTGGGGGGCGTCGCCCAAAGCCCAGGTCCTGCCGCAGCGGGTCCCTGCCTTGGCAAACCGCTGAGACGGTTGCCCAGGACACGGCGGCGGTCACTGTGACGCGAGCCCCTGCTCAGCGCTCGCGCTTCTGAGGCCCCGCTTGCGCATGCGCATTGGCGTGCCCGGCCAGCCGGCCGACCGCAGTGTCAGCGCTCTCCCGCCGCAGCCGCACAGGACAAGGCTGGAGGCGGTGCCCGGGGCCGTCCCGGGAAAGGAGGTCGCCTGCCACAAGCAGCGCAGGAGCCCGGCACTTCTGACCTCCGTACCTCTTTGAGCCGGCTTTCCTGATCGCATCGGCTGGAGGAGGAGGGTGCTTCGGATCGTCAGGTGGGCACTAGGGACTGCCCTCGCCATGGCATCCCGGATGGCTTGGAAGGAGTGGGCCGTGGTCGGGTCCCATCGGGCTGGAGATGCAGGCTGATGAGGTGTGGCGGGAGTGGGTGGACACCAGAGACTTGGGCCTGACAACCCCGAGGATGGTGTCAGCAGAACATTCCCCTGCTCCGTGAGCTCACTGCCTCCGTTCGACATGGGCCACCCACCAAGGGGCCGTGCCTTGGTTTCCAAGTCAACACACACACACACACGCACACACACACACACACGGAGACTAAGCCACGCGGAGAAACCCAACAGTCGCAGGCAGCTCCTGAGGCTGTGCGGTTCTCCTCCCTTCCGGGAAGCCCCTCGGGGATAGAGCAGCCCCGCAGCACACAGGCTGACCTTACCTGGAATTTCCAGTATGGACAGCCTTCAAGGAGACGCGCCCCAACAGAGTCTGGGCAGGCCTGAAACATTTGGGGATCCTTGGCGATCCATCGCCCTGGGCATCGCTGAAGGTCCCCTCGACCTTTTCTCAGCCTGTTTACTCCAAGCCGGACTCCGGAAATCGCGGGACCGTGGCGACGATCGCGGTGGGCTGGGGGGCGTCGCCCAACGCCCAGGTCCTGCCGAAGCGGGCCCCTGCCTTGGCAAACCGCTGAGACGGTTGCCCAGGACACGGCGGCGGTCACTGTGACGCGAGCCCCTGCTCAGCGCTCGCGCTTCTGAGGCCCCGCTTGCGCATGCGCATTGGCGTGCCCGGCCGGACGGACGACCGCAGTGTCAGCGCTCTTCCGCGGGAGCCGCACAGGACAAGGCTGGAGGCGGTGCCCGGGACCGTCCCGGGGAAGGAGGCCGCCTGCCACAAGCAGCGCAGTAGCCCGGCACTTCTGACCTCCGTACCTCTTTGAGCCGGCTTTCCTGAACGCATCGGCTGGAGGAGGAGGGCGCTTCAGATCGTCAGGTGGGCACTAAGGACTGCCCTCGCCAAGGCATCCCGGATAGTTTGGAAGGAGTGGGCCGTGGTCGGGTCCCATCGGGCTGGAGATGCAGGCTGATTTGGTGTGGCGGGGGTGGGTGGACACCAGAGACTTGGTCCTGACACCCGCGAGGAGGGTGTCAGCAGAACATTCCCCTGCTCCGTGAGCTCACTGCCCTCCTTTGACATGAGCCACCCACCAAGGGGCCCTGCCTTGATTTCCAATTCCACACACACACACACACACACACACACAGCAACACACGGAGACAAAGCCACACGGAGAAACCCAACAGTCGCAGGCAGCTCCTGAGGCTGTGCGGTTCTCCTCCCTTCCGGGAAGCCCCTCGGGGATAGAGCAGCCCCGCAGCACACAGGCTGACCTTACCTGGAATTTCCAGCATGGACAGCCTTCAAGGTGACGCGCCCCAACAGAGTCCCGTCAGGCCTGAAACATTTGGGGATCCTTGGGGATCCATCGCCCTGGGCATCGCTGAAGGTCCCCTCGACCTTTTCTCAGCCTGGTTCCGCCAAGCCGGACTCCAGAAATCGCGGGACCGTGGCGACGATCGCGGTTGGGTGGGGGGCGTCGTCCAAAGCCCAGGTCCTGCCGCAGCGGGCCCCTGCCTTGGCAAACCGCTGAGACGGTTGCCCAGAACACCGCGGCGGTCACTGTGACGCGAGCCCCTGCTCAGCGCTCGCGCTTCTGAGGCCCCGCTTGCGCATGCGCATTGGCGTGCCCGGACAGCCGGCCGACCGCAGTGTCAGCGCTCTCCCGCGGCAGCCGCACAGGACAAGGCTGGAGGCGGTGCCCGCGGCCGTCCCGGGGAAGGAGGGCGCCTGCCACAAGCAGCGCAGCAGCCCGGCACTTCTGACCTCCGTACCTCTTTGAGCCGGCTGTCGTGATCGCATCGGCTGGAGGAGGAGGGCGCTTCAGATCGTCAGGTGGGCACAAGGGTCTGCCGTCGCCTTGGCATCCCGGATGGCTTGGAAGGCGTGGGCCGTCGTCGGTTCCCATCGGGCTGGAGAGGCAGGCTGATGAGGTGTGGCGGGGGTGGGTGGGGGGTGGACACCAGACGCACCCCTACAGTGTCTGGGCAGGCCTGAAACATTTGGGGATCCTTGGCGATCCATCGCCCTGGGCATCGCTGAAGGTCCCCTCGACCTTTGCTCAGCCTAGTTCCCCAAAGCCGGACTCCGGAAATCGCGGGACCGTGGAGACGATCGCGGTTGGGTGGGGGCGTCGCCCAAAGCCCAGGTACTGCCGCAGCGGTCCCCTGCCTTGGCAAACCGCTGAGTCGGTTGCCAAGGACACTGCGGCAGTCACTGTGACGCGAGCCCCTGCTCAGCGCTCGCGCTTCTGAGGCCCCGCTTGCGCATGCGCATTGGCGTGCCCGGCCGGCCGGCCGACCGCAGTGTCAGCGCTCTCCCGCCGCAGCCGCACAGGACAAGGCTGGAGGCGGTGCCCGGGGCCGTCCCGGGGAAGGAGGCCGCCTGCCACAAGCAGCGCAGTAGCCCGGCACTTCTGACCTCCGTACCTTTTTGAGCCGGCTTTCCTTATCGCATCAGCTGGAGGAGGAGGGCGCTTCAGATCATCAGGTTTGCACTAAGGACTGCCCTCGTCATGGCATCCCGGATGGCTTGGAAGGAGTGGGCCGTGGTCGGGTGCTATCGGGCTGGAGATGCAGGCTGATGTGGTGTGGCGGGGGTGGGTGGACACCAGAGACTTGGACCTGACACCCCCGAGGAGTGTGTCAGCAGAACATTCCACTGCTCCGTGAGCTCACTGCCCCCCTTCGACATGGGCCACCCACCAAGGGGCCCTGCCTTGATTTCCAAGTCGACACACACACACACACACACACACACACACACACCAACACACGGAGACTAAGCCACGCGGGGAAACCCAACAGTCGCAGGCAGCTCCTGAGGCTGTGCGGTTCTCCTCCCTTCCTGGAAGCCCCTCGGGGATAGAGCAGCCCCGCAGCACACAGGCTGACCTTACCTGGAATTTCCAGCATGGACAGCCTTCAAGGAGACGCGCCCCAACAGAGTCTGGGCAGGCCTGAAACATTTGGGGATCCTTGGCGATCCATCGCCCTGGGCATCGCTGATGGTCCCCTCGACCTTTTCTCAGCCTGGTTACTCCAAGCCGGACTCCGGAAATCGCGGGACCGTGGCGATGAAAGCGATGGAGTGGGGGGCGTCGCCCAACGCCCAGGTACTGCCGCAGCGGGCCCCTGCCTTGGCAAACCGCTGAGACGGTTGCCCAGGATACGGCGGCGGTCACTGTGACGCGAGCCCCTGCTCAGCGCTCGCGCTTCTGAGGCCCCGCTTGCGCATGCGCATTGGCGTGCCCGGCCGGACGGACGACCGCAGTGTCAGCGCTCTTCCGCGGGAGCCGCACAGGACAAGGCTGGAGGCGGTGCCCGGGACCGTCCCGGGGAAGGAGGCCGCCTGCCACAAGCAGCGCAGTAGCCCGGCACTTCTGACCTCCGTACCTCTTTGAGCCGGCTTTCCTGAACGCATCGGCTGGAGGAGGAGGGCGCTTCAGATCGTCAGGTGGGCACTAAGGACTGCCCTCGCCAAGGCATCCCGGATAGCTTGGAAGGAGTGGGCCGTGGTCGGGTCCCATCGGGCTGGAGATGCAGGCTGATTTGGTGTGGCGGGGGTGGGTGGACACCAGAGACTTGGTCCTGACACCCGCGAGGAGGGTGTCAGCAGAACATTCCCCTGCTCCGTGAGCTCACTGCCCTCCTTTGACATGAGCCACCCACCAAGGGGCCCTGCCTTGATTTCCAATTCCACACACACACACACACACACACACACAGCAACACACGGAGACAAAGCCACACGGAGAAACCCAACAGTCGCAGGCAGCTCCTGAGGCTGTGCGGTTCTCCTCCCTTCCGGGAAGCCCCTCGGGGATAGAGCAGCCCCGCAGCACACAGGCTGACCTTACCTGGAATTTCCAGCATGGACAGCCTTCAAGGTGACGCGCCCCAACAGAGTCCCGTCAGGCCTGAAACATTTGGGGATCCTTGGGGATCCATCGCCCTGGGCATCGCTGAAGGTCCCCTCGACCTTTTCTCAGCCTGGTTCCGCCAAGCCGGACTCCAGAAATCGCGGGACCGTGGCGACGATCGCGGTTGGGTGGGGGGCGTCGTCCAAAGCCCAGGTCCTGCCGCAGCGGGCCCCTGCCTTGGCAAACCGCTGAGACGGTTGCCCAGAACACCGCGGCGGTCACTGTGACGCGAGCCCCTGCTCAGCGCTCGCGCTTCTGAGGCCCCGCTTGCGCATGCGCATTGGCGTGCCCGGACAGCCGGCCGACCGCAGTGTCAGCGCTCTCCCGCGGCAGCCGCACAGGACAAGGCTGGAGGCGGTGCCCGCGGCCGTCCCGGGGAAGGAGGGCGCCTGCCACAAGCAGCGCAGCAGCCCGGCACTTCTGACCTCCGTACCTCTTTGAGCCGGCTGTCGTGATCGCATCGGCTGGAGGAGGAGGGCGCTTCAGATCGTCAGGTGGGCACAAGGGTCTGCCGTCGCCTTGGCATCCCGGATGGCTTGGAAGGCGTGGGCCGTCGTCGGTTCCCATCGGGCTGGAGAGGCAGGCTGATGAGGTGTGGCGGGGGTGGGTGGGGGGTGGACACCAGACGCACCCCTACAGTGTCTGGGCAGGCCTGAAACATTTGGGGATCCTTGGCGATCCATCGCCCTGGGCATCGCTGAAGGTCCCCTCGACCTTTGCTCAGCCTAGTTCCCCAAAGCCGGACTCCGGAAATCGCGGGACCGTGGAGACGATCGCGGTTGGGTGGGGGCGTCGCCCAAAGCCCAGGTACTGCCGCAGCGGTCCCCTGCCTTGGCAAACCGCTGAGTCGGTTGCCAAGGACACTGCGGCAGTCACTGTGACGCGAGCCCCTGCTCAGCGCTCGCGCTTCTGAGGCCCCGCTTGCGCATGCGCATTGGCGTGCCCGGCCGGCCGGCCGACCGCAGTGTCAGCGCTCTCCCGCCGCAGCCGCACAGGACAAGGCTGGAGGCGGTGCCCGGGGCCGTCCCGGGGAAGGAGGCCGCCTGCCACAAGCAGCGCAGTAGCCCGGCACTTCTGACCTCCGTACCTTTTTGAGCCGGCTTTCCTTATCGCATCAGCTGGAGGAGGAGGGCGCTTCAGATCATCAGGTTTGCACTAAGGACTGCCCTCGTCATGGCATCCCGGATGGCTTGGAAGGAGTGGGCCGTGGTCGGGTGCTATCGGGCTGGAGATGCAGGCTGATGTGGTGTGGCGGGGGTGGGTGGACACCAGAGACTTGGACCTGACACCCCCGAGGAGTGTGTCAGCAGAACATTCCACTGCTCCGTGAGCTCACTGCCCCCCTTCGACATGGGCCACCCACCAAGGGGCCCTGCCTTGATTTCCAAGTCGACACACACACACACACACACACACACACACACCAACACACGGAGACTAAGCCACGCGGGGAAACCCAACAGTCGCAGGCAGCTCCTGAGGCTGTGCGGTTCTCCTCCCTTCCTGGAAGCCCCTCGGGGATAGAGCAGCCCCGCAGCACACAGGCTGACCTTACCTGGAATTTCCAGCATGGACAGCCTTCAAGGAGACGCGCCCCAACAGAGTCTGGGCAGGCCTGAAACATTTGGGGATCCTTGGCGATCCATCGCCCTGGGCATCGCTGATGGTCCCCTCGACCTTTTCTCAGCCTGGTTACTCCAAGCCGGACTCCGGAAATCGCGGGACCGTGGCGATGAAAGCGATGGAGTGGGGGGCGTCGCCCAACGCCCAGGTACTGCCGCAGCGGGCCCCTGCCTTGGCAAACCGCTGAGACGGTTGCCCAGGATACGGCGGCGGTCACTGTGACGCGAGCCCCTGCTCAGCGCTCGCGCTTCTGAGGCCCCGCTTGCGCATGCGCATTGGCGTGCCCGGCCGGCCGGCCGACCGCAGTGTCAGCGCTCTCCCGCCGCAGTCGCACAGGACAAGGCTGGAGGCGGTGCCCGGGGGCGTCCCGGGGAAGGAGGGCGCCTGCCACAAGCAGCGCAGGAGCCCGGCACTTCTGACCTCCGTACCTCTTTGAGCCGGCTGTCGTGATCGCATCGGCTGGAGGAGGAGGGCGCTTCAGATCGTCAGGTGGGCACAAGGGACTGCCGTCGACTTGGCATCCCGGATGGCTTGGAAGGCGTGGGCCGTCGTCGTGTCCCATCGGGCTGGAGAGGCAGGCTAATGAGGTGTGGCGGGGGTGGGGGGGGGGGTGGACAACGGACGCACCCCTAAAGAGTCTGGGCAGGCCTGAAACATTTGGGGATCCTTGGGGATCCATCGCCCTGGGCATCGCTGAAGGTCCCCTCGACCTTTTCTCAGCCTGGTTCCGCCAAGCCGGACTCCGGAAATCGCGGGACCGTGGCGACGATCGGGGTTGGGTGGGGGCGTCGCCCAAACACCAGGTACTGCCGCAGCGGTCCCCTGCCTTGGCAAACCGCTGGGTCGGCTGTCCAGGACACTGCGGCGGTCACTGTGACGCGAGCCCCTGCTCAGCGCTCGCGCTTCTGAGGACCCGCTTGCGCATGCGCATTGGCGTGCCTGGCCGGTCGGCCGACCGCAGTGTCAGCGCTCTCCCGCGGCAACCGCACAGGACAAGGCTGGAGGCGGTGACCGGGGCCGTCCCGGGGAAGGAGGCCGCCTGCCACAAGCAGCGCAGTAGCCCGGCACTTCTGACCTCCGTACCTTTTTGAGCCGGCTTTCCTGATCGCATCAGCTGGAGGAGGAGGGCGCTTCAGATCATCAGGTGGGCACTAAGGACTACCCTCGTCATGGCATCCCGGATGGCTTGGAAGGAGTGGGCCGTGCTCGGGTGCCATCGGGCTGGAGATGCAGGCTGATGAGGTGTGGCGGGGGTGGGTGGACACCAGAGACTTGGACCTGACACCCCCGAGGAGTGTGTCAGCAGAACATTCCACTGTTCCGTGAGCTCACTGCCCCCCTTCGACATGGGACACCCACCAAGGAGCCCTGCCTTGATTTCCAAGTCGACACACACATACACACACACACACACACACACCAACACACGGAGACTAAGCCACGCGGAGAAACCCAACAGTCGCAGGCAGCTCCTGAGGCTGTGCGGTTCTCCTCCCTTCCGGGAAGCCCCTCGGGGATAGAGCAGCACCCCAGCACACAGGCTGACCTTACCTGGAATTTCCAGCATGGACAGCCTTCAAGGAGACACGCCCCAACAGAGTCCGGTCAGGCCTCAAACATTTGGGGATCCTTGGGGATCCATCGCCCTGGGCATCGCTGAAGGTCCCCTCGACCTTTTCTCAGCCTGGTTCCGCCAAGCCGGACTCCGGAAATCGCGGGACCGTGGCGACGATCGCGGTGGGGTGCGGGGCGTCGCCAAAAGCCCAGGTCCTGCCGCAGCGGGCCCCTGCCTTGGCATACCGCTGAGACGGTTGCCCAGGACACGGCGGCGGTCACTGTGACGCGAGCCCCTGTTCAGCGCTCGCGCTTCTGAGGCCACGCTAGCGCATGCGCATTGGCGTGCCCGGCCAGCCGGCCGACCGCAGTGTCAGCGCTCTCCTGCCGCAGCCGCACAGGAAAAGGCTGGAGGCGGTGCCCGGGGCCGTCCCGGGGAAGGAGGGCGCCTGCCACAAGCAGCGCAGCAGCCTGGCACTTCTGACCTCCGTACCTCTTTGAGCCGGCTTTCCTGTTCGCATCGGCTGGAGGAGGAGGGCGCTTCAGATCGTCAGCTGGGCACAAGGGACTGCCGTCGCCTTGGGATCCCGGATGGCTTGGAAGGCGTGGGCCGTCGTCGGGTCCTATCGGGCTGGAGATTCAGACTGATGAGGTGTGGCAGGGGTGGGTGGACACCAGAGACTTGGACCTGACACCCCCGAGGAGGGTGTCAGCACAACATTCCTCTGCTCCGTGAGCTCAATGCCCCCCTTCGACATGGGCCACCCACCAAGGGGCCCTGCCTTGATTTCCAAGTCCACACACACACACAAACACACCCCAACACACGGAGACTAAGCCACGCGGAGAAACCCAACAGTCGCAGGCAGCTCCTGAGGCTGTGCGGTTCTCCTCCCTACGGGAAGCCCCTCGGTGATAGAGCAGCCCCGCAGAACACAGGCTGACCTTACCTGGAATTTCCAGCATGGACAGCCTTCAAGGAGACGCGCCTCAACAGAGTCTGGGCAGGCCTGAAACATTTGGGGATCCTTGGGGATTCATCGCCCTGGGCATCGCTGAAGGTCCCCTCGTCCTTTTCTCAGCCTGGTTCCGCCAAGCTGGACTCCGGAAATCGTGGGACCGTGGCGACGATCGCGGTGGGGTGGGGGGCGTCGCCCAAAGCCCAGGTCCTGCCGCAGCGGGACCCTCCCTTGGCAAACCGCTGAGACGGTTGCCCAGGACACTGCGGCGGTCACTGTGACGCGAGCCCCTGCTCATCTCTCGCGCTTCCGAGGCCCCGCTTGCGCATGCGCATTGGCGTGCCCGGCCGGCCGGCCGACCGCAGGGTCAGCGCTCTCCCGCCACAGCCGCACAGGACAAGGCTGGAGGCGGTGCCCGGGGCCGTCCCGGGAAAGGAGGTCGCCTGCCACAAGCAGCGCAGTAGCCCGGCACTTCTGACCTCCGTACCTCTTTGAGCCGGCTTTCCTGATCGCATCGGCTGGAGGAGGAGGGCGCTTTAGATCGTCAGGTGGGCACTAAGGACTGCCCTCGCCAAGGCATCCCGGATGGCTTGGAAGGAGTGGGCCGTGGTCGGGTGCCATCGGGCTGGAGATGCAGGCTGATGAGGTGTGGCGGGGGTGTGTGGACACCAGAGATTTGGGCCTGACACCCGCGAGGAGGGTGTCATCAGAACATTCCCCTGCTCCGTGAGCTCACTGTCCCCCTTTGACATGAGCCACCCACCAAGGGGCCCTGCCTTGATTTACAAGTCCACACACACACACACACACACACACACACACACACCAACACACGGAGACTAAGCCGCGTGGAGAAACCCAACAGTCGCAGGCAGCTCCTGAGGCTGTGCGGTTCTCCTCCCTTCCGGGAAGCCCCTCGGGGATAGAGCAGCCCCGCAGCACACAGGCTGACCTTACCTGGAATTTCCAGCATGGACAGCCTTCAAGGAGACGCGCCCCAACAGAGTCCGGTCAGGCCTGAAACATTTGGGGATCCTTGGGGATCCATCGCCCTGGGCATCGCTGAAGGTCCCCTCGACCTTTTCTCAGATTGGTTCCGCCAAGCCGGACTCCGGAAATCGCGGGACCGTGGCGACGATCGCGATTGGGTGGGGGGCGTCGCCCAAAGCCCAGGTCCTGCCGCAGCGGGCCCCTGCCTTGGCAAACCGCTGAGACGGTTGCCCAGGACACGGCGGCGGTCACTGTGACGCGAGCCCCTGCTCAGCGCTCGCGCTTCTGAGGCCCCGCTTGCGCATGCGCATTGGCGTGCCCGGCCAGCCGGCCGACCGCAGTGTCAGCGCTCTCCCGCCGCAGCCGCACAGGACAAGGCTGGAGGCGGTGCCCGGGGCCGTCCCGGGAAAGGAGGTCGCCTGCCACAAGCAGCGCAGGAGCCCGGCACTTCTGACCTCCGTACCTCTTTGAGCCGGCTTTTCTGACCGCATCGGCTGGAGGAGGAGGGTGCTTCGGATCGTCAGGTGGGCACTAGGGACTGCCCTCGCCATGGCATCCCGGATGGCTTGGAAGGAGTGGGCAGTGGTCGGGTCCCATCGGGCTGGAGATGCAGGCTGATGAGGTGTGGCGGGGGTGGGTGGACACCAGAGACTTGGGCCTGACAACCCCGAGGATGGTGTCAGCAGAACATTCCCCTGCTCCGTGAGCTCACTGCCTCCGTTCGACATGGGCCACCCACCAAGGGGCCGTGCCTTGGTTTCCAAGTCAACACACACACACGCACACACACACACACACACGGAGACTAAGCCACGCGGAGAAACCCAACAGTCGCAGGCAGCTCCTGAGGCTGTGCGGTTCTCCTCCCTTCCGGGAAGCCCCTCGGGGATAGAGCAGCCCCGCAGCACACAGGCTGACCTTACCTGGAATTTCCAGTATGGACAGCCTTCAAGGAGACGCGCCCCAACAGAGTCTGGGCAGGCCTGAAACATTTGGGGATCCTTGGCGATCCATCGCCCTGGGCATCGCTGAAGGTCCCCTCGACCTTTTCTCAGCCTGTTTACTCCAAGCCGGACTCCGGAAATCGCGGGACCGTGGCGACGATCGCGGTGGGCTGGGGGGCGTCGCCCAACGCCCAGGTTCTGCCGCAGCGGGCCCCTGCCTTGGCAAACCGCTGAGACGGTTGCCCAGGACACTGCGGCGGTCACTGTGACGCGAGCCCCTACTCAGCGCTCGCGCTTCTGAGGCCCCGCTTGCGCATGCGCATTGGCGTGCCCGGCCGGCCAGCCGACCGCAGTGTCAGCGCTCTCCCGCGGCAGCCGCACAGGACAAGGCTGGAGGCGGTGCCCGGGGCCGTCCCGGGGAAGGAGGCCGCCTGCCACAAGCAGCGCAGTAGCCCGGCACTTCTGACCTCCGTACCTCTTTGAGCCGGCTTTCCTGAACGCATCGGCTGGAGGAGGAGGGCGCTTCAGATCGTCAGGTGGGCACTAAGGAGTGCCCTCGCCAAGGCATCCCGGATGGCTTGGAAGGAGTGGGCCGTGGTCGGGTGCCATCGGGCTGAGGATGCAGGCTGATGAGGTGTGGAGGCGGTGGGTGGACACCAGAGACTTGGGCCTGACACCCGCGAGGAGGGTGTCATCAGAACATTCCCCTGCTCCGTGAGCTCACTGCCGCCCTTTGACATGAGCCACCCACCAAGGGGCCCTGCCTTGATTTCCAAGTCCACACACACACACACACACACACACACACACACCAACACACGGAGACTAAGCCACGCGGAGAAACCCAACAGTCGCAGGCAGCTCCTGAGGCTGTGCGGTTCTCCTCCCTTCCGGGAAGCCCCTCGGGGATAGAGCAGTCCCGCAGCACACAGGCTGACCTTACCTGGAATTTCCAGCATGGACAGCCTTCAAGGAGACGCGCCCCAACAGATTCCGGTCAGGCCTGAAATATTTGGGGATCCTTGGGGATCCATCGCCCTGGGCATCTCTGAAGGTCCCCTCGACCTTTTCTCAGCCTGGTTCCGCCAAGCCGGACTCCGGAAATCGCGGGACCGTGGCGACGATCGCGGTTGGGTGGGGGCGTCGCCCAAAGCCCAGGTACTGCCGCAGCGGTCCCCTGCCTGCGCAACCCGCTGAGTCGGCTGCCCAGGACACTGTGGCGGTCACGGTGAAGAGAGCCCCTGCTCATCTCTCGCGCTTCTGAGGACCCGCTTGCGCATGCGCATTGGCGTGCCTGGCCGGTCGGCCGACCGCAGTGTCAGCGCTCTCCCGCGGCAACCGCACAGGACAAGGCTGGAGGCGGTGCCCGGGGCCGTCCCGGGGAAGGAGGCCGCCTGCCACAAGCAGCGCAGTAGCCCGGCACTTCTGACCTCCGTACCTTTTTGAGCCGGCTTTCCTGATCGCATCAGCTGGAGGAGGAGGGCGCTTCAGATCCTCAGGTGGGCACTAAGGACTGCCCTCGTCATGGCATCCCGGATGGCTTGGAAGGAGTGGGCCGTGGTCGGGTGCCATCGGGCTGGAGATGCAGGCTGATGAGATGTGGCGGGGGTGGGTGGACACCAGAGACTTGGGCCTGACACCCCCGAGGAGTGTGTCAGCAGAACATTCCACTGTTCCGTGAGCTCACTGCCCCCCTTCGACATGGGCCACCCACCAAGGAGCCCTGCCTTGATTTCCAAGTCGACACACACACACACACACACACACACACACCAACACACGGAGACTAAGCCACGCGGGGAAACACAACAGTCGCAGGCAGCTCCTGAGGCTGTGCGGTTCTCCTCCCTTCCTGGAAGCCCCTCGGGGATAGAGCAGCCCCGCAGCACACAGGCTGACCTTACCTGGAATTTCCAGCATGGACAGCCTTCAAGGAGACGCGCCCCAACAGAGTCTGGGCAGGCCTGAAACATTTGGGGATCCTTGGCGATCCATCGCCCTGGGCATCGCTGATGGTCCCCTCGACCTTTTCTCAGCCTGGTTACTCCAAGCCGGACTCCGGAAATCGCGGGACCGTGGCGATGAAAGCGATGGAGTGGGGGGCGTCGCCCAACGCCCAGGTACTGCCGCAGCGGGCCCCTGCCTTGGCAAACCGCTGAGACGTTTGCCCAGGACACGGCGGCGGTCACTGTGACGCGAGCCCCTGCTCAGCGCTCGCGCTTCTGAGGCCCCGCTTGCGCATGCGCATTGGCGTGCCCGGCCGGCCGGCCGACCGCAGTGTCAGCGCTCTCCCGCCGCAGCCGCACAGGACAAGGCTGGAGGCGGTGCCCGGGGCCGTCCCGGGGAAGGAGGCCGCCTGCCACAAGCAGCGCAGTAGCCCGGCACTTCTGACCTCCGTACCTTTTTGAGCCGGCTTTCCTGATCGCATCAGCTGGAGGAGGAGGGCGCTTCAGATCATCAGGTGGGCACTAAGGACTACCCTCGTCATGGCATCCCGGATGGCTTGGAAGGAGTGGGCCGTGCTCGGGTGCCATCGGGCTGGAGATGCAGGCTGATGAGGTGTGGCGGGGGTGGGTGGACACCAGAGACTTGGACCTGACACCCCCGAGGAGTGTGTCAGCAGAACATTCCACTGTTCCGTGAGCTCACTGCCCCCCTTCGACATGGGACACCCACCAAGGAGCCCTGCCTTGATTTCCAAGTCGACACACACATACACACACACACACACACACCAACACACGGAGACTAAGCCACGCGGAGAAACCCAACAGTCGCAGGCAGCTCCTGAGGCTGTGCGGTTCTCCTCCCTTCCGGGAAGCCCCTCGGGGATAGAGCAGCCCCCCAGCACACAGGCTGACCTTACCTGGAATTTCCAGCATGGACAGCCTTCAAGGAGACGCGCCCCAACAGAGTCCGGTCAGGCCTCAAACATTTGGGGATCCTTGGGGATCCATCGCCCTGGGCATCGCTGAAGGTCCCCTCGACCTTTTCTCAGCCTGGTTCCGCCAAGCCGGACTCCGGAAATCGCGGGACCGTGGCGACGATCGCGGTGGGGTGCGGGGCGTCGCCAAAAGCCCAGGTCCTGCCGCAGCGGGCCCCTGCCTTGGCATACCGCTGAGACGGTTGCCCAGGACACGGCGGCGGTCACTGTGACGCGAGCCCCTGTTCAGCGCTCGCGCTTCTGAGGCCACGCTAGCGCATGCGCATTGGCGTGCCCGGCCAGCCGGCCGACCGCAGTGTCAGCGCTCTCCTGCCGCAGCCGCACAGGAAAAGGCTGGAGGCGGTGCCCGGGGCCGTCCCGGGGAAGGAGGGCGCCTGCCACAAGCAGCGCAGCAGCCTGGCACTTCTGACCTCCGTACCTCTTTGAGCCGGCTTTCCTGTTCGCATCGGCTGGAGGAGGAGGGCGCTTCAGATCGTCAGCTGGGCACAAGGGACTGCCGTCGCCTTGGGATCCCGGATGGCTTGGAAGGCGTGGGCCGTGGTCGGGTCCTATCGGGCTGGAGATTCAGACTGATGAGGTGTGGCAGGGGTGGGTGGACACCAGAGACTTGGACCTGACACCCCCGAGGAGGGTGTCAGCACAACATTCCTCTGCTCCGTGAGCTCAATGCCCCCCTTCGACATGGGCCACCCACCAAGGGGCCCTGCCTTGATTTCCAAGTCCACACACACACACAAACACACCCCAACACACGGAGACTACGCCACGCGGAGAAACCCAACAGTCGCAGGCAGCTCCTGAGGCTGTGCGGTTCTCCTCCCTACGGGAAGCCCCTCGGTGATAGAGCAGCCCCGCAGAACACAGGCTGACCTTACCTGGAATTTCCAGCATGGACAGCCTTCAAGGAGACGCGCCTCAACAGAGTCTGGGCAGGCCTGAAACATTTGGGGATCCTTGGGGATTCATCGCCCTGGGCATCGCTGAAGGTCCCCTCGTCCTTTTCTCAGCCTGGTTCCGCCAAGCTGGACTCCGGAAATCGTGGGACCGTGGCGACGATCGCGGTGGGGTGGGGGGCGTCGCCCAAAGCCCAGGTCCTGCCGCAGCGGGACCCTCCCTTGGCAAACCGCTGAGACGGTTGCCCAGGACACTGCGGCGGTCACTGTGACGCGAGCCCCTGCTCATCTCTCGCGCTTCCGAGGCCCCGCTTGCGCATGCGCATTGGCGTGCCCGGCCGGCCGGCCGACCGCAGGGTCAGCGCTCTCCCGCCACAGCCGCACAGGACAAGGCTGGAGGCGGTGCCCGGGGCCGTCCCGGGAAAGGAGGTCGCCTGCCACAAGCAGCGCAGTAGCCCGGCACTTCTGACCTCCGTACCTCTTTGAGCCGGCTTTCCTGATCGCATCGGCTGGAGGAGGAGGGCGCTTTAGATCGTCAGGTGGGCACTAAGGACTGCCCTCGCCAAGGCATCCCGGATGGCTTGGAAGGAGTGGGCCGTGGTCGGGTGCCATCGGGCTGGAGATGCAGGCTGATGAGGTGTGGCGGGGGTGTGTGGACACCAGAGATTTGGGCCTGACACCCGCGAGGAGGGTGTCATCAGAACATTCCCCTGCTCCGTGAGCTCACTGTCCCCCTTTGACATGAGCCACCCACCAAGGGGCCCTGCCTTGATTTACAAGTCCACACACACACACACACACACACACACACACACACACCAACACACGGAGACTAAGCCGCGTGGAGAAACCCAACAGTCGCAGGCAGCTCCTGAGGCTGTGCGGTTCTCCTCCCTTCCGGGAAGCCCCTCGGGGATAGAGCAGCCCCGCAGCACACAGGCTGACCTTACCTGGAATTTCCAGCATGGACAGCCTTCAAGGAGACGCGCCCCAACAGAGTCCGGTCAGGCCTGAAACATTTGGGGATCCTTGGGGATCCATCGCCCTGGGCATCGCTGAAGGTCCCCTCGACCTTTTCTCAGATTGGTTCCGCCAAGCCGGACTCCGGAAATCGCGGGACCGTGGCGACGATCGCGATTGGGTGGGGGGCGTCGCCCAAAGCCCAGGTCCTGCCGCAGCGGGCCCCTGCCTTGGCAAACCGCTGAGACGGTTGCCCAGGACACGGCGGCGGTCACTGTGACGCGAGCCCCTGCTCAGCGCTCGCGCTTCTGAGGCCCCGCTTGCGCATGCGCATTGGCGTGCCCGGCCAGCCGGCCGACCGCAGTGTCAGCGCTCTCCCGCCGCAGCCGCACAGGACAAGGCTGGAGGCGGTGCCCGGGGCCGTCCCGGGAAAGGAGGTCGCCTGCCACAAGCAGCGCAGGAGCCCGGCACTTCTGACCTCCGTACCTCTTTGAGCCGGCTTTTCTGACCGCATCGGCTGGAGGAGGAGGGTGCTTCGGATCGTCAGGTGGGCACTAGGGACTGCCCTCGCCATGGCATCCCGGATGGCTTGGAAGGAGTGGGCAGTGGTCGGGTCCCATCGGGCTGGAGATGCAGGCTGATGAGGTGTGGCGGGGGTGGGTGGACACCAGAGACTTGGGCCTGACAACCCCGAGGATGGTGTCAGCAGAACATTCCCCTGCTCCGTGAGCTCACTGCCTCCGTTCGACATGGGCCACCCACCAAGGGGCCGTGCCTTGGTTTCCAAGTCAACACACACACACGCACACACACACACACACACGGAGACTAAGCCACGCGGAGAAACCCAACAGTCGCAGGCAGCTCCTGAGGCTGTGCGGTTCTCCTCCCTTCCGGGAAGCCCCTCGGGGATAGAGCAGCCCCGCAGCACACAGGCTGACCTTACCTGGAATTTCCAGTATGGACAGCCTTCAAGGAGACGCGCCCCAACAGAGTCTGGGCAGGCCTGAAACATTTGGGGATCCTTGGCGATCCATCGCCCTGGGCATCGCTGAAGGTCCCCTCGACCTTTTCTCAGCCTGTTTACTCCAAGCCGGACTCCGGAAATCGCGGGACCGTGGCGACGATCGCGGTGGGCTGGGGGGCGTCGCCCAACGCCCAGGTTCTGCCGCAGCGGGCCCCTGCCTTGGCAAACCGCTGAGACGGTTGCCCAGGACACTGCGGCGGTCACTGTGACGCGAGCCCCTACTCAGCGCTCGCGCTTCTGAGGCCCCGCTTGCGCATGCGCATTGGCGTGCCCGGCCGGCCGGCCGACCGCAGTGTCAGCGCTCTCCCGCGGCAGCCGCACAGGACAAGGCTGGAGGCGGTGCCCGGGGCCGTCCCGGGGAAGGAGGCCGCCTGCCACAAGCAGCGCAGTAGCCCGGCACTTCTGACCTCCGTACCTCTTTGAGCCGGCTTTCCTGAACGCATCGGCTGGAGGAGGAGGGCGCTTCAGATCGTCAGGTGGGCACTAAGGAGTGCCCTCGCCAAGGCATCCCGGATGGCTTGGAAGGAGTGGGCCGTGGTCGGGTGCCATCGGGCTGAGGATGCAGGCTGATGAGGTGTGGAGGCGGTGGGTGGACACCAGAGACTTGGGCCTGACACCCGCGAGGAGGGTGTCATCAGAACATTCCCCTGCTCCGTGAGCTCACTGCCGCCCTTTGACATGAGCCACCCACCAAGGGGCCCTGCCTTGATTTCCAAGTCCACACACACACACACACACACACACACACACACCAACACACAGAGACTAAGCCACGCGGAGAAACCCAACAGTCGCAGGCAGCTCCTGAGGCTGTGCGGTTCTCCTCCCTTCCGGGAAGCCCCTCGGGGATAGAGCAGTCCCGCAGCACACAGGCTGACCTTACCTGGAATTTCCAGCATGGACAGCCTTCAAGGAGACGCGCCCCAACAGATTCCGGTCAGGCCTGAAATATTTGGGGATCCTTGGGGATCCATCGCCCTGGGCATCTCTGAAGGTCCCCTCGACCTTTTCTCAGCCTGGTTCCGCCAAGCCGGACTCCGGAAATCGCGGGACCGTGGCGACGATCGCGGTTGGGTGGGGGCGTCGCCCAAAGCCCAGGTACTGCCGCAGCGGTCCCCTGCCTGCGCAACCCGCTGAGTCGGCTGCCCAGGACACTGTGGCGGTCACGGTGAAGAGAGCCCCTGCTCATCTCTCGCGCTTCTGAGGACCCGCTTGCGCATGCGCATTGGCGTGCCTGGCCGGTCGGCCGACCGCAGTGTCAGCGCTCTCCCGCGGCAACCGCACAGGACAAGGCTGGAGGCGGTGCCCGGGGCCGTCCCGGGGAAGGAGGCCGCCTGCCACAAGCAGCGCAGTAGCCCGGCACTTCTGACCTCCGTACCTTTTTGAGCCGGCTTTCCTGATCGCATCAGCTGGAGGAGGAGGGCGCTTCAGATCCTCAGGTGGGCACTAAGGACTGCCCTCGTCATGGCATCCCGGATGGCTTGGAAGGAGTGGGCCGTGGTCGGGTGCCATCGGGCTGGAGATGCAGGCTGATGAGATGTGGCGGGGGTGGGTGGACACCAGAGACTTGGGCCTGACACCCCCGAGGAGTGTGTCAGCAGAACATTCCACTGTTCCGTGAGCTCACTGCCCCCCTTCGACATGGGCCACCCACCAAGGAGCCCTGCCTTGATTTCCAAGTCGACACACACACACACACACACACACACACACCAACACACGGAGACTAAGCCACGCGGGGAAACCCAACAGTCGCAGGCAGCTCCTGAGGCTGTGCGGTTCTCCTCCCTTCCTGGAAGCCCCTCGGGGATAGAGCAGCCCCGCAGCACACAGGCTGACCTTACCTGGAATTTCCAGCATGGACAGCCTTCAAGGAGACGCGCCCCAACAGAGTCTGGGCAGGCCTGAAACATTTGGGGATCCTTGGCGATCCATCGCCCTGGGCATCGCTGATGGTCCCCTCGACCTTTTCTCAGCCTGGTTACTCCAAGCCGGACTCCGGAAATCGCGGGACCGTGGCGATGAAAGCGATGGAGTGGGGGGCGTCGCCCAACGCCCAGGTACTGCCGCAGCGGGCCCCTGCCTTGGCAAACCGCTGAGACGGTTGCCCAGGACACGGCGGCGGTCACTGTGACGCGAGCCCCTGCTCAGCGCTCGCGCTTCTGAGGCCCCGCTTGCGCATGCGCATTGGCGTGCCCGGCCGGCCGGCCGACCGCAGTGTCAGCGCTCTCCCGCCGCAGCCGCACAGGACAAGGCTGGAGGCGGTGCCCGGGGCCGTCCCGGGGAAGGAGGGCGCCTGCCACAAGCAGCGCAGGAGCCCGGCACTTCTGACCTCCGTACCTCTTTGAGCCGGCTGTCGTGATCGCATCGGCTGGAGGAGGAGGGCGCTTCAGATCGTCAGGTGGGCACAAGGGACTGCCGTCGACTTGGCATCCCGGATGGCTTGGAAGGCGTGGGCCGTCGTCGTGTCCCATCGGGCTGGAGAGGCAGGCTAATGAGGTGTGGCGGGGGTGGGTGGGGGGTGGACAACGGACGCACCCCTAAAGAGTCTGGGCAGGCCTGAAACATTTGGGGATCCTTGGGGATCCATCGCCCTGGGCATCGCTGAAGGTCCCCTCGACCTTTTCTCAGCCTGGTTCCGCCAAGCCGGACTCCGGAAATCGCGGGACCGTGGCGACGATCGCGGTTGGGTGGGGGCGTCGCCCAAACACCAGGTACTGCCGCAGCGGTCCCCTGCCTTGGCAAACCGCTGGGTCGGCTGTCCAGGACACTGCGGCGGTCACTGTGACGCGAGCCCCTGCTCAGCGCTCGCGCTTCTGAGGACCCGCATGCGCATGCGCATTGGCGTGCCTGGCCGGTCGGCCGACCGCAGTGTCAGCGCTCTCCCGCGGCAACCGCACAGGACAAGGCTGGAGGCGGTGCCCGGGGCCGTCCCGGGGAAGGAGGCCGCCTGCCACAAGCAGCGCAGTAGCCCGGCACTTCTGACCTCCGTACCTTTTTGAGCCGGCTTTCCTGATCGCATCAGCTGGAGGAGGAGGGCGCTTCAGATCATCAGGTGGGCACTAAGGACTACCCTCGTCATGGCATCCCGGATGGCTTGGAAGGAGTGGGCCGTGCTCGGGTGCCATCGGGCTGGAGATGCAGGCTGATGAGGTGTGGCGGGGGTGGGTGGACACCAGAGACTTGGACCTGACACCCCCGAGGAGTGTGTCAGCAGAACATTCCACTGTTCCGTGAGCTCACTGCCCCCCTTCGACATGGGACACCCACCAAGGAGCCCTGCCTTGATTTCCAAGTCGACACACACATACACACACACACACACACACCAACACACGGAGACTAAGCCACGCGGAGAAACCCAACAGTCGCAGGCAGCTCCTGAGGCTGTGCGGTTCTCCTCCCTTCCGGGAAGCCCCTCGGGGATAGAGCAGCCCCCCAGCACACAGGCTGACCTTACCTGGAATTTCCAGCATGGACAGCCTTCAAGGAGACGCGCCCCAACAGAGTCCGGTCAGGCCTGAAACATTTGGGGATCCTTGGGGATCCATCGCCCTGGGCATCGCTGAAGGTCCCCTCGACCTTTTCTCAGCCTGGTTCCGCCAAGCCGGACTCCGGAAATCGCGGGACCGTGGCGACGATCGCGGTGGGGTGGGGGGCGTCGCCAAAAGCCCAGGTCCTGCCGCAGCGGGCCCCTGCCTTGGCATACCGCTGAGACGGTTGCCCAGGACACGGCGGCGGTCACTGTGACGCGAGCCCCTGTTCAGCGCTCGCGCTTCTGAGGCCACGCTAGCGCATGCGCATTGGCGTGCCCGGCCAGCCGGCCGACCGCAGTGTCAGCGCTCTCCTGCCGCAGCCGCACAGGAAAAGGCTGGAGGCGGTGCCCGGGGCCGTCCCGGGGAAGGAGGGCGCCTGCCACAAGCAGCGCAGCAGCCTGGCACTTCTGACCTCCGTACCTCTTTGAGCCGGCTTTCCTGATCGCATCGGCTGGAGGAGGAGGGCGCTTCAGATCGTCAGCTGGGCACAAGGGACTGCCGTCGCCTTGGGATCCCGGATGGCTTGGAAGGCGTGGGCCGTCGTCGGGTCCTATCGGGCTGGAGATTCAGACTGATGAGGTGTGGCAGGGGTGGGTGGACACCAGAAACTTGGACCTGACACCCCCGAGGAGGGTGTCAGCACAACATTCCTCTGCTCCGTGAGCTCAATGCCCCCCTTCGACATGGGCCACCCACCAAGGGGCCCTGCCTTGATTTCCAAGTCCACACACACACACAAACACACCCCAACACACGGAGACTAAGCCACGCGGAGAAACCCAACAGTCGCAGGCAGCTCCTGAGGCTGTGCGGTTCTCCTCCCTACGGGAAGCCCCTCGGTGATAGAGCAGCCCCGCAGAACACAGGCTGACCTTACCTGGAATTTCCAGCATGGACAGCCTTCAAGGAGACGCGCCTCAACAGAGTCTGGGCAGGCCTGAAACATTTGGGGATCCTTGGGGATTCATCGCCCTGGGCATCGCTGAAGGTCCCCTCGTCCTTTTCTCAGCCTGGTTCCGCCAAGCTGGACTCCGGAAATCGTGGGACCGTGGCGACGATCGCGGTGGGGTGGGGGGCGTCGCCCAAAGCCCAGGTCCTGCCGCAGCGGGACCCTCCCTTGGCAAACCGCTGAGACGGTTGCCCAGGACACTGCGGCGGTCACTGTGACGCGAGCCCCTGCTCATCTCTCGCGCTTCCGAGGCCCCGCTTGCGCATGCGCATTGGCGTGCCCGGCCGGCCGGCCGACCGCAGGGTCAGCGCTCTCCCGCCGCAGCCGCACAGGACAAGGCTGGAGGCGGTGCCCGGGGCCGTCCCGGGGAAGGAGGCCGCCTGCCACAAGCAGCGCAGTAGCCCGGCACTTCTGACCTCCGTACCTCTTTGAGCCGGCTTTCCTGATCGCATCGGCTGGAGGAGGAGGGCGCTTCAGATCGTCAGGTGGGCACTAAGGACTGCCCTCGCCAAGGCATCCCGGATGGCTTGGAAGGAGTGGGCCGTGCTCGGGTGCCATCGGGCTGGGGATGCAGGCTGATGAGGTGTGGCGGCGGTCGGTGGACACCAGAGACTTGGGCCTGACACCCGCGAGGAGGGTGTCATCAGAACATTCCCCTGCTCCGTGAGCTCACTGTCCCCCTTTGACATGAGCCACCCACCAAGGGGCCCTGCCTTGATTTCCAAGTCCACACACACACACACACACACACACACACACCCCAACACACGGAGACTAAGCCGCGTGGAGAAAACCAACAGTCGCAGGCAGCTCCTGAGGCTGTGCGGTTCTCCTCCCTTCCGGGAAGCCCCTCGGGGATAGAGCAGCCCCGCAGCACACAGGCTGACCTTACCTGGAATTTCCAGCATGGACAGCCTTCAAGGAGACGCGCCCCAACAGAGTCCGGTCAGGCCTGAAACATTTGGGGATCCTTGGGGATCCATCGCCCTGGGCATCGCTGAAGGTCCCCTCGACCTTTTCTCAGATTGGTTCCGCCAAGCCGGACTCCGGAAATCGCGGGTCCGTGGCGACGATCGCGATTGGGTGGGGGGCGTCGCCCAAAGCCCAGGTCCTGCCGCAGCGGGTCCCTGCCTTGGCAAACCGCTGAGACGGTTGCCCAGGACACGGCGGCGGTCACTGTGACGCGAGCCCCTGCTCAGCGCTCGCGCTTCTGAGGCCCCGCTTGCGCATGCGCATTGGCGTGCCCGGCCGGACGGACGACCGCAGTGTCAGCGCTCTTCCGCGGGAGCCGCACAGGACAAGGCTGGAGGCGGTGCCCGGGACCGTCCCGGGGAAGGAGGCCGCCTGCCACAAGCAGCGCAGTAGCCCGGCACTTCTGACCTCCGTACCTCTTTGAGCCGGCTTTCCTGAACGCATCGGCTGGAGGAGGAGGGCGCTTCAGATCGTCAGGTGGGCACTAAGGACTGCCCTCGCCAAGGCATCCCGGATAGCTTGGAAGGAGTGGGCCGTGGTCGGGTCCCATCGGGCTGGAGATGCAGGCTGATTTGGTTTGGCGGGGGTGGGTGGACACCAGAGACTTGATCCTGACACCCGCGAGGAGGGTGTCAGCAGAACATTCCCCTGCTCCGTGAGCTCACTGCCCTCCTTTGACATGAGCCACCCACCAAGGGGCCCTGCCTTGATTTCCAATTCCACACACACACACACACACACACACACACAGCAACACACGGAGACAAAGCCACACGGAGAAACCCAACAGTCGCAGGCAGCTCCTGAGGCTGTGCGGTTCTCCTCCCTTCCGGGAAGCCCCTCGGGGATAGAGCAGCCCCGCAGCACACAGGCTGACCTTACCTGGAATTTCCAGCATGGACAGCCTTCAAGGTGACGCGCCCCAACAGAGTCCCGTCAGGCCTGAAACATTTGGGGATCCTTGGGGATCCATCGCCCTGGGCATCGCTGAAGGTCCCCTCGACCTTTTCTCAGCCTGGTTCCGCCAAGCCGGACTCCAGAAATCGCGGGACCGTGGCGACGATCGCGGTTGGGTGGGGGGCGTCGTCCAAAGCCCAGGTCCTGCCGCAGCGGGCCCCTGCCTTGGCAAACCGCTGAGACGGTTGCCCAGAACACCGCGGCGGTCACTGTGACGCGAGCCCCTGCTCAGCGCTCGCGCTTCTGAGGCCCCGCTTGCGCATGCGCATTGGCGTGCCCGGACAGCCGGCCGACCGCAGTGTCAGCGCTCTCCCGCGGCAGCCGCACAGGACAAGGCTGGAGGCGGTGCCCGCGGCCGTCCCGGGGAAGGAGGGCGCCTGCCACAAGCAGCGCAGCAGCCCGGCACTTCTGACCTCCGTACCTCTTTGAGCCGGCTGTCGTGATCGCATCGGCTGGAGGAGGAGGGCGCTTCAGATCGTCAGGTGGGCACAAGGGTCTGCCGTCGCCTTGGCATCCCGGATGGCTTGGAAGGCGTGGGCCGTCGTCGGGTCCCATCGGGCTGGAGAGGCAGGCTGATGAGGTGTGGCGGGGGTGGGTGGGGGGTGGACACCAGACGCACCCCTACAGTGTCTGGGCAGGCCTGAAACATTTGGGGATCCTTGGCGATCCATCGCCCTGGGCATCGCTGAAGGTCCCCTCGACCTTTGCTCAGCCTAGTTCCCCAAAGCCGGACTCCGGAAATCGCGGGACCGTGGAGACGATCGCGGTTGGGTGGGGGCGTCGCCCAAAGCCCAGGTACTGCCGCAGCGGTCCCCTGCCTTGGCAAACCGCTGAGTCGGTTGCCAAGGACACTGCGGCAGTCACTGTGACGCGAGCCCCTGCTCAGCGCTCGCGCTTCTGAGGCCCCGCTTGCGCATGCGCATTGGCGTGCCCGGCCGGCCGGCCGACCGCAGTGTCAGCGCTCTCCCGCCGCAGCCGCACAGGACAAGGCTGGAGGCGGTGCCCGGGGCCGTCCCGGGGAAGGAGGCCGCCTGCCACAAGCAGCGCAGTAGCCCGGCACTTCTGACCTCCGTACCTTTTTGAGCCGGCTTTCCTTATCGCATCAGCTGGAGGAGGAGGGCGCTTCAGATCATCAGGTTTGCACTAAGGACTGCCCTCGTCATGGCATCCCGGATGGCTTGGAAGGAGTGGGCCGTGGTCGGGTGCTATCGGGCTGGAGATGCAGGCTGATGTGGTGTGGCGGGGGTGGGTGGACACCAGAGACTTGGACCTGACACCCCCGAGGAGTGTGTCAGCAGAACATTCCACTGCTCCGTGAGCTCACTGCCCCCCTTCGACATGGGCCACCCACCAAGGAGCCCTGCCTTGATTTCCAAGTCGACACACACACACACACACACACACACACACACACACCCCAACACACGGAGACTAAGCCACGCGGAGAAACCCAACAGTCGCAGGCAGCTCCTGAGGCTGTGCGGTTCTCCTCCCTTCCGGGAAGCCCCTCAGGGATAGAGCAGCCCCGCAGCACACAGGCTGACCTTACCTGGAATTTCCAGCATGGACAGACTTCAAGGAGACGCGCCCCAGCAGAGTCTGGGCAGGCCTGAAACATTTGGGGATCCTTGGCGATCCATCGCCCTGGGCATCGCTGAAGGTCGTCTCGACCTTTTCTCAGCCTGGTTACTCCAAGCCGGACTCCGGAAATCGCAGGACCGTGGCGACGATCGCGGTGGGGTGGGGGGCGTCGCCCAACGCCCAGGTTCTGCCGCAGCGGGCCCCTGCCTTGGCAAACCGCTGAGACGGTTGCCCAGGACACTGCGGCGGTCACTGTGACGCGAGCCCCTACTCAGCGCTCGCGCTTCTGAGGCCCCGCTTGCGCATGCGCATTGGCGTGCCCGGCCGGCCGGCCGACCGCAGTGTCAGCGCTCTCCCGCGGCAGCCGCACAGGACAAGGCTGGAGGCGGTGCCCGGGGCCGTCCCGGGGAAGGAGGCCGCCTGCCACAAGCAGCGCAGTAGCCCGGCACTTCTGACCTCCGTACCTCTTTGAGCCGGCTTTCCTGAACGCATCGGCTGGAGGAGGAGGGCGCTTCAGATCGTCAGGTGGGCACTAAGGAGTGCCCTCGCCAAGGCATCCCGGATGGCTTGGAAGGAGTGGGCCGTGGTCGGGTGCCATCGGGCTGAGGATGCAGGCTGATGAGGTGTGGCGGCGGTGGGTGGACACCAGAGACTTGGGCCTGACACCCGCGAGGAGGGTGTCATCAGAACATTCCCCTGCTCCGTGAGCTCACTGCCGCCCTTTGACATGAGCCACCCACCAAGGGGCCCTGCCTTGATTTCCAAGTCCACACACACACACACACACACACACACACACACACACACCAACACACGGAGACTAAGCCACGCGGAGAAACCCAACAGTCGCAGGCAGCTCCTGAGGCTGTGCGGTTCTCCTCCCTTCCTGGAAGCCCCTCGGGGATAGAGCAGCCCCGCAGCACACAGGCTGACCTTACCTGGAATTTCCAGCATGGACAGCCTTCAAGGAGACGCGCCCCAACAGAGTCCGGTCAGGCCTGAAACATTTGGGGATCCTTGGGGATCCATCGCCCTGGGCATCGCTGAAGGTCCCCTCGAACTTTTCTCAGATTGGTTCCGCCAAGCCGGACTCCGGAAATCGCGGGTCCGTGGCGACGATCGCGATTGGGTGGGGGGCGTCGCCCAAAGCCCAGGTCCTGCCGCAGCGGGTCCCTGCCTTGGCAAACCGCTGAGACGGTTGCCCAGGACACGGCGGCGGTCACTGTGACGCGAGCCCCTGCTCAGCGCTCGCGCTTCTGAGGCCCCGCTTGCGCATGCGCATTGGCGTGCCCGACCAGCCGGCCGACCGCAGTGTCAGCGCTCTCCCGCCGCAGCCGCACAGGACAAGGCTGGAGGCGGTGCCCGGGGCCGTCCCGGGAAAGGAGGTCGCCTGCCACAAGCAGCGCAGGAGCCCGGCACTTCTGACCTCCGTACCTCTTTGAGCCGGCTTTCCTGATCGCATCGGCTGGAGGAGGAGGGTGCTTCGGATCGTCAGGTGGGCACTAGGGACTGCCCTCGCCATGGCATCCCGGATGGCTTGGAAGGAGTGGGCCGTGGTCGGGTCCCATCGGGCTGGAGATGCAGGCTGATGAGGTGTGGCGGGAGTGGGTGGACACCAGAGACTTGGGCCTGACAACCCCGAGGATGGTGTCAGCAGAACATTCCCCTGCTCCGTGAGCTCACTGCCTCCGTTCGACATGGGCCACCCACCAAGGGGCCGTGCCTTGGTTTCCAAGTCAACACACACACACACACGCACACACACACACACACGGAGACTAAGCCACGCGGAGAAACCCAACAGTCGCAGGCAGCTCCTGAGGCTGTGCGGTTCTCCTCCCTTCCGGGAAGCCCCTCGGGGATAGAGCAGCCCCGCAGCACACAGGCTGACCTTACCTGGAATTTCCAGTATGGACAGCCTTCAAGGAGACGCGCCCCAACAGAGTCTGGGCAGGCCTGAAACATTTGGGGATCCTTGGCGATCCATCGCCCTGGGCATCGCTGAAGGTCCCCTCGACCTTTTCTCAGCCTGTTTACTCCAAGCCGGACTCCGGAAATCGCGGGACCGTGGCGACGATCGCGGTGGGCTGGGGGGCGTCGCCCAACGCCCAGGTCCTGCCGAAGCGGGCCCCTGCCTTGGCAAACCGCTGAGACGGTTGCCCAGGACACGGCGGCGGTCACTGTGACGCGAGCCCCTGCTCAGCGCTCGCGCTTCTGAGGCCCCGCTTGCGCATGCGCATTGGCGTGCCCGGCCGGACGGACGACCGCAGTGTCAGCGCTCTTCCGCGGGAGCCGCACAGGACAAGGCTGGAGGCGGTGCCCGGGACCGTCCCGGGGAAGGAGGCCGCCTGCCACAAGCAGCGCAGTAGCCCGGCACTTCTGACCTCCGTACCTCTTTGAGCCGGCTTTCCTGAACGCATCGGCTGGAGGAGGAGGGCGCTTCAGATCGTCAGGTGGGCACTAAGGACTGCCCTCGCCAAGGCATCCCGGATAGCTTGGAAGGAGTGGGCCGTGGTCGGGTCCCATCGGGCTGGAGATGCAGGCTGATTTGGTGTGGCGGGGGTGGGTGGACACCAGAGACTTGGTCCTGACACCCGCGAGGAGGGTGTCAGCAGAACATTCCCCTGCTCCGTGAGCTCACTGCCCTCCTTTGACATGAGCCACCCACCAAGGGGCCCTGCCTTGATTTCCAATTCCACACACACACACACACACACACACACACACAGCAACACACGGAGACAAAGCCACACGGAGAAACCCAACAGTCGCAGGCAGCTCCTGAGGCTGTGCGGTTCTCCTCCCTTCCGGGAAGCCCCTCGGGGATAGAGCAGCCCCGCAGCACACAGGCTGACCTTACCTGGAATTTCCAGCATGGACAGCCTTCAAGGTGACGCGCCCCAACAGAGTCCCGTCAGGCCTGAAACATTTGGGGATCCTTGGGGATCCATCGCCCTGGGCATCGCTGAAGGTCCCCTCGACCTTTTCTCAGCCTGGTTCCGCCAAGCCGGACTCCAGAAATCGCGGGACCGTGGCGACGATCGCGGTTGGGTGGGGGGCGTCGTCCAAAGCCCAGGTCCTGCCGCAGCGGGCCCCTGCCTTGGTAAACCGCTGAGACGGTTGCCCAGAACACCGCGGCGGTCACTGTGACGCGAGCCCCTGCTCAGCGCTCGCGCTTCTGAGGCCCCGCTTGCGCATGCGCATTGGCGTGCCCGGACAGCCGGCCGACCGCAGTGTCAGCGCTCTCCCGCGGCAGCCGCACAGGACAAGGCTGGAGGCGGTGCCCGCGGCCGTCCCGGGGAAGGAGGGCGCCTGCCACAAGCAGCGCAGCAGCCCGGCACTTCTGACCTCCGTACCTCTTTGAGCCGGCTGTCGTGATCGCATCGGCTGGAGGAGGAGGGCGCTTCAGATCGTCAGGTGGGCACAAGGGTCTGCCGTCGCCTTGGCATCCCGGATGGCTTGGAAGGCGTGGGCCGTCGTCGGGTCCCATCGGGCTGGAGAGGCAGGCTGATGAGGTGTGGCGGGGGTGGGTGGGGGGTGGACACCAGACGCACCCCTACAGTGTCTGGGCAGGCCTGAAACATTTGGGGATCCTTGGCGATCCATCGACCTGGGCATCGCTGAAGGTACCCTCGACCTTTGCTCAGCCTAGTTCCCCAAAGCCGGACTCCGGAAATCGCGGGACCGTGGAGACGATCGCGGTTGGGTGGGGGCGTCGCCCAAAGCCCAGGTACTGCCGCAGCGGTCCCCTGCCTTGGCAAACCGCTGAGTCGGTTGCCAAGGACACTGCGGCAGTCACTGTGACGCGAGCCCCTGCTCAGCGCTCGCGCTTCTGAGGCCCCGCTTGCGCATGCGCATTGGCGTGCCCGGCCGGCCGGCCGACCGCAGTGTCAGCGCTCTCCCGCCGCAGCCGCACAGGACAAGGCTGGAGGCGGTGCCCGGGGCCGTCCCGGGGAAGGAGGCCGCCTGCCACAAGCAGCGCAGTAGCCCGGCACTTCTGACCTCCGTACCTTTTTGAGCCGGCTTTCCTTATCGCATCAGCTGGAGGAGGAGGGCGCTTCAGATCATCAGGTTTGCACTAAGGACTGCCCTCGTCATGGCATCCCGGATGGCTTGGAAGGAGTGGGCCGTGGTCGGGTGCTATCGGGCTGGAGATGCAGGCTGATGTGGTGTGGCGGGGGTGGGTGGACACCAGAGACTTGGGCCTGACACCCCCGAGGAGTGTGTCAGCAGAACATTCCACTGTTCCGTGAGCTCACTGCCCCCCTTCGACATGGGCCACCCACCAAGGAGCCCTGCCTTGATTTCCAAGTCGACACACACACACACACGCACACACACACACACACCCCAACACACGGAGACTAAGCCACGCGGAGAAACCCAACAGTCGCAGGCAGCTCCTGAGGCTGTGCGGTTCTCCTCCCTTCCGGGAAGCCCCTCAGGGATAGAGCAGCCCCGCAGCACACAGGCTGACCTTACCTGGAATTTCCAGCATGGACAGACTTCAAGGAGACGCGCCCCAGCAGAGTCTGGGCAGGCCTGAAACATTTGGGGATCCTTGGCGATCCATCGCCCTGGGCATCGCTGAAGGTCGTCTCGACCTTTTCTCAGCCTGGTTACTCCAAGCCGGACTCCGGAAATCGCAGGACCGTGGCGACGATCGCGGTGGGGTGGGGGGCGTCGCCCAACGCCCAGGTTCTGCCGCAGCGGGCCCCTGCCTTGGCAAACCGCTGAGACGGTTGCCCAGGACACTGCGGCGGTCACTGTGACGCGAGCCCCTACTCAGCGCTCGCGCTTCTGAGGCCCCGCTTGCGCATGCGCATTGGCGTGCCCGGCCGGCCGGCCGACCGCAGTGTCAGCGCTCTCCCGCGGCAGCCGCACAGGACAAGGCTGGAGGCGGTGCCCGGGGCCGTCCCGGGGAAGGAGGCCGCCTGCCACAAGCAGCGCAGTAGCCCGGCACTTCTGACCTCCGTACCTCTTTGAGCCGGCTTTCCTGAACGCATCGGCTGGATGAGGAGGGCGCTTCAGATCGTCAGGTGGGCACTAAGGAGTGCCCTCGCCAAGGCATCCCGGATGGCTTGGAAGGAGTGGGCCGTGGTCGGGTGCCATCGGGCTGAGGATGCAGGCTGATGAGGTGTGGCGGCGGTGGGTGGACACCAGAGACTTGGGCCTGACACCCGCGAGGAGGGTGTCATCAGAACATTCCCCTGCTCCGTGAGCTCACTGCCGCCCTTTGACATGAGCCACCCACCAAGGGGCCCTGCCTTGATTTCCAAGTCCACACACACACACACACACACACACACACACACACACCAACACACGGAGACTAAGCCACGCGGAGAAACCCAACAGTCGCAGGCAGCTCCTGAGGCTGTGCGGTTCTCCTCCCTTCCTGGAAGCCCCTCGGGGATAGAGCAGCCCCGCAGCACACAGGCTGACCTTACCTGGAATTTCCAGCATGGACAGCCTTCAAGGAGACGCGCCCCAACAGATTCCGGTCAGGCCTGAAATATTTGGGGATCCTTGGGGATCCATCGCCCTGGGCATCTCTGAAGGTCCCCTCGACCTTTTCTCAGCCTGGTTACTCCAAGCCGGACTCCGGAAATCGCGGGACCGTGGCGATGAAAGCGATGGAGTGGGAGGCGTCGCCCAACGCCCAGGTACTGCCGCAGCGGGCCCCTGCCTTGGCAAACCGCTGAGACGGTTGCCCAGGACACGGCGGCGGTCACTGTGACGCGAGCCCCTGCTCAGCGCTCGCGCTTCTGAGGCCCCGCTTGCGCATGCGCATTGGCGTGCCCGGCCGGCCGGCCGACCGCAGTGTCAGCGCTCTCCCGCCGCAGCCGCACAGGACAAGGCTGGAGGCGGTGCCCGGGGCCGTCCCGGGGAAGGAGGGCGCCTGCCACAAGCAGCGCAGGAGCCCGGCACTTCTGACCTCCGTACCTCTTTGAGCCGGCTGTCGTGATCGCATCGGCTGGAGGAGGAGGGCGCTTCAGATCGTCAGGTGGGCACAAGGGACTGCCGTCGACTTGGCATCCCGGATGGCTTGGAAGGCGTGGGCCGTCGTCGTGTCCCATCGGGCTGGAGAGGCAGGCTAATGAGGTGTGGCGGGGGTGGGTGGGGGGTGGACAACGGACGCACCCCTAAAGAGTCTGGGCAGGCCTGAAACATTTGGGGATCCTTGGGGATCCATCGCCCTGGGCATCGCTGAAGGTCCCCTCGACCTTTTCTCAGCCTGGTTCCGCCAAGCCGGACTCCGGAAATCGCGGGACCGTGGCGACGATCGGGGTTGGGTGGGGGCGTCGCCCAAACACCAGGTACTGCCGCAGCGGTCCCCTGCCTTGGCAAACCGCTGGGTCGGCTGTCCAGGACACTGCGGCGGTCACTGTGACGCGAGCCCCTGCTCAGCGCTCGCGCTTCTGAGGCCCCGCTTGCGCATGCGCATTGGCGTGTCCGGCCGGCCGGCCGACCGCAGTGTCAGCGCTCTCCCGCCGCAGCCGCACAGGACAAGGCTGGAGGCGGTGCCCGGGGCCGTCCCGGGGAAGGAGGCCGCCTGCCACAAGCAGCGCAGTAGCCCGGCACTTCTGACCTCCGTACCTTTTTGAGCCGGCTTTCCTGATCGCATCAGCTGGAGGAGGAGGGCGCTTCAGATCATCAGGTGGGCACTAAGGACTACCCTCGTCATGGCATCCCGGATGGCTTGGAAGGAGTGGGCCGTGCTCGGGTGCCATCGGGCTGGAGATGCAGGCTGATGAGGTGTGGCGGGGGTGGGTGGACACCAGAGACTTGGACCTGACACCCCCGAGGAGTGTGTCAGCAGAACATTCCACTGTTCCGTGAGCTCACTGCCCCCCTTCGACATGGGACACCCACCAAGGAGCCCTGCCTTGATTTCCAAGTCGACACACACATACACACACACACACACACACCAACACACGGAGACTAAGCCACGCGGAGAAACCCAACAGTCGCAGGCAGCTCCTGAGGCTGTGCGGTTCTCCTCCCTTCCGGGAAGCCCCTCGGGGATAGAGCAGCCCCCCAGCACACAGGCTGACCTTACCTGGAATTTCCAGCATGGACAGCCTTCAAGGAGACGCGCCCCAACAGAGTCCGGTCAGGCCTGAAACATTTGGGGATCCTTGGGGATCCATCGCCCTGGGCATCGCTGAAGGTCCCCTCGACCTTTTCTCAGCCTGGTTCCGCCAAGCCGGACTCCGGAAATCGCGGGACCGTGGCGACGATCGCGGTGGGGTGGGGGGCGTCGCCAAAAGCCCAGGTCCTGCCGCAGCGGGCCCCTGCCTTGGCATACCGCTGAGACGGTTGCCCAGGACACGGCGGCGGTCACTGTGACGCGAGCCCCTGTTCAGCGCTCGCGCTTCTGAGGCCACGCTAGCGCATGCGCATTGGCGTGCCCGGCCAGCCGGCCGACCGCAGTGTCAGCGCTCTCCTGCCGCAGCCGCACAGGAAAAGGCTGGAGGCGGTGCCCGGGGCCGTCCCGGGGAAGGAGGGCGCCTGCCACAAGCAGCGCAGCAGCCTGGCACTTCTGACCTCCGTACCTCTTTGAGCCGGCTTTCCTGATCGCATCGGCTGGAGGAGGAGGGCGCTTCAGATCGTCAGCTGGGCACAAGGGACTGCCGTCGCCTTGGGATCCCGGATGGCTTGGAAGGCGTGGGCCGTGGTCGGGTCCTATCGGGCTGGAGATTCAGACTGATGAGGTGTGGCAGGGGTGGGTGGACACCAGAGACTTGGACCTGACACCCCCGAGGAGGGTGTCAGCACAACATTCCTCTGCTCCGTGAGCTCAATGCCCCCCTTCGACATGGGCCACCCACCAAGGGGCCCTGCCTTGATTTCCAAGTCCACACACACACACAAACACACCCCAACACACGGAGACTACGCCACGCGGAGAAACCCAACAGTCGCAGGCAGCTCCTGAGGCTGTGCGGTTCTCCTCCCTACGGGAAGCCCCTCGGTGATAGAGCAGCCCCGCAGAACACAGGCTGACCTTACCTGGAATTTCCAGCATGGACAGCCTTCAAGGAGACGCGCCTCAACAGAGTCTGGGCAGGCCTGAAACATTTGGGGATCCTTGGGGATTCATCGCCCTGGGCATCGCTGAAGGTCCCCTCGTCCTTTTCTCAGCCTGGTTCCGCCAAGCTGGACTCCGGAAATCGTGGGACCGTGGCGACGATCGCGGTGGGGTGGGGGGCGTCGCCCAAAGCCCAGGTCCTGCCGCAGCGGGACCCTCCCTTGGCAAACCGCTGAGACGGTTGCCCAGGACACTGCGGCGGTCACTGTGACGCGAGCCCCTGCTCATCTCTCGCGCTTCCGAGGCCCCGCTTGCGCATGCGCATTGGCGTGCCCGGCCGGCCGGCCGACCGCAGGGTCAGCGCTCTCCCGCCACAGCCGCACAGGACAAGGCTGGAGGCGGTGCCCGGGGCCGTCCCGGGAAAGGAGGTCGCCTGCCACAAGCAGCGCAGTAGCCCGGCACTTCTGACCTCCGTACCTCTTTGAGCCGGCTTTCCTGATCGCATCGGCTGGAGGAGGAGGGCGCTTCAGATCGTCAGGTGGGCACTAAGGACTGCCCTCGCCAAGGCATCCCGGATGGCTTGGAAGGAGTGGGCCGTGCTCGGGTGCCATCGGGCTGGGGATGCAGGCTGATGAGGTGTGGCGGCGGTCGGTGGACACCAGAGACTTGGGCCTGACACCCGCGAGGAGGGTGTCATCAGAACATTCCCCTGCTCCGTGAGCTCACTGTCCCCCTTTGACATGAGCCACCCACCAAGGGGCCCTGCCTTGATTTCCAAGTCCACACACACACACACACACACACACACACACACCAACACTCGGAGACTAAGCCGCGTGGAGAAACCCAACAGTCGCAGGCAGCTCCTGAGGCTGTGCGGTTCTCCTCCCTTCCGGGAAGCCCCTCGGGGATAGAGCAGCCCCGCAGCACACAGGCTGACCTTACCTGGAATTTCCAGCATGGACAGCCTTCAAGGAGACGCGCCCCAACAGAGTCCGGTCAGGCCTGAAACATTTGGGGATCCTTGGGGATCCATCGCCCTGGGCATCGCTGAAGGTCCCCTCGACCTTTTCTCAGCCTGGTTCCGCCAAGCCGGACTCCGGAAATCGCGGGACCGTGGCGACGATCGCGGTGGGGTGGGGGGCGTCGCCAAAAGCCCAGGTCCTGCCGCAGCGGGCCCCTGCCTTGGCATACCGCTGAGACGGTTGCCCAGGACACGGCGGCGGTCACTGTGACGCGAGCCCCTGTTCAGCGCTCGCGCTTCTGAGGCCACGCTAGCGCATGCGCATTGGCGTGCCCGGCCAGCCGGCCGACCGCAGTGTCAGCGCTCTCCTGCCGCAGCCGCACAGGAAAAGGCTGGAGGCGGTGCCCGGGGCCGTCCCGGGGAAGGAGGGCGCCTGCCACAAGCAGCGCAGCAGCCTGGCACTTCTGACCTCCGTACCTCTTTGAGCCGGCTTTCCTGATCGCATCGGCTGGAGGAGGAGGGCGCTTCAGATCGTCAGCTGGGCACAAGGGACTGCCGTCGCCTTGGGATCCCGGATGGCTTGGAAGGCGTGGGCCGTCGTCGGGTCCTATCGGGCTGGAGATTCAGACTGATGAGGTGTGGCAGGGGTGGGTGGACACCAGAGACTTGGACCTGACACCCCCGAGGAGGGTGTCAGCACAACATTCCTCTGCTCCGTGAGCTCAATGCCCCCCTTCGACATGGGCCACCCACCAAGGGGCCCTGCCTTGATTTCCAAGTCCACACACACACACAAACACACCCCAACACACGGAGACTACGCCACGCGGAGAAACCCAACAGTCGCAGGCAGCTCCTGAGGCTGTGCGGTTCTCCTCCCTACGGGAAGCCCCTCGGTGATAGAGCAGCCCCGCAGAACACAGGCTGACCTTACCTGGAATTTCCAGCATGGACAGCCTTCAAGGAGACGCGCCTCAACAGAGTCTGGGCAGGCCTGAAACATTTGGGGATCCTTGGGGATTCATCGCCCTGGGCATCGCTGAAGGTCCCCTCGTCCTTTTCTCAGCCTGGTTCCGCCAAGCTGGACTCCGGAAATCGTGGGACCGTGGCGACGATCGCGGTGGGGTGGGGGGCGTCGCCCAAAGCCCAGGTCCTGCCGCAGCGGGACCCTCCCTTGGCAAACCGCTGAGACGGTTGCCCAGGACACTGCGGCGGTCACTGTGACGCGAGCCCCTGCTCATCTCTCGCGCTTCCGAGGCCCCGCTTGCGCATGCGCATTGGCGTGCCCGGCCGGCCGGCCGACCGCAGGGTCAGCGCTCTCCCGCCACAGCCGCACAGGACAAGGCTGGAGGCGGTGCCCGGGGCCGTCCCGGGAAAGGAGGTCGCCTGCCACAAGCAGCGCAGTAGCCCGGCACTTCTGACCTCCGTACCTCTTTGAGCCGGCTTTCCTGATCGCATCGGCTGGAGGAGGAGGGCGCTTCAGATCGTCAGGTGGGCACTAAGGACTGCCCTCGCCAAGGCATCCCGGATGGCTTGGAAGGAGTGGGCCGTGCTCGGGTGCCATCGGGCTGGGGATGCAGGCTGATGAGGTGTGGCGGCGGTCGGTGGACACCAGAGACTTGGGCCTGACACCCGCGAGGAGGGTGTCATCAGAACATTCCCCTGCTCCGTGAGCTCACTGTCCCCCTTTGACATGAGCCACCCACCAAGGGGCCCTGCCTTGATTTACAAGTCCACACACACACACACACACACACACACACACACACACCAACACACGGAGACTAAGCCGCGTGGAGAAACCCAACAGTCGCAGGCAGCTCCTGAGGCTGTGCGGTTCTCCTCCCTTCCGGGAAGCCCCTCGGGGATAGAGCAGCCCCGCAGCACACAGGCTGACCTTACCTGGAATTTCCAGCATGGACAGCCTTCAAGGAGACGCGCCCCAACAGAGTCCGGTCAGGCCTGAAACATTTGGGGATCCTTGGGGATCCATCGCCCTGGGCATCGCTGAAGGTCCCCTCGACCTTTTCTCAGATTGGTTCCGCCAAGCTGGACTCCGGAAATCGCGGGACCGTGGCGACGATCGCGATTGGGTGGGGGGCGTCGCCCAAAGCCCAGGTCCTGCCGCAGCGGGCCCCTGCCTTGGCAAACCGCTGAGACGGTTGCCCAGGACACGGCGGCGGTCACTGTGACGCGAGCCCCTGCTCAGCGCTCGCGCTTCTGAGGCCCCGCTTGCGCATGCGCATTGGCGTGCCCGGCCAGCCGGCCGACCGCAGTGTCAGCGCTCTCCCGCCGCAGCCGCACAGGACAAGGCTGGAGGCGGTGCCCGGGGCCGTCCCGGGAAAGGAGGTCGCCTGCCACAAGCAGCGCAGGAGCCCGGCACTTCTGACCTCCGTACCTCTTTGAGCCGGCTTTTCTGACCGCATCGGCTGGAGGAGGAGGGTGCTTCGGATCGTCAGGTGGGCACTAGGGACTGCCCTCGCCATGGCATCCCGGATGGCTTGGAAGGAGTGGGCAGTGGTCGGGTCCCATCGGGCTGGAGATGCAGGCTGATGAGGTGTGGCGGGGGTGGGTGGACACCAGAGACTTGGGCCTGACAACCCCGAGGATGGTGTCAGCAGAACATTCCCCTGCTCCGTGAGCTCACTGCCTCCGTTCGACATGGGCCACCCACCAAGGGGCCGTGCCTTGGTTTCCAAGTCAACACACACACACGCACACACACACACACACACGGAGACTAAGCCACGCGGAGAAACCCAACAGTCGCAGGCAGCTCCTGAGGCTGTGCGGTTCTCCTCCCTTCCGGGAAGCCCCTCGGGGATAGAGCAGCCCCGCAGCACACAGGCTGACCTTACCTGGAATTTCCAGTATGGACAGCCTTCAAGGAGACGCGCCCCAACAGAGTCTGGGCAGGCCTGAAACATTTGGGGATCCTTGGCGATCCATCGCCCTGGGCATCGCTGAAGGTCCCCTCGACCTTTTCTCAGCCTGTTTACTCCAAGCCGGACTCCGGAAATCGCGGGACCGTGGCGACGATCGCGGTGGGCTGGGGGGCGTCGCCCAACGCCCAGGTTCTGCCGCAGCGGGCCCCTGCCTTGGCAAACCGCTGAGACGGTTGCCCAGGACACTGCGGCGGTCACTGTGACGCGAGCCCCTACTCAGCGCTCGCGCTTCTGAGGCCCCGCTTGCGCATGCGCATTGGCGTGCCCGGCCGGCCGGCCGACCGCAGTGTCAGCGCTCTCCCGCGGCAGCCGCACAGGACAAGGCTGGAGGCGGTGCCCGGGGCCGTCCCGGGGAAGGAGGCCGCCTGCCACAAGCAGCGCAGTAGCCCGGCACTTCTGACCTCCGTACCTCTTTGAGCCGGCTTTCCTGAACGCATCGGCTGGAGGAGGAGGGCGCTTCAGATCGTCAGGTGGGCACTAAGGAGTGCCCTCGCCAAGGCATCCCGGATGGCTTGGAAGGAGTGGGCCGTGGTCGGGTGCCATCGGGCTGAGGATGCAGGCTGATGAGGTGTGGAGGCGGTGGGTGGACACCAGAGACTTGGGCCTGACACCCGCGAGGAGGGTGTCATCAGAACATTCCCCTGCTCCGTGAGCTCACTGCCGCCCTTTGACATGAGCCACCCACCAAGGGGCCCTGCCTTGATTTCCAAGTCCACACACACACACACACACACACACACACACACCAACACACGGAGACTAAGCCACGCGGAGAAACCCAACAGTCGCAGGCAGCTCCTGAGGCTGTGCGGTTCTCCTCCCTTCCGGGAAGCCCCTCGGGGATAGAGCAGTCCCGCAGCACACAGGCTGACCTTACCTGGAATTTCCAGCATGGACAGCCTTCAAGGAGACGCGCCCCAACAGATTCCGGTCAGGCCTGAAATATTTGGGGATCCTTGGGGATCCATCGCCCTGGGCATCTCTGAAGGTCCCCTCGACCTTTTCTCAGCCTGGTTCCGCCAAGCCGGACTCCGGAAATCGCGGGACCGTGGCGACGATCGCGGTTGGGTGGGGGCGTCGCCCAAAGCCCAGGTACTGCCGCAGCGGTCCCCTGCCTGCGCAACCCGCTGAGTCGGCTGCCCAGGACACTGTGGCGGTCACGGTGAAGAGAGCCCCTGCTCATCTCTCGCGCTTCTGAGGACCCGCTTCCGCATGCGCATTGGCGTGCCTGGCCGGTCGGCCGACCGCAGTGTCAGCGCTCTCCCGCGGCAACCGCACAGGACAAGGCTGGAGGCGGTGCCCGGGGCCGTCCCGGGGAAGGAGGCCGCCTGCCACAAGCAGCGCAGTAGCCCGGCACTTCTGACCTCCGTACCTTTTTGAGCCGGCTTTCCTGATCGCATCAGCTGGAGGAGGAGGGCGCTTCAGATCCTCAGGTGGGCACTAAGGACTGCCCTCGTCATGGCATCCCGGATGGCTTGGAAGGAGTGGGCCGTGGTCGGGTGCCATCGGGCTGGAGATGCAGGCTGATGAGATGTGGCGGGGGTGGGTGGACACCAGAGACTTGGGCCTGACACCCCCGAGGAGTGTGTCAGCAGAACATTCCACTGTTCCGTGAGCTCACTGCCCCCCTTCGACATGGGCCACCCACCAAGGAGCCCTGCCTTGATTTCCAAGTCGACACACACACACACACACACACACACACACCAACACACGGAGACTAAGCCACGCGGGGAAACCCAACAGTCGCAGGCAGCTCCTGAGGCTGTGCGGTTCTCCTCCCTTCCTGGAAGCCCCTCGGGGATAGAGCAGCCCCGCAGCACACAGGCTGACCTTACCTGGAATTTCCAGCATGGACAGCCTTCAAGGAGACGCGCCCCAACAGAGTCTGGGCAGGCCTGAAACATTTGGGGATCCTTGGCGATCCATCGCCCTGGGCATCGCTGATGGTCCCCTCGACCTTTTCTCAGCCTGGTTACTCCAAGCCGGACTCCGGAAATCGCGGGACCGTGGCGATGAAAGCGATGGAGTGGGGGGCGTCGCCCAACGCCCAGGTACTGCCGCAGCGGGCCCCTGCCTTGGCAAACCGCTGAGACGGTTGCCCAGGACACGGCGGCGGTCACTGTGACGCGAGCCCCTGCTCAGCGCTCGCGCTTCTGAGGCCCCGCTTGCGCATGCGCATTGGCGTGCCCGGCCGGCCGGCCGACCGCAGTGTCAGCGCTCTCCCGCCGCAGCCGCACAGGACAAGGCTGGAGGCGGTGCCCGGGGCCGTCCCGGGGAAGGAGGGCGCCTGCCACAAGCAGCGCAGGAGCCCGGCACTTCTGACCTCCGTACCTCTTTGAGCCGGCTGTCGTGATCGCATCGGCTGGAGGAGGAGGGCGCTTCAGATCGTCAGGTGGGCACAAGGGACTGCCGTCGACTTGGCATCCCGGATGGCTTGGAAGGCGTGGGCCGTCGTCGTGTCCCATCGGGCTGGAGAGGCAGGCTAATGAGGTGTGGCGGGGGTGGGTGGGGGGTGGACAACGGACGCACCCCTAAAGAGTCTGGGCAGGCCTGAAACATTTGGGGATCCTTGGGGATCCATCGCCCTGGGCATCGCTGAAGGTCCCCTCGACCTTTTCTCAGCCTGGTTCCGCCAAGCCGGACTCCGGAAATCGCGGGACCGTGGCGACGATCGCGGTGGGGTGGGGGGCGTCGCCAAAAGCCCAGGTCCTGCCGCAGCGGGCCCCTGCCTTGGCATACCGCTGAGACGGTTGCCCAGGACACGGCGGCGGTCACTGTGACGCGAGCCCCTGTTCAGCGCTCGCGCTTCTGAGGCCACGCTAGCGCATGCGCATTGGCGTGCCCGGCCAGCCGGCCGACCGCAGTGTCAGCGCTCTCCTGCCGCAGCCGCACAGGAAAAGGCTGGAGGCGGTGCCCGGGGCCGTCCCGGGGAAGGAGGGCGCCTGCCACAAGCAGCGCAGCAGCCTGGCACTTCTGACCTCCGTACCTCTTTGAGCCGGCTTTCCTGATCGCATCGGCTGGAGGAGGAGGGCGCTTCAGATCGTCAGCTGGGCACAAGGGACTGCCGTCGCCTTGGGATCCCGGATGGCTTGGAAGGCGTGGGCCGTCGTCGGGTCCTATCGGGCTGGAGATTCAGACTGATGAGGTGTGGCAGGGGTGGGTGGACACCAGAGACTTGGACCTGACACCCCCGAGGAGGGTGTCAGCACAACATTCCTCTGCTCCGTGAGCTCAATGCCCCCCTTCGACATGGGCCACCCACCAAGGGGCCCTGCCTTGATTTCCAAGTCCACACACACACACAAACACACCCCAACACACGGAGACTAAGCCACGCGGAGAAACCCAACAGTCGCAGGCAGCTCCTGAGGCTGTGCGGTTCTCCTCCCTACGGGAAGCCCCTCGGTGATAGAGCAGCCCCGCAGAACACAGGCTGACCTTACCTGGAATTTCCAGCATGGACAGCCTTCAAGGAGACGCGCCTCAACAGAGTCTGGGCAGGCCTGAAACATTTGGGGATCCTTGGGGATTCATCGCCCTGGGCATCGCTGAAGGTCCCCTCGTCCTTTTCTCAGCCTGGTTCCGCCAAGCTGGACTCCGGAAATCGTGGGACCGTGGCGACGATCGCGGTGGGGTGGGGGGCGTCGCCCAAAGCCCAGGTCCTGCCGCAGCGGGACCCTCCCTTGGCAAACCGCTGAGACGGTTGCCCAGGACACTGCGGCGGTCACTGTGACGCGAGCCCCTGCTCATCTCTCGCGCTTCCGAGGCCCCGCTTGCGCATGCGCATTGGCGTGCCCGGCCGGCCGGCCGACCGCAGGGTCAGCGCTCTCCCGCCGCAGCCGCACAGGACAAGGCTGGAGGCGGTGCCCGGGGCCGTCCCGGGGAAGGAGGCCGCCTGCCACAAGCAGCGCAGTAGCCCGGCACTTCTGACCTCCGTACCTCTTTGAGCCGGCTTTCCTGATCGCATCGGCTGGAGGAGGAGGGCGCTTCAGATCGTCAGGTGGGCACTAAGGACTGCCCTCGCCAAGGCATCCCGGATGGCTTGGAAGGAGTGGGCCGTGCTCGGGTGCCATCGGGCTGGGGATGCAGGCTGATGAGGTGTGGCGGCGGTCGGTGGACACCAGAGACTTGGGCCTGACACCCGCGAGGAGGGTGTCATCAGAACATTCCCCTGCTCCGTGAGCTCACTGTCCCCCTTTGACATGAGCCACCCACCAAGGGGCCCTGCCTTGATTTCCAAGTCCACACACACACACACACACACACACACACACCCCAACACACGGAGACTAAGCCGCGTGGAGAAAACCAACAGTCGCAGGCAGCTCCTGAGGCTGTGCGGTTCTCCTCCCTTCCGGGAAGCCCCTCGGGGATAGAGCAGCCCCGCAGCACACAGGCTGACCTTACCTGGAATTTCCAGCATGGACAGCCTTCAAGGAGACGCGCCCCAACAGAGTCCGGTCAGGCCTGAAACATTTGGGGATCCTTGGGGATCCATCGCCCTGGGCATCGCTGAAGGTCCCCTCGACCTTTTCTCAGATTGGTTCCGCCAAGCCGGACTCCGGAAATCGCGGGTCCGTGGCGACGATCGCGATTGGGTGGGGGGCGTCGCCCAAAGCCCAGGTCCTGCCGCAGCGGGTCCCTGCCTTGGCAAACCGCTGAGACGGTTGCCCAGGACACGGCGGCGGTCACTGTGACGCGAGCCCTTGCTCAGCGCTCGCGCTTCTGAGGCCCCGCTTGCGCATGCGCATTGGCGTGCCCGGCCGGACGGACGACCGCAGTGTCAGCGCTCTTCCGCGGGAGCCGCACAGGACAAGGCTGGAGGCGGTGCCCGGGACCGTCCCGGGGAAGGAGGCCGCCTGCCACAAGCAGCGCAGTAGCCCGGCACTTCTGACCTCCGTACCTCTTTGAGCCGGCTTTCCTGAACGCATCGGCTGGAGGAGGAGGGCGCTTCAGATCGTCAGGTGGGCACTAAGGACTGCCCTCGCCAAGGCATCCCGGATAGCTTGGAAGGAGTGGGCCGTGGTCGGGTCCCATCGGGCTGGAGATGCAGGCTGATTTGGTTTGGCGGGGGTGGGTGGACACCAGAGACTTGGTCCTGACACCCGCGAGGAGGGTGTCAGCAGAACATTCCCCTGCTCCGTGAGCTCACTGCCCTCCTTTGACATGAGCCACCCACCAAGGGGCCCTGCCTTGATTTCCAATTCCACACACACACACACACACACACACACACAGCAACACACGGAGACAAAGCCACACGGAGAAACCCAACAGTCGCAGGCAGCTCCTGAGGCTGTGCGGTTCTCCTCCCTTCCGGGAAGCCCCTCGGGGATAGAGCAGCCCCGCAGCACACAGGCTGACCTTACCTGGAATTTCCAGCATGGACAGCCTTCAAGGTGACGCGCCCCAACAGAGTCCCGTCAGGCCTGAAACATTTGGGGATCCTTGGGGATCCATCGCCCTGGGCATCGCTGAAGGACCCCTCGACCTTTTCTCAGCCTGGTTCCGCCAAGCCGGACTCCAGAAATCGCGGGACCGTGGCGACGATCGCGGTTGGGTGGGGGGCGTCGTCCAAAGCCCAGGTCCTGCCGCAGCGGGCCCCTGCCTTGGCAAACCGCTGAGACGGTTGCCCAGAACACCGCGGCGGTCACTGTGACGCGAGCCCCTGCTCAGCGCTCGCGCTTCTGAGGCCCCGCTTGCGCATGCGCATTGGCGTGCCCGGACAGCCGGCCGACCGCAGTGTCAGCGCTCTCCCGCGGCAGCCGCACAGGACAAGGCTGGAGGCGGTGCCCGCGGCCGTCCCGGGGAAGGAGGGCGCCTGCCACAAGCAGCGCAGCAGCCCGGCACTTCTGACCTCCGTACCTCTTTGAGCCGGCTGTCGTGATCGCATCGGCTGGAGGAGGAGGGCGCTTCAGATCGTCAGGTGGGCACAAGGGTCTGCCGTCGCCTTGGCATCCCGGATGGCTTGGAAGGCGTGGGCCGTCGTCGGGTCCCATCGGGCTGGAGAGGCAGGCTGATGAGGTGTGGCGGGGGTGGGTGGGGGGTGGACACCAGACGCACCCCTACAGTGTCTGGGCAGGCCTGAAACATTTGGGGATCCTTGGCGATCCATCGCCCTGGGCATCGCTGAAGGTCCCCTCGACCTTTGCTCAGCCTAGTTCCCCAAAGCCGGACTCCGGAAATCGCGGGACCGTGGAGACGATCGCGGTTGGGTGGGGGCGTCGCCCAAAGCCCAGGTACTGCCGCAGCGGTCCCCTGCCTTGGCAAACCGCTGAGTCGGTTGCCAAGGACACTGCGGCAGTCACTGTGACGCGAGCCCCTGCTCAGCGCTCGCGCTTCTGAGGCCCCGCTTGCGCATGCGCATTGGCGTGCCCGGCCGGCCGGCCGACCGCAGTGTCAGCGCTCTCCCGCCGCAGCCGCACAGGACAAGGCTGGAGGCGGTGCCCGGGGCCGTCCCGGGGAAGGAGGCCGCCTGCCACAAGCAGCGCAGTAGCCCGGCACTTCTGACCTCCGTACCTTTTTGAGCCGGCTTTCCTTATCGCATCAGCTGGAGGAGGAGGGCGCTTCAGATCATCAGGTTTGCACTAAGGACTGCCCTCGTCATGGCATCCCGGATGGCTTGGAAGGAGTGGGCCGTGGTCGGGTGCTATCGGGCTGGAGATGCAGGCTGATGTGGTGTGGCGGGGGTGGGTGGACACCAGAGACTTGGACCTGACACCCCCGAGGAGTGTGTCAGCAGAACATTCCACTGCTCCGTGAGCTCATTGCCCCCCTTCGACATGGGCCACCCACCAAGGAGCCCTGCCTTGATTTCCAAGTCGACACACACACACACACACACACACACACACACACACCCCAACACACGGAGACTAAGCCACGCGGAGAAACCCAACAGTCGCAGGCAGCTCCTGAGGCTGTGCGGTTCTCCTCCCTTCCGGGAAGCCCCTCAGGGATAGAGCAGCCCCGCAGCACACAGGCTGACCTTACCTGGAATTTCCAGCATGGACAGACTTCAAGGAGACGCGCCCCAGCAGAGTCTGGGCAGGCCTGAAACATTTGGGGATCCTTGGCGATCCATCGCCCTGGGCATCGCTGAAGGTCGTCTCGACCTTTTCTCAGCCTGGTTACTCCAAGCCGGACTCCGGAAATCGCAGGACCGTGGCGACGATCGCGGTGGGGTGGGGGGCGTCGCCCAACGCCCAGGTTCTGCCGCAGCGGGCCCCTGCCTTGGCAAACCGCTGAGACGGTTGCCCAGGACACTGCGGCGGTCACTGTGACGCGAGCCCCTACTCAGCGCTCGCGCTTCTGAGGCCCCGCTTGCGCATGCGCATTGGCGTGCCCGGCCGGCCGGCCGACCGCAGTGTCAGCGCTCTCCCGCGGCAGCCGCACAGGACAAGGCTGGAGGCGGTGCCCGGGGCCGTCCCGGGGAAGGAGGCCGCCTGCCACAAGCAGCGCAGTAGCCCGGCACTTCTGACCTCCGTACCTCTTTGAGCCGGCTTTCCTGAACGCATCGGCTGGAGGAGGAGGGCGCTTCAGATCGTCAGGTGGGCACTAAGGAGTGCCCTCGCCAAGGCATCCCGGATGGCTTGGAAGGAGTGGGCCGTGGTCGGGTGCCATCGGGCTGAGGATGCAGGCTGATGAGGTGTGGCGGCGGTGGGTGGACACCAGAGACTTGGGCCTGACACCCGCGAGGAGGGTGTCATCAGAACATTCCCCTGCTCCGTGAGCTCACTGCCGCCCTTTGACATGAGCCACCCACCAAGGGGCCCTGCCTTGATTTCCAAGTCCACACACACACACACACACACACACACACACACACACACCAACACACGGAGACTAAGCCACGCGGAGAAACCCAACAGTCGCAGGCAGCTCCTGAGGCTGTGCGGTTCTCCTCCCTTCCTGGAAGCCCCTCGGGGATAGAGCAGCCCCGCAGCACACAGGCTGACCTTACCTGGAATTTCCAGCATGGACAGCCTTCAAGGAGACGCGCCCCAACAGAGTCCGGTCAGGCCTGAAACATTTGGGGATCCTTGGGGATCCATCGCCCTGGGCATCGCTGAAGGTCCCCTCGAACTTTTCTCAGATTGGTTCCGCCAAGCCGGACTCCGGAAATCGCGGGTCCGTGGCGACGATCGCGATTGGGTGGGGGGCGTCGCCCAAAGCCCAGGTCCTGCCGCAGCGGGTCCCTGCCTTGGCAAACCGCTGAGACGGTTGCCCAGGACACGGCGGCGGTCACTGTGACGCGAGCCCCTGCTCAGCGCTCGCGCTTCTGAGGCCCCGCTTGCGCATGCGCATTGGCGTGCCCGACCAGCCGGCCGACCGCAGTGTCAGCGCTCTCCCGCCGCAGCCGCACAGGACAAGGCTGGAGGCGGTGCCCGGGGCCGTCCCGGGAAAGGAGGTCGCCTGCCACAAGCAGCGCAGGAGCCCGGCACTTCTGACCTCCGTACCTCTTTGAGCCGGCTTTCCTGATCGCATCGGCTGGAGGAGGAGGGTGCTTCGGATCGTCAGGTGGGCACTAGGGACTGCCCTCGCCATGGCATCCCGGATGGCTTGGAAGGAGTGGGCCGTGGTCGGGTCCCATCGGGCTGGAGATGCAGGCTGATGAGGTGTGGCGGGAGTGGGTGGACACCAGAGACTTGGGCCTGACAACCCCGAGGATGGTGTCAGCAGAACATTCCCCTGCTCCGTGAGCTCACTGCCTCCGTTCGACATGGGCCACCCACCAAGGGGCCGTGCCTTGGTTTCCAAGTCAACACACACACACACACGCACACACACACACACACGGAGACTAAGCCACGCGGAGAAACCCAACAGTCGCAGGCAGCTCCTGAGGCTGTGCGGTTCTCCTCCCTTCCGGGAAGCCCCTCGGGGATAGAGCAGCCCCGCAGCACACAGGCTGACCTTACCTGGAATTTCCAGTATGGACAGCCTTCAAGGAGACGCGCCCCAACAGAGTCTGGGCAGGCCTGAAACATTTGGGGATCCTTGGCGATCCATCGCCCTGGGCATCGCTGAAGGTCCCCTCGACCTTTTCTCAGCCTGTTTACTCCAAGCCGGACTCCGGAAATCGCGGGACCGTGGCGACGATCGCGGTGGGCTGGGGGGCGTCGCCCAACGCCCAGGTCCTGCCGAAGCGGGCCCCTGCCTTGGCAAACCGCTGAGACGGTTGCCCAGGACACGGCGGCGGTCACTGTGACGCGAGCCCCTGCTCAGCGCTCGCGCTTCTGAGGCCCCGCTTGCGCATGCGCATTGGCGTGCCCGGCCGGACGGACGACCGCAGTGTCAGCGCTCTTCCGCGGGAGCCGCACAGGACAAGGCTGGAGGCGGTGCCCGGGACCGTCCCGGGGAAGGAGGCCGCCTGCCACAAGCAGCGCAGTAGCCCGGCACTTCTGACCTCCGTACCTCTTTGAGCCGGCTTTCCTGAACGCATCGGCTGGAGGAGGAGGGCGCTTCAGATCGTCAGGTGGGCACTAAGGACTGCCCTCGCCAAGGCATCCCGGATAGCTTGGAAGGAGTGGGCCGTGGTCGGGTCCCATCGGGCTGGAGATGCAGGCTGATTTGGTGTGGCGGGGGTGGGTGGACACCAGAGACTTGGTCCTGACACCCGCGAGGAGGGTGTCAGCAGAACATTCCCCTGCTCCGTGAGCTCACTGCCCTCCTTTGACATGAGCCACCCACCAAGGGGCCCTGCCTTGATTTCCAATTCCACACACACACACACACACACACACACACAGCAACACACGGAGACAAAGCCACACGGAGAAACCCAACAGTCGCAGGCAGCTCCTGAGGCTGTGCGGTTCTCCTCCCTTCCGGGAAGCCCCTCGGGGATAGAGCAGCCCCGCAGCACACAGGCTGACCTTACCTGGAATTTCCAGCATGGACAGCCTTCAAGGTGACGCGCCCCAACAGAGTCCCGTCAGGCCTGAAACATTTGGGGATCCTTGGGGATCCATCGCCCTGGGCATCGCTGAAGGTCCCCTCGACCTTTTCTCAGCCTGGTTCCGCCAAGCCGGACTCCAGAAATCGCGGGACCGTGGCGACGATCGCGGTTGGGTGGGGGGCGTCGTCCAAAGCCCAGGTCCTGCCGCAGCGGGCCCCTGCCTTGGTAAACCGCTGAGACGGTTGCCCAGAACACCGCGGCGGTCACTGTGACGCGAGCCCCTGCTCAGCGCTCGCGCTTCTGAGGCCCCGCTTGCGCATGCGCATTGGCGTGCCCGGACAGCCGGCCGACCGCAGTGTCAGCGCTCTCCCGCGGCAGCCGCACAGGACAAGGCTGGAGGCGGTGCCCGCGGCCGTCCCGGGGAAGGAGGGCGCCTGCCACAAGCAGCGCAGCAGCCCGGCACTTCTGACCTCCGTACCTCTTTGAGCCGGCTGTCGTGATCGCATCGGCTGGAGGAGGAGGGCGCTTCAGATCGTCAGGTGGGCACAAGGGTCTGCCGTCGCCTTGGCATCCCGGATGGCTTGGAAGGCGTGGGCCGTCGTCGGGTCCCATCGGGCTGGAGAGGCAGGCTGATGAGGTGTGGCGGGGGTGGGTGGGGGGTGGACACCAGACGCACCCCTACAGTGTCTGGGCAGGCCTGAAACATTTGGGGATCCTTGGCGATCCATCGCCCTGGGCATCGCTGAAGGTCCCCTCGACCTTTGCTCAGCCTAGTTCCCCAAAGCCGGACTCCGGAAATCGCGGGACCGTGGAGACGATCGCGGTTGGGTGGGGGCGTCGCCCAAAGCCCAGGTACTGCCGCAGCGGTCCCCTGCCTTGGCAAACCGCTGAGTCGGTTGCCAAGGACACTGCGGCAGTCACTGTGACGCGAGCCCCTGCTCAGCGCTCGCGCTTCTGAGGCCCCGCTTGCGCATGCGCATTGGCGTGCCCGGCCGGCCGGCCGACCGCAGTGTCAGCGCTCTCCCGCCGCAGCCGCACAGGACAAGGCTGGAGGCGGTGCCCGGGGCCGTCCCGGGGAAGGAGGCCGCCTGCCACAAGCAGCGCAGTAGCCCGGCACTTCTGACCTCCGTACCTTTTTGAGCCGGCTTTCCTTATCGCATCAGCTGGAGGAGGAGGGCGCTTCAGATCATCAGGTTTGCACTAAGGACTGCCCTCGTCATGGCATCCCGGATGGCTTGGAAGGAGTGGGCCGTGGTCGGGTGCTATCGGGCTGGAGATGCAGGCTGATGTGGTGTGGCGGGGGTGGGTGGACACCAGAGACTTGGGCCTGACACCCCCGAGGAGTGTGTCAGCAGAACATTCCACTGTTCCGTGAGCTCACTGCCCCCCTTCGACATGGGCCACCCACCAAGGAGCCCTGCCTTGATTTCCAAGTCGACACACACACACACACACACACACACACACACACCCCAACACACGGAGACTAAGCCACGCGGAGAAACCCAACAGTCGCAGGCAGCTCCTGAGGCTGTGCGGTTCTCCTCCCTTCCGGGAAGCCCCTCAGGGATAGAGCAGCCCCGCAGCACACAGGCTGACCTTACCTGGAATTTCCAGCATGGACAGACTTCAAGGAGACGCGCCCCAGCAGAGTCTGGGCAGGCCTGAAACATTTGGGGATCCTTGGCGATCCATCGCCCTGGGCATCGCTGAAGGTCGTCTCGACCTTTTCTCAGCCTGGTTACTCCAAGCCGGACTCCGGAAATCGCAGGACCGTGGCGACGATCGCGGTGGGGTGGGGGGCGTCGCCCAACGCCCAGGTTCTGCCGCAGCGGGCCCCTGCCTTGGCAAACCGCTGAGACGGTTGCCCAGGACACTGCGGCGGTCACTGTGACGCGAGCCCCTACTCAGCGCTCGCGCTTCTGAGGCCCCGCTTGCGCATGCGCATTGGCGTGCCCGGCCGGCCGGCCGACCGCAGTGTCAGCGCTCTCCCGCGGCAGCCGCACAGGACAAGGCTGGAGGCGGTGCCCGGGGCCGTCCCGGGGAAGGAGGCCGCCTGCCACAAGCAGCGCAGTAGCCCGGCACTTCTGACCTCCGTACCTCTTTGAGCCGGCTTTCCTGAACGCATCGGCTGGAGGAGGAGGGCGCTTCAGATCGTCAGGTGGGCACTAAGGAGTGCCCTCGCCAAGGCATCCCGGATGGCTTGGAAGGAGTGGGCCGTGGTCGGGTGCCATCGGGCTGAGGATGCAGGCTGATGAGGTGTGGAGGCGGTGGGTGGACACCAGAGACTTGGGCCTGACACCCGCGAGGAGGGTGTCATCAGAACATTCCCCTGCTCCGTGAGCTCACTGCCGCCCTTTGACATGAGCCACCCACCAAGGGGCCCTGCCTTGATTTCCAAGTCCACACACACACACACACACACACACACACACACACACACACCAACACACGGAGACTAAGCCACGCGGAGAAACCCAACAGTCGCAGGCAGCTCCTGAGGCTGTGCGGTTCTCCTCCCTTCCTGGAAGCCCCTCGGGGATAGAGCAGCCCCGCAGCACACAGGCTGACCTTACCTGGAATTTCCAGCATGGACAGCCTTCAAGGAGACGCGCCCCAACAGAGTCCGGTCAGGCCTGAAATATTTGGGGATCCTTGGGGATCCATCGCCCTGGGCATCTCTGAAGGTCCCCTCGACCTTTTCTCAGCCTGGTTACTCCAAGCCGGACTCCGGAAATCGCGGGACCGTGGCGATGAAAGCGATGGAGTGGGGGGCGTCGCCCAACGCCCAGGTACTGCCGCAGCGGGCCCCTGCCTTGGCAAACCGCTGAGACGGTTGCCCAGGACACGGCGGCGGTCACTGTGACGCGAGCCCCTGCTCAGCGCTCGCGCTTCTGAGGCCCCGCTTGCGCATGCGCATTGGCGTGCCCGGCCGGCCGGCCGACCGCAGTGTCAGCGCTCTCCCGCCGCAGCCGCACAGGACAAGGCTGGAGGCGGTGCCCGGGGCCGTCCCGGGGAAGGAGGGCGCCTGCCACAAGCAGCGCAGGAGCCCGGCACTTCTGACCTCCGTACCTCTTTGAGCCGGCTGTCGTGATCGCATCGGCTGGAGGAGGAGGGCGCTTCAGATCGTCAGGTGGGCACAAGGGACTGCCGTCGACTTGGCATCCCGGATGGCTTGGAAGGCGTGGGCCGTCGTCGTGTCCCATCGGGCTGGAGAGGCAGGCTAATGAGGTGTGGCGGGGGTGGGTGGGGGGTGGACAACGGACGCACCCCTAAAGAGTCTGGGCAGGCCTGAAACATTTGGGGATCCTTGGGGATCCATCGCCCTGGGCATCGCTGAAGGTCCCCTCGACCTTTTCTCAGCCTGGTTCCGCCAAGCCGGACTCCGGAAATCGCGGGACCGTGGCGACGATCGGGGTTGGGTGGGGGCGTCGCCCAAACACCAGGTACTGCCGCAGCGGTCCCCTGCCTTGGCAAACCGCTGGGTCGGCTGTCCAGGACACTGCGGCGGTCACTGTGACGCGAGCCCCTGCTCAGCGCTCGCGCTTCTGAGGCCCCGCTTGCGCATGCGCATTGGCGTGTCCGGCCGGCCGGCCGACCGCAGTGTCAGCGCTCTCCCGCCGCAGCCGCACAGGACAAGGCTGGAGGCGGTGCCCGGGGCCGTCCCGGGGAAGGAGGCCGCCTGCCACAAGCAGCGCAGTAGCCCGGCACTTCTGACCTCCGTACCTTTTTGAGCCGGCTTTCCTGATCGCATCAGCTGGAGGAGGAGGGCGCTTCAGATCATCAGGTGGGCACTAAGGACTACCCTCGTCATGGCATCCCGGATGGCTTGGAAGGAGTGGGCCGTGCTCGGGTGCCATCGGGCTGGAGATGCAGGCTGATGAGGTGTGGCGGGGGTGGGTGGACACCAGAGACTTGGACCTGACACCCCCGAGGAGTGTGTCAGCAGAACATTCCACTGTTCCGTGAGCTCACTGCCCCCCTTCGACATGGGACACCCACCAAGGAGCCCTGCCTTGATTTCCAAGTCGACACACACATACACACACACACACACACACCAACACACGGAGACTAAGCCACGCGGAGAAACCCAACAGTCGCAGGCAGCTCCTGAGGCTGTGCGGTTCTCCTCCCTTCCGGGAAGCCCCTCGGGGATAGAGCAGCCCCCCAGCACACAGGCTGACCTTACCTGGAATTTCCAGCATGGACAGCCTTCAAGGAGACGCGCCCCAACAGAGTCCGGTCAGGCCTGAAACATTTGGGGATCCTTGGGGATCCATCGCCCTGGGCATCGCTGAAGGTCCCCTCGACCTTTTCTCAGCCTGGTTCCGCCAAGCCGGACTCCGGAAATCGCGGGACCGTGGCGACGATCGCGGTGGGGTGGGGGGCGTCGCCAAAAGCCCAGGTCCTGCCGCAGCGGGCCCCTGCCTTGGCATACCGCTGAGACGGTTGCCCAGGACACGGCGGCGGTCACTGTGACGCGAGCCCCTGTTCAGCGCTCGCGCTTCTGAGGCCACGCTAGCGCATGCGCATTGGCGTGCCCGGCCAGCCGGCCGACCGCAGTGTCAGCGCTCTCCTGCCGCAGCCGCACAGGAAAAGGCTGGAGGCGGTGCCCGGGGCCGTCCCGGGGAAGGAGGGCGCCTGCCACAAGCAGCGCAGCAGCCTGGCACTTCTGACCTCCGTACCTCTTTGAGCCGGCTTTCCTGATCGCATCGGCTGGAGGAGGAGGGCGCTTCAGATCGTCAGCTGGGCACAAGGGACTGCCGTCGCCTTGGGATCCCGGATGGCTTGGAAGGCGTGGGCCGTCGTCGGGTCCTATCGGGCTGGAGATTCAGACTGATGAGGTGTGGCAGGGGTGGGTGGACACCAGAGACTTGGACCTGACACCCCCGAGGAGGGTGTCAGCACAACATTCCTCTGCTCCGTGAGCTCAATGCCCCCCTTCGACATGGGCCACCCACCAAGGGGCCCTGCCTTGATTTCCAAGTCCACACACACACACAAACACACCCCAACACACGGAGACTACGCCACGCGGAGAAACCCAACAGTCGCAGGCAGCTCCTGAGGCTGTGCGGTTCTCCTCCCTACGGGAAGCCCCTCGGTGATAGAGCAGCCCCGCAGAACACAGGCTGACCTTACCTGGAATTTCCAGCATGGACAGCCTTCAAGGAGACGCGCCTCAACAGAGTCTGGGCAGGCCTGAAACATTTGGGGATCCTTGGGGATTCATCGCCCTGGGCATCGCTGAAGGTCCCCTCGTCCTTTTCTCAGCCTGGTTCCGCCAAGCTGGACTCCGGAAATCGTGGGACCGTGGCGACGATCGCGGTGGGGTGGGGGGCGTCGCCCAAAGCCCAGGTCCTGCCGCAGCGGGACCCTCCCTTGGCAAACCGCTGAGACGGTTGCCCAGGACACTGCGGCGGTCACTGTGACGCGAGCCCCTGCTCATCTCTCACGCTTCCGAGGCCCCGCTTGCGCATGCGCATTGGCGTGCCCGGCCGGCCGGCCGACCGCAGGGTCAGCGCTCTCCCGCCACAGCCGCACAGGACAAGGCTGGAGGCGGTGCCCGGGGCCGTCCCGGGAAAGGAGGTCGCCTGCCACAAGCAGCGCAGTAGCCCGGCACTTCTGACCTCCGTACCTCTTTGAGCCGGCTTTCCTGATCGCATCGGCTGGAGGAGGAGGGCGCTTCAGATCGTCAGGTGGGCACTAAGGACTGCCCTCGCCAAGGCATCCCGGATGGCTTGGAAGGAGTGGGCCGTGCTCGGGTGCCATCGGGCTGGGGATGCAGGCTGATGAGGTGTGGCGGCGGTCGGTGGACACCAGAGACTTGGGCCTGACACCCGCGAGGAGGGTGTCATCAGAACATTCCCCTGCTCCGTGAGCTCACTGTCCCCCTTTGACATGAGCCACCCACCAAGGGGCCCTGCCTTGATTTCCAAGTCCACACACACACACACACACACACACACACACACCAACACTCGGAGACTAAGCCGCGTGGAGAAACCCAACAGTCGCAGGCAGCTCCTGAGGCTGTGCGGTTCTCCTCCCTTCCGGGAAGCCCCTCGGGGATAGAGCAGCCCCGCAGCACACAGGCTGACCTTACCTGGAATTTCCAGCATGGACAGCCTTCAAGGAGACGCGCCCCAACAGAGTCCGGTCAGGCCTGAAACATTTGGGGATCCTTGGGGATCCATCGCCCTGGGCATCGCTGAAGGTCCCCTCGACCTTTTCTCAGCCTGGTTCCGCCAAGCCGGACTCCGGAAATCGCGGGACCGTGGCGACGATCGCGGTGGGGTGGGGGGCGTCGCCAAAAGCCCAGGTCCTGCCGCAGCGGGCCCCTGCCTTGGCATACCGCTGAGACGGTTGCCCAGGACACGGCGGCGGTCACTGTGACGCGAGCCCCTGTTCAGCGCTCGCGCTTCTGAGGCCACGCTAGCGCATGCGCATTGGCGTGCCCGGCCAGCCGGCCGACCGCAGTGTCAGCGCTCTCCTGCCGCAGCCGCACAGGAAAAGGCTGGAGGCGGTGCCCGGGGCCGTCCCGGGGAAGGAGGGCGCCTGCCACAAGCAGCGCAGCAGCCTGGCACTTCTGACCTCCGTACCTCTTTGAGCCGGCTTTCCTGATCGCATCGGCTGGAGGAGGAGGGCGCTTCAGATCGTCAGCTGGGCACAAGGGACTGCCGTCGCCTTGGGATCCCGGATGGCTTGGAAGGCGTGGGCCGTCGTCGGGTCCTATCGGGCTGGAGATTCAGACTGATGAGGTGTGGCAGGGGTGGGTGGACACCAGAGACTTGGACCTGACACCCCCGAGGAGGGTGTCAGCACAACATTCCTCTGCTCCGTGAGCTCAATGCCCCCCTTCGACATGGGCCACCCACCAAGGGGCCCTGCCTTGATTTCCAAGTCCACACACACACACAAACACACCCCAACACACGGAGACTACGCCACGCGGAGAAACCCAACAGTCGCAGGCAGCTCCTGAGGCTGTGCGGTTCTCCTCCCTACGGGAAGCCCCTCGGTGATAGAGCAGCCCCGCAGAACACAGGCTGACCTTACCTGGAATTTCCAGCATGGACAGCCTTCAAGGAGACGCGCCTCAACAGAGTCTGGGCAGGCCTGAAACATTTGGGGATCCTTGGGGATTCATCGCCCTGGGCATCGCTGAAGGTCCCCTCGTCCTTTTCTCAGCCTGGTTCCGCCAAGCTGGACTCCGGAAATCGTGGGACCGTGGCGACGATCGCGGTGGGGTGGGGGGCGTCGCCCAAAGCCCAGGTCCTGCCGCAGCGGGACCCTCCCTTGGCAAACCGCTGAGACGGTTGCCCAGGACACTGCGGCGGTCACTGTGACGCGAGCCCCTGCTCATCTCTCGCGCTTCCGAGGCCCCGCTTGCGCATGCGCATTGGCGTGCCCGGCCGGCCGGCCGACCGCAGGGTCAGCGCTCTCCCGCCACAGCCGCACAGGACAAGGCTGGAGGCGGTGCCCGGGGCCGTCCCGGGAAAGGAGGTCGCCTGCCACAAGCAGCGCAGTAGCCCGGCACTTCTGACCTCCGTACCTCTTTGAGCCGGCTTTCCTGATCGCATCGGCTGGAGGAGGAGGGCGCTTCAGATCGTCAGGTGGGCACTAAGGACTGCCCTCGCCAAGGCATCCCGGATGGCTTGGAAGGAGTGGGCCGTGCTCGGGTGCCATCGGGCTGGGGATGCAGGCTGATGAGGTGTGGCGGCGGTCGGTGGACACCAGAGACTTGGGCCTGACACCCGCGAGGAGGGTGTCATCAGAACATTCCCCTGCTCCGTGAGCTCACTGTCCCCCTTTGACATGAGCCACCCACCAAGGGGACCTGCCTTGATTTACAAGTCCACACACACACACACACACACACACACACACACCAACACACGGAGACTAAGCCGCGTGGAGAAACCCAACAGTCGCAGGCAGCTCCTGAGGCTGTGCGGTTCTCCTCCCTTCCGGGAAGCCCCTCGGGGATAGAGCAGCCCCGCAGCACACAGGCTGACCTTACCTGGAATTTCCAGCATGGACAGCCTTCAAGGAGACGCGCCCCAACAGAGTCCGGTCAGGCCTGAAACATTTGGGGATCCTTGGGGATCCATCGCCCTGGGCATCGCTGAAGGTCCCCTCGACCTTTTCTCAGATTGGTTCCGCCAAGCCGGACTCCGGAAATCGCGGGTCCGTGGCGACGATCGCGATTGGGTGGGGGGCGTCGCCCAAAGCCCAGGTCCTGCCGCAGCGGGTCCCTGCCTTGGCAAACCGCTGAGACGGTTGCCCAGGACACGGCGGCGGTCACTGTGACGCGAGCCCCTGCTCAGCGCGCGCGCTTCTGAGGCCCCGCTTGCGCATGCGCATTGGCGTGCCCGGCCAGCCGGCCGACCGCAGTGTCAGCGCTCTCCCGCCGCAGCCGCACAGGACAAGGCTGGAGGCGGTGCCCGGGGCCGTCCCGGGAAAGGAGGTCGCCTGCCACAAGCAGCGCAGGAGCCCGGCACTTCTGACCTCCGTACCTCTTTGAGCCGGCTTTCCTGATCGCATCGGCTGGAGGAGGAGGGTGCTTCGGATCGTCAGGTGGGCACTAGGGACTGCCCTCGCCATGGCATCCCGGATGGCTTGGAAGGCGTGGGCCGTCGTCGGGTCCCATCGGGCTGGAGAGGCAGGCTGATGAGGTGTGGCGGGGGTGGGTGGGGGGTGGACACCAGACGCACCCCTACAGTGTCTGGGCAGGCCTGAAACATTTGGGGATCCTTGGCGATCCATCGCCCTGGGCATCGCTGAAGGTCCCCTCGACCTTTGCTCAGCCTAGTTCCCCCAAGCCGGACTCCGGAAATCGCGGGACCGTGGAGACGATCGCGGTTGGGTGGGGGCGTCGACCAAAGCCCAGGTACTGCCGCAGCGGTCCCCTGCCTTGGCAAACCGCTGAGTTGGTTGCCAAGGACACTGCGGCAGTCACTGTGACGCGAGCCCCTGCTCAGCGCTCGCGCTTCTGAGGCCCCGCTTGCGCATGCGCATTGGCGTGCCCGGCCGGCCGGCCGACCGCAGTGTCAGCGCTCTCCCGCCGCAGCCGCACAGGACAAGGCTGGAGGCGGTGCCCGGGGCCGTCCCGGGGAAGGAGGCCGCCTGCCACAAGCAGCGCAGTAGCCCGGCACTTCTGACCTCCGTACCTTTTTGAGCCGGCTTTCCTTATCGCATCAGCTGGAGGAGGAGGGCGCTTCAGATCATCAGGTTTGCACTAAGGACTGCCCTCGTCATGGCATCCCGGATGGCTTGGAAGGAGTGGGCCGTGGTCGGGTGCTATCGGGCTGGAGATGCAGGCTGATGTGGTGTGGCGGGGGTGGGTGGACACCAGAGACTTGGACCTGACACCCCCGAGGAGTGTGTCAGCAGAACATTCCACTGCTCCGTGAGCTCACTGCCCCCCTTCGACATGGGCCACCCACCAAGGAGCCCTGCCTTGATTTCCAAGTCGACACACACACACACACACACACACACACACACACCAACACACGGAGACTAAGCCACGCGGAGAAACCCAACAGTCGCAGGCAGCTCCTGAGGCTGTGCGGTTCTCCTCCCTTCCGGGAAGCCCCTCAGGGATAGAGCAGCCCCGCAGCACACAGGCTGACCTTACCTGGAATTTCCAGCATGGACAGACTTCAAGGAGACGCGCCCCAGCAGAGTCTGGGCAGGCCTGAAACATTTGGGGATCCTTGGCGATCCATCGCCCTGGGCATCGCTGATGGTCCCCTCGACCTTTTCTCAGCCTGGTTACTCCAAGCCGGACTCCGGAAATCGCAGGACCGTGGCGACGATCGCGGTGGGGTGGGGGGCGTCGCCCAACGCCCAGGTTCTGCCGCAGCGGGCCCCTGCCTTGGCAAACCGCTGAGACGGTTGCCCAGGACACTGCGCCGGTCACTGTGACGCGAGCCCCTACTCAGCGCTCGCGCTTCTGAGGCCCCGCTTGCGCATGCGCATTGGCGTGCCCGGCCAGCCGGCCGACCGCAGTGTCAGCGCTCTCCCGCGGCAGCCGCACAGGACAAGGCTGGAGGCGGTGCCCGGGGCCGTCCCGGGGAAGGAGGCCGCCTGCCACAAGCAGCGCAGTAGCCCGGCACTTCTGACCTCCGTACCTCTTTGAGCCGGCTTTCCTGAACGCATCGGCTGGAGGAGGAGGGCGCTTCAGATCGTCAGGTGGGCACTAAGGAGTGCCCTCGCCAAGGCATCCCGGATGGCTTGGAAGGAGTGGGCCGTGGTCGGGTGCCATCGGGCTGAGGATGCAGGCTGATGAGGTGTGGCGGCGGTGGGTGGACACCAGAGACTTGGGCCTGACACCCGCGAGGAGGGTGTCATCAGAACATTCCCCTGCTCCGTGAGCTCACTGCCGCCCTTTGACATGAGCCACCCACCAAGGGGCCCTGCCTTGATTTCCAAGTCCACACACACACACACACACACACACACACACACACCAACACACGGAGACTAAGCCACGCGGAGAAACCCAACAGTCGCAGGCAGCTCCTGAGGCTGTGCGGTTCTCCTCCCTTCCTGGAAGCCCCTCGGGGATAGAGCAGCCCCGCAGCACACAGGCTGACCTTACCTGGAATTTCCAGCATGGACAGCCTTCAAGGAGACGCGCCCCAACAGAGTCCGGTCAGGCCTGAAATATTTGGGGATCCTTGGGGATCCATCGCCCTGGGCATCTCTGAAGGTCCCCTCGACCTTTTCTCAGCCTGGTTCCGCCAAGCCGGACTCCGGAAATCGCGGGACCGTGGCGACGATCGCGGTTGGGTGGGGGCGTCGCCCAAAGCCCAGGTACTGCCGCAGCGGTCCCCTGCCTTCGCAACCCGCTGAGTCGGCTGCCCAGGACACTGTGGCGGTCACGGTGAAGCGAGCCCCTGCTCATCTCTCGCGCTTCTGAGGACCCGCTTGCGCATGCGCATTGGCGTGCCTGGCCGGTCGGCCGACCGCAGTGTCAGCGCTCTCCCGCGGCAACCGCACAGGACAAGGCTGGAGGCGGTGCCCGGGGCCGTCCCGGGGAAGGAGGCCGCCTGCCACAAGCAGCGCAGTAGCCCGGCACTTCTGACCTCCGTATCTTTTTGAGCCGGCTTTCCTGATCGCATCAGCTGGAGGAGGAGGGCGCTTCAGATCCTCAGGTGGGCACTAAGGACTGCCCTCGTCATGGCATCCCGGATGGCTTGGAAGGAGTGGGCCGTGGTCGGGTGCCATCGGGCTGGAGATGCAGGCTGATGAGATGTGGCGGGGGTGGGTGGACACCAGAGACTTGGGCCTGACACCCCCGAGGAGTGTGTCAGCAGAACATTCCACTGTTCCGTGAGCTCACTGCCCCCCTTCGACATGGGCCACCCACCAAGGAGCCCTGCCTTGATTTCCAAGTCGACACACACACACACACACACACACACACACCAACACACGGAGACTAAGCCACGCGGGGAAACCCAACAGTCGCAGGCAGCTCCTGAGGCTGTGCGGTTCTCCTCCCTTCCTGGAAGCCCCTCGGGGATAGAGCAGCCCCGCAGCACACAGGCTGACCTTACCTGGAATTTCCAGCATGGACAGCCTTCAAGGAGACGCGCCCCAACAGAGTCTGGGCAGGCCTGAAACATCTGGGGATCCTTGGCGATCCATCGCCCTGGGCATCGCTGATGGTCCCCTCGACCTTTTCTCAGCCTGGTTACTCCAAGCCGGACTCCGGAAATCGCGGGACCGTGGCGATGAAAGCGATGGAGTGGGGGGCGTCGCCCAACGCCCAGGTACTGCCGCAGCGGGCCCCTGCCTTGGCAAACCGCTGAGACGGTTGCCCAGAACACCGCGGCGGTCACTGTGACGCGAGCCCCTGCTCAGCGCTCGCGCTTCTGAGGCCCCGCTTGCGCATGCGCATTGGCGTGCCCGGCCGGCCGGCCGACCGCAGTGTCAGCGCTCTCCCGCGGCAGCCGCACAGGACAAGGCTGGAGGCGGTGCCCGGGGCCGTCCCGGGGAAGGAGGGCGCCTGCCACAAGCAGCGCAGGAGCCCGGCACTTCTGACCTCCGTACCTCTTTGAGCCGGCTGTCGTGATCGCATCGGCTGGAGGAGGAGGGCGCTTCAGATCGTCAGGTGGGCACAAGGGACCGCCGTCGACTTGGCATCCCGGATGGCTTGGAAGGCGTGGGCCGTCGTCGTGTCCCATCGGGCTGGAGAGGCAGGCTAATGAGGTGTGGCGGGGGTGGGTGGGGGGTGGACAACGGACGCACCCCTAAAGAGTCTGGGCAGGCCTGAAACATTTGGGGATCCTTGGGGATCCATCGCCCTGGGCATCGCTGAAGGTCCCCTCGACCTTTTCTCAGCCTGGTTCCGCCAAGCCGGACTCCGGAAATCGCGGGACCGTGGCGACGATCGCGGTTGGGTGGGGGCGTCGCCCAAACACCAGGTACTGCCGCAGCGGTCCCCTGCCTTGGCAAACCGCTGGGTCGGCTGTCCAGGACACTGCGGCGGTCACTGTGACGCGAGCCCCTGCTCAGCGCTCGCGCTTCTGAGGACCCGCTTGCGCATGCGCATTGGCGTGCCCGGCCGGTCGGCCGACCGCAGTGTCAGCGCTCTCCCGCGGCAACCGCACAGGACAAGGCTGGAGGCGGTGCCCGGGGCCGTCCCGGGGAAGGAGGCCGCCTGCCACAAGCAGCGCAGTAGCCCGGCACTTCTGACCTCCGTACCTTTTTGAGCCGGCTTTCCTGATCGCATCAGCTGGAGGAGGAGGGCGCTTCAGATCATCAGGTGGGCACTAAGGACTACCCTCGTCATGGCATCCCGGATGGCTTGGAAGGAGTGGGCCGTGCTCGGGTGCCATCGGGCTGGAGATGCAGGCTGATGAGGTGTGGCGGGGGTGGGTGGACACCAGAGACTTGGACCTGACACCCCCGAGGAGTGTGTCAGCAGAACATTCCACTGTTCCGTGAGCTCACTGCCCCCCTTCGACATGGGACACCCACCAAGGAGCCCTGCCTTGATTTCCAAGTCGACACACACATACACACACACACACACACACCAACACACGGAGACTAAGCCACGCGGAGAAACCCAACAGTCGCAGGCAGCTCCTGAGGCTGTGCGGTTCTCCTCCCTTCCGGGAAGCCCCTCGGGGATAGAGCAGCCCCGCAGCACACAGGCTGACCTTACCTGGAATTTCCAGCATGGACAGCCTTCAAGGAGACGCGACCCAACAGAGTCCGGTCAGGCCTGAAACATTTGGGGATCCTTGGGGATCCATCGCCCTGGGCATCGCTGAAGGTCCCCTCGACCTTTTCTCAGCCTGGTTCCGCCAAGCCGGACTCCGGAAATCGCGGGACCGTGACGACGATCGCGGTGGGGTGGGGGGCGTCGCCAAAAGCCCAGGTCCTGCCGCAGCGGGCCCCTGCCTTGGCATACCGCTGAGACGGTTGCCCAGGACACGGCGGCGGTCACTGTGACGCGAGCCCCTGTTCAGCGCTCGCGCTTCTGAGGCCACGCTAGCGCATGCGCATTGGCGTGCCCGGCCAGCCGGCCGACCGCAGTGTCAGCGCTCTCCTGCCGCAGCCGCACAGGAAAAGGCTGGAGGCGGTGCCCGGGGCCGTCCCGGGGAAGGAGGGCGCCTGCCACAAGCAGCGCAGCAGCCTGGCACTTCTGACCTCCGTACCTCTTTGAGCCGGCTTTCCTGATCGCATCCGCTGGAGGAGGAGGGCGCTTCAGATCGTCAGCTGGGCACAAGGGACTGCCGTCGCCTTGGGATCCCGGATGGCTTGGAAGGCGTGGGCCGTCGTCGGGTCCTATCGGGCTGGAGAGGCAGGCTGATGAGGTGTGGCGGGGGTGGGTGGGGGGTGGACACCAGACGCACCCCTACAGAGTCTGGGCAGGCCTGAAACATTTGGGGATCCTTGGGGATCCATCGCCCTGGGCATCGCTGAAGGTCCAATCGACCTTTTCTCAGCCTGGTTCCGCCAAGCCGGACTCCGGAAATCGCGGGACCGTGGCGACGATCGCGGTTGGGTGGGGGCGTCGCCCAAAGCCCAGGTACTGCCGCAGCGGTCCCCTGCCTAGGCAAACCGCTGAGTCGGTTGCCCAGGACACTGCGGCGGTCACTGTAACGCGAGCCCCTGCTCAGCGCTCGCGCTTCTGAGGCCCCGCTTGCGCATGCGCATTGGCGAGCCTGGCCGGTCGGCCGACCGCAGTGTCAGCGCTCTCCCGCAGCAAGCGCACAGGACAAGGCTGGAGGCGGTGCCCGGGGCCGTCCCGGGGAAGGAGGCCGCCTGCCACAAGCAGCGCAGTAGCCCGGCACTTCTGACCTCCGTACCTTTTTGAGCCGGCTTTCCTGATCGCATCAGCTGGAGGAGGAGGGCGCTTCAGATCGTCAGGTGGGCACTAAGGACTGCCCTCGTCATGGCATTCCGGATGGCTTGGAAGGAGTGGGCCGTGGTCGGGTGCCATCGGGCTGGAGATTCAGACTGATGAGGTGTGGCAGGGGTGGGTGGACACCAGAGACATGGACCTGACACCCCCGAGGAGGGTGTCAGCACAACATTCCTCTGCTCCGTGAGCTCAATGCCCCCCTTCGACATGGGCCACCCACCAAGGGGCCCTGCCTTGATTTCCAAGTCCACACACACACACAAACACACCCCAACACACGGAGACTAAGCCACGCGGAGAAACCCAACAGTCGCAGGCAGCTCCTGAGGCTGTGCGGTTCTCCTCCCTACGGGAAGCCCCTCGGTGATAGAGCAGCCCCGCAGAACACAGGCTGACCTTACCTGGAATTTCCAGCATGGACAGCCTTCAAGGAGACGCGCCTCAACAGAGTCTGGGCAGGCCTGAAACATTTGGGGATCCTTGGGGATTCATCGCCCTGGGCATCGCTGAAGGTCCCCTCGTCCTTTTCTCAGCCTGGTTCCGCCAAGCTGGACTCCGGAAATCGTGGGACCGTGGCGACGATCGCGGTGGGGTGGGGGGCGTCGCCCAAAGCCCAGGTCCTGCCGCAGCGGGACCCTCCCTTGGCAAACCGCTGAGACGGTTGCCCAGGACACTGCGGCGGTCACTGTGACGCGAGCCCCTGCTCATCTCTCGCGCTTCCGAGGCCCCGCTTGCGCATGCGCATTGGCGTGCCCGGCCGGCCGGCCGACCGCAGGGTCAGCGCTCTCCCGCCACAGCCGCACAGGACAAGGCTGGAGGCGGTGCCCGGGGCCGTCCCGGGAAAGGAGGTCGCCTGCCACAAGCAGCGCAGTAGCCCGGCACTTCTGACCTCCGTACCTCTTTGAGCCGGCTTTCCTGATCGCATCGGCTGGAGGAGGAGGGCGCTTCAGATCGTCAGGTGGGCACTAAGGACTGCCCTCGCCAAGGCATCCCGGATGGCTTGGAAGAAGTGGGCCGTGGTCGGGTGCCATCGGGCTGGAGATGCAGGCTGATGAGGTGTGGCGGGGGTGTGTGGACACCAGAGATTTGGGCCTGACACCCGCGAGGAGGGTGTCATCAGAACATTCCCCTGCTCCGTGAGCTCACTGTCCCCCTTTGACATGAGCCACCCACCAAGGGGCCCTGCCTTGATTTCCAAGTCCACACACACACACACACACACACACACACACACACCAACACACGGAGACTAAGCCGCGTGGAGAAACCCAACAGTCGCAGGCAGCTCCTGAGGCTGTGCGGTTCTCCTCCCTTCCGGGAAGCCCCTCGGGGATAGAGCAGCCCCGCAGCACACAGGCTGACCTTACCTGGAATTTCCAGCATGGACAGCCTTCAAGGAGACGCGCCCCAACAGAGTCCGGTCAGGCCTGAAACATTTGGGGATCCTTGGGGATCCATCGCCCTGGGCATCGCTGAAGGTCCCCTCGATCTTTTCTCAGATTGGTTCCGCCAAGCCGGACTCCGGAAATCGCGGGACCGTGGCGACGATCGCGATTGGGTGGGGGGCGTCGCCCAAAGCCCAGGTCCTGCCGCAGCGGGCCCCTGCCTTGGCAAACCGCTGAGACGGTTGCCCAGGACACGGCGGCGGTCACTGTGACGCGAGCCCCTGCTCAGCGCTCGTGCTTCTGAGGCCCCGCTTGCGCATGCGCATTGGCGTGCCCGGCCAGCCGGCCGACCGCAGTGTCAGCGCTCTCCCGCCGCAGCCGCACAGGACAAGGCTGGAGGCGGTGCCCGGGGCCGTCCCGGGAAAGGAGGTCGCCTGCCACAAGCAGCGCAGGAGCCCGGCACTTCTGACCTCCGTACCTCTTTGAGCCGGCTTTCCTGACCGCATCGGCTGGAGGAGGAGGGTGCTTCGGATCGTCAGGTGGGCACTAGGGACTGCCCTCGCCATGGCATCCCGGATGGCTTGGAAGGAGTGGGCTGTGGTCGGGTCCCATCGGGCTGGAGATGCAGGCTGATGAGGTGTGGCGGGAGTGGGTGGACACCAGAGACTTGGGCCTGACAACCCCGAGGATGGTGTCAGCAGAACATTCCCCTGCTCCGTGAGCTCACTGCCTCCGATCGACATGGGCCACCCACCAAGGGGCCGTGCCTTGGTTTCCAAGTCAACACACACACACACACGGAGACTAAGCCACGCGGAGAAACCCAACAGTCGCAGGCAGCTCCTGAGGCTGTGCGGTTCTCCTCCCTTCCGAGAAGGCCCTCGAGGATAGAGCAGCCCCGCAGCACACAGGCTGACCTTACCTGGAATTTCCAGTATGGACAGCCTTCAAGGAGACGCGCCCCAACAGAGTCTGGGCAGGCCTGAAACATTTGGGGATCCTTGGCGATCCATCGCCTTGGGCATCGCTGAAGGTCCCCTCGACCTTTTCTCAGCCTGGTTACTCCAAGCCGGACTCCGGAAATCGCGGGACCGTGGCGACGATCGCGGTGGGCAGGGGGGCGTCGCCCAACGCCCAGGTCCTGCCGCAGCGGGCCCCTGCCTTGGCAAACCGCTGAGACGGTTGCCCAGGACACTGCGGCGGTCACTGTGACGCGAGCCCCTGCTCAGCGCTCGCGCTTCTGAGGCCCCGCTTGCGCATGCGCATTGGCGTGCCCGGCCGGACGGACGACTGCAGTGTCAGCGCTCTTCCGCGGGAGCCGCACAGGACAAGGCTGGAGGCGGTGCCCGGGGCCGTCCCGGGGAAGGAGGCCGCCTGCCACAAGCAGCGCAGTAGCCCGGCACTTCTGACCTCCGTACCTCTTTGAGCCGGCTTTCCTGATCGCATCGGCTGGAGGAGGAGGGCGCTTCAGATCGTCAGGTGGGCACTAAGGACTGCCCTCGCCAAGGCATCCCGGATAGCTTGGAAGGAGTGGGCCGTGGTCGGGTCCCATCGGGCTGGAGATGCAGGCTGATTTGGTGTGGCGGGGGTGGGTGGACACCAGAGACTTGGTCCTGACACCCGCGAGGAGGGTGTCAGCAGAACATTCCCCTGCTCTGTGAGCTCACTGCCCTCCTTTGACATGAGCCACCCACCAAGGGGCCCTGCCTTGATTTCCAATTCCACACACACACACACACACACACACACAGCAACACACGGAGACAAAGCCACACGGAGAAACCCAACAGTCGCAGGCAGCTCCTGAGGCTGTGCGGTTCTCCTCCCTTCCGGGAAGCCCCTCGGGGATAGAGCAGCCCCGCAGCACACAGGCTGACCTTACCTGGAATTTCCAGCATGGACAGCCTTCAAGGTGACGCGCCCCAACAGAGTCCCGTCAGGCCTGAAACATTTGGGGATCCTTGGGGATCCATCGCCCTGGGCATCGCTGAAGGTCCCCTCGACCTTTTCTCAGCCTGGTTCCGCCAAGCCGGACTCCAGAAATCGCGGGACCGAGGCGACGATCGCGGTTGGGTGGGGGGCGTCGTCCAAAGCCCAGGTCCTGCCGCAGCGGGCCCCTGCCTTGGCATACCGCTGAGACGGTTGCCCAGAACACCGCGGCGGTCACTGTGACGCGAGCCCCTGCTCAGCGCTCGCGCTTCTGAGGCCCCGCTTGCGCATGCGCATTGGCGTGCCCGACCAGCCGGCCGACCGCAGTGTCAGCGCTCTCCCGACGCAGCCGCACAGGACAAGGCTGGAGGCGGTGCCCGCGGCCGTCCCGGGGAAGGAGGGCGCCTGCCACAAGCAGCGCAGCAGCCCGGCACTTCTGACCTCCGTACCTCTTTGAGCCGGCTTTCCTGATCGCATCGGCTGGAGGAGGAGGGCGCTTCAGATCGTCAGGTGGGCACAAGGGTCTGCCGTCGCCTTGGCATCCCGGATGGCTTGGAAGGCGTGGGCCGTCGTCGGGTCCCATCGGGCTGGAGAGGCAGGCTGATGAGGTGTGGCGGAGGTGGGTGGGGGGTGGACACCAGACGCACCCCTACAGTGTCTGGGCAGGCCTGAAACATTTGGGGATCCTTGGCGATCCATCGCCCTGGGCATCGCTGAAGGTCCCCTCGACCTTTGCTCAGCCTAGTTCCGCCAAGCCGGACTCCGGAAATCGCGGGACCGTGGCGACGATCGCGGTTGGGTGGGGGCGTCGCCCAAAGCCCAGGTACTGCCGCAGCGGTCCCCTGCCTTGGCAAACCGCTGAGTCGGTTGCCAAGGACACTGCGGCGGTCACTGTGACGCGAGCCCCTGCTCAGCGCTCGCGCTTCTGAGGCCCCGCTTGCGCATGCGCATTGGCGTGCCCGGCCGGCCGGCCGACCGCAGTGTCAGCGCTCTCCCGCCGCAGCCGCACAGGACAAGGCTGGAGGCGGTGCCCGGGGCCGTCCCGGGGAAGGAGGCCGCCTGCCACAAGCAGCGCAGTAGCCCGGCACTTCTGACCTCCGTACCTTTTTGAGCCGGCTTTCCTTATCGCATCAGCTGGAGGAGGAGGGCGCTTCAGATCATCAGGTTTGCACTAAGGACTGCCCTCGTCATGGAATCTCGGATGGCTTGGAAGGAGTGGGCCGTGGTCGGGTGCTATCGGGCTGGAGATGCAGGCTGATGTGGTGTGGCGGGGGTGGGTGGACACCAGAGACTTGGACCTGACACCCCCGAGGAGTGTGTCAGCAGAACATTCCACTGCTCCGTGAGCTCACTGCCCCCCTTCGACATGGGCCACCCACCAAGGAGCCCTGCCTTGATTTCCAAGTCGACACACACACACACACACACACACACACACACCAACACACGGAGACTAAGCCACGCGGAGAAACCCAACAGTCGCAGGCAGCTCCTGAGGCTGTGCGGTTCTCCTCCCTTCCTGGAAGCCCCTCGGGGATAGAGCAGCCCCGCAGCACACAGGCTGACCTTACCTGGAATTTCCAACATGGACAGCCTTCAAGGAGACGCGCCCCAACAGAGTCTGGGCAGGCCTGAAACATTTGGGGATCCTTGGCGATCCATCGCCCTGGGCATCGCTGAAGGTCCCCTAGACCTTTTCTCAGCCTGGTTACTCCAAGCCGGACTCCGGAAATCGCGGGACCGTGGCGACGAAAGCGATGGAGTGGGGGGCGTCGCCCAACGCCCAGGTACTGCCGCAGCGGGCCCCTGCCTTGGCAAACCGCTGAGACGGTTGCCCAGGACACGGCGGCGGTCACTGTGACGCGAGCCCCTGCTCAGCGCTCGCGCTTCTGAGGCCCCGCTTGCGCATGCGCATTGGCGTGCCCGGCCGGCCGGCCGACCGCAGTGTCAGCGCTCTCCCGCCGCAGCCGCACAGGACAAGGCTGGAGGCGGTGCCCGGGGCCGTCCCGGGGAAGGAGGGCGCCTGCCACAAGCAGCGCAGGAGCCCGGCACTTCTGACCTCCGTACCTCTTTGAGCCGGCTGTCGTGATCGCATCGGCTGGAGGAGGAGGGCGCTTCAGATCGTCAGGTGGGCACAAGGGACTGCCGTCGACTTGGCATCCCGGATGGCTTGGAAGGCGTGGGCCGTCGTCGTGTCCCATCGGGCTGGAGAGGCAGGCTGATGAGGTGTGGCGGGGGTGGGTGGGGTGTGGACAACGGACGCACCCCTACAGAGTCTGGGCAGGCCTGAAACATTTGGGGATCCTTGGGGATCCATCGCCCTGGGCATCGCTGAAGGTCCCCTCGACCTTTTCTCAGCCTGGTTCCGCCAAGCCGGACTCCGGAAATCGCGGGACCGTGGCGACGATCGCGGTTGGGTGGGGGCGTCGCCCAAACACCAGGTACTGCCGCAGCGGTCCCCTGCCTTGGCAAACCGCTGGGTCGGCTGTCCAGGACACTGCGGCGGTCACTGTGACGCGAGCCCCTGCTCAGCGCTCGCGCTTCTGAGGACCCGCTTGCGCATGCGCATTGGCGTGCCTGGCCGGTCGGCCGACCGCAGTGTCAGCGCTCTCCCGCGGCAACCGCACAGGACAAGGCTGGAGGCGCTGCCCGGGGCCGTCCCGGGGAAGGAGGCCGCCTGCCACAAGCAGCGCAGTAGCCAGGCACTTCTGACCTCCGTACCTTTTTGAGCCGGCTTTCCTGATCGCATTAGCTGGAGGAGGAGGGCGCTTCAGATCATCAGGTGTGCACTAAGGACTGCCCTCGCCATGGCATCCCGGATGGCTTGGAAGGAGTGGGCCGTGCTCGGGTGCCATCGGGCTGGAGATGCAGGCTGATGAGGTGTGGCGGGGGTGGGTGGACACCAGAGACTTGGACCTGACACCCCCGAGGAGTGTGTCAGCAGAACATTCCCCTGCTCCGTGAGCTCACTGCCCCCCTTCGACATGGGCCACCCACCAAGGGGCCCTGCCTTGATTTCCAAGTCCACACACACACACACACACACACACACACACACCAACACACGGAGACTAAGCCACGCGGAGAAACCCAACAGTCGCAGGCAGCTCTTGAGGCTGTGCGTTTCTCCTCCCTTCCGGGAAGCCCTTCGGGGATAGAGCAGCCCCGCAGCACACAGGCTGACCTTACCTGGAATTTCCAGCATGGACAGCCTTCAAGGAGACGCGCCCCAACAGTCTGGGCAGGCCTGAATCATTTGGGGATACTTGGGGATCCATCGCCCTGGGCATCGCTGAAGGTCCCCTCGAACTTTTCTCAGCCTGGTTCCGCCAAGCCGGACTCCGGAAATCGCGGGACCGTGGCGACGATCGCGGTGGGGTGGGGGGCGTCGCCCAAAGCCCAGGTACTGCCGCAGCGGGACCCTGCCTTGGCAAACCGCTGAGACGGTTGCCCAGGACACTGCGGCGGTCACTGTGACGCGAGCCCCTGCTCAGCGCTCGCGCTTCTGAGGCCCCGCTTGCGCATGCGCATTGGCGTGCCCGGCCGGCCGGCCGACCGCAGTGTCAGCGCTCTCCTGCCGCAGCCGCACAGGACAAGGCTGGAGGCGGTGCCCGGGGCCGTCCCGGGGAAGGAAGCCGCCTGCCACAAGCAGCGCAGTAGCCCGGGACTTCTGACCTCCGTTCCTCTTTGAGCCGGCTTTCCTGATCGCATCGGCTGGAGGAGGAGCGCGCTTCAGATCGTCAGGTGGGCACTAGGGATTGCCCTCGCCATGGCATCCTGAATGGCTTGCAAGGAGTGGGCCGTGGTCGGGTCCCATCGGCCTGGAGATGCAGGCTGATGAGGTGTGGAGGGGGTGGGTGGACACCAGAGACTTGGGCCTGACACCCCCGAGGAGGGTGTTAGCAAAACATTTCCCTGCTCCGTGAGCTCACTGCCCCCCTTCGACATGGGCCACCCACCAAGGGGTCCTGCCTTGGTTTCCAAGTCAACACACACACACCACACACACACACACACACACACACGGAGACTAAACCACGCGGAGAAACCCAACAGTCGCAGGCAGCTCCTGAGGCTGTGCGGTTCTCCTCCCTTCCGGGAAGCCCCTCGGGGATAGAGCAGCCCCGCAGCACACAGGCTGACCTTTCCTGGAATTTCCAGCATGGACAGCCTTCAAGGAGACGCGCCCCAACAGAGTCTGGGCTGGCCTGAAACATTTGGGGATCCATGGCGATCCATCGCCCTGGGCATCGCTGAAGGGCCCCTCGATCTTTTCTCAGCCTGGTTCCGCCAAGCCGGACTCCGGAAATCGCGGGACCGTAGCGACGATCGCGGTGGGGTGGGGGGCGTGGCCCAAAGCCCAGGTCCTGCCGCAGCGGGCCCCTGCCTTGGCAAACCGCTGAGACGGTTGCCCAGGACACGGCGGCGGTCACTGTGACGCGAGCCCCTGCTCAGCGCTCGCGCTTCCGAGGCCCCGCTTGCGCATGCGCCTTGGCGTGCCCGGCCGGCCGGCCGACCGCAGTGTCAGCGCTCTCCCGCCGCAGCCGCACAGGACAAGGCTGAAGGCGGTGCCCGGGGCGGTCCCGGGGAAGGAGGCCGCCTGCCACAAGCAGCGCAGTAGCCCGGGACTTCTGACCTCCGTTCCTCTTTGAGCCGGCTTTCCTGATCGCATCGGCTGGAGGAGGAGGGCGCTTCAGATCGTCAGGTGGGCACTAGGGACTGCCCTCGCCTTGGCATCACGGATAGCTTGGAAGGCGTGGGCCGTCGTCGGGTCCCATCGGTCTGGAGAGGCAGGCTGATTAGGTGTGGCTGGGATGGGTGGGCACCAGAAACTTGGGCCTGAGACCCCCGAGGAGGGTGTCAGCAGAACATTCCCCTGCTCCGTGAGCTCACTGCCCCCCTTCGACATGGGCCACACACCAAGGGGCCCTGCCTTGTTTCCAAGTCCACACACACACACACACACACACACACAGACGGAAACTAAGCCATGCGGAGAAATCCAACAGTCGCAGGCAGCTCCTGAGGCTGTGTGGTTCTCCTCCCTTCCGGGAAGCCCCTCCGGTATAGAGCAGCCCCACAGCACACAGGCTGACCTTACCTGGAATTTCCAGCATGGACAGCCTTCAAGGAGACTCGACCCAACAGAGTCTGGGCAGGCCTGAAACATTTGGGGATCCTTGGGGATCCATCGCCCTGGGCATCGCTGAAGGTCCCCTCGAACTTTTCTCAGCCTGGTTACTCCAAGCCGGACTCCGGAAATCGCGGGACCGTGGCGACGATCGCGGTGGGGGTGGGGGGCGTCGCCCAAAGCCCAGGTCCTGCCGCAGCGGGCCCCTGCCTTGGCAAACCGCTGAGACGGTTGCCCAGTACACTGCGGCGGTCAATGTGACGCGAGCCCCTGCTCAGCGCTCGCGCTTCTGAGTCCCCGCTTGCGCATGCGCATTGGCGTGCCCGGCCGGCCAGCCGGCCGCAGTGTCAGCGCTCTCCCGCCGCAGCCGCACAGGACAAGGCTGGAGGCGGTGCCCGGGGCCGTCCCGGGGAAGGAGGCCGCCTGCCACAAGCAGCGCAGTAGCCCGGCACTTCTGACCTCCGTACCTCTTTGAGCCTGCTTTCCTGATCGCATCGGCTGGAGGAGGAGGGCTGCTTCGGATCGTCAGATGGGCACTAGGGACTGCCCTCACCATGGCATCCCGGATGGCTTGGAAGGAGTGGGCCGTGGTCTGGTCCCATCGGGCTGGAGATGCAGGCTGATGAGGTGTGGCGGGGGTGTGTGGACACCAGAGACTTGGGTCTGACACCCCCGAGGAGGGTGTCAGCAGAACATTCCCCTGCTCCGTGAGCTCACTGCCCCCCTTCGACATGGGCCACCCACCAAGGGGCCCTGCCTTGATTTCCAAGTCCACACACACACACACACACACACACACACCAACACACGGAGACTAAGCCACGCGGAGAAACACAACAGTCGCAGGCAGCTCCTGAGGCTGTGCGGTTCTCCTCCGTTCCGAGAAGCCCCTCGGGGATAGAGCAGCCCCGCAGAACACAGGCTGACCTTACCTGGAATTTCCAGCATGGATAGCCTTCAAGGAGACGCGCCCCAACAGAGTCTGGGCAGGCCTGAAACATTTGGGGATCCTTGGCGATCCATCGCCCTGGGCATCGCTGAAGGTCCCCTCGACCTTTTCTCACCCTGGTTCCGCCAAGCCGTCCTCCGGAAATCGCGGGACCGTAGCGACGATCGCGGTGGGGTGGGGGTCATCGCCCAAAGCCCAGGTACTGCCGCAGCGGGCCCCTGCCTTGGCAAACCGCTGAGACGATTGCCCAGGACACGGCGGCGGTCTCTGTGACGCGAGCCCCTGCTCAGCGCTGGCGCTTCTGAGGCCCCGCTTGTGCATGCGCATTGGCGTGCCCGGCCGGCCGGCCGACTGCAGTGTCAGCGCTCTCCCGCCGCAGCTGCACAGGACAAGGCTGGAGGCGGTGCCCGGGGCCGTCCCGGGGAAGGAGGCCGCCTGCCACAAGCCGCGCAGTAGCCCGGCACTTCTGACCTCCGTACCTCTTTGAGCCGGCTTTCCTGATCGCATCGGCTGGAGGAGGAGCGCGCTTCAGATCGTCAGGTGGGCACTAGGGACTGCCCTCGCCATGGCATCCCGGATGGCTTGGAAGGAGTGGGCCGTGATCGGGTCCCATCGGGCTGAAGACGCAGGCTGATGAGGTGTGGAGGGGATGGGTGGACACCAGAGACTTGGGCCTGACAACCCTGAGGAGGGTGTCAGCAGAACATTCCCCTGCTCCGTGAGCTCACTGCCCCCCTTCGACATGGGCCACCCACCAAGGGGCCCTGCCTTGATTTCCAAGTCCCCCCCCCCCACACACACACACCAACACACGGAGACTAAGCCACGCGGAGAAACCCAACAGTCGCAGGCAGCTCCTGAGGCTGTGCGGTTCTCCTCCCTTCCGGGAAGCCCCTCGGGGATAGAGCAGCCCCGCAGCACACAGGCTGACCTTACCTGGAATTTCCAGCATGGACAGCCTTCAAGGAGACGCGCCCCAACAGAGTCTGGGAAGGCCTGAAACATCTAGGGGATCCTTGGGGATCCATCACCCAGGGCATCCCTGAAGGTCCCCTGGACCTTTTCTCAGCCTGGTTACTCCAAGCCGGACTCCGGAAATCGCGGGACCGTGGCGACGATCGCGGTGGGGTGGAGGGCGTCGCCCAAAGCCCAGGTACTGCCGCAGCGGGCCCCTGCCTTGGCAAACCGCTGAGACGGTTGCCCAGGAGACGGCGGCGGTCACTGTGACGCGAGCCCCTGCTCAGCGCTCGCGCTTCTGAGGCCCCGCTTGCGCATGCGCATTGGCGTGCCCGGCCGGCCGGCGGACCGCAGTGTCAGCGCTCTCCCGCCGCAGCCGCACAGGACAAGGCTGGAGGCGGTGCCCGGGGTCTTTCTGGGAAAGGACGCTGCCTGGCACAAGCAGTGCGGGAGCGCGGCAGTTCTGACCTCCGTACCTCTTTGAGCCGGCTTTCCTCATCGGATCGGCTCGAGGACGAGGGCGCTTCAGATCGTCAGGTGTTCTCTGGGGACTGCCCTCCCCGTGGCATTCCGGATGGCTTGGAATGCGTGGGCCGTGGTCGGGTCGCATCGGGCTGGAGATTCAGTCTGATGAGGTGTGGCGGGGTCGGTGGACCCCGGAAACATGGGCCTGAGACCCTCGAGGAGGGTGTCAGCAGAAGAATCCCCTGCTCCGTGAGCTCACTGCCACCCTTCAACATGGGCCACCCGCCAAGGGGCCCTGCCTTGGTCTCCAAGTCCAGGGACCCGTGTTTCTCAGCGCTCTTGATGGAGAAGGCACTACCGCTGAGGGCCCCTGCTTTGCCAAGCCCCGGCCACAAGCAGCGCAAACACACGCACACACACGTGAACACACACGGAGACATACAAGCTGACACACACACATGCACACACACACACACACACGGAGACTAAGCCACGCGGGGAAATCCAACAGTCACAGGCAGCTCCTGAGGTTGTGCGGTTCTGCTCTGTTCTGGGAAGCCCCTCGGTGTTAGAGCAGCCCCGCACCACACAGGCTGACCTTACCTTTAATTCCCAGCGGGGACAGCCTTCAAGGAGTCGCACCCCAAGATCGTCTGGGCAGACCTGAATCATGTAGGGGATCCTTCAGGATCCATCGCCCTGGGCATCCGTGACGGTCCGCTGGACCTTTTCTCAGCCTGGTTCCGCCATGCCGGACTCCGGAAATCTTGGGACCGTGGCGACGTTCGCGGTGAGCGAGGTGCCGCCGCCCAACGCCCAGGCAATGCCGCAGCGGGCCCCTGCCTTGCCAAGCCGCTGAGACGGTTCCCCGGGACACGGCGGCCGTCACTGTGAGGCGACCCGCGGCTCAGCCCCAGGGCTTCTGAGGCCCCACTTGCGCATGCGCATTGGCGTGTCAGGCCGAGCAGCCGGCAGAATTGCCCGCGCTCTCCCCCCGCAGCCGCTTCTCTCTTTCTTTAACCAAAGTGTTAGGTGTGACTGTCACAAGTGTTATGTTTTCCAGTAAACTGGAAGTATCATATTATTTGACACTTATGTTTGTATCCTAAATTTCACCACCTATATGTCATGTTCACATGTTGATTCCTCAGGAATGAAATGAAGGTACTACCTTGAAATATATTTTGTAGAAACTTGTCATGTCGAGGAACATTTTAGCATGGTAAGTTCCCTTAGCTATATGAATTTTTGCATGTTTCAGAGAGATCAGGAAATAAAATACTACAAAAAAGAAGGAGAAGGAGAAAGAGAAGCAGAAGGAGAAGGAGAAGAAGAAAGAAGCAGAAGCAGAAGACCTTATTTTTGTACCCAAGGAAGTCAAAGAATGCAGCACACTCTGGGATTGAATTATGAGTCCTTTATTATGCCAGCAACCAAGAGATGGCTGATCCCCAAAATTCTCTCGGCCCCTAAGAAAATGTTAGGTCTTTTATACCCTAGTTTTAAATGGGAGGGGGAACTTAGCTGAAGCAAATTTTTCACAAAAGCAGAATAAGCAAAAATTAAAAGGTAATCTATTATATGAGAAATAAAACAGTGCCAGGTGCAAGGGGTAATGTTGTCACAAAAGACATACAACTTACATAGGTAACGGGGGCTCTGGGCACTGGACGGCAGCTGCCTGTGTTCCCAGGCTCTGTTTGTATCACTTAACTCGGCCTCTTATCAACAAATGCATTCCTGGAGGTGCCCAGTGTCAGCCCGCCCCAGCTACGTACTCTGCTTCTGTACTGAATGGTGGGAAAATAACTAAAATGTAGAAGCTAAGATGGAAGATGGAATCTGTACAGCTCTGGAAGCTAACCTAAAGCCTGAACAGCTTTTAGTCTGAGAGAGAGTTAGTTTTAACTGGCAAAAAGCAGGTTATCACATTATGAAGTGCAGTTTACATCAACCCGGTGTCACTACACGTGGAGAAATCCACAAAAGCGCTAGTCAACAACAGGAGAAAAACAGCAGCTAACACGTCCTGTGGAAAAGATACGCCTTACTAGAATTCCGTGCCAAGGCATCGCTTCTGGTAATCTTAAGGGAGCAAAGTATTACTTTTTAGACAGCGTTTCTATTTTGGGCAAATACTACTACAGCCCAGGATGGCGCCATGATTCCCTTTCCATTTTGCAAATATGCTGGCCTGGGGAAGGAGAAAATAAGATATCATGATAAAAGGTGATTGACACCCAGCCAAGATGAAGCTTTCCTAGGGAGGGAGGGAGGCCTGAGGAGTGAAGGGGTGAAAAAACACGACCACTGCAGTCCAGTCCGCCCACCCGCTTACCCATGTGGACCAAAGGCTGTGCCATAGCCCCCAGCTGCCTCTGGGGAGGTGGGACCTTGCCCCACCCCCACCCCCTCTTCAAAAACAGTGGCCACTGAGTGAGGTCAGGCCTGGCGATCACCCATGTAAATGTCAACCGGCAAAGTGTTGGGGGAGGGGAGAGAAGATGGAGGCCCACCCGGCTGGCTCCAGAACGTTTCCACCCAGGATGGTGGGGGGGCATGGTGTTGGGGGGAACTCACCTCACAAACTCACTGAATTGGAGTAAAGGGGCGGGGGGTGCTTAAAAAAATAAACCAACTCCTCATAAAGCCCAAGTAGAAGAGTCTATGCGCATGAAAGTCACCAACAAACAAAGAAACACAAAGTACTGATAAAAGAACAATAGGGCCCCCACCAGGGTGGATGTTCCCTAGGCAAGAAGGGAGAGAGGGAGGGGCCTCCAGATGGGAGGAAGAGAAACCGGTTGCCCCAGGCTCTGTGAAGTCGTCAGACAGACCTCCCTCCACCCCACCTCGATTTTCCATTACAGTGGCCGCTAGGTGATGCCCGAAGACAACTGATGCTTGCAGCTGTCAGCACGGAAAAGAAGGGAACCTTGGATCGCTCTGGGTCAAGATGGAGGTTTGTGGGGAGTGACTCAGGCATGCCATGTTGCCAGCCTCTCCCCTTTCCCTCTCAGACCAGGTCGTTTCTGGGCCCAGGGAGTCCTCTCAGGTGGTGTCCGCCTGCAACTAGTCAACCAGAGCCTCCAGGGGACACGGCCTAGGCACCCACCCATGGGTTCATCTGGAACTTCAATTCCCCTAGAGAACAGGAAGAGGAGACAAAGGGCGAGGATGTGTGGACAGAGGCTACGGGTGGAGATGGGGCCTATCTAAGATGGAAGTCCAGTCCATAGCGTTTCCGAGTGGACTCCAGACCAACTACCTCCGAGTAGCAATACCTGTTACAGGGAAACGAAGGTCCGTGAAACCCTCTCTCCCAGAGACAGCGTGGATTTCACGGGGAGAAGACAGCTTGCAGCATGCTTCCTCCCATCCCGGGGTCAAGTTTTCACTCCCAAACTTTGCATTTCTTCCCCCCACCCCCACAAAGTTCCACTCTTGTTGCCCAGGCTAGAGTGCAGTGGCATGATTTCAGCTCACCAAAACCTCCGCATCCTGGATGTAAGGTATATTGCTGAGTCAAAATGAGGAAACTGAGGCCAGTGTGAGAAAATGAGAATCCAATTTATTCAACTCCCGGGTGAGGTTCTGTGGTCTGGGAAGGGGCCAGAGAAGTCACACTGGGCTTCTCAGGGTGTGGGGTTTTATAGGGAGTGGAGATAATTGATTGGTCTTTAGGGAAACAAAGACTTGACAGTTTCATTGGTGAGTTTCATTGGTGAGGGGGTTTGATTGATCACTAGGGAAACAAAGAGCAGACAGTTTCATTGGTGTGGGGAAGTCAAGGTGCCGATGGGATGAGCTACCATCGGTTGCCAGGTGGGACTACTGGTGGGTTGACTGGCTGGAGAGGTCAATGTTAAGCTGCCATTGGACAAATCTTTGGTGGGCTTTTTAAATTTTGAAGGGGTTGAGTGAGGAATGCAGGAGTGGGTGTGTGGAGCCTGCATGGAGAGGCCAGATAGGAGTGGGTGTGTGGAATGATGACTTCATTATCCGGCACAGGGAGTGATAAGTGTGTCCATTTAGCTCCTGGTGAGGCAGCCGGCCTTACACTGGGTTCCAGTGATTCTTCTGCCTCAGCCTCCTGAGTAGCTTGGGTTGACAGGCACGTACCACCATGCCTGGGGAATTTTGTATTTTTAGTAGAGATGGGATTTCTCCATGTTGCCCTGGCTGGCCTTGAATTCTCAACCTCATGTGATCCACCCACCTAGGTCTCCCAAAGCTCTGGGAGGACGGACGTGAGCCACTGTGCCCGGTGGCCTAGTATGCATTTCTGAATCGTGTTCCCCAGAGTCCACCCTCTGGTGAATCAGTCAGTGCCAGGAGCTCTCGACCAGCAAGAGGATTCCAACCTGAGTGGGGGGTGCGCAGGAAGAAAAGAAGACAGACAAAGCGGGGTCAGGAGGGTTGAGAAGTCAATGCTTCACTAACAACTTTATTTCTCAAAGGCTTTGATCATATACATTTTCCAGGCTCTGGTTTACATCAGTGCAAGAGGAAAAACTGATCACTAAATCACATGCTCTGTACAATAAAGATGGCACATACACAATCAGTAATCTCAAAAGGTAATGATTATTTTGGAGGTTTACAAAGACCTAATTTCTCAAGACCACCTTGATCTTTCTAATCACATTGTTCCTCAAGAATGCACGTCTTCCTGGTTATCTTTTAACTAGCCTCTCCCCTTGCCTCTTTTCATCTCTCAATCTCAAATTCCTTCCTCCCGGAGACACTGTTTCTAGGCTCAACCACTCGTATCGTGTAGCTTGCCTTGCAAGCCTTCACATGGGTGGGCTCCCCACAAGCCAGGAATCTAGTTTGGTGAACCCCAGAGCACCCACATCTGACCTCTAAGATCGGAGTCTGCACACTACACATCGCTCCATGCAGTGTCTCACCGCGAGAACATCACTGCCATCCCAGCCCAGTAGCAATACAGTTCCTATGTCTTAGAAATCACTCACACAAAGGCACTGTGATAGGTCCTATGTCTAGAAATGCATGCCACAGTCATAAGCTTTCTTCCTTAGCATCTCTATGATTGGTTTCACTAGGTAAGATTTTCCTTAACCATTTATTTTTAAGTTGAGGAGTTTATCTGGGAAATACAAGAGGTATAGATGCCACAAGTGGCAGAGAGAAAAGTCTGAAACATGACTCTTCCATCCGAGTGGGAGCCTGGCCTCGACCTCCCCAAATCATACACCGAGTGGGGAAGCCCGGCAGGGACCCTCTGTCGGTCTAGATTCCTCTCAGCCTCTCTAAGTACACGCTCTTTCCTTTCATGGAAGAGGCAGGGCCCTCCCCCTCCCTGGAAACAAGGTTTCAGGACCTACAGTCAGAGAAGACACACCCTGTGTGAGAAGTCACCCCGGGGGCCTTCTTTCTGCAGGCTCCTGTGAAGACGGGTCCCAGAAATGAAACGTGTCTGGCCTATTCTCTGATTCATCTGTCTCTGACGAGTTGATGTTTCAGGCGAACCTTCAAAGGGACAAAGGCAAAGCTCTCCCTATGCCCCGATGTGACCTTTTCATGAGCAGCGAAGGATGACAGTCTCCCCAGGCCCAGGTCACCAGATACCCCGATCTGTTTCTCCCCTCCCTCCCAGTGGGATTCCACACGTCCGTCTTTGGGATGGGGTGACACAAAGTCCAAGCTATGGAACTGAGTCACTAATGGGGAGAGGGGATCGATGGAGTCAACCTATGGCAGAAATGACACGTCATTCAGAGCCTAAGGAAGGGCCGGCCGCAGTGAAAGGTGGCAGGGTGTGAGCTTGCTCCTTTTTCTTTTTCCCCCGGAAACAGAGTCTCACCCCTGTCACCCAGGCTGGAGTGCAATGGCGTGATCTCGGCTCAGTGCAACCTCCGCCTCCCAGGTTCAAGCGATTCTCCTGCCTGCCTCAGCCTCCCGAGTTGCTGGTATCACAGGTGCCCACCACCATGCCTGGCTAATTGTTTGTATGCTTAGTAGAGATGGGGTTTGATCACATTGGCCAGGCTGGTCTCGAATTCCTGACCTCATGATCCTCCCTCCTGGGCCTCCCAAAGTGCTAGGATGACAGGCGTGAGCCACCGCACCCAGCCCACATGCTTGCTCTTCAAGGGTGAAATCCTGGAGGCTCATGCCCATCATTCCAGCACTTTGGGAGACCCAGAAGGGAGGATCACTTGAGGTCAGGAGTTCGAGGCCAGCCTGACCAACATGGTGAAACCCCATCCCTCCTGAAATTAGGAAAAGTAGCCAGGCTTGGTGGTGCATGCCTGTCATTCCAGCTACTGAAGGCTGAAGCAGGAGAAAAGGAGACTCTTCCCACCCCACCACATCCCCCAACCCCCAGCCACAGCCAGCCTTCTTCTGGGGTAGTGCCTGCTTCTGAATGAATGGAGAAGATCCCAAGACTATGGGAGCCATCACCTCCAACTCCAGAAGGGAAACAGGGCTTTCTGCTTTTGAATGGGGCTCTAGAAGGCGGCAGTGCTGCTACTTTCAAAATGATGTGCCTCACTTTGCCTGGCACAGAGCGAGACTCCATCTCAAAAAGAGAAGAATGAAAAAAAGAAAAAAATATTAGCACATCAGTTGTGGTCGAGAATCAGTCCCCGGAGGCCAGGCACAGTGTGACTTGAGCCCATCCATCATCCCAAAACTTTGAGACGCCGGGTCAGGAGGATTGCAATGAAGCAATGAGACCCTGCCTGTAGAAAACATTTACAAACTGATCTGAGGGGTCAGGCCTGGTGGCTCACACCTGTCATCCCAGCACTTTGGGAGGCCAAGGCAGGTAGATCCCCTGAGGTTGGGAGTTCCAGACCAGCCTGACCAACTTGGTGAAACCCCATCTTGAATGAATGAATGAATTATCTGGGCACAGTGGTGTGTGCCTGTGGTCCCAGATACTCTGGAGGCTGAGGCAGAAGAATCTCTTGAGCCAAGGAGTGTCTGGACTGCAGTGAGTGAGCTATGATGGCACCACTGCACTCCAGCCAGGGTGACAGAGTGAGACGCTGTCTCTAAATCAATAAAATCATTGGAAGGAGCTGTCTCTTTCTTACTTTCAATGGGTGGATCTCTTTAGGCCAGGTGAGAAACAAGAAAAAGAGAGAAAGAGAGAGAGCGAGGGAGGGGGCGAGAGAGAGACAGAGAGAGAGAGAGAGAGAACAGGTGTGAGGAGGCGTATCTGTTTGATGACTAAAAGTACACAAACTCAAACAAGGAAAAAAAAGACGTGCATAGGTGTGTAGGTTACGGAAAATGCATCCTGTTTTCTTTTGTTTTCTGGAGAACACCTGTAATCCCGGCAACTCGGGAGGCTGAGGCAGGAGAATCGCTTGAACCCGGGAGGTGGAAGTTGCAGTGAGCCCAGGCTGGAGGGCAGTGTGGTGCAATCTCAGTTGACTGCCACCTCCACCTCTCAGGTTCAAGTGATTCTCCTGCCTCAGCGTCCTGAGTAGCTGAGACTACAGGTGCACGCCACCACAGCCAGCTAATTTTTGTATTTTTAGTAGAGATGGGGTTTCACCACGTTGGCCAGGATGGTCTCGATCTCTCAGACTCATGATCTGCCCGCCTCGGCCTGCCTCCCAAAGTGATATGATGACAGGCATGAGCAACCCACCACTCCCGACCCTGTTTTCTTGAATTTCCATATGGTGCAGTCATCATAAAGGTCAGCGGACCAGCCTGGGCCACGTGTCGAAACCCCGTATGTCTCCACTAAAAATACAAAAAGCAGCTGGGAGTGGTCGTGTGCGTGCCTGCAATTCCAGCCACTTGGGGAGGCTGAGGCACGAGAATCACTTGAGCCCAGGAGGCAGACATAGCAGGGAGCTGAGATCGCACCACGACAATGCTCCAGCCTGGGTGCCCGAGTGAGACTCCGTCTCAAATAAAAGATGAAAAATATATTTCTCTGAGCTGACAAATGGGTAGATTCAGTATGAGATGAACACGGGATGGTGGCCAAGCTCAGATCGCAGTTTTCCTGCCTGGTTGGTGTAGCCTTGCTATCGTATAAAATGGACCCCACAGGCAGTAACACTTTCATTCATTATTAGTCCACGTAGAGCATCCATACATAGCACATCGCACGCCGGTTTCTTTGGTTTTCTCTCTCTCTGTTTGTCTCTTTGGACACTAAACCCCTGAGTCACAACCAATTAGATCCTGTCCGTAGAAAACTTGTAAAAATGATCTGGACACAGGCCAGGCATTGTGGCTCACACCTGTCATCCCAGCACTTTGGGAGGCTGAGGCAGGCGGATCACCTGAGGTCCGGAGTTCGAGAGCAGCCTGACCAACATGGTGAAACATTGTCTCTAAAAAAATAAACAAATAAATAAATGATCTGGGCACAATGGTACATGCCTGTGGTCCCAGGTACTCTGGAGGCTGAGGTGGAAGAATCTCGAGCCAAGGAGTGTCCAGACTGCAGTGAATGAGCTAGGATGACACCACTGCACTCCAGAATTTAAGTCTCTCTCTCTCCCCTTTCTCCCTTTCTCCCTCTCTCTTTCTTTCTGTCTCCCTCTTTCTCTTTCACTTTCCATTTCTTTCTTTCTTCCTTTCTCCATCTCCCTCCCTCCCTCCCTGCCTCCCTCCATTTTTCTCTCTCTTTATCCTTCCTTCCTTTCTTTTTTTTTCTCATGGGATTGCCCAGCTAGGATTAACAGGCAGCTGCCACCATGCCCAGCTAAGCTTCATTACTATTAGTATTTTGAGAGAGTCTCACTCTGTCACCCAGGCTGGATTGCCATGGCATGGATCTTGGCTCACTGCAATGTCGACCTCCCTGGTTCAAGTGACTGGCCTGCCCCAGCCTCCTGAGTTACTGGTATGACAAGCATATGTCACCACACCTGGCACATTTTTATATTTTTCGTAGAGAAGGGGTTTCGCTATGTTGGCCAACCTGGTCTTGAACTCCTGGCCTCAAGTGATCCACCTGGCTCGGTCTCCCAATGTGCTGGAATTACAGTCAGGGGCTGCTTCATCCAGCTCAGCCAATCTTTTTAATATATCATAGAGAAGGTGTTTCCTCAGCCATGGGGTGGTAAGATGAGGTTTACTCAGTCTGTATAGGGCTAAAGGGGTAAATTAATGTGGTTTGTGATGTGAATTTGGAAAGAGTGTGTGTGAGTGCATGCACTCGCATGCTGTGCTAGAGGGAGGGAGGAGATAGAGAGAGAGAGAGAGAGAGAGAGACCATCCAGACCATGGTGACCCAGAAATGGTGTTTGATTTGCATCTGTCTATGGGTGCAGCTGTCTGTCTGCAGCTGACTGATGATTCCACAAATGAGGACATGCAGCATCTATTGAGCTATTTCTTTCTCCCTCTCATGTGTGTCATCTCTGTGGTGGAAAAAGGGACAAAAACAGGCTCTGATGGGAAGTTGTCCTCACACATCTGAGGAAGCTAAAGGCAGGCTGCTGACCAAAAGAAGGGCATCCTATGTGACACTGTCCTACCCGGGCACCCTAGAAATGCATCTTAGTTTTCATGCCGGGGCTGTCAGTTTATCCTGTAAGTAAGTCAACCCACCCCCACAACCAGCAAGAACAGCACAGTCCCGGGTGGTCCAGTCTCATCCAATCCGGCCCACCCAGGCCATCTGGTGAAACTGTCGCTGGTGAATTTGAAGCAGCCTCAATGCAGTTCCCCTGGGGAGGAGGCTCCTGGTGGGCCTTTTGGGCCTCCTGAGAGGATTTAGCACCAAAAACCCCAAATGTAACCCACCCACCCACCCACCCACTGCAGCTCGCTCACTGAGTCCCTCCCTCCCTCCCTCCTGCTGGGTCCAAGGAACACCCTGGGAGGTGATCAAAGAAACTTCCACTGCGTGCTTTTTGTCTTTCTCTTTATTTTTTAAATCATTTCCTTCTTTTCACAGATGTTCATTTGAAGGGGAAATTTTCATGGAGTATGAAAATTTGTCCTAAGAACAGAGTTTCCCAACACTGCTAAGTAGTAGTAGCTTCCACCACATACCTCGCGAACATAATAGGAACAACAACAACAGCAATAATACTAAAGTTGAAATAGGCCATAAGTTCGAGGCCAGCCTGAGCAACTGAGCAACATGGATGGGAAGGCGAGCCCAGCTTAAAAGAGAAAATAATAATTAATAATAATAATAATAATAATAATAAAAGTCAGGCAGCCGATGGGGGATACCGGACCAGAGACTTCTGCCAGGACATGGATCTGGAAAGCCCCATCAGTTCACAGGCATGCATGCCTGTCCCATTGAAATCCCACTGTGAAAGCCTCGGGAGGCCGAGGCGGAAGGATCACAAGGTCAAGAGGTGAAGACCATCGTGGCCGACGTGGTGAAACCCCGTCTCTACTAAATATAAGAAAATTAGCCAGGCGTGGTGTCAGGCCCCTGTAGTCCCAGCTACTGTGGAGGCTGAGGCAGGAGAATCGCTTGAACTGGTGAGGTGGGGCTTGTGCCTGGGTGACAGAGAGACTCCATCAAAAAAAAAAGAAGAGGTGCACACGGCCAATGCCAACGCTTTCTACACTATATAAAACCATCAGGGAACAGGTATATCACCCTCGATAGGGCTTGTGGCACTGGAAAGACAAGGCAGGATGGTGAGATGTGTGTGAAAATTTTCTTTGTTTGCAACGCCCGTACTATCAACTATGCATCCGGACAGGAAACAAGGATGGGAAAGAAACACACAAGACAGATATGACCAGGCCTGTTCCATGTTCATGCCTGTCATCGCAGCAGTCTGAAAGGCCAACGTGGGAGGATGGCTGGAGCGCAAAAGTTTGAGATCATCTCAAGCTGTCAGTTGACACCACCTCCACCTGTATAAATGATCATCATCAGCATCATCATCAAAGTTTAAAAAGGAATATATGTGTGTAGAGTGTGGACCACAAAGTGAGACCACATGGCTACTAAGAAGGTGATAGGTAAGACAGATGGATGGATGGACGGATGGACAGATGGATGGATGATAGGCAAGCGAGCAGACAGGCAAATAGAAACTGAGCCAGGTGCAGTGACTCACGCCTGTAACAACAGCACTGTGAGAGGCCAAGGTGGGCGCATTTCTGGAGAGCAGGAGTTCCGGACCAAGCTGGGAGACATGGTGGAACCCCAAACCCCATCTCGCATACATACATACATACATACATACATTAAAAACAATGCAATACTTAACCCTTGTGGTGGCGTGGCACATGCATGTAGTCCCAGGTAGTGGGGACGGGAGGGACAAGAGGAGGGATGATGGCTTGGTCCAAAGCATTGAGGGTGGAATGATCCTGGGCTTTAGAGAGAGACCCTGCCTTTAAAGAGAGACAGATGGAAAGGGGAGGGGGGAGGGGGGAGGGAGGGAGACAGAGAGAGAAAATGCGAGCCTGCCTCGAAAGAAAGAAAGAGTGAAATGTGAGCCTTCCCCCAAATAAATAAATAAATATATATGAAGGAGCCTGCCTCTAAATAAATCGATTGATAGATAAATAAATGAATAAATAGCCGGACATGGTGACTCAGGCCTGTAATCCCCCAGCACTTTGAGATGCTGAGGTGGGTGGATCACCTGAGATCAGAACATCGACACCAGACTGGCCAACATGGTGAAACCCTGTCTCTATTTAAAAATCAATCAATAAATAAAAATAATAAAATGAATGAATGAATGAATAAATAACAAATGCGACCCTGCCTCTATATAATGATAGATAAATAAACGCAAATAAATGAACGAATGCCTGTAGAGAAATACTTGAGACCCTGCCTCTAACTAAATAAACGAATGAACGAAGACGTGATAAACCTAAGAATGACATGGAAGAATTAAGAAACCATAAGAAGAAACAACCAAGAGGATGTGAACGAGGGTGGCAATTAAAATAAGCACCAAAGTTTATGAAAAGTAATATTAACACACACCTAGATGTAGAACAACTATCTATTTTATTTCTTTTTTTTCTTTTTTCTTTTTTTTTTTTTTAAACATGGGGTTTCACCATGAGGGTCAGGCTGGTCTTGAACTCCTGACCTCAGGTGATCCACCCACCTCGGCCTCCCAAAGTGCTAGGATTCCAGTCATGAGTTACCGTGCCCAGCCATTCATTTTATTTCATACGTAATATATGATTATTTGCATATATATTACTGCGTGTTATGTATAATTTATTAATGTATTTGTATATACAAACACCAGCGTGCAGAAAATAAGATTGAAGAAAGAAAAAGGCAACAGAAAGATACCCTGCCTGCCTCTAAATAAATCCATAAATCCATCCATATGTAAATTAAACAAGGAAACCAAAAAAGGATCAACGTAACACATAGAAGTGAAAAGAAACGGTAAGAATTAACAAGCCAATAAGAGGGCGGGAAGAAAGGTAAAACGTAATCAAGGTCACAATGAACTGTTTTCTCTCCGCCCCTCCCTCCATGAGCTTTCTCTCTGCCTCTCTCTCTCTCTCTTTCTCCTCCCCATGCACCCACACACGCACACACACCCACAGGGTGGAAATGCAAGTGTGTGATCTACCTCCTGTACTTACAAGAACCCTGTAGTCTCAGCTACTTGGAGGCGGAGATCACCTGTGTCTAGGAAGGGGCGGTTGACGCTGCCATGAGCCGCGATCGTGAGGTCAGCGTGGGTCACGAGGTGCGGAGTTCAAGATCGGCCTACTGAACGTGGTGAAACAGAGGGAGACCCTGTCTCAGAAAAGAAGAAAACAAATACAAAAACACACATTAAAACAACTAAAATCCTGCAGCCGCAGCCCTCACCTATCTATCTACCTCTCAGACCTGTGGATGCAAACTGAAAGTAGGGCTGAAAAGCAACGAGAAGAAGAAGCTGGGCGCGGACAGTCCCAGCTACGCCGAAAGCAGGTGGTGGGTTGAGGGGAAAGAGGAGTCACCGCTCAGGTCCAAGCCCTCATCGCCATCTTAGTGGGACTGTCGCCGGCAGCCTCCTGGTCGACCTCAGATACAGTCAGCTAGAGGCTAAGTCCGGCAGCCACTGCCGACATCTGGTCAACCCCGGAGTCACCGATCGCGGGTGCCCAGAGGATAGCCACGCGTGCGACTCCCGGGAGCCTGGCGCCCTATCCCGCAACAGCTCCGGATGAGAAGGCCTGCTGGTGGACCTCAGATACAGCCGGCCATAGACTAAGTCCAGCGGCCGCGTCTGACATCTGGTCCACACGGGAAGAAGCAGAAGGGGAGCGCGAGGGCAGCCGCGAGACCAGACATGCCCGCTACCACTGCACTCCAGCTGGGTGACAGAGTAAGTCGTCATCTAAAATAACTGAATGAATGAATGAATGAATCAATGAATCAATGATTGACTGAAAGCCTGCCTGCCTGCCTCTAAATAAATAAATCAATAAATAAGTCCTTAAAGAAATAAATAAAGGCCTTGCGCAGCGGCTTTCACCTGTAATACCAGCTCTTTGGGAGGCCGAGGGAGGCGAATCACGAGGTCAAGAGATCGAGATCATACTGGCCTACAGGGTGAAAAACCCCACTTCTGCTAAAATTCAAAAATATTAGCCAGGCGTGGTGGCACGCGCCTGTGGTTCAAGGTACTGGGCAGGCACGTGTAGATGAATTGTTTGAACCCAGGAAGCAGAGATTGCAGTAAAACACGATTGCCATTGCACTCCAGCCTGGTGACACAACAAAACTTCGTGTAAAGTAAGTAAATAAATAAATAAATGCAAGACTGCATGTAAGTCAAAAAATACAAGCCTTCCTCTAAATGATTATACAGAGAGGTAAGGAATTAAATAAATGTAAGCCTGCACACAAATACAGAAGTATATTTAAAAAATGTTGCAAGCCTGGGTCTAAATAAATAAATGAGTAAATGTGACCCTGCCTCTAAATAATTAGATAGCTAGCTAGATAAATACGGAAATCCAAGCGGGCCTAAAAATAAACAAATAAATAAATAAATAAATGGGGCCACCTTCTCCATAAGTAAATACGCCAGTAAATGAATAAAAAAATTGTGATTCCCTCTCTAAATAAATTGATTAATAGATAAATCAGTCAGTAAATAAATGGCCTCTTTTAGTGGTTCATGCTTTTAATCCTCCACCCCTTGGTAGTTTCAGCTGAGTATAGCACCTGAGGTCAGGACATCAAGACCAGCCTGGCTAAGATGGTGAAAGAATCTCTGCATCCATTTAAAAAAATAATAATGGGAAGAAAATAAATAAATAAATAAATGCAAGCTGGCCCTGCCTGCCGTTAATTAAACAAATACGTATGTAAATAAGGAAAGGAAGGCCAGTTGTGCTGACTCTAGCCTGACATAGCAGCGCTTTGGGAGGCCGACACCCACGGATAGCGAGGTCAAGAGATTGAGACCATCCTGACCAACATGGTGAAACCCTGTCTCTGCTAAAAATACAAAAATAGTTGGTGTTGTGGCACGTGCCTGTGGGGGAAGCTACTCAGCAGGCTCAGATGGAAGAGTTCCTTGAACCCAGGAGTCCTAGGTTGCAGTGAAAATGATTGCCACTGCACTCCAGAAGGGTGACAGACCAAGATTTCATCTAAAATAAATGAATGAATGAATGAATGAATGAATGACTGGAAGCAGGCCTGCCTGCCTGTAACTAAATAAATAAATAAGTCCTTAAATAAATAAACAAATGCCTTGCCCAGCGACTCTCGCCTGTAATACCAGCGCTTTGGGAGGCCGAGATGGGCATATCACGAGGTCAAGAGATCGAGACCATTCTTGCCTACAGGGTGAAACCCCACCTCTACTTAAAATTCAAAAATATTAGCCAGGCATGGTGGCACATGCCTGTGGTTCAAGGTACCCGGCAGGCTCATATCGAAGAATTGTTTGAACACAGGAGATGGAGGTTGCAATGAAACACGATTGTAATTGCCCTCCAGCCTGGTGACACAACAAGACTTAGTCTAAATTAAATAAATAAATAAATAAATAGATGCGAGACTCCATGTAAGTCAAAAAATGCAAGGCTTCTAAATGATTATACAGATAGTTAAGTGAGTAAATAAATGCAAGCCTGCACACAAATACAGAAGTATATAAAAAAATGTTGTAAGCCTTGGTCTAAATAAATAAATGAGTAAATGTAAGCCTGCCTCTAAATAACTACTTAGCTAGCTAGATAAATACAGAAATTCAAGCCAGCCTAAAAATAAACCAATAAATAAAAAAATAAATGAGACCAGCTTCTCCACAAGTAAGTACGTCAGTAAATAAATAAATAAATGCAATTCTGTCTCTAAATAAATTTTTTTAAATATAGATAAATTTGTCAGAAAATCAATAGCCCTCTTAGTGATTCATGCTTTTATTCACCCACCAATTTGGAGCCCGAGCCAGGTATAGAACCTGAGGTCTGGACATCAAGACCAGGCTGGCTAAGATGGAGAAAGAATGTCTGTCTCCAATTAAAAAAGTACTAATGCAAAGAAAATAAATAAATAAATAAATGCAGGCTGGCCCTGTCTGTCATTAATCAAATAAATAAGTACATAAATAAGTAAATGAAGGCCAGGTGTGCTTGCTCTAGCCTGTAATAGCAGCACTTTGGGAGGTCGAGACTGGCAGATCGTGAGGTCAGGAGATCGAGACCATCCCATACAACATGGTGAAACACCATCTCTGCTAATAATACAAAAATATTAGCTAGGCGTTGTGGCATGCACCTGTGGTGGAAGCTATTCAGCAGCCTCAGATGGAAGAATTCCTTGAACCCAGGAGTCATAGGTTGCAGTGAAAACGATTGCCACTGCACTCCAGCTGGATGACAGAGCAAGACTTCATCTAAAATAAATGAATGAATAAATGAATGAATGAATGAATGAATGCAAGCCAGCCTGCCTATTTCTAACTAACTAAATAAATAAGTCTGTAATTATATAAATACAGGCCTTGTACAGCGGTTCTCGCCCATAATACCAGTGCTTTGGGAGGCCAAGATGGGTGGATCACGAGGTCAAGAGATCCAGACCATCCTGGCCTACACAGTGAAACCCCACCAGTACCAAAAATTGAAAAATATTAGCAACGCGTGGTGGCAAGCACCTGTGGTTCAAGGTAAAAGGCAAGCTCATGTAGATGAATTGTTTGAACCCAGGAGACAGAGGTTGCAGTAAAACACGATTGCCATTGCATGCCAGCATGGTGACACAACAAGACTTCGTCTAAAGTAAGTAAATAAAAAAATAAATGCGAGACTGCATGGAAGTCAAAAAATGCAAGCCTTCCTCTAAATGATTATACAGATAGAGAAGTAAGCAAATAAATGCAAGCCTGCACACAAATACAGAAGTATATAAAAAAATGTTGCAAGCCTGGGTCTAAATTAACAAAGTAGTCAAAGTAAGACTGCCTCTAAATGATTAGATAGTTAGCTAGATAAATACGGAAATCCAAGCGGGCCTAAAAATAAACAAATAAATAAATAAATAAATGCCGCCAGCTTCTCCATAAGTAAATAAGTCAGTAAATCAATTTAAAAAATGTGACTCTGTCTCTAAATAAATTGATTAATAGATTAAATCAGTCAGTAAATAAATAGCCCCTCTTAGTGGTTCATGCTTTTAATCCCCTACACTTTGGGAGCTTGAGCTGGCTATTGCTCCTGAGGACAGGACAAACAGATCAGCCTGGCTAAGACGCTGAAAGAATGTCTGTCTCCATTTAAAAAAGTAATAATGCAAAGAAAATAAATAAATAAATAAATAAATGCAAGCTGGCCCCGCTGCCGTTAATTACATAAATAAGTACATAAATAATGAAACGAAGACCGGCTGTGGGGGCTCTAGCCTGTAATAGCAGCACTTTGGGAAGCCAAGATGGGAGAATCGCGACTTCAAGAGATTGAGACCATCCAGGACAACATCGTGAAACCCTGTCTCTGCTAAAAATGCAATAATATTAGCCAGGCGTGGCTCGTGACTGTGGACGAAGCTACTCAGCAGGCTCAGATGGAAGAATTCCTTGAACCCAGGAGTCATAGGTTGCAGTGAAAACGATTGCCACTGCCCTCCAACTGGGTGACAGAGCAAGACTTTGTCTAAAATGAATGAATGAAGGAATGAATGAATGCAAGCCGGCCTGCTGGCTTCTAACTAACTAAATAACCGGTAAATAAATAAATAAAGGCCTTGCGCAGCGGCTCTCGCCTTTAATACCAGTGCTTTGCCGAGATGGGCGGATCACGAGGTCAAGAGATCGAGACCATCCTGGCCTAGAGGCCACCTCTACTAAAAATTCAAAAACCTAAGCCAGGCATGGTGACACACGCCTGTGGTTCAAGGTACTCAGCAGGCTCATGTAGAAGTATTGTTTGAACCCACGACACGGAGGTTGCAGTGAAACACAAGTGCAATTGCACTCCAGCCTTAGGACGTGACAAAACTGCATCTGAAGTAAATAATTAAATAAATAAATGCGAGTCTCCCTCTAAATAAATCAATTCATACATAAATAAGCCAGTAAACATATAGCCTCGCTTGGTGGCTCATGATTTTAATCACCCGTCCATTGGGAACCTGAGCCGCGTATATCACCTGAGGTCAGGACATCGAAAACAGCCTGGCCAAGATGGTGGAAAAAAATCCTGTCTTTATTTAAAACAATAAGAAGATGAAAATACATATACGAATGTTTGTGTGTGTGTGTGTGTGTGTGTGTGTGTGTGTGTATATATATATATATAATTGCAAACCGACCGGCCTGCCTCTAGGTAAATAAATCAGTAAGTAAAGAAATAAAGAAAGACCAGCCATGGCGGCTGACACCTGCAATCCCAGCACTTTGGGAGGCTGAGTCCGGTGGATCACGAGGTCAAGAGATCGAGACCATCTTGGCCAACGTGATGAAAACCCGCGTCTACTAAAAATACAAAATTATTATTAGCCAGGCACGCGACCGTGGTCCCAGCTGCTCCAGAAGCGGACCTGGCAGAATCGCTTGAACCCAGGAGGCAGAGGAAAAACGTTTAATTGACTCACAGTTCTGCATGACTGGGGAAGCGTCAGGGGGCCTGCATTCACGGTGGCTGATAACGGGAACGGAAAGCAAGACTCTCCCAAGGAGGTAGGAGGAAGAATGAATCAGGAAGGAACCTCCAAAGACTTATATACCCATCAGATCTCGCGAGAGCTCCAGCGCATATGGTAACTGCCCCAATGTTTCAATTATTAACTACACCTGGTCTCTCACTTCACGGGTGAACATCACAAAGATTACAATTCAACATGAGACTTGGGGTAGGAGCACAGCCAAATCTTATTACCAATTTTAATACAGAAATCCAACCCCGCCTCCAAATAAATAAATAAATAAATGTGATTCTGTCTCTAAATAAATTGATTATTAGATAAATCAGTCAGTAAATTAATAGTCCCTCTTAGTCGTTCATGCTTTTAATCCCCCACCCCTTGGGAGCCTGAGACGGATATACAACCTTAGGTCAGGACATCGAGACCACCCTGGCCAAGATGGTGAAAGAAACCCTGTCGTTTTCTAAAAAAATAATAAGATGAAAATAAATCAATGTGTGTATATATACATACATATAAATGGAAGCCGACCGCCCTGTCTCTAAGTAAATAAATCAATAAATAAGTAAAGAAACAAATAAAGGCGTGGCGTGGTGGCTCACACCTGTAATCCCTGCACGCTGGGAGGCTGAGACCGGTGGTTCCACGAGGTCAAGAGATCGAGACCATCCTGGCCAACGTGATGAAAGCCCGTCTCTAATCAAACTACCAAAATATTAGCCAGGCATGCGACTGTGGTCCCGGCTGCTCCGGAAGCCGACCTGGCAGAATCGCTTGAACCCAGGAGGCAGAGGAAAAACGTTTAATTGACTCACAGTTCTGCATGACTGGGGAAGCGTCAGGGGGCCTGCATTCACGGTGACTGATAAGGGGAACGGAAAGCAAGACACCTTCTCCCAGGGCGGTACGAGGAAGAATGACTCAGGGAGGAACTACCAAACACTTATATACCCATCAGACCACGTGGGAACTCCCTCCCAAAAGGTATCTGCCCCAATATTGCAATTATTAACTACCCCTGGTCCCTCGCTTTACAGATGCACATGATGGAGAATACAATTCAAGATGAGAGTTTGGGTAGGAGCACAGCCAAATCTTATTACCATTTTTAATACAGAAATCCAAGCCTTCAAATAAATAAATACGTGCGATTTTGTCTTGAAATAAATTGATTAATAGATAAATGAGTCAGTAAATAAATGGCCCCTCTCAGTGGTTCATGCTTTCAATCCCCCACCCCTTGGGAGCCTGAGCCGGGTATAGCACTTGAGGTCAGGACATCGAGACCAGTCTGGCCAAGACGGTGAAAGAAACTCTGTCTCCATTTAAGAAAATAAGGCGAAGGAAATAAATAAATGAATAAATAAAGGCAAGCTGGCCCTGCCTGCCATTAATTAAATAAATGAGTACATAAATAAGTAAACGAAGGCCAGGTGCGCTGTCTGTAGCCTGTAATACCAGCGCTTTGGCAGGCCGAGACGAGTAGATCGCGAGGTCAAGAGATCGAGACCATCCTGGATAACATGGTGAAACCCCGTCTCGGCTAAAAATACAAAAATATTAGCCAGGCGGTGTGGCCTGTGACTGCGGTGGAAGCTACTCAGCAGGTTCAGATGGAAGAATTCCTTGAGCCCGGGAGTCGTAGGTTGCAGTGAAAACGATTGCCACTGCCCTCCAGCCGGGAGACAGAGCAACACTTCATCTAAAATAAATGAATGAATAAATGAATGAATGAATGAATGAATGAACGAACGAACGATTGCAAGCCGGCCTGCCTGCCTCTAACTGAATAAATAAATAAGTCCATAAATAAATAAATAAAGGCATTTGCCTCGGCTCTCACCTATAATACCAGCGCTTTGGGAGGCTGAGATGGGCGGATCACGAGCTTAAGAGACCGAGACCATCCTGGACTACAAGGTGAATCCCACCTCTACTAAAAATTGAAAAATATTAGCCAGATGCAGTGACCCGTGCCTGTGGTTCAAGGTACTCGGCAGGCTCTTGTAGATGAATTGTTTGAACCCAGGAGGCGGAGGTTGCAGTAAAACACGATTGCCAGTGAACTCCAGTCGGGTGACACAACAAGACTTCATCTAAAGTAAGCAAATAAATAAATAAATGCGCGACTGCATGGAAGTCAAAAAATAAAAGCCTTCCTCTAAATGATTATACAGATAGATAAGTAATTAAATAAATGCAAGCCTGCACACAAATACAGAAGTATATAAAAAAGTGTTACAAGCCTGGGTCTAAATAAACAAAGGAGTAAATGTGAGCCTGCCTCTAAATGATTAGATACCTTGCTAGATAAATACGGAAATCCAAGTCGGCCTAAAAACAAACAAACAAATAAATAAACAAATACGACCAGCTTCTCCATAAGTAAGTATGTCAGTAAATGAATTAAAAAAGTGCGATTCTCTCTCTAACTCAATTGATCAATAGATAGATGTATCAGTCAGTAAATATATAGCCACTTTTAGTGGTTCATGCTTTTAATCCCCTCCCCTTGGGAGTCTGAGCTGGATATAGCACCTGAGGTCAGGATATCGACACCATTTTGGCTAAGATGGGGAAAGAATCTCTGTCTCCATTTAAATGCATAATAATGCGAAGAAAATAAATAAACAAATAAATGCAAGCTGGCCCCGCCTGCCGTTAATAAAAGAAATAAGTATGTAAATAAGTAAAGGAAGGCTGGGTCCACTGGCTCTAACCTGTAATAGCAGCGCTCTGGGAGGACCAGATGGGAGGATAGCGACATCAAGAGATCGAGACCATCGTGGCCAACATGGTAAAACCCCGTCTCTGTTGAAAATGCAATAATATTAGCCAGGCGTTGTGGCTCACGCCTGTGGTCGAAGCTACTCAGCGGGCTCTGATGGAAGAATTCCTTGAACCCAGGAGTCATAGGTTGAAGTGAAAACGATCGCCACTGCCCTCCAGCCGGATGACAGAGCAAGACTTCGTCTAAAATAAATGAATAAATGAATGAATGAATGCCGACCTCTAACTAACTAACTAAATAAGCCCGTAAATAAAGAAATAAAGGCCTTGCGCAGCGGCTCTCCCCTTTAATACCAGTGCTTTGGGAGACCGAGATGGGTGGATCACGGGGTCAAGAGATCGGGAGCATCCTGGCCTAGAGGGTGAAACTCCACCTCTACTAAAAATTCAAAAATATAAGCCAGGCATGGTGACACGCGCCTGTGGTTCAAGGTACTCGGCAGGCTCATGTAGAAATATTGTTTGAACCCACGACGCGGAGGTTGCAGTGAAACACGAGCGCAATTGCACTCCAGCCTTAGGACGCGACAAAACTGCGTCTAAAGTAAGTAAATAATTAAATAAATAAATGCGAGTCTGTCTCTAAATAAATCATTTAATAGATAAATAAGAAAATAAACATATAGCCTCGCTTGGTGGCTCATGCTTTTAATCACCCGTCCATTGGGAACCTGAGCCGCGTATATCACCTGAGGTCAGGACATTGAGAACAGCCTGGCCAAGATGGTGAAAAAAAACCCTGTCTTTATTTAAAACAATAAGAAGATGAAAATACATATACGAATGTTTGTGTGTGTGTGTATATATATATTTATATATATATATATATATATATATATAATTGCAAACCGACCTGCCTGCCTCTAAGTAAATAAATCAATAAATAAAGAAATAAATAAAGGCCAGGCGTGGTGGCTCACCCTTGTATTCCCAGCAGTTTGGGAGGCTGAGACCGACGGATCACAAGGTCAAGAGATCGAGACCATCGTGGAGAACATGATGAAACCCCGTCTCTAATCAAAATCCAAAAATGTTAGCCAGGCAAACGACCGTGTTCCCAGCTGCTCCGGAAGCGCACCTGGCAGAATCTTTTGAACCCAGGAGGCTGAGGTAAAACCTTTAATTCCCCCAGAGTTCTGCATGACTGCGGAATGGTCAGGAGGCCGGCATTCACGGTGACTGATAACGGGAACGGAAAGCAAGACAGCTTCTCCCAAGGCGGTAGGAGTAAGAATGACTCAGAGAGGAACTTCCAAACACTTATATACCCATCAGACCTCACAGGAACTCCCTCACAAACGGAAACTGCCCCAATATTTCAATGATTAACTACACCTGTTCCCTCGCTTTACAGGTGAACATGATGGAGAATACAATTCAAGATGAGAGTTTGGGTAGGAGCACAGCCAAATCTTATTACCATTTTTAATACAGAAATCCAAGACCGCCTCCAAGTAAATAAATAAGTTCAATTTTGTCTCGAAATAAATTGATTAATAGATAAATGAGTCAGTAAATAAATAGCCCCTCTCAGTGGTTCATGCTTTCAATCCCCCACCCCTTGGGAGCCTGAGCCGGGTATAGCACTTGAGGTCAGGACATCGAGACCAGCCTGGCTAAGACGGTGAAAGAAACTCAGTCTCTGTTTAAGAAAATAATAAGGCGAAGAAAATATTTAAATTAATAGATAAGTAAATAAAGGCAAGCTGGCCCTGCCTGCCATTAATTAAATAAATGAGTATGTAAATAAGGAAACGAAGGTCGGGTGCGCTGTCTGTAGCCTGTAATACCAGTGCTTTGGGAGGCCCAGATGGGCCGAGCTGAAGAGATCGAGACCATCCTGGACTACAGGGTGAAACCCACCTCTACTGAAAATTCAAAAATATTAGGCAGGCGTGGTGGCACGTGCCTGTGTTTCAAGCTACTCGGCAGGCTCATATCGATGAATTGTTTGAACCCAGGAGGCGGAGGTTGCAGTAATACACAATTGCCAGTGAACTCCAGTCAGGTGACACAACAAGACTTCGTCTAATGTAAGTAAATAAATAAATAAATAAATGTGAGAATGCATGGAAGTCAAAAAATGCAAGCCTTCCTCTAAATGACTGTACAGATAGATATGTAATTATTTAAATGCAAGCTTGCACACAAATACAGAAGTGTATGAAAAAATGTTGCAAGCCTGGGTCTAAATAAGCAAATGAGAAAGTGTGAGCCTGCCCCTATATAATTAGATATCTAATTATATAAATAAGGAATTCTAGCCGGCCTAAAAATAAACGAATAAATAAATACAACCAGCTTTTCCGTAAGTAAGTACGTCAGTAAATGAATAAAATAAAATGCGATTCTGTCTCTAAATAAATGGATTAATAGATAGATTAATCAGTCAGTAAATAAATAGCCCCTCTTAGTGGTTCATGCTTTTAATCCCCCACCCCTTCCTAGCCTGAGCCTGGTATACACAATGAGGTCAGGACATCAAGACCAGCCTATCTATGATGGTGAAAGAATCTCTATCTCCATTTAAAGAGAAAATAATTAGCCTTGTGCGGTGGCTCACACCTGTAATCCCAGCACTTTGGGAGGCTGAGATGGGTGGATCACGAGGTCAAGAGATCGAGACCATCCTGGTCAACATGGTGAAACCCCGTCTCTACTAAAAATACAATAAATTAGCTGGCCATGGTGGCATGTGCCTGTAATCCCAGCGACTCAGGAGGCTGAGGCAGGAGAATCACTTGAATCCGGGAGGTGGAGGTTGCGGTGAGCCGAGATCGCACCATTGCACTCCAGCCTGGGTAACAAGAGCGAAACTCCATCTCAAAAAAAAAAAACAAAATAAAAAAGAGAAAATAATTAGAAGGTAATAGATAAATAAATGAATGCAGCACCGCCTGCCTGCTTCTAAGAAAATAGATAAATAAGTACGTAAATTAATAAATAAATAAAGGGTGTCAGGATATTTCTCGCCTTAAATACCAGCACTCCAGCCTGGTGACAGAGCAAGATTCCATCAAAAATCAATCAATTGATCAATGCAATCCCACCTGCCTCCCTCTAAGTAAATAAATAAAGAAGTGGATATATAAATAAATAAAGCTCGGGCAGGGTGGCTCTCACCTGTAACACAGCGCTTTGGGGGACCTAGACCCACGGATCACGAGGCGAAGATATAGAGACCATCCTGGCCTATATGGTGAAACCGCACCGCTACTAAAAATACAAAAATATTAGCCAGGTGTGGCGGTACACGCATGTGGTCCCAGCTACTAGGCAGGCTCAGGTGGAACAGTCACTTTAACCCAGCAGGGGGAGGTTGCAGTGAGCCAAGATTGTGTCACTGCACTCCAGCCTGGTAACAGAGAAAGACTTCGTCTAAAATAAATAAATAAACGCGAGACTGCATCTAAGTCAAAAAATCCAAGCCAGCCTCTAAATGATTATACAGAGAGATAATTATGTTAATGAATGCAAGCCAAAGGAAGCCCGCATAGCCAAGTCAATTCCAAGCAAAAAGAACAAATGGGAGGCATCACACTACTGGAATTCAAACTATACTACAAGGCTACAGTAATCAGAACAGCACAGTACTGGTACAAATACAGAGATATAGACCAATGGAACAGAACAGAGGCCTCGGAAGCAGCACAACATATCTACAACTATCCGATCTTTGAATAACCTGACTGAAACAAGCAATGGGGAAAGGATTCGCTGTTTAGTAAATGGTGTTAGGAAAACTGGCCAGCCATGTGCAGAAAGCAGAAACTGGACCCCTTCCTGACACCTTACACTAAAATTAACTCCAGATGGATTACAAACTTAAACATACTTAACACCATAAAAACCCTAGAAGAAAATCTAGGCAAAACCATTCAGGACATAGGCGTAGGCAAGGACTTCATGACCAAAACACCAAAAGCATTGGCAACAAAAACCAAAATAGACAAATTGGACCTAATCAAACTCCACAACTTCTGCACAGCAAAAGAAACAGTCATTAGAGTGAATTGCCAACCAACAGAATGGGAAAAAAATTTTGCAATCTACCCATCTGATAAAGGGCTCATATCCAGAATTGACAAAGAATTAAAACAGATTTACAAGAAAAAAACAAACAAGCCCATTCAAAAGTGGGTGAAGGATATGAACAGACATATTACAGAAAGAAGACATACATGAGGCCAACAAACATATGAAAAAATGCTCATCATCACTGGTCATTAGAGAAATGCAAATCAAAACTACATTGAGATACCATCTCACGCCAGTTAGAATGGCAATCACTAAAAAATCTGGAGACAGGCCGAAGCGGATGGATCACGAGTTCAAGAAATCGAGACCATCCTGGTCAACATGGTGAAACCACGTTTCTACTAAAAATACAAAAAATTAGCTGGGCACGGTGGTGCATGCCTTTAATCCCAGCTACTCAGGAGGCTGAGGCAGGAGAATTGCCTGAACCCAGGAGGCGGAGGTTGCGGTGAGCCGAGATTGTGCCATTGTACTCCAGCCTGGGTAACGAGTGAAACTCTGACTAAAAAAAAAAAAAAAAAAAAAAAAATCTGGAGACAACCGATGCTGGAGAGGATGTGGAGAAAGAAATAGGAACACTTTTACATTGTTGGTGGGAGTGTAAATTAGTTCAACCTTTGTGGAAGACAGTGTGTTGATTCGTCAAGGACCCAGAAATAGAAATTCCATTTTACCCAGTATTCCCACTACTGGGCATATATCCAAAGGATTATACATCGTTCTACTATTAGGACACATGCACACGAATATTCATTGCAGCGCAGTTTACAATAGCAAAGATCTGGAACCAACCCAAATGCCCATCGATGATAGACTAGACAGGGAAAATGTGGCACATATACACGATGGAATATTCTGCAGCCATAAAAAGCAATGAGTTCATGTCATTTGTGGGGACATGGATGAACCTGAAAACCATCATTCTCAGCAAACTGACACAAGAACACAAAATCAAACACCGCATGTTGTCACTCACAGGCAGGTGTTGAACAATGGGAACACATGGACACAGGGAGGACAGTATCACACACTGGTGTTTGTTGGGGGGAAATAGGGGAGGGACGAGGCGGTGGGGAGTTGGGGAGTGATAGCATGGGGAGAAATGCCAGATATAGGTGAAGGGAAGGAAGGCAGCAAATCATGCTGCCATGTGTGTACCTATGCAACAATCTTGCATGTCCTTCACATGTACCCCAAAACCTAAAATGCAATCAAAAAAGAGTTTGGTGAGGGACAGTGGCTCATGTCTGTAATACCAGCACTTTTGGAGGCCAAGGAAGGAAGATTGCTTAAGGTGAGGAGTTTGAGACAAACATTGGAAAAACAGTGAGACACTGTCTCTACAAAAACTTTAAAAATTTTGCTGGGTGTGGCCATCCCTGACTGTAGTCACATCTCCTTGGGAGGCTGAGGAGGAAAGACTGTGTGAGCCAAGGAATTTGAGACTGCATTGAGCTATGCTACCACCACTGCACTCCAGCCTGGATGTCAGAGTGAGACCTTGTTTCAATCAATTAGTCATCCTAAGTCTGACAGCATGGACTCTTTGTAGCAATAAGATACCAAATTCCAAACTGACCCTAGTATAGTATCACATTGGTAGCAGGGCTATGAAACAAATCAAAATATTTTACCCCCAAATATACTTCTTTGACATATTTTTAAATGGCCCTGCAAAACTTTCTCTTATTGTGGAAATTCATGTTCTATAGAGATCTTCTTCCCTTTCTTAGCCTTTTCCTGATCCTAAAGACATTAGCTGAGAGTGTAGCATAGTTTAAAGGTGTAGGGAGAAAAAGTATTTGTCATCTATTGCTTCTAAGGGCAGCCACCTATGAGACTTCAACTACATAATGAGAACCTTGGTCTCCACATCCCCTTTTCTTAACCCAGATACTCCTTTGTGTTGATTCCAGGTCTTTAGATAATAACTTGACTCTTTCAACCAATTATCAATTAGACAACATTTGAATCCTCCTATGACCTAAAACCTCCTCTTTGAGTTGTTCCAACTTTGTAGACTGAACCAATATATACCTCACATGTATTGGTTGATGTCTTATGTCTCCCTAAAATACATAAAACCAGGCAGTAACCTAACCTCCTTGGGTGTATGTTTTCAGGATCTCCTCACGTCCTGATCCTCAATGTTGGCAAAATAAACTTCTAAATGGATTAAGAGCTGCCTTTGATACTTTCCCTTTACACATTGAACTCTCTATGGTTATTTAATGCCCTTCTTTGTCTTTTTGTTAATGAATGTCATTGTTTAAGGTCTATATTATCTGCTATAGGAAGAGTAACCCCTGCTCTTTTTTGTTTACCATTTGCATCATAGATCCTTCTCCATCCCTTCACTTTGAGCCAATGCGTATTGATACATATTAGATTGGTCTCTTGAAGACAACAGATGATTGAGTCTTGTTTTTTCCAATTCAACTTGCCATTCTGCATCTTTAACGTGGAGTGTTTATCCCATTTACATTCGAGGTTAATATTGATATGTGAGGATTTGATCCTTTCATCATGTTAGCTGGTTGATAGGTAGATTTGATTGTGTAATTACTATTTAGTATCTCTGGGCTATGTACTGAAGTGTGTGTGTGTGTCTGTGTGTGTGTGTGTCAGGTATTATTCTTTCATTTATATGTCTACCACTCCATTAAGGACCTCATCTACTGGTAATGGATTTCTTTAGCATTTGCTTCTCTGAAAAGAATTTTATTTCCACTTTGCTTATGAAGCTTATGTTAGTGGGATATGCTATTTTCGTTAGAATTTTTTTAAGGGAGCTGAAAATAGGCCCCAATCTCTTCTAGCTTATATGAATTCTGATGTCGCATTGTGTGTGGTCAGACCTTATGGTGCCTTATCTGCAGATGCACCTGGATACACAATGGGTAGTAAAACTCAGTGCCCTTAGCATTTCTTAGAGGAATCACATTTGCTACTGAATGCTGCAGACACATGCTCTTCCCCTGGCCATCTTCCTTCTTCACACCCTCCCCACAGCCTACAAGATTAACAGGAAAATGCACTTAATACAAGTATGTGGAGCCCAGACCTCAGTGCCAATTCAATGCATCCTGAGAGTGTATTGGCTCCCTGGACCCAAGCTGTTGAATTCTACTCTTGTCTCTGTCTTATTTCTTTTCTCACTCCCTCATCACCACTGGGACTCAGGCACCATGTAAAGGATTGGGGTGGATCCCAGCATCTGGTGCTCTACATGGATTCCCTGTGTGCCTCATGAAGAGACACACCTGAGCATGGTCACCTGTGGTGAGTGTTCATTGAGGGAGTCCCAGGAACATATTTTGGTTGGCCTTGCTGTGTGCTCAGAATATTCCAGGGTAACAAAACGTGAAAGTTACCCAGCAAGTATAATAATTGCCTTTGTCTTATTTGGATACTTAAAAAAAAAAAGTGGGGGGGCGTTGTAAAGATCGCAACTGCAAATCTCATTACCCTCTTTGAGGCAGTGAATCAGTGCTGTGTGTGCTTCCCAGATATTGGAACTCTACATGTGAGTGTATGGGAAAGACTTTGGTCAGAACTCTATGCACAGGATGAAGGAAAATTTATACTGTGACTGTGTGGAATGACTGGGCTCTGGTCAGGTCTGCAATAGAACATTTTAAGATCAACACTCTCCATGCAAAGAGTCAGAGGACCATAGGAACTCCTGAGTGTAGTGTAAACAGTGTAGAAGATGATAGTGAAGAAGAATTTGATAGAAGATCTGTCAGGTCAGAAAAAAAGAGAAACAGAAAGAGCAATTTCAGGAGAGCATCAGGAGGAAAAGGCGGCAGTCTATGCGAATATGTCTAAAATTCCTCACAGTTTAGAGGAATTTCCTTTCAGTATTCACTCAGAAATGATCTCAGCCAACAGCACCAAAATGGATTGGTCATGAATGGCCACCTCCTCCACAGTCCTGGCAAGGTACAAATCCATTATTAACTGGCAAACTGAGTAGGCACGCCTCCAGGACACTGGCTGCCAGGACTGCCGGTAAGGGTTGCAGTGCCTGTCATTTATAGTGGTGGGCAGTATCTGTCACCGCCACCAGAGGGCCCTATGGTTCCATATTATGGTCCTTCAGCACCTCCCTACACAGTTAGAGGCAAGGGAGCGGCATTGAGACAGGCTAAATTGGCAGGAAAGTCAAATGCCTGGCAATTTCCAGTTAGTTTACATCCTTCTGTACAGCCTGGAGGACAGTATGAGGCACAATGAGAAGCATGCTCATATAAGTTCATGAAGGACTTAAAAGTGGCAGGACAATATGGGCCTAATTTTCCTTTTCTTAGATCGTTATTACACTCAATTGCAAATGATAAAAGAACGACACCCTATGATTGGGAGAGTCTGGCAAAATCTACATTAACCACTTCCCAGTTTTTACAATTCAGAATGTGTTGGGCAGATGCTGCAAGAGACCAAGTGCAGGCCCCCAGTACCCATTACTGAAGATCATTTATTGGTAAAAGGTGCTTGGGGTCATATAGATCAGCAAGTTACCTTGGCAGATGTTGCAATTGCTCAAATACATACATGCTGTCCATGAGCATGAGAGAAAATTCAGAATCTGGGTACCAGCTATCCATCGTTTAATTCTATCAGACAAGGAGCACAAGAGCTGTATCTGGATTTTATTTCCAGACTCCAAGATTCAGCTCAAAAATCCATATCGAATGATAATGCTAGACAGATTATACTCCAATCGGTGGCTGATGAGAACTCTAACCTTGAGTGTCAGGCCGCTATGCATCCGATAAAAGGAAAGGTATCAGTGGGAGGAGATGTGCTTATTGAGTATGTTAAAGCTTTCAGCGGGATAGGAGGAACAATGCATACAGCAATGATTATGGCTCAGGCTATGGCAGGAATAAAAATGGGAGGTTCAGTAAAAAGTTTTCCAGGCAGCTGTTATACCTGTGGCCAATTCGGGCATAGGATAAAGGAGTGTAACAGTAAAAAAGCAAATCAACGCAATGTCAATCAAAACTCAAAAGAGCCACCTAGTCTTTGCCCACAGTGTCAGAATGGGAACCCTTGGGCCAGTCAGGGCCATTCCAAATTCAACAAAGCAGAGAAGCCGCTTGCACAGCTGGTGGGAAATGGGGGGTAGGGCCACCTTCCGCCCCAATCCAAACCAGGGCATTTCCAATCCAGCAGTTTATTCCCCAGAATGCATAAGAGAATCTGGCTCAGGGGATGGTGCTTGCACTGCTATAGATGAAGCCTATATGTAGTAGCCTGGCAGCCAACATGGTGAAAACCCCATCTCTACTAAAAATACAAAAATTAGCTGGATGTGGTGGCAGGCTCCAGTAATCCCAGCTACTTGGTAGGGTGAGGCAGGAGAATTTCTTGAACACAGGAGGCACAGGTTGCAGTAAGCCAAGATTGCACCACTGCACTCTAGCCTGGGTGACACAGCAAGACTGCATGTTAAAAAAACTAAAAAAATACAAAAATTAGCTGGGTGAGGTTGTGCATGCCTGTAATCCCAGCTACTTGAGTCTCAGGCAGGAGAAATCACTTGATCCCAGGAGGCAGAGATTGCAGTGATCCAAGATCATGTCACTGCACTCCAGTCTGAGCAACAGAGCAAGAATCTGTCTCAAAATAATAATAATAATAAATTAAATTTAAAAAAAAGAAAATGAGACCTTTCTTGGCCATCCAATTGGAAGTAGCCCTTGCATCTGTCTCTCTGTATCAATTATATTATCCAATTTTATTTGTGCATTTTTTATTGTGTCTTACACCACTAGACTATAAGGGTACTATACCTATCTGACTAATTTATTATTTTCCCAGTACCTGAACCAGAGATGCTCAATACATATTGGTTTGGTGAATGAAAGAATTTTCAAAGAATCCAGATTTGTGGTGCATGAGACAAAATACTCTGCTTAAATAGGTCTTATTCACAGCAGCACAGTTTCTTAATGAGACCTTTTAAGATAGATTGTCACCCTCTCCGATAGCCTGGTCATGGAGGGCTGCCCACAGCCCCACCAGTGGGAAAGCAAACAATTATTCAGTTTTGTTCAGACTTTGATTTTGCTTCTCCACCTTGTTACCTAGACCAGAAACCCAACGACCTTTCCTTTCTCCCACTCCCGTGCCAATTTTCTCTCCTGAGGAAGACAAGCCCAATATTGCTGTCATTGTCTTTTAGCAGAATCATTCCAGCTTCCTTTCAGAAAACCATCACTCCAAATCCCAGTGCCTTTTCAGAAAACTACCTCTAGATATGGGGACCCAAATCTGTGACAATCAGATATGTCCTCTGAGCATCTTGAATGCAGCAGAATTATACAGTAATAATAATGAAGGGCAGGTGACCCCACAATTGGGGCTTAGCCTGGGAGAGTTTTTGGCTTTGCCCAGGAAAGAATTCAAGGGCAAGCCAAGGTGTGAGACAGCAACTTAAAAAAAGAAATCACATAGTATCTATTTATTTATCTGTGGGGATCGCTCCAGCGTTGAGACCACTCGGTGTCCCCGCCATAATGGAGCTTGAGCCCGGACATGTTTCTCACCCCCTGGAAGCAGTCGAGACCAGTGAAAGAGAGATTTAATAGAAGTTTGAGTTTGCAGAAGCCTATTTCTGGTCCACTGACCTAAAAGGCTGGGTGAAGGCTGTGTGGTTTTACTAGGCATTGTTTCTTGAAGTACCTGCTCTGGGCTAGTTTTATGACTTTGTTTACCCTCTATTGATGGGTCCCATGCTTGTTCCTGTGACTGCTATTTGCAAAGTTAATGGGTCTATCGCCTCTCTGACTTGCATAGATCATTAACATTTTAACTATAGGTTTCCTCACCCCGATAATGAGACCCACCTCCATGACTTGATTGTACCCATTGTGTGACTTGATTGTACCCATTGTGTGTTTTCCGCTGCCTAAGCTTGTAGCCGGATGGCTCTCTCTTCCCTTTATTAAGATAATGGCATCTGTTCTGATAATTGAGATGGGACTAAGAATGCTTATGTAAATGAGGTGGGGCAAAGAATGTTCCTGTAAAATGAGGTAGGAAAAGATATATATACTAACTCAGTGTACAATAAGGCTGCTGGTTTTAGGGCCAGCCCTCCAGACTCCAGCTGTCCTGTCTTTTCTTTTCTTCCACGCACTCTCTCTTCCAGGTATTGGGACCCTCTTGCAGGCCATGAGACCCCGGCAGACGTGCCGCTCTCACCGGCCCCCGACATTTATCTACTTCTCCATTTCATTTTTTCCAACTTGTAAATTCAGGGGTACATGTGCAGGATGTGCACGTTTGTTACATAGGTAAATGTGTAACATGGTGTTTTTCTGCACAGATCATCCCGTCACCCAGGTATTAAGCCCAGCATCCATTAGCTATTCTTCCTGATGCTCTTCCTCATCCCAGCCACACCCTCCAACAAACCCCACACAACAAATGTGTGTGTGCATCCCCATGTGTCAATAAGTTCTCATCACTTAACTTCCACTTTTAAGTGAGAACATGCAGTATTTGATTTTCAGTTCTGTGTTTGCTAAGTATAATGGCCTCCAGCTCCATCCATGTCCCTGCAGAGGACACAATCTCATTCATTTTTATGGTTGCATAGTATTCCATGGTATATACATACCACATTTTCTTTATCCAGTCTATTATTGATGGGGATTTAGGATGATTCCACATCTTTGCTATTGTGAATGGTACACAGCAACTTTTATTGAAGCAGCAGAGATACTCCTTCTTGTGGAGTAGGGCTACTCCCTAAGTAGTGTGTCCAGGGTAACAGCCCAGAAACTGTGCTGCAGTCATATTTATACCCACTTCTAGTCACTGCAAATTAAGGACAGTTTATGCATAAATTTCTAGAAATAGGGTGGTAACTTCTGGGTGGTTGGGTCATTGCCATGGAAAGGAGGGATAACTTCCAGTTGTTGCCATGGCAATGGTAAACTGACATGGCACACTAGTGGGTGTGTCTTATGGAAAGTTGCTTCTGCCCCAACCGTGTTTTAGCTGGTCCTCAATTTGGTCCAGTGCCTGAGTCCCGCCTCCAGAGTTGAGTACCACCTTCTATCTCAATACTAATAGAAAAGGTTGGATATCATTTACTCCCATAGCATCCCCTGGGAGAGTCTGTAAGTCAATTTCTGCCACTCAGAACCCCTGGACTTCTTAATTCCTGTTTCTTTCATGTCTGGTTCTTCAAGAATACTCTCAATCCTGTGAATAGTTCTAATGAGAAATTGGTTGATATTGTAAGCCAGACTTAGTTTCTGTTATTTGCAATCCAAGGATCCTAACTGACAATTCTCCTGTTTGCCAAATTTAGCCCATCATCTCCATCCTCCCCACCGTGACCTCATCAGCCTTGCCTGTCTTTCACAGCCAGTTTCTTCCCTGGTATCCATGTTTCTTGTCTTCTCAGTGCCAAATCCATTCACACCATGAAGTCACCGGCCAAATCAAACCATGCCACACTAATGAAGAAATGCTGAGCCTCTGGTCCTGACCAAAGGCCCCATCTATCATGCTGGTCTTTTGTATCTCCCTGTCTCAACTTTTCAGCACCAAGAACTCCAAACTGCCAGCTGCTTCCTCATATCACCATGTGTGTTCTAATCTCTCAGCCTTTCCCACCCTTTACTCTGCACTGGAATGACCATAAAAGCTAACCATGTCCTAATCATCCTTTAAACTCAGCTCAGACATCACCTCCACCCTTGCCTAGCTACCAGCCATCTCTTCTCACAAATGTGCAGCCCTGAAACACGGTCCACCTCCCCACGAATCTGTGTATTTTTTGATGATGGGCACTGTGTTATCTTCATCTCTCTATCAATACCACGTAGGAGCCACTGAATAAATGTTTGTTGAATGTTTAATGATCAAGAACATAATTCACATTGAAAAACCACAGGCTGGATGCAACTATAGCATTTTCCCTTTCCTCCTTTTGAACCACATTTGGATTATCCTCCAATTGAGTGTTTTGAGAAGCCTGCCAGTGCTCTGCCAATCTTGAAGAATGGTTTCATAGCTTAAGAGTCAGAACTCACACTGTTTTAACAAGCATCAGCGGCTGTTGCTGGCTGCACTGCTTCATGGTTCTCAATCATGTAAAGACATTTTGAGCACTCTGACTATACCAGCTAAAGCCCCAAGTGAAGAGCCAAGGTGCCACCCATCCTATAACGACATGGGTACAGAAAGAGAATATAAAAAGAAAAAAAAATAGCTTATCATCAAACATCAAACCAGTCCGGGCTCAAACAAGTACAGACACGTGTGAGAAGGAAAGGGCTTTGGTGCAGTATTCTCCTTCCTCCCTAGAAGAACTGCACAAGACACGGCCCCTCCTGTGCCTCAGTTTCTTCACCAGGAATGCAGAATGAGATGCTGACCTAGATTCACTCCACAAACACAGACAGGGCACCCACCATGTGTCTGACTCTAAACAAGTTACTGCAGGTCAAAGGTGCCCAAATATTTTTCTGATCATAAGGAAGCCATGTGGAGAGTGCACCACACATAGGATCGAAACCCAGCCTGCTAGCATCAAACTGTAGCCCTGCTTCTGACCTGCAAGCTACACAGCCCCAGGAAAGCTTATTTCAGTTCCCTTAGCATCCATTTCCAAACAGGAAAAATAAGGATGACATGAGCTCAAAGGTGTGAAGGGGTCTGGCACACAAGTAGAGTCTCAGATATCTGAATTAAGAGGGTCTATGAAAGCTTTAAATGTCCAAAGTTCTATCAATCAGAATCTCTCTTGTAGTGAGAACTAGTGCACCTTCGGACACCCGGCGAGCACTGCATAGGTTGTCAGTACAAGAATACGGTGAAAGACCCCACCGCACACACCACAACAGGAGGAAGGGCCAGCCACAGATCCCCTCCCCTGCTGGTGACCATCCCAAAGCCACTTACTATGAAAATGGAACTTCTAAATGGGACCCCAGCCCTGCCAATAGTTAAGGAGGGATCAGAAGCTACCCACTGGGGAGATAAATGCAAAACTCAACAAAGAACAGCTGTCATCAAACACCCGCCTTACAGAGGAAAGGGCATCATAGTCAAGCCTTGTCCACCCATTTCTCCACAGAACCAGTTGAATTAAAATATTTTCTTTCTAAAAAGCCCTTATCCTGCACCTTAGCTGAAGGCCTGGTTACTGACAATAGTAGCTTTCAGATTTCAGGGAACAGTGACATCTTGCTGAACATTTTTAAGAGGATTTGGATCTCCTCCAATAAAATATCATGAGGATTGGATTTCCAAAGAGTTTTGTTTTCTTTACTCTACTTGGATACTCCCAGTAACTGACTTCACTGTCATTAAACAGCTTCTCAGTAAACAGCTCTGGGCAGTTATTGCCATGAAAGACCCACACGTCTGCAATGAACTGAAGAAACAGAACCCCTCCACTGGGATTCCACCAGGGTAGGCCGCTGGGGACACACAGCTCAGGGCACCCTTGGGACTTTTGTCAGGGACTCCATGGATTGCCTGAGGAATGAGCAAAGTTATGCAGTCCCTGGAGCCCAGGAATGAATCTTAAATTGGGCCTGGTGATAGAACAGCAAGACTGAGAGGTCTGCGGGGACACCTGGGCATCAGTACACACAGGTAGCAGATAAAAATCAAGACTCCGCATTCTTTTTCTTCCAACACCTCTTCCCACCCCACAAAAGTGAAATAAAATCACCAACAAGCCAAGGAGGAGAGCTGGAATCAGAAACCTATGAAAAACACGTCCAGTTCAGGCCTTAAGAGAATTTGACACCAAATGGCTATAAATTCCTTTGTAAAGATCTGATGCCTGAATTAAAAAATAATTTCTCCTTTTGAGCAAAAGTCAGGTGTTAAAGAATCGAAACCTGAAAATCCTAGGAGCTCATGAGTTCTCATATGTGCACAAATGTTGCATTCGTTTGAATACAGGCAGAGGAGAAATCTGCCCATTCTTTCTGGGAAGGTCATCTCAACTCTGTCACAGAAATCACCATGGGTCACTTTAGAATGTTATTATCACCACTAAACAGACTTCCCAGCTGCACACAGCCAATGCTGAGCTGCTATTCACTGAGACCAAGAAAGTCTCTTTTTTGCAGAAAACTGGCTCAAGGCCTGGGGATGGCTGGTGCCTCAGTCTTGACACCCAGGAAACTGCAGGCACTGCTTCACCCTGGACCTAAGGGCTTTGACACAAGTGGAAGAAAGGTGCCTTCCTGACACAAGCCTCCTCCAGGGAAAAAGAGCTATGGGAAATGATGGTAGGGTGGTGGCCCCAGAGCAAGTGGCCCCAGGCTAAGACACAAGCTGATGCCCTGTAGGTCACCAGCCCATCGGGATGGAGGGGTCCCCACTTGCCTTTGCTGTTGCCCTGAGCCCTGCCCAGAACTACCTCCTGCTGCCTAGGCGCCCTGGGACCACGTCTCAGAAGTTCACTCCGCATTGTGCTAGTTCAGGGAGACTGTGCATCTTGGTAAACCCAGACTGTCTGGGGAAGAGGGAGCCCACCTCTGTCTGGGCGCCAGACACATCCAGTTGCTTGGAGCTCAGGGACTAAGTCTCAGCCTGACTGCAGAAGCCTCTCTGCTTACCCGTTGCAGCCCAGGTCCCCCAGACACACAGTGGGTGTCAGCGAGGAGCCTGCACCCATGAAGGACAGCAGTCTATTGAGGCCAGAGGTGGAGAGAACCCTGCCTCCCACCTCCCCCAATCGCCAAGTCTCTGGCTTCCCCAAGAGACCTGGTTACTGTCAGGAGCTCCCACCTGGGCTGCGGTGGGGCTCCGGGTCCATGCCTTATCTCCCTACCACTCGGGAGCCTGTGGCCAGGGGTGCAGAGCCTGGTGGCCACTGTCAATCCTCCATGTACAAGCCCAGACCCAGGAAGTTTTAAATCCTGCCTGCCTTCGCCATTATCCCTGATTTCCCAGCAGAACAAAGCGTTACCTCACCCCACCCTGCCATCTTATTATTATGATAATGTGAATATTCCTCACCCCACCCTGCCATCTTAACTTCTTTGACATGTTAACTCCACCCACCACAGTAACTGAACTTATGGTAATTTACATTTGTAGCCCCTAGCCCCACCACTGTAACTGATCTTGCCCTGTAACACCCCTGCCTCCTGCCAAAAAGATTTGCCCCAACCTGTAAAACCAACTCCTATCCCACTGCCCTTTTCTGCATTAGCCCACCTGCACCCAGGTGAATAAACAGCCATGTTGCTCACACAAAACCTGTTTGTGGGGGTCTCATCACTCAAAGCGCGCATTTTTAAAAGTCACTGGTGACTGGGGGATAGAGGATTGCCTCCCAGTCTCCAGCAAGCACTGTGCCAGGACACCCGAGTGAGCCGCAGCCCTTCCCTAACACCGCCCCACCAAGACGGGCGGCCACAAGCCAGCTGCTCCACGGAGGGCAAGTTGGCCGGGGAGGCCCTCAGCCCGCCGGGTTGGTGTCTGGTGCTGGAACCTACAGCTATGGGAGGCGTTGCCTGCTGATCACCCGCCCACTCCGAACACGGGGACCCGCGACAGCCAGGGGGTTTGGGCACCCTGGAGAAGGGAAAGGACTGATTGAAGAGGAGCGGAGAGAGGTGCGCGGGTGAGCGGGCGGCGGCACTCACCTGCAGCTGGGTCTGGGTTGCGGCCAAGTCGCCTCTGCACCGCGCGGGATGCTATCTCCGAGGCCCACAGGGAGAGGGCAGGCCGGCGCCAGACCCCTCGTCGACCGCAGGCGCGATCTGGGTGCGTGCCTCCCTGACCTTGTCCTCTACTCTCCTCTGGGGACGTGTGTTGCTCAACCCCTGCACCACGCCCTCCTCTACCCCTCCCGCTCTCGCCGGCCTTGTGGGATCAGGAACCCAGTGGCCAAGGCCTAAGGGAGTTTCACACCCTAGAAACTCCCTTCAGCTCCCACCTCCTTCTCAGGCCCTCTCTGACCGGACCCCGGGGTCCTTGCAGCACTTCTCAGCCCCATCCCCGCTGTGCCCATGCCCGCGTTCAGAAGCTGGGCTTCTGGGCTCACCTCAGCTGCCTGTGCCCCGGCTCCTCCTAGGATCGGGGAGGCCCCACTCCCACCCTTCGCGTCTCCTGTCTCCTCGGTTTCCAGCTGCGCGACCTGAGGAGCGCCTCGGTGTACACGCACTCACACTCGGGGGCGCACGCACACACGCACATGCACTGCACACACAGGTAGACACGCGAGGGGGCGAGCAGCAGCTTGGCCGATGGTGCTCCTTCCTTCCCTTCCCAAGGAAGCTGCCGATGTTAACTCTGGCAAACTGCTGCTCCTTGACACAGGACAACTCACCCGAGTGCCTGCTGCCTTCACTACTTCATCGCAGGTGCCCATACCCCAGGGCCATGATGACACATAAGTCCAGAGGGAAGGCAGGGCACCAAGGTGAACAGCCAATGGTGAAACAGTGGGGGGGGAGGATTCGGCGTGACCACCCCTGGCGACAACCAAGGAGGCACGGCAGCCTCGGGACATCACCCATCGTCCACAGTTCTGTCTCTACCAGAGCCTGAGAACATGTTGCGTGACCCCCATTTCTTCCAAGATCAAAAGATGGATCCGATGTGAGGGAGAGGGTGGTTGGGCATGGGTGTGAGCTACAAATTCGCAGACTGTCCACAGCCTGCCCATGTGCTGACCTCTGCTGAGTCTACACCCAGACAGACCCCTGTCTCCCCTGCCCCATGTCTCAAGGGGAACACATTTCCTTGGAGTGAGCAGTCACCTTTCCTAGTCCCCACCTGTCTTCCCCCTGGGAGCTGATGAAACACACAGTGCAAAGAAAGATTGTCTTGGCAAAAAAAAAAAAAAAAAAAGAGAAACAATCAAAGCAGCAAGGTGGGTCTCAGGCTGTCCGGTAGACAGATTAGAAGCTGCCAGTTCCTTTCTGCTGCTCCCAAGTTGCGCCAATAAAGAAGGAACTACAAACCTGGCTGAAGCAGACTAGTCCTTCCTTTCAGCACCCTCCTTTCCCAGGTCCCCATTCTTCTCCCCTCTTGGTGGCAGAAAGACTGTCACCTGAGAACACCTGAGTCTGGTCTCAGCAGCACAGTATACAAAATCGCTACCTGTAACAATATGATCAATGAGCTGGACGCGGTGGCTCATTCCTGGAATTTCAGCACTTTGCGAGGCTGATGCAGGCAGATTACTTGAGTTCAGGAGTTTGTGATCAGCCCGGGCAACATGGAAAAACCTTGTCTCTTCTAAAATTACAAAAAAATTAGCTGAGAATTGTGGTGTGAGCCTATAATCCCAGCTGCTGGGATTGTGGTGTGAGCCTTATAATCCCAGTGGCTGAGGCAGGAGAATCACTTGAACGAGGAGGTGGGGGTTGCAGGGAGCTGAGATCACACCACTGCACTCCAGCCTGGGTGACAGAGCGAGAGTCTATCACAAACAACAACAAAAATACAAAGAACACCTAATGACCTCATGGATCTATCTGACTAGGGCGATTTCCAAGTAGAAAAACAGAAAATGCCAGCTGGGTTTTTCGAGATGCCTATGAGAAAAGATAAGTGGGAGAAATTAATTAAAGAAGAAGCTATTCTGGGTTTTTAGTAGAATCGAGATGGAATAACAAGGAACCAGGGTTTGCTGGGTGAGAAAGTTCTACTGTTTCTCACTGTGGTGTTTCCAGGCAAAATCTTTCAAATCTAGGGCAGTAAAATCTGGTCTCTGGGAAAGATGAACTCAAGAATGGGGCTGTACAATCCTTTGTTAAGGCCTCAGACATATTTCAGGCCATGCCCAAGAGAATTTCTGCGTGTCTTTTTTTTTTTTTTTGAGAAAAAAGTTTCACTCTTGTTGCCCAAGATGGAGTGCAGTAGCATGATCTCAGCCCACTGCAACCTCTACCTTCTGGGTTCAAGGGATTCCACTGACTCAGCCTCACCTGTCTCAGCCTCCCAAAGTGCTGGGATGACAGGTGTGAGCCACCAGGCCCGGCCCCTCAGATCAGTTTTTAAATGTTTTCTATAGACAGGGTCTCATCACTTCATTGCAATCCTCCTGACCGGGCATCTCAAAATTTTGGAATGATGGATGGGCTGGAACCACACTGTGCCTGGCCTCCGGGGACTGATTCGTGACCACAACTGACATGCTAATAGTTTTTTCTTTTTTTCATTCTTCTCTTTTTGAGATGGATTCTTGCTCTGTGTCAGGTGAAGTGAGGCACGTGGCTTTGGAAGCAGCAGCAGCACCACCTTCTAGAGCCCCATTCAAATGCAGAAAGCCCTGTTTCCCTTCTGGAGTTGAAGGTGATGGCTCCCATAGCCTTGGGCTCCTCTCCATTCAGTCCGAAGCTTTTGCAGGCACCACCTCACAAGAAGGCTGGCTGCGGCTGGGGGTTCGGGGATGCGGTGGGGCTGGAAGAGTCTCCTTTTCTCCTGCTTCAGCCTTCAGTAGCTGGAATGACAGGCGCGCACCCCAACGCCCGGCTACTTTTCCTACTTTCAGTAGGGATGGGGTTTCACCATGTTGGTCAGGCTGGCCTCGAACTCCTGACTGCTAGTGATTCTCCCTCCTGGGTCTCCTAAAGTGCTGGGATGACGGGTGTGAGCCACCAGGATTTCACCCTTGAAGAACAAGCATGTGGGCCGGGTGTGGTGGGCTGGTTCCCGCCTGTCATCCTAGCACTTCGGGAGGCCCAGGAGGGAGGATCGTGAGGTCAGGAATACGATATCAGCCTGGCCAACATGATGAAACCCCGTCTCTAGTAAACATACAAACAATTAGCCAGGCATGGTGGCAGACACCTGTGGTCACAGCAACTCAGGAGGCAGAGGCAGGCAGAAGAATTGCTTGAACCTGGGAGGTGGAGGTTGCACTGAGCAGAGATCACACCGTTACACTCCAGCCTGGGTGATGGGGGTGAGACTCTGTCTCGGGGGGAAAAGAAAAAGAGCAAGCTTGCACCCTGCCGCCTTTCACTGCAGCTGGCCCTTCCTTAGGCTCTGAATGATGTGTCATTTATGCCATAGGTTGACTCCATCGATCCCCTCTCCCCATTAGTGACTCAGTTAAGTAACTTGGACTTTGTGTCACCCCATCCCAAAGACAGATGTGTGGAATCCCACTGGGAGGGAGAGGAGAAATGCATCGGATCTGGGTATCTGGTTGAAGAGGGAGACCCAGGCTTCTCAGATCAACTTCCCCTTTGACTATCAAGCTGCATTTCAATAGAAGAAAAGGTTGACTGACTGGCGCCTCCTGTTTTACTTTCCTGTAGGTGACAGGATAGGCCTTGGGGAAAACTCTCCAGAAGGTACTATTTTTACTTAAAACAAGATCAAACCAGAAACCTTTTCACATGTGAGTCCTAAAACTGTAAACCGGAACCCTTTCATATGTGATTCCTGAAACTGTAAACCAAAACTTTTTCACATGTGAGTCCTAAAACTATGAACCTAAGAATCTTCCATGTGTAACATCTAAAGTATAAGCCTATATAAAGGCTGAACCTCCCTTCATTAAACGAGCTTGTCTGTTAGACAACTATGCCACCTTGCTCCCAACTGAACAAATTCCTTCCTCCGGTATTCGGTATCTGAGATATCTGTTTCCCACGGCCGCTCCTGCTACATTTTTGGTGCATTGGCCGGGAAGCGAGTCTCAGAGAGCGGAAGGCGGGAAAATGTCTCTTAGGTGGTTTGTCTAGCCCTGTGAAGCATCCCTGCAGAGGGGCTCCTGCTCGCTGGGGTGACGTGTCCTGAGAGAGCTTCTGGGCAGGTATTTGCATGGTGGTAAAGCCTCACCGGAGCAGAGCAAGGAGGCCCTGCAGTGTCGATTCACCCAGTGGCTGAACACCAAGGAGGAACAAACATTTGGGGAAGTCTGGACATTGAATTTGGTAAGATTGACCCTGGGAAAGTAGCCCACCCCATTTTGGGTGGAAGCATGGCCTGATCACCCATGGGTGCCAGATCAGCAATTTTGAAGGTAGCTCTCTCTGTAACCTTGGAAGATTTTGTTTATGGTTTTAAATTGGAAGGAGAGCGATTGGATGTGTTTCTGTGTGCATGGATGTGTCTGTGTCATCGAGCAATTTGTAAGAGAAGATTGAACCCCGGGAAATTAGCCCACCCCATCTTGGGTGGAAGCATGGCCTGATCACCCATGGGTGCCAGATTGGCACTTTTGAAGGTAGCTCTCTCTCCAACCTTGGAAGCTTTTGCTTATGGTTTTGAATTGGAAAGAGAGTGATTCGATATGTGTCTGTGTGTGTAGATGTGTCCGACCGGACTGATCAGTCGTAAAATGTATTGGGCCCATTAGGAAGGTCCTCATGCATTCAGCAATTTATAGGAATTAGAGACAGCCACAGAGGCTTGAGTGAAGAAGCCTCTGGGTGATTGCAAAAGGATTGAAGTGAATGTAAATCGGAGAGTGCTCCATGCTGTGTCTTGCTATGTGGGAACGGGAACTGCTGTGAGTGAACTAACACTCTCCTAACTGTGGGAATTACTTTGAAGTGTTAATATGGGTCACTCCCATAGCAAGCCCACCCCTATAGAAACCATGCTGGAAAATTTCCAGAAGGGATTTAGTGGTAATTATAAAGTAACTATGACAACAGAAAAATTAAGGGTTTTATGTAGGGAAGATTGGCCAGCACTTAGTGTAGGTTGGCCCCCAGAGTGGACCCTAGACAGGTCCCTTGTCTCCAAAGTAAGGCATGAGGTTATATACGGTGAGCTAGAACACCTCAATCAATTTCCATACATAGACTCGTGGTTGTAGTTAGTGTTAAACCCTCTGAAGTGGCTAAGAGAGCAGGCGGGGACTGTTTTAGTAGCCAAGGGACAGACTGCTAGAAACCACCATCCCCCTCACTGACACAAAATGCAGAATCTCAAGGTCTGGGCAGATTCAGTGGCAGGGACAACTCCCAAGGTTTCAGTTAACCCAGCGGTAGAAGAGTTTATGTCAATAATGCCTCCTCACCAACCCCGGCAGCTCGTCTGTGACCCAAGGCCGGGGTGCAGTTGCCTTCGAGAGAGCAGAGGTACATGGGAGTGGACAAGGATGGCCACATGGTAGAAAGGCATGTTTTCACATACCTGCCGTTCACCTCAGCTGATCTTATCAACTGGAAAAATAACAATGCGTCTTATACCGAGAAACCCCAAGCTCTCATTGATCTACTGCAAACTATTATTCAGCGTCATAACCCCATTTGGGCTGATTGCCATCAGCTGCTTATGCATCTTTTTAACACGGACTTTCTTGTACTTGATGAACTGCCCCTGCCCCCTTCTATGGCAAAACCTGTTGTGCAAATCAAGGGCCACTATCCCATTCAACAAAGGAGACTAGCTGCAGCTAAAACTGCCTCAGTCGGGGGTCATCCGGGCTCTCACTGTCCCTTGGGAAGGAGGGTGGGGACTTCCTAGCCAGAAGCAGAGGCTGATATTATAGCCCAGGCCCATGAAGGGCTTGCATGGCTTTGCACCCCAACTTATTTTCTTACTTTTTTTTTGAGATGGAGTTTTGCTCTTGTTACCCAGGCTGGAGTGTGTGCTATAGGTGGCCTGGAGCCAGAACCTGAGCGATGCCATTTTAAAAGACAAAGCTGAATCTCCAAAAATGAGTTCTAATAACTGCCCCATTCTCTTTGCAATAACTGCTGACTTGGGTTCTGTAAATAAGACTGCTAGTCTGCTCTGGATAATGTCCACCAGGTTAAGTTGTTTCCCTTTCTCATCAGTAACCAACAGAATTGCTGTCCTTTGCTGTTACCTTTCTCATCAGTAACTGATAGAATTGCCGGCCTTTGCTTATCAGAATGCGCAGCCCAAGCTAATCTCATCTTGGACCCTGTGAACTAAGATCTGTAATTTCCACTGGTACCAAAACCATGTGTAAACTAACGTTTATCTTGACTTTTGTTGGTACACAAACAATGTGTAAACCAACGTTTGTCCTGACTTTTGAAAATCATTTATGTAGCAATTAGAGTGACAATAGGACCCCAAGCCCTCGGAATGACCGGAGGCCCCCACACCCATCCCTGCCAAGGAGATGATTTACAGAATCCACCAGCCCTCAGAATGTCTGAAGCCCATTCATCCTCCTCCCAGCTCCTCAACCCCACTCCCAAGGTGGTCTTTCCGGTATAAAAAGCCTTGACACTTTCCCCTCAGGGCGGTGGGTTAGAGAGACTTGAGTCCTCTGCCGTCACCGGCAATAAACACCCTGCAATTTTGCATACTTTTGCCTTGGTGAATTATTTTAATCTGGCATCCCAATACTACAGGTCAATAGAGTGAAACCCCTGTCTCCACTGAGAATACAAAAGAGTTAGCGGCCCATGTTGGCTTGTGCCTGTAGTGTAGTCCCAGCTGCTGACTCACCCGGGAGGCTGAGGTAGGAGAATTGCTTGAACCCAGGAGGCTGAGGTAGCACCGAGCCTGGGCGACAGAGCCAGACTGCTTCTATGAAACATTAGAATGAGGCCGGAGGCGGTGGCTCAGGCCTGTAATCCTAGAACTTTGGGAGGCCGAGGTGGGTGGATCACCTGAGGTCGGGAGTTCAAGACCAGCCTCTGGCCATCACGGAGAAACCCCATCTTAAGAAAAAAAAATATATATATATATGTTAGAATGGAATACAATAGAACAGAACGGAACAGAATAAAACAGGACTGAACTAATGAATGTAGAGAGATTTTTTGGACAGAAAGGAAGAAAAAGAAACCCACAGTGACACAAAGCTACACTTCCGGGCCAAGCGGGGTGGCTCACGCCTGCCCGAGAGGTCATGGCGGGTCGTTCAGAAGTCAGGAGTTCGAGACCGGCCTGAAGTCAGGAGTTCGAGACGGGCCTGGTCAACATAGTGAAACCACTGCCTCCATTGAGAATACAAAAAAGTTAGCGGCCCATCGTGGTGCGTGCCTGTAGTGTAGTCCCAGCAGCTGACTCACCCAGGAGGCTGAGGTAGGAGAATTGCTTGAACCAAGGGATCGGAGGTTGCACCCACCCTGGGCGACAGAGCAAGACTACTTCTCAAAAACATTAGAATGAGGCCAGATGGGGTGTCTCAGGCCTGTAATCCTAGCACTTTGGGAGGCCAAGCTGGGTGGATCACCTGAGGTCAGGAGTTCAAGACAAGCCTGGCCATCACGGAGAAACCCCATCTTTAAAAAAAAAAAAAAAAAAATAGAATGGAATACAATAGAACAGAACGGAACAGAATAAAACAGGACTGAACTAATAAATGTATGAGTGATTTTTCAGGCAGAAAGGAAAAAAAGAAACCCACAGCGACACAAAGCCACACTTCCGGGCCGGGCGGGGTGGCTCACGCCTGCCCGAGAGGTCGCGGCGGGTCCTTCAGAAGTCAGGAGTTCCAGACCGGCATGGAGTCAGTTCAAGACCGGCCCGGTCAACATGGAGAAACCCCTGCCTCCACTGAGAATACAAAAAAGTTAGCAGCCCGTGGTGGTGCCTGCCTGTAATGTAGTCCCAGCTGCTGACTCACCTGGGAGACTGAGGTAGGAGAATCGCTTGAACCCAGGGGATGGAGTTTGCACTTAGCCTGGGCGACAGAGCAAGACTGCTTCCCAAAAATATTAGAATGAGGCCGGACAGGGTGGCTCAGGCCTGTAATCCTAGTACTTTGGGAGGCCGAGTTGGGTGGATCTCTTTAGGTCGGGAGTTCAAGACCAGCCTCTGGCCATCACGGAGAAACCACATCTTAAAAAAAAAAAAATTAGAATGGAATACAATGGAACAGGATGGAACAGAATAAAACAGGACTGTACTAATGAATGCATGAGAGATTTTTCGGGAAGAAAGGAAAAAAAAGAAACCCACAGTGACACAAAGCTACGCTTCTGGGCCGAGCGGGGTGGCTCAGGCGTGTAATCCTAGCACTTTGGGAGGCCGAGATGGGTGGATCACCTGAGGTCGGGAGTTCAAGACAGTCTCTGGCCAACACGGAGAAACCCCTCTTAAAAAAAAAAAAATTAGAATGGAATACAATAGAACAGAACGGAACAGAATAAAATAGGACTAAAGTAGTGAATGTATCAGTGATTTTTAGGGAAGAAAGGAAAAAAAAGAAACCCACAGTGACACAAAGCTTCGCTTCCCGGCCTGCCGGGGTGGTTCACGCCTGCCCGAGACGTCGCGGTGGGTCATTCAGAATTCAGGAGTTGGAGAACGGCCTGAAGTCAGGAGTTCGAGACCGGCCTGGTCAGCATAGTGAAACCCCTGCCTCCACTGAGAATACAAAAAAGTTATCGGCCCGTGGTGGCGCGTGCATGTAGTGTAGTCCCAGCTGCTGACTCACCCGGGAGGCTGAGGTAGGAGAATCGCTTGAAGCCAGGGGACGGAGGTTGCACCGAGCCTGGGCGACAGAGCAAGACTGCTTCTCAAAAACATTAGAATGAGGCCGGACAGGGTGGCTTAGGCCTGTAATCCTAGCACTTTGGGAGGCCGAGGTGGGTGGATCACCTGAGGTCGGGAGTTGAAGACAGCCTCTGGCCAACACGGAGAAACCCCACTTAAAAAAAAAAAAATTAGAATGGAATACAATAGAACAGAACGGAACAGAATAAAACAGGACTGAACTAATGAATATAGGAGTGACTTTTCAGGAAGAAAGGAAAAAAAAGAAACCCACTATGACAAAAAGCTACGCTTCTGTGCCAAGCGGGGTGGCTTACCCCTGCCCGAGAGGTCGCGGCGGGTCGTTCAGAAGTCAGCTTTTCGAGACCGGCCTGAAGTCAGGACTTCGAAACGGGCCTGGTCAACATAGTGAAACGCCTGCGTCCACTGAGAATACAAAAAAAGTTCGCGTCCCGTGGTGGCACGTGCTTGTAGTGTAGTCATAGCTGCTGACTCATCCGGGAGGCTGAGGTAGGAGAATCGCTTGAACCCATGGGACGGAGGTTGCACAAAACCTGGGCGATAGATCAAGACTGTTTTTCAAAAACATTAGAATGTGGCCGGACAGGGTGGCTGAGGCCTGAAATGCTAGCACATTGGGAGGCCGACGTGGGTGGATCACCTGAGGTCAGGAGTTCAAGACCAGCCTGGCCATCACGGAGAAACCCCATCTTAAAAAAAAGAAAAAAGAAAAAGAATTAGAATGGAATACAATAGAACAGAACGGAACAGAATAAATCCGGACTGAACTAATGAATGTATGAGTGATTTTTTGGGCAGAAAGGTAAAAAAAGAAACCTACAGTGACACAACGCTACGCTTCCGGGCCGGGCTGGGTGGTTGTCGCCTGCCCGAGAGGTCGCGGCGGGTCGTTCAGAAGTCATGAGTTCGAGACCGGCCTGTAGTCAGGAGTTCGAGACCAGCCTGGTCAACGTAGTGAAACCGCTGCCTCCACTGAGAATGCAAAAGAGTTAGTGGCCCGTGGTGGTGCGTGCCTGTAGTGTAGTCCCAGCAGCTGCCTCACCCGGGAGGCCGGGGTTAGGGAATCGCTTGAACCCAGGGGACGGGTGTTGCACCGAGCAAGACTGCTTCTGAAAAACATTAGAAGGAGGCCGGACGGGGTGGCTCAGGCCTGTAATTCTAGAACTTTGGGAGGCCGAGGTGGGTGGATCACCGAAGGTCGGGAGTTCAACAGGAGCCTCTGGCCATCACGGAGAAACCCCATTTTTAAAAAAAAAAAGAAAAGAAAAAAATATTAGAATTTAATACAATAGAACAGAACGGAACAGAATAAAACAGGAATGAACTAATAAATGTATGAGTGATTCCTTGGGCAGAAAGGAAAAAGAAGAAACCCACAGTGACACAAGGCTACGTTTCCGGGCCGGACGGGGTGGCTCACGCAAGCCCGAGAAGTCGCGGCAGGTCGTTCAGAAGTCAGGAGTTCGAGACCGGCCTGGTCAACATAGTGAAACCCCTGCCTCCACTGAGAATACAAAAGAGTTAGGAGCCCGTGGTGGCGCGTGTCTTTAGTGTAGTCCCAGCTGCTGACTCACTCAGGAGGCTGAGGTAGGAGAATCGCTTGAACCCAGGCGACGGAGGTGGCACCGAGCCTGGGCGACAGAGCAAGACTGCCTCTGAAAAAGTTTAGAATGAGACCGGACGGGGTGGCTCCGGCCTGTAATCTTAGGACATTGGGAATTCGAGGTGGGTGGATCACCTGAGGTCGGGAGTTCAAGACCAGCCTCTGGCCATCACGGAGAAACCCCATCTTAAAAAATATATCAATAAATAAATTAGAATGGAATACAATAGAACAGAACAGAAAAGAATAAATCAGGACTGAACTATTGAATGTATGAGTGATATTTCGGGAAGAAAGGAAAAAAAAGAAACCCACCATGACACAAAGGTCCGCTTCCGGCCCGGGCAGGGTCGCTCACGCCGGACCGAGAGGTCGCGGAGAGTCGTTCAGAAGTCAGGAGTTCGAGACCGGCCTGAACTCATCAGTTCGAGACCGGCCTGGTCAACATAGTGAAACCCCTGCCTCCACTGAGAATACAAAAAGGTAGTGGCCCGTGATGGCTTGTGCCTGTAGTGTAGTCCCTGCTGCTGAATCACCCGGGAGGCTGAGGTAGGAGAATCGGTTGGACCCAGGGGAGGGAGGTTGCAGCGAGCCTGGGCGACAGAGCAAGATTGTTTCTCAAAAACAGTAGAATGAGGCCGGACGGGTTGGCTCAGGCCTGCAATCCTAGGACATTGGGAGTTTGAGGTGGGTGGGTCACCTGAGGTAGGGAGTTCAAGACCAGCCTCTGGCCATCACGGAGAAACCCTAACTTAAAAAAAAGAAAAAAAAAATAATTAGAAGGGAATACAATATAACAGAACGGAACAGAATAAAACAGGACTGAACTAATGAATGTCTCAGTGATTTTTCTGGAAGAAAGGAAAAAAAAGAAACCCACAGTGACAAAAAGATATGCTTCCGGGCGGGGTGGGGTGGCTCACGCCCGCCCGAGAGGTCAAGGCGGGTCATTCAGAAGTCACAAGTTCGAGACCGGCCTGGAATCAGAAGTTCGAGACCGGCATGGTCAACATAGTGAAACCCCTGCCTCCACTGAGAATACAAAAAAGTTTGCGGCCCGTGGTGGTGCGTGCCTGTACTGTAGTCCCACCTGCTGACTCACCTGGCAGACTGTGGTGGGAGAATCACTTGAACCCAGGGGACGGAGGTGGCACCGAGCCTGGGTGACAGAGCAAGACTGCTTCTCAAATACCTTAGGATGAGGCCTAATGGGGTGGCTCAGGCCTGTAATCCTAGGACATTGGGAGTTGGAGGTGGGTGGATCACCTGAGGTCGGGAGTTCAAGACCAGCTGCTGGCCAACACGGAGAAACCCCATCTTAAAAAAAAAAAAAAATTAGAATGGAATACAATGGAACAGGATGGAACAGAATAAAACAGGACTGAACTAGTGAATGTGAGTGATATTTCGGGAAGAAAGGAAAAAAAAGAAACCCACAGTGACACAAAGCTACGCTTCCAGGCCGGGAGGGGTGGCTCAGGCCTGTAATCCTAGCACTTTGGGAGGCCGAGGTGGGTGGATCAACGAAGACCAGCCTCTGGCCATCATGGAGAAACCCCATCATAAAAAAAAAAAAAAAAAAAAAAAATTAGACTGGAATACAATAGAACAGAATGGAACAGAATAAAACAGGACTGAACTAATGAATGTATGAGACATTTTTCGGGCAGAAAGGAAAAAAAATAAACCCACAGTGACACAAAGCTACGCTTCCGGCCCGGGTGGGGTGGCGGACGCCTGCCCGAGAGGTCGCGGCGGTTGGTTCAGAAGTCAGGAGTTCGAGACCGGCCTGAAGTCAGGAGTTCGAGACCGGCCTGGTCAACATAGTGAAACCCCTGCCTCCACTGAGAATACAAAAGAGTTAGCGGCCCATGGTGGTGCGTGCCTGTACTGTAGTCCCAGCTGCTGACTCACCCGGGAGGCTGAGGTAGGAGAATCGCTTGAACCCAGGGGAACGATGTGGCACCGAGCCTGGGCGACAGAGCAAGACTGCTTCTCAGAAATATTAGAATGAGGCTGGATTGTGTGGCTGAGGCCTGTAATCCTAGCACTTTGGGAGGCCGAGGTGGGTGGATCACCTGAGGTCGGGAGTTCAAGACCAGCCTCTGGCCATCACGGAGAAACTTCATCTTAAAAAAAAAAGAAAAATTAGAATGGAATACAATAGAAGAGAACGGAACAGAATAAAACAGGACTGAACTAATGAATGTATGAGTGATTTTTAGGGCAGAAAGGAAAAAAAAGAAACCCACAGTGACACAACGCTACGCTTCTGGGCCGGGCCGGGTGGCTCACGCCGCCCGAGAGGTCGCGGCGGGTCGTTCAGAAGTCTGGAGTTCGAGACCGACCTGTAGTCAGGAGTTTGAGACCGGCCTGGTCAACATAGTGAAACCGCTGCCTCCACTGAGAATACAAAACATTTAGCGGTCTGTGGTGGCCTGTGCCTTTAGTGTAGTCCCAGCTGCTGACTCACCCGGGAGGCTGAGGTAGGAGAATCACTTGAACCCAGGGGACGGAAGTTGCACCGAGCAAGACTGCTTCTCAAAAACATTAGAATGAGGCCGGACGGGGTGGCTCAGGCCTGTAGTCCTAGTACTTTGGGAGGTTGAGGTGGGTGGATCACCTGAGGTCGGCAGTTCAAGACCAGCCTCTGGCCATCACAGAGAAATCCCATCTTAAAAAAAAAAAAAAAAAAATTATTAGAATGGAATACAATAGAACAGAACGGAACAGAATAAAACAGGACTGAACTAATGAATGTATGAGTGATTTTTAGGGCAGAAAGGATAAAAAAGAAACCCACAGTGACACAAAGATACGCTTCCGGGCCGGGCGGGGTGGCTCACACCTGCCCGAGGTGTCGTGGCCAGTTGTTCAGAAGTCAATAGTTCGAGACCGGCCTGAAGTCAGGAATTCCAGACCAGCCTGGTCAACATAGTGAAATCACTACCTCCACTGAAAATACAAAAAAGTTAGCGGCCCGTGGTGGCGCGTGCCTGCAGTGTAGTCTGAGCTGCTGACTCACCCGGGAGGCTGAGGTGGGAGAATCGCTTGAACCCAGGGGACGGAGGTGGCACCGAGCTTGGGCGACATAGCAAGACTGCTTCTCAAAAACTTTAGAATGAGGCCGGATGGGGTGGCTCAGGCCTGTAATACTAGCACTTTGGGAGTCCGAGGTGGGTGGATCACCTGAGGTCAGGAGTTCAAGACCACCCTCTGGCCATCACGGAGAAACCTCATCTTAAAAAAAAAAAAAATAAATAAAATAAAATAAAATAAAACAAAATAAATAAAATTAGAATGGATTACAATAGAACAGAACGGAACAGAATAAAACAAGACTGAACTAATGAATGTATTACTGATTTTTTTTGGGCCGAAACGAAAAAGAAGAAACCCACAGTGACACAAGGCTGCACTTCCGGCCCGGGCAGGGTGTCTGACGCCTGCCTGAGAGGTCGTGGCGGGTCGTTCAGAAGTCAGGTGTTCGAGACCAGCCTGAAGTCAGGAGTTCGAGAACGGCCTGGTCAACATAGAGAAACCGCTTCCTCCACTGAGAATACAAAAGAGTTAGCGGCCCGTGTTGGCGTGTACCTGTAGTGTAGTCCCAGCTGCTGACTCAACCGGGAGGCTGAGGTAGGAAAATCGCTTGAACCCAGGGGAAGGAGGTGGCCCCGAGCCTGGGCGACAGAGCAAGACTCCCTCTCAAAAACATTAGAATGAGGCCGGACGGTGTGGCTCAGGCCTGTAATCCTAGCACTTTGGGAGGCCGAGGTGGGTGGATCACCTGAGGTCGGGAGTTGAAGACCAGCCTCTGGCCATCACAGAGAAACCCCATCTTAAAAAAAAAAAAATTAGAATGGAATACAATAGAACAGAACGGAACGGAATAAAACAGGACTGAACTAATGAATGTATGTGATGTTTTGGGCAGAAAGGAAAAAAAAGAAACCCACAGAGACACAAAGCTACACTTCCGGGCCGGGCGGGGTGGCTCACGCCTGCCTGAGAGGTCGCGGCGGGTTGATCAGAAGTCAGGAGTTCAAGACAGGCCTGAAGTCAGGAATTTGAGACCAGTCTGGCCAACATAGTGAAACATCTGCCTCCACTGAGATTACAAAAAAGTTAGTGGCCCGTAGTGGCGGGTGCCTGTAGTGTAGTCCCAGCTGCTGACTCACCTGGAAGGCTGAGGTAGGAGAATCGCTTAAACCCAAGGGACGGAGGTGGCACCAAGCCTGGGCGACAGAGCAAGACTGCTTATCAAAAGCATTAGAATGAGGCCGGACGGGATGGCTCAGGCCTGTAATCCTAGCACTTTGGGAGGCGAAGGTGGGTGGATCACCTGAGGTCGGAGTTCAAGACCAGCCTCTGACCATCACGGAGAAACCCCATCTTAAAAAAAAAAAAAAAAAAAAAAAAAAAAAATTAGAATGGAACACAATAGAACGGAACGGAACAGAATAAAACAGGACTGAGCTAATGAATGTATGACTGATTTTTTGGGCAGAAAGGAAAAAAAAGAAACCCACAGTGACACAACGCTATGCATCCGGGCCAAGCTGGGTGGCTCACGCCTGCCTGAGAGGTCGCGGCGGGACGTTCAGAAGTCAGGAGTTCGAGACCGACCTGTAGTCAGGAGTTCGAGACCGTCCTGGTCAACGTAGTGAAACCGCTGCCTCCACTGAGAATACAAAAGAGTTAGCGGCCCGTGCTGGTGCGTGCCTGTAGTGTAGTCCCAGCTGCTGACTCACCTGGGAGGCTGAGGTAGGAGAATCGCTTGAACCCAGGGGACCGGGGTTGAACTGAGCAAGACTGCTTCTCAAAAACATTAGAATGAGGCCAGACGGGGTGGCTCAGGCCTGTACTCCTTGCACTTTGGGAGGCCGAGGTGGGTGTATCACCGAAGGTCGGGAGTTCAACAGGAGCCTCTCGCCATCACGGAGAAACCCCATCTTAAAAAAACAAAAAAAAAATTAGAATGGAATACAATAGAACAGAACGGAACAGAATAAAACAGGACTGAATTAATGAATATATGAGAGATTTTTCAGGCAGAAAGGAAAAAAAAGAAACCCACAGAGACACAAAGCTACGTTTCCGGGCCAGGCAGGGTGGTTCACGCCTGCCCGAGGTGTCGTGACTGGTCTTTCAGAAGTCAGTATTTCGAGACCGGCCTGAAGTCAGGAATTCCAGACCGGCCTGGTCAACATAGTGAAATCCCTACCTCCACTGAAAATACAAAAAAGTTAGTGGCCCGTGGTGGCGCGTGCCTGTAGTGTAGTCTGAGCTGCTGACTCACCCGGGAGGCTGAGGTAGGAGAATCGCTTGAACCCAGGGGACAGAGGTGGCACCGAGCCTGGGCGACATAGCAAGACTGCTTCTCAAAAACTTTAGAATGAGGACGGATGGGGTGGCTCAGGCCTGTAATACTAGCACATTGGGAGGCCGAGGTGGGTGGATCACCTGAGGTCGGGAGTTCAGGACCAGCCTCTGGCCATCACGGAGAAACCCCATCTTAAAAAAATAATAATATAAAATAAAATAAAATAAAAATTAGAATGGAATACAATAGAACAGAACGGAACAGAATAAAACAGGACTGAACTAATGAATGTATTACTGATTTTTTGGGCAGAAAGGAAAAAAAAGAAACCCACAGTGACACAAGGCTAGGCTTCCAGTCCGGGCGGGGTGGCTCACGCCTGCCCGAGGTGTCGTGGCCGGTCGTTCAGAAGTCAGTATTTTGAGACCGGCCTGAAGTCAGGAATTCCAGACCAGCCTGGTCAACATAGTGAAATCCCTACCTCCACTGAAAATACGAAAAAGTTAGCGGCCCGTGGTGTCGCGTGCCTGTAGTGTAGTCTGAGCTGCTGACTCACCCGGGAGGCTGAGGTGGGAGAATCGCTTGAACCCAGGGGACGGGGATTGCACCGAGCAAGACTGCTTCTCAAAAACATTAGAATGAGGCCGGATGGGGTGGCTCAGGCCTTTGATCCTAGCACTTTGGGAGTCCGAGGTGGGTGGATCACCTGAGGCCGGGAGTTCAACAGGAGCCTCTGGCCATCACGGAGAAACTCCATTTTAAAAAAAATAAAATTAAAAAAAAAAAAATTACAATAGAGTACAATAGAACAGAATGGAACAGAATAAAACAGGAATGAATTAATGAATATATGAGTGATTTCTGGGGCAGGAAGGAAAAAAAAGAAACCCACAGTGACACAAGACTAATCTTCAGGGCCCGGCGGGGTGTCTCCCGCCTACCCGAGAGGTCGCAGTGGGTCGTTCAGAAGTCAGGAGTTCGAGACCGGCGTGGTCAACGTAGTGAAACCCCTGCCTCCACTGAGAATCCAAAAGAGTTAGCGGTCTGAGGTGGCGCGTGCCTGTAGTGTAGTCCCAGCTGCTGACTCACCCAGGAGGCTGAGGTAGGAGAATCACTTGAAACCAGGGGACGGTGGTAGCACCAAGTCGGGGCAACAGAGCAACACAGCTTCTCAAAAACATTAGAATGAGGTCGGACGGGGTGGCTCTGGCCTGTAATCCTAGCATTTTGGGAGGCCGAGGTGCATGGACCACCTGAGGTTGGGAGTTCAAGACCAGCCGCTGGAACTCACGGAGAAACCCAATCTTAAAAAAAAAATTCCATCACAATATATTATGACGTCATAATGTATATGCAGTATAAAATCAAAATATATTATGAGATCATAATTGCATGTAATATGAAAACTTTCTCTTGCATAATTTGTGTAATATATACTGTAATGTCATAATAGTAAGTATATTGACATCACAATATAATATGACGTCATAAATAGCATGCATTATTGCATCACAATATATTATGATGTCATAAAAGAATGTATTATGACATCACATTATATTATGACATCATAATTAGTTTGTACTATTGCATAACAATGTATCGTGATGTCATAATGTTTATGCATTATACCATCACAATATATTATGTGAGCATAATTTAAATGAAATATGAAATATTTCTCTGACATAATTTGTACACTATATAGTATAATGATAATAGTATGTATTATGACATCACAATATAAGATGGCACCATAATTAGTATGCACTATGACATCACAATGTATTATGACGTCATAATACATACGCACTATGACATCACAATATATTATGAGAGCATAACTTGCATGTATTATGATCAATTTATCTTACCCAATTTGTGTAATATATACTGGATTATCATGAGCATGTATTATGACATCACAATATATGATGACATCATAATTAGAATGCACTATGACATCACGGTGCATTATGACGTCATAATGCATACCCAATACGACATCACAATACATTATGAGAGCATAATTTGAATGTATTATGATTAATTTCTCTTACCTAATTTGTGTAACATATAGTGGAGTAGCATGAGCATGTATTATGACGTCACAATATATGATGACATCATAATTAGTGTGCACTATGACGTCACAATGTATTACGACGTCATAATGTATACGCATTATGACATCGCAATATAATATGAGAGCATAATTTGCATGTTTTATGTTCAACTTGTCTTACCCCAATTTCTGTAATACATACTGGAGTATCATGAGCATGTATTATGACATCACAGTATATGATGACATCATAATTAGCATGCACTATGACGTCACAATGTATTATGACGTCATAATGTATCCGTATTATGACATCACAATATATTATGAGAGCGCAATTTGCAGGTATTATGACCAATTTCTCTTACCGCAATTTGTGTCATATATACTGGAGTATCATGAGCATGTATTATGACGTCACAATATATGATGACATCATAATTAGTATGCACTATGACATCACAATGTATTATGATGTCATAATGTATCCGCATTATGACATCACAATATATTATGAGAGCGCAATTTGCAGGTATTATGACCAATTTCTCTTACCCCAATTTGTGTCAAATCTACTGGAGTATCATGAGTATGTATTATGACGTCAAAATATATGATGACATCATAATTAGTATGCACTATGACGTCACAATGTATTATGACATCATAATATATGCGCATTATGACATCACAATATACTGTGAGAGCGCAACTTGAAGGTATTATGACCAATTTGCTTACCCCAATTTGTGTCATACCTACTGGAGTATCATGAGCATGTATTATGATGTCATAATATATGATGATATCATAATTAGTATGCACTAAGACGTCACAATGTATTATGACATCATAATGTGTCCGCGTTATGACATCACAATATATTGTGAGAGAGCAATTTGCAGGTATTATGAACAATTTCTCTTACCCCAATTTGTGTCATATCTACTGGAGTATCATGAGCATGTATTATGATGTCACAATATATGGTGAATAATAATTAGTATGCACCATAACGTCACAATGTATTATGACATCATAATGTATATGCCTTATGACATCAAAATATAATATAAGAGCATAATTTGCATGTATTTTTATTAATTTCTCTTACCCCAATTTTTGTACTATATACTGGAGTATCATGAGCATGTATTAAGACGTCACAATACATGATGTCATCGTAATTGGTATGCACAATGATGTCAGAATGTATCATGATTTCATAATGTATACGCATTATGACAGCACAATATATTATGAGAGCATAATTTGCATGTATTATGATCAATTTCTCTTGCCCCAATTTGTGTAATATATACTGGAATATCATGAGCATGTATTATGACCTCACAATACATGATGACATCATAATTAGTATGCACTATGACGTCACAATGTATTATGACGTCATAGTGTATCCGTATTATGACATCACAATATATTATGAGAGAGCAATTTGCAGGTATTATGACCAATTTCTCTTACCGTAATTTGTTTTATATCTACTGGAGTATCATGAGCATGTATTATGACGTCACAATATATGATGACATCATAATTAGTATGCAGTATGACGTCACAATGTATTATGAGGTCATAATGTATCCGCATTATGACATCACAATATATTATGAGAGCGCATTTGGCAGGTATTATGACCAATTTATCTTACCCCAATTTGTGTCAAATCTACTGGAGTATCATGAGTATGTATTATGACATCAAAATATATGATGACATCATAATTAGTATGCACCATGACATCACAATGTATTATGACGTCATAATATATGCGCATTATGACATCACAATATACTGTGAGAGCGCAATTTGAAGGTGTTATGATCAATTTCTCTTAACCCAATTTGTGTCATATCTACCAGAGTAACATGATCATGTATTATGACGTCACAATATATGATGACATCATAATTAGTATGCGCTATGACGTCACAATGTATTATTATGTCATAATGTATCCGCCTTATGACATCACAATATATTATGAGAGCGCAATTTGCAGGTATTATGACCAATTTCTCTTACCCCAATTTGTCTCAAATGTACTGGAGTATCATGAGCATATATTATGACGTCAAAATATATGATGACATCATAATTAGTAAGCACTATGACGTCACAATGTAGTATTATGTCATAATATTTGCGCATTATGACATCACAGAATACTATGAGAGCGCAATGTGAAGGTATTATGACCAATTTCTCTTACCCCAATTTGTGTCATATCTACTGGAGTATCATGAGCATGAGTTATGATGTCACAGTGTACGATGACATCATAATTAGTATGCACTATGACGTCACGATGTATTATGATGTCATAATGTATGCGCTTTATGACTACATCATATAATATGAGAGCGCAATTTGCAGGTATTATGACAAATTTCTCTTACCCCAATTTGTCTCAAATCTACTGGAGTATCATGAGCATGTATTATGATGTCACAATATATGATGACATCATAATTATTATGCACTATGATGTCACAGTGTATTATGATGTCATAATGTATCCGCATTATGATGTCACAATATATTGTGATAGCGCAATTTGCATGTAGTATGACCAATTTCTCTTACCCCAATTTGTCTCAAATCTACTGGAGTATCATGAGCATGTATTATGATGTCACAATATATGATGACATCATAATCAGTATGCACTATGACGTTACAATGTATTATTATATCATAATGAATGCGCATTATGACATCACAATATACTGTGAGAACGCAATTTGAAGGTATTATGACCAATTTCTCTTACCAGAGTTTGTGTCATATGTACTGGACTATCATGAGCATGTATTATGATGTCACAATGAATGATGACATCATAATTAGTAAGCACTATGACGTCACAATGTATTATGATGTCATAATGTATCCGCATTATGACATCACAATATATTATGAGAGTGCAATTTGCAGGTATTATGACCAATTTCTCTTTCCGCAATTTGTGTCATATTTACTGGAGTATCATGAGCAAATATTATGAAGTCACAGTATATGATGACATCATAATTAGTATGCACTATGACGTCACGATGTATTATGATGTCATACTGTATCCGCATTATGACATCACAATATATTATGAGAGCGCAATTTTCAGATATTATGACCAATTTCTCTTACCCCAATTTGTGTCACAACTACTGCAGTATCATGAGCATGTATTATGACATCACAGTATATGATGACATCATAATCAGTATGCACTATGACATCACAATGTATTATGATGTCATAATGTATCCACATTATGACATCACAATATATTATGAGAGCGAATTTTGCAGGTATTATGAACAGTTTCTCTTCCCCAATTTGTGTCGTATCTACTGGAGTATCATGAGCATATATTATGACATCACAATATAGGATGACATCATAATTAGTATGCACTGTGACATCACAATGTATTATGATGTCATAATGTATCCGCATTATGACATCACAATATATTATTAGAGCGCAACTTTCAGGTATTATGACCAATTATTCTTACCCCAATTTGTGTCATATGTACTGGAGTATCATGAGCATGTATTATGATGTCACAGTATACGATGACATCATAATTAGTATGCACTATGATGTCACGAACTATTATGATGTCATAATGTATCCGCATAATGACATCACAATGTAATATGGGAGCGCAATTTGTACGTATTATGACAAATTTCTCTTACCCCAATTTGTGTCACATCAACTGCAGTATCATGAGCATGTATTATGACGTCACAATATACGATGACATCATAATTAGTATGCACTATGATGTCACCGTGAATTATGACATCATAATGTATCCGCATTATGACATCACAATATGTCATGAGAGCGCAATTTGCAGGTATTATGACCAATTTCTCTTACCCCAATTTGTGTCATACCTACTGGAGTATCATGAGCATGTATTACGATGTCACAGTATATGATGACATCATAATTACTATGCATTATGACGTCACAATGAATTATGACGTCATAACGTATCCGTATTATGACATCACAATATATTATGAGTGCGCAATTTGCAGGTATTATGACCAATTTCTCTTACCCCAATTTGTGTCATGTCTACTGGAGTATCATGAGCATGTATTATGACGTCATAATATATGATGATATCATAATTAGTATGCACTATGACGTCACAATGTATTATGATGTCATAATGTATCCGCATTAGGACATCACAATACAGTATGAAAGCAAGATTTGCAGGTATTATGACCAATTTCTCTTACCCCGATTTGTGTCATATCTACTGGAGTATCTTGAGCATGTATTATGACGTCACGGTATATGATGACATCATAATTAGTATGCACTATGATGTCACAATGCATTATGACGTCATAATGTATCCGTATTATGACATCATAATACAGTATGAGAGCGCAATTTGCAGGTATTATGACCAATTTCTCGTACCCAAATTCAAGTCATATGTACTGGAGAATCATGAGCATGCATTATGATGTCGCAATATATGATGACATCTTAATTAGTATGCACTATGACGTCACAATGTATTATGACGTCGTAATGTGTCGGCATTATGACATCACAATATATTATGAGAGCGCAATTTGCAGGTATTATGACCAATTTCTCTTACCACAATTTGTGTCATATCTACTGGAGTATCATGAGGATGTATTATGATGTCACAATATATGATGACATCAAAATTAGCATGCACTATGGTATCACCATGTATTATGACGTCATAATGTATCGGCAGTATGACATCACAATATATTATTAGAGCGCAATTTGCAGGTATTATGACCAATTTCTCTTACCCCAATTTGTGTCATATCTACTGGAGTATCATGAGAATGTATTATGATGTCACAATATATGATGACATCATAATTAGTATGCACTATGACATCACAATGTATTATGACGTCATAATATATCTGCATTATGACATCACAATATATTATGAGAGCGCAATTTGCAGGTATTATGACCAATTTGTCTTACCCCAATTGGTGTCATATCTACTGGAGTATCATGAGCATTTATTATGATGTCACAATATATGATGACATCATAATTAGTATGCACTATGAACTCACGATGTATTATGACGTCATAATGTATCTGCATTATGACATCAAAATACATTGTGAGAGCGCAATTTGCAGGTATTATGAACCATTTTTCTTACCCCAATTTGTATCATATCCACTGGAGTATCATGAGCATGTATTATGATGTCAAAATATATGATGACAACATAATTAGTATGCACTATGACGTCACAATGTATTATGACGTCATAATGTATCCGCAGTATGACATCACATTATATTATGAGAGCGCAATTTGCAGGTATTATGACCAATTTCTCTTACCCCAATTTGTGTCATATCTACTGGAGTATCATAAGCATGTATTATGACTTCACAGTATATGATGACATCATGATCAGTATGCACTATGATGACAGAATGTATTATGAGGTCATAATATATCCTCATTATGACATCACAATATATTATGAGAGCGCAATTTGCAGGTATTATGATCAATTTCTCTTACCCCAATTTGTGTCATATCTACTGGAGTATCATGAACATGTATTATGATGCCATAGTATATGATGACATCATAATTAGTATGCACTATGGCATCACAATGTATTATGACGTCAAAATGTATCCGCATTTTGACGTCACAATATATTATAAGAGCACAATTTGCAGGTATTATGACCAATGTCTCTTACCCCAGTTTGTGTCATATCTACTGTAGTATCATGGGCACGTATTATGACATCACAGTATATGATGACATCATAATCAGTATGCACTATGACATCACAATGTATTTTGACGTCATAATGTTTCCGCATTATGACATCACAATACATTATGAGAGCGCAATTTGCAGGTATTACGACCAATTTCTCTTACCCCAAATTGTGTCATATCTACTGGAGCATCATGAGCATGAATTATGACGTCACAGTATATGATGACATCGTAATCCGTATGCACTATGACATCACAATGTATTTTGACGTCATAATGTATCCGCATTATGACATCACAATATATTATGAGAGCGCAATTTGCAGGTATTATGACCAATTTCTCTTACCCCATTTTGTGTCATATGTACTGGAGTATCATGAGCATGTATTATGATGTAACAATATATGATGACATCATAATTAGTATGGACTATGATGTCACACCGTATTATGACTTCATACTGTATCCGCAATAGGACATCACAATATGTTATGAGAGCGCAAATTGCAGGTATTATTACCAATTTCTCTTATCCCAGTTTGTGTCATATCTACTGGAGTATCATGAGCATGTATTATAACATCACAGTATATGATGACATCATAATCAGTATGCACTATGATATCACAATGTATTTTGACGTCATAATGTATCCGCATTATGACATCAAAATATATTAAGAGAGCACAATTTGCAGGTATTATGACCAATTTCTCTCACCCCAATTTGTGTCATATCTACTGGAGTATCAAGAGCATGTATTATGACATCACAATATATGATGACATCATAATTAGTATGGACTATGATGTCACACTGTATTATGACATCATACTGTATCCGCAATATGACCCCACAATATATTATGAGAGTGCAATTTGCAGGTATTATGACAAATTTCTCTTACACCAGTTTGTGTCATATCTACTAGAGTATCATGAGTATGTATTACGACATCACAGTATATGATGACATCATAATCAGTATGCACTATGACATCACAATGTATTATGAAATCATAATGTATCCGTATTATGACATCACAGTATATTATGATAGAGTAATTTGCAGGTATTATGATCAATTTCTCTTACCCCAATTTGTGTCATATGTACTGGTGTATCATGAGCATGTATTATGACATCACAGTTGATGATTACATCATGATCAGTATGCACTATGATGTCATAATGTATTATGACGTCCTAATGTATCCAAATTTTGACATCACAATATATTATGAGAGCGCAATTAGCAAGTTTTATGATCAATTTCTCTTACCCCAATTTGTGTCATATCTACTGGAGTATCATGAGCATGTATTATGACATCGCAATATATGATGACATCATAATTCGTATGCACTATGACGTCACAATTTATTATGACGTCATAGTATATCCGCATTATGACATCACAATACGCTATGAGAGCGCAATTTGCAGTTATTATGACCCATTTATCTAACCCCAAATTGTGTCATATCTACTGGAGTATCATGAGCAAGTATTATGAACGACCAATATATGATGACATCATAATTAGTATGCATTAAGGCGCCACAATGTATTATGATGTCATAATGTATCCGCATTATGACATCGCAATATAATATGAGAGCGCAATTTGCAGGTATTATGATCAATTTCTCTTACCCCAGTTTGTGTCATAGCTACTGGAGTATCATGAGCATGTATTATAATGTCACAGTTTATGATGACATCATAATTACTATGCATTATGATGTCACAATGTAATATGACATCATAACTTATCGGTATTATGACATCACAATATATTATGAGAGCGCAATTGGCAGGTATTATGACCAATTTCTCTTACCGCAATTTTTGTCATATCTACTGGAGTAACATGAGCATGTATTATGACGTCACAATATATGATGACATCATAATTAGTATGCAGTATGACATCACAATGTATTATGATGTCATAATGTATCCGGCTTATGACATCACAATATATTATGAGAGCGCAATTTGCAGGTATTATGACCAATTTCTCTTACCTCAATTTGTGTCACATCTACTGGAGCATCATGAGCATGTATTATGACGTCACAGTATATGATGACATCATAATTAGTATGCACTATGACGTCACAATGTATTATGACGTCATCATGTATCCGCATTATGACATCACAATATATAATGAGAACGCAATTTGCAGGTATTATGAGCAATTTCTCTTACCCCAATTTGTGTCACATCTACTGGAGCATCATGAGCATGTAATATGATGTCACAGTATGTGATGACATCATAACTAGTATGCACTATGACGTCACAATGTATTATGACATCATAATGTACACGCATTATGACATAACGATATATTATGAGAGTATAATTTGCATATATTACAAGCAATTTCTCTTACCCCAATTTTTGTAATACATACTGGAGTATCATGAGCATGTATTATGATGTCACAATACATGATGACATCATAATTATTATGCACTATGACGTCACAATGTATTATGAGGTCATAATGTATACACATTTTGATATCACAATATATTATGAGAGCGCAATTTGTAGGTATTATGACCAATTTCTCTTACCCCAATTTGTGTCATATCTACTGGAGTATCATGAGCATGTATATTGGTGTCGCAATACATGATGACATCTTAATTAGTATGCACTATGAGGTCACAATATATTACGACGTCATCATGTATCCGCATTATGACATGACAGTTCATTATGAGAGCGTAATTTGCAGGTATCATGACCCATTTTTCTTACCCAATTTGTGTCATAGCTACTGGAGTATCATGAGCATGTATTATGATGTCACAATATATGATGACATCATAATTAGCATGCACTATGGCGTCACAATGTATTATGACGTCATAATGTATCCACAATATGACATCACAACATATAATGAGAGCACAATTTCCAGGTATTATGACGATATTCTCTTACCCTAATTTGTGTCATATCTACTTGAGTATCATGAGCATGTATTATGATGTCGCAATATATGATGACATCATAATTAGTATGCACTATGACATCACAATGTATTATGACGTCATAATGTATCCGCATTATGACATCACAATATATTATGAGAGAGCAATTTGCAGGTATTATGACCAATTGGTCTTATACCATTTTGTGTCATATGTACTGGAGTATCATGAGCATGTATTATGACATCCCACTATATGATGACATCATAATTCGTATGCACTATGACGTCACAATGCATTATGATGTCATAATGTATCCGCATTATGTCATGACAGTACATTATGAGAGCGTCATTTTCAGGTAACCTGACCCATTTTTCTTACCCCAATTTGTGTCATATCTAATGGAGTATCATGAGCATGTATTATGATGTCACAATATATGATGACATCATAATTAGTATGCACTATGATGTCACAATGTATTTTGACGTCATAAGGTATCCACATTAGGACATCACAATATATTATGAGAGCGCAATTTGCAGGTGTTATGAGCAATTTGTCTTACCCCATTTTGTGTCATATCTACTGGAGTATCATGAGCATGTATTATGATATCACAATATATGATGACATTATAATTCGTATGCCGTAAGACGTCACAATGTATTACGACGTCATCATGTATCAGCATTATGACATGACAGTACATTATGAGAGCATAATTTGCAGTTATCATGACCCATTTTTCTTACCCCAATTTCTGTCATATCTACTGGAGTATCATGAGCATGTATTATGACGTCACAATATATAATGACATCATAATTAGTATGCACTAAGACATCACCATGTATTATGACGTCAAAATGTGTTGGCATTATGACATCACAATATATTATGAGAGCGCAATTTGCAGGTATTGTGAACAATTTCTGTTACCCCAATTTGTGTGATATCTACTGCAGTATCATGTGCATGTATTATGACGTCACAGTATATGATGACATCATAATCAGTATGTACTATGACGTCACAATGTATTATGATGTCATAATGTATCCACATTATGACATCACAATATATTATGAGAGCGCAATTTGCAGGTATTATGAAAAATATCTCTTCCCCAATTTGTGTCGTATCTACTGGAGTATCATGAGCATGTTTTATGACATCACAGTATATGATGACATCCTAATTAGTATGCACGATGACATCACAATATATTATGTGGTCATAATGTATCCGCATTATGACATCACAATATATTATTAGAGCGCAACATTCAGTTATTATGAGAAATTTCTCTTGCCCCAATTTGTGTCATATCTACTGGAGTATCATGAGCATGTTTTATGATGTCACAGTATATGATGACATCATAATTAGTATGCACTATGACGTCACGAAGTATTATGATGTCATAATGTATACGCATAATGACATCACAATATAATATGAGAGCTCAATTTGCAGGTATTATGACAAATTTCTCTTACCCCAATTTGTGTCAAATCTACTGCAGCATCATGAGCATGTATTTTGACATCACAATATATGATGACATCATAATTAGTATGCACTATGACGTCACCATGCATTATGACATCATAATGTATCCGCATTATGACATCACAATATGTCATGAGAGCGCAATTTGCAGGTATTATGACCCATTTTTCTTACCCCAATTTGTGTCATATCTCCTGGAGTATCATGAGCATGTATTATGATGTCCCAATGTATGATGACATCATAATTAGTATGCACTATGATGTCACAATGTATTATGATGTCATAATGTATCCGCATTATGACTTCACAATATATTGTGAGAGCGCAAGTTGCAGGTATTATGACCAATTTCTCTACCGCAACTTGTGTCATATCTACTGCAGTATCATGAGCATGTATTATGACGTCACAATATATGATGACATCATAATCAGAATGCACTATGATGTCACCATGTATTATGACGTCATAATGTATCCGCATTATGACATCACAATATATTATGAGAGCGCAATTTGCAGGTATTATGACCAATTTCTCTTTCCCCAATTTGTGTCATATCTACTGGAGTATCATGAGCATGTATTATGATGTCACAGTATACCATGACATCATAATTAGTTTGCACTATGGCGTCATGATGTATTATGATGTCATAATGTATCCGCCTTATGACATCGCAATATATTATTAGAGCCCAATTTGCAGTTATTATGACCAATTTCTCTTCCCCAATTTGTGTCATATCTACTGGAGTATCATGAGCATATATTATGATGTCACAGTATATGATGACATCATAATTAGTATGCACTGTGACGTCACGATGTATTATGATGTCATAATGTATCCGCATTATGACATCACAATATGTTAGGAGAGCGCAATTTGCAGGTATTATGAGCAATTTCTCTTACCCCAATTTGTGTCACAACTACTGCAGTATCATGAGCATGTATTATGACGTCACAGTATATGATGACATCATAATCCGTATGTACTATGACGTCACAATGTATTATGATGTCATAATGTATCCACATTATGACATCACAATATATTATGAGAGCGCAATTTGCAGGTATTATGAAAAATTTCTCTTCCCCAATTTGTGTCGTATCTACTGGAGTATCATGAGCATGTTTTATGACATCACAGTATATGATGACATCCTAATTAGTATGCACTATGACATCACAATGTATTATGATGTCATAATGTATCCGCAATATGACATCACAATATATTATTAGAGCGCAACATTCAGGTATTATGACCAATTTCTCTGACCCCAATTTGTGTCATATCTACTGGAGAATCATGAGCTTGTATTATGATGCCGCAATATATGATGACATCTTAATTATTATGCACTATGACTTCACAACGTATTATGACGACATAATGTATCGGCATTATGACATCACAATATATTATGAGAGCGCAATTTGCAGGTATTATGACCAATTTCTCTTACCCCAATTTGTGTCATATCTACTGCAGTATCATGAGCATGTATTATGACATCACAGTATATGATGACATCATAATTAGTATGCACAATGTCGTCAAAATGTATTATGACGTCACAATGAATCCGTATTATGACATCACAATATATCATGAGAGGGCAATTTGCAGTTATTATGACCAATTTCTCTTACCGCAATTTGTGTCATATCTACTGGAGTATCATGAGCATGTATTATGATGTCACAATATATGATGACATCATAATTAGTATGCACTATGATGTCACAATGTATTATGATGTCATAATTTGTCCACATTATGACGTCACAATATATTGTGAGAGCGCATTTTGCAGGTATTATGACCAATTTCTCTTACGCAAATTTGTCTCAAATCTGCTGGAGTATCATGAGCATGTATTATGACATCACAATCTATGATGACATCATAATTAGTATGCACTATGACGTCACAATGTATTATGACGTCATAATGAATGCGCATTATAACATCACAATATACTGTGAGAACGCAATTTGAAGGTATTATGTCCAATTTCTCTTACCCCAGTTTGTGTCATATCTACTGGACTATCATGAGCATGTATTATGATGTCACAATGTATGATGACATCATAATTAGTATGCACTATGACGTCACAATGTATTATGATGTCATAATGTATCCACAATATGACATCACAATATATTAGTAGAGCGCAATTTGCAGGTATTATGACCAATTCCTCTTTCCCCAATTTGTGTCATATATACTGGAGTATCATGAGGATATATTATGAAGTCACAGTATATGATGACATCATAATTAGTATGCTCTATGACGTCAGGATGTATTATGATGTCATAATGTATCCGCATAATGACATCACAATATAATATGAGAGCGCAATTTGTAGGTATTATGACAAATTTCTCTTACCCCAATTTGTGTCACATCTACTGCAGTATCATGAGCATGTATTATGACATCACAATATTTGATGACATCATAATTAGTATGCACTATGACGTCATCATGCATTATGATGTCATAATGTATCCACATTATGACATCACAATATATTATGAGAGCGCAATTTGCAGGTATTATGACCAATTTCTCTTACCCCAATTTGTGTCATATCTACTGCAGTATCATGAGCATGTATTATGACATCACAGTATATGATGACATCATAATTAGTATGCACAATGTCGTCAAAATGTATTATGACGTCACAATGAATCTGTATTATGACATCACAATATATCATGAGAGGGCAATTTGCAGTTATTATGACCAATTTCTCTTACCGCAATTTGTGTCATATCTACTGGAGTATCATGAGCATGTATTATGATGTCACAATATATGATGACATCATAATTAGTATGCACTATGATGTCACAATGTATTATGATGTCATAATTTATCCGCATTATGACGTCACAATATATTGTGAGAGCGCATTTTGCAGGTATTATGACCAATTTCTCTTACGCCAATTTGTCTCAAATCTGCTGGAGTATCATGAGCATGTATTATGACATCACAATATATGATGACATCATAATTAGTATGCACTATGACGTCACAATGTATTATGATGTCATAATGTATCCGCATTATGACATCACAATATATTATTAGAGCGAAATTTGCAGGTATTATGACCAATTTCTCTTTCCCCAGCTTGTGTTATATCTACTGGAGTATCATGAGCATATATTATGTTGTCACAGTATATGATGACATCATAATTAGTATGCACTATGACATCATGATGTATTATGTTGTCATAATGCATCCGCATTATGACATCACAATATATTAGGAGATCGCAATTTGCAGGTATTATGAACAATTATTCTTCCCCAATTTGTGTCGTATCTACTGGAGTATCATGAGCATGTATTATGACATCACAGTATATGATGACATCATAATTAGTATGCACTACGACACCACAATGTATTATGATGTCATAATGTTTCCGCATTATGACATCACAATATATTATGAGAGCGCAATTTGCAGGTATTATGACCAATTTCTCTTACCTCAATTTGTGTCATATCTACTGGAGTATCATGAGCATGTATTATGATGTCACAATATATGATGACATCATAATTAGTATGGACTATGATGTCACACTGTATTATGACTTCATACTGTATCCGCAATATGACATCACAATATGTTATGAGAGCGCAATATGCAGGTATTATGACCAATTTCTCTTACCCCTGTTTGTGTCATATCTACTGGAGTATCATGAGAATGTATTATAACATCACAGTATATGATGACATCATAATTAGTATGGACTATGATGTCACAATGTATTATGACGTCATAATGTATCCGCATTATGACATCACAATATATTATGAGAGCGCAATTTGAAGGTATTATGACCAATTTTCTTACCAAAATTTGTGTCATATCTACTGGAGTATCATGAGCATGTATTATGACATCGCAATATATGATGACATCATAAATCGTATGCACTAAGATGTCACAATGTATTATGACGTCATAATGTATCCGCATTATGACATCAGAAAACATAATGAGAGCGCAAGTTGCAGGTATTATGACTCATTTTTCTTACCCCAATTTGTGTCATAACTACTGGAGTATCATGAACATGTATTATGACATCGCAACATATGATGACATCATAATACGTATGAACTATGATGTCACAATGTATTATGACATCATAATGTATTCGCATTATAACATTACAATATATTATGAGAGCGCAATTTGCAGGTATTAGGAACAATTTTTCTTACCCCAATTTGTGTTATATATACTGGAAATTCATGAGCATGTATTATGATGTCACAATATATGATGACATCATAATCAGTATGCACTACGACGTCACAATGTATTATGACGTCATAATGTATCCGAATTATGACATCACAATATATTATGAGAGCGCAATTTGCAGGTATTATGACCAATTTGTCTTACCCCAATTTGTGTCATATCAACTGGAGTATCATGAGCATGTATTATGACGTTACAGTTTATGATGTCATCATAATCAGTATGCACTATGATGTCACAATATATTATGATGTCATAATATATCCGCATTATGACATCACAATATATTATGAGAGCGCAATTTTCAGGTATTATGACCAATTTGTCTTACCCCAGTTTGTGTCATATCTACTGGAGTATCATGAGCATGTATTATGACATCACAGTATATGATGACATCATAATCATTATGCAATATGACATCACAATGTATTTTGACGTCATAATGTATCCGCATTATGACATGACAGTACATTAAGAGAGCGTAATTTACAGGTATCAAGACACATTTTTCTCTCCCCAATTTGTGTCATATCTACTGGAGTATCATGAGCATGTATTATGATGTCACAATATATGATGACATCATAGTTCGTATGCACTATGATGTCACAATGTATTATGACGTCATAATGTATCCGCATTATGACATGACAATATATTATGAGAGCGAAATTTGCAGGTTTTATGACCAATTTGTCCTACCCCATTTTGTGTCATATGTACTGGAGTATCATGAGCAGGTATTATGACATCCCAATATATGATGACATCATAATTCGTATGCACTATGAAGTCACAATGCATTATGACGTCAAAATGTATCCGCATTATGACATGACAGTACATTATGAGAGCGTCATTTTCAGGTATCAAGACCCATATTTCTTACCCCAATTTGTGTCATATCTACTGGAGTATCATGAGCATGTATTATGATGTCACAATATATGATGACATCATAAACAGTATGCAGTATGACGTCACAATGTAGTATGACGTCAAAATGTACCCGAAATATGACATCACAATATATTATGAGAGCGCAATTTGCATGTATTATGACCAATTTGTCTTACCCCAATTTGTGTCATATCTACTGTAGTATCATGAGCATGAATTATGACGTTACATTTCATGATGACATCATAATCAGTATGCACTATGATGTCACAATGTATTATGACGTCATAATATATACGCATTATGACATTACAATCTAATATGAGAGCGCAATTTGCAGGTATTATGATCAATTTCTCCTACTCCAATTTGTGTCATATCTACTGGAGTATCATGAGCATGTATTATGATGTCCCAATATAAGATGATATCATAATTAGAATGCAGTATAACGTCACAATGTATTATGACGTCATAATGTATCCACATTATGACATCACAATATATTAAGAGAGCACAATTTGCAGGTATTATGACCAATCTGGCTTACTCCAATTTGTGTCATATCTACTGGAGTATCATGAGCATGTATTATGACATCACAGTATATGATGACATCATAATCAGTGTGCACTATGATGACACAATGTATTATGACTTCATAATTTATCCGCATTTTGATATCACAAGATATTATGAAAGCGCAATTTGCAGGTATTATGACCAATTTCTCTTACCGCAATTTGTGTCATATCTACTGGAGTATCATGAGCATGCATTATGACGTCACAATATATGAAGACATCATAATTAGTATGCACTATGATGTCACAATGTATTACGACGTCATCATGTATCCGCATTATGACATGACAGTAGAGTATGAGAGCGTAATTTGCAGGTATCATGACCCATTTTTCTTACCCCAATTTATGTCATATCTACTGGAGTATCATGAGCATGTATTATGATGTCACACTATATGATGACATCATAATTAGTATGCACTATGACATCACCATGTATTATGACGTTATAATGTATCGGTATTATGACATCACAATATATTAAGAGGGTGCAATTTGCAGGTATTATGACCAAGTTCTTTTACCCCAATTTGTGTCATATCTACTGGAGTATCATGAGCATGTATTATGTCGTCACAATATATGATGACATCATAATTAGTATGCACTATGATGTCACAATATATTATGACATCATAATGTATCCGCATAATGACATCACAATACATTATGAGAGCGCAATTTGCAGGTATCATGACCAATTTCCCTTACTCCAATTTGTTTCATATCTACTGGAGTATCATGAGAATGTATTATGATGTCGCAATATATGATGACATCATAATTAGTATGCACTATGAGGTCACAATGTATTATGACGTCATAATGTATCCACATTATGATATCACAATACATTTTGAGAGCGCAATTTGCAGGTATTATGACCCATTTTTCTTTCACCAATTTGTGTAGCATCTACTGAAGTATCATGAGTATGTATTATGATGTCACAATATATGATGACATCATAATTAGTATGCACTATGACATCACTATGTATTATGACGTCATAACGTATCAGCATTATGACTTCACAATATATTATGGGAGCCCAATTTGCAGGTATTATGACCAATTTCTCTTACCCCAATTTCTGTCACATCTACTGCAGTATCATGAGCATGCATTATGACGTCACAATATATGATGACATCATAATTAGTATGCACTATGACGTCACCATGTATTATGACGTCATAATGTATCCGCATTATGACATCACAATATAGTATGAGAGCGCAATTTGCAGTTATTATGACCAATTTCTCTTACCCCAATTTGTGTCATATGTACTGGAGTATCATAAGCATGTATTTTGACGTTACAATATATGATGACATCATAATTACTATGCACTATGGCGTCACAATGTATTATGACATCATAATATATCCGCATTATGACATCACAATATATTATGAGAGCGAAATTTTCAGGTATTATGACCAATTTCTCTTACCCCAATTTGTGTCATATCTAATGGAGTATCAGGAGCATATATTATGACGTCGCAATATATGATGACATCATAATTAGTATGCACTATGACATCACAATGTATTATGACGTAGTAATATATCCACATTATGACATCACAATATATTATGAGAGCGCAATTTGCAGGTATTATGACCAATTTCCCTTACCCCAATTTGTGTCATATCTACTGAAGTATCATGAGCATGTATTATGATGTCACAATATATGATAACATCATAATTAGTATGGACTATGATGTCACACTGTACTATGAGGTCATACTGTATCCGCAATATGACATCACAATATATTATGAGAGCGCAATTTGCAGGTATTATGACCAATTCCTCTTACCCCTATTTGTGTCATATCTACTGGATTATCATGAGCATGTATTATGATGTCACAATATATGATGACATCATAATTCGTATGCACTATGACGTCACAATGTATTATGACGTCATAATGTGTCCGTATTATGACGTCATAATGTGTACGCATTATGACATCACAATACATTATGAGAGCGCAATTTGCAGGTATTATGACAATTTTCTCTTACTCCAATTTGTGTCATATCTACTGGAGTATCATGAGCATGTATTATGATGTCGCAATATATGATGACATCATAATTACTATGCACTATGACATCACAATGTATTATGACGTCATAATGTATCCGCATTTTGACATCACAATATATTATGAGAGCGCAATTTGCAGGTCTTATGACCAATTTGTCTTACTCCATTTTGTGTCATATCTACTTTAGTATCATAGGCATGTATTATGACATCGCAATATATGATGACATCATAATTCGTATGCAGTATGATGTCACAATGTATTATGACGTCATAATGTATGCTCAATATGACATCACAATACATTATGATAGCACAATTTGCAGGTATTGTGACCCATTTATCTTACCCCAATATGTGTCATATCTACTGGAATATCATGAGCATGTATTATGATGTCACAATATATGATGACATCATAATTAGTATGCACTAAGGCATCACAATATATTATAATGTCATAATCTATCCACTTTTTGACATCTCAATCTAATATGAGAGTGCAATTTGCAGGTATTATGATCAATTTCTCTTACCCCAATTTGTGTCATATCTACTGGAGTATCATGAGAATGTATTATGACGTCACAGTATATGATGACATCAAAATTAGTATGCACTATGATGTCACAAAGTATTATGACGTCATAATGTATCCGCATTATGATATCACAATATATTATGAGAGCACAATTTGCAGGTATCATGACCAATTTCTCTTACCCCAATTTGTGTCATATCTACTGGAGTATCATGAGCATGTATTGTGATGTCGCAATATATGATGACATCATAATTAGTATGCACTATGACGTCACAATATATTATGACGTCATAATGTATCCGCATTATGACATCACAATACATTTTGAGAGCGCAATTTGCAGGTATTATGACCAATTTCTCTTACCCCAGTTTGTGTCATATCTACTGGAGTATCATGAGCATGTATTATGACATCACAGTATATGATGACATCATAGTCATGGACTATGACATCACAATGTATTTTGACGCCATAATGTATCCGCATTATGACATGACAGTACATTATGTGAGCGTAATTTACAGGTATCATGACCCATTTTTCTTACCCCAATTTGTGTCATACATACTGGAGCATCATGAGCATGTATTACAACGTCACAATATATGATGACATCATAATTAGTATGCACTATGACATCACCATGTATTATGATGTCATAATGTATCCGTATTATGACATCACAATATATTATGAGAGCGCAATTTGCAGGTATTATGACCAATTTGTCTTACCACATTTTGTGTCATATCTACTGGAGTATCAGGAGCATGTATTATGACATCGCAATATATGATGACATCATAATTTGTATGCACTATGACATCACAATGTATTATGACGTCATAATTTATGCACAATATGACATCACAATACATTATGAGAGCGCAATTTGCAGGTATTGTGACCCATTAATCTTACCCCAATTTGTGTCATACCTACTGGAATATCATGAGCATGTATTATGAAGTCACAATATATGATGACATCATAATTAGTATGCACTAAGGCGTCACAATGTATTATGATGTCATAATCTATCCGCATGATGACATCACAATCTAATATGAGAGCGCAATTAGCAGGTATTATGATCAATTTCTCTTACCCCAATTTTTGTCATTTCTACTGGAGTATCATGAGCATGTATTATGACCTCCCAACATATGATGACATCATAATTAGTATGCAGTATGACATCACAATATATTATGACGTCAGAATGTATCCACATTATGACAACACAATATATTATGAGAGCGCAATTTGCTGCTATTATGACAAATTTGTCTTACTCCAATTTGTGTCATATCTACTGGAGTATCATGAGCATGTATTATGACGTCACAGTATATGATGACATCATAATCAGTATGCACTATGATGTCACAATGTTTTATGATGTCATAATGTATCCGCATTATGATATCACAATATATTATGAGAGGGCAATTTGCAGGAATTATGACCAATTTCTCTTACCCCAATTTGTGTCATATCTACTGGAGTATCGTGAGCATGTATTATGACGTCACAATATATGATGACAACATAATTAGTATGCACTATAACGTCACAATGTATTATGACGTCATAATGTATCCGCATTATGACATCACAATATATTATGAGAACGCCATTTGCAGTAATTATGACTAATTTCTGTTACCTCAATTTGTGTCATATCTACTGGAGAATCATGAGCATGTTTTATGATGTCGCAATATATGATGACATCATAATTAATATGCACTATGACATCACAATGTATTATGACGTCATAATGTATCCGTATTATGACATCACAATATATTATGAGAGCGCAATTTGCAGGTGTTATGACCAATTTTTCCTACTCCAATTCGTGTCATATCTACTGGAAGTTCATGAGCATGTATTATGATTTCACAATATATGATGACATCATAAACAGTATGCACTATGACGTCAAAATGTATCATGACGTCATGATGCATCCCCATTATGACATCACAATATATTATGAGAGTGCAATATGCAGGTATTATGACCAATTTCTCTGACACCAATTTGTGTCATATCTACTGGAGTATCATGAGAATGTAGTATGATGTCACAATATATGATGACATCATAATTAGTACGCACTATGACATCACAATTTATTATGACGTTATAATTTATCCGCATTATGACATCAATATATATTATGAGAGCGCAATTTGCAGGTGTTACAACCAATTTGTCTTACCCCAATTTGTGTCTTATCTACTGGAGTGTCATGAGGATGTATTATGACGTTACAGTTTATGATGACATCATAATCAGTATGCACTATGATGTCACAATGTTTTATGTCGTCATAATATATCCGCATTATGACATCACAATATATTATGAGAGCGCAATTTGCACGTATTATGACCAATTTCTCTTACCCCAATTTGTGTCATATCTACTGAAGTATCATGAGCATGTATTATGATGTCACAATTTATGATAACATCATAATTAGTATGGACTATGATGTCACACTGTATTATGTTATCATACTGTATCCGCAATATGACATCACAATAAATTATGAGAGCGCATTTTGCAGGTATTATGACCAATTTCTCTTACCCCAGTTTGTGTCATATGTACTGGAGTATCATGAGCATGTATTATGACATCACTGTATTTGATGACATCATAATCATTATGCACTATGACATCACAATGTATTTAGACGTCATAATGTATATGCATTATGACATTACAGTACATTATGAGAGCATAATTTACAGGTATCGTGACCCATTTTTCTTACCCCAATTCGTGTCATATCTACAGGAGCATCATGAGCATTTATTATGATATCACACTATATGATGACATCATAATTAGTATGCACTATGACGTCACAATGTAATATGACGTCATAATGTATCCGCATTATGACATCAAAATACATTATGTGAGCGCAATTTGCAGGTATTATGAACCATTTTTCTTACCCCAATTTGTATCATATCCACTGGAGTATCATGAGCATGTATTATGACGTCACAGTATATGATGACATCATGATCAGAATGCATTATGATGTCACAATGTATTATGACGTCATAATATATCCTCATTATTACATCACAATATATTATGAGAGCGCAATTTGCAGGTATTATGAACAATTCCTCTTACCCCAATTTGTGTCATATCTACTGGAGTATCATGAGCATGTATTATGATGCCATTGTATATGATGACATCATAATTAGTATGCACTATGCCGTCACAATGTATTATGACGTCAAAATGTATCCGCATTATGACTTCACAATATATGATGAGAGCGCAATATTCAGGTATTATGACCAATTTCTCTTACCCCAGTTGTGTCATATCAACTGTAGTATCATGAGCATGTATTATGATGACACAGTATATGATGACATCATAAACAGTATGCACTATGACATCACAATGTATTTTGACGTCATAATGTATCCGCATTATGACATCACAATACATTATGAGAGCGCAATTTGCAGGTATTACGACCAATTTCTCTTACCCGAATTTGTGTCATATCTACTGGAGTATCATGAGCATGTATTATGACGTCACAGTACATGATGACATCATAAACAGTATGCACTATGGCATCACAATGTATTTTGACGTCATAATGTATCCGCATTATGACGTCACAATATAATATGAGAGCGCAATTTGCAGGTATTATGACCAATTTCTCTTACCCGAATTTGTGTCATATCTACTGGAGTATCATGAGCATGTATTATGATGTTACAATATATGATGACATCTTAATTAGTATGGACTATGATGTCACTCTGTATTATGACGTCATACTGTATCCAAAATATGACATCACAATATATAATGAGAGCGAAATTTGCAGGTATTATGAGCAATTTCTCTTACCACAGTTTGGGTCAGATCTACTGGAGTATCATGAGCATGTATTATGACATCACAGTATATGATGACATCATAATCAGTATGCACTATGACATCACAATGTATTTTGACGTCATAATGTATACGCATTATGACATCACAATATATTATGAGAGCGCAATTTGCAGGTATTATGACCAATTTCTCTTTCCCCAATTTGTTTGATATCTACTGGAGTATCATGAGCATGTATTATGACGTCACAATATGACCTCACAATATACTATGAGAGTGCAATTTGCAGGTATTATGACCAATTTCTCTTACCCAAATTTGAGTCATATCTACTTGAGTATCATGAGCATGTATTATGACGTCACAGTACATGATGACATCATAATTAGTATGCACTATGACGTCACAATATATTATGACGTCATAATGTATCCACATTATGACATCACAATACATTGTGAGAGCCCGATTTGCAGGTATTATGACCAATTTCTCTTACCCCAATTTGTGTCATATCGACTGGAGTATCATGAGCATGTATTATGACGTCACAATATATGATGACATCATAATTACTATGCACTATGATGTCACAATGTATTATGACGTCATAATGTATCCGCATTATGACATCACAATACATTATGAGAGTGCAATTTGCAGGTATTATGACCAATTTCTCTTACCGCAATTTGTGTCATATATATTGGACTACCATGAACATGTATTACGACATCACAGTATATGATGACATCATAAGTAGTATTCACTATGACATCACAATATATGATGACATCATAATTAGTATGCACTATGACGTCACAATATATTATGACGTCATAATGTATCCGTATTATGACATCACAATATATTAGGAGAGTCCAATTTGCAGGTATTTTGACCAATTTCTCTTACCCCAATTTGTGTCATGTCTACTGGAGTATCATGAGAATGTATTATGACGTCACAATATATGATGTCATCTTATTTAGTATGCACTATGATGTCACAATGTATTATGACGTTATAATGTATCCGCATTGTGACATCACAATACATTATGAGAGCGCAATTTGCAGGTATTATGACCAATTTCTCTTACCACAATTTATTTCATATTAACTGGAGTATCACGAGCATGTATTTTGATGTCACAATATATGATGACATCATAATTAGTATGCACTATGATGTCACAATGTATTATGACGTCATATTGTATCCACATTATGACATCACAAAACATGGTGAGAGCGCAATTTGCAGGTATTATGACCAATTTCTCTTACCACAATTTGTGTCATATCTACTGGACTATCATGAGCATGTATTATGACCTCACTGTATATGATGACATCATAATTAGTATGCACTATGATGTCACAATATATAATGACATCACAATTAGTATGCGCTATGACGTCACAATGTATTATGACGGCATAATTTTTCCGCATTATGACATCACAATATATTGTATGAGCACAATTTGCAGGTATTATGACCAATTTCTGTTGCCCCAATATGTGTCATATCTACTGGAGTATCATGAGCATGTATTATGACATCACAATATATGATGACATCATAATTAGTATGTACTATAACGTCACAATGTATTATGACTTTATAATGTATCCGCATTATGGCTTCACAATAGACTGTGAGAGCGCAATTTTCAGGTATTATGACCAATTTCTCTTACCACAATTTATGTCATATATACTGGAGCATTATGGGCATGTATTATGACATCATAATATATGATGACATCATAATTAGTGTGCACTATGACATCACAATGTATTATGACGTCACAATATAGCCGCATTATAACCTCAGAATATATTGTGACAGCGCAATTTGCAGGTATTATGACCAATTTCTCTTACCCCAATTTGTTTCATATCAACTGGAGTATCATGAGCATGTATTATGATGTCACAATATATGATGACATCAAAATTAGTTTGCACTATGATGTCACAATGTATTATGACGTTATAATGTATCCGCATTGTGACATCACAATACATTATGAGAGCGCAATTTGTAGGTGTTATGACCAATTTCTCTTACCACAATTTATATCATATCTACTGGAGCATTATGGGCATGTATTATGACATCATAATATATGATGACATCATAATTAGTGTGCACTATGACATCACAATGTATTATGACGTAATAATGTATCGGCATTATGTCATCACGATATATTACGAGAGTGTACTTTGCAAGTATTATGACCAATTTCTCTTACCCCAATTAGTGTCATATCTACTAGAGTATCATGAGCATGTATTATAGCATCACAATATATGATGACATCTTAATTAGTATGCACTATGACATCACCTTGTAGTATGACGTCGTAATGTATCGGCATTATGACATCACAATATATTATGAGAGCGCAATTTGAAGGTATTATGATCAATTTCTCTTACCCCAATTTGTGTAACGTCTACTGTAGTATCATGAGAATGTATTATGATGTCACAAGACATGATGACATCATGATTAGTATGCACTATGACGTCAGAATATATCATGATTTCATAATGTATGCACATTATGACATCACAATATATTATGAGAGCATAATTTGCATGTAGTATGATCGATTTCTGTTTCCGCATTTTGTGTAATACATACCTGAGTATCATGAGCATGTACTATGACGTTACAATACGTGAGGACATCATAACTAGTATGCACTATGACGTCACAATGTATTATGATGTCATAATGTACACGCATTATGACATCACAATATATTATGAGAGCATAATTTGCATGTATTATGATCAATTTCTCTTACTCCAATTTGTGTAATACATACAGGAGTACCATGAGCATGTTTTAGGATGTCATAATACATGATGACATCATAATTAGTATGCATTATAACGTCACAGTGTATTATGACGTCATAATTTATATGCATTTTGACATCACAGTATATTATGAGAGCATAATTTGCATGTATTTTGATCAATTTCTCTAACCCTAATTTGTGTAATATATACTGGAGTATCATAGGACGTATTATGATGTGACAGTATATGATGACATCATAATTAGTGTGCACTATGACATCACAATTTATTATGACATCATAATATACACGCATTATGACATAACAATATATAATGAGAGCATAATTTGCATATATTACGATCAATATGTCTTACCCCAATTTTTGTAATACATACTGGAGTATCATGAGCATGTATTATGATGTCACAATGCATGATGACATCAAAATTAGTATGCACTATGACGTCACAATGTATTATGGTGTCATAATGTGTATGCATTATGACATCACAATATATTATGAGAGAATAATTTGCATGTATTATGAACGATTTCTGTTACCCCAATTTGTGTAATACATACTGGAGTATCATGAGCATGTATTTTGACTTCACAATACAAGATGACATCATAATTACTATGCAATATGACCTCACAATGTATCATTATTTCATAATGTATATGCATTCTGACATCACAATATATTATGAGAGCCTAATTTGCATGTATTATGATCAATTTCTCTTACCCCAATTTGTGTAATATATATTGGAGTATCATGGCATGTATTATGATGTGACAGTATATGATGACATCATAAAGAGTATGCACTATGACATCACAATGTATTATGACGAGATAATGTATAGACATTATGACATCACAATATGCCATGAGAGCATAATTTGCATGCATTATTATCAATTTCTCTAACCCCAATTTGTGTAATATATACTGGAGTACCATGAGTATATATTATGACGTCACAGCATATGATGACATCATAATTAGTATGCAGTAGGACGTCAAAATATACTATGACATCATTATCCATCCATATTATGACATCACAATATACTATGAGAAATAATTTGCATGCATTATGATCAATTTCTCTTACCCCAATTTGTGTAATACATACTGGAGTATCATAGGATGTATTATGATGTGACAGTATATGATGACATCATAATTATTATGCAATATGATGTCACAATGTATCATGACATCATAATGTATACGCATTATGACATCACAGTAAATTATGGGAGCATAATTTGCTTGTATTATGATCAATTTCTCTTACCCCAAATTGTGTAATATTTACTGGAGTATCATAGAATGTATTGCGATATGACAGTATCTGATGACATCACAATTAGCATGCACTATGACATCACAATGTACTATGACATCATAATGTTCACACATTATGATATCACAATATATTATGAGAGCATAATTTGTATTTAATATGATCAATTTCTCTTACCCCAATTTGTGTTATATATATTGGAGTATCATTGCATGTATTATGATGTGACAGTATATGATGATGTCATAATTAGTATGCACTATGACATCACAATGTACTATGATGTTCTAATGTACATGCATTATGACATCACAATATAATATGACAGCATAATTTGCATGTATTATGATCAAATTGTCTTACCTCAATTTGTGCAATGTATACAGGAGTATCATGAGCATGTATCATGAAGTCACAATATATGATGACATTATAATTAATATGCAATATGACATCACAATGTATCATGACGTCATAATGTATACGCATTATGACAACACAGTATATTATGAGAGCATAATTTTCATGTATTATGATCAATTTCTCTTACCCCAATTTGTGTAATATATACTGGAGTATCATGAGCATGTATTATGACATCACAGTATATGATGACATCATAATTAATATGCACTATGACATCACAATGTATCATGATGTCATAAAGTATACGCATTACGACTTCACAAAATATTATGAGAGCATAATTTGCATGTATTACGATCAATTTCTCTTACCCCAATTTGCGTAATACATACTGAAGTATCATGAGCATGTATTATGATGTCACAATACATGATAACATCATAATTATTATGCACTATGCTGTCACAATGTATTATGACATCATAATGTATATGCATTATGACATCACAATATATTATGAGAGCATAATTTGCATGTACTATGATCGATTTCTGTTTCCCCAATTTGTGTAATACATACTGGAGTATTATGAGCATGTATTATGACGTCACAATACATGATGACATCATAATTACGATGCACTATGATATAAAAATGTATTATGACGTCATAATGTACACGCATTATGACATCACAATATATTATGAGAGCATAATTTGCATTTATTATGATCAATTTCTCTTACCGGAATTTTTGCAATACATACCGGAGTATCATGAGAGTATATTATGATGTCACAATACATGATGACATCATAATTAGTATGCACTATGATGTCACAATGTATTATGACGTCATAATGTATACGCATTATCACATCACAATATATTATGAGAGCATAATTTGCATGTATTATGATCAATTTCTTTTACCCCAATTTGTGTAATATATACTGGAGTATCATGAGTATGTATTATGACGTCAGAATACATGATGACATCAGAATTAGTATGCACTATGACATCACAACGTATCATGACAACATAATGTATCCGCATTATGACATCACAATATATTATGAAAGCATAATTTACATGTAGTATGATCAATTTCTCTTAACCCAATTAGTGTAATATATACTGGAGTATCATAGAATGTATTATGATGTGACAGTATATGATGACATCATAATTAGTATCCACTATGACATCACAATGTATTATGATGTCATAATGTACACACATAATGACATCACAATATATTATCAGAGCATAATTTGCATGTATTTTGATCAATTTCTCTTATACAAATTTGTCTAAAGTATGCTGGAGTATCATGAGCATGTATTATGATGTCACAATGCATGATGACATCATAATTAGCATGCCCTAGGACGTCAGAATATATTTTGATGTCATAATGTATACGCATTATGACATCACAATATATTTTCAGAGCATAATTTGCATGTATTATGATCAATTTCTCTTACCCCACTTTGTGTAATATATAGTAGAGTATCATGACCATGTATTATGATATCACAATATGTGATCAGACAATAATTAGTATGCAGTATGACGTCACAAAATATTATGAACTCAAATGTATATGCATAATGACACCACAATATATTATGAGAGTATAATTTGCATGCTTTATAATCAATTTCTCTTACCCCAATTTGTGTAATATATACTGGAGTATCATGAGCATGTATTATGACGTCACAATACATGATGACATCATAATTAGTATGCACTATATTGTCACAATATATTATGACATCATAATGTATCCGCATTAGGACATCACAATATATTATGAGAGCATAGTTTGCATGTATTATGATAAATTTCTCTTGCCCCAATTTGTGTAATATATAGTGGAGTATAATGAGCATGTATTATGATGTGACAGTATTTGACCACATCATAATTAGTATGCACTAGAACATCACAATGTATTATGATGTCATAATATACACACATTATGACATCCCAATATATTATGAGAGCATAGCATGTATTGTGATCAATTTCTCTTACCCCAATTTTTGTAATATATGCTGGAGTATCATGATCATGTATTATGATGTGACAGTATATGATGACATCATAATTAGTATGCACTATGACATGACAATATATAATGATGTTATAATGTATCCACATTATGACATCACAATATATTATGAAAGCATAATTTGCATTTATTTTTATCAATATCTCTTACCCCAATTCATGTAATATAGGCTGGAGTATCATGAGCATGTATTATGACATCACAATACATGAAGACATCATAATTAGTATGCACTATGATGTTACAATGCTTTATGACGTCCTAATGTATATGCATTATGACATCACAATACATTATGAGAGCATAATGTGCATGCATTATGATCAATTTCTCTTACCCCGATTTGTGTAATATATACTGGAGTATCATGAGCATGTATTATGTTGTGACAGTATATCATGACATCAAAATTAGTATGCACTATGACATCACAATGTAACATGATTTCATAATGTATATGCATTATGACATCACAATATATTATGAGAGCATAATGTGCGTGCATTATGATCAATTTCTCTTACCCCCATTTGTGTAATACATACCGCAGTATCATGAACTTGTATTATGACGTCACAATGCATGATGACATCATAATTAACATGCACTAGGACGTCACAATGTATTTTGATGTCATAATGTATATGCATTATGACCTCACAATATATTATGAGAGCATAAGTTGCATGTATAATGATCAATTTCTGTTACCCCAATTTGTGTAATACATACTGGAGTATCATGAGCATGTACTATGATGTCACAATATATGATGACATCATAATTAGTATGCACTAAGACGTCACAATATATTATGACGTCATAATGTATACACCTTATGACATCAATATATATTAATGAAAGCATAATTTACATGTATTGCGATCAATATCTCTTACCCCAATTTGTGTAATACATACTGGAGTATCATGAGCGTGTATGATGATGTCACAATACATCATATCATTATTAGTATGCAGTATGAGGTCACAATGTGTTATGACGTCATAATGTATCCACATTATGACATCACAATATATTATGAGAGCATAATTTGCATGTAGCATGATCCATTTTTCCTGCCCCAATTTGTGTAATATATAAAGGAGTACCATGAGCATGTATTATGATGTCACAATACATGATGACATCATAATTAGTATGCACTATGACGTCACAATATATTATGAGAGCATAATTTGCATGTATTATGATAAATTTCTCTTACCCCAATTTGTGTAATATATACTGGAATATAAAGAGCATGTATTGTGTTATCACAATGCATTATGACATCAGAATTAGTATGCACTATGACATCACAACTTATCATGACATCATCATTTATCCACATTATGACATCACAATATATAATGAGAGAATAATTCCCATTTAGTATGATCAATTTCACTTTCCCCAATATGTGTAATAAATAGTGGAGCATCATGAGCATGTATTATGATGTCACAGTATATGATGTCATCATAATTAGTATGCACTATGACATCAGAATATATTATGACGTCATAATGTATATGCATTATGACATCACAATATATTATGAGAGCATAATTTGCATGTATTATGATCATTTCCTCTTACCTAATTTGTGTAAAATATACTGGACTAACATGAGCATGTATTATGACATCACAATATATGATGACATCATAATTACTAGACACTATGACAGCACAATGTATTATGACATCATAATGTATATGCATTATGACATCACAATATATTATGAGAGCATAAATTGCATGTATCATGAACGATTTCTCTTACCTAATTTGCGGTAATATATACTGGAGTGTCATGTGCATGTGTTATGACATCACAATATATGATGACATGATAATTAGTATGAACTATGACATCACAATGTATTAGGACGTCATAATGTATACACATTATGACATTAGAATAGAATATGAGAGCATAATTTGCATCTATTATGATCAATTTCTCTTACCTAATTTGTGTAATATATACTGTAGTATCATGAGCATGTATTATGACATCACAACATATGATGACATCATAATTAGAATGCACTATGACCTCACATTGTATGAGAACGACATAATGTATATGCATTATGACGTCACAATATTTTGTGAGAGCATAATTTGCCTGTATTATGATCGATTTCTCTTACCAAATTTGTGGTAATGTATTCTGGAGTAACATGAGCATGTATTATGACATCACCATAAATGATGACATCATAATCTAGTATGCACTATGACATCACAATATATTATGACGTCATAATGTATATGCATTATGACATCACAATATATTATGAGAGCATAATGTGCATGTATTATGATCGATTACCTTTACCTAATTTGTGGTAATATATATTGTAGTATCATGAGCATGTATTATGTCATCACAATATATGATGGCATCGTATTTTGTACACACTATGACATCACAGTGTACTATGACATCATAATGTATACACATTATGACACCACAATATATTATGAGAGCATAATTTGCATGTATTATGATCGATTTCTGTTACCTAATTTGTGGTATTGTATACTGGAGTGCCATGAGCATGTATTATGACATCACAATATGTGTAGACATCAGAATTAGTATGCACTATGACATCACAATGTATTATGATGTCATAATGTATCCAAAATATGACATCACAATATATTATGAGAGCATAATTTGCATGTATTATGATCGATTTCTCTTACCTTATTTGCGGTAATATATACCGTAGTATCATGAGCATGTATTATGACATCACAAGACATGATTACATCATAATTAGTAGGTACTATGACATCAGAATGTGTTAGGACGTCATATTGTATACGAATTATGACATCACAAAACAATATAAGAGCATAATTTGCATGTATTATGATCCCTTTCTCTTACCTCATTTGTGGTAATTTATACTGGAGTATCATGAGCATGTATTATGACATCACAATATATGATGACATCATAATTATTATGCACTATGACTTCACAATATATTATGACGTCATAATGTATATGCATTATGACATCACAATATGTTATGAGAGCATAATTTTCATGTATTATGATCGATTTCTCTTACCTCATTTGTGGTAGTGTATAGTGGAGTATCATGAGCATGTATTATGACATCAGAATATATGATGAAATCATAATTAGTATGCACTATGACATCACAGTGTATTATGAAATCATAATGTATTCTCATGATGACAGCACGATACATTATGAGAGCATAATTTGCATGTATTATGATCGATTTTTCTTACCTCATTTGTGGTAATATATACTGGAGTATCATGAGCATGTATTATGACATCAAGATATGAGATGACATCATAATTACTACACACTATGACATCACAATTTATTATGACATCATAATATATACGCATTATGATATTACATTTGGTGCTTCTGGAATTCAGTCTCCCTGAGTTCCGGAATGTGAACATTGAATGACTCTCGAGTTCAGACAAGCAAGGATTCTAGCGTTTGGCCACCCTGACATTACGGAACTCAGCCGTCCATTGATTCTAGAACCCAGAATCTTGCAGAAAGGTAGAATGCTGACCAAGTAGCATTCTGGACATCAGAGACCTTAACTTCCGGCTAGCAGGCATTTTAGGACTTTAGAATTCCGCTGTGCTGTGCATTCTAGAATTCTGCCACATTCCGATTCTAGAATACATATATTTGGTGCTTCTGGAATTTAGACACCCTGAGTAACGGAATGTGGACTTTGAATGGCTCTCGAGTAAAGACACACAACGATTCTAGTGTTTGGCCACACTGACATTCCGGAACTCAGCCGTCCATTTATTCTAAAACGCAAAATCTTTCAGAACGGTAGAATTCTGACCTAGTAGCATTCTTCACGTCAGACACATTAACTTCCGCCTATCAGGCATTTTAGGACTTTAGAATTCTGCCATGCTCTGCATTCCAGAATTCCGCTACATTCTGATTCTAGATTACAGGCATTTGGTGCTTCTGAAATTTAGACACAATGAGTTCTGGAATGTGGACATTGAATGACTCTGGAGTTCAGACATGCAAGGATTCTAGAGTTTTGCCACCCTGACATTCTGGAACTCACACCTCCATTGATTCTAGAACCCAGAATCTTTCGGAATGGTAGAATGCAGACCTAGTGACATTGTGGATGCCAGACACATTAACATCTAGCTAGCAGGCATTTTAGGAATTTCGAATTCCGCCGTGCTGTGCATTATAGAATTCCGCAACATTCCGATTCTAGAATGAAGACATTTGGTGCTTCTGGAAGTCAGACACCCTGAGTTACAGAATGTGCACATTGAATGTCTCACGAATGCAGACACGCAAGATTTCCAAGAGTTTGGCCACCCTGACTATCCGGAACTCTGCCGTCCATTGATTCTAGAACCCAGAATCTTTCAGAACGGTAGAATGCTGACCTAGTAACATTCTGGACGTCAGACACATTAACTTCCGTCTAACAGGCATTTTAGGACTTTAGAATTCCACCGTGCTGTGCATTCTAGAATTCTGCCACATTCTGATTCTAGAATACAGACATTTGTAGCTTCTGGAATTCAGACACCCTGAGTTCCGGAATGTGGACATTGAATGACTCTCGAGTTCAGACACGCAAGTATTCTAAAGTTTGGCCATCCTGACATTCCAGAACTCAGCCTTCCATAGATTCTAGAACACAAAATCTTCAGAACGGTAGAATGCTGACCTAGTAGTATTCTGGAAGTCAAACACCTTAACTTCCGGATAGCATGCATTTTAGGACTTTAGAATTCCACCGTGCAGTGCAATCTAGAATTCCGGCACATTCCGATTCTAGAATACAGACATTTGTTGATTCTGGAATTCAGACACCCTGAGTTCTGGAATGTGGATATTGAATGACTCTCGAGTTCAGACACGCAAGGATTCTAGAGTTTAGCCACCCTGATATTCCGGAATTCAGCTGTCCATTGATTCTAGAACCCAGAATCTTTCAGAACGGTAGAATGCTGACCTGGTAGCATTCTGGACGTCAGACACCTTAACTTCTGGCTAGCAGGCATTTTAGGACATTAGAATTCTGCCGTGCTCTGCATTATAAAATTCCGCCACATTCCGATTCTAGAATGCACACATTTGGTGCTTCTGGAATTCAGACACCCTGAGTTCCGGAATGTGGACATTGAATGACTCTCGAGTTCAGACATGGAGCAATGCTAGAGTTTGGCCACCCTGACATTCCGGAACTCAGCCGTCCATTGATTCTAGAACCCAGAATCATTCGGAACGGTAGAATGCTGACCTAGTAGCATTCTGGACGTCAGACACCTTAACTTCCAGATAGCAGGCATTTTAGGACTTTAGAATACCGCCGTGCTGTGCATTCTAGAATTCCAGCACATTGGGGTTCTAGAATACAGACATTTGGTGCTTCTGGAATTCAGACACCCTGAGTTCCGGAATGTGGACACTGAATGACTCTCGAGTTCTGACATGCAAGGATTCTAGAGTGTGGCCACCATGACATTCCGGAACTCAGCGGTCCATTGATTCTAGGACCCAGAATCTTTCAGAACTTAAGAATGCTGACCTAGTAGCATTCTGGACGTCAGACACCTTAACATCCAACTAGAAGGCATTTTAGGACTTTAGAATAACACCGTGCTGTGCATTCTGGAATTCTGCCACATTTGGATTCTGGAATACACACATTTGTGGCTTCTGGAATTCAGACACTCTGAGTTCTGGAATGTGGACATTGAATGTCTCTCGAGTTCAGACACGCAAGGATTCTGGGGTTGGCCACCCTGACATTCCAGAACTCAGCCTTCCAAAGATTCTAGAACACAAAATCTTTCAGAACGGTAGAATGGTGACCTAGTAGTATTCTGGACGTCAGGCAACTTAACTTCCGGCTAGCAGGAATTTTAGGACTTTAGAATTCCGCCGTGCTGTGCATTCTAGAATTCCGGCACATTCTAATTCTGGAATACAGACAATTATTGCTTCTGGAATTCAGACAACCTGAGTTCCGGAATGTGGACATTGAATGGCTCTCGAGTTCAGACCCGCAAGGATTCTAGAGTTTGGCCACCCTGATATTCCGGAACTCAGCTGTCCATTGATTCTAGAACCCAGAATCTTTGAGAATGGTAGAATGCTGACCTAGTAGCTTTCAGGACATCAGATACCTTAACTTCCGGCTAGCAGGCATTTTAGGTCTTCAGAATTTTGCCGTGCAGTGCATTCTAGAATTCTGCCACATTGCGATACTAGAATGCAAACATTTGGCGCTTCTGGCATTCAGACACCCTGAGTTCCGGATTGTGGACATTGAATGACTCTCGAGTTCAGACAGGCAAGGGTTCTAGAGTTTGGCCACCCTGACATTTTGGAACTCAGCCGTCCATTGTTTCTAGAACCCAGAATCTTTCAGAATGGTAGAATGCTGATGTGGTAGCATTCTGGACGTCAGACACCTTAACTTCCAGCTAGCAGGCATTTTAGGACTTCAGAATTCCCCGTGCTGTGCATTCTAGAATTCCACCACATTCCGATTCTAGAATGCAGACATCAGGTGCTTCTGGGATTCAGACACCCAGAGTTCCAGAATGTGGACATTGAATGACTCTAGAGTTCAGACACGCAAGGATTCTAGAGTTTGGCCAGCCTGACATTCCGGAACTCTGCTGTCCACGGACTAAAGAAACCAGAATCATTCGGAACGGTAGAATGCTGTCCTAGTGGCATTCTGGACGTCAGACACCTTAACTTCTGGCTAGCAGGCATTTTAGGACTTTAGAATTGGGCTGTGCAGTGCATTCTAGAATTCTGCCTCATTCTGATTCTAGAATACAGACACTTGGTGCTTCTGGAATTCAGACACCCTGAGTTACAGAATGTGCACATTGAATGTCTCTCGAGTTCAGACACGCAAGATTTCCGAGAGTTTGGCCACCCTGACAATCCGGAACTCTGCCGTCCATTGATTCTAGAACCAAGAATCTTTCAGAACGGTAGAATGCTGACCTAGTAGCATTCTGGACGTCAGACACATTAACTTCCGTCTAGCAGGCATTTTAGGACTTTAGAATTCCACCGTGCTGTGCATTCTAGAATTCTGCCACATTCGGTTTCTGGAATACAGACATTTGTGGCTTCTGGAATTCAGACACCCTGAGTTCCAGAATGTGGTCATTGAAAGACTCTTGAGTTCAGACACGCAAGGATTCTAGAAGTTTGGCAACCTGACATTCCAGAACTCAGCCTTCCATAGATTCTAGAACACAAAATCTTTCAGAACGGTAGAATGGTGACCTAGTAATATTCTGGACGTCACACACATTAACTTCCGGTTAGCAGGCATTTTAGGACTTTAGAATTCCGTCATGCTGTGCATTCTAGAATTCCGGCAAATTCCGATTCTGGAATACAGACATTTGTTGCTTCTGGAATTCAGACACCCTGAGTTCCGGAATGTGGACATTGAATGACTCTCGAGTTCAGACACGTAAGGATTCTAGAGTTTGGCCACCCTGATATTCCAGAACTCAGCTGTCCACTGATTCTAGAACCCAGAATCTTTCAGAACTGTAGAATGCTGACCTAGTAGCATTCTGGACGTCAGACACCATAACTTCCGGCTAGCAGGCGTTTTAGGACTTTAGAATTCTGCCGTGCTCTGCATTCTAGAATTCCGCCACATTCCCATTCTGGAATGCAGACATCTGGTCCTTCTGGAATTCAGACACCCAGAATTCCGGAATGTGGACATTGAATGACTCTTGAGTTCAGACATGCAACAATTCTAGAGTTTGGCCACCCTGACATTCCGGAACTCAGCCGTCCACGGATTAAAGAACCCAGAATCTTTGAGAACAGTAGAATGCTGACCTAGTAGCATTCAGGACGTCAGATATCTTAATTTCCGGCCAGTAGGCATTTTAGGACTTTAGAATTTTGCCTTGCTGTGCCTTCAATAATTCTGCCACATTCCGATACAAGAATGCAGACATTTGGTGCTTCTGGAATTCAGAAACCCTGAGTTCCAGATTGTGGACATTGAATGACTCTCTAGTTCAGCCAGGAAAGGGTTCTAGAGTTTGGTCACCCTGACATTCTGGAACTCAGCCGTCCATTGAATCTAGAACCCAGAATCGTTCCCAACGGTAAAATGCTGATGTGGTAGCATTCTGGACGTCTCCCATCTTAACTTCCGGCTAGCAGGCATTTTAGGACTTTAGTATTCCCCCGTTCTCTGCATTCTAGAATTCTGCCACATTCCGATTCTAGAATGCAGATATTTGGTGGTTCTGGAATTCAGACACCATGAGTTCCGGAATGTGGACATTGAATGACTCTAGAGTTCAGACACGCAAGGATTCTAGAGTTTGGCCAGCCTGACATTCCGGAACTCAACCGTCCATTAATTCTAGAACCCAGAATCGTTCAGAACGGTATATTGCTGACGTGGTAGCATTCTGGAGGTCAGACACCTTAACTTCCGTTAGCAGGCATTTTAGGAATATAGAATTTTACCGTGCTGTGCATTCTAGAATTCTGCCACATTCCGATTCTAGAATGCAGACATGTGGTGCTTCTGGAATTCAGACACCCTGAGTTCCGGAATGTGGACATTGAATGACTCTCGAGTTCAGACACGCAAGGATTCGAGAGTTTGGCCAACCTGACATTCTGGAACTCAGCCATCCATTGATTCTAGTACCCAGAGACTTTCGGAATGGTAGAATGCAGACCTAGTGACATTCTGGACGCCAGACATATTAACATCCAGCTAGCAGGCATTTTAGGAAGTTAGAATACCGCCGTGCTGTGCATTCTAGAATTCCGGCACATTCCAATTCTGGAATATAGACATTTGTTGCTTCTGGAATTCAGACACCCTGAGTTCCGGAATGTGGACATTGAATGACTCTCGAGTTCAGATATGCAAGGATTCTAAAGTTTGGCCACCCTGATATTCTGGAACTCACCTTTCCATTGATTCTAGAACACAGAATCTTTCAGAACTGTAGAATGCTGACCTGGTAGCATGAAGGACGTCAGATACCTTAACTTCCGGCTAGCATACATTTTAGGACTTTAGAATTTTGCCGTACAGTGAATTCTAGAATTCCGCCACATTCCGATACTAGAATGCAGACATTTGCTGCTTCTGGAATTCAGACACCCTGACTTCCGGATTGTGTACATTGAATGACTCTCGAGTTCAGACAGGAAAGGGTTCTAGAGTTTGGCCACCCTGACATTTCGGAACTCAGCCGTCAATTGATTCTAGAACCCAGAATCTTTCAGAATGGTAGAATGCTGATGTGGTAGCATTCTGGTCGTCAGACACCTTAACTTCCGGCTAGCAGGCATTTTAGGACTTTAGAAATTTGCCGTGCTGTGCATTCTAGAATTCCACCACATTCCGATTCTAGAATGCAGACATTTGGTGCTTCTGGAATTCAGACACGCCGAGTTCCGGAATGTGGACATTGAATGACTCTCGAGTTCAGACAGGCAAGGGATCTAGAGTTTGGCCACCCTGACATCGTGGAACTCAGCCATCCATTGATTCTGAAAGCCAGAATGTTTCAGAATGGTAGAATGCTGACGTGGTAGCATTCTGGATGTCAGATACATTAACTTCCGTCTGGCAGGCATTTTAGGACTTTAGAATAACATCATGCTGTGCATTCTAGAATTCTGCCACATTCCGATTCTGGAATATAGACATTTGTGGCTTCTGGAATTCAGACATCCTGAGTTCCGGAATGTGGACATTGAAGGACTCTCGAGTTCAGACACGCAAGGATTCTAGAGGTTGGCCACTTTGACATTTCAGAAGTTAGCCTTCCATAGATTCTAGAACACAAAATCTTTCAGAACGGTAGAATGCTGACCTAGTAGTATTCTGGACGTCAGACACCTTAACTTCCGGCTAGCAGGCATTTTAGGACTTTAGAATTCCGCGTGCTGTGCATTCTAGAATTCCACCACATTCCGATTCTAGAATGCAGACATTTGGTGCTTCTGGAATTCAGACACCCCGAGTTCCGGAATGTGGACATTGAATGACTCTCGAGTTCAGACAGGCAAGGCATCTAGAGTTTGGCCTCCCTGACATTCTGGAACTCAGCCGTCCATTGATTCTGAAACCCAGAATCTTTCAGAACGGTAGAATGCTGACGTGGTAGCATTCTGGACATCAGATACATTAACTTCGGTCAAGCAGGCATTTTAGGACTTTAGAATAACACCGTGCAGTGCATTCTAGAATTCTGCCACATTCCGATTCTGGAATTCAGACCTTTGTTGCTTCTGGAATTCAGACACCCTGAGTTCAGGAATGTGGACATTGAATGAATCTCGAGTTCAGACACACAGGGATTCTAGAGATTGGCCAGCCTGACATTCCGGAACTCAGCGGTCCATTGATTCTAGAACACAAAATCTTTCAGAACAGTAGAATGCTGACCTGGTAGTATTCTGGACGTCCGACAACTATACTTCCGGCTAGCATTCATTTTAGGAATTTAGAATTCCGCCGTGCTGTGCATTCTTGAATTCCGCCACATTCCTATACTAGAATACGGACATTTGGTGCTTCAGGAATTCAGACACCCTGAGTTCCGGAATGTGGACATTGAATGACTCGTGAGCTCAGAGAGGCAAGGATTGTAGAGTTTGGCCAACCTGACATTCCGGAACTCAGCCGTCCATTGATTCTAGAACCCAGAATCTTTCAGAATGGTAGAATGCTGTCCTGGTAGCATATTGGACGCCACACATCTTAACTTCCGGCTAGCAGGCATTTTAGGACTTTAGAATTCCGCCGTGCTGTGCATTCTAGAATTCCGCCACATTCGATTCTAGAATGCAGACATTTGCTGCTTCTGGAATTCAGACCCCCTGAGTTCCGGAATGTGGACATTGAATGACTCTCGAGTTCAGACACGTGAGGATCCTAGAGTTTGGCCACCCTGAAATTCTGGAAATCAACCGTCCATTGATTCTACAACCCAGAATCTTTGAGAATGGTAGAATGCAGACCTGGTAGCATTCTGGACGTCAGACACCTTAACTTCCGGCTAGCAGGCATTTTAGGACTATAGAATTCCGCCGTGCTGTCCATTCTGGTATTCCGCCACATTCCGATTCTAGAATGCAGACATTTGGTACTTCTGGAATTCAGACACCCTGGGTTCCGGAATGTGGACACTGAATGACTCTCGAGTTCTGACATGCGAGCATTCTAGAGTGTGGCCACACTGACATTCCGGAAATCAGCCGTCCATTAATTCTAGAACCAAGAATCTTTCAGAACTTAAAATGCTGACCCAGTAGCATTCTGGACATCAGACACCTTAACTTCCAACTAGAACGCATTTTAGGACTTTAGAATTCCACCGTGCAGTGCATTCTAGAATTCCGCCACATTCCAATTCTAGACTGCAGACATTTGGTGCTTCTGGAATTCAGACACCCTGAGTACCGGAATGTGGACATTGAATGACTCTCGAGTCCAGACACGCAAGAAATCTAGAGTTTGGCCACACTGACATTCCAGAACTCAGCCGTCCATTGATTGTAGAACCCACAATCTTTCAGAAATGTAGAATGCTGACCTAGTAGCATTCTGGACGTCAGACACCTTAACGTCCAGCTAGAAGGCATTTTAGGAATATAGAATTCCTCCGTGCTGTGCAATCTAGAATTCCACCATATTCCAATTCTGGAATACAGACATTTGATGCTTCAGGAATTCAGACACCCTGAGTTCCGGAATGTGGACATTGAATGACTCTCAAGTTCAGACACGCAAGGATTGTAGAGTTTGGCGAACCTGACATTCCTGAACTCAGCCGACCATTGGTTCTAGAACACAGAATCTTTCAGAATGGTAGAATGCTGTCCTGGTAGCATATTGGACGTCAGACACCTTAACTTCCGGCTAGCAGGCATTTAAGGACTTTACAGTTCTGTCGTGCTCTGCATTCTAGAATTCCACCACATTCCAATTCTAGAATGCAGACATTTGATGCTTCTGGAATTCAGACCCCCTGAGTTCTGGAATGTGGACATTGAATGACTCTCGAGTTCAGACACGTAAGGATTCTAGAGTTTGGCCACCCTGAAATTCTGGAACTCAACCGTCCATTGATTCTAGAACTCAGAATCTTTCAGAATGGTAGAATGCTGACCTGGTAGCATTCAGGACTTCAGACACCTTAACTCCCGGCTAGCAGGCATTTTAGGACCTTAGAATTCTGCCGTGCTGTGCATTCTATAACTCCGCCACATTCCGATTCTAGAATGCAGACATTTGGTACTTCTGGAATTCAGACACCCTGAGTTCCGGAATGTGGTCACTGAATGACTCTCGAGTTCTGACACCCAAGGATTCTAGAGTGTGGCCAAACTGACATTCCGGAATTCAGCGCTTCATTGATTCTAGAACCCAGAATCTTTCAGAACTTTAGAATGCTGACCTAGTAGCATTCTGGACGTCAATCACTTTTACTTCCAACTAGAAGGCATTTAAGACTTTATAATTCCACCGTGCTGTGCATTCTAGAATTCCGCCACATTGCGATTCTAAAGGCAGACATTTGGTGCTTCTGGAAGTCAGACACCCTGAGTTAGGGAATGTGGACACTGAATGCCTCTCGAGTTCAGACACGCAAGGATTCTAGAGTTTGGCCAACCTGACATTCCGGAACTCACCCGTCCATTGATTCTGGTACCCAGAATCTTTCAGAATGGTAGAATGCTGACCTAGTAGCATTCTGGACGTCAGACACCTTGACTTCCGGCTAGCAGGCATTTTAGGACTTTAGAATTCTGCTGGGATGTGCATTCTAGAATTCCGCCACATTCCGATTCTAGAATGCAGACATTTGGTGCTTCTGGAATTCAGAGGCCCTGATTTCCGGAATGTGGACATTGAATGACTCTTGAGTTCAGACACGTAAGGATTCTTAAGTTCGGCCTCCCTGACATTTTGGAACTCAACCGTCCATTGATTCTAGAACCCAGAATCTCTCAGAACGGTAGAATGCTGACCTCGTAGCATTCTGGACGTCAGACACCTTAACTTCTGGCTAGCAGGTATTTCAGGAGTTTAGAATTCCGCCGTGCTTTGCATTCAAGAATTCCTCCACATTCCCATTCTAGAATGCAGACATTTGGTGCTTCTGGAATTCAGACACCCTGAGTTCGGGAATGAGGACATTGAATGTCTCTCGAGTTCAGACCGCAAGGATTCTAGAGTTTGGCCAACATGACATTCCGGAACTCAGCCGTCCATTGATTCTACAACCCAGAATCTTTCAGAATGGCAGAATGCTGAAATGGTAGCATTCTGGACGCCAGACTCCTTAATTTCTGGCTAGCGGGTATTTCAGGAGTTTAGAATTCCGCCGTGCTTTGCATTCAAGAATTCCTCCACATTCCCATTCTAGAATGCAGACATTTGGTGCTTCTGGAATTCAGACACCCTGAGTTCGGGAATGTGGACATTGAATGACTCTCGAGTTCAGACACGCAAGTATTCTAGAGTATGGCCAACATGGCATTCCAGAACACAGCCGTCCATTGATTCTAGAACCCAGAATCTTTCAGAACGGTAGAATGCTGACGTGGTAGCATTCTGGATGTCAGACACCTTAACTTCTGGCTAGCAGGCATTTTAGAACTTTAGAATTCTGCCGTGCTGTGCATTCTAGAATTCCACCACATTGGGGTTCTAGAATACAGACATTTGGTGCTTCTGGAATTCAGACACCCTGAGTTTCAGAATGTGGACATTGAATGCCTCTCGAGTTCAGACACCCAAGGATTCTAGAGTTTGGCCACCCTGACATTCCACAACTCAGCCATCCATTGATTCTAGAACCCAGATTCTTTCAGAACGGTAGAATGCTGACCTAGTAGCATTCTGGACGTCAGACACCTTAACTTCTGGCTAGCAGGCCTTTTTAGGTCTTGAGAATTCCGCCGTGCTGTGCATTGTAGAATTCGGCCACATTCCGATTCTAGAATGCAGACATTGGGTGCTTCTGGAATTCAGACACCCTGAGTTTCGGAATGTGAACATTGAATGACTCTCGAGTTCAGACACGCAAGCATTCCAGAGTTTGGCCAACCTGACATTTCGGAACTCAGCTGTCCATTGATTCAAGAAACCAGAATCTTTCAGAATGGTAGAATGCTGTCCTGGTAGCATATTGGACGTCAGACACCTTAACTTCCGTCTAGCAGGCATTTTAGGACTTTAGAATTCCGCCGTGCTGTGCATTGTAGAATTCTGCCACATTACGATTCCAGAATGCTGACATTTGGTGCTTCTGGAATTCAAACCCCCTGAGTTCCGGAATGTGGACATTGAATGACTCTCGAGTTCAGACACGTGAGGATTCTAGTGTTTGGCCACCCTGAAATTCTGGAACTCAACCGTCCATTGATTCTAGAACCCAGAATCTTTGAGAATGGTAGAATGCAGACCTGGTAGCATTCTGGATGTCAGACACCTTAACTTCCGGCTAGCAGGCATTTTAGGACTATAGAATTAGGCCGTGCTGTCCATTCTAGAATTCCGCCACATTCCGATTCTAGAATGCAGACATTTCGTACTTCTGGAATTCAGACACCCTGGGTTCCGGAATGTGGACACTGAATGACTCTCGAGTTCTGACATGCAAGGATTCTAGAGTGTGGCCACACTTACATTCTGGAAATCAGCGGTCCATTAATTCTAGAACCCAGAATCTTTCAGAACTAAAAGTGCTGACCCAGTAGCATTCTGGACGTCAGACACCTTAACTTCCAACTAGAACGCATTTTAGGACTTTAGAATTCCACCGTGCAGTGCATTCTAGAATTCTGCCACATTACGATTCTAAATGCAGACATTTGGTGCTTCTGGAATTCAGACATCCTGAGTTAGGGAATATGGACACTGAATGACTCTCGAGGTCACACAAGCAAGGATTCTAGTGTTTGGCCACCCTGACATTCTGGAACTCAGCCGTCCACTGATTCTATAACCCAGAATCTTTCAGAACGTTAGAATGCTGACCTGGTAGCATTCTGGACGTCAGACACATTAACTTCCGCCTAGCAGGCATTTTAAGACTTTAGAATTCCACCGTGCAGTGCATTCTAGAATTCCGCCACATTCCGATTCTAGACTGCAGACATTTGTTGCTTCTGGAATTCAGACACCCTCAGTACCGGAATGTGGATATTGAATGACTCTCGAGTTCAGACACGCAAGAAATCTAGAGTTTGGCCACACTGACATTCCAGAACTCAGCCGTCCATTGATTGTAGAACCCACAATCTTTCAGAAATGTAGAATGCTGACCTAGTAGCATTCTGGACGTCAGACACCTTAACGTCCAGCTAGAAGGCATTTTAGGAATTTAGAATTCCTCCGTGCTGTGCAATCTAGAATTCCACCATATTCCAATTCTGGAATACAGACATTTGGTGCTTCAGGAATTCAGACACCCTGAGTTCCGGAATGTGGACATTGAATGACTCTCGAGTTCAGACACGCAAGGATTGTAGAGTTTGGCGAACCTGACATTCCTGAACACAGCTGACCATTGATTCTAGAACACAGAATCTTTCAGAATGGTAGAATGCTGTCCTGGTAGCATATTGGACGTCAGACACCTTAACTTCCGGCTAGCAGGCATTTAAGGACTTTACAGTTCCGTCGTGCTCTGCAGTCTAGAATTCCGCCACATTCCAATTCTAGAATGCAGACATTTGATGCTTCTGGAATTCAGACCCCCTGAGTTCTGGAATGTGGACATTGAATGACTCTCGAGTTCAGACACGTAAGGATTCTAGAGTTTGGACACCCTGAAATTCTGGAACTCAACCGTCCATTGATTCTAGAACCCAGAATCTTTCAGAATGGTAGAATTCTGACCTGGTAGCATTCAGGACTTCAGACACCTTAACTCCCGGCTAGCAGGCATTTTAGGACTTTAGAATTCTGCCGTGCTGTGCATTCTAGAATTCTGCCACATTCCGATTCTAGAATGCAGATATTTGGTGCTTCTGGAATTCAGACACCCTGAGTTTCGGAATGTGAACATTGAATGACTCTCGAGTTCAGACATGCAAGCATTCCAGAGTTTGGCCAACCTGACATTCCGGAACTCAGCTGTCCATTGATTCAAGAACCCAGAATCTTTCAGAACGGTAGAATGCTGACGTGGTAGCATTCTGGATGTCAGACACCTTAACTTCTGGCTAGCAGGCATTTTAGGACTTTAGAATTCTGCCGTGCTCTGCATTCTAGAATTCTGCCACATTCCGATTCTAGAATGCAGATATTTGGTGCTTCTGGAATTCAGACCCCCTGAGTTCCGGAATGTGGACATTGAATGACTCTAGAGTTCAGACACGCAAGGATTCTAGAGTTTGGCCAGCCTGACATTCCGGAACACAGCCGTCCATTGATCCTAGAACCCAGAATCATTTGGAACGGTAGAATGCTGACCTAGTAGCATTCTGGATGTCAGACACCTTAACTTCCGGCCAGCAGGCATTTTAGGACTTTAGAAATTTGCCGTGCTGTGCATTCTAGAATTCCGTCACATTCCGATTCTAGAATGCAGACATTTGGTGCTTCTGGAATTCAGACACCCCGAGTTCCAGAATGTGGACATTGAATGACTCTCGAGTTCAGACAGGCAAGGGATCTAGAGTTTGGCCACCCTGACATTCTGGAACTCAGCCATCCATTGATTCTGAAACGCAGAATCTTTCAGAACGGTAGAATTCTGACGTGGTAGCATTCTGGACGTCAGATACATTAACTTCCGTTTGGCAGGCATTTTAGGACTTTAGAATAACATCATGCTGTGCATTCTAGAATTCTGCCAGATTCCGATTCTGGGATATAGACATTTGTGTCTTCTGGAATTCAGAAATCCTGAGTTCCGGAATGTGGACATTGAAGGACTCTAGAGTTCAGACATTCAAGGATTCTAGAGTTTGGCCACGGTGACATTTCAGAACTTAGTCTTCCATAGATTCTAGAACACAAAATCTTTCAGAACGGTAGAATGCTGACCTAGTAGTATTCTGGACGTCAGACACCTTAACTTCCGTCTAGCAGGCATTTTAGGACTTTAGAATTCCGCCGTGCTGTGCATTCTAGAATTCCACCACATTCCGATTCTAGAATGCAGACATTTGGTGCTTCTGGAATTCAGACACCCTGAGTTCCGTAATGTGGACATTGAATGACTCTCGAGTTCAGACACGCAAGGATTCTAGAGTGTGGCCAACTTGATATTCTGGAACTCAGCAGTCCATTGATTCAAGAACCCAGAATCTTTCAGAATGGTAGAAAGTTGTCCTGGTAGCTTATTGGACGTCAGACACCTTAACTTCCGGCTAGCCGGCATTTTAGGACTTTAGAATTCCGTCGTGCTGTGCATTGTAGAATTCCGCCACATTACGATTCTAAATGCAGACATTTGGTGATTCTGGAATTCAGACACCCTGAGTTAGGGAATGTGGACACTGAATGACTCTCGAGTTCAGACACGCAAGGATTCTGGAGTTTGGCCATCCTGACATTCTGGAACTCAGCCGTCCATTGATTCTAGAACCCACAATCTATCAGAAATGTAGAATGCTGACCTAGTAGCATTCTGGACGTCAGACACCTTAACTACCAGCTAGCAGGCATTTTAGGACTTTAGAATTCCGCCGGGATGTGCATTCTAGAATTCCGCCACATTCCGATTCTAGAATGCAGACATTTGGTGCTTCTGGAATTCAGACCCCCTGAATTCCAGAATGTGGACATTGAATGACTGTCGAGTTCAGACACGTAAGGATTCTAAAGGTTGGCCTCACTGACATTCTGGAACTCAACCGTCCATTGATTCTACAACCCAGAATCTTTCGGAATGGTAGATGCTGAACTCGTAGCATTCTGGACGTCAGACACCTTAACTTCTGGCTAGCAGGTATTTCAGGAGTTTAGAATTCCGCCGTGCTTTGCAGTCAAGTATTCCACCACATTCCGATTCTAGAATGCAGACATTTGCTGCTTCTGGAATTCAGACACCCTGAGTTCGGGAATGTGGACATTGAATGACTCTCGAGTTCAGACACGCAAGTATTCTAGAGTATGGCCAACATGGCATTCCAGAACACAGCCGTCCATTGATTCTAGAACCCAGAATCTTTCAGAACGGTAGAATGCTGACGTGGTAGCATTCTGGATGTCAGACACCTTAACTTCTGGCTAGCAGGCATTTTAGAACTTTAGAATTCTGCCGTGCTATGCATTCTAGAATTCCACCACATTGGGGTTCTAGAATACAGACATTTGGTGCTTCTGGAATTCAGACACCCTGAGTTTCAGAATGTGGACATTGAATGCCTCTCGAGTTCAGACACCCAAGGATTCTAGAGTTTGGCCACCCTGATATTCCAAAACTCAGCCATCCATTGATTCTAGAACCCAGATTCTTTCAGAACGGTAGAATGCTGACCTAGTAGCATTCTGGATGTCAGACACCTTAACTTCTGGCTAGCAGGCATTTTAGGTCTTGAGAATTCCGCCGTGCTGTGCATTGTAGAATTCTGCCACATTCCGATTCTAGAATGCAGACATTTGGTGCTTCTGGAATTCAGACACCCTGAGTTTCGGAATGTGAACATTGAATGACTCTCGAGTTCAGACATGCAAGCATTCCAGAGTTTGGCCAACCTGACATTCCGGAACTCAGCTGTCCATTGATTCAAGAACCCAGAATCTTTCAGAACGGTAGAATGCTGACGTGGTAGCATTCTGGATGTCAGACACCTTAACTTCTGGCTAGCAGGCATTTTAGGACTTTAGAATTCTGGCGTGCTCTGCATTCTAGAATTCTGCCACATTCCGATTCTAGAATGCAGATATTTGGTGCTTCTGGAATTCAGACCCCCTGAGTTCCGGAATGTGGACATTGAATGACTCTAGAGTTCAGACACGCAAGGATTCTAGAGTTTGGCCAGCCTGACATTCCGGAACACAGCCGTCCATTGATCCTAGAACCCAGAATCATTTGGAACGGTAGAATGCTGACCTAGTAGCATTCTGGATGTCAGACACCTTAACTTCCGGCCAGCAGGCATTTTAGGACTTTAGAAATTTGCCGTGCTGTGCATTCTAGAATTCCGTCACATTCCGATTCTAGAATGCAGACATTTGGTGCTTCTGGAATTCAGACACCCCGAGTTCCAGAATGTGGACATTGAATGACTCTCGAGTTCAGACAGGCAAGGGATCTAGGGTTTGGCCACCCTGACATTCTGGAACTCAGCCATCCATTGATTCTGAAACGCAGAATCTTTCAGAACGGTAGAATTCTGACGTGGTAGCATTCTGGACGTCAGATACATTAACTTCCGTTTGGCAGGCATTTTAGGACTTTAGAATAACATCATGCTGTGCATTCTAGAATTCTGCCAGATTCCGATTCTGGGATATAGACATTTGTGTCTTCTGGAATTCAGACATCCTGAGTTCCGGAATGTGGACATTGAAGGACTCTAGAGTTCAGACATTCAAGGATTCTAGAGTTTGGCCACGGTGACATTTCAGAACTTAGTCTTCCATAGATTCTAGAACACAAAATCTTTCAGAACGGTAGAATGCTGACCTAGTAGTATTCTGGACGTCAGACACCTTAACTTCCGTCTAGCAGGCATTTTAGGACTTTAGAATTCCGCCGTGCTGTGCATTCTAGAATTCCACCACATTCCGATTCTAGAATGCAGACATTTGGTGCTTCTGGAATTCAGACACCCCGAGTTCCGGAATGTGGACATTGAATGACTCTCGAGTTCAGACAGGCAAGGCATCTAGAGTTTGGCCTCCCTGACATTCTGGAACTCAGCCGTCCATTGATTCTGAAACCCAGAATCTTTCAGAACGGTAGAATGCTGACGTGGTAGCATTCTGGACGTCAGATACATTAACTTCCATCAAGCAGGCATTTTAGGACTTTAGAATAACACCGTGTAGTGCATTCTACAATTCTGCCACATTCCGATTCTGGAATTCAGACCTTTGTTGCTTCTGGAATTCAGACACCCTGAGTTCCGGAATGTGGACATTGAATGAATCTCGAGTTCAGACACACAAGGATTCTAGAGATTGGCCAGCCTGACATTCCGAAACTCAGCCGTCCATTGATTCTAGAACCCAAAACCTTTCAGAACGGTAGAATGCTGACCTGGTAGTATTCTGGACGTCCGACAACTATACTTCCGGCTAGCATTCATTTTAGGAATTTAGAATTCCGCCGTACTGTACATTCTAGAATTCCGCCACATTCCAATTCTAGAATACAGACATTTGGTGCTTCAGGAATTCAGACACCCTGAGTTCCGGAATGTGGACATTGAATGACTCGTGAGCTCAGACAGGCAAGGATTGTAGAGTTTGGCCAACCTGACATTCCGGAACTCAGCCGTCCATTGATTCTAGAACCCAGAATCTTTCAGAATGGTAGAATGCTGTCCTGGTAGCATATTGGACGCCAGACACCTTATCTTCCGGCTAGCAGGCATTTAAGGACTTTAGAATTCCGCCGTGCTGTGCATTCTAGAATTCCGCCACATTCCGTTTGTAGAATGCAGACATTTGCTGCTTCTGGAATTCAGACCCCCTGAGTTCCGGAATGTGGACATTGAATGACTCTCGAGTTCAGACACGTGAGGATTCTAGAGTTTGGCCACCCTGAAATTCTGGAACTCAACCGTCCATTGATTCTAGAACCCAGAATCTTTGAGAATGGTAGAATGCAGACCTGGTAGCATTCTGGACGTCAGACACCTTAACTTCCGGCTAGCAGGCATTTTAGGACTTTAGAATTCCGCCGTGCTGTCCATTCTAGTATTCCACCACATTCCGATTCTAGAATGCAGACATTTCGTACTTCTGGAATTCAGAGACCCTGGGTTCCGGAATATGGACCCTGAATGACTCTCGAGTTCTGACATGCAAGGATTCTAGAGTGTGGCCACACTTACATTCCGGAAATCAGCGGTCCATTAATTCTAGAACCCAGAATCTTTCAGAACTTAAAATGCTGACCCAGTAGCATTCTGGACGTCAGACACCTTAACTTCCAACTAGAATGCATTTTAGGACTTTAGAATTCCACCGTGCAGTGCATTCTAGAATTCTGCCACATTACGATTCTAAATGCAGACATTTGGTGCTTCTGGAATTCAGACATCCTGAGTTAGGGAATATGGACACTGAATGACTCTCGAGGTCACACAAGCAAGGATTCTAGTGTTTGGCCACCCTGACATTCTGGAACTCAGCCGTCCACTGATTCTATAACCCAGAATCTTTCAGAACGTTAGAATGATGACCTGGTAGCATTCTGGATGTCAGACACATTAACTTCCGCCTAGCAGGCATTTTAAGACTTTAGAATTCCACCGTGCAGTGCATTCTAGAATTCCGCCACATTCCGATTCTAGACTGCAGACATTTGTTGCTTCTGGAATTCAGACACCCTGAGTACCGGAATGTGGAAATTGAATGACTCTCGAGTTCAGATACGTAAGAAATCTAGAGTTTGGCCACACTGACATTCCAGAACTCAGCCGTCCATTGATTGTAGAACCCACAATCTTTCAGAAATGTAGAATGCGGACCTAGTAGCATTCTGGACGTCAGACACCTTAACGTCCAGCTAGAAGGCATTTTAGGAATTTAGAATTCCTCCGTGCTGTGCAATCTAGAATTCCACCATATTCCAATTCTGGAATACAGACATTTGGTGCTTCAGGAATTCAGACACCCTGAGTTCCGGAATGTGGACATTGAATGACTCTCGAGTTCAGACACGCAAGGATTGTAGAGTTTGGCGAACCTGACATTCCTGAACTCAGCCGACCATTGATTCTAGAACACAGAATCTTTCAGAATGGTAGAATGCTGTCCTGGTAGCATATTGGACGTCAGACACCTTAACTTCCGGCTAGCAGGCATTTAAGGACTTTACAGTTCCATCGTGCTCTGCATTCTAGAATTCCGCCACATTCCAATTCTAGAATGCAGACATTTGATGCTTCTGGAATTCAGACCCCCTGAGTTCTGGAATGTGGACATTGAATGACTCTCGAGTTCAGACACGTAAGGATTCTAGAGTTTGGCCACCCTGAAATTCTGGAACTCAACCGTCCATTGATTCTAGAACCCAGAATCTTTCAGAATGGTAGAATTCTGACCTGGTAGCATTCAGGACTTCAGACACCTTAACTCCGGGCTACCAGGCATTTTAGGACTTTAGAATTCTGCCGTGCTGTGCATTCTATAACTCCGCCACATTCCGATTCTAGAATGCAGACATTTGGTACTTCTGGAATTCAGACACCCTGAGTTCCGGAATCTGGTCACTGAATGACTCTCGAGTTCTGACACCCAAGGATTCTAGAGTGTGGCCAATCTGACATTCCGAAACTCAGCGCTTCATTGATTCTAGAACCCAGAATCTTTCAGAACTTTAGAATGCTGATCTAGTAGCATTCTGGACGTCAGACACCATAACTTCCAACTAGAAGACATTTCTGGACTTTAGAATTGTACTGTGCTGTGCATTCTAGAATTTCACCACATTGCGATTCCAAATGCAGACATTTGGTGATTCTGGAATTCAGACACCCTGAGTTAGGGAATGTGGACACTGAATGACTCTCGAGTTCAGACACGCAAGGAATCTGGAGTTTGGCCACCCTGAAATTCTGGAACTCAACCGTCCATTGATTCTAGAACTCAGGATATTTCAGAAAGGTAGAATGCTGACCTGGTAGCATTCTGGACGTCAGACACCTTAAGTTCCGGCTAACAGGCATTTTAGGACTTTAGAATTCCGCTGTGCTGAGCATTCTAGAATTCCGCCACATTCCGATTCTAGAATGCAGACAATTGATATTTCTGGAATTCAGACACCCTGAGTTCCGGAATGTGGACACTGAATGACTCTCGAGTTCTGACATGCAAGGATTCTAGAGTGTGGCCACCTTGATATTCTGGAACTCAGCGGTCCATTGATTCAAGAACCCAGAATCTTTCAGAATGGTAGAAAGTTGTCCTGGTAGCATATTGGACGTCAGACACCTTAACTTCCGGCTAGCAGGCATGTTAGGACTTTAGAATTCCGTCGTGCTGTGCATTCTAGAATTCCGCCACATTCCGATTCTAGAATGCAGACATTTGGTGCTTCTGGAATTCAGACCCCCTGAGTTCCGGAATGTGGATATTGAATGACTCTCGAATTCAGACACGTAAGTATTCTAGAGTTTGGCATCCCCGAAATTCTGGAACTCAACCGTCCATTGATTCTAGAACCCAGAATCTTTCATAATGGTAGAATTCTGACCTGGTAGCATTCTGGACGTCAGACCCATTAACTTCCGGCTAGCAGGCATTTTAGGACTTTAGAATTCCGCCGTGCTGTGCATTCTAGAATTCCGCCACATTCCGATTCTAGAATGCAGACATTTGGTACTTCTGGAATTCAGAGTCACTGAGTTCCGGAATGTGGACACTGAATGACTCTCGAGTTCAGACACGCAAGGATTCTAGAGTTTGACCACCCTGACATTCCGGAACTCAGCAATCCATTGATTCTAGAAACCAAAATCTTTCATAACGGTAGAATGCTGACCTAGTAGTATTCTGGACGTCCGACACCTTAACTTTCGGCTAGCATTCATTTTAGGAATTTAGAATTCCGCCGTGCTGTGCATTCTAGAATTCCGCCACATTGGGGTTCTAGAATACAGACATTTGGAGCTTCTGGAATTCAGACACCCTGATTTCCGGAATGTGGACATTGAATGACTCTCGAGTTCAGACACGTAAGGATTCTAGAGTTTGGCCACCCTGAAATTCTGGAACTCAACCGTCCATTGATTCTAGAACCAAGGATCTTTCAGAACGGTAGAATGCTGACCTGGTAGCATTCTGGACGTCAGACACCTTAACTTCCGGCTAACAGGCATTTTAGGACTTTAGAATTCCGCTGTGCTTTGCATTCTAGAATTCCGCCACATTCCGATTCTAGAAAGAAGACAATTGATATTTCTGGAATTCAGACACCCTGAGTTCCGGAATGTGGACACTGAATGACTCTCGAGTTCTGACATGCAAGGATTCTAGAGTGTGGCCAACTTGATATTCTGGAACTCAGCAGTCCATTGATTCAAGAACCCAGAATCTTTCAGAATGGTAGAAAGTTGTCCTGGTAGCTTATTGGACGTCAGACACCTTAAATTCTGGCTAGCAGGCATTTTAGGACTTTAGAATTCCGTCGTGCTGTGCATTGTAGAATTCCGCCACATTACGATTCTAAATGCAGACATTTGGTGATTCTGGAATTCAGACACCCTGAGTTAGGGAATGTGGACACTGAATGACTCTCGAGTTCAGACACGCAAGGATTCTGGAGTTTGGCCATCCTGACATTCTGGAACTCAGCCGTCCATTGATTCTAGAACCCACAATCTATCAGAAATGTAGAATGCTGACCTAGTAGCATTCTGGACGTCAGACACCTTAACTACCAGCTAGCAGGCATTTTAGGACTTTAGAATTCCGCCGGGATGTGCATTCTAGAATTCCGCCACATTCCGATTCTAGAATGCAGACATTTGGTGCTTCTGGAATTCAGACCCCCTGAATTCCAGAATGTGGACATTGAATGACTGTCGAGTTCAGACATGTAAGGATTCTAAAGGTTGGCCTCACTGACATTCTGGAACTCAACCGTCCATTGATTCTACAACCCAGAATCTTTCGGAATGGTAGATGCTGAACTCGTAGCATTCTGGACGTCAGACACCTTAACTTCTGGCTAGCAGGTATTTCAGGAGTTTAGAATTCCGCCGTGCTTTGCAGTCAAGTATTCCACCACATTCCGATTCTAGAATGCAGACATTTGGTGCTTCTGGAATTCAGACACCCTGAGTTCGGGAATGTGGACATTGAATGACTCTCGAGTTCAGACACGCAAGTATTCTAGAGTATAGCCAACATGGCATTCCAGAACACAGCCGTCCATTGATTCTAGAACCCAGAATCTTTCAGAACGGTAGAATGCTGACGTGGCAGCATTCTGGATGTCAGACACCTTAACTTCTGGCTAACAGGCATTTTAGGTCTTGAGAATTCTGCCATGCTGTGCATTCTAGAATTCCGCCACATTGGGTTTCTAGAATACAGACATTTGGTGCTTCTGGAATTCAGACACCCTGAGTTTCAGAATGTGGACATTGAATGCCTCTCGAGTTCAGACACCCAAGGATTCTAGAGTTTGGCCACCCTGACATTCCACAACTCAGCCATCCATTGATTCTAGAACCCAGATTCTTTCAGAACGGTAGAATGCTGACCTAGTAGCATTCTGGACGTCAGACACCTTAACTTCTGGCTAGCAGGCATTTTAGGTCTTGAGAATTCCGCCGTGCTGTGCATTGTAGAATTCTGCCACATTCCGATTCTAGAATGCAGACATTTGGTGCTTCTGGAATTCAGACACCCTGAGTTTCGGAATGTGAACATTGAATGACTCTCGAGTTCAGACATGCAAGCATTCCAGAGTTTGGCCAACCTGACATTCCGGAACTCAGCTGTCCATTGATTCAAGAACCCAGAATCTTTCAGAACGGTAGAATGCTGACGTGGTAGCATTCTGGATGTCAGACACCTTAACTTCTGTCTAGCAGGCATTTTAGGACTTTAGAATTCTGCCGTGCTCTGCATTCTAGAATTCTGAAACATTCCGATTCTAGAATGCAGATATTTGGTGCTTCTGGAATTCAGACCCCCTGAGTTCCAGAATGTGGACATTGAATGACTGTAGAGTTCAGACACGCAAGGATTCTAGAGTTTGGCCAGCCTGACATTCCGGAACACAGCCGTCCATTGATCCTAGAACCCAGAATCATTTGGAACGGTAGAATGTTGACCTAGTAGCATTCTGGATGTCAGACACCTTAACTTCCGGCCAGCGGGCATTTTAGGACTTTAGAAATTTGCCGTGCTGTGCATTCTAGAATTCCGTCACATTCCGATTCTAGAATGCAGACATTTGGTGCTTCTGGAATTCAGACACCCCGAGTTCCGGAATGTGGACATTGAATGACTCTCGATTTCAGACAGGCAAGGGATCTAGAGTTTGGCCACCCTGACATTCTGGAACTCAGCCATCCATTGATTCTGAAACGCAGAATCTTTCAGAACGGTAGAATGCTGACGTGGTAGCATTCTGGACGTCAGATACATTAACTTCCGTTTGGCAGGCATTTTAGGACTTTAGAATAACATCATGCTGTGCATTCTAGAATTCTGCCAGATTCCGATTCTGGGATATAGACATTTGTGTCTTCTGGAATTCAGACATCCTGAGTTCCGGAATGTGGACATTGAAGGACTCTCGAGTTCAGACATTCAAGGATTCTAGAGGTTGGCGACTTTGACATTTCAGAACTTAGCCTTCCATAGATTCTAGAACACAAAATCTTTCAGAACGGTAGAATGCTGACCTAGTAGTATTCTGGACGTCAGACACCTTAACTTCCGTCTAGCAGGCATTTTAGGACTTTAGAATTCCGCCGTGCTGTGCATTCTAGAATTCCACCACATTCCGATTCTAGAATGCAGACATTTGGTGCTTCTGGAATTCAGACACCCCGAGTTCCGGAATGTGGACATTGAATGACTCTCGAGTTCAGACAGGCAAGGCATCTAGAGTTTGGCCTCCCTGACATTCTGGAACTCAGCCGTCCATTGATTCTGAAACCCAGAATCTTTCAGAATGGTAGAATGCTGACGTGGTAGCATTCTGGACGTCAGATACATTAACTTCCGTCAAGCAGGCATTTTAGGACTTTAGAATAACACCGTGCAGTGCATTCTAGAATTCTGCCACATTCCGATTCTGGAATTCAGACCTTTGTTGCTTCTGGAATTCAGACAACCTGAGTTCCGGAATGTGGACATTGAATGAATCTCGAGTTCAGACACACAAGGATTCTAGAGATTGGCCAGCCTGACATTCCAGAACTCAGCCGTCCATTGATTCTAGAACCCAAAATCTTTCAGAACGGTAGAATGCTGACCTGGTAGTATTCTGGACGTCCGACAACTACACTTCCGGCTAGCATTCATTTTAGGAATTTAGAATTCCGCCGTGCTGTGCATTCTAGAATTCCGCCACATTCCTATTCTAGAATACAGACATTTAGTGCTTCAGGAATTCAGACACCCTGAGTTCCGGAATGTGGACATTGAATGACTCGTGAGCTCAGACAGGCAAGGATTGTAGAGTTTGGCCAACCTGACATTCCGGAACTCAGCCGTCCATTGATTCTAGAACCCAGAATCTTTCAGAATGGTAGAATGCTGTCCTGGTAGCATATTGGACGCCAGACACCTTAACTTCCGGCTAGCAGGCATTTTAGGACTTTAGAATTCCGCCGTGCTCTGCATTCTAGAATTCCGCCACATTCCGTTTGTAGAATGCAGACATTTGCTGCTTCTGGAATTCAGACCCCCTGAGTTCCGGAATGTGGACATTGAATGACTCTCGAGTTCAGACACGTGAGGATTCTAGAGTTTGGCCACACTGAAATTCTGGAACTCAACCGTCCATTGATACTAGAACCCAGAATCTTTGAGAATGGTAGAATGCAGACCTGGTAGCATTCTGGACGTCAGACACCTTAACTTCCGGCTAGCAGGCATTTTAGGACTTTAGAATTCCGCCGTGCTGTCCATTCTAGTATTCCACCACATTCAGATTCTAGAATGCAGACATTTCGTACTTCTGGAATTCAGACACCCTGGGTTCCGGAATGTGGACCCTGAATGACTCTCGAGTTCTGACATGCAAGGATTCTAGAGTGTGGCCACACTTACATTCCGGAAATCAGCGGTCCATTAATTCTAGAACCCAGAATCTTTCAGAACTTAAAATGATGACCCAGTAGCATTCTGGACGTCAGACACCTTAACTTCCAACTAGAACGCATTTTAGGACTTTAGAATTCCACCGTGCAGTGCATTCTAGAATTCTGCCACATTACGATTCTAAATGCAGACATTTGGTGCTTCTGGAATTCAGACATCCTGAGTTAGGGAATATGGACACTGAATGACTCTCGAGGTCACACAAGCAAGGATTCTAGTGTTTGGCCACCCTGACATTCTGGAACTCAGCCGTCCACTGATTCTATAACGCAGAATCTTTCAGAACGTTAGAATGCTGACCTGGTAGCATTCTGGACGTCAGACACATTAACTTCCGCCTAGCAGGCATTTTAAGACTTTAGAATTCCACCGTGCAGTGCATTCTAGAATTCCGCCACATTCCGATTCTAGACTGCAGACATTTGTTGCTTCTGGAATTCAGACACCCTGAGTACCGGAATGTGGACATTGAATGACTCTCGAGTTCAGACACGCAAGAAATCTAGAGTTTGGCCACACTGACATTCCAGAACTCAGCCGTCCATTGATTGTAGAACCCACAATCTTTCAGAAATGTAGAATGCTGACCTAGTAGCATTCTGGACGTCAGACACCTTAACGTCCAGCTAGAAGGCATTTTAGGAATTTAGAATTCCTCCGTGCTGTGCAATCTAGAATTCCACCATATTCCAATTCTGGAATACAGACATTTGGTGCTTCAGGAATTCAGACACCATGAGTTCCGGAATGTGGACATTGAATAACTCTCGAGTTCAGACACGCAAGGATTGTAGAGTTTGGCGAACCTGACATTCCTGAACTCAGCCGACCATTGATTCTAGATCACAGAATCTTTCAGAATGGTAGAATGCTGTCCTGGTAGCATATTGGACGTCAGACACCTTAACTTCCGGCTAGCAGGCATTTAAGGACTTTACAGTTCCATCGTGCTCTGCATTCTAGAATTCCGCCACATTCCAATTCTAGAATGCAGACATTTGATGCTTCTGGAATTCAGACCCCCTGAGTTCTGGAATGTGGACATTGAATGACTCTCGAGTTCAGACACGTAAGGATTCTAGAGTTTGGCCACCCTGAAATTCTGGAACTCAACCGTCCATTGATTCTAGAACCCAGAATTTTTCAGAATGGTAGAATTCTGACCTGGTAGCATTCAGGACTTCAGACACCTTAACTCCCAGCTAGCAGGCATTTTAGGACCTTAGAATTCTGCCGTGCTGTGCATTCTATAACTCCGCCACATTCCGATTCTAGAATGCAGACATTTGGTACTTCTGGAATTCAGACACCCTGAGTTCTGGAATGTGGTCACTGAATGACTCTCGAGTTCTGACACCCAAGGATTCCAGAGTGTGGCCAACCTGACATTCCGGAACTAAGCGCTTCATTGATTCTAGAACCCAGAATCTTTCAGAACTTTAGAATGCTGACCTAGTAGCATTCTGGACGTCAATCACTTTAACTTCCAACTAGAAGTCATTTAAGACTTTAAAATTCCACCGTGCTGTGCATTCTAGAATTCCGCCACATTGTGATTCTAAATGCAGACATTTGGTGCTTCTGGAAGTCAGACACCCTGAATTAGGGAATGTGGACACTGAATGACTCTCGAGTTCAGACACGCAAGGATTCTAGAGGTTGGCCACTGTGACATTTCAGAACTTAGCCTTCCATAGATTCTAGAACACAAAATCTTTCAGAACGGTAGAATGCTGACCTGGTAGTGTTCTGGATGTCAGACACCTTAACTTCCGGCTAGCAGGCATTTTAGGACTTTAGAATTCCGCCGTGCTGTGCATTCTAGAAGTCCGTCACATTCCAATTCTAGAATACAGACATTTGGTGCTTCTGGAATTCAGACACCCTGAGTTCCGGAATGTGGACATTGAATGACTCGTGAGCTCAGACAGGCAAGGATTGTAGAGTTTGGCCAACCTGACATTCCGGAACTCAGCCGTCCATTGATTCTAGAACCCAGAATCTTTCAGAATGGTAGAATGCTGTCCTGGTAGCATATTGGATGTCAGACACCTTAACTTCCGGCTAGCAGGCATTTTAGTACTTTAGAATTCCGCCGTGCTGTGCATTCTAGAATTCCGCCACATTCCGTTTGTAGAATGCAGACATTTGCTGCTTCTGGAATTCAGAACCCCTGAGTTCCGGAATGTGGACATTGAATGACTCTCGAGTTCAGACACGCAAGGATTGTAGAGTTTGGCCAACCTGACATTCCAGAACTAAACCGTCCATTGATTCCTGAAACCAGAATCTTTCAGAATGGTAGAATGCTGATGTGGTAGCATTCTGGACGTTAGACAACTTAACTTCCGGCTAGCAGGCATTTTAGGACTTTAGAATTCCACCATGCTGTGCATTCTAGAATTCCGCCACATTCCCATTCTAGAATACAGACATTTGGTGCTTCTGGAATTCAGACACTCTGAGTTCCGGTATGTGGACATTGAATGACTCTCGAGTTCAGACACGCAAGGATTGTAGAGTTTGTCCACCCTGACATTCTGGAACTCAGCCGTCAATTGATTCTAGAACCCAGAATCTTTCAGAACGGTAGAATGCGGACCAAGTAGCATTCTGGACATCAGATACCTTAACTTCCAGCTAGCAGGCATTTTAAGACTTTAGAATTCCACTGTGCTGTGCATTCTGGAATTCCGCCACATTCCCATTCTGGAACACAGACATTTGGTGCTTCTGGAATTCAGACACACTGGGTTCCGGTATGTGGACATTGAATGACTCTCGAGTTCAGACACGCAAGGATTGTAGAATTTGGCCAACCTGACATTCCGGAACTCAGCCATCCATTGATTCTAGAACCCAAAATCTTTCTGAACGGTAGAATGCTGTCCTGGTAGCATATTGGACGTCAGACAACTTAACTTCCGGCTAGCAGGCATTTTAGGATTTTAGAATTCAACCGTGTTGTGCATTCTGGAATTCCGCCACATTCCGATTCTAGAATGGAGACATTTGGTGCTTCTGGAATATAGACCCCCTGAGTTCCGGAATGTGGACATTGAATGTCTCTCGAGTTCAGACACGCAAGGATTCTAGAGTTTGCCAGCCTGACATTCCAAAATTCAGCCGTCCATTGAATCAAGAACCCAGAATCTTTCAGAAATTTAGAATGCTGACCTAGTAGCATTCTGGACGTCAGACACCTTAACTTCCAACTAGAAGACATTTCACGACTTTAGAATTGCACCGTGCTGTGCATTCTAGAATTCCACCACATTCCGATTCCAAATGCAGACATTTGGTCCTTCTGGAATTCAGACACCCTGAGTTTCGGAATGTGAACATTGAATGACTCTCGAGTTCAGACATGCAAGCATTCCAGAGTTTGGCCAACCTGACATTATGGAACTCAGCCATCCATTGATTCTAGAACCCAGAATCTTTCAGAACGGTAGAATGCTGAACTAGTAGCATTCTGGACGTCAGACACCTTAACTTCTGGCAAGCAGGTATTTTAGGACTTGAGAATTCCGCCATGCTGTGCATTCTTGAATTCTGCCACATTCCGATTCTAGAATGCAGACATTTGTTGCTTATGGAATTCAGACACGCTTAGTTCCGGAATGTGGACATTGAATGACTCTCGAGTTCAGACACGTAATGATTCTATAGTTTCGCCACCCTGACATTCCGGAACTCAGCTGTCCATTGATTAAAGAACCCAGAATCTTTCAGAACGGTAGAATGCTGACGTTGAAGCATTTTGGACGTCAGACACCTTAACTTCCGGCTAGCAGGCATTTTAGGACTTTTGAATTCTGCAGTGCTGTGCATTCTAGAATTTCGCCACATTCTGATTCTAGAATACAGACATTTGGTGCTTCTGGAATTCTGATACCCTGGGTTCTGGAATGTGGACACTGAAAGACTCTCGAGTTCTGACACGCAAAGATACTAGAGTGTGACTACCCTGACATTCTGGAACTAAGCCATCCATTGATTCTAGAACCCAGAATATTTCAGAACTGTAGAATGCGGACCAAGTAGCATTCTGTACGTCAGACACCTTAACTTTCAGGTAACAGGCATTTTAAGACTTTAGAATTCCACCGTGCTGTGCATTCTAGAATTCCACCACATTCCGATTCTAGACTGCAGACATTTGGTGCTTCTGGAAGTCAGACCCCCTGAGGTCCGGAATGTGGACATCGAATGGCTCTCGATTTCAGAAATGTAAGGATTGTAGAGTTTGGCCACCCTGACATTCCAGAACTAAACCGTCCATTGATTCTTGAAACCAGAATCTTTCAGAATGGTAGAATGCTGACGTTGAAGCATTCTGGACATCAGACACCTTAACTTCCGGCTAGCAGGCATTTTAGGACTTTAGAATTCCGCCGTGCTGTGCATTCTAGAATTCCGCCACATTCTGAATCTAGAATACAGACATTTGGTGCTTCTGGAATTCTGACACCCTGGGTTCCGGAATGTGGACACTGAATGACTCTCGATTTCTGACACGCAAAGATTCTAGAGTGTGACTACCCTGACATTCCGGAACTAAGCCATCCATTGATTCTAGAACCCAGAATCTTTCAGAATGGTAGAATGCTGACCTAATAGCATTCTGGACGTCAGACTCCTTAACTTCCGGATAGCAGGCATTTTAGGACTTTAGAAATCCGCTGTACTGTGCATTCTATAATTACGCCACTTTCTGAGTCTAGAATGCAGACATTTGGTGCTTCCGGAATTCAGACACCCTGAGTCCCGGAATGTGGCCATTGAATGACTCTCGAGTTCAGACACGCAAGTATTCTAGAGTTTGGCCAACCTGACATTCCAGAACTCAGCCGTCCATTGATTCTAGAACCAGAATGTTTCAGAATGTAAGAATGCTGACCTAGTAGCACTCTGGACTTCAGGCACCTTAACTTCCGGGTAGCAGGCATTTTAGGTCTTTAGAAATCCACCGTGCTGTGCATTGTAGAATTCCTCCATATTCCGATTCTAGAATACAGACATTTGGTTCTTCTTCAATTCAGACACCATGAGTTATGGAATCTGGACATTGAATGACTCTTGAGTTCAGACACGCAAGGATTCTACAGTTTGGCCACCCCGACATTCCAGAACTCAGCTGTCCAATGATTCTAGAACCCAGAATCTTTCAGAACTGTAGAATGCTGACCTAGTAACATTCTGGACGTCAGACACCTTAACTTCCGGCGAGGAGGCATTTTAGGGCTTTAGAATTCGACCGTGCTCTGCATTCTAGAATTCCGACACATTCCGATTCTAGAATGCAGACATTTGGTGCTTCTGGAATTCAGACCCCCTGAGTTCTGGAATGTGGACATTGAATGACTCTCGAGTTCAGACATGCAAGGATTCTAGAGTTGGCCAGCCTGACATTCCGGAACTCAGCCGTCCATTGATTCAAGAACCCAGAATCTTTCAGAACTTTAGAATGCTGATCTAGTAGAATTCTGGACGTCAGACACCTTAAATTCCAACTAGAAGACATTTCAGGACTTTAGAATTGTACCGTGCTGTGCATTCTAGAATTCCACCACATTACGATTCCAAATGCAGACATTTGGTCCTTCTGGAATTCAGACACCCTGAGTTAGGGAATGTGGACATTGAATGACTCTCGAGTTCAGACACGCAGGGATTCTAGTGTTTGGCCACCCTGACATTCTGGAACTCAGCCGTCCATTGATTCTAGAACCCAGAATCTTTCAGAACGGTAGAATGCGGACCAAGTAGCATTCTGGACGTCAGATACCTTAACTTCTAGCTAGCAGGCATTTTAAGACTTTAGAATTGCACCGTGCTGTGCATTCTAGAATTCCACCACATTCCGATTCTAGACTGCAGACATTTTGTGCTTCTGGAAGTCCGACCCCCTGAGGTCCGGAATGTGGACATTGAATAACGCTCGAGTTCAGACATGTAAGGATTGTAGAGTTTGGCCAACCAGACATTCCAGAACTAGACCGTCCATTCATTCTTGATACCAGAATCTTTCAGAATGTTAGAATGCTGATGTGGTAGCATTCTGGACGTCAGACACCTTAACTTCCTGCTAGCAGGCATTTTAGGACTTTAGAATTTCTCCATGCTGTGCATTCTAGAATTCCGCCACATTCCGATTCTGGAATGCAGACATTTGGTGCTTCTGGAGTTCAGACACCCTGAGTTCCGTAATGTGGACATTGAATGACTCTCGAGTTCAGACACGAAAGGATTCTGTAGTTTGGCCACCCTGACATTCCGGAACTCAGTAATCCATTGATTCTAGAAACCAAAATCTTTCAGAACGGTAGAATGCTGACCTAGTAGTATTCTGGACGTCAGGCACCTTAACTTCCGGCTAGCAGTCATTTGAGGACTTTAGAATTCCGCCGTGCTGTGCATTCTAGAATTCCGCCACATTGGGGTTCTAGAATACAGACATTTGGTGCTTCTGGTATTCAGACACCCTGAGTTCCGGAATGTGGACACTGAATGACTCTCGAGTTCTGACATGCAAGGATTGTAGAGTGTGGCCACTCTGATATTCCGGAAGTCAGCCGTCCATTGATTCTAGAACCCAGAATCTTTCAGAACTTTCGAATGCTGACCTAGTAGCATTCTGGACGTCAGACACCTTAACTTCCAACTAGAAGGCATTTTAGGACATTAGAATTCCACCGTGCTGTGCATTCTAGAATTCCACCACAATACGATTCTAAATGCAGACATTTGGTGATTCCGGAATTCAGACACCCTGAGTTAGGGAATGTGGACACTGAATGACTCTCGAGTTCAGACACGCAAGGATTCTGGAGTTTGGCCAACCTGACATTCCGGAACTCAGCCGTCCATTGATTCTAGAACCCACAATCTATCAGAAATGTAGAATGCTGACCTAGTAGCATTCTGGACGTCAGACATCTTAACTTCCAGCTAGCAGGCATTTTAGGACTTTAGAATTCCACCGTGCTGTTCATTCTAGAATTCCGCCACATTCCGATTCTAGAATGCAGACATTTGGTGCTTCTGGAATTCAGACCCCCTGAATTCCAGAATGTGGACATTGAATGACTGTCGAGTTCAGACAAGTAAGGATTCTAAAGGTTGGCCTCCCTGACATTCTGGAACTCAACCGTCCATTGATTCTACAACCCAGAATCTTTCGGAATGGTAGATGCTGAAAGCGTACCATTCTGGACGTCAGACAGCTTAATATCTGGCTAGCAGGTATTACAGGAGTTTAGAATTCCGCAGTGCTTTGCATTCAAGTATTCCACCACATTCCAATTCTAGAATGCAGACATTTGGTGCTTCTGGAATTCAGACACCGTGAGTTTCAGAATGTGGACATTGAATTACTCTCGAGTTCAGACACCCAAGGATTCTAGAGTTTGGCCATCCTGACATTCCAAAACTCAGCCATCCATTGATTCTAGAACCCAGATTCTTTCAGAACGGTAGAATGCTGACCTAGTAGCATTCTGGACGTCAGACACCTTAACTTCCGGCTAGAAGGAATTTTAGGAATTTAGTATTCCACCATGCTGTGCATTCTAGAATTCCACCACATTTCAATTCTGGAATACCGACATTTGATGCTTCAGGAATTCAGACACCCTGAGTTCCGGAATGTGGACATTGAATAACTCTCCAGTTCAGACACGCAAGGATTGTAGAGTTTGGCCAACCTGACATTCCGGAACTCAGCCGTCCATTGATTCTAGAACCCAGAATTTTTCAGAATGGTAGAATGCTGTCCTGGTAGCATATTGCACGTCAGACACCTTAACTTCCGGCTAGCAGGCATTAAGGACTTTAGAATTCCGCCGTGCTGTACATTCTAGAATTCTGCCACATTCCGATTCTTGAATGCAGATATTTGGTTCTTCTGGAATTCAGACCCCCTGAGTTCCGGAATGTGGACATTGAATGACTCTAGGGTTCAGACACAAAAGGATTGTAGAGTTTGGCCACCCTGACTTTCTGGAACTCAGCCGTCCATTGATTCTAGAACCCAGAATCTTTGAGAATGGTAGAATGCAGACCTGGTAGCATTCTGGACGTCAGACACCTTAACTTCCGGCTAGCAGGCATTTTAGGACTTTAGAATTCCGCCGTGCTGTCCATTCTAGTATTCCGCCACATTCCGATTCTAGAATGCAGACATTTCGTACTTCTGGAATTCAGACACCCTGGGTTCCGGAATGTGGACACTGAATGACTCTCGAGGTCTGACATGCAAGGATTCTAGAGTGTGGCCACACTTTCATTCCGGAAATCAGCGGTCCATTAATTCTAGAACCCAGAATCTTTCAGAACTTAAAATGCTGACCCAGTAGCATTCTGGACGTCAGACACCTTAACTTCCAACTAGAACGCATTTTAGGACTTTAGAATTCCACCGTGCAGTGCATTCTAGAATTCTGCCACATTACGATTCTAAATGCAGACATTTGGTGCTTCTGGAATTCAGACATCCTGAGTTAGGGAATATGGACACTGAATGACTCTCGAGGTCACACAAGCAAGGATTCTAGTGTTTGGCCACCCTGACATTCTGGAACTCAGCCGTCCACTGATTCTATAACGCAGAATCTTTCAGAACGTTAGAATGCTGACCTGGTAGCATTCTGGACGTCAGACACATTAACTTCCGCCTAGCAGGCATTTTAAGACTTTAGAATTCCACCATGCAGTGCATTCTAGAATTCCGCCACATTCCGATTCTAGACTGCAGACATTTGTTGCTTCTGGAATTCAGACTCCCTGAGTACCGGAATGTGGACATTGAATGACTCTCGAGTTCAGACACGCAAGAAATCTAGAGTTTGGCCACACTGACATTCCAGAACTCAGCCGTCCATTGATTGTAGAACCCACAATCTTTCAGAAATGTAGAATGCTGACCTAGTAGCATTCTGGACGTCAGACACCTTAACGTCCAGCTAGAAGGCATTTTAGGAATTTAGAATTCCTCCGTGCTGTGCAATCTAGAATTCCACCATATTCCAATTCTGGAATACAGACATTTGTTGCTTATGGAATTCAGACACGCTTAGTTCCGGAATGTGGACATTGAATGACTCTCGAGTTCAGACACGTAATGATTCTAGAGTTTGGCCACCCTGACATTCCGGAACTCAGCTTTCCATTGATTATAGAACCCAGAATCTTTCAGAACGGTAGAATGCTGACGCTGAAGCATTTTGGACGTCAGACACCTTAACTTCCGGCTAGCAGGCATTTTAGGACTTTTGAATTCTGCAGTGCTGTGCATTCTAGAATTTCGCCACATTCTGATTCTAGAATACAGACATTTGGTGCTTCTGGAATTCTGATACCCTGGGTTCCGGAATGTGGACACTGAATGACTCTCGAGTTCTGACACGCAAAGATACTAGAGTGTGACTACCCTGATATTCTGGAACTAAGCCATCCATTGATTCTAGAACCCAGAATATTTCAGAATGGTGGAATGTGGACCAAGTAGCATTCTGGACGTCAGATACCTTAGCTTTCAGGTAGCAGGCATTTTAAGACTTTAGAATTCCACCGTGCTGTGCATTCTAGAATTCCACCACATTCCGATTCTAGACTGCAGACATTTGGTGCTTCTGGAAGTCAGACCCCCTGAGGTCCGGAATGTGGACATTGAATGGTTCTCGTTTCCAGACATGTAAGGATTGTAGAGTTTGGCCACCCTGACATTCCAGAACTAAACCGTCCATTGATTCTTGAAACCAGAATCTTTCAAAATGGTAGAATGCTGACGTTGAAGCATTCTGGACGTCAGACACCTTAGCTTCCGGTTAGCAGGCATTTTAGGACTTTAGAATTCCGCCGTGCTGTGCATTCTAGAATTCCGCCACATTCTGAATCTAGAATACAGACATTTGGTGCTTCTGGAATTCTGATACCCTGGGTTCCGGAATGTGGACACTGAAAGACTCTCGAGTTCTGACACGCAAAGATACTAGAGTGTGACTACCCTGACAATCCGGAACTAAGCCATCCATTGATTCTAGAACCCAGAATCTTTCAGAACGGTAGAATGCTGACCTAGTAGCATTCTGGACGTCAGACTCCTTAACTTCCGGATAGCAGGCATTTTAGGACTTTAGAAATCCGCTGTACTGTGCATTCTATAATTACGCCACTTTCTGAGTCTAGAATGCAGACATTTGGTGCTTCCGGAATTCAGACACCCTGAGTCCCAGAATGTGGCCATTGAAGGACTCTCGAGTTCAGACACGCAAGTATTCTAGAGTTTGGCCAACCTGACATTCCAGAACTCAGCCGTCCATTGATTCTAGAACCAGAATATATCAGAATGTAAGAATGCTGACCTAGTAGCATTCTGGACTTCAGGCACCTTAACTTCCGGGTAGCAGGCATTTTAGGTCTTTAGAAATCCACCGTGCTGTGCATTGTAGAATTCCTCCATATTCCGATTCTAGAATACAGACATTTGGTTCTTCTTCAATTCAGACACCATGAGTTATGGAATCTGGACATTGAATGACTCTTGAGTTCAGACACGCAAGGATTCTACAGTTTGGCCATCCCGACATTCCAGAACTCAGCTGTCCAATGATTCTAGAACCCAGAATCTTTCAGAACTGTAGAATGCTGACCTAGTAACATTCTGGACGTCAGACACCTTAACTTCCGGCGAGCAGGCATTTTAGGACTTTAGAATTCCACCGTGCTCTGCATTCTAGAATTCCGACACATTCCGATTCTAGAATGCAGACATTTGGTGCTTCTGGAATTCAGACCCCCTGAGTTCCGGAATGTGGACATTGAATGACTCTCGAGTTCAGACATGCAAGGATTCTAGAGTTGGCCAGCCTGACATTCCGGAACTCAGCCGTCCATTGATTCAAGAACCCAGAATTTTTCAGAACTTTAGAATGCTGATCTAGTAGAATTCTGGACGTCAGACACCTTAACTTCCATCTAGAAGACATTTCAGGACTTTAGAATTCCGCAGGGATGTGCATTCTAGAATTCCGCCACATTCCGATTCTAGAATGCAGACATTTGGTGCTTCTGGAATTCAGACCCCCTGAATTCCAGAATGTGGACATTGAATGACTGTCGAGTTCAGACACATAAGGATTCTAAAGGTTGGCCTCCCTGACATTCTGGAACTCAACTGTCCATTGAATCTACAACCCAGAATCTTTCGGAATGGTAGATGCTGAACTCGTACCATTCTGGACGTCAGACACCTTAACATCTGGCTAGCAGGTATTTCAGGAGTTTAGAATTCCGCAGTGCTTTGCATTCAAGTATTCCACGACATTCCAATTCTAGAATGCAGACATTTGGTGCTTCTGGAATTCAGACACCCTGAGTTCGGGAATGTGGACATTGAATGACTCTCGAGTTCAGACACGCAAGTATTCTAGAGTATGGACAACATGGCATTCCAGAACACAGCCGTCCATTGATTCTAGAACCCAGAATCTTTCAGAACGGTAGAATGCTGACGTGGTATCATTCTGGATGTCAGACACCTTAACTTCTGGCTAGCAGGCATTTTAGAACTTTAGAATTCTGCCGTGCTGTGCATTCTAGAATTCCGCCACATTGGGGTTCTAGAATACAGACATTTGGTGCTTCTGGAATTCAGACACCCTGAGTTTCAGAATGTGGACATTCAATGACTCTTGAGTTCAGACACCCAAGAATTCTAGAGTTTGGCCACCCTGACATTCCAAAACTCAGCCATCCATTGATTCTAGAACCCAGATTCTTTCAGAACGGTAGAATGCTGACCTAGTAGCATTCTGGACGTCAGACACCTTATCTTCCGGCTAGAAGGAATTTTAGGAATTTAGTATTCCACCGTGCTGGGCATTCTACAATTCCACCACATTCCAATTCTGGAATACCGACAATTGGTGCTTCAGGAATTCAGACACCCTGAGTTCTGGAATGTGGACATTGAATAACTCTCGAGTTCAGACACGCAAGGATTGTAGAGTTTGGCAAACCTGACATTCCGGAACTCAGCCGTCCATTGATTCTAGAACCCAGAATTTTTCAGAATGGTAGAATGCTGTCCTGGTAGGATATTGCATGTCAGACACCTTAACTTCCGGCTAGTATGCATTAAGGATTTTAGAATTCTGCCGTGCTGTGCATTCTAGAATTCTGCCACATTCCGATTCTAGAATGCAGACATTTGGTGCTTCTGAAATTCAGACGCCATGAGTTCCAGAATATGGACAATGAATGACTCTCGAGTTCAGACACGTAAGCATTCTAGTGTTTGGCCACCCTGAAATTCTGGAACTCAACCGTCCATTGATTCTAGAACCCAGAATCTTTCAGAATGGTAGAATGCTGACCTGGTAGCATTCTGGACGTCAGACACCTTAAATCCCGGCTAGCAGGCCTTTTAGGACTTTAGAATTCAGCCATGCTGTGCATTCTAGAATTCCGCCATATTCCGATTCTAGAATGCAGACATTTGATACTTCTGGAATTCAGACACCCTGAGTTCCGGAATGTGGACACTGAATGATTCTCGAGTTCTGACACGCAAGGATTCGAGAGTGTGACCGCCGTGACATTTCAGAACTCAGCCGTCCATTGATTCTAGAATCCGGAATCTTTCAGAAATTTAGAATGCTGACCTAGTAGCATTCTGGACGTCAGACACCTTAAGTTCCAACAAGAAGGCATTTCAGGACTTTAGAATTCCACCGTGCTGTGCATTCAAGAATTCCGCCACATTACGATTCTAAATACAGACATTTGCTGATTCTGGAATTCAGACACCCTGAGTTAGGGAATGTGGACATTGAATGACTCTCGAGTTCAGACACGCAGGGATTCTAGAGTTTGGCCACCCTGACATTCTGGAACTCAGCCGTCCATTGATTCTAGAACCCAGAATATTTCAGAAAGGTAGAATGCTGTCCTGGTAGCATATTGGACGTCAGACACCTTAACTTCTGGCGAGCAGGCATTATAGGACTTTAGAATTCCACTGTGCTGTGCATTCTAGAATTCCGCCACATTCCGATTCTAGAATGCAGACATTCGGTGCTTCTGGAATTCAGACACACTGCGTTCCGGAATGTGCGCATTGAACGACACTCGAGTTCAGACACGTAAGGATTCTAGAGTTTGGCCACTATGACATTCTGGAACTCAACCGTCCATAGATTCTAGAACCCAGAATCTTTCAGAACGGTAGAATGCTGACGTGATAGCATTCTGGACGTCAGACAACTTAACTTACAGCTAGCAGGCAGTATAGGACTTTTGAATTCCGCCGTGCTGTGCATTCTAGAATTCCGCCACATTCCGATTCTAGAATGCAGACATTTGGTGCTTCTGGAATTCAGACCCCCTGAGTTCCGGAATGTGGACATTGAATGACTCTCGAGTTCAGACACGCAAGGATTCTAGTGTTGGCCAGCCTGACATTCCGAAACTCAGCAGTCCATTGATTCAAGGACCCAGAATCTTTCAAAACGGTATAATACTGAACTAGTAGCATTCTGGACGTCAGACACGTTAACTTACGGCTAGCAGGCATTATAGGTCTTGTGAATTCCGCCTTGCTGTGCATTGTAGAATTCTGCCACATTCAGATTCTAGAATGCAGACATTTGGTGCTTATGGAATTCAGACACTCTGAGTTAGGGAATGTGGACTCTGAATGACTCTCGAGTTCAGACACGGAAGGATTTTAGAGTTTGGCCACCCTGACATTCCAGAACTCAGCCGTCCATTGATTCTGGAACTTTAAATCTTTCAGAACGGTAGAATGCTGATCTAGTAGCCTTCTGGACGTCAGACACCTTAACTTCCGGCTAGCAGGCATTTTAAGACGTTAGAATTCCACCGTGCTGTGCATTCTAGAAATCCACAACATTACAATTCTAAATGCAGACATTTGGTGATTCTGGAATTCAGACACCTTGAGTAAGGGAATGTGGACATTGAATGACTCTTGAGTTCAGACACGCCAGGATTCTAGAATTTGGACACCCTGACTTCTGGATCTCATACGTCCATTGATTCTAGAAGCCACAATCTCTCAGAAATGTAGAATGCTGACCTAGTAGCATTCTGGACGTCAGACACTTTATCTTCCGGCTGGCAGTCATTTTTGGAGTTTAGAATTCTGCCGTGCTGTGCATTCTAGAATTTCACCACATTCCGATTTTGGAATGCAGACATTTGGTGATTCTGGAATTCAGACATCCTGAGTTCAGGAATGTGGACATTGAATGACTCTCGAGTTCAGACACACAAGAATTCTACAATTTGGCCAACCTGACATTCCAGAACTAAACCGTCCATTGATTCTTGAACCCAGAATCTTTCAGAATGGTAGAATGCTGACGTGGTAGCATTCAGGACGTCAGATACCTTAACTTGCTGGTAGCAGGCAGTTTAGGACTTTAGAATTTCGCCGTACTGTGCAGTATAGAATTCCACCACATTACGATTCTAGAATACAGACATTTGGTGCTTCTGGAATTCAGACACCCTGAGTTCCGGAATGTGGGCATTGAATCACTCTCGAGTTCGGACACGCAAGGATTCTAGGGTTTGGCCACCCTGACATTCCGGAACTCAGCCGTACATTGATTCTAGAACCCAGAATCTTTCAGAATGTTAGAATGCTGTCCTGGTAGCATATTGGACGTCAGACACCTTAACTTCCGGCTAGCAGGCTTTTTAGGATTTTAGAATTCTGCCAGGCTGTGCATTCTAGAATTCCGCCATATTACGATTCTAGAATACAGACATTTGGTGCTTCTGGATTTAAGACACCCTGAGGTCCGGAATGTGGACCCTCAATGACTCTCGAGTTCTGACACGCAAGGATTCTAGAGTGTGACCTCACTGACATTCCAGAACTCAGCCGTCCAATGATTCTAGAACCCAGAATCTTTCAGAATTTTAGAATGCTGACGTAGTAGCATTCTGGACGTCAGACACCTTAACTTTCAGCTAGCAGGCATTATACGACTTTAGAATTCCTCCAGGCTGTGTATTCTAGAATTCCGCCACATTCCGATTCTAGAATGCAGACATTTGTTGCTTCTGGAATTCAGACACCCTGAATTCCGGAAGGTGGATATTGAATACCTCTCGAGTTCAGACACGCAAGGATTCTAGAGTTTGGACACCCTGAAATTCCGAAACTCAGCCATCCAGTGATTCAAGAACTCAGAATCTTTCAGAATGGTAGAATGCTGACCTAGTAGCATTCTGGATATCAGACACCTTAACTTCCGGCTAGTAGTCATTTTAAGATTTTAGAATTCCACCGTGAAGTGCATTCTAGAATTCCACCACATTGCAATTCTAGACTGCAGACAGTTGGTGCTTCTGGAATTCAGAAACTCTGAGTTCCGGAATGTGGACATTGAATGACTCTTGAGTTCAGACACACAAGGCTTCTAGAGTTTGGCAACCCTGACATTCTGGAACTCAGACGTCCATTGATTCTAGAACCCACAATCTCTCAGAAATGTAGAATGCTGACCTAGTAGCATTCTGGACGTCAGACACTTTATCTTCCGGCTAGCAGTGATTTTAGGATTTTAGAATTCCACCATGCTGTGCATTCTAGAATTCCACCACATTCCGATTCTAGAATGCAGACATTTGGTGCTTCTGGAATTCAGACCCACTGAGTTCAGGAATGTGGACATTGAATGACTCTCGAGTTCAGACACATATATTCTAGAATTTGGCCAACCTGATATTCCGGAACTAAACCGTCCACTGATTCTTGAACCCAGAATCTTTCAGAATGGTAGAATGCTGACGTGGTAGCATTCTGGACGTCAGACACCTTAACTTCTTGCTAGCAGGCATTTTAGGACTTTTGAATTTCTCCGTGCTGTTCATTCTAGAATTTCGGCACATTCCGATTCTAGAATGCAGACATTTGGTGCTTTTGGAATTCAGACACCCTGAGTTCCGGAATGAGGACATTGAATGACTCTCAACTTCAGACACGTAAAGATTCTAGAGTTTGGCCACCCTGACATTATGGAACCCAAACGTCCATTGATTCTAGAACCCAGAATCTTTCAGAAGGGTAGAATGCTGACCTGGTAGCTTTCTGGAAAACACACAGCTTAACTTCCAACTACAAAGCATTTTAGGACTTTAGAATTACATCGGGCTGTGCATTCTAGAATTCCGCCACATTCCGATTCTAGAATGCAGACATTTGTTGCTTCTCGAATTCAGACTCCCTGAATTCTGGAATGTGGACACTGAAAGACTCTCGAGTTCTGACACGCCAGGATTCTAGAGTTTGGCCACACTGACATTCCGTAACTGAACCGTCCGTAGATTCTAGAACCCAGAATCTTTCAGAACGGTAGAATGCTGACGTGGTAGCATTCTGGACGTCAGACAACTTAACTTCTGGCTAGCAGACATTATAGGACTTTCAAATTCCGCCGTGCTGTGCATTCTAGAATTCCGCCACATTCCGATTCTAGAATGCAGACATTTGGTGCATCTGGAATTCAGACACCCTGAGTTTCAGAATGTGGACATTGAATGACTTTAGATTTCAGACTCATAAGGATTCTGGACTTTGGCAACCCTGACATTCCGGAACTCAACTGTCCATTGATTCTAGAACCCAGAATCTTTCAGAACGGTAGAATGCTGACGTGGTAGCATTCTGGACGTCAGACAAATTAACTCCCGGCTAGCAGGCATTTTAGGTCTTTAGAATTCCACCGTGCTGTGCATTCTAGAATACCGCCACATTGCGATTCTAGAAAACAGACTTTTGGTGCTTCTGGAATTCAGACACCCTGAGTTCCGGAATGTGGACATTGAATGACTCTCGAGTTCAGACTTGTCAGGATTCTAGAGTTTGGCCACCCTGACATTCCAGAACTCAGCCGTCAATTGATTCTAGAACCCAGAATCTTTCAGAATGGTAGAATGCTGACCTCGTAGCATTCTGGATGCAGATACCTTAACTTCCGGCCAGCAGGCATTTTAGGAAATTACAATTCCGCCGTGCTGTGCATTCTAGAATTCCGCAACATTCCGATTCTAGAATGCGGTCATTTGGTGCTTCTGGAATTCAGACCCTCTGAGTTCCGGAATGTGGACATTGAATGACTCTCGAGATCAGATATGTAAGGATTCTAGAGTATGGCCACCCTGACATTCCGGAACAAAAACATCCATTGATTCTTTAACCCAGAATCTTTCAGAATGGTAGGATGCTAATGTGGCAGCATTCTGGACGTTAGACACCTTAACTTCTGGCTAGCAGGCATTTTAGGAGTTTAGAATTCTGCCGTGCTGTGCTTTCTAGAGATCCGCCACATTCCGATTCAAAAATGCAGACTTTTGATGCTTCTTGAATTCAGACACCCTGAGTTCCGGAATGTGGACATTGAATGACTCTCGAGTTCAGACACGCAAGGATTCTAGAGTTTGGCCACCCTTGCGTTCCGGAACTCAGCCGTCAATTGATTCTAGAACCCACAATCTTTCACAATGGTAGAATAATGACGTGGTAGCATTCTGGACATCAGACACCTTAACTTCTGGCTAGCAGGCATTTTAGGACTTTAGAATTCCACCGTGCTGTGCATTCTAGAATTTCACCACATTCCGATTCTAGAATACAGACATTTGGTGCTTCTGGAATTCAGACACCCTGAGTTCCAGAATGTGGACATTGAATGACTCTCGAGTTCAGACACGCAAGGATTTTAGAGTTTGTCCACCCTGACATTACAGAACAAAGCCGTCGATTTTTTCTAGAACCCAGTATCTTTCAGAATGGTAGAATGCTGACGTGGTAGCATTCTGGACGACAGACACCTTAACTTCCGGCTAGCAGTCATTTTAGGAATATAGAATTTCTCTCTGCTGTACATCCTGGAATTCCGCCATATTCCGATTCTAAAATGCAGTAATTTGGTGCTTCTGGAATTCAGACACCCTGAGTTCCGGAATGTGGACTTTGAATGACTCTCGAGTTCAGAGATGCAAGGAATGTAGAGTTTAGCCACCCTGACATTCTGGAACTCAGCCGTCCATTGATTATAGAACCCAGAATCTTTCACAATGGTAGAATGATGACATGGTAGCATTCTGGACGTCAGACACCTTAACTTCCGGCTAGCAGGCATTTTATGACTTTAGAATTCCACGATGTTGTGCATTCTAGAATTCCACCATATTCCGATTCTAGAATGCAGACATTTGGTGCTACTGGAATTCACATACCCTGAGTTCCGGAATGTGGACATTGAATGACTCTCGAGTTCAGACACGCAATGATTCTAGAGTTTGGCCAACCTGACATTATGGAATGCAACCGTCCATTGATTCTAGAACCCAGAATCTTTCAGAATGGTAGGATGCTGGCGTGATAGCATTCTGGACGTCAGACACTTTAACTTTTGGCTAGCAGGCATTATAGGACTTTAGAATTCCACCATGCTGTGCATTCTTGAATTTCACCACATTCCAATTCCAGAATTCAAACATTTGTTGCTTCTGGAATTCAGACACCCTGCGTTCCGGAATGTGGACATTGAATGACTCTCGAGTTCAGACACGCAAGGATTCTAGAGTTTGGCCACCCTGACATTCCGGAACTCAGCCATCCATTGATTCTAGAACACAGAATCTTTCAGAATGGTAGAATGCTGACTTGGTAGCATTCCGGACGTCAAACACCTTAACTTCCAGCTAGAAGGCATTTTAGGACATTAGAATTCCACCGTGCTGTGCATTCTAGAATTCTGCCACATTACGATTCTAAATGCAGACATTTGGTGCTTCTGGAATTCAGACATCTTGAGTTAGGGAATGTGGACTCTGAATGACTCTCGAGTTCAGACACGCAATGATTTTAGAGTTTGGCCGCCCTGACATTCCGGAACTCAGCCATCCATTGATTCTAGAACTCAGAATATTTCAGAATGGTAGAAAGCTGACCTAGTAGCATTCTGGATATCAGACACCTTATCTTCCGGCTAGCAGGCATTTTAGGACTTTAGAATTCTGCCATGCTGTGCATTCTAGAATTCCGCCACATTCCGATTCTAGAATGCAGACATTTGGTGCTTCTCGAATTCAGACACCCTGAATTCCGGAATGTGGACACTGAAAGACTCTCGAGTTCTGACACGCCAGGATTCTAGAGTGTGACCGCCGTGACATTTCAGAACTCAGCCGTCCATTGATTCTAGAACCCGGAATCTTTCAGAACTTTAGAATGCTGACCTAGTAGCATTCTGGAGGTCAGACATCTTAACTTCCAACAAGAAGGCATTTCAGGACTTTAGAATTCCACCGTGCTGTGCATTTTAGAATTCTGCCACATTACGATTCTAAATGCAGACATTTGGTGCTTCTGGAATTCAGACACCCTGAGTTCCGGAATGTGGACACTGAATGACTCTCGAGTTCAGACACGCAATGATTCTAGAGTTTGGCCACCCTGACATTCTGGAACTCAGCCATCCATTGATTCAAGAACCCAGAATATTTCAGAATGGTAGAATGCTGTCCTGGTAGCATATTGGACGTTAGACACCTTAACTTCCGGCTAGCAGGCATTTTAGGATTTTAGAATTCCGCCGTGCTGTGCATTCTAGAATTCCGCTACATTCCGATTCTAGAATGCAGACATTTGTTTCTTCTGGAATTCAGACACCCATGGGTCCGGAAAGTGTGCATTGAATGACACTCGAGTTCAGACATGTAAGGATTCTAGAGTTTGGACATCCTGACATTCTGGAACTCAACCGTCCATAGATTCTAGAACCCAGAATCTTTCAGAACGGTAGAATGCTGACATGGTAGCATTCTGGACGTCAGACAACTTAACTTCCGGCTAGCAGGCATTATAGGACTTTAGAATTCCGCCGTGCTGTGCATTCTAGAATTCCGCCACATTCCGATTCTAGAATGCAGACATTTGGTGCAACTGGAATTCAGACACCCTGAGTTTCAGAATGTGGACAATGAATGACTCTCGAGTTCAGACACCCAAGGATTCTAGAGTTTGGCCACCCTGACATTCCGGAACTCAGCCATCCATTGATTCTAGAACCCAGAATCTTTCAAAACGGTAGAATGCTGACCTAGTAGCATTCAGGACGTCAGATACCTTAACTTGCTGGTAGCACGAAATTTAGGACTTTAGAATTCTGCCGTACTGTGCAGTATAGAATTCCGCCACATTACGATTCTAAATGCAGACATTTGGTGCTTCTGGAAATCAGACACCCTGAGTTCCGGAATGTGGACACTGAATGACTCTCGAGTTCAGACACGCAATGATTCTAGAGTTTGGCCACCCTGACATTCCGGAACTCAGCCATCCATTGATTCTAGAACCCAGAATATTTCAGAATGGTAGAATGCTGTCCTGGTAGCATATTGGACGTTAGACACCTTAACTTCCGGCTAGCAGGCATTTTAGGATTTTAGAATTCTGCCGTGCTGTGCATTCTAGAATTCCGCCACATTCCGATTCTAGAATGCAGACATTTGGTTCTTCTGGAATTCAGACAACCTGAGTTCTGGAATGTGCACATTGAATGACACTCGAGTTCAGACACGTAAGGATTCTAGAGTTTGGCCATCCTGACATTCTGGAACTCAACCGTCCGTAGATTCTAGAACCCAGAATCTTTCAGAACGGTAGAATGCTGACGTGGTAGCATTCTGGACGTCAGACAACTTAACTTCCAGCTAGCAGGCATTATAGGACTTTAGAATTCCGCCGTGCTGTGCATTCTAGAATTCCGCCACATTCCGATTCTAGAATGCAGACATTTGGTGCATCTGGAATTCAGACACCCTGAGTTTCAGAATGTGGATATTGAATGACTTTAGATTTCTGACTCGTAATAATTCTGGACTTTGGCCACCCTGACATTCCGGAACTCAACTGTCCATTGATTCTAGAACCCAGAATCTTTAAGAATGGTAGGATGCTGACGTGGTAGCATTCTGGACGTCAGACAACTTAACTTCCGGCTAGGAGACATTATAGGAATTTAGAATTCCACCGTGCTGTGCATTCTAGAATTCCGCCACATTCCGATTCGAGAATGCAGACATTTGGTGCTTCTGGAATTCAGACACCCTGAATTCCGGAATGTGGACATTGAATGACTCTCGATTTCAGTCACATAAGGATTCTAGAGTTTGGCCACCCTGACATTCCGGAACTCAACCATCCATTGATTCTAGAACCCAGAATCTTTCAGAACGGTAGAATGCTGACGTGGTAGCATACTGGACGTCAGACACCTTAACTTCAGGCTCGCAGGCATTTTAGGACTTTAGAATTCCACCGTGCTGTGCATTCTAGAATTCCACCACATTCCGATTCTAGAATGCAGACATTTGGTGCTTCTGGAATTCAGACACCCTGAGTTCCAGAATGTGGACATTGAATGACTCTCTAGTTCAGACACGCAAGGATTCTAGAGTTTGCCCACCCTGACATTCCAGAACTAAGCTGTCCATTGATTCTAGAACCCAGAATCTTTCAGTATGGTAGAATGCTGACGGGGTAGCATTCTGGACATCAGACAGCTTAACTTCCGGCTCGCAGTCATTTTTGGACTTTAGAATTTCTCCGTGCTGTGCATTCTAGAATTCCAACACAATCCGAATCTAAAATGCAGACATATGGTGCTTCTGGAATTCAGACACCCTGTGTTCTGGAATGTGGACATTGAATGACCCTCGAGTTCAGACAGGTAAGGATTCCAGAGTTTGACCAACCTGATATTCCGGAACTCAACCGTCCATTGATTCTGGAATCAGAATCGTTCAGAATGGTAGAATGCTGACATGGTAGCATTCCGGACGTCAGACAACTTAACTTCCGGCTAGCAGGCATTTTAGGTCTTTAGAATGTTGCCGTGCTGTGCATTCTAGAACTCTGCTACATTCCAATTCTAGAATGCTGACATTTGGTGTTTCTGGAATTCAGCCACCCTGAGTGCCGGAATGTGGACATTGAATGACTCTCGAGTTCAGACACAAAAGGATTGTAGAATTTGGCCACCCTGACTTTCTGGAACTCAGCCGTCCATTGATTCTAGAAGCCAGAATCTTTCAGAATGGTAGAATGCTGACGTGGTAGCATTCTGGACGTCAGGCACCTTAACTTCCGGCTAGCAGTCATTTGAGGACTTTAGAATTCCGCCAAGCAGTGCAATCTAGAATTCCGCCACATTGTGATTCTAGAATACAGACTTTTGGTCCTTCTGGAATTCAGACCCCCTGAGTTCCGGAATGTGGACATTGAATGACTCTCGAGTTCAGACACGCAAGGACTCTAGAATTTGGCCAAACTGACATTCCTCAACTCAGCCTTCCATTGATTCTAGAACCCAGAATCTTTCAGAATGGTAGAATGCTGACCTCGTAGCACTCTGGACGTCAGATACCTTAACTTCCGGCTAGCAGGCATATTAGGATTTCAGAAGTCCACCGTGCTGTGCATTCTGGAATTCCACGACATTCCGAATCTAGAATGCACACAGTTGGTGCTTCTGGAATTCAGACACCCTGAGGTCTGGAATGTGGACATTGAATGACTCTCGAGTTCAGACACGCAATGATTCTAGAGTTTGGCCTCCCTGACATTCCAGAACTCAGCCGTCCGTTGATTCTAGAACCCAGAATCTTTCAGAATGGTAGAATGCTGACGTGGTAGCATACTGGACGTCAGACACTTTAACTTCCGGCTCGCAGTCATTTTAGGACTTTAGATTTCCACCGTGCTGTGCATTCTAGAATTCCACCACATTCCGATTCTAGAATGCAGACATTTGGTGGTTCTGGAATTCAGACACCATGAGTTCCAGAATGTGGACATTGAACGACTCTTGAGTTCAGACACGCAAGGATTCTAGAGTTTGGACACCCTGATTTTCCAGAACTAAGCCGTCCATTGATTCTAGAACCCAGAATCTTTCAGAATGGTAGAATGCTGACGTGGTAGCATTCTGGACGTCAGACACCTTAACTTCCGGCTAGCAAGCATTTTAGGACTTTAGAATTCCGCCGTGCTGTGCATTCCAGAATTCCGCCACATTCCGATTCTAGAATGAAGACATTTGGTGCTTCTGGAATTCAGACACACTGAGTTCCGGAATGTGGACATTGAATGACTCTTGAGTTCAGACACGCAAGGATTCTAGAGTTTGGCCAGCCTGACATTCCGGAACTCAGCCATACATTGATTCTAGAACAAAGAATCTTTCAGAACTGTAGAATGCTGACGTGGTAGCATTCTGGACGTCAGACAAATTAACTCCCGGCTAGCAGGCATTTTAGGTCTTTAGAATTCCACCGTGCTGTGCATTCTAGAATACCGCCACATTGCGATTCTAGAAAACAGACTTTTGGTGCCTCTGGAATTCAGACACCCTGAGTTCCGGAATGTGGACATTGAATGACTCTCGAGTTCAGACTTGTCAGGATTCTAGAGTTTGCCCACCCTGACATTCCAGAACTCAGCCGTCAATTGATTCTAAAACCCAGAATCTTTCAGAATGGTAGAATGCTGACCTCGTAGCATTCTGGATGCAGATACCTTAACTTCCGGCCAGCAGGCATTTTAGGAAATTACAATTCCGCCGTGCTGTGCATTCTAGAATTCCGCAACATTCCGATTCTAGAATGCGGTCATTTGGTGCTTCTGGAATTCAGACCCTCTGAGTTCCGGAATGTGGACATTGAATGACTCTCGAGATCAGATATGTAAGGATTCTAGAGTATGGCCACCCTGACATTCCGGAACAAAAACATCCATTGATTCTTTAACCCAGAATCTTTCAGAATGGTAGGATGCTAATGTGGCAGCATTCTGGACGTTAGACACCTTAACTTCTGGCTAGCAGGCATTTTAGGAGTTTAGAATTCTGCCATGCTGTGCTTTCTAGAGATCCGCCACATTCCGATTCAAAAATGCAGACTTTGATGCTTCTTGAATTCAGACACCCTGAGTTCCGGAATGTGGACATTGAATGACTCTCGAGTTCAGACACGCAAGGATTCTAGAGTTTGGACACCCTGATATTCCAGAACTAAGCCGTCCATTGATTCTAGAACCCAGAATCTTTCAGAACGGTAGAATGCTGACGTGGTAGCATTCTGGACGTCAGACACCTTAACTTCCGGCTAGCAGTCATTTTTGGACTTTTGAATTTCTCCGTGCTGTGCATTCTAGAACTCTCCCACATTCCGATTCTAGAATGCTGACATTTGTTGATTCTGGAATTCAGACAGCCTGAGTTCTGGAATGTGGACATTGAATGACTCTCGAGTTCAGACACGCAAGGACTCTAGAGTTTGGCCACCCTGACATTCCGGAACTCAGCTATAAATTGATTCTAGAACACAGAATCTTTCAGAACTGTAGAATGCTGACGTGGTAGCATTCTTGACGTCAGACAAATTAACTCCCGGCTAGCAGGCATTTTAGGTCTTTAGAATTCCACCATGCTGTGCATTCTAGAATTCCACCACATTGTGATTCTAGAATACAGACTTTTGGTGCTTCTGGAATTCAGACCCCCTGAGTTCCGGAATGTGGACATTGAATGACTCTTGAGTTCAGACACGTAAGGATTCTAGAGTTTGGCCACCCTGACATTCCAGAACTCAGCCGTCCATTGATGCTAGAACCCAGTATCATTCAGAACGGTAGAATGCTGACGTGGTAGCATTCTGGACATGAGATATCTTAACTTCTGGATAGCAGGCATTTTAGGACTTTAGAATTCCGCCGTGCTGTGCATTCTAGAATTCCGCCACATTCCGATTCTAGAATGCAGACATTTGGTGCTTCTGGAATTCAGACACCCTGAGTTCCGGCATGTGAACATTGAATGACTCTCTGGTTCAGACACGTAAGGACTCTAGAGTTTGGCCAGCCTGACATTCCGGAACTCAAACATCCATTGACTCTAGAACCCAGAATCTTTCAGAATGGTAGAATGCTGACCTCGTAGCATTCTGGACGTCAGATACCTTAACTTCCGGCTAGCAGGTATTTTAGGAATTTACAATTCCACCGTGCTGTGCATTCTAGAATTCTGCCACATTCCCATTCTAGAATGCCGACATTTGGTGCTTCTGGAAATCAGACGCTCTGAGTTCCGGTATGTGGACATTAAATTACTCTCGAGATCAGATACGTAAGTAATCTAGAGTTTGGCCAACCTGATATTCCGGAACTCAGCCGTCCATTGATTCTAGAACCCAGAATTTTTCAGAATGTTAGAATGCTGACGTGGAAGCATTCTGGACGTCAGACACCTTAACTTCCGAATGGCAGGCATTTTAGGAATTTAGAATTTCTCCGTGCTGTGCAATCTAGAATTCCACCACAATCCGATTCCAGAATGCAGACATTTGGTGCTTCTGGAATTCAGAAACCCTGAATTCCAGAATGTGGACATTGAATGACTCTTGAGTTCAGACACGCAAGGATTCTAGAGTTTGGCCACCCTGACATTCCAGAACTACACCGTCAATTGATTCTAGAACCCAGAATCTTTCAGAATGGTAGAATGCTGACGTGGTAGCATTCTGGACGTCAGACATCTTAACTTCCGGCTAGCAGCCATTTTTGTACTTTAGAATTTCTCCGTGCTGTGCAATCTAGAATTCCACCACAATCCGATTCTAGAATGCAGACATTTGGTGTTTCTGGAATTCAGACACGCTGAGTGCCGGAATGTGGACATTGAATGACTCTCGGGTTCAGACACAAAAGGATTGTAGAGTTTGGCCACCCTGACTTTCTGGAACTCAGCCGTCCATTGATTCTAGAACCCAGAATCTTTCAGAGTGGAAGAATGCTGACGTGGTAGCATTCTGGACGTCAGACACCTTAACTTCCGGCTAGCAGGCATTTTAGGACTTTAGAATTCCGCCGTGCTGTGCATTCCAGAATTCCACCACATTCCGATTCTAGAATGAAGACATTTGGTGCTTCTGGAATTCAGACACACTGAGTTCCGGAATGTGGACATTGAATGACTCTTGAGTTCAGACACGCAAGGATTCTAGAGTTTGGCCAGCCTGACATTCCGGAACTCAGCCATACATTGATTCTAGAACAAAGAATCTTTCAGAACTGTAGAATGCTGACGTGGTAGCATTCTGGACGTCAGACAAATTAACTCCCGGCTAGCAGGCATTTTAGGTCTTTAGAATTCCACCGTGCTGTGCATTCTAGAATACCGCCACATTGCAATTCTAGAAAACAGACTTTTGGTGCCTCTGGAATTCAGACACCCTGAGTTCCGGAATGTGGACATTGAATGACTCTCGAGTTCAGACTTGTCAGGATTCTAGAGTTTGCCCACCCTGACATTCCAGAACTCAGCCGTCAATTGATTCTAAAACCCAGAATCTTTCAGAATGGTAGAATGCTGACCTCGTAGCATTCTGGATGCAGATACCTTAACTTCCGGCCAGCAGGCATTTTAGGAAATTACAATTCCGCCGTGCTGTGCATTCTAGAATTCCGCAACATTCCGATTCTAGAATGCGGTCATTTGGTGCTTCTGGAATTCAGACCCTCTGAGTTCCGGAATGTGGACATTGAATGACTCTCGAGATCAGATATGTAAGGATTCTAGAGTATGGCCACCCTGACATTCCGGAACAAAAACATCCATTGATTCTTTAACCCAGAATCTTTCAGAATGGTAGGATGCTAATGTGGCAGCATTCTGGACGTTAGACACCTTAACTTCTGGCTAGCAGGCATTTTAGGAGTTTAGAATTCTGCCATGCTGTGCTTTCTAGAGATCCGCCACATTCCGATTCAAAAATGCAGACTTTGATGCTTCTTGAATTCAGACACCCTGAGTTCCGGAATGTGGACATTGAATGACTCTCGAGTTCAGACACGCAAGGATTCTAGAGTTTGGCCACCCTTGCGTTCCGGAACTCAGCCGTCAATTGATTCTAGAACCCACAATCTTTCACAATGGTAGAATAATGACGTGGTAGCATTCTGGACATCAGACACCTTAACTTCTGGCTAGCAGGCATTTTAGGACTTTAGAATTCCACCGTGCTGTGCATTCTAGAATTTCACCACATTCCGATTCTAGAATACAGACATTTGGTGCTTCTGGAATTCAGACACCCTGAGTTCCAGAATGTGGACATTGAATGACTCTCGAGTTCAGACACGCAAGGATTTTAGAGTTTGTCCACCCTGACATTACAGAACAAAGCCGTCGATTTTTTCTAGAACCCAGTATCTTTCAGAATGGTAGAATGCTGACGTGGTAGCTTTCTGGACGACAGACACCTTAACTTCCGGCTAGCAGTCATTTTAGGAATATAGAATTTCTCTCTGCTGTGCATCATGGAATTCCGCCATATTCCGATTCTAAAATGCAGTAATTTGGTGCTTCTGGAATTCAGACACCCTGAGTTCCGGAATGTGGACTTTGAATGACTCTCGAGTTCAGAGATGCAAGGAATGTAGAGTTTAGCCACCCTGACATTCTGGAACTCAGCCGTCCATTGATTATAGAACCCAGAATCTTTCACAATGGTAGAATGATGACATGGTAGCATTCTGGACGTCAGACACCTTAACTTCTGGCTAGCAGGCATTTTATGACTTTAGAATTCCACGATGTTGTGCATTCTAGAATTCCACCATATTCCGATTCTAGAATGCAGACATTTGGTGCTACTGGAATTCACATACCCTGAGTTCCGGAATGTGGACATTGAATGACTCTCGAGTTCAGACACGCAATGATTCTAGAGTTTGGCCAACCTGACATTATGGAATGCAACCGTCCATTGATTCTAGAACCCAGAATCTTTCAGAATGGTAGGATGCTGGCGTGATAGCATTCTGGACGTCAGACACTTTAACTTTTGGCTAGCAGGCATTATAGGACTTTAGAATTCCACCATGCTGTGCATTCTTGAATTTCACCACATTCCAATTCCAGAATTCAAACATTTGTTGCTTCTGGAATTCAGACACCCTGCGTTCCGGAATGTGGACATTGAATGACTCTCGAGTTCAGACACGCAAGGATTCTAGAGTTTGGCCACCCTGACATTCCGGAACTCAGCCATCCATTGATTCTAGAACACAGAATCTTTCAGAATGGTAGAATGCTGACTTGGTAGCATTCCGGACGTCAAACACCTTAACTTCCAGCTAGAAGGCATTTTAGGACATTAGAATTCCACCGTGCTGTGCATTCTAGAATTCTGCCACATTACGATTCTAAATGCAGACATTTGGTGCTTCTGGAATTCAGACATCTTGAGTTAGGGAATGTGGACTCTGAATGACTCTCGAGTTCAGACACGCAATGATTTTAGAGTTTGGCCGCCCTGACATTCCGGAACTCAGCCATCCATTGATTCTAGAACTCAGAATATTTCAGAATGGTAGAAAGCTGACCTAGTAGCATTCTGGATATCAGACACCTTATCTTCCGGCTAGCAGGCATTTTAGGACTTTAGAATTCTGCCATGCTGTGCATTCTAGAATTCCGCCACATTCCGATTCTAGAATGCAGACATTTGGTGCTTCTCGAATTCAGACACCCTGAATTCCGGAATGTGGACACTGAAAGACTCTCGAGTTCTGACACGCCAGGATTCTAGAGTGTGACCGCCGTGACATTTCAGAACTCAGCCGTCCATTGATTCTAGAACCCGGAATCTTTCAGAACTTTAGAATGCTGACCTAGTAGCATTCTGGAGGTCAGACATCTTAACTTCCAACAAGAAGGCATTTCAGGACTTTAGAATTCCACCGTGCTGTGCATTTTAGAATTCTGCCACATTACGATTCTAAATGCAGACATTTGGTGCTTCTGGAATTCAGACACCCTGAGTTCCGGAATGTGGACACTGAATGACTCTCGAGTTCAGACACGCAATGATTCTAGAGTTTGGCCACCCTGACATTCTGGAACTCAGCCATCCATTGATTCAAGAACCCAGAATATTTCAGAATGGTAGAATGCTGTCCTGGTAGCATATTGGACGTTAGACACCTTAACTTCCGGCTAGCAGGCATTTTAGGATTTTAGAATTCCGCCGTGGTGTGCATTCTAGAATTCCGCTACATTCCGATTCTAGAATGCAGACATTTGTTTCTTCTGGAATTCAGACACCCATGGGTCCGGAAAGTGTGCATTGAATGACACTCGAGTTCAGACATGTAAGGATTCTAGAGTTTGGACATCCTGACATTCTGGAACTCAACCGTCCATAGATTCTAGAACCCAGAATCTTTCAGAACGGTAGAATGCTGACATGGTAGCATTCTGGACGTCAGACAACTTAACTTCCGGCTAGCAGGCATTATAGGACTTTAGAATTCCGCCGTGCTGTGCATTCTAGAATTCCGCCACATTCCGATTCTAGAATGCAGACATTTGGTGCAACTGGAATTCAGACACCCTGAGTTTCAGAATGTGGACAATGAATGACTCTCGAGTTCAGACACCCAAGGATTCTAGAGTTTGGCCACCCTGACATTCCGGAACTCAGCCATCCATTGATTCTAGAACCCAGAATCTTTCAAAACGGTAGAATGCTGACCTAGTAGCATTCAGGACGTCAGATACCTTAACTTGCTGGTAGCACGAAATTTAGGACTTTAGAATTCTGCCGTACTGTGCAGTATAGAATTCCGCCACATTACGATTCTAAATGCAGACATTTGGTGCTTCTGGAAATCAGACACCCTGAGTTCCGGAATGTGGACACTGAATGACTCTCGAGTTCAGACACGCAATGATTCTAGAGTTTGGCCACCCTGACATTCCGGAACTCAGCCATCCATTGATTCTAGAACCCAGAATATTTCAGAATGGTAGAATGCTGTCCTGGTAGCATATTGGACGTTAGACACCTTAACTTCCGGCTAGCAGGCATTTTAGGATTTTAGAATTCTGCCGTGCTGTGCATTCTAGAATTCCGCCACATTCCGATTCTAGAATGCAGACATTTGGTTCTTCTGGAATTCAGACAACCTGAGTTCTGGAATGTGCACATTGAATGACACTCGAGTTCAGACACGTAAGGATTCTAGAGTTTGGCCATCCTGACATTCTGGAACTCAACCGTCCGTAGATTCTAGAACCCAGAATCTTTCAGAACGGTAGAATGCTGACGTGGTAGCATTCTGGACGTCAGACAACTTAACTTCCAGCTAGCAGGCATTATAGGACTTTAGAATTCCGCCGTGCTGTGCATTCTAGAATTCCGCCACATTCCGATTCTAGAATGCAGACATTTGGTGCATCTGGAATTCAGACACCCTGAGTTTCAGAATGTGGATATTGAATGACTTTAGATTTCTGACTCATAATAATTCTGGACTTTGGCCACCCTGACATTCCGGAACTCAACTGTCCATTGATTCTAGAACCCAGAATCTTTAAGAATGGTAGGATGCTGACGTGGTAGCATTCTGGACGTCAGACAACTTAACTTCCGGCTAGGAGACATTATAGGAATTTAGAATTCCACCGTGCTGTGCATTCTAGAATTCCGCCACATTCCGATTCGAGAATGCAGACATTTGGTGCTTCTGGAATTCAGACACCCTGAATTCCGGAATGTGGACATTGAATGACTCTCGATTTCAGTCACATAAGGATTCTAGAGTTTGGCCACCCTGACATTCCGGAACTCAACCATCCATTGATTCTAGAACCCAGAATCTTTCAGTATGGTAGAATGCTGACGGGGTAGCATTCTGGACATCAGACAGCTTAACTTCCGGCTCGCAGTCATTTTTGGACTTTAGAATTTCTCCGTGCTGTGCATTCTAGAATTCCAACACAATCCGAATCTAAAATGCAGACATATGGTGCTTCTGGAATTCAGACACCCTGAGTTCTGGAATGTGGACATTGAATGACCCTCGAGTTCAGACAGGTAAGGATTCCAGAGTTTGACCAACCTGATATTCCGGAACTCAACCGTCCATTGATTCTGGAATCAGAATCGTTCAGAATGGTAGAATGCTGACATGGTAGCATTCCGGACGTCAGACAACTTAACTTCCGGCTAGCAGGCATTTTAGGACTTTAGAATGTTGCCGTGCTGTGCATTCTAGAACTCTGCTACATTCCAATTCTAGAATGCTGACATTTGGTGTTTCTGGAATTCAGCCACCCTGAGTGCCGGAATGTGGACATTGAATGACTCTCGAGTTCAGACACAAAAGGATTGTAGAATTTGGCCACCCTGACTTTCTGGAACTCAGCCGTCCATTGATTCTAGAAGCCAGAATCTTTCAGAATGGTAGAATGCTGACGTGGTAGCATTCTGGACGTCAGGCACCTTAACTTCCGGCTAGCAGTCATTTGAGGACTTTAGAATTCCGCCAAGCAGTGCATTCTAGAATTCCGCCACATTGTGATTCTAGAATACAGACTTTTGGTCCTTCTGGAATTCAGACCCCCTGAGTTCCGGAATGTGGACATTGAATGACTCTCGAGTTCAGACACGCAAGGACTCTAGAATTTGGCCAAACTGACATTCCTCAACTCAGCCTTCCATTGATTCTAGAACCCAGAATCTTTCAGAATGGTAGAATGCTGACCTCGTAGCACTCTGGACGTCAGATACCTTAACTTCCGGCTAGCAGGCATATTAGGATTTCAGAAGTCCACCGTGCTGTGCATTCTGGAATTCCACGACATTCCGAATCTAGAATGCACACAGTTGGTGCTTCTGGAATTCAGACACCCTGAGGTCTGGAATGTGGACATTGAATGACTCTCGAGTTCAGACACGCAATGATTCTAGAGTTTGGCCTCCCTGACATTCCAGAACTCAGCCGTCCGTTGATTCTAGAACCCAGAATCTTTCAGAATGGTAGAATGCTGACGTGGTAGCATACTGGACGTCAGACACTTTAACTTCCGGCTCGCAGTCATTTTAGGACTTTAGATTTCCACCGTGCTGTGCATTCTAGAATTCCACCACATTCCGATTCTAGAATGCAGACATTTGGTGGTTCTGGAATTCAGACACCATGAGTTCCAGAATGTGGACATTGAACGACTCTTGAGTTCAGACACGCAAGGATTCTAGAGTTTGGACACCCTGATTTTCCAGAACTAAGCCGTCCATTGATTCTAGAACCCAGAATCTTTCAGAATGGTAGAATGCTGACGTGGTAGCATTCTGGACGTCAGACACCTTAACTTCCGGCTCGCAGTCATTTTAGGACTTTAGATTTCCGCCGTGCTGTGCATTCTAGAATTCCACCACATTCCGATTCTAGAATGCAGACATTTGGTGCTTCTGGAATTCAGACACACTGAGTTCCGGAATGTGGACATTGAATGACTCTTGAGTTCAGACACGCAAGGATTCTAGAGTTTGGCCAGCCTGACATTCCAGAACTCAGCCATACATTGATTCTAGAACAAAGAATCTTTCAGAACTGTAGAATGCTGACGTGGTAGCATTCTGGACGTCAGACAAATTAACTCCCGGCTAGCAGGCATTTTAGGTCTTTAGAATTCCACCGTGCTGTGCATTCTAGAATACCGCCACATTGCGATTCTAGAAAACAGACTTTTGGTGCCTCTGGAATTCAGACACCCTGAGTTCCGGAATGTGGACATTGAATGACTCTCGAGTTCAGACTTGTCAGGATTCTAGAGTTTGCCCACCCTGACATTCCAGAACTCAGCCGTCAATTGATTCTAAAACCCAGAATCTTTCAGAATGGTAGAATGCTGACCTCGTAGCATTCTGGATGCAGATACCTTAACTTCCGGCCAGCAGGCATTTTAGGAAATTACAATTCCGCCGTGCTGTGCATTCTAGAATTCCGCAACATTCCGATTCTAGAATGCGGTCATTTGGTGCTTCTGGAATTCAGACCCTCTGAGTTCCGGAATGTGGACATTGAATGACTCTCGAGATCAGATATGTAAGGATTCTAGAGTATGGCCACCCTGACATTCCGGAACAAAAACATCCATTGATTCTTTAACCCAGAATCTTTCAGAATGGTAGGATGCTAATGTGGCAGCATTCTGGACGTTAGACACCTTAACTTCTGGCTAGCAGGCATTTTAGGAGTTTAGAATTCTGCCATGCTGTGCTTTCTAGAGATCCGCCACATTCCGATTCAAAAATGCAGACTTTGATGCTTCTTGAATTCAGACACCCTGAGTTCCGGAATGTGGACATTGAATGACTCTCGAGTTCAGACACGCAAGGATTCTAGAGTTTGGACACCCTGATATTCCAGAACTAAGCCGTCCATTGATTCTAGAACCCAGAATCTTTCAGAACGGTAGAATGCTGACGTGGTAGCATTCTGGACGTCAGACACCTTAACTTCCGGCTAGCAGTCATTTTTGGACTTTTGAATTTCTCCGTGCTGTGCATTCTAGAACTCTCCCACATTCCGATTCTAGAATGCTGACATTTGTTGATTCTGGAATTCAGACAGCCTGAGTTCTGGAATGTGGACATTGAATGACTCTCGAGTTCAGACACGCAAGGACTCTAGAGTTTGGCCACCCTGACATTCCGGAACTCAGCTATAAATTGATTCTAGAACACAGAATCTTTCAGAACTGTAGAATGCTGACGTGGTAGCATTCTTGACGTCAGACAAATTAACTCCCGGCTAGCAGGCATTTTAGGTCTTTAGAATTCCACCATGCTGTGCATTCTAGAATTCCACCACATTGTGATTCTAGAATACAGACTTTTGGTGCTTCTGGAATTCAGACCCCCTGAGTTCCGGAATGTGGACATTGAATGACTCTTGAGTTCAGACACGTAAGGATTCTAGAGTTTGGCCACCCTGACATTCCAGAACTCAGCCGTCCATTGATGCTAGAACCCAGTATCATTCAGAACGGTAGAATGCTGACGTGGTAGCATTCTGGACATGAGATATCTTAACTTCTGGATAGCAGGCATTTTAGGACTTTAGAATTCCGCCGTGCTGTGCATTCTAGAATTCCGCCACATTCCGATTCTAGAATGCAGACATTTGGTGCTTCTGGAATTCAGACACCCTGAGTTCCGGCATGTGAACATTGAATGACTCTCTGGTTCAGACACGTAAGGACTCTAGAGTTTGGCCAGCCTGACATTCCGGAACTCAAACATCCATTGACTCTAGAACCCAGAATCTTTCAGAATGGTAGAATGCTGACCTCGTAGCATTCTGGACGTCAGATACCTTAACTTCCGGCTAGCAGGTATTTTAGGAATTTACAATTCCACCGTGCTGTGCATTCTAGAATTCTGCCACATTCCCATTCTAGAATGCCGACATTTGGTGCTTCTGGAAATCAGACGCTCTGAGTTCCGGTATGTGGACATTAAATTACTCTCGAGATCAGATACGTAAGGAATCTAGAGTTTGGCCACCCTGATATTCCGGAACTCAGCCGTCCATTGATTCTAGAACCCAGAATTTTTCAGAATGTTAGAATGCTGACGTGGAAGCATTCTGGACGTCAGACACCTTAACTTCCGAATGGCAGGCATTTTAGGAATTTAGAATTTCTCCGTGCTGTGCAATCTAGAATTCCACCACAATCCGATTCCAGAATGCAGACATTTGGTGCTTCTGGAATTCAGAAACCCTGAATTCCAGAATGTGGACATTGAATGACTCTTGAGTTCAGACACGCAAGGATTCTAGAGTTTGGCCACCCTGACATTCCAGAACTACACCGTCAATTGATTCTAGAACCCAGAATCTTTCAGAATGGTAGAATGCTGACGTGGTAGCATTCTGGACGTCAGACACCTTAACTTCCGGCTAGCAGCCATTTTTGTACTTTAGAATTTCTCCGTGCTGTGCAATCTAGAATTCCACCACAATCCGATTCTAGAATGCAGACATTTGGTGTTTCTGGAATTCAGACACGCTGAGTGCCGGAATGTGGACATTGAATGACTCTCGGGTTCAGACACAAAAGGATTGTAGAGTTTGGCCACCCTGACTTTCTGGAACTCAGCCGTCCATTGATTCTAGAACCCAGAATCTTTCAGAGTGGAAGAATGCTGACGTGGTAGCATTCTGGACGTCAGACACCTTAACTTCCGGCTAGCAGGCATTTTAGGACTTTAGAATTCCGCCGTGCTGTGCATTCCAGAATTCCGCCACATTCCGATTCTAGAATGAAGACATTTGGTGCTTCTGGAATTCAGACACACTGAGTTCCGGAATGTGGACATTGAATGACTCTTGAGTTCAGACACGCAAGGATTCTAGAGTTTGGCCAGCCTGACATTCCGGAACTCAGCCATACATTGATTCTAGAACAAAGAATCTTTCAGAACTGTAGAATGCTGACGTGGTAGCATTCTGGACGTCAGACAAATTAACTCCCGGCTAGCAGGCATTTTAGGTCTTTAGAATTCCACCGTGCTGTGCATTCTAGAATACCGCCACATTGCGATTCTAGAAAACAGACTTTTGGTGCCTCTGGAATTCAGACACCCTGAGTTCCGGAATGTGGACATTGAATGACTCTCGAGTTCAGACTTGTCAGGATTCTAGAGTTTGCCCACCCTGACATTCCAGAACTCAGCCGTCAATTGATTCTAAAACCCAGAATCTTTCAGAATGGTAGAATGCTGACCTCGTAGCATTCTGGATGCAGATACCTTAACTTCCGGCCAGCAGGCATTTTAGGAAATTACAATTCCGCCGTGCTGTGCATTCTAGAATTCCGCAACATTCCGATTCTAGAATGCGGTCATTTGGTGCTTCTGGAATTCAGACCCTCTGAGTTCCGGAATGTGGACATTGAATGACTCTCGAGATCAGATATGTAAGGATTCTAGAGTATGGCCACCCTGACATTCCGGAACAAAAACATCCATTGATTCTTTAACCCAGAATCTTTCAGAATGGTAGGATGCTAATGTGGCAGCATTCTGGACGTTAGACACCTTAACTTCTGGCTAGCAGGCATTTTAGGAGTTTAGAATTCTGCCATGCTGTGCTTTCTAGAGATCCGCCACATTCCGATTCAAAAATGCAGACTTTGATGCTTCTTGAATTCAGACACCCTGAGTTCCGGAATGTGGACATTGAATGACTCTCGAGTTCAGACACGCAAGGATTCTAGAGTTTGGCCACCCTTGCGTTCCGGAACTCAGCCGTCAATTGATTCTAGAACCCACAATCTTTCACAATGGTAGAATAATGACGTGGTAGCATTCTGGACATCAGACACCTTAACTTCTGGCTAGCAGGCATTTTAGGACTTTAGAATTCCACCGTGCTGTGCATTCTAGAATTTCACCACATTCCGATTCTAGAATACAGACATTTGGTGCTTCTGGAATTCAGACACCCTGAGTTCCAGAATGTGGACATTGAATGACTCTCGAGTTCAGACACGCAAGGATTTTAGAGTTTGTCCACCCTGACATTACAGAACAAAGCCGTCGATTTTTTCTAGAACCCAGTATCTTTCAGAATGGTAGAATGCTGACGTGGTAGCTTTCTGGACGACAGACACCTTAACTTCCGGCTAGCAGTCATTTTAGGAATATAGAATTTCTCTCTGCTGTGCATCATGGAATTCCGCCATATTCCGATTCTAAAATGCAGTAATTTGGTGCTTCTGGAATTCAGACACCCTGAGTTCCGGAATGTGGACTTTGAATGACTCTCGAGTTCAGAGATGCAAGGAATGTAGAGTTTAGCCACCCTGACATTCTGGAACTCAGCCGTCCATTGATTACAGAACCCAGAATCTTTCACAATGGTAGAATGATGACATGGTAGCATTCTGGACGTCAGACACCTTAACTTCTGGCTAGCAGGCATTTTATGACTTTAGAATTCCACGATGTTGTGCATTCTAGAATTCCACCATATTCCGATTCTAGAATGCAGACATTTGGTGCTACTGGAATTCACATACCCTGAGTTCCGGAATGTGGACATTGAATGACTCTCGAGTTCAGACACGCAATGATTCTAGAGTTTGGCCAACCTGACATTATGGAATGCAACCGTCCATTGATTCTAGAACCCAGAATCTTTCAGAATGGTAGGATGCTGGCGTGATAGCATTCTGGACGTCAGACACTTTAACTTTTGGCTAGCAGGCATTATAGGACTTTAGAATTCCACCATGCTGTGCATTCTTGAATTTCACCACATTCCAATTCCAGAATTCAAACATTTGTTGCTTCTGGAATTCAGACACCCTGCGTTCCGGAATGTGGACATTGAATGACTCTCGAGTTCAGACACGCAAGGATTCTAGAGTTTGGCCACCCTGACATTCCGGAACTCAGCCATCCATTGATTCTAGAACACAGAATCTTTCAGAATGGTAGAATGCTGACTTGGTAGCATTCCGGACGTCAAACACCTTAACTTCCAGCTAGAAGGCATTTTAGGACATTAGAATTCCACCGTGCTGTGCATTCTAGAATTCTGCCACATTACGATTCTAAATGCAGACATTTGGTGCTTCTGGAATTCAGACATCTTGAGTTAGGGAATGTGGACTCTGAATGACTCTCGAGTTCAGACACGCAATGATTTTAGAGTTTGGCCGCCCTGACATTCCGGAACTCAGCCATCCATTGATTCTAGAACTCAGAATATTTCAGAATGGTAGAAAGCTGACCTAGTAGCATTCTGGATATCAGACACCTTATCTTCCGGCTAGCAGGCATTTTAGGACTTTAGAATTCTGCCATGCTGTGCATTCTAGAATTCCGCCACATTCCGATTCTAGAATGCAGACATTTGGTGCTTCTCGAATTCAGACACCCTGAATTCCGGAATGTGGACACTGAAAGACTCTCGAGTTCTGACACGCCAGGATTCTAGAGTGTGACCGCCGTGACATTTCAGAACTCAGCCGTCCATTGATTCTAGAACCCGGAATCTTTCAGAACTTTAGAATGCTGACCTAGTAGCATTCTGGAGGTCAGACATCTTAACTTCCAACAAGAAGGCATTTCAGGACTTTAGAATTCCACCGTGCTGTGCATTTTAGAATTCTGCCACATTACGATTCTAAATGCAGACATTTGGTGCTTCTGGAATTCAGACACCCTGAGTTCCGGAATGTGGACACTGAATGACTCTCGAGTTCAGACACGCAATGATTCTAGAGTTTGGCCACCCTGACATTCTGGAACTCAGCCATCCATTGATTCAAGAACCCAGAATATTTCAGAATGGTAGAATGCTGTCCTGGTAGCATATTGGACGTTAGACACCTTAACTTCCGGCTAGCAGGCATTTTAGGATTTTAGAATTCCGCCGTGCTGTGCATTCTAGAATTCCGCTACATTCCGATTCTAGAATGCAGACATTTGTTTCTTCTGGAATTCAGACACCCATGGGTCCGGAAAGTGTGCATTGAATGACACTCGAGTTCAGACACGTAAGGATTCTAGAGTTTGGACATCCTGACATTCTGGAACTCAACCGTCCATAGATTCTAGAACCCAGAATCTTTCAGAACGGTAGAATGCTGACATGGTAGCATTCTGGACGTCAGACAACTTAACTTCCGGCTAGCAGGCATTATAGGACTTTAGAATTCCGCCGTGCTGTGCATTCTAGAATTCCGCCACATTCCGATTCTAGAATGCAGACATTTGGTGCAACTGGAATTCAGACACCCTGAGTTTCAGAATGTGGACAATGAATGACTCTCGAGTTCAGACACCCAAGGATTCTAGAGTTTGGCCACCCTGACATTCCGGAACTCAGCCATCCATTGATTCTAGAACCCAGAATCTTTCAAAACGGTAGAATGCTGACCTAGTAGCATTCAGGACGTCAGATACCTTAACTTGCTGGTAGCACGAAATTTAGGACTTTAGAATTCTGCCGTACTGTGCAGTATAGAATTCCGCCACATTACGATTCTAAATGCAGACATTTGGTGCTTCTGGAAATCAGACACCCTGAGTTCCGGAATGTGGACACTGAATGACTCTCGAGTTCAGACACGCAATGATTCTAGAGTTTGGCCACCCTGACATTCCGGAACTCAGCCATCCATTGATTCTAGAACCCAGAATATTTCAGAATGGTAGAATGCTGTCCTGGTAGCATATTGGACGTTAGACACCTTAACTTCCGGCTAGCAGGCATTTTAGGATTTTAGAATTCTGCCGTGCTGTGCATTCTAGAATTCCGCCACATTCCGATTCTAGAATGCAGACATTTGGTTCTTCTGGAATTCAGACAACCTGAGTTCTGGAATGTGCACATTGAATGACACTCGAGTTCAGACACGTAAGGATTCTAGAGTTTGGCCATCCTGACATTCTGGAACTCAACCGTCCGTAGATTCTAGAACCCAGAATCTTTCAGAACGGTAGAATGCTGACGTGGTAGCATTCTGGACGTCAGACAACTTAACTTCCAGCTAGCAGGCATTATAGGACTTTAGAATTCTGCCGTGCTGTGCATTCTAGAATTCCGCCACATTCCGATTCTAGAATGCAGACATTTGGTGCATCTGGAATTCAGACACCCTGAGTTTCAGAATGTGGATATTGAATGACTTTAGATTTCTGACTCGTAATAATTCTGGACTTTGGCCACCCTGACATTCCGGAACTCAACTGTCCATTGATTCTAGAACCCAGAATCTTTAAGAATGGTAGGATGCTGACGTGGTAGCATACTGGACGTCAGATACCTTAACTTCCGGCTCGCAGGCATTTTAGGACTTTAGAATTCCACCGTGCTGTGCATTCTAGAATTCCACCACATTCCGATTCTAGAATGCAGACATTTGGTGCTTCTGGAATTCAGACACCCTGAGTTCCAGAATGTGGACATTGAATGACTCTCTAGTTCAGACACGCAAGGATTCTAGGGTTTGCCCACCCTGACATTCCAGAACTAAGCTGTCCATTGATTCTAGAACCCAGAATCTTTCAGTATGGTAGAATGCTGACGGGGTAGCATTCTGGACATCAGACAGCTTAACTTCCGGCTCGCAGTCATTTTTGGACTTTAGAATTTCTCCGTGCTGTGCATTCTAGAATTCCAACACAATCCGAATCTAGAATGCAGACATATGGTGCTTCTGGAATTCAGACACCCTGAGTTCTGGAATGTGGACATTGAATGACCCTCGAGTTCAGACAGGTAAGGATTCCAGAGTTTGACCAACCTGATATTCCGGAACTCAACCGTCCATTGATTCTGGAATCAGAATCGTTCAGAATGGTAGAATGCTGACATGGTAGCATTCCGGACGTCAGACAACTTAACTTCCGGCTAGCAGGCATTTTAGGACTTTAGAATTTTGCCGTGCTGTGCATTCTAGAACTCTGCTACATTCCAATTCTAGAATGCTGACATTTGGTGTTTCTGGAATTCAGCCACCCTGAGTGCCGGAATGTGGACATTGAATGACTCTCGAGTTCAGACACAAAAGGATTGTAGAATTTGGCCACCCTGACTTTCTGGAACTCAGCCGTCCATTGATTCTAGAAGCCAGAATCTTTCAGAATGGTAGAATGCTGACGTGGTAGCATTCTGGACGTCAGGCACCTTAACTTCCGGCTAGCAGTCATTTGAGGACTTTAGAATTCCGCCAAGCAGTGCATTCTAGAATTCCGCCACATTGTGATTCTAGAATACAGACTTTTGGTCCTTCTGGAATTCAGACCCCCTGAGTTCCGGAATGTGGACATTGAATGACTCTTGAGTTCAGACACGCAAGGACTCTAGAATTTGGCCAAACTGACATTCCTCAACTCAGCCTTCCATTGATTCTAGAACCCAGAATCTTTCAGAATGGTAGAATGCTGACCTCGTAGCACTCTGGACGTCAGATACCTTAACTTCCGGCTAGCAGGCATATTAGGATTTCAGAAGTCCACCGTGCTGTGCATTCTGGAATTCCACGACATTCCGAATCTAGAATGCACACAGTTGGTGCTTCTGGAATTCAGACACCCTGAGGTCTGGAATGTGGACATTGAATGACTCTCGAGTTCAGACACGCAATGATTCTAGAGTTTGGCCTCCCTGACATTCCAGAACTCAGCCGTCCGTTGATTCTAGAACCCAGAATCTTTCAGAATGGTAGAATGCTGACGTGGTAGCATACTGGACGTCAGACACTTTAACTTCCGGCTTGCAGTCATTTTAGGACTTTAGATTTCCACCGTGCTGTGCATTCTAGAATTCCACCACATTCCGATTCTAGAATGCAGACATTTGGTGGTTCTGGAATTCAGACACCATGAGTTCCAGAATGTGGACATTGAACGACTCTCGAGTTCAGACACGCAAGGATTCTAGAGTTTGGACACCCTGATATTCCAGAACTAAGCCGTCCATTGATTCTAGAACCCAGAATCTTTCAGAACGGTAGAATGCTGACGTGGTAGCATTCTGGACGTCAGACACCTTAACTTCCGGCTAGCAGTCATTTTTGGACTTTAGAATTTCTCCGTGCTGTGCATTCTAGAACTCTCCCACATTCCGATTCTAGAATGCTGACATTTGTTGATTCTGGAATTCAGACAGCCTGAGTTCTGGAATGTGGACATTGAATGACTCTCGAGTTCAGACACGCAAGGACTCTAGAGTTTGGCCACCCTGACATTCCGGAACTCAGCTATAAATTGATTCTAGAACACAGAATCTTTCAGAACTGTAGAATGCTGACGTGGTAGCATTCTTGACGTCAGACAAATTAACTCCCGGCTAGCAGGCATTTTAGGTCTTTAGAATTCCACCATGCTGTGCATTCTAGAATTCCACCACATTGTGATTCTAGAATACAGACTTTTGGTGCTTCTGGAATTCAGACCCCCTGAGTTCCGGAATGTGGACATTGAATGACTCTTGAGTTCAGACACGTAAGGATTCTAGAGTTTGGCCACCCTGACATTCCAGAACTCAGCCGTCCATTGATGCTAGAACCCAGTATCATTCAGAACGGTAGAATGCTGACGTGGTAGCATTCTGGACATGAGATATCTTAACTTCTGGATAGCAGGCATTTTAGGACTTTAGAAATCCGCCGTGCTGTGCATTCTAGAATTCCGCCACATTCCGATTCTAGAATGCAGACATTTGGTGCTTCTGGAATTCAGACACCCTGAGTTCCGGCATGTGAACATTGAATGACTCTCTGGTTCAGACACGTAAGGACTCTAGAGTTTGGCCAGCCTGACATTCCGGAACTCTAACATCCATTGACTCTAGAACCCAGAATCTTTCAGAATGGTAGAATGCTGACCTCGTAGCATTCTGGACGTCAGATACCTTAACTTCCGGCTAGCAGGTATTTTAGGAATTTACAATTCCACCGTGCTGTGCATTCTAGAATTCTGCCACATTCCCATTCTAGAATGCCGACATTTGGTGCTTCTGGAAATCAGACGCTCTGAGTTCCGGTATGTGGACATTAAATTACTCTCGAGATCAGATACGTAAGGAATCTAGAGTTTGGCCAACCTGATATTCCGGAACTCAGCCGTCCATTGAGTCTAGAACCCAGAATTTTTCAGAATGTTAGAATGCTGACGTGGAAGCATTCTGGACGTCAGACACCTTAACTTCCGAATGGCAGGCATTTTAGGAATTTAGAATTTCTCCGTGCTGTGCAATCTAGAATTCCACCACAATCCGATTCCAGAATGCAGACATTTGGTGCTTCTGGAATTCAGAAACCCTGAGTTCCAGAATGTGGACATTGAATGACTCTCGAGTTCAGACACGCAAGGATTCTAGAGTTTGGCCACCCTGACATTCCAGAACTACACCGTCAATTGATTCTAGAACCCAGAATCTTTCAGAATGGTAGAATGCTGACGTGGTAGCATTCTGGACGTCAGACACCTTAACTTCCGGCTAGCAGCCATTTTTGTACTTTAGAATTTCTCCGTGCTGTGCAATCTAGAATTCCACCACAATCCGATTCTAGAATGCAGACATTTGGTGTTTCTGGAATTCAGACACGCTGAGTGCCGGAATGTGGACATTGAATGACTCTCGGGTTCAGACACAAAAGGATTGTAGAGTTTGGCCACCCTGACTTTCTGGAACTCAGCCGTCCATTGATTCTAGAACCCAGAATCTTTCAGAATGGAAGAATGCTGACGTGGTAGCATTCTGGACGTCAGACACCTTAACTTCCGGCTAGCAGGCATTTTAGGACTTTAGAATTCCGCCGTGCTGTGCATTCCAGAATTCCACCACATTCCGATTCTAGAATGAAGACATTTGGTGCTTCTGGAATTCAGACACACTGAGTTCCGGAATGTGGACATTGAATGACTCTTGAGTTCAGACACGCAAGGATTCTAGAGTTTGGCCAGCCTGACATTCCGGAACTCAGCCATACATTGATTCTAGAACAAAGAATCTTTCAGAACTGTAGAATGCTGACGTGGTAGCATTCTGGACGTCAGACAAATTAACTCCCGGCTAGCAGGCATTTTAGGTCTTTAGAATTCCACCGTGCTGTGCATTCTAGAATACCGCCACATTGCGATTCTAGAAAACAGACTTTTGGTGCTTCTGGAATTCAGACACCCTGAGTTCCGGAATGTGGACATTGAATGACTCTCGAGTTCAGACTTGTAAGGATTCTAGAGTTTGGCCACCCTGACATTCCAGAACTCAGCCGTCAATTGATTCTAGAACCCAGAATCTTTCAGAATGGTAGAATGCTGACCTCGTAGCATTCTGGATGCAGATACCTTAACTTCCGGCTAGCAGGCATTTTAGGAAATTACAATTCCGCCGTGCTGTGCATTCTAGAATTCCGCAACATTCCGATTCTAGAATGCGGTCATTTGGTGCTTCTGGAATTCAGACCCTCTGAGTTCCGGAATATGGACATTGAATGACTCTCGAGATCAGATATGTAAGGATTCTAGAGTATGGCCACCCTGACATTCCGGAACAAAAACATCCATTGATTCTTTAACCCAGAATCTTTCAGAATGGTAGGATGCTAATGTGGCAGCATTCTGGACGTTAGACACCTTAACTTCTGGCTAGCAGGCATTTTAGGAGTTTAGAATTCTGCCGTGCTGTGCTTTCTAGAGATCCGCCACATTCCGATTCAAAAATGCAGACTTTTGATGCTTCTTGAATTCAGACACCCTGAGTTCCGGAATGTGGACATTGAATGACTCTCGAGTTCAGACACACAAGGATTCCAGAGTTTGGCCACCCTTGCGTTCCGGAACTCAGCCGTCAATTGATTCTAGAACCCACAATCTTTCACAATGGTAGAATAATGACGTGGTAGCATTCTGGACATCAGACACCTTAACTTCTGGCTAGCAGGCATTTTAGGACTTTAGAATTCCACCGTGCTGTGCATTCTAGAATTTCACCACATTCCGATTCTAGAATACAGACATTTGGTGCTTCTGGAATTCAGACACCCTGAGTTCCAGAATGTGGACATTGAATGACTCTCGAGTTCAGACACGCAAGGATTTTAGAGTTTGTCCACCCTGACATTACAGAACAAAGCCGTCGATTTTTTCTAGAACCCAGTATCTTTCAAAGTGATAGAATGCTGACGTGGTAGCTTTCTGGACGACAGACACCTTAACTTCCGGCTAGCAGTCATTTTAGGAATATAGAATTTCTCTCTGCTGTGCATCCTGGAATTCCGCCATATTCCGATTCTAAAATGCAGTAATTTGGTGCTTCTGGAATTCAGACACCCTGAGTTCCGGAATGTGGACTTTGAATGACTCTCGAGTTCAGAGATGCAAGGAATGTAGAGTTTAGCCACCCTGACATTCTGGAACTCAGCCGTCCATTGATTATAGAACCCAGAATCTTTCACAATGGTAGAATGATGACATGGTAGCATTCTGGACGTCAGACACCTTAACTTCCGGCTAGCAGGCATTTTATGACTTTAGAATTCCACGATGTTGTGCATTCTAGAATTCCACCATATTCCGATTCTAGAATGCAGACATTTGGTGCTACTGGAATTCACATACCCTGAGTTCCGGAATGTGGACATTGAATGACTCTCGAGTTCAGACACGCAATGATTCTAGAGTTTGGCCAACCTGACATTATGGAATGCAACCGTCCATTGATTCTAGAACCCAGAATCTTTCAGAATGGTAGGATGCTGGCGTGATAGCATTCTGGACGTCAGACACTTTAACTTTTGGCTAGCAGGCATTATAGGACTTTAGAATTCCACCATGCTGTGCATTCTTGAATTTCACCACATTCCAATTCCAGAATTCAAACATTTGTTGCTTCTGGAATTCAGACACCCTGCGTTCCGGAATGTGGACATTGAATGACTCTCGAGTTCAGACACGCAAGGATTCTAGAGTTTGGCCACCCTGACATTCCGGAACTCAGCCATCCATTGATTCTAGAACTCAGAATATTTCAGAATGGTAGAAAGCTGACCTAGTAGCATTCTGGATATCAGACACCTTATCTTCCGGCTAGCAGGCATTTTAGGACTTTAGAATTCTGCCATGCTGTGCATTCTAGAATTCCGCCACATTCCGATTCTAGAATGCAGACATTTGGTGCTTCTCGAATTCAGACACCCTGAATTCCGGAATGTGGACACTGAAAGACTCTCGAGTTCTGACACGCCAGGATTCTAGAGTGTGACCGCCGTGACATTTCAGAACTCAGCCGTCCATTGATTCTAGAACCCGGAATCTTTCAGAACTTTAGAATGCTGACCTAGTAGCATTCTGGAGGTCAGACATCTTAACTTCCAACAAGAAGGCATTTCAGGACTTTAGAATTCCACCGTGCTGTGCATTTTAGAATTCTGCCACATTACGATTCTAAATGCAGACATTTGGTGCTTCTGGAATTCAGACACCCTGAGTTCCGGAATGTGGACACTGAATGACTCTCGAGTTCAGACACGCAATGATTCTAGAGTTTGGCCACCCTGACATTCTGGAACTCAGCCATCCATTGATTCAAGAACCCAGAATATTTCAGAATGGTAGAATGCTGTCCTGGTAGCATATTGGACGTTAGACACCTTAACTTCCGGCTAGCAGGCATTTTAGGATTTTAGAATTCCGCCGTGCTGTGCATTCTAGAATTCCGCTACATTCCGATTCTAGAATGCAGACATTTGTTTCTTCTGGAATTCAGACACCCATGGGTCCGGAAGGTGCGCATTGAATGACACTCGAGTTCAGACACGTAAGGATTCTAGAGTTTGGACATCCTGACATTCTGGAACTCAACCGTCCATAGATTCTAGAACCCAGAATCTTTCAGAACGGTAGAATGCTGACATGGTAGCATTCTGGACGTCAGACAACTTAACTTCCGGCTAGCAGGCATTATAGGACTTTAGAATTCCGCCGTGCTGTGCATTCTAGAATTCCGCCACATTCCGATTCTAGAATGCAGACATTTGGTGCAACTGGAATTCAGACACCCTGAGTTTCAGAATGTGGACAATGAATGACTCTCGAGTTCAGACACCCAAGGATTCTAGAGTTTGGCCACCCTGACATTCCGGAATTCAGCCATCCATTGATTCTAGAACCCAGAATCTTTCAAAACGGTAGAATGCTGACCTAGTAGCATTCAGGACGTCAGATACCTTAACTTGCTGGTAGCACGAAATTTAGGACTTTAGAATTCTGCCGTACTGTGCAGTATAGAATTCCTCCACATTACGATTCTAAATGCAGACATTTGGTGCTTCTGGAAATCAGACACCCTGAGTTCCGGAATGTGGACACTGAATGACTCTCGAGTTCAGACACGCAATGATTCTAGAGTTTGGCCACCCTGACATTCCGGAACTCAGCCATCCATTGATTCTAGAACCCAGAATATTTCAGAATGGTAGAATGCTGTCCTGGTAGCATATTGGACGTTAGACACCTTAACTTCCGGCTAGCAGGCATTTTAGGATTTTAGAATTCTGCCGTGCTGTGCATTCTAGAATTCCACCACATTCCGATTCTAGAATGCAGACATTTGGTTCTTCTGGAATTCAGACAACCTGAGTTCTGGAATGTGCACATTGAATGACACTCGAGTTCAGACACGTAAGGATTCTAGAGTTTGGCCATCCTGACATTCTGGAACTCAACCGTCCGTAGATTCTAGAACCCAGAATCTTTCAGAATGGTAGAATGCTGACGTGGTAGCATTCTGGACGTCAGACAACTTAACTTCCAGCTAGCAGGCATTATAGGACTTTAGAATTCCGCCATGCTGTGCATTCTAGAATTCCGCCACATTCCGATTCTAGAATGCAGACATTTGGTGCATCTGGAATTCAGACACCCTGAGTTTCAGAATGTGGATATTGAATGACTTTAGATTTCTGACTCGTAATAATTCTGGACTTTGGCCACCCTGACATTCCGGAACTCAACTGTCCATTGATTCTAGAACCCAGAATCTTTAAGAATGGTAGGATGCTGACGTGGTAGCATTCTGGACGTCAGACAACTTAACTTCCGGCTAGGAGACATTATAGGAATTTAGAATTCCACCGTGCTGTGCATTCTAGAATTCCGCCACATTCCGATTCGAGAATGCAGACATTTGGTGCTTCTGGAATTCAGACACCCTGAATTCCGGAATGTGGACATTGAATGACTCTCGATTTCAGTCACATAAGGATTCTAGAGTTTGGCCACCCTGACATTCCGGAACTCAACCATCCATTGATTCTAGAACCCAGAATCTTTCAGAACGGTAGAATGCTGACGTGGTAGCATACTGGACGTCAGACACCTTAACTTCCGGCTCGCAGGCATTTTAGGACTTTAGAATTCCACCGTGCTGTGCATTCTAGAATTCCACCACATTCCGATTCTAGAATGCAGACATTTGGTGCTTCTGGAATTCAGACACCCTGAGTTCCAGAATGTGGACATTGAATGACTCTCTAGTTCAGACACGCAAGGATTCTAGAGTTTGCCCACCCTGACACTCCAGAACTAAGCTGTCCATTGATTCTAGAACCCAGAATCTTTCAGTATGGTAGAATGCTGACGGGGTAGCATTCTGGACATCAGACAGCTTAACTTCCGGCTCGCAGTCATTTTTGGACTTTAGAATTTCTCCGTGCTGTGCATTCTAGAATTCCAACACAATCCGAATCTAGAATGCAGACATATGGTGCTTCTGGAATTCAGACACCCTGAGTTCTGGAATGTGGACATTGAATGACCCTCGAGTTCAGACAGGTAAGGATTCCAGAGTTTGACCAACCTGATATTCCGGAACTCAACCGTCCATTGATTCTGGAATCAGAATCGTTCAGAATGGTAGAATGCTGACATGGTAGCATTCCGGACGTCAGACAACTTAACTTCCGGCTAGCAGGCATTTTAGGACTTTAGAATGTTGCCGTGCTGTGCATTCTAGAACTCTGCTACATTCCAATTCTAGAATGCTGACATTTGGTGTTTCTGGAATTCAGCCACCCTGAGTGCCGGAATGTGGACATTGAATGACTCTCGAGTTCAGACACAAAAGGATTGTAGAATTTGGCCACCCTGACTTTCTGGAACTCAGCCGTCCATTGATTCTAGAAGCCAGAATCTTTCAGAATGGTAGAATGCTGACGTGGTAGCATTCTGGACGTCAGGCACCTTAACTTCCGGCTAGCAGTCATTTGAGGACTTTAGAATTCCGCCAAGCAGTGCATTCTAGAATTCCGCCACATTGTGATTCTAGAATACAGACTTTTGGTCCTTCTGGAATTCAGACCCCCTGAGTTCCGGAATGTGGACATTGAATGACTCTCGAGTTCAGACACGCAAGGACTCTAGAATTTGGCCAAACTGACATTCCTCAACTCAGCCTTCCATTGATTCTAGAACCCAGAATCTTTCAGAATGGTAGAATGCTGACCTCGTAGCACTCTGGACGTCAGATACCTTAACTTCCGGCTAGCAGGCATATTAGGATTTCAGAAGTCCACCGTGCTGTGCATTCTGGAATTCCACGACATTCCGAATCTAGAATGCACACAGTTGGTGCTTCTGGAATTCAGACACCCTGAGGTCTGGAATGTGGACATTGAATGACTCTCGAGTTCAGACACGCAATGATTCTAGAGTTTGGCCTCCCTGACATTCCAGAACTCAGCCGTCCGTTGATTCTAGAACCCAGAATCTTTCAGAATGGTAGAATGCTGACGTGGTAGCATACTGGACGTCAGACACTTTAACTTCCGGCTTGCAGTCATTTTAGGACTTTAGATTTCCACCGTGCTGTGCATTCTAGAATTCCACCACATTCCGATTCTAGAATGCAGACATTTGGTGGTTCTGGAATTCAGACACCATGAGTTCCAGAATGTGGACATTGAACGACTCTCGAGTTCAGACACGCAAGGATTCTAGAGTTTGGACACCCTGATTTTCCAGAACTAAGCCGTCCATTGATTCTAGAACCCAGAATCTTTCAGAACGGTAGAATGCTGACGTGGTAGCATTCTGGACGTCAGACACCTTAACTTCCGGCTAGCAGTCATTTTTGGACTTTAGAATTTCTCCGTGCTGTGCATTCTAGAACTCTCCCACATTCCGATTCTAGAATGCTGACATTTGTTGATTCTGGAATTCAGACAGCCTGAGTTCTGGAATGTGGACATTGAATGACTCTCGAGTTCAGACACGCAAGGACTCTAGAGTTTGGCCACCCTGACATTCCGGAACTCAGCTATAAATTGATTCTAGAACACAGAATCTTTCAGAACTGTAGAATGCTGACGTGGTAGCATTCTTGACGTCAGACAAATTAACTCCCGGCTAGCAGGCATTTTAGGTCTTTAGAATTCCACCATGCTGTGCATTCTAGAATTCCACCACATTGTGATTCTAGAATACAGACTTTTGGTGCTTCTGGAATTCAGACCCCCTGAGTTCCGGAATGTGGACATTGAATGACTCTTGAGTTCAGACACGTAAGGATTCTAGAGTTTGGCCACCCTGACATTCCAGAACTCAGCCGTCCATTGATGCTAGAACCCAGTATCATTCAGAACGGTAGAATGCTGACGTGGTAGCATTCTGGACATGAGATATCTTAACTTCTGGATAGCAGGCATTTTAGGACTTTAGAATTCCGCCGTGCTGTGCATTCTAGAATTCCGCCACATTCCGATTCTAGAATGCAGACATTTGGTGCTTCTGGAATTCAGACACCCTGAGTTCCGGCATGTGAACATTGAATGACTCTCTGGTTCAGACACGTAAGGACTCTAGAGTTTGGCCAGCCTGACATTCCGGAACTCAAACATCCATTGACTCTAGAACCCAGAATCTTTCAGAATGGTAGAATGCTGACCTCGTAGCATTCTGGACGTCAGATACCTTAACTTCCGGCTAGCAGGTATTTTAGGAATTTACAATTCCACCGTGCTGTGCATTCTAGAATCCTGCCACATTCCCATTCTAGAATGCCGACATTTGGTGCTTCTGGAAATCAGACGCTCTGAGTTCCGGTATGTGGACATTAAATTACTCTCGAGATCAGATACGTAAGGAATCTAGAGTTTGGCCAACCTGATATTCCGGAACTCAGCCGTCCATTGATTCTAGAACCCAGAATTTTTCAGAATGTTAGAATGCTGACGTGGAAGCATTCTGGACGTCAGACACCTTAACTTCCGAATGGCAGGCATTTTAGGAATTTAGAATTTCTCCGTGCTGTGCAATCTAGAATTCCACCACAATCCGATTCCAGAATGCAGACATTTGGTGCTTCTGGAATTCAGAAACCCTGAGTTCCAGAATGTGGACATTGAATGACTCTCGAGTTCAGACACGCAAGGATTCTAGAGTTTGGCCACCCTGACATTCCAGAACTACACCGTCAATTGATTCTAGAACCCAGAATCTTTCAGAATGGTAGAATGCTGACGTGGTAGCATTCTGGACGTCAGACACCTTAACTTCCGGCTAGCAGCCATTTTTGTACTTTAGAATTTCTCCGTGCTGTGCAATCTAGAATTCCACCACAATCCGATTCTAGAATGCAGACATTTGGTGTTTCTGGAATTCAGACACGCTGAGTGCCGGAATGTGGACATTGAATGACTCTCGGGTTCAGACACAAAAGGATTGTAGAGTTTGGCCACCCTGACTTTCTGGAACTCAGCCGTCCATTGATTCTAGAACCCAGAATCTTTCAGAATGGAAGAATGCTGACGTGGTAGCATTCTGGACGTCAGACACCTTAACTTCCGGCTAGCAGGCATTTTAGGACTTTAGAATTCCGCCGTGCTGTGCATTCCAGAATTCCACCACATTCCGATTCTAGAATGAAGACATTTGGTGCTTCTGGAATTCAGACACACTGAGTTCCGGAATGTGGACATTGAATGACTCTTGAGTTCAGACACGCAAGGATTCTAGAGTTTGGCCAGCCTGACATTCCGGAACTCAGCCATACATTGATTCTAGAACAAAGAATCTTTCAGAACTGTAGAATGCTGACGTGGTAGCATTCTGGACGTCAGACAAATTAACTCCCGGCTAGCAGGCATTTTAGGTCTTTAGAATTCCACCGTGCTGTGCATTCTAGAATACCGCCACATTGCGATTCTAGAAAACAGACTTTTGGTGCTTCTGGAATTCAGACACCCTGAGTTCCGGAATGTGGACATTGAATGACTCTCGAGTTCAGACTTGTAAGGATTCTAGAGTTTGGCCACCCTGACATTCCAGAACTCAGCCGTCAATTGATTCTAGAACCCAGAATCTTTCAGAATGGTAGAATGCTGACCTCGTAGCATTCTGGATGCAGATACCTTAACTTCCGGCTAGCAGGCATTTTAGGAAATTACAATTCCGCCGTGCTGTGCATTCTAGAATTCCGCAACATTCCGATTCTAGAATGCGGTCATTTGGTGCTTCTGGAATTCAGACCCTCTGAGTTCCGGAATATGGACATTGAATGACTCTCGAGATCAGATATGTAAGGATTCTAGAGTATGGCCACCCTGACATTCCGGAACAAAAACATCCATTGATTCTTTAACCCAGAATCTTTCAGAATGGTAGGATGCTAATGTGGCAGCATTCTGGACGTTAGACACCTTAACTTCTGGCTAGCAGGCATTTTAGGAGTTTAGAATTCTGCCGTGCTGTGCTTTCTAGAGATCCGCCACATTCCGATTCAAAAATGCAGACTTTTGATGCTTCTTGAATTCAGACACCCTGAGTTCCGGAATGTGGACATTGAATGACTCTCGAGTTCAGACACACAAGGATTCCAGAGTTTGGCCACCCTTGCGTTCCGGAACTCAGCCGTCAATTGATTCTAGAACCCACAATCTTTCACAATGGTAGAATAATGACGTGGTAGCATTCTGGACATCAGACACCTTAACTTCTGGCTAGCAGGCATTTTAGGACTTTAGAATTCCACCGTGCTGTGCATTCTAGAATTTCACCACATTCCGATTCTAGAATACAGACATTTGGTGCTTCTGGAATTCAGACACCCTGAGTTCCAGAATGTGGACATTGAATGACTCTCGAGTTCAGACACGCAAGGATTTTAGAGTTTGTCCACCCTGACATTACAGAACAAAGCCGTCGATTTTTTCTAGAACCCAGTATCTTTCAAAATGGTAGAATGCTGACGTGGTAGCTTTCTGGACGACAGACACCTTAACTTCCGGCTAGCAGTCATTTTAGGAATATAGAATTTCTCTCTGCTGTGCATCCTGGAATTCCGCCATATTCCGATTCTAAAATGCAGTAATTTGGTGCTTCTGGAATTCAGACACCCTGAGTTCCGGAATGTGGACTTTGAATGACTCTCGAGTTCAGAGATGCAAGGAATGTAGAGTTTAGCCACCCTGACATTCTGGAACTCAGCCGTCCATTGATTATAGAACCCAGAATCTTTCACAATGGTAGAATGATGACATGGTAGCATTCTGGACGTCAGACACCTTAACTTCCGGCTAGCAGGCATTTTATGACTTTAGAATTCCACGATGTTGTGCATTCTAGAATTCCACCATATTCCGATTCTAGAATGCAGACATTTGGTGCTACTGGAATTCACATACCCTGAGTTCCGGAATGTGGACATTGAATGACTCTCGAGTTCAGACACGCAATGATTCTAGAGTTTGGCCAACCTGACATTATGGAATGCAACCGTCCATTGATTCTAGAACCCAGAATCTTTCAGAATGGTAGGATGCTGGCGTGATAGCATTCTGGACGTCAGACACTTTAACTTTTGGCTAGCAGGCATTATAGGACTTTAGAATTCCACCATGCTGTGCATTCTTGAATTTCACCACATTCCAATTCCAGAATTCAAACATTTGTTGCTTCTGGAATTCAGACACCCTGCGTTCCGGAATGTGGACATTGAATGACTCTCGAGTTCAGACACGCAAGGATTCTAGAGTTTGGCCACCCTGACATTCCGGAACTCAGCCATCCATTGATTCTAGAACACAGAATCTTTCAGAATGGTAGAATGCTGACTTGGTAGCATTCCGGACGTCAAACACCTTAACTTCCAGCTAGAAGGCATTTTAGGACATTAGAATTCCACCGTGCTGTGCATTCTAGAATTCTGCCACATTACGATTCTAAATGCAGACATTTGGTGCTTCTGGAATTCAGACATCTTGAGTTAGGGAATGTGGACTCTGAATGACTCTCGAGTTCAGACATGCAATGATTTTAGAGTTTGGCCGCCCTGACATTCCGGAACTCAGCCATCCATTGATTCTAGAACTCAGAATATTTCAGAATGGTAGAAAGCTGACCTAGTAGCATTCTGGATATCAGACACCTTATCTTCTGGCTAGCAGGCATTTTAGGACTTTAGAATTCTGCCATGCTGTGCATTCTAGAATTCCGCCACATTCCGATTCTAGAATGCAGACATTTGGTGCTTCTCGAATTCAGACACCCTGAATTCCGGAATGTGGACACTGAAAGACTCTCGAGTTCTGACACGCCAGGATTCTAGAGTGTGACCGCCGTGACATTTCAGAACTCAGCCGTCCATTGATTCTAGAACCCGGAATCTTTCAGAACTTTAGAATGCTGACCTAGTAGCATTCTGGAGGTCAGACATCTTAACTTCCAACAAGAAGGCATTTCAGGACTTTAGAATTCCACCGTGCTGTGCATTTTAGAATTCTGCCACATTACGATTCTAAATGCAGACATTTGGTGCTTCTGGAATTCAGACACCCTGAGTTCCGGAATGTGGACTTTGAATGACTCTCGAGTTCAGAGATGCAAGGAATGTAGAGTTTAGCCACCCTGACATTCTGGAACTCAGCCGTCCATTGATTATAGAACCCAGAATCTTTCACAATGGTAGAATGATGACATGGTAGCATTCTGGACGTCAGACACCTTAACTTCCGGCTAGCAGGCATTTTATGACTTTAGAATTCCACGATGTTGTGCATTCTAGAATTCCACCATATTCCGATTCTAGAATGCAGACATTTGGTGCTACTGGAATTCACATACCCTGAGTTCCGGAATGTGGACATTGAATGACTCTCGAGTTCAGACACGCAATGATTCTAGAGTTTGGCCAACCTGACATTATGGAATGCAACCGTCCATTGATTCTAGAACCCAGAATCTTTCAGAATGGTAGGATGCTGGCGTGATAGCATTCTGGACGTCAGACACTTTAACTTTTGGCTAGCAGGCATTATAGGACTTTAGAATTCCACCATGCTGTGCATTCTTGAATTTCACCACATTCCAATTCCAGAATTCAAACATTTGTTGCTTCTGGAATTCAGACACCCTGCGTTCCGGAATGTGGACATTGAATGACTCTCGAGTTCAGACACGCAAGGATTCTAGAGTTTGGCCACCCTGACATTCCGGAACTCAGCCATCCATTGATTCTAGAACACAGAATCTTTCAGAATGGTAGAATGCTGACTTGGTAGCATTCCGGACGTCAAACACCTTAACTTCCAGCTAGAAGGCATTTTAGGACATTAGAATTCCACCGTGCTGTGCATTCTAGAATTCTGCCACATTACGATTCTAAATGCAGACATTTGGTGCTTCTGGAATTCAGACATCTTGAGTTAGGGAATGTGGACTCTGAATGACTCTCGAGTTCAGACATGCAATGATTTTAGAGTTTGGCCGCCCTGACATTCCGGAACTCAGCCATCCATTGATTCTAGAACTCAGAATATTTCAGAATGGTAGAAAGCTGACCTAGTAGCATTCTGGATATCAGACACCTTATCTTCTGGCTAGCAGGCATTTTAGGACTTTAGAATTCTGCCATGCTGTGCATTCTAGAATTCCGCCACATTCCGATTCTAGAATGCAGACATTTGGTGCTTCTCGAATTCAGACACCCTGAATTCCGGAATGTGGACACTGAAAGACTCTCGAGTTCTGACACGCCAGGATTCTAGAGTGTGACCGCCGTGACATTTCAGAACTCAGCCGTCCATTGATTCTAGAACCCGGAATCTTTCAGAACTTTAGAATGCTGACCTAGTAGCATTCTGGAGGTCAGACATCTTAACTTCCAACAAGAAGGCATTTCAGGACTTTAGAATTCCACCGTGCTGTGCATTTTAGAATTCTGCCACATTACGATTCTAAATGCAGACATTTGGTGCTTCTGGAATTCAGACACCCTGAGTTCCGGAATGTGGACACTGAATGACTCTCGAGTTCAGACACGCAATGATTCTAGAGTTTGGCCACCCTGACATTCTGGAACTCAGCCATCCATTGATTCAAGAACCCAGAATATTTCAGAATGGTAGAATGCTGTCCTGGTAGCATATTGGACGTTAGACACCTTAACTTCCGGCTAGCAGGCATTTTAGGATTTTAGAATTCCGCCGTGCTGTGCATTCTAGAATTCCGCTACATTCCGATTCTAGAATGCAGACATTTGTTTCTTCTGGAATTCAGACACCCATGGGTCCGGAAAGTGTGCATTGAATGACACTCGAGTTCAGACACGTAAGGATTCTAGAGTTTGGACATCCTGACATTCTGGAACTCAACCGTCCATAGATTCTAGAACCCAGAATCTTTCAGAACGGTAGAATGCTGACATGGTAGCATTCTGGACGTCAGACAACTTAACTTCCGGCTAGCAGGCATTATAGGACTTTAGAATTCCGCCGTGCTGTGCATTCTAGAATTCCGCCACATTCCGATTCTAGAATGCAGACATTTGGTGCAACTGGAATTCAGACACCCTGAGTTTCAGAATGTGGACAATGAATGACTCTCGAGTTCAGACACCCAAGGATTCTAGAGTTTGGCCACCCTGACATTCCGGAACTCAGCCATCCATTGATTCTAGAACCCAGAATCTTTCAAAACGGTAGAATGCTGACCTAGTAGCATTCAGGACGTCAGATACCTTAACTTGCTGGTAGCACGAAATTTAGGACTTTAGAATTCTGCCGTACTGTGCAGTATAGAATTCCGCCACATTACGATTCTAAATGCAGACATTTGGTGCTTCTGGAAATCAGACACCCTGAGTTCCGGAATGTGGACACTGAATGACTCTCGAGTTCAGACACGCAATGATTCTAGAGTTTGGCCACCCTGACATTCCGGAACTCAGCCATCCATTGATTCTAGAACCCAGAATATTTCAGAATGGTAGAATGCTGTCCTGGTAGCATATTGGACGTTAGACACCTTAACTTCCGGCTAGCAGGCATTTTAGGATTTTAGAATTCTGCCGTGCTGTGCATTCTAGAATTCCGCCACATTCCGATTCTAGAATGCAGACATTTGGTTCTTCTGGAATTCAGACAACCTGAGTTCTGGAATGTGCACATTGAATGACACTCGAGTTCAGACACGTAAGGATTCTAGAGTTTGGCCATCCTGACATTCTGGAACTCAACCGTCCGTAGATTCTAGAACCCAGAATCTTTCAGAACGGTAGAATGTTGACGTGGTAGCATTCTGGACGTCAGACAACTTAACTTCCAGCTAGCAGGCATTATAGGACTTTAGAATTCCGCCGTGCTGTGCATTCTAGAATTCCGCCACATTCCGATTCTAGAATGCAGACATTTGGTGCATCTGGAATTCAGACACCCTGAGTTTCAGAATGTGGATATTGAATGACTTTAGATTTCTGACTCGTAATAATTCTGGACTTTGGCCACCCTGACATTCCGGAACTCAACTGTCCATTGATTCTAGAACCCAGAATCTTTAAGAATGGTAGGATGCTGACGTGGTAGCATTCTGGACGTCAGACAACTTAACTTCCGGCTAGGAGACATTATAGGAATTTAGAATTCCACCGTGCTGTGCATTCTAGAATTCCGCCACATTCCGATTCGAGAATGCAGACATTTGGTGCTTCTGGAATTCAGACACCCTGAATTCCGGAATGTGGACATTGAATGACTCTCGATTTCAGTCACATAAGGATTCTAGAGTTTGGCCACCCTGACATTCCGGAACTCAACCATCCATTGATTCTAGAACCCAGAATCTTTCAGAACGGTAGAATGCTGACGTGGTAGCATACTGGACGTCAGACACCTTAACTTCCAGCTAGAAGGCATTTTAGGACATTAGAATTCCACCGTGCTGTGCATTCTAGAATTCTGCCACATTACGATTCTAAATGCAGACATTTGGTGCTTCTGGAATTCAGACATCTTGAGTTAGGGAATGTGGACTCTGAATGACTCTCGAGTTCAGACATGCAATGATTTTAGAGTTTGGCCGCCCTGACATTCCGGAACTCAGCCATCCATTGATTCTAGAACTCAGAATATTTCAGAATGGTAGAAAGCTGACCTAGTAGCATTCTGGATATCAGACACCTTATCTTCTGGCTAGCAGGCATTTTAGGACTTTAGAATTCTGCCATGCTGTGCATTCTAGAATTCCGCCACATTCCGATTCTAGAATGCAGACATTTGGTGCTTCTCGAATTCAGACACCCTGAATTCCGGAATGTGGACACTGAAAGACTCTCGAGTTCTGACACGCCAGGATTCTAGAGTGTGACCGCCGTGACATTTCAGAACTCAGCCGTCCATTGATTCTAGAACCCGGAATCTTTCAGAACTTTAGAATGCTGACCTAGTAGCATTCTGGAGGTCAGACATCTTAACTTCCAACAAGAAGGCATTTCAGGACTTTAGAATTCCACCGTGCTGTGCATTTTAGAATTCTGCCACATTACGATTCTAAATGCAGACATTTGGTGCTTCTGGAATTCAGACACCCTGAGTTCCGGAATGTGGACACTGAATGACTCTCGAGTTCAGACACGCAATGATTCTAGAGTTTGGCCACCCTGACATTCTGGAACTCAGCCATCCATTGATTCAAGAACCCAGAATATTTCAGAATGGTAGAATGCTGTCCTGGTAGCATATTGGACGTTAGACACCTTAACTTCCGGCTAGCAGGCATTTTAGGATTTTAGAATTCCGCCGTGCTGTGCATTCTAGAATTCCGCCACATTCCGATTCTAGAATGCAGACATTTGTTTCTTCTGGAATTCAGACACCCATGGGTCCGGAAAGTGTGCATTGAATGACACTCGAGTTCAGACACGTAAGGATTCTAGAGTTTGGACATCCTGACATTCTGGAACTCAACCGTCCATAGATTCTAGAACCCAGAATCTTTCAGAACGGTAGAATGCTGACATGGTAGCATTCTGGACGTCAGACAACTTAACTTCCGGCTAGCAGGCATTATAGGACTTTAGAATTCCGCCGTGCTGTGCATTCTAGAATTCCGCCACATTCCGATTCTAGAATGCAGACATTTGGTGCAACTGGAATTCAGACACCCTGAGTTTCAGAATGTGGACAATGAATGACTCTCGAGTTCAGACACCCAAGGATTCTAGAGTTTGGCCACCCTGACATTCCGGAACTCAGCCATCCATTGATTCTAGAACCCAGAATCTTTCAAAACGGTAGAATGCTGACCTAGTAGCATTCAGGACGTCAGATACCTTAACTTGCTGGTAGCACGAAATTTAGGACTTTAGAATTCTGCCGTACTGTGCAGTATAGAATTCCGCCACATTACGATTCTAAATGCAGACATTTGGTGCTTCTGGAAATCAGACACCCTGAGTTCCGGAATGTGGACACTGAATGACTCTCGAGTTCAGACACGCAATGATTCTAGAGTTTGGCCACCCTGACATTCCGGAACTCAGCCATCCATTGATTCTAGAACCCAGAATATTTCAGAATGGTAGAATGCTGTCCTGGTAGCATATTGGACGTTAGACACCTTAACTTCCGGCTAGCAGGCATTTTAGGATTTTAGAATTCTGCCGTGCTGTGCATTCTAGAATTCCGCCACATTCCGATTCTAGAATGCAGACATTTGGTTCTTCTGGAATTCAGACAACCTGAGTTCTGGAATGTGCACATTGAATGACACTCGAGTTCAGACACGTAAGGATTCTAGAGTTTGGCCATCCTGACATTCTGGAACTCAACCGTCCGTAGATTCTAGAACCCAGAATCTTTCAGAACGGTAGAATGCTGACGTGGTAGCATTCTGGACGTCAGACAACTTAACTTCCAGCTAGCAGGCATTATAGGACTTTAGAATTCCGCCGTGCTGTGCATTCTAGAATTCCGCCACATTCCGATTCTAGAATGCAGACATTTGGTGCATCTGGAATTCAGACACCCTGAGTTTCAGAATGTGGATATTGAATGACTTTAGATTTCTGACTCGTAATAATTCTGGACTTTGGCCACCCTGACATTCCGGAACTCAACTGTCCATTGATTCTAGAACCCAGAATCTTTAAGAATGGTAGGATGCTGACGTGGTAGCATTCTGGACGTCAGACAACTTAACTTCCGGCTAGGAGACATTATAGGAATTTAGAATTCCACCGTGCTGTGCATTCTAGAATTCCGCCACATTCCGATTCGAGAATGCAGACATTTGGTGCTTCTGGAATTCAGACACCCTGAATTCCGGAATGTGGACATTGAATGACTCTCGATTTCAGTCACATAAGGATTCTAGAGTTTGGCCACCCTGACATTCCGGAACTCAACCATCCATTGATTCTAGAACCCAGAATCTTTCAGAACGGTAGAATGCTGACGTGGTAGCATACTGGACGTCAGACACCTTAACTTCAGGCTCGCAGGCATTTTAGGACTTTAGAATTCCACCGTGCTGTGCATTCTAGAATTCCACCACATTCCGATTCTACAATGCAGACATTTGGTGCTTCTGGAATTCAGACACCCTGAGTTCCAGAATGTGGACATTGAATGACTCTCTAGTTCAGACACGCAAGGATTCTAGAGTTTGCCCACCCTGACACTCCAGAACTAAGCTGTCCATTGATTCTAGAACCCAGAATCTTTCAGTATGGTAGAATGCTGACGGGGTAGCCTTCTGGACATCAGACAGCTTAACTTCCGGCTCGCAGTCATTTTTGGACTTTAGAATTTCTCCGTGCTGTGCATTCAAGAATTCCAACACAATCCGAATCTAGAATGCAGACATATGGTGCTTCTGGAATTCAGACACCCTGAGTTCTGGAATGTGGACATTGAATGACCCTCGAGTTCAGACAGGTAAGGATTCCAGAGTTTGACCAACCTGATATTCCGGAACTCAACCGTCCATTGATTCTGGAATCAGAATCGTTCAGAATGGTAGAATGCTGACATGGTAGCATTCCGGACGTCAGACAACTTAACTTCCGGCTAGCAGGCATTTTAGGACTTTAGAATTTTGCCGTGCTGTGCATTCTAGAACTCTGCTACATTCCAATTCTAGAATGCTGACATTTGGTGTTTCTGGAATTCAGCCACCCTGAGTGCCGGAATGTGGACATTGAATGACTCTCGAGTTCAGACACAAAAGGATTGTAGAATTTGGCCACCCTGACTTTCTGGAACTCAGCCGTCCATTGATTCTAGAAGCCAGAATCTTTCAGAATGGTAGAATGCTGACGTGGTAGCATTCTGGACGTCAGGCACCTTAACTTCCGGCTAGCAGTCATTTGAGGACTTTAGAATTCCGCCAAGCAGTGCATTCTAGAATTCCGCCACATTGTGATTCTAGAATACAGACTTTTGGTCCTTCTGGAATTCAGACCCCCTGAGTTCCGGAATGTGGACATTGAATGACTCTCGAGTTCAGACACGCAAGGACTCTAGAATTTGGCCAAACTGACATTCCTCAACTCAGCCTTCCATTGATTCTAGAACCCAGAATCTTTCAGAATGGTAGAATGCTGACCTCGTAGCACTCTGGACGTCAGATACCTTAACTTCCGGCTAGCAGGCATATTAGGATTTCAGAAGTCCACCGTGCTGTGCATTCTGGAATTCCACGACATTCCGAATCTAGAATGCACACAGTTGGTGCTTCTGGAATTCAGACACCCTGAGGTCTGGAATGTGGACATTGAATGACTCTCGAGTTCAGACACGCAATGATTCTAGAGTTTGGCCTCCCTGACATTCCAGAACTCAGCCGTCCGTTGATTCTAGAACCCAGAATCTTTCAGAATGGTAGAATGCTGACGTGGTAGCATACTGGACGTCAGACACTTTAACTTCCGGCTCGCAGTCATTTTAGGACTTTAGATTTCCACCGTGCTGTGCATTCTAGAATTCCACCACATTCCGATTCTAGAATGCAGACATTTGGTGGTTCTGGAATTCAGACACCATGAGTTCCAGAATGTGGACATTGAACGACTCTTGAGTTCAGACACGCAAGGATTCTAGAGTTTGGACACCCTGATTTTCCAGAACTAAGCCGTCCATTGATTCTAGAACCCAGAATCTTTCAGAATGGTAGAATGCTGACGTGGTAGCATTCTGGACGTCAGACACCTTAACTTCTGGCTAGCAGTCATTTTTGGACTTTAGAATTTCTCCGTGCTGTGCATTCTAGAACTCTCCCACATTCCGATTCTAGAATGCTGACATTTGTTGATTCTGGAATTCAGACAGCCTGAGTTCTGGAATGTGGACATTGAATGACTCTCGAGTTCAGACACGCAAGGACTCTAGAGTTTGGCCACCCTGACATTCCGGAACTCAGCTATAAATTGATTCTAGAACACAGAATCTTTCAGAACTGTAGAATGCTGACGTGGTAGCATTCTTGACGTCAGACAAATTAACTCCCGGCTAGCAGGCATTTTAGGTCTTTAGAATTCCACCATGCTGTGCATTCTAGAATTCCACCACATTGTGATTCTAGAATACAGACTTTTGGTGCTTCTGGAATTCAGACCCCCTGAGTTCCGGAATGTGGACATTGAATGACTCTTGAGTTCAGACACGTAAGGATTCTAGAGTTTGGCCACCCTGACATTCCAGAACTCAGCCGTCCATTGATGCTAGAACCCAGTATCATTCAGAACGGTAGAATGCTGACGTGGTAGCATTCTGGACATGAGATATCTTAACTTCTGGATAGCAGGCATTTTAGGACTTTAGAATTCCGCCGTGCTGTGCATTCTAGAATTCCGCCACATTCCGATTCTAGAATGCAGACATTTGGTGCTTCTGGAATTCAGACACCCTGAGTTCCGGCATGTGAACATTGAATGACTCTCTGGTTCAGACACGTAAGGACTCTAGAGTTTGGCCAGCCTGACATTCCGGAACTCAAACATCCATTGACTCTAGAACCCAGAATCTTTCAGAATGGTAGAATGCTGACCTCGTAGCATTCTGGACGTCAGATACCTTAACTTCCGGCTAGCAGGTATTTTAGGAATTTACAATTCCACCGTGCTGTGCATTCTAGAATTCTGCCACATTCCCATTCTAGAATGCCGACATTTGGTGCTTCTGGAAATCAGACGCTCTGAGTTCCGGTATGTGGACATTAAATTACTCTCGAGATCAGATACGTAAGGAATCTAGAGTTTGGCCAACCTGATATTCCGGAACTCAGCCGTCCATTGATTCTAGAACCCAGAATTTTTCAGAATGTTAGAATGCTGACGTGGAAGCATTCTGGACGTCAGACACCTTAACTTCCGAATGGCAGGCATTTTAGGAATTTAGAATTTCTCCGTGCTGTGCAATCTAGAATTCCACCACAATCCGATTCCAGAATGCAGACATTTGGTGCTTCTGGAATTCAGAAACCCTGAGTTCCAGAATGTGGACATTGAATGACTCTCGAGTTCAGACACGCAAGGATTCTAGAGTTTGGCCACCCTGACATTCCAGAACTACACCGTCAATTGATTCTAGAACCCAGAATCTTTCAGAATGGTAGAATGCTGACGTGGTAGCATTCTGGACGTCAGACACCTTAACTTCCGGCTAGCAGCCATTTTTGTACTTTAGAATTTCTCCGTGCTGTGCAATCTAGAATTCCACCACAATCCGATTCTAGAATGCAGACATTTGGTGTTTCTGGAATTCAGACACGCTGAGTGCCGGAATGTGGACATTGAATGACTCTCGGGTTCAGACACAAAAGGATTGTAGAGTTTGGCCACCCTGACTTTCTGGAACTCAGCCGTCCATTGATTCTAGAACCCAGAATCTTTCAGAATGGAAGAATGCTGACGTGGTAGCATTCTGGACGTCAGACACCTTAACTTCCGGCTAGCAGGCATTTTAGGACTTTAGAATTCCGCCGTGCTGTGCATTCCAGAATTCCACCACATTCCGATTCTAGAATGAAGACATTTGGTGCTTCTGGAATTCAGACACACTGAGTTCCGGAATGTGGACATTGAATGACTCTTGAGTTCAGACACGCAAGGATTCTAGAGTTTGGCCAGCCTGACATTCCGGAACTCAGCCATACATTGATTCTAGAACAAAGAATCTTTCAGAACTGTAGAATGCTGACGTGGTAGCATTCTGGACGTCAGACAAATTAACTCCCGGCTAGCAGGCATTTTAGGTCTTTAGAATTCCACCGTGCTGTGCATTCTAGAATACCGCCACATTGCGATTCTAGAAAACAGACTTTTGGTGCTTCTGGAATTCAGACACCCTGAGTTCCGGAATGTGGACATTGAATGACTCTCGAGTTCAGACTTGTAAGGATTCTAGAGTTTGGCCACCCTGACATTCCAGAACTCAGCCGTCAATTGATTCTAGAACCCAGAATCTTTCAGAATGGTAGAATGCTGACCTCGTAGCATTCTGGATGCAGATACCTTAACTTCTGGCTAGCAGGCATTTTAGGAAATTACAATTCCGCCGTGCTGTGCATTCTAGAATTCCGCAACATTCCGATTCTAGAATGCGGTCATTTGGTGCTTCTGGAATTCAGACCCTCTGAGTTCCGGAATATGGACATTGAATGACTCTCGAGATCAGATATGTAAGGATTCTAGAGTATGGCCACCCTGACATTCCGGAACAAAAACATCCATTGATTCTTTAACCCAGAATCTTTCAGAATGGTAGGATGCTAATGTGGCAGCATTCTGGACGTTAGACACCTTAACTTCTGGCTAGCAGGCATTTTAGGAGTTCAGAATTCTGCCGTGCTGTGCTTTCTAGAGATCCGCCACATTCCGATTCAAAAATGCAGACTTTTGATGCTTCTTGAATTCAGACACCCTGAGTTCCGGAATGTGGACATTGAATGACTCTCGAGTTCAGACACACAAGGATTCCAGAGTTTGGCCACCCTTGCGTTCCGGAACTCAGCCGTCAATTGATTCTAGAACCCACAATCTTTCACAATGGTAGAATAATGACGTGGTAGCATTCTGGACATCAGACACCTTAACTTCTGGCTAGCAGGCATTTTAGGACTTTAGAATTCCACCGTGCTGTGCATTCTAGAATTTCACCACATTCCGATTCTAGAATACAGACATTTGGTGCTTCTGGAATTCAGACACCCTGAGTTCCAGAATGTGGACATTGAATGACTCTCGAGTTCAGACACGCAAGGATTTTAGAGTTTGTCCACCCTGACATTACAGAACAAAGCCGTCGATTTTTTCTAGAACCCAGTATCTTTCAAAATGGTAGAATGCTGACGTGGTAGCTTTCTGGACGACAGACACCTTAACTTCCGGCTAGCAGTCATTTTAGGAATATAGAATTTCTCTCTGCTGTGCATCCTGGAATTCCGCCATATTCCGATTCTAAAATGCAGTAATTTGGTGCTTCTGGAATTCAGACACCCTGAGTTCCGGAATGTGGACTTTGAATGACTCTCGAGTTCAGAGATGCAAGGAATGTAGAGTTTAGCCACCCTGACATTCTGGAACTCAGCCGTCCATTGATTATAGAACCCAGAATCTTTCACAATGGTAGAATGATGACATGGTAGCATTCTGGACGTCAGACACCTTAACTTCCGGCTAGCAGGCATTTTATGACTTTAGAATTCCACGATGTTGTGCATTCTAGAATTCCACCATATTCCGATTCTAGAATGCAGACATTTGGTGCTACTGGAATTCACATACCCTGAGTTCCGGAATGTGGACATTGAATGACTCTCGAGTTCAGACACGCAATGATTCTAGAGTTTGGCCAACCTGACATTATGGAATGCAACCGTCCATTGATTCTAGAACCCAGAATCTTTCAGAATGGTAGGATGCTGGCGTGATAGCATTCTGGACGTCAGACACTTTAACTTTTGGCTAGCAGGCATTATAGGACTTTAGAATTCCACCATGCTGTGCATTCTTGAATTTCACCACATTCCAATTCCAGAATTCAAACATTTGTTGCTTCTGGAATTCAGACACCCTGCGTTCCGGAATGTGGACATTGAATGACTCTCGAGTTCAGACACGCAAGGATTCTAGAGTTTGGCCACCCTGACATTCCGGAACTCAGCCATCCATTGATTCTAGAACACAGAATCTTTCAGAATGGTAGAATGCTGACTTGGTAGCATTCCGGACGTCAAACACCTTAACTTCCAGCTAGAAGGCATTTTAGGACATTAGAATTCCACCGTGCTGTGCATTCTAGAATTCTGCCACATTACGATTCTAAATGCAGACATTTGGTGCTTCTGGAATTCAGACATCTTGAGTTAGGGAATGTGGACTCTGAATGACTCTCGAGTTCAGACATGCAATGATTTTAGAGTTTGGCCGCCCTGACATTCCGGAACTCAGCCATCCATTGATTCTAGAACTCAGAATATTTCAGAATGGTAGAAAGCTGACCTAGTAGCATTCTGGATATCAGACACCTTATCTTCCGGCTAGCAGGCATTTTAGGACTTTAGAATTCTGCCATGCTGTGCATTCTAGAATTCCGCCACATTCCGATTCTAGAATGCAGACATTTGGTGCTTCTCGAATTCAGACACCCTGAATTCCGGAATGTGGACACTGAAAGACTCTCGAGTTCTGACACGCCAGGATTCTAGAGTGTGACCGCCGTGACATTTCAGAACTCAGCCGTCCATTGATTCTAGAACCCGGAATCTTTCAGAACTTTAGAATGCTGACCTAGTAGCATTCTGGAGGTCAGACATCTTAACTTCCAACAAGAAGGCATTTCAGGACTTTAGAATTCCACCGTGCTGTGCATTTTAGAATTCTGCCACATTACGATTCTAAATGCAGACATTTGGTGCTTCTGGAATTCAGACACCCTGAGTTCTGGAATGTGGACACTGAATGACTCTCGAGTTCAGACATGCAATGATTCCAGAGTTTAGCCACCCTGACATTCTGGAACTCAGCCATCCATTGATTCAAGAACCCAGAATATTTCAGAATGGTAGAATGCTGTCCTGGTAGCATATTGGACGTTAGACACCTTAACTTCCGGCTAGCAGGCATTTTAGGATTTTAGAATTCCGCCGTGCTGTGCATTCTAGAATTCCGCTACATTCCGATTCTAGAATGCAGACATTTGTTTCTTCTGGAATTCAGACACCCATGGGTCCGGAAAGTGCGCATTGAATGACACTCGAGTTCAGACACGTAAGGATTCTAGAGTTTGGCCATCCTGACATTCTGGAACTCAACCGTCCGTAGATTCTAGAACCCAGAATCTTTCAGAACGGTAGAATGCTGACATGGTAGCATTCTGGACGTCAGACAACTTAACTTCCGGCTAGCAGGCATTATAGGACTTTAGAATTCCGCCGTGCTGTGCATTCTAGAATTCCGCCACATTCCGATTCTAGAATGCAGACATTTGGTGCAACTGGAATTCAGACACCCTGAGTTTCAGAATGTGGACAATGAATGACTCTCGAGTTCAGACACCCAAGGATTCTAGAGTTTGGCCACCCTGACATTCCGGAACTCAGCCATCCATTGATTCTAGAACCCAGAATCTTTCAAAACGGTAGAATGCTGACCTAGTAGCATTCAGGACGTCAGATACCTTAACTTGCTGGTAGCACGAAATTTAGGACTTTAGAATTCTGCCGTACTGTGCAGTATAGAATTCCGCCACATTACGATTCTAAATGCAGACATTTGGTGCTTCTGGAAATCAGACACCCTGAGTTCCGGAATGTGGACACTGAATGACTCTCGAGTTCAGACATGCAATGATTCTAGAGTTTGGCCACCCTGACATTCCGGAACTCAGCCATCCATTGATTCTAGAACCCAGAATATTTCAGAATGGTAGAATGCTGTCCTGGTAGCATATTGGACGTTAGACACCTTAACTTCCGGCTAGCAGGCATTTTAGGATTTTAGAATTCTGCCGTGCTGTGCATTCTAGAATTCCGCCACATTCCGATTCTAGAATGCAGACATTTGGTTCTTCTGGAATTCAGACAACCTGAGTTCTGGAATGTGCACATTGAATGACACTCGAGTTCAGACACGTAAGGATTCTAGAGTTTGGCCATCCTGACATTCTGGAACTCAACCGTCCGTAGATTCTAGAACCCAGAATCTTTCAGAACGGTAGAATGTTGACGTGGTAGCATTCTGGACGTCAGACAACTTAACTTCCAGCTAGCAGGCATTATAGGACTTTAGAATTCCGCCGTGCTGTGCATTCTAGAATTCCGCCACATTCCGATTCTAGAATGCAGACATTTGGTGCATCTGGAATTCAGACACCCTGAGTTTCAGAATGTGGATATTGAATGACTTTAGATTTCTGACTCGTAATAATTCTGGACTTTGGCCACCCTGACATTCCGGAACTCAACTGTCCATTGATTCTAGAACCCAGAATCTTTAAGAATGGTAGGATGCTGACGTGGTAGCATTCTGGACGTCAGACAACTTAACTTCCGGCTAGGAGACATTATAGGAATTTAGAATTCCACCGTGCTGTGCATTCTAGAATTCCGCCACATTCCGATTCGAGAATGCAGACATTTGGTGCTTCTGGAATTCAGACACCCTGAATTCCGGAATGTGGACATTGAATGACTCTCGATTTCAGTCACATAAGGATTCTAGAGTTTGGCCACCCTGACATTCCGGAACTCAACCATCCATTGATTCTAGAACCCAGAATCTTTCAGAACGGTAGAATGCTGACGTGGTAGCATACTGGACGTCAGACACCTTAACTTCCGGCTCGCAGGCATTTTAGGACTTTAGAATTCCACCGTGCTGTGCATTCTAGAATTCCACCACATTCCGATTCTAGAATGCAGACATTTGGTGCTTCTGGAATTCAGACACCCTGAGTTCCAGAATGTGGACATTGAATGACTCTCTAGTTCAGACACGCAAGGATTCTAGAGTTTGCCCACCCTGACACTCCAGAACTAAGCTGTCCATTGATTCTAGAACCCAGAATCTTTCAGTATGGTAGAATGCTGACGGGGTAGCCTTCTGGACATCAGACAGCTTAACTTCCGGCTCGCAGTCATTTTTGGACTTTAGAATTTCTCCGTGCTGTGCATTCTAGAATTCCAACACAATCCGAATCTAGAATGCAGACATATGGTGCTTCTGGAATTCAGACACCCTGAGTTCTGGAATGTGGACATTGAATGACCCTCGAGTTCAGACAGGTAAGGATTCCAGAGTTTGACCAACCTGATATTCCGGAACTCAACCGTCCATTGATTCTGGAATCAGAATCGTTCAGAATGGTAGAATGCTGACATGGTAGCATTCCGGACGTCAGACAACTTAACTTCCGGCTAGCAGGCATTTTAGAACTTTAGAATTTTGCCGTGCTGTGCATTCTAGAACTCTGCTACATTCCAATTCTAGAATGCTGACATTTGGTGTTTCTGGAATTCAGCCACCCTGAGTGCCGGAATGTGGACATTGAATGACTCTCGAGTTCAGACACAAAAGGATTGTAGAATTTGGCCACCCTGACTTTCTGGAACTCAGCCGTCCATTGATTCTAGAAGCCAGAATCTTTCAGAATGGTAGAATGCTGACGTGGTAGCATTCTGGACGTCAGGCACCTTAACTTCCGGCTAGCAGTCATTTGAGGACTTTAGAATTCCGCCAAGCAGTGCATTCTAGAATTCCGCCACATTGTGATTCTAGAATACACACTTTTGGTCCTCCTGGAATTCAGACCCCCTGAGTTCCGGAATGTGGACATTGAATGACTCTCGAGTTCAGACACGCAAGGACTCTAGAATTTGGCCAAACTGACATTCCTCAACTCAGCCTTCCATTGATTCTAGAACCCAGAATCTTTCAGAATGGTAGAATGCTGACCTCGTAGCACTCTGGACGTCAGATACCTTAACTTCCGGCTAGCAGGCATATTAGGATTTCAGAAGTCCACCGTGCTGTGCATTCTGGAATTCCACGACATTCCGAATCTAGAATGCACACAGTTGGTGCTTCTGGAATTCAGACACCCTGAGGTCTGGAATGTGGACATTGAATGACTCTCGAGTTCAGACACGCAATGATTCTAGAGTTTGGCCTCCCTGACATTCCAGAACTCAGCCGTCCGTTGATTCTAGAACCCAGAATCTTTCAGAATGGTAGAATGCTGACGTGGTAGCATACTGGACGTCAGACACTTTAACTTCCGGCTTGCAGTCATTTTAGGACTTTAGATTTCCACCGTGCTGTGCATTCTAGAATTCCACCACATTCCGATTCTAGAATGCAGACATTTGGTGGTTCTGGAATTCAGACACCATGAGTTCCAGAATGTGGACATTGAACGACTCTCGAGTTCAGACACGCAAGGATTCTAGAGTTTGGACACCCTGATATTCCAGAACTAAGCCGTCCATTGATTCTAGAACCCAGAATCTTTCAGAACGGTAGAATGCTGACGTGGTAGCATTCTGGACGTCAGACACCTTAACTTCCGGCTAGCAGTCATTTTTGGACTTTTGAATTTCTCCGTGCTGTGCATTCTAGAACTCTCCCACATTCCGATTCTAGAATGCTGACATTTGTTGATTCTGGAATTCAGACAGCCTGAGTTCTGGAATGTGGACATTGAATGACTCTCGAGTTCAGACACGCAAGGACTCTAGAGTTTGGCCACCCTGACATTCCGGAACTCAGCTATAAATTGATTCTAGAACACAGAATCTTTCAGAACTGTAGAATGCTGACGTGGTAGCATTCTTGACGTCAGACAAATTAACTCCCGGCTAGCAGGCATTTTAGGTCTTTAGAATTCCACCATGCTGTGCATTCTAGAATTCCACCACATTGTGATTCTAGAATACAGACTTTTGGTGCTTCTGGAATTCAGACCCCCTGAGTTCCGGAATGTGGACATTGAATGACTCTTGAGTTCAGACACGTAAGGATTCTAGAGTTTGGCCACCCTGACATTCCAGAACTCAGCCGTCCATTGATGCTAGAACCCAGTATCATTCAGAACGGTAGAATGCTGACGTGGTAGCATTCTGGACATGAGATATCTTAACTTCTGGATAGCAGGCATTTTAGGACTTTAGAATTCCGCCGTGCTGTGCATTCTAGAATTCCGCCACATTCCGATTCTAGAATGCAGACATTTGGTGCTTCTGGAATTCAGACACCCTGAGTTCCGGCATGTGAACATTGAATGACTCTCTGGTTCAGACACGTAAGGACTCTAGAGTTTGGCCAGCCTGACATTCCGGAACTCAAACATCCATTGACTCTAGAACCCAGAATCTTTCAGAATGGTAGAATGCTGACCTCGTAGCATTCTGGACGTCAGATACCTTAACTTCCGGCTAGCAGGTATTTTAGGAATTTACAATTCCACCGTGCTGTGCATTCTAGAATTCTGCCACATTCCCATTCTAGAATGCCGACATTTGGTGCTTCTGGAAATCAGACGCTCTGAGTTCCGGTATGTGGACATTAAATTACTCTCGAGATCAGATACGTAAGGAATCTAGAGTTTGGCCAACCTGATATTCCGGAACTCAGCCGTCCATTGATTCTAGAACCCAGAATTTTTCAGAATGTTAGAATGCTGACGTGGAAGCATTCTGGACGTCAGACACCTTAACTTCCGAATGGCAGGCATTTTAGGAATTTAGAATTTCTCCGTGCTGTGCAATCTAGAATTCCACCACAATCCGATTCCAGAATGCAGACATTTGGTGCTTCTGGAATTCAGAAACCCTGAGTTCCAGAATGTGGACATTGAATGACTCTCGAGTTCAGACACGCAAGGATTCTAGAGTTTGGCCACCCTGACATTCCAGAACTACACCGTCAATTGATTCTAGAACCCAGAATCTTTCAGAATGGTAGAATGCTGACGTGGTAGCATTCTGGACGTCAGACACCTTAACTTCCGGCTAGCAGCCATTTTTGTACTTTAGAATTTCTCCGTGCTGTGCAATCTAGAATTCCACCACAATCCGATTCTAGAATGCAGACATTTGGTGTTTCTGGAATTCAGACACGCTGAGTGCCGGAATGTGGACATTGAATGACTCTCGGGTTCAGACACAAAAGGATTGTAGAGTTTGGCCACCCTGACTTTCTGGAACTCAGCCGTCCATTGATTCTAGAACCCAGAATCTTTCAGAATGGAAGAATGCTGACGTGGTAGCATTCTGGACGTCAGACACCTTAACTTCCGGCTAGCAGGCATTTTAGGACTTTAGAATTCCGCCGTGCTGTGCATTCCAGAATTCCACCACATTCCGATTCTAGAATGAAGACATTTGGTGCTTCTGGAATTCAGACACACTGAGTTCCGGAATGTGGACATTGAATGACTCTTGAGTTCAGACACGCAAGGATTCTAGAGTTTGGCCAGCCTGACATTCCGGAACTCAGCCATACATTGATTCTAGAACAAAGAATCTTTCAGAACTGTAGAATGCTGACGTGGTAGCATTCTGGACGTCAGACAAATTAACTCCCGGCTAGCAGGCATTTTAGGTCTTTAGAATTCCACCGTGCTGTGCATTCTAGAATACCGCCACATTGCGATTCTAGAAAACAGACTTTTGGTGCTTCTGGAATTCAGACACCCTGAGTTCCGGAATGTGGACATTGAATGACTCTCGAGTTCAGACTTGTAAGGATTCTAGAGTTTGGCCACCCTGACATTCCAGAACTCAGCCGTCAATTGATTCTAGAACCCAGAATCTTTCAGAATGGTAGAATGCTGACCTCGTAGCATTCTGGATGCAGATACCTTAACTTCCGGCTAGCAGGCATTTTAGGAAATTACAATTCCGCCGTGCTGTGCATTCTAGAATTCCGCAACATTCCGATTCTAGAATGCGGTCATTTGGTGCTTCTGGAATTCAGACCCTCTGAGTTCCGGAATATGGACATTGAATGACTCTCGAGATCAGATATGTAAGGATTCTAGAGTATGGCCACCCTGACATTCCGGAACAAAAACATCCATTGATTCTTTAACCCAGAATCTTTCAGAATGGTAGGATGCTAATGTGGCAGCATTCTGGACGTTAGACACCTTAACTTCTGGCTAGCAGGCATTTTAGGAGTTTAGAATTCTGCCGTGCTGTGCTTTCTAGAGATCCGCCACATTCCGATTCAAAAATGCAGACTTTTGATGCTTCTTGAATTCAGACACCCTGAGTTCCGGAATGTGGACATTGAATGACTCTCGAGTTCAGACACACAAGGATTCCAGAGTTTGGCCACCCTTGCGTTCCGGAACTCAGCCGTCAATTGATTCTAGAACCCACAATCTTTCACAATGGTAGAATAATGACGTGGTAGCATTCTGGACATCAGACACCTTAACTTCTGGCTAGCAGGCATTTTAGGACTTTAGAATTCCACCGTGCTGTGCATTCTAGAATTTCACCACATTCCGATTCTAGAATACAGACATTTGGTGCTTCTGGAATTCAGACACCCTGAGTTCCAGAATGTGGACATTGAATGACTCTCGAGTTCAGACACGCAAGGATTTTAGAGTTTGTCCACCCTGACATTACAGAACAAAGCCGTCGATTTTTTCTAGAACCCAGTATCTTTCAAAGTGGTAGAATGCTGACGTGGTAGCTTTCTGGACGACAGACACCTTAACTTCCGGCTAGCAGTCATTTTAGGAATATAGAATTTCTCTCTGCTGTGCATCCTGGAATTCCGCCATATTCCGATTCTAAAATGCAGTAATTTGGTGCTTCTGGAATTCAGACACCCTGAGTTCCGGAATGTGGACTTTGAATGACTCTCGAGTTCAGAGATGCAAGGAATGTAGAGTTTAGCCACCCTGACATTCTGGAACTCAGCCGTCCATTGATTATAGAACCCAGAATCTTTCACAATGGTAGAATGATGACATGGTAGCATTCTGGACGTCAGACACCTTAACTTCCGGCTAGCAGGCATTTTATGACTTTAGAATTCCACGATGTTGTGCATTCTAGAATTCCACCATATTCCGATTCTAGAATGCAGACATTTGGTGCTACTGGAATTCACATACCCTGAGTTCCGGAATGTGGACATTGAATGACTCTCGAGTTCAGACACGCAATGATTCTAGAGTTTGGCCAACCTGACATTATGGAATGCAACCGTCCATTGATTCTAGAACCCAGAATCTTTCAGAATGGTAGGATGCTGGCGTGATAGCATTCTGGACGTCAGACACTTTAACTTTTGGCTAGCAGGCATTATAGGACTTTAGAATTCCACCATGCTGTGCATTCTTGAATTTCACCACATTCCAATTCCAGAATTCAAACATTTGTTGCTTCTGGAATTCAGACACCCTGCGTTCCGGAATGTGGACATTGAATGACTCTCGAGTTCAGACACGCAAGGATTCTAGAGTTTGGCCACCCTGACAATCCGGAACTCAGCCATCCATTGATTCTAGAACACAGAATCTTTCAGAATGGTAGAATGCTGACTTGGTAGCATTCCGGACGTCAAACACCTTAACTTCCAGCTAGAAGGCATTTTAGGACATTAGAATTCCACCGTGCTGTGCATTCTAGAATTCTGCCACATTACGATTCTAAATGCAGACATTTGGTGCTTCTGGAATTCAGACATCTTGAGTTAGGGAATGTGGACTCTGAATGACTTTCGAGTTCAGACATGCAATGATTTTAGAGTTTGGCCGCCCTGACATTCCGGAACTCAGCCATCCATTGATTCTAGAACTCAGAATATTTCAGAATGGTAGAAAGCTGACCTAGTAGCATTCTGGATATCAGACACCTTATCTTCCGGCTAGCAGGCATTTTAGGACTTTAGAATTCTGCCATGCTGTGCATTCTAGAATTCCGCCACATTCCGATTCTAGAATGCAGACATTTGGTGCTTCTCGAATTCAGACACCCTGAATTCCGGAATGTGGACACTGAAAGACTCTCGAGTTCTGACACGCCAGGATTCTAGAGTGTGACCGCCGTGACATTTCAGAACTCAGCCGTCCATTGATTCTAGAACCCGGAATCTTTCAGAACTTTAGAATGCTGACCTAGTAGCATTCTGGAGGTCAGACATCTTAACTTCCAACAAGAAGGCATTTCAGGACTTTAGAATTCCACCGTGCTGTGCATTTTAGAATTCTGCCACATTACGATTCTAAATGCAGACATTTGGTGCTTCTGGAATTCAGACACCCTGAGTTCCGGAATGTGGACACTGAATGACTCTCGAGTTCAGACACGCAATGATTCTAGAGTTTGGCCACCCTGACATTCTGGAACTCAGCCATCCATTGATTCAAGAACCCAGAATATTTCAGAATGGTAGAATGCTGTCCTGGTAGCATATTGGACGTTAGACACCTTAACTTCCGGCTAGCAGGCATTTTAGGATTTTAGAATTCCGCCGTGCTGTGCATTCTAGAATTCCGCTACATTCCGATTCTAGAATGCAGACATTTGTTTCTTCTGGAATTCAGACACCCATGGGTCCGGAAAGTGCGCATTGAATGACACTCGAGTTCAGACACGTAAGGATTCTAGAGTTTGGACATCCTGACATTCTGGAACTCAACCGTCCATAGATTCTAGAACCCAGAATCTTTCAGAACGGTAGAATGCTGACATGGTAGCATTCTGGACGTCAGACAACTTAACTTCCGGCTAGCAGGCATTATAGGACTTTAGAATTCCGCCGTGCTGTGCATTCTAGAATTCCGCCACATTCCGATTCTAGAATGCAGACATTTGGTGCAACTGGAATTCAGACACCCTGAGTTTCAGAATGTGGACAATGAATGACTCTCGAGTTCAGACACCCAAGGATTCTAGAGTTTGGCCACCCTGACATTCCGGAACTCAGCCATCCATTGATTCTAGAACCCAGAATCTTTCAAAACGGTAGAATGCTGACCTAGTAGCATTCAGGACGTCAGATACCTTAACTTGCTGGTAGCACGAAATTTAGGACTTTAGAATTCTGCCGTACTGTGCAGTATAGAATTCCTCCACATTACGATTCTAAATGCAGACATTTGGTGCTTCTGGAAATCAGACACCCTGAGTTCCGGAATGTGGACACTGAATGACTCTCGAGTTCAGACACGCAATGATTCTAGAGTTTGGCCACCCTGACATTCCGGAACTCAGCCATCCATTGATTCTAGAACCCAGAATATTTCAGAATGGTAGAATGCTGTCCTGGTAGCATATTGGATGTTAGACACCTTAACTTCCGGCTAGCAGGCATTTTAGGATTTTAGAATTCTGCCGTGCTGTGCATTCTAGAATTCCGCCACATTCCGATTCTAGAATGCAGACATTTGGTTCTTCTGGAATTCAGACAACCTGAGTTCTGGAATGTGCACATTGAATGACACTCGAGTTCAGACACGTAAGGATTCTAGAGTTTGGCCATCCTGACATTCTGGAACTCAACCGTCCGTAGATTCTAGAACCCAGAATCTTTCAGAACGGTAGAATGCTGACGTGGTAGCATTCTGGACGTCAGACAACTTAACTTCCAGCTAGCAGGCATTATAGGACTTTAGAATTCCGCCGTGCTGTGCATTCTAGAATTCCGCCACATTCCGATTCTAGAATGCAGACATTTGGTGCATCTGGAATTCAGACACCCTGAGTTTCAGAATGTGGATATTGAATGACTTTAGATTTCTGACTCGTAATAATTCTGGACTTTGGCCACCCTGACATTCCGGAACTCAACTGTCCATTGATTCTAGAACCCAGAATCTTTAAGAATGGTAGGATGCTGACGTGGTAGCATTCTGGACGTCAGACAACTTAACTTCCGGCTAGGAGACATTATAGGAATTTAGAATTCCACCGTGCTGTGCATTCTAGAATTCCGCCACATTCCGATTCGAGAATGCAGACATTTGGTGCTTCTGGAATTCAGACACCCTGAATTCCGGAATGTGGACATTGAATGACTCTCGATTTCAGTCACATAAGGATTCTAGTGTTTGGCCACCCTGACATTCCGGAACTCAACCATCCATTGATTCTAGAACCCAGAATCTTTCAGAATGGTAGAATGCTGACGTGGTAGCATACTGGACGTCAGACACCTTAACTTCCGGCTCGCAGGCATTTTAGGACTTTAGAATTCCACCGTGCTGTGCATTCTAGAATTCCACCACATTCCGATTCTAGAATGCAGACATTTGGTGCTTCTGGAATTCAGACACCCTGAGTTCCAGAATGTGGACATTGAATGACTCTCTAGTTCAGACACGCAAGGATTCTAGGGTTTGCCCACCCTGACATTCCAGAACTAAGCTGTCCATTGATTCTAGAACCCAGAATCTTTCAGTATGGTAGAATGCTGACGGGGTAGCATTCTGGACATCAGACAGCTTAACTTCCGGCTCGCAGTCATTTTTGGACTTTAGAATTTCTCCGTGCTGTGCATTCTAGAATTCCAACACAATCCGAATCTAGAATGCAGACATATGGTGCTTCTGGAATTCAGACACCCTGAGTTCTGGAATGTGGACATTGAATGACCCTCGAGTTCAGACAGGTAAGGATTCCAGAGTTTGACCAACCTGATATTCCGGAACTCAACCGTCCATTGATTCTGGAATCAGAATCGTTCAGAATGGTAGAATGCTGACATGGTAGCATTCCGGACGTCAGACAACTTAACTTCCGGCTAGCAGGCATTTTAGGACTTTAGAATGTTGCCGTGCTGTGCATTCTAGAACTCTGCTACATTCCAATTCTAGAATGCTGACATTTGGTGTTTCTGGAATTCAGCCACCCTGAGTGCCGGAATGTGGACATTGAATGACTCTCGAGTTCAGACACAAAAGGATTGTAGAATTTGGCCACCCTGACTTTCTGGAACTCAGTCGTCCATTGATTCTAGAAGCCAGAATCTTTCAGAATGGTAGAATGCTGACGTGGTAGCATTCTGGACGTCAGGCACCTTAACTTCCGGCTAGCAGTCATTTGAGGACTTTAGAATTCCGCCAAGCAGTGCATTCTAGAATTCCGCCACATTGTGATTCTAGAATACAGACTTTTGGTCCTTCTGGAATTCAGACCCCCTGAGTTCCGGAATGTGGACATTGAATGACTCTCGAGTTCAGACACGCAAGGACTCTAGAATTTGGCCAAACTGACATTCCTCAACTCAGCCTTCCATTGATTCTAGAACCCAGAATCCTTCAGAATGGTAGAATGCTGACCTCGTAGCACTCTGGACGTCAGATACCTTAACTTCCGGCTAGCAGGCATATTAGGATTTCAGAAGTCCACCGTGCTGTGCATTCTGGAATTCCACGACATTCCGAATCTAGAATGCACACAGTTGGTGCTTCTGGAATTCAGACACCCTGAGGTCTGGAATGTGGACATTGAATGACTCTCGAGTTCAGACACGCAATGATTCTAGAGTTTGGCCTCCCTGACATTCCAGAACTCAGCCGTCCGTTGATTCTAGAACCCAGAATCTTTCAGAATGGTAGAATGCTGATGTGGTAGCATACTGGACGTCAGACACTTTAACTTCCGGCTCGCAGTCATTTTAGGACTTTAGATTTCCACCGTGCTGTGCATTCTAGAATTCCACCACATTCCGATTCTAGAATGCAGACATTTGGTGGTTCTGGAATTCAGACACCATGAGTTCCAGAACGTGGACATTGAACGACTCTTGAGTTCAGACACGCAAGGATTCTAGAGTTTGGACACCCTGATATTCCAGAACTAAGCCGTCCATTGATTCTAGAACCCAGAATCTTTCAGAACGGTAGAATGCTGACGTGGTAGCATTCTGGACGTCAGACACCTTAACTTCCGGCTAGCAGTCATTTTTGGACTTTAGAATTTCTCCGTGCTGTGCATTCTAGAACTCTCCCACATTCCGATTCTAGAATGCTGACATTTGTTGATTCTGGAATTCAGACAGCCTGAGTTCTGGAATGTGGACATTGAATGACTCTCGAGTTCAGACACGCAAGGACTCTAGAGTTTGGCCACCCTGACATTCCGGAACTCAGCTATAAATTGATTCTAGAACACAGAATCTTTCAGAACTGTAGAATGCTGACGTGGTAGCATTCTTGACGTCAGACAAATTAACTCCCGGCTAGCAGGCATTTTAGGTCTTTAGAATTCCACCATGCTGTGCATTCTAGAATTCCACCACATTGTGATTCTAGAATACAGACTTTTGGTGCTTCTGGAATTCAGACCCCCTGAGTTCCGGAATGTGGACATTGAATGACTCTTGAGTTCAGACACGTAAGGATTCTAGAGTTTGGCCACCCTGACATTCCAGAACTCAGCCGTCCATTGATGCTAGAACCCAGTATCATTCAGAACGGTAGAATGCTGACGTGGTAGCATTCTGGACATGAGATATCTTAACTTCTGGATAGCAGGCATTTTAGGACTTTAGAATTCCGCCGTGCTGTGCATTCTAGAATTCCGCCACATTCCGATTCTAGAATGCAGACATTTGGTGCTTCTGGAATTCAGACACCCTGAGTTCCGGCATGTGAACATTGAATGACTCTCTGGTTCAGACACGTAAGGACTCTAGAGTTTGGCCAGCCTGACATTCCAGAACTCAAACATCCATTGACTCTAGAACCCAGAATCTTTCAGAATGGTAGAATGCTGACCTCGTAGCATTCTGGACGTCAGATACCTTAACTTCCGGCTAGCAGGTATTTTAGGAATTTACAATTCCACCGTGCTGTGCATTCTAGAATTCTGCCACATTCCCATTCTAGAATGCCGACATTTGGTGCTTCTGGAAATCAGACGCTCTGAGTTCCGGTATGTGGACATTAAATTACTCTCGAGATCAGATACGTAAGGAATCTAGAGTTTGGCCAACCTGATATTCCGGAACTCAGCCGTCCATTGATTCTAGAACCCAGAATTTTTCAGAATGTTAGAATGCTGACGTGGAAGCATTCTGGACGTCAGACACCTTAACTTCCGAATGGCAGGCATTTTAGGAATTTAGAATTTCTCCGTGCTGTGCAATCTAGAATTCCACCACAATCCGATTCCAGAATGCAGACATTTGGTGCTTCTGGAATTCAGAAACCCTGAGTTCCAGAATGTGGACATTGAATGACTCTCGAGTTCAGACACGCAAGGATTCTAGAGTTTGGCCACCCTGACATTCCAGAACTACACCGTCAATTGATTCTAGAACCCAGAATCTTTCAGAATGGTAGAATGCTGACGTGGTAGCATTCTGGACGTCAGACACCTTAACTTCCGGCTAGCAGCCATTTTTGTACTTTAGAATTTCTCCGTGCTGTGCAATCTAGAATTCCACCACAATCCGATTCTAGAATGCAGACATTTGGTGTTTCTGGAATTCAGACACGCTGAGTGCCGGAATGTGGACATTGAATGACTCTCGGGTTCAGACACAAAAGGATTGTAGAGTTTGGCCACCCTGACTTTCTGGAACTCAGCCGTCCATTGATTCTAGAACCCAGAATCTTTCAGAATGGAAGAATGCTGACGTGGTAGCATTCTGGACGTCAGACACCTTAACTTCCGGCTAGCAGGCATTTTAGGACTTTAGAATTCCGCCGTGCTGTGCATTCCAGAATTCCACCACATTCCGATTCTAGAATGAAGACATTTGGTGCTTCTGGAATTCAGACACACTGAGTTCCGGAATGTGGACATTGAATGACTCTTGAGTTCAGACACGCAAGGATTCTAGAGTTTGGCCAGCCTGACATTCCGGAACTCAGCCATACATTGATTCTAGAACAAAGAATCTTTCAGAACTGTAGAATGCTGACGTGGTAGCATTCTGGACGTCAGACAAATTAACTCCCGGCTAGCAGGCATTTTAGGTCTTTAGAATTCCACCGTGCTGTGCATTCTAGAATACCGCCACATTGCGATTCTAGAAAACAGACTTTTGGTGCTTCTGGAATTCAGACACCCTGAGTTCCGGAATGTGGACATTGAATGACTCTCGAGTTCAGACTTGTAAGGATTCTAGAGTTTGCCCACCCTGACATTCCAGAACTCAGCCGTCAATTGATTCTAGAACCCAGAATCTTTCAGAATGGTAGAATGCTGACCTCGTAGCATTCTGGATGCAGATACCTTAACTTCCGGCTAGCAGGCATTTTAGGAAATTACAATTCCGCCGTGCTGTGCATTCTAGAATTCCGCAACATTCCGATTCTAGAATGCGGTCATTTGGTGCTTCTGGAATTCAGACCCTCTGAGTTCCGGAATATGGACATTGAATGACTCTCGAGATCAGATATGTAAGGATTCTAGAGTATGGCCACCCTGACATTCCGGAACAAAAACATCCATTGATTCTTTAACCCAGAATCTTTCAGAATGGTAGGATGCTAATGTGGCAGCATTCTGGACGTTAGACACCTTAACTTCTGGCTAGCAGGCATTTTAGGAGTTCAGAATTCTGCCGTGCTGTGCTTTCTAGAGATCCGCCACATTCCGATTCAAAAATGCAGACTTTTGATGCTTCTTGAATTCAGACACCCTGAGTTCCGGAATGTGGACATTGAATGACTCTCGAGTTCAGACACACAAGGATTCCAGAGTTTGGCCACCCTTGCGTTCCGGAACTCAGCCGTCAATTGATTCTAGAACCCACAATCTTTCACAATGGTAGAATAATGACGTGGTAGCATTCTGGACATCAGACACCTTAACTTCTGGCTAGCAGGCATTTTAGGACTTTAGAATTCCACCGTGCTGTGCATTCTAGAATTTCACCACATTCCGATTCTAGAATACAGACATTTGGTGCTTCTGGAATTCAGACACCCTGAGTTCCAGAATGTGGACATTGAATGACTCTCGAGTTCAGACACGCAAGGATTTTAGAGTTTGTCCACCCTGACATTACAGAACAAAGCCGTCGATTTTTTCTAGAACCCAGTATCTTTCAAAATGGTAGAATGCTGACGTGGTAGCTTTCTGGACGACAGACACCTTAACTTCCGGCTAGCAGTCATTTTAGGAATATAGAATTTCTCTCTGCTGTGCATCCTGGAATTCCGCCATATTCCGATTCTAAAATGCAGTAATTTGGTGCTTCTGGAATTCAGACACCCTGAGTTCCGGAATGTGGACTTTGAATGACTCTCGAGTTCAGAGATGCAAGGAATGTAGAGTTTAGCCACCCTGACATTCTGGAACTCAGCCGTCCATTGATTATAGAACCCAGAATCTTTCACAATGGTAGAATGATGACATGGTAGCATTCTGGACGTCAGACACCTTAACTTCCGGCTAGCAGGCATTTTATGACTTTAGAATTCCACGATGTTGTGCATTCTAGAATTCCACCATATTCCGATTCTAGAATGCAGACATTTGGTGCTACTGGAATTCACATACCCTGAGTTCCGGAATGTGGACATTGAATGACTCTCGAGTTCAGACACGCAATGATTCTAGAGTTTGGCCAACCTGACATTATGGAATGCAACCGTCCATTGATTCTAGAACCCAGAATCTTTCAGAATGGTAGGATGCTGGCGTGATAGCATTCTGGACGTCAGACACTTTAACTTTTGGCTAGCAGGCATTATAGGACTTTAGAATTCCACCATGCTGTGCATTCTTGAATTTCACCACATTCCAATTCCAGAATTCAAACATTTGTTGCTTCTGGAATTCAGACACCCTGCGTTCCGGAATGTGGACATTGAATGACTCTCGAGTTCAGACACGCAAGGATTCTAGAGTTTGGCCACCCTGACATTCCGGAACTCAGCCATCCATTGATTCTAGAACACAGAATCTTTCAGAATGGTAGAATGCTGACTTGGTAGCATTCCGGACGTCAAACACCTTAACTTCCAGCTAGAAGGCATTTTAGGACATTAGAATTCCACCGTGCTGTGCATTCTAGAATTCTGCCACATTACGATTCTAAATGCAGACATTTGGTGCTTCTGGAATTCAGACATCTTGAGTTAGGGAATGTGGACTCTGAATGACTCTCGAGTTCAGACACGCAATGATTTTAGAGTTTGGCCGCCCTGACATTCCGGAACTCAGCCATCCATTGATTCTAGAACTCAGAATATTTCAGAATGGTAGAAAGCTGACCTAGTAGCATTCTGGATATCAGACACCTTATCTTCCGGCTAGCAGGCATTTTAGGACTTTAGAATTCTGCCATGCTGTGCATTCTAGAATTCCGCCACATTCCGATTCTAGAATGCAGACATTTGGTGCTTCTCGAATTCAGACACCCTGAATTCCGGAATGTGGACACTGAAAGACTCTCGAGTTCTGACACGCCAGGATTCTAGAGTGTGACCGCCGTGACATTTCAGAACTCAGTCGTCCATTGATTCTAGAACCCGGAATCTTTCAGAACTTTAGAATGCTGACCTAGTAGCATTCTGGAGGTCAGACATCTTAACTTCCAACAAGAAGGCATTTCAGGACTTTAGAATTCCACCGTGCTGTGCATTTTAGAATTCTGCCACATTACGATTCTAAATGCAGACATTTGGTGCTTCTGGAATTCAGACACCCTGAGTTCCGGAATGTGGACACTGAATGACTCTCGAGTTCAGACACGCAATGATTCTAGAGTTTGGCCACCCTGACATTCTGGAACTCAGCCATCCATTGATTCAAGAACCCAGAATATTTCAGAATGGTAGAATGCTGTCCTGGTAGCATATTGGACGTTAGACACCTTAACTTCCGGCTAGCAGGCATTTTAGGATTTTAGAATTCCGCCGTGCTGTGCATTCTAGAATTCCGCTACATTCCGATTCTAGAATGCAGACATTTGTTTCTTCTGGAATTCAGACACCCATGGGTCCGGAAAGTGCGCATTGAATGACACTCGAGTTCAGACACGTAAGGATTCTAGAGTTTGGACATCCTGACATTCTGGAACTCAACCGTCCATAGATTCTAGAACCCAGAATCTTTCAGAACGGTAGAATGCTGACATGGTAGCATTCTGGACGTCAGACAACTTAACTTCCGGCTAGCAGGCATTATAGGACTTTAGAATTCCGCCGTGCTGTGCATTCTAGAATTCCGCCACATTCCGATTCTAGAATGCAGACATTTGGTGCAACTGGAATTCAGACACCCTGAGTTTCAGAATGTGGACAATGAATGACTCTCGAGTTCAGACACCCAAGGATTCTAGAGTTTGGCCACCCTGACATTCCGGAACTCAGCCATCCATTGATTCTAGAACCCAGAATCTTTCAAAACGGTAGAATGCTGACCTAGTAGCATTCAGGACGTCAGATACCTTAACTTGCTGGTAGCACGAAATTTAGGACTTTAGAATTCTGCCGTACTGTGCAGTATAGAATTCCGCCACATTACGATTCTAAATGCAGACATTTGGTGCTTCTGGAAATCAGACACCCTGAGTTCCGGAATGTGGACACTGAATGACTCTCGAGTTCAGACACGCAATGATTCTAGAGTTTGGCCACCCTGACATTCCGGAACTCAGCCATCCATTGATTCTAGAACCCAGAATATTTCAGAATGGTAGAATGCTGTCCTGGTAGCATATTGGATGTTAGACACCTTAACTTCCGGCTAGCAGGCATTTTAGGATTTTAGAATTCTGCCGTGCTGTGCATTCTAGAATTCCGCCACATTCCGATTCTAGAATGCAGACATTTGGTTCTTCTGGAATTCAGACAACCTGAGTTCTGGAATGTGCACATTGAATGTCACTCGAGTTCAGACACGTAAGGATTCTAGAGTTTGGCCATCCTGACATTCTGGAACTCAACCGTCCGTAGATTCTAGAACCCAGAATCTTTCAGAACGGTAGAATGCTGACGTGGTAGCATTCTGGACGTCAGACAACTTAACTTCCAGCTAGCAGGCATTATAGGACTTTAGAATTCCGCCGTGCTGTGCATTCTAGAATTCCGCCACATTCCGATTCTAGAATGCAGACATTTGGTGCTTCTGGAATTCAGACACCCTGAGTTCCAGAATGTGGACATTGAATGACTCTCTAGTTCAGACACGCAAGGATTCTAGGGTTTGCCCACCCTGACATTCCAGAACTAAGCTGTCCATTGATTCTAGAACCCAGAATCTTTCAGTATGGTAGAATGCTGACGGGGTAGCCTTCTGGACATCAGACAGCTTAACTTCCGGCTCGCAGTCATTTTTGGACTTTAGAATTTCTCCGTGCTGTGCATTCTAGAATTCCAACACAATCCGAATCTAGAATGCAGACATATGGTGCTTCTGGAATTCAGACACCCTGAGTTCTGGAATGTGGACATTGAATGACCCTCGAGTTCAGACAGGTAAGGATTCCAGAGTTTGACCAACCTGATATTCCGGAACTCAACCGTCCATTGATTCTGGAATCAGAATCGTTCAGAATGGTAGAATGCTGACATGGTAGCATTCCGGACGTCAGACAACTTAACTTCCGGCTAGCAGGCATTTTAGGACTTTAGAATGTTGCCGTGCTGTGCATTCTAGAACTCTGCTACATTCCAATTCTAGAATGCTGACATTTGGTGTTTCTGGAATTCAGCCACCCTGAGTGCCGGAATGTGGACATTGAATGACTCTCGAGTTCAGACACAAAAGGATTGTAGAATTTGGCCACCCTGACTTTCTGGAACTCAGTCGTCCATTGATTCTAGAAGCCAGAATCTTTCAGAATGGTAGAATGCTGACGTGGTAGCATTCTGGACGTCAGGCACCTTAACTTCCGGCTAGCAGTCATTTGAGGACTTTAGAATTCCGCCAAGCAGTGCATTCTAGAATTCCGCCACATTGTGATTCTAGAATACAGACTTTTGGTCCTTCTGGAATTCAGACCCCCTGAGTTCCGGAATGTGGACATTGAATGACTCTCGAGTTCAGACACGCAAGGACTCTAGAATTTGGCCAAACTGACATTCCTCAACTCAGCCTTCCATTGATTCTAGAACCCAGAATCCTTCAGAATGGTAGAATGCTGACCTCGTAGCACTCTGGACGTCAGATACCTTAACTTCCGGCTAGCAGGCATATTAGGATTTCAGAAGTCCACCGTGCTGTGCATTCTGGAATTCCACGACATTCCGAATCTAGAATGCACACAGTTGGTGCTTCTGGAATTCAGACACCCTGAGGTCTGGAATGTGGACATTGAATGACTCTCGAGTTCAGACACGCAATGATTCTAGAGTTTGGCCTCCCTGACATTCCAGAACTCAGCCGTCCGTTGATTCTAGAACCCAGAATCTTTCAGAATGGTAGAATGCTGACGTGGTAGCATACTGGACGTCAGACACTTTAACTTCCGGCTCGCAGTCATTTTAGGACTTTAGATTTCCACCGTGCTGTGCATTCTAGAATTCCACCACATTCCGATTCTAGAATGCAGACATTTGGTGGTTCTGGAATTCAGACACCATGAGTTCCAGAACGTGGACATTGAACGACTCTTGAGTTCAGACACGCAAGGATTCTAGAGTTTGGACACCCTGATATTCCAGAACTAAGCCGTCCATTGATTCTAGAACCCAGAATCTTTCAGAACGGTAGAATGCTGACGTGGTAGCATTCTGGACGTCAGACACCTTAACTTCCGGCTAGCAGTCATTTTTGGACTTTAGAATTTCTCCGTGCTGTGCATTCTAGAACTCTCCCACATTCCGATTCTAGAATGCTGACATTTGTTGATTCTGGAATTCAGACAGCCTGAGTTCTGGAATGTGGACATTGAATGACTCTCGAGTTCAGACACGCAAGGACTCTAGAGTTTGGCCACCCTGACATTCCGGAACTCAGCTATAAATTGATTCTAGAACACAGAATCTTTCAGAACTGTAGAATGCTGACGTGGTAGCATTCTTGACGTCAGACAAATTAACTCCCGGCTAGCAGGCATTTTAGGTCTTTAGAATTCCACCATGCTGTGCATTCTAGAATTCCACCACATTGTGATTCTAGAATACAGACTTTTGGTGCTTCTGGAATTCAGACCCCCTGAGTTCCGGAATGTGGACATTGAATGACTCTTGAGTTCAGACACGTAAGGATTCTAGAGTTTGGCCACCCTGACATTCCAGAACTCAGCCGTCCATTGATGCTAGAACCCAGTATCATTCAGAACGGTAGAATGCTGACGTGGTAGCATTCTGGACATGAGATATCTTAACTTCTGGATAGCAGGCATTTTAGGACTTTAGAATTCCGCCGTGCTGTGCATTCTAGAATTCCGCCACATTCCGATTCTAGAATGCAGACATTTGGTGCTTCTGGAATTCAGACACCCTGAGTTCCGGCATGTGAACATTGAATGACTCTCTGGTTCAGACACGTAAGGACTCTAGAGTTTGGCCAGCCTGACATTCCAGAACTCAAACATCCATTGACTCTAGAACCCAGAATCTTTCAGAATGGTAGAATGCTGACCTCGTAGCATTCTGGACGTCAGATACCTTAACTTCCGGCTAGCAGGTATTTTAGGAATTTACAATTCCACCGTGCTGTGCATTCTAGAATTCTGCCACATTCCCATTCTAGAATGCCGACATTTGGTGCTTCTGGAAATCAGACGCTCTGAGTTCCGGTATGTGGACATTAAATTACTCTCGAGATCAGATACGTAAGGAATCTAGAGTTTGGCCAACCTGATATTCCGGAACTCAGCCGTCCATTGATTCTAGAACCCAGAATTTTTCAGAATGTTAGAATGCTGACGTGGAAGCATTCTGGACGTCAGACACCTTAACTTCCGAATGGCAGGCATTTTAGGAATTTAGAATTTCTCCGTGCTGTGCAATCTAGAATTCCACCACAATCCGATTCCAGAATGCAGACATTTGGTGCTTCTGGAATTCAGAAACCCTGAGTTCCAGAATGTGGACATTGAATGACTCTCGAGTTCAGACACGCAAGGATTCTAGAGTTTGGCCACCCTGACATTCCAGAACTACACCGTCAATTGATTCTAGAACCCAGAATCTTTCAGAATGGTAGAATGCTGACGTGGTAGCATTCTGGACGTCAGACACCTTAACTTCCGGCTAGCAGCCATTTTTGTACTTTAGAATTTCTCCGTGCTGTGCAATCTAGAATTCCACCACAATCCGATTCTAGAATGCAGACATTTGGTGTTTCTGGAATTCAGACACGCTGAGTGCCGGAATGTGGACATTGAATGACTCTCGGGTTCAGACACAAAAGGATTGTAGAGTTTGGCCACCCTGACTTTCTGGAACTCAGCCGTCCATTGATTCTAGAACCCAGAATCTTTCAGAATGGAAGAATGCTGACGTGGTAGCATTCTGGACGTCAGACACCTTAACTTCCGGCTAGCAGGCATTTTAGGACTTTAGAATTCCGCCGTGCTGTGCATTCCAGAATTCCACCACATTCCGATTCTAGAATGAAGACATTTGGTGCTTCTGGAATTCAGACACACTGAGTTCCGGAATGTGGACATTGAATGACTCTTGAGTTCAGACACGCAAGGATTCTAGAGTTTGGCCAGCCTGACATTCCGGAACTCAGCCATACATTGATTCTAGAACAAAGAATCTTTCAGAACTGTAGAATGCTGACGTGGTAGCATTCTGGACGTCAGACAAATTAACTCCCGGCTAGCAGGCATTTTAGGTCTTTAGAATTCCACCGTGCTGTGCATTCTAGAATTCCGCCACATTCCGATTCTAGAAAACAGACTTTTGGTGCTTCTGGAATTCAGACACCCTGAGTTCCGGAATGTGGACATTGAATGACTCTCGAGTTCAGACTTGTAAGGATTCTAGAGTTTGGCCACCCTGACATTCCAGAACTCAGCCGTCAATTGATTCTAGAACCCAGAATCTTTCAGAATGGTAGAATGCTGACCTCGTAGCATTCTGGATGCAGATACCTTAACTTCCGGCTAGCAGGCATTTTAGGAAATTACAATTCCGCCGTGCTGTGCATTCTAGAATTCCGCAACATTCCGATTCTAGAATGCGGTCATTTGGTGCTTCTGGAATTCAGACCCTCTGAGTTCCGGAATATGGACATTGAATGACTCTCGAGATCAGATATATAAGGATTCTAGAGTATGGCCACCCTGACATTCCGGAACAAAAACATCCATTGATTCTTTAACCCAGAATCTTTCAGAATGGTAGGATGCTAATGTGGCAGCATTCTGGACGTTAGACACCTTAACTTCTGGCTAGCAGGCATTTTAGGAGTTTAGAATTCTGCCGTGCTGTGCTTTCTAGAGATCCGCCACATTCCGATTCAAAAATGCAGACTTTTGATGCTTCTTGAATTCAGACACCCTGAGTTCCGGAATGTGGACATTGAATGACTCTCGAGTTCAGACACGCAAGGATTCCAGAGTTTGGCCACCCTTGCATTCCGGAACTCAGCCGTCAATTGATTCTAGAACCCACAATCTTTCACAATGGTAGAATAATGACGTGGTAGCATTCTGGACATCAGACACCTTAACTTCTGGCTAGCAGGCATTTTAGGACTTTAGAATTCCACCGTGCTGTGCATTCTAGAATTTCACCACATTCCGATTCTAGAATACAGACATTTGGTGCTTCTGGAATTCAGACACCCTGAGTTCCAGAATGTGGACATTGAATGACTCTCGAGTTCAGACACGCAAGGATTTTAGAGTTTGTCCACCCTGACATTACAGAACAAAGCCGTCGATTTTTTCTAGAACCCAGTATCTTTCAAAATGGTAGAATGCTGACGTGGTAGCATTCTGGACGACAGACACCTTAACTTCCGGCTAGCAGTCATTTTAGGAATATAGAATTTCTCTCTGCTGTGCATCCTGGAATTCTGCCATATTCCGATTCTAAAATGCAGTAATTTGGTGCTTCTGGAATTCAGACACCCTGAGTTCCGGAATGTGGACTTTGAATGACTCTCGAGTTCAGAGATGCAAGGAATGTAGAGTTTAGCCACCCTGACATTCTGGAACTCAGCCGTCCATTGATTATAGAACCCAGAATCTTTCACAATGGTAGAATGATGACATGGTAGCATTCTGGACGTCAGACACCTTAACTTCCGGCTAGCAGGCATTTTATGACTTTAGAATTCCACGATGTTGTGCATTCTAGAATTCCACCATATTCCGATTCTAGAATGCAGACATTTGGTGCTACTGGAATTCACATACCCTGAGTTCCGGAATGTGGACATTGAATGACTCTCGAGTTCAGACACGCAATGATTCTAGAGTTTGGCCAACCTGACATTATGGAATGCAACCGTCCATTGATTCTAGAACCCAGAATCTTTCAGAATGGTAGGATGCTGGCGTGATAGCATTCTGGACGTCAGACACTTTAACTTTTGGCTAGCAGGCATTATAGGACTTTAGAATTCCACCATGCTGTGCATTCTTGAATTTCACCACATTCCAATTCCAGAATTCAAACATTTGTTGCTTCTGGAATTCAGACACCCTGCGTTCCGGAATGTGGACATTGAATGACTCTCGAGTTCAGACACGCAAGGATTCTAGAGTTTGGCCACCCTGACATTCCGGAACTCAGCCATCCATTGATTCTAGAACACAGAATCTTTCAGAATGGTAGAATGCTGACTTGGTAGCATTCCGGACGTCAAACACCTTAACTTCCAGCTAGAAGGCATTTTAGGACATTAGAATTCCACCGTGCTGTGCATTCTAGAATTCTGCCACATTACGATTCTAAATGCAGACATTTGGTGCTTCTGGAATTCAGACATCTTGAGTTAGGGAATGTGGACTCTGAATGACTCTCGAGTTCAGACACGCAATGATTTTAGAGTTTGGCCGCCCTGACATTCCGGAACTCAGCCATCCATTGATTCTAGAACTCAGAATATTTCAGAATGGTAGAAAGCTGACCTAGTAGCATTCTGGATATCAGACACCTTATCTTCCGGCTAGCAGGCATTTTAGGACTTTAGAATTCTGCCATGCTGTGCATTCTAGAATTCCGCCACATTCCGATTCTAGAATGCAGACATTTGGTGCTTCTCGAATTCAGACACCCTGAATTCCGGAATGTGGACACTGAAAGACTCTCGAGTTCTGACACGCCAGGATTCTAGAGTGTGACCGCCGTGACATTTCAGAACTCAGTCGTCCATTGATTCTAGAACCCGGAATCTTTCAGAACTTTAGAATGCTGACCTAGTAGCATTCTGGAGGTCAGACATCTTAACTTCCAACAAGAAGGCATTTCAGGACTTTAGAATTCCACCGTGCTGTGCATTTTAGAATTCTGCCACATTACGATTCTAAATGCAGACATTTGGTGCTTCTGGAATTCAGACACCCTGAGTTCCGGAATGTGGACACTGAATGACTCTCGAGTTCAGACACGCAATGATTCTAGAGTTTGGCCACCCTGACATTCTGGAACTCAGCCATCCATTGATTCAAGAACCCAGAATATTTCAGAATGGTAGAATGCTGTCCTGGTAGCATATTGGACGTTAGACACCTTAACTTCCGGCTAGCAGGCATTTTAGGATTTTAGAATTCCGCCGTGCTGTGCATTCTAGAATTCCGCTACATTCCGATTCTAGAATGCAGACATTTGTTTCTTCTGGAATTCAGACACCCATGGGTCCGGAAAGTGCGCATTGAATGACACTCGAGTTCAGACACGTAAGGATTCTAGAGTTTGGACATCCTGACATTCTGGAACTCAACCGTCCGTAGATTCTAGAACCCAGAATCTTTCAGAACGGTAGAATGCTGACATGGTAGCATTCTGGACGTCAGACAACTTAACTTCCGGCTAGCAGGCATTATAGGACTTTAGAATTCCGCCGTGCTGTGCATTCTAGAATTCCGCCACATTCCGATTCTAGAATGCAGACATTTGGTGCAACTGGAATTCAGACACCCTGAGTTTCAGAATGTGGACAATGAATGACTCTCGAGTTCAGACACCCAAGGATTCTAGAGTTTGGCCACCCTGACATTCCGGAACTCAGCCATCCATTGATTCTAGAACCCAGAATCTTTCAAAACGGTAGAATGCTGACCTAGTAGCATTCAGGACGTCAGATACCTTAACTTGCTGGTAGCACGAAATTTAGGACTTTAGAATTCTGCCGTACTGTGCAGTATAGAATTCCGCCACATTACGATTCTAAATGCAGACATTTGGTGCTTCTGGAAATCAGACACCCTGAGTTCCGGAATGTGGACACTGAATGACTCTCGAGTTCAGACACGCAATGATTCTAGAGTTTGGCCACCCTGACATTCCGGAACTCAGCCATCCATTGATTCTAGAACCCAGAATATTTCAGAATGGTAGAATGCTGTCCTGGTAGCATATTGGACGTTAGACACCTTAACTTCCGGCTAGCAGGCATTTTAGGATTTTAGAATTCTGCCGTGCTGTGCATTCTAGAATTCCGCCACATTCCGATTCTAGAATGCAGACATTTGGTTCTTCTGGAATTCAGACAACCTGAGTTCTGGAATGTGCACATTGAATGACACTCGAGTTCAGACACGTAAGGATTCTAGAGTTTGGCCATCCTGACATTCTGGAACTCAACCGTCCGTAGATTCTAGAACCCAGAATCTTTCAGAACGGTAGAATGCTGACGTGGTAGCATTCTGGACGTCAGACAACTTAACTTCCAGCTAGCAGGCATTATAGGACTTTAGAATTCCGCCGTGCTGTGCATTCTAGAATTCCGCCACATTCCGATTCTAGAATGCAGACATTTGGTGCATCTGGAATTCAGACACCCTGAGTTTCAGAATGTGGATATTGAATGACTTTAGATTTCTGACTCGTAATAATTCTGGACTTTGGCCACCCTGACATTCCGGAACTCAACTGTCCATTGATTCTAGAACCCAGAATCTTTAAGAATGGTAGGATGCTGACGTGGTAGCATTCTGGACGTCAGACAACTTAACTTCCGGCTAGGAGACATTATAGGAATTTAGAATTCCACCGTGCTGTGCATTCTAGAATTCCGCCACATTCCGATTCGAGAATGCAGACATTTGGTGCTTCTGGAATTCAGACACCCTGAATTCCGGAATGTGGACATTGAATGACTCTCGATTTCAGTCACATAAGGATTCTAGAGTTTGGCCACCCTGACATTCTGGAACTCAACCATCCATTGATTCTAGAACCCACAATCTTTCAGAACGGTAGAATGCTGACGTGGTAGCATACTGGACGTCAGACACCTTAACTTCCGGCTCGCAGGCATTTTAGGACTTTAGAATTCCACCGTGCAGTGCATTCTAGAATTCCACCACATTCCGATTCTAGAATGCAGACATTTGGTGCTTCTGGAATTCAGACACCCTGAGTTCCAGAATGTGGACATTGAATGACTCTCTAGTTCAGACACGCAAGGATTCTAGAGTTTGCCCACCCTGACACTCCAGAACTAAGCTGTCCATTGATTCTAGAACCCAGAATCTTTCAGTATGGTAGAATGCTGACGGGGTAGCCTTCTGGACATCAGACAGCTTAACTTCCGGCTCACAGTCATTTTTGGACTTTAGAATTTCTCCGTGCTGTGCATTCTAGAATTCCAACACAATCCGAATCTAGAATGCAGACATATGGTGCTTCTGGAATTCAGACACCCTGAGTTCTGGAATGTGGACATTGAATGACCCTCGAGTTCAGACAGGTAAGGATTCCAGAGTTTGACCAACCTGATATTCCGGAACTCAACCGTCCATTGATTCTGGAATCAGAATCGTTCAGAATGGTAGAATGCTGACATGGTAGCATTCCGGACGTCAGACAACTTAACTTCCGGCTAGCAGGCATTTTAGGACTTTAGAATTTTGCCGTGCTGTGCATTCTAGAACTCTGCTACATTCCAATTCTAGAATGCTGACATTTGGTGTTTCTGGAATTCAGCCACCCTGAGTGCCGGAATGTGGACATTGAATGACTCTCGAGTTCAGACACAAAAGGATTGTAGAATTTGGCCACCCTGACTTTCTGGAACTCAGCCGTCCATTGATTCTAGAAGCCAGAATCTTTCAGAATGGTAGAATGCTGACGTGGTAGCATTCTGGACGTCAGGCACCTTAACTTCCGGCTAGCAGTCATTTGAGGACTTTAGAATTCCGCCAAGCAGTGCATTCTAGAATTCCGCCACATTGTGATTCTAGAATACAGACTTTTGGTCCTTCTGGAATTCAGACCCCCTGAGTTCCGGAATGTGGACATTGAATGACTCTCGAGTTCAGACACGCAAGGACTCTAGAATTTGGCCAAACTGACATTCCTCAACTCAGCCTTCCATTGATTCTAGAACCCAGAATCTTTCAGAATGGTAGAATGCTGACCTCGTAGCACTCTGGACGTCAGATACCTTAACTTCCGGCTAGCAGGCATATTAGGATTTCAGAAGTCCACCGTGCTGTGCATTCTGGAATTCCACGACATTCCGAATCTAGAATGCACACAGTTGGTGCTTCTGGAATTCAGACACCCTGAGGTCTGGAATGTGGACATTGAATGACTCTCGAGTTCAGACACGCAATGATTCTAGAGTTTGGCCTCCCTGACATTCCAGAACTCAGCCGTCCGTTGATTCTAGAACCCAGAATCTTTCAGAATGGTAGAATGCTGACGTGGTAGCATACTGGACGTCAGACACTTTAACTTCCGGCTTGCAGTCATTTTAGGACTTTAGATTTCCACCGTGCTGTGCATTCTAGAATTCCACCACATTCCGATTCTAGAATGCAGACATTTGGTGGTTCTGGAATTCAGACACCATGAGTTCCAGAATGTGGACATTGAACGACTCTTGAGTTCAGACACGCAAGGATTCTAGAGTTTGGACACCCTGATATTCCAGAACTAAGCCGTCCATTGATTCTAGAACCCAGAATCTTTCAGAACGGTAGAATGCTGACGTGGTAGCATTCTGGACGTCAGACACCTTAACTTCCGGCTAGCAGTCATTTTTGGACTTTAGAATTTCTCCGTGCTGTGCATTCTAGAACTCTCCCACATTCCGATTCTAGAATGCTGACATTTGTTGATTCTGGAATTCAGACAGCCTGAGTTCTGGAATGTGGACATTGAATGACTCTCGAGTTCAGACACGCAAGGACTCTAGAGTTTGGCCACCCTGACATTCCGGAACTCAGCTATAAATTGATTCTAGAACACAGAATCTTTCAGAACTGTAGAATGCTGACGTGGTAGCATTCTTGACGTCAGACAAATTAACTCCCGGCTAGCAGGCATTTTAGGTCTTTAGAATTCCACCATGCTGTGCATTCTAGAATTCCACCACATTGTGATTCTAGAATACAGACTTTTGGTGCTTCTGGAATTCAGACCCCCTGAGTTCCGGAATGTGGACATTGAATGACTCTTGAGTTCAGACACGTAAGGATTCTAGAGTTTGGCCACCCTGACATTCCAGAACTCAGCCGTCCATTGATGCTAGAACCCAGTATCATTCAGAACGGTAGAATGCTGACGTGGTAGCATTCTGGACATGAGATATCTTAACTTCTGGATAGCAGGCATTTTAGGACTTTAGAATTCCGCCGTGCTGTGCATTCTAGAATTCCGCCACATTCCGATTCTAGAATGCAGACATTTGGTGCTTCTGGAATTCAGACACCCTGAGTTCCGGCATGTGAACATTGAATGACTCTCTGGTTCAGACACGTAAGGACTCTAGAGTTTGGCCAGCCTGACATTCCGGAACTCAAACATCCATTGACTCTAGAACCCAGAATCTTTCAGAATGGTAGAATGCTGACCTCGTAGCATTCTGGACGTCAGATACCTTAACTTCCGGCTAGCAGGTATTTTAGGAATTTACAATTCCACCGTGCTGTGCATTCTAGAATTCTGCCACATTCCCATTCTAGAATGCCGACATTTGGTGCTTCTGGAAATCAGACGCTCTGAGTTCCGGTATGTGGACATTAAATTACTCTCGAGATCAGATACGTAAGGAATCTAGAGTTTGGCCAACCTGATATTCCGGAACTCAGCCGTCCATTGATTCTAGAACCCAGAATTTTTCAGAATGTTAGAATGCTGACGTGGAAGCATTCTGGACGTCAGACACCTTAACTTCCGAATGGCAGGCATTTTAGGAATTTAGAATTTCTCCGTGCTGTGCAATCTAGAATTCCACCACAATCCGATTCCAGAATGCAGACATTTGGTGCTTCTGGAATTCAGAAACCCTGAGTTCCAGAATGTGGACATTGAATGACTCTCGAGTTCAGACACGCAAGGATTCTAGAGTTTGGCCACCCTGACATTCCAGAACTACACCGTCAATTGATTCTAGAACCCAGAATCTTTCAGAATGGTAGAATGCTGACGTGGTAGCATTCTGGACGTCAGACACCTTAACTTCCGGCTAGCAGCCATTTTTGTACTTTAGAATTTCTCCGTGCTGTGCAATCTAGAATTCCACCACAATCCGATTCTAGAATGCAGACATTTGGTGTTTCTGGAATTCAGACACGCTGAGTGCCGGAATGTGGACATTGAATGACTCTCGGGTTCAGACACAAAAGGATTGTAGAGTTTGGCCACCCTGACTTTCTGGAACTCAGCCGTCCATTGATTCTAGAACCCAGAATCTTTCAGAATGGAAGAATGCTGACGTGGTAGCATTCTGGACGTCAGACACCTTAACTTCCGGCTAGCAGGCATTTTAGGACTTTAGAATTCCGCCGTGCTGTGCATTCCAGAATTCCACCACATTCCGATTCTAGAATGAAGACATTTGGTGCTTCTGGAATTCAGACACACTGAGTTCCGGAATGTGGACATTGAATGACTCTTGAGTTCAGACACGCAAGGATTCTAGAGTTTGGCCAGCCTGACATTCCGGAACTCAGCCATACATTGATTCTAGAACAAAGAATCTTTCAGAACTGTAGAATGCTGACGTGGTAGCATTCTGGACGTCAGACAAATTAACTCCCGGCTAGCAGGCATTTTAGGTCTTTAGAATTCCACCGTGCTGTGCATTCTAGAATTCCGCCACATTCCGATTCTAGAAAACAGACTTTTGGTGCTTCTGGAATTCAGACACCCTGAGTTCCGGAATGTGGACATTGAATGACTCTCGAGTTCAGACTTGTAAGGATTCTAGAGTTTGGCCACCCTGACATTCCAGAACTCAGCCGTCAATTGATTCTAGAACCCAGAATCTTTCAGAATGGTAGAATGCTGACCTCGTAGCATTCTGGATGCAGATACCTTAACTTCCGGCTAGCAGGCATTTTAGGAAATTACAATTCCGCCGTGCTGTGCATTCTAGAATTCCGCAACATTCCGATTCTAGAATGCGGTCATTTGGTGCTTCTGGAATTCAGACCCTCTGAGTTCCGGAATATGGACATTGAATGACTCTCGAGATCAGATATATAAGGATTCTAGAGTATGGCCACCCTGACATTCCGGAACAAAAACATCCATTGATTCTTTAACCCAGAATCTTTCAGAATGGTAGGATGCTAATGTGGCAGCATTCTGGACGTTAGACACCTTAACTTCTGGCTAGCAGGCATTTTAGGAGTTTAGAATTCTGCCGTGCTGTGCTTTCTAGAGATCCGCCACATTCCGATTCAAAAATGCAGACTTTTGATGCTTCTTGAATTCAGACACCCTGAGTTCCGGAATGTGGACATTGAATGACTCTCGAGTTCAGACACGCAAGGATTCCAGAGTTTGGCCACCCTTGCATTCCGGAACTCAGCCGTCAATTGATTCTAGAACCCACAATCTTTCACAATGGTAGAATAATGACGTGGTAGCATTCTGGACATCAGACACCTTAACTTCTGGCTAGCAGGCATTTTAGGACTTTAGAATTCCACCGTGCTGTGCATTCTAGAATTTCACCACATTCCGATTCTAGAATACAGACATTTGGTGCTTCTGGAATTCAGACACCCTGAGTTCCAGAATGTGGACATTGAATGACTCTCGAGTTCAGACACGCAAGGATTTTAGAGTTTGTCCACCCTGACATTACAGAACAAAGCCGTCGATTTTTTCTAGAACCCAGTATCTTTCAAAATGGTAGAATGCTGACGTGGTAGCATTCTGGACGACAGACACCTTAACTTCCGGCTAGCAGTCATTTTAGGAATATAGAATTTCTCTCTGCTGTGCATCCTGGAATTCCGCCATATTCCGATTCTAAAATGCAGTAATTTGGTGCTTCTGGAATTCAGACACCCTGAGTTCCGGAATGTGGACTTTGAATGACTCTCGAGTTCAGAGATGCAAGGAATGTAGAGTTTAGCCACCCTGACATTCTGGAACTCAGCCGTCCATTGATTATAGAACCCAGAATCTTTCACAATGGTAGAATGATGACATGGTAGCATTCTGGACGTCAGACACCTTAACTTCTGGCTAGCAGGCATTTTATGACTTTAGAATTCCACGATGTTGTGCATTCTAGAATTCCACCATATTCCGATTCTAGAATGCAGACATTTGGTGCTACTGGAATTCACATACCCTGAGTTCCGGAATGTGGACATTGAATGACTCTCGAGTTCAGACACGCAATGATTCTAGAGTTTGGCCAACCTGACATTATGGAATGCAACCGTCCATTGATTCTAGAACCCAGAATCTTTCAGAATGGTAGGATGCTGGCGTGATAGCATTCTGGACGTCAGACACTTTAACTTTTGGCTAGCAGGCATTATAGGACTTTAGAATTCCACCATGCTGTGCATTCTTGAATTTCACCACATTCCAATTCCAGAATTCAAACATTTGTTGCTTCTGGAATTCAGACACCCTGCGTTCCGGAATGTGGACATTGAATGACTCTCGAGTTCAGACACGCAAGGATTCTAGAGTTTGGCCACCCTGACATTCCGGAACTCAGCCATCCATTGATTCTAGAACACAGAATCTTTCAGAATGGTAGAATGCTGACTTGGTAGCATTCCGGACGTCAAACACCTTAACTTCCAGCTAGAAGGCATTTTAGGACATTAGAATTCCACCGTGCTGTGCATTCTAGAATTCTGCCACATTACGATTCTAAATGCAGACATTTGGTGCTTCTGGAATTCAGACATCTTGAGTTAGGGAATGTGGACTCTGAATGACTCTCGAGTTCAGACACGCAATGATTTTAGAGTTTGGCCGCCCTGACATTCCGGAACTCAGCCATCCATTGATTCTAGAACTCAGAATATTTCAGAATGGTAGAAAGCTGACCTAGTAGCATTCTGGATATCAGACACCTTATCTTCCGGCTAGCAGGCATTTTAGGACTTTAGAATTCTGCCATGCTGTGCATTCTAGAATTCCGCCACATTCCGATTCTAGAATGCAGACATTTGGTGCTTCTCGAATTCAGACACCCTGAATTCCGGAATGTGGACACTGAAAGACTCTCGAGTTCTGACACGCCAGGATTCTAGAGTGTGACCGCCGTGACATTTCAGAACTCAGCCGTCCATTGATTCTAGAACCTGGAATCTTTCAGAACTTTAGAATGCTGACCTAGTAGCATTCTGGAGGTCAGACATCTTAACTTCCAACAAGAAGGCATTTCAGGACTTTAGAATTCCACCGTGCTGTGCATTTTAGAATTCTGCCACATTACGATTCTAAATGCAGACATTTGGTGCTTCTGGAATTCAGACACCCTGAGTTCCGGAATGTGGACACTGAATGACTCTCGAGTTCAGACACGCAATGATTCTAGAGTTTGGCCACCCTGACATTCTGGAACTCAGCCATCCATTGATTCAAGAACCCAGAATATTTCAGAATGGTAGAATGCTGTCCTGGTAGCATATTGGACGTTAGACACCTTAACTTCCGGCTAGCAGGCATTTTAGGATTTTAGAATTCCGCCGTGCTGTGCATTCTAGAATTCCGCTACATTCCGATTCTAGAATGCAGACATTTGTTTCTTCTGGAATTCAGACACCCATGGGTCCGGAAAGTGCGCATTGAATGACACTCGAGTTCAGACACGTAAGGATTCTAGAGTTTGGACATCCTGACATTCTGGAACTCAACCGTCCATAGATTCTAGAACCCAGAATCTTTCAGAACGGTAGAATGCTGACATGGTAGCATTCTGGACGTCAGACAACTTAACTTCCGGCTAGCAGGCATTATAGGACTTTAGAATTCCGCCGTGCTGTGCATTCTAGAATTCCGCCACATTCCGATTCTAGAATGCAGACATTTGGTGCAACTGGAATTCAGACACCCTGAGTTTCAGAATGTGGACAATGAATGACTCTCGAGTTCAGACACCCAAGGATTCTAGAGTTTGGCCACCCTGACATTCCGGAACTCAGCCATCCATTGATTCTAGAACCCAGAATCTTTCAAAACGGTAGAATGCTGACCTAGTAGCATTCAGGACGTCAGATACCTTAACTTGCTGGTAGCACGAAATTTAGGACTTTAGAATTCTGCCGTACTGTGCAGTATAGAATTCCGCCACATTACGATTCTAAATGCAGACATTTGGTGCTTCTGGAAATCAGACACCCTGAGTTCCGGAATGTGGACACTGAATGACTCTCGAGTTCAGACACGCAATGATTCTAGAGTTTGGCCACCCTGACATTCCGGAACTCAGCCATCCATTGATTCTAGAACCCAGAATATTTCAGAATGGTAGAATGCTGTCCTGGTAGCATATTGGACGTTAGACACCTTAACTTCCGGCTAGCAGGCATTTTAGGATTTTAGAATTCTGCCGTGCTGTGCATTCTAGAATTCCGCCACATTCCGATTCTAGAATGCAGACATTTGGTTCTTCTGGAATTCAGACAACCTGAGTTCTGGAATGTGCACATTGAATGACACTCGAGTTCAGACACGTAAGGATTCTAGAGTTTGGCCATCCTGACATTCTGGAACTCAACCGTCCGTAGATTCTAGAACCCAGAATCTTTCAGAACGGTAGAATGCTGACGTGGTAGCATTCTGGACGTCAGACAACTTAACTTCCAGCTAGCAGGCATTATAGGACTTTAGAATTCCGCCGTGCTGTGCATTCTAGAATTCCGCCACATTCCGATTCTAGAATGCAGACATTTGGTGCATCTGGAATTCAGACACCCTGAGTTTCAGAATGTGGATATTGAATGACTTTAGATTTCTGACTCGTAATAATTCTGGACTTTGGCCACCCTGACATTCCGGAACTCAACTGTCCATTGATTCTAGAACCCAGAATCTTTAAGAATGGTAGGATGCTGACGTGGTAGCATTCTGGACGTCAGACAACTTAACTTCCGGCTAGGAGACATTATAGGAATTTAGAATTCCACCGTGCTGTGCATTCTAGAATTCCGCCACATTCCGATTCGAGAATGCAGACATTTGGTGCTTCTGGAATTCAGACACCCTGAATTCCGGAATGTGGACATTGAATGACTCTCGATTTCAGTCACATAAGGATTCTAGAGTTTGGCCACCCTGACATTCTGGAACTCAACCATCCATTGATTTAAGAACCCAGAATCTTTCAGAACGGTAGAATGCTGACGTGGTAGCATACTGGACGTCAGACACCTTAACTTACGGCTCGCAGGCATTTTAGGACTTTAGAATTCCACCGTGCTGTGCATTCTAGAATTCCACCACATTCCGATTCTAGAATGCAGACATTTGGTGCTTCTGGAATTCAGACACCCTGAGTTCCAGAATGTGGACATTGAATGACTCTCTAGTTCAGACACGCAAGGATTCTAGAGTTTGCCCACCCTGACACTCCAGAACTAAGCTGTCCATTGATTCTAGAACCCAGAATCTTTCAGTATGGTAGAATGCTGACGGGGTAGCATTCTGGACATCAGACAGCTTAACTTCCGGCTCGCAGTCATTTTTGGACTTTAGAATTTCTCCGTGCTGTGCATTCTAGAATTCCAACACAATCCGAATCTAGAATGCAGACATATGGTGCTTCTGGAATTCAGACACCCTGAGTTCTGGAATGTGGACATTGAATGACCCTCGAGTTCAGACAGGTAAGGATTCCAGAGTTTGACCAACCTGATATTCCGGAACTCAACCGTCCATTGATTCTGGAATCAGAATCGTTCAGAATGGTAGAATGCTGACATGGTAGCATTCCGGACGTCAGACAACTTAACTTCCGGCTAGCAGGCATTTTAGGACTTTAGAATTTTGCCGTGCTGTGCATTCTAGAACTCTGCTACATTCCAATTCTAGAATGCTGACATTTGGTGTTTCTGGAATTCAGCCACCCTGAGTGCGGGAATGTGGACATTGAATGACTCTCGAGTTCAGACACAAAAGGATTGTAGAATTTGGCCACCCTGACTTTCTGGAACTCAGCCGTCCATTGATTCTAGAAGCCAGAATCTTTCAGAATGGTAGAATGCTGACGTGGTAGCATTCTGGACGTCAGGCACCTTAACTTCCGGCTAGCAGTCATTTGAGGACTTTAGAATTCCGCCAAGCAGTGCATTCTAGAATTCCGCCACATTGTGATTCTAGAATACAGACTTTTGGTCCTTCTGGAATTCAGACCCCCTGAGTTCCGGAATGTGGACATTGAATGACTCTCGAGTTCAGACACGCAAGGACTCTAGAATTTGGCCAAACTGACATTCCTCAACTCAGCCTTCCATTGATTCTAGAACCCAGAATCTTTCAGAATGGTAGAATGCTGACCTCGTAGCACTCTGGACATCAGATACCTTAACTTCCGGCTAGCAGGCATATTAGGATTTCAGAAGTCCACCGTGCTGTGCATTCTGGAATTCCACGACATTCCGAATCTAGAATGCACACAGTTGGTGCTTCTGGAATTCAGACACCCTGAGGTCTGGAATGTGGACATTGAATGACTCTCGAGTTCAGACACGCAATGATTCTAGAGTTTGGCCTCCCTGACATTCCAGAACTCAGCCGTCCGTTGATTCTAGAACCCAGAATCTTTCAGAATGGTAGAATGCTGACGTGGTAGCATACTGGACGTCAGACACTTTAACTTCCGGCTCGCAGTCATTTTAGGACTTTAGATTTCCACCGTGCTGTGCATTCTAGAATTCCACCACATTCCGATTCTAGAATGCAGACATTTGGTGGTTCTGGAATTCAGACACCATGAGTTCCAGAATGTGGACATTGAACGACTCTTGAGTTCAGACACGCAAGGATTCTAGAGTTTGGACACCCTGATATTCCAGAACTAAGCCGTCCATTGATTCTAGAACCCAGAATCTTTCAGAACGGTAGAATGCTGACGTGGTAGCATTCTGGACGTCAGACACCTTAACTTCTGGCTAGCAGTCATTTTTGGACTTTAGAATTTCTCCGTGCTGTGCATTCTAGAACTCTCCCACATTCCGATTCTAGAATGCTGACATTTGTTGATTCTGGAATTCAGACAGCCTGAGTTCTGGAATGTGGACATTGAATGACTCTCGAGTTCAGACACGCAAGGACTCTAGAGTTTGGCCACCCTGACATTCCGGAACTCAGCTATAAATTGATTCTAGAACACAGAATCTTTCAGAACTGTAGAATGCTGACGTGGTAGCATTCTTGACGTCAGACAAATTAACTCCCGGCTAGCAGGCATTTTAGGTCTTTAGAATTCCACCATGCTGTGCATTCTAGAATTCCACCACATTGTGATTCTAGAATACAGACTTTTGGTGCTTCTGGAATTCAGACCCCCTGAGTTCCGGAATGTGGACATTGAATGACTCTTGAGTTCAGACACGTAAGGATTCTAGAGTTTGGCCACCCTGACATTCCAGAACTCAGCCGTCCATTGATGCTAGAACCCAGTATCATTCAGAACGGTAGAATGCTGACGTGGTAGCATTCTGGACATGAGATATCTTAACTTCTGGATAGCAGGCATTTTAGGACTTTAGAATTCCGCCGTGCTGTGCATTCTAGAATTCCGCCACATTCCGATTCTAGAATGCAGACATTTGGTGCTTCTGGAATTCAGACACCCTGAGTTCCGGCATGTGAACATTGAATGACTCTCTGGTTCAGACACGTAAGGACTCTAGAGTTTGGCCAGCCTGACATTCCGGAACTCAAACATCCATTGACTCTAGAACCCAGAATCTTTCAGAATGGTAGAATGCTGACCTCGTAGCATTCTGGACGTCAGATACCTTAACTTCCGGCTAGCAGGTATTTTAGGAATTTACAATTCCACCGTGCTGTGCATTCTAGAATTCTGCCACATTCCCATTCTAGAATGCCGACATTTGGTGCTTCTGGAAATCAGACGCTCTGAGTTCCGGTATGTGGACATTAAATTACTCTCGAGATCAGATACGTAAGGAATCTAGAGTTTGGCCAACCTGATATTCCGGAACTCAGCCGTCCATTGATTCTAGAACCCAGAATTTTTCAGAATGTTAGAATGCTGACGTGGAAGCATTCTGGACGTCAGACACCTTAACTTCCGAATGGCAGGCATTTTAGGAATTTAGAATTTCTCCGTGCTGTGCAATCTAGAATTCCACCACAATCCGATTCCAGAATGCAGACATTTGGTGCTTCTGGAATTCAGAAACCCTGAGTTCCAGAATGTGGACATTGAATGACTCTCGAGTTCAGACACGCAAGGATTCTAGAGTTTGGCCACCCTGACATTCCAGAACTACACCGTCAATTGATTCTAGAACCCAGAATCTTTCAGAATGGTAGAATGCTGACGTGGTAGCATTCTGGACGTCAGACACCTTAACTTCCGGCTAGCAGCCATTTTTGTACTTTAGAATTTCTCCGTGCTGTGCAATCTAGAATTCCACCACAATCCGATTCTAGAATGCAGACATTTGGTGTTTCTGGAATTCAGACACGCTGAGTGCCGGAATGTGGACATTGAATGACTCTCGGGTTCAGACACAAAAGGATTGTAGAGTTTGGCCACCCTGACTTTCTGGAACTCAGCCGTCCATTGATTCTAGAACCCAGAATCTTTCAGAATGGAAGAATGCTGACGTGGTAGCATTCTGGACGTCAGACACCTTAACTTCCGGCTAGCAGGCATTTTAGGACTTTAGAATTCCGCCGTGCTGTGCATTCCAGAATTCCACCACATTCCGATTCTAGAATGAAGACATTTGGTGCTTCTGGAATTCAGACACACTGAGTTCCGGAATGTGGACATTGAATGACTCTTGAGTTCAGACACGCAAGGATTCTAGAGTTTGGCCAGCCTGACATTCCGGAACTCAGCCATACATTGATTCTAGAACAAAGAATCTTTCAGAACTGTAGAATGCTGACGTGGTAGCATTCTGGACGTCAGACAAATTAACTCCCGGCTAGCAGGCATTTTAGGTCTTTAGAATTCCACCGTGCTGTGCATTCTAGAATACCGCCACATTGCGATTCTAGAAAACAGACTTTTGGTGCTTCTGGAATTCAGACACCCTGAGTTCCGGAATGTGGACATTGAATGACTCTCGAGTTCAGACTTGTAAGGATTCTAGAGTTTGGCCACCCTGACATTCCAGAACTCAGCCGTCAATTGATTCTAGAACCCAGAATCTTTCAGAATGGTAGAATGCTGACCTCGTAGCATTCTGGATGCAGATACCTTAACTTCCGGCTAGCAGGCATTTTAGGAAATTACAATTCCGCCGTGCTGTGCATTCTAGAATTCCGCAACATTCCGATTCTAGAATGCGGTCATTTGGTGCTTCTGGAATTCAGACCCTCTGAGTTCCGGAATATGGACATTGAATGACTCTCGAGATCAGATATGTAAGGATTCTAGAGTATGGCCACCCTGACATTCCGGAACAAAAACATCCATTGATTCTTTAACCCAGAATCTTTCAGAATGGTAGGATGCTAATGTGGCAGCATTCTGGACGTTAGACACCTTAACTTCTGGCTAGCAGGCATTTTAGGAGTTCAGAATTCTGCCGTGCTGTGCTTTCTAGAGATCCGCCACATTCCGATTCAAAAATGCAGACTTTTGATGCTTCTTGAATTCAGACACCCTGAGTTCCGGAATGTGGACATTGAATGACTCTCGAGTTCAGACACACAAGGATTCCAGAGTTTGGCCACCCTTGCGTTCCGGAACTCAGCCGTCAATTGATTCTAGAACCCACAATCTTTCACAATGGTAGAATAATGACGTGGTAGCATTCTGGACATCAGACACCTTAACTTCTGGCTAGCAGGCATTTTAGGACTTTAGAATTCCACCGTGCTGTGCATTCTAGAATTTCACCACATTCCGATTCTAGAATACAGACATTTGGTGCTTCTGGAATTCAGACACCCTGAGTTCCAGAATGTGGACATTGAATGACTCTCGAGTTCAGACACGCAAGGATTTTAGAGTTTGTCCACCCTGACATTACAGAACAAAGCCGTCGATTTTTTCTAGAACCCAGTATCTTTCAAAATGGTAGAATGCTGACGTGGTAGCTTTCTGGACGACAGACACCTTAACTTCCGGCTAGCAGTCATTTTAGGAATATAGAATTTCTCTCTGCTGTGCATCCTGGAATTCCGCCATATTCCGATTCTAAAATGCAGTAATTTGGTGCTTCTGGAATTCAGACACCCTGAGTTCCGGAATGTGGACTTTGAATGACTCTCGAGTTCAGAGATGCAAGGAATGTAGAGTTTAGCCACCCTGACATTCTGGAACTCAGCCGTCCATTGATTATAGAACCCAGAATCTTTCACAATGGTAGAATGATGACATGGTAGCATTCTGGACGTCAGACACCTTAACTTCCGGCTAGCAGGCATTTTATGACTTTAGAATTCCACGATGTTGTGCATTCTAGAATTCCACCATATTCCGATTCTAGAATGCAGACATTTGGTGCTACTGGAATTCACATACCCTGAGTTCCGGAATGTGGACATTGAATGACTCTCGAGTTCAGACACGCAATGATTCTAGAGTTTGGCCAACCTGACATTATGGAATGCAACCGTCCATTGATTCTAGAACCCAGAATCTTTCAGAATGGTAGGATGCTGGCGTGATAGCATTCTGGACGTCAGACACTTTAACTTTTGGCTAGCAGGCATTATAGGACTTTAGAATTCCACCATGCTGTGCATTCTTGAATTTCACCACATTCCAATTCCAGAATTCAAACATTTGTTGCTTCTGGAATTCAGACACCCTGCGTTCCGGAATGTGGACATTGAATGACTCTCGAGTTCAGACACGCAAGGATTCTAGAGTTTGGCCACCCTGACATTCCGGAACTCAGCCATCCATTGATTCTAGAACACAGAATCTTTCAGAATGGTAGAATGCTGACTTGGTAGCATTCCGGACGTCAAACACCTTAACTTCCAGCTAGAAGGCATTTTAGGACATTAGAATTCCACCGTGCTGTGCATTCTAGAATTCTGCCACATTACGATTCTAAATGCAGACATTTGGTGCTTCTGGAATTCAGACATCTTGAGTTAGGGAATGTGGACTCTGAATGACTCTCGAGTTCAGACACGCAATGATTTTAGAGTTTGGCCGCCCTGACATTCCGGAACTCAGCCATCCATTGATTCTAGAACTCAGAATATTTCAGAATGGTAGAAAGCTGACCTAGTAGCATTCTGGATATCAGACACCTTATCTTCCGGCTAGCAGGCATTTTAGGACTTTAGAATTCTGCCATGCTGTGCATTCTAGAATTCCGCCACATTCCGATTCTAGAATGCAGACATTTGGTGCTTCTCGAATTCAGACACCCTGAATTCCGGAATGTGGACACTGAAAGACTCTCGAGTTCTGACACGCCAGGATTCTAGAGTGTGACCGCCGTGACATTTCAGAACTCAGTCGTCCATTGATTCTAGAACCCGGAATCTTTCAGAACTTTAGAATGCTGACCTAGTAGCATTCTGGAGGTCAGACATCTTAACTTCCAACAAGAAGGCATTTCAGGACTTTAGAATTCCACCGTGCTGTGCATTTTAGAATTCTGCCACATTACGATTCTAAATGCAGACATTTGGTGCTTCTGGAATTCAGACACCCTGAGTTCCGGAATGTGGACACTGAATGACTCTCGAGTTCAGACACGCAATGATTCTAGAGTTTGGCCACCCTGACATTCTGGAACTCAGCCATCCATTGATTCAAGAACCCAGAATATTTCAGAATGGTAGAATGCTGTCCTGGTAGCATATTGGACGTTAGACACCTTAACTTCCGGCTAGCAGGCATTTTAGGATTTTAGAATTCCGCCGTGCTGTGCATTCTAGAATTCCGCTACATTCCGATTCTAGAATGCAGACATTTGTTTCTTCTGGAATTCAGACACCCATGGGTCCGGAAAGTGCGCATTGAATGACACTCGAGTTCAGACACGTAAGGATTCTAGAGTTTGGACATCCTGACATTCTGGAACTCAACCGTCCATAGATTCTAGAACCCAGAATCTTTCAGAACGGTAGAATGCTGACATGGTAGCATTCTGGACGTCAGACAACTTAACTTCCGGCTAGCAGGCATTATAGGACTTTAGAATTCCGCCGTGCTGTGCATTCTAGAATTCCGCCACATTCCGATTCTAGAATGCAGACATTTGGTGCAACTGGAATTCAGACACCCTGAGTTTCAGAATGTGGACAATGAATGACTCTCGAGTTCAGACACCCAAGGATTCTAGAGTTTGGCCACCCTGACATTCCGGAACTCAGCCATCCATTGATTCTAGAACCCAGAATCTTTCAAAACGGTAGAATGCTGACCTAGTAGCATTCAGGACGTCAGATACCTTAACTTGCTGGTAGCACGAAATTTAGGACTTTAGAATTCTGCCGTACTGTGCAGTATAGAATTCCGCCACATTACGATTCTAAATGCAGACATTTGGTGCTTCTGGAAATCAGACACCCTGAGTTCCGGAATGTGGACACTGAATGACTCTCGAGTTCAGACACGCAATGATTCTAGAGTTTGGCCACCCTGACATTCCGGAACTCAGCCATCCATTGATTCTAGAACCCAGAATATTTCAGAATGGTAGAATGCTGTCCTGGTAGCATATTGGACGTTAGACACCTTAACTTCCGGCTAGCAGGCATTTTAGGATTTTAGAATTCTGCCGTGCTGTGCATTCTAGAATTCCGCCACATTCCGATTCTAGAATGCAGACATTTGGTTCTTCTGGAATTCAGACAACCTGAGTTCTGGAATGTGCACATTGAATGACACTTGAGTTCAGACACGTAAGGATTCTAGAGTTTGGCCATCCTGACATTCTGGAACTCAACCGTCCGTAGATTCTAGAACCCAGAATCTTTCAGAACGGTAGAATGCTGACGTGGTAGCATTCTGGACGTCAGACAACTTAACTTCCAGCTAGCAGGCATTATAGGACTTTAGAATTCCGCCGTGCTGTGCATTCTAGAATTCCGCCACATTCCGATTCTAGAATGCAGACATTTGGTGCATCTGGAATTCAGACACCCTGAGTTTCAGAATGTGGATATTGAATGACTTTAGATTTCTGACTCGTAATAATTCTGGACTTTGGCCACCCTGACATTCCGGAACTCAACTGTCCATTGATTCTAGAACCCAGAATCTTTAAGAATGGTAGGATGCTGACGTGGTAGCATTCTGGACGTCAGACAACTTAACTTCCGGCTAGGAGACATTATAGGAATTTAGAATTCCACCGTGCTGTGCATTCTGGAATTCCGCCACATTCCGATTCGAGAATGCAGACATTTGGTGCTTCTGGAATTCAGACACCCTGAATTCCGGAATGTGGACATTGAATGACTCTCGATTTCAGTCACATAAGGATTCTAGAGTTTGGCCACCCTGACATTCTGGAACTCAACCATCCATTGATTCTAGAACCCACAATCTTTCAGAACGGTAGAATGCTGACGTGGTAGCATACTGGACGTCAGACACCTTAACTTCCGGCTCGCAGGCATTTTAGGACTTTAGAATTCCACCGTGCTGTGCATTCTAGAATTCCACCACATTCCGATTCTAGAATGCAGACATTTGGTGCTTCTGGAATTCAGACACCCTGAGTTCCAGAATGTGGACATTGAATGACTCTCTAGTTCAGACACGCAAGGATTCTAGAGTTTGCCCACCCTGACACTCCAGAACTAAGCTGTCCATTGATTCTAGAACCCAGAATCTTTCAGTATGGTAGAATGCTGACGGGGTAGCCTTCTGGACATCAGACAGCTTAACTTCCGGCTCACAGTCATTTTTGGACTTTAGAATTTCTCCGTGCTGTGCATTCTAGAATTCCAACACAATCCGAATCTAGAATGCAGACATATGGTGCTTCTGGAATTCAGACACCCTGAGTTCTGGAATGTGGACATTGAATGACCCTCGAGTTCAGACAGGTAAGGATTCCAGAGTTTGACCAACCTGATATTCCGGAACTCAACCGTCCATTGATTCTGGAATCAGAATCGTTCAGAATGGTAGAATGCTGACATGGTAGCATTCCGGACGTCAGACAACTTAACTTCCGGCTAGCAGGCATTTTAGGACTTTAGAATTTTGCCGTGCTGTGCATTCTAGAACTCTGCTACATTCCAATTCTAGAATGCTGACATTTGGTGTTTCTGGAATTCAGCCACCCTGAGTGCCGGAATGTGGACATTGAATGACTCTCGAGTTCAGACACAAAAGGATTGTAGAATTTGGCCACCCTGACTTTCTGGAACTCAGCCGTCCATTGATTCTAGAAGCCAGAATCTTTCAGAATGGTAGAATGCTGACGTGGTAGCATTCTGGACGTCAGGCACCTTAACTTCCGGCTAGCAGTCATTTGAGGACTTTAGAATTCCGCCAAGCAGTGCATTCTAGAATTCCGCCACATTGTGATTCTAGAATACAGACTTTTGGTCCTTCTGGAATTCAGACCCCCTGAGTTCCGGAATGTGGACATTGAATGACTCTCGAGTTCAGACACGCAAGGACTCTAGAATTTGGCCAAACTGACATTCCTCAACTCAGCCTTCCATTGATTCTAGAACCCAGAATCTTTCAGAATGGTAGAATGCTGACCTCGTAGCACTCTGGACGTCAGATACCTTAACTTCCGGCTAGCAGGCATATTAGGATTTCAGAAGTCCACCGTGCTGTGCATTCTGGAATTCCACGACATTCCGAATCTAGAATGCACACAGTTGGTGCTTCTGGAATTCAGACACCCTGAGGTCTGGAATGTGGACATTGAATGACTCTCGAGTTCAGACACGCAATGATTCTAGAGTTTGGCCTCCCTGACATTCCAGAACTCAGCCGTCCATTGATTCTAGAACCCAGAATCTTTCAGAATGGTAGAATGCTGACGTGGTAGCATACTGGACGTCAGACACTTTAACTTCCGGCTTGCAGTCATTTTAGGACTTTAGATTTCCACCGTGCTGTGCATTCTAGAATTCCACCACATTCCGATTCTAGAATGCAGACATTTGGTGGTTCTGGAATTCAGACACCATGAGTTCCAGAATGTGGACATTGAACGACTCTTGAGTTCAGACACGCAAGGATTCTAGAGTTTGGACACCCTGATATTCCAGAACTAAGCCGTCCATTGATTCTAGAACCCAGAATCTTTCAGAACGGTAGAATGCTGACGTGGTAGCATTCTGGACGTCAGACACCTTAACTTCCGGCTAGCAGTCATTTTTGGACTTTAGAATTTCTCCGTGCTGTGCATTCTAGAACTCTCCCACATTCCGATTCTAGAATGCTGACATTTGTTGATTCTGGAATTCAGACAGCCTGAGTTCTGGAATGTGGACATTGAATGACTCTCGAGTTCAGACACGCAAGGACTCTAGAGTTTGGCCACCCTGACATTCCGGAACTCAGCTATAAATTGATTCTAGAACACAGAATCTTTCAGAACTGTAGAATGCTGACGTGGTAGCATTCTTGACGTCAGACAAATTAACTCCCGGCTAGCAGGCATTTTAGGTCTTTAGAATTCCACCATGCTGTGCATTCTAGAATTCCACCACATTGTGATTCTAGAATACAGACTTTTGGTGCTTCTGGAATTCAGACCCCCTGAGTTCCGGAATGTGGACATTGAATGACTCTTGAGTTCAGACACGTAAGGATTCTAGAGTTTGGCCACCCTGACATTCCAGAACTCAGCCGTCCATTGATGCTAGAACCCAGTATCATTCAGAACGGTAGAATGCTGACGTGGTAGCATTCTGGACATGAGATATCTTAACTTCTGGATAGCAGGCATTTTAGGACTTTAGAATTCCGCCGTGCTGTGCATTCTAGAATTCCGCCACATTCCGATTCTAGAATGCAGACATTTGGTGCTTCTGGAATTCAGACACCCTGAGTTCCGGCATGTGAACATTGAATGACTCTCTGGTTCAGACACGTAAGGACTCTAGAGTTTGGCCAGCCTGACATTCCGGAACTCTAACATCCATTGACTCTAGAACCCAGAATCTTTCAGAATGGTAGAATGCTGACCTCGTAGCATTCTGGACGTCAGATACCTTAACTTCCGGCTAGCAGGTATTTTAGGAATTTACAATTCCACCGTGCTGTGCATTCTAGAATTCTGCCACATTCCCATTCTAGAATGCCGACATTTGGTGCTTCTGGAAATCAGACGCTCTGAGTTCCGGTATGTGGACATTAAATTACTCTCGAGATCAGATACGTAAGGAATCTAGAGTTTGGCCAACCTGATATTCCGGAACTCAGCCGTCCATTGATTCTAGAACCCAGAATTTTTCAGAATGTTAGAATGCTGACGTGGAAGCATTCTGGACGTCAGACACCTTAACTTCCGAATGGCAGGCATTTTAGGAATTTAGAATTTCTCCGTGCTGTGCAATCTAGAATTCCACCACAATCCGATTCCAGAATGCAGACATTTGGTGCTTCTGGAATTCAGAAACCCTGAGTTCCAGAATGTGGACATTGAATGACTCTCGAGTTCAGACACGCAAGGATTCTAGAGTTTGGCCACCCTGACATTCCAGAACTACACCGTCAATTGATTCTAGAACCCAGAATCTTTCAGAATGGTAGAATGCTGACGTGGTAGCATTCTGGACGTCAGACACCTTAACTTCCGGCTAGCAGCCATTTTTGTACTTTAGAATTTCTCCGTGCTGTGCAATCTAGAATTCCACCACAATCCGATTCTAGAATGCAGACATTTGGTGTTTCTGGAATTCAGACACGCTGAGTGCCGGAATGTGGACATTGAATGACTCTCGGGTTCAGACACAAAAGGATTGTAGAGTTTGGCCACCCTGACTTTCTGGAACTCAGCCGTCCATTGATTCTAGAACCCAGAATCTTTCAGAATGGAAGAATGCTGACGTGGTAGCATTCTGGACGTCAGACACCTTAACTTCCGGCTAGCAGGCATTTTAGGACTTTAGAATTCCGCCGTGCTGTGCATTCCAGAATTCCACCACATTCCGATTCTAGAATGAAGACATTTGGTGCTTCTGGAATTCAGACACACTGAGTTCCGGAATGTGGACATTGAATGACTCTTGAGTTCAGACACGCAAGGATTCTAGAGTTTGGCCAGCCTGACATTCCGGAACTCAGCCATACATTGATTCTAGAACAAAGAATCTTTCAGAACTGTAGAATGCTGACGTGGTAGCATTCTGGACGTCAGACAAATTAACTCCCGGCTAGCAGGCATTTTAGGTCTTTAGAATTCCACCGTGCTGTGCATTCTAGAATTCCGCCACATTCCGATTCTAGAAAACAGACTTTTGGTGCTTCTGGAATTCAGACACCCTGAGTTCCGGAATGTGGACATTGAATGACTCTCGAGTTCAGACTTGTAAGGATTCTAGAGTTTGGCCACCCTGACATTCCAGAACTCAGCCGTCAATTGATTCTAGAACCCAGAATCTTTCAGAATGGTAGAATGCTGACCTCGTAGCATTCTGGATGCAGATACCTTAACTTCCGGCTAGCAGGCATTTTAGGAAATTACAATTCCGCCGTGCTGTGCATTCTAGAATTCCGCAACATTCCGATTCTAGAATGCGGTCATTTGGTGCTTCTGGAATTCAGACCCTCTGAGTTCCGGAATATGGACATTGAATGACTCTCGAGATCAGATATATAAGGATTCTAGAGTATGGCCACCCTGACATTCCGGAACAAAAACATCCATTGATTCTTTAACCCAGAATCTTTCAGAATGGTAGGATGCTAATGTGGCAGCATTCTGGACGTTAGACACCTTAACTTCTGGCTAGCAGGCATTTTAGGAGTTTAGAATTCTGCCGTGCTGTGCTTTCTAGAGATCCGCCACATTCCGATTCAAAAATGCAGACTTTTGATGCTTCTTGAATTCAGACACCCTGAGTTCCGGAATGTGGACATTGAATGACTCTCGAGTTCAGACACGCAAGGATTCCAGAGTTTGGCCACCCTTGCATTCCGGAACTCAGCCGTCAATTGATTCTAGAACCCACAATCTTTCACAATGGTAGAATAATGACGTGGTAGCATTCTGGACATCAGACACCTTAACTTCTGGCTAGCAGGCATTTTAGGACTTTAGAATTCCACCGTGCTGTGCATTCTAGAATTTCACCACATTCCGATTCTAGAATACAGACATTTGGTGCTTCTGGAATTCAGACACCCTGAGTTCCAGAATGTGGACATTGAATGACTCTCGAGTTCAGACACGCAAGGATTTTAGAGTTTGTCCACCCTGACATTACAGAACAAAGCCGTCGATTTTTTCTAGAACCCAGTATCTTTCAAAATGGTAGAATGCTGACGTGGTAGCATTCTGGACGACAGACACCTTAACTTCCGGCTAGCAGTCATTTTAGGAATATAGAATTTCTCTCTGCTGTGCATCCTGGAATTCCGCCATATTCCGATTCTAAAATGCAGTAATTTGGTGCTTCTGGAATTCAGACACCCTGAGTTCCGGAATGTGGACTTTGAATGACTCTCGAGTTCAGAGATGCAAGGAATGTAGAGTTTAGCCACCCTGACATTCTGGAACTCAGCCGTCCATTGATTATAGAACCCAGAATCTTTCACAATGGTAGAATGATGACATGGTAGCATTCTGGACGTCAGACACCTTAACTTCTGGCTAGCAGGCATTTTATGACTTTAGAATTCCACGATGTTGTGCATTCTAGAATTCCACCATATTCCGATTCTAGAATGCAGACATTTGGTGCTACTGGAATTCACATACCCTGAGTTCCGGAATGTGGACATTGAATGACTCTCGAGTTCAGACACGCAATGATTCTAGAGTTTGGCCAACCTGACATTATGGAATGCAACCGTCCATTGATTCTAGAACCCAGAATCTTTCAGAATGGTAGGATGCTGGCGTGATAGCATTCTGGACGTCAGACACTTTAACTTTTGGCTAGCAGGCATTATAGGACTTTAGAATTCCACCATGCTGTGCATTCTTGAATTTCACCACATTCCAATTCCAGAATTCAAACATTTGTTGCTTCTGGAATTCAGACACCCTGCGTTCCGGAATGTGGACATTGAATGACTCTCGAGTTCAGACACGCAAGGATTCTAGAGTTTGGCCACCCTGACATTCTGGAACTCAGCCATCCATTGATTCTAGAACACAGAATCTTTCAGAATGGTAGAATGCTGACTTGGTAGCATTCCGGACGTCAAACACCTTAACTTCCAGCTAGAAGGCATTTTAGGACATTAGAATTCCACCGTGCTGTGCATTCTAGAATTCTGCCACATTACGATTCTAAATGCAGACATTTGGTGCTTCTGGAATTCAGACATCTTGAGTTAGGGAATGTGGACTCTGAATGACTCTCGAGTTCAGACACGCAATGATTTTAGAGTTTGGCCGCCCTGACATTCCGGAACTCAGCCATCCATTGATTCTAGAACTCAGAATATTTCAGAATGGTAGAAAGCTGACCTAGTAGCATTCTGGATATCAGACACCTTATCTTCCGGCTAGCAGGCATTTTAGGACTTTAGAATTCTGCCATGCTGTGCATTCTAGAATTCCGCCACATTCCGATTCTAGAATGCAGACATTTGGTGCTTCTCGAATTCAGACACCCTGAATTCCGGAATGTGGACACTGAAAGACTCTCGAGTTCTGACACGCCAGGATTCTAGAGTGTGACCGCCGTGACATTTCAGAACTCAGCCGTCCATTGATTCTAGAACCTGGAATCTTTCAGAACTTTAGAATGCTGACCTAGTAGCATTCTGGAGGTCAGACATCTTAACTTCCAACAAGAAGGCATTTCAGGACTTTAGAATTCCACCGTGCTGTGCATTTTAGAATTCTGCCACATTACGATTCTAAATGCAGACATTTGGTGCTTCTGGAATTCAGACACCCTGAGTTCCGGAATGTGGACACTGAATGACTCTCGAGTTCAGACATGCAATGATTCTAGAGTTTGGCCACCCTGACATTCTGGAACTCAGCCATCCATTGATTCAAGAACCCAGAATATTTCAGAATGGTAGAATGCTGTCCTGGTAGCATATTGGACGTTAGACACCTTAACTTCCGGCTAGCAGGCATTTTAGGATTTTAGAATTCCGCCGTGCTGTGCATTCTAGAATTCCGCTACATTCCGATTCTAGAATGCAGACATTTGTTTCTTCTGGAATTCAGACACCCATGGGTCCGGAAAGTGCGCATTGAATGACACTCGAGTTCAGACACGTAAGGATTCTAGAGTTTGGACATCCTGACATTCTGGAACTCAACCGTCCATAGATTCTAGAACCCAGAATCTTTCAGAACGGTAGAATGCTGACATGGTAGCATTCTGGACGTCAGACAACTTAACTTCCGGCTAGCAGGCATTATAGGACTTTAGAATTCCGCCGTGCTGTGCATTCTAGAATTCCGCCACATTCCGATTCTAGAATGCAGACATTTGGTGCAACTGGAATTCAGACACCCTGAGTTTCAGAATGTGGACAATGAATGACTCTCGAGTTCAGACACCCAAGGATTCTAGAGTTTGGCCACCCTGACATTCCGGAACTCAGCCATCCATTGATTCTAGAACCCAGAATCTTTCAAAACGGTAGAATGCTGACCTAGTAGCATTCAGGACGTCAGATACCTTAACTTGCTGGTAGCACGAAATTTAGGACTTTAGAATTCTGCCGTACTGTGCAGTATAGAATTCCGCCACATTACGATTCTAAATGCAGACATTTGGTGCTTCTGGAAATCAGACACCCTGAGTTCCGGAATGTGGACACTGAATGACTCTCGAGTTCAGACACGCAATGATTCTAGAGTTTGGCCACCCTGACATTCCGGAACTCAGCCATCCATTGATTCTAGAACCCAGAATATTTCAGAATGGTAGAATGCTGTCCTGGTAGCATATTGGACGTTAGACACCTTAACTTCCGGCTAGCAGGCATTTTAGGATTTTAGAATTCTGCCGTGCTGTGCATTCTAGAATTCCGCCACATTCCGATTCTAGAATGCAGACATTTGGTTCTTCTGGAATTCAGACAACCTGAGTTCTGGAATGTGCACATTGAATGACACTCGAGTTCAGACACGTAAGGATTCTAGAGTTTGGCCATCCTGACATTCTGGAACTCAACCGTCCGTAGATTCTAGAACCCAGAATCTTTCAGAACGGTAGAATGCTGACGTGGTAGCATTCTGGACGTCAGACAACTTAACTTCCAGCTAGCAGGCATTATAGGACTTTAGAATTCCGCCGTGCTGTGCATTCTAGAATTCCGCCACATTCCGATTCTAGAATGCAGACATTTGGTGCATCTGGAATTCAGACACCCTGAGTTTCAGAATGTGGATATTGAATGACTTTAGATTTCTGACTCGTAATAATTCTGGACTTTGGCCACCCTGACATTCCGGAACTCAACTGTCCATTGATTCTAGAACCCAGAATCTTTAAGAATGGTAGGATGCTGACGTGGTAGCATTCTGGACGTCAGACAACTTAACTTCCGGCTAGGAGACATTATAGGAATTTAGAATTCCACCGTGCTGTGCATTCTAGAATTCCGCCACATTCCGATTCGAGAATGCAGACATTTGGTGCTTCTGGAATTCAGACACCCTGAATTCCGGAATGTGGACATTGAATGACTCTCGATTTCAGTCACATAAGGATTCTAGAGTTTGGCCACCCTGACATTCCGGAACTCAACCATCCATTGATTCTAGAACCCAGAATCTTTCAGAACGGTAGAATGCTGACGTGGTAGCATACTGGACGTCAGACACCTTAACTTACGGCTCGCAGGCATTTTAGGACTTTAGAATTCCACCGTGCTGTGCATTCTAGAATTCCACCACATTCCGATTCTAGAATGCAGACATTTGGTGCTTCTGGAATTCAGACACCCTGAGTTCCAGAATGTGGACATTGAATGACTCTCTAGTTCAGACACGCAAGGATTCTAGAGTTTGCCCACCCTGACACTCCAGAACTAAGCTGTCCATTGATTCTAGAACCCAGAATCTTTCAGTATGGTAGAATGCTGACGGGGTAGCATTCTGGACATCAGACAGCTTAACTTCCGGCTCGCAGTCATTTTTGGACTTTAGAATTTCTCCGTGCTGTGCATTCTAGAATTCCAACACAATCCGAATCTAGAATGCAGACATATGGTGCTTCTGGAATTCAGACACCCTGAGTTCTGGAATGTGGACATTGAATGACCCTCGAGTTCAGACAGGTAAGGATTCCAGAGTTTGACCAACCTGATATTCCGGAACTCAACCGTCCATTGATTCTGGAATCAGAATCGTTCAGAATGGTAGAATGCTGACATGGTAGCATTCCGGACGTCAGACAACTTAACTTCCGGCTAGCAGGCATTTTAGGACTTTAGAATTTTGCCGTGCTGTGCATTCTAGAACTCTGCTACATTCCAATTCTAGAATGCTGACATTTGGTGTTTCTGGAATTCAGCCACCCTGAGTGCGGGAATGTGGACATTGAATGACTCTCGAGTTCAGACACAAAAGGATTGTAGAATTTGGCCACCCTGACTTTCTGGAACTCAGCCGTCCATTGATTCTAGAAGCCAGAATCTTTCAGAATGGTAGAATGCTGACGTGGTAGCATTCTGGACGTCAGGCACCTTAACTTCCGGCTAGCAGTCATTTGAGGACTTTAGAATTCCGCCAAGCAGTGCATTCTAGAATTCCGCCACATTGTGATTCTAGAATACAGACTTTTGGTCCTTCTGGAATTCAGACCCCCTGAGTTCCGGAATGTGGACATTGAATGACTCTCGAGTTCAGACACGCAAGGACTCTAGAATTTGGCCAAACTGACATTCCTCAACTCAGCCTTCCATTGATTCTAGAACCCAGAATCTTTCAGAATGGTAGAATGCTGACCTCGTAGCACTCTGGACATCAGATACCTTAACTTCCGGCTAGCAGGCATATTAGGATTTCAGAAGTCCACCGTGCTGTGCATTCTGGAATTCCACGACATTCCGAATCTAGAATGCACACAGTTGGTGCTTCTGGAATTCAGACACCCTGAGGTCTGGAATGTGGACATTGAATGACTCTCGAGTTCAGACACGCAATGATTCTAGAGTTTGGCCTCCCTGACATTCCAGAACTCAGCCGTCCGTTGATTCTAGAACCCAGAATCTTTCAGAATGGTAGAATGCTGACGTGGTAGCATACTGGACGTCAGACACTTTAACTTCCGGCTCGCAGTCATTTTAGGACTTTAGATTTCCACCGTGCTGTGCATTCTAGAATTCCACCACATTCCGATTCTAGAATGCAGACATTTGGTGGTTCTGGAATTCAGACACCATGAGTTCCAGAATGTGGACATTGAACGACTCTTGAGTTCAGACACGCAAGGATTCTAGAGTTTGGACACCCTGATATTCCAGAACTAAGCCGTCCATTGATTCTAGAACCCAGAATCTTTCAGAACGGTAGAATGCTGACGTGGTAGCATTCTGGACGTCAGACACCTTAACTTCTGGCTAGCAGTCATTTTTGGACTTTAGAATTTCTCCGTGCTGTGCATTCTAGAACTCTCCCACATTCCGATTCTAGAATGCTGACATTTGTTGATTCTGGAATTCAGACAGCCTGAGTTCTGGAATGTGGACATTGAATGACTCTCGAGTTCAGACACGCAAGGACTCTAGAGTTTGGCCACCCTGACATTCCGGAACTCAGCTATAAATTGATTCTAGAACACAGAATCTTTCAGAACTGTAGAATGCTGACGTGGTAGCATTCTTGACGTCAGACAAATTAACTCCCGGCTAGCAGGCATTTTAGGTCTTTAGAATTCCACCATGCTGTGCATTCTAGAATTCCACCACATTGTGATTCTAGAATACAGACTTTTGGTGCTTCTGGAATTCAGACCCCCTGAGTTCCGGAATGTGGACATTGAATGACTCTTGAGTTCAGACACGTAAGGATTCTAGAGTTTGGCCACCCTGACATTCCAGAACTCAGCCGTCCATTGATGCTAGAACCCAGTATCATTCAGAACGGTAGAATGCTGACGTGGTAGCATTCTGGACATGAGATATCTTAACTTCTGGATAGCAGGCATTTTAGGACTTTAGAATTCCGCCGTGCTGTGCATTCTAGAATTCCGCCACATTCCGATTCTAGAATGCAGACATTTGGTGCTTCTGGAATTCAGACACCCTGAGTTCCGGCATGTGAACATTGAATGACTCTCTGGTTCAGACACGTAAGGACTCTAGAGTTTGGCCAGCCTGACATTCCGGAACTCAAACATCCATTGACTCTAGAACCCAGAATCTTTCAGAATGGTAGAATGCTGACCTCGTAGCATTCTGGACGTCAGATACCTTAACTTCCGGCTAGCAGGTATTTTAGGAATTTACAATTCCACCGTGCTGTGCATTCTAGAATTCTGCCACATTCCCATTCTAGAATGCCGACATTTGGTGCTTCTGGAAATCAGACGCTCTGAGTTCCGGTATGTGGACATTAAATTACTCTCGAGATCAGATACGTAAGGAATCTAGAGTTTGGCCAACCTGATATTCCGGAACTCAGCCGTCCATTGATTCTAGAACCCAGAATTTTTCAGAATGTTAGAATGCTGACGTGGAAGCATTCTGGACGTCAGACACCTTAACTTCCGAATGGCAGGCATTTTAGGAATTTAGAATTTCTCCGTGCTGTGCAATCTAGAATTCCACCACAATCCGATTCCAGAATGCAGACATTTGGTGCTTCTGGAATTCAGAAACCCTGAGTTCCAGAATGTGGACATTGAATGACTCTCGAGTTCAGACACGCAAGGATTCTAGAGTTTGGCCACCCTGACATTCCAGAACTACACCGTCAATTGATTCTAGAACCCAGAATCTTTCAGAATGGTAGAATGCTGACGTGGTAGCATTCTGGACGTCAGACACCTTAACTTCCGGCTAGCAGCCATTTTTGTACTTTAGAATTTCTCCGTGCTGTGCAATCTAGAATTCCACCACAATCCGATTCTAGAATGCAGACATTTGGTGTTTCTGGAATTCAGACACGCTGAGTGCCGGAATGTGGACATTGAATGACTCTCGGGTTCAGACACAAAAGGATTGTAGAGTTTGGCCACCCTGACTTTCTGGAACTCAGCCGTCCATTGATTCTAGAACCCAGAATCTTTCAGAATGGAAGAATGCTGACGTGGTAGCATTCTGGACGTCAGACACCTTAACTTCCGGCTAGCAGGCATTTTAGGACTTTAGAATTCCGCCGTGCTGTGCATTCCAGAATTCCACCACATTCCGATTCTAGAATGAAGACATTTGGTGCTTCTGGAATTCAGACACACTGAGTTCCGGAATGTGGACATTGAATGACTCTTGAGTTCAGACACGCAAGGATTCTAGAGTTTGGCCAGCCTGACATTCCGGAACTCAGCCATACATTGATTCTAGAACAAAGAATCTTTCAGAACTGTAGAATGCTGACGTGGTAGCATTCTGGACGTCAGACAAATTAACTCCCGGCTAGCAGGCATTTTAGGTCTTTAGAATTCCACCGTGCTGTGCATTCTAGAATACCGCCACATTGCGATTCTAGAAAACAGACTTTTGGTGCTTCTGGAATTCAGACACCCTGAGTTCCGGAATGTGGACATTGAATGACTCTCGAGTTCAGACTTGTAAGGATTCTAGAGTTTGGCCACCCTGACATTCCAGAACTCAGCCGTCAATTGATTCTAGAACCCAGAATCTTTCAGAATGGTAGAATGCTGACCTCGTAGCATTCTGGATGCAGATACCTTAACTTCCGGCTAGCAGGCATTTTAGGAAATTACAATTCCGCCGTGCTGTGCATTCTAGAATTCCGCAACATTCCGATTCTAGAATGCGGTCATTTGGTGCTTCTGGAATTCAGACCCTCTGAGTTCCGGAATATGGACATTGAATGACTCTCGAGATCAGATATGTAAGGATTCTAGAGTATGGCCACCCTGACATTCCGGAACAAAAACATCCATTGATTCTTTAACCCAGAATCTTTCAGAATGGTAGGATGCTAATGTGGCAGCATTCTGGACGTTAGACACCTTAACTTCTGGCTAGCAGGCATTTTAGGAGTTCAGAATTCTGCCGTGCTGTGCTTTCTAGAGATCCGCCACATTCCGATTCAAAAATGCAGACTTTTGATGCTTCTTGAATTCAGACACCCTGAGTTCCGGAATGTGGACATTGAATGACTCTCGAGTTCAGACACGGAAGGATTCTAGAGTTTGGCCACCCTTGCGTTCCGGAACTCAGCCGTCAATTGATTCTAGAACCCACAATCTTTCACAATGGTAGAATAATGACGTGGTAGCATTCTGGACATCAGACACCTTAACTTCTGGCTAGCAGGCATTTTAGGACTTTAGAATTCCACCGTGCTGTGCATTCTAGAATTTCACCACATTCCGATTCTAGAATGCAGACATTTGGTGCTTCTCGAATTCAGACACCCTGAATTCCGGAATGTGGACACTGAAAGACTCTCGAGTTCTGACACGCCAGGATTCTAGAGTGTGACCGCCGTGACATTTCAGAACTCAGCCGTCCATTGATTCTAGAACCCGGAATCTTTCAGAACTTTAGAATGCTGACCTAGTAGCATTCTGGAGGTCAGACATCTTAACTTCCAACAAGAAGGCATTTCAGGACTTTAGAATTCCACCGTGCTGTGCATTTTAGAATTCTGCCACATTACGATTCTAAATGCAGACATTTGGTGCTTCTGGAATTCAGACACCCTGAGTTCCGGAATGTGGACACTGAATGACTCTCGAGTTCAGACACGCAATGATTCTAGAGTTTGGCCACCCTGACATTCTGGAACTCAGCCATCCATTGATTCAAGAACCCAGAATATTTCAGAATGGTAGAATGCTGTCCTGGTAGCATATTGGACGTTAGACACCTTAACTTCCGGCTAGCAGGCATTTTAGGATTTTAGAATTCCGCCGTGCTGTGCATTCTAGAATTCCGCTACATTCCGATTCTAGAATGCAGACATTTGTTTCTTCTGGAATTCAGACACCCATGGGTCCGGAAAGTGCACATTGAATGACACTCGAGTTCAGACACGTAAGGATTCTAGAGTTTGGACATCCTGACATTCTGGAACTCAACCGTCCATAGATTCTAGAACCCAGAATCTTTCAGAACGGTAGAATGCTGACATGGTAGCATTCTGGACGTCAGACAACTTAACTTCCGGCTAGCAGGCATTATAGGACTTTAGAATTCCGCCGTGCTGTGCATTCTAGAATTCCGCCACATTCCGATTCTAGAATGCAGACATTTGGTGCAACTGGAATTCAGACACCCTGAGTTTCAGAATGTGGACAATGAATGACTCTCGAGTTCAGACACCCAAGGATTCTAGAGTTTGGCCACCCTGACATTCCGGAACTCAGCCATCCATTGATTCTAGAACCCAGAATCTTTCAAAACGGTAGAATGCTGACCTAGTAGCATTCAGGACGTCAGATACCTTAACTTGCTGGTAGCACGAAATTTAGGACTTTAGAATTCTGCCGTACTGTGCAGTATAGAATTCCGCCACATTACGATTCTAAATGCAGACATTTGGTGCTTCTGGAAATCAGACACCCTGAGTTCCGGAATGTGGACACTGAATGACTCTCGAGTTCAGACACGCAATGATTCTAGAGTTTGGCCACCCTGACATTCCGGAACTCAGCCATCCATTGATTCTAGAACCCAGAATATTTCAGAATGGTAGAATGCTGTCCTGGTAGCATATTGGATGTTAGACACCTTAACTTCCGGCTAGCAGGCATTTTAGGATTTTAGAATTCTGCCGTGCTGTGCATTCTAGAATTCCGCCACATTCCGATTCTAGAATGCAGACATTTGGTTCTTCTGGAATTCAGACAACCTGAGTTCTGGAATGTGCACATTGAATGACACTCGAGTTCAGACACGTAAGGATTCTAGAGTTTGGCCATCCTGACATTCTGGAACTCAACCGTCCGTAGATTCTAGAACCCAGAATCTTTCAGAACGGTAGAATGCTGACGTGGTAGCATTCTGGACGTCAGACAACTTAACTTCCAGCTAGCAGGCATTATAGGACTTTAGAATTCCGCCATGCTGTGCATTCTAGAATTCCGCCACATTCCGATTCTAGAATGCAGACATTTGGTGCATCTGGAATTCAGCACCCTGAGTTTCAGAATGTGGATATTGAATGACTTTAGATTTCTGACTCGTAATAATTCTGGACTTTGGCCACCCTGACATTCCGGAACTCAACTGTCCATTGATTCTAGAACCCAGAATCTTTAAGAATGGTAGGATGCTGACGTGGTAGCATTCTGGACGTCAGACAACTTAACTTCCGGCTAGGAGACATTATAGGAATTTAGAATTCCACCGTGCTGTGCATTCTAGAATTCCGCCACATTCCGATTCGAGAATGCAGACATTTGGTGCTTCTGGAATTCAGACACCCTGAATTCCGGAATGTGGACATTGAATGACTCTCGATTTCAGTCACATAAGGATTCTAGAGTTTGGCCACCCTGACATTCCGGAACTCAACCATCCATTGATTCTAGAACCCAGAATCTTTCAGAACGGTAGAATGCTGACGTGGTAGCATACTGGACGTCAGACACCTTAACTTCCGGCTCGCAGGCATTTTAGGACTTTAGAATTCCACCGTGCTGTGCATTCTAGAATTCCACCACATTCCGATTCTAGAATGCAGACATTTGGTGCTTCTGGAATTCAGACACCCTGAGTTCCAGAATGTGGACATTGAATGACTCTCTAGTTCAGACACGCAAGGATTCTAGGGTTTGCCCACCCTGACATTCCAGAACTAAGCTGTCCATTGATTCTAGAACCCAGAATCTTTCAGTATGGTAGAATGCTGACGGGGTAGCATTCTGGACATCAGACAGCTTAACTTCCGGCTCGCAGTCATTTTTGGACTTTAGAATTTCTCCGTGCTGTGCATTCTAGAATTCCAACACAATCCGAATCTAGAATGCAGACATATGGTGCTTCTGGAATTCAGACACCCTGAGTTCTGGAATGTGGACATTGAATGACCCTCGAGTTCAGACAGGTAAGGATTCCAGAGTTTGACCAACCTGATATTCCGGAACTCAACCGTCCATTGATTCTGGAATCAGAATCGTTCAGAATGGTAGAATGCTGACATGGTAGCATTCCGGACGTCAGACAACTTAACTTCCGGCTAGCAGGCATTTTAGGACTTTAGAATGTTGCCGTGCTGTGCATTCTAGAACTCTGCTACATTCCAATTCTAGAATGCTGACATTTGGTGTTTCTGGAATTCAGCCACCCTGAGTGCCGGAATGTGGACATTGAATGACTCTCGAGTTCAGACACAAAAGGATTGTAGAATTTGGCCACCCTGACTTTCTGGAACTCAGCCGTCCATTGATTCTAGAAGCCAGAATCTTTCAGAATGGTAGAATGCTGACGTGGTAGCATTCTGGACGTCAGGCACCTTAACTTCCGGCTAGCAGTCATTTGAGGACTTTAGAATTCCGCCAAGCAGTGCATTCTAGAATTCCGCCACATTGTGATTCTAGAATACAGACTTTTGGTCCTTCTGGAATTCAGACCCCCTGAGTTCCGGAATGTGGACATTGAATGACTCTCGAGTTCAGACACGCAAGGACTCTAGAATTTGGCCAAACTGACATTCCTCAACTCAGCCTTCCATTGATTCTAGAACCCAGAATCTTTCAGAATGGTAGAATGCTGACCTCGTAGCACTCTGGACGTCAGATACCTTAACTTCCGGCTAGCAGGCATATTAGGATTTCAGAAGTCCACCGTGCTGTGCATTCTGGAATTCCACGACATTCCGAATCTAGAATGCACACAGTTGGTGCTTCTGGAATTCAGACACCCTGAGGTCTGGAATGTGGACATTGAATGACTCTCGAGTTCAGACACGCAATGATTCTAGAGTTTGGCCTCCCTGACATTCCAGAACTCAGCCGTCCGTTGATTCTAGAACCCAGATTCTTTCAGAATGGTAGAATGCTGACGTGGTAGCATACTGGACGTCAGACACTTTAACTTCCGGCTCGCAGTCATTTTAGGACTTTAGATTTCCACCGTGCTGTGCATTCTAGAATTCCACCACATTCCGATTCTAGAATGCAGACATTTGGTGGTTCTGGAATTCAGACACCATGAGTTCCAGAACGTGGACATTGAACGACTCTCGAGTTCAGACACGCAAGGATTCTAGAGTTTGGACACCCTGATATTCCAGAACTAAGCCGTCCATTGATTCTAGAACCCAGAATCTTTCAGAACGGTAGAATGCTGACGTGGTAGCATTCTGGACGTCAGACACCTTAACTTCCGGCTAGCAGTCATTTTTGGACTTTTGAATTTCTCCGTGCTGTGCATTCTAGAACTCTCCCACATTCCGATTCTAGAATGCTGACATTTGTTGATTCTGGAATTCAGACAGCCTGAGTTCTGGAATGTGGACATTGAATGACTCTCGAGTTCAGACACGCAAGGACTCTAGAGTTTGGCCACCCTGACATTCCGGAACTCAGCTATAAATTGATTCTAGAACACAGAATCTTTCAGAACTGTAGAATGCTGACGTGGTAGCATTCTTGACGTCAGACAAATTAACTCCCGGCTAGCAGGCATTTTAGGTCTTTAGAATTCCACCATGCTGTGCATTCTAGAATTCCACCACATTGTGATTCTAGAATACAGACTTTTGGTGCTTCTGGAATTCAGACCCCCTGAGTTCCGGAATGTGGACATTGAATGACTCTTGAGTTCAGACACGTAAGGATTCTAGAGTTTGGCCACCCTGACATTCCAGAACTCAGCCGTCCATTGATGCTAGAACCCAGTATCATTCAGAACGGTAGAATGCTGACGTGGTAGCATTCTGGACATGAGATATCTTAACTTCTGGATAGCAGGCATTTTAGGACTTTAGAATTCCGCCGTGCTGTGCATTCTAGAATTCCACCACATTCCGATTCTAGAATGCAGACATTTGGTGCTTCTGGAATTCAGACACCCTGAGTTCCGGCATGTGAACATTGAATGACTCTCTGGTTCAGACACGTAAGGACTCTAGAGTTTGGCCAGCCTGACATTCCGGAACTCTAACATCCATTGACTCTAGAACCCAGAATCTTTCAGAATGGTAGAATGCTGACCTCGTAGCATTCTGGACGTCAGATACCTTAACTTCCGGCTAGCAGGTATTTTAGGAATTTACAATTCCACCGTGCTGTGCATTCTAGAATTCTGCCACATTCCCATTCTAGAATGCCGACATTTGGTGCTTCTGGAAATCAGACGCTCTGAGTTCCGGTATGTGGACATTAAATTACTCTCGAGATCAGATACGTAAGGAATCTAGAGTTTGGCCAACCTGATATTCCGGAACTCAGCCGTCCATTGATTCTAGAACCCAGAATTTTTCAGAATGTTAGAATGCTGACGTGGAAGCATTCTGGACGTCAGACACCTTAACTTCCGAATGGCAGGCATTTTAGGAATTTAGAATTTCTCCGTGCTGTGCAATCTAGAATTCCACCACAATCCGATTCCAGAATGCAGACATTTGGTGCTTCTGGAATTCAGAAACCCTGAGTTCCAGAATGTGGACATTGAATGACTCTCGAGTTCAGACACGCAAGGATTCTAGAGTTTGGCCACCCTGACATTCCAGAACTACACCGTCAATTGATTCTAGAACCCAGAATCTTTCAGAATGGTAGAATGCTGACGTGGTAGCATTCTGGACGTCAGACACCTTAACTTCCGGCTAGCAGCCATTTTTGTACTTTAGAATTTCTCCGTGCTGTGCAATCTAGAATTCCACCACAATCCGATTCTAGAATGCAGACATTTGGTGTTTCTGGAATTCAGACACGCTGAGTGCCGGAATGTGGACATTGAATGACTCTCGGGTTCAGACACAAAAGGATTGTAGAGTTTGGCCACCCTGACTTTCTGGAACTCAGCCGTCCATTGATTCTAGAACCCAGAATCTTTCAGAATGGAAGAATGCTGACGTGGTAGCATTCTGGACGTCAGACACCTTAACTTCCGGCTAGCAGGCATTTTAGGACTTTAGAATTCCGCCGTGCTGTGCATTCCAGAATTCCACCACATTCCGATTCTAGAATGAAGACATTTGGTGCTTCTGGAATTCAGACACACTGAGTTCCGGAATGTGGACATTGAATGACTCTTGAGTTCAGACACGCAAGGATTCTAGAGTTTGGCCAGCCTGACATTCCGGAACTCAGCCATACATTGATTCTAGAACAAAGAATCTTTCAGAACTGTAGAATGCTGACGTGGTAGCATTCTGGACGTCAGACAAATTAACTCCCGGCTAGCAGGCATTTTAGGTCTTTAGAATTCCACCGTGCTGTGCATTCTAGAATACCGCCACATTGCGATTCTAGAAAACAGACTTTTGGTGCCTCTGGAATTCAGACACCCTGAGTTCCGGAATGTGGACATTGAATGACTCTCGAGTTCAGACTTGTCAGGATTCTAGAGTTTGGCCACCCTGACATTCCAGAACTCAGCCGTCAATTGATTCTAGAACCCAGAATCTTTCAGAATGGTAGAATGCTGACCTCGTAGCATTCTGGATGCAGATACCTTAACTTCCGGCCAGCAGGCATTTTAGGAAATTACAATTCCGCCGTGCTGTGCATTCTAGAATTCCGCAACATTCCGATTCTAGAATGCGGTCATTTGGTGCTTCTGGAATTCAGACCCTCTGAGTTCCGGAATGTGGACATTGAATGACTCTCGAGATCAGATATGTAAGGATTCTAGAGTATGGCCACCCTGACATTCCGGAACAAAAACATCCATTGATTCTTTAACCCAGAATCTTTCAGAATGGTAGGATGCTAATGTGGCAGCATTCTGGACGTTAGACACCTTAACTTCTGGCTAGCAGGCATTTTAGGAGTTTAGAATTCTGCCGTGCTGTGCTTTCTAGAGATCCGCCACATTCCGATTCAAAAATGCAGACTTTTGATGCTTCTTGAATTCAGACACCCTGAGTTCCGGAATGTGGACATTGAATGACTCTCGAGTTCAGACACGCAAGGATTCTAGAGTTTGGCCACCCTTGCGTTCCGGAACTCAGCCGTCAATTGATTCTAGAACCCACAATCTTTCACAATGGTAGAATAATGACGTGGTAGCATTCTGGACATCAGACACCTTAACTTCTGGCTAGCAGGCATTTTAGGACTTTAGAATTCCACCGTGCTGTGCATTCTAGAATTTCACCACATTCCGATTCTAGAATACAGACATTTGGTGCTTCTGGAATTCAGACACCCTGAGTTCCAGAATGTGGACATTGAATGACTCTCGAGTTCAGACACGCAAGGATTTTAGAGTTTGTCCACCCTGACATTACAGAACAAAGCCGTCGATTTTTTCTAGAACCCAGTATCTTTCAGAATGGTAGAATGCTGACGTGGTAGCATTCTGGACGACAGACACCTTAACTTCCGGCTAGCAGTCATTTTAGGAATATAGAATTTCTCTCTGCTGTACATCCTGGAATTCCGCCATATTCCGATTCTAAAATGCAGTAATTTGGTGCTTCTGGAATTCAGACACCCTGAGTTCCGGAATGTGGACTTTGAATGACTCTCGAGTTCAGAGATGCAAGGAATGTAGAGTTTAGCCACCCTGACATTCTGGAACTCAGCCGTCCATTGATTATAGAACCCAGAATCTTTCACAATGGTAGAATGATGACATGGTAGCATTCTGGACGTCAGACACCTTAACTTCCGGCTAGCAGGCATTTTATGACTTTAGAATTCCACGATGTTGTGCATTCTAGAATTCCACCATATTCCGATTCTAGAATGCAGACATTTGGTGCTACTGGAATTCACATACCCTGAGTTCCGGAATGTGGACATTGAATGACTCTCGAGTTCAGACACGCAATGATTCTAGAGTTTGGCCAACCTGACATTATGGAATGCAACCGTCCATTGATTCTAGAACCCAGAATCTTTCAGAATGGTAGGATGCTGGCGTGATAGCATTCTGGACGTCAGACACTTTAACTTTTGGCTAGCAGGCATTATAGGACTTTAGAATTCCACCATGCTGTGCATTCTTGAATTTCACCACATTCCAATTCCAGAATTCAAACATTTGTTGCTTCTGGAATTCAGACACCCTGCGTTCCGGAATGTGGACATTGAATGACTCTCGAGTTCAGACACGCAAGGATTCTAGAGTTTGGCCACCCTGACATTCCGGAACTCAGCCATCCATTGATTCTAGAACACAGAATCTTTCAGAATGGTAGAATGCTGACTTGGTAGCATTCCGGACGTCAAACACCTTAACTTCCAGCTAGAAGGCATTTTAGGACATTAGAATTCCACCGTGCTGTGCATTCTAGAATTCTGCCACATTACGATTCTAAATGCAGACATTTGGTGCTTCTGGAATTCAGACATCTTGAGTTAGGGAATGTGGACTCTGAATGACTCTCGAGTTCAGACACGCAATGATTTTAGAGTTTGGCCGCCCTGACATTCCGGAACTCAGCCATCCATTGATTCTAGAACTCAGAATATTTCAGAATGGTAGAAAGCTGACCTAGTAGCATTCTGGATATCAGACACCTTATCTTCCGGCTAGCAGGCATTTTAGGACTTTAGAATTCTGCCATGCTGTGCATTCTAGAATTCCGCCACATTCCGATTCTAGAATGCAGACATTTGGTGCTTCTCGAATTCAGACACCCTGAATTCCGGAATGTGGACACTGAAAGACTCTCGAGTTCTGACACGCCAGGATTCTAGAGTGTGACCGCCGTGACATTTCAGAACTCAGCCGTCCATTGATTCTAGAACCCGGAATCTTTCAGAACTTTAGAATGCTGACCTAGTAGCATTCTGGAGGTCAGACATCTTAACTTCCAACAAGAAGGCATTTCAGGACTTTAGAATTCCACCGTGCTGTGCATTTTAGAATTCTGCCACATTACGATTCTAAATGCAGACATTTGGTGCTTCTGGAATTCAGACACCCTGAGTTCCGGAATGTGGACACTGAATGACTCTCGAGTTCAGACACGCAATGATTCTAGAGTTTGGCCACCCTGACATTCTGGAACTCAGCCATCCATTGATTCAAGAACCCAGAATATTTCAGAATGGTAGAATGCTGTCCTGGTAGCATATTGGACGTTAGACACCTTAACTTCCGGCTAGCAGGCATTTTAGGATTTTAGAATTCCGCCGTGCTGTGCATTCTAGAATTCCGCTACATTCCGATTCTAGAATGCAGACATTTGTTTCTTCTGGAATTCAGACACCCATGGGTCCGGAAAGTGTGCATTGAATGACACTCGAGTTCAGACATGTAAGGATTCTAGAGTTTGGACATCCTGACATTCTGGAACTCAACCGTCCATAGATTCTAGAACCCAGAATCTTTCAGAACGGTAGAATGCTGACATGGTAGCATTCTGGACGTCAGACAACTTAACTTCCGGCTAGCAGGCATTATAGGACTTTAGAATTCCGCCGTGCTGTGCATTCTAGAATTCCGCCACATTCCGATTCTAGAATGCAGACATTTGGTGCAACTGGAATTCAGACACCCTGAGTTTCAGAATGTGGACAATGAATGACTCTCGAGTTCAGACACCCAAGGATTCTAGAGTTTGGCCACCCTGACATTCCGGAACTCAGCCATCCATTGATTCTAGAACCCAGAATCTTTCAAAACGGTAGAATGCTGACCTAGTAGCATTCAGGACGTCAGATACCTTAACTTGCTGGTAGCACGAAATTTAGGACTTTAGAATTCTGCCGTACTGTGCAGTATAGAATTCCGCCACATTACGATTCTAAATGCAGACATTTGGTGCTTCTGGAAATCAGACACCCTGAGTTCCGGAATGTGGACACTGAATGACTCTCGAGTTCAGACACGCAATGATTCTAGAGTTTGGCCACCCTGACATTCCGGAACTCAGCCATCCATTGATTCTAGAACCCAGAATATTTCAGAATGGTAGAATGCTGTCCTGGTAGCATATTGGACGTTAGACACCTTAACTTCCGGCTAGCAGGCATTTTAGGATTTTAGAATTCTGCCGTGCTGTGCATTCTAGAATTCCGCCACATTCCGATTCTAGAATGCAGACATTTGGTTCTTCTGGAATTCAGACAACCTGAGTTCTGGAATGTGCACATTGAATGACACTCGAGTTCAGACACGTAAGGATTCTAGAGTTTGGCCATCCTGACATTCTGGAACTCAACCGTCCGTAGATTCTAGAACCCAGAATCTTTCAGAACGGTAGAATGCTGACGTGGTAGCATTCTGGACGTCAGACAACTTAACTTCCAGCTAGCAGGCATTATAGGACTTTAGAATTCCGCCGTGCTGTGCATTCTAGAATTCCGCCACATTCCGATTCTAGAATGCAGACATTTGGTGCATCTGGAATTCAGACACCCTGAGTTTCAGAATGTGGATATTGAATGACTTTAGATTTCTGACTCGTAATAATTCTGGACTTTGGCCACCCTGACATTCCGGAACTCAACTGTCCATTGATTCTAGAACCCAGAATCTTTAAGAATGGTAGGATGCTGACGTGGTAGCATTCTGGACGTCAGACAACTTAACTTCCGGCTAGGAGACATTATAGGAATTTAGAATTCCACCGTGCTGTGCATTCTAGAATTCCGCCACATTCCGATTCGAGAATGCAGACATTTGGTGCTTCTGGAATTCAGACACCCTGAATTCCGGAATGTGGACATTGAATGACTCTCGATTTCAGTCACATAAGGATTCTAGAGTTTGGCCACCCTGACATTCCGGAACTCAACCATCCATTGATTCTAGAACCCAGAATCTTTCAGAACGGTAGAATGCTGACGTGGTAGCATACTGGACGTCAGACACCTTAACTTCCGGCTCGCAGGCATTTTAGGACTTTAGAATTCCACCGTGCTGTGCATTCTAGAATTCCACCACATTCCGATTCTAGAATGCAGACATTTGGTGCTTCTGGAATTCAGACACCCTGAGTTCCAGAATGTGGACATTGAATGACTCTCTAGTTCAGACACGCAAGGATTCTAGAGTTTGCCCACCCTGACACTCCAGAACTAAGCTGTCCATTGATTCTAGAACCCAGAATCTTTCAGTATGGTAGAATGCTGACGGGGTAGCCTTCTGGACATCAGACAGCTTAACTTCCGGCTCGCAGTCATTTTTGGACTTTAGAATTTCTCCGTGCTGTGCATTCTAGAATTCCAACACAATCCGAATCTAGAATGCAGACATATGGTGCTTCTGGAATTCAGACACCCTGAGTTCTGGAATGTGGACATTGAATGACCCTCGAGTTCAGACAGGTAAGGATTCCAGAGTTTGACCAACCTGATATTCCGGAACTCAACCGTCCATTGATTCTGGAATCAGAATCGTTCAGAATGGTAGAATGCTGACATGGTAGCATTCCGGACGTCAGACAACTTAACTTCCGGCTAGCAGGCATTTTAGGACTTTAGAATGTTGCCATGCTGTGCATTCTAGAACTCTGCTACATTCCAATTCTAGAATGCTGACATTTGGTGTTTCTGGAATTCAGCCACCCTGAGTGCCGGAATGTGGACATTGAATGACTCTCGAGTTCAGACACAAAAGGATTGTAGAATTTGGCCACCCTGACTTTCTGGAACTCAGCCGTCCATTGATTCTAGAAGCCAGAATCTTTCAGAATGGTAGAATGCTGACGTGGTAGCATTCTGGACGTCAGGCACCTTAACTTCCGGCTAGCAGTCATTTGAGGACTTTAGAATTCCGCCAAGCAGTGCAATCTAGAATTCCGCCACATTGTGATTCTAGAATACAGACTTTTGGTCCTTCTGGAATTCAGACCCCCTGAGTTCCGGAATGTGGACATTGAATGACTCTCGAGTTCAGACACGCAAGGACTCTAGAATTTGGCCAAACTGACATTCCTCAACTCAGCCTTCCATTGATTCTAGAACCCAGAATCTTTCAGAATGGTAGAATGCTGACCTCGTAGCACTCTGGACGTCAGATACCTTAACTTCCGGCTAGCAGGCATATTAGGATTTCAGAAGTCCACCGTGCTGTGCATTCTGGAATTCCACGACATTCCGAATCTAGAATGCACACAGTTGGTGCTTCTGGAATTCAGACACCCTGAGGTCTGGAATGTGGACATTGAATGACTCTCGAGTTCAGACACGCAATGATTCTAGAGTTTGGCCTCCCTGACATTCCAGAACTCAGCCGTCCGTTGATTCTAGAACCCAGAATCTTTCAGAATGGTAGAATGCTGACGTGGTAGCATACTGGACGTCAGACACTTTAACTTCCGGCTCGCAGTCATTTTAGGACTTTAGATTTCCACCGTGCTGTGCATTCTAGAATTCCACCACATTCCGATTCTAGAATGCAGACATTTGGTGGTTCTGGAATTCAGACACCATGAGTTCCAGAATGTGGACATTGAACGACTCTTGAGTTCAGACACGCAAGGATTCTAGAGTTTGGACACCCTGATTTTCCAGAACTAAGCCGTCCATTGATTCTAGAACCCAGAATCTTTCAGAATGGTAGAATGCTGACGTGGTAGCATTCTGGACGTCAGACACCTTAACTTCCGGCTCGCAGTCATTTTAGGACTTTAGATTTCCGCCGTGCTGTGCATTCTAGAATTCCACCACATTCCGATTCTAGAATGAAGACATTTGGTGCTTCTGGAATTCAGACACACTGAGTTCCGGAATGTGGACATTGAATGACTCTTGAGTTCAGACACGCAAGGATTCTAGAGTTTGGCCAGCCTGACATTCCGGAACTCAGCCATACATTGATTCTAGAACAAAGAATCTTTCAGAACTGTAGAATGCTGACGTGGTAGCATTCTGGACGTCAGACAAATTAACTCCCGGCTAGCAGGCATTTTAGGTCTTTAGAATTCCACCGTGCTGTGCATTCTAGAATACCGCCACATTGCGATTCTAGAAAACAGACTTTTGGTGCCTCTGGAATTCAGACACCCTGAGTTCCGGAATGTGGACATTGAATGACTCTCGAGTTCAGACTTGTCAGGATTCTAGAGTTTGCCCACCCTGACATTCCAGAACTCAGCCGTCAATTGATTCTAAAACCCAGAATCTTTCAGAATGGTAGAATGCTGACCTCGTAGCATTCTGGATGCAGATACCTTAACTTCCGGCCAGCAGGCATTTTAGGAAATTACAATTCCGCCGTGCTGTGCATTCTAGAATTCCGCAACATTCCGATTCTAGAATGCGGTCATTTGGTGCTTCTGGAATTCAGACCCTCTGAGTTCCGGAATGTGGACATTGAATGACTCTCGAGATCAGATATGTAAGGATTCTAGAGTATGGCCACCCTGACATTCCGGAACAAAAACATCCATTGATTCTTTAACCCAGAATCTTTCAGAATGGTAGGATGCTAATGTGGCAGCATTCTGGACGTTAGACACCTTAACTTCTGGCTAGCAGGCATTTTAGGAGTTTAGAATTCTGCCATGCTGTGCTTTCTAGAGATCCGCCACATTCCGATTCAAAAATGCAGACTTTGATGCTTCTTGAATTCAGACACCCTGAGTTCCGGAATGTGGACATTGAATGACTCTCGAGTTCAGACACGCAAGGATTCTAGAGTTTGGACACCCTGATATTCCAGAACTAAGCCGTCCATTGATTCTAGAACCCAGAATCTTTCAGAACGGTAGAATGCTGACGTGGTAGCATTCTGGACGTCAGACACCTTAACTTCCGGCTAGCAGTCATTTTTGGACTTTTGAATTTCTCCGTGCTGTGCATTCTAGAACTCTCCCACATTCCGATTCTAGAATGCTGACATTTGTTGATTCTGGAATTCAGACAGCCTGAGTTCTGGAATGTGGACATTGAATGACTCTCGAGTTCAGACACGCAAGGACTCTAGAGTTTGGCCACCCTGACATTCCGGAACTCAGCTATAAATTGATTCTAGAACACAGAATCTTTCAGAACTGTAGAATGCTGACGTGGTAGCATTCTTGACGTCAGACAAATTAACTCCCGGCTAGCAGGCATTTTAGGTCTTTAGAATTCCACCATGCTGTGCATTCTAGAATTCCACCACATTGTGATTCTAGAATACAGACTTTTGGTGCTTCTGGAATTCAGACCCCCTGAGTTCCGGAATGTGGACATTGAATGACTCTTGAGTTCAGACACGTAAGGATTCTAGAGTTTGGCCACCCTGACATTCCAGAACTCAGCCGTCCATTGATGCTAGAACCCAGTATCATTCAGAACGGTAGAATGCTGACGTGGTAGCATTCTGGACATGAGATATCTTAACTTCTGGATAGCAGGCATTTTAGGACTTTAGAATTCCGCCGTGCTGTGCATTCTAGAATTCCGCCACATTCCGATTCTAGAATGCAGACATTTGGTGCTTCTGGAATTCAGACACCCTGAGTTCCGGCATGTGAACATTGAATGACTCTCTGGTTCAGACACGTAAGGACTCTAGAGTTTGGCCAGCCTGACATTCCGGAACTCAAACATCCATTGACTCTAGAACCCAGAATCTTTCAGAATGGTAGAATGCTGACCTCGTAGCATTCTGGACGTCAGATACCTTAACTTCCGGCTAGCAGGTATTTTAGGAATTTACAATTCCACCGTGCTGTGCATTCTAGAATTCTGCCACATTCCCATTCTAGAATGCCGACATTTGGTGCTTCTGGAAATCAGACGCTCTGAGTTCCGGTATGTGGACATTAAATTACTCTCGAGATCAGATACGTAAGGAATCTAGAGTTTGGCCACCCTGATATTCCGGAACTCAGCCGTCCATTGATTCTAGAACCCAGAATTTTTCAGAATGTTAGAATGCTGACGTGGAAGCATTCTGGACGTCAGACACCTTAACTTCCGAATGGCAGGCATTTTAGGAATTTAGAATTTCTCCGTGCTGTGCAATCTAGAATTCCACCACAATCCGATTCCAGAATGCAGACATTTGGTGCTTCTGGAATTCAGAAACCCTGAATTCCAGAATGTGGACATTGAATGACTCTTGAGTTCAGACACGCAAGGATTCTAGAGTTTGGCCACCCTGACATTCCAGAACTACACCGTCAATTGATTCTAGAACCCAGAATCTTTCAGAATGGTAGAATGCTGACGTGGTAGCATTCTGGACGTCAGACACCTTAACTTCCGGCTAGCCGCCATTTTTGTACTTTAGAATTTCTCCGTGCTGTGCAATCTAGAATTCCACCACAATCCGATTCTAGAATGCAGACATTTGGTGTTTCTGGAATTCAGACACGCTGAGTGCCGGAATGTGGACATTGAATGACTCTCGGGTTCAGACACAAAAGGATTGTAGAGTTTGGCCACCCTGACTTTCTGGAACTCAGCCGTCCATTGATTCTAGAACCCAGAATCTTTCAGAGTGGAAGAATGCTGACGTGGTAGCATTCTGGACGTCAGACACCTTAACTTCCGGCTAGCAGGCATTTTAGGACTTTAGAATTCCGCCGTGCTGTGCATTCCAGAATTCCGCCACATTCCGATTCTAGAATGAAGACATTTGGTGCTTCTGGAATTCAGACACACTGAGTTCCGGAATGTGGACATTGAATGACTCTTGAGTTCAGACACGCAAGGATTCTAGAGTTTGGCCAGCCTGACATTCCGGAACTCAGCCATACATTGATTCTAGAACAAAGAATCTTTCAGAACTGTAGAATGCTGACGTGGTAGCATTCTGGACGTCAGACAAATTAACTCCCGGCTAGCAGGCATTTTAGGTCTTTAGAATTCCACCGTGCTGTGCATTCTAGAATACCGCCACATTGCGATTCTAGAAAACAGACTTTTGGTGCTTCTGGAATTCAGACACCCTGAGTTCCGGAATGTGGACATTGAATGACTCTCGAGTTCAGACTTGTAAGGATTCTAGTGTTTGGCCACCCTGACATTCCAGAACTCAGCCGTCAATTGATTCTAGAACCCAGAATCTTTCAGAATGGTAGAATGCTGACCTCGTAGCATTCTGGATGCAGATACCTTAACTTCCGGCCAGCAGGCATTTTAGGAAATTACAATTCCGCCGTGCTGTGCATTCTAGAATTCCGCAACATTCCGATTCTAGAATGCGGTCATTTGGTGCTTCTGGAATTCAGACCCTCTGAGTTCCGGAATGTGGACATTGAATGACTCTCGAGATCAGATATGTAAGGATTCTAGAGTATGGCCACCCTGACATTCCGGAACAAAAACATCCATTGATTCTTTAACCCAGAATCTTTCAGAATGGTAGGATGCTAATGTGGCAGCATTCTGGACGTTAGACACCTTAACTTCTGGCTAGCAGGCATTTTAGGAGTTTAGAATTCTGCCATGCTGTGCTTTCTAGAGATCCGCCACATTCCGATTCAAAAATGCAGACTTTGATGCTTCTTGAATTCAGACACCCTGAGTTCCGGAATGTGGACATTGAATGACTCTCGAGTTCAGACACGCAAGGATTCTAGAGTTTGGCCACCCTTGCGTTCCGGAACTCAGCCGTCAATTGATTCTAGAACCCACAATCTTTCACAATGGTAGAATAATGACGTGGTAGCATTCTGGACATCAGACACCTTAACTTCTGGCTAGCAGGCATTTTAGGACTTTAGAATTCCACCGTGCTGTGCATTCTAGAATTTCACCACATTCCAATTCTAGAATACAGACATTTGGTGCTTCTGGAATTCAGACACCCTGAGTTCCAGAATGTGGACATTGAATGACTCTCGAGTTCAGACACGCAAGGATTTTAGAGTTTGTCCACCCTGACATTACAGAACAAAGCCGTCGATTTTTTCTAGAACCCAGTATCTTTCAGAATGGTAGAATGCTGACGTGGTAGCTTTCTGGACGACAGACACCTTAACTTCCGGCTAGCAGTCATTTTAGGAATATAGAATTTCTCTCTGCTGTGCATCATGGAATTCCGCCATATTCCGATTCTAAAATGCAGTAATTTGGTGCTTCTGGAATTCAGACACCCTGAGTTCCGGAATGTGGACTTTGAATGACTCTCGAGTTCAGAGATGCAAGGAATGTAGAGTTTAGCCACCCTGACATTCTGGAACTCAGCCGTCCATTGATTACAGAACCCAGAATCTTTCACAATGGTAGAATGATGACATGGTAGCATTCTGGACGTCAGACACCTTAACTTCTGGCTAGCAGGCATTTTATGACTTTAGAATTCCACGATGTTGTGCATTCTAGAATTCCACCATATTCCGATTCTAGAATGCAGACATTTGGTGCTACTGGAATTCACATACCCTGAGTTCCGGAATGTGGACATTGAATGACTCTCGAGTTCAGACACGCAATGATTCTAGAGTTTGGCCAACCTGACATTATGGAATGCAACCGTCCATTGATTCTAGAACCCAGAATCTTTCAGAATGGTAGGATGCTGGCGTGATAGCATTCTGGACGTCAGACACTTTAACTTTTGGCTAGCAGGCATTATAGGACTTTAGAATTCCACCATGCTGTGCATTCTTGAATTTCACCACATTCCAATTCCAGAATTCAAACATTTGTTGCTTCTGGAATTCAGACACCCTGCGTTCCGGAATGTGGACATTGAATGACTCTCGAGTTCAGACACGCAAGGATTCTAGAGTTTGGCCACCCTGACATTCCGGAACTCAGCCATCCATTGATTCTAGAACACAGAATCTTTCAGAATGGTAGAATGCTGACTTGGTAGCATTCCGGACGTCAAACACCTTAACTTCCAGCTAGAAGGCATTTTAGGACATTAGAATTCCACCGTGCTGTGCATTCTAGAATTCTGCCACATTACGATTCTAAATGCAGACATTTGGTGCTTCTGGAATTCAGACATCTTGAGTTAGGGAATGTGGACTCTGAATGACTCTCGAGTTCAGACACGCAATGATTTTAGAGTTTGGCCGCCCTGACATTCCGGAACTCAGCCATCCATTGATTCTAGAACTCAGAATATTTCAGAATGGTAGAAAGCTGACCTAGTAGCATTCTGGATATCAGACACCTTATCTTCCGGCTAGCAGGCATTTTAGGACTTTAGAATTCTGCCATGCTGTGCATTCTAGAATTCCGCCACATTCCGATTCTAGAATGCAGACATTTGGTGCTTCTCGAATTCAGACACCCTGAATTCCGGAATGTGGACACTGAAAGACTCTCGAGTTCTGACACGCCAGGATTCTAGAGTGTGACCGCCGTGACATTTCAGAACTCAGCCGTCCATTGATTCTAGAACCCGGAATCTTTCAGAACTTTAGAATGCTGACCTAGTAGCATTCTGGAGGTCAGACATCTTAACTTCCAACAAGAAGGCATTTCAGGACTTTAGAATTCCACCGTGCTGTGCATTTTAGAATTCTGCCACATTACGATTCTAAATGCAGACATTTGGTGCTTCTGGAATTCAGACACCCTGAGTTCCGGAATGTGGACACTGAATGACTCTCGAGTTCAGACACGCAATGATTCTAGAGTTTGGCCACCCTGACATTCTGGAACTCAGCCATCCATTGATTCAAGAACCCAGAATATTTCAGAATGGTAGAATGCTGTCCTGGTAGCATATTGGACGTTAGACACCTTAACTTCCGGCTAGCAGGCATTTTAGGATTTTAGAATTCCGCCGTGCTGTGCATTCTAGAATTCCGCTACATTCCGATTCTAGAATGCAGACATTTGTTTCTTCTGGAATTCAGACACCCATGGGTCCGGAAAGTGTGCATTGAATGACACTCGAGTTCAGACACGTAAGGATTCTAGAGTTTGGACATCCTGACATTCTGGAACTCAACCGTCCATAGATTCTAGAACCCAGAATCTTTCAGAACGGTAGAATGCTGACATGGTAGCATTCTGGACGTCAGACAACTTAACTTCCGGCTAGCAGGCATTATAGGACTTTAGAATTCCGCCGTGCTGTGCATTCTAGAATTCCGCCACATTCCGATTCTAGAATGCAGACATTTGGTGCAACTGGAATTCAGACACCCTGAGTTTCAGAATGTGGACAATGAATGACTCTCGAGTTCAGACACCCAAGGATTCTAGAGTTTGGCCACCCTGACATTCCGGAACTCAGCCATCCATTGATTCTAGAACCCAGAATCTTTCAAAACGGTAGAATGCTGACCTAGTAGCATTCAGGACGTCAGATACCTTAACTTGCTGGTAGCACGAAATTTAGGACTTTAGAATTCTGCCGTACTGTGCAGTATAGAATTCCGCCACATTACGATTCTAAATGCAGACATTTGGTGCTTCTGGAAATCAGACACCCTGAGTTCCGGAATGTGGACACTGAATGACTCTCGAGTTCAGACACGCAATGATTCTAGAGTTTGGCCACCCTGACATTCCGGAACTCAGCCATCCATTGATTCTAGAACCCAGAATATTTCAGAATGGTAGAATGCTGTCCTGGTAGCATATTGGACGTTAGACACCTTAACTTCCGGCTAGCAGGCATTTTAGGATTTTAGAATTCTGCCGTGCTGTGCATTCTAGAATTCCGCCACATTCCGATTCTAGAATGCAGACATTTGGTTCTTCTGGAATTCAGACAACCTGAGTTCTGGAATGTGCACATTGAATGACACTCGAGTTCAGACACGTAAGGATTCTAGAGTTTGGCCATCCTGACATTCTGGAACTCAACCGTCTGTAGATTCTAGAACCCAGAATCTTTCAGAACGGTAGAATGCTGACGTGGTAGCATTCTGGACGTCAGACAACTTAACTTCCAGCTAGCAGGCATTATAGGACTTTAGAATTCCGCCGTGCTGTGCATTCTAGAATTCCGCCACATTCCGATTCTAGAATGCAGACATTTGGTGCATCTGGAATTCAGACACCCTGAGTTTCAGAATGTGGATATTGAATGACTTTAGATTTCTGACTCGTAATAATTCTGGACTTTGGCCACCCTGACATTCCGGAACTCAACTGTCCATTGATTCTAGAACCCAGAATCTTTAAGAATGGTAGGATGCTGACGTGGTAGCATACTGGACGTCAGATACCTTAACTTCCGGCTCGCAGGCATTTTAGGACTTTAGAATTCCACCGTGCTGTGCATTCTAGAATTCCACCACATTCCGATTCTAGAATGCAGACATTTGGTGCTTCTGGAATTCAGACACCCTGAGTTCCAGAATGTGGACATTGAATGACTCTCTAGTTCAGACACGCAAGGATTCTAGGGTTTGCCCACCCTGACATTCCAGAACTAAGCTGTCCATTGATTCTAGAACCCAGAATCTTTCAGTATGGTAGAATGCTGATGGGGTAGCATTCTGGACATCAGACAGCTTAACTTCCGGCTCGCAGTCATTTTTGGACTTTAGAATTTCTCCGTGCTGTGCATTCTAGAATTCCAACACAATCCGAATCTAGAATGCAGACATATGGTGCTTCTGGAATTCAGACACCCTGAGTTCTGGAATGTGGACATTGAATGACCCTCGAGTTCAGACAGGTAAGGATTCCAGAGTTTGACCAACCTGATATTCCGGAACTCAACCGTCCATTGATTCTGGAATCAGAATCGTTCAGAATGGTAGAATGCTGACATGGTAGCATTCCGGACGTCAGACAACTTAACTTCCGGCTAGCAGGCATTTTAGGACTTTAGAATTTTGCCGTGCTGTGCATTCTAGAACTCTGCTACATTCCAATTCTAGAATGCTGACATTTGGTGTTTCTGGAATTCAGCCACCCTGAGTGCCGGAATGTGGACATTGAATGACTCTCGAGTTCAGACACAAAAGGATTGTAGAATTTGGCCACCCTGACTTTCTGGAACTCAGCCGTCCATTGATTCTAGAAGCCAGAATCTTTCAGAATGGTAGAATGCTGACGTGGTAGCATTCTGGACGTCAGGCACCTTAACTTCCGGCTAGCAGTCATTTGAGGACTTTAGAATTCCGCCAAGCAGTGCATTCTAGAATTCCGCCACATTGTGATTCTAGAATACAGACTTTTGGTCCTTCTGGAATTCAGACCCCCTGAGTTCCGGAATGTGGACATTGAATGACTCTTGAGTTCAGACACGCAAGGACTCTAGAATTTGGCCAAACTGACATTCCTCAACTCAGCCTTCCATTGATTCTAGAACCCAGAATCTTTCAGAATGGTAGAATGCTGACCTCGTAGCACTCTGGACGTCAGATACCTTAACTTCCGGCTAGCAGGCATATTAGGATTTCAGAAGTCCACCGTGCTGTGCATTCTGGAATTCCACGACATTCCGAATCTAGAATGCACACAGTTGGTGCTTCTGGAATTCAGACACCCTGAGGTCTGGAATGTGGACATTGAATGACTCTCGAGTTCAGACACGCAATGATTCTAGAGTTTGGCCTCCCTGACATTCCAGAACTCAGCCGTCCGTTGATTCTAGAACCCAGAATCTTTCAGAATGGTAGAATGCTGACGTGGTAGCATACTGGACGTCAGACACTTTAACTTCCGGCTTGCAGTCATTTTAGGACTTTAGATTTCCACCGTGCTGTGCATTCTAGAATTCCACCACATTCCGATTCTAGAATGCAGACATTTGGTGGTTCTGGAATTCAGACACCATGAGTTCCAGAATGTGGACATTGAACGACTCTCGAGTTCAGACACGCAAGGATTCTAGAGTTTGGACACCCTGATATTCCAGAACTAAGCCGTCCATTGATTCTAGAACCCAGAATCTTTCAGAACGGTAGAATGCTGACGTGGTAGCATTCTGGACGTCAGACACCTTAACTTCCGGCTCGCAGTCATTTTAGGACTTTAGATTTCCGCCGTGCTGTGCATTCTAGAATTCCACCACATTCCGATTCTAGAATGAAGACATTTGGTGCTTCTGGAATTCAGACACACTGAGTTCCGGAATGTGGACATTGAATGACTCTTGAGTTCAGACACGCAAGGATTCTAGAGTTTGGCCAGCCTGACATTCCGGAACTCAGCCATACATTGATTCTAGAACAAAGAATCTTTCAGAACTGTAGAATGCTGACGTGGTAGCATTCTGGACGTCAGACAAATTAACTCCCGGCTAGCAGGCATTTTAGGTCTTTAGAATTCCACCGTGCTGTGCATTCTAGAATACCGCCACATTGCGATTCTAGAAAACAGACTTTTGGTGCCTCTGGAATTCAGACACCCTGAGTTACGGAATGTGGACATTGAATGACTCTCGAGTTCAGACTTGTCAGGATTCTAGAGTTTGCCCACCCTGACATTCCAGAACTAAGCTGTCCATTGATTCTAGAACCCAGAATCTTTCAGTATGGTAGAATGCTGATGGGGTAGCATTCTGGACATCAGACAGCTTAACTTCCGGCTCGCAGTCATTTTTGGACTTTAGAATTTCTCCGTGCTGTGCATTCTAGAATTCCAACACAATCCGAATCTAGAATGCAGACATATGGTGCTTCTGGAATTCAGACACCCTGAGTTCTGGAATGTGGACATTGAATGACCCTCGAGTTCAGACAGGTAAGGATTCCAGAGTTTGACCAACCTGATATTCCGGAACTCAACCGTCCATTGATTCTGGAATCAGAATCGTTCAGAATGGTAGAATGCTGACATGGTAGCATTCCGGACGTCAGACAACTTAACTTCCGGCTAGCAGGCATTTTAGGACTTTAGAATTTTGCCGTGCTGTGCATTCTAGAACTCTGCTACATTCCAATTCTAGAATGCTGACATTTGGTGTTTCTGGAATTCAGCCACCCTGAGTGCCGGAATGTGGACATTGAATGACTCTCGAGTTCAGACACAAAAGGATTGTAGAATTTGGCCACCCTGACTTTCTGGAACTCAGCCGTCCATTGATTCTAGAAGCCAGAATCTTTCAGAATGGTAGAATGCTGACGTGGTAGCATTCTGGACGTCAGGCACCTTAACTTCCGGCTAGCAGTCATTTGAGGACTTTAGAATTCCGCCAAGCAGTGCATTCTAGAATTCCGCCACATTGTGATTCTAGAATACAGACTTTTGGTCCTTCTGGAATTCAGACCCCCTGAGTTCCGGAATGTGGACATTGAATGACTCTTGAGTTCAGACACGCAAGGACTCTAGAATTTGGCCAAACTGACATTCCTCAACTCAGCCTTCCATTGATTCTAGAACCCAGAATCTTTCAGAATGGTAGAATGCTGACCTCGTAGCACTCTGGACGTCAGATACCTTAACTTCCGGCTAGCAGGCATATTAGGATTTCAGAAGTCCACCGTGCTGTGCATTCTGGAATTCCACGACATTCCGAATCTAGAATGCACACAGTTGGTGCTTCTGGAATTCAGACACCCTGAGGTCTGGAATGTGGACATTGAATGACTCTCGAGTTCAGACACGCAATGATTCTAGAGTTTGGCCTCCCTGACATTCCAGAACTCAGCCGTCCGTTGATTCTAGAACCCAGAATCTTTCAGAATGGTAGAATGCTGACGTGGTAGCATACTGGACGTCAGACACTTTAACTTCCGGCTTGCAGTCATTTTAGGACTTTAGATTTCCACCGTGCTGTGCATTCTAGAATTCCACCACATTCCGATTCTAGAATGCAGACATTTGGTGGTTCTGGAATTCAGACACCATGAGTTCCAGAATGTGGACATTGAACGACTCTCGAGTTCAGACACGCAAGGATTCTAGAGTTTGGACACCCTGATATTCCAGAACTAAGCCGTCCATTGATTCTAGAACCCAGAATCTTTCAGAATGGTAGAATGCTGACGTGGTAGCATTCTGGACGTCAGACACCTTAACTTCCGGCTCGCAGTCATTTTAGGACTTTAGATTTCCGCCGTGCTGTGCATTCTAGAATTCCACCACATTCCGATTCTAGAATGAAGACATTTGGTGCTTCTGGAATTCAGACACACTGAGTTCCGGAATGTGGACATTGAATGACTCTTGAGTTCAGACACGCAAGGATTCTAGAGTTTGGCCAGCCTGACATTCCGGAACTCAGCCATACATTGATTCTAGAACAAAGAATCTTTCAGAACTGTAGAATGCTGACGTGGTAGCATTCTGGACGTCAGACAAATTAACTCCCGGCTAGCAGGCATTTTAGGTCTTTAGAATTCCACCGTGCTGTGCATTCTAGAATACCGCCACATTGCGATTCTAGAAAACAGACTTTTGGTGCCTCTGGAATTCAGACACCCTGAGTTCCGGAATGTGGACATTGAATGACTCTCGAGTTCAGACTTGTCAGGATTCTAGAGTTTGCCCACCCTGACATTCCAGAACTCAGCCGTCAATTGATTCTAAAACCCAGAATCTTTCAGAATGGTAGAATGCTGACCTCGTAGCATTCTGGATGCAGATACCTTAACTTCCGGCCAGCAGGCATTTTAGGAAATTACAATTCCGCCGTGCTGTGCATTCTAGAATTCCGCAACATTCCGATTCTAGAATGCGGTCATTTGGTGCTTCTGGAATTCAGACCCTCTGAGTTCCGGAATGTGGACATTGAATGACTCTCGAGATCAGATATGTAAGGATTCTAGAGTATGGCCACCCTGACATTCCGGAACAAAAACATCCATTGATTCTTTAACCCAGAATCTTTCAGAATGGTAGGATGCTAATGTGGCAGCATTCTGGACGTTAGACACCTTAACTTCTGGCTAGCAGGCATTTTAGGAGTTTAGAATTCTGCCATGCTGTGCTTTCTAGAGATCCGCCACATTCCGATTCAAAAATGCAGACTTTGATGCTTCTTGAATTCAGACACCCTGAGTTCCGGAATGTGGACATTGAATGACTCTCGAGTTCAGACACGCAAGGATTCTAGAGTTTGGACACCCTGATATTCCAGAACTAAGCCGTCCATTGATTCTAGAACCCAGAATCTTTCAGAACGGTAGAATGCTGACGTGGTAGCATTCTGGACGTCAGACACCTTAACTTCCGGCTAGCAGTCATTTTTGGACTTTTGAATTTCTCCGTGCTGTGCATTCTAGAACTCTCCCACATTCCGATTCTAGAATGCTGACATTTGTTGATTCTGGAATTCAGACAGCCTGAGTTCTGGAATGTGGACATTGAATGACTCTCGAGTTCAGACACGCAAGGACTCTAGAGTTTGGCCACCCTGACATTCCGGAACTCAGCTATAAATTGATTCTAGAACACAGAATCTTTCAGAACTGTAGAATGCTGACGTGGTAGCATTCTTGACGTCAGACAAATTAACTCCCGGCTAGCAGGCATTTTAGGTCTTTAGAATTCCACCATGCTGTGCATTCTAGAATTCCACCACATTGTGATTCTAGAATACAGACTTTTGGTGCTTCTGGAATTCAGACCCCCTGAGTTCCGGAATGTGGACATTGAATGACTCTTGAGTTCAGACACGTAAGGATTCTAGAGTTTGGCCACCCTGACATTCCAGAACTCAGCCGTCCATTGATGCTAGAACCCAGTATCATTCAGAACGGTAGAATGCTGACGTGGTAGCATTCTGGACATGAGATATCTTAACTTCTGGATAGCAGGCATTTTAGGACTTTAGAATTCCGCCGTGCTGTGCATTCTAGAATTCCGCCACATTCCGATTCTAGAATGCAGACATTTGGTGCTTCTGGAATTCAGACACCCTGAGTTCCGGCATGTGAACATTGAATGACTCTCTGGTTCAGACACGTAAGGACTCTAGAGTTTGGCCAGCCTGACATTCCGGAACTCAAACATCCATTGACTCTAGAACCCAGAATCTTTCAGAATGGTAGAATGCTGACCTCGTAGCATTCTGGACGTCAGATACCTTAACTTCCGGCTAGCAGGTATTTTAGGAATTTACAATTCCACCGTGCTGTGCATTCTAGAATTCTGCCACATTCCCATTCTAGAATGCCGACATTTGGTGCTTCTGGAAATCAGACGCTCTGAGTTCCGGTATGTGGACATTAAATTACTCTCGAGATCAGATACGTAAGGAATCTAGAGTTTGGCCACCCTGATATTCCGGAACTCAGCCGTCCATTGATTCTAGAACCCAGAATTTTTCAGAATGTTAGAATGCTGACGTGGAAGCATTCTGGACGTCAGACACCTTAACTTCCGAATGGCAGGCATTTTAGGAATTTAGAATTTCTCCGTGCTGTGCAATCTAGAATTCCACCACAATCCGATTCCAGAATGCAGACATTTGGTGCTTCTGGAATTCAGAAACCCTGAATTCCAGAATGTGGACATTGAATGACTCTTGAGTTCAGACACGCAAGGATTCTAGAGTTTGGCCACCCTGACATTCCAGAACTACACCGTCAATTGATTCTAGAACCCAGAATCTTTCAGAATGGTAGAATGCTGACGTGGTAGCATTCTGGACGTCAGACACCTTAACTTCCGGCTAGCAGCCATTTTTGTACTTTAGAATTTCTCCGTGCTGTGCAATCTAGAATTCCACCACAATCCGATTCTAGAATGCAGACATTTGGTGTTTCTGGAATTCAGACACGCTGAGTGCCGGAATGTGGACATTGAATGACTCTCGGGTTCAGACACAAAAGGATTGTAGAGTTTGGCCACCCTGACTTTCTGGAACTCAGCCGTCCATTGATTCTAGAACCCAGAATCTTTCAGAGTGGAAGAATGCTGACGTGGTAGCATTCTGGACGTCAGACACCTTAACTTCCGGCTAGCAGGCATTTTAGGACTTTAGAATTCCGCCGTGCTGTGCATTCCAGAATTCCGCCACATTCCGATTCTAGAATGAAGACATTTGGTGCTTCTGGAATTCAGACACACTGAGTTCCGGAATGTGGACATTGAATGACTCTTGAGTTCAGACACGCAAGGATTCTAGAGTTTGGCCAGCCTGACATTCCGGAACTCAGCCATACATTGATTCTAGAACAAAGAATCTTTCAGAACTGTAGAATGCTGACGTGGTAGCATTCTGGACGTCAGACAAATTAACTCCCGGCTAGCAGGCATTTTAGGTCTTTAGAATTCCACCGTGCTGTGCATTCTAGAATACCGCCACATTGCGATTCTAGAAAACAGACTTTTGGTGCTTCTGGAATTCAGACACCCTGAGTTCCGGAATGTGGACATTGAATGACTCTCGAGTTCAGACTTGTAAGGATTCTAGTGTTTGGCCACCCTGACATTCCAGAACTCAGCCGTCAATTGATTCTAGAACCCAGAATCTTTCAGAATGGTAGAATGCTGACCTCGTAGCATTCTGGATGCAGATACCTTAACTTCCGGCCAGCAGGCATTTTAGGAAATTACAATTCCGCCGTGCTGTGCATTCTAGAATTCCGCAACATTCCGATTCTAGAATGCGGTCATTTGGTGCTTCTGGAATTCAGACCCTCTGAGTTCCGGAATGTGGACATTGAATGACTCTCGAGATCAGATATGTAAGGATTCTAGAGTATGGCCACCCTGACATTCCGGAACAAAAACATCCATTGATTCTTTAACCCAGAATCTTTCAGAATGGTAGGATGCTAATGTGGCAGCATTCTGGACGTTAGACACCTTAACTTCTGGCTAGCAGGCATTTTAGGAGTTTAGAATTCTGCCATGCTGTGCTTTCTAGAGATCCGCCACATTCCGATTCAAAAATGCAGACTTTGATGCTTCTTGAATTCAGACACCCTGAGTTCCGGAATGTGGACATTGAATGACTCTCGAGTTCAGACACGCAAGGATTCTAGAGTTTGGCCACCCTTGCGTTCCGGAACTCAGCCGTCAATTGATTCTAGAACCCACAATCTTTCACAATGGTAGAATAATGACGTGGTAGCATTCTGGACATCAGACACCTTAACTTCTGGCTAGCAGGCATTTTAGGACTTTAGAATTCCACCGTGCTGTGCATTCTAGAATTTCACCACATTCCGATTCTAGAATACAGACATTTGGTGCTTCTGGAATTCAGACACCCTGAGTTCCAGAATGTGGACATTGAATGACTCTCGAGTTCAGACACGCAAGGATTTTAGAGTTTGTCCACCCTGACATTACAGAACAAAGCCGTCGATTTTTTCTAGAACCCAGTATCTTTCAGAATGGTAGAATGCTGACGTGGTAGCTTTCTGGACGACAGACACCTTAACTTCCGGCTAGCAGTCATTTTAGGAATATAGAATTTCTCTCTGCTGTGCATCATGGAATTCCGCCATATTCCGATTCTAAAATGCAGTAATTTGGTGCTTCTGGAATTCAGACACCCTGAGTTCCGGAATGTGGACTTTGAATGACTCTCGAGTTCAGAGATGCAAGGAATGTAGAGTTTAGCCACCCTGACATTCTGGAACTCAGCCGTCCATTGATTACAGAACCCAGAATCTTTCACAATGGTAGAATGATGACATGGTAGCATTCTGGACGTCAGACACCTTAACTTCTGGCTAGCAGGCATTTTATGACTTTAGAATTCCACGATGTTGTGCATTCTAGAATTCCACCATATTCCGATTCTAGAATGCAGACATTTGGTGCTACTGGAATTCACATACCCTGAGTTCCGGAATGTGGACATTGAATGACTCTCGAGTTCAGACACGCAATGATTCTAGAGTTTGGCCAACCTGACATTATGGAATGCAACCGTCCATTGATTCTAGAACCCAGAATCTTTCAGAATGGTAGGATGCTGGCGTGATAGCATTCTGGACGTCAGACACTTTAACTTTTGGCTAGCAGGCATTATAGGACTTTAGAATTCCACCATGCTGTGCATTCTTGAATTTCACCACATTCCAATTCCAGAATTCAAACATTTGTTGCTTCTGGAATTCAGACACCCTGCGTTCCGGAATGTGGACATTGAATGACTCTCGAGTTCAGACACGCAAGGATTCTAGAGTTTGGCCACCCTGACATTCCGGAACTCAGCCATCCATTGATTCTAGAACACAGAATCTTTCAGAATGGTAGAATGCTGACTTGGTAGCATTCCGGACGTCAAACACCTTAACTTCCAGCTAGAAGGCATTTTAGGACATTAGAATTCCACCGTGCTGTGCATTCTAGAATTCTGCCACATTACGATTCTAAATGCAGACATTTGGTGCTTCTGGAATTCAGACATCTTGAGTTAGGGAATGTGGACTCTGAATGACTCTCGAGTTCAGACACGCAATGATTTTAGAGTTTGGCCGCCCTGACATTCCGGAACTCAGCCATCCATTGATTCTAGAACTCAGAATATTTCAGAATGGTAGAAAGCTGACCTAGTAGCATTCTGGATATCAGACACCTTATCTTCCGGCTAGCAGGCATTTTAGGACTTTAGAATTCTGCCATGCTGTGCATTCTAGAATTCCGCCACATTCCGATTCTAGAATGCAGACATTTGGTGCTTCTCGAATTCAGACACCCTGAATTCCGGAATGTGGACACTGAAAGACTCTCGAGTTCTGACACGCCAGGATTCTAGAGTGTGACCGCCGTGACATTTCAGAACTCAGCCGTCCATTGATTCTAGAACCCGGAATCTTTCAGAACTTTAGAATGCTGACCTAGTAGCATTCTGGAGGTCAGACATCTTAACTTCCAACAAGAAGGCATTTCAGGACTTTAGAATTCCACCGTGCTGTGCATTTTAGAATTCTGCCACATTACGATTCTAAATGCAGACATTTGGTGCTTCTGGAATTCAGACACCCTGAGTTCCGGAATGTGGACACTGAATGACTCTCGAGTTCAGACACGCAATGATTCTAGAGTTTGGCCACCCTGACATTCTGGAACTCAGCCATCCATTGATTCAAGAACCCAGAATATTTCAGAATGGTAGAATGCTGTCCTGGTAGCATATTGGACGTTAGACACCTTAACTTCCGGCTAGCAGGCATTTTAGGATTTTAGAATTCCGCCGTGCTGTGCATTCTAGAATTCCGCTACATTCCGATTCTAGAATGCAGACATTTGTTTCTTCTGGAATTCAGACACCCATGGGTCCGGAAAGTGTGCATTGAATGACACTCGAGTTCAGACACGTAAGGATTCTAGAGTTTGGACATCCTGACATTCTGGAACTCAACCGTCCATAGATTCTAGAACCCAGAATCTTTCAGAACGGTAGAATGCTGACATGGTAGCATTCTGGACGTCAGACAACTTAACTTCCGGCTAGCAGGCATTATAGGACTTTAGAATTCCGCCGTGCTGTGCATTCTAGAATTCCGCCACATTCCGATTCTAGAATGCAGACATTTGGTGCAACTGGAATTCAGACACCCTGAGTTTCAGAATGTGGACAATGAATGACTCTCGAGTTCAGACACCCAAGGATTCTAGAGTTTGGCCACCCTGACATTCCGGAACTCAGCCATCCATTGATTCTAGAACCCAGAATCTTTCAAAACGGTAGAATGCTGACCTAGTAGCATTCAGGACGTCAGATACCTTAACTTGCTGGTAGCACGAAATTTAGGACTTTAGAATTCTGCCGTACTGTGCAGTATAGAATTCCGCCACATTACGATTCTAAATGCAGACATTTGGTGCTTCTGGAAATCAGACACCCTGAGTTCCGGAATGTGGACACTGAATGACTCTCGAGTTCAGACACGCAATGATTCTAGAGTTTGGCCACCCTGACATTCCGGAACTCAGCCATCCATTGATTCTAGAACCCAGAATATTTCAGAATGGTAGAATGCTGTCCTGGTAGCATATTGGACGTTAGACACCTTAACTTCCGGCTAGCAGGCATTTTAGGATTTTAGAATTCTGCCGTGCTGTGCATTCTAGAATTCCGCCACATTCCGATTCTAGAATGCAGACATTTGGTTCTTCTGGAATTCAGACAACCTGAGTTCTGGAATGTGCACATTGAATGACACTCGAGTTCAGACACGTAAGGATTCTAGAGTTTGGCCATCCTGACATTCTGGAACTCAACCGTCCGTAGATTCTAGAACCCAGAATCTTTCAGAACGGTAGAATGCTGACGTGGTAGCATTCTGGACGTCAGACAACTTAACTTCCAGCTAGCAGGCATTATAGGACTTTAGAATTCCGCCGTGCTGTGCATTCTAGAATTCCGCCACATTCCGATTCTAGAATGCAGACATTTGGTGCATCTGGAATTCAGACACCCTGAGTTTCAGAATGTGGATATTGAATGACTTTAGATTTCTGACTCGTAATAATTCTGGACTTTGGCCACCCTGACATTCCGGAACTCAACTGTCCATTGATTCTAGAACCCAGAATCTTTAAGAATGGTAGGATGCTGACGTGGTAGCATACTGGACGTCAGATACCTTAACTTCCGGCTCGCAGGCATTTTAGGACTTTAGAATTCCACCGTGCTGTGCATTCTAGAATTCCACCACATTCCGATTCTAGAATGCAGACATTTGGTGCTTCTGGAATTCAGACACCCTGAGTTCCAGAATGTGGACATTGAATGACTCTCTAGTTCAGACACGCAAGGATTCTAGGGTTTGCCCACCCTGACATTCCAGAACTAAGCTGTCCATTGATTCTAGAACCCAGAATCTTTCAGTATGGTAGAATGCTGATGGGGTAGCATTCTGGACATCAGACAGCTTAACTTCCGGCTCGCAGTCATTTTTGGACTTTAGAATTTCTCCGTGCTGTGCATTCTAGAATTCCAACACAATCCGAATCTAGAATGCAGACATATGGTGCTTCTGGAATTCAGACACCCTGAGTTCTGGAATGTGGACATTGAATGACCCTCGAGTTCAGACAGGTAAGGATTCCAGAGTTTGACCAACCTGATATTCCGGAACTCAACCGTCCATTGATTCTGGAATCAGAATCGTTCAGAATGGTAGAATGCTGACATGGTAGCATTCCGGACGTCAGACAACTTAACTTCCGGCTAGCAGGCATTTTAGGACTTTAGAATTTTGCCGTGCTGTGCATTCTAGAACTCTGCTACATTCCAATTCTAGAATGCTGACATTTGGTGTTTCTGGAATTCAGCCACCCTGAGTGCCGGAATGTGGACATTGAATGACTCTCGAGTTCAGACACAAAAGGATTGTAGAATTTGGCCACCCTGACTTTCTGGAACTCAGCCGTCCATTGATTCTAGAAGCCAGAATCTTTCAGAATGGTAGAATGCTGACGTGGTAGCATTCTGGACGTCAGGCACCTTAACTTCCGGCTAGCAGTCATTTGAGGACTTTAGAATTCCGCCAAGCAGTGCATTCTAGAATTCCGCCACATTGTGATTCTAGAATACAGACTTTTGGTCCTTCTGGAATTCAGACCCCCTGAGTTCCGGAATGTGGACATTGAATGACTCTTGAGTTCAGACACGCAAGGACTCTAGAATTTGGCCAAACTGACATTCCTCAACTCAGCCTTCCATTGATTCTAGAACCCAGAATCTTTCAGAATGGTAGAATGCTGACCTCGTAGCACTCTGGACGTCAGATACCTTAACTTCCGGCTAGCAGGCATATTAGGATTTCAGAAGTCCACCGTGCTGTGCATTCTGGAATTCCACGACATTCCGAATCTAGAATGCACACAGTTGGTGCTTCTGGAATTCAGACACCCTGAGGTCTGGAATGTGGACATTGAATGACTCTCGAGTTCAGACACGCAATGATTCTAGAGTTTGGCCTCCCTGACATTCCAGAACTCAGCCGTCCGTTGATTCTAGAACCCAGAATCTTTCAGAATGGTAGAATGCTGACGTGGTAGCATACTGGACGTCAGACACTTTAACTTCCGGCTTGCAGTCATTTTAGGACTTTAGATTTCCACCGTGCTGTGCATTCTAGAATTCCACCACATTCCGATTCTAGAATGCAGACATTTGGTGGTTCTGGAATTCAGACACCATGAGTTCCAGAATGTGGACATTGAACGACTCTCGAGTTCAGACACGCAAGGATTCTAGAGTTTGGACACCCTGATATTCCAGAACTAAGCCGTCCATTGATTCTAGAACCCAGAATCTTTCAGAACGGTAGAATGCTGACGTGGTAGCATTCTGGACGTCAGACACCTTAACTTCCGGCTAGCAGTCATTTTTGGACTTTAGAATTTCTCCGTGCTGTGCATTCTAGAACTCTCCCACATTCCGATTCTAGAATGCTGACATTTGTTGATTCTGGAATTCAGACAGCCTGAGTTCTGGAATGTGGACATTGAATGACTCTCGAGTTCAGACACGCAAGGACTCTAGAGTTTGGCCACCCTGACATTCCGGAACTCAGCTATAAATTGATTCTAGAACACAGAATCTTTCAGAACTGTAGAATGCTGACGTGGTAGCATTCTTGACGTCAGACAAATTAACTCCCGGCTAGCAGGCATTTTAGGTCTTTAGAATTCCACCATGCTGTGCATTCTAGAATTCCACCACATTGTGATTCTAGAATACAGACTTTTGGTGCTTCTGGAATTCAGACCCCCTGAGTTCCGGAATGTGGACATTGAATGACTCTTGAGTTCAGACACGTAAGGATTCTAGAGTTTGGCCACCCTGACATTCCAGAACTCAGCCGTCCATTGATGCTAGAACCCAGTATCATTCAGAACGGTAGAATGCTGACGTGGTAGCATTCTGGACATGAGATATCTTAACTTCTGGATAGCAGGCATTTTAGGACTTTAGAAATCCGCCGTGCTGTGCATTCTAGAATTCCGCCACATTCCGATTCTAGAATGCAGACATTTGGTGCTTCTGGAATTCAGACACCCTGAGTTCCGGCATGTGAACATTGAATGACTCTCTGGTTCAGACACGTAAGGACTCTAGAGTTTGGCCAGCCTGACATTCCGGAACTCTAACATCCATTGACTCTAGAATCCAGAATCTTTCAGAATGGTAGAATGCTGACCTCGTAGCATTCTGGACGTCAGATACCTTAACTTCCGGCTAGCAGGTATTTTAGGAATTTACAATTCCACCGTGCTGTGCATTCTAGAATTCTGCCACATTCCCATTCTAGAATGCCGACATTTGGTGCTTCTGGAAATCAGACGCTCTGAGTTCCGGTATGTGGACATTAAATTACTCTCGAGATCAGATACGTAAGGAATCTAGAGTTTGGCCAACCTGATATTCCGGAACTCAGCCGTCCATTGAGTCTAGAACCCAGAATTTTTCAGAATGTTAGAATGCTGACGTGGAAGCATTCTGGACGTCAGACACCTTAACTTCCGAATGGCAGGCATTTTAGGAATTTAGAATTTCTCCGTGCTGTGCAATCTAGAATTCCACCACAATCCGATTCCAGAATGCAGACATTTGGTGCTTCTGGAATTCAGAAACCCTGAGTTCCAGAATGTGGACATTGAATGACTCTCGAGTTCAGACACGCAAGGATTCTAGAGTTTGGCCACCCTGACATTCCAGAACTACACCGTCAATTGATTCTAGAACCCAGAATCTTTCAGAATGGTAGAATGCTGACGTGGTAGCATTCTGGACGTCAGACACCTTAACTTCCGGCTAGCAGCCATTTTTGTACTTTAGAATTTCTCCGTGCTGTGCAATCTAGAATTCCACCACAATCCGATTCTAGAATGCAGACATTTGGTGTTTCTGGAATTCAGACACGCTGAGTGCCGGAATGTGGACATTGAATGACTCTCGGGTTCAGACACAAAAGGATTGTAGAGTTTGGCCACCCTGACTTTCTGGAACTCAGCCGTCCATTGATTCTAGAACCCAGAATCTTTCAGAATGGAAGAATGCTGACGTGGTAGCATTCTGGACGTCAGACACCTTAACTTCCGGCTAGCAGGCATTTTAGGACTTTAGAATTCCGCCGTGCTGTGCATTCCAGAATTCCACCACATTCCGATTCTAGAATGAAGACATTTGGTGCTTCTGGAATTCAGACACACTGAGTTCCGGAATGTGGACATTGAATGACTCTTGAGTTCAGACACGCAAGGATTCTAGAGTTTGGCCAGCCTGACATTCCGGAACTCAGCCATACATTGATTCTAGAACAAAGAATCTTTCAGAACTGTAGAATGCTGACGTGGTAGCATTCTGGACGTCAGACAAATTAACTCCCGGCTAGCAGGCATTTTAGGTCTTTAGAATTCCACCGTGCTGTGCATTCTAGAATACCGCCACATTGCGATTCTAGAAAACAGACTTTTGGTGCTTCTGGAATTCAGACACCCTGAGTTCCGGAATGTGGACATTGAATGACTCTCGAGTTCAGACTTGTAAGGATTCTAGAGTTTGGCCACCCTGACATTTCAGAACTCAGCCGTCAATTGATTCTAGAACCCAGAATCTTTCAGAATGGTAGAATGCTGACCTCGTAGCATTCTGGATGCAGATACCTTAACTTCCGGCTAGCAGGCATTTTAGGAAATTACAATTCCGCCGTGCTGTGCATTCTAGAATTCCGCAACATTCCGATTCTAGAATGCGGTCATTTGGTGCTTCTGGAATTCAGACCCTCTGAGTTCCGGAATATGGACATTGAATGACTCTCGAGATCAGATATGTAAGGATTCTAGAGTATGGCCACCCTGACATTCCGGAACAAAAACATCCATTGATTCTTTAACCCAGAATCTTTCAGAATGGTAGGATGCTAATGTGGCAGCATTCTGGACGTTAGACACCTTAACTTCTGGCTAGCAGGCATTTTAGGAGTTTAGAATTCTGCCGTGCTGTGCTTTCTAGAGATCCGCCACATTCCGATTCAAAAATGCAGACTTTTGATGCTTCTTGAATTCAGACACCCTGAGTTCCGGAATGTGGACATTGAATGACTCTCGAGTTCAGACACACAAGGATTCCAGAGTTTGGCCACCCTTGCGTTCCGGAACTCAGCCGTCAATTGATTCTAGAACCCACAATCTTTCACAATGGTAGAATAATGACGTGGTAGCATTCTGAACATCAGACACCTTAACTTCTGGCTAGCAGGCATTTTAGGACTTTAGAATTCCACCGTGCTGTGCATTCTAGAATTTCACCACATTCCGATTCTAGAATACAGACATTTGGTGCTTCTGGAATTCAGACACCCTGAGTTCCAGAATGTGGACATTGAATGACTCTCGAGTTCAGACACGCAAGGATTTTAGAGTTTGTCCATCCTGACATTACAGAACAAAGCCGTCGATTTTTTCTAGAACCCAGTATCTTTCAAAGTGGTAGAATGCTGACGTGGTAGCTTTCTGGACGACAGACACCTTAACTTCCGGCTAGCAGTCATTTTAGGAATATAGAATTTCTCTCTGCTGTGCATCCTGGAATTCCGCCATATTCCGATTCTAAAATGCAGTAATTTGGTGCTTCTGGAATTCAGACACCCTGAGTTCCGGAATGTGGACTTTGAATGACTCTCGAGTTCAGAGATGCAAGGAATGTAGAGTTTAGCCACCCTGACATTCTGGAACTCAGCCGTCCATTGATTATAGAACCCAGAATCTTTCACAATGGTAGAATGATGACATGGTAGCATTCTGGACGTCAGACACCTTAACTTCCGGCTAGCAGGCATTTTATGACTTTAGAATTCCACGATGTTGTGCATTCTAGAATTCCACCATATTCCGATTCTAGAATGCAGACATTTGGTGCTACTGGAATTCACATACCCTGAGTTCCGGAATGTGGACATTGAATGACTCTCGAGTTCAGACACGCAATGATTCTAGAGTTTGGCCAACCTGACATTATGGAATGCAACCGTCCATTGATTCTAGAACCCAGAATCTTTCAGAATGGTAGGATGCTGGCGTGATAGCATTCTGGACGTCAGACACTTTAACTTTTGGCTAGCAGGCATTATAGGACTTTAGAATTCCACCATGCTGTGCATTCTTGAATTTCACCACATTCCAATTCCAGAATTCAAACATTTGTTGCTTCTGGAATTCAGACACCCTGCGTTCCGGAATGTGGACATTGAATGACTCTCGAGTTCAGACACGCAAGGATTCTAGAGTTTGGCCACCCTGACATTCCGGAACTCAGCCATCCATTGATTCTAGAACTCAGAATATTTCAGAATGGTAGAAAGCTGACCTAGTAGCATTCTGGATATCAGACACCTTATCTTCCGGCTAGCAGGCATTTTAGGACTTTAGAATTCTGCCATGCTGTGCATTCTAGAATTCCGCCACATTCCGATTCTAGAATGCAGACATTTGGTGCTTCTCGAATTCAGACACCCTGAATTCCGGAATGTGGACACTGAAAGACTCTCGAGTTCTGACACGCCAGGATTCTAGAGTGTGACCGCCGTGACATTTCAGAACTCAGCCGTCCATTGATTCTAGAACCCGGAATCTTTCAGAACTTTAGAATGCTGACCTAGTAGCATTCTGGAGGTCAGACATCTTAACTTCCAACAAGAAGGCATTTCAGGACTTTAGAATTCCACCGTGCTGTGCATTTTAGAATTCTGCCACATTACGATTCTAAATGCAGACATTTGGTGCTTCTGGAATTCAGACACCCTGAGTTCCGGAATGTGGACACTGAATGACTCTCGAGTTCAGACACGCAATGATTCTAGAGTTTGGCCACCCTGACATTCTGGAACTCAGCCATCCATTGATTCAAGAACCCAGAATATTTCAGAATGGTAGAATGCTGTCCTGGTAGCATATTGGACGTTAGACACCTTAACTTCCGGCTAGCAGGCATTTTAGGATTTTAGAATTCCGCCGTGCTGTGCATTCTAGAATTCCGCTACATTCCGATTCTAGAATGCAGACATTTGTTTCTTCTGGAATTCAGACACCCATGGGTCCGGAAGGTGCGCATTGAATGACACTCGAGTTCAGACACGTAAGGATTCTAGAGTTTGGACATCCTGACATTCTGGAACTCAACCGTCCATAGATTCTAGAACCCAGAATCTTTCAGAACGGTAGAATGCTGACATGGTAGCATTCTGGACGTCAGACAACTTAACTTCCGGCTAGCAGGCATTATAGGACTTTAGAATTCCGCCGTGCTGTGCATTCTAGAATTCCGCCACATTCCGATTCTAGAATGCAGACATTTGGTGCAACTGGAATTCAGACACCCTGAGTTTCAGAATGTGGACAATGAATGACTCTCGAGTTCAGACACCCAAGGATTCTAGAGTTTGGCCACCCTGACATTCCGGAATTCAGCCATCCATTGATTCTAGAACCCAGAATCTTTCAAAACGGTAGAATGCTGACCTAGTAGCATTCAGGACGTCAGATACCTTAACTTGCTGGTAGCACGAAATTTAGGACTTTAGAATTCTGCCGTACTGTGCAGTATAGAATTCCTCCACATTACGATTCTAAATGCAGACATTTGGTGCTTCTGGAAATCAGACACCCTGAGTTCCGGAATGTGGACACTGAATGACTCTCGAGTTCAGACACGCAATGATTCTAGAGTTTGGCCACCCTGACATTCCGGAACTCAGCCATCCATTGATTCTAGAACCCAGAATATTTCAGAATGGTAGAATGCTGTCCTGGTAGCATATTGGACGTTAGACACCTTAACTTCCGGCTAGCAGGCATTTTAGGATTTTAGAATTCTGCCGTGCTGTGCATTCTAGAATTCCACCACATTCCGATTCTAGAATGCAGACATTTGGTTCTTCTGGAATTCAGACAACCTGAGTTCTGGAATGTGCACATTGAATGACACTCGAGTTCAGACACGTAAGGATTCTAGAGTTTGGCCATCCTGACATTCTGGAACTCAACCGTCCGTAGATTCTAGAACCCAGAATCTTTCAGAATGGTAGAATGCTGACGTGGTAGCATTCTGGACGTCAGACAACTTAACTTCCAGCTAGCAGGCATTATAGGACTTTAGAATTCCGCCATGCTGTGCATTCTAGAATTCCGCCACATTCCGATTCTAGAATGCAGACATTTGGTGCATCTGGAATTCAGACACCCTGAGTTTCAGAATGTGGATATTGAATGACTTTAGATTTCTGACTCGTAATAATTCTGGACTTTGGCCACCCTGACATTCCGGAACTCAACTGTCCATTGATTCTAGAACCCAGAATCTTTAAGAATGGTAGGATGCTGACGTGGTAGCATTCTGGACGTCAGACAACTTAACTTCCGGCTAGGAGACATTATAGGAATTTAGAATTCCACCGTGCTGTGCATTCTAGAATTCCGCCACATTCCGATTCGAGAATGCAGACATTTGGTGCTTCTGGAATTCAGACACCCTGAATTCCGGAATGTGGACATTGAATGACTCTCGATTTCAGTCACATAAGGATTCTAGAGTTTGGCCACCCTGACATTCCGGAACTCAACCATCCATTGATTCTAGAACCCAGAATCTTTCAGAACGGTAGAATGCTGACGTGGTAGCATACTGGACGTCAGACACCTTAACTTCCGGCTCGCAGGCATTTTAGGACTTTAGAATTCCACCGTGCTGTGCATTCTAGAATTCCACCACATTCCGATTCTAGAATGCAGACATTTGGTGCTTCTGGAATTCAGACACCCTGAGTTCCAGAATGTGGACATTGAATGACTCTCTAGTTCAGACACGCAAGGATTCTAGAGTTTGCCCACCCTGACACTCCAGAACTAAGCTGTCCATTGATTCTAGAACCCAGAATCTTTCAGTATGGTAGAATGCTGACGGGGTAGCATTCTGGACATCAGACAGCTTAACTTCCGGCTCGCAGTCATTTTTGGACTTTAGAATTTCTCCGTGCTGTGCATTCTAGAATTCCAACACAATCCGAATCTAGAATGCAGACATATGGTGCTTCTGGAATTCAGACACCCTGAGTTCTGGAATGTGGACATTGAATGACCCTCGAGTTCAGACAGGTAAGGATTCCAGAGTTTGACCAACCTGATATTCCGGAACTCAACCGTCCATTGATTCTGGAATCAGAATCGTTCAGAATGGTAGAATGCTGACATGGTAGCATTCCGGACGTCAGACAACTTAACTTCCGGCTAGCAGGCATTTTAGGACTTTAGAATTTTGCCGTGCTGTGCATTCTAGAACTCTGCTACATTCCAATTCTAGAATGCTGACATTTGGTGTTTCTGGAATTCAGCCACCCTGAGTGCCGGAATGTGGACATTGAATGACTCTCGAGTTCAGACACAAAAGGATTGTAGAATTTGGCCACCCTGACTTTCTGGAACTCAGCCGTCCATTGATTCTAGAAGCCAGAATCTTTCAGAATGGTAGAATGCTGACGTGGTAGCATTCTGGACGTCAGGCACCTTAACTTCCGGCTAGCAGTCATTTGAGGACTTTAGAATTCCGCCAAGCAGTGCATTCTAGAATTCCGCCACATTGTGATTCTAGAATACAGACTTTTGGTCCTTCTGGAATTCAGACCCCCTGAGTTCCGGAATGTGGACATTGAATGACTCTCGAGTTCAGACACGCAAGGACTCTAGAATTTGGCCAAACTGACATTCCTCAACTCAGCCTTCCATTGATTCTAGAACCCAGAATCTTTCAGAATGGTAGAATGCTGACCTCGTAGCACTCTGGACGTCAGATACCTTAACTTCCGGCTAGCAGGCATATTAGGATTTCAGAAGTCCACCGTGCTGTGCATTCTGGAATTCCACGACATTCCGAATCTAGAATGCACACAGTTGGTGCTTCTGGAATTCAGACACCCTGAGGTCTGGAATGTGGACATTGAATGACTCTCGAGTTCAGACACGCAATGATTCTAGAGTTTGGCCTCCCTGACATTCCAGAACTCAGCCGTCCGTTGATTCTAGAACCCAGAATCTTTCAGAATGGTAGAATGCTGACGTGGTAGCATACTGGACGTCAGACACTTTAACTTCCGGCTTGCAGTCATTTTAGGTCTTTAGATTTCCACCGTGCTGTGCATTCTAGAATTCCACCACATTCCGATTCTAGAATGCAGACATTTGGTGGTTCTGGAATTCAGACACCATGAGTTCCAGAATGTGGACATTGAACGACTCTCGAGTTCAGACACGCAAGGATTCTAGAGTTTGGACACCCTGATTTTCCAGAACTAAGCCGTCCATTGATTCTAGAACCCAGAATCTTTCAGAACGGTAGAATGCTGACGTGGTAGCATTCTGGACGTCAGACACCTTAACTTCCGGCTAGCAGTCATTTTTGGACTTTAGAATTTCTCCGTGCTGTGCATTCTAGAACTCTCCCACATTCCGATTCTAGAATGCTGACATTTGTTGATTCTGGAATTCAGACAGCCTGAGTTCTGGAATGTGGACATTGAATGACTCTCGAGTTCAGACACGCAAGGACTCTAGAGTTTGGCCACCCTGACATTCCGGAACTCAGCTATAAATTGATTCTAGAACACAGAATCTTTCAGAACTGTAGAATGCTGACGTGGTAGCATTCTTGACGTCAGACAAATTAACTCCCGGCTAGCAGGCATTTTAGGTCTTTAGAATTCCACCATGCTGTGCATTCTAGAATTCCACCACATTGTGATTCTAGAATACAGACTTTTGGTGCTTCTGGAATTCAGACCCCCTGAGTTCCGGAATGTGGACATTGAATGACTCTTGAGTTCAGACACGTAAGGATTCTAGAGTTTGGCCACCCTGACATTCCAGAACTCAGCCGTCCATTGATGCTAGAACCCAGTATCATTCAGAACGGTAGAATGCTGACGTGGTAGCATTCTGGACATGAGATATCTTAACTTCTGGATAGCAGGCATTTTAGGACTTTAGAATTCCGCCGTGCTGTGCATTCTAGAATTCCGCCACATTCCGATTCTAGAATGCAGACATTTGGTGCTTCTGGAATTCAGACACCCTGAGTTCCGGCATGTGAACATTGAATGACTCTCTGGTTCAGACACGTAAGGACTCTAGAGTTTGGCCAGCCTGACATTCCGGAACTCAAACATCCATTGACTCTAGAACCCAGAATCTTTCAGAATGGTAGAATGCTGACCTCGTAGCATTCTGGACGTCAGATACCTTAACTTCCGGCTAGCAGGTATTTTAGGAATTTACAATTCCACCGTGCTGTGCATTCTAGAATTCTGCCACATTCCCATTCTAGAATGCCGACATTTGGTGCTTCTGGAAATCAGACGCTCTGAGTTCCGGTATGTGGACATTAAATTACTCTCGAGATCAGATACGTAAGGAATCTAGAGTTTGGCCAACCTGATATTCCGGAACTCAGCCGTCCATTGATTCTAGAACCCAGAATTTTTCAGAATGTTAGAATGCTGACGTGGAAGCATTCTGGACGTCAGACACCTTAACTTCCGAATGGCAGGCATTTTAGGAATTTAGAATTTCTCCGTGCTGTGCAATCTAGAATTCCACCACAATCCGATTCCAGAATGCAGACATTTGGTGCTTCTGGAATTCAGAAACCCTGAGTTCCAGAATGTGGACATTGAATGACTCTCGAGTTCAGACACGCAAGGATTCTAGAGTTTGGCCACCCTGACATTCCAGAACTACACCGTCAATTGATTCTAGAACCCAGAATCTTTCAGAATGGTAGAATGCTGACGTGGTAGCATTCTGGACGTCAGACACCTTAACTTCCGGCTAGCAGCCATTTTTGTACTTTAGAATTTCTCCGTGCTGTGCAATCTAGAATTCCACCACAATCCGATTCTAGAATGCAGACATTTGGTGTTTCTGGAATTCAGACACGCTGAGTGCCGGAATGTGGACATTGAATGACTCTCGGGTTCAGACACAAAAGGATTGTAGAGTTTGGCCACCCTGACTTTCTGGAACTCAGCCGTCCATTGATTCTAGAACCCAGAATCTTTCAGAATGGAAGAATGCTGACGTGGTAGCATTCTGGACGTCAGACACCTTAACTTCCGGCTAGCAGGCATTTTAGGACTTTAGAATTCCGCCGTGCTGTGCATTCCAGAATTCCACCACATTCCGATTCTAGAATGAAGACATTTGGTGCTTCTGGAATTCAGACACACTGAGTTCCGGAATGTGGACATTGAATGACTCTTGAGTTCAGACACGCAAGGATTCTAGAGTTTGGCCAGCCTGACATTCCGGAACTCAGCCATACATTGATTCTAGAACAAAGAATCTTTCAGAACTGTAGAATGCTGACGTGGTAGCATTCTGGACGTCAGACAAATTAACTCCCGGCTAGCAGGCATTTTAGGTCTTTAGAATTCCACCGTGCTGTGCATTCTAGAATACCGCCACATTGCGATTCTAGAAAACAGACTTTTGGTGCTTCTGGAATTCAGACACCCTGAGTTCCGGAATGTGGACATTGAATGACTCTCGAGTTCAGACTTGTAAGGATTCTAGAGTTTGGCCACCCTGACATTCCAGAACTCAGCCGTCAATTGATTCTAGAACCCAGAATCTTTCAGAATGGTAGAATGCTGACCTCGTAGCATTCTGGATGCAGATACCTTAACTTCCGGCTAGCAGGCATTTTAGGAAATTACAATTCCGCCGTGCTGTGCATTCTAGAATTCCGCAACATTCCGATTCTAGAATGCGGTCATTTGGTGCTTCTGGAATTCAGACCCTCTGAGTTCCGGAATATGGACATTGAATGACTCTCGAGATCAGATATGTAAGGATTCTAGAGTATGGCCACCCTGACATTCCGGAACAAAAACATCCATTGATTCTTTAACCCAGAATCTTTCAGAATGGTAGGATGCTAATGTGGCAGCATTCTGGACGTTAGACACCTTAACTTCTGGCTAGCAGGCATTTTAGGAGTTTAGAATTCTGCCGTGCTGTGCTTTCTAGAGATCCGCCACATTCCGATTCAAAAATGCAGACTTTTGATGCTTCTTGAATTCAGACACCCTGAGTTCCGGAATGTGGACATTGAATGACTCTCGAGTTCAGACACACAAGGATTCCAGAGTTTGGCCACCCTTGCGTTCCGGAACTCAGCCGTCAATTGATTCTAGAACCCACAATCTTTCACAATGGTAGAATAATGACGTGGTAGCATTCTGGACATCAGACACCTTAACTTCTGGCTAGCAGGCATTTTAGGACTTTAGAATTCCACCGTGCTGTGCATTCTAGAATTTCACCACATTCCGATTCTAGAATACAGACATTTGGTGCTTCTGGAATTCAGACACCCTGAGTTCCAGAATGTGGACATTGAATGACTCTCGAGTTCAGACACGCAAGGATTTTAGAGTTTGTCCACCCTGACATTACAGAACAAAGCCGTCGATTTTTTCTAGAACCCAGTATCTTTCAAAATGGTAGAATGCTGACGTGGTAGCTTTCTGGACGACAGACACCTTAACTTCCGGCTAGCAGTCATTTTAGGAATATAGAATTTCTCTCTGCTGTGCATCCTGGAATTCCGCCATATTCCGATTCTAAAATGCAGTAATTTGGTGCTTCTGGAATTCAGACACCCTGAGTTCCGGAATGTGGACTTTGAATGACTCTCGAGTTCAGAGATGCAAGGAATGTAGAGTTTAGCCACCCTGACATTCTGGAACTCAGCCGTCCATTGATTATAGAACCCAGAATCTTTCACAATGGTAGAATGATGACATGGTAGCATTCTGGACGTCAGACACCTTAACTTCCGGCTAGCAGGCATTTTATGACTTTAGAATTCCACGATGTTGTGCATTCTAGAATTCCACCATATTCCGATTCTAGAATGCAGACATTTGGTGCTACTGGAATTCACATACCCTGAGTTCCGGAATGTGGACATTGAATGACTCTCGAGTTCAGACACGCAATGATTCTAGAGTTTGGCCAACCTGACATTATGGAATGCAACCGTCCATTGATTCTAGAACCCAGAATCTTTCAGAATGGTAGGATGCTGGCGTGATAGCATTCTGGACGTCAGACACTTTAACTTTTGGCTAGCAGGCATTATAGGACTTTAGAATTCCACCATGCTGTGCATTCTTGAATTTCACCACATTCCAATTCCAGAATTCAAACATTTGTTGCTTCTGGAATTCAGACACCCTGCGTTCCGGAATGTGGACATTGAATGACTCTCGAGTTCAGACACGCAAGGATTCTAGAGTTTGGCCACCCTGACATTCCGGAACTCAGCCATCCATTGATTCTAGAACACAGAATCTTTCAGAATGGTAGAATGCTGACTTGGTAGCATTCCGGACGTCAAACACCTTAACTTCCAGCTAGAAGGCATTTTAGGACATTAGAATTCCACCGTGCTGTGCATTCTAGAATTCTGCCACATTACGATTCTAAATGCAGACATTTGGTGCTTCTGGAATTCAGACATCTTGAGTTAGGGAATGTGGACTCTGAATGACTCTCGAGTTCAGACATGCAATGATTTTAGAGTTTGGCCGCCCTGACATTCCGGAACTCAGCCATCCATTGATTCTAGAACTCAGAATATTTCAGAATGGTAGAAAGCTGACCTAGTAGCATTCTGGATATCAGACACCTTATCTTCTGGCTAGCAGGCATTTTAGGACTTTAGAATTCTGCCATGCTGTGCATTCTAGAATTCCGCCACATTCCGATTCTAGAATGCAGACATTTGGTGCTTCTCGAATTCAGACACCCTGAATTCCGGAATGTGGACACTGAAAGACTCTCGAGTTCTGACACGCCAGGATTCTAGAGTGTGACCGCCGTGACATTTCAGAACTCAGCCGTCCATTGATTCTAGAACCCGGAATCTTTCAGAACTTTAGAATGCTGACCTAGTAGCATTCTGGAGGTCAGACATCTTAACTTCCAACAAGAAGGCATTTCAGGACTTTAGAATTCCACCGTGCTGTGCATTTTAGAATTCTGCCACATTACGATTCTAAATGCAGACATTTGGTGCTTCTGGAATTCAGACACCCTGAGTTCCGGAATGTGGACACTGAATGACTCTCGAGTTCAGACACGCAATGATTCTAGAGTTTGGCCACCCTGACATTCTGGAACTCAGCCATCCATTGATTCAAGAACCCAGAATATTTCAGAATGGTAGAATGCTGTCCTGGTAGCATATTGGACGTTAGACACCTTAACTTCCGGCTAGCAGGCATTTTAGGATTTTAGAATTCCGCCGTGCTGTGCATTCTAGAATTCCGCTACATTCCGATTCTAGAATGCAGACATTTGTTTCTTCTGGAATTCAGACACCCATGGGTCCGGAAAGTGTGCATTGAATGACACTCGAGTTCAGACACGTAAGGATTCTAGAGTTTGGCCATCCTGACATTCTGGAACTCAACCGTCCATAGATTCTAGAACCCAGAATCTTTCAGAACGGTAGAATGCTGACATGGTAGCATTCTGGACGTCAGACAACTTAACTTCCGGCTAGCAGGCATTATAGGACTTTAGAATTCCGCCGTGCTGTGCATTCTAGAATTCCGCCACATTCCGATTCTAGAATGCAGACATTTGGTGCAACTGGAATTCAGACACCCTGAGTTTCAGAATGTGGACAATGAATGACTCTCGAGTTCAGACACCCAAGGATTCTAGAGTTTGGCCACCCTGACATTCCGGAACTCAGCCATCCATTGATTCTAGAACCCAGAATCTTTCAAAACGGTAGAATGCTGACCTAGTAGCATTCAGGACGTCAGATACCTTAACTTGCTGGTAGCACGAAATTTAGGACTTTAGAATTCTGCCGTACTGTGCAGTATAGAATTCCGCCACATTACGATTCTAAATGCAGACATTTGGTGCTTCTGGAAATCAGACACCCTGAGTTCCGGAATGTGGACACTGAATGACTCTCGAGTTCAGACACGCAATGATTCTAGAGTTTGGCCACCCTGACATTCCGGAACTCAGCCATCCATTGATTCTAGAACCCAGAATATTTCAGAATGGTAGAATGCTGTCCTGGTAGCATATTGGACGTTAGACACCTTAACTTCCGGCTAGCAGGCATTTTAGGATTTTAGAATTCTGCCGTGCTGTGCATTCTAGAATTCCGCCACATTCCGATTCTAGAATGCAGACATTTGGTTCTTCTGGAATTCAGACAACCTGAGTTCTGGAATGTGCACATTGAATGACACTCGAGTTCAGACACGTAAGGATTCTAGAGTTTGGCCATCCTGACATTCTGGAACTCAACCGTCCGTAGATTCTAGAACCCAGAATCTTTCAGAACGGTAGAATGTTGACGTGGTAGCATTCTGGACGTCAGACAACTTAACTTCCAGCTAGCAGGCATTATAGGACTTTAGAATTCCGCCGTGCTGTGCATTCTAGAATTCCGCCACATTCCGATTCTAGAATGCAGACATTTGGTGCATCTGGAATTCAGACACCCTGAGTTTCAGAATGTGGATATTGAATGACTTTAGATTTCTGACTCGTAATAATTCTGGACTTTGGCCACCCTGACATTCCGGAACTCAACTGTCCATTGATTCTAGAACCCAGAATCTTTAAGAATGGTAGGATGCTGACGTGGTAGCATTCTGGACGTCAGACAACTTAACTTCCGGCTAGGAGACATTATAGGAATTTAGAATTCCACCGTGCTGTGCATTCTAGAATTCCGCCACATTCCGATTCGAGAATGCAGACATTTGGTGCTTCTGGAATTCAGACACCCTGAATTCCGGAATGTGGACATTGAATGACTCTCGATTTCAGTCACATAAGGATTCTAGAGTTTGGCCACCCTGACATTCCGGAACTCAACCATCCATTGATTCTAGAACCCAGAATCTTTCAGAACGGTAGAATGCTGACGTGGTAGCATACTGGACGTCAGACACCTTAACTTCCGGCTCGCAGGCATTTTAGGACTTTAGAATTCCACCGTGCTGTGCATTCTAGAATTCTGCCACATTACGATTCTAAATGCAGACATTTGGTGCTTCTGGAATTCAGACATCTTGAGTTAGGGAATGTGGACTCTGAATGACTCTCGAGTTCAGACATGCAATGATTTTAGAGTTTGGCCGCCCTGACATTCCGGAACTCAGCCATCCATTGATTCTAGAACTCAGAATATTTCAGAATGGTAGAAAGCTGACCTAGTAGCATTCTGGATATCAGACACCTTATCTTCTGGCTAGCAGGCATTTTAGGACTTTAGAATTCTGCCATGCTGTGCATTCTAGAATTCCGCCACATTCCGATTCTAGAATGCAGACATTTGGTGCTTCTCGAATTCAGACACCCTGAATTCCGGAATGTGGACACTGAAAGACTCTCGAGTTCTGACACGCCAGGATTCTAGAGTGTGACCGCCGTGACATTTCAGAACTCAGCCGTCCATTGATTCTAGAACCCGGAATCTTTCAGAACTTTAGAATGCTGACCTAGTAGCATTCTGGAGGTCAGACATCTTAACTTCCAACAAGAAGGCATTTCAGGACTTTAGAATTCCACCGTGCTGTGCATTTTAGAATTCTGCCACATTACGATTCTAAATGCAGACATTTGGTGCTTCTGGAATTCAGACACCCTGAGTTCCGGAATGTGGACACTGAATGACTCTCGAGTTCAGACACGCAATGATTCTAGAGTTTGGCCACCCTGACATTCTGGAACTCAGCCATCCATTGATTCAAGAACCCAGAATATTTCAGAATGGTAGAATGCTGTCCTGGTAGCATATTGGACGTTAGACACCTTAACTTCCGGCTAGCAGGCATTTTAGGATTTTAGAATTCCGCCGTGCTGTGCATTCTAGAATTCCGCCACATTCCGATTCTAGAATGCAGACATTTGTTTCTTCTGGAATTCAGACACCCATGGGTCCGGAAAGTGTGCATTGAATGACACTCGAGTTCAGACACGTAAGGATTCTAGAGTTTGGACATCCTGACATTCTGGAACTCAACCGTCCATAGATTCTAGAACCCAGAATCTTTCAGAACGGTAGAATGCTGACATGGTAGCATTCTGGACGTCAGACAACTTAACTTCCGGCTAGCAGGCATTATAGGACTTTAGAATTCCGCCGTGCTGTGCATTCTAGAATTCCGCCACATTCCGATTCTAGAATGCAGACATTTGGTGCAACTGGAATTCAGACACCCTGAGTTTCAGAATGTGGACAATGAATGACTCTCGAGTTCAGACACCCAAGGATTCTAGAGTTTGGCCACCCTGACATTCCGGAACTCAGCCATCCATTGATTCTAGAACCCAGAATCTTTCAAAACGGTAGAATGCTGACCTAGTAGCATTCAGGACGTCAGATACCTTAACTTGCTGGTAGCACGAAATTTAGGACTTTAGAATTCTGCCGTACTGTGCAGTATAGAATTCCGCCACATTACGATTCTAAATGCAGACATTTGGTGCTTCTGGAAATCAGACACCCTGAGTTCCGGAATGTGGACACTGAATGACTCTCGAGTTCAGACACGCAATGATTCTAGAGTTTGGCCACCCTGACATTCCGGAACTCAGCCATCCATTGATTCTAGAACCCAGAATATTTCAGAATGGTAGAATGCTGTCCTGGTAGCATATTGGACGTTAGACACCTTAACTTCCGGCTAGCAGGCATTTTAGGATTTTAGAATTCTGCCGTGCTGTGCATTCTAGAATTCCGCCACATTCCGATTCTAGAATGCAGACATTTGGTTCTTCTGGAATTCAGACAACCTGAGTTCTGGAATGTGCACATTGAATGACACTCGAGTTCAGACACGTAAGGATTCTAGAGTTTGGCCATCCTGACATTCTGGAACTCAACCGTCCGTAGATTCTAGAACCCAGAATCTTTCAGAACGGTAGAATGCTGACGTGGTAGCATTCTGGACGTCAGACAACTTAACTTCCAGCTAGCAGGCATTATAGGACTTTAGAATTCCGCCGTGCTGTGCATTCTAGAATTCCGCCACATTCCGATTCTAGAATGCAGACATTTGGTGCATCTGGAATTCAGACACCCTGAGTTTCAGAATGTGGATATTGAATGACTTTAGATTTCTGACTCGTAATAATTCTGGACTTTGGCCACCCTGACATTCCGGAACTCAACTGTCCATTGATTCTAGAACCCAGAATCTTTAAGAATGGTAGGATGCTGACGTGGTAGCATTCTGGACGTCAGACAACTTAACTTCCGGCTAGGAGACATTATAGGAATTTAGAATTCCACCGTGCTGTGCATTCTAGAATTCCGCCACATTCCGATTCGAGAATGCAGACATTTGGTGCTTCTGGAATTCAGACACCCTGAATTCCGGAATGTGGACATTGAATGACTCTCGATTTCAGTCACATAAGGATTCTAGAGTTTGGCCACCCTGACATTCCGGAACTCAACCATCCATTGATTCTAGAACCCAGAATCTTTCAGAACGGTAGAATGCTGACGTGGTAGCATACTGGACGTCAGACACCTTAACTTCAGGCTCGCAGGCATTTTAGGACTTTAGAATTCCACCGTGCTGTGCATTCTAGAATTCCACCACATTCCGATTCTACAATGCAGACATTTGGTGCTTCTGGAATTCAGACACCCTGAGTTCCAGAATGTGGACATTGAATGACTCTCTAGTTCAGACACGCAAGGATTCTAGAGTTTGCCCACCCTGACACTCCAGAACTAAGCTGTCCATTGATTCTAGAACCCAGAATCTTTCAGTATGGTAGAATGCTGACGGGGTAGCCTTCTGGACATCAGACAGCTTAACTTCCGGCTCGCAGTCATTTTTGGACTTTAGAATTTCTCCGTGCTGTGCATTCAAGAATTCCAACACAATCCGAATCTAGAATGCAGACATATGGTGCTTCTGGAATTCAGACACCCTGAGTTCTGGAATGTGGACATTGAATGACCCTCGAGTTCAGACAGGTAAGGATTCCAGAGTTTGACCAACCTGATATTCCGGAACTCAACCGTCCATTGATTCTGGAATCAGAATCGTTCAGAATGGTAGAATGCTGACATGGTAGCATTCCGGACGTCAGACAACTTAACTTCCGGCTAGCAGGCATTTTAGGACTTTAGAATTTTGCCGTGCTGTGCATTCTAGAACTCTGCTACATTCCAATTCTAGAATGCTGACATTTGGTGTTTCTGGAATTCAGCCACCCTGAGTGCCGGAATGTGGACATTGAATGACTCTCGAGTTCAGACACAAAAGGATTGTAGAATTTGGCCACCCTGACTTTCTGGAACTCAGCCGTCCATTGATTCTAGAAGCCAGAATCTTTCAGAATGGTAGAATGCTGACGTGGTAGCATTCTGGACGTCAGGCACCTTAACTTCCGGCTAGCAGTCATTTGAGGACTTTAGAATTCCGCCAAGCAGTGCATTCTAGAATTCCGCCACATTGTGATTCTAGAATACAGACTTTTGGTCCTTCTGGAATTCAGACCCCCTGAGTTCCGGAATGTGGACATTGAATGACTCTCGAGTTCAGACACGCAAGGACTCTAGAATTTGGCCAAACTGACATTCCTCAACTCAGCCTTCCATTGATTCTAGAACTCAGAATCTTTCAGAATGGTAGAATGCTGACCTCGTAGCACTCTGGACGTCAGATACCTTAACTTCCGGCTAGCAGGCATATTAGGATTTCAGAAGTCCACCGTGCTGTGCATTCTGGAATTCCACGACATTCCGAATCTAGAATGCACACAGTTGGTGCTTCTGGAATTCAGACACCCTGAGGTCTGGAATGTGGACATTGAATGACTCTCGAGTTCAGACACGCAATGATTCTAGAGTTTGGCCTCCCTGACATTCCAGAACTCAGCCGTCCGTTGATTCTAGAACCCAGAATCTTTCAGAATGGTAGAATGCTGACGTGGTAGCATACTGGACGTCAGACACTTTAACTTCCGGCTTGCAGTCATTTTAGGACTTTAGATTTCCACCGTGCTGTGCATTCTAGAATTCCACCACATTCCGATTCTAGAATGCAGACATTTGGTGGTTCTGGAATTCAGACACCATGAGTTCCAGAATGTGGACATTGAACGACTCTTGAGTTCAGACACGCAAGGATTCTAGAGTTTGGACACCCTGATTTTCCAGAACTAAGCCGTCCATTGATTCTAGAACCCAGAATCTTTCAGAATGGTAGAATGCTGACGTGGTAGCATTCTGGACGTCAGACACCTTAACTTCTGGCTAGCAGTCATTTTTGGACTTTAGAATTTCTCCGTGCTGTGCATTCTAGAACTCTCCCACATTCCGATTCTAGAATGCTGACATTTGTTGATTCTGGAATTCAGACAGCCTGAGTTCTGGAATGTGGACATTGAATGACTCTCGAGTTCAGACACGCAAGGACTCTAGAGTTTGGCCACCCTGACATTCCGGAACTCAGCTATAAATTGATTCTAGAACACAGAATCTTTCAGAACTGTAGAATGCTGACGTGGTAGCATTCTTGACGTCAGACAAATTAACTCCCGGCTAGCAGGCATTTTAGGTCTTTAGAATTCCACCATGCTGTGCATTCTAGAATTCCACCACATTGTGATTCTAGAATACAGACTTTTGGTGCTTCTGGAATTCAGACCCCCTGAGTTCCGGAATGTGGACATTGAATGACTCTTGAGTTCAGACACGTAAGGATTCTAGAGTTTGGCCACCCTGACATTCCAGAACTCAGCCGTCCATTGATGCTAGAACCCAGTATCATTCAGAACGGTAGAATGCTGACGTGGTAGCATTCTGGACATGAGATATCTTAACTTCTGGATAGCAGGCATTTTAGGACTTTAGAATTCCGCCGTGCTGTGCATTCTAGAATTCTGCCACATTCCGATTCTAGAATGCAGACATTTGGTGCTTCTGGAATTCAGACACCCTGAGTTCCGGCATGTGAACATTGAATGACTCTCTGGTTCAGACACGTAAGGACTCTAGAGTTTGGCCAGCCTGACATTCCGGAACTCAAACATCCATTGACTCTAGAACCCAGAATCTTTCAGAATGGTAGAATGCTGACCTCGTAGCATTCTGGACGTCAGATACCTTAACTTCCGGCTAGCAGGTATTTTAGGAATTTACAATTCCACCGTGCTGTGCATTCTAGAATTCTGCCACATTCCCATTCTAGAATGCCGACATTTGGTGCTTCTGGAAATCAGACGCTCTGAGTTCCGGTATGTGGACATTAAATTACTCTCGAGATCAGATACGTAAGGAATCTAGAGTTTGGCCAACCTGATATTCCGGAACTCAGCCGTCCATTGATTCTAGAACCCAGAATTTTTCAGAATGTTAGAATGCTGACGTGGAAGCATTCTGGACGTCAGACACCTTAACTTCCGAATGGCAGGCATTTTAGGAATTTAGAATTTCTCCGTGCTGTGCAATCTAGAATTCCACCACAATCCGATTCCAGAATGCAGACATTTGGTGCTTCTGGAATTCAGAAACCCTGAGTTCCAGAATGTGGACATTGAATGACTCTCGAGTTCAGACACGCAAGGATTCTAGAGTTTGGCCACCCTGACATTCCAGAACTACACCGTCAATTGATTCTAGAACCCAGAATCTTTCAGAATGGTAGAATGCTGACGTGGTAGCATTCTGGACGTCAGACACCTTAACTTCCGGCTAGCAGCCATTTTTGTACTTTAGAATTTCTCCGTGCTGTGCAATCTAGAATTCCACCACAATCCGATTCTAGAATGCAGACATTTGGTGTTTCTGGAATTCAGACACGCTGAGTGCCGGAATGTGGACATTGAATGACTCTCGGGTTCAGACACAAAAGGATTGTAGAGTTTGGCCACCCTGACTTTCTGGAACTCAGCCGTCCATTGATTCTAGAACCCAGAATCTTTCAGAATGGAAGAATGCTGACGTGGTAGCATTCTGGACGTCAGACACCTTAACTTCCGGCTAGCAGGCATTTTAGGACTTTAGAATTCCGCCGTGCTGTGCATTCCAGAATTCCACCACATTCCGATTCTAGAATGAAGACATTTGGTGCTTCTGGAATTCAGACACACTGAGTTCCGGAATGTGGACATTGAATGACTCTTGAGTTCAGACACGCAAGGATTCTAGAGTTTGGCCAGCCTGACATTCCGGAACTCAGCCATACATTGATTCTAGAACAAAGAATCTTTCAGAACTGTAGAATGCTGACGTGGTAGCATTCTGGACGTCAGACAAATTAACTCCCGGCTAGCAGGCATTTTAGGTCTTTAGAATTCCACCGTGCTGTGCATTCTAGAATACCGCCACATTGCGATTCTAGAAAACAGACTTTTGGTGCTTCTGGAATTCAGACACCCTGAGTTCCGGAATGTGGACATTGAATGACTCTCGAGTTCAGACTTGTAAGGATTCTAGAGTTTGGCCACCCTGACATTCCAGAACTCAGCCGTCAATTGATTCTAGAACCCAGAATCTTTCAGAATGGTAGAATGCTGACCTCGTAGCATTCTGGATGCAGATACCTTAACTTCCGGCTAGCAGGCATTTTAGGAAATTACAATTCCGCCGTGCTGTGCATTCTAGAATTCCGCAACATTCCGATTCTAGAATGCGGTCATTTGGTGCTTCTGGAATTCAGACCCTCTGAGTTCCGGAATATGGACATTGAATGACTCTCGAGATCAGATATGTAAGGATTCTAGAGTATGGCCACCCTGACATTCCGGAACAAAAACATCCATTGATTCTTTAACCCAGAATCTTTCAGAATGGTAGGATGCTAATGTGGCAGCATTCTGGACGTTAGACACCTTAACTTCTGGCTAGCAGGCATTTTAGGAGTTCAGAATTCTGCCGTGCTGTGCTTTCTAGAGATCCGCCACATTCCGATTCAAAAATGCAGACTTTTGATGCTTCTTGAATTCAGACACCCTGAGTTCCGGAATGTGGACATTGAATGACTCTCGAGTTCAGACACACAAGGATTCCAGAGTTTGGCCACCCTTGCGTTCCGGAACTCAGCCGTCAATTGATTCTAGAACCCACAATCTTTCACAATGGTAGAATAATGACGTGGTAGCATTCTGGACATCAGACACCTTAACTTCTGGCTAGCAGGCATTTTAGGACTTTAGAATTCCACCGTGCTGTGCATTCTAGAATTTCACCACATTCCGATTCTAGAATACAGACATTTGGTGCTTCTGGAATTCAGACACCCTGAGTTCCAGAATGTGGACATTGAATGACTCTCGAGTTCAGACACGCAAGGATTTTAGAGTTTGTCCACCCTGACATTACAGAACAAAGCCGTCGATTTTTTCTAGAACCCAGTATCTTTCAAAATGGTAGAATGCTGACGTGGTAGCTTTCTGGACGACAGACACCTTAACTTCCGGCTAGCAGTCATTTTAGGAATATAGAATTTCTCTCTGCTGTGCATCCTGGAATTCCGCCATATTCCGATTCTAAAATGCAGTAATTTGGTGCTTCTGGAATTCAGACACCCTGAGTTCCGGAATGTGGACTTTGAATGACTCTCGAGTTCAGAGATGCAAGGAATGTAGAGTTTAGCCACCCTGACATTCTGGAACTCAGCCGTCCATTGATTATAGAACCCAGAATCTTTCACAATGGTAGAATGATGACATGGTAGCATTCTGGACGTCAGACACCTTAACTTCCGGCTAGCAGGCATTTTATGACTTTAGAATTCCACGATGTTGTGCATTCTAGAATTCCACCATATTCCGATTCTAGAATGCAGACATTTGGTGCTACTGGAATTCACATACCCTGAGTTCCGGAATGTGGACATTGAATGACTCTCGAGTTCAGACACGCAATGATTCTAGAGTTTGGCCAACCTGACATTATGGAATGCAACCGTCCATTGATTCTAGAACCCAGAATCTTTCAGAATGGTAGGATGCTGGCGTGATAGCATTCTGGACGTCAGACACTTTAACTTTTGGCTAGCAGGCATTATAGGACTTTAGAATTCCACCATGCTGTGCATTCTTGAATTTCACCACATTCCAATTCCAGAATTCAAACATTTGTTGCTTCTGGAATTCAGACACCCTGCGTTCCGGAATGTGGACATTGAATGACTCTCGAGTTCAGACACGCAAGGATTCTAGAGTTTGGCCACCCTGACATTCCGGAACTCAGCCATCCATTGATTCTAGAACACAGAATCTTTCAGAATGGTAGAATGCTGACTTGGTAGCATTCCGGACGTCAAACACCTTAACTTCCAGCTAGAAGGCATTTTAGGACATTAGAATTCCACCGTGCTGTGCATTCTAGAATTCTGCCACATTACGATTCTAAATGCAGACATTTGGTGCTTCTGGAATTCAGACATCTTGAGTTAGGGAATGTGGACTCTGAATGACTCTCGAGTTCAGACATGCAATGATTTTAGAGTTTGGCCGCCCTGACATTCCGGAACTCAGCCATCCATTGATTCTAGAACTCAGAATATTTCAGAATGGTAGAAAGCTGACCTAGTAGCATTCTGGATATCAGACACCTTATCTTCCGGCTAGCAGGCATTTTAGGACTTTAGAATTCTGCCATGCTGTGCATTCTAGAATTCCGCCACATTCCGATTCTAGAATGCAGACATTTGGTGCTTCTCGAATTCAGACACCCTGAATTCCGGAATGTGGACACTGAAAGACTCTCGAGTTCTGACACGCCAGGATTCTAGAGTGTGACCGCCGTGACATTTCAGAACTCAGCCGTCCATTGATTCTAGAACCCGGAATCTTTCAGAACTTTAGAATGCTGACCTAGTAGCATTCTGGAGGTCAGACATCTTAACTTCCAACAAGAAGGCATTTCAGGACTTTAGAATTCCACCGTGCTGTGCATTTTAGAATTCTGCCACATTACGATTCTAAATGCAGACATTTGGTGCTTCTGGAATTCAGACACCCTGAGTTCTGGAATGTGGACACTGAATGACTCTCGAGTTCAGACATGCAATGATTCCAGAGTTTAGCCACCCTGACATTCTGGAACTCAGCCATCCATTGATTCAAGAACCCAGAATATTTCAGAATGGTAGAATGCTGTCCTGGTAGCATATTGGACGTTAGACACCTTAACTTCCGGCTAGCAGGCATTTTAGGATTTTAGAATTCCGCCGTGCTGTGCATTCTAGAATTCCGCTACATTCCGATTCTAGAATGCAGACATTTGTTTCTTCTGGAATTCAGACACCCATGGGTCCGGAAAGTGCGCATTGAATGACACTCGAGTTCAGACACGTAAGGATTCTAGAGTTTGGCCATCCTGACATTCTGGAACTCAACCGTCCGTAGATTCTAGAACCCAGAATCTTTCAGAACGGTAGAATGCTGACATGGTAGCATTCTGGACGTCAGACAACTTAACTTCCGGCTAGCAGGCATTATAGGACTTTAGAATTCCGCCGTGCTGTGCATTCTAGAATTCCGCCACATTCCGATTCTAGAATGCAGACATTTGGTGCAACTGGAATTCAGACACCCTGAGTTTCAGAATGTGGACAATGAATGACTCTCGAGTTCAGACACCCAAGGATTCTAGAGTTTGGCCACCCTGACATTCCGGAACTCAGCCATCCATTGATTCTAGAACCCAGAATCTTTCAAAACGGTAGAATGCTGACCTAGTAGCATTCAGGACGTCAGATACCTTAACTTGCTGGTAGCACGAAATTTAGGACTTTAGAATTCTGCCGTACTGTGCAGTATAGAATTCCGCCACATTACGATTCTAAATGCAGACATTTGGTGCTTCTGGAAATCAGACACCCTGAGTTCCGGAATGTGGACACTGAATGACTCTCGAGTTCAGACACGCAATGATTCTAGAGTTTGGCCACCCTGACATTCCGGAACTCAGCCATCCATTGATTCTAGAACCCAGAATATTTCAGAATGGTAGAATGCTGTCCTGGTAGCATATTGGACGTTAGACACCTTAACTTCCGGCTAGCAGGCATTTTAGGATTTTAGAATTCTGCCGTGCTGTGCATTCTAGAATTCCGCCACATTCCGATTCTAGAATGCAGACATTTGGTTCTTCTGGAATTCAGACAACCTGAGTTCTGGAATGTGCACATTGAATGACACTCGAGTTCAGACACGTAAGGATTCTAGAGTTTGGCCATCCTGACATTCTGGAACTCAACCGTCCGTAGATTCTAGAACCCAGAATCTTTCAGAACGGTAGAATGCTGACGTGGTAGCATTCTGGACGTCAGACAACTTAACTTCCAGCTAGCAGGCATTATAGGACTTTAGAATTCCGCCGTGCTGTGCATTCTAGAATTCCGCCACATTCCGATTCTAGAATGCAGACATTTGGTGCATCTGGAATTCAGACACCCTGAGTTTCAGAATGTGGATATTGAATGACTTTAGATTTCTGACTCGTAATAATTCTGGACTTTGGCCACCCTGACATTCCGGAACTCAACTGTCCATTGATTCTAGAACCCAGAATCTTTAAGAATGGTAGGATGCTGACGTGGTAGCATTCTGGACGTCAGACAACTTAACTTCCGGCTAGGAGACATTATAGGAATTTAGAATTCCACCGTGCTGTGCATTCTAGAATTCCGCCACATTCCGATTCGAGAATGCAGACATTTGGTGCTTCTGGAATTCAGACACCCTGAATTCCGGAATGTGGACATTGAATGACTCTCGATTTCAGTCACATAAGGATTCTAGAGTTTGGCCACCCTGACATTCCGGAACTCAACCATCCATTGATTCTAGAACCCAGAATCTTTCAGAACGGTAGAATGCTGACGTGGTAGCATACTGGACGTCAGACACCTTAACTTCCGGCTCGCAGGCATTTTAGGACTTTAGAATTCCACCGTGCTGTGCATTCTAGAATTCCACCACATTCCGATTCTAGAATGCAGACATTTGGTGCTTCTGGAATTCAGACACCCTGAGTTCCAGAATGTGGACATTGAATGACTCTCTAGTTCAGACACGCAAGGATTCTAGAGTTTGCCCACCCTGACACTCCAGAACTAAGCTGTCCATTGATTCTAGAACCCAGAATCTTTCAGTATGGTAGAATGCTGACGGGGTAGCCTTCTGGACATCAGACAGCTTAACTTCCGGCTCGCAGTCATTTTTGGACTTTAGAATTTCTCCGTGCTGTGCATTCTAGAATTCCAACACAATCCGAATCTAGAATGCAGACATATGGTGCTTCTGGAATTCAGACACCCTGAGTTCTGGAATGTGGACATTGAATGACCCTCGAGTTCAGACAGGTAAGGATTCCAGAGTTTGACCAACCTGATATTCCGGAACTCAACCGTCCATTGATTCTGGAATCAGAATCGTTCAGAATGGTAGAATGCTGACATGGTAGCATTCCGGACGTCAGACAACTTAACTTCCGGCTAGCAGGCATTTTAGAACTTTAGAATGTTGCCGTGCTGTGCATTCTAGAACTCTGCTACATTCCAATTCTAGAATGCTGACATTTGGTGTTTCTGGAATTCAGCCACCCTGAGTGCCGGAATGTGGACATTGAATGACTCTCGAGTTCAGACACAAAAGGATTGTAGAATTTGGCCACCCTGACTTTCTGGAACTCAGCCGTCCATTGATTCTAGAAGCCAGAATCTTTCAGAATGGTAGAATGCTGACGTGGTAGCATTCTGGACGTCAGGCACCTTAACTTCCGGCTAGCAGTCATTTGAGGACTTTAGAATTCCGCCAAGCAGTGCATTCTAGAATTCCGCCACATTGTGATTCTAGAATACACACTTTTGGTCCTCCTGGAATTCAGACCCCCTGAGTTCCGGAATGTGGACATTGAATGACTCTCGAGTTCAGACACGCAAGGACTCTAGAATTTGGCCAAACTGACATTCCTCAACTCAGCCTTCCATTGATTCTAGAACCCAGAATCTTTCAGAATGGTAGAATGCTGACCTCGTAGCACTCTGGACGTCAGATACCTTAACTTCCGGCTAGCAGGCATATTAGGATTTCAGAAGTCCACCGTGCTGTGCATTCTGGAATTCCACGACATTCCGAATCTAGAATGCACACAGTTGGTGCTTCTGGAATTCAGACACCCTGAGGTCTGGAATGTGGACATTGAATGACTCTCGAGTTCAGACACGCAATGATTCTAGAGTTTGGCCTCCCTGACATTCCAGAACTCAGCCGTCCGTTGATTCTAGAACCCAGAATCTTTCAGAATGGTAGAATGCTGACGTGGTAGCATACTGGACGTCAGACACTTTAACTTCCGGCTTGCAGTCATTTTAGGACTTTAGATTTCCACCGTGCTGTGCATTCTAGAATTCCACCACATTCCGATTCTAGAATGCAGACATTTGGTGGTTCTGGAATTCAGACACCATGAGTTCCAGAATGTGGACATTGAACGACTCTCGAGTTCAGACACGCAAGGATTCTAGAGTTTGGACACCCTGATATTCCAGAACTAAGCCGTCCATTGATTCTAGAACCCAGAATCTTTCAGAACGGTAGAATGCTGACGTGGTAGCATTCTGGACGTCAGACACCTTAACTTCCGGCTAGCAGTCATTTTTGGACTTTTGAATTTCTCCGTGCTGTGCATTCTAGAACTCTCCCACATTCCGATTCTAGAATGCTGACATTTGTTGATTCTGGAATTCAGACAGCCTGAGTTCTGGAATGTGGACATTGAATGACTCTCGAGTTCAGACACGCAAGGACTCTAGAGTTTGGCCACCCTGACATTCCGGAACTCAGCTATAAATTGATTCTAGAACACAGAATCTTTCAGAACTGTAGAATGCTGACGTGGTAGCATTCTTGACGTCAGACAAATTAACTCCCGGCTAGCAGGCATTTTAGGTCTTTAGAATTCCACCATGCTGTGCATTCTAGAATTCCACCACATTGTGATTCTAGAATACAGACTTTTGGTGCTTCTGGAATTCAGACCCCCTGAGTTCCGGAATGTGGACATTGAATGACTCTTGAGTTCAGACACGTAAGGATTCTAGAGTTTGGCCACCCTGACATTCCAGAACTCAGCCGTCCATTGATGCTAGAACCCAGTATCATTCAGAACGGTAGAATGCTGACGTGGTAGCATTCTGGACATGAGATATCTTAACTTCTGGATAGCAGGCATTTTAGGACTTTAGAATTCCGCCGTGCTGTGCATTCTAGAATTCCGCCACATTCCGATTCTAGAATGCAGACATTTGGTGCTTCTGGAATTCAGACACCCTGAGTTCCGGCATGTGAACATTGAATGACTCTCTGGTTCAGACACGTAAGGACTCTAGAGTTTGGCCAGCCTGACATTCCGGAACTCAAACATCCATTGACTCTAGAACCCAGAATCTTTCAGAATGGTAGAATGCTGACCTCGTAGCATTCTGGACGTCAGATACCTTAACTTCCGGCTAGCAGGTATTTTAGGAATTTACAATTCCACCGTGCTGTGCATTCTAGAATTCTGCCACATTCCCATTCTAGAATGCCGACATTTGGTGCTTCTGGAAATCAGACGCTCTGAGTTCCGGTATGTGGACATTAAATTACTCTCGAGATCAGATACGTAAGGAATCTAGAGTTTGGCCAACCTGATATTCCGGAACTCAGCCGTCCATTGATTCTAGAACCCAGAATTTTTCAGAATGTTAGAATGCTGACGTGGAAGCATTCTGGACGTCAGACACCTTAACTTCCGAATGGCAGGCATTTTAGGAATTTAGAATTTCTCCGTGCTGTGCAATCTAGAATTCCACCACAATCCGATTCCAGAATGCAGACATTTGGTGCTTCTGGAATTCAGAAACCCTGAGTTCCAGAATGTGGACATTGAATGACTCTCGAGTTCAGACACGCAAGGATTCTAGAGTTTGGCCACCCTGACATTCCAGAACTACACCGTCAATTGATTCTAGAACCCAGAATCTTTCAGAATGGTAGAATGCTGACGTGGTAGCATTCTGGACGTCAGACACCTTAACTTCCGGCTAGCAGCCATTTTTGTACTTTAGAATTTCTCCGTGCTGTGCAATCTAGAATTCCACCACAATCCGATTCTAGAATGCAGACATTTGGTGTTTCTGGAATTCAGACACGCTGAGTGCCGGAATGTGGACATTGAATGACTCTCGGGTTCAGACACAAAAGGATTGTAGAGTTTGGCCACCCTGACTTTCTGGAACTCAGCCGTCCATTGATTCTAGAACCCAGAATCTTTCAGAATGGAAGAATGCTGACGTGGTAGCATTCTGGACGTCAGACACCTTAACTTCCGGCTAGCAGGCATTTTAGGACTTTAGAATTCCGCCGTGCTGTGCATTCCAGAATTCCACCACATTCCGATTCTAGAATGAAGACATTTGGTGCTTCTGGAATTCAGACACACTGAGTTCCGGAATGTGGACATTGAATGACTCTTGAGTTCAGACACGCAAGGATTCTAGAGTTTGGCCAGCCTGACATTCCGGAACTCAGCCATACATTGATTCTAGAACAAAGAATCTTTCAGAACTGTAGAATGCTGACGTGGTAGCATTCTGGACGTCAGACAAATTAACTCCCGGCTAGCAGGCATTTTAGGTCTTTAGAATTCCACCGTGCTGTGCATTCTAGAATACCGCCACATTGCGATTCTAGAAAACAGACTTTTGGTGCTTCTGGAATTCAGACACCCTGAGTTCCGGAATGTGGACATTGAATGACTCTCGAGTTCAGACTTGTAAGGATTCTAGAGTTTGCCCACCCTGACATTCCAGAACTCAGCCGTCAATTGATTCTAGAACCCAGAATCTTTCAGAATGGTAGAATGCTGACCTCGTAGCATTCTGGATGCAGATACCTTAACTTCCGGCTAGCAGGCATTTTAGGAAATTACAATTCCGCCGTGCTGTGCATTCTAGAATTCCGCAACATTCCGATTCTAGAATGCGGTCATTTGGTGCTTCTGGAATTCAGACCCTCTGAGTTCCGGAATATGGACATTGAATGACTCTCGAGATCAGATATGTAAGGATTCTAGAGTATGGCCACCCTGACATTCCGGAACAAAAACATCCATTGATTCTTTAACCCAGAATCTTTCAGAATGGTAGGATGCTAATGTGGCAGCATTCTGGACGTTAGACACCTTAACTTCTGGCTAGCAGGCATTTTAGGAGTTTAGAATTCTGCCGTGCTGTGCTTTCTAGAGATCCGCCACATTCCGATTCAAAAATGCAGACTTTTGATGCTTCTTGAATTCAGACACCCTGAGTTCCGGAATGTGGACATTGAATGACTCTCGAGTTCAGACACGCAAGGATTCTAGAGTTTGGCCACCCTTGCGTTCCGGAACTCAGCCGTCAATTGATTCTAGAACCCACAATCTTTCACAATGGTAGAATAATGACGTGGTAGCATTCTGGACATCAGACACCTTAACTTCTGGCTAGCAGGCATTTTAGGACTTTAGAATTCCACCGTGCTGTGCATTCTAGAATTTCACCACATTCCGATTCTAGAATACAGACATTTGGTGCTTCTGGAATTCAGACACCCTGAGTTCCAGAATGTGGACATTGAATGACTCTCGAGTTCAGACACGCAAGGATTTTAGAGTTTGTCCATCCTGACATTACAGAACAAAGCCGTCGATTTTTTCTAGAACCCAGTATCTTTCAAAGTGGTAGAATGCTGACGTGGTAGCTTTCTGGACGACAGACACCTTAACTTCCGGCTAGCAGTCATTTTAGGAATATAGAATTTCTCTCTGCTGTGCATCCTGGAATTCCGCCATATTCCGATTCTAAAATGCAGTAATTTGGTGCTTCTGGAATTCAGACACCCTGAGTTCCGGAATGTGGACTTTGAATGACTCTCGAGTTCAGAGATGCAAGGAATGTAGAGTTTAGCCACCCTGACATTCTGGAACTCAGCCGTCCATTGATTATAGAACCCAGAATCTTTCACAATGGTAGAATGATGACATGGTAGCATTCTGGACGTCAGACACCTTAACTTCCGGCTAGCAGGCATTTTATGACTTTAGAATTCCACGATGTTGTGCATTCTAGAATTCCACCATATTCCGATTCTAGAATGCAGACATTTGGTGCTACTGGAATTCACATACCCTGAGTTCCGGAATGTGGACATTGAATGACTCTCGAGTTCAGACACGCAATGATTCTAGAGTTTGGCCAACCTGACATTATGGAATGCAACCGTCCATTGATTCTAGAACCCAGAATCTTTCAGAATGGTAGGATGCTGGCGTGATAGCATTCTGGACGTCAGACACTTTAACTTTTGGCTAGCAGGCATTATAGGACTTTAGAATTCCACCATGCTGTGCATTCTTGAATTTCACCACATTCCAATTCCAGAATTCAAACATTTGTTGCTTCTGGAATTCAGACACCCTGCGTTCCGGAATGTGGACATTGAATGACTCTCGAGTTCAGACACGCAAGGATTCTAGAGTTTGGCCACCCTGACAATCCGGAACTCAGCCATCCATTGATTCTAGAACACAGAATCTTTCAGAATGGTAGAATGCTGACTTGGTAGCATTCCGGACGTCAAACACCTTAACTTCCAGCTAGAAGGCATTTTAGGACATTAGAATTCCACCGTGCTGTGCATTCTAGAATTCTGCCACATTACGATTCTAAATGCAGACATTTGGTGCTTCTGGAATTCAGACATCTTGAGTTAGGGAATGTGGACTCTGAATGACTCTCGAGTTCAGACATGCAATGATTTTAGAGTTTGGCCGCCCTGACATTCCGGAACTCAGCCATCCATTGATTCTAGAACTCAGAATATTTCAGAATGGTAGAAAGCTGACCTAGTAGCATTCTGGATATCAGACACCTTATCTTCCGGCTAGCAGGCATTTTAGGACTTTAGAATTCTGCCATGCTGTGCATTCTAGAATTCCGCCACATTCCGATTCTAGAATGCAGACATTTGGTGCTTCTCGAATTCAGACACCCTGAATTCCGGAATGTGGACACTGAAAGACTCTCGAGTTCTGACACGCCAGGATTCTAGAGTGTGACCGCCGTGACATTTCAGAACTCAGCCGTCCATTGATTCTAGAACCCGGAATCTTTCAGAACTTTAGAATGCTGACCTAGTAGCATTCTGGAGGTCAGACATCTTAACTTCCAACAAGAAGGCATTTCAGGACTTTAGAATTCCACCGTGCTGTGCATTTTAGAATTCTGCCACATTACGATTCTAAATGCAGACATTTGGTGCTTCTGGAATTCAGACACCCTGAGTTCCGGAATGTGGACACTGAATGACTCTCGAGTTCAGACACGCAATGATTCTAGAGTTTGGCCACCCTGACATTCTGGAACTCAGCCATCCATTGATTCAAGAACCCAGAATATTTCAGAATGGTAGAATGCTGTCCTGGTAGCATATTGGACGTTAGACACCTTAACTTCCGGCTAGCAGGCATTTTAGGATTTTAGAATTCCGCCGTGCTGTGCATTCTAGAATTCCGCCACATTCCGATTCTAGAATGCAGACATTTGTTTCTTCTGGAATTCAGACACCCATGGGTCCGGAAAGTGTGCATTGAATGACACTCGAGTTCAGACACGTAAGGATTCTAGAGTTTGGACATCCTGACATTCTGGAACTCAACCGTCCATAGATTCTAGAACCCAGAATCTTTCAGAACGGTAGAATGCTGACATGGTAGCATTCTGGACGTCAGACAACTTAACTTCCGGCTAGCAGGCATTATAGGACTTTAGAATTCCGCCGTGCTGTGCATTCTAGAATTCCGCCACATTCCGATTCTAGAATGCAGACATTTGGTGCAACTGGAATTCAGACACCCTGAGTTTCAGAATGTGGACAATGAATGACTCTCGAGTTCAGACACCCAAGGATTCTAGAGTTTGGCCACCCTGACATTCCGGAACTCAGCCATCCATTGATTCTAGAACCCAGAATCTTTCAAAACGGTAGAATGCTGACCTAGTAGCATTCAGGACGTCAGATACCTTAACTTGCTGGTAGCACGAAATTTAGGACTTTAGAATTCTGCCGTACTGTGCAGTATAGAATTCCGCCACATTACGATTCTAAATGCAGACATTTGGTGCTTCTGGAAATCAGACACCCTGAGTTCCGGAATGTGGACACTGAATGACTCTCGAGTTCAGACACGCAATGATTCTAGAGTTTGGCCACCCTGACATTCCGGAACTCAGCCATCCATTGATTCTAGAACCCAGAATATTTCAGAATGGTAGAATGCTGTCCTGGTAGCATATTGGACGTTAGACACCTTAACTTCCGGCTAGCAGGCATTTTAGGATTTTAGAATTCTGCCGTGCTGTGCATTCTAGAATTCCGCCACATTCCGATTCTAGAATGCAGACATTTGGTTCTTCTGGAATTCAGACAACCTGAGTTCTGGAATGTGCACATTGAATGACACTCGAGTTCAGACACGTAAGGATTCTAGAGTTTGGCCATCCTGACATTCTGGAACTCAACCGTCCGTAGATTCTAGAACCCAGAATCTTTCAGAACGGTAGAATGCTGACGTGGTAGCATTCTGGACGTCAGACAACTTAACTTCCAGCTAGCAGGCATTATAGGACTTTAGAATTCCGCCGTGCTGTGCATTCTAGAATTCCGCCACATTCCGATTCTAGAATGCAGACATTTGGTGCATCTGGAATTCAGACACCCTGAGTTTCAGAATGTGGATATTGAATGACTTTAGATTTCTGACTCGTAATAATTCTGGACTTTGGCCACCCTGACATTCCGGAACTCAACTGTCCATTGATTCTAGAACCCAGAATCTTTAAGAATGGTAGGATGCTGACGTGGTAGCATTCTGGACGTCAGACAACTTAACTTCCGGCTAGGAGACATTATAGGAATTTAGAATTCCACCGTGCTGTGCATTCTAGAATTCCGCCACATTCCGATTCGAGAATGCAGACATTTGGTGCTTCTGGAATTCAGACACCCTGAATTCCGGAATGTGGACATTGAATGACTCTCGATTTCAGTCACATAAGGATTCTAGAGTTTGGCCACCCTGACATTCCGGAACTCAACCATCCATTGATTCTAGAACCCAGAATCTTTCAGAATGGTAGAATGCTGACGTGGTAGCATACTGGACGTCAGACACCTTAACTTCCGGCTCGCAGGCATTTTAGGACTTTAGAATTCCACCGTGCTGTGCATTCTAGAATTCCACCACATTCCGATTCTAGAATGCAGACATTTGGTGCTTCTGGAATTCAGACACCCTGAGTTCCAGAATGTGGACATTGAATGACTCTCTAGTTCAGACACGCAAGGATTCTAGGGTTTGCCCACCCTGACATTCCAGAACTAAGCTGTCCATTGATTCTAGAACCCAGAATCTTTCAGTATGGTAGAATGCTGACGGGGTAGCATTCTGGACATCAGACAGCTTAACTTCCGGCTCGCAGTCATTTTTGGACTTTAGAATTTCTCCGTGCTGTGCATTCTAGAATTCCAACACAATCCGAATCTAGAATGCAGACATATGGTGCTTCTGGAATTCAGACACCCTGAGTTCTGGAATGTGGACATTGAATGACCCTCGAGTTCAGACAGGTAAGGATTCCAGAGTTTGACCAACCTGATATTCCGGAACTCAACCGTCCATTGATTCTGGAATCAGAATCGTTCAGAATGGTAGAATGCTGACATGGTAGCATTCCGGACGTCAGACAACTTAACTTCCGGCTAGCAGGCATTTTAGGACTTTAGAATGTTGCCGTGCTGTGCATTCTAGAACTCTGCTACATTCCAATTCTAGAATGCTGACATTTGGTGTTTCTGGAATTCAGCCACCCTGAGTGCCGGAATGTGGACATTGAATGACTCTCGAGTTCAGACACAAAAGGATTGTAGAATTTGGCCACCCTGACTTTCTGGAACTCAGCCGTCCATTGATTCTAGAAGCCAGAATCTTTCAGAATGGTAGAATGCTGACGTGGTAGCATTCTGGACGTCAGGCACCTTAACTTCCGGCTAGCAGTCATTTGAGGACTTTAGAATTCCGCCAAGCAGTGCATTCTAGAATTCCGCCACATTGTGATTCTAGAATACAGACTTTTGGTCCTTCTGGAATTCAGACCCCCTGAGTTCCGGAATGTGGACATTGAATGACTCTCGAGTTCAGACACGCAAGGACTCTAGAATTTGGCCAAACTGACATTCCTCAACTCAGCCTTCCATTGATTCTAGAACCCAGAATCCTTCAGAATGGTAGAATGCTGACCTCGTAGCACTCTGGACGTCAGATACCTTAACTTCCGGCTAGCAGGCATATTAGGATTTCAGAAGTCCACCGTGCTGTGCATTCTGGAATTCCACGACATTCCGAATCTAGAATGCACACAGTTGGTGCTTCTGGAATTCAGACACCCTGAGGTCTGGAATGTGGACATTGAATGACTCTCGAGTTCAGACACGCAATGATTCTAGAGTTTGGCCTCCCTGACATTCCAGAACTCAGCCGTCCGTTGATTCTAGAACCCAGAATCTTTCAGAATGGTAGAATGCTGATGTGGTAGCATACTGGACGTCAGACACTTTAACTTCCGGCTCGCAGTCATTTTAGGACTTTAGATTTCCACCGTGCTGTGCATTCTAGAATTCCACCACATTCCGATTCTAGAATGCAGACATTTGGTGGTTCTGGAATTCAGACACCATGAGTTCCAGAACGTGGACATTGAACGACTCTTGAGTTCAGACACGCAAGGATTCTAGAGTTTGGACACCCTGATATTCCAGAACTAAGCCGTCCATTGATTCTAGAACCCAGAATCTTTCAGAACGGTAGAATGCTGACGTGGTAGCATTCTGGACGTCAGACACCTTAACTTCCGGCTAGCAGTCATTTTTGGACTTTAGAATTTCTCCGTGCTGTGCATTCTAGAACTCTCCCACATTCCGATTCTAGAATGCTGACATTTGTTGATTCTGGAATTCAGACAGCCTGAGTTCTGGAATGTGGACATTGAATGACTCTCGAGTTCAGACACGCAAGGACTCTAGAGTTTGGCCACCCTGACATTCCGGAACTCAGCTATAAATTGATTCTAGAACACAGAATCTTTCAGAACTGTAGAATGCTGACGTGGTAGCATTCTTGACGTCAGACAAATTAACTCCCGGCTAGCAGGCATTTTAGGTCTTTAGAATTCCACCATGCTGTGCATTCTAGAATTCCACCACATTGTGATTCTAGAATACAGACTTTTGGTGCTTCTGGAATTCAGACCCCCTGAGTTCCGGAATGTGGACATTGAATGACTCTTGAGTTCAGACACGTAAGGATTCTAGAGTTTGGCCACCCTGACATTCCAGAACTCAGCCGTCCATTGATGCTAGAACCCAGTATCATTCAGAACGGTAGAATGCTGACGTGGTAGCATTCTGGACATGAGATATCTTAACTTCTGGATAGCAGGCATTTTAGGACTTTAGAATTCCGCCGTGCTGTGCATTCTAGAATTCCGCCACATTCCGATTCTAGAATGCAGACATTTGGTGCTTCTGGAATTCAGACACCCTGAGTTCCGGCATGTGAACATTGAATGACTCTCTGGTTCAGACACGTAAGGACTCTAGAGTTTGGCCAGCCTGACATTCCAGAACTCAAACATCCATTGACTCTAGAACCCAGAATCTTTCAGAATGGTAGAATGCTGACCTCGTAGCATTCTGGACGTCAGATACCTTAACTTCCGGCTAGCAGGTATTTTAGGAATTTACAATTCCACCGTGCTGTGCATTCTAGAATTCTGCCACATTCCCATTCTAGAATGCCGACATTTGGTGCTTCTGGAAATCAGACGCTCTGAGTTCCGGTATGTGGACATTAAATTACTCTCGAGATCAGATACGTAAGGAATCTAGAGTTTGGCCAACCTGATATTCCGGAACTCAGCCGTCCATTGATTCTAGAACCCAGAATTTTTCAGAATGTTAGAATGCTGACGTGGAAGCATTCTGGACGTCAGACACCTTAACTTCCGAATGGCAGGCATTTTAGGAATTTAGAATTTCTCCGTGCTGTGCAATCTAGAATTCCACCACAATCCGATTCCAGAATGCAGACATTTGGTGCTTCTGGAATTCAGAAACCCTGAGTTCCAGAATGTGGACATTGAATGACTCTCGAGTTCAGACACGCAAGGATTCTAGAGTTTGGCCACCCTGACATTCCAGAACTACACCGTCAATTGATTCTAGAACCCAGAATCTTTCAGAATGGTAGAATGCTGACGTGGTAGCATTCTGGACGTCAGACACCTTAACTTCCGGCTAGCAGCCATTTTTGTACTTTAGAATTTCTCCGTGCTGTGCAATCTAGAATTCCACCACAATCCGATTCTAGAATGCAGACATTTGGTGTTTCTGGAATTCAGACACGCTGAGTGCCGGAATGTGGACATTGAATGACTCTCGGGTACAGACACAAAAGGATTGTAGAGTTTGGCCACCCTGACTTTCTGGAACTCAGCCGTCCATTGATTCTAGAACCCAGAATCTTTCAGAATGGAAGAATGCTGACGTGGTAGCATTCTGGACGTCAGACACCTTAACTTCCGGCTAGCAGGCATTTTAGGACTTTAGAATTCCGCCGTGCTGTGCATTCCAGAATTCCACCACATTCCGATTCTAGAATGAAGACATTTGGTGCTTCTGGAATTCAGACACACTGAGTTCCGGAATGTGGACATTGAATGACTCTTGAGTTCAGACACGCAAGGATTCTAGAGTTTGGCCAGCCTGACATTCCGGAACTCAGCCATACATTGATTCTAGAACAAAGAATCTTTCAGAACTGTAGAATGCTGACGTGGTAGCATTCTGGACGTCAGACAAATTAACTCCCGGCTAGCAGGCATTTTAGGTCTTTAGAATTCCACCGTGCTGTGCATTCTAGAATACCGCCACATTGCGATTCTAGAAAACAGACTTTTGGTGCTTCTGGAATTCAGACACCCTGAGTTCCGGAATGTGGACATTGAATGACTCTCGAGTTCAGACTTGTAAGGATTCTAGAGTTTGCCCACCCTGACATTCCAGAACTCAGCCGTCAATTGATTCTAGAACCCAGAATCTTTCAGAATGGTAGAATGCTGACCTCGTAGCATTCTGGATGCAGATACCTTAACTTCCGGCTAGCAGGCATTTTAGGAAATTACAATTCCGCCGTGCTGTGCATTCTAGAATTCCGCAACATTCCGATTCTAGAATGCGGTCATTTGGTGCTTCTGGAATTCAGACCCTCTGAGTTCCGGAATATGGACATTGAATGACTCTCGAGATCAGATATGTAAGGATTCTAGAGTATGGCCACCCTGACATTCCGGAACAAAAACATCCATTGATTCTTTAACCCAGAATCTTTCAGAATGGTAGGATGCTAATGTGGCAGCATTCTGGACGTTAGACACCTTAACTTCTGGCTAGCAGGCATTTTAGGAGTTCAGAATTCTGCCGTGCTGTGCTTTCTAGAGATCCGCCACATTCCGATTCAAAAATGCAGACTTTTGATGCTTCTTGAATTCAGACACCCTGAGTTCCGGAATGTGGACATTGAATGACTCTCGAGTTCAGACACACAAGGATTCCAGAGTTTGGCCACCCTTGCGTTCCGGAACTCAGCCGTCAATTGATTCTAGAACCCACAATCTTTCACAATGGTAGAATAATGACGTGGTAGCATTCTGGACATCAGACACCTTAACTTCTGGCTAGCAGGCATTTTAGGACTTTAGAATTCCACCGTGCTGTGCATTCTAGAATTTCACCACATTCCGATTCTAGAATACAGACATTTGGTGCTTCTGGAATTCAGACACCCTGAGTTCCAGAATGTGGACATTGAATGACTCTCGAGTTCAGACACGCAAGGATTTTAGAGTTTGTCCACCCTGACATTACAGAACAAAGCCGTCGATTTTTTCTAGAACCCAGTATCTTTCAAAATGGTAGAATGCTGACGTGGTAGCTTTCTGGACGACAGACACCTTAACTTCCGGCTAGCAGTCATTTTAGGAATATAGAATTTCTCTCTGCTGTGCATCCTGGAATTCCGCCATATTCCGATTCTAAAATGCAGTAATTTGGTGCTTCTGGAATTCAGACACCCTGAGTTCCGGAATGTGGACTTTGAATGACTCTCGAGTTCAGAGATGCAAGGAATGTAGAGTTTAGCCACCCTGACATTCTGGAACTCAGCCGTCCATTGATTATAGAACCCAGAATCTTTCACAATGGTAGAATGATGACATGGTAGCATTCTGGACGTCAGACACCTTAACTTCCGGCTAGCAGGCATTTTATGACTTTAGAATTCCACGATGTTGTGCATTCTAGAATTCCACCATATTCCGATTCTAGAATGCAGACATTTGGTGCTACTGGAATTCACATACCCTGAGTTCCGGAATGTGGACATTGAATGACTCTCGAGTTCAGACACGCAATGATTCTAGAGTTTGGCCAACCTGACATTATGGAATGCAACCGTCCATTGATTCTAGAACCCAGAATCTTTCAGAATGGTAGGATGCTGGCGTGATAGCATTCTGGACGTCAGACACTTTAACTTTTGGCTAGCAGGCATTATAGGACTTTAGAATTCCACCATGCTGTGCATTCTTGAATTTCACCACATTCCAATTCCAGAATTCAAACATTTGTTGCTTCTGGAATTCAGACACCCTGCGTTCCGGAATGTGGACATTGAATGACTCTCGAGTTCAGACACGTAAGGATTCTAGAGTTTGGACATCCTGACATTCTGGAACTCAACCGTCCATAGATTCTAGAACCCAGAATCTTTCAGAACGGTAGAATGCTGACATGGTAGCATTCTGGACGTCAGACAACTTAACTTCCGGCTAGCAGGCATTATAGGACTTTAGAATTCCGCCGTGCTGTGCATTCTAGAATTCCGCCACATTCCGATTCTAGAATGCAGACATTTGGTGCAACTGGAATTCAGACACCCTGAGTTTCAGAATGTGGACAATGAATGACTCTCGAGTTCAGACACCCAAGGATTCTAGAGTTTGGCCACCCTGACATTCCGGAACTCAGCCATCCATTGATTCTAGAACCCAGAATCTTTCAAAACGGTAGAATGCTGACCTAGTAGCATTCAGGACGTCAGATACCTTAACTTGCTGGTAGCACGAAATTTAGGACTTTAGAATTCTGCCGTACTGTGCAGTATAGAATTCCTCCACATTACGATTCTAAATGCAGACATTTGGTGCTTCTGGAAATCAGACACCCTGAGTTCCGGAATGTGGACACTGAATGACTCTCGAGTTCAGACACGCAATGATTCTAGAGTTTGGCCACCCTGACATTCCGGAACTCAGCCATCCATTGATTCTAGAACCCAGAATATTTCAGAATGGTAGAATGCTGTCCTGGTAGCATATTGGATGTTAGACACCTTAACTTCCGGCTAGCAGGCATTTTAGGATTTTAGAATTCTGCCGTGCTGTGCATTCTAGAATTCCGCCACATTCCGATTCTAGAATGCAGACATTTGGTTCTTCTGGAATTCAGACAACCTGAGTTCTGGAATGTGCACATTGAATGACACTCGAGTTCAGACACGTAAGGATTCTAGAGTTTGGCCATCCTGACATTCTGGAACTCAACCGTCCGTAGATTCTAGAACCCAGAATCTTTCAGAACGGTAGAATGCTGACGTGGTAGCATTCTGGACGTCAGACAACTTAACTTCCAGCTAGCAGGCATTATAGGACTTTAGAATTCCGCCGTGCTGTGCATTCTAGAATTCCGCCACATTCCGATTCTAGAATGCAGACATTTGGTGCATCTGGAATTCAGACACCCTGAGTTTCAGAATGTGGATATTGAATGACTTTAGATTTCTGACTCGTAATAATTCTGGACTTTGGCCACCCTGACATTCCGGAACTCAACTGTCCATTGATTCTAGAACCCAGAATCTTTAAGAATGGTAGGATGCTGACGTGGTAGCATTCTGGACGTCAGACAACTTAACTTCCGGCTAGGAGACATTATAGGAATTTAGAATTCCACCGTGCTGTGCATTCTAGAATTCCGCCACATTCCGATTCGAGAATGCAGACATTTGGTGCTTCTGGAATTCAGACACCCTGAATTCCGGAATGTGGACATTGAATGACTCTCGATTTCAGTCACATAAGGATTCTAGAGTTTGGCCACCCTGACATTCCGGAACTCAACCATCCATTGATTCTAGAACCCAGAATCTTTCAGAACGGTAGAATGCTGACGTGGTAGCATACTGGACGTCAGACACCTTAACTTCCGGCTCGCAGGCATTTTAGGACTTTAGAATTCCACCGTGCTGTGCATTCTAGAATTCCACCACATTCCGATTCTAGAATGCAGACATTTGGTGCTTCTGGAATTCAGACACCCTGAGTTCCAGAATGTGGACATTGAATGACTCTCTAGTTCAGACACGCAAGGATTCTAGGGTTTGCCCACCCTGACATTCCAGAACTAAGCTGTCCATTGATTCTAGAACCCAGAATCTTTCAGTATGGTAGAATGCTGACGGGGTAGCATTCTGGACATCAGACAGCTTAACTTCCGGCTCGCAGTCATTTTTGGACTTTAGAATTTCTCCGTGCTGTGCATTCTAGAATTCCAACACAATCCGAATCTAGAATGCAGACATATGGTGCTTCTGGAATTCAGACACCCTGAGTTCTGGAATGTGGACATTGAATGACCCTCGAGTTCAGACAGGTAAGGATTCCAGAGTTTGACCAACCTGATATTCCGGAACTCAACCGTCCATTGATTCTGGAATCAGAATCGTTCAGAATGGTAGAATGCTGACATGGTAGCATTCCGGACGTCAGACAACTTAACTTCCGGCTAGCAGGCATTTTAGGACTTTAGAATGTTGCCGTGCTGTGCATTCTAGAACTCTGCTACATTCCAATTCTAGAATGCTGACATTTGGTGTTTCTGGAATTCAGCCACCCTGAGTGCCGGAATGTGGACATTGAATGACTCTCGAGTTCAGACACAAAAGGATTGTAGAATTTGGCCACCCTGACTTTCTGGAACTCAGTCGTCCATTGATTCTAGAAGCCAGAATCTTTCAGAATGGTAGAATGCTGACGTGGTAGCATTCTGGACGTCAGGCACCTTAACTTCCGGCTAGCAGTCATTTGAGGACTTTAGAATTCCGCCAAGCAGTGCATTCTAGAATTCCGCCACATTGTGATTCTAGAATACAGACTTTTGGTCCTTCTGGAATTCAGACCCCCTGAGTTCCGGAATGTGGACATTGAATGACTCTCGAGTTCAGACACGCAAGGACTCTAGAATTTGGCCAAACTGACATTCCTCAACTCAGCCTTCCATTGATTCTAGAACCCAGAATCCTTCAGAATGGTAGAATGCTGACCTCGTAGCACTCTGGACGTCAGATACCTTAACTTCCGGCTAGCAGGCATATTAGGATTTCAGAAGTCCACCGTGCTGTGCATTCTGGAATTCCACGACATTCCGAATCTAGAATGCACACAGTTGGTGCTTCTGGAATTCAGACACCCTGAGGTCTGGAATGTGGACATTGAATGACTCTCGAGTTCAGACACGCAATGATTCTAGAGTTTGGCCTCCCTGACATTCCAGAACTCAGCCGTCCGTTGATTCTAGAACCCAGAATCTTTCAGAATGGTAGAATGCTGACGTGGTAGCATACTGGACGTCAGACACTTTAACTTCCGGCTCGCAGTCATTTTAGGACTTTAGATTTCCACCGTGCTGTGCATTCTAGAATTCCACCACATTCCGATTCTAGAATGCAGACATTTGGTGGTTCTGGAATTCAGACACCATGAGTTCCAGAACGTGGACATTGAACGACTCTTGAGTTCAGACACGCAAGGATTCTAGAGTTTGGACACCCTGATATTCCAGAACTAAGCCGTCCATTGATTCTAGAACCCAGAATCTTTCAGAACGGTAGAATGCTGACGTGGTAGCATTCTGGACGTCAGACACCTTAACTTCCGGCTAGCAGTCATTTTTGGACTTTAGAATTTCTCCGTGCTGTGCATTCTAGAACTCTCCCACATTCCGATTCTAGAATGCTGACATTTGTTGATTCTGGAATTCAGACAGCCTGAGTTCTGGAATGTGGACATTGAATGACTCTCGAGTTCAGACACGCAAGGACTCTAGAGTTTGGCCACCCTGACATTCCGGAACTCAGCTATAAATTGATTCTAGAACACAGAATCTTTCAGAACTGTAGAATGCTGACGTGGTAGCATTCTTGACGTCAGACAAATTAACTCCCGGCTAGCAGGCATTTTAGGTCTTTAGAATTCCACCATGCTGTGCATTCTAGAATTCCACCACATTGTGATTCTAGAATACAGACTTTTGGTGCTTCTGGAATTCAGACCCCCTGAGTTCCGGAATGTGGACATTGAATGACTCTTGAGTTCAGACACGTAAGGATTCTAGAGTTTGGCCACCCTGACATTCCAGAACTCAGCCGTCCATTGATGCTAGAACCCAGTATCATTCAGAACGGTAGAATGCTGACGTGGTAGCATTCTGGACATGAGATATCTTAACTTCTGGATAGCAGGCATTTTAGGACTTTAGAATTCCGCCGTGCTGTGCATTCTAGAATTCCGCCACATTCCGATTCTAGAATGCAGACATTTGGTGCTTCTGGAATTCAGACACCCTGAGTTCCGGCATGTGAACATTGAATGACTCTCTGGTTCAGACACGTAAGGACTCTAGAGTTTGGCCAGCCTGACATTCCGGAACTCAAACATCCATTGACTCTAGAACCCAGAATCTTTCAGAATGGTAGAATGCTGACCTCGTAGCATTCTGGACGTCAGATACCTTAACTTCCGGCTAGCAGGTATTTTAGGAATTTACAATTCCACCGTGCTGTGCATTCTAGAATTCTGCCACATTCCCATTCTAGAATGCCGACATTTGGTGCTTCTGGAAATCAGACGCTCTGAGTTCCGGTATGTGGACATTAAATTACTCTCGAGATCAGATACGTAAGGAATCTAGAGTTTGGCCACCCTGATATTCCGGAACTCAGCCGTCCATTGATTCTAGAACCCAGAATTTTTCAGAATGTTAGAATGCTGACGTGGAAGCATTCTGGACGTCAGACACCTTAACTTCCGAATGGCAGGCATTTTAGGAATTTAGAATTTCTCCGTGCTGTGCAATCTAGAATTCCACCACAATCCGATTCCAGAATGCAGACATTTGGTGCTTCTGGAATTCAGAAACCCTGAGTTCCAGAATGTGGACATTGAATGACTCTCGAGTTCAGACACGCAAGGATTCTAGAGTTTGGCCACCCTGACATTCCAGAACTACACCGTCAATTGATTCTAGAACCCAGAATCTTTCAGAATGGTAGAATGCTGACGTGGTAGCATTCTGGACGTCAGACACCTTAACTTCCGGCTAGCAGCCATTTTTGTACTTTAGAATTTCTCCGTGCTGTGCAATCTAGAATTCCACCACAATCCGATTCTAGAATGCAGACATTTGGTGTTTCTGGAATTCAGACACGCTGAGTGCCGGAATGTGGACATTGAATGACTCTCGGGTTCAGACACAAAAGGATTGTAGAGTTTGGCCACCCTGACTTTCTGGAACTCAGCCGTCCATTGATTCTAGAACCCAGAATCTTTCAGAATGGAAGAATGCTGACGTGGTAGCATTCTGGACGTCAGACACCTTAACTTCCGGCTAGCAGGCATTTTAGGACTTTAGAATTCCGCCGTGCTGTGCATTCCAGAATTCCACCACATTCCGATTCTAGAATGAAGACATTTGGTGCTTCTGGAATTCAGACACACTGAGTTCCGGAATGTGGACATTGAATGACTCTTGAGTTCAGACACGCAAGGATTCTAGAGTTTGGCCAGCCTGACATTCCGGAACTCAGCCATACATTGATTCTAGAACAAAGAATCTTTCAGAACTGTAGAATGCTGACGTGGTAGCATTCTGGACGTCAGACAAATTAACTCCCGGCTAGCAGGCATTTTAGGTCTTTAGAATTCCACCGTGCTGTGCATTCTAGAATACCGCCACATTGCGATTCTAGAAAACAGACTTTTGGTGCTTCTGGAATTCAGACACCCTGAGTTCCGGAATGTGGACATTGAATGACTCTCGAGTTCAGACTTGTAAGGATTCTAGAGTTTGGCCACCCTGACATTCCAGAACTCAGCCGTCAATTGATTCTAGAACCCAGAATCTTTCAGAATGGTAGAATGCTGACCTCGTAGCATTCTGGATGCAGATACCTTAACTTCCGGCTAGCAGGCATTTTAGGAAATTACAATTCCGCCGTGCTGTGCATTCTAGAATTCCGCAACATTCCGATTCTAGAATGCGGTCATTTGGTGCTTCTGGAATTCAGACCCTCTGAGTTCCGGAATATGGACATTGAATGACTCTCGAGATCAGATATGTAAGGATTCTAGAGTATGGCCACCCTGACATTCCGGAACAAAAACATCCATTGATTCTTTAACCCAGAATCTTTCAGAATGGTAGGATGCTAATGTGGCAGCATTCTGGACGTTAGACACCTTAACTTCTGGCTAGCAGGCATTTTAGGAGTTCAGAATTCTGCCGTGCTGTGCTTTCTAGAGATCCGCCACATTCCGATTCAAAAATGCAGACTTTTGATGCTTCTTGAATTCAGACACCCTGAGTTCCGGAATGTGGACATTGAATGACTCTCGAGTTCAGACACACAAGGATTCCAGAGTTTGGCCACCCTTGCGTTCCGGAACTCAGCCGTCAATTGATTCTAGAACCCACAATCTTTCACAATGGTAGAATAATGACGTGGTAGCATTCTGGACATCAGACACCTTAACTTCTGGCTAGCAGGCATTTTAGGACTTTAGAATTCCACCGTGCTGTGCATTCTAGAATTTCACCACATTCCGATTCTAGAATACAGACATTTGGTGCTTCTGGAATTCAGACACCCTGAGTTCCAGAATGTGGACATTGAATGACTCTCGAGTTCAGACACGCAAGGATTTTAGAGTTTGTCCACCCTGACATTACAGAACAAAGCCGTCGATTTTTTCTAGAACCCAGTATCTTTCAAAATGGTAGAATGCTGACGTGGTAGCTTTCTGGACGACAGACACCTTAACTTCCGGCTAGCAGTCATTTTAGGAATATAGAATTTCTCTCTGCTGTGCATCCTGGAATTCCGCCATATTCCGATTCTAAAATGCAGTAATTTGGTGCTTCTGGAATTCAGACACCCTGAGTTCCGGAATGTGGACTTTGAATGACTCTCGAGTTCAGAGATGCAAGGAATGTAGAGTTTAGCCACCCTGACATTCTGGAACTCAGCCGTCCATTGATTATAGAACCCAGAATCTTTCACAATGGTAGAATGATGACATGGTAGCATTCTGGACGTCAGACACCTTAACTTCCGGCTAGCAGGCATTTTATGACTTTAGAATTCCACGATGTTGTGCATTCTAGAATTCCACCATATTCCGATTCTAGAATGCAGACATTTGGTGCTACTGGAATTCACATACCCTGAGTTCCGGAATGTGGACATTGAATGACTCTCGAGTTCAGACACGCAATGATTCTAGAGTTTGGCCAACCTGACATTATGGAATGCAACCGTCCATTGATTCTAGAACCCAGAATCTTTCAGAATGGTAGGATGCTGGCGTGATAGCATTCTGGACGTCAGACACTTTAACTTTTGGCTAGCAGGCATTATAGGACTTTAGAATTCCACCATGCTGTGCATTCTTGAATTTCACCACATTCCAATTCCAGAATTCAAACATTTGTTGCTTCTGGAATTCAGACACCCTGCGTTCCGGAATGTGGACATTGAATGACTCTCGAGTTCAGACACGCAAGGATTCTAGAGTTTGGCCACCCTGACATTCCGGAACTCAGCCATCCATTGATTCTAGAACACAGAATCTTTCAGAATGGTAGAATGCTGACTTGGTAGCATTCCGGACGTCAAACACCTTAACTTCCAGCTAGAAGGCATTTTAGGACATTAGAATTCCACCGTGCTGTGCATTCTAGAATTCTGCCACATTACGATTCTAAATGCAGACATTTGGTGCTTCTGGAATTCAGACATCTTGAGTTAGGGAATGTGGACTCTGAATGACTCTCGAGTTCAGACACGCAATGATTTTAGAGTTTGGCCGCCCTGACATTCCGGAACTCAGCCATCCATTGATTCTAGAACTCAGAATATTTCAGAATGGTAGAAAGCTGACCTAGTAGCATTCTGGATATCAGACACCTTATCTTCCGGCTAGCAGGCATTTTAGGACTTTAGAATTCTGCCATGCTGTGCATTCTAGAATTCCGCCACATTCCGATTCTAGAATGCAGACATTTGGTGCTTCTCGAATTCAGACACCCTGAATTCCGGAATGTGGACACTGAAAGACTCTCGAGTTCTGACACGCCAGGATTCTAGAGTGTGACCGCCGTGACATTTCAGAACTCAGTCGTCCATTGATTCTAGAACCCGGAATCTTTCAGAACTTTAGAATGCTGACCTAGTAGCATTCTGGAGGTCAGACATCTTAACTTCCAACAAGAAGGCATTTCAGGACTTTAGAATTCCACCGTGCTGTGCATTTTAGAATTCTGCCACATTACGATTCTAAATGCAGACATTTGGTGCTTCTGGAATTCAGACACCCTGAGTTCCGGAATGTGGACACTGAATGACTCTCGAGTTCAGACACGCAATGATTCTAGAGTTTGGCCACCCTGACATTCTGGAACTCAGCCATCCATTGATTCAAGAACCCAGAATATTTCAGAATGGTAGAATGCTGTCCTGGTAGCATATTGGACGTTAGACACCTTAACTTCCGGCTAGCAGGCATTTTAGGATTTTAGAATTCCGCCGTGCTGTGCATTCTAGAATTCCGCTACATTCCGATTCTAGAATGCAGACATTTGTTTCTTCTGGAATTCAGACACCCATGGGTCCGGAAAGTGCGCATTGAATGACACTCGAGTTCAGACACGTAAGGATTCTAGAGTTTGGACATCCTGACATTCTGGAACTCAACCGTCCATAGATTCTAGAACCCAGAATCTTTCAGAACGGTAGAATGCTGACATGGTAGCATTCTGGACGTCAGACAACTTAACTTCCGGCTAGCAGGCATTATAGGACTTTAGAATTCCGCCGTGCTGTGCATTCTAGAATTCCGCCACATTCCGATTCTAGAATGCAGACATTTGGTGCAACTGGAATTCAGACACCCTGAGTTTCAGAATGTGGACAATGAATGACTCTCGAGTTCAGACACCCAAGGATTCTAGAGTTTGGCCACCCTGACATTCCGGAACTCAGCCATCCATTGATTCTAGAACCCAGAATCTTTCAAAACGGTAGAATGCTGACCTAGTAGCATTCAGGACGTCAGATACCTTAACTTGCTGGTAGCACGAAATTTAGGACTTTAGAATTCTGCCGTACTGTGCAGTATAGAATTCCGCCACATTACGATTCTAAATGCAGACATTTGGTGCTTCTGGAAATCAGACACCCTGAGTTCCGGAATGTGGACACTGAATGACTCTCGAGTTCAGACACGCAATGATTCTAGAGTTTGGCCACCCTGACATTCCGGAACTCAGCCATCCATTGATTCTAGAACCCAGAATATTTCAGAATGGTAGAATGCTGTCCTGGTAGCATATTGGACGTTAGACACCTTAACTTCCGGCTAGCAGGCATTTTAGGATTTTAGAATTCTGCCGTGCTGTGCATTCTAGAATTCCGCCACATTCCGATTCTAGAATGCAGACATTTGGTTCTTCTGGAATTCAGACAACCTGAGTTCTGGAATGTGCACATTGAATGACACTCGAGTTCAGACACGTAAGGATTCTAGAGTTTGGCCATCCTGACATTCTGGAACTCAACCGTCCGTAGATTCTAGAACCCAGAATCTTTCAGAACGGTAGAATGCTGACGTGGTAGCATTCTGGACGTCAGACAACTTAACTTCCAGCTAGCAGGCATTATAGGACTTTAGAATTCCGCCGTGCTGTGCATTCTAGAATTCCGCCACATTCCGATTCTAGAATGCAGACATTTGGTGCATCTGGAATTCAGACACCCTGAGTTTCAGAATGTGGATATTGAATGACTTTAGATTTCTGACTCGTAATAATTCTGGACTTTGGCCACCCTGACATTCCGGAACTCAACTGTCCATTGATTCTAGAACCCAGAATCTTTAAGAATGGTAGGATGCTGACGTGGTAGCATTCTGGACGTCAGACAACTTAACTTCCGGCTAGGAGACATTATAGGAATTTAGAATTCCACCGTGCTGTGCATTCTAGAATTCCGCCACATTCCGATTCGAGAATGCAGACATTTGGTGCTTCTGGAATTCAGACACCCTGAATTCCGGAATGTGGACATTGAATGACTCTCGATTTCAGTCACATAAGGATTCTAGAGTTTGGCCACCCTGACATTCTGGAACTCAACCATCCATTGATTCTAGAACCCACAATCTTTCAGAACGGTAGAATGCTGACGTGGTAGCATACTGGACGTCAGACACCTTAACTTCCGGCTCGCAGGCATTTTAGGACTTTAGAATTCCACCGTGCTGTGCATTCTAGAATTCCACCACATTCCGATTCTAGAATGCAGACATTTGGTGCTTCTGGAATTCAGACACCCTGAGTTCCAGAATGTGGACATTGAATGACTCTCTAGTTCAGACACGCAAGGATTCTAGAGTTTGCCCACCCTGACACTCCAGAACTAAGCTGTCCATTGATTCTAGAACCCAGAATCTTTCAGTATGGTAGAATGCTGACGGGGTAGCCTTCTGGACATCAGACAGCTTAACTTCCGGCTCACAGTCATTTTTGGACTTTAGAATTTCTCCGTGCTGTGCATTCTAGAATTCCAACACAATCCGAATCTAGAATGCAGACATATGGTGCTTCTGGAATTCAGACACCCTGAGTTCTGGAATGTGGACATTGAATGACCCTCGAGTTCAGACAGGTAAGGATTCCAGAGTTTGACCAACCTGATATTCCGGAACTCAACCGTCCATTGATTCTGGAATCAGAATCGTTCAGAATGGTAGAATGCTGACATGGTAGCATTCCGGACGTCAGACAACTTAACTTCCGGCTAGCAGGCATTTTAGGACTTTAGAATTTTGCCGTGCTGTGCATTCTAGAACTCTGCTACATTCCAATTCTAGAATGCTGACATTTGGTGTTTCTGGAATTCAGCCACCCTGAGTGCCGGAATGTGGACATTGAATGACTCTCGAGTTCAGACACAAAAGGATTGTAGAATTTGGCCACCCTGACTTTCTGGAACTCAGCCGTCCATTGATTCTAGAAGCCAGAATCTTTCAGAATGGTAGAATGCTGACGTGGTAGCATTCTGGACGTCAGGCACCTTAACTTCCGGCTAGCAGTCATTTGAGGACTTTAGAATTCCGCCAAGCAGTGCATTCTAGAATTCCGCCACATTGTGATTCTAGAATACAGACTTTTGGTCCTTCTGGAATTCAGACCCCCTGAGTTCCGGAATGTGGACATTGAATGACTCTCGAGTTCAGACACGCAAGGACTCTAGAATTTGGCCAAACTGACATTCCTCAACTCAGCCTTCCATTGATTCTAGAACCCAGAATCTTTCAGAATGGTAGAATGCTGACCTCGTAGCACTCTGGACGTCAGATACCTTAACTTCCGGCTAGCAGGCATATTAGGATTTCAGAAGTCCACCGTGCTGTGCATTCTGGAATTCCACGACATTCCGAATCTAGAATGCACACAGTTGGTGCTTCTGGAATTCAGACACCCTGAGGTCTGGAATGTGGACATTGAATGACTCTCGAGTTCAGACACGCAATGATTCTAGAGTTTGGCCTCCCTGACATTCCAGAACTCAGCCGTCCGTTGATTCTAGAACCCAGAATCTTTCAGAATGGTAGAATGCTGACGTGGTAGCATACTGGACGTCAGACACTTTAACTTCCGGCTTGCAGTCATTTTAGGACTTTAGATTTCCACCGTGCTGTGCATTCTAGAATTCCACCACATTCCGATTCTAGAATGCAGACATTTGGTGGTTCTGGAATTCAGACACCATGAGTTCCAGAATGTGGACATTGAACGACTCTTGAGTTCAGACACGCAAGGATTCTAGAGTTTGGACACCCTGATATTCCAGAACTAAGCCGTCCATTGATTCTAGAACCCAGAATCTTTCAGAACGGTAGAATGCTGACGTGGTAGCATTCTGGACGTCAGACACCTTAACTTCCGGCTAGCAGTCATTTTTGGACTTTAGAATTTCTCCGTGCTGTGCATTCTAGAACTCTCCCACATTCCGATTCTAGAATGCTGACATTTGTTGATTCTGGAATTCAGACAGCCTGAGTTCTGGAATGTGGACATTGAATGACTCTCGAGTTCAGACACGCAAGGACTCTAGAGTTTGGCCACCCTGACATTCCGGAACTCAGCTATAAATTGATTCTAGAACACAGAATCTTTCAGAACTGTAGAATGCTGACGTGGTAGCATTCTTGACGTCAGACAAATTAACTCCCGGCTAGCAGGCATTTTAGGTCTTTAGAATTCCACCATGCTGTGCATTCTAGAATTCCACCACATTGTGATTCTAGAATACAGACTTTTGGTGCTTCTGGAATTCAGACCCCCTGAGTTCCGGAATGTGGACATTGAATGACTCTTGAGTTCAGACACGTAAGGATTCTAGAGTTTGGCCACCCTGACATTCCAGAACTCAGCCGTCCATTGATGCTAGAACCCAGTATCATTCAGAACGGTAGAATGCTGACGTGGTAGCATTCTGGACATGAGATATCTTAACTTCTGGATAGCAGGCATTTTAGGACTTTAGAATTCCGCCGTGCTGTGCATTCTAGAATTCCGCCACATTCCGATTCTAGAATGCAGACATTTGGTGCTTCTGGAATTCAGACACCCTGAGTTCCGGCATGTGAACATTGAATGACTCTCTGGTTCAGACACGTAAGGACTCTAGAGTTTGGCCAGCCTGACATTCCGGAACTCTAACATCCATTGACTCTAGAACCCAGAATCTTTCAGAATGGTAGAATGCTGACCTCGTAGCATTCTGGACGTCAGATACCTTAACTTCCGGCTAGCAGGTATTTTAGGAATTTACAATTCCACCGTGCTGTGCATTCTAGAATTCTGCCACATTCCCATTCTAGAATGCCGACATTTGGTGCTTCTGGAAATCAGACGCTCTGAGTTCCGGTATGTGGACATTAAATTACTCTCGAGATCAGATACGTAAGGAATCTAGAGTTTGGCCAACCTGATATTCCGGAACTCAGCCGTCCATTGATTCTAGAACCCAGAATTTTTCAGAATGTTAGAATGCTGACGTGGAAGCATTCTGGACGTCAGACACCTTAACTTCCGAATGGCAGGCATTTTAGGAATTTAGAATTTCTCCGTGCTGTGCAATCTAGAATTCCACCACAATCCGATTCCAGAATGCAGACATTTGGTGCTTCTGGAATTCAGAAACCCTGAGTTCCAGAATGTGGACATTGAATGACTCTCGAGTTCAGACACGCAAGGATTCTAGAGTTTGGCCACCCTGACATTCCAGAACTACACCGTCAATTGATTCTAGAACCCAGAATCTTTCAGAATGGTAGAATGCTGACGTGGTAGCATTCTGGACGTCAGACACCTTAACTTCCGGCTAGCAGCCATTTTTGTACTTTAGAATTTCTCCGTGCTGTGCAATCTAGAATTCCACCACAATCCGATTCTAGAATGCAGACATTTGGTGTTTCTGGAATTCAGACACGCTGAGTGCCGGAATGTGGACATTGAATGACTCTCGGGTTCAGACACAAAAGGATTGTAGAGTTTGGCCACCCTGACTTTCTGGAACTCAGCCGTCCATTGATTCTAGAACCCAGAATCTTTCAGAATGGAAGAATGCTGACGTGGTAGCATTCTGGACGTCAGACACCTTAACTTCCGGCTAGCAGGCATTTTAGGACTTTAGAATTCCGCCGTGCTGTGCATTCCAGAATTGCACCACATTCCGATTCTAGAATGAAGACATTTGGTGCTTCTGGAATTCAGACACACTGAGTTCCGGAATGTGGACATTGAATGACTCTTGAGTTCAGACACGCAAGGATTCTAGAGTTTGGCCAGCCTGACATTCCGGAACTCAGCCATACATTGATTCTAGAACAAAGAATCTTTCAGAACTGTAGAATGCTGACGTGGTAGCATTCTGGACGTCAGACAAATTAACTCCCGGCTAGCAGGCATTTTAGGTCTTTAGAATTCCACCGTGCTGTGCATTCTAGAATTCCGCCACATTCCGATTCTAGAAAACAGACTTTTGGTGCTTCTGGAATTCAGACACCCTGAGTTCCGGAATGTGGACATTGAATGACTCTCGAGTTCAGACTTGTAAGGATTCTAGAGTTTGGCCACCCTGACATTCCAGAACTCAGCCGTCAATTGATTCTAGAACCCAGAATCTTTCAGAATGGTAGAATGCTGACCTCGTAGCATTCTGGATGCAGATACCTTAACTTCCGGCTAGCAGGCATTTTAGGAAATTACAATTCCGCCGTGCTGTGCATTCTAGAATTCCGCAACATTCCGATTCTAGAATGCGGTCATTTGGTGCTTCTGGAATTCAGACCCTCTGAGTTCCGGAATATGGACATTGAATGACTCTCGAGATCAGATATGTAAGGATTCTAGAGTATGGCCACCCTGACATTCCGGAACAAAAACATCCATTGATTCTTTAACCCAGAATCTTTCAGAATGGTAGGATGCTAATGTGGCAGCATTCTGGACGTTAGACACCTTAACTTCTGGCTAGCAGGCATTTTAGGAGTTTAGAATTCTGCCGTGCTGTGCTTTCTAGAGATCCGCCACATTCCGATTCAAAAATGCAGACTTTTGATGCTTCTTGAATTCAGACACCCTGAGTTCCGGAATGTGGACATTGAATGACTCTCGAGTTCAGACACGCAAGGATTCCAGAGTTTGGCCACCCTTGCATTCCGGAACTCAGCCGTCAATTGATTCTAGAACCCACAATCTTTCACAATGGTAGAATAATGACGTGGTAGCATTCTGGACATCAGACACCTTAACTTCTGGCTAGCAGGCATTTTAGGACTTTAGAATTCCACCGTGCTGTGCATTCTAGAATTTCACCACATTCCGATTCTAGAATACAGACATTTGGTGCTTCTGGAATTCAGACACCCTGAGTTCCAGAATGTGGACATTGAATGACTCTCGAGTTCAGACACGCAAGGATTTTAGAGTTTGTCCACCCTGACATTACAGAACAAAGCCGTCGATTTTTTCTAGAACCCAGTATCTTTCAAAATGGTAGAATGCTGACGTGGTAGCATTCTGGACGACAGACACCTTAACTTCCGGCTAGCAGTCATTTTAGGAATATAGAATTTCTCTCTGCTGTGCATCCTGGAATTCCGCCATATTCCGATTCTAAAATGCAGTAATTTGGTGCTTCTGGAATTCAGACACCCTGAGTTCCGGAATGTGGACTTTGAATGACTCTCGAGTTCAGAGATGCAAGGAATGTAGAGTTTAGCCACCCTGACATTCTGGAACTCAGCCGTCCATTGATTATAGAACCCAGAATCTTTCACAATGGTAGAATGATGACATGGTAGCATTCTGGACGTCAGACACCTTAACTTCTGGCTAGCAGGCATTTTATGACTTTAGAATTCCACGATGTTGTGCATTCTAGAATTCCACCATATTCCGATTCTAGAATGCAGACATTTGGTGCTACTGGAATTCACATACCCTGAGTTCCGGAATGTGGACATTGAATGACTCTCGAGTTCAGACACGCAATGATTCTAGAGTTTGGCCAACCTGACATTATGGAATGCAACCGTCCATTGATTCTAGAACCCAGAATCTTTCAGAATGGTAGGATGCTGGCGTGATAGCATTCTGGACGTCAGACACTTTAACTTTTGGCTAGCAGGCATTATAGGACTTTAGAATTCCACCATGCTGTGCATTCTTGAATTTCACCACATTCCAATTCCAGAATTCAAACATTTGTTGCTTCTGGAATTCAGACACCCTGCGTTCCGGAATGTGGACATTGAATGACTCTCGAGTTCAGACACGCAAGGATTCTAGAGTTTGGCCACCCTGACATTCCGGAACTCAGCCATCCATTGATTCTAGAACACAGAATCTTTCAGAATGGTAGAATGCTGACTTGGTAGCATTCCGGACGTCAAACACCTTAACTTCCAGCTAGAAGGCATTTTAGGACATTAGAATTCCACCGTGCTGTGCATTCTAGAATTCTGCCACATTACGATTCTAAATGCAGACATTTGGTGCTTCTGGAATTCAGACATCTTGAGTTAGGGAATGTGGACTCTGAATGACTCTCGAGTTCAGACACGCAATGATTTTAGAGTTTGGCCGCCCTGACATTCCGGAACTCAGCCATCCATTGATTCTAGAACTCAGAATATTTCAGAATGGTAGAAAGCTGACCTAGTAGCATTCTGGATATCAGACACCTTATCTTCCGGCTAGCAGGCATTTTAGGACTTTAGAATTCTGCCATGCTGTGCATTCTAGAATTCCGCCACATTCCGATTCTAGAATGCAGACATTTGGTGCTTCTCGAATTCAGACACCCTGAATTCCGGAATGTGGACACTGAAAGACTCTCGAGTTCTGACACGCCAGGATTCTAGAGTGTGACCGCCGTGACATTTCAGAACTCAGCCGTCCATTGATTCTAGAACCTGGAATCTTTCAGAACTTTAGAATGCTGACCTAGTAGCATTCTGGAGGTCAGACATCTTAACTTCCAACAAGAAGGCATTTCAGGACTTTAGAATTCCACCGTGCTGTGCATTTTAGAATTCTGCCACATTACGATTCTAAATGCAGACATTTGGTGCTTCTGGAATTCAGACACCCTGAGTTCCGGAATGTGGACACTGAATGACTCTCGAGTTCAGACATGCAATGATTCTAGAGTTTGGCCACCCTGACATTCTGGAACTCAGCCATCCATTGATTCAAGAACCCAGAATATTTCAGAATGGTAGAATGCTGTCCTGGTAGCATATTGGACGTTAGACACCTTAACTTCCGGCTAGCAGGCATTTTAGGATTTTAGAATTCCGCCGTGCTGTGCATTCTAGAATTCCGCTACATTCCGATTCTAGAATGCAGACATTTGTTTCTTCTGGAATTCAGACACCCATGGGTCCGGAAAGTGCGCATTGAATGACACTCGAGTTCAGACACGTAAGGATTCTAGAGTTTGGACATCCTGACATTCTGGAACTCAACCGTCCATAGATTCTAGAACCCAGAATCTTTCAGAACGGTAGAATGCTGACATGGTAGCATTCTGGACGTCAGACAACTTAACTTCCGGCTAGCAGGCATTATAGGACTTTAGAATTCCGCCGTGCTGTGCATTCTAGAATTCCGCCACATTCCGATTCTAGAATGCAGACATTTGGTGCAACTGGAATTCAGACACCCTGAGTTTCAGAATGTGGACAATGAATGACTCTCGAGTTCAGACACCCAAGGATTCTAGAGTTTGGCCACCCTGACATTCCGGAACTCAGCCATCCATTGATTCTAGAACCCAGAATCTTTCAAAACGGTAGAATGCTGACCTAGTAGCATTCAGGACGTCAGATACCTTAACTTGCTGGTAGCACGAAATTTAGGACTTTAGAATTCTGCCGTACTGTGCAGTATAGAATTCCGCCACATTACGATTCTAAATGCAGACATTTGGTGCTTCTGGAAATCAGACACCCTGAGTTCCGGAATGTGGACACTGAATGACTCTCGAGTTCAGACACGCAATGATTCTAGAGTTTGGCCACCCTGACATTCCGGAACTCAGCCATCCATTGATTCTAGAACCCAGAATATTTCAGAATGGTAGAATGCTGTCCTGGTAGCATATTGGACGTTAGACACCTTAACTTCCGGCTAGCAGGCATTTTAGGATTTTAGAATTCTGCCGTGCTGTGCATTCTAGAATTCCGCCACATTCCGATTCTAGAATGCAGACATTTGGTTCTTCTGGAATTCAGACAACCTGAGTTCTGGAATGTGCACATTGAATGACACTCGAGTTCAGACACGTAAGGATTCTAGAGTTTGGCCATCCTGACATTCTGGAACTCAACCGTCCGTAGATTCTAGAACCCAGAATCTTTCAGAACGGTAGAATGCTGACGTGGTAGCATTCTGGACGTCAGACAACTTAACTTCCAGCTAGCAGGCATTATAGGACTTTAGAATTCCGCCGTGCTGTGCATTCTAGAATTCCGCCACATTCCGATTCTAGAATGCAGACATTTGGTGCATCTGGAATTCAGACACCCTGAGTTTCAGAATGTGGATATTGAATGACTTTAGATTTCTGACTCGTAATAATTCTGGACTTTGGCCACCCTGACATTCCGGAACTCAACTGTCCATTGATTCTAGAACCCAGAATCTTTAAGAATGGTAGGATGCTGACGTGGTAGCATTCTGGACGTCAGACAACTTAACTTCCGGCTAGGAGACATTATAGGAATTTAGAATTCCACCGTGCTGTGCATTCTAGAATTCCGCCACATTCCGATTCGAGAATGCAGACATTTGGTGCTTCTGGAATTCAGACACCCTGAATTCCGGAATGTGGACATTGAATGACTCTCGATTTCAGTCACATAAGGATTCTAGAGTTTGGCCACCCTGACATTCTGGAACTCAACCATCCATTGATTCTAGAACCCAGAATCTTTCAGAACGGTAGAATGCTGACGTGGTAGCATACTGGACGTCAGACACCTTAACTTACGGCTCGCAGGCATTTTAGGACTTTAGAATTCCACCGTGCTGTGCATTCTAGAATTCCACCACATTCCGATTCTAGAATGCAGACATTTGGTGCTTCTGGAATTCAGACACCCTGAGTTCCAGAATGTGGACATTGAATGACTCTCTAGTTCAGACACGCAAGGATTCTAGAGTTTGCCCACCCTGACACTCCAGAACTAAGCTGTCCATTGATTCTAGAACCCAGAATCTTTCAGTATGGTAGAATGCTGACGGGGTAGCATTCTGGACATCAGACAGCTTAACTTCCGGCTCGCAGTCATTTTTGGACTTTAGAATTTCTCCGTGCTGTGCATTCTAGAATTCCAACACAATCCGAATCTAGAATGCAGACATATGGTGCTTCTGGAATTCAGACACCCTGAGTTCTGGAATGTGGACATTGAATGACCCTCGAGTTCAGACAGGTAAGGATTCCAGAGTTTGACCAACCTGATATTCCGGAACTCAACCGTCCATTGATTCTGGAATCAGAATCGTTCAGAATGGTAGAATGCTGACATGGTAGCATTCCGGACGTCAGACAACTTAACTTCCGGCTAGCAGGCATTTTAGGACTTTAGAATGTTGCCGTGCTGTGCATTCTAGAACTCTGCTACATTCCAATTCTAGAATGCTGACATTTGGTGTTTCTGGAATTCAGCCACCCTGAGTGCCGGAATGTGGACATTGAATGACTCTCGAGTTCAGACACAAAAGGATTGTAGAATTTGGCCACCCTGACTTTCTGGAACTCAGCCGTCCATTGATTCTAGAAGCCAGAATCTTTCAGAATGGTAGAATGCTGACGTGGTAGCATTCTGGACGTCAGGCACCTTAACTTCCGGCTAGCAGTCATTTGAGGACTTTAGAATTCCGCCAAGCAGTGCATTCTAGAATTCCGCCACATTGTGATTCTAGAATACAGACTTTTGGTCCTTCTGGAATTCAGACCCCCTGAGTTCCGGAATGTGGACATTGAATGACTCTCGAGTTCAGACACGCAAGGACTCTAGAATTTGGCCAAACTGACATTCCTCAACTCAGCCTTCCATTGATTCTAGAACCCAGAATCTTTCAGAATGGTAGAATGCTGACCTCGTAGCACTCTGGACATCAGATACCTTAACTTCCGGCTAGCAGGCATATTAGGATTTCAGAAGTCCACCGTGCTGTGCATTCTGGAATTCCACGACATTCCGAATCTAGAATGCACACAGTTGGTGCTTCTGGAATTCAGACACCCTGAGGTCTGGAATGTGGACATTGAATGACTCTCGAGTTCAGACACGCAATGATTCTAGAGTTTGGCCTCCCTGACATTCCAGAACTCAGCCGTCCGTTGATTCTAGAACCCAGAATCTTTCAGAATGGTAGAATGCTGACGTGGTAGCATACTGGACGTCAGACACTTTAACTTCCGGCTCGCAGTCATTTTAGGACTTTAGATTTCCACCGTGCTGTGCATTCTAGAATTCCACCACATTCCGATTCTAGAATGCAGACATTTGGTGGTTCTGGAATTCAGACACCATGAGTTCCAGAATGTGGACATTGAACGACTCTTGAGTTCAGACACGCAAGGATTCTAGAGTTTGGACACCCTGATATTCCAGAACTAAGCCGTCCATTGATTCTAGAACCCAGAATCTTTCAGAACGGTAGAATGCTGACGTGGTAGCATTCTGGACGTCAGACACCTTAACTTCTGGCTAGCAGTCATTTTTGGACTTTAGAATTTCTCCGTGCTGTGCATTCTAGAACTCTCCCACATTCCGATTCTAGAATGCTGACATTTGTTGATTCTGGAATTCAGACAGCCTGAGTTCTGGAATGTGGACATTGAATGACTCTCGAGTTCAGACACGCAAGGACTCTAGAGTTTGGCCACCCTGACATTCCGGAACTCAGCTATAAATTGATTCTAGAACACAGAATCTTTCAGAACTGTAGAATGCTGACGTGGTAGCATTCTTGACGTCAGACAAATTAACTCCCGGCTAGCAGGCATTTTAGGTCTTTAGAATTCCACCATGCTGTGCATTCTAGAATTCCACCACATTGTGATTCTAGAATACAGACTTTTGGTGCTTCTGGAATTCAGACCCCCTGAGTTCCGGAATGTGGACATTGAATGACTCTTGAGTTCAGACACGTAAGGATTCTAGAGTTTGGCCACCCTGACATTCCAGAACTCAGCCGTCCATTGATGCTAGAACCCAGTATCATTCAGAACGGTAGAATGCTGACGTGGTAGCATTCTGGACATGAGATATCTTAACTTCTGGATAGCAGGCATTTTAGGACTTTAGAATTCCGCCGTGCTGTGCATTCTAGAATTCCGCCACATTCCGATTCTAGAATGCAGACATTTGGTGCTTCTGGAATTCAGACACCCTGAGTTCCGGCATGTGAACATTGAATGACTCTCTGGTTCAGACACGTAAGGACTCTAGAGTTTGGCCAGCCTGACATTCCGGAACTCAAACATCCATTGACTCTAGAACCCAGAATCTTTCAGAATGGTAGAATGCTGACCTCGTAGCATTCTGGACGTCAGATACCTTAACTTCCGGCTAGCAGGTATTTTAGGAATTTACAATTCCACCGTGCTGTGCATTCTAGAATTCTGCCACATTCCCATTCTAGAATGCCGACATTTGGTGCTTCTGGAAATCAGACGCTCTGAGTTCCGGTATGTGGACATTAAATTACTCTCGAGATCAGATACGTAAGGAATCTAGAGTTTGGCCAACCTGATATTCCGGAACTCAGCCGTCCATTGATTCTAGAACCCAGAATTTTTCAGAATGTTAGAATGCTGACGTGGAAGCATTCTGGACGTCAGACACCTTAACTTCCGAATGGCAGGCATTTTAGGAATTTAGAATTTCTCCGTGCTGTGCAATCTAGAATTCCACCACAATCCGATTCCAGAATGCAGACATTTGGTGCTTCTGGAATTCAGAAACCCTGAGTTCCAGAATGTGGACATTGAATGACTCTCGAGTTCAGACACGCAAGGATTCTAGAGTTTGGCCACCCTGACATTCCAGAACTACACCGTCAATTGATTCTAGAACCCAGAATCTTTCAGAATGGTAGAATGCTGACGTGGTAGCATTCTGGACGTCAGACACCTTAACTTCCGGCTAGCAGCCATTTTTGTACTTTAGAATTTCTCCGTGCTGTGCAATCTAGAATTCCACCACAATCCGATTCTAGAATGCAGACATTTGGTGTTTCTGGAATTCAGACACGCTGAGTGCCGGAATGTGGACATTGAATGACTCTCGGGTTCAGACACAAAAGGATTGTAGAGTTTGGCCACCCTGACTTTCTGGAACTCAGCCGTCCATTGATTCTAGAACCCAGAATCTTTCAGAATGGAAGAATGCTGACGTGGTAGCATTCTGGACGTCAGACACCTTAACTTCCGGCTAGCAGGCATTTTAGGACTTTAGAATTCCGCCGTGCTGTGCATTCCAGAATTCCACCACATTCCGATTCTAGAATGAAGACATTTGGTGCTTCTGGAATTCAGACACACTGAGTTCCGGAATGTGGACATTGAATGACTCTTGAGTTCAGACACGCAAGGATTCTAGAGTTTGGCCAGCCTGACATTCCGGAACTCAGCCATACATTGATTCTAGAACAAAGAATCTTTCAGAACTGTAGAATGCTGACGTGGTAGCATTCTGGACGTCAGACAAATTAACTCCCGGCTAGCAGGCATTTTAGGTCTTTAGAATTCCACCGTGCTGTGCATTCTAGAATACCGCCACATTGCGATTCTAGAAAACAGACTTTTGGTGCTTCTGGAATTCAGACACCCTGAGTTCCGGAATGTGGACATTGAATGACTCTCGAGTTCAGACTTGTAAGGATTCTAGAGTTTGGCCACCCTGACATTCCAGAACTCAGCCGTCAATTGATTCTAGAACCCAGAATCTTTCAGAATGGTAGAATGCTGACCTCGTAGCATTCTGGATGCAGATACCTTAACTTCCGGCTAGCAGGCATTTTAGGAAATTACAATTCCGCCGTGCTGTGCATTCTAGAATTCCGCAACATTCCGATTCTAGAATGCGGTCATTTGGTGCTTCTGGAATTCAGACCCTCTGAGTTCCGGAATATGGACATTGAATGACTCTCGAGATCAGATATGTAAGGATTCTAGAGTATGGCCACCCTGACATTCCAGAACAAAAACATCCATTGATTCTTTAACCCAGAATCTTTCAGAATGGTAGGATGCTAATGTGGCAGCATTCTGGACGTTAGACACCTTAACTTCTGGCTAGCAGGCATTTTAGGAGTTCAGAATTCTGCCGTGCTGTGCTTTCTAGAGATCCGCCACATTCCGATTCAAAAATGCAGACTTTTGATGCTTCTTGAATTCAGACACCCTGAGTTCCGGAATGTGGACATTGAATGACTCTCGAGTTCAGACACACAAGGATTCCAGAGTTTGGCCACCCTTGCGTTCCGGAACTCAGCCGTCAATTGATTCTAGAACCCACAATCTTTCACAATGGTAGAATAATGACGTGGTAGCATTCTGGACATCAGACACCTTAACTTCTGGCTAGCAGGCATTTTAGGACTTTAGAATTCCACCGTGCTGTGCATTCTAGAATTTCACCACATTCCGATTCTAGAATACAGACATTTGGTGCTTCTGGAATTCAGACACCCTGAGTTCCAGAATGTGGACATTGAATGACTCTCGAGTTCAGACACGCAAGGATTTTAGAGTTTGTCCACCCTGACATTACAGAACAAAGCCGTCGATTTTTTCTAGAACCCAGTATCTTTCAAAATGGTAGAATGCTGACGTGGTAGCTTTCTGGACGACAGACACCTTAACTTCCGGCTAGCAGTCATTTTAGGAATATAGAATTTCTCTCTGCTGTGCATCCTGGAATTCCGCCATATTCCGATTCTAAAATGCAGTAATTTGGTGCTTCTGGAATTCAGACACCCTGAGTTCCGGAATGTGGACTTTGAATGACTCTCGAGTTCAGAGATGCAAGGAATGTAGAGTTTAGCCACCCTGACATTCTGGAACTCAGCCGTCCATTGATTATAGAACCCAGAATCTTTCACAATGGTAGAATGATGACATGGTAGCATTCTGGACGTCAGACACCTTAACTTCCGGCTAGCAGGCATTTTATGACTTTAGAATTCCACGATGTTGTGCATTCTAGAATTCCACCATATTCCGATTCTAGAATGCAGACATTTGGTGCTACTGGAATTCACATACCCTGAGTTCCGGAATGTGGACATTGAATGACTCTCGAGTTCAGACACGCAATGATTCTAGAGTTTGGCCAACCTGACATTATGGAATGCAACCGTCCATTGATTCTAGAACCCAGAATCTTTCAGAATGGTAGGATGCTGGCGTGATAGCATTCTGGACGTCAGACACTTTAACTTTTGGCTAGCAGGCATTATAGGACTTTAGAATTCCACCATGCTGTGCATTCTTGAATTTCACCACATTCCAATTCCAGAATTCAAACATTTGTTGCTTCTGGAATTCAGACACCCTGCGTTCCGGAATGTGGACATTGAATGACTCTCGAGTTCAGACACGCAAGGATTCTAGAGTTTGGCCACCCTGACATTCCGGAACTCAGCCATCCATTGATTCTAGAACACAGAATCTTTCAGAATGGTAGAATGCTGACTTGGTAGCATTCCGGACGTCAAACACCTTAACTTCCAGCTAGAAGGCATTTTAGGACATTAGAATTCCACCGTGCTGTGCATTCTAGAATTCTGCCACATTACGATTCTAAATGCAGACATTTGGTGCTTCTGGAATTCAGACATCTTGAGTTAGGGAATGTGGACTCTGAATGACTCTCGAGTTCAGACACGCAATGATTTTAGAGTTTGGCCGCCCTGACATTCCGGAACTCAGCCATCCATTGATTCTAGAACTCAGAATATTTCAGAATGGTAGAAAGCTGACCTAGTAGCATTCTGGATATCAGACACCTTATCTTCCGGCTAGCAGGCATTTTAGGACTTTAGAATTCTGCCATGCTGTGCATTCTAGAATTCCGCCACATTCCGATTCTAGAATGCAGACATTTGGTGCTTCTCGAATTCAGACACCCTGAATTCCGGAATGTGGACACTGAAAGACTCTCGAGTTCTGACACGCCAGGATTCTAGAGTGTGACCGCCGTGACATTTCAGAACTCAGTCGTCCATTGATTCTAGAACCCGGAATCTTTCAGAACTTTAGAATGCTGACCTAGTAGCATTCTGGAGGTCAGACATCTTAACTTCCAACAAGAAGGCATTTCAGGACTTTAGAATTCCACCGTGCTGTGCATTTTAGAATTCTGCCACATTACGATTCTAAATGCAGACATTTGGTGCTTCTGGAATTCAGACACCCTGAGTTCCGGAATGTGGACACTGAATGACTCTCGAGTTCAGACACGCAATGATTCTAGAGTTTGGCCACCCTGACATTCTGGAACTCAGCCATCCATTGATTCAAGAACCCAGAATATTTCAGAATGGTAGAATGCTGTCCTGGTAGCATATTGGACGTTAGACACCTTAACTTCCGGCTAGCAGGCATTTTAGGATTTTAGAATTCCGCCGTGCTGTGCATTCTAGAATTCCGCTACATTCCGATTCTAGAATGCAGACATTTGTTTCTTCTGGAATTCAGACACCCATGGGTCCGGAAAGTGCGCATTGAATGACACTCGAGTTCAGACACGTAAGGATTCTAGAGTTTGGACATCCTGACATTCTGGAACTCAACCGTCCATAGATTCTAGAACCCAGAATCTTTCAGAACGGTAGAATGCTGACATGGTAGCATTCTGGACGTCAGACAACTTAACTTCCGGCTAGCAGGCATTATAGGACTTTAGAATTCCGCCGTGCTGTGCATTCTAGAATTCCGCCACATTCCGATTCTAGAATGCAGACATTTGGTGCAACTGGAATTCAGACACCCTGAGTTTCAGAATGTGGACAATGAATGACTCTCGAGTTCAGACACCCAAGGATTCTAGAGTTTGGCCACCCTGACATTCCGGAACTCAGCCATCCATTGATTCTAGAACCCAGAATCTTTCAAAACGGTAGAATGCTGACCTAGTAGCATTCAGGACGTCAGATACCTTAACTTGCTGGTAGCACGAAATTTAGGACTTTAGAATTCTGCCGTACTGTGCAGTATAGAATTCCGCCACATTACGATTCTAAATGCAGACATTTGGTGCTTCTGGAAATCAGACACCCTGAGTTCCGGAATGTGGACACTGAATGACTCTCGAGTTCAGACACGCAATGATTCTAGAGTTTGGCCACCCTGACATTCCGGAACTCAGCCATCCATTGATTCTAGAACCCAGAATATTTCAGAATGGTAGAATGCTGTCCTGGTAGCATATTGGACGTTAGACACCTTAACTTCCGGCTAGCAGGCATTTTAGGATTTTAGAATTCTGCCGTGCTGTGCATTCTAGAATTCCGCCACATTCCGATTCTAGAATGCAGACATTTGGTTCTTCTGGAATTCAGACAACCTGAGTTCTGGAATGTGCACATTGAATGACACTCGAGTTCAGACACGTAAGGATTCTAGAGTTTGGCCATCCTGACATTCTGGAACTCAACCGTCCGTAGATTCTAGAACCCAGAATCTTTCAGAACGGTAGAATGCTGACGTGGTAGCATTCTGGACGTCAGACAACTTAACTTCCAGCTAGCAGGCATTATAGGACTTTAGAATTCCGCCGTGCTGTGCATTCTAGAATTCCGCCACATTCCGATTCTAGAATGCAGACATTTGGTGCATCTGGAATTCAGACACCCTGAGTTTCAGAATGTGGATATTGAATGACTTTAGATTTCTGACTCGTAATAATTCTGGACTTTGGCCACCCTGACATTCCGGAACTCAACTGTCCATTGATTCTAGAACCCAGAATCTTTAAGAATGGTAGGATGCTGACGTGGTAGCATTCTGGACGTCAGACAACTTAACTTCCGGCTAGGAGACATTATAGGAATTTAGAATTCCACCGTGCTGTGCATTCTAGAATTCCGCCACATTCCGATTCGAGAATGCAGACATTTGGTGCTTCTGGAATTCAGACACCCTGAATTCCGGAATGTGGACATTGAATGACTCTCGATTTCAGTCACATAAGGATTCTAGAGTTTGGCCACCCTGACATTCTGGAACTCAACCATCCATTGATTCTAGAACCCACAATCTTTCAGAACGGTAGAATGCTGACGTGGTAGCATACTGGACGTCAGACACCTTAACTTACGGCTCGCAGGCATTTTAGGACTTTAGAATTCCACCGTGCTGTGCATTCTAGAATTCCACCACATTCCGATTCTAGAATGCAGACATTTGGTGCTTCTGGAATTCAGACACCCTGAGTTCCAGAATGTGGACATTGAATGACTCTCTAGTTCAGACACGCAAGGATTCTAGAGTTTGCCCACCCTGACACTCCAGAACTAAGCTGTCCATTGATTCTAGAACCCAGAATCTTTCAGTATGGTAGAATGCTGACGGGGTAGCCTTCTGGACATCAGACAGCTTAACTTCCGGCTCACAGTCATTTTTGGACTTTAGAATTTCTCCGTGCTGTGCATTCTAGAATTCCAACACAATCCGAATCTAGAATGCAGACATATGGTGCTTCTGGAATTCAGACACCCTGAGTTCTGGAATGTGGACATTGAATGACCCTCGAGTTCAGACAGGTAAGGATTCCAGAGTTTGACCAACCTGATATTCCGGAACTCAACCGTCCATTGATTCTGGAATCAGAATCGTTCAGAATGGTAGAATGCTGACATGGTAGCATTCCGGACGTCAGACAACTTAACTTCCGGCTAGCAGGCATTTTAGGACTTTAGAATTTTGCCGTGCTGTGCATTCTAGAACTCTGCTACATTCCAATTCTAGAATGCTGACATTTGGTGTTTCTGGAATTCAGCCACCCTGAGTGCCGGAATGTGGACATTGAATGACTCTCGAGTTCAGACACAAAAGGATTGTAGAATTTGGCCACCCTGACTTTCTGGAACTCAGCCGTCCATTGATTCTAGAAGCCAGAATCTTTCAGAATGGTAGAATGCTGACGTGGTAGCATTCTGGACGTCAGGCACCTTAACTTCCGGCTAGCAGTCATTTGAGGACTTTAGAATTCCGCCAAGCAGTGCATTCTAGAATTCCGCCACATTGTGATTCTAGAATACAGACTTTTGGTCCTTCTGGAATTCAGACCCCCTGAGTTCCGGAATGTGGACATTGAATGACTCTCGAGTTCAGACACGCAAGGACTCTAGAATTTGGCCAAACTGACATTCCTCAACTCAGCCTTCCATTGATTCTAGAACCCAGAATCTTTCAGAATGGTAGAATGCTGACCTCGTAGCACTCTGGACGTCAGATACCTTAACTTCCGGCTAGCAGGCATATTAGGATTTCAGAAGTCCACCGTGCTGTGCATTCTGGAATTCCACGACATTCCGAATCTAGAATGCACACAGTTGGTGCTTCTGGAATTCAGACACCCTGAGGTCTGGAATGTGGACATTGAATGACTCTCGAGTTCAGACACGCAATGATTCTAGAGTTTGGCCTCCCTGACATTCCAGAACTCAGCCGTCCGTTGATTCTAGAACCCAGAATCTTTCAGAATGGTAGAATGCTGACGTGGTAGCATACTGGACGTCAGACACTTTAACTTCCGGCTTGCAGTCATTTTAGGACTTTAGATTTCCACCGTGCTGTGCATTCTAGAATTCCACCACATTCCGATTCTAGAATGCAGACATTTGGTGGTTCTGGAATTCAGACACCATGAGTTCCAGAATGTGGACATTGAACGACTCTTGAGTTCAGACACGCAAGGATTCTAGAGTTTGGACACCCTGATATTCCAGAACTAAGCCGTCCATTGATTCTAGAACCCAGAATCTTTCAGAACGGTAGAATGCTGACGTGGTAGCATTCTGGACGTCAGACACCTTAACTTCCGGCTAGCAGTCATTTTTGGACTTTAGAATTTCTCCGTGCTGTGCATTCTAGAACTCTCCCACATTCCGATTCTAGAATGCTGACATTTGTTGATTCTGGAATTCAGACAGCCTGAGTTCTGGAATGTGGACATTGAATGACTCTCGAGTTCAGACACGCAAGGACTCTAGAGTTTGGCCACCCTGACATTCCGGAACTCAGCTATAAATTGATTCTAGAACACAGAATCTTTCAGAACTGTAGAATGCTGACGTGGTAGCATTCTTGACGTCAGACAAATTAACTCCCGGCTAGCAGGCATTTTAGGTCTTTAGAATTCCACCATGCTGTGCATTCTAGAATTCCACCACATTGTGATTCTAGAATACAGACTTTTGGTGCTTCTGGAATTCAGACCCCCTGAGTTCCGGAATGTGGACATTGAATGACTCTTGAGTTCAGACACGTAAGGATTCTAGAGTTTGGCCACCCTGACATTCCAGAACTCAGCCGTCCATTGATGCTAGAACCCAGTATCATTCAGAACGGTAGAATGCTGACGTGGTAGCATTCTGGACATGAGATATCTTAACTTCTGGATAGCAGGCATTTTAGGACTTTAGAATTCCGCCGTGCTGTGCATTCTAGAATTCCGCCACATTCCGATTCTAGAATGCAGACATTTGGTGCTTCTGGAATTCAGACACCCTGAGTTCCGGCATGTGAACATTGAATGACTCTCTGGTTCAGACACGTAAGGACTCTAGAGTTTGGCCAGCCTGACATTCCGGAACTCTAACATCCATTGACTCTAGAACCCAGAATCTTTCAGAATGGTAGAATGCTGACCTCGTAGCATTCTGGACGTCAGATACCTTAACTTCCGGCTAGCAGGTATTTTAGGAATTTACAATTCCACCGTGCTGTGCATTCTAGAATTCTGCCACATTCCCATTCTAGAATGCCGACATTTGGTGCTTCTGGAAATCAGACGCTCTGAGTTCCGGTATGTGGACATTAAATTACTCTCGAGATCAGATACGTAAGGAATCTAGAGTTTGGCCAACCTGATATTCCGGAACTCAGCCGTCCATTGATTCTAGAACCCAGAATTTTTCAGAATGTTAGAATGCTGACGTGGAAGCATTCTGGACGTCAGACACCTTAACTTCCGAATGGCAGGCATTTTAGGAATTTAGAATTTCTCCGTGCTGTGCAATCTAGAATTCCACCACAATCCGATTCCAGAATGCAGACATTTGGTGCTTCTGGAATTCAGAAACCCTGAGTTCCAGAATGTGGACATTGAATGACTCTCGAGTTCAGACACGCAAGGATTCTAGAGTTTGGCCACCCTGACATTCCAGAACTACACCGTCAATTGATTCTAGAACCCAGAATCTTTCAGAATGGTAGAATGCTGACGTGGTAGCATTCTGGACGTCAGACACCTTAACTTCCGGCTAGCAGCCATTTTTGTACTTTAGAATTTCTCCGTGCTGTGCAATCTAGAATTCCACCACAATCCGATTCTAGAATGCAGACATTTGGTGTTTCTGGAATTCAGACACGCTGAGTGCCGGAATGTGGACATTGAATGACTCTCGGGTTCAGACACAAAAGGATTGTAGAGTTTGGCCACCCTGACTTTCTGGAACTCAGCCGTCCATTGATTCTAGAACCCAGAATCTTTCAGAATGGAAGAATGCTGACGTGGTAGCATTCTGGACGTCAGACACCTTAACTTCCGGCTAGCAGGCATTTTAGGACTTTAGAATTCCGCCGTGCTGTGCATTCCAGAATTCCACCACATTCCGATTCTAGAATGAAGACATTTGGTGCTTCTGGAATTCAGACACACTGAGTTCCGGAATGTGGACATTGAATGACTCTTGAGTTCAGACACGCAAGGATTCTAGAGTTTGGCCAGCCTGACATTCCGGAACTCAGCCATACATTGATTCTAGAACAAAGAATCTTTCAGAACTGTAGAATGCTGACGTGGTAGCATTCTGGACGTCAGACAAATTAACTCCCGGCTAGCAGGCATTTTAGGTCTTTAGAATTCCACCGTGCTGTGCATTCTAGAATTCCGCCACATTCCGATTCTAGAAAACAGACTTTTGGTGCTTCTGGAATTCAGACACCCTGAGTTCCGGAATGTGGACATTGAATGACTCTCGAGTTCAGACTTGTAAGGATTCTAGAGTTTGGCCACCCTGACATTCCAGAACTCAGCCGTCAATTGATTCTAGAACCCAGAATCTTTCAGAATGGTAGAATGCTGACCTCGTAGCATTCTGGATGCAGATACCTTAACTTCCGGCTAGCAGGCATTTTAGGAAATTACAATTCCGCCGTGCTGTGCATTCTAGAATTCCGCAACATTCCGATTCTAGAATGCGGTCATTTGGTGCTTCTGGAATTCAGACCCTCTGAGTTCCGGAATATGGACATTGAATGACTCTCGAGATCAGATATATAAGGATTCTAGAGTATGGCCACCCTGACATTCCGGAACAAAAACATCCATTGATTCTTTAACCCAGAATCTTTCAGAATGGTAGGATGCTAATGTGGCAGCATTCTGGACGTTAGACACCTTAACTTCTGGCTAGCAGGCATTTTAGGAGTTTAGAATTCTGCCGTGCTGTGCTTTCTAGAGATCCGCCACATTCCGATTCAAAAATGCAGACTTTTGATGCTTCTTGAATTCAGACACCCTGAGTTCCGGAATGTGGACATTGAATGACTCTCGAGTTCAGACACGCAAGGATTCCAGAGTTTGGCCACCCTTGCGTTCCGGAACTCAGCCGTCAATTGATTCTAGAACCCACAATCTTTCACAATGGTAGAATAATGACGTGGTAGCATTCTGGACATCAGACACCTTAACTTCTGGCTAGCAGGCATTTTAGGACTTTAGAATTCCACCGTGCTGTGCATTCTAGAATTTCACCACATTCCGATTCTAGAATACAGACATTTGGTGCTTCTGGAATTCAGACACCCTGAGTTCCAGAATGTGGACATTGAATGACTCTCGAGTTCAGACACGCAAGGATTTTAGAGTTTGTCCACCCTGACATTACAGAACAAAGCCGTCGATTTTTTCTAGAACCCAGTATCTTTCAAAATGGTAGAATGCTGACGTGGTAGCATTCTGGACGACAGACACCTTAACTTCCGGCTAGCAGTCATTTTAGGAATATAGAATTTCTCTCTGCTGTGCATCCTGGAATTCCGCCATATTCCGATTCTAAAATGCAGTAATTTGGTGCTTCTGGAATTCAGACACCCTGAGTTCCGGAATGTGGACTTTGAATGACTCTCGAGTTCAGAGATGCAAGGAATGTAGAGTTTAGCCACCCTGACATTCTGGAACTCAGCCGTCCATTGATTATAGAACCCAGAATCTTTCACAATGGTAGAATGATGACATGGTAGCATTCTGGACGTCAGACACCTTAACTTCTGGCTAGCAGGCATTTTATGACTTTAGAATTCCACGATGTTGTGCATTCTAGAATTCCACCATATTCCGATTCTAGAATGCAGACATTTGGTGCTACTGGAATTCACATACCCTGAGTTCCGGAATGTGGACATTGAATGACTCTCGAGTTCAGACACGCAATGATTCTAGAGTTTGGCCAACCTGACATTATGGAATGCAACCGTCCATTGATTCTAGAACCCAGAATCTTTCAGAATGGTAGGATGCTGGCGTGATAGCATTCTGGACGTCAGACACTTTAACTTTTGGCTAGCAGGCATTATAGGACTTTAGAATTCCACCATGCTGTGCATTCTTGAATTTCACCACATTCCAATTCCAGAATTCAAACATTTGTTGCTTCTGGAATTCAGACACCCTGCGTTCCGGAATGTGGACATTGAATGACTCTCGAGTTCAGACACGCAAGGATTCTAGAGTTTGGCCACCCTGACATTCCGGAACTCAGCCATCCATTGATTCTAGAACACAGAATCTTTCAGAATGGTAGAATGCTGACTTGGTAGCATTCCGGACGTCAAACACCTTAACTTCCAGCTAGAAGGCATTTTAGGACATTAGAATTCCACCGTGCTGTGCATTCTAGAATTCTGCCACATTACGATTCTAAATGCAGACATTTGGTGCTTCTGGAATTCAGACATCTTGAGTTAGGGAATGTGGACTCTGAATGACTCTCGAGTTCAGACACGCAATGATTTTAGAGTTTGGCCGCCCTGACATTCCGGAACTCAGCCATCCATTGATTCTAGAACTCAGAATATTTCAGAATGGTAGAAAGCTGACCTAGTAGCATTCTGGATATCAGACACCTTATCTTCCGGCTAGCAGGCATTTTAGGACTTTAGAATTCTGCCATGCTGTGCATTCTAGAATTCCGCCACATTCCGATTCTAGAATGCAGACATTTGGTGCTTCTCGAATTCAGACACCCTGAATTCCGGAATGTGGACACTGAAAGACTCTCGAGTTCTGACACGCCAGGATTCTAGAGTGTGACCGCCGTGACATTTCAGAACTCAGCCGTCCATTGATTCTAGAACCTGGAATCTTTCAGAACTTTAGAATGCTGACCTAGTAGCATTCTGGAGGTCAGACATCTTAACTTCCAACAAGAAGGCATTTCAGGACTTTAGAATTCCACCGTGCTGTGCATTTTAGAATTCTGCCACATTACGATTCTAAATGCAGACATTTGGTGCTTCTGGAATTCAGACACCCTGAGTTCCGGAATGTGGACACTGAATGACTCTCGAGTTCAGACATGCAATGATTCTAGAGTTTGGCCACCCTGACATTCTGGAACTCAGCCATCCATTGATTCAAGAACCCAGAATATTTCAGAATGGTAGAAAGCTGTCCTGGTAGCATATTGGACGTTAGACACCTTAACTTCCGGCTAGCAGGCATTTTAGGATTTTAGAATTCCGCCGTGCTGTGCATTCTAGAATTCCGCTACATTCCGATTCTAGAATGCAGACATTTGTTTCTTCTGGAATTCAGACACCCATGGGTCCGGAAAGTGCGCATTGAATGACACTCGAGTTCAGACACGTAAGGATTCTAGAGTTTGGACATCCTGACATTCTGGAACTCAACCGTCCATAGATTCTAGAACCCAGAATCTTTCAGAACGGTAGAATGCTGACATGGTAGCATTCTGGACGTCAGACAACTTAACTTCCGGCTAGCAGGCATTATAGGACTTTAGAATTCCGCCGTGCTGTGCATTCTAGAATTCCGCCACATTCCGATTCTAGAATGCAGACATTTGGTGCAACTGGAATTCAGACACCCTGAGTTTCAGAATGTGGACAATGAATGACTCTCGAGTTCAGACACCCAAGGATTCTAGAGTTTGGCCACCCTGACATTCCGGAACTCAGCCATCCATTGATTCTAGAACCCAGAATCTTTCAAAACGGTAGAATGCTGACCTAGTAGCATTCAGGACGTCAGATACCTTAACTTGCTGGTAGCACGAAATTTAGGACTTTAGAATTCTGCCGTACTGTGCAGTATAGAATTCCGCCACATTACGATTCTAAATGCAGACATTTGGTGCTTCTGGAAATCAGACACCTTGAGTTCCGGAATGTGGACACTGAATGACTCTCGAGTTCAGACACGCAATGATTCTAGAGTTTGGCCACCCTGACATTCCGGAACTCAGCCATCCATTGATTCTAGAACCCAGAATATTTCAGAATGGTAGAATGCTGTCCTGGTAGCATATTGGACGTTAGACACCTTAACTTCCGGCTAGCAGGCATTTTAGGATTTTAGAATTCTGCCGTGCTGTGCATTCTAGAATTCCGCCACATTCCGATTCTAGAATGCAGACATTTGGTTCTTCTGGAATTCAGACAACCTGAGTTCTGGAATGTGCACATTGAATGACACTCGAGTTCAGACACGTAAGGATTCTAGAGTTTGGCCATCCTGACATTCTGGAACTCAACCGTCCGTAGATTCTAGAACCCAGAATCTTTCAGAACGGTAGAATGCTGACGTGGTAGCATTCTGGACGTCAGACAACTTAACTTCCAGCTAGCAGGCATTATAGGACTTTAGAATTCCGCCGTGCTGTGCATTCTAGAATTCCGCCACATTCCGATTCTAGAATGCAGACATTTGGTGCATCTGGAATTCAGACACCCTGAGTTTCAGAATGTGGATATTGAATGACTTTAGATTTCTGACTCGTAATAATTCTGGACTTTGGCCACCCTGACATTCCGGAACTCAACTGTCCATTGATTCTAGAACCCAGAATCTTTAAGAATGGTAGGATGCTGACGTGGTAGCATTCTGGACGTCAGACAACTTAACTTCCGGCTAGGAGACATTATAGGAATTTAGAATTCCACCGTGCTGTGCATTCTAGAATTCCGCCACATTCCGATTCGAGAATGCAGACATTTGGTGCTTCTGGAATTCAGACACCCTGAATTCCGGAATGTGGACATTGAATGACTCTCGATTTCAGTCACATAAGGATTCTAGAGTTTGGCCACCCTGACATTCTGGAACTCAACCATCCATTGATTCTAGAACCCAGAATCTTTCAGAACGGTAGAATGCTGACGTGGTAGCATACTGGACGTCAGACACCTTAACTTACGGCTCGCAGGCATTTTAGGACTTTAGAATTCCACCGTGCTGTGCATTCTAGAATTCCACCACATTCCGATTCTAGAATGCAGACATTTGGTGCTTCTGGAATTCAGACACCCTGAGTTCCAGAATGTGGACATTGAATGACTCTCTAGTTCAGACACGCAAGGATTCTAGAGTTTGCCCACCCTGACACTCCAGAACTAAGCTGTCCATTGATTCTAGAACCCAGAATCTTTCAGTATGGTAGAATGCTGACGGGGTAGCATTCTGGACATCAGACAGCTTAACTTCCGGCTCGCAGTCATTTTTGGACTTTAGAATTTCTCCGTGCTGTGCATTCTAGAATTCCAACACAATCCGAATCTAGAATGCAGACATATGGTGCTTCTGGAATTCAGACACCCTGAGTTCTGGAATGTGGACATTGAATGACCCTCGAGTTCAGACAGGTAAGGATTCCAGAGTTTGACCAACCTGATATTCCGGAACTCAACCGTCCATTGATTCTGGAATCAGAATCGTTCAGAATGGTAGAATGCTGACATGGTAGCATTCCGGACGTCAGACAACTTAACTTCCGGCTAGCAGGCATTTTAGGACTTTAGAATTTTGCCGTGCTGTGCATTCTAGAACTCTGCTACATTCCAATTCTAGAATGCTGACATTTGGTGTTTCTGGAATTCAGCCACCCTGAGTGCCGGAATGTGGACATTGAATGACTCTCGAGTTCAGACACAAAAGGATTGTAGAATTTGGCCACCCTGACTTTCTGGAACTCAGCCGTCCATTGATTCTAGAAGCCAGAATCTTTCAGAATGGTAGAATGCTGACGTGGTAGCATTCTGGACGTCAGGCACCTTAACTTCCGGCTAGCAGTCATTTGAGGACTTTAGAATTCCGCCAAGCAGTGCATTCTAGAATTCCGCCACATTGTGATTCTAGAATACAGACTTTTGGTCCTTCTGGAATTCAGACCCCCTGAGTTCCGGAATGTGGACATTGAATGACTCTCGAGTTCAGACACGCAAGGACTCTAGAATTTGGCCAAACTGACATTCCTCAACTCAGCCTTCCATTGATTCTAGAACCCAGAATCTTTCAGAATGGTAGAATGCTGACCTCGTAGCACTCTGGACATCAGATACCTTAACTTCCGGCTAGCAGGCATATTAGGATTTCAGAAGTCCACCGTGCTGTGCATTCTGGAATTCCACGACATTCCGAATCTAGAATGCACACAGTTGGTGCTTCTGGAATTCAGACACCCTGAGGTCTGGAATGTGGACATTGAATGACTCTCGAGTTCAGACACGCAATGATTCTAGAGTTTGGCCTCCCTGACATTCCAGAACTCAGCCGTCCGTTGATTCTAGAACCCAGAATCTTTCAGAATGGTAGAATGCTGACGTGGTAGCATACTGGACGTCAGACACTTTAACTTCCGGCTCGCAGTCATTTTAGGACTTTAGATTTCCACCGTGCTGTGCATTCTAGAATTCCACCACATTCCGATTCTAGAATGCAGACATTTGGTGGTTCTGGAATTCAGACACCATGAGTTCCAGAATGTGGATATTGAACGACTCTTGAGTTCAGACACGCAAGGATTCTAGAGTTTGGACACCCTGATATTCCAGAACTAAGCCGTCCATTGATTCTAGAACCCAGAATCTTTCAGAACGGTAGAATGCTGACGTGGTAGCATTCTGGACGTCAGACACCTTAACTTCTGGCTAGCAGTCATTTTTGGACTTTAGAATTTCTCCGTGCTGTGCATTCTAGAACTCTCCCACATTCCGATTCTAGAATGCTGACATTTGTTGATTCTGGAATTCAGACAGCCTGAGTTCTGGAATGTGGACATTGAATGACTCTCGAGTTCAGACACGCAAGGACTCTAGAGTTTGGCCACCCTGACATTCCGGAACTCAGCTATAAATTGATTCTAGAACACAGAATCTTTCAGAACTGTAGAATGCTGACGTGGTAGCATTCTTGACGTCAGACAAATTAACTCCCGGCTAGCAGGCATTTTAGGTCTTTAGAATTCCACCATGCTGTGCATTCTAGAATTCCACCACATTGTGATTCTAGAATACAGACTTTTGGTGCTTCTGGAATTCAGACCCCCTGAGTTCCGGAATGTGGACATTGAATGACTCTTGAGTTCAGACACGTAAGGATTCTAGAGTTTGGCCACCCTGACATTCCAGAACTCAGCCGTCCATTGATGCTAGAACCCAGTATCATTCAGAACGGTAGAATGCTGACGTGGTAGCATTCTGGACATGAGATATCTTAACTTCTGGATAGCAGGCATTTTAGGACTTTAGAATTCCGCCGTGCTGTGCATTCTAGAATTCCGCCACATTCCGATTCTAGAATGCAGACATTTGGTGCTTCTGGAATTCAGACACCCTGAGTTCCGGCATGTGAACATTGAATGACTCTCTGGTTCAGACACGTAAGGACTCTAGAGTTTGGCCAGCCTGACATTCCGGAACTCAAACATCCATTGACTCTAGAACCCAGAATCTTTCAGAATGGTAGAATGCTGACCTCGTAGCATTCTGGACGTCAGATACCTTAACTTCCGGCTAGCAGGTATTTTAGGAATTTACAATTCCACCGTGCTGTGCATTCTAGAATTCTGCCACATTCCCATTCTAGAATGCCGACATTTGGTGCTTCTGGAAATCAGACGCTCTGAGTTCCGGTATGTGGACATTAAATTACTCTCGAGATCAGATACGTAAGGAATCTAGAGTTTGGCCAACCTGATATTCCGGAACTCAGCCGTCCATTGATTCTAGAACCCAGAATTTTTCAGAATGTTAGAATGCTGACGTGGAAGCATTCTGGACGTCAGACACCTTAACTTCCGAATGGCAGGCATTTTAGGAATTTAGAATTTCTCCGTGCTGTGCAATCTAGAATTCCACCACAATCCGATTCCAGAATGCAGACATTTGGTGCTTCTGGAATTCAGAAACCCTGAGTTCCAGAATGTGGACATTGAATGACTCTCGAGTTCAGACACGCAAGGATTCTAGAGTTTGGCCACCCTGACATTCCAGAACTACACCGTCAATTGATTCTAGAACCCAGAATCTTTCAGAATGGTAGAATGCTGACGTGGTAGCATTCTGGACGTCAGACACCTTAACTTCCGGCTAGCAGCCATTTTTGTACTTTAGAATTTCTCCGTGCTGTGCAATCTAGAATTCCACCACAATCCGATTCTAGAATGCAGACATTTGGTGTTTCTGGAATTCAGACACGCTGAGTGCCGGAATGTGGACATTGAATGACTCTCGGGTTCAGACACAAAAGGATTGTAGAGTTTGGCCACCCTGACTTTCTGGAACTCAGCCGTCCATTGATTCTAGAACCCAGAATCTTTCAGAATGGAAGAATGCTGACGTGGTAGCATTCTGGACGTCAGACACCTTAACTTCCGGCTAGCAGGCATTTTAGGACTTTAGAATTCCGCCGTGCTGTGCATTCCAGAATTCCACCACATTCCGATTCTAGAATGAAGACATTTGGTGCTTCTGGAATTCAGACACACTGAGTTCCGGAATGTGGACATTGAATGACTCTTGAGTTCAGACACGCAAGGATTCTAGAGTTTGGCCAGCCTGACATTCCGGAACTCAGCCATACATTGATTCTAGAACAAAGAATCTTTCAGAACTGTAGAATGCTGACGTGGTAGCATTCTGGACGTCAGACAAATTAACTCCCGGCTAGCAGGCATTTTAGGTCTTTAGAATTCCACCGTGCTGTGCATTCTAGAATACCGCCACATTGCGATTCTAGAAAACAGACTTTTGGTGCTTCTGGAATTCAGACACCCTGAGTTCCGGAATGTGGACATTGAATGACTCTCGAGTTCAGACTTGTAAGGATTCTAGAGTTTGGCCACCCTGACATTCCAGAACTCAGCCGTCAATTGATTCTAGAACCCAGAATCTTTCAGAATGGTAGAATGCTGACCTCGTAGCATTCTGGATGCAGATACCTTAACTTCCGGCTAGCAGGCATTTTAGGAAATTACAATTCCGCCGTGCTGTGCATTCTAGAATTCCGCAACATTCCGATTCTAGAATGCGGTCATTTGGTGCTTCTGGAATTCAGACCCTCTGAGTTCCGGAATATGGACATTGAATGACTCTCGAGATCAGATATGTAAGGATTCTAGAGTATGGCCACCCTGACATTCCGGAACAAAAACATCCATTGATTCTTTAACCCAGAATCTTTCAGAATGGTAGGATGCTAATGTGGCAGCATTCTGGACGTTAGACACCTTAACTTCTGGCTAGCAGGCATTTTAGGAGTTCAGAATTCTGCCGTGCTGTGCTTTCTAGAGATCCGCCACATTCCGATTCAAAAATGCAGACTTTTGATGCTTCTTGAATTCAGACACCCTGAGTTCCGGAATGTGGACATTGAATGACTCTCGAGTTCAGACACGCAAGGATTCTAGAGTTTGGCCACCCTTGCGTTCCGGAACTCAGCCGTCAATTGATTCTAGAACCCACAATCTTTCACAATGGTAGAATAATGACGTGGTAGCATTCTGGACATCAGACACCTTAACTTCTGGCTAGCAGGCATTTTAGGACTTTAGAATTCCACCGTGCTGTGCATTCTAGAATTTCACCACATTCCGATTCTAGAATGCAGACATTTGGTGCTTCTCGAATTCAGACACCCTGAATTCCGGAATGTGGACACTGAAAGACTCTCGAGTTCTGACACGCCAGGATTCTAGAGTGTGACCGCCGTGACATTTCAGAACTCAGCCGTCCATTGATTCTAGAACCCGGAATCTTTCAGAACTTTAGAATGCTGACCTAGTAGCATTCTGGAGGTCAGACATCTTAACTTCCAACAAGAAGGCATTTCAGGACTTTAGAATTCCACCGTGCTGTGCATTTTAGAATTCTGCCACATTACGATTCTAAATGCAGACATTTGGTGCTTCTGGAATTCAGACACCCTGAGTTCCGGAATGTGGACACTGAATGACTCTCGAGTTCAGACACGCAATGATTCTAGAGTTTGGCCACCCTGACATTCTGGAACTCAGCCATCCATTGATTCAAGAACCCAGAATATTTCAGAATGGTAGAATGCTGTCCTGGTAGCATATTGGACGTTAGACACCTTAACTTCCGGCTAGCAGGCATTTTAGGATTTTAGAATTCCGCCGTGCTGTGCATTCTAGAATTCCGCTACATTCCGATTCTAGAATGCAGACATTTGTTTCTTCTGGAATTCAGACACCCATGGGTCCGGAAAGTGCACATTGAATGACACTCGAGTTCAGACACGTAAGGATTCTAGAGTTTGGACATCCTGACATTCTGGAACTCAACCGTCCATAGATTCTAGAACCCAGAATCTTTCAGAACGGTAGAATGCTGACATGGTAGCATTCTGGACGTCAGACAACTTAACTTCCGGCTAGCAGGCATTATAGGACTTTAGAATTCCGCCGTGCTGTGCATTCTAGAATTCCGCCACATTCCGATTCTAGAATGCAGACATTTGGTGCAACTGGAATTCAGACACCCTGAGTTTCAGAATGTGGACAATGAATGACTCTCGAGTTCAGACACCCAAGGATTCTAGAGTTTGGCCACCCTGACATTCCGGAACTCAGCCATCCATTGATTCTAGAACCCAGAATCTTTCAAAACGGTAGAATGCTGACCTAGTAGCATTCAGGACGTCAGATACCTTAACTTGCTGGTAGCACGAAATTTAGGACTTTAGAATTCTGCCGTACTGTGCAGTATAGAATTCCGCCACATTACGATTCTAAATGCAGACATTTGGTGCTTCTGGAAATCAGACACCCTGAGTTCCGGAATGTGGACACTGAATGACTCTCGAGTTCAGACACGCAATGATTCTAGAGTTTGGCCACCCTGACATTCCGGAACTCAGCCATCCATTGATTCTAGAACCCAGAATATTTCAGAATGGTAGAATGCTGTCCTGGTAGCATATTGGATGTTAGACACCTTAACTTCCGGCTAGCAGGCATTTTAGGATTTTAGAATTCTGCCGTGCTGTGCATTCTAGAATTCCGCCACATTCCGATTCTAGAATGCAGACATTTGGTTCTTCTGGAATTCAGACAACCTGAGTTCTGGAATGTGCACATTGAATGACACTCGAGTTCAGACACGTAAGGATTCTAGAGTTTGGCCATCCTGACATTCTGGAACTCAACCGTCCGTAGATTCTAGAACCCAGAATCTTTCAGAACGGTAGAATGCTGACGTGGTAGCATTCTGGACGTCAGACAACTTAACTTCCAGCTAGCAGGCATTATAGGACTTTAGAATTCCGCCGTGCTGTGCATTCTAGAATTCCGCCACATTCCGATTCTAGAATGCAGACATTTGGTGCATCTGGAATTCAGACACCCTGAGTTTCAGAATGTGGATATTGAATGACTTTAGATTTCTGACTCGTAATAATTCTGGACTTTGGCCACCCTGACATTCCGGAACTCAACTGTCCATTGATTCTAGAACCCAGAATCTTTAAGAATGGTAGGATGCTGACGTGGTAGCATTCTGGACGTCAGACAACTTAACTTCCGGCTAGGAGACATTATAGGAATTTAGAATTCCACCGTGCTGTGCATTCTAGAATTCCGCCACATTCCGATTCGAGAATGCAGACATTTGGTGCTTCTGGAATTCAGACACCCTGAATTCCGGAATGTGGACATTGAATGACTCTCGATTTCAGTCACATAAGGATTCTAGAGTTTGGCCACCCTGACATTCCGGAACTCAACCATCCATTGATTCTAGAACCCAGAATCTTTCAGAACGGTAGAATGCTGACGTGGTAGCATACTGGACGTCAGACACCTTAACTTCCGGCTCGCAGGCATTTTAGGACTTTAGAATTCCACCGTGCTGTGCATTCTAGAATTCCACCACATTCCGATTCTAGAATGCAGACATTTGGTGCTTCTGGAATTCAGACACCCTGAGTTCCAGAATGTGGACATTGAATGACTCTCTAGTTCAGACACGCAAGGATTCTAGGGTTTGCCCACCCTGACATTCCAGAACTAAGCTGTCCATTGATTCTAGAACCCAGAATCTTTCAGTATGGTAGAATGCTGACGGGGTAGCATTCTGGACATCAGACAGCTTAACTTCCGGCTCGCAGTCATTTTTGGACTTTAGAATTTCTCCGTGCTGTGCATTCTAGAATTCCAACACAATCCGAATCTAGAATGCAGACATATGGTGCTTCTGGAATTCAGACACCCTGAGTTCTGGAATGTGGACATTGAATGACCCTCGAGTTCAGACAGGTAAGGATTCCAGAGTTTGACCAACCTGATATTCCGGAACTCAACCGTCCATTGATTCTGGAATCAGAATCGTTCAGAATGGTAGAATGCTGACATGGTAGCATTCCGGACGTCAGACAACTTAACTTCCGGCTAGCAGGCATTTTAGGACTTTAGAATGTTGCCGTGCTGTGCATTCTAGAACTCTGCTACATTCCAATTCTAGAATGCTGACATTTGGTGTTTCTGGAATTCAGCCACCCTGAGTGCCGGAATGTGGACATTGAATGACTCTCGAGTTCAGACACAAAAGGATTGTAGAATTTGGCCACCCTGACTTTCTGGAACTCAGCCGTCCATTGATTCTAGAAGCCAGAATCTTTCAGAATGGTAGAATGCTGACGTGGTAGCATTCTGGACGTCAGGCACCTTAACTTCCGGCTAGCAGTCATTTGAGGACTTTAGAATTCCGCCAAGCAGTGCATTCTAGAATTCCGCCACATTGTGATTCTAGAATACAGACTTTTGGTCCTTCTGGAATTCAGACCCCCTGAGTTCCGGAATGTGGACATTGAATGACTCTCGAGTTCAGACACGCAAGGACTCTAGAATTTGGCCAAACTGACATTCCTCAACTCAGCCTTCCATTGATTCTAGAACCCAGAATCTTTCAGAATGGTAGAATGCTGACCTCGTAGCACTCTGGACGTCAGATACCTTAACTTCCGGCTAGCAGGCATATTAGGATTTCAGAAGTCCACCGTGCTGTGCATTCTGGAATTCCACGACATTCCGAATCTAGAATGCACACAGTTGGTGCTTCTGGAATTCAGACACCCTGAGGTCTGGAATGTGGACATTGAATGACTCTCGAGTTCAGACACGCAATGATTCTAGAGTTTGGCCTCCCTGACATTCCAGAACTCAGCCGTCCGTTGATTCTAGAACCCAGAATCTTTCAGAATGGTAGAATGCTGACGTGGTAGCATACTGGACGTCAGACACTTTAACTTCCGGCTCGCAGTCATTTTAGGACTTTAGATTTCCACCGTGCTGTGCATTCTAGAATTCCACCACATTCCGATTCTAGAATGCAGACATTTGGTGGTTCTGGAATTCAGACACCATGAGTTCCAGAACGTGGACATTGAACGACTCTCGAGTTCAGACACGCAAGGATTCTAGAGTTTGGACACCCTGATATTCCAGAACTAAGCCGTCCATTGATTCTAGAACCCAGAATCTTTCAGAACGGTAGAATGCTGACGTGGTAGCATTCTGGACGTCAGACACCTTAACTTCCGGCTAGCAGTCATTTTTGGACTTTAGAATTTCTCCGTGCTGTGCATTCTAGAACTCTCCCACATTCCGATTCTAGAATGCTGACATTTGTTGATTCTGGAATTCAGACAGCCTGAGTTCTGGAATGTGGACATTGAATGACTCTCGAGTTCAGACACGCAAGGACTCTAGAGTTTGGCCACCCTGACATTCCGGAACTCAGCTATAAATTGATTCTAGAACACAGAATCTTTCAGAACTGTAGAATGCTGACGTGGTAGCATTCTTGACGTCAGACAAATTAACTCCCGGCTAGCAGGCATTTTAGGTCTTTAGAATTCCACCATGCTGTGCATTCTAGAATTCCACCACATTGTGATTCTAGAATACAGACTTTTGGTGCTTCTGGAATTCAGACCCCCTGAGTTCCGGAATGTGGACATTGAATGACTCTTGAGTTCAGACACGTAAGGATTCTAGAGTTTGGCCACCCTGACATTCCAGAACTCAGCCGTCCATTGATGCTAGAACCCAGTATCATTCAGAACGGTAGAATGCTGACGTGGTAGCATTCTGGACATGAGATATCTTAACTTCTGGATAGCAGGCATTTTAGGACTTTAGAATTCCGCCGTGCTGTGCATTCTAGAATTCCACCACATTCCGATTCTAGAATGCAGACATTTGGTGCTTCTGGAATTCAGACACCCTGAGTTCCGGCATGTGAACATTGAATGACTCTCTGGTTCAGACACGTAAGGACTCTAGAGTTTGGCCAGCCTGACATTCCAGAACTCTAACATCCATTGACTCTAGAACCCAGAATCTTTCAGAATGGTAGAATGCTGACCTCGTAGCATTCTGGACGTCAGATACCTTAACTTCCGGCTAGCAGGTATTTTAGGAATTTACAATTCCACCGTGCTGTGCATTCTAGAATTCTGCCACATTCCCATTCTAGAATGCGACATTTGGTGCTTCTGGAAATCAGACGCTCTGAGTTCCGGTATGTGGACATTAAATTACTCTCGAGATCAGATACGTAAGGAATCTAGAGTTTGGCCAACCTGATATTCCGGAACTCAGCCGTCCATTGATTCTAGAACCCAGAATTTTTCAGAATGTTAGAATGCTGACGTGGAAGCATTCTGGACGTCAGACACCTTAACTTCCGAATGGCAGGCATTTTAGGAATTTAGAATTTCTCCGTGCTGTGCAATCTAGAATTCCACCACAATCCGATTCCAGAATGCAGACATTTGGTGCTTCTGGAATTCAGAAACCCTGAGTTCCAGAATGTGGACATTGAATGACTCTCGAGTTCAGACACGCAAGGATTCTAGAGTTTGGCCACCCTGACATTCCAGAACTACACCGTCAATTGATTCTAGAACCCAGAATCTTTCAGAATGGTAGAATGCTGACGTGGTAGCATTCTGGACGTCAGACACCTTAACTTCCGGCTAGCAGCCATTTTTGTACTTTAGAATTTCTCCGTGCTGTGCAATCTAGAATTCCACCACAATCCGATTCTAGAATGCAGACATTTGGTGTTTCTGGAATTCAGACACGCTGAGTGCCGGAATGTGGACATTGAATGACTCTCGGGTTCAGACACAAAAGGATTGTAGAGTTTGGCCACCCTGACTTTCTGGAACTCAGCCGTCCATTGATTCTAGAACCCAGAATCTTTCAGAATGGAAGAATGCTGACGTGGTAGCATTCTGGACGTCAGACACCTTAACTTCCGGCTAGCAGGCATTTTAGGACTTTAGAATTCCGCCGTGCTGTGCATTCCAGAATTCCACCACATTCCGATTCTAGAATGAAGACATTTGGTGCTTCTGGAATTCAGACACACTGAGTTCCGGAATGTGGACATTGAATGACTCTTGAGTTCAGACACGCAAGGATTCTAGAGTTTGGCCAGCCTGACATTCCGGAACTCAGCCATACATTGATTCTAGAACAAAGAATCTTTCAGAACTGTAGAATGCTGACGTGGTAGCATTCTGGACGTCAGACAAATTAACTCCCGGCTAGCAGGCATTTTAGGTCTTTAGAATTCCACCGTGCTGTGCATTCTAGAATACCGCCACATTGCGATTCTAGAAAACAGACTTTTGGTGCTTCTGGAATTCAGACACCCTGAGTTCCGGAATGTGGACATTGAATGACTCTCGAGTTCAGACTTGTAAGGATTCTAGAGTTTGGCCACCCTGACATTCCAGAACTCAGCCGTCAATTGATTCTAGAACCCAGAATCTTTCAGAATGGTAGAATGCTGACCTCGTAGCATTCTGGATGCAGATACCTTAACTTCCGGCTAGCAGGCATTTTAGGAAATTACAATTCCGCCGTGCTGTGCATTCTAGAATTCCGCAACATTCCGATTCTAGAATGCGGTCATTTGGTGCTTCTGGAATTCAGACCCTCTGAGTTCCGGAATATGGACATTGAATGACTCTCGAGATCAGATATGTAAGGATTCTAGAGTATGGCCACCCTGACATTCCGGAACAAAAACATCCATTGATTCTTTAACCCAGAATCTTTCAGAATGGTAGGATGCTAATGTGGCAGCATTCTGGACGTTAGACACCTTAACTTCTGGCTAGCAGGCATTTTAGGAGTTCAGAATTCTGCCGTGCTGTGCTTTCTAGAGATCCGCCACATTCCGATTCAAAAATGCAGACTTTTGATGCTTCTTGAATTCAGACACCCTGAGTTCCGGAATGTGGACATTGAATGACTCTCGAGTTCAGACACACAAGGATTCCAGAGTTTGGCCACCCTTGCGTTCCGGAACTCAGCCGTCAATTGATTCTAGAACCCACAATCTTTCACAATGGTAGAATAATGACGTGGTAGCATTCTGGACATCAGACACCTTAACTTCTGGCTAGCAGGCATTTTAGGACTTTAGAATTCCACCGTGCTGTGCATTCTAGAATTTCACCACATTCCGATTCTAGAATACAGACATTTGGTGCTTCTGGAATTCAGACACCCTGAGTTCCAGAATGTGGACATTGAATGACTCTCGAGTTCAGACACGCAAGGATTTTAGAGTTTGTCCACCCTGACATTACAGAACAAAGCCGTCGATTTTTTCTAGAACCCAGTATCTTTCAAAATGGTAGAATGCTGACGTGGTAGCTTTCTGGACGACAGACACCTTAACTTCCGGCTAGCAGTCATTTTAGGAATATAGAATTTCTCTCTGCTGTGCATCCTGGAATTCCGCCATATTCCGATTCTAAAATGCAGTAATTTGGTGCTTCTGGAATTCAGACACCCTGAGTTCCGGAATGTGGACTTTGAATGACTCTCGAGTTCAGAGATGCAAGGAATGTAGAGTTTAGCCACCCTGACATTCTGGAACTCAGCCGTCCATTGATTATAGAACCCAGAATCTTTCACAATGGTAGAATGATGACATGGTAGCATTCTGGACGTCAGACACCTTAACTTCCGGCTAGCAGGCATTTTATGACTTTAGAATTCCACGATGTTGTGCATTCTAGAATTCCACCATATTCCGATTCTAGAATGCAGACATTTGGTGCTACTGGAATTCACATACCCTGAGTTCCGGAATGTGGACATTGAATGACTCTCGAGTTCAGACACGCAATGATTCTAGAGTTTGGCCAACCTGACATTATGGAATGCAACCGTCCATTGATTCTAGAACCCAGAATCTTTCAGAATGGTAGGATGCTGGCGTGATAGCATTCTGGACGTCAGACACTTTAACTTTTGGCTAGCAGGCATTATAGGACTTTAGAATTCCACCATGCTGTGCATTCTTGAATTTCACCACATTCCAATTCCAGAATTCAAACATTTGTTGCTTCTGGAATTCAGACACCCTGCGTTCCGGAATGTGGACATTGAATGACTCTCGAGTTCAGACACGCAAGGATTCTAGAGTTTGGCCACCCTGACATTCCGGAACTCAGCCATCCATTGATTCTAGAACACAGAATCTTTCAGAATGGTAGAATGCTGACTTGGTAGCATTCCGGACGTCAAACACCTTAACTTCCAGCTAGAAGGCATTTTAGGACATTAGAATTCCACCGTGCTGTGCATTCTAGAATTCTGCCACATTACGATTCTAAATGCAGACATTTGGTGCTTCTGGAATTCAGACATCTTGAGTTAGGGAATGTGGACTCTGAATGACTCTCGAGTTCAGACATGCAATGATTTTAGAGTTTGGCCGCCCTGACATTCCGGAACTCAGCCATCCATTGATTCTAGAACTCAGAATATTTCAGAATGGTAGAAAGCTGACCTAGTAGCATTCTGGATATCAGACACCTTATCTTCCGGCTAGCAGGCATTTTAGGACTTTAGAATTCTGCCATGCTGTGCATTCTAGAATTCCGCCACATTCCGATTCTAGAATGCAGACATTTGGTGCTTCTCGAATTCAGACACCCTGAATTCCGGAATGTGGACACTGAAAGACTCTCGAGTTCTGACACGCCAGGATTCTAGAGTGTGACCGCCGTGACATTTCAGAACTCAGCCGTCCATTGATTCTAGAACCCGGAATCTTTCAGAACTTTAGAATGCTGACCTAGTAGCATTCTGGAGGTCAGACATCTTAACTTCCAACAAGAAGGCATTTCAGGACTTTAGAATTCCACCGTGCTGTGCATTTTAGAATTCTGCCACATTACGATTCTAAATGCAGACATTTGGTGCTTCTGGAATTCAGACACCCTGAGTTCCGGAATGTGGACACTGAATGACTCTCGAGTTCAGACACGCAATGATTCTAGAGTTTGGCCACCCTGACATTCTGGAACTCAGCCATCCATTGATTCAAGAACCCAGAATATTTCAGAATGGTAGAATGCTGTCCTGGTAGCATATTGGACGTTAGACACCTTAACTTCCGGCTAGCAGGCATTTTAGGATTTTAGAATTCCGCCGTGCTGTGCATTCTAGAATTCCGCTACATTCCGATTCTAGAATGCAGACATTTGTTTCTTCTGGAATTCAGACACCCATGGGTCCGGAAAGTGTGCATTGAATGACACTCGAGTTCAGACACGTAAGGATTCTAGAGTTTGGACATCCTGACATTCTGGAACTCAACCGTCCATAGATTCTAGAACCCAGAATCTTTCAGAACGGTAGAATGCTGACATGGTAGCATTCTGGACGTCAGACAACTTAACTTCCGGCTAGCAGGCATTATAGGACTTTAGAATTCCGCCGTGCTGTGCATTCTAGAATTCCGCCACATTCCGATTCTAGAATGCAGACATTTGGTGCAACTGGAATTCAGACACCCTGAGTTTCAGAATGTGGACAATGAATGACTCTCGAGTTCAGACACCCAAGGATTCTAGAGTTTGGCCACCCTGACATTCCGGAACTCAGCCATCCATTGATTCTAGAACCCAGAATCTTTCAAAACGGTAGAATGCTGACCTAGTAGCATTCAGGACGTCAGATACCTTAACTTGCTGGTAGCACGAAATTTAGGACTTTAGAATTCTGCCGTACTGTGCAGTATAGAATTCCGCCACATTACGATTCTAAATGCAGACATTTGGTGCTTCTGGAAATCAGACACCCTGAGTTCCGGAATGTGGACACTGAATGACTCTCGAGTTCAGACACGCAATGATTCTAGAGTTTGGCCACCCTGACATTCCGGAACTCAGCCATCCATTGATTCTAGAACCCAGAATATTTCAGAATGGTAGAATGCTGTCCTGGTAGCATATTGGACGTTAGACACCTTAACTTCCGGCTAGCAGGCATTTTAGGATTTTAGAATTCTGCCGTGCTGTGCATTCTAGAATTCCGCCACATTCCGATTCTAGAATGCAGACATTTGGTTCTTCTGGAATTCAGACAACCTGAGTTCTGGAATGTGCACATTGAATGACACTCGAGTTCAGACACGTAAGGATTCTAGAGTTTGGCCATCCTGACATTCTGGAACTCAACCGTCCGTAGATTCTAGAACCCAGAATCTTTCAGAACGGTAGAATGCTGACGTGGTAGCATTCTGGACGTCAGACAACTTAACTTCCAGCTAGCAGGCATTATAGGACTTTAGAATTCCGCCGTGCTGTGCATTCTAGAATTCCGCCACATTCCGATTCTAGAATGCAGACATTTGGTGCATCTGGAATTCAGACACCCTGAGTTTCAGAATGTGGATATTGAATGACTTTAGATTTCTGACTCGTAATAATTCTGGACTTTGGCCACCCTGACATTCCGGAACTCAACTGTCCATTGATTCTAGAACCCAGAATCTTTAAGAATGGTAGGATGCTGACGTGGTAGCATTCTGGACGTCAGACAACTTAACTTCCGGCTAGGAGACATTATAGGAATTTAGAATTCCACCGTGCTGTGCATTCTAGAATTCCGCCACATTCCGATTCGAGAATGCAGACATTTGGTGCTTCTGGAATTCAGACACCCTGAATTCCGGAATGTGGACATTGAATGACTCTCGATTTCAGTCACATAAGGATTCTAGAGTTTGGCCACCCTGACATTCCGGAACTCAACCATCCATTGATTCTAGAACCCAGAATCTTTCAGAACGGTAGAATGCTGACGTGGTAGCATACTGGACGTCAGACACCTTAACTTCCGGCTCGCAGGCATTTTAGGACTTTAGAATTCCACCGTGCTGTGCATTCTAGAATTCCACCACATTCCGATTCTAGAATGCAGACATTTGGTGCTTCTGGAATTCAGACACCCTGAGTTCCAGAATGTGGACATTGAATGACTCTCTAGTTCAGACACGCAAGGATTCTAGAGTTTGCCCACCCTGACACTCCAGAACTAAGCTGTCCATTGATTCTAGAACCCAGAATCTTTCAGTATGGTAGAATGCTGACGGGGTAGCCTTCTGGACATCAGACAGCTTAACTTCCGGCTCGCAGTCATTTTTGGACTTTAGAATTTCTCCGTGCTGTGCATTCTAGAATTCCAACACAATCCGAATCTAGAATGCAGACATATGGTGCTTCTGGAATTCAGACACCCTGAGTTCTGGAATGTGGACATTGAATGACCCTCGAGTTCAGACAGGTAAGGATTCCAGAGTTTGACCAACCTGATATTCCGGAACTCAACCGTCCATTGATTCTGGAATCAGAATCGTTCAGAATGGTAGAATGCTGACATGGTAGCATTCCGGACGTCAGACAACTTAACTTCCGGCTAGCAGGCATTTTAGGACTTTAGAATGTTGCCGTGCTGTGCATTCTAGAACTCTGCTACATTCCAATTCTAGAATGCTGACATTTGGTGTTTCTGGAATTCAGCCACCCTGAGTGCCGGAATGTGGACATTGAATGACTCTCGAGTTCAGACACAAAAGGATTGTAGAATTTGGCCACCCTGACTTTCTGGAACTCAGCCGTCCATTGATTCTAGAAGCCAGAATCTTTCAGAATGGTAGAATGCTGACGTGGTAGCATTCTGGACGTCAGGCACCTTAACTTCCGGCTAGCAGTCATTTGAGGACTTTAGAATTCCGCCAAGCAGTGCATTCTAGAATTCCGCCACATTGTGATTCTAGAATACACACTTTTGGTCCTTCTGGAATTCAGACCCCCTGAGTTCCGGAATGTGGACATTGAATGACTCTCGAGTTCAGACACGCAAGGACTCTAGAATTTGGCCAAACTGACATTCCTCAACTCAGCCTTCCATTGATTCTAGAACCCAGAATCTTTCAGAATGGTAGAATGCTGACCTCGTAGCACTCTGGACGTCAGATACCTTAACTTCCGGCTAGCAGGCATATTAGGATTTCAGAAGTCCACCGTGCTGTGCATTCTGGAATTCCACGACATTCCGAATCTAGAATGCACACAGTTGGTGCTTCTGGAATTCAGACACCCTGAGGTCTGGAATGTGGACATTGAATGACTCTCGAGTTCAGACACGCAATGATTCTAGAGTTTGGCCTCCCTGACATTCCAGAACTCAGCCGTCCGTTGATTCTAGAACCCAGATTCTTTCAGAATGGTAGAATGCTGACGTGGTAGCATACTGGACGTCAGACACTTTAACTTCCGGCTCGCAGTCATTTTAGGACTTTAGATTTCCACCGTGCTGTGCATTCTAGAATTCCACCACATTCCGATTCTAGAATGCAGACATTTGGTGGTTCTGGAATTCAGACACCATGAGTTCCAGAACGTGGACATTGAACGACTCTCGAGTTCAGACACGCAAGGATTCTAGAGTTTGGACACCCTGATATTCCAGAACTAAGCCGTCCATTGATTCTAGAACCCAGAATCTTTCAGAACGGTAGAATGCTGACGTGGTAGCATTCTGGACGTCAGACACCTTAACTTCCGGCTAGCAGTCATTTTTGGACTTTAGAATTTCTCCGTGCTGTGCATTCTAGAACTCTCCCACATTCCGATTCTAGAATGCTGACATTTGTTGATTCTGGAATTCAGACAGCCTGAGTTCTGGAATGTGGACATTGAATGACTCTCGAGTTCAGACACGCAAGGACTCTAGAGTTTGGCCACCCTGACATTCCGGAACTCAGCTATAAATTGATTCTAGAACACAGAATCTTTCAGAACTGTAGAATGCTGACGTGGTAGCATTCTTGACGTCAGACAAATTAACTCCCGGCTAGCAGGCATTTTAGGTCTTTAGAATTCCACCATGCTGTGCATTCTAGAATTCCACCACATTGTGATTCTAGAATACAGACTTTTGGTGCTTCTGGAATTCAGACCCCCTGAGTTCCGGAATGTGGACATTGAATGACTCTTGAGTTCAGACACGTAAGGATTCTAGAGTTTGGCCACCCTGACATTCCAGAACTCAGCCGTCCATTGATGCTAGAACCCAGTATCATTCAGAACGGTAGAATGCTGACGTGGTAGCATTCTGGACATGAGATATCTTAACTTCTGGATAGCAGGCATTTTAGGACTTTAGAATTCCGCCGTGCTGTGCATTCTAGAATTCCGCCACATTCCGATTCTAGAATGCAGACATTTGGTGCTTCTGGAATTCAGACACCCTGAGTTCCGGCATGTGAACATTGAATGACTCTCTGGTTCAGACACGTAAGGACTCTAGAGTTTGGCCAGCCTGACATTCCGGAACTCTAACATCCATTGACTCTAGAATCCAGAATCTTTCAGAATGGTAGAATGCTGACCTCGTAGCATTCTGGACGTCAGATACCTTAACTTCCGGCTAGCAGGTATTTTAGGAATTTACAATTCCACCGTGCTGTGCATTCTAGAATTCTGCCACATTCCCATTCTAGAATGCCGACATTTGGTGCTTCTGGAAATCAGACGCTCTGAGTTCCGGTATGTGGACATTAAATTACTCTCGAGATCAGATACGTAAGGAATCTAGAGTTTGGCCACCCTGATATTCCGGAACTCAGCCGTCCATTGATTCTAGAACCCAGAATTTTTCAGAATGTTAGAATGCTGCTGTGGAAGCATTCTGGACGTCAGACACCTTAACTTCCGAATGGCAGGCATTTTAGGACTTTAGAATTTCTCCGTGCTGTGCAATCTAGAATTCCACCACAATCCGATTCCAGAATGCAGACATTTGGTGCTTCTGGAATTCAGAAACCCTGAGTTCCAGAATGTGGACATTGAATGACTCTCGAGTTCAGACACGCAAGGATTCTAGAGTTTGGCCACCCTGACATTCCAGAACTACACCGTCAATTGATTCTAGAACCCAGAATCTTTCAGAATGGTAGAATGCTGACGTGGTAGCATTCTGGACGTCAGACACCTTAACTTCCGGCTAGCAGCCATTTTTGTACTTTAGAATTTCTCCGTGCTGTGCAATCTAGAATTCCACCACAATCCGATTCTAGAATGCAGACATTTGGTGTTTCTGGAATTCAGACACGCTGAGTGCCGGAATGTGGACATTGAATGACTCTCGGGTTCAGACACAAAAGGATTGTAGAGTTTGGCCACCCTGACTTTCTGGAACTCAGCCGTCCATTGATTCTAGAACCCAGAATCTTTCAGAATGGAAGAATGCTGACGTGGTAGCATTCTGGACGTCAGACACCTTAACTTCCGGCTAGCAGGCATTTTAGGACTTTAGAATTCCGCCGTGCTGTGCATTCCAGAATTCCACCACATTCCGATTCTAGAATGAAGACATTTGGTGCTTCTGAAATTCAGACACACTGAGTTCCGGAATGTGGACATTGAATGACTCTTGAGTTCAGACACGCAAGGATTCTAGAGTTTGGCCAGCCTGACATTCCGGAACTCAGCCATACATTGATTCTAGAACAAAGAATCTTTCAGAACTGTAGAATGCTGACGTGGTAGCATTCTGGACGTCAGACAAATTAACTCCCGGCTAGCAGGCATTTTAGGTCTTTAGAATTCCACCGTGCTGTGCATTCTAGAATACCGCCACATTGCGATTATAGAAAACAGACTTTTGGTGCTTCTGGAATTCAGACACCCTGAGTTCCGGAATGTGGACATTGAATGACTCTCGAGTTCAGACTTGTAAGGATTCTAGAGTTTGGCCACCCTGACATTCCAGAACTCAGCCGTCAATTGATTCTAGAACCCAGAATCTTTCAGAATGGTAGAATGCTGACCTCGTAGCATTCTGGATGCAGATACCTTAACTTCCGGCTAGCAGGCATTTTAGGAAATTACAATTCCGCCGTGCTGTGCATTCTAGAATTCCGCAACATTCCGATTCTAGAATGCGGTCATTTGGTGCTTCTGGAATTCAGACCCTCTGAGTTCCGGAATATGGACATTGAATGACTCTCGAGATCAGATATGTAAGGATTCTAGAGTATGGCCACCCTGACATTCCGGAACAAAAACATCCATTGATTCTTTAACCCAGAATCTTTCAGAATGGTAGGATGCTAATGTGGCAGCATTCTGGACGTTAGACACCTTAACTTCTGGCTAGCAGGCATTTTAGGAGTTCAGAATTCTGCCGTGCTGTGCTTTCTAGAGATCCGCCACATTCCGATTCAAAAATGCAGACTTTTGATGCTTCTTGAATTCAGACACCCTGAGTTCCGGAATGTGGACATTGAATGACTCTCGAGTTCAGACACACAAGGATTCCAGAGTTTGGCCACCCTTGCGTTCCGGAACTCAGCCGTCAATTGATTCTAGAACCCACAATCTTTCACAATGGTAGAATAATGACGTGGTAGCATTCTGGACATCAGACACCTTAACTTCTGGCTAGCAGGCATTTTAGGACTTTAGAATTCCACCGTGCTGTGCATTCTAGAATTTCACCACATTCCGATTCTAGAATACAGACATTTGGTGCTTCTGGAATTCAGACACCCTGAGTTCCAGAATGTGGACATTGAATGACTCTCGAGTTCAGACACGCAAGGATTTTAGAGTTTGTCCACCCTGACATTACAGAACAAAGCCGTCGATTTTTTCTAGAACCCAGTATCTTTCAAAATGGTAGAATGCTGACGTGGTAGCTTTCTGGACGACAGACACCTTAACTTCCGGCTAGCAGTCATTTTAGGAATATAGAATTTCTCTCTGCTGTGCATCCTGGAATTCCGCCATATTCCGATTCTAAAATGCAGTAATTTGGTGCTTCTGGAATTCAGACACCCTGAGTTCCGGAATGTGGACTTTGAATGACTCTCGAGTTCAGAGATGCAAGGAATGTAGAGTTTAGCCACCCTGACATTCTGGAACTCAGCCGTCCATTGATTATAGAACCCAGAATCTTTCACAATGGTAGAATGATGACATGGTAGCATTCTGGACGTCAGACACCTTAACTTCCGGCTAGCAGGCATTTTATGACTTTAGAATTCCACGATGTTGTGCATTCTAGAATTCCACCATATTCCGATTCTAGAATGCAGACATTTGGTGCTACTGGAATTCACATACCCTGAGTTCCGGAATGTGGACATTGAATGACTCTCGAGTTCAGACACGCAATGATTCTAGAGTTTGGCCAACCTGACATTATGGAATGCAACCGTCCATTGATTCTAGAACCCAGAATCTTTCAGAATGGTAGGATGCTGGCGTGATAGCATTCTGGACGTCAGACACTTTAACTTTTGGCTAGCAGGCATTATAGGACTTTAGAATTCCACCATGCTGTGCATTCTTGAATTTCACCACATTCCAATTCCAGAATTCAAACATTTGTTGCTTCTGGAATTCAGACACCCTGCGTTCCGGAATGTGGACATTGAATGACTCTCGAGTTCAGACACGCAAGGATTCTAGAGTTTGGCCACCCTGACATTCCGGAACTCAGCCATCCATTGATTCTAGAACACAGAATCTTTCAGAATGGTAGAATGCTGACTTGGTAGCATTCCGGACGTCAAACACCTTAACTTCCAGCTAGAAGGCATTTTAGGACATTAGAATTCCACCGTGCTGTGCATTCTAGAATTCTGCCACATTACGATTCTAAATGCAGACATTTGGTGCTTCTGGAATTCAGACATCTTGAGTTAGGGAATGTGGACTCTGAATGACTCTCGAGTTCAGACATGCAATGATTTTAGAGTTTGGCCGCCCTGACATTCCGGAACTCAGCCATCCATTGATTCTAGAACTCAGAATATTTCAGAATGGTAGAAAGCTGACCTAGTAGCATTCTGGATATCAGACACCTTATCTTCCGGCTAGCAGGCATTTTAGGACTTTAGAATTCTGCCATGCTGTGCATTCTAGAATTCCGCCACATTCCGATTCTAGAATGCAGACATTTGGTGCTTCTCGAATTCAGACACCCTGAATTCCGGAATGTGGACACTGAAAGACTCTCGAGTTCTGACACGCCAGGATTCTAGAGTGTGACCGCCGTGACATTTCAGAACTCAGCCGTCCATTGATTCTAGAACCCGGAATCTTTCAGAACTTTAGAATGCTGACCTAGTAGCATTCTGGAGGTCAGACATCTTAACTTCCAACAAGAAGGCATTTCAGGACTTTAGAATTCCACCGTGCTGTGCATTTTAGAATTCTGCCACATTACGATTCTAAATGCAGACATTTGGTGCTTCTGGAATTCAGACACCCTGAGTTCCGGAATGTGGACACTGAATGACTCTCGAGTTCAGACACGCAATGATTCTAGAGTTTGGCCACCCTGACATTCTGGAACTCAGCCATCCATTGATTCAAGAACCCAGAATATTTCAGAATGGTAGAATGCTGTCCTGGTAGCATATTGGACGTTAGACACCTTAACTTCCGGCTAGCAGGCATTTTAGGATTTTAGAATTCCGCCGTGCTGTGCATTCTAGAATTCCGCTACATTCCGATTCTAGAATGCAGACATTTGTTTCTTCTGGAATTCAGACACCCATGGGTCCGGAAAGTGTGCATTGAATGACACTCGAGTTCAGACACGTAAGGATTCTAGAGTTTGGACATCCTGACATTCTGGAACTCAACCGTCCATAGATTCTAGAACCCAGAATCTTTCAGAACGGTAGAATGCTGACATGGTAGCATTCTGGACGTCAGACAACTTAACTTCCGGCTAGCAGGCATTATAGGACTTTAGAATTCCGCCGTGCTGTGCATTCTAGAATTCCGCCACATTCCGATTCTAGAATGCAGACATTTGGTGCAACTGGAATTCAGACACCCTGAGTTTCAGAATGTGGACAATGAATGACTCTCGAGTTCAGACACCCAAGGATTCTAGAGTTTGGCCACCCTGACATTCCGGAACTCAGCCATCCATTGATTCTAGAACCCAGAATCTTTCAAAACGGTAGAATGCTGACCTAGTAGCATTCAGGACGTCAGATACCTTAACTTGCTGGTAGCACGAAATTTAGGACTTTAGAATTCTGCCGTACTGTGCAGTATAGAATTCCGCCACATTACGATTCTAAATGCAGACATTTGGTGCTTCTGGAAATCAGACACCCTGAGTTCCGGAATGTGGACACTGAATGACTCTCGAGTTCAGACACGCAATGATTCTAGAGTTTGGCCACCCTGACATTCCGGAACTCAGCCATCCATTGATTCTAGAACCCAGAATATTTCAGAATGGTAGAATGCTGTCCTGGTAGCATATTGGACGTTAGACACCTTAACTTCCGGCTAGCAGGCATTTTAGGATTTTAGAATTCTGCCGTGCTGTGCATTCTAGAATTCCGCCACATTCCGATTCTAGAATGCAGACATTTGGTTCTTCTGGAATTCAGACAACCTGAGTTCTGGAATGTGCACATTGAATGACACTCGAGTTCAGACACGTAAGGATTCTAGAGTTTGGCCATCCTGACATTCTGGAACTCAACCGTCCGTAGATTCTAGAACCCAGAATCTTTCAGAACGGTAGAATGCTGACGTGGTAGCATTCTGGACGTCAGACAACTTAACTTCCAGCTAGCAGGCATTATAGGACTTTAGAATTCCGCCGTGCTGTGCATTCTAGAATTCCGCCACATTCCGATTCTAGAATGCAGACATTTGGTGCATCTGGAATTCAGACACCCTGAGTTTCAGAATGTGGATATTGAATGACTTTAGATTTCTGACTCGTAATAATTCTGGACTTTGGCCACCCTGACATTCCGGAACTCAACTGTCCATTGATTCTAGAACCCAGAATCTTTAAGAATGGTAGGATGCTGACGTGGTAGCATTCTGGACGTCAGACAACTTAACTTCCGGCTAGGAGACATTATAGGAATTTAGAATTCCACCGTGCTGTGCATTCTAGAATTCCGCCACATTCCGATTCGAGAATGCAGACATTTGGTGCTTCTGGAATTCAGACACCCTGAATTCCGGAATGTGGACATTGAATGACTCTCGATTTCAGTCACATAAGGATTCTAGAGTTTGGCCACCCTGACATTCCGGAACTCAACCATCCATTGATTCTAGAACCCAGAATCTTTCAGAACGGTAGAATGCTGACGTGGTAGCATACTGGACGTCAGACACCTTAACTTCCGGCTCGCAGGCATTTTAGGACTTTAGAATTCCACCGTGCTGTGCATTCTAGAATTCCACCACATTCCGATTCTAGAATGCAGACATTTGGTGCTTCTGGAATTCAGACACCCTGAGTTCCAGAATGTGGACATTGAATGACTCTCTAGTTCAGACACGCAAGGATTCTAGAGTTTGCCCACCCTGACACTCCAGAACTAAGCTGTCCATTGATTCTAGAACCCAGAATCTTTCAGTATGGTAGAATGCTGACGGGGTAGCCTTCTGGACATCAGACAGCTTAACTTCCGGCTCGCAGTCATTTTTGGACTTTAGAATTTCTCCGTGCTGTGCATTCTAGAATTCCAACACAATCCGAATCTAGAATGCAGACATATGGTGCTTCTGGAATTCAGACACCCTGAGTTCTGGAATGTGGACATTGAATGACCCTCGAGTTCAGACAGGTAAGGATTCCAGAGTTTGACCAACCTGATATTCCGGAACTCAACCGTCCATTGATTCTGGAATCAGAATCGTTCAGAATGGTAGAATGCTGACATGGTAGCATTCCGGACGTCAGACAACTTAACTTCCGGCTAGCAGGCATTTTAGGACTTTAGAATGTTGCCGTGCTGTGCATTCTAGAACTCTGCTACATTCCAATTCTAGAATGCTGACATTTGGTGTTTCTGGAATTCAGCCACCCTGAGTGCCGGAATGTGGACATTGAATGACTCTCGAGTTCAGACACAAAAGGATTGTAGAATTTGGCCACCCTGACTTTCTGGAACTCAGCCGTCCATTGATTCTAGAAGCCAGAATCTTTCAGAATGGTAGAATGCTGACGTGGTAGCATTCTGGACGTCAGGCACCTTAACTTCCGGCTAGCAGTCATTTGAGGACTTTAGAATTCCGCCAAGCAGTGCATTCTAGAATTCCGCCACATTGTGATTCTAGAATACACACTTTTGGTCCTTCTGGAATTCAGACCCCCTGAGTTCCGGAATGTGGACATTGAATGACTCTCGAGTTCAGACACGCAAGGACTCTAGAATTTGGCCAAACTGACATTCCTCAACTCAGCCTTCCATTGATTCTAGAACCCAGAATCTTTCAGAATGGTAGAATGCTGACCTCGTAGCACTCTGGACGTCAGATACCTTAACTTCCGGCTAGCAGGCATATTAGGATTTCAGAAGTCCACCGTGCTGTGCATTCTGGAATTCCACGACATTCCGAATCTAGAATGCACACAGTTGGTGCTTCTGGAATTCAGACACCCTGAGGTCTGGAATGTGGACATTGAATGACTCTCGAGTTCAGACACGCAATGATTCTAGAGTTTGGCCTCCCTGACATTCCAGAACTCAGCCGTCCGTTGATTCTAGAACCCAGATTCTTTCAGAATGGTAGAATGCTGACGTGGTAGCATACTGGACGTCAGACACTTTAACTTCCGGCTCGCAGTCATTTTAGGACTTTAGATTTCCACCGTGCTGTGCATTCTAGAATTCCACCACATTCCGATTCTAGAATGCAGACATTTGGTGGTTCTGGAATTCAGACACCATGAGTTCCAGAACGTGGACATTGAACGACTCTCGAGTTCAGACACGCAAGGATTCTAGAGTTTGGACACCCTGATATTCCAGAACTAAGCCGTCCATTGATTCTAGAACCCAGAATCTTTCAGAACGGTAGAATGCTGACGTGGTAGCATTCTGGACGTCAGACACCTTAACTTCCGGCTAGCAGTCATTTTTGGACTTTAGAATTTCTCCGTGCTGTGCATTCTAGAACTCTCCCACATTCCGATTCTAGAATGCTGACATTTGTTGATTCTGGAATTCAGACAGCCTGAGTTCTGGAATGTGGACATTGAATGACTCTCGAGTTCAGACACGCAAGGACTCTAGAGTTTGGCCACCCTGACATTCCGGAACTCAGCTATAAATTGATTCTAGAACACAGAATCTTTCAGAACTGTAGAATGCTGACATGGTAGCATTCTTGACGTCAGACAAATTAACTCCCGGCTAGCAGGCATTTTAGGTCTTTAGAATTCCACCATGCTGTGCATTCTAGAATTCCACCACATTGTGATTCTAGAATACAGACTTTTGGTGCTTCTGGAATTCAGACCCCCTGAGTTCCGGAATGTGGACATTGAATGACTCTTGAGTTCAGACACGTAAGGATTCTAGAGTTTGGCCACCCTGACATTCCAGAACTCAGCCGTCCATTGATGCTAGAACCCAGTATCATTCAGAACGGTAGAATGCTGACGTGGTAGCATTCTGGACATGAGATATCTTAACTTCTGGATAGCAGGCATTTTAGGACTTTAGAATTCCGCCGTGCTGTGCATTCTAGAATTCCGCCACATTCCGATTCTAGAATGCAGACATTTGGTGCTTCTGGAATTCAGACACCCTGAGTTCCGGCATGTGAACATTGAATGACTCTCTGGTTCAGACACGTAAGGACTCTAGAGTTTGGCCAGCCTGACATTCCGGAACTCTAACATCCATTGACTCTAGAACCCAGAATCTTTCAGAATGGTAGAATGCTGACCTCGTAGCATTCTGGACGTCAGATACCTTAACTTCCGGCTAGCAGGTATTTTAGGAATTTACAATTCCACCGTGCTGTGCATTCTAGAATTCTGCCACATTCCCATTCTAGAATGCCGACATTTGGTGCTTCTGGAAATCAGACGCTCTGAGTTCCGGTATGTGGACATTAAATTACTCTCGAGATCAGATACGTAAGGAATCTAGAGTTTGGCCACCCTGATATTCCGGAACTCAGCCGTCCATTGATTCTAGAACCCAGAATTTTTCAGAATGTTAGAATGCTGCTGTGGAAGCATTCTGGACGTCAGACACCTTAACTTCCGAATGGCAGGCATTTTAGGACTTTAGAATTTCTCCGTGCTGTGCAATCTAGAATTCCACCACAATCCGATTCCAGAATGCAGACATTTGGTGCTTCTGGAATTCAGAAACCCTGAGTTCCAGAATGTGGACATTGAATGACTCTCGAGTTCAGACACGCAAGGATTCTAGAGTTTGGCCACCCTGACATTCCAGAACTACACCGTCAATTGATTCTAGAACCCAGAATCTTTCAGAATGGTAGAATGCTGACGTGGTAGCATTCTGGACGTCAGACACCTTAACTTCCGGCTAGCAGCCATTTTTGTACTTTAGAATTTCTCCGTGCTGTGCAATCTAGAATTCCACCACAATCCGATTCTAGAATGCAGACATTTGGTGTTTCTGGAATTCAGACACGCTGAGTGCCGGAATGTGGACATTGAATGACTCTCGGGTTCAGACACAAAAGGATTGTAGAGTTTGGCCACCCTGACTTTCTGGAACTCAGCCGTCCATTGATTCTAGAACCCAGAATCTTTCAGAATGGAAGAATGCTGACGTGGTAGCATTCTGGACGTCAGACACCTTAACTTCCGGCTAGCAGGCATTTTAGGACTTTAGAATTCCGCCGTGCTGTGCATTCCAGAATTCCACCACATTCCGATTCTAGAATGAAGACATTTGGTGCTTCTGAAATTCAGACACACTGAGTTCCGGAATGTGGACATTGAATGACTCTTGAGTTCAGACACGCAAGGATTCTAGAGTTTGGCCAGCCTGACATTCCGGAACTCAGCCATACATTGATTCTAGAACAAAGAATCTTTCAGAACTGTAGAATGCTGACGTGGTAGCATTCTGGACGTCAGACAAATTAACTCCCGGCTAGCAGGCATTTTAGGTCTTTAGAATTCCACCGTGCTGTGCATTCTAGAATACCGCCACATTGCGATTCTAGAAAACAGACTTTTGGTGCTTCTGGAATTCAGACACCCTGAGTTCCGGAATGTGGACATTGAATGACTCTCGAGTTCAGACTTGTAAGGATTCTAGAGTTTGGCCACCCTGACATTCCAGAACTCAGCCGTCAATTGATTCTAGAACCCAGAATCTTTCAGAATGGTAGAATGCTGACCTCGTAGCATTCTGGATGCAGATACCTTAACTTCCGGCTAGCAGGCATTTTAGGAAATTACAATTCCGCCGTGCTGTGCATTCTAGAATTCCGCAACATTCCGATTCTAGAATGCGGTCATTTGGTGCTTCTGGAATTCAGACCCTCTGAGTTCCGGAATATGGACATTGAATGACTCTCGAGATCAGATATGTAAGGATTCTAGAGTATGGCCACCCTGACATTCCGGAACAAAAACATCCATTGATTCTTTAACCCAGAATCTTTCAGAATGGTAGGATGCTAATGTGGCAGCATTCTGGACGTTAGACACCTTAACTTCTGGCTAGCAGGCATTTTAGGAGTTTAGAATTCTGCCGTGCTGTGCTTTCTAGAGATCCGCTACATTCTGATTCAAAAATGCAGACTTTTGATGCTTCTTGAATTCAGACACCCTGAGTTCCGGAATGTGGACATTGAATGACTCTCGAGTTCAGACACACAAGGATTCTAGAGTTTGGCCACCCTTGCGTTCCGGAACTCAGCCGTCAATTGATTCTAGAACCCACAATCTTTCACAATGGTAGAATAATGACGTGGTAGCATTCTGGACATCAGACACCTTAACTTCTGGCTAGCAGGCATTTTAGGACTTTAGAATTCCACCGTGCTGTGCATTCTAGAATTTCACCACATTCCGATTCTAGAATACAGACATTTGGTGCTTCTGGAATTCAGACACCCTGAGTTCCAGAATGTGGACATTGAATGACTCTCGAGTTCAGACACGCAAGGATTTTAGAGTTTGTCCACCCTGACATTACAGAACAAAGCCGTCGATTTTTTCTAGAACCCAGTATCTTTCAAAATGGTAGAATGCTGACGTGGTAGCATTCTGGACGACAGACACCTTAACTTCCGGCTAGCAGTCATTTTAGGAATATAGAATTTCTCTCTGCTGTGCATCCTGGAATTCCGCCATATTCCGATTCTAAAATGCAGTAATTTGGTGCTTCTGGAATTCAGACACCCTGAGTTCCGGAATGTGGACTTTGAATGACTCTCGAGTTCAGAGATGCAAGGAATGTAGAGTTTAGCCACCCTGACATTCTGGAACTCAGCCGTCCATTGATTATAGAACCCAGAATCTTTCACAATGGTAGAATGATGACATGGTAGCATTCTGGACGTCAGACACCTTAACTTCTGGCTAGCAGGCATTTTATGACTTTAGAATTCCACGATGTTGTGCATTCTAGAATTCCACCATATTCCGATTCTAGAATGCAGACATTTGGTGCTACTGGAATTCACATACCCTGAGTTCCGGAATGTGGACATTGAATGACTCTCGAGTTCAGACACGCAATGATTCTAGAGTTTGGCCAACCTGACATTATGGAATGCAACCGTCCATTGATTCTAGAACCCAGAATCTTTCAGAATGGTAGGATGCTGGCGTGATAGCATTCTGGACGTCAGACACTTTAACTTTTGGCTAGCAGGCATTATAGGACTTTAGAATTCCACCATGCTGTGCATTCTTGAATTTCACCACATTCCAATTCCAGAATTCAAACATTTGTTGCTTCTGGAATTCAGACACCCTGCGTTCCGGAATGTGGACATTGAATGACTCTCGAGTTCAGACACGCAAGGATTCTAGAGTTTGGCCACCCTGACATTCCGGAACTCAGCCATCCATTGATTCTAGAACACAGAATCTTTCAGAATGGTAGAATGCTGACTTGGTAGCATTCCGGACGTCAAACACCTTAACTTCCAGCTAGAAGGCATTTTAGGACATTAGAATTCCACCGTGCTGTGCATTCTAGAATTCTGCCACATTACGATTCTAAATGCAGACATTTGGTGCTTCTGGAATTCAGACATCTTGAGTTAGGGAATGTGGACTCTGAATGACTCTCGAGTTCAGACATGCAATGATTTTAGAGTTTGGCCGCCCTGACATTCCGGAACTCAGCCATCCATTGATTCTAGAACTCAGAATATTTCAGAATGGTAGAAAGCTGACCTAGTAGCATTCTGGATATCAGACACCTTATCTTCCGGCTAGCAGGCATTTTAGGACTTTAGAATTCTGCCATGCTGTGCATTCTAGAATTCCGCCACATTCCGATTCTAGAATGCAGACATTTGGTGCTTCTCGAATTCAGACACCCTGAATTCCGGAATGTGGACACTGAAAGACTCTCGAGTTCTGACACGCCAGGATTCTAGAGTGTGACCGCCGTGACATTTCAGAACTCAGCCGTCCATTGATTCTAGAACCCGGAATCTTTCAGAACTTTAGAATGCTGACCTAGTAGCATTCTGGAGGTCAGACATCTTAACTTCCAACAAGAAGGCATTTCAGGACTTTAGAATTCCACCGTGCTGTGCATTTTAGAATTCTGCCACATTACGATTCTAAATGCAGACATTTGGTGCTTCTGGAATTCAGACACCCTGAGTTCCGGAATGTGGACACTGAATGACTCTCGAGTTCAGACATGCAATGATTCTAGAGTTTGGCCACCCTGACATTCTGGAACTCAGCCATCCATTGATTCAAGAACCCAGAATATTTCAGAATGGTAGAATGCTGTCCTGGTAGCATATTGGACGTTAGACACCTTAACTTCCGGCTAGCAGGCATTTTAGGATTTTAGAATTCCGCCGTGCTGTGCATTCTAGAATTCCGCTACATTCCGATTCTAGAATGCAGACATTTGTTTCTTCTGGAATTCAGACACCCATGGGTCCGGAAAGTGCGCATTGAATGACACTCGAGTTCAGACACGTAAGGATTCTAGAGTTTGGACATCCTGACATTCTGGAACTCAACCGTCCATAGATTCTAGAACCCAGAATCTTTCAGAACGGTAGAATGCTGACATGGTAGCATTCTGGACGTCAGACAACTTAACTTCCGGCTAGCAGGCATTATAGGACTTTAGAATTCCGCCGTGCTGTGCATTCTAGAATTCCGCCACATTCCGATTCTAGAATGCAGACATTTGGTGCAACTGGAATTCAGACACCCTGAGTTTCAGAATGTGGACAATGAATGACTCTCGAGTTCAGACACCCAAGGATTCTAGAGTTTGGCCACCCTGACATTCCGGAACTCAGCCATCCATTGATTGATTCTAGAACCCAGAATCTTTCAAAACGGTAGAATGCTGACCTAGTAGCATTCAGGACGTCAGATACCTTAACTTGCTGGTAGCACGAAATTTAGGACTTTAGAATTCTGCCGTACTGTGCAGTATAGAATTCCGCCACATTACGATTCTAAATGCAGACATTTGGTGCTTCTGGAAATCAGACACCCTGAGTTCCGGAATGTGGACACTGAATGACTCTCGAGTTCAGACACGCAATGATTCTAGAGTTTGGCCACCCTGACATTCCGGAACTCAGCCATCCATTGATTCTAGAACCCAGAATATTTCAGAATGGTAGAATGCTGTCCTGGTAGCATATTGGACGTTAGACACCTTAACTTCCGGCTAGCAGGCATTTTAGGATTTTAGAATTCTGCCGTGCTGTGCATTCTAGAATTCCGCCACATTCCGATTCTAGAATGCAGACATTTGGTTCTTCTGGAATTCAGACAACCTGAGTTCTGGAATGTGCACATTGAATGACACTCGAGTTCAGACACGTAAGGATTCTAGAGTTTGGCCATCCTGACATTCTGGAACTCAACCGTCCGTAGATTCTAGAACCCAGAATCTTTCAGAACGGTAGAATGCTGACGTGGTAGCATTCTGGACGTCAGACAACTTAACTTCCAGCTAGCAGGCATTATAGGACTTTAGAATTCCGCCGTGCTGTGCATTCTAGAATTCCGCCACATTCCGATTCTAGAATGCAGACATTTGGTGCATCTGGAATTCAGACACCCTGAGTTTCAGAATGTGGATATTGAATGACTTTAGATTTCTGACTCGTAATAATTCTGGACTTTGGCCACCCTGACATTCCGGAACTCAACTGTCCATTGATTCTAGAACCCAGAATCTTTAAGAATGGTAGGATGCTGACGTGGTAGCATTCTGGACGTCAGACAACTTAACTTCCAGCTAGGAGACATTATAGGAATTTAGAATTCCACCGTGCTGTGCATTCTAGAATTCCGCCACATTCCGATTCGAGAATGCAGACATTTGGTGCTTCTGGAATTCAGACACCCTGAATTCCGGAATGTGGACATTGAATGACTCTCGATTTCAGTCACATAAGGATTCTAGAATTTGGCCACCCTGACATTCCGGAACTCAACCATCCATTGATTCTAGAACCCAGAATCTTTCAGAACGGTAGAATGCTGACGTGGTAGCATACTGGACGTCAGACACCTTAACTTCCGGCTCGCAGGCATTTTAGGACTTTAGAATTCCACCGTGCTGTGCATTCTAGAATTCCACCACATTCCGATTCTAGAATGCAGACATTTGGTGCTTCTGGAATTCAGACACCCTGAGTTCCAGAATGTGGACATTGAATGACTCTCTAGTTCAGACACGCAAGGATTCTAGAGTTTGCCCACCCTGACACTCCAGAACTAAGCTGTCCATTGATTCTAGAACCCAGAATCTTTCAGTATGGTAGAATGCTGACGGGGTAGCCTTCTGGACATCAGACAGCTTAACTTCCGGCTCGCAGTCATTTTTGGACTTTAGAATTTCTCCGTGCTGTGCATTCTAGAATTCCAACACAATCCGAATCTAGAATGCAGACATATGGTGCTTCTGGAATTCAGACACCCTGAGTTCTGGAATGTGGACATTGAATGACCCTCGAGTTCAGACAGGTAAGGATTCCAGAGTTTGACCAACCTGATATTCCGGAACTCAACCGTCCATTGATTCTGGAATCAGAATCGTTCAGAATGGTAGAATGCTGACATGGTAGCATTCCGGACGTCAGACAACTTAACTTCCGGCTAGCAGGCATTTTAGGACTTTAGAATGTTGCCGTGCTGTGCATTCTAGAACTCTGCTACATTCCAATTCTAGAATGCTGACATTTGGTGTTTCTGGAATTCAGCCACCCTGAGTGCCGGAATGTGGACATTGAATGACTCTCGAGTTCAGACACAAAAGGATTGTAGAATTTGGCCACCCTGACTTTCTGGAACTCAGCCGTCCATTGATTCTAGAAGCCAGAATCTTTCAGAATGGTAGAATGCTGACGTGGTAGCATTCTGGACGTCAGGCACCTTAACTTCCGGCTAGCAGTCATTTGAGGACTTTAGAATTCCGCCAAGCAGTGCATTCTAGAATTCCGCCACATTGTGATTCTAGAATACAGACTTTTGGTCCTTCTGGAATTCAGACCCCCTGAGTTCCGGAATGTGGACATTGAATGACTCTCGAGTTCAGACACGCAAGGACTCTAGAATTTGGCCAAACTGACATTCCTCAACTCAGCCTTCCATTGATTCTAGAACCCAGAATCTTTCAGAATGGTAGAATGCTGACCTCGTAGCACTCTGGACGTCAGATACCTTAACTTCCGGCTAGCAGGCATATTAGGATTTCAGAAGTCCACCGTGCTGTGCATTCTGGAATTCCACGACATTCCGAATCTAGAATGCACACAGTTGGTGCTTCTGGAATTCAGACACCCTGAGGTCTGGAATGTGGACATTGAATGACTCTCGAGTTCAGACACGCAATGATTCTAGAGTTTGGCCTCCCTGACATTCCAGAACTCAGCCGTCCGTTGATTCTAGAACCCAGAATCTTTCAGAATGGTAGAATGCTGACGTGGTAGCATACTGGACGTCAGACACTTTAACTTCCGGCTCGCAGTCATTTTAGGACTTTAGATTTCCACCGTGCTGTGCATTCTAGAATTCCACCACATTCCGATTCTAGAATGCAGACATTTGGTGGTTCTGGAATTCAGACACCATGAGTTCCAGAATGTGGACATTGAACGACTCTTGAGTTCAGACACGCAAGGATTCTAGAGTTTGGACACCCTGATATTCCAGAACTAAGCCGTCCATTGATTCTAGAACCCAGAATCTTTCAGAACGGTAGAATGCTGACGTGGTAGCATTCTGGACGTCAGACACCTTAACTTCTGGCTAGCAGTCATTTTTGGACTTTAGAATTTCTCCGTGCTGTGCATTCTAGAACTCTCCCACATTCCGATTCTAGAATGCTGACATTTGTTGATTCTGGAATTCAGACAGCCTGAGTTCTGGAATGTGGACATTGAATGACTCTCGAGTTCAGACACGCAAGGACTCTAGAGTTTGGCCACCCTGACATTCCGGAACTCAGCTATAAATTGATTCTAGAACACAGAATCTTTCAGAACTGTAGAATGCTGACGTGGTAGCATTCTTGACGTCAGACAAATTAACTCCCAGCTAGCAGGCATTTTAGGTCTTTAGAATTCCACCATGCTGTGCATTCTAGAATTCCACCACATTGTGATTCTAGAATACAGACTTTTGGTGCTTCTGGAATTCAGACCCCCTGAGTTCCGGAATGTGGACATTGAATGACTCTTGAGTTCAGACACGTAAGGATTCTAGAGTTTGGCCACCCTGACATTCCAGAACTCAGCCGTCCATTGATGCTAGAACCCAGTATCATTCAGAACGGTAGAATGCTGACGTGGTAGCATTCTGGACATGAGATATCTTAACTTCTGGATAGCAGGCATTTTAGGACTTTAGAATTCCGCCGTGCTGTGCATTCTAGAATTCCGCCACATTCCGATTCTAGAATGCAGACATTTGGTGCTTCTGGAATTCAGACACCCTGAGTTCCGGCATGTGAACATTGAATGACTCTCTGGTTCAGACACGTAAGGACTCTAGAGTTTGGCCAGCCTGACATTCCGGAACTCAAACATCCATTGACTCTAGAACCCAGAATCTTTCAGAATGGTAGAATGCTGACCTCGTAGCATTCTGGACGTCAGATACCTTAACTTCCGGCTAGCAGGTATTTTAGGAATTTACAATTCCACCGTGCTGTGCATTCTAGAATTCTGCCACATTCCCATTCTAGAATGCCGACATTTGGTGCTTCTGGAAATCAGACGCTCTGAGTTCCGGTATGTGGACATTAAATTACTCTCGAGATCAGATACGTAAGGAATCTAGAGTTTGGCCAACCTGATATTCCGGAACTCAGCCGTCCATTGATTCTAGAACCCAGAATTTTTCAGAATGTTAGAATGCTGACGTGGAAGCATTCTGGACGTCAGACACCTTAACTTCCGAATGGCAGGCATTTTAGGAATTTAGAATTTCTCCGTGCTGTGCAATCTAGAATTCCACCACAATCCGATTCCAGAATGCAGACATTTGGTGCTTCTGGAATTCAGAAACCCTGAGTTCCAGAATGTGGACATTGAATGACTCTCGAGTTCAGACACGCAAGGATTCTAGAGTTTGGCCACCCTGACATTCCAGAACTACACCGTCAATTGATTCTAGAACCCAGAATCTTTCAGAATGGTAGAATGCTGACGTGGTAGCATTCTGGACGTCAGACACCTTAACTTCCGGCTAGCAGCCATTTTTGTACTTTAGAATTTCTCCGTGCTGTGCAATCTAGAATTCCACCACAATCCGATTCTAGAATGCAGACATTTGGTGTTTCTGGAATTCAGACACGCTGAGTGCCGGAATGTGGACATTGAATGACTCTCGGGTTCAGACACAAAAGGATTGTAGAGTTTGGCCACCCTGACTTTCTGGAACTCAGCCGTCCATTGATTCTAGAACCCAGAATCTTTCAGAATGGAAGAATGCTGACGTGGTAGCATTCTGGACGTCAGACACCTTAACTTCCGGCTAGCAGGCATTTTAGGACTTTAGAATTCCGCCGTGCTGTGCATTCCAGAATTCCACCACATTCCGATTCTAGAATGAAGACATTTGGTGCTTCTGGAATTCAGACACACTGAGTTCCGGAATGTGGACATTGAATGACTCTTGAGTTCAGACACGCAAGGATTCTAGAGTTTGGCCAGCCTGACATTCCGGAACTCAGCCATACATTGATTCTAGAACAAAGAATCTTTCAGAACTGTAGAATGCTGACGTGGTAGCATTCTGGACGTCAGACAAATTAACTCCCGGCTAGCAGGCATTTTAGGTCTTTAGAATTCCACCGTGCTGTGCATTCTAGAATACCGCCACATTGCGATTCTAGAAAACAGACTTTTGGTGCTTCTGGAATTCAGACACCCTGAGTTCCGGAATGTGGACATTGAATGACTCTCGAGTTCAGACTTGTAAGGATTCTAGAGTTTGGCCACCCTGACATTCCAGAACTCAGCCGTCAATTGATTCTAGAACCCAGAATCTTTCAGAATGGTAGAATGCTGACCTCGTAGCATTCTGGATGCAGATACCTTAACTTCCGGCTAGCAGGCATTTTAGGAAATTACAATTCCGCCGTGCTGTGCATTCTAGAATTCCGCAACATTCCGATTCTAGAATGCGGTCATTTGGTGCTTCTGGAATTCAGACCCTCTGAGTTCCGGAATATGGACATTGAATGACTCTCGAGATCAGATATGTAAGGATTCTAGAGTATGGCCACCCTGACATTCCGGAACAAAAACATCCATTGATTCTTTAACCCAGAATCTTTCAGAATGGTAGGATGCTAATGTGGCAGCATTCTGGACGTTAGACACCTTAACTTCTGGCTAGCAGGCATTTTAGGAGTTTAGAATTCTGCCGTGCTGTGCTTTCTAGAGATCCGCCACATTCCGATTCAAAAATGCAGACTTTTGATGCTTCTTGAATTCAGACACCCTGAGTTCCGGAATGTGGACATTGAATGACTCTCGAGTTCAGACACGCAAGGATTCTAGAGTTTGGCCACCCTTGCGTTCCGGAACTCAGCCGTCAATTGATTCTAGAACCCACAATCTTTCACAATGGTAGAATAATGACGTGGTAGCATTCTGGACATCAGACACCTTAACTTCTGGCTAGCAGGCATTTTAGGACTTTAGAATTCCACCGTGCTGTGCATTCTAGAATTTCACCACATTCCGATTCTAGAATACAGACATTTGGTGCTTCTGGAATTCAGACACCCTGAGTTCCAGAATGTGGACATTGAATGACTCTCGAGTTCAGACACGCAAGGATTTTAGAGTTTGTCCATCCTGACATTACAGAACAAAGCTGTCGATTTTTTCTAGAACCCAGTATCTTTCAAAATGGTAGAATGCTGACGTGGTAGCTTTCTGGACGACAGACACCTTAACTTCCGGCTAGCAGTCATTTTAGGAATATAGAATTTCTCTCTGCTGTGCATCCTGGAATTCCGCCATATTCCGATTCTAAAATGCAGTAATTTGGTGCTTCTGGAATTCAGACACCCTGAGTTCCGGAATGTGGACTTTGAATGACTCTCGAGTTCAGAGATGCAAGGAATGTAGAGTTTAGCCACCCTGACATTCTGGAACTCAGCCGTCCATTGATTATAGAACCCAGAATCTTTCACAATGGTAGAATGATGACATGGTAGCATTCTGGACGTCAGACACCTTAACTTCCGGCTAGCAGGCATTTTATGACTTTAGAATTCCACGATGTTGTGCATTCTAGAATTCCACCATATTCTGATTCTAGAATGCAGACATTTGGTGCTACTGGAATTCACATACCCTGAGTTCCGGAATGTGGACATTGAATGACTCTCGAGTTCAGACACGCAATGATTCTAGAGTTTGGCCAACCTGACATTATGGAATGCAACCGTCCATTGATTCTAGAACCCAGAATCTTTCAGAATGGTAGGATGCTGGCGTGATAGCATTCTGGACGTCAGACACTTTAACTTTTGGCTAGCAGGCATTATAGGACTTTAGAATTCCACCATGCTGTGCATTTTTGAATTTCACCACATTCCAATTCCAGAATTCAAACATTTGTTGCTTCTGGAATTCAGACACCCTGCGTTCCGGAATGTGGACATTGAATGACTCTCGAGTTCAGACACGCAAGGATTCTAGAGTTTGGCCACCCTGACATTCCGGAACTCAGCCATCCATTGATTCTAGAACACAGAATCTTTCAGAATGGTAGAATGCTGACTTGGTAGCATTCCGGACGTCAAACACCTTAACTTCCAGCTAGAAGGCATTTTAGGACATTAGAATTCCACCGTGCTGTGCATTCTAGAATTCTGCCACATTACGATTCTAAATGCAGACATTTGGTGCTTCTGGAATTCAGACATCTTGAGTTAGGGAATGTGGACTCTGAATGACTCTCGAGTTCAGACATGCAATGATTTTAGAGTTTGGCCGCCCTGACATTCCGGAACTCAGCCATCCATTGATTCTAGAACTCAGAATATTTCAGAATGGTAGAAAGCTGACCTAGTAGCATTCTGGATATCAGACACCTTATCTTCCGGCTAGCAGGCATTTTAGGACTTTAGAATTCTGCCATGCTGTGCATTCTAGAATTCCGCCACATTCCGATTCTAGAATGCAGACATTTGGTGCTTCTCGAATTCAGACACCCTGAATTCCGGAATGTGGACACTGAAAGACTCTCGAGTTCTGACACGCCAGGATTCTAGAGTGTGACCGCCGTGACATTTCAGAACTCAGCCGTCCATTGATTCTAGAACCCGGAATCTTTCAGAACTTTAGAATGCTGACCTAGTAGCATTCTGGAGGTCAGACATCTTAACTTCCAACAAGAAGGCATTTCAGGACTTTAGAATTCCACCGTGCTGTGCATTTTAGAATTCTGCCACATTACGATTCTAAATGCAGACATTTGGTGCTTCTGGAATTCAGACACCCTGAGTTCCGGAATGTGGACACTGAATGACTCTCGAGTTCAGACACGCAATGATTCTAGAGTTTGGCCACCCTGACATTCTGGAACTCAGCCATCCATTGATTCAAGAACCCAGAATATTTCAGAATGGTAGAATGCTGTCCTGGTAGCATATTGGACGTTAGACACCTTAACTTCTGGCTAGCAGGCATTTTAGGATTTTAGAATTCCGCCGTGCTGTGCATTCTAGAATTCCGCTACATTCCGATTCTAGAATGCAGACATTTGTTTCTTCTGGAATTCAGACACCCATGGGTCCGGAAAGTGCGCATTGAATGACACTCGAGTTCAGACACGTAAGGATTCTAGAGTTTGGACATCCTGACATTCTGGAACTCAACCGTCCATAGATTCTAGAACCCAGAATCTTTCAGAACGGTAGAATGCTGACATGGTAGCATTCTGGACGTCAGACAACTTAACTTCCGGCTAGCAGGCATTATAGGACTTTAGAATTCCGCCGTGCTGTGCATTCTAGAATTCCGCCACATTCCGATTCTAGAATGCAGACATTTGGTGCAACTGGAATTCAGACACCCTGAGTTTCAGAATGTGGACAATGAATGACTCTCGAGTTCAGACACCCAAGGATTCTAGAGTTTGGCCACCCTGACATTCCGGAACTCAGCCATCCATTGATTCTAGAACCCAGAATCTTTCAAAACGGTAGAATGCTGACCTAGTAGCATTCAGGACGTCAGATACCTTAACTTGCTGGTAGCACGAAATTTAGGACTTTAGAATTCTGCCGTACTGTGCAGTATAGAATTCCGCCACATTACGATTCTAAATGCAGACATTTGGTGCTTCTGGAAATCAGACACCCTGAGTTCCGGAATGTGGACACTGAATGACTCTCGAGTTCAGACACGCAATGATTCTAGAGTTTGGCCACCCTGACATTCCGGAACTCAGCCATCCATTGATTCTAGAACCCAGAATATTTCAGAATGGTAGAATGCTGTCCTGGTAGCATATTGGACGTTAGACACCTTAACTTCCGGCTAGCAGGCATTTTAGGATTTTAGAATTCTGCCGTGCTGTGCATTCTAGAATTCCGCCACATTCCGATTCTAGAATGCAGACATTTGGTTCTTCTGGAATTCAGACAACCTGAGTTCTGGAATGTGCACATTGAATGACACTCGAGTTCAGACACGTAAGGATTCTAGAGTTTGGCCATCCTGACATTCTGGAACTCAACCGTCCGTAGATTCTAGAACCCAGAATCTTTCAGAACGGTAGAATGCTGACGTGGTAGCATTCTGGACGTCAGACAACTTAACTTCCAGCTAGCAGGCATTATAGGACTTTAGAATTCCGCCGTGCTGTGCATTCTAGAATTCCGCCACATTCCGATTCTAGAATGCAGACATTTGGTGCATCTGGAATTCAGACACCCTGAGTTTCAGAATGTGGATATTGAATGACTTTAGATTTCTGACTCGTAATAATTCTGGACTTTGGCCACCCTGACATTCCGGAACTCAACTGTCCATTGATTCTAGAACCCAGAATCTTTAAGAATGGTAGGATGCTGACGTGGTAGCATTCTGGACGTCAGACAACTTAACTTCCGGCTAGGAGACATTATAGGAATTTAGAATTCCACCGTGCTGTGCATTCTAGAATTCCGCCACATTCCGATTCGAGAATGCAGACATTTGGTGCTTCTGGAATTCAGACACCCTGAATTCCGGAATGTGGACATTGAATGACTCTCGATTTCAGTCACATAAGGATTCTAGAGTTTGGCCACCCTGACATTCTGGAACTCAACCATCCATTGATTCTAGAACCCAGAATCTTTCAGAACGGTAGAATGCTGACGTGGTAGCATACTGGACGTCAGACACCTTAACTTACGGCTCGCAGGCATTTTAGGACTTTAGAATTCCACCGTGCTGTGCATTCTAGAATTCCACCACATTCCGATTCTAGAATGCAGACATTTGGTGCTTCTGGAATTCAGACACCCTGAGTTCCAGAATGTGGACATTGAATGACTCTCTAGTTCAGACACGCAAGGATTCTAGAGTTTGCCCACCCTGACACTCCAGAACTAAGCTGTCCATTGATTCTAGAACCCAGAATCTTTCAGTATGGTAGAATGCTGACGGGGTAGCATTCTGGACATCAGACAGCTTAACTTCCGGCTCGCAGTCATTTTTGGACTTTAGAATTTCTCCGTGCTGTGCATTCTAGAATTCCAACACAATCCGAATCTAGAATGCAGACATATGGTGCTTCTGGAATTCAGACACCCTGAGTTCTGGAATGTGGACATTGAATGACCCTCGAGTTCAGACAGGTAAGGATTCCAGAGTTTGACCAACCTGATATTCCGGAACTCAACCGTCCATTGATTCTGGAATCAGAATCGTTCAGAATGGTAGAATGCTGACATGGTAGCATTCCGGACGTCAGACAACTTAACTTCCGGCTAGCAGGCATTTTAGGACTTTAGAATTTTGCCGTGCTGTGCATTCTAGAACTCTGCTACATTCCAATTCTAGAATGCTGACATTTGGTGTTTCTGGAATTCAGCCACCCTGAGTGCGGGAATGTGGACATTGAATGACTCTCGAGTTCAGACACAAAAGGATTGTAGAATTTGGCCACCCTGACTTTCTGGAACTCAGCCGTCCATTGATTCTAGAAGCCAGAATCTTTCAGAATGGTAGAATGCTGACGTGGTAGCATTCTGGACGTCAGGCACCTTAACTTCCGGCTAGCAGTCATTTGAGGACTTTAGAATTCCGCCAAGCAGTGCATTCTAGAATTCCGCCACATTGTGATTCTAGAATACAGACTTTTGGTCCTTCTGGAATTCAGACCCCCTGAGTTCCGGAATGTGGACATTGAATGACTCTCGAGTTCAGACACGCAAGGACTCTAGAATTTGGCCAAACTGACATTCCTCAACTCAGCCTTCCATTGATTCTAGAACCCAGAATCTTTCAGAATGGTAGAATGCTGACCTCGTAGCACTCTGGACATCAGATACCTTAACTTCCGGCTAGCAGGCATATTAGGATTTCAGAAGTCCACCGTGCTGTGCATTCTGGAATTCCACGACATTCCGAATCTAGAATGCACACAGTTGGTGCTTCTGGAATTCAGACACCCTGAGGTCTGGAATGTGGACATTGAATGACTCTCGAGTTCAGACACGCAATGATTCTAGAGTTTGGCCTCCCTGACATTCCAGAACTCAGCCGTCCGTTGATTCTAGAACCCAGAATCTTTCAGAATGGTAGAATGCTGACGTGGTAGCATACTGGACGTCAGACACTTTAACTTCCGGCTCGCAGTCATTTTAGGACTTTAGATTTCCACCGTGCTGTGCATTCTAGAATTCCACCACATTCCGATTCTAGAATGCAGACATTTGGTGGTTCTGGAATTCAGACACCATGAGTTCCAGAATGTGGACATTGAACGACTCTTGAGTTCAGACACGCAAGGATTCTAGAGTTTGGACACCCTGATATTCCAGAACTAAGCCGTCCATTGATTCTAGAACCCAGAATCTTTCAGAACGGTAGAATGCTGACGTGGTAGCATTCTGGACGTCAGACACCTTAACTTCTGGCTAGCAGTCATTTTTGGACTTTAGAATTTCTCCGTGCTGTGCATTCTAGAACTCTCCCACATTCCGATTCTAGAATGCTGACATTTGTTGATTCTGGAATTCAGACAGCCTGAGTTCTGGAATGTGGACATTGAATGACTCTCGAGTTCAGACACGCAAGGACTCTAGAGTTTGGCCACCCTGACATTCCGGAACTCAGCTATAAATTGATTCTAGAACACAGAATCTTTCAGAACTGTAGAATGCTGACGTGGTAGCATTCTTGACGTCAGACAAATTAACTCCCGGCTAGCAGGCATTTTAGGTCTTTAGAATTCCACCATGCTGTGCATTCTAGAATTCCACCACATTGTGATTCTAGAATACAGACTTTTGGTGCTTCTGGAATTCAGACCCCCTGAGTTCCGGAATGTGGACATTGAATGACTCTTGAGTTCAGACACGTAAGGATTCTAGAGTTTGGCCACCCTGACATTCCAGAACTCAGCCGTCCATTGATGCTAGAACCCAGTATCATTCAGAACGGTAGAATGCTGACGTGGTAGCATTCTGGACATGAGATATCTTAACTTCTGGATAGCAGGCATTTTAGGACTTTAGAATTCCGCCGTGCTGTGCATTCTAGAATTCCGCCACATTCCGATTCTAGAATGCAGACATTTGGTGCTTCTGGAATTCAGACACCCTGAGTTCCGGCATGTGAACATTGAATGACTCTCTGGTTCAGACACGTAAGGACTCTAGAGTTTGGCCAGCCTGACATTCCGGAACTCAAACATCCATTGACTCTAGAACCCAGAATCTTTCAGAATGGTAGAATGCTGACCTCGTAGCATTCTGGACGTCAGATACCTTAACTTCCGGCTAGCAGGTATTTTAGGAATTTACAATTCCACCGTGCTGTGCATTCTAGAATTCTGCCACATTCCCATTCTAGAATGCCGACATTTGGTGCTTCTGGAAATCAGACGCTCTGAGTTCCGGTATGTGGACATTAAATTACTCTCGAGATCAGATACGTAAGGAATCTAGAGTTTGGCCAACCTGATATTCCGGAACTCAGCCGTCCATTGATTCTAGAACCCAGAATTTTTCAGAATGTTAGAATGCTGACGTGGAAGCATTCTGGACGTCAGACACCTTAACTTCCGAATGGCAGGCATTTTAGGAATTTAGAATTTCTCCGTGCTGTGCAATCTAGAATTCCACCACAATCCGATTCCAGAATGCAGACATTTGGTGCTTCTGGAATTCAGAAACCCTGAGTTCCAGAATGTGGACATTGAATGACTCTCGAGTTCAGACACGCAAGGATTCTAGAGTTTGGCCACCCTGACATTCCAGAACTACACCGTCAATTGATTCTAGAACCCAGAATCTTTCAGAATGGTAGAATGCTGACGTGGTAGCATTCTGGACGTCAGACACCTTAACTTCCGGCTAGCAGCCATTTTTGTACTTTAGAATTTCTCCGTGCTGTGCAATCTAGAATTCCACCACAATCCGATTCTAGAATGCAGACATTTGGTGTTTCTGGAATTCAGACACGCTGAGTGCCGGAATGTGGACATTGAATGACTCTCGGGTTCAGACACAAAAGGATTGTAGAGTTTGGCCACCCTGACTTTCTGGAACTCAGCCGTCCATTGATTCTAGAACCCAGAATCTTTCAGAATGGAAGAATGCTGACGTGGTAGCATTCTGGACGTCAGACACCTTAACTTCCGGCTAGCAGGCATTTTAGGACTTTAGAATTCCGCCGTGCTGTGCATTCCAGAATTCCACCACATTCCGATTCTAGAATGAAGACATTTGGTGCTTCTGGAATTCAGACACACTGAGTTCCGGAATGTGGACATTGAATGACTCTTGAGTTCAGACACGCAAGGATTCTAGAGTTTGGCCAGCCTGACATTCCGGAACTCAGCCATACATTGATTCTAGAACAAAGAATCTTTCAGAACTGTAGAATGCTGACGTGGTAGCATTCTGGACGTCAGACAAATTAACTCCCGGCTAGCAGGCATTTTAGGTCTTTAGAATTCCACCGTGCTGTGCATTCTAGAATACCGCCACATTGCGATTCTAGAAAACAGACTTTTGGTGCTTCTGGAATTCAGACACCCTGAGTTCCGGAATGTGGACATTGAATGACTCTCGAGTTCAGACTTGTAAGGATTCTAGAGTTTGGCCACCCTGACATTCCAGAACTCAGCCGTCAATTGATTCTAGAACCCAGAATCTTTCAGAATGGTAGAATGCTGACCTCGTAGCATTCTGGATGCAGATACCTTAACTTCCGGCTAGCAGGCATTTTAGGAAATTACAATTCCGCCGTGCTGTGCATTCTAGAATTCCGCAACATTCCGATTCTAGAATGCGGTCATTTGGTGCTTCTGGAATTCAGACCCTCTGAGTTCCGGAATATGGACATTGAATGACTCTCGAGATCAGATATGTAAGGATTCTAGAGTATGGCCACCCTGACATTCCGGAACAAAAACATCCATTGATTCTTTAACCCAGAATCTTTCAGAATGGTAGGATGCTAATGTGGCAGCATTCTGGACGTTAGACACCTTAACTTCTGGCTAGCAGGCATTTTAGGAGTTTAGAATTCTGCCGTGCTGTGCTTTCTAGAGATCCGCCACATTCCGATTCAAAAATGCAGACTTTTGATGCTTCTTGAATTCAGACACCCTGAGTTCCGGAATGTGGACATTGAATGACTCTCGAGTTCAGACACGCAAGGATTCTAGAGTTTGGCCACCCTTGCGTTCCGGAACTCAGCCGTCAATTGATTCTAGAACCCACAATCTTTCACAATGGTAGAATAATGACGTGGTAGCATTCTGGACATCAGACACCTTAACTTCTGGCTAGCAGGCATTTTAGGACTTTAGAATTCCACCGTGCTGTGCATTCTAGAATTTCACCACATTCCGATTCTAGAATACAGACATTTGGTGCTTCTGGAATTCAGACACCCTGAGTTCCAGAATGTGGACATTGAATGACTCTCGAGTTCAGACACGCAAGGATTTTAGAGTTTGTCCATCCTGACATTACAGAACAAAGCCGTCGATTTTTTCTAGAACCCAGTATCTTTCAAAATGGTAGAATGCTGACGTGGTAGCTTTCTGGACGACAGACACCTTAACTTCCGGCTAGCAGTCATTTTAGGAATATAGAATTTCTCTCTGCTGTGCATCCTGGAATTCCGCCATATTCCGATTCTAAAATGCAGTAATTTGGTGCTTCTGGAATTCAGACACCCTGAGTTCCGGAATGTGGACTTTGAATGACTCTCGAGTTCAGAGATGCAAGGAATGTAGAGTTTAGCCACCCTGACATTCTGGAACTCAGCCGTCCGTTGATTATAGAACCCAGAATCTTTCACAATGGTAGAATGATGACATGGTAGCATTCTGGACGTCAGACACCTTAACTTCCGGCTAGCAGGCATTTTATGACTTTAGAATTCCACGATGTTGTGCATTCTAGAATTCCACCATATTCTGATTCTAGAATGCAGACATTTGGTGCTACTGGAATTCACATACCCTGAGTTCCGGAATGTGGACATTGAATGACTCTCGAGTTCAGACACGCAATGATTCTAGAGTTTGGCCAACCTGACATTATGGAATGCAACCGTCCATTGATTCTAGAACCCAGAATCTTTCAGAATGGTAGGATGCTGGCGTGATAGCATTCTGGACGTCAGACACTTTAACTTTTGGCTAGCAGGCATTATAGGACTTTAGAATTCCACCATGCTGTGCATTTTTGAATTTCACCACATTCCAATTCCAGAATTCAAACATTTGTTGCTTCTGGAATTCAGACACCCTGCGTTCCGGAATGTGGACATTGAATGACTCTCGAGTTCAGACACGCAAGGATTCTAGAGTTTGGCCACCCTGACATTCCGGAACTCAGCCATCCATTGATTCTAGAACACAGAATCTTTCAGAATGGTAGAATGCTGACTTGGTAGCATTCCGGACGTCAAACACCTTAACTTCCAGCTAGAAGGCATTTTAGGACATTAGAATTCCACCGTGCTGTGCATTCTAGAATTCTGCCACATTACGATTCTAAATGCAGACATTTGGTGCTTCTGGAATTCAGACATCTTGAGTTAGGGAATGTGGACTCTGAATGACTCTCGAGTTCAGACATGCAATGATTTTAGAGTTTGGCCGCCCTGACATTCCGGAACTCAGCCATCCATTGATTCTAGAACTCAGAATATTTCAGAATGGTAGAAAGCTGACCTAGTAGCATTCTGGATATCAGACACCTTATCTTCCGGCTAGCAGGCATTTTAGGACTTTAGAATTCTGCCATGCTGTGCATTCTAGAATTCCGCCACATTCCGATTCTAGAATGCAGACATTTGGTGCTTCTCGAATTCAGACACCCTGAATTCCGGAATGTGGACACTGAAAGACTCTCGAGTTCTGACACGCCAGGATTCTAGAGTGTGACCGCCGTGACATTTCAGAACTCAGCCGTCCATTGATTCTAGAACCCGGAATCTTTCAGAACTTTAGAATGCTGACCTAGTAGCATTCTGGAGGTCAGACATCTTAACTTCCAACAAGAAGGCATTTCAGGACTTTAGAATTCCACCGTGCTGTGCATTTTAGAATTCTGCCACATTACGATTCTAAATGCAGACATTTGGTGCTTCTGGAATTCAGACACCCTGAGTTCCGGAATGTGGACACTGAATGACTCTCGAGTTCAGACACGCAATGATTCTAGAGTTTGGCCACCCTGACATTCTGGAACTCAGCCATCCATTGATTCAAGAACCCAGAATATTTCAGAATGGTAGAATGCTGTCCTGGTAGCATATTGGACGTTAGACACCTTAACTTCTGGCTAGCAGGCATTTTAGGATTTTAGAATTCCGCCGTGCTGTGCATTCTAGAATTCCGCTACATTCCGATTCTAGAATGCAGACATTTGTTTCTTCTGGAATTCAGACACCCATGGGTCCGGAAAGTGCGCATTGAATGACACTCGAGTTCAGACACGTAAGGATTCTAGAGTTTGGACATCCTGACATTCTGGAACTCAACCGTCCATAGATTCTAGAACCCAGAATCTTTCAGAACGGTAGAATGCTGACATGGTAGCATTCTGGACGTCAGACAACTTAACTTCCGGCTAGCAGGCATTATAGGACTTTAGAATTCCGCCGTGCTGTGCATTCTAGAATTCCGCCACATTCCGATTCTAGAATGCAGACATTTGGTGCAACTGGAATTCAGACACCCTGAGTTTCAGAATGTGGACAATGAATGACTCTCGAGTTCAGACACCCAAGGATTCTAGAGTTTGGCCACCCTGACATTCCGGAACTCAGCCATCCATTGATTCTAGAACCCAGAATCTTTCAAAACGGTAGAATGCTGACCTAGTAGCATTCAGGACGTCAGATACCTTAACTTGCTGGTAGCACGAAATTTAGGACTTTAGAATTCTGCCGTACTGTGCAGTATAGAATTCCGCCACATTACGATTCTAAATGCAGACATTTGGTGCTTCTGGAAATCAGACACCCTGAGTTCCGGAATGTGGACACTGAATGACTCTCGAGTTCAGACACGCAATGATTCTAGAGTTTGGCCACCCTGACATTCCGGAACTCAGCCATCCATTGATTCTAGAACCCAGAATCTTTCAGAATGGTAGGATGCTGGCGTGATAGCATTCTGGACGTCAGACACTTTAACTTTTGGCTAGCAGGCATTATAGGACTTTAGAATTCCACCATGCTGTGCATTTTTGAATTTCACCACATTCCAATTCCAGAATTCAAACATTTGTTGCTTCTGGAATTCAGACACCCTGAGTTCTGGAATGTGCACATTGAATGACTCTCGAGTTCAGACACGCAAGGATTCTAGAGTTTGGCCACCCTGACATTCCGGAACTCAGCCATCCATTGATTCTAGAACACAGAATCTTTCAGAATGGTAGAATGCTGACTTGGTAGCATTCCGGACGTCAAACACCTTAACTTCCAGCTAGAAGGCATTTTAGGACATTAGAATTCCACCGTGCTGTGCATTCTAGAATTCTGCCACATTACGATTCTAAATGCAGACATTTGGTGCTTCTGGAATTCAGACATCTTGAGTTAGGGAATGTGGACTCTGAATGACTCTCGAGTTCAGACATGCAATGATTTTAGAGTTTGGCCGCCCTGACATTCCGGAACTCAGCCATCCATTGATTCTAGAACTCAGAATATTTCAGAATGGTAGAAAGCTGACCTAGTAGCATTCTGGATATCAGACACCTTATCTTCCGGCTAGCAGGCATTTTAGGACTTTAGAATTCTGCCATGCTGTGCATTCTAGAATTCCGCCACATTCCGATTCTAGAATGCAGACATTTGGTGCTTCTCGAATTCAGACACCCTGAATTCCGGAATGTGGACACTGAAAGACTCTCGAGTTCTGACACGCCAGGATTCTAGAGTGTGACCGCCGTGACATTTCAGAACTCAGCCGTCCATTGATTCTAGAACCCGGAATCTTTCAGAACTTTAGAATGCTGACCTAGTAGCATTCTGGAGGTCAGACATCTTAACTTCCAACAAGAAGGCATTTCAGGACTTTAGAATTCCACCGTGCTGTGCATTTTAGAATTCTGCCACATTACGATTCTAAATGCAGACATTTGGTGCTTCTGGAATTCAGACACCCTGAGTTCCGGAATGTGGACACTGAATGACTCTCGAGTTCAGACACGCAATGATTCTAGAGTTTGGCCACCCTGACATTCTGGAACTCAGCCATCCATTGATTCAAGAACCCAGAATATTTCAGAATGGTAGAATGCTGTCCTGGTAGCATATTGGACGTTAGACACCTTAACTTCTGGCTAGCAGGCATTTTAGGATTTTAGAATTCCGCCGTGCTGTGCATTCTAGAATTCCGCTACATTCCGATTCTAGAATGCAGACATTTGTTTCTTCTGGAATTCAGACACCCATGGGTCCGGAAAGTGCGCATTGAATGACACTCGAGTTCAGACACGTAAGGATTCTAGAGTTTGGACATCCTGACATTCTGGAACTCAACCGTCCATAGATTCTAGAACCCAGAATCTTTCAGAACGGTAGAATGCTGACATGGTAGCATTCTGGACGTCAGACAACTTAACTTCCGGCTAGCAGGCATTATAGGACTTTAGAATTCCGCCGTGCTGTGCATTCTAGAATTCCGCCACATTCCGATTCTAGAATGCAGACATTTGGTGCAACTGGAATTCAGACACCCTGAGTTTCAGAATGTGGACAATGAATGACTCTCGAGTTCAGACACCCAAGGATTCTAGAGTTTGGCCACCCTGACATTCCGGAACTCAGCCATCCATTGATTCTAGAACCCAGAATCTTTCAAAACGGTAGAATGCTGACCTAGTAGCATTCAGGACGTCAGATACCTTAACTTGCTGGTAGCACGAAATTTAGGACTTTAGAATTCTGCCGTACTGTGCAGTATAGAATTCCGCCACATTACGATTCTAAATGCAGACATTTGGTGCTTCTGGAAATCAGACACCCTGAGTTCCGGAATGTGGACACTGAATGACTCTCGAGTTCAGACACGCAATGATTCTAGAGTTTGGCCACCCTGACATTCCGGAACTCAGCCATCCATTGATTCTAGAACCCAGAATATTTCAGAATGGTAGAATGCTGTCCTGGTAGCATATTGGACGTTAGACACCTTAACTTCCGGCTAGCAGGCATTTTAGGATTTTAGAATTCTGCCGTGCTGTGCATTCTAGAATTCCGCCACATTCCGATTCTAGAATGCAGACATTTGGTTCTTCTGGAATTCAGACAACCTGAGTTCTGGAATGTGCACATTGAATGACACTCGAGTTCAGACACGTAAGGATTCTAGAGTTTGGCCATCCTGACATTCTGGAACTCAACCGTCCGTAGATTCTAGAACCCAGAATCTTTCAGAACGGTAGAATGCTGACGTGGTAGCATTCTGGACGTCAGACAACTTAACTTCCAGCTAGCAGGCATTATAGGACTTTAGAATTCCGCCGTGCTGTGCATTCTAGAATTCCGCCACATTCCGATTCTAGAATGCAGACATTTGGTGCATCTGGAATTCAGACACCCTGAGTTTCAGAATGTGGATATTGAATGACTTTAGATTTCTGACTCGTAATAATTCTGGACTTTGGCCACCCTGACATTCCGGAACTCAACTGTCCATTGATTCTAGAACCCAGAATCTTTAAGAATGGTAGGATGCTGACGTGGTAGCATTCTGGACGTCAGACAACTTAACTTCCGGCTAGGAGACATTATAGGAATTTAGAATTCCACCGTGCTGTGCATTCTAGAATTCCGCCACATTCCGATTCGAGAATGCAGACATTTGGTGCTTCTGGAATTCAGACACCCTGAATTCCGGAATGTGGACATTGAATGACTCTCGATTTCAGTCACATAAGGATTCTAGAGTTTGGCCACCCTGACATTCTGGAACTCAACCATCCATTGATTCTAGAACCCAGAATCTTTCAGAACGGTAGAATGCTGACGTGGTAGCATACTGGACGTCAGACACCTTAACTTACGGCTCGCAGGCATTTTAGGACTTTAGAATTCCACCGTGCTGTGCATTCTAGAATTCCACCACATTCCGATTCTAGAATGCAGACATTTGGTGCTTCTGGAATTCAGACACCCTGAGTTCCAGAATGTGGACATTGAATGACTCTCTAGTTCAGACACGCAAGGATTCTAGAGTTTGCCCACCCTGACACTCCAGAACTAAGCTGTCCATTGATTCTAGAACCCAGAATCTTTCAGTATGGTAGAATGCTGACGGGGTAGCATTCTGGACATCAGACAGCTTAACTTCCGGCTCGCAGTCATTTTTGGACTTTAGAATTTCTCCGTGCTGTGCATTCTAGAATTCCAACACAATCCGAATCTAGAATGCAGACATATGGTGCTTCTGGAATTCAGACACCCTGAGTTCTGGAATGTGGACATTGAATGACCCTCGAGTTCAGACAGGTAAGGATTCCAGAGTTTGACCAACCTGATATTCCGGAACTCAACCGTCCATTGATTCTGGAATCAGAATCGTTCAGAATGGTAGAATGCTGACATGGTAGCATTCCGGACGTCAGACAACTTAACTTCCGGCTAGCAGGCATTTTAGGACTTTAGAATTTTGCCGTGCTGTGCATTCTAGAACTCTGCTACATTCCAATTCTAGAATGCTGACATTTGGTGTTTCTGGAATTCAGCCACCCTGAGTGCGGGAATGTGGACATTGAATGACTCTCGAGTTCAGACACAAAAGGATTGTAGAATTTGGCCACCCTGACTTTCTGGAACTCAGCCGTCCATTGATTCTAGAAGCCAGAATCTTTCAGAATGGTAGAATGCTGACGTGGTAGCATTCTGGACGTCAGGCACCTTAACTTCCGGCTAGCAGTCATTTGAGGACTTTAGAATTCCGCCAAGCAGTGCATTCTAGAATTCCGCCACATTGTGATTCTAGAATACAGACTTTTGGTCCTTCTGGAATTCAGACCCCCTGAGTTCCGGAATGTGGACATTGAATGACTCTCGAGTTCAGACACGCAAGGACTCTAGAATTTGGCCAAACTGACATTCCTCAACTCAGCCTTCCATTGATTCTAGAACCCAGAATCTTTCAGAATGGTAGAATGCTGACCTCGTAGCACTCTGGACATCAGATACCTTAACTTCCGGCTAGCAGGCATATTAGGATTTCAGAAGTCCACCGTGCTGTGCATTCTGGAATTCCACGACATTCCGAATCTAGAATGCACACAGTTGGTGCTTCTGGAATTCAGACACCCTGAGGTCTGGAATGTGGACATTGAATGACTCTCGAGTTCAGACACGCAATGATTCTAGAGTTTGGCCTCCCTGACATTCCAGAACTCAGCCGTCCGTTGATTCTAGAACCCAGAATCTTTCAGAATGGTAGAATGCTGACGTGGTAGCATACTGGACGTCAGACACTTTAACTTCCGGCTCGCAGTCATTTTAGGACTTTAGATTTCCACCGTGCTGTGCATTCTAGAATTCCACCACATTCCGATTCTAGAATGCAGACATTTGGTGGTTCTGGAATTCAGACACCATGAGTTCCAGAATGTGGACATTGAACGACTCTTGAGTTCAGACACGCAAGGATTCTAGAGTTTGGACACCCTGATATTCCAGAACTAAGCCGTCCATTGATTCTAGAACCCAGAATCTTTCAGAACGGTAGAATGCTGACGTGGTAGCATTCTGGACGTCAGACACCTTAACTTCTGGCTAGCAGTCATTTTTGGACTTTAGAATTTCTCCGTGCTGTGCATTCTAGAACTCTCCCACATTCCGATTCTAGAATGCTGACATTTGTTGATTCTGGAATTCAGACAGCCTGAGTTCTGGAATGTGGACATTGAATGACTCTCGAGTTCAGACACGCAAGGACTCTAGAGTTTGGCCACCCTGACATTCCGGAACTCAGCTATAAATTGATTCTAGAACACAGAATCTTTCAGAACTGTAGAATGCTGACGTGGTAGCATTCTTGACGTCAGACAAATTAACTCCCGGCTAGCAGGCATTTTAGGTCTTTAGAATTCCACCATGCTGTGCATTCTAGAATTCCACCACATTGTGATTCTAGAATACAGACTTTTGGTGCTTCTGGAATTCAGACCCCCTGAGTTCCGGAATGTGGACATTGAATGACTCTTGAGTTCAGACACGTAAGGATTCTAGAGTTTGGCCACCCTGACATTCCAGAACTCAGCCGTCCATTGATGCTAGAACCCAGTATCATTCAGAACGGTAGAATGCTGACGTGGTAGCATTCTGGACATGAGATATCTTAACTTCTGGATAGCAGGCATTTTAGGACTTTAGAATTCCGCCGTGCTGTGCATTCTAGAATTCCGCCACATTCCGATTCTAGAATGCAGACATTTGGTGCTTCTGGAATTCAGACACCCTGAGTTCCGGCATGTGAACATTGAATGACTCTCTGGTTCAGACACGTAAGGACTCTAGAGTTTGGCCAGCCTGACATTCCGGAACTCAAACATCCATTGACTCTAGAACCCAGAATCTTTCAGAATGGTAGAATGCTGACCTCGTAGCATTCTGGACGTCAGATACCTTAACTTCCGGCTAGCAGGTATTTTAGGAATTTACAATTCCACCGTGCTGTGCATTCTAGAATTCTGCCACATTCCCATTCTAGAATGCCGACATTTGGTGCTTCTGGAAATCAGACGCTCTGAGTTCCGGTATGTGGACATTAAATTACTCTCGAGATCAGATACGTAAGGAATCTAGAGTTTGGCCAACCTGATATTCCGGAACTCAGCCGTCCATTGATTCTAGAACCCAGAATTTTTCAGAATGTTAGAATGCTGACGTGGAAGCATTCTGGACGTCAGACACCTTAACTTCCGAATGGCAGGCATTTTAGGAATTTAGAATTTCTCCGTGCTGTGCAATCTAGAATTCCACCACAATCCGATTCCAGAATGCAGACATTTGGTGCTTCTGGAATTCAGAAACCCTGAGTTCCAGAATGTGGACATTGAATGACTCTCGAGTTCAGACACGCAAGGATTCTAGAGTTTGGCCACCCTGACATTCCAGAACTACACCGTCAATTGATTCTAGAACCCAGAATCTTTCAGAATGGTAGAATGCTGACGTGGTAGCATTCTGGACGTCAGACACCTTAACTTCCGGCTAGCAGCCATTTTTGTACTTTAGAATTTCTCCGTGCTGTGCAATCTAGAATTCCACCACAATCCGATTCTAGAATGCAGACATTTGGTGTTTCTGGAATTCAGACACGCTGAGTGCCGGAATGTGGACATTGAATGACTCTCGGGTTCAGACACAAAAGGATTGTAGAGTTTGGCCACCCTGACTTTCTGGAACTCAGCCGTCCATTGATTCTAGAACCCAGAATCTTTCAGAATGGAAGAATGCTGACGTGGTAGCATTCTGGACGTCAGACACCTTAACTTCCGGCTAGCAGGCATTTTAGGACTTTAGAATTCCGCCGTGCTGTGCATTCCAGAATTCCACCACATTCCGATTCTAGAATGAAGACATTTGGTGCTTCTGGAATTCAGACACACTGAGTTCCGGAATGTGGACATTGAATGACTCTTGAGTTCAGACACGCAAGGATTCTAGAGTTTGGCCAGCCTGACATTCCGGAACTCAGCCATACATTGATTCTAGAACAAAGAATCTTTCAGAACTGTAGAATGCTGACGTGGTAGCATTCTGGACGTCAGACAAATTAACTCCCGGCTAGCAGGCATTTTAGGTCTTTAGAATTCCACCGTGCTGTGCATTCTAGAATACCGCCACATTGCGATTCTAGAAAACAGACTTTTGGTGCTTCTGGAATTCAGACACCCTGAGTTCCGGAATGTGGACATTGAATGACTCTCGAGTTCAGACTTGTAAGGATTCTAGAGTTTGGCCACCCTGACATTCCAGAACTCAGCCGTCAATTGATTCTAGAACCCAGAATCTTTCAGAATGGTAGAATGCTGACCTCGTAGCATTCTGGATGCAGATACCTTAACTTCCGGCTAGCAGGCATTTTAGGAAATTACAATTCCGCCGTGCTGTGCATTCTAGAATTCCGCAACATTCCGATTCTAGAATGCGGTCATTTGGTGCTTCTGGAATTCAGACCCTCTGAGTTCCGGAATATGGACATTGAATGACTCTCGAGATCAGATATGTAAGGATTCTAGAGTATGGCCACCCTGACATTCCGGAACAAAAACATCCATTGATTCTTTAACCCAGAATCTTTCAGAATGGTAGGATGCTAATGTGGCAGCATTCTGGACGTTAGACACCTTAACTTCTGGCTAGCAGGCATTTTAGGAGTTTAGAATTCTGCCGTGCTGTGCTTTCTAGAGATCCGCCACATTCCGATTCAAAAATGCAGACTTTTGATGCTTCTTGAATTCAGACACCCTGAGTTCCGGAATGTGGACATTGAATGACTCTCGAGTTCAGACACGCAAGGATTCTAGAGTTTGGCCACCCTTGCGTTCCGGAACTCAGCCGTCAATTGATTCTAGAACCCACAATTTTTCACAATGGTAGAATAATGACGTGGTAGCATTCTGGACATCAGACACCTTAACTTCTGGCTAGCAGGCATTTTAGGACTTTAGAATTCCACCGTGCTGTGCATTCTAGAATTTCACCACATTCCGATTCTAGAATACAGACATTTGGTGCTTCTGGAATTCAGACACCCTGAGTTCCAGAATGTGGACATTGAATGACTCTCGAGTTCAGACACGCAAGGATTTTAGAGTTTGTCCATCCTGACATTACAGAACAAAGCCGTCGATTTTTTCTAGAACCCAGTATCTTTCAAAATGGTAGAATGCTGACGTGGTAGCTTTCTGGACGACAGACACCTTAACTTCCGGCTAGCAGTCATTTTAGGAATATAGAATTTCTCTCTGCTGTGCATCCTGGAATTCCGCCATATTCCGATTCTAAAATGCAGTAATTTGGTGCTTCTGGAATTCAGACACCCTGAGTTCCGGAATGTGGACTTTGAATGACTCTCGAGTTCAGAGATGCAAGGAATGTAGAGTTTAGCCACCCTGACATTCTGGAACTCAGCCGTCCATTGATTATAGAACCCAGAATCTTTCACAATGGTAGAATGATGACATGGTAGCATTCTGGACGTCAGACACCTTAACTTCCGGCTAGCAGGCATTTTATGACTTTAGAATTCCACGATGTTGTGCATTCTAGAATTCCACCATATTCTGATTCTAGAATGCAGACATTTGGTGCTACTGGAATTCACATACCCTGAGTTCCGGAATGTGGACATTGAATGACTCTCGAGTTCAGACACGCAATGATTCTAGAGTTTGGCCAACCTGACATTATGGAATGCAACCGTCCATTGATTCTAGAACCCAGAATCTTTCAGAATGGTAGGATGCTGGCGTGATAGCATTCTGGACGTCAGACACTTTAACTTTTGGCTAGCAGGCATTATAGGACTTTAGAATTCCACCATGCTGTGCATTTTTGAATTTCACCACATTCCAATTCCAGAATTCAAACATTTGTTGCTTCTGGAATTCAGACACCCTGCGTTCCGGAATGTGGACATTGAATGACTCTCGAGTTCAGACACGCAAGGATTCTAGAGTTTGGCCACCCTGACATTCCGGAACTCAGCCATCCATTGATTCTAGAACACAGAATCTTTCAGAATGGTAGAATGCTGACTTGGTAGCATTCCGGACGTCAAACACCTTAACTTCCAGCTAGAAGGCATTTTAGGACATTAGAATTCCACCGTGCTGTGCATTCTAGAATTCTGCCACATTACGATTCTAAATGCAGACATTGGGTGCTTCTGGAATTCAGACATCTTGAGTTAGGGAATGTGGACTCTGAATGACTCTCGAGTTCAGACATGCAATGATTTTAGAGTTTGGCCGCCCTGACATTCCGGAACTCAGCCATCCATTGATTCTAGAACTCAGAATATTTCAGAATGGTAGAAAGCTGACCTAGTAGCATTCTGGATATCAGACACCTTATCTTCCGGCTAGCAGGCATTTTAGGACTTTAGAATTCTGCCATGCTGTGCATTCTAGAATTCCGCCACATTCCGATTCTAGAATGCAGACATTTGGTGCTTCTCGAATTCAGACACCCTGAATTCCGGAATGTGGACACTGAAAGACTCTCGAGTTCTGACACGCCAGGATTCTAGAGTGTGACCGCCGTGACATTTCAGAACTCAGCCGTCCATTGATTCTAGAACCCGGAATCTTTCAGAACTTTAGAATGCTGACCTAGTAGCATTCTGGAGGTCAGACATCTTAACTTCCAACAAGAAGGCATTTCAGGACTTTAGAATTCCACCGTGCTGTGCATTTTAGAATTCTGCCACATTACGATTCTAAATGCAGACATTTGGTGCTTCTGGAATTCAGACACCCTGAGTTCCGGAATGTGGACACTGAATGACTCTCGAGTTCAGACACGCAATGATTCTAGAGTTTGGCCACCCTGACATTCTGGAACTCAGCCATCCATTGATTCAAGAACCCAGAATATTTCAGAATGGTAGAATGCTGTCCTGGTAGCATATCGGACGTTAGACACCTTAACTTCCGGCTAGCAGGCATTTTAGGATTTTAGAATTCCGCCGTGCTGTGCATTCTAGAATTCCGCTACATTCCGATTCTAGAATGCAGACATTTGTTTCTTCTGGAATTCAGACACCCATGGGTCCGGAAAGTGCGCATTGAATGACACTCGAGTTCAGACACGTAAGGATTCTAGAGTTTGGACATCCTGACATTCTGGAACTCAACCGTCCATAGATTCTAGAACCCAGAATCTTTCAGAACGGTAGAATGCTGACATGGTAGCATTCTGGACGTCAGACAACTTAACTTCCGGCTAGCAGGCATTATAGGACTTTAGAATTCCGCCGTGCTGTGCATTCTAGAATTCCGCCACATTCCGATTCTAGAATGCAGACATTTGGTGCAACTGGAATTCAGACACCCTGAGTTTCAGAATGTGGACAATGAATGACTCTCGAGTTCAGACACCCAAGGATTCTAGAGTTTGGCCACCCTGACATTCCGGAACTCAGCCATCCATTGATTCTAGAACCCAGAATCTTTCAAAACGGTAGAATGCTGACCTAGTAGCATTCAGGACGTCAGATACCTTAACTTGCTGGTAGCACGAAATTTAGGACTTTAGAATTCTGCCGTACTGTGCAGTATAGAATTCCGCCACATTACGATTCTAAATGCAGACATTTGGTGCTTCTGGAAATCAGACACCCTGAGTTCCGGAATGTGGACACTGAATGACTCTCGAGTTCAGACACGCAATGATTCTAGAGTTTGGCCACCCTGACATTCCGGAACTCAGCCATCCATTGATTCTAGAACCCAGAATATTTCAGAATGGTAGAATGCTGTCCTGGTAGCATATTGGACGTTAGACACCTTAACTTCCGGCTAGCAGGCATTTTAGGATTTTAGAATTCTGCCGTGCTGTGCATTCTAGAATTCCGCCACATTCCGATTCTAGAATGCAGACATTTGGTTCTTCTGGAATTCAGACAACCTGAGTTCTGGAATGTGCACATTGAATGACACTCGAGTTCAGACACGTAAGGATTCTAGAGTTTGGCCATCCTGACATTCTGGAACTCAACCGTCCGTAGATTCTAGAACCCAGAATCTTTCAGAACGGTAGAATGCTGACGTGGTAGCATTCTGGACGTCAGACAACTTAACTTCCAGCTAGCAGGCATTATAGGACTTTAGAATTCCGCCGTGCTGTGCATTCTAGAATTCCGCCACATTCCGATTCTAGAATGCAGACATTTGGTGCATCTGGAATTCAGACACCCTGAGTTTCAGAATGTGGATATTGAATGACTTTAGATTTCTGACTCGTAATAATTCTGGACTTTGGCCACCCTGACATTCCGGAACTCAACTGTCCATTGATTCTAGAACCCAGAATCTTTAAGAATGGTAGGATGCTGACGTGGTAGCATTCTGGACGTCAGACAACTTAACTTCCGGCTAGGAGACATTATAGGAATTTAGAATTCCACCGTGCTGTGCATTCTAGAATTCCGCCACATTCCGATTCGAGAATGCAGACATTTGGTGCTTCTGGAATTCAGACACCCTGAATTCCGGAATGTGGACATTGAATGACTCTCGATTTCAGTCACATAAGGATTCTAGAGTTTGGCCACCCTGACATTCCGGAACTCAACCATCCATTGATTCTAGAACCCAGAATCTTTCAGAACGGTAGAATGCTGACGTGGTAGCATACTGGACGTCAGACACCTTAACTTCCGGCTCGCAGGCATTTTAGGACTTTAGAATTCCACCGTGCTGTGCATTCTAGAATTCCACCACATTCCGATTCTAGAATGCAGACATTTGGTGCTTCTGGAATTCAGACACCCTGAGTTCCAGAATGTGGACATTGAATGACTCTCTAGTTCAGACACGCAAGGATTCTAGGGTTTGCCCACCCTGACATTCCAGAACTAAGCTGTCCATTGATTCTAGAACCCAGAATCTTTCAGTATGGTAGAATGCTGACGGGGTAGCATTCTGGACATCAGACAGCTTAACTTCCGGCTCGCAGTCATTTTTGGACTTTAGAATTTCTCCGTGCTGTGCATTCTAGAATTCCAACACAATCCGAATCTAGAATGCAGACATATGGTGCTTCTGGAATTCAGACACCCTGAGTTCTGGAATGTGGACATTGAATGACCCTCGAGTTCAGACAGGTAAGGATTCCAGAGTTTGACCAACCTGATATTCCGGAACTCAACCGTCCATTGATTCTGGAATCAGAATCGTTCAGAATGGTAGAATGCTGACATGGTAGCATTCCGGACGTCAGACAACTTAACTTCCGGCTAGCAGGCATTTTAGGACTTTAGAATGTTGCCGTGCTGTGCATTCTAGAACTCTGCTACATTCCAATTCTAGAATGCTGACATTTGGTGTTTCTGGAATTCAGCCACCCTGAGTGCCGGAATGTGGACATTGAATGACTCTCGAGTTCAGACACAAAAGGATTGTAGAATTTGGCCACCCTGACTTTCTGGAACTCAGCCGTCCATTGATTCTAGAAGCCAGAATCTTTCAGAATGGTAGAATGCTGACGTGGTAGCATTCTGGACGTCAGGCACCTTAACTTCCGGCTAGCAGTCATTTGAGGACTTTAGAATTCCGCCAAGCAGTGCATTCTAGAATTCCGCCACATTGTGATTCTAGAATACACACTTTTGGTCCTTCTGGAATTCAGACCCCCTGAGTTCCGGAATGTGGACATTGAATGACTCTCGAGTTCAGACACGCAAGGACTCTAGAATTTGGCCAAACTGACATTCCTCAACTCAGCCTTCCATTGATTCTAGAACCCAGAATCCTTCAGAATGGTAGAATGCTGACCTCGTAGCACTCTGGACGTCAGATACCTTAACTTCCGGCTAGCAGGCATATTAGGATTTCAGAAGTCCACCGTGCTGTGCATTCTGGAATTCCACGACATTCCGAATCTAGAATGCACACAGTTGGTGCTTCTGGAATTCAGACACCCTGAGGTCTGGAATGTGGACATTGAATGACTCTCGAGTTCAGACACGCAATGATTCTAGAGTTTGGCCTCCCTGACATTCCAGAACTCAGCCGTCCGTTGATTCTAGAACCCAGAATCTTTCAGAATGGTAGAATGCTGACGTGGTAGCATACTGGACGTCAGACACTTTAACTTCCGGCTCGCAGTCATTTTAGGACTTTAGATTTCCACCGTGCTGTGCATTCTAGAATTCCACCACATTCCGATTCTAGAATGCAGACATTTGGTGGTTCTGGAATTCAGACACCATGAGTTCCAGAACGTGGACATTGAACGACTCTCGAGTTCAGACACGCAAGGATTCTAGAGTTTGGACACCCTGATATTCCAGAACTAAGCCGTCCATTGATTCTAGAACCCAGAATCTTTCAGAACGGTAGAATGCTGACGTGGTAGCATTCTGGACGTCAGACACCTTAACTTCCGGCTAGCAGTCATTTTTGGACTTTAGAATTTCTCCGTGCTGTGCATTCTAGAACTCTCCCACATTCCGATTCTAGAATGCTGACATTTGTTGATTCTGGAATTCAGACAGCCTGAGTTCTGGAATGTGGACATTGAATGACTCTCGAGTTCAGACACGCAAGGACTCTAGAGTTTGGCCACCCTGACATTCCGGAACTCAGCTATAAATTGATTCTAGAACACAGAATCTTTCAGAACTGTAGAATGCTGACGTGGTAGCATTCTTGACGTCAGACAAATTAACTCCCGGCTAGCAGGCATTTTAGGTCTTTAGAATTCCACCATGCTGTGCATTCTAGAATTCCACCACATTGTGATTCTAGAATACAGACTTTTGGTGCTTCTGGAATTCAGACCCCCTGAGTTCCGGAATGTGGACATTGAATGACTCTTGAGTTCAGACACGTAAGGATTCTAGAGTTTGGCCACCCTGACATTCCAGAACTCAGCCGTCCATTGATGCTAGAACCCAGTATCATTCAGAACGGTAGAATGCTGACGTGGTAGCATTCTGGACATGAGATATCTTAACTTCTGGATAGCAGGCATTTTAGGACTTTAGAATTCCGCCGTGCTGTGCATTCTAGAATTCCGCCACATTCCGATTCTAGAATGCAGACATTTGGTGCTTCTGGAATTCAGACACCCTGAGTTCCGGCATGTGAACATTGAATGACTCTCTGGTTCAGACACGTAAGGACTCTAGAGTTTGGCCAGCCTGACATTCCGGAACTCAAACATCCATTGACTCTAGAACCCAGAATCTTTCAGAATGGTAGAATGCTGACCTCGTAGCATTCTGGACGTCAGATACCTTAACTTCCGGCTAGCAGGTATTTTAGGAATTTACAATTCCACCGTGCTGTGCATTCTAGAATTCTGCCACATTCCCATTCTAGAATGCCGACATTTGGTGCTTCTGGAAATCAGACGCTCTGAGTTCCGGTATGTGGACATTAAATTACTCTCGAGATCAGATACGTAAGGAATCTAGAGTTTGGCCAACCTGATATTCCGGAACTCAGCCGTCCATTGATTCTAGAACCCAGAATTTTTCAGAATGTTAGAATGCTGACGTGGAAGCATTCTGGACGTCAGACACCTTAACTTCCGAATGGCAGGCATTTTAGGAATTTAGAATTTCTCCGTGCTGTGCAATCTAGAATTCCACCACAATCCGATTCCAGAATGCAGACATTTGGTGCTTCTGGAATTCAGAAACCCTGAGTTCCAGAATGTGGACATTGAATGACTCTCGAGTTCAGACACGCAAGGATTCTAGAGTTTGGCCACCCTGACATTCCAGAACTACACCGTCAATTGATTCTAGAACCCAGAATCTTTCAGAATGGTAGAATGCTGACGTGGTAGCATTCTGGACGTCAGACACCTTAACTTCCGGCTAGCAGCCATTTTTGTACTTTAGAATTTCTCCGTGCTGTGCAATCTAGAATTCCACCACAATCCGATTCTAGAATGCAGACATTTGGTGTTTCTGGAATTCAGACACGCTGAGTGCCGGAATGTGGACATTGAATGACTCTCGGGTTCAGACACAAAAGGATTGTAGAGTTTGGCCACCCTGACTTTCTGGAACTCAGCCGTCCATTGATTCTAGAACCCAGAATCTTTCAGAATGGAAGAATGCTGACGTGGTAGCATTCTGGACGTCAGACACCTTAACTTCCGGCTAGCAGGCATTTTAGGACTTTAGAATTCCGCCGTGCTGTGCATTCCAGAATTCCACCACATTCCGATTCTAGAATGAAGACATTTGGTGCTTCTGGAATTCAGACACACTGAGTTCCGGAATGTGGACATTGAATGACCCTTGAGTTCAGACACGCAAGGATTCTAGAGTTTGGCCAGCCTGACATTCCGGAACTCAGCCATACATTGATTCTAGAACAAAGAATCTTTCAGAACTGTAGAATGCTGACGTGGTAGCATTCTGGACGTCAGACAAATTAACTCCCGGCTAGCAGGCATTTTAGGTCTTTAGAATTCCACCGTGCTGTGCATTCTAGAATACCGCCACATTGCGATTCTAGAAAACAGACTTTTGGTGCTTCTGGAATTCAGACACCCTGAGTTCCGGAATGTGGACATTGAATGACTCTCGAGTTCAGACTTGTAAGGATTCTAGAGTTTGGCCACCCTGACATTCCAGAACTCAGCCGTCAATTGATTCTAGAACCCAGAATCTTTCAGAATGGTAGAATGCTGACCTCGTAGCATTCTGGATGCAGATACCTTAACTTCCGGCTAGCAGGCATTTTAGGAAATTACAATTCCGCCGTGCTGTGCATTCTAGAATTCCGCAACATTCCGATTCTAGAATGCGGTCATTTGGTGCTTCTGGAATTCAGACCCTCTGAGTTCCGGAATATGGACATTGAATGACTCTCGAGATCAGATATGTAAGGATTCTAGAGTATGGCCACCCTGACATTCCGGAACAAAAACATCCATTGATTCTTTAACCCAGAATCTTTCAGAATGGTAGGATGCTAATGTGGCAGCATTCTGGACGTTAGACACCTTAACTTCTGGCTAGCAGGCATTTTAGGAGTTTAGAATTCTGCCGTGCTGTGCTTTCTAGAGATCCGCCACATTCCGATTCAAAAATGCAGACTTTTGATGCTTCTTGAATTCAGACACCCTGAGTTCCGGAATGTGGACATTGAATGACTCTCGAGTTCAGACACGCAAGGATTCTAGAGTTTGGCCACCCTTGCGTTCCGGAACTCAGCCGTCAATTGATTCTAGAACCCACAATCTTTCACAATGGTAGAATAATGACGTGGTAGCATTCTGGACATCAGACACCTTAACTTCTGGCTAGCAGGCATTTTAGGACTTTAGAATTCCACCGTGCTGTGCATTCTAGAATTTCACCACATTCCGATTCTAGAATACAGACATTTGGTGCTTCTGGAATTCAGACACCCTGAGTTCCAGAATGTGGACATTGAATGACTCTCGAGTTCAGACACGCAAGGATTTTAGAGTTTGTCCATCCTGACATTACAGAACAAAGCCGTCGATTTTTTCTAGAACCCAGTATCTTTCAAAATGGTAGAATGCTGACGTGGTAGCTTTCTGGACGACAGACACCTTAACTTCCGGCTAGCAGTCATTTTAGGAATATAGAATTTCTCTCTGCTGTGCATCCTGGAATTCCGCCATATTCCGATTCTAAAATGCAGTAATTTGGTGCTTCTGGAATTCAGACACCCTGAGTTCCGGAATGTGGACTTTGAATGACTCTCGAGTTCAGAGATGCAAGGAATGTAGAGTTTAGCCACCCTGACATTCTGGAACTCAGCCGTCCATTGATTATAGAACCCAGAATCTTTCACAATGGTAGAATGATGACATGGTAGCATTCTGGACGTCAGACACCTTAACTTCCGGCTAGCAGGCATTTTATGACTTTAGAATTCCACGATGTTGTGCATTCTAGAATTCCACCATATTCCGATTCTAGAATGCAGACATTTGGTGCTACTGGAATTCACATACCCTGAGTTCCGGAATGTGGACATTGAATGACTCTCGAGTTCAGACACGCAATGATTCTAGAGTTTGGCCAACCTGACATTATGGAATGCAACCGTCCATTGATTCTAGAACCCAGAATCTTTCAGAATGGTAGGATGCTGGCGTGATAGCATTCTGGACGTCAGACACTTTAACTTTTGGCTAGCAGGCATTATAGGACTTTAGAATTCCACCATGCTGTGCATTCTTGAATTTCACCACATTCCAATTCCAGAATTCAAACATTTGTTGCTTCTGGAATTCAGACACCCTGCGTTCCGGAATGTGGACATTGAATGACTCTCGAGTTCAGACACGCAAGGATTCTAGAGTTTGGCCACCCTGACATTCCGGAACTCAGCCATCCATTGATTCTAGAACACAGAATCTTTCAGAATGGTAGAATGCTGACTTGGTAGCATTCCGGACGTCAAACACCTTAACTTCCAGCTAGAAGGCATTTTAGGACATTAGAATTCCACCGTGCTGTGCATTCTAGAATTCTGCCACATTACGATTCTAAATGCAGACATTTGGTGCTTCTGGAATTCAGACATCTTGAGTTAGGGAATGTGGACTCTGAATGACTCTCGAGTTCAGACACGCAATGATTTTAGAGTTTGGCCGCCCTGACATTCCGGAACTCAGCCATCCATTGATTCTAGAACTCAGAATATTTCAGAATGGTAGAAAGCTGACCTAGTAGCATTCTGGATATCAGACACCTTATCTTCCGGCTAGCAGGCATTTTAGGACTTTAGAATTCTGCCATGCTGTGCATTCTAGAATTCCGCCACATTCCGATTCTAGAATGCAGACATTTGGTGCTTCTCGAATTCAGACACCCTGAATTCCGGAATGTGGACACTGAAAGACTCTCGAGTTCTGACACGCCAGGATTCTAGAGTGTGACCGCCGTGACATTTCAGAACTCAGCCGTCCATTGATTCTAGAACCCGGAATCTTTCAGAACTTTAGAATGCTGACCTAGTAGCATTCTGGAGGTCAGACATCTTAACTTCCAACAAGAAGGCATTTCAGGACTTTAGAATTCCACCGTGCTGTGCATTTTAGAATTCTGCCACATTACGATTCTAAATGCAGACATTTGGTGCTTCTGGAATTCAGACACCCTGAGTTCCGGAATGTGGACACTGAATGACTCTCGAGTTCAGACACGCAATGATTCTAGAGTTTGGCCACCCTGACATTCTGGAACTCAGCCATCCATTGATTCAAGAACCCAGAATATTTCAGAATGGTAGAATGCTGTCCTGGTAGCATATTGGACGTTAGACACCTTAACTTCCGGCTAGCAGGCATTTTAGGATTTTAGAATTCCGCCGTGCTGTGCATTCTAGAATTCCGCTACATTCCGATTCTAGAATGCAGACATTTGTTTCTTCTGGAATTCAGACACCCATGGGTCCGGAAAGTGCGCATTGAATGACACTCGAGTTCAGACACGTAAGGATTCTAGAGTTTGGACATCCTGACATTCTGGAACTCAACCGTCCATAGATTCTAGAACCCAGAATCTTTCAGAACGGTAGAATGCTGACATGGTAGCATTCTGGACGTCAGACAACTTAACTTCCGGCTAGCAGGCATTATAGGACTTTAGAATTCCGCCGTGCTGTGCATTCTAGAATTCCGCCACATTCCGATTCTAGAATGCAGACATTTGGTGCAACTGGAATTCAGACACCCTGAGTTTCAGAATGTGGACAATGAATGACTCTCGAGTTCAGACACCCAAGGATTCTAGAGTTTGGCCACCCTGACATTCCGGAACTCAGCCATCCATTGATTCTAGAACCCAGAATCTTTCAAAACGGTAGAATGCTGACCTAGTAGCATTCAGGACGTCAGATACCTTAACTTGCTGGTAGCACGAAATTTAGGACTTTAGAATTCTGCCGTACTGTGCAGTATAGAATTCCGCCACATTACGATTCTAAATGCAGACATTTGGTGCTTCTGGAAATCAGACACCCTGAGTTCCGGAATGTGGACACTGAATGACTCTCGAGTTCAGACACGCAATGATTCTAGAGTTTGGCCACCCTGACATTCCGGAACTCAGCCATCCATTGATTCTAGAACCCAGAATATTTCAGAATGGTAGAATGCTGTCCTGGTAGCATATTGGATGTTAGACACCTTAACTTCCGGCTAGCAGGCATTTTAGGATTTTAGAATTCTGCCGTGCTGTGCATTCTAGAATTCCGCCACATTCCGATTCTAGAATGCAGACATTTGGTTCTTCTGGAATTCAGACAACCTGAGTTCTGGAATGTGCACATTGAATGACACTCGAGTTCAGACACGTAAGGATTCTAGAGTTTGGCCATCCTGACATTCTGGAACTCAACCGTCCGTAGATTCTAGAACCCAGAATCTTTCAGAACGGTAGAATGCTGACGTGGTAGCATTCTGGACGTCAGACAACTTAACTTCCAGCTAGCAGGCATTATAGGACTTTAGAATTCCGCCGTGCTGTGCATTCTAGAATTCCGCCACATTCCGATTCTAGAATGCAGACATTTGGTGCATCTGGAATTCAGACACCCTGAGTTTCAGAATGTGGATATTGAATGACTTTAGATTTCTGACTCGTAATAATTCTGGACTTTGGCCACCCTGACATTCCGGAACTCAACTGTCCATTGATTCTAGAACCCAGAATCTTTAAGAATGGTAGGATGCTGACGTGGTAGCATTCTGGACGTCAGACAACTTAACTTCCGGCTAGGAGACATTATAGGAATTTAGAATTCCACCGTGCTGTGCATTCTAGAATTCCGCCACATTCCGATTCGAGAATGCAGACATTTGGTGCTTCTGGAATTCAGACACCCTGAATTCCGGAATGTGGACATTGAATGACTCTCGATTTCAGTCACATAAGGATTCTAGAGTTTGGCCACCCTGACATTCCGGAACTCAACCATCCATTGATTCTAGAACCCAGAATCTTTCAGAACGGTAGAATGCTGACGTGGTAGCATACTGGACGTCAGACACCTTAACTTCCGGCTCGCAGGCATTTTAGGACTTTAGAATTCCACCGTGCTGTGCATTCTAGAATTCCACCACATTCCGATTCTAGAATGCAGACATTTGGTGCTTCTGGAATTCAGACACCCTGAGTTCCAGAATGTGGACATTGAATGACTCTCTAGTTCAGACACGCAAGGATTCTAGGGTTTGCCCACCCTGACATTCCAGAACTAAGCTGTCCATTGATTCTAGAACCCAGAATCTTTCAGTATGGTAGAATGCTGACGGGGTAGCATTCTGGACATCAGACAGCTTAACTTCCGGCTCGCAGTCATTTTTGGACTTTAGAATTTCTCCGTGCTGTGCATTCTAGAATTCCAACACAATCCGAATCTAGAATGCAGACATATGGTGCTTCTGGAATTCAGACACCCTGAGTTCTGGAATGTGGACATTGAATGACCCTCGAGTTCAGACAGGTAAGGATTCCAGAGTTTGACCAACCTGATATTCCGGAACTCAACCGTCCATTGATTCTGGAATCAGAATCGTTCAGAATGGTAGAATGCTGACATGGTAGCATTCCGGACGTCAGACAACTTAACTTCCGGCTAGCAGGCATTTTAGGACTTTAGAATGTTGCCGTGCTGTGCATTCTAGAACTCTGCTACATTCCAATTCTAGAATGCTGACATTTGGTGTTTCTGGAATTCAGCCACCCTGAGTGCCGGAATGTGGACATTGAATGACTCTCGAGTTCAGACACAAAAGGATTGTAGAATTTGGCCACCCTGACTTTCTGGAACTCAGCCGTCCATTGATTCTAGAAGCCAGAATCTTTCAGAATGGTAGAATGCTGACGTGGTAGCATTCTGGACGTCAGGCACCTTAACTTCCGGCTAGCAGTCATTTGAGGACTTTAGAATTCCGCCAAGCAGTGCATTCTAGAATTCCGCCACATTGTGATTCTAGAATACAGACTTTTGGTCCTTCTGGAATTCAGACCCCCTGAGTTCCGGAATGTGGACATTGAATGACTCTCGAGTTCAGACACGCAAGGACTCTAGAATTTGGCCAAACTGACATTCCTCAACTCAGCCTTCCATTGATTCTAGAACCCAGAATCTTTCAGAATGGTAGAATGCTGACCTCGTAGCACTCTGGACGTCAGATACCTTAACTTCCGGCTAGCAGGCATATTAGGATTTCAGAAGTCCACCGTGCTGTGCATTCTGGAATTCCACGACATTCCGAATCTAGAATGCACACAGTTGGTGCTTCTGGAATTCAGACACCCTGAGGTCTGGAATGTGGACATTGAATGACTCTCGAGTTCAGACACGCAATGATTCTAGAGTTTGGCCTCCCTGACATTCCAGAACTCAGCCGTCCGTTGATTCTAGAACCCAGAATCTTTCAGAATGGTAGAATGCTGACGTGGTAGCATACTGGACGTCAGACACTTTAACTTCCGGCTCGCAGTCATTTTAGGACTTTAGATTTCCACCGTGCTGTGCATTCTAGAATTCCACCACATTCCGATTCTAGAATGCAGACATTTGGTGGTTCTGGAATTCAGACACCATGAGTTCCAGAATGTGGACATTGAACGACTCTCGAGTTCAGACACGCAAGGATTCTAGAGTTTGGACACCCTGATTTTCCAGAACTAAGCCGTCCATTGATTCTAGAACCCAGAATCTTTCAGAATGGTAGAATGCTGACGTGGTAGCATTCTGGACGTCAGACACCTTAACTTCCGGCTAGCAGTCATTTTTGGACTTTAGAATTTCTCCGTGCTGTGCATTCTAGAACTCTCCCACATTCCGATTCTAGAATGCTGACATTTGTTGATTCTGGAATTCAGACAGCCTGAGTTCTGGAATGTGGACATTGAATGACTCTCGAGTTCAGACACGCAAGGACTCTAGAGTTTGGCCACCCTGACATTCCGGAACTCAGCTATAAATTGATTCTAGAACACAGAATCTTTCAGAACTGTAGAATGCTGACGTGGTAGCATTCTTGACGTCAGACAAATTAACTCCCGGCTAGCAGGCATTTTAGGTCTTTAGAATTCCACCATGCTGTGCATTCTAGAATTCCACCACATTGTGATTCTAGAATACAGACTTTTGGTGCTTCTGGAATTCAGACCCCCTGAGTTCCGGAATGTGGACATTGAATGACTCTTGAGTTCAGACACGTAAGGATTCTAGAGTTTGGCCACCCTGACATTCCAGAACTCAGCCGTCCATTGATGCTAGAACCCAGTATCATTCAGAACGGTAGAATGCTGACGTGGTAGCATTCTGGACATGAGATATCTTAACTTCTGGATAGCAGGCATTTTAGGACTTTAGAATTCCGCCGTGCTGTGCATTCTAGAATTCCGCCACATTCCGATTCTAGAATGCAGACATTTGGTGCTTCTGGAATTCAGACACCCTGAGTTCCGGCATGTGAACATTGAATGACTCTCTGGTTCAGACACGTAAGGACTCTAGAGTTTGGCCAGCCTGACATTCCGGAACTCTAACATCCATTGACTCTAGAACCCAGAATCTTTCAGAATGGTAGAATGCTGACCTCGTAGCATTCTGGACGTCAGATACCTTAACTTCCGGCTAGCAGGTATTTTAGGAATTTACAATTCCACCGTGCTGTGCATTCTAGAATTCTGCCACATTCCCATTCTAGAATGCCGACATTTGGTGCTTCTGGAAATCAGACGCTCTGAGTTCCGGTATGTGGACATTAAATTACTCTCGAGATCAGATACGTAAGGAATCTAGAGTTTGGCCAACCTGATATTCCGGAACTCAGCCGTCCATTGATTCTAGAACCCAGAATTTTTCAGAATGTTAGAATGCTGACGTGGAAGCATTCTGGACGTCAGACACCTTAACTTCCGAATGGCAGGCATTTTAGGAATTTAGAATTTCTCCGTGCTGTGCAATCTAGAATTCCACCACAATCCGATTCCAGAATGCAGACATTTGGTGCTTCTGGAATTCAGAAACCCTGAGTTCCAGAATGTGGACATTGAATGACTCTCGAGTTCAGACACGCAAGGATTCTAGAGTTTGGCCACCCTGACATTCCAGAACTACACCGTCAATTGATTCTAGAACCCAGAATCTTTCAGAATGGTAGAATGCTGACGTGGTAGCATTCTGGACGTCAGACACCTTAACTTCCGGCTAGCAGCCATTTTTGTACTTTAGAATTTCTCCGTGCTGTGCAATCTAGAATTCCACCACAATCCGATTCTAGAATGCAGACATTTGGTGTTTCTGGAATTCAGACACGCTGAGTGCCGGAATGTGGACATTGAATGACTCTCGGGTTCAGACACAAAAGGATTGTAGAGTTTGGCCACCCTGACTTTCTGGAACTCAGCCGTCCATTGATTCTAGAACCCAGAATCTTTCAGAATGGAAGAATGCTGACGTGGTAGCATTCTGGACGTCAGACACCTTAACTTCCGGCTAGCAGGCATTTTAGGACTTTAGAATTCCGCCGTGCTGTGCATTCCAGAATTCCACCACATTCCGATTCTAGAATGAAGACATTTGGTGCTTCTGGAATTCAGACACACTGAGTTCCGGAATGTGGACATTGAATGACTCTTGAGTTCAGACACGCAAGGATTCTAGAGTTTGGCCAGCCTGACATTCCGGAACTCAGCCATACATTGATTCTAGAACAAAGAATCTTTCAGAACTGTAGAATGCTGACGTGGTAGCATTCTGGACGTCAGACAAATTAACTCCCGGCTAGCAGGCATTTTAGGTCTTTAGAATTCCACCGTGCTGTGCATTCTAGAATACCGCCACATTGCGATTCTAGAAAACAGACTTTTGGTGCTTCTGGAATTCAGACACCCTGAGTTCCGGAATGTGGACATTGAATGACTCTCGAGTTCAGACTTGTAAGGATTCTAGAGTTTGGCCACCCTGACATTCCAGAACTCAGCCGTCAATTGATTCTAGAACCCAGAATCTTTCAGAATGGTAGAATGCTGACCTCGTAGCATTCTGGATGCAGATACCTTAACTTCCGGCTAGCAGGCATTTTAGGAAATTACAATTCCGCCGTGCTGTGCATTCTAGAATTCCGCAACATTCCGATTCTAGAATGCGGTCATTTGGTGCTTCTGGAATTCAGACCCTCTGAGTTCCGGAATATGGACATTGAATGACTCTCGAGATCAGATATGTAAGGATTCTAGAGTATGGCCACCCTGACATTCCGGAACAAAAACATCCATTGATTCTTTAACCCAGAATCTTTCAGAATGGTAGGATGCTAATGTGGCAGCATTCTGGACGTTAGACACCTTAACTTCTGGCTAGCAGGCATTTTAGGAGTTTAGAATTCTGCCGTGCTGTGCTTTCTAGAGATCCGCCACATTCCGATTCAAAAATGCAGACTTTTGATGCTTCTTGAATTCAGACACCCTGAGTTCCGGAATGTGGACATTGAATGACTCTCGAGTTCAGACACGCAAGGATTCCAGAGTTTGGCCACCCTTGCGTTCCGGAACTCAGCCGTCAATTGATTCTAGAACCCACAATCTTTCACAATGGTAGAATAATGACGTGGTAGCATTCTGGACATCAGACACCTTAACTTCTGGCTAGCAGGCATTTTAGGACTTTAGAATTCCACCGTGCTGTGCATTCTAGAATTTCACCTCATTCCGATTCTAGAATACAGACATTTGGTGCTTCTGGAATTCAGACACCCTGAGTTCCAGAATGTGGACATTGAATGACTCTTGAGTTCAGACACGCAAGGATTTTAGAGTTTGTCCACCCTGACATTACAGAACAAAGCCGTCGATTTTTTCTAGAACCCAGTATCTTTCAAAATGGTAGAATGCTGACGTGGTAGCATTCTGGACGACAGACACCTTAACTTCCGGCTAGCAGTCATTTTAGGAATATAGAATTTCTCTCTGCTGTGCATCCTGGAATTCCGCCATATTCCGATTCTAAAATGCAGTAATTTGGTGCTTCTGGAATTCAGACACCCTGAGTTCCGGAATGTGGACTTTGAATGACTCTCGAGTTCAGAGATGCAAGGAATGTAGAGTTTAGCCACCCTGACATTCTGGAACACAGCCGTCCATTGATTATAGAACCCAGAATCTTTCACAATGGTAGAATGATGACATGGTAGCATTCTGGACGTCAGACACCTTAACTTCTGGCTAGCAGGCATTTTATGACTTTAGAATTCCACGATGTTGTGCATTCTAGAATTCCACCATATTCCGATTCTAGAATGCAGACATTTGGTGCTACTGGAATTCACATACCCTGAGTTCCGGAATGTGGACATTGAATGACTCTCGAGTTCAGACACGCAATGATTCTAGAGTTTGGCCAACCTGACATTATGGAATGCAACCGTCCATTGATTCTAGAACCCAGAATCTTTCAGAATGGTAGGATGCTGGCGTGATAGCATTCTGGACGTCAGACACTTTAACTTTTGGCTAGCAGGCATTATAGGACTTTAGAATTCCACCATGCTGTGCATTCTTGAATTTCACCACATTCCAATTCCAGAATTCAAACATTTGTTGCTTCTGGAATTCAGACACCCTGCGTTCCGGAATGTGGATATTGAATGACTCTCGAGTTCAGACACGCAAGGATTCTAGAGTTTGGCCACCCTGACATTCCGGAACTCAGCCATCCATTGATTCTAGAACACAGAATCTTTCAGAATGGTAGAATGCTGACTTGGTAGCATTCCGGACGTCAAACACCTTAACTTCCAGCTAGAAGGCATTTTAGGACATTAGAATTCCACCGTGCTGTGCATTCTAGAATTCTGCCACATTACGATTCTAAATGCAGACATTTGGTGCTTCTGGAATTCAGACATCTTGAGTTAGGGAATGTGGACTCTGAATGACTCTCGAGTTCAGACATGCAATGATTTTAGAGTTTGGCCGCCCTGACATTCCGGAACTCAGCCATCCATTGATTCTAGAACTCAGAATATTTCAGAATGGTAGAAAGCTGACCTAGTAGCATTCTGGATATCAGACACCTTATCTTCCGGCTAGCAGGCATTTTAGGACTTTAGAATTCTGCCATGCTGTGCATTCTAGAATTCCGCCACATTCCGATTCTAGAATGCAGACATTTGGTGCTTCTCGAATTCAGACACCCTGAATTCCGGAATGTGGACACTGAAAGACTCTTGAGTTCTGACACGCCAGGATTCTAGAGTGTGACCGCCGTGACATTTCAGAACTCAGCCGTCCATTGATTCTAGAACCCGGAATCTTTCAGAACTTTAGAATGCTGACCTAGTAGCATTCTGGAGGTCAGACATCTTAACTTCCAACAAGAAGGCATTTCAGGACTTTAGAATTCCACCGTGCTGTGCATTTTAGAATTCTGCCACATTACGATTCTAAATGCAGACATTTGGTGCTTCTGGAATTCAGACACCCTGAGTTCCGGAATGTGGACACTGAATGACTCTCGAGTTCAGACACGCAATGATTCTAGAGTTTGGCCACCCTGACATTCTGGAACTCAGCCATCCATTGATTCAAGAACCCAGAATATTTCAGAATGGTAGAATGCTGTCCTGGTAGCATATTGGACGTTAGACACCTTAACTTCCGGCTAGCAGGCATTTTAGGATTTTAGAATTCCGCCGTGCTGTGCATTCTAGAATTCCGCTACATTCCGATTCTAGAATGCAGACATTTGTTTCTTCTGGAATTCAGACACCCATGGGTCCGGAAAGTGCGCATTGAATGACACTCGAGTTCAGACACGTAAGGATTCTAGAGTTTGGACATCCTGACATTCTGGAACTCAACCGTCCATAGATTCTAGAACCCAGAATCTTTCAGAACGGTAGAATGCTGACATGGTAGCATTCTGGACGTCAGACAACTTAACTTCCGGCTAGCAGGCATTATAGGACTTTAGAATTCCGCCGTGCTGTGCATTCTAGAATTCCGCCACATTCCGATTCTAGAATGCAGACATTTGGTGCAACTGGAATTCAGACACCCTGAGTTTCAGAATGTGGACAATGAATGACTCTCGAGTTCAGACACCCAAGGATTCTAGAGTTTGGCCACCCTGACATTCCGGAACTCAGCCATCCATTGATTGATTCTAGAACCCAGAATCTTTCAAAACGGTAGAATGCTGACCTAGTAGCATTCAGGACGTCAGATACCTTAACTTGCTGGTAGCACGAAATTTAGGACTTTAGAATTCTGCCGTACTGTGCAGTATAGAATTCCGCCACATTACGATTCTAAATGCAGACATTTGGTGCTTCTGGAAATCAGACACCCTGAGTTCCGGAATGTGGACACTGAATGACTCTCGAGTTCAGACACGCAATGATTCTAGAGTTTGGCCACCCTGACATTCCGGAACTCAGCCATCCATTGATTCTAGAACCCAGAATATTTCAGAATGGTAGAATGCTGTCCTGGTAGCATATTGGACGTTAGACACCTTAACTTCCGGCTAGCAGGCATTTTAGGATTTTAGAATTCTGCCGTGCTGTGCATTCTAGAATTCCGCCACATTCCGATTCTAGAATGCAGACATTTGGTTCTTCTGGAATTCAGACAACCTGAGTTCTGGAATGTGCACATTGAATGACACTCGAGTTCAGACACGTAAGGATTCTAGAGTTTGGCCATCCTGACATTCTGGAACTCAACCGTCCGTAGATTCTAGAACCCAGAATCTTTCAGAACGGTAGAATGCTGACGTGGTAGCATTCTGGACGTCAGACAACTTAACTTCCAGCTAGCAGGCATTATAGGACTTTAGAATTCCGCCGTGCTGTGCATTCTAGAATTCCGCCACATTCCGATTCTAGAATGCAGACATTTGGTGCATCTGGAATTCAGACACCCTGAGTTTCAGAATGTGGATATTGAATGACTTTAGATTTCTGACTCGTAATAATTCTGGACTTTGGCCACCCTGACATTCCGGAACTCAACTGTCCATTGATTCTAGAACCCAGAATCTTTAAGAATGGTAGGATGCTGACGTGGTAGCATTCTGGACGTCAGACAACTTAACTTCCGGCTAGGAGACATTATAGGAATTTAGAATTCCACCGTGCTGTGCATTCTAGAATTCCGCCACATTCCGATTCGAGAATGCAGACATTTGGTGCTTCTGGAATTCAGACACCCTGAATTCCGGAATGTGGACATTGAATGACTCTCGATTTCAGTCACATAAGGATTCTAGAGTTTGGCCACCCTGACATTCCGGAACTCAACCATCCATTGATTCTAGAACCCAGAATCTTTCAGAACGGTAGAATGCTGACGTGGTAGCATACTGGACGTCAGACACCTTAACTTCCGGCTCGCAGGCATTTTAGGACTTTAGAATTCCACCGTGCTGTGCATTCTAGAATTCCACCACATTCCGATTCTAGAATGCAGACATTTGGTGCTTCTGGAATTCAGACACCCTGAGTTCCAGAATGTGGACATTGAATGACTCTCTAGTTCAGACACGCAAGGATTCTAGAGTTTGCCCACCCTGACACTCCAGAACTAAGCTGTCCATTGATTCTAGAACCCAGAATCTTTCAGTATGGTAGAATGCTGACGGGGTAGCCTTCTGGACATCAGACAGGTTAACTTCCGGCTCGCAGTCATTTTTGGACTTTAGAATTTCTCCGTGCTGTGCATTCTAGAATTCCAACACAATCCGAATCTAGAATGCAGACATTTGGTGCTTCTGGAATTCAGACACCCTGAGTTCTGGAATGTGGACATTGAATGACCCTCGAGTTCAGACAGGTAAGGATTCCAGAGTTTGACCAACCTGATATTCCGGAACTCAACCGTCCATTGATTCTGGAATCAGAATCGTTCAGAATGGTAGAATGCTGACATGGTAGCATTCCGGACGTCAGACAACTTAACTTCCGGCTAGCAGGCATTTTAGGACTTTAGAATGTTGCCGTGCTGTGCATTCTAGAACTCTGCTACATTCCAATTCTAGAATGCTGACATTTGGTGTTTCTGGAATTCAGCCACCCTGAGTGCCGGAATGTGGACATTGAATGACTCTCGAGTTCAGACACAAAAGGATTGTAGAATTTGGCCACCCTGACTTTCTGGAACTCAGCCGTCCATTGATTCTAGAAGCCAGAATCTTTCAGAATGGTAGAATGCTGACGTGGTAGCATTCTGGACGTCAGGCACCTTAACTTCCGGCTAGCAGTCATTTGAGGACTTTAGAATTCCGCCAAGCAGTGCATTCTAGAATTCCGCCACATTGTGATTCTAGAATACAGACTTTTGGTCCTTCTGGAATTCAGACCCCCTGAGTTCCGGAATGTGGACATTGAATGACTCTCGAGTTCAGACACGCAAGGACTCTAGAATTTGGCCAAACTGACATTCCTCAACTCAGCCTTCCATTGATTCTAGAACCCAGAATCCTTCAGAATGGTAGAATGCTGACCTCGTAGCACTCTGGACGTCAGATACCTTAACTTCCGGCTAGCAGGCATATTAGGATTTCAGAAGTCCACCGTGCTGTGCATTCTGGAATTCCACGACATTCCGAATCTAGAATGCACACAGTTGGTGCTTCTGGAATTCAGACACCCTGAGGTCTGGAATGTGGACATTGAATGACTCTCGAGTTCAGACACGCAATGATTCTAGAGTTTGGCCTCCCTGACATTCCAGAACTCAGCCGTCCGTTGATTCTAGAACCCAGAATCTTTCAGAATGGTAGAATGCTGACGTGGTAGCATACTGGACGTCAGACACTTTAACTTCCGGCTCGCAGTCATTTTAGGACTTTAGATTTCCACCGTGCTGTGCATTCTAGAATTCCACCACATTCCGATTCTAGAATGCAGACATTTGGTGGTTCTGGAATTCAGACACCATGAGTTCCAGAACGTGGACATTGAACGACTCTCGAGTTCAGACACGCAAGGATTCTAGAGTTTGGACACCCTGATATTCCAGAACTAAGCCGTCCATTGATTCTAGAACCCAGAATCTTTCAGAACGGTAGAATGCTGACGTGGTAGCATTCTGGACGTCAGACACCTTAACTTCCGGCTAGCAGTCATTTTTGGACTTTAGAATTTCTCCGTGCTGTGCATTCTAGAACTCTCCCACATTCCGATTCTAGAATGCTGACATTTGTTGATTCTGGAATTCAGACAGCCTGAGTTCTGGAATGTGGACATTGAATGACTCTCGAGTTCAGACACGCAAGGACTCTAGAGTTTGGCCACCCTGACATTCCGGAACTCAGCTATAAATTGATTCTAGAACACAGAATCTTTCAGAACTGTAGAATGCTGACGTGGTAGCATTCTTGACGTCAGACAAATTAACTCCCGGCTAGCAGGCATTTTAGGTCTTTAGAATTCCACCATGCTGTGCATTCTAGAATTCCACCACATTGTGATTCTAGAATACAGACTTTTGGTGCTTCTGGAATTCAGACCCCCTGAGTTCCGGAATGTGGACATTGAATGACTCTTGAGTTCAGACACGTAAGGATTCTAGAGTTTGGCCACCCTGACATTCCAGAACTCAGCCGTCCATTGATGCTAGAACCCAGTATCATTCAGAACGGTAGAATGCTGACGTGGTAGCATTCTGGACATGAGATATCTTAACTTCTGGATAGCAGGCATTTTAGGACTTTAGAATTCCGCCGTGCTGTGCATTCTAGAATTCCGCCACATTCCGATTCTAGAATGCAGACATTTGGTGCTTCTGGAATTCAGACACCCTGAGTTCCGGCATGTGAACATTGAATGACTCTCTGGTTCAGACACGTAAGGACTCTAGAGTTTGGCCAGCCTGACATTCTGGAACTCAAACATCCATTGACTCTAGAACCCAGAATCTTTCAGAATGGTAGAATGCTGACCTCGTAGCATTCTGGACGTCAGATACCTTAACTTCCGGCTAGCAGGTATTTTAGGAATTTACAATTCCACCGTGCTGTGCATTCTAGAATTCTGCCACATTCCCATTCTAGAATGCCGACATTTGGTGCTTCTGGAAATCAGACGCTCTGAGTTCCGGTATGTGGACATTAAATTACTCTCGAGATCAGATACGTAAGGAATCTAGAGTTTGGCCAACCTGATATTCCGGAACTCAGCCGTCCATTGATTCTAGAACCCAGAATTTTTCAGAATGTTAGAATGCTGACGTGGAAGCATTCTGGACGTCAGACACCTTAACTTCCGAATGGCAGGCATTTTAGGAATTTAGAATTTCTCCGTGCTGTGCAATCTAGAATTCCACCACAATCCGATTCCAGAATGCAGACATTTGGTGCTTCTGGAATTCAGAAACCCTGAGTTCCAGAATGTGGACATTGAATGACTCTCGAGTTCAGACACGCAAGGATTCTAGAGTTTGGCCACCCTGACATTCCAGAACTACACCGTCAATTGATTCTAGAACCCAGAATCTTTCAGAATGGTAGAATGCTGACGTGGTAGCATTCTGGACGTCAGACACCTTAACTTCCGGCTAGCAGCCATTTTTGTACTTTAGAATTTCTCCGTGCTGTGCAATCTAGAATTCCACCACAATCCGATTCTAGAATGCAGACATTTGGTGTTTCTGGAATTCAGACACGCTGAGTGCCGGAATGTGGACATTGAATGACTCTCGGGTTCAGACACAAAAGGATTGTAGAGTTTGGCCACCCTGACTTTCTGGAACTCAGCCGTCCATTGATTCTAGAACCCAGAATCTTTCAGAATGGAAGAATGCTGACGTGGTAGCATTCTGGACGTCAGACACCTTAACTTCCGGCTAGCAGGCATTTTAGGACTTTAGAATTCCGCCGTGCTGTGCATTCCAGAATTCCACCACATTCCGATTCTAGAATGAAGACATTTGGTGCTTCTGGAATTCAGACACACTGAGTTCCGGAATGTGGACATTGAATGACCCTTGAGTTCAGACACGCAAGGATTCTAGAGTTTGGCCAGCCTGACATTCCGGAACTCAGCCATACATTGATTCTAGAACAAAGAATCTTTCAGAACTGTAGAATGCTGACGTGGTAGCATTCTGGACGTCAGACAAATTAACTCCCGGCTAGCAGGCATTTTAGGTCTTTAGAATTCCACCGTGCTGTGCATTCTAGAATACCGCCACATTGCGATTCTAGAAAACAGACTTTTGGTGCTTCTGGAATTCAGACACCCTGAGTTCCGGAATGTGGACATTGAATGACTCTCGAGTTCAGACTTGTAAGGATTCTAGAGTTTGGCCACCCTGACATTCCAGAACTCAGCCGTCAATTGATTCTAGAACCCAGAATCTTTCAGAATGGTAGAATGCTGACCTCGTAGCATTCTGGATGCAGATACCTTAACTTCCGGCTAGCAGGCATTTTAGGAAATTACAATTCCGCCGTGCTGTGCATTCTAGAATTCCGCAACATTCCGATTCTAGAATGCGGTCATTTGGTGCTTCTGGAATTCAGACCCTCTGAGTTCCGGAATATGGACATTGAATGACTCTCGAGATCAGATATGTAAGGATTCTAGAGTATGGCCACCCTGACATTCCGGAACAAAAACATCCATTGATTCTTTAACCCAGAATCTTTCAGAATGGTAGGATGCTAATGTGGCAGCATTCTGGACGTTAGACACCTTAACTTCTGGCTAGCAGGCATTTTAGGAGTTTAGAATTCTGCCGTGCTGTGCTTTCTAGAGATCCGCCACATTCCGATTCAAAAATGCAGACTTTTGATGCTTCTTGAATTCAGACACCCTGAGTTCCGGAATGTGGACATTGAATGACTCTCGAGTTCAGACACGCAAGGATTCTAGAGTTTGGCCACCCTTGCGTTCCGGAACTCAGCCGTCAATTGATTCTAGAACCCACAATCTTTCACAATGGTAGAATAATGACGTGGTAGCATTCTGGACATCAGACACCTTAACTTCTGGCTAGCAGGCATTTTAGGACTTTAGAATTCCACCGTGCTGTGCATTCTAGAATTTCACCACATTCCGATTCTAGAATACAGACATTTGGTGCTTCTGGAATTCAGACACCCTGAGTTCCAGAATGTGGACATTGAATGACTCTCGAGTTCAGACACGCAAGGATTTTAGAGTTTGTCCATCCTGACATTACAGAACAAAGCCGTCGATTTTTTCTAGAACCCAGTATCTTTCAAAATGGTAGAATGCTGACGTGGTAGCTTTCTGGACGACAGACACCTTAACTTCCGGCTAGCAGTCATTTTAGGAATATAGAATTTCTCTCTGCTGTGCATCCTGGAATTCCGCCATATTCCGATTCTAAAATGCAGTAACTTGGTGCTTCTGGAATTCAGACACCCTGAGTTCCGGAATGTGGACTTTGAATGACTCTCGAGTTCAGAGATGCAAGGAATGTAGAGTTTAGCCACCCTGACATTCTGGAACTCAGCCGTCCATTGATTATAGAACCCAGAATCTTTCACAATGGTAGAATGATGACATGGTAGCATTCTGGACGTCAGACACCTTAACTTCCGGCTAGCAGGCATTTTATGACTTTAGAATTCCACGATGTTGTGCATTCTAGAATTCCACCATATTCCGATTCTAGAATGCAGACATTTGGTGCTACTGGAATTCACATACCCTGAGTTCCGGAATGTGGACATTGAATGACTCTCGAGTTCAGACACGCAATGATTCTAGAGTTTGGCCAACCTGACATTATGGAATGCAACCGTCCATTGATTCTAGAACCCAGAATCTTTCAGAATGGTAGGATGCTGGCGTGATAGCATTCTGGACGTCAGACACTTTAACTTTTGGCTAGCAGGCATTATAGGACTTTAGAATTCCACCATGCTGTGCATTCTTGAATTTCACCACATTCCAATTCCAGAATTCAAACATTTGTTGCTTCTGGAATTCAGACACCCTGCGTTCCGGAATGTGGACATTGAATGACTCTCGAGTTCAGACACGCAAGGATTCTAGAGTTTGGCCACCCTGACATTCCGGAACTCAGCCATCCATTGATTCTAGAACACAGAATCTTTCAGAATGGTAGAATGCTGACTTGGTAGCATTCCGGACGTCAAACACCTTAACTTCCAGCTAGAAGGCATTTTAGGACATTAGAATTCCACCGTGCTGTGCATTCTAGAATTCTGCCACATTACGATTCTAAATGCAGACATTTGGTGCTTCTGGAATTCAGACATCTTGAGTTAGGGAATGTGGACTCTGAATGACTCTCGAGTTCAGACACGCAATGATTTTAGAGTTTGGCCGCCCTGACATTCCGGAACTCAGCCATCCATTGATTCTAGAACTCAGAATATTTCAGAATGGTAGAAAGCTGACCTAGTAGCATTCTGGATATCAGACACCTTATCTTCCGGCTAGCAGGCATTTTAGGACTTTAGAATTCTGCCATGCTGTGCATTCTAGAATTCCGCCACATTCCGATTCTAGAATGCAGACATTTGGTGCTTCTCGAATTCAGACACCCTGAATTCCGGAATGTGGACACTGAAAGACTCTCGAGTTCTGACACGCCAGGATTCTAGAGTGTGACCGCCGTGACATTTCAGAACTCAGCCGTCCATTGATTCTAGAACCCGGAATCTTTCAGAACTTTAGAATGCTGACCTAGTAGCATTCTGGAGGTCAGACATCTTAACTTCCAACAAGAAGGCATTTCAGGACTTTAGAATTCCACCGTGCTGTGCATTTTAGAATTCTGCCACATTACGATTCTAAATGCAGACATTTGGTGCTTCTGGAATTCAGACACCCTGAGTTCCGGAATGTGGACACTGAATGACTCTCGAGTTCAGACACGCAATGATTCTAGAGTTTGGCCACCCTGACATTCTGGAACTCAGCCATCCATTGATTCAAGAACCCAGAATATTTCAGAATGGTAGAATGCTGTCCTGGTAGCATATTGGACGTTAGACACCTTAACTTCCGGCTAGCAGGCATTTTAGGATTTTAGAATTCCGCCGTGCTGTGCATTCTAGAATTCCGCTACATTCCGATTCTAGAATGCAGACATTTGTTTCTTCTGGAATTCAGACACCCATGGGTCCGGAAAGTGCGCATTGAATGACACTCGAGTTCAGACACGTAAGGATTCTAGAGTTTGGACATCCTGACATTCTGGAACTCAACCGTCCATAGATTCTAGAACCCAGAATCTTTCAGAACGGTAGAATGCTGACATGGTAGCATTCTGGACGTCAGACAACTTAACTTCCGGCTAGCAGGCATTATAGGACTTTAGAATTCCGCCGTGCTGTGCATTCTAGAATTCCGCCACATTCCGATTCTAGAATGCAGACATTTGGTGCAACTGGAATTCAGACACCCTGAGTTTCAGAATGTGGACAATGAATGACTCTCGAGTTCAGACACCCAAGGATTCTAGAGTTTGGCCACCCTGACATTCCGGAACTCAGCCATCCATTGATTCTAGAACCCAGAATCTTTCAAAACGGTAGAATGCTGACCTAGTAGCATTCAGGACGTCAGATACCTTAACTTGCTGGTAGCACGAAATTTAGGACTTTAGAATTCTGCCGTACTGTGCAGTATAGAATTCCGCCACATTACGATTCTAAATGCAGACATTTGGTGCTTCTGGAAATCAGACACCCTGAGTTCCGGAATGTGGACACTGAATGACTCTCGAGTTCAGACACGCAATGATTCTAGAGTTTGGCCACCCTGACATTCCGGAACTCAGCCATCCATTGATTCTAGAACCCAGAATATTTCAGAATGGTAGAATGCTGTCCTGGTAGCATATTGGATGTTAGACACCTTAACTTCCGGCTAGCAGGCATTTTAGGATTTTAGAATTCTGCCGTGCTGTGCATTCTAGAATTCCGCCACATTCCGATTCTAGAATGCAGACATTTGGTTCTTCTGGAATTCAGACAACCTGAGTTCTGGAATGTGCACATTGAATGACACTCGAGTTCAGACACGTAAGGATTCTAGAGTTTGGCCATCCTGACATTCTGGAACTCAACCGTCCGTAGATTCTAGAACCCAGAATCTTTCAGAACGGTAGAATGCTGACGTGGTAGCATTCTGGACGTCAGACAACTTAACTTCCAGCTAGCAGGCATTATAGGACTTTAGAATTCCGCCGTGCTGTGCATTCTAGAATTCCGCCACATTCCGATTCTAGAATGCAGACATTTGGTGCATCTGGAATTCAGACACCCTGAGTTTCAGAATGTGGATATTGAATGACTTTAGATTTCTGACTCGTAATAATTCTGGACTTTGGCCACCCTGACATTCCGGAACTCAACTGTCCATTGATTCTAGAACCCAGAATCTTTAAGAATGGTAGGATGCTGACGTGGTAGCATTCTGGACGTCAGACAACTTAACTTCCGGCTAGGAGACATTATAGGAATTTAGAATTCCACCGTGCTGTGCATTCTAGAATTCCGCCACATTCCGATTCGAGAATGCAGACATTTGGTGCTTCTGGAATTCAGACACCCTGAATTCCGGAATGTGGACATTGAATGACTCTCGATTTCAGTCACATAAGGATTCTAGAGTTTGGCCACCCTGACATTCCGGAACTCAACCATCCATTGATTCTAGAACCCAGAATCTTTCAGAACGGTAGAATGCTGACGTGGTAGCATACTGGACGTCAGACACCTTAACTTCCGGCTCGCAGGCATTTTAGGACTTTAGAATTCCACCGTGCTGTGCATTCTAGAATTCCACCACATTCCGATTCTAGAATGCAGACATTTGGTGCTTCTGGAATTCAGACACCCTGAGTTCCAGAATGTGGACATTGAATGACTCTCTAGTTCAGACACGCAAGGATTCTAGGGTTTGCCCACCCTGACATTCCAGAACTAAGCTGTCCATTGATTCTAGAACCCAGAATCTTTCAGTATGGTAGAATGCTGACGGGGTAGCATTCTGGACATCAGACAGCTTAACTTCCGGCTCGCAGTCATTTTTGGACTTTAGAATTTCTCCGTGCTGTGCATTCTAGAATTCCAACACAATCCGAATCTAGAATGCAGACATATGGTGCTTCTGGAATTCAGACACCCTGAGTTCTGGAATGTGGACATTGAATGACCCTCGAGTTCAGACAGGTAAGGATTCCAGAGTTTGACCAACCTGATATTCCGGAACTCAACCGTCCATTGATTCTGGAATCAGAATCGTTCAGAATGGTAGAATGCTGACATGGTAGCATTCCGGACGTCAGACAACTTAACTTCCGGCTAGCAGGCATTTTAGGACTTTAGAATGTTGCCGTGCTGTGCATTCTAGAACTCTGCTACATTCCAATTCTAGAATGCTGACATTTGGTGTTTCTGGAATTCAGCCACCCTGAGTGCCGGAATGTGGACATTGAATGACTCTCGAGTTCAGACACAAAAGGATTGTAGAATTTGGCCACCCTGACTTTCTGGAACTCAGCCGTCCATTGATTCTAGAAGCCAGAATCTTTCAGAATGGTAGAATGCTGACGTGGTAGCATTCTGGACGTCAGGCACCTTAACTTCCGGCTAGCAGTCATTTGAGGACTTTAGAATTCCGCCAAGCAGTGCATTCTAGAATTCCGCCACATTGTGATTCTAGAATACAGACTTTTGGTCCTTCTGGAATTCAGACCCCCTGAGTTCCGGAATGTGGACATTGAATGACTCTCGAGTTCAGACACGCAAGGACTCTAGAATTTGGCCAAACTGACATTCCTCAACTCAGCCTTCCATTGATTCTAGAACCCAGAATCTTTCAGAATGGTAGAATGCTGACCTCGTAGCACTCTGGACGTCAGATACCTTAACTTCCGGCTAGCAGGCATATTAGGATTTCAGAAGTCCACCGTGCTGTGCATTCTGGAATTCCACGACATTCCGAATCTAGAATGCACACAGTTGGTGCTTCTGGAATTCAGACACCCTGAGGTCTGGAATGTGGACATTGAATGACTCTCGAGTTCAGACACGCAATGATTCTAGAGTTTGGCCTCCCTGACATTCCAGAACTCAGCCGTCCGTTGATTCTAGAACCCAGAATCTTTCAGAATGGTAGAATGCTGACGTGGTAGCATACTGGACGTCAGACACTTTAACTTCCGGCTCGCAGTCATTTTAGGACTTTAGATTTCCACCGTGCTGTGCATTCTAGAATTCCACCACATTCCGATTCTAGAATGCAGACATTTGGTGGTTCTGGAATTCAGACACCATGAGTTCCAGAATGTGGACATTGAACGACTCTCGAGTTCAGACACGCAAGGATTCTAGAGTTTGGACACCCTGATTTTCCAGAACTAAGCCGTCCATTGATTCTAGAACCCAGAATCTTTCAGAATGGTAGAATGCTGACGTGGTAGCATTCTGGACGTCAGACACCTTAACTTCCGGCTAGCAGTCATTTTTGGACTTTAGAATTTCTCCGTGCTGTGCATTCTAGAACTCTCCCACATTCCGATTCTAGAATGCTGACATTTGTTGATTCTGGAATTCAGACAGCCTGAGTTCTGGAATGTGGACATTGAATGACTCTCGAGTTCAGACACGCAAGGACTCTAGAGTTTGGCCACCCTGACATTCCGGAACTCAGCTATAAATTGATTCTAGAACACAGAATCTTTCAGAACTGTAGAATGCTGACGTGGTAGCATTCTTGACGTCAGACAAATTAACTCCCGGCTAGCAGGCATTTTAGGTCTTTAGAATTCCACCATGCTGTGCATTCTAGAATTCCACCACATTGTGATTCTAGAATACAGACTTTTGGTGCTTCTGGAATTCAGACCCCCTGAGTTCCGGAATGTGGACATTGAATGACTCTTGAGTTCAGACACGTAAGGATTCTAGAGTTTGGCCACCCTGACATTCCAGAACTCAGCCGTCCATTGATGCTAGAACCCAGTATCATTCAGAACGGTAGAATGCTGACGTGGTAGCATTCTGGACATGAGATATCTTAACTTCTGGATAGCAGGCATTTTAGGACTTTAGAATTCCGCCGTGCTGTGCATTCTAGAATTCCGCCACATTCCGATTCTAGAATGCAGACATTTGGTGCTTCTGGAATTCAGACACCCTGAGTTCCGGCATGTGAACATTGAATGACTCTCTGGTTCAGACACGTAAGGACTCTAGAGTTTGGCCAGCCTGACATTCCGGAACTCTAACATCCATTGACTCTAGAACCCAGAATCTTTCAGAATGGTAGAATGCTGACCTCGTAGCATTCTGGACGTCAGATACCTTAACTTCCGGCTAGCAGGTATTTTAGGAATTTACAATTCCACCGTGCTGTGCATTCTAGAATTCTGCCACATTCCCATTCTAGAATGCCGACATTTGGTGCTTCTGGAAATCAGACGCTCTGAGTTCCGGTATGTGGACATTAAATTACTCTCGAGATCAGATACGTAAGGAATCTAGAGTTTGGCCAACCTGATATTCCGGAACTCAGCCGTCCATTGATTCTAGAACCCAGAATTTTTCAGAATGTTAGAATGCTGACGTGGAAGCATTCTGGACGTCAGACACCTTAACTTCCGAATGGCAGGCATTTTAGGAATTTAGAATTTCTCCGTGCTGTGCAATCTAGAATTCCACCACAATCCGATTCCAGAATGCAGACATTTGGTGCTTCTGGAATTCAGAAACCCTGAGTTCCAGAATGTGGACATTGAATGACTCTCGAGTTCAGACACGCAAGGATTCTAGAGTTTGGCCACCCTGACATTCCAGAACTACACCGTCAATTGATTCTAGAACCCAGAATCTTTCAGAATGGTAGAATGCTGACGTGGTAGCATTCTGGACGTCAGACACCTTAACTTCCGGCTAGCAGCCATTTTTGTACTTTAGAATTTCTCCGTGCTGTGCAATCTAGAATTCCACCACAATCCGATTCTAGAATGCAGACATTTGGTGTTTCTGGAATTCAGACACGCTGAGTGCCGGAATGTGGACATTGAATGACTCTCGGGTTCAGACACAAAAGGATTGTAGAGTTTGGCCACCCTGACTTTCTGGAACTCAGCCGTCCATTGATTCTAGAACCCAGAATCTTTCAGAATGGAAGAATGCTGACGTGGTAGCATTCTGGACGTCAGACACCTTAACTTCCGGCTAGCAGGCATTTTAGGACTTTAGAATTCCGCCGTGCTGTGCATTCCAGAATTCCACCACATTCCGATTCTAGAATGAAGACATTTGGTGCTTCTGGAATTCAGACACACTGAGTTCCGGAATGTGGACATTGAATGACTCTTGAGTTCAGACACGCAAGGATTCTAGAGTTTGGCCAGCCTGACATTCCGGAACTCAGCCATACATTGATTCTAGAACAAAGAATCTTTCAGAACTGTAGAATGCTGACGTGGTAGCATTCTGGACGTCAGACAAATTAACTCCCGGCTAGCAGGCATTTTAGGTCTTTAGAATTCCACCGTGCTGTGCATTCTAGAATACCGCCACATTGCGATTCTAGAAAACAGACTTTTGGTGCTTCTGGAATTCAGACACCCTGAGTTCCGGAATGTGGACATTGAATGACTCTCGAGTTCAGACTTGTAAGGATTCTAGAGTTTGGCCACCCTGACATTCCAGAACTCAGCCGTCAATTGATTCTAGAACCCAGAATCTTTCAGAATGGTAGAATGCTGACCTCGTAGCATTCTGGATGCAGATACCTTAACTTCCGGCTAGCAGGCATTTTAGGAAATTACAATTCCGCCGTGCTGTGCATTCTAGAATTCCGCAACATTCCGATTCTAGAATGCGGTCATTTGGTGCTTCTGGAATTCAGACCCTCTGAGTTCCGGAATATGGACATTGAATGACTCTCAAGATCAGATATGTAAGGATTCTAGAGTATGGCCACCCTGACATTCCGGAACAAAAACATCCATTGATTCTTTAACCCAGAATCTTTCAGAATGGTAGGATGCTAATGTGGCAGCATTCTGGACGTTAGACACCTTAACTTCTGGCTAGCAGGCATTTTAGGAGTTTAGAATTCTGCCGTGCTGTGCTTTCTAGAGATCCGCCACATTCCGATTCAAAAATGCAGACTTTTGATGCTTCTTGAATTCAGACACCCTGAGTTCCGGAATGTGGACATTGAATGACTCTCGAGTTCAGACACGCAAGGATTCCAGAGTTTGGCCACCCTTGCGTTCCGGAACTCAGCCGTCAATTGATTCTAGAACCCACAATCTTTCACAATGGTAGAATAATGACGTGGTAGCATTCTGGACATCAGACACCTTAACTTCTGGCTAGCAGGCATTTTAGGACTTTAGAATTCCACCGTGCTGTGCATTCTAGAATTTCACCTCATTCCGATTCTAGAATACAGACATTTGGTGCTTCTGGAATTCAGACACCCTGAGTTCCAGAATGTGGACATTGAATGACTCTTGAGTTCAGACACGCAAGGATTTTAGAGTTTGTCCACCCTGACATTACAGAACAAAGCCGTCGATTTTTTCTAGAACCCAGTATCTTTCAAAATGGTAGAATGCTGACGTGGTAGCATTCTGGACGACAGACACCTTAACTTCCGGCTAGCAGTCATTTTAGGAATATAGAATTTCTCTCTGCTGTGCATCCTGGAATTCCGCCATATTCCGATTCTAAAATGCAGTAATTTGGTGCTTCTGGAATTCAGACACCCTGAGTTCCGGAATGTGGACTTTGAATGACTCTCGAGTTCAGAGATGCAAGGAATGTAGAGTTTAGCCACCCTGACATTCTGGAACACAGCCGTCCATTGATTATAGAACCCAGAATCTTTCACAATGGTAGAATGATGACATGGTAGCATTCTGGACGTCAGACACCTTAACTTCTGGCTAGCAGGCATTTTATGACTTTAGAATTCCACGATGTTGTGCATTCTAGAATTCCACCATATTCCGATTCTAGAATGCAGACATTTGGTGCTACTGGAATTCACATACCCTGAGTTCCGGAATGTGGACATTGAATGACTCTCGAGTTCAGACACGCAATGATTCTAGAGTTTGGCCAACCTGACATTATGGAATGCAACCGTCCATTGATTCTAGAACCCAGAATCTTTCAGAATGGTAGGATGCTGGCGTGATAGCATTCTGGACGTCAGACACTTTAACTTTTGGCTAGCAGGCATTATAGGACTTTAGAATTCCACCATGCTGTGCATTCTTGAATTTCACCACATTCCAATTCCAGAATTCAAACATTTGTTGCTTCTGGAATTCAGACACCCTGCGTTCCGGAATGTGGATATTGAATGACTCTCGAGTTCAGACACGCAAGGATTCTAGAGTTTGGCCACCCTGACATTCCGGAACTCAGCCATCCATTGATTCTAGAACACAGAATCTTTCAGAATGGTAGAATGCTGACTTGGTAGCATTCCGGACGTCAAACACCTTAACTTCCAGCTAGAAGGCATTTTAGGACATTAGAATTCCACCGTGCTGTGCATTCTAGAATTCTGCCACATTACGATTCTAAATGCAGACATTTGGTGCTTCTGGAATTCAGACATCTTGAGTTAGGGAATGTGGACTCTGAATGACTCTCGAGTTCAGACATGCAATGATTTTAGAGTTTGGCCGCCCTGACATTCCGGAACTCAGCCATCCATTGATTCTAGAACTCAGAATATTTCAGAATGGTAGAAAGCTGACCTAGTAGCATTCTGGATATCAGACACCTTATCTTCCGGCTAGCAGGCATTTTAGGACTTTAGAATTCTGCCATGCTGTGCATTCTAGAATTCCGCCACATTCCGATTCTAGAATGCAGACATTTGGTGCTTCTCGAATTCAGACACCCTGAATTCCGGAATGTGGACACTGAAAGACTCTCGAGTTCTGACACGCCAGGATTCTAGAGTGTGACCGCCGTGACATTTCAGAACTCAGCCGTCCATTGATTCTAGAACCCGGAATCTTTCAGAACTTTAGAATGCTGACCTAGTAGCATTCTGGAGGTCAGACATCTTAACTTCCAACAAGAAGGCATTTCAGGACTTTAGAATTCCACCGTGCTGTGCATTTTAGAATTCTGCCACATTACGATTCTAAATGCAGACATTTGGTGCTTCTGGAATTCAGACACCCTGAGTTCCGGAATGTGGACACTGAATGACTCTCGAGTTCAGACACGCAATGATTCTAGAGTTTGGCCACCCTGACATTCTGGAACTCAGCCATCCATTGATTCAAGAACCCAGAATATTTCAGAATGGTAGAATGCTGTCCTGGTAGCATATTGGACGTTAGACACCTTAACTTCCGGCTAGCAGGCATTTTAGGATTTTAGAATTCCGCCGTGCTGTGCATTCTAGAATTCCGCTACATTCCGATTCTAGAATGCAGACATTTGTTTCTTCTGGAATTCAGACACCCATGGGTCCGGAAAGTGCGCATTGAATGACACTCGAGTTCAGACACGTAAGGATTCTAGAGTTTGGACATCCTGACATTCTGGAACTCAACCGTCCATAGATTCTAGAACCCAGAATCTTTCAGAACGGTAGAATGCTGACATGGTAGCATTCTGGACGTCAGACAACTTAACTTCCGGCTAGCAGGCATTATAGGACTTTAGAATTCCGCCGTGCTGTGCATTCTAGAATTCCGCCACATTCCGATTCTAGAATGCAGACATTTGGTGCAACTGGAATTCAGACACCCTGAGTTTCAGAATGTGGACAATGAATGACTCTCGAGTTCAGACACCCAAGGATTCTAGAGTTTGGCCACCCTGACATTCCGGAACTCAGCCATCCATTGATTGATTCTAGAACCCAGAATCTTTCAAAACGGTAGAATGCTGACCTAGTAGCATTCAGGACGTCAGATACCTTAACTTGCTGGTAGCACGAAATTTAGGACTTTAGAATTCTGCCGTACTGTGCAGTATAGAATTCCGCCACATTACGATTCTAAATGCAGACATTTGGTGCTTCTGGAAATCAGACACCCTGAGTTCCGGAATGTGGACACTGAATGACTCTCGAGTTCAGACACGCAATGATTCTAGAGTTTGGCCACCCTGACATTCCGGAACTCAGCCATCCATTGATTCTAGAACCCAGAATATTTCAGAATGGTAGAATGCTGTCCTGGTAGCATATTGGACGTTAGACACCTTAACTTCCGGCTAGCAGGCATTTTAGGATTTTAGAATTCTGCCGTGCTGTGCATTCTAGAATTCCGCCACATTCCGATTCTAGAATGCAGACATTTGGTTCTTCTGGAATTCAGACAACCTGAGTTCTGGAATGTGCACATTGAATGACACTCGAGTTCAGACACGTAAGGATTCTAGAGTTTGGCCATCCTGACATTCTGGAACTCAACCGTCCGTAGATTCTAGAACCCAGAATCTTTCAGAACGGTAGAATGCTGACGTGGTAGCATTCTGGACGTCAGACAACTTAACTTCCAGCTAGCAGGCATTATAGGACTTTAGAATTCCGCCGTGCTGTGCATTCTAGAATTCCGCCACATTCCGATTCTAGAATGCAGACATTTGGTGCATCTGGAATTCAGACACCCTGAGTTTCAGAATGTGGATATTGAATGACTTTAGATTTCTGACTCGTAATAATTCTGGACTTTGGCCACCCTGACATTCCGGAACTCAACTGTCCATTGATTCTAGAACCCAGAATCTTTAAGAATGGTAGGATGCTGACGTGGTAGCATTCTGGACGTCAGACAACTTAACTTCCGGCTAGGAGACATTATAGGAATTTAGAATTCCACCGTGCTGTGCATTCTAGAATTCCGCCACATTCCGATTCGAGAATGCAGACATTTGGTGCTTCTGGAATTCAGACACCCTGAATTCCGGAATGTGGACATTGAATGACTCTCGATTTCAGTCACATAAGGATTCTAGAGTTTGGCCACCCTGACATTCCGGAACTCAACCATCCATTGATTCTAGAACCCAGAATCTTTCAGAACGGTAGAATGCTGACGTGGTAGCATACTGGACGTCAGACACCTTAACTTCCGGCTCGCAGGCATTTTAGGACTTTAGAATTCCACCGTGCTGTGCATTCTAGAATTCCACCACATTCCGATTCTAGAATGCAGACATTTGGTGCTTCTGGAATTCAGACACCCTGAGTTCCAGAATGTGGACATTGAATGACTCTCTAGTTCAGACACGCAAGGATTCTAGAGTTTGCCCACCCTGACACTCCAGAACTAAGCTGTCCATTGATTCTAGAACCCAGAATCTTTCAGTATGGTAGAATGCTGACGGGGTAGCCTTCTGGACATCAGACAGCTTAACTTCCGGCTCGCAGTCATTTTTGGACTTTAGAATTTCTCCGTGCTGTGCATTCTAGAATTCCAACACAATCCGAATCTAGAATGCAGACATTTGGTGCTTCTGGAATTCAGACACCCTGAGTTCTGGAATGTGGACATTGAATGACCCTCGAGTTCAGACAGGTAAGGATTCCAGAGTTTGACCAACCTGATATTCCGGAACTCAACCGTCCATTGATTCTGGAATCAGAATCGTTCAGAATGGTAGAATGCTGACATGGTAGCATTCCGGACGTCAGACAACTTAACTTCCGGCTAGCAGGCATTTTAGGACTTTAGAATGTTGCCGTGCTGTGCATTCTAGAACTCTGCTACATTCCAATTCTAGAATGCTGACATTTGGTGTTTCTGGAATTCAGCCACCCTGAGTGCCGGAATGTGGACATTGAATGACTCTCGAGTTCAGACACAAAAGGATTGTAGAATTTGGCCACCCTGACTTTCTGGAACTCAGCCGTCCATTGATTCTAGAAGCCAGAATCTTTCAGAATGGTAGAATGCTGACGTGGTAGCATTCTGGACGTCAGGCACCTTAACTTCCGGCTAGCAGTCATTTGAGGACTTTAGAATTCCGCCAAGCAGTGCATTCTAGAATTCCGCCACATTGTGATTCTAGAATACACACTTTTGGTCCTTCTGGAATTCAGACCCCCTGAGTTCCGGAATGTGGACATTGAATGACTCTCGAGTTCAGACACGCAAGGACTCTAGAATTTGGCCAAACTGACATTCCTCAACTCAGCCTTCCATTGATTCTAGAACCCAGAATCTTTCAGAATGGTAGAATGCTGACCTCGTAGCACTCTGGACGTCAGATACCTTAACTTCCGGCTAGCAGGCATATTAGGATTTCAGAAGTCCACCGTGCTGTGCATTCTGGAATTCCACGACATTCCGAATCTAGAATGCACACAGTTGGTGCTTCTGGAATTCAGACACCCTGAGGTCTGGAATGTGGACATTGAATGACTCTCGAGTTCAGACACGCAATGATTCTAGAGTTTGGCCTCCCTGACATTCCAGAACTCAGCCGTCCGTTGATTCTAGAACCCAGAATCTTTCAGAATGGTAGAATGCTGACGTGGTAGCATACTGGACGTCAGACACTTTAACTTCCGGCTCGCAGTCATTTTAGGACTTTAGATTTCCACCGTGCTGTGCATTCTAGAATTCCACCACATTCCGATTCTAGAATGCAGACATTTGGTGGTTCTGGAATTCAGACACCATGAGTTCCAGAATGTGGACATTGAACGACTCTTGAGTTCAGACACGCAAGGATTCTAGAGTTTGGACACCCTGATATTCCAGAACTAAGCCGTCCATTGATTCTAGAACCCAGAATCTTTCAGAACGGTAGAATGCTGACGTGGTAGCATTCTGGACGTCAGACACCTTAACTTCTGGCTAGCAGTCATTTTTGGACTTTAGAATTTCTCCGTGCTGTGCATTCTAGAACTCTCCCACATTCCGATTCTAGAATGCTGACATTTGTTGATTCTGGAATTCAGACAGCCTGAGTTCTGGAATGTGGACATTGAATGACTCTCGAGTTCAGACACGCAAGGACTCTAGAGTTTGGCCACCCTGACATTCCGGAACTCAGCTATAAATTGATTCTAGAACACAGAATCTTTCAGAACTGTAGAATGCTGACGTGGTAGCATTCTTGACGTCAGACAAATTAACTCCCGGCTAGCAGGCATTTTAGGTCTTTAGAATTCCACCATGCTGTGCATTCTAGAATTCCACCACATTGTGATTCTAGAATACAGACTTTTGGTGCTTCTGGAATTCAGACCCCCTGAGTTCCGGAATGTGGACATTGAATGACTCTTGAGTTCAGACACGTAAGGATTCTAGAGTTTGGCCACCCTGACATTCCAGAACTCAGCCGTCCATTGATGCTAGAACCCAGTATCATTCAGAACGGTAGAATGCTGACGTGGTAGCATTCTGGACATGAGATATCTTAACTTCTGGATAGCAGGCATTTTAGGACTTTAGAATTCCGCCGTGCTGTGCATTCTAGAATTCCGCCACATTCCGATTCTAGAATGCAGACATTTGGTGCTTCTGGAATTCAGACACCCTGAGTTCCGGCATGTGAACATTGAATGACTCTCTGGTTCAGACACGTAAGGACTCTAGAGTTTGGCCAGCCTGACATTCCGGAACTCAAACATCCATTGACTCTAGAACCCAGAATCTTTCAGAATGGTAGAATGCTGACCTCGTAGCATTCTGGACGTCAGATACCTTAACTTCCGGCTAGCAGGTATTTTAGGAATTTACAATTCCACCGTGCTGTGCATTCTAGAATTCTGCCACATTCCCATTCTAGAATGCCGACATTTGGTGCTTCTGGAAATCAGACGCTCTGAGTTCCGGTATGTGGACATTAAATTACTCTCGAGATCAGATACGTAAGGAATCTAGAGTTTGGCCAACCTGATATTCCGGAACTCAGCCGTCCATTGATTCTAGAACCCAGAATTTTTCAGAATGTTAGAATGCTGACGTGGAAGCATTCTGGACGTCAGACACCTTAACTTCCGAATGGCAGGCATTTTAGGAATTTAGAATTTCTCCGTGCTGTGCAATCTAGAATTCCACCACAATCCGATTCCAGAATGCAGACATTTGGTGCTTCTGGAATTCAGAAACCCTGAGTTCCAGAATGTGGACATTGAATGACTCTCGAGTTCAGACACGCAAGGATTCTAGAGTTTGGCCACCCTGACATTCCAGAACTACACCGTCAATTGATTCTAGAACCCAGAATCTTTCAGAATGGTAGAATGCTGACGTGGTAGCATTCTGGACGTCAGACACCTTAACTTCCGGCTAGCAGCCATTTTTGTACTTTAGAATTTCTCCGTGCTGTGCAATCTAGAATTCCACCACAATCCGATTCTAGAATGCAGACATTTGGTGTTTCTGGAATTCAGACACGCTGAGTGCCGGAATGTGGACATTGAATGACTCTCGGGTTCAGACACAAAAGGATTGTAGAGTTTGGCCACCCTGACTTTCTGGAACTCAGCCGTCCATTGATTCTAGAACCCAGAATCTTTCAGAATGGAAGAATGCTGACGTGGTAGCATTCTGGACGTCAGACACCTTAACTTCCGGCTAGCAGGCATTTTAGGACTTTAGAATTCCGCCGTGCTGTGCATTCCAGAATTCCACCACATTCCGATTCTAGAATGAAGACATTTGGTGCTTCTGGAATTCAGACACACTGAGTTCCGGAATGTGGACATTGAATGACTCTTGAGTTCAGACACGCAAGGATTCTAGAGTTTGGCCAGCCTGACATTCCGGAACTCAGCCATACATTGATTCTAGAACAAAGAATCTTTCAGAACTGTAGAATGCTGACGTGGTAGCATTCTGGACGTCAGACAAATTAACTCCCGGCTAGCAGGCATTTTAGGTCTTTAGAATTCCACCGTGCTGTGCATTCTAGAATACCGCCACATTGCGATTCTAGAAAACAGACTTTTGGTGCTTCTGGAATTCAGACACCCTGAGTTCCGGAATGTGGACATTGAATGACTCTCGAGTTCAGACTTGTAAGGATTCTAGAGTTTGGCCACCCTGACATTCCAGAACTCAGCCGTCAATTGATTCTAGAACCCAGAATCTTTCAGAATGGTAGAATGCTGACCTCGTAGCATTCTGGATGCAGATACCTTAACTTCCGGCTAGCAGGCATTTTAGGAAATTACAATTCCGCCGTGCTGTGCATTCTAGAATTCCGCAACATTCCGATTCTAGAATGCGGTCATTTGGTGCTTCTGGAATTCAGACCCTCTGAGTTCCGGAATATGGACATTGAATGACTCTCGAGATCAGATATGTAAGGATTCTAGAGTATGGCCACCCTGACATTCCGGAACAAAAACATCCATTGATTCTTTAACCCAGAATCTTTCAGAATGGTAGGATGCTAATGTGGCAGCATTCTGGACGTTAGACACCTTAACTTCTGGCTAGCAGGCATTTTAGGAGTTTAGAATTCTGCCGTGCTGTGCTTTCTAGAGATCCGCCACATTCCGATTCAAAAATGCAGACTTTTGATGCTTCTTGAATTCAGACACCCTGAGTTCCGGAATGTGGACATTGAATGACTCTCGAGTTCAGACACGCAAGGATTCTAGAGTTTGGCCACCCTTGCGTTCCGGAACTCAGCCGTCAATTGATTCTAGAACCCACAATCTTTCACAATGGTAGAATAATGACGTGGTAGCATTCTGGACATCAGACACCTTAACTTCTGGCTAGCAGGCATTTTAGGACTTTAGAATTCCACCGTGCTGTGCATTCTAGAATTTCACCACATTCCGATTCTAGAATACAGACATTTGGTGCTTCTGGAATTCAGACACCCTGAGTTCCAGAATGTGGACATTGAATGACTCTCGAGTTCAGACACGCAAGGATTTTAGAGTTTGTCCATCCTGACATTACAGAACAAAGCTGTCGATTTTTTCTAGAACCCAGTATCTTTCAAAATGGTAGAATGCTGACGTGGTAGCTTTCTGGACGACAGACACCTTAACTTCCGGCTAGCAGTCATTTTAGGAATATAGAATTTCTCTCTGCTGTGCATCCTGGAATTCCGCCATATTCCGATTCTAAAATGCAGTAATTTGGTGCTTCTGGAATTCAGACACCCTGAGTTCCGGAATGTGGACTTTGAATGACTCTCGAGTTCAGAGATGCAAGGAATGTAGAGTTTAGCCACCCTGACATTCTGGAACTCAGCCGTCCATTGATTATAGAACCCAGAATCTTTCACAATGGTAGAATGATGACATGGTAGCATTCTGGACGTCAGACACCTTAACTTCCGGCTAGCAGGCATTTTATGACTTTAGAATTCCACGATGTTGTGCATTCTAGAATTCCACCATATTCCGATTCTAGAATGCAGACATTTGGTGCTACTGGAATTCACATACCCTGAGTTCCGGAATGTGGACATTGAATGACTCTCGAGTTCAGACACGCAATGATTCTAGAGTTTGGCCAACCTGACATTATGGAATGCAACCGTCCATTGATTCTAGAACCCAGAATCTTTCAGAATGGTAGGATGCTGGCGTGATAGCATTCTGGACGTCAGACACTTTAACTTTTGGCTAGCAGGCATTATAGGACTTTAGAATTCCACCATGCTGTGCATTTTTGAATTTCACCACATTCCAATTCCAGAATTCAAACATTTGTTGCTTCTGGAATTCAGACACCCTGCGTTCCGGAATGTGGACATTGAATGACTCTCGAGTTCAGACACGCAAGGATTCTAGAGTTTGGCCACCCTGACATTCCGGAACTCAGCCATCCATTGATTCTAGAACACAGAATCTTTCAGAATGGTAGAATGCTGACTTGGTAGCATTCCGGACGTCAAACACCTTAACTTCCAGCTAGAAGGCATTTTAGGACATTAGAATTCCACCGTGCTGTGCATTCTAGAATTCTGCCACATTACGATTCTAAATGCAGACATTTGGTGCTTCTGGAATTCAGACATCTTGAGTTAGGGAATGTGGACTCTGAATGACTCTCGAGTTCAGACATGCAATGATTTTAGAGTTTGGCCGCCCTGACATTCCGGAACTCAGCCATCCATTGATTCTAGAACTCAGAATATTTCAGAATGGTAGAAAGCTGACCTAGTAGCATTCTGGATATCAGACACCTTATCTTCCGGCTAGCAGGCATTTTAGGACTTTAGAATTCTGCCATGCTGTGCATTCTAGAATTCCGCCACATTCCGATTCTAGAATGCAGACATTTGGTGCTTCTCGAATCAGACACCCTGAATTCCGGAATGTGGACACTGAAAGACTCTCGAGTTCTGACACGCCAGGATTCTAGAGTGTGACCGCCGTGACATTTCAGAACTCAGCCGTCCATTGATTCTAGAACCCGGAATCTTTCAGAACTTTAGAATGCTGACCTAGTAGCATTCTGGAGGTCAGACATCTTAACTTCCAACAAGAAGGCATTTCAGGACTTTAGAATTCCACCGTGCTGTGCATTTTAGAATTCTGCCACATTACGATTCTAAATGCAGACATTTGGTGCTTCTGGAATTCAGACACCCTGAGTTCCGGAATGTGGACACTGAATGACTCTCGAGTTCAGACACGCAATGATTCTAGAGTTTGGCCACCCTGACATTCCGGAACTCAGCCATCCATTGATTCTAGAACCCAGAATATTTCAGAATGGTAGAATGCTGTCCTGGTAGCATATTGGATGTTAGACACCTTAACTTCCGGCTAGCAGGCATTTTAGGATTTTAGAATTCTGCCGTGCTGTGCATTCTAGAATTCCGCCACATTCCGATTCTAGAATGCAGACATTTGGTTCTTCTGGAATTCAGACAACCTGAGTTCTGGAATGTGCACATTGAATGACACTCGAGTTCAGACACGTAAGGATTCTAGAGTTTGGCCATCCTGACATTCTGGAACTCAACCGTCCGTAGATTCTAGAACCCAGAATCTTTCAGAACGGTAGAATGCTGACGTGGTAGCATTCTGGACGTCAGACAACTTAACTTCCAGCTAGCAGGCATTATAGGACTTTAGAATTCCGCCGTGCTGTGCATTCTAGAATTCCGCCACATTCCGATTCTAGAATGCAGACATTTGGTGCATCTGGAATTCAGACACCCTGAGTTTCAGAATGTGGATATTGAATGACTTTAGATTTCTGACTCGTAATAATTCTGGACTTTGGCCACCCTGACATTCCGGAACTCAACTGTCCATTGATTCTAGAACCCAGAATCTTTAAGAATGGTAGGATGCTGACGTGGTAGCATTCTGGACGTCAGACAACTTAACTTCCGGCTAGGAGACATTATAGGAATTTAGAATTCCACCGTGCTGTGCATTCTAGAATTCCGCCACATTCCGATTCGAGAATGCAGACATTTGGTGCTTCTGGAATTCAGACACCCTGAATTCCGGAATGTGGACATTGAATGACTCTCGATTTCAGTCACATAAGGATTCTAGAGTTTGGCCACCCTGACATTCCGGAACTCAACCATCCATTGATTCTAGAACCCAGAATCTTTCAGAACGGTAGAATGCTGACGTGGTAGCATACTGGACGTCAGACACCTTAACTTCCGGCTCGCAGGCATTTTAGGACTTTAGAATTCCACCGTGCTGTGCATTCTAGAATTCCACCACATTCCGATTCTAGAATGCAGACATTTGGTGCTTCTGGAATTCAGACACCCTGAGTTCCAGAATGTGGACATTGAATGACTCTCTAGTTCAGACACGCAAGGATTCTAGGGTTTGCCCACCCTGACATTCCAGAACTAAGCTGTCCATTGATTCTAGAACCCAGAATCTTTCAGTATGGTAGAATGCTGACGGGGTAGCATTCTGGACATCAGACAGCTTAACTTCCGGCTCGCAGTCATTTTTGGACTTTAGAATTTCTCCGTGCTGTGCATTCTAGAATTCCAACACAATCCGAATCTAGAATGCAGACATATGGTGCTTCTGGAATTCAGACACCCTGAGTTCTGGAATGTGGACATTGAATGACCCTCGAGTTCAGACAGGTAAGGATTCCAGAGTTTGACCAACCTGATATTCCGGAACTCAACCGTCCATTGATTCTGGAATCAGAATCGTTCAGAATGGTAGAATGCTGACATGGTAGCATTCCGGACGTCAGACAACTTAACTTCCGGCTAGCAGGCATTTTAGGACTTTAGAATGTTGCCGTGCTGTGCATTCTAGAACTCTGCTACATTCCAATTCTAGAATGCTGACATTTGGTGTTTCTGGAATTCAGCCACCCTGAGTGCCGGAATGTGGACATTGAATGACTCTCGAGTTCAGACACAAAAGGATTGTAGAATTTGGCCACCCTGACTTTCTGGAACTCAGCCGTCCATTGATTCTAGAAGCCAGAATCTTTCAGAATGGTAGAATGCTGACGTGGTAGCATTCTGGACGTCAGGCACCTTAACTTCCGGCTAGCAGTCATTTGAGGACTTTAGAATTCCGCCAAGCAGTGCATTCTAGAATTCCGCCACATTGTGATTCTAGAATACAGACTTTTGGTCCTTCTGGAATTCAGACCCCCTGAGTTCCGGAATGTGGACATTGAATGACTCTCGAGTTCAGACACGCAAGGACTCTAGAATTTGGCCAAACTGACATTCCTCAACTCAGCCTTCCATTGATTCTAGAACCCAGAATCTTTCAGAATGGTAGAATGCTGACCTCGTAGCACTCTGGACGTCAGATACCTTAACTTCCGGCTAGCAGGCATATTAGGATTTCAGAAGTCCACCGTGCTGTGCATTCTGGAATTCCACGACATTCCGAATCTAGAATGCACACAGTTGGTGCTTCTGGAATTCAGACACCCTGAGGTCTGGAATGTGGACATTGAATGACTCTCGAGTTCAGACACGCAATGATTCTAGAGTTTGGCCTCCCTGACATTCCAGAACTCAGCCGTCCGTTGATTCTAGAACCCAGAATCTTTCAGAATGGTAGAATGCTGACGTGGTAGCATACTGGACGTCAGACACTTTAACTTCCGGCTCGCAGTCATTTTAGGACTTTAGATTTCCACCGTGCTGTGCATTCTAGAATTCCACCACATTCCGATTCTAGAATGCAGACATTTGGTGGTTCTGGAATTCAGACACCATGAGTTCCAGAATGTGGACATTGAACGACTCTCGAGTTCAGACACGCAAGGATTCTAGAGTTTGGACACCCTGATTTTCCAGAACTAAGCCGTCCATTGATTCTAGAACCCAGAATCTTTCAGAATGGTAGAATGCTGACGTGGTAGCATTCTGGACGTCAGACACCTTAACTTCCGGCTAGCAGTCATTTTTGGACTTTAGAATTTCTCCGTGCTGTGCATTCTAGAACTCTCCCACATTCCGATTCTAGAATGCTGACATTTGTTGATTCTGGAATTCAGACAGCCTGAGTTCTGGAATGTGGACATTGAATGACTCTCGAGTTCAGACACGCAAGGACTCTAGAGTTTGGCCACCCTGACATTCCGGAACTCAGCTATAAATTGATTCTAGAACACAGAATCTTTCAGAACTGTAGAATGCTGACGTGGTAGCATTCTTGACGTCAGACAAATTAACTCCCGGCTAGCAGGCATTTTAGGTCTTTAGAATTCCACCATGCTGTGCATTCTAGAATTCCACCACATTGTGATTCTAGAATACAGACTTTTGGTGCTTCTGGAATTCAGACCCCCTGAGTTCCGGAATGTGGACATTGAATGACTCTTGAGTTCAGACACGTAAGGATTCTAGAGTTTGGCCACCCTGACATTCCAGAACTCAGCCGTCCATTGATGCTAGAACCCAGTATCATTCAGAACGGTAGAATGCTGACGTGGTAGCATTCTGGACATGAGATATCTTAACTTCTGGATAGCAGGCATTTTAGGACTTTAGAATTCCGCCGTGCTGTGCATTCTAGAATTCCGCCACATTCCGATTCTAGAATGCAGACATTTGGTGCTTCTGGAATTCAGACACCCTGAGTTCCGGCATGTGAACATTGAATGACTCTCTGGTTCAGACACGTAAGGACTCTAGAGTTTGGCCAGCCTGACATTCCGGAACTCAAACATCCATTGACTCTAGAACCCAGAATCTTTCAGAATGGTAGAATGCTGACCTCGTAGCATTCTGGACGTCAGATACCTTAACTTCCGGCTAGCAGGTATTTTAGGAATTTACAATTCCACCGTGCTGTGCATTCTAGAATTCTGCCACATTCCCATTCTAGAATGCCGACATTTGGTGCTTCTGGAAATCAGACGCTCTGAGTTCCGGTATGTGGACATTAAATTACTCTCGAGATCAGATACGTAAGGAATCTAGAGTTTGGCCAACCTGATATTCCGGAACTCAGCCGTCCATTGATTCTAGAACCCAGAATTTTTCAGAATGTTAGAATGCTGACGTGGAAGCATTCTGGACGTCAGACACCTTAACTTCCGAATGGCAGGCATTTTAGGAATTTAGAATTTCTCCGTGCTGTGCAATCTAGAATTCCACCACAATCCGATTCCAGAATGCAGACATTTGGTGCTTCTGGAATTCAGAAACCCTGAGTTCCAGAATGTGGACATTGAATGACTCTCGAGTTCAGACACGCAAGGATTCTAGAGTTTGGCCACCCTGACATTCCAGAACTACACCGTCAATTGATTCTAGAACCCAGAATCTTTCAGAATGGTAGAATGCTGACGTGGTAGCATTCTGGACGTCAGACACCTTAACTTCCGGCTAGCAGCCATTTTTGTACTTTAGAATTTCTCCGTGCTGTGCAATCTAGAATTCCACCACAATCCGATTCTAGAATGCAGACATTTGGTGTTTCTGGAATTCAGACACGCTGAGTGCCGGAATGTGGACATTGAATGACTCTCGGGTTCAGACACAAAAGGATTGTAGAGTTTGGCCACCCTGACTTTCTGGAACTCAGCCGTCCATTGATTCTAGAACCCAGAATCTTTCAGAATGGAAGAATGCTGACGTGGTAGCATTCTGGACGTCAGACACCTTAACTTCCGGCTAGCAGGCATTTTAGGACTTTAGAATTCCGCCGTGCTGTGCATTCCAGAATTCCACCACATTCCGATTCTAGAATGAAGACATTTGGTGCTTCTGGAATTCAGACACACTGAGTTCCGGAATGTGGACATTGAATGACCCTTGAGTTCAGACACGCAAGGATTCTAGAGTTTGGCCAGCCTGACATTCCGGAACTCAGCCATACATTGATTCTAGAACAAAGAATCTTTCAGAACTGTAGAATGCTGACGTGGTAGCATTCTGGACGTCAGACAAATTAACTCCCGGCTAGCAGGCATTTTAGGTCTTTAGAATTCCACCGTGCTGTGCATTCTAGAATACCGCCACATTGCGATTCTAGAAAACAGACTTTTGGTGCTTCTGGAATTCAGACACCCTGAGTTCCGGAATGTGGACATTGAATGACTCTCGAGTTCAGACTTGTAAGGATTCTAGAGTTTGGCCACCCTGACATTCCAGAACTCAGCCGTCAATTGATTCTAGAACCCAGAATCTTTCAGAATGGTAGAATGCTGACCTCGTAGCATTCTGGATGCAGATACCTTAACTTCCGGCTAGCAGGCATTTTAGGAAATTACAATTCCGCCGTGCTGTGCATTCTAGAATTCCGCAACATTCCGATTCTAGAATGCGGTCATTTGGTGCTTCTGGAATTCAGACCCTCTGAGTTCCGGAATATGGACATTGAATGACTCTCGAGATCAGATATGTAAGGATTCTAGAGTATGGCCACCCTGACATTCCGGAACAAAAACATCCATTGATTCTTTAACCCAGAATCTTTCAGAATGGTAGGATGCTAATGTGGCAGCATTCTGGACGTTAGACACCTTAACTTCTGGCTAGCAGGCATTTTAGGAGTTTAGAATTCTGCCGTGCTGTGCTTTCTAGAGATCCGCCACATTCCGATTCAAAAATGCAGACTTTTGATGCTTCTTGAATTCAGACACCCTGAGTTCCGGAATGTGGACATTGAATGACTCTCGAGTTCAGACACGCAAGGATTCTAGAGTTTGGCCACCCTTGCGTTCCGGAACTCAGCCGTCAATTGATTCTAGAACCCACAATCTTTCACAATGGTAGAATAATGACGTGGTAGCATTCTGGACATCAGACACCTTAACTTCTGGCTAGCAGGCATTTTAGGACTTTAGAATTCCACCGTGCTGTGCATTCTAGAATTTCACCACATTCCGATTCTAGAATACAGACATTTGGTGCTTCTGGAATTCAGACACCCTGAGTTCCAGAATGTGGACATTGAATGACTCTCGAGTTCAGACACGCAAGGATTTTAGAGTTTGTCCATCCTGACATTACAGAACAAAGCCGTCGATTTTTTCTAGAACCCAGTATCTTTCAAAATGGTAGAATGCTGACGTGGTAGCTTTCTGGACGACAGACACCTTAACTTCCGGCTAGCAGTCATTTTAGGAATATAGAATTTCTCTCTGCTGTGCATCCTGGAATTCCGCCATATTCCGATTCTAAAATGCAGTAATTTGGTGCTTCTGGAATTCAGACACCCTGAGTTCCGGAATGTGGACTTTGAATGACTCTCGAGTTCAGAGATGCAAGGAATGTAGAGTTTAGCCACCCTGACATTCTGGAACTCAGCCGTCCATTGATTATAGAACCCAGAATCTTTCACAATGGTAGAATGATGACATGGTAGCATTCTGGACGTCAGACACCTTAACTTCCGGCTAGCAGGCATTTTATGACTTTAGAATTCCACGATGTTGTGCATTCTAGAATTCCACCATATTCCGATTCTAGAATGCAGACATTTGGTGCTACTGGAATTCACATACCCTGAGTTCCGGAATGTGGACATTGAATGACTCTCGAGTTCAGACACGCAATGATTCTAGAGTTTGGCCAACCTGACATTATGGAATGCAACCGTCCATTGATTCTAGAACCCAGAATCTTTCAGAATGGTAGGATGCTGGCGTGATAGCATTCTGGACGTCAGACACTTTAACTTTTGGCTAGCAGGCATTATAGGACTTTAGAATTCCACCATGCTGTGCATTCTTGAATTTCACCACATTCCAATTCCAGAATTCAAACATTTGTTGCTTCTGGAATTCAGACACCCTGCGTTCCGGAATGTGGACATTGAATGACTCTCGAGTTCAGACACGCAAGGATTCTAGAGTTTGGCCACCCTGACATTCCGGAACTCAGCCATCCATTGATTCTAGAACACAGAATCTTTCAGAATGGTAGAATGCTGACTTGGTAGCATTCCGGACGTCAAACACCTTAACTTCCAGCTAGAAGGCATTTTAGGACATTAGAATTCCACCGTGCTGTGCATTCTAGAATTCTGCCACATTACGATTCTAAATGCAGACATTTGGTGCTTCTGGAATTCAGACATCTTGAGTTAGGGAATGTGGACTCTGAATGACTCTCGAGTTCAGACACGCAATGATTTTAGAGTTTGGCCGCCCTGACATTCCGGAACTCAGCCATCCATTGATTCTAGAACTCAGAATATTTCAGAATGGTAGAAAGCTGACCTAGTAGCATTCTGGATATCAGACACCTTATCTTCCGGCTAGCAGGCATTTTAGGACTTTAGAATTCTGCCATGCTGTGCATTCTAGAATTCCGCCACATTCCGATTCTAGAATGCAGACATTTGGTGCTTCTCGAATTCAGACACCCTGAATTCCGGAATGTGGACACTGAAAGACTCTCGAGTTCTGACACGCCAGGATTCTAGAGTGTGACCGCCGTGACATTTCAGAACTCAGCCGTCCATTGATTCTAGAACCCGGAATCTTTCAGAACTTTAGAATGCTGACCTAGTAGCATTCTGGAGGTCAGACATCTTAACTTCCAACAAGAAGGCATTTCAGGACTTTAGAATTCCACCGTGCTGTGCATTTTAGAATTCTGCCACATTACGATTCTAAATGCAGACATTTGGTGCTTCTGGAATTCAGACACCCTGAGTTCCGGAATGTGGACACTGAATGACTCTCGAGTTCAGACACGCAATGATTCTAGAGTTTGGCCACCCTGACATTCTGGAACTCAGCCATCCATTGATTCAAGAACCCAGAATATTTCAGAATGGTAGAATGCTGTCCTGGTAGCATATTGGACGTTAGACACCTTAACTTCCGGCTAGCAGGCATTTTAGGATTTTAGAATTCCGCCGTGCTGTGCATTCTAGAATTCCGCTACATTCCGATTCTAGAATGCAGACATTTGTTTCTTCTGGAATTCAGACACCCATGGGTCCGGAAAGTGCGCATTGAATGACACTCGAGTTCAGACACGTAAGGATTCTAGAGTTTGGACATCCTGACATTCTGGAACTCAACCGTCCATAGATTCTAGAACCCAGAATCTTTCAGAACGGTAGAATGCTGACATGGTAGCATTCTGGACGTCAGACAACTTAACTTCCGGCTAGCAGGCATTATAGGACTTTAGAATTCCGCCGTGCTGTGCATTCTAGAATTCCGCCACATTCCGATTCTAGAATGCAGACATTTGGTGCAACTGGAATTCAGACACCCTGAGTTTCAGAATGTGGACAATGAATGACTCTCGAGTTCAGACACCCAAGGATTCTAGAGTTTGGCCACCCTGACATTCCGGAACTCAGCCATCCATTGATTGATTCTAGAACCCAGAATCTTTCAAAACGGTAGAATGCTGACCTAGTAGCATTCAGGACGTCAGATACCTTAACTTGCTGGTAGCACGAAATTTAGGACTTTAGAATTCTGCCGTACTGTGCAGTATAGAATTCCGCCACATTACGATTCTAAATGCAGACATTTGGTGCTTCTGGAAATCAGACACCCTGAGTTCCGGAATGTGGACACTGAATGACTCTCGAGTTCAGACACGCAATGATTCTAGAGTTTGGCCACCCTGACATTCCGGAACTCAGCCATCCATTGATTCTAGAACCCAGAATATTTCAGAATGGTAGAATGCTGTCCTGGTAGCATATTGGACGTTAGACACCTTAACTTCCGGCTAGCAGGCATTTTAGGATTTTAGAATTCTGCCGTGCTGTGCATTCTAGAATTCCGCCACATTCCGATTCTAGAATGCAGACATTTGGTTCTTCTGGAATTCAGACAACCTGAGTTCTGGAATGTGCACATTGAATGACACTCGAGTTCAGACACGTAAGGATTCTAGAGTTTGGCCATCCTGACATTCTGGAACTCAACCGTCCGTAGATTCTAGAACCCAGAATCTTTCAGAACGGTAGAATGCTGACGTGGTAGCATTCTGGACGTCAGACAACTTAACTTCCAGCTAGCAGGCATTATAGGACTTTAGAATTCCGCCGTGCTGTGCATTCTAGAATTCCGCCACATTCCGATTCTAGAATGCAGACATTTGGTGCATCTGGAATTCAGACACCCTGAGTTTCAGAATGTGGATATTGAATGACTTTAGATTTCTGACTCGTAATAATTCTGGACTTTGGCCACCCTGACATTCCGGAACTCAACTGTCCATTGATTCTAGAACCCAGAATCTTTAAGAATGGTAGGATGCTGACGTGGTAGCATTCTGGACGTCAGACAACTTAACTTCCGGCTAGGAGACATTATAGGAATTTAGAATTCCACCGTGCTGTGCATTCTAGAATTCCGCCACATTCCGATTCGAGAATGCAGACATTTGGTGCTTCTGGAATTCAGACACCCTGAATTCCGGAATGTGGACATTGAATGACTCTCGATTTCAGTCACATAAGGATTCTAGAGTTTGGCCACCCTGACATTCCGGAACTCAACCATCCATTGATTCTAGAACCCAGAATCTTTCAGAACGGTAGAATGCTGACGTGGTAGCATACTGGACGTCAGACACCTTAACTTCCGGCTCGCAGGCATTTTAGGACTTTAGAATTCCACCGTGCTGTGCATTCTAGAATTCCACCACATTCCGATTCTAGAATGCAGACATTTGGTGCTTCTGGAATTCAGACACCCTGAGTTCCAGAATGTGGACATTGAATGACTCTCTAGTTCAGACACGCAAGGATTCTAGAGTTTGCCCACCCTGACACTCCAGAACTAAGCTGTCCATTGATTCTAGAACCCAGAATCTTTCAGTATGGTAGAATGCTGACGGGGTAGCCTTCTGGACATCAGACAGCTTAACTTCCGGCTCGCAGTCATTTTTGGACTTTAGAATTTCTCCGTGCTGTGCATTCTAGAATTCCAACACAATCCGAATCTAGAATGCAGACATTTGGTGCTTCTGGAATTCAGACACCCTGAGTTCTGGAATGTGGACATTGAATGACCCTCGAGTTCAGACAGGTAAGGATTCCAGAGTTTGACCAACCTGATATTCCGGAACTCAACCGTCCATTGATTCTGGAATCAGAATCGTTCAGAATGGTAGAATGCTGACATGGTAGCATTCCGGACGTCAGACAACTTAACTTCCGGCTAGCAGGCATTTTAGGACTTTAGAATGTTGCCGTGCTGTGCATTCTAGAACTCTGCTACATTCCAATTCTAGAATGCTGACATTTGGTGTTTCTGGAATTCAGCCACCCTGAGTGCCGGAATGTGGACATTGAATGACTCTCGAGTTCAGACACAAAAGGATTGTAGAATTTGGCCACCCTGACTTTCTGGAACTCAGCCGTCCATTGATTCTAGAAGCCAGAATCTTTCAGAATGGTAGAATGCTGACGTGGTAGCATTCTGGACGTCAGGCACCTTAACTTCCGGCTAGCAGTCATTTGAGGACTTTAGAATTCCGCCAAGCAGTGCATTCTAGAATTCCGCCACATTGTGATTCTAGAATACAGACTTTTGGTCCTTCTGGAATTCAGACCCCCTGAGTTCCGGAATGTGGACATTGAATGACTCTCGAGTTCAGACACGCAAGGACTCTAGAATTTGGCCAAACTGACATTCCTCAACTCAGCCTTCCATTGATTCTAGAACCCAGAATCTTTCAGAATGGTAGAATGCTGACCTCGTAGCACTCTGGACGTCAGATACCTTAACTTCCGGCTAGCAGGCATATTAGGATTTCAGAAGTCCACCGTGCTGTGCATTCTGGAATTCCACGACATTCCGAATCTAGAATGCACACAGTTGGTGCTTCTGGAATTCAGACACCCTGAGGTCTGGAATGTGGACATTGAATGACTCTCGAGTTCAGACACGCAATGATTCTAGAGTTTGGCCTCCCTGACATTCCAGAACTCAGCCGTCCGTTGATTCTAGAACCCAGAATCTTTCAGAATGGTAGAATGCTGACGTGGTAGCATACTGGACGTCAGACACTTTAACTTCCGGCTCGCAGTCATTTTAGGACTTTAGATTTCCACCGTGCTGTGCATTCTAGAATTCCACCACATTCCGATTCTAGAATGCAGACATTTGGTGGTTCTGGAATTCAGACACCATGAGTTCCAGAATGTGGACATTGAACGACTCTTGAGTTCAGACACGCAAGGATTCTAGAGTTTGGACACCCTGATATTCCAGAACTAAGCCGTCCATTGATTCTAGAACCCAGAATCTTTCAGAACGGTAGAATGCTGACGTGGTAGCATTCTGGACGTCAGACACCTTAACTTCTGGCTAGCAGTCATTTTTGGACTTTAGAATTTCTCCGTGCTGTGCATTCTAGAACTCTCCCACATTCCGATTCTAGAATGCTGACATTTGTTGATTCTGGAATTCAGACAGCCTGAGTTCTGGAATGTGGACATTGAATGACTCTCGAGTTCAGACACGCAAGGACTCTAGAGTTTGGCCACCCTGACATTCCGGAACTCAGCTATAAATTGATTCTAGAACACAGAATCTTTCAGAACTGTAGAATGCTGACGTGGTAGCATTCTTGACGTCAGACAAATTAACTCCCGGCTAGCAGGCATTTTAGGTCTTTAGAATTCCACCATGCTGTGCATTCTAGAATTCCACCACATTGTGATTCTAGAATACAGACTTTTGGTGCTTCTGGAATTCAGACCCCCTGAGTTCCGGAATGTGGACATTGAATGACTCTTGAGTTCAGACACGTAAGGATTCTAGAGTTTGGCCACCCTGACATTCCAGAACTCAGCCGTCCATTGATGCTAGAACCCAGTATCATTCAGAACGGTAGAATGCTGACGTGGTAGCATTCTGGACATGAGATATCTTAACTTCTGGATAGCAGGCATTTTAGGACTTTAGAATTCCGCCGTGCTGTGCATTCTAGAATTCCGCCACATTCCGATTCTAGAATGCAGACATTTGGTGCTTCTGGAATTCAGACACCCTGAGTTCCGGCATGTGAACATTGAATGACTCTCTGGTTCAGACACGTAAGGACTCTAGAGTTTGGCCAGCCTGACATTCCGGAACTCAAACATCCATTGACTCTAGAACCCAGAATCTTTCAGAATGGTAGAATGCTGACCTCGTAGCATTCTGGACGTCAGATACCTTAACTTCCGGCTAGCAGGTATTTTAGGAATTTACAATTCCACCGTGCTGTGCATTCTAGAATTCTGCCACATTCCCATTCTAGAATGCCGACATTTGGTGCTTCTGGAAATCAGACGCTCTGAGTTCCGGTATGTGGACATTAAATTACTCTCGAGATCAGATACGTAAGGAATCTAGAGTTTGGCCAACCTGATATTCCGGAACTCAGCCGTCCATTGATTCTAGAACCCAGAATTTTTCAGAATGTTAGAATGCTGACGTGGAAGCATTCTGGACGTCAGACACCTTAACTTCCGAATGGCAGGCATTTTAGGACTTTAGAATTTCTCCGTGCTGTGCAATCTAGAATTCCACCACAATCCGATTCCAGAATGCAGACATTTGGTGCTTCTGGAATTCAGAAACCCTGAGTTCCAGAATGTGGACATTGAATGACTCTCGAGTTCAGACACGCAAGGATTCTAGAGTTTGGCCACCCTGACATTCCAGAACTACACCGTCAATTGATTCTAGAACCCAGAATCTTTCAGAATGGTAGAATGCTGACGTGGTAGCATTCTGGACGTCAGACACCTTAACTTCCGGCTAGCAGCCATTTTTGTACTTTAGAATTTCTCCGTGCTGTGCAATCTAGAATTCCACCACAATCCGATTCTAGAATGCAGACATTTGGTGTTTCTGGAATTCAGACACGCTGAGTGCCGGAATGTGGACATTGAATGACTCTCGGGTTCAGACACAAAAGGATTGTAGAGTTTGGCCACCCTGACTTTCTGGAACTCAGCCGTCCATTGATTCTAGAACCCAGAATCTTTCAGAATGGAAGAATGCTGACGTGGTAGCATTCTGGACGTCAGACACCTTAACTTCCGGCTAGCAGGCATTTTAGGACTTTAGAATTCCGCCGTGCTGTGCATTCCAGAATTCCACCACATTCCGATTCTAGAATGAAGACATTTGGTGCTTCTGGAATTCAGACACACTGAGTTCCGGAATGTGGACATTGAATGACTCTTGAGTTCAGACACGCAAGGATTCTAGAGTTTGGCCAGCCTGACATTCCGGAACTCAGCCATACATTGATTCTAGAACAAAGAATCTTTCAGAACTGTAGAATGCTGACGTGGTAGCATTCTGGACGTCAGACAAATTAACTCCCGGCTAGCAGGCATTTTAGGTCTTTAGAATTCCACCGTGCTGTGCATTCTAGAATACCGCCACATTGCGATTCTAGAAAACAGACTTTTGGTGCTTCTGGAATTCAGACACCCTGAGTTCCGGAATGTGGACATTGAATGACTCTCGAGTTCAGACTTGTAAGGATTCTAGAGTTTGGCCACCCTGACATTCCAGAACTCAGCCGTCAATTGATTCTAGAACCCAGAATCTTTCAGAATGGTAGAATGCTGACCTCGTAGCATTCTGGATGCAGATACCTTAACTTCCGGCTAGCAGGCATTTTAGGAAATTACAATTCCGCCGTGCTGTGCATTCTAGAATTCCGCAACATTCCGATTCTAGAATGCGGTCATTTGGTGCTTCTGGAATTCAGACCCTCTGAGTTCCGGAATATGGACATTGAATGACTCTCGAGATCAGATATGTAAGGATTCTAGAGTATGGCCACCCTGACATTCCGGAACAAAAACATCCATTGATTCTTTAACCCAGAATCTTTCAGAATGGTAGGATGCTAATGTGGCAGCATTCTGGACGTTAGACACCTTAACTTCTGGCTAGCAGGCATTTTAGGAGTTTAGAATTCTGCCGTGCTGTGCTTTCTAGAGATCCGCCACATTCCGATTCAAAAATGCAGACTTTTGATGCTTCTTGAATTCAGACACCCTGAGTTCCGGAATGTGGACATTGAATGACTCTCGAGTTCAGACACGCAAGGATTCTAGAGTTTGGCCACCCTTGCGTTCCGGAACTCAGCCGTCAATTGATTCTAGAACCCACAATCTTTCACAATGGTAGAATAATGACGTGGTAGCATTCTGGACATCAGACACCTTAACTTCTGGCTAGCAGGCATTTTAGGACTTTAGAATTCCACCGTGCTGTGCATTCTAGAATTTCACCACATTCCGATTCTAGAATACAGACATTTGGTGCTTCTGGAATTCAGACACCCTGAGTTCCAGAATGTGGACATTGAATGACTCTCGAGTTCAGACACGCAAGGATTTTAGAGTTTGTCCATCCTGACATTACAGAACAAAGCTGTCGATTTTTTCTAGAACCCAGTATCTTTCAAAATGGTAGAATGCTGACGTGGTAGCTTTCTGGACGACAGACACCTTAACTTCCGGCTAGCAGTCATTTTAGGAATATAGAATTTCTCTCTGCTGTGCATCCTGGAATTCCGCCATATTCCGATTCTAAAATGCAGTAATTTGGTGCTTCTGGAATTCAGACACCCTGAGTTCCGGAATGTGGACTTTGAATGACTCTCGAGTTCAGAGATGCAAGGAATGTAGAGTTTAGCCACCCTGACATTCTGGAACTCAGCCGTCCATTGATTATAGAACCCAGAATCTTTCACAATGGTAGAATGATGACATGGTAGCATTCTGGACGTCAGACACCTTAACTTCCGGCTAGCAGGCATTTTATGACTTTAGAATTCCACGATGTTGTGCATTCTAGAATTCCACCATATTCCGATTCTAGAATGCAGACATTTGGTGCTACTGGAATTCACATACCCTGAGTTCCGGAATGTGGACATTGAATGACTCTCGAGTTCAGACACGCAATGATTCTAGAGTTTGGCCAACCTGACATTATGGAATGCAACCGTCCATTGATTCTAGAACCCAGAATCTTTCAGAATGGTAGGATGCTGGCGTGATAGCATTCTGGACGTCAGACACTTTAACTTTTGGCTAGCAGGCATTATAGGACTTTAGAATTCCACCATGCTGTGCATTTTTGAATTTCACCACATTCCAATTCCAGAATTCAAACATTTGTTGCTTCTGGAATTCAGACACCCTGCGTTCCGGAATGTGGACATTGAATGACTCTCGAGTTCAGACACGCAAGGATTCTAGAGTTTGGCCACCCTGACATTCCGGAACTCAGCCATCCATTGATTCTAGAACACAGAATCTTTCAGAATGGTAGAATGCTGACTTGGTAGCATTCCGGACGTCAAACACCTTAACTTCCAGCTAGAAGGCATTTTAGGACATTAGAATTCCACCGTGCTGTGCATTCTAGAATTCTGCCACATTACGATTCTAAATGCAGACATTTGGTGCTTCTGGAATTCAGACATCTTGAGTTAGGGAATGTGGACTCTGAATGACTCTCGAGTTCAGACATGCAATGATTTTAGAGTTTGGCCGCCCTGACATTCCGGAACTCAGCCATCCATTGATTCTAGAACTCAGAATATTTCAGAATGGTAGAAAGCTGACCTAGTAGCATTCTGGATATCAGACACCTTATCTTCCGGCTAGCAGGCATTTTAGGACTTTAGAATTCTGCCATGCTGTGCATTCTAGAATTCCGCCACATTCCGATTCTAGAATGCAGACATTTGGTGCTTCTCGAATCAGACACCCTGAATTCCGGAATGTGGACACTGAAAGACTCTCGAGTTCTGACACGCCAGGATTCTAGAGTGTGACCGCCGTGACATTTCAGAACTCAGCCGTCCATTGATTCTAGAACCCGGAATCTTTCAGAACTTTAGAATGCTGACCTAGTAGCATTCTGGAGGTCAGACATCTTAACTTCCAACAAGAAGGCATTTCAGGACTTTAGAATTCCACCGTGCTGTGCATTTTAGAATTCTGCCACATTACGATTCTAAATGCAGACATTTGGTGCTTCTGGAATTCAGACACCCTGAGTTCCGGAATGTGGACACTGAATGACTCTCGAGTTCAGACACGCAATGATTCTAGAGTTTGGCCACCCTGACATTCCGGAACTCAGCCATCCATTGATTCTAGAACCCAGAATATTTCAGAATGGTAGAATGCTGTCCTGGTAGCATATTGGATGTTAGACACCTTAACTTCCGGCTAGCAGGCATTTTAGGATTTTAGAATTCTGCCGTGCTGTGCATTCTAGAATTCCGCCACATTCCGATTCTAGAATGCAGACATTTGGTTCTTCTGGAATTCAGACAACCTGAGTTCTGGAATGTGCACATTGAATGACACTCGAGTTCAGACACGTAAGGATTCTAGAGTTTGGCCATCCTGACATTCTGGAACTCAACCGTCCGTAGATTCTAGAACCCAGAATCTTTCAGAACGGTAGAATGCTGACGTGGTAGCATTCTGGACGTCAGACAACTTAACTTCCAGCTAGCAGGCATTATAGGACTTTAGAATTCCGCCGTGCTGTGCATTCTAGAATTCCGCCACATTCCGATTCTAGAATGCAGACATTTGGTGCATCTGGAATTCAGACACCCTGAGTTTCAGAATGTGGATATTGAATGACTTTAGATTTCTGACTCGTAATAATTCTGGACTTTGGCCACCCTGACATTCCGGAACTCAACTGTCCATTGATTCTAGAACCCAGAATCTTTAAGAATGGTAGGATGCTGACGTGGTAGCATTCTGGACGTCAGACAACTTAACTTCCGGCTAGGAGACATTATAGGAATTTAGAATTCCACCGTGCTGTGCATTCTAGAATTCCGCCACATTCCGATTCGAGAATGCAGACATTTGGTGCTTCTGGAATTCAGACACCCTGAATTCCGGAATGTGGACATTGAATGACTCTCGATTTCAGTCACATAAGGATTCTAGAGTTTGGCCACCCTGACATTCCGGAACTCAACCATCCATTGATTCTAGAACCCAGAATCTTTCAGAACGGTAGAATGCTGACGTGGTAGCATACTGGACGTCAGACACCTTAACTTCCGGCTCGCAGGCATTTTAGGACTTTAGAATTCCACCGTGCTGTGCATTCTAGAATTCCACCACATTCCGATTCTAGAATGCAGACATTTGGTGCTTCTGGAATTCAGACACCCTGAGTTCCAGAATGTGGACATTGAATGACTCTCTAGTTCAGACACGCAAGGATTCTAGGGTTTGCCCACCCTGACATTCCAGAACTAAGCTGTCCATTGATTCTAGAACCCAGAATCTTTCAGTATGGTAGAATGCTGACGGGGTAGCATTCTGGACATCAGACAGCTTAACTTCCGGCTCGCAGTCATTTTTGGACTTTAGAATTTCTCCGTGCTGTGCATTCTAGAATTCCAACACAATCCGAATCTAGAATGCAGACATATGGTGCTTCTGGAATTCAGACACCCTGAGTTCTGGAATGTGGACATTGAATGACCCTCGAGTTCAGACAGGTAAGGATTCCAGAGTTTGACCAACCTGATATTCCGGAACTCAACCGTCCATTGATTCTGGAATCAGAATCGTTCAGAATGGTAGAATGCTGACATGGTAGCATTCCGGACGTCAGACAACTTAACTTCCGGCTAGCAGGCATTTTAGGACTTTAGAATGTTGCCGTGCTGTGCATTCTAGAACTCTGCTACATTCCAATTCTAGAATGCTGACATTTGGTGTTTCTGGAATTCAGCCACCCTGAGTGCCGGAATGTGGACATTGAATGACTCTCGAGTTCAGACACAAAAGGATTGTAGAATTTGGCCACCCTGACTTTCTGGAACTCAGCCGTCCATTGATTCTAGAAGCCAGAATCTTTCAGAATGGTAGAATGCTGACGTGGTAGCATTCTGGACGTCAGGCACCTTAACTTCCGGCTAGCAGTCATTTGAGGACTTTAGAATTCCGCCAAGCAGTGCATTCTAGAATTCCGCCACATTGTGATTCTAGAATACAGACTTTTGGTCCTTCTGGAATTCAGACCCCCTGAGTTCCGGAATGTGGACATTGAATGACTCTCGAGTTCAGACACGCAAGGACTCTAGAATTTGGCCAAACTGACATTCCTCAACTCAGCCTTCCATTGATTCTAGAACCCAGAATCTTTCAGAATGGTAGAATGCTGACCTCGTAGCACTCTGGACGTCAGATACCTTAACTTCCGGCTAGCAGGCATATTAGGATTTCAGAAGTCCACCGTGCTGTGCATTCTGGAATTCCACGACATTCCGAATCTAGAATGCACACAGTTGGTGCTTCTGGAATTCAGACACCCTGAGGTCTGGAATGTGGACATTGAATGACTCTCGAGTTCAGACACGCAATGATTCTAGAGTTTGGCCTCCCTGACATTCCAGAACTCAGCCATCCGTTGATTCTAGAACCCAGAATCTTTCAGAATGGTAGAATGCTGACGTGGTAGCATACTGGACGTCAGACACTTTAACTTCCGGCTCGCAGTCATTTTAGGACTTTAGATTTCCACCGTGCTGTGCATTCTAGAATTCCACCACATTCCGATTCTAGAATGCAGACATTTGGTGGTTCTGGAATTCAGACACCATGAGTTCCAGAATGTGGACATTGAACGACTCTCGAGTTCAGACACGCAAGGATTCTAGAGTTTGGACACCCTGATTTTCCAGAACTAAGCCGTCCATTGATTCTAGAACCCAGAATCTTTCAGAATGGTAGAATGCTGACGTGGTAGCATTCTGGACGTCAGACACCTTAACTTCCGGCTAGCAGTCATTTTTGGACTTTAGAATTTCTCCGTGCTGTGCATTCTAGAACTCTCCCACATTCCGATTCTAGAATGCTGACATTTGTTGATTCTGGAATTCAGACAGCCTGAGTTCTGGAATGTGGACATTGAATGACTCTCGAGTTCAGACACGCAAGGACTCTAGAGTTTGGCCACCCTGACATTCCGGAACTCAGCTATAAATTGATTCTAGAACACAGAATCTTTCAGAACTGTAGAATGCTGACGTGGTAGCATTCTTGACGTCAGACAAATTAACTCCCGGCTAGCAGGCATTTTAGGTCTTTAGAATTCCACCATGCTGTGCATTCTAGAATTCCACCACATTGTGATTCTAGAATACAGACTTTTGGTGCTTCTGGAATTCAGACCCCCTGAGTTCCGGAATGTGGACATTGAATGACTCTTGAGTTCAGACACGTAAGGATTCTAGAGTTTGGCCACCCTGACATTCCAGAACTCAGCCGTCCATTGATGCTAGAACCCAGTATCATTCAGAACGGTAGAATGCTGACGTGGTAGCATTCTGGACATGAGATATCTTAACTTCTGGATAGCAGGCATTTTAGGACTTTAGAATTCCGCCGTGCTGTGCATTCTAGAATTCCGCCACATTCCGATTCTAGAATGCAGACATTTGGTGCTTCTGGAATTCAGACACCCTGAGTTCCGGCATGTGAACATTGAATGACTCTCTGGTTCAGACACGTAAGGACTCTAGAGTTTGGCCAGCCTGACATTCCGGAACTCAAACATCCATTGACTCTAGAACCCAGAATCTTTCAGAATGGTAGAATGCTGACCTCGTAGCATTCTGGATGTCAGATACCTTAACTTCCGGCTAGCAGGTATTTTAGGAATTTACAATTCCACCGTGCTGTGCATTCTAGAATTCTGCCACATTCCCATTCTAGAATGCCGACATTTGGTGCTTCTGGAAATCAGACGCTCTGAATTCCGGTATGTGGACATTAAATTACTCTCGAGATCAGATACGTAAGGAATCTAGAGTTTGGCCAACCTGATATTCCGGAACTCAGCCGTCCATTGATTCTAGAACCCAGAATTTTTCAGAATGTTAGAATGCTGACGTGGAAGCATTCTGGACGTCAGACACCTTAACTTCCGAATGGCAGGCATTTTAGGAATTTAGAATTTCTCCGTGCTGTGCAATCTAGAATTCCACCACAATCCGATTCCAGAATGCAGACATTTGGTGCTTCTGGAATTCAGAAACCCTGAGTTCCAGAATGTGGACATTGAATGACTCTCGAGTTCAGACACGCAAGGATTCTAGAGTTTGGCCACCCTGACATTCCAGAACTACACCGTCAATTGATTCTAGAACCCAGAATCTTTCAGAATGGTAGAATGCTGACGTGGTAGCATTCTGGACGTCAGACACCTTAACTTCCGGCTAGCAGCCATTTTTGTACTTTAGAATTTCTCCGTGCTGTGCAATCTAGAATTCCACCACAATCCGATTCTAGAATGCAGACATTTGGTGTTTCTGGAATTCAGACACGCTGAGTGCCGGAATGTGGACATTGAATGACTCTCGGGTTCGGACACAAAAGGATTGTAGAGTTTGGCCACCCTGACTTTCTGGAACTCAGCCGTCCATTGATTCTAGAACCCAGAATCTTTCAGAATGGAAGAATGCTGACGTGGTAGCATTCTGGACGTCAGACACCTTAACTTCCGGCTAGCAGGCATTTTAGGACTTTAGAATTCCGCCGTGCTGTGCATTCCAGAATTCCACCACATTCCGATTCTAGAATGAAGACATTTGGTGCTTCTGGAATTCAGACACACTGAGTTCCGGAATGTGGACATTGAATGACTCTTGAGTTCAGACACGCAAGGATTCTAGAGTTTGGCCAGCCTGACATTCCGGAACTCAGCCATACATTGATTCTAGAACAAAGAATCTTTCAGAACTGTAGAATGCTGACGTGGTAGCATTCTGGACGTCAGACAAATTAACTCCCGGCTAGCAGGCATTTTAGGTCTTTAGAATTCCACCGTGCTGTGCATTCTAGAATACCGCCACATTGCGATTCTAGAAAACAGACTTTTGGTGCTTCTGGAATTCAGACACCCTGAGTTCCGGAATGTGGACATTGAATGACTCTCGAGTTCAGACTTGTAAGGATTCTAGAGTTTGGCCACCCTGACATTCCAGAACTCAGCCGTCAATTGATTCTAGAACCCAGAATCTTTCAGAATGGTAGAATGCTGACCTCGTAGCATTCTGGATGCAGATACCTTAACTTCCGGCTAGCAGGCATTTTAGGAAATTACAATTCCGCCGTGCTGTGCATTCTAGAATTCCGCAACATTCCGATTCTAGAATGCGGTCATTTGGTGCTTCTGGAATTCAGACCCTCTGAGTTCCGGAATATGGACATTGAATGACTCTCGAGATCAGATATGTAAGGATTCTAGAGTATGGCCACCCTGACATTCCGGAACAAAAACATCCATTGATTCTTTAACCCAGAATCTTTCAGAATGGTAGGATGCTAATGTGGCAGCATTCTGGACGTTAGACACCTTAACTTCTGGCTAGCAGGCATTTTAGGAGTTTAGAATTCTGCCGTGCTGTGCTTTCTAGAGATCCGCCACATTCCGATTCAAAAATGCAGACTTTTGATGCTTCTTGAATTCAGACACCCTGAGTTCCGGAATGTGGACATTGAATGACTCTCGAGTTCAGACACGCAAGGATTCTAGAGTTTGGCCACCCTTGCGTTCCGGAACTCAGCCGTCAATTGATTCTAGAACCCACAATCTTTCACAATGGTAGAATAATGACGTGGTAGCATTCTGGACATCAGACACCTTAACTTCTGGCTAGCAGGCATTTTAGGACTTTAGAATTCCACCGTGCTGTGCATTCTAGAATTTCACCACATTCCGATTCTAGAATACAGACATTTGGTGCTTCTGGAATTCAGACACCCTGAGTTCCAGAATGTGGACATTGAATGACTCTCGAGTTCAGACACGCAAGGATTTTAGAGTTTGTCCATCCTGACATTACAGAACAAAGCTGTCGATTTTTTCTAGAACCCAGTATCTTTCAAAATGGTAGAATGCTGACGTGGTAGCTTTCTGGACGACAGACACCTTAACTTCCGGCTAGCAGTCATTTTAGGAATATAGAATTTCTCTCTGCTGTGCATCCTGGAATTCCGCCATATTCCGATTCTAAAATGCAGTAATTTGGTGCTTCTGGAATTCAGACACCCTGAGTTCCGGAATGTGGACTTTGAATGACTCTCGAGTTCAGAGATGCAAGGAATGTAGAGTTTAGCCACCCTGACATTCTGGAACTCAGCCGTCCATTGATTATAGAACCCAGAATCTTTCACAATGGTAGAATGATGACATGGTAGCATTCTGGACGTCAGACACCTTAACTTCCGGCTAGCAGGCATTTTATGACTTTAGAATTCCACGATGTTGTGCATTCTAGAATTCCACCATATTCCGATTCTAGAATGCAGACATTTGGTGCTACTGGAATTCACATACCCTGAGTTCCGGAATGTGGACATTGAATGACTCTCGAGTTCAGACACGCAATGATTCTAGAGTTTGGCCAACCTGACATTATGGAATGCAACCGTCCATTGATTCTAGAACCCAGAATCTTTCAGAATGGTAGGATGCTGGCGTGATAGCATTCTGGACGTCAGACACTTTAACTTTTGGCTAGCAGGCATTATAGGACTTTAGAATTCCACCATGCTGTGCATTTTTGAATTTCACCACATTCCAATTCCAGAATTCAAACATTTGTTGCTTCTGGAATTCAGACACCCTGCGTTCCGGAATGTGGACATTGAATGACTCTCGAGTTCAGACACGCAAGGATTCTAGAGTTTGGCCACCCTGACATTCCGGAACTCAGCCATCCATTGATTCTAGAACACAGAATCTTTCAGAATGGTAGAATGCTGACTTGGTAGCATTCCGGACGTCAAACACCTTAACTTCCAGCTAGAAGGCATTTTAGGACATTAGAATTCCACCGTGCTGTGCATTCTAGAATTCTGCCACATTACGATTCTAAATGCAGACATTTGGTGCTTCTGGAATTCAGACATCTTGAGTTAGGGAATGTGGACTCTGAATGACTCTCGAGTTCAGACATGCAATGATTTTAGAGTTTGGCCGCCCTGACATTCCGGAACTCAGCCATCCATTGATTCTAGAACTCAGAATATTTCAGAATGGTAGAAAGCTGACCTAGTAGCATTCTGGATATCAGACACCTTATCTTCCGGCTAGCAGGCATTTTAGGACTTTAGAATTCTGCCATGCTGTGCATTCTAGAATTCCGCCACATTCCGATTCTAGAATGCAGACATTTGGTGCTTCTCGAATCAGACACCCTGAATTCCGGAATGTGGACACTGAAAGACTCTCGAGTTCTGACACGCCAGGATTCTAGAGTGTGACCGCCGTGACATTTCAGAACTCAGCCGTCCATTGATTCTAGAACCCGGAATCTTTCAGAACTTTAGAATGCTGACCTAGTAGCATTCTGGAGGTCAGACATCTTAACTTCCAACAAGAAGGCATTTCAGGACTTTAGAATTCCACCGTGCTGTGCATTTTAGAATTCTGCCACATTACGATTCTAAATGCAGACATTTGGTGCTTCTGGAATTCAGACACCCTGAGTTCCGGAATGTGGACACTGAATGACTCTCGAGTTCAGACACGCAATGATTCTAGAGTTTGGCCACCCTGACATTCCGGAACTCAGCCATCCATTGATTCTAGAACCCAGAATATTTCAGAATGGTAGAATGCTGTCCTGGTAGCATATTGGATGTTAGACACCTTAACTTCCGGCTAGCAGGCATTTTAGGATTTTAGAATTCTGCCGTGCTGTGCATTCTAGAATTCCGCCACATTCCGATTCTAGAATGCAGACATTTGGTTCTTCTGGAATTCAGACAACCTGAGTTCTGGAATGTGCACATTGAATGACACTCGAGTTCAGACACGTAAGGATTCTAGAGTTTGGCCATCCTGACATTCTGGAACTCAACCGTCCGTAGATTCTAGAACCCAGAATCTTTCAGAACGGTAGAATGCTGACGTGGTAGCATTCTGGACGTCAGACAACTTAACTTCCAGCTAGCAGGCATTATAGGACTTTAGAATTCCGCCGTGCTGTGCATTCTAGAATTCCGCCACATTCCGATTCTAGAATGCAGACATTTGGTGCATCTGGAATTCAGACACCCTGAGTTTCAGAATGTGGATATTGAATGACTTTAGATTTCTGACTCGTAATAATTCTGGACTTTGGCCACCCTGACATTCCGGAACTCAACTGTCCATTGATTCTAGAACCCAGAATCTTTAAGAATGGTAGGATGCTGACGTGGTAGCATTCTGGACGTCAGACAACTTAACTTCCGGCTAGGAGACATTATAGGAATTTAGAATTCCACCGTGCTGTGCATTCTAGAATTCCGCCACATTCCGATTCGAGAATGCAGACATTTGGTGCTTCTGGAATTCAGACACCCTGAATTCCGGAATGTGGACATTGAATGACTCTCGATTTCAGTCACATAAGGATTCTAGAGTTTGGCCACCCTGACATTCCGGAACTCAACCATCCATTGATTCTAGAACCCAGAATCTTTCAGAACGGTAGAATGCTGACGTGGTAGCATACTGGACGTCAGACACCTTAACTTCCGGCTCGCAGGCATTTTAGGACTTTAGAATTCCACCGTGCTGTGCATTCTAGAATTCCACCACATTCCGATTCTAGAATGCAGACATTTGGTGCTTCTGGAATTCAGACACCCTGAGTTCCAGAATGTGGACATTGAATGACTCTCTAGTTCAGACACGCAAGGATTCTAGGGTTTGCCCACCCTGACATTCCAGAACTAAGCTGTCCATTGATTCTAGAACCCAGAATCTTTCAGTATGGTAGAATGCTGACGGGGTAGCATTCTGGACATCAGACAGCTTAACTTCCGGCTCGCAGTCATTTTTGGACTTTAGAATTTCTCCGTGCTGTGCATTCTAGAATTCCAACACAATCCGAATCTAGAATGCAGACATATGGTGCTTCTGGAATTCAGACACCCTGAGTTCTGGAATGTGGACATTGAATGACCCTCGAGTTCAGACAGGTAAGGATTCCAGAGTTTGACCAACCTGATATTCCGGAACTCAACCGTCCATTGATTCTGGAATCAGAATCGTTCAGAATGGTAGAATGCTGACATGGTAGCATTCCGGACGTCAGACAACTTAACTTCCGGCTAGCAGGCATTTTAGGACTTTAGAATGTTGCCGTGCTGTGCATTCTAGAACTCTGCTACATTCCAATTCTAGAATGCTGACATTTGGTGTTTCTGGAATTCAGCCACCCTGAGTGCCGGAATGTGGACATTGAATGACTCTCGAGTTCAGACACAAAAGGATTGTAGAATTTGGCCACCCTGACTTTCTGGAACTCAGCCGTCCATTGATTCTAGAAGCCAGAATCTTTCAGAATGGTAGAATGCTGACGTGGTAGCATTCTGGACGTCAGGCACCTTAACTTCCGGCTAGCAGTCATTTGAGGACTTTAGAATTCCGCCAAGCAGTGCATTCTAGAATTCCGCCACATTGTGATTCTAGAATACAGACTTTTGGTCCTTCTGGAATTCAGACCCCCTGAGTTCCGGAATGTGGACATTGAATGACTCTCGAGTTCAGACACGCAAGGACTCTAGAATTTGGCCAAACTGACATTCCTCAACTCAGCCTTCCATTGATTCTAGAACCCAGAATCTTTCAGAATGGTAGAATGCTGACCTCGTAGCACTCTGGACGTCAGATACCTTAACTTCCGGCTAGCAGGCATATTAGGATTTCAGAAGTCCACCGTGCTGTGCATTCTGGAATTCCACGACATTCCGAATCTAGAATGCACACAGTTGGTGCTTCTGGAATTCAGACACCCTGAGGTCTGGAATGTGGACATTGAATGACTCTCGAGTTCAGACACGCAATGATTCTAGAGTTTGGCCTCCCTGACATTCCAGAACTCAGCCGTCCGTTGATTCTAGAACCCAGAATCTTTCAGAATGGTAGAATGCTGACGTGGTAGCATACTGGACGTCAGACACTTTAACTTCCGGCTCGCAGTCATTTTAGGACTTTAGATTTCCACCGTGCTGTGCATTCTAGAATTCCACCACATTCCGATTCTAGAATGCAGACATTTGGTGGTTCTGGAATTCAGACACCATGAGTTCCAGAATGTGGACATTGAACGACTCTCGAGTTCAGACACGCAAGGATTCTAGAGTTTGGACACCCTGATTTTCCAGAACTAAGCCGTCCATTGATTCTAGAACCCAGAATCTTTCAGAATGGTAGAATGCTGACGTGGTAGCATTCTGGACGTCAGACACCTTAACTTCCGGCTAGCAGTCATTTTTGGACTTTAGAATTTCTCCGTGCTGTGCATTCTAGAACTCTCCCACATTCCGATTCTAGAATGCTGACATTTGTTGATTCTGGAATTCAGACAGCCTGAGTTCTGGAATGTGGACATTGAATGACTCTCGAGTTCAGACACGCAAGGACTCTAGAGTTTGGCCACCCTGACATTCCGGAACTCAGCTATAAATTGATTCTAGAACACAGAATCTTTCAGAACTGTAGAATGCTGACGTGGTAGCATTCTTGACGTCAGACAAATTAACTCCCGGCTAGCAGGCATTTTAGGTCTTTAGAATTCCACCATGCTGTGCATTCTAGAATTCCACCACATTGTGATTCTAGAATACAGACTTTTGGTGCTTCTGGAATTCAGACCCCCTGAGTTCCGGAATGTGGACATTGAATGACTCTTGAGTTCAGACACGTAAGGATTCTAGAGTTTGGCCACCCTGACATTCCAGAACTCAGCCGTCCATTGATGCTAGAACCCAGTATCATTCAGAACGGTAGAATGCTGACGTGGTAGCATTCTGGACATGAGATATCTTAACTTCTGGATAGCAGGCATTTTAGGACTTTAGAATTCCGCCGTGCTGTGCATTCTAGAATTCCGCCACATTCCGATTCTAGAATGCAGACATTTGGTGCTTCTGGAATTCAGACACCCTGAGTTCCGGCATGTGAACATTGAATGACTCTCTGGTTCAGACACGTAAGGACTCTAGAGTTTGGCCAGCCTGACATTCCGGAACTCAAACATCCATTGACTCTAGAACCCAGAATCTTTCAGAATGGTAGAATGCTGACCTCGTAGCATTCTGGATGTCAGATACCTTAACTTCCGGCTAGCAGGTATTTTAGGAATTTACAATTCCACCGTGCTGTGCATTCTAGAATTCTGCCACATTCCCATTCTAGAATGCCGACATTTGGTGCTTCTGGAAATCAGACGCTCTGAATTCCGGTATGTGGACATTAAATTACTCTCGAGATCAGATACGTAAGGAATCTAGAGTTTGGCCAACCTGATATTCCGGAACTCAGCCGTCCATTGATTCTAGAACCCAGAATTTTTCAGAATGTTAGAATGCTGACGTGGAAGCATTCTGGACGTCAGACACCTTAACTTCCGAATGGCAGGCATTTTAGGAATTTAGAATTTCTCCGTGCTGTGCAATCTAGAATTCCACCACAATCCGATTCCAGAATGCAGACATTTGGTGCTTCTGGAATTCAGAAACCCTGAGTTCCAGAATGTGGACATTGAATGACTCTCGAGTTCAGACACGCAAGGATTCTAGAGTTTGGCCACCCTGACATTCCAGAACTACACCGTCAATTGATTCTAGAACCCAGAATCTTTCAGAATGGTAGAATGCTGACGTGGTAGCATTCTGGACGTCAGACACCTTAACTTCCGGCTAGCAGCCATTTTTGTACTTTAGAATTTCTCCGTGCTGTGCAATCTAGAATTCCACCACAATCCGATTCTAGAATGCAGACATTTGGTGTTTCTGGAATTCAGACACGCTGAGTGCCGGAATGTGGACATTGAATGACTCTCGGGTTCGGACACAAAAGGATTGTAGAGTTTGGCCACCCTGACTTTCTGGAACTCAGCCGTCCATTGATTCTAGAACCCAGAATCTTTCAGAATGGAAGAATGCTGACGTGGTAGCATTCTGGACGTCAGACACCTTAACTTCCGGCTAGCAGGCATTTTAGGACTTTAGAATTCCGCCGTGCTGTGCATTCCAGAATTCCACCACATTCCGATTCTAGAATGAAGACATTTGGTGCTTCTGGAATTCAGACACACTGAGTTCCGGAATGTGGACATTGAATGACTCTTGAGTTCAGACACGCAAGGATTCTAGAGTTTGGCCAGCCTGACATTCCGGAACTCAGCCATACATTGATTCTAGAACAAAGAATCTTTCAGAACTGTAGAATGCTGACGTGGTAGCATTCTGGACGTCAGACAAATTAACTCCCGGCTAGCAGGCATTTTAGGTCTTTAGAATTCCACCGTGCTGTGCATTCTAGAATACCGCCACATTGCGATTCTAGAAAACAGACTTTTGGTGCTTCTGGAATTCAGACACCCTGAGTTCCGGAATGTGGACATTGAATGACTCTCGAGTTCAGACTTGTAAGGATTCTAGAGTTTGGCCACCCTGACATTCCAGAACTCAGCCGTCAATTGATTCTAGAACCCAGAATCTTTCAGAATGGTAGAATGCTGACCTCGTAGCATTCTGGATGCAGATACCTTAACTTCCGGCTAGCAGGCATTTTAGGAAATTACAATGCCGCCGTGCTGTGCATTCTAGAATTCCGCAACATTCCGATTCTAGAATGCGGTCATTTGGTGCTTCTGGAATTCAGACCCTCTGAGTTCCGGAATATGGACATTGAATGACTCTCGAGATCAGATATGTAAGGATTCTAGAGTATGGCCACCCTGACATTCCGGAACAAAAACATCCATTGATTCTTTAACCCAGAATCTTTCAGAATGGTAGGATGCTAATGTGGCAGCATTCTGGACGTTAGACACCTTAACTTCTGGCTAGCAGGCATTTTAGGAGTTTAGAATTCTGCCGTGCTGTGCTTTCTAGAGATCCGCCACATTCCGATTCAAAAATGCAGACTTTTGATGCTTCTTGAATTCAGACACCCTGAGTTCCGGAATGTGGACATTGAATGACTCTCGAGTTCAGACACGCAAGGATTCCAGAGTTTGGCCACCCTTGCGTTCCGGAACTCAGCCGTCAATTGATTCTAGAACCCACAATCTTTCACAATGGTAGAATAATGACGTGGTAGCATTCTGGACATCAGACACCTTAACTTCTGGCTAGCAGGCATTTTAGGACTTTAGAATTCCACCGTGCTGTGCATTCTAGAATTTCACCTCATTCCGATTCTAGAATACAGACATTTGGTGCTTCTGGAATTCAGACACCCTGAGTTCCAGAATGTGGACATTGAATGACTCTCGAGTTCAGACACGCAAGGATTTTAGAGTTTGTCCACCCTGACATTACAGAACAAAGCCGTCGATTTTTTCTAGAACCCAGTATCTTTCAAAATGGTAGAATGCTGACGTGGTAGCATTCTGGACGACAGACACCTTAACTTCCGGCTAGCAGTCATTTTAGGAATATAGAATTTCTCTCTGCTGTGCATCCTGGAATTCCGCCATATTCCGATTCTAAAATGCAGTAATTTGGTGCTTCTGGAATTCAGACACCCTGAGTTCCGGAATGTGGACTTTGAATGACTCTCGAGTTCAGAGATGCAAGGAATGTAGAGTTTAGCCACCCTGACATTCTGGAACACAGCCGTCCATTGATTATAGAACCCAGAATCTTTCACAATGGTAGAATGATGACATGGTAGCATTCTGGACGTCAGACACCTTAACTTCTGGCTAGCAGGCATTTTATGACTTTAGAATTCCACGATGTTGTGCATTCTAGAATTCCACCATATTCCGATTCTAGAATGCAGACATTTGGTGCTACTGGAATTCACATACCCTGAGTTCCGGAATGTGGACATTGAATGACTCTCGAGTTCAGACACGCAATGATTCTAGAGTTTGGCCAACCTGACATTATGGAATGCAACCGTCCATTGATTCTAGAACCCAGAATCTTTCAGAATGGTAGGATGCTGGCGTGATAGCATTCTGGACGTCAGACACTTTAACTTTTGGCTAGCAGGCATTATAGGACTTTAGAATTCCACCATGCTGTGCATTCTTGAATTTCACCACATTCCAATTCCAGAATTCAAACATTTGTTGCTTCTGGAATTCAGACACCCTGCGTTCCGGAATGTGGACATTGAATGACTCTCGAGTTCAGACACGCAAGGATTCTAGAGTTTGGCCACCCTGACATTCCGGAACTCAGCCATCCATTGATTCTAGAACACAGAATCTTTCAGAATGGTAGAATGCTGACTTGGTAGCATTCCGGACGTCAAACACCTTAACTTCCAGCTAGAAGGCATTTTAGGACATTAGAATTCCACCGTGCTGTGCATTCTAGAATTCTGCCACATTACGATTCTAAATGCAGACATTTGGTGCTTCTGGAATTCAGACATCTTGAGTTAGGGAATGTGGACTCTGAATGACTCTCGAGTTCAGACATGCAATGATTTTAGAGTTTGGCCGCCCTGACATTCCGGAACTCAGCCATCCATTGATTCTAGAACTCAGAATATTTCAGAATGGTAGAAAGCTGACCTAGTAGCATTCTGGATATCAGACACCTTATCTTCCGGCTAGCAGGCATTTTAGGACTTTAGAATTCTGCCATGCTGTGCATTCTAGAATTCCGCCACATTCCGATTCTAGAATGCAGACATTTGGTGCTTCTCGAATTCAGACACCCTGAATTCCGGAATGTGGACACTGAAAGACTCTTGAGTTCTGACACGCCAGGATTCTAGAGTGTGACCGCCGTGACATTTCAGAACTCAGCCGTCCATTGATTCTAGAACCCGGAATCTTTCAGAACTTTAGAATGCTGACCTAGTAGCATTCTGGAGGTCAGACATCTTAACTTCCAACAAGAAGGCATTTCAGGACTTTAGAATTCCACCGTGCTGTGCATTTTAGAATTCTGCCACATTACGATTCTAAATGCAGACATTTGGTGCTTCTGGAATTCAGACACCCTGAGTTCCGGAATGTGGACACTGAATGACTCTCGAGTTCAGACATGCAATGATTCTAGAGTTTGGCCACCCTGACATTCTGGAACTCAGCCATCCATTGATTCAAGAACCCAGAATATTTCAGAATGGTAGAATGCTGTCCTGGTAGCATATTGGACGTTAGACACCTTAACTTCCGGCTAGCAGGCATTTTAGGATTTTAGAATTCCGCCGTGCTGTGCATTCTAGAATTCCGCTACATTCCGATTCTAGAATGCAGACATTTGTTTCTTCTGGAATTCAGACACCCATGGGTCCGGAAAGTGCGCATTGAATGACACTCGAGTTCAGACACGTAAGGATTCTAGAGTTTGGACATCCTGACATTCTGGAACTCAACCGTCCATAGATTCTAGAACCCAGAATCTTTCAGAACGGTAGAATGCTGACATGGTAGCATTCTGGACGTCAGACAACTTAACTTCCGGCTAGCAGGCATTATAGGACTTTAGAATTCCGCCGTGCTGTGCATTCTAGAATTCCGCCACATTCCGATTCTAGAATGCAGACATTTGGTGCAACTGGAATTCAGACACCCTGAGTTTCAGAATGTGGACAATGAATGACTCTCGAGTTCAGACACCCAAGGATTCTAGAGTTTGGCCACCCTGACATTCCGGAACTCAGCCATCCATTGATTGATTCTAGAACCCAGAATCTTTCAAAACGGTAGAATGCTGACCTAGTAGCATTCAGGACGTCAGATACCTTAACTTGCTGGTAGCACGAAATTTAGGACTTTAGAATTCTGCCGTACTGTGCAGTATAGAATTCCGCCACATTACGATTCTAAATGCAGACATTTGGTGCTTCTGGAAATCAGACACCCTGAGTTCCGGAATGTGGACACTGAATGACTCTCGAGTTCAGACACGCAATGATTCTAGAGTTTGGCCACCCTGACATTCCGGAACTCAGCCATCCATTGATTCTAGAACCCAGAATATTTCAGAATGGTAGAATGCTGTCCTGGTAGCATATTGGACGTTAGACACCTTAACTTCCGGCTAGCAGGCATTTTAGGATTTTAGAATTCTGCCGTGCTGTGCATTCTAGAATTCCGCCACATTCCGATTCTAGAATGCAGACATTTGGTTCTTCTGGAATTCAGACAACCTGAGTTCTGGAATGTGCACATTGAATGACACTCGAGTTCAGACACGTAAGGATTCTAGAGTTTGGCCATCCTGACATTCTGGAACTCAACCGTCCGTAGATTCTAGAACCCAGAATCTTTCAGAACGGTAGAATGCTGACGTGGTAGCATTCTGGACGTCAGACAACTTAACTTCCAGCTAGCAGGCATTATAGGACTTTAGAATTCCGCCGTGCTGTGCATTCTAGAATTCCGCCACATTCCGATTCTAGAATGCAGACATTTGGTGCATCTGGAATTCAGACACCCTGAGTTTCAGAATGTGGATATTGAATGACTTTAGATTTCTGACTCGTAATAATTCTGGACTTTGGCCACCCTGACATTCCGGAACTCAACTGTCCATTGATTCTAGAACCCAGAATCTTTAAGAATGGTAGGATGCTGACGTGGTAGCATTCTGGACGTCAGACAACTTAACTTCCGGCTAGGAGACATTATAGGAATTTAGAATTCCACCGTGCTGTGCATTCTAGAATTCCGCCACATTCCGATTCGAGAATGCAGACATTTGGTGCTTCTGGAATTCAGACACCCTGAATTCCGGAATGTGGACATTGAATGACTCTCGATTTCAGTCACATAAGGATTCTAGAGTTTGGCCACCCTGACATTCCGGAACTCAACCATCCATTGATTCTAGAACCCAGAATCTTTCAGAACGGTAGAATGCTGACGTGGTAGCATACTGGACGTCAGACACCTTAACTTCCGGCTCGCAGGCATTTTAGGACTTTAGAATTCCACCGTGCTGTGCATTCTAGAATTCCACCACATTCCGATTCTAGAATGCAGACATTTGGTGCTTCTGGAATTCAGACACCCTGAGTTCCAGAATGTGGACATTGAATGACTCTCTAGTTCAGACACGCAAGGATTCTAGAGTTTGCCCACCCTGACACTCCAGAACTAAGCTGTCCATTGATTCTAGAACCCAGAATCTTTCAGTATGGTAGAATGCTGACGGGGTAGCCTTCTGGACATCAGACAGCTTAACTTCCGGCTCGCAGTCATTTTTGGACTTTAGAATTTCTCCGTGCTGTGCATTCTAGAATTCCAACACAATCCGAATCTAGAATGCAGACATATGGTGCTTCTGGAATTCAGACACCCTGAGTTCTGGAATGTGGACATTGAATGACCCTCGAGTTCAGACAGGTAAGGATTCCAGAGTTTGACCAACCTGATATTCCGGAACTCAACCGTCCATTGATTCTGGAATCAGAATCGTTCAGAATGGTAGAATGCTGACATGGTAGCATTCCGGACGTCAGACAACTTAACTTCCGGCTAGCAGGCATTTTAGGACTTTAGAATGTTGCCGTGCTGTGCATTCTAGAACTCTGCTACATTCCAATTCTAGAATGCTGACATTTGGTGTTTCTGGAATTCAGCCACCCTGAGTGCCGGAATGTGGACATTGAATGACTCTCGAGTTCAGACACAAAAGGATTGTAGAATTTGGCCACCCTGACTTTCTGGAACTCAGCCGTCCATTGATTCTAGAAGCCAGAATCTTTCAGAATGGTAGAATGCTGACGTGGTAGCATTCTGGACGTCAGGCACCTTAACTTCCGGCTAGCAGTCATTTGAGGACTTTAGAATTCCGCCAAGCAGTGCATTCTAGAATTCCGCCACATTGTGATTCTAGAATACACACTTTTGGTCCTTCTGGAATTCAGACCCCCTGAGTTCCGGAATGTGGACATTGAATGACTCTCGAGTTCAGACACGCAAGGACTCTAGAATTTGGCCAAACTGACATTCCTCAACTCAGCCTTCCATTGATTCTAGAACCCAGAATCTTTCAGAATGGTAGAATGCTGACCTCGTAGCACTCTGGACGTCAGATACCTTAACTTCCGGCTAGCAGGCATATTAGGATTTCAGAAGTCCACCGTGCTGTGCATTCTGGAATTCCACGACATTCCGAATCTAGAATGCACACAGTTGGTGCTTCTGGAATTCAGACACCCTGAGGTCTGGAATGTGGACATTGAATGACTCTCGAGTTCAGACACGCAATGATTCTAGAGTTTGGCCTCCCTGACATTCCAGAACTCAGCCGTCCGTTGATTCTAGAACCCAGAATCTTTCAGAATGGTAGAATGCTGACGTGGTAGCATACTGGACGTCAGACACTTTAACTTCCGGCTCGCAGTCATTTTAGGACTTTAGATTTCCACCGTGCTGTGCATTCTAGAATTCCACCACATTCCGATTCTAGAATGCAGACATTTGGTGGTTCTGGAATTCAGACACCATGAGTTCCAGAATGTGGACATTGAACGACTCTTGAGTTCAGACACGCAAGGATTCTAGAGTTTGGACACCCTGATATTCCAGAACTAAGCCGTCCATTGATTCTAGAACCCAGAATCTTTCAGAACGGTAGAATGCTGACGTGGTAGCATTCTGGACGTCAGACACCTTAACTTCTGGCTAGCAGTCATTTTTGGACTTTAGAATTTCTCCGTGCTGTGCATTCTAGAACTCTCCCACATTCCGATTCTAGAATGCTGACATTTGTTGATTCTGGAATTCAGACAGCCTGAGTTCTGGAATGTGGACATTGAATGACTCTCGAGTTCAGACACGCAAGGACTCTAGAGTTTGGCCACCCTGACATTCCGGAACTCAGCTATAAATTGATTCTAGAACACAGAATCTTTCAGAACTGTAGAATGCTGACGTGGTAGCATTCTTGACGTCAGACAAATTAACTCCCGGCTAGCAGGCATTTTAGGTCTTTAGAATTCCACCATGCTGTGCATTCTAGAATTCCACCACATTGTGATTCTAGAATACAGACTTTTGGTGCTTCTGGAATTCAGACCCCCTGAGTTCCGGAATGTGGACATTGAATGACTCTTGAGTTCAGACACGTAAGGATTCTAGAGTTTGGCCACCCTGACATTCCAGAACTCAGCCGTCCATTGATGCTAGAACCCAGTATCATTCAGAACGGTAGAATGCTGACGTGGTAGCATTCTGGACATGAGATATCTTAACTTCTGGATAGCAGGCATTTTAGGACTTTAGAATTCCGCCGTGCTGTGCATTCTAGAATTCCGCCACATTCCGATTCTAGAATGCAGACATTTGGTGCTTCTGGAATTCAGACACCCTGAGTTCCGGCATGTGAACATTGAATGACTCTCTGGTTCAGACACGTAAGGACTCTAGAGTTTGGCCAGCCTGACATTCCGGAACTCAAACATCCATTGACTCTAGAACCCAGAATCTTTCAGAATGGTAGAATGCTGACCTCGTAGCATTCTGGACGTCAGATACCTTAACTTCCGGCTAGCAGGTATTTTAGGAATTTACAATTCCACCGTGCTGTGCATTCTAGAATTCTGCCACATTCCCATTCTAGAATGCCGACATTTGGTGCTTCTGGAAATCAGATGCTCTGAGTTCCGGTATGTGGACATTAAATTACTCTCGAGATCAGATACGTAAGGAATCTAGAGTTTGGCCAACCTGATATTCCGGAACTCAGCCGTCCATTGATTCTAGAACCCAGAATTTTTCAGAATGTTAGAATGCTGACGTGGAAGCATTCTGGACGTCAGACACCTTAACTTCCGAATGGCAGGCATTTTAGGACTTTAGAATTTCTCCGTGCTGTGCAATCTAGAATTCCACCACAATCCGATTCCAGAATGCAGACATTTGGTGCTTCTGGAATTCAGAAACCCTGAGTTCCAGAATGTGGACATTGAATGACTCTCGAGTTCAGACACGCAAGGATTCTAGAGTTTGGCCACCCTGACATTCCAGAACTACACCGTCAATTGATTCTAGAACCCAGAATCTTTCAGAATGGTAGAATGCTGACGTGGTAGCATTCTGGACGTCAGACACCTTAACTTCCGGCTAGCAGCCATTTTTGTACTTTAGAATTTCTCCGTGCTGTGCAATCTAGAATTCCACCACAATCCGATTCTAGAATGCAGACATTTGGTGTTTCTGGAATTCAGACACGCTGAGTGCCGGAATGTGGACATTGAATGACTCTCGGGTTCAGACACAAAAGGATTGTAGAGTTTGGCCACCCTGACTTTCTGGAACTCAGCCGTCCATTGATTCTAGAACCCAGAATCTTTCAGAATGGAAGAATGCTGACGTGGTAGCATTCTGGACGTCAGACACCTTAACTTCCGGCTAGCAGGCATTTTAGGACTTTAGAATTCCGCCGTGCTGTGCATTCCAGAATTCCACCACATTCCGATTCTAGAATGAAGACATTTGGTGCTTCTGGAATTCAGACACACTGAGTTCCGGAATGTGGACATTGAATGACTCTTGAGTTCAGACACGCAAGGATTCTAGAGTTTGGCCAGCCTGACATTCCGGAACTCAGCCATACATTGATTCTAGAACAAAGAATCTTTCAGAACTGTAGAATGCTGACGTGGTAGCATTCTGGACGTCAGACAAATTAACTCCCGGCTAGCAGGCATTTTAGGTCTTTAGAATTCCACCGTGCTGTGCATTCTAGAATACCGCCACATTGCGATTCTAGAAAACAGACTTTTGGTGCTTCTGGAATTCAGACACCCTGAGTTCCGGAATGTGGACATTGAATGACTCTCGAGTTCAGACTTGTAAGGATTCTAGAGTTTGGCCACCCTGACATTCCAGAACTCAGCCGTCAATTGATTCTAGAACCCAGAATCTTTCAGAATGGTAGAATGCTGACCTCGTAGCATTCTGGATGCAGATACCTTAACTTCCGGCTAGCAGGCATTTTAGGAAATTACAATTCCGCCGTGCTGTGCATTCTAGAATTCCGCAACATTCCGATTCTAGAATGCGGTCATTTGGTGCTTCTGGAATTCAGACCCTCTGAGTTCCGGAATATGGACATTGAATGACTCTCGAGATCAGATATGTAAGGATTCTAGAGTATGGCCACCCTGACATTCCGGAACAAAAACATCCATTGATTCTTTAACCCAGAATCTTTCAGAATGGTAGGATGCTAATGTGGCAGCATTCTGGACGTTAGACACCTTAACTTCTGGCTAGCAGGCATTTTAGGAGTTTAGAATTCTGCCGTGCTGTGCTTTCTAGAGATCCGCCACATTCCGATTCAAAAATGCAGACTTTTGATGCTTCTTGAATTCAGACACCCTGAGTTCCGGAATGTGGACATTGAATGACTCTCGAGTTCAGACACGCAAGGATTCTAGAGTTTGGCCACCCTTGCGTTCCGGAACTCAGCCGTCAATTGATTCTAGAACCCACAATTTTTCACAATGGTAGAATAATGACGTGGTAGCATTCTGGACATCAGACACCTTAACTTCTGGCTAGCAGGCATTTTAGGACTTTAGAATTCCACCGTGCTGTGCATTCTAGAATTTCACCACATTCCGATTCTAGAATACAGACATTTGGTGCTTCTGGAATTCAGACACCCTGAGTTCCAGAATGTGGACATTGAATGACTCTCGAGTTCAGACACGCAAGGATTTTAGAGTTTGTCCATCCTGACATTACAGAACAAAGCTGTCGATTTTTTCTAGAACCCAGTATCTTTCAAAATGGTAGAATGCTGACGTGGTAGCTTTCTGGACGACAGACACCTTAACTTCCGGCTAGCAGTCATTTTAGGAATATAGAATTTCTCTCTGCTGTGCATCCTGGAATTCCGCCATATTCCGATTCTAAAATGCAGTAATTTGGTGCTTCTGGAATTCAGACACCCTGAGTTCCGGAATGTGGACTTTGAATGACTCTCGAGTTCAGAGATGCAAGGAATGTAGAGTTTAGCCACCCTGACATTCTGGAACTCAGCCGTCCATTGATTATAGAACCCAGAATCTTTCACAATGGTAGAATGATGACATGGTAGCATTCTGGACGTCAGACACCTTAACTTCCGGCTAGCAGGCATTTTATGACTTTAGAATTCCACGATGTTGTGCATTCTAGAATTCCACCATATTCCGATTCTAGAATGCAGACATTTGGTGCTACTGGAATTCACATACCCTGAGTTCCGGAATGTGGACATTGAATGACTCTCGAGTTCAGACACGCAATGATTCTAGAGTTTGGCCAACCTGACATTATGGAATGCAACCGTCCATTGATTCTAGAACCCAGAATCTTTCAGAATGGTAGGATGCTGGCGTGATAGCATTCTGGACGTCAGACACTTTAACTTTTGGCTAGCAGGCATTATAGGACTTTAGAATTCCACCATGCTGTGCATTCTTGAATTTCACCACATTCCAATTCCAGAATTCAAACATTTGTTGCTTCTGGAATTCAGACACCCTGCGTTCCGGAATGTGGACATTGAATGACTCTCGAGTTCAGACACGCAAGGATTCTAGAGTTTGGCCACCCTGACATTCCGGAACTCAGCCATCCATTGATTCTAGAACACAGAATCTTTCAGAATGGTAGAATGCTGACTTGGTAGCATTCCGGACGTCAAACACCTTAACTTCCAGCTAGAAGGCATTTTAGGACATTAGAATTCCACCGTGCTGTGCATTCTAGAATTCTGCCACATTACGATTCTAAATGCAGACATTTGGTGCTTCTGGAATTCAGACATCTTGAGTTAGGGAATGTGGACTCTGAATGACTCTCGAGTTCAGACATGCAATGATTTTAGAGTTTGGCCGCCCTGACATTCCGGAACTCAGCCATCCATTGATTCTAGAACTCAGAATATTTCAGAATGGTAGAAAGCTGACCTAGTAGCATTCTGGATATCAGACACCTTATCTTCCGGCTAGCAGGCATTTTAGGACTTTAGAATTCTGCCATGCTGTGCATTCTAGAATTCCGCCACATTCCGATTCTAGAATGCAGACATTTGGTGCTTCTCGAATTCAGACACCCTGAATTCCGGAATGTGGACACTGAAAGACTCTCGAGTTCTGACACGCCAGGATTCTAGAGTGTGACCGCCGTGACATTTCAGAACTCAGCCGTCCATTGATTCTAGAACCCGGAATCTTTCAGAACTTTAGAATGCTGACCTAGTAGCATTCTGGAGGTCAGACATCTTAACTTCCAACAAGAAGGCATTTCAGGACTTTAGAATTCCACCGTGCTGTGCATTTTAGAATTCTGCCACATTACGATTCTAAATGCAGACATTTGGTGCTTCTGGAATTCAGACACCCTGAGTTCCGGAATGTGGACACTGAATGACTCTCGAGTTCAGACACGCAATGATTCTAGAGTTTGGCCACCCTGACATTCTGGAACTCAGCCATCCATTGATTCAAGAACCCAGAATATTTCAGAATGGTAGAATGCTGTCCTGGTAGCATATTGGACGTTAGACACCTTAACTTCCGGCTAGCAGGCATTTTAGGATTTTAGAATTCCGCCGTGCTGTGCATTCTAGAATTCCGCTACATTCCGATTCTAGAATGCAGACATTTGTTTCTTCTGGAATTCAGACACCCATGGGTCCGGAAAGTGCGCATTGAATGACACTCGAGTTCAGACACGTAAGGATTCTAGAGTTTGGACATCCTGACATTCTGGAACTCAACCGTCCATAGATTCTAGAACCCAGAATCTTTCAGAACGGTAGAATGCTGACATGGTAGCATTCTGGACGTCAGACAACTTAACTTCCGGCTAGCAGGCATTATAGGACTTTAGAATTCCGCCGTGCTGTGCATTCTAGAATTCCGCCACATTCCGATTCTAGAATGCAGACATTTGGTGCAACTGGAATTCAGACACCCTGAGTTTCAGAATGTGGACAATGAATGACTCTCGAGTTCAGACACCCAAGGATTCTAGAGTTTGGCCACCCTGACATTCCGGAACTCAGCCATCCATTGATTCTAGAACCCAGAATCTTTCAAAACGGTAGAATGCTGACCTAGTAGCATTCAGGACGTCAGATACCTTAACTTGCTGGTAGCACGAAATTTAGGACTTTAGAATTCTGCCGTACTGTGCAGTATAGAATTCCGCCACATTACGATTCTAAATGCAGACATTTGGTGCTTCTGGAAATCAGACACCCTGAGTTCCGGAATGTGGACACTGAATGACTCTCGAGTTCAGACACGCAATGATTCTAGAGTTTGGCCACCCTGACATTCCGGAACTCAGCCATCCATTGATTCTAGAACCCAGAATATTTCAGAATGGTAGAATGCTGTCCTGGTAGCATATTGGATGTTAGACACCTTAACTTCCGGCTAGCAGGCATTTTAGGATTTTAGAATTCTGCCGTGCTGTGCATTCTAGAATTCCGCCACATTCCGATTCTAGAATGCAGACATTTGGTTCTTCTGGAATTCAGACAACCTGAGTTCTGGAATGTGCACATTGAATGACACTCGAGTTCAGACACGTAAGGATTCTAGAGTTTGGCCATCCTGACATTCTGGAACTCAACCGTCCGTAGATTCTAGAACCCAGAATCTTTCAGAACGGTAGAATGCTGACGTGGTAGCATTCTGGACGTCAGACAACTTAACTTCCAGCTAGCAGGCATTATAGGACTTTAGAATTCCGCCGTGCTGTGCATTCTAGAATTCCGCCACATTCCGATTCTAGAATGCAGACATTTGGTGCATCTGGAATTCAGACACCCTGAGTTTCAGAATGTGGATATTGAATGACTTTAGATTTCTGACTCGTAATAATTCTGGACTTTGGCCACCCTGACATTCCGGAACTCAACTGTCCATTGATTCTAGAACCCAGAATCTTTAAGAATGGTAGGATGCTGACGTGGTAGCATTCTGGACGTCAGACAACTTAACTTCCGGCTAGGAGACATTATAGGAATTTAGAATTCCACCGTGCTGTGCATTCTAGAATTCCGCCACATTCCGATTCGAGAATGCAGACATTTGGTGCTTCTGGAATTCAGACACCCTGAATTCCGGAATGTGGACATTGAATGACTCTCGATTTCAGTCACATAAGGATTCTAGAGTTTGGCCACCCTGACATTCCGGAACTCAACCATCCATTGATTCTAGAACCCAGAATCTTTCAGAACGGTAGAATGCTGACGTGGTAGCATACTGGACGTCAGACACCTTAACTTCCGGCTCGCAGGCATTTTAGGACTTTAGAATTCCACCGTGCTGTGCATTCTAGAATTCCACCACATTCCGATTCTAGAATGCAGACATTTGGTGCTTCTGGAATTCAGACACCCTGAGTTCCAGAATGTGGACATTGAATGACTCTCTAGTTCAGACACGCAAGGATTCTAGGGTTTGCCCACCCTGACATTCCAGAACTAAGCTGTCCATTGATTCTAGAACCCAGAATCTTTCAGTATGGTAGAATGCTGACGGGGTAGCATTCTGGACATCAGACAGCTTAACTTCCGGCTCGCAGTCATTTTTGGACTTTAGAATTTCTCCGTGCTGTGCATTCTAGAATTCCAACACAATCCGAATCTAGAATGCAGACATATGGTGCTTCTGGAATTCAGACACCCTGAGTTCTGGAATGTGGACATTGAATGACCCTCGAGTTCAGACAGGTAAGGATTCCAGAGTTTGACCAACCTGATATTCCGGAACTCAACCGTCCATTGATTCTGGAATCAGAATCGTTCAGAATGGTAGAATGCTGACATGGTAGCATTCCGGACGTCAGACAACTTAACTTCCGGCTAGCAGGCATTTTAGGACTTTAGAATTTTGCCGTGCTGTGCATTCTAGAACTCTGCTACATTCCAATTCTAGAATGCTGACATTTGGTGTTTCTGGAATTCAGCCACCCTGAGTGCCGGAATGTGGACATTGAATGACTCTCGAGTTCAGACACAAAAGGATTGTAGAATTTGGCCACCCTGACTTTCTGGAACTCAGCCGTCCATTGATTCTAGAAGCCAGAATCTTTCAGAATGGTAGAATGCTGACGTGGTAGCATTCTGGACGTCAGGCACCTTAACTTCCGGCTAGCAGTCATTTGAGGACTTTAGAATTCCGCCAAGCAGTGCATTCTAGAATTCCGCCACATTGTGATTCTAGAATACAGACTTTTGGTCCTTCTGGAATTCAGACCCCCTGAGTTCCGGAATGTGGACATTGAATGACTCTCGAGTTCAGACACGCAAGGACTCTAGAATTTGGCCAAACTGACATTCCTCAACTCAGCCTTCCATTGATTCTAGAACCCAGAATCTTTCAGAATGGTAGAATGCTGACCTCGTAGCACTCTGGACGTCAGATACCTTAACTTCCGGCTAGCAGGCATATTAGGATTTCAGAAGTCCACCGTGCTGTGCATTCTGGAATTCCACGACATTCCGAATCTAGAATGCACACAGTTGGTGCTTCTGGAATTCAGACACCCTGAGGTCTGGAATGTGGACATTGAATGACTCTCGAGTTCAGACACGCAATGATTCTAGAGTTTGGCCTCCCTGACATTCCAGAACTCAGCCGTCCGTTGATTCTAGAACCCAGAATCTTTCAGAATGGTAGAATGCTGACGTGGTAGCATACTGGACGTCAGACACTTTAACTTCCGGCTCGCAGTCATTTTAGGACTTTAGATTTCCACCGTGCTGTGCATTCTAGAATTCCACCACATTCCGATTCTAGAATGCAGACATTTGGTGGTTCTGGAATTCAGACACCATGAGTTCCAGAACGTGGACATTGAACGACTCTCGAGTTCAGACACGCAAGGATTCTAGAGTTTGGACACCCTGATATTCCAGAACTAAGCCGTCCATTGATTCTAGAACCCAGAATCTTTCAGAACGGTAGAATGCTGACGTGGTAGCATTCTGGACGTCAGACACCTTAACTTCCGGCTAGCAGTCATTTTTGGACTTTAGAATTTCTCCGTGCTGTGCATTCTAGAACTCTCCCACATTCCGATTCTAGAATGCTGACATTTGTTGATTCTGGAATTCAGACAGCCTGAGTTCTGGAATGTGGACATTGAATGACTCTCGAGTTCAGACACGCAAGGACTCTAGAGTTTGGCCACCCTGACATTCCGGAACTCAGCTATAAATTGATTCTAGAACACAGAATCTTTCAGAACTGTAGAATGCTGACGTGGTAGCATTCTTGACGTCAGACAAATTAACTCCCGGCTAGCAGGCATTTTAGGTCTTTAGAATTCCACCATGCTGTGCATTCTAGAATTCCACCACATTGTGATTCTAGAATACAGACTTTTGGTGCTTCTGGAATTCAGACCCCCTGAGTTCCGGAATGTGGACATTGAATGACTCTTGAGTTCAGACACGTAAGGATTCTAGAGTTTGGCCACCCTGACATTCCAGAACTCAGCCGTCCATTGATGCTAGAACCCAGTATCATTCAGAACGGTAGAATGCTGACGTGGTAGCATTCTGGACATGAGATATCTTAACTTCTGGATAGCAGGCATTTTAGGACTTTAGAATTCCGCCGTGCTGTGCATTCTAGAATTCCGCCACATTCCGATTCTAGAATGCAGACATTTGGTGCTTCTGGAATTCAGACACCCTGAGTTCCGGCATGTGAACATTGAATGACTCTCTGGTTCAGACACGTAAGGACTCTAGAGTTTGGCCAGCCTGACATTCCGGAACTCAAACATCCATTGACTCTAGAACCCAGAATCTTTCAGAATGGTAGAATGCTGACCTCGTAGCATTCTGGACGTCAGATACCTTAACTTCCGGCTAGCAGGTATTTTAGGAATTTACAATTCCACCGTGCTGTGCATTCTAGAATTCTGCCACATTCCCATTCTAGAATGCCGACATTTGGTGCTTCTGGAAATCAGACGCTCTGAGTTCCGGTATGTGGACATTAAATTACTCTCGAGATCAGATACGTAAGGAATCTAGAGTTTGGCCAACCTGATATTCCGGAACTCAGCCGTCCATTGATTCTAGAACCCAGAATTTTTCAGAATGTTAGAATGCTGACGTGGAAGCATTCTGGACGTCAGACACCTTAACTTCCGAATGGCAGGCATTTTAGGAATTTAGAATTTCTCCGTGCTGTGCAATCTAGAATTCCACCACAATCCGATTCCAGAATGCAGACATTTGGTGCTTCTGGAATTCAGAAACCCTGAGTTCCAGAATGTGGACATTGAATGACTCTCGAGTTCAGACACGCAAGGATTCTAGAGTTTGGCCACCCTGACATTCCAGAACTACACCGTCAATTGATTCTAGAACCCAGAATCTTTCAGAATGGTAGAATGCTGACGTGGTAGCATTCTGGACGTCAGACACCTTAACTTCCGGCTAGCAGCCATTTTTGTACTTTAGAATTTCTCCGTGCTGTGCAATCTAGAATTCCACCACAATCCGATTCTAGAATGCAGACATTTGGTGTTTCTGGAATTCAGACACGCTGAGTGCCGGAATGTGGACATTGAATGACTCTCGGGTTCAGACACAAAAGGATTGTAGAGTTTGGCCACCCTGACTTTCTGGAACTCAGCCGTCCATTGATTCTAGAACCCAGAATCTTTCAGAATGGAAGAATGCTGACGTGGTAGCATTCTGGACGTCAGACACCTTAACTTCCGGCTAGCAGGCATTTTAGGACTTTAGAATTCCGCCGTGCTGTGCATTCCAGAATTCCACCACATTCCGATTCTAGAATGAAGACATTTGGTGCTTCTGGAATTCAGACACACTGAGTTCCGGAATGTGGACATTGAATGACTCTTGAGTTCAGACACGCAAGGATTCTAGAGTTTGGCCAGCCTGACATTCCGGAACTCAGCCATACATTGATTCTAGAACAAAGAATCTTTCAGAACTGTAGAATGCTGACGTGGTAGCATTCTGGACGTCAGACAAATTAACTCCCGGCTAGCAGGCATTTTAGGTCTTTAGAATTCCACCGTGCTGTGCATTCTAGAATACCGCCACATTGCGATTCTAGAAAACAGACTTTTGGTGCTTCTGGAATTCAGACACCCTGAGTTCCGGAATGTGGACATTGAATGACTCTCGAGTTCAGACTTGTAAGGATTCTAGAGTTTGGCCACCCTGACATTCCAGAACTCAGCCGTCAATTGATTCTAGAACCCAGAATCTTTCAGAATGGTAGAATGCTGACCTCGTAGCATTCTGGATGCAGATACCTTAACTTCCGGCTAGCAGGCATTTTAGGAAATTACAATTCCGCCGTGCTGTGCATTCTAGAATTCCGCAACATTCCGATTCTAGAATGCGGTCATTTGGTGCTTCTGGAATTCAGACCCTCTGAGTTCCGGAATATGGACATTGAATGACTCTCGAGATCAGATATGTAAGGATTCTAGAGTATGGCCACCCTGACATTCCGGAACAAAAACATCCATTGATTCTTTAACCCAGAATCTTTCAGAATGGTAGGATGCTAATGTGGCAGCATTCTGGACGTTAGACACCTTAACTTCTGGCTAGCAGGCATTTTAGGAGTTTAGAATTCTGCCGTGCTGTGCTTTCTAGAGATCCGCCACATTCCGATTCAAAAATGCAGACTTTTGATGCTTCTTGAATTCAGACACCCTGAGTTCCGGAATGTGGACATTGAATGACTCTCGAGTTCAGACACGCAAGGATTCTAGAGTTTGGCCACCCTTGCGTTCCGGAACTCAGCCGTCAATTGATTCTAGAACCCACAATCTTTCACAATGGTAGAATAATGACGTGGTAGCATTCTGGACATCAGACACCTTAACTTCCGGCTAGCAGTCATTTTAGGAATATAGAATTTCTCTCTGCTGTGCATCCTGGAATTCCGCCATATTCCGATTCTAAAATGCAGTAATTTGGTGCTTCTGGAATTCAGACACCCTGAGTTCCGGAATGTGGACTTTGAATGACTCTCGAGTTCAGAGATGCAAGGAATGTAGAGTTTAGCCACCCTGACATTCTGGAACTCAGCCGTCCATTGATTATAGAACCCAGAATCTTTCACAATGGTAGAATGATGACATGGTAGCATTCTGGACGTCAGACACCTTAACTTCCGGCTAGCAGGCATTTTATGACTTTAGAATTCCACGATGTTGTGCATTCTAGAATTCCACCATATTCCGATTCTAGAATGCAGACATTTGGTGCTACTGGAATTCACATACCCTGAGTTCCGGAATGTGGACATTGAATGACTCTCGAGTTCAGACACGCAATGATTCTAGAGTTTGGCCAACCTGACATTATGGAATGCAACCGTCCATTGATTCTAGAACCCAGAATCTTTCAGAATGGTAGGATGCTGGCGTGATAGCATTCTGGACGTCAGACACTTTAACTTTTGGCTAGCAGGCATTATAGGACTTTAGAATTCCACCATGCTGTGCATTCTTGAATTTCACCACATTCCAATTCCAGAATTCAAACATTTGTTGCTTCTGGAATTCAGACACCCTGCGTTCCGGAATGTGGACATTGAATGACTCTCGAGTTCAGACACGCAAGGATTCTAGAGTTTGGCCACCCTGACATTCCGGAACTCAGCCATCCATTGATTCTAGAACACAGAATCTTTCAGAATGGTAGAATGCTGACTTGGTAGCATTCCGGACGTCAAACACCTTAACTTCCAGCTAGAAGGCATTTTAGGACATTAGAATTCCACCGTGCTGTGCATTCTAGAATTCTGCCACATTACGATTCTAAATGCAGACATTTGGTGCTTCTGGAATTCAGACATCTTGAGTTAGGGAATGTGGACTCTGAATGACTCTCGAGTTCAGACATGCAATGATTTTAGAGTTTGGCCGCCCTGACATTCCGGAACTCAGCCATCCATTGATTCTAGAACTCAGAATATTTCAGAATGGTAGAAAGCTGACCTAGTAGCATTCTGGATATCAGACACCTTATCTTCCGGCTAGCAGGCATTTTAGGACTTTAGAATTCTGCCATGCTGTGCATTCTAGAATTCCGCCACATTCCGATTCTAGAATGCAGACATTTGGTGCTTCTCGAATTCAGACACCCTGAATTCCGGAATGTGGACACTGAAAGACTCTCGAGTTCTGACACGCCAGGATTCTAGAGTGTGACCGCCGTGACATTTCAGAACTCAGCCGTCCATTGATTCTAGAACCCGGAATCTTTCAGAACTTTAGAATGCTGACCTAGTAGCATTCTGGAGGTCAGACATCTTAACTTCCAACAAGAAGGCATTTCAGGACTTTAGAATTCCACCGTGCTGTGCATTTTAGAATTCTGCCACATTACGATTCTAAATGCAGACATTTGGTGCTTCTGGAATTCAGACACCCTGAGTTCCGGAATGTGGACACTGAATGACTCTCGAGTTCAGACACGCAATGATTCTAGAGTTTGGCCACCCTGACATTCTGGAACTCAGCCATCCATTGATTCAAGAACCCAGAATATTTCAGAATGGTAGAATGCTGTCCTGGTAGCATATTGGACGTTAGACACCTTAACTTCCGGCTAGCAGGCATTTTAGGATTTTAGAATTCCGCCGTGCTGTGCATTCTAGAATTCCGCTACATTCCGATTCTAGAATGCAGACATTTGTTTCTTCTGGAATTCAGACACCCATGGGTCCGGAAAGTGCGCATTGAATGACACTCGAGTTCAGACACGTAAGGATTCTAGAGTTTGGACATCCTGACATTCTGGAACTCAACCGTCCATAGATTCTAGAACCCAGAATCTTTCAGAACGGTAGAATGCTGACATGGTAGCATTCTGGACGTCAGACAACTTAACTTCCGGCTAGCAGGCATTATAGGACTTTAGAATTCCGCCGTGCTGTGCATTCTAGAATTCCGCCACATTCCGATTCTAGAATGCAGACATTTGGTGCAACTGGAATTCAGACACCCTGAGTTTCAGAATGTGGACAATGAATGACTCTCGAGTTCAGACACCCAAGGATTCTAGAGTTTGGCCACCCTGACATTCCGGAACTCAGCCATCCATTGATTCTAGAACCCAGAATCTTTCAAAACGGTAGAATGCTGACCTAGTAGCATTCAGGACGTCAGATACCTTAACTTGCTGGTAGCACGAAATTTAGGACTTTAGAATTCTGCCGTACTGTGCAGTATAGAATTCCGCCACATTACGATTCTAAATGCAGACATTTGGTGCTTCTGGAAATCAGACACCCTGAGTTCCGGAATGTGGACACTGAATGACTCTCGAGTTCAGACACGCAATGATTCTAGAGTTTGGCCACCCTGACATTCCGGAACTCAGCCATCCATTGATTCTAGAACCCAGAATATTTCAGAATGGTAGAATGCTGTCCTGGTAGCATATTGGATGTTAGACACCTTAACTTCCGGCTAGCAGGCATTTTAGGATTTTAGAATTCTGCCGTGCTGTGCATTCTAGAATTCCGCCACATTCCGATTCTAGAATGCAGACATTTGGTTCTTCTGGAATTCAGACAACCTGAGTTCTGGAATGTGCACATTGAATGACACTCGAGTTCAGACACGTAAGGATTCTAGAGTTTGGCCATCCTGACATTCTGGAACTCAACCGTCCGTAGATTCTAGAACCCAGAATCTTTCAGAACGGTAGAATGCTGACGTGGTAGCATTCTGGACGTCAGACAACTTAACTTCCAGCTAGCAGGCATTATAGGACTTTAGAATTCCGCCGTGCTGTGCATTCTAGAATTCCGCCACATTCCGATTCTAGAATGCAGACATTTGGTGCATCTGGAATTCAGACACCCTGAGTTTCAGAATGTGGATATTGAATGACTTTAGATTTCTGACTCGTAATAATTCTGGACTTTGGCCACCCTGACATTCCGGAACTCAACTGTCCATTGATTCTAGAACCCAGAATCTTTAAGAATGGTAGGATGCTGACGTGGTAGCATTCTGGACGTCAGACAACTTAACTTCCGGCTAGGAGACATTATAGGAATTTAGAATTCCACCGTGCTGTGCTTTCTAGAAATCCGCCACATTCCGATTCGAGAATGCAGACATTTGGTGCTTCTGGAATTCAGACACCCTGAATTCCGGAATGTGGACATTGAATGACTCTCGATTTCAGTCACATAAGGATTCTAGAGTTTGGCCACCCTGACATTCCAGAACTCAACCATCCATTGATTCTAGAACCCAGAATCTTTCAGAACGGTAGAATGCTGACGTGGTAGCATACTGGACGTCAGACACCTTAACTTCCGGCTCGCAGGCATTTTAGGACTTTAGAATTCCACCGTGCTGTGCATTCTAGAATTCCACCACATTCCGATTCTAGAATGCAGACATTTGGTGCTTCTGGAATTCAGACACCCTGAGTTCCAGAATGTGGACATTGAATGACTCTCTAGTTCAGACACGCAAGGATTCTAGGGTTTGCCCACCCTGACATTCCAGAACTAAGCTGTCCATTGATTCTAGAACCCAGAATCTTTCAGTATGGTAGAATGCTGACGGGGTAGCATTCTGGACATCAGACAGCTTAACTTCCGGCTCGCAGTCATTTTTGGACTTTAGAATTTCTCCGTGCTGTGCATTCTAGAATTCCAACACAATCCGAATCTAGAATGCAGACATATGGTGCTTCTGGAATTCAGACACCCTGAGTTCTGGAATGTGGACATTGAATGACCCTCGAGTTCAGACAGGTAAGGATTCCAGAGTTTGACCAACCTGATATTCCGGAACTCAACCGTCCATTGATTCTGGAATCAGAATCGTTCAGAATGGTAGAATGCTGACATGGTAGCATTCCGGACGTCAGACAACTTAACTTCCGGCTAGCAGGCATTTTAGGACTTTAGAATGTTGCCGTGCTGTGCATTCTAGAACTCTGCTACATTCCAATTCTAGAATGCTGACATTTGGTGTTTCTGGAATTCAGCCACCCTGAGTGCCGGAATGTGGACATTGAATGACTCTCGAGTTCAGACACAAAAGGATTGTAGAATTTGGCCACCCTGACTTTCTGGAACTCAGCCGTCCATTGATTCTAGAAGCCAGAATCTTTCAGAATGGTAGAATGCTGACGTGGTAGCATTCTGGACGTCAGGCACCTTAACTTCCGGCTAGCAGTCATTTGAGGACTTTAGAATTCCGCCAAGCAGTGCATTCTAGAATTCCGCCACATTGTGATTCTAGAATACAGACTTTTGGTCCTTCTGGAATTCAGACCCCCTGAGTTCCGGAATGTGGACATTGAATGACTCTCGAGTTCAGACACGCAAGGACTCTAGAATTTGGCCAAACTGACATTCCTCAACTCAGCCTTCCATTGATTCTAGAACCCAGAATCTTTCAGAATGGTAGAATGCTGACCTCGTAGCACTCTGGACGTCAGATACCTTAACTTCCGGCTAGCAGGCATATTAGGATTTCAGAAGTCCACCGTGCTGTGCATTCTGGAATTCCACGACATTCCGAATCTAGAATGCACACAGTTGGTGCTTCTGGAATTCAGACACCCTGAGGTCTGGAATGTGGACATTGAATGACTCTCGAGTTCAGACACGCAATGATTCTAGAGTTTGGCCTCCCTGACATTCCAGAACTCAGCCGTCCGTTGATTCTAGAACCCAGAATCTTTCAGAATGGTAGAATGCTGACGTGGTAGCATACTGGACGTCAGACACTTTAACTTCCGGCTCGCAGTCATTTTAGGACTTTAGATTTCCACCGTGCTGTGCATTCTAGAATTCCACCACATTCCGATTCTAGAATGCAGACATTTGGTGGTTCTGGAATTCAGACACCATGAGTTCCAGAATGTGGACATTGAACGACTCTCGAGTTCAGACACGCAAGGATTCTAGAGTTTGGACACCCTGATTTTCCAGAACTAAGCCGTCCATTGATTCTAGAACCCAGAATCTTTCAGAATGGTAGAATGCTGACGTGGTAGCATTCTGGACGTCAGACACCTTAACTTCCGGCTAGCAGTCATTTTTGGACTTTAGAATTTCTCCGTGCTGTGCATTCTAGAACTCTCCCACATTCCGATTCTAGAATGCTGACATTTGTTGATTCTGGAATTCAGACAGCCTGAGTTCTGGAATGTGGACATTGAATGACTCTCGAGTTCAGACACGCAAGGACTCTAGAGTTTGGCCACCCTGACATTCCGGAACTCAGCTATAAATTGATTCTAGAACACAGAATCTTTCAGAACTGTAGAATGCTGACGTGGTAGCATTCTTGACGTCAGACAAATTAACTCCCGGCTAGCAGGCATTTTAGGTCTTTAGAATTCCACCATGCTGTGCATTCTAGAATTCCACCACATTGTGATTCTAGAATACAGACTTTTGGTGCTTCTGGAATTCAGACCCCCTGAGTTCCGGAATGTGGACATTGAATGACTCTTGAGTTCAGACACGTAAGGATTCTAGAGTTTGGCCACCCTGACATTCCAGAACTCAGCCGTCCATTGATGCTAGAACCCAGTATCATTCAGAACGGTAGAATGCTGACGTGGTAGCATTCTGGACATGAGATATCTTAACTTCTGGATAGCAGGCATTTTAGGACTTTAGAATTCCGCCGTGCTGTGCATTCTAGAATTCTGCCACATTCCGATTCTAGAATGCAGACATTTGGTGCTTCTGGAATTCAGACACCCTGAGTTCCGGCATGTGAACATTGAATGACTCTCTGGTTCAGACACGTAAGGACTCTAGAGTTTGGCCAGCCTGACATTCCGGAACTCAAACATCCATTGACTCTAGAACCCAGAATCTTTCAGAATGGTAGAATGCTGACCTCGTAGCATTCTGGATGTCAGATACCTTAACTTCCGGCTAGCAGGTATTTTAGGAATTTACAATTCCACCGTGCTGTGCATTCTAGAATTCTGCCACATTCCCATTCTAGAATGCCGACATTTGGTGCTTCTGGAAATCAGACGCTCTGAGTTCCGGTATGTGGACATTAAATTACTCTCGAGATCAGATACGTAAGGAATCTAGAGTTTGGCCAACCTGATATTCCGGAACTCAGCCGTCCATTGATTCTAGAACCCAGAATTTTTCAGAATGTTAGAATGCTGACGTGGAAGCATTCTGGACGTCAGACACCTTAACTTCCGAATGGCAGGCATTTTAGGACTTTAGAATTTCTCCGTGCTGTGCAATCTAGAATTCCACCACAATCCGATTCCAGAATGCAGACATTTGGTGCTTCTGGAATTCAGAAACCCTGAGTTCCAGAATGTGGACATTGAATGACTCTCGAGTTCAGACACGCAAGGATTCTAGAGTTTGGCCACCCTGACATTCCAGAACTACACCGTCAATTGATTCTAGAACCCAGAATCTTTCAGAATGGTAGAATGCTGACGTGGTAGCATTCTGGACGTCAGACACCTTAACTTCCGGCTAGCAGCCATTTTTGTACTTTAGAATTTCTCCGTGCTGTGCAATCTAGAATTCCACCACAATCCGATTCTAGAATGCAGACATTTGGTGTTTCTGGAATTCAGACACGCTGAGTGCCGGAATGTGGACATTGAATGACTCTCGGGTTCAGACACAAAAGGATTGTAGAGTTTGGCCACCCTGACTTTCTGGAACTCAGCCGTCCATTGATTCTAGAACCCAGAATCTTTCAGAATGGAAGAATGCTGACGTGGTAGCATTCTGGACGTCAGACACCTTAACTTCCGGCTAGCAGGCATTTTAGGACTTTAGAATTCCGCCGTGCTGTGCATTCCAGAATTCCACCACATTCCGATTCTAGAATGAAGACATTTGGTGCTTCTGGAATTCAGACACACTGAGTTCCGGAATGTGGACATTGAATGACCCTTGAGTTCAGACACGCAAGGATTCTAGAGTTTGGCCAGCCTGACATTCCGGAACTCAGCCATACATTGATTCTAGAACAAAGAATCTTTCAGAACTGTAGAATGCTGACGTGGTAGCATTCTGGACGTCAGACAAATTAACTCCCGGCTAGCAGGCATTTTAGGTCTTTAGAATTCCACCGTGCTGTGCATTCTAGAATACCGCCACATTGCGATTCTAGAAAACAGACTTTTGGTGCTTCTGGAATTCAGACACCCTGAGTTCCGGAATGTGGACATTGAATGACTCTCGAGTTCAGACTTGTAAGGATTCTAGAGTTTGGCCACCCTGACATTCCAGAACTCAGCCGTCAATTGATTCTAGAACCCAGAATCTTTCAGAATGGTAGAATGCTGACCTCGTAGCATTCTGGATGCAGATACCTTAACTTCCGGCTAGCAGGCATTTTAGGAAATTACAATTCCGCCGTGCTGTGCATTCTAGAATTCCGCAACATTCCGATTCTAGAATGCGGTCATTTGGTGCTTCTGGAATTCAGACCCTCTGAGTTCCGGAATATGGACATTGAATGACTCTCGAGATCAGATATGTAAGGATTCTAGAGTATGGCCACCCTGACATTCCGGAACAAAAACATCCATTGATTCTTTAACCCAGAATCTTTCAGAATGGTAGGATGCTAATGTGGCAGCATTCTGGACGTTAGACACCTTAACTTCTGGCTAGCAGGCATTTTAGGAGTTTAGAATTCTGCCGTGCTGTGCTTTCTAGAGATCCGCCACATTCCGATTCAAAAATGCAGACTTTTGATGCTTCTTGAATTCAGACACCCTGAGTTCCGGAATGTGGACATTGAATGACTCTCGAGTTCAGACACGCAAGGATTCTAGAGTTTGGCCACCCTTGCGTTCCGGAACTCAGCCGTCAATTGATTCTAGAACCCACAATCTTTCACAATGGTAGAATAATGACGTGGTAGCATTCTGGACATCAGACACCTTAACTTCTGGCTAGCAGGCATTTTAGGACTTTAGAATTCCACCGTGCTGTGCATTCTAGAATTTCACCACATTCCGATTCTAGAATACAGACATTTGGTGCTTCTGGAATTCAGACACCCTGAGTTCCAGAATGTGGACATTGAATGACTCTCGAGTTCAGACACGCAAGGATTTTAGAGTTTGTCCACCCTGACATTACAGAACAAAGCCGTCGATTTTTTCTAGAACCCAGTATCTTTCAAAATGGTAGAATGCTGACGTGGTAGCATTCTGGATGACAGACACCTTAACTTCCGGCTAGCAGTCATTTTAGGAATATAGAATTTCTCTCTGCTGTGCATCCTGGAATTCCGCCATATTCCGATTCTAAAATGCAGTAATTTGGTGCTTCTGGAATTCAGACACCCTGAGTTCCGGAATGTGGACTTTGAATGACTCTCGAGTTCAGAGATGCAAGGAATGTAGAGTTTAGCCACCCTGACATTCTGGAACTCAGCCGTCCATTGATTATAGAACCCAGAATCTTTCACAATGGTAGAATGATGACATGGTAGCATTCTGGACGTCAGACACCTTAACTTCCGGCTAGCAGGCATTTTATGACTTTAGAATTCCACGATGTTGTGCATTCTAGAATTCCACCATATTCCGATTCTAGAATGCAGACATTTGGTGCTACTGGAATTCACATACCCTGAGTTCCGGAATGTGGACATTGAATGACTCTCGAGTTCAGACACGCAATGATTCTAGAGTTTGGCCAACCTGACATTATGGAATGCAACCGTCCATTGATTCTAGAACCCAGAATCTTTCAGAATGGTAGGATGCTGGCGTGATAGCATTCTGGACGTCAGACACTTTAACTTTTGGCTAGCAGGCATTATAGGACTTTAGAATTCCACCATGCTGTGCATTCTTGAATTTCACCACATTCCAATTCCAGAATTCAAACATTTGTTGCTTCTGGAATTCAGACACCCTGCGTTCCGGAATGTGGACATTGAATGACTCTCGAGTTCAGACACGCAAGGATTCTAGAGTTTGGCCACCCTGACATTCCGGAACTCAGCCATCCATTGATTCTAGAACACAGAATCTTTCAGAATGGTAGAATGCTGACTTGGTAGCATTCCGGACGTCAAACACCTTAACTTCCAGCTAGAAGGCATTTTAGGACATTAGAATTCCACCGTGCTGTGCATTCTAGAATTCTGCCACATTACGATTCTAAATGCAGACATTTGGTGCTTCTGGAATTCAGACATCTTGAGTTAGGGAATGTGGACTCTGAATGACTCTCGAGTTCAGACATGCAATGATTTTAGAGTTTGGCCGCCCTGACATTCCGGAACTCAGCCATCCATTGATTCTAGAACTCAGAATATTTCAGAATGGTAGAAAGCTGACCTAGTAGCATTCTGGATATCAGACACCTTATCTTCCGGCTAGCAGGCATTTTAGGACTTTAGAATTCTGCCATGCTGTGCATTCTAGAATTCCGCCACATTCCGATTCTAGAATGCAGACATTTGGTGCTTCTCGAATTCAGACACCCTGAATTCCGGAATGTGGACACTGAAAGACTCTCGAGTTCTGACACGCCAGGATTCTAGAGTGTGACCGCCGTGACATTTCAGAACTCAGCCGTCCATTGATTCTAGAACCCGGAATCTTTCAGAACTTTAGAATGCTGACCTAGTAGCATTCTGGAGGTCAGACATCTTAACTTCCAACAAGAAGGCATTTCAGGACTTTAGAATTCCACCGTGCTGTGCATTTTAGAATTCTGCCACATTACGATTCTAAATGCAGACATTTGGTGCTTCTGGAATTCAGACACCCTGAGTTCCGGAATGTGGACACTGAATGACTCTCGAGTTCAGACACGCAATGATTCTAGAGTTTGGCCACCCTGACATTCTGGAACTCAGCCATCCATTGATTCAAGAACCCAGAATATTTCAGAATGGTAGAATGCTGTCCTGGTAGCATATTGGACGTTAGACACCTTAACTTCCGGCTAGCAGGCATTTTAGGATTTTAGAATTCCGCCGTGCTGTGCATTCTAGAATTCCGCTACATTCCGATTCTAGAATGCAGACATTTGTTTCTTCTGGAATTCAGACACCCATGGGTCCGGAAAGTGCGCATTGAATGACACTCGAGTTCAGACACGTAAGGATTCTAGAGTTTGGACATCCTGACATTCTGGAACTCAACCGTCCATAGATTCTAGAACCCAGAATCTTTCAGAACGGTAGAATGCTGACATGGTAGCATTCTGGACGTCAGACAACTTAACTTCCGGCTAGCAGGCATTATAGGACTTTAGAATTCCGCCGTGCTGTGCATTCTAGAATTCCGCCACATTCCGATTCTAGAATGCAGACATTTGGTGCAACTGGAATTCAGACACCCTGAGTTTCAGAATGTGGACAATGAATGACTCTCGAGTTCAGACACCCAAGGATTCTAGAGTTTGGCCACCCTGACATTCCGGAACTCAGCCATCCATTGATTCTAGAACCCAGAATCTTTCAAAACGGTAGAATGCTGACCTAGTAGCATTCAGGACGTCAGATACCTTAACTTGCTGGTAGCACGAAATTTAGGACTTTAGAATTCTGCCGTACTGTGCAGTATAGAATTCCGCCACATTACGATTCTAAATGCAGACATTTGGTGCTTCTGGAAATCAGACACCCTGAGTTCCGGAATGTGGACACTGAATGACTCTCGAGTTCAGACACGCAATGATTCTAGAGTTTGGCCACCCTGACATTCCGGAACTCAGCCATCCATTGATTCTAGAACCCAGAATATTTCAGAATGGTAGAATGCTGTCCTGGTAGCATATTGGACGTTAGACACCTTAACTTCCGGCTAGCAGGCATTTTAGGATTTTAGAATTCTGCCGTGCTGTGCATTCTAGAATTCCGCCACATTCCGATTCTAGAATGCAGACATTTGGTTCTTCTGGAATTCAGACAACCTGAGTTCTGGAATGTGCACATTGAATGACACTCGAGTTCAGACACGTAAGGATTCTAGAGTTTGGCCATCCTGACATTCTGGAACTCAACCGTCCGTAGATTCTAGAACCCAGAATCTTTCAGAACGGTAGAATGCTGACGTGGTAGCATTCTGGACGTCAGACAACTTAACTTCCAGCTAGCAGGCATTATAGGACTTTAGAATTCCGCCGTGCTGTGCATTCTAGAATTCCGCCACATTCCGATTCTAGAATGCAGACATTTGGTGCATCTGGAATTCAGACACCCTGAGTTTCAGAATGTGGATATTGAATGACTTTAGATTTCTGACTCGTAATAATTCTGGACTTTGGCCACCCTGACATTCCGGAACTCAACTGTCCATTGATTCTAGAACCCAGAATCTTTAAGAATGGTAGGATGCTGACGTGGTAGCATTCTGGACGTCAGACAACTTAACTTCCGGCTAGGAGACATTATAGGAATTTAGAATTCCACCGTGCTGTGCATTCTAGAATTCCGCCACATTCCGATTCGAGAATGCAGACATTTGGTGCTTCTGGAATTCAGACACCCTGAATTCCGGAATGTGGACATTGAATGACTCTCGATTTCAGTCACATAAGGATTCTAGAGTTTGGCCACCCTGACATTCCGGAACTCAACCATCCATTGATTCTAGAACCCAGAATCTTTCAGAACGGTAGAATGCTGACGTGGTAGCATACTGGACGTCAGACACCTTAACTTCCGGCTCGCAGGCATTTTAGGACTTTAGAATTCCACCGTGCTGTGCATTCTAGAATTCCACCACATTCCGATTCTAGAATGCAGACATTTGGTGCTTCTGGAATTCAGACACCCTGAGTTCCAGAATGTGGACATTGAATGACTCTCTAGTTCAGACACGCAAGGATTCTAGGGTTTGCCCACCCTGACATTCCAGAACTAAGCTGTCCATTGATTCTAGAACCCAGAATCTTTCAGTATGGTAGAATGCTGACGGGGTAGCATTCTGGACATCAGACAGCTTAACTTCCGGCTCGCAGTCATTTTTGGACTTTAGAATTTCTCCGTGCTGTGCATTCTAGAATTCCAACACAATCCGAATCTAGAATGCAGACATATGGTGCTTCTGGAATTCAGACACCCTGAGTTCTGGAATGTGGACATTGAATGACCCTCGAGTTCAGACAGGTAAGGATTCCAGAGTTTGACCAACCTGATATTCCGGAACTCAACCGTCCATTGATTCTGGAATCAGAATCGTTCAGAATGGTAGAATGCTGACATGGTAGCATTCCGGACGTCAGACAACTTAACTTCCGGCTAGCAGGCATTTTAGGACTTTAGAATGTTGCCGTGCTGTGCATTCTAGAACTCTGCTACATTCCAATTCTAGAATGCTGACATTTGGTGTTTCTGGAATTCAGCCACCCTGAGTGCCGGAATGTGGACATTGAATGACTCTCGAGTTCAGACACAAAAGGATTGTAGAATTTGGCCACCCTGACTTTCTGGAACTCAGCCGTCCATTGATTCTAGAAGCCAGAATCTTTCAGAATGGTAGAATGCTGACGTGGTAGCATTCTGGACGTCAGGCACCTTAACTTCCGGCTAGCAGTCATTTGAGGACTTTAGAATTCCGCCAAGCAGTGCATTCTAGAATTCCGCCACATTGTGATTCTAGAATACAGACTTTTGGTCCTTCTGGAATTCAGACCCCCTGAGTTCCGGAATGTGGACATTGAATGACTCTCGAGTTCAGACACGCAAGGACTCTAGAATTTGGCCAAACTGACATTCCTCAACTCAGCCTTCCATTGATTCTAGAACCCAGAATCTTTCAGAATGGTAGAATGCTGACCTCGTAGCACTCTGGACGTCAGATACCTTAACTTCCGGCTAGCAGGCATATTAGGATTTCAGAAGTCCACCGTGCTGTGCATTCTGGAATTCCACGACATTCCGAATCTAGAATGCACACAGTTGGTGCTTCTGGAATTCAGACACCCTGAGGTCTGGAATGTGGACATTGAATGACTCTCGAGTTCAGACACGCAATGATTCTAGAGTTTGGCCTCCCTGACATTCCAGAACTCAGCCGTCCGTTGATTCTAGAACCCAGAATCTTTCAGAATGGTAGAATGCTGACGTGGTAGCATACTGGACGTCAGACACTTTAACTTCCGGCTCGCAGTCATTTTAGGACTTTAGATTTCCACCGTGCTGTGCATTCTAGAATTCCACCACATTCCGATTCTAGAATGCAGACATTTGGTGGTTCTGGAATTCAGACACCATGAGTTCCAGAATGTGGACATTGAACGACTCTCGAGTTCAGACACGCAAGGATTCTAGAGTTTGGACACCCTGATTTTCCAGAACTAAGCCGTCCATTGATTCTAGAACCCAGAATCTTTCAGAATGGTAGAATGCTGACGTGGTAGCATTCTGGACGTCAGACACCTTAACTTCCGGCTAGCAGTCATTTTTGGACTTTAGAATTTCTCCGTGCTGTGCATTCTAGAACTCTCCCACATTCCGATTCTAGAATGCTGACATTTGTTGATTCTGGAATTCAGACAGCCTGAGTTCTGGAATGTGGACATTGAATGACTCTCGAGTTCAGACACGCAAGGACTCTAGAGTTTGGCCACCCTGACATTCCGGAACTCAGCTATAATTTGATTCTAGAACACAGAATCTTTCAGAACTGTAGAATGCTGACGTGGTAGCATTCTTGACGTCAGACAAATTAACTCCCGGCTAGCAGGCATTTTAGGTCTTTAGAATTCCACCATGCTGTGCATTCTAGAATTCCACCACATTGTGATTCTAGAATACAGACTTTTGGTGCTTCTGGAATTCAGACCCCCTGAGTTCCGGAATGTGGACATTGAATGACTCTTGAGTTCAGACACGTAAGGATTCTAGAGTTTGGCCACCCTGACATTCCAGAACTCAGCCGTCCATTGATGCTAGAACCCAGTATCATTCAGAACGGTAGAATGCTGATGTGGTAGCATTCTGGACATGAGATATCTTAACTTCTGGGTAGCAGGCATTTTAGGACTTTAGAATTCCGCCGTGCTGTGCATTCTAGAATTCCGCCACATTCCGATTCTAGAATGCAGACATTTGGTGCTTCTGGAATTCAGACACCCTGAGTTCCGGCATGTGAACATTGAATGACTCTCTGGTTCAGACACGTAAGGACTCTAGAGTTTGGCCAGCCTGACATTCCGGAACTCAAACATCCATTGACTCTAGAACCCAGAATCTTTCAGAATGGTAGAATGCTGACCTCGTAGCATTCTGGACGTCAGATACCTTAACTTCCGGCTAGCAGGTATTTTAGGAATTTACAATTCCACCGTGCTGTGCATTCTAGAATTCTGCCACATTCCCATTCTAGAATGCCGACATTTGGTGCTTCTGGAAATCAGACGCTCTGAGTTCCGGTATGTGGACATTAAATTACTCTCGAGATCAGATACGTAAGGAATCTAGAGTTTGGCCAACCTGATATTCCGGAACTCAGCCGTCCATTGATTCTAGAACCCAGAATTTTTCAGAATGTTAGAATGCTGACGTGGAAGCATTCTGGACGTCAGACACCTTAACTTCCGAATGGCAGGCATTTTAGGACTTTAGAATTTCTCCGTGCTGTGCAATCTAGAATTCCACCACAATCCGATTCCAGAATGCAGACATTTGGTGCTTCTGGAATTCAGAAACCCTGAGTTCCAGAATGTGGACATTGAATGACTCTCGAGTTCAGACACGCAAGGATTCTAGAGTTTGGCCACCCTGACATTCCAGAACTACACCGTCAATTGATTCTAGAACCCAGAATCTTTCAGAATGGTAGAATGCTGACGTGGTAGCATTCTGGACGTCAGACACCTTAACTTCCGGCTAGCAGCCATTTTTGTACTTTAGAATTTCTCCGTGCTGTGCAATCTAGAATTCCACCACAATCCGATTCTAGAATGCAGACATTTGGTGTTTCTGGAATTCAGACACGCTGAGTGCCGGAATGTGGACATTGAATGACTCTCGGGTTCAGACACAAAAGGATTGTAGAGTTTGGCCACCCTGACTTTCTGGAACTCAGCCGTCCATTGATTCTAGAACCCAGAATCTTTCAGAATGGAAGAATGCTGACGTGGTAGCATTCTGGACGTCAGACACCTTAACTTCCGGCTAGCAGGCATTTTAGGACTTTAGAATTCCGCCGTGCTGTGCATTCCAGAATTCCACCACATTCCGATTCTAGAATGAAGACATTTGGTGCTTCTGGAATTCAGACACACTGAGTTCCGGAATGTGGACATTGAATGACCCTTGAGTTCAGACACGCAAGGATTCTAGAGTTTGGCCAGCCTGACATTCCGGAACTCAGCCATACATTGATTCTAGAACAAAGAATCTTTCAGAACTGTAGAATGCTGACGTGGTAGCATTCTGGACGTCAGACAAATTAACTCCCGGCTAGCAGGCATTTTAGGTCTTTAGAATTCCACCGTGCTGTGCATTCTAGAATACCGCCACATTGCGATTCTAGAAAACAGACTTTTGGTGCTTCTGGAATTCAGACACCCTGAGTTCCGGAATGTGGACATTGAATGACTCTCGAGTTCAGACTTGTAAGGATTCTAGAGTTTGGCCACCCTGACATTCCAGAACTCAGCCGTCAATTGATTCTAGAACCCAGAATCTTTCAGAATGGTAGAATGCTGACCTCGTAGCATTCTGGATGCAGATACCTTAACTTCCGGCTAGCAGGCATTTTAGGAAATTACAATTCCGCCGTGCTGTGCATTCTAGAATTCCGCAACATTCCGATTCTAGAATGCGGTCATTTGGTGCTTCTGGAATTCAGACCCTCTGAGTTCCGGAATATGGACATTGAATGACTCTCGAGATCAGATATGTAAGGATTCTAGAGTATGGCCACCCTGACATTCCGGAACAAAAACATCCATTGATTCTTTAACCCAGAATCTTTCAGAATGGTAGGATGCTAATGTGGCAGCATTCTGGACGTTAGACACCTTAACTTCTGGCTAGCAGGCATTTTAGGAGTTTAGAATTCTGCCGTGCTGTGCTTTCTAGAGATCCGCCACATTCCGATTCAAAAATGCAGACTTTTGATGCTTCTTGAATTCAGACACCCTGAGTTCCGGAATGTGGACATTGAATGACTCTCGAGTTCAGACACGCAAGGATTCTAGAGTTTGGCCACCCTTGCGTTCCGGAACTCAGCCGTCAATTGATTCTAGAACCCACAATCTTTCACAATGGTAGAATAATGACGTGGTAGCATTCTGGACATCAGACACCTTAACTTCTGGCTAGCAGGCATTTTAGGACTTTAGAATTCCACCGTGCTGTGCATTCTAGAATTTCACCACATTCCGATTCTAGAATACAGACATTTGGTGCTTCTGGAATTCAGACACCCTGAGTTCCAGAATGTGGACATTGAATGACTCTCGAGTTCAGACACGCAAGGATTTTAGAGTTTGTCCACCCTGACATTACAGAACAAAGCCGTCGATTTTTTCTAGAACCCAGTATCTTTCAAAATGGTAGAATGCTGACGTGGTAGCTTTCTGGACGACAGACACCTTAACTTCCGGCTAGCAGTCATTTTAGGAATATAGAATTTCTCTCTGCTGTGCATCCTGGAATTCCGCCATATTCCGATTCTAAAATGCAGTAATTTGGTGCTTCTGGAATTCAGACACCCTGAGTTCCGGAATGTGGACTTTGAATGACTCTCGAGTTCAGAGATGCAAGGAATGTAGAGTTTAGCCACCCTGACATTCTGGAACTCAGCCGTCCATTGATTATAGAACCCAGAATCTTTCACAATGGTAGAATGATGACATGGTAGCATTCTGGACGTCAGACACCTTAACGTCCGGCTAGCAGGCATTTTATGACTTTAGAATTCCACGATGTTGTGCATTCTAGAATTCCACCATATTCCGATTCTAGAATGCAGACATTTGGTGCTACTGGAATTCACATACCCTGAGTTCCGGAATGTGGACATTGAATGACTCTCGAGTTCAGACACGCAATGATTCTAGAGTTTGGCCAACCTGACATTATGGAATGCAACCGTCCATTGATTCTAGAACCCAGAATCTTTCAGAATGGTAGGATGCTGGCGTGATAGCATTCTGGACGTCAGACACTTTAACTTTTGGCTAGCAGGCATTATAGGACTTTAGAATTCCACCATGCTGTGCATTCTTGAATTTCACCACATTCCAATTCCAGAATTCAAACATTTGTTGCTTCTGGAATTCAGACACCCTGCGTTCCGGAATGTGGACATTGAATGACTCTCGAGTTCAGACACGCAAGGATTCTAGAGTTTGGCCACCCTGACATTCCGGAACTCAGCCATCCATTGATTCTAGAACACAGAATCTTTCAGAATGGTAGAATGCTGACTTGGTAGCATTCCGGACGTCAAACACCTTAACTTCCAGCTAGAAGGCATTTTAGGACATTAGAATTCCACCGTGCTGTGCATTCTAGAATTCTGCCACATTACGATTCTAAATGCAGACATTTGGTGCTTCTGGAATTCAGACATCTTGAGTTAGGGAATGTGGACTCTGAATGACTCTCGAGTTCAGACATGCAATGATTTTAGAGTTTGGCCGCCCTGACATTCCGGAACTCAGCCATCCATTGATTCTAGAACTCAGAATATTTCAGAATGGTAGAAAGCTGACCTAGTAGCATTCTGGATATCAGACACCTTATCTTCCGGCTAGCAGGCATTTTAGGACTTTAGAATTCTGCCATGCTGTGCATTCTAGAATTCCGCCACATTCCGATTCTAGAATGCAGACATTTGGTGCTTCTCGAATTCAGACACCCTGAATTCCGGAATGTGGACACTGAAAGACTCTCGAGTTCTGACACGCCAGGATTCTAGAGTGTGACCGCCGTGACATTTCAGAACTCAGCCGTCCATTGATTCTAGAACCCGGAATCTTTCAGAACTTTAGAATGCTGACCTAGTAGCATTCTGGAGGTCAGACATCTTAACTTCCAACAAGAAGGCATTTCAGGACTTTAGAATTCCACCGTGCTGTGCATTTTAGAATTCTGCCACATTACGATTCTAAATGCAGACATTTGGTGCTTCTGGAATTCAGACACCCTGAGTTCCGGAATGTGGACACTGAATGACTCTCGAGTTCAGACACGCAATGATTCTAGAGTTTGGCCACCCTGACATTCTGGAACTCAGCCATCCATTGATTCAAGAACCCAGAATATTTCAGAATGGTAGAATGCTGTCCTGGTAGCATATTGGACGTTAGACACCTTAACTTCCGGCTAGCAGGCATTTTAGGATTTTAGAATTCCGCCGTGCTGTGCATTCTAGAATTCCGCTACATTCCGATTCTAGAATGCAGACATTTGTTTCTTCTGGAATTCAGACACCCATGGGTCCGGAAAGTGCGCATTGAATGACACTCGAGTTCAGACACGTAAGGATTCTAGAGTTTGGACATCCTGACATTCTGGAACTCAACCGTCCATAGATTCTAGAACCCAGAATCTTTCAGAACGGTAGAATGCTGACATGGTAGCATTCTGGACGTCAGACAACTTAACTTCCGGCTAGCAGGCATTATAGGACTTTAGAATTCCGCCGTGCTGTGCATTCTAGAATTCCGCCACATTCCGATTCTAGAATGCAGACATTTGGTGCAACTGGAATTCAGACACCCTGAGTTTCAGAATGTGGACAATGAATGACTCTCGAGTTCAGACACCCAAGGATTCTAGAGTTTGGCCACCCTGACATTCCGGAACTCAGCCATCCATTGATTCTAGAACCCAGAATCTTTCAAAACGGTAGAATGCTGACCTAGTAGCATTCAGGACGTCAGATACCTTAACTTGCTGGTAGCACGAAATTTAGGACTTTAGAATTCTGCCGTACTGTGCAGTATAGAATTCCGCCACATTACGATTCTAAATGCAGACATTTGGTGCTTCTGGAAATCAGACACCCTGAGTTCCGGAATGTGGACACTGAATGACTCTCGAGTTCAGACACGCAATGATTCTAGAGTTTGGCCACCCTGACATTCCGGAACTCAGCCATCCATTGATTCTAGAACCCAGAATATTTCAGAATGGTAGAATGCTGTCCTGGTAGCATATTGGATGTTAGACACCTTAACTTCCGGCTAGCAGGCATTTTAGGATTTTAGAATTCTGCCGTGCTGTGCATTCTAGAATTCCGCCACATTCCGATTCTAGAATGCAGACATTTGGTTCTTCTGGAATTCAGACAACCTGAGTTCTGGAATGTGCACATTGAATGACACTCGAGTTCAGACACGTAAGGATTCTAGAGTTTGGCCATCCTGACATTCTGGAACTCAACCGTCCGTAGATTCTAGAACCCAGAATCTTTCAGAACGGTAGAATGCTGACGTGGTAGCATTCTGGACGTCAGACAACTTAACTTCCAGCTAGCAGGCATTATAGGACTTTAGAATTCCGCCGTGCTGTGCATTCTAGAATTCCGCCACATTCCGATTCTAGAATGCAGACATTTGGTGCATCTGGAATTCAGACACCCTGAGTTTCAGAATGTGGATATTGAATGACTTTAGATTTCTGACTCGTAATAATTCTGGACTTTGGCCACCCTGACATTCCGGAACTCAACTGTCCATTGATTCTAGAACCCAGAATCTTTAAGAATGGTAGGATGCTGACGTGGTAGCATTCTGGACGTCAGACAACTTAACTTCCGGCTAGGAGACATTATAGGAATTTAGAATTCCACCGTGCTGTGCATTCTAGAATTCCGCCACATTCCGATTCGAGAATGCAGACATTTGGTGCTTCTGGAATTCAGACACCCTGAATTCCGGAATGTGGACATTGAATGACTCTCGATTTCAGTCACATAAGGATTCTAGAGTTTGGCCACCCTGACATTCCGGAACTCAACCATCCATTGATTCTAGAACCCAGAATCTTTCAGAACGGTAGAATGCTGACATGGTAGCATACTGGACGTCAGACACCTTAACTTCCGGCTCGCAGGCATTTTAGGACTTTAGAATTCCACCGTGCTGTGCATTCTAGAATTCCACCACATTCCGATTCTAGAATGCAGACATTTGGTGCTTCTGGAATTCAGACACCCTGAGTTCCAGAATGTGGACATTGAATGACTCTCTAGTTCAGACACGCAAGGATTCTAGGGTTTGCCCACCCTGACATTCCAGAACTAAGCTGTCCATTGATTCTAGAACCCAGAATCTTTCAGTATGGTAGAATGCTGACGGGGTAGCATTCTGGACATCAGACAGCTTAACTTCCGGCTCGCAGTCATTTTTGGACTTTAGAATTTCTCCGTGCTGTGCATTCTAGAATTCCAACACAATCCGAATCTAGAATGCAGACATATGGTGCTTCTGGAATTCAGACACCCTGAGTTCTGGAATGTGGACATTGAATGACCCTCGAGTTCAGACAGGTAAGGATTCCAGAGTTTGACCAACCTGATATTCCGGAACTCAACCGTCCATTGATTCTGGAATCAGAATCGTTCAGAATGGTAGAATGCTGACATGGTAGCATTCCGGACGTCAGACAACTTAACTTCCGGCTAGCAGGCATTTTAGGACTTTAGAATGTTGCCGTGCTGTGCATTCTAGAACTCTGCTACATTCCAATTCTAGAATGCTGACATTTGGTGTTTCTGGAATTCAGCCACCCTGAGTGCCGGAATGTGGACATTGAATGACTCTCGAGTTCAGACACAAAAGGATTGTAGAATTTGGCCACCCTGACTTTCTGGAACTCAGCCGTCCATTGATTCTAGAAGCCAGAATCTTTCAGAATGGTAGAATGCTGACGTGGTAGCATTCTGGACGTCAGGCACCTTAACTTCCGGCTAGCAGTCATTTGAGGACTTTAGAATTCCGCCAAGCAGTGCATTCTAGAATTCCGCCACATTGTGATTCTAGAATACAGACTTTTGGTCCTTCTGGAATTCAGACCCCCTGAGTTCCGGAATGTGGACATTGAATGACTCTCGAGTTCAGACACGCAAGGACTCTAGAATTTGGCCAAACTGACATTCCTCAACTCAGCCTTCCATTGATTCTAGAACCCAGAATCTTTCAGAATGGTAGAATGCTGACCTCGTAGCACTCTGGACGTCAGAAACCTTAACTTCCGGCTAGCAGGCATATTAGGATTTCAGAAGTCCACCGTGCTGTGCATTCTGGAATTCCACGACATTCCGAATCTAGAATGCACACAGTTGGTGCTTCTGGAATTCAGACACCCTGAGGTCTGGAATGTGGACATTGAATGACTCTCGAGTTCAGACACGCAATGATTCTAGAGTTTGGCCTCCCTGACATTCCAGAACTCAGCCGTCCGTTGATTCTAGAACCCAGAATCTTTCAGAATGGTAGAATGCTGACGTGGTAGCATACTGGACGTCAGACACTTTAACTTCCGGCTCGCAGTCATTTTAGGACTTTAGATTTCCACCGTGCTGTGCATTCTAGAATTCCACCACATTCCGATTCTAGAATGCAGACATTTGGTGGTTCTGGAATTCAGACACCATGAGTTCCAGAATGTGGACATTGAACGACTCTCGAGTTCAGACACGCAAGGATTCTGGAGTTTGGACACCCTGATTTTCCAGAACTAAGCCGTCCATTGATTCTAGAACCCAGAATCTTTCAGAATGGTAGAATGCTGACGTGGTAGCATTCTGGACGTCAGACACCTTAACTTCCGGCTAGCAGTCATTTTTGGACTTTAGAATTTCTCCGTGCTGTGCATTCTAGAACTCTCCCACATTCCGATTCTAGAATGCTGACATTTGTTGATTCTGGAATTCAGACAGCCTGAGTTCTGGAATGTGGACATTGAATGACTCTCGAGTTCAGACACACAAGGACTCTAGAGTTTGGCCACCCTGACATTCCGGAACTCAGCTATAAATTGATTCTAGAACACAGAATCTTTCAGAACTGTAGAATGCTGACGTGGTAGCATTCTTGACGTCAGACAAATTAACTCCCGGCTAGCAGGCATTTTAGGTCTTTAGAATTCCACCATGCTGTGCATTCTAGAATTCCACCACATTGTGATTCTAGAATACAGACTTTTGGTGCTTCTGGAATTCAGACCCCCTGAGTTCCGGAATGTGGACATTGAATGACTCTTGAGTTCAGACACGTAAGGATTCTAGAGTTTGGCCACCCTGACATTCCAGAACTCAGCCGTCCATTGATGCTAGAACCCAGTATCATTCAGAACGGTAGAATGCTGACGTGGTAGCATTCTGGACATGAGATATCTTAACTTCTGGATAGCAGGCATTTTAGGACTTTAGAATTCCGCCGTGCTGTGCATTCTAGAATTCCGCCACATTCCGATTCTAGAATGCAGACATTTGGTGCTTCTGGAATTCAGACACCCTGAGTTCCGGCATGTGAACATTGAATGACTCTCTGGTTCAGACACGTAATGACTCTAGAGTTTGGCCAGCCTGACATTCCGGAACTCAAACATCCATTGACTCTAGAACCCAGAATCTTTCAGAATGGTAGAATGCTGACCTCGTAGCATTCTGGACGTCAGATACCTTAACTTCCGGCTAGCAGGTATTTTAGGAATTTACAATTCCACCGTGCTGTGCATTCTAGAATTCTGCCACATTCCCATTCTAGAATGTCGACATTTGGTGCTTCTGGAAATCAGACGCTCTGAGTTCCGGTATGTGGACATTAAATTACTCTCGAGATCAGATACGTAAGGAATCTAGAGTTTGGCCAACCTGATATTCCGGAACTCAGCCGTCCATTGATTCTAGAACCCAGAATTTTTCAGAATGTTAGAATGCTGCTGTGGAAGCATTCTGGACGTCAGACACCTTAACTTCCGAATGGCAGGCATTTTAGGACTTTAGAATTTCTCCGTGCTGTGCAATCTAGAATTCCACCACAATCCGATTCCAGAATGCAGACATTTGGTGCTTCTGGAATTCAGAAACCCTGAGTTCCAGAATGTGGACATTGAATGACTCTCGAGTTCAGACACGCAAGGATTCTAGAGTTTGGCCACCCTGACATTCCAGAACTACACCGTCAATTGATTCTAGAACCCAGAATCTTTCAGAATGGTAGAATGCTGACGTGGTAGCATTCTGGACGTCAGACACCTTAACTTCCGGCTAGCAGCCATTTTTGTACTTTAGAATTTCTCCGTGCTGTGCAATCTAGAATTCCACCACAATCCGATTCTAGAATGCAGACATTTGGTGTTTCTGGAATTCAGACACGCTGAGTGCCGGAATGTGGACATTGAATGACTCTCGGGTTCAGACACAAAAGGATTGTAGAGTTTGGCCACCCTGACTTTCTGGAACTCAGCCGTCCATTGATTCTAGAACCCAGAATCTTTCAGAATGGAAGAATGCTGACGTGGTAGCATTCTGGACGTCAGACACCTTAACTTCCAGCTAGCAGGCATTTTAGGACTTTAGAATTCCGCCGTGCTGTGCATTCCAGAATTCCACCACATTCCGATTCTAGAATGAAGACATTTGGTGCTTCTGGAATTCAGACACACTGAGTTCCGGAATGTGGACATTGAATGACCCTTGAGTTCAGACACGCAAGGATTCTAGAGTTTGGCCAGCCTGACATTCCGGAACTCAGCCATACATTGATTCTAGAACAAAGAATCTTTCAGAACTGTAGAATGCTGACGTGGTAGCATTCTGGACGTCAGACAAATTAACTCCCGGCTAGCAGGCATTTTAGGTCTTTAGAATTCCACCGTGCTGTGCATTCTAGAATACCGCCACATTGCGATTCTAGAAAACAGACTTTTGGTGCTTCTGGAATTCAGACACCCTGAGTTCCGGAATGTGGACATTGAATGACTCTCGAGTTCAGTCTTGTCAGGATTCTAGAGTTTGGCCACCCTGACATTCCAGAACTCAGCCGTCAATTGATTCTAGAACCCAGAATCTTTCAGAATGGTAGAATGCTGACCTCGTAGCATTCTGGATGCAGATACCTTAACTTCCGGCTAGCAGGCATTTTAGGAAATTACAATTCCGCCGTGCTGTGCATTCTAGAATTCCGCAACATTCCGATTCTAGAATGCGGTCATTTGGTGCTTCTGGAATTCAGACCCTCTGAGTTCCGGAATATGGACATTGAATGACTCTCGAGATCAGATATGTAAGGATTCTAGAGTATGGCCACCCTGACATTCCGGAACAAAAACATCCATTGATTCTTTAACCCAGAATCTTTCAGAATGGTAGGATGCTAATGTGGCAGCATTCTGGACGTTAGACACCTTAACTTCTGGCTAGCAGGCATTTTAGGAGTTTAGAATTCTGCCGTGCTGTGCTTTCTAGAGATCCGCCACATTCCGATTCAAAAATGCAGACTTTTGATGCTTCTTGAATTCAGACACCCTGAGTTCCGGAATGTGGACATTGAATGACTCTCGAGTTCAGACACGCAAGGATTCTAGAGTTTGGCCACCCTTGCGTTCCGGAACTCAGCCGTCAATTGATTCTAGAACCCACAATTTTTCACAATGGTAGAATAATGACGTGGTAGCATTCTGGACATCAGACACCTTAACTTCTGGCTAGCAGGCATTTTAGGACTTTAGAATTCCACCGTGCTGTGCATTCTAGAATTTCACCACATTCCGATTCTAGAATACAGACATTTGGTGCTTCTGGAATTCAGACACCCTGAGTTCCAGAATGTGGACATTGAATGACTCTCGAGTTCAGACACGCAAGGATTTTAGAGTTTGTCCACCCTGACATTACAGAACAAAGCCGTCGATTTTTTCTAGAACCCAGTATCTTTCAAAATGGTAGAATGCTGACGTGGTAGCATTCTGGACGACAGACACCTTAACTTCCGGCTAGCAGTCATTTTAGGAATATAGAATTTCTCTCTGCTGTGCATCCTGGAATTCCGCCATATTCCGATTCTAAAATGCAGTAATTTGGTGCTTCTGGAATTCAGACACCCTGAGTTCCGGAATGTGGACTTTGAATGACTCTCGAGTTCAGAGATGCAAGGAATGTAGAGTTTAGCCACCCTGACATTCTGGAACTCAGCCGTCCATTGATTATAGAACCCAGAATCGTTCACAATGGTAGAATGATGACATGGTAGCATTCTGGACGTCAGACACCTTAACGTCCGGCTAGCAGGCATTTTATGACTTTAGAATTCCACGATGTTGTGCATTCTAGAATTCCACCATATTCCGATTCTAGAATGCAGACATTTGGTGCTACTGGAATTCACATACCCTGAGTTCCGGAATGTGGACATTGAATGACTCTCGAGTTCAGACACGCAATGATTCTAGAGTTTGGCCAACCTGACATTATGGAATGCAACCGTCCATTGATTCTAGAACCCAGAATCTTTCAGAATGGTAGGATGCTGGCGTGATAGCATTCTGGACGTCAGACACTTTAACTTTTGGCTAGCAGGCATTATAGGACTTTAGAATTCCACCATGCTGTGCATTCTTGAATTTCACCACATTCCAATTCCAGAATTCAAACATTTGTTGCTTCTGGAATTCAGACACCCTGCGTTCCGGAATGTGGACATTGAATGACTCTCGAGTTCAGACACGCAAGGATTCTAGAGTTTGGCCACCCTGACATTCCGGAACTCAGCCATCCATTGATTCTAGAACACAGAATCTTTCAGAATGGTAGAATGCTGACTTGGTAGCATTCCGGACGTCAAACACCTTAACTTCCAGCTAGAAGGCATTTTAGGACATTAGAATTCCACCGTGCTGTGCATTCTAGAATTCTGCCACATTACGATTCTAAATGCAGACATTTGGTGCTTCTGGAATTCAGACATCTTGAGTTAGGGAATGTGGACTCTGAATGACTCTCGAGTTCAGACATGCAATGATTTTAGAGTTTGGCCGCCCTGACATTCCGGAACTCAGCCATCCATTGATTCTAGAACTCAGAATATTTCAGAATGGTAGAAAGCTGACCTAGTAGCATTCTGGATATCAGACACCTTATCTTCCGGCTAGCAGGCATTTTAGGACTTTAGAATTCTGCCATGCTGTGCATTCTAGAATTCCGCCACATTCCGATTCTAGAATGCAGACATTTGGTGCTTCTCAAATTCAGACACCCTGAATTCCGGAATGTGGACACTGAAAGACTCTCGAGTTCTGACACGCCAGGATTCTAGAGTGTGACCGCCGTGACATTTCAGAACTCAGCCGTCCATTGATTCTAGAACCCGGAATCTTTCAGAACTTTAGAATGCTGACCTAGTAGCATTCTGGAGGTCAGACATCTTAACTTCCAACAAGAAGGCATTTCAGGACTTTAGAATTCCACCGTGCTGTGCATTTTAGAATTCTGCCACATTACGATTCTAAATGCAGACATTTGGTGCTTCTGGAATTCAGACACCCTGAGTTCCGGAATGTGGACACTGAATGACTCTCGAGTTCAGACACGCAATGATTCTAGAGTTTGGCCACACTGACATTCCGTAACTGAACCGTCCGTAGATTCTAGAACCCAGAATCTTTCAGAACGGTAGAATGCTGACGTGGTAGCATTCTGGACGTCAGACAACTTAACTTCCGGCTAGCAGGCATTATAGGACTTTCGAATTCCGCCGTGCTGTGCATTCTAGAATTCCGCCACGTTCCGATTCTAGAATGCAGACATTTGGTGCATCTGGAATTCAGACACCCTGAGTTTCAGAATGTGGACATTGAATGACTTTAGATTTCAGACTCGTAAGGATTCTGGACTTTGGCAACCCTGACATTCCGGAACTCAACTGTCCATTGATTCTAGAACCCAGAATCTTTCAGAACGGTAGAATGCTGACGTGGTAGCATACTGGACGTCAGACACCTTAACTTCCGGCTCACAGGCATTTTAGGACTTTAGAATTCCACCGTGCTGTGCATTCTAGAATTCCACCACATTCCGATTCTAGAATGCAGACATTTGGTGCTTCTGGAATTCAGACACCCTGAGTTCCAGAATGTGGACATTGAATGACTCTCTAGTTCAGACACGCAAGGATTCTAGAGTTTGCCCACCCTGTCAATCCAGAACTAAGCCGTCCATTGATTCTAGAACCTAGAATCTTTCAGAATGGTATAATTCTGACGTGGTAGCATTCTGGACATCAGACAGCTTAACTTCCGGCTCGCAGTCATTTTTGGACTTTCGAATTTCCCCGTGCTGTGCATTCTAGAATTCCAACACAATCCGATTCTAGAATGCAGACATTTGGTGATTCTGGAATTCAGACACCCTGAGTTCCGGAATGTGGACATTGAATGACCCTCGAGTTCAGACAGGTAAGGATTCCAGAGTTTGAACAACCTGATATTCCGGAATTCAACCATCCATTGATTCTGGGATCAGAATCGTTCAGAATGGTAGAATGCTGACATGGTAGCATTCCGGACGTCAGACAACTTAACTTCCGGCTAGCAGGCATTTTAGGACTTTAGAATTTTGCCGTGCTGTGCATTCTAGAACTCTGCTACATTCCGATTCTAGAATTCCGACATTTGGTGTTTCTGGAATTCAGCCACCCTGAGTGCCGGAATGTGGACATTGAATGACTCTCGAGTTCAGACACAAAAGGATTATAGAATTTGGCCACCCTGACTTTCTGGAACTCAGCTGTCCATTGATTCTAGAACCCAGAATCTTTCAGAATGTTAGAATGCTGACCTGGTAGCATTCTGGACATCAGACTCCTTAACTTCCGGCTAGCAGTCATTTGAGGACTTTAGAATTCCGCCGTGCTATGCATTCTAGAATTCCACCACCTTCCGATTCTAGAATGAAGACATTTGGTGCTTCTGGAATTCAGACACCCTGAGTTCCGGAATGTGGACATTGAATGACTCTCGAGTTCAGACACGCAAGGACTCTAGAGTTTGGCCACCCTGATATTCCGGAAGTCAGCCATACATTGATTCTAGAACACAGAATCTTTCAGAACTCTAGAATGCTGACGTGGTAGCATTCTGGACGTCAGACAAATTAAGTCCCGGCAAGCAGGCATTTTAGGTCTTTAGAATTCCACCGTGCGGTTCATACTAGAATTCCGCCACATAGCGATTCTAGAATACAGACTTTTGGTGCTTCTGGAATTCAGACCCCCTGAGTTCCGGAATGTGGACATTGAATGACTCTCGAGTTCAGACACGTAAGGATTCTATAATTTGGCCACCCTGACATTCCTCAACTCAGCCTTCCATTGATTCTAGAACCCAGAATCTTTCAGAATGGTAGAATGCTGACCTCGTAGCATTCTGGACGTCAGATACCTTAACTTCCGGCTAGCAGGCATTTTAGGATTTCAGAATTCCACTGTGCTGTGCATTCTGGAATTCCACGACATTCCGATTCTAGAATGCACACAGTTGGTGCTTCTGGAATTCATACACCCTGAGTTCTGGAATGTGGACATTGAATTAGTCTCGAGTTCAGACACACAAGGATTCTAGAGTTTGGCCACCCTGACATTCCAGAACTCAGCCGTCCATTGATTCTAGAACCCAGAATCTTTCAGAATGGTAGAATGCTGACGTGGTAGCATTCGGGACGTCAGACACCTTAATTTCCGGCTAGCAGTCATTTTTGGACTTTAGAATTTCTCCGTGCTGTGCATTCTAGAACTCTGCCACATTCCGATTCTAGAATGCTGACATTTGGTGTTTCTGGAATTCAGACACCCTGAGTTCTGGAATGTGGACATTGAATGACTCTCGAGTTCAGACACGCAAGGACTCTAGAGTTTGGCCACCCTGACATTCCGGAACTCAGCCATAAATTGATTCTAGAACACAGAATCATTCAGAACTGTAGAATGCTGACGTGGTAGCATTCTTGACGTCAGACAAATTAACTCCCGGCTAGCAGGCATTTTAGGTCTTTAGACTTCCACCATGCTGTGCATTCTATAATTCCGCCACATTGTGGTTCTAGAATACAGACTTTTGGTGCTTCTGGAATTCAGACCCCCTGAGTTCCGGAATGTGGACATTGAATGACTCTTGAGTTCAGACACGTAAGGATTCTAGAGTTTGGCCACCCTGACATTCCAGAACTCAGCCGTCCATTGATGCTAGAACCCAGTATCATTCAGAACGGTAGAATGCTGATGTGGTAGCAATCTGGACGTCAGATATCTTAACTTCTGGATAGCAGGCATTTTAGGACTTTAGAATTCCGCCGTGCTGTGCATTCTAGAATTCCGCCATATTCCGATTCTAGAATGCAGACATTTGGTGCTTCTGGAATTCAGACACCCTGAGTTCCGGCATGTGAACATTGAATGACTCTCGGGTTTAGACACGTAAGGATTCTAGAGTTTGGCCAGCCTGACATTCCAGAACTCAAACATCCATTGACTCTAGAACCCAAAATCTTTCAGAATGGTAGAAGGCTGACCTCGTAGCATTCTGGACGTCAGATACCTTAACTTCCGGCTAGCAGGTATTTTAGGAATTAACAATTCCGCCGTGCTGTGCATTCTAGAATTCTGCCACATTCCCATTCTAGAATGCCGACATTTGGTGCTTCTGGAAATCAGACGCTCTGAGTTCCGGTATGTGGACATTAAATTACTCTCGAGATCAGATACGTAAGGAATCTAGAGTTTGGCCAACCTGATATTCCGGAACTCAGCCGTCCATTGATTCTAGAACCCAGAATTTTTCAGAATGTTAGAATGCTGACGTGGAAGCATTCTGGACGTCAGACACCTTAACTTCCAAATGGCAGGCATTTTAGGAATTTAGAATTTCTCCGTGCTGTGCAATCTAGAATTCCACCACAATCCGATTCCAGAATGCAGACATTTGGTGCTTCTGGAATTCAGAAACCCTGAGTTCCAGAATGTGGACATTGAATGACTCTCGAGTTCAGACACGCAAGGATTCTAGAGTTTGGCCACCCTGACATTCCAGAACTACACCGTCAATTGATTCTAGAACCCAGAATCTTTCAGAATGGTAGAATGCTGACGTGGTAGCATTCTGGACGTCAGACACCTTAACTTCCGGCTAGCAGCCATTTTTGTACTTTAGAATTTCTCCGTGCTGTGCAATCTAGAATTCCACCACAATCCGATTCTAGAATGCAGACATTTGGTGTTTCTGGAATTCAGACACGCTGAGTGCCGGAATGTGGACATTGAATGACTCTCGGGTTCAGACACAAAAGGATTGTAGAGTTTGGCCACCCTGACTTTCTGGAACTCAGCCGTCCATTGATTCTAGAACCCAGAATCTTTCAGAATGGAAGAATGCTGACGTGGTAGCATTCTGGACGTCAGACACCTTAACTTCCGGCTAGCAGGCATTTTAGGACTTTAGAATTCCGCCGTGCTGTGCATTCCAGAATTCCACCACATTCCGATTCTAGAATGAAGACATTTGGTGCTTCTGGAATTCAGACACACTGAGTTCCGGAATGTGGACATTGAATGACCCTTGAGTTCAGACACGCAAGGATTCTAGAGTTTGGCCAGCCTGACATTCCGGAACTCAGCCATACATTGATTCTAGAACAAAGAATCTTTCAGAACTGTAGAATGCTGACGTGGTAGCATTCTGGACGTCAGACAAATTAACTCCCGGCTAGCAGGCATTTTAGGTCTTTAGAATTCCACCGTGCTGTGCATTCTAGAATACCGCCACATTGCGATTCTAGAAAACAGACTTTTGGTGCTTCTGGAATTCAGACACCCTGAGTTCCGGAATGTGGACATTGAATGACTCTCGAGTTCAGACTTGTAAGGATTCTAGAGTTTGGCCACCCTGACATTCCAGAACTCAGCCGTCAATTGATTCTAGAACCCAGAATCTTTCAGAATGGTAGAATGCTGACCTCGTAGCATTCTGGATGCAGATACCTTAACTTCCGGCTAGCAGGCATTTTAGGAAATTACAATTCCGCCGTGCTGTGCATTCTAGAATTCCGCAACATTCCGATTCTAGAATGCGGTCATTTGGTGCTTCTGGAATTCAGACCCTCTGAGTTCCGGAATATGGACATTGAATGACTCTCGAGATCAGATATGTAAGGATTCTAGAGTATGGCCACCCTGACATTCCGGAACAAAAACATCCATTGATTCTTTAACCCAGAATCTTTCAGAATGGTAGGATGCTAATGTGGCAGCATTCTGGACGTTAGACACCTTAACTTCTGGCTAGCAGGCATTTTAGGAGTTCAGAATTCTGCCGTGCTGTGCTTTCTAGAGATCCGCCACATTCCGATTCAAAAATGCAGACTTTTGATGCTTCTTGAATTCAGACACCCTGAGTTCCGGAATGTGGACATTGAATGACTCTCGAGTTCAGACACACAAGGATTCCAGAGTTTGGCCACCCTTGCGTTCCGGAACTCAGCCGTCAATTGATTCTAGAACCCACAATCTTTCACAATGGTAGAATAATGACGTGGTAGCATTCTGGACATCAGACACCTTAACTTCTGGCTAGCAGGCATTTTAGGACTTTAGAATTCCACCGTGCTGTGCATTCTAGAATTTCACCACATTCCGATTCTAGAATACAGACATTTGGTGCTTCTGGAATTCAGACACCCTGAGTTCCAGAATGTGGACATTGAATGACTCTCGAGTTCAGACACGCAAGGATTTTAGAGTTTGTCCACCCTGACATTACAGAACAAAGCCGTCGATTTTTTCTAGAACCCAGTATCTTTCAAAATGGTAGAATGCTGACGTGGTAGCTTTCTGGACGATAGACACCTTAACTTCCGGCTAGCAGTCATTTTAGGAATATAGAATTTCTCTCTGCTGTGCATCCTGGAATTCCGCCATATTCCGATTCTAAAATGCAGTAATTTGGTGCTTCTGGAATTCAGACACCCTGAGTTCCGGAATGTGGACTTTGAATGACTCTCGAGTTCAGAGATGCAAGGAATGTAGAGTTTAGCCACCCTGACATTCTGGAACACAGCCGTCCATTGATTATAGAACCCAGAATCTTTCACAATGGTAGAATGATGACATGGTAGCATTCTGGACGTCAGACACCTTAACGTCCGGCTAGCAGGCATTTTATGACTTTAGAATTCCACGATGTTGTGCATTCTAGAATTCCACCATATTCCGATTCTAGAATGCAGACATTTGGTGCTACTGGAATTCACATACCCTGAGTTCCGGAATGTGGACATTGAATGACTCTCGAGTTCAGACACGCAATGATTCTAGAGTTTGGCCAACCTGACATTATGGAATGCAACCGTCCATTGATTCTAGAACCCAGAATCTTTCAGAATGGTAGGATGCTGGCGTGATAGCATTCTGGACGTCAGACACTTTAACTTTTGGCTAGCAGGCATTATAGGACTTTAGAATTCCACCATGCTGTGCATTCTTGAATTTCACCACATTCCAATTCCAGAATTCAAACATTTGTTGCTTCTGGAATTCAGACACCCTGCGTTCCGGAATGTGGACATTGAATGACTCTCGAGTTCAGACACGCAAGGATTCTAGAGTTTGGCCACCCTGACATTCCGGAACTCAGCCATCCATTGATTCTAGAACACAGAATCTTTCAGAATGGTAGAATGCTGACTTGGTAGCATTCCGGACGTCAAACACCTTAACTTCCAGCTAGAAGGCATTTTAGGACATTAGAATTCCACCGTGCTGTGCATTCTAGAATTCTGCCACATTACGATTCTAAATGCAGACATTTGGTGCTTCTGGAATTCAGACATCTTGAGTTAGGGAATGTGGACTCTGAATGACTCTCGAGTTCAGACATGCAATGATTTTAGAGTTTGGCCGCCCTGACATTCCGGAACTCAGCCATCCATTGATTCTAGAACTCAGAATATTTCAGAATGGTAGAAAGCTGACCTAGTAGCATTCTGGATATCAGACACCTTATCTTCCGGCTAGCAGGCATTTTAGGACTTTAGAATTCTGCCATGCTGTGCATTCTAGAATTCCGCCACATTCCGATTCTAGAATGCAGACATTTGGTGCTTCTCGAATTCAGACACCCTGAATTCCGGAATGTGGACACTGAAAGACTCTCGAGTTCTGACACGCCAGGATTCTAGAGTGTGACCGCCGTGACATTTCAGAACTCAGCCGTCCATTGATTCTAGAACCCGGAATCTTTCAGAACTTTAGAATGCTGACCTAGTAGCATTCTGGAGGTCAGACATCTTAACTTCCAACAAGAAGGCATTTCAGGACTTTAGAATTCCACCGTGCTGTGCATTTTAGAATTCTGCCACATTACGATTCTAAATGCAGACATTTGGTGCTTCTGGAATTCAGACACCCTGAGTTCCGGAATGTGGACACTGAATGACTCTCGAGTTCAGACACGCAATGATTCTAGAGTTTGGCCACCCTGACATTCTGGAACTCAGCCATCCATTGATTCAAGAACCCAGAATATTTCAGAATGGTAGAATGCTGTCCTGGTAGCATATTGGACGTTAGACACCTTAACTTCCGGCTAGCAGGCATTTTAGGATTTTAGAATTCCGCCGTGCTGTGCATTCTAGAATTCCGCTACATTCCGATTCTAGAATGCAGACATTTGTTTCTTCTGGAATTCAGACACCCATGGGTCCGGAAAGTGTGCATTGAATGACACTCGAGTTCAGACACGTAAGGATTCTAGAGTTTGGACATCCTGACATTCTGGAACTCAACCGTCCATAGATTCTAGAACCCAGAATCTTTCAGAACGGTAGAATGCTGACATGGTAGCATTCTGGACGTCAGACAACTTAACTTCCGGCTAGCAGGCATTATAGGACTTTAGAATTCCGCCGTGCTGTGCATTCTAGAATTCCGCCACATTCCGATTCTAGAATGCAGACATTTGGTGCAACTGGAATTCAGACACCCTGAGTTTCAGAATGTGGACAATGAATGACTCTCGAGTTCAGACACCCAAGGATTCTAGAGTTTGGCCACGCTGACATTCCGGAACTCAGCCATCCATTGATTCTAGAACCCAGAATCTTTCAAAACGGTAGAATGCTGACCTAGTAGCATTCAGGACGTCAGATACCTTAACTTGCTGGTAGCACGAAATTTAGGACTTTAGAATTCTGCCGTACTGTGCAGTATAGAATTCCGCCACATTACGATTCTAAATGCAGACATTTGGTGCTTCTGGAAATCAGACACCCTGAGTTCCGGAATGTGGACACTGAATGACTCTCGAGTTCAGACACGCAATGATTCTAGAGTTTGGCCACCCTGACATTCCGGAACTCAGCCATCCATTGATTCTAGAACCCAGAATATTTCAGAATGGTAGAATGCTGTCCTGGTAGCATATTGGACGTTAGACACCTTAACTTCCGGCTAGCAGGCATTTTAGGATTTTAGAATTCTGCCGTGCTGTGCATTCTAGAATTCCGCCACATTCCGATTCTAGAATGCAGACATTTGGTTCTTCTGGAATTCAGACAACCTGAGTTCTGGAATGTGCACATTGAATGACACTCGAGTTCAGACACGTAAGGATTCTAGAGTTTGGCCATCCTGACATTCTGGAACTCAACCGTCCGTAGATTCTAGAACCCAGAATCTTTCAGAACGGTAGAATGCTGACGTGGTAGCATTCTGGACGTCAGACAACTTAACTTCCAGCTAGCAGGCATTATAGGACTTTAGAATTCCGCCGTGCTGTGCATTCTAGAATTCCGCCACATTCCGATTCTAGAATGCAGACATTTGGTGCATCTGGAATTCAGACACCCTGAGTTTCAGAATGTGGATATTGAATGACTTTAGATTTCTGACTCGTAATAATTCTGGACTTTGGCCACCCTGACATTCCGGAACTCAACTGTCCATTGATTCTAGAACCCAGAATCTTTAAGAATGGTAGGATGCTGACGTGGTAGCATTCTGGACGTCAGACAACTTAACTTCCGGCTAGGAGACATTATAGGAATTTAGAATTCCACCGTGCTGTGCATTCTACAATTCCGCCACATTCCGATTCGAGAATGCAGACATTTGGTGCTTCTGGAATTCAGACACCCTGAATTCCGGAATGTGGACATTGAATGACTCTCGATTTCAGTCACATAAGGATTCTAGAGTTTGGCCACCCTGACATTCCGGAACTCAACCATCCATTGATTCTAGAACCCAGAATCTTTCAGAACGGTAGAATGCTGACGTGGTAGCATACTGGACGTCAGACACCTTAACTTCCGGCTCGCAGGCATTTTAGGACTTTAGAATTCCACCGTGCTGTGCATTCTAGAATTCCACCACATTCCGATTCTAGAATGCAGACATTTGGTGCTTCTGGAATTCAGACACCCTGAGTTCCAGAATGTGGACATTGAATGACTCTCTAGTTCAGACACGCAAGGATTCTAGAGTTTGCCCACCCTGACACTCCAGAACTAAGCTGTCCATTGATTCTAGAACCCAGAATCTTTCAGTATGGTAGAATGCTGACGGGGTAGCATTCTGGACATCAGACAGCTTAACTTCCGGCTCGCAGTCATTTTTGGACTTTAGAATTTCTCCGTGCTGTGCATTCTAGAATTCCAACACAATCCGAATCTAGAATGCAGACATATGGTGCTTCTGGAATTCAGACACCCTGAGTTCTGGAATGTGGACATTGAATGACCCTCGAGTTCAGACAGGTAAGGATTCCAGAGTTTGACCAACCTGATATTCCGGAACTCAACCGTCCATTGATTCTGGAATCAGAATCGTTCAGAATGGTAGAATGCTGACATGGTAGCATTCCGGACGTCAGACAACTTAACTTCCGGCTAGCAGGCATTTTAGGACTTTAGAATGTTGCCGTGCTGTGCATTCTAGAACTCTGCTACATTCCAATTCTAGAATGCTGACATTTGGTGTTTCTGGAATTCAGCCACCCTGAGTGCCGGAATGTGGACATTGAATGACTCTCGAGTTCAGACACAAAAGGATTGTAGAATTTGGCCACCCTGACTTTCTGGAACTCAGCCGTCCATTGATTCTAGAAGCCAGAATCTTTCAGAATGGTAGAATGCTGACGTGGTAGCATTCTGGACGTCAGGCACCTTAACTTCCGGCTAGCAGTCATTTGAGGACTTTAGAATTCCGCCAAGCAGTGCATTCTAGAATTCCGCCACATTGTGATTCTAGAATACAGACTTTTGGTCCTTCTGGAATTCAGACCCCCTGAGTTCCGGAATGTGGACATTGAATGACTCTCGAGTTCAGACACGCAAGGACTCTAGAATTTGGCCAAACTGACATTCCTCAACTCAGCCTTCCATTGATTCTAGAACCCAGAATCTTTCAGAATGGTAGAATGCTGACCTCGTAGCACTCTGGACGTCAGATACCTTAACTTCCGGCTAGCAGGCATATTAGGATTTCAGAAGTCCACCGTGCTGTGCATTCTGGAATTCCACGACATTCCGAATCTAGAATGCACACAGTTGGTGCTTCTGGAATTCAGACACCCTGAGGTCTGGAATGCGGACATTGAATGACTCTCGAGTTCAGACACGCAATGATTCTAGAGTTTGGCCTCCCTGACATTCCAGAACTCAGCCGTCCGTTGATTCTAGAACCCAGAATCTTTCAGAATGGTAGAATGCTGACGTGGTAGCATACTGGACGTCAGACACTTTAACTTCCGGCTCGCAGTCATTTTAGGACTTTAGATTTCCACCGTGCTGTGCATTCTAGAATTCCACCACATTCCGATTCTAGAATGCAGACATTTGGTGGTTCTGGAATTCAGACACCATGAGTTCCAGAATGTGGACATTGAACGACTCTCGAGTTCAGACACGCAAGGATTCTAGAGTTTGGACACCCTGATTTTCCAGAACTAAGCCGTCCATTGATTCTAGAACCCAGAATCTTTCAGAATGGTAGAATGCTGACGTGGTAGCATTCTGGACGTCAGACACCTTAACTTCCGGCTAGCAGTCATTTTTGGACTTTAGAATTTCTCCGTGCTGTGCATTCTAGAACTCTCCCACATTCCGATTCTAGAATGCTGACATTTGTTGATTCTGGAATTCAGACAGCCTGAGTTCTGGAATGTGGACATTGAATGACTCTCGAGTTCAGACACGCAAGGACTCTAGAGTTTGGCCACCCTGACATTCTGGAACTCAGCTATAAATTGATTCTAGAACACAGAATCTTTCAGAACTGTAGAATGCTGACGTGGTAGCATTCTTGACGTCAGACAAATTAACTCCCGGCTAGCAGGCATTTTAGGTCTTTAGAATTCCACCATGCTGTGCATTCTAGAATTCCACCACATTGTGATTCTAGAATACAGACTTTTGGTGCTTCTGGAATTCAGACCCCCTGAGTTCCGGAATGTGGACATTGAATGACTCTTGAGTTCAGACACGTAAGGATTCTAGAGTTTGGCCACCCTGACATTCCAGAACTCAGCCGTCCATTGATGCTAGAACCCAGTATCATTCAGAACGGTAGAATGCTGACGTGGTAGCATTCTGGACATGAGATATCTTAACTTCTGGATAGCAGGCATTTTAGGACTTTAGAATTCCGCCGTGCTGTGCATTCTAGAATTCCGCCACATTCCGATTCTAGAATGCAGACATTTGGTGCTTCTGGAATTCAGACACCCTGAGTTCCGGCATGTGAACATTGAATGACTCTCTGGTTCAGACACGTAAGGACTCTAGAGTTTGGCCAGCCTGACATTCCGGAACTCAAACATCCATTGACTCTAGAACCCAGAATCTTTCAGAATGGTAGAATGCTGACCTCGTAGCATTCTGGACGTCAGATACCTTAACTTCCGGCTAGCAGGTATTTTAGGAATTTACAATTCCACCGTGCTGTGCATTCTAGAATTCTGCCACATTCCCATTCTAGAATGCCGACATTTGGTGCTTCTGGAAATCAGACGCTCTGAGTTCCGGTATGTGGACATTAAATTACTCTCGAGATCAGATACGTAAGGAATCTAGAGTTTGGCCAACCTGATATTCCGGAACTCAGCCGTCCATTGATTCTAGAACCCAGAATTTTTCAGAATGTTAGAATGCTGACGTGGAAGCATTCTGGACGTCAGACACCTTAACTTCCGAATGGCAGGCATTTTAGGAATTTAGAATTTCTCCGTGCTGTGCAATCTAGAATTCCACCACAATCCGATTCCAGAATGCAGACATTTGGTGCTTCTGGAATTCAGAAACCCTGAGTTCCAGAATGTGGACATTGAATGACTCTCGAGTTCAGACACGCAAGGATTCTAGAGTTTGGCCACCCTGACATTCCAGAACTACACCGTCAATTGATTCTAGAACCCAGAATCTTTCAGAATGGTAGAATGCTGACGTGGTAGCATTCTGGACGTCAGACACCTTAACTTCCGGCTAGCAGCCATTTTTGTACTTTAGAATTTCTCCGTGCTGTGCAATCTAGAATTCCACCACAATCCGATCCTAGAATGCAGACATTTGGTGTTTCTGGAATTCAGACACGCTGAGTGCCGGAATGTGGACATTGAATGACTCTCGGGTTCAGACACAAAAGGATTGTAGAGTTTGGCCACCCTGACTTTCTGGAACTCAGCCGTCCATTGATTCTAGAACCCAGAATCTTTCAGAATGGAAGAATGCTGACGTGGTAGCATTCTGGACGTCAGACACCTTAACTTCCGGCTAGCAGGCATTTTAGGACTTTAGAATTCCGCCGTGCTGTGCATTCCAGAATTCCACCACATTCCGATTCTAGAATGAAGACATTTGGTGCTTCTGGAATTCAGACACACTGAGTTCCGGAATGTGGACATTGAATGACTCTTGAGTTCAGACACGCAAGGATTCTAGAGTTTGGCCAGCCTGACATTCCGGAACTCAGCCATACATTGATTCTAGAACAAAGAATCTTTCAGAACTGTAGAATGCTGACGTGGTAGCATTCTGGACGTCAGACAAATTAACTCCCGGCTAGCAGGCATTTTAGGTCTTTAGAATTCCACCGTGCTGTGCATTCTAGAATACAGCCACATTGCGATTCTAGAAAACAGACTTTTGGGTGCTTCTGGAATTCAGACACCCTGAGTTCCGGAATGTGGACATTGAATGACTCTCGAGTTCAGACTTGTAAGGATTCTAGAGTTTGGCCACCCTGACATTCCAGAACTCAGCCGTCAATTGATTCTAGAACCCAGAATCTTTCAGAATGGTAGAATGCTGACCTCGTAGCATTCTGGATGCAGATACCTTAACTTCCGGCTAGCAGGCATTTTAGGAAATTACAATTCCGCCGTGCTGTGCATTCTAGAATTCCGCAACATTCCGATTCTAGAATGCGGTCATTTGGTGCTTCTGGAATTCAGACCCTCTGAGTTCCGGAATATGGACATTGAATGACTCTCGAGATCAGATATGTAAGGATTCTAGAGTATGGCCACCCTGACATTCCGGAACAAAAACATCCATTGATTCTTTAACCCAGAATCTTTCAGAATGGTAGGATGCTAATGTGGCAGCATTCTGGACGTTAGACACCTTAACTTCTGGCTAGCAGGCATTTTAGGAGTTTAGAATTCTGCCGTGCTGTGCTTTCTAGAGATCCGCCACATTCCGATTCAAAAATGCAGACTTTTGATGCTTCTTGAATTCAGACACCCTGAGTTCCGGAATGTGGACATTGAATGACTCTCGAGTTCAGACACACAAGGATTCCAGAGTTTGGCCACCCTTGCGTTCCGGAACTCAGCCGTCAATTGATTCTAGAACCCACAATCTTTCACAATGGTAGAATAATGACGTGGTAGCATTCTGGACATCAGACACCTTAACTTCTGGCTAGCAGGCATTTTAGGACTTTAGAATTCCACCGTGCTGTGCATTCTAGAATTTCACCACATTCCGATTCTAGAATACAGACATTTGGTGCTTCTGGAATTCAGACACCCTGAGTTCCAGAATGTGGACATTGAATGACTCTCGAGTTCAGACACGCAAGGATTTTAGAGTTTGTCCACCCTGACATTACAGAACAAAGCCGTTGATTTTTTCTAGAACCCAGTATCTTTCAAAATGGTAGAATGCTGACGTGGTAGCATTCTGGACGACAGACACCTTAACTTCCGGCTAGCAGTCATTTTAGGAATATAGAATTTCTCTCTGCTGTGCATCCTGGAATTCCGCCATATTCCGATTCTAAAATGCAGTAATTTGGTGCTTCTGGAATTCAGACACCCTGAGTTCCGGAATGTGGACTTTGAATGACTCTCGAGTTCAGAGATGCAAGGAATGTAGAGTTTAGCCACCCTGACATTCTGGAACTCAGCCGTCCATTGATTATAGAACCCAGAATCTTTCACAATGGTAGAATGATGACATGGTAGCATTCTGGACGTCAGACACCTTAACTTCTGGCTAGCAGGCATTTTATGACTTTAGAATTCCACGATGTTGTGCATTCTAGAATTCCACCATATTCCGATTCTAGAATGCAGACATTTGGTGCTACTGGAATTCACATACCCTGAGTTCCGGAATGTGGACATTGAATGACTCTCGAGTTCAGACACGCAATGATTCTAGAGTTTGGCCAACCTGACATTATGAAATGCAACCGTCCATTGATTCTAGAACCCAGAATCTTTCAGAATGGTAGGATGCTGGCGTGATAGCATTCTGGACGTCAGACACTTTAACTTTTGGCTAGCAGGCATTATAGGACTTTAGAATTCCACCATGCTGTGCATTCTTGAATTTCACCACATTCCAATTCCAGAATTCAAACATTTGTTGCTTCTGGAATTCAGACACCCTGCGTTCCGGAATGTGGACATTGAATGACTCTCGAGTTCAGACACGCAAGGATTCTAGAGTTTGGCCACCCTGACATTCCGGAACTCAGCCATCCATTGATTCTAGAACACAGAATCTTTCAGAATGGTAGAATGCTGACTTGGTAGCATTCCGGACGTCAAACACCTTAACTTCCAGCTAGAAGGCATTTTAGGACATTAGAATTCCACCGTGCTGTGCATTCTAGAATTCTGCCACATTACGATTCTAAATGCAGACATTTGGTGCTTCTGGAATTCAGACATCTTGAGTTAGGGAATGTGGACTCTGAATGACTCTCGAGTTCAGACATGCAATGATTTTAGAGTTTGGCCGCCCTGACATTCCGGAACTCAGCCATCCATTGATTCTAGAACTCAGAATATTTCAGAATGGTAGAAAGCTGACCTAGTAGCATTCTGGATATCAGACACCTTATCTTCCGGCTAGCAGGCATTTTAGGACTTTAGAATTCTGCCATGCTGTGCATTCTAGAATTCCGCCACATTCCGATTCTAGAATGCAGACATTTGGTGCTTCTCGAATTCAGACACCCTGAATTCCGGAATGTGGACACTGAAAGACTCTCGAGTTCTGACACGCCAGGATTCTAGAGTGTGACCGCCGTGACATTTCAGAACTCAGCCGTCCATTGATTCTAGAACCCGGAATCTTTCAGAACTTTAGAATGCTGACCTAGTAGCATTCTGGAGGTCAGACATCTTAACTTCCAACAAGAAGGCATTTCAGGACTTTAGAATTCCACCGTGCTGTGCATTTTAGAATTCTGCCACATTACGATTCTAAATGCAGACATTTGGTGCTTCTGGAATTCAGACACCCTGAGTTCCGGAATGTGGACACTGAATGACTCTCGAGTTCAGACATGCAATGATTCTAGAGTTTGGCCACCCTGACATTCTGGAACTCAGCCATCCATTGATTCAAGAACCCAGAATATTTCAGAATGGTAGAATGCTGTCCTGGTAGCATATTGGACGTTAGACACCTTAACTTCCGGCTAGCAGGCATTTTAGGATTTTAGAATTCCGCCGTGCTGTGCATTCTAGAATTCCGCTACATTCCGATTCTAGAATGCAGACATTTGTTTCTTCTGGAATTCAGACACCCATGGGTCCGGAAAGTGCGCATTGAATGACACTCGAGTTCAGACACGTAAGGATTCTAGAGTTTGGACATCCTGACATTCTGGAACTCAACCGTCCATTGATTCTAGAACCCAGAATCTTTCAGAACGGTAGAATGCTGACATGGTAGCATTCTGGACGTCAGACAACTTAACTTCCGGCTAGCAGGCATTATAGGACTTTAGAATTCCGCCGTGCTGTGCATTCTAGAATTCCGCCACATTCCGATTCTAGAATGCAGACATTTGGTGCAACTGGAATTCAGACACCCTGAGTTTCAGAATGTGGACAATGAATGACTCTCGAGTTCAGACACCCAAGGATTCTAGAGTTTGGCCACCCTGACATTCCGGAACTCAGCCATCCATTGATTCTAGAACCCAGAATCTTTCAAAACGGTAGAATGCTGACCTAGTAGCATTCAGGACGTCAGATACCTTAACTTGCTGGTAGCACGAAATTTAGGACTTTAGAATTCTGCCGTACTGTGCAGTATAGAATTCCGCCACATTACGATTCTAAATGCAGACATTTGGTGCTTCTGGAAATCAGACACCCTGAGTTCCGGAATGTGGACACTGAATGACTCTCGAGTTCAGACACGCAATGATTCTAGAGTTTGGCCACCCTGACATTCCGGAACTCAGCCATCCATTGATTCTAGAACCCAGAATATTTCAGAATGGTAGAATGCTGTCCTGGTAGCATATTGGATGTTAGACACCTTAACTTCCGGCTAGCAGGCATTTTAGGATTTTAGAATTCTGCCGTGCTGTGCATTCTAGAATTCCGCCACATTCCGATTCTAGAATGCAGACATTTGGTTCTTCTGGAATTCAGACAACCTGAGTTCTGGAATGTGCACATTGAATGACACTCGAGTTCAGACACGTAAGGATTCTAGAGTTTGGCCATCCTGACATTCTGGAACTCAACCGTCCGTAGATTCTAGAACCCAGAATCTTTCAGAACGGTAGAATGCTGACGTGGTAGCATTCTGGACGTCAGACAACTTAACTTCCAGCTAGCAGGCATTATAGGACTTTAGAATTCCGCCGTGCTGTGCATTCTAGAATTCCGCCACATTCCGATTCTAGAATGCAGACATTTGGTGCATCTGGAATTCAGACACCCTGAGTTTCAGAATGTGGATATTGAATGACTTTAGATTTCTGACTCGTAATAATTCTGGACTTTGGCCACCCTGACATTCCGGAACTCAACTGTCCATTGATTCTAGAACCCAGAATCTTTAAGAATGGTAGGATGCTGACGTGGTAGCATTCTGGACGTCAGACAACTTAACTTCCGGCTAGGAGACATTATAGGAATTTAGAATTCCACCGTGCTGTGCATTCTAGAATTCCGCCACATTCCGATTCGAGAATGCAGACATTTGGTGCTTCTGGAATTCAGACACCCTGAATTCCGGAATGTGGACATTGAATGACTCTCGATTTCAGTCACATAAGGATTCTAGAGTTTGGCCACCCTGACATTCCGGAACTCAACCATCCATTGATTCTAGAACCCAGAATCTTTCAGAACGGTAGAATGCTGACGTGGTAGCATACTGGACGTCAGACACCTTAACTTCCGGCTCGCAGGCATTTTAGGACTTTAGAATTCCACCGTGCTGTGCATTCTAGAATTCCACCACATTCCGATTCTAGAATGCAGACATTTGGTGCTTCTGGAATTCAGACACCCTGAGTTCCAGAATGTGGACATTGAATGACTCTCTAGTTCAGACACGCAAGGATTCTAGGGTTTGCCCACCCTGACATTCCAGAACTAAGCTGTCCATTGATTCTAGAACCCAGAATCTTTCAGTATGGTAGAATGCTGACGGGGTAGCATTCTGGACATCAGACAGCTTAACTTCCGGCTCGCAGTCATTTTTGGACTTTAGAATTTCTCCGTGCTGTGCATTCTAGAATTCCAACACAATCCGAATCTAGAATGCAGACATATGGTGCTTCTGGAATTCAGACACCCTGAGTTCTGGAATGTGGACATTGAATGACCCTCGAGTTCAGACAGGTAAGGATTCCAGAGTTTGACCAACCTGATATTCCGGAACTCAACCGTCCATTGATTCTGGAATCAGAATCGTTCAGAATGGTAGAATGCTGACATGGTAGCATTCCGGACGTCAGACAACTTAACTTCCGGCTAGCAGGCATTTTAGGACTTTAGAATGTTGCCGTGCTGTGCATTCTAGAACTCTGCTACATTCCAATTCTAGAATGCTGACATTTGGTGTTTCTGGAATTCAGCCACCCTGAGTGCCGGAATGTGGACATTGAATGACTCTCGAGTTCAGACACAAAAGGATTGTAGAATTTGGCCACCCTGACTTTCTGGAACTCAGCCGTCCATTGATTCTAGAAGCCAGAATCTTTCAGAATGGTAGAATGCTGACGTGGTAGCATTCTGGACGTCAGGCACCTTAACTTCCGGCTAGCAGTCATTTGAGGACTTTAGAATTCCGCCAAGCAGTGCATTCTAGAATTCCGCCACATTGTGATTCTAGAATACAGACTTTTGGTCCTTCTGGAATTCAGACCCCCTGAGTTCCGGAATGTGGACATTGAATGACTCTCGAGTTCAGACACGCAAGGACTCTAGAATTTGGCCAAACTGACATTCCTCAACTCAGCCTTCCATTGATTCTAGAACCCAGAATCTTTCAGAATGGTAGAATGCTGACCTCGTAGCACTCTGGACGTCAGATACCTTAACTTCCGGCTAGCAGGCATATTAGGATTTCAGAAGTCCACCGTGCTGTGCATTCTGGAATTCCACGACATTCCGAATCTAGAATGCACACAGTTGGTGCTTCTGGAATTCAGACACCCTGAGGTCTGGAATGTGGACATTGAATGACTCTCGAGTTCAGACACGCAATGATTCTAGAGTTTGGCCTCCCTGACATTCCAGAACTCAGCCGTCCGTTGATTCTAGAACCCAGAATCTTTCAGAATGGTAGAATGCTGACGTGGTAGCATACTGGACGTCAGACACTTTAACTTCCGGCTCGCAGTCATTTTAGGACTTTAGATTTCCACCGTGCTGTGCATTCTAGAATTCCACCACATTCCGATTCTAGAATGCAGACATTTGGTGGTTCTGGAATTCAGACACCATGAGTTCCAGAACGTGGACATTGAACGACTCTCGAGTTCAGACACGCAAGGATTCTAGAGTTTGGACACCCTGATATTCCAGAACTAAGCCGTCCATTGATTCTAGAACCCAGAATCTTTCAGAACGGTAGAATGCTGACGTGGTAGCATTCTGGACGTCAGACACCTTAACTTCTGGCTAGCAGTCATTTTTGGACTTTAGAATTTCTCCGTGCTGTGCATTCTAGAACTCTCCCACATTCCGATTCTAGAATGCTGACATTTGTTGATTCTGGAATTCAGACAGCCTGAGTTCTGGAATGTGGACATTGAATGACTCTCGAGTTCAGACACGCAAGGACTCTAGAGTTTGGCCACCCTGACATTCCGGAACTCAGCTATAAATTGATTCTAGAACACAGAATCTTTCAGAACTGTAGAATGCTGACGTGGTAGCATTCTTGACGTCAGACAAATTAACTCCCGGCTAGCAGGCATTTTAGGTCTTTAGAATTCCACCATGCTGTGCATTCTAGAATTCCACCACATTGTGATTCTAGAATACAGACTTTTGGTGCTTCTGGAATTCAGACCCCCTGAGTTCCGGAATGTGGACATTGAATGACTCTTGAGTTCAGACACGTAAGGATTCTAGAGTTTGGCCACCCTGACATTCCAGAACTCAGCCGTCCATTGATGCTAGAACCCAGTATCATTCAGAACGGTAGAATGCTGACGTGGTAGCATTCTGGACATGAGATATCTTAACTTCTGGGTAGCAGGCATTTTAGGACTTTAGAATTCCGCCGTGCTGTGCATTCTAGAATTCCGCCACATTCCGATTCTAGAATGCAGACATTTGGTGCTTCTGGAATTCAGACACCCTGAGTTCCGGCATGTGAACATTGAATGACTCTCTGGTTCAGACACGTAAGGACTCTAGAGTTTGGCCAGCCTGACATTCCGGAACTCAAACATCCATTGACTCTAGAACCCAGAATCTTTCAGAATGGTAGAATGCTGACCTCGTAGCATTCTGGACGTCAGATACCTTAACTTCCGGCTAGCAGGTATTTTAGGAATTTACAATTCCACCGTGCTGTGCATTCTAGAATTCTGCCACATTCCCATTCTAGAATGCCGACATTTGGTGCTTCTGGAAATCAGACGCTCTGAGTTCCGGTATGTGGACATTAAATTACTCTCGAGATCAGATACGTAAGGAATCTAGAGTTTGGCCAACCTGATATTCCGGAACTCAGCCGTCCATTGATTCTAGAACCCAGAATTTTTCAGAATGTTAGAATGCTGACGTGGAAGCATTCTGGACGTCAGACACCTTAACTTCCGAATGGCAGGCATTTTAGGAATTTAGAATTTCTCCGTGCTGTGCAATCTAGAATTCCACCACAATCCGATTCCAGAATGCAGACATTTGGTGCTTCTGGAATTCAGAAACCCTGAGTTCCAGAATGTGGACATTGAATGACTCTCGAGTTCAGACACGCAAGGATTCTAGAGTTTGGCCACCCTGACATTCCAGAACTACACCGTCAATTGATTCTAGAACCCAGAATCTTTCAGAATGGTAGAATGCTGACGTGGTAGCATTCTGGACGTCAGACACCTTAACTTCCGGCTAGCAGCCATTTTTGTACTTTAGAATTTCTCCGTGCTGTGCAATCTAGAATTCCACCACAATCCGATTCTAGAATGCAGACATTTGGTGTTTCTGGAATTCAGACACGCTGAGTGCCGGAATGTGGACATTGAATGACTCTCGGGTTCAGACACAAAAGGATTGTAGAGTTTGGCCACCCTGACTTTCTGGAACTCAGCCGTCCATTGATTCTAGAACCCAGAATCTTTCAGAATGGAAGAATGCTGACGTGGTAGCATTCTGGACGTCAGACACCTTAACTTCCGGCTAGCAGGCATTTTAGGACTTTAGAATTCCGCCGTGCTGTGCATTCCAGAATTCCACCACATTCCGATTCTAGAATGAAGACATTTGGTGCTTCTGGAATTCAGACACACTGAGTTCCGGAATGTGGACATTGAATGACTCTTGAGTTCAGACACGCAAGGATTCTAGAGTTTGGCCAGCCTGACATTCCGGAACTCAGCCATACATTGATTCTAGAACAAAGAATCTTTCAGAACTGTAGAATGCTGACGTGGTAGCATTCTGGACGTCAGACAAATTAACTCCCGGCTAGCAGGCATTTTAGGTCTTTAGAATTCCACCGTGCTGTGCATTCTAGAATACCGCCACATTGCGATTCTAGAAAACAGACTTTTGGTGCTTCTGGAATTCAGACACCCTGAGTTCCGGAATGTGGACATTGAATGACTCTCGAGTTCAGACTTGTAAGGATTCTAGAGTTTGGCCACCCTGACATTCCAGAACTCAGCCGTCAATTGATTCTAGAACCCAGAATCTTTCAGAATGGTAGAATGCTGACCTCGTAGCATTCTGGATGCAGATACCTTAACTTCCGGCTAGCAGGCATTTTAGGAAATTACAATTCCGCCGTGCTGTGCATTCTAGAATTCCGCAACATTCCGATTCTAGAATGCGGTCATTTGGTGCTTCTGGAATTCAGACCCTCTGAGTTCCGGAATATGGACATTGAATGACTCTCGAGATCAGATATGTAAGGATTCTAGAGTATGGCCACCCTGACATTCCGGAACAAAAACATCCATTGATTCTTTAACCCAGAATCTTTCAGAATGGTAGGATGCTAATGTGGCAGCATTCTGGACGTTAGACACCTTAACTTCTGGCTAGCAGGCATTTTAGGAGTTTAGAATTCTGCCGTGCTGTGCTTTCTAGAGATCCGCCACATTCCGATTCAAAAATGCAGACTTTTGATGCTTCTTGAATTCAGACACCCTGAGTTCCGGAATGTGGACATTGAATGACTCTCGAGTTCAGACACACAAGGATTCCAGAGTTTGGCCACCCTTGCGTTCCGGAACTCAGCCGTCAATTGATTCTAGAACCCACAATCTTTCACAATGGTAGAATAATGACGTGGTAGCATTCTGGACATCAGACACCTTAACTTCTGGCTAGCAGGCATTTTAGGACTTTAGAATTCCACCGTGCTGTGCATTCTAGAATTTCACCACATTCCGATTCTAGAATACAGACATTTGGTGCTTCTGGAATTCAGACACCCTGAGTTCCAGAATGTGGACATTGAATGACTCTCGAGTTCAGACACGCAAGGATTTTAGAGTTTGTCCACCCTGACATTACAGAACAAAGCCGTCGATTTTTTCTAGAACCCAGTATCTTTCAAAATGGTAGAATGCTGACGTGGTAGCATTCTGGATGACAGACACCTTAACTTCCGGCTAGCAGTCATTTTAGGAATATAGAATTTCTCTCTGCTGTGCATCCTGGAATTCCGCCATATTCCGATTCTAAAATGCAGTAATTTGGTGCTTCTGGAATTCAGACACCCTGAGTTCCGGAATGTGGACTTTGAATGACTCTCGAGTTCAGAGATGCAAGGAATATAGAGTTTAGCCACCCTGACATTCTGGAACTCAGCCGTCCATTGATTATAGAACCCAGAATCTTTCACAATGGTAGAATGATGACATGGTAGCATTCTGGACGTCAGACACCTTAACTTCTGGCTAGCAGGCATTTTATGACTTTAGAATTCCACGATGTTGTGCATTCTAGAATTCCACCATATTCCGATTCTAGAATGCAGACATTAGGTGCTACTGGAATTCACATACCCTGAGTTCCGGAATGTGGACATTGAATGACTCTCGAGTTCAGACACGCAATGATTCTAGAGTTTGGCCAACCTGACATTATGGAATGCAACCGTCCATTGATTCTAGAACCCAGAATCTTTCAGAATGGTAGGATGCTGGCGTGATAGCATTCTGGACGTCAGACACTTTAACTTTTGGCTAGCAGGCATTATAGGACTTTAGAATTCCACCATGCTGTGCATTTTTGAATTTCACCACATTCCAATTCCAGAATTCAAACATTTGTTGCTTCTGGAATTCAGACACCCTGCGTTCCGGAATGTGGACATTGAATGACTCTCGAGTTCAGACACGCAAGGATTCTAGAGTTTGGCCACCCTGACATTCCGGAACTCAGCCATCCATTGATTCTAGAACACAGAATCTTTCAGAATGGTAGAATGCTGACTTGGTAGCATTCCGGACGTCAAACACCTTAACTTCCAGCTAGAAGGCATTTTAGGACATTAGAATTCCACCGTGCTGTGCATTCTAGAATTCTGCCACATTACAATTCTAAATGCAGACATTTGGTGCTTCTGGAATTCAGACATCTTGAGTTAGGGAATGTGGACTCTGAATGACTCTCGAGTTCAGACATGCAATGATTTTAGAGTTTGGCCGCCCTGACATTCCGGAACTCAGCCATCCATTGATTCTAGAACTCAGAATATTTCAGAATGGTAGAAAGCTGACCTAGTAGCATTCTGGATATCAGACACCTTATCTTCCGGCTAGCAGGCATTTTAGGACTTTAGAATTCTGCCATGCTGTGCATTCTAGAATTCCGCCACATTCCGATTCTAGAATGCAGACATTTGGTGCTTCTCGAATTCAGACACCCTGAATTCCGGAATGTGGACACTGAAAGACTCTCGAGTTCTGACACGCCAGGATTCTAGAGTGTGACCGCCGTGACATTTCAGAACTCAGCCGTCCATTGATTCTAGAACCCGGAATCTTTCAGAACTTTAGAATGCTGACCTAGTAGCATTCTGGAGGTCAGACATCTTAACTTCCAACAAGAAGGCATTTCAGGACTTTAGAATTCCACCGTGCTGTGCATTTTAGAATTCTGCCACATTACGATTCTAAATGCAGACATTTGGTGCTTCTGGAATTCAGACACCCTGAGTTCCGGAATGTGGACACTGAATGACTCTCGAGTTCAGACACGCAATGATTCTAGAGTTTGGCCACCCTGACATTCTGGAACTCAGCCATCCATTGATTCAAGAACCCAGAATATTTCAGAATGGTAGAATGCTGTCCTGGTAGCATATTGGACGTTAGACACCTTAACTTCCGGCTAGCAGGCATTTTAGGATTTTAGAATTCCGCCGTGCTGTGCATTCTAGAATTCCGCTACATTCCGATTCTAGAATGCAGACATTTGTTTCTTCTGGAATTCAGACACCCATGGGTCCGGAAAGTGTGCATTGAATGACACTCGAGTTCAGACACGTAAGGATTCTAGAGTTTGGACATCCTGACATTCTGGAACTCAACCGTCCATAGATTCTAGAACCCAGAATCTTTCAGAACGGTAGAATGCTGACATGGTAGCATTCTGGACGTCAGACAACTTAACTTCCGGCTAGCAGGCATTATAGGACTTTAGAATTCCGCCGTGCTGTGCATTCTAGAATTCCGCCACATTCCGATTCTAGAATGCAGACATTTGGTGCAACTGGAATTCAGACACCCTGAGTTTCAGAATGTGGACAATGAATGACTCTCGAGTTCAGACACCCAAGGATTCTAGAGTTTGGCCACCCTGACATTCCGGAACTCAGCCATCCATTGATTCTAGAACCCAGAATCTTTCAAAACGGTAGAATGCTGACCTAGTAGCATTCAGGACGTCAGATACCTTAACTTGCTGGTAGCACGAAATTTAGGACTTTAGAATTCTGCCGTACTGTGCAGTATAGAATTCCGCCACATTACGATTCTAAATGCAGACATTTGGTGCTTCTGGAAATCAGACACCCTGAGTTCCGGAATGTGGACACTGAATGACTCTCGAGTTCAGACACGCAATGATTCTAGAGTTTGGCCACCCTGACATTCCGGAACTCAGCCATCCATTGATTCTAGAACCCAGAATATTTCAGAATGGTAGAATGCTGTCCTGGTAGCATATTGGACGTTAGACACCTTAACTTCCGGCTAGCAGGCATTTTAGGATTTTAGAATTCTGCCGTGCTGTGCATTCTAGAATTCCGCCACATTCCGATTCTAGAATGCAGACATTTGGTTCTTCTGGAATTCAGACAACCTGAGTTCTGGAATGTGCACATTGAATGACACTCGAGTTCAGACACGTAAGGATTCTAGAGTTTGGCCATCCTGACATTCTGGAACTCAACCGTCCGTAGATTCTAGAACCCAGAATCTTTCAGAACGGTAGAATGCTGACGTGGTAGCATTCTGGACGTCAGACAACTTAACTTCCAGCTAGCAGGCATTATAGGACTTTAGAATTCCGCCGTGCTGTGCATTCTAGAATTCCGCCACATTCCGATTCTAGAATGCAGACATTTGGTGCATCTGGAATTCAGACACCCTGAGTTTCAGAATGTGGATATTGAATGACTTTAGATTTCTGACTCGTAATAATTCTGGACTTTGGCCACCCTGACATTCCGGAACTCAACTGTCCATTGATTCTAGAACCCAGAATCTTTAAGAATGGTAGGATGCTGACGTGGTAGCATTCTGGACGTCAGACAACTTAACTTCCGGCTAGGAGACATTATAGGAATTTAGAATTCCACCGTGCTGTGCATTCTAGAATTCCGCCACATTCCGATTCGAGAATGCAGACATTTGGTGCTTCTGGAATTCAGACACCCTGAATTCCGGAATGTGGACATTGAATGACTCTCGATTTCAGTCACATAAGGATTCTAGAGTTTGGCCACCCTGACATTCCGGAACTCAACCATCCATTGATTCTAGAACCCAGAATCTTTCAGAACGGTAGAATGCTGACGTGGTAGCATACTGGACGTCAGACACCTTAACTTCCGGCTCGCAGGCATTTTAGGACTTTAGAATTCCACCGTGCTGTGCATTCTAGAATTCCACCACATTCCGATTCTAGAATGCAGACATTTGGTGCTTCTGGAATTCAGACACCCTGAGTTCCAGAATGTGGACATTGAATGACTCTCTAGTTCAGACACGCAAGGATTCTAGGGTTTGCCCACCCTGACATTCCAGAACTAAGCTGTCCATTGATTCTAGAACCCAGAATCTTTCAGTATGGTAGAATGCTGACGGGGTAGCATTCTGGACATCAGACAGCTTAACTTCCGGCTCGCAGTCATTTTTGGACTTTAGAATTTCTCCGTGCTGTGCATTCTAGAATTCCAACACAATCCGAATCTAGAATGCAGAATATGGTGCTTCTGGAATTCAGACACCCTGAGTTCTGGAATGTGGACATTGAATGACCCTCGAGTTCAGACAGGTAAGGATTCCAGAGTTTGACCAACCTGATATTCCGGAACTCAACCGTCCATTGATTCTGGAATCAGAATCGTTCAGAATGGTAGAATGCTGACATGGTAGCATTCCGGACGTCAGACAACTTAACTTCCGGCTAGCAGGCATTTTAGGACTTTAGAATGTTGCCGTGCTGTGCATTCTAGAACTCTGCTACATTCCAATTCTAGAATGCTGACATTTGGTGTTTCTGGAATTCAGCCACCCTGAGTGCCGGAATGTGGACATTGAATGACTCTCGAGTTCAGACACAAAAGGATTGTAGAATTTGGCCACCCTGACTTTCTGGAACTCAGCCGTCCATTGATTCTAGAAGCCAGAATCTTTCAGAATGGTAGAATGCTGACGTGGTAGCATTCTGGACGTCAGGCACCTTAACTTCCGGCTAGCAGTCATTTGAGGACTTTAGAATTCCGCCAAGCAGTGCATTCTAGAATTCCGCCACATTGTGATTCTAGAATACAGACTTTTGGTCCTTCTGGAATTCAGACGCCCTGAGTTCCGGAATGTGGACATTGAATGACTCTCGAGTTCAGACACGCAAGGACTCTAGAATTTGGCCAAACTGACATTCCTCAACTCAGCCTTCCATTGATTCTAGAACCCAGAATCTTTCAGAATGGTAGAATGCTGACCTCGTAGCACTCTGGACGTCAGATACCTTAACTTCCGGCTAGCAGGCATATTAGGATTTCAGAAGTCCACCGTGCTGTGCATTCTGGAATTCCACGACATTCCGAATCTAGAATGCACACAGTTGGTGCTTCTGGAATTCAGACACCCTGAGGTCTGGAATGCGGACATTGAATGACTCTCGAGTTCAGACACGCAATGATTCTAGAGTTTGGCCTCCCTGACATTCCAGAACTCAGCCGTCCGTTGATTCTAGAACCCAGAATCTTTCAGAATGGTAGAATGCTGACGTGGTAGCATACTGGACGTCAGACACTTTAACTTCCGGCTCGCAGTCATTTTAGGACTTTAGATTTCCACCGTGCTGTGCATTCTAGAATTCCACCACATTCCGATTCTAGAATGCAGACATTTGGTGGTTCTGGAATTCAGACACCATGAGTTCCAGAATGTGGACATTGAACGACTCTCGAGTTCAGACACGCAAGGATTCTAGAGTTTGGACACCCTGATTTTCCAGAACTAAGCCGTCCATTGATTCTAGAACCCAGAATCTTTCAGAATGGTAGAATGCTGACGTGGTAGCATTCTGGACGTCAGACACCTTAACTTCCGGCTAGCAGTCATTTTTGGACTTTAGAATTTCTCCGTGCTGTGCATTCTAGAACTCTCCCACATTCCGATTCTAGAATGCTGACATTTGTTGATTCTGGAATTCAGACAGCCTGAGTTCTGGAATGTGGACATTGAATGACTCTCGAGTTCAGACACGCAAGGACTCTAGAGTTTGGCCACCCTGACATTCCGGAACTCAGCTATAATTTGATTCTAGAACACAGAATCTTTCAGAACTGTAGAATGCTGACGTGGTAGCATTCTTGACGTCAGACAAATTAACTCCCGGCTAGCAGGCATTTTAGGTCTTTAGAATTCCACCATGCTGTGCATTCTAGAATTCCACCACATTGTGATTCTAGAATACAGACTTTTGGTGCTTCTGGAATTCAGACCCCCTGAGTTCCGGAATGTGGACATTGAATGACTCTTGAGTTCAGACACGTAAGGATTCTAGAGTTTGGCCACCCTGACATTCCAGAACTCAGCCGTCCATTGATGCTAGAACCCAGTATCATTCAGAACGGTAGAATGCTGACGTGGTAGCATTCTGGACATGAGATATCTTAACTTCTGGGTAGCAGGCATTTTAGGACTTTAGAATTCCGCCGTGCTGTGCATTCTAGAATTCCGCCACATTCCGATTCTAGAATGCAGACATTTGGTGCTTCTGGAATTCAGACACCCTGAGTTCCGGCATGTGAACATTGAATGACTCTCTGGTTCAGACACGTAAGGACTCTAGAGTTTGGCCAGCCTGACATTCCGGAACTCAAACATCCATTGACTCTAGAACCCAGAATCTTTCAGAATGGTAGAATGCTGACCTCGTAGCATTCTGGACGTCAGATACCTTAACTTCCGGCTAGCAGGTATTTTAGGAATTTACAATTCCACCGTGCTGTGCATTCTAGAATTCTGCCACATTCCCATTCTAGAATGCCGACATTTGGTGCTTCTGGAAATCAGACGCTCTGAGTTCCGGTATGTGGACATTAAATTACTCTCGAGATCAGATACGTAAGGAATCTAGTGTTTGGCCAACCTGATATTCCGGAACTCAGCCGTCCATTGATTCTAGAACCCAGAATTTTTCAGAATGTTAGAATGCTGACGTGGAAGCATTCTGGACGTCAGACACCTTAACTTCCGAATGGCAGGCATTTTAGGAATTTAGAATTTCTCCGTGCTGTGCAATCTAGAATTCCACCACAATCCGATTCCAGAATGCAGACATTTGGTGCTTCTGGAATTCAGAAACCCTGAGTTCCAGAATGTGGACATTGAATGACTCTCGAGTTCAGACACGCAAGGATTCTAGAGTTTGGCCACCCTGACATTCCAGAACTACACCGTCAATTGATTCTAGAACCCAGAATCTTTCAGAATGGTAGAATGCTGACGTGGTAGCATTCTGGACGTCAGACACCTTAACTTCCGGCTAGCAGCCATTTTTGTACTTTAGAATTTCTCCGTGCTGTGCAATCTAGAATTCCACCACAATCCGATTCTAGAATGCAGACATTTGGTGTTTCTGGAATTCAGACACGCTGAGTGCCGGAATGTGGACATTGAATGACTCTCGGGTTCAGACACAAAAGGATTGTAGAGTTTGGCCACCCTGACTTTCTGGAACTCAGCCGTCCATTGATTCTAGAACCCAGAATCTTTCAGAATGGAAGAATGCTGACGTGGTAGCATTCTGGACGTCAGACACCTTAACTTCCGGCTAGCAGGCATTTTAGGACTTTAGAATTCCGCCGTGCTGTGCATTCCAGAATTCCACCACATTCCGATTCTAGAATGAAGACATTTGGTGCTTCTGGAATTCAGACACACTGAGTTCCGGAATGTGGACATTGAATGACTCTTGAGTTCAGACACGCAAGGATTCTAGAGTTTGGCCAGCCTGACATTCCGGAACTCAGCCATACATTGATTCTAGAACAAAGAATCTTTCAGAACTGTAGAATGCTGACGTGGTAGCATTCTGGACGTCAGACAAATTAACTCCCGGCTAGCAGGCATTTTAGGTCTTTAGAATTCCACCGTGCTGTGCATTCTAGAATACCGCCACATTGCGATTCTAGAAAACAGACTTTTGGTGCTTCTGGAATTCAGACACCCTGAGTTCCGGAATGTGGACATTGAATGACTCTCGAGTTCAGACTTGTAAGGATTCTAGAGTTTGGCCACCCTGACATTCCAGAACTCAGCCGTCAATTGATTCTAGAACCCAGAATCTTTCAGAATGGTAGAATGCTGACCTCGTAGCATTCTGGATGCAGATACCTTAACTTCCGGCTAGCAGGCATTTTAGGAAATTACAATTCCGCCGTGCTGTGCATTCTAGAATTCCGCAACATTCCGATTCTAGAATGCGGTCATTTGGTGCTTCTGGAATTCAGACCCTCTGAGTTCCGGAATATGGACATTGAATGACTCTCGAGATCAGATATGTAAGGATTCTAGAGTATGGCCACCCTGACATTCCGGAACAAAAACATCCATTGATTCTTTAACCCAGAATCTTTCAGAATGGTAGGATGCTAATGTGGCAGCATTCTGGACGTTAGACACCTTAACTTCTGGCTAGCAGGCATTTTAGGAGTTTAGAATTCTGCCGTGCTGTGCTTTCTAGAGATCCGCCACATTCCGATTCAAAAATGCAGACTTTTGATGCTTCTTGAATTCAGACACCCTGAGTTCCGGAATGTGGACATTGAATGACTCTCGAGTTCAGACACGCAAGGATTCCAGAGTTTGGCCACCCTTGCGTTCCGGAACTCAGCCGTCAATTGATTCTAGAACCCACAATCTTTCACAATGGTAGAATAATGACGTGGTAGCATTCTGGACATCAGACACCTTAACTTCTGGCTAGCAGGCATTTTAGGACTTTAGAATTCCACCGTGCTGTGCATTCTAGAATTTCACCTCATTCCGATTCTAGAATACAGACATTTGGTGCTTCTGGAATTCAGACACCCTGAGTTCCAGAATGTGGACATTGAATGACTCTCGAGTTCAGACACGCAAGGATTTTAGAGTTTGTCCACCCTGACATTACAGAACAAAGCCGTCGATTTTTTCTAGAACCCAGTATCTTTCAAAATGGTAGAATGCTGACGTGGTAGCATTCTGGATGACAGACACCTTAACTTCCGGCTAGCAGTCATTTTAGGAATATAGAATTTCTCTCTGCTGTGCATCCTGGAATTCCGCCATATTCCGATTCTAAAATGCAGTAATTTGGTGCTTCTGGAATTCAGACACCCTGAGTTCCGGAATGTGGACTTTGAATGACTCTCGAGTTCAGAGATGCAAGGAATATAGAGTTTAGCCACCCTGACATTCTGGAACTCAGCCGTCCATTGATTATAGAACCCAGAATCTTTCACAATGGTAGAATGATGACATGGTAGCATTCTGGACGTCAGACACCTTAACTTCTGGCTAGCAGGCATTTTATGACTTTAGAATTCCACGATGTTGTGCATTCTAGAATTCCACCATATTCCGATTCTAGAATGCAGACATTTGGTGCTACTGGAATTCACATACCCTGAGTTCCGGAATGTGGACATTGAATGACTCTCGAGTTCAGACACGCAATGATTCTAGAGTTTGGCCAACCTGACATTATGGAATGCAACCGTCCATTGATTCTAGAACCCAGAATCTTTCAGAATGGTAGGATGCTGGCGTGATAGCATTCTGGACGTCAGACACTTTAACTTTTGGCTAGCAGGCATTATAGGACTTTAGAATTCCACCATGCTGTGCATTTTTGAATTTCACCACATTCCAATTCCAGAATTCAAACATTTGTTGCTTCTGGAATTCAGACACCCTGCGTTCCGGAATGTGGACATTGAATGACTCTCGAGTTCAGACACGCAAGGATTCTAGAGTTTGGCCACCCTGACATTCCGGAACTCAGCCATCCATTGATTCTAGAACACAGAATCTTTCAGAATGGTAGAATGCTGACTTGGTAGCATTCCGGACGTCAAACACCTTAACTTCCAGCTAGAAGGCATTTTAGGACATTAGAATTCCACCGTGCTGTGCATTCTAGAATTCTGCCACATTACAATTCTAAATGCAGACATTTGGTGCTTCTGGAATTCAGACATCTTGAGTTAGGGAATGTGGACTCTGAATGACTCTCGAGTTCAGACATGCAATGATTTTAGAGTTTGGCCGCCCTGACATTCCGGAACTCAGCCATCCATTGATTCTAGAACTCAGAATATTTCAGAATGGTAGAAAGCTGACCTAGTAGCATTCTGGATATCAGACACCTTATCTTCCGGCTAGCAGGCATTTTAGGACTTTAGAATTCTGCCATGCTGTGCATTCTAGAATTCCGCCACATTCCGATTCTAGAATGCAGACATTTGGTGCTTCTCGAATTCAGACACCCTGAATTCCGGAATGTGGACACTGAAAGACTCTCGAGTTCTGACACGCCAGGATTCTAGAGTGTGACCGCCGTGACATTTCAGAACTCAGCCGTCCATTGATTCTAGAACCCGGAATCTTTCAGAACTTTAGAATGCTGACCTAGTAGCATTCTGGAGGTCAGACATCTTAACTTCCAACAAGAAGGCATTTCAGGACTTTAGAATTCCACCGTGCTGTGCATTTTAGAATTCTGCCACATTACGATTCTAAATGCAGACATTTGGTGCTTCTGGAATTCAGACACCCTGAGTTCCGGAATGTGGACACTGAATGACTCTCGAGTTCAGACACGCAATGATTCTAGAGTTTGGCCACCCTGACATTCTGGAACTCAGCCATCCATTGATTCAAGAACCCAGAATATTTCAGAATGGTAGAATGCTGTCCTGGTAGCATATTGGACGTTAGACAACTTAACTTCCAGCTAGCAGGCATTATAGGACTTTAGAATTCCGCCGTGCTGTGCATTCTAGAATTCCGCTACATTCCGATTCTAGAATGCAGACATTTGTTTCTTCTGGAATTCAGACACCCATGGGTCCGGAAAGTGCGCATTGAATGACACTCGAGTTCAGACACGTAAGGATTCTAGAGTTTGGACATCCTGACATTCTGGAACTCAACCGTCCATAGATTCTAGAACCCAGAATCTTTCAGAACGGTAGAATGCTGACATGGTAGCATTCTGGACGTCAGACAACTTAACTTCCGGCTAGCAGGCATTATAGGACTTTAGAATTCCGCCGTGCTGTGCATTCTAGAATTCCGCCACATTCCGATTCTAGAATGCAGACATTTGGTGCAACTGGAATTCAGACACCCTGAGTTTCAGAATGTGGACAATGAATGACTCTCGAGTTCAGACACCCAAGGATTCTAGAGTTTGGCCACCCTGACATTCCGGAACTCAGCCATCCATTGATTCTAGAACCCAGAATCTTTCAAAACGGTAGAATGCTGACCTAGTAGCATTCAGGACGTCAGATACCTTAACTTGCTGGTAGCACGAAATTTAGGACTTTAGAATTCTGCCGTACTGTGCAGTATAGAATTCCGCCACATTACGATTCTAAATGCAGACATTTGGTGCTTCTGGAAATCAGACACCCTGAGTTCCGGAATGTGGACACTGAATGACTCTCGAGTTCAGACACGCAATGATTCTAGAGTTTGGCCACCCTGACATTCCGGAACTCAGCCATCCATTGATTCTAGAACCCAGAATATTTCAGAATGGTAGAATGCTGTCCTGGTAGCATATTGGATGTTAGACACCTTAACTTCCGGCTAGCAGGCATTTTAGGATTTTAGAATTCTGCCGTGCTGTGCATTCTAGAATTCCGCCACATTCCGATTCTAGAATGCAGACATTTGGTTCTTCTGGAATTCAGACAACCTGAGTTCTGGAATGTGCACATTGAATGACACTCGAGTTCAGACACGTAAGGATTCTAGAGTTTGGCCATCCTGACATTCTGGAACTCAACCGTCCGTAGATTCTAGAACCCAGAATCTTTCAGAACGGTAGAATGCTGACGTGGTAGCATTCTGGACGTCAGACAACTTAACTTCCAGCTAGCAGGCATTATAGGACTTTAGAATTCCGCCGTGCTGTGCATTCTAGAATTCCGCCACATTCCGATTCTAGAATGCAGACATTTGGTGCATCTGGAATTCAGACACCCTGAGTTTCAGAATGTGGATATTGAATGACTTTAGATTTCTGACTCGTAATAATTCTGGACTTTGGCCACCCTGACATTCCGGAACTCAACTGTCCATTGATTCTAGAACCCAGAATCTTTAAGAATGGTAGGATGCTGACGTGGTAGCATTCTGGACGTCAGACAACTTAACTTCCGGCTAGGAGACATTATAGGAATTTAGAATTCCACCGTGCTGTGCATTCTAGAATTCCGCCACATTCCGATTCGAGAATGCAGACATTTGGTGCTTCTGGAATTCAGACACCCTGAATTCCGGAATGTGGACATTGAATGACTCTCGATTTCAGTCACATAAGGATTCTAGAGTTTGGCCACCCTGACATTCCGGAACTCAACCATCCATTGATTCTAGAACCCAGAATCTTTCAGAACGGTAGAATGCTGACGTGGTAGCATACTGGACGTCAGACACCTTAACTTCCGGCTCGCAGGCATTTTAGGACTTTAGAATTCCACCGTGCTGTGCATTCTAGAATTCCACCACATTCCGATTCTAGAATGCAGACATTTGGTGCTTCTGGAATTCAGACACCCTGAGTTCCAGAATGTGGACATTGAATGACTCTCTAGTTCAGACACGCAAGGATTCTAGGGTTTGCCCACCCTGACATTCCAGAACTAAGCTGTCCATTGATTCTAGAACCCAGAATCTTTCAGTATGGTAGAATGCTGACGGGGTAGCATTCTGGACATCAGACAGCTTAACTTCCGGCTCGCAGTCATTTTTGGACTTTAGAATTTCTCCGTGCTGTGCATTCTAGAATTCCAACACAATCCGAATCTAGAATGCAGACATATGGTGCTTCTGGAATTCAGACACCCTGAGTTCTGGAATGTGGACATTGAATGACCCTCGAGTTCAGACAGGTAAGGATTCCAGAGTTTGACCAACCTGATATTCCGGAACTCAACCGTCCATTGATTCTGGAATCAGAATCGTTCAGAATGGTAGAATGCTGACATGGTAGCATTCCGGACGTCAGACAACTTAACTTCCGGCTAGCAGGCATTTTAGGACTTTAGAATGTTGCCGTGCTGTGCATTCTAGAACTCTGCTACATTCCAATTCTAGAATGCTGACATTTGGTGTTTCTGGAATTCAGCCACCCTGAGTGCCGGAATGTGGACATTGAATGACTCTCGAGTTCAGACACAAAAGGATTGTAGAATTTGGCCACCCTGACTTTCTGGAACTCAGCCGTCCATTGATTCTAGAAGCCAGAATCTTTCAGAATGGTAGAATGCTGACGTGGTAGCATTCTGGACGTCAGGCACCTTAACTTCCGGCTAGCAGTCATTTGAGGACTTTAGAATTCCGCCAAGCAGTGCATTCTAGAATTCCGCCACATTGTGATTCTAGAATACAGACTTTTGGTCCTTCTGGAATTCAGACCCCCTGAGTTCCGGAATGTGGACATTGAATGACTCTCGAGTTCAGACACGCAAGGATTCTGGAGTTTGGACACCCTGATTTTCCAGAACTAAGCCGTCCATTGATTCTAGAACCCAGAATCTTTCAGAATGGTAGAATGCTGACCTCGTAGCACTCTGGACGTCAGATACCTTAACTTCCGGCTAGCAGGCATATTAGGATTTCAGAAGTCCACCGTGCTGTGCATTCTGGAATTCCACGACATTCCGAATCTAGAATGCACACAGTTGGTGCTTCTGGAATTCAGACACCCTGAGGTCTGGAATGTGGACATTGAATGACTCTCGAGTTCAGACACGCAATGATTCTAGAGTTTGGCCTCCCTGACATTCCAGAACTCAGCCGTCCGTTGATTCTAGAACCCAGAATCTTTCAGAATGGTAGAATGCTGACGTGGTAGCATACTGGATGTCAGACACTTTAACTTCCGGCTTGCAGTCATTTTAGGACTTTAGATTTCCACCGTGCTGTGCATTCTAGAATTCCACCAGATTCCGATTCTAGAATGCAGACATTTGGTGGTTCTGGAATTCAGACACCATGAGTTCCAGAATGTGGACATTGAATGACTCTCGAGTTCAGACACGCAAGGATTCTGGAGTTTGGACACCCTGATTTTCCAGAACTAAGCCGTCCATTGATTCTAGAACCCAGAATCTTTCAGAATGGTAGAATGCTGACGTGGTAGCATTCTGGACGTCAGACACCTTAACTTCCGGCTAGCAGTCATTTTTGGACTTTAGAATTTCTCCGTGCTGTGCATTCTAGAACTCTCCCACATTCCGATTCTAGAATGCTGACATTTGTTGATTCTGGAATTCAGACAGCCTGAGTTCTGGAATGTGGACATTGAATGACTCTCGAGTTCAGACACGCAAGGACTCTAGAGTTTGGCCACCCTGACATTCCGGAACTCAGCTATAAATTGATTCTAGAACACAGAATCTTTCAGAACTGTAGAATGCTGACGTGGTAGCATTCTTGACGTCAGACAAATTAACTCCCGGCTAGCAGGCATTTTAGGTCTTTAGAATTCCACCATGCTGTGCATTCTAGAATTCCACCACATTGTGATTCTAGAATACAGACTTTTGGTGCTTCTGGAATTCAGACCCCCTGAGTTCCGGAATGTGGACATTGAATGACTCTTGAGTTCAGACACGTAAGGATTCTAGAGTTTGGCCACCCTGACATTCCAGAACTCAGCCGTCCATTGATGCTAGAACCCAGTATCATTCAGAACGGTAGAATGCTGACGTGGTAGCATTCTGGACATGAGATATCTTAACTTCTGGATAGCAGGCATTTTAGGACTTTAGAATTCCGCCGTGCTGTGCATTCTAGAATTCCGCCACATTCCGATTCTAGAATGCAGACATTTGGTGCTTCTGGAATTCAGACACCCTGAGTTCCGGCATGTGAACATTGAATGACTCTCTGGTTCAGACACGTAAGGACTCTAGAGTTTGGCCAGCCTGACATTCCGGAACTCAAACATCCATTGACTCTAGAACCCAGAATCTTTCAGAATGGTAGAATGCTGACCTCGTAGCATTCTGGACGTCAGATACCTTAACTTCCGGCTAGCAGGTATTTTAGGAATTTACAATTCCACCGTGCTGTGCATTCTAGAATTCTGCCACATTCCCATTCTAGAATGCCGACATTTGGTGCTTCTGGAAATCAGACGCTCTGAGTTCCGGTATGTGGACATTAAATTACTCTCGAGATCAGATACGTAAGGAATCTAGAGTTTGGCCAACCTGATATTCCGGAACTCAGCCGTCCATTGATTCTAGAACCCAGAATTTTTCAGAATGTTAGAATGCTGACGTGGAAGCATTCTGGACGTCAGACACCTTAACTTCCGAATGGCAGGCATTTTAGGACTTTAGAATTTCTCCGTGCTGTGCAATCTAGAATTCCACCACAATCCGATTCCAGAATGCAGACATTTGGTGCTTCTGGAATTCAGAAACCCTGAGTTCCAGAATGTGGACATTGAATGACTCTCGAGTTCAGACACGCAAGGATTCTAGAGTTTGGCCACCCTGACATTCCAGAACTACACCGTCAATTGATTCTAGAACCCAGAATCTTTCAGAATGGTAGAATGCTGACGTGGTAGCATTCTGGACGTCAGACACCTTAACTTCCGGCTAGCAGCCATTTTTGTACTTTAGAATTTCTCCGTGCTGTGCAATCTAGAATTCCACCACAATCCGATTCTAGAATGCAGACATTTGGTGTTTCTGGAATTCAGACACGCTGAGTGCCGGAATGTGGACATTGAATGACTCTCGGGTTCAGACACAAAAGGATTGTAGAGCTTGGCCACCCTGACTTTCTGGAACTCAGCCGTCCATTGATTCTAGAACCCAGAATCTTTCAGAATGGAAGAATGCTGACGTGGTAGCATTCTGGACGTCAGACACCTTAACTTCCGGCTAGCAGGCATTTTAGGACTTTAGAATTCCGCCGTGCTGTGCATTCCAGAATTCCACCACATTCCGATTCTAGAATGAAGACATTTGGTGCTTCTGGAATTCAGACACACTGAGTTCCGGAATGTGGACATTGAATGACTCTTGAGTTCAGACACGCAAGGATTCTAGAGTTTGGCCAGCCTGACATTCCGGAACTCAGCCATACATTGATTCTAGAACAAAGAATCTTTCAGAACTGTAGAATGCTGACGTGGTAGCATTCTGGACGTCAGACAAATTAACTCCCGGCTAGCAGGCATTTTAGGTCTTTAGAATTCCACCGTGCTGTGCATTCTAGAATACCGCCACATTGCGATTCTAGAAAACAGACTTTTGGTGCTTCTGGAATTCAGACACCCTGAGTTCCGGAATGTGGACATTGAATGACTCTCGAGTTCAGACTTGTAAGGATTCTAGAGTTTGGCCACCCTGACATTCCAGAACTCAGCCGTCAATTGATTCTAGAACCCAGAATCTTTCAGAATGGTAGAATGCTGACCTCGTAGCATTCTGGATGCAGATACCTTAACTTCCGGCTAGCAGGCATTTTAGGAAATTACAATTCCGCCGTGCTGTGCATTCTAGAATTCCGCAACATTCCGATTCTAGAATGCGGTCATTTGGTGCTTCTGGAATTCAGACCCTCTGAGTTCCGGAATATGGACATTGAATGACTCTCGAGATCAGATATGTAAGGATTCTAGAGTATGGCCACCCTGACATTCCGGAACAAAAACATCCATTGATTCTTTAACCCAGAATCTTTCAGAATGGTAGGATGCTAATGTGGCAGCATTCTGGACGTTAGACACCTTAACTTCTGGCTAGCAGGCATTTTAGGAGTTTAGAATTCCGCCGTGCTGTGCTTTCTAGAGATCCGCCACATTCCGATTCAAAAATGCAGACTTTTGATGCTTCTTGAATTCAGACACCCTGAGTTCCGGAATGTGGACATTGAATGACTCTCGAGTTCAGACACGCAAGGATTCTAGAGTTTGGCCACCCTTGCGTTCCGGAACTCAGCCGTCAATTGATTCTAGAACCCACAATCTTTCACAATGGTAGAATAATGACGTGGTAGCATTCTGGACATCAGACACCTTAACTTCCGGCTAGCAGTCATTTTAGGAATATAGAATTTCTCTCTGCTGTGCATCCTGGAATTCCGCCATATTCCGATTCTAAAATGCAGTAATTTGGTGCTTCTGGAATTCAGACACCCTGAGTTCCGGAATGTGGACTTTGAATGACTCTCGAGTTCAGAGATGCAAGGAATGTAGAGTTTAGCCACCCTGACATTCTGGAACTCAGCCGTCCATTGATTATAGAACCCAGAATCTTTCACAATGGTAGAATGATGACATGGTAGCATTCTGGACGTCAGACACCTTAACTTCCGGCTAGCAGGCATTTTATGACTTTAGAATTCCACGATGTTGTGCATTCTAGAATTCCACCATATTCCGATTCTAGAATGCAGACATTTGGTGCTACTGGAATTCACATACCCTGAGTTCCGGAATGTGGACATTGAATGACTCTCGAGTTCAGACACGCAATGATTCTAGAGTTTGGCCAACCTGACATTATGGAATGCAACCGTCCATTGATTCTAGAACCCAGAATCTTTCAGAATGGTAGGATGCTGGCGTGATAGCATTCTGGACGTCAGACACTTTAACTTTTGGCTAGCAGGCATTATAGGACTTTAGAATTCCACCATGCTGTGCATTCTTGAATTTCACCACATTCCAATTCCAGAATTCAAACATTTGTTGCTTCTGGAATTCAGACACCCTGCGTTCCGGAATGTGGACATTGAATGACTCTCGAGTTCAGACACGCAAGGATTCTAGAGTTTGGCCACCCTGACATTCCGGAACTCAGCCATCCATTGATTCTAGAACACAGAATCTTTCAGAATGGTAGAATGCTGACTTGGTAGCATTCCGGACGTCAAACACCTTAACTTCCAGCTAGAAGGCATTTTAGGACATTAGAATTCCACCGTGCTGTGCATTCTAGAATTCTGCCACATTACGATTCTAAATGCAGACATTTGGTGCTTCTGGAATTCAGACATCTTGAGTTAGGGAATGTGGACTCTGAATGACTCTCGAGTTCAGACACGCAATGATTTTAGAGTTTGGCCGCCCTGACATTCCGGAACTCAGCCATCCATTGATTCTAGAACTCAGAATATTTCAGAATGGTAGAAAGCTGACCTAGTAGCATTCTGGATATCAGACACCTTATCTTCCGGCTAGCAGGCATTTTAGGACTTTAGAATTCTGCCATGCTGTGCATTCTAGAATTCCGCCACATTCCGATTCTAGAATGCAGACATTTGGTGCTTCTCGAATTCAGACACCCTGAATTCCGGAATGTGGACACTGAAAGACTCTCGAGTTCTGACACGCCAGGATTCTAGAGTGTGACCGCCGTGACATTTCAGAACTCAGCCATCCATTGATTCTAGAACCCAGAATCTTTCAGAACTTTAGAATGCTGACCTAGTAGCACTCTGGACGTCAGACACCTTAACTTCCAACAAGAAGGCATTTCAGGACTTTAGAATTCCACCGTGCTGTGAATTCTAGAATTCTGCCACATTACGATTCTAAATGCAGACATTTGGTGCTTCTGGAATTCAGACACCCTGAGTTCCAGAATGTGGACACTGAAAGACTCTCGAGTTCAGACACGCAATGATTCTAGAGTTTGGCCACACTGACATTCCGTAACTGAACCGTCCGTAGATTCTAGAACCCAGAATCTTTCAGAACGGTAGAATGCTGACGTGGTAGCATTCTGGACGTCAGACAACTTAACTTCCGGCTAGCAGGCATTATAGGACTTTCGAATTCCGCCGTGCTGTGCATTCTAGAATTCCGCCACGTTCCGATTCTAGAATGCAGACATTTGGTGCATCTGGAATTCAGACACCCTGAGTTTCAGAATGTGGACATTGAATGACTTTAGATTTCAGACTCGTAAGGATTCTGGACTTTGGCAACCCTGACATTCCGGAACTCAACTGTCCATTGATTCTAGAACCCAGAATCTTTCAGAACGGTAGAATGCTGACGTGGTAGCATACTGGACGTCAGACACCTTAACTTCCGGCTCACAGGCATTTTAGGACTTTAGAATTCCACCGTGCTGTGCATTCTAGAATTCCACCACATTCCGATTCTAGAATGCAGACATTTGGTGCTTCTGGAATTCAGACACCCTGAGTTCCAGAATGTGGACATTGAATGACTCTCTAGTTCAGACACGCAAGGATTCTAGAGTTTGCCCACCCTGTCAATCCAGAACTAAGCCGTCCATTGATTCTAGAACCTAGAATCTTTCAGAATGGTATAATTCTGACGTGGTAGCATTCTGGACGTCAGACAGCTTAACTTCCGGCTCGCAGTCATTTTTGGACTTTCGAATTTCCCCGTGCTGTGCATTCTAGAATTCCAACACAATCCGATTCTAGAATGCAGACATTTGGTGATTCTGGAATTCAGACACCCTGAGTTCCGGAATGTGGACATTGAATGACCCTCGAGTTCAGACAGGTAAGGATTCCAGAGTTTGACCAACCTGATATTCCGGAATTCAACCATCCATTGATTCTGGGATCAGAATCGTTCAGAATGGTAGAATGCTGACATGGTAGCATTCCGGACGTCAGACAACTTAACTTCCGGCTAGCAGGCATTTTAGGACTTTAGAATTTTGCCGTGCTGTGCATTCTAGAACTCTGCTACATTCCGATTCTAGAATTCCGACATTTGGTGTTTCTGGAATTCAGCCACCCTGAGTGCCGGAATGTGGACATTGAATGACTCTCGAGTTCAGACAAAAAAGGATTATAGAATTTGGCCACCCTGACTTTCTGGAACTCAGCTGTCCATTAATTCTAGAACCCAGAATCTTTCAGAATGTTAGAATGCTGACCTGGTAGCATTCTGGACATCAGACTCCTTAACTTCCGGCTAGCAGTCATTTGAGGACTTTAGAATTCCGCCGTGCTATGCATTCTAGAATTCCACCACCTTCCGATTCTAGAATGAAGACATTTGGTGCTTCTGGAATTCAGACACCCTGAGTTCCGGAATGTGGACATTGAATGACTCTCGAGTTCAGACACGCAAGGACTCTAGAGTTTGGCCACCCTGATATTCCGGAAGTCAGCCATACATTGATTCTAGAACACAGAATCTTTCAGAACTCTAGAATGCTGACGTGTTAGCATTCTGGACGTCAGACAAATTAAGTCCCGGCAAGCAGGCATTTTAGGTCTTTAGAATTCCACCGTGCTGTTCATACTAGAATTCCGCCACATAGCGATTCTAGAATACAGACTTTTGGTGCTTCTGGAATTCAGACCCCCTGAGTTCCGGAATGTGGACATTGAATGACTCTCGAGTTCAGACACGTAAGGATTCTATAATTTGGCCACCCTGACATTCCTCAACTCAGCCTTCCATTGATTCTAGAACCCAGAATCTTTCAGAATGGTAGAATGCTGACCTCGTAGCATTCTGGACGTCAGATACCTTAACTTCCGGCTAGCAGGCATTTTAGGATTTCAGAATTCCACTGTGCTGTGCATTCTGGAATTCCACGACATTCCGATTCTAGAATGCACACAGTTGGTGCTTCTGGAATTCATACACCCTGAGTTCTGGAATGTGGACATTGAATTAGTCTCGAGTTCAGACACACAAGGATTCTAGAGTTTGGCCACCCTGACATTCCAGAACTCAGCCGTCCATTGATTCTAGAACCCAGAATCTTTCAGAATGGTAGAATGCTGACGTGGTAGCATTCGGGACGTCAGACACCTTAATTTCCGGCTAGCAGTCATTTTTGGACTTTAGAATTTCTCCGTGCTGTGCATTCTAGAACTCTGCCACATTCCGATTCTAGAATGCTGACATTTGGTGTTTCTGGAATTCAGACACCCTGAGTTCTGGAATGTGGACATTGAATGACTCTCGAGTTCAGACACGCAAGGACTCTAGAGTTTGGCCACCCTGACATTCCGGAACTCAGCCATAAATTGATTCTAGAACACAGAATCATTCAGAACTGTAGAATGCTGACGTGGTAGCATTCTTGACGTCAGACAAATTAACTCCCGGCTAGCAGGCATTTTAGGTCTTTAGACTTCCACCATGCTGTGCATTCTATAATTCCGCCACATTGTGGTTCTAGAATACAGACTTTTGGTGCTTCTGGAATTCAGACCCCCTGAGTTCCGGAATGTGGACATTGAATGACTCTTGAGTTCAGACACGTAAGGATTCTAGAGTTTGGCCACCCTGACATTCCAGAACTCAGCCGTCCATTGATGCTAGAACCCAGTATCATTCAGAACGGTAGAATGCTGATGTGGTAGCAATCTGGACGTCAGATATCTTAACTTCTGGATAGCAGGCATTTTAGGACTTTAGAATTCCGCCGTGCTGTGCATTCTAGAATTCCGCCATATTCCGATTCTAGAATGCAGACATTTGGTGCTTCTGGAATTCAGACACCCTGAGTTCCGGCATGTGAACATTGAATGACTCTCGGGTTTAGACACGTAAGGATTCTAGAGTTTGGCCAGCCTGACATTCCAGAACTCAAACATCCATTGACTCTAGAACCCAATATCTTTCAGAATGGTAGAAGGCTGACCTCGTAGCATTCTGGACGTCAGATACCTTAACTTCCGGCTAGCAGGTATTTTAGGAATTAACAATTCCGCCGTGCTGTGCATTCTAGAATTCTGCCACATTCCCATTCTAGAATGCCGACATTTGGTGCTTCTGGAAATCAGACGCTCTGAGTTCCGGTATGTGGACATTAAATTACTCTCGAGATCAGATACGTAAGGAATCTAGAGTTTGGCCAACCTGATATTCCGGAACTCAGCCGTCCATTGATTCTAGAACCCAGAATTTTTCAGAATGTTAGAATGCTGACGTGGAAGCATTCTGGACGTCAGACACCTTAACTTCCGAATGGCAGGCATTTTAGGAATTTAGAATTTCTCCGTGCTGTGCAATCTAGAATTCCACCACAATCCGATTCCAGAATGCAGACATTTGGTGCTTCTGGAATTCAGAAACCCTGAGTTCCAGAATGTGGACATTGAATGACTCTCGAGTTCAGACACGCAAGGATTCTAGAGTTTGGCCACCCTGACATTCCAGAACTACACCGTCAATTGATTCTAGAACCCAGAATCTTTCAGAATGGTAGAATGCTGACGTGGTAGCATTCTGGACGTCAGACACCTTAACTTCCGGCTAGCAGCCATTTTTGTACTTTAGAATTTCTCCGTGCTGTGCAATCTAGAATTCCACCACAATCCGATTCTAGAATGCAGACATTTGGTGTTTCTGGAATTCAGACACGCTGAGTGCCGGAATGTGGACATTGAATGACTCTCGGGTTCAGACACAAAAGGATTGTAGAGTTTGGCCACCCTGACTTTCTGGAACTCAGCCGTCCATTGATTCTAGAACCCAGAATCTTTCAGAATGGAAGAATGCTGACGTGGTAGCATTCTGGACGTCAGACACCTTAACTTCCGGCTAGCAGGCATTTTAGGACTTTAGAATTCCGCCGTGCTGTGCATTCCAGAATTCCACCACATTCCGATTCTAGAATGAAGACATTTGGTGCTTCTGGAATTCAGACACACTGAGTTCCGGAATGTGGACATTGAATGACTCTTGAGTTCAGACACGCAAGGATTCTAGAGTTTGGCCAGCCTGACATTCCGGAACTCAGCCATACATTGATTCTAGAACAAAGAATCTTTCAGAACTGTAGAATGCTGACGTGGTAGCATTCTGGACGTCAGACAAATTAACTCCCGGCTAGCAGGCATTTTAGGTCTTTAGAATTCCACCGTGCTGTGCATTCTAGAATACCGCCACATTGCGATTCTAGAAAACAGACTTTTGGGTGCTTCTGGAATTCAGACACCCTGAGTTCCGGAATGTGGACATTGAATGACTCTCGAGTTCAGACTTGTAAGGATTCTAGAGTTTGGCCACCCTGACATTCCAGAACTCAGCCGTCAATTGATTCTAGAACCCAGAATCTTTCAGAATGGTAGAATGCTGACCTCGTAGCATTCTGGATGCAGATACCTTAACTTCCGGCTAGCAGGCATTTTAGGAAATTACAATTCCGCCGTGCTGTGCATTCTAGAATTCCGCAACATTCCGATTCTAGAATGCGGTCATTTGGTGCTTCTGGAATTCAGACCCTCTGAGTTCCGGAATATGGACATTGAATGACTCTCGAGATCAGATATGTAAGGATTCTAGAGTATGGCCACCCTGACATTCCGGAACAAAAACATCCATTGATTCTTTAACCCAGAATCTTTCAGAATGGTAGGATGCTAATGTGGCAGCATTCTGGACGTTAGACACCTTAACTTCTGGCTAGCAGGCATTTTAGGAGTTTAGAATTCTGCCGTGCTGTGCTTTCTAGAGATCCGCCACATTCCGATTCAAAAATGCAGACTTTTGATGCTTCTTGAATTCAGACACCCTGAGTTCCGGAATGTGGACATTGAATGACTCTCGAGTTCAGACACGCAAGGATTCTAGAGTTTGGCCACCCTTGCGTTCCGGAACTCAGCCGTCAATTGATTCTAGAACCCATAATCTTTCACAATGGTAGAATAATGACGTGGTAGCATTCTGGACATCAGACACCTTAACTTCCGGCTAGCAGTCATTTTAGGAATATAGAATTTCTCTCTGCTGTGCATCCTGGAATTCCGCCATATTCCGATTCTAAAATGCAGTAATTTGGTGCTTCTGGAATTCAGACACCCTGAGTTCCGGAATGTGGACTTTGAATGACTCTCGAGTTCAGAGATGCAAGGAATGTAGAGTTTAGCCACCCTGACATTCTGGAACTCAGCCGTCCATTGATTATAGAACCCAGAATCTTTCACAATGGTAGAATGATGACATGGTAGCATTCTGGACGTCAGACACCTTAACTTCCGGCTAGCAGGCATTTTATGACTTTAGAATTCCACGATGTTGTGCATTCTAGAATTCCACCATATTCCGATTCTAGAATGCAGACATTTGGTGCTACTGGAATTCACATACCCTGAGTTCCGGAATGTGGACATTGAATGACTCTCGAGTTCAGACACGCAATGATTCTAGAGTTTGGCCAACCTGACATTATGGAATGCAACCGTCCATTGATTCTAGAACCCAGAATCTTTCAGAATGGTAGGATGCTGGCGTGATAGCATTCTGGACGTCAGACACTTTAACTTTTGGCTAGCAGGCATTATAGGACGTTAGAATTCCACCATGCTGTGCATTCTTGAATTTCACCACATTCCAATTCCAGAATTCAAACATTTGTTGCTTCTGGAATTCAGACACCCTGCGTTCCGGAATGTGGACATTGAATGACTCTCGAGTTCAGACACGCAAGGATTCTAGAGTTTGGCCACCCTGACATTCCGGAACTCAGCCATCCATTGATTCTAGAACACAGAATCTTTCAGAATGGTAGAATGCTGACTTGGTAGCATTCCGGACGTCAAACACCTTAACTTCCAGCTAGAAGGCATTTTAGGACATTAGAATTCCACCGTGCTGTGCATTCTAGAATTCTGCCACATTACGATTCTAAATGCAGACATTTGGTGCTTCTGGAATTCAGACATCTTGAGTTAAGGAATGTGGACTCTGAATGACTCTCGAGTTCAGACATGCAATGATTTTAGAGTTTGGCCGCCCTGACATTCCGGAACTCAGCCATCCATTGATTCTAGAACTCAGAATATTTCAGAATGGTAGAAAGCTGACCTAGTAGCATTCTGGATATCAGACACCTTATCTTCCGGCTAGCAGGCATTTTAGGACTTTAGAATTCTGCCATGCTGTGCATTCTAGAATTCCGCCACATTCCGATTCTAGAATGCAGACATTTGGTGCTTCTCGAATTCAGACACCCTGAATTCCGGAATGTGGACACTGAAAGACTCTCGAGTTCTGACACGCCAGGATTCTAGAGTGTGACCGCCGTGACATTTCAGAACTCAGCCGTCCATTGATTCTAGAACCCGGAATCTTTCAGAACTTTAGAATGCTGACCTAGTAGCATTCTGGAGGTCAGACATCTTAACTTCCAACAAGAAGGCATTTCAGGACTTTAGAATTCCACCGTGCTGTGCATTTTAGAATTCTGCCACATTACGATTCTAAATGCAGACATTTGGTGCTTCTGGAATTCAGACACCCTGAGTTCCGGAATGTGGACACTGAATGACTCTCGAGTTCAGACACGCAATGATTCTAGAGTTTGGCCACCCTGACATTCTGGAACTCAGCCATCCATTGATTCAAGAACCCAGAATATTTCAGAATGGTAGAATGCTGTCCTGGTAGCATATTGGACGTTAGACACCTTAACTTCCGGCTAGCAGGCATTTTAGGATTTTAGAATTCCGCCGTGCTGTGCATTCTAGAATTCCGCTACATTCCGATTCTAGAATGCAGACATTTGTTTCTTCTGGAATTCAGACACCCATGGGTCCGGAAAGTGCGCATTGAATGACACTCGAGTTCAGACACGTAAGGATTCTAGAGTTTGGACATCCTGACATTCTGGAACTCAACCGTCCATAGATTCTAGAACCCAGAATCTTTCAGAACGGTAGAATGCTGACATGGTAGCATTCTGGACGTCAGACAACTTAACTTCCGGCTAGCAGGCATTATAGGACTTTAGAATTCCGCCGTGCTGTGCATTCTAGAATTCCGCCACATTCCGATTCTAGAATGCAGACATTTGGTGCAACTGGAATTCAGACACCCTGAGTTTCAGAATGTGGACAATGAATGACTCTCGAGTTCAGACACCCAAGGATTCTAGAGTTTGGCCACCCTGACATTCCGGAACTCAGCCATCCATTGATTCTAGAACCCAGAATCTTTCAAAACGGTAGAATGCTGACCTAGTAGCATTCAGGACGTCAGATACCTTAACTTGCTGGTAGCACGAAATTTAGGACTTTAGAATTCTGCCGTACTGTGCAGTATAGAATTCCGCCACATTACGATTCTAAATGCAGACATTTGGTGCTTCTGGAAATCAGACACCCTGAGTTCCGGAATGTGGACACTGAATGACTCTCGAGTTCAGACACGCAATGATTCTAGAGTTTGGCCACCCTGACATTCCGGAACTCAGCCATCCATTGATTCTAGAACCCAGAATATTTCAGAATGGTAGAATGCTGTCCTGGTAGCATATTGGATGTTAGACACCTTAACTTCCGGCTAGCAGGCATTTTAGGATTTTAGAATTCTGCCGTGCTGTGCATTCTAGAATTCCGCCACATTCCGATTCTAGAATGCAGACATTTGGTTCTTCTGGAATTCAGACAACCTGAGTTCTGGAATGTGCACATTGAATGACACTCGAGTTCAGACACGTAAGGATTCTAGAGTTTGGCCATCCTGACATTCTGGAACTCAACCGTCCGTAGATTCTAGAACCCAGAATCTTTCAGAACGGTAGAATGCTGACGTGGTAGCATTCTGGACGTCAGACAACTTAACTTCCAGCTAGCAGGCATTATAGGACTTTAGAATTCCGCCGTGCTGTGCATTCTAGAATTCCGCCACATTCCGATTCTAGAATGCAGACATTTGGTGCATCTGGAATTCAGACACCCTGAGTTTCAGAATGTGGATATTGAATGACTTTAGATTTCTGACTCGTAATAATTCTGGACTTTGGCCACCCTGACATTCCGGAACTCAACTGTCCATTGATTCTAGAACCCAGAATCTTTAAGAATGGTAGGATGCTGACGTGGTAGCATTCTGGACGTCAGACAACTTAACTTCCGGCTAGGAGACATTATAGGAATTTAGAATTCCACCGTGCTGTGCATTCTAGAATTCCGCCACATTCCGATTCGAGAATGCAGACATTTGGTGCTTCTGGAATTCAGACACCCTGAATTCCGGAATGTGGACATTGAATGACTCTCGATTTCAGTCACATAAGGATTCTAGAGTTTGGCCACCCTGACATTCCGGAACTCAACCATCCATTGATTCTAGAACCCAGAATCTTTCAGAACGGTAGAATGCTGACATGGTAGCATACTGGACGTCAGACACCTTAACTTCCGGCTCGCAGGCATTTTAGGACTTTAGAATTCCACCGTGCTGTGCATTCTAGAATTCCACCACATTCCGATTCTAGAATGCAGACATTTGGTGCTTCTGGAATTCAGACACCCTGAGTTCCAGAATGTGGACATTGAATGACTCTCTAGTTCAGACACGCAAGGATTCTAGGGTTTGCCCACCCTGACATTCCAGAACTAAGCTGTCCATTGATTCTAGAACCCAGAATCTTTCAGTATGGTAGAATGCTGACGGGGTAGCATTCTGGACATCAGACAGCTTAACTTCCGGCTCGCAGTCATTTTTGGACTTTAGAATTTCTCCGTGCTGTGCATTCTAGAATTCCAACACAATCCGAATCTAGAATGCAGACATATGGTGCTTCTGGAATTCAGACACCCTGAGTTCTGGAATGTGGACATTGAATGACCCTCGAGTTCAGACAGGTAAGGATTCCAGAGTTTGACCAACCTGATATTCCGGAACTCAACCGTCCATTGATTCTGGAATCAGAATCGTTCAGAATGGTAGAATGCTGACATGGTAGCATTCCGGACGTCAGACAACTTAACTTCCGGCTAGCAGGCATTTTAGGACTTTAGAATGTTGCCGTGCTGTGCATTCTAGAACTCTGCTACATTCCAATTCTAGAATGCTGACATTTGGTGTTTCTGGAATTCAGCCACCCTGAGTGCCGGAATGTGGACATTGAATGACTCTCAAGTTCAGACACAAAAGGATTGTAGAATTTGGCCACCCTGACTTTCTGGAACTCAGCCGTCCATTGATTCTAGAAGCCAGAATCTTTCAGAATGGTAGAATGCTGACGTGGTAGCATTCTGGACGTCAGGCACCTTAACTTCCGGCTAGCAGTCATTTGAGGACTTTAGAATTCCGCCAAGCAGTGCATTCTAGAATTCCGCCACATTGTGATTCTAGAATACAGACTTTTGGTCCTTCTGGAATTCAGACCCCCTGAGTTCCGGAATGTGGACATTGAATGACTCTCGAGTTCAGACACGCAAGGACTCTAGAATTTGGCCAAACTGACATTCCTCAACTCAGCCTTCCATTGATTCTAGAACCCAGAATCTTTCAGAATGGTAGAATGCTGACCTCGTAGCACTCTGGACGTCAGAAACCTTAACTTCCGGCTAGCAGGCATATTAGGATTTCAGAAGTCCACCGTGCTGTGCATTCTGGAATTCCACGACATTCCGAATCTAGAATGCACACAGTTGGTGCTTCTGGAATTCAGACACCCTGAGGTCTGGAATGTGGACATTGAATGACTCTCGAGTTCAGACACGCAATGATTCTAGAGTTTGGCCTCCCTGACATTCCAGAACTCAGCCGTCCGTTGATTCTAGAACCCAGAATCTTTCAGAATGGTAGAATGCTGACGTGGTAGCATACTGGACGTCAGACACTTTAACTTCCGGCTCGCAGTCATTTTAGGACTTTAGATTTCCACCGTGCTGTGCATTCTAGAATTCCACCACATTCCGATTCTAGAATGCAGACATTTGGTGGTTCTGGAATTCAGACACCATGAGTTCCAGAATGTGGACGTTGAACGACTCTCGAGTTCAGACACGCAAGGATTCTGGAGTTTGGACACCCTGATTTTCCAGAACTAAGCCGTCCATTGATTCTAGAACCCAGAATCTTTCAGAATGGTAGAATGCTGACGTGGTAGCATTCTGGACGTCAGACACCTTAACTTCCGGCTAGCAGTCATTTTTGGACTTTAGAATTTCTCCGTGCTGTGCATTCTAGAACTCTCCCACATTCCGATTCTAGAATGCTGACATTTGTTGATTCTGGAATTCAGACAGCCTGAGTTCTGGAATGTGGACATTGAATGACTCTCGAGTTCAGACACGCAAGGACTCTAGAGTTTGGCCACCCTGACATTCCGGAACTCAGCTATAAATTGATTCTAGAACACAGAATCTTTCAGAACTGTAGAATGCTGACGTGGTAGCATTCTTGACGTCAGACAAATTAACTCCCGGCTAGCAGGCATTTTAGGTCTTTAGAATTCCACCATGCTGTGCATTCTAGAATTCCACCACATTGTGATTCTAGAATACAGACTTTTGGTGCTTCTGGAATTCAGACCCCCTGAGTTCCGGAATGTGGACATTGAATGACTCTTGAGTTCAGACACGTAAGGATTCTAGAGTTTGGCCACCCTGACATTCCAGAACTCAGCCGTCCATTGATGCTAGAACCCAGTATCATTCAGAACGGTAGAATGCTGACGTGGTAGCATTCTGGACATGAGATATCTTAACTTCTGGATAGCAGGCATTTTAGGACTTTAGAATTCCGCCGTGCTGTGCATTCTAGAATTCCGCCACATTCCGATTCTAGAATGCAGACATTTGGTGCTTCTGGAATTCAGACACCCTGAGTTCCGGCATGTGAACATTGAATGACTCTCTGGTTCAGACACGTAAGGACTCTAGAGTTTGGCCAGTCTGACATTCCAGAACTCAAACATCCATTGACTCTAGAACCCAGAATCTTTCAGAATGGTAGAATGCTGACCTCGTAGCATTCTGGACGTCAGATACCTTAACTTCCGGCTAGCAGGTATTTTAGGAATTTACAATTCCACCGTGCTGTGCATTCTAGAATTCTGCCACATTCCCATTCTAGAATGCCGACATTTGGTGCTTCTGGAAATCAGACGCTCTGAGTTCCGGTATGTGGACATTAAATTACTCTCGAGATCAGATACGTAAGGAATCTAGAGTTTGGCCACCCTGATATTCCGGAACTCAGCCGTCCATTGATTCTAGAACCCAGAATTTTTCAGAATGTTAGAATGCTGACGTGGAAGCATTCTGGACGTCAGACACCTTAACTTCCGAATGGCAGGCATTTTAGGACTTTAGAATTTCTCCGTGCTGTGCAATCTAGAATTCCACCACAATCCGATTCCAGAATGCAGACATTTGGTGCTTCTGGAATTCAGAAACCCTGAGTTCCAGAATGTGGACATTGAATGACTCTCGAGTTCAGACACGCAAGGATTCTAGAGTTTGGCCACCCTGACATTCCAGAACTACACCGTCAATTGATTCTAGAACCCAGAATCTTTCAGAATGGTAGAATGCTGACGTGGTAGCATTCTGGACGTCAGACACATTAACTTCCGGCTAGCAGCCATTTTTGTACTTTAGAATTTCTCCGTGCTGTGCAATCTAGAATTCCACCACAATCCGATTCTAGAATGCAGACATTTGGTGTTTCTGGAATTCAGACACGCTGAGTGCCGGAATGTGGACATTGAATGACTCTCGGGTTCAGACACAAAAGGATTGTAGAGTTTGGCCACCCTGACTTTCTGGAACTCAGCCGTCCATTGATTCAAGAACCCAGAATCTTTCAGAATGGAAGAATGCTGACGTGGTAGCATTCTGGACGTCAGACACCTTAACTTCCGGCTAGCAGGCATTTTAGGACTTTAGAATTCCGCCGTGCTGTGCATTCCAGAATTCCACCACATTCCGATTCTAGAATGAAGACATTTGGTGCTTCTGGAATTCAGACACACTGAGTTCCGGAATGTGGACATTGAATGACCCTTGAGTTCAGACACGCAAGGATTCTAGAGTTTGGCCAGCCTGACATTCCGGAACTCAGCCATACATTGATTCTAGAACAAAGAATCTTTCAGAACTGTAGAATGCTGACGTGGTAGCATTCTGGACGTCAGACAAATTAACTCCCGGCTAGCAGGCATTTTAGGTCTTTAGAATTCCACCGTGCTGTGCATTCTAGAATACCGCCACATTGCGATTCTAGAAAACAGACTTTTGGTGCTTCTGGAATTCAGACACCCTGAGTTCCGGAATGTGGACATTGAATGACTCTCGAGTTCAGACTTGTAAGGATTCTAGAGTTTGGCCACCCTGACATTCCAGAACTCAGCCGTCAATTGATTCTAGAACCCAGAATTTTTCAGAATGGTAGAATGCTGACCTAGTAGCATTCAGGACGTCAGATACCTTAACTTGCTGGTAGCACGAAATTTAGGACTTTAGAATTCTGCCGTACTATGCAGTATAGAATTCCGCCACATTGCGATTCTAAATGCAGACATTTGGTGCTTCTGGAAATCAGACACCCTGAGTTCCGGAATGTGGACACTGAATGACTCTCGAGTTCAGACACGCAATGATTCTAGAGTTTGGCCGCCCTGACATTCCGGAACTCAGCCATCCATTGATTCTAGAACTCAGAATATTTCAGAATGGTAGAAAGCTGACCTAGTAGCATTCTGGATATCAGACACCTTATCTTCCGGCTAGCAGGCATTTTAGGACTTTAGAATTCTGCCATGCTGTGCATTCTAGAATTCCGCCACATTCCGATTCTAGAATGCAGACATTTGGTGCTTCTCGAATTCAGACACCCTGAATTCCGGAATGTGGACACTGAAAGACTCTCGAGTTCTGACACGCCAGGATTCTAGAGTGTGACCGCCGTGACATTTCAGAACTCAGCCATCCATTGATTCTAGAACCCGGAATCTTTCAGAACTTTAGAATGCTGACCTAGTGGCACTCTGGACGTCAGACACCTTAACTTCCAACAAGAAGGCATTTCAGGACTTTAGAATTCCACCGTGCTGTGAATTCTAGAATTCTGCCACATTACGATTCTAAATGCAGACATTTGGTGCTTCTGGAATTCAGACACCCTGAGTTCCAGAATGTGGAAACTGAAAGACTCTCGAGTTCAGACACGCAATGATTCTAGAGTTTGGCCACACTGACATTCCGTAACTGAACCGTCCGTAGATTCTAGAACCCAGAATCTTTCAGAACGGTTGAATGCTGACGTGGTAGCATTCTGGACGTCAGACAACTTAACTTCCGGCTAGCAGGCATTATAGGACTTTCGAATTCTGCCGTGCTGTGCATTCTAGAATTCCGCCACATTCCGTTTCTAGAATGCAGACATTTGGTGCATCTGGAATTCAGACACCCTGAGTTTCAGAATGTGGACATTGAATGACTTTAGATTTCAGACTCGTAAGGATTCTGGACTTTGGCAACCCTGACATTCCGGAACTCAACTGTCCATTGATTCTAGAACCCAGAATCTTTCAGAACGGTAGAATGCTGACGTGGTAGCATTCTGGACGTCAGACAAATTAACTCCCGGCTAGCAGGCATTTTAGGTCTTTAGAATTCCACCGTGCTGTGCATTCTAGAATACCGCCACATTGCGATTCTAGAAAACAGACTTTTGGTGCTTCTGGAATTCAGACACCCTGAGTTCCGGAATGTGGACATTGAATGACTCTCGAGTTCAGTCTTGTCAGGATTCCAGAGTTTGGCCACCCTGACATTCCAGAACTCAGCCGTCAATTGATTCTAGAACACAGAATCTTTCAGAATGGTAGAATGCTGACCTCGTAGCATTCTGGATGCAGATACCTTAACTTCCGGCCAGCAGGCATTTTAGGAAATTACAATTCCGCCGTGCTGTGCATTCTAGAATTCCGCAACATTCCGATTCTAGAATGCGGTCATTTGGTGCTTCTGGAATTCAGACCCTCTGAGTTCCGGAATGTGGACATTGAATGACTCTCGAGATCAGATATGTAAGGATTCTAGAGTATGGCCACCCTGACATTCCGGAACAAAAACATCCATTGATTCTTTAACCCAGAATCTTTCAGAATGGTAGGATGCTAATGTGGCAGCATTCTGGACGTTAGACACCTTAACTTCTGGCTAGCAGGCATTTTAGGAGTTTAGAATTCTGCCGTGCTGTGCTTTCTAGAGATCCGCCACATTCCGATTCAAAAATGCAGACTTTTGATGCTTCTTGAATTCAGACACCCTGAGTTCCGGAATGTGGACATTGAATGACTCTCGAGTTCAGACACGCAAGGATTCTAGAGTTTGGCCACCCTTGCGTTCCGGAACTCAGCCGTCAATTGATTCTAGAACCCACAATCTTTCACAATGGTAGAATAATGACGTGGTAGCATTCTGGACATCAGACACCTTAACTTCTGGCTAGCAGGCATTTTAGGACTTTAGAATTCCACCGTGCTGTGCATTCTAGAATTTCACCACATTCCGATTCTAGAATCCAGACATTTGGTGCTTCTGGAATTCAGACACCCTGAGTTCCAGAATGTGGACATTCAATGACTCTCGAGTTCAGACACGCAAGGATTTTAGAGTTGTCCACCCTGACATTACAGAACAAAGCCGTCGATTTTTTCTAGAACCCAGTATCTTTCAAAATGGTAGAATGCTGACGTGGTAGCATTCTGGACGACAGACACCTTAACTTCCGGCTAGCAGTCATTTTAGGAATATAGAATTTCTCTCTGCTGTGCATCCTGGAATTCCGCCATATTCCGATTCTAAAATGCAGTAATTTGGTGCTTCTGGAATTCAGACACCCTGAGTTCCGGAATGTGGACTTTGAATGACTCTCGAGTTCAGAGATGCAAGGAATGTAGAGTTTAGCCACCCTGACATTCTGGAACACAGCCGTCCATTGATTATAGAACCCAGAATCTTTCACAATGGTAGAATGATGACATGGTAGCATTCTGGACGTCAGACACCTTAACGTCCGGCTAGCAGGCATTTTATGACTTTAGAATTCCACGATGTTGTGCATTCTAGAATTCCACCATATTCCGATTCTAGAATGCAGACATTTGGTGCTACTGGAATTCACATACCCTGAGTTCCGGAATGTGGACATTGAATGACTCTCGAGTTCAGACACGCAATGATTCTAGAGTTTGGCCAACCTGACATTATGGAATGCAACCGTCCATTGATTCTAGAACCCAGAATCTTTCAGAATGGTAGGATGCTGGCGTGATAGCATTCTGGACGTCAGACACTTTAACTTTTGGCTAGCAGGCATTATAGGACTTTAGAATTCCACCATGCTGTGCATTCTTGAATTTCACCACATTCCAATTCCAGAATTCAAACATTTGTTGCTTCTGGAATTCAGACACCCTGCGTTCCGGAATGTGGACATTGAATGACTCTCGAGTTCAGACACGCAAGGATTCTAGAGTTTGGCCACCCTGACATTCCGGAACTCAGCCATCCATTGATTCTAGAACACAGAATCTTTCAGAATGGTAGAATGCTGACTTGGTAGCATTCCGGACGTCAAACACCTTAACTTCCAGCTAGAAGGCATTTTAGGACATTAGAATTCCACCGTGCTGTGCATTCTAGAATTCTGCCACATTACGATTCTAAATGCAGACATTTGGTGCTTCTGGAATTCAGACATCTTGAGTTAGGGAATGTGGACTCTGAATGACTCTCGAGTTCAGACACGCAATGATTTTAGAGTTTGGCCGCCCTGACATTCCGGAACTCAGCCATCCATTGATTCTAGAACTCAGAATATTTCAGAATGGTAGAAAGCTGACCTAGTAGCATTCTGGATATCAGACACCTTATCTTCCGGCTAGCAGGCATTTTAGGACTTTAGAATTCTGCCATGCTGTGCATTCTAGAATTCCGCCACATTCCGATTCTAGAATGCAGACATTTGGTGCTTCTCGAATTCAGACACCCTGAATTCCGGAATGTGGACACTGAAAGACTCTCGAGTTCTGACACGCCAGGATTCTAGAGTGTGACCGCCGTGACATTTCAGAACTCAGCCATCCATTGATTCTAGAACCCAGAATCTTTCAGAACTTTAGAATGCTGACCTAGTAGCACTCTGGACGTCAGACACCTTAACTTCCAACAAGAAGGCATTTCAGGACTTTAGAATTCCACCGTGCTGTGAATTCTAGAATTCTGCCACATTACGATTCTAAATGCAGACATTTGGTGCTTCTGGAATTCAGACACCCTGAGTTCCAGAATGTGGACACTGAAAGACTCTCGAGTTCAGACACGCAATGATTCTAGAGTTTGGCCACACTGACATTCCGTAACTGAACCGTCCGTAGATTCTAGAACCCAGAATCTTTCAGAACGGTAGAATGCTGACGTGGTAGCATTCTGGACGTCAGACAACTTAACTTCCGGCTAGCAGGCATTATAGGACTTTCGAATTCCGCCGTGCTGTGCATTCTAGAATTCCGCCACGTTCCGATTCTAGAATGCAGACATTTGGTGCATCTGGAATTCAGACACCCTGAGTTTCAGAATGTGGACATTGAATGACTTTAGATTTCAGACTCGTAAGGATTCTGGACTTTGGCAACCCTGACATTCCGGAACTCAACTGTCCATTGATTCTAGAACCCAGAATCTTTCAGAACGGTAGAATGCTGACGTGGTAGCATACTGGACGTCAGACACCTTAACTTCCGGCTCACAGGCATTTTAGGACTTTAGAATTCCACCGTGCTGTGCATTCTAGAATTCCACCACATTCCGATTCTAGAATGCAGACATTTGGTGCTTCTGGAATTCAGACACCCTGAGTTCCAGAATGTGGACATTGAATGACTCTCTAGTTCAGACACGCAAGGATTCTAGAGTTTGCCCACCCTGTCAATCCAGAACTAAGCCGTCCATTGATTCTAGAACCTAGAATCTTTCAGAATGGTATAATTCTGACGTGGTAGCATTCTGGACGTCAGACAGCTTAACTTCCGGCTCGCAGTCATTTTTGGACTTTCGAATTTCCCCGTGCTGTGCATTCTAGAATTCCAACACAATCCGATTCTAGAATGCAGACATTTGGTGATTCTGGAATTCAGACACCCTGAGTTCCGGAATGTGGACATTGAATGACTCTCGAGATCAGATATGTAAGGATTCTAGAGTATGGCCACCCTGACATTCCGGAACAAAAACATCCATTGATTCTTTAACCCAGAATCTTTCAGAATGGTAGGATGCTAATGTGGCAGCATTCTGGACGTTAGACACCTTAACTTCTGGCTAGCAGGCATTTTAGGAGTTTAGAATTCTGCCGTGCTGTGCTTTCTAGAGATCCGCCACATTCCGATTCAAAAATGCAGACTTTTGATGCTTCTTGAATTCAGACACCCTGAGTTCCGGAATGTGGACATTGAATGACTCTCGAGTTCAGACACGCAAGGATTCTAGAGTTTGGCCACCCTTGCGTTCCGGAACTCAGCCGTCAATTGATTCTAGAACCCACAATCTTTCACAATGGTAGAATAATGACGTGGTAGCATTCTGGACATCAGACACCTTAACTTCTGGCTAGCAGGCATTTTAGGACTTTAGAATTCCACCGTGCTGTGCATTCTAGAATTTCACCACATTCCGATTCTAGAATCCAGACATTTGGTGCTTCTGGAATTCAGACACCCTGAGTTCCAGAATGTGGACATTCAATGACTCTCGAGTTCAGACACGCAAGGATTTTAGAGTTGTCCACCCTGACATTACAGAACAAAGCCGTCGATTTTTTCTAGAACCCAGTATCTTTCAAAATGGTAGAATGCTGACGTGGTAGCATTCTGGACGACAGACACCTTAACTTCCGGCTAGCAGTCATTTTAGGAATATAGAATTTCTCTCTGCTGTGCATCCTGGAATTCCGCCATATTCCGATTCTAAAATGCAGTAATTTGGTGCTTCTGGAATTCAGACACCCTGAGTTCCGGAATGTGGACTTTGAATGACTCTCGAGTTCAGAGATGCAAGGAATGTAGAGTTTAGCCACCCTGACATTCTGGAACACAGCCGTCCATTGATTATAGAACCCAGAATCTTTCACAATGGTAGAATGATGACATGGTAGCATTCTGGACGTCAGACACCTTAACGTCCGGCTAGCAGGCATTTTATGACTTTAGAATTCCACGATGTTGTGCATTCTAGAATTCCACCATATTCCGATTCTAGAATGCAGACATTTGGTGCTACTGGAATTCACATACCCTGAGTTCCGGAATGTGGACATTGAATGACTCTCGAGTTCAGACACGCAATGATTCTAGAGTTTGGCCAACCTGACATTATGGAATGCAACCGTCCATTGATTCTAGAACCCAGAATCTTTCAGAATGGTAGGATGCTGGCGTGATAGCATTCTGGACGTCAGACACTTTAACTTTTGGCTAGCAGGCATTATAGGACTTTAGAATTCCACCATGCTGTGCATTCTTGAATTTCACCACATTCCAATTCCAGAATTCAAACATTTGTTGCTTCTGGAATTCAGACACCCTGCGTTCCGGAATGTGGACATTGAATGACTCTCGAGTTCAGACACGCAAGGATTCTAGAGTTTGGCCACCCTGACATTCCGGAACTCAGCCATCCATTGATTCTAGAACACAGAATCTTTCAGAATGGTAGAATGCTGACTTGGTAGCATTCCGGACGTCAAACACCTTAACTTCCAGCTAGAAGGCATTTTAGGACATTAGAATTCCACCGTGCTGTGCATTCTAGAATTCTGCCACATTACGATTCTAAATGCAGACATTTGGTGCTTCTGGAATTCAGACATCTTGAGTTAGGGAATGTGGACTCTGAATGACTCTCGAGTTCAGACACGCAATGATTTTAGAGTTTGGCCGCCCTGACATTCCGGAACTCAGCCATCCATTGATTCTAGAACTCAGAATATTTCAGAATGGTAGAAAGCTGACCTAGTAGCATTCTGGATATCAGACACCTTATCTTCCGGCTAGCAGGCATTTTAGGACTTTAGAATTCTGCCATGCTGTGCATTCTAGAATTCCGCCACATTCCGATTCTAGAATGCAGACATTTGGTGCTTCTCGAATTCAGACACCCTGAATTCCGGAATGTGGACACTGAAAGACTCTCGAGTTCTGACACGCCAGGATTCTAGAGTGTGACCGCCGTGACATTTCAGAACTCAGCCATCCATTGATTCTAGAACCCAGAATCTTTCAGAACTTTAGAATGCTGACCTAGTAGCACTCTGGACGTCAGACACCTTAACTTCCAACAAGAAGGCATTTCAGGACTTTAGAATTCCACCGTGCTGTGAATTCTAGAATTCTGCCACATTACGATTCTAAATGCAGACATTTGGTGCTTCTGGAATTCAGACACCCTGAGTTCCAGAATGTGGACACTGAAAGACTCTCGAGTTCAGACACGCAATGATTCTAGAGTTTGACCACACTGACATTCCGTAACTGAACCGTCCGTAGATTCTAGAACCCAGAATCTTTCAGAACGGTAGAATGCTGACGTGGTAGCATTCTGGACGTCAGACAACTTAACTTCCGGCTAGCAGGCATTATAGGACTTTCGAATTCCGCCGTGCTGTGCATTCTAGAATTCCGCCACGTTCCGATTCTAGAATGCAGACATTTGGTGCATCTGGAATTCAGACACCCTGAGTTTCAGAATGTGGACATTGAATGACTTTAGATTTCAGACTCGTAAGGATTCTGGACTTTGGCAACCCTGACATTCCGGAACTCAACTGTCCATTGATTCTAGAACCCAGAATCTTTCAGAACGGTAGAATGCTGACGTGGTAGCATACTGGACGTCAGACACCTTAACTTCCGGCTCACAGGCATTTTAGGACTTTAGAATTCCACCGTGCTGTGCATTCTAGAATTCCACCACATTCCGATTCTAGAATGCAGACATTTGGTGCTTCTGGAATTCAGACACCCTGAGTTCCAGAATGTGGACATTGAATGACTCTCTAGTTCAGACACGCAAGGATTCTAGAGTTTGCCCACCCTGTCAATCCAGAACTAAGCCGTCCATTGATTCTAGAACCTAGAATCTTTCAGAATGGTATAATTCTGACGTGGTAGCATTCTGGACGTCAGACAGCTTAACTTCCGGCTCGCAGTCATTTTTGGACTTTCGAATTTCCCCGTGCTGTGCATTCTAGAATTCCAACACAATCCGATTCTAGAATGCAGACATTTGGTGATTCTGGAATTCAGACACCCTGAGTTCCGGAATGTGGACATTGAATGACTCTCGAGATCAGATATGTAAGGATTCTAGAGTATGGCCACCCTGACATTCCGGAACAAAAACATCCATTGATTCTTTAACCCAGAATCTTTCAGAATGGTAGGATGCTAATGTGGCAGCATTCTGGACGTTAGACACCTTAACTTCTGGCTAGCAGGCATTTTAGGAGTTTAGAATTCTGCCGTGCTGTGCTTTCTAGAGATCCGCCACATTCCGATTCAAAAATGCAGACTTTTGATGCTTCTTGAATTCAGACACCCTGAGTTCCGGAATGTGGACATTGAATGACTCTCGAGTTCAGACACGCAAGGATTCTAGAGTTTGGCCACCCTTGCGTTCCGGAACTCAGCCGTCAATTGATTCTAGAACCCACAATCTTTCACAATGGTAGAATAATGACGTGGTAGCATTCTGGACATCAGACACCTTAACTTCTGGCTAGCAGGCATTTTAGGACTTTAGAATTCCACCGTGCTGTGCATTCTAGAATTTCACCACATTCCGATTCTAGAATCCAGACATTTGGTGCTTCTGGAATTCAGACACCCTGAGTTCCAGAATGTGGACATTCAATGACTCTCGAGTTCAGACACGCAAGGATTTTAGAGTTGTCCACCCTGACATTACAGAACAAAGCCGTCGATTTTTTCTAGAACCCAGTATCTTTCAAAATGGTAGAATGCTGACGTGGTAGCATTCTGGACGACAGACACCTTAACTTCCGGCTAGCAGTCATTTTAGGAATATAGAATTTCTCTCTGCTGTGCATCCTGGAATTCCGCCATATTCCGATTCTAAAATGCAGTAATTTGGTGCTTCTGGAATTCAGACACCCTGAGTTCCGGAATGTGGACTTTGAATGACTCTCGAGTTCAGAGATGCAAGGAATGTAGAGTTTAGCCACCCTGACATTCTGGAACACAGCCGTCCATTGATTATAGAACCCAGAATCTTTCACAATGGTAGAATGATGACATGGTAGCATTCTGGACGTCAGACACCTTAACGTCCGGCTAGCAGGCATTTTATGACTTTAGAATTCCACGATGTTGTGCATTCTAGAATTCCACCATATTCCGATTCTAGAATGCAGACATTTGGTGCTACTGGAATTCACATACCCTGAGTTCCGGAATGTGGACATTGAATGACTCTTGAGTTCAGACACGTAAGGATTCTAGAGTTTGGCCACCCTGACATTCCAGAACTCAGCCGTCCATTGATGCTAGAACCCAGTATCATTCAGAACGGTAGAATGCTGATGTGGTAGCAATCTGGACGTCAGATATCTTAACTTCTGGATAGCAGGCATTTTAGGACTTTAGAATTCCGCCGTGCTGTGCATTCTAGAATTCCGCCATATTCCGATTCTAGAATGCAGACATTTGGTGCTTCTGGAATTCAGACACCCTGAGTTCCGGCATGTGAACATTGAATGACTCTCGGGTTTAGACACGTAAGGATTCTAGAGTTTGGCCAGCCTGACATTCCAGAACTCAAACATCCATTGACTCTAGAACCCAAAATCTTTCAGAATGGTAGAAGGCTGACCTCGTAGCATTCTGGACGTCAGATACCTTAACTTCCGGCTAGCAGGTATTTTAGGAATTAACAATTCCGCCGTGCTGTGCATTCTAGAATTCTGCCACATTCCCATTCTAGAATGCCGACATTTGGTGCTTCTGGAAATCAGACGCTCTGAGTTCCGGTATGTGGACATTAAATTACTCTCGAGATCAGATACGTAAGGAATCTAGAGTTTGGCCACCCTGATATTCTGGAACTCAGCTGTCCATTGATTCTAGAACCCAGAATTTTTCAGAATGTTAGAATGCTGACGTGGTAGCATTCTGGACGTCAGACACCTTAACTTCCGGATGGCAGGCATTTTAGGACTTTAGAATTTCTCCGTGCTGTGCAATCTAGAATTCCACCACAATCCGATTCCAGAATGCAGACATTTGGTGCTTCTGGAATTCAGACACCCTGAGTTCCATAATGTGGACATTGAATGACTCTCGAGTTCAGACACGCAAGGATTCTAGAGTTTGGCCACCCTGACATTCCAGAAATACACCGTCAATTGATTCTAGAACCCAGAATCTTTCAGAATGGTAGAATGCTGACGTGGTAGCATTCTGGACGTCAGACACCTTAACTTCCGGCTAGCAGCCATTTTTGGACTTTAGAATTTCTCCGTGCTGTGCAATCTAGAATTCCACCACAATCCGATACTTGAATGCAGACACTTGGTGCTTCTGGAATTCAGACACCCTGAGTTCTGGAATGTGGACATTGAATGACTCTCGAGTTCAGACAGGTAAGGATTCCAGAGTTTGAACAACCTGATTTTCTGGAAATCAACCGTCCATTGATTCTAGAAACCAGAATCTTTCAGAATGGTAGAATGCTGACATGGTAGCATTCTGGACGTCAGACACCTTAACTTCCGGCTAGCAGGCATTTTAGGACTTTATAATTTTGCCGTGTTGTGCATTCTAGAACTCTGCCACATTCCGATTCTAGAATGCAGACATTTGGTGTTTCTGGAATTCAGATACGCTGAGTGCCGGAATGTGGACATTGAATGACTCTCGGGTTCAAACACAAAAGGATTGTAGAGTTTGGCCACCCTGACTTTCTGGAACTCAGCCGTCCATTGATTCTAGAACCCAGAATCTTTCAGAATGGAAGAATGCTGACGTGGTAGCATTCTGGACGTCAGACACCTTAACTTCTGGCTAGCAGGCATTTTAGGACTTTAGAATTCCGCCGTGCTGTGCATTCCAGAATTCCGCCAGATTCCGATTCTAGAATGAAGACATTTGGTGCTTCTGGAATTCAGACACACTGAGTTCCGGAATGTGGACATTGAATGACTCTCGAGTTCAGACACGCAAGGATTCTAGAGTTTGGCCAGCCTGACATTCCGGAACTCAGCCATACATTGATTCTAGAACAAAGAATCTTTCAGAATTGTAGAATGCTGACGTGGTAGCATTCTGGACGTCAGACAAATTAACTCCCGGCTAGCAGGCATTTTAGGTCTTTAGAATTCCACCGTGCTGTGCATTCTAGAATACCGCCACATTGCGATTCTAGAAAACAGACTTTTGGTGCTTCTGGAATTCAGACACCCTGAGTTCCGGAATGTGGACATTGAATGACTCTCGAGTTCAGACATGTAAGCATTCTAGAGTTTGGCCACCCTGACATTCCAGAACTCAGCCGTCAATTGATTCTAGAACCCAGAATCTTTCAGAATGGTAGAATGCTGACCTCGTAGCATTCTGGACGCAGATACCTTAACTTCCGGCTAGCAGGCATTTTAGGAAATTACAATTCTGCCGTGCTGGGCATTCTAGAATTCCGCAACATTCCGATTCTAGAATGCGGACATTTGGTGCTTCTGGAATTCAGACCCTCTGAGTTCCGGAATGTGGACATTGAATGACTCTCGAGATCAGATATGTAAAGATTCTAGAGTATGGCCACCCTGACATTCCGGAACAAAACCATCCATTGATTCTTTAACCCAGAATCTTTCAGAATGATAGGATGCTGATGTGGCAGCATTCTGGACGTTAGACAGCTTAACTTCTGGCTAGCAGGCATTTTAGGAGTTTAGAATTCTGCCGTGCTGTGCTTTCTAGAGATCCGCCACATTCCGATTCAAAAATGCAGACTTTTGATGCTTCTGGAATTCAGACACCCTGAGTTCCGGAATGTGGACACTGAATGACTCTCGAGTTCAGACACGCAAGGATTCTAGAGTTTGGCCACCCTTGCGTTCCGGAACTCAGCCGTCAATTGATTCTAGAACCCACAATCTTTCACAATGGTAGAATAATGACGTGGTAGCATTCTGGACATCAGACACCTTAACTTCTGGCTAGCAGGCATTTTAGGACTTTAGAATTCCACCGTGCTGTGCATTCTAGAATTTCACCACATTCCGATTCTAGAATACAGACATTTGGTGCTTCTGGAATTCAGACACCCTGAGTTCCAGAATGTGGACATTCAATGACTCTCGAGTTCAGACACGCAAGGATTCTAGAGTTTGTCCACCCTGACATTACAGAACAAAGCCGTCCATGTTTTCTAGAACTCAGTATCTTTCAAAATGGTAGAATGCTGACGTGGTAGCATTCTGGACGACAGACACCTTAACTTCCGGCTAGCAGTCATTTTAGGAGTATAGAATTTCTCTGTGCTGTGCATTCTAGAATTCCGCCACATTCCGATTCTAAAATGCGGTAATTTGGTGCTTCTGGAATTCAGACACCCTGAGTTCCGGAATGTGGACTTTGAATGACTCTCGAGTTCAGAGATGCAAGGAATGTAGAGTTTGGCCACCCTGACATTCTGGAACTCAGCCGTCCATTGATTATAGAACCCAGAATCTTTCAGAATGGTAGAATGCTGACATGGTAACATTCTGGATGTCAGACACCTTAACTTCCGGCTAGCAGGCATTTTAGGACTTTAGAATTCCACGATGTTGTGCATTCTAGAATTCCGCCATATTCCGATTCTAGAATGCAGACATTCGGTGTTACTGGAATTCACATACCCTGAGTTCCGGAATGTGGTCATTGAATGACTCTCGAGTTCAGACACGCAATGATTCTAGAGTTTGGCCAACCTGACATTATGGAATGCAACCGTCCATTGATTCTAGAACCCAGAATCTTTCAGAATGGTAGGATGCTGGCGTGATAGCATTCTGGACGTCAGACACCTTAACTTCTGGCTAGCAGGCATTATAGGACTTTAGAATTCCGCCATGCTGTGCATTCTAGATTTCCGCCACATTCCTATTCTAGAATGCAGACATTTGGTTCTTCTGGAATTCAGACAGCATGAGTTCCGGAATGTGAATATTGTATGACTCTCGAGTTCAGACACACAAGGATTCTAGAGTTTAGCCACCTTGACATTCCGGAACTCAGCCTTCCATTGATTCTAGACCCAGTATCTTTCAGAACGGTAGAATGATGACGTGGTAGCATTCTGGACGTCAGACACTTTAACTTTCGGCTAGGAGGCATTTTAGGACTTTAGAATTCCACCATGCTGTGCATTCTACAATTTCGCCACATTCCGATTCCAGAATTCAAACATTTGTTGCTTCTGGAATTCAGACACCCTGCGTTCCGGAATGTGGACATTGAATGATTCTCGAGTTCAGACACGGAAGGATTCTAGAGTTTGGCCACCCTGACATTCAGGAACTCAGTCATATATTGATTCTAGAACACAGAATCTTTCAGAACTGTAGAATGCTGACGTGTTTGCATTCTGGACGTCAGACAAATTAACTTCCGGCTAGCAGGCATTTTAGGTCTTTAAAATTCCACCGTGCTGTGCATTCTAGAATTCTGCCACGTTGCGAATCTAGAATACAGACTTATGGTTCCTCTAGGATTCAGACCCCCTGAGTTCCGGAATGTGTACATTGAATGACTCTCGAGTTCATACACATAAGGACAGTAGAGTTTGGCCCCTCTGACATTCCAGAACTCAGCCGTCCATTGATTCTGGAACCCAGAATCTTTCAGAATGGTAGGATGTTGGCGTGGTAGCATTCTGGACGTCAGACACTTTAAGTTCTTGGTAGCAGGCATTATAGGATATTAGAATTCCACTGTGCTGTGCATTCTAGAATTCCGCCACAGTCCAAATGTAGAATGCAGACATTTGGTGCTTCTGGAAATCAGACACCCTGAGTTCCGGCATGTGGACATTGAATGACACTCGAGTTCAGACACATAAGCATTCTAGAGTTTGGCCACACTGACATTCCAGATGTCAGCCGTCCAATGACTCTAGAATCCAGACTCCTTCAGAACAGTAGAATGCTGACATAGTAGCTTTCTGGACGTCAGACAACTTAACTTCCGTCTAGCAGGCATTTTAGGACTTTAGAATTCGGCCGTGCTGTGCATTCTAGAAATCCGCCACATTCCGATTCTTGAATGCAGACATTTGGTGCTTCTGGAAATCAGATACCCTGAGTTCCGGCATGTGGACATTGAATGACGCTCGAGTTCAAACACGTAAGGATTGTAGAGTTTCGCCACCCTGACATTCCGGAACTCAACCGTCCATTGATTCTAGAAAAAAGAATCTTTCAGAATGTTAGAATGCTGACGTGGTAGCATTCTGGACGTCAGACACCTTAACTTCCGGCTATCAGGCATTTTAGGACTTTAGTATTCTGCCGTGCGGTGCATTCTAAAATTCCGCCACATTCCGATTCTAGAATACAGACATTTGGTGCTTCTGGAATTCAGACACCCTGAGTCCCGGAATGTGGACATTGAATGACTCTCGAGTTCAGACATGCAAGGATGCTAGAATTTGGCCAACCTGACATTCCGGACCTCATCCGTGAATTGATTCTAGAACCCAGAATCTTTGAGAATGGTAGAATGCTGACTTGGTAGCATTCTGGACATCAGACACCTTAACTTCCCACTAGTAGGCATTTTAGGACTTTAGAATTTTGCCGGGCTGTGCATTCTAGATATCCGCCACATTCCGATTCTAGAATCCACACATTTGGGGATTCTGGAATTCAAACAACCTGAGTTCCGGAATGTGGACATTGAATGACTGTCGATTTCAGACACGCAAGTATTCTAGCGTTTGGGCACTGACAACTTTTGGAACTCAGGTGTCCATTGATTCTAGAACTCAGAATCTTTCAGAACGGTAGAATGATGATGTGATCACATTCTGGACGTCAGACCCCTTAAATTCTGATGAGCAGGAATTTTAGAACTTTAGAATTCCGCTGTGGTTTGCATTGTAGAATTCCACCACATTCCGATTCTAGAATGCAGACATTTGTTGCTTCTGGAATTCAGACTCCCTGAGTTCCCGAATGTGGACATTGAATGACTCTCGAGTTCAGACACTCAAGGATTCTAGAGTTTGGACACCCTGACATTCCGGAACTCTGCCGTCCATTGATTCTAGATCCCAGAATCTTTCAGAACGGTGGAATGCTGACGTGGTAGCGTTCTGGACGTCAGACCCCTTAACTTCCGGCTAGAAGGCATTTTACGACTTTAGAATTCTGCCTTCTTGTTCATTCTAGAATTTCGCCACATTCCAGTGCTAGAATGCAGACATTTGGTGCTTCTGGAATTCAGACACCCTGACTTCCGGAATGTGGACATTGAATGACTCTCGAGTTCAGACACGCAGCATTTTAGAGTTTGGCCACCCTGACATTCCGGAACTCAGCCCTCCATTGATTCTAGAACCCAGAATCTTTCAGAACAGTAGAATATTGACGTGGTAGCATTCTGGAAGTCAGACACCTTAACTTCCGACTACCAGGCATTTTAAGACTTTAGAATTCTGCCGTGCTGTGTATTCTAGAATTCTGCAACATTCCGATTCTAGAATGCAGATATTTGGTGCTTCTGGAATTCAGACACCCTTAGTTGCGGAATGTGGACATTGAATGACTCCCGAGTTCAGACACGCAAGGATTCTAGAGTTTGGCCAACCTGACATTCCGAAACTAAGTCGTCCATTGATTCTAGAACCCAGAATCATTCAGAAGGGTAGAATGCTGACGAAGTAGCATTCTGGACGTCAGACAACTTAACTTCCGGCTGGCAGGCATTTTAGGACTTTAGAATTCTGCCATGCTGTGCATTCTAGAATTCCACCACATTCCGATTCAAGAATGCAGACATTTGGTGCTTCAGGAATTCAGACACCCTGAGTTCCGGAATGTGGACATTGAATGGTTCTCGAGTTCAACCATGCAAGGATTCTAGTGTTTGGCCACCCTGACATTCAGGAACTCAGCCGTCCATTGATTATAGAACCCAGAATCTTTCAGAACGGTAGAATGCTGACGTGGTAGCATTCTGGACATCAGACAGCTAAACTTCCGGCTAGCAGGCATTTTAGGACTTTAGAATTCCACCATGCTGTGCATTCTAGAATCACACCACATTCCGATTCTAGAATGCAGACATTTGGTTCTGTTGGAATTCAAACACCCTGAGCTCCAGAATGTGGACATTGAATGACTCTCGAGTTCAGACAAGCAAGGATTCTAGAATTTGGCCACCATGACATTCCGGAACTCAGCCGTCCATTGATTCCAGAACCCAGAATCTTTCAGAACGGTAGAATACTGATGTGGTAGTATTCTGGATGTCAGACAGCTTAACTTCCGGCTAGCAGGCATTTTAGGACTTTAGAATTCCGCAGTGCTGTGCATTCCAGAATTCCAAAACATTCCGATTCTAGAATGCAGACATTTGGTGCTTCTGGAATTCAGACACCCTGAGTTCTGGAATAGGAACATTGAATGACTCTCGAGTTCAGTCAAGCAAGGATTCTAGAGTTTGGCCACCCTGACATTCCGGACCTCATCCGTGAATTGATTCTAGAACACAGAATCTTTCAGAACGGTAGAATGCTGTCGTGGTTGCATTCTGGACATCAGACACCTTAACTTCCGGCTAGCAGGCATTTTAGGACTTTAGAATTTTGCCGTGCTGTGCACTCTAGAATTCCACCACATTCCGATTCTAGAATGCAGACTTTTGATGCTTCTGGAATTCAGACACCATGAGTTCCGGAATGTGGACACTGAATGACTCTCGAGTTCAGACACGCAAGGATTCTAGAGTTTGGCCAACCTGACATTCAGGAACTCAGCCGTCCATTGATTCTAGAACCTAGAATCTTTCAGAACGGTAGAATTCTGATGTGGTAGCATTCTGGAAGTCAGACACCTTAACTTCCGTCTACCAGGCATTTTTGGACTTTAGAATTCCACCGTGCTGTGCATTCTAGAATTCCGCCACATTCCAATTCTAGAATGCAGACTTTTGATGCTTCTGGAATTCAGACCCACTGAGTTCCGGAATGTGGACATTGAATGACTCTCGAGATCAAACACGTAAGTATTCTAGATTTTGGATACCCTGAAATTTTGGAACTCAACCGTCCATTGATTCTAGAACACAGAATCTTTTGGAATGGTAGAGTGCTGACCTGGTAGCATTCTGCACGTTAGACACCTGAACTTCTGGCTAGCAGGCATTTTAGGACTTTAGAATTCCGCCGTGCTGTGCATTCTAGAATTCCACCACATTCCGATTCTAGAATGCAGACGTTTGTTGCTTCTGTAATTCAGACCCCCTGAGTTCTGGAATGTGGAGATTGAAAGACTCTCGAGTTCAGACACATAAGGATTGTAGAGTTTGGCCACCCTGACATTCCGGAACTAAACCGTCCATTGATTCTTGAACCCAGAATCTTTCAGAATGGTAGGATGCTGATATGGCAGCATTCTGGACGTTAAACACCTTAACTTCGGGATAGCAAGCATTTTAGGACGTTAGAATTCCGTCGTTCTGTGCATTCTAGAGATCCGCCACATTCCGATTCTAGAATCCAGACATTTGATGCTCCTGGAACTCAGACACCCTGAGTTCCAGAATGTGGACATTGAATGACTCTCGAGTACAGACACGCAAGTATTCTAGAGTTTGGCCACCCTGACATTCCGGAACTCAGCCGTCAATTTATTCTAGAACCCAGAATCTTTCAGAAGGGTAGAATGCTGATGTGGTAGCATTCTGGACATCAGACACCTTAACTTCCGGCTAGCAGGCATTTTAGGACTTTCGAAATCCACTGTGCTGTGCAGTCTAGAATTCCGCCGCATTCGGATTCAAGAAAGCAGACATTTGTTACTTCTGGAATTCAAACACCCTGAGTTCCGGAATGTGGACATTGAATGACTCTCGAGTTCAGACACGCAAGGATTCTAGAATATGGGCACCCACACCTTCTGGAACTCAGCCGTCCATTGATTCTAGAACCCAGAATCTTTCAGAATGGCAAAATGATGACGTGGTCGTATTTTGGACGTCAGACACCTTAACTTCCGGCTAGTAGGTATTTTAGGACTTTAGAATTTTATTGTGCTGTGCATTCTAGAATTTCACCACATTCCGATTCTAGAATGAAGACATTTGGTGCTTCTGGAATTCAGACACCCTGAGTTCCGGAATGTGGACATTGAATGACTCTCGAGTTCAGACACGCAAGGACTCTAGAGTTTGGCCACCCTGATATTCCGGAAGTCAGCCATACATTGATTCTAGAACACAGAATCTTTCAGAACTCTAGAATGCTGACGTGGTAGCATTCTGGAGGTCAGACAAATTAAGTCCCGGCAAGCAGGCATTTTAGGTCTTTAGAATTCCACCGTGCTGTTCATACTAGAATTCCGCCACATAGCGATTCTAGAATACAGACTTTTGGTGCTTCTGGAATTCAGACCCCCTGAGTTCCGGAATGTGGACATTGAATGACTCTCGAGTTCAGACACGTAAGGATTCTAGAATTTGGCCACCCTGACATTCCTCAACTCAGCCTTCCATTGATTCTAGAACCCAGAATCTTTCAGAATGGTAGAATGCTGACCTCGTAGCATTCTGGACGTCAGATACCTTAACTTCCGGCTAGCAGGCATTTTAGGATTTCAGAATTCCACTGTGCTGTGCATTCTGGAATTCCACGACATTCCGATTCTAGAATGCACACAGTTGGTGCTTCTGGAATTCATACACCCTGAGTTCTGGAATGTGGACATTGAATTAGTCTCGAGTTCAGACACACAAGGATTCTAGAGTTTGGCCACCCTGACATTCCAGAACTCAGCCGTCCATTGATTCTAGAACCCAGAATCTTTCAGAATGGTAGAATGCTGACGTGGTAGCATTCGGGACGTCAGACACCTTAATTTCCGGCTAGCAGTCATTTTTGGACTTTAGAATTTCTCGGTGCTGTGCATTCTAGAACTCTGCCACATTCCGATTCTAGAATGCTGACATTTGGTGTTTCTGGAATTCAGACACCCTGAGTTCTGGAATGTGGACATTGAATGACTCTCGAGTTCAGACACGCAAGGACTCTAGAGTTTGGCCACCCTGACATTCCGGAACTCAGCCATAAATTGATTCTAGAACACAGAATCATTCAGAACTGTAGAATGCTGACGTGGTAGCATTCTTGACGTCAGACAAATTAACTCCCGGCTAGCAGGCATTTTAGGTCTTTAGACTTCCACCATGCTGTGCATTCTATAATTCTGCCACATTGTGGTTCTAGAATACAGACTTTTGGTGCTTCTGGAATTCAGACCCCCTGAGTTCCGGAATGTGGACATTGAATGACTCTTGAGTTCAGACACGTAAGGATTCTAGAGTTTGGCCACCCTGACATTCCAGAACTCAGCCGTCCATTGATGCTAGAACCCAGTATCATTCAGAACGGTAGAATGCTGATGTGGTAGCAATCTGGACGTCAGATATCTTAACTTCTGGATAGCAGGCATTTTAGGACTTTAGAATTCCGCCGTGCTGTGCATTCTAGAATTCCGCCATATTCCGATTCTAGAATGCAGACATTTGGTGCTTCTGGAATTCAGACACCCTGAGTTCCGGCATGTGAACATTGAATGACTCTCGGGTTTAGACACGTAAGGATTCTAGAGTTTGGCCAGCCTGACATTCCAGAACTCAAACATCCATTGACTCTAGAACCCAAAATCTTTCAGAATGGTAGAAGGCTGACCTCGTAGCATTCTGGACGTCAGATACCTTAACTTCCGGCTAGCAGGTATTTTAGGAATTAACAATTCCGCCGTGCTGTGCATTCTAGAATTCTGCCACATTCCCATTCTAGAATGCCGACATTTGGTGCTTCTGGAAATCAGACGCTCTGAGTTCCGGTATGTGGACATTAAATTACTCTCGAGATCAGATACGTAAGGAATCTAGAGTTTGGCCACCCTGATATTCTGGAACTCAGCTGTCCATTGATTCTAGAACCCAGAATTTTTCAGAATGTTAGAATGCTGACGTGGTAGCATTCTGGACGTCAGACACCTTAACTTCCGGATGGCAGGCATTTTAGGACTTTAGAATTTCTCCGTGCTGTGCAATCTAGAATTCCACCACAATCCGATTCCAGAATGCAGACATTTGGTGCTTCTGGAATTCAGACACCCTGAGTTCCATAATGTGGACATTGAATGACTCTCGAGTTCAGACACGCAAGGATTCTAGAGTTTGGCCACCCTGACATTCCAGAAATACACCGTCAATTGATTCTAGAACCCAGAATCTTTCAGAATGGTAGAATGCTGACGTGGTAGCATTCTGGACGTCAGACACCTTAACTTCCGGCTAGCAGCCATTTTTGGACTTTAGAATTTCTCCGTGCTGTGCAATCTAGAATTCCACCACAATCCGATACTTGAATGCAGACACTTGGTGCTTCTGGAATTCAGACACCCTGAGTTCTGGAATGTGGACATTGAATGACTCTCGAGTTCAGACAGGTAAGGATTCCAGAGTTTGAACAACCTGATTTTCTGGAAATCAACCGTCCATTGATTCTAGAAACCAGAATCTTTCAGAATGGTAGAATGCTGACATGGTAGCATTCTGGACGTCAGACACCTTAACTTCCGGCTAGCAGGCATTTTAGGACTTTATAATTTTGCCGTGTTGTGCATTCTAGAACTCTGCCACATTCCGATTCTAGAATGCAGACATTTGGTGTTTCTGGAATTCAGATACGCTGAGTGCCGGAATGTGGACATTGAATGACTCTCGGGTTCAAACACAAAAGGATTGTAGAGTTTGGCCACCCTGACTTTCTGGAACTCAGCCGTCCATTGATTCTAGAACCCAGAATCTTTCAGAATGGAAGAATGCTGACGTGGTAGCATTCTGGACGTCAGACACCTTAACTTCTGGCTAGCAGGCATTTTAGGACTTTAGAATTCCGCCGTGCTGTGCATTCCAGAATTCCGCCAGATTCCGATTCTAGAATGAAGACATTTGGTGCTTCTGGAATTCAGACACACTGAGTTCCGGAATGTGGACATTGAATGACTCTCGAGTTCAGACACGCAAGGATTCTAGAGTTTGGCCAGCCTGACATTCCGGAACTCAGCCATACATTGATTCTAGAACAAAGAATCTTTCAGAATTGTAGAATGCTGACGTGGTAGCATTCTGGACGTCAGACAAATTAACTCCCGGCTAGCAGGCATTTTAGGTCTTTAGAATTCCACCGTGCTGTGCATTCTAGAATACCGCCACATTGCGATTCTAGAAAACAGACTTTTGGTGCTTCTGGAATTCAGACACCCTGAGTTCCGGAATGTGGACATTGAATGACTCTCGAGTTCAGACATGTAAGCATTCTAGAGTTTGGCCACCCTGACATTCCAGAACTCAGCCGTCAATTGATTCTAGAACCCAGAATCTTTCAGAATGGTAGAATGCTGACCTCGTAGCATTCTGGACGCAGATACCTTAACTTCCGGCTAGCAGGCATTTTAGGAAATTACAATTCTGCCGTGCTGGGCATTCTAGAATTCCGCAACATTCCGATTCTAGAATGCGGACATTTGGTGCTTCTGGAATTCAGACCCTCTGAGTTCCGGAATGTGGACATTGAATGACTCTCGAGATCAGATATGTAAAGATTCTAGAGTATGGCCACCCTGACATTCCGGAACAAAACCATCCATTGATTCTTTAACCCAGAATCTTTCAGAATGATAGGATGCTGATGTGGCAGCATTCTGGACGTTAGACAGCTTAACTTCTGGCTAGCAGGCATTTTAGGAGTTTAGAATTCTGCCGTGCTGTGCTTTCTAGAGATCCGCCACATTCCGATTCAAAAATGCAGACTTTTGATGCTTCTGGAATTCAGACACCCTGAGTTCCGGAATGTGGACACTGAATGACTCTCGAGTTCAGACACGCAAGGATTCTAGAGTTTGGCCACCCTTGCGTTCCGGAACTCAGCCGTCAATTGATTCTAGAACCCACAATCTTTCACAATGGTAGAATAATGACGTGGTAGCATTCTGGACATCAGACACCTTAACTTCTGGCTAGCAGGCATTTTAGGACTTTAGAATTCCACCGTGCTGTGCATTCTAGAATTTCACCACATTCCGATTCTAGAATACAGACATTTGGTGCTTCTGGAATTCAGACACCCTGAGTTCCAGAATGTGGACATTCAATGACTCTCGAGTTCAGACACGCAAGGATTCTAGAGTTTGTCCACCCTGACATTACAGAACAAAGCCGTCCATGTTTTCTAGAACTCAGTATCTTTCAAAATGGTAGAATGCTGACGTGGTAGCATTCTGGACGACAGACACCTTAACTTCCGGCTAGCAGTCATTTTAGGAGTATAGAATTTCTCTGTGCTGTGCATTCTAGAATTCCGCCACATTCCGATTCTAAAATGCGGTAATTTGGTGCTTCTGGAATTCAGACACCCTGAGTTCCGGAATGTGGACTTTGAATGACTCTCGAGTTCAGAGATGCAAGGAATGTAGAGTTTGGCCACCCTGACATTCTGGAACTCAGCCGTCCATTGATTATAGAACCCAGAATCTTTCAGAATGGTAGAATGCTGACATGGTAACATTCTGGATGTCAGACACCTTAACTTCCGGCTAGCAGGCATTTTAGGACTTTAGAATTCCACGATGTTGTGCATTCTAGAATTCCGCCATATTCCGATTCTAGAATGCAGACATTCGGTGTTACTGGAATTCACATACCCTGAGTTCCGGAATGTGGTCATTGAATGACTCTCGAGTTCAGACACGCAATGATTCTAGAGTTTGGCCAACCTGACATTATGGAATGCAACCGTCCATTGATTCTAGAACCCAGAATCTTTCAGAATGGTAGGATGCTGGCGTGATAGCATTCTGGACGTCAGACACCTTAACTTCTGGCTAGCAGGCATTATAGGACTTTAGAATTCCGCCATGCTGTGCATTCTAGATTTCCGCCACATTCCTATTCTAGAATGCAGACATTTGGTTCTTCTGGAATTCAGACAGCATGAGTTCCGGAATGTGAATATTGTATGACTCTCGAGTTCAGACACACAAGGATTCTAGAGTTTAGCCACCTTGACATTCCGGAACTCAGCCTTCCATTGATTCTAGACCCAGTATCTTTCAGAACGGTAGAATGATGACGTGGTAGCATTCTGGACGTCAGACACTTTAACTTTCGGCTAGGAGGCATTTTAGGACTTTAGAATTCCACCATGCTGTGCATTCTACAATTTCGCCACATTCCGATTCCAGAATTCAAACATTTGTTGCTTCTGGAATTCAGACACCCTGCGTTCCGGAATGTGGACATTGAATGATTCTCGAGTTCAGACACGGAAGGATTCTAGAGTTTGGCCACCCTGACATTCAGGAACTCAGTCATATATTGATTCTAGAACACAGAATCTTTCAGAACTGTAGAATGCTGACGTGTTTGCATTCTGGACGTCAGACAAATTAACTTCCGGCTAGCAGGCATTTTAGGTCTTTAAAATTCCACCGTGCTGTGCATTCTAGAATTCTGCCACGTTGCGAATCTAGAATACAGACTTATGGTTCCTCTAGGATTCAGACCCCCTGAGTTCCGGAATGTGTACATTGAATGACTCTCGAGTTCATACACATAAGGACAGTAGAGTTTGGCCCCTCTGACATTCCAGAACTCAGCCGTCCATTGATTCTGGAACCCAGAATCTTTCAGAATGGTAGGATGTTGGCGTGGTAGCATTCTGGACGTCAGACACTTTAAGTTCTTGGTAGCAGGCATTATAGGATATTAGAATTCCACTGTGCTGTGCATTCTAGAATTCCGCCACAGTCCAAATGTAGAATGCAGACATTTGGTGCTTCTGGAAATCAGACACCCTGAGTTCCGGCATGTGGACATTGAATGACACTCGAGTTCAGACACATAAGCATTCTAGAGTTTGGCCACACTGACATTCCAGATGTCAGCCGTCCAATGACTCTAGAATCCAGACTCCTTCAGAACAGTAGAATGCTGACATAGTAGCTTTCTGGACGTCAGACAACTTAACTTCCGTCTAGCAGGCATTTTAGGACTTTAGAATTCGGCCGTGCTGTGCATTCTAGAAATCCGCCACATTCCGATTCTTGAATGCAGACATTTGGTGCTTCTGGAAATCAGATACCCTGAGTTCCGGCATGTGGACATTGAATGACGCTCGAGTTCAAACACGTAAGGATTGTAGAGTTTCGCCACCCTGACATTCCGGAACTCAACCGTCCATTGATTCTAGAAAAAAGAATCTTTCAGAATGTTAGAATGCTGACGTGGTAGCATTCTGGACGTCAGACACCTTAACTTCCGGCTATCAGGCATTTTAGGACTTTAGTATTCTGCCGTGCGGTGCATTCTAAAATTCCGCCACATTCCGATTCTAGAATACAGACATTTGGTGCTTCTGGAATTCAGACACCCTGAGTCCCGGAATGTGGACATTGAATGACTCTCCAGTTCAGACATGCAAGGATGCTAGAATTTGGCCAACCTGACATTCCGGACCTCATCCGTGAATTGATTCTAGAACCCAGAATCTTTGAGAATGGTAGAATGCTGACTTGGTAGCATTCTGGACATCAGACACCTTAACTTCCCACTAGTAGGCATTTTAGGACTTTAGAATTTTGCCGGGCTGTGCATTCTAGATATCCGCCACATTCCGATTCTAGAATCCACACATTTGGGGATTCTGGAATTCAAACAACCTGAGTTCCGGAATGTGGACATTGAATGACTGTCGATTTCAGACACGCAAGTATTCTAGCGTTTGGGCACTGACAACTTTTGGAACTCAGGTGTCCATTGATTCTAGAACTCAGAATCTTTCAGAACGGTAGAATGATGATGTGATCACATTCTGGACGTCAGACCCCTTAAATTCTGATGAGCAGGAATTTTAGAACTTTAGAATTCCGCTGTGGTTTGCATTGTAGAATTCCACCACATTCCGATTCTAGAATGCAGACATTTGTTGCTTCTGGAATTCAGACTCCCTGAGTTCCCGAATGTGGACATTGAATGACTCTCGAGTTCAGACACTCAAGGATTCTAGAGTTTGGACACCCTGACATTCCGGAACTCTGCCGTCCATTGATTCTAGATCCCAGAATCTTTCAGAACGGTGGAATGCTGACGTGGTAGCGTTCTGGACGTCAGACCCCTTAACTTCCGGCTAGAAGGCATTTTACGACTTTAGAATTCTGCCTTCTTGTTCATTCTAGAATTTCGCCACATTCCAGTGCTAGAATGCAGACATTTGGTGCTTCTGGAATTCAGACACCCTGACTTCCGGAATGTGGACATTGAATGACTCTCGAGTTCAGACACGCAGCATTTTAGAGTTTGGCCACCCTGACATTCCGGAACTCAGCCCTCCATTGATTCTAGAACCCAGAATCTTTCAGAACAGTAGAATATTGACGTGGTAGCATTCTGGAAGTCAGACACCTTAACTTCCGACTACCAGGCATTTTAAGACTTTAGAATTCTGCCGTGCTGTGTATTCTAGAATTCTGCAACATTCCGATTCTAGAATGCAGATATTTGGTGCTTCTGGAATTCAGACACCCTTAGTTGCGGAATGTGGACATTGAATGACTCCCGAGTTCAGACACGCAAGGATTCTAGAGTTTGGCCAACCTGACATTCCGAAACTAAGTCGTCCATTGATTCTAGAACCCAGAATCATTCAGAAGGGTAGAATGCTGACGAAGTAGCATTCTGGACGTCAGACAACTTAACTTCCGGCTGGCAGGCATTTTAGGACTTTAGAATTCTGCCATGCTGTGCATTCTAGAATTCCACCACATTCCGATTCAAGAATGCAGACATTTGGTGCTTCAGGAATTCAGACACCCTGAGTTCCGGAATGTGGACATTGAATGGTTCTCGAGTTCAACCATGCAAGGATTCTAGTGTTTGGCCACCCTGACATTCAGGAACTCAGCCGTCCATTGATTATAGAACCCAGAATCTTTCAGAACGGTAGAATGCTGACGTGGTAGCATTCTGGACATCAGACAGCTAAACTTCCGGCTAGCAGGCATTTTAGGACTTTAGAATTCCACCATGCTGTGCATTCTAGAATCACACCACATTCCGATTCTAGAATGCAGACATTTGGTTCTGTTGGAATTCAAACACCCTGAGCTCCAGAATGTGGACATTGAATGACTCTCGAGTTCAGACAAGCAAGGATTCTAGAATTTGGCCACCATGACATTCCGGAACTCAGCCGTCCATTGATTCCAGAACCCAGAATCTTTCAGAACGGTAGAATACTGATGTGGTAGTATTCTGGATGTCAGACAGCTTAACTTCCGGCTAGCAGGCATTTTAGGACTTTAGAATTCCGCAGTGCTGTGCATTCCAGAATTCCAAAACATTCCGATTCTAGAATGCAGACATTTGGTGCTTCTGGAATTCAGACACCCTGAGTTCTGGAATAGGAACATTGAATGACTCTCGAGTTCAGTCAAGCAAGGATTCTAGAGTTTGGCCACCCTGACATTCCGGACCTCATCCGTGAATTGATTCTAGAACACAGAATCTTTCAGAACGGTAGAATGCTGTCGTGGTTGCATTCTGGACATCAGACACCTTAACTTCCGGCTAGCAGGCATTTTAGGACTTTAGAATTTTGCCGTGCTGTGCACTCTAGAATTCCACCACATTCCGATTCTAGAATGCAGACTTTTGATGCTTCTGGAATTCAGACACCATGAGTTCCGGAATGTGGACACTGAATGACTCTCGAGTTCAGACACGCAAGGATTCTAGAGTTTGGCCAACCTGACATTCAGGAACTCAGCCGTCCATTGATTCTAGAACCTAGAATCTTTCAGAACGGTAGAATTCTGATGTGGTAGCATTCTGGAAGTCAGACACCTTAACTTCCGTCTACCAGGCATTTTTGGACTTTAGAATTCCACCGTGCTGTGCATTCTAGAATTCCGCCACATTCCAATTCTAGAATGCAGACTTTTGATGCTTCTGGAATTCAGACCCACTGAGTTCCGGAATGTGGACATTGAATGACTCTCGAGATCAAACACGTAAGTATTCTAGATTTTGGATACCCTGAAATTTTGGAACTCAACCGTCCATTGATTCTAGAACACAGAATCTTTTGGAATGGTAGAGTGCTGACCTGGTAGCATTCTGCACGTTAGACACCTGAACTTCTGGCTAGCAGGCATTTTAGGACTTTAGAATTCCGCCGTGCTGTGCATTCTAGAATTCCACCACATTCCGATTCTAGAATGCAGACGTTTGTTGCTTCTGTAATTCAGACCCCCTGAGTTCTGGAATGTGGAGATTGAAAGACTCTCGAGTTCAGACACATAAGGATTGTAGAGTTTGGCCACCCTGACATTCCGGAACTAAACCGTCCATTGATTCTTGAACCCAGAATCTTTCAGAATGGTAGGATGCTGATATGGCAGCATTCTGGACGTTAAACACCTTAACTTCGGGATAGCAAGCATTTTAGGACGTTAGAATTCCGTCGTTCTGTGCATTCTAGAGATCCGCCACATTCCGATTCTAGAATCCAGACATTTGATGCTCCTGGAACTCAGACACCCTGAGTTCCAGAATGTGGACATTGAATGACTCTCGAGTACAGACACGCAAGTATTCTAGAGTTTGGCCACCCTGACATTCCGGAACTCAGCCGTCAATTTATTCTAGAACCCAGAATCTTTCAGAAGGGTAGAATGCTGATGTGGTAGCATTCTGGACATCAGACACCTTAACTTCCGGCTAGCAGGCATTTTAGGACTTTCGAAATCCACTGTGCTGTGCAGTCTAGAATTCCGCCGCATTCGGATTCAAGAAAGCAGACATTTGTTACTTCTGGAATTCAAACACCCTGAGTTCCGGAATGTGGACATTGAATGACTCTCGAGTTCAGACACGCAAGGATTCTAGAATATGGGCACCCACACCTTCTGGAACTCAGCCGTCCATTGATTCTAGAACCCAGAATCTTTCAGAATGGCAAAATGATGACGTGGTCGTATTTTGGACGTCAGACACCTTAACTTCCGGCTAGTAGGTATTTTAGGACTTTAGAATTTTATTGTGCTGTGCATTCTAGAATTTCACCACATTCCGATTCTAGAATGAAGACATTTGGTGCTTCTGGAATTCAGACACCCTGAGTTCCGGAATGTGGACATTGAATGACTCTCGAGTTCAGACACGCAAGGACTCTAGAGTTTGGCCACCCTGATATTCCGGAAGTCAGCCATACATTGATTCTAGAACACAGAATCTTTCAGAACTCTAGAATGCTGACGTGGTAGCATTCTGGACGTCAGACAAATTAAGTCCCGGCAAGCAGGCATTTTAGGTCTTTAGAATTCCACCGTGCTGTTCATACTAGAATTCCGCCACATAGCGATTCTAGAATACAGACTTTTGGTGCTTCTGGAATTCAGACCCCCTGAGTTCCGGAATGTGGACATTGAATGACTCTCGAGTTCAGACACGTAAGGATTCTAGAATTTGGCCACCCTGACATTCCTCAACTCAGCCTTCCATTGATTCTAGAACCCAGAATCTTTCAGAATGGTAGAATGCTGACCTCGTAGCATTCTGGACGTCAGATACCTTAACTTCCGGCTAGCAGGCATTTTAGGATTTCAGAATTCCACTGTGCTGTGCATTCTGGAATTCCACGACATTCCGATTCTAGAATGCACACAGTTGGTGCTTCTGGAATTCATACACCCTGAGTTCTGGAATGTGGACATTGAATTAGTCTCGAGTTCAGACACACAAGGATTCTAGAGTTTGGCCACCCTGACATTCCAGAACTCAGCCGTCCATTGATTCTAGAACCCAGAATCTTTCAGAATGGTAGAATGCTGACGTGGTAGCATTCGGGACGTCAGACACCTTAATTTCCGGCTAGCAGTCATTTTTGGACTTTAGAATTTCTCGGTGCTGTGCATTCTAGAACTCTGCCACATTCCGATTCTAGAATGCTGACATTTGGTGTTTCTGGAATTCAGACACCCTGAGTTCTGGAATGTGGACATTGAATGACTCTCGAGTTCAGACACGCAAGGATTCTAGAGTTTGGCCAGCCTGACATTCCGGAACTCAGCCATACATTGATTCTAGAACAAAGAATCTTTCAGAATTGTAGAATGCTGACGTGGTAGCATTCTGGACGTCAGACAAATTAACTCCCGGCTAGCAGGCATTTTAGGTCTTTAGAATTCCACCGTGCTGTGCATTCTAGAATACCGCCACATTGCGATTCTAGAAAACAGACTTTTGGTGCTTCTGGAATTCAGACACCCTGAGTTCCGGAATGTGGACATTGAATGACTCTCGAGTTCAGACATGTAAGCATTCTAGAGTTTGGCCACCCTGACATTCCAGAACTCAGCCGTCAATTGATTCTAGAACCCAGAATCTTTCAGAATGGTAGAATGCTGACCTCGTAGCATTCTGGACGCAGATACCTTAACTTCCGGCTAGCAGGCATTTTAGGAAATTACAATTCTGCCGTGCTGGGCATTCTAGAATTCCGCAACATTCCGATTCTAGAATGCGGACATTTGGTGCTTCTGGAATTCAGACCCTCTGAGTTCCGGAATGTGGACATTGAATGACTCTCGAGATCAGATATGTAAAGATTCTAGAGTATGGCCACCCTGACATTCCGGAACAAAACCATCCATTGATTCTTTAACCCAGAATCTTTCAGAATGATAGGATGCTGATGTGGCAGCATTCTGGACGTTAGACAGCTTAACTTCTGGCTAGCAGGCATTTTAGGAGTTTAGAATTCTGCCGTGCTGTGCTTTCTAGAGATCCGCCACATTCCGATTCAAAAATGCAGACTTTTGATGCTTCTGGAATTCAGACACCCTGAGTTCCGGAATGTGGACACTGAATGACTCTCGAGTTCAGACACGCAAGGATTCTAGAGTTTGGCCACCCTTGCGTTCCGGAACTCAGCCGTCAATTGATTCTAGAACCCACAATCTTTCACAATGGTAGAATAATGACGTGGTAGCATTCTGGACATCAGACACCTTAACTTCTGGCTAGCAGGCATTTTAGGACTTTAGAATTCCACCGTGCTGTGCATTCTAGAATTTCACCACATTCCGATTCTAGAATACAGACATTTGGTGCTTCTGGAATTCAGACACCCTGAGTTCCAGAATGTGGACATTCAATGACTCTCGAGTTCAGACACGCAAGGATTCTAGAGTTTGTCCACCCTGACATTACAGAACAAAGCCGTCCATGTTTTCTAGAACTCAGTATCTTTCAAAATGGTAGAATGCTGACGTGGTAGCATTCTGGACGACAGACACCTTAACTTCCGGCTAGCAGTCATTTTAGGAGTATAGAATTTCTCTGTGCTGTGCATTCTAGAATTCCGCCACATTCCGATTCTAAAATGCGGTAATTTGGTGCTTCTGGAATTCAGACACCCTGAGTTCCGGAATGTGGACTTTGAATGACTCTCGAGTTCAGAGATGCAAGGAATGTAGAGTTTGGCCACCCTGACATTCTGGAACTCAGCCGTCCATTGATTATAGAACCCAGAATCTTTCAGAATGGTAGAATGCTGACATGGTAACATTCTGGATGTCAGACACCTTAACTTCCGGCTAGCAGGCATTTTAGGACTTTAGAATTCCACGATGTTGTGCATTCTAGAATTCCGCCATATTCCGATTCTAGAATGCAGACATTCGGTGTTACTGGAATTCACATACCCTGAGTTCCGGAATGTGGTCATTGAATGACTCTCGAGTTCAGACACGCAATGATTCTAGAGTTTGGCCAACCTGACATTATGGAATGCAACCGTCCATTGATTCTAGAACCCAGAATCTTTCAGAATGGTAGGATGCTGGCGTGATAGCATTCTGGACGTCAGACACCTTAACTTCTGGCTAGCAGGCATTATAGGACTTTAGAATTCCGCCATGCTGTGCATTCTAGATTTCCGCCACATTCCTATTCTAGAATGCAGACATTTGGTTCTTCTGGAATTCAGACAGCATGAGTTCCGGAATGTGAATATTGTATGACTCTCGAGTTCAGACACACAAGGATTCTAGAGTTTAGCCACCTTGACATTCCGGAACTCAGCCTTCCATTGATTCTAGACCCAGTATCTTTCAGAACGGTAGAATGATGACGTGGTAGCATTCTGGACGTCAGACACTTTAACTTTCGGCTAGGAGGCATTTTAGGACTTTAGAATTCCACCATGCTGTGCATTCTACAATTTCGCCACATTCCGATTCCAGAATTCAAACATTTGTTGCTTCTGGAATTCAGACACCCTGCGTTCCGGAATGTGGACATTGAATGATTCTCGAGTTCAGACACGGAAGGATTCTAGAGTTTGGCCACCCTGACATTCAGGAACTCAGTCATATATTGATTCTAGAACACAGAATCTTTCAGAACTGTAGAATGCTGACGTGTTTGCATTCTGGACGTCAGACAAATTAACTTCCGGCTAGCAGGCATTTTAGGTCTTTAAAATTCCACCGTGCTGTGCATTCTAGAATTCTGCCACGTTGCGAATCTAGAATACAGACTTATGGTTCCTCTAGGATTCAGACCCCCTGAGTTCCGGAATGTGTACATTGAATGACTCTCGAGTTCATACACATAAGGACAGTAGAGTTTGGCCCCTCTGACATTCCAGAACTCAGCCGTCCATTGATTCTGGAACCCAGAATCTTTCAGAATGGTAGGATGTTGGCGTGGTAGCATTCTGGACGTCAGACACTTTAAGTTCTTGGTAGCAGGCATTATAGGATATTAGAATTCCACTGTGCTGTGCATTCTAGAATTCCGCCACAGTCCAAATGTAGAATGCAGACATTTGGTGCTTCTGGAAATCAGACACCCTGAGTTCCGGCATGTGGACATTGAATGACACTCGAGTTCAGACACATAAGCATTCTAGAGTTTGGCCACACTGACATTCCAGATGTCAGCCGTCCAATGACTCTAGAATCCAGACTCCTTCAGAACAGTAGAATGCTGACATAGTAGCTTTCTGGACGTCAGACAACTTAACTTCCGTCTAGCAGGCATTTTAGGACTTTAGAATTCGGCCGTGCTGTGCATTCTAGAAATCCGCCACATTCCGATTCTTGAATGCAGACATTTGGTGCTTCTGGAAATCAGATACCCTGAGTTCCGGCATGTGGACATTGAATGACGCTCGAGTTCAAACACGTAAGGATTGTAGAGTTTCGCCACCCTGACATTCCGGAACTCAACCGTCCATTGATTCTAGAAAAAAGAATCTTTCAGAATGTTAGAATGCTGACGTGGTAGCATTCTGGACGTCAGACACCTTAACTTCCGGCTATCAGGCATTTTAGGACTTTAGTATTCTGCCGTGCGGTGCATTCTAAAATTCCGCCACATTCCGATTCTAGAATACAGACATTTGGTGCTTCTGGAATTCAGACACCCTGAGTCCCGGAATGTGGACATTGAATGACTCTCGAGTTCAGACATGCAAGGATGCTAGAATTTGGCCAACCTGACATTCCGGACCTCATCCGTGAATTGATTCTAGAACCCAGAATCTTTGAGAATGGTAGAATGCTGACTTGGTAGCATTCTGGACATCAGACACCTTAACTTCCCACTAGTAGGCATTTTAGGACTTTAGAATTTTGCCGGGCTGTGCATTCTAGATATCCGCCACATTCCGATTCTAGAATCCACACATTTGGGGATTCTGGAATTCAAACAACCTGAGTTCCGGAATGTGGACATTGAATGACTGTCGATTTCAGACACGCAAGTATTCTAGCGTTTGGGCACTGACAACTTTTGGAACTCAGGTGTCCATTGATTCTAGAACTCAGAATCTTTCAGAACGGTAGAATGATGATGTGATCACATTCTGGACGTCAGACCCCTTAAATTCTGATGAGCAGGAATTTTAGAACTTTAGAATTCCGCTGTGGTTTGCATTGTAGAATTCCACCACATTCCGATTCTAGAATGCAGACATTTGTTGCTTCTGGAATTCAGACTCCCTGAGTTCCCGAATGTGGACATTGAATGACTCTCGAGTTCAGACACTCAAGGATTCTAGAGTTTGGACACCCTGACATTCCGGAACTCTGCCGTCCATTGATTCTAGATCCCAGAATCTTTCAGAACGGTGGAATGCTGACGTGGTAGCGTTCTGGACGTCAGACCCCTTAACTTCCGGCTAGAAGGCATTTTACGACTTTAGAATTCTGCCTTCTTGTTCATTCTAGAATTTCGCCACATTCCAGTGCTAGAATGCAGACATTTGGTGCTTCTGGAATTCAGACACCCTGACTTCCGGAATGTGGACATTGAATGACTCTCGAGTTCAGACACGCAGCATTTTAGAGTTTGGCCACCCTGACATTCCGGAACTCAGCCCTCCATTGATTCTAGAACCCAGAATCTTTCAGAACAGTAGAATATTGACGTGGTAGCATTCTGGAAGTCAGACACCTTAACTTCCGACTACCAGGCATTTTAAGACTTTAGAATTCTGCCGTGCTGTGTATTCTAGAATTCTGCAACATTCCGATTCTAGAATGCAGATATTTGGTGCTTCTGGAATTCAGACACCCTTAGTTGCGGAATGTGGACATTGAATGACTCCCGAGTTCAGACACGCAAGGATTCTAGAGTTTGGCCAACCTGACATTCCGAAACTAAGTCGTCCATTGATTCTAGAACCCAGAATCATTCAGAAGGGTAGAATGCTGACGAAGTAGCATTCTGGACGTCAGACAACTTAACTTCCGGCTGGCAGGCATTTTAGGACTTTAGAATTCTGCCATGCTGTGCATTCTAGAATTCCACCACATTCCGATTCAAGAATGCAGACATTTGGTGCTTCAGGAATTCAGACACCCTGAGTTCCGGAATGTGGACATTGAATGGTTCTCGAGTTCAACCATGCAAGGATTCTAGTGTTTGGCCACCCTGACATTCAGGAACTCAGCCGTCCATTGATTATAGAACCCAGAATCTTTCAGAACGGTAGAATGCTGACGTGGTAGCATTCTGGACATCAGACAGCTAAACTTCCGGCTAGCAGGCATTTTAGGACTTTAGAATTCCACCATGCTGTGCATTCTAGAATCACACCACATTCCGATTCTAGAATGCAGACATTTGGTTCTGTTGGAATTCAAACACCCTGAGCTCCAGAATGTGGACATTGAATGACTCTCGAGTTCAGACAAGCAAGGATTCTAGAATTTGGCCACCATGACATTCCGGAACTCAGCCGTCCATTGATTCCAGAACCCAGAATCTTTCAGAACGGTAGAATACTGATGTGGTAGTATTCTGGATGTCAGACAGCTTAACTTCCGGCTAGCAGGCATTTTAGGACTTTAGAATTCCGCAGTGCTGTGCATTCCAGAATTCCAAAACATTCCGATTCTAGAATGCAGACATTTGGTGCTTCTGGAATTCAGACACCCTGAGTTCTGGAATAGGAACATTGAATGACTCTCGAGTTCAGTCAAGCAAGGATTCTAGAGTTTGGCCACCCTGACATTCCGGACCTCATCCGTGAATTGATTCTAGAACACAGAATCTTTCAGAACGGTAGAATGCTGTCGTGGTTGCATTCTGGACATCAGACACCTTAACTTCCGGCTAGCAGGCATTTTAGGACTTTAGAATTTTGCCGTGCTGTGCACTCTAGAATTCCACCACATTCCGATTCTAGAATGCAGACTTTTGATGCTTCTGGAATTCAGACACCATGAGTTCCGGAATGTGGACACTGAATGACTCTCGAGTTCAGACACGCAAGGATTCTAGAGTTTGGCCAACCTGACATTCAGGAACTCAGCCGTCCATTGATTCTAGAACCTAGAATCTTTCAGAACGGTAGAATTCTGATGTGGTAGCATTCTGGAAGTCAGACACCTTAACTTCCGTCTACCAGGCATTTTTGGACTTTAGAATTCCACCGTGCTGTGCATTCTAGAATTCCGCCACATTCCAATTCTAGAATGCAGACTTTTGATGCTTCTGGAATTCAGACCCACTGAGTTCCGGAATGTGGACATTGAATGACTCTCGAGATCAAACACGTAAGTATTCTAGATTTTGGATACCCTGAAATTTTGGAACTCAACCGTCCATTGATTCTAGAACACAGAATCTTTTGGAATGGTAGAGTGCTGACCTGGTAGCATTCTGCACGTTAGACACCTGAACTTCTGGCTAGCAGGCATTTTAGGACTTTAGAATTCCGCCGTGCTGTGCATTCTAGAATTCCACCACATTCCGATTCTAGAATGCAGACGTTTGTTGCTTCTGTAATTCAGACCCCCTGAGTTCTGGAATGTGGAGATTGAAAGACTCTCGAGTTCAGACACATAAGGATTGTAGAGTTTGGCCACCCTGACATTCCGGAACTAAACCGTCCATTGATTCTTGAACCCAGAATCTTTCAGAATGGTAGGATGCTGATATGGCAGCATTCTGGACGTTAAACACCTTAACTTCGGGATAGCAAGCATTTTAGGACGTTAGAATTCCGTCGTTCTGTGCATTCTAGAGATCCGCCACATTCCGATTCTAGAATCCAGACATTTGATGCTCCTGGAACTCAGACACCCTGAGTTCCAGAATGTGGACATTGAATGACTCTCGAGTACAGACACGCAAGTATTCTAGAGTTTGGCCACCCTGACATTCCGGAACTCAGCCGTCAATTTATTCTAGAACCCAGAATCTTTCAGAAGGGTAGAATGCTGATGTGGTAGCATTCTGGACATCAGACACCTTAACTTCCGGCTAGCAGGCATTTTAGGACTTTCGAAATCCACTGTGCTGTGCAGTCTAGAATTCCGCCGCATTCGGATTCAAGAAAGCAGACATTTGTTACTTCTGGAATTCAAACACCCTGAGTTCCGGAATGTGGACATTGAATGACTCTCGAGTTCAGACACGCAAGGATTCTAGAATATGGGCACCCACACCTTCTGGAACTCAGCCGTCCATTGATTCTAGAACCCAGAATCTTTCAGAATGGCAAAATGATGACGTGGTCGTATTTTGGACGTCAGACACCTTAACTTCCGGCTAGTAGGTATTTTAGGACTTTAGAATTTTATTGTGCTGTGCATTCTAGAATTTCACCACATTCCGATTCTAGAATGAAGACATTTGGTGCTTCTGGAATTCAGACACCCTGAGTTCCGGAATGTGGACATTGAATGACTCTCGAGTTCAGACACGCAAGGACTCTAGAGTTTGGCCACCCTGATATTCCGGAAGTCAGCCATACATTGATTCTAGAACACAGAATCTTTCAGAACTCTAGAATGCTGACGTGGTAGCATTCTGGACGTCAGACAAATTAAGTCCCGGCAAGCAGGCATTTTAGGTCTTTAGAATTCCACCGTGCTGTTCATACTAGAATTCCGCCACATAGCGATTCTAGAATACAGACTTTTGGTGCTTCTGGAATTCAGACCCCCTGAGTTCCGGAATGTGGACATTGAATGACTCTCGAGTTCAGACACGTAAGGATTCTAGAATTTGGCCACCCTGACATTCCTCAACTCAGCCTTCCATTGATTCTAGAACCCAGAATCTTTCAGAATGGTAGAATGCTGACCTCGTAGCATTCTGGACGTCAGATACCTTAACTTCCGGCTAGCAGGCATTTTAGGATTTCAGAATTCCACTGTGCTGTGCATTCTGGAATTCCACGACATTCCGATTCTAGAATGCACACAGTTGGTGCTTCTGGAATTCATACACCCTGAGTTCTGGAATGTGGACATTGAATTAGTCTCGAGTTCAGACACACAAGGATTCTAGAGTTTGGCCACCCTGACATTCCAGAACTCAGCCGTCCATTGATTCTAGAACCCAGAATCTTTCAGAATGGTAGAATGCTGACGTGGTAGCATTCGGGACGTCAGACACCTTAATTTCCGGCTAGCAGTCATTTTTGGACTTTAGAATTTCTCGGTGCTGTGCATTCTAGAACTCTGCCACATTCCGATTCTAGAATGCTGACATTTGGTGTTTCTGGAATTCAGACACCCTGAGTTCTGGAATGTGGACATTGAATGACTCCCGAGTTCAGACACGCAAGGACTCTAGAGTTTGGCCACCCTGACATTCCGGAACTCAGCCATAAATTGATTCTAGAACACAGAATCATTCAGAACTGTAGAATGCTGACGTGGTAGCATTCTTGACGTCAGACAAATTAACTCCCGGCTAGCAGGCATTTTAGGTCTTTAGACTTCCACCATGCTGTGCATTCTATAATTCCGCCACATTGTGGTTCTAGAATACAGACTTTTGGTGCTTCTGGAATTCAGACCCCCTGAGTTCCGGAATGTGGACATTGAATGACTCTTGAGTTCAGACACGTAAGGATTCTAGAGTTTGGCCACCCTGACATTCCAGAACTCAGCCGTCCATTGATGCTAGAACCCAGTATCATTCAGAACGGTAGAATGCTGATGTGGTAGCAATCTGGACGTCAGATATCTTAACTTCTGGATAGCAGGCATTTTAGGACTTTAGAATTCCGCCGTGCTGTGCATTCTAGAATTCCGCCATATTCCGATTCTAGAATGCAGACATTTGGTGCTTCTGGAATTCAGACACCCTGAGTTCCGGCATGTGAACATTGAATGACTCTCGGGTTTAGACACGTAAGGATTCTAGAGTTTGGCCAGCCTGACATTCCAGAACTCAAACATCCATTGACTCTAGAACCCAAAATCTTTCAGAATGGTAGAAGGCTGACCTCGTAGCATTCTGGACGTCAGATACCTTAACTTCCGGCTAGCAGGTATTTTAGGAATTAACAATTCCGCCGTGCTGTGCATTCTAGAATTCTGCCACATTCCCATTCTAGAATGCCGACATTTGGTGCTTCTGGAAATCAGACGCTCTGAGTTCCGGTATGTGGACATTAAATGACTCTCGAGATCAGATACGTAAGGAATCTAGAGTTTGGCCACCCTGATATTCTGGAACTCAGCTGTCCATTGATTCTAGAACCCAGAATTTTTCAGAATGTTAGAATGCTGACGTGGTAGCATTCTGGACGTCAGACACCTTAACTTCCGGATGGCAGGCATTTTAGGACTTTAGAATTTCTCCGTGCTGTGCAATCTAGAATTCCACCACAATCCGATTCCAGAATGCAGACATTTGGTGCTTCTGGAATTCAGACACCCTGAGTTCCATAATGTGGACATTGAATGACTCTCGAGTTCAGACACGCAAGGATTCTAGAGTTTGGCCACCCTGACATTCCAGAAATACACCGTCAATTGATTCTAGAACCCAGAATCTTTCAGAATGGTAGAATGCTGACGTGGTAGCATTCTGGACGTCAGACACCTTAACTTCCGGCTAGCAGCCATTTTTGGACTTTAGAATTTCTCCGTGCTGTGCAATCTAGAATTCCACCACAATCCGATACTTGAATGCAGACACTTGGTGCTTCTGGAATTCAGACACCCTGAGTTCTGGAATGTGGACATTGAATGACTCTCGAGTTCAGACAGGTAAGGATTCCAGAGTTTGAACAACCTGATTTTCTGGAAATCAACCGTCCATTGATTCTAGAAACCAGAATCTTTCAGAATGGTAGAATGCTGACATGGTAGCATTCTGGACGTCAGACACCTTAACTTCCGGCTAGCAGGCATTTTAGGACTTTATAATTTTGCCGTGTTGTGCATTCTAGAACTCTGCCACATTCCGATTCTAGAATGCAGACATTTGGTGTTTCTGGAATTCAGATACGCTGAGTGCCGGAATGTGGACATTGAATGACTCTCGGGTTCAAACACAAAAGGATTGTAGAGTTTGGCCACCCTGACTTTCTGGAACTCAGCCGTCCATTGATTCTAGAACCCAGAATCTTTCAGAATGGAAGAATGCTGACGTGGTAGCATTCTGGACGTCAGACACCTTAACTTCTGGCTAGCAGGCATTTTAGGACTTTAGAATTCCGCTGTGCTGTGCATTCCAGAATTCCGCCAGATTCCGATTCTAGAATGAAGACATTTGGTGCTTCTGGAATTCAGACACACTGAGTTCCGGAATGTGGACATTGAATGACTCTCGAGTTCAGACACGCAAGGATTCTAGAGTTTGGCCAGCCTGACATTCCAGAACTCTGCCATACATTGATTCTAGAACAAAGAATCTTTCAGAATTGTAGAATGCTGACGTGGTAGCATTCTGGACGTCAGACAAATTAACTCCCGGCTAGCAGGCATTTTAGGTCTTTAGAATTCCACCGTGCTGTGCATTCTAGAATACCGCCACATTGCGATTCTAGAAAACAGACTTTTGGTGCTTCTGGAATTCAGACACCCTGAGTTCCGGAATGTGGACATTGAATGACTCTCGAGTTCAGACATGTAAGCATTCTAGAGTTTGGCCACCCTGACATTCCAGAACTCAGCCGTCAATTGATTCTAGAACCCAGAATCTTTCAGAATGGTAGAATGCTGACCTCGTAGCATTCTGGACGCAGATACCTTAACTTCCGGCTAGCAGGCATTTTAGGAAATTACAATTCTGCCGTGCTGGGCATTCTAGAATTCCGCAACATTCCGATTCTAGAATGCGGACATTTGGTGCTTCTGGAATTCAGACCCTCTGAGTTCCGGAATGTGGACATTGAATGACTCTCGAGATCAGATATGTAAAGATTCTAGAGTATGGCCACCCTGACATTCCGGAACAAAACCATCCATTGATTCTTTAACCCAGAATCTTTCAGAATGATAGGATGCTGATGTGGCAGCATTCTGGACGTTAGACAGCTTAACTTCTGGCTAGCAGGCATTTTAGGAGTTTAGAATTCTGCCGTGCTGTGCTTTCTAGAGATCCGCCACATTCCGATTCAAAAATGCAGACTTTTGATGCTTCTGGAATTCAGACACCCTGAGTTCCGGAATGTGGACACTGAATGACTCTCGAGTTCAGACACGCAAGGATTCTAGAGTTTGGCCACCCTTGCGTTCCGGAACTCAGCCGTCAATTGATTCTAGAACCCACAATCTTTCACAATGGTAGAATAATGACGTGGTAGCATTCTGGACATCAGACACCTTAACTTCTGGCTAGCAGGCATTTTAGGACTTTAGAATTCCACCGTGCTGTGCATTCTAGAATTTCACCACATTCCGATTCTAGAATACAGACATTTGGTGCTTCTGGAATTCAGACACCCTGAGTTCCAGAATGTGGACATTCAATGACTCTCGAGTTCAGACACGCAAGGATTCTAGAGTTTGTCCACCCTGACATTACAGAACAAAGCCGTCCATGTTTTCTAGAACTCAGTATCTTTCAAAATGGTAGAATGCTGACGTGGTAGCATTCTGGACGACAGACACCTTAACTTCCGGCTAGCAGTCATTTTAGGAGTATAGAATTTCTCTGTGCTGTGCATTCTAGAATTCAGTCACATTCCGATTCTAAAATGCGGTAATTTGGTGCTTCTGGAATTCAGACACCCTGAGTTCCGGAATGTGGACTTTGAATGACTCTCGAGTTCAGAGATGCAAGGAATGTAGAGTTTGGCCACCCTGACATTCTGGAACTCAGCCGTCCATTGATTATAGAACCCAGAATCTTTCAGAATGGTAGAATGCTGACATGGTAACATTCTGGATGTCAGACACCTTAACTTCCGGCTAGCAGGCATTTTAGGACTTTAGAATTCCACGATGTTGTGCATTCTAGAATTCCGCCATATTCCGATTCTAGAATGCAGACATTCGGTGTTACTGGAATTCACATACCCTGAGTTCCGGAATGTGGACATTGAATGACTCTCGAGTTCAGACACGCAATGATTCTAGAGTTTGGCCAACCTGACATTATGGAATGCAACCGTCCATTGATTCTAGAACCCAGAATCTTTCAGAATGGTAGGATGCTGGCGTGATAGCATTCTGGACGTCAGACACCTTAACTTCTGGCTAGCAGGCATTATAGGACTTTAGAATTCCGCCATGCTGTGCATTCTAGATTTCCGCCACATTCCTATTCTAGAATGCAGACATTTGGTTCTTCTGGAATTCAGACAGCATGAGTTCCGGAATGTGAATATTGTATGACTCTCGAGTTCAGACACACAAGGATTCTAGAGTTTAGCCACCTTGACATTCCGGAACTCAGCCTTCCATTGATTCTAGACCCAGTATCTTTCAGAATGGTAGAATGATGACGTGGTAGCATTCTGGACGTCAGACACTTTAACTTTCGGCTAGGAGGCATTTTAGGACTTTAGAATTCCACCATGCTGTGCATTCTACAATTTCGCCACATTCCGATTCCAGAATTCAAACATTTGTTGCTTCTGGAATTCAGACACCCTGCGTTCCGGAATGTGGACATTGAATGATTCTCGAGTTCAGACACGGAAGGATTCTAGAGTTTGGCCACCCTGACATTCAGGAACTCAGTCATATATTGATTCTAGAACACAGAATCTTTCAGAACTGTAGAATGCTGACGTGTTTGCATTCTGGACGTCAGACAAATTAACTTCCGGCTAGCAGGCATTTTAGGTCTTTAAAATTCCACCGTGCTGTGCATTCTAGAATTCTGCCACGTTGCGAATCTAGAATACAGACTTATGGTTCCTCTAGGATTCAGACCCCCTGAGTTCCGGAATGTGTACATTGAATGACTCTCGAGTTCATACACATAAGGACAGTAGAGTTTGGCCCCTCTGACATTCCAGAACTCAGCCGTCCATTGATTCTGGAACCCAGAATCTTTCAGAATGGTAGGATGTTGGCATGGTAGCATTCTGGACGTCAGACACTTTAAGTTCTTGGTAGCAGGCATTATAGGATATTAGAATTCCACTGTGCTGTGCATTCTAGAATTCCGCCACAGTCCAAATGTAGAATGCAGACATTTGGTGCTTCTGGAAATCAGACACCCTGAGTTCCGGCATGTGGACATTGAATGACACTCGAGTTCAGACACGTAAGCATTCTAGAGTTTGGCCACACTGACATTCCAGATGTCAGCCGTCCAATGACTCTAGAATCCAGACTCCTTCAGAACAGTAGAATGCTGACATAGTAGCTTTCTGGACGTCAGACAACTTAACTTCCGTCTAGCAGGCATTTTAGGACTTTAGAATTCGGCCGTGCTGTGCATTCTAGAAATCCGCCACATTCCGATTCTTGAATGCAGACATTTGGTGCTTCTGGAAATCAGATACCCTGAGTTCCGGCATGTGGACATTGAATGACGCTCGAGTTCAAACACGTAAGGATTGTAGAGTTTCGCCACCCTGACATTCCGGAACTCAACCGTCCATTGATTCTAGAAAAAAGAATCTTTCAGAATGTTAGAATGCTGACGTGGTAGCATTCTGGACGTCAGACACCTTAACTTCCGGCTATCAGGCATTTTAGGACTTTAGTATTCTGCCGTGCGGTGCATTCTAAAATTCCGCCACATTCCGATTCTAGAATACAGACATTTGGTGCTTCTGGAATTCAGACACCCTGAGTCCCGGAATGTGGACATTGAATGACTCTCGAGTTCAGACATGCAAGGATGCTAGAATTTGGCCAACCTGACATTCCGGACCTCATCCGTGAATTGATTCTAGAACCCAGAATCTTTGAGAATGGTAGAATGCTGACTTGGTAGCATTCTGGACATCAGACACCTTAACTTCCCACTAGTAGGCATTTTAGGACTTTAGAATTTTGCCGGGCTGTGCATTCTAGATATCCGCCACATTCCGATTCTAGAATCCACACATTTGGGGATTCTGGAATTCAAACAACCTGAGTTCCGGAATGTGGACATTGAATGACTGTCGATTTCAGACACGCAAGTATCCTAGCGTTTGGGCACTGACAACTTTTGGAACTCAGGTGTCCATTGATTCTAGAACTCAGAATCTTTCAGAACGGTAGAATGATGATGTGATCACATTCTGGACGTCAGACCCCTTAAATTCTGATGAGCAGGAATTTTAGAACTTTAGAATTCCGCCGTGGTTTGCATTGTAGAATTCCACCACATTCCGATTCTAGAATGCAGACATTTGTTGCTTCTGGAATTCAGACTCCCTGAGTTCCCGAATGTGGACATTGAATGACTCTCGAGTTCAGACACTCAAGGATTCTAGAGTTTGGACACCCTGACATTCCGGAACTCTGCCGTCCATTGATTCTAGATCCCAGAATCTTTCAGAACGGTGGAATGCTGACGTGGTAGCGTTCTGGACGTCAGACCCCTTAACTTCCGGCTAGAAGGCATTTTACGACTTTAGAATTCTGCCTTCTTGTTCATTCTAGAATTTCGCCACATTCCAGTGCTAGAATGCAGACATTTGGTGCTTCTGGAATTCAGACACCCTGACTTCCGGAACGTGGACATTGAATGACTCTCGAGTTCAGACATGCAGCATTTTAGAGTTTGGCCACCCTGACATTCCGGAACTCAGCCCTCCATTGATTCTAGAACCCAGAATCTTTCAGAACAGTAGAATATTGACGTGGTAGCATTCTGGAAGTCAGACACCTTAACTTCCGACTACCAGGCATTTTAAGACTTTAGAATTCTGCCGTGCTGTGTATTCTAGAATTCTGCAACATTCCGATTCTAGAATGCAGATATTTGGTGCTTCTGGAATTCAGACACCCTTAGTTGCGGAATGTGGACATTGAATGACTCCCGAGTTCAGACACGCAAGGATTCTAGAGTTTGGCCAACCTGACATTCCGAAACTAAGTCGTCCATTGATTCTAGAACCCAGAATCATTCAGAAGGGTAGAATGCTGACGAAGTAGCATTCTGGACGTCAGACAACTTAACTTCCGGCTGGCAGGCATTTTAGGACTTTAGAATTCTGCCATGCTGTGCATTCTAGAATTCCACCACATTCCGATTCAAGAATGCAGACATTTGGTGCTTCAGGAATTCAGACACCCTGAGTTCCGGAATGTGGACATTGAATGGTTCTCGAGTTCAACCATGCAAGGATTCTAGTGTTTGGCCACCCTGACATTCAGGAACTCAGCCGTCCATTGATTATAGAACCCAGAATCTTTCAGAACGGTAGAATGCTGACGTGGTAGCATTCTGGACATCAGACAGCTAAACTTCCGGCTAGCAGGCATTTTAGGACTTTAGAATTCCACCATGCTGTGCATTCTAGAATCACACCACATTCCGATTCTAGAATGCAGACATTTGGTTCTGTTGGAATTCAAACACCCTGAGCTCCAGAATGTGGACATTGAATGACTCTCGAGTTCAGACAAGCAAGGATTCTAGAATTTGGCCACCATGACATTCCGGAACTCAGCCGTCCATTGATTCCAGAACCCAGAATCTTTCAGAACGGTAGAATACTGATGTGGTAGTATTCTGGATGTCAGACAGCTTAACTTCCGGCTAGCAGGCATTTTAGGACTTTAGAATTCCGCAGTGCTGTGCATTCCAGAATTCCAAAACATTCCGATTCTAGAATGCAGACATTTGGTGCTTCTGGAATTCAGACACCCTGAGTTCTGGAATAGGAACATTGAATGACTCTCGAGTTCAGTCAAGCAAGGATTCTAGAGTTTGGCCACCCTGACATTCCGGACCTCATCCGTGAATTGATTCTAGAACACAGAATCTTTCAGAACGGTAGAATGCTGTCGTGGTTGCATTCTGGACATCAGACACCTTAACTTCCGGCTAGCAGGCATTTTAGGACTTTAGAATTTTGCCGTGCTGTGCACTCTAGAATTCCACCACATTCCGATTCTAGAATGCAGACTTTTGATGCTTCTGGAATTCAGACACCATGAGTTCCGGAATGTGGACACTGAATGACTCTCGAGTTCAGACACGCAAGGATTCTAGAGTTTGGCCAACCTGACATTCAGGAACTCAGCCGTCCATTGATTCTAGAACCTAGAATCTTTCAGAACGGTAGAATTCTGATGTGGTAGCATTCTGGAAGTCAGACACCTTAACTTCCGTCTACCAGGCATTTTTGGACTTTAGAATTCCACCGTGCTGTGCATTCTAGAATTCCGCCACATTCCAATTCTAGAATGCAGACTTTTGATGCTTCTGGAATTCAGACCCACTGAGTTCCGGAATGTGGACATTGAATGACTCTCGAGATCAAACACGTAAGTATTCTAGATTTTGGATACCCTGAAATTTTGGAACTCAACCGTCCATTGATTCTAGAACACAGAATCTTTTGGAATGGTAGAGTGCTGACCTGGTAGCATTCTGCACGTTAGACACCTGAACTTCTGGCTAGCAGGCATTTTAGGACTTTAGAATTCCGCCGTGCTGTGCATTCTAGAATTCCACCACATTCCGATTCTAGAATGCAGACGTTTGTTGCTTCTGTAATTCAGACCCCCTGAGTTCTGGAATGTGGAGATTGAAAGACTCTCGAGTTCAGACACATAAGGATTGTAGAGTTTGGCCACCCTGACATTCCGGAACTAAACCGTCCATTGATTCTTGAACCCAGAATCTTTCAGAATGGTAGGATGCTGATATGGCAGCATTCTGGACGTTAAACACCTTAACTTCGGGATAGCAAGCATTTTAGGACGTTAGAATTCCGTCGTTCTGTGCATTCTAGAGATCCGCCACATTCCGATTCTAGAATCCAGACATTTGATGCTCCTGGAACTCAGACACCCTGAGTTCCAGAATGTGGACATTGAATGACTCTCGAGTACAGACACGCAAGTATTCTAGAGTTTGGCCAACCTGACATTCCGGAACTCAGCCGTCAATTTATTCTAGAACCCAGAATCTTTCAGAAGGGTAGAATGCTGATGTGGTAGCATTCTGGACATCAGACACCTTAACTTCCGGCTAGCAGGCATTTTAGGACTTTCGAAATCCACTGTGCTGTGCAGTCTAGAATTCCGCCGCATTCGGATTCAAGAAAGCAGACATTTGTTACTTCTGGAATTCAAACACCCTGAGTTCCGGAATGTGGACATTGAATGACTCTCGAGTTCAGACACGCAAGGATTCTAGAATATGGGCACCCACACCTTCTGGAACTCAGCCGTCCATTGATTCTAGAACCCAGAATCTTTCAGAATGGCAAAATGATGACGTGGTCGTATTTTGGACGTCAGACACCTTAACTTCCGGCTAGTAGGTATTTTAGGACTTTAGAATTTTATTGTGCTGTGCATTCTAGAATTTCACCACATTCCGATTCTAGAATGCACTCATTTGGTGCTTCTGGAATTCAGACACCCTGAGTTCCGGAATGTGGACATTGAATGACTCTCGATTTCAGACACGCAAGCATTCTAGAGTTTGGGCACACACAACTTTTGGAACTCAGCCGTCCATTGATTCTAGAACTCAGAATCTTTCAGAATGGTAGAATGATGATGTGGTCACATTCCAGACGTCAGATACCTTAACTTCCGGCTAGCAGGAAGTTAGGACTTTAGAATTCCGCCATGCTGTGCATTCTAGAATTCCACGACATTCCGATTCTAGAATGCAGACATTTGGTGCTTCTGGAATTCAGACTCCCTGAGTTCCCGAATGTGGACATTGAATGACTCTCGAGTTCAGACACTCAAGGATTCTAGGGTTTGGCCACCCTGACATTCCGGAACTCAGCCGTCCATTGATTCTAGATCCCAGAATCTTTCAGAACGGTGGAATGCTGACGTGGTAGCGTTCTGGATGTCAGTCCCCTTAACTTCCGGCTAGAAGGCATTTTATGACTTTAGAATTCTGCCTTGTTCATTCTAGAATTTTGCCACATTCCAGTGCTACAATGCAGACATTTGGTGCTTCTGGAATTCAGACACCCGTAGTTCTGGAATGTGGACATTGAATGACTCTCGAGTTCAGACATGCAACATTCTAGAGTTTCGCCACGCTGACATTCCGGAACTCAGCCGTCCATTGATTCTAGAACCCAGAATCTTTCAGAACAGTAGAATACTGACGTGGTAGCATTCTGGACATCAGACACCTTAACTTCCGACTACCAGGCATTTTAGGAATTTAGAATTCTGCCGTGCTGTGTATTCTAGAATTCTGCAACATTACGATTCCAGAATGCAGACATTTGGTTCTTCTGGAATTCAGACACCCTTAGTTCCGGAATGTGGACATTGAATGACTCTCGAGTTCAGACACGCAAGGTTTCTAGAGTTTGTCCAACCTGACATTCCGGAACTCAGTCGTCCATTGATTCTAGAACCCACAATCTTTCAGAACGGTAGAATGCTGATCTAGTAGCATTCTAGACGTCAGACACCTTAACTTCTGGCTAGCAGGCATTTTAGGACTTCAGAATTCCACCGTGCTGTGCATGCTAGAATTCCGCCACATTCCCATTCTAGAATGCAGACATTTGGTGCTTTTGGAGTTCAGACACCCTAAATTCCAGAATGTGGACATTGAATGACTCTGAAGTTCAGACACAAAAGGATTCTAGATTTTGGCCACCCTGACATTATGCAAATCAGCTGTCCATTGATTCTACAACCCGGAATCTTTCAGAATGGAAGAATTCTAACGTGGTAGCATTCTGGACGGCAGACACCTTACCTTCCGGCTAGCAGGCGTTTTAGGACATTAGTATTCCGACGTGCTGTGCATTCTGGAATTCCACCACATTCCGATTCTAGAATGCAAACATTTGGTGCTTCTGGAAATAAGACACCGTGAGTTCCGGAATGTGGAAATTGAGTGATTCTCGAGTTCAGACACGCACAATTCCAGAGTGTGGCCACCCTGAAATTCTGGGAACTCAGCCGTCCATTGATTCTACAACCCAGAGGTTTCAGAATGATGGAATGCTGACATGGTAGCATTCTGGATGTCAGACACATTACCTTCCACCTAGCAGGCATTTTAGGACTTTAGAATTCCGCCGTGCTGTGCATTCTAGAATTCCGCCACATTCCGATTCTAGAATGCAGACATTTGGTTCTTCTGGAATTCAGACACCCTGAGTACCGGAATGTGGACTTTGAATGACTCTCGAGTTCAGACACGCAAGGATTCTAGAGTTTGAACATCCTGAGATTCCGGAACTCAACCGTCCATTGATTCTAGAACCCAGAATCATTCGTAACGGTAGAATGCTGTCCTAGCAGCATTCTGGACGTCAGACATCTTAACTTCCGTCTAGCAGGCATTTTAGGACTTTAGAATTCCGCCATGCTGTGCATTCTAGAATTCCGCCACATTCCGATTCTAGAATGCAGACATTTGGTGCTTCTGGAATTCAGACACCCTGAGTTCCGGAATGTGGACATTGAATGACTCTCGAGTTCAGACACGCAAGGATTCTAGAGTTTGGCCACCCTGATATTCCGGAACTCAACCGTCCATTGATTCTAGAACCCAGAATCTTTCAGAATGGTAGAATGCTGACGTGGTAGCATTCTGGACGTCAGACACCTTAATTTTCGTCTAGCAGGCATTTTAGGACATTAGAATTCCACCGTGCTGTGCATTCTAGAATTCCGCCAAATTCCGAATCTAGAATGCAGACATTTGGTTCTTCTGGAATTCAGCCACCATGGGTTCCGGAATGTGGACAATGAATGACTCTCGAGTTCAGACACGCAAGGATTCTAGAGTTTGGCCACCCTGACATTCAGGAACTCAGCCGTCCATTGATTCTAGAACCCAGAATCTTTCGTAACTGTAGACTGCTGAACTAGTAGCATTCTGGACGCCAGACACCTTAACTTCCGGCTAGCAGGCATTTTAGGACTCTAGAATTCTGCCGTGCTGTGCATTCCAGAATTCCACCACATTCCGATTCTAGAATGCAGACATTTGGTGCTTCTGGAACTCAGACACCCTGAGATCCGGAATGTGGACATTGAATGACTGTCGAGTTCAGACACGCAAGGATTCTAGAGTTTGGGCACCCACAACTTTTGGAACTCAGACGTCCATTGATTCTAGAACTCAGAATCTTACAGAACGGTATAATAATGACGTGGTTGCATTCTGGACGTCAGACACCTTGACTTCCGGCTAGCAGGAATTTGAGGACTTTAGAATTCCACAGTGCTGTGCAATCTAGAATTCCACCACATTCCGATTCTAGAATGCAGACATTTAGTGCTTCTGGAATTCAGACACCCTGAATTCAAGAGTGTGGACATTGAATGACTCTCGAGTTCAGACACACAAGGATTCTTGAGTTTGGCCACCCTGACTTTATGGAACTCAGCCATCCATTGATTCTAGGACCCAGAATCTTTCAGAATGGTAGAATGCTGAGGTGGTAGCATTCTGGACGTCAGACACCTTAACTTCTGGCTAGCAGGCATTTAAGACTTCAGAATTCCGACATACTGTGCAATCTAGAAATCCACCAATTTCCAATTGTAGAATGCAGTCATTTGGTTCTTCTGGAATTCAGAAACAATGAGTTCCGGAATGTGGACATTGAATGACTCTCGAGTTCAGACACGTAAGGATTCTAGAGTTTGGACACACTGTCATTCCAGAACTCAGCCGTCCATTGACTCTAGAACCCAGAATCCTTCAGAACAGTAGAATGCTGACATAGTAGCTTTGTGGACGTCAGACAACTTAACTTCCGGCTAGCAGGCATTTTAGGGCTTGAGAATTCCGCCGTGCTGTGCATTCTAGAATTCCACCACATTCCGATTCTATAAAGCAATGTCTGCATTCTAGAATCGGAATGTGGCGGAATTCTAGAATGCACAGCACGGCGGAATTCTAAAGTCCTATAATGCCTGCTAGCTGGAAGTTAAGTTGTCTGACGTCCAGAATGCTACCACGTCAGCATTCTACCGTTCTGAAAGATTCTGGGTTCTAGAATCTACGGACGGTTGAGTTCCAGAATGTCAGGATGGCCAAACTCTAGAATCCTTACGTGTCTGAACTCGAGTGTCATTCAATGTGCACATTCCAGAACTCAGGTTGTCTGAATTCCAGAAGAACCAAATGTCTGCATTCTAGAATCGGAATGTGGCGGAATTCTAGAATGCACAGCACGGCGGAATTCTAAAGTCCTAAAATGCCTGCTATCCAGAAGTTAAGGTGTCTGACATCCAGAATGCTACCACATCAGAATTATACCATTCTGAAAGATTCTGGGATCTAGAGTCAATGGACAGCTGAGTTCCAGGATGTGAGGGTGTCCAAACTCTAGAATCCTTGCGTGTCTGAACTCGAGAGTCATTCAATGTCCACATTCCAGCACTCTGGATGTGTGAATTATAGAAGCACCAAATGTCTGCTTTCTAGAATCGGAATGTGGCGGAATTCTAGAATCCACAGCACGGCGGAATTCAAAAGTCCTAAAATGCCTGCTATCCGGAAGTTAAGGTGTCTGACATCCAGAATGCTAAAACGTCAGAATTATACCATTCTGAAACATTCTGGGATCTAGAATCAATGGACTGCTGAGTTCCAGAATGTCAGGGTGTCCAATCTCTAGAATTCTTGCGTGTCTGAGCTCGAGAGTCATTCAATGTCCACATTCCAGAACTCTGGATGTCTGAATTATAGAAGCACCAAATGTCTGCATTCTAGAATCTGAATGTGGCGGAATTCTAGAATGCACAGCACGGCGGAATTCTAAAGTCCTAAAATGGCTTCTAGCCGAAAGTTAAGGTGTCTGACGATCAGAATGTTACTAGGTCAGCATTCTACCGTTCTGAGAGATTCTGGGTTCTAGAATCAATGGACGGCAGAATTCTGGAATGTCAGGTTGTCCAAACTCTAGAATCCTTGCGTGTATGAACTCGAGAGTCATTCAATGCCCACATTCCGGATCACAGGGTGTCTGAATTCCAGAAGTACCAAGGGTCTGCATTCTAGAATCGGAATGTGGCGGAATTCTACAATGCACAGCACGGCGGAATTCTAAAGTCCTAAAATGCCTCCTATCCAGAAGTTAAGGTTTCTGACATCCAGAATGCTACCACGTCAGAATTATGCCATTCTGAAACATTCTGGGATCTAGAGTCAACGGACGGCTGAGTTCCAGAATGTCAGGGTGTCCAAACTCTAGAATCCTTGCATGTCTGAACTCGAGAGTCATTCAATACCACATTCCAGAACTCTGCATGTCTGAATTATAGAGGCACCAAATATCTGCATTCTAGAATCGGAATGTGGCGGAATTCTAGAATGCACAGCACGGCGGAATTCTAAAGTCCTAAAATGCCTGCTATCCGGAAGTTAAGGTGTCTGACATCCTGAATGCTACCATGTCAGAATTATACCATTCTGAAACATTCTGGGATCTAGAGTCAACGGACGGCTGAGTTCCAGAATGTCAGGGTGTCCAAACTCTAGAATCCTTGCATGTCTGAACTCGAGAGTCATTCAATGTCCACATTCCAGAACTCTGGATGTCTGAATTATAGAAGCACCAAATGTCGGCATTCTAGAATCGGAATGTGGTGGAATTCTAGAATGCACAGCACGGCGGAATTCTAAGTCCTAAAATGCCTGCTATCCGGAAGTTAAGGTGCCTGACATCCAGAATGCTACCATGTCAGAATTATACCATTCTGAAACATTCTGGGATCTAGAGTCAACGGACGGCTGAGTTCCGGAATGTCAGGGTGTCCAAACTCTAGAATCCTTGCGTGTCTGAACTCGAGAGTCATTCAAAGTCCACATTCCAGTACTCTGCATGTCTGAATTATAGAATCACCAAATGTCTGCATTCCAGAATCGGAATGTGGCGGAATTCTAGAGTGCACAGCCCGGCGGAATTCGAATGTCCTAAAATGCCTGCTATCGGGAAGTTAAGGTGTCTGACTTCCAGAATGCTACCACGTCAGAATTATACCATTCTGAAAGATTCTGGGATCTAGAATCAATGGACGGCTGAGTTCCAGAATGTCAGTGCGGCAAAACTCTAGAATCCTTGCGTGTCTGAACTCGAGAGCCATTCAATGTCCACATTCCAGAACTCTGGATGTCTGAATTATAGAAGCACCAAATGTCTGCATTCTAGAATCGGAATGTGGCGGAATTCTAGAATGCACAGCACGGCGGAATTCTAAAGTCCTAAAATGCCTCCTAGCCGAAAGTTAAGGTGTCTGATGACCAGAATGTTACTAGGTCAGCATTCTACCGTTCTGAGATTCTGGGATCTAGAATCAATGGACGGCTGAGTTCTGGAATGTCAGGGTGTCCAAACTCTAGAATCCTTACTTGTATGAACTCGAGAGTCATTCAATGTCCACATTCCGTATCACAGGGTGTCTGAATTCCAGAAGCACCAAATGTCTGCATTCTAGAATCGGAATGAGGCGGAATTCTAGAATGCACAGCACGGTGGAATTCGAATGTCCTAAAATGCCTGCTATCGGGAAGTTAAGGTGTCTGACATCCAGAATGCTACCACGTCAGAATTATACCATTCTGAAAGACTCTGGGATCTAGAATCAATGGACGGCTGAGTTCCAGAATGTCAGGGTGGCAAAACTCTAGAATCTTTGCGTGTCTGAACTCGAGAGTCATTCAATATCCACATTCCAGAACTCTGGATGTCTGAAATATAGAAGCACCAAATGTCTGCATTCTAGAATCGGAATGTGGCGGAATTCTAGAATGCACAGCACGGCAGAATTCTAAAGTCCTAAAATGCCTGCTATCTGGAAGTTAAGGTGTCTGACATCGAGAATGTTACTAGGTCAGCATTCTACCGTTCTGAGAGATTCTGGGTTCTAGTATCAATGGACGGCAGAGTTCTGGATTCTCAGGGTGTCCAAAATCTAATATCCTTGCGTGTCTGAACTCGAGAGTCATTCAATGTCCACATTCCAGAACTCTGGATGTCTGAATCATAGAAGCACCAAATGTCTGCATTCTAGAATCGGAATGTGGCCGAATTCTAGAATGCACAGCACGGCGGAATTCTAAAGTCTTAAAATGCCTCCTAGCCGAAAGTTAAGGTGTCTGACGACCAGAATGTTACTAGGTCAGTATTCTACCGTTCTGAGAGATTCTGGGCTCTAGAATCAATGGACGGCAGAGTTCTGGAATGTCAGGGTGTCCAAACTCTAGAATCCTGGCGTGTATGAACTCGAGAGTCATTCAATGTCCACATTCCGGATCACAGGGTGTCTGAATTCCAGAAGCACCAAATGTCTGCATTCTAGAATCAGAATGTGGCGGAATTCTACAATGCACAGCACGGCGGAATTGTAAAGTTCTAAAATGCCTCCTATCCAGAAGTTAAGGTTTCTGACATCCAGAATGCTACCACGTCAGAATTATACCATTCTGAAACATTCTGGGATCTAGAGTCAACGGACGGCTGAGTTCCAGAATGTCAGGGTGTCCAAACTCTAGAATCCTTGCATGTCTGAACTCGAGAGTTATTCAATACCACATTCCAGAACTCTGCATGTCTGAATTATAGAGGCACCAAATATCTGCATTCTAGAATCGGAATGTGGCGGAATTCTAGAATGCACAGCACGGCGGAATTCTAAGTCCTAAAATGCCTGCTATCCGGAAGTTAAGGTGCCTGACATCCAGAATGCTACCACGTCAGAATTATACCATTCTGAAACATTCTGGGATCTAGAATCAATGGACGGCTGAGTTCCAGAATGTCAGGGTGCCAAAACTCTCGAATCCTTGCGTGTCTGAACTTGAGAGTCATTCAATGTCCACATTGTAGAACTCTGGATGTCTGAATTATAGAAGCACCAAATGTCTGCATTCTAGAATCGGAATGTGGGAGAATACTAGAATTCACAGCACGGCGGAATTCTAAAGTCCTAAAATGCCTGCTATCCGGAAGTTAAGGTGTCTGACATCAATAATGCTACCACGTCAGAATTATACCATTCTGAAAGATTCTGGGATCTAGAGTCAATGGACGGCTGAGTTCTAGAATGTCAGGGTGTCCAAACTCTAGAATACTTGCGTGTCTGAACTCGAGAGTCATTCAATGTCCACATTCCAGAACTCTGGATGTCTGAATTATAGAAACAAAAAATGTCTGCATTCTAGAATCGGAATGTGGCGGAATTCTAGAATGCACAGCACGGCGGAATTTTAAAGTCCTAAAAAGCCTGCTATCCGGAAGTTAAGGTGTCTGACATCCAGAATTCTACCACGTCAGAATTATACCATTCTGAAAGATTCTGGGATCTAGACTCAATGGACGGCTGAGTTCCAGAATGTCAGGGTGGCAAAACTCTAGAATCCTTGTGTGTCTGAACTCGAGAGTCATTCAATGTCCACTTTCCAGAACTCTGGATGTTTGAATTATAGAAGCACCAAATGTCTGCATTCTAGAATCGGAATGTGGCGGAATTCTAGAATGCACAGCACGGCGGAATTCTAAAGTCCTAAAATGCCTGCTATCCGGAAGTTAAGGTGTCTGACATCCAGAATGCTACCACGTCAGAATTATACCATTCTGAAACATTCTGGGATCTAGAATCAAGGGACGGCTGAGTTCCAGAATGTCAGGGTGGCAAAACTCTAGAATTCTTGCGTGTCTGAACTCGAGAGTCATTCAATGTCCACATTCCAGAACTCTGGGTGTCTGAATTATAGAAGCACCAAATGTCTGCATTCTAGAATCGGAATGCGGCGGAATTCTAGAATGCACAGCACGGCGGAATTCTAAAGTCCTAAAATGCCTCCTACACGAAAGATAAGGTGTCTGACGACCAGAATGTTACTAAGTCAGCATTCTACCGTTCTGAGAGATTCTTGGTTCTAGAATCAATGGACGGCAGTGTTCTGGAATGTCAGGGTGTCCACACCCTAGAATACTTGGGTGTCTGAACTCGAGAGTCATTCAATGTCTACATTCCGGATCACAGGTTGTCTGAATTCCAGAAGCACCAAATGTCTGCATTCTAGAATTGGAAAGTGGCGGAAAACTAGAATGCACAGCACGGCGGAGTTCTAAATTCCTAAAATGCCTGCTCTCCAGAAGTTAAGGTGTCTGACATCCAGAATGCTACCACGTAAGAATTATACCATTCTGAAACATTCTCGGATCTAGAATCAATGGACGGCTGAGTTCCAGAATGTCAGGGTTGCAAAACTCTAGAATTCTTGCGTGTCTGAACTCGAGAGTCATTCCATGTCCACATTCCAGAACTCTGGATGTCTGAGTTATAGAAGCACCCAATGTCTGCATTCTAGAATCGGAATGCGGCGGAAATCTAGAATGCAGAGCACGGCGGAATTCTAAAGTCCTAAAATGCCTCCTACACGAAAGATAAGGTGTCTGACGACCAGAATGTTACTAAGTCAGCATTCTACCGTTCTGAGAGATTCTGGGTTCTAGAATCAATGGACGGCAGTGTTCTGGAATATCAGGGTGTCCAAACCCTAGAATACTTGGGTGTCTGAACTCGAGTGTCATTCAATGTCTACATTCCGGATCGCAGGGTGTCTGAATTCCAGAAGCACTAAATGTCTGCATTCTAGAATTGGAAAGTGGCGGAAAACTAGAATGCACAGCACGGCGGAATTCTAAAGTCTTAAAATGCCTGCTATCCGGAAGTTAAGGTGTCTGACATCCAGAATGCTACCACGTCAGAATTATACCATTCTGAAACATTCTGGGATCTAGAGTCAATGGACGGCTGAGTTCCAGAATGTCAGGGTGTCCAAACTCTAGAATCCTTGCGTGTCTGAACTCGAGAGTCATTCAATGTCCACATTCCAGAACTCTGGATGTCTGAACTATAGAATCACCAAATGTCTGCATTCTAGAATCGGAATGTGGCGGAATTCTAGAATGCACAGCACGGCAGAATTCTAAAGTCCTAAAATGCCTGCTATCTGGAAGTTAATGTGTCTGACATCCAGAATGTTACCAGGTCAGCATTCTACCATTCTGAGAGATTCTGGGTTCTAGAATCAATGGACGGCAGAGTTCTGGAATGTCAGGGTGTCCAAACTCTAGAATCCTTGCGTGTCTGAACTCGAGAGTCATTCAATGTCCACATTACGGATCACAGGGTGTCTGAATTCCAGAAGCACCAAATGTCTGCATTCTAGAATTGGAAAGTGGCGGAAATCTAGAATGCACAGCACGGTGGAATTCTAAAGTCCTAAAATGCCTGCTCTGCGGAAGTTAAGGTGTCTGACATCCAGAATGCTACCACGTCAGAATTATACCATTCTGAAACATTCTGGGATCTAGAGTCAATGGACGGCTGAGTTCCAGAATGTCAGGGTGACAAAACTCTAGAATCCTTGCGTGTCTGAACTCGAGAGTCATTCAATGTCCACATTACAGAACTCTGGATGTCTGAACTATAGAAGCCCCAAATGTCTGCATTCTAGAATCGGAATGTGGCGGAATTCTAGAATGCACAACACGGCAGAATTCTAAAGTCCTAAAATGCCTGCCATCCGGACGTTAAGGTGTCTGACATCCAGAATGCTACCACGTCAGAATTATGCCATTCTGAATCATTCTGGGAGTCTAGAATCAATGGACGGCTGAGTTCCAGAATGTCAGGGTGGCAAAACTCTAGAATCCTTGCGTGTCTGAACTCGAGAGTCATTCAATGTCCACATTCCAGAACTCTGGATATCTGAATTATAGAGGCACCAAATGTCTGCATTCTAGAATCGGAATGTGGCGGAATTCTAGAATGCAAAGCACGGCGGAATTCTAAAGTCCTAAAATGCCTCCTAGCTGAAAGTTAAGGTGTCTGACGACCAGAATGTTACTAGGTCAGCATTCTACCGTTCTGACAGATTCTGGGTTCGAGAATCAATGGACAGCAGAGTTCTGGAATGTCAGGGTGTCCAAACTCTAGAATCCTTGCGTGTGTGAACTCGAGAGTCATTCAATGTCCACATTCTGGATCACAGGGTGTCTGAATACCAGAAGCACCAAATGTCTGCATTCTAGAATCGGAATGTGGCGGAATTCTAGAATGCACAGCACGGCGGAATTCAAATGTCCTAAAATGCCTGCTATCGGGAAGTTAAGGTGTCTGACATCCAGAATGCTATGACGTCAGAATTATACCATTCTGAAACATTCTGGGATCTAGAGCCAATGGACGGCTGAGTTCCAGAATGTCAGGGTGTCCAAACTCTAGAATCCTTGCGAGTCTGAACTAGAGAGTCATTCAATGTGCACATTCCAGAACTCTGGATGTCTGAATTATAGAAGCACCAAATGTCTGCATTCTAGAATCGGAATGAGGCGGAATTCTAGAATGCACAGCACGGCGGAATTCTAAAGTCCTAAAATGCCTGCTATCCGGAAGTTAAGTTTCCTGACATCCAGAATGCTACCACGTCAGAATTATACCATTCTGAAACATTGTGGGATCTAGAATCAATGGACGGCTGAGTTCCAGAATGTCAGGGGGGCAAAACTCTAGAATCATTGCGTGTCTGAACTCGAGAGTCATTCAATGTCCACATTCTAGAACTCTGGATGTCTGAATTATAGAAGCACCAAATGTCTGCATTCTAGAATCGGAATGTGGCGGAATTCTAGAATGCACAGCACGGCAGAATTCTAAAGTCCTAAAATGCCTGCTATCTGGAAGTTAAGGTGTCTGACATCGAGAATGTTACTAGGTCAGCATTCTACCGTTCTGAGAGATTCTGGGTTCTAGTATCAATGGACGGCAGAGTTCTGGATTCTCAGGGTGTCCAAAATCTAATATCCTTGCGTGTCTGAACTCGAGAGTCATTCAATGTCCACATTCCAGAACTCTGGATGTCTGAATCATAGAAGCACCAAATGTCTGCATTCTAGAATCGGAATGTGGCCGAATTCTAGAATGCACAGCACGGCGGAATTCTAAAGTCTTAAAATGCCTCCTAGCCGAAAGTTAAGGTGTCTGACGACCAGAATGTTACTAGGTCAGTATTCTACCGTTCTGAGAGATTCTGGGCTCTAGAATCAATGGACGGCAGAGTTCTGGAATGTCAGGGTGTCCAAACTCTAGAATCCTGGCGTGTATGAACTCGAGAGTCATTCAATGTCCACATTCCGGATCACAGGGTGTCTGAATTCCAGAAGCACCAAATGTCTGCATTCTAGAATCAGAATGTGGCGGAATTCTACAATGCACAGCACGGCGGAATTGTAAAGTTCTAAAATGCCTCCTATCCAGAAGTTAAGGTTTCTGACATCCAGAATGCTACCACGTAAGAATTATACCATTCTGAAACATTCTGGGATCTAGAGTCAACGGACGGCTGAGTTCCAGAATGTCAGGGTGTCCAAACTCTAGAATCCTTGCATGTCTGAACTCGAGAGTTATTCAATACCACATTCCAGAACTCTGCATGTCTGAATTATAGAGGCACCAAATATCTGCATTCTAGAATCGGAATGTGGCGGAATTCTAGAATGCACAGCACGGCGGAATTCTAAGTCCTAAAATGCCTGCTATCCGGAAGTTAAGGTGCCTGACATCCAGAATGCTACCACGTCAGAATTATACCATTCTGAAACATTCTGGGATCTAGAATCAATGGACGGCTGAGTTCCAGAATGTCAGGGTGCCAAAACTCTAGAATCCTTGCGTGTCTGAACTTGAGAGTCATTCAATGTCCACATTGTAGAACTCTGGATGTCTGAATTATAGAAGCACCAAATGTCTGCATTCTAGAATCGGAATGTGGGAGAATACTAGAATTCACAGCACGGCGGAATTCTAAAGTCCTAAAATGCCTGCTATCCGGAAGTTAAGGTGTCTGACATCAAGAATGCTACCACGTCAGAATTATACCATTCTGAAAGATTCTGGGATCTAGAGTCAATGGACGGCTGAGTTCTAGAATGTCAGGGTGTCCAAACTCTAGAATACTTGCGTGTCTGAACTCGAGAGTCATTCAATGTCCACATTCCAGAACTCTGGATGTCTGAATTATAGAAACACAAAATGTCTGCATTCTAGAATCGGAATGTGGCGGAATTCTAGAATGCACAGCACGGCGGAATTCTAAAGTCCTAAAAAGCCTGCTATCCGGAAGTTAAGGTGTCTGACATCCAGAATTCTACCACGTCAGAATTATACCATTCTGAAAGATTCTGGGATCTAGACTCAATGGACGGCTGAGTTCCAGAATGTCAGGGTGGCAAAACTCTAGAATCCTTGTGTGTCTGAACTCGAGAGTCATTCAATGTCCACTTTCCAGAACTCTGGATGTTTGAATTATAGAAGCACCAAATGTCTGCATTCTAGAATCGGAATGTGGCGGAATTCTAGAATGCACAGCACGGCGGAATTCTAAAGTCCTAAAATGCCTGCTATCCGGAAGTTAAGGTGTCTGACATCCAGAATGCTACCACGTCAGAATTATACCATTCTGAAACATTCTGGGATCTAGAATCAAGGGACGGCTGAGTTCCAGAATGTCAGGGTGGCAAAACTCTAGAATTCTTGCGTGTCTGAACTCGAGAGTCATTCAATGTCCACATTCCAGAACTCTGGGTGTCTGAATTATAGAAGCACCAAATGTCTGCATTCTAGAATCGGAATGCGGCGGAATTCTAGAATGCACAGCACGGCGGAATTCTAAAGTCCTAAAATGCCTCCTACACGAAAGATAAGGTGTCTGACGACCAGAATGTTACTAAGTCAGCATTCTACCGTTCTGAGAGATTCTTGGTTCTAGAATCAATGGACGGCAGTGTTCTGGAATGTCAGGGTGTCCACACCCTAGAATACTTGGGTGTCTGAACTCGAGAGTCATTCAATGTCTACATTCCGGATCACAGGTTGTCTGAATTCCAGAAGCACCAAATGTCTGCATTCTAGAATTGGAAAGTGGCGGAAAACTAGAATGCACAGCACGGCGGAGTTCTAAATTCCTAAAATGCCTGCTCTCCGGAAGTTAAGGTGTCTGACATCCAGAATGCTACCACGTAAGAATTATACCATTCTGAAACATTCTGGGATCTAGAGTCAATGGACGGCTGAGTTCCAGAATGTCAGGGTGTCCAAACTCTAGAATCCTTGCGTGTCTGAACTCGAGAGTCATTCAATGTCCACATTCCAGAACTCTGGATGTCTGAACTATAGAATCACCAAATGTCTGCATTCTAGAATCGGAATGTGGCGGAATTCTAGAATGCACAGCACGGCAGAATTCTAAAGTCCTAAAATGCCTGCTATCTGGAAGTTAATGTGTCTGACATCCAGAATGTTACCAGGTCAGCATTCTACCATTCTGAGAGATTCTGGGTTCTAGAATCAATGGACGGCAGAGTTCTGGAATGTCAGGGTGTCCAAACTCTAGAATCCTTGCGTGTCTGAACTCGAGAGTCATTCAATGTCCACATTACGGATCACAGGGTGTCTGAATTCCAGAAGCACCAAATGTCTGCATTCTAGAATTGGAAAGTGGCGGAAATCTAGAATGCACAGCACGGTGGAATTCTAAAGTCCTAAAATGCCTGCTCTGCGGAAGTTAAGGTGTCTGACATCCAGAATGCTACCACGTCAGAATTATACCATTCTGAAACATTCTGGGATCTAGAGTCAATGGACGGCTGAGTTCCAGAATGTCAGGGTGGCAAAACTCTAGAATCCTTGCGTGTCTGAACTCGAGAGTCATTCAATGTCCACATTACAGAACTCTGGATGTCTGAACTATAGAAGCCCCAAATGTCTGCATTCTAGAATCGGAATGTGGCGGAATTCTAGAATGCACAACACGGCAGAATTCTAAAGTCCTAAAATGCCTGCCATCCGGACGTTAAGGTGTCTGACATCCAGAATGCTACCACGTCAGAATTATGCCATTCTGAATCATTCTGGGAGTCTAGAATCAATGGACGGCTGAGTTCCAGAATGTCAGGGTGGCAAAACTCTAGAATCCTTGCGTGTCTGAACTCGAGAGTCATTCAATGTCCACATTCCAGAACTCTGGATATCTGAATTATAGAGGCACCAAATGTCTGCATTCTAGAATCGGAATGTGGCGGAATTCTAGAATGCAAAGCACGGCGGAATTCTAAAGTCCTAAAATGCCTCCTAGCTGAAAGTTAAGGTGTCTGACGACCAGAATGTTACTAGGTCAGCATTCTACCGTTCTGACAGATTCTGGGTTCGAGAATCAATGGACAGCAGAGTTCTGGAATGTCAGGGTGTCCAAACTCTAGAATCCTTGCGTGTGTGAACTCGAGAGTCATTCAATGTCCACATTCTGGATCACAGGGTGTCTGAATACCAGAAGCACCAAATGTCTGCATTCTAGAATCGGAATGTGGCGGAATTCTAGAATGCACAGCACGGCGGAATTCAAATGTCCTAAAATGCCTGCTATCGGGAAGTTAAGGTGTCTGACATCCAGAATGCTATGACGTCAGAATTATACCATTCTGAAACATTCTGGGATCTAGAGCCAATGGACGGCTGAGTTCCAGAATGTCAGGGTGTCCAAACTCTAGAATCCTTGCGAGTCTGAACTAGAGAGTCATTCAATGTGCACATTCCAGAACTCTGGATGTCTGAATTATAGAAGCACCAAATGTCTGCATTCTAGTATCGGAATGAGGCGGAATTCTAGAATGCACAGCACGGCGGAATTCTAAAGTCCTAAAATGCCTGCTATCCGGAAGTTAAGTTTCCTGACATCCAGAATGCTACCACGTCAGAATTATACCATTCTGAAACATTGTGGGATCTAGAATCAATGGACGGCTGAGTTCCAGAATGTCAGGGGGGCAAAACTCTAGAATCATTGCGTGTCTGAACTCGAGAGTCATTCAATGTCCACATTCTAGAACTCTGGATGTCTGAATTATAGAAGCACCAAATGTCTGCATTCTAGAATCATAATGTGGCGGAATTCTAGAATGCACAGCACGGTGGAATTCTAAATTCCTAAAAAGCCTGCTATACGGAAGTTAAGGTGTCTGACATCCAGAATGCTACCACGTCAGAATTATACCATTCTGAAAGATTCTGGGATCTAGAGTCAATGGACGGCTGAGTTCCAGAATGTCAGGGTGTCCAAACTCTAGAATCCTTGCGTGTCTGAACTCGAGAGTCATTCAACGTCCACATTCTGGATCACAGGGTGTCTGAATTCCCAAAGCACCAAATGTCTGCATTCTAGAATCGGAATGTGGCGGAATTCTAGAATGCACAGCACGGCGGAATTCGAATGTCCTAAAATGCCTGCTATCGGGAAGTTAAGGTGTCTGACATCCAGAATGCTACGACGTCAGAATTATAAAATTCTGAAAGTTTCTGGGATCTAGAATCAATGGACGGCTGAGTTCCAGAATGTCAGGGTTTCCAAACTCAAGAATCCTTGCGTGTCTGAACTCGAGAGTCATTCAATATCCACATTCCAGAACTCTGGAGGTCTGAAATATAGAAGCACCAATTGTCTGCATTCTAGAATCGGAATGTGGCGGAATTCTAGAAAACACAGCACGGCAGAGTTCTAAAGTCCCAAAATGCCTGCTATCTGGAAGTTAAGGTGTCTGACATCCAGAATGTCACTAGGTCAGCATTCTACCGTTCTGAGAGATTCTGGGTTCTAGAATCAATGGACGGCAGAGTTCTGGAATGTCAGGGTGTCCAAACTCTAGAATCCTTGCGTGTCTGAACTCGAGAGTCATTCAATGTCCACATTCTGGATCACAGGGTGTCTGAATTCCAGAAGCACCAAATGTCTGCATTCTAGAATCGGAATGTGGCGGAATTCTAGAATGCACAGCACGGCAGAATTCTAAAGTCCTAAAATGCCTGCTATCGGGAAGTTAAGGTGTCTGACATCCAGAATGCTAACACGTCAGAATTATACCATTCTGAAACATTCTGGGATCTAGAATCAATGGACGGCTGAGTTCCAGAATGTCAGGGTGGCAAAACTCTAGAATCCTTGCGTGTCTGAACTCGAGGGTCATTCAATATCCACATTCCAGAACTCTGGATGTCTAAAATATAGAAGCACCAAATGTCTGCATTCTAGAATCGGAATGTGGCGGAATTCTAGAATGCACAGCACGGCGGAATTCGAATGTCCTAAAATGCCTGCTATCGGGAAGTTAAGGTGTCTGACATCCAGAATGCTACGACGTCAGAATTATAAAATTCTGAAAGTTTCTGGGATCTAGAATCAATGGACGGCTGAGTTCCAGAATGTCAGGGTTTCCAAACTCAAGAATCCTTGCGTGTCTGAACTCGAGAGTCATTCAATATCCACATTCCAGAACTCTGGATGTCTGAAATATAGAAGCACCAAATGTCTGCATTCTAGAATCGGAATGTGGCGGAATTCTAGAAAACACAGCACGGCAGAGTTCTAAAGTCCCAAAATGCCTGCTATCTGGAAGTTAAGGTGTCTGACATCCAGAATGTCACTAGGTCAGCATTCTACCGTTCTGAGAGATTCTGGGATCTAGAATCAATGGACGGCAGAGTTCTGGAATGTCAGGGTGTCCAAACTCTAGAATCCTTGCGTGTCTGAACTCGAGAGTCATTCAATGTCCACATTCTGGATCACAGGGTGTCTGAATTCCAGAAGCACCAAATGTCTGCATTCTAGAATCGGAATGTGGCGGAATTCTAGAATGCACAGCACGGCAGAATTCTAAAGTCCTAAAATGCCTGCTATCGGGAAGTTAAGGTGTCTGACATCCAGAATGCTAACACGTCAGAATTATACCATTCTGAAACATTCTGGGATCTAGAATCAATGGACGGCTGAGTTCCAGAATGTCAGGGTGGCAAAACTCTAGAATCCTTGCGTGTCTGAACTCGAGGGTCATTCAATATCCACATTCCAGAACTCTGGATGTCTAAAATATAGAAGCACCAAATGTCTGCATTCTAGAATCGGAATGTGGCGGAATTCTAGAATGCACAGCACGGCAGAATTCTAAAGTCCTAAAATGCCTGCTATCCGGAAGTTAAGGTGTCTGACATCCAGAATGCTACCGCGTCAGAATTATACCATTCTGAAAGATTCTGGGATCTATAATCAATGGACAGCTGAGTTCCAGAATGTCAGGGGGGCAAAACTCTAGAATCTTTGCGTGTCTGAACTCGAGAGTCATTCAATATCCACATTCCAGAACTCTGGATGTCTGAAATATAGAAGCACCAAATGTCTGCATTCTAGAATCGGAATGTGGCGGAATTCTAGAATGCACAGCACGGCAGAATTCTAAAGTCCTAAAATGCCTGCTATCTGGAAGTTAAGGTGTCTGACATCGAGAATGTTACTAGGTCAGCATTCTACCGTTCTGAGAGATTCTGGGTTCTAGTATCAATGGACGGCAGAGTTCTGGATTCTCAGGGTGTCCAAAATCTAATATCCTTGCGTGTCTGAACTCGAGAGTCATTCAATGTCCACATTCCAGAACTCTGGATGTCTGAATCATAGAAGCACCAAATGTCTGCATTCTAGAATCGGAATGTGGCCGAATTCTAGAATGCACAGCACGGCGGAATTCTAAAGTCTTAAAATGCCTCCTAGCCGAAAGTTAAGGTGTCTGACGACCAGAATGTTACTAGGTCAGTATTCTACCGTTCTGAGAGATTCTGGGCTCTAGAATCAATGGACGGCAGAGTTCTGGAATGTCAGGGTGTCCAAACTCTAGAATCCTGGCGTGTATGAACTCGAGAGTCATTCAATGTCCACATTCCGGATCACAGGGTGTCTGAATTCCAGAAGCACCAAATGTCTGCATTCTAGAATCAGAATGTGGCGGAATTCTACAATGCACAGCACGGCGGAATTGTAAAGTTCTAAAATGCATCCTATCCAGAAGTTAAGGTTTCTGACATCCAGAATGCTACCACGTAAGAATTATACCATTCTGAAACATTCTGGGATCTAGAGTCAACGGACGGCTGAGTTCCAGAATGTCAGGGTGTCCAAACTCTAGAATCCTTGCATGTCTGAACTCGAGAGTTATTCAATACCACATTCCAGAACTCTGCATGTCTGAATTATAGAGGCACCAAATATCTGCATTCTAGAATCGGAATGTGGCGGAATTCTAGAATGCACAGCACGGCGGAATTCTAAGTCCTAAAATGCCTGCTATCCGGAAGTTAAGGTGCCTGACATCCAGAATGCTACCACGTCAGAATTATACCATTCTGAAACATTCTGGGATCTAGAATCAATGGACGGCTGAGTTCCAGAATGTCAGGGTGCCAAAACTCTAGAATCCTTGCGTGTCTGAACTTGAGAGTCATTCAATGTCCACATTGTAGAACTCTGGATGTCTGAATTATAGAAGCACCAAATGTCTGCATTCTAGAATCGGAATGTGGGAGAATACTAGAATTCACAGCACGGCGGAATTCTAAAGTCCTAAAATGCCTGCTATCCGGAAGTTAAGGTGTCTGACATCAAGAATGCTACCACGTCAGAATTATACCATTCTGAAAGATTCTGGGATCTAGAGTCAATGGACGGCTGAGTTCTAGAATGTCAGGGTGTCCAAACTCTAGAATACTTGCGTGTCTGAACTCGAGAGTCATTCAATGTCCACATTCCAGAACTCTGGATGTCTGAATTATAGAAACACAAAATGTCTGCATTCTAGAATCGGAATGTGGCGGAATTCTAGAATGCACAGCACGGCGGAATTCTAAAGTCCTAAAAAGCCTGCTATCCGGAAGTTAAGGTGTCTGACATCCAGAATTCTACCACGTCAGAATTATACCATTCTGAAAGATTCTGGGATCTAGACTCAATGGACGGCTGAGTTCCAGAATGTCAGGGTGGCAAAACTCTAGAATCCTTGTGTGTCTGAACTCGAGAGTCATTCAATGTCCACTTTCCAGAACTCTGGATGTTTGAATTATAGAAGCACCAAATGTCTGCATTCTAGAATCGGAATGTGGCGGAATTCTAGAATGCACAGCACGGCGGAATTCTAAAGTCCTAAAATGCCTGCTATCCGGAAGTTAAGGTGTCTGACATCCAGAATGCTACCACGTCAGAATTATACCATTCTGAAACATTCTGGGATCTAGAATCAAGGGACGGCTGAGTTCCAGAATGTCAGGGTGGCAAAACTCTAGAATCCTTGCGTGTCTGAACTCGAGAGTCATTCAATGTCCACATTCCAGAACTCTGGGTGTCTGAATTATAGAAGCACCAAATGTCTGCATTCTAGAATCGGAATGCGGCGGAATTCTAGAATGCACAGCACGGCGGAATTCTAAAGTCCTAAAATGCCTCCTACACGAAAGATAAGGTGTCTGACGACCAGAATGTTACTAAGTCAGCATTCTACCGTTCTGAGAGATTCTTGGTTCTAGAATCAATGGACGGCAGTGTTCTGGAATGTCAGGGTGTCCACACCCTAGAATACTTGGGTGTCTGAACTCGAGAGTCATTCAATGTCTACATTCCGGATCACAGGTTGTCTGAATTCCAGAAGCACCAAATGTCTGCATTCTAGAATTGGAAAGTGGCGGAAAACTAGAATGCACAGCACGGCGGAGTTCTAAATTCCTAAAATGCCTGCTCTCCGGAAGTTAAGGTTTCTGACATCCAGAATGCTACCACGTAAGAATTATACCATTCTGAAACATTCTGGGATCTAGAGTCAATGGACGGCTGAGTTCCAGAATGTCAGGGTGTCCAAACTCTAGAATCCTTGCGTGTCTGAACTAGAGAGTCATTCAATGTCCACATTCCAGAACTCTGGATGTCTGAACTATAGAATCACCAAATGTCTGCATTCTAGAATCGGAATGTGGCGGAATTCTAGAATGCACAGCACGGCAGAATTCTAAAGTCCTAAAATGCCTGCTATCTGGAAGTTAATGTGTCTGACATCCAGAATGTTACCAGGTCAGCATTCTACCATTCTGAGAGATTCTGGGTTCTAGAATCAATGGACGGCAGAGTTCTGGAATGTCAGGGTGTCCAAACTCTAGAATCCTTGCGTGTCTGAACTCGAGAGTCATTCAATGTCCACATTACGGATCACAGGGTGTCTGAATTCCAGAAGCACCAAATGTCTGCATTCTAGAATTGGAAAGTGGCGGAAATCTAGAATGCACAGCACGGTGGAATTCTAAAGTCCTAAAATGCCTGCTCTGCGGAAGTTAAGGTGTCTGACATCCAGAATGCTACCACGTCAGAATTATACCATTCTGAAACATTCTGGGATCTAGAGTCAATGGACGGCTGAGTTCCAGAATGTCAGGGTGGCAAAACTCTAGAATCCTTGCGTGTCTGAACTCGAGAGTCATTCAATGTCCACATTACAGAACTCTGGATGTCTGAACTATAGAAGCCCCAAATGTCTGCATTCTAGAATCGGAATGTGGCGGAATTCTAGAATGCACAACACGGCAGAATTCTAAAGTCCTAAAATGCCTGCCATCCGGACGTTAAGATGTCTGACATCCAGAATGCTACCACGTCAGAATTATGCCATTCTGAATCATTCTGGGAGTCTAGAATCAATGGACGGCTGAGTTCCAGAATGTCAGGGTGGCAAAACTCTAGAATCCTTGCGTGTCTGAACTCGAGAGTCATTCAATGTCCACATTCCAGAACTCTGGATATCTGAATTATAGAGGCACCAAATGTCTGCATTCTAGAATCGGAATGTGGCGGAATTCTAGAATGCAAAGCACGGCGGAATTCTAAAGTCCTAAAATGCCTCCTAGCCGAAAGTTAATGTCTCTGATGACCAGAATGTTACTAGGTCAGCATTCTACCGTTCTGACAGATTCTGGGTTCGAGAATCAATGGACAGCAGAGTTCTGGAATGTCAGGGTGTCCAAACTCTAGAATCCTTGCGTGTGTGAACTCGAGAGTCATTCAATGTCCACATTCTGGATCACAGGGTGTCTGAATACCAGAAGCACCAAATGTCTGCATTCTAGAATCGGAATGTGGCGGAATTCTAGAATGCACAGCACGGCGGAATTCAAATGTCCTAAAATGCCTGCTATCGGGAAGTTAAGGTGTCTGACATCCAGAATGCTATGACGTCAGAATTATACCATTCTGAAACATTCTGGGATCTAGAGCCAATGGACGGCTGAGTTCCAGAATGTCAGGGTGTCCAAACTCTAGAATCCTTGCGAGTCTGAACTAGAGAGTCATTCAATGTGCACATTCCAGAACTCTGGATGTCTGAATTATAGAAGCACCAAATGTCTGCATTCTAGAATCGGAATGAGGCGGAATTCTAGAATGCACAGCACGGCGGAATTCTAAAGTCCTAAAATGCCTGCTATCCGGAAGTTAAGTTTCCTGACATCCAGAATGCTACCACGTCAGAATTATACCATTCTGAAACATTGTGGGATCTAGAATCAATGGACGGCTGAGTTCCAGAATGTCAGGGGGGCAAAACTCTAGAATCATTGCGTGTCTGAACTCGAGAGTCATTCAATGTCCACATTCTAGAACTCTGGATGTCTGAATTATAGAAGCACCAAATGTCTGCATTCTAGAATCATAATGTGGCGGAATTCTAGAATGCACAGCACGGTGGAATTCTAAATTCCTAAAAAGCCTGCTATACGGAAGTTAAGGTGTCTGACATCCAGAATGCTACCACGTCAGAATTATACCATTCTGAAAGATTCTGGGATCTAGAGTCAATGGACGGCTGAGTTCCAGAATGTCAGGGTGTCCAAACTCTAGAATCCTTGCGTGTCTGAACTCGAGAGTCATTCAACGTCCACATTCTGGATCACAGGGTGTCTGAATTCCCAAAGCACCAAATGTCTGCATTCTAGAATCGGAATGTGGCGGAATTCTAGAATGCACAGCACGGCGGAATTCGAATGTCCTAAAATGCCTGCTATCGGGAAGTTAAGGTGTCTGACATCCAGAATGCTACGACGTCAGAATTATAAAATTCTGAAAGTTTCTGGGATCTAGAATCAATGGACGGCTGAGTTCCAGAATGTCAGGGTTTCCAAACTCAAGAATCCTTGCGTGTCTGAACTCGAGAGTCATTCAATATCCACATTCCAGAACTCTGGAGGTCTGAAATATAGAAGCACCAATTGTCTGCATTCTAGAATCGGAATGTGGCGGAATTCTAGAAAACACAGCACGGCAGAGTTCTAAAGTCCCAAAATGCCTGCTATCTGGAAGTTAAGGTGTCTGACATCCAGAATGTCACTAGGTCAGCATTCTACCGTTCTGAGAGATTCTGGGTTCTAGAATCAATGGACGGCAGAGTTCTGGAATGTCAGGGTGTCCAAACTCTAGAATCCTTGCGTGTCTGAACTCGAGAGTCATTCAATGTGCACATTCTGGATCACAGGGTGTCTGAATTCCAGAAGCACCAAATGTCTGCATTCTAGAATCGGAATGTGGCGGAATTCTAGAATGCACAGCACGGCAGAATTCTAAAGTCCTAAAATGCCTGCTATCGGGAAGTTAAGGTGTCTGACATCCAGAATGCTAACACGTCAGAATTATACCATTCTGAAACATTCTGGGATCTAGAATCAATGGACGGCTGAGTTCCAGAATGTCAGGGTGGCAAAACTCTAGAATCCTTGCGTGTCTGAACTCGAGGGTCATTTAATATCCACATTCCAGAACTCTGGATGTCTAAAATATAGAAGCACCAAATGTCTGCATTCTAGAATCGGAATGTGGCGAAATTCTAGAATGCACAGCACGGCAGAATTCTAAAGTCCTAAAATGCCTGCTATCCGGAAGTTAAGGTGTCTGACATCCAGAATGCTACCGCGTCAGCATTCTACCATTCTGAGAGATTCTGGGTTCTAGAATCAATGGACGGCAGAGTTCTGGAATGTCAGGGTGTCCAAACTCTAGAATCCTTGCGTGTCTGAACTCGAGAGTCATTCAATGTCCACATTACGGATCACAGGGTGTCTGAATTCCAGAAGCACCAAATGTCTGCATTCTAGAATTGGAAAGTGGCGGAAATCTAGAATGCACAGCACGGTGGAATTCTAAAGTCCTAAAAGGCCTGCTCTGCGGAAGTTAAGGTGTCTGACATCCAGAATGCTACCACGTCAGAATTATACCATTCTGAAACATTCTGGGATCTAGAGTCAATGGACGGCTGAGTTCCAGAATGTCAGGGTGGCAAAACTCTAGAATCCTTGCGTGTCTGAACTCGAGAGTCATTCAATGTCCACATTACAGAACTCTGGATGTCTGAACTATAGAAGCCCCAAATGTCTGCATTCTAGAATCGGAATGTGGCGGAATTCTAGAATGCACAACACGGCAGAATTCTAAAGTCCTAAAATGCCTGCCATCCGGACGTTAAGGTGTCTGACATCCAGAATGCTACCACGTCAGAATTATGCCATTCTGAATCATTCTGGGAGTCTAGAATCAATGGACGGCTGAGTTCCAGAATGTCAGGGTGGCAAAACTCTAGAATCCTTGCGTGTCTGAACTCGAGAGTCATTCAATGTCCACATTCCAGAACTCTGGATATCTGAATTATAGAGGCACCAAATGTCTGCATTCTAGAATCGGAATGTGGCGGAATTCTAGAATGCAAAGCACGGCGGAATTCTAAAGTCCTAAAATGCCTCCTAGCCGAAAGTTAATGTCTCTGATGACCAGAATGTTACTAGGTCAGCATTCTACCGTTCTGACAGATTCTGGGTTCGAGAATCAATGGACAGCAGAGTTCTGGAATGTCAGGGTGTCCAAACTCTAGAATCCTTGCGTGTGTGAACTCGAGAGTCATTCAATGTCCACATTCTGGATCACAGGGTGTCTGAATACCAGAAGCACCAAATGTCTGCATTCTAGAATCGGAATGTGGCGGAATTCTAGAATGCACAGCACGGCGGAATTCAAATGTCCTAAAATGCCTGCTATCGGGAAGTTAAGGTGTCTGACATCCAGAATGCTATGACGTCAGAATTATACCATTCTGAAACATTCTGGGATCTAGAGCCAATGGACGGCTGAGTTCCAGAATGTCAGGGTGTCCAAACTCTAGAATCCTTGCGAGTCTGAACTAGAGAGTCATTCAATGTGCACATTCCAGAACTCTGGATGTCTGAATTATAGAAGCACCAAATGTCTGCATTCTAGAATCGGAATGAGGCGGAATTCTAGAATGCACAGCACGGCGGAATTCTAAAGTCCTAAAATGCCTGCTATCCGGAAGTTAAGTTTCCTGACATCCAGAATGCTACCACGTCAGAATTATACCATTCTGAAACATTGTGGGATCTAGAATCAATGGACGGCTGAGTTCCAGAATGTCAGGGGGGCAAAACTCTAGAATCATTGCGTGTCTGAACTCGAGAGTCATTCAATGTCCACATTCTAGAACTCTGGATGTCTGAATTATAGAAGCACCAAATGTCTGCATTCTAGAATCATAATGTGGCGGAATTCTAGAATGCACAGCACGGTGGAATTCTAAATTCCTAAAAAGCCTGCTATACGGAAGTTAAGGTGTCTGACATCCAGAATGCTACCACGTCAGAATTATACCATTCTGAAAGATTCTGGGATCTAGAGTCAATGGACGGCTGAGTTCCAGAATGTCAGGGTGTCCAAACTCTAGAATCCTTGCGTGTCTGAACTCGAGAGTCATTCAACGTCCACATTCTGGATCACAGGGTGTCTGAATTCCCAAAGCACCAAATGTCTGCATTCTAGAATCGGAATGTGGCGGAATTCTAGAATGCACAGCACGGCGGAATTCGAATGTCCTAAAATGCCTGCTATCGGGAAGTTAAGGTGTCTGACATCCAGAATGCTACGACGTCAGAATTATAAAATTCTGAAAGTTTCTGGGATCTAGAATCAATGGACGGCTGAGTTCCATAATGTCAGGGTTTCCAAACTCAAGAATCCTTGCGTGTCTGAACTCGAGAGTCATTCAATATCCACATTCCAGAACTCTGGAGGTCTGAAATATAGAAGCACCAATTGTCTGCATTCTAGAATCGGAATGTGGCGGAATTCTAGAAAACACAGCACGGCAGAGTTCTAAAGTCCCAAAATGCCTGCTATCTGGAAGTTAAGGTGTCTGACATCCAGAATGTCACTAGGTCAGCATTCTACCGTTCTGAGAGATTCTGGGTTCTAGAATCAATGGACGGCAGAGTTCTGGAATGTCAGGGTGTCCAAACTCTAGAATCCTTGCGTGTCTGAACTCGAGAGTCATTCAATGTCCACATTCTGGATCACAGGGTGTCTGAATTCCAGAAGCACCAAATGTCTGCATTCTAGAATCGGAATGTGGCGGAATTCTAGAATGCACAGCACGGCAGAATTCTAAAGTCCTAAAATGCCTGCTATCGGGAAGTTAAGGTGTCTGACATCCAGAATGCTAACACGTCAGAATTATACCATTCTGAAACATTCTGGGATCTAGAATCAATGGACGGCTGAGTTCCAGAATGTCAGGGTGGCAAAACTCTAGAATCCTTGCGTGTCTGAACTCGAGGGTCATTCAATATCCACATTCCAGAACTCTGGATGTCTAAAATATAGAAGCACCAAATGTCTGCATTCTAGAATCGGAATGTGGCGGAATTCTAGAATGCACAGCACGGCGGAATTCGAATGTCCTAAAATGCCTGCTATCGGGAAGTTAAGGTGTCTGACATCCAGAATGCTACGACGTCAGAATTATAAAATTCTGAAAGTTTCTGGGATCTAGAATCAATGGACGGCTGAGTTCCAGAATGTCAGGGTTTCCAAACTCAAGAATCCTTGCGTGTCTGAACTCGAGAGTCATTCAATATCCACATTCCAGAACTCTGGATGTCTGAAATATAGAAGCACCAAATGTCTGCATTCTAGAATCGGAATGTGGCGGAATTCTAGAAAACACAGCACGGCAGAGTTCTAAAGTCCCAAAATGCCTGCTATCTGGAAGTTAAGGTGTCTGACATCCAGAATGTCACTAGGTCAGCATTCTACCGTTCTGAGAGATTCTGGGATCTAGAATCAATGGACGGCAGAGTTCTGGAATGTCAGGGTGTCCAAACTCTAGAATCCTTGCGTGTCTGAACTCGAGAGTCATTCAATGTCCACATTCTGGATCACAGGGTGTCTGAATTCCAGAAGCACCAAATGTCTGCATTCTAGAATCGGAATGTGGCGGAATTCTAGAATGCACAGCACGGCAGAATTCTAAAGTCCTAAAATGCCTGCTATCGGGAAGTTAAGGTGTCTGACATCCAGAATGCTAACACGTCAGAATTATACCATTCTGAAACATTCTGGGATCTAGAATCAATGGACGGCTGAGTTCCAGAATGTCAGGGTGGCAAAACTCTAGAATCCTTGCGTGTCTGAACTCGAGGGTCATTCAATATCCACATTCCAGAACTCTGGATGTCTAAAATATAGAAGCACCAAATGTCTGCATTCTAGAATCGGAATGTGGCGGAATTCTAGAATGCACAGCACGGCAGAATTCTAAAGTCCTAAAATGCCTGCTATCCGGAAGTTAAGGTGTCTGACATCCAGAATGCTACCGCGTCAGAATTATACCATTCTGAAAGATTCTGGGATCTATAATCAATGGACAGCTGAGTTCCAGAATGTCAGGGGGGCAAAACTCTAGAATCTTTGCGTGTCTGAACTCGAGAGTCATTCAATATCCACATTCCAGAACTCTGGATGTCTGAAATATAGAAGCACCAAATGTCTGCATTCTAGAATCGGAATGTGGCGGAATTCTAGAATGCACAGCACGGCAGAATTCTAAAGTCCTAAAATGCCTGCTATCTGGAAGTTAAGGTGTCTGACATCGAGAATGTTACTAGGTCAGCATTCTACCGTTCTGAGAGATTCTGGGTTCTAGTATCAATGGACGGCAGAGTTCTGGATTCTCAGGGTGTCCAAAATCTAATATCCTTGCGTGTCTGAACTCGAGAGTCATTCAATGTCCACATTCCAGAACTCTGGATGTCTGAATCATAGAAGCACCAAATGTCTGCATTCTAGAATCGGAATGTGGCCGAATTCTAGAATGCACAGCACGGCGGAATTCTAAAGTCTTAAAATGCCTCCTAGCCGAAAGTTAAGGTGTCTGACGACCAGAATGTTACTAGGTCAGTATTCTACCGTTCTGAGAGATTCTGGGCTCTAGAATCAATGGACGGCAGAGTTCTGGAATGTCAGGGTGTCCAAACTCTAGAATCCTGGCGTGTATGAACTCGAGAGTCATTCAATGTCCACATTCCGGATCACAGGGTGTCTGAATTCCAGAAGCACCAAATGTCTGCATTCTAGAATCAGAATGTGGCGGAATTCTACAATGCACAGCACGGCGGAATTGTAAAGTTCTAAAATGCCTCCTATCCAGAAGTTAAGGTTTCTGACATCCAGAATGCTACCACGTAAGAATTATACCATTCTGAAACATTCTGGGATCTAGAGTCAACGGACGGCTGAGTTCCAGAATGTCAGGGTGTCCAAACTCTAGAATCCTTGCATGTCTGAACTCGAGAGTTATTCAATACCACATTCCAGAACTCTGCATGTCTGAATTATAGAGGCACCAAATATCTGCATTCTAGAATCGGAATGTGGCGGAATTCTAGAATGCACAGCACGGCGGAATTCTAAGTCCTAAAATGCCTGCTATCCGGAAGTTAAGGTGCCTGACATCCAGAATGCTACCACGTCAGAATTATACCATTCTGAAACATTCTGGGATCTAGAATCAATGGACGGCTGAGTTCCAGAATGTCAGGGTGCCAAAACTCTAGAATCCTTGCGTGTCTGAACTTGAGAGTCATTCAATGTCCACATTGTAGAACTCTGGATGTCTGAATTATAGAAGCACCAAATGTCTGCATTCTAGAATCGGAATGTGGGAGAATACTAGAATTCACAGCACGGCGGAATTCTAAAGTCCTAAAATGCCTGCTATCCGGAAGTTAAGGTGTCTGACATCAAGAATGCTACCACGTCAGAATTATACCATTCTGAAAGATTCTGGGATCTAGAGTCAATGGACGGCTGAGTTCTAGAATGTCAGGGTGTCCAAACTCTAGAATACTTGCGTGTCTGAACTCGAGAGTCATTCAATGTCCACATTCCAGAACTCTGGATGTCTGAATTATAGAAACACAAAATGTCTGCATTCTAGAATCGGAATGTGGCGGAATTCTAGAATGCACAGCACGGCGGAATTCTAAAGTCCTAAAATGCCTGCTATCCGGAAGTTAAGGTGTCTGACATCCAGAATGCTACCACGTCAGAATTATACCATTCTGAAACATTCTGGGATCTAGAATCAAGGGACGGCTGAGTTCCAGAATGTCAGGGTGGCAAAACTCTAGAATCCTTGCGTGTCTGAACTCGAGAGTCATTCAATGTCCACATTCCAGAACTCTGGGTGTCTGAATTATAGAAGCACCAAATGTCTGCATTCTAGAATCGGAATGCGGCGGAATTCTAGAATGCACAGCACGGCGGAATTCTAAAGTCCTAAAATGCCTCCTACACGAAAGATAAGGTGTCTGACGACCAGAATGTTACTAAGTCAGCATTCTACCGTTCTGAGAGATTCTTGGTTCTAGAATCAATGGACGGCAGTGTTCTGGAATGTCAGGGTGTCCACACCCTAGAATACTTGGGTGTCTGAACTCGAGAGTCATTCAATGTCTACATTCCGGATCACAGGTTGTCTGAATTCCAGAAGCACCAAATGTCTGCATTCTAGAATTGGAAAGTGGCGGAAAACTAGAATGCACAGCACGGCGGAGTTCTAAATTCCTAAAATGCCTGCTCTCCGGAAGTTAAGGTTTCTGACATCCAGAATGCTACCACGTAAGAATTATACCATTCTGAAACATTCTGGGATCTAGAGTCAATGGACGGCTGAGTTCCAGAATGTCAGGGTGTCCAAACTCTAGAATCCTTGCGTGTCTGAACTAGAGAGTCATTCAATGTCCACATTCCAGAACTCTGGATGTCTGAACTATAGAATCACCAAATGTCTGCATTCTAGAATCGGAATGTGGCGGAATTCTAGAATGCACAGCACGGCAGAATTCTAAAGTCCTAAAATGCCTGCTATCTGGAAGTTAATGTGTCTGACATCCAGAATGTTACCAGGTCAGCATTCTACCATTCTGAGAGATTCTGGGTTCTAGAATCAATGGACGGCAGAGTTCTGGAATGTCAGGGTGTCCAAACTCTAGAATCCTTGCGTGTCTGAACTCGAGAGTCATTCAATGTCCACATTACGGATCACAGGGTGTCTGAATTCCAGAAGCACCAAATGTCTGCATTCTAGAATTGGAAAGTGGCGGAAATCTAGAATGCACAGCACGGTGGAATTCTAAAGTCCTAAAAGGCCTGCTCTGCGGAAGTTAAGGTGTCTGACATCCAGAATGCTACCACGTCAGAATTATACCATTCTGAAACATTCTGGGATCTAGAGTCAATGGACGGCTGAGTTCCAGAATGTCAGGGTGGCAAAACTCTAGAATCCTTGCGTGTCTGAACTCGAGAGTCATTCAATGTCCACATTACAGAACTCTGGATGTCTGAACTATAGAAGCCCCAAATGTCTGCATTCTAGAATCGGAATGTGGCGGAATTCTAGAATGCACAACACGGCAGAATTCTAAAGTCCTAAAATGCCTGCCATCCGGACGTTAAGGTGTCTGACATCCAGAATGCTACCACGTCAGAATTATGCCATTCTGAATCATTCTGGGAGTCTAGAATCAATGGACGGCTGAGTTCCAGAATGTCAGGGTGGCAAAACTCTAGAATCCTTGCGTGTCTGAACTCGAGAGTCATTCAATGTCCACATTCCAGAACTCTGGATATCTGAATTATAGAGGCACCAAATGTCTGCATTCTAGAATCGGAATGTGGCGGAATTCTAGAATGCAAAGCACGGCGGAATTCTAAAGTCCTAAAATGCCTCCTAGCCGAAAGTTAATGTCTCTGATGACCAGAATGTTACTAGGTCAGCATTCTACCGTTCTGACAGATTCTGGGTTCGAGAATCAATGGACAGCAGAGTTCTGGAATGTCAGGGTGTCCAAACTCTAGAATCCTTGCGTGTGTGAACTCGAGAGTCATTCAATGTCCACATTCTGGATCACAGGGTGTCTGAATACCAGAAGCACCAAATGTCTGCATTCTAGAATCGGAATGTGGCGGAATTCTAGAATGCACAGCACGGCGGAATTCAAATGTCCTAAAATGCCTGCTATCGGGAAGTTAAGGTGTCTGACATCCAGAATGCTATGACGTCAGAATTATACCATTCTGAAACATTCTGGGATCTAGAGCCAATGGACGGCTGAGTTCCAGAATGTCAGGGTGTCCAAACTCTAGAATCCTTGCGAGTCTGAACTAGAGAGTCATTCAATGTGCACATTCCAGAACTCTGGATGTCTGAATTATAGAAGCACCAAATGTCTGCATTCTAGAATCGGAATGAGGCGGAATTCTAGAATGCACAGCACGGCGGAATTCTAAAGTCCTAAAATGCCTGCTATCCGGAAGTTAAGTTTCCTGACATCCAGAATGCTACCACGTCAGAATTATACCATTCTGAAACATTGTGGGATCTAGAATCAATGGACGGCTGAGTTCCAGAATGTCAGGGGGGCAAAACTCTAGAATCATTGCGTGTCTGAACTCGAGAGTCATTCAATGTCCACATTCTAGAACTCTGGATGTCTGAATTATAGAAGCACCAAATGTCTGCATTCTAGAATCATAATGTGGCGGAATTCTAGAATGCACAGCACGGTGGAATTCTAAATTCCTAAAAAGCCTGCTATACGGAAGTTAAGGTGTCTGACATCCAGAATGCTACCACGTCAGAATTATACCATTCTGAAAGATTCTGGGATCTAGAGTCAATGGACGGCTGAGTTCCAGAATGTCAGGGTGTCCAAACTCTAGAATCCTTGCGTGTCTGAACTCGAGAGTCATTCAACGTCCACATTCTGGATCACAGGGTGTCTGAATTCCCAAAGCACCAAATGTCTGCATTCTAGAATCGGAATGTGGCGGAATTCTAGAATGCACAGCACGGCGGAATTCGAATGTCCTAAAATGCCTGCTATCGGGAAGTTAAGGTGTCTGACATCCAGAATGCTACGACGTCAGAATTATAAAATTCTGAAAGTTTCTGGGATCTAGAATCAATGGACGGCTGAGTTCCAGAATGTCAGGGTTTCCAAACTCAAGAATCCTTGCGTGTCTGAACTCGAGAGTCATTCAATATCCACATTCCAGAACTCTGGAGGTCTGAAATATAGAAGCACCAATTGTCTGCATTCTAGAATCGGAATGTGGCGGAATTCTAGAAAACACAGCACGGCAGAGTTCTAAAGTCCCAAAATGCCTGCTATCTGGAAGTTAAGGTGTCTGACATCCAGAATGTCACTAGGTCAGCATTCTACCGTTCTGAGAGATTCTGGGTTCTAGAATCAATGGACGGCAGAGTTCTGGAATGTCAGGGTGTCCAAACTCTAGAATCCTTGCGTGTCTGAACTCGAGAGTCATTCAATGTGCACATTCTGGATCACAGGGTGTCTGAATTCCAGAAGCACCAAATGTCTGCATTCTAGAATCGGAATGTGGCGGAATTCTAGAATGCACAGCACGGCAGAATTCTAAAGTCCTAAAATGCCTGCTATCGGGAAGTTAAGGTGTCTGACATCCAGAATGCTAACACGTCAGAATTATACCATTCTGAAACATTCTGGGATCTAGAATCAATGGACGGCTGAGTTCCAGAATGTCAGGGTGGCAAAACTCTAGAATCCTTGCGTGTCTGAACTCGAGGGTCATTCAATATCCACATTCCAGAACTCTGGATGTCTAAAATATAGAAGCACCAAATGTCTGCATTCTAGAATCGGAATGTGGCGGAATTCTAGAATGCACAGCACGGCAGAATTCTAAAGTCCTAAAATGCCTGCTATCCGGAAGTTAAGGTGTCTGACATCCAGAATGCTACCGCGTCAGCATTCTACCATTCTGAGAGATTCTGGGTTCTAGAATCAATGGACGGCAGAGTTCTGGAATGTCAGGGTGTCCAAACTCTAGAATCCTTGCGTGTCTGAACTCGAGAGTCATTCAATGTCCACATTACGGATCACAGGGTGTCTGAATTCCAGAAGCACCAAATGTCTGCATTCTAGAATTGGAAAGTGGCGGAAATCTAGAATGCACAGCACGGTGGAATTCTAAAGTCCTAAAAGGCCTGCTCTGCGGAAGTTAAGGTGTCTGACATCCAGAATGCTACCACGTCAGAATTATACCATTCTGAAACATTCTGGGATCTAGAGTCAATGGACGGCTGAGTTCCAGAATGTCAGGGTGGCAAAACTCTAGAATCCTTGCGTGTCTGAACTCGAGAGTCATTCAATGTCCACATTACAGAACTCTGGATGTCTGAACTATAGAAGCCCCAAATGTCTGCATTCTAGAATCGGAATGTGGCGGAATTCTAGAATGCACAACACGGCAGAATTCTAAAGTCCTAAAATGCCTGCCATCCGGACGTTAAGGTGTCTGACATCCAGAATGCTACCACGTCAGAATTATGCCATTCTGAATCATTCTGGGAGTCTAGAATCAATGGACGGCTGAGTTCCAGAATGTCAGGGTGGCAAAACTCTAGAATCCTTGCGTGTCTGAACTCGAGAGTCATTCAATGTCCACATTCCAGAACTCTGGATATCTGAATTATAGAGGCACCAAATGTCTGCATTCTAGAATCGGAATGTGGCGGAATTCTAGAATGCAAAGCACGGCGGAATTCTAAAGTCCTAAAATGCCTCCTAGCCGAAAGTTAATGTCTCTGATGACCAGAATGTTACTAGGTCAGCATTCTACCGTTCTGACAGATTCTGGGTTCGAGAATCAATGGACAGCAGAGTTCTGGAATGTCAGGGTGTCCAAACTCTAGAATCCTTGCGTGTGTGAACTCGAGAGTCATTCAATGTCCACATTCTGGATCACAGGGTGTCTGAATACCAGAAGCACCAAATGTCTGCATTCTAGAATCGGAATGTGGCGGAATTCTAGAATGCACAGCACGGCGGAATTCAAATGTCCTAAAATGCCTGCTATCGGGAAGTTAAGGTGTCTGACATCCAGAATGCTATGACGTCAGAATTATACCATTCTGAAACATTCTGGGATCTAGAGCCAATGGACGGCTGAGTTCCAGAATGTCAGGGTGTCCAAACTCTAGAATCCTTGCGAGTCTGAACTAGAGAGTCATTCAATGTGCACATTCCAGAACTCTGGATGTCTGAATTATAGAAGCACCAAATGTCTGCATTCTAGAATCGGAATGAGGCGGAATTCTAGAATGCACAGCACGGCGGAATTCTAAAGTCCTAAAATGCCTGCTATCCGGAAGTTAAGTTTCCTGACATCCAGAATGCTACCACGTCAGAATTATACCATTCTGAAACATTGTGGGATCTAGAATCAATGGACGGCTGAGTTCCAGAATGTCAGGGGGGCAAAACTCTAGAATCATTGCGTGTCTGAACTCGAGAGTCATTCAATGTCCACATTCTAGAACTCTGGATGTCTGAATTATAGAAGCACCAAATGTCTGCATTCTAGAATCATAATGTGGCGGAATTCTAGAATGCACAGCACGGTGGAATTCTAAATTCCTAAAAAGCCTGCTATACGGAAGTTAAGGTGTCTGACATCCAGAATGCTACCACGTCAGAATTATACCATTCTGAAAGATTCTGGGATCTAGAGTCAATGGACGGCTGAGTTCCAGAATGTCAGGGTGTCCAAACTCTAGAATCCTTGCGTGTCTGAACTCGAGAGTCATTCAACGTCCACATTCTGGATCACAGGGTGTCTGAATTCCCAAAGCACCAAATGTCTGCATTCTAGAATCGGAATGTGGCGGAATTCTAGAATGCACAGCACGGCGGAATTCGAATGTCCTAAAATGCCTGCTATCGGGAAGTTAAGGTGTCTGACATCCAGAATGCTACGACGTCAGAATTATAAAATTCTGAAAGTTTCTGGGATCTAGAATCAATGGACGGCTGAGTTCCAGAATGTCAGGGTTTCCAAACTCAAGAATCCTTGCGTGTCTGAACTCGAGAGTCATTCAATATCCACATTCCAGAACTCTGGAGGTCTGAAATATAGAAGCACCAATTGTCTGCATTCTAGAATCGGAATGTGGCGGAATTCTAGAAAACACAGCACGGCAGAGTTCTAAAGTCCCAAAATGCCTGCTATCTGGAAGTTAAGGTGTCTGACATCCAGAATGTCACTAGGTCAGCATTCTACCGTTCTGAGAGATTCTGGGTTCTAGAATCAATGGACGGCAGAGTTCTGGAATGTCAGGGTGTCCAAACTCTAGAATCCTTGCGTGTCTGAACTCGAGAGTCATTCAATGTGCACATTCTGGATCACAGGGTGTCTGAATTCCAGAAGCACCAAATGTCTGCATTCTAGAATCGGAATGTGGCGGAATTCTAGAATGCACAGCACGGCAGAATTCTAAAGTCCTAAAATGCCTGCTATCGGGAAGTTAAGGTGTCTGACATCCAGAATGCTAACACGTCAGAATTATACCATTCTGAAACATTCTGGGATCTAGAATCAATGGACGGCTGAGTTCCAGAATGTCAGGGTGGCAAAACTCTAGAATCCTTGCGTGTCTGAACTCGAGGGTCATTCAATATCCACATTCCAGAACTCTGGATGTCTAAAATATAGAAGCACCAAATGTCTGCATTCTAGAATCGGAATGTGGCGGAATTCTAGAATGCACAGCACGGCAGAATTCTAAAGTCCTAAAATGCCTGCTATCCGGAAGTTAAGGTGTCTGACATCCAGAATGCTACCGCGTCAGAATTATACCATTCTGAAAGATTCTGTGATCTAGAGTCAATGGACGGCTGAGTTCCAGAATGTCAGGGTGTCCAAACTCTAGAATCCTTGCGTGTCTGAACTCGAGAGTCATTCAGTGTCCACATTCCAGAACTCTGGATGTCTGAATTATAGAAGCAACAAATGTCTGCATTCTAGAATTGGAATGTGGCGGAATTCTAGAATGCACAGCACGGCAGAATTCTAAAGTCCTAAAATGCCTGCTATCCGTAAGTTAAGGTGCCTGACATCCAGAATGCTACCACGTCAGAATTATACCATTCTGAAAGATTCTGGGATCTAGAGTCAATGGACGGCTGAGTTCCAGAATGTCAGGGTGGCAAAACTCTAGAATCCTTGCGTGTCTGAACTCGAGAGTCATTCAATGTCCACATTGCGGATCACAGGGTGTCTGAATTCCAGAAGCACCAAATGTCTGCATTCTAGAATCGGAATGTGGCGGAATTTTATAATGCACAGCATGGCAGAATTCTAAAGTCCTAAAATGTCTGCTATCCAGAAGTTAAGGTGTCTGACATCCAGAATGCTACCACGTCAGAATTATACCATTCTGAAACATTCTGGGATCTAGAGTCAATGGACGGCTGAGTTCCGGAATGTCAGGGTGTCCAAACTCTAGAATCCTTGCGTGTCTGAACTCGAGAGTCATTCAATGTCCACATTCCAGAACTCTGGATGTCTGAATAATAGAAGCACCAAATGTCTGCATTCTAGAATCGGAATGTGGCGGAATTCTAGAATGCACAGCACGGCGGAGTCCTAAATTCCTAAAATGCCTCCTAGCCGAAAGTTAAGGTGTCTGACGACCAGAATGTTACTATGTCAGCATTCTACCATTCTGAGAGATTCTGGGTTCTAGAATCAAAGGACGGCAGAGTTCTGGAATGTCAGGGTTTCCAAACTCCAGAATCCTTGCGTGTCTGAACTGAAGAGTCATTCAATGTTCACATTCCAGAACTCTGGATGTCTGAAATATAGAAGCACTAAATGTCTGCATTCTAGAATCAGAATGTGGCTGAATTCTAGAATGCACAGCACGGCAGAATTCTAAAGTGCTAAAATGCCTGCTATCTGGAAGTTAAGGTGTCTGACATCCAGAATGTTACTAGGTCAGCATTCTACTGTTCTGAGAGATTCTGGGGTCTAGAATCAATGGACGGCAGAGTTCTGGAATGTCAGGGTGTCCAAACTCTAGAAAACTTGCGTGACTGAACTCGAGAGTCATTCAATGTCCACATTCCGGATCACAGGGTGTCTGAATTCCAGAAGAACCAAATGTCTGCATTCTAGAATCGTAATGTGGCGGAATTCTAGAATGCACAGCACGACGAAATTCTAAAGTCCTAAAATGCCTGCTACCCGGAAGTTAAGGTGTATGACATCCAGAATGCTACCACGTCAGAATTATACCATTCTGAAGCATTCTGGGATCTAGAATCAATGGACGGCTGAGTTCCAGAATGTCAGGGTGGCAAAACTCTAGAATACTTGCGTGTCTGAACTCGAGGGTCATTCAGTATCCACATTCCAGAACTCTGGATGTCTAAAATATAGAAGCACCAAATGTCTGCATTCTAGAATCGGAATGTGGCGAAATTCTAGAATGCACAGCACGGCAGAATTCTAAAGTCCTAAAATGCCTGCTATCCGGAAGTTAATGTGTCTGATATCCAGAATGCTAGCACGTCAGAATTATACCATTCTGAAAGATTCTGGGATCTAGAGTCAATGGACGGCTGAGTTCCAGAATGTCAGGGTGACCAAACTCTAGAATCCTTGCGTGTCTGAACTCGAGAGTCATTCAATGTCCACATTCCAGAACTCTAGATGTCTTAATTATAGAAGCACCAAATGTCTGCATTTTAGAATTGGAATGTGGCGGAATTCTAGAATGCACAGCACGGCAGAATTCTAAAGTCCTATAATGCCTGCTATCCGGAAGTTAAGGTGTCTGACATCCAGAATGCTACCACGTCAGAATTATACCATTCTGAAACATTCTGGGATCTAGAAACAAAGGACAGCTGAGTTCCAGAATGTCAGGGTGGCAAAACTCTAGAATCCTTGCATGTCTAAACTCGAGGGTCATTCAATATCCACATTCCAGAACTCTGGATGTCTAAAATATAGAAGAACCAAATGTCTGCATTCTAGAATCGGAATGTGGCGGAATTCTAGAATGCACAGCACGGCAGAATTCTAAAGTCCTAAAATGCCTGCTATCTGGATGTTAAGGTGTCTGACATCCAGAATGTTATTAGGTCAGCATTCTACCGTTCTGAGAGATTCTGGGTTCTAGAATCAATGGACGGCAGAGTTCTGGAATGTCAGGGTGTCCAAACTCTAGAATCCTTGCGTGTCTGAACTCGAGAGTCATTCAATGTCCACATTCCGGATTACAGGGTGTCTGAATTCCAGAAGCACCAAATGTCTGCATTCTAGAATCATAATGTGGCGGAATTCTAGAATGCACAGCACGGCAGAATTCTAAAGTCCTAAAATACCTGCTATCGGGAAGTTAAGATGTCTGACATCCAGAATTCTACCACGTCAGAATTATACCATTCTCAAACATTCTCGATCTAGAATCAATGGATGGCTGAGTTCCAGAATGTCAGGATGGCAAAACTGTAGAATCCTTGCGTGTCTGAACTCGAGGGTCATTCAATATCCACATTCCAGAACTCTGGATGTCTGAAATATAGAAGCACCAAATGTCTGCATTCTAGAATCGGAATGTGGCAGAATTCTAGAATGCACAGCACGGCAGAATTCTAAAGTCCTAAAATGCCTGCTATCGGTAAGTTAAGGTGTCTGACATCCAGAATGCTACCACGTCAGAATTCTACCATTCTGAAACATTCTGGGATCTAGAGTCAATGGACGGCTGAGTTCCAGAATGTCAGGGTGTCCAAACTCTAGAATCCTTGCGTGTCTGAACTCGAGAGTCATTCAATGTCCACATTCCAGAACTCTGGATGTCTGAAATATAGAAGCACCAAATGTCTGCATTCTAGAATCGGAATGTGGCGGAATTCTAGAATGCACAGCACGGCAGAATTCTAATGTCCTAAAATGCCTGCTATATGGAAGTTAAGGTGTCTGACATCCAGAATGTTACTAGGTCAGCATTCTACCGTTCTGAGAGATTCTGGGTTCTAGAATCAATGGACGGCAGAGTTCTGGAATGTCAGGGTGTCCAAACTCTAGAATTCTTGCGTGTATGAACTCGAGAGTCATTCAATGTCCACATTCCGGATCACAGGGTGTCTGAATTCCAAAAGCACCAAATGTCTGCATTCTAGAATCGGAATGTGGCGGAATGCTAGAATGCACAGCCCGGCGGAATTCGAATGTCCTAAAATGCCTGCTATCGGGAAGTTAAGGTGTCTGACATCCAGAATGCAACGACGTCAGAATTATACCATTCTGAAAGATTCTGGGATCTAGAATCAATGGATGGCTGAGTTCCAGAATGTCAGGGTGGCAAAACTCTAGAATCCTTGCGTGTCTGAACTCGAGAGTCATTCAATATCCACATTCCAGAACTCTGGATGTCTGAAATATAGAAGCACCAAATGTCTGCATTCTAGAATCGGAATGTGGCTGAATTCTAGAATGTGCAGCACGGCAGAATTCTAAAGTCCTAAAATGCCTGCTATCTGGAAGTTAAGGTGTCTGACATCCAGAATGTTACTAGGTCAGCATTCTACAGTTCTGACAGATTCTGGGTTCTAGAATCAATGGACGGCAGAGTTCTGGAATGTCAGGGTGTCCAAACTCTAGAATCCTTGCGTGTCTGAACTCGAGAGTCTTTCAATGTCCACATTCCGGATCACAGGGTGTCTGAATTCCATAAGAACCAAATGTCGGCATTCTAGAATCGTAATGTGGCGGAATTCTAGAATGCACAGCACGGCGGAATTCTAAAGTCCTAAAATGCCTGCTATCCGGAAGTTAAGGTGTCTGACATCCAGAATGCTACCACGTCAGAATTATACAATTCTGAAACATTCTGGGATCTAGAATCAATGGACAGCTGAGTTCCAGAATGTCAGGTTGGCAAAACTCTAGAATCCTTGCGTGTCTGAACTCGAGGGTCATTCAATATCCACATTCCAGAACTCTGGATGTCTGAATTATAGAAGCACCAAATGTCTGCATTCTAGAATCGGAATGTGGCGGAATTCTAGAATGCACAGCACGGCAGAATTCTAAAGTCCTAAAATGCCTGCTATCCGTAAGTTACGGTGTCTGACATCCAGAATGCTACCACGTTAGAATTATACCATTCTGAAAGATTCTGGGATCTAGAGTCAATGAACGGCTGAGTTCCAGAATGTCAGGGTGCCCAACTCTAGAATACTTGCGTGTCTGAACTCGAGAGTCATTCAATATCCACATTCCAGAACTCTGGATGTCTGAATTTTAGAAGCAACAAATGTCTGCAGTCTAGAATTGGAATGTGGCGGAATTCTAGAATGCACAGCACGGCAGAATTCTAAAGATCTAAAATACCAGCTATCCGGAAGTTAAGGTGTCTGACATCCAAACTCTAGAATCCTTGCGTGTCTGAACTCGAGAGTCATTCTCTGTCCACATTCTGGATCACAGGGTGTCTGAATTCCAGAAGCACCAAATGTCTGCATTCTAGAATCGGAATGTGGTGGAATTCTAGAATGCACAGCACGAAAATATTCTAAAGTCCTAAAATGCGTGCTATCGGGAAGTTAAGGTGTCTGACATCCAGAATGCTACCACGTCAGAATTATACCATTCTGAAACATTCTGGGATCTAGAATCAATTGACGGCTGAGTTCCAGAATGTCAGGGTGGCAAAACTCTAGAATCCTTGCGTGTCTGAACTCGAGGGTCATTCAATATCCACATTCCAGAACTCTGGATATCTAAAATATAGAAGGACCAAATGTCTGCATTCTAGAATCGGAATGTGTCGGAATTCTAGAATGCACAGCACGGCAGAATTCTAAAGTCCTAAAATGCCTGCTATCCGGAAGTTATGCTGTCTGACATCCAGAATGCCACCACGTCAGAATTATACCATTCTGAAAGATTCTGGGATCTAGAGTCAACGGACGGCTGAGTTCCAGAATGTCAGAGTGTCCAAACTGTAGAATCCTTGCGTGTCTGAACTCGAGAGTCATTCAATGTCCACATTCCAGAACTCTGGATGTCTGAAATATAGAAACAACAAATGTCTGCATTCTAGAATTGGAATGTGGTGGAATTCTAGAATGCACAGCACGGCAGAATTCTAAAGTCCTAAAATGCCTGCTATCTGGAAGTCAAGGTGTCTGACATCCAGAATGTTACTAGGTCAGCATTCTAACGTTCTGAGAGATTCTGGGTTCTAGATTCAATGGACGGCAGACTTCTGGAATGTCAGGGTGTCCAAACTCTAGAATCCTTGCGTGTCTGAACTCGAGAGTCATTCAATGTCCACATTCTGGATCACAGGTTGTCTGAATTCCAGAAGCACCAAATGTCTGCATTCTAGAATCGGAATGTGGCGGAATTCTAGAATGCACAGCACGACAGTATTCTAAAGTCCTAAAATGCCTGCTATCGGGAAGTTAAGGTGTCTGACATCCAGAATGCTACCACGTCAGAATTATACCATTCTGAAACATTCTGGGATCTAGAATCAATGGACGGCTGAGTTCCAGAATGTCAGGGTGGCAAAACTCTAGAATACTTGCGTGTCTGAACTCGAGGGTCATTCAGTATCCACATTCCAGAACTCTGGATGTCTAAAATATAGAAGCACCAAATGTCTGCATTCTAGAATCGGAATGTGGCGGAATTCTAGAATGCACAGCACGGCAGAATTCTAAAGTCCTAAAATGCCTGCTATCCGGAAGTTAAGTTGTCTGACATCCAGAATGCTACCACGTCAGAATTATACCATTCTGAAAGATTCTGGGATCTAGAGTCAATGGACGGCTGAGTTCCGGAATGTCAGGGTGTCCAAACTCTAGAATCCTTGCGTGTCTGAACTCGAGAGTCATTCAATGTCCACATTCCAGAACTCTGGATGTCTGAATTATAGAAGCACCAAATGTCTGCATTCTAGAATTGAAATGTGGCGGAATTCTAGAATGCACAGCACGGCAGAATTCTAAAGTCCTATAATGCCTGCTATCCGGAAGTTAAGGTGTCTGACATCCAGAATGCTACCACGTCAGAATTATACCATTCTGAAACATTCTGGGATCTAGAATCAAAGGACAGCTGAGTTCCAGAATGTCAGGGTGGCAAAACTCTAGAATACTTGCATGTTTGAACTCGAGTCATTAAATGTCCACATTCCAGAACTCTGGATGTCTGAATTATAGAAGCACCAAATGTCTGCATTCTAGAATCGTAATGTGGCGGAATTCTAGAATGCACAGCACGGCAGAATTCTAAAGTCCTAAAATGCCTGCTATCCGGAAGTTAAGGTGTCTGACATCCAGAATGCTACCACGTCAGAATTATACCATTCTGAAACATTCTGGGATCTAGAATCAATGGACAGCTGAGTTCCAGAATGTCAGGTTGGCAAAACTCTAGAATCCTTGCGTGTCTGAACTCGAGGGTCATTCAATATCCACATTCCAGAACTCTGGATGTCTGAATTATAGAAGCAACAAATGTCTGCATTCTAGAATTGGAATGTGGCGGAATTTTAGAATGCACAGCACGGCAGAATTCTAAAGATCTAAAATACCTGCTATCCGGAAGTTAAGGTGTCTGACATCCAGAATGCTACCACGTCAGAATTATACCATTCTGAAACATTCTGGGATCTAGAATCAATGGGCGGCTGTGTTCCAGAATGTCAGGGTGTCCAAACTCTAGAATCCTTGCGTGTCTGAACTCGAGAGTCATTCTATGTCCACATTCTGGATCACAGGGTGTCTGAATTCCAGAAGCACCAAATGTCTGCATTCTAGAATCGGAATGTGGTGGAATTCTAGAATGCACAGCACGAAAATATTCTAAAGTCCTAAAATGCCTGCTATCGGGAAGTTAAGGTGTCTGACATCCAGAATGCTACCACGTCAGAATTATACCATTCTGAAACATTCTGGGATCTAGAATCAATGGACGGCTGAGTTCCAGAATGTCAGGGTGGCAAAACTCTAGAATCCTTGCGTGTCTGAACTCGAGGGTCATTCAATATCCACATTCCAGAACTCTGGATGTCTAAAATATAGAAGGACCAAATGTCTGCATTCTAGAATCGGAATGTGGCGGAATTCTAGAATGCACAGCACGGCAGAATTCTAAAGTCCTAAAATGCCTGCTATCCGGAAGTTAAGGTGTCTGACATCCAGAATGCCACCACGTCAGAATTATACCATTCTGAAAGATTCTGGGATCTAGAGTCAACGGACGGCTGAGTTCCAGAATGTCAGGGTGTCCAAACTGTAGAATCCTTGCGTGTCTGAACTCGAGAGTCATTCAATGTCCACATTCCAGAACTCTGGATGTCTGAATTATAGAAGCAACAAATGTCTGCATTCTAGAATTGGAATGTGGCGGAATTCTAGAATGCACAGCACGGCAGAATTCTAAAGTCCTAAAATGCCTGCTATCTGGAAGTCAAGGTGTCTGACATCCAGAATGTTACTAGGTCAGCATTCTAACGTTCTGAGAGATTCTGGGTTCTAGAATCAATGGACGGCAGACTTCTGGAATGTCAGGGTGTCCAAACTCTAGAATCCTTGCGTGTCTGAACTCGAGAGTCATTCAATGTCCACATTCTAGATCACAGGTTGTCTGAATTCCAGAAGCACCAAATGTCTGCATTCTAGAATCGGAATGTGGCGGAATTCTAGAATGCACAGCACGACAGTATTCTAAAGTCCTAAAATGCCTGCTATCGGGAAGTTAAGGTGTCTGACATCCAGAATGCTACCACGTCAGAATTATACCATTCTGAAGCATTCTGGGATCTAGAATCAATGGACGGCTGAGTTCCAGAATGTCAGGGTGGCAAAACTCTAGAATCCTTGTGTGTCTGAACTCGAGGGTCATTCAATATCCACATTCCAGAACTCTGGATGTCTAAAATATAGAAGCACCAAATGTCTGCATTCTAGAATCGGAATGTGGCGGAATTCTAGAATGCACAGCACGGCAGAATTCTAAAGTCCTAAAATGCCTGCTATCCGGAAGTTATGTTGTCTGACATCCAGAATGCCACCACGTCAGAATTATACCATTCTGAAAGATTCTGGGATCTAGAGTCAACGGACGGCTGAGTTCCAGAATGTCAGAGTGTCCAAACTGTAGAATCCTTGCGTGTCTGAACTCGAGAGTCATTCAATGTCCACATTCCAGAACTCTGGATGTCTGAAATATAGAAACAACAAATGTCTGCATTCTAGAATTGGAATGTGGTGGAATTCTAGAATGCACAGCACGGCAGAATTCTAAAGTCCTAAAATGCCTGCTATCTGCAAGTCAAGGTGTCTGACATCCAGAATGTTACTAGGTCAGCATTCTAACGTTCTGAGAGATTCTGGGTTCTAGATTCAATGGACGGCAGACTTCTGGAATGTCAGGGTGTACAAACTCTAGAATCCTTGCGTGTCTGAACTCGAGAGTCATTCAATGTCCACATTCTGGATTACAGGTTGTCTGAATTCCAGAACCACCAAATGTCTGCATTCTAGAATCGGAATGTGGCGGAATTCTAGAATGCGCAGCACGACAGTATTCTAAAGTCCTAAAATGCCTGCTATCGGGAAGTTAAGGTGTCTGACATCCAGAATGCTACCACGTCAGAATTATACCATTCTGAAACATTCTGGGATCTAGAATCAATGGACGGCTGAGTTCCAGAATGTCAGGGTGGCAAAACTCTAGAATCCTTGCGTGTCTGAACTCGAGCGTCATTCAATATCCACATTCCAGAACTCTGGATGTCTAAAATATAGAAGGACCAAATGTCTGCATTCTAGAATCGGAATGTGGCGGAATTCTAGAATGCACAGCACGGCAGAATTCTAAAGTCCTAAAATGCCTGCTATCCGGAAGTTAAGGTGTCTGACATCCAGAATGCCACCACGTCAGAATTATAACATTCTGAAAGATTCTGGGATCTAGAGTCAACGGACGGCTGAGTTCCAGAATGTCAGGGTGTCCAAACTGTAGAATCCTTGCGTGTCTGAACTCGAGAGTCATTCAATGTCCACATTCCAGAACTCTGGATGTCTGAATTATAGAAGCAACAAATGTCTGCATTCTAGAATTGGAATGTGGCGGAATTCTAGAATGCACAGCACGGCAGAATTCTAGAGTCCTAAAATGCCTGCTATCTGGAAGTCAAGGTGTCTGACATCCAGAATGTTACTAGGTCAGCATTCTAACGTTCTGAGAGATTCTGGGTTCTAGAATCAATGGACGGCAGACTTCTGGAATGTCAGGGTGTCCAAACTCTAGAATCCTTGCGTGTCTGAACTCGAGAGTCATTCAATGTCCACATTCTGGATCACAGGTTGTCTGAATTCCAGAAGCACCAAATGTCTGCATTCTAGAATCGGAATGTGGCGGAATTCTAGAATGCACAGCACGGCAGAATTCTAAAGTCCTAAAATACCTGCTATCGGGAAGTCAAGGTGTCTGACATCCAGAATGTTACTAGGTCAGCATTCTAACGTTCTGAGAGATTCTGGGTTCTAGATTCAATGGACGGCAGACTTCTGGATTGTCAGGGTGTCCAAACTCTAGAATCCTTGCGTGTCTGAACTCGAGAGTCATTCAATGTCCACATTCTGGATCACAGGTTGTCTGAATTCCAGAAGCACCAAATGTCTGCATTCTAGAATCGGAATGTGGCGGAATTCTAGAATGCACAGCACGACAGTATTCTAAAGTCCTAAAATGCCTGCTATCGGGAAGTTAAGGTGTCTGACATCCAGAATGCTACCACGTCAGAATTATACCATTCTGAAGCATTCTGGGATCTAGAATCAATGGACGGCTGAGTTCCAGAATGTCAGGGTGGCAAAACTCTAGAATCCTTGCGTGTCTGAACTCGAGGGTCATTCAATATCCACATTCCAGAACTCTGGATGTCTAAAATATAGAAGCACCAAATGTCTGCGTTCTAGAATCGGAATGTGGCTGAATTCTAAAATGCACAGCACGGCAGAATTCTAAAGTCCTAAAATGCCTGCTATCCGGAAGTTAAGTTGTCTGACATCCAGAATGCTACCACGTCAGAATTATACCATTCTGAAAGATTCTGGGATCTAGAGTCAATGGACGGCTGAGTTCCGGAATGTCAGGGTGTCCAAACTCTAGAATCCTTGCGTGTCTGAACTCGAGAGTCATTCAATGTCCACATTCCAGAATTCTGGATGTCTGAATTATAGAAGCACCAAATGTCTGCATTCTAGAATTGAAATGTGGCGGAATTCTAGAATGCACAGCACGGCAGAATTCTAAAGTCCCATAATGCCTGCTATCCGGAAGTTAAGGTGTCTGACATCCAGAATGCTACCACGTCAGAATTATACCACTCTGCAACATTCTGGGATCTAGAATCAAAGGACAGCTGAGTTCCAGAATGTCAGGGTGGCAAAACTCTAGAATACTTGCGTGTTTGAACTCGAGTCATTAAATGTCCACATTCCAGAACTCTGGATGTCTGAATTATAGAAGCACCAAATGTCTGCATTCTAGAATCGTAATGTGGCGGAATTCTAGAATGCACAGCACGGCAGATTTCTAAAGTCCTAAAATGCCTGCTATCCGGAAGTTAAGGTGTCTGAAATCCAGAATGCTACCACGTCAGAATTATACCATTCTGAAACATTCTGGGATCTAGAATCAATGGACAGCTGAGTTCCAGAATGTCAGGTTGGCAAAACTCTAGAATCCTTGCGTGTCTGAACTCGAGGGTCATTCAATATCCACATTCCAGAACTCTGGATGTCTGAATTATAGAAGCAACAAATGTCTGCATTCTAGAATTGGAATGTGGCGGAATTCTAGAATGCACAGCACGGCAGAATTCTAAAGATCTAAAATACCTGCTATCCGGAAGTTAAGGTGTCTGACATCCAGAATGCTACCACGTCAGAATTATACCATTCTGAAACATTCTGGGATCTAGAATCAATGGGCGGCTGTGTTCCAGAATGTCAGGGTGTCCAAACTCTAGAATCCTTGCGTGTCTGAACTCGAGAGTCATTCTATGTCCACATTCTGGATCACAGGGTGTCTGAATTCCAGAAGCACCAAATGTCTGCATTCTAGAATCGGAATGTGGTGGAATTCTAGAATGTACAGCTCGAAAATATTCTAAAGTCCTAAAATGCCTGCTATCGGGAAGTTAAGGTGTCTGACATCCAGAATGCTACCACGTCAGAATTATACCATTCTGAAACATTCTGGGATCTAGAATCAATGGACGGCTGAGTTCCAGAATGTCAGGGTGGCAAAACTCTAGAATCCTTGCGTGTCTGAACTCGAGGGTCATTCAATATCCACATTCCAGAACTCTGGATGTCTAAAATATAGAAGGACCAAATGTCTGCATTCTAGAATCGGAATGTGGCGGAATTCTAGAATGCACAGCACGGCAGAATTCTAAAGTCCTAAAATGCCTGCTATCTGGAAGTTAAGGTGTCTGACATCGAGAATGTTACTAGGTCAGCATTCTACCGTTCTGAGAGATTCTGGGTTCTAGAATCAATGGACGGCAGTGTTCTGGATTCTCAGGGTGTCCAAACTCTAGAATCCTTGCGTGTCTGAACTCGAGAGTCATTCAATGTCCACATTCCAGAACTCTGGATGTCTGAATTATACAAGCACCAAATGTCTGCATTCTAGAATCGGAATGTGGCCGAATTCTAGAATGCACAGCACGGCGGAATTCTAAAGTCTTAAAATGCCTCCTAGCCGAAAGTTAAGGTGTCTGACGACCAGAATGTTACTAGGTCAGTATTCTACCGTTCTGAGAGATTCTGGGCTCTAGAATCAATGGACGGCAGAGTTCTGGAATGTCAGGGTGTCCAAACTCTAGAATCCTGGCGTGTATGAACTCGAGAGTCATTCAATGTCCACATCCGGATCACAGGGTGTCTGAATTCCAGAAGCACCAAATGTCTGCATTCTAGAATCAGAATGTGGCGGAATTCTACAATGCACAGCACGGCGGAATTGTAAAGTCCTAAAATGCCTCCTATCCAGAAGTTAAGGTTTCTGACATCCAGAATGCTACCACGTCAGAATTATACCATTCTGAAACATTCTGGGATCTAGAGTCAACGGACGGCTGAGTTCCAGAATGTCAGGGTGTCCAAACTCTAGAATCCTTGCATGTCTGAACTCGAGAGTTATTCAATACCACATTCCAGAACTCTGCATGTCTGAATTATAGAGGCACCAAATATCTGCATTCTAGAATCGGATTGTGGCGGAATTCTAGAATGCACAGCACGGCGGAATTCTAAGTCCTAAAATGCCTGCTATCCGGAAGTTAAGGTGCCTGACATCCAGAATGCTACCACGTCAGAATTATACCATTCTGAAACATTCTGGGATCTAGAATCAATGGACGGCTGAGTTCCAGAAGGTCAGGGTGCCAAAACTCTAGAATCCTTGCGTGTCTGAACTTGAGAGTCATTCAATGTCCACATTGAAGAACTCTGGATGTCTGAATTATAGAAGCACCAAATGTCTGCATTCTAGAATCGGAATGTGGGAGAATACTAGAATTCACAGCACGGCGGAATTCTAAAGTCCTAAAATGCCTGCTATCCGGAAGTTAAGGTGTCTGACATCCAGAATGCCACCACGTCAGAATTATACCATTCTGAAAGATTCTGGGATCTAGAGTCAATGGACGGCTGAGTTCTAGAATGTCAGGGTTTCCAAACTCTAGAATACTTGCGTGTCTGAACTCGAGAGTCATTCAATGTCCACATTCCAGAACTCTGGATGTCTGAATTATAGAAACACAAAATGTCTGCATTCTGGAATCGGAATGTGGCGGAATTCTAGAATGCACAGCACGGCGGAATTCTAAAGTCCTAAAAAGCCTGCTATCCGGAAGTTAAGGTGTCTGACATCCAGAATTCTACCACGTCAGAATTATACCATTCTGAAAGATTCTGGGATCTAGACTCAATGGACGGCTGAGTTCCAGAATGTCAGGGTGGCAAAACGTTGGAATCCTTGTGTGTCTGAACTCGAGAGTCATTCAATGTCCACTTTCCAGAACTCTGGATGTCTGAATTATAGAAGCACCAAATGTCTGCATTCTAGAATCGGAATGTGGCGGAATTCTAGAATGCACAGCACGGCTGAATTCTAAAGTCCTAAAATGCCTGCTATCCGGAAGTTAAGGTGTCTGACATCCAGAATGCTACCACGTCAGAATTATACCATTCTGAAACATTCTGGGATCTAGAATCAATGGACGGCTGAGTTCCAGAATGTCAGGGTGGCAAAACTCTAGATTTCTTGCGTGTCTGAACTCGAGAGTCATTCAATGTCCACATTCCAGAACTCTGGATGTCTGAATTATAGAAGCACCAAATGTCTGCATTCTAGAATCGGAATGCGGCGGAATTCTAGAATGCACAGCACGGCGGAATTCTAAAGTCCTAAAATGCCTCCTACACGAAAGATAAGGTGTCTGACGACCAGAATGTTACTAAGTCAGCATTCTACCGTTCTGAGAGATTCTTGGTTCTAGAATCAATGGACGGCAGTGTTCTGGAATGTCAGGGTGTCCACACCATAGAATACTTGGGTGTCTGAACTCGAGAGTCATTCAATGTCTACATTCCGGATCACAGGTTGTCTGAATTCCAGAAGCACCAAATGTCTGCATTCTAGAATTGGAAAGTGGCGGAAAACTAGAATGCACAGCACGGCGGAGTTCTAAATTCCTAAAATGCCTGCTCTCCGGAAGTTAAGGTGTCTGACATCCAGAATGCTACCACGTCAGAATTATACCATTCTGAAACATTCTCGGATCTAGAATCAATGGACGGCTGAGTTCCAGAATTTCAGGGTTGCAAAACTCTAGAATTCTTGCGTGTCTGAACTCGAGACTCATTCCATGTCCACATTCCAGAACTCTGGATGTCTGAATTATAGAAGCACCCAATGTCTGCATTCTAGAATCGGAATGCGGCGGAAATCTAGAATGCAGAGCACGGCGGAATTCTAAAGTCCTAAAATGCCTCCTACACGAAAGATAAGGTGTCTGACGACCAGAATGTTACTAAGTCAGCATTCTACCGTTCTGAGAGATTCTGGGTTCTAGAATCAATGGACGGCAGTGTTCTGGAATATCAGGGTGTCCAAACCCTAGAATACTTGGGTGTCTGAACTCGAGAGTCATTCAATGTCTACATTCCGGATCGCAGGGTGTCTGAATTCCAGAAGCACTAAATGTCTGCATTCTAGAATTGGAAAGTGGCGGAATACTAGAATGCACAGCACGGCGGAATTCTAAAGTCCTAAAATGCCTGCTATCCGGAAGTTAAGGTGTCTGACATCCAGAATGCTACCACGTCAGAATTATACCATTCTGAAAGATTCTGGAATCTAGAATCAATATACGGCTGAGTTCCAGAATGTCAGGGTGTCCAAACTCTAGAATCCTTGCGTGTCTGAACTCGAGAGTCATTCAATATCCACATTCCAGAACTCTGGATGTCTGAAATATAGAAGCACCAAATGTCTTCATTCTAGAATCGGAATGTGGCGGAATTCTAGAATGCACAGCACGGCAGAATTCTAAAGTCCTAAAATGCCTGCTATCTGGAAGTTAATGTGTCTGACATCCAGAATGTTACCAGGTCAGCATTCTACCATTCTGAGAGATTCTGGGTTCTAGAATCAATGGACGGCAGAGTTCTGGAATGTCAGGGTGTCCAAACTCTAGAATCCTTGCGTGTCTGAACTCGAGAGTCATTCAATGTCCACATTACGGATCACAGGGTGTCTGAATTCCAGAAGCACCAAATGTCTGCATTCTAGAATTGGAAAGTGGCGGAAATCTAGAATGCACAGCACGGTGGAATTCTAAAGTCCTAAAATGCCTGCTCTGCGGAAGTTAAGGTGTCTGACATCCAGAATGCTACCACGTCAGAATTATACCATTCTGAAACATTCTGGGATCTAGAGTCAATGGACGGCTGAGTTGCAGAATGTCAGGGTGGCAAAACTCTAGAATCCTTGCGTGTCTGAACTCGAGAGTCATTCAATGTCCACATTACAGAACTCTGGATGTCTGAACTATAGAAGCACCAAATGTCTGCATTCTAGAATCGGAATGCGGCGGAATTCTAGAATGCACAGCACGGCGGAATTCTAAAGTCCTAAAATGCCTCCTACACGAAAGATAAGGTGTCTGACGACCAGAATGTTACTAAGTCAGCATTCTACCGTTCTGAGAGATTCTTGGTTCTAGAATCAATGGACGGCAGTGTTCTGGAATGTCAGGGTGTCCAAACTCTAGAATCCTTGCGTGTCTGAACTCGAGAGTCATTCAATGTCCACATTCTGGATCACAGGGTGTCTGAATTCCAGAAGCCCCAAATGTCTGCATTCTAGAATCGGAATGTGGCGGAATTCTAGAATGCACAGCACGGCAGAATTCTAAAGTCCTAAAATGCCTGCCATCCGGACGTTAAGGTGTCTGACATCCAGAATGCTACCACGTCAGAATTATGCCATTCTGAATCATTCTGGGAGTCTAGAAACAATGGACGGCTGAGTTCCAGAATGTCAGGGTGGCAAAACTCTAGAATCGTTGCGTGTCTGAACTCGAGAGTCATTCAATGTCCACATTCCAGAACTCTGGATATCTGAATTATAGAGGCACCAAATGTCTGCATTCTAGAATCGGAATGTGGCGGAATTCTAGAATGCAAAGCACGGCGGAATTCTAAAGTCCTAAAATGCATCCTAGCTGAAAGTTAAGGTGTCTGACGACCAGAATGTTACTAGGTCAGCATTCTACCGTTCTGAGAGATTCTGGGTTCGAGAATCAATGGACAGCAGAGTTCTGGAATGTCAGGGTGTCCAAACTCTAGAATCCTTGCGTGTGTGAACTCGAGAGTCATTCAATGTCCACATTCCGGATCACAGGGTGTCTGAATACCAGAAGCACCAAATGTCTGCATTCTAGAATCGGAATGTGGCGGAATTCTAGAATGCACAGCACGGCGGAATTCTAAAGTCCTAAAATGCCTGCTATCCGGAAGTTAAGTTTCCTGACATCCAGAATGCTACCACGTCAGAATTATACCATTCGGAAACATTGTGGGATCTAGAATCAATGGACGGCTGAGTTCCAGAATGTCAGGGCGGCAAAACTCTAGAATCATTGCGTGTCTGAACTCGAGAGTCATTCAATGTCCACATTCTAGAACTCTGGATGTCTGAATTATAGAAGCACCAAATGTCTGCATTCTAGAATCATAATGTGGCGGAATTCTAGAACGCACAGCACGGTGGAATTCTAAATTCCTAAAAAGCCTGCTATACGGAAGTTAAGGTGTCTGACATCCAGAATGCTACCACGTCAGAATTATACCATTCTGAAAGATTCTGGGATCTAGAGTCAATGGACGGCTGAGTTCCAGAATGTCAGGGTGTCCAAACTCTAGAATCCTTGCGTGTCTGAACTCGAGAGTCATTCAACGTCCACATTCTGGATCACAGGGTGTCTGAATTCCCAAAGCACCAAATGTCTGCATTCTGGAATCGGAATGTGGCGGAATTCAAGAATGCACAGCACGGCGGAATTCGAATGTCCTAAAATGCCTGCTATCGGGAAGTTAAGGTGTCTGACATCCAGAATGCTACGACGTCAGAATTATAAAATTCTGAAAGTTTCTGGGATCTAGAATCAATGGACGGCTGAGTTCCAGAATGTCAGGGTTTCCAAACTCAAGAATCCTTGCGTGTCTGAACTCGAGAGTCATTCAATATCCACATTCCAGAACTCTGGATGTCTGAAATATAGAAGCACCAATTGTCTGCATTCTAGAATCGGAATGTGGCGGAATTCTAGAAAACACAGCACGGCAGAGTTCTAAAGTCCCAAAATGCCTGCTATCTGGAAGTTAAGGTGTCTGACATCCAGAATGTCACTAGGTCAGCATTCTACCGTTCTGAGAGATTCTGGGTTCTAGAATCAATGGACGGCAGAGTTCTGGAATGTCAGGGTGTCCAAAGTCTAGAATCCTTGCGTGTCTGAACTCGAGAGTCATTCAATGTCCACATTCTGGATCACAGGGTGTCTGAAATATAGAAGCACCAAATGTCTGCATTCTAGAATCGGAATGTGGCGGAATTCTAGAATGCACAGCACGGCAGAATTCTAAAGTCCTAAAATGCCTGCTGTCGGGAAGTTAAGGTGTCTGACATCCAGAATGCTAACACGTCAGAATTATACCATTCTGAAGCATTCTGGGATCTAGAATCAATGGACGGCTGAGTTCCAGAATGTCAGGGTGGCAAAACTCTAGAATACTTGCGTGTCTGAACTCGAGGGTCATTCAGTATCCACATTCCAGAACTCTGGATGTCTAAAATATAGAAGCACCAAATGTCTGCATTCTAGAATCGGAATGTGGCTGAATTCTAGAATGCGCAGCACGGCAGAATTCTAAAGTCCTAAAATGCCTGCTATCGGGAAGTTAAGGTGTCTGACATCCAGAATGTTACTAGGTCAGCATTCTACCATTCTGATAGATTCTGGGTTCTAGAATCAATGGACGGCAGAGTTTTGGAATGTCAGGGTGTCCAAACTCTAGAATCCTTGCGTGTCGGAACTCGAGAGTCTTTCAATGTCCATATTCCGGATCACAGGGTGTCTGAATTCCATAAGAACCAAATGTCGGCATTCTAGAATCGTAATGTGGCGGAATTCTAGAATGCACAGCACGGCGGAATTCTAAAGTCCTAAAATGCCTGCTATCCGGAAGTTAAGGTGTCTGACATCCAGAATGCTACCACGTCAGAATTATACAATTCTGAAACATTCTGGGATCTAGAATCAATGGACAGCTGAGTTCCAGAATGTCAGGTTGGCAAAACTCTAGAATCCTTGCGTGTCTGAACTCGAGGGTCATTCAATATCCACATTCCAGAACTCTGGATGTCTGAATTATAGAAGCACCAAATGTCTGCATTCTAGAATCAGAATGTGGCGGAATTCTAGAATGCACAGCACGGCAGAATTCTAAAGTCCTAAAATGCCTGCTATCCGTAAGTTACGGTGTCTGACATCCAGAATGCTACCACGTTAGAATTATACCATTCTGAAAGATTCTGGGATCTAGAGTCAATGAACGGCTGAGTTCCAGAATGTCAGGGTGTCCAAACTCTAGAATACTTGCGTGTCTGAACTCGAGAGTCATTCAATATCCACATTCCAGAACTCTGGATGTCTGAATTTTAGAAGCAACAAATGTCTGCATTCTAGAATTGGAATGTGGCGGAATTCTAGAATGCACAGCACGGCAGAATTCTAAAGATCTAAAATACCTGCTATCCGGAAGTTAAGGTGTCTGACATCCAAACTCTAGAATCCTTGCGTGTCTGAACTCGAGAGTCATTCTCTGTGCACATTCTGGATCACAGGGTGTCTGAATTCCAGAAGCACCAAATGTCTGCATTCTAGAATCGGAATGTGGTGGAATTCTAGAATGCACAGCACGAAAATATTCTAAAGTCCTAAAATGCGTGCTATCGGGAAGTTAAGGTGTCTGACATCCAGAATGCTACCACGTCAGAATTATACCATTCTGAAACATTCTGGGATCTAGAATCAATTGACGGCTGAGTTCCAGAATGTCAGGGTGGCAAAACTCTAGAATCCTTGCGTGTCTGAACTCGAGGGTCATTCAATATCCACATTCCAGAACTCTGGATGTCTAAAATATAGAAGGACCAAATGTCTGCATTCTAGAATCGGAATGTGGCGGAATTCTAGAATGCACAGCACGGCAGAATTCTAAAGTCCTAAAATGCCTGCTATCCGGAAGTTATGGTGTCTGACATCCAGAATGCCACCACGTCAGAATTATACCATTCTGAAAGATTCTGGGATCTAGAGTCAACGGACGGCTGAGTTCCAGAATGTCAGAGTGTCCAAACTGTAGAATCCTTGCGTGTCTGAACTCGAGAGTCATTCAATGTCCACATTCCAGAACTCTGGATGTCTGAAATATAGAAACAACAAATGTCTGCATTCTAGAATTGGAATGTGGTGGAATTCTAGAATGCACAGCACGGCAGAATTCTAAAGTCCTAAAATGCCTGCTATCTGGAAGTCAAGGTGTCTGACATCCAGAATGTTACTAGGTCAGCATTCTAACGTTCTGAGAGATTCTGGGTTCTAGATTCAATGGACGGCAGACTTCTGGAATGTCAGGGTGTCCAAACTCTAGAATCCTTGCGTGTCTGAACTCGAGAGTCATTCAATGTCCACATTCTGGATCACAGGTTGTCTGAATTCCAGAAGCACCAAATGTCTGCATTCTAGAATCGGAATGTGGCGGAATTCTAGAATGCACAGCACGACAGTATTCTAAAGTCCTAAAATGCCTGCTATCGGGAAGTTAAGGTGTCTGACATCCAGAATGCTACCACGTCAGAATTATACCATTCTGAAGCATTCTGGGATCTAGAATCAATGGACGGCTGAGCTCCAGAATGTCAGGGTGGCAAAACTCTAGAATCCTTGTGTGTCTGAACTCGAGGGTCATTCAATATCCACATTCCAGAACTCTGGATGTCTAAAATATAGAAGCACCAAATGTCTGCATTCTAGAATCGGAATGTGGCGGAATTCTAGAATGCACAGCACGGCAGAATTCTAAAGTCCTAAAATGCCTGCTATCCGGAAGTTATGGTGTCTGACATCCAGAATGCCACCACGTCAGAATTATACCATTCTGAAAGATTCTGGGATCTATAGTCAACGGACGGCTGAGTTCCAGAATGTCAGAGTGTCCAAACTGTAGAATCCTTGCGTGTCTGAACTCGAGAGTCATTCAATGTCCACATTCCAGAACTCTGGATGTCTGAAATATAGAAACAACAAATGTCTGCATTCTAGAATTGGAATGTGGTGGAATTCTAGAATGCACAGCACGGCAGAATTCTAAAGTCCTAAAATGCCTGCTATCTGGAAGTCAAGGTGTCTGACATCCAGAATGTTACTAGGTCAGCATTCTAACGTTCTGAGAGATTCTGGGTTCTAGATTCAATGGACGGCAGACTTCTGGAATGTCAGGATGTCCAAACTCTAGAATCCTTGCGTGTCTGAACTCGAGAGTCATTCAATGTCCACATTCTGGATCACAGGTTGTCTGAATTCCAGAAGCACCAAATGTCTGCATTCTAGAATCGGAATGTGGCGGAATTCTAGAATGCACAGCACGACAGTATTCTAAAGTCCTAAAATGCCTGCTATCGGGAAGTTAAGGTGTCTGACATCCAGAATGCTACCACGTCAGAATTATACCATTCCGAAGCATTCTGGGATCTAGAATCAATGGACGGCTGAGTTCCAGAGTGTCAGGGTGGCAAAACTCTAGAATCCTTGCATGTCTGAACTCGAGTGTCATTCAATATCCACATTCCAGAACTCTGGATGTCTAAAATATAGAAGCACCAAATGTCTGCATTCTAGAATCGGAATGTGGCTGAATTCTAAAATGCACAGCACGGCAGAATTCTAAAGTCCTAAAATGCCTGCTATCCGGAAGTTAAGTTGTCTGACATCCAGAATGCTACCACGTCAGAATTATACCATTCTGAAAGATTCTGGGATCTAGAGTCAATGGACGGCTGAGTTCCGGAATGTCAGGGTGTCCAAACTCTAGAATCCTTGCGTGTCTGAACTCGAGAGTCATTCAATGTCCACATTCCAGAACTCTGGATGTCTGAATTATAGAAGCACCAAATGTCTGCATTCTAGAATTGGAATGTGGCGGAATTCTAGAATGCACAGCACGGCAGAATTCTAAAGTCCTAAAATGCCTGCTATCCGTAAGTTAAGGTGTCTGACATCCAGAATGCTACCACGTCAGAATTATGCCATTCTGAAACATTCTGGGATCTAGAGTCAATGGACGGCTGAGTTCCAGAATGTCAGGTTGTCCAAACTCTAGAATCCTTGCGTGTCTGAACTCGAGAGTCATTCAATGTCCACATTCCAGAACTCTGGATGTCTGAATTATAGAAGCACCAAATGTCTGCATTCTAGAATCAGAATGCGGCGGAATTCTAGAATGCACAGCACGGAAGAATTCTAAAGTCCTAAAATGCCTGCTATCTGGAAGTTAAGGTGTCTGACATCCAGAATGTTACTAGGTCAGCATTCTACCGTTCTGAGAGATTCTGGGTTCTAGAATCAATGGACGGCAGAGTTCTGGAATGTCAGGGTGTCCAAACTCTAGAATTCTTGTGTGTATGAACTCGAGAGTCATTCAATGTCCACATTCCGGATCACAGGGTGTCTGAATTCCAGAAGCACCAAATGTCTGCCTTCTAGAATCGGAATGTGGTGGAATTCTAGAATGCACAGCCCGGCGGAATTCGAATGTCCTAAAATGCCTGCTATCGGGAAATTAAGGTGTCTGACATCCAGAATGCTACGACGTCAGAATTATACCATTCTGAATTATTCTGGGATCTAGAATCAATGGACGGCTGAGTTCCAGAATGTCAGGGTTTCCAAACTCAAGAATCCTTTCGTGTCTGAACTCGAGATTCATTCAATATCCACATTCCAGAACTCTGGATGTCTGAAGTATAGAAGCACCAAATGTCTGCATTCTAGAATTGGAATGTGGCAGAAATCTAGAATGCACATGATGGCAGAATTCTAAAGTCCTAAAATGCCTGCTATCTGGAAGTTAAGGTGCCTAATATCCAGAATGTTACTAGGTCAGCATTCTACCGTTCCGAGAGATTCTGGGTTCTAGAATCAATGGACGGCAGAGTTCTGGAATGTCAGGGTGTCCAAACTCTAGAATCCTTGCGTGTCTGAACTCGAGAGTCATTCAATGTCCACATTCCGGATCACAGGGTGTCTGAATTCCAGAAGCACCAAATGTCTGCATTCTAGAATCGTAATGTGGCGAAATTCTAGAATGCACAGCACGGCAGAATTCTAAATCCTAAAATACCTGCTATCGGGAAGTTAAGGTGTCTGACATCCAGAATGCTACCACGTCAGAATTATACCATTCTCAAACATTCTGGGATCTAGAATCAATGGACGGTGAGTTCCAGAATGTCAGGGTGGCAAAAGTCTAGAATCCTTGCGTGTCTGAACTCGAGGGTCATTCAATATCCACATTCCAGAACTCTGGATGTCTGAAATATAGAGGCACCAAATGTCTGCATTCTAGAATCGGAATGTGGCAGAATTCTAGAATGCACAGCACGGCAGAATTCTAAAGTCCTAAATTGCCTGCTATCCGGAAGTTATGGTGTCTGACATCCAGAATGCCACCACGTCAGAATTATACCATTCTGAAAGATTCTGGGATCTATAGTCAACGGACGGCTGAGTTCCAGAATGTCAGAGTGTCCAAACTGTAGAATCCTTGCGTGTCTGAACTCGAGAGTCATTCAATGTCCACATTCCAGAACTCTGGATGTCTGAAATATAGAAACAACAAATGTCTGCATTCTAGAATTGGAATGTGGTGGAATTCTAGAATGCACAGCACGGCAGAATTCTAAAGTCCTAAAATGCCTGCTATCTGGAAGTCAAGGTGTCTGACATCCAGAATGTTACTAGGTCAGCATTCTAACGTTCTGAGAGATTCTGGGTTCTAGATTCAATGGACGGCAGACTTCTGGAATGTCAGGATGTCCAAACTCTAGAATCCTTGCGTGTCTGAACTCGAGAGTCATTCAATGTCCACATTCTGGATCACAGGTTGTCTGAATTCCAGAAGCACCAAATGTCTGCATTCTAGAATCGGAATGTGGCGGAATTCTAGAATGCACAGCACGACAGTATTCTAAAGTCCTAAAATGCCTGCTATCGGGAAGTTAAGGTGTCTGACATCCAGAATGCTACCACGTCAGAATTATACCATTCCGAAGCATTCTGGGATCTAGAATCAATGGACGGCTGAGTTCCAGAGTGTCAGGGTGGCAAAACTCTAGAATCCTTGCATGTCTGAACTCGAGTGTCACTCAATATCCACATTCCAGAACTCTGGATGTCTAAAATATAGAAGCACCAAATGTCTGCATTCTAGAATCGGAATGTGGCTGAATTCTAAAATGCACAGCACGGCAGAATTCTAAAGTCCTAAAATGCCTGCTATCCGGAAGTTAAGTTGTCTGACATCCAGAATGCTACCACGTCAGAATTATACCATTCTGAAAGATTCTGGGATCTAGAGTCAATGGACGGCTGAGTTCCGGAATGTCAGGGTGTCCAAACTCTAGAATCCTTGCGTGTCTGAACTCGAGAGTCATTCAATGTCCACATTCCAGAACTCTGGATGTCTGAATTATAGAAGCACCAAATGTCTGCATTCTAGAATTGGAATGTGGCGGAATTCTAGAATGCACAGCACGGCAGAATTCTAAAGTCCTAAAATGCCTGCTATCCGTAAGTTAAGGTGTCTGACATCCAGAATGCTACCACGTCAGAATTATGCCATTCTGAAACATTCTGGGATCTAGAGTCAATGGACGGCTGAGTTCCAGAATGTCAGGTTGTCCAAACTCTAGAATCCTTGCGTGTCTGAACTCGAGAGTCATTCAATGTCCACATTCCAGAACTCTGGATGTCTGAATTATAGAAGCACCAAATGTCTGCATTCTAGAATCAGAATGCGGCGGAATTCTAGAATGCACAGCACGGAAGAATTCTAAAGTCCTAAAATGCCTGCTATCTGGAAGTTAAGGTGTCTGACATCCAGAATGTTACTAGGTCAGCATTCTACCGTTCTGAGAGATTCTGGGTTCTAGAATCAATGGACGGCAGAGTTCTGGAATGTCAGGGTGTCCAAACTCTAGAATTCTTGTGTGTATGAACTCGAGAGTCATTCAATGTCCACATTCCGGATCACAGGGTGTCTGAATTCCAGAAGCACCAAATGTCTGCCTTCTAGAATCGGAATGTGGCGGAATTCTAGAATGCACAGCCCGGCGGAATTCGAATGTCCTAAAATGCCTGCTATCGGGAAATTAAGGTGTCTGACATCCAGAATGCTACGACGTCAGAATTATACCATTCTGAATTATTCTGGGATCTAGAATCAATGGACGGCTGAGTTCCAGAATGTCAGGGTTTCCAAACTCAAGAATCCTTTCGTGTCTGAACTCGAGATTCATTCAATATCCACATTCCAGAACTCTGGATGTCTGAAGTATAGAAGCACCAAATGTCTGCATTCTAGAATTGGAATGTGGCAGAAATCTAGAATGCACATGATGGCAGAATTCTAAAGTCCTAAAATGCCTGCTATCTGGAAGTTAAGGTGCCTAATATCCAGAATGTTACTAGGTCAGCATTCTACCGTTCCGAGAGATTCTGGGTTCTAGAATCAATGGACGGCAGAGTTCTGGAATGTCAGGGTGTCCAAACTCTAGAATCCTTGCGTGTCTGAACTCGAGAGTCATTCAATGTCCACATTCCGGATCACAGGGTGTCTGAATTCCAGAAGCACCAAATGTCTGCATTCTAGAATCGTAATGTGGCGAAATTCTAGAATGCACAGCACGGCAGAATTCTAAATCCTAAAATACCTGCTATCGGGAAGTTAAGGTGTCTGACATCCAGAATGCTACCACGTCAGAATTATACCATTCTCAAACATTCTGGGATCTAGAATCAATGGACGGTGAGTTCCAGAATGTCAGGGTGGCAAAAGTCTAGAATCCTTGCGTGTCTGAACTCGAGGGTCATTCAATATCCACATTCCAGAACTCTGGATGTCTGAAATATAGAGGCACCAAATGTCTGCATTCTAGAATCGGAATGTGGCAGAATTCTAGAATGCACAGCACGGCAGAATTCTAAAGTCCTAAATTGCCTGCTATCCGTAAGGTAAGGTGTCTGACATCCAGAATGCTACCACGTCAGAATTATACCATTCTGAAACATTCTGGGATCTAGAGTCAATGGACGGCTGAGTTCCAGAATGTCAGGGTGTCCAAACTCTAGAATCCTTGCGTGTCTGAACTCGAGAGTCATTCAATGTCCACATTCTAGAACTCTGGATGTCTGAATTACAGAAGCACCAAATGTCTGCATTCTAGAATTGGAATGTTGCGGAATTCTAGAATGCACAGCACGGAAGAATTCTAAAGTCCTAAAATGCCTGCTATCCAGAAGTTAAGGTGTCTGACATCCAGAATGCTACCACGTCAGAATTATACCATTCTGAAACATTCTGGGATCTAGAATCAATGGGCGGCTGCGTTCCAGAATGTCAGGGTGGCCAAACTCTAGAATACTTGTGTGTCTGAACTCGAGAGTCATTCAATGTCCACATTCCAGAACTCTGGATGTCTGAATTATAGAAGCACCAAATGTCTGCATTCTAGAATCGGAATGTAGTGGAATTCTAGAATGCACAGCACGGCGGAATTCTAAAGTCCTAAAATGCCTCCTAGCCGAAAGTTAAGGTGTCTGACGACCAGAATGTTACAAGGTCAGCATTCTACTGTTCTGAGAGATTATGGGTTCTAGAATCAATGGACGGCAGAGTTCTGGAATGTCAGGGTTTCCAAACACTAGAATCCTTGCATGTCTGAACTCGAGAGTCATTCAATATCCACAACCCAGAACTCTGGATGTCTGAAATATAGAAGCACCAAATATCTGCATTCTAGAATTGAAATGTGGCGGAATTCTAGAATGCACAGCACGGCAGAATTCTAATGTCCTAAAATGCCTGCTATCTGGAAGTTAAGGTGTCTGACATCCAGAATGTTACTAGGTCAGCATTCTACCGTTCTGAGAGATTCTGGGTTCTAGAATCAATGGACGGCAGAGTTCTGGAATGTCAGGGTGTCCAAACTCTAGAATTGTTGCGTGGATGAACTCGAGAGTCATTCAATGTCCACATTCCGGATCACAGGGTGTCTGAATTCCAGAAGCACCAAATGTCTGCATTCTAGAATCGGAATGTGGCGGAATGCTAGAATGCACAGCCCGGCGGAATTCGAATGTCCTAAAATGCCTGCTATCGGGAAGTTAAGGTGTCTGACATCCAGAATGCTACGACGTCAGAATTATACCATTCTGAATTATTCTGGGATCTAGAATCAATGGACGGCTGAGTTCCAGAATGTCAGGGTTTCCAAACTCAAGAATCCTTGCGTGTCTGAACTCGAGAGTCATTCAATATCCACATTCCAGAACTCTGGATGTATGAAATATAGAAGCACCAAATGTCTGCATTCTAGAATCGGAATGTGGCGGAATTCTAGAATGCACAGCACGGCAGAGATCTAAAGTCCTAAAAAGCCTGCTATCTGGAAGTTAAAGTGTCTGACATCCAGAATGTTGCTAGGTCTGCATTCTACCGTTCTGAGAGATTCTGTGTTCTAGAATCAATGGACGGCTGAGTTCCAGAATGTCAGGGTGGCAAAACTCTAGAATCGTTGCGTGTCTGAACTCGATGGTCATTCAATGTCCACATTCTGGATCACAGGGTGTCTGAATTTCAGAAGCACCAAATGTCTGCATTCTAGAATCGGAATGTGGCGGAATTCTAGAATGCAAAGCACGACAGAATTCTAAAGTCCTAAAATGCCTGCTATCGGGAAGCTAAGATGTCTGACATCCAGAATGCTACCACGTCAGAATTATTCCATTCTGAAACATTCTGGGATCTAGAATCAATGGACGGCTGAGTTCCAGAATGTCAGGGTGGGAAAACTCTAGAATCGTTGCGTGTTTGAACTCGAGGGTCATTCAATATCCACATTCCAGAACTCTGGATGTCTAAAATATAGAAGCACCAAATGTCTGCATTCTAGAATCGGAATGTGGTGGAATTCTAGAATGCACAGCACGGCAGAATTCTAAAGTCCTAAAATGCCTGCTATCCGGAAGTTAAGTTGTTTGACATCCAGAATGCTACCACGTCAGAATTATACCATTCTGAAAGATTCTGGGATCTAGAGTCAATGGACGGCTGAGTTCCGGAATGTCAGGGTGTCCAAACTCTAGAATCCTTGCGTGTCTGAACTCGAGAGTCATTCAATGTCCACATTCCAGAACTCTGGATGTCTGAATTATAGAAGCACCAAATGTCTGCATTCTAGAATTGGAATGTGGCGGAATTCTAGAATGCACAGCACGGCAGAATTCTAAAGTCCTAAAATGCCTGCTATCCGTAAGTTAAGGTGTCTGACATCCAGAATGCTACCACGTCAGAATTATGCCATTCTGAAACGTTCTGGGATCTAGAGTCAATGGACGGCTGAGTTCCAGAATGTCAGGTTGTCCAAACTCTAGAATCCTTGCGTGTCTGAACTCGAGAGTCATTCAATGTCCACATTCCAGAACTCTGGATGTCTGAATTATAGAAGCACCAAATGTCTGCATTCTAGAATCAGAATGCGGGGGAATTCTATAATGCACAGCACGGCAGAATTCTAAAGTCCTAAAATGCCTGCTATCTGGAAGTTAAGGTGTCTGACATCCAGAATGTTACTAGGTCAGCATTCTACCGTTCTGAGAGATTCTGGGTTCTAGAATCAATGGACGGCAGAGTTCTGGAATGTCAGGGTGTCCAAACTCTAGAATTCTTGTGTGTATGAACTCGAGAGTCATTCAATGTCCACATTCCGGATCACAGGGTGTCTGAATTCCAGAAGCACCAAATGTCTGCCTTCTAGAATCGGAATGTGGCGGAATTCTAGAATGCACAGCCCGGCGGAATTCGAATGTCCTAAAATGCCTGCTATCGGGAAGTTAAGGTGTCTGACATCCAGAATGCTACGACGTCAGAATTATACCATTCTGAATTATTCTGGGAAATAGAATCAATGGACGGCTGAGTTCCAGAATGTCAGGGTTTCCAAACTCAAGAATCCTTTCGTGTCTGAACTCGAGATTCATTCAATATCCACATTCCAGAACTCTGGATGTCTGAAGTATAGAAGCACCAAATGTCTGCATTCTAGAATTGGAATGTGGCAGAAATCTAGAATGCACATGATGGCAGAATTCTAAAGTCCTAAAATGCCTGCTATCTGGAAGTTAAGGTGCCTAATATCCAGAATGTTACTAGGTCAGCATTCTACCGTTCCGAGAGATTCTGGGTTCTAGAATCAATGGACGGCAGAGTTCTGGAATGTCAGGGTGTCCAAACTCTAGAATCCTTGCGTGTCTGAACTCGAGAGTCATTCAATGTCCACATTCCGGATCACAGGGTGTCTGAATTCCAGAAGCACCAAATGTCTGCATTCTAGAATCGTAATGTGGCGAAATTCTAGAATGCATAGCACGGCAGAATTCTAAATCCTAAAATACCTGCTATCGGGAAGTTAAGGTGTCTGACATCCAGAATGCTACCACGTCAGAATTATACCATTCTCAAACATTCTGGGATCTAGAATCAATGGACGGTGAGTTCCAGAATGTCAGGGTGGCAAAAGTCTAGAATCCTTGCGTGTCTGAACTCGAGGGTCATTCAATATCCACATTCCAGAACTCTGGATGTCTGAAATATAGAGGCACCAAATGTCTGCATTCTAGAATCGGAATGTGGCAGAATTCTAGAATGCACAGCACGGCAGAATTCTAAAGTCCTAAAATGCCTGCTATCGGGAAGTTAAGGTGTCTGACATCCAGAATGTTACCACATCAGAATTATAACATTCTGAAACATTCTGGGATCTAGAGTCAACGGACGGCTGAGTTCCAGAATGTCAGGGTGTCCAAACTCTAGAATCCTTGCATGTCTGAACTCGAGAGTCATTCAATATCCACATTCCAGAACTCTGGATGTCTGAAATATAGAAGCACCAAATGTCTGCATTCTAGAATCGGAATGTGGCGGAATTCTAGAATGCACAGCACGGCAGAATTCGAAAGTCCTAAAATGCCTGCTATCTGGAAGTTAAGGTTTCTGACATCCAGAATGTTACTAGTTCAGCATTGTACCATTCTGAGAGATTCTGGGTTCTAGAATCAATGGACGGCAGAGTTGTGTAATGTCAGGGTGTCCAAACTCTAGAATCCTTGAGTGTCTGAACTCGAGAGACATTCAATGTCCACATTCTGGATCACAGGGTTTCTGAATTACAGAAGCATCAAATATCTGCATTCTAGAATTGGAATGTGGCGGAATTCTAGAATGCACAGCACGGCAGAATTCTAAAGTCCTAAAATGCCTGCTATCCGTAAGTTAAGGTGTCTAACATCCAGAATGCTACCACGTCAGAATTATACCATTCTGAAAGATTCTGGGATCTAGAGTCAATGGACGGCTGAGTTCCAGAATGTCAGGGTGTCCAAACTCTAGAATCCTTGCGTGTCTGAACTCGAGAGTCATTCAATGTCCACATTCCAGAACTCTGGATGTCTGAATTATAGAAGCACCAATTGTCTGCATTCTAGAATCAGAATGTGGCGGAATTCTAGAATGCACAGCACGGCAGGATTCTAAAGTCCTAAAATGCCTCCTAGGAGAAAGTTAAAGTGTATGACGACCAGAATGTTACCAGGTCAGCATTCTACCGTTGAGAGAGATTCTGGGTTCTAGAATCAATGGACGGCAGAGTTCTGGAATATCAGGGTGTCAAAACTCTAGAATTCTTGCATGTATGAACTCGAGAGTCATTCAATGTCCACATTCCGGATCACAGGGTGTCTGAATTCCAGAAGCACCAAATGTCTGCATTGTAGAATCGGAATGTGGCGGAATCTAGAATGCACAGCCCGGTGGAATTCGAATGTCCTAAAATGCCTGCTATCGGGAAGTTAAGGTGTCTGACATCCAGAATGCTACGACGTCAGAATTATACAATTCTGAAAGATTCTGGGATCTAGAATCAATGGACGGCTGAGTTCCAGAATGTCAGGGTTTACAAAATCAAGAATCCTTGCGTGTCTGAACTCGAGAGTCATTCAATATCCACATTCCAGAACTCTGGATGTCTGAAATACAGAAGCACCAAATGTCTGCATTCTAGAATCGGAATGTGGCGAAATTCTAGAATGCACAGCACGGCAGAATTCTAAAGTCCTAAAATGCCTGCTATCTGGAAGTCAAGGTGTCTGACATCCAGAATGTTACTAGGTCAGCATTCTACTGTTCTGAGATATTCTGGGTTCTAGAATCAATGGACGGCAGAGTTCTGGAATGTCAGGGTGTCCAAACTCTAGAATCCTTGCGTGTCTGAACTCGAGAGTCATTCAATGTATACATTCTGGATCACAGGGTGTCTGAATTCCAGAAGCACCAAATGTCTGCATTCTAGAATTGGAATGTGGCGGAATTCTAGAATGCACAGCACGGCAGAATTCTAAAGTCGTAAAATGCCTGCTATAGGGAAGTTAAGGTGTCTGACATCCAGAATGCTACCACGTCAGAATTATACCATTCTGAAACATTCTGGGATCTAGAATCAATGGACAGCTGAGTTACAGAATGTCAGGGTGGCAAAAGTCTAGAATCCTTGCGTGTCTGAACTCGAGGGTCATTCAATATCCACATTCCAGAACTCTGGATGTCTGAAATATAGAGGCACCAAATGTCTGCATTCTAGAATCGGAATGTGGCAGAATTCTAGAATGCACAGCACGGCAGAATTCTAAAGTCCTAAATTGCCTGCTATCGGGAAGTTAAGGTGTCTGACATCCAGAATGCTACCACGTCAGAATTATACCATTCTGAAACATTCTGGGATCTAGAGTCAATGGACGGCTGAGTTCCAGAATGTCAGGGTGTCCAAACTCTAGAATCCTTGCGTGTCTGAACTCGAGAGTCATTCAATGTCCACATTCCAGAACTCTGGATGTCTGAATTATAGAAGCACCAAATGTCTGCATTCTAGAAACGGAATGTGGCGGAATTCTAGAATGCACAGCACGGCGGAATTCTAAAGTCCTAAAATGCCTCCTAGCCGAAAGTTAAGGTGTCTGACGACCAGAATGTTACAAGTTCAGCATTCTACTGTTCTGAGAGATTCTGGGTTCTAGAATCAATGGACGGCAGAGTTCCGGAATGTCAGGGTTTCCAAACTCTAGAATCCTTGCGTGTCTGAACTCGAGAGTCATTCAATATCCACATTCCAAAACTCTGGATGTCTGAAATATAGAAGCACCAAATGTCTGCATTCTAGAATCGGAATGTGGCGGAATTCTAGAATGCACAGCACGGCGGAATTCTAAAGTCCTAAAATGCCTGCTATCCGTAAGTTAAGGTGTCTGACATCCAGAATGCTACCACGTCAGAAATATACCATTCTGGAACATTCTGGGATCTAGAGTCAATGGACGGCTGAGTTCCAGAATGTCAGGGTGTCCAAATTCTAGAATCCTTGCGTGTCTGAACTTGAGCGTCATTCAATGCCACATTCCAGAACTCTGGATGTCTGAAATATAGAAGCACCAAATGTCTGCATTCTGGAATCGGAATGTGGCGGAATTCTAGAATGCACAGCACGGCAGAATTCTAATGTCTTTAAATGCCTGCTATCTGGAAGTTAAGGTGTCTGACATCCAGAATGTTACTAGGTCAGCATTCTACCGTTCTGAGACATTCTGGGTTCTAGAATCAATGGACGGCATAGTTCTGGAATGTCAGGGTGTCCAAACTCTAGAATTCTTGCGTGTATGAACTCGAGAGTCATTCAATGTCCACATTCCGGATCACAGGGTGTCTGAATTCCAAAAGCACCAAATGTCTGCATTCTAGAATCGGAATGTGGCGGAATGCTAGAATGCACAGCCCGGCGGAATTCGAATGTCCTAAAATGCCTGCTATCGTGAAGTTAAGGTGTCTGACATCCAGAATGCTACGACGTCAGAATTATACCATTCTGAATAATTCTGGGATCTAGAATCAATGGACGGCTGAGTTCCAGAATGTCAGGGTTTCCAAACTCAAGAATCCTTCCGTGTCTGAACTCGAGAGTCATTCAATATCCACATTCCAGAACTCTGGATGTCTGAAATATAGAAGCACCAAATGTCTGCATTCTAGAATTGGAATGTGGCGGAATTCTAGAATGCACATGATGGCAGAATTCTAAAGTCCTAAAATGCCTGCTATCCGAAGTTAAGGTGTCTGACATCCAGAATGATACTAGGTCTGCATTCTACCGTTCTGAGAGATTCTGGGTTCTAGAATCAATGGACGGCAGAGTTCTGGAATGTCAGGGTGTCCAAACTCTAGAATCCTTGCGTGTGTGAACTCGAGAGTCATTCAATGTCAACATTCCGGATCACAGGGTGTCTGAATTCCAGAAGCACCAAATGTCTGCATTCTAGAATCGTAATGTGGCGGAATTCTAGAATGCACAGCACGGCAGAATTCTAAAGTCCTAAAATACCTGCTATCGGGAAGTTAAGGTGTCTGACATCCAGAATGCTACCACGTCAGAATTATACCATTCTCAAACATTCTGGGATCTAGAATCAATGGACGGGTGAGTTCCAGAATGTCAGGGTGGCAAAACTCTAGAATCCTTGCGTGTCTGAACTCGAGGGTCATTCAATATCCACATTCCAGAACTCTGGATGTCTGAAATATAGAAGCACCAAATGTCTGCATTCTAGAATTGGAATGTGGCGGAATTCTAGAATGCACAGCACGGCAGAATTCTAAAGTCCTAAAATGCCTGCTATCCGTAAGTTAAGGTGTTTGACATCCAGAATGCTACCACGTCAGAATTATACCATTCTGAAAGATTCTGGGATCTAGTGTCTATGGAAGGCTGAGTTCCAGAATGTCAGGGTGTCCAAACTCTAGAATCCTTGCGTGTCTGAACTCGAGAGTCATTCAATGTCCACATTCTAGAACTCTGGATGTCTGAATTACAGAAGCACCAAACGTCTGCATTCTAGAATTGGAATGTGGTGGAATTCTAGAATGCACAGCACGGAAGAATTCTAAAGTCCTAAAATGCCTGCTATCCGGAAGTTAAGGTGTCTGACATCCAGAATGCTACCACGTCAGAATTATACCATTCTGAAACATTCTGGGATCTAGAATCAATGGGCGGCTGCGTTCCAGAATGTCAGGGTGGCCAAACTCTAGAATACTTGTGTGTCTGAACTCGAGAGTCATTCAATGTCCACATTCCAGAACTCTGGATGTCTGAATTATAGAAGCACCAAAGGTCTGCATTCTAGAATCGGAATGTGGTGGAATTCTAGAATTCACAGCACGGCGGAATTCTAAAGTCCTAAAATGCCTCCTAGCCGAAAGTCAAGGTGTCTGACGACCAGAATGTTACAAGGTCAGCATTCTACTGTTCTGAGAGATTCTGGGTTCTAGAATCAATGGACGGCAGAGTTCTGGAATGTCAGGGTTTCCAAACTCTAGAATCCTTGCATGTGTGAACTCGAGAATCATTCAATATCCACATTCCAGAACTCTGGATGTCTGAAATATAGAAGCACCAAATATCTGCATTCTAGAATTGGAATGTTGCGGAATTCTAGAATGCACAGCACGGCAGAATTCTAATGTCCTAAAATGCCTGCTATCTGGAAGTTAATGTGTCTGACATCCAGAATGTTACTAGGTCAACATTCTACCGTTATGAGACATTCTGGGTTCTAGAATCAATGGACGGCAGAGTTCTGGAATGTCAGGTTGTCCAAACTCTAGAATTCTTGCGTGTATGAACTTGAGAGTCATTCAATGTCCACATTCCGGATCACAGGGTGTCTGAATTCCAAAAGCACCAAATGTCTGCATTCTAGAATCGGAATGTGGCGGAATGCTGGAATGCACAGCCCGGCAGAATTCGAATGTCCTAAAATGCCTGCTATCGGGAAGTTAAGGTGTCTGACATCCAGAATGCTACAACGTCAGAATTATACCATTCTGAAAGATTCTGGTATCTAGAATCAATGGACGGCTGAGTTCCAGAATGTCAGGGTTTCCAAACTCAAGAAACATTGCGTGTCTGAACTCGAGAGTCATTCAATATCCACATTCCAGAACTCTGGATGTCTGAAATATAGAAGCACCAAATGTCTGCCTTCTAGAATCGGAATGTGGCGGAATGCTAGAATGCACAGCACGGCAGAATTCTAATGTCCTAAAATGCCTGCTATCTGGAAGTTAAGGTGTCTGACATCCAGAATGTTACTAGGTCAGCATTCTACCGTTCTGAGAGATTCTGGGTTCTAGAATCAATGGACGGCAGAGTTCTGGAATGTCAGGGTGTCCAAACTCTAGAATACTTGCGTGTCTGAACTCGAGAGTCATTCAATGTCCACATTCCTGATCACAGGGTGTCTGAATTCCAAAAGCACCCAATGTCTGCATTCTAGAATCGGAATGTGGCGGAATGCTAGAATGCACAGACCGGCGGAATTCGAATGTCCTAAAATGCCTGCTATCGGGAAGTTAAGGTGTCTGACATCCAGAATGCTACGACATCAGAATTATACCATTCTGAATTATTCTGGGATCTAGAATCAATGGACGGCTGAGTTCCAGAATGTCAGGGTTTCCAAACTCAAGAATCCTTGCGTGTCTGAACCCGAAAGTCATTCAATATCCACATTCCAGAACTCTGGATGTCTGAAATATAGAAGCACCAAATGTCTTCATTCTAGAATTGGAATGTGGCGGAATTCTAGAATGCACAGCACGGCAGAATTCTAAAGTCCTAAAATGCCTGCTATCCGGAACTTAAGGTGTCTGACATCCAGAATGCTACCACGTCAGAATTATACCATTCTGAAACATTCTGGGATCTAGAATCAAAGGACGGCTGAGTTCCAGAATGTCAGGGTGGCAAAACTCTAGAATCCTTGCGTGTCTGAACTCGAGAGTCATTCATTGTCCACATTCCAGAACTCTGGATGTCTGAATTATAGAAGCACCAAATGTCTGCATTCTAGAATCGGAATGTGGTGGAATTCTAGAATGCACAGCACGGCAGAATTCTAAAGTCCTAAAATGCCTCCTAGCGGAAAGTTAAGGTGTCTGATGACCAGAATGTTACTAGGTCAGCATTCTACCGTTCTGAGAGATTCTGGGTTCTAGAATCAATGGACGGCAGAGTTCTGGAATGTCAGGGTGTCCAAACTCTAGAATTCTTGCGTGTATGAACTCGAGAGTCATTCAATGTCCACATTCCGGATCACAGGGTGTCTGAATTCCAGTAGCACCAAATGTCTGCATTGTAGAATCGGAATCTGGCGGAATCTAGAATGCACAGCCCGGCGGAATTCGAATGTCCTAAAATGCCTGCAATCGGGAAGTTAAGGTGTCTGACATCCAGAATGCTACGACGTCAGAATTATACCATTCTGAAAGATTCTGGGATCTAGAATCAATGTACGGCTGAGTTCCAGAATGTCAGGGTTTCCAAACTCAAGAATCCTTGCGTGTCTGAACTCGAGAGTCATTCAATATCCACATTCCAGAACTCTGGATGTCTGAAATATAGAAGCACCAAATGTCTGCATTCTAGAATCGGAATGTGGCGGAATTCTAGAATGCACAGCACGGCGGAATTGTAAAGTCCTAAAATGCCTGCTATCCGGAAGTTAAGGTGTCTGACATCCAGAATGCTACCACGTCAGAATTATACCATTCTGAAACATTCTGGGATCTAGAGTCAACGGACGGCTGAGTTCCAGAATGTCAGGGTGTCCAAACTCTAGAATCCTTGCATGTCTGAACTCGAGAGTCATTCAATATCCACATTCCAGAACTCTGGATGTCTGAAATATAGAAGCACCAAATGTCTGCATTCTAGAATCGGAATGTGGCGGAATTCTAGAATGCACAGCACGGCAGAATTCGAAAGTCCTAAAATGCCTGCTATCTGGAAGTTAAGGTTTCTGACATCCAGAATGTTACTAGTTCAGCATTGTAACATTCTGAGAGATTCTGGGTTCTAGAATCAATGGACGGCAGAGTTCTGTAATGTCAGGGTGTCCAAACTCTAGAATCCTTGAGTGTCTGAACTCGAGAGACATTCAATGTCCACATTCTGGATCACAGGGTTTCTGAATTCCAGAAGCATCAAATATCTGCATTCTAGAATTGGAATGTGGCGGAATTCTAGAATGCACAGCACGGCAGAATTCTAAAGTCCTAAAATGCCTGCTATCCGTAAGTTAAGGTGTCTAACATCCAGAATGCTACCACGTCAGAATTATACCATTCTGAAAGATTCTGGGATCTAGAGTCAATGGACGGCTGAGTTCCAGAATGTCAGGGTGTCCAAACTCTAGAATCCTTGCGTGTCTGAACTCGAGAGTCATTCAATGTCCACATTCCAGAACTCTGGATGTCTGAATTATAGAAGCACCAATTGTCTGCATTCTAGAATCAGAATGTGGCGGAATTCTAGAATGCACAGCACGGCAGGATTCTAAAGTCCTAAAATGCCTCCTAGCCGAAAGTTAAAGTGTCTGACGACCAGAATGTTACCAGGTCAGCATTCTACCGTCGAGAGAGATTCTGGGTTCTAGAATCAATGGACGGCAGAGTTCTAGAATATCAGGGTGTCCAAACTCTAGAATTCTTGCATGTATGAACTCGAGAGTCATTCAATGTCCACATTCCGGATCACAGGGTGTCTGAATTCCAGAAGCACCAAATGTCTGCATTGTAGAATCGGAATGTGGCGGAATCTAGAATGCACAGCCCGGTGGAATTCGAATGTCCTAAAATGCCTGCTATCGGGAAGTTAAGGTGTCTGACATCCAGAATGCTACGACGTCAGAATTATACAATTCTGAAAGATTCTGGGATCTAGAATCAATGGACGGCTGAGTTCCAGAATGTCAGGGTTTACAAACTCAAGAATCCTTGCGTGTCTGAACTCGAGAGTCATTCAATATCCACATTCCAGAACTCTGGATGTCTGAAATACAGAAGCACCAAATGTCTGCATTCTAGATTCGGAATGTGGCGGAATTCTAGAATGCACAGCACGGCAGAATTCTAAAGTCCTAAAATGCCTGCTATCCGGAAGTTAAGGTGTCTGACATCCAGAATGCTACCACGTCCGAATTATACTATTCTGAAACACTCTGGGATCTAGAATCAAAGGACGGCAGTGTTCCAGAATGTCAGGGTGTCAAAACTCTAGAATCCTTGTGTGTCTGAACTCGAGAGTCATTCAATGTCCACATTCCAGAACTCTGGTGTCTGAATTATGGAAGCACCAAATGTCTGCATTCTAGAATTGGAATGTGGCGGAATTCTAGAATGCACAGCACGGCAGAATTCTAAAGTCCTAAAATGCCTGCTATCCGGAAGTTAAGGTGTCTGACATCCAGAATGCTACCACGTCAGAATTATACCATTCTGAAACATTCTGGGATCTAGAGTCAACGGACGGCTGAGTTCCAGAATGTCAGGGTGACCAAATTCTAGAATCCTTGCATGTCTGAACTCGAGAGTCATTCAATGTCCACATTACGGATCTCTGGATGTCTGAATTATAGAAGCACCAAATGTCTGCATTCTAGAATCGGAATGTGGCGGAATTCTAGAATGCACAGCACGGCGGAATTCTAAAGTCCTAAAATGCCTGCTGTCCGGAAGTTAAGGTGTCTGACATCCAGAATGCTACCACGTCAGAATTATAACATTCTGAAACATTCTGGGATCTAGAGTCAACGGACGGCTGAGTTCCAGAATGTCAGGGTGTCCAAACTCTAGAATCCTTGCATGTCTGAACTCGAGAGTCATTCAATAGACACATTCCAGAACTCTGGATGTCTGAAATATAGAAGCACCAAATGTCTGCATTCTAGAATCGGAATGTGGCGGAATTCTAGAATGCACAGCACGGCAGAATTCGAAAGTCCTAAAATGCCTGCTATCTGGAAGTTAAGGTTTCTGACATCCAGAATGTTACTAGTTCAGAATTGTACCATTCTGAGAGATTCTGGGTTCTAGAATCAATGGACGGCAGAGTTCTGTAATGTCAGGGTGTCCAAACTCTAGAATCCTTGAGTGTCTGAACTCGAGAGACATTCAATGTCCACATTATGGATCACAGGGTTTCTGAATTCCAGAAGCATCAAATATCTGCATTCTAGAAACGGAATGTGGCGGAACTCTAGAATGCACAGCACGGCAGAATTCTAAAGTCCTAAAATGCCTGCTATCCGTAAGTTAAGGTGTCTAACATCCAGAATGCTACCACGTCAGAATTATACCATTCTGAAAGATTCTGGGATCTAGAGTCAATGGACGGCTGAGTTCCAGAATGTCAGGGTGTCCAAACTCTAGAATCCTTGCGTGTCTGAACTCGAGAGTCATTCAATGTCCACATTCCAGAACTCTGGATGTCTGAATTATAGAAGCACCAATAGTCTGCATTCTAGAATCAGAATGTGGCGGAATTCTAGAATGCACAGCCCGGCAGGATTCTAAAGTCCTAAAATGCCTCCTAGCCGAAAGTTAAAGTGTCTGACTACCAGAATGTTACCAGGTCAGCATTCTACCGTTGAGAGAGATTCTGGGTTCTAGAATCAATGGACGGCAGAGTTCTGGAATGTCAGGGTGTCCAATCTCTAGAATTCTTGCATGTATGAACTCGAGAGTCATTCAATGTCCACATTCCGGATCACAGGGTGTCTGAATTCCAGAAGCACCAAATGTCTGCATTGTAGAATCGGAATGTGGTGGAATCTAGAATGCACAGCCCGGTGGAATTCGAATGTCCTAAAATGCCTGCTATCGGGAAGTTAAGGTGTCTGACATCCAGAATGCTACGACGTCAGAATTATACAATTCTGAAAGATTCTGGGATCTAGACTCAATGGACGGCTGAGTTCCAGAATGTCAGTTTGGCAAAACTCTAGAATCCTTGCGTGTCTGAACTCGAGAGTCATTCGATGTCCACATTCCAGAACTCTGGATATCTGAATTATAGAAGCACCAAATGTCTGCATTCTAGAATTGGAATGTGGCGGAATTCTAGAATGCACAGCACGGCAGAATTCTAAATCCTAAAATGCCTGCTGTCCGGAAGTTAAGGTGTCTGACATCCAGAATGCTACCACGTTAGAATTAAACCATTCTGAAAGATTCTTCGATCTAGAGTCAATGGACGACTGAGTTCCAGAATGTCAAGGTGTCCAAACACTAGAATCCTTGCGTGTCTGATCTCGAGAGTCATTCAGTGTCCACATTCCAGAACTCTGGATGTCTGAATTATAGAAGCACCAAATGTGTGCATTCTAGAATCGTAATGTGGCGGATTTCTAGAATGCACAGCACGGCAGAATTCTAAAGTCCTAAAATGCCTGCTATCCGGAAGTTACGGTGTCTGACATCCAGAATGCTACCACGTCAGAATTATACCATTCTGAAACATTCTGGGATCTAGAATCAATGGACGGCTGAGTTCCAGAATGTCAGGGTGGCAAAACTCTAGAATCCTTGCGTGTCTGAACTCGAGAGTCATTCAATGTCCACATTCCAGAACTATGGATGTCTGAATTATAGAAGCACCAAATGTCTGCATTCTAGAATCGGAATGTGACGGAATTCTAGAATGCACAGCACGGCAGAATTCTAAAGTTCTAAAATGCCTCCTAGCCAAAAGTTAAAGTGTCTGATGACCAGAATGTTACTAGGTCAGCATTCTACCGTTCTGAGAGATTCTGGGTTCTAGAATCAATGGACGGCAGAGTTCTGGAATGTCAGGGTGTCCAAACTCTAGAATTCTTGCGTGTATGAACACGAGAGTCATTCAATGTCCACATTCCGGATCACAGTGTGTCTGAATTCCAGAAGCACCAAATGTCTGCATTCTAGAATCGGAATGTGGCGGAATGCTAGAATGCCCAGCACAGCGGAATTCGAATGTCCTAAAATGCCTGCTATCGGGAAGTTAAGGTGTCTGACATCCAGATTGTTACCAGGTCAGCATTCTACCGTTGTGAGAGATTCTGGGTTCTAGAATCAATCGACGGCAAAGTTCTGGAATGTCAGGGTGTCCAAACTCTAGAATCCTTGCGTGTCTGAACTCGAGAGTCATTCAATGTCCACATTCTGGATCACAGGGTGTCTGAATTCCAGAAGCAGCAAATGTCTGCATTCTAGAATCGGAATGTGGCGGAATGCTAGAATGCACAGCCCGGCGGAATTCGAATGTCCTAAAATGCCTGCTATCGTGAAGTTAAGGTGTCTGACATCCAGAATGCTACGACGTCAGAATTATACCATTCTGAATAATTCTGGGATCTAGAATCAATGGACGGCTGAGTTCCAGAATGTCAGGGTTTCCAAACTCAAGAATCCTTCCGTGTCTGAACTCGAGAGTCATTCAATATCCACATTCCAGAACTCTGGATGTCTGAAATATAGAAGCACCAAATGTCTGCATTCTAGAATTGGAATGTGGCGGAATTCTAGAATGCACATGATGGCAGAATTCTAAAGTCCTAAAATGCCTGCTATCCGAAGTTAAGGTGTCTGACATCCAGAATGATACTAGGTCTGCATTCTACCGTTCTGAGAGATTCTGGGTTCTAGAATCAATGGACGGCAGAGTTCTGGAATGTCAGGGTGTCCAAACTCTAGAATCCTTGCGTGTGTGAACTCGAGAGTCATTCAATGTCCACATTCCGGATCACAGGGTGTCTGAATTCCAGAAGCACCAAATGTCTGCATTCTAGAATCGTAATGTGGCGGAATTCTAGAATGCACAGCACGGCAGAATTCTAAAGTCCTAAAATACCTGCTATCGGGAAGTTAAGGTGTCTGACATCCAGAATGCTACCACGTCAGAATTATACCATTCTCAAACATTCTGGGATCTAGAATCAATGGACGGGTGAGTTCCAGAATGTCAGGGTGGCAAAACTCTAGAATCCTTGCGTGTCTGAACTCGAGGGTCATTCAATATCCACATTCCAGAACTCTGGATGTCTGAAATATAGAAGCACCAAATGTCTGCATTCTAGAATTGGAATGTGGCGGAATTCTAGAATGCACAGCACGGCAGAATTCTAAAGTCCTAAAATGCCTGCTATCCGTAAGTTAAGGTGTTTGACATCCAGAATGCTACCACGTCAGAATTATACCATTCTGAAAGATTCTGGGATCTAGTGTCTATGGAAGGCTGAGTTCCAGAATGTCAGGGTGTCCAAACTCTAGAATCCTTGCGTGTCTGAACTCGAGAGTCATTCAATGTCCACATTCTAGAACTCTGGATGTCTGAATTACAGAAGCACCAAACGTCTGCATTCTAGAATTGGAATGTGGTGGAATTCTAGAATGCACAGCACGGAAGAATTCTAAAGTCCTAAAATGCCTGCTATCCGGAAGTTAAGGTGTCTGACATCCAGAATGCTACCACGTCAGAATTATACCATTCTGAAACATTCTGGGATCTAGAATCAATGGGCGGCTGCGTTCCAGAATGTCAGGGTGGCCAAACTCTAGAATACTTGTGTGTCTGAACTCGAGAGTCATTCAATGTCCACATTCCAGAACTCTGGATGTCTGAATTATAGAAGCACCAAAGGTCTGCATTCTAGAATCGGAATGTGGTGGAATTCTAGAATTCACAGCACGGCGGAATTCTAAAGTCCTAAAATGCCTCCTAGCCGAAAGTCAAGGTGTCTGACGACCAGAATGTTACAAGGTCAGCATTCTACTGTTCTGAGAGATTCTGGGTTCTAGAATCAATGGACGGCAGAGTTCTGGAATGTCAGGGTTTCCAAACTCTAGAATCCTTGCATGTGTGAACTCGAGAATCATTCAATATCCACATTCCAGAACTCTGGATGTCTGAAATATAGAAGCACCAAATATCTGCATTCTAGAATTGGAATGTTGCGGAATTCTAGAATGCACAGCACGGCAGAATTCTAATGTCCTAAAATGCCTGCTATCTGGAAGTTAATGTGTCTGACATCCAGAATGTTACTAGGTCAACATTCTACCGTTATGAGACATTCTGGGTTCTAGAATCAATGGACGGCAGAGTTCTGGAATGTCAGGTTGTCCAAACTCTAGAATTCTTGCGTGTATGAACTTGAGAGTCATTCAATGTCCACATTCCGGATCACAGGGTGTCTGAATTCCAAAAGCACCAAATGTCTGCATTCTAGAATCGGAATGTGGCGGAATGCTGGAATGCACAGCCCGGCAGAATTCGAATGTCCTAAAATGCCTGCTATCGGGAAGTTAAGGTGTCTGACATCCAGAATGCTACAACGTCAGAATTATAACATTCTGAAAGATTCTGGTATCTAGAATCAATGGACGGCTGAGTTCCAGAATGTCAGGGTTTCCAAACTCAAGAAACATTGCGTGTCTGAACTCGAGAGTCATTCAATATCCACATTCCAGAACTCTGGGTGTCTGAAATATAGAAGCACCAAATGTCTGCCTTCTAGAATCGGAATGTGGCGGAATGCTAGAATGCACAGCACGGCAGAATTCTAATGTCCTAAAATGCCTGCTATCTGGAAGTTAAGGTGTCTGACATCCAGAATGTTACTAGGTCAGCATTCTACCGTTCTGAGAGATTCTGGGTTCTAGAATCAATGGACGGCAGAGTTCTGGAATGTCAGGGTGTCCAAACTCTAGAATACTTGCGTGTCTGAACTCGAGAGTCATTCAATGTCCACATTCCTGATCACAGGGTGTCTGAATTCCAAAAGCACCCAATGTCTGCATTCTAGAATCGGAATGTGGCGGAATGCTAGAATGCACAGACCGGCGGAATTCGAATGTCCTAAAATGCCTGCTATCGGGAAGTTAAGGTGTCTGACATCCAGAATGCTACGACATCAGAATTATACCATTCTGAATTATTCTGGGATCTAGAATCAATGGACGGCTGAGTTCCAGAATGTCAGGGTTTCCAAACTCAAGAATCCTTGCGTGTCTGAACCCGAAAGTCATTCAATATCCACATTCCAGAACTCTGGATGTCTGAAATATAGAAGCACCAAATGTCTTCATTCTAGAATTGGAATGTGGCGGAATTCTAGAATGCACAGCACGGCAGAATTCTAAAGTCCTAAAATGCCTGCTATCCGGAACTTAAGGTGTCTGACATCCAGAATGCTACCACGTCAGAATTATACCATTCTGAAACATTCTGGGATCTAGAATCAAAGGACGGCTGAGTTCCAGAATGTCAGGGTGGCAAAACTCTAGAATCCTTGCGTGTCTGAACTCGAGAGTCATTCATTGTCCACATTCCAGAACTCTGGATGTCTGAATTATAGAAGCACCAAATGTCTGCATTCTAGAATCGGAATGTGGTGGAATTCTAGAATGCACAGCACGGCAGAATTCTAAAGTCCTAAAATGCCTCCTAGCGGAAAGTTAAGGTGTCTGATGACCAGAATGTTACTAGGTCAGCATTCTACCGTTCTGAGAGATTCTGGGTTCTAGAATCAATGGACGGCAGAGTTCTGGAATGTCAGGGTGTCCAAACTCTAGAATTCTTGCGTGTATGAACTCGAGAGTCATTCAATGTCCACATTCCGGATCACAGGGTGTCTGAATTCCAGTAGCACCAAATGTCTGCATTGTAGAATCGGAATCTGGCGGAATCTAGAATGCACAGCCCGGCGGAATTCGAATGTCCTAAAATGCCTGCAATCGGGAAGTTAAGGTGTCTGACATCCAGAATGCTACGACGTCAGAATTATACCATTCTGAAAGATTCTGGGATCTAGAATCAATGTACGGCTGAGTTCCAGAATGTCAGGGTTTCCAAACTCAAGAATCCTTGCGTGTCTGAACTCGAGAGTCATTCAATATCCACATTCCAGAACTCTGGATGTCTGAAATATAGAAGCACCAAATGTCTGCATTCTAGAATCGGAATGTGGCGGAATTCTAGAATGCACAGCACGGCGGAATTGTAAAGTCCTAAAATGCCTGCTATCCGGAAGTTAAGGTGTCTGACATCCAGAATGCTACCACGTCAGAATTATACCATTCTGAAACATTCTGGGATCTAGAGTCAACGGACGGCTGAGTTCCAGAATGTCAGGGTGTCCAAACTCTAGAATCCTTGCATGTCTGAACTCGAGAGTCATTCAATATCCACATTCCAGAACTCTGGATGTCTGAAATATAGAAGCACCAAATGTCTGCATTCTAGAATCGGAATGTGGCGGAATTCTAGAATGCACAGCACGGCAGAATTCGAAAGTCCTAAAATGCCTGCTATCTGGAAGTTAAGGTTTCTGACATCCAGAATGTTACTAGTTCAGCATTGTAACATTCTGAGAGATTCTGGGTTCTAGAATCAATGGACGGCAGAGTTCTGTAATGTCAGGGTGTCCAAACTCTAGAATCCTTGAGTGTCTGAACTCGAGAGACATTCAATGTCCACATTCTGGATCACAGGGTTTCTGAATTCCAGAAGCATCAAATATCTGCATTCTAGAATTGGAATGTGGCGGAATTCTAGAATGCACAGCACGGCAGAATTCTAAAGTCCTAAAATGCCTGCTATCCGTAAGTTAAGGTGTCTAACATCCAGAATGCTACCACGTCAGAATTATACCATTCTGAAAGATTCTGGGATCTAGAGTCAATGGACGGCTGAGTTCCAGAATGTCAGGGTGTCCAAACTCTAGAATCCTTGCGTGTCTGAACTCGAGAGTCATTCAATGTCCACATTCCAGAACTCTGGATGTCTGAATTATAGAAGCACCAATTGTCTGCATTCTAGAATCAGAATGTGGCGGAATTCTAGAATGCACAGCACGGCAGGATTCTAAAGTCCTAAAATGCCTCCTAGCCGAAAGTTAAAGTGTCTGACGACCAGAATGTTACCAGGTCAGCATTCTACCGTCGAGAGAGATTCTGGGTTCTAGAATCAATGGACGGCAGAGTTCTAGAATATCAGGGTGTCCAAACTCTAGAATTCTTGCATGTATGAACTCGAGAGTCATTCAATGTCCACATTCCGGATCACAGGGTGTCTGAATTCCAGAAGCACCAAATGTCTGCATTGTAGAATCGGAATGTGGCGGAATCTAGAATGCACAGCCCGGTGGAATTCGAATGTCCTAAAATGCCTGCTATCGGGAAGTTAAGGTGTCTGACATCCAGAATGCTACGACGTCAGAATTATACAATTCTGAAAGATTCTGGGATCTAGAATCAATGGACGGCTGAGTTCCAGAATGTCAGGGTTTACAAACTCAAGAATCCTTGCGTGTCTGAACTCGAGAGTCATTCAATATCCACATTCCAGAACTCTGGATGTCTGAAATACAGAAGCACCAAATGTCTGCATTCTAGATTCGGAATGTGGCGGAATTCTAGAATGCACAGCACGGCAGAATTCTAAAGTCCTAAAATGCCTGCTATCCGGAAGTTAAGGTGTCTGACATCCAGAATGCTACCACGTCCGAATTATACTATTCTGAAACACTCTGGGATCTAGAATCAAAGGACGGCAGTGTTCCAGAATGTCAGGGTGTCAAAACTCTAGAATCCTTGTGTGTCTGAACTCGAGAGTCATTCAATGTCCACATTCCAGAACTCTGGTGTCTGAATTATGGAAGCACCAAATGTCTGCATTCTAGAATTGGAATGTGGCGGAATTCTAGAATGCACAGCACGGCAGAATTCTAAAGTCCTAAAATGCCTGCTATCCGGAAGTTAAGGTGTCTGACATCCAGAATGCTACCACGTCAGAATTATACCATTCTGAAACATTCTGGGATCTAGAGTCAACGGACGGCTGAGTTCCAGAATGTCAGGGTGACCAAATTCTAGAATCCTTGCATGTCTGAACTCGAGAGTCATTCAATGTCCACATTACGGATCTCTGGATGTCTGAATTATAGAAGCACCAAATGTCTGCATTCTAGAATCGGAATGTGGCGGAATTCTAGAATGCACAGCACGGCGGAATTCTAAAGTCCTAAAATGCCTGCTGTCCGGAAGTTAAGGTGTCTGACATCCAGAATGCTACCACGTCAGAATTATAACATTCTGAAACATTCTGGGATCTAGAGTCAACGGACGGCTGAGTTCCAGAATGTCAGGGTGTCCAAACTCTAGAATCCTTGCATGTCTGAACTCGAGAGTCATTCAATAGCCACATTCCAGAACTCTGGATGTCTGAAATATAGAAGCACCAAATGTCTGCATTCTAGAATCGGAATGTGGCGGAATTCTAGAATGCACAGCACGGCAGAATTCGAAAGTCCTAAAATGCCTGCTATCTGGAAGTTAAGGTTTCTGACATCCAGAATGTTACTAGTTCAGAATTGTACCATTCTGAGAGATTCTGGGTTCTAGAATCAATGGACGGCAGAGTTCTGTAATGTCAGGGTGTCCAAACTCTAGAATCCTTGAGTGTCTGAACTCGAGAGACATTCAATGTCCACATTATGGATCACAGGGTTTCTGAATTCCAGAAGCATCAAATATCTGCATTCTAGAAACGGAATGTGGCGGAACTCTAGAATGCACAGCACGGCAGAATTCTAAAGTCCTAAAATGCCTGCTATCCGTAAGTGAAGGTGTCTAACATCCAGAATGCTACCACGTCAGAATTATACCATTCTGAAAGATTCTGGGATCTAGAGTCAATGGACGGCTGAGTTCCAGAATGTCAGGGTGTCCAAACTCTAGAATCCTTGCGTGTCTGAACTCGAGAGTCATTCAATGTCCACATTCCAGAACTCTGGATGTCTGAATTATAGAAGAACCAATAGTCTGCATTCTAGAATCAGAATGTGGCGGAATTCTAGAATGCACAGCACGGCAGGATTCTAAAGTCCTAAAATGCCTCCTAGCCGAAAGTTAAAGTGTCTGACTACCAGAATGTTACCAGGTCAGCATTCTACCGTTGAGAGAGATTCTGGGTTCTAGAATCAATGGACGGCAGAGTTCTGGAATGTCAGGGTGTCCAATCTCTAGAATTCTTGCATGTATGAACTCGAGAGTCATTCAATGTCCACATTCCGGATCACAGGGTGTCTGAATTCCAGAAGCACCAAATGTCTGCATTGTAGAATCGGAATGTGGTGGAATCTAGAATGCACAGCCCGGTGGAATTCGAATGTCCTAAAATGCCTGCTATCGGGAAGTTAAGGTGTCTGACATCCAGAATGCTACGACGTCAGAATTATACAATTCTGAAAGATTCTGGGATCTAGACTCAATGGACGGCTGAGTTCCAGAATGTCAGTTTGGCAAAACTCTAGAATCCTTGCGTGTCTGAACTCGAGAGTCATTCGATGTCCACATTCCAGAACTCTGGATATCTGAATTATAGAAGCACCAAATGTCTGCATTCTAGAATTGGAATGTGGCGGAATTCTAGAATGCACAGCACGGCAGAATTCTAAATCCTAAAATGCCTGCTGTCCGGAAGTTAAGGTGTCTGACATCCAGAATGCTACCACGTTAGAATTAAACCATTCTGAAAGATTCTTCGATCTAGAGTCAATGGACGACTGAGTTCCAGAATGTCAAGGTGTCCAAACACTAGAATCCTTGCGTGTCTGATCTCGAGAGTCATTCAGTGTCCACATTCCAGAACTCTGGATGTCTGAATTATAGAAGCACCAAATGTGTGCATTCTAGAATCGTAATGTGGCGGATTTCTAGAATGCACAGCACGGCAGAATTCTAAAGTCCTAAAATGCCTGCTATCCGGAAGTTACGGTGTCTGACATCCAGAATGCTACCACGTCAGAATTATACCATTCTGAAACATTCTGGGATCTAGAATCAATGGACGGCTGAGTTTCAGAATGTCAGGGTGGCAAAACTCTAGAATCCTTGCGTGTCTGAACTCGAGAGTCATTCAATGTCCACATTCCAGAACTATGGATGTCTGAATTATAGAAGCACCAAATGTCTGCATTCTAGAATCGGAATGTGACGGAATTCTAGAATGCACAGCACGGCAGAATTCTAAAGTTCTAAAATGCCTCCTAGCCAAAAGTTAAAGTGTCTGATGACCAGAATGTTACTAGGTCAGCATTCTACCGTTCTGAGAGATTCTGGGTTCTAGAATCAATGGACGGCAGAGTTCTGGAATGTCAGGGTGTCCAAACTCTAGAATTCTTGCGTGTATGAACACGAGAGTCATTCAATGTCCACATTCCGGATCACAGTGTGTCTGAATTCCAGAAGCACCAAATGTCTGCATTCTAGAATCGGAATGTGGCGGAATGCTAGAATGCCCAGCACGGCGGAATTCGAATGTCCTAAAATGCCTGCTATCGGGAAGTTAAGGTGTCTGACATCCAGATTGTTACCAGGTCAGCATTCTACCGTTGTGAGAGATTCTGGGTTCTAGAATCAATCGACGGCAAAGTTCTGGAATGTCAGGGTGTCCAAACTCTAGAATCCTTGCGTGTCTGAACTCGAGAGTCATTCAATGTCCACATTCTGGATCACAGGGTGTCTGAATTCCAGAAGCAGCAAATGTCTGCATTCTAGAATCGGAATGTGGCGGAATTCTAGAATGCACAGCAATTCGGAATTCGAATGTCCTAAAATGCCTGCTATCGGGAAGTTAAGGTGTCTGACATCCAGAATGCTAGTACGTCAGGATTATACCATTCTGAAAGATTCTGGGATCTAGACTCAATGGACGGCTGAGTTCCAGAATGTCAGGGTGGCAAAACTCTGGAATCCTTGCGTGTCTGAACTCGAGAGTCATTCGATGTCCACATTCCAGAACTCTGGATATCTGAATTATAGAAGCAACAAATGTCTGCATTCTAGAATCGGAATGTGGCGGAATTCTAGAATGCACAGCACGGCGGAATTGTAAAGTCCTAAAATGCCTGCTATCCGGAAGTTAAGGTGCCTGACATCCAGAATGCAACCACGTCAGAATTATACCATTCTGAAACATTCTGGGATCTAGAATCAATGCACGGCTGAGTTCCAGAATGTCAGGGTGGCAAAACTCTAGAATCCTTGCGTGTCTGAACTCGAGAGTCATTCAATGTCCACATTCCAGAACTCTGGATGTCTGAATTATAGAAGCACCAAATGTCTGCATTCTAGAATCGGAATGTGGCGGAATTCTAGAATGCACAGCACGGCGGAATTCTAAAGTCCTAAAATGCCTGCTATCCGGAAGTTATGGTGTCTGACATCCAGAATGCTACCACGTCAGAATTATACCATTCTGAAAGATTCTGGGATCTAGAGTCAATGTACGGCTCGGTTCCAGAATGTCAGGGTGTCCAAACTCTAGAATCCTTGCGTGTCTGAACTCGAGAGTCATTCAATGTCCACATTCCAGAACTCTGGATATCTGAATTATAGAAGCACCAAATGTGTGCATTGTAGAATCGGAATGTGGCGGAATTCTAGAATGCACAGCACGGCAGAATTCTAAAGTCCTAAAATGCCTCCTAGCCGAAAGTTAATGTCTCTGATGACCAGAATGTTACTAGGTCAGCATTCTAACGTTCTGAGAGATTCTGGGTTCTAGAATCAATGGACGGCAGAGTTCCGGAATGTCAGGGTGTCCAAACTCTAGAATTCTTGCGTGTATGAACACGAGAGTCATTCAATGTCCACATTCCGGATCACAGTGTGTCTGAATTCCAGAAGCACCAAATGTCTGCATTCTAGAATCGGAATGTGGCGGAATTCTAGAATGCACAGCACGGCGGAATTCGAATGTCCTAAAATGCCTGCTATCGGGAAGTTAAGGTGTCTGACATCCAGAATGCTACCACGTCAGAATTATACCATTCTGAAACATTCTGGGATCTAGAATCAATGGACGGCTGAGTTCCAGAATCTCAGGGTGGCAAAACTCTAGAATCCTTGCTGGCCTGAACTCGAGAATCATTCAATGTCCACATTCTATAGCTCTGGATGTCTGAATTATAGAAGCACCAAATGTCTGCATTCTGGAATCGGAATGTGGCGGAATTCTAGAATGCACAGCACGGCGGAATTGTAAAGTCCTAAAATGCCTGCTATCCGGAAGTTAAGGTGTCTGACATCCAGAATGCTACCACGTTAGAATTATACCATTCTGGAACATTCTGCGATCTAGAGTCAATGGACGGCTGAGTTCCAGAATGTCAGGGTGTCCAAACTCTAGAATTCTTGTGTGTCTGAACTCGAGAGTCATTCAATGTCCCCATTCTAGAACTCTGGATGTCTGAATTATTGAAGCACCAAATGTCTGCATTCTATAATCGTAATGTGGTGGAATTCTAGAATGCACAGCACGGTGGAATTCTAAATTCCTAAAACGCCTGCTATCCGGAAGTTAAGGTGTCTGACATCCAGAATGCTACCACGTCAGAATTATACCATTCTGCAAGATTCTGGGATCTAGAGTCAATGGACGGCTGAGTTCCAGAATGTCAGGGTGTCCAAACTCCAGAATCCTTGCGTGTCTGAACTCAAGAGTCATTCAATGTCCACATTCCAGAACTCTGGATGTCTGAATTATAGAAGCAACAAATGTCTGCATTCTAGAATCGGAATGTGGCGGAATTCTAGAATGCACAGCACGGCGGAATTCTAAAGTCCTAAAATGCCTGCTATCCGGAAGATAAGAGTCTGACATCCAGAATGCTACCACGTCAGAATTATACCATTTTGAAACATTCTGGGATCTAGAATCACTGGACGGCTGAGTTCCAGAATGTCAGGGTGGCCAAAGTCTAGAATCCTTGTGTGTCTGAACTCGAGAGTCATTCAATGTCCACATTCCAGAACTCTGGATGTCTGAATTATAGAAGCACCAAATGTCTGCATTCTAGAATCGGAATGTGGCGGAATTCTAGAATGCACAGCACGGCGGAATTCTAAAGTCCTAAAATGCCTGCTATCCGGAAGTTAAGGTGTCTGACGACCAGAATGTTACTAGGTCAGCATTCTACCGTTCTGAGAGATTCTGGGTTCTAGAATCAATGGACGACAGAGTTCTGGTATGTCAGGGTTTCCAAACTCTAGAATCCTTGCATGTCTGAACTCGAGAGTCATTCAATATCCACATTCCAGAACTGTGGATGTCTGAAATATAGAAGCACCAAATGTCTGCATTCTAGAATCGGAATGTCGTGGAATTCTAGAATGCACAGCACGGCGGAATTCTAAATTACTAAAATGCCTGCTATCCGGAAGTTAAGGTGTCTGACATCCAGAATGCTACCACGTCAGAATTATACCATTCTGAAACATTCTGGGATCTAGAATCAATGGACGGCTGAGTTCCAGAATGTCAGGGTGGAAAAACTCTAGAATCCTTGCGTGTCTGAACTCGAGAGTCATTCAATGTCCACATTCTAGAACTCTGGATGTCTGAATTAAAGAAGCACCAAATGTCGGCATTCTAGAAACGTAATGTGGCGGAATTCTAGATTGCACAGCACGGCGGAATTCTGAATTCCTAAAATGCCTGCTATCCGGAAGTTAAGGTGTCTGACATCCAGAATGCTACCACGTCAGAATTATACCATTCTGAAAGATTCTGGGATCTAGAGTCAATGGACGGCTGAGTTCCAGAATGTCAGGGTATCCAAACTCTAGAATCCTTGCGTGTCTGAACCCGAGAGTCATTCAATGTCCACATTCCAGAACTCTGGATGTCTGAATTATAGAAGCACCAAATGTCTGCATTCTAGAATCGGAATGTGGCGGAATTCTAGAATGCACAGCACGGCGGAATTCTAAAGTCCTAAAATGCCTGCTATCCGGAAGTTAAGGTGCCTGACATCCAGAAGGCAACCACGTCAGAATTATACCATTCTGAAGCATTCTGGGATCTAGAATCAATGGACGGCTGAGTTCCAGAATCTCAGGGTGACAAAACTCTAGAATCCTTGCGGGTCTGAACTGGAGAATCATTCAATGTCCACATTCTAGAGCTCTGGATGTCGGAATTATAGAAGCACCAAATGTCTGCATTCTGGAATCGGAATGTGGCGGAATTCTAGAATGCACAGCACGGCGGAATTCTAAAGTCCTACAATGCCTGCTGTCCGGAAGTTAAGGTGTCTGACATCCACAATGCTGCCACGTCAGAATTATACCATTCTGAAACATTCTGGGATCTAGAGTCAATGGACGGCTGAGTTCCAGAATGTCATGGTGTCCAAACTCTAGAATCTTTGCGTGTATGAACTCGAGAGTCATTCAATGTCCACATTCCAGAACTCTGGATGTCTGAATTATAGAAGCACCAAATGCCTGCATTCTAGAATCGGAATGTGGTGGAATTCTAGAATGCACAGCACGGCGGAATTCTAAAGTCCTAAAATGCCTCCTAGCCGAAAGTTAAGGTGTCTGACGACCAGAATGTTACTAGCTCAGCATTTTACCGTTCTGAGAGATTCTGGGTTCTAGAATCAATGGACGGCAGAGTTCTGGAATGTCAGGTTGTCCAATCTCTAGAATTCTTGCGTGTATGAACTCGAGAGTCATTCAATGAACACATTCCGGATCACAGGTTGTCTGAATTCCAGAAGCACCAAATGTCTGCATTCTAGAATCGGAATGTGGCGGAATTCTAGAATGCACAGCACGGCGGAATTCGAATGTCCTAAAATGCCTGCTATCGGGAAGTTAAGGTGACTGACATCCAGAATGCTACCACGTCAGAAATATACCATTCTGAAAGATTCTGGGATCTAGAATCAATGGACGGCTGAGTTCCAGAATGTCAGGCTGGCAAAACTCTAGAATCCTTGCGTTTCTGAACCCGAGAGTCATTCAATGTCCACATTCCAGAACTCTGGATGTCTGAATTATAGAAGCACCAAATGTCTGCATTCTAGGATCGGAATATGGTGGAATTCTAGAATGCACAGCACGGCAGAATTCTAAAGTGCTAAAATACCTCCTAGCCGAATGTTAAGGTGTCTGACGACCAGAATGCTACTAGGTCAGCCTTCTACCCTTCTGAGAGATTCTGGGTTCTAGAATTCATGGACGGCAGAGTTCTGGAATGCCAGGGTGTCCAAACTATAGAATCCTTGCGTGTATGAACTCGAGAGTCATTCAATGTCCACATTCCGGATCACAGGGTGTCTGAATTCCAGAAACACCAAATGTCTGCATTCTAGAATCGGAATGTGGCAGAATTCTAGAATGCACAGCACGTCGGTATTCGAACGTCCTAAAATGCCTGCTATCGGGAAGTTAAGGTGTCTGACATCCAGAATGCTACCACGTCAGAATTATACCATTCAGAAGGATTCTGGGATCTAGAATCAATGGACGGCTGAGTTCCAGAATGTCAGGGTGGCAAAACTCTAGAATCCTTGCGTGTCTGAACTCGAGAGTCATTCAATGTCCACATTCCAGAACTCTGGATGTCTGAAATATAGAAGCATCAAATGTCTGCATTCTAGAATCAGAATGTGGCGGAATTCTAGATTGCACATCACGGCAGAATTCTAAAGTCCTAAAATGCCTGGTATCTGGAAGTTAAGGTGTCTGACATCCAGCATGCTACCACGTCAGAAATATACCATTCTGAAACATTCTGGGATCTAGAATCAATGGACGGCTGAGTTCCAGAATGTCAGGGTGGCAAAACTCAAGAATCCTTGCGTGTCTGAACTCGAGAGTCATTCAATGTCCACATTCCAGAACTCTGGATGTCTGAAATATAGAAGCACCAAATGTCTGCATTCTAGAATCGGAATGTGGCGGAATTCTAGAATGCACAGCACGGCAGAATTCTAAAGTCCTAAAATGCCTGCTATCTGGAAGTAAAGGTGTCTGACATCCAGAATGTTACTAGGTGAGCATTCTACGGTTCTGACAGATTCTGGGTTCTAGAATCAACGGATGGCAGAGTTCTGGAAAGTCAGGGTGTCCAAACTCTAGAATCATTGCGTGTCTGAACTCGAGAGTCATTCAATGTCCACATTCTGGATCACAGGGTGTCTGAATTCCAGAAGCACCAAATGTCATCATTCTAGAATCGGAATGTGGCGGAATTCTACAATGCACAGCACGGCGGAATTCTAAAGTCCTTAAATGCCTGCTATCCAGAAGTTAAGGTGTCTGACATCCAGAATGCTACCACGTCAGAATTATACCATTCTGAAAGATTCTGGGATCTAGAATCAATGGACGGCTGAGTTCCAGAATGTCAGGGTGGCAATACTCTAGAATCCTTGCGTGTCTGAACTCGAGAGTCATTCAATGTCCACATTCCAGAACTCTGGATGTCTGAATTATAGAAGCACCAAATGTCTGCATTCTAGAATCGGAATGTGGCGGAAATCTAGAATGCACAGAACAGCAGAATTCTAAAGTCCTAAAATGACTTCTCTCGGGAAGTTAAGGTGTCAGACATCCAGAATGCTACCACGTCAGAATTATACCATTCTGAAACATTCTGGGATCTAGAATCAATGGACGGCTGAGTTCCAGAATGTCAGGGTGGCAAAGCTCTAGAATCCTTGCCTGTCTGAACTTGAGGGTCATTCAATATCTACATTGCAGAACTCTGGATGTCTGAAATATAGATGCGCCAAATGTCTGCATTCTAGAATCGGATTGTGGCGGAATTCTAGAATGCACAGCACGGCGGAATTCTAAAGTCCTAAAATGCCTGCTATCCGGAAGTTAAGGTGTCTGACATCCAGAATGCTACCACGTCAGAATTATACCATTCTGAAACATTCTGGGATCTAGAATCAATGGACGGCGAATTTCCAGAATGTCAGGGTTTCCAAACTCTAGAATCCATGCGTGTCTGAACTCGAGAGTCATTCAATATACACATTCCAGAACTCTGGATGTCTGAAATATAGAAGCACCAAATGTCTGCATTCTAGAATCGGAATGTGGCGGAATTCTAGAATGCACAGCACGGCAGAATTCTAAAGTCCTAAAATGCCTGCTATCTGGACGTTAAGGTTTCTGACATCCAGAATGTTACTAGTTCAGAATTGTACCATTCTGAGAGATTCTGGGTTCTAGAATCAATGGACGGCAGAGTTCTGTAATGTCAGGGTGTCCAAACTCTAGAATCCTTGAGTGTCTGAACTCGAGAGACATTCAATGTCCACATTATGGATCACAGGGTTTCTGAATTCCAGAAGCATCAAATATCTGCATTCTAGAAACGGAATGTGGCGGAACTCTAGAATGCACAGCACGGCAGAATTCTAAAGTCCTAAAATGCCTGCTATCCGTAAGTTAAGGTGTCTAACATCCAGAATGCTACCACGTCAGAATTATACCATTCTGAAAGATTCTGGGATCTAGAGTCAATGGACGGCTGAGTTCCAGAATGTCAGGGTGTCCAAACTCTAGAATCCTTGCGTGTCTGAACTCGAGAGTCATTCAATGTCCACATTCCAGAACTCTGGATGTCTGAATTATAGAAGCACCAATAGTCTGCATTCTAGAATCAGAATGTGGCGGAATTCTAGAATGCACAGCCCGGCAGGATTCTAAAGTCCTAAAATGCCTCCTAGCCGAAAGTTAAAGTGTCTGACTACCAGAATGTTACCAGGTCAGCATTCTACCGTTGAGAGAGATTCTGGGTTCTAGAATCAATGGACGGCAGAGTTCTGGAATGTCAGGGTGTCCAATCTCTAGAATTCTTGCATGTATGAACTCGAGAGTCATTCAATGTCCACATTCCGGATCACAGGGTGTCTGAATTCCAGAAGCACCAAATGTCTGCATTGTAGAATCGGAATGTGGTGGAATCTAGAATGCACAGCCCGGTGGAATTCGAATGTCCTAAAATGCCTGCTATCGGGAAGTTAAGGTGTCTGACATCCAGAATGCTACGACGTCAGAATTATACAATTCTGAAAGATTCTGGGATCTAGACTCAATGGACGGCTGAGTTCCAGAATGTCAGTTTGGCAAAACTCTAGAATCCTTGCGTGTCTGAACTCGAGAGTCATTCGATGTCCACATTCCAGAACTCTGGATATCTGAATTATAGAAGCACCAAATGTCTGCATTCTAGAATTGGAATGTGGCGGAATTCTAGAATGCACAGCACGGCAGAATTCTAAATCCTAAAATGCCTGCTGTCCGGAAGTTAAGGTGTCTGACATCCAGAATGCTACCACGTTAGAATTAAACCATTCTGAAAGATTCTTCGATCTAGAGTCAATGGACGACTGAGTTCCAGAATGTCAGGGTGTCCAAACACTAGAATCCTTGCGTGTCTGATCTCGAGAGTCATTCAGTGTCCACATTCCAGAACTCTGGATGTCTGAATTATAGAAGCACCAAATGTGTGCATTCTAGAATCGTAATGTGACGGATTTCTAGAATGCACAGCACGGCAGAATTCTAAAGTCCTAAAATGCCTGCTATCCAGAAGTTACGGTGTCTGACATCCAGAATGCTACCACGTCAGAATTATACCATTCTGAAACATTCTGGGATCTAGAATCCATGGACGGCTGAGTTCCAGAATGTCAGTGTGGCAAAACTCTAGAATCCTTGCGTGTCTGAACTCGAGAGTCATTCAATGTCCACATTCCAGAACTATGGATGTCTGAATTATAGAAGCACCAAATGTCTGCATTCTAGAATCGGAATGTGGCGGAATTCTAGAATGCACAGCACGGCAGAATTCTAAAGTTCTAAAATGCCTCCTAGCCAAAAGTTAAAGTGTCTGATGACCAGAATGTTACTAGGTCAGCATTCTACCATTCTGAGAGATTCTGGGTTCTAGAATCAATGGACGGCAGAGTTCTGGAATGTCAGGGTGTCCAAACTCTAGAATTCTTGCGTGTATGAACACGAGAGTCATTCAATGTCCACATTCCGGATCACAGTGTGTCTGAATTCCAGAAGCACCAAATGTCTGCATTCTAGAATCGGAATGTGGCGGAATGCTAGAATGCACAGCACGGCGGAATTCGAATGTCCTAAAATGCCTGCTATCGGGAAGTTAAGGTGTCTGACATCCAGATTGTTACCAGGTCAGCATTCTACCGTTCTGAGAGATTCTGGGTTCTAGAATCAATGGACGGCAAAGTTCTGGAATGTCAGGGTGTCCAAACTCTAGAATCCTTGCGTGTCTGAACTCGAGAGTCATTCAATGTCCACATTCTGGATCACAGGGTGTCTGAATTCCAGAAGCAGCAAATGTCTGCATTCTAGAATCGGAATGTGGCGGAATTCTAGAATGCACAGCAATTCGGAATTCGAATGTCCTAAAATGCCTGCTATCGGGAAGTTAAGGTGTCTGACATCCAGAATGCTAGTACGTCAGGATTATACCATTCTGAAAGATTCTGGGATCTAGACTCAATGGACGGCTGAGTTCCAGAATGTCAGGGTGGCAAAACTCTGGAATCCTTGCGTGTCTGAACTCGAGAGTCATTCGATGTCCACATTCCAGAACTCTGGATATCTGAATTATAGAAGCAACAAATGTCTGCATTCTAGAATCGGAATGTGGCAGAATTCTAGAATGCACAGCACGGCGGAATTCGAAAGTCCTAAAATGCCTGCTATCCGGAAGTTAAGGTGCCTGACATCCAGAATGCAACCACGTCAGAATTATACCATTCTGAAACATTCTGGGATCTAGAATCAATGCACGGCTGAGTTCCAGAATGTCAGGGTGGCAAAACTCTAGAATCCTTGCGTGTCTGAACTCGAGAGTCATTCAATGTCCACATTCCAGAACTCTGGATGTCTGAATTATAGAAGCACCAAATGTCTGCATTCTAGAATCGGAATGTGGCGGAATTCTAGAATGCACAGCACGGCGGAATTCTAAAGTCCTAAAATGCCTGCTATCCGGAAGTTATGGTGTCTGACATCCAGAATGCTACCACGTCAGAATTATACCATTCTGATAGATTCTGGGATCTAGAGTCAATGTACGGCTCGGTTCCAGAATGTCAGGGTGTCCAAACTCTAGAATCCTTGCGTGTCTGAACTCGAGAGTCATTCAATGTCCACATTCCAGAACTCTGGATATCTGAATTATAGAAGCACCAAATGTGTGCATTGTAGAATCGGAATGTGGCGGAATTCTAGAATGCACAGCACGGCAGAATTCTAAAGTCCTAAAATGCCTCCTAGCCGAAAGTTAATGTCTCTGATGACCAGAATGTTACTAGGTCAGCATTCTAACGTTCTGAGAGATTCTGGGTTCTAGAATCAATGGACGGCAGTGTTCCGGAATGTCAGGGTGTCCAAACTCTAGAATTCTTGCGTGTATGAACACGAGAGTCATTCAATGTCCACATTCCGGATCACAGTGTGTCTGAATTCCAGAAGCACCAAATGTCTGCATTCTAGAATCGGAATGTGGCGGAATTCTAGAATGCACAGCACGGCGGAATTCGAATGTCCTAAAATGCCTGCTATCGGGAAGTTAAGGTGTCTGACATCCAGAATGCTACCACGTCAGAATTATACCATTCTGAAACATTCTGGGATCTAGAATCAATGGACGGCTGAGTTCCAGAATCTCAGGGTGGCAAAACTCTAGAATCCTTGCTGGCCTGAACTCGAGAATCATTCAATGTCCACATTCTATAGCTCTGGATGTCTGAATTATAGAAGCACCAAATGTCTGCATTCTGGAATCGGAATGTGGCGGAATTCTAGAATGCACAGCACGGCGGAATTGTAAAGTCCTAAAATGCCTGCTATCCGGAAGTTAAGGTGTCTGACATCCAGAATGCTACCACGTTAGAATTATACCATTCTGGAACATTCTGCGATCTAGAGTCAATGGACGGCTGAGTTCCAGAATGTCAGGGTGTCCAAACTCTAGAATTCTTGCGTGTATGAACTCGAGAGTCATTCAATGTCCCCATTCTAGAACTCTGGATGTCTGAATTATAGAAGCACCCAATGTCTGCATTCTATAATCGTAATGTGGTGGAATTCTAGAATGCACAGCACGGTGGAATTCTAAATTCCTAAAACGCCTGCTATCCGGAAGTTAAGGTGTCTGACATCCAGAATGCTACCACGTCAGAATTATACCATTCTGAAAGATTCTGGGATCTAGAGTCAATGGACGGCTGAGTTCCAGAATGTCAGGGTGTCCAAACTCCAGAATCCTTGCGTGTCTGAACTCAAGAGTCATTCAATGTCCACATTCCAGAACTCTGGATGTCTGAATTATAGAAGCACCAAATGTCTGCATTCTAGAATCGGAATGTGGCGGAATTCTAGAATGCACAGCATGGCGGAATTCTAAAGTCCTAAAATGCCTGCTATCCGGAAGATAAGTGTCTGACATCCAGAATGCTACCACGTCAGAATTATACCATTTTGAAACATTCTGGGATCTAGAATCAATGGACGGCTGAGTTCCAGAATGTCAGGGTGGCCAAAGTCTAGAATCCTTGTGTGTCTGAACTCGAGAGTCATTCAATGTCCACATTCCAGAACTCTGGATGTCTGAATTATAGAAGCACCAAATGTCTGCATTCTAGAATCGGAATGTGGCGGAATTCTAGAATGCACAGCACGGCGGAATTCTAAAGTCCTAAAATGCCTGCTATCCGGAAGTTAAGGTGTCTGACGACCAGAATGTTACTAGGTCAGCATTCTACCGTTCTGAGAGATTCTGGGTTCTAGAATCAATGGACGACAGAGTACTGGTATGTCAGGGTTTCCAAACTCTAGAATCCTTGCATGTCTGAACTCGAGAGTCATTCAATATCCACATTCCAGAACTCTGGATGTCTGAAATATAGAAGCACCAAATGTCTGCATTCTAGAATCGGAATGTCGTGGAATTCTAGAATGCACAGCACGGCGGAATTCTAAATTACTAAAATGCCTGCTATCCGGAAGTTAAGGTGTCTGACATCCAGAATGCTACCACGTCAGAATTATACCATTCTGAAACATTCTGGGATCTAGAGTCAATGGACGGCTGAGTTCCAGAATGTCAGGGTATCCAAACTCTAGAATCCTTGCGTGTCTGAACCCGAGAGTCATTCAATGTCCACATTCCAGAACTCTGGATGTCTGAATTATAGAAGCACCAAATGTCTGCATTCTAGAATCGGAATGTGGCGGAATTCTAGAATGCACAGCACGGCGGAATTCTAAAGCCCTACAATGCCTGCTATCCGGAAGTTAAGGTGTCTGACATCCAGAAGGCAACCACGTCAGAATTATACCATTCTGAAACATTCTGGGATCTAGAATCAATGGACGGCTGAGTTCCAGAATCTCAGGGTGGCAAAACTCTAGAATCCTTGCGGGTCTGAACTGGAGAATCATTCAATGTCCACATTCTAGAGCTCTGGATGTCGGAATTATAGAAGCACCAAATGTCTGCATTCTGGAATCGGAATGTGGCGGAATTCTAGAATGCACAGCACGGCGGAATTCTAAAGTCCTACAATGCCTGCTGTCCGGAAGTTAAGGTGTCTGACATCCACAATGCTGCCACGTCAGAATTATACCATTCTGAAACATTCTGGGATCTAGAGTCAATGGACGGCTGAGTTCCAGAATGTCATGGTGTCCAAACTCTAGAATCTTTGCGTGTATGAACTTGAGAGTCATTCAATGTCCACATTCCAGAACTCTGGATGTCTGAATTATAGAAGCACCAAATGCCTGCATTCTAGAATCGGAATGTGGTGGAATTCTAGAATGCACAGCACGGCGGAATTCTAAAGTCCTAAAATGCCTCCTAGCCGAAAGTTAAGGTGTCTGACGAACAGAATGTTACTAGCTCAGCATTTTACCGTTCTGAGAGATTCTGGGTTCTAGAATCAATGGACGGCAGAGTTCTGGAATGTCAGGTTGTCCAATCTCTAGAATTCTTGCGTGTATGAACTCGAGAGTCATTCAATGTTCACATTCCGGATCACAGGTTGTCTGAATTCCAGAAGCACCAAATGTCTGCATTCTAGAATCGGAATGTGGCGGAATTCTAGAATGCACAGCACGGCGGAATTCGAATGTCCTAAAATGCCTGCTATCGGGAAGTTAAGGTGACTGACATCCAGAATGCTACCACGTCAGAAATATACCATTCTGAAAGATTCTGGGATCTAGAATCAATGGACGGCTGAGTTCCAGAATGTCAGGCTGGCAAAACTCTAGAATCCTTGCGTTTCTGAACCCGAGAGTCATTCAATGTCCACATTCCAGAACTCTGGATGTCTGAATTATAGAAGCACCAAATGTCTGCATTCTAGGATCGGAATATGGTGGAATTCTAGAATGCACAGCACGGCAGAATTCTAAAGTGCTAAAATACCTCCTAGCCGAATGTTAAGGTGTCTGACGACCAGCATGCTACTAGGTCAGCATTCTACCCTTCTGAGAGATTCTGGGTTCTAGAATTCATGGACGGCAGAGTTCTGGAATGCCAGGGTGTCCAAACTATAGAATCCTTGCGTGTATGAACTCGAGAGTCATTCAATGTCCACATTCCGGATCACAGGGTGTCTGAATTCCAGAAACACCAAATGTCTGCATTCTAGAATCGGAATGTGGCAGAATTCTAGAATGCACAGCACGTCGGTATTCGAATGTCCTAAAATGCCTGCTATCGGGAAGTTAAGGTGTCTGACATCCAGAATGCTACCACGTCAGAATTATACCATTCAGAATGATTCTGGGATCTAGAATCAATGGACGGCTGAGTTCCAGAATGTCAGGGTGGCAAAACTCTAGAATCCTTGCGTGTCTGAACTCGAGAGTCATTCAATGTCCACATTCCAGAACTCTGGATGTCTGAAATATAGAAGCACCAAATGTCTGCATTCTAGAATCGGAATGTGGCGGAATTCTAGAATGCACAGCACAGCGGAATTCTAAAGTCGTAAAATGCCGCCTAGCCGAAAGTTAAGGTGTCTGACGAACAGAATGTTACTAGGTCAGCATCCTACCGTTCTGAGAGATTCTGGGTTCTAGAATCAATGTACGGCAGAGTTCTGGAATGTCAGGTTGTCTAAACTCTAGAATTCTTGCGTGTATGAACTCGAGAGTCATTCAATGTCGACATTCCGGATCACAGGGTGTCTGAATTCCAGAAGCACCAAATGTCTGCATTCTAGAATCGGAATGTGGCGGAATTCTAGAATGCACAGTACGGCGGAATTCTAAAGTCCTAAAATGCCTGCTATCCTGAAGTTAAGCTGTCTGACATCCAGAATGTTACTAGGTCAGCATTCTACCGTTCTGAGAGATTCTGGGTTCTAAAATCAATGGACGGCAGAGTTCTGGAATGTCAGGGTGTCCAAACTCTAGAATCCTTGCGTGTATGAACTCGACAGTCATTCATTGTCCACATTCCGGATCACAGGGTGTCTGAATTCCAGAAGCACCAAATGTCTGCATTCTAGAATCGGAATGTGGCGGAATTCTAGAATGCACAGTACGGCGGAATTCTAAAGTCCTAAAATGCCTGCTATCCTGAAGTTAAGCTGTCTGACATCCAGAATGCTACCACGTCAGAATTATACCATTCTGAAAGATTCTGAGATCTAGAATCAATGGACGGCTGAGTTCCAGAATGTCAGGTTGGCAAAACTCTAGTATCCTTGCGTGTCTGAAGTCGAGATTCATTCAATGTCCACATTCCAGAACTCTGGATGTCTGAATTATAGAAGCACCAAATGTCTGCATTCTAGAATCGGAATGTGGCGGAATTCTAGAATGCACAGCACGGCGGAATTCTAAAGTCCTAAAATGCCTGCTATCTGGAAGTTAAGGTGTCTGACATCCAGAATGCTACCACGTCAGAATTATACCATTCTGAAACATTCTGGGATCTAGAGTCAATGGACGGCTGAGTTCCAGAATATCAGGGTGTCCAAACTCTAGAATCCTTGCGTGTCTGAACTCGAGAGTCATTCAATGTCCACATTCCAGTACTCTGGATGTCTGAATTATAGAAGCACAGAATGTCGGCATTCTAGAATCGGAATGTGGCGGAATTCTAGAATGCACAGCACGGCGGAATTCTAGAGTCCTAAAATGCCTGCTATCTAGAAGTTAAGGTGTCTGACATCCAGAATGTTACCACGTCAGAATTATACCATTCTGAAAGATTATGGGATCTAGAATCAATGGACGGCTGAGTTCCAGAATGTCAGGGTAGCAAAACTCTAGAATCCTTGCGTGTCTGAACTCCAGAGTCATTCAATGTGCACATTCCAGAACTCTGGATATCTGAATTATAGAAGCACCAAATGTCTGCATTCTAGAATCGGAATGTGGTGGAATTGTAGAATGCACAGCACGGCGGAATTCTAAAGTCCTAAAATGCCTACTATCCGGAAGTTAAGTTGTCTGACATCCAGAATGCTACCACGTCAGAATTATACCATTCTGAAAGATTATGGGATCTAGAATCAATGGACGGCTGAGTTCCAGAATGTCAGGGTAGCAAAACTCTAGAATCCTTGCGTGTCTGAACTCGAGAGTCATTCAATATCCACATTCCAGAACTCTGGATGTCTGAATTATAGAAGCACCAAATGTCTGCATTCTAGAATCGGAATGTGGCGGAATTCTAGAATGCACAGCACGGCGGAATTCTAAAGTCCTAAAATGCCTCCTAGCCGAAAGGTAAGGTGTCTGACGACCAGAATGTTACTAGGTCAGCATTCTACCGTTCTGAGAGATTCTGGGATCTAGAATCAATGGACGGCTGAGTTCCAGAATGTCAGGGTGGCAAAACTCTAGAATCCTTGGGTGTCTGAACTCGAGAGTCATTCAATGTCCACATTCAAGAACTCTGGATGTCTGAAATATAGAAGCACCAAATGTCTGCATTCTAGAATCGGAATGTGGCGGAATTGTGGAATGCACAGCACGGCGGAATTCTAAAGTCGTAAAATGCCTCCTAGCTGAAATTTAAGGTGTCTGACGACCAGAATGTTACTGGGTCAGCATTCTACCGTTCTGAGAGATTCTGCGTTCTAGAATCAATGTACGGCAGAGTTCTGGAATGTCAGGGTGTCCAAACTCTAGAATCCTACCGTGTATGAACTCAAGAGTCATTCAATGTCCACATTCCGGATCACAGGGTTACTGAATTCCAGAAGAACCAAATGTCTGCATTCTAGAATCGGAATGTGGCGGAATTCTAGAATGCACAGCACGGTGGAATTCGAATGTCTTAAAATGCCTGCTATCGGGAAGTTAAGGTGTCTGACATCCAGAATGCTACCACATCAGAATTATACCATTCTGAAAGATTCTGGGATCTAGAATCAATGGACGGCTGAGTTCCAGAATGTCAGGGTTTCCAAACTCTAGAATCCTTGCGTGTCTGAACTCGAGAGTCATTCAATATCCACATTCCAGAACTCTGGATGTCTGAAATATAGAAGAAACAAATGTCTGCATTCTAGATTCGGAATGTGGCAGAATTCTAGAATGCACAGCACGGCAGAATTCTAAAGTCTTAAAATGCCTGCTATCTGGAAGTTAATGGGTCTGACATCCAGAATGTTACTAGGTCAGCATTCTACCGTTCTGAGAGATTCTGGCTTCTAGAATCAATGGACGGCAGAGTTCTGGAATGTCAGGGTGTCCAAACTCTAGAATCCTTGCGTGTATGAACTCGAGTGTCATTCAATGTCCACATTCCGGATCACAGGGTGTCTGAATTTCAGAAGCACCAAATGTCTGCATTCTAGAATCGGAATGTGGCGGAATTCTAGAATGCACAGCACGGCGCAATTCTAAAGTCCTAAAATGCCTGCTATCCTGAAGTTAAGGTGTGTGACATCCAGAATGCTACCACGTCAGAATTATACCATTCTGAAACATTCTGGGATCTAGAATCAATGGACGGCTGAGTTCCAGAAGGTCAGGGAGGCAAAACTCTAGAATCCTTGCGTGTCTGAACTCGAGAGTCATTCAATATCCACCTTCCAGAACTCTGGATGTCTGAAATATAGAAGCACCAAATGTCTGCATTCTAGAATCAGAATGTGGCGGAATTCTAGATTGCACATCACGGCAGAATTCTAAAGTCCTAAAATGCCTCCTAGCCGAAAGTTAAGGTGTCTGATGACCAGAATGTTACTAGGTCAGCATTCTACCGTTCTGAGAGATTCTGGGTTCTAGAATCAATGGACGGCAGAGTTCTGGAATGTCAGGGTTTCCAAACTCTAGAATTCTTGCGTGTCTGAACTCGAGAGTCATTCAATATCCACATTCCAGAGCTCTGGATGTCTGAAATATAGAAGCACCAAATTTCTGCATTCTAGAATATGAATGTGGCGGAATTCTAGAATGCACAGCACGGCAGAATTCTAAAGTCCTAAAATGCCTGCTATCTGGAAGTTAAGGTGTCTGGCATCCAGAATGTTACTAGGTCAGAATTCTACCGTTCTGAGAGATTCTGAGATCTTGAATCAATGCACGGCAGTGTTCTGGAATATCAGGGTTTCCAAACTCTAGAATCCTTGCATGTCTGAACTCGAGAGTCATTCAATATCCATATTCCGGATCACAGGGTGTCTGAATTCCAGAAACACCAAATGTCTGCATTCTAGAATCGGAATGTGGCGGAATTCTACAATGCACAGCACGGCGGAATTCTAAAATCCTTAAATGCCTGCTATCCAGAAGTTAAGGTGTCTGACATCCAGAATGCTACCACGTCAGAAATATACCATTCTGAAAGATTCTGGGATCTAGAATCAATGGACGGCTGAGTTCCAGAATGTCAGGGTGGCAAAACTCTAGAATCCTTGCGTGTCTGAACTCGAGAGTCATTCAATGTCCACATTCCAGAACTCTGGATGTCTGAATTATAGAAGCACCAAATGTCTGCATTTTAGAATCGGAATGTGGCGGAATTCTAGAAAGCACAGAACGGCAGAATTCTAAAGTCCTAAAATGCCTTCTATCGGGAAGGTAAGGTGTCTGACATCCAGAATGCTACCACGTCAGAATTATACCATTCTGAATCATTCTGGGATCTAGAATCAATGGACGGCTGAGTTCCAGAATGTCAGGGTGGCAAAACTCTAGAATAATTGCCTGTCTGAACTCGATGGTCATTCAATATCCACATTCCAGAACTCTGGATGACTGAAATATAGAAGCACCAAATGTCTGAATTCTAGAATCGGAATGTGGCGGAATTCTAGAAGGCACAGCACGGCGGAATTCTAAAGTCCTAAAATGCCTGCTATCCGGAAGTTAAGGTGTCTGACATCCAGAATGCTACCACGTCAGAATTATACCATTCTGAAACATTCTGGGATCTAGAGTCAATGGACGGCTGAGTTCCAGAATGTCAGGGTGTCCAAACTCTAGAATCCTTGCGTGTCTGAACTCGAGAGTCATTCAATGTCCACATTCCAGAACTCTGGATGTCTGAATTATAGAAGCACCAAATGTGTGCATTCTAGAATCGTAATGTGGCGGATTTCTAGAATGCACAGCACGGCAGAATTCTAAAGTCCTAAAATGCCTGCTATCCGGAAGTTACGGTGTCTGACATCCAGAATGCTACCACGTCAGAATTATACCATTCTGAAACATTCTGGGATCTAGAATCCATGGACGGCTGAGTTCCAGAATGTCAGGGTGGCAAAACTCTAGAATCCTTGCGTGTCTGAACTCGAGAGTCATTCAATGTCCACATTCCAGAACTATGGATGTCTGAATTATAGAAGCACCAAATGTCTGCATTCTAGAATCGGAATGTGACGGAATTCTAGAATGCACAGCACGGCAGAATTCTAAAGTTCTAAAATGCCTCCTAGCCAAAAGTTAAAGTGTCTGATGACCAGAATGTTACTAGGTCAGCATTCTACCGTTCTGAGAGATTCTGGGTTCTAGAATCAATGGACGGCAGAGTTCTGGAATGTCAGGGTGTCCAAACTCTAGAATTCTTGCGTGTATGAACACGAGAGTCATTCAATGTCCACATTCCGGATCACAGTGTGTCTGAATTCCAGAAGCACCAAATGTCTGCATTCTAGAATCGGAATGTGGCGGAATGCTAGAATGCCCAGCACGGCGGAATTCGAATGTCCTAAAATGCCTGCTATCGGGAAGTTAAGGTGTCTGACATCCAGATTGTTACCAGGTCAGCATTCTACCGTTGTGAGAGATTCTGGGTTCTAGAATCAATCGACGGCAAAGTTCTGGAATGTCAGGGTGTCCAAACTCTAGAATCCTTGCGTGTCTGAACTCGAGAGTCATTCAATGTCCACATTCTGGATCACAGGGTGTCTGAATTCCAGAAGCAGCAAATGTCTGCATTCTAGAATCGGAATGTGGCGGAATTCTAGAATGCACAGCAATTCGGAATTCGAATGTCCTAAAATGCCTGCTATCGGGAAGTTAAGGTGTCTGACATCCAGAATGCTAGTACGTCAGGATTATACCATTCTGAAAGATTCTGGGATCTAGACTCAATGGACGGCTGAGTTCCAGAATGTCAGGGTGGCAAAACTCTGGAATCCTTGCGTGTCTGAACTCGAGAGTCATTCGATGTCCACATTCCAGAACTCTGGATATCTGAATTATAGAAGCAACAAATGTCTGCATTCTAGAATCGGAATGTGGCGGAATTCTAGAATGCACAGCACGGCGGAATTGTAAAGTCCTAAAATGCCTGCTATCCGGAAGTTAAGGTGCCTGACATCCAGAATGCAACCACGTCAGAATTATACCATTCTGAAACATTCTGGGATCTAGAATCAATGCACGGCTGAGTTCCAGAATGTCAGGGTGGCAAAACTCTAGAATCCTTGCGTGTCTGAACTCGAGAGTCATTCAATGTCCACATTCCAGAACTCTGGATGTCTGAATTATAGAAGCACCAAATGTCTGCATTCTAGAATCAGAATGTGGCGGAATTCTAGAATGCACAGCACGGCGGAATTCTAAAGTCCTAAAATGCCTGCTATCCGGAAGTTATGGTGTCTGACATCCAGAATGCTACCACGTCAGAATTATACCATTCTGAAAGATTCTGGGATCTAGAGTCAATGTACGGCTCGGTTCCAGAATGTCAGGGTGTCCAAACTCTAGAATCCTTGCGTGTCTGAACTCGAGAGTCATTCAATGTCCACATTCCAGAACTCTGGATATCTGAATTATAGAAGCACCAAATGTGTGCATTGTAGAATCGGAATGTGGCGGAATTCTAGAATGCACAGCACGGCAGAATTCTAAAGTCCTAAAATGCCTCCTAGCCGAAAGTTAATGTCTCTGATGACCAGAATGTTACTAGGTCAGCATTCTAACGTTCTGAGAGATTCTGGGTTCTAGAATCAATGGATGGCAGAGTTCCGGAATGTCAGGGTGTCCAAACTCTAGAATTCTTGCGTGTATGAACACGAGAGTCATTCAATGTCCACATTCCGGATCACAGTGTGTCTGAATTCCAGAAGCACCAAATGTCTGCATTCTAGAATCGGAATGTGGCGGAATTCTAGAATGCACAGCACGGCGGAATTCGAATGTCCTAAAATGCCTGCTATCGGGAAGTTAAGGTGTCTGACATCCAGAATGCTACCACGTCAGAATTATACCATTCTGAAACATTCTGGGATCTAGAATCAATGGACGGCTGAGTTCCAGAATCTCAGGGTGGCAAAACTCTAGAATCCTTGCTGGCCTGAACTCGAGAATCATTCAATGTCCACATTCTATAGCTCTGGATGTCTGAATTATAGAAGCACCAAATGTCTGCATTCTGGAATCGGAATGTGGCGGAATTCTAGAATGCACAGCACGGCGGAATTGTAAAGTCCTAAAATGCCTGCTATCCGGAAGTTAAGGTGTCTGGCATCCAGAATGCTACCACGTTAGAATTATACCATTCTGGAACATTCTGCGATCTAGAGTCAATGGACGGCTGAGTTCCAGAATGTCAGGGTGTCCAAACTCTAGAATTCTTGTGTGTCTGAACTCGAGAGTCATTCAATGTCCCCATTCTAGAACTCTGGATGTCTGAATTATTGAAGCACCAAATGTCTGCATTCTATAATCGTAATGTGGTGGAATTCTAGAATGCACAGCACGGTGGAATTCTAAATTCCTAAAACGCCTGCTATCCGGAAGTTAAGGTGTCTGACATCCAGAATGCTACCACGTCAGAATTATACCATTCTGAAAGATTCTGGGATCTAGAGTCAATGGACGGCTGAGTTCCAGAATGTCAGGGTGTCCAAACTCCAGAATCCTTGCGTGTCTGAACTCAAGAGTCATTCAATGTCCACATTCCAGAACTCTGGATGTCTGAATTATAGAAGCACCAAATGTCTGCATTCTAGAATCGGAATGTGGCGGAATTCTAGAATGCACAGCACGGCGGAATTCTAAAGTCCTAAAATGCCTGCTATCCGGAAGATAAGAGTCTGACATCCAGAATGCTACCACGTCAGAATTATACCATTTTGAAACATTCTGGGATCTAGAATCACTGGACGGCTGAGTTCCAGAATGTCAGGGTGGCCAAAGTCTAGAATCCTTGTGTGTCTGAACTCGAGAGTCATTCAATGTCCACATTCCAGAACTCTGGATGTCTGAATTATAGAAGCACCAAATGTCTGCATTCTAGAATCGGAATGTGGCGGAATTCTAGAATGCACAGCACGGCGGAATTCTAAAGTCCTAAAATGCCTGCTATCCGGAAGTTAAGGTGTCTGACGACCAGAATGTTACTAGGTCAGCATTCTACCGTTCTGAGAGATTCTGGGTTCTAGAATCAATGGACGACAGAGTTCTGGTATGTCAGGGTTTCCAAACTCTAGAATCCTTGCATGTCTGAACTCGAGAGTCATTCAATATCCACATTCCAGAACTGTGGATGTCTGAAATATAGAAGCACCAAATGTCTGCATTCTAGAATCGGAATGTCGTGGAATTCTAGAATGCACAGCACGGCGGAATTCTAAATTACTAAAATGCCTGCTATCCGGAAGTTAAGGTGTCTGACATCCAGAATGCTACCACGTCAGAATTATACCATTCTGAAACATTCTGGGATCTAGAATCAATGGACGGCTGAGTTCCAGAATGTCAGGGTGGAAAAACTCTAGAATCCTTGCGTGTCTGAACTCGAGAGTCATTCAATGTCCACATTCTAGAACTCTGGATGTCTGAATTAAAGAAGCACCAAATGTCGGCATTCTAGAAACGTAATGTGGCGGAATTCTAGATTGCACAGCACGGCGGAATTCTGAATTCCTAAAATGCCTCCTATCCGGAAGTTAAGGTGTCTGACATCCAGAATGCTACCACGTCAGAATTATACCATTCTGAAAGATTCTGGGATCTAGAGTCAATGGACGGCTGAGTTCCAGAATGTCAGGGTATCCAAACTCTAGAATCCTTGCGTGTCTGAACCCGAGAGTCATTCAATGTCCACATTCCAGAACTCTGGATGTCTGAATTATAGAAGCACCAAATGTCTGCATTCTAGAATCGGAATGTGGCGGAATTCTAGAATGCACAGCACGGCGGAATTCTAAAGTCCTAAAATGCCTGCTATCCGGAAGTTAAGGTGCCTGACATCCAGAAGGCAACCACGTCAGAATTATACCATTCTGAAGCATTCTGGGATCTAGAATCAATGGACGGCTGAGTTCCAGAATCTCAGGGTGGCAAAACTCTAGAATCCTTGCGGGTCTGAACTGGAGAATCATTCAATGTCCACATTCTAGAGCTCTGGATGTCGGAATTATAGAAGCACCAAATGTCTGCATTCTGGAATCGGAATGTGGCGGAATTCTAGAATGCACAGCACGGCGGAATTCTAAAGTCCTACAATGCCTGCTGTCCGGAAGTTAAGGTGTCTGACATCCACAATGCTGCCACGTCAGAATTATACCATTCTGAAACATTCTGGGATCTAGAGTCAATGGACGGCTGAGTTCCAGAATGTCATGGTGTCCAAACTCTAGAATCTTTGCGTGTATGAACTCGAGAGTCATTCAATGTCCACATTCCAGAACTCTGGATGTCTGAATTATAGAAGCACCAAATGCCTGCATTCTAGAATCGGAATGTGGTGGAATTCTAGAATGCACAGCACGGCGGAATTCTAAAGTCCTAAAATGCCTCCTAGCCGAAAGTTAAGGTGTCTGACGACCAGAATGTTACTAGCTCAGCATTTTACCGTTCTGAGAGATTCTGGGTTCTAGAATCAATGGACGGCAGAGTTCTGGAATGTCAGGTTGTCCAATCTCTAGAATTCTTGCGTGTATGAACTCGAGAGTCATTCAATGAACACATTCCGGATCACAGGTTGTCTGAATTCCAGAAGCACCAAATGTCTGCATTCTAGAATCGGAATGTGGCGGAATTCTAGAATGCACAGCACGGCGGAATTCGAATGTCCTAAAATGCCTGCTATCGGGAAGTTAAGGTGACTGACATCCAGAATGCTACCACGTCAGAAATATACCATTCTGAAAGATTCTGGGATCTAGAATCAATGGACGGCTGAGTTCCAGAATGTCAGGCTGGCAAAACTCTAGAATCCTTGCGTTTCTGAACCCGAGAGTCATTCAATGTCCACATTCCAGAACTCTGGATGTCTGAATTATAGAAGCACCAAATGTCTGCATTCTAGGATCGGAATATGGTGGAATTCTAGAATGCACAGCACGGCAGAATTCTAAAGTGCTAAAATACCTCCTAGCCGAATGTTAAGGTGTCTGACGACCAGAATGCTACTAGGTCAGCCTTCTACCCTTCTGAGAGATTCTGGGTTCTAGAATTCATGGACGGCAGAGTTCTGGAATGCCAGGGTGTCCAAACTATAGAATCCTTGCGTGTATGAACTCGAGAGTCATTCAATGTCCACATTCCGGATCACAGGGTGTCTGAATTCCAGAAACACCAAATGTCTGCATTCTAGAATCGGAATGTGGCAGAATTCTAGAATGCACAGCACGTCGGTATTCGAACGTCCTAAAATGCCTGCTATCGGGAAGTTAAGGTGTCTGACATCCAGAATGCTACCACGTCAGAATTATACCATTCAGAAGGATTCTGGGATCTAGAATCAATGGACGGCTGAGTTCCAGAATGTCAGGGTGGCAAAACTCTAGAATCCTTGCGTGTCTGAACTCGAGAGTCATTCAATGTCCACATTCCAGAACTCTGGATGTCTGAAATATAGAAGCATCAAATGTCTGCATTCTAGAATCAGAATGTGGCGGAATTCTAGATTGCACATCACGGCAGAATTCTAAAGTCCTAAAATGCCTGGTATCTGGAAGTTAAGGTGTCTGACATCCAGCATGCTACCACGTCAGAAATATACCATTCTGAAACATTCTGGGATCTAGAATCAATGGACGGCTGAGTTCCAGAATGTCAGGGTGGCAAAACTCAAGAATCCTTGCGTGTCTGAACTCGAGAGTCATTCAATGTCCACATTCCAGAACTCTGGATGTCTGAAATATAGAAGCACCAAATGTCTGCATTCTAGAATCGGAATGTGGCGGAATTCTAGAATGCACAGCACGGCAGAATTCTAAAGTCCTAAAATGCCTGCTATCTGGAAGTAAAGGTGTCTGACATCCAGAATGTTACTAGGTGAGCATTCTACGGTTCTGACAGATTCTGGGTTCTAGAATCAACGGATGGCAGAGTTCTGGAAAGTCAGGGTGTCCAAACTCTAGAATCCTTGCGTGTCTGAACTCGAGAGTCATTCAATGTCCACATTCTGGATCACAGGGTGTCTGAATTCCAGAAGCACCAAATGTCATCATTCTAGAATCGGAATGTGGCGGAATTCTACAATGCACAGCACGGCGGAATTCTAAAGTCCTTAAATGCCTGCTATCCAGAAGTTAAGGTGTCTGACATCCAGAATGCTACCACGTCAGAATTATACCATTCTGAAAGATTCTGGGATCTAGAATCAATGGACGGCTGAGTTCCAGAATGTCAGGGTGGCAATACTCTAGAATCCTTGCGTGTCTGAACTCGAGAGTCATTCAATGTCCACATTCCAGAACTCTGGATGTCTGAATTATAGAAGCACCAAATGTCTGCATTCTAGAATCGGAATGTGGCGGAAATCTAGAATGCACAGAACAGCAGAATTCTAAAGTCCTAAAATGACTTCTCTCGGGAAGTTAAGGTGTCAGACATCCAGAATGCTACCACGTCAGAATTATACCATTCTGAAACATTCTGGGATCTAGAATCAATGGACGGCTGAGTTCCAGAATGTCAGGGTGGCAAAGCTCTAGAATCCTTGCCTGTCTGAACTTGAGGGTCATTCAATATCTACATTGCAGAACTCTGGATGTCTGAAATATAGATGCGCCAAATGTCTGCATTCTAGAATCGGATTGTGGCGGAATTCTAGAATGCACAGCACGGCGGAATTCTAAAGTCCTAAAATGCCTGCTATCCGGAAGTTAAGGTGTCTGACATCCAGAATGCTACCACGTCAGAATTATACCATTCTGAAACATTCTGGGATCTAGAATCAATGGACGGCGAATTTCCAGAATGTCAGGGTTTCCAAACTCTAGAATCCATGCGTGTCTGAACTCGAGAGTCATTCAATATACACATTCCAGAACTCTGGATGTCTGAAATATAGAAGCACCAAATGTCTGCATTCTAGAATCGGAATGTGGCGGAATTCTAGAATGCACAGCACGGCAGAATTCTAAAGTCCTAAAATGCCTGCTATCTGGACGTTAAGGTTTCTGACATCCAGAATGTTACTAGTTCAGAATTGTACCATTCTGAGAGATTCTGGGTTCTAGAATCAATGGACGGCAGAGTTCTGTAATGTCAGGGTGTCCAAACTCTAGAATCCTTGAGTGTCTGAACTCGAGAGACATTCAATGTCCACATTATGGATCACAGGGTTTCTGAATTCCAGAAGCATCAAATATCTGCATTCTAGAAACGGAATGTGGCGGAACTCTAGAATGCACAGCACGGCAGAATTCTAAAGTCCTAAAATGCCTGCTATCCGTAAGTTAAGGTGTCTAACATCCAGAATGCTACCACGTCAGAATTATACCATTCTGAAAGATTCTGGGATCTAGAGTCAATGGACGGCTGAGTTCCAGAATGTCAGGGTGTCCAAACTGTAGAATCCTTGCGTGTCTGAACTCGAGAGTCATTCAATGTCCACATTCCAGAACTCTGGATGTCTGAATTATAGAAGCACCAATAGTCTGCATTCTAGAATCAGAATGTGGCGGAATTCTAGAATGCACAGCCCGGCAGGATTCTAAAGTCCTAAAATGCCTCCTAGCCGAAAGTTAAAGTGTCTGACTACCAGAATGTTACCAGGTCAGCATTCTACCGTTGAGAGAGATTCTGGGTTCTAGAATCAATGGACGGCAGAGTTCTGGAATGTCAGGGTGTCCAATCTCTAGAATTCTTGCATGTATGAACTCGAGAGTCATTCAATGTCCACATTCCGGATCACAGGGTGTCTGAATTCCAGAAGCACCAAATGTCTCCATTGTAGAATCGGAATGTGGTGGAATCTAGAATGCACAGCCCGGTGGAATTCGAATGTCCTAAAATGCCTGCTATCGGGAAGTTAAGGTGTCTGACATCCAGAATGCTATGACGTCAGAATTATACAATTCTGAAAGATTCTGGGATCTAGACTCAATGGACGGCTGAGTTCCAGAATGTCAGTTTGGCAAAACTCTAGAATCCTTGCGTGTCTGAACTCGAGAGTCATTCGATGTCCACATTCCAGAACTCTGGATATCTGAATTATAGAAGCACCAAATGTCTGCATTCTAGAATTGGAATGTGGCGGAATTCTAGAATGCACAGCACGGCAGAATTCTAAATCCTAAAATGCCTGCTGTCCGGAAGTTAAGGTGTCTGACATCCAGAATGCTACCACGTTAGAATTAAACCATTCTGAAAGATTCTTCGATCTAGAGTCAATGGACGACTGAGTTCCAGAATGTCAGGGTGTCCAAACACTAGAATCCTTGCGTGTCTGATCTCGAGAGTCATTCAGTGTCCACATTCCAGAACTCTGGATGTCTGAATTATAGAAGCACCAAATGTGTGCATTCTAGAATCGTAATGTGACGGATTTCTAGAATGCACAGCACGGCAGAATTCTAAAGTCCTAAAATGCCTGCTATCCAGAAGTTACGGTGTCTGACATCCAGAATGCTACCACGTCAGAATTATACCATTCTGAAACATTCTGGGATCTAGAATCCATGGACGGCTGAGTTCCAGAATGTCAGTGTGGCAAAACTCTAGAATCCTTGCGTGTCTGAACTCGAGAGTCATTCAATGTCCACATTCCAGAACTATGGATGTCTGAATTATAGAAGCACCAAATGTCTGCATTCTAGAATCGGAATGTGGCGGAATTCTAGAATGCACAGCACGGCAGAATTCTAAAGTTCTAAAATGCCTCCTAGCCAAAAGTTAAAGTGTCTGATGACCAGAATGTTACTAGGTCAGCATTCTACCATTCTGAGAGATTCTGGGTTCTAGAATCAATGGACGGCAGAGTTCTGGAATGTCAGGGTGTCCAAACTCTAGAATTCTTGCGTGTATGAACACGAGAGTCATTCAATGTCCACATTCCGGATCACAGTGTGTCTGAATTCCAGAAGCACCAAATGTCTGCATTCTAGAATCGGAATGTGGCGGAATGCTAGAATGCACAGCACGGCGGAATTCGAATGTCCTAAAATGCCTGCTATCGGGAAGTTAAGGTGTCTGACATCCAGATTGTTACCAGGTCAGCATTCTACCGTTCTGAGAGATTCTGGGTTCTAGAATCAATGGACGGCAAAGTTCTGGAATGTCAGGGTGTCCAAACTCTAGAATCCTTGCGTGTCTGAACTCGAGAGTCATTCAATGTCCACATTCTGGATCACAGGGTGTCTGAATTCCAGAAGCAGCAAATGTCTGCATTCTAGAATCGGAATGTGGCGGAATTCTAGAATGCACAGCAATTCGGAATTCGAATGTCCTAAAATGCCTGCTATCGGGAAGTTAAGGTGTCTGACATCCAGAATGCTAGTACGTCAGGATTATACCATTCTGAAAGATTCTGGGATCTAGACTCAATGGACGGCTGAGTTCCAGAATGTCAGGGTGGCAAAACTCTGGAATCCTTGCGTGTCTGAACTCGAGAGTCATTCGATGTCCACATTCCAGAACTCTGGATATCTGAATTATAGAAGCAACAAATGTCTGCATTCTAGAATCGGAATGTGGCGGAATTCTAGAATGCACAGCACGGCGGAATTCGAAAGTCCTAAAATGCCTGCTATCCGGAAGTTAAGGTGCCTGACATCCAGAATGCAACCACGTCAGAATTATACCATTCTGAAACATTCTGGGATCTAGAATCAATGCACGGCTGAGTTCCAGAATGTCAGGGTGGCAAAACTCTAGAATCCTTGCGTGTCTGAACTCGAGAGTCATTCAATGTCCACATTCCAGAACTCTGGATGTCTGAATTATAGAAGCACCAAATGTCTGCATTCTAGAATCGGAATGTGGCGGAATTCTAGAATGCACAGCACGGCGGAATTCTAAAGTCCTAAAATGCCTGCTATCCGGAAGTTATGGTGTCTGACATCCAGAATGCTACCACGTCAGAATTATACCATTCTGATAGATTCTGGGATCTAGAGTCAATGTACGGCTCGGTTCCAGAATGTCAGGGTGTCCAAACTCTAGAATCCTTGCGTGTCTGAACTCGAGAGTCATTCAATGTCCACATTCCAGAACTCTGGATATCTGAATTATAGAAGCACCAAATGTGTGCATTGTAGAATCGGAATGTGGCGGAATTCTAGAATGCACAGCACGGCAGAATTCTAAAGTCCTAAAATGCCTCCTAGCCGAAAGTTAATGTCTCTGATGACCAGAATGTTACTAGGTCAGCATTCTAACGTTCTGAGAGATTCTGGGTTCTAGAATCAATGGACGGCAGAGTTCCGGAATGTCAGGGTGTCCAAACTCTAGAATTCTTGCGTGTATGAACACGAGAGTCATTCAATGTCCACATTCCGGATCACAGTGTGTCTGAATTCCAGAAGCACCAAATGTCTGCATTCTAGAATCGGAATGTGGCGGAATTCTAGAATGCACAGCACGGCGGAATTCGAATGTCCTAAAATGCCTGCTATCGGGAAGTTAAGGTGTCTGACATCCAGAATGCTACCACGTCAGAATTATACCATTCTGAAACATTCTGGGATCTAGAATCAATGGACGGCTGAGTTCCAGAATCTCAGGGTGGCAAAACTCTAGAATCCTTGCTGGCCTGAACTCGAGAATCATTCAATGTCCACATTCTATAGCTCTGGATGTCTGAATTATAGAAGCACCAAATGTCTGCATTCTGGAATCGGAATGTGGCGGAATTCTAGAATGCACAGCACGGCGGAATTGTAAAGTCCTAAAATGCCTGCTATCCGGAAGTTAAGGTGTCTGACATCCAGAATGCTACCACGTTAGAATTATACCATTCTGGAACATTCTGCGATCTAGAGTCAATGGACGGCTGAGTTCCAGAATGTCAGGGTGTCCAAACTCTAGAATTCTTGCGTGTATGAACTCGAGAGTCATTCAATGTCCCCATTCTAGAACTCTGGATGTCTGAATTATAGAAGCACCCAATGTCTGCATTCTATAATCGTAATGTGGTGGAATTCTAGAATGCACAGCACGGTGGAATTCTAAATTCCTAAAACGCCTGCTATCCGGAAGTTAAGGTGTCTGACATCCAGAATGCTACCACGTCAGAATTATACCATTCTGAAAGATTCTGGGATCTAGAGTCAATGGACGGCTGAGTTCCAGAATGTCAGGGTGTCCAAACTCCAGAATCCTTGCGTGTCTGAACTCAAGAGTCATTCAATGTCCACATTCCAGAACTCTGGATGTCTGAATTATAGAAGCACCAAATGTCTGCATTCTAGAATCGGAATGTGGCGGAATTCTAGAATGCACAGCATGGCGGAATTCTAAAGTCCTAAAATGCCTGCTATCCGGAAGATAAGTGTCTGACATCCAGAATGCTACCACGTCAGAATTATACCATTTTGAAACATTCTGGGATCTAGAATCAATGGACGGCTGAGTTCCAGAATGTCAGGGTGGCCAAAGTCTAGAATCCTTGTGTGTCTGAACTCGAGAGTCATTCAATGTCCACATTCCAGAACTCTGGATGTCTGAATTATAGAAGCACCAAATGTCTGCATTCTAGAATCGGAATGTGGCGGAATTCTAGAATGCACAGCACGGCGGAATTCTAAAGTCCTAAAATGCCTGCTATCCGGAAGTTAAGGTGTCTGACGACCAGAATGTTACTAGGTCAGCATTCTACCGTTCTGAGAGATTCTGGGTTCTAGAATCAATGGACGACAGAGTACTGGTATGTCAGGGTTTCCAAACTCTAGAATCCTTGCATGTCTGAACTCGAGAGTCATTCAATATCCACATTCCAGAACTCTGGATGTCTGAAATATAGAAGCACCAAATGTCTGCATTCTAGAATCGGAATGTCGTGGAATTCTAGAATGCACAGCACGGCGGAATTCTAAATTACTAAAATGCCTGCTATCCGGAAGTTAAGGTGTCTGACATCCAGAATGCTACCACGTCAGAATTATACCATTCTGAAACATTCTGGGATCTAGAATCAATGGACGGCTGAGTTCCAGAATGTCAGGCTGGAAAAACTCTAGAATCCTTGCGTGTCTGAACTCGAGAGTCATTCAATGTCCACATTCTAGAACTCTGGATGTCTGAATTAAAGAAGCACCAAATGTCGGCATTCTAGAAACGTAATGTGGCGGAGTTCTAGAATGCACAGCACGGCGGAATTCTGAATTCCTAAAATGCCTGCTATCCGGAAGTTAAGGTGTCTGACATCCAGAATGCTACCACGTCAGAATTATACCATTCTGAAAGATTCTGGGATCTAGAGTCAATGGACGGCTGAGTTCCAGAATGTCAGGGTATCCAAACTCTAGAATCCTTGCGTGTCTGAACCCGAGAGTCATTCAATGTCCACATTCCAGAACTCTGGATGTCTGAATTATAGAAGCACCAAATGTCTGCATTCTAGAATCGGAATGTGGCGGAATTCTAGAATGCACAGCACGGCGGAATTCTAAAGCCCTACAATGCCTGCTATCCGGAAGTTAAGGTGTCTGACATCCAGAAGGCAACCACGTCAGAATTATACCATTCTGAAACATTCTGGGATCTAGAATCAATGGACGGCTGAGTTCCAGAATCTCAGGGTGGCAAAACTCTAGAATCCTTGCGGGTCTGAACTGGAGAATCATTCAATGTCCACATTCTAGAGCTCTGGATGTCGGAATTATAGAAGCACCAAATGTCTGCATTCTGGAATCGGAATGTGGCGGAATTCTAGAATGCACAGCACGGCGGAATTCTAAAGTCCTACAATGCCTGCTGTCCGGAAGTTAAGGTGTCTGACATCCACAATGCTGCCACGTCAGAATTATACCATTCTGAAACATTCTGGGATCTAGAGTCAATGGACGGCTGAGTTCCAGAATGTCATGGTGTCCAAACTCTAGAATCTTTGCGTGTATGAACTTGAGAGTCATTCAATGTCCACATTCCAGAACTCTGGATGTCTGAATTATAGAAGCACCAAATGCCTGCATTCTAGAATCGGAATGTGGTGGAATTCTAGAATGCACAGCACGGCGGAATTCTAAAGTCCTAAAATGCCTCCTAGCCGAAAGTTAAGGTGTCTGACGAACAGAATGTTACTAGCTCAGCATTTTACCGTTCTGAGAGATTCTGGGTTCTAGAATCAATGGACGGCAGAGTTCTGGAATGTCAGGTTGTCCAATCTCTAGAATTCTTGCGTGTATGAACTCGAGAGTCATTCAATGTTCACATTCCGGATCACAGGTTGTCTGAATTCCAGAAGCACCAAATGTCTGCATTCTAGAATCGGAATGTGGCGGAATTCTAGAATGCACAGCACGGCGGAATTCGAATGTCCTAAAATGCCTGCTATCGGGAAGTTAAGGTGACTGACATCCAGAATGCTACCACGTCAGAAATATACCATTCTGAAAGATTCTGGGATCTAGAATCAATGGACGGCTGAGTTCCAGAATGTCAGGCTGGCAAAACTCTAGAATCCTTGCGTTTCTGAACCCGAGAGTCATTCAATGTCCACATTCCAGAACTCTGGATGTCTGAATTATAGAAGCACCAAATGTCTGCATTCTAGGATCGGAATATGGTGGAATTCTAGAATGCACAGCACGGCAGAATTCTAAAGTGCTAAAATACCTCCTAGCCGAATGTTAAGGTGTCTGACGACCAGCATGCTACTAGGTCAGCATTCTACCCTTCTGAGAGATTCTGGGTTCTAGAATTCATGGACGGCAGAGTTCTGGAATGCCAGGGTGTCCAAACTATAGAATCCTTGCGTGTATGAACTCGAGAGTCATTCAATGTCCACATTCCGGATCACAGGGTGTCTGAATTCCAGAAACACCAAATGTCTGCATTCTAGAATCGGAATGTGGCAGAATTCTAGAATGCACAGCACGTCGGTATTCGAATGTCCTAAAATGCCTGCTATCGGGAAGTTAAGGTGTCTGACATCCAGAATGCTACCACGTCAGAATTATACCATTCAGAATGATTCTGGGATCTAGAATCAATGGACGGCTGAGTTCCAGAATGTCAGGGTGGCAAAACTCTAGAATCCTTGCGTGTCTGAACTCGAGAGTCATTCAATGTCCACATTCCAGAACTCTGGATGTCTGAAATATAGAAGCACCAAATGTCTGCATTCTAGAATCGGAATGTGGCGGAATTCTAGAATGCACAGCACAGCGGAATTCTAAAGTCGTAAAATGCCGCCTAGCCGAAAGTTAAGGTGTCTGACGAACAGAATGTTACTAGGTCAGCATCCTACCGTTCTGAGAGATTCTGGGTTCTAGAATCAATGTACGGCAGAGTTCTGGAATGTCAGGTTGTCTAAACTCTAGAATTCTTGCGTGTATGAACTCGAGAGTCATTCAATGTCGACATTCCGGATCACAGGGTGTCTGAATTCCAGAAGCACCAAATGTCTGCATTCTAGAATCGGAATGTGGCGGAATTCTAGAATGCACAGTACGGCGGAATTCTAAAGTCCTAAAATGCCTGCTATCCTGAAGTTAAGCTGTCTGACATCCAGAATGTTACTAGGTCAGCATTCTACCGTTCTGAGAGATTCTGGGTTCTAAAATCAATGGACGGCAGAGTTCTGGAATGTCAGGGTGTCCAAACTCTAGAATCCTTGCGTGTATGAACTCGAGAGTCATTCATTGTCCACATTCCGGATCACAGGGTGTCTGAATTCCAGAAGCACCAAATGTCTGCATTCTAGAATCGGAATGTGGCGGAATTCTAGAATGCACAGTACGGCGGAATTCTAAAGTCCTAAAATGCCTGCTATCCTGAAGTTAAGCTGTCTGACATCCAGAATGCTACCACGTCAGAATTATACCATTCTGAAAGATTCTGAGATCTAGAATCAATGGACGGCTGAGTTCCAGAATGTCAGGGTAGCAAAACTCTAGAATCCTTGCGTGTCTGAACTCCAGAGTCATTCAATGTGCACATTCCAGAACTCTGGATATCTGAATTATAGAAGCACCAAATGTCTGCATTCTAGAATCGGAATGTGGTGGAATTGTAGAATGCACAGCACGGCGGAATTCTAAAGTCCTAAAATGCCTACTATCCGGAAGTTAAGTTGTCTGACATCCAGAATGCTACCACGTCAGAATTATACCATTCTGAAAGATTATGGGATCTAGAATCAATGGACGGCTGAGTTCCAGAATGTCAGGGTAGCAAAACTCTAGAATCCTTGCGTGTCTGAACTCGAGAGTCATTCAATATCCACATTCCAGAACTCTGGATGTCTGAATTATAGAAGCACCAAATGTCTGCATTCTAGAATCGGAATGTGGCGGAATTCTAGAATGCACAGCACGGCGGAATTCTAAAGTCCTAAAATGCCTCCTAGCCGAAAGGTAAGGTGTCTGACGACCAGAATGTTACTAGGTCAGCATTCTACCGTTCTGAGAGATTCTGGGATCTAGAATCAATGGACGGCTGAGTTCCAGAATGTCAGGGTGGCAAAACTCTAGAATCCTTGGGTGTCTGAACTCGAGAGTCATTCAATGTCCACATTCAAGAACTCTGGATGTCTGAAATATAGAAGCACCAAATGTCTGCATTCTAGAATCGGAATGTGGCGGAATTGTGGAATGCACAGCACGGCGGAATTCTAAAGTCGTAAAATGCCTCCTAGCTGAAATTTAAGGTGTCTGATGACCAGAATGTTACTGGGTCAGCATTCTACCGTTCTGAGAGATTCTGCGTTCTAGAATCAATGTACGGCAGAGTTCTGGAATGTCAGGGTGTCCAAACTCTAGAATCCTACCGTGTATGAACTCAAGAGTCATTCAATGTCCACATTCCGGATCACAGGGTTACTGAATTCCAGAAGAACCAAATGTCTGCATTCTAGAATCGGAATGTGGCGGAATTCTAGAATGCACAGCACGGTGGAATTCGAATGTCTTAAAATGCCTGCTATCGGGAAGTTAAGGTGTCTGACATCCAGAATGCTACCACATCAGAATTATACCATTCTGAAAGATTCTGGGATCTAGAATCAATGGACGGCTGAGTTCCAGAATGTCAGGGTTTCCAAACTCTAGAATCCTTGCGTGTCTGAACTCGAGAGTCATTCAATATCCACATTCCAGAACTCTGGATGTCTGAAATATAGAAGAAACAAATGTCTGCATTCTAGATTCGGAATGTGGCAGAATTCTAGAATGCACAGCACGGCAGAATTCTAAAGTCTTAAAATGCCTGCTATCTGGAAGTTAATGGGTCTGACATCCAGAATGTTACTAGGTCAGCATTCTACCGTTCTGAGAGATTCTGGCTTCTAGAATCAATGGACGGCAGAGTTCTGGAATGTCAGGGTGTCCAAACTCTAGAATCCTTGCGTGTATGAACTCGAGTGTCATTCAATGTCCACATTCCGGATCACAGGGTGTCTGAATTTCAGAAGCACCAAATGTCTGCATTCTAGAATCGGAATGTGGCGGAATTCTAGAATGCACAGCACGGCGCAATTCTAAAGTCCTAAAATGCCTGCTATCCGGAAGTTAAGGTGTGTGACATCCAGAATGCTACCACGTCAGAATTATACCATTCTGAAACATTCTGGGATCTAGAATCAATGGACGGCTGAGTTCCAGAAGGTCAGGGAGGCAAAACTCTAGAATCCTTGCGTGTCTGAACTCGAGAGTCATTCAATATCCACCTTCCAGAACTCTGGATGTCTGAAATATAGAAGCACCAAATGTCTGCATTCTAGAATCAGAATGTGGCGGAATTCTAGATTGCACATCACGGCAGAATTCTAAAGTCCTAAAATGCCTCCTAGCCGAAAGTTAAGGTGTCTGATGACCAGAATGTTACTAGGTCAGCATTCTACCGTTCTGAGAGATTCTGGGTTCTAGAATCAATGGACGGCAGAGTTCTGGAATGTCAGGGTTTCCAAACTCTAGAATTCTTGCGTGTCTGAACTCGAGAGTCATTCAATATCCACATTCCAGAGCTCTGGATGTCTGAAATATAGAAGCACCAAATTTCTGCATTCTAGAATATGAATGTGGCGGAATTCTAGAATGCACAGCACGGCAGAATTCTAAAGTCCTAAAATGCCTGCTATCTGGAAGTTAAGGTGTCTGGCATCCAGAATGTTACTAGGTCAGCATTCTACCGTTCTGAGAGATTCTGAGATCTTGAATCAATGCACGGCAGTGTTCTGGAATATCAGGGTTTCCAAACTCTAGAATCCTTGCATGTCTGAACTCGAGAGTCATTCAATATCCATATTCCGGATCACAGGGTGTCTGAATTCCAGAAACACCAAATGTCTGCATTCTAGAATCGGAATGTGGCGGAATTCTACAATGCACAGCACGGCGGAATTCTAAAATCCTTAAATGCCTGCTATCCAGAAGTTAAGGTGTCTGACATCCAGAATGCTACCACGTCAGAAATATACCATTCTGAAAGATTCTGGGATCTAGAATCAATGGACGGCTGAGTTCCAGAATGTCAGGGTGGCAAAACTCTAGAATCCTTGCGTGTCTGAACTCGAGAGTCATTCAATGTCCACATTCCAGAACTCTGGATGTCTGAATTATAGAAGCACCAAATGTCTGCATTTTAGAATCGGAATGTGGCGGAATTCTAGAAAGCACAGAACGGCAGAATTCTAAAGTCCTAAAATGCCTTCTATCGGGAAGGTAAGGTGTCTGACATCCAGAATGCTACCACGTCAGAATTATACCATTCTGAATCATTCTGGGATCTAGAATCAATGGACGGCTGAGTTCCAGAATGTCAGGGTGGCAAAACTCTAGAATAATTGCCTGTCTGAACTCGATGGTCATTCAATATCCACATTCCAGAACTCTGGATGACTGAAATATAGAAGCACCAAATGTCTGAATTCTAGAATCGGAATGTGGCGGAATTCTAGAAGGCACAGCACGGCGGAATTCTAAAGTCCTAAAATGCCTGCTATCCGGAAGTTAAGGTGTCTGACATCCAGAATGCTACCACGTCAGAATTATACCATTCTGAAACATTCTGGGATCTAGAGTCAATGGACGGCTGAGTTCCAGAATGTCAGGGTGTCCAAACTCTAGAATCCTTGCGTGTCTGAACTCGAGAGTCATTCAATGTCCACATTCCAGAACTCTGGATGTCTGAATTATAGAAACACCAAATGTCTGCATTCTAGTATCGGAATGTGGCAGAATTCTAGAATGCACAGCACGGCGGAATTCTAAAGTCCTAAAATGCCTGCTATCCGGAAGTTAAGGTGTCTAACAGCCAGAATGCTACCACGTCAGAATTATACCATTCTGAAACATTCTGGGATCTAGAATCAATGGACGGCGAAGTTCCAGAATGTCAGGGTTTCCAAACTCTAGAATCCTTGCGTGTCTGAACTCGAGATTCATTCAATATCCACATTCCAGAACTCTGGATATCTGAAATATAGAAGCACCAAATGTCTGCATTCTAGAATCGGAATGTGGCGGAATTCTAGAATGCACAGCACGGCAGAATTCTAAAGGCTTAAAATGCCTGCTATCTGGAAGTTAAGGTGTCTGACATCCAGAATGTTACTAGGTCAGCATTCTATCGTTCTGACAGATTCTGTGTTCTAGTAACAATGGATGGCAGAGTTCTGGAAAGTCAGGGTGTCCAAACTCTAGAATCCTTGCGTGTCTGAACTCGAGAGTCATTGAATGTCCACATTCTGGATCACAGGGTGTCTGAATTCCAGAAGCACCAAATGTCTGCATTCTAGAATCGGAATGTGGCGGAATTCTACAATGCACAGCACGGCGGAATTCTAAAGTCCTTAAATGCCTGCTATCCAGAAGTTAAGGTGTCTGACATCCAGAATGCTACCACGTCAGAATTATACCATTCTGAAAGATTCTGGGATCTAGAATCAATGGACGGCTGAGTTCCAGAATGTCAGGGTGGCAAAACTCTAGAATTCTTGCGTGTCTGAACTCGAGAGTCATTCAATGATTACATTCCAGAACTCTGGATGTGTGAATTATAGAAGCACCAAATGTCTACATTCTAGAATCGGAATGTGGCGGAATTCAAGAATGCACTGAACGGCAGAATTCTAAAGTCCTAAAATGCCTTCTATCGGGAAGTTAAGGTGTCTGACATCCAGAATGCTACCACGTCAGAATTATACCATTCTGAAACATTCTGGGATCTAGAGTCAATGGACGGCTGAGTTCCAGAATGTCAGGGTGGCAAAACTCTAGAATCCTTGCCTGTCTGAACTCGAGGGTCATTCAATATCTACATTCCAGAACTCTGGATGTCTGAAATATAGAAGCACCAAATGTCTGCATTCTAGAATCGGAATGTGGCGGAATTCTAGAATGCACAGCACGGCGGAATTCTAAAGTCCTAAAATGCCTGCTATCCGGAAGTTAAGGTGTCTGACATCCAGAATGCTACCACGTCAGAATTATGCCATTCTGAAACATTCTGGGATCTAGAGTCAATGGACGGCTGAGTTCCAGAATGTCAGGGTGTCCAAACTCTAGAATCCTTCCGTGTCTGAACTCGAGAGTCATTCAATGTCCACATTCCAGAACTCTGGATGTCTGAATTATAGAAACACCAAATGTCTGCATTCTAGAATCGGAATGTGGCAGAATTCTAGAATGCACAGCACGGCGGAATTCTAAAGTCCTAAAATGCCTGCTATCCGGAAGTTAAGGTGTCTGACATCCAGAATGCTACCACGTCAGAATTATACCATTCTGAAACATTCTGGGATCTAGAATCAATGGACGGCTGAGTTCCAGAATGTCAGGGTAGCAAAACTCTAGAATCCTTGCGTGTCTGAACTCGAGAGTCATTCAATATCCACATTCCAGAACTCTGGATGTCTGAATTATAGAAGCACCAAATGTCTGCATTCTAGAATCGGAATGTGGCGGAATTCTAGAATGCACAGCACGGCGGAATTCTAAAGTCCTAAAATGCCTCCTAGCCGAAAGGTAAGGTGTCTGACGACCAGAATGTTACTAGGTCAGCATTCTACCGTTCTGAGAGATTCTGGGATCTAGAATCAATGGACGGCTGAGTTCCAGAATGTCAGGGTGGCAAAACTCTAGAATCCTTGGGTGTCTGAACTCGAGAGTCATTCAATGTCCACATTCAAGAACTCTGGATGTCTGAAATATAGAAGCACCAAATGTCTGCATTCTAGAATCGGAATGTGGCGGAATTGTGGAATGCACAGCACGGCGGAATTCTAAAGTCGTAAAATGCCTCCTAGCTGAAATTTAAGGTGTCTGACGACCAGAATGTTACTAGGTCAGCATTCTACCGTTCTGAGAGATTCTGGGTTCTAGAATCAATGGACGGCAGAGTTCTGGAATGTCAGGGTTTCCAAACTCTAGAATTCTTGCGTGTCTGAACTCGAGAGTCATTCAATATCCACATTCCAGAGCTCTGGATGTCTGAAATATAGAAGCACCAAATTTCTGCATTCTAGAATATGAATGTGGCGGAATTCTAGAATGCACAGCACGGCAGAATTCTAAAGTCCTAAAATGCCTGCTATCTGGAAGTTAAGGTGTCTGGCATCCAGAATGTTACTAGGTCAGCATTCTACCGTTCTGAGAGATTCTGAGATCTTGAATCAATGCACGGCAGTGTTCTGGAATATCAGGGTTTCCAAACTCTAGAATCCTTGCATGTCTGAACTCGAGAGTCATTCAATATCCATATTCCGGATCACAGGGTGTCTGAATTCCAGAAACACCAAATGTCTGCATTCTAGAATCGGAATGTGGCGGAATTCTACAATGCACAGCACGGCGGAATTCTAAAATCCTTAAATGCCTGCTATCCAGAAGTTAAGGTGTCTGACATCCAGAATGCTACCACGTCAGAAATATACCATTCTGAAAGATTCTGGGATCTAGAATCAATGGACGGCTGAGTTCCAGAATGTCAGGGTGGCAAAACTCTAGAATCCTTGCGTGTCTGAACTCGAGAGTCATTCAATGTCCACATTCCAGAACTCTGGATGTCTGAATTATAGAAGCACCAAATGTCTGCATTTTAGAATCGGAATGTGGCGGAATTCTAGAAAGCACAGAACGGCAGAATTCTAAAGTCCTAAAATGCCTTCTATCGGGAAGGTAAGGTGTCTGACATCCAGAATGCTACCACGTCAGAATTATACCATTCTGAATCATTCTGGGATCTAGAATCAATGGACGGCTGAGTTCCAGAATGTCAGGGTGGCAAAACTCTAGAATAATTGCCTGTCTGAACTCGATGGTCATTCAATATCCACATTCCAGAACTCTGGATGACTGAAATATAGAAGCACCAAATGTCTGAATTCTAGAATCGGAATGTGGCGGAATTCTAGAAGGCACAGCACGGCGGAATTCTAAAGTCCTAAAATGCCTGCTATCCGGAAGTTAAGGTGTCTGACATCCAGAATGCTACCACGTCAGAATTATACCATTCTGAAACATTCTGGGATCTAGAGTCAATGGACGGCTGAGTTCCAGAATGTCAGGGTGTCCAAACTCTAGAATCCTTGCGTGTCTGAACTCGAGAGTCATTCAATGTCCACATTCCAGAACTCTGGATGTCTGAATTATAGAAACACCAAATGTCTGCATTCTAGTATCGGAATGTGGCAGAATTCTAGAATGCACAGCACGGCGGAATTCTAAAGTCCTAAAATGCCTGCTATCCGGAAGTTAAGGTGTCTAACAGCCAGAATGCTACCACGTCAGAATTATACCATTCTGAAACATTCTGGGATCTAGAATCAATGGACGGCGAAGTTCCAGAATGTCAGGGTTTCCAAACTCTAGAATCCTTGCGTGTCTGAACTCGAGATTCATTCAATATCCACATTCCAGAACTCTGGATATCTGAAATATAGAAGCACCAAATGTCTGCATTCTAGAATCGGAATGTGGCGGAATTCTAGAATGCACAGCACGGCAGAATTCTAAAGGCTTAAAATGCCTGCTATCTGGAAGTTAAGGTGTCTGACATCCAGAATGTTACTAGGTCAGCATTCTATCGTTCTGACAGATTCTGTGTTCTAGTAACAATGGATGGCAGAGTTCTGGAAAGTCAGGGTGTCCAAACTCTAGAATCCTTGCGTGTCTGAACTCGAGAGTCATTGAATGTCCACATTCTGGATCACAGGGTGTCTGAATTCCAGAAGCACCAAATGTCTGCATTCTAGAATCGGAATGTGGCGGAATTCTACAATGCACAGCACGGCGGAATTCTAAAGTCCTTAAATGCCTGCTATCCAGAAGTTAAGGTGTCTGACATCCAGAATGCTACCACGTCAGAATTATACCATTCTGAAAGATTCTGGGATCTAGAATCAATGGACGGCTGAGTTCCAGAATGTCAGGGTGGCAAAACTCTAGAATTCTTGCGTGTCTGAACTCGAGAGTCATTCAATGATTACATTCCAGAACTCTGGATGTGTGAATTATAGAAGCACCAAATGTCTACATTCTAGAATCGGAATGTGGCGGAATTCAAGAATGCACTGAACGGCAGAATTCTAAAGTCCTAAAATGCCTTCTATCGGGAAGTTAAGGTGTCTGACATCCAGAATGCTACCACGTCAGAATTATACCATTCTGAAACATTCTGGGATCTAGAGTCAATGGACGGCTGAGTTCCAGAATGTCAGGGTGGCAAAACTCTAGAATCCTTGCCTGTCTGAACTCGAGGGTCATTCAATATCTACATTCCAGAACTCTGGATGTCTGAAATATAGAAGCACCAAATGTCTGCATTCTAGAATCGGAATGTGGCGGAATTCTAGAATGCACAGCACGGCGGAATTCTAAAGTCCTAAAATGCCTGCTATCCGGAAGTTAAGGTGTCTGACATCCAGAATGCTACCACGTCAGAATTATGCCATTCTGAAACATTCTGGGATCTAGAGTCAATGGACGGCTGAGTTCCAGAATGTCAGGGTGTCCAAACTCTAGAATCCTTCCGTGTCTGAACTCGAGAGTCATTCAATGTCCACATTCCAGAACTCTGGATGTCTGAATTATAGAAACACCAAATGTCTGCATTCTAGAATCGGAATGTGGCAGAATTCTAGAATGCACAGCACGGCGGAATTCTAAAGTCCTAAAATGCCTGCTATCCGGAAGTTAAGGTGTCTGACATCCAGAATGCTACCACGTCAGAATTATACCATTCTGAAACATTCTGGGATCTAGAATCAATGGACGGCTGAGTTCCAGAATGTCAGGGTAGCAAAACTCTAGAATCCTTGCGTGTCTGAACTCGAGAGTCATTCAATATCCACATTCCAGAACTCTGGATGTCTGAATTATAGAAGCACCAAATGTCTGCATTCTAGAATCGGAATGTGGCGGAATTCTAGAATGCACAGCACGGCGGAATTCTAAAGTCCTAAAATGCCTCCTAGCCGAAAGGTAAGGTGTCTGACGACCAGAATGTTACTAGGTCAGCATTCTACCGTTCTGAGAGATTCTGGGATCTAGAATCAATGGACGGCTGAGTTCCAGAATGTCAGGGTGGCAAAACTCTAGAATCCTTGGGTGTCTGAACTCGAGAGTCATTCAATGTCCACATTCAAGAACTCTGGATGTCTGAAATATAGAAGCACCAAATGTCTGCATTCTAGAATCGGAATGTGGCGGAATTGTGGAATGCACAGCACGGCGGAATTCTAAAGTCGTAAAATGCCTCCTAGCTGAAATTTAAGGTGTCTGACGACCAGAATGTTACTGGGTCAGCATTCTACCGTTCTGAGAGATTCTGCGTTCTAGAATCAATGTACGGCAGAGTTCTGGAATGTCAGGGTGTCCAAACTCTAGAATCCTACCGTGTATGAACTCAAGAGTCATTCAATGTCCACATTCCGGATCACAGGGTTACTGAATTCCAGAAGAACCAAATGTCTGCATTCTAGAATCGGAATGTGGCGGAATTCTAGAATGCACAGCACGGTGGAATTCGAATGTCTTAAAATGCCTGCTATCGGGAAGTTAAGGTGTCTGACATCCAGAATGCTACCACATCAGAATTATACCATTCTGAAAGATTCTGGGATCTAGAATCAATGGACGGCTGAGTTCCAGAATGTCAGGGTTTCCAAACTCTAGAATCCTTGCGTGTCTGAACTCGAGAGTCATTCAATATCCACATTCCAGAACTCTGGATGTCTGAAATATAGAAGAAACAAATGTCTGCATTCTAGATTCGGAATGTGGCAGAATTCTAGAATGCACAGCACGGCAGAATTCTAAAGTCTTAAAATGCCTGCTATCTGGAAGTTAATGGGTCTGACATCCAGAATGTTACTAGGTCAGCATTCTACCGTTCTGAGAGATTCTGGCTTCTAGAATCAATGGACGGCAGAGTTCTGGAATGTCAGGGTGTCCAAACTCTTGAATCCTTGCGTGTATGAACTCGAGTGTCATTCAATGTCCACATTCCGGATCACAGGGTGTCTGAATTTCAGAAGCACCAAATGTCTGCATTCTAGAATCGGAATGTGGCGGAATTCTAGAATGCACAGCACGGCGCAATTCTAAAGTCCTAAAATGCCTGCTATCCGGAAGTTAAGGTGTGTGACATCCAGAATGCTACCACGTCAGAATTATACCATTCTGAAACATTCTGGGATCTAGAATCAATGGACGGCTGAGTTCCAGAAGGTCAGGGAGGCAAAACTCTAGAATCCTTGCGTGTCTGAACTCGAGAGTCATTCAATATCCACCTTCCAGAACTCTGGATGTCTGAAATATAGAAGCACCAAATGTCTGCATTCTAGAATCAGAATGTGGCGGAATTCTAGATTGCACATCACGGCAGAATTCTAAAGTCCTAAAATGCCTCCTAGCCGAAAGTTAAGGTGTCTGATGACCAGAATGTTACTAGGTCAGCATTCTACCGTTCTGAGAGATTCTGGGTTCTAGAATCAATGGACGGCAGAGTTCTGGAATGTCAGGGTTTCCAAACTCTAGAATTCTTGCGTGTCTGAACTCGAGAGTCATTCAATATCCACATTCCAGAGCTCTGGATGTCTGAAATATAGAAGCACCAAATTTCTGCATTCTAGAATATGAATGTGGCGGAATTCTAGAATGCACAGCACGGCAGAATTCTAAAGTCCTAAAATGCCTGCTATCTGGAAGTTAAGGTGTCTGGCATCCAGAATGTTACTAGGTCAGCATTCTACCGTTCTGAGAGATTCTGAGATCTTGAATCAATGCACGGCAGTGTTCTGGAATATCAGGGTTTCCAAACTCTAGAATCCTTGCATGTCTGAACTCGAGAGTCATTCAATATCCATATTCCGGATCACAGGGTGTCTGAATTCCAGAAACACCAAATGTCTGCATTCTAGAATCGGAATGTGGCGGAATTCTACAATGCACAGCACGGCGGAATTCTAAAATCCTTAAATGCCTGCTATCCAGAAGTTAAGGTGTCTGACATCCAGAATGCTACCACGTCAGAAATATACCATTCTGAAAGATTCTGGGATCTAGAATCAATGGACGGCTGAGTTCCAGAATGTCAGGGTGGCAAAACTCTAGAATCCTTGCGTGTCTGAACTCGAGAGTCATTCAATGTCCACATTCCAGAACTCTGGATGTCTGAATTATAGAAGCACCAAATGTCTGCATTTTAGAATCGGAATGTGGCGGAATTCTAGAAAGCACAGAACGGCAGAATTCTAAAGTCCTAAAATGCCTTCTATCGGGAAGGTAAGGTGTCTGACATCCAGAATGCTACCACGTCAGAATTATACCATTCTGAATCATTCTGGGATCTAGAATCAATGGACGGCTGAGTTCCAGAATGTCAGGGTGGCAAAACTCTAGAATAATTGCCTGTCTGAACTCGATGGTCATTCAATATCCACATTCCAGAACTCTGGATGACTGAAATATAGAAGCACCAAATGTCTGAATTCTAGAATCGGAATGTGGCGGAATTCTAGAAGGCACAGCACGGCGGAATTCTAAAGTCCTAAAATGCCTGCTATCCGGAAGTTAAGGTGTCTGACATCCAGAATGCTACCACGTCAGAATTATACCATTCTGAAACATTCTGGGATCTAGAGTCAATGGACGGCTGAGTTCCAGAATGTCAGGGTGTCCAAACTCTAGAATCCTTGCGTGTCTGAACTCGAGAGTCATTCAATGTCCACATTCCAGAACTCTGGATGTCTGAATTATAGAAACACCAAATGTCTGCATTCTAGTATCGGAATGTGGCAGAATTCTAGAATGCACAGCACGGCGGAATTCTAAAGTCCTAAAATGCCTGCTATCCGGAAGTTAAGGTGTCTAACAGCCAGAATGCTACCACGTCAGAATTATACCATTCTGAAACATTCTGGGATCTAGAATCAATGGACGGCGAAGTTCCAGAATGTCAGGGTTTCCAAACTCTAGAATCCTTGCGTGTCTGAACTCGAGATTCATTCAATATCCACATTCCAGAACTCTGGATATCTGAAATATAGAAGCACCAAATGTCTGCATTCTAGAATCGGAATGTGGCGGAATTCTAGAATGCACAGCACGGCAGAATTCTAAAGGCTTAAAATGCCTGCTATCTGGAAGTTAAGGTGTCTGACATCCAGAATGTTACTAGGTCAGCATTCTATCGTTCTGACAGATTCTGTGTTCTAGTAACAATGGATGGCAGAGTTCTGGAAAGTCAGGGTGTCCAAACTCTAGAATCCTTGCGTGTCTGAACTCGAGAGTCATTGAATGTCCACATTCTGGATCACAGGGTGTCTGAATTCCAGAAGCACCAAATGTCTGCATTCTAGAATCGGAATGTGGCGGAATTCTACAATGCACAGCACGGCGGAATTCTAAAGTCCTTAAATGCCTGCTATCCAGAAGTTAAGGTGTCTGACATCCAGAATGCTACCACGTCAGAATTATACCATTCTGAAAGATTCTGGGATCTAGAATCAATGGACGGCTGAGTTCCAGAATGTCAGGGTGGCAAAACTCTAGAATTCTTGCGTGTCTGAACTCGAGAGTCATTCAATGATTACATTCCAGAACTCTGGATGTGTGAATTATAGAAGCACCAAATGTCTACATTCTAGAATCGGAATGTGGCGGAATTCAAGAATGCACTGAACGGCAGAATTCTAAAGTCCTAAAATGCCTTCTATCGGGAAGTTAAGGTGTCTGACATCCAGAATGCTACCACGTCAGAATTATACCATTCTGAAACATTCTGGGATCTAGAGTCAATGGACGGCTGAGTTCCAGAATGTCAGGGTGGCAAAACTCTAGAATCCTTGCCTGTCTGAACTCGAGGGTCATTCAATATCTACATTCCAGAACTCTGGATGTCTGAAATATAGAAGCACCAAATGTCTGCATTCTAGAATCGGAATGTGGCGGAATTCTAGAATGCACAGCACGGCGGAATTCTAAAGTCCTAAAATGCCTGCTATCCAGAAGTTAAGGTGTCTGACATCCAGAATGCTACCACGTCAGAATTATGCCATTCTGAAACATTCTGGGATCTAGAGTCAATGGACGGCTGAGTTCCAGAATGTCAGGGTGTCCAAACTCTAGAATCCTTCCGTGTCTGAACTCGAGAGTCATTCAATGTCCACATTCCAGAACTCTGGATGTCTGAATTATAGAAACACCAAATGTCTGCATTCTAGAATCGGAATGTGGCAGAATTCTAGAATGCACAGCACGGCGGAATTCTAAAGTCCTAAAATGCCTGCTATCCGGAAGTTAAGGTGTCTGACATCCAGAATGCTACCACGTCAGAATTATACCATTCTGAAACATTCTGGGATCTAGAATCAATGGACGGCGAAGTTCCAGAATGTCAGGGTTTCCAAACACTAGAATCCTTGCTTGTCTGAACTCGAGAGTCATTCAATATCCACATTCCAGAACTCTGGATGTCTGAAATATAGAAGCACCAAATGTCTGCATTCTAGAATCGGAATGTGGCGGAATTCCAGAATGCACAGCACGGCAGAATTCTAAAGTCCTAAAATGCCTGCTATCTGGAAGTTAAGGTGTCTGACATCCAGAAAGTTACTAGGTCAGCATTCTACCGTACTGACAGATTCTGGGTTCTAGAATCAATGGATGGCAGAGTTCTGGAAAGTCAGGGTGTCCAAACTCTAGAATCCTTGCGTGTCTGAACTCGAGAGTCATTCAATGTCCACATTCTGGATCACAGGGTGTCTGAATTTCAGAAGCACCAAATGTCTGCATTCTAGAATTGGAATGTGGCGGAATTCTAGAATGCACAGCATGGCTGAATTCTAAGGTCCTAAAATGCCTAGTATCCAGAAGTTAAGCTGTCTGACATCCAGAATGCTACCACGTCAGAATTATACCATTCTGAAAGATTCTGGGATCTAGAATCAATGGACGGCTGAGTTCCAGAATGTCAGGGTGGCAAAACTCTAGTATCCTTGCGTGTCTGAACTCGAGAGTCATTCAATGTCCACATTCCAGAACTCTGGATGTCTGAATTATAGAAGCACCAAATGTCTGCATTCTAGAATTGGAATGTGGCGGAATTCTAGAATGCACAGCACGGCGGAATTCTAAAGTCCTAAAATGCCTGCTATCCGGAAGTTAAGGTGTCTGCCATCCAGAATGCTACCACATCAGAATTGTACCATTCTGAAACATTCTGGGATCTAGAGTCAATGGACGGCTGAGTTCCAGAATGTCAGGGTGTCCAAACTCTAGAATCATTGCGTGTCTGAACTCGAGAGTCATTCAATGTCCACATTCCAGAGCTCTGGATGTCTGAATTATAGAAGCACCAAATGTCTGCATTCTAGAATCCGAATGTGGCAGAATTCTAAAATGCACACCACGTCGGAATTCTAAAGTCCTAAAATGCCTGCTATCCGGAAGTTAAGGTGTCTGACATCCAGAATGCTACCACGTCAGAATTATACCATTCTGAATCATTCTGGGATCTAGAATCAATGGACGGCTGTGTTACAGAATGTCAGGGTGGGAAAACTCTAGAATACTTGTGTGTGTGAACTCGAGAGTCATTCAATGTCCACATTCCAGAACTCTGGATGTCTGAATTATAGAAGCACCAAATGTCTGCATTCTAGAATCGGAATGTGGTGGAATTCTAGAATGCACAGCACAGCGGAATCCTAAAGTCCTAAAATGCCACCTAGCCGAAAGGTAAGGTGTCTGACGACCAGAATGTTACTGGGTCAGCATCCTACCGTTCTGAGAGATTCTGGGTTCTAGAATCAATGGACGGCAGAGTTCTGGAATGTCAGGGTGTCCAAACTCTAGAATCCTTGCGTGTCTGAACTCGAGAGTCATTCAATGACCACATTCCGGATCACAGGGTGTCTGAATTCCAGAAGCACCAAATGTCTGCATTCTAGAATCGGAATGTGGCGGAATTCTAGAATGCACAGCATGGCGGAATTCGAATGTCCTAAAATGCCTGCTATCGGGAAGTTAAGGTGTCTGACATCCAGAATGCTACCACGTCAGAATTATACCATTCTGAAAGATTCTGGGATCTAGAATCAATGGACGGCTGAGTTCCAGAATGTCATTGTTTCCAAATTCTAGAATCCTTGCGTGTCTGAACTCGAGAGTCATTCAATATCCACATTCCAGAACTCTGGATGTCTGAAATATAGAAGCACCAAATGTCTGCATTCTAGAATCGGAATGTGGCGGAATTCTAGAATGCACAGCACGGCAGAATTCTAAAGTCCTAAAATGCCTGCTATCTGGAAGTTAAGGTGTCTGACATCCAGAATGTTACTAGGTCAGCATTCTACCGTTCTGAGAGATTCTGGGTTCTAAAATCAATGGACGGCAGAGTTCTGGAATGTCAGGGTGTCCAAACTCTAGAATCCTTGCGTGTATGAACTCGAGAGTCATTCATTGTCCACATTCCGGATCACAGGGTGTCTGAATTCCAGAAGCACCAAATGTCTGCATTCTAGAATCGGAATGTGGCGGAATTCTAGAATGCACAGTACGGCGGAATTCTAAAGTCCTAAAATGCCTGCTATCCTGAAGTTAAGCTGACTGACATCCAGAATGCTACCACGTCAGAATTATACCATTCTGAAAGATTCTGGGATCTAGAATCAATGGACGGCTGAGTTCCAGGATGTCAGGTTGGCAAAACTCTAGTATCCTTGCGTGTCTGAACTCGAGAGTCATTCAATGTCCACATTCCAGAACTCTGGATGTCTGAATTATAGAAGCACCAAATGTCTGCATTCTAGAATCGGAATGTGGCGGAATTCTAGAATGAACACCACGGCGGAATTCTAAAGTCCTAAAATGCCTGCTATCCGGAAGTTAAGGTGTCTGACATCCAGAATGCTACCACGTCAGAATTATACCATTCTGAAACATTCTGGGATCTAGAATCAATGGACGGCTGAGTTCCAGAATATCAGGGTGTCCAAACTCTAGAATCCTTGTGTGTCTGAACTCGAGAGTCATTCAATGTCCACCTTCCAGAACTCTGGATGCCTGAAATATAGAAGCACCAAATGTCTGCATTCTAGAATCGGAATGTGGCAGAATTCTAGAATGCACAGCACGGCGGAATTCTAAAGTCCTAAAATGCCTGCTATCCGGAAGTTAAGGTGTCTAACATCCAGAATGCTACCACGTCGGAATTATACCATTCTGAAACATTCTGGGATCCAGAATCAATGGACGGCGAAGTTCCAGAATGTCAGGGTTTCCAAACTCTAGAATCCTTGCGTGTCTGAACTCGAGATTTATTCAATATCCACATTCCAGAACTCTGGATATCTGAAATATAGAAGCACCAAATGTCTGTATTCTAGAATCGGAATGTGGTGGAATTCTAGAATGCACAGCACAGCGGAATCCTAAAGTCCTAAAATGCCACCTAGCCGAAAGGTAAGGTGTCTGACGACCAGAATGTTACTGGGTCAGCATCCTACCGTTCTGAGAGATTCTGGGTTCTAGAATCAATGGACGGCAGAGTTCTGGAATGTCAGGGTGTCCAAACTCTAGAATCCTTGCGTGTCTGAACTCGAGAGTCATTCAATGACCACATTCCGGATCACAGGGTGTCTGAATTCCAGAAGCACCAAATGTCTGCATTCTAGAATCGGAATGTGGCGGAATTCTAGAATGCACAGCATGGCGGAATTCGAATGTCCTAAAATGCCTGCTATCGGGAAGTTAAGGTGTCTGACATCCAGAATGCTACCACGTCAGAATTATACCATTCTGAAAGATTCTGGGATCTAGAATCAATGGACGGCTGAGTTCCAGAATGTCATTGTTTCCAAATTCTAGAATCCTTGCGTGTCTGAACTCGGGAGTCATTCAATGTCCACATTCCAGTACTCTGGATGTCTGAATTATAGAAGCACCGAATGTCGGCATTCTAGAATCGGAATGTGGCGGAATTCTAGAATGCACAGCACGGCGGAATTCTAAAGTCCTAAAATGCCTGCTATCAAGAAGTTAAGGAGTCTGACATCCAGAATGCTACCACGTCAGAAGTATACCATTCTGAAAGATTCTGGGATCTAGAATCAATGGACGGCTGAGTTCCAGAATGTCAGGGTAGCAAAATTCAAGAATCCTTGCGTGTCTGAACTCCAGAGTCATTCAATGTCCACATTCCAGAACTCTGGATATCTGTATTATAGAAGCACCAAATGTCTGCATTCTAGAATCGGAATGTGGTGGAATTCTAGAATGCACAGCACGGCAGAATTCTAAAGTCCTAAAATGCCTGCTATCCGGAAGTTAAGGTGTCTGACATCCAGAATGCTACCACATCAGAATTGTACCTTTCTGAAACATTCTGGGATCTAGAGTCAATGGACGGCTGAGTTCCAGAATGTCAGGGTGTCCAAACTCTAGAATCCTTGCGTGTCTGAACTCGAGAGTCATTCAATGTCCACATTCCAGAACTCTGGATATCTGAATTATAGAAGCACCAAATGTCTGCATTCTAGAATCGGAATGTGGCGGAATTCTAGAATGCACAGCACGGTGGAATTCTAAAGTCCTAAAATGCCTGCTATCCAGAAGTTAAGGTGTCTGACATCCAGAATGTTACCACTTCAGAATTATACCATTCGGAAACATTTTGGGATCTAGAATCAATGGACGGCTGAGTTCCAGAATGTCAGGGTGGCAAAACTCTAGAATACTTGGGTGTCTGAACTCGAGAGTCATTCAATGTCCACATTCCAGAACTCTGGATGTCTGAAATATAGAAGCACCAAATGTCTGCATTCTAGAATCGGAATGTGGCGGAAATGTGGAATGCACAGCACGGCGGAACTCTAAAGTCCTAAAATGCCTCCTAGCCGAAATTTAAGGTGTCTGACGACCAGAATGTTACTAGGTCAGCATTGTACCGTTCTGAGAGATTCTGCGTTCTAGAATCATTGTACGGCAGAGTTCTGGAATGTCAGGGTGTCCAAACTCTAGAATCCTACCGTGTGTGAACTCAAGAGTCATTCAATGTCCACATTCCGGATCACAGGGTGTCTGAATTCCAGAAGCACCAAATGTCTGCATTCTAGAATCGGAATGTGGCGGAATTCTAGAATGCACAGCACGGTGGAATTCGAATGTCTTAAAATGCCTGCTATCGGGAAGTTAAGGTGTCTGACATCCAGAATGCTACCACGTCAGAATTATACCATTCTGAAAGATTCTGGGATCTAGAATCAATATACGGCTGAGTTCCAGAATGTCAGGGTTTCCAAACTCTAGAATCCTTGCGTGTCTGAACTCGAGAGTCATTCAATATCCACATTCCAGAACTCTGGATGTCTGAAATATAGAAGAACCAAATGTCTGCATTCTAGAATTGGAATGTGGCGGAATTCTAGAATGCACAGCACGGCAGAATTCTAAAGTCCTAAAATGCCTGCTATCTGGAAGTTAATGTGTCTGACATCAAGAATGTTACTAGGTCAGCATTCTACCGTTCTGAGAGATTCTGGCTTCTAGAATCAATGGACGGCAGAGTTCTGGAATGTCAGGGTGTCCAAACTCTAGAATCCTTGCGTGTCTGAACTCGAGAGTCATTCAATGACCACATTCCGGATCACAGGGTGTCTGAATTCCAGAAGCACCAAATGTCTGCATTCTAGAATCGGAACGTGGCGGAATACTAGAATACACAGCACGGCGTAATTCTAAAGTCCTAAAATGCCTGCTATCCAGAAGTTAAGGTGTCTGACATCCAGAATGCTACCACATCAGAATTATACCATTCTGAAAGATTCTGGGATCTAGATTCAATGGATGGCTGAGTTCCAGAATGTCAGGTTGGCAAAACTCTAGAATCCTTGCGTGCCTGAACTCGAGAGTCATTCAATGTCCAGAATCCAGAATTCTGGATGTCTGAATTATAGATGCACCAAATGTCTGCATTCTAGGATCGGAATGTGGCGGAATTCTAGAATGCACAGCACGGCAGAATTCTAAAGTCCTAAAATGCCTGCTATCCGGAAGTTAAGGTGTCTGATATCCACAATGTTACCACTTCAGAATTATACCATTCGGAAACATTCTGGGATCTAGAATCAATGGACGGCTGAGTTCCAGAATGTCAGGGTGGCAAAACTCTAGAATACTTGTGTGTCTGAAATCGAGAGTCATTCAATGTCCACATTCCAGAACTCTGGATGTCTGAAATATAGAAGCACCAAATGTCTGCATTCTAGAATCGGAATGTGGCGGAATTGTGGAATGCACAGCACGGCGGAATTCTAAACTCCTAAAATGCCTCCTAGCCGAAATTTAAGGTGTCTGACGACCAGAATGTTACTAGGTCAGCATTGTACCGTTCTGAGAGATTCTGCGTTCTAGAATCAATGGACGGCAGAGTTCTGGAATGTCAGGGTGTCCAAACTCTAGAATCCTTGCCTGTCTGAACTCGAGAGGCATTCAATGTCCACATTCCGGATCACAGGGTGTCTGAATTCCAGAAGCACCAAATGTCTGCATTCTTGAAGCGGAATGTGGCGGAATTCTAGAATGCACAGCACGGCGGAATTCGAAAGTCCTAAAATGCCTGCTATCGGGAAGTTAAGGTGTCTGACATCCAGAATGCTACCACGTCAGAATTATACCATTCTGAAAGATTCTGGGATCTAGAATCAATGGACGGCTGAGTTCCAGAATGTCAGGGTGTCCAAACTCTAGAATCCTTGCGTGTCTGAACTCGAGAGTCATTCAATGTTCACATTCCAGAACTCTGGATGTCTGAATTATAGAAGCACCAAATGTCTGCATTCTAGAATCGGAATGTGGCAGAATTCTAGAATGCAGAGCACGGCGGAATTCTAAAGTCCTAAAATGCCTGCTATGCAGAAGTTAAGGTGTCTGACATCCAGAATGCTACCACGTCAGAATTATACCGTTCTGAAACATTCTGGGATCTAGAATCAATGGACGGCTGAGTTCCAGAATGTCAGGGTGGCAAAACTCTAGAATCCTTGTCTGTCTGAACTCGAGAGTCATTCAATGACCACATTCCAGAACTCTGGATGTCTGAAATATAGAAGCACCAAAGGTCTGCATTCTAGAATCGGAATGTGGCGGAATACTAGAATGCACAGCACGGCAGAATTCTAAAGTCCTAAAATGCCTGCTATCGGGAAGTTAAGGTGTCTGACATCCAGAATGCTACCACGTCAGAATTATACCATTCTGAAACATTCTGGGATCTAGAGTCAAAGGACGGCTGAGTTCCAGAATGTCAGGGTGGCAAAACTCTAGTATCCTTGCGTGTCTGAACTCGAGAGTCATTCAATGTCCACATTCCAGAACTCTGGATGTCTGAATTATAGAAGCACCAAATGTCTGCATTCTAGAATTGGAATGTGGCGGAATTCTAGAATGCACAGCACGGCGGAATTCTAAAGTCCTAAAATGCCTGCTATCCGGAATTTAAGGTGTCTGCCATCCAGAATGCTACCACATCAGAATTGTACCATTCTGAAACATTCTGGGATCTAGAGTCAATGGACGGCTGAGTTCCAGAATGTCAGGGTGTCCAAACTCTAGAATCCTTGCGTGTCTGAACTCGAGAGTCATTCAATGTCCACATTCCAGAGCTCTGGATGTCTGAATTATAGAAGCACCAAATGTCTGCATTCTAGAATCCGAATGTGGCAGAATTCTAGAATGCACAGCACGTTGGAATTCTAAAGTCCTAAAATGCCTGCTATCCGGAAGTTAAGGTGTCTGACATCCAGAATGCTACCACGTCAGAATTATACCATTCTGAAACATTATGGGATCTAGAATCAATGGACGGCTGAGTTACAGAATGTCAGGGTGGCAAAACTCTAGAATACTTGTGTGTCTGAACTCGAGAGTCATTCAATGTCCACCTTCCAGAACTCTGGATGTCTGAATTATAGAAGCACCAAATGTCTGCATTCTAGAATCGGAATGTGGTGGAATTCTAGAATGCACAGCACAGCGGAATCCTAAAGTCCTAAAATGCCACCTAGCCGAAAGGTAAGGTGTCTGACGACCAGAATGTTACTGGGTCAGCATCCTACCGTTCTGAGAGATTCTGGGTTCTAGAATCAATGGACGGCAGAGTTCTGGAATGTCAGGGTGTCCAAACTCTAGAATCCTTGCGTGTCTGAACTCGAGAGTCATTCAATGACCACATTCCGGATCACAGGGTGTCTGAATTCAAGAAGCACCAAATGTCTGCATTCTAGAATCGGAATGTGGCGGAATTCTAGAATGCACAGCATGGCGGAATTCGAATGTCCTAAAATGCCTGCTATCGGGAAGTTAAGGTGTCTGACATCCAGAATGCTACCACGTCAGAATTATACCATTCTGAAAGATTCTGGGATCTAGAATCAATGGACGGCTGAGTTCCAGAATGTCATTGTTTCCAAATTCTAGAATCCTTGCGTGTCTGAACTCGAGAGTCATTCAATGTCCACATTCCAGTACTCTGGATGTGTGAATTATAGAAGCACCGAATGTCGGCATTCTAGAATCGGAATGTGGCGGAATTCTAGAATGCACAGCACGGCGGAATTCTAAAGTCCTAAAATGCCTGCTATCAAGAAGTTAAGGAGTCTGACATCCAGAATGCTACCACGTCAGAAGTATACCATTCTGAAAGATTCTGGGATCTAGAATCAATGGACGGCTGAGTTCCAGAATGTCAGGGTAGCAAAATTCAAGAATCCTTGCGTGTCTGAACTCCAGAGTCATTCAATGTCCACATTCCAGAACTCTGGATATCTGTATTATAGAAGCACCAAATGTCTGCATTCTAGAATCGGAATGTGATGGAATTCTAGAATGCACGGCACGGCAGAATTCTAAAGTCCTAAAATGCCTGCTATCCGGAAGTTAAGGTGTCTGACATCCAGAATGCTACCACATCAGAATTGTACCTTTCTGAAACATTCTGGGATCTAGAGTCAATGGACGGCTGAGTTCCAGAATGTCAGGGTGTCCAAACTCTAGAATCCTTGCGTGTCTGAACTCGAGAGTCATTCAATGTCCACATTCCAGAACTCTGGATATCTGAATTATAGAAGCACCAAATGTCTGCATTCTAGAATCGGAATGTGGCGGAATTCTAGAATGCACAGCACGGTGGAATTCTAAAGTCCTAAAATGCCTGCTATCCAGAAGTTAAGGTGTCTGACATCCAGAATGTTACCATTTCAGAATTATACCATTCGGAAACATTTTGGGATCTAGAATCAATGGACGGCTGAGTTCCAGAATGTCAGGGTGGCAAAACTCTAGAATACTTGGGTGTCTGAACTCGAGAGTCATTCAATGTCCACATTCCAGAACTCTGGATATCTGAAATATAGAAGCACCAAATGTCTGCATTCTAGAATCGGAATGTCGCGGAATTGTGGAATGCACAGCACGGCGGAATTCTAAAGTCCTAAAATGCCTCCTAGCCGAAATTTAAGGTGTCTGACGACCAGAATGTTACTAGGTCAGCATTGTACCGTTTTGAGAGATTCTGCGTTCTAGAATCATTGTACGGCAGAGTTCTGGAATGTCAGGGTGTCCAAACTCTAGAATCCTACCGTGTGTGAACTCAAGAGTCATTCAATGTCCACATTCCGGATCACAGGGTGTCTGAATTCCAGAAGCACCAAATGTCTGCATTCTAGAATCGGAATGTGGCGGAATTCTAGAATGCACAGCACGGTGGAATTCGAATGTCTTAAAATGCCTGCTATCGGGAAGTTAAGGTGTCTGACATCCAGAATGCTACCACGTCAGAATTATACCATTCTGAAAGATTCTGGGATCTAGAATCAATATACGGCTGAGTTCCAGAATGTCAGGGTTTCCAAACTCTAGAATCCTTGCGTGTCTGAACTCGAGAGTCATTCAATATCCACATTCCAGAACTCTGGATGTCTGAAATATAGAAGAACCAAATGTCTGCATTCTAGATTCGGAAGGTGGCGGAATTCTAGAATGCACAGCACGGCAGAATTCTAAAGTCCTAAAATGCCTGCTATCTGGAAGTTAATGTGTCTGACATCAAGAATGTTACTAGGTCAGCATTCTACCGTTCTGAGAGATTCTGGCTTCTAGAATCAATGGACGGCAGAGTTCTGGAATGTCAGGGTGTCCAAACTCTAGAATCCTTGCGTGTATGAACTCGAGAGTCATTCAATGTCCACATTCCGGATCACAGGGTGTCTGAATTTCAGAAGCACCAAATGTCTGCATTCTAGAATCGGAATGTGGTGGAATTCTAGAATGCACAGCACGGCCGAATTCTAAAGTCCTAAAATGCCTGCTATCCGGAAGTTAAGTTGTCTGACATCCAGAATGATACCACATCAGAATTATACCATTCTGAAACATTCTGGGATCTAGAATCAATGGACGGCTGAGTTCCAGAATGTCAGGGTTTCCAAACTCTAGAATCCTTTCGTGTCTGAACTCGAGAGGCATTCAATATCCACATTCCAGAACTCTGGATGTCTGAAATATAGAAGCACCAATTGTCTGCATTCTAGAATCGGAATGTGGCGGAATTCTAGAATGCACAGCACGGCAGAATTCTAAAGGCCTAAAATGCCTCCTAGCCGAAAGGAAAGGTGTCTGACGACCAGAATGTTACTAGGTCAGCATTCTACCGTTCTGAGAGATTCTGGCTTCTAGAATCAATGGACGGCAGAGTTCTGGAATGTCAGGGTGTCCAAACTCTAGAATCCTTGCGTGTCTGAACTCGAGAGTCATTCAATGACCACATTCCGGATCACAGGGTGTCTGAATTCCAGAAGCACCAAATGTCTGCATTCTAGAATCGGAACGTGGCGGAATACTAGAATACACAGCACGGCGTAATTCTAAAGTCCTAAAATGCCTGCTATCCAGAAGTTAAGGTGTCTGACATCCAGAATGCTACCACATCAGAATTATACCATTCTGAAAGATTCTGGGATCTAGATTCAATGGATGGCTGAGTTCCAGAATGTCAGGTTGGCAAAACTCTAGAATCCTTGCGTGTCTGAACTCGAGAGTCATTCAATGTCCAGAATCCAGAATTCTGGATGTCTGAATTATAGATGCACCAAATGTCTGCATTCTAGGATCGGAATGTGGCGGAATTATAGAATGCACAGCACGGCAGAATTCTAAAGTCCTAAAATGCCTGCTATCCGGAAGTTAAGGTGTCTGATATCCACAATGTTACCACTTCAGAATTATACCATTCGGAAACATTCTGGGATCTAGAATCAATGGACGGCTGAGTTCCAGAATGTCAGGGTGGCAAAACTCTAGAATACTTGTGTGTCTGAAATCGAGAGTCATTCAATGTCCACATTCCAGAACTCTGGATGTCTGAAATATAGAAGCACCAAATGTCTGCATTCTAGAATCGGAATGTGGCGGAATTGTGGAATGCACAGCACGGCGGAATTCTAAACTCCTAAAATGCCTCCTAGCCGAAATTTAAGGTGTCTGACGACCAGAATGTTACTAGGTCAGCATTGTACCGTTCTGAGAGATTCTGCGTTCTAGAATCAATGGACGGCAGAGTTCTGGAATGTCAGGGTGTCCAAACTCTAGAATCCTTGCCTGTCTGAACTCGAGAGGCATTCAATGTCCACATTCCGGATCACAGGGTGTCTGAATTCCAGAAGCACCAAATGTCTGCATTCTTGAAGCGGAATGTGGCGGAATTCTAGAATGCACAGCACGGCGGAATTCGAAAGTCCTAAAATGCCTGCTATCGGGAAGTTAAGGTGTCTGACATCCAGAATGCTACCACGTCAGAATTATACCATTCTGAAAGATTCTGGGATCTAGAATCAATGGACGGCTGAGTTCCAGAATGTCAGGGTGTCCAAACTCTAGAATCCTTGCGTGTCTGAACTCGAGAGTCATTCAATGTTCACATTCCAGAACTCTGGATGTCTGAATTATAGAAGCACCAAATGTCTGCATTCTAGAATCGGAATGTGGCAGAATTCTAGAATGCAGAGCACGGCGGAATTCTAAAGTCCTAAAATGCCTGCTATGCAGAAGTTAAGGTGTCTGACATCCAGAATGCTACCACGTCAGAATTATACCGTTCTGAAACATTCTGGGATCTAGAATCAATGGACGGCTGAGTTCCAGAATGTCAGGGTGCCAAAACTCTAGAATCCTTGTCTGTCTGAACTCGAGAGTCATTCAATGACCACATTCCAGAACTCTGGATGTCTGAAATATAGAAGCACCAAAGGTCTGCATTCTAGAATCGGAATGTGGCGGAATACTAGAATGCACAGCACGGCAGAATTCTAAAGTCCTAAAATGCCTGCTATCTGGAAGTTAAGGTGTCTGACATCCAGAATGTTACTAGGTCAGCATTCTACCGTTCTGAGAGATTCTGGGTTCTAGAATCAATGGACGGCAGAGGTCTGGAATGTCAGGGTGTCCAAACTCTAGAATCCTTGCGTGTCTGAACTCGAGAGTCATTCAATGTCCACATTCTGGATCACAGGGTGTCTGAATTCCAGAAGCACCAAATGTCTGCATTCTAGAATTGGAATGTGGCGAAATTCTAGAAAGCACAGCACGGCGGAATTCTAAAGTCCTAAAATGCCTGCTATCCAGAAGTTAAGGTGTCTGACATCCAGAATGCTACCACGTCAGAATTATACCATTCTGAAAGATTCTGGGATCTACAATCAATGGACGGCTGAGTTCCAGATTGTCAGTGTGGCAAAACTCAAGACTCCTGGCGTGTCTGAACTCGAGAGTCATTCAATGTCCACATTCCAGAACTCTGCATGTCTGAAATATAGAAGCACCAAATGTCTGCATTCTAGAATCGGAATGTGGCGGAATTCTAGAATGCACAGCACGGCGGAATTCTAAAGTCCTAAAATGCCTGCTATCCGGAAGTTAAGGTGCCTGACATCCAGAATGCAACCACGTCAGAATTATACCATTCTGAAACATTCTGGGATCTAGAATCAATGCACGGCTGAGTTCCAGAATGTCAGGGTGTCCAAACTCTAGAATCCTTGCGTGTCTGAACTCGAGAGTCATTCAATGTCCACATTCCAGAACTCTGGATGTCTGAATTATAGAAGCACCAAATGTCTGCATTCTAGAATCGGAATGTGGTGGAATTCTAGAATGCACAGCACGGCGGAATTCTAAAGTCCTAAAATGCCTGCTATCCGGAAGTTATGGTGTCTGACATCCAGAATGCTACCACGTCAGAATTATACCATTCTGATAGATTCTGGGATCTAGAGTCAATGTACGGCTCGGTTCCAGAATGTCAGGGTGTCCAAACTCTAGAATCCTTGCGTGTCTGAACTCGAGAGTCATTCAATGTCCACATTCCAGAACTCTGGATATCTGAATTATAGAAGCACCAAATGTGTGCATTGTAGAATCGGAATGTGGCGGAATTCTAGAATGCACAGCACGGCAGAATTCTAAAGTCCTAAAATGCCTCCTAGCCGAAAGTTAATGTCTCTGATGACCAGAATGTTACTAGGTCAGCATTCTAACGTTCTGAGAGATTCTGGGTTCTAGAATCAATGGACGGCAGAGTTCCGGAATGTCAGGGTGTCCAAACTCTAGAATTCTTGCGTGTATGAACACGAGAGTCATTCAATGTCCACATTCCGGATCACAGTGTGTCTGAATTCCAGAAGCACCAAATGTCTGCATTCTAGAATCGGAATGTGGCGGAATTCTAGAATGCACAGCACGGCGGAATTCGAATGTCCTAAAATGCCTGCTATCGGGAAGTTAAGGTGTCTGACATCCAGAATGCTACCACGTCAGAATTATACCATTCTGAAACATTCTGGGATCTAGAATCAATGGACGGCTGAGTTCCAGAATCTCAGGGTGGCAAAACTCTAGAATCCTTGCTGGCCTGAACTCGAGAATCATTCAATGTCCACATTCTATAGCTCTGGATGTCTGAATTATAGAAGCACCAAATGTCTGCATTCTGGAATCGGAATGTGGCGGAATTCTAGAATGCACAGCACGGCGGAATTGTAAAGTCCTAAAATGCCTGCTATCCGGAAGTTAAGGTGTCTGACATCCAGAATGCTACCACGTTAGAATTATACCATTCTGGAACATTCTGCGATCTAGAGTCAATGGACGGCTGAGTTCCAGAATGTCAGGGTGTCCAAACTCTAGAATTCTTGCGTGTATGAACTCGAGAGTCATTCAATGTCCCCATTCTAGAACTCTGGATGTCTGAATTATAGAAGCACCCAATGTCTGCATTCTATAATCGTAATGTGGTGGAATTCTAGAATGCACAGCACGGTGGAATTCTAAATTCCTAAAACGCCTGCTATCCGGAAGTTAAGGTGTCTGACATCCAGAATGCTACCACGTCAGAATTATACCATTCTGAAAGATTCTGGGATCTAGAGTCAATGGACGGCTGAGTTCCAGAATGTCAGGGTGTCCAAACTCCAGAATCCTTGCGTGTCTGAACTCAAGAGTCATTCAATGTCCACATTCCAGAACTCTGGATGTCTGAATTATAGAAGCACCAAATGTCTGCATTCTAGAATCGGAATGTGGCGGAATTCTAGAATGCACAGCATGGCGGAATTCTAAAGTCCTAAAATGCCTGCTATCCGGAAGATAAGTGTCTGACATCCAGAATGCTACCACGTCAGAATTATACCATTTTGAAACATTCTGGGATCTAGAATCAATGGACGGCTGAGTTCCAGAATGTCAGGGTGGCCAAAGTCTAGAATCCTTGTGTGTCTGAACTCGAGAGTCATTCAATGTCCACATTCCAGAACTCTGGATGTCTGAATTATAGAAGCACCAAATGTCTGCATTCTAGAATCGGAATGTGGCGGAATTCTAGAATGCACAGCACGGCGGAATTCTAAAGTCCTAAAATGCCTGCTATCCGGAAGTTAAGGTGTCTGACGACCAGAATGTTACTAGGTCAGCATTCTACCGTTCTGAGAGATTCTGGGTTCTAGAATCAATGGACGACAGAGTTCTGGTATGTCAGGGTTTCCAAACTCTAGAATCCTTGCATGTCTGAACTCGAGAGTCATTCAATATCCACATTCCAGAACTCTGGATGTCTGAAATATAGAAGCACCAAATGTCTGCATTCTAGAATCGGAATGTCGTGGAATTCTAGAATGCACAGCACGGCGGAATTCTAAATTACTAAAATGCCTGCTATCCGGAAGTTAAGGTGTCTGACATCCAGAATGCTACCACGTCAGAATTATACCATTCTGAAACATTCTGGGATCTAGAATCAATGGACGGCTGAGTTCCAGAATGTCAGGCTGGAAAAACTCTAGAATCCTTGCGTGTCTGAACTCGAGAGTCATTCAATGTCCACATTCTAGAACTCTGGATGTCTGAATTAAAGAAGCACCAAATGTCGGCATTCTAGAAACGTAATGTGGCGGAATTCTAGAATGCACAGCACGGCGGAATTCTGAATTCCTAAAATGCCTGCTATCCGGAAGTTAAGGTGTCTGACATCCAGAATGCTACCACGTCAGAATTATACCATTCTGAAAGATTCTGGGATCTAGAGTCAATGGACGGCTGAGTTCCAGAATGTCAGGGTATCCAAACTCTAGAATCCTTGCGTGTCTGAACCCGAGAGTCATTCAATGTCCACATTCCAGAACTCTGGATGTCTGAATTATAGAAGCACCAAATGTCTGCATTCTAGAATCGGAATGTGGCGGAATTCTAGAATGCACAGCACGGCGGAATTCTAAAGCCCTACAATGCCTGCTATCCGGAAGTTAAGGTGTCTGACATCCAGAAGGCAACCACGTCAGAATTATACCATTCTGAAACATTCTGGGATCTAGAATCAATGGACGGCTGAGTTCCAGAATCTCAGGGTGGCAAAACTCTAGAATCCTTGCGGGTCTGAACTGGAGAATCATTCAATGTCCACATTCTAGAGCTCTGGATGTCGGAATTATAGAAGCACCAAATGTCTGCATTCTGGAATCGGAATGTGGCGGAATTCTAGAATGCACAGCACGGCGGAATTCTAAAGTCCTACAATGCCTGCTGTCCGGAAGTTAAGGTGTCTGACATCCACAATGCTGCCACGTCAGAATTATACCATTCTGAAACATTCTGGGATCTAGAGTCAATGGACGGCTGAGTTCCAGAATGTCATGGTGTCCAAACTCTAGAATCTTTGCGTGTATGAACTTGAGAGTCATTCAATGTCCACATTCCAGAACTCTGGATGTCTGAATTATAGAAGCACCAAATGCCTGCATTCTAGAATCGGAATGTGGTGGAATTCTAGAATGCACAGCACGGCGGAATTCTAAAGTCCTAAAATGCCTCCTAGCCGAAAGTTAAGGTGTCTGACGAACAGAATGTTACTAGCTCAGCATTTTACCGTTCTGAGAGATTCTGGGTTCTAGAATCAATGGACGGCAGAGTTCTGGAATGTCAGGTTGTCCAATCTCTAGAATTCTTGCGTGTATGAACTCGAGAGTCATTCAATGTCCACATTCCGGATCACAGGTTGTCTGAATTCCAGAAGCACCAAATGTCTGCATTCTAGAATCGGAATGTGGCGGAATTCTAGAATGCACAGCACGGCGGAATTCGAATGTCCTAAAATGCCTGCTATCGGGAAGTTAAGGTGACTGACATCCAGAATGCTACCACGTCAGAAATATACCATTCTGAAAGATTCTGGGATCTAGAATCAATGGACGGCTGAGTTCCAGAATGTCAGGCTGGCAAAACTCTAGAATCCTTGCGTTTCTGAACCCGAGAGTCATTCAATGTCCACATTCCAGAACTCTGGATGTCTGAATTATAGAAGCACCAAATGTCTGCATTCTAGGATCGGAATATGGTGGAATTCTAGAATGCACAGCACGGCAGAATTCTAAAGTGCTAAAATACCTCCTAGCCGAATGTTAAGGTGTCTGACGACCAGAATGCTACTAGGTCAGCATTCTACCCTTCTGAGAGATTCTGGGTTCTAGAATTCATGGACGGCAGAGTTCTGGAATGCCAGGGTGTCCAAACTATAGAATCCTTGCGTGTATGAACTCAAGAGTCATTCAATGTCCACATTCCGGATCACAGGGTGTCTGAATTCCAGAAACACCAAATGTCTGCATTCTAGAATCGGAATGTGGCGGAATTCTAGAATGCACAGTACGGCGGAATTCTAAAGTCCTAAAATGCCTGCTATCCTGAAGTTAAGCTGTCTGACATCCAGAATGTTACTAGGTCAGCATTCTACCGTTCTGAGAGATTCTGGGTTCTAAAATCAATGGACGGCAGAGTTCTGGAATGTCAGGGTGTCCAAACTCTAGAATCCTTGCGTGTATGAACTCGAGAGTCATTCATTGTCCACATTCCGGATCACAGGGTGTCTGAATTCCAGAAGCACCAAATGTCTGCATTCTAGAATCGGAATGTGGCGGAATTCTAGAATGCACAGTACGGCGGAATTCTAAAGTCCTAAAATGCCTGCTATCCTGAAGTTAAGCTGTCTGACATCCAGAATGCTACCACGTCAGAATTATACCATTCTGAAAGATTCTGAGATCTAGAATCAATGGACGGCTGAGTTCCAGAATGTCAGGTTGGCAAAACTCTAGTATCCTTGCGTGTCTGAAGTCGAGATTCATTCAATGTCCACATTCCAGAACTCTGGATGTCTGAATTATAGAAGCACCAAATGTCTGCATTCTAGAATCGGAATGTGGCGGAATTCTAGAATGCACAGCACGGCGGAATTCTAAAGTCCTAAAATGCCTGCTATCTGGAAGTTAAGGTGTCTGACATCCAGAATGCTACCACGTCAGAATTATACCATTCTGAAACATTCTGGGATCTAGAGTCAATGGACGGCTGAGTTCCAGAATGTCAGGGTGTCCAAACTCTAGAATCCTTGCGTGTCTGAACTCGAGAGTCATTCAATGTCCACATTCCAGTACTCTGGATGTCTGAATTATAGAAGCACAGAATGTCGGCATTCTAGAATCGGAATGTGGCGGAATTCTAGAATGCACAGCACGGCGGAATTCTAGAGTCCTAAAATGCCTGCTATCTAGAAGTTAAGGTGTCTGACATCCAGAATGCTACCACGTCAGAATTATACCATTCTGAAAGATTATGGGATCTAGAATCAATGGACGGCTGAGTTCCAGAATGTCAGGGTAGCAAAACTCTAGAATCCTTGCGTGTCTGAACTCCAGAGTCATTCAATGTCCACATTCCAGAACTCTGGATATCTGAATTATAGAAGCACCAAATGTCTGCATTCTAGAATCGGAATGTGGTGGAATTGTAGAATGCACAGCACGGCGGAATTCTAAAGTCCTAAAATGCCTACTATCCGGAAGTTAAGTTGTCTGACATCCAGAATGCTACCACGTCAGAATTATACCATTCTGAAAGATTATGGGATCTAGAATCAATGGACGGCTGAGTTCCAGAATGTCAGGGTAGCAAAACTCTAGAATCCTTGCGTGTCTGAACTCGAGAGTCATTCAATATCCACATTCCAGAACTCTGGATGTCTGAATTATAGAAGCACCAAATGTCTGCATTCTAGAATCGGAATGTGGCGGAATTCTAGAATGCACAGCACGGCGGAATTCTAAAGTCCTAAAATGCCTCCTAGCCGAAAGGTAAGGTGTCTGACGACCAGAATGTTACTAGGTCAGCATTCTACCGTTCTGAGAGATTCTGGGATCTAGAATCAATGGACGGCTGAGTTCCAGAATGTCAGGGTGGCAAAACTCTAGAATCCTTGGGTGTCTGAACTCGAGAGTCATTCAATGTCCACATTCAAGAACTCTGGATGTCTGAAATATAGAAGCACCAAATGTCTGCATTCTAGAATCGGAATGTGGCGGAATTGTGGAATGCACAGCACGGCGGAATTCTAAAGTCGTAAAATGCCTCCTAGCTGAAATTTAAGGTGTCTGACGACCAGAATGTTACTGGGTCAGCATTCTACCGTTCTGAGAGATTCTGCGTTCTAGAATCAATGTACGGCAGAGTTCTGGAATGTCAGGGTGTCCAAACTCTAGAATCCTACCGTGTATGAACTCAAGAGTCATTCAATGTCCACATTCCGGATCACAGGGTTACTGAATTCCAGAAGAACCAAATGTCTGCATTCTAGAATCGGAATGTGGCGGAATTCTAGAATGCACAGCACGGTGGAATTCGAATGTCTTAAAATGCCTGCTATCGGGAAGTTAAGGTGTCTGACATCCAGAATGCTACCACATCAGAATTATACCATTCTGAAAGATTCTGGGATCTAGAATCAATGGACGGCTGAGTTCCAGAATGTCAGGGTTTCCAAACTCTAGAATCCTTGCGTGTCTGAACTCGAGAGTCATTCAATATCCACATTCCAGAACTCTGGATGTCTGAAATATAGAAGAAACAAATGTCTGCATTCTAGATTCGGAATGTGGCAGAATTCTAGAATGCACAGCACGGCAGAATTCTAAAGTCTTAAAATGCCTGCTATCTGGAAGTTAATGGGTCTGACATCCAGAATGTTACTAGGTCAGCATTCTACCGTTCTGAGAGATTCTGGCTTCTAGAATCAATGGACGGCAGAGTTCTGGAATGTCAGGGTGTCCAAACTCTAGAATCCTTGCGTGTATGAACTCGAGTGTCATTCAATGTCCACATTCCGGATCACAGGGTGTCTGAATTTCAGAAGCACCAAATGTCTGCATTCTAGAATCGGAATGTGGCGGAATTCTAGAATGCACAGCACGGCGCAATTCTAAAGTCCTAAAATGCCTGCTATCCGGAAGTTAAGGTGTGTGACATCCAGAATGCTACCACGTCAGAATTATACCATTCTGAAACATTCTGGGATCTAGAATCAATGGACGGCTGAGTTCCAGAAGGACAGGGAGGCAAAACTCTAGAATCCTTGCGTGTCTGAACTCGAGAGTCATTCAATATCCACCTTCCAGAACTCTGGATGTCTGAAATATAGAAGCACCAAATGTCTGCATTCTAGAATCAGAATGTGGCGGAATTCTAGATTGCACATCACGGCAGAAATCTAAAGTCCTAAAATGCCTCCTAGCCGAAAGTTAAGGTGTCTGATGACCAGAATGTTACTAGGTCAGCATTCTACCGTTCTGAGAGATTCTGGGTTCTAGAATCAATGGACGGCAGAGTTCTGGAATGTCAGGGTTTCCAAACTCTAGAATCCTTGCGTGTCTGAACTCGAGAGTCATTCAATATCCACATTCCAGAGCTCTGGATGTCTGAAATATAGAAGCACCAAATTTCTGCATTCTAGAATATGAATGTGGCGGAATTCTAGAATGCACAGCACGGCAGAATTCTAAAGTCCTAAAATGCCTGCTATCTGGAAGTTAAGGTGTCTGGCATCCAGAATGTTACTAGGTCAGCATTCTACCGTTCTGAGAGATTCTGAGATCTTGAATCAATGCACGGCAGTGTTCTGGAATATCAGGGTTTCCAAACTCTAGAATCCTTGCATGTCTGAACTCGAGAGTCATTCAATATCCATATTCCGGATCACAGGGTGTCTGAATTCCAGAAACACCAAATGTCTGCATTCTAGAATCGGAATGTGGCGGAATTCTACAATGCACAGCACGGCGGAATTCTAAAATCCTTAAATGCCTGCTATCCAGAAGTTAAGGTGTCTGACATCCAGAATGCTACCACGTCAGAAATATACCATTCTGAAAGATTCTGGGATCTAGAATCAATGGACGGCTGAGTTCCAGAATGTCAGGGTGGCAAAACTCTAGAATCCTTGCGTGTCTGAACTCGAGAGTCATTCAATGTCCACATTCCAGAACTCTGGATGTCTGAATTATAGAAGCACCAAATGTCTGCATTCTAGAATCGGAATGTGGCGGAATTCTAGAAAGCACAGAACGGCAGAATTCTAAAGTCCTAAAATGCCTTCTATCGGGAAGGTAAGGTGTCTGACATCCAGAATGCTACCACGTCAGAATTATACCATTCTGAATCATTCTGGGATCTAGAATCAATGGACGGCTGAGTTCCAGAATGTCAGGGTGGCAAAACTCTAGAATCCTTGCCTGTCTGAACTCGATGGTCATTCAATATCCACATTCCAGAACTCTGGATGACTGAAATATAGAAGCACCAAATGTCTGAATTCTAGAATCGGAATGTGGCGGAATTCTAGAAGGCACAGCACGGCGGAATTCTAAAGTCCTAAAATGCCTGCTATCCGGAAGTTAAGGTGTCTGACATCCAGAATGCTACCACGTCAGAATTATACCATTCTGAAACATTCTGGGATCTAGAGTCAATGGACGGCTGAGTTCCAGAATGTCAGGGTGTCCAACTCTAGAATCCTTGCGTGTCTGAACTCGAGAGTCATTCAATGTCCACATTCCAGAACTCTGGATGTCTGAATTATAGAAACACCAAATGTCTGCATTCTAGTATCGGAATGTGGCAGAATTCTAGAATGCACAGCACGGCGGAATTCTAAAGTCCTAAAATGCCTGCTATCCGGAAGTTAAGGTGTCTAACAGCCAGAATGCTACCACGTCAGAATTATACCATTCTGAAACATTCTGGGATCTAGAATCAATGGACGGCGAAGTTCCAGAATGTCAGGGTTTCCAAACTCTAGAATCCTTGCGTGTCTGAACTCGAGAGTCATTCAATGTCCACATTCCAGAACTCTGGATGTCTGAATTATAGAAGCACCAAATGTCTGCATTCTAGAATCGGAATGTGGCGGAATTCTAGAATGCACAGCACGGCGGAATTCTAAAGTCCTAAAATGCCTGCTATCCGGAAGTTATGGTGTCTGACATCCAGAATGCTACCACGTCAGAATTATACCATTCTGATAGATTCTGGGATCTAGAGTCAATGTACGGCTCGGTTCCAGAATGTCAGGGTGTCCAAACTCTAGAATCCTTGCGTGTCTGAACTCGAGAGTCATTCAATGTCCACATTCCAGAACTCTGGATATCTGAATTATAGAAGCACCAAATGTGTGCATTGTAGAATCGGAATGTGGCGGAATTCTAGAATGCACAGCACGGCAGAATTCTAAAGTCCTAAAATGCCTCCTAGCCGAAAGTTAATGTCTCTGATGACCAGAATGTTACTAGGTCAGCATTCTAACGTTCTGAGAGATTCTGGGTTCTAGAATCAATGGACGGCAGAGTTCCGGAATGTCAGGGTGTCCAAACTCTAGAATTCTTGCGTGTATGAACACGAGAGTCATTCAATGTCCACATTCCGGATCACAGTGTGTCTGAATTCCAGAAGCACCAAATGTCTGCATTCTAGAATCGGAATGTGGCGGAATTCTAGAATGCACAGCACGGCGGAATTCGAATGTCCTAAAATGCCTGCTATCGGGAAGTTAAGGTGTCTGACATCCAGAATGCTACCACGTCAGAATTATACCATTCTGAAACATTCTGGGATCTAGAATCAATGGACGGCTGAGTTCCAGAATCTCAGGGTGGCAAAACTCTAGAATCCTTGCTGGCCTGAACTCGAGAATCATTCAATGTCCACATTCTATAGCTCTGGATGTCTGAATTATAGAAGCACCAAATGTCTGCATTCTGGAATCGGAATGTGGCGGAATTCTAGAATGCACAGCACGGCGGAATTGTAAAGTCCTAAAATGCCTGCTATCCGGAAGTTAAGGTGTCTGACATCCAGAATGCTACCACGTTAGAATTATACCATTCTGGAACATTCTGCGATCTAGAGTCAATGGACGGCTGAGTTCCAGAATGTCAGGGTGTCCAAACTCTAGAATTCTTGCGTGTATGAACTCGAGAGTCATTCAATGTCCCCATTCTAGAACTCTGGATGTCTGAATTATAGAAGCACCCAATGTCTGCATTCTATAATCGTAATGTGGTGGAATTCTAGAATGCACAGCACGGTGGAATTCTAAATTCCTAAAACGCCTGCTATCCGGAAGTTAAGGTGTCTGACATCCAGAATGCTACCACGTCAGAATTATACCATTCTGAAAGATTCTGGGATCTAGAGTCAATGGACGGCTGAGTTCCAGAATGTCAGGGTGTCCAAACTCCAGAATCCTTGCGTGTCTGAACTCAAGAGTCATTCAATGTCCACATTCCAGAACTCTGGATGTCTGAATTATAGAAGCACCAAATGTCTGCATTCTAGAATCGGAATGTGGCGGAATTCTAGAATGCACAGCATGGCGGAATTCTAAAGTCCTAAAATGCCTGCTATCCGGAAGATAAGTGTCTGACATCCAGAATGCTACCACGTCAGAATTATACCATTTTGAAACATTCTGGGATCTAGAATCAATGGACGGCTGAGTTCCAGAATGTCAGGGTGGCCAAAGTCTAGAATCCTTGTGTGTCTGAACTCGAGAGTCATTCAATGTCCACATTCCAGAACTCTGGATGTCTGAATTATAGAAGCACCAAATGTCTGCATTCTAGAATCGGAATGTGGCGGAATTCTAGAATGCACAGCACGGCGGAATTCTAAAGTCCTAAAATGCCTGCTATCCGGAAGTTAAGGTGTCTGACGACCAGAATGTTACTAGGTCAGCATTCTACCGTTCTGAGAGATTCTGGGTTCTAGAATCAATGGACGACAGAGTTCTGGTATGTCAGGGTTTCCAAACTCTAGAATCCTTGCATGTCTGAACTCGAGAGTCATTCAATATCCACATTCCAGAACTCTGGATGTCTGAAATATAGAAGCACCAAATGTCTGCATTCTAGAATCGGAATGTCGTGGAATTCTAGAATGCACAGCATGGCGGAATTCTAAATTACTAAAATGCCTGCTATCCGGAAGTTAAGGTGTCTGACATCCAGAATGCTACCACGTCAGAATTATACCATTCTGAAACATTCTGGGATCTAGAATCAATGGACGGCTGAGTTCCAGAATGTCAGGCTGGAAAAACTCTAGAATCCTTGCGTGTCTGAACTCGAGAGTCATTCAATGTCCACATTCTAGAACTCTGGATGTCTGAATTAAAGAAGCACCAAATGTCGGCATTCTAGAAACGTAATGTGGCGGAATTCTAGAATGCACAGCACGGCGGAATTCTGAATTCCTAAAATGCCTGCTATCCGGAAGTTAAGGTGTCTGACATCCAGAATGCTACCACGTCAGAATTATACCATTCTGAAAGATTCTGGGATCTAGAGTCAATGGACGGCTGAGTTCCAGAATGTCAGGGTATCCAAACTCTAGAATCCTTGCGTGTCTGAACCCGAGAGTCATTCAATGTCCACATTCCAGAACTCTGGATGTCTGAATTATAGAAGCACCAAATGTCTGCATTCTAGAATCGGAATGTGGCGGAATTCTAGAATGCACAGCACGGCAGAATTCTAAAGCCCTACAATGCCTGCTATCCGGAAGTTAAGGTGTCTGACATCCAAAAGGCAACCACGTCAGAATTATACCATTCTGAAACATTCTGGGATCTAGAATCAATGGACGGCTGAGTTCCAGAATCTCAGGGTGGCAAAACTCTAGAATCCTTGCGGGTCTGAACTGGAGAATCATTCAATGTCCACATTCTAGAGCTCTGGATGTCGGAATTATAGAAGCACCAAATGTCTGCATTCTGGAATCGGAATGTGGCGGAATTCTAGAATGCACAGCACGGCGGAATTCTAAAGTCCTACAATGCCTGCTGTCCGGAAGTTAAGGTGTCTGACATCCACAATGCTGCCACGTCAGAATTATACCATTCTGAAACATTCTGGGATCTAGAGTCAATGGACGGCTGAGTTCCAGAATGTCATGGTGTCCAAACTCTAGAATCTTTGCGTGTATGAACTTGAGAGTCATTCAATGTCCACATTCCAGAACTCTGGATGTCTGAATTATAGAAGCACCAAATGCCTGCATTCTAGAATCGGAATGTGGTGGAATTCTAGAATGCACAGCACGGCGGAATTCTAAAGTCCTAAAATGCCTCCTAGCCGAAAGTTAAGGTGTCTGACGAACAGAATGTTACTAGCTCAGCATTTTACCGTTCTGAGAGATTCTGGGTTCTAGAATCAATGGACGGCAGAGTTCTGGAATGTCAGGTTGTCCAATCTCTAGAATTCTTGCGTGTATGAACTCGAGAGTCATTCAATGTCCACATTCCGGATCACAGGTTGTCTGAATTCCAGAAGCACCAAATGTCTGCATTCTAGAATCGGAATGTGGCGGAATTCTAGAATGCACAGCACGGCGGAATTCGAATGTCCTAAAATGCCTGCTATCGGGAAGTTAAGGTGACTGACATCCAGAATGCTACCACGTCAGAAATATACCATTCTGAAAGATTCTGGGATCTAGAATCAATGGACGGCTGAGTTCCAGAATGTCAGGCTGGCAAAACTCTAGAATCCTTGCGTTTCTGAACCCGAGAGTCATTCAATGTCCACATTCCAGAACTCTGGATGTCTGAATTATAGAAGCACCAAATGTCTGCATTCTAGGATCGGAATATGGTGGAATTCTAGAATGCACAGCACGGCAGAATTCTAAAGTGCTAAAATACCTCCTAGCCGAATGTTAAGGTGTCTGACGACCAGAATGCTACTAGGTCAGCATTCTACACTTCTGAGAGATTCTGGGTTCTAGAATTCATGGACGGCAGAGTTCTGGAATGCCAGGGTGTCCAAACTATAGAATCCTTGCGTGTATGAACTCGAGAGTCATTCAATGTCCACATTCCGGATCACAGGGTGTCTGAATTCCAGAAACACCAAATGTCTGCATTCTAGAATCGGAATGTGGCAGAATTCTAGAATGCACAGCACGTCGGTATTCGAATGTCCTAAAATGCCTGCTATCGGGAAGTTAAGGTGTCTGACATCCAGAATGCTACCACGTCAGAATTATACCATTCAGAAGGATTCTGGGATCTAGAATCAATGGACGGCTGAGTTCCAGAATGTCAGGGTGGCAAAACTCTAGAATCCTTGCGTGTCTGAACTCGAGAGTCATTCAATGTCCACATTCCAGAACTCTGGATGTCTGAAATATAGAAGCACCAAATGTCTGCATTCTAGAATCGGAATGTGGCGGAATTCTAGAATGCACAGCACAGCGGAATTCTAAAGTCGTAAAATGCCGCCTAGCCGAAAGTTAAGGTGTCTGACGAACAGAATGTTACTAGGTCAGCATCCTACGGTTCTGAGAGATTCTGGGTTCTAGAATCAATGTACGGCAGAGTTCTGGAATGTCAGGTTGTCTAAACTCTAGAATTCTTGCGTGTATGAACTCGAGAGTCATTCAATGTCGACATTCCGGATCACAGGGTGTCTGAATTCCAGAAGCACCAAATGTCTGCATTCTAGAATCGGAATGTGGCGGAATTCTAGAATGCACAGTACGGCGGAATTCTAAAGTCCTAAAATGCCTGCTATCCTGAAGTTAAGCTGTCTGACATCCAGAATGTTACTAGGTCAGCATTCTACCGTTCTGAGAGATTCTGGGTTCTAAAATCAATGGACGGCAGAGTTCTGGAATGTCAGGGTGTCCAAACTCTAGAATCCTTGCGTGTATGAACTCGAGAGTCATTCATTGTCCACATTCCGGATCACAGGGTGTCTGAATTCCAGAAGCACCAAATGTCTGCATTCTAGAATCGGAATGTGGCGGAATTCTAGAATGCACAGTACGGCGGAATTCTAAAGTCCTAAAATGCCTGCTATCCTGAAGTTAAGCTGTCTGACATCCAGAATGCTACCACGTCAGAATTATACCATTCTGAAAGATTCTGAGATCTAGAATCAATGGACGGCTGAGTTCCAGAATGTCAGGTTGGCAAAACTCTAGTATCCTTGCGTGTCTGAAGTCGAGATTCATTCAATGTCCACATTCCAGAACTCTGGATGTCTGAATTATAGAAGCACCAAATGTCTGCATTCTAGAATCGGAATGTGGCGGAATTCTAGAATGCACAGCACGGCGGAATTCTAAAGTCCTAAAATGCCTGCTATCTGGAAGTTAAGGTGTCTGACATCCAGAATGCTACCACGTCAGAATTATACCATTCTGAAACATTCTGGGATCTAGAGTCAATGGACGGCTGAGTTCCAGAATATCAGGGTGTCCAAACTCTAGAATCCTTGCGTGTCTGAACTCGAGAGTCATTCAATGTCCACATTCCAGTACTCTGGATGTCTGAATTATAGAAGCACAGAATGTCGGCATTCTAGAATCGGAATGTGGCGGAATTCTAGAATGCACAGCACGGCGGAATTCTAGAGTCCTAAAATGCCTGCTATCTAGAAGTTAAGGTGTCTGACATCCAGAATGCTACCACGTCAGAATTATACCATTCTGAAAGATTATGGGATCTAGAATCAATGGACGGCTGAGTTCCAGAATGTCAGGGTAGCAAAACTCTAGAATCCTTGCGTGTCTGAACTCCAGAGTCATTCAATGTCCACATTCCAGAACTCTGGATATCTGAATTATAGAAGCACCAAATGTCTGCATTCTAGAATCGGAATGTGGTGGAATTGTAGAATGCACAGCACGGCGGAATTCTAAAGTCCTAAAATGCCTACTATCCGGAAGTTAAGTTGTCTGACATCCAGAATGCTACCACGTCAGAATTATACCATTCTGAAAGATTATGGGATCTAGAATCAATGGACGGCTGAGTTCCAGAATGTCAGGGTAGCAAAACTCTAGAATCCTTGCGTGTCTGAACTCGAGAGTCATTCAATATCCACATTCCAGAACTCTGGATGTCTGAATTATAGAAGCACCAAATGTCTGCATTCTAGAATCGGAATGTGGCGGAATTCTAGAATGCACAGCACGGCGGAATTCTAAAGTCCTAAAATGCCGCCTAGCCGAAAGGTAAGGTGTCTGACGACCAGAATGTTACTAGGTCAGCATTCTACCGTTCTGAGAGATTCTGGGATCTAGAATCAATGGACGGCTGAGTTCCAGAATGTCAGGGTGGCAAAACTCTAGAATCCTTGGGTGTCTGAACTCGAGAGTCATTCAATGTCCACATTCAAGAACTCTGGATGTCTGAAATATAGAAGCACCAAATGTCTGCATTCTAGAATCGGAATGTGGCGGAATTGTGGAATGCACAGCACGGCGGAATTCTAAAGTCGTAAAATGCCTCCTAGCTGAAATTTAAGGTGTCTGACGACCAGAATGTTACTGGGTCAGCATTCTACCGTTCTGAGAGATTCTGAGATCTTGAATCAATGCACGGCAGTGTTCTGGAATATCAGGGTTTCCAAACTCTAGAATCCTTGCATGTCTGAACTCGAGAGTCATTCAATATCCATATTCCGGATCACAGGGTGTCTGAATTCCAGAAACACCAAATGTCTGCATTCTAGAATCGGAATGTGGCGGAATTCTACAATGCACAGCACGGCGGAATTCTAAAATCCTTAAATGCCTGCTATCCAGAAGTTAAGGTGTCTGACATCCAGAATGCTACCACGTCAGAAATATACCATTCTGAAAGATTCTGGGATCTAGAATCAATGGACGGCTGAGTTCCAGAATGTCAGGGTGGCAAAACTCTAGAATCCTTGCGTGTCTGAACTCGAGAGTCATTCAATGTCCACATTCCAGAACTCTGGATGTCTGAATTATAGAAGCACCAAATGTCTGCATTCTAGAATCGGAATGTGGCGGAATTCTAGAAAGCACAGAACGGCAGAATTCTAAAGTCCTAAAATGCCTTCTATCGGGAAGGTAAGGTGTCTGACATCCAGAATGCTACCACGTCAGAATTATACCATTCTGAATCATTCTGGGATCTAGAATCAATGGACGGCTGAGTTCCAGAATGTCAGGGTGGCAAAACTCTAGAATCCTTGCCTGTCTGAACTCGATGGTCATTCAATATCCACATTCCAGAACTCTGGATGACTGAAATATAGAAGCACCAAATGTCTGAATTCTAGAATCGGAATGTGGCGGAATTCTAGAAGGCACAGCACGGCGGAATTCTAAAGTCCTAAAATGCCTGCTATCCGGAAGTTAAGGTGTCTGACATCCAGAATGCTACCACGTCAGAATTATACCATTCTGAAACATTCTGGGATCTAGAGTCAATGGACGGCTGAGTTCCAGAATGTCAGGGTGTCCAAACTCTAGAATACTTGCGTGTCTGAACTCGAGAGTCATTCAATGTCCACATTCCAGAACTCTGGATGTCTGAATTATAGAAACACCAAATGTCTGCATTCTAGTATCGGAATGTGGCAGAATTCTAGAATGCACAGCACGGCGGAATTCTAAAGTCCTAAAATGCCTGCTATCCGGAAGTTAAGGTGTCTAACAGCCAGAATGCTACCACGTCAGAATTATACCATTCTGAAACATTCTGGGATCTAGAATCAATGGACGGCGAAGTTCCAGAATGTCAGGGTTTCCAAACTCTAGAATCCTTGCGTGTCTGAACTCGAGATTCATTCAATATCCACATTCCAGAACTCTGGATATCTGAAATATAGAAGCACCAAATGTCTGCATTCTAGAATCGGAATGTGGCGGAATTCTAGAATGCACAGCACGGCAGAATTCTAAAGGCTTAAAATGCCTGCTATCTGGAAGTTAAGGTGTCTGACATCCAGAATGTTACTAGGTCAGCATTCTATCGTTCTGACAGATTCTGTGTTCTAGTAACAATGGATGGCAGAGTTCTGGAAAGTCAGGGTGTCCAAACTCTAGAATCCTTGCATGTCTGAACTCGAGAGTCATTGAATGTCCACATTCTGGATCACAGGGTGTCTGAATTCCAGAAGCACCAAATGTCTGCATTCTAGGATCGGAATGTGGCGGAATTCTACAATGCACAGCACGGCGGAATTCTAAAGTCCTTAAATGCCTGCTATCCAGAAGTTAAGGTGTCTGACATCCAGAATGCTACCACGTCAGAATTATACCATTCTGAAAGATTCTGGGATCTAGAATCAATGGACGGCTGAGTTCCAGAATGTCAGGGTGGCAAAACTCTAGAATTCTTGCGTGTCTGAACTCGAGAGTCATTCAATGATTACATTCCAGAACTCTGGATGTGTGAATTATAGAAGCACCAAATGTCTACATTCTAGAATCGGAATGTGGCGGAATTCAAGAATGCACTGAACGGCAGAATTCTAAAGTCCTAAAATGCCTTCTATCGGGAAGTTAAGGTGTCTGACATCCAGAATGCTACAACGTCAGAATTATACCATTCTGAAACATTCTGGGATCTAGAGTCAATGGACGGCTGAGTTCCAGAATGTCAGGGTGGCAAAACTCTAGAATCCTTGCCTGTCTGAACTCGAGGGTCATTCAATATCTACATTCCAGAACTCTGGATGTCTGAAATATAGAAGCACCAAATGTCTGCATTCTAGAATCGGAATGTGGCGGAATTCTAGAATGCACAGCACGGCGGATTTCTAAAGTCCTAAAATGCCTGCTATCCGGAAGTTAAGGTGTCTGACATCCAGAATGCTACCACGTCAGAATTATGCCATTCTGAAACATTCTGGGATCTAGAGTCAATGGACGGCTGAGTTCCAGAATGTCAGGGTGTCCAAACTCTAGAATCCTTCCGTGTCTGAACTCGAGAGTCATTCAATGTCCACATTCCAGAACTCTGGATGTCTGAATTATAGAAACACCAAATGTCTGCATTCTAGAATCGGAATGTGGCAGAATTCTAGAATGCACAGCACGGCGGAATTCTAAAGTCCTAAAATGCCTGCTATCCGGAAGTTAAGGTGTCTGACATCCAGAATGCTACCACGTCAGAATTATACCATTCTGAAACATTCTGGGATCTAGAATCAATGGACGGCGAAGTTCCAGAATGTCAGGGTTTCCAAACACTAGAATCCTTGCTTGTCTGAACTCGAGAGTCATTCAATATCCACATTCCAAAACTCTGGATGTCTGAAATATAGAAGCACCAAATGTCTGCATTCTAGAATCGGAATGTGGCGGAATTCCAGAATGCACAGCACGGCAGAATTCTAAAGTCCTAAAATGCCTGCTATCTGGAAGTTAAGGTGTCTGACATCCAGAAAGTTACTAGGTCAGCATTCTACCGTACTGACAGATTCTGGGTTCTAGAATCAATGGACGGCTGAGTTCCAGAATGTCAGGGTGGCAAAACTCTAGTATCCTTGCGTGTCTGAACTCGAGAGTCATTCAATGTCCACATTCCAGAACTCTGGATGTCTGAATTATAGAAGCACCAAATGTCTGCATTCTAGAATTGGAATGTGGCGGAATTCTAGAATGCACAGCACGGCGGAATTCTAAAGTCCTAAAATGCCTGCTATCCGGAAGTTAAGGTGTCTGCCATCCAGAATGCTACCACATCAGAATTGTACCATTCTGAAACATTCTGGGATCTAGAGTCAATGGACGGCTGAGTTCCAGAATGTCAGGGTGTCCAAACTCTAGAATCATTGCGTGTCTGAACTCGAGAGTCATTCAATGTCCACATTCCAGAGCTCTGGATGTCTGAATTATAGAAGCACCAAATGTCTGCATTCTAGAATCCGAATGTGGCAGAATTCTAAAATGCACACCACGTCGGAATTCTAAAGTCCTAAAATGCCTGCTATCCGGAAGTTAAGGTGTCTGACATCCAGAATGCTACCACGTCAGAATTATACCATTCTGAAACATTCTGGGATCTAGAATCAATGGACGGCTGAGTTACAGAATGTCAGGGTGGGAAAACTCTAGAATACTTGTGTGTGTGAACTCGAGAGTCATTCAATGTCCACATTCCAGAACTCTGGATGTCTGAATTATAGAAGCACCAAATGTCTGCATTCTAGAATCGGAATGTGGTGGAATTCTAGAATGCACAGCACAGCGGAATCCTAAAGTCCTAAAATGCCACCTAGCCGAAAGGTAAGGTGTCTGACGACCAGAATGTTACTGGGTCAGCATCCTACCGTTCTGAGAGATTCTGGGTTCTAGAATCAATGGACGGCAGAGTTCTGGAATGTCAGGGTGTCCAAACTCTAGAATCCTTGCGTGTCTGAACTCGAGAGTCATTCAATGACCACATTCCGGATCACAGGGTGTCTGAATTCCAGAAGCACCAAATGTCTGCATTCTAGAATCGGAATGTGGCGGAATTCTAGAATGCACAGCATGGCGGAATTCGAATGTCCTAAAATGCCTGCTATCGGGAAGTTAAGGTGTCTGACATCCAGAATGCTACCACGTCAGAATTATACCATTCTGAAAGATTCTGGGATCTAGAATCAATGGACGGCTGAGTTCCAGAATGTCATTGTTTCCAAATTCTAGAATCCTTGCGTGTCTGAACTCGAGAGTCATTCAATATCCACATTCCAGAACTCTGGATGTCTGAAATATAGAAGCACCAAATGTCTGCATTCTAGAATCGGAATGTGGCGGAATTCTAGAATGCACAGCACGGCAGAATTCTAAAGTCCTAAAATGCCTGCTATCTGGAAGTTAAGGTGTCTGACATCCAGAATGTTACTAGGTCAGCATTCTACCGTTCTGAGAGATTCTGGGTTCTAAAATCAATGGACGGCAGAGTTCTGGAATGTCAGGGTGTCCAAACTCTAGAATCCTTGCGTATATGAACTCGAGAGTCATTCATTGTCCACATTCCGGATCACAGGGTGTCTGAATTCCAGAAGCACCAAATGTCTGCATTCTAGAATCGGAATGTGGCGGAATTCTAGAATGCACAGTACGGCGGAATTCTAAAGTCCTAAAATGCCTGCTATCCTGAAGTTAAGCTGACTGACATCCAGAATGCTACCACGTCAGAATTATACCATTCTGAATGATTCTGGGATCTAGAATCAATGGACGGCTGAGTTCCAGAATGTCAGGTTGGCAAAACTCTAGTATCCTTGCGTGTCTGAACTCGAGAGTCATTCAATGTCCACATTCCAGAACTCTGGATGTCTGAATTATAGAAGCACCAAATGTCTGCATTCTAGAATCGGAATGTGGCGGAATTCTAGAATGAACACCACGGCGGAATTCTAAAGTCCTAAAATGCCTGCTATCCGGAAGTTAAGGTGTCTGACATCCAGAATGCTACCACGTCAGAATTATACCATTCTGAAACATTCTGGGATCTAGAATCAATGGACGGCTGAGTTCCAGAATATCAGGGTGTCCAAACTCTAGAATCCTTGTGTGTCTGAACTCAAGAGTCATTCAATGTCCACCTTCCAGAACTCTGGATGCCTGAAATATAGAAGCACCAAATGTCTGCATTCTAGAATCGGAATGTGGCAGAATTCTAGAATGCACAGCACGGCGGAATTCTAAAGTCCTAAAATGCCTGCTATCCGGAAGTTAAGGTGTCTAACATCCAGAATGCTACCACGTCGGAATTATACCATTCTGAAACATTCTGGGATCTAGAATCAATGGACGGCGAAGTTCCAGAATGTCAGGGTTTCCAAACTCTAGAATCCTTGCGTGTCTGAACTCGAGATTTATTCAATATCCACATTCCAGAACTCTGGATATCTGAAATATAGAAGCACCAAATGTCTGCATTCTAGAATCGGAATGTGGCGGAATTCTAGAATGCACAGCACGGCAGAATTCTAAAGTCCTAAAATGCCTGCTATCTGGAAGTTAAGGTGTCTGACATCCAGAATGCTACCACGTCAGAATTATACCATTCTGAAACATTCTGGGATCTAGAGTCAATGGACGGCTGAGTTCCAGAATGTCAGGGTGGCAAAACTCTAGTATCCTTGCGTGTCTGAACTCGAGAGTCATTCAATGTCCACATTCCAGAACTCTGGATGTCTGAATTATAGAAGCACCAAATGTCTGCATTCTAGAATTGGAATGTGGCGGAATTCTAGAATGCACAGCACGGCGGAATTCTAATGTCCTAAAATGCCTGCTATCCGGAAGTTAAGGTGTCTGCCATCCAGAATGCTACCACATCAGAATTGTACCATTCTGAAACATTCTGGGATCTAGAGTCAATGGACGGCTGAGTTCCAGAATGTCAGGGTGTCCAAACTCTAGAATCCTTGCGTGTCTGAACTCGAGAGTCATTCAATGTCCACATTCCAGAGCTCTGGATGTCTGAATTATAGAAGCACCAAATGTCTGCATTATAGAATCCGAATGTGGCAGAATTCTAGAATGCACAGCACGTTGGAATTCTAAAGTCCTAAAATGCCTGCTATCCGGAAGTTAAGGTGTCTGACATCCAGAATGCTACCACGTCAGAATTATACCATTCTGAAACATTCTGGGATCTAGAATCAATGGACGGCTGAGTTACAGAATGTCAGGGTGGCAAAACTCTAGAATACTTGTGTGTCTGAACTCGAGAGTCATTCAATGTCCACATTCCAGAACTCTGGATGTCTGAATTATAGAAGCACCAAATGTCTGTATTCTAGAATCGGAATGTGGTGGAATTCTAGAATGCACAGCACAGCGGAATCCTAAAGTCCTAAAATGCCACCTAGCCGAAAGGTAAGGTGTCTGACGACCAGAATGTTACTGGGTCAGCATCCTACCGTTCTGAGAGATTCTGGGTTCTAGAATCAATGGACGGCAGAGTTCTGGAATGTCAGGGTGTCCAAACTCTAGAATCCTTGCGTGTCTGAACTCGAGAGTCATTCAATGACCACATTCCGGATCACAGGGTGTCTGAATTCCAGAAGCACCAAATGTCTGCATTCTAGAATCGGAATGTGGCGGAATTCTAGAATGCACAGCATGGCGGAATTCGAATGTCCTAAAATGCCTGCTATCGGGAAGTTAAGGTGTCTGACATCCAGAATGCTACCACGTCAGAATTATACCATTCTGAAAGATTCTGGGATCTAGAATCAATGGACGGCTGAGTTCCAGAATGTCATTGTTTCCAAATTCTAGAATCCTTGCGTGTCTGAACTCGGGAGTCATTCAATGTCCACATTCCAGTACTCTGGATGTCTGAATTATAGAAGCACCGAATGTCGGCATTCTAGAATCGGAATGTGGCGGAATTCTAGAATGCACAGCACGGCGGAATTCTAAAGTCCTAAAATGCCTGCTATCAAGAAGTTAAGGAGTCTGACATCCAGAATGCTACCACGTAAGAAGTATACCATTCTGAAAGATTCTGGGATCTAGAATCAATGGACGGCTGAGTTCCAGAATGTCAGGGTAGCAAAATTCAAGAATCCTTGCGTGTCTGAACTCCAGAGTCATTCAATGTCCACATTCCAGAACTCTGGATATCTGTATTATAGAAGCACCAAATGTCTGCATTCTAGAATCGGAATGTGGTGGAATTCTAGAATGCACAGCACGGCAGAATTCTAAAGTCCTAAAATGCCTGCTATCCGGAAGTTAAGGTGTCTGACATCCAGAATGCTACCACATCAGAATTGTACCTTTCTGAAACATTCTGGGATCTAGAGTCAATGGACGGCTGAGTTCCAGAATGTCAGGGTGTCCAAACTCTAGAATCCTTGCGTGTCTGAACTCGAGAGTCATTCAATGTCCACATTCCAGAACTCTGGATATCTGAATTATAGAAGCACCAAATGTCTGCATTCTAGAATCGGAATGTGGCGGAATTCTAGAATGCACAGCACGGTGGAATTCTAAAGTCCTAAAATGCCTGCTATCCAGAAGTTAAGGTGTCTGACATCCAGAATGTTACCACTTCAGAATTATACCATTCGGAAACATTTTGGGATCTAGAATCAATGGACGGCTGAGTTCCAGAATGTCAGGGTGGCAAAACTCTAGAATACTTGGGTGTCTGAACTCGAGAGTCATTCAATGTCCACATTCCAGAACTCTGGATGTCTGAAATATAGAAGCACCAAATGTCTGCATTCTAGAATCGGAATGTGGCGGAAATGTGGAATGCACAGCACGGCGGAACTCTAAAGTCCTAAAATGCCTCCTAGCCGAAATTTAAGGTGTCTGACGACCAGAATGTTACTAGGTCAGCATTGTACCGTTCTGAGAGATTCTGCGTTCTAGAATCATTGTACGGCAGAGTTCTGGAATGTCAGGGTGTCCAAACTCTAGAATCCTACCGTGTGTGAACTCAAGAGTCATTCAATGTCCACATTCCGGATCACAGGGTGTCTGAATTCCAGAAGCACCAAATGTCTGCATTCTAGAATCGGAATGTGGCGGAATTCTAGAATGCACAGCACGGTGGAATTCGAATGTCTTAAAATGCCTGCTATCGGGAAGTTAAGGTGTCTGACATCCAGAATGCTACCACGTCAGAATTATACCATTCTGAAAGATTCTGGGATCTAGAATCAATATACGGCTGAGTTCCAGAATGTCAGGGTTTCCAAACTCTAGAATCCTTGCGTGTCTGAACTCGAGAGTCATTCAATATCCACATTCCAGAACTCTGGATGTCTGAAATATAGAAGAACCAAATGTCTGCATTCTAGAATTGGAATGTGGCGAAATTCTAGAATGCACAGCACGGCAGAATTCTAAAGTCCTAAAATGCCTGCTATCTGGAAGTTAATGTGTCTGACATCAAGAATGTTACTAGGTCAGCATTCTACCGTTCTGAGAGATTCTGGCTTCTAGAATCAATGGACGGCAGAGTTCTGGAATGTCAGGGTGTCCAAACTCTAGAATCCTTGCGTGTCTGAACTCGAGAGTCATTCAATGACCACATTCCGGATCACAGGGTGTCTGAATTCCAGAAGCACCAAATGTCTGCATTCTAGAATCGGAACGTGGCGGAATACTAGAATACACAGCACGGCGTAATTCTAAAGTCCTAAAATGCCTGCTATCCAGAAGTTAAGGTGTCTGACATCCAGAATGCTACCACATCAGAATTATACCATTCTGAAAGATTCTGGGATCTAGATTCAATGGATGGCTGAGTTCCAGAATGTCAGGTTGGCAAAACTCTAGAATCCTTGCGTGCCTGAACTCGAGAGTCATTCAATGTCCAGAATCCAGAATTCTGGATGTCTGAATTATAGATGCACCAAATGTCTGCATTCTAGGATCGGAATGTGGCGGAATTCTAGAATGCACAGCACGGCAGAATTCTAAAGTCCTAAAATGCCTGCTATCCGGAAGTTAAGGTGTCTGATATCCACAATGTTACCACTTCAGAATTATACCATTCGGAAACATTCTGGGATCTAGAATCAATGGACGGCTGAGTTCCAGAATGTCAGGGTGGCAAAACTCTAGAATACTTGTGTGTCTGAAATCGAGAGTCATTCAATGTCCACATTCCAGAACTCTGGATGTCTGAAATATAGAAGCACCAAATGTCGGCATTCTAGAATCGGAATGTGGCGGAATTGTGGAATGCACAGCACGGCGGAATTCTAAACTCCTAAAATGCCTCCTAGCCGAAATTTAAGGTGTCTGACGACCAGAATGTTACTAGGTCAGCATTGTACCGTTCTGAGAGATTCTGCGTTCTAGAATCAATGGACGGCAGAGTTCTGGAATGTCAGGGTGTCCAAACTCTAGAATCCTTGCCTGTCTGAACTCGAGAGGCATTCAATGTCCACATTCCGGATCACAGGGTGTCTGAATTCCAGAAGCACCAAATGTCTGCATTCTTGAAGCGGAATGTGGCGGAATTCTAGAATGCACAGCACGGCGGAATTCTAAAGTCCTAAAATGCCTGCTATCGGGAAGTTAAGGTGTCTGACATCCAGAATGCTAACACGTCAGAATTATACCATTCTGAAAGATTCTGGGATCTAGAATCAATGGACGGCTGAGTTCCAGAATGTCAGGGTGTCCAAACTCTAGAATCCTTGCGTGTCTGAACTCGAGAGTCATTCAATGTTCACATTCCAGAACTCTGGATGTCTGAATTATAGAAGCACCAAATGTCTGCATTCTAGAATCGGAATGTGGCAGAATTCTAGAATGCAGAGCACGGCGGAATTCTAAAGTCCTAAAATGCCTGCTATGCAGAAGTTAAGGTGTCTGACATCCAGAATGCTACCACGTCAGAATTATACCGTTCTGAAACATTCTGGGATCTAGAATCAATGGACGGCTGAGTTCCAGAATGTCAGGGTGGCAAAACTCTAGAATCCTTGTCTGTCTAAACTCGAGAGTCATTCAATGACCACATTCCAGAACTCTGGATGTCTGAAATATAGAAGCACCAAAGGTCTGCATTCTAGAATCGGAATGTGGCGGAATACTAGAATGCACAGCACGGCAGAATTCTAAAGTCCTAAAATGCCTGCTATCGGGAAGTTAAGGTGTCTGACATCCAGAATGCTACCACGTCAGAATTATACCATTCTGAAACATTCTGGGATCTAGAGTCAAAGGACGGCTGAGTTCCAGAATGTCAGGGTGGCAAAACTCTAGTATCCTTGCGTGTCTGACCTCGAGAGTCATTCAATGTCCACATTCCAGAACTCTGGATGTCTGAATTATAGAAGCACCAAATGTCTGCATTCTAGAATTGGAATGTGGCGGAATTCTAGAATGCACAGCACGGCGGAATTCTAAAGTCCTAAAATGCCTGCTATCCGGAAGTTAAGGTGTCTGCCATCCAGAATGCTACCACATCAGAATTGTACCATTCTGAAACATTCTGGGATCTAGAGTCAATGGACGGCTGAGTTCCAGAATGTCAGGGTGTCCAAACTCTAGAATCCTTGCGTGTCTGAACTCGAGAGTCATTCAATGTCCACATTCCAGAGCTCTGGATGTCTGAATTATAGAAGCACCAAATGTCTGCATTCTAGAATCCGAATGTGGCAGAATTCTAGAATGCACAGCACGATGGAATTCTAAAGTCCTAAAATGCCTGCTATCCGGAAGTTAAGGTGTCTGACATCCAGAATGCTACCACGTCAGAATTATACCATTCTGAAACATTATGGGATCTAGAATCAATGGACGGCTGAGTTACAGAATGTCAGGGTGGCAAAACTCTAGAATACTTGTGTGTCTGAACTCGAGAGTCATTCAATGTCCACCTTCCAGAACTCTGGATGTCTGAATTATAGAAGCACCAAATGTCTGCATTCTAGAATCGGAATGTGGTGGAATTCTAGAATGCACAGCACAGCGGAATCCTAAAGTCCTAAAATGCCACCTAGCCGAAAGGTAAGGTGTCTGACGACCAGAATGTTACTGGGTCAGCATCCTACCGTTCTGAGAGATTCTGGGTTCTAGAATCAATGGACGGCAGAGTTCTGGAATGTCAGGGTGTCCAAACTCTAGAATCCTTGCGTGTCTGAACTCGAGAGTCATTCAATGACCACATTCCGGATCACAGGGTGTCTGAATTCCAGAAGCACCAAATGTCTGCATTCTAGAATCGGAATGTGGCGGAATTCTAGAATGCACAGCATGGCGGAATTCGAATGTCCTAAAATGCCTGCTATCGGGAAGTTAAGGTGTCTGACATCCAGAATGCTACCACGTCAGAATTATACCATTCTGAAAGATTCTGGGATCTAGAATCAATGGACGGCTGGGTTCCAGAATGTCATTGTTTCCAAATTCTAGAATCCTTGCGTGTCTGAACTCGAGAGTCATTCAATGTCCACATTCCAGTACTCTGGATGTCTGAATTATAGAAGCACCGAATGTCGGCATTCTAGAATCGGAATGTGGCGGAATTCTAGAATGCACAGCACGGCGGAATTCTAAAGTCCTAAAATGCCTGCTATCAAGAAGTTAAGGAGTCTGACATCCAGAATGCTACCACGTCAGAAGTATACCATTCTGAAAGATTCTGGGATCTAGAATCAATGGACGGCTGAGTTCCAGAATGTCAGGGTAGCAAAATTCAAGAATCCTTGCGTGTCTGAACTCCAGAGTCATTCAATGTCCACATTCCAGAACTCTGGATATCTGTATTATAGAAGCACCAAATGTCTGCATTCTAGAATCGGAATGTGGTGGAATTCTAGAATGCACAGCACGGCAGAATTCTAAAGTCCTAAAATGCCTGCTATCCGGAAGTTAAGGTGTCTGACATCCAGAATGCTACCACATCAGAATTGTACCTTTCTGAAACATTCTGGGATCTAGAGTCAATGGACGGCTGAGTTCCAGAATGTCAGGGTGTCCAAACTCTAGAATCCTTGCGTGTCTGAACTCGAGAGTCATTCAATGTCCACATTCCAGAACTCTGGATATCTGAATTATAGAAGCACCAAATGTCTGCATTCTAGAATCGGAATGTGGCGGAATTCTAGAATGCACAGCACGGTGGAATTCTAAGTCCTAAAATGCCTGCTATCCAGAAGTTAAGGTGTCTGACATCCAGAATGTTACCATTTCAGAATTATACCATTCGGAAACATTTTGGGATCTAGAATCAATGGACGGCTGAGTTCCAGAATGTCAGGGTGGCAAAACTCTAGAATACTTGGGTGTCTGAACTCGAGAGTCATTCAATGTCCACATTCCAGAACTCTGGATATCTGAAATATAGAAGCACCAAATGTCTGCATTCTAGAATCGGAATGTCGCGGAATTGTGGAATGCACAGCACGGCGGAATTCTAAAGTCCTAAAATGCCTCCTAGCCGAAATTTAAGGTGTCTGACGACCAGAATGTTACTAGGTCAGCATTGTACCGTTCTGAGAGATTCTGCGTTCTAGAATCATTGTACGGCAGAGTTCTGGAATGTCAGGGTGTCCAAACTCTAGAATCCTACCGTGTGTGAACTCAAGAGTCATTCAATGTCCACATTCCGGATCACAGGGTGTCTGAATTCCAGAAGCACCAAATGTCTGCATTCTAGAATCGGAATGTGGCGGAATTCTAGAATGCACAGCACGGTGGAATTCGAATGTCTTAAAATGCCTGCTATCGGGAAGTTAAGGTGTCTGACATCCAGAATGCTACCACGTCAGAATTATACCATTCTGAAAGATTCTGGGATCTAGAATCAATATACGGCTGAGGTCCAGAATGTCAGGGTTTCCAAACTCTAGAATCCTTGCGTGTCTGAACTCGAGAGTCATTCAATATCCACATTCCAGAACTCTGGATGTCTGAAATATAGAAGAACCAAATGTCTGCATTCTAGATTCGGAAGGTGGCGGAATTCTAGAATGCACAGCACGGCAGAATTCTAAAGTCCTAAAATGCCTGCTATCTGGAAGTTAATGTGTCTGACATCAAGAATGTTACTAGGTCAGCATTCTACCGTTCTGAGAGATTCTGGCTTCTAGAATCAATGGACGGCAGAGTTCTGGAATGTCAGGGTGTCCAAACTCTAGAATCCTTGCGTGTATGAACTCGAGAGTCATTCAATGTCCACATTCCGGATCACAGGGTGTCTGAATTTCAGAAGCACCAAATGTCTGCATTCTAGAATCGGAATGTGGTGGAATTCTAGAATGCACAGCACGGCCGAATTCTAAAGTCCTAAAATGCCTGCTATCCGGAAGTTAAGTTGTCTGACATCCAGAATGATACCACATCAGAATTATACCATTCTGAAACATTCTGGGATCTAGAATCAATGGACGGCTGAGTTCCAGAATGTCAGGGTGTCCAAACTCTAGAATCCTTGCGTGTCTGAACTCGAGAGGCATTCAATATCCACATTCCAGAACTCTGGATGTCTGAAATATAGAAGCACCAATTGTCTGCATTCTAGAATCGGAATGTGGCGGAATTCTAGAATGCACAGCACGGCAGAATTCTAAAGGCCTAATATGCCTCCTAGCCGAAAGGAAAGGTGTCTGACGACCAGAATGTTACTAGGTCAGCATTCTACCGTTCTGAGAGATTCTGGCTTCTAGAATCAATGGACGGCAGAGTTCTGGAATGTCAGGGTGTCCAAACTCTAGAATCCTTGCGTGTCTGAACTCGAGAGTCATTCAATGACCACATTCCGGATCACAGGGTGTCTGAATTCCAGAAGCACCAAATGTCTGCATTCTAGAATCGGAACGTGGCGGAATACTAGAATACACAGCACGGCGTAATTCTAAAGTCCTAAAATGCCTGCTATCCAGAAGTTAAGGTGTCTGACATCCAGAATGCTACCACATCAGAATTATACCATTCTGAAAGATTCTGGGATCTAGATTCAATGGATGGCTGAGTTCCAGAATGTCAGGTTGGCAAAACTCTAGAATCCTTGCGTGTCTGAACTCGAGAGTCTTTCAATGTCCAGAATCCAGAATTCTGGATGTCTGAATTATAGATGCACCAAATGTCTGCATTCTAGGATCGGAATGTGGCGGAATTATAGAATGCACAGCACGGCAGAATTCTAAAGTCCTAAAATGCCTGCTATCCGGAAGTTAAGGTGTCTGATATCCACAATGTTACCACTTCAGAATTATACCATTCGGAAACATTCTGGGATCTAGAATCAATGGACGGCTGAGTTCCAGAATGTCAGGGTGGCAAAACTCTAGAATACTTGTGTGTCTGAAATCGAGAGTCATTCAATGTCCACATTCCAGAACTCTGGATGTCTGAAATATAGAAGCACCAAATGTCTGCATTCTAGAATCGGAATGTGGCGGAATTGTGGAATGCACAGCACGGCGGAATTCTAAACTCCTAAAATGCCTCCTAGCCGAAATTTAAGGTGTCTGACGACCAGAATGTTACTAGGTCAGCATTGTACCGTTCTGAGAGATTCTGCGTTCTAGAATCAATGGACGGCAGAGTTCTGGAATGTCAGGGTGTCCAAACTCTAGAATCCTTGCCTGTCTGAACTCGAGAGGCATTCAATGTCTACCTTCCGGATCACAGGGTGTCTGAATTCCAGAAGCACCAAATGTCTGCATTCTTGAAGCGGAATGTGGCGGAATTCTAGAATGCACAGCACGGCGGAATTCGAAAGTCCTAAAATGCCTGCTATGGGGAAGTTAAGGTGTCTGACATCCAGAATGCTACCACGTCAGAATTATACCATTCTGAAAGATTCTGGGATCTAGAATCAATGGACGGCTGAGTTCCAGAATGTCAGGGTGTCCAAACTCTAGAATCCTTGCGTGTCTGAACTCGAGAGTCATTCAATGTTCACATTCCAGAACTCTGGATGTCTGAATTATAGAAGCACCAAATGTCTGCATTCTAGAATCGGAATGTGGCAGAATTCTAGAATGCAGAGCACGGCGGAATTCTAAAGTCCTAAAATGCCTGCTATGCAGAAGTTAAGGTGTCTGACATCCAGAATGCTACCACGTCAGAATTATACCGTTCTGAAACATTCTGGGATCTAGAATCAATGGACGGCTGAGTTCCAGAATGTCAGGGTGGCAAAACTCTAGAATCCTTGTCTGTCTGAACTCGAGAGTCATTCAATGACCACATTCCAGAACTCTGGATGTCTGAAATATAGAAGCACCAAAGGTCTGCATTCTAGAATCGGAATGTGGCGGAATACTAGAATGCACAGCACGGCAGAATTCTAAAGTCCTAAAATGCCTGCTATCTGGAAGTTAAGGTGTCTGACATCCAGAATGTTACTAGGTCAGCATTCTACCGTTCTGAGAGATTCTGGGTTCTAGAATCAATGGACGGCAGAGTTCTGGAATGTCAGGGTGTCCAAACTCTAGAATCCTTGCGTGTCTGAACTCGAGAGTCATTCAATGTCCACATTCTGGATCACAGGGTGTCTGAATTCCAGAAGCACCAAATGTCTGCATTCTAGAATTGGAATGTGGCGGAATTCTAGAAAGCACAGCACGGCGGAATTCTAAAGTCCTAAAATGCCTGCTATCCAGAAGTTAAGGTGTCTGACATCCAGAATGCTACCACGTCAGAATTATACCATTCTGAAAGATTCTGGGATCTACAATCAATGGACGGCTGAGTTCCAGATTGTCAGTGTGGCAAAACTCAAGAATCCTGGCGTGTCTGAACTCGAGAGTCATTCAATGTCCACATTCCAGAACTCTGGATGTCTGAAATATAGAAGCACCAAATGTCTGCATTCTAGAATCGGAATGTGGCGGAATTCTGGAATGCACAGCACGGTGGAATTCAAAATCGTAAAATGCCTACTAGCCGAAAGTTAAGGTGTCTGACTACCAGAATGTTACTAGGTCAGCATTCTACCGTTCTGAGAGATTCTGGTTCTAGAATCAATGTACGGCAGAGTTCTGGAATGTCAGGGTGTCCAAACTCTAGAATACTTGCGTGTCTGAACTCGAGAATCATTCAATGTCCACATTCCAGAACTCTGGATGTCTGAATTATAGAAGCACCAAATGTCTGCATTCTAGAATCGGAATGTGGCGGAATTCTAGAATACACAGCACGGCGTAATTCTAAAGTCCTAAAATGCCTGCTATACAGAAGTTAAGGTGTCTGACATCCAGAATGCCACCACATCAGAATTATACCGTTCTGAAACATTCTGGGATCTAGAATCAATGGACGGCTGAGTTCCAGAATGTCAGGGTGGCAAAACTCTAGAATCTTTGTCTGTCTGAACTCGAGAGTCATTCAATGACCACATTCCAGAACTCTGGATGTCTGAAATATAGAAGCACCAAAGGTCTGCATTCTAGAATCGGAATGTGGCGGAATACTAGAATGCACAGCACGGCAGAATTCTAAAGTCCTAAAATGCCTGCTATGTGGAAGTCAAGGTGTCTGACATCCAGAATGTTACTAGGTCAGCATTCTACCGTTCTGAGAGATTCTGGGTTCTAGAATCAATGGACGGCAGAGTTCTGGAATGTCAGGGTGTCCAAACTCTAGAATCCTTGCGTGTCTGAGCTCGAGAGTCATTCAATGTCCACATTCGGGATCACAGGGTTTCTGAATTCCAGAAGCACCAAATGTCTGCATTCTAGAATCGGAATGTGGCGGAATTCTAGAAAGCACAGCACGGCGGAATTCTAAAGTCCTAAAATGCCTGCTATCCAGAAGTTAAGGTGTCTGACATCCAGAATGCTACCACATCAGAATTATACCATTCTGAAAGATTCTGGGATCTACAATCAATGGACGGCTGAGTTCCAGATTGTCAGTGTGGAAAAACTCAAGAATCCTGGCGTGTCTGAACTCGAGAGTCATTCAATGTCCACATTCCAGAACTCTGGATGTCTGAAATATAGAAGCACCAAATGTCTGCATTCTAGAATCGGAATGTGGCGGAATTCTGGAATGCACAGCACGGTGGAATTCAAAATCCTAAAATGCCTACTAGCCGAAAGTTAAGGTGTCTGACGACCAGAATGTTACTAGGTTAGCATTCTACCGTTCTGAGAGATTCTGGGTTCAAGAATCAATGGACGGCAGAGTTCTGGAATGTCAGGGTGTCCAAAGTCTAGAATCCTTGCGTGTCTGAACTCGAGAGTTATTCAATGTAAACATTCCAGAACTCTGGATGTCTGAATTATAGAAGCAACAAATATCTGCATTCTAGAATCGGAATGTGGCGGAATTCTAGAATGCACAGCACGGCAGAATTCTACAGACCTAAAATGCCTGCTATCTGGAAGTTAAGGTGTCTGACATCCAGAATGTTACTAGGTCAGCATTCTACCGTTCTGAGAGATTCTGTGTTCTAGAATCAATGGATGGCAGAGTTCTGGAATGTCAGGGTGTCCAAACTCAAGAATCCTTGCGTGTCTGAACTTGAGAGTCATTCAATGTCCACATTCCGGATCACAGTTTGTCTGAATTCCAGAAGCACCAAATGTCTGCATTCTAGAATCGGAATTTGGCGGAATTCTAGAATGCACAACACGGCGGAATTCTAAATTCCTAAAATGCCTGCTATCCAGAAGTTAAGGTGTCTGACATCCAGAAAGCTACCACGTCAGAATTATACCATTCTGAAAGATTCTGGGATCTAGAATCAATGGATGGCTGAGTTCCAGATTGTCAGGGTTTCCAAACTCTAGAATCCTTGCGTGTCTGAACTCGAGAGTCATTCAATGTCCACATGCCAGAACTCTCGATGTCTGAATTATAGAAGCACCAAATGTCTGCATTATAGAATCGGAATGTGGCGGAATTCTAGAATTCACAGCACGGCGGAATTCGAAAGTCCTAAAATGCCTGCTATCGGGAAGTTAAGGTGTCTGACATCCAGAATGCTACCACGTCAGAATTATACCATTCAGAAAGATTCTGGGATCTAGAATCAATGGACGGCTGAGTTCCATAATGTCAGGGTTTCCAAAGTGTAGAATCCTTGCGTGTCTGAACTCGAGAGTCATTCAATATCCACATTCCAGAACTCTGGATGTCTGAAATATAGAAGCAACAAATGTCTGCATTCTAGAATCGGAATGTGGCGGAATTCTACAATGCACAGCACGGCGGAATTCTAAAGTCCTAAAATGCCTGCAATCCGGAAGTTAAGGTGTCTGACATCCAGAATGCTACCACATCAGAATTATACCATTCTGAAAGATTCTGGGATCTAGAATCAATGGACGTCTGAGTTCCAGAATGTCAGAGTGGCAAAACTCTAGTATCCTTGCGTGTATGATCTCGAGAGTCATTCAAGGTCCACATTCCAGAACTCTGGATGTCTGAATTATAGAAGCACCAAATGTCTGCATTCTGGAATCGGAATGTGGCGGAATTCTAGAATGCACTGCACGGCGGAATTCTAAAGTCCTAAAATGCCTGCTATCTGGAAGTTAAGGTGTCTGACATCCAGAAAGCTACCACGTCAGATTTATACCATTCTGAAACATTCTGGGATATAGAATCAAAGGACGACTGAGTTCCAGAATGTCAGGGTGGCAAAACTCTAGAATCCTTGCGTGTCTGAACTCGAGAGTCATTCAATGTCCACATTCCAGAACTCTGGATGTCTGAAATATAGAAGCACCAAATGTCTGCATTCTAGAATCGGAATGTGGCGGAATTCTAGAATGCACAGCACGGCGGAATTTTAAAGCCCTGAAATGCCTGCTATCCGGAAGTTAAGGTGTCTGACATCCAGAATGCTACCACGTCAGAATTATACCGTTCTGAGAGATTCTGGGTTCTAGATTCAATGGATTGCAGGGTTCTGGAATGTCAGGTTGTTCAAATTCTAGAATCCTTGCGTGTCTGAACTCGAGAGTCATTCAAATTCCACATTCCGGTTCACAGGGTGTCTGAATTCCAGAAGCACCAAATGTCTGCATTCTAGAATCGGAATGTGGCGGAATTCTAGAATGCACAGCACGGCAGAATTCTAAAGTCCTAAAATGCCTGCTATTGGGAAGCTAAGGTGTCTGACATCCAGAATGCTACCACGTCAGAATTATACCATTCTGAAATATTCTGGGACCTAGAATCAATGGATGGGTGAGTTCCAGAATGCCAGTGTGGCAAAACACTAGAATCCTTGCGTGTCTGAATTTGAGAGTCATTCAATGTCCACATTCCAGAACTCTGGATGTCTGCATTATAGAAGCACCAAATGTCTGCATTCTAGAATCATAATGTGGCGGAATTCTAGAATGCACAGCAAGGCGGAATTCTAATGTCCTAAAATGCCTGCTATGCAGAAGTTAAGGTGTCTGACATCCAGAATGCTACCACGTCAGAATTATACCATTCTGAATCATTCTGGGATCTAGAGTCAATGGACGGCTGAGTTCCAGAATGTCATGGTGTCCAAACTCTAGAATCCTTGCGTGTCTGAACTCGAGAGTCATTCAATGTCCACATTCCAGAACTCTGGATGTCTGAATTATAGAGGCTCCAAATGTCTGCATTCTAGAATCGGAATGTGGCGGAATTCTAGAATGCACAGCACGGCAGAATTCTAAAGTCCTAAAATGCCTGCTCTCCGGAAGTTATGGTGTCTGACATCCAGAATGCTAGCACGTCAGAATTATACCATTCTGAAACATTCTGGAATCTAGAATCAATGGACGGCTGAGTTCCAGAATGTCAGGGTGGCAAAACTCTAGAATCCTTGTGTGTCTGAACTCGAGAGTCATTCAATGTCCACATTCCAGAACTCTGGATGTCTGAATTATAGAAGCACCAAATGTCTGCATTCTAGAATCGGAATGTGGCGGAATTCTGGAATGCACAGCACGGCGGAATTCCAAAGTCCTAAAATGCCTCCTAGCCGAAAGTTAAGGTGTCTGACGACCAGTATGCTACTAGGTCAGCATTCTACCGTTCTCAGTGATGCTGGGTTCTAGAATCAATGGACGTCAGAGTTCTGGAATGTCAGGATGTCCAAACTCTAGAATCCTTGCGTGTATGAACTCGAGAGTCAATCAATGTCCACATTCCGGATCACAGGGTGTCTGAATTCCAGAAGCACCAAATGTCTGCATTCTAGAATCGGAATGTGGTGGAATTCTAGAATGCACAGCACGGCGGAATTCGAATGTCCTAAAATGCCTGCTATCAGGAAGTTAAGGTGTCTGACATCCAGAATGCTACCACGTCAGAATTATACCATTCTGAAAGATTCTGGGATCTAGAATCAATGGACGGCTGAGTTCCAGAATGTCAGGTTTTCCAAACACTAGAATCCTTGTGTGTCTGAACTCGAGAGTCATTCAATATCCACATTCCAGAACTCTGGATGTCTGAAATATAGAAGCACCAAATGTTTGCATTCTAGAATCGGAATGTGGCGGAATTCTAGAATGCACAGCACGGCGAAATTCTAAAGTCCTAAAATGCCTGCTATCAGGAAGTTAAGGTGTCTGACATACAGAATGCTACCACGGCGGAATTATACCGTTCTGAGAGATTGTGGGTTCTAGAATCAATGGATGGCAGGATTCTGGAATGTCAGGTTGTTCAAACTCTAGAATCCTTGCGTGTCTGAACTCGAGAGTCATTCAATTTCCACATTCCGGGTCACAGGGTGTCTGAATTCCAGAAGCACCAAATGTCTGCATTCTAGAATCGGAATGTGGCGGAATTCTAGAATGCACAGCCCGGCGGAATTCGAAAGTCCTAAAATGCCTGCTATCGGGAAGCTAAGGTGTCTGACATCCAGAATGCTACCACGTCAGAATTATACCACTCTGAAAGATTCTGGGATCTAGAATCAAAGAACAGCTGAGTTCCAGAATGTCAGGGTTTCCATACTCTGGAATCCTTGCGAGTCTGACCTCGAGAGTCATTCAATATCCACATTCCAGAACTCTGGATGTCTGAATTATAGAAGCACCAAATGACTGCATTCGAGAATCGGAATCTGGCGGAATTCTAGAATGCACAGCACGGCAGAATTCTAAAGTCATAAAATGCCTGCTATCCGGAAGATAAGGTGTCTGACATCCAGAATGTTACTAGGTCAGCATTCAGCCGTTCTGGGAGATTCTGGGCTCGAAAATCAATGGACGGCAGAGATCTGGAATGTCAGGGTGTCCAAACTCTAGAATCCTTGCGTGTCTGAACTCGAGAGTCATTCAATGTCCATATTCCGGATCACAGGGTGTCTGAATTCCAGAAGCACCAAATGACTGCATTCTAGAATCGGAATGTGTTGTAATTCTAGAATGCACAGCACGGCGGAATTCTAAAGTCCTAAAATGCCTGCTATCCGGAAGTAAAGGTGTCTGACATCCAGAATGCTACCACGTCAGAATTGTACCATTCTGAAATATTCTGGGAACTAGAATCAATGGATAGGTGAGTTCCAGAATGTCAGGTGGGCAAAACTCTAGAATCCTGGCGTGTCTGAACACGAGAGTCATTCAATGCCACATTCCAGAACTCTGGATGTCTGAATTATAGAAGCCCCAAATGTCTGCATTCTAGAATTGGAATGTGGCGGAATTCTAGAATGCACATCACGGCCGAATTCTAAAGTCCTAAAATTCCTGCTATCCGGAAATTAAGGTGTCTGACATCCAGAATGCTACCACGTCAGAATTTTACCATTCTGAAAAATTCTGGGATCTAGAATCAATGGATGGCTGAGTTCCAGAATGTCAAGGTGGCAAAACTCTAGAATCCTTGCGTGTCTGAACTCGAGAGTCATTCAGTGTCCACATTCCAGAACTCTGGATGTCTGAATTATAGAAGCACCAAATGTCTGCATTCTAAAATCGGAATGTGGCGGAATTATAGAATGTACAGCACGGCGGATTTCTAAAGTCCTAAAATGCCTGCTATCTGGAAGTTAAGGTGTCTGACATCCAGAATGCTACCACGTCAGATTTATACCATTCTGAAAGATTCTGGGATCTAGAATCAATGGACGGCTGAGTTCCAGAATGTTAAGGTGGCAAAACTCTAGAATCCTTGCGTGTCTGAACTCGAGAGTCATTCAATGTCCACATTCCAGAACTCTGGATATCTGAATTATAGAAGCACCAAATGTCTGCATTCTAGAATCAGAATGTGGTGAAATTCTATAATGCACAGCACGGCGGAATTCTAAAGTCCTAAAATGCCTGCTATCCGGAAGTTAAGGTGTCTGACATCCAGAATGCTACCACGTCAGAATTATACCATTCTGAAACATTCTGGGATCTAGAATCAATGGACGGCTGAGTTCCAGAATGTCAGGGTGCAAAACTCTAGAATCCTTGCGTGTCTGATCTCGAGAGTCATTCAAGGTCCACATTCCAGAACTCGGGATGTCTGAATTATAGAAGCACCAAATGTCTGCATTCTAGTATCAGAATGTGGCGGAATTCTAGAATGCACAGCACGGCGGAATTCTAAAGTCCTAAAGTGCCTGCTATCTGGAAGTTAAGGTGTCCGACATCCAGAATGCTACCACGCCAGAATTATACCATTCTGAAAGATTCTGGGATCTAGAGTCAATGGACGGCTGAGTTCCAGAATGTCACGGTGTCCAAACTCTAGAATCCTTGTGTGTCTGAACTCGAGAGTCATTCAATGTCCACATTCCAGAACTCTGGATGTCTGAATTATAGAAGCACCAAATGTCTGCATTCTAGAATCGGAATGTGGCGGAATTCTAGAATGCACAGCACGGCGGAATTCTAAAGTCCTAAAATGCCTGCTATCCGGAAGTTAAGGTTTCTGACATCCAGAATACTGCCACGTCAGAATTGTACCATTCTGAAACATTCTGGGGTCTAGAATCAATGGACGGCTGAGTTCCGGACTCTCAGGTTGGCAAAACTCTAGAATCCTTGCGTGTCTGAACTCGAGAGTTATTCAATGTCCACATTCCAGAACTCTGGATGTCTGAATTATAGAAGCAACAAATATCTGCTTTCTAGAATCGGAATGTGGCGGAATTCTAGAATGCACAGCACGGCAGAATTCTACAGACCTAAAATGCCTGCTATCTGGAAGTTAAGGTGTCTGACATCCAGAATGTTACTAGGTCAGCATTCTACCGTTCTGAGAGATTCTGTGTTCTAGAATCAATGGATGGCAGAGTTCTGGAATGTCAGGGTGTCCAAACTCAAGAATCCTTGCGTGTCTGAACTTGAGAGTCATTCAATGTCCACATTCCGGATCACAGTTTGTCTGAATTCCAGAAGCACCAAATGTCTGCATTCTAGAATCGGAATTTGGCGGAATTCTAGAATGCACAACAAGGCGGAATTCTAAATTCCTAAAATGCCTGCTATCCAGAAGTTAAGGTGTCTGACATCCAGAAAGCTACCACGTCAGAATTATACCATTCTGAAAGATTCTGGGATCTAGAATCAATGGATGGCTGAGTTCCAGATTGTCAGGGTTTCCAAACTCTAGAATCCTTGCGTGTCTGAACTCGAGAGTCATACAATGTCCACATGCCAGAACTCTGGATGTCTGAATTATAGAAGTACCAAATGTCTGCATTCTAGAATCGGAATGTGGCAGAATTCTAGAATGCAGAGCACGGCGGAATTCTAAAGTCCTAAAATGCCTGCTATGCAGAAGTTAAGGTGTCTGACATCGAGAATGCTACCACGTCAGAATTATATCGTTCTGAAACATTCTGGGATCTAGAATCAATGGACGGCTGAGTTCCAGAATGTCAGGGTGGCAAAACTCTAGAATCTTTGTCTGTCTGAACTCGAGAGTCATTCAATGACCACATTCCGGAACTCTGGATGTCTGAAATATAGAAGCACCAAAGGTCTGCATTCTAGAATCGGAATGTGGCGGAATACTAGAATGCACAGCACGGCAGAATTCTAAAGTCCTAAAATGCCTGCTATGTGGAAGTCAAGGTGTCTGACATCCAGAATGTTACTAGGTCAGCATTCTACCGTTCTGAGAGATTCTGGGTTCTAGAATCAATGGACGGCAGAGTTCTGGAATGTCAGGGTGTCCAAACTCTAGAATCCTTGCGTGTCTGAACTCGAGAGTCATTCAATGTCCACATTCGGGATCACAGGGTGTCTGAATTCCAGAAGCACCAAATGTCTGCATTCTAGAATCGGAATGTGGCGGAATTCTAGAAAGCACAGCACGGCGGAATTCTAAAGTCCTAAAATGCCTGCTATCCAGAAGTTAAGGTGTCTGACATCCAGAATGCTACCACGTCAGAATTATACCATTCTGAAAGATTCTGGGATCTACAATCAATGGACGGCTGAGTTCCAGATTGTCAGTGTGGAAAAACTCAAGAATCCTGGCGTGTCTGAACTCGAGAGTCATTCAATGTCCACATTCCAGAACTCTGGATGTCTGAAATATAGAAGCACCAAATGTCTGCATTCTAGAATCGGAATGTGGCGGAATTCTGGAATGCACAGCACGGTGGAATTCAAAATCCTAAAATGCCTACTAGCCGAAAGTTAAGGTGTCTGACGACCAGAATGTTACTAGGTTAGCATTCTACCGTTCTGAGAGATTCTGGGTTCAAGAATCAATGGACGGCAGAGTTCTGGAATGTCAGGGTGTCCAAAGTCTAGAATCCTTGCGTGTCTGAACTCGAGAGTTATTCAATGTCCACATTCCAGAACTCTGGATGTCTGAATTATAGAAGCAACAAATATCTGCATTCTAGAATCGGAATGTGGCGGAATTCTAGAATGCACAGCACGGCAGAATTCTACAGACCTAAAATGCCTGCTATCTGGAAGTTAAGGTGTCTGACATCCAGAATGTTACTAGGTCAGCATTCTACCGTTCTGAGAGATTCTGTGTTCTAGAATCAATGGATGGCAGAGTTCTGGAATGTCAGGGTGTCCAAACTCAAGAATCCTTGCGTGTCTGAACTTGAGAGTCATTCAATGTCCACATTCCGGATCACAGTTTGTCTGAATTCCAGAAGCACCAAATGTCTGCATTCTAGAATCGGAATTTGGCGGAATTCTAGAATTCACAGCACGGCGGAATTCGAAAGTCCTAAAATGCCTGCTATCGGGAAGTTAAGGTGACTGACATCCAGAATGCTACCACGTCAGAATTATACCATTCAGAAAGATTCTGGGATCTAGAATCAATGGACGGCTGAGTTCCATAATGTCAGGGTTTCCAAAGTGTAGAATCCTTGCGTGTCTGAACTCGAGAGTCATTCAATATCCACATTCCAGAACTCTGGATGTCTGAAATATAGAAGCAACAAATGTCTGCATTCTAGAATCGGAATGTGGCGGAATTCTACAATGCACAGCACGGCGGAATTCTAAAGTCCTAAAATGCCTGCAATCCGGAAGTTAAGGTGTCTGACATCCAGAATGCTACCACATCAGAATTATACCATTCTGAAAGATTCTGGGTTCTAGAATCAATGGACGTCTGAGTTCCAGAATGTCAGAGTGGCAAAACTCTAGTATCCGTGCGTGTATGAACTCGAGAGTCATTCAAGGTCCACATTCCAGAACTCTGGATGTCTGAATTATAGAAGCACCAAATGTCTGCATTCTGGAATCGGAATGTGGCGGAATTCTAGAATGCACTGCACGGCGGAATTCTAAAGTCCTAAAATGCCTGCTATCTGGAAGTTAAGGTGTCTGACATCCAGAAAGCTACCACGTCAGATTTATACCATTCTGAAACATTCTGGGATATAGAATCAAAAGACAGCTGAGTTCCAGAATGTCAGGTGGCAAAACTCTAGAATCCTTGTGTGTCTGAACTCGAGAGTCATTCAATGTCCACATTCCAGAACTCTGGATGTCTGAAATATAGAAGCACCAAATGTCTGCATTCTAGAATCGGAATGTGGCGGAATTCTAGAATGCACAGCACGGCGGAATTTTAAAGCCCTGAAATGCCTGCTATCCGGAAGTTAAGGTGTCTGACATCCAGAATGCTACCACGTCAGAATTATACCGTTCTGAGAGATTCTGGGTTCTAGATTCAATGGATTGCAGGGTTCTGGAATGTCAGGGTGTTCAAATTCTAGAATCCTTGCGTGTCTGAACTCGAGAGTCATTCAAATTCCACATTCCGGTTCACAGGGTGTCTGAATTCCAGAAGCACCAAATGTCTGCATTCTAGAATCGGAATGTGGCGGAATTCTAGAATGCACAGCACGGCAGAATTCTAAAGTCCTAAAATGCCTGCTATTGGGAAGCTAAGGTGTCTGACATCCAGAATGCTACCACGTCAGAATTATACCATTCTGAAATATTCTGGGACCTAGAATCAATGGATGGGTGAGTTCCAGAATGCCAGGGTGGCAAAACACTAGAATCCTTGCGTGTCTGAATTCGAGAGTCATTCAATGTCCACATTCCAGAACTCTGGATGTCTGCATTATAGAAGCACCAAATGTCTGCATTCTAGAATCATAATGTGGCGGAATTCTAGAATGCACAGCAAGGCGGAATTCTAATGTCCTAAAATGCCTGCTATCCAGAAGTTAAGGTGTCTGACATCCAGAATGCTACCACGTCAGAATTATACCATTCTGAAACATTCTGGGATCTAGAGTCAATGTACGGCTGAGTTCCAGAATGTCATGGTGTCCAAACTCTAGAATCCTTGCGTGTCTGACCTCGAGAGTCATTCAATGTCCACATTCCAGAACTCTGGATGTCTGAATTATAGAAGCTCCAAATGTCTGCATTCTAGAATCGGAATGTGGCGGAATTCTAGAATGCACAGCACGGCAGAATTCTAAAGTCCTAAAATGCCTGCTCTCCGGAAGTTATGGTGTCTGACATCCAGAATGCTAGCACGTCAGAATTATACCATTCTGAAACATTCTGGAATCTAGAATCAAAGGACGGCTGAGTTCCAGAATGTCAGGGTGGCAAAACTCTAGAATCCTTGTGTGTCTGAACTCGAGAGTCATTCAATGTCCACATTCCAGAACTCTGGATGTCTGAATTATAGAAGCACCAAATGTCTGCATTCTAGAATCGGAATGTGGCGGAATTCTGGAATGCACAGCACGGCGGAATTCCAAAGTCCTAAAATGCCTCCTAGCCGAAAGTTAAGGTGTCTGACGACCAGTATGTTACTAGGTCAGCATTCTACCGTTCTCAGTGATGCTGGGTTCTAGAATCAATGGACGTCAGAGTTCTGGAATGTCAGGATGTCCAAACTCTAGAATCCTTGCGTGTATGAACTCGAGAGTCAATCAATGTCCACATTCCGGATCACAGGGTGTCTGAATTCCAGAAGCACCAAATGTCTGCATTCTAGAATCGGAATGTGGTGGAATTCTAGAATGCACAGCACGGCGGAATTCGAATGTCCTAAAATGCCTGCTATCAGGAAGTTAAGGTGTCTGACATCCAGAATGCTACCACGTCAGAATTATACCATTCTGAAAGATTCTGGGATCTAGAATCAATGGACGGCTGAGTTCCAGAATGTCAGGTTTTCCAAACACTAGAATCCTTGTGTGTCTGAACTCGAGAGTCATTCAATATCCACATTCCAGAACTCTGGATGTCTGAAATATAGAAGCACCAAATGTTTGCATTCTAGAATCGGAATGTGGCGGAATTCTAGAATGCACAGCACGGTGAAATTCTAAAGTCCTAAAATGCCTGCTATCAGGAAGTTAAGGTGTCTGACATCCAGAATGCTACCACGGCGGAATTATACCGTTCTGAGAGATTCTGGGTTCTAGAATCAATGGATGGCAGGATTCTGGAATGTCAGGTTGTTCAAACTCTAGAATCCTTGCGTGTCTGAACTCGAGAGTCATTCAATTTCCACATTCCGGGTCACAGGGTGTCTGAATTCCAGAAGCACCAAATGTCTGCATTCTAGAATCGGAATGTGGCGGAATTCTAGAATGCACAGCCCGGCAGAGTTCGAAAGTCCTAAAATGCCTGCTATCGGGAAGCTAAGGTGTCTGACATCCAGAATGCTACCACGTCAGAATTATACCACTCTGAAAGATTCTGGGATCTAGAATCAAAGAACAGCTGAGTTCCAGAATGTCAGGGTTTCCATACTCTGGAATCCTTGCGAGTCTGACCTCGAGAGTCATTCAATATCCACATTCCAGAACTCTGGATGTCTGAATTATAGAAGCACCAAATGACTGCATTCGAGAATCGGAATCTGGCGGAATTCTAGAATGCACAGCACGGCAGAATTCTAAAGTCCTAAAATGCCTGCTATCCGGAAGATAAGGTGTCTGACATCCAGAATGTTACTAGGTCAGCATTCAGCCGTTCTGGGAGATTCTGGGCTCGAAAATCAATGGACGGCAGAGATCTGGAATGTCAGGGTGTCCAAACTCTAGAATCCTTGCGTGTCTGAACTCGAGAGTCATTCAATGTCCATATTCCGGATCACAGGGTGTCTGAATTCCAGAAGCACCAAATGACTGCATTCTAGAATCGGAATGTGTTGTAATTCTAGAATGCACAGCACGGCGTAATTCTAAAGTCCTAAAATGCCTGCTATCCGGAAGTTAAGGTGTCTGACATCCAGAATGCTACCACGTCAGAATTGTACCATTCTGAAATATTCTGGGAACTAGAATCAATGGATAGGTGAGTTCCAGAATGTCAGGTGGGCAAAACTCTGGAATCCTGGCGTGTCTGAACACGAGAGTCATTCAATGCCACATTCCAGAACTCTGGATGTCTGAATTATAGAAGCCCCAAATGTCTGCATTCTAGAATTGGAATGTGGCGGAATTCTAGAATGCACATCACGGCCGAATTCTAAAGTCCTAAAATTCCTGCTATCCGGAAGTTAAGGTGTCTGACATCCAGAATGCTACCACGTCAGAATTTTACCATTCTGAAAGATTCTGGGATCTAGAATCAATGGATGGCTGAGTTCCAGAATGTCAAGGTGGCAAAACTCTAGAATCCTTGCGTGTCTGAACTCGAGAGTCATTCAGTGTCCACATTCCAGAACTCTGGATGTCTGAATTATAGAAGCACCAAATGTCTGCATTCTAAAATCGGAATGTGGCGGAATTATAGAATGTACAGCACGGCGGATTTCTAAAGTCCTAAAATGCCTGCTATCTGGAAGTTAAGGTGTCTGACATCCAGAATGCTACCACGTCAGATTTATACCATTCTGAAAGATTCTGGGATCTAGAATCAATGGACGGCTGAGTTCCAGAATGTTAAGGTGGCAAAACTCTAGAATCCTTGCGTGTCTGAACTCGAGAGTCATTCAATGTCCACATTCCAGAACTCTGGATGTCTGAATTATAGAAGCACCAAATGTCTGCATTCTAGAATCAGAATGTGGTGAAATTCTATAATGCACAGCACGGCGGAATTCTAAAGTCCTAAAATGCCTGCTATCCTGAAGTTAAGGTGTCTGACATCCAGAATGCTACCACGTCAGAATTATACCATTCTGAAACATTCTGGGATCTAGAATCAATGGACGGCTGAGTTCCAGAATGTCAGGGTGCAAAACTCTAGAATCCTTGCGTGTCTGATCTCGAGAGTCATTCAAGGTCCACATTCCAGAACTCGGGATGTCTGAATTATAGAAGCACCAAATGTCTGCATTCTAGTATCAGAATGTGGCGGAATTCTAGAATGCACAGCACGGTGGAATTCTAAAGTCCTAAAGTGCCTGCTATCCGGAAGTTAAGGTGTCTGACATCCAGAATGCTACCACGCCAGAATTATACCATTCTGAAAGATTCTGGGATGTAGAGTCCATGGACGGCTGAGTTCCAGAATGTCAGGGTGTCCAAACTCTAGAATCCTTGCGTGTCTGAACTCGAGAGTCATTCAATATCCACATTCCAGAACTCTGGATGTCTGAATTATAGAAGCAACAAATATCTGCATTCTAGAATCGGAATGTGGCGGAATTCTAGAATGCACAGCACGGCAGAATTCTACAGACCTAAAATGCCTGCTATCTGGAAGTTAAGGTGTCTGACATCCAGAATGTTACTAGGTCAGCATTCTACCGTTCTGAGAGATTCTGTGTTCTAGAATCAATGGATGGCAGAGTTCTGGAATGTCAGGGTGTCCAAACTCAAGAATCCTTGCGTGTCTGAACTCGAGAGTCATTCAATGTCCACATTCCGGATCACAGTTTGTCTGAATTCCAGAAGCACCAAATGTCTGCATTCTAGAATCGGAATTTGGCGGAATTCTAGAATGCACAACACGGCGGAATTCTAAATTCCTAAAATGCCTGCTATCCAGAAGTTAAGGTGTCTGACATCCAGAAAGCTACCACGTCAGAATTATACCATTCTGAAAGATTCTGGGATCTAGAATCAATGGATGGCTGAGTTCCAGATTGTCAGGGTTTCCAAACTCTAGAATCCTTGCGTGTCTGAACTCGAGAGTCATACAATGTCCACATGCCAGAACTCTGGATGTCTGAATTATAGAAGTACGAAATGTCTGCATTCTAGAATCGGAATGTGGCGGAATTCTAGAATTCACAGCACGGCGGAATTCGAAAGTCCTAAAATGCCTGCTATCGGGAAGTTAAGGTGTCTGACATCCAGAATGCTACCACGTCAGAATTATACCATTCAGAAAGATTCTGGGATCTAGAATCAGTGGACGGCTGAGTTACATAATGTCAGGGTTTCCAAACTGTAGAATCCTTGCGTGTCTGAACTCGAGAGTCATTCAATATCCACATTCCAGAACTCTGGATGTCTGAAATATAGAAGCAACAAATGTCTGCATTCTAGAATCGGAATGTGGCGGAATTCTAGAATGCACAGCACGGCGGAATTCTAAAGTCCAAAAATGCCTGCTATCCGGAAGTTAAGGTGTCTGACATCCAGAATGATACCACATCAGAATTATACCATTCTGAAACATTCTGGGATCTAGAATCAATGGACGTCTGAGTTCCAGAATGTCAGAGTGGCAAAACTCTAGTATCCTTGCGTGTATGAACTCGAGAGTCATTCAAGGTCCACATTCCAGAACTCTGGATGTCTGAATTATAGAAGCACCAAATGTCTGCATTCTGGAATCGGAATGTGGCGGAATTCTAGAATGCACAGCACGGCGGAATTCTAAAGTCCTAAAATGCCTGCTATCTGGAAGTTAAGGTGTCTGACATCCAGAAAGCTATCACGTCAGATTTATACCATTCTGAAACATTTTGGGATATAGAATCAAAGGACGGCTGAGTTCCAGAATGTCAGGGTGGCAAAACTCTAGAATCCTTGCGTGTCTGAACTCGAGAGTCATTCAATGTCCACATTCCAGAACTCTGGATGTCTGAAATATAGAAGCACCAAATGTCTGCATTCTAGAATCGGAATGTGGCGGAATTCTAGAATGCACAGCACGGCGGAATTTTAAAGCCCTGAAATGCCTGCTATCCGGAAGTTAAGGTGTCTGACATCCAGAATGCTACCACGTCAGAATTATACCGTTCTGAGAGATTCTGGGTTCTAGATTCAATGGATTGCAGGGTTCTGGAATGTCAGGTTGTTCAAATTCTAGAATCCTTGCGTGTCTGAACTCGAGAGTCATTCAAATTCCACATTCCGGTTCACAGGGTGTCTGAATTCCAGAAGCACCAAATGTCTGCATTCTAGAATCGGAATGTGGCGGAATTCTAGAATGCACAGCACGGCAGAATTCTAAAGTCCTAAAATGCCTGCTATTGGGAAGCTAAGGTGTCTGACATCCAGAATGCTACCACGTCAGAATTATACCATTCTGAAATATTCTGGGACCTAGAATCAATGGATGGGTGAGTTCCAGAATGCCAGGGTGGCAAAACACTAGAATCCTTGCGTGTCTGAACTCGAGAGTCATTCAATGTCCATATTCCAGAACTCTGGATGTCTGCATTATAGAAGCACCAAATGTCTGCATTCTAGAATCGGAATGTGGCGGAATTCTAGAATGCACAGCACGGCAGAATTCTAAAGTCCTAAAATGCCTGCTCTCCGGAAGTTATGGTGTCTGACATCCAGAATGCTAGCACGTCAGAATTATACCATTCTGAAACATTCTGGAATCTAGAATCAAAGGACGGCTGAATTCCAGAATGTCAGGGTGGCAAAACTCTAGAATCCTTGTGTGTCTGAACTCGAGAGTCATTCAATGCCACATTCCAGAACTCTGGGTGTCTGAATTATAGAAGCACCAAATGTCTGCATTCTAGAATCGGAATGTGGCGGAATTCTGGAATGTACAGCACGGCGGAATTCCAAAGTCCTTAAATGCCTCCTAGCCGAAAGTTAAGGTGTCTGACTACCAGTATGTTACTAGGTCAGCATTCTACCGTTCTCAGAGATGCTGGGTTCTAGAATCAATGGACGTCAGAGTTCTGGAATGTCAGGATGTCCAAACTCTAGAATCCTTGCGTGTATGAACTCGAGAGTCAATCAATGTCCACATTCCGGATCACAGGGTGTCTGAATTCCAGAAGCACCAAATGTCTGCATTCTAGAATCGGAATGTGGTGGAATTCTAGAATGCACAGCACGGCGGAATTCGAATGTCCTAAAATGCCTGCTATCAGGAAGTTAAGGTGTCTGACATCCAGAATGCTACCACGTCAGAATTATACCATTCTGAAAGATTCTGGGATCTAGAATCAATGGACGGCTGAGTTCCAGAATGTCAGGTTTTCCAAACACTAGAATCCTTGTGTGTCTGAACTCGAGAGTCATTCAATATCCACATTCCAGAACTCTGGATGTCTGAAATATAGAAGCACCAAATGTTTGCATTCTAGAATCGGAATGTGGCGGAATTCTAGAATGCACAGCACGGCGAAATTCTAAAGTCCTAAAATGCCTGCTATCAGGAAGTTAAGGTGTCTGACATCCAGAATGCTACCACGGCGGAATTATACCGTTCTGAGAGATTCTGGGTTCTAGAATCAATGGATGGCAGGATTCTGGAATGTCAGGTTGTTCAAACTCTAGAATCCTTGCGTGTCTGAACTCGAGAGTCATTCAATTTCCACATTCCGGGTCACAGGGTGTCTGAATTCCAGAAGCACCAAATGTCTGCATTCTAGAATCGGAATGTGGCGGAATTCTAGAATGCACAGCCCGGCAGAGTTCGAAAGTCCTAAAATGCCTGCTATCGGGAAGCTAAGGTGTCTGACATCCAGAATGCTACCACGTCAGAATTATACCACTCTGAAAGATTCTGGGATCTAGAATCAAAGAACAGCTGAGTTCCAGAATGTCAGGGTTTCCATACTCTGGAATCCTTGCGAGTCTGACCTCGAGAGTCATTCAATATCCACATTCCAGAACTCTGGATGTCTGAATTATAGAAGCACCAAATGACTGCATTCGAGAATCGGAATCTGGCGGAATTCTAGAATGCACAGCACGGCAGAATTCTAAAGTCCTAAAATGCCTGCTATCCGGAAGATAAGGTGTCTGACATCCAGAATGTTACTAGGTCAGCATTCAGCCGTTCTGGGAGATTCTGGGCTCGAAAATCAATGGACGGCAGAGATCTGGAATGTCAGGGTGTCCAAACTCTAGAATCCTTGCGTGTCTGAACTCGAGAGTCATTCAATGTCCATATTCCGGATCACAGGGTGTCTGAATTCCAGAAGCACCAAATGACTGCATTCTAGAATCGGAATGTGTTGTAATTCTAGAATGCACAGCACGGCGTAATTCTAAAGTCCTAAAATGCCTGCTATCCGGAAGTTAAGGTGTCTGACATCCAGAATGCTACCACGTCAGAATTGTACCATTCTGAAATATTCTGGGAACTAGAATCAATGGATAGGTGAGTTCCAGAATGTCAGGTGGGCAAAACTCTGGAATCCTGGCGTGTCTGAACACGAGAGTCATTCAATGCCACATTCCAGAACTCTGGATGTCTGAATTATAGAAGCCCCAAATGTCTGCATTCTAGAATTGGAATGTGGCGGAATTCTAGAATGCACATCACGGCCGAATTCTAAAGTCCTAAAATTCCTGCTATCCGGAAGTTAAGGTGTCTGACATCCAGAATGCTACCACGTCAGAATTTTACCATTCTGAAAGATTCTGGGATCTAGAATCAATGGATGGCTGAGTTCCAGAATGTCAAGGTGGCAAAACTCTAGAATCCTTGCGTGTCTGAACTCGAGAGTCATTCAGTGTCCACATTCCAGAACTCTGGATGTCTGAATTATAGAAGCACCAAATGTCTGCATTCTAAAATCGGAATGTGGCGGAATTATAGAATGTACAGCACGGCGGATTTCTAAAGTCCTAAAATGCCTGCTATCTGGAAGTTAAGGTGTCTGACATCCAGAATGCTACCACGTCAGATTTATACCATTCTGAAAGATTCTGGGATCTAGAATCAATGGACGGCTGAGTTCCAGAATGTTAAGGTGGCAAAACTCTAGAATCCTTGCGTGTCTGAACTCGAGAGTCATTCAATGTCCACATTCCAGAACTCTGGATGTCTGAATTATAGAAGCACCAAATGTCTGCATTCTAGAATCAGAATGTGGTGAAATTCTATAATGCACAGCACGGCGGAATTCTAAAGTCCTAAAATGCCTGCTATCCTGAAGTTAAGGTGTCTGACATCCAGAATGCTACCACGTCAGAATTATACCATTCTGAAACATTCTGGGATCTAGAATCAATGGACGGCTGAGTTCCAGAATGTCAGGGTGCAAAACTCTAGAATCCTTGCGTGTCTGATCTCGAGAGTCATTCAAGGTCCACATTCCAGAACTCGGGATGTCTGAATTATAGAAGCACCAAATGTCTGCATTCTAGTATCAGAATGTGGCGGAATTCTAGAATGCACAGCACGGTGGAATTCTAAAGTCCTAAAGTGCCTGCTATCCGGAAGTTAAGGTGTCTGACATCCAGAATGCTACCACGCCAGAATTATACCATTCTGAAAGATTCTGGGATGTAGAGTCCATGGACGGCTGAGTTCCAGAATGTCAGGGTGTCCAAACTCTAGAATCCTTGCGTGTCTGAACTCGAGAGTCATTCAATATCCACATTCCAGAACTCTGGATGTCTGAATTATAGAAGCAACAAATATCTGCATTCTAGAATCGGAATGTGGCGGAATTCTAGAATGCACAGCACGGCAGAATTCTACAGACCTAAAATGCCTGCTATCTGGAAGTTAAGGTGTCTGACATCCAGAATGTTACTAGGTCAGCATTCTACCGTTCTGAGAGATTCTGTGTTCTAGAATCAATGGATGGCAGAGTTCTGGAATGTCAGGGTGTCCAAACTCAAGAATCCTTGCGTGTCTGAACTCGAGAGTCATTCAATGTCCACATTCCGGATCACAGTTTGTCTGAATTCCAGAAGCACCAAATGTCTGCATTCTAGAATCGGAATTTGGCGGAATTCTAGAATGCACAACACGGCGGAATTCTAAATTCCTAAAATGCCTGCTATCCAGAAGTTAAGGTGTCTGACATCCAGAAAGCTACCACGTCAGAATTATACCATTCTGAAAGATTCTGGGATCTAGAATCAATGGATGGCTGAGTTCCAGATTGTCAGGGTTTCCAAACTCTAGAATCCTTGCGTGTCTGAACTCGAGAGTCATACAATGTCCACATGCCAGAACTCTGGATGTCTGAATTATAGAAGTACGAAATGTCTGCATTCTAGAATCGGAATGTGGCGGAATTCTAGAATTCACAGCACGGCGGAATTCGAAAGTCCTAAAATGCCTGCTATCGGGAAGTTAAGGTGTCTGACATCCAGAATGCTACCACGTCAGAATTATACCATTCAGAAAGATTCTGGGATCTAGAATCAGTGGACGGCTGAGTTACATAATGTCAGGGTTTCCAAACTGTAGAATCCTTGCGTGTCTGAACTCGAGAGTCATTCAATATCCACATTCCAGAACTCTGGATGTCTGAAATATAGAAGCAACAAATGTCTGCATTCTAGAATCGGAATGTGGCGGAATTCTAGAATGCACAGCACGGCGGAATTCTAAAGTCCAAAAATGCCTGCTATCCGGAAGTTAAGGTGTCTGACATCCAGAATGATACCACATCAGAATTATACCATTCTGAAACATTCTGGGATCTAGAATCAATGGACGTCTGAGTTCCAGAATGTCAGAGTGGCAAAACTCTAGTATCCTTGCGTGTATGAACTCGAGAGTCATTCAAGGTCCACATTCCAGAACTCTGGATGTCTGAATTATAGAAGCACCAAATGTCTGCATTCTGGAATCGGAATGTGGCGGAATTCTAGAATGCACAGCACGGCGGAATTCTAAAGTCCTAAAATGCCTGCTATCTGGAAGTTAAGGTGTCTGACATCCAGAAAGCTATCACGTCAGATTTATACCATTCTGAAACATTTTGGGATATAGAATCAAAGGACGGCTGAGTTCCAGAATGTCAGGGTGGCAAAACTCTAGAATCCTTGCGTGTCTGAACTCGAGAGTCATTCAATGTCCACATTCCAGAACTCTGGATGTCTGAAATATAGAAGCACCAAATGTCTGCATTCTAGAATCGGAATGTGGCGGAATTCTAGAATGCACAGCACGGCGGAATTTTAAAGCCCTGAAATGCCTGCTATCCGGAAGTTAAGGTGTCTGACATCCAGAATGCTACCACGTCAGAATTATACCGTTCTGAGAGATTCTGGGTTCTAGATTCAATGGATTGCAGGGTTCTGGAATGTCAGGTTGTTCAAATTCTAGAATCCTTGCGTGTCTGAACTCGAGAGTCATTCAAATTCCACATTCCGGTTCACAGGGTGTCTGAATTCCAGAAGCACCAAATGTCTGCATTCTAGAATCGGAATGTGGCGGAATTCTAGAATGCACAGCACGGCAGAATTCTAAAGTCCTAAAATGCCTGCTATTGGGAAGCTAAGGTGTCTGACATCCAGAATGCTACCACGTCAGAATTATACCATTCTGAAATATTCTGGGACCTAGAATCAATGGATGGGTGAGTTCCAGAATGCCAGGGTGGCAAAACACTAGAATCCTTGCGTGTCTGAACTCGAGAGTCATTCAATGTCCATATTCCAGAACTCTGGATGTCTGCATTATAGAAGCACCAAATGTCTGCATTCTAGAATCGGAATGTGGCGGAATTCTAGAATGCACAGCACGGCAGAATTCTAAAGTCCTAAAATGCCTGCTCTCCGGAAGTTATGGTGTCTGACATCCAGAATGCTAGCACGTCAGAATTATACCATTCTGAAACATTCTGGAATCTAGAATCAAAGGACGGCTGAATTCCAGAATGTCAGGGTGGCAAAACTCTAGAATCCTTGTGTGTCTGAACTCGAGAGTCATTCAATGCCACATTCCAGAACTCTGGGTGTCTGAATTATAGAAGCACCAAATGTCTGCATTCTAGAATCGGAATGTGGCGGAATTCTGGAATGTACAGCACGGCGGAATTCCAAAGTCCTTAAATGCCTCCTAGCCGAAAGTTAAGGTGTCTGACTACCAGTATGTTACTAGGTCAGCATTCTACCGTTCTCAGAGATGCTGGGTTCTAGAATCAATGGACGTCAGAGTTCTGGAATGTCAGGATGTCCAAACTCTAGAATCCTTGCGTGTATGAACTCGAGAGTCAATCAATGTCCACATTCCGGATCACAGGGTGTCTGAATTCCAGAAGCACCAAATGTCTGCATTCTAAAATCGGAATGTGGTGGAATTCTAGAATGCACAGCACGGCGGAATTCGAATGTCCTAAAATGCCTGCTATCAGGAAGTTAAGGTGTCTGACATCCAGAATGCTACCACGTCAGAATTATACCATTCTGAAAGATTCTGGGATCTAGAATCAATGGACGGCTGAGTTCCAGAATGTCAGGGTTTCCAAACACTAGAATCCTTGTGTGTCTGAACTCGAGAGTCATTCAATATCCACATTCCAGAACTCTGGATGTCTGAAATATAGAAGCACCAAATGTCTGCATTCTAGAATCGGAATGTGGCGGAATTCTAGAATGCACAGCACGGCGGAATTTTAAATTCCTAAAATGCCTGCTATCAGGAAGTTAAGGTGTCTGACATCCAGAATGCTACCACGTCGGAATTATACCGTTCTGAGAGATTCTGGGTTCTAGAATCAATGGATGGCAGGATTCTGGAATGTCAGGTTGTTCAAACTCTAGAATCCTTGCGTGTCTGAACTCGAGAGTCATTCAATTTCCACATTCCGGGTCACAGGGTGTCTGAATTCCAGAAGCACCAAATGTCTGCATTCTAGAATCGGAATGTGGCGGAATTCTAGAATGCACAGCACGGCAGAATTCGAAAGTCCTAAAATGCCTGCTATCCGGAAGTTAAGGTGTCTGACATCCAGAATGCTACCACGTCAGAATTGTACCATTCTGAAATATTCTGGGAACTAGAATCAATGGATAGGTGAGTTCCAGAATGTCAGGTGGGCAAAACTCTGGAATCCTGGCGTGTCTGAACACGAGAGTCATTCAATGCCACATTCCAGAACTCTGGATGTCTGAATTATAGAAGCCCCAAATGTCTGCATTCTAGAATTGGAATGTGGCGGAATTCTAGAATGCACATCACGGCCGAATTCTAAAGTCCTAAAATTCCTGCTATCCGGAAGTTAAGGTGTCTGACATCCAGAATGCTACCACGTCAGAATTTTACCATTCTGAAAGATTCTGGGATCTAGATTCAATGGATGGCTGAGTTCCAGAATGTCAAGGTGGCAAAACTCTAGAATCCTTGCGTGTCTGAACTCGAGAGTCATTCAGTGTCCACATTCCAGAACTCTGGATGTCTGAATTATAGAAGCACCAAATGTCTGCATTCTAAAATCGGAATGTGGCGGAATTATAGAATGTACAGCACGGCGGATTTCTAAAGTCCTAAAATGCCTGCTATCTGGAAGTTAAGGTGTCTGACATCCAGAATGCTACCACGTCAGATTTATACCATTCTGAAAGATTCTGGGATCTAGAATCAATGGACGGCTGAGTTCCAGAATGTTAAGGTGGCAAAACTCTAGAATCCTTGCGTGTCTGAACTCGAGAGTCATTCAATGTCCACATTCCAGAACTCTGGATGTCTGAATTATAGAAGCACCAAATGTCTGCATTCTAGAATCAGAATGTGGTGAAATTCTATAATGCACAGCACGGCGGAATTCTAAAGTCCTGAAATGCCTGCTATCCTGAAGTTAAGGTGTCTGACATCCAGAATGCTACCACGCCAGAATTATACCATTCTGAAACATTCTGGGATGTAGAGTCCATGGACGGCTGAGTTCCAGAATGTCAGGGTGTCCAAACTCTAGAATCCTTGCGTGTCTGAACTCGAGAGTCATTCAATATCCACATTCCAGAACTCTGGATGTCTGAATTATAGAAGCAACAAATATCTGCATTCTAGAATCGGAATGTGGCGGAATTCTAGAATGCACAGCACGGCAGAATTCTACAGACCTAAAATGCCTGCTATCTGGAAGTTAAGGTGTCTGACATCCAGAATGTTACTAGGTCAGCATTCTACCGTTCTGAGAGATTCTGTGTTCTAGAATCAATGGATGGCAGAGTTCTGGAATGTCAGGGTGTCCAAACTCAAGAATCCTTGCGTGTCTGAACTCGAGAGTCATTCAATGTCCACATTCCGGATCACAGTTTGTCTGAATTCCAGAAGCACCAAATGTCTGCATTCTAGAATCGGAATTTGGCGGAATTCTAGAATGCACAACACGGCGGAATTCTAAATTCCTAAAATGCCTGCTATCCAGAAGTTAAGGTGTCTGACATCCAGAAAGCTACCACGTCAGAATTATACCATTCTGAAAGATTCTGGGATCTAGAATCAATGGATGGCTGAGTTCCAGATTGTCAGGGTTTCCAAACTCTAGAATCCTTGCGTGTCTGAACTCGAGAGTCATACAATGTCCACATGCCAGAACTCTGGATGTCTGAATTATAGAAGTACGAAATGTCTGCATTCTAGAATCGGAATGTGGCGGAATTCTAGAATTCACAGCACGGCGGAATTCGAAAGTCCTAAAATGCCTGCTATCGGGAAGTTAAGGTGTCTGACATCCAGAATGCTACCACGTCAGAATTATACCATTCAGAAAGATTCTGGGATCTAGAATCAATGGACGGCTGAGTTACATAATGTCAGGGTTTCCAAACTGTAGAATCCTTGCGTGTCTGAACTCGAGAGTCATTCAATATCCACATTCCAGAACTCTGGATGTCTGAATTATAGAAGCACCAAATGTCTGCATTCTGGAATCGGAATGTGGCGGAATTCTAGAATGCACAGCACGGCGGAATTCTAAAGTCCAAAAATGCCTGCTATCCGGAAGTTAAGGTGTCTGACATCCAGAAAGCTACCTCGTCAGATTTATACCATTCTGAAACATTTTGGGATATAGAATCAAAGGACGGCTGAGTTCCAGAATGTCAGGGTGGCAAAACTCTAGAATCCTTGCGTGTCTGAACTCGAGAGTCATTCAATGTCCACATTCCAGAACTCTGGATGTCTGAAATATAGAAGCACCAAATGTCTGCATTCTAGAATCGGAATGTGGCGGAATTCTAGAATGCACAGCACGGCGGAATTTTAAAGCCCTGAAATGCCTGCTATCCGGAAGTTAAGGTGTCTGACATCCAGAATGCTACCACGTCAGAATTATACCGTTCTGAGAGATTCTGGGTTCTAGATTCAATGGATTGCAGGGTTCTGGAATGTCAGGTTGTTCAAATTCTAGAATCCTTGCGTGTCTGAACTCGAGAGTCATTCAAATTCCACATTCCGGTTCACAGGGTGTCTGAATTCCAGAAGCACCAAATGTCTGCATTCTAGAATCGGAATGTGGCGGAATTCTAGAATGCACAGCACGGCAGAATTCTAAAGTCCTAAAATGCCTGCTATTGGGAAGCTAAGGTGTCTGACATCCAGAATGCTACCACGTCAGAATTATACCATTCTGAAATATTCTGGGACCTAGAATCAATGGATGGGTGAGTTCCAGAATGCCAGGGTGGCAAAACACTAGAATCCTTGCGTGTCTGAACTCGAGAGTCATTCAATGTCCATATTCCAGAACTCTGGATGTCTGCATTATAGAAGCACCAAATGTCTGCATTCTAGAATCGGAATGTGGCGGAATTCTAGAATGCACAGCACGGCAGAATTCTAAAGTCCTAAAATGCCTGCTCTCCGGAAGTTATGGTGTCTGACATCCAGAATGCTAGCACGTCAGAATTATACCATTCTGAAACATTCTGGAATCTAGAATCAAAGGACGGCTGAATTCCAGAATGTCAGGGTGGCAAAACTCTAGAATCCTTGTGTGTCTGAACTCGAGAGTCATTCAATGCCACATTCCAGAACTCTGGGTGTCTGAATTATAGAAGCACCAAATGTCTGCATTCTAGAATCGGAATGTGGCGGAATTCTGGAATGTACAGCACGGCGGAATTCCAAAGTCCTTAAATGCCTCCTAGCCGAAAGTTAAGGTGTCTGACTACCAGTATGTTACTAGGTCAGCATTCTACCGTTCTCAGAGAGGCTGGGTTCTAGAATCAATGGACGTCAGAGTTCTGGAATGTCAGGATGTCCAAACTCTAGAATCCTTGCGTGTATGAACTCGAGAGTCAATCAATGTCCACATTCCGGATCACAGGGTGTCTGAATTCCAGAAGCACCAAATGTCTGCATTCTAAAATCGGAATGTGGTGGAATTCTAGAATGCACAGCACGGCGGAATTCGAATGTCCTAAAATGCCTGCTATCAGGAAGTTAAGGTGTCTGACATCCAGAATGCTACCACGTCAGAATTATACCATTCTGAAAGATTCTGGGATCTAGAATCAATGGACGGCTGAGTTCCAGAATGTCAGGGTTTCCAAACACTAGAATCCTTGTGTGTCTGAACTCGAGAGTCATTCAATATCCACATTCCAGAACTCTGGATGTCTGAAATATAGAAGCACCAAATGTCTGCATTCTAGAATCGGAATGTGGCGGAATTCTAGAATGCACAGCACGGCGGAATTTTAAATTCCTAAAATGCCTGCTATCAGGAAGTTAAGGTGTCTGACATCCAGAATGCTACCACGTCGGAATTATACCGTTCTGAGAGATTCTGGGTTCTAGAATCAATGGATGGCAGGATTCTGGAATGTCAGGTTGTTCAAACTCTAGAATCCTTGCGTGTCTGAACTCGAGAGTCATTCAATTTCCACATTCCGGGTCACAGGGTGTCTGAATTCCAGAAGCACCAAATGTCTGCATTCTAGAATCGGAATGTGGCGGAATTCTAGAATGCACAGCACGGCAGAATTCGAAAGTCCTAAAATGCCTGCTATCGGGAAGCTAAGGTGTCTGACATCCAGAATGCTACCACGTCAGAATTATACCATTCTGAAAGATTCTGGGATCTAGAATCAAAGAACAGCTGAGTTCCAGAATGTCAGGGTTTCCATACTCTGGAATCCTTGCGAGTCTGAACTCGAGAGTCATTCAATGTCCACATTCCAGAACTCTGGATGTCTGAATTATAGAAGCACCAAATGACTGCATTCGAGAATCGGAATGTGGCGGAATTCCTGAATGCACAGCACGGCAGAATTCTAAAGTCCTAAAATGCCTGCTATCCGGAAGATAAGGTGTCTGACATCCAGAATGTTACTAGGTCAGCATTCAGCCGTTCTGGGAGATTCTGGGCTCGAAAATCAATGGACGGCAGAGATCTGGAATGTCAGGGTGTCCAAACTCTAGAATCCTTGCGTGTCTGAACTCGAGAGTCATTCAATGTCCATATTCCGGATCACAGGGTGTCTGAATTCCAGAAGCACCAAATGACTGCATTCTAGAATCGGAATGTGTTGTAATTCTAGAATGCACAGCACGGCGGAATTCTAAAGTCCTAAAATGCCTGCTATCCGGAAGTTAAGGTGTCTGACATCCAGAATGCTTCCACGTCAGAATTGTACCATTCTGAAACATTCTGGGAACTAGAATCAATGGATGGGTGAGTTCCAGAATGTCAGGGGGGCAAAACTCTAGAATCCTGGCGTGTCTGAACTCGAGAGTCATTCAATGCCACATTCCAGAATTCTGGATGTCTGAATTATAGAAGCAACAAATGTCTGCATTCTAGAATTGGAATGTGGCGGAATTCTAGAATGCACAGCACGGCAGAATTCTAAAGTCCTAAAATGCCTGCTATCCGGAAGTTAAGGTGTCTGACATCCAGAATGCTACCACGTCAGAATTTTACCATTCTGAAACATTCTGGGATCTAGAATCAATGGATGGCTGAGTTCCAGAATGTCAGGGTGGCAAAATTCTTGAATCCTTGCGTGTCTGAACTCGAGAGTCGTTCGATGTCCACATTCCAGAACTCTGGATGTCTGAATTATAGAAGCACCAAATGTCTGCTTTCTAGAATCGAAATGTGGCAGAATTCTAGAATGCACAGCACGGCGGAATTCTAAAGTCCTAAAATGCCTACTAGCCGAAAGTTAAGGTGTCTGACGACCAGAATGTTACTCGGTCAGCATTCTACCGTTCTGAGAGATTCTGGGTTCTAGAATCAATGGACGGCAGATTTCTGGAATGTCAGGGTTTCCAAACTCTAGGATCCTTCTGTGTCTGAACTCGTGAGTCATTCAAAGTCCACGTTCCGAATCATAGGGTGTCTGAATTCCAGAAGCACCAATTGTCTGCATTCTAGAATCGGAATGTGGCGGAATTCTTGAATGCACAGCACAGCGGAATTCTAAAGTCCAAAAATGCCTGCTATCCGCAAGTTAAGGTGTCTGACATCCAGAATGTTACTAGGTCAGCATTCTACCATTCTGAGAGATTCTGGGTTCTAGAATCAATGGACGGCAGAGTTCTGGAATGTCAGGGTGGCAAAATTCTAGAATCCTTGCGTGTCTGAACTCAAGAGTCATTCAATGTCCACATTCCAGAACTCTGCATGTCTGAATTATAGAAGCACCAAATGTCTGCATTCTAGAATCGGAATGTGGTGGAATTCTAGAATGCACAGCACGGCGGAATTCTAAATTCCTAAAATGCCTGCTATCCGGAAGTTAAGGTGTCTGACATCCAGAATGCTACCACGTCAGAATTATAGAATTCTGAAAGATTCTGGGATCTAGAATCAATGGATGTCTGAGTTCCAGAATGTCAGGGTGGCAAAACTCTAGATTCCTTGCGTGTCTGAACTCGAGAGTCATTCAATGTCCACATTCCAGAACTCTGCATGTCTGAATTATAGAAGCACCAATTGTCTGCATTCTAGAATCGGAATGTGGCGGAATTCTGGAATGCACAGCACGGCGGAATTCTAAAGTCCTAAAATGCCTGCTATCTGGAAGTTAAGGTGTCTGACATTCAGAATGTTACTAGGTCAGCATTCTACCGTTCTGAGAGATTCTGGATTCTAGAATCAATGGACGGCAGATATCTGGAATGTCAGGGTGTCCAAACTGTAGAATCCTTGCGTGTATGAACTCGAGAGTCATTCAATATCCACATTCCGGATCACAGGGTGTCAGAATTCCAGAAGCACCAAAGGTCTGCATTCTAGAATCGGAAAGTGGCGGAATTCTAGAATGCACAGCACGTCGGAATTCGAATGCCCTAAAATGCCTGCTATCCGGAAGTTAAGGTGTCTGACATCCAGAATGCTACCACGTCAGAATTATACCATTCTGAAAGATTCTGGGATCTAGAATCAATGGAAGGCTGAGTTCCAGAATGTCAGGGTCGCAAAACTCTAGAATCCTTGCGTGTCTGAACTCGAGAGTCATTCGATGTCCACATTCCAGATCTCTGGATGTCTGAATTATAGAAGCAGCAAATGTCTGCATTCTAGAATCAGAATGTGGCGGAATTCTAGAATGCGCAGCACGGCGGAATTCTCAAGTCCTAAAATGCCTGCTATCCGGAAGTTAAAGTGTCTGACATCCAGAATGCTACCACGTCAGAATTATACCATTCTGAAACATTCTGGGTTCTAGAATCAATGGACGGCTGAGTTCCAGAATGTCAGAGTGGCAAAACTCTTGAATCCTTGCGTGTCTGAACTCGAGAGTCGTTCAATGTCCACATTCCAGAACTCTGGATGTCTGAAATATAGAAGCACCAATTGTCTGCATTCTAGAATCGGAATGTTGCGGAATTCTAGAATGCACAGCACGGCGGAATTCTAAAGTCATAAAATGCCTACTAGCCGAAAGTTAAGGTGTCAGACGACCAGAAGGTTACTACGTAAGCATTCTACGGTTCTGAGAGATTCTGGGTTCTAGAATCAATGGACGGCACAGTTCTGGACTGTCAGGGTGTCCAAACTCTAGAATCCTTGCGTGTATGAACTCGAGAGTCATTCAATGTCCACATTCCGGATCACAGTGTGTCTGAATTCCAGAAGCACCAAATGTCTGCATTTTAGAATCGGAATGTGGCGGAATTCTAGAATGCACAGCATGGCGGAATTCTAAAGTCCTAAAATGCCTGCTATCCGGAAGTTAAGGTGTCAGACATTCAGAATGTTACTAGGTCAGCATTCTACCGTTCTGAGGGATGCTGGGTTCTATAATCAATGGACGTCAGAGTTCTGGAATGTCAGGGTGTCCAAACTCTAGAATCCTTGCGCGTATGAACTCGAGAGTCATTCAATGTCTGCATTCCGGATCACAGGGTGTCTGAATTCCAGAAGCAACAAATGTCTGCATTCAAGAATCGGAATGTGGCGGAATTCTAGAATGCCCAGTACGGCGGAATTCTAAAGTCCTAAAATGCATGCTATCTGGAAGTTAAGGTGTCTGACATCCAGAATGCTACCACATCAGAATTATACCATTCTGAAAGATTCTGGGATCTAAAATTAATGGACGTCTGAGTTACAGAATGTCAGAGTGGCAAAACTCTAGAATCCTTGCGTGTATGAACTCGAGAGTCATTCAATGTCCACATTCCAGAACTCTGGATGTCTGAATTATAGAAGCACCAAATGTCTGCATTCTAGAATCGGAATGTGGCGGGATTCTAGAATGCACAGCACGGCGGAATTCTAAACTCCTAAAATGCCTGCTATCTGGAAGTTAATGTGGCTGACATCCAGAATGCTACCACGTCAGATTTATTGCATTCTGATACATTCTGGGATATAGAATCAATGGACAGCTGAGTTCCAGAATGTCAGGGTGGCAAAACTCTAGAATCCTTGCGTGTCTGAACTCGAGAGTCATTCAATGTCCACATTCCAGAACTCTGGATGTCTGAAACATAGAAGCACCAAATGTCTGCATTCTAAAATCGGAATGTGGCGGATTTCTAGAATGCACAGCACGGTGGAATTTTAAAGTCCTAAAATGCCTGCTATCAGGAAGTTAAGGTGTCTGACATCCAGAATGCTACCATGTCAGAATTATACAGTTCTGAGAGATTCTGGGTTCTAGAATCAATGGATGGCATGGTTCTGGAATGTCAGGTTGTTTAAACTCTAGAATCCTTGCGTGTCTGAACTCGAGAGTCGTTCAATTTTCACATTCCGGGTCACAGGGTGTCTGAATTCCAGAAGCACCAAATGTCTGCATTCTAGAATCGGAATGTGGCGGAATTCTAGAATGCACAGCACGGCGGAATTCGAAAGTCCTAAAATGCCTGCTATCGGAAGCTAAGGTGTCTGACATTCAGAATGCTACCACGTCAGAATTATACCGTTCTGAAAGATTCTGGGATCTAGAATCAATGGACGGCTGAGTTCCAGAATGTCAGGGTTTCCAAACTCTAGAATCCTTGCGAGTCTGAACTCGAGAGTCATTCAATATCCACATTCCAGAACTCTGGATATCTGAATTATAGATCACCAAATGACTGCATTCTAGAATCGGAATGTGGCGGAATTTTAGAATGCACAGCACGGCCGAATTCTAAAGTCCTAAAATGCCTGCTATCCGGAAGTTAAGGTGTATGACATCCAGAATGTTACTAGGTCAGCATTCTACCATTCTGAGAGATTCTGGGCTCTAGAATCAATGGATGGCACAGATCTGGAATGTCAGGGTGTCCAAACTCTAGAATCCTTGCGTGTCTGAACTCGAGAGTCATCCAATGTCCACATTCCGGATCACAGGGTGTCTGAATTCCAGAAGCACCAAATGTCTGCATTCTAGAATTGGAATGTGGCGGAATTCTTGAATGCACAGCACGGCGGAATTCTAAAGTCCTTAAATGCCTGCTATCCAGAAGTTAAGGTGTCTGACATCCAGAATGCTACGACGTCAGAATTATACCATTCTGAAACATTCTGGGATCTAGAATCAATGGACGGCCGAGTTCCAGAATGTCACGGTGGCAAAAATCTAGAGTCCATGCGTGTCTGAACTCGAGAGTCATTCAATGTCCACATTCCAGAACTCTGGATGTCTGAATTATAGAAGCACCAAATGTCTGCATTCTAGAATCGGAATGTGGCGGAATTCTAGAACGCCCAGCACGTCGGAATTCGAATGTCCTAAAATGCCTGCTATCGGGAAGTTAAGGTGTCTGACATCCAGAATGCTACCACGTCAGAATTATACCATTCTGAAAGATTCTGGGATCTAGAATCAATGGACGGCTGAGTTCCAGAATGTCGGGGTGGCAAAACTCTAGAATCCTTGCGTGTCTGAACTCGAGAGTCATTCGATGTCCACATTCCAGAACTCTGGATGTCTGAATTATAGAAGCACCAAATGTCTGCATTCTAGATTCAGAATGTGGCGGAATTCTAGAATGCACAGCACGGCGGAATTCTAAAGTCCAAAAATGCCTGCTATCCGGAAGTTAAGGTGTCTGACATCCAGAATGCTACCACATCAGAATTATACCATTCTGAAAGATTCTGGGATCTAGAATCAATGGACGTCTGAGTTCCAGAATGTCAGAGTGGCAAAACTCTAGTATCCTTGCGTGTATGAACTCGAGAGTCATTCAAGGTCCACATTCCAGAACTCTGGATGTCTGAATTATAGAAGCACCAAATGTCTGCATTCTGGAATCGGAATGTGGCGGAATTCTAGAATGCACAGCACGGCGGAATTCTAAAGTCCTAAAATGCCTGCTATTGGGAAGCTAAGGTGTCTGACATCCAGAATGCTACCACGTCAGAATTATACCATTCTGAAATATTCTGGGACCTAGAATCAATGGATGGGTGAGTTCCAGAATGCCAGGGTGGCAAAACACTAGAATCCTTGCGTGTCTGAACTCGAGAGTCATTCAATGTCCATATTCCAGAACTCTGGATGTCTGCATTATAGAAGCACCAAATGTCTGCATTCTAGAATCGGAATGTGGCGGAATTCTAGAATGCACAGCACGGCAGAATTCTAAAGTCCTAAAATGCCTGCTCTCCGGAAGTTATGGTGTCTGACATCCAGAATGCTAGCACGTCAGAATTATACCATTCTGAAACATTCTGGAATCTAGAATCAAAGGACGGCTGAATTCCAGAATGTCAGGGTGGCAAAACTCTAGAATCCTTGTGTGTCTGAACTCGAGAGTCATTCAATGCCACATTCCAGAACTCTGGGTGTCTGAATTATAGAAGCACCAAATGTCTGCATTCTAGAATCGGAATGTGGCGGAATTCTGGAATGTACAGCACGGCGGAATTCCAAAGTCCTTAAATGCCTCCTAGCCGAAAGTTAAGGTGTCTGACTACCAGTATGTTACTAGGTCAGCATTCTACCGTTCTCAGAGAGGCTGGGTTCTAGAATCAATGGACGTCAGAGTTCTGGAATGTCAGGATGTCCAAACTCTAGAATCCTTGCGTGTATGAACTCGAGAGTCAATCAATGTCCACATTCCGGATCACAGGGTGTCTGAATTCCAGAAGCACCAAATGTCTGCATTCTAAAATCGGAATGTGGTGGAATTCTAGAATGCACAGCACGGCGGAATTCGAATGTCCTAAAATGCCTGCTATCAGGAAGTTAAGGTGTCTGACATCCAGAATGCTACCACGTCAGAATTATACCATTCTGAAAGATTCTGGGATCTAGAATCAATGGACGGCTGAGTTCCAGAATGTCAGGGTTTCCAAACACTAGAATCCTTGTGTGTCTGAACTCGAGAGTCATTCAATATCCACATTCCAGAACTCTGGATGTCTGAAATATAGAAGCACCAAATGTCTGCATTCTAGAATCGGAATGTGGCGGAATTCTAGAATGCACAGCACGGCGGAATTTTAAATTCCTAAAATGCCTGCTATCAGGAAGTTAAGGTGTCTGACATCCAGAATGCTACCACGTCGGAATTATACCGTTCTGAGAGATTCTGGGTTCTAGAATCAATGGATGGCAGGATTCTGGAATGTCAGGTTGTTCAAACTCTAGAATCCTTGCGTGTCTGAACTCGAGAGTCATTCAATTTCCACATTCCGGGTCACAGGGTGTCTGAATTCCAGAAGCACCAAATGTCTGCATTCTAGAATCGGAATGTGGCGGAATTCTAGAATGCACAGCACGGCAGAATTCGAAAGTCCTAAAATGCCTGCTATCGGGAAGCTAAGGTGTCTGACATCCAGAATGCTACCACGTCAGAATTATACCATTCTGAAAGATTCTGGGATCTAGAATCAAAGAACAGCTGAGTTCCAGAATGTCAGGGTTTCCATACTCTGGAATCCTTGCGAGTCTGAACTCGAGAGTCATTCAATGTCCACATTCCAGAACTCTGGATGTCTGAATTATAGAAGCACCAAATGACTGCATTCGAGAATCGGAATGTGGCGGAATTCCTGAATGCACAGCACGGCAGAATTCTAAAGTCCTAAAATGCCTGCTATCCGGAAGATAAGGTGTCTGACATCCAGAATGTTACTAGGTCAGCATTCAGCCGTTCTGGGAGATTCTGGGCTCGAAAATCAATGGACGGCAGAGATCTGGAATGTCAGGGTGTCCAAACTCTAGAATCCTTGCGTGTCTGAACTCGAGAGTCATTCAATGTCCATATTCCGGATCACAGGGTGTCTGAATTCCAGAAGCACCAAATGACTGCATTCTAGAATCGGAATGTGTTGTAATTCTAGAATGCACAGCACGGCGGAATTCTAAAGTCCTAAAATGCCTGCTATCCGGAAGTTAAGGTGTCTGACATCCAGAATGCTTCCACGTCAGAATTGTACCATTCTGAAACATTCTGGGAACTAGAATCAATGGATGGGTGAGTTCCAGAATGTCAGGGGGGCAAAACTCTAGAATCCTGGCGTGTCTGAACTCGAGAGTCATTCAATGCCACATTCCAGAATTCTGGATGTCTGAATTATAGAAGCAACAAATGTCTGCATTCTAGAATTGGAATGTGGCGGAATTCTAGAATGCACAGCACGGCAGAATTCTAAAGTCCTAAAATGCCTGCTATCCGGAAGTTAAGGTGTCTGACATCCAGAATGCTACCACGTCAGAATTTTACCATTCTGAAACATTCTGGGATCTAGAATCAATGGATGGCTGAGTTCCAGAATGTCAGGGTGGCAAAACTCTTGAATCCTTGCGTGTCTGAACTCGAGAGTCGTTCGATGTCCACATTCCAGAACTCTGGATGTCTGAATTATAGAAGCACCAAATGTCTGCTTTCTAGAATCGAAATGTGGCAGAATTCTAGAATGCACAGCACGGCGGAATTCTAAAGTCCTAAAATGCCTACTAGCCGAAAGTTAAGGTGTCTGACGACCAGAATGTTACTCGGTCAGCATTCTACCGTTCTGAGAGATTCTGGGTTCTAGAATCAATGGACGGCAGATTTCTGGAATGTCAGGGTTTCCAAACTCTAGGATCCTTCTGTGTCTGAACTCGTGAGTCATTCAAAGTCCACGTTCCGAATCATAGGGTGTCTGAATTCCAGAAGCACCAATTGTCTGCATTCTAGAATCGGAATGTGGCGGAATTCTTGAATGCACAGCACAGCGGAATTCTAAAGTCCAAAAATGCCTGCTATCCGCAAGTTAAGGTGTCTGACATCCAGAATGTTACTAGGTCAGCATTCTACCATTCTGAGAGATTCTGGGTTCTAGAATCAATGGACGGCAGAGTTCTGGAATGTCAGGGTGGCAAAATTCTAGAATCCTTGCGTGTCTGAACTCAAGAGTCATTCAATGTCCACATTCCAGAACTCTGCATGTCTGAATTATAGAAGCACCAAATGTCTGCATTCTAGAATCGGAATGTGGTGGAATTCTAGAATGCACAGCACGGCGGAATTCTAAATTCCTAAAATGCCTGCTATCCGGAAGTTAAGGTGTCTGACATCCAGAATGCTACCACGTCAGAATTATAGAATTCTGAAAGATTCTGGGATCTAGAATCAATGGATGTCTGAGTTCCAGAATGTCAGGGTGGCAAAACTCTAGATTCCTTGCGTGTCTGAACTCGAGAGTCATTCAATGTCCACATTCCAGAACTCTGCATGTCTGAATTATAGAAGCACCAATTGTCTGCATTCTAGAATCGGAATGTGGCGGAATTCTGGAATGCACAGCACGGCGGAATTCTAAAGTCCTAAAATGCCTGCTATCTGGAAGTTAAGGTGTCTGACATTCAGAATGTTACTAGGTCAGCATTCTACCGTTCTGAGAGATTCTGGATTCTAGAATCAATGGACGGCAGATATCTGGAATGTCAGGGTGTCCAAACTGTAGAATCCTTGCGTGTATGAACTCGAGAGTCATTCAATATCCACATTCCGGATCACAGGGTGTCAGAATTCCAGAAGCACCAAAGGTCTGCATTCTAGAATCGGAAAGTGGCGGAATTCTAGAATGCACAGCACGTCGGAATTCGAATGCCCTAAAATGCCTGCTATCCGGAAGTTAAGGTGTCTGACATCCAGAATGCTACCACGTCAGAATTATACCATTCTGAAAGATTCTGGGATCTAGAATCAATGGAAGGCTGAGTTCCAGAATGTCAGGGTCGCAAAACTCTAGAATCCTTGCGTGTCTGAACTCGAGAGTCATTCGATGTCCACATTCCAGATCTCTGGATGTCTGAATTATAGAAGCAGCAAATGTCTGCATTCTAGAATCAGAATGTGGCGGAATTCTAGAATGCGCAGCACGGCGGAATTCTCAAGTCCTAAAATGCCTGCTATCCGGAAGTTAAAGTGTCTGACATCCAGAATGCTACCACGTCAGAATTATACCATTCTGAAACATTCTGGGTTCTAGAATCAATGGACGGCTGAGTTCCAGAATGTCAGAGTGGCAAAACTCTTGAATCCTTGCGTGTCTGAACTCGAGAGTCGTTCAATGTCCACATTCCAGAACTCTGGATGTCTGAAATATAGAAGCACCAATTGTCTGCATTCTAGAATCGGAATGTTGCGGAATTCTAGAATGCACAGCACGGCGGAATTCTAAAGTCATAAAATGCCTACTAGCCGAAAGTTAAGGTGTCAGACGACCAGAAGGTTACTACGTAAGCATTCTACGGTTCTGAGAGATTCTGGGTTCTAGAATCAATGGACGGCACAGTTCTGGACTGTCAGGGTGTCCAAACTCTAGAATCCTTGCGTGTATGAACTCGAGAGTCATTCAATGTCCACATTCCGGATCACAGTGTGTCTGAATTCCAGAAGCACCAAATGTCTGCATTTTAGAATCGGAATGTGGCGGAATTCTAGAATGCACAGCATGGCGGAATTCTAAAGTCCTAAAATGCCTGCTATCCGGAAGTTAAGGTGTCAGACATTCAGAATGTTACTAGGTCAGCATTCTACCGTTCTGAGGGATGCTGGGTTCTATAATCAATGGACGTCAGAGTTCTGGAATGTCAGGGTGTCCAAACTCTAGAATCCTTGCGCGTATGAACTCGAGAGTCATTCAATGTCTGCATTCCGGATCACAGGGTGTCTGAATTCCAGAAGCAACAAATGTCTGCATTCAAGAATCGGAATGTGGCGGAATTCTAGAATGCCCAGTACGGCGGAATTCTAAAGTCCTAAAATGCATGCTATCTGGAAGTTAAGGTGTCTGACATCCAGAATGCTACCACATCAGAATTATACCATTCTGAAAGATTCTGGGATCTAAAATTAATGGACGTCTGAGTTACAGAATGTCAGAGTGGCAAAACTCTAGAATCCTTGCGTGTATGAACTCGAGAGTCATTCAATGTCCACATTCCAGAACTCTGGATGTCTGAATTATAGAAGCACCAAATGTCTGCATTCTAGAATCGGAATGTGGCGGGATTCTAGAATGCACAGCACGGCGGAATTCTAAACTCCTAAAATGCCTGCTATCTGGAAGTTAATGTGGCTGACATCCAGAATGCTACCACGTCAGATTTATTGCATTCTGATACATTCTGGGATATAGAATCAATGGACAGCTGAGTTCCAGAATGTCAGGGTGGCAAAACTCTAGAATCCTTGCGTGTCTGAACTCGAGAGTCATTCAATGTCCACATTCCAGAACTCTGGATGTCTGAAACATAGAAGCACCAAATGTCTGCATTCTAAAATCGGAATGTGGCGGATTTCTAGAATGCACAGCACGGTGGAATTTTAAAGTCCTAAAATGCCTGCTATCAGGAAGTTAAGGTGTCTGACATCCAGAATGCTACCATGTCAGAATTATACAGTTCTGAGAGATTCTGGGTTCTAGAATCAATGGATGGCATGGTTCTGGAATGTCAGGTTGTTTAAACTCTAGAATCCTTGCGTGTCTGAACTCGAGAGTCGTTCAATTTTCACATTCCGGGTCACAGGGTGTCTGAATTCCAGAAGCACCAAATGTCTGCATTCTAGAATCGGAATGTGGCGGAATTCTAGAATGCACAGCACGGCGGAATTCGAAAGTCCTAAAATGCCTGCTATCGGAAGCTAAGGTGTCTGACATTCAGAATGCTACCACGTCAGAATTATACCGTTCTGAAAGATTCTGGGATCTAGAATCAATGGACGGCTGAGTTCCAGAATGTCAGGGTTTCCAAACTCTAGAATCCTTGCGAGTCTGAACTCGAGAGTCATTCAATATCCACATTCCAGAACTCTGGATATCTGAATTATAGATCACCAAATGACTGCATTCTAGAATCGGAATGTGGCGGAATTTTAGAATGCACAGCACGGCCGAATTCTAAAGTCCTAAAATGCCTGCTATCCGGAAGTTAAGGTGTATGACATCCAGAATGTTACTAGGTCAGCATTCTACCATTCTGAGAGATTCTGGGCTCTAGAATCAATGGATGGCACAGATCTGGAATGTCAGGGTGTCCAAACTCTAGAATCCTTGCGTGTCTGAACTCGAGAGTCATCCAATGTCCACATTCCGGATCACAGGGTGTCTGAATTCCAGAAGCACCAAATGTCTGCATTCTAGAATTGGAATGTGGCGGAATTCTTGAATGCACAGCACGGCGGAATTCTAAAGTCCTTAAATGCCTGCTATCCAGAAGTTAAGGTGTCTGACATCCAGAATGCTACGACGTCAGAATTATACCATTCTGAAACATTCTGGGATCTAGAATCAATGGACGGCCGAGTTCCAGAATGTCACGGTGGCAAAAATCTAGAGTCCATGCGTGTCTGAACTCGAGAGTCATTCAATGTCCACATTCCAGAACTCTGGATGTCTGAATTATAGAAGCACCAAATGTCTGCATTCTAGAATCGGAATGTGGCGGAATTCTAGAACGCCCAGCACGTCGGAATTCGAATGTCCTAAAATGCCTGCTATCGGGAAGTTAAGGTGTCTGACATCCAGAATGCTACCACGTCAGAATTATACCATTCTGAAAGATTCTGGGATCTAGAATCAATGGACGGCTGAGTTCCAGAATGTCGGGGTGGCAAAACTCTAGAATCCTTGCGTGTCTGAACTCGAGAGTCATTCGATGTCCACATTCCAGAACTCTGGATGTCTGAATTATAGAAGCACCAAATGTCTGCATTCTAGATTTAGAATGTGGCGGAATTCTAGAATGCACAGCACGGCGGAATTCTAAAGTCATAAAATGCCTCCTAGCCGAAAGTTAAGGTGTCTGACGACCAGAATGTTACTAGGTCAGCATTCTACCGTTCTGAGAGATTCTGGGTTCTAGAATCAATGGACGGCAGAGTTCTGGAATGTGAGGGTGTCCAAACTCTAGAATCCTTGCGTGTATGAACTCGAGAGTCATTCAATGTCCACATTCCGGATCACAGGGTGTCCGAATTCCAGAAGCACCAAATCTCTGCATTCTAGAATCGGAATGTGGCGGAATTCTCGAATGCACAGCACGGCGGAATTCTAAAGTCCTAAAATGCCGGCTATCCGGATGTTAAGGTGTCTGACATCCAGAATGCTACCACGTCAGAATTATACCATTCTGAAACATTCTGGGATCAAGAATCAATGGACGGCTGAGTTTCAGAATCTCAGGGTGGCAAAATTCTAGAATCCTTGCGTGTCTGAACTCGAGAGTCTTTCAATGTCCGCATTCTAGAGCTCTGGATGTCTGAATTATAGAAGCACCAAATGTCTGCATTCTATAATCGGAATGCGGCGGAATTCTATAATGCACAGAACGGCAGAATTCTAAAGTCCTAAAATGCCTGCTATCGGGAAGTTAAGGTGTCTGACACCGAGAATGCTACCACGTCAGAATTATACCATTCTGAAAGATTCTGTGATCTAGAGTCAATGTACGGCTGAGTTCCAGAATGTCAGGGTGTCAAACCCTAGAATCCTTGCGTGTATGAACTCGAGAGTCATTCAATGTCCACATTACAGAACTCTGGATGTCTGAATTATAGAAGCACCAAATGTCTGCATTCTAGAATCGGAATGTGGCGGAATTCTAGAATGCACAGCACGGTGGAATTCTAAATTCCTAAAATGCCTGCTATCCAGAAGTTAAGGTGTCTGACATCCAGAATGCTACCACGTCAGAATTATACCATTCTGAAAGATTCTGGGATCTATAATCAATGGATGGCTGAGTTCCAGAATGTCAGGGTGTCCAAACTCTAGAATCCTTGCGTGTCTGAACTCGAGGGTCATTCAATGTCCACATTCCAGAACTCTGGATGTCTGAATTACTGAAGCACCAAATGACTGCATTCTAGAATTGGAAGGTGGCGGAAATCTAGAATGCACAGCACGGCAGAATTCTAAAGTCCTAAAATGCCTGCTATCCGGAAGTTAAGGTGTCTGACATCCAGAATGCTACCACGTCAGAATTATACCATTCTGAAAGATTCTGGGATCTAGAATCAATGGACGGCTGAGTTCCAGAATGTCAGGGTGGCAAAACTCTAGAATCCTTGCGTGTCTGAACTCGAGAGTCATTCGATATCCAAATTCCAGAACTCTGGATGTCTGAATTATAGAAGCACCAAATGTCTGCATTCTAGAATCGGAATATGGCGGAATTCTAGAATGCACAGCACGGCAGAATTCTAAAGTCGTAAAATGCCTCCTAGCCGAAAGTTAAGGTGTCTGACGACCAGAATGTTACTACGTCAGCATTCTACCGTTCTGAGAGATTCTGGGTTCTATAATCAATGGACGGCAGAGTTCTGGAATGTCAGGGTGTCCAAACTCTAGAATTCTTGCGTGTATGAACTCGAGAGTCATTCAATATCCACATTCCGGATCACAGGGTGTCTGAATTATAGAAGCACCAAATGTCTGCATTCTAGAATCGGAATGTGGAGGAATTCTAGAATGCACAGCACGGCGGAATTCGAATGTCTTAAAATGCCTGCTATCGGGAAGTTAAGGTGTCTGACATCCAGAATGCTGCCACGTCAGAATTATACCATTCTGAAAGATTCTGGGATCTAGAATCAATGAACGGCTGAGTTCCAGAATGTCAGGATTTCCAAACTCTAAAATCCTTGCGAGTCTGAACTCGAGAGTCATTCAATATCCACATTCCAGAACTCTGGATGTCTGAAATATAGAAGCACCAAATGTCTGCATTCTAGAATCGGAATGTGGCGGAATTCTAGAATGCACAGCACGGCGGAATTCTAAAGTCCTAAAATGCCTGCTATCCGGAAGTTAAGGTGTCTGACATCCAGAATGCTACCACGTCAGAATTATACCATTCTGAAACATTCTGGGATCTAGAATCAATGGACAGCTGAGTTCCAGAATGTCAGGGTGGCAAAACTCTAGAATACTTGCGTGTCTGAACTCGAGAGTCATTCAATGTCCACATTCCAGAACTCTGGATGTCTGAATTATAGAGGCACCAAATGTCTGCATTCTAGAATCGGAATGTGGCGGAATTCTAGAATGCACAGCACGGCGGAATTCTAAAGTCCTAAAATGCCTCCTATCCGAAAGGTAAGGTGTCTGACGACCAGAATGTTACTAGGTCAGCATCCTACCATTCTGAGAGATTCTGGCTTCTAGAATCAATGGACGGCAGAGTTCTGGAATGTCAGGGTGTCCAAACTCTAGAATTCTTGCGTGTGTGAACTCGAGAGTCATTCAATGTCCACATTCCGGATCACAGGGTGTCTGAATTCCAGAAGCACCAAATGTCTGCATTCTAGAATCGGAATGTGGCGGAATTCTAGAATGCACAGCACGGCGGTATTCGAATGTCCTAAAATGCCTGCTATCGGGAAGTTAAGGTGTCTGACATCCAGAATGCTGCCACGTCAGAATTATACCATTCTAAAAGATTCTGGGATCTAGAATCAATGGACGGCTGAGTTCCAGAATGCCAGGGTTTCCAAACTCTAGAATCCTTGCGTGTCTGAACTCGAGAGTCATTCAATATCCACATTCCAGAACTCTGGATGTCTGAAATATAGAAGCACCAAATGTCTGCATTCTAGAATCGGAATGTGGCGGAATTCTAGAATGCACAGCACGGCGGAATTCTAAAGTCCTAAAATGCCTGCTATCTGGAAGTTAAGGTGTCTGACATCCAGAATGTTACTAGGTGAGCATTCTACCGTTCTGAGAGATTCTGTGTTCTAGAATCAATGGACGGCAGAGTTCTGGAATGTCAGGGTGTCCAAACTCTAGAATCCTTGCGTGTCTGAACTCGAGAGTCATTCAATGTCCACATTCTGGATCACAGAGTGTCTGAAGACCAGAAGCACCAAATGCCTGCATTCTAGAATCGGAATGTGTCGGAATTCTAGAATGCACAGTATGGCTGAATTCTAAAGTCCTAAAATGCCTGCTCTCTAGAAGTTAAGGTGTCTGACATCCAGAATGCTACCACGTCAGATTATACCATTCTGAAAGATTCTGGGATCTAGAATCAATGGACGGCTGAGTTCCATAATGTCAGGGTGGCAAAACTCAAGAATCCTTGCGTGTCTGAACTCGAGAGTCATTCAATATCCACATTCCAGAACTCTGGATGTCTGAATTATACAAGCACCAAATGTCTGCATTCTAGAATCAGAATGTGGCGGAATTCTAGAATGCACAGCACGGTGGAATTCTAAAGTCCTAAAATGCCTACTAACTGAAAGTTAAAGCGTCTGACATCCAGAATGTTACCACATCAGAATTGTACCATTCTGAAACATTCTGGGATCTAGAGTCAATGGAAGGCTGAGTACCAGAATGTCAGGGTGTCCAAACTCTAGAATCCTTGCGTGTCTGAACTCGAGAGTCATTCAATGTCCACATTCCAGAACTCTGGATGTCTGAATTATAGAAGCACCAAATGTCTGCATTCCAGAATCGGAATGTGGCAGAATTCTAGAATGCACAGCACGGCGGAATTCTAAAGTCCTAAAATGCCTGCTATCCGGAAGTTAAGGTGTCTGACATCCAGAATGCCACCACGTCAGAATTATACCATTTTGAAACATTCTGGGATCTACAATCAATGGACAGCTGAGTTCCAGAATGTCAGGGTGGCCAAAGTCTAGAATCCTTGCGTGTCTGAACTCGAGAGTCATTCAATGTCCACATTCCAGAACTCTGGATGTCTGAATTATAGAAGCACCAAATGTCTGCATTCTAGAATCGGAATGTTGCGGAATTCTAGAATGCACAGCACGGCGGAATTCTAAAGTCCTAAAATGCCTGCTATCCGGAAGTTAAGGTGTCTGACGACCAGAACGTTACTAGGTCAGCATTCTACCGTTCTGAGAGATTCTGGGTTCTAGAATCATTGGACGGCAGAGTTCCAGAATGTCAGGGTGTCCAAACTCTAGAATCCTTGCGTGTCTGAACTCGAGGGTCATTCAATGTCAACCATTCCAGAACTCTGGATGTCTGAATTATTGAAGCACCAAATGTCTGCATTCTAGAATCGGAATGTGGCAGAATTCTAGAATGCACAGCACGGCGGAATTCTAAAGTCGTAAAATGCCTGCTATCCAGAAGTTATGGTGTCTGACATCCAGAATGCTACCACGTCAGAATTATACCATTCTGAAAAATTCTGAGATCTAGAATCAATGGACGGCTGAGTTCCAGAATCTCAGGGTGGAAAACTCGAGAATCCTTGCGTGTCTGAACTCGAGAGTCATTCAATGTCCACATTCCAGAACTCTGGATGTCTGAATTATAGAAGCACCAAATGTCTGCATTCTAGAATCGGAATGTGGCGGAATTCTAGAATGCACAGCACGGCGGAATTCGAAAGGCCTAAAATGCTTGCTATCCGGAAGTTAACGTGTCTGACATCCAGAATGCTACCACGTCAGAATTATACCATTCTGAAACATTCTGGGATCTAGAGTCAATGGACGGCTGAGTTCCTGAATGTCAGGGTGTCCAAACTCTAGAATCCTCGCGTGTCTGAACTCGAGAGTCATTCAATGTCCATATTCCAGAACTCTGGATGTCTGAATTATAGAAGCACCGAATGTTTGCATTGTAGAATCGCAATTTGGCGGAATTCTAGAATGCACAGCAAGGCGGAATTTTAAAGTCCTAAAATGCCTGCTATCCGGAAGTTAAGTTGCCTGACATCCAGAATGCTACCACGTCAGAATTATACCATTCTGAAAGATTCTGGGATCTAGAGTCAATGGACGGCTGAGTTCCAGAATGTCAGCGTGTCCAAACTCCAGAATCCTTGCGTGTCTGAACTCAAGAGTCATTCAATGACCACATTCCAGAACTCTGGATGTCTGAATTATAGAAGCACCAAATGTCTGCATTCTAGAATCGGAATGTGGCGGAATTCTAGAATGCACAGCACGGCGGAATTCTAAAGTCCTAAAATGCCTGCTTTCCGGAAGATAAGTGTCTGACATCCAGAATGCTACCACGTCAGAATTATACCATTTTGAAACATTCTGGGATCTACAATCAATGGACGGCTGAGTTCCAGAATGTCAGGGTGGCCAAAGTCTAGAATCCTTGCGTGTCTGAATTCGAGAGTCATTCAATGTCCACATTCCAGAACTCTGGATGTCTGAATTATAGAAGCACCAAATGTCTGCATTCTAGAATCGGAATGTGGTGGAATGCTAGAATGCACAGCACGGCGGAATTCTAAATCCTAAAATGCCTGGTATCCGGAAGTTAAGGTGTCTGACGACCAGAACGTTACTTGGTCAGCATTCTACCGTTCTGAGAGATTCTGGGTTCTAGAATCAATGGACGACAGAGTTCTGGAATGTCAGGGATTCCAAACTCTAGAATCCTTGCGTGTCTGAACTCGAGAGTCATTCAATATCCACATTCCAGAACTCTGGATGTCTGAAATACAGAAGAACCAAATGTCTGCATGCTAGAATCGGAATGTCGCGGAATTCTAGAATGCACAGCACGGCGGAATTCTAAATTACTAAAATGTCTCCTATCCGGAAGTTAAGGTGTCTGACATCAAGAATGCTACCACGTCAGAATTATACCATTCTGAAACATTCTGGGATCTAGAATCAATGGACGGCTGAGTTCCAGAAAGTCAGGGTGTCCAAACTCTAGAATCCTTGCGTGTCTGAACTCGAGAGTCATTCAATGTCCACATTCCAGAACTCTGGATGTCTGAATTATAGAAGCACCAAATGTCTGCATTCTAGAATCGGAATGTGGCGGAATTCTAGAATGCACAGCACGGCGGAATTCTAAAGTCCTAAAATTCCTGCTATCCGGAAGTTAAGGTCTCTGACATCCAGAATGCAACCACGTCAGAATTATACCATTCTGAAACATTCTGGGATCTAGAATCAATGGACGGCTGAGTTCCAGAAAGTCAGGGTGGCAAAAGTCTAGAATCCTTGCGTGTCTGAACTCGAGAGTCATTCAATGTCCACATTCCGGAACTCTGGATGTCTGAATTATAGAAGCACCAAATGTCTGCATTCTAGAATCGGAATGTGGCGGAATTCTAGAATGCACAGCACGGTGGAATTCTAAATTCCTAAAATGCCTGCTATCCAGAAGTTAAGGTGTCTGACATCCAGAATGCTACCACGTCAGAATTATACCATTCTGAAAGATTCTGGGATCTATAATCAATGGATGGCTGAGTTCCAGAATGTCAGGGTGTCCAAACTCTAGAATCCTTGCGTGTCTGAACTCGAGGGTCATTCAATGTCCACATTCCAGAACTCTGGATGTCTGAATTACTGAAGCACCAAATGACTGCATTCTAGAATTGGAAGGTGGCGGAAATCTAGAATGCACAGCACGGCAGAATTCTAAAGTCCTAAAATGCCTGCTATCCGGAAGTTAAGGTGTCTGACATCCAGAATGCTACCACGTCAGAATTATACCATTCTGAAAGATTCTGGGATCTAGAATCAATGGACGGCTGAGTTCCAGAATGTCAGGGTGGCAAAACTCTAGAATCCTTGCGTGTCTGAACTCGAGAGTCATTCGATATCCAAATTCCAGAACTCTGGATGTCTGAATTATAGAAGCACCAAATGTCTGCATTCTAGAATCGGAATATGGCGGAATTCTAGAATGCACAGCACGGCAGAATTCTAAAGTCGTAAAATGCCTCCTAGCCGAAAGTTAAGGTGTCTGACGACCAGAATGTTACTACGTCAGCATTCTACCGTTCTGAGAGATTCTGGGTTCTATAATCAATGGACGGCAGAGTTCTGGAATGTCAGGGTGTCCAAACTCTAGAATTCTTGCGTGTATGAACTCGAGAGTCATTCAATATCCACATTCCGGATCACAGGGTGTCTGAATTATAGAAGCACCAAATGTCTGCATTCTAGAATCGGAATGTGGAGGAATTCTAGAATGCACAGCACGGCGGAATTCGAATGTCTTAAAATGCCTGCTATCGGGAAGTTAAGGTGTCTGACATCCAGAATGCTGCCACGTCAGAATTATACCATTCTGAAAGATTCTGGGATCTAGAATCAATGAACGGCTGAGTTCCAGAATGTCAGGATTTCCAAACTCTAAAATCCTTGCGTGTCTGAACTCGAGAGTCATTCAATATCCACATTCCAGAACTCTGGATGTCTGAAATATAGAAGCACCAAATGTCTGCATTCTAGAATCGGAATGTGGCGGAATTCTAGAATGCACAGCACGGCGGAATTCTAAAGTCCTAAAATGCCTGCTATCCGGAAGTTAAGGTGTCTGACATCCAGAATGCTACCACGTCAGAATTATACCATTCTGAAACATTCTGGGATCTAGAATCAATGGACAGCTGAGTTCCAGAATGTCAGGGTGGCAAAACTCTAGAATACTTGCGTGTCTGAACTCGAGAGTCATTCAATGTCCACATTCCAGAACTCTGGATGTCTGAATTATAGAGGCACCAAATGTCTGCATTCTAGAATCGGAATGTGGCGGAATTCTAGAATGCACAGCACGGCGGAATTCTAAAGTCCTAAAATGCCTCCTATCCGAAAGGTAAGGTGTCTGACGACCAGAATGTTACTAGGTCAGCATCCTACCATTCTGAGAGATTCTGGCTTCTAGAATCAATGGACGGCAGAGTTCTGGAATGTCAGGGTGTCCAAACTCTAGAATTCTTGCGTGTGTGAACTCGAGAGTCATTCAATGTCCACATTCCGGATCACAGGGTGTCTGAATTCCAGAAGCACCAAATGTCTGCATTCTAGAATCGGAATGTGGCGGAATTCTAGAATGCACAGCACGGCGGTATTCGAATGTCCTAAAATGCCTGCTATCGGGAAGTTAAGGTGTCTGACATCCAGAATGCTGCCACGTCAGAATTATACCATTCTAAAAGATTCTGGGATCTAGAATCAATGGACGGCTGAGTTCCAGAATGCCAGGGTTTCCAAACTCTAGAATCCTTGCGTGTCTGAACTCGAGAGTCATTCAATATCCACATTCCAGAACTCTGGATGTCTGAAATATAGAAGCACCAAATGTCTGCATTCTAGAATCGGAATGTGGCGGAATTCTAGAATGCACAGCACGGCGGAATTCTAAAGTCCTAAAATGCCTGCTATCTGGAAGTTAAGGTGTCTGACATCCAGAATGTTACTAGGTGAGCATTCTACCGTTCTGAGAGATTCTGTGTTCTAGAATCAATGGACGGCAGAGTTCTGGAATGTCAGGGTGTCCAAACTCTAGAATCCTTGCGTGTCTGAACTCGAGAGTCATTCAATGTCCACATTCTGGATCACAGAGTGTCTGAAGACCAGAAGCACCAAATGCCTGCATTCTAGAATCGGAATGTGTCGGAATTCTAGAATGCACAGCATGGCTGAATTCTAAAGTCCTAAAATGCCTGCTCTCTAGAAGTTAAGGTGTCTGACATCCAGAATGCTACCACGTCAGATTATACCATTCTGAAAGATTCTGGGATCTAGAATCAATGGACGGCTGAGTTCCATAATGTCAGGGTGGCAAAACTCAAGAATCCTTGCGTGTCTGAACTCGAGAGTCATTCAATATCCACATTCCAGAACTCTGGATGTCTGAATTATACAAGCACCAAATGTCTGCATTCTAGAATCAGAATGTGGCGGAATTCTAGAATGCACAGCACGGTGGAATTCTAAAGTCCTAAAATGCCTACTAACTGAAAGTTAAAGCGTCTGACATCCAGAATGTTACCACATCAGAATTGTACCATTCTGAAACATTCTGGGATCTAGAGTCAATGGAAGGCTGAGTACCAGAATGTCAGGGTGTCCAAACTCTAGAATCCTTGCGTGTCTGAACTCGAGAGTCATTCAATGTCCACATTCCAGAACTCTGGATGTCTGAATTATAGAAGCACCAAATGTCTGCATTCCAGAATCGGAATGTGGCAGAATTCTAGAATGCACAGCACGGCGGAATTCTAAAGTCCTAAAATGCCTGCTATCCGGAAGTTAAGGTGTCTGACATCCAGAATGCCACCACGTCAGAATTATACCATTTTGAAACATTCTGGGATCTACAATCAATGGACAGCTGAGTTCCAGAATGTCAGGGTGGCCAAAGTCTAGAATCCTTGCGTGTCTGAACTCGAGAGTCATTCAATGTCCACATTCCAGAACTCTGGATGTCTGAATTATAGAAGCACCAAATGTCTGCATTCTAGAATCGGAATGTTGCGGAATTCTAGAATGCACAGCACGGCGGAATTCTAAAGTCCTAAAATGCCTGCTATCCGGAAGTTAAGGTGTCTGACGACCAGAACGTTACTAGGTCAGCATTCTACCGTTCTGAGAGATTCTGGGTTCTAGAATCATTGGACGGCAGAGTTCCAGAATGTCAGGGTGTCCAAACTCTAGAATCCTTGCGTGTCTGAACTCGAGGGTCATTCAATGTCAACCATTCCAGAACTCTGGATGTCTGAATTATTGAAGCACCAAATGTCTGCATTCTAGAATCGGAATGTGGCAGAATTCTAGAATGCACAGCACGGCGGAATTCTAAAGTCGTAAAATGCCTGCTATCCAGAAGTTATGGTGTCTGACATCCAGAATGCTACCACGTCAGAATTATACCATTCTGAAAAATTCTGAGATCTAGAATCAATGGACGGCTGAGTTCCAGAATCTCAGGGTGGAAAACTCTAGAATCCTTGCGTGTCTGAACTCGAGAGTCATTCAATGTCCACATTCCAGAACTCTGGATGTCTGAATTATAGAAGCACCAAATGTCTGCATTCTAGAATCGGAATGTGGCGGAATTCTAGAATGCACAGCACGGCGGAATTCGAAAGGCCTAAAATGCTTGCTATCCGGAAGTTAACGTGTCTGACATCCAGAATGCTACCACGTCAGAATTATACCATTCTGAAACATTCTGGGATCTAGAGTCAATGGACGGCTGAGTTCCTGAATGTCAGGGTGTCCAAACTCTAGAATCCTCGCGTGTCTGAACTCGAGAGTCATTCAATGTCCATATTCCAGAACTCTGGATGTCTGAATTATAGAAGCACCGAATGTTTGCATTGTAGAATCGCAATTTGGCGGAATTCTAGAATGCACAGCAAGGCGGAATTTTAAAGTCCTAAAATGCCTGCTATCCGGAAGTTAAGTTGCCTGACATCCAGAATGCTACCACGTCAGAATTATACCATTCTGAAAGATTCTGGGATCTAGAGTCAATGGACGGCTGAGTTCCAGAATGTCAGCGTGTCCAAACTCCAGAATCCTTGCGTGTCTGAACTCAAGAGTCATTCAATGACCACATTCCAGAACTCTGGATGTCTGAATTATAGAAGCACCAAATGTCTGCATTCTAGAATCGGAATGTGGCGGAATTCTAGAATGCACAGCACGGCGGAATTCTAAAGTCCTAAAATGCCTGCTTTCCGGAAGATAAGTGTCTGACATCCAGAATGCTACCACGTCAGAATTATACCATTTTGAAACATTCTGGGATCTACAATCAATGGACGGCTGAGTTCCAGAATGTCAGGGTGGCCAAAGTCTAGAATCCTTGCGTGTCTGAATTCGAGAGTCATTCAATGTCCACATTCCAGAACTCTGGATGTCTGAATTATAGAAGCACCAAATGTCTGCATTCTAGAATCGGAATGTGGTGGAATGCTAGAATGCACAGCACGGCGGAATTCTAAATCCTAAAATGCCTGGTATCCGGAAGTTAAGGTGTCTGACGACCAGAACGTTACTTGGTCAGCATTCTACCGTTCTGAGAGATTCTGGGTTCTAGAATCAATGGACGACAGAGTTCTGGAATGTCAGGGTTTCCAAACTCTAGAATCCTTGCGTGTCTGAACTCGAGAGTCATTCAATATCCACATTCCAGAACTCTGGATGTCTGAAATACAGAAGAACCAAATGTCTGCATGCTAGAATCGGAATGTCGCGGAATTCTAGAATGCACAGCACGGCGGAATTCTAAATTACTAAAATGTCTCCTATCCGGAAGTTAAGGTGTCTGACATCAAGAATGCTACCACGTCAGAATTATACCATTCTGAAACATTCTGGGATCTAGAATCAATGGACGGCTGAGTTCCAGAATGTCAGGGTGTCCAAACTCTAGAATCCTTGCGTGTCTGAACTCGAGAGTCATTCAATGTCCACATTCCAGAACTCTGGATGTCTGAATTATAGAAGCACCAAATGTCTGCATTCTAGAATCGGAATGTGGCGGAATTCTAGAATGCACAGCACGGCGGAATTCTAAAGTCCTAAAATGCCTGCTATCCGGAAGTTAAGGTCTCTGACATCCAGAATGCAACCACGTCAGAATTATACCATTCTGAAACATTCTGGGATCTAGAATCAATGGACGGCTGAGTTCCAGAAAGTCAGGGTGGCAAAAGTCTAGAATCCTTGCGTGTCTGAACTCGAGAGTCATTCAATGTCCACATTCCGGAACTCTGGATGTCTGAATTATAGAAGAACCAAATGTTTGCATTCTAGAATCGGAATGTGGTGGAATTCTAGAATGCACAGCACGGCGGAATTCTAAAGTCCTAAAATGCCTCCTAGCCGAAAGTTAAGGTGTCAGACGACCAGAAGGTTACTAGGTCAGCATTCTACCGTTCTGAGAGATTCTGGGTTCTAGAATCATTGGACGGCAGAGTTCTGGAGTGTCACGTTGTCCAAACTCTAGAATCCTTGCGTGTCTGAACTCGAGAGTCATTCAATGTCCACATTCCGGATCACAGGGTGTCTGAATTCCAGAAGCACGAAATGTCTGCATTCTAGAATCGGAATGTGGCGGAATTCTAGAATGCACAGCACGGCGGAATTCTAAAGTCCTAAAATGCCTGCTATCTGGAAGTTAAGGTGTCTGACATCCAGAATGCTACCACGTCAGAATTATACCATTCTGAAAGATTCTGGTATCTAGAGTCAACGGACGGCTGAGTTCCAGAATGTCAGGGTGTTCAAACTCTAGAATAATTTCTTGTCTGAACTCGAGAGTCATTCAATATCCACATTCCAGAACTTTGGATGTCTGAATTATAGAAGCACCGAATGTCTGCATTCTAGAATCGGAATGTGGCGGAATTCTAGAATGCACAGCACGGCGGAATTCTAAAGTCCTAAAATGCCTGCTATCCGGAAGTTAAGGTGTCTGACATCCAGAATGCTACCACGTCAGAATTATACCATTCTGAAACATTCTGGGATCTAGAATCAATGGACGGCTGAGTTCCAGAATCTCAGGGTGGCAAAACTCTAGAATCCTTGCGGGTCTGAACTCGAGAATCATTCAATGTCCACATTCTAGAGCTCTGGATGTCGGAATTGTAGAAGCACCAAATGTCTGCATTCTGGAATCGGAATGTGGCGGAATTCTAGAATGCACAGCACGGCGGAATTCTAAAGTCCTAAAATGCCTGCTGTCCGGAAGTTAAGGTGTCTGACATCCAGAATGCTGCCACGTCAGAATTATACCATTCTGAAACATTCTGGGATCTAGATTCAATGGACGGCTGAGTTCCAGAATGTCAGGGTGTCCAAACTCTAGAATCTTTGCGTGTATGAACTCGAGAGTCATTCAATGTCCACATTCCAGAACTCTGGATGTCTGAATTATAGAAGCACCAAATGTCTGCATTCTAGAATCGGAATGTGGCGGAATTGTAGAATGCACAGCAGGGCGGAATTCTAAAGTCCTAAAATGCCTCCTAGCCGAAAGTTAAGGTGTCTGACGACCAGAAGGTTACTAGGTCAGCATTCTACCGTTCTGAGAGATTCTGGGTTCTAGAATCAATGGACGACAGACTTCTGGAATGTCAGGGTTTCCAAACTCTGGAATCCTTGCGTGTCTGAACTCGAGAGTCATTCAATGTCCACATGCTAGAACTCTGGATGTCTGAATTATAGAAGCAACAAATGTCTGCATTCTAGAATCGGAATGTGGCGGAATTCTAAAATGCACAGCACGGCAGAATTCTTAAATCATAAAATGCCTGCTATCTGGAAGTTAAGGTGTCTGGCATCCAGAATGTTACTAGGTCAGCATTCTACCGTTCTGAGAGATTCTGGGATCTAGAATCAGTCGACGGCAGAGTTCTGGAATGTCAGGGTGTCCAAACTCTAGAATCCTTGCGTGTCTGATCTCGAGAGTCATTCAATGTCCACATTCCGGATCACAGGGTGTCTGAATTCCAGAAGCACCAAATGCCTGCATTCTAGAATCGGAATGTGTCGGAATTCTAGAATGCACAGCATGGCTGAATTCTAAAGTCCTAAAATGCCTGCTCTCTAGAAGTTAAGGTGTCTGACATCCAGAATGCTACCACGTCAGATTATACCATTCTGAAAGATTCTGGGATCTAGAATCAATGGACGGCTGAGTTCCAGAATGTCAGGATTTCCAAACTCTAGAATCCTTGCGTGTCTGAACTCGAGAGTCATTCAATATCCACATTCCAGAACTCTGGATGTCTGAAATATAGAAGCACCAAATGTCTGCATTCTAGAATCGGAATGTGGCGGAATTCTAGAATGCACAGCACGGCGGAATTCTAAAGTCCTAAAATGCCTGCTATCCGGAAGTTAAGGTGTCTGACATCCAGAATGCTATCACGTCAGAATTATACCATTCTGAAACATTCTGGGATCTAGAATCAATGGACAGCTGAATTCCAGAATGTCAGGGTGGCAAAACTCTAGAATACTTGCGTGTCTGAACTCGAGAGTCATTCAATGTCCACATTCCAAACTCTGGATGTCTGAATTATAGAAGCACCAAATGTCTGCATTCTAGAATCGGAATGTGGCGGAATTCTAGAATGCACAGCACGGCGGAATTCTAAAGTCCTAAAATGCCTCCTAGCCGAAAGGTAAGGTGTCTGACGACCAGAATGTTACTAGGTCAGCATCCTACCATTCTGAGAGATTCTGGGTTCTAGAATCAATGGACGGCAAAGTTATGGAATGTCAGGGTGTCCAAACTCTAGAATTATTGCGTGTGTGAACTCGAGAGTCATTCAATGTCCACATTCCGGATCACAGGGTGTCTGAATTCCAGAAGCACCAAATGCCTGCATTCTAGAATCGGAATGTGGCGGAATTCTAGAATGCACAGCACGGCGGTATTCGAATGTCCTAAAATGCCTGCTATCGGGAAGTTAAGGTGTTTGACATCCAGAATGCTACCACGTCAGAATTATACCATTCTAAAAGATTCTGGGATCTAGAATCAATGGACGGCTGAGTTCCAGAATGCCAGGGTTTCCAAACTCTAGAATCCTTGCGTGTCTGAACTCGAGAGTCATTCAATATCCACATTCCAGAACTCTGGATGTCTGAAATATAGAAGCACCAAATGTCTGCATTCTAGAATCGGAATGTGGCGGAATTCTAGAATGCACAGCACGGCGGAATTCTAAAGTCCTAAAATGCCTGCTATCTGGAAGTTAAGGTGTCTGACATCCAGAATGTTACTAGGTGAGCATTCTATCGTTCTGAGAGATTCTGTGTTCTAGAATCAATGGACGGCAGAGTTCTGGAATGTCAGGGTCTCCAAACTCTAGAATCCTTGCGTGTCTGAACTCGAGAGTCATTCAATGTCCACATTCCGGATCACAGGGTGTCTGAATTCCAGAAGCACCAAATGCCTGCATTCTAGAATCGGAATGTGTCGGAATTCTAGAATGCACAGCATGGCTGAATTCTAAAGTCCTAAAATGCCTGCTCTCTAGAAGTTAAGGTGTCTGACATCCAGAATGCTACCACGTCAGATTATACCATTCTGAAAGATTCTGGGATCTAGAATCAATGGACGGCTGAGTTCCATAATGTCAGGGTGGCAAAACTCAAGAATCCTTGCGTGTCTGAACTCGAGAGTCATTCAATATCCACATTCCAGAACTCTGGATGTCTGAATTATACAAGCACCAAATGTCTGCATTCTAGAATCAGAATGTGGCGGAATTCTAGAATGCACAGCACGGTGGAATTCTAAAGTCCTAAAATGCCTACTAACTGAAAGTTAAAGCGTCTGACATCCAGAATGCTACCACATCAGAATTGTACCATTCTGAAACATTCTGGGATCTAGAGTCAATGGAAGGCTGAGTACCAGAATGTCAGGGTGTCCAAACTCTAGAATCCTTGCGTGTCTGAACTCGAGAGTCATTCAATGTCCACATTCCAGAACTCTGGATGTCTGAATTATAGAAGCACCAAATGTCTGCATTCCAGAATCGGAATGTGGCAGAATTCTAGAATGCACAGCACGGCGGAATTCTAAAGTCCTAAAATGCCTGCTATCCGGAAGTTAAGGTGTCTGACATCCAGAATGCCACCACGTCAGAATTATACCATTTTGAAACATTCTGGGATCTACAATCAATGGACAGCTGAGTTCCAGAATGTCAGGGTGGCCAAAGTCTAGAATCCTTGCGTGTCTGAACTCGAGAGTCATTCAATGTCCACATTCCAGAACTCTGGATGTCTGAATTATAGAAGCACCAAATGTCTGCATTCTAGAATCGGAATGTTGCGGAATTCTAGAATGCACAGCACGGCGGAATTCTAAAGTCCTAAAATGCCTGCTATCCGGAAGTTAAGGTGTCTGACGACCAGAACGTTACTAGGTCAGCATTCTACCGTTCTGAGAGATTCTGGGTTCTAGAATCATTGGACGGCAGAGTTCCAGAATGTCAGGGTGTCCAAACTCTAGAATCCTTGCGTGTCTGAACTCGAGGGTCATTCAATGTCAACCATTCCAGAACTCTGGATGTCTGAATTATTGAAGCACCAAATGTCTGCATTCTAGAATCGGAATGTGGCAGAATTCTAGAATGCACAGCACGGCGGAATTCTAAAGTCGTAAAATGCCTGCTATCCAGAAGTTATGGTGTCTGACATCCAGAATGCTACCACGTCAGAATTATACCATTCTGAAAAATTCTGAGATCTAGAATCAATGGACGGCTGAGTTCCAGAATCTCAGGGTGGAAAACTCTAGAATCCTTGCGTGTCTGAACTCGAGAGTCATTCAATGTCCACATTCCAGAACTCTGGATGTCTGAATTATAGAAGCACCAAATGTCTGCATTCTAGAATCGGAATGTGGCGGAATTCTAGAATGCACAGCACGGCGGAATTCGAAAGGCCTAAAATGCTTGCTATCCGGAAGTTAACGTGTCTGACATCCAGAATGCTACCACGTCAGAATTATACCATTCTGAAACATTCTGGGATCTAGAGTCAATGGACGGCTGAGTTCCTGAATGTCAGGGTGTCCAAACTCTAGAATCCTCGCGTGTCTGAACTCGAGAGTCATTCAATGTCCATATTCCAGAACTCTGGATGTCTGAATTATAGAAGCACCGAATGTTTGCATTGTAGAATCGCAATTTGGCGGAATTCTAGAATGCACAGCAAGGCGGAATTTTAAAGTCCTAAAATGCCTGCTATCCGGAAGTTAAGTTGCCTGACATCCAGAATGCTACCACGTCAGAATTATACCATTCTGAAAGATTCTGGGATCTAGAGTCAATGGACGGCTGAGTTCCAGAATGTCAGCGTGTCCAAACTCCAGAATCCTTGCGTGTCTGAACTCAAGAGTCATTCAATGACCACATTCCAGAACTCTGGATGTCTGAATTATAGAAGCACCAAATGTCTGCATTCTAGAATCGGAATGTGGCGGAATTCTAGAATGCACAGCACGGCGGAATTCTAAAGTCCTAAAATGCCTGCTTTCCGGAAGATAAGTGTCTGACATCCAGAATGCTACCACGTCAGAATTATACCATTTTGAAACATTCTGGGATCTACAATCAATGGACGGCTGAGTTCCAGAATGTCAGGGTGGCCAAAGTCTAGAATCCTTGCGTGTCTGAATTCGAGAGTCATTCAATGTCCACATTCCAGAACTCTGGATGTCTGAATTATAGAAGCACCAAATGTCTGCATTCTAGAATCGGAATGTGGTGGAATGCTAGAATGCACAGCACGGCGGAATTCTAAATCCTAAAATGCCTGGTATCCGGAAGTTAAGGTGTCTGACGACCAGAACGTTACTTGGTCAGCATTCTACCGTTCTGAGAGATTCTGGGTTCTAGAATCAATGGACGACAGAGTTCTGGAATGTCAGGGTTTCCAAACTCTAGAATCCTTGCGTGTCTGAACTCGAGAGTCATTCAATATCCACATTCCAGAACTCTGGATGTCTGAAATACAGAAGAACCAAATGTCTGCATGCTAGAATCGGAATGTCGCGGAATTCTAGAATGCACAGCACGGCGGAATTCTAAATTACTAAAATGTCTCCTATCCGGAAGTTAAGGTGTCTGACATCAAGAATGCTACCACGTCAGAATTATACCATTCTGAAACATTCTGGGATCTAGAATCAATGGACGGCTGAGTTCCAGAATGTCAGGGTGTCCAAACTCTAGAATCCTTGCGTGTCTGAACTCGAGAGTCATTCAATGTCCACATTCCAGAACTCTGGATGTCTGAATTGTAGAAGCACCAAATGTCTGCATTCTAGAATCGGAATGTGGCGGAATTCTAGAATGCACAGCACGGCGGAATTCTAAAGTCCTAAAATGCCTGCTATCCGGAAGTTAAGGTCTCTGACATCCAGAATGCAACCACGTCAGAATTATACCATTCTGAAACATTCTGGGATCTAGAATCAATGGACGGCTGAGTTCCAGAAAGTCAGGGTGGCAAAAGTCTAGAATCCTTGCGTGTCTGAACTCGAGAGTCATTCAATGTCCACATTCCGGAACTCTGGATGTCTGAATTATAGAAGAACCAAATGTTTGCATTCTAGAATCGGAATGTGGTGGAATTCTAGAATGCACAGCACGGCGGAATTCTAAAGTCCTAAAATGCCTCCTAGCCGAAAGTTAAGGTGTCAGACGACCAGAAGGTTACTAGGTCAGCATTCTACCGTTCTGAGAGATTCTGGGTTCTAGAATCAATGGACGGCAGAGTTCTGGAGTGTCACGTTGTCCAAACTCTAGAATCCTTGCGTGTCTGAACTCGAGAGTCATTCAATGTCCACATTCCGGATCACAGGGTGTCTGAATTCCAGAAGCACGAAATGTCTGCATTCTAGAATCGGAATGTGGCGGAATTCTAGAATGCACAGCACGGCGGAATTCTAAAGTCCTAAAATGCCTGCTATCTGGAAGTTAAGGTGTCTGACATCCAGAATGCTACCACGTCAGAATTATACCATTCTGAAAGATTCTGGTATCTAGAGTCAACGGACGGCTGAGTTCCAGAATGTCAGGGTGTTCAAACTCTAGAATAATTTCTTGTCTGAACTCGAGAGTCATTCAATATCCACATTCCAGAACTTTGGATGTCTGAATTATAGAAGCACCGAATGTCTGCATTCTAGAATCGGAATGTGGCGGAATTCTAGAATGCACAGCACGGCGGAATTCTAAAGTCCTAAAATGCCTGCTATCCGGAAGTTAAGGTGTCTGACATCCAGAATGCTACCACGTCAGAATTATACCATTCTGAAACATTCTGGGATCTAGAATCAATGGACGGCTGAGTTCCAGAATCTCAGGGTGGCAAAACTCTAGAATCCTTGCGGGTCTGAACTCGAGAATCATTCAATGTCCACATTCTAGAGCTCTGGATGTCGGAATTGTAGAAGCACCAAAGGTCTGCATTCTGGAATCGGAATGTGGCGGAATTCTAGAATGCACAGCACGGCGGAATTCTAAAGTCCTAAAATGCCTGCTGTCCGGAAGTTAAGGTGTCTGACATCCAGAATGCTGCCACGTCAGAATTATACCATTCTGAAACATTCTGGGATCTAGATTCAATGGACGGCTGAGTTCCAGAATGTCAGGGTGTCCAAACTCTAGAATCTTTGCGTGTATGAACTCGAGAGTCATTCAATGTCCACATTCCAGAACTCTGGATGTCTGAATTATAGAAGCACCAAATGTCTGCATTCTAGAATTGGAATGTTGCGGAATTGTAGAATGCACAGCAGGGCGGAATTCTAAAGTCCTAAAATGCCTCCTAGCCGAAAGTTAAGGTGTCTGACGACCAGAATGTTACTAGGTCAGCATTCTACCGTTCTGAGAGATTCTGGGTTCTAGAATCAATGGACGACAGACTTCTGGAATGTCAGGGTTTCCAAACTCTGGAATCCTTGCGTGTCTGAACTCGAGAGTCATTCAATGTCCACATGCTAGAACTCTGGATGTCTGAATTATAGAAGCAACAAATGTCTGCATTCTAGAATCGGAATGTGGCGGAATTCTAAAATGCACAGCACGGCAGAATTCTTAAATCATAAAATGCCTGCTATCTGGACGTTAAGGTGTCTGGCATCCAGAATGTTACTAGGTCAGCATTCTACCGTTCTGAGAGATTCTGGGATCTAGAATCAGTCGACGGCAGAGTTCTGGAATGTCAGGGTGTCCAAACTCTAGAATCCTTGCGTGTCTGATCTCGAGAGTCATTCAATGCCCATATTCCGGATCACAGGGTGTCTGAATTCCAGAATCACCAAATGTCTGCATTCTAGGATCGGAATGTGGAGGAATTCTAGAATGCACAGCACGGCGGAATTCTGAAGTCCTTAAATGCCTGCTATCCAGAAATTAAGGTGTCTGACATCCAGAATGCTACCACGTCAGAATTATACCATTATGAAAGATTCTGGGATCTAGAATTAATGGACGGCTGAGTTCCAGAATGTCAGGTTGGCAAAACTCTGGAATCCTGCATGTCTGAACTCGAGAGTCATTCAATGTCCACATTCCAGAACTCTGGATGTCTGAATTATTAAAGCACCAAATATCTGCATTCTAGAATCGGAATGTGGCGGAATTCTAGAATGCACAGCATGGCGGAATTCTAAAGTCTTAAAATGCCTGCTATCCGGAAGCTAAGGTGTCTGACATCCAGAATGCTACCACGTCAGAATTATACCATTCTGAAACATTCTGGGATCTAGAGTCAATGGACGGTTGTGTTCCAGAATGTCAGGGTGTCCAAACTCTAGAATCCTTGCGTGTCTGAACTCGAGAGTCATTCAATGTCCACATTCCAGAACTCTGGATGTTTGAATTATAGAAGCAACAAATGTCTGCATTCTAGAATCGCAATGTGGCGGAATTCTAGAATGCAGAGAACGGCAGAATTCTAAAGTCCTAAAATGCCTGCTATCGGGAAGTTAATGTGTCTGACATCCAGAATGCTACCACGTCAGAATTATACCATTCTGAAACATTCTGGGATCTATAATCAATGGACGGCTGAGTTCCAGAAGGTCAGGGAGGCAAAACTCTAGAATCCTTGCGTGTCTGAACTCGAGAGTCATTCAATATCCACCTTCCAGAACTCTGGATATCTGAAATATAGAAGCACCAAATGTCTGCATTCTAGAATCAGAATGTGGCGGAATTCTAGATTGCACATCACGGCAGAATTCTAAAGTCCTAAAATGCCTGGTATCTGGAAGTTAAGGTGTCTGACATCCAGCATGCTACCACGTCAGAATTATACCATTCTGAAACATTCTGGGATCTAGAATCAATGGACGGCTGAGTTCCAGAATGTCAGGGTGTCCAAACTCAAGAATCCTTGCGTGTCTGAACTCGAGAGTCATTCAATGTCCACATTCCAGAACTCTGGATGTCTGAAATATAGAAGCACCAAATGTCTGCATTCTAGAATCGGAATGTGGCGGAATTCTAGAATGCACAGCACGGCAGAATTCTAAAGTTCTAAAATGCCTGCTATCTGGAAGTTAAGGTGTATGACATCCAGAATGTTACTAGGTCAGCATTCTACGGTTCTGACAGATTCTGGGTTCTAGAATCAATGGATGGCAGAGTTCTGGAAAGTCAGGGAGTCCAAACTCTAGAATCCTTGCGTGTCTGAACTCGAGAGTCATTCAATGTCCACATTCTGGATCACAGGGTGTCTGAATTCCAGAAGCACCAAATGTCTTCATTCTAGAATCGGAATGTGGTGGAATTCTACAATGCACAGCACGGCGGAATTCAAAAGTCCTTAAATGCCTGCTATCCAGAAGTTAAGGTGTCTGACATACAGAATGCTACCACGTCAGAATTATACCATTCTGAAAGATTCTGGGATCTAGAATCAATGGACGGCTGAGTTCCAGAATGTCAGGGTGGCAAAACTCTAGAATCCTTGCGTGTCTGAACTCGAGAGTCATTCAATGTCCACATTCCAGAACTCTGGATGTCTGAATTATAGAAGCACCAAATGTCTGCATTCTAGAATCGGAATGTGGCGGAATTCTAGAATGCACAGAACGGCAGAATTCTAAAGTCCTAAAATGCCTTCTATCGGGAAGTTAAGGTGTCTGACATCCAGAATGCTACCACGTCAGAATTATACCATTCTGAAATATTCTGGGATCTAGAGTCAATGGACGGCTGAGTTCCAGAATGTCAGGGTGTCCAAACTCTAGAATCCTTGCGTGTCTGAACTCGGGAGTCATTCAATGTCCACATTCCAGAACTCTGGATGTCTCAATTATAGAAACACGAAATGTCTGCATTCTAGAATCGGAATGTGGCAGAATTCTAGAATGCACAGCACGGCGGAATTCTAAAGTCCTAAAATGCCTGCTATCCGGAAGTTAAGGTGTCTGACATCCAGAATGCAACCACGTCAGAATTATACCATTCTGAAACATTCTGGGATCTAGAATCAATGGACGGCGAAGTTCCAGAATGTCAGGGTTTCCAAACTCTAGAATCCTTGCGTGTCTGAACTCGAGTGTCATTCATTATCCACATTCCAGAACTCTGGATGTCTGAAATATAGAAGCAGCAAATGTCTGCATTCTAGAATCGGAATGTGGCGGAATTCTAGAATGCACAGCACGGCAGAATTCTAAAGTCCTAAAATGCCTGCTATCTGGAAGTTAAGGTGTCTGACATCCAGAATGTTACTAGGTCAGCATTCTACCGTACTGACAGATTCTGGGTTCTAGAATCAATGGATGGCAGAGTTCTGGAAAGTCAGGGTGTCCAAACTCTAGAATCCTTGCGTGTCTGAACTCGAGAGTCATTCAATGTCCACATTCTGGATCACAGGGTGTCTGAATTCCAGAAGCACCAAATGTCTGCATTCTAGAATTGGAATGTGGCGGAATTCTAGAATGCACAGCACGGCGGAATTCTAAAGTCCTAAAATGCCTGCTATCCGGAAGTTAAGGTGTCTGACATCCAGAATGCTACCACATCAGAATTATACCATTCTGAAAGATTCTGGGATCTAGATTCAATGGATGGCTGAGTTCCAGAATGTCAGGGTGTCCAAACTCTAGAATCCTTGCGTGTCTGAACTCGAGAGTCATTCAATGTCCACATTCCGGATCACAGGGTGTCTGAATTCCAGAAGCACCAAATGTCTGCTTTCTAGAATCGGAATGTGGTGGAATTCTAGAATGTTCAGCACGGCGGAATTCTAAAGTCCTAAAATGCCTGCTATCCGGAAGTTAAGGTGTCTGACATCCAGAATGTTACCACGTCAGAATTATACCCTTCTGAAAGATTCTGGGATCTAGAATCAATGGACGGCTGAGTTACAGGATGTCACGGTGGCAAAACTCTAGTATCCTTGCATGTCTGAACTCGAGAGTCATTCAATGTCCACATTCCAGAACTCTGGATGTCTGAAATATAGAAGCACCAAATGTCTGCATTCTAGAATCAGAATGTGGCGTAATTCTAGAATGCACAGCACGGCAGAATTCTAAATTCCTAAAATGCCTGCTCTCTGGAAGTTAAGGTGTCTGACGACCAGAATGTTACTACGTCAGCATTTTACCGTTCTGAGAGATTCTGGGTTGTAGAATCAATGGACGGCAGAGTTCTGGAATGTCAGGGTGTCCAAACTCTAGAATCCTTGCGTGTCTGAACTCGAGAGTCATTCAATGACCACATTCCGGATCACAGGGTGTCTGAATTCCAGAAGCACCAAATGTCTGCATTCTAGAATCGGAACGTGGCGGAATACTAGAATACACAGCACGGTGGAATTCTAAAGTCCTAAAATGCCTGCTATCCAGAAGTTAAGGTGTCTGACATCTAGAATGCTACCACATCAGAATTATACCATTCTGAAAGATTCTGGGATCTAGAATCAATGGATGGCTGAGTGCCAGAATGTCAGGCTGGCAAAACTCTAGAATCCTTGCGTGTCTGAACTCGAGAGTCATTCAATGTCCAGAATCCAGAATTCTGGATGTCTGAATTATAGATGCACCAAATGTCTGCATTCTAGTATCGGAATGTGGCGGAATACTAGAATGCAGAGCACGGCGCTATTCTAAAGTCCTAAAATGCCTGCTATCCGGAAGTTAAGGTGTCTGACATCCAGAATGCTACCACATCAGAATTATACCATTCTGAAACATTCTGGGATCTATAGTCAATGGACGGCTGAGTTCCAGAATGTCAGGGTGTCCAAACTCTAGAATCCTTGCGTGTCTGAACTCGAGAGTCATTCAATGTCCACATTCCAGAACACTGGATGTCTGAATTATAGAAGCACCAAATGTCTGCATTCTAGAATCGGAATGTGGCGGAATTCTGGAATGCACAGCACGGCAGAATTCTAAAGTCCTAAAATGCCTGGTATCCGGAAGTTAAGGTGTCTGACATCCAGAATGTTACCACTTCAGAATTATACCATTCAGAAACATTCTGGGATCTAGAATCAATGGACGGCTGAGTTCCAGAATGTCAGGGTGGCAAAACTCTAGAATACTTGGGTGTCTGAACTCGAGAGTCATTCAATGTCCACATTCCAGAACTCTGGATGTCTGAAGTATAGAAGCAACAAATGTCTGCATTCTAGAATCGGAATGTGGCGGAATTGTGGAATGCACAGCACGGTGGAATTCTAAAGTCCTAAAATGCCTCCTAGCCGAAATTTAAGGTGTCTGACGACCAGAATGTTACTAGGTCAGCATTCTACCGTTCTGAGAGATTCTGCGTTCTAGAATCAATGTACGGCAGAGTTCTGGAATGTCAGGTTGGCAAAACTCTTGAATCCTTGCGTGTCTGAACTCGAGAGTCATTCAATGTCCACATTCCAGAACTCTGGATGTCTGAATTATAGAAGCACCAAATGTCTGCATTCTGGAATCGGAATGTGGCTGAATTCTAGAATGCACAGCACGGCGGATTTCTAAAGTCCTAAAATGCCTCCTAGCCGAAAGGTAAGGTGTCTGACGACCAGAATGTTACTAGGTCAGCATTCTACCGTTCTGAGAGATTCTGGGTTATAGAATCAATGGACGGCAGAGTTCTGGAATGTCAGGGTGTCCAAACACTAGAATTCTTGCGTGTATGAACTCGAGAGTCATTCAATGTCCACATTCCGGATCACAGGGTGTCTGAATTCCAGAAGCACCAAATGTCTGCATTCTAGAATCGGAATGTGGCGGAATTCTAGAATGTACAGCACGGCAGAATTCGAATGTCCTAAAATGCCTGCTATCGGGAAGTTAAGGTGTCTGACATCCAGAATGCTACCACGTTAGAATTATACCATTCTGAAAGATTCTGGGATCTAGAATCAATGGACGGCTGAGTTCCAGAATGTCAGGGTTTCCAAACTCTAGAATCCTTGCGTGTCTGAACTCGAGAGTCATTCAATATCCACATTCCAGAACTCTGGATGTCTGAAATATAGAAGCACCAAATGTCTGCATTCTAGAATTGGAATGTGGCGGAATTGTAGAAGGCACATCATGGCAGAATTCTAAAGTCCTAAAATGCCTGCTATCTGGAAGTTAAGGTTTCTGACATCCTGAATGTTACCAGGTCAGCATTCTAGCGTTCTGAGAGATTCTGGGTTCTAGAATCAATGGACGGCAGAGATCTGGAATGTCAGGGTTTCCAAACTCTAGAATCCTTGCGTGTCTGAACTCGAGAGTCATTCAATGTCCACATTCCGGATCACAGGGTGTCTGAATTCCAGAAGCACCAAATGTCTGCTTTCTAGAATCGGAATGTGGTGGAATTCTAGAATGTTCAGCACGGCGGAATTCTAAAGTCCTAAAATGCCTGCTATCCGGAAGTTAAGGTGTCTGACATCCATAATGTTACCACGTCAGAATTATACCATTCTGAAAGATTCTGGGATCTAGAATCAATGGACGGCTGAGTTACAGGATGTCACGGTGGCAAAACTCTAGTATCCTTGCATGTCTGAACTCGAGAGTCATTCAATGTCCACATTCCAGAACTCTGGATGTCTGAAATATAGAAGCACCAAATGTCTGCATTCTAGAATCAGAATGTGGCGTAATTCTAGAATGCACAGCACGGCAGAATTCTAAATTCCTAAAATGCCTGCTATCTGGAAGTTAAGGTGTCTGACGACCAGAATGTTACTAGGTCAGCATTTTACCGTTCTGAGAGATTCTGGGTTGTAGAATCAATGGACGGCAGAGTTCTGGAATGTCAGGGTGTCCAAACTCTAGAATCCTTGCGTGTCTGAACTCGAGAGTCATTCAATGACCACATTCCGGATCACAGGGTGTCTGAATTCCAGAAGCACCAAATGTCTGCATTCTAGAATCGGAATGTGGCGGAATTCTAGAATGTACAGCACGGCAGAATTCGAATGTCCTAAAATGCCTTCTATCGGGAAGTTAAGGTGTCTGACATCCAGAATGTTACCACGTCAGAATTATACCATTCTGAAAGATTCTGGGATCTAGAATCAATGGACGGCTGAGTTACAGGATGTCACGGTGGCAAAACTCTAGTATCCTTGCGTGTCTGAACTCGAGAGTCATTCAATGTCCACATTCCAGAACTCTGGATGTCTGAAATATAGAAGCACCAAATGTCTGCATTCTAGAATCAGAATGTGGCGTAATTCTAGAATGCACAGCACGGCAGAATTCTAAATTCCTAAAATGCCTGCTATCTGGAAGTTAAGGTGTCTGACGACCAGAATGTTACTAGGTCAGCATTCTACCGTTCTGAGAGATTCTGGGTTGTAGAATCAATGGACGGCAGAGTTCTGGAATGTCAGGGTGTCCAAACTCTAGAATCCTTGCGTGTCTGAACTCGAGAGTCATTCAATGTCCACATTCCGGATCACAGGGTGTCTGAATTCCAGAAGCACCAAATGTCTGCATTCTAGAATCGGAATGTGCAGGAATTGTGGAATGCACAGCACGGCGGAATTCTAAACTCCTAAAATGCCTCCTAGCCGAAATTTAAGGTGTCTGACGACCAGAATGTTACTAGGTCAGCATTCTACCGTTCTGAGAGATTCTGCGTTCTAGAATCAATGTACGGCAGAGTTCTGGAATGTCAGGGTGTCCAAACTCTAGAATCCTATCGTGTGTGAACTCAAGAGTCATTCAATGTCCACATTCCGGATCACAGGGTGTCTGAATTCCAGAAGCACCAAATGTCTGCATTCTAGAATCGGAATGTGGCGGAATTCTAGAATGCACAGCACGGTGGAATTCGAATGTCCTAAAATGCCTGCTATCGGGAAGTTAAGGTGTCTGACATCCAGAATGCTACCACGTCAGAATTATACCATTCTGAAAGATTCTGGGATCTAGAATCAATGGACGGCTGAGTTCCAGAATGGCAGGGTTTCCAAACTCTAGAATCCTTGCGTGTCTGAACTCGAGAGTCATTCAATATCCACATTCCAGAACTCTGGATGTCTGAAATATAGAATCACCAAATGTCTGCATTCTAGATTCGGAATGTGGCGGAATTCTAGAATGCACATCACGGCAGAATTCTAAAGTCTTAAAATGCCTGCTATCTGGAAGTTAATGTGTCTGACATCCAGAATGTTACTAGGTCAGCATTCTACCATGCTGAGAGATTCTGGCTTCTAGAATCAATGGACGGCAGAGTTCTGGAATGTCAGGGTGTCCAAACTCCAGGATCCTTGCGTGTATGAACTCGAGAGTCATTCAATGTCCACATTCCGGATCACAGGGTGTCCGAATTTCAGAAGCACCAAATGTCTGCATTCTAGAATCGGAATGTGGTGGAATTCTAGAATGCACAGCATGGCGGAATTCTAAAGTCCTAAAATGCCTCCTAGCCGAAAGGTAAGGTGTCTGACGACCAGAATGTTACTAGGTCAGCATTCTACCGTTCTGAGAGATTCTGGGTTCTATCATCAATGGACGGCAGAGTTCTGGAATGTCAGGGTGTCCAAACTCTAGAATTCTTGCGTGTATGAACTCGAGAGTCATTCATTGACCACATTCTGGATCACAGGGTGTCTGAATTCCAGAAGCACCAAATGTCTGCATTCTAGAATCGGAATGTGGCGGAATTCTAGAATGCACAGCACGGCGGAATTCTAAAGTCCTAAAATGCCTGCTGTCCGGAAGTTAAGGTGTCTGATATCCAGAATGTTACCACTTCAGAATTATACCATTCGGAAACATTCTGTGATCTAGAATCAATGGACGGCTGAGTTCCAGAATGTCAGGGTGGCAAAACTCTAGAATACTTGGGTGTCTGAACTCGAGAGTCATTCAATGTCCACATTCCAGAACTCTGGATGTCTGAAATATAGAAGCACCAAATGTCTGCATTCTAGAATCGTAATGTGGCGGAATTGTGGAATGCACAGCACGGTGGAATTCTAAAGTCCTAAAATGCCTCCTAGCCGAAATTTAAGGTGTCTGACGACCAGAATGTTACTAGGTCAGCATTCTACCGTTCTGAGAGATTCTGCGTTCTAGAATCAATGTACGGCAGAGTTCTGGAATGTCAGGTTGGCAAAACTCTTGAATCCTTGCGTGTCTGAACTCGAGAGTCATTCCATGTCCACATTCCAGAACTCTGGATGTCTGAATTATAGAAGCACCAAATGTCTGCATTCTGGAATCGGAATGTGGCTGAATTCTAGAATGCACAGCACGGCGGATTTCTAAAGTCCTAAAATGCCTCCTAGCCGAAAGGTAAGGTGTCTGACGACCAGAATGTTACTAGGTCAGCATTCTACCGTTCTGAGAGATTCTGGGTTATAGAATCAATGGACGGCAGAGTTCTGGAATGTCAGGGTGTCCAAACACTAGAATTCTTGCGTGTATGAACTCGAGAGTCATTCAATGTCCACATTCCGGATCACAGGGTGTCTGAATTCCAGAAGCACCAAATGTCTGCATTCTAGAATCGGAATGTGGTGGAATTCTAGAATGTACAGCACGGCAGAATTCGAATGTCCTAAAATGCCTGCTATCGGGAAGTTAAGATGTCTGACATCCAGAATGCTACCACGTCAGAATTATACCATTCTGAAAGATTCTGGGATCTAGAATCAATGGACGGCTGAGTTCCAGAATGTCAGGGTTTCCAAACTCTAGAATCCTTGCGTGTCTGAACTCGAGAGTCATTCAATATCCACATTCCAGAACTCTGGATGTCTGAAATATAGAAGAACCAAATGTCTGCATTCTAGATTCGGAATGTGGCGGAATTCTAGAATGCACAGCACGGCAGAATTCTAAAGTCCAAAATGCCTGCTATCTGGAAGTTAAGGTTTCTGACATCCTGAATGTTACCAGGTCAGCATTCTAGCGTTCTGAGAGATTCTGGGTTCTAGAATCAATGGACGGCAGAGATCTGGAAGGTCAGGGTTTCCAAACTCTAGAATCCTTGCGTGTCTGAACTCGAGAGTCATTCAATGTCCACATTCCGGATCACAGGGTGTCTGAATTCCAGAAGCACCAAATGTCTGCTTTCTAGAATCGGAATGTGGTGGAATTCTAGAATGTTCAGCACGGCGGAATTCTAAAGTCCTAAAATGCCTGCTATCTGGAAGTTAAGGTGTCTGACATCCAGAATGTTACCACGTCAGAATTATACCATTCTGAAAGATTCTGGGATCTAGAATCAATGGACGGCTGAGTTACAGGATGTCATGGTGGCAAAACTCTAGTATCCTTGCGTGTCTGAACTCGAGAGTCATTCAATGTCCACATTCCAGAACTCTGGATGTCTGAAATATAGAAGCACCAAATGTCTGCATTCTAGAATCAGAATGTGGCGTAATTCTAGAATGCACAGCACGGCAGAATTCTAAATTCCTAAAATGCCTGCTATCTGGAAGTTAAGGTGTCTGACGACCAGAATGTTACTAGGTCAGCATTTTACCGTTCTGAGAGATACTGGGTTGTAGAATCAATGGACGGCAGAGTTCTGGAATGTCAGGGTGTCCAAACTCTAGAATCCTTGCGTGTCTGAACTCGAGAGGCATTCAATGTCCACATTCCGGATCACAGGGTTTCTGAATTCCAGAAGCACCAAATGTCTGCATTCTAGGATCGGAATGAGGCGGAATTCTAGAATGCACAGCACGGCGGAATTCGAATGTCCTAAAATGCCTGCTATCGGGAAGTTAAGGTGTCTGACATCCAGAATGCTACCACGTCAGAATTATACCATTCTGAAAGATTCTGGGATCTAGAATCAATGGATGGCTGAGTTCCAGAATGTCAGGGTGTCCAAACTCTAGAATCCTTGCGTGTCTGAACTCCAGAGTCATTCAATGTTCACATTCCAGAACTCTGGATGTCTGAATTATAGAAGCACCAAATGTCTGCATTCTAGAATCGGAATGTGGCAGAATTCTAGAATGCCCAGCACGGCGGAATTATAAAGTCCTAAAATGCCTGCTATCCAGAAGTTAAGGTGTCTGACATCCAGAATGCTACCACGTCAGAATTATAGCGTTCTGAAACATTCTGGGATCTAGAATCAATGGACGGCTGAGTTCCAGAATGTCAGGGTGGCAAAACTCTAGAATCCTTGTCTGTCTGAACTCGAGAGTCATTCAATGACCACATTCCAGAACTCTGGATGTCTGAAATATAGAAGCACCAAAGGTCTGCATTCTAGAATCGGAATGTGGCGGAATTCTAGAATGCACAGCACGGCAGAATTCTAAAGTCCTAAAATGCCTGCTATCTGGAAGTTAAGGTGTCTGACATCCAGAATGTTACTAGGTCAGCATTCTACCGTTCTGAGAGATTCTGGGTTCTAGAATCAATGGACGGCAGAGTTCTGGAATGTCAGGGTGTCCAAACTCTAGAATCCTTGCGTGTCTGAACTCGAGAGTCATTCAATGTCCACATTCTGGATCACAGGGTGTCTGAATTCCAGAAGCGCCAAATGTCTGCATTCTAGAATCGGAATGTGGCGGAATTCTAGAATGCACAGCACGGCGGAATTCTAAAGTCCTAAAATGCCTGCTATCCAGAAGTTAAGGTGTCTGACATCCAGAATGCTACCACGTCAGAATTATACCATTCTGAAAGATTCTGGGATCTACAATCAATGGACGGCTGAGATCCAGATTGTCAATGTGGCAAAACTCAAGAATCCTGGCGTGTCTGAACTCGAGAGTCATTCAATATCCACATTCCAGAACTCTGGATTCCTGAAATATAGAAGCACCAAATGTCTGCATTCTAGAATCGGAATGTGGCGGAATTCTGGAATGCACAGCACGGTGGAATTCAAAATCCTAAAATGCCTACTAGCCGAAAGTTAAGGTGTCTGACTTCCAGAATGTTACTAGGTCAGCATTCTACCGTTCTGAGAGATTCTGGGTTCTAGAATCAATGTACGGCAGAGTTCTGGAATGTCAGGGTGTCCAAACTCTAGAATCCTTGCGTGACTGAACTCGAGAATCATTCAATGTCCACATTCCAGAACTCTGGATGTCTGAATTATAGAAGCACCAAATGTCTGCATTCTAGAATCGGAATGTGGCGGAATTCTAGAATGCACAGCACGGCGGAATTCGAATGTCCTAAAATGCCTGCTATCGGGAAGTTAAGGTGTCTGACATCCAGAATGCCACGACATCAGAATTATACCATTCTGAAAGATTCTGGGATCTAGAATCAATGGATGGCTGAGTTCCAGAATGTCAGGCTGGCAAAACTCTAGAATCCTTGCGTGTCTGAACTCGAGAGTCATTCAATGTCCAGAATCCAGAATTCTGGATGTCTGAATTATAGATGCACCAAATGTCTGCATTCTAGGATCGGAATGTGGCGGAATACTAGAATGCAGAGCACGGCGGCATTCTAAAGTCCTAAAATGCCTGCTATCCGGAAGTTAAGGTGTCTGACATCCAGAATGCTACCACATCAGAATTATACCATTCTGAAACATTCTGGGATCTATAGTCAATGGACGGCTGAGTTCCAGAATGTCAGGGTGTCCAAACTCCAGAATCCTTGCGTGTCTGAACTCGAGAGTCATTCAATGTCCACATTCCAGAACTCTGGATGTCTGAATTATAGAAGCACCAAATGTCTGCATTCTAGAATCGGAATGTGGCGGAATTCTAGAATGCACAGCACGGCAGAATTCTAAAGTCCTAAAATGCCTGGTATCCGGAAGTTAAGGTGTCTGACATCCAGAATGTTACCACTTCAGAATTATACCATTCGGAAACATTCTGGGATCTAGAATCAATGGACGGCTGAGTTCCAGAATGTCAGGGTGGCAAAACTCTAGAATACTTGGGTGACTGAACTCGAGAGTCATTCAATGTCCACATTCCAGAACTCTGGATGTCTGAAATATAGAAGCACCAAATGTCTGCATTCTAGAATCGGAATGTGCCGGAAATGTGGAATGCACAGCACGGCGGAATTCTAAACTCCTAAAATGCCTCCTAGCCGAAATTTAAGGTGTCTGACGACCAGAATGTTACTAGGTCAGCATTCTACCGTTCTGAGAGATTCTGCGTTCTAGAATCAATGTACGGCAGAGTTCTGGAATGTCAGGGTGTCCAAACTCTAGAATCCTATCGTGTGTGAACTCAAGAGTCATTCAATGTCCACATTCCGGATCACAGGGTGTCTGAATTCCAGAAGCACCAAATGTCTGCATTCTAGAATCGGAATGTGGCGGAATTCTAGAATGCACAGCACGGTGGAATTCGAATGTCCTAAAATGCCTGCTATCGGGAAGTTAAGGTGTCTGACATCCAGAATGCTACCACGTCAGAATTATACCATTATGAAAGATTCTGGGATCTAGAATCAATGGACGGCTGAGTTCCAGAATGTCAGGGTTTCCAAACTCTAGAATCCTTGCGTGTCTGAACTCGAGAGTCATTCAATATCCACATTCCAGAACTCTGGATGTCTGAAATATAGAAGCACCAAATGTCTGCATTCTAGATTCGGAATGTGGCGGAATTCTAGAAGGCACATCACGGCAGAATTCTAAAGTCTTAAAATGCCTGCTATCTGGAAGTTAATGTGTCTGACATCCAGAATGTTACTAGGTCAGCATTCTACCGTGCTGAGAGATTCTGGCTTCTAGAATCAATGGACGGCAGAGTTCTGGAATGTCAGGGTGTCCAAACTCTAAGATCCTTGCGTGTATGAACTCGAGAGTCATTCAATGTCCACATTCCGGATCACAGGGTGTCCGAATTTCAGAAGCACCAAATGTCTGCATTCTAGAATCGGAATGTGTTGTAATTCTAGAATGCACCGCATGGCGGAATTCTAAAGTCCTAAAATGCCTCCTAGCCGAAAGGTAAGGTGTCTGACGACCAGAATGTTACTAGGTCAGCATTCTACCGTTCTGAGAGATTCTGGGTTCTAGCATCAATGGACGGCAGAGTTCTGGAATGTCAGGGTGTCCAAACTCTAGAATTCTTGCGTGTATGAACTCGAGAGTCATTCAATGACCACATTCTGGATCACAGGGTGTCTGAATTCCAGAAGCACCAAATGTCTGCATTCTAGAATCGGAATGTGGCGGAATTCTAGAATGCACAGCACGGCGGAATTCTAAAGTCCTAAAATGCCTGCTGTCCGGAAGTTAAGGTGTCTGACATCCAGAATGTTACCACTTCAGAATTATACCATTCGGAAACATTCTGGAATCTAGAATCAATGGACGGCTGAGTTCCAGAATGTCAGGGTGGCAAAACTCTAGAATACTTGGGTGTTTGAACTCGAGAGTCATTCAATGTCCACATTCCAGAACTCTGGATGTCTGAAATATAGAAGCACCAAATGTCTGCATTCTAGAATCGGAATGTGGCGGAATTGTGGAATGCACAGCACGGTGGAATTCTAAAGTCCTAAAATGCCTCCTAGCCGAAATTTAAGGTGTCTGACGACCAGAATGTTACTAGGTCAGCATTCTACCGTTCTGAGAGATTCTGCGTTCTAGAATCAATGTACGGCAGAGTTCTGGAATGTCAGGTTGGCAAAACTCTTGAATCCTTGCGTGTCTGAACTCGAGAGTCATTCCATGTCCACATTCCAGAACTCTGGATGTCTGAATTATAGAAGCACCAAATGTCTGCATTCTGGAATCGGAATGTGGCTGAATTCTAGAATGAACAGCACGGCGGATTTCTAAAGTCCTAAAATGCCTCCTAGCCGAAAGGTAAGGTGTCTGACGACCAGAATGTTACTAGGTCAGCATTCTACCGTTCTGAGAGATTCTGGGTTATAGAATCAATGGACGGCAGAGTTCTGGAATGTCAGGGTGTCCAAACACTAGAATTCTTGCGTGTATGAACTCGAGAGTCATTCAATGTCCACATTCCAGGTCACAGGGTGTCTGAATTCCAGAAGCACCAAATGTCTGCATTCTAGAATCGGAATGTGGCGGAATTCTAGAATGTACAGCACGGCAGAATTCGAATGTCCTAAAATGCCTGCTCTCGGGAAGATAAGGTGTCTGACATCCAGAATGCTACCACGTCAGAATTATACCATTCTGAAAGATTCTGGGATCTAGAATCAATGGACGGCTGAGTTCCAGAATGTCAGGGTTTCCAAACTCTAGAATCCTTGCGTGTCTGAACTCGAGTGTCATTCAATATCCACATTCCAGAACTCTGGATGTCTGAAATATAGAAGAACCAAATGTCTGCATTCTAGATTCGGAATGTGGCGGAATTCTAGAATGCACAGCACGGCAGAATTCTAAAGTCCAAAATGCCTGCTATCTGGAAGTTAAGGTTTCTGACATCCTGAATGTTACCAGGTCAGCATTCTAGCGTTCTGAGAGATTCTGGGTTCTAGAATCAATGGACGGCAGAGGTCTGGAATGTCAGGGTTTCCAAACTATAGAATCCTTGCGTGTCTGAACTCGAGAGTCATTCAATGTCCACATTCCGGATCACAGGGTGTCTGAATTCCAGAAGCACCAAATGTCTGCTTTCTAGAATCGGAATGTGGTGGAATTCTAGAATGTTCAGCACGGCGGAATTCTAAAGTCCTAAAATGCCTGCTATCCGGAAGTTAAGGTGTCTGACATCCAGAATGTTACCACGTCAGAATTATACCATTCTGAAAGATTCTGGGATCTAGAATCAATGGACGGCTGAGTTACAGGATGTCACGGTGGCAAAACTCTAGTATCCTTGCGTGTCTGAACTCGAGAGTCATTCAATGTCCACATTCCAGAACTCTGGATGTCTGAAATATAGAAGCACCAAATGTCTGCATTCTAGAATCAGAATGTGGCGTAATTCTAGAATGCACAGTACGGCAGAATTCTAAATTCCTAAAATGCCTGCTATCTGGAAGTTAAGGTGTCTGACGACCAGAATGTTACTAGGTCAGCATTTTACCGTTCTGAGAGATTCTGGGTTGTAGAATCAATGGACGGCAGAGTTCTGGAATGTCAGGGTGTCCAAACTCTAGAATCCTTGCGTGTCTGAACTCGAGAGGCATTCAATGTCCACATTCCGGATCACAGGGTGTCTGAATTCCAGAAGCACCAAATGTCTGCATTCTAGGATCGGAATGAGGCGGAATTCTAGAATGCACAGCACGGCGGAATTCGAATGTCCTAAAATGCCTGCTATCGGGAAGTTAAGGTGTCTGACATCCAGAATGCTACCACGTCAGAATTATACCATTCTGAAAGATTCTGATATCTAGAATCAATGGACGGCTGAGTTCCAGAATGTCAGGGTGTCCAAACTCTAGAATCCTTGCGTGTCTGAACTCGAGAGTCATTCAATGTTCACATTCCAGAACTCTGGATGTCTGAATTATAGAAGCACCAAATGTCTGCATTCTAGAATCGGAATGTGGCAGAATTCTAGAATGCACAGCACGGCGGAATTATAAAGTCCTAAAATGCCTGCTATCCAGAAGTTAAGGTGTCTGACATCCAGAATGCTACCACGTCAGAATTATAGCGTTCTGAAACATTCTGGGATCTAGAATCAATGGACGGCTGAGTTCCAGAATGTCAGGGTGGCAAAACTCTAGAATCCTTGTCTGTCTGAACTCGAGAGTCATTCAATGACCACATTCCAGAACTCTGGATGTCTGAAATATAGAAGCACCAAAGGTCTGCATTCTAGAATCGGAATGTGGCGGAATTCTAGAATGCACAGCACGGCAGAATTCTAAAGTCCTAAAATTCCTGCTATCTGGAAGTTAAGGTGTCTGACATCCAGAATGTTACTAGGTCAGCATTCTACCATTCTGAGAGATTCTGGGTTCTAGAATCAATGGACGGCAGAGTTCTGGAATGTCAGGGTGTCCAAACTCTAGAATCCTTGCGTGTCTGAACTCGAGAGTCATTCAATGTCCACATTCCAGAACTCTGGATGTCTGAATTATAGAAGCACCAAATGTCTGCATTCTAGAATCGGAATGTGGCGGAATTCTAGAATGCACAGCACGGCGGAATTCGAAAGTCGTAAAATGCCTGGTATCGGAAAGTTAAGGTGTCTGACATCCAGAATGCTACCACGTCAGAATTATACCATTCTGAAAGATTCTGGGATCTAGATTCAATGGACGGCTGAGTTCCATAATGTCAGGGTTTCCAAACTGTAGAATCCTTGCGTGTCTGAACTCGAGAGTCATTCAATGTCCACATTCCGGATCACAGTTTGTCTGAATTCCAGACGCACCAAATGTCTGCATTCTAGAATCGGAATGTGGCGGAATTCTAGAACGCACAGCACGGCGGAATTCTAAAATCCTAAAATGCCTGCTATCCAGAAGTTACGGTGTCTGACATCCAGAATGCTACCACGTCAGAATTATACCATTCTGAAAGATTCTGTGATCTAGAATCAATGGATTGCTGAGTTCCAGAATGTCAGGGTGTCCAAACTCTAGAATCCTTGCGTGTCTGTACTCGAGAGTCATTCAATGACAACATGCCGGAACTCTGGATGTCTGAATTATAGAAGCACCAAATGTCTGCATTTGGGAATCGGAATGTGGCGGAATTCTAGAATGCACAGCACGGCGGAATTCTAAAGTCCTAAAATGCCTGCTATCCTGAAGTTAAGGTGTCAGACATCCAGAATGTTACTAGGTCAGCATTCTACCGTTCTGAGGGATTCTGGGTTCTAGAATCAATGGACGGCAGAGTTCTGGAATGCCAGGGTGTCCAAACTCTAGAATCCTTGCGGGTCTGAACTCGAGAGTCATTCAATGTCCGCATTCCAGATCACAGGGTGTCTGAATTCCAGAAGCAACAAATGTCTGCATTCAATAATCGGAATGTGGCGGAATTCTAGAATGCCCAGCACGGCGTAATTCTAAAGTCCTAAAATGCATGCTATCTGGAAGTTAAGGTGTCTGACATCCAGAATGCTACCACATCAGAATTATACCATTCTGAAAGATTCTGTGATCTAGAATTAATGGACGTCTGAGTTCCAGAATGTCAGAGTGGCAAACCTCTAGAATACTTGCGTGTATGAACTCGAGAGTCATTCAATGTCCACATTCCAGAACTCTGCATGTCTGAATTATAGAAGCACCAAATGTCTCCATTCTAGAACCGGAATGTGGCAGAATTCTAGAATGCACAGCACGGCGGAATTCTAAAGTCCTAAAATGCCTGCTATCTGGAAGTTAATGTGTCTGACATCCAGAATGCTACCACGTCAGATTTATAGCATTCTGAAACATTCTGGGATATAGAATCAATGGACAGCTGAGTTCCAAAATGTCAGGGTTTCCATACTCTGGAATCCTTGCGAGTCTGACCTCGAGAGTCATTCAATATCCACATTCCAGAACTCTGGATGTCTGAATTATAGAAGCACCAAATGACTGCATTCTAGAATCGGAATGTGGCGGAATTCTAGAATGCACAGCACGGCAGAATTCTAAAGTCCTAAAATGCCTGCTATCCGGAAGTTAAGGTGTCTGACATCCAGAATGTTACTAGGTCAGCATTCTGCCGTTCTGGGAGATTCTGGGCTCTAGAATCAATGGACGGCAGAGATCTGGAATGTCAGGGTGTCCAAACTCTAGAATCCTTGCGTGTCTGAACTCGAGAGTCATTCAATGTCCATATTCCGGATCACAGGGTGTCTGAATTCCAGAAGCACCAAATGTCTGCATTATAGAATCGGAATGTGTTGTAATTCTAGAATGCACAGCATGGCGGAATTCTAAAGTCCTAAAATGCCTGCTATCCGGAAGTTAAGATGTCTGACATCCAGAATGCTACCACGTCAGAATTGTACCATTCTGAAACATTCTGGGAACTAGAATCAATGGATGGGTGAGTTCCAGAATGTCAGGGGGACAAAATCTAGAATCCGGGTGTGTCTGAACTCGAGAGTCATTCAATGTCCACATTCCAGAACTCTGGATGTCTGAATTATAGAAGCCCCAAATGTCTGCATTCTAGAATTGGAATGTGGCGGAATTCTAGAATGCACAGCACGGCAGAATACTAAAGTCCTAAAATTCCTGCTATCCGGAAGTTAAGGTGTCTGACATCCAGAATGCTACCACGTCAGAATTTTACTATTCTGCAACATTCTGGGATCTAGAATCAATGGATGGCTGAGTTCCAGAATGTCAGGATGGCAAAACTCTAGAATCCTTGCGTGTCTGAACTCGAGAGTCATTCAGTGTCCACATTCCAGAACTCTGGATGTCTGAAATATAGAAGCACCAGATGTCTGCATTCTAGAATCGGAATGTGTCGGAATTCTAGAATGCACAGCATGGCGGTATTTTAAAGCCCTAAAATGCCTACTATCCGGAAGTTAAGGTGTCTGGCATTAAGAATGTTACTAGGTCAGCATTCTACCATTCTGAGAGATTCTGGGTTCTAGAATCAATGGATGGCATAGTTATGGAATGTCATGGTGTTCAAACTCAAGAATACTTGCGTGTCTGAACTCGAGTGTCATTCAATGTCCACATTCCGGATCACAGGGTGTCTGAATTCCAGAAGCACCAATTGTCTGCATTCTAGAATCGGAATGTGGCGGAATTCTTGAATGCACAGCACTGCGGAATTCTAAATTCCAAAAATGCCTGCTATCCGGAAGTTCAGGTGTCTGACATCCAGAATGTTACTAGGTCAGCATTCTACCATTCTGAGAGATTCTGGGTTCTAGAATCAATGGACGGCAGAGTTCTGGAATGTCAGGGTTGCAAAATTCTAGAATCCTTGCGTGTCTGGACTCAAGAGTCATTCAATGTCCACATTCCAGAACATTGCATGTCTGAATTATAGAAGCACCAAATGTCTGCATTCTAGAATCGGAATGTGGCAGAATTCTAGAATGCACAGCACGGCGGAATTCTAAATTCCTAAAATGACTGCTATCCGGAAGTTAAGGTGTCTGACATCCAGAATGCTACCACGTCAGAATTATAGAATTCTGAAAGATTCTGGGATCTAGAATCAAAGGATGGCTGAGTTCCAGAATGTCAGGGTGGCAAAACTCTAGAATCTTTGCGTGTCTGAACTCGAGAGTCATTCAATGTCCACATTCCAGAACTCTGGATGTCTGAATTATAGAAGCACCAAATGCCTGCATTCTAGAATCGGAATGTGGTGGAATTCTAGAATGCACAGCACGGCGGAATTCTAAAGTCATAAAATGCCTCCTAGCCGAAAGTTAAGGTGTCTGACGACCAGAATGTTACTAGGTCAGCATTCTACCGTTCTGAGAGATTCTGGGTTCAAGAATCAATGGACGGCAGAGTTCTGGAATGTCAGGGTGTCCAAAGTCTAGAATCCTTGTGTGTCTGAACTCGAGAGTCATTCAATGTCCACATTCCGGATCACAGGGTGTCTGAATTCCAGAAGCAGCAAATGTCTGCATTCTAGAATCGGAATGTGGCGGAATTCTAGAATGCACAGCATGGTGGAATTCGAATGTCCTAAAATGCCTGCTATCGGGAAGTTAATGTGTCTGACATCCAGAATGCTACCACGTCTGAATTATACCATTCTGAAAGACACTGGGATCTAGAATCAATGGACGGCTGAGTTCCAGAATGTCAGGGTGTCCAACCTCTAGAATCCTTGCGTGTCTGAACTCGAGAGTCATTCAATATCCACATTCCAGAACTCTGGATGTCTGAAATATAGAAGCACCAAATGTCTGCATTCTGGAATCGGAATGTGGCGGAATTCTAGAATGCACAGCACAGCAGAATTCTAAAGTCCAAAATGCCTGCTATCTGGAAGTTAAGTTGTCTGACATCCTCAATGTTTCTAGGTCAGCATTCTAGCGTTCTGAGAGATTCTGGGTTCTAGAATCAATGGACGGCCGAGATCTGGAATGTCAGGTTTTCCAAACTCTAGAATCCTTGCGTGTCTGAACTCGAGAGTCATTCAATGTCCACATTCCGGATCACAGGGTGTCTGAATTCCAGAACACCAAATGTCTGCATTCTAGAATCGGAATGTGGCGGAATTATAGAATGTACAGCACGGCGGAATTCTAAAGTCCTAAAATGCCTGCTATCTGGAAGTTAAGGTGTCTGACATCCAGAATGCTACCACGTCAGAATTATACCATTCTGAAAGATTCTGGGATCTAGAATCAATGGACGGCTGAGTTCCAGAGTGTCAAGGTGGCAAAACTCTAGAATCCTTGCGTGTCTGAACTCGAGAGTCATTCAATGTCCACATTCCAGAACTCTGGATGTCTGAATTATAGAAGCACCAAATGTCTGCATTCTAGAATCAGAATGTGGTGGAATTCTACAATGCACAGCACGGCGGAATTCTAAGGTCCTAAAATGCCTGCTATCCAGAAGTTACGGTGTCTGACATCCAGAATGCTACCACGTCAGAATTATACCATTCTGAAAGATTCTGTGATCTAGAATCAATGGATGGCTGAGTTCCAGAATGTCAGGGTGTCCAAACTCTAGAATCCTTGCGTGTCTGTACTCGAGAGTCATTCAATAACCACATGCCGGAACTCTGGATGTCTGAATTATAGAAGCACCAAATGTCTGCATTTTAGAATCGGAATGTGGCGGAATTCTAGAATGCACAGCACGGCGGAATTCTAAAGTCCTAAAATGCCTGCTATCCTGAAGTTAAGGTGTCAGACATCCAGAATATTACTAGGTCAGCATTCTATCGTTCTGAGGGATTCTGGGTTCTAGAATCAATGGACGGCAGAGTTCTGGAATGCCAGGGTGTCCAAACTCTAGAATCCTTGCGTGTCTGAACTCGAGAGTCATTCAATGTCCGCATTCCGGATCACAGGGTGTTTGAATTCCAGAAGCAACAAATGTCTGCATTCAATAATCGGAATGTGGCGGAATTCTAGAATGCCCAGCACGGCAGAATTCTAAAGTCCTAAAATGCATGCTATCTGGAAGTTAAGGTGTCTGACATCCAGAATGCTACCACATCAGAATTATACCATTCTGAAAGATTCTGTGATCTAGAATTAATGGACGTCTGAGTTCCAGAATGTCAGAGTGGCAAAACTCTAGAATCCTTGCGTGTCTGAACTCGAGAGTCATTCAATGTCCACATTCCAGAACTCTGGATGTCTGAATTATAGAAGCACCAAATGTCTCCATTCTAGAACCGGAATGTGGCAGAATTCTAGAATGCACAGCACGGCGGAATTCTAAAGTCCTAAAATGCCTGCTATCTGGAAGTTAATGTGTCTGACATCCAGAATGCTACCACGTCAGATTTATAGCATTCTGAAACATTCTGGGATATAGAATCAATGCACAGCTGAGTTGCAGAATGTCAGGGTGGCAAAACTCTAGAATCCTTGCGTGTCTGAACTCGAGAGTCATTCAACGTCCAAATTCCAGAACTCTCGATGTCTGAATTATAGAAGCACCAAATGTCTGCATTCTAGAATCGGAATGTGGCGGAATTCTAGAATGCACACCCTGGCAGAAATTTAAAGTCCTAAAATGCCTGCTATCCAGAAGTTAACGTGTCTGACATCCAGAATGCTACCACGTCGGAATTATACCGTTCTGAGAGATTCTGGTTTCTAGAATCAATGAATGGCAGGATTCTGGAATGTCAGGTTGTTCAAACTCTAGAATCCTTGCATGTCTGAACTCGAGAGTCATTCAATGTCCACATTCCAGGTCACAGGGTGTCTGAATTCCAGAAGCACCAAATGTCTGCATTCTAGAATCGGAATGTGGCGGAATTCTAGAATGCACAGCACGGCGGAATTCGAAAGTCCTAAAATGCCTGCTATCGGGAAGCTAAGTTGTCTGACATCCAGAATGCTACCACGTCAGAATTATACCATTTTGAAAGATTCTGGGATCTAGAATCAATGGACAGCTGAGTTCCAAAATGTCAGGGTTTCCATACTCTGGAATCCTTGCGAGTCTGACCTCGAGAGTCATTCAATATCCACATTCCAGAACTCTGGATGTCTGAATTATAGAAGCACCAAATGACTGCATTCTAGAATCGGAATGTGGCGGAATTCTAGAATGCACAGCACGGCAGAATTCTAAAGTCCTAAAATGACTGCGATCCGGAAGTTAAGGTGTCTGACATCCAGAATGTTACTAGGTCAGCATTCTGCCGTTCTGGGAGATTTTGGGCTCTAGAATCAATGGACGGCAGAGATCTGGAATGTCAGGGTGTCCAAACTCTAGAATCCTTGCGTGTCTGAACTCGAGAGTCATTCAATGTCCATATTCCGGATCACAGGGTGTCTGAATTCCAGAAGCACCAAATGTCTGCATTATAGAATCAGAATGTGTTGTAATTCTAGAATGCACAGCATGGCGGAATTCTAAAGTCATAAAATGCCTCCTAGCCGAAAGTTAAGGTGTCTGACGACCAGAATGTTACTAGGTCAGCATTCTATCGTTCTGAGAGATTCTGGGTTCTAGAATCAATGGACGGCAGAGTTCTGGAATGTCAGGGTGTCCAAACTCTAGAATCCTTGCGTGTATGAACTCGAGAGTCATTCAATGTCCACATTCCGGATCACAGTGTGTCTGAATTCCAGAAGCACCAAATGTCTGCATTCTAGAATCGGGATGTGGTGGAATTCTAGAATGCACAGCACGGCGGAATTCTAAATTCCAAAAATGCCTGCTATCCGGAAGTTCAGGTGTCTGACATCCAGAATGTTACTAGGTCAGCATTCTACCATTCTGAGAGATTCTGGGTTCTAGAATCAATGGACGGCAGAGTTCTGGAATGTCAGGGTGGCAAAATTCTAGAATCCTTGCGTGTCTGAACTCAAGAGTCATTCAATGTCCACATTCCAGAACACTGCATGTCTGAATTATAGAAGCACCAAATGTCTGTATTCTAGAATCGGAATGTGGCAGAATTCTAGAATGCACAGCACGGCGGAATTCTAATGTCCTAAAATGACTGCTATCCGGAAGTTAAGGTGTCTGACATCCAGAATGCTACCACGTCAGAATTATAGAATTCTGAAAGATTCTGGGATCTAGAATCAAAGGATGGCTGAGTTCCAGAATGTCAGGGTGGCAAAACTCTAGATTCCTTGGGTGTCTGAACTCGAGAGTCATTCAATGTCCACATTCCAGAACTCTGGATGTCTGAATTATACAAGCACCAAATGTCTGCATTCTAGAATCGGAATGTGGCGGAATTCTGGAATGCACAGCACGGCCGGATTCTAAAGTCCTAAAATGCCTGCTATCTGGAAGTTAAGGTGTCAGACATTCAGAATGTTACTAGGTCAGCATTCTACCGTTCTGAGAGATTTTGGGTTCTACAATCAATGGACGGCAGATATCTGGAATGTCAGGGTGTCCAAACTGTAGAATCCTTGCGTGTATGAACTCGAGAGTCATTCAATGTCCACAATCCGGATCACAGGGTGTCTGAATTCCAGAAGCAGCAAATGTCTGCATTCTAGAATCGGAATGTGGCGGAATTCTAGAATGCACAGCACGTCGGAATTCGAATGTCCTAAAATGCCTGCTCTCGGGAAGTTAAGGTGTCTGACATCCAGAATGCTACCACGTCAGAATTATACCATTCTGAAAGATTCTGGGTTCTAGAATCAATGGACGGCTGAGTTCCAGAATGTCAGGGTGGCAAAACTCTAGAATCCTTGCGTGTCTGAAGTCGAGAGTCATTCGATGTCCACATTCCAGAACTCTGCATGTCTGAATTATAGAAGCACCAAATGTCTGCATTCTAGATTCAGAATGTGGCGGAATTCTAGAATGCACAGCACGGCGGAATTCTAAAGTCCTAAAATGCCTGCTATCCGGAACTTAAAGTGTCTGACATCCAGAATGCTACCACGTCAGAATTATACCATTCTGAATCATTCTGGGATCTAGAATCAATGGACGGCTGAGTTCCAGAATGTCAGGGTGGCAAAACTCTAGAATCTTTGCGTGTCTGAACTCGAGAGTCATTCAATGTCCACATTCCAGAACTCTGGATGTCTGAATTATAGAAGCACCAAATGCCTGCATTCTAGAATCGGAATGTGGTGGAATTCTAGAATGCACAGCACGGCGGAATTCTAAAGTCATAAAATGCCTCCTAGCCGAAAGTTAAGGTGTCTGACGACCAGAATGTTACTAGGTCAGCATTCTACCGTTCTGAGAGATTCTGGGTTCTAGAATCAATGGACGGCAGAGTTCTGGAATGTCAGGGTGTCCAAACTCTAGAATCCTTGCGTGTATGAACTCGAGAGTCATTCAATGTCCACATTCCGGATCACAGTGTGTCTGAATTCCAGAAGCACCAAATGTCTGCATTCTAGAATCGGAATGTGGCGGAATTCTAGAATGCACAGCACGGCGGAATTCTAAAGTCCTAAAATGCCTGCTATCCGGAAGTTAAGGTGTCTGACATCCAGAATGCTACCACGTCAGAATTATACCATTCTGAAACATTCTGGGATCTAGAATCAATGGACGGCTGAGTTCCAGAATCTCAGGGTGGCAAAATTCTAGAATCCTTGCGTGTCTGAACTCGAGAGTCTTTCAATGTCCGCATTCTAGAGCTCTGGATGTCTGAATTATAGAAGCACCAAATGTCTGCATTCTAGAATTGGAATGTGGCTGAATTCTAGAATGCACAGCACGGCGGAATTCTAATGTCCTAAAATGTCTGCTATCCGGAAGTTAAGGTGTCTGACATCCAGAATGCTACCACGTCAGAATTATAGAATTCTGAAAGATTCTGGGATCTAGAATCAAAGGATGGCTGAGTTCCAGAATGTCAGGGTGGCAAAACTCTAGATTCCTTGCGTGTCTGAACTCGAGAGTCATTCAATGTCCACATTCCAGAACTCTGGATGTCTGAATTATAGAAGCACCAAATGTCTGCATTCTAGAATCGGAATGTGGCGGAATTCTGGAATGCACAGAACGGCCGGATTCTAAAGTCCTAAAATGCCTGCTATCTGGAAGTTAAGGTGTCTGACATTCAGAATGTTACTAGGTCAGCATTCTACCGTTCTGAGAGATTTTGGGTTCTACAATCAATGGACGGCAGATATCTGGAATGTCAGGGTGTCCAAACTGTAGAATCCTTGCGTGTATGAACTCGAGAGTCATTCAATGTCCACATTCCGGATCACAGGGTGTCTGAATTCCAGAAGCAGCAAGTGTCTGCATTCTAGAATCGGAATGTGGCGGAATTCTAGAATGCACAGCACGTCGGAATTCGAATGTCCTAAAATGCCTGCTCTCGGGAAGTTAAGGTGTCTGACATCCAGAATGCTACCACGTCAGAATTATACCATTCTGAAAGATTCTGGGTTCTAGAATCAATGGACGGCTGAGTTCCAGAATGTCAGGGTGGCAAAACTCTAGAATGCTTGCGTGTCTGAACTCAAGAGTCATTCGATGTCCACATTCCAGAACTCTGGATGTCTGAATTATAGAAGCACCAAATGTCTGCATTCTAGATTCAGAATGTGGCGGAATTCTGGAATGCACAGCACGGCGGAATTCTAAAGTCCTAAAATGCCTGCTATCCGGAAGTTAAAGTGTCTGACATCCAGAATGCTACCACGTCAGTATTATACCATTCTGAAATATTCTGGGACCTAGAATCAATGGACGGCTGAGTTCCAGAATGTCAGGGTGGCAAAACTCTAGAATCCTTGCGTGTCTGAACTCGAGAGTCATTCAATGTCCACATTCCAGAACTCTGGATGTCTGAATTATAGAAGCACCAAATGCCTGCATTCTAGAATCGGAATGTGGTGGTATTCTAGAATGCACAGCACGGCGGAATTCTAAAGTCATAAAATGCCTCCTAGCCGAAAGTAAAGGTGTCTGACGACCAGAATGTTACTAGGTCAGCATTCTACCGTTCTGAGAGATTCTGGGTTCTAGAATCAATGGACGGCAGAGTTCTGGAATGTCAGGGTGTCCAAACTCTAGAATCCTTGCGTGTATGAACTCGAGAGTCATTCAATGTCCACATTCCGGATCACAGTGTGTCTGAATTCCAGAAGCACCAAATGTCTGCATTCTAGAATCGGAATGTGGCGGAATTCTAGAATGCACAGCACGGCGGAATTCTAAATTCCTAAAATGCCTGCTGTCCGGAAGTTAAGGTGTCTGACATCCAGAATGTTACCACTTCAGAATTATACCATTCGGAAACATTCTGGGATCTAGAATCAATGGACGGCTGAGTTCCAGAATGTCAGGGTGGCAAAACTCTAGAATACTTGGGTGTTTGAACTCGAGAGTCATTCAATGTCCACATTCCAGAACTCTGGATGTCTGAAATATAGAAGCACCAAATGTCTGCATTCTAGAATCGGAATGTGGCGGAATTGTGGAATGCACAGCACGGTGGAATTCTAAAGTCCTAAAATGCCTCCTAGCCGAAATTTAAGGTGTCTGACGACCAGAATGTTACTAGGTCAGCATTCTACCGTTCTGAGAGATTCTGCGTTCTAGAATCAATGTACGGCAGAGTTCTGGAATGTCAGGTTGGCAAAACTCTTGAATCCTTGCGTGTCTGAACTCGAGAGTCATTCCATGTCCACATTCCAGAACTCTGGATGTCTGAATTATAGAAGCACCAAATGTCTGCATTCTGGAATCGGAATGTGGCTGAATTCTAGAATGAACAGCACGGCGGATTTCTAAAGTCCTAAAATGCCTCCTAGCCGAAAGGTAAGGTGTCTGACGACCAGAATGTTACTAGGTCAGCATTCTACCGTTCTGAGAGATTCTGGGTTATAGAATCAATGGACGGCAGAGTTCTGGAATGTCAGGGTGTCCAAACACTAGAATTCTTGCGTGTATGAACTCGAGAGTCATTCAATGTCCACATTCCAGGTCACAGGGTGTCTGAATTCCAGAAGCACCAAATGTCTGCATTCTAGAATCAGAATGTGGCGGAATTCTAGAATGTACAGCACGGCAGAATTCGAATGTCCTAAAATGCCTGCTCTCGGGAAGTTAAGGTGTCTGACATCCAGAATGCTACCACGTCAGAATTATACCATTCTGAAAGATTCTGGGATCTAGAATCAATGGACGGCTGAGTTCCAGAATGTCAGGGTTTCCAAACTCTAGAATCCTTGCGTGTCTGAACTCGAGTGTCATTCAATATCCACATTCCAGAACTCTGGATGTCTGAAATATAGAAGAACCAAATGTCTGCATTCTAGATTCGGAATGTGGCGGAATTCTAGAATGCACAGCACGGCAGAATTCTAAAGTCCAAAATGCCTGCTATCTGGAAGTTAAGGTTTCTGACATCCTGAATGTTACCAGGTCAGCATTCTAGCGTTCTGAGAGATTCTGGGTTCTAGAATCAATGGACGGCAGAGGTCTGGAATGTCAGGGTTTCCAAACTATAGAATCCTTGCGTGTCTGAACTCGAGAGTCATTCAATGTCCACATTCCGGATCACAGGGTGTCTGAATTCCAGAAGCACCAAATGTCTGCTTTCTAGAATCGGAATGTGGTGGAATTCTAGAATGTTCAGCACGGCGGAATTCTAAAGTCCTAAAATGCCTGCTATCCGGAAGTTAAGGTGTCTGACATCCAGAATGTTACCACGTCAGAATTATACCATTCTGAAAGATTCTGGGATCTAGAATCAATGGACGGCTGAGTTACAGGATGTCACGGTGGCAAAACTCTAGTATCCTTGCGTGTCTGAACTCGAGAGTCATTCAATGTCCACATTCCAGAACTCTGGATGTCTGAAATATAGAAGCACCAAATGTCTGCATTCTAGAATCAGAATGTGGCGTAATTCTAGAATGCACAGCACGGCAGAATTCTAAATTCCTAAAATGCCTGCTATCTGGAAGTTAAGGTGTCTGACGACCAGAATGTTACTAGGTCAGCATTTTACCGTTCTGAGAGATTCTGGGTTGTAGAATCAATGGACGGCAGAGTTCTGGAATGTCAGGGTGTCCAAACTCTAGAATCCTTGCGTGTCTGAACTCGAGAGGCATTCAATGTCCACATTCCGGATCACAGGGTGTCTGAATTCCAGAAGCACCAAATGTCTGCATTCTAGGATCGGAATGAGGCGGAATTCTAGAATGCACAGCACGGCGGAATTCGAATGTCCTAAAATGCCTGCTATCGGGAAGTTAAGGTGTCTGACATCCAGAATGCTACCACGTCAGAATTATACCATTCTGAAAGATTCTGATATCTAGAATCAATGGACGGCTGAGTTCCAGAATGTCAGGGTGTCCAAACTCTAGAATCCTTGCGTGTCTGAACTCGAGAGTCATTCAATGTTCACATTCCAGAACTCTGGATGTCTGAATTATAGAAGCACCAAATGTCTGCATTCTAGAATCGGAATGTGTCAGAATTCTAGAATGCACAGCACGGCGGAATTATAAAGTCCTAAAATGCCTGCTATCCAGAAGTTAAGGTGTCTGACATCCAGAATGCTACCACGTCAGAATTATAGCGTTCTGAAACATTCTGGGATCTAGAATCAATGGACGGCTGAGTTCCAGAATGTCAGGGTGGCAAAACTCTAGAATCCTTGTCTGTCTGAACTCGAGAGTCATTCAATGACCACATTCCAGAACTCTGGATGTCTGAAATATAGAAGCACCAAAGGTCTGCATTCTAGAATCGGAATGTGGCGGAATTCTAGAATGCACAGCACGGCAGAATTCTAAAGTCCTAAAATGCCTGCTATCTGGAAGTTAAGGTGTCTGACATCCAGAATGTTACTAGGTCAGCATTCTACCATTTTGAGAGATTCTGGGTTCTAGAATCAATGGACGGCAGAGTTCTGGAATGTCAGGGTGTCCAAACTCTAGAATCCTTGCGTGTCTGAACTCGAGAGTCATTCAATGTCCACATTCCAGAACTCTGGATGTCTGAATTATAGAAGCACCAAATGTCTGCATTCTAGAATCGGAATGTGGCGGAATTCTAGAATGCACAGCACGGCGGAATTCGAAAGTCGTAAAATGCCTGGTATCGGAAAGTTAAGGTGTCTGACATCCAGAATGCTACCACGTCAGAATTATACCATTCTGAAAGATTCTGGGATCTAGATTCAATGGACGGCTGAGTTCCATAATGTCAGGGTTTCCAAACTGTAGAATCCTTGCGTGTCTGAACTCGAGAGTCATTCAATGTCCACATTCCGGATCACAGTTTGTCTGAATTCCAGACGCACCAAATGTCTGCATTCTAGAATCGGAATGTGGCGGAATTCTAGAACGCACAGCACGGCGGAATTCTAAAATCCTAAAATGCCTGCTATCCAGAAGTTACGGTGTCTGACATCCAGAATGCTACCACGTCAGAATTATACCATTCTGAAAGATTCTGTGATCTAGAATCAATGGATTGCTGAGTTCCAGAATGTCAGGGTGTCCAAACTCTAGAATCCTTGCGTGTCTGTACTCGAGAGTCATTCAATGACCACATGCCGGAACTCTGGATGTCTGAATTATAGAAGCACCAAATGTCTGCATTTGGGAATCGGAATGTGGCGGAATTCTAGAATGCACAGCACGGCGGAATTCTAAAGTCCTAAAATGCCTGCTATCCTGAAGTTAAGGTGTCAGACATCCAGAATGTTACTAGGTCAGCATTCTACCGTTCAGAGGGATACTGGGTTCTAGAATCAATGGACGGCAGAGTTCTGGAATGCCAGGGTGTCCAAACTCTAGAATCCTTGCGGGTCTGAACTCGAGAGTCATTCAAAGTCCGCATTCCGGATCACAGGGTGTCTGAATTCCAGAAGCAACAAATGTCTGCATTCAATAATCGGAATGTGGCGGAATTCTAGAATGCCCAGCACGGCGTAATTCTAAAGTCCTAAAATGCATGCTATCTGGAAGTTAAGGTGTCTGACATCCAGAATGCTACCACATCAGAATTATACCATTCTGAAAGATTCTGTGATCTAGAATTAATGGACGTCTGAGTTCCAGAATGTCAGAGTGGCAAAACTCTAGAATACTTGCGTGTATGAACTCGAGAGTCATTCAATGTCCACATTCCAGAACTCTGCATGTCTGAATTATAGAAGCACCAAATGTCTCCATTCTAGAACCGGAATGTGGCAGAATTCTAGAATGCACAGCACGGCGGAATTCTAAAGTCCTAAAATGCCTGCTATCTGGAAGTTAATGTGTCTGACATCCAGAATGCTACCACGTCAGATTTATAGCATTCTGAAACATTCTGGGATATAGAATCAATGGACAGCTGAGTTCCAAAATGTCAGGGTTTCCATACTCTGGAATCCTTGCGAGTCTGACCTCGAGAGTCATTCAATATCCACATTCCAGAACTCTGGATGTCTGAATTATAGAAGCACCAAATGACTGCATTCTAGATCGGAATGTGGCGGAATTCTAGAATGCACAGCACGGCAGAATTCTAAAGTCCTAAAATGCCTGCTATCCGGAAGTTAAGGTGTCTGACATCCAGAATGTTACTAGGTCAGCATTCTGCCGTTCTGGGAGATTCTGGGCTCTAGAATCAATGGACGGCAGAGATCTGGAATGTCAGGGTGTCCAAACTCTAGAATCCTTGCGTGTCTGAACTCGAGAGTCATTCAATGTCCATATTCCGGATCACAGGGTGTCTGAATTCCAGAAGCACCAAATGTCTGCATTATAGAATCGGAATGTGTTGTAATTCTAGAATGCACAGCATGGCGGAATTCTAAAGTCCTAAAATGCCTGCTATCCGGAAGTTAAGATGTCTGACATCCAGAATGCTACCACGTCAGAATTGTACCATTCTGAAACATTCTGGGAACTAGAATCAATGGATGGGTGAGTTCCAGAATGTCAGGGGGACAAAATCTAGAATCCGGGTGTGTCTGAACTCGAGAGTCATTCAATGTCCACATTCCAGAACTCTGGATGTCTGAATTATAGAAGCCCCAAATGTCTGCATTCTAGAATTGGAATGTGGCGGAATTCTAGAATGCACAGCACGGCAGAATACTAAAGTCCTAAAATTCCTGCTATCCGGAAGTTAAGGTGTCTGACATCCAGAATGCTACCACGTCAGAATTTTACTATTCTGCAACATTCTGGGATCTAGAATCAATGGATGGCTGAGTTCCAGAATGTCAGGATGGCAAAACTCTAGAATCCTTGCGTGTCTGAACTCGAGAGTCATTCAGTGTCCACATTCCAGAACTCTGGATGTCTGAAATATAGAAGCACCAGATGTCTGCATTCTAGAATCGGAATGTGTCGGAATTCTAGAATGCACAGCATGGCGGTATTTTAAAGCCCTAAAATGCCTACTATCCGGAAGTTAAGGTGTCTGGCATTAAGAATGTTACTAGGTCAGCATTCTACCATTCTGAGAGATTCTGGGTTCTAGAATCAATGGATGGCATAGTTATGGAATGTCATGGTGTTCAAACTCAAGAATACTTGCGTGTCTGAACTCGAGTGTCATTCAATGTCCACATTCCGGATCACAGGGTGTCTGAATTCCAGAAGCACCAATTGTCTGCATTCTAGAATCGGAATGTGGCGGAATTCTTGAATGCACAGCACTGCGGAATTCTAAATTCCAAAAATGCCTGCTATCCGGAAGTTCAGGTGTCTGACATCCAGAATGTTACTAGGTCAGCATTCTACCATTCTGAGAGATTCTGGGTTCTAGAATCAATGGACGGCAGAGTTCTGGAATGTCAGGGTTGCAAAATTCTAGAATCCTTGCGTGTCTGGACTCAAGAGTCATTCAATGTCCACATTCCAGAACACTGCATGTCTGAATTATAGAAGCACCAAATGTCTGCATTCTAGAATCGGAATGTGGCAGAATTCTAGAATGCACAGCACGGCGGAATTCTAAATTCCTAAAATGACTGCTATCCGGAAGTTAAGGTGTCTGACATCCAGAATGCTACCACGTCAGAATTATAGAATTCTGAAAGATTCTGGGATCTAGAATCAAAGGATGGCTGAGTTCCAGAATGTCAGGGTGGCAAAACTCTAGAATCTTTGCGTGTCTGAACTCGAGAGTCATTCAATGTCCACATTCCAGAACTCTGGATGTCTGAATTATAGAAGCACCAAATGCCTGCATTCTAGAATCGGAATGTGGTGGAATTCTAGAATGCACAGCACGGCGGAATTCTAAAGTCATAAAATGCCTCCTAGCCGAAAGTTAAGGTGTCTGACGACCAGAATGTTACTAGGTCAGCATTCTACCGTTCTGAGAGATTCTGGGTTCAAGAATCAATGGACGGCAGAGTTCTGGAATGTCAGGGTGTCCAAAGTCTAGAATCCTTGTGTGTCTGAATTCGAGAGTCATTCAATGTCCACATTCCGGATCACAGGGTGTCTGAATTCCAGAAGCACCAAATGTCTGCATTCTAGAATCGGAATGTGGCGGAATTCTAGAATGCACAGCATGGTGGAATTCGAATGTCCTAAAATGCCTGCTATCGGGAAGTTAATGTGTCTGACATCCAGAATGCTACCACGTCTGAATTATACCATTCTGAAAGACACTGGGATCTAGAATCAATGGACGGCTGAGTTCCAGAATGTCAGGGTGTCCAACCTCTAGAATCCTTGCGTGTCTGAACTCGAGAGTCATTCAATATCCACATTCCAGAACTCTGGATGTCTGAAATATAGAAGCACCAAATGTCTGCATTCTGGAATCGGAATGTGGCGGAATTCTAGAATGCACAGCACAGCAGAATTCTAAAGTCCAAAATGCCTGCTATCTGGAAGTTAAGTTGTCTGACATCCTCAATGTTTCTAGGTCAGCATTCTAGCGTTCTGAGAGATTCTGGGTTCTAGAATCAATGGACGGCCGAGATCTGGAATGTCAGGTTTTCCAAACTCTAGAATCCTTGCGTGTCTGAACTCGAGAGTCATTCAATGTCCACATTCCGGATCACAGGGTGTCTGAATTCCAGAACACCAAATGTCTGCATTCTAGAATCGGAATGTGGCGGAATTATAGAATGTACAGCACGGCGGAATTCTAAAGTCCTAAAATGCCTGCTATCTGGAAGTTAAGGTGTCTGACATCCAGAATGCTACCACGTCAGAATTATACCATTCTGAAAGATTCTGGGATCTAGAATCAATGGACGGCTGAGTTCCAGAGTGTCAAGGTGGCAAAACTCTAGAATCCTTGCGTGTCTGAACTCGAGAGTCATTCAATGTCCACATTCCAGAACTCTGGATGTCTGAATTATAGAAGCACCAAATGTCTGCATTCTAGAATCAGAAAGTGGTGGAATTCTACAATGCACAGCACGGCGGAATTCTAAGGTCCTAAAATGCCTGCTATCCAGAAGTTACGGTGTCTGACATCCAGAATGCTACCACGTCAGAATTATACCATTCTGAAAGATTCTGTGATCTAGAATCAATGGATGGCTGAGTTCCAGAATGTCAGGGTGTCCAAACTCTAGAATCCTTGCGTGTCTGTACTCGAGAGTCATTCAATAACCACATGCCGGAACTCTGGATGTCTGAATTATAGAAGCACCAAATGTCTGCATTTTAGAATCGGAATGTGGCGGAATTCTAGAATGCACAGCACGGCGGAATTCTAAAGTCCTAAAATGCCTGCTATCCTGAAGTTAAGGTGTCAGACATCCAGAATATTACTAGGTCAGCATTCTATCGTTCTGAGGGATTCTGGGTTCTAGAATCAATGGACGGCAGAGTTCTGGAATGCCAGGGTGTCCAAACTCTAGAATCCTTGCGTGTCTGAACTGGAGAGTCATTCAATGTCCGCATTCCGGATCACAGGGTGTTTGAATTCCAGAAGCAACAAATGTCTGCATTCAATAATCGGAATGTGGCGGAATTCTAGAATGCCCAGCACGGCGGAATTCTAAAGTCCTAAAATACCTACTAGCCGAAAGTTAAGGTGTCTGATGACCAGAATGTTACTAGGTCAGCATTCTACCGTTCTGAGAGATTCTGTGATCTAGAATTAATGGACGTCTGAGTTCCAGAATGTCAGAGTGGCAAAACTCTAGAATCCTTGCGTGTCTGAACTCGAGAGTCATTCAATGTCCACATTCCAGAACTCTGGATGTCTGAATTATAGAAGCACCAAATGTCTCCATTCTAGAACCGGAATGTGGCAGAATTCTAGAATGCACAGCACGGCGGAATTCTAAAGTCCTAAAATGCCTGCTATCTGGAAGTTAATGTGTCTGACATCCAGAATGCTACCACGTCAGATTTATAGCATTCTGAAACATTCTGGGATATAGAATCAATGCACAGCTGAGTTGCAGAATGTCAGGGTGGCAAAACTCTAGAATCCTTGCGTGTCTGAACTCGAGAGTCATTCAACGTCCAAATTCCAGAACTCTCGATGTCTGAATTATAGAAGCACCAAATGTCTGCATTCTAGAATCGGAATGTGGCGGAATTCTAGAATGCACACCCTGGCAGAAATTTAAAGTCCTAAAATGCCTGCTATCCAGAAGTTAACGTGTCTGACATCCAGAATGCTACCACGTCGGAATTATACCGTTCTGAGAGATTCTGGTTTCTAGAATCAATGAATGGCAGGATTCTGGAATGTCAGGTTGTTCAAACTCTAGAATCCTTGCGTGTCTGAACTCGAGAGTCATTCAATGTCCACATTCCAGGTCACAGGGTGTCTGAATTCCAGAAGCACCAAATGTCTGCATTCTAGAATCGGAATGTGGCGGAATTCTAGAATGCACAGCACGGCGGAATTCGAAAGTCCTAAAATGCCTGCTATCGGGAAGCTAAGTTGTCTGACATCCAGAATGCTACCACGTCAGAATTATACCATTTTGAAAGATTCTGGGATCTAGAATCAATGGACAGCTGAGTTCCAAAATGTCAGGGTTTCCATACTCTGGAATCCTTGCGAGTCTGACCTCGAGAGTCATTCAATATCCACATTCCAGAACTCTGGATGTCTGAATTATAGAAGCACCAAATGACTGCATTCTAGAATCGGAATGTGGCGGAATTCTAGAATGCACAGCACGGCAGAATTCTAAAGTCCTAAAATGACTGCGATCCGGAAGTTAAGGTGTCTGACATCCAGAATGTTACTAGGTCAGCATTCTGCCGTTCTGGGAGATTTTGGGCTCTAGAATCAATGGACGGCAGAGATCTGGAATGTCAGGGTGTCCAAACTCTAGAATCCTTGCGTGTCTGAACTCGAGAGTCATTCAATGTCCATATTCCGGATCACAGGGTGTCTGAATTCCAGAAGCACCAAATGTCTGCATTATAGAATCAGAATGTGTTGTAATTCTAGAATGCACAGCATGGCGGAATTCTAAAGTCATAAAATGCCTCCTAGCCGAAAGTTAAGGTGTCTGACGACCAGAATGTTACTAGGTCAGCATTCTACCGTTCTGAGAGATTCTGGGTTCTAGAATCAATGGACGGCAGAGTTCTGGAATGTCAGGGTGTCCAAACTCTAGAATCCTTGCGTGTATGAACTCGAGAGTCATTCAATGTCCACATTCCGGATCACAGTGTGTCTGAATTCCAGAAGCACCAAATGTCTGCATTCTAGAATCGGGATGTGGCGGAATTCTAGAATGCACAGCACGGCGGAATTCTAAAGTCCTAAAATGCCTGCTATCCGGAAGTTAAGGTGTCTGACATCCAGAATGCTACCACGTCAGAATTATACCATTCTGAAACATTCTGGGATCTAGAATCAATGGACGGCTGAGTTCCAGAATCTCAGGGTGGCAAAATTCTAGAATCCTTGCGTGTCTGAACTCGAGAGTCTTTCAATGTCCGCATTCTAGAGCTCTGGATGTCTGAATTATAGAAGCACCAAATGTCTGCATTCTAGAATTGGAATGTGGCTGAATTCTAGAATGCACAGCACGGCGGAATTCTAATGTCCTAAAATGTCTGCTATCCGGAAGTTAAGGTGTCTGACATCCAGAATGCTACCACGTCAGAATTTTACCATTCTGAAACATTCTGGGATCTAGAATCAATGGATGGCTGAGTTCCAGAATGTTAGGGAGGCAAAACTCTAGAATCCTTGCGTGTCTGAACTCGAGAGTCATTCAGTGTCCACATTCCAGAACTCTGGATGTCTGAAATATAGAAGCACCAGATGTCTGCATTCTAGAATCGGAATGTGTCGGAATTCTAGAATGCACAGCATGGCGGTATTTTAAAGCCCTAAAATGCCTACTATCCGGAAGTTAAGGTGTCTGGCATTAAGAATGTTACTAGGTCAGCATTCTACCATTCTGAGAGATTCTGGGTTCTAGAATCAATGGATGGCATAGTTATGGAATGTCATGGTGTTCAAACTCAAGAATACTTGCGTGTCTGAACTCGAGAGTCATTCAATGTCCACATTCCGGATCACAGGGTGTCTGAATTCCAGAAGCACCAATTGTCTGCATTCTAGAATCGGAATGTGGCGGAATTCTTGAATGCACAGCACGGCGGAATTCTAAATTCCAAAAATGCCTGCTATCCGGAAGTTCAGGTGTCTGACATCCAGAATGTTACTAGGTCAGCATTCTACCATTCTGAGAGATTCTGGGTTCTAGAATCAATGGACGGCAGAGTTCTGGAATGTCAGGGTGGCAAAATTCTAGAATCCTTGCGTGTCTGAACTCAAGAGTCATTCAATGTCCACATTCCAGAACACTGCATGTTTGAATTATAGAAGCACCAAATGTCTGCATTCTAGAATCGGAATGTGGCAGAATTCTAGAATGCACAGCACGGCGGAATTCTAATGTCCTAAAATGACTGCTATCCGGAAGTTAAGGTGTCTGACATCCAGAATGCTACCACGTCAGAATTATAGAATTCTGAAAGATTCTGGGATCTAGAATCAAAGGATGGCTGAGTTCCAGAATGTCAGGGTGGCAAAACTCTAGATTCCTTGCGTGTCTGAACTCGAGAGTCATTCAATGTCCACATTCCAGAACTCTGGATGTCTGAATTATACAAGCACCAAATGTCTGCATTCTAGAATCGGAATGTGGCGGAATTCTGGAATGCACAGCACGGCCGGATTCTAAAGTCCTAAAATGCCTGCTATCTGGAAGTTAAGGTGTCAGACATTCAGAATGTTACTAGGTCAGCATTCTACCGTTCTGAGAGATTTTGGGTTCTACAATCAATGGACGGCAGATATCTGGAATGTCAGGGTGTCCAAACTGTAGAATCCTTGCGTGTATGAACTCGAGAGTCATTCAATGTCCACAATCCGGATCACAGGGTGTCTGAATTCCAGAAGCAGCAAATGTCTGCATTCTAGAATCGGAATGTGGCGGAATTCTAGAATGCACAGCACGTCGGAATTCGAATGTCCTAAAATGCCTGCTCTCGGGAAGTTAAGGTGTCTGACATCCAGAATGCTACCACGTCAGAATTATACCATTCTGAAAGATTCTGGGTTCTAGAATCAATGGACGGCTGAGTTCCAGAATGTCAGGGTGGCAAAACTCTAGAATCCTTGCGTGTCTGAAGTCGAGAGTCATTCGATGTCCACATTCCAGAACTCTGCATGTCTGAATTATAGAAGCACCAAATGTCTGCATTCTAGATTCAGAATGTGGCGGAATTCTAGAATGCACAGCACGGCGGAATTCTAAAGTCCTAAAATGCCTGCTATCCGGAACTTAAAGTGTCTGACATCCAGAATGCTACCACGTCAGAATTATACCATTCTGAATCATTCTGGGATCTAGAATCAATGGACGGCTGAGTTCCAGAATGTCAGGGTGGCAAAACTCTAGAATCTTTGCGTGTCTGAACTCGAGAGTCATTCAATGTCCACATTCCAGAACTCTGGATGTCTGAATTATAGAAGCACCAAATGCCTGCATTCTAGAATCGGAATGTGGTGGAATTCTAGAATGCACAGCACGGCGGAATTCTAAAGTCATAAAATGCCTCCTAGCCGAAAGTTAAGGTGTCTGACGACCAGAATGTTACTAGGTCAGCATTCTACCGTTCTGAGAGATTCTGGGTTCTAGAATCAATGGACGGCAGAGTTCTGGAATGTCAGGGTGTCCAAACTCTAGAATCCTTGCGTGTATGAACTCGAGAGTCATTCAATGTCCACATTCCGGATCACAGTGTGTCTGAATTCCAGAAGCACCAAATGTCTGCATTCTAGAATCGGAATGTGGCGGAATTCTAGAATGCACAGCACGGCGGAATTCTAAAGTCCTAAAATGCCTGCTATCCGGAAGTTAAGGTGTCTGACATCCAGAATGCTACCACGTCAGAATTATACCATTCTGAAACATTCTGGGATCTAGAATCAATGGACGGCTGAGTTCCAGAATCTCAGGGTGGCAAAATTCTAGAATCCTTGCGTGTCTGAACTCGAGAGTCTTTCAATGTCCGCATTCTAGAGCTCTGGATGTCTGAATTATAGAAGCACCAAATGTCTGCATTCTAGAATTGGAATGTGGCTGAATTCTAGAATGCACAGCACGGCGGAATTCTAATGTCCTAAAATGTCTGCTATCCGGAAGTTAAGGTGTCTGACATCCAGAATGCTACCACGTCAGAATTTTACCATTCTGAAACATTCTGGGATCTAGAATCAATGGATGGCTGAGTTCCAGAATGTTAGGGTGGCAAAACTCTAGAATCCTTGCGTGTCTGAACTCGAGAGTCATTCAGTGTCCACATTCCAGAACTCTGGATGTCTGAAATATAGAAGCACCAGATGTCTGCATTCTAGAATCGGAATGTGTCGGAATTCTAGAATGCACAGCATGGCGGTATTTTAAAGCCCTAAAATGCCTTCTATCCGGAAGTTAAGGTGTCTGGCATTAAGAATGTTACTAGGTCAGCATTCTACCATTCTGAGAGATTCTGGGTTCTAGAATCAATGGCTGGCATAGTTATGGAAAGTCATGGTGTTCAAACTCAAGAATACTTGCGTGTCTGAACTCGAGAGTCATTCAATGTCCACATTCCGGATCACAGGGTGTCTGAATTCCAGAAGCACCAATTGTCTGCATTCTAGAATCGGAATGTGGCGGAATTCTTGAATGCACAGCACGGCGGAATTCTAAATTCCAAAAATGCCTGCTATCCGGAAGTTCAGGTGTCTGACATCCAGAATGTTACTAGGTCAGCATTCTACCATTCTGAGAGATTCTGGGTTCTAGAATCAATGGACGGCAGAGTTCTGGAATGTCAGGGTGGCAAAATTCTAGAATCCTTGCGTGTCTGAACTCAAGAGTCATTCAATGTCCACATTCCAGAACACTGCATGTCTGAATTATAGAAGCACCAAATGTCTGCATTCTAGAATCGGAATGTGGCAGAATTCTAGAATGCACAGCACGGCGGAATTCTAAATTCCTAAAATGACTGCTATCCGGAAGTTAAGGTGTCTGACATCCAGAATGCTACCACGTCAGAATTATAGAATTCTGAAAGATTCTGGGATCTAGAATCAAAGGATGGCTGAGTTCCAGAATGTCAGGGTGGCAAAACTCTAGATTCCTTGCGTGTCTGAACTCGAGAGTCATTCAATGTCCACATTCCAGAACTCTGGATGTCTGAATTATAGAAGCACCAAATGTCTGCATTCTAGAATCGGAATGTGGCGGAATTCTGGAATGCACAGAACGGCCGGATTCTAAAGTCCTAAAATGCCTGCTATCTGGAAGTTAAGGTGTCTGACATTCAGAATGTTACTAGGTCAGCATTCTACCGTTCTGAGAGATTTTGGGTTCTACAATCAATGGACGGCAGATATCTGGAATGTCAGGGTGTCCAAACTGTAGAATCCTTGCGTGTATGAACTCGAGAGTCATTCAATGTCCACATTCCGGATCACAGGGTGTCTGAATTCCAGAAGCAGCAAATGTCTGCATTCTAGAATCGGAATGTGGCGGAATTCTAGAATGCACAGCACGTCGGAATTCGAATGTCCTAAAATGCCTGCTCTCGGGAAGTTAAGGTGTCTGACATCCAGAATGCTACCACGTCAGAATTATACCATTCTGAAAGATTCTGGGTTCTAGAATCAATGGACGGCTGAGTTCCAGAATGTCAGGGTGGCAAAACTCTAGAATGCTTGCGTGTCTGAACTCGAGAGTCATTCGATGTCCACATTCCAGAACTCTGGATGTCTGAATTATAGAAGCACCAAATGTCTGCATTCTAGATTCAGAATGTGGCGGAATTCTGGAATGCACAGCACGGCGGAATTCTAAAGTCCTAAAATGCCTGCTATCCGGAAGTTAAAGTGTCTGACATCCAGAATGCTACCACGTCAGTATTATACCATTCTGAAATATTCTGGGACCTAGAATCAATGGACGGCTGAGTTCCAGAATGTCAGGGTGGCAAAACTCTAGAATCCTTGCGTGCATGAACTCGAGAGTCATTCAATGTCCACATTCCAGAACTCTGGATGTCTGAATTATAGAAGCACCAAATGCCTGCATTCTAGAATCGGAATGTGGTGGTATTCTAGAATGCACAGCACGGCGGAATTCTAAAGTCATAAAATGCCTCCTAGCCGAAAGTTAAGGTGTCTGACGACCAGAATGTTACTAGGTCAGCATTCTACCGTTCTGAGAGATTCTGGGTTCTAGAATCAATGGACGGCAGAGTTCTGGAATGTCAGGGTGTCCAAACTCTAGAATCCTTGCGTGTATGAACTCGAGAGTCATTCAATGTCCACATTCCGGATCACAGTGTGTCTGAATTCCAGAAGCACCAAATGTCTGCATTCTAGAATCGGAATGTGGCGGAATTCTAGAATGCACAGCACGGCGGAATTCTAAAGTCCTAAAATGCCTGCTATCTGGAAGTTAAGGTGTCTGACATCCAGAATGCTACCACGTCAGAATTATACCATTCTGAAACATTCTGGGATCTAGAATCAATGGACGGCTGAGTTCCAGAATCTCAGGGTGGCAAAATTCTAGAATCCTTGCGTGTCTGAACTCGAGAGTCTTTCAATGTCCGCATTCTAGAGCTCTGGATGTCTGAATTATAGAAGCACCAAATGTCTGCATTCTAGAATTGGAATGTGGCTGAATTCTAGAATGCACAGCACGGCGGAATTCTAATGTCCTAAAATGTCTGCTATCCGGAAGTTAAGGTGTCTGACATCCAGAATGCTACCACGTCAGAATTTTACCATTCTGAAACATTCTGGGATCTAGAATCAATGGATGGCTGAGTTCCAGAATGTTAGGGAGGCAAAACTCTAGAATCCTTGCGTGTCTGAACTCGAGAGTCATTCAGTGTCCACATTCCAGAACTCTGGATGTCTGAAATATAGAAGCACCAGATGTCTGCATTCTAGAATCGGAATGTGTCGGAATTCTAGAATGCACAGCATGGCGGTATTTTAAAGCCCTAAAATGCCTACTATCCGGAAGTTAAGGTGTCTGGCATTAAGAATGTTACTAGGTCAGCATTCTACCATTCTGAGAGATTCTGGGTTCTAGAATCAATGGATGGCATAGTTATGGAATGTCATGGTGTTCAAACTCAAGAATACTTGCGTGTCTGAACTCGAGAGTCATTCAATGTCCACATTCCGGATCACAGGGTGTCTGAATTCCAGAAGCACCAATTGTCTGCATTCTAGAATCGGAATGTGGCGGAATTCTTGAATGCACAGCACGGCGGAATTCTAAATTCCAAAAATGCCTGCTATCCGGAAGTTCAGGTGTCTGACATCCAGAATGTTACTAGGTCAGCATTCTACCATTCTGAGAGATTCTGGGTTCTAGAATCAATGGACGGCAGAGTTCTGGAATGTCAGGGTGGCAAAATTCTAGAATCCTTGCGTGTCTGAACTCAAGAGTCATTCAATGTCCACATTCCAGAACACTGCATGTCTGAATTATAGAAGCACCAAATGTCTGCATTCTAGAATCGGAATGTGGCAGAATTCTAGAATGCACAGCACGGCAGAATTCTAAATTCCTAAAATGACTGCTATCCGGAAGTTAAGGTGTCTGACATCCAGAATGCTACCACGTCAGAATTATACCATTCTGAAAGATTCTGGGATCTAGAATCAATGGACGTCTGAGTTCCAGAATGTCAGGGTGGCAAAACTCTAGAATCCTTGCGTGTCTGAACTCGAGAGTCATTCAATGTCCACATTCCAGAACTCTGGATGTCTGAATTATAGAAGCACCAAATGTCTGCATTCTAGAATCGGAATGTGGCGGAATTCTAGAATGCACAGCACGGCGGAATTCTAAAGTCCTAAAATGCCTGCTATCCGGAAGTTAAGGTGTCTGACATCCAGAGTGTTACTAGGTCAGCATTCTACCGTTCTGAGAGATTCTGGGTTCTAGAATCAATGGACGGCAGAGATCTGGCATGTCAGGGTGTGCAAACTCTAGAATACTTGCGTGTCTGAACTCGAGAGTCATTCAATGTCCACATTCCAGATCTCTGGAAGTCTGAATTATAGAAGCACCAAATGTCTGCATTCTAGAATCGAAATGTGGCGGAATTCTAGAATGCACAGCACGGCGGAATTCTAAAGTCCTAAAATGCCTACTGGCCGAAAGTTAAGGTGTCTGATGACCAGAATGTTACTAGGTCAGCATTCTACCGGTCTGAGAGATTCTGGGTTCTAGAATCAATGGACGGCAGATTTCTGGAATGTCAGGGTGTCCAAACTCTAAAATCCTTCAGTGTTTGAACTCGAGAGTCATTCAATTTCCATATTCCGGGTCACAGGGTGACTGAATTCCAGAAGCACCAAATGTCTGCATTCTAGAATTGGAATGTGGCGGAATTCTAGAATGCACAGCACGGCGGAATTCTAAAGTCCTAAAATGCCTACTAGCGGAAAGTTAAGGTGTCTGATGACCAGAATGTTACTAGGTCAGCATTCTACCGTTCTGAGAGATTCTGGGTTCTAGAATCAATGGACGGCAGAGTTCTGGAATGTCAGGGTGTCCAAACTCTAGAATCCTTCAGTGTTTGAACTCGAGAGTCATTCAATTTCCATATTCCGGGTCACAGGGTGACTGAATTCCAGAAGCACCAAATGTCTGCATTCTACAATCGGAATATGGCGGAATTCTAGAATGCACAGCACGGCGGAATTCTAAAGTCCTAAAATGCCTGCTATCTGGAAGTTAAGGTGTCTGACATCCAGAATGTTACTAGGTCAGCATTCTACCATTCTGAGAGATTCTGGGTTCTATAATCAATGGCCGGCAGAGATCTGGCATGTCAGGGTGTCCAAACTCTAGAATCCTTGCGTGTCTGAACTCGAGATTCATTCAATGTGCACATTCCGGATCACAGGGTGTCTGAATTCCAGAAGCACCAAATGTAGGCATTCTAGAATCGGAATGTGGTAGAATTCTAGAATGCACAGCATGGCGGAATTCTAAAGTCCTAAAATGCCTGCTATCCGGAATTTAAGGTGTCTGACACCCAGAATGCTACCACATCAGAATTATACCATTCTGAAACATTCTGGGATCTAGAATCAATGGACGGGTGAGTTCCAGAATGTCAGGGTGGCAAAACTCTAGAATCCTGGCATGTCTGAACTCGAGAGTCATTCAATGTCCACATTCCAGAACTCTGGATGTCTGAATTATAGAAGCACCAAATGTCTGCATTCTAGAATCGGAATGTGGCGGAATTCTAGAATGCACAGCACGGCGATTTCTGAAGTCCTAAAATGCCTGCTATCCGGAAGTTAAGGTGTCTGACATCCAGAATGCTACCACGTCAGAATTATACCATTCTGAAAGATTCTGGGATCTAGAATCAATGGATGGCTGAGTTCCAGAATGTCAGGGTGGCAAAACTCTAGAATCCTTGCGTGTCTGAACTCGAGAGTCATTCAATGTCCACATTCCAGAACTCTGGATGTCTGAATTCCAGAAGCACCAAATGTCTGCATTCTAGAATCGGAATGTGGCGGAATTCTAGAATGCACAGCACGGCAGAATTCTGAAGTCCTAAAATGCCTGATATTCGGAAGTTAAGGAGTCTGACATCCAGAATGTTACTAGGTCAGCATTCTACCGTTCTGAGAGATTATGGGTTCTAGAATCAATGGACGGCAGAGTTCTGGAGTGTCAGGGTGTCCAAACTCTAGAATCCTTCCGTGTCTGAACTCGTGAGTCATTCAATGTCCACATTCCGGATCACAGGGTGTCTGAATTCCAGAAGCACCAAATGTCTGCATTCTAGAAGCGGAATGTGGTAGAATTCTAGAATGCACAGCACGGCGGAATTCGAAAGTCCTAAAATGCCTGCTATCCGGAAGTTAAGGTGTCTGACATCAAGAATGCTACCACGTCAGAATTATACCATTCTGAAAGATTCTGGGATCTAGAATCAATGGACGGCTGAGTTCCAGAATGTCAGGGTGGCAAAACTCTAGAATCCTTTCATGTCTGAACTCGAGAGTCATTCAATGTCCACATTCCAGAACTCTGGATGTCTGAATTATAGAAGCACCAAATGTCTGCATTCTAGAATCGGAATGTGGCGGAATTCTAGAATGCACAGCACGGCGGAATTCTAAAGTCCTAAAATGCCTGCTATCCGGAAGTTAACGTGTCTGACATCAAGAATGCTACCAAGTCAGAATTATACCATTCTGAAAGATTCTGGGATCTAGAATCAATGGACGGCTGAGTTCCAGAATGTCAGGGTGACAAAACTCGAGAATCCTTGCGTGTCTGAACTCGAGAATCATTCAATGTCCACATTCCAGAACTCTGGATGTCTGAATTATAGAAGCACCAAATGTCTGCATTCTAGAATCGGAATGTGGCGGAATTATAGAATGCACAGCACGGCAGAATTCTAAAGTCCTAAAATGCCTGCTAGCCGAAAGTTAAGGTGTCTGATGACCAGAATGTTACTAGGTCAGCATTCTACCGTTCTGACAGATTCTGGGTTCTAGAATCAATGGACGGCAGAGTTCTGGAATGTCAGGGTGTCCAAACTCTAGTATCCTTCAGTGTTTGAACTCGAGAGTCATTCAATTTCCATATTCCGGGTCACAGGGTGACTGAATTCCAGAAGCACCAAATGTCTGCATTCTAGAATCGGAATGTGGCGGAATTATAGAATGCAGAGCACGGCGGAATTCGAAAGTCCTAAAATGCCTGCTATCCGGAAGTTAAGGTGTATGACATCCAGAATGTTACCACGTCAGAATTATACCATTCTGAAAGATTCTGGGATCTAGAATCAATGGACGGCTGAGTTCCAGAATGTCAGGGTGGCAAAACTCTAGAATCCTTGCGTGTCTGAACTCGAGAGTCATTCAATGTCCACATTCCAGAACTCTGGATGTCTGTATTATTGAAGCACCAAATGTCTGCATTCTAGAATCGGAATGTGGCGGAATTATAGAATGCACAGCACGGCGGAATTCTAAAGTCCTAAAATGCCTGCTCTCCGGACGTTAAGGTGTCTGACATCCAGAATGTTACTAGGTCAGCATTCTACCGTTCTGAGAGATTCTGGGTTCTAGAATCAATGGACGGCAGAGATCTGGCATGTCAGGGTGTCCAATCTCTAGAATCCTTGCGTGTCTGAACTCGAGACTCATTCAATGTCCACATTCCGGATCACAGGGTGTCTGAATTGCAGAAACACCAAATGTCTGCATTCTAGAATCGGAATGTGGCAGAATTCTAGAATGTACAACACGGCGGAATTCTAAAGTCCTAAAATGCCTGCTATCCGGAAGTTAAGGTGTCTGACACCCAGAATGCTACCACATCAGAATTATACCATTCTGAAACATTCTGGGATCTAGAATCAATGGACGGGTGAGTTCCAGAATGTCATTATGGCAAAACTCTAGAATCCTGGCATGTCTGAACTCGAAAGTCAATCAATGTCCACATTCCAGAACTCTGGATATCTGAATTATAGAAGCACCAAATGTCTGCATTTTAGAATCGGAATGTGGTGGAATTCTAGAATGCACATCACGGCGGAAATCTAAAGTCTTAAAATGCCTGCTATCCGGAAGTTAAGGTGTCTGACATCCAGAATGCTACCACGTCAGAATTATACCATTCTGAAACATTCTGGGATCTAGAATCAGTGGACGGCTGAGATCCAGAATGTCAAGGTGGCAAAACTCAAGAATTCTTGCGTGTCTGAACTCGAGAGTCATTCAATGTCCACATTCCAGAACTCTGGATGTCTGAATTACAGAAGCACCAAATGTCTGCATTCTAGAATCGGAATGTGCCAGAATTCTAGAATGCACAGCACAGCGGAATTCTAAAGTCCTAAAATGCCTGCTATCCGGAAGTTAAGGTGTCTGACATCAAGAATGCTACCAAGTCAGAATTATAACATTCTGAAACATTCTGGGATCTAGAATCAATGGAGGGCTGAGTTCCAGAATGTCAGGGTGGCAAAACTCTAGAATCCTGGCGTGTCTGAACTCGAGAGTCATTCAATGTCCACATTCCAGAACTCTGGATGTCTGAAATATAGAAGCACCAAATGTCTGCATTCTAGAATCGGAATGTGGTGGAATTCTAGAATGCACAGCACGGCGGAATTTTAAAGTCCTAAAATGACTGCTATTCGGAAGTCAAGGTGTCTGACATCCAGAATGTTACTAAGTCAGCATTCTACCGTTCTGAGAGATTCTGGGTTCTAGAATCAATGGATGGCAGAGTTCTGGAATGTCAGGGTATCCAAACTCAAGAATACTTGCGTGTCTGAATTCGAGAGTCATTCAATGTCCACATTCCGCATCACAGGGTGTCTGAATTCCAGAAGCACCAAATGTCTGCATTCTAGAATCGGAATCTGGCGAAATTCTAGAATGCACAGCACGGCGGAATTCGAAAGTCCTAAAATGCCTGCTATCCGGAAGTTAAGGTGTCTGACATCCAGAATGCTGCCACGTCAGAATTATACCATTCTGAAAGATTCTGGGATCTAGAATCAATGGACGGCTGAGTTCCAGAATGTCAGGGTTTCCAAACTCTAGAATCCTTGCGTGTCTGAACTCGAGAGTCATTCAATATCCACATTCCAGGACTCTGGATGTCTGAAATATAGAAGCACCAAATGTCTGCATTCTAGAATGGGAATGTGGTAGAATTCTAGAATGCACAGCACGACAGAATTCTAAAGTCCTAAAATGCCTGCTATTCGGAAGTTAATGTGTCTGACATCCAGAATGTTACTAGGTCAGCATTCTACCGTTCTGAGAGATTCTGGGTTCTAGAATCAATGGACGGCAGAGTTCTGGAATGTCAGGGTGTCCAAACTCTAGAATCCTTCCGTGTCTGAACTCGTGAGTCATTCAATGTCCACATTCCGGATCACAGGGTGTCTGAATTCCAGAAGCACCAAATGTCTGCATTCTAGAATCGGAATGTGGCGGAATTCTAGAATGCACAGCACGACAGAATTCTAAAGTCCTAAAATGCCTGCTATTCGGAAGTTAAGGTGTCTGACATCCAGAATGTTACTAGGTCAGCATTCTACCGTTCTGAGAGATTCTGGGTTCTAGAATCAATGTACGGCAGAGTTCTGGAATGTCAGGGTGTCCAAACTCTAGAATCCTTCAGTGTATGAACTCGAGAGACTTTCAATTTCCATATTCCGGTTCAGAGGGTGACTGAATTCCAGAAGCACCAAATGTCTGCATTCTAGAATCGGAATGTGGCGGAATTCTAGAATGCACAGCACGGCGGAATTCTAAAGTCCTAAAATGCCTACTAGCCGAAAGTTAAGGTGTCTGATGACCAGAATGTTACTAGGTCAGCATTCTACCGTTCTGAGAGATTCTGGGTTCTAGAATCAATGTACGGCAGATTTCTGGAATGTCAGGGTGTCCAAACTCTAGAATCCTAGAGTGTTTGAACTCGAGAGTCATTCAATTTCCATATTCCGGGTCACAGGGTGCCTGAATTCCAGAAGCACCAAATGTCTGCATTCTAGAATCGGAATGTGGCGGTATTCTGGAATGCACAGCACGGCGGATTTCGAAAGTCCTAAAATGCCTGCTATCCGGAAGTTAAGGTGTCTGACATCCAGAATGCTGCCACGTCAGAATTATACCATTCTGAAAGATTCTGGGATCTAGAATCAATGGACGGGTGAGTTCCAGAATGTCAGGGTGGCAAAACTCTAGAATCCTGGCGTGTCTGAACTCGAGAGTCATTCAATGTCCACATTCCAGAACTCTGGATGTCTGAATTATAGAAGCACCAAATGACGGCATTCTAGAATCCGAATGTGGCGGAATTCTAGAATGCACAGCACGGCGGAATTCGAAAGTCCTAAAATGCCTGCTATCCGGAAGTTAAGGTGTCTGACATCCAGAATGCTACCACGTCAGAATTATACCATTCTGAAACATTCTGGGATCTAGAATCAATGGACGGCTGAGTTCCAGAATGTCAGGGTGGCAAAACTCTAGAATCCTTGCGTGTCTGAACTCGAGAGTCATTCAATGTCCACATTCCAGAACTCTGGATGTCTGAATTATAGAAGCACCAAATGTCTGCATTCTAGAATCGGAATGTGGCGGAATTCTATAATGCACAGCACGGCGGAATTCTAAAGTCCTAAAATGCCTGCTATCCGGAAGTTAAGGTGTCTGACATCCAGAGTGTTACTAGGTCAGCATTCTACCGTTCTGAGAGATTCTGGGTTCTAGAATCAATGGACGGCAGAGATCTGGCATGTCAGGGTGTCCAAACTCTAGAATACTTGCGTGTCTGAACTCGAGAGTCATTCAATGTCCACATTCCAGATCTCTGGATGTCTGAATTATAGAAGCACGAAATGTCTGCATTCTAGAACAGGAATGTGGCGGAATTCTAGAATGCACAGCACGGCGGAATTCTAAAGTCCTAAAATGCCTGCTATCCGGAAATTAAGTTGTCTGACATCAAGAATGCTACCAAGTCAGAATTATAACATTCTGAAAGATTCTGGGATCTAGAATCAATGGACGGCTGAGTTCCAGTATGTCAGGGTGGCAAAACTCTAGAATCCTGGCGTGTCTGAACTCGAGAGTCGTTCAATGTCCACATTCCAGAACTCTGGATGTCTGAAATATAGAAGCACCAAATGTCTGCATTCTAGAATCAGAATGTGGCGGAATTCTAGAATGCACAGCATGGCGGAATTTTAAAGTCCTAAAATGCCTGCTATACGGAAGTCAAGGTGTCTGACATCCAGAATGTTACTAAGTCAGCATTCTACCGTTCTGAGAGAATCTGTGTTCTAGAATCAATGGATGGCAGAGTTCTGGAATGTCAGGGTGTTCAAACTCAAGAATACTTGCGTGTCTGAACTCGAGAGTCATTCAATGTCCACATTCCGCATCACAGGGTGTCTGAATTCCAGAATCACCAAATGTCTGCATCCTAGAATCGGAATGTGGCGGAATTCTAGAATGCACTGCACGGCGGAATTCGAAAGTCCTAAAAGGCCTGCTATCAGGAAGTTAAGGTGTCTGACATCCCGAATGCTACCACGTCAGAATTATACCATTCTGAAAGATTCTGGGATCTAGAATCAATGGACGGCTGAGTTCCAGAATGTCAGGGTGGCAAAACTCTAGAATCCTTGCGGCTCTGAACTCGAGAGTCATTCAATGTCCACTTTCCAGAACTCTGGATGTCTGAATTATAGAAGCACCAAATGTCTGCATTCTAGAATCGGAATGTGGCGGAATTCTAGAATGCACAGAACAGCAGAATTCTAAAAATCCTAAAATAGCTGCTATCCGGAAGTTAAGGTGTCTGACATCAAGAATGCTACCAAGTCAGAATTATACCATTCTGAAAGATTCTGGGATCTAGAATCAATGGACGGCTGAGTTCCAGAATGTCAGGGTGGCAAAACTCTACAATCCTTGCGTGTCTGAACTCGAGAGTCATTCAATGTCCACATTCAAGAACTCTGGATGTCTGAATTATGGAAGCACCAAATGTCTGCATTCTAGAATCGGAATGTGGCGGAATTCTAGAATGCACAGCACGGCAGAATTCTAAAGTCCTAAAATGCCTGCTATCGGGAAGTTAAGGTTTCTGACATCCAAAATGCTACCACGTCAGAATTGTACCATTCTGAAAGATTCTGTGATCTAGAATCAATGGACGGCTGAGTTCCAGAATGTCAGGGTGGCAAAACTCTAGAATCCTTGCGTTTCTGAATTCGAGAGTCATTCAATGTCCACATTCCAGAACTCTGGATGTCTGAATTAGAGAAGCACCAAATGTCTGCATTCTAGAATCGGAATGTGGCGGAATTCTAGAATGCACAGCACGGCGGAATTCTAAAATCCTAAAATGCCTGCTATCCGGAAGTTAAGGTGTCTGACATCAAGAATGCTACCAATTCAGAATTATACCATTCTGAAAGATTCTGGGATCTAGAATCAATGGACCCCAGAGTTCCAGAATGTCAGTGTGGCAAAACTCTAGAATCCTTGCGTGTCTGAACTCGAGAGTCATTCAATGTCCACATTCCAGAACTCTGGATGTCTGAATTATAGAAGCACCAAATGTCTGCATTCTAGAATCGGAATGTGGCAGGATTCTAGAATGCACAGCACGGCGGAATTCTAAAGTCCTAAAATGCCTGCTATCCGGATGTTAAGGTGTCTGACATCAAGAATGCTACCAAGTCAGAATTATACCATTCTGAAAGATTCTGGGATCTAGAATCAATAAACGGCTGAGTTCCAGAATGTCAGGGTTGCAAAACTCTAGAATCCTTGCGTGTCTGAACTCGAGAGTCATTCAATGTCCACATTCCAGAACTCTGGATGTCTGAATTATAGTAGCACCAAATGTCTGCATTCTAGAATCGGAATGTGGCGGAATTCTAGAATGCACAGCACGGCGGAATTCTAAAGTCCTAAAATGCCTACTAACCGAAAGTTAAGGTGTCTGATGACCAGAATGTTGCTAGGTCAGCATTCTACCGTTCTGAGAGATTCTGGGTTCTAGAATCAATGGACGGCAGATTTCTGGAATGTCAGGGTGTCCAAACTCTAGAATCCTAGAGTGTTTGAACTCGAGAGTCATTCAATTTCCATATTCCGGGTCACACGGTGACGGAATTCCAGAAGCACCAAATGTCTGCATTCTAGAATCGGAATGTGGCGGAATTCTAGAATGCACAGCACGGCGGAATTCGAAAGACCTAAAATGCCTGCTATCCGGAAGTTAAGGTGTCTGACATCCAGAATGCTACCATGTCAGTATTATACCATTCTGAAAGATTCTGTGATCTAGAATCAATGGACGGCTGAGTTCCAGAATGTCAGGGAGGCAAAACTCTAGAATCCTTGCGTGTCTGAACTCGAGAGTCATTCAATGTCCAAATTCCAGAACTCTGGATGTCTGAATTATAGAAGCACCATATGTCTGCATTCTACAATCGGAATGTGGCGGAATTCTAGAATGCACAGCACGTCGGAATTCGAAAGTCCTAAAATGCCTGCTATCTGGAAGTTAAGGTGTCTGACATCCAGAATGTTACTAGGTCAGCATACTACCGTTCTGAGAGATTCTGGGTTCTAGAATCAATGGCCGGCAGAGATCTGGCTTGTCAGGGTGTCCAAACTCTAGAATCCGTGCGTGTCTGAACTCGAGAGTCATTCAATGTCCACATTCCGGATCACAGGGTGTCTGAATTGCAGAAGCACCAAATGTCTGCATTCTAGAATTGGAATGTGGTAGAATTCTAGAATGCACAGCACGGCGGAATTCGAAAGTCCTAAAATGCCTGCTCTCCGGAAGTTAAGGTGTCTGACACCCAGAATGCTACCACATCAGAATTATACCATTCTGAAACATTCTGGGATCTAGAATCAATGGACGGGTGAGTTCCAGAATGTCAGGGTTGCAAAATTCTAGAATCCTGGCATGTCTGACCTCGAGAGTCATTCAATGTCCACATTCCAGAACTCTGGATGTCTGAATTATAGAAGCACGAAATGTCTGCATTCTAGAATCGGAATGTGGCGGAATTCTAGAATGCACAGGACGGCGGAATTCTAAAGTCCTAAAATGCCTGCTATCCGGAAGTTAAGGTGTCTGACTTCAAGAATGCTACCAAGTCAGAATTATACCATTCTGAAAGATTATGGGATCTAGAATCAATGGACGGCTGAGTTCCAGAATGTCAGGGTGGCAAAATTCTAGAATCCTGGCGTGTCTGAACTCGAGAGTCATTCAATGTCCACATTCCAGAACTCTGGATGTCTGAAATATAGAAGCACCAAATCTCTGCATTCTAAAATAAGAATGTGGCGGAATTCTAGAATGCACAGCATGGCGGAATTTTAAAGTCCTAAAATGCCTGCTATACTGAAGTCAAGGTGTCTGACATCCAGAATGTTACTAAGTCAGCATTCTACCGTTCTGAGAGAATCTGGGATCTAGAAATAATGGATGGCAGAGTTCTGGAATGTCAGGGTGTTCAAACTCAAGAATACTTGCGTGTCTGAACTCGAGAGTCATTCAATGCCCACATTCCAGAACTCTGGATGTCTGAATTATAGAAGCAACAAATGTCTGCATTCTAGAATCGGAATGTGGCGGTATTGTAGAATGCACAGCACGGCAGAATTCTGAAGTCCTAAAATGCCTGCTATCGGGAAGTTAAGGTGTCTGACATCCAGAATGCAACCACGTCAGAATTATACCATTCTGAAAGATTCTGGGATCTAGAATCAATGGACGTCTGAGTTCCAGAATGTCAGGGTGGCAAAACTCTAGAATCCTTGCGTGTCTGAACTCGAGAGTCATTCAATGTCCACATTCCAGAACTCTGGATGTCTGAATTAATGAAGAACCAAATGTCTGCATTCTAGAATCGGAATGAGGCAGAATTCTACAATGCACAGCACGGCGGAATTCTAAAATCCTAAAATGCCTGCTATCCGGAAGTTAAGGTGTCTGACATCAAGAATGCTACCAAGTCAGAATTATACCATTCTGAAAGATTCTGGGATCTAGAATCAATGGACGGCTGAGTTCCAGAATGTCAGGGTGGCAAAACTCTAGAATCCTTGCGTGTCTGAACTCGAGAGTCATTCAATGTCCACATTCCAGAACTCTGGATGTCTGAATTATAGAAGCACCAAATGTCTGCATTCTAGAATCGGAATGTGGCGGAATTGTAGAATGCATAGCACGGCGGAATTCTAAAGTCCTAAAATGCCTGCTATCCGGAAATTAAGGTGTCTGACATCAAGAATGCTACCAAGTCAGAATTATACCATTCTGAAAGATTCTGGGATCTAGAATCAATGGACGGCTGAGTTCCAGAATGTCAGGGTGGCAAAACTCTAGAATCCTTGCGTGTCTGAACTCGAGAGTCATTCAATGTCCACATTCCAGAACTCTGGATGTCTGAATTATAGAAGCACCAAATGTCTGCATTCTAGAATCGGAATGTGGCGGAATTCTGGAATGCACAGAACGGCCGGATTCTAAAGTCCTAAAATGCCTGCTATCTGGAAGTTAAGGTGTCTGACATTCAGAATGTTACTAGGTCAGCATTCTACCGTTCTGAGAGATTCTGGGTTCTAGAATCAATGGACGGCAGATTTCTGGAATGTCAGGGTGTCCAAACTCTAGAATCCTTCAGTGTTTGAACTCGAGAGTCATTCAATTTCCATATTCCGGGTCACAGGGTGACTGAATTCCAGAAGCATCAAATGTCTTCATTCTACAATCGGAATGTGGCGGAATTCTAGAATGCACAGCACGGCGGAATTCTAAAGTCCTAAAATGCCTGCTATCTGGAAGTTAAGGTGTCTGACATCCAGTATGTTACTAGGTCAGCATTCTACCGTTCTGAGAGATTCTGGGATCTAGAATCAATGGACGGCAGAGATCTGGCATGTCAGGGTGTCCAAACTCTAGAATCCTTGCGTGTCTGAACTCGAGAGTCATTCAATGTCCACATCCCGGATCACAGGGTGTGTGAATTCCAGAAGCACCAAATGTCTGCATTCTAGAATCGGAATGTGGTAGAATTCTAGAATGCACAGCACGGCAGAATTCTAAAGTCCTAAAATGTCTGCTGTCCGGAAGTTAAGGTGTCTGACACCCAGAATGCTACCACATCAGAATTATACCATTCTGAAAGATTCTGGGATCTAGAATCAATGGACGGCTGAGTTCCAGAATGTCAGGGTGGCAAAACTCTAGAATCCTTGCGTGTCTGAATTCGAGAGTCATTCAATGTTCACATTCCAGAACTCTGGATGTCTGAATTATAGAAGCACCAAATGTCTGCATTCTAGAATCGGAATGTGGCGGAATTCTAGAATGCACAGCACGGCGGACTTCTAAAGTCCTAAAATGCCTGCTATCCGGAAGTTAAGGTGTCTGACATCCAGAGTGTTACTAGGTCAGCATTCTACCGTTCTGAGAGATTCTGGGTTCTAGAATCAATGGACGGCAGAGATCTGGCATGTCAGGGTGTCCAAACTCTAGAATACTTGCGTGTCTAACTCGAGAGTCATTCAATGTCCACATTCCAGATCTCTGGATGTCTGAATTATAGAAGCACCAAATGTCTGCATTCTAGAATCGGAATGTGGCGGAATTCTAGAATGCACAGCACGGCGGAATTCTAAAGTCCTAAAATGCCTGCTATCCGGAAGTTAAGGTGTCTGACATCAAGAATGCTACCAAGTCAGAATTATAACATTCTGAAAGATTCTGGGATCTAGAATCAATGGACGGCTGAGTTCCAGTATGTCAGGGTGGCAAAACTCTAGAATCCTGGCGTGTCTGAACTCGAGAGTCATTCAATGTCCACATTCCAGAACTCTGGATGTCTGAAATATAGAAGCACCAAATGTCTGCATTCTAGAATCAGAATGTGGCGGAATTCTAGAATGCACATCATGGCGGAATTTTAAAGTCCTAAAATGCCTGCTATACGGAAGTCAAGGTGTCTGACATCCAGAATGTTACTAAGTCAGCATTCTACCGTTCTGAGAGAATCTGGGTTCTAGAATCAATGGATGGCAGAGTTCTGGAATGTCAGGGTGTTCAAACTCAAGAATACTTGCGTGTCTGAACTCGAGAGTCATTCAATGTCCACATTCCGGATCACAGGGTGTCTGAATTCCAGAAGCACCAAATGTCTGCATCCTAGAATCGGAATGTGGCGGAATTCTAGAATGCACAACATGGCAGAATTCGAAAGTCCTAAAAGGCCTGCTATCGGGAAGTTAAGGTGTCTGACATCCCGAATGCTACCATGTCAGAATTATACCATTGTGAAAGATTCTGGGATCTAGAATCAATGGACGGCAGAGTTCCAGAATGTCAGGGTGGCAAAACTCTAGAATCCTTGCGGGTCTGAACTCGAGAGTCATTCAATGTCCACATTCAAGAACTCTGGATGTCTGAATTATAGAAGCACCAAATGTCTGCATTCTAGAATCGGAATGTGGCGGAATTCTAGAATGCACAGCACGGCGGAATTCTAAAGTCCTAAAATGCCTACTAACCGAAAGTTAAGGTGTCTGATGACCAGAATGTTACTAGGTCAGCATTCTACCGTTCTGAGAGATTCTGGGTTCTATAATCAATGGACGGCAGATTTCTGGAATGTCAGGGTGTCCAAACTCTAGAATCCTAGAGTGTTTGAACTCGAGAGTCATTCAATTTCCATATTCCGGTTCACACGGTGACGGAATTCCAGAAGCACCAAATGTCTGCATTCTAGAATCGGAATGTGGCGGAATTCTAGAATGCACAGCACGGCGGAATTCGAAAGACCTAAAATGCCTGGTATCCGGAAGTTAAGGTGTCTGACATTAAGAATGCTACCATGTCAGTATTATACCATTCTGAAAGATTCTGTGATCTAGAATCAGTGGATGGCTGAGTTCCAGAATGTCAGGGAGGCAAAACTCTAGAATCCTTGCGTGTCTGAATTCGAGAGTCATTCAATGTCCAAATTCCAGAACTCTGGATGTCTGAATTATAGAAGCACCATATGTCTGCATTCTACAATCGGAATGTGGCGGAATTCTAGAATGCACAGCACGGCGGAATTCTAAAGTCCTAAAATGCCTGCTATCTGGAAGTTAAGGTGTCTGACATCCAGAATGTTACTAGGTCAGCATACTACCGTTCTGAGAGATTCTGGGTTCTAGAATCAATGGCCGGCAGAGATCTGGCTTGTCAGGGTGTCCAAACTCTAGAATCCGTGCGTGTCTGGACTCGAGAGTCATTCAATGTCCACATTCCGGATCAAAGGGTGTCTGAATTCCAGAAGCACCAAATGTCTGCATTCTAGAATCTGAATGTGGTAGAATTCTAGAATGCACAGCACGGCGGAATTCTAAAGTCCTAAAATGCCTGCTATCCGGAAGTTAAGGTGTCTGACTCCCAGAATGCTACCACATCAGAATTATACCATTCTGAAACATTCTGGGATATAGAATCAGTGGACGGCTGAGTTCCAGAATGTCAGGGTGGCAAAACTCTAGAATCCTGGCATGTCTGAACTCGAGAGTCATTCAATGTCCACATTCCAGAACTCTGGATGTCTGAATTATAGAAGCACCAAATGTCTGCATTCTAGAATCGGAATGTGGCGGAATTCTAGAATGCACAGGACGGCGGAATTCTAAAGTCCTAAAATGCCTACTATCCGGAAGTTAAGGTGTCTGACATCAAGAATGCTACCAAGTCAGAATTATACCATTCTGAAAGATTCTGGGATCTAGAATCAATGGACGGCTGAGTTCCAGTATATCAGGGTGGCAAAACTCTAGAATCCTGGCGTGTCTGAACTCGAGAGTCATTCAATGTCCACATTCCAGAACTCTGGATGTCTGAAATATAGAAGCACCAAATGTCTGCATTCTAGAATCAGAATGTGGCGGAATTCTAGAATGCACAGCATGGCGGAACTTTAAAGTCCTAAAATGCCTGCTATACGGAAGTCAAGGTGTCTGACATCCAGAGTGTTACTAGGTCAGCATTCTACCGTTCTGAGAGAATCTGCCTTCTAGAATCAATGGATGGCAGAGTTCTGGAATGTCAGGGTGTTCAAACTCAAGAATACTTGCGTGTCTGAACTCGAGAGTCATTCAATGTCCACATTCCGGATCACAGGGTGTCTGAATACCAGAAGCACCAAATGTCGGCATTCTAGAATCGGAATGTGGTAGAATTCTAGAATGCACAACACGGCGGAATTCTAAAGTCCTAAAATGCCTGCTATCCGGAAGTTAAGGTGTCTGACATCAAGAATGCTACCATGTCAGAATTATACCATTCTGAAAGATTCTGGTATCTAGAATCAATGGACGGCTGAGTTCCAGAATGTCAGGGTGGCAAAACTCTAGAATCCTTGCGTGTCTGAACTCGAGAGTCATTCAATGTCCACATTCCAGAACTCTGGATGTCTGAATTATACAAGCACCAAATGTCTGCATTCTAGAATCGGAATGTGGCGGAATTCTAGAATGCACAGCACGACAGAATTCTAAAGTCCTAAAATGAGTGCTATTCGGAAGTTAAGGTGTCTGACATCCAGAATGTTACTAGGTCAGCATTCTACCGTTCTGAGAGATTCTGGGTTTTAGAATCAATGGACGGCAGAGTTCTGGAATGTCAGGGTGTCCAAACTCTAGAATCCTTCCGTGTCTGAACTCGTGAGTCATTCAATGTCCACATTCCGGATCACAGGGTGTCTGAATTCCAGAAGCACCAAATGTCTGCATTCTAGAATCGAAATGTGGCGGAATTCTAGAATGCACAGCACGGCGGAATTCGAAAGTCCTAAAATGCCTGCTATCCGGAAGTTAAGGTGTCTGACATCCAGAATGCTTCCACGTCAGAATTATACCATTCTGAAAGATTCTGGGATCTAGAATCAATGGACGACTGAGTTCCAGAATGTCAGGGTTTCCAAACTCTAGAATCCTTGCGTGTCTGAACTCGAGAGTCATTCAACATCCACATTCCAAGACTCTGGATATCTGAAATATAGAAGCACCAAATGTCTGCATTCTAGAATCGGAATGTGGTAGAATTCTAGAATGCACAGCACGACAGAATTCTACAGTCCTAAAATGCCTGCTATTCGGAAGTTAAGGTGTCTGACATCCAGAATGTTACTAGGTCAGCATTCTACCGTTCTGAGAGATTCTGGGTTCTAGAATCAATGGACGGCAGAGTTCTGGAATGTCAGGGTGTCCAAACTCTAGAATCCTTCCGTGTCTGAACTCGTGAGTCATTCAATGTCCACATTCCAGATCACAGGGTGTCTGAATTCCAGAAGCACCAAATGTCTGCATTCTAGAATCGGAATGTGGCGGAATTCTAGAATGCACAGCAAGACAGAATTCTAAAGTCCTAAAATGCCTGCTATTCGGAAGTTAAGGTGTCTGACATCCAGAATGTTACTAGGTCAGCATTCTACCGTTCTGAGAGATTCTGGGTTCTAGAATCAATGGACGGCAGAGTTCTGGAATGTCAGGGTGTCAAAACTCTAGAATCCTTCAGTGTCTGAACTCGAGAGTCACTCAATTTCCATATTCCGTGTCACAGGGTGACTGAATTCCAGAAGCACCAAATGTCTGCATTCTAGAATCGGAATGTGGCGGAATTCTAGAATGCACAGCACGGCGGAATTCGAAAGCCCTAAAATGCCTACTAGCCGAAAGTTAAGGTGTCTGAAGACCAGAATGTTACTAGGTCAGCATTATACCATTCTGAGAGATTCTGGGTTCTAGAATCAATGGACGCCAGAGTTCTGGAATGTCAGGGTGTCCAAACTCTAGAATCCTTCCGTGTCTGAACTCGTGAGTCATTCAATGTCCACATTCCGGATCACAGGGTGTCTGAATTCCAGAAGCACCAAATGTCTGCATTCTAGAATCGAAATGTGGCGGAATTCTAGAATGCACAGCACGGTGGAATTCGAAAGTCCTAAAATGCCTGCTATCGGGAAGTTAAGGTGTCTGACATCCAGAATGCTACCACGTCATTATTATACCATTCTGAAACATTCTGGGATCTAGAATCAATGGACGGCTGAGTTCCAGAATGTCAGGGTGGCAAAATTCTAGAATCCTTGCGTGTCTGAACTCGAGAGTCATTCAATGTCCACATTCCAGAACTCTGGATGTCTGAATTATAGAAGCACCAAATGTCTGCATTCTAGAATCGGAATGTGGCGGAATTCTAGAATGCACAGCACGGCGGAATTCTAAAATCCTAAAATGCCTGCCATCCGGAAGTTAAGGTGTCTGACATCAAGAATGCTACCAAGTCAGAATTATACCATTCTGAAAGATTCTGGGATCTAGAATCAATGGACGGCTGAGTTCCAGATTGTCAGGGTGGCAAAACTCTAGAATCCTTGCGTGTCTGAACTCGAGAGTCATTCAATGTCCACATTCCAGAACTCTGGATGTCTGAATTATAGAAGCACCAAATGTCTGCATTCTAGAATCGGAATGTGGCGGAATTCTAGAATGCACAGCACGGCGGAATTCTAAAGTCCTAAAATGCCTACTAGCCGAAAGTTAAGGTGTCTGATAACCAGAATGTTACTAGGTCAGCATTCTACCGTTCTGAGAGATTCTGGGTTCTAGAATCAATGGACGGTAGAGTTCTGGAATGTCAGGGTGTCCAAACTCTAGAATCCTTCCGTGTCTGAACTCGAGAGTCATTCAATGTCCACATTCCAGAACTCTGGATGTCTGAATTATAGAAGAACCAAATGTCTGCATTCTAGAATCGGAGTGTGGCGGAATTCTAGAATGCACAGCACGGCGGAATTCTAAAGTCCTAAAATGCCTGCTATCCGGAAGTTAAGGTGTCTGACATCAAGAATGCTACCTAGTCAGAATTATACCATTCTGAAATATTCTGGGATCTAGAATCAATGGACGGCTGAGTTCCAGAATGTCAGGGTTACCAAACTCTAGAATCCTTGCTTGTCTGAACTCGAGAGTCATTCAATGTCCACATTCCAGAACTCTGGATGTCTGAATTATAGAAGCACCAAATGTCTGCAATCTAGAATCGGAATGTGGCGGAATTCTGGAATGCACAGCACGGCGGAATTCTAAAGTCCTAAAATGTCTACTAGCCGAAAGTTAAGGTGTCTGATGACCAGAATGTTACTAGGTCAGTATTCTACCGTTCTCAGAGATTCTGGGTTCTAGAATCAATGGACGGCAGAGTTCTGGAAGGTCAGGGTGTCCAAACTCTAGAATTCTTCAGTGTTTGAACTCGAGAGTCATTCAATTTCCATATTCGGGGTCACAGGGTGACTGAATTCCAGAAGCACCAAATGTCTGCATTCTAGAATCAGAATGTGGCGGAATTCTAGAATGCACAGCACGGCGGAATTCTAAAGTCCTAAAATGCCTGCTATCCGGAAGTTAAGGTGTCTGACATCAAGAATGCTACCAAGTCAGAATTATACCATTCTGAAAGATTCTGGGATCTAGAATCAATGGACGGCTGAGTTCCAGAATGTCAGGGTGGCAAAATTCTAGAATCCTTGTGTGTCTGACCTCGAGAGTCATTCAATGTCCACATTCCAGAACTCTGGATGTCTGAATTATAGAAGCACCAAATGTCTGCATTCTAGAATCGGAATGTGGCGGAATTCTAGAATGCACAGCACGGCGGAATTCGAAAGCCCTTAAATGACTGCTATCCGGAAGTTAAGGTGTCTGACATCAAGAGTGCTACCAAGTCAGAATTATACCATTCTGAAACATTCTGGGATCTAGAATCAATGGACGGCTGAGTTCCAGAATGTCAGGGTGGCAGAACTCTAGAATCCTTGCGTGTCTGAACTCGAGAATCATTCAATGTCCACATTCCAGAACTCTGGATGTCTGTATTATAGAAGCACCAAATGTCTGCATTCTAGAATCGGAATGTGGCGGAATTCTAGAATGCACAGCACGGCGGAATTCTAAAGTCCTAAAATGCCTTCTCTCCGGACGTTAAGGTGTCTGACATCCAGAATGTTACTAGGTCAGCATTCTACCGTTCTGAGAGATTCTGGGTTCTAGAATCAATGGACGGCAGAGATCTGGCATGTCAGGGTGTCCAAACTCTAGAATCCTTGCGTGTCTGAACTCGAGAGTCATTCAATGTCCACATTCCGGATCACAGGGTGTCTGAATTCCAGAAGCACCAAATGTCTGCATTCTAGAATCGGAATGTGGTAGAATTCTAGAATGCACAACACGGCGGAATTCTAAAGTCCTTAAATGCCTGCTATCCGGAATTTAAGGTGTCTGACATCAAGAATGCTAACAAGTTAGAATTATACCATTCTGAAAGATTCTGGGATCTAGAATCAATGGACGGCTGAGTTCCAGAATGTCAGGGTGGCAAAACTCTAGAATCCTTGCGTGTCTGAACTCGAGAGTCATTCAATGTCCACATTGCAGAACTCTGGATGTCTGAATTATAGAAGCACCAAATGTCTGCATTCTAGAATCGGAATGTGGCGGAATTCTAGAATGCACAGCACGGCGGAATTCTAAAGTCCTAAAATGCCTGCTATCCGGAAGTTAAGGTGTCTGACATCAAGAATGCTACCAAGTCAGAATTATACCATTCTGAAAGATTCTGGGATCTAGAATCAATGGACAGCTGAGTTCCAGAAAGTCAGGGTTACCAAACTCTAGAATCCTTGCGTGTCTGAACTCGAGAGTTATTCAATGTCCACATTCCAGAACTCTGGATGTCTGAATTATAGAAGCACCAAATGTCTGCAATCTAGAATCGGAATGTGGCGGAATTCTAGAATGCACAGCACGGCTGAATTCTAAAGTCCTAAAATGCCTACTAGCCGAAAGTTAAGGTGTCTGATGACCAGAATGTTACTAGGTCAGCATTCTACCGTTCTGAGAGATTCTGGGTTCTAGAATCAATGGACGGCAGAGTTCTGGAATGTCAGTGTGTCCAAACTCTGGAATCCTTCAGTGTTTGAAATCGAGAGTCATTCAATTTCCATATTCCGGGTCACAGGGTGACTGAATTCCAGAAGCACCAAATGTCTGCATTCTAGAATCGGAATGTGGCGGAATTCTAGAATGCACAGCACGGCGGAATTCTAAAGTCCTAAAATGCCTGCTCTCCGGAGGTTAAGGTTTCTGACATCCAGAATGATACTAGGTCAGCATTCTACCGTTCTGAGAGATTCTGGGTTCTAGAATCAATGGACGGCAGAGATCTGGCATGTCAGGGTGTCCAAACTCTAGAATCCTTGCGTGTCTGAACTCGAGAGTCATTCAATGTCCACATTCCGGATCACAGGGTGTCTGAATTCCAGAAGCACCAAATGTCTGCATTCTAGAATCGGAATGTGGTAGAATTCTAGAATGCACAACACGGCGGAATTCTAAAGTCCTAAAATGCCTGCTATCCGGAAGTTAAGTTGTCTGACACCCAGAATGATACCACATCAGAATTATAGCATTCTGAAACATTCTGGGATCTAGCATCAATGGACGGGAGAGTTCCAGAATGTCAGGGTGGCAAAACTCTAGAATCCTTGCGTGTCTGAACTCGAGAGTCATTCAATGTCCACATTCCAGAACTCTTGATGTCTTAAATATAGAAGCACCAAATGTCTGCATTCTAGAATCAGAATGTGGCGGAATTCTAGAATGCACAGCACGGCGGATTTTTAAAGTCCTAAAATGCCTGCTATACGGAAGTCAAGGTGTCTGACATCCAGAATGTTACTAAGTCAGCATTCTACCATTCTGAGAGATTCTGAGTTCTAGAATCAATGGATGGCAGAGTTCTGGAATGTCAGGGTGTTCAAACTCAAGAATACTTGCGTGTCTGAACTCGAGAGTCATTCAATGTCCTCATTCCGCATCACAGGGTGTCTGAATTCCAGAAGCACCAAATGTCTGCATTCTAGTATCGGAATGTGGCGGAATTCTAGAATGCACAGCACGGTGGAATTCTAAAATCCTAAAATGCCTGCTATCCGGAAGTTAAGGTGTCTGACATCAAGAATGCTACCAAGTCAGAATTATACCATTCTGAAAGATTCTGGGATCTAGAATCAATGGACGGCTGAGTTCCAGAATGTCAGGGTTTCCAAACTCTAGAATCCTTGCGTGTCTGAACTCGACAGTCATTCAATGTCCACATTCCAGAACTCTGGATGTCTGAATTATAGAAGCACCAAATGTCTGCATTCTAGAATCGGAATGTGGCGGAATTCTAGAATGCACAGCACGGCGGAATTCTAAAGTCCTAAAATGCCTACTAGCCGAAAGTTAAGGTGTCTGATGACCAGAATGTTACTAGGTCAGCATTCTACCGTTCTGAGAGATTCTGGGTTCTAGAATCAATGGACGGCAGAGTTCTGGAATGTCAGGGTGTCCAAACTCTAGAATCCTTCAGTGTTTGAACTCGAGAGTCATTCAATTTCCATATTCCGGGTCACAGGGTGACTGAATTAAAGAAGCACCAAATGTCTGCATTCTAGAATCGGAATGTGGCAGAATTCTAGAATGCACAGCACGGCGGAATTCGAAAGTCCTAAAATGCCTGCTATCCGGAAGTTAAGGTGTCTGACATCCAGAATGCTACCACGTCAGGATTATACCATTCTGAAAGATTCTGGGATCTAGAAGAAATGGACGGCTGAGATCCAGAATGTCAGGGTTTCCAAACTCTAGAATCCTTGCATGTCTGAACTCGAGAGTCATTCAATATCCACATTCCAGGATTCTGGATGTCTGAAATATAGAAGCACCATATGTCTGCATTCTATAATCGGAATGTGGTAGAATTCTAGAATGCACAGCACGACAGAATTCTAAAGTCCTAAAATGCCTGCTATTCGGAAGTTAAGGTGTCTGACATCCAGAAGGTTACTAGGTCAGCATTCTACCGTTCTGAGAGATTCTGGGTTCTAGAATCAATGGACGGCAGAGTTCTGGAATGTCAGGGTGTCCAAACTCTAGAATCCTTCTGTGTCTGAACTCGTGAGTCATTCAATGTCCACATTCCGGATCACAGGGTGTCTGAATTCCAGAAGCACCAAATGTCTGCATTCTAGAATCGGAATGTGGCGGAATTCTAGAATGCACAGCACGGCGGAATTCGAAAGTCCTAAAATGACTGCTATCGGGAAGTTAAGGTGTCTGACATCCAGAATGCTACCACGTCAGAATTATACCATTCTGAACCATTCTGGGATATAGAATCAATGGACGGCTGAGTTCCAGAATGTCAGGGTGGCAAAACTCTAGAATCCTTGCGTGTCTGAACTCGAGAGTCATTCAATGTCCACATTCCAGAACTCTGGATGTCTGAATTATAGAAGCACCAAATGTCTGCATTCTAGAATCGGAATGTGGCGGAATTCTAGAATGCACATCAAGGCGGAATTCTAAAATCCTAAAATGCCTGCTATCCGGAAGTTAACGTGTCTGACATCAAAGAATGCTACGAAGTCAGAATTATACCATTCTGAAAGATTCTGGGATCTAGAATCAATGGACGGCTGAGTTCCAGAATATCAGGGTGGCAAAACTCTAGAATCCTTGCGTGTCTGAACTCGAGAGTCATTCAATGTCCACATTCCAGAACTCTGGATGTCTGAAATATAGAAGCACCAAATGTCTGCATTCTAGAATCGGAATGTGGCGGAATTCTAGAATGCACAGCACGGCGGAATTCGAAAGTCCTAAAATGCCTGCTATCCGGAAGTTAAGGTGTCTGACATCAAGAATGCTACCAAGTCAGAATTATACCATTCTGAAAGATTCTGGGACCTAGAATCAATGGACGGCTGAGTTCCAGAATGTCAGGTTGGGAAAACTCTAGAATCCTTGCGTGTCTGAACTCGAGAGTCATTCAATGTCCACATTCCAGAACTCTGGATGTTTGAATTATAGAAGCACCAAATGTCTGCATTCTAGAATCGGAATGTGGTGGAATTCTAGAATGCACAGTACCGCACCAATTCTAAATTCCTAAAATGCCTGCTATCCGGAAGTTAATGTGTCTGACATCAAGAATGCTACCAAGTCAGAATTATACCATTCTGAAAGATTCTGGGATCTAGAATCAATGGACGGCTGAGTTCCAGAATGTCAGGGTGGCAAAATTCTAGAATCCTTGTGTGTCTGAACTCGAGAGTCATTCAATGTCCACATTCCAGAACTCTGGATGTCTGAATTATAGAAGCACCAAATGTCTGCATTCTAGAATCGGAATGTGGCAGAATTCTAGAATGCACAGCACGGCGGAATTCTAAAGTCTTAAATGCCTACTAGCCGAAAGTTAAGGTGTCTGATGACCAGTATGTTACTAGGTCAGCATTCTACCGTTCTGAGAGATTCTGGGTTCTAGAATCAATGGACGGCAGAGATCTGGAATGTCAGGGTGTCCAAACTGTAGAATCCTTGCATGTCTGAACTCGAGAGTCATTCAATGTCCACATTCCAGAACTCTGGATGTCTGAAATATAGAAGCACTAAATGTCTGCATTCTAGAATCGGAATGTGGCAGAATTCTAGAATGCACAGCACGGCGGAATTCGAAAGTCCTAAAATGCCTGCTATCCGGAAGTTAAGGTGTCTGACATCCAGAATGCTACCACGTCAGAATTATACCATTCTGAAACATTCTGTGATCTAGAATCAATGGACGGCTAAGTTCCAGAATGTCAGGGTGGCAAAACTCTACAATCCTGGCGTGTCTGAACTCGAGAGTCATTCAATGTCCACATTCCAGAACTCTGGATGTCTAAATTATAGAAGCACCAAATGTCTGCATTCTAGAATCGGAATGTGGCGGAATTCTAGAATGCACAGCACGGCGGAATTCTAAAGTCCTAAAATGCCTGCTATCCGGAAGTTAAGGTGTCTGACATCAAGAATGCTACCACGTCAGAATTATACCATTCTGAAACATTCTGGGATCTAGAATCATTGGACGGCTGAGTTCCAGAATGTCAGGGTGGCAAAACTCTAGAATCCTTGCGTGTCTGAACTCGAGAGTCATTCAATGTCCACATTCCAGAACTCTGTATGTCTGAATTATAGAAGCACCAAATGTCTGCGTTCTAGAATCGGAATGTGGCGGAATTATAGAATGCACAACACGGCGGAATTCTAAAGTCCTAAAATGCCTGCTATCCGGAAGTTAAGGTGTCTGACATCAAGAATGCTACCAAGTCAGAATTATACCATTCTGAAAGCTTCTGGGATCTAGAATCAATGGACGGCTGAGTTCCAGAATGTCAGGGTGGCAAAATTCTAGAATCCTTGTGTGTCTGAACTCGAGAGTCATTCAATGTCCACATTCCAGAACTCTGGATGTCTGAATTATAGAAGCACCAAATGTCTGCATTCTAGAATCGGAATGTGGCGGAATTCTAGAATGCACAGCACGGCAGAATTCTAAAGCCCTAAAATGCCTGCTATCCGGAAGTTAAGGTGTCTGACATCAAGAGTGCTACCAAGTCAGAATTATAACATTCTGAAAGATTCTGGGATCTAGAATCAATGGACGGCTGAGTTCCAGAATGTCAGGGTGGCAAAACTCTAGAATCCTGGCGTGTCTGAACTCGAGAGTCATTCAATGTCCACATTCCAGAACTCTGGATGTCTGAAATATAGAAGCACCAAATGTCTGCATTCTAGAATCCGAAGGTGGCGGAATTCTAGAATGCACAGCACGGCGGAATTCGAAAGTCCTAAAATGCCTGCTATCCGGAAGTTAAGGTGTCTGACATCAAGAATGCTACCACGTCAGAATTATACCATTCTGAAAGATTCTGGGATCTAGAATCAATGGACGGCTGAGTTCCAGAATGTCAGGGTTTCCAAACTCTAGAATCCTTGTATGTCTGAACTCGAGAGTCATTCAATATCCACATTCCAGGACTCTGGATGTCTGAAATATAGAAGCACCAAATGTCTGCATTCTAGAATCGGAATGTGGCGTAATTCTAGAATGCACAGCACGACGGAATTCTAAAGTCCTAAAATGCCTGCTATTCGGAAGTTAAGGTGTCTGACATCCAGAATGTTACTATGTCAGCATTCTACCATTCTGAGAGATTCTGGGTTCTAGAATCAATGGACGGCAGAGTTCTGGAATGTCAGGGTGTCAAAACTCTAGAATCCTTCCGTGTCTGAACTCGTGAGTCATTCAATGTCCACATTCCGGATCACAGGGTGTCTGAATTACAGAAGCACCAAATGTCTGCATTCTAGAATCGGAATGTGGCGGAATTCTAGAATGCACAACACGGCAGAATTCTGAAGTCCTTAAATTCCTGATATTCGGAAGTTAAGGAGTCTGACATCCAGAATGTTACTAGGTCATCATTCTACCGTTCTGAGAGATTCTGGGTTCTAGAATCAATGGACGGCAGAGTTCTGGAATGTCAGGGTGTCCAAACTCTAGAATCCTTCCGTGTCTGAATTCCTGAGTCATTCATTGTCCACATTCCGGATCACAGGGTGTCTGAATCCCAGAAGCACCAAATGTCTGCATTCCAGAAGCGGAATGTGGCGGAATTCTGGAATGCACAGCACGGCGGAATTCGAAAGTCCTAAAATGCCTGCAATCGGGAAGTTAAGGTGTCTGACATCCAGAATGCTACCACGTCAGAATTATACCATTCTGAAAGATTCTGGGATCTAGAATCAATGGACGGCTGAGTTCCAGAATGTCAGGGTGGCAAAACTCTAGAATCCTTGCGTGTCTGAACTCGAGAGTCATTCAATGTCCACATTCCAGAACTCTGGATGTCTGAATTATAGAAGCACCAAATGTCTGCATTCTAGAATCGGAATGTGGCAGAATTCTAGAATGCACAGCACGGCAGAATTCTAAAATCCTAAAATGCCTGCTATCCGGAAGTTAAGGTGTCTGACATCAAGAATGCTACCAAGTCAGAATTATAGTATTCTGAAAGATTCTGGGATCTAGAATCAATGGACGGCTGAGTTCTAAAATGTCAGGGTGGCAAAACTATAGAATCCTTGCGTGTCTGAACTCGAGAGTCATTCAATGTCCACATTCCAGAACTCTGGATGTCTGAATTATAGAAGCACCAAATGTCTGCATTCTAGAATCGGAATGTGGCGGAATTCTAGAATGCACAGCATGGCGGAATTCTAAAGTCCTAAAATGCCTGCTATCTGGAAGTTAAGGTGTCTGACATCAAGAATGCTACCAAGTCAGAATTATACCATTCTGAAAGATTCTGGGATCTAGAATCAATGGACGGCTGAGTTCCAGAATGTCAGGGTTTCCAAACTCTAGAATCCTTGCGTGTCTGAACTCGAGAGTCATTCAATGTCCACATTCCAGAACTCTGGATGTCTGAATTATAGAAGCACCAAATGTCTGCATTCTAGAATTGGAATGTGGCGGAATTCTAGAATGCACAGCACGGCGGAATTCGAAAGTCCTAAAATGCCTGCTAGTCGAAAGTTAATGTGTCTGATGACCAGAATGTTACTAGGTCAGCATTCTACCGTTCTGAGAGATTCTGGGTTCTAGAATCAATGGACGGCAGAGTTCTGGAATGTCAGGGTGTCCAAACTCTAGAATCCTTCAGTGTTTGAACTCGAGAGTCTTTCAATTTCCATATTCCGGGTCACAGGGTGACTGAATTAAAGAAGCACCAAATGTCTGCATTCTAGAATCGGAATGTGGCGGAATTCTAGAATGCACAGCACGGCGGAATTCGAAAGTCCTAAAATGCCCGCTATCCGGAAGTTAAGGTGTCTGACATCCAGAATGCTACCACGTCAGAATTATACCATTCTGTAACATTCTGGGATGTAGAATCAATGGACGGCTGAGTTCCAGAATGTCAGGGTGGCAAAACTCTAGAATCCTGGCGTGTCTGAACTCGAGAGTCATTCAATGTCCACATTCCAGAACTCTGGATGTCTGAATTATAGAAGCACCAAATGTCTGCATTCTAGAATTGGAATGTGGCGGAATTCTAGAATGCACAGAACGGCGGAATTCTAAAGTCCTAAAATGCCTTCTATCGGGAAGTTAAGGTGTCTGACATCCAGAATGCTACCACGTCAGAATTATACCATTCTGAAAGATTCTGGGATCTAGAAGAAATGGACGGCTGAGTTCTAGAATGTCAGGGTTTCCAAACTCTAGAATCCTTGCGTGTCTGAACTCGACAGTCATTCAATGTCCACATTCCAGAACTCTGGATGTCTGAATTATAGAAGCACCAAATGTCTGCATTCTAGAATCGGAATGTGGCGGAATTCTAGAATGCACAGCACGGCGGAATTCTAAAGTCCTAAAATGCCTACTAGCCGAAAGTTAAGGTGTCTGATGACCAGAATGTTACTAGGTCAGCATTCTACCGTTCTGAGAGATTCTGGGTTCTAGAATCAATGGACGGCAGAGTTCTGGAATGTCAGGGTGTCCAAACTCTAGAATCCTTCAGTGTTTGAACTCGAGAGTCATTCAATTTCCATATTCCGGGTCACAGGGTGACTGAATTAAAGAAGCACCAAATGTCTGCATTCTAGAATCGGAATGTGGCAGAATTCTAGAATGCACAGCACGGCGGAATTCGAAAGTCCTAAAATGCCTGCTATCCGGAAGTTAAGGTGTCTGACATCCAGAATGCTACCACGTCAGGATTATACCATTCTGAAAGATTCTGGGATCTAGAAGAAATGGACGGCTGAGATCCAGAATGTCAGGGTTTCCAAACTCTAGAATCCTTGCATGTCTGAACTCGAGAGTCATTCAATATCCACATTCCAGGATTCTGGATGTCTGAAATATAGAAGCACCATATGTCTGCATTCTAGAATCGGAATGTGGTAGAATTCTAGAATGCACAGCACGACAGAATTCTAAAGTCCTAAAATGCCTGCTATTCGGAAGTTAAGGTGTCTGACATCCAGAAGGTTACTAGGTCAGCATTCTACCGTTCTGAGAGATTCTGGGTTCTAGAATCAATGGACGGCAGAGTTCTGGAATGTCAGGGTGTCCAAACTCTAGAATCCTTCTGTGTCTGAACTCGTGAGTCATTCAATGTCCACATTCCGGATCACAGGGTGTCTGAATTCCAGAAGCACCAAATGTCTGCATTCTAGAATCGGAATGTGGCGGAATTCTAGAATGCACAGCACGGCGGAATTCGAAAGTCCTAAAATGACTGCTATCGGGAAGTTAAGGTGTCTGACATCCAGAATGCTACCACGTCAGAATTATACCATTCTGAAAGATTCTGGGATCTAGAATCAATGGACGGCTGAGTTCCAGAATGTCAGGGTGGCAAAACTCTAGAATCCTTGCGTGTCTGAACTCGAGAGTCATTCAATGTCCACATTCCAGAACTCTGGATGTCTGAATTATAGAAGCACCAAATGTCTGCATTCTAGAATCGGAATGTGGCAGAATTCTAGAATGCACAGCACGGCAGAATTCTAAAATCCTAAAATGCCTGCTATCCGGAAGTTAAGGTGTCTGACATCAAGAATGCTACCAAGTCAGAATTATAGTATTCTGAAAGATTCTGGGATCTAGAATCAATGGACGGCTGAGTTCTAAAATGTCAGGGTGGCAAAACTATAGAATCCTTGCGTGTCTGAACTCGAGAGTCATTCAATGTCCACATTCCAGAACTCTGGATGTCTGAATTATAGAAGCACCAAATGTCTGCATTCTAGAATCGGAATGTGGCGGAATTCTAGAATGCACAGCATGGCGGAATTCTAAAGTCCTAAAATGCCTGCTATCTGGAAGTTAAGGTGTCTGACATCAAGAATGCTACCAAGTCAGAATTATACCATTCTGAAAGATTCTGGGATCTAGAATCAATGGACGGCTGAGTTCCAGAATGTCAGGGTTTCCAAACTCTAGAATCCTTGCGTGTCTGAACTCGAGAGTCATTCAATGTCCACATTCCAGAACTCTGGATGTCTGAATTATAGAAGCACCAAATGTCTGCATTCTAGAATTGGAATGTGGCGGAATTCTAGAATGCACAGCACGGCGGAATTCGAAAGTCCTAAAATGCCTGCTAGTCGAAAGTTAATGTGTCTGATGACCAGAATGTTACTAGGTCAGCATTCTACCGTTCTGAGAGATTCTGGGTTCTAGAATCAATGGACGGCAGAGTTCTGGAATGTCAGGGTGTCCAAACTCTAGAATCCTTCAGTGTTTGAACTCGAGAGTCTTTCAATTTCCATATTCCGGGTCACAGGGTGACTGAATTAAAGAAGCACCAAATGTCTGCATTCTAGAATCGGAATGTGGCGGAATTCTAGAATGCACAGCACGGCGGAATTCGAAAGTCCTAAAATGCCCGCTATCCGGAAGTTAAGGTGTCTGACATCCAGAATGCTACCACGTCAGAATTATACCATTCTGTAACATTCTGGGATGTAGAATCAATGGACGGCTGAGTTCCAGAATGTCAGGGTGGCAAAACTCTAGAATCCTGGCGTGTCTGAACTCGAGAGTCATTCAATGTCCACATTCCAGAACTCTGGATGTCTGAATTATAGAAGCACCAAATGTCTGCATTCTAGAATTGGAATGTGGCGGAATTCTAGAATGCACAGAACGGCGGAATTCTAAAGTCCTAAAATGCCTTCTATCGGGAAGTTAAGGTGTCTGACATCCAGAATGCTACCACGTCAGAATTATACCATTCTGAAAGATTCTGGGATCTAGAAGAAATGGACGGCTGAGTTCTAGAATGTCAGGGTTTCCAAACTCTAGAATCCTTGCGTGTCTGAACTCGACAGTCATTCAATGTCCACATTCCAGAACTCTGGATGTCTGAATTATAGAAGCACCAAATGTCTGCATTCTAGAATCGGAATGTGGCGGAATTCTAGAATGCACAGCACGGCGGAATTCTAAAGTCCTAAAATGCCTACTAGCCGAAAGTTAAGGTGTCTGATGACCAGAATGTTACTAGGTCAGCATTCTACCGTTCTGAGAGATTCTGGGTTCTAGAATCAATGGACGGCAGAGTTCTGGAATGTCAGGGTGTCCAAACTCTAGAATCCTTCAGTGTTTGAACTCGAGAGTCATTCAATTTCCATATTCCGGGTCACAGGGTGACTGAATTAAAGAAGCACCAAATGTCTGCATTCTAGAATCGGAATGTGGCAGAATTCTAGAATGCACAGCACGGCGGAATTCGAAAGTCCTAAAATGCCTGCTATCCGGAAGTTAAGGTGTCTGACATCCAGAATGCTACCACGTCAGGATTATACCATTCTGAAAGATTCTGGGATCTAGAAGAAATGGACGGCTGAGATCCAGAATGTCAGGGTTTCCAAACTCTAGAATCCTTGCATGTCTGAACTCGAGAGTCATTCAATATCCACATTCCAGGATTCTGGATGTCTGAAATATAGAAGCACCATATGTCTGCATTCTAGAATCGGAATGTGGTAGAATTCTAGAATGCACAGCACGACAGAATTCTAAAGTCCTAAAATGCCTGCTATTCGGAAGTTAAGGTGTCTGACATCCAGAAGGTTACTAGGTCAGCATTCTACCGTTCTGAGAGATTCTGGGTTCTAGAATCAATGGACGGCAGAGTTCTGGAATGTCAGGGTGTCCAAACTCTAGAATCCTTCTGTGTCTGAACTCGTGAGTCATTCAATGTCCACATTCCGGATCACAGGGTGTCTGAATTCCAGAAGCACCAAATGTCTGCATTCTAGAATCGGAATGTGGCGGAATTCTAGAATGCACAGCACGGCGGAATTCGAAAGTCCTAAAATGACTGCTATCGGGAAGTTAAGGTGTCTGACATCCAGAATGCTACCACGTCAGAATTATACCATTCTGAAAGATTCTGGGATCTAGAATCAATGGACGGCTGAGTTCCAGAATGTCAGGGTGGCAAAACTCTAGAATCCTTGCGTGTCTGAACTCGAGAGTCATTCAATGTCCACATTCCAGAACTCTGGATGTCTGAATTATAGAAGCACCAAATGTCTGCATTCTAGAATCGGAATGTGGCGGAATTCTAGAATGCACAGCAAGGCGGAATTCTAAAATCCTAAAATGCCTGCTATCCGGAAGTTAACGTGTCTGACATCAAAGAATGCTACGAAGTCAGAATTATACCATTCTGAAAGATTCTGGGATCTAGAATCAATGGACGGCTGAGTTCCAGAATATCAGGGTGGCAAAACTCTAGAATCCTTGCGTGTCTGAACTCGAGAGTCATTCAATGTCCACATTCCAGAACTCTGGATGTCTGAAATATAGAAGCACCAAATGTCTGCATTCTAGAATCGGAATGTGGCGGAATTCTAGAATGCACAGCACGGCGGAATTCGAAAGTCCTAAAATGCCTGCTATCCGGAAGTTAAGGTGTCTGACATCAAGAATGCTACCAAGTCAGAATTATACCATTCTGAAAGATTCTGGGACCTAGAATCAATGGACGGCTGAGTTCCAGAATGTCAGGTTGGGAAAACTCTAGAATCCTTGCGTGTCTGAACTCGAGAGTCATTCAATGTCCACATTCCAGAACTCTGGATGTTTGAATTATAGAAGCACCAAATGTCTGCATTCTAGAATCGGAATGTGGTGGAATTCTAGAATGCACAGTACCGCACCAATTCTAAATTCCTAAAATGCCTGCTATCCGGAAGTTAATGTGTCTGACATCAAGAATGCTACCAAGTCAGAATTATACCATTCTGAAAGATTCTGGGATCTAGAATCAATGGACGGCTGAGTTCCAGAATGTCAGGGTGGCAAAATTCTAGAATCCTTGTGTGTCTGAACTCGAGAGTCATTCAATGTCCACATTCCAGAACTCTGGATGTCTGAATTATAGAAGCACCAAATGTCTGCATTCTAGAATCGGAATGTGGCAGAATTCTAGAATGCACAGCACGGCGGAATTCTAAAGTCCTAAAATGCCTACTAGCCGAAAGTTAAGGTGTCTGATGACCAGTATGTTACTAGGTCAGCATTCTACCGTTCTGAGAGATTCTGGGTTCTAGAATCAATGGACGGCAGAGATCTGGAATGTCAGGGTGTCCAAACTGTAGAATCCTTGCATGTCTGAACTCGAGAGTCATTCAATGTCCACATTCCAGAACTCTGGATGTCTGAAATATAGAAGCACCAAATGTCTGCATTCTAGAATCGGAATGTGGCAGAATTCTAGAATGCACAGCACGGCGGAATTCGAAAGTCCTAAAATGCCTGCTATCCGGAAGTTAAGGTGTCTGACATCCAGAATGCTACCACGTCAGAATTATACCATTCTGAAACATTCTGTGATCTAGAATCAATGGACGGCTAAGTTCCAGAATGTCAGGGTGGCAAAACTCTACAATCCTGGCGTGTCTGAACTCGAGAGTCATTCAATGTCCACATTCCAGAACTCTGGATGTCTAAATTATAGAAGCACCAAATGTCTGCATTCTGGAATCGGAATGTGGCGGAATTCTAGAATGCACAGCACGGCGGAATTCTAAAGTCCTAAAATGCCTGCTATCCGGAAGTTAAGGTGTCTGACATCAAGAATGCTACCACGTCAGAATTATACCATTCTGAAACATTCTGGGATCTAGAATCATTGGACGGCTGAGTTCCAGAATGTCAGGGTGGCAAAACTCTAGAATCCTTGCGTGTCTGAACTCGAGAGTCATTCAATGTCCACATTCCAGAACTCTGTATGTCTGAATTATAGAAGCACCAAATGTCTGCGTTCTAGAATCGGAATGTGGCGGAATTCTAGAATGCACAACACGGCGGAATTCTAAAGTCCTAAAATGCCTGCTATCCGGAAGTTAAGGTGTCTGACATCAAGAATGCTACCAAGTCAGAATTATACCATTCTGAAAGATTCTGGGATCTAGAATCAATGGACGGCTGAGTTCCAGAATGTCAGGGTGGCAAAATTCTAGAATCCTTGTGTGTCTGAACTCGAGAGTCATTCAATGTCCACATTCCAGAACTCTGGATGTCTGAATTATAGAAGCACCAAATGTCTGCATTCTAGAATCGGAATGTGGCGGAATTCTAGAATGCACAGCACGGCAGAATTCTAAAGCCCTAAAATGCCTGCTATCCGGAAGTTAAGGTGTCTGACATCAAGAGTGCTACCAAGTCAGAATTATAACATTCTGAAAGATTCTGGGATCTAGAATCAATGGACGGCTGAGTTCCAGAATGTCAGGGTGGCAAAACTCTAGAATCCTGGCGTGTCTGAACTCGAGAGTCATTCAATGTCCACATTCCAGAACTCTGGATGTCTGAAATATAGAAGCACCAAATGTCTGCATTCTAGAATCCGAAGGTGGCGGAATTCTAGCATGCACAGCACGGCGGAATTCGAAAGTCCTAAAATGCCTGCTATCCGGAAGTTAAGGTGTCTGACATCAAGAATGCTACCACGTCAGAATTATACCATTCTGAAAGATTCTGGGATCTAGAATCAATGGACGGCTGAGTTCCAGAATGTCAGGGTTTCCAAACTCTAGAATCCTTGTATGTCTGAACTCGAGAGTCATTCAATATCCACATTCCAGGACTCTGGATGTCTGAAATATAGAAGCACCAAATGTCTGCATTCTAGAATCGGAATGTGGCGTAATTCTAGAATGCACAGCACGACGGAATTCTAAAGTCCTAAAATGCCTGCTATTCGGAAGTTAAGGTGTCTGACATCCAGAATGTTACTATGTCAGCATTCTACCATTCTGAGAGATTCTGGGTTCTAGAATCAATGGACGGCAGAGTTCTGGAATGTCAGGGTGTCAAAACTCTAGAATCCTTCCGTGTCTGAACTCGTGAGTCATTCAATGTCCACATTCCGGATCACAGGGTGTCTGAATTACAGAAGCACCAAATGTCTGCATTCTAGAATCGGAATGTGGCGGAATTCTAGAATGCACAACACGGCAGAATTCTGAAGTCCTTAAATTCCTGATATTCGGAAGTTAAGGAGTCTGACATCCAGAATGTTACTAGGTCATCATTCTACCGTTCTGAGAGATTCTGGGTTCTAGAATCAATGGACGGCAGAGTTCTGGAATGTCAGGGTGTCCAAACTCTAGAATCCTTCCGTGTCTGAATTCCTGAGTCATTCATTGTCCACATTCCGGATCACAGGGTGTCTGAATCCCAGAAGCACCAAATGTCTGCATTCCAGAAGCGGAATGTGGCGGAATTCTGGAATGCACAGCACGGCGGAATTCGAAAGTCCTAAAATGCCTGCAATCGGGAAGTTAAGGTGTCTGACATCCAGAATGCTACCACGTCAGAATTATACCATTCTGAAAGATTCTGGGATCTAGAATCAATGGACGGCTGAGTTCCAGAATGTCAGGGTGGCAAAACTCTAGAATCCTTGCGTGTCTGAACTCGAGAGTCATTCAATGTCCACATTCCAGAACTCTGGATGTCTGAATTATAGAAGCACCAAATGTCTGCATTCTAGAATCGGAATGTGGCAGAATTCTAGAATGCACAGCACGGCAGAATTCTAAAATCCTAAAATGCCTGCTATCCGGAAGTTAAGGTGTCTGACATCAAGAATGCTACCAAGTCAGAATTATAGTATTCTGAAAGATTCTGGGATCTAGAATCAATGGACGGCTGAGTTCTAAAATGTCAGGGTGGCAAAACTATAGAATCCTTGCGTGTCTGAACTCGAGAGTCATTCAATGTCCACATTCCAGAACTCTGGATGTCTGAATTATAGAAGCACCAAATGTCTGCATTCTAGAATCGGAATGTGGCGGAATTCTAGAATGCACAGCATGGCGGAATTCTAAAGTCCTAAAATGCCTGCTATCTGGAAGTTAAGGTGTCTGACATCAAGAATGCTACCAAGTCAGAATTATACCATTCTGAAAGATTCTGGGATCTAGAATCAATGGACGGCTGAGTTCCAGAATGTCAGGGTTTCCAAACTCTAGAATCCTTGCGTGTCTGAACTCGAGAGTCATTCAATGTCCACATTCCAGAACTCTGGATGTCTGAATTATAGAAGCACCAAATGTCTGCATTCTAGAATTGGAATGTGGCGGAATTCTAGAATGCACAGCACGGCGGAATTCGAAAGTCCTAAAATGCCTGCTAGTCGAAAGTTAATGTGTCTGATGACCAGAATGTTACTAGGTCAGCATTCTACCGTTCTGAGAGATTCTGGGTTCTAGAATCAATGGACGGCAGAGTTCTGGAATGTCAGGGTGTCCAAACTCTAGAATCCTTCAGTGTTTGAACTCGAGAGTCTTTCAATTTCCATATTCCGGGTCACAGGGTGACTGAATTAAAGAAGCACCAAATGTCTGCATTCTAGAATCGGAATGTGGCGGAATTCTAGAATGCACAGCACGGCGGAATTCGAAAGTCCTAAAATGCCCGCTATCCGGAAGTTAAGGTGTCTGACATCCAGAATGCTACCACGTCAGAATTATACCATTCTGTAACATTCTGGGATGTAGAATCAATGGACGGCTGAGTTCCAGAATGTCAGGGTGGCAAAACTCTAGAATCCTGGCGTGTCTGAACTCGAGAGTCATTCAATGTCCACATTCCAGAACTCTGGATGTCTGAATTATAGAAGCACCAAATGTCTGCATTCTAGAATTGGAATGTGGCGGAATTCTAGAATGCACAGCACGGCGGAATTCGAAAGTCCTAAAATGCCTGCTATCCGGAAGTTAAGGTGTCTGACATCCAGAATGCTACCACGTCAGAATTATACCATTCTGAAAGATTCTGGGATCTAGAAGAAATGGACGGCTGAGTTCTAGAATGTCAGGGTTTCCAAACTCTAGAATCCTTGCGTGTCTGAACTCGAGAGTCATTCAATATCCACATTCCAGGACTCTGGATGTCTGAAATATAGAAGCACCAAATGTCTGCATTCCAGAATCGGAATGTGGTAGAATTCTAGAATGCACAGAACGACAGAATTCTAAAGTCCTAAAATGCCTGCTATTCGGAAGTTAAGGTGTCTGACATCCAGAATGTTACTAGGTCAGCATTCTACCGTTCTGAGAGATTCTGGGTTCTAGAATCAATGGACGGCAGAGTTCTGGAATGTCAGGGTGTCCAAACTCTAGAATCCTTCCGTGTCTGAACTCGTGAGTCATTCAATGTCCACATTCCGGATCACAGGGTGTCTGAATTCCAGAAGCACCAAATGTCTGCATTCTAGAATCGGAATGTGGCGGAATTCTAGAATGCACAGCACGGCGGAATTCTAAAGTCCTAAAATGACTGCTATCGGGAAGTTAAGGTGTCTGACATCCAGAATGCTACCACGTCAGAATTATACCATTCTGAAAGATTCTGGGATCTAGAATCAATGGACGGCTGAGTTCCAGAATGTCAGGGTGGCAAAACTCTAGAATCCTTGCGTGTCTGAACTCGAGAGTCATTCAATGTCCACATTCCTGAACTCTGGATGTCTGAATTATAGAAGCACCAAATGTCTGCATTCTAGAATCGGAATGTGGCGGAATTCTAGAATGCACAGCACGGCGGAATTCTAAAGTCCTAAAATGCCTGCTATCCGGAAGTTAACGTGTCTGACATCAAAGAATGGTACCAAGTCAGAATTATACCATTCTGAAAGATTCTGGGATCTAGAATCAATGGACGGCTGAGTTCCAGAATATCAGGGTGGCAAAAATCTAGAATCCTTGCGTGTCTGAACTCGAGAGTCATTCAATGTCCACATTCCAGAACTCTGGATGTCTGAATTATAGAAGCACCAAATGTCTGCATTCTAGAATCGGAATGTGGCGGAATTCTAGAATGCACAGCACGGCGGAATTCTAAAGTCCTAAAATGCCTGCTATCCGGAAGTTAAGGTGTCTGACATCAAGAATGCTACCAAGTCAGAATTATACCATTCTGAAAGATTCTGGGATCTAGAATCAATGGACGGCTGAGTTCAAGAATGTCAGGTTGGGAAAACACTAGAATCCTTGCGTGTCTGAACTCGAGAGTCATTCAATGTCCACATTCCAGAACTCTGGATGTCTGAAATATAGAAGCACCAAATGTCTTCATTCTAGAATCGGAATGTGGCGGAATTCTAGAATGCACAGCACCGCGCCAATTCTAAAGTCCTAAAATGCCTGCTATCCGGAAGTTAATGTGTCTGACATCAAGAATGCTACCAAGTCAGAATTATACCATTCTGAAAGATTCTGGGATCTAGAATCAATGGACGGCTGAGTTCCAGAATGTCAGGGTGGCAAAATTCTAGAATCCTTGCGTGTCTGAACTCGAGAGTCATTCAATGTCCACATTCCAGAACTCTGGATGTCTGAATTATAGAAGCACCAAATGTCTGCATTCTAGAATCGGAATGTGGCAGAATTCTAGAATGCACAGCACCGCGGAATTCTAAAGTCCTAAAATGCCTACTAGCCGAAAGTTAAGGTGTCTGATGACCAGTATGTTACTAGGTCAGCATTCTACCGTTCTGAGAGATTCTGGGTTCTAGAATCAATGGACGGCAGAGATCTGGAATGTCAGGGTGTCCAAACTCTAGAATCCTTGCGTGTCTGAACTCGAGAGTCATTCAATGTCCACATTCCAGAACTCTGGATGTCTGAAATATTGGAGCACCAAATGTCTGCAACCTAGAATCAGAATGTGGCGGAATTCTAGAATGCACAGCACGGCGGAATTTTAAAGTCCTAAAATGCCTGCTATACGGAAGTCAAGGTGTCTGACATCCAGAATGTTACTAAGTCAGCATTCTACCGTTCTGAGAGATTCTGAGTTCTAGAATCAATGGATGGCAGAGTTCTGGAATGTCAGGGTGTTCAAACTCAAGAATACTTGCGTGTCTGAACTCGAGAGTCATTCAATGTCCACATTCCGCATCACAGGTTGTCTGAATTCCAGAAGCACGAAATGTCTGCATTCTAGAATCGGAATGTGGCGGAATTCTAGAATGCACATCACGGCGGAATTCTAAAGTCCTGAAATGCCTGATATCCGGAAGTTAAGGTGTCTGACATCAAGAATGCTACCAAGTCAGAATTATACCATTCTGAAAGATTCTGGGATCTAGAATCAATGGACGGCTGAGTTCCAGAATGTCAGGGTGGCAAAACTCTAGAATCCTTGCGTGTCTGAACTCGAGAGTCATTCAATGTCCACATTCCAGAACTCTGGATGTCTGAATTACAGAAGCACCAAATGTCTGCATTCAAGAATCGGAATGTGGCGGAATTCTAGAATGCACATCACGGCGGAATTCTAAAGTCCTAAAATGCCTACTAGCCGAAAGATAAGGTGTCTGATGACCAGAATGTTACTAGGTCAGCATTCTACCGTTCTGAGAGATTCTGGGTTCTATAATCAATGGACGGCAGAGTTCTGGAATGTCAGGGTGTCCAAACTCTAGAATCCTTCAATGTTTGAACTCGAGAGTCATTCAATTTCCATATTCCGGGTCACAGGATGTCTGAATTCCAGAAGCACCAAATGTCTGCATTCTAGAATCGGAATGTGGCGGAATTCTAGAATGCACAGCACGGCGGAATTCGAAAGTCCTAAAATGCCTGCTATCCGGAAGTTAAGGTGTCTGACATCCAGAATGCTACCACGTCAGAATTATACCATTCTGAAAGATTCTGGGATCTAGAATCAATGGACGGCTGAGTTCCAGAATGTCAGGGTGGCAAATCTCTAGAATCCTTGCGTGTCTGAACTCGAGAGTCATTCAATGTCCACATTCCAGAACTCTGGATGTCTGTATTATAGAAGCACCAAATGTCTGCATTCTAGAATCGGAATGCGGCGGAATTCTAGAATGCACAGCACGGCGGAATTCTAAAGTCCTAAAATGCCTGCTCGCGGGAAGTTAAGGTGTCTGACATCCAGAATGATACTAGGTCAGCATTCTACCGTTCTGAGAGATTCTGGGTTCTAGAATCAATGGACGGCAGAGATCTGGCATTTCAGGGTGTCCAAACTCTAGAATCCTTGGTGTCTGAACTCGAGAGTCATTCAATGTCCACATTCCGGATCACAGGGTGTCTGAATTCCAGAAGCACCATATGTCTGCATTCTAGAATCGGAATGTGGTAGAATTCTAGAATGCACAACACGGCGGAATTCTAAAGTCCTAAAATGCCTGCTATCCGGAAGTTAAGGTGTCTGACACCCAGAATGCTTCCACATCAGAATTATACCATTCTGAATCATTCTGGGATCTAGAATCAATGGACGGGTGAGTTCCAGAATGTCAGGGTGGCAAAACTCTAGAATCCTGGCGTGTCTGAACTCGAGAGTCATTCAATGTCCACATTCCAGAACTCTGGATGTCTGAATTATAGAAGCAACAAATGTCTGCATTCTAGAATCGGAATGTGGCGGAATTCTAGAATGCACAGCACGGCGGAATTCTAAAGTCCTAAAATGCCTGCTATCCGGAAGTTAAGGTGTCTGACATCAAGAATGCTACCACGTCAGAATTATACCATTCTGAAAGATTCTGGGATCTAGAATCAATGGACGGCTGAGTTCCAGAATGTCAGGGTGGCAAAACTCAAGAATCCTTGCGTGTCTGAACTCGAGAGTCATTCAATGTCCACATTCCGGATCACAGGGTGTCTGAATTCCAGAAGCACCAAATGTCTGCATTCTAGAATCGGAATGTGGCGGAATTCTAGAATGCACAACACGGCAGAATTCTGAAGTCCTTAAATTCCTGATATTCGGAAGTTAAGGAGTCTGACATCCAGAATGTTACTAGGTCATCATTCTACCGTTCTGAGAGATTCTGGGTTCTAGAATCAATGGACGGCAGAGTTCTGGAATGTCAGGGTGTCCAAACTCTAGAATCCTTCCGTGTCTGAACTCCTGAGTCATTCAATGTCCACATTCCGGATCACAGGGTGTCTGAATCCCAGAAGCACCAAATGTATGCATTCCAGAAGCGGAATGTGGCGGAATTCTGGAATGCACAGCACGGCGGAATTCTAAAGTCCTAAAATGCCTGCAATCGGGAAGTTAAGGTGTCTGACATCCAGAACGCTACCACGTCAGAATTATACCATTCTGAAACATTCTGGGATCTAGAATCAATGGACGGCTGAGTTCCAGGATGTCAGGGTGGCAAAACTCTAGAATCCTTGCGTGTCTGAACTCGAGAGTCATTCAATGTCCACATTCCAGAACTCTGGATGTCTGAAATATAGAAGCACCAAATGTCTGCAACCTAGAAACAGAATGTGGCGGAATTCTAGAATGCACAGCACGGCGGAATTTTAAAGTCCTAAAATGCCTGCTATACGGAAGGCAAGGTGTCTGACATCCAGAATGTTACTAAGTCAGCATTCTACCGTTCTGAGAGATTCTGAGTTCTAGAATCAATGGATGGCAGAGTTCTGGAATGTCAGGGTGTTCAAACTCAAGAATACTTGCGTGTCTGAACTCGAGAGACATTCAATGTCCACATTCCGCATCACAGGGTGTCTGAATTCCAGAAGCACGAAATGTCTGCATTCTAGAATCGGAATGTGGCGGAATTCTAGAATGCACAGCACGGCGGAATTCTAAAATCATAAAATGCCTGCTTTCCGGAAGTTAAGGTGTCTGACATCAAGAATGCTACCAAGTCAGAATTATACCATTCTGAAAGATTCTGGGATCTAGAATCAATGGACGGCTGAGTTCCAGAATGTCAGGGTGGCAAAACTCTAGAATCCTTGCGTGTCTGAACTCGAGAGTCATTCAATGTCCACATTCCAGAACTCTGGATGTCTGAATTACAGAAGCACCAAATGTCTGCATTCAAGAATCGGAATGTGGCGGAATTCTAGAATGCACATCACGGCGGAATTCTAAAGTCCTGAAATGCCTGCTATCCGGAAGTTAAGGTGTCTGACATCAAGAATGCTACCAAGTCAGAATTATAACATTCTGAAAGATTCTGGGATCTAGAATCAATGGACGGCTGAGTTCCAGAATGTCAGGGTTTCCAAACTCTAGAATCCTTGCGTGTCTGAACTCGAGAGTCATTCAATGTCCACATTGCAGAACTCTGGATGTCTGAATTATAGAAGCACCAAATGTCCGCATTCTAGAATCGGAATGTGGCGGAATTCTAGAATGCAGAGCACGGCGGAATTCTAAAGTCCTAAAATGCCTGCTATCCGGAAGTTAAGGTGTCTGACATCAAGAATGCTACCAAGTCAGAATTATGCCATTCTGAAAGATTCTGGGATCTAGAATCAATGGACGGCTGAGCTCCAGAATGTCAGGGTTACCAAACTCTAGAATCCTTGCGTGTCTGAACTCGAGAGTCATTCAATGTCCACATTCCAGAACTCTGGATGTCTGAATTATAGAAGCACCAAATGTCTGCAATCTAGAATCGGAATGTGGCGGAATTCTAGAATGCACAGCACGGCGGAATTCTAAACTCCTAAAATGCCTACTAGCCGAAAGTTAAGGTGTCTGATGACCAGAATGTTACTAGGTCAGCATTCTACCGTTCTGAGAGATTCTGGGTTCTAGAATCAATGGACGGCAGAGTTCTGGAATGTCAGGGTGTCCAAACTCTAGAATCCTTCAGTGTTTGAACTCGAGAGTCATTCAATTTCCATATTCCGGGTCACAGGATGTCTGAATTCCAGAAGCACCAAATGTCTGCATTCTAGAATCGGAATGTGGCGGAATTCTAGAATGCACAGCACGGCGGAATTCTAAAGTCCTGAAATGCCTGCTATCCGGAAGTTAAGGTGTCTGACATCCAGAATGCTACCACGTCAGAATTATACCATTCTGAAAGATTCTGGGATCTAGAATCAATGGACGGCTGAGTTCCAGAATGTCAGGGTGGCAAAACTCTAGAATCCTTGCGTGTCTGAACTCGAGAGTCATACAATGTCCACATTCCAGAACTCTGGATGTCTGTATTATAGAAGCACCAAATGTCTGCATTCTAGAATCGGAATGTGGCGGAATTCTAGAATGCACAGCACGGCGGAATTCTAAAGTCCTAAAATGCCTGCTCTCCGGAAGTTAAGGTGTCTGACATCCAGAATGATACTAGGTCAGCATTCTACCGTTCTGAGAGATTCTGGGTTCTAGAATCAATGGACGGCAGAGATCTGGCATGTCAGGGTGTCCAAACTCTAGAATCCTTGCGTGTCTGAACTCGAGAGTCATTCAATGTCCACATTCCGGATCACAGGGTGTCTGAATTCCAGAAGCACCAAATGTCTGCATTCTAGAATCGGAATGTGGTAGAATTCTAGAATGCACAACACGGCGGAATTCTAAAGTCCTAAAATGCCTGCTATCCGGAAGTTAAGGTGTCTGACACCCAGAATGCTTCCACATCAGCATTATACCATTCTGAATCATTCTGGGATCTAGAATCAATGGACGGGTGAGTTCCAGAATGTCAGGGTGGCAAAACTCTAGAATCCTGGCGTGTCTGAACTCGAGAGTCATTCCATGTCCACATTCCAGAACTCTGGATGTCTGAATTATAGAAGCAACAAATGTCTGCATTCTAGAATCGGAATGTGGCGGAATTCTAGAATGCACAGCACGGCGGAATTCTAAAGTCCTAAAATGCCTGCTATCCGGAAGTTAAGGTGTCTGACATCAAGAATGCTACCACGTCAGAATTATACCATTCTGAAAGATTCTGGGATCTAGAATTAATGGACGGCTGAGTTCCAGAATGTCAGGGTGGAAAAACTCAAGAATCCTTGCGTGTCTGAACTCGAGAGTCATTCAATGTCCACATTCCGGATCACAGGGTGTCTGAATTCCAGAAGCACCAAATGTCTGCATTCTAGAATCAGAATGTGGCGGAATTCTAGAATGCACAACACGGCAGAATTCTGAAGTCCTTAAATTCCTGATATTCGGAAGTTAAGGAGTCTGACATCCAGAATGTTACTAGGTCATCATTCTACCGTTCTGAGAGATTCTGGGTTCTAGAATCAATGGACGGCAGAGTTCTGGAATGTCAGGGTGTCCAAACTCTAGAATCCTTCAGTGTTTGAACTCGAGAGTCATTCAATTTCCATATTCCGGGTCACAGGATGTCTGAATTCCAGAAGCACCAAATGTCTGCATTCTAGAATCGGAATGTGGCGGAATTCTGGAATGCACAGCACGGCGGAATTCGAAAGTCCTAAAATGCCTGCTATCCGGAAGTTAAGGTGTCTGACATCCAGAATGCTACCACGTCAGAATTATACCATTCTGAAAGATTCTGGGATCTAGAATCAATGGACGGCTGAGTTCCAGAATGTCAGGGTGGCAAAACTCTAGAATCCTTGCGTGTCTGAACTCGAGAGTCATACAATGTCCACATTCCAGAACTCTGGATGTCTGTATTATAGAAGCACCAAATGTCTGCATTCTAGAATCGGAATGTGGCGGAATTCTAGAATGCACAGCACGGCGGAATTCTAAAGTCCTAAAATGCCTGCTCTCCGGAAGTTAAGGTGTCTGACATCCAGAATGATACTGGGTCAGCATTCTACCGTTCTGAGAGATTCTGGGTTCTAGAATCAATGGACGGCAGAGATCTGGCATGTCAGGGTGTCCAAACTCTAGAATCCTTGCGTGTCTGAACTCGAGAGTCATTCAATGTCCACATTCCGGATCACAGGGTGTCTGAATTCCAGAAGCACCAAATGTTTGCATTCTGGAATCGGAATGTGGTAGAATTCTAGAATGCACAACACGGCGGAATTCTAAAGTCCTAAAATGCCTGCTATCCGGAAGTTAAGGTGTCTGACACCCAGAATGCTACCACATCAGAATTATACCATTCTGAATCATTCTGGGATCTAGAATCAATGGACGGGTGAGTTCCAGAATGTCAGGGTGGCAAAACTCTAGAATCCTGGCGTGTCTGAACTCGAGAGTCATTCAATGTCCACATTCCAGAACTCTGGATGTCTGAATTATAGAAGCAACAAATGTCTGCATTCTAGAATCGGAATGTGGCGGAATTCTAGAATGCACAGCTCGGCGGAATTCTAAAGTCCTAAAATGCCTGCTATCCGGAAGTTATGGTGTCTGACATCAAGAATGCTACCACGTCAGAATTATACCATTCTGAAAGATTCTGGGATATAGAATCAATGGACGGCTGAGTTCCAGAATGTCAGGGTGGCAAAACTCAAGAATCCTTGCGTGTCTGAACTCGAGAGTCATTCAATGTCCACATTCCGGATCACAGGGTGTCTGAATTCCAGAAGCACCAAATGACTGCATTCTAGAATCGGAATGTGGCGGAATTCTAGAATGCACAACACGGCAGAATTCTGAAGTCCTTAAATTCCTGATATTCGGAAGTTAAGGAGTCTGACACCAGAATGTTACTAGGTCATCATTCTACCGTTCTGAGAGATTCTGGGTTCTAGAATCAATGGACGGCAGAGTTCTGGAATGTCAGGGTGTCCAAACTCTAGAATCCTTCCGTGTCTGAACTGCTGAGTCATTCAATGTCCACATTCCGGATCACAGGGTGTCTGAATCCCAGAAGCACCAAATGTATGCATTCCAGAAGCGGAATGTGGCGGAATTCTGGAATGCACAGCACAGCGGAATTCGAAAGTCCTAAAATGCCTGAAATCGGGAAGTTAAGGTGTCTGACATCCAGAATGCTACCACGTCAGAATTATACCATTCTGAAAGATTCTGGGATCTAGAATCAATGGACGGCTGAGTTCCAGAATGTCAGGGTGGCAAAACTCTAGAATCCTTGCGTGTCTGAACTCGAGAGTCATTCAATGTCCACATTCCAGAACTCTGGATGTCTGAAATATAGAAGCACCAAATGTCTGCAACCTAGAATCAGAATGTGGCGGAATTCTAGAATGCACAGGACGGCGGAATTTTAAAGTCCTAAAATGCCTGCTATACGGAAGTCAAGGTGTCTGACATCCAGAATGTTACTAAGTCAGCATTCTACCGTTCTGAGAGATTCTGAGTTCTAGAATCAATGGATGGCAGAGTTCTGGAATGTCAGGGTGTTCAAACTCAAGAATACTTGCGTGTCTGAACTCGAGAGACATTCAATGTCCACATTCCGCATCACAGGGTGTCTGAATTCCAGAAGCACGAAATGTCTGCATTCTAGAATCAGAATGTGGAGGAATTCTAGAATGCACAGCACGGCGGAATTCTAAAATCATAAAATGCCTGCTTTCCGGAAGTTAAGGTGTCTGACATCAAGAATGCTACCAAGTCAGAATTATACCATTCTGAAAGATTCTGGGATCTAGAATCAATGGACGGCTGAGTTCCAGAATGTCAGGGTGGCAAAACTCTAGAATCCTTGCGTGTCTGAACTCGAGAGTCATTCAATGTCCACATTCCAGAACTCTGGATGTCTGAATTACAGAAGCACCAAATGTCTGCATTCAAGAATCGGAATGTGGCGGAATTCTAGAATGCACATCACGGCGGAATTCTAAAGTCCTAAAATGCCTGCTATCCGGAAGTTAAGGTGTCTGACATCAAGAATGCTACCAAGTCAGAATTATACCATTCTGAAACATTCTGGGATCTAGAATCAATGGACGGCTGATTTCCAGAATGTCAGGGTTTCCAAACTCTAGAATCCTTGCGTGTCTGAACTCGAGAGTCATTCAATGTCCACATTGCAGAACTCTGGATGTCTGAATTATAGAAGCACCAAATGTCCGCATTCTAGAATCGGAATGTGGCGGAATTCTAGAATGCAGAGCACGGCGGAATTCTAAAGACCTAAAATGCCTGCTATCCGGAAGTTAAGGTGTCTGACATCAAGAATGCTACCAAGTCAGAATTATACCATTCTGAAAGATTCTGGGATCTAGAATCAATGGACGGCTGAGCTCCAGAATATCAGGGTTACCAAACTCTAGAATCCTTGCGTGTCTGAACTCGAGAGTCATTCAATGTCCACATTCCAGAACTCTGGATGTCTGAATTATAGAAGCACCAAATGTCTGCATTCTAGAATCGGAATGTGGCGGAATTCTAGAATGCACAGCACGGCGGAATTCTAAACTCCTAAAATGGCTACTAGCCGAAAGTTAAGGTGTCTGATGACCAGAATGTTACTAGGTCAGCATTCTACCATTCTGAGAGATTCTGGGTTCTAGAATCAATGGACTGCAGAGTTCTGGAATGTCAGGGTGTCCAAACTCTAGAATCCTTCAGTGTTTGAACTCGAGAGTCATTCAATGTCCACATTGCAGAACTCTGGATGTCTGAATTATAGAAGCACCAAATGTCCGCATTCTAGAATCGGAATGTTGCGGAATTCTAGAATGCAGAGCACGGCGGAATTCTAAAGTCCTAAAATGCCTGCTATCCGGAAGTTAAGGTGTCTGACATCCAGAATGCTACCACGTCAGAATTATACCATTCTGAAAGATTCTGGGATCTAGAATCAATGGACGGCTGAGTTCCAGAATGTCAGGGTGGCAAGACTCTAGAATCCTTGCGTGTCTGAACTCGAGAGTCATTCAATGTCCACATTCCAGAACTCTGGATGTCTGTATTATAGAAGCACCAAATGTCTGCATTCTAGAATCGGAATGTGGCGGAATTCTAGAATGCACAGCACGGCGGAATTCTAAAGTCCTAAAATGCCTGCTCTCCGGAAGTTAAGGTGTCTGACATCCAGAATGATACTAGGTCAGCATTCTACCGTTCTGAGAGATTCTGGGTTCTAGAATCAATGGACGACAGAGATCTGGCATGTCAGGGTGTCCAAACTCTAGAATCCTTGCGTGTCTGAACTCGAGAGTCATTCATTGTCCACATTCCGGATCACAGGGTGTCTGAATTCCAGAAGCACCAAATGTCTGCATTCTAGAATCGGAATGTGGTAGAATTCTAGAATGCACAACACGGCGGAATTCTAAAGTCCTAAAATGCCTGCTATCCGGAAGTTAAGGTGTCTGACACCCAGAATGCTACCACATCAGAATTATACCATTCTGAATCATTCTGGGATCTAGAATCAATGGACGGGTGAGTTCCAGAATGTCAGGGTGGCAAAACTCTAGAATCCTGGCGTGTCTGAACTCGAGAGTCATTCAATGTCCACATTCCAGAACTCTGGATGTCTGAATTATAGAAGCAACAAATGTCTGCATTCTAGAATCGGAATGTGGCGGAATTCTAGAATGCACAGCACGGCGGAATTCTAAAGTCCTAAAATGCCTGCTATCCGGAAGTTATGGTGTCTGACATCAAGAATGCTACCACGTCAGAATTATACCATTCTGAAAGATTCTGGGATCTAGAATCAATGGACGGCTGAGTTCCAGAATGTCAGGGTGGCAAAACTCAAGAATCCTTGCGTGTCTGAACTCGAGAGTCATTCAATGTCCACATTCCGGATCACAGGGTGTCTGAATTCCAGAAGCACCAAATGTCTGCATTCTAGAATCGGAATGTGGCGGAATTCTAGAATGCACAACACGGCAGAATTCTGAAGTCCTTAAATTCCTGATATTCGGAAGTTAAGGAGTCTGACATCCAGAATGTTACTAGGTCATCATTCTACCGTTCTGAGAGATTCTGGGTTCTATAATCAATGGACGGCAGAGTTCTGGAATGTCAGGGTGTCCAAACTCTAGAATCCTTCCGTGTCTGAACTCCTGAGTCATTCAATGTCCACATTCCGGATCACAGGGTGTCTGAATCCCAGAAGCACCAAATGTATGCATTCCAGAAGCGGAATGTGGCGGAATTCTGGAATGCACAGCACGGCGGAATTCGAAAGTCCTAAAATGCCTGCAATCGGGAAGTTAAGGTGTCTGACATCCAGAATGCTACCACCTAAGAATTATACCATTCTGAAAGATTCTGGGATCTAGAATCAATGGACGGCTGAGTTCCAGAATGTCAGGGTGGCAAAACTCTAGAATCCTTGCGTGTCTGAACTCGAGAGTCATTCAATGTCCACATTCCAGGACTCTGGATGTCTGAAATATAGAAGCACCAAATGTCTGCAACCTAGAATCAGAATGTGGCGGAATTCTAGAATGCACAGCACGCGGAATTTTAAAGTCCTAAAATGCCTGCTATACGAAAGTCAAGGTGTCTGACATCCAGAATGTTACTAAGTCAGCATTCTACCGTTCTGAGAGATTCTGAGTTCTAGAATCAATGGATGGCAGAGTTCTGGAATGTCAGGGTGTTCAAACTCAAGAATACTTGCGTGTCTGAACTCGAGAGTCATTCAATGTCCACATTCCGCTTCACAGTGTGTCTGAATTCCAGAAGCACGAAATGTCTGCTTTCTAGAATCGGAATGTGGCGGAATTCTAGAATGCACAGCACGGCGGAATTCTAAAATCATAAAATGCCTGCTATCCGGAAGTTAAGGTGTCTGACATCAAGAATGCTACCAAGTCAGAATTATACCATTCTGAAAGATTCTGGGATCTAGAATCAATGGACGGCTGAGTTCCAGAATGTCAGGGTGGCAAAACTCTAGAATCCTTGCGTGTCTGAACTCGAGAGTCATTCAATGTCCACATTCCAGAACTCTGGATGTCTGAATTACAGAAGCACCAAATGTCTGCATTCAAGAATCGGAATGTGGCGGAATTCTAGAATGCACATCACGGCGGAATTCTAAAGTCCTGAAATGCCTGCTATCCGGAAGTTAAGGTGTCTGACATCAAGAATGCTACCAAGTCAGAATTATACCATTCTGAAAGATTCTGGGATCTAGAATCAATGGACGGCTGAGTTCCAGAATGTCAGGGTTTCCAAACTCTAGAATCCTTGCGTGTCTGAACTCGAGAGTCATTCAATGTCCACATTGCAGAACTCTGGATGTCTGAATTATAGAAGCACCAAATGTCCGCATTGTAGAATCGGAATGTGGTGGAATTCTAGAATGCAGAGCACGGCGGAATTCTAAAGTCCTAAAATGCCTGCTATCCGGAAGTTAAGGTGTCTGACATCAAGAATGCTACCAAGTCAGAATTATACCATTCTGAAAGATTCTGGGATCTAGAATCAATGGACGGCTGAGTTCCAGAATGTCAGGGTGGCAAAACTCAAGAATCCTTGCGTGTCTGAACTCGAGAGTCATTCAATGTCCACATTCCGGATCACAGGGTGTCTGAATTCCAGAAGAACCAAATGTCTGCATTCTAAAATCGGAATGTGGCGGAATTCTAGAATGCACAACACGGCAGAATTCTGAAGTCCTTAAATTCCTGATATTCGGAAGTTAAGGAGTCTGACATCCAGAATGTTACTAGGTGATCATTCTACCGTTCTGAGAGATTCTGGGTTCTAGAAGCAATGGACGGCAGAGTTCTGGAATGTCAGGGTGTCCAAACTCTAGAATCCTTCCGTGTCTGAACTCCTGAGTCATTCAATGTCCACATTCCGGATCACAGGGTGTCTGAATCCCAGAAGCACCAAATGTATGCATTCCAGAAGCGGAATGTGGCGGAATTCTGGAATGCACAGCACGGCGGAATTCGAAAGTCCTAAAATGCCTGCAATCGGGAAGTTAAGGTGTCTGACATCCAGAATGCTACCACGTCAGAATTATACCATTCTGAAAGATTCTGGGATCTAGAATCAATGGACGGCTGAGTTCCAGAATGTCAGGGTGGCAAAACTCTAGAATCCTTGCGTGTCTGAACTCGAGAGTCATTCAATGTCCACATTCCAGAACTCTGGATGTCTGAAATATAGAAGCACCAAATGTCTGCAACCTAGAATCAGAATGTGGCGGAATTCTAGAATGCACAGCACGGCGGAATTTTAAAGTCCTAAAATGCCTGCTATACGGAAGTCAAGGTGTCTGACATCCAGAATGTTACTAAGTCAGCATTCTACCGTTCTGAGAGATTCTGAGTTCTAGAATCAATGGATGGCAGAGTTCTGGAATGTCAGGGTGTTCAAACTCAAGAATACTTGCGTGTCTGAACTCGAGAGACATTCAATGTCCACATTCCGCATCACAGGGTGTCTGAATTCCAGAAGCACGAAATGTCTGCATTCTAGAATCGGAATGTGGCGGAATTCTAGAATGCACAGCACGGCGGAATTCTAAAGTCCTAAAATGCCTGCTCTCCGGAAGTTAAGGTGTCTGACATCCAGAATGATACTAGGTCAGCATTCTACCGTTCTGAGAGATTCTGGGTTCTAGAATCAATGGACGGCAGAGATCTGGCATGTCAGGGTGTCCAAACTCTAGAATCCTTGCGTGTCTGAACTCGAGAGTCATTCAATGTCCACATTCCGGATCACAGGGTGTCTGAATTCCAGAAGCACCAAATGTTTGCATTCTGGAATCGGAATGTGGTAGAATTCTAGAATGCACAACACAGCGGAATTCTAAAGTCCTAAAATGCCTGCTATCCGGAAGTTAAGGTGTCTGACACCCAGAATGCTACCACATCAGAATTATACCATTCTGAATCATTCTGGGATCTAGAATCAATGGACGGGTGAGTTCCAGAATGTCAGGGTGGCAAAACTCTAGAATCCTGGCGTGTCTGAACTCGAGAGTCATTCAATGTCCACATTCCAGAACTCTGGATGTCTGAATTATAGAAGCAACAAATGTCTGCATTCTAGAATCGGAATGTGGCGGAATTCTAGAATGCACAGCACGGCGGAATTCTAAAGTCCTAAAATGCCTGCTATCCGGAAGTTATGGTGTCTGACATCAAGAATGCTACCACGTCAGAATTATACCATTCTGAAAGATTCTGGGATCTAGAATCAATGGACGGCTGAGTTCCAGAATGTCAGGGTGGCAAAACTCAAGAATCCTTGCGTGTCTGAACTCGAGAGTCATTCAATGTCCACATTCCGGATCACAGGGTGTCTGAATTCCAGAAGCACCAAATGTCTGCATTCTAGAATCGGAATGTGGTGGAATTCTAGAATGCACAACACGGCAGAATTCTGAAGTCCTTAAATTCCTGATATTCGGAAGTTAAGGAGTCTGACATCCAGAATGTTACTAGGTCATCATTCTACCGTTCTGAGAGATTCTGGGTTCTAGAATCAATGGACGGCAGAGTTCTGGAATGTCAGGGTGTCCAAACTCTAGAATCCTTCCGTGTCTGAACTCCTGAGTCATTCAATGTCCACATTCCGGATCACAGGGTGTCTGAATCCCAGAAGCACCAAATGTATGCATTCCAGAAGCGGAATGTGGCGGAATTCTGGAATGCACAGCACAGCGGAATTCGAAAGTCCTAAAATGCCTGAAATCGGGAAGTTAAGGTGTCTGACATCCAGAATGCTACCACGTCAGAATTATACCATTCTGAAAGATTCTGGGATCTAGAATCAATGGACGGCTGAGTTCCAGAATGTCAGGGTGGCAAAACTCTAGAATCCTTGCGTGTCTGAACTCGAGAGTCATTCAATGTCCACATTCCAGAACTCTGGATGTCTGAAATATAGAAGCACCAAATGTCTGCAACCTAGAATCAGAATGTGGCGGAATTCTAGAATGCACAGCACGGCGGAATTTTAAAGTCCTAAAATGCCTGCTATACGAAAGTCAAGGTGTCTGACATCCAGAATGTTACTAAGTCAGCATTCTACCGTTCTGAGAGATTCTGAGTTCTAGAATCAATGGATGGCAGAGTTCTGGAATGTCAGGGTGTTCAAACTCAAGAATACTTGCCTGTCTGAACTCGAGAGTCATTCAATGTCCACATTCCGCATCACAGGGTGTCTGAATTCCAGAAGCACGAAATGTCTGCATTCTAGAATCGGAATGTGGCGGAATTCTAGAATGCACAGCACGGCGGAATTCTAAAATCATAAAATGCCTGCTATCCGGAAGTTAAGGTGTCTGACATCAAGAATGCTACCAAGTCAGAATTATACCATTCTGAAAGATTCTGGGATCTAGAATCAATGGACGGCTGAGTTCCAGAATGTCAGGGTGGCAAAACTCTAGAATCCTTGCGTGTCTGAACTCGAGAGTCATTCAATGTCCACATTCCAGAACTCTGGATGTCTGAATTACAGAAGCACCAAATGTCTGCATTCAAGAATCGGAATGTGGCGGAATTCTAGAATGCACATCACGGCGGAATTCTAAAGTCCTGAAATGCCTGCTATCCGGAAGTTAAGGTGTCTGACATCAAGAATGCTACCAAGTCAGAATTATACCATTCTGAAAGATTCTGGGATCTAGAATCAATGGACGGCTGAGTTCCAGAATGTCAGGGTTTCCAAACTCTAGAATCCTTGCGTGTCTGAACTCGAGAGTCATTCAATGTCCACATTGCAGAACTCTGGATGTCTGAATTATAGAAGCACCAAATGTCCGCATTGTAGAATCGGAATGTGGCGGAATTCTAGAATGCAGATCACGGCGGAATTCTAAAGTCCTAAAATGCCTGCTATCCGGAAGTTAATGTGTCTGACATCAAGAATGCTACCAAGTCAGAATTATACCATTCTGAAAGATTCTGGGATCTAGAATCAATGGACGGCTGAGCTCCAGAATGTCAGGGTTACCAAACTCTAGAATCCTTGCGTGTCTGAACTCGAGAGTCATTCAATGTCCACATTCCAGAACTCTGGATGTCTGAATTATAGAAGCACCAAATGTCTGCAATCTAGAATCGGAATGTGGCGGAATTCTAGAATGCACAGCACGGCGGAATTCTAAACCCCTAAAATGCCTACTAGCCGAAAGTTAAGGTGTCTGATGACCAGAATGTTACTAGGTCAGCATTCTACCGTTCTGAGAGATTCTGGGTTCTAGAATCAATGGACGGCAGAGTTCTGGAATGTCAGGGTGTCCAAACTCTAGAATCCTTCAGTGTTTGAACTCGAGAGTCATTCAATTTCCATATTCCGGGTCACAGGATGTCTGAATTCCAGAAGCACCAAATGTCTGCATTCTAGAATCGGAATGTGGCGGAATTCTAGAATGCACAGCACGGCGGAATTCGAAAGTCCTAAAATGCCTGCTATCCGGAAGTTAAGGTGTCTGACATCCAGAATGCTACCACGTCAGAATTATACCATTCTGAAAGATTCTGGGATCTAGAATCAATGGACGGCTGAGTTCCAGAATGTCAGGGTGGCAAAACTCTAGAATCCTTGCGTGTCTGAACTCGAGAGTCATACAATGTCCACATTCCAGAACTCTGGATGTCTGTATTATAGAAGCACCAAATGTCTGCATTCTAGAATCGGAATGTGGCGGAATTCTAGAATGCACAGCACGGCGGAATTCTAAAGTCCTAAAATGCCTGCTCTCCGGAAGTTAAGGTGTCTGACATCCAGAATGATACTAGGTCAGCATTCTACCGTTCTGAGAGATTCTGGGTTCTAGAATCAATGGACGGCAGAGATCTGGCATGTCAGGGTGTCCAAACTCTAGAATCCTTGCGTGTCTGAACTCGAGAGTCATTCAATGTCCACATTCCGGATCACAGGGTGTCTGAATTCCAGAAGCACCAAATGTTTGCATTCTGGAATCGGAATGTGGTAGAATTCTAGAATGCACAACACAGCGGAATTCTAAAGTCCTAAAATGCCTGCTATCCGGAAGTTAAGGTGTCTGACACCCAGAATGCTACCACATCAGAATTATACCATTCTGAATCATTCTGGGATCTAGAATCAATGGACGGGTGAGTTCCAGAATGTCAGGGTGGCAAAACTCTAGAATCCTGGCGTGTCTGAACTCGAGAGTCATTCAATGTCCACATTCCAGAACTCTGGATGTCTGAATTATAGAAGCAACAAATGTCTGCATTCTAGAATCGGAATGTGGCGGAATTCTAGAATGCACAGCACGGTGGAATTCTAAAGTCCTAAAATGCCTGCTATCCGGAAGTTATGGTGTCTGACATCAAGAATGCTACCACGTCAGAATTATACCATTCTGAAAGATTCTGGGATCTAGAATCAATGGACAGCTGAGTTCCAGAATGTCAGGGTGGCAAAACTCAAGAATCCTTGCGTGTCTGAACTCGAGAGTCATTCAATGTCCACATTCCGGATCACAGGGTGTCTGAATTCCAGAAGCACCAAATGTCTGCATTCTAGAATCGGAATGTGGCGGAATTCTAGAATGCACAACACGGCAGAATTCTGAAGTCCTTAAATTCCTGATATTCGGAAGTTAAGGAGTCTGACATCCAGAATGTTACTAGGTCATCATTCTACCGTTCTGAGAGATTCTGGGTTCTAGAATCAATGGACGGCAGAGTTCTGGAATGTCAGGGTGTCCAAACTCTAGAATCCTTCCGTGTCTGAACTCCTGAGTCATTCAATGTCCACATTCCGGATCACAGGGTGTCTGAATTCCTGAAGCACCAAATGTATGCATTCCAGAAGCGGAATGTGGCGGAATTCTGGAATGCACAGCACAGCGGAATTCGAAAGTCCTAAAATGCCTGAAATCGGGAAGTTAAGGTGTCTGACATCCAGAATGCTACCACGTCAGAATTATACCATTCTGAAAGATTCTGGGATCTAGAATCAATGGACGGCTGAGTTCCAGAATGTCAGGGTGGCAAAACTCTAGAATCCTTGCGTGTCTGAACTCGAGAGTCATTCAATGTCCACATTCCAGAACTCTGGATGTCTGAAATATAGAAGCACCAAATGTCTGCAACCTAGAATCAGAATGTGGCGGAATTCTAGAATGCACAGCACGGCGGAATTTTAAAGTCCTAAAATGCCTGCTATACGAAAGTCAAGGTGTCTGACATCCAGAATGTTACTAAGTCAGCATTCTACCGTTCTGAGAGATTCTGAGTTCTAGAATCAATGGATGGCAGAGTTCTGGAATGTCAGGGTGTTCAAACTCAAGAATACTTGCCTGTCTGAACTCGAGAGTCATTCAATGTCCACATTCCGCATCACAGGGTGTCTGAATTCCAGAAGCACGAAATGTCTGCATTCTAGAATCGGAATGTGGCGGAATTCTAGAATGCACAGCACGGCGGAATTCTAAAATCATAAAATGCCTGCTATCCGGAAGTTAAGGTGTCTGACATCAAGAATGCTACCAAGTCAGAATTATACCATTCTGAAAGATTCTGGGATCTAGAATCAATGGACGGCTGAGTTCCAGAATGTCAGGGTGGCAAAACTCTAGAATCCTTGCGTGTCTGAACTCGAGAGTCATTCAATGTCCACATTCCAGAACTCTGGATGTCTGAATTACAGAAGCACCAAATGTCTGCATTCAAGAATCGGAATGTGGCGGAATTCTAGAATGCACATCACGGCGGAATTCTAAAGTCCTGAAATGCCTGCTATCCGGAAGTTAAGGTGTCTGACATCAAGAATGCTACCAAGTCAGAATTATACCATTCTGAAAGATTCTGGGATCTAGAATCAATGGACGGCTGAGTTCCAGAATGTCAGGGTTTCCAAACTCTAGAATCCTTGCGTGTCTGAACTCGAGAGTCATTCAATGTCCACATTGCAGAACTCTGGATGTCTGAATTATAGAAGCACCAAATGTCCGCATTGTAGAATCGGAATGTGGCGGAATTCTAGAATGCAGAGCACGGCGGAATTCTAAAGTCCTAAAATGCCTGCTATCCGGAAGTTAAGGTGTCTGACATCAAGAATGCTACCAAGTCAGAATTATACCATTCTGAAAGATTCTGGGATCTAGAATCAATGGACGGCTGAGCTCCAGAATGTCAGGGTTACCAAACTCTAGAATCCTTGCGTGTCTGAACTCGAGAGTCATTCAATGTCCACATTCCAGAACTCTGGATGTCTGAATTATAGAAGCACCAAATGTCTGCAATCTAGAATCGGAATGTGGCGGAATTCTAGAATGCACAGCACGGCGGAATTCTAAACCCCTAAAATGCCTACTAGCCGAAAGTTAAGGTGTCTGATGACCAGAATGTTACTAGGTCAGCATTCTACCGTTCTGAGAGATTCTGGGTTCTAGAATCAATGGACGGCAGAGTTCTGGAATGTCAGGGTGTCCAAACTCTAGAATCCTTCAGTGTTTGAACTCGAGAGTCATTCAATTTCCATATTCCGGGTCACAGGATGTCTGAATTCCAGAAGCACCAAATGTCTGCATTCTAGAATCGGAATGTGGCGGAATTCTAGAATGCACAGCACGGCGGAATTCGAAAGTCCTAAAATGCCTGCTATCCGGAAGTTAAGGTGTCTGACATCCAGAATGCTACCACGTCAGAATTATACCATTCTGAAAGATTCTGGGATCTAGAATCAATGGACGGCTGAGTTCCAGAATGTCAGGGTGGCAAAACTCTAGAATCCTTGCGTGTCTGAACTCGAGAGTCATACAATGTCCACATTCCAGAACTCTGGATGTCTGTATTATAGAAGCACCAAATGTCTGCATTCTAGAATCGGAATGTGGCGGAATTCTAGAATGCACAGCACGGCGGAATTCTAAAGTCCTAAAATGCCTGCTCTCCGGAAGTTAAGGTGTCTGACATCCAGAATGATACTAGGTCAGCATTCTACCGTTCTGAGAGATTCTGGGTTCTAGAATCAATGGACGGCAGAGATCTGGCATGTCAGGGTGTCCAAACTCTAGAATCCTTGCGTGTCTGAACTCGAGAGTCATTCAATGTCCACATTCCGGATCACAGGGTGTCTGAATTCCAGAAGCACCAAATGTCTGCATTCTAGAATCGGAATGTGGTAGAATTCTAGAATGCACAACACGGCGGAATTCTAAAGTCCTAAAATGCCTGCTATCCGGAAGTTAAGGTGTCTGACACCCAGAATGCTTCCACATCAGCATTATACCATTCTGAATCATTCTGGGATCTAGAATCAATGGACGGGTGAGTTCCAGAATGTCAGGGTGGCAAAACTCTAGAATCCTGGCGTGTCTGAACTCGAGAGTCATTCCATGTCCACATTCCAGAACTCTGGATGTCTGAATTATAGAAGCAACAAATGTCTGCATTCTAGAATCGGAATGTGGCGGAATTCTAGAATGCACAGCACGGCGGAATTCTAAAGTCCTAAAATGCCTGCTATCCGGAAGTTAAGGTGTCTGACATCAAGAATGCTACCACGTCAGAATTATACCATTCTGAAAGATTCTGGGATCTAGAATTAATGGACGGCTGAGTTCCAGAATGTCAGGGTGGAAAAACTCAAGAATCCTTGCGTGTCTGAACTCGAGAGTCATTCAATGTCCACATTCCGGATCACAGGGTGTCTGAATTCCAGAAGCACCAAATGTCTGCATTCTAGAATCAGAATGTGGCGGAATTCTAGAATGCACAACACGGCAGAATTCTGAAGTCCTTAAATTCCTGATATTCGGAAGTTAAGGAGTCTGACATCCAGAATGTTACTAGGTCATCATTCTACCGTTCTGAGAGATTCTGGGTTCTAGAATCAATGGACGGCAGAGTTCTGGAATGTCAGGGTGTCCAAACTCTAGAATCCTTCCGTGTCTGAACTCCTGAGTCATTCAATGTCCACATTACGGATCACAGGGTGTCTGAATCCCAGAAGCACCAAATGTATGCATTCCAGAAGCGGAATGTGGCGGAATTCTGGAATGCACAGCACGGCGGAATTCGAAAGTCCTAAAATGCCTGCAATCGGTAAGTTACGGTGTCTGACATCCAGAATGCTACCACGTCAGAATTATACCATTCTGAAAGATTCTGGGATCTAGAATCAATGGACGGCTGAGTTCCAGAATGTCAGGGTGGCAAAACTCTAGAATCCTTGCGTGTCTGAACTCGAGAGTCATTCAATGTCCACATTCCAGAACTCTGGATGTCTGAAATATAGAAGCACCAAATGTCTGCAACCTAGAAACAGAATGTGGCGGAATTCTAGAATGCACAGCACGGCGGAATTTTAAAGTCCTAAAATGCCTGCTATACGGAAGTCAAGGTGTCAGACATCCAGAATGCTACCACGTCAGAATTATACCATTCTGAAAGATTCTGGGATCTACAATCAATGGACGGCTGAGTTCCAGAATGTCAGGGTGGCAAAACTCTAGAATCCTTGCGTGTCTGAACTCGAGAGTCATACAATGTCCACATTCCAGAACTCTGGATGTCTGTATTATAGAAGCACCAAATGTCTGCATTCTAGAATCGGAATGTGGCGGAATTCTAGAATGCACAGCACGGCGGAATTCTAAAGTCCTAAAATGCCTGCTCTCCGGAAGTTAAGGTGTCTGACATCCAGAATGATACTAGGTCAGCATTCTACCGTTCTGAGAGATTCTGGGTTCTAGAATCAATGGACGGCAGAGATCTGGCATGTCAGGGTGTCCAAACTCTAGAATCCTTGCGTGTCTGAACTCGAGAGTCATTCAATGTCCACATTCCGGATCACAGGGTGTCTGAATTCCAGAAGCACCAAATGTTTGCATTCTGGAATCGGAATGTGGTAGAATTCTAGAATGCACAACACAGCGGAATTCTAAAGTCCTAAAATGCCTGCTATCCGGAAGTTAAGGTGTCTGACACCCAGAATGCTACCACATCAGAATTATACCATTCTGAATCATTCTGGGATCTAGAATCAATGGACGGGTGAGTTCCAGAATGTCAGGGTGGCAAAACTCTAGAATCCTGGCGTGTCTGAACTCGAGAGTCATTCAATGTCCACATTCCAGAACTCTGGATGTCTGAATTATAGAAGCAACAAATGTCTGCATTCTAGAATCGGAATGTGGCGGAATTCTAGAATGCACAGCACGGCGGAATTCTAAAGTCCTAAAATGCCTGCTATCCGGAAGTTATGGTGTCTGACATCAAGAATGCTACCACGTCAGAATTATACCATTCTGAAAGATTCTGGGATCTAGAATCAATGGACGGCTGAGTTCCAGAATGTCAGGGTGGCAAAACTCAAGAATCCTTGCGTGTCTGAACTCGAGAGTCATTCAATGTCCACATTCCGGATCACAGGGTGTCTGAATTCCAGAAGCACCAAATGTCTGCATTCTAGAATCGGAATGTGGTGGAATTCTAGAATGCACAACACGGCAGAATTCTGAAGTCCTTAAATTCCTGATATTCGGAAGTTAAGGAGTCTGACATCCAGAATGTTACTAGGTCATCATTCTACCGTTCTGAGAGATTCTGGGTTCTAGAATCAATGGACGGCAGAGTTCTGGAATGTCAGGGTGTCCAAACTCTAGAATCCTTCCGTGTCTGAACTCCTGAGTCATTCAATGTCCACATTCCGGATCACAGGGTGTCTGAATCCCAGAAGCACCAAATGTATGCATTCCAGAAGCGGAATGTGGCGGAATTCTGGAATGCACAGCACAGCGGAATTCGAAAGTCCTAAAATGCCTGAAATCGGGAAGTTAAGGTGTCTGACATCCAGAATGCTACCACGTCAGAATTATACCATTCTGAAAGATTCTGGGATCTAGAATCAATGGACGGCTGAGTTCCAGAATGTCAGGGTGGCAAAACTCTAGAATCCTTGCGTGTCTGAACTCGAGAGTCATTCAATGTCCACATTCCAGAACTCTGGATGTCTGAAATATAGAAGCACCAAATGTCTGCAACCTAGAATCAGAATGTGGCGGAATTCTAGAATGCACAGCACGGCGGAATTTTAAAGTCCTAAAATGCCTGCTATACGAAAGTCAAGGTGTCTGACATCCAGAATGTTACTAAGTCAGCATTCTACCGTTCTGAGAGATTCTGAGTTCTAGAATCAATGGATGGCAGAGTTCTGGAATGTCAGGGTGTTCAAACTCAAGAATACTTGCCTGTCTGAACTCGAGAGTCATTCAATGTCCACATTCCGCATCACAGGGTGTCTGAATTCCAGAAGCACGAAATGTCTGCATTCTAGAATCGGAATGTGGCGGAATTCTAGAATGCACAGCACGGCGGAATTCTAAAATCATAAAATGCCTGCTATCCGGAAGTTAAGGTGTCTGACATCAAGAATGCTACCAAGTCAGAATTATACCATTCTGAAAGATTCTGGGATCTAGAATCAATGGACGGCTGAGTTCCAGAATGTCAGGGTGGCAAAACTCTAGAATCCTTGCCTGTCTGAACTCGAGAGTCATTCAATGTCCACATTCCAGAACTCTGGATGTCTGAATTACAGAAGCACCAAATGTCTGCATTCAAGAATCGGAATGTGGCGGAATTCTAGAATGCACATCACGGCGGAATTCTAAAGTCCTGAAATGCCTGCTATCCGGAAGTTAAGGTGTCTGACATCAAGAATGCTACCAAGTCAGAATTATACCATTCTGAAAGATTCTGGGATCTAGAATCAATGGACGGCTGAGTTCCAGAATGTCAGGGTTTCCAAACTCTAGAATCCTTGCGTGTCTGAACTCGAGAGTCATTCAATGTCCACATTGCAGAACTCTGGATGTCTGAATTATAGAAGCACCAAATGTCCGCATTGTAGAATCGGAATGTGGCGGAATTCTAGAATGCAGATCACGGCGGAATTCTAAAGTCCTAAAATGCCTGCTATCCGGAAGTTAAGGTGTCTGACATCAAGAATGCTACCAAGTCAGAATTATACCATTCTGAAAGATTCTGGGATCTAGAATCAATGGACGGCTGAGCTCCAGAATGTCAGGGTTACCAAACTCTAGAATCCTTGCGTGTCTGAACTCGAGAGTCATTCAATGTCCACATTCCAGAACTCTGGATGTCTGAATTATAGAAGCACCAAATGTCTGCAATCTAGAATCGGAATGTGGCGGAATTCTAGAATGCACAGCACGGCGGAATTCTAAACCCCTAAAATGCCTACTAGCCGAAAGTTAAGGTGTCTGATGACCAGAATGTTACTAGGTCAGCATTCTACCGTTCTGAGAGATTCTGGGTTCTAGAATCAATGGACGGCAGAGTTCTGGAATGTCAGGGTGTCCAAACTCTAGAATCCTTCAGTGTTTGAACTCGAGAGTCATTCAATTTCCATATTCCGGGTCACAGGATGTCTGAATTCCAGAAGCACCAAATGTCTGCATTCTAGAATCGGAATGTGGCGGAATTCTAGAATGCACAGCACGGCGGAATTCGAAAGTCCTAAAATGCCTGCTATCCGGAAGTTAAGGTGTCTGACATCCAGAATGCTACCACGTCAGAATTATACCATTCTGAAAGATTCTGGGATCTAGAATCAATGGACGGCTGAGTTCCAGAATGTCAGGGTGGCAAAACTCTAGAATCCTTGCGTGTCTGAACTCGAGAGTCATACAATGTCCACATTCCAGAACTCTGGATGTCTGTATTATAGAAGCACCAAATGTCTGCATTCTAGAATCGGAATGTGGCGGAATTCTAGAATGCACAGCACGGCGGAATTCTAAAGTCCTAAAATGCCTGCTCTCCGGAAGTTAAGGTGTCTGACATCCAGAATGATACTAGGTCAGCATTCTACCGTTCTGAGAGATTCTGGGTTCTAGAATCAATGGACGGCAGAGATCTGGCATGTCAGGGTGTCCAAACTCTAGAATCCTTGCGTGTCTGAACTCGAGAGTCATTCAATGTCCACATTCCGGATCACAGGGTGTCTGAATTCCAGAAGCACCAAATGTTTGCATTCTGGAATCGGAATGTGGTAGAATTCTAGAATGCACAACACAGCGGAATTCTAAAGTCCTAAAATGCCTGCTATCCGGAAGTTAAGGTGTCTGACACCCAGAATGCTACCACATCAGAATTATACCATTCTGAATCATTCTGGGATCTAGAATCAATGGACGGGTGAGTTCCAGAATGTCAGGGTGGCAAAACTCTAGAATCCTGGCGTGTCTGAACTCGAGAGTCATTCAATGTCCACATTCCAGAACTCTGGATGTCTGAATTATAGAAGCAACAAATGTCTGCATTCTAGAATCGGAATGTGGCGGAATTCTAGAATGCACAGCACGGTGGAATTCTAAAGTCCTAAAATGCCTGCTATCCGGAAGTTATGGTGTCTGACATCAAGAATGCTACCACGTCAGAATTATACCATTCTGAAAGATTCTGGGATCTAGAATCAATGGACAGCTGAGTTCCAGAATGTCAGGGTGGCAAAACTCAAGAATCCTTGCGTGTCTGAACTCGAGAGTCATTCAATGTCCACATTCCGGATCACAGGGTGTCTGAATTCCAGAAGCACCAAATGTCTGCATTCTAGAATCGGAATGTGGCGGAATTCTAGAATGCACAACACGGCAGAATTCTGAAGTCCTTAAATTCCTGATATTCGGAAGTTAAGGAGTCTGACATCCAGAATGTTACTAGGTCATCATTCTACCGTTCTGAGAGATTCTGGGTTCTAGAATCAATGGACGGCAGAGTTCTGGAATGTCAGGGTGTCCAAACTCTAGAATCCTTCCGTGTCTGAACTCCTGAGTCATTCAATGTCCACATTCCGGATCACAGGGTGTCTGAATTCCTGAAGCACCAAATGTATGCATTCCAGAAGCGGAATGTGGCGGAATTCTGGAATGCACAGCACAGCGGAATTCGAAAGTCCTAAAATGCCTGAAATCGGGAAGTTAAGGTGTCTGACATCCAGAATGCTACCACGTCAGAATTATACCATTCTGAAAGATTCTGGGATCTAGAATCAATGGACGGCTGAGTTCCAGAATGTCAGGGTGGCAAAACTCTAGAATCCTTGCGTGTCTGAACTCGAGAGTCATTCAATGTCCACATTCCAGAACTCTGGATGTCTGAAATATAGAAGCACCAAATGTCTGCAACCTAGAATCAGAATGTGGCGGAATTCTAGAATGCACAGCACGGCGGAATTTTAAAGTCCTAAAATGCCTGCTATACGAAAGTCAAGGTGTCTGACATCCAGAATGTTACTAAGTCAGCATTCTACCGTTCTGAGAGATTCTGAGTTCTAGAATCAATGGATGGCAGAGTTCTGGAATGTCAGGGTGTTCAAACTCAAGAATACTTGCCTGTCTGAACTCGAGAGTCATTCAATGTCCACATTCCGCATCACAGGGTGTCTGAATTCCAGAAGCAAGAAATGTCTGCATTCTAGAATCGGAATGTGGCGGAATTCTAGAATGCACAGCACGGCGGAATTCTAAAATCATAAAATGCCTGCTATCCGGAAGTTAAGGTGTCTGACATCAAGAATGCTACCAAGTCAGAATTATACCATTCTGAAAGATTCTGGGATCTAGAATCAATGGACGGCTGAGTTCCAGAATGTCAGGGTGGCAAAACTCTAGAATCCTTGCGTGTCTGAACTCGAGAGTCATTCAATGTCCACATTCCAGAACTCTGGATGTCTGAATTACAGAAGCACCAAATGTCTGCATTCAAGAATCGGAATGTGGCGGAATTCTAGAATGCACATCACGGCGGAATTCTAAAGTCCTGAAATGCCTGCTATCCGGAAGTTAAGGTGTCTGACATCAAGAATGCTACCAAGTCAGAATTATACCATTCTGAAAGATTCTGGGATCTAGAATCAATGGACGGCTGAGTTCCAGAATGTCAGGGTTTCCAAACTCTAGAATCCTTGCGTGTCTGAACTCGAGAGTCATTCAATGTCCACATTGCAGAACTCTGGATGTCTGAATTATAGAAGCACCAAATGTCCGCATTGTAGAATCGGAATGTGGCGGAATTCTAGAATGCAGAGCACGGCGGAATTCTAAAGTCCTAAAATGCCTGCTATCCGGAAGTTAAGGTGTCTGACATCAAGAATGCTACCAAGTCAGAATTATACCATTCTGAAAGATTCTGGGATCTAGAATCAATGGACGGCTGAGCTCCAGAATGTCAGGGTTACCAAACTCTAGAATCCTTGCGTGTCTGAACTCGAGAGTCATTCAATGTCCACATTCCAGAACTCTGGATGTCTGAATTATAGAAGCACCAAATGTCTGCAATCTAGAATCGGAATGTGGCGGAATTCTAGAATGCACAGCACGGCGGAATTCTAAACCCCTAAAATGCCTACTAGCCGAAAGTTAAGGTGTCTGATGACCAGAATGTTACTAGGTCAGCATTCTACCGTTCTGAGAGATTCTGGGTTCTAGAATCAATGGACGGCAGAGTTCTGGAATGTCAGGGTGTCCAAACTCTAGAATCCTTCATTGTTTGAACTCGAGAGTCATTCAATTTCCATATTCCGGGTCACAGGATGTCTGAATTCCAGAAGCACCAAATGTCTGCATTCTAGAATCGGAATGTGGCGGAATTCTAGAATGCACAGCACGGCGGAATTCGAAAGTCCTAAAATGCCTGCTATCCGGAAGTTAAGGTGTCTGACATCCAGAATGCTACCACGTCAGAATTATACCATTCTGAAAGATTCTGGGATCTAGAATCAATGGACGGCTGAGTTCCAGAATGTCAGGGTGGCAAAACTCTAGAATCCTTGCGTGTCTGAACTCGAGAGTCATACAATGTCCACATTCCAGAACTCTGGATGTCTGTATTATAGAAGCACCAAATGTCTGCATTCTAGAATCGGAATGTGGCGGAATTCTAGAATGCACAGCACGGCGGAATTCTAAAGTCCTAAAATGCCTGCTCTCCGGAAGTTAAGGTGTCTGACATCCAGAATGATACTAGGTCAGCATTCTACCGTTCTGAGAGATTCTGGGTTCTAGAATCAATGGACGGCAGAGATCTGGCATGTCAGGGTGTCCAAACTCTAGAATCCTTGCGTGTCTGAACTCGAGAGTCATTCAATGTCCACATTCCGGATCACAGGGTGTCTGAATTCCAGAAGCACCAAATGTCTGCATTCTAGAATCGGAATGTGGTAGAATTCTAGAATGCACAACACGGCGGAATTCTAAAGTCCTAAAATGCCTGCTATCCGGAAGTTAAGGTGTCTGACACCCAGAATGCTTCCACATCAGCATTATACCATTCTGAATCATTCTGGGATCTAGAATCAATGGACGGGTGAGTTCCAGAATGTCAGGGTGGCAAAACTCTAGAATCCTGGCGTGTCTGAACTCGAGAGTCATTCCATGTCCACATTCCAGAACTCTGGATGTCTGAATTATAGAAGCAACAAATGTCTGCATTCTAGAATCGGAATGTGGCGGAATTCTAGAATGCACAGCACGGCGGAATTCTAAAGTCCTAAAATGCCTGCTATCCGGAAGTTAAGGTGTCTGACATCAAGAATGCTACCACGTCAGAATTATACCATTCTGAAAGATTCTGGGATCTAGAATTAATGGACGGCTGAGTTCCAGAATGTCAGGGTGGCAAAACTCAAGAATCCTTGCGTGTCTGAACTCGAGAGTCATTCAATGTCCACATTCCGGATCACAGGGTGTCTGAATTCCAGAAGCACCAAATGTCTGCATTCTAGAATCAGAATGTGGCGGAATTCTAGAATGCACAACACGGCAGAATTCTGAAGTCCTTAAATTCCTGATATTCGGAAGTTAAGGAGTCTGACATCCAGAATGTTACTAGGTCATCATTCTACCGTTCTGAGAGATTCTGGGTTCTAGAATCAATGGACGGCAGAGTTCTGGAATGTCAGGGTGTCCAAACTCTAGAATCCTTCCGTGTCTGAACTCCTGAGTCATTCAATGTCCACATTACGGATCACAGGGTGTCTGAATCCCAGAAGCACCAAATGTATGCATTCCAGAAGCGGAATGTGGCGGAATTCTGGAATGCACAGCACGGCGGAATTCGAAAGTCCTAAAATGCCTGCAATCGGTAAGTTACGGTGTCTGACATCCAGAATGCTACCACGTCAGAATTATACCATTCTGAAAGATTCTGGGATCTAGAATCAATGGACGGCTGAGTTCCAGAATGTCAGGGTGGCAAAACTCTAGAATCCTTGCGTGTCTGAACTCGAGAGTCATTCAATGTCCACATTCCAGAACTCTGGATGTCTGAAATATAGAAGCACCAAATGTCTGCAACCTAGAAACAGAATGTGGCGGAATTCTAGAATGCACAGCACGGCGGAATTTTAAAGTCCTAAAATGCCTGCTATACGGAAGTCAAGGTGTCAGACATCCAGAATGCTACCACGTCAGAATTATACCATTCTGAAAGATTCTGGGATCTACAATCAATGGACGGCTGAGTTCCAGAATGTCAGGGTGGCAAAACTCTAGAATCCTTGCGTGTCTGAACTCGAGAGTCATACAATGTCCACATTCCAGAACTCTGGATGTCTGTATTATAGAAGCACCAAATGTCTGCATTCTAGAATCGGAATGTGGCGGAATTCTAGAATGCACAGCACGGCGGAATTCTAAAGTCCTAAAATGCCTGCTCTCCGGAAGTTAAGGTGTCTGACATCCAGAATGATACTAGGTCAGCATTCTACCGTTCTGAGAGATTCTGGGTTCTAGAATCAATGGACGACAGAGATCTGGCATGTCAGGGTGTCCAAACTCTAGAATCCTTGCGTGTCTGAACTCGAGAGTCATTCAATGTCCACATTCCGGATCACAGGGTGTCTGAATTCCAGAAGCACCAAATGTTTGCATTCTGGAATCGGAACGTGGTAGAATTCTAGAATGCACAACACGGCGGAATTCTAAAGTCCTAAAATGCCTGCTATCCGGAAGTTAAGGTGTCTGACACCCAGAATGCTACCACATCAGAATTATACCATTCTGAATCATTCTGGGATCTAGAATCAATGGACGGGTGAGTTCCAGAATGTCAGGGTGGCAAAACTCTAGAATCCTGGCGTGTCTGAACTCGAGAGTCATTCAATGTCCACATTCCAGAACTCTGGATGTCTGAATTATAGAAGCAACAAATGTCTGCATTCTAGAATCGGAATGTGGCGGAATTCTAGAATGCACAGCACGGCGGAATTCTAAAGTCCTAAAATGCCTGCTATCCGGAAGTTATGGTGTCTGACATCAAGAATGCTACCACGTCAGAATTATACCATACTGAAAGATTCTGGGATCTAGAATCAATGGACGGCTGAGTTCCAGAATGTCAGGGTGGCAAAACTCAAGAATCCTTGCGTGTCTGAACTCGAGAGTCATTCAATGTCCACATTCCGGATCACAGGGTGTCTGAATTCCAGAAGCACCAAATGTCTGCATTCTAGAATCGGAATGTGGCGGAATTCTAGAATGCACAACACGGCAGAATTCTGAAGTCCTTAAATTCCTGATATTCGGAAGTTAAGGAGTCTGACACCAGAATGTTACTAGGTCATCATTCTACCGTTCTGAGAGATTCTGGGTTCTAGAATCAATGGACGGCAGAGTTCTGGAATGTCAGGGTGTCCAAACTCTAGAATCCTTCCGTGTCTGAACTCCTGAGTCATTCAATGTCCACATTCCGGATCACAGGGTGTCTGAATCCCAGAAGCACCAAATGTATGCATTCCAGAAGCGGAATGTGGCGGAATTCTGGAATGCACAGCACAGCGGAATTCGAAAGTCCTAAAATGCCTGAAATCGGGAAGTTAAGGTGTCTGACATCCAGAATGCTACCACGTCAGAATTATACCATTCTGAAAGATTCTGGGATCTAGAATCAATGGACGGCTGAGTTCCAGAATGTCAGGGTGGCAAAACTCTAGAATCCTTGCGTGTCTGAACTCGAGAGTCATTCAATGTCCACATTCCAGAACTCTGGATGTCTGAAATATAGAAGCACCAAATGTCTGCAACCTAGAATCAGAATGTGGCGGAATTCTAGAATGCACAGCACGGCGGAATTTTAAAGTCCTAAAATGCCTGCTATACGAAAGTCAAGGTGTCTGACATCCAGAATGTTACTAAGTCAGCATTCTACCGTTCTGAGAGATTCTGAGTTCTAGAATCAATGGATGGCAGAGTTCTGGAATGTCAGGGTGTTCAAACTCAAGAATACTTGCCTGTCTGAACTCGAGAGTCATTCAATGTCCACATTCCGCATCACAGGGTGTCTGAATTCCAGAAGCATGAAATGTCTGCATTCTAGAATCGGAATGTGGCGGAATTCTAGAATGCACAGCACGGCGGAATTCTAAAATCATAAAATGCCTGCTATCCGGAAGTTAAGGTGTCTGACATCAAGAATGCTACCAAGTCAGAATTATACCATTCTGAAAGATTCTGGGATCTAGAATCAATGGACGGCTGAGTTCCAGAATGTCAGGGTGGCAAAACTCTAGAATCCTTGCGTGTCTGAACTCGAGAGTCATTCAATGTCCACATTCCAGAACTCTGGATGTCTGAATTACAGAAGCACCAAATGTCTGCATTCAAGAATCGGAATGTGGCGGAATTCTAGAATGCAGAGCACGGCGGAATTCTAAAGTCCTAAAATGCCTGCTATCCGGAAGTTAAGGTGTCTGACATCAAGAATGCTACCAAGTCAGAATTATACCATTCTGAAAGATTCTGGGATCTAGAATCAATGGACGGCTGAGCTCCAGAATGTCAGGGTTACCAAACTCTAGAATCCTTGCGTGTCTGAACTCGAGAGTCATTCAATGTCCACATTCCAGAACTCTGGATGTCTGAATTATAGAAGCACCAAATGTCTGCAATCTAGAATCGGAATGTGGCAGAATTCTAGAATGCACAGCACGGCGGAATTCTAAACTCCTAAAATGCCTACTAGCCGAAAGTTAAGGTGTCTGATGACCAGAATGTTACTAGGTCAGCATTCTACCGTTCTGAGAGATTCTGGGTTCTAGAATCAATGGACGACAGAGATCTGGCATGTCAGGGTGTCCAAACTCTAGAATCCTTGCGTGTCTGAACTCGAGAGTCATTCATTGTCCACATTCCGGATCACAGGGTGTCTGAATTCCAGAAGCACCAAATGTCTGCATTCTAGAATCGGAATGTGGTAGAATTCTAGAATGCACAACACGGCGGAATTCTAAAGTCCTAAAATGCCTGCTATCCGGAAGTTAAGGTGTCTGACACCCAGAATGCTACCACATCAGAATTATACCATTCTGAATCATTCTGGGATCTAGAATCAATGGACGGGTGAGTTCCAGAATGTCAGGGTGGCAAAACTCTAGAATCCTGGCGTGTCTGAACTCGAGAGTCATTCAATGTCCACATTCCAGAACTCTGGATGTCTGAATTATAGAAGCAACAAATGTCTGCATTCTAGAATCGGAATGTGGCGGAATTCTAGAATGCACAGCACGGCGGAATTCTAAAGTCCTAAAATGCCTGCTATCCGGAAGTTATGGTGTCTGACATCAAGAATGCTACCACGTCAGAATTATACCATTCTGAAAGATTCTGGGATCTAGAATCAATGGACGGCTGAGTTCCAGAATGTCAGGGTGGCAAAACTCAAGAATCCTTGCGTGTCTGAACTCGAGAGTCATTCAATGTCCACATTCCGGATCACAGGGTGTCTGAATTCCAGAAGCACCAAATGTCTGCATTCTAGAATCGGAATGTGGCGGAATTCTAGAATGCACAACACGGCAGAATTCTGAAGTCCTTAAATTCCTGATATTCGGAAGTTAAGGAGTCTGACATCCAGAATGTTACTAGGTCATCATTCTACCGTTCTGAGAGATTCTGGGTTCTATAATCAATGGACGGCAGAGTTCTGGAATGTCAGGGTGTCCAAACTCTAGAATCCTTCCGTGTCTGAACTCCTGAGTCATTCAATGTCCACATTCCGGATCACAGGGTGTCTGAATCCCAGAAGCACCAAATGTATGCATTCCAGAAGCGGAATGTGGCGGAATTCTGGAATGCACAGTACGGCGGAATTCGAAAGTCCTAAAATGCCTGCAATCGGGAAGTTAAGGTGTCTGACATCCAGAATGCTACCACCTAAGAATTATACCATTCTGAAAGATTCTGGGATCTAGAATCAATGGACGGCTGAGTTCCAGAATGTCAGGGTGGCAAAACTCTAGAATCCTTGCGTGTCTGAACTCGAGAGTCATTCAATGTCCACATTCCAGGACTCTGGATGTCTGAAATATAGAAGCACCAAATGTCTGCAACCTAGAATCAGAATGTGGCGGAATTCTAGAATGCACAGCACGCGGAATTTTAAAGTCCTAAAATGCCTGCTATACGAAAGTCAAGGTGTCTGACATCCAGAATGTTACTAAGTCAGCATTCTACCGTTCTGAGAGATTCTGAGTTCTAGAATCAATGGATGGCAGAGTTCTGGAATGTCAGGGTGTTCAAACTCAAGAATACTTGCGTGTCTGAACTCGAGAGTCATTCAATGTCCACATTCCGCTTCACAGTGTGTCTGAATTCCAGAAGCACGAAATGTCTGCTTTCTATAATCGGAATGTGGCGGAATTCTAGAATGCACAGCACGGCGGAATTCTAAAATCATAAAATGCCTGCTATCCGGAAGTTAAGGTGTCTGACATCAAGAATGCTACCAAGTCAGAATTATACCATTCTGAAAGATTCTGGGATCTAGAATCAATGGACGGCTGAGTTCCAGAATGTCAGGGTGGCAAAACTCTAGAATCCTTGCGTGTCTGAACTCGAGAGTCATTCAATGTCCACATTCCAGAACTCTGGATGTCTGAATTACAGAAGCACCAAATGTCTGCATTCAAGAATCGGAATGTGGCGGAATTCTAGAATGCACATCACGGCGGAATTCTAAAGTCCTGAAATGCCTGCTATCCGGAAGTTAAGGTGTCTGACATCAAGAATGCTACCAAGTCAGAATTATACCATTCTGAAAGATTCTGGGATCTAGAATCAATGGACGGCTGAGTTCCAGAATGTCAGGGTTTCCAAACTCTAGAATCCTTGCGTGTCTGAACTCGAGAGTCATTCAATGTCCACATTGCAGAACTCTGGATGTCTGAATTATAGAAGCACCAAATGTCCGCATTGTAGAATCGGAATGTGGTGGAATTCTAGAATGCAGAGCACGGCGGAATTCTAAAGTCCTAAAATGCCTGCTATCCGGAAGTTAAGGTGTCTGACATCAAGAATGCTACCAAGTCAGAATTATACCATTCTGAAAGATTCTGGGATCTAGAATCAATGGACGGCTGAGTTCCAGAATGTCAGGGTGGCAAAACTCAAGAATCCTTGCGTGTCTGAACTCGAGAGTCATTCAATGTCCACATTCCAGATCACAGGGTGTCTGAATTCCAGAAGAACCAAATGTCTGCATTCTAAAATCGGAATGTGGCGGAATTCTAGAATGCACAACACGGCAGAATTCTGAAGTCCTTAAATTCCTGATATTCGGAAGTTAAGGAGTCTGACATCCAGAATGTTACTAGGTGATCATTCTACCGTTCTGAGAGATTCTGGGTTCTAGAAGCAATGGACGGCAGAGTTCTGGAATGTCAGGGTGTCCAAACTCTAGAATCCTTCCGTGTCTGAACTCCTGAGTCATTCAATGTCCACATTCCGGATCACAGGGTGTCTGAATCCCAGAAGCACCAAATGTATGCATTCCAGAAGCGGAATGTGGCGGAATTCTGGAATGCACAGCACGGCGGAATTCGAAAGTCCTAAAATGCCTGCAATCGGGAAGTTAAGGTGTCTGACATCCAGAATGCTACCACGTCAGAATTATACCATTCTGAAAGATTCTGGGATCTAGAATCAATGGACGGCTGAGTTCCAGAATGTCAGGGTGGCAAAACTCTAGAATCCTTGCGTGTCTGAACTCGAGAGTCATTCAATGTCCACATTCCAGAACTCTGGATGTCTGAAATATAGAAGCACCAAATGTCTGCAACCTAGAATCAGAATGTGGCGGAATTCTAGAATGCACAGCACGGCGGAATTTTAAAGTCCTAAAATGCCTGCTATACGGAAGTCAAGGTGTCTGACATCCAGAATGTTACTAAGTCAGCATTCTACCGTTCTGAGAGATTCTGAGTTCTAGAATCAATGGATGGCAGAGTTCTGGAATGTCAGGGTGTTCAAACTCAAGAATACTTGCGTGTCTGAACTCGAGAGACATTCAATGTCCACATTCCGCATCACAGGGTGTCTGAATTCCAGAAGCACGAAATGTCTGCATTCTAGAATCGGAATGTGGCGGAATTCTAGAATGCACAGCACGGCGGAATTCTAAAATCATAAAATGCCTGCTTTCCGGAAGTTAAGGTGTCTGACATCAAGAATGCTACCAAGTCAGAATTATACCATTCTGAAAGATTCTGGGATCTAGAATCAATGGACGGCTGAGTTCCAGAATGTCAGGGTGGCAAAACTCTAGAATCCTTGCGTGTCTGAACTCGAGAGTCATTCAATGTCCACATTCCAGAACTCTGGATGTCTGAATTACAGAAGCACCAAATGTCTGCATTCAAGAATCGGAATGTGGCGGAATTCTAGAATGCACATCACGGCGGAATTCTAAAGTCCTGAAATGCCTGCTATCCGGAAGTTAAGGTGTCTGACATCAAGAATGCTACCAAGTCAGAATTATACCATTCTGAAACATTCTGGGTTCTAGAATCAATGGACGGCAGAGATCTGGCATGTCAGGGTGTCCAAACTCTAGAATCCTTGCGTGTCTGAACTCGAGAGTCATTCAATGTCCACATTGCAGAACTCTGGATGTCTGAATTATAGAAGCACCAAATGTCCGCATTCTAGAATCGGAATGTGGCGGAATTCTAGAATGCAGAGCACGGCGGAATTCTAAAGTCCTAAAATGCCTGCTATCCGGAAGTTAAGGTGTCTGACATCAAGAATGCTACCAAGTCAGAATTATACCATTCTGAAAGATTCTGGGATCTAGAATCAATGGACGGCTGAGCTCCAGAATGTCAGGGTTACCAAACTCTAGAATCCTTGCGTGTCTGAACTCGAGAGTCATTCAATGTCCACATTCCAGAACTCTGGATGTCTGAAATATAGAAGCACCAAATGTCTGCAATCTAGAATCGGAATGTGGCAGAATTCTAGAATGCACAGCACGGCGGAATTCTAAACTCCTAAAATGCCTACTAGCCGAAAGTTAAGGTGTCTGATGACCAGAGTGTTACTAGGTCAGCATTCTACCGTTCTGAGAGATTCTGGGTTCTAGAATCAATGGACGGCAGAGTTCTGGAATGTCAGGGTGTCCAAACTCTAGAATCCTTCAGTGTTTGAACTCGAGAGTCATTCAATTTCCATATTCCGGGTCACAGGATGTCTGAATTCCAGAAGCACCAAATGTCTGCATTCTAGAATCGGAATGTGGCGGAATTCTAGAATGCACAGCACGGCGGAATTCGAAAGTCCTAAAATGCCTGCTATCCGGAAGTTAAGGTGTCTGACATCCAGAATGCTACCACGTCAGAATTATACCATTCTGAAAGATTCTGGGATCTAGAATCAATGGACGGCTGAGTTCCAGAATGTCAGGGTGGCAAAACTCTAGAATCCTTGCGTGTCTGAACTCGAGAGTCATTCAATGTCCACATTCCAGAACTCTGGATGTCTGTATTATAAAAGCACCAAATGTCTGCATTCTAGAATCGGAATGTGGTGGAATTCTAGAATGCACAGCACGGCGGAATTCTAAAGTCCTAAAATGCCTGCTCTCCGGAAGTTAAGGTGTCTGACATCCAGAATGATACTGGGTCAGCATTCTACCGTTCTGAGAGATTCTGGGTTCTAGAATCAATGGACGGCAGAGATCTGGCATGTCAGGTTGTCCAAACTCTAGAATCCTTGCGTGTCTGAACTCGAGAGTCATTCAATGTCCACATTCCGGATCACAGGGTGTCTGAATTCCAGAAGCACCAAATGTCTGCATTCTAGAATCGGAATGTGGTAGAATTCTAGAATGCACAACACGGCGGAATTCTAAAGTCCTAAAATGCCTGCTATCCGGAAGTTAAGATGTCTGACACCCAGAATGCTACCACATCAGAATTATACCATTCTGAATCATTCTGGGATCTAGAATCAATGGATGGGTGAGTTCCAGAATGTCAGGGTGGCAAAACTCTAGAATCCTTGCGTGTCTGAACTCGAGAGTCATTCAATGTCCACATTCCAGAACTCTGGATGTCTGAATTATAGAAGCAACAAATGTCTGCATTCTAGAATCGGAATGTGGCGGAATTCTAGAATGCACAGCACGGCGGAATTCTAAAGTCCTAAAATGACTGCTATCCGGAAGTTAAGGTGTCTGACATCAAGAATGCTACCACGTCAGAATTATACCATTCTGAAAGATTCTGGGATCTAGAATCAATGGACGGCTGAGTTCCAGAATGTCAGGGTGGCAAAACTCAAGAATCCTTGCGTGTCTGAACTCGAGAGTCATTCAATGTCCACATTCCGGATCACAGGGTGTCTGAATTCCAGAAGCACCAAATGTCTGCATTCTAGAATCGGAATGTGGCGGAATTCTAGAATGCACAACACGGCAGAATTCTGAAGTCCTTAAATTCCTGATATTCGGAAGTTAAGGAGTCTGACATCCAGAATGTTACTAGGTCATCATTCTACCGTTCTGAGAGATTCTGGGTTCTAGAATCAATGGACGGCAGAGTTCTGGAATGTCTGGGTGTCCAAACTCTAGAATCCTTCCGTGTCTGAACTCCTGAGTCATTCAATGTCCACATTCCGGATCACAGGGTGTCTGAATCCCAGAAGCACCAAATGTATGCATTCCAGAAGCGGAATGTGGCGGAATTCTGGAATGCACAGCACGGCGGAATTCGAAAGTCCTAAAATGCCTGCAATCGGGAAATTAAGGTGTCTGACATCCAGAATGCTACCACGTCAGAATTATACCATTCTGAAAGATTCTGGGATCTAGAATCAATGGACGGCTGAGTTCCAGAATGTCAGGGTGGCAAAACTCTAGAATCCTTGCGTGTCTGAACTCGAGAGTCATTCAATGTCCACATTCCAGAACTCTGGATGTCTGAAATATAGAAGCACCAAATGTCTGCAACCTAGAATCAGAATGTGGCGGAATTCTAGAATGCACAGCACGGCGGAATTTTAAAGTCCTAAAATGCCTGCTATACGGAAGTCAAGGTGTCTGACATCCAGAATGTTACTAAGTCAGCATTCTACCGTTCTGAGAGATTCTGAGTTCTAGAATCAATGGATGGCAGAGTTCTGGAATGTCAGGGTGTTCAAACTCAAGAATACTTGCGTGTCTGAACTCGAGAGACATTCAATGTCCACATTCCGCATCACAGGGTGTCTGAATTCCAGAAGCACGAAATGTCTGCATTCTAGAATCGGAATGTGGCGGAATTCTAGAATGCAGAGCACGGCGGAATTCTAAAGTCCTAAAATGCCTGCTATCCGGATGTTAAGGTGTCTGACATCAAGAATGCTACCAAGTAAGAATTATACCATTCTGAAAGATTCTGGGATCTAGAATCAATGGACGGCTGAGCTCCAGAATATCAGGGTTACCAAACTCTAGAATCCTTGCGTGTCTGAACTAGAGAGTCATTCAATGTCCACATTCCAGAACTCTGGATGTCTGAATTATAGAAGCACCAAATGTCTGCAATCTAGAATCGGAATGTGGCGGAATTCTAGAATGCACAGCACGGCGGAATTCTAAACTCCTAAAATGCCTACCAGCCGAAAGTTAAGGTGTCTGATGACCAGAATGTTACTAGGTCAGCATTCTACCGTTCTGAGAGATTCTGGGTTCTAGAATCAATGGACGGCAGAGTTCTGGAATGTCAGGGTGTCCAAACTCTAGAATCCTTCAGTGTTTGAACTCGAGAGTCATTCAATTTCCATATTCCGGGTCACAGGATGTCTGAATTCCAGAAGCACGAAATGTCTGCATTCTAGAATCGGAATGTGGCGGAATTCTAGAATGCACAGCACGGCGGAATTCGAAAGTCCTAAAATGCCTGCTATCCGGAAGTTAAGGTGTCTGACATCCAGAATGCTACCACGTCAGAATTATACCATTCTGAAAGATTCTGGGATCTAGAATCAATGGACGGCTGTGTTCCAGAATGTCAGGGTGGCAAAACTCTAGAATCCTTGCGTGTCTGAACTCGAGAGTCATTCAATGTCCACATTCCAGAACTCTGGATGTCTGAATTATAGAAGCACCAAATGTCTGCATTCTAGAATCGGAATGTGGTGGAATTCTAGAATGCACAGCACGGCGGAATTCTAAAGTCCTAAAATGCCTGCTCTCCGGAAGTTAAGGTGTCTGACATCCAGAATGATACTAGGTCAGCATTCTACCGTTCTGAGAGATTCTGGGTTCTAGAATCAATATACGGCAGAGATCTGGCATGTCAGGTTGTCCAAACTCTAGAATCCTTGCGTCTCTGAACTCGAGAGTCATTCAATGTCCACATTCCGGATCACAGGGTGTCTGAATTCCAGAAGCACCAAATGTCTGCATTCTAGAATCGGAATGTGGTAGAATTCTAGAATGCACAACACGGCGGAATTCTAAAGTCCTAAAATGCCTGCTATCCGGAAGTTAAGATGTCTGACACCCAGAATGCTACCACATCAGAATTATACCATTCTGAATCATTCTGGGATCTAGAATCAATGAATGGGTGAGTTCCAGAATGTCAGGGTGGCAAAACTCTAGAATCCTGGCGTGTCTGAACTCGAGAGTCATTCAATGTCCACATTCCAGAACTCTGGATGTCTGAATTATAGAAGCAACAAATGTCTGCATTCTAGAATCGGAATGTGGCGGAATTCTAGAATGCACAGCACGGCGGAATTCTAAAGTTCTAAAATGACTGCTATCCGGAAGTTAAGGTGTCTGACATCAAGAATGCTACCACGTCAGAATTATACCATTCTGAAAGATTCTGGGATCTAGAATCAATGGACGGCTGAGTTCCAGAATGTCAGGGTGGCAAAACTCAAGAATCCTTGCGTGTCTGAACTCGAGAGTCATTCAATGTCCACATTCCAGAACTCTGGATGTCTGAATTACAGAAGCACCAAATGTCTGCATTCAAGAATCGGAATGTGGCGGAATTCTAGAATGCACATCACGGCGGAATTCTAAAGTCCTGAAATGCCTGCTATCTGGAAGTTAAGGTGTCTGACATCAAGAATGCTACCAAGTCAGAATTATACCATTCTGAAACATTCTGGGATCTAGAATCAATGGACGGCTGAGTTCCAGAAAGTCAGGGTTTCCAAACTCTAGAATCCTTGCGTGTCTGAACTCGAGAGTCATTCAATGTCCACATTGCAGAACTCTGGATGTCTGAATTATAGAAGCACCAAATGTCCGCATTCTAGAATCGGAATGTGGCGGAATTCTAGAATGCAGAGCACGGCGGAATTCTAAAGTCCTAAAATGCCTGCTATCCGGAAGTTAAGGTGTCTGACATCAAGAATGCTACCAAGTCAGAATTATACCATTCTGAAAGATTCTGGGATCTAGAATCAATGGACGGCTGAGCTCCAGAATGTCAGGGTTACCAAACTCTAGAATCCTTGCGTGTCTGAACTCGAGAGTCATTCAATGTCCACATTCCAGAACTCTGGATGTCTGAAATATAGAAGCACCAAATGTCTGCAATCTAGAATCGGAATGTGGCAGAATTCTAGAATGCACAGCACGGCGGAATTCTAAACTCCTAAAATGCCTACTAGCCGAAAGTTAAGGTGTCTGATGACCAGAGTGTTACTAGGTCAGCATTCTACCGTTCTGAGAGATTCTGGGTTCTAGAATCAATGGACGGCAGAGTTCTGGAATGTCAGGGTGTCCAAACTCTAGAATCCTTCAGTGTTTGAACTCGAGAGTCATTCAATTTCCATATTCCGGGTCACAGGATGTCTGAATTCCAGAAGCACCAAATGTCTGCATTCTAGAATCGGAATGTGGCGGAATTCTAGAATGCACAGCACGGCGGAATTCGAAAGTCCTAAAATGCCTGCTATCCGGAAGTTAAGGTGTCTGACATCCAGAATGCTACCACGTCAGAATTATACCATTCTGAAAGATTCTGGGATCTAGAATCAATGGACGGCTGAGTTCCAGAATGTCAGGGTGGCAAAACTCTAGAATCCTTGCGTGTCTGAACTCGAGAGTCATTCAATGTCCACATTCCAGAACTCTGGATGTCTGTATTATAAAAGCACCAAATGTCTGCATTCTAGAATCGGAATGTGGTGGAATTCTAGAATGCACAGCACGGCGGAATTCTAAAGTCCTAAAATGCCTGCTCTCCGGAAGTTAAGGTGTCTGACATCCAGAATGATACTGGGTCAGCATTCTACCGTTCTGAGAGATTCTGGGTTCTAGAATCAATGGACGGCAGAGATCTGGCATGTCAGGTTGTCCAAACTCTAGAATCCCTGCGTGTCTGAACTCGAGAGTCATTCAATGTCCACATTCTGGATCACAGGGTGTCTGAATTCCAGAAGCACCAAATGTCTGCATTCTAGAATCGGAATGTGGTAGAATTCTAGTATGCACAACACGGCGGAATTCTAAAGTCCTAAAATGCCTGCTATCCGGAAGTTAAGATGTCTGACACCCAGAATGCTACCACATCAGAATTATACCATTCTGAATCATTCTGGGATCTAGAATCAATGGATGGGTGAGTTCCAGAATGTCAGGGTGGCAAAACTCTAGAATCCTTGCGTGTCTGAACTCGAGAGTCATTCAATGTCCACATTCCAGAACTCTGGATGTCTGAATTATAGAAGCAACAAATGTCTGCATTCTAGAATCGGAATGTGGCGGAATTCTAGAATGCACAGCACGGCGGAATTCTAAAGTCCTAAAATGACTGCTATCCGGAAGTTAAGGTGTCTGACATCAAGAATGCTACCACGTCAGAATTATACCATTCTGAAAGATTCTGGGATCTAGAATCAATGGACGGCTGAGTTCCAGAATGTCAGGGTGGCAAAACTCAAGAATCCTTGCGTGTCTGAACTCGAGAGTCATTCAATGTCCACATTCCGGATCACAGGGTGTCTGAATTCCAGAAGCACCAAATGTCTGCATTCTAGAATCGGAATGTGGCGGAATTCTAGAATGCACAACACGGCAGAATTCTGAAGTCCTTAAATTCCTGATATTCGGAAGTTAAGGAGTCTGACATCCAGAATGTTACTAGGTCATCATTCTACCGTTCTGAGAGATTCTGGGTTCTAGAATCAATGGACGGCAGAGTTCTGGAATGTCTGGGTGTCCAAACTCTAGAATCCTTCCGTGTCTGAACTCCTGAGTCATTCAATGTCCACATTCCGGATCACAGGGTGTCTGAATCCCAGAAGCACCAAATGTATGCATTCCAGAAGCGGAATGTGGCGGAATTCTGGAATGCACAGCACGGCGGAATTCGAAAGTCCTAAAATGCCTGCAATCGGGAAATTAAGGTGTCTGACATCCAGAATGCTACCACGTCAGAATTATACCATTCTGAAAGATTCTGGGATCTAGAATCAATGGACGGCTGAGTTCCAGAATGTCAGGGTGGCAAAACTCTAGAATCCTTGCGTGTCTGAACTCGAGAGTCATTCAATGTCCACATTCCAGAACTCTGGATGTCTGAAATATAGAAGCACCAAATGTCTGCAACCTAGAATCAGAATGTGGCGGAATTCTAGAATGCACAGCACGGCGGAATTTTAAAGTCCTAAAATGCCTGCTATACGGAAGTCAAGGTGTCTGACATCCAGAATGTTACTAAGTCAGCATTCTACCGTTCTGAGAGATTCTGAGTTCTAGAATCAATGGATGGCAGAGTTCTGGAATGTCAGGGTGTTCAAACTCAAGAATACTTGCGTGTCTGAACTCGAGAGACATTCAATGTCCACATTCCGCATCACAGGGTGTCTGAATTCCAGAAGCACGAAATGTCTGCATTCTAGAATCGGAATGTGGCGGAATTCTAGAATGCAGAGCACGGCGGAATTCTAAAGTCCTAAAATGCCTGCTATCCGGATGTTAAGGTGTCTGACATCAAGAATGCTACCAAGTAAGAATTATACCATTCTGAAAGATTCTGGGATCTAGAATCAATGGACGGCTGAGCTCCAGAATATCAGGGTTACCAAACTCTAGAATCCTTGCGTGTCTGAACTCGAGAGTCATTCAATGTCCACATTCCAGAACTCTGGATGTCTGAATTATAGAAGCACCAAATGTCTGCAATCTAGAATCGGAATGTGGCGGAATTCTAGAATGCACAGCACGGCGGAATTCTAAACTCCTAAAATGCCTACCAGCCGAAAGTTAAGGTGTCTGATGACCAGAATGTTACTAGGTCAGCATTCTACCGTTCTGAGAGATTCTGGGTTCTAGAATCAATGGACGGCAGAGTTCTGGAATGTCAGGGTGTCCAAACTCTAGAATCCTTCAGTGTTTGAACTCGAGAGTCATTCAATTTCCATATTCCGGGTCACAGGATGTCTGAATTCCAGAAGCACGAAATGTCTGCATTCTAGAATCGGAATGTGGCGGAATTCTAGAATGCACAGCACGGCGGAATTCGAAAGTCCTAAAATGCCTGCTATCCGGAAGTTAAGGTGTCTGACATCCAGAATGCTACCACGTCAGAATTATACCATTCTGAAAGATTCTGGGATCTAGAATCAATGGACGGCTGTGTTCCAGAATGTCAGGGTGGCAAAACTCTAGAATCCTTGCGTGTCTGAACTCGAGAGTCATTCAATGTCCACATTCCAGAACTCTGGATGTCTGTATTATAGAAGCACCAAATGTCTGCATTCTAGAATCGGAATGTGGTGGAATTCTAGAATGCACAGCACGGCGGAATTCTAAAGTCCTAAAATGCCTGCTCTCCGGAAGTTAAGGTGTCTGACATCCAGAATGATACTAGGTCAGCATTCTACCGTTCTGAGAGATTCTGGGTTCTAGAATCAATATACGGCAGAGATCTGGCATGTCAGGTTGTCCAAACTCTAGAATCCTTGCGTCTCTGAACTCGAGAGTCATTCAATGTCCACATTCCGGATCACAGGGTGTCTGAATTCCAGAAGCACCAAATGTCTGCATTCTAGAATCGGAATGTGGTAGAATTCTAGAATGCACAACACGGCGGAATTCTAAAGTCCTAAAATGCCTGCTATCCGGAAGTTAAGATGTCTGACACCCAGAATGCTACCACATCAGAATTATACCATTCTGAATCATTCTGGGATCTAGAATCAATGAATGGGTGAGTTCCAGAATGTCAGGGTGGCAAAACTCTAGAATCCTGGCGTGTCTGAACTCGAGAGTCATTCAATGTCCACATTCCAGAACTCTGGATGTCTGAATTATAGAAGCAACAAATGTCTGCATTCTAGAATCGGAATGTGGCGGAATTCTAGAATGCACAGCACGGCGGAATTCTAAAGTTCTAAAATGACTGCTATCCGGAAGTTAAGGTGTCTGACATCAAGAATGCTACCACGTCAGAATTATACCATTCTGAAAGATTCTGGGATCTAGAATCAATGGACGGCTGAGTTCCAGAATGTCAGGGTGGCAAAACTCAAGAATCCTTGCGTGTCTGAACTCGAGAGTCATTCAATGTCCACATTCCAGAACTCTGGATGTCTGAATTATAGAAGCAACAAATGTCTGCATTCTAGAATCGGAATGTGGCGGAATTCTAGAATGCACAGCACGGCGGAATTCTAAAGTCCTAAAATGACTGCTATCCGGAAGTTAAGGTGTCTGACATCAAGAATGCTACCACGTCAGAATTATACCATTCTGAAAGATTCTGGGATCTAGAATCAATGGACGGCTGAGTTCCAGAATGTCAGGGTGGCAAAACTCAAGAATCCTTGCGTGTCTGAACTCGAGAGTCATTCAATGTCCACATTCCGGATCACAGGGTGTCTGAATTCCAGAAGCACCAAATGTCTGCATTCTAGAATCGGAATGTGGCGGAATTCTAGAATGCACAACACGGCAGAATTCTGAAGTCCTTAAATTCCTGATATTCGGAAGTTAAGGAGTCTGACATCCAGAATGTTACTAGGTCATCATTCTACCGTTCTGAGAGATTCTGGGTTCTAGAATCAATGGACGGCAGAGTTCTGGAATGTCTGGGTGTCCAAACTCTAGAATCCTTCCGTGTCTGAACTCCTGAGTCATTCAATGTCCACATTCCGGATCACAGGGTGTCTGAATCCCAGAAGCACCAAATGTATGCATTCCAGAAGCGGAATGTGGCGGAATTCTGGAATGCACAGCACGGCGGAATTCGAAAGTCCTAAAATGCCTGCAATCGGGAAATTAAGGTGTCTGACATCCAGAATGCTACCACGTCAGAATTATACCATTCTGAAAGATTCTGGGATCTAGAATCAATGGACGGCTGAGTTCCAGAATGTCAGGGTGGCAAAACTCTAGAATCCTTGCGTGTCTGAACTCGAGAGTCATTCAATGTCCACATTCCAGAACTCTGGATGTCTGAAATATAGAAGCACCAAATGTCTGCAACCTAGAATCAGAATGTGGCGGAATTCTAGAATGCACAGCACGGCGGAATTTTAAAGTCCTAAAATGCCTGCTATACGGAAGTCAAGGTGTCTGACATCCAGAATGTTACTAAGTCAGCATTCTACCGTTCTGAGAGATTCTGAGTTCTAGAATCAATGGATGGCAGAGTTCTGGAATGTCAGGGTGTTCAAACTCAAGAATACTTGCGTGTCTGAACTCGAGAGACATTCAATGTCCACATTCCGCATCACAGGGTGTCTGAATTCCAGAAGCACGAAATGTCTGCATTCTAGAATCGGAATGTGGCGGAATTCTAGAATGCAGAGCACGGCGGAATTCTAAAGTCCTAAAATGCCTGCTATCCGGATGTTAAGGTGTCTGACATCAAGAATGCTACCAAGTAAGAATTATACCATTCTGAAAGATTCTGGGATCTAGAATCAATGGACGGCTGAGCTCCAGAATATCAGGGTTACCAAACTCTAGAATCCTTGCGTGTCTGAACTAGAGAGTCATTCAATGTCCACATTCCAGAACTCTGGATGTCTGAATTATAGAAGCACCAAATGTCTGCAATCTAGAATCGGAATGTGGCGGAATTCTAGAATGCACAGCACGGCGGAATTCTAAACTCCTAAAATGCCTACCAGCCGAAAGTTAAGGTGTCTGATGACCAGAATGTTACTAGGTCAGCATTCTACCGTTCTGAGAGATTCTGGGTTCTAGAATCAATGGACGGCAGAGTTCTGGAATGTCAGGGTGTCCAAACTCTAGAATCCTTCAGTGTTTGAACTCGAGAGTCATTCAATTTCCATATTCCGGGTCACAGGATGTCTGAATTCCAGAAGCACGAAATGTCTGCATTCTAGAATCGGAATGTGGCGGAATTCTAGAATGCACAGCACGGCGGAATTCGAAAGTCCTAAAATGCCTGCTATCCGGAAGTTAAGGTGTCTGACATCCAGAATGCTACCACGTCAGAATTATACCATTCTGAAAGATTCTGGGATCTAGAATCAATGGACGGCTGTGTTCCAGAATGTCAGGGTGGCAAAACTCTAGAATCCTTGCGTGTCTGAACTCGAGAGTCATTCAATGTCCACATTCCAGAACTCTGGATGTCTGAATTATAGAAGCACCAAATGTCTGCATTCTAGAATCGGAATGTGGTGGAATTCTAGAATGCACAGCACGGCGGAATTCTAAAGTCCTAAAATGCCTGCTCTCCGGAAGTTAAGGTGTCTGACATCCAGAATGATACTAGGTCAGCATTCTACCGTTCTGAGAGATTCTGGGTTCTAGAATCAATATACGGCAGAGATCTGGCATGTCAGGTTGTCCAAACTCTAGAATCCTTGCGTCTCTGAACTCGAGAGTCATTCAATGTCCACATTCCGGATCACAGGGTGTCTGAATTCCAGAAGCACCAAATGTCTGCATTCTAGAATCGGAATGTGGTAGAATTCTAGAATGCACAACACGGCGGAATTCTAAAGTCCTAAAATGCCTGCTATCCGGAAGTTAAGATGTCTGACACCCAGAATGCTACCACATCAGAATTATACCATTCTGAATCATTCTGGGATCTAGAATCAATGAATGGGTGAGTTCCAGAATGTCAGGGTGGCAAAACTCTAGAATCCTGGCGTGTCTGAACTCGAGAGTCATTCAATGTCCACATTCCAGAACTCTGGATGTCTGAATTATAGAAGCAACAAATGTCTGCATTCTAGAATCGGAATGTGGCGGAATTCTAGAATGCACAGCACGGCGGAATTCTAAAGTTCTAAAATGACTGCTATCCGGAAGTTAAGGTGTCTGACATCAAGAATGCTACCACGTCAGAATTATACCATTCTGAAAGATTCTGGGATCTAGAATCAATGGACGGCTGAGTTCCAGAATGTCAGGGTGGCAAAACTCAAGAATCCTTGCGTGTCTGAACTCGAGAGTCATTCAATGTCCACATTCCAGAACTCTGGATGTCTGAATTACAGAAGCACCAAATGTCTGCATTCAAGAATCGGAATGTGGCGGAATTCTAGAATGCACATCACGGCGGAATTCTAAAGTCCTGAAATGCCTGCTATCTGGAAGTTAAGGTGTCTGACATCAAGAATGCTACCAAGTCAGAATTATACCATTCTGAAACATTCTGGGATCTAGAATCAATGGACGGCTGAGTTCCAGAAAGTCAGGGTTTCCAAACTCTAGAATCCTTGCGTGTCTGAACTCGAGAGTCATTCAATGTCCACATTGCAGAACTCTGGATGTCTGAATTATAGAAGCACCAAATGTCCGCATTCTAGAATCGGAATGTGGCGGAATTCTAGAATGCAGAGCACGGCGGAATTCTAAAGTCCTAAAATGCCTGCTATCCGGAAGTTAAGGTGTCTGACATCAAGAATGCTACCAAGTCAGAATTATACCATTCTGAAAGATTCTGGGATCTAGAATCAATGGACGGCTGAGCTCCAGAATGTCAGGGTTACCAAACTCTAGAATCCTTGCGTGTCTGAACTCGAGAGTCATTCAATGTCCACATTCCAGAACTCTGGATGTCTGAAATATAGAAGCACCAAATGTCTGCAATCTAGAATCGGAATGTGGCAGAATTCTAGAATGCACAGCACGGCGGAATTCTAAACTCCTAAAATGCCTACTAGCCGAAAGTTAAGGTGTCTGATGACCAGAGTGTTACTAGGTCAGCATTCTACCGTTCTGAGAGATTCTGGGTTCTAGAATCAATGGACGGCAGAGTTCTGGAATGTCAGGGTGTCCAAACTCTAGAATCCTTCAGTGTTTGAACTCGAGAGTCATTCAATTTCCATATTCCGGGTCACAGGATGTCTGAATTCCAGAAGCACCAAATGTCTGCATTCTAGAATCGGAATGTGGCGGAATTCTAGAATGCACAGCACGGCGGAATTCGAAAGTCCTAAAATGCCTGCTATCCGGAAGTTAAGGTGTCTGACATCCAGAATGCTACCACGTCAGAATTATACCATTCTGAAAGATTCTGGGATCTAGAATCAATGGACGGCTGAGTTCCAGAATGTCAGGGTGGCAAAACTCTAGAATCCTTGCGTGTCTGAACTCGAGAGTCATTCAATGTCCACATTCCAGAACTCTGGATGTCTGTATTATAAAAGCACCAAATGTCTGCATTCTAGAATCGGAATGTGGTGGAATTCTAGAATGCACAGCACGGCGGAATTCTAAAGTCCTAAAATGCCTGCTCTCCGGAAGTTAAGGTGTCTGACATCCAGAATGATACTGGGTCAGCATTCTACCGTTCTGAGAGATTCTGGGTTCTAGAATCAATGGACGGCAGAGATCTGGCATGTCAGGTTGTCCAAACTCTAGAATCCCTGCGTGTCTGAACTCGAGAGTCATTCAATGTCCACATTCTGGATCACAGGGTGTCTGAATTCCAGAAGCACCAAATGTCTGCATTCTAGAATCGGAATGTGGTAGAATTCTAGTATGCACAACACGGCGGAATTCTAAAGTCCTAAAATGCCTGCTATCCGGAAGTTAAGATGTCTGACACCCAGAATGCTACCACATCAGAATTATACCATTCTGAATCATTCTGGGATCTAGAATCAATGGATGGGTGAGTTCCAGAATGTCAGGGTGGCAAAACTCTAGAATCCTTGCGTGTCTGAACTCGAGAGTCATTCAATGTCCACATTCCAGAACTCTGGATGTCTGAATTATAGAAGCAACAAATGTCTGCATTCTAGAATCGGAATGTGGCGGAATTCTAGAATGCACAGCACGGCGGAATTCTAAAGTCCTAAAATGACTGCTATCCGGAAGTTAAGGTGTCTGACATCAAGAATGCTACCACGTCAGAATTATACCATTCTGAAAGATTCTGGGATCTAGAATCAATGGACGGCTGAGTTCCAGAATGTCAGGGTGGCAAAACTCAAGAATCCTTGCGTGTCTGAACTCGAGAGTCATTCAATGTCCACATTCCGGATCACAGGGTGTCTGAATTCCAGAAGCACCAAATGTCTGCATTCTAGAATCGGAATGTGGCGGAATTCTAGAATGCACAACACGGCAGAATTCTGAAGTCCTTAAATTCCTGATATTCGGAAGTTAAGGAGTCTGACATCCAGAATGTTACTAGGTCATCATTCTACCGTTCTGAGAGATTCTGGGTTCTAGAATCAATGGACGGCAGAGTTCTGGAATGTCTGGGTGTCCAAACTCTAGAATCCTTCCGTGTCTGAACTCCTGAGTCATTCAATGTCCACATTCCGGATCACAGGGTGTCTGAATCCCAGAAGCACCAAATGTATGCATTCCAGAAGCGGAATGTGGCGGAATTCTGGAATGCACAGCACGGCGGAATTCGAAAGTCCTAAAATGCCTGCAATCGGGAAATTAAGGTGTCTGACATCCAGAATGCTACCACGTCAGAATTATACCATTCTGAAAGATTCTGGGATCTAGAATCAATGGACGGCTGAGTTCCAGAATGTCAGGGTGGCAAAACTCTAGAATCCTTGCGTGTCTGAACTCGAGAGTCATTCAATGTCCACATTCCAGAACTCTGGATGTCTGAAATATAGAAGCACCAAATGTCTGCAACCTAGAATCAGAATGTGGCGGAATTCTAGAATGCACAGCACGGCGGAATTTTAAAGTCCTAAAATGCCTGCTATACGGAAGTCAAGGTGTCTGACATCCAGAATGTTACTAAGTCAGCATTCTACCGTTCTGAGAGATTCTGAGTTCTAGAATCAATGGATGGCAGAGTTCTGGAATGTCAGGGTGTTCAAACTCAAGAATACTTGCGTGTCTGAACTCGAGAGACATTCAATGTCCACATTCCGCATCACAGGGTGTCTGAATTCCAGAAGCACGAAATGTCTGCATTCTAGAATCGGAATGTGGCGGAATTCTAGAATGCAGAGCACGGCGGAATTCTAAAGTCCTAAAATGCCTGCTATCCGGATGTTAAGGTGTCTGACATCAAGAATGCTACCAAGTAAGAATTATACCATTCTGAAAGATTCTGGGATCTAGAATCAATGGACGGCTGAGCTCCAGAATATCAGGGTTACCAAACTCTAGAATCCTTGCGTGTCTGAACTCGAGAGTCATTCAATGTCCACATTCCAGAACTCTGGATGTCTGAATTATAGAAGCACCAAATGTCTGCAATCTAGAATCGGAATGTGGCGGAATTCTAGAATGCACAGCACGGCGGAATTCTAAACTCCTAAAATGCCTACCAGCCGAAAGTTAAGGTGTCTGATGACCAGAATGTTACTAGGTCAGCATTCTACCGTTCTGAGAGATTCTGGGTTCTAGAATCAATGGACGGCAGAGTTCTGGAATGTCAGGGTGTCCAAACTCTAGAATCCTTCAGTGTTTGAACTCGAGAGTCATTCAATTTCCATATTCCGGGTCACAGGATGTCTGAATTCCAGAAGCACGAAATGTCTGCATTCTAGAATCGGAATGTGGCGGAATTCTAGAATGCACAGCACGGCGGAATTCGAAAGTCCTAAAATGCCTGCTATCCGGAAGTTAAGGTGTCTGACATCCAGAATGCTACCACGTCAGAATTATACCATTCTGAAAGATTCTGGGATCTAGAATCAATGGACGGCTGTGTTCCAGAATGTCAGGGTGGCAAAACTCTAGAATCCTTGCGTGTCTGAACTCGAGAGTCATTCAATGTCCACATTCCAGAACTCTGGATGTCTGTATTATAGAAGCACCAAATGTCTGCATTCTAGAATCGGAATGTGGTGGAATTCTAGAATGCACAGCACGGCGGAATTCTAAAGTCCTAAAATGCCTGCTCTCCGGAAGTTAAGGTGTCTGACATCCAGAATGATACTAGGTCAGCATTCTACCGTTCTGAGAGATTCTGGGTTCTAGAATCAATATACGGCAGAGATCTGGCATGTCAGGTTGTCCAAACTCTAGAATCCTTGCGTCTCTGAACTCGAGAGTCATTCAATGTCCACATTCCGGATCACAGGGTGTCTGAATTCCAGAAGCACCAAATGTCTGCATTCTAGAATCGGAATGTGGTAGAATTCTAGAATGCACAACACGGCGGAATTCTAAAGTCCTAAAATGCCTGCTATCCGGAAGTTAAGATGTCTGACACCCAGAATGCTACCACATCAGAATTATACCATTCTGAATCATTCTGGGATCTAGAATCAATGAATGGGTGAGTTCCAGAATGTCAGGGTGGCAAAACTCTAGAATCCTGGCGTGTCTGAACTCGAGAGTCATTCAATGTCCACATTCCAGAACTCTGGATGTCTGAATTATAGAAGCAACAAATGTCTGCATTCTAGAATCGGAATGTGGCGGAATTCTAGAATGCACAGCACGGCGGAATTCTAAAGTTCTAAAATGACTGCTATCCGGAAGTTAAGGTGTCTGACATCAAGAATGCTACCACGTCAGAATTATACCATTCTGAAAGATTCTGGGATCTAGAATCAATGGACGGCTGAGTTCCAGAATGTCAGGGTGGCAAAACTCAAGAATCCTTGCGTGTCTGAACTCGAGAGTCATTCAATGTCCACATTCCAGAACTCTGGATGTCTGAATTACAGAAGCACCAAATGTCTGCATTCAAGAATCGGAATGTGGCGGAATTCTAGAATGCACATCACGGCGGAATTCTAAAGTCCTGAAATGCCTGCTATCCGGAAGTTAAGGTGTCTGACATCAAGAATGCTACCAAGTCAGAATTATACCATTCTGAAACATTCTGGGATCTAGAATCAATGGACGGCTGAGTTCCAGAATGTCAGGGTTTCCAAACTCTAGAATCCTTGCGTGTCTGAACTCGAGAGTCATTCAATGTCCACATTGCAGAACTCTGGATGTCTGAATTATAGAAGCACCAAATGTCCGCATTCTAGAATCGGAATGTGGCGGAATTCTAGAATGCAGAGCACGGCGGAATTCTAAAGTCCTAAAATGCCTGCTATCCGGAAGTTAAGGTGTCTGACATCAAGAATGCTACCAAGTCAGAATTATACCATTCTGAAAGATTCTGGGATCTAGAATCAATGGACGGCTGAGCTCCAGAATGTCAGGGTTACCAAACTCTAGCATCCTTGCGTGTCTGAACTCGAGAGTCATTCAATGTCCACATTCCAGAACTCTGGATGTCTGAAATATAGAAGCACCAAATGTCTGCAATCTAGAATCGGAATGTGGCAGAATTCTAGAATGCACAGCACGGCGGAATTCTAAACTCCTAAAATGCCTACTAGCCGAAAGTTAAGGTGTCTGATGACCAGAGTGTTACTAGGTCAGCATTCTACCGTTCTGAGAGATTCTGGGTTCTAGAATCAATGGACGGCAGAGTTCTGGAATGTCAGGGTGTCCAAACTCTAGAATCCTTCAGTGTTTGAACTCGAGAGTCATTCAATTTCCATATTCCGGGTCACAGGATGTCTGAATTCCAGAAGCACCAAATGTCTGCATTCTAGAATCGGAATGTGGCGGAATTCTAGAATGCACAGCACGGCGGAATTCGAAAGTCCTAAAATGCCTGCTATCCGGAAGTTAAGGTGTCTGACATCCAGAATGCTACCACGTCAGAATTATACCATTCTGAAAGATTCTGGGATCTAGAATCAATGGACGGCTGAGTTCCAGAATGTCAGGGTGGCAAAACTCTAGAATCCTTGCGTGTCTGAACTCGAGAGTCATTCAATGTCCACATTCCAGAACTCTGGATGTCTGTATTATAAAAGCACCAAATGTCTGCATTCTAGAATCGGAATGTGGTGGAATTCTAGAATGCACAGCACGGCGGAATTCTAAAGTCCTAAAATGCCTGCTCTCCGGAAGTTAAGGTGTCTGACATCCAGAATGATACTGGGTCAGCATTCTACCGTTCTGAGAGATTCTGGGTTCTAGAATCAATGGACGGCAGAGATCTGGCATGTCAGGTTGTCCAAACTCTAGAATCCTTGCGTGTCTGAACTCGAGAGTCATTCAATGTCCACATTCCGGATCACAGGGTGTCTGAATTCCAGAAGCACCAAATGTCTGCATTCTAGAATCGGAATGTGGTAGAATTCTAGAATGCACAACACGGCGGAATTCTAAAGTCCTAAAATGCCTGCTATCCGGAAGTTAAGATGTCTGACACCCAGAATGCTACCACATCAGAATTATACCATTCTGAATCATTCTGGGATCTAGAATCAATGGATGGGTGAGTTCCAGAATGTCAGGGTGGCAAAACTCTAGAATCCTTGCGTGTCTGAACTCGAGAGTCATTCAATGTCCACATTCCAGAACTCTGGATGTCTGAATTATAGAAGCAACAAATGTCTGCATTCTAGAATCGGAATGTGGCGGAATTCTAGAATGCACAGCACGGCGGAATTCTAAAGTCCTAAAATGACTGCTATCCGGAAGTTAAGGTGTCTGACATCAAGAATGCTACCACGTCAGAATTATACCATTCTGAAAGATTCTGGGATCTAGAATCAATGGACGGCTGAGTTCCAGAATGTCAGGGTGGCAAAACTCAAGAATCCTTGCGTGTCTGAACTCGAGAGTCATTCAATGTCCACATTCCGGATCACAGGGTGTCTGAATTCCAGAAGCACCAAATGTCTGCATTCTAGAATCGGAATGTGGCGGAATTCTAGAATGCACAACACGGCAGAATTCTGAAGTCCTTAAATTCCTGATATTCGGAAGTTAAGGAGTCTGACATCCAGAATGTTACTAGGTCATCATTCTACCGTTCTGAGAGATTCTGGGTTCTAGAATCAATGGACGGCAGAGTTCTGGAATGTCAGGGTGTCCAAACTCTAGAATCCTTCCGTGTCTGAACTCCTGAGTCATTCAATGTCCACATTCCGGATCACAGGGTGTCTGAATCCCAGAAGCACCAAATGTATGCATTCCAGAAGCGGAATGTGGCGGAATTCTGGAATGCACAGCACGGCGGAATTCGAAAGTCCTAAAATGCCTGCAATCGGGAAATTAAGGTGTCTGACATCCAGAATGCTACCACGTCAGAATTATACCATTCTGAAAGATTCTGGGATCTAGAATCAATGGACGGCTGAGTTCCAGAATGTCAGGGTGGCAAAACTCTAGAATCCTTGCGTGTCTGAACTCGAGAGTCATTCAATGTCCACATTCCAGAACTCTGGATGTCTGAAATATAGAAGCACCAAATGTCTGCAACCTAGAATCAGAATGTGGCGGAATTCTAGAATGCACAGCACGGCGGAATTTTAAAGTCCTAAAATGCCTGCTATACGGAAGTCAAGGTGTCTGACATCCAGAATGTTACTAAGTCAGCATTCTACCGTTCTGAGAGATTCTGAGTTCTAGAATCAATGGATGGCAGAGTTCTGGAATGTCAGGGTGTTCAAACTCAAGAATACTTGCGTGTCTGAACTCGAGAGACATTCAATGTCCACATTCCGCATCACAGGGTGTCTGAATTCCAGAAGCACGAAATGTCTGCATTCTAGAATCGGAATGTGGCGGAATTCTAGAATGCAGAGCACGGCGGAATTCTAAAGTCCTAAAATGCCTGCTATCCGGATGTTAAGGTGTCTGACATCAAGAATGCTACCAAGTAAGAATTATACCATTCTGAAAGATTCTGGGATCTAGAATCAATGGACGGCTGAGCTCCAGAATATCAGGGTTACCAAACTCTAGAATCCTTGCGTGTCTGAACTCGAGAGTCATTCAATGTCCACATTCCAGAACTCTGGATGTCTGAATTATAGAAGCACCAAATGTCTGCAATCTAGAATCGGAATGTGGCGGAATTCTAGAATGCACAGCACGGCGGAATTCTAAACTCCTAAAATGCCTACCAGCCGAAAGTTAAGGTGTCTGATGACCAGAATGTTACTAGGTCAGCATTCTACCGTTCTGAGAGATTCTGGGTTCTAGAATCAATGGACGGCAGAGTTCTGGAATGTCAGGGTGTCCAAACTCTAGAATCCTTCAGTGTTTGAACTCGAGAGTCATTCAATTTCCATATTCCGGGTCACAGGATGTCTGAATTCCAGAAGCACGAAATGTCTGCATTCTAGAATCGGAATGTGGCGGAATTCTAGAATGCACAGCACGGCGGAATTCGAAAGTCCTAAAATGCCTGCTATCCGGAAGTTAAGGTGTCTGACATCCAGAATGCTACCACGTCAGAATTATACCATTCTGAAAGATTCTGGGATCTAGAATCAATGGACGGCTGTATTCCAGAATGTCAGGGTGGCAAAACTCTAGAATCCTTGCGTGTCTGAACTCGAGAGTCATTCAATGTCCACATTCCAGAACTCTGGATGTCTGTATTATAGAAGCACCAAATGTCTGCATTCTAGAATCGGAATGTGGTGGAATTCTAGAATGCACAGCACGGCGGAATTCTAAAGTCCTAAAATGCCTGCTCTCCGGAAGTTAAGGTGTCTGACATCCAGAATGATACTAGGTCAGCATTCTACCGTTCTGAGAGATTCTGGGTTCTAGAATCAATATACGGCAGAGATCTGGCATGTCAGGTTGTCCAAACTCTAGAATCCTTGCGTCTCTGAACTCGAGAGTCATTCAATGTCCACATTCCGGATCACAGGGTGTCTGAATTCCAGAAGCACCAAATGTCTGCATTCTAGAATCGGAATGTGGTAGAATTCTAGAATGCACAACACGGCGGAATTCTAAAGTCCTAAAATGCCTGCTATCCGGAAGTTAAGATGTCTGACACCCAGAATGCTACCACATCAGAATTATACCATTCTGAATCATTCTGGGATCTAGAATCAATGAATGGGTGAGTTCCAGAATGTCAGGGTGGCAAAACTCTAGAATCCTGGCGTGTCTGAACTCGAGAGTCATTCAATGTCCACATTCCAGAACTCTGGATGTCTGAATTATAGAAGCAACAAATGTCTGCATTCTAGAATCGGAATGTGGCGGAATTCTAGAATGCACAGCACGGCGGAATTCTAAAGTTCTAAAATGACTGCTATCCGGAAGTTAAGGTGTCTGACATCAAGAATGCTACCACGTCAGAATTATACCATTCTGAAAGATTCTGGGATCTAGAATCAATGGACGGCTGAGTTCCAGAATGTCAGGGTGGCAAAACTCAAGAATCCTTGCGTGTCTGAACTCGAGAGTCATTCAATGTCCACATTCCGGATCACAGGGTGTCTGAATTCCAGAAGCACCAAATGTCTGCATTCTAGAATCGGAATGTGGCGGAATTCTAGAATGCACAACACGGCAGAATTCTGAAGTCCTTAAATTCCTGATATTCGGAAGTTAAGTTGTCTGACATCCAGAATGTTACTAGGTCATCATTCTACCGTTCTGAGAGATTCTGGGTTCTAGAATCAATGGACGGCAGAGTTCTGGAATGTCTGGGTGTCCAAACTCTAGAATCCTTCCGTGTCTGAACTCCTGAGTCATTCAATGTCCACATTCCGGATCACAGGGTGTCTGAATCCCAGAAGCACCAAATGTATGCATTCCAGAAGCGGAATGTGGCGGAATTCTGGAATGCACAGCACGGCGGAATTCGAAAGTCCTAAAATGCCTGCAATCGGGAAGTTAAGGTGTCTGACATCCAGAATGCTACAACGTCAGAATTATACCATTCTGAAAGATTCTGGGATCTAGAATCAATGGACGGCTGAGTTCCAGAATGTCAGGGTGGCAAAACTCTAGAATCCTTGCGTGTCTGAACTCGAGAGTCATTCAATGTCCACATTCCAGAACTCTGGATGTCTGAATTACAGAAGCACCAAATGTCTGCATTCAAGAATCGGAATGTGGCGGAATTCTATAATGCACATCACGGCGGAATTCTAAAGTCCTGAAATGCCTGCTATCCGGAAGTTAAGGTGTCTGACATCAAGAATGCTACCAAGTCAGAATTATACCATTCTGAAAGATTCTGGGATCTAGAATCAATGGACGGCTGAGTTCCAGAATGTCAGGGTTTCCAAACTCTAGAATCCTTGCGTGTCTGAACTCGAGAGTCATTCAATGTCCACATTGCAGAACTCTGGATGTCTGAATTATAGAAGCACCAAATGTCCGCATTCTAGAATCGGAATGTGGCGGAATTCTAGAATGCAGAGCACGGCGGAATTCTAAAGTCCTAAAATGCCTGCTATCCGGAAGTTAAGGTGTCTGACATCAAGAATGCTACCAAGTAAGAATTATACCATTCTGAAAGATTCTGGGATCTAGAATCAATGGACGGCTGAGCTCCAGAATATCAGGGTTACCAAACTCTAGAATCCTTGCGTGTCTGAACTCGAGAGTCATTCAATGTCCACATTCCAGAACTCTGGATGTCTGAATTATAGAAGCACCAAATGTCTGCAATCTAGAATCGGAATGTGGCGGAATTCTAGAATGCACAGCACGGCGGAATTCTAAACTCCTAAAATGCCTACCAGCCGAAAGTTAAGGTGTCTGATGACCAGAATGTTACTAGGTCAGCATTCTACCGTTCTGAGAGATTCTGGGTTCTAGAATCAATGGACGGCAGAGTTCTGGAATGTCAGGGTGTCCAAACTCTAGAATCCTTCAGTGTTTGAACTCGAGAGTCATTCAATTTCCATATTCCGGGTCACAGGATGTCTGAATTCCAGAAGCACGAAATGTCTGCATTCTAGAATCGGAATGTGGCGGAATTCTAGAATGCACAGCACGGCGGAATTCGAAAGTCCTAAAATGCCTGCTATCCGGAAGTTAAGGTGTCTGACATCCAGAATGCTACCACGTCAGAATTATACCATTCTGAAAGATTCTGGGATCTAGAATCAATGGACGGCTGTGTTCCAGAATGTCAGGGTGGCAAAACTCTAGAATCCTTGCGTGTCTGAACTCGAGAGTCATTCAATGTCCACATTCCAGAACTCTGGATGTCTGTATTATAGAAGCACCAAATGTCTGCATTCTAGAATCGGAATGTGGTGGAATTCTAGAATGCACAGCACGGCGGAATTCTAAAGTCCTAAAATGCCTGCTCTCCGGAAGTTAAGGTGTCTGACATCCAGAATGATACTAGGTCAGCATTCTACCGTTCTGAGAGATTCTGGGTTCTAGAATCAATATACGGCAGAGATCTGGCATGTCAGGTTGTCCAAACTCTAGAATCCTTGCGTCTCTGAACTCGAGAGTCATTCAATGTCCACATTCCGGATCACAGGGTGTCTGAATTCCAGAAGCACCAAATGTCTGCATTCTAGAATCGGAATGTGGTAGAATTCTAGAATGCACAACACGGCGGAATTCTAAAGTCCTAAAATGCCTGCTATCCGGAAGTTAAGATGTCTGACACCCAGAATGCTACCACATCAGAATTATACCATTCTGAATCATTCTGGGATCTAGAATCAATGAATGGGTGAGTTCCAGAATGTCAGGGTGGCAAAACTCTAGAATCCTGGCGTGTCTGAACTCGAGAGTCATTCAATGTCCACATTCCAGAACTCTGGATGTCTGAATTATAGAAGCACCAAATGTCTGCATTCTAGAATCGGAATGTGGCGGAATTCTAGAATGCACAGCACGGCGGAATTCTAAAGTCCTAAAATGACTGCTATCCGGAAGTTAAGGTGTCTGACATCAAGAATGCTACCACGTCAGAATTATACCATTCTGAAAGATTCTGGGATCTAGAATCAATGGACGGCTGAGTTCCAGAATGTCAGGGTGGCAAAACTCAAGAATCCTTGCGTGTCTGAACTCGAGAGTCATTCAATGTCCACATTCCGGATCACAGGGTGTCTGAATTCCAGAAGCACCAAATGTCTGCATTCTAGAATCGGAATGTGGCAGAATTCTAGAATGCACAACACGGCAGAATTCTGAAGTCCTTAAATTCCTGATATTCGGAAGTTAAGGTGTCTGACATCCAGAATGTTACTAGGTCATCATTCTACCGTTCTGAGAGATTCTGGGTTCTAAAATCAATGGACGGCAGAGTTCTGGAATGTCTGGGTGTCCAAACTCTAGAATCCTTCCGTGTCTGAACTCCTGAGTCATTCAATGTCCACATTCCGGATCACAGGGTGTCTGAATCCCAGAAGCACCAAATGTATGCATTCCAGAAGCGGAATGTGGCGGAATTCTGGAATGCACAGCACGGCGGAATTCGAAAGTCCTAAAATGCCTGCAATCGGGAAGTTAAGGTGTCTGACATCCAGAATGCTACCACGTCAGAATTATACCATTCTGAAAGATTCTGGGATCTAGAATCAATGGACGGCTGAGTTCCAGAATGTCAGGGTGGCAAAACTCTAGAATCCTTGCGTGTCTGAACTCGAGAGTCATTCAATGTCCACATTCCAGAACTCTGGATGTCTGAAATATAGAAGCACCAAATGTCTGCAACCTAGAATCAGAATGTGGCGGAATTCTAGAATGCACAGGACGGCGGAATTTAAAAGTCCTAAAATGCCTGCTATACGGAAGTCAAGGTGTCTGACATCCAGAATGTTACTAAGTCAGCATTCTACCGTTCTGAGAGATTCTGAGTTCTAGAATCAATGGATGGCAGAGTTCTGGAATGTCAGGGTGTTCAAACTCAAGAATACTTGCGTGTCTGAACTCGAGAGTCATTCAATGTCCACATTCCGCATCACAGGGTGTCTGAATTCCAGAAGCACGAAATGTCTGCATTCTAGAATCGGAATGTGGCGGAATTCTAGAATGCACAGCACGGCGGAATTCTAAAATCATAAAATGCCTGCTATCCGGAAGTTAAGGTGTCTGACATCAAGAATGCTACCAAGTCAGAATTATACCATTCTGAAAGATTCTGGGATCTAGAATCAATGGACGGCTGAGTTCCAGAATGTCAGGGTGGCAAAACTCTAGAATCCTTGCGTGTCTGAACTCGAGAGTCATTCAATGTCCACATTCCAGAACTCTGGATGTCTGAATTACAGAAGCACCAAATGTCTGCATTCAAGAATCGGAATGTGGCGGAATTCTAGAATGCACATCACGGCGGAATTCTAAAGTCCTGAAATGCCTGCTATCCGGAAGTTAAGGTGTCTGACATCAAGAATGCTACCAAGTCAGAATTATACCATTCTGAAAGATTCTGGGATCTAGATTCAATCGACGGCTGAGTTCCAGAATGTCAGGGTTTCCAAACTCTAGAATCCTTGCGTGTCTGAACTCGAGAGTCATTCAATGTCCACATTGCAGAACTCTGGATGTCTGAATTATAGAAGCACCAAATGTCCGCATTCTAGAATCGGAATGTGGCGGAATTCTAGAATGCAGAGCACGGCGGAATTCTAAAGTCCTAAAATGCCTGCTATCCGGAAGTTAAGGTGTCTGACATCAAGAATGCTACCAAGTAAGAATTATACCATTCTGAAAGATTCTGGGATCTAGAATCAATGGACGGCTGAGCTCCAGAATATCAGGGTTACCAAACTCTAGAATCCTTGCGTGTCTGAACTCGAGAGTCATTCAATGTCCACATTCCAGAACTCTGGATGTCTGAATTATAGAAGCACCAAATGTCTGCAATCTAGAATCGGAATGTGGCGGAATTCTAGAATGCACAGCACGGCGGAATTCTAAACTCCTAAAATGCCTACCAGCCGAAAGTTAAGGTGTCTGATGACCAGAATGTTACTAGGTCAGCATTCTACCGTTCTGAGAGATTCTGGGTTCTAGAATCAATGGACGGCAGAGTTCTGGAATGTCAGGGTGTCCAAACTCTAGAATCCTTCAGTGTTTGAACTCGAGAGTCATTCAATTTCCATATTCCGGGTCACAGGATGTCTGAATTCCAGAAGCACCAAATGTCTGCATTCTAGAATCGGAATGTGGCGGAATTCTAGAATGCACAGCACGGCGGAATTCGAAAGTCCTAAAATGCCTGCTATCCGGAAGTTAAGGTGTCTGACATCCAGAAAGCTACCACGTCAGAATTATACCATTCTGAAAGATTCTGGGATCTAGAATCAATGGACGGCTGTGTTCCAGAATGTCAGGGTGGCAAAACTCTAGAATCCTTGCGTGTCTGAACTTGAGAGTCATTCAATGTCCACATTCCAGAACTCTGGATGTCTGTATTATAGAAGCACCAAATGTCTGCATTCTAGAATCGGAATGTGGTGGAATTCTAGAATGCACAGCACGGCGGAATTCTAAAGTCCTAAAATGCCTGCTCTCCGGAAGTTAAGGTGTCTGACATCCAGAATGATACTAGGTCAGCATTCTACCGTTCTGAGAGATTCTGGGTTCTAGAATCAATGGACGGCAGAGATCTGGCATGTCAGGTTGTCCAAACTCTAGAATCCTTGCGTGTCTGAACTCGAGAGTCATTCAATGTCCACATTCCGGATCACAGGGTGTCTGAATTCCAGAAGCACCAAATGTCTGCATTCTAGAATCGGAATGTGGTAGAATTCTAGAATGCACAACACGGCGGAATTCTAAAGTCCTAAAATGCCTGCTATCCGGAAGTTAAGATGTCTGACACCCAGAATGCTACCACATCAGAATTATACCATTCTGAATCATTCTGGGATCTAGAATCAATGGATGGGTGAGTTCCAGAATGTCAGGGTGGCAAAACTCTAGAATCCTGGCGTGTCTGAACTCGAGAGTCATTCAATGTCCACATTCCAGAACTCTGGATGTCTGAATTATAGAAGCAACAAATGTCTGCATTCTAGAATCGGAATGTGGCGGAATTCTAGAATGCACAGCACGGCGGAATTCTAAAGTCCTAAAATGACTGCTATCCGGAAGTTAAGGTGTCTGACATCAAGAATGCTACCACGTCAGAATTATACCATTCTGAAAGATTCTGGGATCTAGAATCAATGGACGGCTGAGTTCCAGAATGTCAGGGTGGCAAAACTCAAGAATCCTTGCGTGTCTGAACTCGAGAGTCATTCAATGTCCACATTCCGGATCACAGGGTGTCTGAATTCCAGAAGCACCAAATGTCTGCATTCTAGAATCGGAATGTGGCGGAATTCTAGAATGCACAACACGGCAGAATTCTGAAGTCCTTAAATTCCTGATATTCGGAAGTTAAGTAGTCTGACATCCAGAATGTTACTAGGTCATCATTCTACCGTTCTGAGAGATTCTGGGTTCTAGAATCAATGGACGGCAGAGTTCTGGAATGTCTGGGTGTCCAAACTCTAGAATCCTTCCGTGTCTGAACTCCTGAGTCATTCAATGTCCACATTCCGGATCACAGGGTGTCTGAATCCCAGAAGCACCAAATGTATGCATTCCAGAAGCGGAATGTGGCGGAATTCTGGAATGCACAGCACGGCGGAATTCGAAAGTCCTAAAATGCCTGCAATCGGGAAGTTAAGGTGTCTGACATCCAGAATGCTACCACCTAAGAATTATACCATTCTGAAAGATTCTGGGATCTAGAATCAATGGACGGCTGAGTTCCAGAATGTCAGGGTGGCAAAACTCTAGAATCCTTGCGTGTCTGAACTCGAGAGTCATTCAATGTCCACATTCCAGAACTCTGGATGTCTGAAATATAGAAGCACCAAATGTCTGCAACCTAGAATCAGAATGTGGCGGAATTCTAGAATGCACAGCATGGCGGAATTTTAAAGTCCTAAAATGCCTGCTATACGGAAGTCAAGGTGTCTGACATCCAGAATGTTACTAAGTCAGCATTCTACCGTTCTGAGAGATTCTGAGTTCTAGAATCAATGGATGGCAGAGTTCTGGAATGTCAGGGTGTTCAAACTCAAGAATACTTGCGTGTCTGAACTCGAGAGTCATTCAATGTCCACATTCCGCATCACAGGGTGTCTGAATTCCAGAAGCACGAAATGTCTGCATTCTAGAATCGGAATGTGGCGGAATTCTAGAATGCACAGCACGGCGGAATTCTAAAATCATAAAATGCCTGCTATCCGGAAGTTAAGGTGTCTGACATCAAGAATGCTACCAAGTCAGAATTATACCATTCTGAAAGATTCTGGGATCTAGAATCAATGGACGGCTGAGTTCCAGAATGTCAGGGTGGCAAAACTCTAGAATCCTTGCGTGTCTGAACTCGAGAGTCATTCAATGTCCACATTCCAGAACTCTGGATGTCTGAATTACAGAAGCACCAAATGTCTGCATTCAAGAATCGGAATGTGGCGGAATTCTAGAATGCACATCACGGCGGAATTCTAAAGTCCTGAAATGCCTGCTATCCGGAAGTTAAGGTGTCTGACATCAAGAATGCTACCAAGTCAGAATTATACCATTCTGAAAGATTCTGGGATCTAGAATCAATGGACGGCTGAGTTCCAGAATGTCAGGGTTTCCAAACTCTAGAATCCTTGCGTGTCTGAACTCGAGAGTCATTCAATGTCCACATTCCAGAACTCTGGATGTCTGAATTATAGAAGCACCAAATGTCCGCATTCTAGAATCGGAATGTGGCGGAATTCTAGAATGCAGAGCACGGCGGAATTCTAAAGTCCTAAAATGCCTGCTATCCGGAAGTTAAGGTGTCTGACATCAAGAATGCTACCAAGTAAGAATTATACCATTCTGAAAGATTCTGGGATCTAGAATCAATGGACGGCTGAGCTCCAGAATGTCAGGGTTACCAAACTCTAGAATCATTGCGTGTCTGAACTCGAGAGTCATTCAATGTCCACATTCCAGAACTCTGGATGTCTGAATTATAGAAGCACCAAATGTCTGCAATCTAGAATCGGAATGTGGCAGAATTCTAGAATGCACAGCACGGCGGAATTCTAAACTCCTAAAATGCCTACTAGCCGAAAGTTAAGTTGTCTGATGACCAGAATGTTACTAGGTCAGCATTCTACCGTTCTGAGAGATTCTGGGTTCTAGAATCAATGGACGGCAGAGTTCTGGAATGTCAGGGTGTCCAAACTCTAGAATCCTTCAGTGATTGAACTCGAGAGTCATTCAATTTCCATATTCCGGGTCACAGGATGTCTGAATTCCAGAAGCACCAAATGTCTGCATTCTAGAATCGGAATGTGGCGCAATTCTAGAATGCACAGCACGGCGGAATTCGAAAGTCCTAAAATGTCTGCTATCCGGAAGTTAAGGTGTCTGACATCCAGAATGCTACCACGTCAGAATTATACCATTCTGAAAGATTCTGGGATCTAGAATCAATGGACGGCTGAGTTCCAGAATGTCAGGGTGGCAAAACTCTAGAATCCTTGCGTGTCTGAACTCGAGAGTCATTCAATGTCCACATTCCAGAACTCTGGATGTCTGTATTATAGAAGCACCAAATGTCTGCATTCTAGAATCGGAATGTGGCGGAATTCTAGAATGCACAGCACGGCGGAATTCTAAAGTCCTAAAATGCCTGCTCTCCGGAAGTTAAGGTGTCTGACATCCAGAATGATACTAGGTCAGCATTCTACCGTTCTGAGAGATTCTGGGTTCTAGAATCAATGGACGGCAGAGATCTGGCATGTCAGGTTGTCCAAACTGTAGAATCCTTGCGTGTCTGAACTCGAGAGTCATTCAATGTCCACATTCCGAATCACAGGGTGTCTGATTTCCAGAAGCACCAAATGTCTGCATTCTAGAAACGGAATGTGGTAGAATTCTAGAATGCACAACACGGCGGAATTCTAAAGTCCTAAAATGCCTGCTATCCGGAAGTTAAGATGTCTGACACCCAGAATGCTACCACATCAGAATTATACCATTCTGAATCATTCTGGGATCTAGAATCAATGGATGGGTGAGTTCCAGAATGTCAGGGTGGCAAAACTCTAGAATCCTGGCGTGTCTGAACTCGAGAGTCATTCAATGTCCACATTCCAGAACTCTGGATGTCTGAATTATAGAAGCAACAAATGTCTGCATTCTAGAATCGGAATGTGGCGGAATTCTAGAATGCACAGCACGGCGGAATTCTAAAGTCCTAAAATGACTGCTATCCGGAAGTTAAGGTGTCTGACATCAAGAATGCTACCACGTCAGAATTATACCATTCTGAAAGATTATGGGATCTAGAATCAATGGACGGCTGAGTTCCAGAATGTCAGGGTGGCAAAACTCAAGAATCCTTGCGTGTCTGAACTCGAGAGTCATTCAATGTCCACATTCCGGATCACAGGGTGTCTGAATTCCAGAAGCACCAAATGTCTGCATTCTAGAATCGGAATGTGGCGGAATTCTAGAATGCACAGCACGGCAGAATTCTAAAATCCTAAAATGCCTGCTATCCGGAAGTTAAGGTGTCTGACATCAAGAATGCTACCAAGTCAGAATTATACTATTCTGAAAGATTCTGGGATCTAGAATCAATGGACGGCTGAGTTCTAGAATGTCAGGGTGGCAAAACTCTAGAATCCTTGCGTGTCTGAACTCGAGAGTCATTCAATGTCCACATTCCAGAACTCTGGATGTCTGAATTATAGAAGCAACAAATGTCTGCATTCTAGAATCGGAATGTGGCAGAATTCTAGAATGCACAGCATGGTGGAATTTTAAAGTCCTAAAATGCCTGCTATCCGGAAGTTAAGGTGTCTGACATCAAGAATGCTACCAAGTCAGAATTATACCATTCTGAAAGATTCTGGGATCTAGAATCAATGGACGGCTGAGTTCCAGAATGTCAGGGTTTCCAAACTCTAGAATCCTTGCGTGTCTGAACTCGAGAGTCATTCAATGTCCACATTCCAGAACTCTGGATGTCTGAATTATAGAAGCACCAAATGTCTGCATTCTAGAATCGGAATGTGGCGGAATTCTAGAATGCACAGCATGGCGGAATTCTAAAGTCCTAAAATGCCTACTAGCCGAAAGTTAATGTGTCTGATGACCAGAATGTTACAAGGTCAGCATTCTACCGTTCTGAGAGATTCTGGGTTCTAGAATCAATGGACGGCAGAGTTCTGGAATGTCAGGGTGTTTAAACTCTAGAATCCTTCAGTGTTTGAACTCGAGAGTCATTCAATTTCCATATTCCGGGTCACAGGGTGACTGAATTAAAGAAGCACCAAACGTCTGCATTCTAGAATCGGAATGTGGCGGAATTCTAGAATGCACAGCACGGCGGAATTCGAAAGTCCTAAAATGCCTGCTATCCGGAAGTTAAGGTGTCTGACATCCAGAATGCTACCACGTCAGAATTATACCATTCTGAAAGACTCTGGGATCTAGAATCAATGGACGGCTGAGTTCCAGAATGTCAGGGTTTCCAAACTCTAGAATCCTTGCATGTCTGAACTCGAGAGTCATTCAATATCCACATTCCAGGACTCTGGATGTCTGAAATATAGAAGCACCAAATGTCTGCACTCTAGAATCGGAATGTGGTAGAATTCTAGAATGCACAGCACGACAGAATTCTAAAGTCCTAAAATGCCTGCTATTCGGAAGTTAAGGTGTCGGACATCCAGAATGTTACTAGGTCAGCATTCTACCGTTCTGAGAGATTCTGGGTTCTAGAATCAATGGACGGCAGAGTTCTGGAATGTCAGGGTTTCCAAACTCTAGAATCCTTCCGTGTCTGAACTCGTGAGTCATTCAATGTCTACATTCCGGATCACAGGGTGTCTGAATTCCAGAAGCACCAAATGTCTGCATTCTAGAATCGGAATGTGGCGGAATTCTAGAATGCACAGCACGGCGGAATTCTAAAGTCCTAAAATGCCTACTAGCCGAAAGTTAAGGTGTCTGATGACCAGTATGTTACTAGGTCAGCATTCTACCGTTCTGAGAGATTCTGGGTTCTAGAATCAATGGACGGCAGAGATCTGGAATGTCAGGGGGTCCAAACTCTAGAATCCTTGCGTGTCTGAACTCGAGAGTCATTCAATGTCCATATTCCAGAACTCTGGATGTCTGAAATATAGAAGCACCAAATGTCTGCAACCTAGAATCAGAATGTGGCGGAATTCTAGAATGCACAGCACGGCGGAATTCTAAAGTCCTAAAATGCCTGCTATACGGAAGTCAAGGTGTCTGACATCCAGAATGTTACTAAGTCAGCATTCTACCGTTCTGAGAGATTCTGAGTTCTAGAATCAATGGATGGCAGAGTTCTGGAATGTCAGGGTGTTCAAACTCAAGAATACTTGCGTGTCTGAACTCGAGAGTCATTCAATGTCCACATTCCGCATCACAGGGTGTCTGAATTCCAGAAGCACGAAATGTCTGCATTCTAGAATCGGAATGTGGCGGAATTCTAGAATACACAGCACGGCGGAATTCTAAAATCATAAAATGCCTGCTATCCGGAAGTTAAGGTGTCTGACATCAAGAATGCTACCAAGTCAGAATTATACCATTCTGAAAGATTCTGGGATCTAGAATCAATGGACGGCTGAGTTCCAGAATGTCAGGGTGGCAAAACTCTAGAATCCTTGCGTGTCTGAACTCGAGAGTCATTCAATGTCCACATTCCAGAACTCTGGATGTCTGAATTACAGAAGCACCAAATGTCTGTATTCTAGAATCGGAATGTGGCGGAATTCTAGAATGCACAGCACGGCAGATTTCTAAAGTCCTGAAATGCCTGCTATCCGGAAGTTAAGGTGTCTGAACTCAAGAATGCTACCAAGTCAGAATTATACCATTCTGAAAGATTCTGGGATCTAGAATCAATGGACGGCTGAGTTCCAGAATGTCAGGGTGTCCAAACTCTAGAATCCTTGCGTGTCTGAACTCGAGAGTCATTCAATGTCCACATTGCAGAACTCTGGATGTCTGAATTATAGAAGCACCAAATGTCCGCATTCTAGAATCGGAATGTGGCGGAATTCTAGAATGCAGAGCACGGCGGAATTCTAAAGTCCTAAAATGCCTGCTATCCGGAAGTTAAGGTGTCTGACATCAAGAATGCTACCAAGTCTGAATTATACCATTCTGAAAGATTCTGGCATCTAGAATCAATGGACGGCTGAGCTCCAGAATGTCAGGGTTACCAAACTCTAGAATCCTTGCGTGTCTGAACTCGAGAGTCATTCAATGTCCACATTCCAGAACTCTGGATGTCTGAATTATAGAAGCACCAAATGTCTGCATTCTAGAATCGGAATGTGGCGGAATTCTAGAATGCACAGCACGGTGGAATTCTAAACTCCTAAAATGCCTACTAGCCGAAAGTTAAGGTGTCTGATGACCAGAATGTTACTAGGTCAGCATTCTACCGTTCTGAGAGATTCTGGGTTCTAGAATCAATGGACGGCAGAGTTCTGGAATGTCAGGGTGTCCAAACTCTAGAATCCTTCAGTGTTTGAACTCGAGAGTCATTCAATTTCCATATTCCAGGTCACAGGATGTCTGAATTCCAGAAGCACCAAATGTCTGCATTCTAGAATCGGAGTGTGGCGGAATTCTAGAATGCACAGCACGGCGGAATTCGAAAGTCCTAAAATGCCTGCTATCCGGAAGTTAAGGTGTCTGACATCCAGAATGCTACCACGTCAGAATTATACCATTCTGAAAGATTCTGGGATCTAGAATCAATGGACGGCTGAGTTCCAGAATGTCAGGGTGGCAAAACTCAAGAATCCTTGCGTGTCTGAACTCGAGAGTCATTCAATGTCCACATTCCAGAACTCTGGATGTCTGTATTATAGAAGCACCAAATGTCTGCATTCTAGAATCGGAATGTGGCGGAATTCTAGAATGCACAGCACGGCAGAATTCTAAAGTCCTAAAATGCCTGCTCTCCGGAAGTTAAGGTGTCTGACATCCAGAATGATACTAGGTCAGCATTCTACCGTTCTGAGAGATTCTGGGTTCTAGAATCAATGGACGGCAGAGATCTGGCATGTCAGGGTGTCCAAACTCTAGAATCCTTGCGTGTCTGAACTCGAGAGTCATTCAATGTCCACATTCCGGATCACAGGGTGTCTGAATTCCAGAAGCACCAAATGTCTGCATTCTAGAATCGGAATGTGGTAGAATTCTAGAATGCACAACACGGCGGAATTCTAAAGTCCTAAAATGCCTGCTATCCGGAAGTTAAGGTGTCTGACACCCAGAATGCTACCACATCAGAATTATACCATTCTGAATCATTCTGGGATCTAGAATCAATGGACGGGTGAGTTCCAGAATGTCAGGGTGGCAAAACTCTAGAATCCTGGCGTGTCTGAACTCGAGAGTCATTCAATGTCCACATTCCAGAACTCTGGATGTCTGAATTATAGAAGCAACAAATGTCTGCATTCTAGAATCGGAATGTGGCGGAATTCTAGAATGCACAGCACGGCGGAATTCTAAAGTCCTAAAATGCCTGCTATCCGGAAGTTAAGGTGTCTGACATCAAGAATGCTACCACGTCAGAATTATACCATTCTGAAAGATTCTGGGATCTAGAATCAGTGGACGGCTGAGTTCCAGAATGTCAGGGTGGCAAAACTCAAGAATCCTTGCGTGTCTGAACTCGAGAGTCATTCCATGTCCACATTCCGGATCACAGGGTGTCTGAATTCCAGAAGCACCAAATGTCTGCATTCTAGAATCGGAATGTGGCGGAATTCTAGAATGCACAACACGGCAGAATTCTGAAATCCTTAAATTCCTGATATTCGGAAGTTAAGGAGTCTGACATCCAGAATGTTACTAGGTCATCATTCTACCGTTCTGAGAGATTCTGGGTTCTAGAATCAATGGACGGCAGAGTTCTGGAATGTCAGGGTGTCCAAACTCTAAAATCCTTCCGTGTCTGAACTCCTGAGTCATTCAATGTCCACATTCCGGATCACAGGGTGTCTGAATCCCAGAAGCACCAAATGTATGCATTCCAGAAGCGGAATGTGGCGGAATTCTGGAATGCACAGCACGGCGGAATTCGAAAGTCCTAAAATGCCTGCAATCGGGAAGTTAAGGTGTCTGACATCCAGAATGCTACCACGTCAGAATTATACCATTCTGAAAGATTCTGGGATCTAGAATCAATGGACGGCTGAGTTCCAGGATGTCAGGGTGGCAAAACTCTAGAATCCTTGCGTGTCTGAACTCGAGAGTCATTCAATGTCCACATTCCAGAACTCTGGATGTCTGAATTATAGAAGCACCAAATGTCTGCATTCTAGAATCGGAATGTGGCGGAATTCTAGAATGCACAGCACGGCGGAATTTGAAAGTCCTAAAATGCCTGCTATCCGGAAGTTAAGGTGTCTGACATCAAGAATGCTACCAAGTCAGAATTATACTATTCTGAAAGATTCTGGGATCTAGAATCAATGGACGGCTGAGTTCCAGAATGTCAGGGTGGCAAAACTCTAGAATCCTTGCGTGTCTGAACTCGAGAGTCATTCAATGTCCACATTCCAGAACTCTGGATGTCTGTATTATAGAAGCACCAAATGTCTGCATTCTAGAATCGGAATGTGGCGGAATTCTAGAATGCACAGCACGGCGGAATTCTAAAGTCCTAAAATGCCTGCTATCCGGAAGTTAAGGTGTCTGACATCCAGAATGATACTAGGTCAGCATTCTACCGTTCTGAGAGATTCTGGGTTCTAGAATCAATGGACGGCAGAGATCTGGCATGTCAGGGTGTCCAAACTGTAGAATCCTTGCGTGTCTGAACTCGAGAGTCATTCAATGTCCACATTCCGGATCACAGGGTGTCTGAATTCCAGAAGCACCAAATGTCTGCATTCTAGAATCGGAATGTGGTAGAATTCTAGAATGCACAACACGGCGGAATTCTAAAGTCCTAAAATGCCTGCTATCCGGAAGTTAAGGTGTCTGACACCCAGAATGCTACCACATCAGAATTATACCATTCTGAATCATTCTGGGATCTAGAATCAATGGACGGGTGAGTTCCAGAATGTCAGGGTGGCAAAACTCTAGAATCCTGGCGTGTCTGAACTCGAGAGTCATTCAATGTCCACATTCCAGAACTCTGGATGTCTGAATTATAGAAGCAACAAATGTCTGCATTCTAGAATCGGAATGTGGCGGAATTCTAGAATGCACAGCACGGCGGAATTCTAAAGTCCTAAAATGCCTGCTATCCGGAAGTTAAGGTGTCTGACATCAAGAATGCTACCACGTCAGAATTATACCATTCTGAAACATTCTGGGATCTAGAATCAATGGACGGCTGAGTTCAAGGATGTCAGGGTAGCAAAACTCAAGAATCCTTGCGTGTCTGAACTCGAGAGTCATTCAATGTCCACATTCCAGAACTCTGGATGTCTGAATTACAGAAGCACCAAATGTCTGCATTCTAGAATCGGAATGTGGCGGAATTCTAGAATGCACAGCACGGCGGAATTCTAAAGTCCTAAAATGCCTGCTATCCGGAAGTTAAGGTGACTGACATCAAGAATGCTACCAATTCAGAATTATACCATTCTGAATGATTCTGGGATCTAGAATCAATGGACGGCTGAGTTCCTGAATGTCAGGGTTTCCAAACTCTAGAATCCTTGCGTGTCTGAACTCGAGAGTCATTCAATGTCCACATTCCAGAACTCTGGATGTCTGAAATATAGAAGCACCAAATGTCTGCATTCTAGAATCAGAATGTGACGGAATTCTAGAATGCACAGCACGGCAGAATTCTAAAGTCCTAAAATGCCTACTAGCCGAAAGTTAAGGTGTCTGATGACCAGAATGTTACTAGGTCAGCATTCTACCGTTCTGAGAGATTCTGGGTTCTAGAATCAATGGACGGCAGAGTTCTGGAATGTCAGGTTGTCCGAACTCTAGAATAATTCAGTGTTTGAACTCGAGTGTCATTCAATTTCCATATTCCGGGTCACAGGATGTCTGAATTCCAGAAGCACCAAATGTCTGCATTCTAGAATCGGAATGTGGCGGAATTCTAGAATGCACAGCACGGCGGAATTCGAAAGTCCTAAAATGCCTGCTATCCGGAAGTTAAGGTGTCTGACATCCAGAAAGCTACCACGTCAGAATTATACCATTCTGAAAGATTCTGGGATCTAGAATCAATGGACGGCTGTGTTCCAGAATGTCAGGGTGGCAAAACTCTAGAATCCTTGCGTGTCTGAACTCGAGAGTCATTCAATGTCCACATTCCAGAACTCTGGATGTCTGTATTATAGAAGCACCAAATGTCTGCATTCTAGAATCGGAATGTGGTGGAATTCTAGAATGCACAGCACGGCGGAATTCTAAAGTCCTAAAATGCCTGCTCTCCGGAAGTTAAGGTGTCTGACATCCAGAATGATACTAGGTCAGCATTCTACCGTTCTGAGAGATTCTGGGTTCTAGAATCAATGGACGGCAGAGATCTGGCATGTCAGGTTGTCCAAACTCTAGAATCCTTGCGTGTCTGAACTCGAGAGTCATTCAATGTCCACATTCCGGATCACAGGGTGTCTGAATTCCAGAAGCACCAAATGTCTGCATTCTAGAATCGGAATGTGGTAGAATTCTAGAATGCACAACACGGCGGAATTCTAAAGTCCTAAAATGCCTGCTATCCGGAAGTTAAGATGTCTGACACCCAGAATGCTACCACATCAGAATTATACCATTCTGAATCATTCTGGGATCTAGAATCAATGGATGGGTGAGTTCCAGAATGTCAGGGTGGCAAATCTCTAGAATCCTGGCGTGTCTGAACTCGAGAGTCATTCAATGTCCACATTCCAGAACTCTGGATGTCTGAATTATAGAAGCAACAAATGTCTGCATTCTAGAATCGGAATGTGGCGGAATTCTAGAATGCACAGCACGGCGGAATTCTAAAGTCCTAAAATGACTGCTATCCGGAAGTTAAGGTGTCTGACATCAAGAATGCTACCACGTCAGAATTATACCATTCTGAAAGATTCTGGGATCTAGAATCAATGGACGGCTGAGTTCCAGAATGTCAGGGTGGCAAAACTCAAGAATCCTTGCGTGTCTGAACTCGAGAGTCATTCAATGTCCACATTCCGGATCACAGGGTGTCTGAATTCCAGAAGCACCAAATGTCTGCATTCTAGAATCGGAATGTGGCGGAATTCTAGAATGCACAACACGGCAGAATTCTGAAGTCCTTAAATTCCTGATATTCGGAAGTTAAGGAGTCTGACATCCAGAATGTTACTAGGTCATCATTCTACCGTTCTGAGAGATTCTGGGTTCTAGAATCAATGGACGGCAGAGTTCTGGAATGTCTGGGTGTCCAAACTCTAGAATCCTTCCGTGTCTGAACTCCTGAGTCATTCAATGTCCACATTCCGGATCACAGGGTGTCTGAATCCCAGAAGCACCAAATGTATGCATTCCAGAAGCGGAATGTGGCGGAATTCTGGAATGCACAGCACGGCGGAATTCGAAAGTCCTAAAATGCCTGCAATCGGGAAGTTAAGGTGTCTGACATCCAGAATGCTACCACGTCAGAATTATACCATTCTGAAAGATTCTGGGATCTAGAATCAATGGACGGCTGAGTTCCAGAATGTCAGGGTGGCAAAACTCTAGAATCCTTGCGTGTCTGAACTCGAGAGTCATTCAATGTCCACATTCCAGAACTCTGGATGTCTGAAATATAGAAGCACCAAATGTCTGCAACCTAGAATCAGAATGTGGCGGAATTCTAGAATGCACAGCATGGCGGAATTTTAAAGTCCTAAAATGCCTGCTATACGGAAGTCAAGGTGTCTGACATCCAGAATGTTACTAAGTCAGCATTCTACCGTTCTGAGAGATTCTGAGTTCTAGAATCAATGGATGGCAGAGTTCTGGAATGTCAGGGTGTTCAAACTCAAGAATACTTGCGTGTCTGAACTCGAGAGTCATTCAATGTCCACATTCCGCATCACAGGGTGTCTGAATTCCAGAAGCACGAAATGTCTGCATTCTAGAATCGGAATGTGGCGGAATTCTAGAATGCACAGCACGGCGGAATTCTAAAATCATAAAATGCCTGCTATCCGGAAGTTAAGGTGTCTGACATCAAGAATGCTACCAAGTCAGAATTATACCATTCTGAAAGATTCTGGGATCTAGAATCAATGGACGGCTGAGTTCCAGAATGTCAGGGTGGCAAAACTCTAGAATCCTTGCGTGTCTGAACTCGAGAGTCATTCAATGTCCACATTCCAGAACTCTGGATGTCTGAATTACAGAAGCACCAAATGTCTGCATTCAAGAATCGGAATGGGGCGGAATTCTAGAATGCACATCACGGCGGAATTCTAAAGTCCTGAAATGCCTGCTATCCGGAAGTTAAGGTGTCTGACATCAAGAATGCTACCAAGTCAGAATTATACCATTCTGAAAGATTCTGGGATCTAGAATCAATGGACGGCTGAGTTCCAGAATGTCAGGGTTTCCAAACTCTAGAATCCTTGCGTGTCTGAACTCGAGAGTCATTCAATGTCCACATTCCAGAACTCTGGATGTCTGAATTATAGAAGCACCAAATGTCCGCATTCTAGAATCGGAATGTGGCGGAATTCTAGAATGCAGAGCACGGCGGAATTCTAAAGTCCTAAAATGCCTGCTATCCGGAAGTTAAGGTGTCTGACATCAAGAATGCTACCAAGTAAGAATTATACCATTCTGAAAGATTCTGGGATCTAGAATCAATGGACGGCTGAGCTCCAGAATGTCAGGGTTACCAAACTCTAGAATCATTGCGTGTCTGAACTCGAGAGTCATTCAATGTCCACATTCCAGAACTCTGGATGTCTGAATTATAGAAGCACCAAATGTCTGCAATCTAGAATCGGAATGTGGCAGAATTCTAGAATGCACAGCACGGCGGAATTCTAAACTCCTAAAATGCCTACTAGCCGAAAGTTAAGTTGTCTGATGACCAGAATGTTACTAGGTCAGCATTCTACCGTTCTGAGAGATTCTGGGTTCTAGAATCAATGGACGGCAGAGTTCTGGAATGTCAGGGTGTCCAAACTCTAGAATCCTTCAGTGTTTGAACTCGAGAGTCATTCAATTTCCATATTCCGGGTCACAGGATGTCTGAATTCCAGAAGCACCAAATGTCTGCATTCTAGAATCGGAATGTGGCGGAATTCTAGAATGCACAGCACGGCGGAATTCGAAAGTCCTAAAATGCCTGCTATCCGGAAGTTAAGGTGTCTGACATCCAGAATGCTACCACGTCAGAATTATACCATTCTGAAAGATTCTGGGATCTAGAATCAATGGACGGCTGAGTTCCAGAATGTCAGGGTGGCAAAACTCTAGAATCCTTGCGTGTCTGAACTCGAGAGTCATTCAATGTCCACATTCCAGAACTCTGGATGTCTGTATTATAGAAGCACCAAATGTCTGCATTCTAGAATCGGAATGTGGCGGAATTCTAGAATGCACAGCACGGCGGAATTCTAAAGTCCTAAAATGTCTGCTCTCCGGAAGTTAAGGTGTCTGACATCCAGAATGATACTAGGTCAGCATTCTACCGTTCTGAGAGATTCTGGGTTCTAGAATCAATGGACGGCAGAGATCTGGCATGTCAGGTTGTCCAAACTGTAGAATCCTTGCGTGTCTGAACTCGAGAGTCATTCAATGTCCACATTCCGAATCACAGGGTGTCTGATTTCCAGAAGCACCAAATGTCTGCATTCTAGAATCGGAATGTGGTAGAATTCTAGAATGCACAACACGGCGGAATTCTAAAGTCCTAAAATGCCTGCTATCCGGAAGTTAAGATGTCTGACACCCAGAATGCTACCACATCAGAATTATACCATTCTGAATCATTCTGGGATCTAGAATCAATGGATGGGTGAGTTCCAGAATGTCAGGGTGGCAAAACTCTAGAATCCTGGCGTGTCTGAACTCGAGAGTCATTCAATGTCCACATTCCAGAACTCTGGATGTCTGAATTATAGAAGCAACAAATGTCTGCATTCTAGAATCGGAATGTGGCGGAATTCTAGAATGCACAGCACGGCGGAATTCTAAAGTCCTAAAATGACTGCTATCCGGAAGTTAAGGTGTCTGACATCAAGAATGCTACCACGTCAGAATTATACCATTCTGAAAGATTATGGGATCTAGAATCAATGGACGGCTGAGTTCCAGAATGTCAGGGTGGCAAAACTCAAGAATACTTGCGTGTCTGAACTCGAGAGTCATTCAATGTCCACATTCCGGATCACAGGGTGTCTGAATTCCAGAAGCACCAAATGTCTGCATTCTAGAATCGGAATGTGGCGGAATTCTAGAATGCACAGCACGGCAGAATTCTAAAATCCTAAAATGCCTGCTATCCGGAAGTTAAGGTGTCTGACATCAAGAATGCTACCAAGTCAGAATTATACTATTCTGAAAGATTCTGGGATCTAGAATCAATGGACGGCTGAGTTCTAGAATGTCAGGGTGGCAAAACTCTAGAATCCTTGCGTGTCTGAACTCGAGAGTCATTCAATGTCCACATTCCAGAACTCTGGATGTCTGAATTATAGAAGCAACAAATGTCTGCATTCTAGAATCGGAATGTGGCGGAATTCTAGAATGCACAGCATGGTGGAATTTTAAAGTCCTAAAATGCCTGCTATCCGGAAGTTAAGGTGTCTGACATCAAGAATGCTACCAAGTCAGAATTATACCATTCTGAAAGATTCTGGGATCTAGAATCAATGGACGGCTGAGTTCCAGAATGTCAGGGTTTCCAAACTCTAGAATCCTTGCGTGTCTGAACTCGAGAGTCATTCAATGTCCACATTCCAGAACTCTGGATGTCTGAATTATAGAAGCACCAAATGTCTGCATTCTAGAATCGGAATGTGGCGGAATTCTAGAATGCACAGCATGGCGGAATTCTAAAGTCCTAAAATGCCTACTAGACGAAAGTTAATGTGTCTGATGACCAGAATGTTACAAGGTCAGCATTCTACCGTTCTGAGAGATTCTGGGTTCTAGAATCAATGGACGGCAGAGTTCTGGAATGTCAGGGTGTTTAAACTCTAGAATCCTTCAGTGTTTGAACTCGAGAGTCATTCAATTTCCATATTCCGGGTCACAGGGTGACTGAATTAAAGAAGCACCAAACGTCTGCATTCTAGAATCGGAATGTGGCGGAATTCTAGAATGCACAGCACGGCGGAATTCGAAAGTCCTAAAATGCCTGCTATCCGGAAGTTAAGGTGTCTGACATCCAGAATGCTACCACGTCAGAATTATACCATTCTGAAAGACTCTGGGATCTAGAATCAATGGACGGCTGAGTTCCAGAATGTCAGGGTTTCCAAACTCTAGAATCCTTGCATGTCTGAACTCGAGAGTCATTCAATATCCACATTCCAGGACTCTGGATGTCTGAAATATAGAAGCACCAAATGTCTGCACTCTAGAATCGGAATGTGGTAGAATTCTAGAATGCACAGCACGACAGAATTCTAAAGTCCTAAAATGCCTGCTATTCGGAAGTTAAGGTGTCGGACATCCAGAATGTTACTAGGTCAGCATTCTACCGTTCTGAGAGATTCTGGGTTCTAGAATCAATGGACGGCAGAGTTCTGGAATGTCAGGGTTTCCAAACTCTAGAATCCTTCCGTGTCTGAACTCGTGAGTCATTCAATGTCTACATTCCGGATCACAGGGTGTCTGAATTCCAGAAGCACCAAATGTCTGCATTCTAGAATCGGAATGTGGCGGAATTCTAGAATGCACAGCACGGCGGAATTCTAAAGTCCTAAAATGCCTACTAGCCGAAAGTTAAGGTGTCTGATGACCAGTATGTTACTAGGTCAGCATTCTACCGTTCTGAGAGATTCTGGGTTCTAGAATCAATGGACGGCAGAGATCTGGAATGTCAGGGGGTCCAAACTCTAGAATCCTTGCGTGTCTGAACTCGAGAGTCATTCAATGTCCATATTCCAGAACTCTGGATGTCTGAAATATAGAAGCACCAAATGTCTGCAACCTAGAATCAGAATGTGGCGGAATTCTAGAATGCACAGCACGGCGGAATTCTAAAGTCCTAAAATGCCTGCTATACGGAAGTCAAGGTGTCTGACATCCAGAATGTTACTAAGTCAGCATTCTACCGTTCTGAGAGATTCTGAGTTCTAGAATCAATGGATGGCAGAGTTCTGGAATGTCAGGGTGTTCAAACTCAAGAATACTTGCGTGTCTGAACTCGAGAGTCATTCAATGTCCACATTCCGCATCACAGGGTGTCTGAATTCCAGAAGCACGAAATGTCTGCATTCTAGAATCGGAATGTGGCGGAATTCTAGAATACACAGCACGGCGGAATTCTAAAATCATAAAATGCCTGCTATCCGGAAGTTAAGGTGTCTGACATCAAGAATGCTACCAAGTCAGAATTATACCATTCTGAAAGATTCTGGGATCTAGAATCAATGGATGGCTGAGTTCCAGAATGTCAGGGTGGCAAAACTCTAGAATCCTTGCGTGTCTGAACTCGAGAGTCATTCAATGTCCACATTCCAGAACTCTGGATGTCTGAATTACAGAAGCACCAAATGTCTGTATTCTAGAATCGGAATGTGGCGGAATTCTAGAATGCACAGCACGGCGGATTTCTAAAGTCCTGAAATGCCTGCTATCCGGAAGTTAAGGTGTCTGAACTCAAGAATGCTACCAAGTCAGAATTATACCATTCTGAAAGATTCTGGGATCTAGAATCAATGGACGGCTGAGTTCCAGAATGTCAGGGTTTCCAAACTCTAGAATCCTTGCGTGTCTGAACTCGAGAGTCATTCAATGTCCACATTGCAGAACTCTGGATGTCTGAATTATAGAAGCACCAAATGTCCGCATTCTAGAATCGGAATGTGGCGGAATTCTAGAATGCAGAGCACGGCGGAATTCTAAAGTCCTAAAATGCCTGCTATCCGGAAGTTAAGGTGTCTGACATCAAGAATGCTACCAAGTCTGAATTATACCATTCTGAAAGATTCTGGGATCTAGAATCAATGGACGGCTGAGCTCCAGAATGTCAGGGTTACCAAACTCTAGAATCCTTGCGTGTCTGAACTCGAGAGTCATTCAATGTCCACATTCCAGAACTCTGGATGTCTGTATTATAGAAGCACCAAATGTCTGCATTCTAGAATCGGAATGTGGCGGAATTCTAGAATGCACAGCACGGCGGAATTCTAAAGTCCTAAAATGCCTGCTCTCCGGAAGTTAAGGTGTCTGACATCCAGAATGATACTAGGTCAGCATTCTACCGTTCTGAGAGATTCTGGGTTCTAGAATCAATGGACGGCAGAGATCTGGCATGTCAGGTTGTCCAAACTGTAGAATCCTTGCGTGTCTGAACTCGAGAGTCATTCAATGTCCACATTCCGAATCACAGGGTGTCTGATTTCCAGAAGCACCAAATGTCTGCATTCTAGAGTCGGAATGTGGTAGAATTCTAGAATGCACAACACGGCGGAATTCTAAAGTCCTAAAATGCCTGCTATCCGGAAGTTAAGATGTCTGACACCCAGAATGCTACCACATCAGAATTATACCATTCTGAATCATTCTGGGATCTAGAATCAATGGATGGGTGAGTTCCAGAATGTCAGGGTGGCAAAACTCTAGAATCCTGGCGTGTCTGAACTCGAGAGTCATTCAATGTCCACATTCCAGAACTCTGGATGTCTGAATTATAGAAGCAACAAATGTCTGCATTCTAGAATCGGAATGTGGCGGAATTCTAGAATTCACAGCACGGCGGAATTCTAAAGTCCTAAAATGACTGCTATCCGGAAGTTAAGGTGTCTGACATCAAGAATGCTACCACGTCAGAATTATACCATTCTGAAAGATTATGGGATCTAGAATCAATGGACGGCTGAGTTCCAGAATGTCAGGGTGGCAAAACTCAAGAATCCTTGCGTGTCTGAACTCGAGAGTCATTCAATGTCCACATTCCGGATCACAGGGTGTCTGAATTCCAGAAGCACCAAATGTCTGCATTCTAGAATCAGAATGTGGCGGAATTCTAGAATGCACAGCACGGCAGAATTCTAAAATCCTAAAATGCCTGCTATCCGGAAGTTAAGGTGTCTGACATCAAGAATGCTACCAAGTCAGAATTATACTATTCTGAAAGATTCTGGGATCTAGAATCAATGGACGGCTGAGTTCTAGAATGTCAGGGTGGCAAAACTCTAGAATCCTTGCGTGTCTGAACTCGAGAGTCATTCAATGTCCACATTCCGGATCACAGGGTGTCTGAATTCCAGAAGCACCAAATGTCTGCATTCTAGAATCGGAATGTGGCGGAATTCTAGAATGCACAACACGGCAGAATTCTGAAGTCCTTAAATTCCTGATATTCGGAAGTTAAGGAGTCTGACATCCAGAATGTTACTAGGTCATCATTCTACCGTTCTGAGAGATTCTGGGTTCTAGAATCAATGGACGGCAGAGTTCTGGAATGTCTGGGTGTCCAAACTCTAGAATCCTTCCGTGTCTGAACTCCTGAGTCATTCAATGTCCACATTCCGGATCACAGGGTGTCTGAATCCCAGAAGCACCAAATGTATGCATTCCAGAAGCGGAATGTGGCGGAATTCTGGAATGCACAGCACGGCGGAATTCGAAAGTCCTAAAATGCCTGCAATCGGGAAGTTAAGGTGTCTGACATCCAGAATGCTACCACGTCAGAATTATACCATTCTGAAAGATTCTGGGATCTAGAATCAATGGACGGCTGAGTTCCAGAATGTCAGGGTGGTAAAACTCTAGAATCCTTGCGTGTCTGAACTCGAGAGTCATTCAATGTCCACATTCCAGAACTCTGGATGTCTGAAATATAGAAGCACCAAATGTCTGCAACCTAGAATCAGAATGTGGCGGAATTCTAGAATGCACAGCATGGCGGAATTTTAAAGTCCTAAAATGCCTGCTATACGGAAGTCAAGGTGTCTGACATCCAGAATGTTACTAAGTCAGCATTCTACCGTTCTGAGAGATTCTGAGTTCTAGAATCAATGGATGGCAGAGTTCTGGAATGTCAGGGTGTTCAAACTCAAGAATACTTGCGTGTCTGAACTCGAGAGTCATTCAATGTCCACATTCCGCATCACAGGGTGTCTGAATTCCAGAAGCACGAAATGTCTGCATTCTAGAATCGGAATGTGGCGGAATTCTAGAATGCACAGCACGGCGGAATTCTAAAATCATAAAATGCCTGCTATCCGGAAGTTAAGGTGTCTGACATCAAGAATGCTACCAAGTCAGAATTATACCATTCTGAAAGATTCTGGGATCTAGAATCAATGGACGGCTGAGTTCCAGAATGTCAGGGTGGCAAAACTCTAGAATCCTTGCGTGTCTGAACTCGAGAGTCATTCAATGTCCACATTCCAGAACTCTGGATGTCTGAATTACAGAAGCACCAAATGTCTGCATTCAAGAATCGGAATGGGGCGGAATTCTAGAATGCACATCACGGCGGAATTCTAAAGTCCTGAAATGCCTGCTATCCGGAAGTTAAGGTGTCTGACATCAAGAATGCTACCAAGTCAGAATTATACCATTCTGAAAGATTCTGGGATCTAGAATCAATGGACGGCTGAGTTCCAGAATGTCAGGGTTTCCAAACTCTAGAATCCTTGCGTGTCTGAACTCGAGAGTCATTCAATGTCCACATTCCAGAACTCTGGATGTCTGAATTATAGAAGCACCAAATGTCCGCATTCTAGAATCGGAATGTGGCGGAATTCTAGAATGCAGAGCACGGCGGAATTCTAAAGTCCTAAAATGCCTGCTATCCGGAAGTTAAGGTGTCTGACATCAAGAATGCTACCAAGTAAGAATTATACCATTCTGAAAGATTCTGGGATCTAGAATCAATGGACGGCTGAGCTCCAGAATGTCAGGGTTACCAAACTCTAGAATCATTGCGTGTCTGAACTCGAGAGTCATTCAATGTCCACATTCCAGAACTCTGGATGTCTGAATTATAGAAGCACCAAATGTCTGCAATCTAGAATCGGAATGTGGCAGAATTCTAGAATGCACAGCACGGCGGAATTCTAAACTCCTAAAATGCCTACTAGCCGAAAGTTAAGTTGTCTGATGACCAGAATGTTACTAGGTCAGCATTCTACCGTTCTGAGAGATTCTGGGTTCTAGAATCAATGGACGGCAGAGTTCTGGAATGTCAGGGTGTCCAAACTCTAGAATCCTTCAGTGTTTGAACTCGAGAGTCATTCAATTTCCATATTCCGGGTCACAGGATGTCTGAATTCCAGAAGCACCAAATGTCTGCATTCTAGAATCGGAATGTGGCGGAATTCTAGAATGCACAGCACGGCGGAATTCGAAAGTCCTAAAATGCCTGCTATCCGGAAGTTAAGGTGTCTGACATCCAGAATGCTACCACGTCAGAATTATACCATTCTGAAAGATTCTGGGATCTAGAATCAATGGACGGCTGAGTTCCAGAATGTCAGGGTGGCAAAACTCTAGAATCCTTGCGTGTCTGAACTCGAGAGTCATTCAATGTCCACATTCCAGAACTCTGGATGTCTGTATTATAGAAGCACCAAATGTCTGCATTCTAGAATCGGAATGTGGCGGAATTCTAGAATGCACAGCACGGCGGAATTCTAAAGTCCTAAAATGTCTGCTCTCCGGAAGTTAAGGTGTCTGACATCCAGAATGATACTAGGTCAGCATTCTACCGTTCTGAGAGATTCTGGGTTCTAGAATCAATGGACGGCAGAGATCTGGCATGTCAGGTTGTCCAAACTGTAGAATCCTTGCGTGTCTGAACTCGAGAGTCATTCAATGTCCACATTCCGAATCACAGGGTGTCTGATTTCCAGAAGCACCAAATGTCTGCATTCTAGAATCGGAATGTGGTAGAATTCTAGAATGCACAACACGGCGGAATTCTAAAGTCCTAAAATGCCTGCTATCCGGAAGTTAAGATGTCTGACACCCAGAATGCTACCACATCAGAATTATACCATTCTGAATCATTCTGGGATCTAGAATCAATGGATGGGTGAGTTCCAGAATGTCAGGGTGGCAAAACTCTAGAATCCTGGCGTGTCTGAACTCGAGAGTCATTCAATGTCCACATTCCAGAACTCTGGATGTCTGAATTATAGAAGCAACAAATGTCTGCATTCTAGAATCGGAATGTGGCGGAATTCTAGAATGCACAGCACGGCGGAATTCTAAAGTCCTAAAATGACTGCTATCCGGAAGTTAAGGTGTCTGACATCAAGAATGCTACCACGTCAGAATTATACCATTCTGAAAGATTATGGGATCTAGAATCAATGGACGGCTGAGTTCCAGAATGTCAGGGTGGCAAAACTCAAGAATACTTGCGTGTCTGAACTCGAGAGTCATTCAATGTCCACATTCCGGATCACAGGGTGTCTGAATTCCAGAAGCACCAAATGTCTGCATTCTAGAATCGGAATGTGGCGGAATTCTAGAATGCACAGCACGGCAGAATTCTAAAATCCTAAAATGCCTGCTATCCGGAAGTTAAGGTGTCTGACATCAAGAATGCTACCAAGTCAGAATTATACTATTCTGAAAGATTCTGGGATCTAGAATCAATGGACGGCTGAGTTCTAGAATGTCAGGGTGGCAAAACTCTAGAATCCTTGCGTGTCTGAACTCGAGAGTCATTCAATGTCCACATTCCAGAACTCTGGATGTCTGAATTATAGAAGCAACAAATGTCTGCATTCTAGAATCGGAATGTGGCGGAATTCTAGAATGCACAGCATGGTGGAATTTTAAAGTCCTAAAATGCCTGCTATCCGGAAGTTAAGGTGTCTGACATCAAGAATGCTACCAAGTCAGAATTATACCATTCTGAAAGATTCTGGGATCTAGAATCAATGGACGGCTGAGTTCCAGAATGTCAGGGTTTCCAAACTCTAGAATCCTTGCGTGTCTGAACTCGAGAGTCATTCAATGTCCACATTCCAGAACTCTGGATGTCTGAATTATAGAAGCACCAAATGTCTGCATTCTAGAATCGGAATGTGGCGGAATTCTAGAATGCACAGCATGGCGGAATTCTAAAGTCCTAAAATGCCTACTAGACGAAAGTTAATGTGTCTGATGACCAGAATGTTACAAGGTCAGCATTCTACCGTTCTGAGAGATTCTGGGTTCTAGAATCAATGGACGGCAGAGTTCTGGAATGTCAGGGTGTTTAAACTCTAGAATCCTTCAGTGTTTGAACTCGAGAGTCATTCAATTTCCATATTCCGGGTCACAGGGTGACTGAATTAAAGAAGCACCAAACGTCTGCATTCTAGAATCGGAATGTGGCGGAATTCTAGAATGCACAGCACGGCGGAATTCGAAAGTCCTAAAATGCCTGCTATCCGGAAGTTAAGGTGTCTGACATCCAGAATGCTACCACGTCAGAATTATACCATTCTGAAAGACTCTGGGATCTAGAATCAATGGACGGCTGAGTTCCAGAATGTCAGGGTTTCCAAACTCTAGAATCCTTGCATGTCTGAACTCGAGAGTCATTCAATATCCACATTCCAGGACTCTGGATGTCTGAAATATAGAAGCACCAAATGTCTGCACTCTAGAATCGGAATGTGGTAGAATTCTAGAATGCACAGCACGACAGAATTCTAAAGTCCTAAAATGCCTGCTATTCGGAAGTTAAGGTGTCGGACATCCAGAATGTTACTAGGTCAGCATTCTACCGTTCTGAGAGATTCTGGGTTCTAGAATCAATGGACGGCAGAGTTCTGGAATGTCAGGGTTTCCAAACTCTAGAATCCTTCCGTGTCTGAACTCGTGAGTCATTCAATGTCTACATTCCGGATCACAGGGTGTCTGAATTCCAGAAGCACCAAATGTCTGCATTCTAGAATCGGAATGTGGCGGAATTCTAGAATGCACAGCACGGCGGAATTCTAAAGTCCTAAAATGCCTACTAGCCGAAAGTTAAGGTGTCTGATGACCAGTATGTTACTAGGTCAGCATTCTACCGTTCTGAGAGATTCTGGGTTCTAGAATCAATGGACGGCAGAGATCTGGAATGTCAGGGGGTCCAAACTCTAGAATCCTTGCGTGTCTGAACTCGAGAGTCATTCAATGTCCATATTCCAGAACTCTGGATGTCTGAAATATAGAAGCACCAAATGTCTGCAACCTAGAATCAGAATGTGGCGGAATTCTAGAATGCACAGCACGGCGGAATTCTAAAGTCCTAAAATGCCTGCTATACGGAAGTCAAGGTGTCTGACATCCAGAATGTTACTAAGTCAGCATTCTACCGTTCTGAGAGATTCTGAGTTCTAGAATCAATGGATGGCAGAGTTCTGGAATGTCAGGGTGTTCAAACTCAAGAATACTTGCGTGTCTGAACTCGAGAGTCATTCAATGTCCACATTCCGCATCACAGGGTGTCTGAATTCCAGAAGCACGAAATGTCTGCATTCTAGAATCGGAATGTGGCGGAATTCTAGAATACACAGCACGGCGGAATTCTAAAATCATAAAATGCCTGCTATCCGGAAGTTAAGGTGTCTGACATCAAGAATGCTACCAAGTCAGAATTATACCATTCTGAAAGATTCTGGGATCTAGAATCAATGGATGGCTGAGTTCCAGAATGTCAGGGTGGCAAAACTCTAGAATCCTTGCGTGTCTGAACTCGAGAGTCATTCAATGTCCACATTCCAGAACTCTGGATGTCTGAATTACAGAAGCACCAAATGTCTGTATTCTAGAATCGGAATGTGGCGGAATTCTAGAATGCACAGCACGGCGGATTTCTAAAGTCCTGAAATGCCTGCTATCCGGAAGTTAAGGTGTCTGAACTCAAGAATGCTACCAAGTCAGAATTATACCATTCTGAAAGATTCTGGGATCTAGAATCAATGGACGGCTGAGTTCCAGAATGTCAGGGTTTCCAAACTCTAGAATCCTTGCGTGTCTGAACTCGAGAGTCATTCAATGTCCACATTGCAGAACTCTGGATGTCTGAATTATAGAAGCACCAAATGTCCGCATTCTAGAATCGGAATGTGGCGGAATTCTAGAATGCAGAGCACGGCGGAATTCTAAAGTCCTAAAATGCCTGCTATCCGGAAGTTAAGGTGTCTGACATCAAGAATGCTACCAAGTCTGAATTATACCATTCTGAAAGATTCTGGGATCTAGAATCAATGGACGGCTGAGCTCCAGAATGTCAGGGTTACCAAACTCTAGAATCCTTGCGTGTCTGAACTCGAGAGTCATTCAATGTCCACATTCCAGAACTCTGGATGTCTGTATTATAGAAGCACCAAATGTCTGCATTCTAGAATCGGAATGTGGCGGAATTCTAGAATGCACAGCACGGCGGAATTCTAAAGTCCTAAAATGCCTGCTCTCCGGAAGTTAAGGTGTCTGACATCCAGAATGATACTAGGTCAGCATTCTACCGTTCTGAGAGATTCTGGGTTCTAGAATCAATGGACGGCAGAGATCTGGCATGTCAGGTTGTCCAAACTGTAGAATCCTTGCGTGTCTGAACTCGAGAGTCATTCAATGTCCACATTCCGAATCACAGGGTGTCTGATTTCCAGAAGCACCAAATGTCTGCATTCTAGAGTCGGAATGTGGTAGAATTCTAGAATGCACAACACGGCGGAATTCTAAAGTCCTAAAATGCCTGCTATCCGGAAGTTAAGATGTCTGACACCCAGAATGCTACCACATCAGAATTATACCATTCTGAATCATTCTGGGATCTAGAATCAATGGATGGGTGAGTTCCAGAATGTCAGGGTGGCAAAACTCTAGAATCCTGGCGTGTCTGAACTCGAGAGTCATTCAATGTCCACATTCCAGAACTCTGGATGTCTGAATTATAGAAGCAACAAATGTCTGCATTCTAGAATCGGAATGTGGCGGAATTCTAGAATTCACAGCACGGCGGAATTCTAAAGTCCTAAAATGACTGCTATCCGGAAGTTAAGGTGTCTGACATCAAGAATGCTACCACGTCAGAATTATACCATTCTGAAAGATTATGGGATCTAGAATCAATGGACGGCTGAGTTCCAGAATGTCAGGGTGGCAAAACTCAAGAATCCTTGCGTGTCTGAACTCGAGAGTCATTCAATGTCCACATTCCGGATCACAGGGTGTCTGAATTCCAGAAGCACCAAATGTCTGCATTCTAGAATCAGAATGTGGCGGAATTCCAGAATGCACAGCACGGCAGAATTCTAAAATCCTAAAATGCCTGCTATCCGGAAGTTAAGGTGTCTGACATCAAGAATGCTACCAAGTCAGAATTATACTATTCTGAAAGATTCTGGGATCTAGAATCAATGGACGGCTGAGTTCTAGAATGTCAGGGTGGCAAAACTCTAGAATCCTTGCGTGTCTGAACTCGAGAGTCATTCAATGTCCACATTCCAGAACTCTGGATGTCTGAATTATAGAAGCAACAAATGTCTGCATTCTAGAATCGGAATGTGGCGGAATTCTAGAATGCACAGCATGGCGGAATTTTAAAGTCCTAAAATGCCTGCTATCCGGAAGTTAAGGTGTCTGACATCAAGAATGCTACCAAGTCAGAATTATACCATTCTGAAAGATTCTGGGATCTAGAATCAATGGACGGCTGAGTTCCAGAATGTCAGGGTTTCCAAACTCTAGAATCCTTGCGTGTCTGAACTCGAGAGTCATTCAATGTCCACATTCCAGAACTCTGGATGTCTGAATTATAGAAGCACCAAATGTCTGCATTCTAGAATCGGAATGTGGCGGAATTCTAGAATGCACAGCATGGCGGAATTCTAAAGTCCTAAAATGCCTACTAGCCGAAAGTTAATGTGTCTGATGACCAGAATGTTACAAGGTCAGCATTCTACCGTTCTGAGAGATTCTGGGTTCTAGAATCAATGGACGGCAGAGTTCTGGAATGTCAGGGTGTTTAAACTCTAGAATCCTTCAGTGTTTGAACTCGAGAGTCATTCAATTTCCATATTCCGGGTCACAGGGTGACTGAATTAAAGAAGCACCAAACGTCTGCATTCTAGAATCGGAAAGTGGCGGAATTCTAGAATGCACAGCACGGCGGAATTCGAAAGTCCTAAAATGCCTGCTATCCGGAAGTTAAGGTGTCTGACATCCAGAATGCTACCACGTCAGAATTATACCATTCTGAAAGACTCTGGGATCTAGAATCAATGGACGGCTGAGTTCCAGAATGTCAGGGTTTCCAAACTCTAGAATCCTTGCATGTCTGAACTCGAGAGTCATTCAATATCCACATTCCAGGACTCTGGATGTCTGAAATATAGAAGCACCAAATGTCTGCACTCTAGAATCGGAATGTGGTAGAATTCTAGAATGCACAGCACGACAGAATTCTAAAGTCCTAAAATGCCTGCTATTCGGAAGTTAAGGTGTCGGACATCCAGAATGTTACTAGGTCAGCATTCTACCGTTCTGAGAGATTCTGGGTTCTAGAATCAATGGACGGCAGAGTTCTGGAATGTCAGGGTTTCCAAACTCTAGAATCCTTCCGTGTCTGAACTCGTGAGTCATTCAATGTCTACATTCCGGATCACAGGGTGTCTGAATTCCAGAAGCACCAAATGTCTGCATTCTAGAATCGGAATGTGGCGGAATTCTAGAATGCACAGCACGGCGGAATTCTAAAGTCCTAAAATGCCTACTAGCCGAAAGTTAAGGTGTCTGATGACCAGTATGTTACTAGGTCAGCATTCTACCGTTCTGAGAGATTCTGGGTTCTAGAATCAATGGACGGCAGAGATCTGGAATGTCAGGGGGTCCAAACTCTAGAATCCTTGCGTGTCTGAACTCGAGAGTCATTCAATGTCCATATTCCAGAACTCTGGATGTCTGAAATATAGAAGCACCAAATGTCTGCAACCTAGAATCAGAATGTGGCGGAATTCTAGAATGCACAGCACGGCGGAATTCTAAAGTCCTAAAATGCCTGCTATACGGAAGTCAAGGTGTCTGACATCCAGAATGTTACTAAGTCAGCATTCTACCGTTCTGAGAGATTCTGAGTTCTAGAATCAATGGATGGCAGAGTTCTGGAATGTCAGGGTGTTCAAACTCAAGAATACTTGCGTGTCTGAACTCGAGAGTCATTCAATGTCCACATTCCGCATCACAGGGTGTCTGAATTCCAGAAGCACGAAATGTCTGCATTCTAGAATCGGAATGTGGCGGAATTCTAGAATACACAGCACGGCGGAATTCTAAAATCATAAAATGCCTGCTATCCGGAAGTTAAGGTGTCTGACATCAAGAATGCTACCAAGTCAGAATTATACCATTCTGAAAGATTCTGGGATCTAGAATCAATGGACGGCTGAGTTCCAGAATGTCAGGGTGGCAAAACTCTAGAATCCTTGCGTGTCTGAACTCGAGAGTCATTCAATGTCCACATTCCAGAACTCTGGATGTCTGAATTACAGAAGCACCAAATGTCTGTATTCTAGAATCGGAATGTGGCAGAATTCTAGAATGCACAGCACGGCGGATTTCTAAAGTCCTGAAATGCCTGCTATCCGGAAGTTAAGGTGTCTGAACTCAAGAATGCTACCAAGTCAGAATTATACCATTCTGAAAGATTCTGGGATCTAGAATCAATGGACGGCTGAGTTCCAGAATGTCAGGGTTTCCAAACTCTAGAATCCTTGCGTGTCTGAACTCGAGAGTCATTCAATGTCCACATTGCAGAACTCTGGATGTCTGAATTATAGAAGCACCAAATGTCCGCATTCTAGAATCGGAATGTGGCGGAATTCTAGAATGCAGAGCACGGCGGAATTCTAAAGTCCTAAAATGCCTGCTATCCGGAAGTTAAGGTGTCTGACATCAAGAATGCTACCAAGTCTGAATTATACCATTCTGAAAGATTCTGGGATCTAGAATCAATGGACGGCTGAGCTCCAGAATGTCAGGGTTACCAAACTCTAGAATCCTTGCGTGTCTGAACTCGAGAGTCATTCAATGTCCACATTCCAGAACTCTGGATGTCTGAATTATAGAAGCACCAAATGTCTGCATTCTAGAATCGGAATGTGGCGGAATTCTAGAATGCAGAGCACGGCGGAATTCTAAAGTCCTAAAATGCCTGCTATCCGGAAGTTAAGGTGTCTGACATCCAGAATGCTACCACGTCAGAATTATACCATTCTGAAAGATTCTGGGATCTAGAATCAATGGACGGCTGAGTTCCAGAATGTCAGGGTGGCAAAACTCAAGAATCCTTGCGTGTCTGAACTCGAGAGTCATTCAATGTCCACATTCCAGAACTCTGGATGTCTGTATTATAGAAGCACCAAATGTCTGCATTCTAGAATCGGAATGTGGCGGAATTCTAGAATGCACAGCACGGCGGAATTCTAAAGTCCTAAAATGCCTGCTCTCCGGAAGTTAAGGTGTCTGACATCCAGAATGATACTAGGTCAGCATTCTACCGTTCTGAGAGATTCTGGGTTCTAGAATCAATGGACGGCAGAGATCTGGCATGTCAGGGTGTCCAAACTCTAGAATCCTTGCGTGTCTGAACTCGAGAGTCATTCAATGTCCACATTCCGGATCACAGGGTGTCTGAATTCCAGAAGCACCAAATGTCTGCATTCTAGAATCGGAATGTGGTAGAATTCTAGAATGCACAACACGGCGGAATTCTAAAGTCCTAAAATGCCTGCTATCCGGAAGTTAAGGTGTCTGACACCCAGAATGCTACCACATCAGAATTATACCATTCTGAATCATTCTGGGATCTAGAATCAATGGACGGGTGAGTTCCAGAATGTCAGGGTGGCAAAACTCTAGAATCCTGGCGTGTCTGAACTCGAGAGTCATTCAATGTCCACATTCCAGAACTCTGGATGTCTGAATTATAGAAGCAACAAATGTCTGCATTCTAGAATCGGAATGTGGCGGAATTCTAGAATGCACAGCACGGCGGAATTCTAAAGTCCTAAAATGCCTGCTATCCGGAAGTTAAGGTGTCTGACATCAAGAATGCTACCACGTCAGAATTATACCATTCTGAAAGATTCTGGGATCTAGAATCAATGGACGGCTGAGTTCCAGAATGTCAGGGTGGCAAAACTCAAGAATCCTTGCGTGTCTGAACTCGGGAGTCATTCCATGTCCACATTCCGGATCACAGGGTGTCTGAATTCCAGAAGCACCAAATGTCTGCATTCTAGAATCGGAATGTGGCGGAATTCTAGAATGCACAACACGGCAGAATTCTGAAATCCTTAAATTCCTGATATTCGGAAGTTAAGGAGTCTGACATCCAGAATGTTACTAGGTCATCATTCTACCGTTCTGAGAGATTCTGGGTTCTAGAATCAATGGACGGCAGAGTTCTGGAATGTCAGGGTGTCCAAACTCTAAAATCCTTCCGTGTCTGAACTCCTGAGTCATTCAATGTCCACATTCCGGATCACAGGGTGTCTGAATCCCAGAAGCACCAAATGTATGCATTCCAGAAGCGGAATGTGGCGGAATTCTGGAATGCACAGCACGGCGGAATTCGAAAGTCCTAAAATGCCTGCAATCGGGAAGTTAAGGTGTCTGACATCCAGAATGCTACCACGTCAGAATTATACCATTCTGAAAGATTCTGGGATCTAGAATCAATGGACGGCTGAGTTCCTGAATGTCAGGGTTTCCAAACTCTAGAATCCTTGCGTGTCTGAACTCGAGAGTCATTCAATGTCCACATTCCAGAACTCTGGCTGTCTGAAATATAGAAGCACCAAATGTCTGCATTCTAGAATCAGAATGTGACGGAATTCTAGAATGCACAGCACGGCAGAATTCTAAAGTCCTAAAATGCCTACTAGCCGAAAGTTAAGGTGTCTGATGACCAGAATGTTACTAGGTCAGCATTCTACCGTTCTGAGAGATTCTGGGTTCTAGAATCAATGGACGGCAGAGTTCTGGAATGTCAGGTTGTCCGAACTCTAGAATAATTCAGTGTTTGAACTCGAGTGTCATTCAATTTCCATATTCCGGGTCACAGGATGACTGAATTCCAGAAGCACCAAATGTCTGCATTCTAGAATCGGAATGTGGCGGAATTCTAGAATGCACAGCACAGCGGAATTCTAAAGTCCTAAAATGCCTGCTATCCGGAAGTTAAGGTGTCTGACATCCAGAATGCTACCACGTCAGAATTATACCATTCTGAAACATTCTGGGATCTGGAATCAATGGACGGCTGAGCTCCAGAATGTCAGGGTGGCAAAACTCTAGAATCCTTGCGTGTCTGAACTCGAGAGTCATTCAATGTCCACATTCCAGAACTCTGGATGTCTGAATTATAGAAGCACCAAATGTCTGCATTCTAGAATCGGAATGTGGCGGAATTCTAGAATGCACAGCACGGCGGAATTCTAAAGTCCTAAAATGCCTGCTATCCGGAAGTTAAGGTGTCTGACATCAAGAATGCTACCAAGTCAGAATTATACCATTCTGAAAGATTTTGGGATCTAGAATCAATGGACGGCTGAGTTCCAGAATGTCAGGTTGGCAAAACTCTAGAATCCTTGCGTGTCTGAACTCGAGAGTCTTTGAATGTCCACATTCCAGAACTCTGGATGTCTGAATTATAGAAGCACCAAATGTCTGCATTCTAGAATCGGAATGTGGCGGAATTCTAGAATGCACAGCACCGCGCCAATTCTAAAGTCCTAAAATGCCTGCTATCCGGAAGTTAATGTGTCTGACATCAAGAATGCTACCAAGTCAGAATTATACCATTCTGAAAGATTCTGGGATCTAGAATCAATGGACGGCTGAGTTCCAGAATGTCAGGGTGGCAAAATTCTAGAATCCTTGCGTGTCTGAACTCGAGAGTCATTCAATGTCCACATTCCAGAACTCTGGATGTCTGAATTATAGAAGCACCAAATGTCTGCATTGTAGAATCGGAATGTGGCAGAATTCTAGAATGCACAGCACGGCGGATTTCTAAAGTCCTAAAATGCCTACTAGCCGAAAGTTAAGGTGTCTGATGACCAGTATGCTACTAGGTCAGCATTCTACCGTTCTGAGAGATTCTGGGTTCTAGAATCAATGGACGGCAGAGATCTGGAATGTCAGGGTGTCCAAACTCTAGAATCCTTGCGTGTCTGAACTCGAGAGTCATTCAATGTCCACATTCCAGAACTCTGGATGTCTGAAATATAGAAGCACCAAATGTCTGCAACCTAGAATCAGAATGTGGCGGAATTCTAGAATGCACAGCACGGCGGAATTTTAAAGTCCTAAAATGCCTGCTATACGGAAGTCAAGGTGTCTGACATCCAGAATGTTACTAAGTCAGCATTCTACCGTTCTGAGAGATTCTGAGTTCTAGAATCAATGGATGGCAGAGTTCTGGAATGTCAGGGTGTTCAAACTCAAGAATACTTGCGTGTCTGAACTCGAGAGTCATTCAATGTCCACATTCCGCATCACAGGGTGTCTGAATTCCAGAAGCACGAAATGTCTGCATTCTAGAATCGGAATGTGGCGGAATTCTAGAATGCCTGCACGGCGGAATTCTAAACTCCTAAAATGCCTACTAGCCGAAAGTTAAGGTGTCTGATGACCAGAATGTTACTAGGTCAGCATTCTACCGTTCTGAGAGATTCTGGGTTCTATAATCAATGGACGGCAGAGTTCTGGAATGTCAGGGTGTCCAAACTCTAGAATCCTTCAGTGTTTGAACTCGAGAGTCATTCAATTTCCATATTCTGGGTCACAGGATGTCTGAATTCCAGAAGCACCAAATGTCTGCATTCTAGAATCGGAATGTGGCGGAATTCTAGAATGCACAGCACGGCGGAATTCGAAAGTCCTAAAATGCCTGCTATCCGGAAGTTAAGGTGTCTGACATTCAGAATGCTACCACGTCAGAATTATACCATTCTGAAAGATTCTGGGATCAAGAATCAATGGACGGCTGAGTTCCAGAATGTCAGGGTGGCAAAACTCTAGAATCCTTGCGTGTCTGAACTCAAGAGTCATTCAATGTCCACATTCCTGAACTCTGGATGTCTGTATTATAGAAGCACTAAATGTCTGCATTCTAGAATCGGAATGTGGCGGAATTCTAGAATGCACAGCACGGCGGAATTCTAAAGTCCTAAAATGCCTGCTCTCCGGAAGTTAAGGTGTCTGACATCCAGAATGATACTAGGTCAGCATTCTACCGTTCCGAGAGATTCTGGGTTCTAGAATCAATGGACGGCAGAGATCTGGCATGTCAGGGTGTCCAAACTCTAGAATCCTTGCGTGTCTGAACTCGAGAGTCATTCAATGTCCACATTCCGGATCACAGGGTGTCTGAATTCCAGAAGCACCAAATGTCTGCATTCTAGAATCGGAATGTGACGGAATTCTAGAATGCACAGCACGGCAGAATTCTAAAGTCCTAAAATGCCTACTAGCCGAAAGTTAAGGTGTCTGATGACCAGAATGTTACTAGGTCAGCATTCTACCGTTCTGAGAGATTCTGGGTTCTAGAATCAATGGACGGCAGAGTTCTGGAATGTCAGGTTGTCCAAACTCTAGAATAATTCAGTGTTTGAACTCGAGAGTCATTCAATTTCCATATTCCGGGTCACAGGGTGACTGAATTCCAGAAGCACCAAATGTCTGCATTCTAGAATCGGAATGTGGCGGAATTCTAGAATGCACAGCACAGCGGAATTCTAAAGTCCTAAAATGCCTGCTATCCGGAAGTTAAGGTGTCTGACATCCAGAATGCTACCACGTCAGAATTATACCATTCTGAAACATTCTGGGATCTGGAATCAATGGACGGCTGAGTTCCAGAATGTCAGGGTGGCAAAACTCTAGAATCCTTGCGTGTCTGAACTCGAGAGTCATTCAATGTCCACATTCCAGAACTCTGGATGTCTGAATTATAGAAGCACCAAATGTCTGCATTCTAGAATCGGAATGTGGCGGAATTCTAGAATGCACAGCACGGCGGAATTCTAAAGTCCTAAAATGCCTGCTATCCGGAAGTTAAGGTGTCTGACATCAAGAATGCTACCAAGTCAGAATTATACCATTCTGAAAGATTTTGGGATCTAGAATCAATGGACGGCTGAGTTCCAGAATATCAGGTTGGCAAAACTCTAGAATCCTTGCTTGTCTGAACTCGAGAGTCTTTGAATGTCCACATTCCAGAACTCTGCATGTCTGAATTATAGAAGCACCAAATGTCTGCTTTCTAGAATCGGAATGTGGAGGAATTCTAGAATGCACAGCACCGCGCCAATTCTAAAGTCCTAAAATGCCTGCTATCCGGAAGTTAATGTGTCTGACATCAAGAATGCTACCACATCAGAATTATACCATTCTGAAAGATTCTGGGATCTAGAATCAATGGACGGCTGAGTTCCAGAATGTCAGGGTGGCAAAATTCTAGAATCCTTGCGTGTCTGAACTCGAGAGTCATTCAATGTCCACATTCCAGAACTCTGGATGTCTGAATTATAGAAGCACCAAATGTCTGCATTGTAGAATCGGAATGTGGCAGAATTCTAGAATGCACAGCACGGCGGATTTCTAAAGTCCTAAAATGCCTACTAGCCGAAAGTTAAGGTGTCTGATGACCAGTATGCTACTAGGTCAGCATTCTACCGTTCTGAGAGATTCTGGGTTCTAGAATCAATGGACGGCAGAGATCTGGAATGTCAGGGTGTCCAAACTCTAGAATCCTTGCGTGTCTGAACTCGAGAGTCATTCAATGTCCACATTCCAGAACTCTGGATGTCTGAAATATAGAAGCACCAAATGTCTGCAACCTAGAATCAGAATGTGGCGGAATTCTAGAATGCACAGCACGGCGGAATTTTAAAGTCCTAAAATGCCTGCTATACGGAAGTCAAGGTGTCTGACATCCAGAATGTTACTAAGTCAGCATTCTACCGTTCTGAGAGATTCTGAGTTCTAGAATCAATGGATGGCAGAGTTCTGGAATGTCAGGGTGTTCAAACTCAAGAATACTTGCGTGTCTGAACTCGAGAGTCATTCAATGTCCACATTCCGCATCACAGGGTGTCTGAATTCCAGAAGCACGAAATGTCTGCATTCTAGAATCGGAATGTGGCGGAATTCTAGAATGCCTGCACGGCGGAATTCTAAACTCCTAAAATGCCTACTAGCCGAAAGTTAAGGTGTCTGATGACCAGAATGTTACTAGGTCAGCATTCTACCGTTCTGAGAGATTCTGGGTTCTATAATCAATGGACGGCAGAGTTCTGGAATGTCAGGGTGTCCAAACTCTAGAATCCTTCAGTGTTTGAACTCGAGAGTCATTCAATTTCCATATTCTGGGTCACAGGATGTCTGAATTCCAGAAGCACCAAATGTCTGCATTCTAGAATCGGAATGTGGTGGAATTCTAGAATGCACAGCACGGCGGAATTCGAAAGTCCTAAAATGCCTGCTATCCGGAAGTTAAGGTGTCTGACATTCAGAATGCTACCACGTCAGAATTATACCATTCTGAAAGATTCTGGGATCAAGAATCAATGGACGGCTGAGTTCCAGAATGTCAGGGTGGCAAAACTCTAGAATCCTTGCGTGTCTGAACTCGAGAGTCATTCAATGTCCACATTCCAGAACTCTGGATGTCTGTATTATAGAAGCACTAAATGTCTGCATTCTAGAATCGGAATGTGGCGGAATTCTAGAATGCACAGCACGGCGGAATTCTAAAGTCCTAAAATGCCTGCTCTCCGGAAGTTAAGGTGTCTGACATCCAGAATGATACTAGGTCAGCATTCTACCGTTCCGAGAGATTCTGGGTTCTAGAATCAATGGACGGCAGAGATCTGGCATGTCAGGGTGTCCAAACTCTAGAATCCTTGCGTGTCTGAACTCGAGAGTCATTCAATGTCCACATTCCGGATCACAGGGTGTCTGAATTCCAGAAGCACCAAATGTCTGCATTCTAGAATCGGAATGTGGTAGAATTCTAGAATGCACAACACGGCGGAATTCTAAAGTCCTGAAATGCCTGCTATCCGGAAATTAAGGTGTCTGACACCCAGAATGCTACCACATCAGAATTATACCATTCTGAATCATTCTGGGATCTAGAATCAATGGACGGGTGAGTTCCAGAATGTCAGGGTGGCAAAACTCTAGAATCCTGGCGTGTCTGAACTCGAGAGTCATTCAATGTCCACATTCCAGAACTCTGGATGTCTGAATTATAGAAGCAACAAATGTCTGCATTCTAGAATCGGAATGTGGCGGAATTCTAGAATGCACAGCACGGCGGAATTCTAAAGTCCTAAAATGCCTGCTATCCGGAAGTTAAGATGTCTGACATCAAGAATGCTACCACGTCAGAATTATACCATTCTGAAAGATTCTGGGATCTAGAATCAATGGACGGCTGAGTTCCAGAATGTCAGGGTGGCAAAACTCAAGAATCCTTGCGTGTCTGAACTCGAGAGTCATTCCATGTCCACATTCCGGATCACAGGGTGTCTGAATTCCAGAAGCACCAAATATCTGCATTCTAGAATCGGAATGTGGCGGAATTCTAGAATGCACAACACGGCAGAATTCTGAAATCCTTAAATTCCTGATATTCGGAAGTTAAGGAGTCTGACATCCAGAATGTTACTAGGTCATCATTCTACCGTTCTGAGAGATTCTGGGTTCTAGAATCAATGGACGGCAGAGTTCTGGAATGTCAGGGTGTCCAAACTCTAAAATCCTTCCGTGTCTGAACTCCTGAGTCATTCAATGTCCACATTCCGGATCACAGGGTGTCTGAATCCCAGAAGCACCAAATGTATGCATTCCAGAAGCGGAATGTGGCGGAATTCTGGACTGCACAGCACGGCGGAATTCGAAAGTCCTAAAATGCCTGCAATCGGGAAGTTAAGGTGTCTGACTTCCAGAATGCTACCACGTCAGAATTATACCATTCTGAAAGATTCTGGGATCTAGAATCAATGGACGGCTGAGTTCCAGGATGTCAGGGTGGCAAAACTCTAGAATCCTTGCGTGTCTGAACTCGAGAGTCATTCAATGTCCACATTCCAGAACTCTGGATGTCTGAATTATAGAAGCACCAAATGTCTGCATTCTAGAATCGGAATGTGGCGGAATTCTAGAATGCACAGCACGGCGGAATTTGAAAGTCCTAAAATGCCTGCTATCCGGAAGTTAAGGTGTCTGACATCAAGAATGCTACCAAGTCAGAATTATACTATTCTGAAAGATTCTGGGATCTAGAATCAATGGACGGCTGAGTTCCAGAATGTCAGGGTGGCAAAACTCTAGAATCCTTGCGTGTCTGAACTCGAGAGTCATTCAATGTCCACATTCCAGAACTCTGGATGTCTGTATTATAGAAGCACCAAATGTCTGCATTCTAGAATCGGAATGTGGCGGAATTCTAGAATGCACAGCACGGCGGAATTCTAAAGTCCTAAAATGCCTGCTATCCGGAAGTTAAGGTGTCTGACATCCAGAATGATACTAGGTCAGCATTCTACCGTTCTGAGAGATTCTGGGTTCTAGAATCAATGGACGGCAGAGATCTGGCATGTCAGGGTGTCCAAACTGTAGAATCCTTGCGTGTCTGAACTCGAGAGTCATTCAATGTCCACATTCCGGATCACAGGGTGTCTGAGTTCCAGAAGCACCAAATGTCTGCATTCTAGAATCGGAATGTGGTAGAATTCTAGAATGCACAACACGGCGGAATTCTAAAGTCCTAAAATGCCTGCTATCCGGAAGTTAAGGTGTCTGACACCCAGAATGCTACCACATCAGAATTATACCATTCTGAATCATTCTGGTATCTAGAATCAATGGACGGGTGAGTTCCAGAATGTCAGGGTGGCAAAACTCTAGAATCCTGGCGTGTCTGAACTCGAGAGTCATTCAATGTCCACATTCCAGAACTCTGGATGTCTGAATTATAGAAGCAACAAATGTCTGCATTCTAGAATCGGAATGTGGCGGAATTCTAGAATGCACAGCACGGCGGAATTCTAAAGTCCTAAAATGCCTGCTATCCGGAAGTTAAGGTGTCTGACCTCAAGAATGCTACCACGTCAGAATTATACCATTCTGAAACATTCTGGGATCTAGAATCAATGGACGGCTGAGTTCCAGGATGTCAGGGTAGCAAAACTCAAGAATCCTTGCGTGTCTGAACTCGAGAGTCATTCAATGTCCACATTCCAGAACTCTGGATGTCTGAATTACAGAAGCACCAAATGTCTGCATTCTAGAATCGGAATGTGGCGGAATTCTAGAATGCACAGCACGGCGGAATTCTAAAGTCCTAAAATGCCTGCTATCCGGAAGTTAAGGTGACTGACATCAGGAATGCTACCAATTCAGAATTATACCATTCTGAATGATTCTGGGATCTAGAATCAATGGACGGCTGAGTTCCTGAATATCAGGGTTTCCAAACTCTAGAATCCTTGCGTGTCTGAACTCGAGAGTCATTCAATGTCCACATTCCAGAACTCTGGATGTCTGAAATATAGAAGCACCAAATGTCTGCATTCTAGAATCAGAATGTGACGGAATTCTAGAATGCACAGCACGGCAGAATTCTAAAGTCCTAAAATGCCTACTAGCCGAAAGTTAAGGTGTCTGATGACCAGAATGTTACTAGGTCAGCATTCTACCGTTCTGAGAGATTCTGGGTTCTAGAATCAATGGACGGCAGAGTTCTGGAATGTCAGGTTGTCCAAACTCTAGAATAATTCAGTGTTTGAACTCGAGAGTCATTCAATTTCCATATTCCGGGTCACAGGGTGACTGAATTCCAGAAGCACCAAATGTCTGCATTCTAGAATCGGAATGTGGCGGAATTCTAGAATGCACAGCACAGCGGAATTCTAAAGTCCTAAAATGCCTGCTATCCGGAAGTTAAGGTGTCTGACATCCAGAATGCTACCACGTCAGAATTATACCATTCTGAAACATTCTGGGATCTGGAATCAATGGACGGCTGAGTTCCAGAATGTCAGGGTGGCAAAACTCTAGAATCCTTGCGTGTCTGAACTCGAGAGTCATTCAATGTCCACATTCCAGAACTCTGGATGTCTGAATTATAGAAGCACCAAATGTCTGCATTCTAGAATCGGAATGTGGCGGAATTCTAGAATGCACAGCACGGCGGAATTCTAAAGTCCTAAAATGCCTGCTATCCGGAAGTTAAGGTGTCTGACATCAAGAATGCTACCAAGTCAGAATTATACCATTCTGAAAGATTTTGGGATCTAGAATCAATGGACGGCTGAGTTCCAGAATGTCAGGTTGGCAAAACTCTAGAATCCTTGCTTGTCTGAACTCGAGAGTCTTTGAATGTCCACATTCCAGAACTCTGGATGTCTGAATTATAGAAGCACCAAATGTCTGCATTCTAGAATGGGAATGTGGCGGAATTCTAGAATGCACAGCACCGCGCCAATTCTAAAGTCCTAAAATGCCTGCTATCCGGAAGTTAATGTGTCTGACATCAAGAATGCTACCAAGTCAGAATTATACCATTCTGAAAGATTCTGGGATCTAGAATCAATGGACGGCTGAGTTCCAGAATGTCAGCGTGGCAAAATTCTAGAATCCTTGCGTGTCTGAACTTGAGAGTCATTCAATGTCCACATTCCAGAACTCTGGATGTCTGAATTATAGAAGCACCAAATGTCTGCATTGTAGAATCGGAATGTGGCAGAATTCTAGAATGCACAGCACGGCGGAATTCTAAAGTCCTAAAATGCCTACTAGCCGAAAGTTAAGGTGTCTGATGACCAGTATGCTACTAGGTCAGCATTCTACCGTTCTGAGAGATTCTGGGTTCTAGAATCAATGGACGGCAGAGATCTGGAATGTCAGGGTGTCCAAACTCTAGAATCCTTGCGTGTCTGAACTCGAGAGTCATTCAATGTCCACATTCCAGAACTCTGGATGTCTGAAATATAGAAGCACCAAATGTCTGCAACCTAGAATCAGAATGTGGCGGAATTCTAGAATGCACAGCACGGCGGAATTTTAAAGTCCTAAAATGCCTGCTATACGGAAGTCAAGGTGTCTGACATCCAGAATGTTACTAAGTCAGCATTCTACCGTTCTGAGAGATTCTGAGTTTTAGAATCAATGGATGGCAGAGTTCTGGAATGTCAGGGTGTTCAAACTCAAGAATACTTGCGTGTCTGAACTCTTGAGTCATTCAATGTCCACATTCCGCATCACAGGGTGTCTGAATTCCAGAAGCACGAAATGTCTGCATTCTAGAATCGGAATGTGGCGGAATTCTAGAATGCCTGCACGGCGGAATTCTAAACTCCTAAAATGCCTACTAGCCGAAAGGTAAGGTGTCTGATGACCAGAATGTTACTAGGTCAGCATTCTACCGTTCTGAGAGATTCTGGGTTCTATAATCAATGGACGGCAGAGTTCTGGAATGTCAGGGTGTCCAAACTCTAGAATCCTTCAGTGTTTGAACTCGAGAGTCATTCAATTTCCATATTCTGGGTCACAGGATGTCTGAATTCCAGAAGCACCAAATGTCTGCATTCTAGAATCGGAATGTGGCGGAATTCTAGAATGCACAGCACGGCGGAATTCTAAAGTCCTAAAATGCCTGCTATCCGGAAGTTAAGGTGTCTGACATCAAGAATGCTACCACGTCAGAATTATACCATTCTGAAAGATTCTGGGATCAAGAATCAATGGACGGCTGAGTTCCAGAATGTCAGGGTGGCAAAACTCTAGAATCCTGGCGTGTCTGAACTCGAGAGTCATTCAATGTCCACATTCCAGAACTCTGGATGTCTGAATTATAGAAGCAACATATGTCTGTATTCTAGAATCGGAATGTGGCGGAATTCTAGAATGCACAGCACGGTGGAATTCTAAAGTCCTAAAATGCCTGCTATCCGGAAGTTAAGGTGTCTGACATCAAGAATGCTACCACGTCAGAATTATACCATTCTGAAAGATTCTGGGATCTAGAATCAATGGACGGCTGAGTTCCAGAATGTCAGGGTGGCAAAACTCAAGAATCCTTGCGTGTCTGAACTCGAGAGTCATTCAATGTCCACATTCCGGATCACAGGGTGTCTGAATTCCAGAAGCACCAAATGTCTGCATTCTAGAATCGGAATGTGGCGGAATTCTAGAATGCACAACACGGCAGAATTCTGAAGTCCGTAAATTCCTGATATTCGGAAGTTAAGGAGTCTGACATCCAGAATGTTACTAGGTCATCATTCTACCGTTCTGAGAGATTCTGGGTTCTAGAATCAATGGACGGCAGAGTTCTGGAATGTCAGGGTGTCCAAACTCTAGAATCCTTCCGTGTCTGAACTCATGAGTCATTCAATATCCACATTCCGGATCACAGGGTGTGTGAATCCCAGAAGCACCAAATGTATGCATTCCAGAAGCGGAATGTGGCGGAATTCTGGAATGCACAGCACGGCGGAATTCGAAAGTCCTAAAATGCCTGCAATCGGGAAGTTAAGGTGTCTGACATCCAGAATGCTACCACGTCAGAATTATACCATTCTGAAAGATTCTGGGATCTAGAATCAATGGACGGCTGAGTTCCAGAATGTCAGGGTGCCAAAACTCTAGAATCCTTGCGTGTCTGAACTCGAGAGTCATTCAATGTCCACATTCCAGAACTCTGGATGTCTGAATTATAGAAGCACCAAATGTCTGCATTCTAGAATCGGAATGTGGCGGAATTCTAGAATGCACAGCACGGCAGAATTCTAAAATCCTAAAATGCCTGCTATCCGAAAGTAAAGGTGTCTGACATCAAGAATGCTACCAAGTCAGAATTATACTATTCTGAAAGATTCTGGGATCTAGAATCAATGGACGCCTGAGTTCTAGAATGTCAGGGTGGCAAAACTCTAGAATCCTTGCGTGTCTGAACTCGAGAGTCATTCAATGTCCACATTCCGTATCACAGGGTGTCTGAATTCCAGAAGCACCAAATGTCTGCATTCTAGAATTGGAATGTGGTAGAATTCTAGAATGCACAACACGGCGGAATTCTAAAGTCCTGAAATGCCTGCTATCCGGAAATTAAGGTGTCTGACACCCAGAATGCTACCACATCAGAATTATACCATTCTGAATCATTCTGGGATCTAGAATCAATGGACGGGTGAGTTCCAGAATGTCAGGGTGGCAAAACTCTAGAATCCTTGCGTGTCTGAACTCGAGAGTCATTCAATGTCCACATTCCAGAACTCTGGATGTCTGAATTATAGAAGCACCAAATGTCTGCATTCTAGAATCGGAATGTGGCGGAATTCTAGAATGCACAGCACGGCGGAATTCTAAAGTCCTAAAATGCCTGCTATCCGGAAATTAAGGTGTCTGACATCAAGAATGCTACCAAGTCAGAATTATACCATTCTGAAATATTCTGGGATCTAGAATCAATGGACGGCTGAGTTCCAGAATGTCAGGGTGACAAAATTCTAGAATCCTGGTGTGTCTGAACTCGAGAGTCATTCAATGTCCACATTCCAGAACTCTGGATGTCTGAAATATGGAAGAACCAAATGTCTGCATTCTAGAATCGGAATGTGGCGGAGTTCTAGAATGCACAGCACGGCGGAATTCTAAAGTCCTAAAATGCCTGCTATACGGAAGTCAAGGTGTCTGACATCCAGAATGTTACTAAGTCAGCATTCTAACGTTCTGAGAGATTCTGGGTTCTAGAATCAATGGACGGCAGAGATCTGGAATGTCAGGGTGTCCAAACTCTAGAATCCTTGCATGTCTGAACTCGAGAGTCATTCAATGTCCACATTCCGTATCACAGGGTGTCTGAATTCCAGAAGAACCAAATGTCTCCATTCTAGAATCGGAATGTGGTAGAATTCTAGAATGCACAGCACGGTAGAATTCTAAAGTCCTAAAATGCCTGCTATCCGGAAGTTAAGGTGTCTGACATCCAGAGTGGTACCACATCAGTATTATACCATTCTGAAACATTCTGGTTTCTAGAATCAATGGACGGCAGAGATCTGGAATGTCAGGGTGTCCAAACTCTAGAATCCTTGCATGTCTGAACTCGAGAGTCATTCAATGTCCACATTCCAGAACTCTTGATGTCTGAATTATAGAAGCACCAAATGTCTGCATTCTAGAATCGGAATGTGGCGGAATTCTAGAATGCACAGCACGGCGGAATTCTAAAGTCCTAAAATGCCTGCTATCCGGAAGTTAAGGTGTCTGACATCCAGAATGCTACCACGTCAGAATTATACCATTCTGAAAGATTCTGGGATCTAGAATCAATGGACGGCTGAGTTCCAGAATGCAAGGGTGGCAAAACTCTAGAATCCTTGCATGTCTGAACTCGAGAGTCATTCAATGTCCACATTCCAGAACTCTGGATGTCTGAAATATAGAAGCACCAAATGTCTGCATTCTAGAATCAGAATGTGGCGGAATTCTAGAATGCACAGCACGGCGGAATTTTAAAGTCCTAAAATGCCTGCTCTACGGAAGTCAAGGTGTCTGACATCCAGAATGTTACTATGTCAGCATTCTGCCGTTCTGAGAGATTCTGGGTTCTAGAATCAATGGACGGCATAGTTCTGGAATGTCAGGGTGTCAAAACTCTAGAATCCTTCCGTGTCTGAACTCGTGAGTCATTCAATGTCCACATTCCGGATCACAGGGTGTCTGAATTCCAGAAGCACCAAATGTCTGCATTCTAGAAACGGAATGTGGCGGAATTCTAGAATGCACAACACGGCAGAATTCTGAAGTCCTTAAATGCCTGATATTCGGAAGTTAAGGAGTCTGACATCCAGAATGTTACTAGGTCAGCATTCTACCGTTCTGAGAGATTCTGGGTTCTAGAATCAATGGACGGCAGAGTTCTGGAATGTCAGGGTGTCCAAACTCAAGAATCCTTCCGTGTCTGAACTCCTGAGTCATTCAATGTCCACATTCCGGATCACAGAGTGTCTGAATTCCAGAAGCATCAAATGTCTGCATTCTAGAAGCGGAATGTGGCGGAATTCTAGAATGCACAGCACGGCGGAATTCGAAAGTCCTAAAATGCCTGCTATCGGGAAGTTAAGGTGTCTGACATCCAGAATGCTACCACGTCAGAATTATACCATTCTGAAAGATTCTTGGTTCTAGAATCAATGGACAGCCGAGTTCCAGAATGTCAGGTTGGCAAAACTCTAGAATCCTTGCGTGTCTGAACTCGAGAGTCATTCAATGTCCACATTCCAGAACTCTGGATGTCTGAATTATAGAAGCACCAAATGTCTGCATTCTAGAATCGGAATGTGGCGGAATTCTAGAATGCACAGCACCGCGCCAATTCTAAAGTCCTAAAATGCCTGCTATCCGGAAGTTAATGTGTCTGGCATCAAGAATGCTACCAAGTCAGAATTATACCATTCTGAAAGATTTTGGTATCTAGAATCAATGGACGGCTGAGTTCCAGAATGTCAGGTTGGCAAAACTCTAGAATCCTTGCGTGTCTGAACTCGAGAGTCATTCAATGTCCACATTCCAGAACTCTGGATGTCTGAATTATAGAAGCACCAAATGTCTGCATTCTAGAATCGGAATGTGGCGGAATTCTAGAATGCACAGCACCGCGCCAATTCTAAAGTCCTAAAATGACTGCTATCCGGAAGTTAATGTGTCTGACATCAAGAATGCTACCAAGTCAGAATTATACCATTCTGAAAGATTCTGGGATCTAGAATCAATGGACGGCTGAGTTCCAGAATGTCAGGGTGGCAAAATTCTAGAATCTTTGCGTGTCTGAACTCGAGAGTCATTCAATGTCCACATTCCAGAACTCTGGATGTCTGAATTATAGAAGCACCAAATGTCTGCATTCTAGAATCGGAATGTGGCAGAATTCTAGAATGCACAGCACGGCGGAATTCTAAAGTCCTAAAATGCCTACTAGCCGAAAGTTAAGGTGTCTGATGACCAGTATGTTACTAGGTCAGCATTCTACCGTTCTGAGAGATTCTGGGTTCTAGAATCAATGGACGGCAGAGATCTGGAATGTCAGGGTGTCCAAACTCTAGAATCCTTGCGTGTCTGAACTCGAGAGTCATTCAATGTCCACATTCCGGATCACAGGGTGTCTGAATTCCAGAAGCACCAAATGTCTGCATTCTAGAATCGGAATGTGGTGGAATTGTAGAATGCACAGCACGGCGGAATTCTAAAGTCCTAAAATGCCTGCTATCCGGAAGTTAAGGTGTCTGACATCCAGAATGCTACCACGTCAGAATTATACCATTCTGAAAGATTCTGGGATCTAGAATCAATGGACGGCTGTGTTCCAGAATGTCAGGGTGGCAAAACTCTAGAATCCTTGCGTGTCTGAACTCGAGAGTCATTCAATGTCCACATTCCAGAACTCTGGATGTCTGTATTATAGAAGCACCAAATGTCTGCATTCTAGAATCGGAATGTGGTGGAATTCTAGAATGCACAGCACGGCGGAATTCTAAAGTCCTAAAATGCCTGCTCTCCGGAAGTTAAGGTGTCTGACATCCAGAATGATACTAGGTCAGCATTCTACCGTTCTGAGAGATTCTGGGTTCTAGAATCAATATACGGCAGAGATCTGGCATGTCAGGTTGTCCAAACTCTAGAATCCTTGCGTCTCTGAACTCGAGAGTCATTCAATGTCCACATTCCGGATCACAGGGTGTCTGAATTCCAGAAGCACCAAATGTCTGCATTCTAGAATCGGAATGTGGTAGAATTCTAGAATGCACAACACGGCGGAATTCTAAAGTCCTAAAATGCCTGCTATCCGGAAGTTAAGATGTCTGACACCCAGAATGCTACCACATCAGAATTATACCATTCTGAATCATTCTGGGATCTAGAATCAATGAATGGGTGAGTTCCAGAATGTCAGGGTGGCAAAACTCTAGAATCCTGGCGTGTCTGAACTCGAGAGTCATTCAATGTCCACATTCCAGAACTCTGGATGTCTGAATTATAGAAGCAACAAATGTCTGCATTCTAGAATCGGAATGTGGCGGAATTCTAGAATGCACAGCACGGCGGAATTCTAAAGTTCTAAAATGACTGCTATCCGGAAGTTAAGGTGTCTGACATCAAGAATGCTACCACGTCAGAATTATACCATTCTGAAAGATTCTGGGATCTAGAATCAATGGACGGCTGAGTTCCAGAATGTCAGGGTGGCAAAACTCAAGAATCCTTGCGTGTCTGAACTCGAGAGTCATTCAATGTCCACATTCCAGAACTCTGGATGTCTGAATTACAGAAGCACCAAATGTCTGCATTCAAGAATCGGAATGTGGCGGAATTCTAGAATGCACATCACGGCGGAATTCTAAAGTCCTGAAATGCCTGCTATCTGGAAGTTAAGGTGTCTGACATCAAGAATGCTACCAAGTCAGAATTATACCATTCTGAAACATTCTGGGATCTAGAATCAATGGACGGCTGAGTTCCAGAAAGTCAGGGTTTCCAAACTCTAGAATCCTTGCGTGTCTGAACTCGAGAGTCATTCAATGTCCACATTGCAGAACTCTGGATGTCTGAATTATAGAAGCACCAAATGTCCGCATTCTAGAATCGGAATGTGGCGGAATTCTAGAATGCAGAGCACGGCGGAATTCTAAAGTCCTAAAATGCCTGCTATCCGGAAGTTAAGGTGTCTGACATCAAGAATGCTACCAAGTCAGAATTATACCATTCTGAAAGATTCTGGGATCTAGAATCAATGGACGGCTGAGCTCCAGAATGTCAGGGTTACCAAACTCTAGAATCCTTGCGTGTCTGAACTCGAGAGTCATTCAATGTCCACATTCCAGAACTCTGGATGTCTGAAATATAGAAGCACCAAATGTCTGCAATCTAGAATCGGAATGTGGCAGAATTCTAGAATGCACAGCACGGCGGAATTCTAAACTCCTAAAATGCCTACTAGCCGAAAGTTAAGGTGTCTGATGACCAGAGTGTTACTAGGTCAGCATTCTACCGTTCTGAGAGATTCTGGGTTCTAGAATCAATGGACGGCAGAGTTCTGGAATGTCAGGGTGTCCAAACTCTAGAATCCTTCAGTGTTTGAACTCGAGAGTCATTCAATTTCCATATTCCGGGTCACAGGATGTCTGAATTCCAGAAGCACCAAATGTCTGCATTCTAGAATCGGAATGTGGCGGAATTCTAGAATGCACAGCACGGCGGAATTCGAAAGTCCTAAAATGCCTGCTATCCGGAAGTTAAGGTGTCTGACATCCAGAATGCTACCACGTCAGAATTATACCATTCTGAAAGATTCTGGGATCTAGAATCAATGGACGGCTGAGTTCCAGAATGTCAGGGTGGCAAAACTCTAGAATCCTTGCGTGTCTGAACTCGAGAGTCATTCAATGTCCACATTCCAGAACTCTGGATGTCTGTATTATAAAAGCACCAAATGTCTGCATTCTAGAATCGGAATGTGGTGGAATTCTAGAATGCACAGCACGGCGGAATTCTAAAGTCCTAAAATGCCTGCTCTCCGGAAGTTAAGGTGTCTGACATCCAGAATGATACTGGGTCAGCATTCTACCGTTCTGAGAGATTCTGGGTTCTAGAATCAATGGATGGCAGAGATCTGGCATGTCAGGTTGTCCAAACTCTAGAATCCTTGCGTGTCTGAACTCGAGAGTCATTCAATGTCCACATTCTGGATCACAGGGTGTCTGAATTCCAGAAGCACCAAATGTCTGCATTCTAGAATCGGAATGTGGTAGAATTCTAGAATGCACAACACGGCGGAATTCTAAAGTCCTAAAATGCCTGCTATCCGGAAGTTAAGATGTCTGACACCCAGAATGCTACCACATCAGAATTATACCATTCTGAATCATTCTGGGATCTAGAATCAATGGATGGGTGAGTTCCAGAATGTCAGGGTGGCAAAACTCTAGAATCCTTGCGTGTCTGAACTCGAGAGTCATTCAATGTCCACATTCCAGAACTCTGGATGTCTGAATTATAGAAGCAACAAATGTCTGCATTCTAGAATCGGAATGTGGCGGAATTCTAGAATGCACAGCACGGCGGAATTCTAAAGTCCTAAAATGACTGCTATCCGGAAGTTAAGGTGTCTGACATCAAGAATGCTACCACGTCAGAATTATACCATTCTGAAAGATTCTGGGATCTAGAATCAATGGACGGCTGAGTTCCAGAATGTCAGGGTGGCAAAACTCAAGAATCCTTGCGTGTCTGAACTCGAGAGTCATTCAATGTCCACATTCCGGATCACAGGGTGTCTGAATTCCAGAAGCACCAAATGTCTGCATTCTAGAATCGGAATGTGGCGGAATTCTAGAATGCACAACACGGCAGAATTCTGAAGTCCTTAAATTCCTGATATTCGGAAGTTAAGGAGTCTGACATCCAGAATGTTACTAGGTCATCATTCTACCGTTCTGAGAGATTCTGGGTTCTAGAATCAATGGACGGCAGAGTTCTGGAATGTCTGGGTGTCCAAACTCTAGAATCCTTCCGTGTCTGAACTCCTGAGTCATTCAATGTCCACATTCCGGATCACAGGGTGTCTGAATCCCAGAAGCACCAAATGTATGCATTCCAGAAGCGGAATGTGGCGGAATTCTGGAATGCACAGCACGGCGGAATTCGAAAGTCCTAAAATGCCTGCAATCGGGAAATTAAGGTGTCTGACATCCAGAATGCTACCACGTCAGAATTATACCATTCTGAAAGATTCTGGGATCTAGAATCAATGGACGGCTGAGTTCCAGAATGTCAGGGTGGCAAAACTCTAGAATCCTTGCGTGTCTGAACTCGAGAGTCATTCAATGTCCACATTCCAGAACTCTGGATGTCTGAAATATAGAAGCACCAAATGTCTGCAACCTAGAATCAGAATGTGGCGGAATTCTAGAATGCACAGCACGGCGGAATTTTAAAGTCCTAAAATGCCTGCTATACGGAAGTCAAGGTGTCTGACATCCAGAATGTTACTAAGTCAGCATTCTACCGTTCTGAGAGATTCTGAGTTCTAGAATCAATGGATGGCAGAGTTCTGGAATGTCAGGGTGTTCAAACTCAAGAATACTTGCGTGTCTGAACTCGAGAGACATTCAATGTCCACATTCCGCATCACAGGGTGTCTGAATTCCAGAAGCACGAAATGTCTGCATTCTAGAATCGGAATGTGGCGGAATTCTAGAATGCAGAGCACGGCGGAATTCTAAAGTCCTAAAATGCCTGCTATCCGGATGTTAAGGTGTCTGACATCAAGAATGCTACCAAGTAAGAATTATACCATTCTGAAAGATTCTGGGATCTAGAATCAATGGACGGCTGAGCTCCAGAATATCAGGGTTACCAAACTCTAGAATCCTTGCGTGTCTGAACTCGAGAGTCATTCAATGTCCACATTCCAGAACTCTGGATGTCTGAATTATAGAAGCACCAAATGTCTGCAATCTAGAATCGGAATGTGGCGGAATTCTAGAATGCACAGCACGGCGGAATTCTAAACTCCTAAAATGCCTACCAGCCGAAAGTTAAGGTGTCTGATGACCAGAATGTTACTAGGTCAGCATTCTACCGTTCTGAGAGATTCTGGGTTCTAGAATCAATGGACGGCAGAGTTCTGGAATGTCAGGGTGTCCAAACTCTAGAATCCTTCAGTGTTTGAACTCGAGAGTCATTCAATTTCCATATTCCGGGTCACAGGATGTCTGAATTCCAGAAGCACGAAATGTCTGCATTCTAGAATCGGAATGTGGCGGAATTCTAGAATGCACAGCACGGCGGAATTCGAAAGTCCTAAAATGCCTGCTATCCGGAAGTTAAGGTGTCTGACATCCAGAATGCTACCACGTCAGAATTATACCATTCTGAAAGATTCTGGGATCTAGAATCAATGGACGGCTGTGTTCCAGAATGTCAGGGTGGCAAAACTCTAGAATCCTTGCGTGTCTGAACTCGAGAGTCATTCAATGTCCACATTCCAGAACTCTGGATGTCTGTATTATAGAAGCACCAAATGTCTGCATTCTAGAATCGGAATGTGGTGGAATTCTAGAATGCACAGCACGGCGGAATTCTAAAGTCCTAAAATGCCTGCTCTCCGGAAGTTAAGGTGTCTGACATCCAGAGTGATACTAGGTCAGCATTCTACCGTTCTGAGAGATTCTGGGTTCTAGAATCAATATACGGCAGAGATCTGGCATGTCAGGTTGTCCAAACTCTAGTATCCTTGCGTCTCTGAACTCGAGAGTCATTCAATGTCCACATTCCGGATCACAGGGTGTCTGAATTCCAGAAGCACCAAATGTCTGCATTCTAGAATCGGAATGTGGTAGAATTCTAGAATGCACAACACGGCGGAATTCTAAAGTCCTAAAATGCCTGCTATCCGGAAGTTAAGATGTCTGACACCCAGAATGCTACCACATCAGAATTATACCATTCTGAATCATTCTGGGATCTAGAATCAATGAATGGGTGAGTTCCAGAATGTCAGGGTGGCAAAACTCTAGAATCCTGGCGTGTCTGAACTCGAGAGTCATTCAATGTCCACATTCCAGAACTCTGGATGTCTGAATTATAGAAGCAACAAATGTCTGCATTCTAGAATCGGAATGTGGCGGAATTCTAGAATGCACAGCACGGCGGAATTCTAAAGTTCTAAAATGACTGCTATCCGGAAGTTAAGGTGTCTGACATCAAGAATGCTACCACGTCAGAATTATACCATTCTGAAAGATTCTGGGATCTAGAATCAATGGACGGCTGAGTTCCAGAATGTCAGGGTTTCCAAACTCTAGAATCCTTGCGTGTCTGAACTCGAGAGTCATTCAATGTCCACATTGCAGAACTCTGGATGTCTGAATTATAGAAGCACCAAATGTCCGCATTCTAGAATCGGAATGTGGCGGAATTCTAGAATGCAGAGCACGGCGGAATTCTAAAGTCCTAAAATGCCTGCTATCCGGAAGTTAAGGTGTCTGACATCAAGAATGCTACCAAGTCAGAATTATACCATTCTGAAAGATTCTGGGATCTAGAATCAATGGACGGCTGAGCTCCAGAATGTCAGGGTTACCAAACTCTAGAATCCTTGCGTGTCTGAACTCGAGAGTCATTCAATGTCCACATTCCAGAACTCTGGATGTCTGAAATATAGAAGCACCAAATGTCTGCAATCTAGAATCGGAATGTGGCAGAATTCTAGAATGCACAGCACGGCGGAATTCTAAACTCCTAAAATGCCTACTAGCCGAAAGTTAAGGTGTCTGATGACCAGAGTGTTACTAGGTCAGCATTCTACCGTTCTGAGAGATTCTGGGTTCTAGAATCAATGGACGGCAGAGTTCTGGAATGTCAGGGTGTCCAAACTCTAGAATCCTTCAGTGTTTGAACTCGAGAGTCATTCAATTTCCATATTCCGGGTCACAGGATGTCTGAATTCCAGAAGCACCAAATGTCTGCATTCTAGAATCGGAATGTGGCGGAATTCTAGAATGCACAGCACGGCGGAATTCGAAAGTCCTAAAATGCCTGCTATCCGGAAGTTAAGGTGTCTGACATCCAGAATGCTACCACGTCAGAATTATACCATTCTGAAAGATTCTGGGATCTAGAATCAATGGACGGCTGAGTTCCAGAATGTCAGGGTGGCAAAACTCTAGAATCCTTGCGTGTCTGAACTCGAGAGTCATTCAATGTCCACATTCCAGAACTCTGGATGTCTGTATTATAAAAGCACCAAATGTCTGCATTCTAGAATCGGAATGTGGTGGAATTCTAGAATGCACAGCACGGCGGAATTCTAAAGTCCTAAAATGCCTGCTCTCCGGAAGTTAAGGTGTCTGACATCCAGAATGATACTGGGTCAGCATTCTACCGTTCTGAGAGATTCTGGGTTCTAGAATCAATGGACGGCAGAGATCTGGCATGTCAGGTTGTCCAAACTCTAGAATCCTTGCGTGTCTGAACTCGAGAGTCATTCAATGTCCACATTCCGGATCACAGGGTGTCTGAATTCCAGAAGCACCAAATGTCTGCATTCTAGAATCGGAATGTGGTAGAATTCTAGAATGCACAACACGGCGGAATTCTAAAGTCCTAAAATGCCTGCTATCCGGAAGTTAAGATGTCTGACACCCAGAATGCTACCACATCAGAATTATACCATTCTGAATCATTCTGGGATCTAGAATCAATGGATGGGTGAGTTCCAGAATGTCAGGGTGGCAAAACTCTAGAATCCTTGCGTGTCTGAACTCGAGAGTCATTCAATGTCCACATTCCAGAACTCTGGATGTCTGAATTATAGAAGCAACAAATGTCTGCATTCTAGAATCGGAATGTGGCGGAATTCTAGAATGCACAGCACGGCGGAATTCTAAAGTCCTAAAATGACTGCTATCCGGAAGTTAAGGTGTCTGACATCAAGAATGCTACCACGTCAGAATTATACCATTCTGAAAGATTCTGGGATCTAGAATCAATGGACGGCTGAGTTCCAGAATGTCAGGGTGGCAAAACTCAAGAATCCTTGCGTGTCTGAACTCGAGAGTCATTCAATGTCCACATTCCCGATCACAGGGTGTCTGAATTCCAGAAGCACCAAATGTCTGCATTCTAGAATCGGAATGTGGCGGAATTCTAGAATGCACAACACGGCAGAATTCTGAAGTCCTTAAATTCCTGATATTCGGAAGTTAAGGAGTCTGACATCCAGAATGTTACTAGGTCATCATTCTACCGTTCTGAGAGATTCTGGGTTCTAGAATCAATGGACGGCAGAGTTCTGGAATGTCTGGGTGTCCAAACTCTAGAATCCTTCCGTGTCTGAACTCCTGAGTCATTCAATGTCCACATTCCGGATCACAGGGTGTCTGAATCCCAGAAGCACCAAATGTATGCATTCCAGAAGCGGAATGTGGCGGAATTCTGGAATGCACAGCACGGCGGAATTCGAAAGTCCTAAAATGCCTGCAATCGGGAAATTAAGGTGTCTGACATCCAGAATGCTACCACGTCCGAATTATACCATTCTGAAAGATTCTGGGATCTAGAATCAATGGACGGCTGAGTTCCAGAATGTCAGGGTGGCAAAACTCTAGAATCCTTGCGTGTCTGAACTCGAGAGTCATTCAATGTCCACATTCCAGAACTCTGGATGTCTGAAATATAGAAGCACCAAATGTCTGCAACCTAGAATCAGAATGTGGCGGAATTCTAGAATGCACAGCACGGCGGAATTTTAAAGTCCTAAAATGCCTGCTATACGGAAGTCAAGGTGTCTGACATCCAGAATGTTACTAAGTCAGCATTCTACCGTTCTGAGAGATTCTGAGTTCTAGAATCAATGGATGGCAGAGTTCTGGAATGTCAGGGTGTTCAAACTCAAGAATACTTGCGTGTCTGAACTCGAGAGACATTCAATGTCCACATTCCGCATCACAGGGTGTCTGAATTCCAGAAGCACGAAATGTCTGCATTCTAGAATCGGAATGTGGCGGAATTCTAGAATGCAGAGCACGGCGGAATTCTAAAGTCCTAAAATGCCTGCTATCCGGATGTTAAGGTGTCTGACATCAAGAATGCTACCAAGTAAGAATTATACCATTCTGAAAGATTCTGGGATCTAGAATCAATGGACGGCTGAGCTCCAGAATATCAGGGTTACCAAACTCTAGAATCCTTGCGTGTCTGAACTCGAGAGTCATTCAATGTCCACATTCCAGAACTCTGGATGTCTGAATTATAGAAGCACCAAATGTCTGCAATCTAGAATCGGAATGTGGCGGAATTCTAGAATGCACAGCACGGCGGAATTCTAAACTCCTAAAATGCCTACCAGCCGAAAGTTAAGGTGTCTGATGACCAGAATGTTACTAGGTCAGCATTCTACCGTTCTGAGAGATTCTGGGTTCTAGAATCAATGGACGGCAGAGTTCTGGAATGTCAGGGTGTCCAAACTCTAGAATCCTTCAGTGTTTGAACTCGAGAGTCATTCAATTTCCATATTCCGGGTCACAGGATGTCTGAATTCCAGAAGCACGAAATGTCTGCATTCTAGAATCGGAATGTGGCGGAATTCTAGAATGCACAGCACGGCGGAATTCGAAAGTCCTAAAATGCCTGCTATCCGGAAGTTAAGGTGTCTGACATCCAGAATGCTACCACGTCAGAATTATACCATTCTGAAAGATTCTGGGATCTAGAATCAATGGACGGCTGTGTTCCAGAATGTCAGGGTGGCAAAACTCTAGAATCCTTGCGTGTCTGAACTCGAGAGTCATTCAATGTCCACATTCCAGAACTCTGGATGTCTGTATTATAGAAGCACCAAATGTCTGCATTCTAGAATCGGAATGTGGTGGAATTCTAGAATGCACAGCACGGCGGAATTCTAAAGTCCTAAAATGCCTGCTCTCCGGAAGTTAAGGTGTCTGACATCCAGAATGATACTAGGTCAGCATTCTACCGTTCTGAGAGATTCTGGGTTCTAGAATCAATATACGGCAGAGATCTGGCATGTCAGGTTGTCCAAACTCTAGAATCCTTGCGTCTCTGAACTCGAGAGTCATTCAATGTCCACATTCCGGATCACAGGGTGTCTGAATTCCAGAAGCACCAAATGTCTGCATTCTAGAATCGGAATGTGGTAGAATTCTAGAATGCACAACACGGCGGAATTCTAAAGTCCTAAAATGCCTGCTATCCGGAAGTTAAGATGTCTGACACCCAGAATGCTACCACATCAGAATTATACCATTCTGAATCATTCTGGGATCTAGAATCAATGAATGGGTGAGTTCCAGAATGTCAGGGTGGCAAAACTCTAGAATCCTGGCGTGTCTGAACTCGAGAGTCATTCAATGTCCACATTCCAGAACTCTGGATGTCTGAATTATAGAAGCAACAAATGTCTGCATTCTAGAATCGGAATGTGGCGGAATTCTAGAATGCACAGCACGGCGGAATTCTAAAGTTCTAAAATGACTGCTATCCGGAAGTTAAGGTGTCTGACATCAAGAATGCTACCACGTCAGAATTATACCATTCTGAAAGATTCTGGGATCTAGAATCAATGGACGGCTGAGTTCCAGAATGTCAGGGTGGCAAAACTCAAGAATCCTTGCGTGTCTGAACTCGAGAGTCATTCAATGTCCACATTCCGGATCACAGGGTGTCTGAATTCCAGAAGCACCAAATGTCTGCATTCTAGAATCGGAATGTGGCGGAATTCTAGAATGCACAACACGGCAGAATTCTGAAGTCCTTAAATTCCTGATATTCGGAAGTTAAGTTGTCTGACATCCAGAATGTTACTAGGTCATCATTCTACCGTTCTGAGAGATTCTGGGTTCTAGAATCAATGGACGGCAGAGTTCTGGAATGTCTGGGTGTCCAAACTCTAGAATCCTTCCGTGTCTGAACTCCTGAGTCATTCAATGTCCACATTCCGGATCACAGGGTGTCTGAATCCCAGAAGCACCAAATGTATGCATTCCAGAAGCGGAATGTGGCGGAATTCTGGAATGCACAGCACGGCGGAATTCGAAAGTCCTAAAATGCCTGCAATCGGGAAGTTAAGGTGTCTGACATCCAGAATGCTACAACGTCAGAATTATACCATTCTGAAAGATTCTGGGATCTAGAATCAATGGACGGCTGAGTTCCAGAATGTCAGGGTGGCAAAACTCTAGAATCCTTGCGTGTCTGAACTCGAGAGTCATTCAATGTCCACATTCCAGAACTCTGGAAGTCTGAATTACAGAAGCACCAAATGTCTGCATTCAAGAATCGGAATGTGGCGGAATTCTATAATGCACATCACGGCGGAATTCTAAAGTCCTGAAATGCCTGCTATCCGGAAGTTAAGGTGTCTGACATCAAGAATGCTACCAAGTCAGAATTATACCATTCTGAAAGATTCTGGGATCTAGAATCAATGGACGGCTGAGTTCCAGAATGTCAGGGTTTCCAAACTCTAGAATCCTTGCGTGTCTGAACTCGAGAGTCATTCAATGTCCACATTGCAGAACTCTGGATGTCTGAATTATAGAAGCACCAAATGTCCGCATTCTAGAATCGGAATGTGGCGGAATTCTAGAATGCAGAGCACGGCGGAATTCTAAAGTCCTAAAATGCCTGCTATCCGGAAGTTAAGGTGTCTGACATCAAGAATGCTACCAAGTAAGAATTATACCATTCTGAAAGATTCTGGGATCTAGAATCAATGGACGGCTGAGCTCCAGAATATCAGGGTTACCAAACTCTAGAATCCTTGCGTGTCTGAACTCGAGAGTCATTCAATGTCCACATTCCAGAACTCTGGATGTCTGAATTATAGAAGCACCAAATGTCTGCAATCTAGAATCGGAATGTGGCGGAATTCTAGAATGCACAGCACGGCGGAATTCTAAACTCCTAAAATGCCTACCAGCCGAAAGTTAAGGTGTCTGATGACCAGAATGTTACTAGGTCAGCATTCTACCGTTCTGAGAGATTCTGGGTTCTAGAATCAATGGACGGCAGAGTTCTGGAATGTCAGGGTGTCCAAACTCTAGAATCCTTCAGTGTTTGAACTCGAGAGTCATTCAATTTCCATATTCCGGGTCACAGGATGTCTGAATTCCAGAAGCACGAAATGTCTGCATTCTAGAATCGGAATGTGGCGGAATTCTAGAATGCACAGCACGGCGGAATTCGAAAGTCCTAAAATGCCTGCTATCCGGAAGTTAAGGTGTCTGACATCCAGAATGCTACCACGTCAGAATTATACCATTCTGAAAGATTCTGGGATCTAGAATCAATGGACGGCTGTGTTCCAGAATGTCAGGGTGGCAAAACTCTAGAATCCTTGCGTGTCTGAACTCGAGAGTCATTCAATGTCCACATTCCAGAACTCTGGATGTCTGTATTATAGAAGCACCAAATGTCTGCATTCTAGAATCGGAATGTGGTGGAATTCTAGAATGCACAGCACGGCGGAATTCTAAAGTCCTAAAATGCCTGCTCTCCGGAAGTTAAGGTGTCTGACATCCAGAATGATACTAGGTCAGCATTCTACCGTTCTGAGAGATTCTGGGTTCTAGAATCAATATACGGCAGAGATCTGGCATGTCAGGTTGTCCAAACTCTAGAATCCTTGCGTCTCTGAACTCGAGAGTCATTCAATGTCCACATTCCGGATCACAGGGTGTCTGAATTCCAGAAGCACCAAATGTCTGCATTCTAGAATCGGAATGTGGTAGAATTCTAGAATGCACAACACGGCGGAATTCTAAAGTCCTAAAATGCCTGCTATCCGGAAGTTAAGATGTCTGACACCCAGAATGCTACCACATCAGAATTATACCATTCTGAATCATTCTGGGATCTAGAATCAATGAATGGGTGAGTTCCAGAATGTCAGGGTGGCAAAACTCTAGAATCCTGGCGTGTCTGAACTCGAGAGTCATTCAATGTCCACATTCCAGAACTCTGGATGTCTGAATTATAGAAGCACCAAATGTCTGCATTCTAGAATCGGAATGTGGCGGAATTCTAGAATGCACAGCACGGCGGAATTCTAAAGTCCTAAAATGACTGCTATCCGGAAGTTAAGGTGTCTGACATCAAGAATGCTACCACGTCAGAATTATACCATTCTGAAAGATTCTGGGATCTAGAATCAATGGACGGCTGAGTTCCAGAATGTCAGGGTGGCAAAACTCAAGAATCCTTGCGTGTCTGAACTCGAGAGTCATTCAATGTCCACATTCCGGATCACAGGGTGTCTGAATTCCAGAAGCACCAAATGTCTGCATTCTAGAATCGGAATGTGGCGGAATTCTAGAATGCACAACACGGCAGAATTCTGAAGTCCTTAAATTCCTGATATTCGGAAGTTAAGGTGTCTGACATCCAGAATGTTACTAGGTCATCATTCTACCGTTCTGAGAGATTCTGGGTTCTAAAATCAATGGACGGCAGAGTTCTGGAATGTCTGGGTGTCCAAACTCTAGAATCCTTCCGTGTCTGAACTCCTGAGTCATTCAATGTCCACATTCCGGATCACAGGGTGTCTGAATCCCAGAAGCACCAAATGTATGCATTCCAGAAGCGGAATGTGGCGGAATTCTGGAATGCACAGCACGGCGGAATTCGAAAGTCCTAAAATGCCTGCAATCGGGAAGTTAAGGTGTCTGACATCCAGAATGCTACCACGTCAGAATTATACCATTCTGAAAGATTCTGGGATCTAGAATCAATGGACGGCTGAGTTCCAGAATGTCAGGGTGGCAAAACTCTAGAATCCTTGCGTGTCTGAACTCGAGAGTCATTCAATGTCCACATTCCAGAACTCTGGATGTCTGAAATATAGAAGCACCAAATGTCTGCAACCTAGAATCAGAATGTGGCGGAATTCTAGAATGCACAGGACGGCGGAATTTAAAAGTCCTAAAATGCCTGCTATACGGAAGTCAAGGTGTCTGACATCCAGAATGTTACTAAGTCAGCATTCTACCGTTCTGAGAGATTCTGAGTTCTAGAATCAATGGATGGCAGAGTTCTGGAATGTCAGGGTGTTCAAACTCAAGAATACTTGCGTGTCTGAACTCGAGAGTCATTCAATGTCCACATTCCGCATCACAGGGTGTCTGAATTCCAGAAGCACGAAATGTCTGCATTCTAGAATCGGAATGTGGCGGAATTCTAGAATGCACAGCACGGCGGAATTCTAAAATCATAAAATGCCTGCTATCCGGAAGTTAAGGTGTCTGACATCAAGAATGCTACCAAGTCAGAATTATACCATTCTGAAAGATTCTGGGATCTAGAATCAATGGACGGCTGAGTTCCAGAATGTCAGGGTGGCAAAACTCTAGAATCCTTGCGTGTCTGAACTCGAGAGTCATTCAATGTCCACATTCCAGAACTCTGGATGTCTGAATTACAGAAGCACCAAATGTCTGCATTCAAGAATCGGAATGTGGCGGAATTCTAGAATGCACATCACGGCGGAATTCTAAAGTCCTGAAATGCCTGCTATCCGGAAGTTAAGGTGTCTGACATCAAGAATGCTACCAAGTCAGAATTATACCATTCTGAAAGATTCTGGGATCTAGATTCAATGGACGGCTGAGTTCCAGAATGTCAGGGTTTCCAAACTCTAGAATCCTTGCGTGTCTGAACTCGAGAGTCATTCAATGTCCACATTGCAGAACTCTGGATGTCTGAATTATAGAAGCACCAAATGTCCGCATTCTAGAATCGGAATGTGGCGGAATTCTAGAATGCAGAGCACGGCGGAATTCTAAAGTCCTAAAATGCCTGCTATGCAGAAGTTAAGGTGTCTGACATCAAGAATGCTACCAAGTAAGAATTATACCATTCTGAAAGATTCTGGGATCTAGAATCAATGGACGGCTGAGCTCCAGAATATCAGGGTTACCAAACTCTAGAATCCTTGCGTGTCTGAACTCGAGAGTCATTCAATGTCCACATTCCAGAACTCTGGATGTCTGAATTATAGAAGCACCAAATGTCTGCAATCTAGAATTGGAATGTGGCGGAATTCTAGAATGCACAGCACGGCGGAATTCTAAACTCCTAAAATGCCTACCAGCCGAAAGTTAAGGTGTCTGATGACCAGAATGTTACTAGGTCAGCATTCTACCGTTCTGAGAGATTCTGGGTTCTAGAATCAATGGACGGCAGAGTTCTGGAATGTCAGGGTGTCCAAACTCTAGAATCCTTCAGTGTTTGAACTCGAGAGTCATTCAATTTCCATATTCCGGGTCACAGGATGTCTGAATTCCAGAAGCACCAAATGTCTGCATTCTAGAATCGGAATGTGGCGGAATTCTAGAATGCACAGCACGGCGGAATTCGAAAGTCCTAAAATGCCTGCTATCCGGAAGTTAAGGTGTCTGACATCCAGAAAGCTACCACGTCAGAATTATACCATTCTGAAAGATTCTGGGATCTAGAATCAATGGACGGCTGTGTTCCAGAATGTCAGGGTGGCAAAACTCTAGAATCCTTGCGTGTCTGAACTTGAGAGTCATTCAATGTCCACATTCCAGAACTCTGGATGTCTGTATTATAGAAGCACCAAATGTCTGCATTCTAGAATCGGAATGTGGTGGAATTCTAGAATGCACAGCACGGCGGAATTCTAAAGTCCTAAAATGCCTGCTCTCCGGAAGTTAAGGTGTCTGACATCCAGAATGATACTAGGTCAGCATTCTACCGTTCTGAGAGATTCTGGGTTCTAGAATCAATGGACGGCAGAGATCTGGCATGTCAGGTTGTCCAAACTCTAGAATCCTTGCGTGTCTGAACTCGAGAGTCATTCAATGTCCACATTCCGGATCACAGGGTGTCTGAATTCCAGAAGCACCAAATGTCTGCATTCTAGAATCGGAATGTGGTAGAATTCTAGAATGCACAACACGGCGGAATTCTAAAGTCCTAAAATGCCTGCTATCCGGAAGTTAAGATGTCTGACACCCAGAATGCTACCACATCAGAATTATACCATTCTGAATCATTCTGGGATCTAGAATCAATGGATGGGTGAGTTCCAGAATGTCAGGGTGGCAAAACTCTAGAATCCTGGCGTGTCTGAACTCGAGAGTCATTCAATGTCCACATTCCAGAACTCTGGATGTCTGAATTATAGAAGCAACAAATGTCTGCATTCTAGAATCGGAATGTGGCGGAATTCTAGAATGCACAGCACGGCGGAATTCTAAAGTCCTAAAATGACTGCTATCCGGAAGTTAAGGTGTCTGACATCAAGAATGCTACCACGTCAGAATTATACCATTCTGAAAGATTCTGGGATCTAGAATCAATGGACGGCTGAGTTCCAGAATGTCAGGGTGGCAAAACTCAAGAATCCTTGCGTGTCTGAACTCGAGAGTCATTCAATGTCCACATTCCGGATCACAGGGTGTCTGAATTCCAGAAGCACCAAATGTCTGCATTCTAGAATCGGAATGTGGCGGAATTCTAGAATGCACAACACGGCAGAATTCTGAAGTCCTTAAATTCCTGATATTCGGAAGTTAAGGAGTCTGACATCCAGAATGTTACTAGGTCATCATTCTACCGTTCTGAGAGATTCTGGGTTCTAGAATCAATGGACGGCAGAGTTCTGGAATGTCTGGGTGTCCAAACTCTAGAATCCTTCCGTGTCTGAACTCCTGAGTCATTCAATGTCCACATTCCGGATCACAGGGTGTCTGAATCCCAGAAGCACCAAATGTATGCATTCCAGAAGCGGAATGTGGCGGAATTCTGGAATGCACAGCACGGCGGAATTCGAAAGTCCTAAAATGCCTGCAATCGGGAAGTTAAGGTGTCTGACATCCAGAATGCTACCACGTCAGAATTATACCATTCTGAAAGATTCTGGGATCTAGAATCAATGGACGGCTGAGTTCCAGAATGTCAGGGTGGCAAAACTCTAGAATCCTTGCGTGTCTGAACTCGAGAGTCATTCAATGTCCACATTCCAGAACTCTGGATGTCTGAAATATAGAAGCACCAAATGTCTGCAACCTAGAATCAGAATGTGGCGGAATTCTAGAATGCACAGGACGGCGGAATTTTAAAGTCCTAAAATGCCTGCTATACGGAAGTCAAGGTGTCTGACATCCAGAATGTTACTAAGTCAGCATTCTACCGTTCTGAGAGATTCTGAGTTCTAGAATCAATGGATGGCAGAGTTCTGGAATGTCAGGGTGTTCAAACTCAAGAATACTTGCGTGTCTGAACTCGAGAGTCATTCAATGTCCACATTCCGCATCACAGGGTGTCTGAATTCCAGAAGCACGAAATGTCTGCATTCTAGAATCGGAATGTGGCGGAATTCTAGAATGCACAGCACGGCGGAATTCTAAAATCATAAAATGCCTGCTATCCGGAAGTTAAGGTGTCTGACATCAAGAATGCTACCAAGTCAGAATTATACCATTCTGAAAGATTCTGGGATCTAGAATCAATGGACGGCTGAGTTCCAGAATGTCAGGGTGGCAAAACTCTAGAATCCTTGCGTGTCTGAACTCGAGAGTCATTCAATGTCCACATTCCAGAACTCTGGATGTCTGAATTACAGAAGCACCAAATGTCTGCATTCAAGAATCGGAATGTGGCGGAATTCTAGAATGCACATCACGGCGGAATTCTAAAGTCCTGAAATGCCTGCTATCCGGAAGTTAAGGTGTCTGACATCAAGAATGCTACCAAGTCAGAATTATACCATTCTGAAAGATTCTGGGATCTAGAATCAATGGACGGCTGAGTTCCAGAATGTCAGGGTTTCCAAACTCTAGAATCCTTGCGTGTCTGAACTCGAGAGTCATTCAATGTCCACATTGCAGAACTCTGGATGTCTGAATTATAGAAGCACCAAATGTCCACATTCTAGAATCGGAATGTGGCGGAATTCTAGAATGCAGAGCACGGCGGAATTCTAAAGTCCTAAAATGCCTGCTATCCGGAAGTTAAGGTGTCTGACATCAAGAATGCTACCAAGTAAGAATTATACCATTCTGAAAGATTCTGGGATCTAGAATCAATGGACGGCTGAGCTCCAGAATATCAGGGTTACCAAACTCTAGAATCCTTGCGTGTCTGAACTCGAGAGTCATTCAATGTCCACATTCCAGAACTCTGGATGTCTGAATTATAGAAGCACCAAATGTCTGCAATCTAGAATCGGAATGTGGCGGAATTCTAGAATGCACAGCACGGCGGAATTCTAAACTCCTAAAATGCCTACCAGCCGAAAGTTAAGGTGTCTGATGACCAGAATGTTACTAGGTCAGCATTCTACCGTTCTGAGAGATTCTGGGTTCTAGAATCAATGGACGGCAGAGTTCTGGAATGTCAGGGTGTCCAAACTCTAGAATCCTTCAGTGTTTGAACTCGAGAGTCATTCAATTTCCATATTCCGGGTCACAGGATGTCTGAATTCCAGAAGCACGAAATGTCTGCATTCTAGAAACGGAATGTGGCGGAATTCTAGAATGCACAGCACGGCGGAATTCGAAAGTCCTAAAATGCCTGCTATCCGGAAGTTAAGGTGTCTGACATCCAGAAAGCTACCACGTCAGAATTATACCATTCTGAAAGATTCTGGGATCTAGAATCAATGGACGGCTGTGTTCCAGAATGTCAGGGTGGCAAAACTCTAGAATCCTTGCGTGTCTGAACTCGAGAGTCATTCAATGTCCACATTCCAGAACTCTGGATGTCTGTATTATAGAAGCACCAAATGTCTGCATTCTAGAATCGGAATGTGGTGGAATTCTAGAATGCACAGCACGGCGGAATTCTAAAGTCCTAAAATGCCTGCTCTCCGGAAGTTAAGGTGTCTGACATCCAGAATGATACTAGGTCAGCATTCTACCGTTCTGAGAGATTCTGGGTTCTAGAATCAATGGACGGCAGAGGTCTGGCATGTCAGGTTGTCCAAACTCTAGAATCCTTGCGTGTCTGAACTCGAGAGTCATTCAATGTCCACATTCCGGATCACAGGGTGTCTGAATTCCAGAAGCACCAAATGTCTGCATTCTAGAATCGGAATGTGGTAGAATTCTAGAATGCACAACACGGCGGAATTCTAAAGTCCTAAAATGCCTGCTATCCGGAAGTTAAGATGTCTGACACCCAGAATGCTACCACATCAGAATTATACCATTCTGAATCATTCTGGGATCTAGAATCAATGGATGGGTGAGTTCCAGAATGTCAGGGTGGCAAAACTCTAGAATCCTGGCGTGTCTGAACTCGAGAGTCATTCAATGTCCACATTCCAGAACTCTGGATGTCTGAATTATAGAAGCAACAAATGTCTGCATTCTAGAATCGGAATGTGGCGGAATTCTAGAATGCACAGCACGGCGGAATTCTAAAGTCCTAAAATGACTGCTATCCGGAAGTTAAGGTGTCTGACATCAAGAATGCTACCACGTCAGAATTATACCATTCTGAAAGATTCTGGGATCTAGAATCAATGGACGGCTGAGTTCCAGAATGTCAGGGTGGCAAAACTCAAGAATCCTTGCGTGTCTGAACTCGAGAGTCATTCAATGTCCACATTCCGGATCACAGGGTGTCTGAATTCCAGAAGCACCAAATGTCTGCATTCTAGAATCGGAATGTGGCGGAATTCTAGAATGCACAACACGGCAGAATTCTGAAGTCCTTAAATTCCTGATATTCGGAAGTTAAGGAGTCTGACATCCAGAATGTTACTAGGTCATCATTCTACCGTTCTGAGAGATTCTGGGTTCTAGAATCAATGGACGGCAGAGTTCTGGAATGTCTGGGTGTCCAAACTCTAGAATCCTTCCGTGTCTGAACTCCTGAGTCATTCAATGTCCACATTCCGGATCACAGGGTGTCTGAATCCCAGAAGCACCAAATGTATGCATTCCAGAAGCGGAATGTGGCGGAATTCTGGAATGCACAGCACGGCGGAATTCGAAAGTCCTAAAATGCCTGCAATCGGGAAGTTAAGGTGTCTGACATCCAGAATGCTACCACCTAAGAATTATACCATTCTGAAAGATTCTGGGATCTAGAATCAATGGACGGCTGAGTTCCAGAATGTCAGGGTGGCAAAACTCTAGAATCCTTGCGTGTCTGAACTCGAGAGTCATTCAATGTCCACATTCCAGAACTCTGGATGTCTGAAATATAGAAGCACCAAATGTCTGCAACCTAGAATCAGAATGTGGCGGAATTCTAGAATGCACAGCATGGCGGAATTTTAAAGTCCTAAAATGCCTGCTATACGGAAGTCAAGGTGTCTGACATCCAGAATGTTACTAAGTCAGCATTCTACCGTTCTGAGAGATTCTGAGTTCTAGAATCAATGGATGGCAGAGTTCTGGAATGTCAGGGTGTTCAAACTCAAGAATACTTGCGTGTCTGAACTCGAGAGTCATTCAATGTCCACATTCCGCATCACAGGGTGTCTGAATTCCAGAAGCACGAAATGTCTGCATTCTAGAATCGGAATGTGGCGGAATTCTAGAATGCACAGCACGGCGGAATTCTAAAATCATAAAATGCCTGCTATCCGGAAGTTAAGGTGTCTGACATCAAGAATGCTACCAAGTCAGAATTATACCATTCTGAAAGATTCTGGGATCTAGAATCAATGGACGGCTGAGTTCCAGAATGTCAGGGTGGCAAAACTCTAGAATCCTTGCGTGTCTGAACTCGAGAGTCATTCAATGTCCACATTCCAGAACTCTGGATGTCTGAATTACAGAAGCACCAAATGTCTGCATTCAAGAATCAGAATGTGGCGGAATTCTAGAATGCACATCACGGCGGAATTCTAAAGTCCTGAAATGCCTGCTATCCGGAAGTTAAGGTGTCTGACATCAAGAATGCTACCAAGTCAGAATTATACCATTCTGAAAGATTCTGGGATCTAGAATCAATGGACGGCTGAGTTCCAGAATGTCAGGGTTTCCAAACTCTAGAATCCTTGCGTGTCTGAACTCGAGAGTCATTCAATGTCCACATTCCAGAACTCTGGATGTCTGAATTATAGAAGCACCAAATGTCCGCATTCTAGAATCGGAATGTGGCGGAATTCTAGAATGCAGAGCACGGCGGAATTCTAAAGTCCTAAAATGCCTGCTATCCGGAAGTTAAGGTGTCTGACATCAAGAATGCTACCAAGTAAGAATTATACCATTCTGAAAGATTCTGGGATCTAGAATCAATGGACGGCTGAGCTCCAGAATGTCAGGGTTACCAAACTCTAGAATCATTGCGTGTCTGAACTCGAGAGTCATTCAATGTCCACATTCCAGAACTCTGGATGTCTGAATTATAGAAGCACCAAATGTCTGCAATCTAGAATCGGAATGTGGCAGAATTCTAGAATGCACAGCACGGCGGAATTCTAAACTCCTAAAATGCCTACTAGCCGAAAGTTAAGTTGTCTGATGACCAGAATGTTACTAGGTCAGCATTCTACCGTTCTGAGAGATTCTGGGTTCTAGAATCAATGGACGGCAGAGTTCTGGAATGTCAGGGTGTCCAAACTCTAGAATCCTTCAGTGATTGAACTCGAGAGTCATTCAATTTCCATATTCCGGGTCACAGGATGTCTGAATTCCAGAAGCACCAAATGTCTGCATTCTAGAATCGGAATGTGGCGGAATTCTAGAATGCACAGCACGGCGGAATTCGAAAGTCCTAAAATGCCTGCTATCCGGAAGTTAAGGTGTCTGACATCCAGAATGCTACCACGTCAGAATTATACCATTCTGAAAGATTCTGGGATCTAGAATCAATGGACGGCTGAGTTCCAGAATGTCAGGGTGGCAAAACTCTAGAATCCTTGCGTGTCTGAACTCGAGAGTCATTCAATGTCCACATTCCAGAACTCTGGATGTCTGTATTATAGAAGCACCAAATGTCTGCATTCTAGAATCGGAATGTGGCGGAATTCTAGAATGCACAGCACGGCGGAATTCTAAAGTCCTAAAATGCCTGCTCTCCGGAAGTTAAGGTGTCTGACATCCAGAATGATACTAGGTCAGCATTCTACCGTTCTGAGAGATTCTGGGTTCTAGAATCAATGGACGGCAGAGATCTGGCATGTCAGGTTGTCCAAACTGTAGAATCCTTGCGTGTCTGAACTCGAGAGTCATTCAATGTCCACATTCCGAATCACAGGGTGTCTGATTTCCAGAAGCACCAAATGTCTGCATTCTAGAAACGGAATGTGGTAGAATTCTAGAATGCACAACACGGCGGAATTCTAAAGTCCTAAAATGCCTGCTATCCGGAAGTTAAGATGTCTGACACCCAGAATGCTACCACATCAGAATTATACCATTCTGAATCATTCTGGGATCTAGAATCAATGGATGGGTGAGTTCCAGAATGTCAGGGTGGCAAAACTCTAGAATCCTGGCGTGTCTGAACTCGAGAGTCATTCAATGTCCACATTCCAGAACTCTGGATGTCTGAATTATAGAAGCAACAAATGTCTGCATTCTAGAATCGGAATGTGGCGGAATTCTAGAATGCACAGCACGGCGGAATTCTAAAGTCCTAAAATGACTGCTATCCGGAAGTTAAGGTGTCTGACATCAAGAATGCTACCACGTCAGAATTATACCATTCTGAAAGATTATGGGATCTAGAATCAATGGACGGCTGAGTTCCAGAATGTCAGGGTGGCAAAACTCAAGAATCCTTGCGTGTCTGAACTCGAGAGTCATTCAATGTCCACATTCCGGATCACAGGGTGTCTGAATTCCAGAAGCACCAAATGTCTGCATTCTAGAATCGGAATGTGGCGGAATTCTAGAATGCACAGCACGGCAGAATTCTAAAATCCTAAAATGCCTGCTATCCGGAAGTTAAGGTGTCTGACATCAAGAATGCTACCAAGTCAGAATTATACTATTCTGAAAGATTCTGGGATCTAGAATCAATGGACGGCTGAGTTCTAGAATGTCAGGGTGGCAAAACTCTAGAATCCTTGCGTGTCTGAACTCGAGAGTCATTCAATGTCCACATTCCAGAACTCTGGATGTCTGAATTATAGAAGCAACAAATGTCTGCATTCTAGAATCGGAATGTGGCGGAATTCTAGAATGCACAGCATGGTGGAATTTTAAAGTCCTAAAATGCCTGCTATCCGGAAGTTAAGGTGTCTGACATCAAGAATGCTACCAAGTCAGAATTATACCATTCTGAAAGATTCTGGGATCTAGAATCAATGGACGGCTGAGTTCCAGAATGTCAGGGTTTCCAAACTCTAGAATCCTTGCGTGTCTGAACTCGAGAGTCATTCAATGTCCACATTCCAGAACTCTGGATGTCTGAATTATAGAAGCACCAAATGTCTGCATTCTAGAATCGGAATGTGGCGGAATTCTAGAATGCACAGCATGGCGGAATTCTAAAGTCCTAAAATGCCTACTAGCCGAAAGTTAATGTGTCTGATGACCAGAATGTTACAAGGTCAGCATTCTACCGTTCTGAGAGATTCTGGGTTCTAGAATCAATGGACGGCAGAGTTCTGGAATGTCAGGGTGTTTAAACTCTAGAATCCTTCAGTGTTTGAACTCGAGAGTCATTCAATTTCCATATTCCGGGTCACAGGGTGACTGAATTAAAGAAGCACCAAACGTCTGCATTCTAGAATCGGAATGTGGCGGAATTCTAGAATGCACAGCACGGCGGAATTCGAAAGTCCTAAAATGCCTGCTATCCGGAAGTTAAGGTGTCTGACATCCAGAATGCTACCACGTCAGAATTATACCATTCTGAAAGACTCTGGGATCTAGAATCAATGGACGGCTGAGTTCCAGAATGTCAGGGTTTCCAAACTCTAGAATCCTTGCATGTCTGAACTCGAGAGTCATTCAATATCCACATTCCAGGACTCTGGATGTCTGAAATATAGAAGCACCAAATGTCTGCACTCTAGAATCGGAATGTGGTAGAATTCTAGAATGCACAGCACGACAGAATTCTAAAGTCCTAAAATGCCTGCTATTCGGAAGTTAAGGTGTCGGACATCCAGAATGTTACTAGGTCAGCATTCTACCGTTCTGAGAGATTCTGGGTTCTAGAATCAATGGACGGCAGAGTTCTGGAATGTCAGGGTTTCCAAACTCTAGAATCCTTCCGTGTCTGAACTCGTGAGTCATTCAATGTCTACATTCCGGATCACAGGGTGTCTGAATTCCAGAAGCACCAAATGTCTGCATTCTAGAATCGGAATGTGGCGGAATTCTAGAATGCACAGCACGGCGGAATTCTAAAGTCCTAAAATGCCTGCTATCCGGAAGTTAAGGTGTCTGACATCCAGAATGCTACCACGTCAGAATTATACCATTCTGAAAGATTCTGGGATCTATAATCAATGGACGGATGAGTTCCAGAATGTCAGGGTTTCCAAACTCTAGAATCCTTGCATGTCTGAACTCGAGAGTCATTCAATATCCACATTCCAGGACTCTGGATGTCTGAAATATAGAAGCACCAAATGTCTGCACTCTAGAATCGGAATGTGGTAGAATTCTAGAATGCACAGCACGACAGAATTCTAAAGTCCTAAAATGCCTACTAGCCGAAAGTTAAGGTGTCTGATGACCAGTATGTTACTAGGTCAGCATTCTACCGTTCTGAGAGATTCTGGGTTCTAGAATCAATGGACGGCAGAGATCTGGAATGTCAGGGGGTCCAAACTCTAGAATCCTTGCGTGTCTGAACTCGAGAGTCATTCAATGTCCATATTCCAGAACTCTGGATGTCTGAAATATAGAAGCACCAAATGTCTGCAACCTAGAATCAGAATGTGGCGGAATTCTAGAATGCACAGCACGGCGGAATTCTAAAGTCCTAAAATGCCTGCTATACGGAAGTCAAGGTGTCTGACATCCAGAATGTTACTAAGTCAGCATTCTACCGTTCTGAGAGATTCTGAGTTCTAGAATCAATGGATGGCAGAGTTCTGGAATGTCAGGGTGTTCAAACTCAAGAATACTTGCGTGTCTGAACTCGAGAGTCATTCAATGTCCACATTCCGCATCACAGGGTGTCTGAATTCCAGAAGCACGAAATGTCTGCATTCTAGAATCGGAATGTGGCGGAATTCTAGAATACACAGCACGGCGGAATTCTAAAATCATAAAATGCCTGCTATCCGGAAGTTAAGGTGTCTGACATCCAGAATGCTACCACGTCAGAATTATACCATTCTGAAAGATTCTGGGATCTAGAATCAATGGACGGCTGAGTTCCAGAATGTCAGGGTGGCAAAACTCTAGAATCCTTGCGTGTCTGAACTCGAGAGTCATTCAATGTCCACATTCCAGAACTCTGGATGTCTGAATTACAGAAGCACCAAATGTCTGTATTCTAGAATCGGAATGTGGCGGAATTCTAGAATGCACAGCACGGCGGATTTCTAAAGTCCTGAAATGCCTGCTATCCGGAAGTTAAGGTGTCTGAACTCAAGAATGCTACCAAGTCAGAATTATACCATTCTGAAAGATTCTGGGATCTAGAATCAATGGACGGCTGAGTTCCAGAATGTCAGGGTTTCCAAACTCTAGAATCCTTGCGTGTCTGAACTCGAGAGTCATTCAATGTCCACATTGCAGAACTCTGGATGTCTGAATTATAGAAGCACCAAATGTCCGCATTCTAGAATCGGAATGTGGCGGAATTCTAGAATGCAGAGCACGGCGGAATTCTAAAGTCCTAAAATGCCTGCTATCCGGAAGTTAAGGTGTCTGACATCAAGAATGCTACCAAGTCTGAATTATACCATTCTGAAAGATTCTGGCATCTAGAATCAATGGACGGCTGAGCTCCAGAATGTCAGGGTTACCAAACTCTAGAATCCTTGCGTGTCTGAACTCGAGAGTCATTCAATGTCCACATTCCAGAACTCTGGATGTCTGAATTATAGAAGCACCAAATGTCTGCATTCTAGAATCGGAATGTGGCGGAATTCTAGAATGCACAGCACGGTGGAATTCTAAACTCCTAAAATGCCTACTAGCCGAAAGTTAAGGTGTCTGATGACCAGAATGTTACTAGGTCAGCATTCTACCGTTCTGAGAGATTCTGGGTTCTAGAATCAATGGACGGCAGAGTTCTGGAATGTCAGGGTGTCCAAACTCTAGAATCCTTCAGTGTTTGAACTCGAGAGTCATTCAATTTCCATATTCCAGGTCACAGGATGTCTGAATTCCAGAAGCACCAAATGTCTGCATTCTAGAATCGGAGTGTGGCGGAATTCTAGAATGCACAGCACGGCGGAATTCGAAAGTCCTAAAATGCCTGCTATCCGGAAGTTAAGGTGTCTGACATCCAGAATGCTACCACGTCAGAATTATACCATTCTGAAAGATTCTGGGATCTAGAATCAATGGACGGCTGAGTTCCAGAATGTCAGGGTGGCAAAACTCAAGAATCCTTGCGTGTCTGAACTCGAGAGTCATTCAATGTCCACATTCCAGAACTCTGGATGTCTGTATTATAGAAGCACCAAATGTCTGCATTCTAGAATCGGAATGTGGCGGAATTCTAGAATGCACAGCACGGCGGAATTCTAAAGTCCTAAAATGCCTGCTCTCCGGAAGTTAAGGTGTCTGACATCCAGAATGATACTAGGTCAGCATTCTACCGTTCTGAGAGATTCTGGGTTCTAGAATCAATGGACGGCAGAGATCTGGCATGTCAGGGTGTCCAAACTCTAGAATCCTTGCGTGTCTGAACTCGAGAGTCATTCAATGTCCACATTCCGGATCACAGGGTGTCTGAATTCCAGAAGCACCAAATGTCTGCATTCTAGAATCGGAATGTGGTAGAATTCTAGAATGCACAACACGGCGGAATTCTAAAGTCCTAAAATGCCTGCTATCCGGAAGTTAAGGTGTCTGACACCCAGAATGCTACCACATCAGAATTATACCATTCTGAATCATTCTGGGATCTAGAATCAATGGACGGGTGAGTTCCAGAATGTCAGGGTGGCAAAACTCTAGAATCCTGGCGTGTCTGAACTCGAGAGTCATTCAATGTCCACATTCCAGAACTCTGGATGTCTGAATTATAGAAGCAACAAATGTCTGCATTCTAGAATCGGAATGTGGCGGAATTCTAGAATGCACAGCACGGCGGAATTCTAAAGTCCTAAAATGCCTGCTATCCGGAAGTTAAGGTGTCTGACATCAAGAATGCTACCACGTCAGAATTATACCATTCTGAAAGATTCTGGGATCTAGAATCAATGGACGGCTGAGTTCCAGAATGTCAGGGTGGCAAAACTCAAGAATCCTTGCGTGTCTGAACTCGAGAGTCATTCCATGTCCACATTCCGGATCACAGGGTGTCTGAATTCCAGAAGCACCAAATGTCTGCATTCTAGAATCGGAATGTGGCGGAATTCTAGAATGCACAACACGGCAGAATTCTGAAATCCTTAAATTCCTGATATTCGGAAGTTAAGGAGTCTGACATCCAGAATGTTACTAGGTCATCATTCTACCGTTCTGAGAGATTCTGGGTTCTAGAATCAATGGACGGCAGAGTTCTGGAATGTCAGGGTGTCCAAACTCTAAAATCCTTCCGTGTCTGAACTCCTGAGTCATTCAATGTCCACATTCCGGATCACAGGGTGTCTGAATCCCAGAAGCACCAAATGTATGCATTCCAGAAGCGGAATGTGGCGGAATTCTGGAATGCACAGCACGGCGGAATTCGAAAGTCCTAAAATGCCTGCAATCGGGAAGTTAAGGTGTCTGACATCCAGAATGCTACCACGTCAGAATTATACCATTCTGAAAGATTCTGGGATCTAGAATCAATGGACGGCTGAGTTCCAGGATGTCAGGGTGGCAAAACTCTAGAATCCTTGCGTGTCTGAACTCGAGAGTCATTCAATGTCCACATTCCAGAACTCTGGATGTCTGAATTATAGAAGCACCAAATGTCTGCATTCTAGAATCGGAATGTGGCGGAATTCTAGAATGCACAGCACGGCGGAATTTGAAAGTCCTAAAATGCCTGCTATCCGGAAGTTAAGGTGTCTGACATCAAGAATGCTACCAAGTCAGAATTATACTATTCTGAAAGATTCTGGGATCTAGAATCAATGGACGGCTGAGTTCCAGAATGTCAGGGTGGCAAAACTCTAGAATCCTTGCGTGTCTGAACTCGAGAGTCATTCAATGTCCACATTCCAGAACTCTGGATGTCTGTATTATAGAAGCACCAAATGTCTGCATTCTAGAATCGGAATGTGGCGGAATTCTAGAATGCACAGCACGGCAGAATTCTAAAGTCCTAAAATGCCTGCTATCCGGAAGTTAAGGTGTCTGACATCCAGAATGATACTAGGTCAGCATTCTACCGTTCTGAGAGATTCTGGGTTCTAGAATCAATGGACGGCAGAGATCTGGCATGTCAGGGTGTCCAAACTGTAGAATCCTTGCGTGTCTGAACTCGAGAGTCATTCAATGTCCACATTCCGGATCACAGGGTGTCTGAATTCCAGAAGCACCAAATGTCTGCATTCTAGAATCGGAATGTGGTAGAATTCTAGAATGCACAACACGGCGGAATTCTAAAGTCCTAAAATGCCTGCTATCCGGAAGTTAAGGTGTCTGACACCCAGAATGCTACCACATCAGAATTATACCATTCTGAATCATTCTGGGATCTAGAATCAATGGACGGGTGAGTTCCAGAATGTCAGGGTGGCAAAACTCTAGAATCCTGGCGTGTCTGAACTCGAGAGTCATTCAATGTCCACATTCCAGAACTCTGGATGTCTGAATTATAGAAGCAACAAATGTCTGCATTCTAGAATCGGAATGTGGCGGAATTCTAGAATGCACAGCACGGCGGAATTCTAAAGTCCTAAAATGCCTGCTATCCGGAAGTTAAGGTGTCTGACATCAAGAATGCTACCACGTCAGAATTATACCATTCTGAAACATTCTGGGATCTAGAATCAATGGACGGCTGAGTTCAAGGATGTCAGGGTAGCAAAACTCAAGAATCCTTGCGTGACTGAACTCGAGAGTCATTCAATGTCCACATTCCAGAACTCTGGATGTCTGAATTACAGAAGCACCAAATGTCTGCATTCTAGAATCGGAATGTGGCGGAATTCTAGAATGCACAGCACGGCGGAATTCTAAAGTCCTAAAATGCCTGCTATCCGGAAGTTAAGGTGACTGACATCAAGAATGCTACCAATTCAGAATTATACCATTCTGAATGATTCTGGGATCTAGAATCAATGGACGGCTGAGTTCCTGAATGTCAGGGTTTCCAAACTCTAGAATCCTTGCGTGTCTGAACTCGAGAGTCATTCAATGTCCACATTCCAGAACTCTGGATGTCTGAAATATAGAAGCACCAAATGTCTGCATTCTAGAATCAGAATGTGACGGAATTCTAGAATGCACAGCACGGCAGAATTCTAAAGTCCTAAAATGCCTACTAGCCGAAAGTTAAGGTGTCTGATGACCAGAATGTTACTAGGTCAGCATTCTACCGTTCTGAGAGATTCTGGGTTCTAGAATCAATGGACGGCAGAGTTCTGGAATGTCAGGTTGTCCGAACTCTAGAATAATTCAGTGTTTGAACTCGAGTGTCATTCAATTTCCATATTCCGGGTCACAGGATGTCTGAATTCCAGAAGCACCAAATGTCTGCATTCTAGAATCGGAATGTGGCGGAATTCTAGAATGCACAGCACGGCGGAATTCGAAAGTCCTAAAATGCCTGCTATCCGGAAGTTAAGGTGTCTGACATCCAGAAAGCTACCACGTCAGAATTATACCATTCTGAAAGATTCTGGGATCTAGAATCAATGGACGGCTGTGTTCCAGAATGTCAGGGTGGCAAAACTCTAGAATCCTTGCGTGTCTGAACTCGAGAGTCATTCAATGTCCACATTCCAGAACTCTGGATGTCTGTATTATAGAAGCACCAAATGTCTGCATTCTAGAATCGGAATGTGGTGGAATTCTAGAATGCACAGCACGGCGGAATTCTAAAGTCCTAAAATGCCTGCTCTCCGGAAGTTAAGGTGTCTGACATCCAGAATGATACTAGGTCAGCATTCTACCGTTCTGAGAGATTCTGGGTTCTAGAATCAATGGACGGCAGAGATCTGGCATGTCAGGTTGTCCAAACTCTAGAATCCTTGCGTGTCTGAACTCGAGAGTCATTCAATGTCCACATTCCGGATCACAGGGTGTCTGAATTCCAGAAGCACCAAATGTCTGCATTCTAGAATCGGAATGTGGTAGAATTCTAGAATGCACAACACGGCGGAATTCTAAAGTCCTAAAATGCCTGCTATCCGGAAGTTAAGATGTCTGACACCCAGAATGCTACCACATCAGAATTATACCATTCTGAATCATTCTGGGATCTAGAATCAATGGATGGGTGAGTTCCAGAATGTCAGGGTGGCAAATCTCTAGAATCCTGGCGTGTCTGAACTCGAGAGTCATTCAATGTCCACATTCCAGAACTCTGGATGTCTGAATTATAGAAGCAACAAATGTCTGCATTCTAGAATCGGAATGTGGCGGAATTCTAGAATGCACAGCACGGCGGAATTCTAAAGTCCTAAAATGACTGCTATCCGGAAGTTAAGGTGTCTGACATCAAGAATGCTACCACGTCAGAATTATACCATTCTGAAAGATTCTGGGATCTAGAATCAATGGACGGCTGAGTTCCAGAATGTCAGGGTGGCAAAACTCAAGAATCCTTGCGTGTCTGAACTCGAGAGTCATTCAATGTCCACATTCCGGATCACAGGGTGTCTGAATTCCAGAAGCACCAAATGTCTGCATTCTAGAATCGGAATGTGGCGGAATTCTAGAATGCACAACACGGCAGAATTCTGAAGTCCTTAAATTCCTGATATTCGGAAGTTAAGGAGTCTGACATCCAGAATGTTACTAGGTCATCATTCTACCGTTCTGAGAGATTCTGGGTTCTAGAATCAATGGACGGCAGAGTTCTGGAATGTCTGGGTGTCCAAACTCTAGAATCCTTCCGTGTCTGAACTCCTGAGTCATTCAATGTCCACATTCCGGATCACAGGGTGTCTGAATCCCAGAAGCACCAAATGTATGCATTCCAGAAGCGGAATGTGGCGGAATTCTGGAATGCACAGCACGGCGGAATTCGAAAGTCCTAAAATGCCTGCAATCGGGAAGTTAAGGTGTCTGACATCCAGAATGCTACCACGTCAGAATTATACCATTCTGAAAGATTCTGGGATCTAGAATCAATGGACGGCTGAGTTCCAGAATGTCAGGGTGGCAAAACTCTAGAATCCTTGCGTGTCTGAACTCGAGAGTCATTCAATGTCCACATTCCAGAACTCTGGATGTCTGAAATATAGAAGCACCAAATGTCTGCAACCTAGAATCAGAATGTGGCGGAATTCTAGAATGCACAGCATGGCGGAATTTTAAAGTCCTAAAATGCCTGCTATACGGAAGTCAAGGTGTCTGACATCCAGAATGTTACTAAGTCAGCATTCTACCGTTCTGAGAGATTCTGAGTTCTAGAATCAATGGATGGCAGAGTTCTGGAATGTCAGGTTGTTCAAACTCAAGAATACTTGCGTGTCTGAACTCGAGAGTCATTCAATGTCCACATTCCGCATCACAGGGTGTCTGAATTCCAGAAGCACGAAATGTCTGCATTCTAGAATCGGAATGTGGCGGAATTCTAGAATGCACAGCACGGCGGAATTCTAAAATCATAAAATGCCTGCTATCCGGAAGTTAAGGTGTCTGACATCAAGAATGCTACCAAGTCAGAATTATACCATTCTGAAAGATTCTGGGATCTAGAATCAATGGACGGCTGAGTTCCAGAATGTCAGGGTGGCAAAACTCTAGAATCCTTGCGTGTCTGAACTCGAGAGTCATTCAATGTCCACATTCCAGAACTCTGGATGTCTGAATTACAGAAGCACCAAATGTCTGCATTCAAGAATCGGAATGGGGCGGAATTCTAGAATGCACATCACGGCGGAATTCTAAAGTCCTGAAATGCCTGCTATCCGGAAGTTAAGGTGTCTGACATCAAGAATGCTACCAAGTCAGAATTATACCATTCTGAAAGATTCTGGGATCTAGAATCAATGGACGGCTGAGTTCCAGAATGTCAGGGTTTCCAAACTCTAGAATCCTTGCGTGTCTGAACTCGAGAGTCATTCAATGTCCACATTCCAGAACTCTGGATGTCTGAATTATAGAAGCACCAAATGTCCGCATTCTAGAATCGGAATGTGGCGGAATTCTAGAATGCAGAGCACGGCGGAATTCTAAAGTCCTAAAATGCCTGCTATCCGGAAGTTAAGGTGTCTGACATCAAGAATGCTACCAAGTAAGAATTATACCATTCTGAAAGATTCTGGGATCTAGAATCAATGGACGGCTGAGCTCCAGAATGTCAGGGTTACCAAACTCTAGAATCATTGCGTGTCTGAACTCGAGAGTCATTCAATGTCCACATTCCAGAACTCTGGATGTCTGAATTATAGAAGCACCAAATGTCTGCAATCTAGAATCGGAATGTGGCAGAATTCTAGAATGCACAGCACGGCGGAATTCTAAACTCCTAAAATGCCTACTAGCCGAAAGTTAAGTTGTCTGATGACCAGAATGTTACTAGGTCAGCATTCTACCGTTCTGAGAGATTCTGGGTTCTAGAATCAATGGACGGCAGAGTTCTGGAATGTCAGGGTGTCCAAACTCTAGAATCCATCAGTGTTTGAACTCGAGAGTCATTCAATTTCCATATTCCGGGTCACAGGATGTCTGAATTCCAGAAGCACCAAATGTCTGCATTCTAGAATCGGAATGTGGCGGAATTCTAGAATGCACAGCACGGCGGAATTCGAAAGTCCTAAAATGCCTGCTATCCGGAAGTTAAGGTGTCTGACATCCAGAATGCTACCACGTCAGAATTATACCATTCTGAAAGATTCTGGGATCTAGAATCAATGGACGGCTGAGTTCCAGAATGTCAGGGTGGCAAAACTCTAGAATCCTTGCGTGTCTGAACTCGAGAGTCATTCAATGTCCACATTCCAGAACTCTGGATGTCTGTATTATAGAAGCACCAAATGTCTGCATTCTAGAATCGGAATGTGGCGGAATTCTAGAATGCACAGCACGGCGGAATTCTAAAGTCCTAAAATGTCTGCTCTCCGGAAGTTAAGGTGTCTGACATCCAGAATGATACTAGGTCAGCATTCTACCGTTCTGAGAGATTCTGGGTTCTAGAATCAATGGACGGCAGAGATCTGGCATGTCAGGTTGTCCAAACTGTAGAATCCTTGCGTGTCTGAACTCGAGAGTCATTCAATGTCCACATTCCGAATCACAGGGTGTCTGATTTCCAGAAGCACCAAATGTCTGCATTCTAGAATCGGAATGTGGTAGAATTCTAGAATGCACAACACGGCGGAATTCTAAAGTCCTAAAATGCCTGCTATCCGGAAGTTAAGATGTCTGACACCCAGAATGCTACCACATCAGAATTATACCATTCTGAATCATTCTGGGATCTAGAATCAATGGATGGGTGAGTTCCAGAATGTCAGGGTGGCAAAACTCTAGAATCCTGGCGTGTCTGAACTCGAGAGTCATTCAATGTCCACATTCCAGAACTCTGGATGTCTGAATTATAGAAGCAACAAATGTCTGCATTCTAGAATCGGAATGTGGCGGAATTCTAGAATTCACAGCACGGCGGAATTCTAAAGTCCTAAAATGACTGCTATCCGGAAGTTAAGGTGTCTGACATCAAGAATGCTACCACGTCAGAATTATACCATTCTGAAAGATTATGGGATCTAGAATCAATGGACGGCTGAGTTCCAGAATGTCAGGGTGGCAAAACTCAAGAATCCTTGCGTGTCTGAACTCGAGAGTCATTCAATGTCCACATTCCGGATCACAGGGTGTCTGAATTCCAGAAGCACCAAATGTCTGCATTCTAGAATCGGAATGTGGCGGAATTCTAGAATGCACAGCACGGCAGAATTCTAAAATCCTAAAATGCCTGCTATCCGGAAGTTAAGGTGTCTGACATCAAGAATGCTACCAAGTCAGAATTATACTATTCTGAAAGATTCTGGGATCTAGAATCAATGGACGGCTGAGTTCTAGAATGTCAGGGTGGCAAAACTCTAGAATCCTTGCGTGTCTGAACTCGAGAGTCATTCAATGTCCACATTCCAGAACTCTGGATGTCTGAATTATAGAAGCAACAAATGTCTGCATTCTAGAATCGGAATGTGGCGGAATTCTAGAATGCACAGCATGGCGGAATTTTAAAGTCCTAAAATGCCTGCTATCCGGAAGTTAAGGTGTCTGACATCAAGAATGCTACCAAGTCAGAATTATACCATTCTGAAAGATTCTGGGATCTAGAATCAATGGACGGCTGAGTTCCAGAATGTCAGGGTTTCCAAACTCTAGAATCCTTGCGTGTCTGAACTCGAGAGTCATTCAATGTCCACATTCCAGAACTCTGGATGTCTGAATTATAGAAGCACCAAATGTCTGCATTCTAGAATCGGAATGTGGCGGAATTCTAGAATGCACAGCATGGCGGAATTCTAAAGTCCTAAAATGCCTACTAGCCGAAAGTTAATGTGTCTGATGACCAGAATGTTACAAGGTCAGCATTCTACCGTTCTGAGAGATTCTGGGTTCTAGAATCAATGGACGGCAGAGTTCTGGAATGTCAGGGTGTTTAAACTCTAGAATCCTTCAGTGTTTGAACTCGAGAGTCATTCAATTTCCATATTCCGGGTCACAGGGTGACTGAATTAAAGAAGCACCAAACGTCTGCATTCTAGAATCGGAAAGTGGCGGAATTCTAGAATGCACAGCACGGCGGAATTCGAAAGTCCTAAAATGCCTGCTATCCGGAAGTTAAGGTGTCTGACATCCAGAATGCTACCACGTCAGAATTATACCATTCTGAAAGACTCTGGGATCTAGAATCAATGGACGGCTGAGTTCCAGAATGTCAGGGTTTCCAAACTCTAGAATCCTTGCATGTCTGAACTCGAGAGTCATTCAATATCCACATTCCAGGACTCTGGATGTCTGAAATATAGAAGCACCAAATGTCTGCACTCTAGAATCGGAATGTGGTAGAATTCTAGAATGCACAGCACGACAGAATTCTAAAGTCCTAAAATGCCTGCTATTCGGAAGTTAAGGTGTCGGACATCCAGAATGTTACTAGGTCAGCATTCTACCGTTCTGAGAGATTCTGGGTTCTAGAATCAATGGACGGCAGAGTTCTGGAATGTCAGGGTTTCCAAACTCTAGAATCCTTCCGTGTCTGAACTCGTGAGTCATTCAATGTCTACATTCCGGATCACAGGGTGTCTGAATTCCAGAAGCACCAAATGTCTGCATTCTAGAATCGGAATGTGGCGGAATTCTAGAATGCACAGCACGGCGGAATTCTAAAGTCCTAAAATGCCTACTAGCCGAAAGTTAAGGTGTCTGATGACCAGTATGTTACTAGGTCAGCATTCTACCGTTCTGAGAGATTCTGGGTTCTAGAATCAATGGACGGCAGAGATCTGGAATGTCAGGGGGTCCAAACTCTAGAATCCTTGCGTGTCTGAACTCGAGAGTCATTCAATGTCCATATTCCAGAACTCTGGATGTCTGAAATATAGAAGCACCAAATGTCTGCAACCTAGAATCAGAATGTGGCGGAATTCTAGAATGCACAGCACGGCGGAATTCTAAAGTCCTAAAATGCCTGCTATACGGAAGTCAAGGTGTCTGACATCCAGAATGTTACTAAGTCAGCATTCTACCGTTCTGAGAGATTCTGAGTTCTAGAATCAATGGATGGCAGAGTTCTGGAATGTCAGGGTGTTCAAACTCAAGAATACTTGCGTGTCTGAACTCGAGAGTCATTCAATGTCCACATTCCGCATCACAGGGTGTCTGAATTCCAGAAGCACGAAATGTCTGCATTCTAGAATCGGAATGTGGCGGAATTCTAGAATACACAGCACGGCGGAATTCTAAAATCATAAAATGCCTGCTATCCGGAAGTTAAGGTGTCTGACATCAAGAATGCTACCAAGTCAGAATTATACCATTCTGAAAGATTCTGGGATCTAGAATCAATGGACGGCTGAGTTCCAGAATGTCAGGGTGGCAAAACTCTAGAATCCTTGCGTGTCTGAACTCGAGAGTCATTCAATGTCCACATTCCAGAACTCTGGATGTCTGAATTACAGAAGCACCAAATGTCTGTATTCTAGAATCGGAATGTGGCGGAATTCTAGAATGCACAGCACGGCGGATTTCTAAAGTCCTGAAATGCCTGCTATCCGGAAGTTAAGGTGTCTGAACTCAAGAATGCTACCAAGTCAGAATTATACCATTCTGAAAGATTCTGGGATCTAGAATCAATGGACGGCTGAGTTCCAGAATGTCAGGGTTTCCAAACTCTAGAATCCTTGCGTGTCTGAACTCGAGAGTCATTCAATGTCCACATTGCAGAACTCTGGATGTCTGAATTATAGAAGCACCAAATGTCCGCATTCTAGAATCGGAATGTGGCGGAATTCTAGAATGCAGAGCACGGCGGAATTCTAAAGTCCTAAAATGCCTGCTATCCGGAAGTTAAGGTGTCTGACATCAAGAATGCTACCAAGTCTGAATTATACCATTCTGAAAGATTCTGGGATCTAGAATCAATGGACGGCTGAGCTCCAGAATGTCAGGGTTACCAAACTCTAGAATCCTTGCGTGTCTGAACTCGAGAGTCATTCAATGTCCACATTCCAGAACTCTGGATGTCTGAATTATAGAAGCACCAAATGTCTGCATTCTAGAATCGGAATGTGGCGGAATTCTAGAATGCAGAGCACGGCGGAATTCTAATGTCCTAAAATGCCTGCTATCCGGAAGTTAAGGTGTCTGACATCCAGAATGCTACCACGTCAGAATTATACCATTCTGAAAGATTCTGGGATCTAGAATCAATGGACGGCTGAGTTCCAGAATGTCAGGGTGGCAAAACTCAAGAATCCTTGCGTGTCTGAACTCGAGAGTCATTCAATGTCCACATTCCAGAACTCTGGATGTCTGTATTATAGAAGCACCAAATGTCTGCATTCTAGAATCGGAATGTGGCGGAATTCTAGAATGCACAGCACGGCGGAATTCTAAAGTCCTAAAATGCCTGCTCTCCGGAAGTTAAGGTGTCTGACATCCAGAATGATACTAGGTCAGCATTCTACCGTTCTGAGAGATTCTGGGTTCTAGAATCAATGGACGGCAGAGATCTGGCATGTCAGGGTGTCCAAACTCTAGAATCCTTGCGTGTCTGAACTCGAGAGTCATTCAATGTCCACATTCCGGATCACAGGGTGTCTGAATTCCAGAAGCACCAAATGTCTGCATTCTAGAATCGGAATGTGGTAGAATTCTAGAATGCACAACACGGCGGAATTCTAAAGTCCTAAAATGCCTGCTATCCGGAAGTTAAGGTGTCTGACACCCAGAATGCTACCACATCAGAATTATACCATTCTGAATCATTCTGGGATCTAGAATCAATGGACGGGTGAGTTCCAGAATGTCAGGGTGGCAAAACTCTAGAATCCTGGCGTGTCTGAACTCGAGAGTCATTCAATGTCCACATTCCAGAACTCTGGATGTCTGAATTATAGAAGCAACAAATGTCTGCATTCTAGAATCGGAATGTGGCGGAATTCTAGAATGCACAGCACGGCGGAATTCTAAAGTCCTAAAATGCCTGCTATCCGGAAGTTAAGGTGTCTGACATCAAGAATGCTACCACGTCAGAATTATACCATTCTGAAAGATTCTGGGATCTAGAATCAATGGACGGCTGAGTTCCAGAATGTCAGGGTGGCAAAACTCAAGAATCCTTGCGTGTCTGAACTCGAGAGTCATTCCATGTCCACATTCCGGATCACAGGGTGTCTGAATTCCAGAAGCACCAAATGTCTGCATTCTAGAATCGGAATGTGGCGGAATTCTAGAATGCACAACACGGCAGAATTCTGAAATCCTTAAATTCCTGATATTCGGAAGTTAAGGAGTCTGACATCCAGAATGTTACTAGGTCATCATTCTACCGTTCTGAGAGATTCTGGGTTCTAGAATCAATGGACGGCAGAGTTCTGGAATGTCAGGGTGTCCAAACTCTAAAATCCTTCCGTGTCTGAACTCCTGAGTCATTCAATGTCCACATTCCGGATCACAGGGTGTCTGAATCCCAGAAGCACCAAATGTATGCATTCCAGAAGCGGAATGTGGCGGAATTCTGGAATGCACAGCACGGCGGAATTCGAAAGTCCTAAAATGCCTGCAATCGGGAAGATAAGGTGTCTGACATCCAGAATGCTACCACGTCAGAATTATACCATTCTGAAAGATTCTGGGATCTAGAATCAATGGACGGCTGAGTTCCTGAATGTCAGGGTTTCCAAACTCTAGAATCCTTGCGTGTCTGAACTCGAGAGTCATTCAATGTCCACATTCCAGAACTCTGGATGTCTGAAATATAGAAGCACCAAATGTCTGCATTCTAGAATCAGAATGTGACGGAATTCTAGAATGCACAGCACGGCAGAATTCTAAAGTCCTAAAATGCCTACTAGCCGAAAGTTAAGGTGTCTGATGACCAGAATGTTACTAGGTCAGCATTCTACCGTTCTGAGAGATTCTGGGTTCTAGAATCAATGGACGGCAGAGTTCTGGAATGTCAGGTTGTCCGAACTCTAGAATAATTCAGTGTTTGAACTCGAGTGTCATTCAATTTCCATATTCCGGGTCACAGGATGACTGAATTCCAGAAGCACCAAATGTCTGCATTCTAGAATCGGAATGTGGCGGAATTCTAGAATGCACAGCACAGCGGAATTCTAAAGTCCTAAAATGCCTGCTATCCGGAAGTTAAGGTGTCTGACATCCAGAATGCTACCACGTCAGAATTATACCATTCTGAAACATTCTGGGATCTGGAATCAATGGACGGCTGAGCTCCAGAATGTCAGGGTGGCAAAACTCTAGAATCCTTGCGTGTCTGAACTCGAGAGTCATTCAATGTCCACATTCCAGAACTCTGGATGTCTGAATTATAGAAGCACCAAATGTCTGCATTCTAGAATCGGAATGTGGCGGAATTCTAGAATGCACAGCACGGCGGAATTCTAAAGTCCTAAAATGCCTGCTATCCGGAAGTTAAGGTGTCTGACATCAAGAATGCTACCAAGTCAGAATTATACCATTCTGAAAGATTTTGGGATCTAGAATCAATGGACGGCTGAGTTCCAGAATGTCAGGTTGGCAAAACTCTAGAATCCTTGCGTGTCTGAACTCGAGAGTCTTTGAATGTCCACATTCCAGAACTCTGGATGTCTGAATTATAGAAGCACCAAATGTCTGCATTCTAGAATCGGAATGTGGCGGAATTCTAGAATGCACAGCACCGCGCCAATTCTAAAGTCCTAAAATGCCTGCTATCCGGAAGTTAATGTGTCTGACATCAAGAATGCTACCAAGTCAGAATTATACCATTCTGAAAGATTCTGGGATCTAGAATCAATGGACGGCTGAGTTCCAGAATGTCAGGGTGGCAAAATTCTAGAATCCTTGCGTGTCTGAACTCGAGAGTCATTCAATGTCCACATTCCAGAACTCTGGATGTCTGAATTATAGAAGCACCAAATGTCTGCATTGTAGAATCGGAATGTGGCAGAATTCTAGAATGCACAGCACGGCGGATTTCTAAAGTCCTAAAATGCCTACTAGCCGAAAGTTAAGGTGTCTGATGACCAGTATGCTACTAGGTCAGCATTCTACCGTTCTGAGAGATTCTGGGTTCTAGAATCAATGGACGGCAGAGATCTGGAATGTCAGGGTGTCCAAACTCTAGAATCCTTGCGTGTCTGAACTCGAGAGTCATTCAATGTCCACATTCCAGAACTCTGGATGTCTGAAATATAGAAGCACCAAATGTCTGCAACCTAGAATCAGAATGTGGCGGAATTCTAGAATGCACAGCACGGCGGAATTTTAAAGTCCTAAAATGCCTGCTATACGGAAGTCAAGGTGTCTGACATCCAGAATGTTACTAAGTCAGCATTCTACCGTTCTGAGAGATTCTGAGTTCTAGAATCAATGGATGGCAGAGTTCTGGAATGTCAGGGTGTTCAAACTCAAGAATACTTGCGTGTCTGAACTCGAGAGTCATTCAATGTCCACATTCCGCATCACAGGGTGTCTGAATTCCAGAAGCACGAAATGTCTGCATTCTAGAATCGGAATGTGGCGGAATTCTAGAATGCCTGCACGGCGGAATTCTAAACTCCTAAAATGCCTACTAGCCGAAAGTTAAGGTGTCTGATGACCAGAATGTTACTAGGTCAGCATTCTACCGTTCTGAGAGATTCTGGGTTCTATAATCAATGGACGGCAGAGTTCTGGAATGTCAGGGTGTCCAAACTCTAGAATCCTTCAGTGTTTGAACTCGAGAGTCATTCAATTTCCATATTCTGGGTCACAGGATGTCTGAATTCCAGAAGCACCAAATGTCTGCATTCTAGAATCGGAATGTGGCGGAATTCTAGAATGCACAGCACGGCGGAATTCGAAAGTCCTAAAATGCCTGCTATCCGGAAGTTAAGGTGTCTGACATTCAGAATGCTACCACGTCAGAATTATACCATTCTGAAAGATTCTGGGATCAAGAATCAATGGACGGCTGAGTTCCAGAATGTCAGGGTGGCAAAACTCTAGAATCCTTGCGTGTCTGAACTCGAGAGTCATTCAATGTCCACATTCCTGAACTCTGGATGTCTGTATTATAGAAGCACTAAATGTCTGCATTCTAGAATCGGAATGTGGCGGAATTCTAGAATGCACAGCACGGCGGAATTCTAAAGTCCTAAAATGCCTGCTCTCCGGAAGTTAAGGTGTCTGACATCCAGAATGATACTAGGTCAGCATTCTACCGTTCCGAGAGATTCTGGGTTCTAGAATCAATGGACGGCAGAGATCTGGCATGTCAGGGTGTCCAAACTCTAGAATCCTTGCGTGTCTGAACTCGAGAGTCATTCAATGTCCACATTCCGGATCACAGGGTGTCTGAATTCCAGAAGCACCAAATGTCTGCATTCTAGAATCGGAATGTGACGGAATTCTAGAATGCACAGCACGGCAGAATTTTAAAGTCCTAAAATGCCTACTAGCCGAAAGTTAAGGTGTCTGATGACCAGAATGTTACTAGGTCAGCATTCTACCGTTCTGAGAGATTCTGGGTTCTAGAATCAATGGACGGCAGAGTTCTGGAATGTCAGGTTGTCCAAACTCTAGAATAATTCAGTGTTTGAACTCGAGAGTCATTCAATTTCCATATTCCGGGTCACAGGGTGACTGAATTCCAGAAGCACCAAATGTCTGCATTCTAGAATCGGAATGTGGCGGAATTCTAGAATGCACAGCACAGCGGAATTCTAAAGTCCTAAAATGCCTGCTATCCGGAAGTTAAGGTGTCTGACATCCAGAATGCTACCACGTCAGAATTATACCATTCTGAAACATTCTGGGATCTGGAATCAATGGACGGCTGAGTTCCAGAATGTCAGGGTGGCAAAACTCTAGAATCCTTGCGTGTCTGAACTCGAGAGTCATTCAATGTCCACATTCCAGAACTCTGGATGTCTGAATTATAGAAGCACCAAATGTCTGCATTCTAGAATCGGAATGTGGCGGAATTCTAGAATGCACAGCACGGCGGAATTCTAAAGTCCTAAAATGCCTGCTATCCGGAAGTTAAGGTGTCTGACATCAAGAATGCTACCAAGTCAGAATTATACCATTCTGAAAGATTTTGGGATCTAGAATCAATGGACGGCTGAGTTCCAGAATATCAGGTTGGCAAAACTCTAGAATCCTTGCTTGTCTGAACTCGAGAGTCTTTGAATGTCCACATTCCAGAACTCTGGATGTCTGAATTATAGAAGCACCAAATGTCTGCTTTCTAGAATCGGAATGTGGAGGAATTCTAGAATGCACAGCACCGCGCCAATTCTAAAGTCCTAAAATGCCTGCTATCCGGAAGTTAATGTGTCTGACATCAAGAATGCTACCAAGTCAGAATTATACCATTCTGAAAGATTCTGGGATCTAGAATCAATGGACGGCTGAGTTCCAGAATGTCAGGGTGGCAAAATTCTAGAATCCTTGCGTGTCTGAACTCGAGAGTCATTCAATGTCCACATTCCAGAACTCTGGATGTCTGAATTATAGAAGCACCAAATGTCTGCATTGTAGAATCGGAATGTGGCAGAATTCTAGAATGCACAGCACGGCGGAATTCTAAAGTCCTAAAATGCCTACTAGCCGAAAGTTAAGGTGTCTGATGACCAGTATGCTACTAGGTCAGCATTCTACCGTTCTGAGAGATTCTGGGTTCTAGAATCAATGGACGGCAGAGATCTGGAATGTCAGGGTGTCCAAACTCTAGAATCCTTGCGTGTCTGAACTCGAGAGTCATTCAATGTCCACATTCCAGAACTCTGGATGTCTGAAATATAGAAGCACCAAATGTCTGAAACCTAGAATCAGAATGTGGCGGAATTCTAGAATGCACAGCACGGCGGAATTTTAAAGTCCTAAAATGCCTGCTATACGGAAGTCAAGGTGTCTGACATCCAGAATGTTACTAAGTCAGCATTCTACCGTTCTGAGAGATTCTGAGTTCTAGAATCAATGGATGGCAGAGTTCTGGAATGTCAGGGTGTTCAAACTCAAGAATACTTGCGTGTCTGAACTCGAGAGTCATTCAATGTCCACATTCCGCATCACAGGGTGTCTGAATTCCAGAAGCACGAAATGTCTGCATTCTAGAATCGGAATGTGGCGGAATTCTAGAATGCCTGCACGGCGGAATTCTAAACTCCTAAAATGCCTACTAGCCGAAAGTTAAGGTGTCTGATGACCAGAATGTTACTAGGTCAGCATTCTACCGTTCTGAGAGATTCTGGGTTCTATAATCAATGGACGGCAGAGTTCTGGAATGTCAGGGTGTCCAAACTCTAGAATCCTTCAGTGTTTGAACTCGAGAGTCATTCAATTTCCATATTCTGGGTCACAGGATGTCTGAATTCCAGAAGCACCAAATGTCTGCATTCTAGAATCGGAATGTGGTGGAATTCTAGAATGCACAGCACGGCGGAATTCGAAAGTCCTAAAATGCCTGCTATCCGGAAGTTAAGGTGTCTGACATTCAGAATGCTACCACGTCAGAATTATACCATTCTGAAAGATTCTGGGATCAAGAATCAATGGACGGCTGAGTTCCAGAATGTCAGGGTGGCAAAACTCTAGAATCCTTGCGTGTCTGAACTCGAGAGTCATTCAATGTCCACATTCCAGAACTCTGGATGTCTGTATTATAGAAGCACTAAATGTCTGCATTCTAGAATCGGAATGTGGCGGAATTCTAGAATGCACAGCACGGCGGAATTCTAAAGTCCTAAAATGCCTGCTCTCCGGAAGTTAAGGTGTCTGACATCCAGAATGATACTAGGTCAGCATTCTACCGTTCCGAGAGATTCTGGGTTCTAGAATCAATGGACGGCAGAGATCTGGCATGTCAGGGTGTCCAAACTCTAGAATCCTTGCGTGTCTGAACTCGAGAGTCATTCAATGTCCACATTCCGGATCACAGGGTGTCTGAATTCCAGAAGCACCAAATGTCTGCATTCTAGAATCGGAATGTGGTAGAATTCTAGAATGCACAACACGGCGGAATTCTAAAGTCCTGAAATGCCTGCTATCCGGAAATTAAGGTGTCTGACACCCAGAATGCTACCACATCAGAATTATACCATTCTGAATCATTCTGGGATCTAGAATCAATGGACGGGTGAGTTCCAGAATGTCAGGGTGGCAAAACTCTAGAATCCTGGCGTGTCTGAACTCGAGAGTCATTCAATGTCCACATTCCAGAACTCTGGATGTCTGAATTATAGAAGCAACAAATGTCTGCATTCTAGAATCGGAATGTGGCGGAATTCTAGAATGCACAGCACGGCGGAATTCTAAAGTCCTAAAATGCCTGCTATCCGGAAGTTAAGATGTCTGACATCAAGAATGCTACCACGTCAGAATTATACCATTCTGAAAGATTCTGGGATCTAGAATCAATGGACGGCTGAGTTCCAGAATGTCAGGGTGGCAAAACTCAAGAATCCTTGCGTGTCTGAACTCGAGAGTCATTCCATGTCCACATTCCGGATCACAGGGTGTCTGAATTCCAGAAGCACCAAATATCTGCATTCTAGAATCGGAATGTGGCGGAATTCTAGAATGCACAACACGGCAGAATTCTGAAATCCTTAAATTCCTGATATTCGGAAGTTAAGGAGTCTGACATCCAGAATGTTACTAGGTCATCATTCTACCGTTCTGAGAGATTCTGGGTTCTAGAATCAATGGACGGCAGAGTTCTGGAATGTCAGGGTGTCCAAACTCTAAAATCCTTCCGTGTCTGAACTCCTGAGTCATTCAATGTCCACATTCCGGATCACAGGGTGTCTGAATCCCAGAAGCACCAAATGTATGCATTCCAGAAGCGGAATGTGGCGGAATTCTGGACTGCACAGCACGGCGGAATTCGAAAGTCCTAAAATGCCTGCAATCGGGAAGTTAAGGTGTCTGACTTCCAGAATGCTACCACGTCAGAATTATACCATTCTGAAAGATTCTGGGATCTAGAATCAATGGACGGCTGAGTTCCAGGATGTCAGGGTGGCAAAACTCTAGAATCCTTGCGTGTCTGAACTCGAGAGTCATTCAATGTCCACATTCCAGAACTCTGGATGTCTGAATTATAGAAGCACCAAATGTCTGCATTCTAGAATCGGAATGTGGCGGAATTCTAGAATGCACAGCACGGCGGAATTTGAAAGTCCTAAAATGCCTGCTATCCGGAAGTTAAGGTGTCTGACATCAAGAATGCTACCAAGTCAGAATTATACTATTCTGAAAGATTCTGGGATCTAGAATCAATGGACGGCTGAGTTCCAGAATGTCAGGGTGGCAAAACTCTAGAATCCTTGCGTGTCTGAACTCGAGAGTCATTCAATGTCCACATTCCAGAACTCTGGATGTCTGTATTATAGAAGCACCAAATGTCTGCATTCTAGAATCGGAATGTGGCGGAATTCTAGAATGCACAGCACGGCGGAATTCTAAAGTCCTAAAATGCCTGCTATCCGGAAGTTAAGGTGTCTGACATCCAGAATGATACTAGGTCAGCATTCTACCGTTCTGAGAGATTCTGGGTTCTAGAATCAATGGACGGCAGAAATCTGGCATGTCAGGGTGTCCAAACTGTAGAATCCTTGCGTGTCTGAACTCGAGAGTCATTCAATGTCCACATTCCGGATCACAGGGTGTCTGAGTTCCAGAAGCACCAAATGTCTGCATTCTAGAATCGGAATGTGGTAGAATTCTAGAATGCACAACACGGCGGAATTCTAAAGTCCTAAAATGCCTGCTATCCGGAAGTTAAGGTGTCTGACACCCAGAATGCTACCACATCAGAATTATACCATTCTGAATCATTCTGGTATCTAGAATCAATGGACGGGTGAGTTCCAGAATGTCAGGGTGGCAAAACTCTAGAATCCTGGCGTGTCTGAACTCGAGAGTCATTCAATGTCCACATTCCAGAACTCTGGATGTCTGAATTATAGAAGCAACAAATGTCTGCATTCTAGAATCGGAATGTGGCGGAATTCTAGAATGCACAGCACGGCGGAATTCTAAAGTCCTAAAATGCCTGCTATCCGGAAGTTAAGGTGTCTGACCTCAAGAATGCTACCACGTCAGAATTATACCATTCTGAAACATTCTGGGATCTAGAATCAATGGACGGCTGAGTTCCAGGATGTCAGGGTAGCAAAACTCAAGAATCCTTGCGTGTCTGAACTCGAGAGTCATTCAATGTCCACATTCCAGAACTCTGGATGTCTGAATTACAGAAGCACCAAATGTCTGCATTCTAGAATCGGAATGTGGCGGAATTCTAGAATGCACAGCACGGCGGAATTCTAAAGTCCTAAAATGCCTGCTATCCGGAAGTTAAGGTGACTGACATCAGGAATGCTACCAATTCAGAATTATACCATTCTGAATGATTCTGGGATCTAGAATCAATGGACGGCTGAGTTCCTGAATATCAGGGTTTCCAAACTCTAGAATCCTTGCGTGTCTGAACTCGAGAGTCATTCAATGTCCACATTCCAGAACTCTGGATGTCTGAAATATAGAAGCACCAAATGTCTGCATTCTAGAATCAGAATGTGACGGAATTCTAGAATGCACAGCACGGCAGAATTCTAAAGTCCTAAAATGCCTACTAGCCGAAAGTTAAGGTGTCTGATGACCAGAATGTTACTAGGTCAGCATTCTACCGTTCTGAGAGATTCTGGGTTCTAGAATCAATGGACGGCAGAGTTCTGGAATGTCAGGTTGTCCAAACTCTAGAATAATTCAGTGTTTGAACTCGAGAGTCATTCAATTTCCATATTCCGGGTCACAGGGTGACTGAATTCCAGAAGCACCAAATGTCTGCATTCTAGAATCGGAATGTGGCGGAATTCTAGAATGCACAGCACAGCGGAATTCTAAAGTCCTAAAATGCCTGCTATCCGGAAGTTAAGGTGTCTGACATCCAGAATGCTACCACGTCAGAATTATACCATTCTGAAACATTCTGGGATCTGGAATCAATGGACGGCTGAGTTCCAGAATGTCAGGGTGGCAAAACTCTAGAATCCTTGCGTGTCTGAACTCGAGAGTCATTCAATGTCCACATTCCAGAACTCTGGATGTCTGAATTATAGAAGCACCAAATGTCTGCATTCTAGAATCGGAATGTGGCGGAATTCTAGAATGCACAGCACGGCGGAATTCTAAAGTCCTAAAATGCCTGCTATCCGGAAGTTAAGGTGTCTGACATCAAGAATGCTACCAAGTCAGAATTATACCATTCTGAAAGATTTTGGGATCTAGAATCAATGGACGGCTGAGTTCCAGAATGTCAGGTTGGCAAAACTCTAGAATCCTTGCTTGTCTGAACTCGAGAGTCTTTGAATGTCCACATTCCAGAACTCTGGATGTCTGAATTATAGAAGCACCAAATGTCTGCATTCTAGAATCGGAATGTGGCGGAATTCTAGAATGCACAGCACCGCGCCAATTCTAAAGTCCTAAAATGCCTGCTATCCGGAAGTTAATGTGTCTGACATCAAGAATGCTACCAAGTCAGAATTATACCATTCTGAAAGATTCTGGGATCTAGAATCAATGGACGGCTGAGTTCCAGAATGTCAGCGTGGCAAAATTCTAGAATCCTTGCGTGTCTGAACTCGAGAGTCATTCAATGTCCACATTCCAGAACTCTGGATGTCTGAATTATAGAAGCACCAAATGTCTGCATTGTAGAATCGGAATGTGGCAGAATTCTAGAATGCACAGCACGGCGGAATTCTAAAGTCCTAAAATGCCTACTAGCCGAAAGTTAAGGTGTCTGATGACCAGTATGCTACTAGGTCAGCATTCTACCGTTCTGAGAGATTCTGGGTTCTAGAATCAATGGACGGCAGAGATCTGGAATGTCAGGGTGTCCAAACTCTAGAATCCTTGCGTGTCTGAACTCGAGAGTCATTCAATGTCCACATTCCAGAACTCTGGATGTCTGAAATATAGAAGCACCAAATGTCTGCAACCTAGAATCAGAATGTGGCGGAATTCTAGAATGCACAGCACGGCGGAATTTTAAAGTCCTAAAATGCCTGCTATACGGAAGTCAAGGTGTCTGACATCCAGAATGTTACTAAGTCAGCATTCTACCGTTCTGAGAGATTCTGAGTTTTAGAATCAATGGATGGCAGAGTTCTGGAATGTCAGGGTGTTCAAACTCAAGAATACTTGCGTGTCTGAACTCTTGAGTCATTCAATGTCCACATTCCGCATCACAGGGTGTCTGAATTCCAGAAGCACGAAATGTCTGCATTCTAGAATCGGAATGTGGCGGAATTCTAGAATGCCTGCACGGCGGAATTCTAAACTCCTAAAATGCCTACTAGCCGAAAGGTAAGGTGTCTGATGACCAGAATGTTACTAGGTCAGCATTCTACCGTTCTGAGAGATTCTGGGTTCTATAATCAATGGACGGCAGAGTTCTGGAATGTCAGGGTGTCCAAACTCTAGAATCCTTCAGTGTTTGAACTCGAGAGTCATTCAATTTCCATATTCTGGGTCACAGGATGTCTGAATTCCAGAAGCACCAAATGTCTGCATTCTAGAATCGGAATGTGGCGGAATTCTAGAATGCACAGCACGGCGGAATTCTAAAGTCCTAAAATGCCTGCTATCCGGAAGTTAAGGTGTCTGACATCAAGAATGCTACCACGTCAGAATTATACCATTCTGAAAGATTCTGGGATCAAGAATCAATGGACGGCTGAGTTCCAGAATGTCAGGGTGGCAAAACTCTAGAATCCTGGCGTGTCTGAACTCGAGAGTCATTCAATGTCCACATTCCAGAACTCTGGATGTCTGAATTATAGAAGCAACATATGTCTGTATTCTAGAATCGGAATGTGGCGGAATTCTAGAATGCACAGCACGGTGGAATTCTAAAGTCCTAAAATGCCTGCTATCCGGAAGTTAAGGTGTCTGACATCAAGAATGCTACCACGTCAGAATTATACCATTCTGAAAGATTCTGGGATCTAGAATCAATGGACGGCTGAGTTCCAGAATGTCAGGGTGGCAAAACTCAAGAATCCTTGCGTGTCTGAACTCGAGAGTCATTCAATGTCCACATTCCGGATCACAGGGTGTCTGAATTCCAGAAGCACCAAATGTCTGCATTCTAGAATCGGAATGTGGCGGAATTCTAGAATGCACAACACGGCAGAATTCTGAAGTCCGTAAATTCCTGATATTCGGAAGTTAAGGAGTCTGACATCCAGAATGTTACTAGGTCATCATTCTACCGTTCTGAGAGATTCTGGGTTCTAGAATCAATGGACGGCAGAGTTCTGGAATGTCAGGGTGTCCAAACTCTAGAATCCTTCCGTGTCTGAACTCATGAGTCATTCAATATCCACATTCCGGATCACAGGGTGTGTGAATCCCAGAAGCACCAAATGTATGCATTCCAGAAGCGGAATGTGGCGGAATTCTGGAATGCACAGCACGGCCGAATTCGAAAGTCCTAAAATGCCTGCAATCGGGAAGTTAAGGTGTCTGACATCCAGAATGCTACCACGTCAGAATTATACCATTCTGAAAGATTCTGGGATCTAGAATCAATGGACGGCTGAGTTCCAGAATGTCAGGGTGCCAAAACTCTAGAATCCTTGCGTGTCTGAACTCGAGAGTCATTCAATGTCCACATTCCAGAACTCTGGATGTCTGAATTATAGAAGCACCAAATGTCTGCATTCTAGAATCGGAATGTGGCGGAATTCTAGAATGCACAGCACGGCAGAATTCTAAAATCCTAAAATGCCTGCTATCCGAAAGTAAAGGTGTCTGACATCAAGAATGCTACCAAGTCAGAATTATACTATTCTGAAAGATTCTGGGATCTAGAATCAATGGACGGCTGAGTTCTAGAATGTCAGGGTGGCAAAACTCTAGAATCCTTGCGTGTCTGAACTCGAGAGTCATTCAATGTCCACATTCCGTATCACAGGGTGTCTGAATTCCAGAAGCACCAAATGTCTGCATTCTAGAATTGGAATGTGGTAGAATTCTAGAATGCACAACACGGCGGAATTCTAAAGTCCTGAAATGCCTGCTATCCGGAAATTAAGGTGTCTGACACCCAGAATGCTACCACATCAGAATTATACCATTCTGAATCATTCTGGGATCTAGAATCAATGGACGGGTGAGTTCCAGAATGTCAGGGTGGCAAAACTCTAGAATCCTTGCGTGTCTGAACTCGAGAGTCATTCAATGTCCACATTCCAGAACTCTGGATGTCTGAATTATAGAAGCACCAAATGTCTGCATTCTAGAATCGGAATGTGGCGGAATTCTAGAATGCACAGCACGGCGGAATTCTAAAGTCCTAAAATGCCTGCTATCCGGAAATTAAGGTGTCTGACATCAAGAATGCTACCAAGTCAGAATTATACCATTCTGAAATATTCTGGGATCTAGAATCAATGGACGGCTGAGTTCCAGAATGTCAGGGTGACAAAATTCTAGAATCCTGGTGTGTCTGAACTCGAGAGTCATTCAATGTCCACATTCCAGAACTCTGGATGTCTGAAATATGGAAGAACCAAATGTCTGCATTCTAGAATCGGAATGTGGCGGAGTTCTAGAATGCACAGCACGGCGGAATTCTAAAGTCCTAAAATGCCTGCTATACGGAAGTCAAGGTGTCTGACATCCAGAATGTTACTAAGTCAGCATTCTAACGTTCTGAGAGATTCTGGGTTCTAGAATCAATGGACGGCAGAGATCTGGAATGTCAGGGTGTCCAAACTCTAGAATCCTTGCATGTCTGAACTCGAGAGTCATTCAATGTCCACATTCCGTATCACAGGGTGTCTGAATTCCAGAAGAACCAAATGTCTCCATTCTAGAATCGGAATGTGGTAGAATTCTAGAATGCACAGCACGGTAGAATTCTAAAGTCCTAAAATGCCTGCTATCCGGAAGTTAAGGTGTCTGACATCCAGAGTGGTACCACATCAGTATTATACCATTCTGAAACATTCTGGTTTCTAGAATCAATGGACGGCAGAGATCTGGAATGTCAGGGTGTCCAAACTCTAGAATCCTTGCATGTCTGAACTCGAGAGTCATTCAATGTCCACATTCCAGAACTCTTGATGTCTGAATTATAGAAGCACCAAATGTCTGCATTCTAGAATCGGAATGTGGCGGAATTCTAGAATGCACAGCACGGCGGAATTCTAAAGTCCTAAAATGCCTGCTATCCGGAAGTTAAGGTGTCTGACATCCAGAATGCTACCACGTCAGAATTATACCATTCTGAAAGATTCTGGGATCTAGAATCAATGGACGGCTGAGTTCCAGAATGCAAGGGTGGCAAAACTCTAGAATCCTTGCATGTCTGAACTCGAGAGTCATTCAATGTCCACATTCCAGAACTCTGGATGTCTGAAATATAGAAGCACCAAATGTCTGCATTCTAGAATCAGAATGTGGCGGAATTCTAGAATGCACAGCACGGCGGAATTTTAAAGTCCTAAAATGCCTGCTCTACGGAAGTCAAGGTGTCTGACATCCAGAATGTTACTATGTCAGCATTCTGCCGTTCTGAGAGATTCTGGGTTCTAGAATCAATGGACGGCATAGTTCTGGAATGTCAGGGTGTCAAAACTCTAGAATCCTTCCGTGTCTGAACTCGTGAGTCATTCAATGTCCACATTCCGGATCACAGGGTGTCTGAATTCCAGAAGCACCAAATGTCTGCATTCTAGAAACGGAATGTGGCGGAATTCTAGAATGCACAACACGGCAGAATTCTGAAGTCCTTAAATGCCTGATATTCGGAAGTTAAGGAGTCTGACATCCAGAATGTTACTAGGTCAGCATTCTACCGTTCTGAGAGATTCTGGGTTCTAGAATCAATGGACGGCAGAGTTCTGGAATGTCAGGGTGTCCAAACTCAAGAATCCTTCCGTGTCTGAACTCCTGAGTCATTCAATGTCCACATTCCGGATCACAGAGTGTCTGAATTCCAGAAGCATCAAATGTCTGCATTCTAGAAGCGGAATGTGGCGGAATTCTAGAATGCACAGCACGGCGGAATTCGAAAGTCCTAAAATGCCTGCTATCGGGAAGTTAAGGTGTCTGACATCCAGAATGCTACCACGTCAGAATTATACCATTCTGAAAGATTCTTGGTTCTAGAATCAATGGACAGCCGAGTTCCAGAATGTCAGGTTGGCAAAACTCTAGAATCCTTGCGTGTCTGAACTCGAGAGTCATTCAATGTCCACATTCCAGAACTCTGGATGTCTGAATTATAGAAGCACCAAATGTCTGCATTCTAGAATCGGAATGTGGCGGAATTCTAGAATGCACAGCACCGCGCCAATTCTAAAGTCCTAAAATGCCTGCTATCCGGAAGTTAATGTGTCTGGCATCAAGAATGCTACCAAGTCAGAATTATACCATTCTGAAAGATTTTGGTATCTAGAATCAATGGACGGCTGAGTTCCAGAATGTCAGGTTGGCAAAACTCTAGAATCCTTGCGTGTCTGAACTCGAGAGTCATTCAATGTCCACATTCCAGAACTCTGGATGTCTGAATTATAGAAGCACCAAATGTCTGCATTCTAGAATCGGAATGTGGCGGAATTCTAGAATGCACAGCACCGCGCCAATTCTAAAGTCCTAAAATGACTGCTATCCGGAAGTTAATGTGTCTGACATCAAGAATGCTACCAAGTCAGAATTATACCATTCTGAAAGATTCTGGGATCTAGAATCAATGGACAGCTGAGTTCCAGAATGTCAGGGTGGCAAAATTCTAGAATCTTTGCGTGTCTGAACTCGAGAGTCATTCAATATCCACATTCCAGAACTCTGGATGTCTGAATTATAGAAGCACCAAATGTCTGCATTCTAGAATCGGAATGTGGCAGAATTCTAGAATGCACAGCACGGCGGAATTCTAAAGTCCTAAAATGCCTACTAGCCGAAAGTTAAGGTGTCTGATGACCAGTATGTTACTAGGTCAGCATTCTACCGTTCTGAGAGATTCTGGGTTCTAGAATCAATGGACGGCAGAGATCTGGAATGTCAGGGTGTCCAAACTCTAGAATCCTTGCGTGTCTGAACTCGAGAGTCATTCAATGTCCACATTCCGGATCACAGGGTGTCTGAATTCCAGAAGCACCAAATGTCTGCATTCTAGAATTGGAATGTGGTGGAATTGTAGAATGCACAGCACGGCGGAATTCTAAAGACCTAAAATGCCTGCTATCCGGAAGTTAAGGTGTCTGACATCCAGAATGGTACCACATCAGAATTATACCATTCTGAAACATTCTGGGATCTAGAATCAATGGACGGCCGAGTTCCAGAATGTCAGGGTGGCAAAACTCTAGAATCCTGGCGTGTCTGAACTCGAGAGTCATTCAATGTCCACATTCCAGAACTCTGGATGTCTGAATTATAGAAGCACCAAATGTCTGCCTTCTAGAATCGGAATGTGGCGGAATTCTAGAATGCACAGCACGGCGGAATTTTAATGTCCTAAAATGCCTACTAGCCGAAAGTTAAGGTGTCTGATGACCAGTATGTTACTAGGTCAGCATTCTACCGTTCTGAGAGATTCTGGGTTCTAGAATCAATGGACGGCAGAGATCTGGAATGTCAGGGTGTCCAAACTCTAGAATCCTTGCATGTCTGAACTCGAGAGTCATTCAATGTCCACATTCCGGATCACAGGGTGTCTGAATTCCAGAAGCACCAAATGTCTCCATTCTAGAATCGGAATGTGGTAGAATTCTAGAATGCACAGCACGGTAGAATTCTAATGTCCTAAAATGCCTGCTATCCGGAAGTTAAGGTGTCTGACATCCAGAGTGGTACCACATCAGAATTATAACATTCTGAAACATTCTGGGATCTAGAACCAATGGACGGGTGAGTTCCAGCATGTCAGGGTGGCAAAACTCTAGAATCCTGGCATGTCTGAACTCGAGAGTCATTCAATGTCCACATTCCAGAACTCTGGATGTCTGAATTATAGAAGCACCAAATGTCTGCATTCTAGAATCGGAATGTGGCGGAATTCTAGAATGCACAGCACGGCGGAATTCGAAAGTCCTAAAATGCCTGCTATCCGGAAGTTAAGGTGTCTGACATCCAGAATGCTACCACGTCAGAATTATACCATTCTGAAAGATTCTGGGATCTAGAATCAATGGACGGCTGAGTTCCAAAATGCAAGGGTGGCAAAACTCTAGAATCCTTGCGTGTCTGAACTCGAGAGTCATTCAATGTCCACATTCCAGAACTCTGGATGTCTGAAATATAGAAGCACCAAATGTCTGCATTCTAGAATCAGAATGTGGCGGAATTCTAGAATGCACAGCACGGGGGAATTCTAAAGTCCTAAAATGCCTGCTATACGGAAGTCAAGGTGTCTGACATCCAGAATGTTACTAAGTCAGCATTCTACCGTTCTGAGAGATTCTGAGTTCTAGAATCAATGGATGGCAGAGTTCTGGAATGTCAGGTTGTTCAAACTCAAGAATACTTGCGTGTCTGAACTCGAGAGTCATCCAATGTCCACATTCCGCATCACGGGGTGTCTGAATTCCAGAAGCACCAAATGTCTGCATTCTAGAATCGGAATGTGGCGGAATTCTAGAATGCACAGCACGGCGGAATTCGAAAGTCCTAAAATGCCTGCTATCCGGAAGTTAAGGTGTCTGACATCCAGAATGCTACCACGTCAGAATTATACCATTCTGAAAGATTCTGGGATCTAGAATCAATGGACGGCTGAGTTCCAGATTGTCAGGGTTTCCAAACTCTAGAATCCTTGCATGTCTGAACTCGAGAGTCATTCAATATCCACTTTCCAGGACTCTGGATGTCTGAAATATAGAAGAACCAAATGTCTGCATTCTAGAATCGGAATGTGGCGGAATTCTAGAATGCACAGCACGACAGAATTCTAAAGTCTTAAAATGCCTGCTATCTGGAAGTTAAGGTGTCTGACATCCAGAATGTTATTAGGTCAGCATTCTTCCGTTCTGAGAGATTCTGGGTTCTACAATCAATGGACAGCAGAGTTCTGGAATGTCAGGGTGTCAAAACTCTAGAATCCTTCCGTGTTTGAACTCGTGAGTCATTCAATGTCCACATTCCGGATCACAGGGTGTCTGAATTCCAGAAACACCAAATGTCTGCATTCTAGAATCGGAATGTGGCGGAATTCTAGCATGCACAGCACGGCAGAATTTTGAAGTCCTAAAATGCCTGATATTCGGAAGTTAAGGAGTCTGACACCCAGAATGTTACTAGGTCAGCATTCTACAGTTCTGAGAGATTCTGGGTTCTAGAATCAATGGACGGCAGAGTTCTGGAATGTCAGGGTGTCCAAACTCTAGAATCCTTCAGTGTTTGAACTCGAGAGTCATTCAATTTCCATATTCCGGGTCACAGGGTGACTGAATTCCAGAAGCACCAAACGTCTGCATTCTAGAATCGGAATGTGGCGGAATTCTAGAATGCACAGCACGGCAGAATTCGAAAGTCCTAAAATGTCTGCTATCGGGAAGTTAATGTGTCTGACATCCAGAATGCTACCACGTCAGATTTATACCATTCTGAAAGATTCTGGGATCTAGAATCAATGGACGGCTGAGTTCCAGAATGTCAGGGTGTCAAAACTCTAGAATCCTTGCGTGTCTGAACTCGAGAGTCATTCAATGTCCACATTCCAGAACTCTGGATGTCTGAATTATAGAAGCACCAAATGTCTGCATTCTAGAATCGGAATGTGGCGGAAATCTAGAATGCACAGCAAGGCGGAATTCTAAAATCCTAAAATGCCTGCTATCCGGAAGTTAAGGTGTCTGACATCAAGAATGCTACCAAGTCAGAATTATAAAATTCTGAAAGATTCTGGGATCTAGAATCAATGGACGGCTGAGTTCCAGAATGTCAGGTTGGGAAAACTCTAGAATCATTGCGTGTCTGAACTCGAGAGTCATTCAATGTCCACATTCCAGAACTCTGGATGTCTGAATTATAGAAGCACCAAATGTCTGCATTCCAGAATCGGAATGTGGCGGAATTCTAGAATGCACAGCTCGGCGGAATTCTAAAGTCCTAAAATGCCTGCTATCCGGAAGTTAAGGTGTCTGACATCCAGAATGCTACCAAGTCAGAATTATAACATTCTGAAACATTCTGGGATCTAGAATCAATGGACGGCTGAGTTCCAGAATGCAACGGTGGCAAAACTCTAGAATCCTTGCGTGTCTGAACTCGAGAGTCATTCAATGTCCACATTCCAGAACTCTGGATGTCTGAAATATAGAAGCACCAAATGTCTGCATTCTAGAATCGGAATGTGGCGGAAATCTAGAATGCACAGCACGGCGGAATTTTAAAGTCCTAAAATGCCTGCTATACGGAAGTCAAGGTGTCTGACATCCAGAATGTTACTAAGTCAGCATTCTACCGTTCTGAGAGATTCTGGGTTCTAGAATCAATGGATGGCAGAGTTCTGGAATGTCAGGGTGTTCAAACTCAAGAATACTTGCGTGTCTGAACTTGAGAGTCATTCAATGTCCACATTCCGCATCACAGGGTGTCTGAATTCCAGAAGCACCAAATGTCTGCATTCTAGAATCGGAATGTGGTAGAATTCTAGAATGCACAGCACGACAGAATTCTAAAGTCCTAAAATGTCTGCTATTCGGAAGTTAAGGTGTCTGACATCCAGAAAGTTACTAGGTCAGCATTCTACCGTTCTGAGAGATTCTGGGTTCTAGAATCAATGGACGGCAGAGTTCTGGAATGTCAGGGTGTCCAAACTCTAGAATCCTTCCGTGTCTGAACTCGTGAGTCATTCAATGTCCACATTCCGGATCACAGGGTGTCTGAATTTCAGAAGCACCAAATGTCTGCATTCTAGAATCGGAATGTGGCGGAATTCTAGAATGCACAGCACGGCGGAATACGAAAGTCCTAAAATGCCTGCAATCGGGAAGTTAAGGTGTCTGACATCCAGAATGCTACCACGTCAGAATTATACCATTCTGAAAGATTCTGGGATCTAGAATCAATGGACGGCTGAGTTCCAGAATGTCAGGGTGTCAAAACTCTAGAATCCTTGCGTGTCTGAACTCGAGAGTCATTCAATGTCCACATTCCAGAACTCTGGATGTCTGAATTATAGAAGCACCAAATGTCTGCATTCTAGAATCGGAATGTGGCGGAATTCTAGAATGCACAGCAAGGCGGAATTCTAAAATCCTAAAATGCCTGCTATCCGGAAGTTAAGGTGTCTGACATCAAGAATGCTACCAAGTCAGAATTATAAAATTCTGAAAGATTCTGGGATCTAGAATCAATGGACGGCTGAGTTCCAGAATGTCAGGTTGGGAAAACTCTAGAATCATTGCGTGTCTGAACTCGAGAGTCATTCAATGTCCACATTCCAGAACTCTGGATGTCTGTATTATAGAAGCACCAAATGTCTGCATTCTAGAATCGGAATGTGGCGGAATTCTAGAATGCACAGCACGGCGGAATTCTAAAGTCCTAAAATGCCTACTAGCCGAAAGTTAAGGTGTCTGATGACCAGTATCTTACTTGGTCAGCATTCTACCGTTCTGAGAGATTCTGGGTTCTAGAATCAATGGACGGCAGAGATTTGGAAGGTCAGGGTGTCCAAACTCTAGAATCCTTGCGTGTCTGAACTCGAGAGTCATTCAATGTCCACATTCCAGATCACAGGGTGTCTGAATTCCAGAAGCACCAAATGTCTGCATTCTAGAATCGGAATGTGGTAGAATTCTAGAATGCACAGCACGGCGGAATTCGAAAGTCCTAAAATGCCTGCTATCTAGAAGTTAAGATGTCTGACATCCAGAATGGTACCACATCAGAATTATACCATTCTGAAACATTCTGGGATCTAGAATCAATGGACAGCTGAGTTCCAGAATGTCAGGGTGGCAAAACTCTAGAATCCTGGCGTGTCTGAACTTGAGAGTCATTCAATGTCCACATTCCAGAACTCTGGATGTCTGAATTATAGAAGCACCAAATGTCTGCATTCTAGAATCGGAATGTGGCGGAATTCTAGAATGCACAGCACGGCGGAATTCTAAAGTCCTAAAATGCCTGCTATCCGGAAGTTAAGGTGTCTGACATCCAGAATGCTACCAAGTCAGAATTATAACATTCTGAAACATTCTGGGATCTAGAATCAATGGACGGCTGAGTTCCAGAATGCAAGGGTGGCAAAACTCTAGAATCCTTGCGTGTCTGAACTCGAGAGTCATTCAATGTCCACATTCCAGAACTCTGGATGTCTGAAATATAGAAGCACCAAATGTCTGCATTCTAGAATCGGAATGTGGCGGAAATCTAGAATGCACAGCACGGCGGAATTTTAAAGTCCTAAAATGCCTGCTATACGGAAGTCAAGGTGTCTGACATCCAGAATGTTACTAAGTCAGCATTCTACCGTTCTGAGAGATTCTGGGTTCTAGAATCAATGGATGGCAGAGTTCTGGAATGTCAGGGTGTTCAAACTCAACAATACTTGCGTGTCTGAACTCGAGAGTCATTCAATGTCCACATTCCGCATCACAGGGTGTCTGAATTCCAGAAGCACCAAATGTCTGCATTCTAGAATTGGAATGTGGCGGAATTCTAGAATGCACAGCACGGCAGAATTCGAAAGTCCTAAAATGCCTGCTATCCGGAAGTTAAGGTGTCTGACATCCAGAATGCTACCACGTCAGAATTATACCATTCTGAAAGATTCTGGGATCTAGAATCAATGGACGGCTGAGTTCCATAATGTCAGGGTTTCCAAACTCTAGAATTCTTGCATGTCTGAACTCGAGAGTCATTCAATATCCACATTCCTGGACTCTGGATGTCTGAAATATAGAAGCACCAAATGTCTGCATTCTAGAATCGGAATGTGGTAGAATTCTAGAATGCACAGCACGACAGAATTCTAAAGTCCTAAAATGTCTGCTATTCGGAAGTTAAGGTGTCTGACATCCAGAATGTTACTAGGTCAGCATTCTACCGTTCTGAGAGATTCTGGGTTCTAGAATCAATGGACGGCAGAGTTCTGGAATGTCAGGGTGTCCAAACTCTAGAATCCTTCCGTGTCTGAACTCGTGAGTCATTCAATGTCCACATTCCGGATCACAGGGTGTCTGAATTTCAGAAGCACCAAATGTCTGCATTCTAGAATCGGAATGTGGCGGAATTCTAGAATGCACAGCACGGCGGAATACGAAAGTCCTAAAATGCCTGCAATCGGGAAGTTAAGGTGTCTGACATCCAGAATGCTACCACGTCAGAATTATACCATTCTGAAAGATTCTGGGATCTAGAATCAATGGACGGCTGAGTTCCAGAATGTCAGGGTGTCAAAACTCTAGAATCCTTGCGTGTCTGAACTCGAGAGTCATTCAATGTCCACATTCCAGAACTCTGGATGTCTGAATTATAGAAGCACCAAATGTCTGCATTCTAGAATCGGAATGTGGCGGAATTCTAGAATGCACAGCACGGCGGAATTCTAAAGTCCTAAAATGCCTGCTATCCGGAAGTTAATGTGTCTGACATCCAGAATGCTACCAAGTCAGAATTATAACATTCTGAAACATTCTGGGATCTAGAATCAATGGACGGCTGAGTTCCAGAATGCAAGGGTGGCAAAACTCTAGAATCCTTGCGTGTCTGAACTCGAGAGTCATTCAATGTCCACATTCCAGAACTCTGGATGTCTGAAATAAAGAAGCACCAAATGTCTGCATTCTAGAATCGGAATGTGGCGGAAATCTAGAATGCACAGCACGGCGGAATTTTAAAGTCCTAAAATGCCTGCTATACGGAAGTCAAGGTGTCTGACATCCAGAATGTTACTAAGTCAGCATTCTACCGTTCTGAGAGATTCTGGGTTCTAGAATCAATGGATGGCAGAGTTCTGGAATGTCAGGGTGTTCAAACTCAACAATACTTGCGTGTCTGAACTCGAGAGTCAATCAATGTCCACATTCCGCATCACAGGGTGTCTGAATTCCAGAAGCACCAAATGTCTGCATTCTAGAATCGGAATGTGGCGGAATTCTAGAATGCACAGCACGGCAGAATTCGAAAGTCCTAAAATGCCTGCTATCCGGAAGTTAAGGTGTCTGACATCCAGAATGCTACCACGTCAGAATTATACCATTCTGAAAGATTCTGGGATCTAGAATCAATGGACGGCTGAGTTCCATAATGTCAGGGTTTCCAAACTCTAGAATTCTTGCATGTCTGAACTCGAGAGTCATTCAATATCCACATTCCAGGACTCTGGATGTCTGAAATATAGAAGCACCAAATGTCTGCATTCTAGAATCGGAATGTGGTAGAATTCTAGAATGCACAGCACGACAGAATTCTAAAGTCCTAAAATGTCTGCTATTCGGAAGTTAAGGTGTCTGACATCCAGAATGTTACTAGGTCAGCATTCTACCGTTCTGAGAGATTCTGGGTTCTAGAATCAATGGACGGCAGAGTTCTGGAATGTCAGGGTGTCCAAACTCTAGAATCCTTCCGTGTCTGAACTCGTGAGTCATTCAATGTCCACATTCCGGATCACAGGGTGTCTGAATTTCAGAAGCACCAAATGTCTGCATTCTAGAATCGGAATGTGGCGGAATTCTAGAATGCACAGCACGGCGGAATACGAAAGTCCTAAAATGCCTGCAATCGGGAAGTTAAGGTGTCTGACATCCAGAATGTTACTAGGTCAGCATTCTACCGTTCTGAGAGATTCTGGGTTCTAGAATCAATGGACGGCAGAGTTCTGGAATGTCAGGGTGTCCAAACTCTAGAATCCTTCCGTGTCTGAACTCGTGAGTCATTCAATGTCCACATTCCGGATCACAGGGTGTCTGAATTTCAGAAGCACCAAATGTCTGCATTCTAGAATCGGAATGTGGCGGAATTCTAGAATGCACAGCAAGGCGGAATTCTAAAATCCTAAAATGCCTGCTATCCGGAGGTTAAGGTGTCTGACATCAAGAATGCTACCAAGTCAGAATTATACCATTCTGAAAGATTCTGGGATCTAGAATCAATGGACGGCTGAGTTCCAGAATGTCAGGTTGGGAAAACTCTAGAATCATTGCGTATCTGAACTCGAGAGTCATTCAATGTCCACATTCCAGAACTCTGGATGTCTGAATTATAGAAGCACCAAATGTCTGCATTCTAGAATCGGAATGTGGCGGAATTCTAGAATGCACAGCACCGCGCCAATTCTAAAGTACTAAAATGCCTGCTATCCGGAAGTTAATGTGTCTGACATCGAGAATGCTACCAAGTCAGAATTATACGATCCTGAAAGATTCTGGGATCTAGAATCAATGGACGGCTGAGTTCCAGAATGTCAGGGTGGCAAAATTCTAGAATCCTTGTGTGTCTGAACTCGAGAGTCATTCAATGTCCACATTCCAGAACTCTGGATGTCTGAATTATAGAAGCACCAAATGTCTGCATTCTAGAATCGGAATGTGGCGGAATTCTAGAATGCACAGCACGGCGGAATTCTAAAGTCCTAAAATGCCTACTAGCCGAAAGTTAAGGTGTCTGATGACCAGTATCTTACTAGGTCAGCATTCTACCGTTCTGAGAGATTCTGGGTTCTAGAATCAATGGACGGCAGAGATCTGGAAGGTCAGGGTGTCCAAACTCTAGAATCCTTGCGTGTCTGAACTCGAGAGTCATTCAATGTCCACATTCCGGATCACAGGGTGTCTGAATTCCAGAAGCACCAAATGTCTGCATTCTAGAATCGGAATGTGGTAGAATTCTAGAATGCACAGCACGGCAGAATTCGAAAGTCCTAAAATGCCTGCTATCTGGAAGTTAAGATGTCTGACATCCAGAATGGTACCACATCAGAATTATACCATTCTGAAACATTCTGGGATCTAGAATCAATGGACAGCTGAGTTCCAGAATGTCAGGGTGGCAAAATTCTAGAATCCTGGCGGGTCTGAACTCGAGAGTCATTCAATGTCCACATTCCAGAACTCTGGATGTCTGAATTATAGAAGCACCAAATGTCTGCATTCTAGAATCGGAATGTGGCGGAATTCTAGAATGCACAGCACGGCGGAATTCTAAAGTCCTAAAATGCCTGCTATCCGGAAGTTAAGGTGTCTGACATCCAGAATGCTACCAAGTCAGAATTATAACATTCTGAAACATTCTGGGATCTAGAATCAATGGACGGCTGAGTTCCAGAATGCAAGGGTGGCAAAACTCTAGAATCCTTGCGTGTCTGAACTCGAGAGTCATTCAATGTCCACATTCCAGAACTCTGGATGCCTGAAATATAGAAGCACCAAACGTCTGCATTCTAGACTCGGAATGTGGCGGAAATCTAGAATGCACAGCACGGCGGAATTTTAAAGTCCTAAAATGCCTGCTATACGGAAGTCAAGGTGTCTGACATCCAGAATGTTACTAAGTCAGCATTCTATCGTTCTGAGAGATTCTGGGTTCTAGAATCAATGGATGGCAGAGTTCTGGAATGTCAGGGTGTTCAAACTCAAGAATACTTGCGTGTCTGAACTCGAGAGTCATTCAATGTCCACATTCCGCATCACAGGGTGTCTGAATTCCAGAAGCACCAAATGTCTGCATTCTAGAATCGGAATGTGGCGGAATTTAGAATGCACAGCACGGCAGAATTCGAAAGTCCTAAAATGCCTGCTATCCGGAAGTTAAGGTGTCTGACATCCAGAATGCTACCACGTCAGAATTATACCATTCTGAAAGATTCTGGGATCTAGAATCAATGGACGGCTGAGTTCCATAATGTCAGGGTTTCCAAACTCTAGAATTCTTGCATGTCTGAACTCGAGAGTCATTCAATATCCACATTCCAGGACTCTGGATGTCTGAAATATAGAAGCACCAAATGTCTGCATTCTAGAATCGAAATGTGGCGGAATTCTAGAATGCACAGCACGACAGAATTCTAAAGTCCTAAAATGTCTGCTATTCGGAAGTTAAGGTGTCTGACATCCAGAATGTTACTAGGTCAGCATTCTACCGTTCTGAGAGATTCTGGGTTCTAGAATCAATGGACGGCAGAGTTCTGGAATGTCAGGGTGTCCAAACTCTAGAATCCTTCCGTGTCTGAACTCGTGAGTCATTCAATGTCCACATTCCGGATCACAGGGTGTCTGAATTTCAGAAGCACCAAATGTCTGCATTCTAGAATCGGAATGTGGCGGAATTCTTGAATGCACAGCACGGCGGAATTCTAAAGTCCTAAAATGTCTGCTATTCGGAAGTTAAGGTGTCTGACATCCAGAATGCTACCACGTCAGAATTATACCATTCTGAAAGATTCTGGGATCTAGAATCAATGGACGTCTGAGTTCCAGAATGTCAGGGTGGCAAAGCTCTAGAATCCTGGCGTGTCTGAACTCGAGAGTCATTCAATGTCCACATTCCAGAACTCTGGATGTCGGAATTAGAGAAGCACCAAATGTCTGCATTCTAGAATCGGAATGTGGCGGAAATCTAGAATGCACAGCACGGCGGAATTTTAAAGTCCTAAAATGCCTGCTATACGGAAGTCAAGGTGTCTGACATCCAGAATGTTACTAAGTCAGCATTCTACCGTTCTGAGAGATTCTGGGTTCTAGAATCAATGGATGGCAGAGTTCTGGAATGTCAGGGTGTTCAAACTCAACAATACTTGCGTGTCTGAACTCGAGAGTCAATCAATGTCCACATTCCGCATCACAGGGTGTCTGAATTCCAGAAGCACCAAATGTCTGCATTCTAGAATCGGAATGTGGCGGAATTCTAGAATGCACAGCACGGCAGAATTCGAAAGTCCTAAAATGCCTGCTATCCGGAAGTTAAGGTGTCTGACATCCAGAATGCTACCACGTCAGAATTATACCATTCTGAAAGATTCTGGGATCTAGAATCAATGGACGGCTGAGTTCCATAATGTCAGGGTTTCCAAACTCTAGAATTCTTGCATGTCTGAACTCGAGAGTCATTCAATATCCACATTCCAGGACTCTGGATGTCTGAAATATAGAAGCACCAAATGTCTGCATTCTAGAATCGGAATGTGGTAGAATTCTAGAATGCACAGCACGACAGAATTCTAAAGTCCTAAAATGTCTGCTATTCGGAAGTTAAGGTGTCTGACATCCAGAATGTTACTAGGTCAGCATTCTACCGTTCTGAGAGATTCTGGGTTCTAGAATCAATGGACGGCAGAGTTCTGGAATGTCAGGGTGTCCAAACTCTAGAATTCTTTCGTGTCTGAACTCGTAAGTCATTCAATGTCCACATTCCGGATCACAGGGTGTCTGAATTTCAGAAGCACCAAATGTCTGCATTCTAGAATCGGAATGTGGCGGAATTCTAGAATGCACAGCAAGGCGGAATTCTAAAATCCTAAAATGCCTGCTATCCGGAAGTTAAGGTGTCTGACATCAAGAATGCTACCAAGTCAGAATTATACCATTCTGAAAGATTCTGGGATCTAGAATCAATGGACGGCTGAGTTCCAGAATGTCAGGGTGGGAAAACTCTAGAATCATTGCGTATCTGAACTCGAGAGTCATTCAATGTCCACATTCCAGAACTCTGGATGTCTGAATTATAGAAGCACCAAATGTCTGCATTCTAGAATCGGAATGTGGCGGAATTCTAGAATGCACAGCACCGCGCCAATTCTAAAGTACTAAAATGCCTGCTATCCGGAAGTTAATGTGTCTGACATCGAGAATGCTACCAAGTCAGAATTATACGATCCTGAAAGATTCTGGGATCTAGAATCAATGGACGGCTGAGTTCCAGAATGTCAGGGTGGCAAAATTCTAGAATCCTTGTGTGTCTGAACTCGAGAGTCATTCAATGTCCACATTCCAGAACTCTGGATGTCTGAATTATAGAAGCACCAAATGTCTGCATTCTAGAATCGGAATGTGGCGGAATTCTAGAATGCACAGCACGGCGGAATTCTAAAGTCCTAAAATGCCTACTAGCCGAAAGTTAAGGTGTCTGATGACCAGTATCTTACTAGGTCAGCATTCTACCGTTCTGAGAGATTCTGGGTTCTAGAATCAATGGACGGCAGAGATCTGGAAGGTCAGGGTGTCCAAACTCTAGAATCCTTGCGTGTCTGAACTCGAGAGTCATTCAATGTCCACATTCCGCATCACAGGGTGTCTGAATTCCAGAAGCACCAAATGTCTGCATTCTAGAATCGGAATGTGGCGGAATTTAGAATGCACAGCACGGCAGAATTCGAAAGTCCTAAAATGCCTGCTATCCGGAAGTTAAGGTGTCTGACATCCAGAATGCTACCACGTCAGAATTATACCATTCTGAAAGATTCTGGGATCTAGAATCAATGGACGGCTGAGTTCCATAATGTCAGGGTTTCCAAACTCTAGAATTCTTGCATGTCTGAACTCGAGAGTCATTCAATATCCACATTCCAGGACTCTGGATGTCTGAAATATAGAAGCACCAAATGTCTGCATTCTAGAATCGAAATGTGGCGGAATTCTAGAATGCACAGCACGACAGAATTCTAAAGTCCTAAAATGTCTGCTATTCGGAAGTTAAGGTGTCTGACATCCAGAATGTTACTAGGTCAGCATTCTACCGTTCTGAGAGATTCTGGGTTCTAGAATCAATGGACGGCAGAGTTCTGGAATGTCAGGGTGTCCAAACTCTAGAATCCTTCCGTGTCTGAACTCGTGAGTCATTCAATGTCCACATTCCGGATCACAGGGTGTCTGAATTTCAGAAGCACCAAATGTCTGCATTCTAGAATCGGAATGTGGCGGAATTCTTGAATGCACAGCACGGCGGAATTCTAAAGTCCTAAAATGTCTGCTATTCGGAAGTTAAGGTGTCTGACATCCAGAATGCTACCACGTCAGAATTATACCATTCTGAAAGATTCTGGGATCTAGAATCAATGGACGTCTGAGTTCCAGAATGTCAGGGTGGCAAAGCTCTAGAATCCTGGCGTGTCTGAACTCGAGAGTCATTCAATGTCCACATTCCAGAACTCTGGATGTCGGAATTAGAGAAGCACCAAATGTCTGCATTCTAGAATCGGAATGTGGCGGAAATCTAGAATGCACAGCACGGCGGAATTTTAAAGTCCTAAAATGCCTGCTATACGGAAGTCAAGGTGTCTGACATCCAGAATGTTACTAGGTCAGCATTCTACCGTTCTGAGAGATTCTGGGTTCTAGAATCAATGGACGGCAGAGTTCTGGAATGTCAGGGTGTCCAAACTCTAGAATTCTTTCGTGTCTGAACTCGTAAGTCATTCAATGTCCACATTCCGGATCACAGGGTGTCTGAATTTCAGAAGCACCAAATGTCTGCATTCTAGAATCGGAATGTGGCGGAATTCTAGAATGCACAGCAAGGCGGAATTCTAAAATCCTAAAATGCCTGCTATCCGGAAGTTAAGGTGTCTGACATCAAGAATGCTACCAAGTCAGAATTATACCATTCTGAAAGATTCTGGGATCTAGAATCAATGGACGGCTGAGTTCCAGAATGTCAGGTTGGGAAAACTCTAGAATCATTGCGTATCTGAACTCGAGAGTCATTCAATGTCCACATTCCAGAACTCTGGATGTCTGAATTATAGAAGCACCAAATGTCTGCATTCTAGAATCGGAATGTGGCGGAATTCTAGAATGCACAGCACCGCGCCAATTCTAAAGTACTAAAATGCCTGCTATCCGGAAGTTAATGTGTCTGACATCGAGAATGCTACCAAGTCAGAATTATACGATCCTGAAAGATTCTGGGATCTAGAATCAATGGACGGCTGAGTTCCAGAATGTCAGGGTGGCAAAATTCTAGAATCCTTGTGTGTCTGAACTCGAGAGTCATTCAATGTCCACATTCCAGAACTCTGGATGTCTGAATTATAGAAGCACCAAATGTCTGCATTCTAGAATCGGAATGTGGCGGAATTCTAGAATGCACAGCACGGCGGAATTCTAAAGTCCTAAAATGCCTACTAGCCGAAAGTTAAGGTGTCTGATGACCAGTATCTTACTAGGTCAGCATTCTACCGTTCTGAGAGATTCTGGGTTCTAGAATCAATGGACGGCAGAGATCTGGAAGGTCAGGGTGTCCAAACTCTAGAATCCTTGCGTGTCTGAACTCGAGAGTCATTCAATGTCCACATTCCGGATCACAGTGTGTCTGAATTCCAGAAGCACCAAATGTCTGCATTCTAGAATCGGAATGCGGTAGAATTCTAGAATGCACAGCACGGCGGAATTCGAAAGTCCTAAAATGCCTGCTATCTGGAAGTTAAGATGTCTGACATCCAGAATGGTACCACATCAGAATTATACCATTCTGAAACATTCTGGGATCTAGAATCAATGGACAGCTGAGTTCCAGAATGTCAGGGTGGCAAAATTCTAGAATCCTGGCGGGTCTGAACTCGAGAGTCATTCAATGTCCACATTCCAGAACTCTGGATGTCTGAATTATAGAAGCACCAAATGTCTGCATTCTAGAATCGGAATGTGGCGGAATTCTAGAATGCACAGCACGGCGGAATTCTAAAGTCCTAAAATGCCTGCTATCCGGAAGTTAAGGTGTCTGACATCCAGAATGCTACCAAGTCAGAATTATAACATTCTGAAACATTCTGGGATCTAGAATCAATGGACGGCTGAGTTCCAGAATGCAAGGGTGGCAAAACTCTAGAATCCTTGCGTGTCTGAACTCGAGAGTCATTCAATGTCCACATTCCAGAACTCTGGATGCCTGAAATATAGAAGCACCAAACGTCTGCATTCTAGAATCGGAATGTGGCGGAAATCTAGAATGCACAGCACGGCGGAATTTTAAAGTCCTAAAATGCCTGCTATACGGAAGTCAAGGTGTCTGACATCCAGAATGTTACTAAGTCAGCATTCTATCGTTCTGAGAGATTCTGGGTTCTAGAATCAATGGATGGCAGAGTTCTGGAATGTCAGGGTGTTCAAACTCAAGAATACTTGCGTGTCTGAACTCGAGAGTCATTCAATGTCCACATTCCGCATCACAGGGTGTCTGAATTCCAGAAGCACCAAATGTCTGCATTCTAGAATCGGAATGTGGCGGAATTTAGAATGCACAGCACGGCAGAATTCGAAAGTCCTAAAATGCCTGCTATCCGGAAGTTAAGGTGTCTGACATCCAGAATGCTACCACGTCAGAATTATACCATTCTGAAAGATTCTGGGATCTAGAATCAATGGACGGCTGAGTTCCATAATGTCAGGGTTTCCAAACTCTAGAATTCTTGCATGTCTGAACTCGAGAGTCATTCAATATCCACATTCCAGGACTCTGGATGTCTGAAATATAGAAGCACCAAATGTCTGCATTCTAGAATCGAAATGTGGCGGAATTCTAGAATGCACAGCACGACAGAATTCTAAAGTCCTAAAATGTCTGCTATTCGGAAGTTAAGGTGTCTGACATCCAGAATGTTACTAGGTCAGCATTCTACCGTTCTGAGAGATTCTGGGTTCTAGAATCAATGGACGGCAGAGTTCTGGAATGTCAGGGTGTCCAAACTCTAGAATCCTTCCGTGTCTGAACTCGTGAGTCATTCAATGTCCACATTCCGGATCACAGGGTGTCTGAATTTCAGAAGCACCAAATGTCTGCATTCTAGAATCGGAATGTGGCGGAATTCTTGAATGCACAGCACGGCGGAATTCTAAAGTCCTAAAATGTCTGCTATTCGGAAGTTAAGGTGTCTGACATCCAGAATGCTACCACGTCAGAATTATACCATTCTGAAAGATTCTGGGATCTAGAATCAATGGACGTCTGAGTTCCAGAATGTCAGGGTGGCAAAGCTCTAGAATCCTGGCGTGTCTGAACTCGAGAGTCATTCAATGTCCACATTCCAGAACTCTGGATGTCTGAATTAGAGAAGCACCAAATGTCTGCATTCTAGAATCGGAATGTGGCGGAATTCTAGAATGCACAGCACGGCGGAATTCTAAAGTCTTAAAATGCCTACTAAACGAACGTTAAGGTGTCTGATGACCAGTATGTTACTAGGTCAGCATTCTACCGTTCTGAGAGATTCTGGGTTCTAGAATCAATGGACGGCAGAGATCTGGAATGTCAGGGTGTCCAAACTCTAGAATCCTTGCATGTCTGAACTCGAGAGTCATTCAATGTCCACATTCCGGATCACAGGGTGTCTGAATTCCAGAAGCACCAAATGTCTGCATTCTAGAATCGGAATGTGGTAGAATTCTAGAATGCACAGCACGGTAGAATTCTAAAGTCCTAAAATGCCTGCTATCCGGAAGTTAAGGTGTCTGACATCCAGAGTGGTACCACATCAGAATTATACCATTCTGAAACATTCTGGGATCTAGAATGAAAGGACGGCTGAGATCCAGAATGTCAGGGTGGCAAAACTCTAGAATCCTTGCGTGTCTGAACTCGAGAGTCATTCAATGTCCACATTCCAGAACTCTGGATGTCTGAATTATAGAAGCACCAAATGTCTGCATTCTAGAATCGGAATGTGGCGGAATTCTACAATGCACAGCACGGCGGAATTCTAAAGTCCTAAAATCCCTGCTATCGGGAAGTTAAGGTGTCTGACATCCAGAATGCTACCACGTCAGAATTATACCATTCTGAAAGATTCTGGGATCTAGAATCAATGGACGGCTGAGTTCCAGAATGTCAGGGTGGCAAAACTCTAGAATCCTTGCGTGTCTGAACTCGAGAGTCATTCAATGTCCACATTCCAGAACTCTGGATAATTGAATTATAGAAGCACCAAATGTCTGCATTCTAGAATCGGAATGTGGCGGAATTCTAGAATGCACAGCACGGCGGAATTCTAAAGTCCTAAAATGCCTACTAGCCGAAAGTTAAGGTGTCTGATGACCAGAATGTTACTAGGTCAGCATTCTACAGTTCTGAGAGATTCTGGGTTCTAGAATCAATGGACGGCAGAGTTCTGGAATGTCAGGGTGTCCAAACTCTAGAATCCTTCAGTGTTTGAACTCGAGAGTCATTCAATTTCCATATTCCGGGTCACAGGGTGACTGAATTCCAGAAGCACCAAAATGTCTGCATTCTAGAATCGGAATGTGGCGGAATTCTAGAATGCACAGCACGGCGGAATTCGAAAGTCCTAAAGTGCCTGCTATCCGGAAGTAAAGGTGTCTGATATCCAGAATGCTACCACGTCAGAATTATACCATTCTGAAAGATTCTGGGATCTAGAATCAATGGACGGCTGAGTTCCAGAATGTCAGGGTGGCAAAACTCTAGAATACTGGCGTGTCTGAACTCGAGAGTCATTCAATGTCCACATTCCAGAACTCTGGATGTCTGAATTATAGAAGCACCAAATGTCTGCATTCTAGAATCGGAATGTGGCGGAATTCTAGAATGCACAGCACGGCGGAATTCTAAAGTCCTAAAATGCCTGCTATCCGGAAGTTAAGGTGTCTGACATCAAGAGTGCTACCAAGTCAGAATTATAACATTCTGAAAGATTCTGGGATCTAGAATCAATGGACGGCTGAGTTCCAGAATGTCAGGGTGGCAAAACTCTAGAATCCTTGCCTGTCTGAACTCTAGAGTCATTCAATGTCCACATTCCGGATCACAGGGTGTCTGAATTCCAGAAGCACCAAATGTCTGCATTCTAGAATCGGAATGTGGCGGAATTGTAGAATGCACAGCACGGCGGAATTCGAAAGTCCTAAAATGCCTGCTATCGGGAAGATAAGGTGTCTGACATCAAGAATGCTACCAAGTCAGAATTATAAAATTCTGAAAGATTCTGGGATCTAGAATCAATGGACGGCTGAGTTCCAGAATGTCAGGTTGGGAAAACTCTAGAATCATTGCGTGTCGGAACTCGAGAGTCATTCAATGTCCACATTCCAGAACTCTGGATGTCTGAATTATAGAAGCACCAAATGTCTGCATTCTAGAATCGGAATGTGGCGGAATTCTAGAATGCACAGCACCGCGCCAATTCTAAAGTCCTAAAATGCCTGCTATCCGGAAGTTAATGTGTCTGACATCAAGAATGCTACCAAGTCAGAATTATACCATTCTGAAAGATTCTGGGATCTAGAATCAATGGATGGCTGAGTTCCAGAATGTCAGGGTGGCAAAATTCTAGAATCCTTGTGTGTCTGAACTCGAGAGTCATTCAATGTCCACATTCCAGAACTCTGGATGTCTGAATTATAGAAGCACCAAATGTCTGCATTCTAGAATCGGAATGTGGCGGAATTCTAGAATGCACAGCACGGCGGAATTCTTAAATCCTAAAATGCCTACTAGCCGAAAGTTAAGGTGTCTGATGACCAGTATCTTACTAGGTCAGCATTCTACCGTTCTGAGAGATTCTGGGTTCTAGAATCAATGGACGGCAGAGATCTGGAATGTCAGGGTGTCCAAACTCTAGAATCCTTGCGTGTCTGAACTCAAGAGTCATTCAATGTCCACATTCCGGATCACAGGGTGTCTGAATTCCAGAAGCACCAAATGTCTGCATTCTAGAATCGGAATGTGGTAGAATTCTAGAATGCACAGCACGGCGGAATTCGAAAGTCCTAAAATGCCTGCTATCTGGAAGTTAAGATGTCTGACATCCAGAATGGTACCACATCAGAATTATACCATTCTGAAACATTCTGGGATCTAGAATCAATGGACAGCTGAGTTCCAGAATGTCAGGGTGGCAAAACTCTAGAATCCTGGCGTGTCTGAACTCGAGATTCATTCAATGTCCACATTCCAGAACTCTGGATGTCTGAATTATAGAAGCACCAAATGTCTGCATTCTAGAATCGGAATGTGGCGGAATTCTAGAATGCACAGCACGGCGGAATTCGAAAGTCCTAAAATGCCTGCTATCCGGAAGTTAAGGTGTCTGACATCCAGAATGCTACCAAGTCAGAATTATAACATTCTGAAACATTCTGGGATCTAGAATCAATGGACGGCTGAGTTCCAGAATGCAAGGGTGGCAAAACTCTAGAATCCTTGCGTGTCTGAATTCGAGAGTCATTCAATGTCCACATTCCAGAACTCTGGATGTCTGAAATATAGAAGCACCAAATGTCTGCATTCTAGAATCGGAATGTGGCGGAAATCTAGAATGCACAGCACGGCGGAATTTTAAAGTCCTAAAATGCCTGCTATACGGAAGTCAAGGTGTCTGACATCCAGAATGTTACTAAGTCAGCATTCTACCGTTCTGAGAGATTCTGGGTTCTAGAATCAATGGATGGCAGAGTTCTGGAATGTCAGGTTGTTCAAACTCAAGAATACTTGCGTGTCTGAACTCGAGAGTCATTCAATGTCCACATTCCGCATCACAGGGTGTCTGAATTCCAGAAGCACCAAATGTCTGCATTCTAGAATCGGAATGTGGCCGAATTCTAGAATGCACAGCACGGCGGAATTCGAAAGTCCTAAAATGCCTGCTATCCGGAAGTTAAGGTGTCTGACATCAAGAATGCTACCACGTCAGAATTATACCATTCTGAAAGATTCTGGGATCTAGAATCAATGGACGGCTGAGTTCCATAATGTCAGGGTTTCCAAACTCTAGAATTCTTGCATGTCTGAACTCGAGAGTCATTCAATATCCACATTCCAGGACTCTGGATGTCTGAAATATAGAAGCACCAAATGTCTGCATTCTAGAATCGGAATGTGGTAGAATTCTAGAATGCACAGCACGACAGAATTCTAAAGTCCTAAAATGCCTGCTATTCGGAAGTTAAGGTGTCTGACATCCAGAATGTTACTAGGTCAGCATTCTACCGTTCTGAGAGATTCTGGGTTCTAGAATCAATGGACGGCAGAGTTCTGGAATGTCAGGGTGTCCAAACTCTAGAATCCTTCCGTGTCTGAACTCGTGAGTCATTCAATGTCCACATTCCGGATCACAGGGTGTCTGAATTCCAGAAGCACCAAATGTCTGCATTCTAGAATCGGAATGTGGCGGAATTCTAGAATGCACAGCACGGCGGAATTCTAAAGTCCTAAAATGCCTACTAGCCGAAAGTTAAGGTGTCTGATGACCAGAATGTTACTAGGTCAGCATTCTACCGTTCTGAGAGATTCTGGGTTCTAGAATCAATGGACGGCAGAGTTCTGGAATGTCAGGGTTTCCAAACTCTAGAATCCTTCCGTGTCTGAACTCGAGAGTCATTCAATGTCCACATTCCAGAACTCTGGATGTCTGAATTATAGAAGCACCAAATGTCTGCATTCTAGAATCGGAATGTGGCGGAATTCTAGAATGCACAGCACGGCGGAATTCTAAAGTCCTAAAATGCCTGCTATTCGGAAGTTAAGGTGTCTGACATCCAGAATGTTACTAGGTCAGCATTCTACTGTTCTGAGAGATTCTGGGTTCTAGAATCAATGGACGGCAGAGTTCTGGAATGTCAGGGTGTCCAAACTCTAGAATCCTTCCGTGTCTGAACTCGAGAGTCCTTCAATGTCCACATTCCAGAACTCTGGATGTCTGAATTATAGAAGCACCAAATGTCTGCATTCTAGAATCGGAATGTGGCGGAATTCTAGAATGCACAGCACGGCGGAATTCTAAAGTCCTAAAATGCCTGCTATCCGGAAATTAAGGTGTCTGACATCAAGAATGCTACCAAGTCAGAATTATACCATTCTAAAAGATTCTGGGATCTAGAATCAATCGACGGCTGAGTTCCAGAATGTCAGGGTGGCAAAACTCTAGAATCCTTGCGTGTCTGAACTCGAGAATCATTCAATGTCCACATTCCAGAACTCTGGATGTCTGAATTATAGAAGCGCCAAATGTCTGCTTTCTAGAATCGGAATGTGGCGGAATTCTAGAATGCACAGCACGGAGGAATTCTAAAGTCCTAAAATGCCTGCTATCCGGAAGTTAAGGTGTCTGACATCCAGAATGCTACCACGTCAGAATTATACCATTCTGAAACATTCTGGGATCTAGAATCAATGGACGGCTGAGTTCCAGAATGCAAGGGTGGCAAAACTCTAGAATCCTTGCGTGTCTGAACTCGAGAGTCATTCAATGTCCACATTCCAGAACTCTGGATGTCTGAATTATAGAAGCACCAAATGTCTGCATTCTTGAATCGGAATGTGGTAGAATTCTAGAATGCACAGCACGACAGTATTCTAAAGTCCTAAAATGCCTGCTATCCGGAAGTTAAGGTGTCTGACATCCAGAATGTTACTAGGTCAGCATTCTACCGTTCTGAGAGATTCTGGGTTCTAGAATCAATGGACGGCAGAGTTCTGGAATGTCAGGGTGTCCAAACTCTAGAATCCTTCCGTGTCTGAACTCGAGAGTCATTCAATGTCCACATTCCAGAACTCTGGATGTCTGAATTATAGAAGCACCAAATGTCTGCATTCTTGAATCGGAATGTGGCGGAATTCTAGAATGCACAGCACGGCAGAATTCTAAAGTCCTAAAATGCCTGCTATCCGGAAGTTAAGGTGTCTGACATCAAGAATGCTACCAAGTCAGAATTATACCATTCTGAAAGATTCTGGGATCTAGAATCAATGGACGGCTGAGTTTCAGAATGTCAGGGTGGCAAAATTCTAGAATCCTTGTGTGTCTGAACTCGAGAGTCATTCAATGTCCACATTCCAGAACTCTGGATGTCGGAAATATAGAAGCACCAAATGTCTGCATTCTAGAATCGGAATGTGGCGGAATTGTAGAATGCACAGCACGGCGGAATTTTAAAGTCCTAAAATGCCTGCTATATGGAAGTCAAGGTGTCTGACCTCCAGAATGTTACTAAGACAGCATTCTACCGTTCTGAGAAATTCTGGGTTCTAGAATCAATGGATGGCAGAGTTCTGGAATGTCAGGGTGTTCAAACTCAAGAATACTTGCGTGTCTGAACTCGAGAGTCATTCAATGTCCACATTGAGCATCACAGGGTGTCTGAATTCCAGAAGCACCAAATGTCTGCATTCTAGAATCGGAATGTGGCGGAATTCTAGAATGCACAGCACGGCGGAATTCGAATGTCCTAAAATGCCTGCTATCCGGAAGTTAAGGTGTCTGAAATCCAGAATGCTACCACGTCAGAATTATACCATTCTGAAAGATTCTGGGATCTAGAATCAATGGACGGCTGAGTTCCAGAATGTCAGGGTTTCCAAACTCTAGAATCCTTGCATGTCTGAACTCGAGAGTCATTCAATATCCACATTCCAGGACTCTGGATGTCTGAAATATAGAAGCACCAAATGTCTGCATTCTAGAATCGGAATGTGGCGGAATTGTAGAATGCACAGCCCGACAGAATTCTAAAGTCCTAAAATGCCTGCTATTCGGAAGTTAAGGTGTCTGACATCCAGAATGTTACTAGGTCAGCATTCTACCGTTCTGAGAGATTCTGGGTTCTAGAATCAATGGACGGCAGAGTTCTGGAATGTCAGGGTGTCCAAACTCTAGAATCCTTCCGTGTCTGAACTCGAGAGTCATTCAATGTCCACATTCCAGAACTCTGGATGTCTGAATTATAGAAGCACCAAATGTCTGCATTCTAGAATCGGAATGTGGCGGAATTCTAGAATGCACAGCACGGCGGAATTCTAAAGTCCTAAAATGCTTGCTATCCGGAAGTTAAGGTGTCTGACATCAAGAATGCTACCAAGTCAGAATTATACCATTCTAAAAGATTCTGGGATCTAGAATCAATGGACAGCTGAGTTCCAGAATATCAGGGTGGCAAAACTCTAGAATCCTTGCGTGTCTGAACTCGAGAGTCATTCAATGTCCACATTCCAGAACTCTGGATGTCTGAATTATAGAAGGGCCAAATGTCTGCATTCTAGAATCGGAATGTGGCGGAATTCTAGAATGCACAGAACGGAGGAATTCTAAAGTCCTAAAATGCCTGCTATTCGGAAGTTAAGGTGTCTGACATCCAGAATGTTACTAGGTCAGCATTCTACCGTTCTGAGAGATTCTGGGTACTAGAATCAATGGACGGCAGAGATCTGGAATGTCAGGGTGTCCAAACTCTAGAATCCTTGCGTGTCTGAACTCGAGAGTCATTCAATGCCCACATTCCGGATCACAGGGTGTCTGAATTCCAGAAGCACCAAATGTCTGCATTCTAGAATTGGAATGTGGTGGAATTATAGAATGCACAGCACGGCGGAATTCTAAAGTCCTAAAATGCCTGCTATCCGGAAGTTAAGGTGTGTGACATCCAGAATGGTACCACATCAGAATTATACCATTCTGAAACATTCTGGGATCTAGAATCAATGGACGGCCGAGTTCCAGAATGTCAGGGTGGCAAAACTCTAGAATCCTTGCGTGTCTGAACTCGAGAGTCATTCAATGTCCACATTCCAGAACTCTGGATGTCTGAATTATAGAAGCACCAAATGTCTGCATTCTAGAATCGGAATGTGGCGGAATTCTAGAATTCACAGTACGGCGGAATTCTAAAGTCCTAAAATGCCTGCTATCCGGAAGTTAACGTGTCTGACATCAAGAATGCTACCAATTCAGAATTATAACATTCTGAAACATTCTGGGATCTAGAATCAATGGACGGCTGAGTTCCAGAATGCGAGGATGTCAAAACTCTAGAATCCTGGCGGGTCTGAACTCGAGAGTCATTCAATGTCCACATTCCAGAACTCTGGATGTCTGAAATATAGAAGCACCAAATGTCTGCATTCTAGAATCGGAATGTGGCGGAATTCTAGAATGCACAGCACAGCGGAATTTTAAAGTCCTAAAACGCCTGCTATTCTGAAGTCAAGGTGTCTGACATCCAGAATGTTACTAAGTCAGCATTCTACCGTTCTGAGAAATTCTCGGTTCTATAATCAATGGATGGCAGAGTTCTGGAATGTCAGGGTGTTCAAACTCAAGAATACTTGCGTGTCTGAACTCGAGAGTCATTCAATGTCCACATTCTGCATCACAGGGTGTCTGAATTCTAGAAGCACCAAATGTCTGCATTCTAGAATCGGAATGTGGCGGAATTCTAGAATGCACAGCACAGCGGAATTCGAATGTCCTAAAATGCCTGCTATCCGGAAGTTAAGGTGTCTGACATCCAGAATGCTACCACGTCAGAATGATACCATTCTGAAACATTCTGGGATCTAGAATCAATGGATGGCTGAGTTCCAGAATGTCAGGGTGGCAAAACTCTAGAATCCTTGCGTGTCTGAACTCGAGAGTCATTCAGTGTCCACATTCCAGAACTCTGGATGTCTGAATTATAGAAGCACCAAATGTCTGCTTTCTAGAATCGGAATGTGGCGGAATTCTAGAATGCACAGCACGGCGGAAATCTAAAGTCCTAAAATGCCTGCTATCCGGAAGTTAATGTGTCTGACATCAAGAATGCTACCACGTCAGAATTTTACCATTCTGAAACATTCTGTGATCTAGAATCAATGGACGGCTGAGTTCCAGAATGTCAGTGTGGCAAAACTCTAGAATCCTTGCGTGTCTGAACTCGAGAGTCATTCAATGTCCACATTCCAGAACTCTGGATGTCTGAATTATAGAAGCAACAAATGTCTGCATTCTAGAATCGGAATGTGGCGGAATTCTAGAATGCACAGCACGGCGGAATTCTAAAGTCCTAAAATGCCTGCTATCCGGAAGTTAAGGTGTCTGACATCAAGAATGCTACCAAGTCAGAATTATAACATTCTGAAAGATTCTGGGATCTAGAATCAATGGACGGCTGAGTTCCAGAATGTCATGGTGGCAAAATTCTAGAATCCTTGTGTATCTGAACTCGAGAGTCATTCAATGTCCACATTCCAGAACTCTGGATGTCTGAATTATAGAAGCACCAAATGTCTGCATTCTAGAATCGGAATGTGGCGGAATACTAGAATGCACAGCACGGCAGAATTCTAAAGCCCTAAAATGCTTGCTATCCGGAAGTTAAGGTGTCTGACATCAAGAGTGCTACCAAGTCAGAATTATACCATTCTGAAAGATTCTGGGATCTAGAATCAATGGACGGCTGAGTTCCAGAATGTCAGGGTGGCAAAACTCTAGAATCCTTGCCTGTCTGAACTCGAGAGTCATTCAATGTCCACATTCCAGAACTCTGGATGTCTGAAATATAGAAGCACCAAATGTCTGCATTCTAGAATCGGAATGTGGCGGAATTGTAGAATGCACAGCACGGCGGAATTTTAAAGTCCTAAAATGCCTGCTATACGGAAGTCAAGGTGTCTGACCTCCAGAATGTTACTAAGTCAGCATTCTACCGTTCTGAGAAATTCTGGGTTCTAGAATCAATGGATGGCAGAGTTCTGGAATGTCAGGGTGTTCAAACTCAAGAATACCTGCGTGTCTGAACTCGAGAGTCATTCAATGTCCACATTCCGCATCACAGGGTGTCTGAATTCCAGAAGCACCAAATGTCTGCATTCTAGAATCGGAATGTGGCGGAATTCTAGAATGCACAGCACGGCGGAATTCGAAAGTCCTAAAATGCCTGCTATCCGGAAGTTAAGGTGTCTGAAATCCAGAATGCTACCACGTCAGAATTATACCATTCTGAAAGATTCTGGGATCTAGAATCAATGGACAGCTGAGTTCCAGAATGTCAGGGTTTCCAAACTCTAGAATCCTTGCATGTCTGAACTCGAGAGTCATTCAATATCCACATTCCAGGACTCTGGATGACTGAAATATAGAAGCACCAAATGTCTGCATTCTAGAATCGGAATGTGGTAGATTTCTAGAATGCACAGCACGACAGAATTCTAAAGTCCTAAAATGCCTGCTATTCGGAAGTTAAGGTGTCTGACATCCAGAATGTTACTAGGTCAGCATTCTACCGTTCTGAGAGATTCTGGGTTCTAGAATCAATGGACGGCAGAGTTCTGGAATGTCAGGGTGTCCAAACTCTAGAATCCTTCCGTGTCTGAATTCGAGAGTCATTCAATGTCCACATTCCAGAACTCTGGTTGTCTGAATTATAGAAGCAGCAAATGTCTGCATTCTAGAATCGGAATGTGGCGGAATTCTAGAATGCACAGCACGGCGGAATTCTAAAGTCCTAAAATGCCTGCTATCCGGAAATTAAGGTGTCTGACATCAAGAATGCTACCAAGTCAGAATTATACCATTCTGAAAGATTCTGGGATCTAGAATCAATGGACGGCTGAGTTCCAGAATGTCAGGGTGGCAAAACTCTAGAATCCTTGCGTGTCTGAACTCGAGAGTCATTCAATGTCCACATTCCAGAACTCTGGATGTCTGAATTATAGAAGCACCAAATGTCTGCATTCTAGAATCGGAATGTGGCAGAATTCAAGAATGCACAGCACGGCGGAATTCTAAAGTCCTAAAATGCCTACTAGCCGAAAGTTAAGGTGTCTGATGACCAGTATGTTACTAGGTCAGCATTCTACCGTTCTGAGAGATTCTGGGTTCTAGAATCAATGGACGGCAGAGATCTGGAATGTCAGGGTTTCCAAACTCTAGAATCCTTGCGTGTCTGAACTCGAGAGTCATTCAATGACCACATTCCGGATCACAGGGTGTCTGAATTCCAGAAGCACCAAATGTCTGCATTCTAGAATTGGAATGTGGTGGAATTCTAGAATGCACAGCACGGCGGAATTCTAAAGTCCTAAAATGCCTGCTATCCGGAAGTTAAGGTGTCTGACATCCAGAATGGTACCACATCAGAATTATAACATTCTGAAACATTCTGGGATCTAGAATCAATGGACGGCCGAGTTCCAGAATGTCAGGGTGGCAAAACTCTAGAATCCTTGCGTGTCTGAACTCGAGAGTCATTCAATGTCCACATTCCAGAACTCTGGATGTCTGAATTATAGAAGCACCAAATGTCTGCATTCTAGAATCGGAATGTGGCAGAATTCTAGAATGCACAGCACGGCGGAATTCTAAAGTCCTAAAATGCCTGCTATCCGGAAGTTAAGGTGTCTGACATCAAGAATGCTACCAAGTCAGAATTATAACATTCTGAAACATTCTGGGATCTAGAATCAATGGACGGCTGAGTTCCAGTATGCAATGGTGGCAAAACTCTAGAATCCTTGCGTGTCTGAACTCGAGAGTCATTCAATGTCCACATTCCAGAACTCTGGATGTCTGAAATATAGAAGCACCAAATGTCTGCATCCTAGAATCAGAATGTGGCGGAATTCTAGAATGCACACCACGGCGGAATTTTAAAGTCCTAAAATGCCTGCTATACGGAAGTCAAGGTGTCTGACATCCAGAATGTTACTAAGTCAGCATTCTACCGTTCTGAGAGATTCTGAGTTCTAGAATCAATGGATGGCAGAGTTCTGGAATGTCAGGGTGTTCAAACTCAAGAATACTTGCGTGTCTGAACTCGAGAGTCATTCAATGTCCACATTCCGCATCACAGGGTGTCTGAATTCCAGAAGCACGAAATGTCTGCATTCTAGAATCGGAATGTGGCGGAATTCTAGAATGCACAGCACGGCGGAATTGTAAAATAATAAAATGCCTGCTATCCGGAAGTTAAGGTGTCTGACATCCAGAATGCTACCAAGTCAGAATTATACCATTCTGAAAGATTCTGGGATCTAGAATCAATGGACGGCTGAGTTCCAGAATGTCAGGGTTTCCAAACTCTAGAATCCTTGCGTGTCTGAACTCGAGAGTCATTCAATGTCCACATTGCAGAACTCTGGATGTCTGAATTATAGAAGCACCAAATGTCCGCATTCTAGAATCAGAATGTGGCGGAATTCTAGAATGCACAGCACGGCGGAATTCTAAAGTCCTAAAATGCCTGCTATCCGGAAGTTAAGGTGTCTGACATCAAGAATGCTACCAAGTCAGAATTATACCATTCTGAAAGATTCTGGGATCTAGAATCAATGGACGGCTGAGTTCCAGAATGTCAGGGTTACCAAACTCTAGAATCCTTGCGCGTCTGAACTCGAGAGTCATTCAATGTCCACATTCCAGAACTCTGGATGTCTGAATTATAGATGCACCAAATGTCTGCAATCTAGAATCGGAATGTGGCGGAATTCTAGAATGCACTGCATGGCGGAATTCCAAACTCCAAAAATGCCTACTAGCCGAAAATTAAGGTGTCTGATGACCAGAATGTTACTAGGTCAGCATTCTACCGTTCTGAGAGATTCTGGGTTCTAGAATCAATGGACGGCAGAGTTCTGGAATGTCAGGGTGTCCAAACTCTAGAATCATTCAGTGTTTGAACTCGAGAGTCATTCAATTTCCATATTCCGGGTCACAGGGTGTCTGAATTCCAGAAGCACCAAATGTCTGTATTCTAGAATCGGAATGTGGCAGAATTCTAGAATGCACAGCACGGCGGAATTCGAAAGTCCTAAAATGCCTGCTATCCGGAAGCTAAGGTGTATGACATCCAGAATGCTACCACGTCAGAATTATACCATTCTGAAAGATTCTGGGATCTAGAATCAATGGACGGTTGAGTTCCAGAATGTCAGGGTGGCAAAACTCTAGAATCCTTTCGTGTCTGAACTCGAGAGTCATTCAATATCCACATTCCAGGACTCTGGATGTCTGAAATATAGAAGCACCAAATGTCTGCATTCTAGAATCGGAATGTGGTGGAATTCTAGAATGCACAGCACGACGGAATTCTAAAGTCCTAAAATGCCTGCTTTTCGGAAGTTAAGGTGTCTGACATCCAGAATGTTACTATGTCAGCATTCTACCGTTCTGAGAGATTCTGGGTTCTAGAATCAATGGACGGCAGAGTTCTGGAATGTCAGGGTGTCAAAACTCTAGAATCCTTCCGTGTTTGAACTCGTGAGTCATTCAATGTCCACATTCTGGATCACAGGGTGTCTGAATTCCAGAAGCACCAAATGTCTGCATTCTAGAATCGGAATGTGGCGGAATTCTAGAATGCACAACACGGCAGAATTGTGAAGTCCTTAAATTCCTGATATTCGGAAGTTAAGGAGTCTGACATCCAGAATGTTACTAGGTCAGCATTCTACCGTTCTGAGAGATTCTGGGTTCTAGAATCAATGGACGGCAGATTTCTGGAATGTCAGGTTGTCCAAACTCAAGAATCCTTCCGTGTCTGAACTCCTGAGTCATTCAATGTCCACATTCCGGATCACAGAGTGTCTGAATTCCAGAAGCACCAAATGTCTGCATTCTAGAAGCGGAAAGTGGCGGAATTCTAGAATGCACAGCACGGCGTAATTCGAAAGTCCAAAAATGCCTGCTATCGGGAAGTTAAGGTGTCTGACATCCAGAATGCTACCACGTCAGAATTATAACATTCTGAAAGATTCTGGGATCTAGAATCAATGGAGAGCTGAGTTCCACAATGTCAGGGTGGCAAAACTCTAGAATCCTTGCGTGTCTGAACTCGAGAGTCATTCAATGTCCACATTCCAGAACTCTGGATGTCTGAATCATAGAAGCACCAAATGTCTGCATTCTAGAATCGGAATGTGGCGGAATTCTAGAACGCACAGCAAGGCGGAATTCTAAAATCCTAAAATGCCTACTATCCGGAAGTTAACGTGTCTGAAATCAAGAATGCTACCAAGTCAGAATTATACCATTCTGAAAGATTCTGGGATCTAGAATCAATGGACGGCTGAGTTCCAGAATATCAGGGTGGCAAAGCTCTGGAATCCTTGCGTGTCTGAACTCGAGGGTCATTCAATGTCCACATTCCAGATCTCTGGATGTCTGAATTATAGAAGCACCAAATGTCTGCATTCTAGAATCGGAATGTGGCGGAATTCTAGAATGCACAGCACCGCGCCAATTCTAAAGTCCTAAAATGCCTGCTATCCGGAAGTTAATGTGTCTGACATCAAGAATGCTACCTAGTCAGAATTATACCATTCTGAAAGATTCTGGGATCTAGAATCAATGGACGGCTGAGTTCCAGAATGTCAGGGTGGCAAAATTCCAGAATCCTTGTGTCTGAACTCGAGAGTCATTCAATGTCCACATTCCAGAACTCTGGATGTCTGAAGTATGGAAGCACCAAATGTCTGCATTCAAGAATTGGAATGTGGCGGAATTCTAGAATGCACAGCACGGCGGAATTCTAAAGTCCTAAAATGCCTACTAGCCGAAAGTTAAGGTGTCTGATAACCAGTATCTTACTAGGTCAGCATTCTACCGTTCTGAGAGATTCTGGGTTCTAGAATCAATGGACGGCAGAGATCTGGAATGTCAGGGTGTCCAAACTCTAGAATCCTTGCGTGTCTGAACTCGAGAGTCATTCAATGTCCACATTCCGGATCACAGGGTGTCTGAATTCCAGAAGCACCAAATGTCTGCATTCTGGAATCGGAATGTGGTAGAATTCTAGAATGCACAGCACGGCGGAATTCTAAAGTCCTAAAATGCCTGCTATCCGGAAGTTAAGGTGTCTGACATCAAGAATGTTACCACGTCAGAATTATACCATTCTGAAACATTCTGGGATCTAGAATCAATGGACGGCTGAGTTCCAGAATATCAGGGTGACAAAATTCTAGAATCCTGGTGTGTCTGAACTCGAGAGTCATTCAATGTCCACATTCCAGAACTCTGGATGTCTGAATTATAGAAGCACCAAATGTCTGCATTCTAGAATCGGAATGTGGCGGAATTCTAGAATGCACAGCACGGCGGAATTCTAAAGTCCTAAAATGCCTGCTATCCGGAAATTAAGGTGTCTGACATCAAGAATGCTACCAAGTCAGAATTATACCATTCTGAAATATTCTGGGATCTAGAATCAATGGACGGCTGAGTTCCAGAATATCAGGGTGACAAAATTCTAGAATCCTGGTGTGTCTGAACTCGAGAGTCATTCAATGTCCACATTCCAGAACTCTGGATGTCTGAAATATAGAAGAACCAAATGTCTGCATTCTAGAATCGGAATGTGGCGGAGTTCTAGAATGCACAGCACGGCGGAATTTTAAAGTCCTAAAATGCCTGCTATCCGGAAGTTAAGGTGTCTGACATCCAGAATGCTAGCACGTCAGAATTATAACGTTCTGAAAGATTCTGGGATCTAGAATCAATGGACGGCTGAGTTCCAGAATGCAAGGGTGGCAAAACTCTAGAATCCTTGCATGTCTGAACTCGAGAGTCATTCAATGTCCACATTCCAGAACTCTGGATGTCTGAAATATAGAAGCACCAAATGTCTGCATTCTAGAATCAGAATGTGGCGGAATTCTATAATGCACAGCACGGCGGAATTTTAAAGTCCTAAAATGCCTGCTATACGGAAGTCAAGGTGTCTGACATCCAGAATGTTACTAAGTCAGCATTCTACCGTTCTGAGAGATTCTGAGTTCTAGAATCAATGGATGGCAGAGTTCTGGAATGTCAGGGTGTTCAAACTCAAGAATACTTGCGTGTCTGAACTCGAGAGTCATTCAATGTCCACATTCCGCATCACAGGGTGTCTGAATTCCAGAAGCACCAAATGTCTGCATTCTAGTATCGGAATGTGGCGGAATTCTAGAATGCACACCACGGTGGAATTCTAAAATCATAAAATGCCTGCTATCCGGGAGTTAAGGTGTCTGACATCAAGAATGCTACCAAGTCAGAATTAAACCATTCTGAAAGATTCTGGGATCTAGAATCAATGGACGGCTGAGTTCCAGAATGTCAGGGTGGCAAAACTCTAGAATCCTTGCGTGTCTGAACTCGAGAGTCATTCAATGTCCACATTCCAGAACTCTGGATGTCTGAATTACAGAAGCACCAAATGTCTGCATTCTAGAATCGGAATGTGGCGGAATTCTAGAATGCACAGCACGGCGGAATTCTAAAGTCCTAAAATTCCTACTAGCCGAAAGGTAAGGTGTCTGATGACCAGAATGTTACTAGGTCAGCATTCTACCATTCTGAGAGATTCTGGGTTCTTGAATCAATGGACGGCAGAGTTCTGGAATGTCAGGGTGTCCAAACTCTAGAATACTTCGGTGTTTGAATTCGAGAGTCATTCAATTTCCATATTCCGGGTCACAGTGTGAGTGAATTCCAGAAGCACCAAATGTCTGCATTCTAGAATCGGAATGTGGCGGAATTCTAGAATGCACAGCACGGCGGAATTCTAAAGTCCTAAAATGCCTGCTATCCGGAAGTTAAGGTGTCTGACATCCAGAATGCTACCACGTCAGAATTATACCATTCTGGGATCTAGAATCAATGGACGGCTGAGTTCCAGAATGTCAGGGTGGCAAAACTGTAGAATCCTGGCGTGTCTGAACTCGAGAGTCATTCAATGTCCACATTCCAGAACTCTGGATGTCTGAATTATAGAAGCACAAAATGTCTGCATTTTAGAATCGGAATGTGGCGGAATTCTAGAATGCACAGCACGGCGGAATTCTAAAGTTCTAAAATGCCTGCTATCCGGAAGTTAAGGTGTCTGACATCAAGAATGCTACCACGTCAGAATTATACCATTCTGAAACATTCTGGGATCTAGAATAAATGGACGGCTGAGTTCCAGAATGTCAGGGTGGCAAAACTCTAGAATCCTTGCGTGTCTGAACTCTAGAGTCATTCAATATCCATATTCCAGGACTCTGGATGTCTGAAATATAGAAGCACCAAATGTCTGCATTCTAGAATCGGAATGTGGCGGAATTCTAGAATGCACAGCACGACGGAATTCTAAAGTCCTAAAATGCCTCCTATTCGGAAGTTACGGTGTCTGACATCCAGAATGTTACTATGTCAGCATTCTGCCGTTCTGAGAGATTCTGGGTTCTAGAATCAATGGACGGCAGAGTTCTGGAATGTCAGGGTGTCAAAACTCTAGAATCCTTCCGTGTCTGAACTCGTGAGTCATTCAATGTCCACATTCCGGATCACAGGGTGTCTGAATTCCAGAAGCACCAAATGTCTGCATTCTAGAATCGGAATGTGGCGGAATTCTAGAATGCACAACACGGCAGAATTCTGAAGTCCTTAAATGCCTGATATTCGGAAGTTAAGGAGTCTGACATCCAGAATGTTACTAGGTCAGCATTCTACCGTTCTGAGAGATTCTGGGTTCTAGAATCAATGGACGGCAGAGTTCTGGAATGTCAGGGTGTCCAAACTCAAGAATCCTTCCGTGTCTGAACTCCTGAGTCATTCAATGTCCACATTCCGGATCACAGAGTGTCTGAATTCCAGAAGCACCAAATGTCTGCATTCTAGAAGCGGAATGTGGCGGAATTCTAGAATGCACAGCACGACAGAATTCTAAAGTCCTAAAATGCCTGCTATCCGGAAGTTAAGGTGTCTGACATCAAGAATGCTACCAAGTCAGAATTATAACTTTCTGAATAATTCTGGGATCTAGAATCAATGGACGGCTGAGTTCCAGAATGCGAGGGTGGCAAAACTCTAGAATCCTTGCGTGTCTGAACTCGAGAGTCATTCAATGTCCACATTCCAGAACTCTGGATGTCTGAAATATAGAAGCACCAAATGTCTGCATTCTAGAATCGGAATGTGGCGGAATTCTAGAATGCACAGCACAGCGGAATTTTAAAGTGCTAAAATGCCTGCTATACGGAAGTCAAGGTTTTTGACATCCAGAATGTTACTAAGTCAGCATTCTACCGTTCTGAGAGATTCTCGGTTCTAGAATCAATGGATGGCAGAGTTCTGGAATGTCAGGGTGTTCAAACTCAAGAATACTTGCGTGTCTGAACTCGAGAGTCATTCAATGTCCACATTCCGCATCACAGGGTGTCTGAATTCCAGAAGCACCAAATGTCTGCATTCTAGAATCGGAATGTGGCGGAATTCTAGAATGCACAGCACGGCGGAATTCGAAAGTCCTAAAATGCCTGCTATCCGGAAGTTAAGGTGTCTGACATCCAGAATGCTACCACGTCAGAATTATACCATTCTGAAACATTCTGGGATCTAGAATCAATGGACGGCTGAATTCCAGAATGTCAGGGTGGCAAAACTCTAGAATCCTTGCGTGTCTGAACTCGAGAGTCATTCAATGTCCACATTCCAGAACTCTGGATGTCTGAATTATAGAAGCACCAAATGTCTGCATTCTAGAATCGGATTGTGGCAGAATTCAAGAATGCACAGCACGGCGGAATTCTAAAGTCCTAAAATGCCTACTAGCCGAAAGTTAAGGTGTCTGATGACCAGTATGTTACTAGGTCAGCATTCTACCGTTCTGAGAGATTCTGGGTTCTAGAATCAATGGACGGCAGAGATCTGGAATGTCAGGGTGTCCAAACTCTAGAATCCTTGCGTGTCTGAACTCGAGAGTCATTCAATGACCACATTCCGGATCACAGGGTGTCTGAATTCCAGAAGCACCAAATGTCTGCATTCTAGAATCGGAATGTGGTGGAATTCTAGAATGCACAGCACGGCGGAATTCTAAAGTCCTAAAATGCCTGCTATCCGGAAGTTAAGGTGTCTGACATCCAGAATGGTACCACATCAGAATTATAACATTCTGAAACATTCTGGGATCTAGAATCAATGGACGGCCGAGTTCCAGAATGTCAGGGTGGCAAAACTCTAGAATCCTTGCGTGTCTGAACTCGAGAGTCATTCAATGTCCACATTCCAGAACTCTGGATGTCTGAATTATAGAAGCACCAAATGTCTGCATTCTAGAATCGGAATGTGGCAGAATTCTAGAATGCACAGCACGGCGGAATTCTAAAGTCCTAAAATGCCTGCTATCCGGAAGTTAAGGTGTCTGACATCAAGAATGCTACCAAGTCAGAATTATAACATTCTGAAACATTCTGGGATCTAGAATCAATGGACGGCTGAGTTCCAGTATGCAATGGTGGCAAAACTCTAGAATCCTTGCGTGTCTGAACTCGAGAGTCATTCAATGTCCACATTCCAGAACTCTGGATGTCTGAAATATAGAAGCACCAAATGTCTGCATCCTAGAATCAGAATGTGGCGGAATTCTAGAATGCACACCACGGCGGAATTTTAAAGTCCTAAAATGCCTGCTATACGGAAGTCAAGGTGTCTGACATCCAGAATGTTACTAAGTCAGCATTCTACCGTTCTGAGAGATTCTGAGTTCTAGAATCAATGGATGGCAGAGTTCTGGAATGTCAGGGTGTTCAAACTCAAGAATACTTGCGTGTCTGAACTCGAGAGTCATTCAATGTCCACATTCCGCATCACAGGGTGTCTGAATTCCAGAAGCACGAAATGTCTGCATTCTAGAATCGGAATGTGGCGGAATTCTAGAATGCACAGCACGGCGGAATTGTAAAATAATAAAATGCCTGCTATCCGGAAGTTAAGGTGTCTGACATCCAGAATGCTACCAAGTCAGAATTATACCATTCTGAAAGATTCTGGGATCTAGAATCAATGGACGGCTGAGTTCCAGAATGTCAGGGTTTCCAAACTCTAGAATCCTTGCGTGTCTGAACTCGAGAGTCATTCAATGTCCACATTGCAGAACTCTGGATGTCTGAATTATAGAAGCACCAAATGTCCGCATTCTAGAATCAGAATGTGGCGGAATTCTAGAATGCACAGCACGGCGGAATTCTAAAGTCCTAAAATGCCTGCTATCCGGAAGTTAAGGTGTCTGACATCAAGAATGCTACCAAGTCAGAATTATACCATTCTGAAAGATTCTGGGATCTAGAATCAATGGACGGCTGAGTTCCAGAATGTCAGGGTTACCAAACTCTAGAATCCTTGCGCGTCTGAACTCGAGAGTCATTCAATTTCCACATTCCAGAACTCTGGATGTCTGAATTATAGATGCACCAAATGTCTGCAATCTAGAATCGGAATGTGGCGGAATTCTAGAATGCACTGCATGGCGGAATTCCAAACTCCAAAAATGCCTACTAGCCGAAAATTAAGGTGTCTGATGACCAGAATGTTACTAGGTCAGCATTCTACCGTTCTGAGAGATTCTGGGTTCTAGAATCAATGGACGGCAGAGTTCTGGAATGTCAGGGTGTCCAAACTCTAGAATCCTTCAGTGTTTGAACTCGAGAGTCATTCAATTTCCATATTCCGGGTCACAGGGTGTCTGAATTCCAGAAGCACCAAATGTCTGTATTCTAGAATCGGAATGTGGCAGAATTCTAGAATGCACAGCACGGCGGAATTCGAAAGTCCTAAAATGCCTGCTATCCGGAAGCTAAGGTGTATGACATCCAGAATGCTACCACGTCAGAATTATACCATTCTGAAAGATTCTGGGATCTAGAATCAATGGACGGTTGAGTTCCAGAATGTCAGGGTGGCAAAACTCTAGAATCCTTTCGTGTCTGAACTCGAGAGTCATTCAATATCCACATTCCAGGACTCTGGATGTCTGAAATATAGAAGCACCAAATGTCTGCATTCTAGAATCGGAATGTGGTGGAATTCTAGAATGCACAGCACGACGGAATTCTAAAGTCCTAAAATGCCTGCTTTTCGGAAGTTAAGGTGTCTGACATCCAGAATGTTACTATGTCAGCATTCTACCGTTCTGAGAGATTCTGGGTTCTAGAATCAATGGACGGCAGAGTTCTGGAATGTCAGGGTGTCAAACCTCTAGAATCCTTCCGTGTTTGAACTCGTGAGTCATTCAATGTCCACATTCTGGATCACAGGGTGTCTGAATTCCAGAAGCACCAAATGTCTGCATTCTAGAATCGGAATGTGGCGGAATTCTAGAATGCACAACACGGCAGAATTGTGAAGTCCTTAAATTCCTGATATTCGGAAGTTAAGGAGTCTGACATCCAGAATGTTACTAGGTCAGCATTCTACCGTTCTGAGAGATTCTGGGTTCTAGAATCAATGGACGGCAGATTTCTGGAATGTCAGGTTGTCCAAACTCAAGAATCCTTCCGTGTCTGAACTCCTGAGTCATTCAATGTCCACATTCCGGATCACAGAGTGTCTGAATTCCAGAATCACCAAATGTCTGCATTCTAGAAGCGGAAAGTGGCGGAATTCTAGAATGCACAGCACGGCGTAATTCGAAAGTCCAAAAATGCCTGCTATCGGGAAGTTAAGGTGTCTGACATCCAGAATGCTACCACGTCAGAATTATAACATTCTGAAAGATTCTGGGATCTAGAATCAATGGAGAGCTGAGTTCCACAATGTCAGGGTGGCAAAACTCTAGAATCCTTGCGTGTCTGAACTCGAGAGTCATTCAATGTCCACATTCCAGAACTCTGGATGTCTGAATCATAGAAGCACCAAATGTCTGCATTCTAGAATCGGAATGTGGCGGAATTCTAGAACGCACAGCAAGGCGGAATTCTAAAATCCTAAAATGCCTACTATCCGGAAGTTAACGTGTCTGAAATCAAGAATGCTACCAAGTCAGAATTATACCATTCTGAAAGATTCTGGGATCTAGAAACAATGGACGGCTGAGTTCCAGAATATCAGGGTGGCAAAGCTCTGGAATCCTTGCGTGTCTGAACTCGAGGGTCATTCAATGTCCACATTCCAGATCTCTGGATGTCTGAATTATAGAAGCACCAAATGTCTGCATTCTAGAATCGGAATGTGGCGGAATTCTAGAATGCACAGCACCGCGCCAATTCTAAAGTCCTAAAATGCCTGCTATCCGGAAGTTAATGTGTCTGACATCAAGAATGCTACCAAGTCAGAATTATACCATTCTGAAAGATTCTGGGATCTAGAATCAATGGACGGCTGAGTTCCAGAATGTCAGGGTGGCAAAATTCCAGAATCCTTGTGTCTGAACTCGAGAGTCATTCAATGTCCACATTCCAGAACTCTGGATGTCTGAAGTATGGAAGCACCAAATGTCTGCATTCAAGAATCGGAATGTGGCGGAATTCTAGAATGCACAGCACGGCGGAATTCTAAAGTCCTAAAATGCCTACTAGCCGAAAGTTAAGGTGTCTGATAACCAGTATCTTACTAGGTCAGCATTCTACCGTTCTGAGAGATTCTGGGTTCTAGAATCAATGGACGGCAGAGATCTGGAATGTCAGGGTGTCCAAACTCTAGAATCCTTGCGTGTCTGAACTCGAGAGTCATTCAATGTCAACATTCCGGATCACAGGGTGTCTGAATTCCAGAAGCACCAAATGTCTGCATTCTGGAATCGGAATGTGGTAGAATTCTAGAATGCACAGCACGGCGGAATTCTAAAGTCCTAAAATGCCTGCTATCCGGAAGTTAAGGTGTCTGACATCAAGAATGTTACCACGTCAGAATTATACCATTCTGAAACATTCTGGGATCTAGAATCAATGGACGGCTGAGTTCCAGAATATCAGGGTGACAAAATTCTAGAATCCTGGTGTGTCTGAACTCGAGAGTCATTCAATGTCCACATTCCAGAACTCTGGATGTCTGAATTATAGAAGCACCAAATGTCTGCATTCTAGAATCGGAATGTGGCGGAATTCTAGATGCACAGCACGGCGGAATTCTAAAGTCCTAAAATGCCTGCTATCCGGAAATTAAGGTGTCTGACATCAAGAATGCTACCAAGTCAGAATTATACCATTCTGAAATATTCTGGGATCTAGAATCAATGGACGGCTGAGTTCCAGAATATCAGGGTGACAAAATTCTAGAATCCTGGTGTGTCTGAACTCGAGAGTCATTCAATGTCCACATTCCAGAACTCTGGATGTCTGAAATATAGAAGAACCAAATGTCTGCATTCTAGAATCGGAATGTGGCGGAGTTCTAGAATGCACAGCACGGCGGAATTTTAAAGTCCTAAAATGCCTGCTATCCGGAAGTTAAGGTGTCTGACATCCAGAATGCTAGCACGTCAGAATTATAACGTTCTGAAAGATTCTGGGATCTAGAATCAATGGACGGCTGAGTTCCAGAATGCAAGGGTGGCAAAACTCTAGAATCCTTGCATGTCTGAACTCGAGAGTCATTCAATGTCCACATTCCAGAACTCTGGATGTCTGAAATATAGAAGCACCAAATGTCTGCATTCTAGAATCAGAATGTGGCGGAATTCTATAATGCACAGCACGGCGGAATTTTAAAGTCCTAAAATGCCTGCTATACGGAAGTCAAGGTGTCTGACATCCAGAATGTTACTAAGTCAGCATTCTACCGTTCTGAGAGATTCTGAGTTCTAGAATCAATGGATGGCAGAGTTCTGGAATGTCAGGGTGTTCAAACTCAAGAATACTTGCGTGTCTGAACTCGAGAGTCATTCAATGTCCACATTCCGCATCACAGGGTGTCTGAATTCCAGAAGCACCAAATGTCTGCATTCTAGTATCGGAATGTGGCGGAATTCTAGAATGCACACCACGGTGGAATTCTAAAATCACAAAATGCCTGCTATCCGGGAGTTAAGGTGTCTGACATCAAGAATGCTACCAAGTCAGAATTAAACCATTCTGAAAGATTCTGGGATCTAGAATCAATGGACGGCTGAGTTCCAGAATGTCAGGGTGGCAAAACTCTAGAATCCTTGCGTGTCTGAACTCGAGAGTCATTCAATGTCCACATTCCAGAACTCTGGATGTCTGAATTACAGAAGCACCAAATGTCTGCATTCTAGAATCGGAATGTGGCGGAATTCTAGAATGCACAGCACGGCGGAATTCTAAAGTCCTAAAATTCCTACTAGCCGAAAGGTAAGGTGTCTGATGACCAGAATGTTACTAGGTCAGCATTCTACCGTTCTGAGAGATTCTGGGTTCTTGAATCAATGGACGGCAGAGTTCTGGAATGTCAGGGTGTCCAAACTCTAGAATACTTCGGTGTTTGAACTCGAGAGTCATTCAATTTCCATATTCCGGGTCACAGTGTGAGTGAATTCCAGAAGCACCAAATGTCTGCATTCTAGAATCGGAATGTGGCGGAATTCTAGAATGCACAGCACGGCGGAATTCTAAAGTCCTAAAATGCCTGCTATCCGGAAGTTAAGGTGTCTGACATCCAGAATGCTACCACGTCAGAATTATACCATTCTGGGATCTAGAATCAATGGACGGCTGAGTTCCAGAATGTCAGGGTGGCAAAACTGTAGAATCCTGGCGTGTCTGAACTCGAGAGTCATTCAATGTCCACATTCCAGAACTCTGGATGTCTGAATTATAGAAGCACCAAATGTCTGCATTTTAGAATCGGAATATGGCGGAATTCTAGAATGCACAGCACGGCGGAATTCTAAAGTTCTAAAATGCCTGCTATCCGTAAGTTAAGGTGTCTGACATCAAGAATGCTACCACGTCAGAATTATACCATTCTGAAACATTCTGGGATCTAGAATAAATGGACGGCTGAGTTCCAGAATGTCAGGGTGGCAAAACTCTAGAATCCTTGCGTGTCTGAACTCTAGAGTCATTCAATATCCACATTCCAGGACTCTGGATGTCTGAAATATAGAAGCACCAAATGTCTGCATTCTAGAATCGGAATGTGGCGGAATTCTAGAATGCACAGCACGACGGAATTCTAAAGTCCTAAAATGCCTCCTATTCGGAAGTTACGGTGTCTGACATCCAGAATGTTACTATGTCAGCATTCTGCCGTTCTGAGAGATTCTGGGTTCTAGAATCAATGGACGGCAGAGTTCTGGAATGTCAGGGTGTCAAAACTCTAGAATCCTTCCGTGTCTGAACTCGTGAGTCATTCAATGTCCACATTCCGGATCACAGGGTGTCTGAATTCCAGAAGCACCAAATGTCTGCATTCTAGAATCGGAATGTGGCGGAATTCTAGAATGCACAACACGGCAGAATTCTGAAGTCCTTAAATGCCTGATATTCGGAAGTTAAGGAGTCTGACATCCAGAATGTTACTAGGTCAGCATTCTACCGTTCTGAGAGATTCTGGGTTCTAGAATCAATGGACGGCAGAGATCTGGAATGTCAGGGTGTCCAAACTCAAGAATCCTTCCGTGTCTGAACTCCTGAGTCATTCAATGTCCACATTCCGGATCACAGAGTGTCTGAATTCCAGAAGCACCAAATGTCTGCATTCTAGAAGCGGAATGTGGCGGAATTCTAGAATGCACAGCACGACAGAATTCTAAAGTCCTAAAATGCCTGCTATCCGGAAGTTAAGGTGTCTGACATCAAGAATGCTACCAAGTCAGAATTATAACTTTCTGAAACATTCTGGGATCTAGAATCAATGGACGGCTGAGTTCCAGAATGCGAGGGTGGCAAAACTCTAGAATCCTTGCGTGTCTGAACTCGAGAGTCATTCAATGTCCACATTCCAGAACTCTGGATGTCTGAAATATAGAAGCACCAAATGTCTGCATTCTAGAATCGGAATGTGGCGGAATTCTAGAATGCACAGCACAGCGGAATTTTAAAGTCCTAAAATGCCTGCTATACGGAAGTCAAGGTTTTTGACATCCAGAATGTTACTAAGTCAGCATTCTACCGTTCTGAGAGATTCTCGGTTCTAGAATCAATGGATGGCAGAGTTCTGGAATGTCAGGGTGTTCAAACTCAAGAATACTTGCGTGTCTGAACTCGAGAGTCATTCAATGTCCACATTCCGCATCACAGGGTGTCTGAATTCCAGAAGCACCAAATGTCTGCATTCTAGAATCGGAATGTGGCGGAATTCTAGAATGCACAGCACGGCGGAATTCGAAAGTCCTAAAATGCCTGCTATCCGGAAGTTAAGGTGTCTGACATCCAGAATGCTACCACGTCAGAATTATACCATTCTGAAACATTCTGGGATCTAGAATCAATGGACGGCTGAATTCCAGAATGTCAGGGTGGCAAAACTCTAGAATCCTGGCGTGTCTGAACTCGAGAGTCATTCAATGTCCACATTCCAAAACTCTGGATATCTGAATAATAGAAGCACCAAATGTCTGCATTCTAGAATCGGAATGTGGCGGAATTCTAGAATGCACAGCACGGCGGAATTCTAAAGTCCTAAAATGCCTGCTATCCGGAAGTTAAGGTGTCTGACATCAAGAATGCTACCACGTCAGAATTATACCATTCCGAAACATTCTGTGATCTAGAATCAATGGACGGCTGAGTTCCAGAATGTCAGGGTGGCAAAACCCTAGAATCCTTGCGTGTCTGAACTCGAGAGTCATTCAATGTCCACATTCCAGAACTCTGGATGTCTGAATTATAGAAGCACCAAATGTCTGCATTCTAGAATCGGAATGTGGCGGAATTCTAGAATGCACAGCACGGCGGAATTCTAAAGTCCTAAAATGCCTGCTATCCGGAAGTTAAGGTGTCTGACATCAAGAATGCTACCAAGACAGAATTATACCATTCTGAAAGATTCTGGGATCTAGAATCAATGGACGGCTGAGTTCCAGAATGTCAGGGTGGCAAAATTCTATAATCCTTGTGTGTCTGAACTCGAGAGTCATTCAATGTCCACATTCCAGAACTCTGGATGTCTGAATTATAGAAGCACCAAATGTCTGCATTCTAGAATCGGAATGTGGCGGAATACTAGAATGCACAGCACGGCGGAATTCTAAAGCCCTAAAATGCCTGCTATCCGGAAGTTAAGGTGTCTGACATCAAGAGTGCTACCAAGTCAGAATTATAACATTCTGAAAGATTCTGGGATCTAGAATCAATGGACGGCTGAGTTCCAGAATGTCAGGGTGGCAAAACTCTAGAATCCTTGCCTGTCTGAACTCGAGAGTCATTCAATGTCCACATTCCAGAACTCTGGATGTCTGAAATATAGAAGCACCAAATGTCTGCATTCTAGAATCGGAATGTGGCGGAATTGTAGAATGCACAGCACGGCGGAATTTTAAAGTCCTAAAATGCCTGCTATACGGAAGTCAAGGTATCTGACCTCCAGAATGTTACTAAGTCAGCATTCTACCGTTCTGAGAAATTCTGGGTTCTAGAATCAATGGATGGCAGAGTTCTGGAATGTCAGGGTGTTCAAACTCAAGAATACTTGCGTGTCTGAACTCGAGAGTCATTCAATGTCCACATTCCGCATCACAGGGTGTCTGAATTCCAGAAGCACCAAATGTCTGCATTCTAGAATCGGAATGTGGCGGAATTCTAGAATGCACAGCACGGCGGAATTCGAAAGTCCTAAAATGCCTGCTATCCGGAAGTTAAGGTGTCTGACATCCAGAATGCTACCACGTCAGAATTATACCATTCTGAAAGATTCTGGGATCTAGAATCAATGGACGGCTGAGTTCCAGAATGTCAGGGTTTCCAAACTCTAGAATCCTTGCATGTCTGAACTCGAGAGTCATTCAATATCCACATTCCAGGACTCTGGATGTCTGAAATATAGAAGCACAAAATGTCTGCATTCTAGAATCGGAATGTGGTAGAATTCTAGAATGCACAGCACGACAGAATTCTAAAGTCCTAAAATGCCTGCTATTCGGAAGTTAAGGTGTCTGACATCCAGAATGTTACTAGGTCAGCATTCTACCGTTCTGAGAGATTCTGGGTTCTAGAATCAATGGACGGCAGAGTTCTGGAATGTCAGGGTGTCCAAACTCTAGAATCCTTCAGTGTTTGAACTCGAGAGTCATTCAATTTCCATATTCCGTGTCACAGGGTGACTGAATTCCAGAATCACAAAATGTCTGCATTCTAGAATCGGAATGTGGCGGAAATCTAGAATGCACAGCACGACGGAATTCTAAAGTCCTAAAATGCCTACTAGCCGAAAGTTAAGGTGTCTGATGACCAGAATGTTACTAGGTCAGCATTCTACCGTTCTGAGAGATTCTGGGTTCTAGAATCAATGGACGGCAGAGATCTGGCATGTCAGGGTGTCCAAACACTAGAATCCTTGCGTGTCTGAACTCGAGAGTCATTCAATGTCCACATTCCGGATCACAGGGTGTCTGAATTCCAGAAGCACCAAATGTCTGCATTCTGGAATCGGAATGTGGTAGAATTCTAGAATGCACAACACGGCGGAATTCTAAAGTCCTAAAATGCCTGCTATCCGGAAGTTAAGGTGTCTGACATCAAGAATGCTTCCAAGTCAGAATTATACCATTCTGAAAGATTCTGGGATCTAGAATCAATGGACGGCTGAGTTCCAGAATGTCAGGGTGGCAAAACTCTAGAATCCTTGCGTGTCTGAACTCGAGAGTCATTCAATGTCCACATTCCAGAACTCTGGATGTCTGAATTATAGAAGCACCGAATGTCTGCATTCTAGAATCGGAATGAGGCGGAATTCTAGAATGCACAGCACGGCGGAATTCTAAAGTCCTAAAATGGCTACTAGCCGAAAGTTAAGGTGTCTGATGACCAGAATGTTACTAGGTCAGCATTCTACCGTTCTGAGAGATTCTGGGTTCTAGAATCAATGGACGGCAGAGTTCTGGAATGTCAGGGTGTCCAAATTCTAGAATCCTTCAGTGTTTGAAATCGAGAGTCATTCAGTTTCCATATTCCGGGTCACAGGGTGACTGAATTCCAGAAGACCAAATGTCTGCATTCTAGAATCGGAATGTGGCGGAATTCTAGAATGCACAGCACGGGGGAATTCGAAAGTCCTAAAATGCCTGCTATCCGGAAGTTAAGGTGTATGACATCCAGAATTCTACCACGTCAGCGTTATACCTTTCTCAAAGATTCTGGGATCTAGAATCAATGGACGGCTGAGTTCCAGAATGTCAGGGTGGAAAAACTCTAGAATCCTTGCATGTCTGAACTCGAGAGTCATTCAATGTCCACATTCCGGATCACAGGGTGTCTGAATTCCAGAAGCACCAAATGTCTGCATTCTAGAATCGGAATGTGGTAGAATTCTAGAATGCACAGCACGGTAGAATTCTAATGTCCTAAAATGCCTGCTATCCGGAAGTTAAGGTGTCTGACATCAAGAATGCTACCAAGTCAGAATTATAAAATTCTGAAAGATTCTGGGATCTAGAATCAATGGACGGCTGAGTTCCAGAATGTCAGGTTGGGAAAACTCTAGAATCATTGCGTGTCTGAACTCGAGAGTCATTCAATGTCCACATTCCAGAACTCTGGATGTCTGAATTATAGAAGCACCAAATGTCTGCATTCTAGAATCGGAATGTGGCGGAATTCTAGAATGCACAGCACCGCGCCAATTCTAAAGTCCTAAAATGCCTGCTATCCGGAAGTTAATGTGTCTGACATCAAGAATGCTACCAAGTCAGAATTACACCATTCTGAAAGATTCTGGGATCTAGAATCAATGGACGGCTGAGTTCCAGAATATCAGGGTGGCAAAATTCTAGAATCCTTGTGTGTCTGAACTCGAGAGTCATTCAATGTCCACATTAAAGAACTCTGGATGTCTGAATTATAGAAGCACCAAATGTCTGCATTCTAGAATCGGAATGTGGCGGAATTCTAGAATGCACAGCACGGCGGAATTCTAAAGTCCTAAAATGCCTACTAGCCGAAAGTTAAGGTGTCTGATGACCAGTATCTTACTAGGTCAGCATTCTACCGTTCTGAGAGATTCTGGGTTCTAGAATCAATGTACGGCAGAGATCTGGAAGGTCAGGGTGTCCAAACTCTAGAATCCTTGCGTGTCTGAACTCGAGAGTCATTCAATGTCCACATTCCGGATCACAGGGTGTCTGAATTCCAGAAGCACCAAATGTCTGCATTCTAGAATCGGAATGTGGTAGAATTCTAGAATGCACAGCACGGCGGAATTCGAAAGTCCTAAAATGCCTGCTATCTGGAAGTTAAGATGTCTGACATCCAGAATGGTACCACATCAGAATTATACCATTCTGAAACATTCTGGGATCTAGAATCAATGGACAGCTGAGTTCCAGAATGTCAGGGTGGCAAAACTCTAGAATCCTGGCGTGTCTGAACTCGAGAGTCATTCAATGTCCACATTCCAGAACTCTGGATGTCTGAATTATAGAAGCACCAAATGTCTGCATTCTAGAATCGGAATGTGGCGGAATTCTAGAATGCACAGCACGGCGGAATTCTAAAGTCCTAAAATGCCTGCTATCCGGAAGTTAAGGTGTCTGACATCAAGAATGCTACCAAGTCAGATTTAAAACATTCTGAAACATTCTGGGATCTAGAATCAATGGACGGCTGAGTTCCAGAATGCAAGGGTGGCAAAACTCTAGAATCCTTGCGTGTCTGAACTCGAGAGTCATTCAATGTCCACATTCCAGAACTCTGGATGTCTGAAATATAGAAGCACCAAATGTCTGCATTCTAGAATCGGAATGTGGCGGAAATCTAGAATGCACAGCAAGGCGGAATTTTAAAGTAATAAAATGCCTGCTATACGGAAGTCAAGGTGTCTGACATCCAGAATGTTACTAAGTCAGCATTCTACCGTTCTGAGAGATTCTGGGTTCTAGAATCAATGGATGGCAGAGTTCTGGAATGTCAGGGTGTTCAAACTCAAGAATACTTGCGTGTCTGAACTCGAGAGTCATTCAATGTCCACATTCCGCATCACAGGGTGTCTGAATTCCAGAAGCACCAAATGTCTGCATTCTAGAATCGGAATGTGGCGGAATTCTAGAATGCACAGCACGGCAGAATTCGAAAGTCCTAAAATGCCTGCTATCCGGAATTTAAGGTGTCTGACATCCAGAATGCTACCACGTCAGAATTATACCATTCTGAAAGATTCTGGGATCTAGAATCAATGGACGGCTGAGTTTCATAATGTCAGGGTTTCCAAACTCTAGGATTCTTGCATGTCTGAACTCGAGAGTCATTCAATATCCACATTCCAGGACTCTGGATGTCTGAAATATAGAAGCACCAAATGTCTGCATTCTAGAATCGGAATGTGGTAGAATTCTAGAATGCACAGCACGACAGAATTCTAAAGTCCTAAAATGCCTGCTATTCGGAAGTTAAGGTGTCTGACATCCAGAATGTTACTGGGTCAGCATTCTACCGTTCTGAGAGATTCTGGGTTCTAGAATCAATGGACGGCAGAGTTCTGGAATGTCAGGGTGTCCAAACTCTAGAATCCTTCCGTGTCTGAACTCGTGAGTCATTCAATGTCCACATTCCGGAACACAGGGTGTCTGAATTCCAGAAGCACCAAATGTCTGCATTCTAGAATCGGAATGTGGCGGAATTCTAGAATGCACAGCATGGCGGAATTCGAAAGTCCTAAAATGCCTGCAATCGGGAAGTTAAGGTGTCTGACATCCAGAATGCAACCACGTCAGAGTTATACCATTCTGAAAGATTCTGGGATCTAGAATCAATGGACGGCTGAGTTCCAGAATGTCAGGGTGGCAAAACTCTAGAATCCTGGCGTGTCTGAACTCGAGAGTCATTCAATGTCCACATTCCAGAACTCTGGATGTCTGAATTATAGAAGCACCAAATGTCTGCATTCTAGAATCGGAATGTGGCGGAATTCTAGAATGCACAGCACGGCTGAATTCTAAATTCCTAAAATGCCTACTAACCGAAAGTTAAGGTGTCTGATGACCAGTATATTACTAGGTCAGCATTCTACCGTTCTGAGAGATTCTGGGTTATAGAATCAATGGACGGCAGAGATCTGGAATGTCAGGGTGTCCAAACTCTAGAATCCTTGCATGTCTGAACTCGAGAGTCATTCAATGTCCACATCCGGATCACAGGGTGTCTGAATTCCAGAAGCACCAAATGTCTGCATTCTAGAATCGGAATGTGGTAGAATTCTAGAATGCACAGCACGGTAGAATTCTAAAGTCCTAAAATGCCTGCTATCCGGAAGTTAAGGTGTCTGACATCCAGAATGTTACTAGGTCAGCATTCTACCGTTCTGAGAGATTCTGGGTTATAGAATCAATGGACGGCAGAGTTCTGGAATGTCAGGGTGTCCAAACTCTAGAATCCATCCGGGTCTGAACTCGAGAGTCACTCAATGTCCACATTCCAGAACTCTGGATGTCTGAATTATAGAAGCACCAAATGTCTGCATTCTAGAATCGGAATGTGGCGGAATTCTAGAATGCACAGCACGGCGGAATTCTAAAGTCCTAAAATGCCTGCTATCTGGAAGTTAAGGTGTCTGACATCAAGAATGCTACCAAGTCAGAATTATACCATTCTGAAAGATTCTGGGATCTAGAATCAATGGACGGCTGAGTTCCAGAATGTCAGGGTTTCCAATCTCTAGAATCCTTGCATGTCTGAACTCGAGAGTCAATCAATATCCACATTCCAGGACTCTGGATGACTGAAATATAGAAGCAACAAATGTCTGCATTCTAGAATCGGAATGTGGTAGAATTCTAGAATGCACAGCACGACAGAATTCTAAAGTCCTAAAATGCCTGCTATTCGGAAGTTAAGGTGTCTGACATCCAGAATGTTACTAGGTCAGCATTCTACCGTTCTGAGAGATTCTGGGTTGTAGAATCAATGGACGGCAGAGTTCTGGAATGTCAGGGTGTCCAAACTCTAGAATCCTTCCGTGTCTGAACTCGAGAGTCATTCAATGTCCACATTCCAGAACTCTGGATGTCTGAATTATAGAAGCACCAAATGTCTGCATTCTTGAATCGGAATGTGGCGGAATTCTAGAATGCACAGCACGGCAGAATTCTAAACTCCTAAAATGCCTGCTATCCGGAAGTTAAGGTGTCTGACATCAAGAATGCTACCAAGTCAGAATTATACCATTCTGAAAGATTCTGGGATCTAGAATCAATGGACGGCTGAGTTTCAGAATGTCAGGGTGGCAAAATTCTAGAATCCTTGTGTGTCTGAACTCGAGAGTCATTCAATATCCACATTCCAGAACTCTGGATGTCTGAATTATAGAAGCACCAAATGTCTGCATTCTAGAATCGGAATGTGGCGGAATACTAGAATGCACAGCACGGCGGAATTCTAAAGCCCTAAAATGCCTGCTATCCGGAAGTTAAGGTGTCTGACATCAAGAGTGCTACCAAGTCAGAATTATAACATTCTGAAAGATTCTGGGATCTAGAATCAATGGACGGCTGAGTTCCAGAATGTCAGGGTGGCAAAAATCTAGAATCCTTGCCTGTCTGAACTCGAGAGTCATTCAATGTCCACATTCCAGAACTCTGGATGTCTGAAATATAGAAGCACCAAATGTCTGCATTCTAGAATCGGAATGTGGCGGAATTGTAGAATGCACAGCACGGAGGAATTTTAAAGTCCTAAAATGCCTGCTATACGGAAGTCAAGGTGTCTGACCTCCAGAATGTTACTAAGACAGCATTCTACCGTTCTGAGAAATTCTGGGTTCTAGAATCAATGGATGGCAGAGTTCTGGAATGTCAGGGTGTTCAAACTCAAGAATACTTGCGTGTCTGAACTCGAGAGTCATTCAATGTCCACATTCCGCATCACAGGGTGTCTGAATTCCAGAAGCACCAAATGTCTGCATTCTAGAATCGGAATGTGGCGGAATTCTAGAATGCACAGCACGGCGGAATTCTTAAGTCCTAAAATGCCTGCTATCCGGAAGTTAAGGTGTCTGACATCAAGAATGCTACCAAGTCAGAATTATACCATTCTGAAAGATTCTGCGATCTAGAATCAATGGACGGCTGAGTTCCAGAATGTCAGGGTGGCAAAACTCTAGAATGCTTGCCTGAATGAACTCGAGAGTCTTTCAATGTCCACATTCCAGAACTCTGGATGTCTGAAATATAGAAGCACCAAATGTCTGCATTCTAGAATCGGAATGTGGCAGAATTCTAGAATGCACAGCACAGCGGAATTTTAAAGTCCTAAAATGCCTGCTATTCGGAAGTCAAGGTGTCTGACATCCAGAATGTTACTAAGTCAGCAATCTACCGTTCTGAGAGATTCTCGGTTCTAGAATCAATGGATGGCAGAGTTCTGGAATGTCAGGGTGTTCAAACTCAAGAATACTTGCGTGTCTGAACTCGAGAGTCATTCAATGTCCACATTCCGCATCACAGGGTGTCTGAATTCCAGAAGCACCAAATGTCTGCATTCTAGAATCGGAATGTGGCGGAATTCTAGAATGCACAGCACGGCGGAATTCGAAAGTCCTAAAATGCCTGCTATCCGGAAGTTAAGGTGTCTGAAATCCGGAATGCTACCACGTCAGAATTATACCATTCTGAAAGATTCTGGGATCTAGAATCAATGGACGGCTGAGTTCCAGAATGTCAGGGTTTCCAATCTCTAGAATCCTTGCATGTCTGAACTCGAGAGTCAATCATTATCCACATTCCAGGACTCTGGATGTCTGAAATATAGAAGCACCAAATGTCTGCATTCTAGAATCGGAATGTGGTAGAATTCTAGAATGCACAGCACGACAGAATTCTAAAGTTCTAAAATGCCTGCTATTCGGAAGTTAACATGTCTGACATCCAGAATGTTACTAGGTCAGCATTCTACCGTTCTGAGAGATTCTGGGTTCTAGAATCAATGGACGGCAGAGTTCTGGAATGTCAGGGTGTCCAAACTCTAGAATCCTTGCGTGTCTGAACTCGAGAGTCATTCAATGTCCACATTCCAGAACTCTGGATGTCTGAATTATAGAAGCACCAAATGTCTGCATTCTTGAATCGGAATGTGGCGGAATTCTAGAATGCACAGCACGGCAGAATTCTAAAGTCCTAAAATGCCTGCTATCCGGAAGTTAAGGTGTCTGACATCAAGAATGCTACCAAGTCAGAATTATACGATTCTGAAAGATTCTGGGATCTAGAATCAATGGACGGCTGAGTTTCAGAATGTCAGGGTGGCAAAATTCTAGAATCCATGTGTGTCTGAACTCGAGAGTCATTCAATATCCACATTCCAGAACTCTGGATGTCTGAATTATAGAAGCACCAAATGTCTGCATTCCAGAATCGGAATGTGGCGGAATACTAGAATGCACAGCACGGCGGAATTCTAAAGCCCTAAAATGCCTGCTATCTGGAAGTTAAGGTGTCTGACATCAAGAGTGCTGCCAAGTCAGAATTATAACTTTCTGAAAGATTCTGGGATCTAGAATCAATGGACGGCTGAGTTCCAGAATGTCAGGGTGGCAAAACTCTAGAATCCTTGCCTGTCTGAACTCGAGAGTCATTCAATGTCCACATTCCAGAACTCTGGATGTCTGAAATATAGAAGCACCAAATGTCTGCATTCTAGAATCGGAATGTGGCGGATTGTAGAATGCACAGCACGGCGGAATTTTAAAGTCCTAAAATGCCTGCTATACGGAAGTCAAGGTGTCTGACATCCAGAATGTTACTAAGACAGCATTCTACCGTTCTGAGAAATTCTGGTTTCTAGAATCAATGGATGGCAGAGTTCTGGAATGTCAGGGTGTTCAAACTCAAGAATACTTGCGTGTCTGAACTCGAGAGTCATTCAATGTCCACATTCCGCATCACAGGGTGTCTGAATTCCAGAAGCACCAAATGTCTGCATTCTAGAATCGGAATGTGGCGGAATTCTAGAATGCACAGCACGGCGGAATTCGAAAGTCCTAAAATGCCTGCTATCCGGAAGTTAAGGTGTCTGAAATCCAGAATGCTACCACGTCAGAATTATACCATTCTGAAAGATTCTGGGATCTAGAATCAATGGACGGCTGAGTTCCAGAATGTCAGGGTTTCCAAACTCTAGAATCCTTGCATGTCTGAACTCGAGAGTCATTCAATATCCACATTCCAGGACTCTGGATGTCTGAAATATAGAAGCACCAAATGTCTGCATTCTAGAATCGGAATGTGCCGGAATTGAAGAATGCACAGCACGACAGAATTCTAAAGTCCTAAAATGCCTGCTATTCGGAAGTTAAGGTGTCTGACATCCAGAATGTTACTAGGTCAGCATTCTACCGTTCTGAGAGATTCTGGGTTCTAGAATCAATGGACGGCAGAGTTCTGGAATGTCAGGGTGTCCAAACTCTAGAATCCTTCCGTGTCTGAACTCGAGAGTCATTCAATGTCCACATTCCAGAACTCTGGATGTCTGAATTATAGAAGCACCAAATGTCTGCATTCTAGAATCGGAATGTGGCGGAATTCTAGAATGCACAGCACGGCGGAATTCTAAAGTCCTAAAATGCCTACTAACCGAAAGTTAAGGTGTCTGATGACCAGTATCTTACTAGGTCAGCATTCTACCGTTCTGAGAGATTCTGGGTTCTAGAATCAATGGACGGCAGAGATCTGGAAGGTCAGGGTGTCCAAACTCTAGAATCCTTGCGTGTCTGAACTCGAGAGTCATTCAATGTCCCCATTCCGGATCACAGGGTGTCTGAATTCCAGAAGCACCAAATGTCTGCATTCTAGAATCGGAATGTGGTAGAATTCTAGAATGCACAGCACGGCGGAATTCGAAAGTCCTAAAATGCCTGCTATCTGGAAGTTAAGATGTCTGACATCCAGAATGGTACCACATCAGAATTATACCATTCTGAAACATTCTGGGATCTAGAATCAATGGACAGCTGAGTTCCAGAATGTCAGGTTGGCAAAACTCTAGAATCCTGGCGTGTCTAAACTCGAGAGTCATTCAATGTCCACATTCCAGAACTCTGGATGTCTGAATTATAGAAGCACCAAATGTCTGCATTCTAGAATCGGAATGTGGCGGAATTCTAGAATGCACAGCACGGCGGAATTCTAAAGTCCTAAAATGCATGCTATCCGGAAATTAAGGTGTTTGACATCAAGAATGCTACCAAGTCAGAATTATAACATTCTGAAACATTCTGGGATCTAGAATCAATGGACGGCTGAGTTCCAGAATGCAAGGGTGGCAAAACTCTAGAATCCTTGCGTGTCTGAACTCGAGAGTCATTCAATGTCCACATTCCAGAACTCTGGATGTCTGAAATATAGAAGCATCAAATGTCTGCATTCTAGAATCGGAATGTGGCAGAATTCTAGAATGCACAGCAAAGCGGAATTTTAAAGTCCTAAAATGCCTGCTATTCGGAAGTCAAGGTGTCTGACATCCAGAATGTTACTAAGTCAGCATTCTACCGTTCTGAGAGATTCTCGGTTCTAGAATGAATGGATGGCAGAGTTCTGGAATGTCAGGGTGTTCAAACTCAAGAATACTTGCGTGTCTGAACTCGAGAGTCATTCAATGTCCACATTCCGCATCACAGGGTGTCTGAATTCCAGAAGCACCAAATGTCTGCATTCTAGAATCGGAATGTGGCGGAATTCTAGAATGCACAGCACGGCGGAATTCGAATGTCCTAAAATGCCTGCTATCCGGAAGTTAAGGTGTCTGAAATCCAGAATGCTACCACGTCAGAATTATACCATTCTGAAAGATTCTGGGATCTAGAATCAATGGATGGCTGAGTTCCAGAATGTCAGGGTTTCCAAACTCTAGAATCCTTGCATGTCTGAACTCGAGAGTCATTCAATATCCACATTCCAGGACTCTGGATGTCTGAAATATAGAAGCACCAAATGTCTGCATTCTAGAATCGGAATGTGGTGGAATTGTAGAATGCACAGCACGACAGAATTCTAAAGTCCTAAAATGCCTGCTATTCGGAAGTTAAGGTGTCTGACATCCAGAATGTTACTAGGTCAGCATTCTACCGTTCTGAGAGATTCTGGGTTCTAGAATCAATGGACGGCAGAGTTCTGGAATGTCAGGGTGTCCAAACTCTAGAATCCTTCCGTGTCTGAACTCGAGAGTCATTCAATGTCCACATTCCAGAACTCTGGATGTCTGAATTATAGAAGCACCAAATGTCTGCATTCTAGAATCGGAATGTGGCGGAATTCTAGAATGCACAGCACCACGCCAATTCTAAAGTCCTAAAATGCCTGCTATCCGGAAGTTAAGGTGTCTGACATCAAGAATGCTACCAAGTCAGAATTATACCATTCTGAAAGATTCTGGGATCTAGAATCAATGGACGGCTGAGTTCCAGAATGTCAGGGTGGCAAAACTCTGGAATGCTTGCCTGTCTGAACTCGAGAGTCTTTCAATGTCCACATTCCAGAACTCTGGATGTCTGAAATATAGAAGCACCAAATGTCTGCATTCTAGAATCGGAATGTGGCAGAATTCTAGAATGCACAGCAAAGCGGAATTTTAAAGTCCTAAAATGCCTGCTATTCGGAAGTCAAGGTGTCTGACATCCAGAATGTTACTAAGTCAGCATTCTGCTGTTCTGAGAGATTCTCGGTTCTAGAATCAATGGATGGCAGAGTTCTGGAATGTCAGGGTGTTCAAACTCAAGAATACTTGCGTGTCTGAACTCGAGAGTCATTCAATGTCCACATTCCGCATCACAGGGTGTCTGAATTCCAGAAGCACCAAATGTCTGCATTCTAGAATCGGAATGTGGCGGAATTCTAGAATGCACAGCACGGCGGAATTCGAAAGTCCTAAAATGCCTGCTATCCGGAAGTTAAGGTGTCTGAAATCCGGAATGCTACCACGTCAGAATTATACCATTCTGAAAGATTCTGGGATCTAGAATCAATGGACGGCTGAGTTCCAGAATGTCAGGGTTTCCAATCTCTAGAATCCTTGCATGTCTGAACTCGAGAGTCAATCAATATCCACATTCCAGGACTCTGGATGACTGAAATATAGAAGCACCAAATGTCTGCATTCTAGAATCGGAATGTGGTAGAATTCTAGAATGCACAGCACGACAGAATTCTAAAGTCCTAAAATGCCTGCTATTCGGAAGTTAAGGTGTCTGACATCCAGAATGTTACTAGGTCAGCATTCTACCGTTCTGAGAGATTCTGGGTTCTAGAATCAATGGACGGCAGAGTTCTGGAATGTCAGGGTGTCCAAACTCTAGAATCCTTCCGTGTCTGAACTCGAGAGTCATTCAATGTCCACATTCCAGAACTCTGGATGTCTGAATTATAGAAGCACCAAATGTCTGCATTCTTGAATCGGAATGTGGCGGAATTCTAGAATGCACAGCACGGCAGAATTCTAAACTCCTAAAATGCCTTCTATCCGGAAGTTAAGGTGTCTGACATCAAGAATGCTACCAAGTCAGAATTATACCATTCTGAAAGATTCTGGGATCTAGAATCAATGGACGGCTGAGTTCCAGAATGTCAGGGTGGCAAAACTCTAGAATCCTGGCGTGTCTGAACTCGAGAGTCATTCAATGTCCACATTCCAGAACTCTGGATGTCTGAATTATAGAAGCACCAAATGTCTGCATTCTAGAATCGGAATGTGGCGGAATTCTAGAATGCAGAGCACGGCTGAATTCTAAATTCCTAAAATGCCTACTAACCGAAAGTTAAGGTGTCTGATGACCAGTATATTACTAGGTCAGCATTCTACCGTTCTGAGAGATTCTGGGTTATAGAATCAATGGACGGCAGAGATCTGGAATGTCAGGGTGTCCAAACTCTAGAATCCTTGCATGTCTGAACTCGAGAGTCATTCAATGTCCACATTCCGGATCACAGGGTGTCTGAATTCCAGAAGCACCAAATGTCTGCATTCTAGAATCGGAATGTGGTAGAATTCTAGAATGCACAGCACGGTAGAATTCTAAAGTCCTAAAATGCCTGCTATCCGGAAGTTAAGGTGTCTGACATCCAGAGTGGTACCACATCAGAATTATACCATTCTGAAACATTCTATGATCTAGAATCAAAGGACGGCTGAGTTCCAGAATGTCAGGGTGGCAAAACTCTAGAATCCTTGCGTGTCTGAACTCGAGAGTCATTCAATGTCCACATTCCAGAACTCTGGATGTCTGAATTATAGAAGCACCAAATGTCTGCATTCTAGAATCGGAATGTGGCGGAATTCTACAATGCACAGCACGGCGGAATTCTAAAGTCCTAAAATGCCTGCTATCGGGAAGTTAAGGTGTCAAACATCCAGAATGCTACCACGTCAGAATTATACCATTCTGAAAGATTCTGGGATCTAGAATCAATGGACGGCTGAGTTCGAGAATGTCAGGGTGGCAAAACTCTAGAATCCTTGCGTGTCTGAACTCGAGAGTCATTCAATGTCCACATTCCAGAACTCTGGATATCTGAATTATAGAAGCACCAAATGTCTGCATTCTAGAATCGGAATATGGCGGAATTCTAGAATGCACAGCACGGCGGAATTCTAAAGTCCTAAAAAGCCTACTAGCCGAAAGTTAAGGTGTCTGATGACCAGAATGTTACTATGTCAGCATTCTACCGTTCTGAGAGATTCTGGGTTATAGAATCAATGGACGGCAGAGTTCTGGAATGTCAGGGTGTCCAAACTCTAGAATCCTTCCGTGTCTGAACTCGAGAGTCATTCAATGTCCACATTCCAGAACTCTGGATGTCTGAATTATAGAAGCACCAAATGTCTGCATTCTAGAATCGGAATGTGGCGGAATTCTAGAATGCACAGCACGGCGGAATTCTAAAGTCCTAAAATGCCTGCTATCCGGAAATTAAGGTGTCTGACATCAAGAATGCTACCAAGTCAGAATTATACCATTTTGAAAGATTCTGGTATCCAGAATCAATGGATGGCTGAGTTCCAGAATGTCAGGGTGTCCAAACTCTAGAATCCTTGCGTGTCTGAACTCGAGAGTCATTCAATGTCCACATTCCAGAACTCTGGATGTGTGAATTATAGAAGCACCAAATGTCTGCATTCTAGAATCGGAATGTGGCGGAATTCTAGAATGCACAGCACGGCGGAATTCTAAAGTCCTAAAATGCCTGCTATCCGGAAGTTAAGGTGTTTGACATCAAGAATGCTACCAAGTCAGAATTATAACATTCTGAAACATTCTGGGATCTAGAATCAATGGACGGCTGAGTTCCAGAATGCAAGGGTGGCAAAACTCTAGAATCCTTGCGTGTCTGAACTCGAGAGTCATTCAATGTCCACATTCCAGAACTCTGGATGTCTGAAATATAGAAGCATCAAATGTCTGCATTTTAGAATCGGAATGTCGCAGAATTATAGAATGCACAGCAAAGCGGAATTTTAAAGTCCTAAAATGCCTGCTATTCGGAAGTCAAGGTGTCTGACATCCAGAATGTTACTAAGTCAGCATTCTACCGTTCTGAGAGATTCTCGGTTCTAGAATGAATGGATGGCAGAGTTCTGGAATGTCAGGGTGTTCAAACTCAAGAATACTTGCGTGTCTGAACTCGAGAGTCATTCAATGTCCACATTCCGCATCACAGGGTGTCTGAATTCCAGAAGCACCAAATGTCTGCATTCTAGAATCGGAATGTGGCGGAATTCTAGAATGCACAGCACGGCGGAATTCGAATGTCCTAAAATGCCTGCTATCCGGAAGTTAAGGTGTCTGAAATCCAGAATGCTACCACGTCAGAATTATACCATTCTGAAAGATTCTGGGATCTAGAATCAATGGACGGCTGAGTTCCAGAATGTCAGGGTTTCCAAACTCTGGAATCCTTGCATGTCTGAACTCGAGAGTCATTCAATGTCCACATTCCAGAACTCTGGATATCTGAATTATAGAAGCACCAAATGTCTGCATTCTAGAATCGGAATATGGCGGAATTCTAGAATGCACAGCACGGCGGAATTCTAAAGTCCTAAAAAGCCTACTAGCCGAAAGTTAAGGTGTCTGATGACCAGAATGTTACTAGGTCAGCATTCTACCGTTCTGAGAGATTCTGGGTTATAGAATCAATGGACGGCAGAGTTCTGGAATGTCAGGGTGTCCAAACTCTAGAATCCTTCCGTGTCTGAACTCGAGAGTCATACAATGTCCACATTCCAGAACTCTGGATGTCTGAATTATAGAAGCACCAAATGTCTGCATTCTAGAATCGGAATGTGGCGGAATTCTAGAATGCACAGCACGGCGGAATTCTAAAGTCCTAAAATGCCTGCTATCCGGAAATTAAGGTGTCTGACATCAAGAATGCTACCAAGTCAGAATTATACCATTTTGAAAGATTCTGGTATCCAGAATCAATGGATGGCTGAGTTCCAGAATGTCAGGGTGTCCAAACTCTAGAATCCTTGCGTGTCTGAACTCGAGAGTCATTCAATGTCCACATTCCAGAACTCTGGATGTGTGAATTATAGAAGCACCAAATGTCTGCATTCTAGAATCGGAATGTGGCGGAATTCTAGAATGCACAGCACGGCGGAATTCTAAAGTCCTAAAATGCCTGCTATCCGGAAGTTAAGGTGTTTGACATCAAGAATGCTACCAAGTCAGAATTATAACATTCTGAAACATTCTGGGATCTAGAATCAATGGACGGCTGAGTTCCAGAATGCAAGGGTGGCAAAACTCTAGAATCCTTGCGTGTCTGAACTCGAGAGTCATTCAATGTCCACATTCCAGAACTCTGGATGTCTGAAATATAGAAGCATCAAATGTCTGCATTTTAGAATCGGAATGTCGCAGAATTATAGAATGCACAGCAAAGCGGAATTTTAAAGTCCTAAAATGCCTGCTATTCGGAAGTCAAGGTGTCTGACATCCAGAATGTTACTAAGTCAGCATTCTACCGTTCTGAGAGATTCTCGGTTCTAGAATGAATGGATGGCAGAGTTCTGGAATGTCAGGGTGTTCAAACTCAAGAATACTTGCGTGTCTGAACTCGAGAGTCATTCAATGTCCACATTCCGCATCACAGGGTGTCTGAATTCCAGAAGCACCAAATGTCTGCATTCTAGAATCGGAATGTGGCGGAATTCTAGAATGCACAGCACGGCGGAATTCGAATGTCCTAAAATGCCTGCTATCCGGAAGTTAAGGTGTCTGAAATCCAGAATGCTACCACGTCAGAATTATACCATTCTGAAAGATTCTGGGATCTAGAATCAATGGACGGCTGAGTTCCAGAATGTCAGGGTTTCCAAACTCTGGAATCCTTGCATGTCTGAACTCGAGAGTCATTCAATATCCACATTCCAGGACTCTGGATGTCTGAAATATAGAAGCACCAAATGTCTGCATTCTAGAATCGGAATGTGGCGGAATTGTAGAATGCACAGCACGACAGAATTCTAAAGTCCTAAAATGCCTGCTATTCGGAAGTTAAGGTGTCTGACATCCAGAATGTTACTAGGTCAGCATTCTACCATTCTGAGAGATTCTGGGTTCTAGAATCAATGGACGGCAGAGTTCTGGAATGTCAGGGTGTCCAAACTCTAGAATCCTTCCGTGTCTGAACTCGAGAGTCATTCAATGTCCACATTCCAGAACTCTGGATGTCTGAATTATAGAAGCACCAAATGTCTGCATTCTAGAATCGGAATGTGGCGGAATTCTAGAATGCACAGCACCGCGCCAATTCTAAAGTCCTAAAATGCCTGATATCCGGAAGTTAAGGTGTCTGACATCAAGAATGCTACAAAGTCAGAATTATACCATTCTGAAAGATTCTGGGATCTAGAATCAATGGACGGCTGAGTTCCAGAATGTCAGGGTGGCAAAACTCTGGAATGCTTGCCTGTCTGAACTCGAGAGTCTTTCAAGGTCCACTTTCCAGAACTCTGGATGTCTGAAATATAGAAGCACCAAATGTCTGCATTCTAGAATCGGAATGTGGCAGAATTCTAGAATGCACAGCAAAGCGGAATTTTAAAGTCCTAAAATGCCTGCTATTCGGAAGTCAAGGTGTCTGACATCCAGAATGTTACTAAGTCAGCATTCTACCGTTCTGAGAGATTCTCGGTTCTAGAATCAATGGATGGCAGAGTTCTGGAATGTCAGGGTGTTCAAACTCAAGAATACTTGCGTGTCTGAACTCGAGAGTCATTCAATGTCCACATTCCGCATCACAGGGTGTCTGAATTCCAGAAGCACCAAATGTCTGCATTCTAGAATCGGAATGTGGCGGAATTCTAGAATGCACAGCACGGCGGAATTCGAAAGTCCTAAAATGCCTGCTATCCGGAAGTTAAGGTGTCTGAAATCCGGAATGCTACCACGTCAGAATTATACCATTCTGAAAGATTCTGGGATCTAGAATCAATGGACGGCTGAGTTCCAGAATGTCAGGGTTTCCAATCTCTAGAATCCTTGCATGTCTGAACTCGAGAGTCAATCAATATCCACATTCCAGGACTCTGGATGACTGAAATATAGAAGCACCAAATGTCTGCATTCTAGAATCGGAATGTGGTAGAATTCTAGAATGCACAGCACGACAGAATTCTAAAGTCCTAAAATGCCTGCTATTCGGAAGTTAAGGTGTCTGACATCCAGAATGTTACTAGGTCAGCATTCTACCGTTCTGAGAGATTCTGGGTTCTAGAATCAATGGACAGCAGAGTTCTGGAATGTCAGGGTGTCCAAACTCTAGAATCCTTCTGTGTCTGAACTCGAGAGTCATTCAATGTCCACATTCCAGAACTCTGGATGTCTGAATTATAGAAGCACCAAATGTCTGCATTCTTGAATCGGAATGTGGCGGAATTCTAGAATGCACAGCACGGCAGAATTCTAAACTCCTAAAATGCCTTCTATCCGGAAGTTAAGGTGTCTGACATCAAGAATGCTACCAAGTCAGAATTATACCATTCTGAAAGATTCTGGGATCTAGAATCAATGGACGGCTGAGTTCCAGAATGTCATGGTGGCAAAATTGTAGAATCCTTGTGTGTCTGAACTCGAGAGTCATTCAATATCCACATTCCAGAACTCTGGATGTCTGAATTATAGAAGCACCAAATGTCTGCATTCTAGAATCGGAATGTGGCGGAATACTAGAATGCACAGCACGGCGGAATTCTAAAGCCCTAAAATGCCTGCTATCCGGAAGTTAAGGTGTCTGACATCAAGAGTGCTACCAAGTCAGAATTATAACATTCTGAAAGATTCTGGGATCTAGAATCAATGGACGGCTGAGTTCCAGAATGTCAGGGTGGCAAAACTCTAGAATCCTTGCCTGTCTGAACTCGAGAGTCATTCAAAGTCCACATTCCAGAACTCTGGATGTCTGAAATATAGAAGCACCAAATGTCTGCATTCTAGAATCGGAATGTGGCGGAATTGTAGAATGCACAGCACGGAGGAATTTTAAAGTCCTAATATGCCTGCTATACGGAAGTCAAGGTGTCTGACCTCCAGAAAGTTACTAAGACAGCATTCTACCGTTCTGAGAAATTCTGGGTTCTAGAATCAATGGATGGCAGAGTTCTGGAATGTCAGGGTGTTCAAACTCAAGAATACTTGCGTGTCTGAACTCGAGAGTCATTCAATGTCCACATTCCGCATCACAGGGTGTCTGAATTCCAGAAGCACCAAATGTCTGCATTCTAGAATCGGAATGTGGCGGAATTCTAGAATGCACAGCACGGCGGAATTCTAAAGTCCCAAAATGCCTGCTATCCGGAAATTAAGGTGTCTGACATCAAGAATGCTACCAAGTCAGAATTATACCATTCTAAAAGATTCTGGGATCTAGAATCAATGGACGGCTGAGTTCCAGAATGTCAGGGTGGCAAAACTCTAGAATCCTTGCGTGTCTGAAGTCGAGAGTCATTCAATGTCCACATTCCAGAACTCTGGATGTCTGAATTATAGAAGCGCCAAATGTCTGCATTCTAGAATCGGAATGTGGCGGAATTCTAGAATGCACAGCACGGAGGAATTCTAAAGTCCTAAAATGCCTGCTATTCGGAAGTTAAGGTGTCTGACATCCAGAATGTTACTAGGTCAGCATTCTACCGTTCTGAGAGATTCTGGGTTCTAGAATCAATGGACGGCAGAGATCTGGAATGTCAGGGTGTCCAAACTCTAGAATCCTTGCGTGTCTGAACTCGAGAGTCATTCAATGTCCACATTCCGCATCACAGGGTGTCTGAATTCCAGAAGCACCAAATGTCTGCATTCTAGAATTGGAATGTGGTGGAATTATAGAATGCACAGCACGGCGGAATTCTAAAGTCCTAAAATGCCTGCTATCCGGAAGTTAAGGTGTGTGACATCCAGAATGGTACCACATCAGAATTATACCATTCTGAAACATTCTGGGATCTAGAATCAATGGACGGCCGAGTTCCAGAATGTCAGGGTGGCAAAACTCTAGAATCCTTGCGTGTCTGAACTCGAGAGTCATTCAATGTCCACATTCCAGAACTCTGGATGTCTGAATTATAGAAGCACCAAATGTCTGCATTCTAGAATCGGAATGTGGCGGAATTCTAGAATGCACAGCACGGCGGAATTCTAAAGTCCTAAAATGCCTGCTATCCGGAAGTTAACGTGTCTGACATCAAGAATGCTACCAAGTCAGAATTATAACATTCTGAAACATTCTGGGATCTAATATCAATGGACGGCTGAGTTCCAGAATGCGAGGGTGTCAAAACTCTAGAATCCTGGCGGGTCTGAACTCGAGAGTCATTCAATGTCCACATTCCAGAACTCTGGATGTCTGAAATATAGAAGCACCAAATGTCTGCATTCTAGAATCGGAATGTGGCGGAATTCTAGAATGCACAGCACAGCGGAATTTTAAAGTCCTAAAATGCCTGCTATACTGAAGTCAAGGTGTCTGACATCCAGAATGTTACTAAGTCAGCATTCTACCGTTCTGAGAAATTCTCGGTTCTATAATCAATGGATGGCAGAGTTCTGGAATGTCAGGGTGTTCAAACTCAAGAATACTTGCGTGTCTGAACTCGAGAGTCATTCAATGTCCACATTCCGCATCACAGGGTGTCTGAATTCTAGAAGCACCAAATGTCTGCATTCTAGAATCGGAATGTGGCGGAACTCTAGAATGCACAGCACAGCGGAATTCGAATGTCCTAAAATGCCTGCTATCCGGAAGTTAAGGTGTCTGACATCCAGAATGCTACCACGTCAGAATTATACCATTCTGAAACATTCTGGGATCTAGAATCAATGGACGGCTGAGTTCCAGAATGTCAGGGTGGCAAAACTCTAGAATCCTTGCGTGTCTGAACTCGAGAGTCATTCAGTGTCCACATTCCAGAACTCTGGATGTCTGAATTATAGAAGCACCAAATGTCTGCTTTCTAGAATCGGAATGTGGCGGAATTCTAGAATGCACAGCACGGCGGAAATCTAAAGTCCTAAAATGCCTGCTATCCGGAAGTTAATGTGTCTGACATCAAGAATGCTACCACGTCAGAATTATACCATTCTGAAACATTCTGGGATCTAGAATCAATGGACGGCTGAGTTCCAGAATGTCAGTGTGGCAAAACTCTAGAATCCTTGCGTGTCTGAACTCGAGAGTCATTCAATGTCCACATTCCAGAACTCTGGATGTCTGAATTATAGAAGCACCAAATGTCTGCATTCTAGAATCGGAATGTGGGGGAATTCTAGAATGCACAGCACGGCGGAATTCTAAAGTCCTAAAATGCCTGCTATCCGGAAGTTAAGGTGTCTGACATCAAGAATGCTACCAAGTCAGAATTATACGATTCTGAAAGATTCTGGGATCTAGAATCAATGGACGGCTGAGTTCCAGAATGTCATGGTGGCAAAATTCTAGAATCCTTGTGTGTCTGAACTCGAGAGTCATTCAATGTCCACATTCCAGAACTCTGGATGTCTGAATTATAGAAGCACCAAATGTCTGCATTCTAGAATCGGAATGTGGCGGAATACTAGAATGCACAGCACGGCGGAATTCTAAAGCCCTAAAATGCTTGCTATCCGGAAGTTAAGGTGTCTGATATCAAGAGTGCTACCAAGTCAGAATTATAACATTCTGTAAGATTCTGGGGTCTAGAATCAATGGACGGCTGAGTTCCAGAATGTCAGGGTGGCAAAACTCTAGAATCCTTGCCTGTCTGAACTCGAGAGTCATTCAATGTCCACATTCCAGAACTCTGGATGTCTGAAATATAGAAGCACCAAATGTCTGCATTCTAGAATCGGAATGTGGTGGAATTGTAGAATGCACAACACGGCGGAATTTTAAAGTCCTAAAATGCCTGCTATACGGAAGTCAAGGTGTCTGACCTCCAGAATGTTACTAAGACAGCATTCTACCGTTCTGAGAAATTCTGGGTTCTAGAATCAATGGATGGCAGAGTTCTGGAATGTCAGGGTGTTCAAACTCAAGAATACTTGCGTGTCTGAACTCGAGAGTCATTCAATGTCCACATTCCGCATCACAGGGTGTCTGAATTCCAGAAGCACCAAATGTCTGCATTCTAGAATCGGAATGTGGCGGAATTCTAGAATGCACAGCACGGCGGAATTCTAAAGTCCTAAAATGCCTGCTATCTGGAAGTTAAGGTGTCTGACATCAAGAATGCTACCAAGTCAGAATTATACCATTCTGAAAGATTCTGGGATCTAGAATCAATGGACGGCTGAGTTCCAGAATGTCAGGGTGGCAAAACTCTAGAATGCTTGCCTGTCTGAACTCGAGAGTCTTTCAATGTCCACATTCCAGAACTCTGGATGTCTGAAATATAGAAGCACCAAATGTCTGCATTCTAGAATCGGAATGTGGCAGAATTCTAGAATGCACAGCACAGCGGAATTTTAAAGTCCTAAAATGCCTGCTATTCGGAAGTCAAGGTGTCTGACATCCAGAATGTTACTAAGTCAGCATTCTACCGTTCTGAGAGATTCTCGGTTCTAGAATCAAAGGATGGCAGAGTTCTGGAATGTCAGGGTGTTCAAACTCAAGAATACTTGCGTGTCTGAACTCGAGAGTCATTCAATGTCCACATTCCGCATCACAGGGTGTCTGAATTCCAGAAGCACCAAATGTCTGCATTCTAGAATCGGAATGTGGCGGAATTCTAGAATGCACAGCACGGCGGAATTCAAAAGTCCTAAAATGCCTGCTATCCGGAAGTTAAGGTGTCTGAAATCCGGAATGCTACCACGTCAGAATTATACCATTCTGAAAGATTCTGGGATCTAGAATCAATGGACGGCTGAGTTCCAGAATGTCAGGGTTTCCAATCTCTAGAATCCTTGCATGTCTGAACTCGAGAGTCAATCAATATCCACATTCCAGGACTCTGGATGTCTGAAATATAGAAGCACCAAATGTCTGCATTCTAGAATCGGAATGTGGTAGAATTCTAGAATGCACAGCACGACAGAATTCTAAAGTCCTAAAATGCCTGCTATTCGGAAGTTAAGGTGTCTGACATCCAGAATGTTACTAGGTCAGCATTCTACCGTTCTGAGAGATTCTGGGTTCTAGAATCAATGGACGGCAGAGTTCTGGAATGTCAGGGTGTCCAAACTCTAGAATCCTTCCGTGTCTGAACTCGAGAGTCATTCAATGTCCACATTCCAGAACTCTGGATGTCTGAATTATAGAAGCACCAAATGTCTGCATTCTTGAATCGGAATGTGGCGGAATTCTAGAATGCACAGCACGGCAGAATTCTAAAGTCCTAAAATGCCTGCTATCCGGAAGTTAAGGTGTCTGACATCAAGAATGCTACCAAATCAGAATTATACGATTCTGAAAGATTCTGGGATCTAGAATCAATGGACGGCTGAGTTCCAGAATGTCATGGTGGCAAAATTCTAGAATCCTTGTGTGTCTGAACTCGAGAGTCATTCAATGTCCACATTCCAGAACTCTGGATGTCTGAATTATAGAAGCACCAAATGTCTGCATTCTAGAATCGGAATGTGGCGGAATACTAGAATGCACAGCACGGCGGAATTCTAAAGCCCTGAAATGCTTGCTATCCGGAAGTTAAGGTGTCTGATATCAAGAGTGCTACCAAGTCAGAATTATAACATTCTGAAAGATTCTGGGATCTAGAATCAATGGACGGCTGAGTTCCAGAATGTCAGGGTGGCAAAACTCTAGAATGCTTGCCTGTCTGAACTCGAGAGTCTTTCAATGTCCACATTCCAGAACTCTGGATGTCTGAAATATAGAAGCACCAAATGTCTGCATTCTAGAATCGGAATGTGGCAGAATTCTAGAATGCACAGCACAGCGGAATTTTAAAGTCCTAAAATGCCTGCTATTCGGAAGTCAAGGTGTCTGACATCCAGAATGTTACTAAGTCAGCATTCTACCGTTCTGAGAGATTCTGGGTTCTAGAATCAATGGATGGCAGAGTTCTGGAATGTCAGGGTGTTCAAACTCAAGAATACTTGCGTGTCTGAACTCGAGAGTCATTCAATGTCCACATTCCGCATCACAGGGTGTCTGAATTCCAGAAGCACCAAATGTCTGCATTCTAGAATCGGAATGTGGCGGAATTCTAGAATGCACAGCACGGCAGAATTTGAAAGTCCTAAAATGCCTGCTATCCGGAAGTTAAGGTGTCTGAAATCCGGAATGCTACCACGTCAGAATTATACCATTCTGAAAGATTCTGGGATCTAGAATCAATGGACGGCTGAGTTCCAGAATGTCAGGGTTTCCAATCTCTAGAATCCTTGCATGTCTGAACTCGAGAGTCAATCAATATCTACATTTCAGGACTCTGGATGTCTGAAATATAGAAGCACCAAATGTCTGCATTCTAGAATCGGAATGTGGTAGAATTCTAGAATGCACAGCACGACAGAATTCTAAAGTCCTAAAATGCCTGCTATTCGGAAGTTAAGGTGTCTGACATCCAGAATGTTACTAGGTCAGCATTCTACCGTTCTGAGAGATTCTGGGTTCTAGAATCAATGGACGGCAGAGTTCTGGAATGTCAGGGTGTCCAAACTCTAGAATCCTTCCGTGTCTGAACTCGAGAGTCATTCAATGTCCACATTCCAGAACTCTGGATGTCTGAAATATAGAAGCACCAAATGTCTGCATTCTTGAATCGGAATGTGGCGTAATTCTAGAATGAACAGCACGGCAGAATTCTAAAGTCCTAAAATGCCTGCTATCCGGAAGTTAAGGTGTCTGAAATCCGGAATGCTACCACGTCAGAATTATACCATTCTGAAAGATTCTGGGATCTATAATCAATGGACGGCTGAGTTTCAGAATGTCAGGGTGGCAAAATTCTAGAATCCTTGTGTGTCTGAACTCGAGAGTCATTCAATATCCACATTCCAGAACTCTGGATGTCTGAATTATAGAAGCACCAAATGTCTGCATTCTAGAATCGGAATGTGGCGGAATACTAGAATGCACAGCACGGCGGAATTCTAAAGCCCTAAAATGCCTGCTATCCGGAAGTTAATGTGTCTGACATCAAGAGTGCTACCAAGTCAGAATTATAACTTTCTGAAAGATTCTGGGATCTAGAATCAATGGACGGCTGAGTTCCAGAATGTCAGGGTGGCAAAACTCTAGAATCCTTGCCTGTCTGAACTCGAGAGTCATTCAATGTCCACATTCCAGAACTCTGGATGTCTGAAATATAGAAGCACCAAATGTCTGCATTCTAGAATCGGAATGTGGCGGATTGTAGAATGCACAGCACGGCGGAATTTTAAAGTCCTAAAATGCCTGCTATACGGAAGTCAAGGTGTCTGACATCCAGAATGTTACTAAGACAGCATTCTACCGTTCTGAGAAATTCTGGTTTCTAGAATCAATGGATGGCAGAGTTCTGGAATGTCAGGGTGTTCAAACTCAAGAATACTTGCGTGTCTGAACTCGAGAGTCATTCAATGTCCACATTCCGCATCACAGGGTGTCTGAATTCCAGAAGCACCAAATGTCTGCATTCTAGAATCGGAATGTGGTGGAATTCTAGAATGCACAGCACGGCGGAATTCGAAAGTCCTAAAATGCCTGCTATCCGGAAGTTAAGGTGTCTGAAATCCGGAATGCTACCACGTCAGAATTATACCATTCTGAAAGATTCTGGGATCTAGAATCAATGGACGGCTGAGTTCCAGAATGTCAGGGTTTCCAATCTCTAGAATCCTTGCATGTCTGAACTCGAGAGTCAATCAATATCCACATTCCAGGACTCTGGATGTCTGAAATATAGAAGCACCAAATGTCTGCATTCTAGAATCGGAATGTGGTAGAATTCTAGAATGCACAGCACGACAGAATTCTAAAGTCCTAAAATGCCTGCTATTCGGAAGTTAAGGTGTCTGACATCCAGAATGTTACTAGGTCAGCATTCTACCATTCTGAGAGATTCTGGGTTCTAGAATCAATGGACGGCAGAGTTCTGGAATGTCAGGGTGTCCAAACTCTAGAATCCTTCCGTGTCTGAACTCGAGAGTCATTCAATGTCCACATTCCAGAACTCTGGATGTCTGAAATATAGAAGCACCAAATGTCTGCATTCTTGAATCGGAATGTGGCGGAATTCTAGAATGCACAGCACGGCAGAATTCTAAAGTCCTAAAATGCCTGCTATCCGGAAGTTAAGGTGTCTGAAATCCGGAATGCTACCACGTCAGAATTATACCATTCTGAAAGATTCTGGGATCTAGAATCAATGGACGGCTGAGTTTCAGAATGTCAGGGTGGCAAAATTCTAGAATCCTTGTGTGTCTGAACTCGAGAGTCATTCAATATCCACATTCCAGAACTCTGGATGTCTGAATTATAGAAGCACCAAATGTCTGCATTCTAGAATCGGAATGTGGCGGAATACTAGAATGCACAGCACGGCGGAATTCTAAAGCCCTAAAATGCCTGCTATCCGGAAGTTAATATGTCTGACATCAAGAGTGCTACCAAGTCAGAATTATAACTTTCTGAAAGATTCTGGGATCTAGAATCAATGGACGGCTGAGTTCCAGAATGTCAGGGTGGCAAAACTCTAGAATCCTTGCCTGTCTGAACTCGAGAGTCATTCAATGTCCACATTCCAGAACTCTGGATGTCTGAAATATAGAAGCACCAAATGTCTGCATTCTAGAATCGGAATGTGGCGGATTGTAGAATGCACAGCACGGCGGAATTTTAAAGTCCTAAAATGCCTGCTATACGGAAGTCAAGGTGTCTGACATCCAGAATGTTACTAAGACAGCATTCTACCGTTCTGAGAAATTCTGGTTTCTAGAATCAATGGATGGCAGAGTTCTGGAATGTCAGGGTGTTCAAACTCAAGAATACTTGCGTGTCTGAACTCGAGAGTCATTCAATGTCCACATTCCGCATCACAGGGTGTCTGAATTCCAGAAGCACCAAATGTCTGCATTCTAGAATCGGACTGTGGCGGAATTCTAGAATGCACAGCACGGCGGAATTCGAATGTCCTAAAATGCCTGCTATCCGGAAGTTAAGGTGTCTGAAATCCAGAATGCTACCACGTCAGAATTATACCATTCTGAAAGATTCTGGGATCTAGAATCAATGGACGGCTGAGTTCCAGAATGTCAGGGTTTCCAAACTCTAGAATCCTTGCATGTCTGAACTCGAGAGTCATTCAATATCCACATTCCAGGACTCTGGATGTCTGAAATATAGAAGCACCAAATGTCTGCATTCTAGAATCGGAATGCGGTGGAATTGTAGAATGCACAGCACGACAGAATTCTAAAGTCCTAAAATGCCTGCTATTCGGAAGTTAAGGTGTCTGACATCCAGAATGTTACTAGGTCAGCATTCTACCGTTCTGAGAGATTCTGGGTTCTAGAATCAATGGACGGCAGAGTTCTGGAATGTCAGGGTGTACAAACTCTAGAATCCTTCCGTGTCTGAACTCGAGAGTCATTCAATGTCCACATTCCAGAACTCTGGATGTCTGAATTATAGAAGCACCAAATGTCTGCATTCTAGAATCGGAATGTGGCGGAATTCTAGAATGCACAGCACGGCGGAATTCTAAAGTCCTAAAATAGCTGCTATCCGGAAGTTAAGGTGTCTGACATCAAGAATGCTACCAAGTCAGAATTATTCCATTCTGAAAGATTCTGGGATCTAGAATCAATGGACGGCTGAGTTCCAGAATGTCAGGGTGGCAAAACTCTAGAATGCTTGCCTGTCTGAACTCGAGAGTCTTTCAATGTCCACATTCCAGAACTCTGGATGTCTGAAATATAGAAGCACCAAATGTCTGCATTCTAGAATCGGAATGTTGCGGAATTCTAGAATGCACAGCACGGCGGAATTTTAAAGTCCTAAAATGCCTGCTATACGGAAGTCAAGGTGTCTGACCTCCAGAATGTTACAAAGTCAGCATTCTACCATTCTGAGAAATTCTGGGTTCAAGAATCATTGGATGGCAGAGTTCTGGAATGTCAGGGTGTTCAAACTCAAGAATACCTGCGTGTCTGAACTCGAGAGACATTCAATGTCCACATTCCGCATCACAGGGTGTCTGAATTCCAGAAGCACCAAATGTCTGCATTCTAGAATCGGAATGTGGCGGAATTCTAGAATGCACAGCACGGCGGAATTCGAAAGTCCTAAAATGCCTGCTATCCGGAAGTTAAGGTGTCTGACATCAAGAATGCTACCAAGTCAGAATTATACCATTCTGAAAGATTCTGGGATCTAGAATCAATGGACGGCTGAGTTCCAGAATGTCAGGGTGGCAAAACTCTGGAATGCTTGCCTGTCTGAACTCGAGAGTCTTTCAATGTCCACATTCCAGAACTCTGGATGTCTGAATTAGAGAAGCACCAAATGTCTGCATTCTAGAATCGGAATGTGGCGGAATACTAGAATGCACAGCACGGCGGAATTCTAAAGCCCTAAAATGCCTGCTATCCGGAAGTTAAGGTGTCTGACATCAAGAGTGCTACCAAGTCAGAATTATAACATTCTGAAAGATTCTGGGATCTAGAATCAATGGACGGCTGAGTTCCAGAATGTCAGGGTGGCAAAACTCTAGAATCCTTGCGTGTCTGAACTCGAGAGTCATTCAATGTCCACATTCCAGAACTCTGGATGTCTGAAATATAGAAGCACCAAATGTCTGCATTCTAGATTCGGAATGTGGCGGAATTGTAGAATGCACAGCACGGAGGAATTTTAAAGTCCTAAAATGCCTGCTATACGGAAGTCAAGGTGTCTGACCTCCAGAATGTTACTAAGACAGCATTCTACCGTTCTGAGAAATTCTGGGTTCTAGAATCAATGGATGGCAGAGTTCTGGAATGTCAGGGTGTTCAAACTCAAGAATACTTGCGTGTCTGAACTCGAGAGTCATTCAATGTCCACATTCCGCATCACAGGGTGTCTGAATTCCAGAAGCACCAAATGTCTGCATTCAAGAATCGGAATGTGGCGGAATTCTAGAATGCACAGCACGGCGGAATTCTAAAGTCCTAAAATGCCTGCTATCCGGAAGTTAAGGTGTCTGACATTAAGAATGCTACCAAGTCAGAATTATACCATTCTGAAAGATTCTGGGATCTAGAATCAATGGACGGTTGAGTTCCAGAATGTCAGGGTTTCCAATCTCTAGAATCCTTGCATGTCTGAACTCGAGAGTCAATCAATATCCACATTCCAGGACTCTGGATGTCTGAAATATAGAAGCACCAAATGTCTGCATTCTAGAATCGGAATGTGGTAGAATTCTAGAATGCACAGCACGACAGAATTCTAAAGTCCTAAAATGCCTGCTATTCGGAAGTTAAGGTGTCTGACATCCAGAATGTTACTAGGTCAGCATTCTACCGTTCTGAGAGATTCTGGGTTCTAGAATCAATGGACGGCAGAGTTCTGGAATGTCAGGGTGTCCAAACTCTAGAATCCTTCCGTGTCTGAACTCGAGAGTCATTCAATGTCCACATTCCAGAACTCTGGATGTCTGAAATATAGAAGCACCAAATGTCTGCATTCTTGAATCGGAATATGGCGGAATTCTAGAATGCACAGCACGGCAGAATTCTAAAGTCCTAAAATGCCTGCTATCCGGAAGTTAAGGTGTCTGAAATCCGGAATGCTACCACGTCAGAATTATACCATTCTGAAAGATTCTGGGATCTAGAATCAATGGACGGCTGAGTTTCAGAATGTCAGGGTGGCAAAATTCTAGAATCCTTGTGTGTCTGAACTCGAGAGTCATTCAATATCCACATTCCAGAACTCTGGATGTCTGAATTATAGAAGCACCAAATGTCTGCATTCTAGAATCGGAATGTGGCGGAATACTAGAATGCACAGCACGGCGGAATTCTAAAGCCCTAAAATGCCTGCTATCCGGAAGTTAATGTGTCTGACATCAAGAGTGCTACCAAGTCAGAATTATAACTTTCTGAAAGATTCTGGGATCTAGAATCAATGGACGGCTGAGTTCCAGAATGTCAGGGTGGCAAAACTCTAGAATCCTTGCCTGTCTGAACTCGAGAGTCATTCAATGTCCACATTCCAGAACTCTGGATGTCTGAAATATAGAAGCACCAAATGTCTGCATTCTAGAATCGGAATGTGGCGGATTGTAGAATGCACAGCACGGCGGAATTTTAAAGTCCTAAAATGCCTGCTATACGGAAGTCAAGGTGTCTGACATCCAGAATGTTACTAAGACAGCATTCTACCGTTCTGAGAAATTCTGGTTTCTAGAATCAATGGATGGCAGAGTTCTGGAATGTCAGGGTGTTCAAACTCAAGAATACTTGCGTGTCTGAACTCGAGAGTCATTCAATGTCCACATTCCGCATCACAGGGTGTCTGAATTCCAGAAGCACCAAATGTCTGCATTCTAGAATCGGACTGTGGCGGAATTCTAGAATGCACAGCACGGCGGAATTCGAATGTCCTAAAATGCCTGCTATCCGGAAGTTAAGGTGTCTGAAATCCAGAATGCTACCACGTCAGAATTATACCATTCTGAAAGATTCTGGGATCTAGAATCAATGGACGGCTGAGTTCCAGAATGTCAGGGTTTCCAAACTCTAGAATCCTTGCATGTCTGAACTCGAGAGTCATTCAATATCCACATTCCAGGACTCTGGAAGTCTGAAATATAGAAGCACCAAATGTCTGCATTCTAGTATCGGAATGTGGTGGAATTGTAGAATGCACAGCACGACAGAATTCTAAAGTCCTAAAATGCCTGCTATTCGGAAGTTAAGGTGTCTGACATCCAGAATGTTACTAGGTCAGCATTCTACCGTTCTGAGAGATTCTGGGTTCTAGAATCAATGGACGGCAGAGTTCTGGAATGTCAGGGTGTCCAAACTCTAGAATCCTTCCGTGTCTGAACTCGAGAGTCATTCAATGTCCACATTCCAGAACTCTGGATGTCTGAATTATAGAAGCACCAAATGTCTGCATTCTAGAATCGGAATGTGGCGGAATTCTAGAATGCACAGCACGGCGGAATTCTAAAGTCCTAAAATAGCTGCTATCCGGAAGTTAAGGTGTCTGACATCAAGAATGCTACCAAGTCAGAATTATTCCATTCTGAAAGATTCTGGGATCTAGAATCAATGGACGGCTGAGTTCCAGAATGTCAGGGTGGCAAAACTCTAGAATGCTTGCCTGTCTGAACTCGAGAGTCATTCAATGTCCACATTCCAGAACTCTGGATGTCTGAAATATAGAAGCACCAAATGTCTGCATTCTAGAATCGGAATGTTGCGGAATTCTAGAATGCACAGCACGGCGGAATTTTAAAGTCCTAAAATGCCTGCAATACGGAAGTCAAGGTGTCTGACCTCCAGAATGTTACTAAGTCAGCATTCTACCATTCTGAGAAATTCTGGGTTCAAGAATCATTGGATGGCACAGTTCTGGAATGTCAGGGTGTTCAAACTCAAGAATACTTGCGTGTCTGAACTCGAGAGACATTCAATGTCCACATTCCGCATCACAGGGTGTCTGAATTCCAGAAGCACCAAATGTCTGCATTCTAGATTCGGAATGTGGCGGAATTCTAGAATGCACAGCACGGCGGAATTCGAAAGTCCTAAAATGCCTGCTATCCGGAAGTTAAGGTGTCTGAAATCCAGAATGCTACCACGTCAGAATTATACCATTCTGAAAGATTCTGGGATCTAGAATCAATGGACGGCTGAGTTCCAGAATGTCAGGGTTTCCAATCTCTAGAATCCTTGCATGTCTGAACTCAAGAGTCATTCAATATCCACATTCCAGGACTCTGGATGTCTGAAATATAGAAGCACCAAATGTCTGCATTCTAGAATCGGAATGTGGTAGAATTCTAGAATGCACAGCACGACAGAATTCTAAAGTCCTAAAATGCCTGCTATTCGGAAGTTAAGGTGTCTGACATCCAGAATGTTACTAGGTCAGCATTCTACTGTTCTGAGAGATTCTGGGTTCTAGAATCAATGGACGGCAGAGTTCTGGAATGTCAGGGTGTCCAAACTCTAGAATCCTTCCGTGTCTGAACTCGAGAGTCCTTCAATGTCCACATTCCAGAACTCTGGATGTCTGAATTATAGAAGCACCAAATGTATGCATTCTAGAATCGGAATGTGGCGGAATTCTAGAATGCACAGCACGGCTGAATTCTAAAGTCCCAAAATGACTGCTATCCGGAAATTAAGGTGTCTGACATCAAGAATGCTACCAAGTCAGAATTATACCATTCTAAAAGATTCTGGGATCTAGAATCAATGGACGGCTGAGTTCCAGAATGTCAGGGTGGCAAAACTCTAGAATCCTTGCGTGTCTGAACTCGAGAGTCATTCAATGTCCACATTCCAGAACTCTGGATGTCTGAATTATAGAAGCGTCAAATGTCTGCATTCTAGAATCGGAATGTGGCGGAATTCTAGAATGCACAGCACGGAGGAATTCTAAAGTCCTAAAATGCCTGCTATTCGGAAGTTAAGGTGTCTGACATCCAGAATGTTACTAGGTCAGCATTCTACCGTTCTGAGAGATTCTGGGTTCTAGAATCATTGGACGGCAGAGATCTCTAATGTCAGGGTGTCCAAACTCTAGAATCCTTGCGTGTCTGAACTCGAGAGTCATTCAATGTCCACATTCCGGATCACAGGGTGTCTGAATTCCAGAAGCACCAAATGTCTGCATTCTAGAATTGGAATGTGGTGGAATGATAGAATGCACAGCACGGCGGAATTCTAAAGTCCTAAAATGCCTGCTATCCGGAAGTTAAGGTGTGTGACATCCAGAATGGTACCACATCAGAATTATACCATTCTGAAACATTCTGGGATCTAGAATCAATGGACGGCCGAGTTCCAGAATGTCAGGGCGGCAAAACTCTAGAATCCTTGCGTGTCTGAACTCGAGAGTCATTCAATGTCCACATTCCAGAACTCTGGATGTCTGAATTATAGAAGCACCAAATGTCTGCATTCTAGAATCGGAATGTGGCGGAATTCTAGAATTCACAGCACGGCGGAATTCTAAAGTCCTAAAATGCCTGCTATCCGGAAGTTAACGTGTCTGACATCAAGAATGCTACCAAGTCAGAATTATAACATTCTGAAACATTCTGGGATCTAGAATCAATGGACGGCTGAGTTCCAGAATGCGAGGGTGTCAAAACTCTAGAATCCTGGCGGGTCTGAACTCGAGAGTCATTCAATGTCCACATTCCAGAACTCTGGATGTCTGAAATATAGAAGCACCAAATGTCTGCATTCTAGAATCGGAATGTGGCGGAATTCTAGAATGCACAGCACAGCGGAATTTTAAAGTCCTAAAATGCCTGCTATACTGAAGTCAAGGTGTCTGACATCCAGAATGTTACTAAGTCAGCATTCTACCGTTCTGAGAAATTCTCGGTTCTATAATCAATGGATGGCAGAGTTCTGGAATGTCAGGGTGTTCAAACTCAAGAATACTTGCGTGTCTGAACTCGAGAGTCATTCAATGTCCACATTCCGCATCACAGGGTGTCTGAATTCTAGAAGCACCAAATGTCTGCATTCTAGAATCGGAATGTGGCGGAACTCTAGAATGCACAGCAGAGCGGAATTCGAATGTCCTAAAATGCCTGCTATCCGGAAGTTAAGGTGTCTCACATCCAGAATGCTACCACGTCAGAATTATACCATTCTGAAACATTCTGGGATCTAGAATCAATGGATGGCTGAGTTCCAGAATGTCAGGGTGGCAAAACTCTAGAATCCTTGCGTGTCTGAACTCGAGAGTCATTCAGTGTCCACATTCCAGAACTCTGGATGTCTGAATTATAGAAGCACCAAATGTCTGCTTTCTAGAATCGGAATGTGGCGGAATTCTAGAATGCACAGCACGGCGGAAATCTAAAGTCCTAAAATGCCTGCTATCCGGAAGTTAATGTGTCTGACATCAAGAATGCTACCACGTCAGAATTATACCATTCTGAAACATTCTGTGATCTAGAATCAATGGACGGCTGAGTTCCAGAATGTCAGTGTGGCAAAACTCTAGAATCCTTGCGTGTCTGAACTCGAGAGTCATTCAATGTCCACATTCCAGAACTCTGGATGTCTGAATTATAGAAGCACCAAATGTCTGCATTCTAGAATCGGAATGTGGCGGAATTCTAGAATGCACAGCACGGCGGAATTCTAAAGTCCTAAAATGCCTGCTATCCGGAAGTTAGGGTGTCTGACATCAAGAATGCTACCAAGTCAGAATTATACCATTCTGAAAGATTCTGGGATCTAGAATCAATGGACGGCAGAGTTCCAGAATGTCATGGTGGCAAAATTCTAGAATCCTTGTGTGTCTGAACTCGAGAGTCATTCAATGTCCACATTCCAGAACTCTGGATGTCTGAATTATAGAAGCACCAAATGTCTGCATTCTAGAATCGGAATGTGGCGGAATACTAGAATGCACAGCACGGCGGAATTCTAAAGCCCTAAAATGCCTGCTATCCGGAAGTTAAGGTGTCTGATATCAAGAGTGCTACCAAGTCAGAATTATAACATTCTGTAAGATTCTGGGGTCTAGAATCAATGGACGGCTGAGTTCCAGAATGTCAGGGTGGCAAAACTCTAGAATCCTTGCCTGTCTGAACTCGAGAGTCATTCAATGTCCACATTCCAGAACTCTGGATGTCTGAAATATAGAAGCACCAAATGTCTGCATTCTAGAATCGGAATGTGGTGGAATTGTAGAATGCACAGCACGGCGGAATTTTAAAGTCCTAAAATGCCTGCTATACGGAAGTCAAGGTGTCTGACCTCCAGAATGTTACTAAGACAGCATTCTACCGTTCTGAGAAATTCTGGGTTCTAGAATCAATGGATGGCAGAGTTCTGGAATGTCAGGGTGTTCAAACTCAAGAATACTTGCGTGTCTGAACTCGAGAGTCATTCAATGTCCACATTCCGCATCACAGGGTGTCTGAATTCCAGAAGCACCAAATGTCTGCATTCTAGAATCGGAATGTGGCGGAATTCTAGAATGCACAGCACGGCGGAATTCTAAAGTCCTAAAATGCCTGCTATCCGGAAGTTAAGGTGTCTGACATCAAGAATGCTACCAAGTCAGAATTATACCATTCTGAAAGATTCTGGGATCTAGAATCAATGGACGGCTGAGTTCCAGAATGTCAGGGTGGCAAAACTCTAGAATGCTTGCCTGTCTGAACTCGAGAGTCTTTCAATGTTCACATTCCAGAACTCTGGATGTCTGAAATATAGAAGCACCAAATGTCTGCATTCTAGAATCGGAATGTGGCAGAATTCTAGAATGCACAGCACAGCGGAATTTTAATGTCCTAAAATGCCTGCTATTCGGAAGTCAAGGTGTCTGACATCCAGAATGCTACTAAGTCAGCATTCTACCGTTCTGAGAGATTCTCGGTTCTAGAATCAATGGATGGCAGAGTTCTGGAATGTCAGGGTGTTCAAACTCAAGAATACTTGCGTGTCTGAACTCGAGAGTCATTCAATGTCCACATTCCGCATCACAGGGTGTCTGAATTCCAGAAGCACCAAATGTCTGCATTCTAGAATCGGAATGTGGCGGAATTCTAGAATGCACAGCACGGCGGAATTCGAAAGTCCTAAAATGCCTGCTATCCGGAAGTTAAGGTGTCTGAAATCCGGAATGCTACCACGTCAGAATTATACCATTCTGAAAGATTCTGGGATCTAGAATCAATGGACGGCTGAGTTCCAGAATGTCAGGGTTTCCAATCTCTAGAATCCTTGCATGTCTGAACTCGAGAGTCAATCAATATCCACATTCCAGGACTCTGGATGTCTGAAATATAGAAGCACCAAATGTCTGCATTCTAGAATCGGAATGTGGTAGAATTCTAGAATGCACAGCACGACAGAATTCTAAAGTCCTAAAATGCCTGCTATTCGGAAGTTAAGGTGTCTGACATCCAGAATGTTACTAGGTCAGCATTCTACCGTTCTGAGAGATTCTGGGTTCTAGAATCAATGGACGGCAGAGTTCTGGAATGTCAGGGTGTCCAAACTCTAGAATCCTTCCGTGTCTGAACTCGAGAGTCATTCAATGTCCACATTCCAGAACTCTGGATGTCTGAAATATAGAAGCACCAAATGTCTGCATTCTTGAATCGGAATGTTGCGGAATTCTAGAATGCACAGCACGGCAGAATTCTAAAGTCCTAAAATGCCTGCTATCCGGAAGTTAAGGTGTCTGACATCAAGAATGCTACCAAGTCAGAATTATACGATTCTGAAAGATTCTGGGATCTAGAATCAATGGACGGCTGAGTTTCAGAATGTCAGGGTGGCAAAATTCTAGAATCCTTGTGTGTCTGAACTCGAGAGTCATTCAATATCCACATTCCAGAACTCTGGATGTCTGAATTATAGAAGCACCAAATGTCTGCATTCTAGAATCGGAATGTTGCGGAATTCTAGAATGCACAGCATGGCGGAATTTTAAAGTCCGAAAATGCCTGCTATACGGAAATCAAGGTGTCTGACCTCCAGAATGTTACTAAGTCAGCATTCTACCGTTCTGAGAAATTCTGGGTTCAAGAATCAATGGATGGCAGAGTTCTGGAATGTCAGGGTGTTCAAACTCAAGAATACTTGCGTGTCTGAACTCGAGAGACATTCAATGTCCACATTCCGCATCACAGGGTGTCTGAATTCCAGAAGCACCAAATGTCTGCATTCTAGAATCGGAATGTGGCGGAATTCTAGAATGCACAGCACGGCGGAATTCGAAAGTCCTAAAATGCCTGCTATCCGGAAGTTAAGGTGTCTGAAATCCAGAATGCTACCACGTCAGAATTATACCATTCTGAAAGATTCTGGGATCTAGAATCAATGGACGGCTGAGTTCCAGAATGTCAGGGTTTCCAATCTCCAGAATCCTTGCATGTCTGAACTCGAGAGTCATTCAATATCCACATTCCAGGTCTCTGGATGTCTGAAATATAGAAGCACCAAATGTCTGCATTCTAGAATCGGAATGTGGTAGAATTCTAGAATGCACAGCACGACAGAATTCTAAAGTCCTAAAATGCCTGCTATTCGGAAGTTAAGGTGTCTGACATCCAGAATGTTACTAGGTCAGCATTCTACTGTTCTGAGAGATTCTGGGTTCTAGAATCAATGGACGGCAGAGTTCTGGAATGTCAGGGTGTCCAAACTCTAGGATCCTTCCGTGTCTGAACTCGAGAGTCCTTCAATGTCCACATTCCAGAACTCTGGATGTCTGAATTATAGAAGCACCAAATGTATGCATTCTAGAATCGGAATGTGGCGGAATTCTAGAATGCACAGCACGGCGGAATTCTAAAGTCCCAAAATGCCTGCTATCCGGAAATTAAGGTGTCTGACATCAAGAATGCTACCAAGTCAGAATTATACCATTCTGAAAGATTCTGCGATCTAGAATCAATGGACGGCTGAGTTCCAGAATGTCAGGGTGGCAAAAGTCTAGAATCCTTGCGTGTCTGAACTCGAGAGTCATTCAATGTCCACATTCCAGAACTCTGGATGTCTGAATTATAGAAGCGCCAAATGTCTGCATTCTAGAATCGGAATGTGGCGGAATTCTAGAATGCACAGCACGGAGGAATTCTAAAGTCCTAAAATGCCTGCTATTCGGAAGTTAAGGTGTCTGACATCCAGAATGTTACTAGGTCAGCATTCTACCGTTCTGAGAGATTCTGGGTTCTAGAATCAATGGACGGCAGAGATCTGGAATGGCAGGGTGTCCAAACTCTAGAATCCTTGCGTGTCTGAACTCGAGAGTCATTCAATGTCCACATTCCGGATCACAGGGTGTCTGAATTCCAGAAGCACCAAATGTCTGCATTCTTGAATTGGAATGTGGTGGAATTATAGAATGCACAGCACGGCGGAATTCTAAAGTCCTAAAATGCCTGCTATCCGGAAGTTAAGGTGTGTGACATCCAGAATGGTACCACATCAGAATTATACCATTCTGAAACATTCTGGGATCTAGAATCAATGGACGGCCGAGTTCCAGAATGTCAGGGTGGCAAAACTCTAGAATCCTTGCGTGTCTGAACTCGAGAGTCATTCAATGTCCACATTCCAGAACTCTGGATGTCTGAATTATAGAAGCACCAAATGTCTGCATTCTAGAATCGGAATGTGGTGGAATTCTAGAATTCACAGCACGGCGGAATTCTAAAGTCCTAAAATGCCTGCTATCCGGAAGTTAACGTGTCTGACATCAAGAATGCTACCAAGTCAGAATTATAACATTCTGAAACATTCTGGGATCTAGAATCAATGGACGGCTGAGTTCCAGAATGCGAGGGTGACAAAACTCTAGAATCCTGGCGGGTCTGAACTCGAGAGTCATTCAATGTCCACATTCCAGAACTCTGGATGTCTGAAATATAGAAGCACCAAATGTCTGCATTCTAGAATCGGAATGTGGCGGAATTCTAGAATGCACAGCACAGCGGAATTTTAAAGTCCTAAAATGCCTGCTATACTGAAGTCAAGGTGTCTGACATCCAGAATGTTACTAAGTCAACATTCTACCGTTCTGAGAAATTCTCGGTTCTATAATCAATGGATGGCAGAGTTCTGGAATGTCAGGGTGTTCAAACTCAAGAATACTTGCGTGTCTGAACTCGAGAGTCATTCAATGTCCACATTCCGCATCACAGGGTGTCTGAATTCTAGAAGCACCAAATGTCTGCATTCTAGAATCGGAATGTGGCGGAACTCTAGAATGCACAGCACAGCGGAATTCGAATGTCCTAAAATGCCTGCTATCCGGAAGTTAAGGTGTCTGACATCCAGAATGCTACCACGTCAGAATTATACCATTCTGAAACATTCTGGGATCTAGAATCAATGGACGGCTGAGTTCCAGAATGTCAGGGTGGCAAAACTCTAGAATCCTTGTGTGTCTGAACTCGAGAGTCATTCAGTGTCCACATTCCAGAACTCTGGATGTCTGAATTATAGAAGCACCAAATGTCTGCTTTCTAGAATCGGAATGTGGCGGAATTCTAGAATGCACAGCACGGCGGAAATCTAAAGTCCTAAAATGCCTGCTATCCGGAAGTTAATGTGTCTGACATCAAGAATGCTACCACGTCAGAATTATACCATTCTGAAACATTCTGTGATCTAGAATCAATGGACGGCTGAGTTCCAGAATGTCAGGGTGGCAAAACTCTAGAATACTTGCCTGTCTGAACTCGAGAGTCATTCAATGTCCACATTCCAGAACTCTGGATGTCTGAAATATAGAAGCACCAAATGTCTGCATTCTAGAATCGGAATGTGGCGGAAGTGTAGAATGCACAGCACGGAGGAATTTTAAAGTCCTAAAATGCCTGCTATACGGAAGTCAAGGTGTCTGACCTCCAGAATGTTACTAAGACAGCATTCTACCGTTCTGAGAAATTCTGGGTTCTAGAATCAATGGATGGCAGAGTTCTGGAATGTCAGGGTGTTCAAACTCAAGAATACTTGCGTGTCTGAACTCGAGAGTCGTTCAATGTCCACATTCCGCATCACAGGGTGTCTGAATTCCAGAAGCACCAAATGTCTGCATTCTAGAATCGGAATGTGGCGGAATTCTAGAATGCACAGCACGGCGGAATTCTAAAGTCCTAAAATGCCTGCTATCCGGAAGTTAAGGTGTCTGACATCAAGAATGCTACCAAGTCAGAATTATACCATTCTGAAAGATTCTGGGATCTAGAATCAATGGACGGCTGAGTTCCAGAATGTCAGGGTGGCAAAACTCTAGAATGCTTGCCTGTCTGAACTCGAGAGTCTTTCAATGTCCACATTCCAGAACTCTGGATGTCTGAAATATAGAAGCACCAAATGTCTGCATTCTAGAATCGGAATGTGGCAGAATTCTAGAATGCACAGCACAGCGGAATTTTAAAGTCCTAAAATGCCTGCTATTCGGAAGTCAAGGTGTCTGACATCCAGAATGTTACTAAGTCAGCATTCTACCGTTCTGAGAGATTCTCGGTTCTAGAATCAATGGATGGCAGAGTTCTGGAACGTCAGGGTGTTCAAACTCAAGAATACTTGCGTGTCTGAACTCGAGAGTCATTCAATGTCCACATTCCGCATCACAGGGTGTCTGAATTCCAGAAGCACCAAATGTCTGCATTCTAGAATCGGAATGTGGTGGAATTCTAGAATGCACAGCACGGCGGAATTCGAAAGTCCTAAAATGCCTGCTATCCGGAAGTTAAGGTGTCTGAAATCCGGAATGCTACCACGTCAGAATTATACCATTCTGAAAGATTCTGGGATCTAGAATCAATAGACGGCTGAGTTCCAGAATGTCAGGGTTTCCAATCTCTAGAATCCTTGCATGTCTGAACTCGAGAGTCAATCAATATCCACATTCCAGGACTCTGGATGTCTGAAATATAGAAGCACCAAATGTCTGCATTCTAGAATCGGAATGTGGTAGAATTCTAGAATGCACAGCACGACAGAATTCTAAGGTCCTAAAATGCCTGCTATTCGGAAGTTAAGGTGTCTGACATCCAGAATGTTACTAGGTCAGCATTCTAACGTTCTGAGAGATTCTGGGTTCTAGAATCAATGGACGGCAGAGTTCTGGAATGTCAGGGTGTCCAAACTCTAGAATCCTTCCGTGTCTGAACTCGAGAGTCATTCAATGTCCACATTCCAGAACTCTGGATGTCTGAATTATAGAAGCACCAAATGTCTGCATTCTTGAATCGGAATGTGGCGGAATTCTAGAATGCACAGCACGGCAGAATTCTAAAGTCCTAAAATGCCTGCTATCCGGAAGTTAAGGTGTCTGAAATCCGGAATGCTACCACGTCAGAATTATACCATTCTGAAAGATTCTGGGATCTAGAATCAATGGACGGCTGAGTTTCAGAATGTCAGGGTGGCAAAATTCTAGAATCCTTGTGTGTCTGAACTCGAGAGTCATTCAATATCCACATTCCAGAACTCTGGATGTCTGAATTATAGAAGCACCAAATGTCTGCATTCTAGAATCGGAATGTGGCGGAATACTAGAATGCACAGCACGGCGGAATTCTAAAGCCCTAAAATGCCTGCTATCCGGAAGTTAAGGTGTCTGACATCAAGAGTGCTACCAAGTCAGAATTATAACATTCTGAAAGATTCTGGGATCTAGAATCAATGGACGGCTGAGTTCCAGAATGTCAGGGTGGCAAAACTCTAGAATACTTGCCTGTCTGAACTCGAGAGTCATTCAATGTCCACATTCCAGAACTCTGGATGTCTGAAATATAGAAGCACCAAATGTCTGCATTCTAGAATCGGAATGTGGCGGAATTGTAGAATGCACAGCACGGAGGAATTTTAAAGTCCTAAAATGCCTGCTATACGGAAGTCAAGGTGTCTGACCTCCAGAATGTTACTAAGTCAGCATTCTACCGTTCTGAGAAATTCTGGGTTCTAGAATCAATGGATGGCAGAGTTCTGGAATGTCAGGGTGTTCAAACTCAAGAATACCTGCGTGTCTGAACTCGAGAGTCATTCAATGTCCACATTCCGCATCACAGGGTGTCTGAATTCCAGAAGCACCAAATGTCTGCATTCTAGAATCGGAATGTGGCGGAATTCTAGAATGCACAGCACGGCGGAATTCGAAAGTCCTAAAATGCCTGCTATCCGGAAGTTAAGGTGTCTGAAATCCAGAATGCTACCACGTCACAATTATACCATTCTGAAAGATTCTGGGATCTAGAATCAATGGACGGCTGAGTTCCAGAATGTCAGGGTTTCCAAACTCTAGAATCCTTGCATGTCTGAACTCGAGAGTCATTCAATATCCACATTCCAGGACTCTGGATGTCTGAAATATAGAAGCACCAAATGTCTGCATTCTAGAATCGGAATGTGGCGGAATTGTAGAATGCACAGCACGACAGAATTCTAAAGTCCTAAAATGCCTGCTATTCGGAAGTTAAGGTGTCTGACATCCAGAATGTTACTAGGTCAGCATTCTACCGTTCTGAGAGATTCTGGGTTCTAGAATCAATGGACGGCAGAGTTCTGGAATGTCAGGGTGTCCAAACTCTAGAATCCTTCCATGTCTGAACTCGGGAGTCATTCAATGTCCACATTCAAGAACTCTGGATGTCTGAATTATAGAAGCACCAAATGTCTGCATTCTAGAATCGGAATGTGGCGGAATTCTAGAATGCACAGCACGGCGGAATTCTAAAGTCCTAAAATGCCTGCTATCCGGAAGTTAAGGTGTCTGACATCAAGAATGCTACCAAGTCAGAATTATACCATTCTGAAAGATTCTGGGATCTAGAATCAATGGACGGCTGAGTTCCAGAATGTCAGGGTGGCAAAACTCTGGAATGCTTGCCTGTCTGAACTCGAGAGTCTTTCAATGTCCACATTCCAGAACTCTGGATGTCTGAATTAGAGAAGCACCAAATGTCTGCATTCTAGAATCGGAATGTGGCGGAATACTAGAATGCACAGCACGGCGGAATTCTAAAGCCCTAAAATGCCTGCTATCCGGAAGTTAAGGTGTCTGACATCAAGAGTGCTACCAAGTCAGAATTATAACATTCTGAAAGATTCTGGGATCTAGAATCAATGGACGGCTGAGTTCCAGAATGTCAGGGTGGCAAAACTCTAGAATCCTTGCCTGTCTGAACTCGAGAGTCATTCAATGTCCACATTCCAGAACTCTGGATGTCTGAAATATAGAAGCACCAAATGTCTGCATTCTAGAATCGGAATGTGGCGGAATTGTAGAATGCACAGCACGGAGGAATTTTAAAGTCCTAAAATGCCTGCTATACGGAAGTCAAGGTGTCTGACCTCCAGAATGTTACTAAGACAGCATTCTACCGTTCTGAGAGATTCTGGGTTCTAGAATCAATGGACGGCAGAGTTCTGGAATGTCAGGGTGTCCAAACTCTAGAATCCTTCCGTGTCTGAACTCGAGAGTCATTCAATGTCCACATTCCAGAACTCTGGATGTCTGAAATATGGAAACACCAAATGTCTGCATTCTAGAATCGGAATGTGGCGGAAATCTAGAATGCACAGCACGGCGGAATTCTAAAGTCCTAAAATGCCTGCTATCCGGAAGTTAAGGTGTCTGACATCAAGAATGCTACCAAGTCAGAATTATACCATTCTGAAAGATTCTGGGATCTAGAATCAATGGACGGCTGAGTTCCAGAATGTCAGGGTGGCAAAACTCTGGAATGCTTGCCTGTCTGAACTCGAGAGTCTTTCAATGTCCACATTCCAGAACTCTGGATGTCTGAAATATAGAAGCACCAAATGTCTGCATTCTAGAATCGGAATGTGGCAGAATTCTAGAATGCACAGCAAGGCGGAATTTTAAAGTCCTAAAATGCCTGCTATTCGGAAGTCAAGGTGTCTGACATCCAGAATGTTACTAAGTCAGCATTCTACCGTTCTGAGAGATTCTGGGTTCTAGAATCAATGGATGGCAGAGTTCTGGAATGTCAGGGTGTTCAAACTCAAGAATACTTGCGTGTCTGAACTCGAGAGTCATTCAATGTCCCCATTCCGCATCACAGGGTGTCTGAATTCCAGAAGCACCAAATGTCTGCATTCTAGAATCGGAATGTGGCGGAATTCTAGAATGCACAGCACGGCGGAATTCGAAAGTCCTAAAATGCCTGCTATCCGGAAGTTAAGGTGTCTGAAATCCGGAATGCTACCACGTCAGAATTATACCATTCTGAAAGATTCTGGGATCTAGAATCAATGGACGGCTGAGTTCCAGAATGTCAGGGTTTCCAATCTCTAGAATCCTTGCATGTCTGAACTCGAGAGTCAATCAATATCCACATTCCAGGACTCTGGATGACTGAAATATAGAAGCACCAAATGTCTGCATTCTAGAATCGGAATGTGGTAGAATTCTAGAATGCACAGCACGACAGAATTCTAAAGTCCTAAAATGCCTGCTATTCGGAAGTTAAGGTGTCTGACATCCAGAATGTTACTAGGTCAACATTCTACCGTTCTGAGAGATTCTGGGTTCTAGAATCAATGGACGGCAGAGTTCTGGAATGTCAGGGTGTCCAAACTCTAGAATCCTTCCGTGTCTGAACTCGAGAGTCATTCAATGTCCACATTCCAGAACTCTGGATGTCTGAATTATAGAAGCACCAAATGTCTGCATTCTTGAATCGGAATGTGGCGGAATTCTAGAATGCACAGCACGGCAGAATTCTAAAGTCCTAAAATGCCTGCTATCCGGAAGTTAAGGTGTCTGACATCAAGAATGCTACCAAGTCAGAATTATACCATTCTGAAAGATTCTGGGATCTAGAATCAATGGACGGCTGAGTTTCAGAATGTCAGGGTGGCAAAATTCTAGAATCCTTGTGTGTCTGAACTCGAGAGTCATTCAATATCCACATTCCAGAACTCTGGATGTCTGAATTATAGAAGCACCAAATGTCTGCATTCTAGAATCGGAATGTGGCGGAATACTAGAATGCACAGCACGGCGGAATTCTAAAGCCCTAAAATGCCTGCTATCCGGAAGTAAAGGTGTCTGACATCAAGAGTGCTACCAAGTCAGAATTATAACATTCTGAAAGATTCTGGGATCTAGAATCAATGGACGGCTGAGTTCCAGAATGTCAGGGTGGCAAAACTCTAGAATCCTTGCCTGTCTGAACTCGAGAGTCATTCAATGTCCACATTCCAGAACTCTGGATGTCTGAAATATAGAAGCACCAAATGTCTGCATTCTAGAATCGGAATGTGGCGGAATTGTAGAATGCACAGCACGGAGGAATTTTAAAGTCCTAAAATGCCTGCTATACGGAAGTCAAGGTGTCTGACCTCCAGAATGTTACTAAGTCAGCATTCTACCGTTCTGAGAAATTCTGGGTTCTAGAATCAATGGATGGCAGAGTTCTGGAATGTCAGGGTGTTCAAACTCAAGAATACTTGCTTGTCTGAACTCGAGAGTCATTCAATGTCCACATTCCGCATCACAGGGTGTCTGAATTCCAGAAGCACCAAATGTCTGCATTCTAGAATCGGAATGTGGCGGAATTCTAGAATGCACAGCACGGCGGAATTCTAAAGTCCTAAAATGCCTGCTATCCGGAAGTTAAGGTGTCTGACATCAAGAATGCTACCAAGTCAGAATTATACCATTCTGAAAGATTCTGCGATCTAGAATCAATGGACGGCTGAGTTCCAGAATGTCAGGGTGGCAAAACTCTAGAATGCTTGCCTGTCTGAACTCGAGAGTCTTTCAATGTCCACATTCCAGAACTCTGGATGTCTGAAATATAGAAGCACGAAATGTCTGCATTCTAGAATCGGAATGTGGCAGAATTCTAGAATGCACAGCACGACAGAATTCTAAAGTCCTAAAATGCCTGCTATTCGGAAGTTAAGGTGTCTGACATCCAGAATGTTACTAGGTCAGCATTCTACCGTTCTGAGAGATTCTGGGTTCTAGAATCAATGGACGGCAGAGTTCTGGAATGTCAGGGTGTCCAAACTCTAGAATCCTTCCGTGTCTGAACTCGAGAGTCATTCAATGTCCACATTCCAGAACTCTGGATGTCTGAATTATAGAAGCACCAAATGTCTGCATTCTAGAATCGGAATGTGGCGGAATTCTAGGATGCACAGCACGGCGGAATTCTAAAGTCCTAAAATAACTGCTATCCGGAAGTTAAGTTGTCTGACATCAAGAAAGCTACCAAGTCAGAATTATTCCATTCTGAAAGATTCTGGGATCAAGAATCAATGGACGGCTGAGTTCCAGAATGTCAGGGTGGCAAAACTCTAGAATGCTTGCCTGTCTGAACTCGAGAGTCTTTCAATGTCCACATTCCAGAACTCTGGATGTCTGAAATATAGAAGCACCAAATGTCTGCATTCTTGAATCGGAATGTGGCGGAATTCTAGAATGCACAGCACGGCAGAATTCTAAAGTCCTAAAATGCCTGCTATCCGGAAGTTAAGGTGTCTGACATCAAGAATGCTACCAAGTCAGAATTATAACATTCTGAAACATTCTGGGATCTAGAATCAATGGACGGCTGAGTTTCAGAATGTCAGGGTGGCAAAATTCTAGAATCCTTGTGTGTCTGAACTCGAGAGTCATTCAATATCCACATTCCAGAACTCTGGATGTCTGAATTATAGAAGCACCAAATGTCTGCATTCTAGAATCGGAATGTTGCGGAATTCTAGAATGCACAGCATGGCGGAATTTTAAAGTCCTAAAATGCCTGCTATACGGAAGTCAAGGTGTCTGACCTCCAGAATGTTACTAAGTCAGCATTCTACCGTTCTGAGAAATTCTGGGTTCAAGAATCAATGGATGGCAGAGTTCTGGAATGTCAGGGTGTTCAAACTCAAGAATACTTGCGTGTCTGAACTCGAGAGACATTCAATGTCCACATTCCGCATCACAGGGTGTCTGAATTCCAGAAGCACCAAATGTCTGCATTCTAGAATCGGAATGTGGCGGAATTCTAGAATGCACAGCACGGCGGAATTCGAAAGTCCTAAAATGCCTGCTATCCGGAAGTTAAGGTGTCTGAAATCCAGAATGCTACCACGTCAGAATTATACCATTCTGAAAGATTCTGGGATCTAGAATCAATGGACGGCTGAGTTCCAGAATGTCAGGGTTTCCAATCTCTAGAATCGTTGCATGTCTGAACTCGAGAGTCATTCAATATCCACATTCCAGGACTCTGGATGTCTGAAATATAGAAGCACCAAATGTCTGCATTCTAGAATCGGAATGTGGTAGAATTCTAGAATGCACAGCACGACAGAATTCTAAAGTCCTAAAATGCCTGCTATTCGGAAGTTAAGGTGTCTGACATCCAGAATGTTACTAGGTCAGCATTCTACTGTTCTGAGAGATTCTGGGTTCTAGAATCAATTGACGGCAGAGTTCTGGAATGTCAGGGTGTCCAAACTCTAGAATCCTTCCGTGTCTGAACTCGAGAGTCCTTCAATGTCCACATTCCAGAACTCTGGATGTCTGAATTATAGAAGCACCAAATGTATGCATTCTAGAATCGGAATGTGGCGGAATTCTAGAATGCACAGCACAGCGGAATTCTAAAGTCCCAAAATGCATGCTATCCAGAAATTAAGGTGTCTGACATCAAGAATGCTACCAAGTCAGAATTATACCATTCTAAAAGATTCTGGGATCTAGAATCAATGGACGGCTGAGTTCCAGAATGTCAGGGTGGCAAAACTCTAGAATCCTTGCGTGTCTGAACTCGAGAGTCATTCAATGTCCACATTCCAGAACTCTGGATGTCTGAATTATAGAAGCGCCAAATGTCTGCATTCTAGAATCGGAATGTGGCGGAATTCTAGAATGCACAGCACGGAGGAATTCTAAAGTCCTAAAATGCCTGCTATTCGGAAGTTAAGGTGTCTGACATCCAGAATGTTACTAGGTCAGCATTCTACCGTTCTGAGAGATTCTGGGTTCTAGAATCAATGGACGGCAGAGATCTGGAATGTCAGGGTGTCCAAACTCTAGAATCCTTGCGTGTCTGAACTCGAGAGTCATTCAATGTCCACATTCCGGATCACAGGGTGTCTGAATTCCAGAAGCACCAAATGTCTGCATTCTAGAATTGGAATGTGGTGGAATTATAGAATGCACAGCACGGCGGAATTCTAAAGTCCTAAAATGCCTGCTATCCGGAAGTTAAGGTGTGTGACATCCAGAATGGTACCACATCAGAATTATACCATTCTGAAACATTCTGGGATCTAGAATCAATGGACGGCCGAGTTCCAGAATGTCAGGGTGGCAAAACTCTAGAATCCTTGCGTGTCTGAACTCGAGAGTCATTCAATGTCCACATTCCAGAACTCTGGATGTCTGAATTATAGAAGCACCAAATGTCTGCATTCTAGAATCGGAATGTGGCGGAATTCTAGAATTCACAGCACGGCGGAATTCTAAAGTCCTAAAATGCCTGCTATCCGGAAGTTAACGTGTCTGACATCAAGAATGCTACCAAGTCAGAATTATAACATTCTGAAACATTCTGGGATCTAGAATCAATGGACGGCTGAGTTCCAGAATGCGAGGGTGTCAAAACTCTAGAATCCTGGCGGGTCTGAACTCGAGAGTCATTCAATGTCCACAATCCAGAACTCTGGATGTCTGAATTATAGAAGCACCAAATGTCTGCATTCTAGAATCGGAATGTGGCGGAATTCTAGAATGCACAGCACAGCGGAATTTTAAAGTCCTAAAATGCCTGCTATACTGAAGTCAAGGTGTCTGACATCCAGAATGTTACTAAGTCAGCATTCTACCGTTCTGAGAAATTCTCGGTTCTATAATCAATGGATGGCAGAGTTCTGGAATGTCAGGGTGTTCAAACTCAAGAATACTTGCGTGTCTGAACTCGAGAGTCATTCAATGTCCACATTCCGCATCACAGGGTGTCTGAATTCTAGAAGCACAAAATGTCTGCATTCTAGAATTGGAATGTGGCGGAATTCTAGAATGCACAGCACAGCGGAATTCGAATGTCCTAAAATGCCTGCTATACGGAAGTTAAGGTGTCTGACATCCAGAATGCTACCACGTCAGAATTATACCATTCTGAAACATTCTGGGATCTAGAATCAATGGACGGCTGAGTTCCAGAATGTCAGGGTGGCAAAACTCTAGAATCCTTGGGTGTCTGAACTCGAGAGTCATTCAGTGTCCACATCCCAGAACTCTGGATGTCTGAATTATAGAAGCACCAAATGTCTGCATTCTAGAATCGCAATGTGGCGGAATTCTGGAATGCACAGAACGGCGGAAATCTAAAGTCCTAAAATGCCTGCTATCCGGAAGTTAATGTGTCTGACATCAAGAATGCTACCACGTCAGAATTATACCATTCTGAAACATTCTGGGATCTAGAATCAATGGACGGCTGAGTTCCAGAATGTCAGTGTGGCAAAACTCTAGAATCCTTGCGTGTCTGAACTCGAGAGTCATTCAATGTCCACATTCCAGAACTCTGGATGTCTGAATTATAGAAGCACCAAATGTCTGCATTCTAGAATCGGAATATGGCGGAATTCTAGAATGCACAGCACGGCGGAATTCTAAAGTCCTAAAATGCCTGCTATCCGGAAGTTAAGGTGTCTGACATCAAGAATGCTACCAAGTCAGAATTATACCATTCTGAAAGATTCTGGGATCTAGAATCAATGGACGGCTGAGTTCCAGAATGTCATGGTGGCAAAATTCTAGAATCCTTGTGTGTCTGAACTCGAGAGTCATTCAATGTCCACATTCCAGAACTCTGGATGTCTGAATTATAGAAGCACCAAATGTCTGCATTCTAGAATCGGAATGTGGCGGAATACTAGAATGCACAGCACGGCGGAATTCTAAAGCCCTAAAATGCTTGCTATCCGGAAGTTAAGGTGTCTGATAACAAGAGTGCTACCAAGTCAGAATTATAACATTCTGAAAGATTCTGGGGTCTAGAATCAATGGACGGCTGAGTTCCAGAATGTCAGGGTGGCAAAACTCTAGAATCCTTGCCTGTCTGAACTCGAGAGTCATTCAATGTCCACATTCCAGAACTCTGGATGTCTGAAATATAGAAGCACCAAATGTCTGCATTCTAGAATCGGAATGTGGTGGAATTGTAGAATGCACAGCACGGCGGAATTTTAAAGTCCTAAAATGCCTGCTATACGGAAGTCAAGGTGTCTGACCTCCAGAATGTTACTAAGTCAGCATTCTACCGTTCTGAGAAATTCTGGGTTCTAGAATCAATGGATGGCAGAGTTCTGGAATGTCAGGGTGTTCAAACTCAAGAACACCTGCGTGTCTGAACTCGAGAGTCATTCAATGTCCACATTCCGCATCACAGGGTGTCTGAATTCCAGAAGCACCAAATGTCTGCATTCTAGAATCGGAATGTGGCGGAATTCTAGAATGCACAGCACGGCGGAATTCGAAAGTCCTAAAATGCCTGCTATCCGGAAGTTAAGGTGTCTGAAATCCAGAATGCTACCACGTCACAATTATACCATTCTGAAAGATTCTGGGATCTAGAATCAATGGACGGCTGAGTTCCAGAATGTCAGGGTTTCCAAACTCTAGAATCCTTGCATGTCTGAACTCGAGAGTCATTCAATATCCACATTCCAGGACTCTGGATGTCTGAAATATAGAAGCACCAAATGTCTGCATTCTAGAATCGGAATGTGGCGGAATTGTAGAATGCACAGCACGACAGAATTCTAAAGTCCTAAAATGACTGCTATTCGGAAGTTAAGGTGTCTGATGACCAGAATGTTACTAGGTCAGCATTCTACCGTTCTGAGAGATTCTGGGTTCTAGAATCAATGGACGGCAGAGTTCTGGAATGTCAGGGTGTCCAAACTCTAGAATCCTACCATGTCTGAACTCGAGAGTCATTCAATGTCCACATTCAAGAACTCTGGATGTCTGAATTATAGAAGCACCAAATGTCTGCATTCTAGAATCGGAATGTGGCGGAATTCTAGAATGCACAGCACGGCGGAATTCTAAAGTCCTAAAATGCCTGCTATCCGGAAGTTAAGGTGTCTGACATCAAGAATGCTACCAAGTCAGAATTATACCATTCTGAAAGATTCTGGGATCTAGAATCAATGGACGGCTGAGTTCCAGAATGTCAGGGTTGCAAAACTCTGGAATGCTTGCCTGTCTGAACTCGAGAGTCTTTCAATGTCCACATTCCAGAACTCTGGATGTCTGAATTATAGAAGCACCAAATGTCTGCATTCTAGAATCGGAATGTGGCGGAATACTAGAATGCACAGCACGGCGGAATTCTAAAGCCCTAAAATGCCTGCTATCCGGAAGTTAAGGTGTCTGACATCAAGAGTGCTACCAAGTCAGAATTATAACATTCTGAAAGATTCTGGGATCTAGAATCAATGGACGGCTGAGTTCCAGAATGTCAGGGTGGCAAAACTCTAGAATCCTTGCCTGTCTGAACTCGAGAGTCATTCAATGTCCACATTCCAGAACTCTGGATGTCTGAATTATAGAAGCACCAAATGTCTGCATTCTAGAATCGGAATGTGGCGGAATTGTAGAATGCACAGCACGGAGGAATTTTAAAGTCCTAAAATGCCTGCTATACGGAAGTCAAGGTGTCTGACCTCCAGAATGTTACTAAGTCAGCATTCTACCGTTCTGAGAAATTCTGGGTTCTAGAATCAATGGATGGCAGAGTTCTGGAATGTCAGGGTGTTCAAACTCAAGAATACCTGCGTGTCTGAACTCGAGAGTCATTCAATGTCCACATTCCGCATCACAGGGTGTCTGAATTCCAGAAGCACCAAATGTCTGCATTCTAGAATCGGAATGTGGCGGAATTCTAGAATGCACAGCACGGCGGAATTCGAAAGTCCTAAAATGCCTGCTATCCGGAAGTTAAGGTGTCTGAAATCCAGAATGCTACCACGTCACAATTATACCATTCTGAAAGATTCTGGGATCTAGAATCAATGGACGGCTGAGTTCCAGAATGTCAGGGTTTCTAAACACTAGAATCCTTGCATGTCTGAACTCGAGAGTCATTCAATATCCACATTCCAGGACTCTGGATGTCTGAAATATAGAAGCACCAAATGTCTGCATTCTAGAATCGGAATGTGGCGGAATTGTAGAATGCACAGCACGACAGAATTCTAAAGTCCTAAAATGCCTGCTATTCGGAAGTTAAGGTGTCTGACATCCAGAATGTTACTAGGTCAGCATTCTACCGTTCTGAGAGATTCTGGGTTCTAGAATCAATGGACGGCAGAGTTCTGGAATGTCAGGGTGTCCAAACTCTAGAATCCTTCCATGTCTGAACTCGAGAGTCATTCAATGTCCACATTCAAGAACTCTGGATGTCTGAATTATAGAAGCACCAAATGTCTGCATTCTAGAATCGGAATGTGGCGGAATTCTAGAATGCACAGCACGGCGGAATTCTAAAGTCCTAAAATGCCTGCTATCCGGAAGTTAAGGTGTCTGACATCCAGAATGCTACCAAGTCAGAATTATACCATTCTGAAAGATTCTGGGATCTAGAATCAATGGACGGCTGAGTTCCAGAATGCAAGGGTGGCAAAAGTCTAGAATCCTTGCGTGTCTGAACTCGAGAGTCATTCAATGTCCACATTCCAGAACTCTGGATGTCTGAAATATAGAAGCACCAAATGTCTGCATTCTAGAATCGGAATGTGGCGGAAATCTAGAATGCACAGCACGGCGGAATTTTAAAGTCCTAAAATGCCTGCTATACGGAAGTCAAGGTGTCTGACATCCAGAATGTTACTAAGTCAGCATTCTACCGTTCTGAGAGATTCTGGGTTCTAGAATCAATGGATGGCAGAGTTCTGGAATGTCAGGGTGTTCAAACTCAAGAATACTTGCGTGTCTGAACTCGAGAGTCATTCAATGTCCACATTCCGCATCACAGGGTGTCTGAATTCCAGAAGCACCAAATGTCTGCATTCTAGAATCGGAATGTGGCGGAATTCTAGAATGCACAGCACGGCAGAATTCGAAAGTCCTAAAATGCCTGCTATCCGGAAGTTAAGGTGTCTGACATCCAGAATGCTACCACGTCAGAATTATACCATTCTGAAAGATTCTGGGATCTAGAATCAATGGACGGCTGAGTTCCATAATGTCAGGGTTTCCAAACTCTAGAATTCTTGCATGTCTGAACTCGAGAGTCATTCAATATCCACATTCCAGGACTCTGGATGTCTGAAATATAGAAGCACCAAATGTCTGCATTCTAGAATCGGAATGTGGTAGAATTCTGGAATGCACAGCACGACAGAATTCTAAAGTCCTAAAATGCCTGCTATTCGGAAGTTAAGGTGTCTGACATCCAGAATGTTACAAGGTCAGCATTCTACCGTTCTGAGAGATTCTGGGTTCTAGAATCAATGGACGGCAGAGTTCTGGAATGTCAGGGTGTCCAAACTCTAGAATCCTTCCGTGTCTGAACTCGTGAGTCATTCAATGTCCACATTCCGGAACACAGGGTGTCTGAATTCCAGAAGCACCAAATGTCTGCATTCTAGAATCGGAATGTGGCGGAATTCTAGAATGCACAGCATGGCGGAATTCGAAAGTCCTAAAATGCCTGCAATCGGGAAGTTAAGGTGTCTGACATCCAGAATGCAACCACGTCAGAGTTATACCATTCTGAAAGATTCTGGGATCTAGAATCAATGGACGGCTGAGTTCCAGAATGTCAGGGTGGCAAAACTCTAGAATCCTGGCGTGTCTGAACTCGAGAGTCATTCAATGTCCACATTCCAGAACTCTGGATGTCTGAATTATAGAAGCACCAAATGTCTGCATTCTAGAATCGGAATGTGGCGGAATTCTAGAATGCACAGCACGGCTGAATTCTAAATTCCTAAAATGCCTATTAACCGAAAGTTAAGGTGTCTGATGACCAGTATATTACTAGGTCAGCATTCTACCGTTCTGAGAGATTCTGGGTTATAGAATCAATGGACGGCAGAGATCTGGAATGTCAGGGTGTCCAAACTCTAGAATCCTTGCATGTCTGAACTCGAGAGTCATTCAATGTCCACATTCCGGATCACAGGGTGTCTGAATTCCAGAAGCACCAAATGTCTGCATTCTAGAATCGGAATGTGGTAGAATTCTAGAATGCACAGCACGGTAGAATTCTAAAGTCCTAAAATGCCTGCTATCCGGAAGTTAAGGTGTCTGACATCCAGAGTGGTACCACATCAGAATTATACCATTCTGAAACATTCTATGATCTAGAATCAAAGGACGGCTGAGTTCCAGAATGTCAGGGTGGCAAAACTCTAGAATCCTTGCGTGTCTGAACTCGAGAGTCATTCAATGTCCACATTCCAGAACTCTGGATGTCTGAATTATAGAAGCACCAAATGTCTGCATTCTAGAATCGGAATGTGGCGGAATTCTACAATGCACAGCACGGCAGAATTCTAAAAGTCCTAAAATGCCTGCTATCGGGAAGTTAAGGTGTCTGACATCTAGAATGCTACCACGTCAGAATTATACCATTCTGAAAGATTCTGGGATCTAGAATCAATGGACAGCTGAGTTCGAGAATGTCAGGGTGGCAAAACTCTAGAATCCTTGCGTGTCTGAACTCGAGAGTCATTCAATGTCCACATTCCAGAACTCTGGATATCTGAATTAAAGAAGCACCAAATGTCTGCATTCTAGAATCGGAATGTGGCGGAATTCTAGAATGCACAGCACGGCGGAATTCTAAAGTCCTAAAAAGCCTACTAGCCGAAAGTTAAGGTGTCTGATGACCAGAATGTTACTAGGTCAGCATTCTACCGTTCTGAGAGATTCTGGGTTATAGAATCAATGGACGGCAGAGTTCTGGAATGTCAGGGTGTCCAAACTCTAGAATCCTTCCGTGTCTGAACTCGAGAGTCATTCAATGTCCACATTCCAGAACTCTGGATGTCTGAATTATAGAAGCACCAAATGTCTGCATTCTAGAATCGGAATGTGGCGGAATTCTAGAATGCACAGCACGGCGGAATTCTAAAGTCCTAAAATGCCTGCTATCCGGAAATTAAGGTGTCTGACATCAAGAATGCTACCAAGTCAGAATTATACCATTTTGAAAGATTCTGGTATCCAGAATCAATGGATGGCTGAGTTCCAGAATGTCAGGGTGTCCAAACTCTAGAATCCTTGCGTGTCTGAACTCGAGAGTCATTCAATGTCCACATTCCAGAACTCTGGATGTCTGAATTATAGAAGCACCAAATGTCTGCATTCTAGAATCGGAATGTGTCGGAATTCTAGAATGCACAGCACGGCGGAATTCTAAAGTCCTAAAATGCCTGCTACCCGGAAGTTAAGGTGTTTGACATCAAGAATGCTACCAAGTCAGAATTATAACATTCTGAAACATTCTGGGATCTAGAATCAATGGACGGCTGAGTTCCAGAATGCAAGGGTGGCAAAACTCTAGAATCCTTGCGTGTCTGAACTCGAGAGTCATTCAATGTCCACATTCCAGAACTCTGGATGTCTGAAATATAGAAGCATCAAATGTCTGCATTCTAGAATCGGAATGTGGCGGAATTCTAGAATGCACAGCAAAGCGGAATTTTAAAGTCCTAAAATGCCTGCTATTCGGAAGTCAAGGTGTCTGACATCCAGAATGTTACTAAGTCAGCATTCTACCGTTCTGAGAGATTCTCGGTTCTAGAATGAATGGATGGCAGAGTTCTGGAATGTCAGGGTGTTCAAACTCAAGAATACTTGCGTGTCTGAACTCGAGAGTCATTCAATGTCCACATTCCGCATCACAGGGTGTCTGAATTCCAGAAGCACCAAATGTCTGCATTCTAGAATCGGAATGTGGCGGAATTCTAGAATGCACAGCACGGCGGAATTCGAATGTCCTAAAATGCCTGCTATCCGGAAGTTAAGGTGTCTGAAATCCAGAATGCTACCACGTCAGAATTATACCATTCTGAAAGATTCTGGGATCTAGAATCAATGGACGGCTGAGTTCCAGAATGTCAGGGTTTCCAAACTCTAGAATCCTTGCATGTCTGAACTCGAGAGTCATTCAATATCCACATTCCAGGACTCTGGATGTCTGAAATATAGAAGCACCAAATGTCTGCATTCTAGAATCGGAATGTGGCGGAATTGTAGAATGCACAGCACGACAGAATTCTAAAGTCCTAAAATGCCTGCTATTCGGAAGTTAAGGTGTCTGACATCCAGAATGTTACTAGGTCAGCATTCTACCGTTCTGAGAGATTCTGGGTTCTAGAATCAATGGACGGCAGAGTTCTGGAATGTCAGGGTGTCCAAACTCTAGAATCCTTCCGTGTCTGAACTCGAGAGTCATTCAATGTCCACATTCCAGAACTCTGGATGTCTGAATTATAGAAGCACCAAATGTCTGCATTCTAGAATCGGAATGTGGCGGAATTCTAGAATGCACAGCACCGCGCCAATTCTAAAGTCCTAAAAGGCCTGCTATCCGGAAGTTAAGGTGTCTGACATCAAGAATGCTACCAAGTCAGAATTATACCATTCTGAAAGATTCTGGGATCTAGAATCAATGGACGGCTGAGTTCCAGAATGTCAGGGTGGCAAAACTCTAGAATGCTTGCCTGTCTGAACTCGGGAGTCTTTCAATGTCCACATTCCAGAACTCTGGATGTCTGAAATATAGAAGCACCAAATGTCTGCATTCTAGAATCGGAATGTGGAAGAATTCTAGAATGCACAGCAAAGCGGAATTTTAAAGTCCTAAAATGCCTGCTATTCGGAAGTCAAGGTGTCTGACATCCAGAATGTTACTAAGTCAGCATTCTACCGTTCTGAGAGATTCTCGGTTCTAGAATCAATGGATGGCAGAGTTCTGGAATGTCAGGGTGTTCAAACTCAAGAATACTTGCGTGTCTGAACTCGAGAGTCATTCAATGTCCACATTCCAGAACTCTGGATGTCTGAATTATAGAAGCACCAAATGTCTGCATTCTAGAATCGGAATGTGGCGGAATTCTAGAATGCACAGCACGGCGGAATTCTAAAGTCCTAAAATGCCTGCTATCCGGAAGTTAAGGTGTCTGACATCAAGAATGCTACCAAGTCAGAATTATACCATTCTGAAAGATTCTGGGATCTAGAATCAATGGACGGCTGAGTTCCAGAATGTCAGGGTTGCAAAACTCTGGAATGCTTGCCTGTCTGAACTCGAGAGTCTTTCAATGTCCACATTCCAGAACTCTGGATGTCTGAATTATAGAAGCACCAAATGTCTGCATTCTAGAATCGGAATGTGGCGGAATACTAGAATGCACAGCACGGCGGAATTCTAAAGCCCTAAAATGCCTGCTATCCGGAAGTTAAGGTGTCTGACATCAAGAGTGCTACCAAGTCAGAATTATAACATTCTGAAAGATTCTGGGATCTAGAATCAATGGACGGCTGAGTTCCAGAATGTCAGGGTGGCAAAACTCTAGAATCCTTGCCTGTCTGAACTCGAGAGTCATTCAATGTCCACATTCCAGAACTCTGGATGTCTGAATTATAGAAGCACCAAATGTCTGCATTCTAGAATCGGAATGTGGCGGAATTGTAGAATGCACAGCACGGAGGAATTTTAAAGTCCTAAAATGCCTGCTATACGGAAGTCAAGGTGTCTGACCTCCAGAATGTTACTAAGTCAGCATTCTACCGTTCTGAGAAATTCTGGGTTCTAGAATCAATGGATGGCAGAGTTCTGGAATGTCAGGTTGTTCAAACTCAAGAATACCTGCGTGTCTGAACTCGAGAGTCATTCAATGTCCACATTCCGCATCACAGGGTGTCTGAATTCCAGAAGCACCAAATGTCTGCATTCTAGAATCGGAATGTGGCGGAATTCTAGAATGCACAGCACGGCGGAATTCGAAAGTCCTAAAATGCCTGCTATCCGGAAGTTAAGGTGTCTGAAATCCAGAATGCTACCACGTCACAATTATACCATTCTGAAAGATTCTGGGATCTAGAATCAATGGACGGCTGAGTTCCAGAATGTCAGGGTTTCCAAACACTAGAATCCTTGCATGTCTGAACTCGAGAGTCATTCAATATCCACATTCCAGGACTCTGGATGTCTGAAATATAGAAGCACCAAATGTCTGCATTCTAGAATCGGAATGTGGCGGAATTGTAGAATGCACAGCACGACAGAATTCTAAAGTCCTAAAATGCCTGCTATTCGGAAGTTAAGGTGTCTGACATCCAGAATGTTACTAGGTCAGCATTCTACCGTTCTGAGAGATTCTGGGTTCTAGAATCAATGGACGGCAGAGTTCTGGAATGTCAGGGTGTCCAAACTCTAGAATCCTTCCATGTCTGAACTCGAGAGTCATTCAATGTCCACATTCAAGAACTCTGGATGTCTGAATTATAGAAGCACCAAATGTCTGCATTCTAGAATCGGAATGTGGCGGAATTCTAGAATGCACAGCACGGCGGAATTCTAAAGTCCTAAAATGCCTGCTATCCGGAAGTTAAGGTGTCTGACATCCAGAATGCTACCAAGTCAGAATTATACCATTCTGAAAGATTCTGGGATCTAGAATCAATGGACGGCTGAGTTCCAGAATGCAAGGGTGGCAAAACTCTAGAATCCTTGCGTGTCTGAACTCGAGAGTCATTCAATGTCCACATTCCAGAACTCTGGATGTCTGAAATATAGAAGCACCAAATGTCTGCATTCTAGAATCGGAATGTGGCGGAAATCTAGAATGCACAGCACGGCGGAATTTTAAAGTCCTAAAATGCCTGCTATACGGAAGTCAAGGTGTCTGATATCCAGAATGTTACTAAGTCAGCATTCTACCGTTCTGAGAGATTCTGGGTTCTAGAATCAATGGATGGCAGAGTTCTGGAATGTCAGGGTGTTCAAACTCAAGAATACTTGCGTGTCTGAACTCGAGAGTCATTCAATGTCCACATTCCGCATCACAGGGTGTCTGAATTCCAGAAGCACCAAATGTCTGCATTCTAGAATCGGAATGTGGCGGAATTCTAGAATGCACAGCACAGCAGAATTCGAAAGTCCTAAAATGCCTGCTATCCGGAAGTTAAGGTGTCTGACATCCAGAATGCTACCACGTCAGAATTATACCATTCTGAAAGATTCTGGGATCTAGAATCAATGGACGGCTGAGTTCCATAATGTCAGGGTTTCCAAACTCTAGAATTCTTGCATGTCTGAACTCGAGAGTCATTCAATATCCACATTCCAGGACTCTGGATGTCTGAAATATAGAAGCACCAAATGTCTGCATTCTAGAATCGGAATGTGGTAGAATACTGGAATGCACAGCACGACAGAATTCTAAAGTCCTAAAATGCCTGCTATTCGGAAGTTAAGGTGTCTGACATCCAGAATGTTACAAGGTCAGCATTCTACCGTTCTGAGAGATTCTGGGTTCTAGAATCAATGGACGGCAGAGTTCTGGAATGTCAGGGTGTCCAAACTCTAGAATCCTTCCGTGTCTGAACTCGTGAGTCATTCAATGTCCACATTCCGGAACACAGGGTGTCTGAATTCCAGAAGCACCAAATGTCTGCATTCTAGAATCGGAATGTGGTGGAATTCTAGAATGCACAGCATGGCGGAATTCGAAAGTCCTAAAATGCCTGCAATCGGGAAGTTAAGGTGTCTGACATCCAGAATGCAACCACGTCAGAGTTATACCATTCTGAAAGATTCTGGGATCTAGAATCAATGGACGGCTGAGTTCCAGAATGTCAGGGTGGCAAAACTCTAGAATCCTGGCGTGTCTGAACTCGAGAGTCATTCAATGTCCACATTCCAGAACTCTGGATATCTGAATTATAGAAGCACCAAATGTCTGCATTCTAGAATCGGAATGTGGCAGAATTCTAGAATGCACAGCACGGCTGAATTCTAAATTCCTAAAATGCCTATTAACCGAAAGTTAAGGTGTCTGATGACCAGTATATTACTAGGTCAGCATTCTACCGTTCTGAGAGATTCTGGGTTATAGAATCAATGGACGGCAGAGATCTGGAATGTCAGGGTGTCCAAACTCTAGAATCCTTGCATGTCTGAACTCGAGAGTCATTCAATGTCCACATTCCGGATCACAGGGTGTCTGAATTCCAGAAGCACCAAATGTCTGCATTCTAGAATCGGAATGTGGTAGAATTCTAGAATGCACAGCACGGTAGAATTCTAAAGTCCTAAAATGCCTGCTATCCGGAAGTTAAGGTGTCTGACATCCAGAGTGGTACCACATCAGAATTATACCATTCTGAAACATTCTATGATCTAGAATCAAAGGACGGCTGAGTTCCAGAATGTCAGGGTGGCAAAACTCTAGAATCCTTGCGTGTCTGAACTCGAGAGTCATTCAATGTCCACATTCCAGAACTCTGGATGTCTGAATTATAGAAGCACCAAATGTCTGCATTCTAGAATCGGAATGTGGCGGAATTCTACAATGCACAGCACGGCAGAATTCTAAAAGTCCTAAAATACCTGCTATCGGGAAGTTAAGGTGTCTGACATCTAGAATGCTACCACGTCAGAATTATACCATTCTGAAAGATTCTGGGATCTAGAATCAATGGACGGCTGAGTTCGAGAATGTCAGGGTGGCAAAACTCTAGAATCCTTGCGTGTCTGAACTCGAGAGTCATTCAATGTCCACATTCCAGAACTCTGGATATCTGAATTAAAGAAGCACCAAATGTCTGCATTCTAGAATCGGAATGTGGCGGAATTCTAGAATGCACAGCACGGCGGAATTCTAAAGTCCTAAAAAGCCTACTAGCCGAAAGTTAAGGTGTCTGATGACCAGAATGTTACTAGGTCAGCATTCTACCGTTCTGAGAGATTCTGGGTTATAGAATCAATGGACGGCAGAGTTCTGGAATGTCAGGGTGTCCAAACTCTAGAATCCTTCCGTGTCTGAACTCGAGAGTCATTCAATGTCCACATTCCAGAACTCTGGATGTCTGAATTATAGAAGCACCAAATGTCTGCATTCTAGAATCGGAATGTGGCGGAATTCTAGAATGCACAGCACGGCGGAATTCTAAAGTCCTAAAATGCCTGCTATCCGGAAATTAAGGTGTCTGACATCAAGAATGCTACCAAGTCAGAATTATACCATTTTGAAAGATTCTGGTATCCAGAATCAATGGATGGCTGAGTTCCAGAATGTCAGGGTGTCCAAACTCTAGAATCCTTGCGTGTCTGAACTCGAGAGTCATTCAATGTCCACATTCCAGAACTCTGGATGTCTGAATTATAGAAGCACCAAATGTCTGCATTCTAGAATCGGAATGTGTCGGAATTCTAGATTGCACAGCACGGCGGAATTCTAAAGTCCTAAAATGCCTGCTACCCGGAAGTTAAGGTGTTTGACATCAAGAATGCTACCAAGTCAGAATTATAACATTCTGAAACATTCTGGGATCTAGAATCAATGGACGGCTGAGTTCCAGAATGCAAGGGTGGCAAAACTCTAGAATCCTTGCGTGTCTGAACTCGAGAGTCATTCAATGTCCACATTCCAGAACTCTGGATGTCTGAAATATAGAAGCATCAAATGTCTGCATTCTAGAATCGGAATGTGGCGGAATTCTAGAATGCACAGCAAAGCGGAATTTTAAAGTCCTAAAATGCCTGCTATTCGGAAGTCAAGGTGTCTGACATCCAGAATGTTACTAAGTCAGCATTCTACCGTTCTGAGAGATTCTCGGTTCTAGAATGAATGGATGGCAGAGTTCTGGAATGTCAGGGTGTTCAAACTCAAGAATACTTGCGTGTCTGAACTCGAGAGTCATTCAATGTCCACATTCCGCATCACAGGGTGTCTGAATTCCAGAAGCACCAAATGTCTGCATTCTAGAATCGGAATGTGGCGGAATTCTAGAATGCACAGCACGGCGGAATTCGAATGTCCTAAAATGCCTGCTATCCGGAAGTTAAGGTGTCTGAAATCCAGAATGCTACCACGTCAGAATTATACCATTCTGAAAGATTCTGGGATCTAGAATCAATGGACGGCTGAGTTCCAGAATGTCAGGGTTTCCAAACTCTAGAATCCTTGCATGTCTGAACTCGAGAGTCATTCAATATCCACATTCCAGGACTCTGGATGTCTGAAATATAGAAGCACCAAATGTCTGCATTCTAGAATCGGAATGTGGCGGAATTGTAGAATGCACAGCACGACAGAATTCTAAAGTCCTAAAATGCCTGCTATTCGGAAGTTAAGGTGTCTGACATCCAGAATGTTACTAGGTCAGCATTCTACCGTTCTGAGAGATTCTGGGTTCTAGAATCAATGGACGGCAGAGTTCTGGAATGTCAGGGTGTCCAAACTCTAGAATCCTTCCGTGTCTGAACTCGAGAGTCATTCAATGTCCACATTCCAGAACTCTGGATGTCTGAATTATAGAAGCACCAAATGTCTGCATTCTAGAATCGGAATGTGGCGGAATTCTAGAATGCACAGCACCGCGCCAATTCTAAAGTCCTAAAATGCCTGCTATCCGGAAGTTAAGGTGTCTGACATCAAGAATGCTACCAAGTCAGAATTATACCATTCTGAAAGATTCTGGGATCTAGAATCAATGGACGGCTGAGTTCCAGAATGTCAGGGTGGCAAAACTCTAGAATGCTTGCCTGTCTGAACTCGAGAGTCTTTCAATGTCCACATTTCAGAACTCTGGATGTCTGAAATATAGAAGCACCAAATGTCTGCATTCTAGAATCGGAATGTGGAAGAATTCTAGAATGCACAGCAAAGCGGAATTTTAAAGTCCTAAAATGCCTGCTATTCGGAAGTCAAGGTGTCTGACATCCAGAATGTTACTAAGTCAGCATTCTACCGTTCTGAGAGATTCTCGGTTCTAGAATCAATGGATGGCAGAGTTCTGGAATGTCAGGGTGTTCAAACTCAAGAATACTTGCGTGTCTGAACTCGAGAGTCATTCAATGTCCACATTCCAGAACTCTGGATGTCTGAATTATAGAAGCACCAAATGTCTGCATTCTAGAATCGGAATGTGGCGGAATTCTAGAATGCACAGCACGGCAGAATTCTAAAGTCCTAAAATGCCTGCTATCCGGAAGTTAAGGTGTCTGACATCAAGAATGCTACCAAGTCAGAATTATACCATTCTGAAAGATTCTGGGATCTAGAATCAATGGACGGCTGAGTTTCAGAATGTCAGGGTGGCAAAATTCTAGAATCCTTGTGTGTCTGAACTCGAGAGTCATTCAATATCCACATTCCAGAACTCTGGATGTCTGAATTATAGAAGCACCAAATGTCTGCATTCTAGAATCGGAATGTGGCGGAATACTAGAATGCACAGCACGGCGGAATCCTAAAGCCCTAAAATGCCTGCTATCCGGAAGTTAAGGTGTCTGACATCAAGAGTGCCAGCAAGTCACAATTATAACATTCTGAAAGATTCTGGGATCTAGAATCAATGGACGGCTGAGTTCCAGAATGTCAGGGTGGCAAAACTCTAGAATCCTTGCCTGTCTGAACTCGAGAGTCATTCAATGTCCACATTCCAGAACTCTGGATGTCTGAAATATAGAAGCACCAAATGTCTGCATTCTAGAATCGGAATGTGGCGGAATTGTAGAATGCACAGCACGGAGGAATTTTAAAGTCCTAAAATGCCTGCTATACGGAAGTCAAGGTGTCTGACCTCCAGAATGTTACTAAGACAGCATTCTACCGTTCTGAGAAATTCTGGGTTCTAGAATCAATGGATGGCAGAGTTCTGGAATGTCAGGGTGTTCAAACTCAAGAATACTTGCGTGTCTGAACTCGAGAGTCATTCAATGTCCACATTCCGCATCACAGGGTGTCTGAATTCCAGAAGCACCAAATGTCTGCATTCTAGAATCGGAATGTGGCGGAATTCTAGAATGCACAGCACGGCGGAATTCTAAAGTCCTAAAATGCCTGCTATCCGGAAGTTAAGGTGTCTGACATCAAGAATGCTACCAAGTCAGAATTATACCATTCTGAAACATTCTGGGATCTAGAATCAATGGACGGCTGAGTTCCAGAATGTCAGGGTGGCAAAACTCTAGAATGCTTGCCTGTCTGAACTCGAGAGTCTTTCAATGTCCACATTCCAGAACTCTGGATGTCTGAAATATAGAAGCACCAAATGTCTGCATTCTAGAATCGGAATGTGGCAGAATTCTAGAATGCACAGCACAGCGGAATTTTAAAGTCCTAAAATGCCTGCTATTCGGAAGTCAAGGTGTCTGACATCCAGAATGTTACTAAGTCAGCATTCTACCGTTCTGAGAGATTCTCGGTTCTAGAATCAATGGATGGCAGAGTTCTGGAATGTCAGGGTGTTCAAACTCAAGAATACTTGCGTGTCTGAACTCGAGAGTCATTCAATGTCCACATTCCGCATCACAGGGTGTCTGAATTCCAGAAGCACCAAATGTCTGCATTCTAGAATCGGAATGTGGTGGAATTCTAGAATGCACAGCACGGCGGAATTCGAAAGTCCTAAAATGCCTGCTATCCGGAAGTTAAGGTGTCTGAAATCCGGAATGCTACCACGTCAGAATTATACCATTCTGAAAGATTCTGGGATCTAGAATCAATGGACGGCTGAGTTCCAGAATGTCAGGGTTTCCAATCTCTAGAATCCTTGCATGTCTGAACTCGAGAGTCAATCAATATCCACATTCCAGGACTCTGGATGTCTGAAATATAGAAGCACCAAAAGTCTGCATTCTAGAATCGGAATGTGGTAGAATTCTAGAATGCACAGCACGACAGAATTCTAAAGTCCTAAAATGCCTGCTATTCGGAAGTTAAGGTGTCTGACATCCAGAATGTTACTAGGTCAGCATTCTACTGTTCTGAGAGATTCTGGGTTCTAGAATCAATGGACGGCAGAGATCTGGAATGTCAGGGTGTCCAAACTCTAGAATCCTTCCGTGTCTGAACTCGAGAGTCCTTCAATGTCCACATTCCAGAACTCTGGATGTCTGAATTATAGAAGCACCAAATGTATGCATTCTAGAATCGGAATGTGGCGGAATTCTAGAATGCACAGCACGGCGGAATTCTAACGTCCCAAAATGCCTGCTATCCGGAAATTAAGGTGTCTGACATCAAGAATGCTACCAAGTCAGAATTATACCATTCTAAAAGATTCTGGGATATAGAATCAATGGACGGCTGAGTTCCAGAATGTCAGGGTGGCAAAACTCTAGAATCCTTGCGTGTCTGAACTCGAGAGTCATTCAATGTCCACATTCCAGAACTCTGGATGTCTGAATTATAGAAGCACCAAATGTCTGCATTCTAGAATCGGAATGTGGCGGAATTCTAGAATGCACAGCACGGAGGAATTCTAAAGTCCTAAAATGCCTGCTATTCAGAAGTTAAGGTGTCTGACATCCAGAATGTTACTAGGTCAGCATTCTACCGTTCTGAGAGATTCTGGGTTCTAGAATCAATGGACGGCAGAGATCTGGAATGTCAGGGTGTCCAAACTCTAGAATCCTTGCGTGTCTGAACTCGAGAGTCATTCAATGTCCACATTCCGGATCACAGGGTGTCTGAATTCCAGAAGCACCAAATGTCTGCATTCTAGAATTGGAATGTGGTGGAATTATAGAATGCACAGCACGGCGGAATTCTAAAGTCCTAAAATGCCTGCTATCCGGAAGATAAGGTGTGTGACATCCAGAATGGTACCACATCAGAATTATACCATTCTGAAACATTCTGGGATCTAGAATCAATGGACGGCCGAGTTCCAGAATGTCAGGGTGGCAAAACTCTAGAATCCTTGCGTGTCTGAACTCGAGAGTCATTCAATGTCCACATTCCAGAACTCTGGATGTCTGAATTATAGAAGCACCAAATGTCTGCATTCTAGAATCGGAATGTGGCGGAATTCTAGAATTCACAGCACGGCGGAATTCTAAAGTCCTAAAATGCCTGCTATCCGGAAGTTAACGTGTCTGACATCAAGAATGCTACCAAGTCAGAATTATAACATTCTGAAACATTCTGGGATCTAGAATCAATGGACGGCTGAGTTCCAGAATGCGAGGGTGTCAAAACTCTAGAATCCTGGCGGGTCTGAACTCGAGAGTCATTCAATGTCCACATTCCAGAACTCTGGATGTCTGAAATATAGAAGCACCAAATGTCTGCATTCTAGAATCGGAATGTGGCGGAATTCTAGAATGCACAGCACAGCGGAATTTTAAAGTCCTAAAATGCCTGCTATACTGAAGTCAAGGTGTCTGACATCCAGAATGTTACTAAGTCAGCATTCTACCGTTCTGAGAAATTCTCGGTTCTATAATCAATGGATGGCAGAGTTCTGGAATGTCAGGGTGTTCAAACTCAAGAATACTTGCGTGTCTGAACTCGAGAGTCATTCAATGTCCACATTCCGCATCACAGGGTGTCTGAATTCTAGAAGCACCAAATGTCTGCATTCTAGAATCGGAATGTGGCGGAATTCTAGAATGCACAGCACAGCGGAATTAGAATGTCCTAAAATGCCTGCTATCCGGAAGTTAAGGTGTCTGACATCCAGAATGCTACCACGTCAGAATTATACCATTCTGAAACATTCTGGGATCTAGAATCAATGGACGGCTGAGTTCCAGAATGTCAGGGTGGCAAAACTCTAGAATCCTTGCGTGTCTGAACTCGAGAGTCATTCAGTGTCCACATTCCAGAACTCTGGATGTCTGAATTATAGAAGCACCAAATGTCTGCTTTCTAGAATCGGAATGTGGCGGAATTCTAGAATGCACAGCACGGCGGAAATCTAAAGTCCTAAAATGCCTGCTATCCGGAAGTTAATGTGTCTGACATCAAGAATGCTACCACGTCAGAATTATACCATTCTGAAACATTCTGTGATCTAGAATCAATGGACGGCTGAGTTCCAGAATGTCAGTGTGGCAAAACTCTAGAATCCTTGCGTGTCTGAACTCGAGAGTCATTCAATGTCCACATTCCAGAACTCTGGATGTCTGAATTATAGAAGCGTCAAATGTCTGCATTCTAGAATCGGAATGTGGCGGAATTCTAGAATGCACAGCACGGCGGAATTCTAAAGTCCTAAAATGCCTGCTATCCGGAAGTTAAGGTGTCTGACATCAAGAATGCTACCAAGTCAGAATTATACCACTCTGAAAGATTCTGGGATCTAGAATCAATGGACGGCTGAGTTCCAGAATGTCATGGTGGCAAAATTCTAGAATCCTTGTGTGTCTGAACTCGAGAGTCATTCAATGTCCACATTCCAGAACTCTGGATGTCTGAATTATAGAAGCACCAAATGTCTGCATTCTAGAATCGGAATGTGGTGGAATTGTAGAATGCACAGCACGGCGGAATTTTAAAGTCCTAAAATGCCTGCTATACGGAAGTCAAGGTGTCTGACCTCCAGAATGTTACTAAGACAGCATTCTACCGTTCTGAGAAATTCTGGGTTCTAGAATCAATGGATGGCAGAGTTCTGGAATGTCAGGGTGTTCAAACTCAAGAATACTTGCGTGTCTGAACTCGAGAGTCATTCAATGTCCACATTCCGCATCACAGGGTGTCTGAATTCCAGAAGCACCAAATGTCTGCATTCTAGAATCGGAATGTGGCGGAATTCTAGAATGCACAGCACGGCGGAATTCTAAAGTCCTAAAATGCCTGCTATCCGGAAGTTAAGGTGTCTGACATCAAGAATGCTACCAAGTCAGAATTATACCATTCTGAAAGATTCTGGGATCTAGAATCAATGGACGGCTGAGTTCCAGAATGTCAGGGTGGCAAAACTCTAGAATGCTTGCCTGTCTGAACTCGAGAGTCTTTCAATGTCCACATTCCAGAACTCTGGATGTCTGAAATATAGAAGCACCAAATGTCTGCATTCTAGAATCGGAATGTGGCAGAATTCTAGAATGCACAGCACAGCGGAATTTTAAAGTCCTAAAATGCCTGCTATTCGGAAGTCAAGGTGTCTGACATCCAGAATGTTACTAAGTCAGCATTCTACCGTTCTGAGAGATTCTCGGTTCTAGAATCAATGGATGGCAGAGTTCTGGAATGTCAGGGTGTTCAAACTCAAGAATACTTGCGTGTGTGAACTCGAGAGTCATTCAATGTCCACATTCCGCATCACAGGGTGTCTGAATTCCAGAAGCACCAAATGTCTGCATTCTAGAATCGGAATGTGGTGGAATTCTAGAATGCACAGCACGGCGGAATTCGAAAGTCCTAAAATGCCTGCTATCCGGAAGTTAAGGTGTCTGAAATCCGGAATGCTACCACGTCAGAATTATACCATTCTGAAAGATTCTGGGATCTAGAATCAATGGACGGCTGAGTTCCAGAATGTCAGGGTTTCCAATCTCTAGAATCCTTGTATGTCTGAACTCGAGAGTCAATCAATATCCACATTCCAGGACTCTGGATGTCTGAAATATAGAAGCACCAAATGTCTGCATTCTAGAATCGGAATGTGGTAGAATTCTAGAATGCACAGCACGACAGAATTCTAAAGTCCTAAAATGCCTGCTATTCGGAAGTTAAGGTGTCTGACATCCAGAATGTTACTAGGTCAGCATTCTACCGTTCTGAGAGATTCTGGGATCTAGAATCAATGGACGGCAGAGTTCTGGAATGTCACGGTGTCCAAACTCTAGAATCCTTCCGTGTCTGCACTCGAGAGTCATTCAATGTCCACATTCCAGAACTCTGGATGTCTGAAATATAGAAGCACCAAATGTCTGCATTCTTGAATCGGAATGTGGCGGAATTCTAGAATGCACAGCACGGCAGAATTCTAAAGTCCTAAAATGCCTGCTATCCGGAAGTTAAGGTGTCTGACATCAAGAATGCTACCAAGTCAGAATTGTACGATTCTGAAAGATTCTGGGATCTAGAATCAATGGACGGCTGAGTTTCAGAATGTCAGGGTGGCAAAATTCTAGAATCCTTGTGTGTCTGAACTCGAGAGTCATTCAATATCCACATTCCAGAACTCTGGATGTCTGAATTATAGAAGCACCAAATGTCTGCATTCTAGAATCGGAATGTTGCGGAATTCTAGAATGCACAGCATGGCGGAATTTTAAAGTCCTAAAATGCCTGCTATACGGAAGTCAAGGTGTCTGACCTCCAGAATGTTACTAAGTCAGCATTCTACCGTTCTGAGAAATTCTGGGTTCAAGAATCAATGGATGGCAGAGTTCTGGAATGTCAGGGTGTTCAAACTCAAGAATACTTGCGTGTCTGAACTCGAGAGACATTCAATGTCCACATTCCGCATCACAGGGTGTCTGAATTCCAGAAGCACCAAATGTCTGCATTCTAGAATCGGAATGTGGCGGAATTCTAGAATGCACAGCACGGCGGAATTCGAAAGTCCTAAAATGCCTGCTATCCGGAAGTTAAGGTGTCTGAAATCCAGAATGCTACCACGTCAGAATTATACCATTCTGAAAGATTCTGGGATCTAGAATCAATGGACGGCTGAGTTCCAGAATGTCAGGGTTTCCAATCTCTAGAATCCTTGCATGTCTGAACTCGAGAGTCATTCAATATCCACATTCCAGGACTCTGGATGTCTGAAATATAGAAGCACCAAATGTCTGCATTCTAGAATCGGAATGTGGTAGAATTCTAGAATGCACAGCACGACAGAATTCTAAAGTCCTAAAATGCCTGCTATTCGGAAGTTAAGGTGTCTGACATCCAGAATGTTACTAGGTCAGCATTCTACTGTTCTGAGAGATTCTGGGTTCTAGAATCAATGGTCGGCAGAGTTCTGGAATGTCAGGGTGTCCAAACTCTAGAATCCTTCCGTGTCTGAACTCGAGAGTCCTTCAATGTCCACATTCCAGAACTCTGGATGTCTGAATTATAGAAGCACCAAATGTATGCATTCTAGAATCGGAATGTGGCGGAATTCTAGAATGCACAGCACGGCGGAATTCTAAAGTCCCAAAATGCCTGCTATCCGGAAATTAAGGTGTCTGACATCAAGAATGCTACCAAGTCAGAATTATACCATTCTAAAAGATTCTGGGATCTAGAATCAATGGACGGCTGAGTTCCAGAATGTCAGGGTGGCAAAAGTCTAGAATCCTTGCGTGTCTGAACTCGAGAGTCATTCAATGTCCACATTCCAGAACTCTGGATGTCTGAATTATAGAAGCGCCAAATGTCTGCATTCTAGAATCGGAATGTGGCGGAATTCTAGAATGCACAGCACGGAGGAATTCTAAAGTCCTAAAATGCCTGCTATTCGGAAGTTAAGGTGTCTGACATCCAGAATGTTACTAGGTCAGCATTCTACCGTTCTGAGAGATTCTGGGTTCTAGAATCAATGGACGGCAGAGATCTGGAATGTCAGGGTGTCCAAACTCTAGAATCCTTGCGTGTCTGAACTCGAGAGTCATTCAATGTCCACATTCCGTATCACAGGGTGTCTGAATTCCAGAAGCACCAAATGTCTGCATTCTAGAATTGGAATGTGGTGGAATTATAGAATGCACAGCACGGCGGAATTCTAAAGTCCTAAAATGCCTGCTATTCGGAAGTTAAGGTGTGTGACATCCAGAATGGTACCACATCAGAATTATACCATTCTGAAACATTCTGGGATCTAGAATCAATGGACGGCCGAGTTCCAGAATGTCAGGGTGGCAAAACTCTAGAATCCTTGCGTGTCTGAACTCGAGAGTCATTCAATGTCCACATTCCAGAACTCTGGATGTCTGAATTATAGAAGCACCAAATGTCTGCATTCTAGAATCGGAATGTGGCGGAATTCTAGAATGCACAGCACGGCGGAATTCTAAAGTCCTAAAATGCCTGCTATCCGGAAGTTAACGTGTCTGACATCAAGAATGCTACCAAGTCAGAATTATAACATTCTGAAACATTCTGGGATCTAGAATCAATGGACGGCTGAGTTCCAGAATGCGAGGGTGTCAAAACTCTAGAATCCTGGCGGGTCTGAACTCGAGAGTCATTCAATGTCCACATTCCAGAACTCTGGATGTCTGAAATATAGAAGCACCAAATGTCTGCATTCTAGAATCGGAATGTGGCGGAATTCTAGAATGCACAGCACAGCGGAATTTTAAAGTCCTAAAATGCCTGCTATACTGAAGTCAAGGTGTCTGACATCCAGAATGTTACTAAGTCAGCATTCTACCGTTCTGAGAAATTCTCGGTTCTATAATCAATGGATGGCAGAGTTCTGGAATGTCAGGGTGTTCAAACTCAAGAATACTTGCGTGTCTGAACTCGAGAGTCATTCAATGTCCACATTCCGCATCACAGGGTGTCTGAATTCTAGAAGCACCAAATGTCTGCATTCTAGAATCGGAATGTGGCCGAATTCTAGAATGCACAGCACGGCGGAATTCTAAAGTCCTAAAATGCCTGCTATCCGGAAGTTAAGGTGTCTGACATCAAGAATGCTACCAAGTCAGAATTATACCATTCTGAAAGATTCTGGGATCTAGAATCAATGGACGGCTGAGTTCCAGAATGTCAGGGTGGCAAAACTCTAGAATGCTTGCCTGTCTGAACTCGAGAGTCTTTCAATGTCCACATTCCAGAACTCTGGATGTCTGAAATATAGAAGCACCAAATGTCTGCATTCTAGAATCGGAATGTGGCAGAATTCTAGAATGCACAGCACAGCGGAATTTTAAAGTCCTAAAATGCCTGCTATTCGGAAGTCAAGGTGTCTGACATCCAGAATGTTACTAAGTCAGCATTCTACCGTTCTGAGAGATTCTCGGTTCTAGAATCAATGGATGGCAGAGTTCTGGAATGTCAGGGTGTTCAAACTCAAGAATACTTGCGTGTGTGAACTCGAGAGTCATTCAATGTCCACATTCCGCATCACAGGGTGTCTGAATTCCAGAAGCACCAAATGTCTGCATTCTAGAATCGGAATGTGGTGGAATTCTAGAATGCACAGCACGGCGGAATTCGAAAGTCCTAAAATGCCTGCTATCCGGAAGTTAAGGTGTCTGAAATCCGGAATGCTACCACGTCAGAATTATACCATTCTGAAAGATTCTGGGATCTAGAATCAATGGACGGCTGAGTTCCAGAATGTCAGGGTTTCCAATCTCTAGAATCCTTGCATGTCTGAACTCGAGAGTCAATCAATATCCACATTCCAGGACTCTGGATGTCTGAAATATAGAAGCACCAAATGTCTGCATTCTAGAATCGGAATGTGGTAGAATTCTAGAATGCACAGCACGACAGAATTCTAAAGTCCTAAAATGCCTGCTATTCGGAAGTTAAGGTGTCTGACATCCAGAATGTTACTAGGTCAGCATTCTACCGTTCTGAGAGATTCTGGGTTCTAGAATCAATGGACGGCAGAGTTCTGGAATGTCACGGTGTCCAAACTCTAGAATCCTTCCGTGTCTGCACTCGAGAGTCATTCAATGTCCACATTCCAGAACTCTGGATGTCTGAAATATGGAAGCACCAAATGTCTGCATTCTTGAATCGGAATGTGGCGGAATTCTAGAATGCACAGCACGGCAGAATTCTAAAGTCCTAAAATGCCTGCTATCCGGAAGTTAAGGTGTCTGACATCAAGAATGCTACCAAGTCAGAATTGTGCGATTCTGAAAGATTCTGGGATCTAGAATCAATGGACGGCTGAGTTTCAGAATGTCAGGGTGGCAAAATTCTAGAATCCTTGTGTGTCTGAACTCGAGAGTCATTCAATATCCACATTCCAGAACTCTGGATGTCTGAATTATAGAAGCACCAAATGTCTGCATTCTAGAATCGGAATGTTGCGGAATTCTAGAATGCACAGCATGGCGGAATTTTAAAGTCCTAAAATGCCTGCTATACGGAAGTCAAGGTGTCTGACCTCCAGAATGTTACTAAGTCAGCATTCTACCGTTCTGAGAAATTCTGGGTTCAAGAATCAATGGATGGCAGAGTTCTGGAATGTCAGGGTGTTCAAACTCAAGAATACTTGCGTGTCTGAACTCGAGAGACATTCAATGTCCACATTCCGCATCACAGGGTGTCTGAATTCCAGAAGCACCAAATGTCTGCATTCTAGAATCGGAATGTGGCGGAATTCTAGAATGCACAGCACGGCGGAATTCGAAAGTCATAAAATGCCTGCTATCCGGAAGTTAAGGTGTCTGAAATCCAGAATGCTACCACGTCAGAATTGTACCATTCTGAAAGATTCTGGGATCTAGAATCAATGGACGGCTGAGTTCCAGAATGTCAGGGTTTCCAATCTCTAGAATCCTTGCATGTCTGAACTCGAGAGTCATTCAATATCCACATTCCAGGACTCTGGATGTCTGAAATATAGAAGCACCAAATGTCTGCATTCTAGAATCGGAATGTGGTAGAATTCTAGAATGCACAGCACGACAGAATTCTAAAGTCCTAAAATGCCTGCTATTCGGAAGTTAAGGTGTCTGACATCCAGAATGTTACTAGGTCAGCATTCTACTGTTCTGAGAGATTCTGGGTTCTAGAATCAATGGACGGCAGAGTTCTGGAATGTCAGGGTGTCCAAACTCTAGAATCCTTCCGTGTCTGAACTCGAGAGTCCTTCAATGTCCACATTCCAGAACTCTGGATGTCTGAATTATAGAAGCACCAAATGTATGCATTCTAGAATCGGAATGTGGCGGAATTCTAGAATGCACAGCACGGTGGAATTCTAAAGTCCCAAAATGCCTGCTATCCGGAAATTAAGGTGTCTGACATCAAGAATGCTACCAAGTCAGAATTATACCATTCTAAAAGATTCTGGGATCTAGAATCAATGGACGGCTGAGTTCCAGAATGTCAGGGTGGCAAAAGTCTAGAATCCTTGCGTGTCTGAACTCGAGAGTCATTCAATGTCCACATTCCAGAACTCTGGATGTCTGAATTATAGAAGCGCCAAATGTCTGCATTCTAGAATCGGAATGTGGCGGAATTCTAGAATGCACAGCACGGAGGAATTCTAAAGTCCTAAAATGCCTGCTATTCGGAAGTTAAGGTGTCTGACATCCAGAATGTTTCTAGGTCAGCATTCTACCGTTCTGAGAGATTCTGGGTTCTAGAATCAATGGACGGCAGAGATCTGGAATGTCAGGGTGTCCAAACTCTAGAATCCTTGCGTGTCTGAACTCGAGAGTCATTCAATGTCCACATTCCGGATCACAGGGTGTCTGAATTCCAGAAGCACCAAATGTCTGCATTCTATAATTGGAATGTGGTGGAATTATAGAATGCACAGCACGGCGGAATTCTAAAGTCCTAAAATGCCTGCTATCCGGAAGTTAACGTGTGTGACATCCAGAATGGTACCACATCAGAATTATACCATTCTGAAACATTCTGGGATCTAGAATCAATGGACGGCCGAGTTCCAGAATGTCAGGGTGGCAAAACTCTAGAATCCTTGCGTGTCTGAACTCGAGAGTCATTCAATGTCCACATTCCAGAACTCTGGATGTCTGAATTATAGAAGCACCAAATGTCTGCATTCTAGAATTGGAATGTGGCGGAATTCTAGAATTCACAGCACGGCGGAATTCTAAAGTCCTAAAATGCCTGCTATCCGGAAGTTAACGTGTCTGACATCAAGAATGCTACCAAGTCAGAATTATAACATTCTGAAACATTCTGGGATCTAGAATCAATGGACGGCTGAGTTCCAGAATGCGAGGGTGTCAAAACTCTAGAATCCTGGCGGGTCTGAACTCGAGAGTCATTCAATGTCCACATTCCAGAACTCTGGATGTCTGAAATATAGAAGCACCAAATGTCTGCATTCTAGAATCGGAATGTGGCGGAATTCTAGAATGCACAGCACAGCGGAATTTTAAAGTCCTAAAATGCCTGCTATACTGAAGTCAAGGTGTCTGACATCCAGAATGTTACTAAGTCAGCATTCTACCGTTCTGAGAAATTCTCGGTTCTATAATCAATGGATGGCAGAGTTCTGGAATGTCAGGGTGTTCAAACTCAAGAATACTTGCGTGTCTGAACTCGAGAGTCATTCAATGTCCACATTCCGCATCACAGGGTGTCTGAATTCTAGAAGCACCAAATGTCTGCATTCTAGAATCGGAATGTGGCGGAATTCTAGAATGCACAGCACAGCGGAATTCGAATGTCCTAAAATGCCAGCAATCCGGAAGTTAAGGTGTCTGACATCCAGAATGCTACCACGTCAGAATTATACCATTCTGAAACATTCTGGGATCTAGAATCAATGGACGGCTGAGTTCCAGAATGTCAGGGTGGCAAAACTCTAGAATCCTTGCGTGTCTGAACTCGAGAGTCATTCAGTGTCCACATTCCAGAACTCTGGATGTCTGAATTATAGAAGCACCAAATGTCTGCTTTCTAGAATCGGAATGTGGCGGAATTCTAGAATGCACAGCACGGCGGAAATCTAAAGTCCTAAAATGCCTGCTATCCGGAAGTTAATGTGTCTGACATCAAGAATGCTACCACGTCAGAATTATACCATTCTGAAACATTCTGTGATCTAGAATCAATGGACGGCTGAGTTCCAGAATGTCAGTGTGGCAAAACTCTAGAATCCTTGCGTGTCTGAACTCGAGAGTCATTCAATGTCCACATTCCAGAACTCTGGATGTCTGAATTATCGAAGCACCAAATGTCTGCATTCTAGAATCGGAATGTGGCGGAATTCTAGAATGCACAGCACGGCGGAATTCTAAAGTCCTAAAATGCCTGCTATCCGGAAGTTAAGGTGTCTGACATCAAGAATGCTACCAAGTCAGAATTATACCATTCTGAAAGATTCTGGGATCTAGAATCAATGGACGGCTGAGTTCCAGAATGTCATGGTGGCAAAATTCTAGAATCCTTGTGTGTCTGAACTCGAGAGTCATTCAATGTCCACATTCCAGAACTCTGGATGTCTGAATTATAGAAGCACCAAATGTCTGCATTCTAGAATCGGAATGTGGCGGAATACTAGAATGCACAGCACGGCGGAATTCTAAAGCCCTAAAATGCTTGCTATCCGGAAGTTAAGGTGTCTGATATCAAGAGTGCTACCAAGTCAGAATTATAACATTCTGAAAGATTCTGGGGTCTAGAATCAATGGACGGCTGAGTTCCAGAATGTCAGGGTGGCAAAACTCTAGAATCCTTGCCTGTCTGAACTCGAGAGTCATTCAATGTCCACATTCCAGAACTCTGGATGTCTGAAATATAGAAGCACCAAATGTCTGCATTCTAGAATCGGAATGTGGTGGAATTGTAGAATGCACAGCACGGCGGAATTTTAAAGTCCTAAAATGCCTGCTATACGGAAGTCAAGGTGTCTGACATCCAGAATGTTACTAGGTCAGCATTCTACCGTTCTGAGAGATTCTGGGTTCTAGAATCAATGGACGGCAGAGTTCTGGAATGTCAGGGTGTCCAAACTCTAGAATCCTTCCATGTCTGAACTCGAGAGTCATTCAATGTCCACATTCAAGAACTCTGGATGTCTGAAGTATAGAAGCACCAAATGTCTGCATTCTAGAATCGGAATGTGGCGGAATTCTAGAATGCACAGCACGGCGGAATTCTAAAGTCCTAAAATGCCTGCTATCCGGAAGTTAAGGTGTCTGACATCAAGAATGCTACCAAGTCAGAATTATACCATTCTGAAAGATTCTGGGATCTAGAATCAATGGACGGCTGAGTTCCAGAATGTCAGGGTGGCAAAACTCTGGAATGCTTGCCTGTCTGAACTCGAGAGTCTTTCAATGTCCACATTCCAGAACTCTGGATGTCTGAATTAGAGAAGCACCAAATGTCTGCATTCTAGAATCGGAATGTGGCGGAATACTAGAATGCACAGCACGGCGGAATTCTAAAGCCCTAAAATGCCTGCTATCCGGAAGTTAATGTGTCTGACATCAAGAGTGCTACCAAGTCAGAATTATAACATTCTGAAAGATTCTGGGATCTAGAATCAATGGACGGCTGAGTTCCAGAATGTCAGGGTGGCAAAACTCTAGAATCCTTGCCTGTCTGAACTCGAGAGTCATTCAATGTCCACATTCCAGAACTCTGGATGTCTGAAATATAGAAGCACCAAATGTCTGCATTCTAGAATCGGAATGTGGTAGAATTCTAGAATGCACAGCACGAAGGAATTTTAAAGTCCTAAAATGCCTGCTATACGGAAGTCAAGGTGTCTGACCTCCAGAATGTTACTAAGTCAGCATTCTACCGTTCTGAGAAATTCTGGGTTCTAGAATCAATGGATGGCAGAGTTCTGGAATGTCAGGGTGTTCAAACTCAAGAATACCTGCGTGTTTGAACTCGAGATTCATTCAATGTCCACATTCCGCATCACAGGGTGTCTGAATTCCAGAAGCACCAAATGTCTGCATTCTAGAATCGGAATGTGGCGGAATTCTAGAATGCACAGCACGGCGGAATTCTAAAGTCCTAAAATGCCTGCTATCCGGAAGTTAAGGTGTCTGAAATCCAGAATGCTACCACGTCAGAATTATACCATTCTGAAAGATTCTGGGATCTAGAATCAATGGACGGCTGAGTTCCAGAATGTCAGGGTTTCCAAACTCTAGAATCCTTGCATGTCTGAACTCGAGAGTCATTCAATATCCACATTCCAGGACTCTGGATGTCTGAAATATAGAAGCACCAAATGTCTGCATTCTAGAATCGGAATGTGGCGGAATTGTAGAATGCACAGCACGACAGAATTCTAAAGTCCTAAAATGCCTGCTATTCGGAAGTTAAGGTGTCTGACATCCAGAATGTTACTAGGTCAGCATTCTACCTTTCTGAGAGATTCTGGGTTCTAGAATCAATGGACGGCAGAGTTCTGGAATGTCAGGGTGTCCAAACTCTAGAATCCTTCCATGTCTGAACTCGAGAGTCATTCAATGTCCACATTCAAGAACTCTGGATGTCTGAATTATAGAAGCACCAAATGTCTGCATTCTAGAATCGGAATGTGGCGGAATTCTAGAATGCACAGCACGGCGGAATTCGAAAGTCCTAAAATGCCTGCTATCCGGAAGTTAAGGTGTCTGACATCAAGAATGCTACCAAGTCAGAATTATACCATTCTGAAAGATTCTGGGATCTAGAATCAATGGACGGCTGAGTTCCAGAATGTCAGGGTGGCAAAACTCTGGAATGCTTGCCTGTCTGAACTCGAGAGTCTTTCAATGTCCACATTCCAGAACTCTGGATGTCTGAATTATAGAAGCACCAAATGTCTGCATTCTAGAATCGGAATGTGGCGGAATACTAGAATGCACAGCACGGCGGAATTCTAAAGCCCTAAAATGCCTGCTATCCGGAAGTTAAGGTGTCTGACATCAAGAGTGCTACCAAGTCAGAATTATAACATTCTGAAAGATTCTGGGATCTAGAATCAATGGACGGCTGAGTTCCAGAATGTCAGGGTGGCAAAACTCTAGAATCCTTGCCTGTCTGAACTCGAGAGTCATTCAATGTCCACATTCCAGAACTCTGGATGTCTGAAATATAGAAGCACCAAATGTCTGCATTCTAGAATCGGAATGTGGCGGAATTGTAGAATGCACAGCACGGAGGAATTTTAAAGTCCTAAAATGCCTGCTATACGGAAGTCAAGGTGTCTGACCTCCAGAATGTTACTAAGACAGCATTCTACCGTTCTGAGAAATTCTGGGTTCTAGAATCAATGGATGGCAGAGTTCTGGAATGTCAGGGTGTTCAAACACAAGAATACTTGCGTGTCTGAACTCGAGAGTCATTCAATGTCCACATTCCGCATCACAGGGTGTCTGAATTCCAGAAGCACCAAATGTCTGCATTCTAGAATCGGAATGTGGCGGAATTCTAGAATGAACAGCACGGCGGAATTCTAAAGTCCTAAAATGCCTGCTATCCGGAAGTTAAGGTGTCTGACATCAAGAATGCTACCAAGTCAGAATTATACCATTCTGAAAGATTCTGGGATCTAGAATCATTGGACGGCTGAGTTCCAGAATGTCAGGGTGGCAAAACTCTAGAATGCTTGCCTGTCTGAACTCGAGAGTCTTTCAATGTCCACATTCCAGAACTCTGGATGTCTGAAATATAGAAGCACCAAATGTCTGCATTCTAGAATCGGAATGTGGCAGAATTCTAGAATGCACAGCACAGCGGAATTTTAAAGTCCTAAAATGCCTGCTATTCGGAAGTCAAGGTGTCTGACATCCAGAATGTTACTAAGTCAGCATTCTACCGTTCTGAGAGATTCTCGGTTCTAGAATCAATGGATGGCAGAGTTCTGGAATGTCAGGGTGTTCAAACTCAAGAATACTTGCGTGTCTGAACTCGAGAGTCATTCAATGTCCACATTCCGCATCACAGGTGTCTGAATTCCAGAAGCACCAAATGTCTGCATTCTAGAATCGGAATGTGGCGGAATTCTAGAATGCACAGCACGGCGGAATTCGAAAGTCCTAAAATGCCTGCTATCCGGAAGTTAAGGTGTCTGAAATCCGGAATGATACCACGTCAGAATTATACCATTCTGAAAGATTCTGGGATCTAGAATCAATGGACGGCTGAGTTCCAGAATGTCAGGGTTTCCAATCTCTAGAATCCTTGCACGTCTGAACTCGAGAGTCAATCAATATCCACATTCCAGGACTCTGGATGTCTGTAATATAGAAGCACCAAATGTCTGCATTCTAGAATCGGAATGTGGTAGAATTCTAGAATGCACAGCACGACAGAATTCTAAAGTCCTAAAATGCCTGCTATTCGGAAGTTAAGGTGTCTGACATCCAGAATGTTACTAGGTCAGCATTCTACCGTTCTGAGAGATTCTGGGTTCTAGAATCAATGGACGGCAGAGTTCTGGAATGTCAGGGTGTCCAAACTCTAGAATCCTTCCGTGTCTGAACTCGAGAGTCATTCAATGTCCACATTCCAGAACTCTGGATGTCTGAATTATAGAAGCACCAAATGTCTGCATTCTTGAATCGGAATGTGGCGGAATTCTAGAATGCACAGCACGGCAGAATTCTAAAGTCCTAAAATGCCTGCTATCCGGAAGTTAAGGTGTCTGAAATCCGGAATGCTACCACGTCAGAATTATACCATTCTGAAAGATTCTGGGATCTAGAATCAATGGACGGCTGAGTTTCAGAATGTCAGGGTGGCAAAATTCTAGAATCCTTGTGTGTCTGAACTCAAGAGTCATTCAATATCCACATTCCAGAACTCTGGATGTCTGAATTATAGAAGCACCAAATGTCTGCATTCTAGAATCGGAATGTGGCGGAATACTAGAATGCACAGCACGGCGGAATTCTAAAGCCCTAAAATGCCTGCTATCCGGAAGTTAATGTGTCTGACATCAAGAGTGCTACCAAGTCAGAATTATAACATTCTGAAAGATTCTGGGATCTAGAATCAATGGACGGCTGAGTTCCAGAATGTCAGGGTGGCAAAACTCTAGAATCCTTGCCTGTCTGAACTCGAGAGTCATTCAATGTCCACATTCCAGAACTCTGGATGTCTGAAATATAGAAGCACCAAATGTCTGCATTCTAGAATCGGAATGTGGCGGATTGTAGAATGCACAGCACGGCGGAATTTTAAAGTCCTAAAATGCCTGCTATACGGAAGTCAAGGTGTCTGACATCCAGAATGTTACTAAGACAGCATTCTACCGTTCTGAGAAATTCTGGTTTCTAGAATCAATGGATGGCAGAGTTCTGGAATGTCAGGGTGTTCAAACTCAAGAATACTTGCGTGTCTGAACTCGAGAGTCATTCAATGTCCACATTCCGCATCACAGGGTGTCTGAATTCCAGAAGCACCAAATGTCTGCATTCTAGAATCGGAATGTGGCGGAATTCTAGAATGCAGAGCACGGCGGAATTCGAATGTCCTAAAATGCCTGCTATCCGGAAGTTAAGGTGTCTGAAATCCAGAATGCTACCACGTCAGAATTATACCATTCTGAAAGATTCTGGGATCTAGAATCAATGGACGGCTGAGTTCCAGAATGTCAGGGTTTCCAAACTCTAGAATCCTTGCATGTCTGAACTCGAGAGTCATTCAATATCCACATTCCAGGACTCTGGATGTCTGAAATATAGAAGCACCAAATGTCTGCATTCTAGAATCGGAATGTGGCGGAATTGTAGAATGCACAGCACGACAGAATTCTAAAGTCCTAAAATGCCTGCTATTCGGAAGTTAAGGTGTCTGACATCCAGAATGTTACTAGGTCAGCACTCTACCGTTCTGAGAGATTCTGGGTTCTAGAATCAATGGACGGCAGAGTTCTGGAATGTCAGGGTGTCCAAACTCTAGAATCCTTCCGTGTCTGAACTCGAGAGTCATTCAATGTCCACATTCCAGAACTCTGGATGTCTGAATTATAGAAGCACCAAATGTCTGCATTCTAGAATCGGAATGTGGCGGAATTCTAGAATGCACAGCACGGCGGAATTCTAAAGTCCTAAAATGCCTGCTATCCGGAAGTTAAGGTGTCTGACATCAAGAATGCTACCAAGTCAGAATTATACCATTCTGAAAGATTCTGGGATCTAGAATCAATGGACGGCTGAGTTCCAGAATGTCAGGGTGGCAAAACTCTGGAATGCTTGCCTGTCTGAACTCGAGAGTCTTTCAATGTCCACATTCCAGAACTCTGGATGTCTGAAATATAGAAGCACCAAATGTCTGCATTCTAGAATCGGAATGTGGCAGAATTCTAGAATGCACAGCAAGGCGGAATTTTAAAGTCCTAAAATGCCTGCTATTCGGAAGTCAAGGTGTCTGACATCCAGAATGTTACTAAGTCAGCATTCTACCGTTCTGAGAGATTCTGGGTTCTAGAATCAATGGATGGCAGAGTTCTGGAATGTCAGGGTGTTCAAACTCCAGAATACTTGCGTGTCTGAACTCGAGAGTCATTCAATGTCCACATTCCGCATCACAGGGTGTCTGAATTCCAGAAGCACCAAATGTCTGCATTCTAGAATCGGAATGTGGCGGAATTCTAGAATGCACAGCACGGCGGAATTCGAAAGTCCTAAAATGCCTGCTATCCGGAAGTTAAGGTGTCTGAAATCCGGAATGCTACCACGTCAGAATTATACCATTCTGAAAGATTCTGGGATCTAGAATCAATGGACGGCTGAGTTCCAGAATGTCAGGGTTTCCAATCTCTAGAATCCTTGCATGTCTGAACTCGAGAGTCAATCAATATCCACATTCCAGGACTCTGGATGTCTGAAATATAGAAGCACCAAATGTCTGCATTCTAGAATCGGAATGTGGTAGAATTCTAGAATGCACAGCACGACAGAATTCTAAAGTCCTAAAATGCCTGCTATTCGGAAGTTAAGGTGTCTGACATCTAGAATGTTACTAGGTCAACATTCTACCGTTCTGAGAGATTCTGGGTTCTAGAATCAATGGACGGCAGAGTTCTGGAATGTCAGGGTGTCCAAACTCTAGAATCCTTCCGTGTCTGAACTCGAGAGTCATTCAATGTCCACATTCCAGAACTCTGGATGTCTGAATTATAGAAGCACCAAATGTCTGCATTCTTGAATCGGAATGTGGCGGAATTCTAGAATGCACAGCACGGCAGAATTCTAAAGTACTAAAATGCCTGCTATCCGGAAGTTAAGGTGTCTGACATCAAGAATGCTACCAAGTCAGAATTATACCATTCTGAAAGATTCTGGGATCTAGAATCAATGGACGGCTGAGTTTCAGAATGTCAGGGTGGCAAAATTCTAGAATCCTTGTGTGTCTGAACTCGAGAGTCATTCAATATCCACATTCCAGAACTCTGGATGTCTGAATTATAGAAGCACCAAATGTCTGCATTCTAGAATCGGAATGTGGCGGAATACTAGAATGAACAGCACGGCGGAATTCTAAAGTCCTAAAATGCCTGCTATCCGGAAGTTAAGGTGTCTGACATCAAGAATGCTACCAAGTCAGAATTATACCATTCTGAAAGATTCTGGGATCTAGAATCATTGGACGGCTGAGTTCCAGAATGTCAGGGTGGCAAAACTCTAGAATGCTTGCCTGTCTGAACTCGAGAGTCTTTCAATGTCCACATTCCAGAACTCTGGATGTCTGAAATATAGAAGCACCAAATGTCTGCATTCTAGAATCGGAATGTGGCAGAATTCTAGAATGCACAGCACAGCGGAATTTTAAAGTCCTAAAATGCCTGCTATTCGGAAGTCAAGGTGTCTGACATCCAGAATGTTACTAAGTCAGCATTCTACCGTTCTGAGAGATTCTCGGTTCTAGAATCAATGGATGGCAGAGTTCTGGAATGTCAGGGTGTTCAAACTCAAGAATACTTGCGTGTCTGAACTCGAGAGTCATTCAATGTCCACATTCCGCATCACAGGTGTCTGAATTCCAGAAGCACCAAATGTCTGCATTCTAGAATCGGAATGTGGCGGAATTCTAGAATGCACAGCACGGCGGAATTCGAAAGTCCTAAAATGCCTGCTATCCGGAAGTTAAGGTGTCTGAAATCCGGAATGCTACCACGTCAGAATTATACCATTCTGAAAGATTCTGGGATCTAGAATCAATGGACGGCTGAGTTCCAGAATGTCAGGGTTTCCAATCTCTAGAATCCTTGCATGTCTGAACTCGAGAGTCAATCAATATCCACATTCCAGGACTCTGGATGTCTGTAATATAGAAGCACCAAATGTCTGCATTCTAGAATCGGAATGTGGTAGAATTCTAGAATGCACAGCACGACAGAATTCTAAAGTCCTAAAATGCCTGCTATTCGGAAGTTAAGGTGTCTGACATCCAGAATGTTACTAGGTCAGCATTCTACCGTTCTGAGAGATTCTGGGTTCTAGAATCAATGGACGGCAGAGTTCTGGAATGTCAGGGTGTCCAAACTCTAGAATCCTTCCGTGTCTGAACTCGAGAGTCATTCAATGTCCACATTCCAGAACTCTGGATGTCTGAATTATAGAAGCACCAAATGTCTGCATTCTTGAATCGGAATGTGGCGGAATTCTAGAATGCACAGCACGGCAGAATTCTAAAGTCCTAAAATGCCTGCTATCCGGAAGTTAAGGTGTCTGAAATCCGGAATGCTACCACGTCAGAATTATACCATTCTGAAAGATTCTGGGATCTAGAATCAATGGACGGCTGAGTTTCAGAATGTCAGGGTGGCAAAATTCTAGAATCCTTGTGTGTCTGAACTCAAGAGTCATTCAATATCCACATTCCAGAACTCTGGATGTCTGAATTATAGAAGCACCAAATGTCTGCATTCTAGAATCGGAATGTGGCGGAATACTAGAATGCACAGCACGGCGGAATTCTAAAGCCCTAAAATGCCTGCTATCCGGAAGTTAATGTGTCTGACATCAAGAGTGCTACCAAGTCAGAATTATAACATTCTGAAAGATTCTGGGATCTAGAATCAATGGACGGCTGAGTTCCAGAATGTCAGGGTGGCAAAACTCTAGAATCCTTGCCTGTCTGAACTCGAGAGTCATTCAATGTCCACATTCCAGAACTCTGGATGTCTGAAATATAGAAGCACCAAATGTCTGCATTCTAGAATCGGAATGTGGCGGATTGTAGAATGCACAGCACGGCGGAATTTTAAAGTCCTAAAATGCCTGCTATACGGAAGTCAAGGTGTCTGACATCCAGAATGTTACTAAGACAGCATTCTACCGTTCTGAGAAATTCTGGTTTCTAGAATCAATGGATGGCAGAGTTCTGGAATGTCAGGGTGTTCAAACTCAAGAATACTTGCGTGTCTGAACTCGAGAGTCATTCAATGTCCACATTCCGCATCACAGGGTGTCTGAATTCCAGAAGCACCAAATGTCTGCATTCTAGAATCGGAATGTGGCGGAATTCTAGAATGCAGAGCACGGCGGAATTCGAATGTCCTAAAATGCCTGCTATCCGGAAGTTAAGGTGTCTGAAATCCAGAATGCTACCACGTCAGAATTATACCATTCTGAAAGATTCTGGGATCTAGAATCAATGGACGGCTGAGTTCCAGAATGTCAGGGTTTCCAAACTCTAGAATCCTTGCATGTCTGAACTCGAGAGTCATTCAATATCCACATTCCAGGACTCTGGATGTCTGAAATATAGAAGCACCAAATGTCTGCATTCTAGAATCGGAATGTGGCGGAATTGTAGAATGCACAGCACGACAGAATTCTAAAGTCCTAAAATGCCTGCTATTCGGAAGTTAAGGTGTCTGACATCCAGAATGTTACTAGGTCAGCACTCTACCGTTCTGAGAGATTCTGGGTTCTAGAATCAATGGACGGCAGAGTTCTGGAATGTCAGGGTGTCCAAACTCTAGAATCCTTCCGTGTCTGAACTCGAGAGTCATTCAATGTCCACATTCCAGAACTCTGGATGTCTGAATTATAGAAGCACCAAATGTCTGCATTCTAGAATCGGAATGTGGCGGAATTCTAGAATGCACAGCACGGCGGAATTCTAAAGTCCTAAAATGCCTGCTATCCGGAAGTTAAGGTGTCTGACATCAAGAATGCTACCAAGTCAGAATTATACCATTCTGAAAGATTCTGGGATCTAGAATCAATGGACGGCTGAGTTCCAGAATGTCAGGGTGGCAAAACTCTGGAATGCTTGCCTGTCTGAACTCGAGAGTCTTTCAATGTCCACATTCCAGAACTCTGGATGTCTGAAATATAGAAGCACCAAATGTCTGCATTCTAGAATCGGAATGTGGCAGAATTCTAGAATGCACAGCAAGGCGGAATTTTAAAGTCCTAAAATGCCTGCTATTCGGAAGTCAAGGTGTCTGACATCCAGAATGTTACTAAGTCAGCATTCTACCGTTCTGAGAGATTCTGGGTTCTAGAATCAATGGATGGCAGAGTTCTGGAATGTCAGGGTGTTCAAACTCCAGAATACTTGCGTGTCTGAACTCGAGAGTCATTCAATGTCCACATTCCGCATCACAGGGTGTCTGAATTCCAGAAGCACCAAATGTCTGCATTCTAGAATCGGAATGTGGCGGAATTCTAGAATGCACAGCACGGCGGAATTCGAAAGTCCTAAAATGCCTGCTATCCGGAAGTTAAGGTGTCTGAAATCCGGAATGCTACCACGTCAGAATTATACCATTCTGAAAGATTCTGGGATCTAGAATCAATGGACGGCTGAGTTCCAGAATGTCAGGGTTTCCAATCTCTAGAATCCTTGCATGTCTGAACTCGAGAGTCAATCAATATCCACATTCCAGGACTCTGGATGTCTGAAATATAGAAGCACCAAATGTCTGCATTCTAGAATCGGAATGTGGTAGAATTCTAGAATGCACAGCACGACAGAATTCTAAAGTCCTAAAATGCCTGCTATTCGGAAGTTAAGGTGTCTGACATCTAGAATGTTACTAGGTCAACATTCTACCGTTCTGAGAGATTCTGGGTTCTAGAATCAATGGACGGCAGAGTTCTGGAATGTCAGGGTGTCCAAACTCTAGAATCCTTCCGTGTCTGAACTCGAGAGTCATTCAATGTCCACATTCCAGAACTCTGGATGTCTGAATTATAGAAGCACCAAATGTCTGCATTCTTGAATCGGAATGTGGCGGAATTCTAGAATGCACAGCACGGCAGAATTCTAAAGTACTAAAATGCCTGCTATCCGGAAGTTAAGGTGTCTGACATCAAGAATGCTACCAAGTCAGAATTATACCATTCTGAAAGATTCTGGGATCTAGAATCAATGGACGGCTGAGTTTCAGAATGTCAGGGTGGCAAAATTCTAGAATCCTTGTGTGTCTGAACTCGAGAGTCATTCAATATCCACATTCCAGAACTCTGGATGTCTGAATTATAGAAGCACCAAATGTCTGCATTCTAGAATCGGAATGTGGCGGAATACTAGAATGCACAGCACGGCGGAATTCTAAAGTCCTAAAATGCCTGCTATCCGGAAGTAAAGGTGTCTGACATCAAGAATGCTACCAAGTCAGAATTATACCATTCTGAAAGATTCTGGGATCTAGAATCAATGGACGGCTGAGTTCCAGAATGTCAGGGTGGCAAAACTCTAGAATGCTTGCCTGTCTGAACTCGAGAGTCTTTCAATGTCCACATTCCAGAACTCTGGATGTCTGAAATATAGAAGCACCAAATGTCTGCATTCTAGAATCGGAATGTGGCAGAATTCTAGAATGCACAGCACAGCGGAATTTTAAAGTCCTAAAATGCCTGCTATTCGGAAGTCAAGGTGTCTGACCTCCAGAATGTTACTAAGTCAGCATTCTACCGTTCTGAGAGATTCTCGGTTCTAGAATCAATGGATGGCAGAGTTCTGGAATGTCAGGGTGTTCAAACTCAAGAATACTTGCGTGTCTGAACTCGAGAGTCATTCAATGTCCACATTCCGCATCACAGGGTGTCTGAATTCCAGAAGCACCAAATGTCTGCATTCTAGAATCGGAATGTGGCGGAATTCTAGAATGCACAGCACGGCGGAATTCGAAAGTCCTAAAATGCCTGCTATCCGGAAGTTAAGGTGTCTGAAATCCGGAATGCTACCACGTCAGAATTATACCATTCTGAAAGATTCTGGGATCTAGAATCAATGGACGGCTGAGTTCCAGAATGTCAGGGTTTCCAATCTCTAGAATCCTTGCATGTCTGAACTCGAGAGTCAATCAATATCCACATTCCAGGACTCTGGATGTCTGTAATATAGAAGCACCAAATGTCTGCATTCTAGAATCGGAATGTGGTAGAATTCTAGAATGCACAGCACGACAGAATTCTAAAGTCCTAAAATGCCTGCTATTCGGAAGTTAAGGTGTCTGACATCCAGAATGTTACTAGGTCAGCATTCTACCGTTCTGAGAGATTCTGGGTTCTAGAATCAATGGACGGCAGAGTTCTGGAATGTCAGGGTGTCCAAACTCTAGAATCCTTCCGTGTCTGAACTCGAGAGTCATTCAATGTCCACATTCCAGAACTCTGGATGTCTGAATTATAGAAGCACCAAATGTCTGCATTCTTGAATCGGAATGTGGCGGAATTCTAGAATGCACAGCACGGCAGAATTCTAAAGTCCTAAAATGCCTGCTATCCGGAAGTTAAGGTGTCTGAAATCCGGAATGCTACCACGTCAGAATTATACCATTCTGAAAGATTCTGGGATCTAGAATCAATGGACGGCTGAGTTTCAGAATGTCAGGGTGGCAAAATTCTAGAATCCTTGTGTGTCTGAACTCGAGAGTCATTCAATATCCACATTCCAGAACTCTGGATGTCTGAATTATAGAAGCACCAAATGTCTGCATTCTAGAATCGGAATGTGGCGGATTGTAGAATGCACAGCACGGCGGAATTTTAAAGTCCTAAAATGCCTGCTATACGGAAGTCAAGGTGTCTGACATCCAGAATGTTACTAAGACAGCATTCTACCGTTCTGAGAAATTCTGGTTTCTAGAATCAATGGATGGCAGAGTTCTGGAATGTCAGGGTGTTCAAACTCAAGAATACTTGCGTGTCTGAACTCGAGAGTCATTCAATGTCCACATTCCGCATCACAGGGTGTCTGAATTCCAGAAGCACCAAATGTCTGCATTCTAGAATCGGAATGTGGCGGAATTCTAGAATGCAGAGCACGGCGGAATTCGAATGTCCTAAAATGCCTGCTATCCGGAAGTTAAGGTGTCTGAAATCCAGAATGCTACCACGTCAGAATTATACCATTCTGAAAGATTCTGGGATCTAGAATCAATGGACGGCTGAGTTCCAGAATGTCAGGGTTTCCAAACTCTAGAATCCTTGCATGTCTGAACTCGAGAGTCATTCAATATCCACATTCCAGGACTCTGGATGTCTGAAATATAGAAGCACCAAATGTCTGCATTCTAGAATCGGAATGTGGCAGAATTGTAGAATGCACAGCACGACAGAATTCTAAAGTCCTAAAATGCCTGCTATTCGGAAGTTAAGGTGTCTGACATCCAGAATGTTACTAGGTCAGCACTCTACCGTTCTGAGAGATTCTGGGTTCTAGAATCAATGGACGGCAGAGTTCTGGAATGTCAGGGTGTCCAAACTCTAGAATCCTTCCGTGTCTGAACTCGAGAGTCATTCAATGTCCACATTCCAGAACTCTGGATGTCTGAATTATAGAAGCACCAAATGTCTGCATTCTAGAATCGGAATGTGGCGGAATTCTAGAATGCACAGCACGGCGGAATTCTAAAGTCCTAAAATGCCTGCTATCCGGAAGTTAAGGTGTCTGACATCAAGAATGCTACCAAGTCAGAATTATACCATTCTGAAAGATTCTGGGATCTAGAATCAATGGACGGCTGAGTTCCAGAATGTCAGGGTGGCAAAACTCTGGAATGCTTGCCTGTCTGAACTCGAGAGTCTTTCAATGTCCACATTCCAGAACTCTGGATGTCTGAAATATAGAAGCACCAAATGTCTGCATTCTAGAATCGGAATGTGGCAGAATTCTAGAATGCACAGCAAGGCGGAATTTTAAAGTCCTAAAATGCCTGCTATTCGGAAGTCAAGGTGTCTGACATCCAGAATGTTACTAAGTCAGCATTCTACCGTTCTGAGAGATTCTGGGTTCTAGAATCAATGGATGGCAGAGTTCTGGAATGTCAGGGTGTTCAAACTCCAGAATACTTGCGTGTCTGAACTCGTGAGTCATTCAATGTCCACATTCCGCATCACAGGGTGTCTGAATTCCAGAAGCACCAAATGTCTGCATTCTAGAATCGGAATGTGGCGGAATTCTAGAATGCACAGCACGGCGGAATTCGAAAGTCCTAAAATGCCTGCTATCCGGAAGTTAAGGTGTCTGAAATCCGGAATGCTACCACGTCAGAATTATACCATTCTGAAAGATTCTGGGATCTAGAATCAATGGACGGCTGAGTTCCAGAATGTCAGGGTTTCCAATCTCTAGAATCCTTGCATGTCTGAACTCGAGAGTCAATCAATATCCACATTCCAGGACTCTGGATGTCTGAAATATAGAAGCACCAAATGTCTGCATTCTAGAATCGGAATGTGGTAGAATTCTAGAATGCACAGCACGACAGAATTCTAAAGTCCTAAAATGCCTGCTATTCGGAAGTTAAGGTGTCTGACATCTAGAATGTTACTAGGTCAACATTCTACCGTTCTGAGAGATTCTGGGTTCTAGAATCAATGGACGGCAGAGTTCTGGAATGTCAGGGTGTCCAAACTCTAGAATCCTTCCGTGTCTGAACTCGAGAGTCATTCAATGTCCACATTCCAGAACTCTGGATGTCTGAATTATAGAAGCACCAAATGTCTGCATTCTTGAATCGGAATGTGGCGGAATTCTAGAATGCACAGCACGGCAGAATTCTAAAGTACTAAAATGCCTGCTATCCGGAAGTTAAGGTGTCTGACATCAAGAATGCTACCAAGTCAGAATTATACCATTCTGAAAGATTCTGGGATCTAGAATCAATGGACGGCTGAGTTTCAGAATGTCAGGGTGGCAAAATTCTAGAATCCTTGTGTGTCTGAACTCGAGAGTCATTCAATATCCACATTCCAGAACTCTGGATGTCTGAATTATAGAAGCACCAAATGTCTGCATTCTAGAATCGGAATGTGGCGGAATACTAGAATGCACAGCACGGCGGAATTCTAAAGTCCTAAAATGCCTGCTATCCGGAAGTAAAGGTGTCTGACATCAAGAATGCTACCAAGTCAGAATTATACCATTCTGAAAGATTCTGGGATCTAGAATCAATGGACGGCTGAGTTCCAGAATGTCAGGGTGGCAAAACTCTAGAATGCTTGCCTGTCTGAACTCGAGAGTCTTTCAATGTCCACATTCCAGAACTCTGGATGTCTGAAATATAGAAGCACCAAATGTCTGCATTCTAGAATCGGAATGTGGCAGAATTCTAGAATGCACAGCACAGCGGAATTTTAAAGTCCTAAAATGCCTGCTATTCGGAAGTCAAGGTGTCTGACCTCCAGAATGTTACTAAGTCAGCATTCTACCGTTCTGAGAGATTCTCGGTTCTAGAATCAATGGATGGCAGAGTTCTGGAATGTCAGGGTGTTCAAACTCAAGAATACTTGCGTGTCTGAACTCGAGAGTCATTCAATGTCCACATTCCGCATCACAGGGTGTCTGAATTCCAGAAGCACCAAATGTCTGCATTCTAGAATCGGAATGTGGCGGAATTCTAGAATGCACAGCACGGCGGAATTCGAAAGTCCTAAAATGCCTGCTATCCGGAAGTTAAGGTGTCTGAAATCCGGAATGCTACCACGTCAGAATTATACCATTCTGAAAGATTCTGGGATCTAGAATCAATGGACGGCTGAGTTCCAGAATGTCAGGGTTTCCAATCTCTAGAATCCTTGCATGTCTGAACTCGAGAGTCAATCAATATCCACATTCCAGGACTCTGGATGTCTGTAATATAGAAGCACCAAATGTCTGCATTCTAGAATCGGAATGTGGTAGAATTCTAGAATGCACAGCACGACAGAATTCTAAAGTCCTAAAATGCCTGCTATTCGGAAGTTAAGGTGTCTGACATCCAGAATGTTACTAGGTCAGCATTCTACCGTTCTGAGAGATTCTGGGTTCTAGAATCAATGGACGGCAGAGTTCTGGAATGTCAGGGTGTCCAAACTCTAGAATCCTTCCGTGTCTGAACTCGAGAGTCATTCAATGTCCACATTCCAGAACTCTGGATGTCTGAATTATAGAAGCACCAAATGTCTGCATTCTTGAATCGGAATGTGGCGGAATTCTAGAATGCACAGCACGGCAGAATTCTAAAGTCCTAAAATGCCTGCTATCCGGAAGTTAAGGTGTCTGAAATCCGGAATGCTACCACGTCAGAATTATACCATTCTGAAAGATTCTGGGATCTAGAATCAATGGACGGCTGAGTTTCAGAATGTCAGGGTGGCAAAATTCTAGAATCCTTGTGTGTCTGAACTCGAGAGTCATTCAATATCCACATTCCAGGACTCTGGATGTCTGAAATATAGAAGCACCAAATGTCTGCATTCTAGAATCGGAATGTGGCGGAATTGTAGAATGCACAGCACGACAGAATTCTAAAGTCCTAAAATGCCTGCTATTCGGAAGTTAAGGTGTCTGACATCCAGAATGTTACTAGGTCAGCATTCTACCGTTCTGAGAGATTCTGGGTTCTAGAATCAATGGACGGCAGAGTTCTGGAATGTCAGGGTGTCCAAACTCTAGAATCCTTCCGTGTCTGAACTCGAGAGTCATTCAATGTCCACATTCCAGAACTCTGGATGTCTGAATTATAGAAGCACCAAATGTCTGCATTCTAGAATCGGAATGTGGCGGAATTCTAGAAAGCACAGCACGGCGGAATTCTAAAGTCCTAAAATGCCTGCTATCCGGAAGTTAAGGTGTCTGACATCAAGAATGCTACCAAGTCAGAATTATACCATTCTGAAAGATTCTGGGATCTAGAATCAATGGACGGCTGAGTTCCAGAATGTCAGGGTGGCAAAACTCTGGAATGCTTGCCTGTCTGAACTCGAGAGTCTTTCAATGTCCACATTCCAGAACTCTGGATGTCTGAAATATAGAAGCACCAAATGTCTGCATTCTAGAATCGGAATGTGGCAGAATTCTAGAATGCACAGCAAGGCGGAATTTTAAAGTCCTAAAATGCCTGCTATTCGGAAGTCAAGGTGTCTGACATCCAGAATGTTACTAAGTCAGCATTCTACCGTTCTGAGAGATTCTGGGTTCTAGAATCAATGGATGGCAGAGTTCTGGAATGTCAGGGTGTTCAAACTCAAGAATACTTGCGTGTCTGAACTCGAGAGTCATTCAATGTCCCCATTCCGCATCACAGGGTGTCTGAATTCCAGAAGCACCAAATGTCTGCATTCTAGAATCGGAATGTGGCAGAATTCTAGAATGCACAGCACGGCGGAATTCGAAAGTCCTAAAATGCCTGCTATCCGGAAGTTAAGGTGTCTGAAATCCGGAATGCTACCACGTCAGAATTATACCATTCTGAAAGATTCTGGGATCTAGAATCAATGGACGGCTGAGTTCCAGAATGTCAGGGTTTCCAATCTCTAGAATCCTTGCATGTCTGAACTCGAGAGTCAATCAATATCCACATTCCAGGACTCTGGATGACTGAAATATAGAAGCACCAAATGTCTGCATTCTAGAATCGGAATGTGGTAGAATTCTAGAATGCACAGCACGACAGAATTCTAAAGTCCTAAAATGCCTGCTATTCGGAAGTTAAGGTGTCTGACATCCAGAATGTTACTAGGTCAACATTCTACCGTTCTGAGAGATTCTGGGTTCTAGAATCAATGGACGGCAGAGTTCTGGAATGTCAGGGTGTCCAAACTCTAGAATCCTTCCGTGCCTGAACTCGAGAGTCATTCAATGTCCACATTCCAGAACTCTGGATGTCTGAATTATAGAAGCACCAAATGTCTGCATTCTTGAATCGGAATGTGGCGGAATTCTAGAATGCACAGCACGGCAGAATTCTAAAGTCCTAAAATGCCTGCTATCCGGAAGTTAAGGTGTCTGACATCAAGAATGCTACCAAGTCAGAATTATACCATTCTGAAGGATTCTGGGATCTAGAATCAATGGACGGCTGAGTTTCAGAATGTCAGGGTGGCAAAATTCTAGAATCCTTGTGTGTCTGAACTCGAGAGTCATTCAATATCCACATTCCAGAACTCTGGATGTCTGAATTATAGAAGCACCAAATGTCTGCATTCTAGAATCGGAATGTGGCGGAATACTGGAATGCACAGCACGGCGGAATTCTAAAGCCCTAAAATGCCTGCTATCCGGAAGTAAAGGTGTCTGCCATCAAGAGTGCTACCAAGTCAGAATTATAACATTCTGAAAGATTCTGGGATCTAGAATCAATGGACGGCTGAGTTCCAGAATGTCAGGGTGGCAAAACTCTAGAATCCTTGCCTGTCTGAACTCGAGAGTCATTCAATGTCCACATTCCAGAACTCTGGATGTCTGAAATATAGAAGCACCAAATGTCTGCATTCTAGAATCGGAATGTGGCGGAATTGTACAATGCACGGCACGGAGGAATTTTAAAGTCCTAAAATGCCTGCTATACGGAAGTCAAGGTGTCTGACCTCCAGAATGTTACTAAGACAGCATTCTACCGTTCTGAGAAATTCTGGGTTCTAGAATCAATGGATGGCAGAGTTCTGGAATGTCAGGGTGTTCAAACTCAAGAATACTTGCGTGTCTGAACTCGAGAGTCATTCAATGTCCACATTCCGCATCACAGGGTGTCTGAATTCCAGAAGCACCAAATGTCTGCATTCTAGAATCGGAATGTGGCGGAATTCTAGAATGCACAGCACGGCGGAATTCTAAAGTCCTAAAATGCCTGCTATCCGGAAGTTAAGGTGTCTGACATCAAGAATGCTACCAAGTCAGAATTATACCATTCTGAAAGATTCTGGGATCTAGAATCAATGGACGGCTGAGTTCCAGAATGTCAGGGTGGCAAAACTCTAGAATGCTTGCCTGTCTGAACTCGAGAGTCTTTCAATGTCCACATTCCAGAACTCTGGATGTCTGAAATATAGAAGCACCAAATGTCTGCATTCTAGAATCGGAATGTGGCAGAATTCTAGAATGCACAGCACAGCGGAATTTTAAAGTCCTAAAATGCCTGCTATTCGGAAGTCAAGGTGTCTGACATCCAGAATGTTACTAAGTCAGCATTCTACCGTTCTGAGAGATTCTCGGTTCTAGAATCAATGGATGGCAGAGTTCTGGAATGTCAGGGTGTTCAAACTCAAGAATACTTGCGTGTCTGAACTCGAGAGTCATTCAATGTCCACATTCCGCATCACAGGGTGTCTGAATTCCAGAAGCACCAAATGTCTGCATTCTAGAATCGGAATGTGGCGGAATTCTAGAATGCACAGCACGGCGGAATTCGAAAGTCCTAAAATGCCTGCTATCCGGAAGTTAAGGTGTCTGAAATCCGGAATGCTACCACGTCAGAATTATACCATTCTGAAAGATTCTGGGATCTAGAATCAATGGACGGCTGAGTTCCAGAATGTCAGGGTTTCCAATCTCTAGAATCCTTGCATGTCTGAACTTGAGAGTCAATCAATATCCACATTCCAGGACTCTGGATGTCTGAAATATAGAAGCACCAAATGTCTGCATTCTAGAATCGGAATGTGGTAGAATTCTAGAATGCACAGCACGACAGAATTCTAAAGTCCTAAAATGCCTGCTATTCGGAAGTTAAGGTGTCTGACATCCAGAATGTTACTAGGTCAGCATTCTACCGTTCTGAGAGATTCTGGGTTCTAGAATCAATGGACGGCAGAGTTCTGGAATGTCAGGGTGTCCAAACTCTAGAATCCTTCCGTGTCTGAACTCGAGAGTCATTCAATGTCCACATTCCAGAACTCTGGATGTCTGAATTATAGAAGCACCAAATGTCTGCATTCTTGAATCGGAATGTGGCGGAATTCTAGAATGCACAGCACGGCAGAATTCTAAAGTCCTAAAATGCCTGCTATCCGGAAGTTAAGGTGTCTGACATCAAGAATGCTACCAAGTCAGAATTATACCATTCTGAAAGATTCTGGGATCTAGAATCAATGGACGGCTGAGTTTCAGAATGTCAGGGTGGCAAAATTCTAGAATCCTTGTGTGTCTGAACTCGAGAGTCATTCAATATCCACATTCCAGAACTCTGGATGTCTGAATTATAGAAGCACCGAATGTCTGCATTCTAGAATCGGAATGTGGCGGAATACTAGAATGCACAGCACGGCGGAATTCTAAAGCCCTAAAATGCCTGCTATCCGGAAGTTAATGTGTCTGACATCAAGAGTGCTACCAAGTCAGAATTATAACTTTCTGAAAGATTCTGGGATCTAGAATCAATGGACGGCTGAGTTCCAGAATGTCAGGGTGGCAAAACTCTAGAATCCTTGCCTGTCTGAACTCGAGAGTCATTCAATGTCCACATTCCAGAACTCTGGATGTCTGAAATATAGAAGCACCAAATGTCTGCATTCTAGAATCGGAATGTGGCAGATTGTAGAATACACGGCACGGCGGAATTTTAAAGTCCTAAAATGCCTGCTATACGGAAGTCAAGGTGTCTGACCTCCAGAATGTTACTAAGACAGCATTCTACCGTTCTGAGAAATTCTGGTTTCTAGAATCAATGGATGGCAGAGTTCTGGAATGTCAGGGTGTTCAAACTCAAGAATACTTGCGTGTCTGAACTCGAGAGTCATTCAATGTCCACATTCCGCATCACAGGGTGTCTGAATTCCAGAAGCACCAAATGTCTGCATTGTAGAATCGGAATGTGGCGGAATTCTAGAATGCACAGCACGGCGGAATTCGAATGTCCTAAAATGCCTGCTATCCGGAAGTTAAGTTGTCTGACATCAAGAATGCTACCAAGTCAGAATTATTCCATTCTGAAAGATTCTGGGATCTAGAATCAATGGACGGCTGAGTTCCAGAATGTCAGGGTGGCAAAACTCTAGAATGCTTGCCTGTCTGAACTCGAGAGTCTTTCAATGTCCACATTCCAGAACTCTGGATGTCTGAAATATAGAAGCACCAAATGTCTGCATTCTTGAATCGGAATGTGGCGGAATTCTAGAATGCACAGCACGGCAGAATTCTAAAGTCCTAAAATGCCTGCTATTCGGAAGTTAAGGTGTCTGACATCCAGAATGTTACTAGGTCAGCATTCTACCGTTCTGAGAGATTCTGGGTTCTAGAATCAATGGACGGCAGAGATCTGGAATGTCAGGGTGTCCAAACTCTAGAATCCTTGCGTGTCTGAACTCGAGAGTCATTCAATGTCCACATTCCGGATCACAGGGTGTCTGAATTCCAGAAGCACCAAATGTCTGCATTCTAGAATTGGAATGTGGTGGAATGATAGAATGCACAGCACGGCGGAATTCTAAAGTCCTAAAATGCCTGCTATCCGGAAGTTAAGGTGTGTGACATCCAGAATGGTACCACATCAGAATTATACCATTCTGAAACATTCTGGGATCTAGAATCAATGGACGGCCGAGTTCCAGAATGTCAGGGTGGCAAAACTCTAGAATCCTTACGTGTCTGAACTCGAGAGTCATTCAATGTCCACATTCCAGAACTCTGGATGTCTGAATTATAGAAGCACCAAATGTCTGCATTCTAGAATCGGAATGTGGCGGAATTCTATAATTCACAGCACGGCAGAATTCTAAAGTCCTAAAATGCCTGCTATCCGGAAGTTAACGTGTCTGACATCAAGAATGCTACCAAGTCAGAATTATAACATTCTGAAACATTCTGGGATCTAGAATCAATGGACGGCTGAGTTCCAGAATGCGAGGGTGTCAAAACTCTAGAATCCTGGCGGGTCTGAACTCGAGAGTCATTCAATGTCCACATTCCAGAACTCTGGATGTCTGAAATATAGAAGCACCAAATGTCTGCATTCTAGAATGGGAATGTGGCGGAATTCTAGAATGCACAGCACAGCGGAATTTTAAAGTCCTAAAATGCCTGCTATACTGAAGTCAAGGTGTCTGACATCCAGAATGTTACTAAGTCAGCATTCTACCGTTCTGAGAAATTCTCGGTTCTATAATCAATGGAAGGCAGAGTTCTGGAATGTCAGGGTGTTCAAACTCAAGAATACTTGCGTGTCTGAACTCGAGAGACATTGAATGTCCACATTCCGCATCACAGGGTGTCTGAATTCCAGAAGCACCAAATGTCTGCCTTCTAGAATCGGAATGTGGCGGAATTCTAGAATGCACAGCACAGCGGAATTTTAAAGTCCTAAAATGCCTGCTATACTGAAGTCAAGGTGTCTGACCTCCAGAATGTTACTAAGTCAGCATTCTACCGTTCTGAGAAATTCTGGGTTCAAGAATCAATGGATGGCAGAGTTCTGGAATGTCAGGGTGTTCAAACTCAAGAATACTTGCGTGTCTGAACTCGAGAGACATTCAATGTCCACATTCCGGATCACAGGGTGTCTGAATTCCAGAAGCACCAAATGTCTGCATTCTAGAATCGGAATGTGGCGGAATTCTAGAATGCACAGCACGGCGGAATTCGAAAGTCCTAAAATGCCTGCTATCCGGAAGATAAGGTGTCTGAAATCCAGAATGCTACCACGTCAGAATTATACCATTCTGAAAGATTCTGGGATCTAGAATCAATGGACGGCTGAGTTCCAGAATGTCAGGGTTTCCAATCTCTAGAATCCTTGCATGTCTGAACTCGAGAGTCATTCAATATCCACATTCCAGGACTCTGGATGTCTGAAATATAGAAGCACCAAATGTCTGCATTCTAGAATCGGAATGTGGTAGAATTCTAGAATGCACAGCACGACAGAATTCTAAAGTCCTAAAATGCCTGCTATTCGGAAGTTAAGGTGTCTGACATCCAGAATGTTACTAGGTCAGCATTCTACTGTTCTGAGAGATTCTGGGTTCTAGAATCAATGGACGGCAGAGTTCTGGAATGTCAGGGTGTCCAAACTCTAGAATCCTTCCGTGTCTGAACTCGAGAGTCCTTCAATGTCCACATTCCAGAACTCTGGATGTCTGAATTATAGAAGCACCAAATGTATGCATTCTAGAATCGGAATGTGGCGGAATTCTAGAATGCACAGCACGGCGGAATTCTAAAGTCCCAAAATGCCTGCTATCCGGAAATTAAGGTGTCTGACATCAAGAATGCTACCAAGTCAGAATTATACCATTCTAAAAGATTCTGGGATCTAGAATCAATGGACGGCTGAGTTCCAGAATGTCAGGGTGGCAAAACTCTAGAATCCTTGCGTGTCTGAACTCGAGAGTCATTCAATGTCCACATTCCAGAACTCTGGATGTCTGAATTATAGAAGCGCCAATTGTCTGCATTCTAGAATCGGAATGTGGCGGAATTCTAGAATGCACAGCACGGAGGAATTCTAAAGTCCTAAAATGCCTGCTATTCGGAAGTTAAGGTGTCTGACATCCAGAATGTTACTAGGTCAGCATTCTACCGTTCTGAGAGATTCTGGGTTCTAGAATCAATGGACGGCAGAGATCTGGAATGTCAGGGTGTCCAAACTCTAGAATCCTTGCGTGTCTGAACTCGAGAGTCATTCAATGTCCACATTCCGGATCACAGGGTGTCTGAATTCCAGAAGCACCAAATGTCTGCATTCTAGAATTGGAATGTGGTGGAATGATAGAATGCACAGCACGGCGGAATTCTAAAGTCCTAAAATGCCTGCTATCCGGAAGTTAAGGTGTGTGACATCCAGAATGGTACCACATCAGAATTATACCATTCTGAAACATTCTGGGATCTAGAATCAATGGACGGCCGAGTTCCAGAATGTCAGGGTGGCAAAACTCTAGAATCCTTGCGTGTCTGAACTCGAGAGTCATTCAATGTCCACATTCCAGAACTCTGGATGTCTGAATTATAGAAGCACCAAATGTCTGCATTCTAGAATCGGAATGTGGCGGAATTCTAGAATTCACAGCACGGCGGAATTCTAAAGTCCTAAAATACCTGCTATCCGGAAGTTAACGTGTCTGACATCAAGAATGCTACCAAGTCAGAATTATAACATTCTGAAACATTCTGGGATCTAGAATCAATGGACGGCTGAGTTCCAGAATGCGAGGGTGTCAAAACTCTAGAATCCTGGCGGGTCTGAACTCGAGAGTCATTCAATGTCCACATTCCAGAACTCTGGATGTCTGAAATATAGAAGCACCAAATGTCTGCATTCTAGAATCGGAATGTGGCGGAATTCTAGAATGCACAGCACAGTGGAATTTTAAAGTCCTAAAATGCCTGCTATACTGAAGTCAATGTGTCTGACATCCAGAATGTTACTAAGTCAGCATTCTACAGTTCTGAGAAATTCTGGGTTCAAGAATCAAAGGATGGCAGAGTTCTGGAATGTCAGGGTGTTCAAACTCAAGAATACTTGCGTGTCTGAACTCGAGAGTCATTCAATGTCCACATTCCGCATCACAGGGTGTCTGAATTCTAGAAGCACCAAATGTCTGCATTCTAGAATCGGAATGTGGCGGAATTCTAGAATGCACAGCACAGCGGAATTCGAATGTCCTAAAATGCCTGCTATCCGGAAGTTAAGGTGTCTGACATCCAGAATGCTACCACGTCAGTATTATACCATTCTGAAACATTCTGGGATCTAGAATCAATGGACGGCTGAGTTCCAGAATGTCAGGGTGGCAAAACTCTAGAATCCTTGCGTGTCTGAACTCGAGAGTCCTTCAGTGTCCACATTCCAGAACTCTGGATGTCTGAATTATAGAAGCACCAAATGTCTGCTTTCTAGAATCGGAATGTGGCGGAATTCTAGAATGCACAGCACGGCGGAAATCTAAAGTCCTAAAATGCCTGCTATCCGGAAGTTAATGTGTCTGACATCAAGAATGCTACCACGTCAGAATTATACCATTCTGAAACATTCTGTGATCTAGAATCAATGCACGGCTGAGTTCCAGAATGTCAGTGTGGCACAACTCTAGAATCCTTGCGTGTCTGAACTCGAGAGTCATTCAATGTCCACATTCCAGAACTCTGGATGTCTGAATTATAGAAGCACCAAATGTCTGCATTCTAGAATCGGAATATGGCGGAATTCTAGAATGCACAGCACGGCGGAATTCTAAAGTCCTAAAATGCCTGCTATCCGGAAGTTAAGGTGTCTGACCTCAAGAATGCTACCAAGTCAGAATTATACCATTCTGAAAGATTCTGGGATCTAGAATCAATGGACGGCTGAGTTCCAGAATGTCATGGTGGCAAAATTCTAGAATCCTTGTGTGTCTGAACTCGAGAGTCATTCAATGTCCACATTCCAGAACTCTGGATGTCTGAATTAGAGAAGCACCAAATGTCTGCATTCTAGAATCGGAATGTGGCGGAATACTAGAATGCACAGCACGGCGGAATTCTAAAGCCCTAAAATGCTTGCTATCTGGAAGTTAAGGTGTCTGATATCAAGAGTGCTACCAAGTCAGAATTATAACATTCTGAAAGATTCTGGGGTCTAGAATCAATGGACGGCTGCGTTCCAGAATGTCAGGGTGGCAAAACTCTAGAATCCTTGCCTGTCTGAACTCGAGAGTCATTCAATGTCCACATTCCAGAACTCTGGATGTCTGAAATATAGAAGCACCAAATGTCTGCATTCTAGAATCGGAATGTGGTGGTATTGTAGAATGCACAGCACGGCGGAATTTTAAAGTCCTAAAATGCCTGCTATACGGAAGTCAAGGTGTCTGACCTCCAGAATGTTACTAAGTCAGCATTCTACCGTTCTGAGAAATTCTGGGTTCTAGAATCAATGGATGGCAGAGTTCTGGAATGTCAGGGTGTTCAAACTCAAGAATACCTGCGTGTCTGAACTCGAGAGTCATTCAATTTCCACATTCCGCATCACAGGGTGTCTGAATTCCAGAAGCACCAAATGTCTGCATTCTAGAATCGGAATGTGGCGGAATTCTAGAATGCACAGCACGGCGGAATTCGAAAGTCCTAAAATGCCTGCTATCCGGAAGTTAAGGTGTCTGAAATCCAGAATGCTACCACGTCACAATTATACCATTCTGAAAGATTCTGGGATCTAGAATCAATGGACGGCTGAGTTCCAGAATGTCAGGGTTTCCAAACTCTAGAATCCTTGCATGTCTGAACTCGAGAGTCATTCAATATCCACATTCCAGGACTCTGGATGTCTGAAATATAGAAGCACCAAATGTCTGCATTCTAGAATCGGAATGTGGCGGAATTGTAGAATGCACAGCACGACAGAATTCTAAAGTCCTAAAATGCCTGCTATTCGGAAGTTAAGGTGTCTGTCATCCAGAATGTTACTAGGTCAGCATTCTACCGTTCTGAGAGATTCTGGGTTCTAGAATCAATGGACGGCAGAGTTCTGGAATGTCAGGGTGTCCAAACTCTAGAATCCTTCCATGTCTGAACTCGAGAGTCATTTAATGTCCACATTCAAGAACTCTGGATGTCTGAATTATAGAAGCACCAAATGTCTGCATTCTAGAATCGGTATGTGGCAGAATTCTAGAATGCACAGCACAGCGGAATTTTAAAGTCCTAAAATGCCTGCTATTCGGAAGTCAAGGTGTCTGACATCCAGAATGTTACTAAGTCAGCATTCTACCGTTCTGAGAGATTCTCGGTTCTAGAATCAATGGATGGCAGAGTTCTGGAATGTCAGGGTGTTCAAACTCAAGAATACTTGCGTGTCTGAACTCGAGAGTCATTCAATGTCCACATTCCGCATCACAGGGTGTCTGAATTCCAGAAGCACCAAATGTCTGCATTCTAGAATCGGAATGTGGCGGAATTCTAGAATGCACAGCACGGCGGAATTTGAAAGTCCTAAAATGCCTGCTATCCGGAAGTTAAGGTGTCTGAAATCCGGAATGCTACCACGTCAGAATTATACCATTCTGAAAGATTCTGGGATCTAGAATCAATGGACGGCTGAGTTCCAGAATGTCAGGGTTTCCAATCTCTAGAATCCTTGCATGTCTGAACTCGAGAGCCAATCAATATCCACATTCCAGGACTCTGGATGTCTGAAATATAGAAGCACCAAATGTCTGCATTCTAGAATCGGAATGTGGTAGAATTCTAGAATGCACAGCACGACAGAATTCTAAAGTCCTAAAATGCCTGCTATTCGGAAGTTAAGGTGTCTGACATCCAGAATGTTAAGAGGTCAGCATTCTACCGTTCTGAGAGATTCTGGGTTCTAGAATCAATGGACGGCAGAGTTCTGGAATGTCAGGGTGTCCAAACTCTAGAATCCTTCCGTGTCTGAACTCGAGAGTCATTCAATGTCCACATTCCAGAACTCTGGATGTCTGAATTATAGAAGCACCAAATGTCTGCATTCTTGAATCGGAATGTGGCGGAATTCTAGAATGCACAGCACGGCAGACTTCTAAAGTCCTAAAATGCCTGCTATCCGGAAGTTAATGTGTCTGACATCAAGAATGCTACCAAGTCAGAATTATACGATTCTGAAAGATTCTGGGATCTAGAATCAATGGACGGCTGAGTTTCAGAATGTCAGGGTGGCAAAATTCTAGAATCCTTGTGTGTCTGAACTCGAGAGTCATTCAATATCCACATTCCAGAACTCTGGATGTCTGAATTATAGAAGCACCAAATGTCTGCATTCTAGAATCGGAATGTGGCGGAATACTAGAATGCACAGCACGGCGGAATTCTAAAGCCCTAAAATGCCTGCTATCCGGAAGTTAATGTGTCTGACATCAAGAGTGCTACCAAGTCAGAATTATAACTTTCTGAAAGATTCTGGGATCTAGAATCAATGGACGGCTGAGTTCCAGAATGTCAGGGTGGCAAAACTCTAGAATCCTTGCCTGTCTGAACTCGAGAGTCATTCAATGTCCACATTCCAGAACTCTGGATGTCTGAAATACAGAAGCACCAAATGTCTGCATTCTAGAATCGGAATGTGGCGGTTTGTAGAATGCACAGCACGGCGGAATTTTAAAGTCCTAAAATGCCTGCTATACGGAAGTCAAGGTGTCTGACATCCAGAATGTTACTAAGACAGCATTCTACCGTTCTGAGAAATTCTGGTTTCTAGAATCAATGGATGGCAGAGTTCTGGAATGTCAGGGTGTTCAAACTCAAGACTACTTGCGTGTCTGAACTCGAGAGTCATTCAATGTCCACATTCCGCATCACAGGGTGTCTGAATTCCAGAAGCACCAAATGTCTGCATTCTAGAATCGGAATGTGGCGGAATTCTAGAATGCACAGCACGGCGGAATTCGAATGTCCTAAAATGCCTGCTATCCGGAAGTTAAGGTGTCTGAAATCCAGAATGCTACCACGTCAGAATTATACCATTCTGAAAGATTCTGGGATCTAGAATCAATGGACGGCTGAGTTCCAGAATGTCAGGGTTTCCAAACTCTAGAATCCTTGCATGTCTGAACTCGAGAGTCATTCAATATCCACATTCCAGGACTCTGGATGTCTGAAATATAGAAGCACCAAATGTCTGCATTCTAGAATCGGAATGTGGCGGAATTGTAGAATGCACAGCACGACAGAATTCTAAAGTCCTAAAATGCCTGCTATTCGGAAGTTAAGGTGTCTGACATCCAGAATGTTACTAGGTCAGCATTCTACCGTTCTGAGAGATTCTGGGTTCTAGAATCAATGGACGGCAGAGTTCTGGAATGTCAGGGTGTCCAAACTCTAGAATCCTTCCGTGTCTGAACTCGAGAGTCATTCAATGTCCACATTCCAGAACTCTGGATGTCTGAATTATAGAAGCACCAAATGTCTGCATTCTAGAATCGGAATGTGGCGGAATTCTAGAATGCACAGCACGGCGGAATTCTAAAGTCCTAAAATAGCTGCTATCCGGAAGTTAAGTTGTCTGACATCAAGAATGCTACCAAGTCAGAATTATTCCATTCTGAAAGATTCTGGGATCTAGAATCAATGGACGGCTGAGTTCCAGAATGTCAGGGTGGCAAAACTCTAGAATGCTTGCCTGTCTGAACTCGAGAGTCTTTCAATGTCCACATTCCAGAACTCTGGATGTCTGAAATATAGAAGCACCAAATGTCTGCATTCTAGAATCGGAATGTTGCGGAATTCTAGAATGCACAGCATGGCGGAATTTTAAAGTCCTAAAATGCCTGCTATACGGAAGTCAAGGTGTCTGACCTCCAGAATGTTAGTAAGTCAGGATTCTACCGTTCTGAGAAATTCTGGGTTCAAGAATCAATGGATGGCAGAGTTCTGGAATGTCAGGGTGTTCAAACTCAAGAATACTTGCGTGTCTGAACTCGAGAGACATTCAATGTCCACATTCCGCATCACAGGGTGTCTGAATTCCAGAAGCACCAAATGTCTGCATTCTAGAATCGGAATGTGGCGGAATTCTAGAATGCACAGCACGGCGGAATTCGAAAGTCCTAAAATGCCTGCTATCCGGAAGATAAGGTGTCTGAAATCCAGAATGCTACCACGTCAGAATTATACCATTCTGAAAGATTCTGGGATCTAGAATCAATGGACGGCTGAGTTCCAGAATGTCAGGGTTTCCAATCTCTAGAATCCTTGCATGTCTGAACTCGAGAGTCATTCAATATCCACATTCCAGGACTCTGGATGTCTGAAATATAGAAGCACCAAATGTCTGCATTCTAGAATCGGAATGTGGTAGAATTCTAGAATGCACAGCACGACAGAATTCTAAAGTCCTAAAATGCCTGCTATTCGGAAGTTAAGGTGTCTGACATCCAGAATGTTACTAGGTCAGCATTCTACTGTTCTGAGAGATTCTGGGTTCTAGAATCAATGGACGGCAGAGTTCTGGAATGTCAGGGTGTCCAAACTCTAGAATCCTTCCGTGTCTGAACTCGAGAGTCCTTCAATGTCCACATTCCAGAACTCTGGATGTCTGAATTATAGAAGCACCAAATGTATGCATTCTAGAATCGGAATGTGGCGGAATTCTAGAATGCACAGCACGGCGGAATTCTAAAGTCCCAAAATGCCTGCTATCCGGAAATTAAGGTGTCTGACATCAAGAATGCTACCAAGTCAGAATTATACCATTCTAAAAGATTCTGGGATCTAGAATCAATGGACGGCTGAGTTCCAGAATGTCAGGGTGGCAAAACTCTAGAATCCTTGCGTGTCTGAACTCGAGAGTCATTCAATGTCCACATTCCAGAACTCTGGATGTCTGAATTATAGAAGCGCCAATTGTCTGCATTCTAGAATCGGAATGTGGCGGAATTCTAGAATGCACAGCACGGAGGAATTCTAAAGTCCTAAAATGCCTGCTATTCGGAAGTTAAGGTGTCTGACATCCAGAATGTTACTAGGTCAGCATTCTACCGTTCTGAGAGATTCTGGGTTCTAGAATCAATGGACGGCAGAGATCTGGAATGTCAGGGTGTCCAAACTCTAGAATCCTTGCGTGTCTGAACTCGAGAGTCATTCAATGTCCACATTCCGGATCACAGGGTGTCTGAATTCCAGAAGCACCAAATGTCTGCATTCTAGAATTGGAATGTGGTGGAATGATAGAATGCACAGCACGGCGGAATTCTAAAGTCCTAAAATGCCTGCTATCCGGAAGTTAAGGTGTGTGACATCCAGAATGGTACCACATCAGAATTATACCATTCTGAAACATTCTGGGATCTAGAATCAATGGACGGCCGAGTTCCAGAATGTCAGGGTGGCAAAACTCTAGAATCCTTGCGTGTCTGAACTCGAGAGTCATTCAATGTCCACATTCCAGAACTCTGGATGTCTGAATTATAGAAGCACCAAATGTCTGCATTCTAGAATCGGAATGTGGCGGAATTCTAGAATTCACAGCACGGCGGAATTCTAAAGTCCTAAAATACCTGCTATCCGGAAGTTAACGTGTCTGACATCAAGAATGCTACCAAGTCAGAATTATAACATTCTGAAACATTCTGGGATCTAGAATCAATGGACGGCTGAGTTCCAGAATGCGAGGGTGTCAAAACTCTAGAATCCTGGCGGGTCTGAACTCGAGAGTCATTCAATGTCCACATTCCAGAACTCTGGATGTCTGAAATATAGAAGCACCAAATGTCTGCATTCTAGAATCGGAATGTGGCGGAATTCTAGAATGCACAGCACAGCGGAATTTTAAAGTCCTAAAATGCCTGCTATACTGAAGTCAATGTGTCTGACATCCAGAATGTTACTAAGTCAGCATTCTACAGTTCTGAGAAATTCTGGGTTCAAGAATCAAAGGATGGCAGAGTTCTGGAATGTCAGGGTGTTCAAACTCAAGAATACTTGCGTGTCTGAACTCGAGAGTCATTCAATGTCCACATTCCGCATCACAGGGTGTCTGAATTCTAGAAGCACCAAATGTCTGCATTCTAGAATCGGAATGTGGCGGAATTCTAGAATGCACAGCACAGCGGAATTCGAATGTCCTAAAATGCCTGCTATCCGGAAGTTAAGGTGTCTGACATCCAGAATGCTACCACGTCAGTATTATACCATTCTGAAACATTCTGGGATCTAGAATCAATGGACGGCTGAGTTCCAGAATGTCAGGGTGGCAAAACTCTAGAATCCTTGCGTGTCTGAACTCTAGAGTCCTTCAGTGTCCACATTCCAGAACTCTGGATGTCTGAATTATAGAAGCACCAAGTGTCTGCTTTCTAGAATCGGAATGTGGCGGAATTCTAGAATGCACAGCACGGCGGAAATCTAAAGTCCTAAAATGCCTGCTATCCGGAAGTTAATGTGTCTGACATCAAGAATGCTACCACGTCAGAATTATACCATTCTGAAACATTCTGTGATCTAGAATCAATGGACGGCTGAGTTCCAGAATGTCAGTGTGGCACAACTCTAGAATCCTTGCGTGTCTGAACTCGAGAGTCATTCAATGTCCACATTCCAGAACTCTGGATGTCTGAATTATAGAAGCACCAAATGTCTGCATTCTAGAATCGGAATATGGCGGAATTCTAGAATGCACAGCACGGCGGAATTCTAAAGTCCTAAAATGCCTGCTATCCGGAAGTTAAGGTGTCTGACCTCAAGAATGCTACCAAGTCAGAATTATACCATTCTGAAAGATTCTGGGATCTAGAATCAATGGACGGCTGAGTTCCAGAATGTCATGGTGGCAAAATTCTAGAATCCTTGTGTGTCTGAACTCGAGAGTCATTCAATGTCCACATTCCAGAACTCTGGATGTCTGAATTAGAGAAGCACCAAATGTCTGCATTCTAGAATCGGAATGTGGCGGAATACTAGAATGCACAGCACGGCGGAATTCTAAAGCCCTAAAATGCTTGCTATCCGGAAGTTAAGGTGTCTGATATCAAGAGTGCTACCAAGTCAGAATTATAACATTCTGAAAGATTCTGGGGTCTAGAATCAATGGACGGCTGCGTTCCAGAATGTCAGGGTGGCAAAACTCTAGAATCCTTGCCTGTCTGAACTCGAGAGTCATTCAATGTCCACATTCCAGAACTCTGGATGTCTGAAATATAGAAGCACCAAATGTCTGCATTCTAGAATCGGAATGTGGTGGAATTGTAGAATGCACAGCACGGCGGAATTTTAAAGTCCTAAAATGCCTGCTATACGGAAGTCAAGGTGTCTGACCTCCAGAATGTTACTAAGTCAGCATTCTACCGTTCTGAGAAATTCTGGGTTCTAGAATCAATGGATGGCAGAGTTCTGGAATGTCAGGGTGTTCAAACTCAAGAATACCTGCGTGTCTGAACTCGAGAGTCATTCAATTTCCACATTCCGCATCACAGTGTGTCTGAATTCCAGAAGCACCAAATGTCTGCATTCTAGAATCGGAATGTGGCGGAATTCTAGAATGCACAGCACGGCGGAATTCGAAAGTCCTAAAATGCCTGCTATCCGGAAGTTAAGGTGTCTGAAATCCAGAATGCTACCACGTCACAATTATACCATTCTGAAAGATTCTGGGATCTAGAATCAATGGACGGCTGAGTTCCAGAATGTCAGGGTTTCCAAACTCTAGAATCCTTGCATGTCTGAACTCGAGAGTCATTCAATATCCACATTCCAGGACTCTGGATGTCTGAAATATAGAAGCACCAAATGTCTGCATTCTAGAATCGGAATGTGGCGGAATTGTAGAATGCACAGCACGACAGAATTCTAAAGTCCTAAAATGCCTGCTATTCGGAAGTTAAGGTGTCTGTCATCCAGAATGTTACTAGGTCAGCATTCTACCGTTCTGAGAGATTCTGGGTTCTAGAATCAATGGACGGCAGAGTTCTGGAATGTCAGGGTGTCCAAACTCTAGAATCCTTCCATGTCTGAACTCGAGAGTCATTTAATGTCCACATTCAAGAACTCTGGATGTCTGAATTATAGAAGCACCAAATGTCTGCATTCTAGAATCGGTATGTGGCAGAATTCTAGAATGCACAGCACAGCGGAATTTTAAAGTCCTAAAATGCCTGCTATTCGGAAGTCAAGGTGTCTGACATCCAGAATGTTACTAAGTCAGCATTCTACCGTTCTGAGAGATTCTCGGTTCTAGAATCAATGGATGGCAGAGTTCTGGAATGTCAGGGTGTTCAAACTCAAGAATACTTGCGTGTCTGAACTCGAGAGTCATTCAATGTCCACATTCCGCATCACAGGGTGTCTGAATTCCAGAAGCACCAAATGTCTGCATTCTAGAATCGGAATGTGGCGGAATTCTAGAATGCACAGCACGGCGGAATTTGAAAGTCCTAAAATGCCTGCTATCCGGAAGTTAAGGTGTCTGAAATCCGGAATGCTACCACGTCAGAATTATACCATTCTGAAAGATTCTGGGATCTAGAATCAATGGACGGCTGAGTTCCAGAATGTCAGGGTTTCCAATCTCTAGAATCCTTGCATGTCTGAACTCGAGAGCCAATCAATATCCACATTCCAGGACTCTGGATGTCTGAAATATAGAAGCACCAAATGTCTGCATTCTAGAATCGGAATGTGGTAGAATTCTAGAATGCACAGCACGACAGAATTCTAAAGTCCTAAAATGCCTGCTATTCGGAAGTTAAGGTGTCTGACATCCAGAATGTTAAGAGGTCAGCATTCTACCGTTCTGAGAGATTCTGGGTTCTAGAATCAATGGACGGCAGAGTTCTGGAATGTCAGGGTGTCCAAACTCTAGAATCCTTCCGTGTCTGAACTCGAGAGTCATTCAATGTCCACATTCCAGAACTCTGGATGTCTGAATTATAGAAGCACCAAATGTCTGCATTCTTGAATCGGAATGTGGCGGAATTCTAGAATGCACAGCACGGCAGACTTCTAAAGTCCTAAAATGCCTGCTATCCGGAAGTTAAGGTGTCTGACATCAAGAATGCTACCAAGTCAGAATTATACGATTCTGAAAGATTCTGGGATCTAGAATCAATGGACGGCTGAGTTTCAGAATGTCAGGGTGGCAAAATTCTAGAATCCTTGTGTGTCTGAACTCGAGAGTCATTCAATATCCACATTCCAGAACTCTGGATGTCTGAATTATAGAAGCACCAAATGTCTGCATTCTAGAATCGGAATGTGGCGGAATACTAGAATGCACAGCACGGCGGAATTCTAAAGCCCTAAAATGCCTGCTATCCGGAAGTTAATGTGTCTGACATCAAGAGTGCTACCAAGTCAGAATTATAACTTTCTGAAAGATTCTGGGATCTAGAATCAATGGACGGCTGAGTTCCAGAATGTCAGGGTGGCAAAACTCTAGAATCCTTGCCTGTCTGAACTCGAGAGTCATTCAATGTCCACATTCCAGAACTCTGGATGTCTGAAATACAGAAGCACCAAATGTCTGCATTCTAGAATCGGAATGTGGCGGTTTGTAGAATGCACAGCACGGCGGAATTTTAAAGTCCTAAAATGCCTGCTATACGGAAGTCAAGGTGTCTGACATCCAGAATGTTACTAAGACAGCATTCTACCGTTCTGAGAAATTCTGGTTTCTAGAATCAATGGATGGCAGAGTTCTGGAATGTCAGGGTGTTCAAACTCAAGACTACTTGCGTGTCTGAACTCGAGAGTCATTCAATGTCCACATTCCGCATCACAGGGTGTCTGAATTCCAGAAGCACCAAATGTCTGCATTCTAGAATCGGAATGTGGCGGAATTCTAGAATGCACAGCACGGCGGAATTCGAATGTCCTAAAATGCCTGCTATCCGGAAGTTAAGGTGTCTGAAATCCAGAATGCTACCACGTCAGAATTATACCATTCTGAAAGATTCTGGGATCTAGAATCAATGGACGGCTGAGTTCCAGAATGTCAGGGTTTCCAAACTCTAGAATCCTTGCATGTCTGAACTCGAGAGTCATTCAATATCCACATTCCAGGACTCTGGATGTCTGAAATATAGAAGCACCAAATGTCTGCATTCTAGAATCGGAATGTGGCGGAATTGTAGAATGCACAGCACGACAGAATTCTAAAGTCCTAAAATGCCTGCTATTCGGAAGTTAAGGTGTCTGACATCCAGAATGTTACTAGGTCAGCATTCTACCGTTCTGAGAGATTCTGGGTTCTAGAATCAATGGACGGCAGAGTTCTGGAATGTCAGGGTGTCCAAACTCTAGAATCCTTCCGTGTCTGAACTCGAGAGTCATTCAATGTCCACATTCCAGAACTCTGGATGTCTGAATTATAGAAGCACCAAATGTCTGCATTCTAGAATCGGAATGTGGCGGAATTCTAGAATGCACAGCACGGCGGAATTCTAAAGTCCTAAAATAGCTGCTATCCGGAAGTTAAGTTGTCTGACATCAAGAATGCTACCAAGTCAGAATTATTCCATTCTGAAAGATTCTGGGATCTAGAATCAATGGACGGCTGAGTTCCAGAATGTCAGGGTGGCAAAACTCTAGAATGCTTGCCTGTCTGAACTCGAGAGTCTTTCAATGTCCACATTCCAGAACTCTGGATGTCTGAAATATAGAAGCACCAAATGTCTGCATTCTAGAATCGGAATGTTGCGGAATTCTAGAATGCACAGCATGGCGGAATTTTAAAGTCCTAAAATGCCTGCTATACGGAAGTCAAGGTGTCTGACCTCCAGAATGTTAGTAAGTCAGGATTCTACCGTTCTGAGAAATTCTGGGTTCAAGAATCAATGGATGGCAGAGTTCTGGAATGTCAGGGTGTTCAAACTCAAGAATACTTGCGTGTCTGAACTCGAGAGACATTCAATGTCCACATTCCGCATCACAGGGTGTCTGAATTCCAGAAGCACCAAATGTCTGCATTCTAGAATCGGAATGTGGCGGAATTCTAGAATGCACAGCACGGCGGAATTCGAAAGTCCTAAAATGCCTGCTATCCGGAAGTTAAGGTGTCTGAAATCCAGAATGCTACCACGTCAGAATTATACCATTCTGAAAGATTCTGGGATCTAGAATCAATGGACGGCTGAGTTCCAGAATGTCAGGGTTTCCAATCTCTAGAATCCTTGCATGTCTGAACTCGAGAGTCATTCAATATCCACATTCCAGGACTCTGGATGTCTGTATTATAGAAGCACCAAATGTCTGCATTCTAGAATCGGAATGTGGCGGAATTCTAGAATGCACAGCACGGCGGAATTCTAAAGTCCTAAAATGCCTGCTATCCGGAAGATAAGGTGTCTGACATCAAGAATGCTACCAAGTCAGAATTATACCATTCTGAAAGATTCTGGGATCTAGAATCAATGGACGGCTGAGTTCCAGAATGTCAGGGTGGCAAAACTCTGGAATGCTTGCCTGTCTGAACTCGAGAGTCTTTCAATGTCCACATTCCAGAACTCTGGATGTCTGAAATATAGAAGCACCAAATGTCTGCATTCTAGAATCGGAATGTGGCAGAATTCTAGAATGCACAGCAAGGCGGAATTTTAAAGTCCTAAAATGCCTGCTATTCGGAAGTCAAGGTGTCTGACATCCAGAATGTTACTAAGTCAGCATTCTACCGTTCTGAGAGATTCTGGGTTCTAGAATCAATGGATGGCAGAGTTCTGGAATGTCAGGGTGTTCAAACTCAAGAATACTTGCGTGTCTGAACTCGAGAGTCATTCAATGTCCCCATTCCGCATCACAGGGTGTCTGAATTCCAGAAGCACCAAATGTCTGCATTCTAGAATCGGAATGTGGCGGAATTCTAGAATGCACAGCACGGCGGAATTCGAATGTCCTAAAATGCCTGCTATCCGGAAGTTAAGGTGTCTGAAATCCAGAATGCTACCACGTCAGAATTATACCATTCTGAAAGATTCTGGGATCTAGAATCAATGGACGGCTGAGTTCCAGAATGTCAGGGTTTCCAAACTCTAGAATCCTTGCATGTCTGAACTCGAGAGTCATTCAATATCCACATTCCAGGACTCTGGATGTCTGAAATATAGAAGCACCAAATGTCTGCATTCTAGAATCGGAATGTGGCGGAATTGTAGAATGCACAGCACGACAGAATTCTAAAGTCCTAAAATGCCTGCTATTCGGAAGTTAAGGTGTCTGACATCCAGAATGTTACTAGGTCAGCATTCTACCGTTCTGAGAGATTCTGGGTTCTAGAATCAATGGACGGCAGAGTTCTGGAATGTCAGGGTGTCCAAACTCTAGAATCCTTCCGTGTCTGAACTCGAGAGTCATTCAATGTCCACATTCCAGAACTCTGGATGTCTGAATTATAGAAGCACCAAATGTCTGCATTCTAGAATCGGAATGTGGCGGAATTCTAGAATGCACAGCACGGCGGAATTCTAAAGTCCTAAAATAGCTGCTATCCGGAAGTTAAGTTGTCTGACATCAAGAATGCTACCAAGTCAGAATTATTCCATTCTGAAAGATTCTGGGATCTAGAATCAATGGACGGCTGAGTTCCAGAATGTCAGGGTGGCAAAACTCTAGAATGCTTGCCTGTCTGAACTCGAGAGTCTTTCAATGTCCACATTCCAGAACTCTGGATGTCTGAAATATAGAAGCACCAAATGTCTGCATTCTAGAATCGGAATGTTGCGGAATTCTAGAATGCACAGCATGGCGGAATTTTAAAGTCCTAAAATGCCTGCTATACGGAAGTCAAGGTGTCTGACCTCCAGAATGTTAGTAAGTCAGGATTCTACCGTTCTGAGAAATTCTGGGTTCAAGAATCAATGGATGGCAGAGTTCTGGAATGTCAGGGTGTTCAAACTCAAGAATACTTGCGTGTCTGAACTCGAGAGACATTCAATGTCCACATTCCGCATCACAGGGTGTCTGAATTCCAGAAGCACCAAATGTCTGCATTCTAGAATCGGAATGTGGCGGAATTCTAGAATGCACAGCACGGCGGAATTCGAAAGTCCTAAAATGCCTGCTATCCGGAAGTTAAGGTGTCTGAAATCCAGAATGCTACCACGTCAGAATTATACCATTCTGAAAGATTCTGGGATCTAGAATCAATGGACGGCTGAGTTCCAGAATGTCAGGGTTTCCAATCTCTAGAATCCTTGCATGTCTGAACTCGAGAGTCATTCAATATCCACATTCCAGGACTCTGGATGTCTGTATTATAGAAGCACCAAATGTCTGCATTCTAGAATCGGAATGTGGCGGAATTCTAGAATGCACAGCACGGCGGAATTCTAAAGTCCTAAAATGCCTGCTATCCGGAAGATAAGGTGTCTGACATCAAGAATGCTACCAAGTCAGAATTATACCATTCTGAAAGATTCTGGGATCTAGAATCAATGGACGGCTGAGTTCCAGAATGTCAGGGTGGCAAAACTCTGGAATGCTTGCCTGTCTGAACTCGAGAGTCTTTCAATGTCCACATTCCAGAACTCTGGATGTCTGAAATATAGAAGCACCAAATGTCTGCATTCTAGAATCGGAATGTGGCAGAATTCTAGAATGCACAGCACGGCGGAATTTTAAAGTCCTAAAATGCCTGCTATTCGGAAGTCAAGGTGTCTGACATCCAGAATGTTACTAAGTCAGCATTCTACCGTTCTGAGAGATTCTGGGTTCTAGAATCAATGGATGGCAGAGTTCTGGAATGTCAGGGTGTTCAAACTCAAGAATACTTGCGTGTCTGAACTCGAGAGTCATTCAATGTCCCCATTCCGCATCACAGGGTGTCTGAATTCCAGAAGCACCAAATGTCTGCATTCTAGAATCGGAATGTGGCGGAATTCTAGAATGCACAGCACGGCGGAATTCGAAAGTCCTAAAATGCCTGCTATCCGGAAGTTAAGGTGTCTGAAATCCGGAATGCTACCACGTCAGAATTATACCATTCTGAAAGATTCTGGGATCTAGAATCAATGGACGGCTGAGTTCCAGAATGTCAGGGTTTCCAATCTCTAGAATCCTTGCATGTCTGGACTCGAGAGTCAATCAATATCCACATTCCAGGACTCTGGATGACTGAAATATAGAAGCACCAAATGTCTGCATTCTAGAATCGGAATGTGGTAGAATTCTAGAATGCACAGCACGACAGAATTCTAAAGTCCTAAAATGCCTGCTATTCGGAAGTTAAGGTGTCTGACATCCAGAATGTTACTAGGTCAACATTCTACCGTTCTGAGAGATTCTGGGTTCTAGAATCAATGGCGGCAGAGTTCTGGAATGTCAGGGTGTCCAAACTCTAGAATCCTTCCGTGTCTGAACTCGAGAGTCATTCAATGTCCACATTCCAGAACTCTGGATGTCTGAATTATAGAAGCACCAAATGTCTGCATTCTTGAATCGGAATGTGGCGGAATTCTAGAATGCACAGCACGGCAGAATTCTAAAGTCCTAAAATGCCTGCTATCCGGAAGTTAAGGTGTCTGACATCAAGAATGCTACCAAGTCAGAATTATACCATTCTGAAAGATTCTGGGATCTAGAATCAATGGACGGCTGAGTTTCAGAATGTCAGGGTGGCAAAATTCTAGAATCCTTGTGTGTCTGAACTCGAGAGTCATTCAATATCCACATTCCAGAACTCTGGATGTCTGAATTATAGAAGCACCAAATGTCTGCATTCTAGAATCGGAATGTGGCGGAATACTAGAATGCACAGCACGGCGGAATTCTAAAGCCCTAAAATGCCTGCTATCCGGAAGTAAAGGTGTCTGACATCAAGAGTGCTACCAAGTCAGAATTATAACATTCTGAAAGATTCTGGGATCTAGAATCAATGGACGGCTGAGTTCCAGAATGTCAGGGTGGCAAAACTCTAGAATCCTTGCCTGTCTGAACTCGAGAGTCATTCAATGTCCACATTCCAGAACTCTGGATGTCTGAAATATAGAAGCACCAAATGTCTGCATTCTAGAATCGGAATGTGGCGGAATTGTAGAATGCACAGCACGGAGGAATTTTAAAGTCCTAAAATGCCTGCTATACGGAAGTCAAGGTGTCTGACCTCCAGAATGTTACTAAGACAGCATTCTACCGTTCTGAGAAATTCTGGGTTCTAGAATCAATGGATGGCAGAGTTCTGGAATGTCAGGGTGTTCAAACACAAGAATACTTGCGTGTCTGAACTCGAGAGTCATTCAATGTCCACATTCCGCATCACAGGGTGTCTGAATTCCAGAAGCACCAAATGTCTGCATTCTAGAATCGGAATGTGGCGGAATTCTAGAATGCACAGCACGGCGGAATTCTAAAGTCCTAAAATGCCTGCTATCCGGAAGTTAAGGTGTCTGACATCAAGAATGCTACCAAGTCAGAATTATACCATTCTGAAAGATTCTGGGATCTAGAATCAATGGACGGCTGAGTTCCAGAATGTCAGGGTGGCAAAACTCTAGAATGCTTGCCTGTCTGAACTCGAGAGTCTTTCAATGTCCACATTCCAGAACTCTGGATGTCTGAAATATAAAAGCACCAAATGTCTGCATTCTAGAATCGGAATGTGGCAGAATTCTAGAATGCACAGCACAGCGGAATTTTAAAGTCCTAAAATGCCTGCTATTCGGAAGTCAAGGTGTCTGACATCCAGAATGTTACTAAGTCAGCATTCTACCGTTCTGAGAGATTCTCGGTTCTAGAATCAATGGATGGCAGAGTTCTGGAATGTCAGGGTGTTCAAACTCAAGAATACTTGCGTGTCTGAACTCGAGAGTCATTCAATGTCCACATTCCGCATCACAGGGTGTCTGAATTCCAGAAGCACCAAATGTCTGCATTCTAGAATCGGAATGTGGCGGAATTGTAGAATGCACAGCACGACAGAATTCTAAAGTCCTAAAATGCCTGCTATTCGGAAGTTAAGGTGTCTGACATCCAGAATGTTACTAGGTCAGCATTCTACCGTTCTGAGAGATTCTGGGTTCTAGAATCAATGGACGGCAGAGTTCTGGAATGTCAGGGTGTCCAAACTCTAGAATCCTTCCATGTCTGAACTCGAGAGTCATTTAATGTCCACATTCAAGAACTCTGGATGTCTGAATTATAGAAGCACCAAATGTCTGCATTCTAGAATCGGAATGTGGCGGAATTCTAGAATGCACAGCACGGCGGAATTCTAAAGTCCTAAAATGCCTGCTATCCGGAAGTTAAGGTGTCTGACATCAAGAATGCTACCAAGTCAGAATTATACCATTCTGAAAGATTCTGGGATCTAGAATCAATGGACGGCTGAGTTCCAGAATGTCAGGGTGGCAAAACTCTGGAATGCTTGCCTGTCTGAACTCGAGAGTCTTTCAATGTCCACATTCCAGAACTCTGGATGTCTGAATTAGAGAAGCACCAAATGTCTGCATTCTAGAATCGGAATGTGGCGGAATACTAGAATGCACAGCACGGCGGAATTCTAAAGCCCTAAAATGCCTGCTATCCGGAAGATAAGGTGTCTGACATCAAGAGTGCTACCAAGTCAGAATTACAACATTCTGAAAGATTCTGGGATCTAGAATCAATGGACGGCTGAGTTCCAGAATGTCAGGGTGGCAAAACTCTAGAATCCTTGCCTGTCTGAACTCGAGAGTCATTCAATGTCCACATTCCAGAACTCTGGATGTCTGAAATATAGAAGCACCAAATGTCTGCATTCTAGAATCGGAATGTGGCGGAACTGTAGAATGCACAGCACGGAGGAATTTTAAAGTCCTAAAATGCCTGCTATAGGGAAGTCAAGGTGTCTGACCTCCAGAATGTTACTAAGACAGCATTCTACCGTTCTGAGAAATTCTGGGTTCTAGAATCAATGGATGGCAGAGTTCTGGAATGTCAGGGTGTTCAAACTCAAGAATACTTGCGTGTCTGAACTCGAGAGTCATTCAATGTCCACATTCCGCATCACAGGGTGTCTGAATTCCAGAAGCACCAAATGTCTGCATTCTAGAATCGGAATGTGGCGGAATTCTAGAATGCACAGCACGGCGGAATTCTAAAGTCCTAAAATGCCTGCTATCCGGAAGTTAAGGTGTCTGACATCAAGAATGCTACCAAGTCAGAATTATACCATTCTGAAAGATTCTGGGATCTAGAATCAATGGACGGCTGAGTTCCAGAATGTCAGGGTGGCAAAACTCTAGAATGCTTGCCTGTCTGAACTCGAGAGTCTTTCAATGTCCACATTCCAGAACTCTGGATATCTGAAATATAGAAGCACCAAATGTCTGCATTCTAGAATTGGAATGTGGCAGAATTCTAGAATGCACAGCACAGCGGAATTTTAAAGTCCTAAAATGCCTGCTATTCGGAAGTCAAGGTGTCTGACATCCAGAATGTTACTAAGTCAGCATTCTACCGTTCTGAGAGATTCTCGGTTCTAGAATCAATGGATGGCAGAGTTCTGGAATGTCAGGGTGTTCAAACTCAAGAATACTTGCGTGTCTGAACTCGAGAGTCATTCAATGTCCACATTCCGCATCACAGGGTGTCTGAATTCCAGAAGCACCAAATGTCTGCATTCTAGAATCGGAATGTGGCGGAATTCTAGAATGCACAGCACGGCAGAATTTGAAAGTCCTAAAATGCCTGCTATCCGGAAGTTAAGGTGTCTGAAATCCGGAATGCTACCACGTCAGAATTATACCATTCTGAAAGATTCTGGGATCTAGAATCAATGGACGGCTGAGTTCCAGAATGTCAGGGTTTCCAATCTCTAGAATCCTTGCATGTCTGAACTCGAGAGCCAATCAATATCCACATTCCAGGACTCTGGATGTCTGAAATATAGAAGCACCAAATGTCTGCATTCTAGAATCGGAATGTGGTAGAATTGTAGAATGCACAGCACGACAGAATTCTAAAGTCCTAAAATGCCTGCTATTCGGAAGTTAAGGTGTCTGACATCCAGAATGTTACTAGGTCAGCATTCTACCGTTCTGAGAGATTCTGGGTTCTAGAATCAATGGACGGCAGAGTTCTGGAATGTCAGGGTGTCCAAACTCTAGAATCCTTCCGTGTCTGAACTCGAGAGTCATTCAATGTCCACATTCCAGAACTCTGGATGTCTGAATTATAGAAGCACCAAATGTCTGCATTCTTGAATCGGAATGTGGCGGAATTCTAGAATGCACAGCACGGCAGAATTCTAAAGTCCTAAAATGCCTGCTATCCAGAAGTTAAGGTGTCTGACATCAAGAATGCTACCAAGTCAGAATTATACGATTCTGAAAGATTCTGGGATCTAGAATCAATGGACGGCTGAGTTTCAGAATGTCAGGGTGGCAAAATTCTAGAATCCTTGTGTGTCTGAACTCGAGAGTCATTCAATATCCACATTCCAGAACTCTGGATGTCTGAATTATAGAAGCACCAAATGTCTGCATTCTAGAATCGGAATGTGGCGGAATACTAGAATGCACAGCACGGCGAAATTCTAAAGCCCTAAAATGCCTGCTATCCGGAAGTTAATGTGTCTGACATCAAGAGTGCTACCAAGTCAGAATTATAACATTCTGAAAGATTCTGGGATCTAGAATCAATGGACGGCTGAGTTCCAGAATGTCAGGGTGGCAAAACTCTAGAATCCTTGCCTGTCTGAACTCGAGAGTCATTCAATGTCCACATTCCAGAACTCTGGATGTCTGAAATATAGAAGCACCAAATGTCTGCATTCTAGAATCGGAATGTGGCGGATTGTAGAATGCACAGCACGGCGGAATTTTAAAGTCCTAAAATGCCTGCTATACGGAAGTCAAGGTGTCTGACATCCAGAATGTTACTAAGACAGCATTCTACCGTTCTGAGAAATTCTGGTTTCTAGAATCAATGGATGGCAGAGTTCTGGAATGTCAGGGTGTTCAAACTCAAGAATACTTGCGTGTCTGAACTCGAGAGTCATTCAATGTCCACATTCCGCATCACAGGGTGTCTGAATTCCAGAAGCACCAAATGTCTGCATTCTAGAATCGGAATGTGGCGGAATTCTAGAATGCACAGCACGGCGGAATTCGAATGTCCTAAAATGCCTGCTATCCGGAAGTTAAGGTGTCTGAAATCCAGAATGCTACCACGTCAGAATTATACCATTCTGAAAGATTCTGGGATCTAGAATCAATGGACGGCTGAGTTCCAGAATGTCAGGGTTTCCAAACTCTAGAATCCTTGCATGTCTGAACTCGAGAGTCATTTAATATCCACATTCCAGGACTCTGGATGTCTGAAATATAGAAGCACCAAATGTCTGCATTCTAGAATCGGAATGTGGCGGAATTGTAGAATGCACAGCACGACAGAATTCTAAAGTCCTAAAATGCCTGCTATTCGGAAGTTAAGGTGTCTGACATCCAGAATGTTACTAGGTCAGCATTCTACCGTTCTGAGAGATTCTGGGTTCTAGAATCAATGGACGGCAGAGTTCTGGAATGTCAGGGTGTCCAAACTCTAGAATCCTTCCGTGTCTGAACTCGAGAGTCATTCAATGTCCACATTCCAGAACTCTGGATGTCTGAATTATAGAAGCACCAAATGTCTGCATTCTAGAATCGGAATGTGGCGGAATTCTAGAATGCACAGCACGGCGGAATTCTAAAGTCCTAAAATAGCTGCTATCCGGAAGTTAAGTTGTCTGACATCAAGAATGCTACCAAGTCAGAATTATTCCATTCTGAAAGATTCTGGGATCTAGAATCAATGGACGGCTGAGTTCCAGAATGTCAGGGTGGCAAAACTCTAGAATGCTTGCCTGTCTGAACTCGAGAGTCTTTCAATGTCCACATTCCAGAACTCTGGATGTCTGAAATATAGAAGCACCAAATGTCTGCATTCTAGAATCGGAATGTTGCGGAATTCTAGAATGCACAGCATGGCGGAATTTTAAAGTCCTAAAATGCCTGCTATACGGAAGTCAAGGTGTCTGACCTCCAGAATGTTACTAAGTCAGCATTCTACCGTTCTGAGGAATTCTGGGTTCAAGAATCAATGGATGGCAGAGTTCTGGAATGTCAGGGTGTTCAAACTCAAGAATACTTGCGTGTCTGAACTCGAGAGACATTCAATGTCAACATTCCGCATCACAGGGTGTCTGAATTCCAGAAGCACCAAATGTCTGCATTCTAGAATCGGAATGTGGCGGAATTCTAGAATGCACAGCACGGCGGAATTCGAAAGTCCTAAAATGACTGCTATCCGGAAGTTAAGGTGTCTGAAATCCAGAATGCTACCACGTCAGAATTATACCATTCTGAAAGATTCTGGGATCTAGAATCAATGGACGGCTGAGTTCCCGAATGTCAGGGTTTCCAATCTCTAGAATCCTTGCATGTCTGAACTCGAGAGTCATTCAATATCCACATTCCAGGACTCTGGATATCTGAATTATAGAAGCAACAAATGTCTGCATTCTAGAATCGGAATGTGGCGGAATTCTAGAATGCACAGCACGGCGGAATTCTAAATTCCTAAAATGCCTGCTATCCGGAAGTTAAGGTGTCTGACATCAAGAATGCTACCAAGTCAGAATTATACCATTCTGAAAGATTCTGGGATCTAGAATCAATGGACGGCTGAGTTCCAGAATGTCAGGGTGGCAAAACTCTGGAATGCTTGCCTGTCTGAACTCGAGAGTCTTTCAATGTCCACATTCCAGAACTCTGGATGTCTGAAATATAGAAGCACCAAATGTCTGCATTCTAGAATCGGAATGTGGCAGAATTCTAGAATGCACAGCAAGGCGGAATTTTAAAGTCCTAAAATGCCTGCTATTCGGAAGTCAAGGTGTCTGACATCCAGAATGTTACTAAGTCAGCATTCTACCGTTCTGAGAGATTCTGGGTTCTAGAATCAATGGATGGCAGAGTTCTGGAATGTCAGGGTGTTCAAACTCAAGAATACTTGCGTGTCTGAACTCGAGAGTCATTCAATGTCCCCATTCCGCATCACAGGGTGTCTGAATTCCAGAAGCACCAAATGTCTGCATTCTAGAATCGGAATGTGGCGGAATTCTAGAATGCACAGCACGGCGGAATTCCAAAGTCCTAAAATGCCTGCTACCCGGAAGTTAAGGTGTCTGAAATCCGGAATGCTACCACGTCAGAATTATACCATTCTGAAAGATTCTGGGATCTAGAATCAATGGACGGCTGAGTTCCAGAATGTCAGGGTTTCCAATCTCTAGAATCCTTGCATGTCTGGACTCGAGAGTCAATCAATATCCACATTCCAGGACTCTGGATGACTGAAATATAGAAGCACCAAATGTCTGCATTCTAGAATCGGAATGTGGTAGAATTCTAGAATGCACAGCACGACAGAATTCTAAAGTCCTAAAATGCCTGCTATTCGGAAGTTAAGGTGTCTGACATCCAGAATGTTACTAGGTCAACATTCTACCGTTCTGAGAGATTCTGGGTTCTAGAATCAATGGACGGCAGAGTTCTGGAATGTCAGGGTGTCCAAACTCTAGAATCCTTCCGTGTCTGAACTCGAGAGTCATTCAATGTCCACATTCCAGAACTCTGGATGTCTGAATTATAGAAGCACCAAATGTCTGCATTCTTGAATCGGAATGTGGCGGAATTCTAGAATGCACAGCACGGCAGAATTCTAAAGTCCTAAAATGCCTGCTATCCGGAAGTTAAGGTGTCTGACATCAAGAATGCTACCAAGTCAGAATTATACCATTCTGAAAGATTCTGGGATCTAGAATCAATGGACGGCTGAGTTTCAGAATGTCAGGGTGGCAAAATTCTAGAATCCTTGTGTGTCTGAACTCGAGAGTCATTCAATATCCACATTCCAGAACTCTGGATGTCTGAATTATAGAAGCACCAAATGTCTGCATTCTAGAATCGGAATGTGGCGGAATACTAGAATGCACAGCACGGCGGAATTCTAAAGCCCTAAAATGCCTGCTATCCGGAAGTAAAGGTGTCTGACATCAAGAGTGCTACCAAGTCAGAATTATAACATTCTGAAAGATTCTGGGATCTAGAATCAATGGACGGCTGAGTTCCAGAATGTCAGGGTGGCAAAACTCTAGAATCCTTGCCTGTCTGAACTCGAGAGTCATTCAATGTCCACATTCCAGAACTCTGGATGTCTGAAATATAGAAGCACCAAATGTCTGCATTCTAGAATCGGAATGTGGCGGAATTGTAGAATGCACAGCACGGAGGAATTTTAAAGTCCTAAAATGCCTGCTATACGGAAGTCAAGGTGTCTGACCTCCAGAATGTTACTAAGACAGCATTCTACCGTTCTGAGAAATTCTGGGTTCTAGAATCAATGGATGGCAGAGTTCTGGAATGTCAGGGTGTTCAAACACAAGAATACTTGCGTGTCTGAACTCGAGAGTCATTCAATGTCCACATTCCGCATCACAGGGTGTCTGAATTCCAGAAGCACCAAATGTCTGCATTCTAGAATCGGAATGTGGCGGAATTCTAGAATGAACAGCACGGCGGAATTCTAAAGTCCTAAAATGCCTGCTATCCGGAAGTTAAGGTGTCTGACATCAAGAATGCTACCAAGTCAGAATTATACCATTCTGAAAGATTCTGGGATCTAGAATCAATGGACGGCTGAGTTTCAGAATGTCAGGGTGGCAAAATTCTAGAATCCTTGTGTGTCTGAACTCGAGAGTCATTCAATATCCACATTCCAGAACTCTGGATGTCTGAATTATAGAAGCACCAAATGTCTGCATTCTAGAATCGGAATGTGGCGGAATACTAGAATGCACAGCACGGCGGAATTCTAAAGCCCTAAAATGCCTGCTATCCGGAAGTAAAGGTGTCTGACATCAAGAGTGCTACCAAGTCAGAATTATAACATTCTGAAAGATTCTGGGATCTAGAATCAATGGACGGCTGAGTTCCAGAATGTCAGGGTGGCAAAACTCTAGAATCCTTGCCTGTCTGAACTCGAGAGTCATTCAATGTCCACATTCCAGAACTCTGGATGTCTGAAATATAGAAGCACCAAATGTCTGCATTCTAGAATCGGAATGTGGCGGAATTGTAGAATGCACAGCACGGAGGAATTTTAAAGTCCTAAAATGCCTGCTATACGGAAGTCAAGGTGTCTGACCTCCAGAATGTTACTAAGACAGCATTCTACCGTTCTGAGAAATTCTGGGTTCTAGAATCAATGGATGGCAGAGTTCTGGAATGTCAGGGTGTTCAAACACAAGAATACTTGCGTGTCTGAACTCGAGAGTCATTCAATGTCCACATACCGCATCACAGGGTGTCTGAATTCCAGAAGCACCAAATGTCTGCATTCTAGAATCGGAATGTGGCGGAATTCTAGAATGCACAGCACGGCGGAATTCTAAAGTCCTAAAATGCCTGCTATCCGGAAGTTAAGGTGTCTGACATCAAGAATGCTACCAAGTCAGAATTATACCATTCTGAAAGATTCTGGGATCTAGAATCAATGGACGGCTGAGTTCCAGAATGTCAGGGTGGCAAAACTCTAGAATGCTTGCCTGTCTGAACTCGAGAGTCTTTCAATGTCCACATTCCAGAACTCTGGATGTCTGAAATATAGAAGCACCAAATGTCTGCATTCTAGAATCGGAATGTGGCAGAATTCTAGAATGCACAGCACAGCGGAATTTTAAAGTCCTAAAATGCCTGCTATTTGGAAGTCAAGGTGTCTGACATCCAGAATGTTAGTAAGTCAGCATTCTACCGTTCTGAGAGATTCTCGGTTCTAGAATCAATGGATGGCAGAGTTCTGGAATGTCAGGGTGTTCAAACTCAAGAATACTTGCGTGTCTGAACTCGAGAGTCATTCAATGTCCACATTCCACATCACAGGGTGTCTGAATTCCAGAAGCACCAAATGTCTGCATTCTAGAATCGGAATGTGGCGGAATTCTAGAATGCACAGCACGGCGGAATTCGAAAGTCCTAAAATGCCTGCTATCCGGAAGTTAAGGTGTCTGAAATCTGGAATGCTACCACGTCAGAATTATACCATTCTGAAAGATTCTGGGATCTAGAATCAATGGACGGCTGAGTTCCAGAATGTCAGGGTTTCCAATCTCTAGAATCCTTGCATGTCTGAACTCGAGAGTCAATCAATATCCACATTCCAGGACTCTGGATGTCTGAAATATAGAAGCACCAAATGTCTGCATTCTAGAATCGGAATGTGGTAGAATTCTAGAATGCACAGCACGACAGAATTCTAAAGTCCTAAAATGCCTGCTATTCGGAAGTTAAGGTGTCTGACATATAGAATGTTACTAGGTCAGCATTCTACCGTTCTGAGAGATTCTGGGTTCTAGAATCAATGGACGGCAGAGTTCTGGAATATCAGGGTGTCCAAACTCTAGAATCCTTCCGTGTCTGAACTCGAGAGTCATTCAATGTCCACATTCCAGAACTCTGGATGTCTGAATTATAGAAGCACCAAATGTCTGCATTCTTGAATCGGAATGTGGCGGAATTCTAGAATGCACAGCACGGCAGAATTCTAAAGTCCTAAAATGCCTGCTATCCGGAAGTTAAGGTGTCTGACATCAAGAATGCTACCAAGTCAGAATTATACGATTCTGAAAGATTCTGGGATCTAGAATCAATGGTCGGCTGAGTTTCAGAATGTCAGGGTGGCAAAATTCTAGAATCCTTGTGTGTCTGAACTCGAGAGTCATTCAATATCCACATTCCAGAACTCTGGATGTCTGAATTATAGAAGCACCAAATGTCTGCATTCTAGAATCGGAATGTGGCGGAATACTAGAATGCACAGCACGGCGGAATTCTAAAGCCCTAAATTGCCTGCTATCCGGAAGTTAATGTGTCTGACATCAAGAGTGCTACCAAGTCAGAATTATAACTTTCTGAAAGATTCTGGGATCTAGAATCAATGGACGGCTGAGTTCCAGAATGTCAGGGTTTCCAAACTCTAGAATCCTTGCATGTCTGAACTCGAGAGTCATTCAATATCCACATTCCAGGACGCTGGATGTCTCAATTATAGAAGCACCAAATGTCTGCATTCTAGAATCGGAATGTGGCAGAATTCTAGAATGCACAGCACGGCCGAATTCTAAAGTCCTAAAATGCCTACTAGCCGAAACTTAAGGTGTCTGATGACCAGTATGTTACTAGGTCAGCATTCTACCGTTCTGAGAGATTCTGGGTTCTAGAATCAATGGACGGCAGAGATCTGGAATGTCAGGGTTTCCAAACTCTAGAATCCTTGCGTGTCTGAACTCGAGAGTCATTCAATGACCACATTCCGGATCACAGGGTGTCTGAATTCCAGAAGCAACAAATGTCTGCATTCTAGAATTGGAATGTGGTGGAATTCTAGAATGCACAGCACGGCGGAATTCTAAAGTCCTAAAATGACTGCTATACGGAAGTCAAGGTGTCTGACATCCAGAATGTTACTAAGTCAGCATTCTACCGTTCTGAGAGATTCTGGGTTCTAGAATCAATGGATGGCAGAGTTCTGGAATGTCAGGGTGTTCAAACTCAAGAATACCTGCGTGTCTGAACTCGAGAGTCATTCAATGTCCACATTCCGCATCACAGGGTGTCTGAATTCCAGAAGCACCAAATGTCTGCATTCTAGAATCGGAATGTGGCGGAATTCTAGAATACACAGCACGGCGGAATTCGAAAGTCCTAAAATGCCTGCTATCCGGAAGTTAAGGTGTCTGACATCCAGAATGCTACCACGTCAGAATTATACCATTCTGAAAGATTCTGGGATCTAGAATCAATGGACGGCTGAGTTCCAGAATGTCAGGGTTTCCAAACTCTAGAATCCTTGCATGTCTGAACTCGAGAGTCATTCAATATCCACATTCCAGGACTCTGGATGTCTGAAATATAGAAGCACCAAATGTCTGCATTCTAGAATCGGAATGTGGTAGAATTCTAGAATGCACAGCACGACAGAATTCTAAAGTCCTAAAATGCCTGCTATTCGGAAGTTAAGGTGTCTGACATCCAGAATGTTACTAGGTCAGCATTCTACCGTTCTGAGAGATTCTGGGTTCTAGAATCAATGGACGGCAGAGTTCTGGAATGTCAGGGCGTCAAAACTCTAGAATCCTTCCGTGTCTGAACTCGTGAGTCATTCAATTTCCACATTCCGGATCACAGGGTGTCTGAATTCCAGAAGCACCAAATGTCTGCATTCTAGAATCGGAATGTGGCAGAATTCTAGAATGCACAGCACGGCGGAATTCGAAAGTCCTAAAATGCCTGCTATCGGGAAGTTAAGGTGTCTGACATCCACAATGCTACAACGTCAGAATTATACCATTCTGAAACATTCTGGGATCTAGAATCAATGGACGGCTGAGTTCCAGAATGTCAGGGTGGCAAAACTCTAGAATCCTGGCGTGTCTGAACTCGAGAGTCATTCAATGTCCACATTCCAGAACTCTGGTTGTCTGAATTATAGAAGCACCAAATGTCTGCATTCAAGAATCGGAATGTGGCGGAATTCTAGAATGCACAGCACGGCGGAATTCTAAAGTCCTAAAATGCCTGCTATCCGGAAGTTAAGGTGTCTGACATGAAGAATGCTACCACGTCAGAATTATACCGTTCTGAAACATTCTGGGATCTAGAATCAATGGACGGCTGAGTTCCAGAATGTCAGGGTGGCAAAACTCTAGAATCCTTGCCTGTCTGAACTCGAGAGTCATTCAAAGTCCACATTCCAGAACTCTGGATGTCTAATTATAGAAGCACCAAATGTCTGTATTCTAGAATCGGAATGTGGCGGAATTCTAGAATGCACAGCACGGCGGAATTCGAAAGTCCTAAAATGCCTGCTATCCGGAAGTTAAGGTGTCTGACATCCAGAATGCTACCACGTCAGAATTATACCATTCTGAAAGATTCTGGGATCTAGAATCAATGGACGGCTGAGTTCCAGAATGTCAGGGTGGCAATACTCTAGAATCCTTGCGTGTCTGAACTCGAGAGTCATTCAATATCCACATTCCAGAACTCTGTATGTCTGAATTATAGAAGCACCAAATGTCTGCATTCTAGAATCGGAATGTGGCGGAATTCTAGAATGCACAGCATGGCGGAATTCGAAAGTCCTAAAATGCCTACTAGCCGAAAGTTAAGGTGTCTGATGACCAGAATGTTACTAGGTCAGCATTCTACCGTTCTGAGAGATTCTGGGTTCTAGAATCAATGGACGGCAGAGTTCTGGAATGTCAGGGTGTCCAAACTCTAGAATCCTTCAGTGTTTGAACTCGAGAGTCATTCAATTTCCATATTCCGGGTCACAGGGTGACTGAATTCCAGAAGCACCAAATGTCTGCATTCTAGAATCGGAATGTGGCGGAATTCTAGAATGCACAGCACGGCGGAATTCTAAAGTCCTAAAATGCCTGCTATCCGGAAGTTAAGGTGTATGACATCCAGAATGCTGCCACGTCAGAATTATACCATTCTGAAAGATTCTGGGATCTAGAATCAATGGACGGCTGAGTTCCAGGATGTCAGGGTGGCAAAACTCTAGAATCCTTGCGTGTCTGAACTCGAGAGTCATTCAATGACCACATTCCAGGACTCTGGATGACTGAAATGTAGAAGCACCAAATGTCTGCATTCTAGAATCGGAATGTGGCGGAATTCTAGAATGCACAGCACGGCGGAATTCTAAAGTCCTAAAATGCCTGCTCTCCGGAAGTTAAGGTGTCTGACATCCAGAATGTTACTAGGTCAGCATTCTACCGTTCTGAGAGATTCTGGGTTCTAGAATCAATGGACGGCAGAGATCTGGCATGTCAGTGTGTCCAAACTCTGGAATCCTTGCGTGTCTGAACTCGAGAGTCATTCAATGTCCACATTCTGGATCACAGGGTGTCTGAATTGCAGAAGCACCAAATGTCTGCATTCTAGAATAGGAATGTGGTAGAATTCTAGAATGCACAACACGGGGGAATTCTAAAGTCCTAAAATGCCTGCTATCCGAAAGTTAAGGTGTCTGACATCAAGAATGCTACCAAGTCAGAATTATACCATTCTGAAAGATTCTGGGATCTAGAATCAATGGACGGCTGAGTTACATAATGTCATGGTGGCAAAACTCTAGAATACTTGCGTGTCTGAACTCGAGAGTCATTCAATGTCCACATTCCAGAACTCTGGATGTCTGAATTATAGAAGCACCAAATGTCTGCATTCTAGAATCGGAATGTGGCGGAATTGTAGAATGCACAGCACGGCGGAATTCTAAAGTCCTAAAATGCCTACTAGCCGAAAGTTTACGTGTCTGATGACCAGAATGTTACTAGGTCAGCATTCTACCGTTCTGAGAGATTCTGGGTACTAGAATCAACGGACGGCAGAGTTCTGGAATGTCAGGGTGCCCAAACTCTAGAATCCTTCAGTGTTTGAACTCGAGAGTCATTCAATTTCCATATTCCGGGTCACAGGGTTACTGAATTCCAGAAGCACCAAATGTCTGCATTCTAGAATCGGAATGTGGCGGAATTCTAGAATGCACAGCACGGCGGAATTCCAAAGTCCTAAAATGCCTGCTATCCGGAAGTTAAGGTGTATGACATCCAGAATGCTACCACGTCAGAATTATACCATTCTGAAACATTCTGGGATCTAGAATCAATGGACGGCTGAGTTCCAGAATGTCAGGGTGGCAAAACTCTAGAATCCTTGCGTGTCTGAACTCGAGAGTCATTCAATGTCCACATTCCAGAACTCTGGATGTCTGTATTATAGAAGCACCAAATGTCTGCATTCTAGAATCAGAATGTGGCGGAATTCTAGAATGCACAGCACGGCAGAATTCTAAAGTCCTAAAATGCCTGCTCTCCGGACGTTAAGGTGTCTGACATCCAGAATGTTACTAGGTCAGCATTCTACCGTTCTGAGAGATTCTGGGTTCTAGAATCAATGGACGGCAGAGATCTGGCATGTCAGGGTGTCCAAACTCTAGAATCCTTGCGTGTCTGAACTCGAGAGTCATTCAATGTCCACATTCCGGATCACAGGGTGTCTGAATTCCAGAAGCACTAAATGTCTGCATTCTAGAATCGGAATGTGGTAGAATTCTAGAATGCACAACACGGCGGAATTCTAAAGTCCTAAAATGCCTGCTATCCGGAAGTTAAGGTGTCTGACACCCAGAATGCTACCACATCAGAATTATACCATTCTGAAACACTCTGGGATCTAGAATCAATGGACGGGTGAGTTCCAGAATGTCAGGGTGGCAAAATTCTAGAATCCTTGCGTGTCTGAACTCGAGAGTCATTCAATGTCCAGATTCCAGAACTCTGGATGTCTGAATTATAGAAGCACCAAATGTCTGCATTCTAGAATCGGAATGTGGCGGAATTCTAGAATGCACAGCACAGCGGAATTTTAAAGTCCTAAAATGCCTGCTATACGGAAGTCAAGGTGTCTGACATCCAGAATGTTACTAAGTCAGCATTCTACCGTTCTGAGAGATTCTTGGTTCTAGAATCAATGGATGGCAGAGTTTTGGAATGTCAGGGTGTTCAAACTCAAGAATACTTGCGTGTCTGAACTCGTGAGTCATACAATGTCCACATTCCGCATCTCAGGGTGTCTGAATTCCAGAAGCACCAAATGTCTGCATTCTAGAATCGGAAAGTGGCGGAATTCTAGAATGCACAGCACGGCGGAATTCGAAAGTCCTAAAATGCCTGCTATCCGGAAGTTAAGGTGCCTGACATCCAGAATGCTACCACATCAGAATTATACCATTCTGAAAGATTCTGGGATCTAGAATCAATGGACGGCTGAGTTCCAGAATGTCAGGGTTTCCAAACTCTAGAATCCTTGCATGTCTGAACTCGAGAGTCATTCAATATCCACATTCCAGGACTCTGGATGTCTGAAATATAGAAGCACCAAATGTCTGCATTCTAGAATCGGAATGTGGTAGAATTCTAGAATGCACAGCACGACAGAATTCTAAAGTCCTAAAATGCCTGCTATTCGGAAGTTAAGGTGTCTGACATCCAGAATGTTACTAGGTCAGCATTCTACCGTTCTGAGAGATTCTGGGTTCTAGAATCAATGGATGGCAGAGTTCTGGAATGTCAGGGTGTCCAAACTCAAGAATACTTGCGTGTCTGAACTCGTGAGTCATACAATGTCCACATTCCGCATCTCAGGGTGTCTGAATTCCAGAAGCACCCAATGTCTGCATTCTAGAATCGGAAAGTGGCGGAATTCTAGAATGCACAGCACGGCGGAATTCTAAAGTCCTAAAATGCCTGCTATCCGGAAGTTAAGGTGTCTGACATGAAGAATGCTACCACGTCAGAATTATACCGTTCTGAAACATTCTGGGATCTAGAATCAATGGACGGCTGAGTTCCAGAATGTCAGGGTGGCAAAACTCTAGAATCCTTGCCTGTCTGAACTCGAGAGTCATTCAAAGTCCACATTCCAGAACTCTGGATGTCTAATTATAGAAGCACCAAATGTCTGTATTCTAGAATCGGAATGTGGCGGAATTCTAGAATGCACAGCACGGCGGAATTCGAAAGTCCTAAAATGCCTGCTATCCGGAAGTTAAGGTGTCTGACATCCAGAATGCTACCACGTCAGAATTATACCATTCTGAAAGATTCTGGGATCTAGAATCAATGGACGGCTGAGTTCCAGAATGTCAGGGTGGCAATACTCTAGAATCCTTGCGTGTCTGAACTCGAGAGTCATTCAATATCCACATTCCAGAACTCTGTATGTCTGAATTATAGAAGCACCAAATATCTGCATTCTAGAATCGGAATGTGGCAGAATTCTAGAATGCACAGCATGGCGGAATTCGAAAGTCCTAAAATGCCTACTAGCCGAAAGTTAAGGTGTCTGATGACCAGAATGTTACTAGGTCAGCATTCTACCGTTCTGAGAGATTCTGGGTTCTAGAATCAATGGACGGCAGAGTTCTGGAATGTCAGGGTGTCCAAACTCTAGAATCCTTGCGTGTCTGAACTCGAGAGTCATTCAATGTCCACATTCTGGATCACAGGGTGTCTGAATTGCAGAAGCACCAAATGTCTGCATTCTAGAATAGGAATGTGGTAGAATTCTAGAATGCACAACACGGGGGAATTCTAAAGTCCTAAAATGCCTGCTATCCGAAAGTTAAGGTGTCTGACATCAAGAATGCTACCAAGTCAGAATTATACCATTCTGAAAGATTCTGGGATCTAGAATCAATGGACGGCTGAGTTACATAATGTCATGGTGGCAAAACTCTAGAATACTTGCGTGTCTGAACTCGAGAGTCATTCAATGTCCACATTCCAGAACTCTGGATGTCTGAATTATAGAAGCACCAAATGTCTGCATTCTAGAATCGGAATGTGGCGGAATTGTAGAATGCACAGCACGGCGGAATTCTAAAGTCCTAAAATGCCTACTAGCCGAAAGTTTACGTGTCTGATGACCAGAATGTTACTAGGTCAGCATTCTACCGTTCTGAGAGATTCTGGGTACTAGAATCAACGGACGGCAGAGTTCTGGAATGTCAGGGTGCCCAAACTCTAGAATCCTTCAGTGTTTGAACTCGAGAGTCATTCAATTTCCATATTCCGGGTCACAGGGTTACTGAATTCCAGAAGCACCAAATGTCTGCATTCTAGAATCGGAATGTGGCGGAATTCTAGAATGCACAGCACGGCGGAATTCCAAAGTCCTAAAATGCCTGCTATCCGGAAGTTAAGGTGTATGACATCCAGAATGCTACCACGTCAGAATTATACCATTCTGAAAGATTCTGGGATCTAGAATCAATGGACGGCTGAGTTCCAGAATGTCAGGGTGGCAAAACTCTAGAATCCTTGCGTGTCTGAACTCGAGAGTCATTCAATGTCCACATTCCAGAACTCTGGATGTCTGTATTATAGAAGCACCAAATGTCTGCATTCTAGAATCAGAATGTGGCGGAATTCTAGAATGCACAGCACGGCAGAATTCTAAAGTCCTAAAATGCCTGCTCTCCGGACGTTAAGGTGTCTGACATCCAGAATGTTACTAGGTCAGCATTCTACCGTTCTGAGAGATTCTGGGTTCTAGAATCAATGGACGGCAGAGATCTGGCATGTCAGGGTGTCCAAACTCTAGAATCCTTGCGTGTCTGAACTCGAGAGTCATTCAATGTCCACATTCCGGATCACAGGGTGTCTGAATTCCAGAAGCACTAAATGTCTGCATTCTAGAATCGGAATGTGGTAGAATTCTAGAATGCACAACACGGCGGAATTCTAAAGTCCTAAAATGCCTGCTATCCGGAAGTTAAGGTGTCTGACACCCAGAATGCTACCACATCAGAATTATACCATTCTGAAACACTCTGGGATCTAGAATCAATGGACGGGTGAGTTCCAGAATGTCAGGGTGGCAAAATTCTAGAATCCTTGCGTGTCTGAACTCGAGAGTCATTCAATGTCCAGATTCCAGAACTCTGGATGTCTGAATTATAGAAGCACCAAATGTCTGCATTCTAGAATCGGAATGTGGCGGAATTCTAGAATGCACAGCACAGCGGAATTTTAAAGTCCTAAAATGCCTGCTATACGGAAGTCAAGGTGTCTGACATCCAGAATGTTACTAAGTCAGCATTCTACCGTTCTGAGAGATTCTTGGTTCTAGAATCAATGGATGGCAGAGTTTTGGAATGTCAGGGTGTTCAAACTCAAGAATACTTGCGTGTCTGAACTCGTGAGTCATACAATGTCCACATTCCGCATCTCAGGGTGTCTGAATTCCAGAAGCACCAAATGTCTGCATTCTAGAATCGGAAAGTGGCGGAATTCTAGAATGCACAGCACGGCGGAATTCGAAAGTCCTAAAATGCCTGCTATCCGGAAGTTAAGGTGCCTGACATCCAGAATGCTACCACATCAGAATTATACCATTCTGAAAGATTCTGGGATCTAGAATCAATGGACGGCTGAGTTCCAGAATGTCAGGGTTTCCAAACTCTAGAATCCTTGCATGTCTGAACTCGAGAGTCATTCAATATCCACATTCCAGGACTCTGGATGTCTGAAATATAGAAGCACCAAATGTCTGCATTCTAGAATCGGAATGTGGTAGAATTCTAGAATGCACAGCACGACAGAATTCTAAAGTCCTAAAATGCCTGCTATTCGGAAGTTAAGGTGTCTGACATCCAGAATGTTACTAGGTCAGCATTCTACCGTTCTGAGAGATTCTGGGTTCTAGAATCAATGGATGGCAGAGTTCTGGAATGTCAGGGTGTCCAAACTCAAGAATACTTGCGTGTCTGAACTCGTGAGTAATACAATGTCCACATTCCGCATCTCAGGGTGTCTGAATTCCAGAAGCACCCAATGTATGCATTCTAGAATCGGAAAGTGGCGGAATTCTAGAATGCACAGCACGGCGGAATTCTAAAGTCCTAAAATGCCTGCTATCCGGAAGTTAAGGTGTCTGACATGAAGAATGCTACCACGTCAGAATTATACCGTTCTGAAACATTCTGGGATCTAGAATCAATGGACGGCTGAGTTCCAGAATGTCAGGGTGGCAAAACTCTAGAATCCTTGCCTGTCTGAACTCGAGAGTCATTCAAAGTCCACATTCCAGAACTCTGGATGTCTAATTATAGAAGCACCAAATGTCTGTATTCTAGAATCGGAATGTGGCGGAATTCTAGAATGCACAGCACGGCGGAATTCGAAGTCCTAAAATGCCTGCTATCCGGAAGTTAAGGTGTCTGACATCCAGAATGCTACCACGTCAGAATTATACCATTCTGAAAGATTCTGGGATCTAGAATCAATGGACGGCTGAGTTCCAGAATGTCAGGGTGGCAATACTCTAGAATCCTTGCATGTCTGAACTCGAGAGTCATTCAATATCCACATTCCAGAACTCTGTATGTCTGAATTATAGAAGCACCAAATATCTGCATTCTAGAATCGGAATGTGGCAGAATTCTAGAATGCACAGCATGGCGGAATTCGAAAGTCCTAAAATGCCTACTAGCCGAAAGTTAAGGTGTCTGATGACCAGAATGTTACTAGGTCAGCATTCTACCGTTCTGAGAGATTCTGGGTTCTAGAATCAATGGACGGCAGAGTTCTGGAATGTCAGGGTGTCCAAACTCTAGAATCCTTGCGTGTCTGAACTCGAGAGTCATTCAATGTCCACATTCTGGATCACAGGGTGTCTGAATTGCAGAAGCACCAAATGTCTGCATTCTAGAATAGGAATGTGGTAGAATTCTAGAATGCACAACACGGGGGAATTCTAAAGTCCTAAAATGCCTGCTATCCGAAAGTTAAGGTGTCTGACATCAAGAATGCTACCAAGTCAGAATTATACCATTCTGAAAGATTCTGGGATCTAGAATCAATGGACGGCTGAGTTACATAATGTCATGGTGGCAAAACTCTAGAATACTTGCGTGTCTGAACTCGAGAGTCATTCAATGTCCACATTCCAGAACTCTGGATGTCTGAATTATAGAAGCACCAAATGTCTGCATTCTAGAATCGGAATGTGGCGGAATTGTAGAATGCACAGCACGGCGGAATTCTAAAGTCCTAAAATGCCTACTAGCCGAAAGTTTACGTGTCTGATGACCAGAATGTTACTAGGTCAGCATTCTACCGTTCTGAGAGATTCTGGGTACTAGAATCAACGGACGGCAGAGTTCTGGAATGTCAGGGTGCCCAAACTCTAGAATCCTTCAGTGTTTGAACTCGAGAGTCATTCAATTTCCATATTCCGGGTCACAGGGTTACTGAATTCCAGAAGCACCAAATGTCTGCATTCTAGAATCGGAATGTGGCGGAATTCTAGAATGCACAGCACGGCGGAATTCCAAAGTCCTAAAATGCCTGCTATCCGGAAGTTAAGGTGTATGACATCCAGAATGCTACCACGTCAGAATTATACCATTCTGAAAGATTCTGGGATCTAGAATCAATGGACGGCTGAGTTCCAGAATGTCAGGGTGGCAAAACTCTAGAATCCTTGCGTGTCTGAACTCGAGAGTCATTCAATGTCCACATTCCAGAACTCTGGATGTCTGTATTATAGAAGCACCAAATGTCTGCATTCTAGAATCAGAATGTGGCGGAATTCTAGAATGCACAGCACGGCAGAATTCTAAAGTCCTAAAATGCCTGCTCTCCGGACGTTAAGGTGTCTGACATCCAGAATGTTACTAGGTCAGCATTCTACCGTTCTGAGAGATTCTGGGTTCTAGAATCAATGGACGGCAGAGATCTGGCATGTCAGGGTGTCCAAACTCTAGAATCCTTGCGTGTCTGAACTCGAGAGTCATTCAATGTCCACATTCCGGATCACAGGGTGTCTGAATTCCAGAAGCACTAAATGTCTGCATTCTAGAATCGGAATGTGGTAGAATTCTAGAATGCACAACACGGCGGAATTCTAAAGTCCTAAAATGCCTGTTATCCGGAAGTTAAGGTGTCTGACACCCAGAATGCTACCACATCAGAATTATACCATTCTGAAACACTCTGGGATCTAGAATCAATGGACGGGTGAGTTCCAGAATGTCAGGGTGGCAAAATTCTAGAATCCTTGCGTGTCTGAACTCGAGAGTCATTCAATGTCCAGATTCCAGAACTCTGGATGTCTGAATTATAGAAGCACCAAATGTCTGCATTCTAGAATCGGAATGTGGCGGAATTCTAGAATGCACAGCACAGCGGAATTTTAAAGTCCTAAAATGCCTGCTATACGGAAGTCAAGGTGTCTGACATCCAGAATGTTACTAAGTCAGCATTCTACCGTTCTGAGAGATTCTTGGTTCTAGAATCAATGGATGGCAGAGTTTTGGAATGTCAGGGTGTTCAAACTCAAGAATACTTGCGTGTCTGAACTCGTGAGTCATACAATGTCCACATTCCGCATCTCAGGGTGTCTGAATTCCAGAAGCACCAAATGTCTGCATTCTAGAATCGGAAAGTGGCGGAATTCTAGAATGCACAGCACGGCGGAATTCGAAAGTCCTAAAATGCCTGCTATCCGGAAGTTAAGGTGCCTGACATCCAGAATGCTACCACATCAGAATTATACCATTCTGAAAGATTCTGGGATCTAGAATCAATGGACGGCTGAGTTCCAGAATGTCAGGGTTTCCAAACTCTAGAATCCTTGCATGTCTGAACTCGAGAGTCATTCAATATCCACATTCCAGGACTCTGGATGTCTGAAATATAGAAGCACCAAATGTCTGCATTCTAGAATCGGAATGTGGTAGAATTCTAGAATGCACAGCACGACAGAATTCTAAAGTCCTAAAATGCCTGCTATTCGGAAGTTAAGGTGTCTGACATCCAGAATGTTACTAGGTCAGCATTCTACCGTTCTGAGAGATTCTGGGTTCTAGAATCAATGGATGGCAGAGTTCTGGAATGTCAGGGTGTCCAAACTCAAGAATACTTGCGTGTCTGAACTCGTGAGTCATACAATGTCCACATTCCGCATCTCAGGGTGTCTGAATTCCAGAAGCACCAAATGTCTGCATTCTAGAATCGGAAAGTGGCGGAATTCTAGAATGCACAGCACGGCGGAATTCTAAAGTCCTAAAATGCCTGCTATCCGGAAGTTAAGGTGTCTGACATGAAGAATGCTACCACGTCAGAATTATACCGTTCTGAAACATTCTGGGATCTAGAATCAATGGACGGCTGAGTTCCAGAATGTCAGGGTGGCAAAACTCTAGAATCCTTGCCTGTCTGAACTCGAGAGTCATTCAAAGTCCACATTCCAGAACTCTGGATGTCTAATTATAGAAGCACCAAATGTCTGTATTCTAGAATCGGAATGTGGCGGAATTCTAGAATGCACAGCACGGCGGAATTCGAAAGTCCTAAAATGCCTGCTATCCGGAAGTTAAGGTGTCTGACATCCAGAATGCTACCACGTCAGAATTATACCATTCTGAAAGATTCTGGGATCTAGAATCAATGGACGGCTGAGTTCCAGAATGTCAGGGTGGCAATACTCTAGAATCCTTGCGTGTCTGAACTCGAGAGTCATTCAATATCCACATTCCAGAACTCTGTATGTCTGAATTATAGAAGCACCAAATATCTGCATTCTAGAATCGGAATGTGGCAGAATTCTAGAATGCACAGCATGGCGGAATTCGAAAGTCCTAAAATGCCTACTAGCCGAAAGTTAAGGTGTCTGATGACCAGAATGTTACTAGGTCAGCATTCTACCGTTCTGAGAGATTCTGGGTTCTAGAATCAATGGACGGCAGAGTTCTGGAATGTCAGGGTGTCCAAACTCTAGAATCCTTGCGTGTCTGAACTCGAGAGTCATTCAATGTCCACATTCTGGATCACAGGGTGTCTGAATTGCAGAAGCACCAAATGTCTGCATTCTAGAATAGGAATGTGGTAGAATTCTAGAATGCACAACACGGGGGAATTCTAAAGTCCTAAAATGCCTGCTATCCGAAAGTTAAGGTGTCTGACATCAAGAATGCTACCAAGTCAGAATTATACCATTCTGAAAGATTCTGGGATCTAGAATCAATGGACGGCTGAGTTACATAATGTCATGGTGGCAAAACTCTAGAATACTTGCGTGTCTGAACTCGAGAGTCATTCAATGTCCACATTCCAGAACTCTGGATGTCTGAATTATAGAAGCACCAAATGTCTGCATTCTAGAATCGGAATGTGGCGGAATTGTAGAATGCACAGCACGGCGGAATTCTAAAGTCCTAAAATGCCTACTAGCCGAAAGTTTACGTGTCTGATGACCAGAATGTTACTAGGTCAGCATTCTACCGTTCTGAGAGATTCTGGGTACTAGAATCAACGGACGGCAGAGTTCTGGAATGTCAGGGTGCCCAAACTCTAGAATCCTTCAGTGTTTGAACTCGAGAGTCATTCAATTTCCATATTCCGGGTCACAGGGTTACTGAATTCCAGAAGCACCAAATGTCTGCATTCTAGAATCGGAATGTGGCGGAATTCTAGAATGCACAGCACGGCGGAATTCCAAAGTCCTAAAATGCCTGCTATCCGGAAGTTAAGGTGTATGACATCCAGAATGCTACCACGTCAGAATTATACCATTCTGAAAGATTCTGGGATCTAGAATCAATGGACGGCTGAGTTCCAGAATGTCAGGGTGGCAAAACTCTAGAATCCTTGCGTGTCTGAACTCGAGAGTCATTCAATGTCCACATTCCAGAACTCTGGATGTCTGTATTATAGAAGCACCAAATGTCTGCATTCTAGAATCAGAATGTGGCGGAATTCTAGAATGCACAGCACGGCAGAATTCTAAAGTCCTAAAATGCCTGCTCTCCGGACGTTAAGGTGTCTGACATCCAGAATGTTACTAGGTCAGCATTCTACCGTTCTGAGAGATTCTGGGTTCTAGAATCAATGGACGGCAGAGATCTGGCATGTCAGGGTGTCCAAACTCTAGAATCCTTGCGTGTCTGAACTCGAGAGTCATTCAATGTCCACATTCCGGATCACAGGGTGTCTGAATTCCAGAAGCACTAAATGTCTGCATTCTAGAATCGGAATGTGGTAGAATTCTAGAATGCACAACACGGCGGAATTCTAAAGTCCTAAAATGCCTGCTATCCGGAAGTTAAGGTGTCTGACACCCAGAATGCTACCACATCAGAATTATACCATTCTGAAACACTCTGGGATCTAGAATCAATGGACGGGTGAGTTCCAGAATGTCAGGGTGGCAAAATTCTAGAATCCTTGCGTGTCTGAACTCGAGAGTCATTCAATGTCCAGATTCCAGAACTCTGGATGTCTGAATTATAGAAGCACCAAATGTCTGCATTCTAGAATCGGAATGTGGCGGAATTCTAGAATGCACAGCACAGCGGAATTTTAAAGTCCTAAAATGCCTGCTATACGGAAGTCAAGGTGTCTGACATCCAGAATGTTACTAAGTCAGCATTCTACCGTTCTGAGAGATTCTTGGTTCTAGAATCAATGGATGGCAGAGTTTTGGAATGTCAGGGTGTTCAAACTCAAGAATACTTGCGTGTCTGAACTCGTGAGTCATACAATGTCCACATTCCGCATCTCAGGGTGTCTGAATTCCAGAAGCACCAAATGTCTGCATTCTAGAATCGGAAAGTGGCGGAATTCTAGAATGCACAGCACGGCGGAATTCGAAAGTCCTAAAATGCCTGCTATCCGGAAGTTAAGGTGCCTGACATCCAGAATGCTACCACATCAGAATTATACCATTCTGAAAGATTCTGGGATCTAGAATCAATGGACGGCTGAGTTCCAGAATGTCAGGGTTTCCAAACTCTAGAATCCTTGCATGTCTGAACTCGAGAGTCATTCAATATCCACATTCCAGGACTCTGGATGTCTGAAATATAGAAGCACCAAATGTCTGCATTCTAGAATCGGAATGTGGTAGAATTCTAGAATGCACAGCATGACAGAATTCTAAAGTCCTAAAATGCCTGCTATTCGGAAGTTAAGGTGTCTGACATCCAGAATGTTACTAGGTCAGCATTCTACCGTTCTGAGAGATTCTGGGTTCTAGAATCAATGGATGGCAGAGTTCTGGAATGTCAGGGTGTCCAAACTCAAGAATACTTGCGTGTCTGAACTCGTGAGTCATACAATGTCCACATTCCGCATCTCAGGGTGTCTGAATTCCAGAAGCACCCAATGTCTGCATTCTAGAATCGGAAAGTGGCGGAATTCTAGAATGCACAGCACGGCGGAATTCTAAAGTCCTAAAATGCCTGCTATCCGGAAGTTAAGGTGTCTGACATGAAGAATGCTACCACGTCAGAATTATACCGTTCTGAAACATTCTGGGATCTAGAATCAATGGACGGCTGAGTTCCAGAATGTCAGGGTGGCAAAACTCTAGAATCCTTGCCTGTCTGAACTCGAGAGTCATTCAAAGTCCACATTCCAGAACTCTGGATGTCTAATTATAGAAGCACCAAATGTCTGTATTCTAGAATCGGAATGTGGCGGAATTCTAGAATGCACAGCACGGCGGAATTCGAAAGTCCTAAAATGCCTGCTATCCGGAAGTTAAGGTGTCTGACATCCAGAATGCTACCACGTCAGAATTATACCATTCTGAAAGATTCTGGGATCTAGAATCAATGGACGGCTGAGTTCCAGAATGTCAGGGTGGCAATACTCTAGAATCCTTGCGTGTCTGAACTCGAGAGTCATTCAATATCCACATTCCAGAACTCTGTATGTCTGAATTATAGAAGCACCAAATATCTGCATTCTAGAATCGGAATGTGGCAGAATTCTAGAATGCACAGCATGGCGGAATTCGAAAGTCCTAAAATGCCTACTAGCCGAAAGTTAAGGTGTCTGATGACCAGAATGTTACTAGGTCAGCATTCTACCGTTCTGAGAGATTCTGGGTTCTAGAATCAATGGACGGCAGAGTTCTGGAATGTCAGGGTGTCCAAACTCTAGAATCCTTGCGTGTCTGAACTCGAGAGTCATTCAATGTCCACATTCTGGATCACAGGGTGTCTGAATTGCAGAAGCACCAAATGTCTGCATTCTAGAATAGGAATGTGGTAGAATTCTAGAATGCACAACACGGGGGAATTCTAAAGTCCTAAAATGCCTGCTATCCGAAAGTTAAGGTGTCTGACATCAAGAATGCTACCAAGTCAGAATTATACCATTCTGAAAGATTCTGGGATCTAGAATCAATGGACGGCTGAGTTACATAATGTCATGGTGGCAAAACTCTAGAATACTTGCGTGTCTGAACTCGAGAGTCATTCAATGTCCACATTCCAGAACTCTGGATGTCTGAATTATAGAAGCACCAAATGTCTGCATTCTAGAATCGGAATGTGGCGGAATTGTAGAATGCACAGCACGGCGGAATTCTAAAGTCCTAAAATGCCTACTAGCCGAAAGTTTACGTGTCTGATGACCAGAATTTTACTAGGTCAGCATTCTACCGTTCTGAGAGATTCTGGGTACTAGAATCAACGGACGGCAGAGTTCTGGAATGTCAGGGTGCCCAAACTCTAGAATCCTTCAGTGTTTGAACTCGAGAGTCATTCAATTTCCATATTCCGGGTCACAGGGTTACTGAATTCCAGAAGCACCAAATGTCTGCATTCTAGAATCGGAATGTGGCGGAATTCTAGAATGCACAGCACGGCGGAATTCCAAAGTCCTAAAATGCCTGCTATCCGGAAGTTAAGGTGTATGACATCCAGAATGCTACCACGTCAGAATTATACCATTCTGAAAGATTCTGGGATCTACAATCAATGGACGGCTGAGTTCCAGAATGTCAGGGTGGCAAAACTCTAGAATCCTTGCGTGTCTGAACTCGAGAGTCATTCAATGTCCACATTCCAGAACTCTGGATGTCTGTATTATAGAAGCACCAAATGTCTGCATTCTAGAATCAGAATGTGGCGGAATTCTAGAATGCACAGCACGGCAGAATTCTAAAGTCCTAAAATGCCTGCTCTCCGGACGTTAAGGTGTCTGACATCCAGAATGTTACTAGGTCAGCATTCTACCGTTCTGAGAGATTCTGGGTTCTAGAATCAATGGACGGCAGAGATCTGGCATGTCAGGGTGTCCAAACTCTAGAATCCTTGCGTGTCTGAACTCGAGAGTCATTCAATGTCCACATTCCGGATCACAGGGTGTCTGAATTCCAGAAGCACTAAATGTCTGCATTCTAGAATCGGAATGTGGTAGAATTCTAGAATGCACAACACGGCGGAATTCTAAAGTCCTAAAATGCCTGTTATCCGGAAGTTAAGGTGTCTGACACCCAGAATGCTACCACATCAGAATTATACCATTCTGAAACACTCTGGGATCTAGAATCAATGGACGGGTGAGTTCCAGAATGTCAGGGTGGCAAAATTCTAGAATCCTTGCGTGTCTGAACTCGAGAGTCATTCAATGTCCAGATTCCAGAACTCTGGATGTCTGAATTATAGAAGCACCAAATGTCTGCATTCTAGAATCGGAATGTGGCGGAATTCTAGAATGCACAGCACAGCGGAATTTTAAAGTCCTAAAATGCCTGCTATACGGAAGTCAAGGTGTCTGACATCCAGAATGTTACTAAGTCAGCATTCTACCGTTCTGAGAGATTCTTGGTTCTAGAATCAATGGATGGCAGAGTTTTGGAATGTCAGGGTGTTCAAACTCAAGAATACTTGCGTGTCTGAACTCGTGAGTCATACAATGTCCACATTCCGCATCTCAGGGTGTCTGAATTCCAGAAGCACCAAATGTCTGCATTCTAGAATCGGAAAGTGGCGGAATTCTAGAATGCACAGCACGGCGGAATTCGAAAGTCCTAAAATGCCTGCTATCCGGAAGTTAAGGTGCCTGACATCCAGAATGCTACCACATCAGAATTATACCATTCTGAAAGATTCTGGGATCTAGAATCAATGGACGGCTGAGTTCCAGAATGTCAGGGTTTCCAAACTCTAGAATCCTTGCATGTCTGAACTCGAGAGTCATTCAATATCCACATTCCAGAACTCTGGATGTCTGAAATATAGAAGCACCAAATGTCTGCATTCTAGAATCGGAATGTGGCAGAATTCTAGAATGCACAGCACGGCGGAATTCTAAAATCCTAAAATGTCTGCTATCCGGAAGTTAAGGTGTCTGACATAAAGAATGCTACTAAGTCAGAATTATACCATTGTGAAAGATTCTGGGATCTAGAATCAATGGACGGCTGAGTTCCAGAATGTCAGGGTGGCAAAACTCTAGAATCCTTGCGTGTCTGAACTCGAGAGTCATTCAATGTCCACATTCCAGAACTCTGGATGTCTGAATTATAGAAGCACCAAATGTCTGCATTCTAGAATTGGAATGTGGCCGAATTCTAGAATGCACAGCACGGCGGAATTCTAAAGTCCTAAAATGCCTACTAGCCGAAAGTTAAGGTGTCTGATGAACAGAATGTTACTAGGTCAGCAATCTACCGTTTTGAGAGATTCTGGGTTCTAGAATCAATGGACGGCAGAGTTCTGGAATGTCAGGGTGTCCAAACTCTAGAATCCTTCAGTGTTTGAACTCGAGAGTCATTCAATTTCCATATTCCGGGTCACAGGGTGACTGAATTCCAGAAGCACCAAATGTCTGCATTCTAGAATCGGAATGTGGCGGAATTCTAGAATGCACAGCACGGCAGAATTATACAGTCCTAAAATGCCTACTAGCCGAAAGTTAAGCTGTCTGATGACCAGAATGTTACTAGGTCAGCATTCTACCGTTCTGAGAGATTCTGGGTTCTAGAATCAATGGACGGCAGAGTTCTGGAATGTCAGGGTGTCCAAACTCTAGAATACTTCAGTGTTTGAACTCGAGAGTCATTCAATTTCCATATTCCGGGTCACAGGGTGACTGAATTCCAGAAGCACCAAATGTCTGCATTCTAGAATCGGAATGTGGCGGAATTCTAGAATGCACAGCATGGCGGAATTCGAAAGTCCTAAAATGCCTGCTATCCGGAAGTTAAGGTGTATGACATCCAGAATGCTGCCACGTCAGAATTATACCATTCTGAAAGATTCTGGGATCTAGAATCAATGGACGGCTGAGTTCCAGAATGTCAGGGTGGCAAAACTCTAGAATCCTTGCGTGTCTGAACTCGAGAGTCATTCAATGTCCACATTCCAGAACTCTGGATGTCTGTATTATAGAAGCACCAAATGTCTGCATTCTAGAAACGGAATGTAGCGGAATTCTAGAATGCACAGCACGGCGGAATTCTAAAGTCCTAAAATGCCTGCTCTCCGGAAGTTAAGGTGTCTGACATCCAGAATGTTACTAGGTCAGCATTCTACCGTTCTGAGAGATTCTGGGTTCTAGAATCAATGGACGGCAGAGATCTGGCATGTCAGTGTGTCCAAACTCTAGAATCCTTGCGTGTCTGAACTCGAGAGTCATTCAATTTCCACATTCCGGATCACAGGGTGTCTGAATTCCAGAAGCACCAAATGTCTGCATTCTAGAATAGGAATGTGGTAGAATTCTAGAATGCACAACACGGGGGAATTCTAAAGTCCTAAAATGCCTGCTATCCGGAAGTTAAGTTGTCTGACATCAAGAATGCTACCAAGTCAGAATTATAACATTCTGAAAGATTCTGGGATCTAGAATCAATGGACGGCTGAGTTCCAGAATGTCATGGTGGCAAAACTCTAGAATCTTTGCGTGTCTGAACTCGAGACTCATTCAAAGTCCACATTCCAGAACTCTGGATGTCTGAATTATAGAAGCACCAAATGTCTGCATTCTAGAATCGGAATGTGGCGGAATTCTAGAATGCAAAGCACGGCGGAATTCTAAAGTCCTAAAATGCCTACTAGCCGAAAGTTAAGGTGTCTGATGACCAGAATGTTACTAGGTCACAATTCTACCGTTCTGAGAGATTCTGGGTTCTAGAATCAATGGACGGCAGAGTTCTGGAATGTCAGGGTGTCCAAACTCTAGAATCCTTCAGTGTTTGAACTCGAGAGTCATTCAATTTCCATATTCCGGGTCACAGGGTTACTGAATTCCAGAAGCACCAAATGTCTGCATTCTAGAATCGGAATGTGGCGGAATCCTAGAATGCACAGCACGGCAGAATTCTAAAGTCCTAAAATGCCTGCTCTACGGAAGTTAAGGTGTCTGACATCCAGAATGTTACTAGGTCAGCATTCTACCGTTCTGAGAGATTCTGGGTTCTAGAATCAATGGACGGCAGAGATCTGGCATGTCAGGGTGTCCAAACTCTAGAATCCTTGCGTGTCTGAACTCGAGAGTCATTCAGTGTCCACATTCCGGATCACAGGGTGTCTGAATTCCAGAAGCACTAAATGTCTGCATTCTAGAATCGGAATGTGGTAGAATTCTAGAATGCACAACACGGCGGAATTCTAAAGTCCTAAAATGCCTGCTATCCGGAAGTTAAGGTGTCTGACACCCAGAATGGTACCACATTAGAATTATACCATTCTGAAACATTCTGGGACCTAGAATCAATGGACGGGTGAGTTCCAGAATGTCAGGGTGGCAAAACTCTAGAATTCTGGCATGTCTGAATTCGAGAGTCATTCAATGTCCACATTCCAGAACTCTGGATGTCTGAATTATAAAAGCACCAAATGTCTGCATTCTAGAATCAGAATGTGGCGGAATTCTAGAATGCACAGCACGGCGGAATTCGAAAGTCCTAAAATGCCTGCTATCCGGAAGTTAAGGTGTCTGACATCCAGAATGCTACCACGTCAGAATTATACCATTCTGAAAGATTCTGGGATCTAGAATCAATGGACGGCTGATTTCCGGAATGTCAGGGTTACCAAACTCTAGAATCCTTGCGTGTCTGAACTCGAGAGTCATTCAATGTCCACATTCCAGAACTCTGGATGTCTGAATTATAGAAGCACCAAATGTCTGCATTCTAGAATCGGAATGTGGCGGAATTCTAGAATGCACAGCACGGCGGAATTCTAAAGTCCTAAAATGCCTACTAGCCGAAAGTTAAGGTGTCTGATGACCAGAATGTTACTAGGTCAGCATTCTACCGTTCTGAGAGATTCTGGGTTCTAGAATCAATGGACGGCAGAGATCTGGCATGTCAGTGTGTCCAAACTCTAGAATCCTTGCGTGTCTGAACTCGAGAGTCATTCAATGTCCACATTCCGGATCACAGGGTGTCTGAATTGCAGAAGCACCAAATGTCTGCATTCTAGAATAGGAATGTGGTAGAATTCTAGAATGCACAACACGGGGGAATTCTAAAGTCCTAAAATGCCTGCTATCCGGAAGTTAAGGTGTCTGACATCAAGAATGCTACCAAGTCAGAATTATACCATTCTGAAAGATTCTGGGATCTAGAATCAATGGACGGCTGAGTTCCAGAATGTCATGGTGTCAAAACTCTAGAATCCTTGCGTGTCTGAACTCGAGACTCATTCAATGTCCACATTCCAGAACTCTGGATGTCTGAATTATAGAAGCACCAAATGTCTGCATTCTAGAATCGGAATGTGGCGGAATTCTAGAATGCACAGCACGGCGGAATTCTAAAGTCCTAAAATGCCTGCTATCCGGAAGTTAAGGTGTCTGACATCAAGAATGCTACCAAGTCAGAATTATACCATTCTGAAAGATTCTGGGATCTAGAATCAATGGACGGCTGAGTTCCAGAATGTCAGGGTTACCAAACTCTAGAATCCTTGCGTGTCTGAACTCGAGAGTCATTCAATGTCCACATTCCAGAACTCTGGATGTCTGAATTATAGAAGCACCAAATGTCTGCATTCTAGAATCGGAATGTGGCGGAATTCTAGAATGCACAGCACGGCGGAATTCTAAAGTCCTAAAATGCCTACTAGCCGAAAGTTAAGGTGTCTGATGACCAGAATGTTTCTAGTTCAGCTTTCTACCGTTCTGAGAGATTCTGGGTTCTAGAATCAATGGACGGCAGAGTTCTGGAATGTCAGGGTGTCCAAACTCTAGAATCCTTCAGTGTTTGAACTCCAGAGTCATTCAATTTCCATATTCCGGGTCACAGGGTTACTGAATTCCAGAAGCACCAAATGTCTGCATTCTAGAATCGGAATGTGGCGGAATTCTAGAATGCACAGCACGGCGGAATTCTAAAGTCCTAAAATGCCTGCTATCCGGAAGTTAAGGTGTCTGACATCAAGAATGTTACTAGGTCAGCATTCTACCGTTCTGAGAGATTCTGGGTTCTAGAATCAATGGACGGCAGAGATCTGGCATGTCAGGGTGTCCAAACTCTAGAATCCTTGCGTGTCTGAACTCGAGAGTCATTCAATGTCCACATTCCGGATCACAGGGTGTCTGAATTGCAGAAGCACCAAATGTCTGCATTCTAGAATCGGAATGTGGTAGAATTCTAGAATGCACAACACGGGGGAATTCTAAAGTCCTAAAATACCTGCTATCCGGAAGTTAAGGTGTCTGACATCAAGAATGCTACCAAGTCAGAATTATACCATTCTGAAAGATTCTGCGATCTAGAATCAATGGACGGCTGAGTTCCAGAATGTCAGGGTTACCAAACTCTAGAATCCTTGCGTGTCTGAACTCGAGAGTCATTCAATGTCCACATTCCAGAACTCTGGATGTCTGAATTATAGAAGCACCAAATGTCTGCATTCTAGAATCGGAATGTGGCGGAATTCTAGAATGCACAGCACGGCGGAATTTTAAAGTCCTAAAATGCCTACTAGCCGAAAGTTAAGGTGTCTGACATCCAGAATGTTACTAGGTCAGCATTCTACCGTTCTGAGAGATTCTGGGTTCTAGAATCAATGGACGACAGAGTTCTGGAATGTCAGGGTGTCCAAACTCTAGAATCCTTCCGTGTCTGAACTCGTGAGTCATTCAATGTCCACATTCCGGATCACAGGGTGTCTGAATTCCAGAAGCACCAAATGTCTGCATTCTAGAATCGGAATGTGGCGGAATTCTAGAATGCACAGCACGGCGGAATTCGAAAGTCCTAAAATGCCTGCTATCGGGAAGTTAAGGTGTCTGACATCCAGAATGCTACCACGTCAGAATTATACCATTCTGAAAGATTCTGGGATCTAGAATCAATGGACGGCTGAGTTCCAGAATGTCAGGGTGGCAAAAATCTAGAATCCTTGCGTGTCTGAACTTGAGAGTCATTCAATGTCCACATTCCAGAACTCTGGATGTCTGAATTATAGAAGCACCAAATGTCTGCATTCTAGAATCGGAATGTGGCGGAATTCTAGAATGCACAGCACGGCGGAATTCTAAAGTCCTAAAATGCCTACTAGCCGAAAGTTAAGGTATCTGATGACCAGTATGTTACTAGGTCAGCATTCTACCGTTCTGAGAGATTCTGGGTTCTAGAATCAATGGATGGCAGAGATCTGGAATGTCAGGGTGTCCAAACTCTAGAATCCTTCCGTGTCTGAACTCGAGAGTCATTCAATGTCCACATTCCAGAACTCTGGATGTCTGAATTATAGAAGCACCAAATGTCTGCATTCTAGAATCGGAATGTGGCGGAATTCTAGAATGCACAGCACGGCGGAATTCTAAAGTCCTAAAATGCCTGCTATCCGGAAATTAAGGTGTCTGACATCAAGAATGCTACCAAGTCAGAATTATACCATTCTGAAAGATTCTGGGATCTAGAATCAATGGACGGCTGAGTTCCAGAATGTCAGGGTGGCAAAACTCTAGAATCCTTGCCTGTCTGAACTCGAGAGTCATTCAATGTCCACATTCCAGAACTCTGGATGTCTGAATTATAGAAGCACCGAATGTCTGCATTCTGGAATCGGAATGTGGCGGAATTCTAGAATGCACAGCACGGCGGAATTCTAAAGTCCTAAAATGCCTACTAGCCGAAAGTTAAGGTGTCTGATGACCAGTATGTTACTAGGTCAGCATTCTACAGTTCTGAGAGATTCTGGGTTCTAGAATCAATGGACGGCAGAGATCTGGAATGTCAGGGTGTCCAAACTCTAGAATCCTTGCGTGTCTGAACTCGAGAGTCATTCAATGTCCACATTCCGGATCACAGGGTGTCTGAATTCCAGAAGCACCAAATGTCTGCATTCTAGAATGGGAATGTGGTGGAATTCTTGAATGCACAGCACGGCGGAATTCTAAAGTCCTAAAATGCCTGCTATCCGGAAGTTAAGGTGTCTGACATCCAGCATGGTACCACATCAGAATTATACCATTCTGAAACATTCTGGGATCTAGAATCAATGGACGGCTGAGTTCCAGAATGTCAGGGTGGCAAAACTCTAGAATCCTGGCGTGTCTGAACTCGAGAGTCATTCAATGTCCACATTCCAGAACTCTGGATGTCTGAAATATAGAAGCACCAAATGTCTGCATTCTAGAATCGGAATGTGGCGGAATTCTAGAATGCACAGCACGGCGGAATTTTAAAGTCCTAAAATGCCTGCTATACGGAAGTCAAGGTGTCTGACGTCCAGAATGTTACTAAGTCAGCATTCTACCGTTCTGAGAAATTCTGGGTTCAAGAATCAAAGGATGGCAGAGTTCTGGAATGTCAGGGTGTTCAAACTCAAGAATACTTGCGTGTCTGAACTCGAGACTCATTCAATGTCCACATTCCCCATCACAGGGTGTCTGAATTCCAGAAGCAACAAATGTCTGCATTCTAGAATCGGAATGTTGCGGAATTCTAGAATGCACAGCACGGCGGAATTCGAAAGTCCTAAAATGCCTGCTATCCGGAAGTTAAGGTGTCTGACATCCAGAATGCTACCACGTCAGAATTATACCATTCTGAAAGATTCTGGGATCTAGAATCAATGGACGGCTGATTTCCGGAATGTCAGGGTTACCAAACTCTAGAATCCTTGCGTGTCTGAACTCGAGAGTCATTCAATGTCCACATTCCAGAACTCTGGATGTCTGAATTATAGAAGCACCAAATGTCTGCATTCTAGAATCGGAATGTGGCGGAATTCTAGAATGCACAGCACGGCGGAATTCTAAAGTCCTAAAATGCCTACTAGCCGAAAGTTAAGGTGTCTGATGACCAGAATGTTACTAGGTCAGCATTCTACCGTTCTGAGAGATTCTGGGTTCTAGAATCAATGGACGGCAGAGATCTGGCATGTCAGTGTGTCCAAACTCTAGAATCCTTGCGTGTCTGAACTCGAGAGTCATTCAATGTCCACATTCCGGATCACAGGGTGTCTGAATTGCAGAAGCACCAAATGTCTGCATTCTAGAATAGGAATGTGGTAGAATTCTAGAATGCACAACACGGGGGAATTCTAAAGTCCTAAAATGCCTGCTATCCGGAAGTTAAGGTGTCTGACATCAAGAATGCTACCAAGTCAGAATTATACCATTCTGAAAGATTCTGGGATCTAGAATCAATGGACGGCTGAGTTCCAGAATGTCATGGTGTCAAAACTCTAGAATCCTTGCGTGTCTGAACTCGAGACTCATTCAATGTCCACATTCCAGAACTCTGGATGTCTGAATTATAGAAGCACCAAATGTCTGCATTCTAGAATCGGAATGTGGCGGAATTCTAGAATGCACAGCACGGCGGAATTCTAAAGTCCTAAAATGCCTGCTATCCGGAAGTTAAGGTGTCTGACATCAAGAATGCTACCAAGTCAGAATTATACCATTCTGAAAGATTCTGGGATCTAGAATCAATGGACGGCTGAGTTCCAGAATGTCAGGGTTACCAAACTCTAGAATCCTTGCGTGTCTGAACTCGAGAGTCATTCAATGTCCACATTCCAGAACTCTGGATGTCTGAATTATAGAAGCACCAAATGTCTGCATTCTAGAATCGGAATGTGGCGGAATTCTAGAATGCACAGCACGGCGGAATTCTAAAGTCCTAAAATGCCTACTAGCCGAAAGTTAAGGTGTCTGATGACCAGAATGTTTCTAGTTCAGCTTTCTACCGTTCTGAGAGATTCTGGGTTCTAGAATCAATGGACGGCAGAGTTCTGGAATGTCAGGGTGTCCAAACTCTAGAATCCTTCAGTGTTTGAACTCCAGAGTCATTCAATTTCCATATTCCGGGTCACAGGGTTACTGAATTCCAGAAGCACCAAATGTCTGCATTCTAGAATCGGAATGTGGCGGAATTCTAGAATGCACAGCACGGCGGAATTCTAAAGTCCTAAAATGCCTGCTATCCGGAAGTTAAGGTGTCTGACATCAAGAATGTTACTAGGTCAGCATTCTACCGTTCTGAGAGATTCTGGGTTCTAGAATCAATGGACGGCAGAGATCTGGCATGTCAGGGTGTCCAAACTCTAGAATCCTTGCGTGTCTGAACTCGAGAGTCATTCAATGTCCACATTCCGGATCACAGGGTGTCTGAATTGCAGAAGCACCAAATGTCTGCATTCTAGAATCGGAATGTGGTAGAATTCTAGAATGCACAACACGGGGGAATTCTAAAGTCCTAAAATACCTGCTATCCGGAAGTTAAGGTGTCTGACATCAAGAATGCTACCAAGTCAGAATTATACCATTCTGAAAGATTCTGCGATCTAGAATCAATGGACGGCTGAGTTCCAGAATGTCAGGGTTACCAAACTCTAGAATCCTTGCGTGTCTGAACTCGAGAGTCATTCAATGTCCACATTCCAGAACTCTGGATGTCTGAATTATAGAAGCACCAAATGTCTGCATTCTAGAATCGGAATGTGGCGGAATTCTAGAATGCACAGCACGGCGGAATTTTAAAGTCCTAAAATGCCTACTAGCCGAAAGTTAAGGTGTCTGACATCCAGAATGTTACTAGGTCAGCATTCTACCGTTCTGAGAGATTCTGGGTTCTAGAATCAATGGACGACAGAGTTCTGGAATGTCAGGGTGTCCAAACTCTAGAATCCTTCCGTGTCTGAACTCGTGAGTCATTCAATGTCCACATTCCGGATCACAGGGTGTCTGAATTCCAGAAGCACCAAATGTCTGCATTCTAGAATCGGAATGTGGCGGAATTCTAGAATGCACAGCACGGCGGAATTCGAAAGTCCTAAAATGCCTGCTATCGGGAAGTTAAGGTGTCTGACATCCAGAATGCTACCACGTCAGAATTATACCATTCTGAAAGATTCTGGGATCTAGAATCAATGGACGGCTGAGTTCCAGAATGTCAGGGTGGCAAAAATCTAGAATCCTTGCGTGTCTGAACTTGAGAGTCATTCAATGTCCACATTCCAGAACTCTGGATGTCTGAATTATAGAAGCACCAAATGTCTGCATTCTAGAATCGGAATGTGGCGGAATTCTAGAATGCACAGCACGGCGGAATTCTAAAGTCCTAAAATGCCTACTAGCCGAAAGTTAAGGTATCTGATGACCAGTATGTTACTAGGTCAGCATTCTACCGTTCTGAGAGATTCTGGGTTCTAGAATCAATGGATGGCAGAGATCTGGAATGTCAGGGTGTCCAAACTCTAGAATCCTTCCGTGTCTGAACTCGAGAGTCATTCAATGTCCACATTCCAGAACTCTGGATGTCTGAATTATAGAAGCACCAAATGTCTGCATTCTAGAATCGGAATGTGGCGGAATTCTAGAATGCACAGCACGGCGGAATTCTAAAGTCCTAAAATGCCTGCTATCCGGAAATTAAGGTGTCTGACATCAAGAATGCTACCAAGTCAGAATTATACCATTCTGAAAGATTCTGGGATCTAGAATCAATGGACGGCTGAGTTCCAGAATGTCAGGGTGGCAAAACTCTAGAATCCTTGCCTGTCTGAACTCGAGAGTCATTCAATGTCCACATTCCAGAACTCTGGATGTCTGAATTATAGAAGCACCGAATGTCTGCATTCTGGAATCGGAATGTGGCGGAATTCTAGAATGCACAGCACGGCGGAATTCTAAAGTCCTAAAATGCCTACTAGCCGAAAGTTAAGGTGTCTGATGACCAGTATGTTACTAGGTCAGCATTCTACAGTTCTGAGAGATTCTGGGTTCTAGAATCAATGGACGGCAGAGATCTGGAATGTCAGGGTGTCCAAACTCTAGAATCCTTGCGTGTCTGAACTCGAGAGTCATTCAATGTCCACATTCCGGATCACAGGGTGTCTGAATTCCAGAAGCACCAAATGTCTGCATTCTAGAATGGGAATGTGGTGGAATTCTTGAATGCACAGCACGGCGGAATTCTAAAGTCCTAAAATGCCTGCTATCCGGAAGTTAAGGTGTCTGACATCCAGCATGGTACCACATCAGAATTATACCATTCTGAAACATTCTGGGATCTAGAATCAATGGACGGCTGAGTTCCAGAATGTCAGGGTGGCAAAACTCTAGAATCCTGGCGTGTCTGAACTCGAGAGTCATTCAATGTCCACATTCCAGAACTCTGGATGTCTGAAATATAGAAGCACCAAATGTCTGCATTCTAGAATCGGAATGTGGCGGAATTCTAGAATGCACAGCACGGCGGAATTTTAAAGTCCTAAAATGCCTGCTATACGGAAGTCAAGGTGTCTGACGTCCAGAATGTTACTAAGTCAGCATTCTACCGTTCTGAGAAATTCTGGGTTCAAGAATCAAAGGATGGCAGAGTTCTGGAATGTCAGGGTGTTCAAACTCAAGAATACTTGCGTGTCTGAACTCGAGACTCATTCAATGTCCACATTCCCCATCACAGGGTGTCTGAATTCCAGAAGCAACAAATGTCTGCATTCTAGAATCGGAATGTTGCGGAATTATAGGATGCACAGCACGGCGGAATTCGAAAGTCCTAAAATGCCTGCTATCGGGAAGTTAAGGTGTCTGACATCCAGAATGCAACCACGTCAGAATTATACCATTCTGAAAGATTCTGGGATCTAGAATCAATGGACGGCTGAGTTCCAGAATGTCAGGGTGGCAAAACTCTAGAATCCTTGCGTGTCTGAACTCGAGAGTCATTCAATGTCCACATTCCAGAACTCTGGATGTCTGAATTATAGAAGCACTAAATGTCTGCATTCTAGAATCGGAACGTGGCGGAATTCTAGAATGCACAGCACGGCGGAATTCTAAAGTCCTAAAATGCCTACTAGCCGAAAGTTAAGGTGTCTGATGACCAGAATGTTACTAGGTCAGCATTCTACCGTTCTGAGAGATTCTGGGTTCTAGAATCAATGGACGGCAGAGTTCTGGAATGTCAGGGTGTCCAAACTCTAGAACCCTTCAGTGTTTGAACTCGAGAGTTATTCAATTTCCATATTCCGGGTCACAGGGTGAGTGAATTCCAGAAACACCAAATGTCTGCATTCTAGAATCGGAATGTGGCGGAATTCTAGAATGCACAGCACGGCGGAATTCGAAAGTCCTAAAATGCCTGCTATCCGGAAGTTAAGGTGTCTGACATCCAGAATGCTACCACGTCAGAATTATACCATTCTGAAACATTCTGGGATCTAGAATCAATGGACGGCTGAGTTCCAGAATGTCAGGGTGGCAAAACTCTAGAATCCTGGCGTGTCTGAACTCGAGAGTCATTCAATGTCCACATTCCAGAACTCTGGATGTCTGAATTATAGAAGTACCAAATGTCTGCATTCTAGAATCGGAATGTGGCGGAATTCTAGAATGCACAGCACGGCGGAATTCTAAAGCCCTAAAATGCCTGCTATCCGGAAGTTAAGGTGTCTGACATCAAGAATGCTACCACGTCAGAATTATACCATTTTGAAACATTCTGGGATCTAGAATCAATGGACGGCTGAGTTCCAGAATGTCAGGGTGGCAAAACTCTAGAATCATTGCGTGTCTGAACTCGAGAGTCATTCAACGTGCAGATTCCAGAACTCTGGATGTGTGAATTATAGAAGCAAAAAATGTCTGCATTCTAGAATCGGAATGTGGCGGAATTCTAGAATGCACAGCACGGCGGAATTCTAAAGTCCTAAAATGCCTGCTATCCGGAAGTTAAGGTGTCTGACATCAAGAATGCTACCAAGTCAGAATTATACCATTCTGAAAGATTCTGGGATCTAGAATCAATGGACGGCTGAGTTCCAGAATGTCAGGGTGGCAAAACTCTAGAATCCTTGCCTGTCTGAACTCGAGAGTCATTCAATGTCCACATTCCAGAACTCTGGATGTCTGAATTATAGAAGCACCGAATGTCTGCATTCTAGAATCAGAATGTTGCGGAATTCTAGAATGCACAGCACGGCGGAATTCTAAAGTCCTAAAATGCCTACTAGCCGAAAGTTAAGGTGTCTGATGACCAGTATGTTACTAGGTCAGCATTCTACCGTTCTGAGAGATTCTGGGTTCTAGAATCAATGGACGGCAGAGATCTGGAATGTCAGGGTGTCCAAACTCTAGAATCCTTGCGTGTCTGAACTCGAGAGTCATTCAATGTCCACATTCCGGATCACAGGGTGTCTGAATTCCAGACGCACCAAATGTCTGCATTCTAGAATGGGAATGTGCTGGAATTCTAGAATGCACAGCACGGCGGAATTCTAAAGTCCTAAAATGCCTGCTATCCGGAAGTTAAGGTGTCTGACATCCAGCATGGTACCACATCAGAATTATACCATTCTGAACCATTCTGGGATATAGAATCAATGGACGGCTGAGTTCCAGAATGTCAGGGTGGCAAAACTCTAGAATCCTGGCGTGTCTGAACTCGAGAGTCATTCAATGTCCACATTCCAGAACTCTGGATGTCTGAAATATAGAAGCACCAAATGTCTGCATTCTAGAATCGGAATGTGGCGGAATTCTAGAATGCACAGCACGGCGGAATTTTAAAGTCCTAAAATGCCTGCTATACGGAAGTCAAGGTGTCAGACGTCCAGAATGTTACTAAGTCAGCATTCTACCGTTCTGAGAAATTCTGGGTTCAAGAATCAAAGGATGGCAGAGTTCTGGAATGTCAGGGTGTTCAAACTCAAGAATACTTGCGTGTTTGAACTCGAGAGTCATTCAATGTCCACATTCCCCATCACAGGGTGTCTGAATTCCAGAAGCAACAAATGTCTGCATTCTAGAATCGGAATGTTGCGGAATTATAGAATGCACAGCACGGCGGAATTCGAAAGTCCTAAAATGCCTGCTATCCGGAATTTAAGGTGTCTGAAATCCAGAATGCTACCACGTCAGAATTATACCATTCTGAAAGATTCTGGGATCTAGAATCAATGGACGGCTGAGTTCCAGAATGTCAGGGTTTCCAAACTCTAGAATCCTTGCATGTCTGAACTCGAGAGTCATTCAATATCCACATTCCAGGACTCTGGATGTCTGAAATATAGAAGCACCAAATGTCTGCATTCTAGAATCGGAATGTGGTAGAATTCTAGAATGCACAGCACGACAGAATTCTAAAGTCCTAAAATGCCTGCTATTCGGAAGTTAAGGTGTCTGACATCCAGAATGTTACTAGGTCAGCTTTCTACCGTTCTGAGAGATTCTGGGTTCTAGAATCAATGGACGGCAGAGATCTGGAATGTCAGGGTGTCCAAACTCTAGAATCCTTGCGTGTCTGAACTCGAGAGTCATTCAATGTCCACATTCCAGATCACAGGGTTTCTGAATTCCAGAAGCACCAAATGTCTCATTCTAGAATCGGAATGTGGCGGAATTCTAGAATGCACAGCCCAGCAGAATTCTGAAGTCCTAAAATGCCTGATATTCGGAAGTTAAGGAGTCTGACATCCAGAATGTTACCAGGTCAGCATTCTACCGTTCTGAGAGATTCTGGGTTCCAGAATCAATGGACGGCAGAGTTCTGGAATGTCAGGGTGTCCAAACTCTAAAATCCTTCCGTGTCTGAACTCCTGAGTCATTCAATGTCCACATTCCGGATCAAAGGGTGTCTGAATTCCAGAAACACCAAATGTCTGCATTCTAGAAGCGGAATGTGGCGGAATTCTAGAATGCACAGCACGGCGGAATTCGAAAGTCCTAAAATGCCTGCTATCGGGAAGTTAAGGTGTCTGACATCCAGAATGCAACCACGTCAGAATTATACCATTCTGAAAGATTCTGGGATCTAGAATCAATGGACGGCTGAGTTCCAGAATGTCAGGGTGGCAAAACTCTAGAATCCTTGCGTGTCTGAACTCGAGAGTCATTCAATGTCCACATTCCAGAACTCTGGATGTCTGAATTATAGAAGCACCAAATGTCTGCATTCTAGAATCGGAACGTGGCGGAATTCTAGAATGCACAGCACGGCGGAATTCTAAAGTCCTAAAATGCCTACTAGCCGAAAGTTAAGGTGTCTGATGACCAGAATGTTACTAGGTCAGCATTCTACCGTTCTGAGAGATTCTGGGTTCTAGAATCAATGGACGGCAGAGTTCTGGAATGTCAGGGTGTCCTAACTCTAGAACCCTTCAGTGTTTGAACTCGAGAGTTATTCAATTTCCATATTCCGGGTCACAGGGTGACTGAATTCCAGAAACACCAAATGTCTGCATTCTAGAATCGGAATGTGGCGGAATTCTAGAATGCACAGCACGGCGGAATTCGAAAGTCCTAAAATGCCTGCTATCCGGAAGTTAAGGTGTCTGACATCCAGAATGCTACCACGTCAGAATTATACCATTCTGAAACATTCTGGGATCTAGAATCAATGGACGGCTGAGTTCCAGAATGTCAGGGTGGCAAAACTCTAGAATCCTGGCGTGTCTGAACTCGAGAGTCATTCAATGTCCACATTCCAGAACTCTGGATGTCTGAATTATAGAAGCACCAAATGTCTGCATTCTAGAATCGGAATGTGGCGGAATTCTAGAATGCACAGCACGGCGGAATTCTAAAGCCCAAAAATGCCTGCTATCCGGAAGTTAAGGTGTCTGACATCAAGAATGCTACCACGTCAGAATTATACCATTTTGAAACATTCTGGGATCTAGAATCAATGGACGGCTGAGTTCCAGAATGTCAGGGTGGCAAAACTCTAGAATCCTTGCGTGTCTGAACTCGAGAGTCATTCAACGTGCAGATTCCAGAACTCTGGATGTGTGAATTATACAAGCAAAAAATGTCTGCATTCTAGAATCGGAATGTGGCGGAATTCTAGAATGCACAGCACGGCGGAATTCTAAAGTCCTAAAATGCCTGCTATCCGGAAGTTAAGGTGTCTGACATCAAGAATGCTACCAAGTCAGAATTATACCATTCTGAAAGATTCTGGGATCTAGAATCAATGGACGGGTGAGTTCCAGAATGTCAGGGTGGCAAAATTCTAGAATCCTTGTGTGTCTGAACTCGAGAGTCATTCAATGTCCACATTCCAGAACTCTGGTTGTCTGAATTATAGAAGCACCAAATGTCTGCATTCTAGAATCGGAATGTGGCGGAATTCTAGAATGCACAGCACGGCGGAATTCTAAAGCCCTAAAATGCCTGCTATCCGGAAGTTAAGGTGTCTGACATCAAGAAGGCTACCAAGTCAGAATTATACCATTCTGAAAGATTCTGGGATCTAGAATCAATGGACGGCTGAGTTCCAGAATGTCAGGGTGGCAAAATTCTAGAATCCTTGCGTGTCTGAACTCGAGAGTCATTCAATGTCCACATTCCAGAACTCTGGATGTCTGAATTATAGAAGCACAAAATGTCTGCATTCCAGAATCGGAATGTGGCGGAATTCTGGAATGCACAGCACGGCGGAATTCTAAAGTCCTAAAATGCCTGTAATCCGGAAGTTAAGGTGTCTGACATCAAGAATGCTACCAAGTCAGAATTATACCATTCTGAATCATTCTGGGATCTAGAATCAATGGACGGCTGAGTTCCAGAATGTCAGGTTGGGAAAACTCTAGAATCATTGCGTGTCTGAACTCGAGAGTCATTCAATGTCCACATTCCAGAACTCTGGATGTCTGAATTATAGAAGCACCAAATGTCTGCATTCTAGAATCGGAATGTGGCGGAATACTAGAATGCACAGCACCGCGCCAATTCTAAAGTCCTAAAATGCCTGCTATCCGGAAGTTAATGTGTCTGACATCAAGAAGGCTACCAAGTCAGAATTATACCTTTCTGAAAGATTCGGGGATCTAGAATCATTGGACGGCTGAGTTCCAGAATGTCAGGGTGGCAAAATTCTAGAATCCTTGTGTGTCTGAACTCGAGAGTCATTCAATGTCCACATTCCAGAACTCTGGATGTCTGAATTATAGAAGCACCAAATGTCTGCATTCTAGAATCGGAATGTGGCGGAATTCTAGAATGCACAGCACGGCGGAATTCTAAAGTCCTAAAATGCCTGCTATCCGGAAGTTAAGGTGTCTGACATCAAGAATGCTAGCAAGTCAGAATTATAGCATTCTGAATGATTCTGGGATCTAGAATCAATGGACGGCTGAGTTCCAGAATGTCAGGGTGGCAAAACTCTAGAATCCTTGCGTGTCTGAACTCGAGAGTCATTCAATGTCCACATTCCAGAACTCTGGATGTCTGAATTATAGAAGCACCAAATATCTGCATTCTAGAATCGGAATGTGGCGGAATTCTAGAATGCACAGCACGGCGGAATTTTAAAGTCCTAAAATGCCTGCTATACGGAAGTCAAGGTGTCTGACATCCAGAATGTTACTAAGTCAGCATTCTACCGTTCTGAGAAATTCTGGGTTCAAGAATCAAAGGATGGCAGAGTTCTGGAATGTCAGGGTGTTCAAACTCAAGAATACTTGCGTGTCTGAACTCGAGAGTCATTCAATGTCCACATTCCCCATCACAGGGTGTCTGAATTCCAGAAGCAAAAATGTCTGCATTCTAGAATCGGAATGTTGCGGAATTATACAATGCACAGCACGGCGGAATTCGAAAGTCCTAAAATGCCTGCTATCCGGAAGTTAAGGTGTCTGAAATCCAGAATGCTACCACGTCAGAATTATACCATTCTGAAAGATTCTGGGATCTAGAATCAATGGACGGCTGAGTTCCAGAATGTCAGGGTTTCCAAACTCTAGAATCCTTCCATGTCTGAACTCGAGAGTCATTCAATATCCACATTCCAGGACTCTGGATGTCTGAAATATAGAAGCACCAAATGTCTGCATTCTAGAATCGGAATGTGGTAGAATTCTAGAATGCACAGCACGACAGAATTCTAAAGTCCTAAAATGCCTGCTATTCGGAAGTTAAGGTGTCTGACATCCAGAATGTTACTAGGTCAGCATTCTACCGTTCTGAGAGATTCTGGGTTCTAGAATCAATGGACGGCAGAGATCTGGAATGTCAGGGTGTCCAAACTCTAGAATCCTTGCGTGTCTGAACTCGAGAGTCATTCAATGTCCACATTCCGGATCACAGGGTTTCTGAATTCCAGAAGCACCAAATGTCTGCATTCTAGAATCGGAATGTGGCGGAATTCTAGAATGCACAGCACAGCAGAATTCTGAGGTCCTAAAATGCCTGATATTCGGAAGTTAAGGAGTCTGACATCCAGAATGTTACTAGGTCAGCATTCTACCGTACTGAGAGATTCTGGGTTCTAGAATCAATGGACGGCAGAGTTCTGGAATGTCAGGGTGTCCAAACTCTAAAATCCTTCCGTGTCTGAACTCCTGAGTCATTCAATGTCCACATTCCGGATCACAGGGTGTCTGAATTCCAGAAACACCAAATGTCTGCATTCTAGAAGCGGAATGTGGCGGAATTCTAGAATGCACAGCACGGCGGAATTCGAAAGTCCTAAAATGCCTGCAATTGGGAAGTTAAGGTGTCTGACATCCAGAATGCTACCACGTCAGAGTTATACCATTCTGAAAGATTCTGGGATCTAGAATCAATGGACGGCTGAGTTCCAGAATGTCAGGGTGGCAAAACTCTAGAATCCTGGCGTGTCTGAACTCGAGAGTCATTCAATGTCCACATTCCAGAACTCTGGATGTCTGAATTATAGAAGCACCAAATGTCTGCATTCTAGAATCGGAACGTGGCGGAATTCTAGAATGCACAGCACGGCAGAATTCTAAAGTCCTAAAATGCCTACTAGCCGAAAGTTAAGGTGTCTGATGACCAGAATGTTACTAGGTCAGCATTCTACCGTTCTGAGAGATTCTGGGTTCTAGAATCAATGGACGGCAGAGTTCTGGAATGTCAGGGTGTCCAAACTCTAGAACCCTTCAGTGTTTGAACTCGAGAGTAATTCAATTTCCATATTCCGGGTCACAGGGTGACTGAATTCCAGAAGCACCAAATGTCTGCATTCTAGAATCGGAATGTGGCGGAATTCTAGAATGCACAGCACGGCGGAATTCGAAAGTCCTAAAATGCCTGCTATCCGGAAATTAAGGTGTCTGACATCCAGAATGCTACCACGTCAGAATTATACCATTCTGAAACATTCTGGGATCTAGAATCAATGGACGGCTGAGTTCCAGAATGTCAGGGTGGCAAAACTCTAGAATCCTGGCGTGTCTGAACTCGACAGTCATTCAATGTCCACATTCCAGAACTCTGGATGTCTGAATTATAGAAGCACCAAATGTCTGCATTCTAGAAACGGAATGTGGCGGAATTCTAGAATGCACAGCACGGCGGAATTCTAAAGCCCTAAAATGCCTGCTATCCGGAAGTTAAGGTGTCTGACATCAAGAATGCTACCACGTCAGAATTATACCATTTTGAAACATTCTGGGATCTAGAATCAATGGACGGCTGAGTTCCAGAATGTCAGGGTGGCAAAACTCTAGAATCCTTGCGTGTCTGAACTCGAGAGTCATTCAACGTCCACATTCCAGAACTCTGGATGTGTGAATTATAGAAGCAAAAAATGTCTGCATTCTAGAATCGGAATGTGGCGGAATTCTAGAATGCACAGCACGGCGGAATTCTAAAGTCCTAAAATGCTTGCTATCCGGAAGTTAGGGTGTCTGACATCAAGAATGCTACCAAGTCAGAATTATACCATTCTGAAAGATTCTGGGATCTAGAATCAATGGACGGGTGAGTTCCAGAATGTCAGGGTGGCAAAATTCTAGAATCCTTGTGTGTCTGAACTCGAGAGTCATTCAATGTCCACATTCCAGAACTCTGGTTGTCTGAATTATAGAAGCACCAAATGTCTGCATTCTAGAATCGGAATGTGGCGGAATTCTAGAATGCACAGCACGGCGGAATTCTAAAGCCCTAAAATGCCTGCTATCCGGATGTTAAGGTGTCTGACATCAAGAATGCTACCAAGTCAGAATTATACCATTCTGAATCATTCTGGGATCTAGAATCAATGGACGGCTGAGTTCCAGAATGTCAGGTTGGGAAAACTCTAGAATCATTGCGTGTCTGAACTCGAGAGTCATTCAATGTCCACATTCCAGAACTCTGGATGTCTGAATTATAGAAGCACCAAATGTCTGCATTCTAGAATCGGAATGTGGCGGAATACTAGAATGCACAGCACCGCGCCAATTCTAAAGTCCTAAAATGCCTGCTATCCGTAAGTTAATGTGTCTGACATCAAGAAGGCTACCGAGTCAGAATTATACCATTCTGAAAGATTCGGGGATCTAGAATCAATGGACGGCTGAGTTCCAGAATGTCAGGGTGGCAAAACTCTAGAATCCTGGCGTGTCTGAACTCGAGAGTCATTCAATGTCCACATTCCAGAACTCTGGATGTCTGAATTATAGAAGCACCAAATGTCTGCATTCTAGAATCGGAACGTGGCGGAATTCTAGAATGCACAGCACGGCAGAATTCTAAAGTCCTAAAATGCCTACTAGCCGAAAGTTAAGGTGTCTGATGACCAGAATGTTACTAGGTCAGCATTCTACCGTTCTGAGAGATTCTGGGTTCTAGAATCAATGGACGGCAGAGTTCTGGAATGTCAGGGTGTCCAAACTCTAGAACCCTTCAGTGTTTGAACTCGAGAGTAATTCAATTTCCATATTCCGGGTCACAGGGTGACTGAATTCCAGAAGCACCAAATGTCTGCATTCTAGAATCGGAATGTGGCGGAATTCTAGAATGCACAGCACGGCGGAATTCGAAAGTCCTAAAATGCCTGCTATCCGGAAATTAAGGTGTCTGACATCCAGAATGCTACCACGTCAGAATTATACCATTCTGAAACATTCTGGGATCTAGAATCAATGGACGGCTGAGTTCCAGAATGTCAGGGTGGCAAAACTCTAGAATCCTGGCGTGTCTGAACTCGACAGTCATTCAATGTCCACATTCCAGAACTCTGGATGTCTGAATTATAGAAGCACCAAATGTCTGCATTCTAGAAACGGAATGTGGCGGAATTCTAGAATGCACAGCACGGCGGAATTCTAAAGCCCTAAAATGCCTGCTATCCGGAAGTTAAGGTGTCTGACATCAAGAATGCTACCACGTCAGAATTATACCATTTTGAAACATTCTGGGATCTAGAATCAATGGACGGCTGAGTTCCAGAATGTCAGGGTGGCAAAACTCTAGAATCCTTGCGTGTCTGAACTCGAGAGTCATTCAACGTCCACATTCCAGAACTCTGGATGTGTGAATTATAGAAGCAAAAAATGTCTGCATTCTAGAATCGGAATGTGGCGGAATTCTAGAATGCACAGCACGGCGGAATTCTAAAGTCCTAAAATGCTTGCTATCCGGAAGTTAGGGTGTCTGACATCAAGAATGCTACCAAGTCAGAATTATACCATTCTGAAAGATTCTGGGATCTAGAATCAATGGACGGGTGAGTTCCAGAATGTCAGGGTGGCAAAATTCTAGAATCCTTGTGTGTCTGAACTCGAGAGTCATTCAATGTCCACATTCCAGAACTCTGGTTGTCTGAATTATAGAAGCACCAAATGTCTGCATTCTAGAATCGGAATGTGGCGGAATTCTAGAATGCACAGCACGGCGGAATTCTAAAGCCCTAAAATGCCTGCTATCCGGATGTTAAGGTGTCTGACATCAAGAATGCTACCAAGTCAGAATTATACCATTCTGAATCATTCTGGGATCTAGAATCAATGGACGGCTGAGTTCCAGAATGTCAGGTTGGGAAAACTCTAGAATCATTGCGTGTCTGAACTCGAGAGTCATTCAATGTCCACATTCCAGAACTCTGGATGTCTGAATTATAGAAGCACCAAATGTCTGCATTCTAGAATCGGAATGTGGCGGAATACTAGAATGCACAGCACCGCGCCAATTCTAAAGTCCTAAAATGCCTGCTATCCGTAAGTTAATGTGTCTGACATCAAGAAGGCTACCGAGTCAGAATTATACCATTCTGAAAGATTCGGGGATCTAGAATCAATGGACGGCTGAGTTCCAGAATGTCAGGGTGGCAAAATTCTAGAATCCTTGTGTGTCTGAACTCGAGAGTCATTCAATGTCCACATTCCAGAACTCTGGATGTCTGAATTATAGAAGCACCAAATGTCTGCATTCTAGAATCAGAATGTGGCGGAATTCTAGAATGCACAGCACGGCGGAATTCTAAAGTCCTAAAATGCCTGCTATCCGGAAGTTAAGGTGTCTGACATCAAGAATGCTACCAAGTCAGAATTATACCATTCTGAATGATTCTGGGATCTAGAATCAATGGACGGCTAAGTTCCAGAAAGTCAGGGTGGCAAAACTCTAGAATCCTTGCGTGTCTGAACTCGAGAGTCATTCAATGTCCACATTCCAGAACTCTGGATGTCTGAATTATAGAAGCACCAAATGTCTGCATTCTAGAATCGGAATGTGGCGGAATTCTAGAATACACAGCACGGTGGAATTCTAAAGTCCTAAAATGACTACTAGCCGAAAGTTAAGGTGTCTGATGACCAGTATGTTACTAGGTCAGCATTCTGCCGTTCTGAGAGATTCTGGGTTCTAGAATCAATGGACGGCAGAGATCTGGAATGTCAGGGTGTCCAAACTCTAGAATCCTTGCGTGTCTGAACTCGAGAGTCATTCAATGTCCACATTCCGGATCACAGGGTGTCTGAATTCCAGAAGCACCAAATGTCTGCATTCTAGAATCGGAATGTGGTAGAATTCTAGAATGCACAGCACGACGGAATTCTAAAGTCCTAAAATGCCTGCTATCTGGAAGTTAAGATGTCTGACATCCAGAATGTTACCACATCAGAATTATACCATTCTGAAACATTCTGGGATCTAGAATCAGTGGACGGCTGAGTTCCAGAATGTCAGGGTGGCAAAACTCTAGAATCCTGGCGTGTCTGAACTCGAGAGTCATTCAATGTCCACATTCCAGAACTCTGGATGTCTGAATTATAGAAGCACCAAATGTCTGCATTCTAGAATCGGAATGTGGCGGAATTCTAGAATGCACAGCACGGCGGAATTTTAAAGTCCTAAAATGCCTGCTATACGGAAGTCAAGGTGTCTGACATCCAGAATGTTACTAAGTCAGCATTCTACCGTTCTGAGAGATTCTGGGTTCTAGAATCAATGGATGGCAGAGTTCTGGAATGTCAGGGTGTTCAAACTCAAGAATACTTGCGTGTCTGAACTCGAGAGTCATTCAATGTCCACATTCCGCATCACAGGGTGTCTGAATTCCAGAAGCACCAAATGTCTGCATTCTAGAATCGGAATGTGGCGGAATTCTAGAATGCACAGCACGGCGGAATTTTAAAGTCCTAAAATGCCTGCTATCCGTAAGTTAATGTGTCTGACATCAAGAAGGCTACCGAGTCAGAATTATACCATTCTGAAAGATTCTGGGATCTAGAATCAATGGACGGCTGAGTTCCAGAATGTCAGGGTGGCAAAACTCTAGAATCCTGGCGTGTCTGAACTCGAGAGTCATTCAATGTCCACATTCCAGAACTCTGGATGTCTGAATTATAGAAGCACCAAATGTCTGCATTCTAGAATCGGAACGTGGCGGAATTCTAGAATGCACAGCACGGCAGAATTCTAAAGTCCTAAAATGCCTACTAGCCGAAAGTTAAGGTGTCTGATGACCAGAATGTTACTAGGTCAACATTCTACCGTTCTGAGAGATTCTGGGTTCTAGAATCAATGGACGGCAGAGTTCTGGAATGTCAGGGTGTCCAAACTCTAGAACCCTTCAGTGTTTGAACTCGAGAGTAATTCAATTTCCATATTCCGGGTCACAGGGTGACTGAATTCCAGAAGCACCAAATGTCTGCATTCTAGAATCGGAATGTGGCGGAATTCTAGAATGCACAGCACGGCGGAATTCGAAAGTCCTAAAATGCCTGCTATCCGGAAGTTAAGGTGTCTGACATCCAGAATGCTACCACGTCAGAATTATACCATTCTGAAACATTCTGGGATCTAGAATCAATGGACGTCTGAGTTCCAGAATGTCAGGGTGGCAAAACTCTAGAATCCTGGCGTGTCTGAACTCGACAGTCATTCAATGTCCACATTCCAGAACTCTGGATGTCTGAATTATAGAAGCACCAAATGTCTGCATTCTAGAAACGGAATGTGGCGGAATTCTAGAATGCACAGCACGGCGGAATTCTAAAGCCCTAAAATGCCTGCTATCCGGAAGTTAAGGTGTCTGACATCAAGAATGCTACCACGTCAGAATTATACCATTTTGAAACATTCTGGGATCTAGAATCAATGGACGGCTGAGTTCCAGAATGTCAGGGTGGCAAAACTCTAGAATCCTTGCGTGTCTGAACTCGAGAGTCATTCAACGTCCACATTCCAGAACTCTGGATGTGTGAATTATAGAAGCAAAAAATGTCTGCATTCTAGAATCGGAATGTGGCGGAATTCTAGAATGCACAGCACGGCGGAATTCTAAAGTCCTAAAATGCTTGCTATCCGGAAGTTAGGGTGTCTGACATCAAGAATGCTACCAAGTCAGAATTATACCATTCTGAAAGATTCTGGGATCTAGAATCAATGGACGGGTGAGTTCCAGAATGTCAGGGTGGCAAAATTCTAGAATCCTTGTGTGTCTGAACTCGAGAGTCATTCAATGTCCACATTCCAGAACTCTGGTTGTCTGAATTATAGAAGCACCAAATGTCTGCATTCTAGAATCGGAATGTGGCGGAATTCTAGAATGCACAGCACGGCGGAATTCTAAAGCCCTAAAATGCCTGCTATCCGGATGTTAAGGTGTCTGACATCAAGAATGCTACCAAGTCAGAATTATACCATTCTGAATCATTCTGGGATCTAGAATCAATGGACGGCTGAGTTCCAGAATGTCAGGTTGGGAAAACTCTAGAATCATTGCGTGTCTGAACTCGAGAGTCATTCAATGTCCACATTCCAGAACTCTGGATGTCTGAATTATAGAAGCACCAAATGTCTGCATTCTAGAATCGGAATGTGGTGGAATACTAGAATGCACAGCACCGCGCCAATTCTAAAGTCCTAAAATGCCTGCTATCCGTAAGTTAATGTGTCTGACATCAAGAAGGCTACCGAGTCAGAATTATACCATTCTGAAAGATTCGGGGATCTAGAATCAATGGACGGCTGAGTTCCAGAATGTCAGGGTGGCAAAATTCTAGAATCCTTGTGTGTCTGAACTCGAGAGTCATTCAATGTCCACATTCCAGAACTCTGGATGTCTGAATTATAGAAGCACCAAATGTCTGCATTCTAGAATCAGAATGTGGCGGAATTCTAGAATGCACAGCACGGCGGAATTCTAAAGTCCTAAAATGCCTGCTATCCGGAAGTTAAGGTGTCTGACATCAAGAATGCTACCAAGTCAGAATTATACCATTCTGAATGATTCTGGGATCTAGAATCAATGGACGGCTAAGTTCCAGAAAGTCAGGGTGGCAAAACTCTAGAATCCTTGCGTGTCTGAACTCGAGAGTCATTCAATGTCCACATTCCAGAACTCTGGATGTCTGAATTATAGAAGCACCAAATGTCTGCATTCTAGAATCGGAATGTGGCGGAATTCTAGAATACACAGCACGGTGGAATTCTAAAGTCCTAAAATGACTACTAGCCGAAAGTTAAGGTGTCTGATGACCAGTATGTTACTAGGTCAGCATTCTGCCGTTCTGAGAGATTCTGGGTTCTAGAATCAATGGACGGCAGAGATCTGGAATGTCAGGGTGTCCAAACTCTAGAATCCTTGCGTGTCTGAACTCGAGAGTCATTCAATGTCCACATTCCGGATCACAGGGTGTCTGAATTCCAGAAGCACCAAATGTCTGCATTCTAGAATCGGAATGTGGTAGAATTCTAGAATGCACAGCACGACGGAATTCTAAAGTCCTAAAATGCCTGCTATCTGGAAGTTAAGATGTCTGACATCCAGAATGTTACCACATCAGAATTATACCATTCTGAAACATTCTGGGATCTAGAATCAGTGGACGGCTGAGTTCCAGAATGTCAGGGTGGCAAAACTCTAGAATCCTGGCGTGTCTGAACTCGAGAGTCATTCAATGTCCACATTCCAGAACTCTGGATGTCTGAATTATAGAAGCACCAAATGTCTGCATTCTAGAATCGGAATGTGGCGGAATTCTAGAATGCACAGCACGGCGGAATTTTAAAGTCCTAAAATGCCTGCTATACGGAAGTCAAGGTGTCTGACATCCAGAATGTTACTAAGTCAGCATTCTACCGTTCTGAGAGATTCTGGGTTCTAGAATCAATGGATGGCAGAGTTCTGGAATGTCAGGGTGTTCAAACTCAAGAATACTTGCGTGTCTGAACTCGAGAGTCATTCAATGTCCACATTCCGCATCACAGGGTGTCTGAATTCCAGAAGCACCAAATGTCTGCATTCTAGAATCGGAATGTGGCGGAATTCTAGAATGCACAGCACGGCGGAATTTTAAAGTCCTAAAATGCCTGCTATCCGTAAGTTAATGTGTCTGACATCAAGAAGGCTACCGAGTCAGAATTATACCATTCTGAAAGATTCTGGGATCTAGAATCAATGGACGGCTGAGTTCCAGAATGTCAGGGTGGCAAAACTCTAGAATCCTGGCGTGTCTGAACTCGAGAGTCATTCAATGTCCACATTCCAGAACTCTGGATGTCTGAATTATAGAAGCACCAAATGTCTGCATTCTAGAATCGGAACGTGGCGGAATTCTAGAATGCACAGCACGGCAGAATTCTAAAGTCCTAAAATGCCTACTAGCCGAAAGTTAAGGTGTCTGATGACCAGAATGTTACTAGGTCAGCATTCTACCGTTCTGAGAGATTCTGGGTTCTAGAATCAATGGACGGCAGAGTTCTGGAATGTCAGGGTGTCCAAACTCTAGAACCCTTCAGTGTTTGAACTCGAGAGTAATTCAATTTCCATATTCCGGGTCACAGGGTGACTGAATTCCAGAAGCACCAAATGTCTGCATTCTAGAATCGGAATGTGGCGGAATTCTAGAATGCACAGCACGGCGGAATTCGAAAGTCCTAAAATGCCTGCTATCCGGAAATTAAGGTGTCTGACATCCAGAATGCTACCACGTCAGAATTATACCATTCTGAAACATTCTGGGATCTAGAATCAATGGACGGCTGAGTTCCAGAATGTCAGGGTGGCAAAACTCTAGAATCCTGGCGTGTCTGAACTCGACAGTCATTCAATGTCCACATTCCAGAACTCTGGATGTCTGAATTATAGAAGCACCAAATGTCTGCATTCTAGAAACGGAATGTGGCGGAATTCTAGAATGCACAGCACGGCGGAATTCTAAAGCCCTAAAATGCCTGCTATCCGGAAGTTAAGGTGTCTGACATCAAGAATGCTACCACGTCAGAATTATACCATTTTGAAACATTCTGGGATCTAGAATCAATGGACGGCTGAGTTCCAGAATGTCAGGGTGGCAAAACTCTAGAATCCTTGCGTGTCTGAACTCGAGAGTCATTCAACGTCCACATTCCAGAACTCTGGATGTGTGAATTATAGAAGCAAAAAATGTCTGCATTCTAGAATCGGAATGTGGCGGAATTCTAGAATGCACAGCACGGCGGAATTCTAAAGTCCTAAAATGCTTGCTATCCGGAAGTTAGGGTGTCTGACATCAAGAATGCTACCAAGTCAGAATTATACCATTCTGAAAGATTCTGGGATCTAGAATCAATGGACGGGTGAGTTCCAGAATGTCAGGGTGGCAAAATTCTAGAATCCTTGTGTGTCTGAACTCGAGAGTCATTCAATGTCCACATTCCAGAACTCTGGTTGTCTGAATTATAGAAGCACCAAATGTCTGCATTCTAGAATCGGAATGTGGCGGAATTCTAGAATGCACAGCACGGCGGAATTCTAAAGCCCTAAAATGCCTGCTATCCGGATGTTAAGGTGTCTGACATCAAGAATGCTACCAAGTCAGAATTATACCATTCTGAATCATTCTGGGATCTAGAATCAATGGGCGGCTGAGTTCCAGAATGTCAGGTTGGGAAAACTCTAGAATCATTGCGTGTCTGAACTCGAGAGTCATTCAATGTCCACATTCCAGAACTCTGGATGTCTGAATTATAGAAGCACCAAATGTCTGCATTCTAGAATCGGAATGTGGCGGAATACTAGAATGCACAGCACCGCGCCAATTCTAAAGTCCTAAAATGCCTGCTATCCGTAAGTTAATGTGTCTGACATCAAGAAGGCTACCGAGTCAGAATTATACCATTCTGAAAGATTCGGGGATCTAGAATCAATGGACGGCTGAGTTCCAGAATGTCAGGGTGGCAAAATTCTAGAATCCTTGTGTGTCTGAACTCGAGAGTCATTCAATGTCCACATTCCAGAACTCTGGATGTCTGAATTATAGAAGCACCAAATGTCTGCATTCTAGAATCAGAATGTGGCGGAATTCTAGAATGCACAGCACGGCGGAATTCTAAAGTCCTAAAATGCCTGCTATCCGGAAGTTAAGGTGTCTGACATCAAGAATGCTACCAAGTCAGAATTATACCATTCTGAATGATTCTGGGATCTAGAATCAATGGACGGCTAAGTTCCAGAAAGTCAGGGTGGCAAAACTCTAGAATCCTTGCGTGTCTGAACTCGAGAGTCATTCAATGTCCACATTCCAGAACTCTGGATGTCTGAATTATAGAAGCACCAAATGTCTGCATTCTAGAATCGGAATGTGGCGGAATTCTAGAATGCACAGCACGGCGGAATTCTAAAGTCCTAAAATGCCTACTAGCCGAAAGTTAAGGTGTCTGATGACCAGTATGTTACTAGGTCAGCATTCTGCCGTTCTGAGAGATTCTGGGTTCTAGAATCAATGGACGGCAGAGATCTGGAATGTCAGGGTGTCCAAACTCTAGAATCCTTGCGTGTCTGAACTCGAGAGTCATTCAATGTCCACATTCCGGATCACAGGGTGTCTGAATTCCAGAAGCACCAAATGTCTGCATTCTAGAATCGGAATGTGGTAGAATTCTAGAATGCACAGCACGACGGAATTCTAAAGTCCTAAAATGCCTGCTATCTGGAAGTTAAGATGTCTGACATCCAGAATGTTACCACATCAGAATTATACCATTCTGAAACATTCTGGGATCTAGAATCAGTGGACGGCTGAGTTCCAGAATGTCAGGGTGGCAAAACTCTAGAATCCTGGCGTGTCTGAACTCGAGAGTCATTCAATGTCCACATTCCAGAACTCTGGATGTCTGAATTATAGAAGCACCAAATGTCTGCATTCTAGAATCGGAATGTGGCGGAATTCTAGAATGCACAGCACGGCGGAATTTTAAAGTCCTAAAATGCCTGCTATACGGAAGTCAAGGTGTCTGACATCCAGAATGTTACTAAGTCAGCATTCTACCGTTCTGAGAGATTCTGGGTTCTAGAATCAATGGATGGCAGAGTTCTGGAATGTCAGGGTGTTCAAACTCAAGAATACTTGCGTGTCTGAACTCGAGAGTCATTCAATGTCCACATTCCGCATCACAGGGTGTCTGAATTCCAGAAGCACCAAATGTCTGCATTCTAGAATCGGAATGTGGCGGAATTCTAGAATGCACAGCACGGCGGAATTTTAAAGTCCTAAAATGCCTGCTATCGGGAAGTTAAGGTGTCTGACATCCAGAATGCTACCACGTCAGAATTATACCATTCTGAAAGATTCTGGGATCTAGAATCAATGGACGGCTGAGTTCCAGAATGTCAGGGTGGCAAAAATCTAGAATCCTTCCGTGTCTGAACTCGAGAGTCATTCAATGTCCACATTCCAGAACTCTGGATGTCTGAATTATAGAAGCACCAAATGTCTGCATTCTAGAATCGGAATGTGGCGGAATTCTAGAATGCACAGCACGGCGGAATTCGAAAGTCCTAAAATGCCTGCTATCCGGAAATTAAGATGTCTGACATCAAGAATGCTACCAAGTCAGAATTATACCATTCTGAAAGATTCTGGGATCTAGAATCAATGGACGGCTGAGTTCCAGAATGTCAGGGTGGCAAAACTCTAGAATCCTTGCCTGTCTGAACTCGAGAGTCATTCAATGTCCACATTCCAGAACTCTGGATGTCTGAATTATAGAAGCACCGAATGTCTGCATTCTGGAATCGGAATGTGGCGGAATTCTAGAATGCACAGCACGGCGGAATTCTAAAGTCCTAAAATGCCTACTAGCCGAAAGTTAAGGTGTCTGATGACCAGTATGTTACTAGGTCAGCATTCTACCGTTCTGAGAGATTCTGGGTTCTAGAATCAATGGACGGCAGAGATCTGGAATGTCAGGGTGTCCAAACTCTAGAATCCTTGTGTGTCTGAACTCGAGAGTCATTCAATGTCCACATTCCGGATCACAGGGTGTGTGAATTCCAGAAGCACCAAATGTCTGCATTCTAGAATGGGAATGTGCTGGAATTCTAGAATGCACAGCACGGCGGAATTCTAAAGTCCTAAAATGCCTGCTATCCGGAAGTTAAGGTGTCTGACATCCAGCATGGTACCACATCAGAATTATACCATTCTGAAACATTCTGGGATCTAGAATCAATGGACGGCTGAGTTCCAGAATGTCAGGGTGGCAAAACTCTAGAATCCTGGCGTGTCTGAACTCGAGAGTCATTCAATGTCCACATTCCAGAACTCTGGATGTCTGAAATATACAAGCACCAAATGTCTGCATTCTAGAATCGGAATGTGGCGGAATTCTAGAATGCACAGCACGGCGGAATTTTAAAGTCCTAAAATGCCTGCTATACGGAAGTCAAGGTGTCTGACGTCCAGAATGTTACCAAGTCAGCATTCTACCGTTCTGAGAAATTCTGGGTTCAAGAATCAAAGGATGGCAGAGTTCTGGAATGTCAGGTTGTTCAAACTCAAGAATACTTGCGTGTCTGAACTCGAGAGTCATTCAATGTCCACATTCCCCATCACAGGGTGTCTGAATTCCAGAAGCAACAAATGTCTGCATTCTAGAATCGGAATGTTGCGGAATTATAGAATGCACAGCACGGCGGAATTCGAAAGTCCTAAAATGCCTGCTATCCGGAAGTTAAGGTGTCTGAAATCCAGAATGCTACCACGTCAGAATTATACCATTCTGAAAGATTCTGGGATCTAGAATCAATGGACGGCTGAGTTCCAGAATGTCAGGGTTTCCAAACTCTAGAATCCTTGCATGTCTGAACTCGAGAGTCATTCAATATCCACATTCCAGGACTCTGGATGTCTGAAATATAGAAGCACCAAATGTCTGCATTCTAGAATCGGAATGTGGCGGAATTCTAGAATGCACAGCCCAGCAGAATTCTGAAGTCCTAAAATGCCTGATATTCGGAAGTTAAGGAGTCTGACATCCAGAATGTTACTAGGTCAGCATTCTACCGTTCTGAGAGATTCTGGGTTCTAGAATCAATGGACGGCAGAGTTCTGGAATGTCAGGGTGTCCAAACTCTAAAATCCTTCCGTGTCTGAACTCCTGAGTCATTCAATGTCCACATTCCGGATCACAGGGTGTCTGAATTCCAGAAACACCAAATGTCTGCATTCTAGAAGCGGAATGTGGCGGAATTCTAGAATGCACAGCCCGGCGGAATTCGAAAGTCCTAAAATGCCTGCTATCGGGAAGTTAAGGTGTCTGACATCCAGAATGCAACCACGTCAGAATTATACCATTCTGAAAGATTCTGGGATGAAGAATCAATGGACGGCTGAGTTCCAGAATGTCAGGGTGGCAAAATTCTAGAATCCTTGCGTTTCTGAACTCGAGAGTCATTCAATGTCCACATTCCAGAACTCTGGATGTCTGAAATATAGAAGCACCAAATGTCTGCATTCTAGAATCGGAACGTGGCGGAATTCTAGAATGCACAGCACGGCGGAATTCTAAAGTCCTAAAATGCCTACTAGCCGAAAGTTAAGGTGTCTGATGACGAGAATGTTACTAGGTCAGCATTCTACCGTTCTGAGAGATTCTGGGTTCTAGAATCAATGGACGGCAGAGTTCTGGAATGTCAGGATGTCCAAACTCTAGAACCCTTCAGTGTTTGAAATCGAGAGTTATTCAATTTCCATATTCCGGGTCACAGGGTGACTGAATTCCAGAAGAACCAAATGTCTGCATTCTAGAATCGGAATGTGGCGGAATTCTAGAATGCACAGCACAGCGGAATTCGAAAGTCCTAAAATGCCTGCTATCCGGAAGTTAAGGTGTCTGACATCCAGAATGCTACCACGTCAGAATTATACCATTCTGAAACATTCTGGGATCTAGAATCAATGGACGGGTGAGTTCCAGAATGTCAGGGTGGCAAAACTCTAGAATCCTGGCGTGTCTGAACTCGAGAGTCATTCAATGTCCACATTCCGGAACTCTGGATGTCTGAATTATAGAAGCACCAAATGTCTGCATTCTAGAATCGGAATGTGGCGGAATTCTAGAATGCACAGCACGGCGGAATTCTAAAGCCCTAAAATGCCTGCTATCCGGAAGTTAAGGTGTCTGACATCAAGAGTGCTACCAAGTCAGAATTATAACATTCTGAAAGATTCTGGGATCTAGAATCAATGGACGGCTGAGTTCCAGAATGTCAGGGTGGCAAAAGTCTAGAATCCTTGCGTGTCTGAACTCGAGAGTCATTCAATGTCCACATTCCAGAACTCTGGATGTCTGAATTAGAGAAGCGCAAAATGTCTGCATTCCAGAATCGGAATGTTGCGGAATTCTGGAATGCACAGCACGGCGGAATTCTAAAGTCCTAAAATGCCTGTAATCCGGAAGTTAAGGTGTCTGACATCAAGAATGCTACCAAGTCAGAATTATACCATTCTGAAAGATTCTGGGATCTAGAATCAATGGACGGCTGAGTTCCAGAATGTCAGGTTGGGAAAACTCTAGAATCATTGCGTGTCTGAACTCGAGAGTCATTCAATGTCCACATTCCAGAACTCTGGATGTCTGAATTATAGAAGCACCAAATGTCTGCATTCTAGAATCGGAATGTGGCGGAATTCTAGAATACACAGCACGGCGGAATTCTAAAGTCCTAAAATGACTACTAGCCGAAAGTTAAGGTGTCTGATGACCAGTATGTTACTAGGTCAGCATTCTACCGTTCTGAGAGATTCTGGGTTCTAGAATCAATGGACGGCAGAGATCTGGAATGTCAGGGTGTCCAAACTCTAGAATCCTTGCGTGTCTGAACTCGAGAGTCATTCAATGTCCACATTCCGGATCACAGGGTGTCTGAATTCCTGAAGCACCAAATGTCTGCATTCTAGAATCGGAATGTGGCGGAATTCTAGAATGCACAGCACGGCGGAATTCGAAAGTCCTAAAATGCCTGCTATCCGGAAGTTAAGGTGTCTGACATCCAGAATGCTACCACGTCAGAATTATACCATTCTGAAACATTCTGGGATCTAGAATCAATGGACGGCTGAGTTCCAGAATGTCAGGGTGGCAAAACTCTAGAATCCTGGCGTGTCTGAACTCGACAGTCATTCAATGTCCACATTCCAGAACTCTGGATGTCTGAATTATAGAAGCACCAAATGTCTGCATTCTAGAAACGGAATGTGGCGGAATTCTAGAATGCACAGCACGGCGGAATTCTAAAGCCCTAAAATGCCTGCTATCCGGAAGTTAAGGTGTCTGACATCAAGAATGCTACCACGTCAGAATTATACCATTTTGAAACATTCTGGGATCTAGAATCAATGGACGGCTGAGTTCCAGAATGTCAGGGTGGCAAAACTCTAGAATCCTTGCGTGTCTGAACTCGAGAGTCATTCAACGTCCACATTCCAGAACTCTGGATGTGTGAATTATAGAAGCAAAAAATGTCTGCATTCTAGAATCGGAATGTGGCGGAATTCTAGAATGCACAGCACGGCGGAATTCTAAAGTCCTAAAATGCCTGCTATCCGGAAGTTAAGGTGTCTGACATCAAGAATGCTACCAAGTCAGAATTATACCATTCTGAAAGATTCTGGGATCTAGAATCAATGGACGGGTGAGTTCCAGAATGTCAGGGTGGCAAAATTCTAGAATCCTTGTGTGTCTGAACTCGAGAGTCATTCAATGTCCACATTCCAGAACTCTGGTTGTCTGAATTATAGAAGCACCAAATGTCTGCATTCTAGAATCGGAATGTGGCGGAATTCTAGAATGCACAGCACGGCGGAATTCTAAAGCCCTAAAATGCCTGCTATCCGGATGTTAAGGTGTCTGACATCAAGAATGCTACCAAGTCAGAATTATACCATTCTGAATCATTCTGGGATCTAGAATCAATGGACGGCTGAGTTCCAGAATGTCAGGTTGGGAAAACTCTAGAATCATTGCGTGTCTGAACTCGAGAGTCATTCAATGTCCACATTCCAGAACTCTGGATGTCTGAATTATAGAAGCACCAAATGTCTGCATTCTAGAATCGGAATGTGGCGGAATACTAGAATGCACAGCACCGCGCCAATTCTAAAGTCCTAAAATGCCTGCTATCCGTAAGTTAATGTGTCTGACATCAAGAAGGCTACCGAGTCAGAATTATACCATTCTGAAAGATTCGGGGATCTAGAATCAATGGACGGCTGAGTTCCAGAATGTCAGGGTGGCAAAATTCTAGAATCCTTGTGTGTCTGAACTCGAGAGTCATTCAATGTCCACATTCCAGAACTCTGGATGTCTGAATTATAGAAGCACCAAATGTCTGCATTCTAGAATCAGAATGTGGCGGAATTCTAGAATGCACAGCACGGCGGAATTCTAAAGTCCTAAAATGCCTGCTATCCGGAAGTTAAGGTGTCTGACATCAAGAATGCTACCAAGTCAGAATTATACCATTCTGAATGATTCTGGGATCTAGAATCAATGGACGGCTAAGTTCCAGAATGTCAGGGTGGCAAAACTCTAGAATCCTTGCGTGTCTGAACTCGAGAGTCATTCAATGTCCACATTCCAGAACTCTGGATGTCTGAATTATAGAAGCACCAAATGTCTGCATTCTAGAATCGGAATGTGGCGGAATTCTAGAATACACAGCACGGTGGAATTCTAAAGTCCTAAAATGACTACTAGCCGAAAGTTAAGGTGTCTGATGACCAGTATGTTACTAGGTCAGCATTCTGCCGTTCTGAGAGATTCTGGGTTCTAGAATCAATGGACGGCAGAGATCTGGAATGTCAGGGTGTCCAAACTCTAGAATCCTTGCGTGTCTGAACTCGAGAGTCATTCAATGTCCACATTCCGGATCACAGGGTGTCTGAATTCCAGAAGCACCAAATGTCTGCATTCTAGAATCGGAATGTGGTAGAATTCTAGAATGCACAGCACGGCGGAATTCTAAAGTCCTAAAATGCCTGCTATCTGGAAGTTAAGATGTCTGACATCCAGAATGTTACCACATCAGAATTATACCATTCTGAAACATTCTGGGATCTAGAATCAATGGACGGCTGAGTTCCAGAATGTCAGGGTGGCAAAACTCTAGAATCCTGGCGTGTCTGAACTCGAGAGTCATTCAATGTCCACATTCCAGAACTCTGGATGTCTGAATTATAGAAGCACCAAATGTCTGCATTCTAGAATCGGAATGTGGCGGAATTCTAGAATGCACAGCACGGCGGAATTTTAAAGTCCTAAAATGCCTGCTATACGGAAGTCAAGGTGTCTGACATCCAGAATGTTACTAAGTCAGCATTCTACCGTTCTGAGAAATTCTGGGTTCTAGAATCAATGGATGGCAGAGTTCTGGAATGTCAGGGTGTTCAAACGCAAGAATACTTGCGTGTCTGAACTCGAGAGTCATTCAATGTCCACATTCCGCATCACAGGGTGTCTGAATTCCAGAAGCACCAAATGTCTGCATTCTAGAATCGGAATGTGGCGGAATTCTAGAATGCACAGCACGGCGGAATTTTAAAGTCCTAAAATGCCTGCTATCGGGAAGTTAAGGTGTCTGACATCCAGAATGCTACCACGTCAGAATTATACCATTCTGAAAGATTCTGGGATCTAGAATCAATGGACGGCTGAGTTCCAGAATGTCAGGGTGGCAAAAATCTAGAATCCTTCCGTGTCTGAACTCGAGAGTCATTCAATGTCCACATTCCAGAACTCTGGATGTCTGAATTATAGAAGCACCAAATGTCTGCATTCTAGAATCGGAATGTGGCGGAATTCTAGAATGCACAGCACGGCGGAATTCTAAAGCCCTAAAATGCCTGCTATCCGGAAGTTAAGGTGTCTGACATCAAGAGTGCTACCAAGTCAGAATTATAACATTCTGAAAGATTCTGGGATCTAGAATCAATGGACGGCTGAGTTCCAGAATGTCAGGGTGGCAAAAGTCTAGAATCCTTGCGTGTCTGAACTCGAGAGTCATTCAATGTCCACATTCCAGAACTCTGGATGTCTGAATTAGAGAAGCGCAAAATGTCTGCATTCTAGAATCGGAATGTGGCGGAATTCTAGAATACACAGCACGGCGGAATTCTAAAGTCCTAAAATGACTACTAGCCGAAAGTTAAGGTGTCTGATGACCAGTATGTTACTAGGTCAGCATTCTACCGTTCTGAGAGATTCTGGGTTCTAGAATCAATGGACGGCAGAGATCTGGAATGTCAGGGTGTCCAAACTCTAGAATCCTTGCGTGTCTGAACTCGAGAGTCATTCAATGTCCACATTCCGGATCACAGGGTGTCTGAATTCCTGAAGCACCAAATGTCTGCATTCTAGAATCGGAATGTGGCGGAATTCTAGAATGCACAGCACGGCGGAATTCGAAAGTCCTAAAATGCCTGCTATCCGGAAGTTAAGGTGTCTGACATCCAGAATGCTACCACGTCAGAATTATACCATTCTGAAACATTCTGGGATCTAGAATCAATGGACGGCTGAGTTCCAGAATGTCAGGGTGGCAAAACTCTAGAATCCTGGCGTGTCTGAACTCGACAGTCATTCAATGTCCACATTCCAGAACTCTGGAGGTCTGAATTATAGAAGCACCAAATGTCTGCTTTCTAGAAACGGAATGTGGCGGAATTCTAGAATGCACAGCACGGCGGAATTCTAAAGCCCTAAAATGCCTGCTATCCGGAAGTTAAGGTGTCTGACATCAAGAATGCTACCACGTCAGAATTATAACATTTTGAAACATTCTGGGATCTAGAATCAATGGACGGCTGAGTTCCAGAATGTCAGGGTGGCAAAACTCTAGAATCCTTGCGTGTCTGAACTCGAGAGTCATTCAACGTCCACATTCCAGAACTCTGGATGTGTGAATTATAGAAGCAAAAAATGTCTGCATTCTAGAATCGGAATGTGGCGGAATTCTAGAATGCACAGCACGGCGGAATTCTAAAGTCCTAAAATGCTTGCTATCCGGAAGTTAAGGTGTCTGACATCAAGAATGCTACCAAGTCAGAATTATACCATTCTGAAAGATTCTGGGATCTAGAATCAATGGACGGGTGAGTTCCAGAATGTCAGGGTGGCAAAATTCTAGAATCCTTGTGTGTCTGAACTCGAGAGTCATTCAATGTCCACATTCCAGAACTCTGGTTGTCTGAATTATAGAAGCACCAAATGTCTGCATTCTAGAATCGGAATGTGGCGGAATTCTAGAATGCACAGCACGGCGGAATTCTAAAGCCCTAAAATGCCTGCTATCCGGATGTTAAGGTGTCTGACATCAAGAATGCTACCAAGTCAGAATTATACCATTCTGAATCATTCTGGGATCTAGAATCAATGGACGGCTGAGTTCCAGAATGTCAGGTTGGGAAAACTCTAGAATCATTGCGTGTCTGAACTCGAGAGTCATTCAATGTCCACATTCCAGAACTCTGGATGTCTGAATTATAGAAGCACCAAATGTCTGCATTCTAGAATCGGAATGTGGCGGAATACTAGAATGCACAGCACCGCGCCAATTCTAAAGTCCTAAAATGCCTGCTATCCGTAAGTTAATGTGTCTGACATCAAGAAGGCTACCGAGTCAGAATTATACCATTCTGAAAGATTCGGGGATCTAGAATCAATGGACGGCTGAGTTCCAGAATGTCAGGGTGGCAAAATTCTAGAATCCTTGTGTGTCTGAACTCGAGAGTCATTGAATGTCCACATTCCAGAACTCTGGATGTCTGAATTATAGAAGCACCAAATGTCTGCATTCTAGAATCAGAATGTGGCGGAATTCTAGAATGCACAGCACGGCGGAATTCTAAAGTCCTAAAATGCCTGCTATCCGGAAGTTAAGGTGTCTGACATCCAGAATGCAACCACGTCAGAATTATACCATTCTGAAAGATTCTGGGATCAAGAATCAATGGACGGCTGAGTTCCAGAATGTCAGGGTGGCAAAACTCTAGAATCCTTGCGTTTCTGAACTCGAGAGTCATTCAATGTCCACATTCCAGAACTCTGGATGTCTGAATTATAGAAGCACCAAATGTCTGCATTCTAGAATCGGAACGTGGCGGAATTCTAGAATGCACAGCACGGCGGAATTCTAAAGTCCTAAAATGCCTACTAGCCGAAAGTTAAGGTGTCTGATGACGAGAATGTTACTAGGTCAGCATTCTACCGTTCTGAGAGATTCTGGGTTCTAGAATCAATGGACGGCAGAGTTCTGGAATGTCAGGATGTCCAAACTCTAGAACCCTTCAGTGTTTGAAATCGAGAGTTATTCAATTTCCATATTCCGGGTCACAGGGTGACTGAATTCCAGAAGAACCAAATGTCTGCATTCTAGAATCGGAATGTGGCGGAATTCTAGAATGCACAGCACGGCGGAATTCGAAAGTCCTAAAATGCCTGCTATCCGGAAGTTAAGGTGTCTGACATCCAGAATGCTACCACGTCAGAATTATACCATTCTGAAACATTCTGGGATCTAGAATCAATGGACGGGTGAGTTCCAGAATGTCAGGGTGGCAAAACTCTAGAATCCTGGCGTGTCTGAACTCGAGAGTCATTCAATGTCCACATTCCGGAACTCTGGATGTCTGAATTATAGAAGCACCAAATGTCTGCATTCTAGAATCGGAATGTGGCGGAATTCTAGAATGCACAGCACGGCGGAATTCTAAAGCCCTAAAATGCCTGCTATCCGGAAGTTAAGGTGTCTGACATCAAGAGTGCTACCAAGTCAGAATTATAACATTCTGAAAGATTCTGGGATCTAGAATCAATGGACTGCTGAGTTCCAGAATGTCAGGGTGGCAAAAGTCTAGAATCCTTGCGTGTCTGAACTCGAGAGTCATTCAATGTCCACATTCCAGAACTCTGGATGTCTGAATTAGAGAAGCGCAAAATGTCTGCATTCCAGAATCGGAATGTTGTGCAATTCTGGAATGCACAGCACGGCGGAATTCTAAAGTCCTAAAATGCCTGTAATCCGGAAGTTAAGGTGTCTGACATCAAGAATGCTACCAAGTCAGAATTATACCATTCTGAATCATTCTGGGATCTAGAATCAATGGACGGCTGAGTTCCAGAATGTCAGGTTGGGAAAACTCTAGAATCATTGCGTGTCTGAACTCGAGAGTCATTCAATGTCCACATTCCAGAACTCTGGATGTCTGAATTATAGAAGCACCAAATGTCTGCATTCTAGAATCGGAATGTGGCGGAATTCTAGAATACACAGCACGGCGGAATTCTAAAGTCCTAAAATGACTACTAGCCGAAAGTTAAGGTGTCTGATGACCAGTATGTTACTAGGTCAGCATTCTACCGTTCTGAGAGATTCTGGGTTCTAGAATCAATGGACGGCAGAGATCTGGAATGTCAGGGTGTCCAAACTCTAGAATCCTTGCGTGTCTGAACTCGAGAGTCATTCAATGTCCACATTCCGGATCACAGGGTGTCTGAATTCCTGAAGCACCAAATGTCTGCATTCTAGAATCGGAATGTGGTAGAATTCTAGAATGCACGGCATGGCGGAATTCTAAAGTCCTAAAATGCCTGCTATCTGGAAGTTAAGATGTCTGACATCCAGAATGGTACCACATCAGAATTATACCATTCTGAAACATTCTGGGATCTAGAATCAGTGGACGGCTGAGTTCCAGAATGTCAGGGTGGCAAAACTCTAGAATCCTGCCGTGTCTGAACTCGAGAGTCATTCAATGTCCACATTCCAGAACTCTGCATGTCTGAATTATAGAAGCACCAAATGTCTGCATTCTAGAATCGGAATGTGGCGGAATTCTAGAATGCACAGCACGGCGGAATTTTAAAGTCCTAAAATGCCTGCTATATGGAAGTCAAGGTGTCTGACATCCAGAATGTTACTAAGTCAGCATTCTACCGTTCTGAGAGATTCTGAGTTCTAGAATCAATGGATGGCAGAGTTCTGGAATGTCAGGGTGTTCAAACTCAAGAATACTTGCGTGTCTGAACTCGAGAGTCATTCAATGTCCACATTCCGCATCACAGGGTGTCTGAATTCCAGAAGCACCGAATGTCTGCATTCTAGAATCGGAATGTGGCGGAATTCTAGAATGCACAGCACGGCGGAATTTTAAAGTCCTAAAATGCCTGCTATCCGGAAGTTAAGGTGTCTGACATCCAGAATGCTACCACGTCAGAATTATACCATTCGGAAAGATTCTGGGATCTAGAATCAATGGACGGCTGAGTTCCAGAATGTCAGGGATTCCAAACTCTAGAATCCTTGCGTGTCTGAACTCGAGAGTCATTCAATGTCCACATTCCAGAACTCTGAATGTCTGAATTATAGAAGCACCAAATGTCTGCATTCTAGAATCGGAATGTGGCGGAATTCTAGAATGCACAGCACGGCGGAATTCGAAAGTCCTAAAATGCCTGCTATCTGGAAGTTAAGGTGTCTGACATCCAGAATTCTACCACGTCAGAATTATACCATTCTGAAACATTCTGGGATCTAGAATCAATGGATGGCTGAGTTCCAGAATGTCAGGGTGGCAAAACTCTAGAATCCTGGCGTGTCTGAACTCGAGAGTCATTCAATGTCCACATTCCAGAACTCTGGATGTCTGAATTATAGAAGCAACAAATGTCTGCATTCTAGAATCGGAATGTGGCGGAATTCTAGAATGCACAGCACGGCGGAATTCTATAGTCCTAAAATGCCTGCTATCCGGAAGTTAAGGTGTCTGACATCAAGAATGCTACCACGTCAGAATTATACCATTCTGAAACATTCTGGGATCTAGAATCAATGGACGGCTGAGTTCCAGAATGTCAGGCTGGCAAAACTCTAGAATCCTTGCGTGTCTGAACTCGAGAGTCATTCAATGTCCACATTCCAGAACTCTGGATGTCTGAATTATAGAAGCACCAAATGTCTGCATTCTAGAATCGGAATGTGGCGGAATTCTAGAATGCACAGCACGGCGGAATTCTAAAGTCCTAAAATGCCTGCTATCCGGAAGTTAAGGTGTCTGACATCAAGAATGCTACCAAGTCAGAATTATACCATTCTGAAAGATTCTGGGATCTAGAATCAATGGACGGCTGAGTTCCAGAATGTCAGGGTGGCAAAATTCTAGAATCCTTGTGTGTCTGAACTCGAGAGTCATTCAATGTCCACATTCCAGAACTCTGGATGTCTGAATTATAGAAGCACCAAATGTCTGCATTCTAGAATCGGAATGTGGTAGAATTCTAGAATGCACAGCACGACAGAATTCTAAAGTTCCAAAATGCCTGCTATTCGGAAGTTAAGGTGTCTGACATCCAGAATGTTACTAGGTCAGCATTCTACCGTTCTGAGAGATTCTGGGTTCTAGAATCAATAGACGGCAGAGTTCTGGAATGTCAGGGTGTCCAAACTCTAGAATCCTTCCGTGTCTGAACTCGTGAGTCATTCAATGTCCACATTCCGGATAACAGGGTGTCTGAATTCCAGAAGCACCAAATGTCTGCATTCTAGAATCGGAATGTGGCGGAATTCTAGAATGCACAGCACGGCGGAATTCTAAAGTCCTAAAATGCCTGCTATCGGGAAGTTAAGGTGTCTGAAATCCAGAATGCTACCACGTCAGAATTATACCATTCTGAAAGATTCTGGGATCTAGAATCAATGGACGGCTGAGTTCCAGAATGTCAGGGTGTCAAAACTCTAGAATCCTTGCGTGTCTGAACTCGAGAGTCATTCAATGTCCACATTCCAGAACTCTGGATGTCTGAATTATAGAAGCACCAAATGTCTGCATTCTAGAAACGGAATGTGGCGGAATTCTAGAATGCACAGCACGGCGGAATTCTAAACCCCTAAAATGCCTGCTATCCGGAAGTTAAGGTGTCTGACATCAAGAATGCTACCACGTCAGAATTATACCATTTTGAAACATTCTGGGATCTAGAATAAATGGACGGCTGAGTTCCAGAATGTCAGGGTGGCAAAACTCTAGAATCCTTGCGTGTCTGAACTCGAGCGTCATTCAACCTCCAGATTCCAGAACTCTGGATGTGTGAATTATAGAAGCAAAAAATGTCTGCATTCTAGAATCAGAATGTGGCGGAATTCTGGAATGCACAGCACGGCGGAATTCTAAAGTCCTAAAATGCCTGCTATCCGGAAGTTAAGGTGTCTGACATCAAGAATGCTACCAAGTCAGAATTATACCATTCTGAAAGATTCTGGGATCTAGAATCAATGGACGGGTGAGTTCCAGAATGTCAGGGTGGCAAAATTCTAGAATCCTTGTGTGTCTGAACTCGAGAGTCATTCAATGTCCACATTCCAGAACTCTGGTTGTCTGAATTATAGAAGCACCAAATGTCTGCATTCTAGAATCGGAATGTGGCGGAATTCTAGAATGCACAGCACGGCGGAATTCTAAAGCCCTAAAATGCCTGCTATCCGGAAGTTAAGGTGTCTGACATCAAGAGTGCTACCAAGTCAGAATTATAACATTCTGAAAGATTCTGGGATCTAGAATCAATGGACGGCTGAGTTCCAGAATGTCAGGGTGGCAAAAGTCTAGAATCCTTGCGTGTCTGAACTCGAGAGTCATTCAATGTCCACATTCCAGAACTCTGGATGTCTGAATTATAGAAGCGCAAAATGTCTGCATTCCAGAATCGGAATGTTGCGGAATTCTGGAATGCACAGCACGGCGGAATTCTAAAGTCCTAAAATGCCTGTAATCCGGAAGTTAAGGTGTCTGACATCAAGAATGCTACCAAGTCAGAATTATACCATTCTGAATCATTCTGGGATCTAGAATCAATGGACGGCTGAGTTCCAGAATGTCAGGTTGGGAAAACTCTAGAATCATTGCGTGTCTGAACTCGAGAGTCATTCAATGTCCACATTCCAGAACTCTGGATGTCTGAATTATAGAAGCACCAAATGTCTGCATTCTAGAATCGGAATGTGGCGGAATACTAGAATGCACAGCACCGCGCCAATTCTAAAGTCCTAAAATGCCTGCTATCCGGAAGTTAATGTGTCTGACATCAAGAAGGCTACCGAGTCAGAATTATACCATTCTGAAAGATTCGGGGATCTAGAATCAATGGACGGCTGAGTACCAGAATGTCAGGGTGGCAAAATTCTAGAATCCTTGTGTGTCTGAACTCGAGATTCATTCAATGTCCACATTCCAGAACTCTGGATGTCTGAATTATAGAAGCACCAAATGTCTGCATTCTAGAATCGGAATGTGGCGGAATTCTAGAATGCACAGCAAGGCGGAATTCTAAAGTCCTAAAATGCCTGCTATCCGGAAGTTAAGGTGTCTGACATCAAGAATGCTACCAAGTCAGAATTATACCATTCTGAAAGATTCTGGGATCTAGAATCAATGGACGGCTGAGTTCCAGAATGTCAGGGTGGCAAAACTCTAGAATCCTTGCGTGTCTGAACTCGAGAGTCATTCAATGTCCACATTCCAGAACTCTGGATGTCTGAATTATAGAAGCACCAAATGTCTGCATTCTAGAATCGGAATGTGGCGGAATTCTAGAATACACAGCACGGTGGAATTCTAAAGTCCTAAAATGACTACTAGCCGAAAGTTAAGGTGTCTGATGACCAGTATGTTACTAGGTCAGCATTCTACCGTTCTGAGAGATTCTGGGTTCTAGAATCAATGGACGGCAGAGATCTGGAATGTCAGGGTGTCCAAACTCTAGAATCCTTGCGTGTCTGAACTCGAGAGTCATTCAATGTCCACATTCCGGATCACAGGGTGTCTGAATTCCTGAAGCACCAAATGTCTGCATTCTAGAATCGGAATGTGGTAGAATTCTAGAATGCACGGCACGGCGGAATTCTAAAGTCCTAAAATGCCTGCTATCTGGAAGTTAAGATGTCTGACATCCAGAATGGTACCACATCAGAATTATACCATTCTGAAACATTCTGGGATCTAGAATCAGTGGACGGCTGAGTTCCAGAATGTCAGGGTGGCAAAACTCTAGAATCCTGCCGTGTCTGAACTCGAGAGTCATTCAATGTCCACATTCCAGAACTCTGCATGTCTGAATTATAGAAGCACCAAATGTCTGCATTCTAGAATCGGAATGTGGCGGAATTCTAGAATGCACAGCACGGCGGAATTTTAAAGTCCTAAAATGCCTGCTATACGGAAGTCAAGGTGTCTGACATCCAGAATGTTACTAAGTCAGCATTCTACCGTTCTGAGAGATTCTGAGTTCTAGAATCAATGGATGGCAGAGTTCTGGAATGTCAGGGTGTTCAAACTCAAGAATACTTGCGTGTCTGAACTCGAGAGTCATTCAATGTCCACATTCCGCATCACAGGGTGTCTGAATTCCAGAAGCACCAAATGTCTGCATTCTAGAATCGGAATGTGGCGGAATTCTAGAATGCACAGCACGGCGGAATTTTAAAGTCCTAAAATGCCTGCTATCCGGAAGTTAAGGTGTCTGACATCCAGAATGCTACCACGTCAGAATTATACCATTCGGAAAGATTCTGGGATCTAGAATCAATGGACGGCTGAGTTCCAGAATGTCAGGGTTTCCAAACTCTTGAATCCTTGCATGTCTGAACTCGAGAGTCATTCAATATCCACATTCCAGGAATCTGGATGTCTGAAATATAGAAGCACCAAATGTCTGCATTCTAGAATCGGAATGTGGTAGAATTCTAGAATGCACAGCACGACAGAATTCTAAAGTCCTAAAATGCCTGCTATTCGGAAGTTAAGGTGTCTGACATCCAGAATGTTACTAGGTCAGCATTCTACCGTTCTGAGAGATTCTGGGTTCTAGAATCAATGGACGGCAGAGTTCTGGAATGTCAGGGTGTCCAAACTCTAGAATCCTTCCGTGTCTGAACTCATGAGTCATTCAATGTCCACATTCTGGATCACAGGGTGTCTGAATTCCAGAAGCACCAAATGTCTGCATTCTAGAATCGGAACGTGGCGGAATTCTAGAATGCACAGCACGGTGGAATTCTAAATTCCTAAAATGCCTGCTATCCGGAAGTTAAGGTGTCTGACATCAAGAATGCTACCAAGTCAGAATTATACCATTCTGAAAGATTCTGGGATCTAGAATCAATGGACGGCTGAGTTCCAGAATGTCAGGGATTCCAAACTCTAGAATCCTTGCGTGTCTGAACTCGAGAGTCATTCAATGTCCACATTCCAGAACTCTGAATGTCTGAATTATAGAAGCACCAAATGTCTGCATTCTAGAATCGGAATGTGGCGGAATTCTAGAATGCACAGCACGGCGGAATTCGAAAGTCCTAAAATGCCTGCTATCTGGAAGTTAAGGTGTCTGACATCCAGAATTCTACCACGTCAGATTTATACCATTCTGAAACATTCTGGGATCTAGAATCAATGGATGGCTGAGTTCCAGAATGTCAGGGTGGCAAAACTCTAGAATCCTGGCGTGTCTGAACTCGAGAGTCATTCAATGTCCACATTCCAGAACTCTGGATATCTGAATTATAGAAGCAACAAATGTCTGCATTCTAGAATCGGAATGTGGCGGAATTCTAGAATGCACAGCACGGCGGAATTCTAAAGTCCTAAAATGCCTGCTATCCGGAAGTTAAGGTGTCTGACATCAAGAATGCTACCACGTCAGAATTATACCATTCTGAAACATTCTGGGATCTAGAATCAATGGACGGCTGAGTTCCAGAATGTCAGGCTGGCAAAACTCTAGAATACTTGCGTGTCTGAACTCGAGAGTCATTCAATGTCCACATTCCAGAACTCTGGATGTCTGAATTATAGAAGCACCAAATGTCTGCATTCTAGAATCGGAATGTGGCGGAATTCTAGAATGCACAGCACGGCGGAATTCTAAAGTCCTAAAATGCCTGCTATCCGGAAGTTAAGGTGTCTGACATCAAGAATGCTACCAAGTCAGAATTATACCATTCTGAAAGATTCTGGGATCTAGAATCAATGGACGGCTGAGTTCCAGAATGTCAGGGTGAAAAATTCTAGAATCCTTGTGTGTCTGAACTCGAGAGTCATTCAATGTCCACATTCCAGAACTCTGGATGTCTGAATTATAGAAGCACCAAATGTCTGCATTCTAGAATCGGAATGTGGTAGAATTCTAGAATGCACAGCACGACAGAATTCTAAAGTTCCAAAATGCCTGCTATTCGGAAGTTAAGGTGTCTGACATCCAGAATGTTACTAGGTCAGCATTCTACCGTTCTGAGAGATTCTGGGTTCTAGAATCAATAGACGGCAGAGTTCTGGAATGTCAGGGTGTCCAAACTCTAGAATCCTTCCGTGTCTGAACTCGTGAGTCATTCAATGTTCACATTCCGGATAACAGGGTGTCTGAATTCCAGAAGCACCAAATGTCTGCATTCTAGAATCGGAATGTGGCGGAATTCTAGAATGCACAGCACGGCAGAATTCTAAAGTCCTAAAATGCCTGCTATCGGGAAGTTAAGGTGTCTGAAATCCAGAATGCTACCACGTCAGAATTATACCATTCTGAAAGATTCTGGGATCTAGAATCAATGGACGGCTGAGTTCCAGAATGTCAGGGTGTCAAAACTCTAGAATCCTTGTGTGTCTGAACTCGAGAGTCATTCAATGTCCACATTCCAGAACTCTGGATATCTGAATTATAGAAGCACCAAATGTCTGCATTCTTGAATCGGAATGTGGCGGAATTCTAGAATGCACAGCAAGGCGAAACTCTAAAATCCTAAAATGCCTGCTATCCGGAAGTTAAGGTGTCTGACATCAAGAATGCTACCAAGTTGGAATTATACCATTCTGAAAGATTCTGGGATCTAGAATCAATGGACGGCTGAGTTCCAGAATATCAGGGTGGTAAAACTCTAGAATCCTGGCGTGTCTGAACTCGAGACTCATTCAATGTCCACATTCCAGAACTCTGGATGTCTGAATTATAGAAGCACCAAATGTCTGCATTCTAGAATCGGAATGTGGCGGAATTCTATAATGCACAGCACGGCGGAATTCTAAAGTCCTAATATGCCAACTAGCCGAAAGTTAAGGTGTCTGATAACCGGTATGTTCCTAGGTCAGCATTCTACCGTTCTGAGAGATTCTGGGTTCTAGAATCAATGCACGGCAGAGATCTGGAATGTCAGGGTGTCCAAACTCTAGAATACTTGCATGTCTGAACTCGAGAGTCATTCAATGTCCACATTCCGGATCACAGGGTGTCTGAATTCCAGAAGCAGCAAATGTCTGCATTCTAGAATCGGAATGTGGTAGAATTCTAGAATGCACAGCACGGTAGAATTCTAAAGTCCTAAAATGCCTGCTATCCGGAAGTTAAGATGTCTGACATCCAGAGTGGTACCACATCAGAATTATACCATTCTGAAACATTCTGGGATCTAGAATCAATGGACGGGTGAGTTCCAGAATGTCAGGGTGGCAAAACTCTAGAATCCTGGCATGTCTGAACTCGAGAGTCATTCAATGTCCACATTCCAGAACTCTGGATGTCTGAATTATAGAAGAACCAAATGTCTGCATTCTAGAATCGGAATGTGGCGGAATTCTAGAATGCACAGCACGGCGGATTTCTAAAATCCTAAAATGCCTGCTATCCGGAAGTTAAGGTGTCTGACATCCAGAATGTTACTAGGTCAGCCTTCTACCGTTCTGAGAGATTCTGGGTTCTAAAATCAATGGACGGCAGAGTTCTGGAATGTCAGGGTGACAAAACTCTAGAATCCTTCCGTGTCTGAACTCGTGAGTCATTCAATGTCCACATTCCGGATCACAGGGTGTCTGAATTCCAGAAGCACCAAATGTCTGCATTGTAGAATCGGAATGTGGCGGAATTCTAGAATGCACAGCACGGCAGAATTCTGAAGTCCTAAAATGCCTGATATTCGGAAGCTAAGGAGTCTGATATCCAGAATGTTACTAGGTCAGCATTCTACCGTTCTGAGAGATTCTGGGTTCTAGAATCAATGGACGGCAGAGTTCTGGAATGTCAGGGTGTCCAAACTCTAGAATCCTTCCATGTCTGAACTCGAGAGTCATTCAATGTCCACATTCAAGAACTCTGGATGTCTGAATTATAGAAGCACCAAATGTCTGCATTCTAGAATCGGAATGTGGCGGAATTCTAGAATGCACAGCACGGCGGAATTCTAAAGTCCTAAAATGCCTGCTATCCGGAAGTTAAGGTGTCTGACATCAAGAATGCTACCAAGTCAGAATTATACCATTCTGAAAGATTCTGGGATCTAGAATCAATGGACGGCTGAGTTCCAGAATGTCAGGGTGGCAAAACTCTGGAATGCTTGCCTGTCTGAACTCGAGAGTCTTTCAATGTCCACATTCCAGAACTCTGGATGTCTGAATTATAGAAGCACCAAATGTCTGCATTCTAGAATCGGAATGTGGCGGAATACTAGAATGCACAGCACGGCGGAATTCTAAAGCCCTAAAATGCCTGCTATCCGGAAGTTAAGGTGTCTGACATCAAGAGTGCTACCAAGTCAGAATTATAACATTCTGAAAGATTCTGGGATCTAGAATCAATGGACGGCTGAGTTCCAGAATGTCAGGGTGGCAGAAGTCTAGAATCCTTGCGTGTCTGAACTCGAGAGTCATTCAATGTCCACATTCCAGAACTCTGGATGTCTGAAATATTGAAGCACCAAATGTCTGCATTCTAGAATCGGAATGTGGCGGAATTGTAGAATGCACAGCACGGAGGAATTTTAAAGTCCTAAAATGCCTGCTATACGGAAGTCAAGGTGTCTGACCTCCAGAATGTTACTAAGTCAGCATTCTACCGTTCTGAGAAATTCTGGGTTCTAGAATCAATGGATGGCAGAGTTCTGGAATGTCAGGGTGTTCAAACTCAAGAATACCTGCGTGTCTGAACTCGAGAGTCATTCAATGTCCACATTCCGCATCACAGGGTGTCTGAATTCCAGAAGCACCAAATGTCTGCATTCTAGAATCGGAATGTGGCGGAATTCTAGAATGCACAGCACGGCGGAATTCGAAAGTCCTAAAATGCCTGCTATCCGGAAGTTAAGGTGTCTGAAATCCAGAATGCTACCACGTCACAATTATACCATTCTGAAAGATTCTGGGATCTAGAATCAATGGACGGCTGAGTTCCAGAATGTCAGGTTGGGAAAACTCTAGAATCCTTGCATGTCTGAACTCGAGAGTCATTCAATATCCACATTCCAGGACTCTGGATGTCTGAAATATAGAAGCACCAAATGTCTGCATTCTAGAATCGGAATGTGGCGGAATTGTAGAATGCACAGCACGACAGAATTCTAAAGTCCTAAAATGCCTGCTATTCGGAAGTTAAGGTGTCTGACATCCAGAATGTTACTAGGTCAGCATTCTACCGTTCTGAGAGATTCTGGGTTCTAGAATCAATGGACGGCAGAGTTCTGGAATGTCAGGGTGTCCAAACTCTAGAATCCTTCCGTGTCTGAACTCGAGAGTCATTCAATGTCCACATTCCAGAACTCTGGATGTCTGAATTATAGAAGCACCAAATGTCTGCATTCTAGAATCGGAATGTGGCGGAATTCTAGAATGCACAGCACGGCGGAATTCTAAAGTCCTAAAATGCCTGCTATCCGGAAGTTAAGGTGTCTGACATCAAGAATGCTACCAAGTCAGAATTATACCATTCTGAAAGATTCTGGGATCTAGAATCAATGGACGGCTGAGTTCCAGAATGTCAGGGTGGCAAAACTCTGGAATGCTTGCCTGTCTGAACTCGAGAGTCTTTCAATGTCCACATTCCAGAACTCTGGATGTCTGAAATATAGAAGCACCAAATGTCTGCATTCTGGAATCGGAATGTGGCAGAATTCTAGAATGCACAGCAAGGCGGAATTTTAAAGTCCTAAAATGCCTGCTATTCGGAAGTCAAGGTGTCTGACATCCAGAATGTTACTATGTCAGCATTCTACCGTTCTGAGAGATTCTGGGTTCTAGAATCAATGGATGGCAGAGTTCTGGAATGTCAGGGTGTTCAAACTCCAGAATACTTGCGTGTCTGAACTCGAGAGTCATTCAATGTCCCCATTCCGCATCACAGGGTGTCTGAATTCCAGAAGCACCAAATGTCTGCATTCTAGAATCGGAATGTGGCGGAATTCTAGAATGCACAGCACGGCGGAATTCGAAAGTCCTAAAATGCCTGCTATCCGGAAGTTAAGGTGTCTGAAATCCGGAATGCTACCACGTCAGAATTATACCATTCTGAAAGATTCTGGGATCTAGAATCAATGGACGGCTGAGTTCCAGAATGTCAGGGTTTCCAATCTCTAGAATCCTTGCATGTCTGAACTCGAGAGTCAATCAATATCCACATTCCAGGACTCTGGATGACTGAAATATAGAAGCACCAAATGTCTGCATTCTAGAATCGGAATGTGGTAGAATTCTAGAATGCACAGCACGACAGAATTCTAAAGTCCTAAAATGCCTGCTATTCGGAAGTTAAGGTGTCTGTCATCCAGAATGTTACTAGGTCAGCATTCTACCGTTCTGAGAGATTCTGGGTTCTAGAAACAATGGACGGCAGAGTTCTGGAATGTCAGGGTGTCCAAACTCTAGAATCCTTCCGTGTCTGAACTCGAGAGTCATTCAATGTCCACATTCCAGAACTCTGGATGACTGAATTATAGAAGCACCAAATGTCTGCATTCTTGAATCGGAATGTGGCGGAATTCTAGAATGCACAGCACGGCAGAATTCTAAAGTCCTAAAATGCCTGCTATCCGGAAGTTAAGGTGTCTGACATCAAGAATGCTACCAAGTCAGAATTATACCATTCTGAAAGATTCTGGGATCTAGAATCAATGGACGGCTGAGTTTCAGAATGTCAGGGTGGCAAAATTCTAGAATCCTTGTGTGTCTGAACTCGAGAGTCATTCAATATCCACATTCCAGAACTCTGGATGTCTGAATTATAGAAGCACCAAATGTCTGCATTCTAGAATCGGAATGTGGCGGAATACTAGAATGCACAGCACGGCGGAATTCTAAAGCCCTAAAATGCCTGCTATCCGGAAGTAAAGGTGTCTGACATCAAGAGTGCTACCAAGTCAGAATTATAACATTCTGAAAGATTCTGGGATCTAGAATCAATGGACGGCTGAGTTCCAGAATGTCAGGGTGGCAAAACTCTAGAATCCTTGCCTGTCTGAACTCGAGAGTCATTCAATGTCCACATTCCAGAACTCTGGATGTCTGAAATATAGAAGCACCAAATGTCTGCATTCTAGAATCGGAATGTGGCGGAATTGTAGAATGCACAGCACGGAGGAATTTTAAAGTCCTAAAATGCCTGCTATACGGAAGTCAAGGTGTCTGACCTCCAGAATGTTACTAAGACAGCATTCTACCGTTCTGAGAAATTCTGGGTTCTAGAATCAATGGATGGCAGAGTTCTGGAATGTCAGGGTGTTCAAACACAAGAATACTTGCGTGTCTGAACTCGAGAGTCATTCAATGTCCACATTCCGCATCACAGGGTGTCTGAATTCCAGAAGCACCAAATGTCTGCATTCTAGAATCGGAATGTGGCGGAATTCTAGAATGCACAGCACGGCGGAATTCTAAAGTCCTAAAATGCCTGCTATCCGGAAGTTAAGGTGTCTGACATCAAGAATGCTACCAAGTCAGAATTATACGATTCTGAAAGATTCTGGGATCTAGAGTCAATGGACGGCTGAGTTTCAGAATGTCAGGGTGGCAAAATTCTAGAATCCTTGTGTGTCTGAACTCGAGAGTCATTCAATATCCACATTCCAGAACTCTGGATGTCTGAATTATAGAAGCACCAAATGTCTGCATTCTAGAATCGGAATGTGGCGGAATACTAGAATGCACAGCACGGCGGAATTCTAAAGCCCTAAAATGCCTGCTATCCGGAAGTTAATGTGTCTGACATCAAGAGTGCTACCAAGTCAGAATTATAACTTTCTGAAAGATTCTGGGATCTAGAATCAATGGACGGCTGAGTTCCAGAATGTCAGGGTGGCAAAACTCTAGAGTCCTTGCGTGTCTGAACTCGAGAGTCATTCAATGTCCACATTCCAGAACTCTGGATGTCTGAAATATAGAAGCACCAAATGTCTGCATTCTAGAATCGGAATGTGGCGGATTGTAGAATGCACAGCACGGCGGAATTTTAAAGTCCTAAAATGCCTGCTATACGGAAGTCAAGGTGTCTGACATCCAGAATGTTACTAAGACAGCATTCTACCGTTCTGAGAAATTCTGGTTTCTAGAATCAATGGATGGCAGAGTTCTGGAATGTCAGGGTGTTCAAACAAAAGAATACTTGCGTGTCTGAACTCGAGAGTCATTCAATGTCCACATTCCGCATCACAGGGTGTCTGAATTCCAGAAGCACCAAATGTCTGCATTCTAGAATCGGAATGTGGCGGAATTCTAGAATGCACAGCACGGCGGAATTCGAATGTCCTAAAGTGCCTGCTATCCGGAAGTTAAGGTGTCTGAAATCCAGAATGCTACCCCGTCAGAATTATACCATTCTGAAAGATTCTGGGATCTAGAATCAATGGACGGCTGAGTTCCAGAATGTCAGGGTTTCCAAACTCTAGAATCCTTGCATGTCTGAACTCGAGAGTCATTCAATATCCACATTCCAGGACTCTGGATGTCTGAATTATAGAAGAACCAAATGTCTGCATTCTAGAATCGGAATGTGGCAGAATTCTAGAATGCACAGCACGGCGGAATTCTAAAGTCCTAAAATGCCTACTAGCCGAAACTTAAGGTGTCTTATGACCAGTATGTTACTAGGTCAGCATTCTACCGTTCTGAGAGATTCTGGGTTCTAGAATCAATGGACGGCAGAGATCTGGAATGTCAGGGTTTCCAAACTCTAGAATCCTTGCGTGTCTGAACTCGAGAGTCATTCAATGACCACATTCCGGATCACAGGGTGTCTGAATTCCAGAAGCACCAAAAGTCTGCATTCTAGAATGGGAATGTGGTGGAATTCTAGAATGCACAGCACGGCGGAATTCTAAAGTCCTAAAATGACTGCTATACGGAAGTCAAGGTGTCTGACATCCAGAATGTTACTAAGTCAGCATTCTACCGTTCTGAGAGATTCTGGGTTCTAGAATCAATGGATGGCAGAGTTCTGGAATGTCAGGGTGTTCAAACTCAAGAATACCTGCGTGTCTGAACTCGAGAGTCATTCAATGTCCACATTCCGCATCACAGGGTTTCTGAATTCCAGAAGCACCAAATGTCTGCATTCTAGAATCGGAATGTGGCGGAATTCTAGAATGCACAGCACGGCGGAATTCGAAAGTCCTAAAATGCCTGCTATCCGGAAGTTAAGGTGTCTGACATCCAGAATGCTACCACGTCAGAATTATACCATTCTGAAAGATTCTGGGATCTAGAATCAATGGACGGCTGAGTTCCGGAATGTCAGGGTTACCAAACTCTAGAATCCTTGCGTGTCTGAACTCGAGAGTCATTCAATGTCCACATTCCAGAACTCTGGATGTCTGAATTATAGAAGCACCAAATGTCTGCATTCTAGAATCGGAATGTGGCGGAATACTAGAATGCACAGCACGGCGGAATTCTAAAGTCCTAAAATGCCTACTAGCCGAAAGTTAAGGTGTCTGATGACCAGAATGTTACTAGGTCAGCATTCTACCGTTCTGAGAGATTCTGGGTTCTAGAATCAATGGACGGCAGAGATCTGGCATGTCAGTGTGTCCAAACTCTAGAATCCTTGCGTGTCTGAACTCGAGAGTCATTTAACGTCCACATTCCGGATCACAGGGTGTCTGAATTGCAGAAGCACCAAATGTCTGCATTCTAGAATAGGAATGTGGTAGAATTCTAGAATGCACAACACGGGGGAATTCTAAAGTCCTAAAATGCCTGCTATCCGGAAGTTAAGGTGTCTGACATCAAGAATGCTACCAAGTCAGAATTATACCATTCTGAAAGATTCTGGGATCTAGAATCAATGGACGGCTGAGTTCCAGAATGTCATGGTGTCAAAACTCTAGAATCCTTGCGTGTCTGAACTCGAGACTCATTCAATGTCCACATTCCAGAACTCTGGATGTCTGAATTATAGAAGCACCAAATGTCTGCATTCTAGAATCGGAATGTGGCGGAATTCTAGAATGCACAGCACGGCGGAATTCTAAAGTCCTAAAATGCCTGCTATCCGGAAGTTAAGGTGTCTGACATCAAGAATGCTACCAAGTCAGAATTATACCATTCTGAAAAATTCTGGGATCTAGAATCAATGGACGGCTGAGTTCCAGAATGTCAGGGTTACCAAACTCTAGAATCCTTGCGTGTCTGAACTCGAGAGTCATTCAATGTCCACATTCCAGAACTCTGGATGTCTGAATTATAGAAGCACCAAATGTCTGCATTCTAGAATCGGAATGTGGCGGAATTCTAGAATGCACAGCACGGCGGAATTCTAAAGTCCTAAAATGCCTACTAGCCGAAAGTTAAGGTGTCTGATGACCAGAATGTTTCTAGTTCAGCTTTCTACCGTTCTGAGAGATTCTGGGTTCTAGAATCAATGGACGGCAGAGTTCTGGAATGTCAGGGTGTCCAAACTCTAGAATCCTTCAGTGTTTGAACTCCAGAGTCATTCAATTTCCATATTCCGGGTCACAGGGTTACTGAATTCCAGAAGCACCAAATGTCTGCATTCTAGAATCGGAATGTGGCGGAATTCTAGAATGCACAGCACGGGAGAATTCTAAAGTCCTAAAATGCCTGCTCTACGGAAGTTAAGGTGTCTGACATCCAGAATGTTACTAGGTCAGCATTCTACCGTTCTGAGAGATTCTGGGTTCTAGAATCAATGGACGGCAGAGATCTGGCATGTCAGGGTGTCCAAACTCTAGAATCCTTGCATGTCTGAACTCGAGAGTCATTCAATGTCCACATTCCGGATCACAGGGTGTCTGAATTGCAGAAGCACCAAATGTCTGCATTCTAGAATCGGAATGTGGTAGAATTCTAGAATGCACAACACGGGGGAATTCTAAAGTCCTAAAATACCTGCTATCCGGAAGTTAAGGTGTCTGACATCAAGAATGCTACCAAGTCAGAATTATACCATTCTGAAAGATTCTGCGATCTAGAATCAATGGACGGCTGAGTTCCAGAATGTCAGGGTTACCAAACTCTAGAATCCTGGCGTGTCTGAACTCGAGAGTCATTCAATGTCCACATTCCAGAACTCTGGATGTCTGAATTATAGAAGCACCAAATGTCTGCATTCTAGAATCGGAATGTGGCGGAATTCTAGAATGCACAGCACGGCGGAATTTTAAAGTCCTAAAATGCCTACTAGCCGAAAGTTAAGGTGTCTGACATCCAGAATGTTACTAGGTCAGCATTCTACCGTTCTGAGAGATTCTGGGTTCTAGAATCAATGGATGACAGAGTTCTGGAATGTCAGGGTGTACAAACTCTAGAATCCTTCCGTGTCTGAACTCGTGAGTCATTCAATGTCCACATTTCGGATCACAGGGTGTCTGAATTCCAGAAGCACCAAATGTCTGCATTCTAGAATCGGAATGTGGCGGAATTCTAGAATGCACAGCACGGCGGAATTCGAAAGTCCTAAAATGCCTGCTATCGGGAAGTTAAGGTGTCTGACATCCAGAATGCTACCACGTCAGAATTATACCATTCTGAAAGATTCTGGGATCTAGAATCAATGGACGGCTGAGTTCCAGAATGTCAGGGTGGCAAAAATCTAGAATCCTTGCGTGTCTGAACTTGAGAGTCATTCAATGTCCACATTCCAGAACTCTGGATGTCTGAATTATAGAAGCACCAAATGTCTGCATTCTAGAATCGGAATGTGGCGGAATTCTAGAATGCACAGCACGGCGGAATTCTAAAGTCCTAAAATGCCTACTAGCCGAAAGTTAAGGTATCTGATGACCAGTATGTTACTAGGTCAGCATTCTACCGTTCTGAGAGATTCTGGGTTCTAGAATCAATGGATGGCAGAGATCTGGAATGTCAGGGTGTCCAAACTCTAGAATCCTTCCGTGTCTGAACTCGAGAGTCATTCAATGTCCACATTCCCCATCACAGGGTGTCTGAATTCCAGAAGCAACAAATGTCTGCATTCTAGAATCGGAATGTTGCGGAATTATAGGATGCACAGCACGGCGGAATTCGAAAGTCCTAAAATGCCTGCTATCGGGAAGTTAAGGTGTCTGACATCCAGAATGCAACCACGTCAGAATTATACCATTCTGAAAGATTCTGGGATCTAGAATCAATGGACGGCTGAGTTCCAGAATGTCAGGGTGGCAAAACTCTAGAATCCTTGCGTGTCTGAACTCGAGAGTCATTCAATGTCCACATTCCAGAACTCTGGATGTCTGAATTATAGAAGCACTAAATGTCTGCATTCTAGAATCGGAACGTGGCGGAATTCTAGAATGCACAGCACGGCGGAATTCTAAAGTCCTAAAATGCCTACTAGCCGAAAGTTAAGGTGTCTGATGACCAGAATGTTACTAGGTCAGCATTCTACCGTTCTGAGAGATTCTGGGTTCTAGAATCAATGGACGGCAGAGTTCTGGAATGTCAGGGTGTCCAAACTCTAGAACCCTTCAGTGTTTGAACTCGAGAGTTATTCAATTTCCATATTCCGGGTCACAGGGTGACTGAATTCCAGAAACACCAAATGTCTGCATTCTAGAATCGGAATGTGGCGGAATTCTAGAATGCACAGCACGGCGGAATTCGAAAGTCCTAAAATGCCTGCTATCCGGAAGTTAAGGTGTCTGACATCCAGAATGCTACCACGTCAGAATTATACCATTCTGAAACATTCTGGGATCTAGAATCAATGGACGGCTGAGTTCCAGAATGTCAGGGTGGCAAAACTCTAGAATCCTGGCGTGTCTGAACTCGAGAGTCATTCAATGTCCACATTCCAGAACTCTGGATGTCTGAATTATAGAAGCACCAAATGTCTGCATTCTAGAATCGGAATGTGGCGGAATTCTAGAATGCACAGCACGGCGGAATTCTAAAGCCCTAAAATGCCTGCTATCCGGAAGTTAAGGTGTCTGACATCAAGAATGCTACCACGTCAGAATTATACCATTTTGAAACATTCTGGGATCTAGAATCAATGGACGGCTGAGTTCCAGAATGTCAGGGTGGCAAAACTCTAGAATCCTTGCGTGTCTGAACTCGAGAGTCATTCAACGTGCAGATTCCAGAACTCTGGATGTGTGAATTATAGAAGCAAAAAATGTCTGCATTCTAGAATCGGAATGTGGCGGAATTCTAGAATGCACAGCACGGCGGAATTCTAAAGTCCTAAAATGCCTGCTATCCGGAAGTTAAGGTGTCTGACATCAAGAATGCTACCAAGTCAGAATTATACCATTCTGAAAGATTCTGGGATCTAGAATCAATGGACGGCTGAGTTCCAGAATGTCAGGGTGGCAAAACTCTAGAATCCTTGCCTGTCTGAACTCGAGAGTCATTCAATGTCCACATTCCAGAACTCTGGATGTCTGAATTATAGAAGCACCGAATGTCTGCATTCTAGAATCAGAATGTTGCGGAATTCTAGAATGCACAGCACGGCGGAATTCTAAAGTCCTAAAATGCCTACTAGCCGAAAGTTAAGGTGTCTGATGACCAGTATGTTACTAGGTCAGCATTCTACCGTTCTGAGAGATTCTGGGTTCTAGAATCAATGGACGGCAGAGATCTGGAATGTCAGGGTGTCCAAACTCTAGAATCCTTGCGTGTCTGAACTCGAGAGTCATTCAATGTCCACATTCCGGATCACAGGGTGTCTGAATTCCAGACGCACCAAATGTCTGCATTCTAGAATGGGAATGTGCTGGAATTCTAGAATGCATAGCACGGCGGAATTCTAAAGTCCTAAAATGCCTGCTATCCGGAAGTTAAGGTGTCTGACATCCAGCATGGTACCACATCAGAATTATACCATTCTGAACCATTCTGGGATCTAGAATCAATGGACGGCTGAGTTCCAGAATGTCAGGGTGGCAAAACTCTAGAATCCTGGCGTGTCTGAACTCGAGAGTCATTCAATGTCCACATTCCAGAACTCTGGATGTCTGAAATATGGAAGCACCAAATGTCTGCATTCTAGAATCGGAATGTGGCGGAATTCTAGAATGCACAGCACGGCGGAATTTTAAAGTCCTAAAATGCCTGCTATACGGAAGTCAAGGTGTCAGACGTCCAGAATGTTACTAAGTCAGCATTCTACCGTTCTGAGAAATTCTGGGTTCAAGAATCAAAGGATGGCAGAGTTCTGGAATGTCAGGGTGTTCAAACTAAAGAATACTTGCGTGTTTGAACTCGAGAGTCATTCAATGTCCACATTCCAGAACTCTGGATGTCTGAATTATAGAAGCACCAAATGTCTGCATTCTAGAATCGGAATGTGGCGGAATTCTAGAATGCACAGCACGGCGGAATTTTAAAGTCCTAAAATGCCTACTAGCCGAAAGTTAAGGTGTCTGACATCCAGAATGTTACTAGGTCAGCATTCTACCGTTCTGAGAGATTCTGGGTTCTAGAATCAATGGATGACAGAGTTCTGGAATGTCAGGGTGTACAAACTCTAGAATCCTTCCGTGTCTGAACTCGTGAGTCATTCAATGTCCACATTCCGGATCACAGGGTGTCTGAATTCCAGAAGCACCAAATGTCTGCATTCTAGAATCGGAATGTGGCGGAATTCTAGAATGCACAGCACGGCGGAATTCGAAAGTCCTAAAATGCCTGCTATCGGGAAGTTAAGGTGTCTGACATCCAGAATGCTACCACGTCAGAATTATACCATTCTGAAAGATTCTGGGATCTAGAATCAATGGACGGCTGAGTTCCAGAATGTCAGGGTGGCAAAAATCTAGAATCCTTGCGTGTCTGAACTTGAGAGTCATTCAATGTCCACATTCCAGAACTCTGGATGTCTGAATTATAGAAGCACCAAATGTCTGCATTCTAGAATCGGAATGTGGCGGAATTCTAGAATGCACAGCACGGCGGAATTCTAAAGTCCTAAAATGCCTACTAGCCGAAAGTTAAGGTATCTGATGACCAGTATGTTACTAGGTCAGCATTCTACCGTTCTGAGAGATTCTGGGTTCTAGAATCAATGGATGGCAGAGATCTGGAATGTCAGGGTGTCCAAACTCTAGAATCCTTCCGTGTCTGAACTCGAGAGTCATTCAATGTCCACATTCCCCATCACAGGGTGTCTGAATTCCAGAAGCAACAAATGTCTGCATTCTAGAATCGGAATGTTGCGGAATTATAGGATGCACAGCACGGCGGAATTCGAAAGTCCTAAAATGCCTGCTATCGGGAAGTTAAGGTGTCTGACATCCAGAATGCAACCACGTCAGAATTATACCATTCTGAAAGATTCTGGGATCTAGAATCAATGGACGGCTGAGTTCCAGAATGTCAGGGTGGCAAAACTCTAGAATCCTTGCGTGTCTGAACTCGAGAGTCATTCAATGTCCACATTCCAGAACTCTGGATGTCTGAATTATAGAAGCACTAAATGTCTGCATTCTAGAATCGGAACGTGGCGGAATTCTAGAATGCACAGCACGGCGGAATTCTAAAGTCCTAAAATGCCTACTAGCCGAAAGTTAAGGTGTCTGATGACCAGAATGTTACTAGGTCAGCATTCTACCGTTCTGAGAGATTCTGGGTTCTAGAATCAATGGACGGCAGAGTTCTGGAATGTCAGGGTGTCCAAACTCTAGAACCCTTCAGTGTTTGAACTCGAGAGTTATTCAATTTCCATATTCCGGGTCACAGGGTGACTGAATTCCAGAAACACCAAATGTCTGCATTCTAGAATCGGAATGTGGCGGAATTCTAGAATGCACAGCACGGCGGAATTCGAAAGTCCTAAAATGCCTGCTATCCGGAAGTTAAGGTGTCTGACATCCAGAATGCTACCACGTCAGAATTATACCATTCTGAAACATTCTGGGATCTAGAATCAATGGACGGCTGAGTTCCAGAATGTCAGGGTGGCAAAACTCTAGAATCCTGGCGTGTCTGAACTCGAGAGTCATTCAATGTCCACATTCCAGAACTCTGGATGTCTGAATTATAGAAGCACCAAATGTCTGCATTCTAGAATCGGAATGTGGCGGAATTCTAGAATGCACAGCACGGCGGAATTCTAAAGCCCTAAAATGCCTGCTATCCGGAAGTTAAGGTGTCTGACATCAAGAATGCTACCACGTCAGAATTATACCATTTTGAAACATTCTGGGATCTAGAATCAATGGACGGCTGAGTTCCAGAATGTCAGGGTGGCAAAACTCTAGAATCCTTGCGTGTCTGAACTCGAGAGTCATTCAACGTGTAGATTCCAGAACTCTGGATGTGTGAATTATAGAAGCAAAAAATGTCTGCATTCTAGAATCGGAATGTGGCGGAATTCTAGAATGCACAGCACGGCGGAATTCTAAAGTCCTAAAATGCCTGCTATCCGGAAGTTAAGGTGTCTGACATCAAGAATGCTACCAAGTCAGAATTATACCATTCTGAAAGATTCTGGGATCTAGAATCAATGGACGGCTGAGTTCCAGAATGTCAGGGTGGCAAAACTCTAGAATCCTTGCCTGTCTGAACTCGAGAGTCATTCAATGTCCACATTCCAGAACTCTGGATGTCTGAATTATAGAAGCACCGAATGTCTGCATTCTAGAATCAGAATGTTGCGGAATTCTAGAATGCACAGCACGGCGGAATTCTAAAGTCCTAAAATGCCTACTAGCCGAAAGTTAAGGTGTCTGATGACCAGTATGTTACTAGGTCAGCATTCTACCGTTCTGAGAGATTCTGGGTTCTAGAATCAATGGACGGCAGAGATCTGGAATGTCAGGGTGTCCAAACTCTAGAATCGTTGCGTGTCTGAACTCGAGAGTCATTCAATGTCCACATTCCGGATCACAGGGTGTCTGAATTCCAGACGCACCAAATGTCTGCATTCTAGAATGGGAATGTGCTGGAATTCTAGAATGCACAGCACGGCGGAATTCTAAAGTCCTAAAATGCCTGCTATCCGGAAGTTAAGGTGTCTGACATCCAGCATGGTACCACATCAGAATTATACCATTCTGAACCATTCTGGGATCTAGAATCAATGGACGGCTGAGTTCCAGAATGTCAGGGTGGCAAAACTCTAGAATCCTGGCGTGTCTGAACTCGAGAGTCATTCAATGTCCACATTCCAGAACTCTGGATGTCTGAAATATGGAAGCACCAAATGTCTGCATTCTAGAATCGGAATGTGGCGGAATTCTAGAATGCACAGCACGGCGGAATTTTAAAGTCCTAAAATGCCTGCTATACGGAAGTCAAGGTGTCAGACGTCCAGAATGTTACTAAGTCAGCATTCTACCGTTCTGAGAAATTCTGGGTTCAAGAATCAAAGGATGGCAGAGTTCTGGAATGTCAGGGTGTTCAAACTCAAGAATACTTGCGTGTTTGAACTCGAGAGTCATTCAATGTCCACATTCCCCATCACAGGGTGTCTGAATTCCAGAAGCAACAAATGTCTGCATTCTAGAATCGGAATGTTGCGGAATTATAGAACGCACAGCACGGCGGAATTCGAAACTCCTAAAATGCCTGCTATCCGGAATTTAAGGTGTCTGAAATCCAGAATGCTACCACGTCAGAATTATACCATTCTGAAAGATTCTGGGATCTAGAATCAATGGACGGCTGAGTTCCAGAATGTCAGGGTTTCCAAACTCTAGAATCCTTGCATGTCTGAACTCGAGAGTCATTCAATATCCACATTCCAGGACTCTGGATGTCTGAAATATAGAAGCACCAAATGTCTGCATTCTAGAATCGGAATGTGGTAGAATTCTAGAATGCACAGCACGACAGAATTCTAAAGTCCTAAAATGCCTGCTATTCGGAAGTTAAGGTGTCTGACATCCAGAATGTTACTAGGTCAGCTTTCTACCGTTCTGAGAGATTCTGGGTTCTAGAATCAATGGACGGCAGAGATCTGGAATGTCAGGGTGTCCAAACTCTAGAATCCTTGCGTGTCTGAACTCGAGAGTCATTCAATGTCCACATTCCAGATCACAGGGTTTCTGAATTCCAGAAGCACCAAATGTCTCATTCTAGAATCGGAATGTGGCGGAATTCTAGAATGCACAGCCCAGCAGAATTCTGAAGTCCTAAAATGCCTGATATTCGGAAGTTAAGGAGTCTGACATCCAGAATGTTACCAGGTCAGCATTCTACCGTTCTGAGAGATTCTGGGTTCCAGAATCAATGGACGGCAGAGTTCTGGAATGTCAGGGTGTCCAAACTCTAAAATCCTTCCGTGTCTGAACTCCTGAGTCATTCAATGTCCACATTCCGGATCAAAGGGTGTCTGAATTCCAGAAACACCAAATGTCTGCATTCTAGAAGCGGAATGTGGCGGAATTCTAGAATGCACAGCACGGCGGAATTCGAAAGTCCTAAAATGCCTGCTATCGGGAAGTTAAGGTGTCTGACATCCAGAATGCAACCACGTCAGAATTATACCATTCTGAAAGATTCTGGGATCTAGAATCAATGGACGGCTGAGTTCCAGAATGTCAGGGTGGCAAAACTCTAGAATCCTTGCGTGTCTGAACTCGAGAGTCATTCAATGTCCACATTCCAGAACTCTGGATGTCTGAATTATAGAAGCACCAAATGTCTGCATTCTAGAATCGGAACGTGGCGGAATTCTAGAATGCACAGCACGGCGGAATTCTAAAGTCCTAAAATGCCTACTAGCCGAAAGTTAAGGTGTCTGATGACCAGAATGTTACTAGGTCAGCATTCTACCGTTCTGAGAGATTCTGGGTTCTAGAATCAATGGACGGCAGAGTTCTGGAATGTCAGGGTGTCCTAACTCTAGAACCCTTCAGTGTTTGAACTCGAGAGTTATTCAATTTCCATATTCCGGGTCACAGGGTGACTGAATTCCAGAAACACCAAATGTCTGCATTCTAAAATCGGAATGTGGCGGAATTCTAGAATGCACAGCACGGCGGAATTCGAAAGTCCTAAAATGCCTGCTATCCGGAAGTTAAGGTGTCTGACATCCAGAATGCTACCACGTCAGAATTATACCATTCTGAAACATTCTGGGATCTAGAATCAATGGACGGCTGAGTTCCAGAATGTCAGGGTGGCAAAACTCTAGAATCCTGGCGTGTCTGAACTCGAGAGTCATTCAATGTCCACATTCCAGAACTCTGGATGTCTGAATTATAGAAGCACCAAATGTCTGCATTCTAGAATCGGAATGTGGCGGAATTCTAGAATGCACAGCACGGCGGAATTCTAAAGCCCTAAAATGCCTGCTATCCGGAAGTTAAGGTGTCTGACATCAAGAATGCTACCACGTCAGAATTATACCATTTTGAAACATTCTGGGATCTAGAATCAATGGACGGCTGAGTTCCAGAATGTCAGGGTGGCAAAACTCTAGAATCCTTGCGTGTCTGAACTCGAGAGTCATTCAACGTGCAGATTCCAGAACTCTGGATGTGTGAATTATACAAGCAAAAAATGTCTGCATTCTAGAATCGGAATGTGGCGGAATTCTAGAATGCACAGCACGGCGGAATTCTAAAGTCCTAAAATGCCTGCTATCCGGAAGTTAAGGTGTCTGACATCAAGAATGCTACCAAGTCAGAATTATACCATTCTGAAAGATTCTGGGATCTAGAATCAATGGACGGGTGAGTTCCAGAATGTCAGGGTGGCAAAATTCTAGAATCCTTGTGTGTCTGAACTCGAGAGTCATTCAATGTCCACATTCCAGAACTCTGGTTGTCTGAATTATAGAAGCACCAAATGTCTGCATTCTAGAATCGGAATGTGGCGGAATTCTAGAATGCACAGCACGGCGGAATTCTAAAGCCCTAAAATGCCTGCTATCCGGAAGTTAAGGTGTCTGACATCAAGAAGGCTACCAAGTCAGAATTATACCATTCTGAAAGATTCTGGGATCTAGAATCAATGGACGGCTGAGTTCCAGAATGTCAGGGTGGCAGAAGTCTAGAATCCTTGCGTGTCTGAACTCGAGAGTCATTCAATGTCCACATTCCAGAACTCTGGATGTCTGAATTATAGAAGCACAAAATGTCTGCATTCCAGAATCGGAATGTGGCGGAATTCTGGAATGCACAGCACGGCGGAATTCTAAAGTCCTAAAATGCCTGTAATCCGGAAGTTAAGGTGTCTGACATCAAGAATGCTACCAAGTCAGAATTATACCATTCTGAATCATTCTGGGATCTAGAATCAATGGACGGCTGAGTTCCAGAATGTCAGGTTGGGAAAACTCTAGAATCATTGCGTGTCTGAACTCGAGAGTCATTCAATGTCCACATTCCAGAACTCTGGATGTCTGAATTATAGAAGCACCAAATGTCTGCATTCTAGAATCGGAATGTGGCGGAATACTAGAATGCACAGCACCGCGCCAATTCTAAAGTCCTAAAATGCCTGCTATCCGGAAGTTAATGTGTCTGACATCAAGAAGGCTACCGAGTCAGAATTATACCTTTCTGAAAGATTCGGGGATCTAGAATCATTGGACGGCTGAGTTCCAGAATGTCAGGGTGGCAAAATTCTAGAATCCTTGTGTGTCTGAACTCGAGAGTCATTCAATGTCCACATTCCAGAACTCTGGATGTCTGAATTATAGAAGCACCAAATGTCTGCATTCTAGAATCGGAATGTGGCGGAATTCTAGAATGCACAGCACGGCGGAATTCTAAAGTCCTAAAATGCCTGCTATCCGGAAGTTAAGGTGTCTGACATCAAGAATGTTACCAAGTCAGAATTATACCATTCTGAATGATTCTGGGATCTAGAATCAATGGACGGCTGAGTTCCAGAATGTCAGGGTGGCAAAACTCTAGAATCCTTGCGTGTCTGAACTCGAGAGTCATTCAATGTCCACATTCCAGAACTCTGGATGTCTGAATTATAGAAGCACCAAATATCTGCATTCTAGAATCGGAATGTGGCGGAATTCTAGAATGCACAGCACGGCGGAATTTTAAAGTCCTAAAATGCCTGCTATACGGAAGTCAAGGTGTCTGACATCCAGAATGTTACTAAGTCAGCATTCTACCGTTCTGAGAAATTCTGGGTTCAAGAATCAAAGGATGGCAGAGTTCTGGAATGTCAGGGTGTTCAAACTCAAGAATACTTGCGTGTCTGAACTCGAGAGTCATTCAATGTCCACATTCCCCATCACAGGGTGTCTGAATTCCAGAAGCAAAAATGTCTGCATTCTAGAATCGGAATGTTGCGGAATTATACAATGCACAGCACGGCGGAATTCGAAAGTCCTAAAATGCCTGCTATCCGGAAGTTAAGGTGTCTGAAATCCAGAATGCTACCACGTCAGAATTATACCATTCTGAAAGATTCTGGGATCTAGAATCAATGGACGGCTGAGTTCCAGAATGTCAGGGTTTCCAAACTCTAGAATCCTTCCATGTCTGAACTCGAGAGTCATTCAATATCCATATTCCAGGACTCTGGATGTCTGAAATATAGAAGCACCAAATGTCTGCATTCTAGAATCGGAATGTGGTAGAATTCTAGAATGCACAGCACGACAGAATTCTAAAGTCCTAAAATGCCTGCTATTCGGAAGTTAAGGTGTCTGACATCCAGAATGTTACTAGGTCAGCATTCTACCGTTCTGAAAGATTCTGGGTTCTAGAATCAATGGACGGCAGAGATCTGGAATGTCAGGGTGTCCAAACTCTAGAATCCTTGCGTGTCTGAACTCGAGAGTCATTCAATGTCCACATTCCGGATCACAGGGTTTCTGAATTCCAGAAGCACCAAATGTCTGCATTCTAGAATCGGAATGTGGCGGAATTCTAGAATGCACAGCACAGCAGAATTCTGAGGTCCTAAAATGCCTGATATTCGGAAGTTAAGGAGTCTGACATCCAGAATGTTACTAGGTCAGCATTCTACCGTACTGAGAGATTCTGGGTTCTAGAATCAATGGACGGCAGAGTTCTGGAATGTCAGGGTGTCCAAACTCTAAAATCCTTCCGTGTCTGAACTCCTGAGTCATTCAATGTCCACATTCCGGATCACAGGGTGTCTGAATTCCAGAAACACCAAATGTCTGCATTCTAGAAGCGGAATGTGGCGGAATTCTAGAATGCACAGCACGGCGGAATTCGAAAGTCCTAAAATGCCTGCAATTGGGAAGTTAAGGTGTCTGACATCCAGAATGCTACCACGTCAGAGTTATACCATTCTGAAAGATTCTGGGATCTAGAATCAATGGACGGCTGAGTTCCAGAATGTCAGGGTGGCAAAACTCTAGAATCCTGGCGTGTCTGAACTCGAGAGTCATTCAATGTCCACATTCCAGAACTCTGGATGTCTGAATTATAGAAGCACCAAATGTCTGCATTCTAGAATCGGAACGTGGCGGAATTCTAGAATGCACAGCACGGCAGAATTCTAAAGTCCTAAAATGCCTACTAGCCGAAAGTTAAGGTGTCTGATGACCAGAATGTTACTAGGTCAGCATTCTACCGTTCTGAGAGATTCTGGGTTCTAGAATCAATGGACGGCAGAGTTCTGGAATGTCAGGGTGTCCAAACTCTAGAACCCTTCAGTGTTTGAACTCGAGAGTAATTCAATTTCCATATTCCGGGTCACAGGGTGACTGAATTCCAGAAACACCAAATGTCTGCATTCTAGAATCGGAATGTGGCGGAATTCTAGAATGCACAGCACGGCGGAATTCTAAAGTTCTAAAATGACTGCTATCCGGAAGTTAAGGTGTCTGACATCAAGAATGCTACCACGTCAGAATTATACCATTCTGAAAGATTCTGGGATCTAGAATCAATGGACGGCTGAGTTCCAGAATGTCAGGGTGGCAAAACTCAAGAATCCTTGCGTGTCTGAACTCGAGAGTCATTCAATGTCCACATTCCGGATCACAGGGTGTCTGAATTCCAGAAGCACCAAATGTCTGCATTCTAGAATCGGAATGTGGCGGAATTCTAGAATGCACAACACGGCAGAATTCTGAAGTCCTTAAATTCCTGATATTCGGAAGTTAAGGTGTCTGACATCCAGAATGTTACTAGGTCATCATTCTACCGTTCTGAGAGATTCTGGGTTCTAGAATCAATGGACGGCAGAGTTCTGGAATGTCTGGGTGTCCAAACTCTAGAATCCTTCCGTGTCTGAACTCCTGAGTCATTCAATGTCCACATTCCGGATCACAGGGTGTCTGAATCCCAGAAGCACCAAATGTATGCATTCCAGAAGCGGAATGTGGCGGAATTCTGGAATGCACAGCACGGCGGAATTCGAAAGTCCTAAAATGCCTGCAATCGGGAAGTTAAGGTGTCTGACATCCAGAATGCTACAACGTCAGAATTATACCATTCTGAAAGATTCTGGGATCTAGAATCAATGGACGGCTGAGTTCCAGAATGTCAGGGTGGCAAAACTCTAGAATCCTTGCGTGTCTGAACTCGAGAGTCATTCAATGTCCACATTCCAGAACTCTGGATGTCTGAATTACAGAAGCACCAAATGTCTGCATTCAAGAATCGGAATGTGGCGGAATTCTATAATGCACATCACGGCGGAATTCTAAAGTCCTGAAATGCCTGCTATCCGGAAGTTAAGGTGTCTGACATCAAGAATGCTACCAAGTCAGAATTATACCATTCTGAAAGATTCTGGGATCTAGAATCAATGGACGGCTGAGTTCCAGAATGTCAGGGTTTCCAAACTCTAGAATCCTTGCGTGTCTGAACTCGAGAGTCATTCAATGTCCACATTGCAGAACTCTGGATGTCTGAATTATAGAAGCACCAAATGTCCGCATTCTAGAATCGGAATGTGGCGGAATTCTAGAATGCAGAGCACGGCGGAATTCTAAAGTCCTAAAATGCCTGCTATCCGGAAGTTAAGGTGTCTGACATCAAGAATGCTACCAAGTAAGAATTATACCATTCTGAAAGATTCTGGGATCTAGAATCAATGGACGGCTGAGCTCCAGAATATCAGGGTTACCAAACTCTAGAATCCTTGCGTGTCTGAACTCGAGAGTCATTCAATGTCCACATTCCAGAACTCTGGATGTCTGAATTATAGAAGCACCAAATGTCTGCAATCTAGAATCGGAATGTGGCGGAATTCTAGAATGCACAGCACGGCGGAATTCTAAACTCCTAAAATGCCTACCAGCCGAAAGTTAAGGTGTCTGATGACCAGAATGTTACTAGGTCAGCATTCTACCGTTCTGAGAGATTCTGGGTTCTAGAATCAATGGACGGCAGAGTTCTGGAATGTCAGGGTGTCCAAACTCTAGAATCCTTCAGTGTTTGAACTCGAGAGTCATTCAATTTCCATATTCCGGGTCACAGGATGTCTGAATTCCAGAAGCACCAAATGTCTGCATTCTAGAATCGGAATGTGGCGGAATTCTAGAATGCACAGCACGGCGGAATTCGAAAGTCCTAAAATGCCTGCTATCCGGAAGTTAAGGTGTCTGACATCCAGAATGCTACCACGTCAGAATTATACCATTCTGAAAGATTCTGGGATCTAGAATCAATGGACGGCTGTGTTCCAGAATGTCAGGGTGGCAAAACTCTAGAATCCTTGCGTGTCTGAACTCGAGAGTCATTCAATGTCCACATTCCAGAACTCTGGATGTCTGTATTATAGAAGCACCAAATGTCTGCATTCTAGAATCGGAATGTGGTGGAATTCTAGAATGCACAGCACGGCGGAATTCTAAAGTCCTAAAATGCCTGCTCTCCGGAAGTTAAGGTGTCTGACATCCAGAATGATACTAGGTCAGCATTCTACCGTTCTGAGAGATTCTGGGTTCTAGAATCAATATACGGCAGAGATCTGGCATGTCAGGTTGTCCAAACTCTAGAATCCTTGCGTCTCTGAACTCGAGAGTCATTCAATGTCCACATTCCGGATCACAGGGTGTCTGAATTCCAGAAGCACCAAATGTCTGCATTCTAGAATCGGAATGTGGTAGAATTCTAGAATGCACAACACGGCGGAATTCTAAAGTCCTAAAATGCCTGCTATCCGGAAGTTAAGATGTCTGACACCCAGAATGCTACCACATCAGAATTATACCATTCTGAATCATTCTGGGATCTAGAATCAATGAATGGGTGAGTTCCAGAATGTCAGGGTGGCAAAACTCTAGAATCCTGGCGTGTCTGAACTCGAGAGTCATTCAATGTCCACATTCCAGAACTCTGGATGTCTGAATTATAGAAGCACCAAATGTCTGCATTCTAGAATCGGAATGTGGCGGAATTCTAGAATGCACAGCACGGCGGAATTCTAAAGTCCTAAAATGACTGCTATCCGGAAGTTAAGGTGTCTGACATCAAGAATGCTACCACGTCAGAATTATACCATTCTGAAAGATTCTGGGATCTAGAATCAATGGACGGCTGAGTTCCAGAATGTCAGGGTGGCAAAACTCAAGAATCCTTGCGTGTCTGAACTCGAGAGTCATTCAATGTCCACATTCCGGATCACAGGGTGTCTGAATTCCAGAAGCACCAAATGTCTGCATTCTAGAATCGGAATGTGGCGGAATTCTAGAATGCACAACACGGCAGAATTCTGAAGTCCTTAAATTCCTGATATTCGGAAGTTAAGGTGTCTGATATCCAGAATGTTACTAGGTCATCATTCTACCGTTCTGAGAGATTCTGGATTCTAAAATCAATGGACGGCAGAGTTCTGGAATGTCTGGGTGTCCAAACTCTAGAATCCTTCCGTGTCTGAACTCCTGAGTCATTCAATGTCCACATTCCGGATCACAGGGTGTCTGAATCCCAGAAGCACCAAATGTATGCATTCCAGAAGCGGAATGTGGCGGAATTCTGGAATGCACAGCACGGCGGAATTCGAAAGTCCTAAAATGCCTGCAATCGGGAAGTTAAGGTGTCTGACATCCAGAATGCTACCACGTCAGAATTATACCATTCTGAAAGATTCTGGGATCTAGAATCAATGGACGGCTGAGTTCCAGAATGTCAGGGTGGCAAAACTCTAGAATCCTTGCGTGTCTGAACTCGAGAGTCATTCAATGTCCACATTCCAGAACTCTGGATGTCTGAAATATAGAAGCACCAAATGTCTGCAACCTAGAATCAGAATGTGGCGGAATTCTAGAATGCACAGGACGGCGGAATTTAAAAGTACTAAAATGCCTGCTATACGGAAGTCAAGGTGTCTGACATCCAGAATGTTACTAAGTCAGCATTCTACCGTTCTGAGAGATTCTGAGTTCTAGAATCAATGGATGGCAGAGTTCTGGAATGTCAGGGTGTTCAAACTCAAGAATACTTGCGTGTCTGAACTCGAGAGTCATTCAATGTCCACATTCCGCATCACAGGGTGTCTGAATTCCAGAAGCACGAAATGTCTGCATTCTAGAATCGGAATGTGGCGGAATTCTAGAATGCACAGCACGGCGGAATTCTAAAATCATAAAATGCCTGCTATCCGGAAGTTAAGGTGTCTGACATCAAGAATGCTACCAAGTCAGAATTATACCATTCTGAAAGATTCTGGGATCTAGAATCAATGGACGGCTGAGTTCCAGAATGTCAGGGTGGCAAAACTCTAGAATCCTTGCGTGTCTGAACTCGAGAGTCATTCAATGTCCACATTCCAGAACTCTGGATGTCTGAATTACAGAAGCACCAAATGTCTGCATTCAAGAATCGGAATGTGGCGGAATTCTAGAATGCACATCACGGCGGAATTCTAAAGTCCTGAAATGCCTGCTATCCGGAAGTTAAGGTGTCTGACATCAAGAATGCTACCAAGTCAGAATTATACCATTCTGAAAGATTCTGGGATCTAGATTCAATGGACGGCTGAGTTCCAGAATGTCAGGGTTTCCAAACTCTAGAATCCTTGCGTGTCTGAACTCGAGAGTCATTCAATGTCCACATTGCAGAACTCTGGATGTCTGAATTATAGAAGCACCAAATGTCCGCATTCTAGAATCGGAATGTGGCGGAATTCTAGAATGCAGAGCACGGCGGAATTCTAAAGTCCTAAAATGCCTGCTATCCGGAAGTTAAGGTGTCTGACATCAAGAATGCTACCAAGTAAGAATTATACCATTCTGAAAGATTCTGGGATCTAGAATCAATGGACGGCTGAGCTCCAGAATATCAGGGTTACCAAACTCTAGAATCCTTGCGTGTCTGAACTCGAGAGTCATTCAATGTCCACATTCCAGAACTCTGGATGTCTGAATTATAGAAGCACCAAATGTCTGCAATCTAGAATCGGAATGTGGCGGAATTCTAGAATGCACAGCACGGCGGAATTCTAAACTCCTAAAATGCCTACCAGCCGAAAGTTAAGGTGTCTGATGACCAGAATGTTACTAGGTCAGCATTCTACCGTTCTGAGAGATTCTGGGTTCTAGAATCAATGGACGGCAGAGTTCTGGAATGTCAGGGTGTCCAAACTCTAGAATCCTTCAGTGTTTGAACTCGAGAGTCATTCAATTTCCATATTCCGGGTCACAGGATGTCTGAATTCCAGAAGCACCAAATGTCTGCATTCTAGAATCGGAATGTGGCGGAATTCTAGAATGCACAGCACGGCGGAATTCGAAAGTCCTAAAATGCCTGCTATCCGGAAGTTAAGGTGTCTGACATCCAGAAAGCTACCACGTCAGAATTATACCATTCTGAAAGATTCTGGGATCTAGAATCAATGGACGGCTGTGTTCCAGAATGTCAGGGTGGCAAAACTCTAGAATCCTTGCGTGTCTGAACTTGAGAGTCATTCAATGTCCACATTCCAGAACTCTGGATGTCTGTATTATAGAAGCACCAAATGTCTGCATTCTAGAATCGGAATGTGGTGGAATTCTAGAATGCACAGCACGGCGGAATTCTAAAGTCCTAAAATGCCTGCTCTCCGGAAGTTAAGGTTTCTGACATCCAGAATGATACTAGGTCAGCATTCTACCGTTCTGAGAGATTCTGGGTTCTAGAATCAATGGACGGCAGAGATCTGGCATGTCAGGTTGTCCAAACTCTAGAATCCTTGCGTGTCTGAACTCGAGAGTCATTCAATGTCCACATTCCGGATCACAGGGTGTCTGAATTCCAGAAGCACCAAATGTCTGCATTCTAGAATCGGAATGTGGTAGAATTCTAGAATGCACAACACGGCGGAATTCTAAAGTCCTAAAATGCCTGCTATCCGGAAGTTAAGATGTCTGACACCCAGAATGCTACCACATCAGAATTATACCATTCTGAATCATTCTGGGATCTAGAATCAATGGATGGGTGAGTTCCAGAATGTCAGGGTGGCAAAACTCTAGAATCCTGGCGTGTCTGAACTCGAGAGTCATTCAATGTCCACATTCCAGAACTCTGGATGTCTGAATTATAGAAGCAACAAATGTCTGCATTCTAGAATCGGAATGTGGCGGAATTCTAGAATGCACAGCACGGCGGAATTCTAAAGTCCTAAAATGACTGCTATCCGGAAGTTAAGGTGTCTGACATCAAGAATGCTACCACGTCAGAATTATACCATTCTGAAAGATTCTGGGATCTAGAATCAATGGACGGCTGAGTTCCAGAATGTCAGGGTGGCAAAACTCAAGAATCCTTGCGTGTCTGAACTCGAGAGTCATTCAATGTCCACATTCCGGATCACAGGGTGTCTGAATTCCAGAAGCACCAAATGTCTGCATTCTAGAATCGGAATGTGGCGGAATTCTAGAATGCACAACACGGCAGAATTCTGAAGTCCTTAAATTCCTGATATTCGGAAGTTAAGGAGTCTGACATCCAGAATGTTACTAGGTCATCATTCTACCGTTCTGAGAGATTCTGGGTTCTAGAATCAATGGACGGCAGAGTTCTGGAATGTCTGGGTGTCCAAACTCTAGAATCCTTCCGTGTCTGAACTCCTGAGTCATTCAATGTCCACATTCCGGATCACAGGGTGTCTGAATCCCAGAAGCACCAAATGTATGCATTCCAGAAGCGGAATGTGGCGGAATTCTGGAATGCACAGCACGGCGGAATTCGAAAGTCCTAAAATGCCTGCAATCGGGAAGTTAAGGTGTCTGACATCCAGAATGCTACCACGTCAGAATTATACCATTCTGAAAGATTCTGGGATCTAGAATCAATGGACGGCTGAGTTCCAGAATGTCAGGGTGGCAAAACTCTAGAATCCTTGCGTGTCTGAACTCGAGAGTCATTCAATGTCCACATTACAGAACTCTGGATGTCTGAAATATAGAAGCACCAAATGTCTGCAACCTAGAATCAGAATGTGGCGGAATTCTAGAATGCACAGGACGGCGGAATTTTAAAGTCCTAAAATGCCTGCTATACGGAAGTCAAGGTGTCTGACATCCAGAATGTTACTAAGTCAGCATTCTACCGTTCTGAGAGATTCTGAGTTCTAGAATCAATGGATGGCAGAGTTCTGGAATGTCAGGGTGTTCAAACTCAAGAATACTTGCGTGTCTGAACTCGAGAGTCATTCAATGTCCACATTCCGCATCACAGGGTGTCTGAATTCCAGAAGCACGAAATGTCTGCATTCTAGAATCGGAATGTGGCGGAATTCTAGAATGCACAGCACGGCGGAATTCTAAAATCATAAAATGCCTGCTATCCGGAAGTTAAGGTGTCTGACATCAAGAATGCTACCAAGTCAGAATTATACCATTCTGAAAGATTCTGGGATCTAGAATCAATGGACGGCTGAGTTCCAGAATGTCAGGGTGGCAAAACTCTAGAATCCTTGCGTGTCTGAACTCGAGAGTCATTCAATGTCCACATTCCAGAACTCTGGATGTCTGAATTACAGAAGCACCAAATGTCTGCATTCAAGAATCGGAATGTGGCGGAATTCTAGAATGCACATCACGGCGGAATTCTAAAGTCCTGAAATGCCTGCTATCCGGAAGTTAAGGTGTCTGACATCAAGAATGCTACCAAGTCAGAATTATACCATTCTGAAAGATTCTGGGATCTAGAATCAATGGACGGCTGAGTTCCAGAATGTCAGGGTTTCCAAACTCTAGAATCCTTGCGTGTCTGAACTCGAGAGTCATTCAATGTCCACATTGCAGAACTCTGGATGTCTGAATTATAGAAGCACCAAATGTCCGCATTCTAGAATCGGAATGTGGCGGAATTCTAGAATGCAGAGCACGGCGGAATTCTAAAGTCCTAAAATGCCTGCTATCCGGAAGTTAAGGTGTCTGACATCAAGAATGCTACCAAGTAAGAATTATACCATTCTGAAAGATTCTGGGATCTAGAATCAATGGACGGCTGAGCTCCAGAATATCAGGGTTACCAAACTCTAGAATCCTTGCGTGTCTGAACTCGAGAGTCATTCAATGTCCACATTCCAGAACTCTGGATGTCTGAATTATAGAAGCACCAAATGTCTGCAATCTAGAATCGGAATGTGGCGGAATTCTAGAATGCACAGCACGGCGGAATTCTAAACTCCTAAAATGCCTACCAGCCGAAAGTTAAGGTGTCTGATGACCAGAATGTTACTAGGTCAGCATTCTACCGTTCTGAGAGATTCTGGGTTCTAGAATCAATGGACGGCAGAGTTCTGGAATGTCAGGGTGTCCAAACTCTAGAATCCTTCAGTGTTTGAACTCGAGAGTCATTCAATTTCCATATTCCGGGTCACAGGATGTCTGAATTCCAGAAGCACGAAATGTCTGCATTCTAGAAACGGAATGTGGCGGAATTCTAGAATGCACAGCACGGCGGAATTCCAAAGTCCTAAAATGCCTGCTATCCGGAAGTTAAGGTGTCTGACATCCAGAAAGCTACCACGTCAGAATTATACCATTCTGAAAGATTCTGGGATCTAGAATCAATGGACGGCTGTGTTCCAGAATGTCAGGGTGGCAAAACTCTAGAATCCTTGCGTGTCTGAACTCGAGAGTCATTCAATGTCCACATTCCAGAACTCTGGATGTCTGTATTATAGAAGCACCAAATGTCTGCATTCTAGAATCGGAATGTGGTGGAATTCTAGAATGCACAGCACGGCGGAATTCTAAAGTCCTACAATGCCTGCTCTCCGGAAGTTAAGGTGTCTGACATCCAGAATGATACTAGGTCAGCATTCTACCGTTCTGAGAGATTCTGGGTTCTAGAATCAATGGACGGCAGAGATCTGGCATGTCAGGTTGTCCAAACTCTAGAATCCTTGCGTGTCTGAACTCGAGAGTCATTCAATGTCCACATTCCGGATCACAGGGTGTCTGAATTCCAGAAGCACCAAATGTCTGCATTCTAGAATCGGAATGTGGTAGAATTCTAGAATGCACAACACGGCGGAATTCTAAAGTCCTAAAATGCCTGCTATCCGGAAGTTAAGATGTCTGACACCCAGAATGCTACCACATCAGAATTATACCATTCTGAATCATTCTGGGATCTAGAATCAATGGATGGGTGAGTTCCAGAATGTCAGGGTGGCAAAACTCTAGAATCCTGGCGTGTCTGAACTCGAGAGTCATTCAATGTCCACATTCCAGAACTCTGGATGTCTGAATTATAGAAGCAACAAATGTCTGCATTCTAGAATCGGAATGTGGCGGAATTCTAGAATGCACAGCACGGCGGAATTCTAAAGTCCTAAAATGACTGCTATCCGGAAGTTAAGGTGTCTGACATCAAGAATGCTACCACGTCAGAATTATACCATTCTGAAAGATTCTGGGATCTAGAATCAATGGACGGCTGAGTTCCAGAATGTCAGGGTGGCAAAACTCAAGAATCCTTGCGTGTCTGAACTCGAGAGTCATTCAATGTCCACATTCCGGATCACAGGGTGTCTGAATTCCAGAAGCACCAAATGTCTGCATTCTAGAATCGGAATGTGGCGGAATTCTAGAATGCACAACACGGCAGAATTCTGAAGTCCTTAAATTCCTGATATTCGGAAGTTAAGGAGTCTGACATCCAGAATGTTACTAGGTCATCATTCTACCGTTCTGAGAGATTCTGGGTTCTAGAATCAATGGACGGCAGAGTTCTGGAATGTCTGGGTGTCCAAACTCTAGAATCCTTCCGTGTCTGAACTCCTGAGTCATTCAATGTCCACATTCCGGATCACAGGGTGTCTGAATCCCAGAAGCACCAAATGTATGCATTCCAGAAGCGGAATGTGGCGGAATTCTGGAATGCACAGCACGGCGGAATTCGAAAGTCCTAAAATGCCTGCAATCGGGAAGTTAAGGTGTCTGACATCCAGAATGCTACCACGTCAGAATTATACCATTCTGAAAGATTCTGGGATCTAGAATCAATGGACGGCTGAGTTCCAGAATGTCAGGGTGGCAAAACTCTAGAATCCTTGCGTGTCTGAACTCGAGAGTCATTCAATGTCCACATTACAGAACTCTGGATGTCTGAAATATAGAAGCACCAAATGTCTGCAACCTAGAATCAGAATGTGGCGGAATTCTAGAATGCACAGGACGGCGGAATTTTAAAGTCCTAAAATGCCTGCTATACGGAAGTCAAGGTGTCTGACATCCAGAATGTTACTAAGTCAGCATTCTACCGTTCTGAGAGATTCTGAGTTCTAGAATCAATGGATGGCAGAGTTCTGGAATGTCAGGGTGTTCAAACTCAAGAATACTTGCGTGTCTGAACTCGAGAGTCATTCAATGTCCACATTCCGCATCACAGGGTGTCTGAATTCCAGAAGCACGAAATGTCTGCATTCTAGAATCGGAATGTGGCGGAATTCTAGAATGCACAGCACGGCGGAATTCTAAAATCATAAAATGCCTGCTATCCGGAAGTTAAGGTGTCTGACATCAAGAATGCTACCAAGTCAGAATTATACCATTCTGAAAGATTCTGGGATCTAGAATCAATGGACGGCTGAGTTCCAGAATGTCAGGGTGGCAAAACTCTAGAATCCTTGCGTGTCTGAACTCGAGAGTCATTCAATGTCCACATTCCAGAACTCTGGATGTCTGAATTACAGAAGCACCAAATGTCTGCATTCAAGAATCGGAATGTGGCGGAATTCTAGAATGCACATCACGGCGGAATTCTAAAGTCCTGAAATGCCTGCTATCCGGAAGTTAAGGTGTCTGACATCAAGAATGCTACCAAGTCAGAATTATACCATTCTGAAAGATTCTGGGATCTAGAATCAATGGACGGCTGAGTTCCAGAATGTCAGGGTTTCCAAACTCTAGAATCCTTGCGTGTCTGAACTCGAGAGTCATTCAATGTCCACATTCCAGAACTCTGGATGTCTGAATTATAGAAGCACCAAATGTCCGCATTCTAGAATCGGAATGTGGCGGAATTCTAGAATGCAGAGCACGGCGGAATTCTAAAGTCCTAAAATGCCTGCTATCCGGAAGTTAAGGTGTCTGACATCAAGAATGCTACCAAGTAAGAATTATACCATTCTGAAAGATTCTGGGATCTAGAATCAATGGACGGCTGAGCTCCAGAATGTCAGGGTTACCAAACTCTAGAATCATTGCGTGTCTGAACTCGAGAGTCATTCAATGTCCACATTCCAGAACTCTGGATGTCTGAATTATAGAAGCACCAAATGTCTGCAATCTAGAATCGGAATGTGGCGGAATTCTAGAATGCACAGCACGGCGGAATTCTAAACTCCTAAAATGCCTACCAGCCGAAAGTTAAGGTGTCTGATGACCAGAATGTTACTAGGTCAGCATTCTACCGTTCTGAGAGATTCTGGGTTCTAGAATCAATGGACGGCAGAGTTCTGGAATGTCAGGGTGTCCAAACTCTAGAATCCTTCAGTGTTTGAACTCGAGAGTCATTCAATTTCCATATTCCGGGTCACAGGATGTCTGAATTCCAGAAGCACCAAATGTCTGCATTCTAGAAACGGAATGTGGCGGAATTCTAGAATGCACAGCACGGCGGAATTCGAAAGTCCTAAAATGCCTGCTATCCGGAAGTTAAGGTGTCTGACATCCAGAAAGCTACCACGTCAGAATTATACCATTCTGAAAGATTCTGGGATCTAGAATCAATGGACGGCTGTGTTCCAGAATGTCAGGGTGGCAAAACTCTAGAATCCTTGCGTGTCTGAACTCGAGAGTCATTCAATGTCCACATTCCAGAACTCTGGATGTCTGTATTATAGAAGCACCAAATGTCTGCATTCTAGAATCGGAATGTGGTGGAATTCTAGAATGCACAGCACGGCGGAATTCTAAAGTCCTAAAATGCCTGCTCTCCGGAAGTTAAGGTGTCTGACATCCAGAATGATACTAGGTCAGCATTCTACCGTTCTGAGAGATTCTGGGTTCTAGAATCAATGGACGGCAGAGATCTGGCATGTCAGGTTGTCCAAACTCTAGAATCCTTGCGTGTCTGAACTCGAGAGTCATTCAATGTCCACATTCCGGATCACAGGGTGTCTGAATTCCAGAAGCACCAAATGTCTGCATTCTAGAATCGGAATGTGGTAGAATTCTAGAATGCACAACACGGCGGAATTCTAAAGTCCTAAAATGCCTGCTATCCGGAAGTTAAGATGTCTGACACCCAGAATGCTACCACATCAGAATTATACCATTCTGAATCATTCTGGGATCTAGAATCAATGGATGGGTGAGTTCCAGAATGTCAGGGTGGCAAAACTCTAGAATCCTGGCGTGTCTGAACTCGAGAGTCATTCAATGTCCACATTCCAGAACTCTGGATGTCTGAATTATAGAAGCAACAAATGTCTGCATTCTAGAATCGGAATGTGGCGGAATTCTAGAATGCACAGCACGGCGGAATTCTAAAGTCCTAAAATGACTGCTATCCGGAAGTTAAGGTGTCTGACATCAAGAATGCTACCACGTCAGAATTATACCATTCTGAAAGATTATGGGATCTAGAATCAATGGACGGCTGAGTTCCAGAATGTCAGGGTGGCAAAACTCAAGAATCCTTGCGTGTCTGAACTCGAGAGTCATTCAATGTCCACATTCCGGATCACAGGGTGTCTGAATTCCAGAAGCACCAAATGTCTGCATTCTAGAATCGGAATGTGGCGGAATTCTAGAATGCACAGCACGGCAGAATTCTAAAATCCTAAAATGCCTGCTATCCGGAAGTTAAGGTGTCTGACATCAAGAATGCTACCAAGTCAGAATTATACTATTCTGAAAGATTCTGGGATCTAGAATCAATGGACGGCTGAGTTCTAGAATGTCAGGGTGGCAAAACTCTAGAATCCTTGCGTGTCTGAACTCGAGAGTCATTCAATGTCCACATTCCAGAACTCTGGATGTCTGAATTATAGAAGCAACAAATGTCTGCATTCTAGAATCGGAATGTGGCGGAATTCTAGAATGCACAGCATGGTGGAATTTTAAAGTCCTAAAATGCCTGCTATCCGGAAGTTAAGGTGTCTGACATCAAGAATGCTACCAAGTCAGAATTATACCATTCTGAAAGATTCTGGGATCTAGAATCAATGGACGGCTGAGTTCCAGAATGTCAGGGTTTCCAAACTCTAGAATCCTTGCGTGTCTGAACTCGAGAGTCATTCAATGTCCACATTCCAGAACTCTGGATGTCTGAATTATAGAAGCACCAAATGTCTGCATTCTAGAATCGGAATGTGGCGGAATTCTAGAATGCACAGCATGGCGGAATTCTAAAGTCCTAAAATGCCTACTAGCCGAAAGTTAATGTGTCTGATGACCAGAATGTTACAAGGTCAGCATTCTACCGTTCTGAGAGATTCTGGGTTCTAGAATCAATGGACGGCAGAGTTCTGGAATGTCAGGGTGTTTAAACTCTAGAATCCTTCAGTGTTTGAACTCGAGAGTCATTCAATTTCCATATTCCGGGTCACAGGGTGACTGAATTAAAGAAGCACCAAACGTCTGCATTCTAGAATCGGAATGTGGCGGAATTCTAGAATGCACAGCACGGCGGAATTCGAAAGTCCTAAAATGCCTGCTATCCGGAAGTTAAGGTGTCTGACATCCAGAATGCTACCACGTCAGAATTATACCATTCTGAAAGACTCTGGGATCTAGAATCAATGGACGGCTGAGTTCCAGAATGTCAGGGTTTCCAAACTCTAGAATCCTTGCATGTCTGAACTCGAGAGTCATTCAATATCCACATTCCAGGACTCTGGATGTCTGAAATATAGAAGCACCAAATGTCTGCACTCTAGAATCGGAATGTGGTAGAATTCTAGAATGCACAGCACGACAGAATTCTAAAGTCCTAAAATGCCTGCTATTCGGAAGTTAAGGTGTCGGACATCCAGAATGTTACTAGGTCAGCATTCTACCGTTCTGAGAGATTCTGGGTTCTAGAATCAATGGACGGCAGAGTTCTGGAATGTCAGGGTTTCCAAACTCTAGAATCCTTCCGTGTCTGAACTCGTGAGTCATTCAATGTCTACATTCCGGATCACAGGGTGTCTGAATTCCAGAAGCACCAAATGTCTGCATTCTAGAATCGGAATGTGGCGGAATTCTAGAATGCACAGCACGGCGGAATTCTAAAGTCCTAAAATGCCTACTAGCCGAAAGTTAAGGTGTCTGATGACCAGTATGTTACTAGGTCAGCATTCTACCGTTCTGAGAGATTCTGGGTTCTAGAATCAATGGACGGCAGAGATCTGGAATGTCAGGGGGTCCAAACTCTAGAATCCTTGCGTGTCTGAACTCGAGAGTCATTCAATGTCCATATTCCAGAACTCTGGATGTCTGAAATATAGAAGCACCAAATGTCTGCAACCTAGAATCAGAATGTGGCGGAATTCTAGAATGCACAGCACGGCGGAATTCTAAAGTCCTAAAATGCCTGCTATACGGAAGTCAAGGTGTCTGACATCCAGAATGTTACTAAGTCAGCATTCTACCGTTCTGAGAGATTCTGAGTTCTAGAATCAATGGATGGCAGAGTTCTGGAATGTCAGGGTGTTCAAACTCAAGAATACTTGCGTGTCTGAACTCGAGAGTCATTCAATGTCCACATTCCGCATCACAGGGTGTCTGAATTCCAGAAGCACGAAATGTCTGCATTCTAGAATCGGAATGTGGCGGAATTCTAGAATACACAGCACGGCGGAATTCTAAAATCATAAAATGCCTGCTATCCGGAAGTTAAGGTGTCTGACATCAAGAATGCTACCAAGTCAGAATTATACCATTCTGAAAGATTCTGGGATCTAGAATCAATGGACGGCTGAGTTCCAGAATGTCAGGGTGGCAAAACTCTAGAATCCTTGCGTGTCTGAACTCGAGAGTCATTCAATGTCCACATTCCAGAACTCTGGATGTCTGAATTACAGAAGCACCAAATGTCTGTATTCTAGAATCGGAATGTGGCGGAATTCTAGAATGCACAGCACGGCGGATTTCTAAAGTCCTGAAATGCCTGCTATCCGGAAGTTAAGGTGTCTGAACTCAAGAATGCTACCAAGTCAGAATTATACCATTCTGAAAGATTCTGGGATCTAGAATCAATGGACGGCTGAGTTCCAGAATGTCAGGGTTTCCAAACTCTAGAATCCTTGCGTGTCTGAACTCGAGAGTCATTCAATGTCCACATTGCAGAACTCTGGATGTCTGAATTATAGAAGCACCAAATGTCCGCATTCTAGAATCGGAATGTGGCGGAATTCTAGAATGCAGAGCACGGCGGAATTCTAAAGTCCTAAAATGCCTGCTATCCGGAAGTTAAGGTGTCTGACATCAAGAATGCTACCAAGTCTGAATTATACCATTCTGAAAGATTCTGGCATCTAGAATCAATGGACGGCTGAGCTCCAGAATGTCAGGGTTACCAAACTCTAGAATCCTTGCGTGTCTGAACTCGAGAGTCATTCAATGTCCACATTCCAGAACTCTGGATGTCTGAATTATAGAAGCACCAAATGTCTGCATTCTAGAATCGGAATGTGGCGGAATTCTAGAATGCACAGCACGGTGGAATTCTAAACTCCTAAAATGCCTACTAGCCGAAAGTTAAGGTGTCTGATGACCAGAATGTTACTAGGTCAGCATTCTACCGTTCTGAGAGATTCTGGGTTCTAGAATCAATGGACGGCAGAGTTCTGGAATGTCAGGGTGTCCAAACTCTAGAATCCTTCAGTGTTTGAACTCGAGAGTCATTCAATTTCCATATTCCAGGTCACAGGATGTCTGAATTCCAGAAGCACCAAATGTCTGCATTCTAGAATCGGAGTGTGGCGGAATTCTAGAATGCACAGCACGGCAGAATTCGAAAGTCCTAAAATGCCTGCTATCCGGAAGTTAAGGTGTCTGACATCCAGAATGCTACCACGTCAGAATTATACCATTCTGAAAGATTCTGGGATCTAGAATCAATGGACGGCTGAGTTCCAGAATGTCAGGGTGGCAAAACTCAAGAATCCTTGCGTGTCTGAACTCGAGAGTCATTCAATGTCCACATTCCAGAACTCTGGATGTCTGTATTATAGAAGCACCAAATGTCTGCATTCTAGAATCGGAATGTGGCGGAATTCTAGAATGCACAGCACGGCGGAATTCTAAAGTCCTAAAATGCCTGCTCTCCGGAAGTTAAGGTGTCTGACATCCAGAATGATACTAGGTCAGCATTCTACCGTTCTGAGAGATTCTGGGTTCTAGAATCAATGGACGGCAGAGATCTGGCATGTCAGGGTGTCCAAACTCTAGAATCCTTGCGTGTCTGAACTCGAGAGTCATTCAATGTCCACATTCCGGATCACAGGGTGTCTGAATTCCAGAAGCACCAAATGTCTGCATTCTAGAATCGGAATGTGGTAGAATTCTAGAATGCACAACACGGCGGAATTCTAAAGTCCTAAAATGCCTGCTATCCGGAAGTTAAGGTGTCTGACACCCAGAATGCTACCACATCAGAATTATACCATTCTGAATCATTCTGGGATCTAGAATCAATGGACGGGTGAGTTCCAGAATGTCAGGGTGGCAAAACTCTAGAATCCTGGCGTGTCTGAACTCGAGAGTCATTCAATGTCCACATTCCAGAACTCTGGATGTCTGAATTATAGAAGCAACAAATGTCTGCATTCTAGAATCGGAATGTGGCGGAATTCTAGAATGCACAGCACGGCGGAATTCTAAAGTCCTAAAATGCCTGCTATCCGGAAGTTAAGGTGTCTGACATCAAGAATGCTACCACGTCAGAATTATACCATTCTGAAAGATTCTGGGATCTAGAATCAATGGACGGCTGAGTTCCAGAATGTCAGGGTGGCAAAACTCAAGAATCCTTGCGTGTCTGAACTCGAGAGTCATTCCATGTCCACATTCCGGATCACAGGGTGTCTGAATTCCAGAAGCACCAAATGTCTGCATTCTAGAATCGGAATGTGGCGGAATTCTAGAATGCACAACACGGCAGAATTCTGAAATCCTTAAATTCCTGATATTCGGAAGTTAAGGAGTCTGACATCCAGAATGTTACTAGGTCATCATTCTACCGTTCTGAGAGATTCTGGGTTCTAGAATCAATGGACGGCAGAGTTCTGGAATGTCAGGGTGTCCAAACTCTAAAATCCTTCCGTGTCTGAACTCCTGAGTCATTCAATGTCCACATTCCGGATCACAGGGTGTCTGAATCCCAGAAGCACCAAATGTATGCATTCCAGAAGCGGAATGTGGCGGAATTCTGGAATGCACAGCACGGCGGAATTCGAAAGTCCTAAAATGCCTGCAATCGGGAAGTTAAGGTGTCTGACATCCAGAATGCTACCACGTCAGAATTATACCATTCTGAAAGATTCTGGGATCTAGAATCAATGGACGGCTGAGTTCCAGGATGTCAGGGTGGCAAAACTCTAGAATCCTTGCGTGTCTGAACTCGAGAGTCATTCAATGTCCACATTCCAGAACTCTGGATGTCTGAATTATAGAAGCACCAAATGTCTGCATTCTAGAATCGGAATGTGGCGGAATTCTAGAATGCACAGCACGGCGGAATTTGAAAGTCCTAAAATGCCTGCTATCCGGAAGTTAAGGTGTCTGACATCAAGAATGCTACCAAGTCAGAATTATACTATTCTGAAAGATTCTGGGATCTAGAATCAATGGACGGCTGAGTTCCAGAATGTCAGGGTGGCAAAACTCTAGAATCCTTGCGTGTCTGAACTCGAGAGTCATTCAATGTCCACATTCCAGAACTCTGGATGTCTGTATTATAGAAGCACCAAATGTCTGCATTCTAGAATCGGAATGTGGCGGAATTCTAGAATGCACAGCACGGCGGAATTCTAAAGTCCTAAAATGCCTGCTATCCGGAAGTTAAGGTGTCTGACATCCAGAATGATACTAGGTCAGCATTCTACCGTTCTGAGAGATTCTGGGTTCTAGAATCAATGGACGGCAGAGATCTGGCATGTCAGGGTGTCCAAACTGTAGAATCCTTGCGTGTCTGAACTCGAGAGTCATTCAATGTCCACATTCCGGATCACAGGGTGTCTGAATTCCAGAAGCACCAAATGTCTGCATTCTAGAATCGGAATGTGGTAGAATTCTAGAATGCACAACACGGCGGAATTCTAAAGTCCTAAAATGCCTGCTATCCGGAAGTTAAGGTGTCTGACACCCAGAATGCTACCACATCAGAATTATACCATTCTGAATCATTCTGGGATCTAGAATCAATGGACGGGTGAGTTCCAGAATGTCAGGGTGGCAAAACTCTAGAATCCTGGCGTGTCTGAACTCGAGAGTCATTCAATGTCCACATTCCAGAACTCTGGATGTCTGAATTATAGAAGCAACAAATGTCTGCATTCTAGAATCGGAATGTGGCGGAATTCTAGAATGCACAGCACGGCGGAATTCTAAAGTCCTAAAATGCCTGCTATCCGGAAGTTAAGGTGTCTGACATCAAGAATGCTACCACGTCAGAATTATACCATTCTGAAACATTCTGGGATCTAGAATCAATGGACGGCTGAGTTCAAGGATGTCAGGGTAGCAAAACTCAAGAATCCTTGCGTGTCTGAACTCGAGAGTCATTCAATGTCCACATTCCAGAACTCTGGATGTCTGAATTACAGAAGCACCAAATGTCTGCATTCTAGAATCGGAATGTGGCGGAATTCTAGAATGCACAGCACGGCGGAATTCTAAAGTCCTAAAATGCCTGCTATCCGGAAGTTAAGGTGACTGACATCAAGAATGCTACCAATTCAGAATTATACCATTCTGAATGATTCTGGGATCTAGAATCAATGGACGGCTGAGTTCCTGAATGTCAGGGTTTCCAAACTCTAGAATCCTTGCGTGTCTGAACTCGAGAGTCATTCAATGTCCACATTCCAGAACTCTGGATGTCTGAAATATAGAAGCACCAAATGTCTGCATTCTAGAATCAGAATGTGACGGAATTCTAGAATGCACAGCACGGCAGAATTCTAAAGTCCTAAAATGCCTACTAGCCGAAAGTTAAGGTGTCTGATGACCAGAATGTTACTAGGTCAGCATTCTACCGTTCTGAGAGATTCTGGGTTCTAGAATCAATGGACGGCAGAGTTCTGGAATGTCAGGTTGTCCGAACTCTAGAATAATTCAGTGTTTGAACTCGAGTGTCATTCAATTTCCATATTCCGGGTCACAGGATGTCTGAATTCCAGAAGCACCAAATGTCTGCATTCTAGAATCGGAATGTGGCGGAATTCTAGAATGCACAGCACGGCGGAATTCGAAAGTCCTAAAATGCCTGCTATCCGGAAGTTAAGGTGTCTGACATCCAGAAAGCTACCACGTCAGAATTATACCATTCTGAAAGATTCTGGGATCTAGAATCAATGGACGGCTGTGTTCCAGAATGTCAGGGTGGCAAAACTCTAGAATCCTTGCGTGTCTGAACTCGAGAGTCATTCAATGTCCACATTCCAGAACTCTGGATGTCTGTATTATAGAAGCACCAAATGTCTGCATTCTAGAATCGGAATGTGGTGGAATTCTAGAATGCACAGCACGGCGGAATTCTAAAGTCCTAAAATGCCTGCTCTCCGGAAGTTAAGGTGTCTGACATCCAGAATGATACTAGGTCAGCATTCTACCGTTCTGAGAGATTCTGGGTTCTAGAATCAATGGACGGCAGAGATCTGGCATGTCAGGTTGTCCAAACTCTAGAATCCTTGCGTGTCTGAACTCGAGAGTCATTCAATGTCCACATTCCGGATCACAGGGTGTCTGAATTCCAGAAGCACCAAATGTCTGCATTCTAGAATCGGAATGTGGTAGAATTCTAGAATGCACAACACGGCGGAATTCTAAAGTCCTAAAATGCCTGCTATCCGGAAGTTAAGATGTCTGACACCCAGAATGCTACCACATCAGAATTATACCATTCTGAATAATTCTGGGATCTAGAATCAATGGATGGGTGAGTTCCAGAATGTCAGGGTGGCAAATCTCTAGAATCCTGGCGTGTCTGAACTCGAGAGTCATTCAATGTCCACATTCCAGAACTCTGGATGTCTGAATTATAGAAGCAACAAATGTCTGCATTCTAGAATCGGAATGTGGCGGAATTCTAGAATGCACAGCACGGCGGAATTCTAAAGTCCTAAAATGACTGCTATCCGGAAGTTAAGGTGTCTGACATCAAGAATGCTACCACGTCAGAATTATACCATTCTGAAAGATTCTGGGATCTAGAATCAATGGACGGCTGAGTTCCAGAATGTCAGGGTGGCAAAACTCAAGAATCCTTGCGTGTCTGAACTCGAGAGTCATTCAATGTCCACATTCCGGATCACAGGGTGTCTGAATTCCAGAAGCACCAAATGTCTGCATTCTAGAATCGGAATGTGGCGGAATTCTAGAATGCACAACACGGCAGAATTCTGAAGTCCTTAAATTCCTGATATTCGGAAGTTAAGGAGTCTGACATCCAGAATGTTACTAGGTCATCATTCTACCGTTCTGAGAGATTCTGGGTTCTAGAATCAATGGACGGCAGAGTTCTGGAATGTCTGGGTGTCCAAACTCTAGAATCCTTCCGTGTCTGAACTCCTGAGTCATTCAATGTCCACATTCCGGATCACAGGGTGTCTGAATCCCAGAAGCACCAAATGTATGCATTCCAGAAGCGGAATGTGGCGGAATTCTGGAATGCACAGCACGGCGGAATTCGAAAGTCCTAAAATGCCTGCAATCGGGAAGTTAAGGTGTCTGACATCCAGAATGCTACCACGTCAGAATTATACCATTCTGAAAGATTCTGGGATCTAGAATCAATGGACGGCTGAGTTCCAGAATGTCAGGGTGGCAAAACTCTAGAATCCTTGCGTGTCTGAACTCGAGAGTCATTCAATGTCCACATTCCAGAACTCTGGATGTCTGAAATATAGAAGCACCAAATGTCTGCAACCTAGAATCAGAATGTGGCGGAATTCTAGAATGCACAGCATGGCGGAATTTTAAAGTCCTAAAATGCCTGCTATACGGAAGTCAAGGTGTCTGACATCCAGAATGTTACTAAGTCAGCATTCTACCGTTCTGAGAGATTCTGAGTTCTAGAATCAATGGATGGCAGAGTTCTGGAATGTCAGGGTGTTCAAACTCAAGAATACTTGCGTGTCTGAACTCGAGAGTCATTCAATGTCCACATTCCGCATCACAGGGTGTCTGAATTCCAGAAGCACGAAATGTCTGCATTCTAGAATCGGAATGTGGCGGAATTCTAGAATGCACAGCACGGCGGAATTCTAAAATCATAAAATGCCTGCTATCCGGAAGTTAAGGTGTCTGACATCAAGAATGCTACCAAGTCAGAATTATACCATTCTGAAAGATTCTGGGATCTAGAATCAATGGACGGCTGAGTTCCAGAATGTCAGGGTGGCAAAACTCTAGAATCCTTGCGTGTCTGAACTCGAGAGTCATTCAATGTCCACATTCCAGAACTCTGGATGTCTGAATTACAGAAGCACCAAATGTCTGCATTCAAGAATCGGAATGGGGCGGAATTCTAGAATGCACATCACGGCGGAATTCTAAAGTCCTGAAATGCCTGCTATCCGGAAGTTAAGGTGTCTGACATCAAGAATGCTACCAAGTCAGAATTATACCATTCTGAAAGATTCTGGGATCTAGAATCAATGGACGGCTGAGTTCCAGAATGTCAGGGTTTCCAAACTCTAGAATCCTTGCGTGTCTGAACTCGAGAGTCATTCAATGTCCACATTCCAGAACTCTGGATGTCTGAATTATAGAAGCACCAAATGTCCGCATTCTAGAATCGGAATGTGGCGGAATTCTAGAATGCAGAGCACGGCGGAATTCTAAAGTCCTAAAATGCCTGCTATCCGGAAGTTAAGGTGTCTGACATCAAGAATGCTACCAAGTAAGAATTATACCATTCTGAAAGATTCTGGGATCTAGAATCAATGGACGGCTGAGCTCCAGAATGTCAGGGTTACCAAACTCTAGAATCATTGCGTGTCTGAACTCGAGAGTCATTCAATGTCCACATTCCAGAACTCTGGATGTCTGAATTATAGAAGCACCAAATGTCTGCAATCTAGAATCGGAATGTGGCAGAATTCTAGAATGCACAGCACGGCGGAATTCTAAACTCCTAAAATGCCTACTAGCCGAAAGTTAAGTTGTCTGATGACCAGAATGTTACTAGGTCAGCATTCTACCGTTCTGAGAGATTCTGGGTTCTAGAATCAATGGACGGCAGAGTTCTGGAATGTCAGGGTGTCCAAACTCTAGAATCCTTCAGTGTTTGAACTCGAGAGTCATTCAATTTCCATATTCCGGGTCACAGGATGTCTGAATTCCAGAAGCACCAAATGTCTGCATTCTAGAATCGGAATGTGGCGGAATTCTAGAATGCACAGCACGGCGGAATTCGAAAGTCCTAAAATGCCTGCTATCCGGAAGTTAAGGTGTCTGACATCCAGAATGCTACCACGTCAGAATTATACCATTCTGAAAGATTCTGGGATCTAGAATCAATGGACGGCTGAGTTCCAGAATGTCAGGGTGGCAAAACTCTAGAATCCTTGCGTGTCTGAACTCGAGAGTCATTCAATGTCCACATTCCAGAACTCTGGATGTCTGTATTATAGAAGCACCAAATGTCTGCATTCTAGAATCGGAATGTGGCGGAATTCTAGAATGCACAGCACGGCGGAATTCTAAAGTCCTAAAATGTCTGCTCTCCGGAAGTTAAGGTGTCTGACATCCAGAATGATACTAGGTCAGCATTCTACCGTTCTGAGAGATTCTGGGTTCTAGAATCAATGGACGGCAGAGATCTGGCATGTCAGGTTGTCCAAACTGTAGAATCCTTGCGTGTCTGAACTCGAGAGTCATTCAATGTCCACATTCCGAATCACAGGGTGTCTGATTTCCAGAAGCACCAAATGTCTGCATTCTAGAATCGGAATGTGGTAGAATTCTAGAATGCACAACACGGCGGAATTCTAAAGTCCTAAAATGCCTGCTATCCGGAAGTTAAGATGTCTGACACCCAGAATGCTACCACATCAGAATTATACCATTCTGAATCATTCTGGGATCTAGAATCAATGGATGGGTGAGTTCCAGAATGTCAGGGTGGCAAAACTCTAGAATCCTGGCGTGTCTGAACTCGAGAGTCATTCAATGTCCACATTCCAGAACTCTGGATGTCTGAATTATAGAAGCAACAAATGTCTGCATTCTAGAATCGGAATGTGGCGGAATTCTAGAATGCACAGCACGGCGGAATTCTAAAGTCCTAAAATGACTGCTATCCGGAAGTTAAGGTGTCTGACATCAAGAATGCTACCACGTCAGAATTATACCATTCTGAAAGATTATGGGATCTAGAATCAATGGACGGCTGAGTTCCAGAATGTCAGGGTGGCAAAACTCAAGAATCCTTGCGTGTCTGAACTCGAGAGTCATTCAATGTCCACATTCCGGATCACAGGGTGTCTGAATTCCAGAAGCACCAAATGTCTGCATTCTAGAATCGGAATGTGGCGGAATTCTAGAATGCACAGCACGGCAGAATTCTAAAATCCTAAAATGCCTGCTATCCGGAAGTTAAGGTGTCTGACATCAAGAATGCTACCAAGTCAGAATTATACTATTCTGAAAGATTCTGGGATCTAGAATCAATGGACGGCTGAGTTCTAGAATGTCAGGGTGGCAAAACTCTAGAATCCTTGCGTGTCTGAACTCGAGAGTCATTCAATGTCCACATTCCAGAACTCTGGATGTCTGAATTATAGAAGCAACAAATGTCTGCATTCTAGAATCGGAATGTGGCGGAATTCTAGAATGCACAGCATGGTGGAATTTTAAAGTCCTAAAATGCCTGCTATCCGGAAGTTAAGGTGTCTGACATCAAGAATGCTACCAAGTCAGAATTATACCATTCTGAAAGATTCTGGGATCTAGAATCAATGGACGGCTGAGTTCCAGAATGTCAGGGTTTCCAAACTCTAGAATCCTTGCGTGTCTGAACTCGAGAGTCATTCAATGTCCACATTCCAGAACTCTGGATGTCTGAATTATAGAAGCACCAAATGTCTGCATTCTAGAATCGGAATGTGGTGGAATTCTAGAATGCACAGCATGGCGGAATTCTAAAGTCCTAAAATGCCTACTAGACGAAAGTTAATGTGTCTGATGACCAGAATGTTACAAGGTCAGCATTCTACCGTTCGGAGAGATTCTGGGTTCTAGAATCAATGGACGGCAGAGTTCTGGAATGTCAGGGTGTTTAAACTCTAGAATCCTTCAGTGTTTGAACTCGAGAGTCATTCAATTTCCATATTCCGGGTCACAGGGTGACTGAATTAAAGAAGCACCAAACGTCTGCATTCTAGAATCGGAATGTGGCGGAATTCTAGAATGCACAGCACGGCGGAATTCGAAAGTCCTAAAATGCCTGCTATCCGGAAGTTAAGGTGTCTGACATCCAGAATGCTACCACGTCAGAATTATACCATTCTGAAAGACTCTGGGATCTAGAATCAATGGACGGCTGAGTTCCAGAATGTCAGGGTTTCCAAACTCTAGAATCCTTGCATGTCTGAACTCGAGAGTCATTCAATATCCACATTCCAGGACTCTGGATGTCTGAAATATAGAAGCACCAAATGTCTGCACTCTAGAATCGGAATGTGGTAGAATTCTAGAATGCACAGCACGACAGAATTCTAAAGTCCTAAAATGCCTGCTATTCGGAAGTTAAGGTGTCGGACATCCAGAATGTTACTAGGTCAGCATTCTACCGTTCTGAGAGATTCTGGGTTCTAGAATCAATGGACGGCAGAGTTCTGGAATGTCAGGGTTTCCAAACTCTAGAATCCTTCCGTGTCTGAACTCGTGAGTCATTCAATGTCTACATTCCGGATCACAGGGTGTCTGAATTCCAGAAGCACCAAATGTCTGCATTCTAGAATCGGAATGTGGCGGAATTCTAGAATGCACAGCACGGCGGAATTCTAAAGTCCTAAAATGCCTACTAGCCGAAAGTTAAGGTGTCTGATGACCAGTATGTTACTAGGTCAGCATTCTACCGTTCTGAGAGATTCTGGGTTCTAGAATCAATGGACGGCAGAGATCTGGAATGTCAGGGGGTCCAAACTCTAGAATCCTTGCGTGTCTGAACTCGAGAGTCATTCAATGTCCATATTCCAGAACTCTGGATGTCTGAAATATAGAAGCACCAAATGTCTGCAACCTAGAATCAGAATGTGGCGGAATTCTAGAATGCACAGCACGGCGGAATTCTAAAGTCCTAAAATGCCTGCTATACGGAAGTCAAGGTGTCTGACATCCAGAATGTTACTAAGTCAGCATTCTACCGTTCTGAGAGATTCTGAGTTCTAGAATCAATGGATGGCAGAGTTCTGGAATGTCAGGGTGTTCAAACTCAAGAATACTTGCGTGTCTGAACTCGAGAGTCATTCAATGTCCACATTCCGCATCACAGGGTGTCTGAATTCCAGAAGCACGAAATGTCTGCATTCTAGAATCGGAATGTGGCGGAATTCTAGAATACACAGCACGGCGGAATTCTAAAATCATAAAATGCCTGCTATCCGGAAGTTAAGGTGTCTGACATCAAGAATGCTACCAAGTCAGAATTATACCATTCTGAAAGATTCTGGGATCTAGAATCAATGGATGGCTGAGTTCCAGAATGTCAGGGTGGCAAAACTCTAGAATCCTTGCGTGTCTGAACTCGAGAGTCATTCAATGTCCACATTCCAGAACTCTGGATGTCTGAATTACAGAAGCACCAAATGTCTGTATTCTAGAATCGGAATGTGGCGGAATTCTAGAATGCACAGCACGGCGGATTTCTAAAGTCCTGAAATGCCTGCTATCCGGAAGTTAAGGTGTCTGAACTCAAGAATGCTACCAAGTCAGAATTATACCATTCTGAAAGATTCTGGGATCTAGAATCAATGGACGGCTGAGTTCCAGAATGTCAGGGTTTCCAAACTCTAGAATCCTTGCGTGTCTGAACTCGAGAGTCATTCAATGTCCACATTGCAGAACTCTGGATGTCTGAATTATAGAAGCACCAAATGTCCGCATTCTAGAATCGGAATGTGGCGGAATTCTAGAATGCAGAGCACGGCGGAATTCTAAAGTCCTAAAATGCCTGCTATCCGGAAGTTAAGGTGTCTGACATCAAGAATGCTACCAAGTCTGAATTATACCATTCTGAAAGATTCTGGGATCTAGAATCAATGGACGGCTGAGCTCCAGAATGTCAGGGTTACCAAACTCTAGAATCCTTGCGTGTCTGAACTCGAGAGTCATTCAATGTCCACATTCCAGAACTCTGGATGTCTGTATTATAGAAGCACCAAATGTCTGCATTCTAGAATCGGAATGTGGCGGAATTCTAGAATGCACAGCACGGCGGAATTCTAAAGTCCTAAAATGCCTGCTCTCCGGAAGTTAAGGTGTCTGACATCCAGAATGATACTAGGTCAGCATTCTACCGTTCTGAGAGATTCTGGGTTCTAGAATCAATGGACGGCAGAGATCTGGCATGTCAGGTTGTCCAAACTGTAGAATCCTTGCGTGTCTGAACTCGAGAGTCATTCAATGTCCACATTCCGAATCACAGGGTGTCTGATTTCCAGAAGCACCAAATGTCTGCATTCTAGAGTCGGAATGTGGTAGAATTCTAGAATGCACAACACGGCGGAATTCTAAAGTCCTAAAATGCCTGCTATCCGGAAGTTAAGATGTCTGACACCCAGAATGCTACCACATCAGAATTATACCATTCTGAATCATTCTGGGATCTAGAATCAATGGATGGGTGAGTTCCAGAATGTCAGGGTGGCAAAACTCTAGAATCCTGGCGTGTCTGAACTCGAGAGTCATTCAATGTCCACATTCCAGAACTCTGGATGTCTGAATTATAGAAGCAACAAATGTCTGCATTCTAGAATCGGAATGTGGCGGAATTCTAGAATTCACAGCACGGCGGAATTCTAAAGTCCTAAAATGACTGCTATCCGGAAGTTAAGGTGTCTGACATCAAGAATGCTACCACGTCAGAATTATACCATTCTGAAAGATTATGGGATCTAGAATCAATGGACGGCTGAGTTCCAGAATGTCAGGGTGGCAAAACTCAAGAATCCTTGCGTGTCTGAACTCGAGAGTCATTCAATGTCCACATTCCGGATCACAGGGTGTCTGAATTCCAGAAGCACCAAATGTCTGCATTCTAGAATCAGAATGTGGCGGAATTCTAGAATGCACAGCACGGCAGAATTCTAAAATCCTAAAATGCCTGCTATCCGGAAGTTAAGGTGTCTGACATCAAGAATGCTACCAAGTCAGAATTATACTATTCTGAAAGATTCTGGGATCTAGAATCAATGGACGGCTGAGTTCTAGAATGTCAGGGTGGCAAAACTCTAGAATCCTTGCGTGTCTGAACTCGAGAGTCATTCAATGTCCACATTCCAGAACTCTGGATGTCTGAATTATAGAAGCAACAAATGTCTGCATTCTAGAATCGGAATGTGGCGGAATTCTAGAATGCACAGCATGGCGGAATTTTAAAGTCCTAAAATGCCTGCTATCCGGAAGTTAAGGTGTCTGACATCAAGAATGCTACCAAGTCAGAATTATACCATTCTGAAAGATTCTGGGATCTAGAATCAATGGACGGCTGAGTTCCAGAATGTCAGGGTTTCCAAACTCTAGAATCCTTGCGTGTCTGAACTCGAGAGTCATTCAATGTCCACATTCCAGAACTCTGGATGTCTGAATTATAGAAGCACCAAATGTCTGCATTCTAGAATCGGAATGTGGCGGAATTCTAGAATGCACAGCATGGCGGAATTCTAAAGTCCTAAAATGCCTACTAGCCGAAAGTTAATGTGTCTGATGACCAGAATGTTACAAGGTCAGCATTCTACCGTTCTGAGAGATTCTGGGTTCTAGAATCAATGGACGGCAGAGTTCTGGAATGTCAGGGTGTTTAAACTCTAGAATCCTTCAGTGTTTGAACTCGAGAGTCATTCAATTTCCATATTCCGGGTCACAGGGTGACTGAATTAAAGAAGCACCAAACGTCTGCATTCTAGAATCGGAAAGTGGCGGAATTCTAGAATGCACAGCACGGCGGAATTCGAAAGTCCTAAAATGCCTGCTATCCGGAAGTTAAGGTGTCTGACATCCAGAATGCTACCACGTCAGAATTATACCATTCTGAAAGACTCTGGGATCTAGAATCAATGGACGGCTGAGTTCCAGAATGTCAGGGTTTCCAAACTCTAGAATCCTTGCATGTCTGAACTCGAGAGTCATTCAATATCCACATTCCAGGACTCTGGATGTCTGAAATATAGAAGCACCAAATGTCTGCACTCTAGAATCGGAATGTGGTAGAATTCTAGAATGCACAGCACGACAGAATTCTAAAGTCCTAAAATGCCTGCTATTCGGAAGTTAAGGTGTCGGACATCCAGAATGTTACTAGGTCAGCATTCTACCGTTCTGAGAGATTCTGGGTTCTAGAATCAATGGACGGCAGAGTTCTGGAATGTCAGGGTTTCCAAACTCTAGAATCCTTCCGTGTCTGAACTCGTGAGTCATTCAATGTCTACATTCCGGATCACAGGGTGTCTGAATTCCAGAAGCACCAAATGTCTGCATTCTAGAATCGGAATGTGGCGGAATTCTAGAATGCACAGCACGGCGGAATTCTAAAGTCCTAAAATGCCTACTAGCCGAAAGTTAAGGTGTCTGATGACCAGTATGTTACTAGGTCAGCATTCTACCGTTCTGAGAGATTCTGGGTTCTAGAATCAATGGACGGCAGAGATCTGGAATGTCAGGGGGTCCAAACTCTAGAATCCTTGCGTGTCTGAACTCGAGAGTCATTCAATGTCCATATTCCAGAACTCTGGATGTCTGAAATATAGAAGCACCAAATGTCTGCAACCTAGAATCAGAATGTGGCGGAATTCTAGAATGCACAGCACGGCGGAATTCTAAAGTCCTAAAATGCCTGCTATACGGAAGTCAAGGTGTCTGACATCCAGAATGTTACTAAGTCAGCATTCTACCGTTCTGAGAGATTCTGAGTTCTAGAATCAATGGATGGCAGAGTTCTGGAATGTCAGGGTGTTCAAACTCAAGAATACTTGCGTGTCTGAACTCGAGAGTCATTCAATGTCCACATTCCGCATCACAGGGTGTCTGAATTCCAGAAGCACGAAATGTCTGCATTCTAGAATCGGAATGTGGCGGAATTCTAGAATACACAGCACGGCGGAATTCTAAAATCATAAAATGCCTGCTATCCGGAAGTTAAGGTGTCTGACATCAAGAATGCTACCAAGTCAGAATTATACCATTCTGAAAGATTCTGGGATCTAGAATCAATGGACGGCTGAGTTCCAGAATGTCAGGGTGGCAAAACTCTAGAATCCTTGCGTGTCTGAACTCGAGAGTCATTCAATGTCCACATTCCAGAACTCTGGATGTCTGAATTACAGAAGCACCAAATGTCTGTATTCTAGAATCGGAATGTGGCGGAATTCTAGAATGCACAGCACGGCGGATTTCTAAAGTCCTGAAATGCCTGCTATCCGGAAGTTAAGGTGTCTGAACTCAAGAATGCTACCAAGTCAGAATTATACCATTCTGAAAGATTCTGGGATCTAGAATCAATGGACGGCTGAGTTCCAGAATGTCAGGGTTTCCAAACTCTAGAATCCTTGCGTGTCTGAACTCGAGAGTCATTCAATGTCCACATTGCAGAACTCTGGATGTCTGAATTATAGAAGCACCAAATGTCCGCATTCTAGAATCGGAATGTGGCGGAATTCTAGAATGCAGAGCACGGCGGAATTCTAAAGTCCTAAAATGCCTGCTATCCGGAAGTTAAGGTGTCTGACATCAAGAATGCTACCAAGTCTGAATTATACCATTCTGAAAGATTCTGGGATCTAGAATCAATGGACGGCTGAGCTCCAGAATGTCAGGGTTACCAAACTCTAGAATCCTTGCGTGTCTGAACTCGAGAGTCATTCAATGTCCACATTCCAGAACTCTGGATGTCTGAATTATAGAAGCACCAAATGTCTGCATTCTAGAATCGGAATGTGGCGGAATTCTAGAATGCAGAGCACGGCGGAATTCTAAAGTCCTAAAATGCCTGCTATCCGGAAGTTAAGGTGTCTGACATCCAGAATGCTACCACGTCAGAATTATACCATTCTGAAAGATTCTGGGATCTAGAATCAATGGACGGCTGAGTTCCAGAATGTCAGGGTGGCAAAACTCAAGAATCCTTGCGTGTCTGAACTCGAGAGTCATTCAATGTCCACATTCCAGAACTCTGGATGTCTGTATTATAGAAGCACCAAATGTCTGCATTCTAGAATCGGAATGTGGCGGAATTCTAGAATGCACAGCACGGCGGAATTCTAAAGTCCTAAAATGCCTGCTCTCCGGAAGTTAAGGTGTCTGACATCCAGAATGATACTAGGTCAGCATTCTACCGTTCTGAGAAATTCTGGGTTCTAGAATCAATGGACGGCAGAGATCTGGCATGTCAGGGTGTCCAAACTCTAGAATCCTTGCGTGTCTGAACTCGAGAGTCATTCAATGTCCACATTCCGGATCACAGGGTGTCTGAATTCCAGAAGCACCAAATGTCTGCATTCTAGAATCGGAATGTGGCGGAATTCTAGAATGCACAACACGGCAGAATTCTGAAATCCTTAAATTCCTGATATTCGGAAGTTAAGGAGTCTGACATCCAGAATGTTACTAGGTCATCATTCTACCGTTCTGAGAGATTCTGGGTTCTAGAATCAATGGACGGCAGAGTTCTCGAATATCAGGGTGTCCAAACTCTAAAATCCTTCCGTGTCTGAACTCCTGAGTCATTCAATGTCCACATTCCGGATCACAGGGTGTCTGAATCCCAGAAGCACCAAACGTATGCATTCCAGAAGCGGAATGTGGCGGAATTCTGGAATGCACAGCACGGCGGAATTCGAAAGTACTAAAATGCCTGCAATCGGGAAGTTAAGGTGTCTGACATCCAGAATGCTACCACGTCAGAATTATACCATTCTGAAAGATTCTGGGATCTAGAATCAATGGACGGCTGAGTTCCTGAATGTCAGGGTTTCCAAACTCTAGAATCCTTGCGTGTCTGAACTCGAGAGTCATTCAATGTCCACATTCCAGAACTCTGGATGTCTGAAATATAGAAGCACCAAATGTCTGCATTCTAGAATCAGAATGTGACGGAATTCTAGAATGCACAGCACGGCAGAATTCTAAAGTCCTAAAATGCCTACTAGCCGAAAGTTAAGGTGTCTGATGACCAGAATGTTACTAGGTCAGCATTCTACCGTTCTGAGAGATTCTGGGTTCTAGAATCAATGGACGGCAGAGTTCTGGAATGTCAGGTTGTCCGAACTCTAGAATAATTCAGTGTTTGAACTCGAGTGTCATTCAATTTCCATATTCCGGGTCACAGGATGACTGAATTCCAGAAGCACCAAATGTCTGCATTCTAGAATCGGAATGTGGCGGAATTCTAGAATGCACAGCACAGCGGAATTCTAAAGTCCTAAAATGCCTGCTATCCGGAAGTTAAGGTGTCTGACATCCAGAATGCTACCACGTCAGAATTATACCATTCTGAAACATTCTGGGATCTGGAATCAATGGACGGCTGAGCTCCAGAATGTCAGGGTGGCAAAACTCTAGAATCCTTGCGTGTCTGAACTCGAGAGTCATTCAATGTCCACATTCCAGAACTCTGGATGTCTGAATTATAGAAGCACCAAATGTCTGCATTCTAGAATCGGAATGTGGCGGAATTCTAGAATGCACAGCACGGCGGAATTCTAAAGTCCTAAAATGCCTGCTATCCGGAAGTTAAGGTGTCTGACATCAAGAATGCTACCAAGTCAGAATTATACCATTCTGAAAGATTTTGGGATCTAGAATCAATGGACGGCTGAGTTCCAGAATGTCAGGTTGGCAAAACTCTAGAATCCTTGCGTGTCTGAACTCGAGAGTCTTTGAATGTCCACATTCCAGAACTCTGGATGTCTGAATTATAGAAGCACCAAATGTCTGCATTCTAGAATCGGAATGTGGCGGAATTCTAGAATGCACAGCACCGCGCCAATTCTAAAGTCCTAAAATGCCTGCTATCCGGAAGTTAATGTGTCTGACATCAAGAATGCTACCAAGTCAGAATTATACCATTCTGAAAGATTCTGGGATCTAGAATCAATGGACGGCTGAGTTCCAGAATGTCAGGGTGGCAAAATTCTAGAATCCTTGCGTGTCTGAACTCGAGAGTCATTCAATGTCCACATTCCAGAACTCTGGATGTCTGAATTATAGAAGCACCAAATGTCTGCATTGTAGAATCGGAATGTGGCAGAATTCTAGAATGCACAGCACGGCGGATTTCTAAAGTCCTAAAATGCCTACTAGCCGAAAGTTAAGGTGTCTGATGACCAGTATGCTACTAGGTCAGCATTCTACCGTTCTGAGAGATTCTGGGTTCTAGAATCAATGGACGGCAGAGATCTGGAATGTCAGGGTGTCCAAACTCTAGAATCCTTGCGTGTCTGAACTCGAGAGTCATTCAATGTCCACATTCCAGAACTCTGGATGTCTGAAATATAGAAGCACCAAATGTCTGCAACCTAGAATCAGAATGTGGCGGAATTCTAGAATGCACAGCACGGCGGAATTTTAAAGTCCTAAAATGCCTGCTATACGGAAGTCAAGGTGTCTGACATCCAGAATGTTACTAAGTCAGCATTCTACCGTTCTGAGAGATTCTGAGTTCTAGAATCAATGGATGGCAGAGTTCTGGAATGTCAGGGTGTTCAAACTCAAGAATACTTGCGTGTCTGAACTCGAGAGTCATTCAATGTCCACATTCCGCATCACAGGGTGTCTGAATTCCAGAAGCACGAAATGTCTGCATTCTAGAATCGGAATGTGGCGGAATTCTAGAATGCCTGCACGGCGGAATTCTAAACTCCTAAAATGCCTACTAGCCGAAAGTTAAGGTGTCTGATGACCAGAATGTTACTAGGTCAGCATTCTACCGTTCTGAGAGATTCTGGGTTCTATAATCAATGGACGGCAGAGTTCTGGAATGTCAGGGTGTCCAAACTCTAGAATCCTTCAGTGTTTGAACTCGAGAGTCATTCAATTTCCATATTCTGGGTCACAGGATGTCTGAATTCCAGAAGCACCAAATGTCTGCATTCTAGAATCGGAATGTGGCGGAATTCTAGAATGCACAGCACGGCGGAATTCGAAAGTCCTAAAATGCCTGCTATCCGGAAGTTAAGGTGTCTGACATTCAGAATGCTACCACGTCAGAATTATACCATTCTGAAAGATTCTGGGATCAAGAATCAATGGACGGCTGAGTTCCAGAATGTCAGGGTGGCAAAACTCTATAATCCTTGCGTGTCTGAACTCGAGAGTCATTCAATGTCCACATTCCTGAACTCTGGATGTCTGTATTATAGAAGCACTAAATGTCTGCATTCTAGAATCGGAATATGGCGGAATTCTAGAATGCACAGCACGGCGGAATTCTAAAGTCCTAAAATGCCTGCTCTCCGGAAGTTAAGGTGTCTGACATCCAGAATGATACTAGGTCAGCATTCTACCGTTCCGAGAGATTCTGGGTTCTAGAATCAATGGACGGCAGAGATCTGGCATGTCAGGGTGTCCAAACTCTAGAATCCTTGCGTGTCTGAACTCGAGAGTCATTCAATGTCCACATTCCGGATCACAGGGTGTCTGAATTCCAGAAGCACCAAATGTCTGCATTCTAGAATCGGAATGTGACGGAATTCTAGAATGCACAGCACGGCAGAATTCTAAAGTCCTAAAATGCCTACTAGCCGAAAGTTAAGGTGTCTGATGACCAGAATGTTACTAGGTCAGCATTCTACCGTTCTGAGAGATTCTGGGTTCTAGAATCAATGGACGGCAGAGTTCTGGAATGTCAGGTTGTCCAAACTCTAGAATAATTCAGTGTTTGAACTCGAGAGTCATTCAATTTCCATATTCCGGGTCACAGGGTGACTGAATTCCAGAAGCACCAAATGTCTGCATTCTAGAATCGGAATGTGGCGGAATTCTAGAATGCACAGCACAGCGGAATTCTAAAGTCCTAAAATGCCTGCTATCCGGAAGTTAAGGTGTCTGACATCCAGAATGCTACCACGTCAGAATTATACCATTCTGAAACATTCTGGGATCTGGAATCAATGGACGGCTGAGTTCCAGAATGTCAGGGTGGCAAAACTCTAGAATCCTTGCGTGTCTGAACTCGAGAGTCATTCAATGTCCACATTCCAGAACTCTGGATGTCTGAATTATAGAAGCACCAAATGTCTGCATTCTAGAATCGGAATGTGGCGGAATTCTAGAATGCACAGCACGGCGGAATTCTAAAGTCCTAAAATGCCTGCTATCCGGAAGTTAAGGTGTCTGACATCAAGAATGCTACCAAGTCAGAATTATACCATTCTGAAAGATTTTGGGATCTAGAATCAATGGACGGCTGAGTTCCAGAATATCAGGTTGGCAAAACTCTAGAATCCTTGCTTGTCTGAACTCGAGAGTCTTTGAATGTCCACATTCCAGAACTCTGGATGTCTGAATTATAGAAGCACCAAATGTCTGCTTTCTAGAATCGGAATGTGGCGGAATTCTAGAATGCACAGCACCGCGCCAATTCTAAAGTCCTAAAATGCCTGCTATCCGGAAGTTAATGTGTCTGACATCAAGAATGCTACCAAGTCAGAATTATACCATTCTGAAAGATTCTGGGATCTAGAATCAATGGACGGCTGAGTTCCAGAATGTCAGGGTGGCAAAATTCTAGAATCCTTGCGTGTCTGAACTCGAGAGTCATTCAATGTCCACATTCCAGAACTCTGGATGTCTGAATTATAGAAGCACAAAATGTCTGCATTGTAGAATCGGAATGTGGCAGAATTCTAGAATGCACAGCACGGCGGAATTCTAAAGTCCTAAAATGCCTACTAGCCGAAAGTTAAGGTGTCTGATGACCAGTATGCTACTAGGTCAGCATTCTACCGTTCTGAGAGATTCTGGGTTCTAGAATCAATGGACGGCAGAGATCTGGAATGTCAGGGTGTCCAAACTCTAGAATCCTTGCGTGTCTGAACTCGAGAGTCATTCAATGTCCACATTCCAGAACTCTGGATGTCTGAAATATAGAAGCACCAAATGTCTGCAACCTAGAATCAGAATGTGGCGGAATTCTAGAATGCACAGCACGGCGGAATTTTAAAGTCCTAAAATGCCTGCTATACGGAAGTCAAGGTGTCTGACATCCAGAATGTTACTAAGTCAGCATTCTACCGTTCTGAGAGATTCTGAGTTCTAGAATCAATGGATGGCAGAGTTCTGGAATGTCAGGGTGTTCAAACTCAAGAATACTTGCGTGTCTGAACTCGAGAGTCATTCAATGTCCACATTCCGCATCACAGGGTGTCTGAATTCCAGAAGCACGAAATGTCTGCATTCTAGAATCGGAATGTGGCGGAATTCTAGAATGCCTGCACGGCGGAATTCTAAACTCCTAAAATGCCTACTAGCCGAAAGTTAAGGTGTCTGATGACCAGAATGTTACTAGGTCAGCATTCTACCGTTCTGAGAGATTCTGGGTTCTATAATCAATGGACGGCAGAGTTCTGGAATGTCAGGGTGTCCAAACTCTAGAATCCTTCAGTGTTTGAACTCGAGAGTCATTCAATTTCCATATTCTGGGTCACAGGATGTCTGAATTCCAGAAGCACCAAATGTCTGCATTCTAGAATCGGAATGTGGTGGAATTCTAGAATGCACAGCACGGCGGAATTCGAAAGTCCTAAAATGCCTGCTATCCGGAAGTTAAGGTGTCTGACATTCAGAATGCTACCACGTCAGAATTATACCATTCTGAAAGATTCTGGGATCAAGAATCAATGGACGGCTGAGTTCCAGAATGTCAGGGTGGCAAAACTCTAGAATCCTTGCGTGTCTGAACTCGAGAGTCATTCAATGTCCACATTCCAGAACTCTGGATGTCTGTATTATAGAAGCACTAAATGTCTGCATTCTAGAATCGGAATGTGGCGGAATTCTAGAATGCACAGCACGGCGGAATTCTAAAGTCCTAAAATGCCTGCTCTCCGGAAGTTAAGGTGTCTGACATCCAGAATGATACTAGGTCAGCATTCTACCGTTCCGAGAGATTCTGGGTTCTAGAATCAATGGACGGCAGAGATCTGGCATGTCAGGGTGTCCAAACTCTAGAATCCTTGCGTGTCTGAACTCGAGAGTCATTCAATGTCCACATTCCGGATCACAGGGTGTCTGAATTCCAGAAGCACCAAATGTCTGCATTCTAGAATCGGAATGTGGTAGAATTCTAGAATGCACAACACGGCGGAATTCTAAAGTCCTGAAATGCCTGCTATCCGGAAATTAAGGTGTCTGACACCCAGAATGCTACCACATCAGAATTATACCATTCTGAATCATTCTGGGATCTAGAATCAATGGACGGGTGAGTTCCAGAATGTCAGGGTGGCAAAACTCTAGAATCCTGGCGTGTCTGAACTCGAGAGTCATTCAATGTCCACATTCCAGAACTCTGGATGTCTGAATTATAGAAGCAACAAATGTCTGCATTCTAGAATCGGAATGTGGCGGAATTCTAGAATGCACAGCACGGCGGAATTCTAAAGTCCTAAAATGCCTGCTATCCGGAAGTTAAGATGTCTGACATCAAGAATGCTACCACGTCAGAATTATACCATTCTGAAAGATTCTGGGATCTAGAATCAATGGACGGCTGAGTTCCAGAATGTCAGGGTGGCAAAACTCAAGAATCCTTGCGTGTCTGAACTCGAGAGTCATTCCATGTCCACATTCCGGATCACAGGGTGTCTGAATTCCAGAAGCACCAAATATCTGCATTCTAGAATCGGAATGTGGCGGAATTCTAGAATGCACAACACGGCAGAATTCTGAAATCCTTAAATTCCTGATATTCGGAAGTTAAGGAGTCTGACATCCAGAATGTTACTAGGTCATCATTCTACCGTTCTGAGAGATTCTGGGTTCTAGAATCAATGGACGGCAGAGTTCTGGAATGTCAGGGTGTCCAAACTCTAAAATCCTTCCGTGTCTGAACTCCTGAGTCATTCAATGTCCACATTCCGGATCACAGGGTGTCTGAATCCCAGAAGCACCAAATGTATGCATTCCAGAAGCGGAATGTGGCGGAATTCTGGACTGCACAGCACGGCGGAATTCGAAAGTCCTAAAATGCCTGCAATCGGGAAGTTAAGGTGTCTGACTTCCAGAATGCTACCACGTCAGAATTATACCATTCTGAAAGATTCTGGGATCTAGAATCAATGGACGGCTGAGTTCCAGGATGTCAGGGTGGCAAAACTCTAGAATCCTTGCGTGTCTGAACTCGAGAGTCATTCAATGTCCACATTCCAGAACTCTGGATGTCTGAATTATAGAAGCACCAAATGTCTGCATTCTAGAATCGGAATGTGGCGGAATTCTAGAATGCACAGCACGGCGGAATTTGAAAGTCCTAAAATGCCTGCTATCCGGAAGTTAAGGTGTCTGACATCAAGAATGCTACCAAGTCAGAATTATACTATTCTGAAAGATTCTGGGATCTAGAATCAATGGACGGCTGAGTTCCAGAATGTCAGGGTGGCAAAACTCTAGAATCCTTGCGTGTCTGAACTCGAGAGTCATTCAATGTCCACATTCCAGAACTCTGGATGTCTGTATTATAGAAGCACCAAATGTCTGCATTCTAGAATCGGAATGTGGCGGAATTCTAGAATGCACAGCACGGCGGAATTCTAAAGTCCTAAAATGCCTGCTATCCGGAAGTTAAGGTGTCTGACATCCAGAATGATACTAGGTCAGCATTCTACCGTTCTGAGAGATTCTGGGTTCTAGAATCAATGGACGGCAGAGATCTGGCATGTCAGGGTGTCCAAACTGTAGAATCCTTGCGTGTCTGAACTCGAGAGTCATTCAATGTCCACATTCCGGATCACAGGGTGTCTGAGTTCCAGAAGCACCAAATGTCTGCATTCTAGAATCGGAATGTGGTAGAATTCTAGAATGCACAACACGGCGGAATTCTAAAGTCCTAAAATGCCTGCTATCCGGAAGTTAAGGTGTCTGACACCCAGAATGCTACCACATCAGAATTATACCATTCTGAATCATTCTGGTATCTAGAATCAATGGACGGGTGAGTTCCAGATTGTCAGGGTGGCAAAACTCTAGAATCCTGGCGTGTCTGAACTCGAGAGTCATTCAATGTCCACATTCCAGAACTCTGGATGTCTGAATTATAGAAGCAACAAATGTCTGCATTCTAGAATCGGAATGTGGCGGAATTCTAGAATGCACAGCACGGCGGAATTCTAAAGTCCTAAAATGCCTGCTATCCGGAAGTTAAGGTGTCTGACCTCAAGAATGCTACCACGTCAGAATTATACCATTCTGAAACATTCTGGGATCTAGAATCAATGGACGGCTGAGTTCCAGGATGTCAGGGTAGCAAAACTCAAGAATCCTTGCGTGTCTGAACTCGAGAGTCATTCAATGTCCACATTCCAGAACTCTGGATGTCTGAATTACAGAAGCACCAAATGTCTGCATTCTAGAATCGGAATGTGGCGGAATTCTAGAATGCACAGCACGGCGGAATTCTAAAGTCCTAAAATGCCTGCTATCCGGAAGTTAAGGTGACTGACATCAGGAATGCTACCAATTCAGAATTATACCATTCTGAATGATTCTGGGATCTAGAATCAATGGACGGCTGAGTTCCTGAATATCAGGGTTTCCAAACTCTAGAATCCTTGCGTGTCTGAACTCGAGAGTCATTCAATGTCCACATTCCAGAACTCTGGATGTCTGAAATATAGAAGCACCAAATGTCTGCATTCTAGAATCAGAATGTGACGGAATTCTAGAATGCACAGCACGGCAGAATTCTAAAGTCCTAAAATGCCTACTAGCCGAAAGTTAAGGTGTCTGATGACCAGAATGTTACTAGGTCAGCATTCTACCGTTCTGAGAGATTCTGGGTTCTAGAATCAATGGACGGCAGAGTTCTGGAATGTCAGGTTGTCCAAACTCTAGAATAATTCAGTGTTTGAACTCGAGAGTCATTCAATTTCCATATTCCGGGTCACAGGGTGACTGAATTCCAGAAGCACCAAATGTCTGCATTCTAGAATCGGAATGTGGCGGAATTCTAGAATGCACAGCACAGCGGAATTCTAAAGTCCTAAAATGCCTGCTATCCGGAAGTTAAGGTGTCTGACATCCAGAATGCTACCACGTCAGAATTATACCATTCTGAAACATTCTGGGATCTGGAATCAATGGACGGCTGAGTTCCAGAATGTCAGGGTGGCAAAACTCTAGAATCCTTGCGTGTCTGAACTCGAGAGTCATTCAATGTCCACATTCCAGAACTCTGGATGTCTGAATTATAGAAGCACCAAATGTCTGCATTCTAGAATCGGAATGTGGCGGAATTCTAGAATGCACAGCACGGCGGAATTCTAAAGTCCTAAAATGCCTGCTATCCGGAAGTTAAGGTGTCTGACATCAAGAATGCTACCAAGTCAGAATTATACCATTCTGAAAGATTTTGGGATCTAGAATCAATGGACGGCTGAGTTCCAGAATGTCAGGTTGGCAAAACTCTAGAATCCTTGCTTGTCTGAACTCGAGAGTCTTTGAATGTCCACATTCCAGAACTCTGGATGTCTGAATTATAGAAGCACCAAATGTCTGCATTCTAGAATCGGAATGTGGCGGAATTCTAGAATGCACAGCACCGCGCCAATTCTAAAGTCCTAAAATGCCTGCTATCCGGAAGTTAATGTGTCTGACATCAAGAATGCTACCAAGTCAGAATTATACCATTCTGAAAGATTCTGGGATCTAGAATCAATGGACGGCTGAGTTCCAGAATGTCAGCGTGGCAAAATTCTAGAATCCTTGCGTGTCTGAACTCGAGAGTCATTCAATGTCCACATTCCAGAACTCTGGATGTCTGAATTATAGAAGCACCAAATGTCTGCATTGTAGAATCGGAATGTGGCAGAATTCTAGAATGCACAGCACGGCGGAATTCTAAAGTCCTAAAATGCCTACTAGCCGAAAGTTAAGGTGTCTGATGACCAGTATGCTACTAGGTCAGCATTCTACCGTTCTGAGAGATTCTGGGTTCTAGAATCAATGGACGGCAGAGATCTGGAATGTCAGGGTGTCCAAACTCTAGAATCCTTGCGTGTCTGAACTCGAGAGTCATTCAATGTCCACATTCCAGAACTCTGGATGTCTGAAATATAGAAGCACCAAATGTCTGCAACCTAGAATCAGAATGTGGCGGAATTCTAGAATGCACAGCACGGCGGAATTTTAAAGTCCTAAAATGCCTGCTATACGGAAGTCAAGGTGTCTGACATCCAGAATGTTACTAAGTCAGCATTCTACCGTTCTGAGAGATTCTGAGTTTTAGAATCAATGGATGGCAGAGTTCTGGAATGTCAGGGTGTTCAAACTCAAGAATACTTGCGTGTCTGAACTCTTGAGTCATTCAATGTCCACATTCCGCATCACAGGGTGTCTGAATTCCAGAAGCACGAAATGTCTGCATTCTAGAATCGGAATGTGGCGGAATTCTAGAATGCCTGCACGGCGGAATTCTAAACTCCTAAAATGCCTACTAGCCGAAAGGTAAGGTGTCTGATGACCAGAATGTTACTAGGTCAGCATTCTACCGTTCTGAGAGATTCTGGGTTCTATAATCAATGGACGGCAGAGTTCTGGAATGTCAGGGTGTCCAAACTCTAGAATCCTTCAGTGTTTGGACTCGAGAGTCATTCAATTTCCATATTCTGGGTCACAGGATGTCTGAATTCCAGAAGCACCAAATGTCTGCATTCTAGAATCGGAATGTGGCGGAATTCTAGAATGCACAGCACGGCGGAATTCTAAAGTCCTAAAATGCCTGCTATCCGGAAGTTAAGGTGTCTGACATCAAGAATGCTACCACGTCAGAATTATACCATTCTGAAAGATTCTGGGATCAAGAATCAATGGACGGCTGAGTTCCAGAATGTCAGGGTGGCAAAACTCTAGAATCCTGGCGTGTCTGAACTCGAGAGTCATTCAATGTCCACATTCCAGAACTCTGGATGTCTGAATTATAGAAGCAACATATGTCTGTATTCTAGAATCGGAATGTGGCGGAATTCTAGAATGCACAGCACGGTGGAATTCTAAAGTCCTAAAATGCCTGCTATCCGGAAGTTAAGGTGTCTGACATCAAGAATGCTACCACGTCAGAATTATACCATTCTGAAAGATTCCGGGATCTAGAATCAATGGACGGCTGAGTTCCAGAATGTCAGGGTGGCAAAACTCAAGAATCCTTGCGTGTCTGAACTCGAGAGTCATTCAATGTCCACATTCCGGATCACAGGGTGTCTGAATTCCAGAAGCACCAAATGTCTGCATTCTAGAATCGGAATGTGGCGGAATTCTAGAATGCACAACACGGCAGAATTCTGAAGTCCGTAAATTCCTGATATTCGGAAGTTAAGGAGTCTGACATCCAGAATGTTACTAGGTCATCATTCTACCGTTCTGAGAGATTCTGGGTTCTAGAATCAATGGACGGCATAGTTCTGGAATGTCAGGGTGTCCAAACTCTAGAATCCTTCCGTGTCTGAACTCATGAGTCATTCAATATCCACATTCCGGATCACAGGGTGTGTGAATCCCAGAAGCACCAAATGTATGCATTCCAGAAGCGGAATGTGGCGGAATTCTGGAATGCACAGCACGGCGGAATTCGAAAGTCCTAAAATGCCTGCAATCGGGAAGTTAAGGTGTCTGACATCCAGAATGCTACCACGTCAGAATTATACCATTCTGAAAGATTCTGGGATCTAGAATCAATGGACGGCTGAGTTCCAGAATGTCAGGGTGCCAAAACTCTAGAATCCTTGCGTGTCTGAACTCGAGAGTCATTCAATGTCCACATTCCAGAACTCTGGATGTCTGAATTATAGAAGCACCAAATGTCTGCATTCTAGAATCGGAATGTGGCGGAATTCTAGAATGCACAGCACGGCAGAATTCTAAAATCCTAAAATGCCTGCTATCCGAAAGTAAAGGTGTCTGACATCAAGAATGCTACCAAGTCAGAATTATACTATTCTGAAAGATTCTGGGATCTAGAATCAATGGACGGCTGAGTTCTAGAATGTCAGGGTGGCAAAACTCTAGAATCCTTGCGTGTCTGAACTCGAGAGTCATTCAATGTCCACATTCCGTATCACAGGGTGTCTGAATTCCAGAAGCACCAAATGTCTGCATTCTAGAATTGGAATGTGGTAGAATTCTAGAATGCACAACACGGCGGAATTCTAAAGTCCTGAAATGCCTGCTATCCGGAAATTAAGGTGTCTGACACCCAGAATGCTACCACATCAGAATTATACCATTCTGAATCATTCTGGGATCTAGAATCAATGGACGGGTGAGTTCCAGAATGTCAGGGTGGCAAAACTCTAGAATCCTTGCGTGTCTGAACTCGAGAGTCATTCAATGTCCACATTCCAGAACTCTGGATGTCTGAATTATAGAAGCACCAAATGTCTGCATTCTAGAATCGGAATGTGGCGGAATTCTAGAATGCACAGCACGGCGGAATTCTAAAGTCCTAAAATGCCTGCTATCCGGAAATTAAGGTGTCTGACATCAAGAATGCTACCAAGTCAGAATTATACCATTCTGAAATATTCTGGGATCTAGAATCAATGGACGGCTGAGTTCCAGAATGTCAGGGTGACAAAATTCTAGAATCCTGGTGTGTCTGAACTCGAGAGTCATTCAATGTCCACATTCCAGAACTCTGGATGTCTGAAATATGGAAGAACCAAATGTCTGCATTCTAGAATCGGAATGTGGCGGAGTTCTAGAATGCACAGCACGGCGGAATTCTAAAGTCCTAAAATGCCTGCTATACGGAAGTCAAGGTGTCTGACATCCAGAATGTTACTAAGTCAGCATTCTAACGTTCTGAGAGATTCTGGGTTCTAGAATCAATGGACGGCAGAGATCTGGAATGTCAGGGTGTCCAAACTCTAGAATCCTTGCATGTCTGAACTCGAGAGTCATTCAATGTCCACATTCCGTATCACAGGGTGTCTGAATTCCAGAAGAACCAAATGTCTCCATTCTACAATCGGAATGTGGTAGAATTCTAGAATGCACAGCACGGTAGAATTCTAAAGTCCTAAAATGCCTGCTATCCGGAAGTTAAGGTGTCTGACATCCAGAGTGGTACCACATCAGTATTATACCATTCTGAAACATTCTGGTTTCTAGAATCAATGGACGGCAGAGATCTGGAATGTCAGGGTGTCCAAACTCTAGAATCCTTGCATGTCTGAACTCGAGAGTCATTCAATGTCCACATTCCAGAACTCTTGATGTCTGAATTATAGAAGCACCAAATGTCTGCATTCTAGAATCGGAATGTGGCGGAATTCTAGAATGCACAGCACGGCGGAATTCTAAAGTCCTAAAATGCCTGCTATCCGGAAGTTAAGGTGTCTGACATCCAGAATGCTACCACGTCAGAATTATACCATTCTGAAAGATTCTGGGATCTAGAATCAATGGACGGCTGAGTTCCAGAATGCAAGGGTGGCAAAACTCTAGAATCCTTGCATGTCTGAACTCGAGAGTCATTCAATGTCCACATTCCAGAACTCTGGATGTCTGAAATATAGAAGCACCAAATGTCTGCATTCTAGAATCAGAATGTGGCGGAATTCTAGAATGCACAGCACGGCGGAATTTTAAAGTCCTAAAATGCCTGCTCTACGGAAGTCAAGGTGTCTGACATCCAGAATGTTACTATGTCAGCATTCTGCCGTTCTGAGAGATTCTGGGTTCTAGAATCAATGGACGGCATAGTTCTGGAATGTCAGGGTGTCAAAACTCTAGAATCCTTCCGTGTCTGAACTCGTGAGTCATTCAATGTCCACATTCCGGATCACAGGGTGTCTGAATTCCAGAAGCACCAAATGTCTGCATTCTAGAAACGGAATGTGGCGGAATTCTAGAATGCACAACACGGCAGAATTCTGAAGTCCTTAAATGCCTGATATTCGGAAGTTAAGGAGTCTGACATCCAGAATGTTACTAGGTCAGCATTCTACCGTTCTGAGAGATTCTGGGTTCTAGAATCAATGGACGGCAGAGTTCTGGAATGTCAGGGTGTCCAAACTCAAGAATCCTTCCGTGTCTGAACTCCTGAGTCATTCAATGTCCACATTCCGGATCACAGAGTGTCTGAATTCCAGAAGCATCAAATGTCTGCATTCTAGAAGCGGAATGTGGCGGAATTCTAGAATGCACAGCACGGCGGAATTCGAAAGTCCTAAAATGCCTGCTATCGGGAAGTTAAGGTGTCTGACATCCAGAATGCTACCACGTCAGAATTATACCATTCTGAAAGATTCTTGGTTCTAGAATCAATGGACAGCCGAGTTCCAGAATGTCAGGTTGGCAAAACTCTAGAATCCTTGCGTGTCTGAACTCGAGACTCATTCAATGTCCACATTCCAGAACTCTGGATGTCTGAATTATAGAAGCACCAAATGTCTGCATTCTAGAATCGGAATGTGGCGGAATTCTAGAATGCACAGCACCGCGCCAATTCTAAAGTCCTAAAATGCCTGCTATCCGGAAGTTAATGTGTCTGGCATCAAGAATGCTACCAAGTCAGAATTATACCATTCTGAAAGATTTTGGTATCTAGAATCAATGGACGGCTGAGTTCCAGAATGTCAGGTTGGCAAAACTCTAGAATCCTTGCGTGTCTGAACTCGAGAGTCATTCAATGTCCACATTCCAGAACTCTGGATGTCTGAATTATAGAAGCACCAAATGTCTGCATTCTAGAATCGGAATGTGGCGGAATTCTAGAATGCACAGCACCGCGCCAATTCTAAAGTCCTAAAATGACTGCTATCCGGAAGTTAATGTGTCTGACATCAAGAATGCTACCAAGTCAGAATTATACCATTCTGAAAGATTCTGGGATCTAGAATCAATGGACAGCTGAGTTCCAGAATGTCAGGGTGGCAAAATTCTAGAATCTTTGCGTGTCTGAACTCGAGAGTCATTCAATGTCCACATTCCAGAACTCTGGATGTCTGAATTATAGAAGCACCAAATGTCTGCATTCTAGAATCGGAATGTGGCAGAATTCTAGAATGCACAGCACGGCGGAATTCTAAAGTCCTAAAATGCCTACTAGCCGAAAGTTAAGGTGTCTGATGACCAGTATGTTACTAGGTCAGCATTCTACCGTTCTGAGAGATTCTGGGTTCTAGAATCAATGGACGGCAGAGATCTGGAATGTCAGGGTGTCCAAACTCTAGAATCCTTGCGTGTCTGAACTCGAGAGTCATTCAATGTCCACATTCCGGATCACAGGGTGTCTGAATTCCAGAAGCACCAAATGTCTGCATTCTAGAATTGGAATGTGGTGGAATTGTAGAATGCACAGCACGGCGGAATTCTAAAGTCCTAAAATGCCTGCTATCCGGAAGTTAAGGTGTCTGACATCCAGAATGGTACCACATCAGAATTATACCATTCTGAAACATTCTGGGATCTAGAATCAATGGACGGCCGAGTTCCAGAATGTCAGGGTGGCAAAACTCTAGAATCCTGGCGTGTCTGAACTCGAGAGTCATTCAATGTCCACATTCCAGAACTCTGGATGTCTGAATTATAGAAGCACCAAATGTCTGCCTTCTAGAATCGGAATGTGGCGGAATTCTAGAATGCACAGCACGGCGGAATTTTAATGTCCTAAAATGCCTACTAGCCGAAAGTTAAGGTGTCTGATGACCAGTATGTTACTAGGTCAGCATTCTACCGTTCTGAGAGATTCTGGGTTCTAGAATCAATGGACGGCAGAGATCTGGAATGTCAGGGTGTCCAAACTCTAGAATCCTTGCATGTCTGAACTCGAGAGTCATTCAATGTCCACATTCCGGATCACAGGGTGTCTGAATTCCAGAAGCACCAAATGTCTCCATTCTAGAATCGGAATGTGGTAGAATTCTAGAATGCACAGCACGGTAGAATTCTAATGTCCTAAAATGCCTGCTATCCGGAAGTTAAGGTGTCTGACATCCAGAGTGGTACCACATCAGAATTATAACATTCTGAAACATTCTGGGATCTAGAACCAATGGACGGGTGAGTTCCAGCATGTCAGGGTGGCAAAACTCTAGAATCCTGGCATGTCTGAACTCGAGAGTCATTCAATGTCCACATTCCAGAACTCTGGATGTCTGAATTATAGAAGCACCAAATGTCTGCATTCTAGAATCGGAATGTGGCGGAATTCTAGAATGCACAGCACGGCGGAATTCGAAAGTCCTAAAATGCCTGCTATCCGGAAGTTAAGGTGTCTGACATCCAGAATGCTACCACGTCAGAATTATACCATTCTGAAAGATTCTGGGATCTAGAATCAATGGACGGCTGAGTTCCAAAATGCAAGGGTGGCAAAACTCTAGAATCCTTGCGTGTCTGAACTCGAGAGTCATTCAATGTCCACATTCCAGAACTCTGGATGTCTGAAATATAGAAGCACCAAATGTCTGCATTCTAGAATCAGAATGTGGCGGAATTCTAGAATGCACAGCACGGGGGAATTCTAAAGTCCTAAAATGCCTGCTATACGGAAGTCAAGGTGTCTGACATCCAGAATGTTACTAAGTCAGCATTCTACCGTTCTGAGAGATTCTGAGTTCTAGAATCAATGGATGGCAGAGTTCTGGAATGTCAGGTTGTTCAAACTCAAGAATACTTGCGTGTCTGAAATCGAGAGTCATCCAATGTCCACATTCCGCATCACGGGGTGTCTGAATTCCAGAAGCACCAAATGTCTGCATTCTAGAATCGGAATGTGGCGGAATTCTAGAATGCACAGCACGGCGGAATTCGAAAGTCCTAAAATGCCTGCTATCCGGAAGTTAAGGTGTCTGACATCCAGAATGCTACCACGTCAGAATTATACCATTCTGAAAGATTCTGGGATCTAGAATCAATGGACGGCTGAGTTCCAGATTGTCAGGGTTTCCAAACTCTAGAATCCTTGCATGTCTGAACTCGAGAGTCATTCAATATCCACTTTCCAGGACTCTGGATGTCTGAAATATAGAAGAACCAAATGTCTGCATTCTAGAATCGGAATGTGGCGGAATTCTAGAATGCACAGCACGACAGAATTCTAAAGTCTTAAAATGCCTGCTATCTGGAAGTTAAGGTGTCTGACATCCAGAATGTTATTAGGTCAGCATTCTTCCGTTCTGAGAGATTCTGGGTTCTACAATCAATGGACAGCAGAGTTCTGGAATGTCAGGGTGTCAAAACTCTAGAATCCTTCCGTGTTTGAACTCGTGAGTCATTCAATGTCCACATTCCGGATCACAGGGTGTCTGAATTCCAGAAACACCAAATGTCTGCATTCTAGAATCGGAATGTGGCGGAATTCTAGCATGCACAGCACGGCAGAATTTTGAAGTCCTAAAATGCCTGATATTCGGAAGTTAAGGAGTCTGACACCCAGAATGTTACTAGGTCAGCATTCTACAGTTCTGAGAGATTCTGGGTTCTAGAATCAATGGACGGCAGAGTTCTGGAATGTCAGGGTGTCCAAACTCTAGAATCCTTCAGTGTTTGAACTCGAGAGTCATTCAATTTCCATATTCCGGGTCACAGGGTGACTGAATTCCAGAAGCACCAAACGTCTGCATTCTAGAATCGGAATGTGGCGGAATTCTAGAATGCACAGCACGGCAGAATTCGAAAGTCCTAAAATGTCTGCTATCGGGAAGTTAATGTGTCTGACATCCAGAATGCTACCACGTCAGATTTATACCATTCTGAAAGATTCTGGGATCTAGAATCAATGGACGGCTGAGTTCCAGAATGTCAGGGTGTCAAAACTCTAGAATCCTTGCGTGTCTGAACTCGAGAGTCATTCAATGTCCACATTCCAGAACTCTGGATGTCTGAATTATAGAAGCACCAAATGTCTGCATTCTAGAATCGGAATGTGGCGGAAATCTAGAATGCACAGCAAGGCGGAATTCTAAAATCCTAAAATGCCTGCTATCCGGAAGTTAAGGTGTCTGACATCAAGAATGCTACCAAGTCAGAATTATAAAATTCTGAAAGATTCTGGGATCTAGAATCAATGGACGGCTGAGTTCCAGAATGTCAGGTTGGGAAAACTCTAGAATCATTGCGTGTCTGAACTCGAGAGTCATTCAATGTCCACATTCCAGAACTCTGGATGTCTGAATTATAGAAGCACCAAATGTCTGCATTCTAGAATCGGAATGTGGCGGAATTCTAGAATGCCCAGCACCGCGCCAAATCTAAAGTCCTAAAATGCCTGCTATCCGGAAGTTAATGTGTCTGACATCCAGAATGCTACCAAGTCAGAATTATACCATTCTGAAAGATTCTGGGATCTAGAATCAATGGACGGCTGAGTTCCAGAATGTCAGGGTGGCAAAATTCTAGAATCCTTGTGTGTCTGAACTCGAGAGTCATTCAATGTCCACATTCCAGAACTCTGGATGTCTGAATTATAGAAGCACCAAATGTCTGCATTCTAGAATCGGAATGTGGCGGAATTCTAGAATGCACAGTACGGCGGAATTCTAAAGTCCTAAAATGCCTACTAGCCGAAAGTTAAGGTGTCTGATGACCAGTATCTTACTAGGTCAGCATTCTACCGTTCTGAGAGATTCTGGGTTCTAGAATCAATGGACGGCAGAGATCTGGAAGGTCAGGGTGTCCAAACTCTAGAATCCATGCGTGTCTGAACTCGAGAGTCATTCAATGTCCACACTCCGGATCACAGGGTGTCTGAATTCCAGAAGCACCAAATGTCTGCATTCTAGAATCGGAATGTGGTAGAATTCTAGAATGCACAGCACGGCGGATTTCGAAAGTCCCAAAATGCCTGCTATCTAGAAGTTAAGATGTCTGACATCCAGAATGGTACCACATCAGAATTATACCATTCTGAAACATTCTGGGATCTAGAATCAATGGACAGCTGAGTTCCAGAATGTCAGGGTGGCAAAACTCTAGAATCCTGGCGTGTCTGAACTCGAGAGTCATTCAATGTCCACATTCCAGAACTCTGGATGTCTGAATTATAGAAGCACCAAATGTCTGCATTCCAGAATCGGAATGTGGCGGAATTCTAGAATGCACAGCTCGGCGGAATTCTAAAGTCCTAAAATGCCTGCTATCCGGAAGTTAAGGTGTCTGACATCCAGAATGCTACCAAGTCAGAATTATAACATTCTGAAACATTCTGGGATCTAGAATCAATGGACGGCTGAGTTCCAGAATGCAAGGGTGGCAAAACTCTAGAATCCTTGCGTGTCTGAACTCGAGAGTCATTCAATGTCCACATTCCAGAACTCTGGATGTCTGAAATATAGAAGCACCAAATGTCTGCATTCTAGAATCGGAATGTGGCGGAAATCTAGAATGCACAGCACGGCGGAATTTTAAAGTCCTAAAATGCCTGCTATACGGAAGTCAAGGTGTCTGACATCCAGAATGTTACTAAGTCAGCATTCTACCGTTCTGAGAGATTCTGGGTTCTAGAATCAATGGATGGCAGAGTTCTGGAATGTCAGGGTGTTCAAACTCAAGAATACTTGCGTGTCTGAACTTGAGAGTCATTCAATGTCCACATTCCGCATCACAGGGTGTCTGAATTCCAGAAGCACCAAATGTCTGCATTCTAGAATCGGAATGTGGTAGAATTCTAGAATGCACAGCACGACAGAATTCTAAAGTCCTAAAATGTCTGCTATTCGGAAGTTAAGGTGTCTGACATCCAGAAAGTTACTAGGTCAGCATTCTACCGTTCTGAGAGATTCTGGGTTCTAGAATCAATGGACGGCAGAGTTCTGGAATGTCAGGGTGTCCAAACTCTAGAATCCTTCCGTGTCTGAACTCGTGAGTCATTCAATGTCCACATTCCGGATCACAGGGTGTCTGAATTTCAGAAGCACCAAATGTCTGCATTCTAGAATCGGAATGTGGCGGAATTCTAGAATGCACAGCACGGCGGAATACGAAAGTCCTAAAATGCCTGCAATCGGGAAGTTAAGGTGTCTGACATCCAGAATGCTACCACGTCAGAATTATACCATTCTGAAAGATTCTGGGATCTAGAATCAATGGACGGCTGAGTTCCAGAATGTCAGGGTGTCAAAACTCTAGAATCCTTGCGTGTCTGAACTCGAGAGTCATTCAATGTCCACATTCCAGAACTCTGGATGTCTGAATTATAGAAGCACCAAATGTCTGCATTCTAGAATCGGAATGTGGCGGAATTCTAGAATGCACAGCAAGGCGGAATTCTAAAATCCTAAAATGCCTGCTATCCGGAAGTTAAGGTGTCTGACATCAAGAATGCTACCAAGTCAGAATTATAAAATTCTGAAAGATTCTGGGATCTAGAATCAATGGACGGCTGAGTTCCAGAATGTCAGGTTGGGAAAACTCTAGAATCATTGCGTGTCTGAACTCGAGAGTCATTCAATGTCCACATTCCAGAACTCTGGATGTCTGTATTATAGAAGCACCAAATGTCTGCATTCTAGAATCGGAATGTGGCGGAATTCTAGAATGCACAGCACGGCGGAATTCTAAAGTCCTAAAATGCCTACTAGCCGAAAGTTAAGGTGTCTGATGACCAGTATCTTACTTGGTCAGCATTCTACCGTTCTGAGAGATTCTGGGTTCTAGAATCAATGGACGGCAGAGATCTGGAAGGTCAGGGTGTCCAAACTCTAGAATCCTTGCGTGTCTGAACTCGAGAGTCATTCAATGTCCACATTCCAGATCACAGGGTGTCTGAATTCCAGAAGCACCAAATGTCTGCATTCTAGAATCGGAATGTGGTAGAATTCTAGAATGCACAGCACGGCGGAATTCGAAAGTCCTAAAATGCCTGCTATCTAGAAGTTAAGATGTCTGACATCCAGAATGGTACCACATCAGAATTATACCATTCTGAAACATTCTGGGATCTAGAATCAATGGACAGCTGAGTTCCAGAATGTCAGGGTGGCAAAACTCTAGAATCCTGGCGTGTCTGAACTTGAGAGTCATTCAATGTCCACATTCCAGAACTCTGGATGTCTGAATTATAGAAGCACCAAATGTCTGCATTCTAGAATCGGAATGTGGCGGAATTCTAGAATGCACAGCACGGCGGAATTCTAAAGTCCTAAAATGCCTGCTATCCGGAAGTTAAGGTGTCTGACATCCAGAATGCTACCAAGTCAGAATTATAACATTCTGAAACATTCTGGGATCTAGAATCAATGGACGGCTGAGTTCCAGAATGCAAGGGTGGCAAAACTCTAGAATCCTTGCGTGTCTGAACTCGAGAGTCATTCAATGTCCACATTCCAGAACTCTGGATGTCTGAAATATAGAAGCACCAAATGTCTGCATTCTAGAATCGGAATGTGGCGGAAATCTAGAATGCACAGCACGGCGGAATTTTAAAGTCCTAAAATGCCTGCTATACGGAAGTCAAGGTGTCTGACATCCAGAATGTTACTAAGTCAGCATTCTACCGTTCTGAGAGATTCTGGGTTCTAGAATCAATGGATGGCAGAGTTCTGGAATGTCAGGGTGTTCAAACTCAACAATACTTGCGTGTCTGAACTCGAGAGTCATTCAATGTCCACATTCCGCATCACAGGGTGTCTGAATTCCAGAAGCACCAAATGTCTGCATTCTAGAATTGGAATGTGGCGGAATTCTAGAATGCACAGCACGGCAGAATTCGAAAGTCCTAAAATGCCTGCTATCCGGAAGTTAAGGTGTCTGACATCCAGAATGCTACCACGTCAGAATTATACCATTCTGAAAGATTCTGGGATCTAGAATCAATGGACGGCTGAGTTCCATAATGTCAGGGTTTCCAAACTCTAGAATACTTGCATGTCTGAACTCGAGAGTCATTCAATATCCACATTCCAGGACTCTGGATGTCTGAAATATAGAAGCACCAAATGTCTGCATTCTAGAATCGGAATGTGGTAGAATTCTAGAATGCACAGCACGACAGAATTCTAAAGTCCTAAAATGTCTGCTATTCGGAAGTTAAGGTGTCTGACATCCAGAATGTTACTAGGTCAGCATTCTACCGTTCTGAGAGATTCTGGGTTCTAGAATCAATGGACGGCAGAGTTCTGGAATGTCAGGGTGTCCAAACTCTAGAATCCTTCCGTGTCTGAACTCGTGAGTCATTCAATGTCCACATTCCGGATCACAGGGTGTCTGAATTTCAGAAGCACCAAATGTCTGCATTCTAGAATCGGAATGTGGCGGAATTCTAGAATGCACAGCACGGCGGAATACGAAAGTCCTAAAATGCCTGCAATCGGGAAGTTAAGGTGTCTGACATCCAGAATGCTACCACGTCAGAATTATACCATTCTGAAAGATTCTGGGATCTAGAATCAATGGACGGCTGAGTTCCAGAATGTCAGGGTGTCAAAACTCTAGAATCCTTGCGGGTCTGAACTCGAGAGTCATTCAATGTCCACATTCCAGAACTCTGGATGTCTGAATTATAGAAGCACCAAATGTCTGCATTCTAGAATCGGAATGTGGCGGAATTCTAGAATGCACAGCACGGCGGAATTCTAAAGTCCTAAAATGCCTGCTATCCGGAAGTTAATGTGTCTGACATCCAGAATGCTACCAAGTCAGAATTATAACATTCTGAAACATTCTGGGATCTAGAATCAATGGACGGCTGAGTTCCAGAATGCAAGGGTGGCAAAACTCTAGAATCCTTGCGTGTCTGAACTCGAGAGTCATTCAATGTCCACATTCCAGAACTCTGGATGTCTGAAATAAAGAAGCACCAAATGTCTGCATTCTAGAATCGGAATGTGGCGGAAATCTAGAATGCACAGCACGGCGGAATTTTAAAGTCCTAAAATGCCTGCTATACGGAAGTCAAGGTGTCTGACATCCAGAATGTTACTAAGTCAGCATTCTACCGTTCTGAGAGATTCTGGGTTCTAGAATCAATGGATGGCAGAGTTCTGGAATGTCAGGGTGTTCAAACTCAACAATACTTGCGTGTCTGAACTCGAGAGTCAATCAATGTCCACATTCCGCATCACAGGGTGTCTGAATTCCAGAAGCACCAAATGTCTGCATTCTAGAATCGGAATGTGGCGGAATTCTAGAATGCACAGCACGGCAGAATTCGAAAGTCCTAAAATGCCTGCTATCCGGAAGTTAAGGTGTCTGACATCCAGAATGCTACCACGTCAGAATTATACCATTCTGAAAGATTCTGGGATCTAGAATCAATGGACGGCTGAGTTCCATAATGTCAGGGTTTCCAAACTCTAGAATTCTTGCATGTCTGAACTCGAGAGTCATTCAATATCCACATTCCAGGACTCTGGATGTCTGAAATATAGAAGCACCAAATGTCTGCATTCTAGAATCGGAATGTGGTAGAATTCTAGAATGCACAGCACGACAGAATTCTAAAGTCCTAAAATGTCTGCTATTCGGAAGTTAAGGTGTCTGACATCCAGAATGTTACTAGGTCAGCATTCTACCGTTCTGAGAGATTCTGGGTTCTAGAATCAATGGACGGCAGAGTTCTGGAATGTCAGGGTGTCCAAACTCTAGAATTCTTTCGTGTCTGAACTCGTAAGTCATTCAATGTCCACATTCCGGATCACAGGGTGTCTGAATTTCAGAAGCACCAAATGTCTGCATTCTAGAATCGGAATGTGGCGGAATTCTAGAATGCACAGCAAGGCGGAATTCTAAAATCCTAAAATGCCTGCTATCCGGAAGTTAAGGTGTCTGACATCAAGAATGCTACCAAGTCAGAATTATACCATTCTGAAAGATTCTGGGATCTAGAATCAATGGACGGCTGAGTTCCAGAATGTCAGGTTGGGAAAACTCTAGAATCATTGCGTATCTGAACTCGAGAGTCATTCAATGTCCACATTCCAGAACTCTGGATGTCTGAATTATAGAAGCACCAATTGTCTGCATTCTAGAATCGGAATGTGGCGGAATTCTAGAATGCACAGCACCGCGCCAATTCTAAAGTACTAAAATGCCTGCTATCCGGAAGTTAATGTGTCTGACATCGAGAATGCTACCAAGTCAGAATTATACGATCCTGAAAGATTCTGGGATCTAGAATCAATGGACGGCTGAGTTCCAGAATGTCAGGGTGGCAAAATTCTAGAACCCTTGTGTGTCTGAACTCGAGAGTCATTCAATGTCCACATTCCAGAACTCTGGATGTCTGAATTATAGAAGCACCAAATGTCTGCATTCTAGAATCGGAATGTGGCGGAATTCTAGAATGCACAGCACGGCGGAATTCTAAAGTCCTAAAATGCCTACTAGCCGAAAGTTAAGGTGTCTGATGACCAGTATCTTACTAGGTCAGCATTCTACCGTTCTGAGAGATTCTGGGTTCTAGAATCAATGGACGGCAGAGATCTGGAAGGTCAGGGTGTCCAAACTCTAGAATCCTTGCGTGTCTGAACTCGAGAGTCATTCAATGTCCACATTCCGGATCACAGGGTGTCTGAATTCCAGAAGCACCAAATGTCTGCATTCTAGAATCGGAATGCGGTAGAATTCTAGAATGCACAGCACGGCAGAATTCGAAAGTCCTAAAATGCCTGCTATCTGGAAGTTAAGATGTCTGACATCCAGAATGGTACCACATCAGAATTATACCATTCTGAAACATTCTGGGATCTAGAATCAATGGACAGCTGAGTTCCAGAATGTCAGGGTGGCAAAATTCTAGAATCCTGGCGGGTCTGAACTCGAGAGTCATTCAATGTCCACATTCCAGAACTCTGGATGTCTGAATTATAGAAGCACCAAATGTCTGCATTCTAGAATCGGAATGTGGCGGAATTCTAGAATGCACAGCACGGCGGAATTCTAAAGTCCTAAAATGCCTGCTATCCGGAAGTTAAGGTGTCTGACATCCAGAATGCTACCAAGTCAGAATTATAACATTCTGAAACATTCTGGGATCTAGAATCAATGGACGGCTGAGTTCCAGAATGCAAGGGTGGCAAAACTCTAGAATCCTTGCGTGTCTGAACTCGAGAGTCATTCAATGTCCACATTCCAGAACTCTGGATGCCTGAAATATAGAAGCACCAAACGTCTGCATTCTAGAATCGGAATGTGGCGGAAATCTAGAATGCACAGCACGGCGGAATTTTAAAGTCCTAAAATGCCTGCTATACGGAAGTCAAGGTGTCTGACATCCAGAATGTTACTAAGTCAGCATTCTATCGTTCTGAGAGATTCTGGGTTCTAGAATCAATGGATGGCAGAGTTCTGGAATGTCAGGGTGTTCAAACTCAAGAATACTTGCGTGTCTGAACTCGAGAGTCATTCAATGTCCACATTCCGCATCACAGGGTGTCTGAATTCCAGAAGCACCAAATGTCTGCATTCTAGAATCGGAATGTGGCGGAATTTAGAATGCACAGCACGGCAGAATTCGAAAGTCCTAAAATGCCTGCAATCCGGAAGTTAAGGTGTCTGACATCCAGAATGCTACCACGTCAGAATTATACCATTCTGAAAGATTCTGGGATCTAGAATCAATGGACGGCTGAGTTCCATAATGTCAGGGTTTCCAAACTCTAGAATTCTTGCATGTCTGAACTCGAGAGTCATTCAATATCCACATTCCAGGACTCTGGATGTCTGAAATATAGAAGCACCAAATGTCTGCATTCTAGAATCGAAATGTGGCGGAATTCTAGAATGCACAGCACGACAGAATTCTAAAGTCCTAAAATGTCTGCTATTCGGAAGTTAAGGTGTCTGACATCCAGAATGTTACTAGGTCAGCATTCTACCGTTCTGAGAGATTCTGGGTTCTAGAATCAATGGACGGCAGAGTTCTGGAATGTCAGGGTGTCCAAACTCTAGAATCCTTCCGTGTCTGAACTCGTGAGTCATTCAATGTCCACATTCCGGATCACAGGGTGTCTGAATTTCAGAAGCACCAAATGTCTGCATTCTAGAATCGGAATGTGGCGGAATTCTTGAATGCACAGCACGGCGGAATTCTAAAGTCCTAAAATGTCTGCTATTCGGAAGTTAAGGTGTCTGACATCCAGAATGCTACCACGTCAGAATTATACCATTCTGAAAGATTCTGGGATCTAGAATCAATGGACGTCTGAGTTCCAGAATGTCAGGGTGGCAAAGCTCTAGAATCCTGGCGTGTCTGAACTCGAGAGTCATTCAATGTCCACATTCCAGAACTCTGGATGTCGGAATTAGAGAAGCACCAAATGTCTGCATTCTAGAATCGGAATGTGGCGGAAATCTAGAATGCACAGCACGGCGGAATTTTAAAGTCCTAAAATGCCTGCTATACGGAAGTCAAGGTGTCTGACATCCAGAATGTTACTAAGTCAGCATTCTACCGTTCTGAGAGATTCTGGGTTCTAGAATCAATGGATGGCAGAGTTCTGGAATGTCAGGGTGTTCAAACTCAACAATACTTGCGTGTCTGAACTCGAGAGTCAATCAATGTCCACATTCCGCATCACAGGGTGTCTGAATTCCAGAAGCACGAAATGTCTGCATTCTAGAATCGGAATGTGGCGGAATTCTAGAATGCACAGCACGGCAGAATTCGAAAGTCCTAAAATGCCTGCTATCCGGAAGTTAAGGTGTCTGACATCCAGAATGCTACCACGTCAGAATTATACCATTCTGAAAGATTCTGGGATCTAGAATCAATGGACGGCTGAGTTCCATAATGTCAGGGTTTCCAAACTCTAGAATTCTTGCATGTCTGAACTCGAGAGTCATTCAATATCCACATTCCAGGACTCTGGATGTCTGAAATATAGAAGCACCAAATGTCTGCATTCTAGAATCGGAATGTGGTAGAATTCTAGAATGCACAGCACGACAGAATTCTAAAGTCCTAAAATGTCTGCTATTCGGAAGTTAAGGTGTCTGACATCCAGAATGTTACTAGGTCAGCATTCTACCGTTCTGAGAGATTCTGGGTTCTAGAATCAATGGACGGCAGAGTTCTGGAATGTCAGGGTGTCCAAACTCTAGAATTCTTTCGTGTCTGAACTCGTAAGTCATTCAATGTCCACATTCCGGATCACAGGGTGTCTGAATTTCAGAAGCACCAAATGTCTGCATTCTAGAATCGGAATGTGGCGGAATTCTAGAATGCACAGCAAGGCGGAATTCTAAAATCCTAAAATGCCTGCTATCCGGAAGTTAAGGTGTCTGACATCAAGAATGCTACCAAGTCAGAATTATACCATTCTGAAAGATTCTGGGATCTAGAATCAATGGACGGCTGAGTTCCAGAATGTCAGGTTGGGAAAACTCTAGAATCATTGCGTATCTGAACTCGAGAGTCATTCAATGTCCACATTCCAGAACTCTGGATGTCTGAATTATAGAAGCACCAAATGTCTGCATTCTAGAATCGGAATGTGGCGGAATTCTAGAATGCACAGCACCGCGCCAATTCTAAAGTACTAAAATGCCTGCTATCCGGAAGTTAATGTGTCTGACATCGAGAATGCTACCAAGTCAGAATTATACGATCCTGAAAGATTCTGGGATCTAGAATCAATGGACGGCTGAGTTCCAGAATGTCAGGGTGGCAAAATTCTAGAATCCTTGTGTGTCTGAACTCGAGAGTCATTCAATGTCCACATTCCAGAACTCTGGATGTCTGAATTATAGAAGCAGCAAATGTCTGCATTCTAGAATCGGAATGTGGCGGAATTCTAGAATGCACAGCACGGCGGAATTCTAAAGTCCTAAAATGCCTACTAGCCGAAAGTTAAGGTGTCTGATGACCAGTATCTTACTAGGTCAGCATTCTACCGTTCTGAGAGATTCTGGGTTCTAGAATCAATGGACGGCAGAGATCTGGAAGGTCAGGGTGTCCAAACTCTAGAATCCTTGCGTGTCTGAACTCGAGAGTCATTCAATGTCCACATTCCGCATCACAGGGTGTCTGAATTCCAGAAGCACCAAATGTCTGCATTCTAGAATCGGAATGTGGCGGAATTTAGAATGCACAGCACGGCAGAATTCGAAAGTCCTAAAATGCCTGCTATCCGGAAGTTAAGGTGTCTGACATCCAGAATGCTACCACGTCAGAATTATACCATTCTGAAAGATTCTGGGATCTAGAATCAATGGACGGCTGAGTTCCATAATGTCAGGGTTTCCAAACTCTAGAATTCTTGCATGTCTGAACTCGAGAGTCATTCAATATCCACATTCCAGGACTCTGGATGTCTGAAATATAGAAGCACCAAATGTCTGCATTCTAGAATCGAAATGTGGCAGAATTCTAGAATGCACAGCACGACAGAATTCTAAAGTCCTAAAATGTCTGCTATTCGGAAGTTAAGGTGTCTGACATCCAGAATGTTACTAGGTCAGCATTCTACCGTTCTGAGAGATTCTGGGTTCTAGAATCAATGGACGGCAGAGTTCTGGAATGTCAGGGTGTCCAAACTCTAGAATCCTTCCGTGTCTGAACTCGTGAGTCATTCAATGTCCACATTCCGGATCACAGGGTGTCTGAATTTCAGAAGCACCAAATGTCTGCATTCTAGAATCGGAATGTGGCGGAATTCTTGAATGCACAGCACGGCGGAATTCTAAAGTCCTAAAATGTCTGCTATTCGGAAGTTAAGGTGTCTGACATCCAGAATGCTACCACGTCAGAATTATACCATTCTGAAAGATTCTGGGATCTAGATTCAATGGACGTCTGAGTTCCAGAATGTCAGGGTGGCAAAGCTCTAGAATCCTGGCGTGTCTGAACTCGAGAGTCATTCAATGTCCACATTCCAGAACTCTGGATGTCGGAATTAGAGAAGCACCAAATGTCTGCATTCTAGAATCGGAATGTGGCGGAAATCTAGAATGCACAGCACGGCGGAATTTTAAAGTCCTAAAATGCCTGCTATACGGAAGTCAAGGTGTCTGACATCCAGAATGTTACTAAGTCAGCATTCTACCGTTCTGAGAGATTCTGGGTTCTAGAATCAATGGATGGCAGAGTTCTGGAATGTCAGGGTGTTCAAACTCAACAATACTTGCGTGTCTGAACTCGAGAGTCAATCAATGTCCACATTCCGCATCACAGGGTGTCTGAATTCCAGAAGCACCAAATGTCTGCATTCTAGAATCGGAATGTGGCGGAATTCTAGAATGCACAGCACGGCAGAATTCGAAAGTCCTAAAATGCCTGCTATCCGGAAGTTAAGGTGTCTGACATCCAGAATGCTACCACGTCAGAATTATACCATTCTGAAAGATTCTGGGATCTAGAATCAATGGACGGCTGAGTTCCATAATGTCAGGGTTTCCAAACTCTAGAATTCTTGCATGTCTGAACTCGAGAGTCATTCAATATCCACATTCCAGGACTCTGGATGTCTGAAATATAGAAGCACCAAATGTCTGCATTCTAGAATCGGAATGTGGTAGAATTCTAGAATGCACAGCACGACAGAATTCTAAAGTCCTAAAATGTCTGCTATTCGGAAGTTAAGGTGTCTGACATCCAGAATGTTACTAGGTCAGCATTCTACCGTTCTGAGAGATTCTGGGTTCTAGAATCAATGGACGGCAGAGTTCTGGAATGTCAGGGTGTCCAAACTCTAGAATTCTTTCGTGTCTGAACTCGTAAGTCATTCAATGTCCACATTCCGGATCACAGGGTGTCTGAATTTCAGAAGCACCAAATGTCTGCATTCTAGAATCGGAATGTGGCGGAATTCTAGAATGCACAGCAAGGCGGAATTCTAAAATCCTAAAATGCCTGCTATCCGGAAGTTAAGGTGTCTGACATCAAGAATGCTACCAAGTCAGAATTATACCATTCTGAAAGATTCTGGGATCTAGAATCAATGGACGGCTGAGTTCCAGAATGTCAGGTTGGGAAAACTCTAGAATCATTGCGTATCTGAACTCGAGAGTCATTCAATGTCCACATTCCAGAACTCTGGATGTCTGAATTATAGAAGCACCAAATGTCTGCATTCTAGAATCGGAATGTGGCGGAATTCTAGAATGCACAGCACCGCGCCAATTCTAAAGTACTAAAATGCCTGCTATCCGGAAGTTAATGTGTCTGACATCGAGAATGCTACCAAGTCAGAATTATACGATCCTGAAAGATTCTGGGATCTAGAATCAATGGACGGCTGAGTTCCAGAATGTCAGGGTGGCAAAATTCTAGAATCCTTGTGTGTCTGAACTCGAGAGTCATTCAATGTCCACATTCCAGAACTCTGGATGTCTGAATTATAGAAGCACCAAATGTCTGCATTCTAGAATCGGAATGTGGCGGAATTCTAGAATGCACAGCACGGCGGAATTCTAAAGTCCTAAAATGCCTACTAGCCGAAAGTTAAGGTGTCTGATGACCAGTATCTTACTAGGTCAGCATTCTACCGTTCTGAGAGATTCTGGGTTCTAGAATCAATGGACGGCAGAGATCTGGAAGGTCAGGGTGTCCAAACTCTAGAATCCTTGCGTGTCTGAACTCGAGAGTCATTCAATGTCCACATTCCGGATCACAGGGTGTCTGAATTCCAGAAGCACCAAATGTCTGCATTCTAGAATCGGAATGCGGTAGAATTCTAGAATGCACAGCACGGCGGAATTCGAAAGTCCTAAAATGCCTGCTATCTGGAAGTTAAGATGTCTGACATCCAGAATGGTACCACATCAGAATTATACCATTCTGAAACATTCTGGGATCTAGAATCAATGGACAGCTGAGTTCCAGAATGTCAGGGTGGCAAAATTCTAGAATCCTGGCGGGTCTGAACTCGAGAGTCATTCAATGTCCACATTCCAGAACTCTGGATGTCTGAATTATAGAAGCACCAAATGTCTGCATTCTAGAATCGGAATGTGGCGGAATTCTAGAATGCACAGCACGGCGGAATTCTAAAGTCCTAAAATGCCTGCTATCCGGAAGTTAAGGTGTCTGACATCCAGAATGCTACCAAGTCAGAATTATAACATTCTGAAACATTCTGGGATCTAGAATCAATGGACGGCTGAGTTCCAGAATGCAAGGGTGGCAAAACTCTAGAATCCTTGCGTGTCTGAACTCGAGAGTCATTCAATGTCCACATTCCAGAACTCTGGATGCCTGAAATATAGAAGCACCAAACGTCTGCATTCTAGAATCGGAATGTGGCGGAAATCTAGAATGCACAGCACGGCGGAATTTTAAAGTCCTAAAATGCCTGCTATACGGAAGTCAAGGTGTCTGACATCCAGAATGTTACTAAGTCAGCATTCTATCGTTCTGAGAGATTCTGGGTTCTAGAATCAATGGATGGCAGAGTTCTGGAATGTCAGGGTGTTCAAACTCAAGAATACTTGCGTGTCTGAACTCGAGAGTCATTCAATGTCCACATTCCGCATCACAGGGTGTCTGAATTCCAGAAGCACCAAATGTCTGCATTCTAGAATCGGAATGTGGCGGAATTTAGAATGCACAGCACGGCAGAATTCGAAAGTCCTAAAATGCCTGCTATCCGGAAGTTAAGGTGTCTGACATCCAGAATGCTACCACGTCAGAATTATACCATTCTGAAAGATTCTGGGATCTAGAATCAATGGACGGCTGAGTTCCATAATGTCAGGGTTTCCAAACTCTAGAATTCTTGCATGTCTGAACTCGAGAGTCATTCAATATCCACATTCCAGGACTCTGGATGTCTGAAATATAGAAGCACCAAATGTCTGCATTCTAGAATCGAAATGTGGCGGAATTCTAGAATGCACAGCACGACAGAATTCTAAAGTCCTAAAATGTCTGCTATTCGGAAGTTAAGGTGTCTGACATCCAGAATGTTACTAGGTCAGCATTCTACCGTTCTGAGAGATTCTGGGTTCTAGAATCAATGGACGGCAGAGTTCTGGAATGTCAGGGTGTCCAAACTCTAGAATCCTTCCGTGTCTGAACTCGTGAGTCATTCAATGTCCACATTCCGGATCACAGGGTGTCTGAATTTCAGAAGCACCAAATGTCTGCATTCTAGAATCGGAATGTGGCGGAATTCTTGAATGCACAGCACGGCGGAATTCTAAAGTCCTAAAATGTCTGCTATTCGGAAGTTAAGGTGTCTGACATCCAGAATGCTACCACGTCAGAATTATACCATTCTGAAAGATTCTGGGATCTAGAATCAATGGACGTCTGAGTTCCAGAATGTCAGGGTGGCAAAGCTCTAGAATCCTGGCGTGTCTGAACTCGAGAGTCATTCAATGTCCACATTCCAGAACTCTGGATGTCTGAATTAGAGAAGCACCAAATGTCTGCATTCTAGAATCAGAATGTGGCGGAATTCTAGAATGCACAGCACGGCGGAATTCTAAAGTCTTAAAATGCCTACTAAACGAACGTTAAGGTGTCTGATGACCAGTATGTTACTAGGTCAGCATTCTACCGTTCTGAGAGATTCTGGGTTCTAGAATCAATGGACGGCAGAGATCTGGAATGTCAGGGTGTCCAAACTCTAGAATCCTTGCATGTCTGAACTCGAGAGTCATTCAATGTCCACATTCCGGATCACAGGGTGTCTGAATTCCAGAAGCACCAAATGTCTGCATTCTAGAATCGGAATGTGGTAGAATTCTAGAATGCACAGCACGGTAGAATTCTAAAGTCCTAAAATGCCTGCTATCCGGAAGTTAAGGTGTCTGACATCCAGAGTGGTACCACATCAGAATTATACCATTCTGAAACATTCTGGGATCTAGAATGAAAGGACGGCTGAGATCCAGAATGTCAGGGTGGCAAAACTCTAGAATCCTTGCGTGTCTGAACTCGAGAGTCATTCAATGTCCACATTCCAGAACTCTGGATGTCTGAATTATAGAAGCACCAAATGTCTGCATTCTAGAATCGGAATGTGGCGGAATTCTACAATGCACAGCACGGCGGAATTCTAAAGTCCTAAAATCCCTGCTATCGGGAAGTTAAGGTGTCTGACATCCAGAATGCTACCACGTCAGAATTATACCATTCTGAAAGATTCTGGGATCTAGAATCAATTGACGGCTGAGTTCCAGAATGTCAGGGTGGCAAAACTCTAGAATCCTTGCGTGTCTGAACTCGAGAGTCATTCAATGTCCACATTCCAGAACTCTGGATAATTGAATTATAGAAGCACCAAATGTCTGCATTCTAGAATCGGAATGTGGCGGAATTCTAGAATGCACAGCACGGCGGAATTCTAAAGTCCTAAAATGCCTACTAGCCGAAAGTTAAGGTGTCTGATGACCAGAATGTTACTAGGTCAGCATTCTACCGTTCTGAGAGATTCTGGGTTCTAGAATCAATGGACGGCAGAGTTCTGGAATGTCAGGGTGTCCAAACTCTAGAATCCTTCAGTGTTTGAACTCGAGAGTCATTCAATTTCCATATTCCGGGTCACAGGGTGACTGAATTCCAGAAGCACCAAAATGTCTGCATTCTAGAATCGGAATGTGGCGGAATTCTAGAATGCACAGCACGGCGGAATTCGAAAGTCCTAAAGTGCCTGCTATCCGGAAGTAAAGGTGTCTGATATCCAGAATGCTACCACGTCAGAATTATACCATTCTGAAAGATTCTGGGATCTAGAATCAATGGACGGCTGAGTTCCAGAATGTCAGGGTGGCAAAACTCTAGAATACTGGCGTGTCTGAACTCGAGAGTCATTCAATGTCCACATTCCAGAACTCTGGATGTCTGAATTATAGAAGCACCAAATGTCTGCATTCTAGAATCGGAATGTGGCGGAATTCTAGAATGCACAGCACGGCGGAATTCTAAAGTCCTAAAATGCCTGCTATCCGGAAGTTAAGGTGTCTGACATCAAGAGTGCTACCAAGTCAGAATTATAACATTCTGAAAGATTCTGGGATCTAGAATCAATGGACGGCTGAGTTCCAGAATGTCAGGGTGGCAAAACTCTAGAATCCTTGCCTGTCTGAACTCTAGAGTCATTCAATGTCCACATTCCGGATCACAGGGTGTCTGAATTCCAGAAGCACCAAATGTCTGCATTCTAGAATCGGAATGTGGCGGAATTCTAGAATGCACAGCACGGCGGAATTCGAAAGTCCTAAAATGCCTGCTATCGGGAAGATAAGGTGTCTGACATCAAGAATGCTACCAAGTCAGAATTATAAAATTCTGAAAGATTCTGGGATCTAGAATCAATGGACGGCTGAGTTCCAGAATGTCAGGTTGGGAAAACTCTAGAATCATTGCGTGTCGGAACTCGAGAGTCATTCAATGTCCACATTCCAGAACTCTGGATGTCTGAATTATAGAAGCACCAAATGTCTGCATTCTAGAATCGGAATGTGGCGGAATTCTAGAATGCACAGCACCGCGCCAATTCTAAAGTCCTAAAATGCCTGCTATCCGGAAGTTAAGGTGTCTGACATCAAGAATGCTACCAAGTCAGAATTATACCATTCTGAAAGATTCTGGGATCTAGAATCAATGGATGGCTGAGTTCCAGAATGTCAGGGTGGCAAAATTCTAGAATCCTTGTGTGTCTGAACTCGAGAGTCATTCAATGTCCACATTCCAGAACTCTGGATGTCTGAATTATAGAAGCACCAAATGTCTGCATTCTAGAATCGGAATGTGGCGGAATTCTAGAATGCACAGCACGGCGGAATTCTTAAATCCTAAAATGCCTACTAGCCGAAAGTTAAGGTGTCTGATGACCAGTATCTTACTAGGTCAGCATTCTACCGTTCTGAGAGATTCTGGGTTCTAGAATCAATGGACGGCAGAGATCTGGAATGTCAGGGTGTCCAAACTCTAGAATCCTTGCGTGTCTGAACTCGAGAGTCATTCAATGTCCACATTCCGGATCACAGGGTGTCTGAATTCCAGAAGCACCAAATGTCTGCATTCTAGAATCGGAATGTGGTAGAATTCTAGAATGCACAGCACGGCGGAATTCGAAAGTCCTAAAATGCCTGCTATCTGGAAGTTAAGATGTCTGACATCCAGAATGGTACCACATCAGAATTATACCATTCTGAAACATTCTGGGATCTAGAATCAATGGACAGCTGAGTTCCAGAATGTCAGGGTGGCAAAACTCTAGAATCCTGGCGTGTCTGAACTCGAGATTCATTCAATGTCCACATTCCAGAACTCTGGATGTCTGAATTATAGAAGCACCAAATGTCTGCATTCTAGAATCGGAATGTGGCGGAATTCTAGAATGCACAGCACGGCGGAATTCGAAAGTCCTAAAATGCCTGCTATCCGGAAGTTAAGGTGTCTGACATCCAGAATGCTACCAAGTCAGAATTATAACATTCTGAAACATTCTGGGATCTAGAATCAATGGACGGCTGAGTTCCAGAATGCAAGGGTGGCAAAACTCTAGAATCCTTGCGTGTCTGAATTCGAGAGTCATTCAATGTCCACATTCCAGAACTCTGGATGTCTGAAATATAGAAGCACCAAATGTCTGCATTCTAGAATCGGAATGTGGCGGAAATCTAGAATGCACAGCACGGCGGAATTTTAAAGTCCTAAAATGCCTGCTATACGGAAGTCAAGGTGTCTGACATCCAGAATGTTACTAAGTCAGCATTCTACCGTTCTGAGAGATTCTGGGTTCTAGAATCAATGGATGGCAGAGTTCTGGAATGTCAGGTTGTTCAAACTCAAGAATACTTGCGTGTCTGAACTCGAGAGTCATTCAATGTCCACATTCCGCATCACAGGGTGTCTGAATTCCAGAAGCACCAAATGTCTGCATTCTAGAATCGGAATGTGGCCGAATTCTAGAATGCACAGCACGGCGGAATTCGAAAGTCCTAAAATGCCTGCTATCCGGAAGTTAAGGTGTCTGACATCAAGAATGCTACCACGTCAGAATTATACCATTCTGAAAGATTCTGGGATCTAGAATCAATGGACGGCTGAGTTCCATAATGTCAGGGTTTCCAAACTCTAGAATTCTTGCATGTCTGAACTCGAGAGTCATTCAATATCCACATTCCAGGACTCTGGATGTCTGAAATATAGAAGCACCAAATGTCTGCATTCTAGAATCGGAATGTGGTAGAATTCTAGAATGCACAGCACGACAGAATTCTAAAGTCCTAAAATGCCTGCTATTCGGAAGTTAAGGTGTCTGACATCCAGAATGTTACTAGGTCAGCATTCTACCGTTCTGAGAGATTCTGGGTTCTAGAATCAATGGACGGCAGAGTTCTGGAATGTCAGGGTGTCCAAACTCTAGAATCCTTCCGTGTCTGAACTCGTGAGTCATTCAATGTCCACATTCCGGATCACAGGGTGTCTGAATTCCAGAAGCACCAAATGTCTGCATTCTAGAATCGGAATGTGGCGGAATTCTAGAATGCACAGCACGGCGGAATTCTAAAGTCCTAAAATGCCTACTAGCCGAAAGTTAAGGTGTCTGATGACCAGAATGTTACTAGGTCAGCATTCTACCGTTCTGAGAGATTCTGGGTTCTAGAATCAATGGACGGCAGAGTTCTGGAATGTCAGGGTTTCCAAACTCTAGAATCCTTCCGTGTCTGAACTCGAGAGTCATTCAATGTCCACATTCCAGAACTCTGGATGTCTGAATTATAGAAGCACCAAATGTCTGCATTCTAGAATCGGAATGTGGCGGAATTCTAGAATGCACAGCACGGCGGAATTCTAAAGTCCTAAAATGCCTGCTATTCGGAAGTTAAGGTGTCTGACATCCAGAATGTTACTAGGTCAGCATTCTACTGTTCTGAGAGATTCTGGGTTCTAGAATCAATGGACGGCAGAGTTCTGGAATGTCAGGGTGTCCAAACTCTAGAATCCTTCCGTGTCTGAACTCGAGAGTCCTTCAATGTCCACATTCCAGAACTCTGGATGTCTGAATTATAGAAGCACCAAATGTCTGCATTCTAGAATCGGAATGTGGCGGAATTCTAGAATGCACAGCACGGCGGAATTCTAAAGTCCTAAAATGCCTGCTATCCGGAAATTAAGGTGTCTGACATCAAGAATGCTACCAAGTCAGAATTATACCATTCTAAAAGATTCTGGGATCTAGAATCAATCGACGGCTGAGTTCCAGAATGTCAGGGTGGCAAAACTCTAGAATCCTTGTGTGTCTGAACTCGAGAATCATTCAATGTCCACATTCCAGAACTCTGGATGTCTGAATTATAGAAGCGCCAAATGTCTGCTTTCTAGAATCGGAATGTGGCGGAATTCTAGAATGCACAGCACGGAGGAATTCTAAAGTCCTAAAATGCCTGCTATCCGGAAGTTAAGGTGTCTGACATCCAGAATGCTACCAAGTCAGAATTATAACATTCTGAAACATTCTGGGATCTAGAATCAATGGACGGCTGAGTTCCAGAATGCAAGGGTGGCAAAACTCTAGAATCCTTGCGTGTCTGAACTCGAGAGTCATTCAATGTCCACATTCCAGAACTCTGGATGTCTGAATTATAGAAGCACCAAATGTCTGCATTCTTGAATCGGAATGTGGTAGAATTCTAGAATGCACAGCACGACAGTATTCTAAAGTCCTAAAATGCCTGCTATCCGGAAGTTAAGGTGTCTGACATCCAGAATGTTACTAGGTCAGCATTCTACCGTTCTGAGAGATTCTGGGTTCTAGAATCAATGGACGGCAGAGTTCTGGAATGTCAGGGTGTCCAAACTCTAGAATCCTTCCGTGTCTGAACTCGAGAGTCATTCAATGTCCACATTCCAGAACTCTGGATGTCTGAATTATAGAAGCACCAAATGTCTGCATTCTTGAATCGGAATGTGGCGGAATTCTAGAATGCACAGCACGGCAGAATTCTAAAGTCCTAAAATGCCTGCTATCCGGAAGTTAAGGTGTCTGACATCAAGAATGCTACCAAGTCAGAATTATACCATTCTGAAAGATTCTGGGATCTAGAATCAATGGACGGCTGAGTTTCAGAATGTCAGGGTGGCAAAATTCTAGAATCCTTGTGTGTCTGAACTCGAGAGTCATTCAATGTCCACATTCCAGAACTCTGGATGTCGGAAATATAGAAGCACCAAATGTCTGCATTCTAGAATCGGAATGTGGCGGAATTGTAGAATGCACAGCACGGCGGAATTTTAAAGTCCTAAAATGCCTGCTATACGGAAGTCAAGGTGTCTGACCTCCAGAATGTTACTAAGACAGCATTCTACCGTTCTGAGAAATTCTGGGTTCTAGAATCAATGGATGGCAGAGTTCTGGAATGTCAGGGTGTTCAAACTCAAGAATACTTGCGTGTCTGAACTCGAGAGTCATTCAATGTCCACATTGAGCATCACAGGGTGTCTGAATTCCAGAAGCACCAAATGTCTGCATTCTAGAATCGGAATGTGGCGGAATTCTAGAATGCACAGCACGGCGGAATTCGAATGTCCTAAAATGCCTGCTATCCGGAAGTTAAGGTGTCTGAAATCCAGAATGCTACCACGTCAGAATTATACCATTCTGAAAGATTCTGGGATCTAGAATCAATGGACGGCTGAGTTCCAGAATGTCAGGGTTTCCAAACTCTAGAATCCTTGCATGTCTGAACTCGAGAGTCATTCAATATCCACATTCCAGGACTCTGGATGTCTGAAATATAGAAGCACCAAATGTCTGCATTCTAGAATCGGAATGTGGCGGAATTGTAGAATGCACAGCCCGACAGAATTCTAAAGTCCTAAAATGCCTGCTATTCGGAAGTTAAGGTGTCTGACATCCAGAATGTTACTAGGTCAGCATTCTACCGTTCTGAGAGATTCTGGGTTCTAGAATCAATGGACGGCAGAGTTCTGGAATGTCAGGGTGTCCAAACTCTAGAATCCTTCCGTGTCTGAACTCGAGAGTCATTCAATGTCCACATTCCAGAACTCTGGATGTCTGAATTATAGAAGCACCAAATGTCTGCATTCTAGAATCGGAATGTGGCGGAATTCTAGAATGCACAGCACGGCGGAATTCTAAAGTCCTAAAATGCTTGCTATCCGGAAGTTAAGGTGTCTGACATCAAGAATGCTACCAAGTCAGAATTATACCATTCTAAAAGATTCTGGGATCTAGAATCAATGGACAGCTGAGTTCCAGAATATCAGGGTGGCAAAACTCTAGAATCCTTGCGTGTCTGAACTCGAGAGTCATTCAATGTCCACATTCCAGAACTCTGGATGTCTGAATTATAGAAGGGCCAAATGTCTGCATTCTAGAATCGGAATGTGGCGGAATTCTAGAATGCACAGAACGGAGGAATTCTAAAGTCCTAAAATGCCTGCTATCCGGAAGTTAAGGTGTCTGACATCCAGAATGCTACCAAGTCAGAATTTTACCATTCTGAAACATTCTGTGATCTAGAATCAATGGACGGCTGAGTTCCAGAATGTCAGTGTGGCAAAACTCTAGAATCCTTGCGTGTCTGAACTCGAGAGTCATTCAATGTCCACATTCCAGAACTCTGGATGTCTGAATTATAGAAGCAACAAATGTCTGCATTCTAGAATCGGAATGTGGCGGAATTCTAGAATGCACAGCACGGCGGAATTCTAAAGTCCTAAAATGCCTGCTATCCGGAAGTTAAGGTGTCTGACATCAAGAATGCTACCAAGTCAGAATTATAACATTCTGAAAGATTCTGGGATCTAGAATCAATGGACGGCTGAGTTCCAGAATGTCATGGTGGCAAAATTCTAGAATCCTTGTGTATCTGAACTCGAGAGTCATTCAATGTCCACATTCCAGAACTCTGGATGTCTGAATTATAGAAGCACCAAATGTCTGCATTCTAGAATCGGAATGTGGCGGAATACTAGAATGCACAGCACGGCAGAATTCTAAAGCCCTAAAATGCTTGCTATCCGGAAGTTAAGGTGTCTGACATCAAGAGTGCTACCAAGTCAGAATTATACCATTCTGAAAGATTCTGGGATCTAGAATCAATGGACGGCTGAGTTCCAGAATGTCAGGGTGGCAAAACTCTAGAATCCTTGCCTGTCTGAACTCGAGAGTCATTCAATGTCCACATTCCAGAACTCTGGATGTCTGAAATATAGAAGCACCAAATGTCTGCATTCTAGAATCGGAATGTGGCGGAATTGTAGAATGCACAGCACGGCGGAATTTTAAAGTCCTAAAATGCGTGCTATACGGAAGTCAAGGTGTCTGACCTCCAGAATGTTACTAAGTCAGCATTCTACCGTTCTGAGAAATTCTGGGTTCTAGAATCAATGGATGGCAGAGTTCTGGAATGTCAGGGTGTTCAAACTCAAGAATACCTGCGTGTCTGAACTCGAGAGTCATTCAATGTCCACATTCCGCATCACAGGGTGTCTGAATTCCAGAAGCACCAAATGTCTGCATTCTAGAATCGGAATGTGGCGGAATTCTAGAATGCACAGCACGGCGGAATTCGAAAGTCCTAAAATGCCTGCTATCCGGAAGTTAAGGTGTCTGAAATCCAGAATGCTACCACGTCAGAATTATACCATTCTGAAAGATTCTGGGATCTAGAATCAATGGACAGCTGAGTTCCAGAATGTCAGGGTTTCCAAACTCTAGAATCCTTGCATGTCTGAACTCGAGAGTCATTCAATATCCACATTCCAGGACTCTGGATGACTGAAATATAGAAGCACCAAATGTCTGCATTCTAGAATCGGAATGTGGTAGATTTCTAGAATGCACAGCACGACAGAATTCTAAAGTCCTAAAATGCCTGCTATTCGGAAGTTAAGGTGTCTGACATCCAGAATGTTACTAGGTCAGCATTCTACCGTTCTGAGAGATTCTGGGTTCTAGAATCAATGGACGGCAGAGTTCTGGAATGTCAGGGTGTCCAAACTCTAGAATCCTTCCGTGTCTGAATTCGAGAGTCATTCAATGTCCACATTCCAGAACTCTGGTTGTCTGAATTATAGAAGCAGCAAATGTCTGCATTCTAGAATCGGAATGTGGCGGAATTCTAGAATGCACAGCACGGCGGAATTCTAAAGTCCTAAAATGCCTGCTATCCGGAAATTAAGGTGTCTGACATCAAGAATGCTACCAAGTCAGAATTATACCATTCTGAAAGATTCTGGGATCTAGAATCAATGGACGGCTGAGTTCCAGAATGTCAGGGTGGCAAAACTCTAGAATCCTTGCGTGTCTGAACTCGAGAGTCATTCAATGTCCACATTCCAGAACTCTGGATGTCTGAATTATAGAAGCACCAAATGTCTGCATTCTAGAATCGGAATGTGGCAGAATTCAAGAATGCACAGCACGGCGGAATTCTAAAGTCCTAAAATGCCTACTAGCCGAAAGTTAAGGTGTCTGATGACCAGTATGTTACTAGGTCAGCATTCTACCGTTCTGAGAGATTCTGGGTTCTAGAATCAATGGACGGCAGAGATCTGGAATGTCAGGGTTTCCAAACTCTAGAATCCTTGCGTGTCTGAACTCGAGAGTCATTCAATGACCACATTCCGGATCACAGGGTGTCTGAATTCCAGAAGCACCAAATGTCTGCATTCTAGAATTGGAATGTGGTGGAATTCTAGAATGCACAGCACGGCGGAATTCTAAAGTCCTAAAATGCCTGCTATCCGGAAGTTAAGGTGTCTGACATCCAGAATGGTACCACATCAGAATTATAACATTCTGAAACATTCTGGGATCTAGAATCAATGGACGGCCGAGTTCCAGAATGTCAGGGTGGCAAAACTCTAGAATCCTTGCGTGTCTGAACTCGAGAGTCATTCAATGTCCACATTCCAGAACTCTGGATGTCTGAATTATAGAAGCACCAAATGTCTGCATTCTAGAATCGGAATGTGGCAGAATTCTAGAATGCACAGCACGGCGGAATTCTAAAGTCCTAAAATGCCTGCTATCCGGAAGTTAAGGTGTCTGACATCAAGAATGCTACCAAGTCAGAATTATAACATTCTGAAACATTCTGGGATCTAGAATCAATGGACGGCTGAGTTCCAGTATGCAATGGTGGCAAAACTCTAGAATCCTTGCGTGTCTGAACTCGAGAGTCATTCAATGTCCACATTCCAGAACTCTGGATGTCTGAAATATAGAAGCACCAAATGTCTGCATCCTAGAATCAGAATGTGGCGGAATTCTAGAATGCACACCACGGCGGAATTTTAAAGTCCTAAAATGCCTGCTATACGGAAGTCAAGGTGTCTGACATCCAGAATGTTACTAAGTCAGCATTCTACCGTTCTGAGAGATTCTGAGTTCTAGAATCAATGGATGGCAGAGTTCTGGAATGTCAGGGTGTTCAAACTCAAGAATACTTGCGTGTCTGAACTCGAGAGTCATTCAATGTCCACATTCCGCATCACAGGGTGTCTGAATTCCAGAAGCACCAAATGTCTGCATTCTAGAATCGGAATGTGGCGGAATTCTAGAATGCACAGCACGGCGGAATTGTAAAATAATAAAATGCCTGCTATCCGGAAGTTAAGGTGTCTGACATCCAGAATGCTACCAAGTCAGAATTATACCATTCTGAAAGATTCTGGGATCTAGAATCAATGGACGGCTGAGTTCCAGAATGTCAGGGTTTCCAAACTCTAGAATCCTTGCGTGTCTGAACTCGAGAGTCATTCAATGTCCACATTGCAGAACTCTGGATGTCTGAATTATAGAAGCACCAAATGTCCGCATTCTAGAATCAGAATGTGGCGGAATTCTAGAATGCACAGCACGGCGGAATTCTAAAGTCCTAAAATGCCTGCTATCCGGAAGTTAAGGTGTCTGACATCAAGAATGCTACCAAGTCAGAATTATACCATTCTGAAAGATTCTGGGATCTAGAATCAATGGACGGCTGAGTTCCAGAATGTCAGGGTTACCAAACTCTAGAATCCTTGCGCGTCTGAACTCGAGAGTCATTCAATGTCCACATTCCAGAACTCTGGATGTCTGAATTATAGATGCACCAAATGTCTGCAATCTAGAATCGGAATGTGGCGGAATTCTAGAATGCACTGCATGGCGGAATTCCAAACTCCAAAAATGCCTACTAGCCGAAAATTAAGGTGTCTGATGACCAGAATGTTACTAGGTCAGCATTCTACCGTTCTGAGAGATTCTGGGTTCTAGAATCAATGGACGGCAGAGTTCTGGAATGTCAGGGTGTCCAAACTCTAGAATCCTTCAGTGTTTGAACTCGAGAGTCATTCAATTTCCATATTCCGGGTCACAGGGTGTCTGAATTCCAGAAGCACCAAATGTCTGTATTCTAGAATCGGAATGTGGCAGAATTCTAGAATGCACAGCACGGCGGAATTCGAAAGTCCTAAAATGCCTGCTATCCGGAAGCTAAGGTGTATGACATCCAGAATGCTACCACGTCAGAATTATACCATTCTGAAAGATTCTGGGATCTAGAATCAATGGACGGTTGAGTTCCAGAATGTCAGGGTGGCAAAACTCTAGAATCCTTTCGTGTCTGAACTCGAGAGTCATTCAATATCCACATTCCAGGACTCTGGATGTCTGAAATATAGAAGCACCAAATGTCTGCATTCTAGAATCGGAATGTGGTGGAATTCTAGAATGCACAGCACGACGGAATTCTAAAGTCCTAAAATGCCTGCTTTTCGGAAGTTAAGGTGTCTGACATCCAGAATGTTACTATGTCAGCATTCTACCGTTCTGAGAGATTCTGGGTTCTAGAATCAATGGACGGCAGAGTTCTGGAATGTCAGGGTGTCAAAACTCTAGAATCCTTCCGTGTTTGAACTCGTGAGTCATTCAATGTCCACATTCTGGATCACAGGGTGTCTGAATTCCAGAAGCACCAAATGTCTGCATTCTAGAATCGGAATGTGGCGGAATTCTAGAATGCACAACACGGCAGAATTGTGAAGTCCTTAAATTCCTGATATTCGGAAGTTAAGGAGTCTGACATCCAGAATGTTACTAGGTCAGCATTCTACCGTTCTGAGAGATTCTGGGTTCTAGAATCAATGGACGGCAGATTTCTGGAATGTCAGGTTGTCCAAACTCAAGAATCCTTCCGTGTCTGAACTCCTGAGTCATTCAATGTCCACATTCCGGATCACAGAGTGTCTGAATTCCAGAAGCACCAAATGTCTGCATTCTAGAAGCGGAAAGTGGCGGAATTCTAGAATGCACAGCACGGCGTAATTCGAAAGTCCAAAAATGCCTGCTATCGGGAAGTTAAGGTGTCTGACATCCAGAATGCTACCACGTCAGAATTATAACATTCTGAAAGATTCTGGGATCTAGAATCAATGGAGAGCTGAGTTCCACAATGTCAGGGTGGCAAAACTCTAGAATCCTTGCGTGTCTGAACTCGAGAGTCATTCAATGTCCACATTCCAGAACTCTGGATGTCTGAATCATAGAAGCACCAAATGTCTGCATTCTAGAATCGGAATGTGGCGGAATTCTAGAACGCACAGCAAGGCGGAATTCTAAAATCCTAAAATGCCTACTATCCGGAAGTTAACGTGTCTGAAATCAAGAATGCTACCAAGTCAGAATTATACCATTCTGAAAGATTCTGGGATCTAGAATCAATGGACGGCTGAGTTCCAGAATATCAGGGTGGCAAAGCTCTGGAATCCTTGCGTGTCTGAACTCGAGGGTCATTCAATGTCCACATTCCAGATCTCTGGATGTCTGAATTATAGAAGCACCAAATGTCTGCATTCTAGAATCGGAATGTGGCGGAATTCTAGAATGCACAGCACCGCGCCAATTCTAAAGTCCTAAAATGCCTGCTATCCGGAAGTTAATGTGTCTGACATCAAGAATGCTACCAAGTCAGAATTATACCATTCTGAAAGATTCTGGGATCTAGAATCAATGGACGGCTGAGTTCCAGAATGTCAGGGTGGCAAAATTCCAGAATCCTTGTGTCTGAACTCGAGAGTCATTCAATGTCCACATTCCAGAACTCTGGATGTCTGAAGTATGGAAGCACCAAATGTCTGCATTCAAGAATCGGAATGTGGCGGAATTCTAGAATGCACAGCACGGCGGAATTCTAAAGTCCTAAAATGCCTACTAGCCGAAAGTTAAGGTGTCTGATAACCAGTATCTTACTAGGTCAGCATTCTACCGTTCTGAGAGATTCTGGGTTCTAGAATCAATGGACGGCAGAGATCTGGAATGTCAGGGTGTCCAAACTCTAGAATCCTTGCGTGTCTGAACTCGAGAGTCATTCAATGTCCACATTCCGGATCACAGGGTGTCTGAATTCCAGAAGCACCAAATGTCTGCATTCTGGAATCGGAATGTGGTAGAATTCTAGAATGCACAGCACGGCGGAATTCTAAAGTCCTAAAATGCCTGCTATCCGGAAGTTAAGGTGTCTGACATCAAGAATGTTACCACGTCAGAATTATACCATTCTGAAACATTCTGGGATCTAGAATCAATGGACGGCTGAGTTCCAGAATATCAGGGTGACAAAATTCTAGAATCCTGGTGTGTCTGAACTCGAGAGTCATTCAATGTCCACATTCCAGAACTCTGGATGTCTGAATTATAGAAGCACCAAATGTCTGCATTCTAGAATCGGAATGTGGCGGAATTCTAGAATGCACAGCACGGCGGAATTCTAAAGTCCTAAAATGCCTGCTATCCGGAAATTAAGGTGTCTGACATCAAGAATGCTACCAAGTCAGAATTATACCATTCTGAAATATTCTGGGATCTAGAATCAATGGACGGCTGAGTTCCAGAATATCAGGGTGACAAAATTCTAGAATCCTGGTGTGTCTGAACTCGAGAGTCATTCAATGTCCACATTCCAGAACTCTGGATGTCTGAAATATAGAAGAACCAAATGTCTGCATTCTAGAATCGGAATGTGGCGGAGTTCTAGAATGCACAGCACGGCGGAATTTTAAAGTCCTAAAATGCCTGCTATCCGGAAGTTAAGGTGTCTGACATCCAGAATGCTAGCACGTCAGAATTATAACGTTCTGAAAGATTCTGGGATCTAGAATCAATGGACGGCTGAGTTCCAGAATGCAAGGGTGGCAAAACTCTAGAATCCTTGCATGTCTGAACTCGAGAGTCATTCAATGTCCACATTCCAGAACTCTGGATGTCTGAAATATAGAAGCACCAAATGTCTGCATTCTAGAATCAGAATGTGGCGGAATTCTATAATGCACAGCACGGCGGAATTTTAAAGTCCTAAAATGCCTGCTATACGGAAGTCAAGGTGTCTGACATCCAGAATGTTACTAAGTCAGCATTCTACCGTTCTGAGAGATTCTGAGTTCTAGAATCAATGGATGGCAGAGTTCTGGAATGTCAGGGTGTTCAAACTCAAGAATACTTGCGTGTCTGAACTCGAGAGTCATTCAATGTCCACATTCCGCATCACAGGGTGTCTGAATTCCAGAAGCACCAAATGTCTGCATTCTAGTATCGGAATGTGGCGGAATTCTAGAATGCACACCACGGTGGAATTCTAAAATCATAAAATGCCTGCTATCCGGGAGTTAAGGTGTCTGACATCAAGAATGCTACCAAGTCAGAATTAAACCATTCTGAAAGATTCTGGGATCTAGAATCAATGGACGGCTGAGTTCCAGAATGTCAGGGTGGCAAAACTCTAGAATCCTTGCGTGTCTGAACTCGAGAGTCATTCAATGTCCACATTCCAGAACTCTGGATGTCTGAATTACAGAAGCACCAAATGTCTGCATTCTAGAATCGGAATGTGGCGGAATTCTAGAATGCACAGCACGGCGGAATTCTAAAGTCCTAAAATTCCTACTAGCCGAAAGGTAAGGTGTCTGATGACCAGAATGTTACTAGGTCAGCATTCTACCATTCTGAGAGATTCTGGGTTCTTGAATCAATGGACGGCAGAGTTCTGGAATGTCAGGGTGTCCAAACTCTAGAATACTTCGGTGTTTGAACTCGAGAGTCATTCAATTTCCATATTCCGGGTCACAGTGTGAGTGAATTCCAGAAGCACCAAATGTCTGCATTCTAGAATCGGAATGTGGCGGAATTCTAGAATGCACAGCACGGCGGAATTCTAAAGTCCTAAAATGCCTGCTATCCGGAAGTTAAGGTGTCTGACATCCAGAATGCTACCACGTCAGAATTATACCATTCTGGGATCTAGAATCAATGGACGGCTGAGTTCCAGAATGTCAGGGTGGCAAAACTGTAGAATCCTGGCGTGTCTGAACTCGAGAGTCATTCAATGTCCACATTCCAGAACTCTGGATGTCTGAATTATAGAAGCACAAAATGTCTGCATTTTAGAATCGGAATGTGGCGGAATTCTAGAATGCACAGCACGGCGGAATTCTAAAGTTCTAAAATGCCTGCTATCCGGAAGTTAAGGTGTCTGACATCAAGAATGCTACCACGTCAGAATTATACCATTCTGAAACATTCTGGGATCTAGAATAAATGGACGGCTGAGTTCCAGAATGTCAGGGTGGCAAAACTCTAGAATCCTTGCGTGTCTGAACTCTAGAGTCATTCAATATCCACATTCCAGGACTCTGGATGTCTGAAATATAGAAGCACCAAATGTCTGCATTCTAGAATCGGAATGTGGCGGAATTCTAGAATGCACAGCACGACGGAATTCTAAAGTCCTAAAATGCCTCCTATTCGGAAGTTACGGTGTCTGACATCCAGAATGTTACTATGTCAGCATTCTGCCGTTCTGAGAGATTCTGGGTTCTAGAATCAATGGACGGCAGAGTTCTGGAATGTCAGGGTGTCAAAACTCTAGAATCCTTCCGTGTCTGAACTCGTGAGTCATTCAATGTCCACATTCCGGATCACAGGGTGTCTGAATTCCAGAAGCACCAAATGTCTGCATTCTAGAATCGGAATGTGGCGGAATTCTAGAATGCACAACACGGCAGAATTCTGAAGTCCTTAAATGCCTGATATTCGGAAGTTAAGGAGTCTGACATCCAGAATGTTACTAGGTCAGCATTCTACCGTTCTGAGAGATTCTGGGTTCTAGAATCAATGGACGGCAGAGTTCTGGAATGTCAGGGTGTCCAAACTCAAGAATCCTTCCGTGTCTGAACTCCTGAGTCATTCAATGTCCACATTCCGGATCACAGAGTGTCTGAATTCCAGAAGCACCAAATGTCTGCATTCTAGAAGCGGAATGTGGCGGAATTCTAGAATGCACAGCACGACAGAATTCTAAAGTCCTAAAATGCCTGCTATCCGGAAGTTAAGGTGTCTGACATCAAGAATGCTACCAAGTCAGAATTATAACTTTCTGAAACATTCTGGGATCTAGAATCAATGGACGGCTGAGTTCCAGAATGCGAGGGTGGCAAAACTCTAGAATCCTTGCGTGTCTGAACTCGAGAGTCATTCAATGTCCACATTCCAGAACTCTGGATGTCTGAAATATAGAAGCACCAAATGTCTGCATTCTAGAATCGGAATGTGGCGGAATTCTAGAATGCACAGCACAGCGGAATTTTAAAGTCCTAAAATGCCTGCTATACGGAAGTCAAGGTTTTTGACATCCAGAATGTTACTAAGTCAGCATTCTACCGTTCTGAGAGATTCTCGGTTCTAGAATCAATGGATGGCAGAGTTCTGGAATGTCAGGGTGTTCAAACTCAAGAATACTTGCGTGTCTGAACTCGAGAGTCATTCAATGTCCACATTCCGCATCACAGGGTGTCTGAATTCCAGAAGCACCAAATGTCTGCATTCTAGAATCGGAATGTGGCGGAATTCTAGAATGCACAGCACGGCGGAATTCGAAAGTCCTAAAATGCCTGCTATCCGGAAGTTAAGGTGTCTGACATCCAGAATGCTACCACGTCAGAATTATACCATTCTGAAACATTCTGGGATCTAGAATCAATGGACGGCTGAATTCCAGAATGTCAGGGTGGCAAAACTCTAGAATCCTTGCGTGTCTGAACTCGAGAGTCATTCAATGTCCACATTCCAGAACTCTGGATGTCTGAATTATAGAAGCACCAAATGTCTGCATTCTAGAATCGGAATGTGGCAGAATTCAAGAATGCACAGCACGGCGGAATTCTAAAGTCCTAAAATGCCTACTAGCCGAAAGTTAAGGTGTCTGATGACCAGTATGTTACTAGGTCAGCATTCTACCGTTCTGAGAGATTCTGGGTTCTAGAATCAATGGACGGCAGAGATCTGGAATGTCAGGGTTTCCAAACTCTAGAATCCTTGCGTGTCTGAACTCGAGAGTCATTCAATGACCACATTCCGGATCACAGGGTGTCTGAATTCCAGAAGCACCAAATGTCTGCATTCTAGAATTGGAATGTGGTGGAATTCTAGAATGCACAGCACGGCGGAATTCTAAAGTCCTAAAATGCCTGCTATCCGGAAGTTAAGGTGTCTGACATCCAGAATGGTACCACATCAGAATTATAACATTCTGAAACATTCTGGGATCTAGAATCAATGGACGGCCGAGTTCCAGAATGTCAGGGTGGCAAAACTCTAGAATCCTTGCGTGTCTGAACTCGAGAGTCATTCAATGTCCACATTCCAGAACTCTGGATGTCTGAATTATAGAAGCACCAAATGTCTGCATTCTAGAATCGGAATGTGGCAGAATTCTAGAATGCACAGCACGGCGGAATTCTAAAGTCCTAAAATGCCTGCTATCCGGAAGTTAAGGTGTCTGACATCAAGAATGCTACCAAGTCAGAATTATAACATTCTGAAACATTCTGGGATCTAGAATCAATGGACGGCTGAGTTCCAGTATGCAATGGTGGCAAAACTCTAGAATCCTTGCGTGTCTGAACTCGAGAGTCATTCAATGTCCACATTCCAGAACTCTGGATGTCTGAAATATAGAAGCACCAAATGTCTGCATCCTAGAATCAGAATGTGGCGGAATTCTAGAATGCACACCACGGCGGAATTTTAAAGTCCTAAAATGCCTGCTATACGGAAGTCAAGGTGTCTGACATCCAGAATGTTACTAAGTCAGCATTCTACCGTTCTGAGAGATTCTGAGTTCTAGAATCAATGGATGGCAGAGTTCTGGAATGTCAGGGTGTTCAAACTCAAGAATACTTGCGTGTCTGAACTCGAGAGTCATTCAATGTCCACATTCCGCATCACAGGGTGTCTGAATTCCAGAAGCACGAAATGTCTGCATTCTAGAATCGGAATGTGGCGGAATTCTAGAATGCACAGCACGGCGGAATTGTAAAATAATAAAATGCCTGCTATCCGGAAGTTAAGGTGTCTGACATCCAGAATGCTACCAAGTCAGAATTATACCATTCTGAAAGATTCTGGGATCTAGAATCAATGGACGGCTGAGTTCCAGAATGTCAGGGTTTCCAAACTCTAGAATCCTTGCGTGTCTGAACTCGAGAGTCATTCAATGTCCACATTGCAGAACTCTGGATGTCTGAATTATAGAAGCACCAAATGTCCGCATTCTAGAATCAGAATGTGGCGGAATTCTAGAATGCACAGCACGGCGGAATTCTAAAGTCCTAAAATGCCTGCTATCCGGAAGTTAAGGTGTCTGACATCAAGAATGCTACCAAGTCAGAATTATACCATTCTGAAAGATTCTGGGATCTAGAATCAATGGACGGCTGAGTTCCAGAATGTCAGGGTTACCAAACTCTAGAATCCTTGCGCGTCTGAACTCGAGAGTCATTCAATTTCCACATTCCAGAACTCTGGATGTCTGAATTATAGATGCACCAAATGTCTGCAATCTAGAATCGGAATGTGGCGGAATTCTAGAATGCACTGCATGGCGGAATTCCAAACTCCAAAAATGCCTACTAGCCGAAAATTAAGGTGTCTGATGACCAGAATGTTACTAGGTCAGCATTCTACCGTTCTGAGAGATTCTGGGTTCTAGAATCAATGGACGGCAGAGTTCTGGAATGTCAGGGTGTCCAAACTCTAGAATCCTTCAGTGTTTGAACTCGAGAGTCATTCAATTTCCATATTCCGGGTCACAGGGTGTCTGAATTCCAGAAGCACCAAATGTCTGTATTCTAGAATCGGAATGTGGCAGAATTCTAGAATGCACAGCACGGCGGAATTCGAAAGTCCTAAAATGCCTGCTATCCGGAAGCTAAGGTGTATGACATCCAGAATGCTACCACGTCAGAATTATACCATTCTGAAAGATTCTGGGATCTAGAATCAATGGACGGTTGAGTTCCAGAATGTCAGGGTGGCAAAACTCTAGAATCCTTTCGTGTCTGAACTCGAGAGTCATTCAATATCCACATTCCAGGACTCTGGATGTCTGAAATATAGAAGCACCAAATGTCTGCATTCTAGAATCGGAATGTGGTGGAATTCTAGAATGCACAGCACGACGGAATTCTAAAGTCCTAAAATGCCTGCTTTTCGGAAGTTAAGGTGTCTGACATCCAGAATGTTACTATGTCAGCATTCTACCGTTCTGAGAGATTCTGGGTTCTAGAATCAATGGACGGCAGAGTTCTGGAATGTCAGGGTGTCAAAACTCTAGAATCCTTCCGTGTTTGAACTCGTGAGTCATTCAATGTCCACATTCTGGATCACAGGGTGTCTGAATTCCAGAAGCACCAAATGTCTGCATTCTAGAATCGGAATGTGGCGGAATTCTAGAATGCACAACACGGCAGAATTGTGAAGTCCTTAAATTCCTGATATTCGGAAGTTAAGGAGTCTGACATCCAGAATGTTACTAGGTCAGCATTCTACCGTTCTGAGAGATTCTGGGTTCTAGAATCAATGGACGGCAGATTTCTGGAATGTCAGGTTGTCCAAACTCAAGAATCCTTCCGTGTCTGAACTCCTGAGTCATTCAATGTCCACATTCCGGATCACAGAGTGTCTGAATTCCAGAATCACCAAATGTCTGCATTCTAGAAGCGGAAAGTGGCGGAATTCTAGAATGCACAGCACGGCGTAATTCGAAAGTCCAAAAATGCCTGCTATCGGGAAGTTAAGGTGTCTGACATCCAGAATGCTACCACGTCAGAATTATAACATTCTGAAAGATTCTGGGATCTAGAATCAATGGACGGCTGAGTTCCAGAATGTCAGGGTGTCAAAACTCTAGAATCCTTGCGTGTCTGAACTCGAGAGTCATTCAATGTCCACATTCCAGAACTCTGGATGTCTGAATCATAGAAGCACCAAATGTCTGCATTCTAGAATCGGAATGTGGCGGAATTCTAGAACGCACAGCAAGGCGGAATTCTAAAATCCTAAAATGCCTACTATCCGGAAGTTAACGTGTCTGAAATCAAGAATGCTACCAAGTCAGAATTATACCATTCTGAAAGATTCTGGGATCTAGAATCAATGGACGGCTGAGTTCCAGAATATCAGGGTGGCAAAGCTCTGGAATCCTTGCGTGTCTGAACTCGAGGGTCATTCAATGTCCACATTCCAGATCTCTGGATGTCTGAATTATAGAAGCACCAAATGTCTGCATTCTAGAATCGGAATGTGGCGGAATTCTAGAATGCACAGCACCGCGCCAATTCTAAAGTCCTAAAATGCCTGCTATCCGGAAGTTAATGTGTCTGACATCAAGAATGCTACCAAGTCAGAATTATACCATTCTGAAAGATTCTGGGATCTAGAATCAATGGACGGCTGAGTTCCAGAATGTCAGGGTGGCAAAATTCCAGAATCCTTGTGTCTGAACTCGAGAGTCATTCAATGTCCACATTCCAGAACTCTGGATGTCTGAAGTATGGAAGCACCAAATGTCTGCATTCAAGAATCGGAATGTGGCGGAATTCTAGAATGCACAGCACGGCGGAATTCTAAAGTCCTAAAATGCCTACTAGCCGAAAGTTAAGGTGTCTGATAACCAGTATCTTACTAGGTCAGCATTCTACCGTTCTGAGAGATTCTGGGTTCTAGAATCAATGGACGGCAGAGATCTGGAATGTCAGGGTGTCCAAACTCTAGAATCCTTGCGTGTCTGAACTCGAGAGTCATTCAATGTCAACATTCCGGATCACAGGGTGTCTGAATTCCAGAAGCACCAAATGTCTGCATTCTGGAATCGGAATGTGGTAGAATTCTAGAATGCACAGCACGGCGGAATTCTAAAGTCCTAAAATGCCTGCTATCCGGAAGTTAAGGTGTCTGACATCAAGAATGTTACCACGTCAGAATTATACCATTCTGAAACATTCTGGGATCTAGAATCAATGGACGGCTGAGTTCCAGAATATCAGGGTGACAAAATTCTAGAATCCTGGTGTGTCTGAACTCGAGAGTCATTCAATGTCCACATTCCAGAACTCTGGATGTCTGAATTATAGAAGCACCAAATGTCTGCATTCTAGAATCGGAATGTGGCGGAATTCTAGAATGCACAGCACGGCGGAATTCTAAAGTCCTAAAATGCCTGCTATCCGGAAATTAAGGTGTCTGACATCAAGAATGCTACCAAGTCAGAATTATACCATTCTGAAATATTCTGGGATCTAGAATCAATGGACGGCTGAGTTCCAGAATATCAGGGTGACAAAATTCTAGAATCCTGGTGTGTCTGAACTCGAGAGTCATTCAATGTCCACATTCCAGAACTCTGGATGTCTGAATTACAGAAGCACCAAATGTCTGCATTCTAGAATCGGAATGTGGCGGAATTCTAGAATGCACAGCACGGCGGAATTCTAAAGTCCTAAAATTCCTACTAGCCGAAAGGTAAGGTGTCTGATGACCAGAATGTTACTAGGTCAGCATTCTACCGTTCTGAGAGATTCTGGGTTCTTGAATCAATGGACGGCAGAGTTCTGGAATGTCAGGGTGTCCAAACTCTAGAATACTTCGGTGTTTGAACTCGAGAGTCATTCAATTTCCATATTCCGGGTCACAGTGTGAGTGAATTCCAGAAGCACCAAATGTCTGCATTCTAGAATCGGAATGTGGCGGAATTCTAGAATGCACAGCACGGCGGAATTCTAAAGTCCTAAAATGCCTGCTATCCGGAAGTTAAGGTGTCTGACATCCAGAATGCTACCACGTCAGAATTATACCATTCTGGGATCTAGAATCAATGGACGGCTGAGTTCCAGAATGTCAGGGTGGCAAAACTGTAGAATCCTGGCGTGTCTGAACTCGAGAGTCATTCAATGTCCACATTCCAGAACTCTGGATGTCTGAATTATAGAAGCACCAAATGTCTGCATTTTAGAATCGGAATGTGGCGGAATTCTAGAATGCACAGCACGGCGGAATTCTAAAGTTCTAAAATGCCTGCTATCCGGAAGTTAAGGTGTCTGACATCAAGAATGCTACCACGTCAGAATTATACCATTCTGAAACATTCTGGGATCTAGAATAAATGGACGGCTGAGTTCCAGAATGTCAGGGTGGCAAAACTCTAGAATCCTTGCGTGTCTGAACTCTAGAGTCATTCAATATCCACATTCCAGGACTCTGGATGTCTGAAATATAGAAGCACCAAATGTCTGCATTCTAGAATCGGAATGTGGCGGAATTCTAGAATGCACAGCACGACGGAATTCTAAAGTCCTAAAATGCCTCCTATTCGGAAGTTACGGTGTCTGACATCCAGAATGTTACTATGTCAGCATTCTGCCGTTCTGAGAGATTCTGGGTTCTAGAATCAATGGACGGCAGAGTTCTGGAATGTCAGGGTGTCAAAACTCTAGAATCCTTCCGTGTCTGAACTCGTGAGTCATTCAATGTCCACATTCCGGATCACAGGGTGTCTGAATTCCAGAAGCACCAAATGTCTGCATTCTAGAATCGGAATGTGGCGGAATTCTAGAATGCACAACACGGCAGAATTCTGAAGTCCTTAAATGCCTGATATTCGGAAGTTAAGGAGTCTGACATCCAGAATGTTACTAGGTCAGCATTCTACCGTTCTGAGAGATTCTGGGTTCTAGAATCAATGGACGGCAGAGTTCTGGAATGTCAGGGTGTCCAAACTCAAGAATCCTTCCGTGTCTGAACTCCTGAGTCATTCAATGTCCACATTCCGGATCACAGAGTGTCTGAATTCCAGAAGCACCAAATGTCTGCATTCTAGAAGCGGAATGTGGCGGAATTCTAGAATGCACAGCACGACAGAATTCTAAAGTCCTAAAATGCCTGCTATCCGGAAGTTAAGGTGTCTGACATCAAGAATGCTACCAAGTCAGAATTATAACTTTCTGAAACATTCTGGGATCTAGAATCAATGGACGGCTGAGTTCCAGAATGCGAGGGTGGCAAAACTCTAGAATCCTTGCGTGTCTGAACTCGAGAGTCATTCAATGTCCACATTCCAGAACTCTGGATGTCTGAAATATAGAAGCACCAAATGTCTGCATTCTAGAATCGGAATGTGGCGGAATTCTAGAATGCACAGCACAGCGGAATTTTAAAGTCCTAAAATGCCTGCTATACGGAAGTCAAGGTTTTTGACATCCAGAATGTTACTAAGTCAGCATTCTACCGTTCTGAGAGATTCTCGGTTCTAGAATCAATGGATGGCAGAGTTCTGGAATGTCAGGGTGTTCAAACTCAAGAATACTTGCGTGTCTGAACTCGAGAGTCATTCAATGTCCACATTCCGCATCACAGGGTGTCTGAAATCCAGAAGCACCAAATGTCTGCATTCTAGAATCGGAATGTGGCGGAATTCTAGAATGCACAGCACGGCGGAATTCGAAAGTCCTAAAATGCCTGCTATCCGGAAGTTAAGGTGTCTGACATCCAGAATGCTACCACGTCAGAATTATACCATTCTGAAACATTCTGGGATCTAGAATCAATGGATGGCTGAATTCCAGAATGTCAGGGTGGCAAAACTCTAGAATCCTGGCGTGTCTGAACTCGAGAGTCATTCAATGTCCACATTCCAAAACTCTGGATATCTGAATAATAGAAGCACCAAATGTCTGCATTCTAGAATCGGAATGTGGCGGAATTCTAGAATGCACAGCACGGCGGAATTCTAAAGTCCTAAAATGCCTGCTATCCGGAAGTTAAGGTGTCTGACATCAAGAATGCTACCACGTCAGAATTATACCATTCCGAAACATTCTGTGATCTAGAATCAATGGACGGCTGAGTTCCAGAATGTCAGGGTGGCAAAACCCTAGAATCCTTGCGTGTCTGAACTCGAGAGTCATTCAATGTCCACATTCCAGAACTCTGGATGTCTGAATTATAGAAGCACCAAATGTCTGCATTCTAGAATCGGAATGTGGCGGAATTCTAGAATGCACAGCACGGCGGAATTCTAAAGTCCTAAAATGCCTGCTATCCGGAAGTTAAGGTGTCTGACATCAAGAATGCTACCAAGACAGAATTATACCATTCTGAAAGATTCTGGGATCTAGAATCAATGGACGGCTGAGTTCCAGAATGTCAGGGTGGCAAAATTCTATAATCCTTGTGTGTCTGAACTCGAGAGTCATTCAATGTCCACATTCCAGAACTCTGGATGTCTGAATTATAGAAGCACCAAATGTCTGCATTCTAGAATCGGAATGTGGCGGAATACTAGAATGCACAGCACGGCGGAATTCTAAAGCCCTAAAATGCCTGCTATCCGGAAGTTAAGGTGTCTGACATCAAGAGTGCTACCAAGTCAGAATTATAACATTCTGAAAGATTCTGGGATCTAGAATCAATGGACGGCTGAGTTCCAGAATGTCAGGGTGGCAAAACTCTAGAATCCTTGCCTGTCTGAACTCGAGAGTCATTCAATGTCCACATTCCAGAACTCTGGATGTCTGAAATATAGAAGCACCAAATGTCTGCATTCTAGAATCGGAATGTGGCGGAATTTTAGAATGCACAGCACGGCGGAATTTTAAAGTCCTAAAATGCCTGCTATACGGAAGTCAAGGTATCTGACCTCCAGAATGTTACTAAGTCAGCATTCTACCGTTCTGAGAAATTCTGGGTTCTAGAATCAATGGATGGCAGAGTTCTGGAATGTCAGGGTGTTCAAACTCAAGAATACTTGCGTGTCTGAACTCGAGAGTCATTCAATGTCCACATTCCGCATCACAGGGTGTCTGAATTCCAGAAGCACCAAATGTCTGCATTCTAGAATCGGAATGTGGCGGAATTCTAGAATGCACAGCACGGCGGAATTCGAAAGTCCTAAAATGCCTGCTATCCGGAAGTTAAGGTGTCTGACATCCAGAATGCTACCACGTCAGAATTATACCATTCTGAAAGATTCTGGGATCTAGAATCAATGGACGGCTGAGTTCCAGAATGTCAGGGTTTCCAAACTCTAGAATCCTTGCATGTCTGAACTCGAGAGTCATTCAATATCCACATTCCAGGACTCTGGATGTCTGAAATATAGAAGCACAAAATGTCTGCATTCTAGAATCGGAATGTGGTAGAATTCTAGAATGCACAGCACGACAGAATTCTAAAGTCCTAAAATGCCTGCTATTCGGAAGTTAAGGTGTCTGACATCCAGAATGTTACTAGGTCAGCATTCTACCGTTCTGAGAGATTCTGGGTTCTAGAATCAATGGACGGCAGAGTTCTGGAATGTCAGGGTGTCCAAACTCTAGAATCCTTCAGTGTTTGAACTCGAGAGTCATTCAATTTCCATATTCCGTGTCACAGGGTGACTGAATTCCAGAATCACAAAATGTCTGCATTCTAGAATCGGAATGTGGCGGAAATCTAGAATGCACAGCACGACGGAATTCTAAAGTCCTAAAATGCCTACTAGCCGAAAGTTAAGGTGTCTGATGACCAGAATGTTACTAGGTCAGCATTCTACCGTTCTGAGAGATTCTGGGTTCTAGAATCAATGGACGGCAGAGATCTGGCATGTCAGGGTGTCCAAACACTAGAATCCTTGCGTGTCTGAACTCGAGAGTCATTCAATGTCCACATTCCGGATCACAGGGTGTCTGAATTCCAGAAGCACCAAATGTCTGCATTCTGGAATCGGAATGTGGTAGAATTCTAGAATGCACAACACGGCGGAATTCTAAAGTCCTAAAATGCCTGCTATCCGGAAGTTAAGGTGTCTGACATCAAGAATGCTTCCAAGTCAGAATTATACCATTCTGAAAGATTCTGGGATCTAGAATCAATGGACGGCTGAGTTCCAGAATGTCAGGGTGGCAAAACTCTAGAATCCTTGCGTGTCTGAACTCGAGAGTCATTCAATGTCCACATTCCAGAACTCTGGATGTCTGAATTATAGAAGCACCGAATGTCTGCATTCTAGAATCGGAATGAGGCGGAATTCTAGAATGCACAGCACGGCGGAATTCTAAAGTCCTAAAATGGCTACTAGCCGAAAGTTAAGGTGTCTGATGACCAGAATGTTACTAGGTCAGCATTCTACCGTTCTGAGAGATTCTGGGTTCTAGAATCAATGGACGGCAGAGTTCTGGAATGTCAGGGTGTCCAAATTCTAGAATCCTTCAGTGTTTGAAATCGAGAGTCATTCAGTTTCCATATTCCGGGTCACAGGGTGACTGAATTCCAGAAGACCAAATGTCTGCATTCTAGAATCGGAATGTGGCGGAATTCTAGAATGCACAGCACGGGGGAATTCGAAAGTCCTAAAATGCCTGCTATCCGGAAGTTAAGGTGTATGACATCCAGAATTCTACCACGTCAGCGTTATACCTTTCTCAAAGATTCTGGGATCTAGAATCAATGGACGGCTGAGTTCCAGAATGTCAGGGTGGAAAAACTCTAGAATCCTTGCATGTCTGAACTCGAGAGTCATTCAATGTCCACATTCCGGATCACAGGGTGTCTGAATTCCAGAAGCACCAAATGTCTGCATTCTAGAATCGGAATGTGGTAGAATTCTAGAATGCACAGCACGGTAGAATTCTAATGTCCTAAAATGCCTGCTATCCGGAAGTTAAGGTGTCTGACATCAAGAATGCTACCAAGTCAGAATTACTAAATTCTGAAAGATTCTGGGATCTAGAATCAATGGACGGCTGAGTTCCAGAATGTCAGGTTGGGAAAACTCTAGAATCATTGCGTGTCTGAACTCGAGAGTCATTCAATGTCCACATTCCAGAACTCTGGATGTCTGAATTATAGAAGCACCAAATGTCTGCATTCTAGAATCGGAATGTGGCGGAATTCTAGAATGCACAGCACCGCGCCAATTCTAAAGTCCTAAAATGCCTGCTATCCGGAAGTTAATGTGTCTGACATCAAGAATGCTACCAAGTCAGAATTACACCATTCTGAAAGATTCTGGGATCTAGAATCAATGGACGGCTGAGTTCCAGAATATCAGGGTGGCAAAATTCTAGAATCCTTGTGTGTCTGAACTCGAGAGTCATTCAATGTCCACATTAAAGAACTCTGGATGTCTGAATTATAGAAGCACCAAATGTCTGCATTCTAGAATCGGAATGTGGCGGAATTCTAGAATGCACAGCACGGCGGAATTCTAAAGTCCTAAAATGCCTACTAGCCGAAAGTTAAGGTGTCTGATGACCAGTATCTTACTAGGTCAGCATTCTACCGTTCTGAGAGATTCTGGGTTCTAGAATCAATGTACGGCAGAGATCTGGAAGGTCAGGGTGTCCAAACTCTAGAATCCTTGCGTGTCTGAACTCGAGAGTCATTCAATGTCCACATTCCGGATCACAGGGTGTCTGAATTCCAGAAGCACCAAATGTCTGCATTCTAGAATCGGAATGTGGTAGAATTCTAGAATGCACAGCACGGCGGAATTCGAAAGTCCTAAAATGCCTGCTATCTGGAAGTTAAGATGTCTGACATCCAGAATGGTACCACATCAGAATTATACCATTCTGAAACATTCTGGGATCTAGAATCAATGGACAGCTGAGTTCCAGAATGTCAGGGTGGCAAAACTCTAGAATCCTGGCGTGTCTGAACTCGAGAGTCATTCAATGTCCACATTCCAGAACTCTGGATGTCTGAATTATAGAAGCACCAAATGTCTGCATTCTAGAATCGGAATGTGGCGGAATTCTAGAATGCACAGCACGGCGGAATTCTAAAGTCCTAAAATGCCTGCTATCCGGAAGTTAAGGTGTCTGACATCCAGAATGCTACCAAGTCAGATTTAAAACATTCTGAAACATTCTGGGATCTAGAATCAATGGACGGCTGAGTTCCAGAATGCAAGGGTGGCAAAACTCTAGAATCCTTGCGTGTCTGAACTCGAGAGTCATTCAATGTCCACATTCCAGAACTCTGGATGTCTGAAATATAGAAGCACCAAATGTCTGCATTCTAGAATCGGAATGTGGCGGAAATCTAGAATGCACAGCAAGGCGGAATTTTAAAGTAATAAAATGCCTGCTATACGGAAGTCAAGGTGTCTGACATCCAGAATGTTACTAAGTCAGCATTCTACCGTTCTGAGAGATTCTGGGTTCTAGAATCAATGGATGGCAGAGTTCTGGAATGTCAGGGTGTTCAAACTCAAGAATACTTGCGTGTCTGAACTCGAGAGTCATTCAATGTCCACATTCCGCATCACAGGGTGTCTGAATTCCAGAAGCACCAAATGTCTGCATTCTAGAATCGGAATGTGGCGGAATTCTAGAATGCACAGCACGGCAGAATTCGAAAGTCCTAAAATGCCTGCTATCCGGAATTTAAGGTGTCTGACATCCAGAATGCTACCACGTCAGAATTATACCATTCTGAAAGATTCTGGGATCTAGAATCAATGGACGGCTGAGTTTCATAATGTCAGGGTTTCCAAACTCTAGGATTCTTGCATGTCTGAACTCGAGAGTCATTCAATATCCACATTCCAGGACTCTGGATGTCTGAAATATAGAAGCACCAAATGTCTGCATTCTAGAATCGGAATGTGGTAGAATTCTAGAATGCACAGCACGACAGAATTCTAAAGTCCTAAAATGCCTGCTATTCGGAAGTTAAGGTGTCTGACATCCAGAATGTTACTGGGTCAGCATTCTACCGTTCTGAGAGATTCTGGGTTCTAGAATCAATGGACGGCAGAGTTCTGGAATGTCAGGGTGTCCAAACTCTAGAATCCTTCCGTGTCTGAACTCGTGAGTCATTCAATGTCCACATTCCGGAACACAGGGTGTCTGAATTCCAGAAGCACCAAATGTCTGCATTCTAGAATCGGAATGTGGCGGAATTCTAGAATGCACAGCATGGCGGAATTCGAAAGTCCTAAAATGCCTGCAATCGGGAAGTTAAGGTGTCTGACATCCAGAATGCAACCACGTCAGAGTTATACCATTCTGAAAGATTCTGGGATCTAGAATCAATGGACGGCTGAGTTCCAGAATGTCAGGGTGGCAAAACTCTAGAATCCTGGCGTGTCTGAACTCGAGAGTCATTCAATGTCCACATTCCAGAACTCTGGATGTCTGAATTATAGAAGCACCAAATGTCTGCATTCTAGAATCGGAATGTGGCGGAATTCTAGAATGCACAGCACGGCTGAATTCTAAATTCCTAAAATGCCTACTAACCGAAAGTTAAGGTGTCTGATGACCAGTATATTACTAGGTCAGCATTCTACCGTTCTGAGAGATTCTGGGTTATAGAATCAATGGACGGCAGAGATCTGGAATGTCAGGGTGTCCAAACTCTAGAATCCTTGCATGTCTGAACTCGAGAGTCATTCAATGTCCACATCCGGATCACAGGGTGTCTGAATTCCAGAAGCACCAAATGTCTGCATTCTAGAATCGGAATGTGGTAGAATTCTAGAATGCACAGCACGGTAGAATTCTAAAGTCCTAAAATGCCTGCTATCCGGAAGTTAAGGTGTCTGACATCCAGAATGTTACTAGGTCAGCATTCTACCGTTCTGAGAGATTCTGGGTTATAGAATCAATGGACGGCAGAGTTCTGGAATGTCAGGGTGTCCAAACTCTAGAATCCATCCGGGTCTGAACTCGAGAGTCACTCAATGTCCACATTCCAGAACTCTGGATGTCTGAATTATAGAAGCACCAAATGTCTGCATTCTAGAATCGGAATGTGGCGGAATTCTAGAATGCACAGCACGGCGGAATTCTAAAGTCCTAAAATGCCTGCTATCTGGAAGTTAAGGTGTCTGACATCAAGAATGCTACCAAGTCAGAATTATACCATTCTGAAAGATTCTGGGATCTAGAATCAATGGACGGCTGAGTTCCAGAATGTCAGGGTTTCCAATCTCTAGAATCCTTGCATGTCTGAACTCGAGAGTCAATCAATATCCACATTCCAGGACTCTGGATGACTGAAATATAGAAGCAACAAATGTCTGCATTCTAGAATCGGAATGTGGTAGAATTCTAGAATGCACAGCACGACAGAATTCTAAAGTCCTAAAATGCCTGCTATTCGGAAGTTAAGGTGTCTGACATCCAGAATGTTACTAGGTCAGCATTCTACCGTTCTGAGAGATTCTGGGTTGTAGAATCAATGGACGGCAGAGTTCTGGAATGTCAGGGTGTCCAAACTCTAGAATCCTTCCGTGTCTGAACTCGAGAGTCATTCAATGTCCACATTCCAGAACTCTGGATGTCTGAATTATAGAAGCACCAAATGTCTGCATTCTTGAATCGGAATGTGGCGGAATTCTAGAATGCACAGCACGGCAGAATTCTAAACTCCTAAAATGCCTGCTATCCGGAAGTTAAGGTGTCTGACATCAAGAATGCTACCAAGTCAGAATTATACCATTCTGAAAGATTCTGGGATCTAGAATCAATGGACGGCTGAGTTTCAGAATGTCAGGGTGGCAAAATTCTAGAATCCTTGTGTGTCTGAACTCGAGAGTCATTCAATATCCACATTCCAGAACTCTGGATGTCTGAATTATAGAAGCACCAAATGTCTGCATTCTAGAATCGGAATGTGGCGGAATACTAGAATGCACAGCACGGCGGAATTCTAAAGCCCTAAAATGCCTGCTATCCGGAAGTTAAGGTGTCTGACATCAAGAGTGCTACCAAGTCAGAATTATAACATTCTGAAAGATTCTGGGATCTAGAATCAATGGACGGCTGAGTTCCAGAATGTCAGGGTGGCAAAAATCTAGAATCCTTGCCTGTCTGAACTCGAGAGTCATTCAATGTAAACATTCCAGAACTCTGGATGTCTGAAATATAGAAGCACCAAATGTCTGCATTCTAGAATCGGAATGTGGCGGAATTGTAGAATGCACAGCACGGAGGAATTTTAAAGTCCTAAAATGCCTGCTATACGGAAGTCAAGGTGTCTGACCTCCAGAATGTTACTAAGACAGCATTCTACCGTTCTGAGAAATTCTGGGTTCTAGAATCAATGGATGGCAGAGTTCTGGAATGTCAGGGTGTTCAAACTCAAGAATACTTGCGTGTCTGAACTCGAGAGTCATTCAATGTCCACATTCCGCATCACAGGGTGTCTGAATTCCAGAAGCACCAAATGTCTGCATTCTAGAATCGGAATGTGGCGGAATTCTAGAATGCACAGCACGGCGGAATTCTTAAGTCCTAAAATGCCTGCTATCCGGAAGTTAAGGTGTCTGACATCAAGAATGCTACCAAGTCAGAATTATACCATTCTGAAAGATTCTGCGATCTAGAATCAATGGACGGCTGAGTTCCAGAATGTCAGGGTGGCAAAACTCTAGAATGCTTGCCTGAATGAACTCGAGAGTCTTTCAATGTCCACATTCCAGAACTCTGGATGTCTGAAATATAGAAGCACCAAATGTCTGCATTCTAGAATCGGAATGTGGCAGAATTCTAGAATGCACAGCACAGCGGAATTTTAAAGTCCTAAAATGCCTGCTATTCGGAAGTCAAGGTGTCTGACATCCAGAATGTTACTAAGTCAGCAATCTACCGTTCTGAGAGATTCTCGGTTCTAGAATCAATGGATGGCAGAGTTCTGGAATGTCAGGGTGTTCAAACTCAAGAATACTTGCGTGTCTGAACTCGAGAGTCATTCAATGTCCACATTCCGCATCACAGGGTGTCTGAATTCCAGAAGCACCAAATGTCTGCATTCTAGAATCGGAATGTGGCGGAATTCTAGAATGCACAGCACGGCGGAATTCGAAAGTCCTAAAATGCCTGCTATCCGGAAGTTAAGGTGTCTGAAATCCGGAATGCTACCACGTCAGAATTATACCATTCTGAAAGATTCTGGGATCTAGAATCAATGGACGGCTGAGTTCCAGAATGTCAGGGTTTCCAATCTCTAGAATCCTTGCATGTCTGAACTCGAGAGTCAATCATTATCCACATTCCAGGACTCTGGATGTCTGAAATATAGAAGCACCAAATGTCTGCATTCTAGAATCGGAATGTGGTAGAATTCTAGAATGCACAGCACGACAGAATTCTAAAGTTCTAAAATGCCTGCTATTCGGAAGTTAACATGTCTGACATCCAGAATGTTACTAGGTCAGCATTCTACCGTTCTGAGAGATTCTGGGTTCTAGAATCAATGGACGGCAGAGTTCTGGAATGTCAGGGTGTCCAAACTCTAGAATCCTTGCGTGTCTGAACTCGAGAGTCATTCAATGTCCACATTCCAGAACTCTGGATGTCTGAATTATAGAAGCACCAAATGTCTGCATTCTTGAATCGGAATGTGGCGGAATTCTAGAATGCACAGCACGGCAGAATTCTAAAGTCCTAAAATGCCTGCTATCCGGAAGTTAAGGTGTCTGACATCAAGAATGCTACCAAGTCAGAATTATACGATTCTGAAAGATTCTGGGATCTAGAATCAATGGACGGCTGAGTTTCAGAATGTCAGGGTGGCAAAATTCTAGAATCCATGTGTGTCTGAACTCGAGAGTCATTCAATATCCACATTCCAGAACTCTGGATGTCTGAATTATAGAAGCACCAAATGTCTGCATTCCAGAATCGGAATGTGGCGGAATACTAGAATGCACAGCACGGCGGAATTCTAAAGCCCTAAAATGCCTGCTATCTGGAAGTTAAGGTGTCTGACATCAAGAGTGCTACCAAGTCAGAATTATAACTTTCTGAAAGATTCTGGGATCTAGAATCAATGGACGGCTGAGTTCCAGAATGTCAGGGTGGCAAAACTCTAGAATCCTTGCCTGTCTGAACTCGAGAGTCATTCAATGTCCACATTCCAGAACTCTGGATGTCTGAAATATAGAAGCACCAAATGTCTGCATTCTAGAATCGGAATGTGGCGGATTGTAGAATGCACAGCACGGCGGAATTTTAAAGTCCTAAAATGCCTGCTATATGGAAGTCAAGGTGTCTGACATCCAGAATGTTACTAAGACAGCATTCTACCGTTCTGAGAAATTCTGGTTTCTAGAATCAATGGATGGCAGAGTTCTGGAATGTCAGGGTGTTCAAACTCAAGAATACTTGCGTGTCTGAACTCGAGAGTCATTCAATGTCCACATTCCGCATCACAGGGTGTCTGAATTCCAGAAGCACCAAATGTCTGCATTCTAGAATCGGAATGTGGCGGAATTCTAGAATGCACAGCACGGCGGAATTCGAAAGTCCTAAAATGCCTGCTATCCGGAAGTTAAGGTGTCTGAAATCCAGAATGCTACCACGTCAGAATTATACCATTCTGAAAGATTCTGGGATCTAGAATCAATGGACGGCTGAGTTCCAGAATGTCAGGGTTTCCAAACTCTAGAATCCTTGCATGTCTGAACTCGAGAGTCATTCAATATCCACATTCCAGGACTCTGGATGTCTGAAATATAGAAGCACCAAATGTCTGCATTCTAGAATCGGAATGTGCCGGAATTGAAGAATGCACAGCACGACAGAATTCTAAAGTCCTAAAATGCCTGCTATTCGGAAGTTAAGGTGTCTGACATCCAGAATGTTACTAGGTCAGCATTCTACCGTTCTGAGAGATTCTGGGTTCTAGAATCAATGGACGGCAGAGTTCTGGAATGTCAGGGTGTCCAAACTCTAGAATCCTTCCGTGTCTGAACTCGAGAGTCATTCAATGTCCACATTCCAGAACTCTGGATGTCTGAATTATAGAAGCACCAAATGTCTGCATTCTAGAATCGGAATGTGGCGGAATTCTAGAATGCACAGCACGGCGGAATTCTAAAGTCCTAAAATGCCTACTAACCGAAAGTTAAGGTGTCTGATGACCAGTATCTTACTAGGTCAGCATTCTACCGTTCTGAGAGATTCTGGGTTCTAGAATCAATGGACGGCAGAGATCTGGAAGGTCAGGGTGTCCAAACTCTAGAATCCTTGCGTGTCTGAACTCGAGAGTCATTCAATGTCCCCATTCCGGATCACAGGGTGTCTGAATTCCAGAAGCACCAAATGTCTGCATTCTAGAATCGGAATGTGGTAGAATTCTAGAATGCACAGCACGGCGGAATTCGAAAGTCCTAAAATGCCTGCTATCTGGAAGTTAAGATGTCTGACATCCAGAATGGTACCACATCAGAATTATACCATTCTGAAACATTCTGGGATCTAGAATCAATGGACAGCTGAGTTCCAGAATGTCAGGTTGGCAAAACTCTAGAATCCTGGCGTGTCTAAACTCGAGAGTCATTCAATGTCCACATTCCAGAACTCTGGATGTCTGAATTATAGAAGCACCAAATGTCTGCATTCTAGAATCGGAATGTGGCGGAATTCTAGAATGCACAGCACGGCGGAATTCTAAAGTCCTAAAATGCATGCTATCCGGAAATTAAGGTGTTTGACATCAAGAATGCTACAAAGTCAGAATTATAACATTCTGAAACATTCTGGGATCTAGAATCAATGGACGGCTGAGTTCCAGAATGCAAGGGTGGCAAAACTCTAGAATCCTTGCGTGTCTGAACTCGAGAGTCATTCAATGTCCACATTCCAGAACTCTGGATGTCTGAAATATAGAAGCATCAAATGTCTGCATTCTAGAATCGGAATGTGGCAGAATTCTAGAATGCACAGCAAAGCGGAATTTTAAAGTCCTAAAATGCCTGCTATTCGGAAGTCAAGGTGTCTGACATCCAGAATGTTACTAAGTCAGCATTCTACCGTTCTGAGAGATTCTCGGTTCTAGAATGAATGGATGGCAGAGTTCTGGAATGTCAGGGTGTTCAAACTCAAGAATACTTGCGTGTCTGAACTCGAGAGTCATTCAATGTCCACATTCCGCATCACAGGGTGTCTGAATTCCAGAAGCACCAAATGTCTGCATTCTAGAATCGGAATGTGGCGGAATTCTAGAATGCACAGCACGGCGGAATTCGAATGTCCTAAAATGCCTGCTATCCGGAAGTTAAGGTGTCTGAAATCCAGAATGCTACCACGTCAGAATTATACCATTCTGAAAGATTCTGGGATCTAGAATCAATGGATGGCTGAGTTCCAGAATGTCAGGGTTTCCAAACTCTAGAATCCTTGCATGTCTGAACTCGAGAGTCATTCAATATCCACATTCCAGGACTCTGGATGTCTGAAATATAGAAGCACCAAATGTCTGCATTCTAGAATCGGAATGTGGTGGAATTGTAGAATGCACAGCACGACAGAATTCTAAAGTCCTAAAATGCCTGCTATTCGGAAGTTAAGGTGTCTGACATCCAGAATGTTACTAGGTCAGCATTCTACCGTTCTGAGAGATTCTGGGTTCTAGAATCAATGGACGGCAGAGTTCTGGAATGTCAGGGTGTCCAAACTCTAGAATCCTTCCGTGTCTGAACTCGAGAGTCATTCAATGTCCACATTCCAGAACTCTGGATGTCTGAATTATAGAAGCACCAAATGTCTGCATTCTAGAATCGGAATGTGGCGGAATTCTAGAATGCACAGCACCACGCCAATTCTAAAGTCCTAAAATGCCTGCTATCCGGAAGTTAAGGTGTCTGACATCAAGAATGCTACCAAGTCAGAATTATACCATTCTGAAAGATTCTGGGATCTAGAATCAATGGACGGCTGAGTTCCAGAATGTCAGGGTGGCAAAACTCTGGAATGCTTGCCTGTCTGAACTCGAGAGTCTTTCAATGTCCACATTCCAGAACTCTGGATGTCTGAAATATAGAAGCACCAAATGTCTGCATTCTAGAATCGGAATGTGGCAGAATTCTAGAATGCACAGCAAAGCGGAATTTTAAAGTCCTAAAATGCCTGCTATTCGGAAGTCAAGGTGTCTGACATCCAGAATGTTACTAAGTCAGCATTCTACCGTTCTGAGAGATTCTCGGTTCTAGAATCAATGGATGGCAGAGTTCTGGAATGTCAGGGTGTTCAAACTCAAGAATACTTGCGTGTCTGAACTCGAGAGTCATTCAATGTCCACATTCCGCATCACAGGGTGTCTGAATTCCAGAAGCACCAAATGTCTGCATTCTAGAATCGGAATGTGGCGGAATTCTAGAATGCACAGCACGGCGGAATTCGAAAGTCCTAAAATGCCTGCTATCCGGAAGTTAAGGTGTCTGAAATCCGGAATGCTACCACGTCAGAATTATACCATTCTGAAAGATTCTGGGATCTAGAATCAATGGACGGCTGAGTTCCAGAATGTCAGGGTTTCCAATCTCTAGAATCCTTGCATGTCTGAACTCGAGAGTCAATCAATATCCACATTCCAGGACTCTGGATGACTGAAATATAGAAGCACCAAATGTCTGCATTCTAGAATCGGAATGTGGTAGAATTCTAGAATGCACAGCACGACAGAATTCTAAAGTCCTAAAATGCCTGCTATTCGGAAGTTAAGGTGTCTGACATCCAGAATGTTACTAGGTCAGCATTCTACCGTTCTGAGAGATTCTGGGTTCTAGAATCAATGGACGGCAGAGTTCTGGAATGTCAGGGTGTCCAAACTCTAGAATCCTTCCGTGTCTGAACTCGAGAGTCATTCAATGTCCACATTCCAGAACTCTGGATGTCTGAATTATAGAAGCACCAAATGTCTGCATTCTTGAATCGGAATGTGGCGGAATTCTAGAATGCACAGCACGGCAGAATTCTAAACTCCTAAAATGCCTTCTATCCGGAAGTTAAGGTGTCTGACATCAAGAATGCTACCAAGTCAGAATTATACCATTCTGAAAGATTCTGGGATCTAGAATCAATGGACGGCTGAGTTCCAGAATGTCAGGGTGGCAAAACTCTAGAATCCTGGCGTGTCTGAACTCGAGAGTCATTCAATGTCCACATTCCAGAACTCTGGATGTCTGAATTATAGAAGCACCAAATGTCTGCATTCTAGAATCGGAATGTGGCGGAATTCTAGAATGCAGAGCACGGCTGAATTCTAAATTCCTAAAATGCCTACTAACCGAAAGTTAAGGTGTCTGATGACCAGTATATTACTAGGTCAGCATTCTACCGTTCTGAGAGATTCTGGGTTATAGAATCAATGGACGGCAGAGATCTGGAATGTCAGGGTGTCCAAACTCTAGAATCCTTGCATGTCTGAACTCGAGAGTCATTCAATGTCCACATTCCGGATCACAGGGTGTCTGAATTCCAGAAGCACCAAATGTCTGCATTCTAGAATCGGAATGTGGTAGAATTCTAGAATGCACAGCACGGTAGAATTCTAAAGTCCTAAAATGCCTGCTATCCGGAAGTTAAGGTGTCTGACATCCAGAGTGGTACCACATCAGAATTATACCATTCTGAAACATTCTATGATCTAGAATCAAAGGACGGCTGAGTTCCAGAATGTCAGGGTGGCAAAACTCTAGAATCCTTGCGTGTCTGAACTCGAGAGTCATTCAATGTCCACATTCCAGAACTCTGGATGTCTGAATTATAGAAGCACCAAATGTCTGCATTCTAGAATCGGAATGTGGCGGAATTCTACAATGCACAGCACGGCGGAATTCTAAAGTCCTAAAATGCCTGCTATCGGGAAGTTAAGGTGTCAAACATCCAGAATGCTACCACGTCAGAATTATACCATTCTGAAAGATTCTGGGATCTAGAATCAATGGACGGCTGAGTTCGAGAATGTCAGGGTGGCAAAACTCTAGAATCCTTGCGTGTCTGAACTCGAGAGTCATTCAATGTCCACATTCCAGAACTCTGGATATCTGAATTATAGAAGCACCAAATGTCTGCATTCTAGAATCGGAATATGGCGGAATTCTAGAATGCACAGCACGGCGGAATTCTAAAGTCCTAAAAAGCCTACTAGCCGAAAGTTAAGGTGTCTGATGACCAGAATGTTACTAGGTCAGCATTCTACCGTTCTGAGAGATTCTGGGTTATAGAATCAATGGACGGCAGAGTTCTGGAATGTCAGGGTGTCCAAACTCTAGAATCCTTCCGTGTCTGAACTCGAGAGTCATTCAATGTCCACATTCCAGAACTCTGGATGTCTGAATTATAGAAGCACCAAATGTCTGCATTCTAGAATCGGAATGTGGCGGAATTCTAGAATGCACAGCACGGCGGAATTCTAAAGTCCTAAAATGCCTGCTATCCGGAAATTAAGGTGTCTGACATCAAGAATGCTACCAAGTCAGAATTATACCATTTTGAAAGATTCTGGTATCCAGAATCAATGGATGGCTGAGTTCCAGAATGTCAGGGTGTCCAAACTCTAGAATCCTTGCGTGTCTGAACTCGAGAGTCATTCAATGTCCACATTCCAGAACTCTGGATGTGTGAATTATAGAAGCACCAAATGTCTGCATTCTAGAATCGGAATGTGGCGGAATTCTAGAATGCACAGCACGGCGGAATTCTAAAGTCCTAAAATGCCTGCTATCCGGAAGTTAAGGTGTTTGACATCAAGAATGCTACCAAGTCAGAATTATAACATTCTGAAACATTCTGGGATCTAGAATCAATGGACGGCTGAGTTCCAGAATGCAAGGGTGGCAAAACTCTAGAATCCTTGCGTGTCTGAACTCGAGAGTCATTCAATGTCCACATTCCAGAACTCTGGATGTCTGAAATATAGAAGCATCAAATGTCTGCATTTTAGAATCGGAATGTCGCAGAATTATAGAATGCACAGCAAAGCGGAATTTTAAAGTCCTAAAATGCCTGCTATTCGGAAGTCAAGGTGTCTGACATCCAGAATGTTACTAAGTCAGCATTCTACCGTTCTGAGAGATTCTCGGTTCTAGAATGAATGGATGGCAGAGTTCTGGAATGTCAGGGTGTTCAAACTCAAGAATACTTGCGTGTCTGAACTCGAGAGTCATTCAATGTCCACATTCCGCATCACAGGGTGTCTGAATTCCAGAAGCACCAAATGTCTGCATTCTAGAATCGGAATGTGGCGGAATTCTAGAATGCACAGCACGGCGGAATTCGAATGTCCTAAAATGCCTGCTATCCGGAAGTTAAGGTGTCTGAAATCCAGAATGCTACCACGTCAGAATTATACCATTCTGAAAGATTCTGGGATCTAGAATCAATGGACGGCTGAGTTCCAGAATGTCAGGGTTTCCAAACTCTGGAATCCTTGCATGTCTGAACTCGAGAGTCATTCAATATCCACATTCCAGGACTCTGGATGTCTGAAATATAGAAGCACCAAATGTCTGCATTCTAGAATCGGAATGTGGCGGAATTGTAGAATGCACAGCACGACAGAATTCTAAAGTCCTAAAATGCCTGCTATTCGGAAGTTAAGGTGTCTGACATCCAGAATGTTACTAGGTCAGCATTCTACCATTCTGAGAGATTCTGGGTTCTAGAATCAATGGACGGCAGAGTTCTGGAATGTCAGGGTGTCCAAACTCTAGAATCCTTCCGTGTCTGAACTCGAGAGTCATTCAATGTCCACATTCCAGAACTCTGGATGTCTGAATTATAGAAGCACCAAATGTCTGCATTCTAGAATCGGAATGTGGCGGAATTCTAGAATGCACAGCACCGCGCCAATTCTAAAGTCCTAAAATGCCTGATATCCGGAAGTTAAGGTGTCTGACATCAAGAATGCTACAAAGTCAGAATTATACCATTCTGAAAGATTCTGGGATCTAGAATCAATGGACGGCTGAGTTCCAGAATGTCAGGGTGGCAAAACTCTGGAATGCTTGCCTGTCTGAACTCGAGAGTCTTTCAAGGTCCACTTTCCAGAACTCTGGATGTCTGAAATATAGAAGCACCAAATGTCTGCATTCTAGAATCGGAATGTGGCAGAATTCTAGAATGCACAGCAAAGCGGAATTTTAAAGTCCTAAAATGCCTGCTATTCGGAAGTCAAGGTGTCTGACATCCAGAATGTTACTAAGTCAGCATTCTACCGTTCTGAGAGATTCTCGGTTCTAGAATCAATGGATGGCAGAGTTCTGGAATGTCAGGGTGTTCAAACTCAAGAATACTTGCGTGTCTGAACTCGAGAGTCATTCAATGTCCACATTCCGCATCACAGGGTGTCTGAATTCCAGAAGCACCAAATGTCTGCATTCTAGAATCGGAATGTGGCGGAATTCTAGAATGCACAGCACGGCGGAATTCGAAAGTCCTAAAATGCCTGCTATCCGGAAGTTAAGGTGTCTAAAATCCGGAATGCTACCACGTCAGAATTATACCATTCTGAAAGATTCTGGGATCTAGAATCAATGGACGGCTGAGTTCCAGAATGTCAGGGTTTCCAATCTCTAGAATGCTTGCATGTCTGAACTCGAGAGTCAATCAATATCCACATTCCAGGACTCTGGATGACTGAAATATAGAAGCACCAAATGTCTGCATTCTAGAATCGGAATGTGGTAGAATTCTAGAATGCACAGCACGACAGAATTCTAAAGTCCTAAAATGCCTGCTATTCGGAAGTTAAGGTGTCTGACATCCAGAATGTTACTAGGTCAGCATTCTACCGTTCTGAGAGATTCTGGGTTCTAGAATCAATGGACGGCAGAGTTCTGGAATGTCAGGGTGTCCAAACTCTAGAATCCTTCTGTGTCTGAACTCGAGAGTCATTCAATGTCCACATTCCAGAACTCTGGATGTCTGAATTATAGAAGCACCAAATGTCTGCATTCTTGAATCGGAATGTGGCGGAATTCTAGAATGCACAGCACGGCAGAATTCTAAACTCCTAAAATGCCTTCTATCCGGAAGTTAAGGTGTCTGACATCAAGAATGCTACCAAGTCAGAATTATACCATTCTGAAAGATTCTGGGATCTAGAATCAATGGACGGCTGAGTTCCAGAATGTCATGGTGGCAAAATTGTAGAATCCTTGTGTGTCTGAACTCGAGAGTCATTCAATATCCACATTCCAGAACTCTGGATGTCTGAATTATAGAAGCACCAAATGTCTGCATTCTAGAATCGGAATGTGGCGGAATACTAGAATGCACAGCACGGCGGAATTCTAAAGCCCTAAAATGCCTGCTATCCGGAAGTTAAGGTGTCTGACATCAAGAGTGCTACCAAGTCAGAATTATAACATTCTGAAAGATTCTGGGATCTAGAATCAATGGACGGCTGAGTTCCAGAATGTCAGGGTGGCAAAACTCTAGAATCCTTGCCTGTCTGAACTCGAGAGTCATTCAAAGTCCACATTCCAGAACTCTGGATGTCTGAAATATAGAAGCACCAAATGTCTGCATTCTAGAATCGGAATGTGGCGGAATTGTAGAATGCACAGCACGGAGGAATTTTAAAGTCCTAATATGCCTGCTATACGGAAGTCAAGGTGTCTGACCTCCAGAAAGTTACTAAGACAGCATTCTACCGTTCTGAGAAATTCTGGGTTCTAGAATCAATGGATGGCAGAGTTCTGGAATGTCAGGGTGTTCAAACTCAAGAATACTTGCGTGTCTGAACTCGAGAGTCATTCAATGTCCACATTCCGCATCACAGGGTGTCTGAATTCCAGAAGCACCAAATGTCTGCATTCTAGAATCGGAATGTGGCGGAATTCTAGAATGCACAGCACGTCGGAATTCTAAAGTCCCAAAATGCCTGCTATCCGGAAATTAAGGTGTCTGACATCAAGAATGCTACCAAGTCAGAATTATACCATTCTAAAAGATTCTGGGATCTAGAATCAATGGACGGCTGAGTTCCAGAATGTCAGGGTGGCAAAACTCTAGAATCCTTGCGTGTCTGAAGTCGAGAGTCATTCAATGTCCACATTCCAGAACTCTGGATGTCTGAATTATAGAAGCGCCAAATGTCTGCATTCTAGAATCGGAATGTGGCGGAATTCTAGAATGCACAGCACGGAGGAATTCTAAAGTCCTAAAATGCCTGCTATTCGGAAGTTAAGGTGTCTGACATCCAGAATGTTACTAGGTCAGCATTCTACCGTTCTGAGAGATTCTGGGTTCTAGAATCAATGGACGGCAGAGATCTGGAATGTCAGGGTGTCCAAACTCTAGAATCCTTGCGTGTCTGAACTCGAGAGTCATTCAATGTCCACATTCCGGATCACAGGGTGTCTGAATTCCAGAAGCACCAAATGTCTGCATTCTAGAATTGGAATGTGGTGGAATTATAGAATGCACAGCACGGCGGAATTCTAAAGTCCTAAAATGCCTGCTATCCGGAAGTTAAGGTGTGTGACATCCAGAATGGTACCACATCAGAATTATACCATTCTGAAACATTCTGGGATCTAGAATCAATGGACGGCCGAGTTCCAGAATGTCAGGGTGTCCAAACTCTAGAATCCTTGCGTGTCTGAACTCGAGAGTCATTCAATGTCCACATTCCAGAACTCTGGATGTCTGAATTATAGAAGCACCAAATGTCTGCATTCTAGAATCGGAATGTGGCGGAATTCTAGAATGCACAGCACGGCGGAATTCTAAAGTCCTAAAATGCCTGCTATCCGGAAGTTAACGTGTCTGACATCAAGAATGCTACCAAGTCAGAATTATAACATTCTGAAACATTCTGGGATCTAGAATCAATGGACGGCTGAGTTCCAGAATGCGAGGGTGTCAAAACTCTAGAATCCTGGCGGGTCTGAACTCGAGAGTCATTCAATGTCCACATTCCAGAACTCTGGATGTCTGAAATATAGAAGCACCAAATGTCTGCATTCTAGAATCGGAATGTGGCGGAATTCTAGAATGCACAGCACAGCGGAATTTTAAAGTCCTAAAATGCCTGCTATACTGAAGTCAAGGTGTCTGACATCCAGAATGTTACTAAGTCAGCATTCTACCGTTCTGAGAAATTCTCGGTTCTATAATCAATGGATGGCAGAGTTCTGGAATGTCAGGGTGTTCAAACTCAAGAATACTTGCGTGTCTGAACTCGAGAGTCATTCAATGTCCACATTCCGCATCACAGGGTGTCTGAATTCTAGAAGCACCAAATGTCTGCATTCTAGAATCGGAATGTGGCGGAACTCTAGAATGCACAGCACAGCGGAATTCGAATGTCCTAAAATGCCTGCTATCCGGAAGTTAAGGTGTCTGACATCCAGAATGCTACCACGTCAGAATTATACCATTCTGAAACATTCTGGGATCTAGAATCAATGGACGGCTGAGTTCCAGAATGTCAGGGTGGCAAAACTCTAGAATCCTTGCGTGTCTGAACTCGAGAGTCATTCAGTGTCCACATTCCAGAACTCTGGATGTCTGAATTATAGAAGCACCAAATGTCTGCTTTCTAGAATCGGAATGTGGCGGAATTCTAGAATGCACAGCACGGCGGAAATCTAAAGTCCTAAAATGCCTGCTATCCGGAAGTTAATGTGTCTGACATCAAGAATGCTACCACGTCAGAATTATACCATTCTGAAACATTCTGGGATCTAGAATCAATGGACGGCTGAGTTCCAGAATGTCAGTGTGGCAAAACTCTAGAATCCTTGCGTGTCTGAACTCGAGAGTCATTCAATGTCCACATTCCAGAACTCTGGATGTCTGAATTATAGAAGCACCAAATGTCTGCATTCTAGAATCGGAATGTGGGGGAATTCTAGAATGCACAGCACGGCGGAATTCTAAAGTCCTAAAATGCCTGCTATCCGGAAGTTAAGGTGTCTGACATCAAGAATGCTACCAAGTCAGAATTATACGATTCTGAAAGATTCTGGGATCTAGAATCAATGGACGGCTGAGTTCCAGAATGTCATGGTGGCAAAATTCTAGAATCCTTGTGTGTCTGAACTCGAGAGTCATTCAATGTCCACATTCCAGAACTCTGGATGTCTGAATTATAGAAGCACCAAATGTCTGCATTCTAGAATCGGAATGTGGCGGAATACTAGAATGCACAGCACGGCGGAATTCTAAAGCCCTAAAATGCTTGCTATCCGGAAGTTAAGGTGTCTGATATCAAGAGTGCTACCAAGTCAGAATTATAACATTCTGTAAGATTCTGGGGTCTAGAATCAATGGACGGCTGAGTTCCAGAATGTCAGGGTGGCAAAACTCTAGAATCCTTGCCTGTCTGAACTCGAGAGTCATTCAATGTCCACATTCCAGAACTCTGGATGTCTGAAATATAGAAGCACCAAATGTCTGCATTCTAGAATCGGAATGTGGTGGAATTGTAGAATGCACAACACGGCGGAATTTTAAAGTCCTAAAATGCCTGCTATACGGAAGTCAAGGTGTCTGACCTCCAGAATGTTACTAAGACAGCATTCTACCGTTCTGAGAAATTCTGGGTTCTAGAATCAATGGATGGCAGAGTTCTGGAATGTCAGGGTGTTCAAACTCAAGAATACTTGCGTGTCTGAACTCGAGAGTCATTCAATGTCCACATTCCGCATCACAGGGTGTCTGAATTCCAGAAGCACCAAATGTCTGCATTCTAGAATCGGAATGTGGCGGAATTCTAGAATGCACAGCACGGCGGAATTCTAAAGTCCTAAAATGCCTGCTATCTGGAAGTTAAGGTGTCTGACATCAAGAATGCTACCAAGTCAGAATTATACCATTCTGAAAGATTCTGGGATCTAGAATCAATGGACGGCTGAGTTCCAGAATGTCAGGGTGGCAAAACTCTAGAATGCTTGCCTGTCTGAACTCGAGAGTCTTTCAATGTCCACATTCCAGAACTCTGGATGTCTGAAATATAGAAGCACCAAATGTCTGCATTCTAGAATCGGAATGTGGCAGAATTCTAGAATGCACAGCACAGCGGAATTTTAAAGTCCTAAAATGCCTGCTATTCGGAAGTCAAGGTGTCTGACATCCAGAATGTTACTAAGTCAGCATTCTACCGTTCTGAGAGATTCTCGGTTCTAGAATCAAAGGATGGCAGAGTTCTGGAATGTCAGGGTGTTCAAACTCAAGAATACTTGCGTGTCTGAACTCGAGAGTCATTCAATGTCCACATTCCGCATCACAGGGTGTCTGAATTCCAGAAGCACCAAATGTCTGCATTCTAGAATCGGAATGTGGCGGAATTCTAGAATGCACAGCACGGCGGAATTCAAAAGTCCTAAAATGCCTGCTATCCGGAAGTTAAGGTGTCTGAAATCCGGAATGCTACCACGTCAGAATTATACCATTCTGAAAGATTCTGGGATCTAGAATCAATGGACGGCTGAGTTCCAGAATGTCAGGGTTTCCAATCTCTAGAATCCTTGCATGTCTGAACTCGAGAGTCAATCAATATCCACATTCCAGGACTCTGGATGTCTGAAATATAGAAGCACCAAATGTCTGCATTCTAGAATCGGAATGTGGTAGAATTCTAGAATGCACAGCACGACAGAATTCTAAAGTCCTAAAATGCCTGCTATTCGGAAGTTAAGGTGTCTGACATCCAGAATGTTACTAGGTCAGCATTCTACCGTTCTGAGAGATTCTGGGTTCTAGAATCAATGGACGGCAGAGTTCTGGAATGTCAGGGTGTCCAAACTCTAGAATCCTTCCGTGTCTGAACTCGAGAGTCATTCAATGTCCACATTCCAGAACTCTGGATGTCTGAATTATAGAAGCACCAAATGTCTGCATTCTTGAATCGGAATGTGGCGGAATTCTAGAATGCACAGCACGGCAGAATTCTAAAGTCCTAAAATGCCTGCTATCCGGAAGTTAAGGTGTCTGACATCAAGAATGCTACCAAATCAGAATTATACGATTCTGAAAGATTCTGGGATCTAGAATCAATGGACGGCTGAGTTCCAGAATGTCATGGTGGCAAAATTCTAGAATCCTTGTGTGTCTGAACTCGAGAGTCATTCAATGTCCACATTCCAGAACTCTGGATGTCTGAATTATAGAAGCACCAAATGTCTGCATTCTAGAATCGGAATGTGGCGGAATACTAGAATGCACAGCACGGCGGAATTCTAAAGCCCTGAAATGCTTGCTATCCGGAAGTTAAGGTGTCTGATATCAAGAGTGCTACCAAGTCAGAATTATAACATTCTGAAAGATTCTGGGATCTAGAATCAATGGACGGCTGAGTTCCAGAATGTCAGGGTGGCAAAACTCTAGAATGCTTGCCTGTCTGAACTCGAGAGTCTTTCAATGTCCACATTCCAGAACTCTGGATGTCTGAAATATAGAAGCACCAAATGTCTGCATTCTAGAATCGGAATGTGGCAGAATTCTAGAATGCACAGCACAGCGGAATTTTAAAGTCCTAAAATGCCTGCTATTCGGAAGTCAAGGTGTCTGACATCCAGAATGTTACTAAGTCAGCATTCTACCGTTCTGAGAGATTCTCGGTTCTAGAATCAATGGATGGCAGAGTTCTGGAATGTCAGGGTGTTCAAACTCAAGAATACATGCGTGTCTGAACTCGAGAGTCATTCAATGTCCACATTCCGCATCACAGGGTGTCTGAATTCCAGAAGCACCAAATGTCTGCATTCTAGAATCGGAATGTGGCGGAATTCTAGAATGCACAGCACGGCAGAATTTGAAAGTCCTAAAATGCCTGCTATCCGGAAGTTAAGGTGTCTGAAATCCGGAATGCTACCACGTCAGAATTATACCATTCTGAAAGATTCTGGGATCTAGAATCAATGGACGGCTGAGTTCCAGAATGTCAGGGTTTCCAATCTCTAGAATCCTTGCATGTCTGAACTCGAGAGTCAATCAATATCTACATTTCAGGACTCTGGATGTCTGAAATATAGAAGCACCAAATGTCTGCATTCTAGAATCGGAATGTGGTAGAATTCTAGAATGCACAGCACGACAGAATTCTAAAGTCCTAAAATGCCTGCTATTCGGAAGTTAAGGTGTCTGACATCCAGAATGTTACTAGGTCAGCATTCTACCGTTCTGAGAGATTCTGGGTTCTAGAATCAATGGACGGCAGAGTTCTGGAATGTCAGGGTGTCCAAACTCTAGAATCCTTCCGTGTCTGAACTCGAGAGTCATTCAATGTCCACATTCCAGAACTCTGGATGTCTGAAATATAGAAGCACCAAATGTCTGCATTCTTGAATCGGAATGTGGCGTAATTCTAGAATGAACAGCACGGCAGAATTCTAAAGTCCTAAAATGCCTGCTATCCGGAAGTTAAGGTGTCTGAAATCCGGAATGCTACCACGTCAGAATTATACCATTCTGAAAGATTCTGGGATCTATAATCAATGGACGGCTGAGTTTCAGAATGTCAGGGTGGCAAAATTCTAGAATCCTTGTGTGTCTGAACTCGAGAGTCATTCAATATCCACATTCCAGAACTCTGGATGTCTGAATTATAGAAGCACCAAATGTCTGCATTCTAGAATCGGAATGTGGCGGAATACTAGAATGCACAGCACGGCGGAATTCTAAAGCCCTAAAATGCCTGCTATCCGGAAGTTAATGTGTCTGACATCAAGAGTGCTACCAAGTCAGAATTATAACTTTCTGAAAGATTCTGGGATCTAGAATCAATGGACGGCTGAGTTCCAGAATGTCAGGGTGGCAAAACTCTAGAATCCTTGCCTGTCTGAACTCGAGAGTCATTCAATGTCCACATTCCAGAACTCTGGATGTCTGAAATATAGAAGCACCAAATGTCTGCATTCTAGAATCGGAATGTGGCGCATTGTAGAATGCACAGCACGGCGGAATTTTAAAGTCCTAAAATGCCTGCTATACGGAAGTCAAGGTGTCTGACATCCAGAATGTTACTAAGACAGCATTCTACCGTTCTGAGAAATTCTGGTTTCTAGAATCAATGGATGGCAGAGTTCTGGAATGTCAGGGTGTTCAAACTCAAGAATACTTGCGTGTCTGAACTCGAGAGTCATTCAATGTCCACATTCCGCATCACAGGGTGTCTGAATTCCAGAAGCACCAAATGTCTGCATTCTAGAATCGGAATGTGGTGGAATTCTAGAATGCACAGCACGGCGGAATTCGAAAGTCCTAAAATGCCTGCTATCCGGAAGTTAAGGTGTCTGAAATCCGGAATGCTACCACGTCAGAATTATACCATTCTGAAAGATTCTGGGATCTAGAATCAATGGACGGCTGAGTTCCAGAATGTCAGGGTTTCCAATCTCTAGAATCCTTGCATGTCTGAACTCGAGAGTCAATCAATATCCACATTCCAGGACTCTGGATGTCTGAAATATAGAAGCACCAAATGTCTGCATTCTAGAATCGGAATGTGGTAGAATTCTAGAATGCACAGCACGACAGAATTCTAAAGTCCTAAAATGCCTGCTATTCGGAAGTTAAGGTGTCTGACATCCAGAATGTTACTAGGTCAGCATTCTACCATTCTGAGAGATTCTGGGTTCTAGAATCAATGGACGGCAGAGTTCTGGAATGTCAGGGTGTCCAAACTCTAGAATCCTTCCGTGTCTGAACTCGAGAGTCATTCAATGTCCACATTCCAGAACTCTGGATGTCTGAAATATAGAAGCACCAAATGTCTGCATTCTTGAATCGGAATGTGGCGGAATTCTAGAATGCACAGCACGGCAGAATTCTAAAGTCCTAAAATGCCTGCTATCCGGAAGTTAAGGTGTCTGAAATCCGGAATGCTACCACGTCAGAATTATACCATTCTGAAAGATTCTGGGATCTAGAATCAATGGACGGCTGAGTTTCAGAATGTCAGGGTGGCAAAATTCTAGAATCCTTGTGTGTCTGAACTCGAGAGTCATTCAATATCCACATTCCAGAACTCTGGATGTCTGAATTATAGAAGCACCAAATGTCTGCATTCTAGAATCGGAATGTGGCGGAATACTAGAATGCACAGCACGGCGGAATTCTAAAGCCCTAAAATGCCTGCTATCCGGAAGTTAATATGTCTGACATCAAGAGTGCTACCAAGTCAGAATTATAACTTTCTGAAAGATTCTGGGATCTAGAATCAATGGACGGCTGAGTTCCAGAATGTCAGGGTGGCAAAACTCTAGAATCCTTGCCTGTCTGAACTCGAGAGTCATTCAATGTCCACATTCCAGAACTCTGGATGTCTGAAATATAGAAGCACCAAATGTCTGCATTCTAGAATCGGAATGTGGCGGATTGTAGAATGCACAGCACGGCGGAATTTTAAAGTCCTAAAATGCCTGCTATACGGAAGTCAAGGTGTCTGACATCCAGAATGTTACTAAGACAGCATTCTACCGTTCTGAGAAATTCTGGTTTCTAGAATCAATGGATGGCAGAGTTCTGGAATGTCAGGGTGTTCAAACTCAAGAATACTTGCGTGTCTGAACTCGAGAGTCATTCAATGTCCACATTCCGCATCACAGGGTGTCTGAATTCCAGAAGCACCAAATGTCTGCATTCTAGAATCGGACTGTGGCGGAATTCTAGAATGCACAGCACGGCGGAATTCGAATGTCCTAAAATGCCTGCTATCCGGAAGTTAAGGTGTCTGAAATCCAGAATGCTACCACGTCAGAATTATACCATTCTGAAAGATTCTGGGATCTAGAATCAATGGACGGCTGAGTTCCAGAATGTCAGGGTTTCCAAACTCTAGAATCCTTGCATGTCTGAACTCGAGAGTCATTCAATATCCACATTCCAGGACTCTGGATGTCTGAAATATAGAAGCACCAAATGTCTGCATTCTAGAATCGGAATGCGGTGGAATTGTAGAATGCACAGCACGACAGAATTCTAAAGTCCTAAAATGCCTGCTATTCGGAAGTTAAGGTGTCTGACATCCAGAATGTTACTAGGTCAGCATTCTACCGTTCTGAGAGATTCTGGGTTCTAGAATCAATGGACGGCAGAGTTCTGGAATGTCAGGGTGTACAAACTCTAGAATCCTTCCGTGTCTGAACTCGAGAGTCATTCAATGTCCACATTCCAGAACTCTGGATGTCTGAATTATAGAAGCACCAAATGTCTGCATTCTAGAATCGGAATGTGGCGGAATTCTAGAATGCACAGCACGGCGGAATTCTAAAGTCCTAAAATAGCTGCTATCCGGAAGTTAAGGTGTCTGACATCAAGAATGCTACCAAGTCAGAATTATTCCATTCTGAAAGATTCTGGGATCTAGAATCAATGGACGGCTGAGTTCCAGAATGTCAGGGTGGCAAAACTCTAGAATGCTTGCCTGTCTGAACTCGAGAGTCTTTCAATGTCCACATTCCAGAACTCTGGATGTCTGAAATATAGAAGCACCAAATGTCTGCATTCTAGAATCGGAATGTTGCGGAATTCTAGAATGCACAGCACGGCGGAATTTTAAAGTCCTAAAATGCCTGCTATACGGAAGTCAAGGTGTCTGACCTCCAGAATGTTACAAAGTCAGCATTCTACCATTCTGAGAAATTCTGGGTTCAAGAATCATTGGATGGCAGAGTTCTGGAATGTCAGGGTGTTCAAACTCAAGAATACCTGCGTGTCTGAACTCGAGAGACATTCAATGTCCACATTCCGCATCACAGGGTGTCTGAATTCCAGAAGCACCAAATGTCTGCATTCTAGAATCGGAATGTGGCGGAATTCTAGAATGCACAGCACGGCGGAATTCTAAAGTCCTAAAATGCCTGCTATCCGGAAGTTAAGGTGTCTGACATCAAGAATGCTACCAAGTCAGAATTATACCATTCTGAAAGATTCTGGGATCTAGAATCAATGGACGGCTGAGTTCCAGAATGTCAGGGTGGCAAAACTCTGGAATGCTTGCCTGTCTGAACTCGAGAGTCTTTCAATGTCCACATTCCAGAACTCTGGATGTCTGAATTAGAGAAGCACCAAATGTCTGCATTCTAGAATCGGAATGTGGCGGAATACTAGAATGCACAGCACGGCGGAATTCTAAAGCCCTAAAATGCCTGCTATCCGGAAGTTAAGGTGTCTGACATCAAGAGTGCTACCAAGTCAGAATTATAACATTTTGAAAGATTCTGGGATCTAGAATCAATGGACGGCTGAGTTCCAGAATGTCAGGGTGGCAAAACTCTAGAATCCTTGCCTGTCTGAACTCGAGAGTCATTCAATGTCCACATTCCAGAACTCTGGATGTCTGAAATATAGAAGCACCAAATGTCTGCATTCTAGATTCGGAATGTGGCGGAATTGTAGAATGCACAGCACGGAGGAATTTTAAAGTCCTAAAATGCCTGCTATACGGAAGTCAAGGTGTCTGACCTCCAGAATGTTACTAAGACAGCATTCTACCGTTCTGAGAAATTCTGGGTTCTAGAATCAATGGATGGCAGAGTTCTGGAATGTCAGGGTGTTCAAACTCAAGAATACTTGCGTGTCTGAACTCGAGAGTCATTCAATGTCCACATTCCGCATCACAGGGTGTCTGAATTCCAGAAGCACCAAATGTCTGCATTCAAGAATCGGAATGTTGCGGAATTCTAGAATGCACAGCACGGCGGAATTCTAAAGTCCTAAAATGCCTGCTATCCGGAAGTTAAGGTGTCTGACATTAAGAATGCTACCAAGTCAGAATTATACCATTCTGAAAGATTCTGGGATCTAGAATCAATGGACGGCTGAGTTCCAGAATGTCAGGGTGGCAAAACTCTAGAATGCTTGCCTGTCTGAACTCGAGAGTCTTTCAATGTCCACATTCCAGAACTCTGGATGTCTGAAATATAGAAGCACCAAATGTCTGCATTCTAGAATCGGAATGTGGCAGAATTCTAGAATGCACAGCACAGCGGAATTTTAAAGTCCTAAAATGCCTGCTATTCGGAAGTCAAGGTGTCTGACATCCAGAATGTTACTAAGTCAGCATTCTACCATTCTGAGAGATTCTCGGATCTAGAATCAATGGATGGCAGAGTTCTGGAATGTCAGGGTGTTCAAACTCAAGAATACTTGCGTGTCTGAACTCGAGAGTCATTCAATGTCCACATTCCGCATCACAGGGTGTCTGAATTCCAGAAGCACCAAATGTCTGCATTCTAGAATCGGAATGTGGTGGAATTCTAGAATGCACAGCACGGCGGAATTCGAAAGTCCTAAAATGCCTGCTATCCGGAAGTTAAGGTGTCTGAAATCCGGAATGCTACCACGTCAGAATTATACCATTCTGAAAGATTCTGGGATCTAGAATCAATGGACGGCTGAGTTCCAGAATGTCAGGGTTTCCAATCTCTAGAATCCTTGCATGTCTGAACTCGAGAGTCAATCAATATCCACATTCCAGGACTCTGGATGTCTGAAATATAGAAGCACCAAATGTCTGCATTCTAGAATCGGAATGTGGTAGAATTCTAGAATGCACAGCACGACAGAATTCTAAAGTCCTAAAATGCCTGCTATTCGGAAGTTAAGGTGTCTGACATCCGGAATGTTACTAGGTCAGCATTCTACCGTTCTGAGAGATTCTGGGTTCTAGAATCAATGGACGGCAGAGTTCTGGAATGTCAGGGTGTCCAAACTCTAGAATCCTTCCGTGTCTGAACTCGAGAGTCATTCAATGTCCACATTCCAGAACTCTGGATGTCTGAAATATAGAAGCACCAAATGTCTGCATTCTTGAATCGGAATGTGGCGGAATTCTAGAATGCACAGCACGGCAGAATTCTAAAGTCCTAAAATGCCTGCTATCCGGAAGTTAAGGTGTCTGAAATCCGGAATGCTACCACGTCAGAATTATACCATTCTGAAAGATTCTGGGATCAAGAATCAATGGACGGCTGAGTTTCAGAATGTCAGGGTGGCAAAATTCTAGAATCCTTGTGTGTCTGAACTCGAGAGTCATTCAATATCCACATTCCAGAACTCTGGATGTCTGAATTATAGAAGCACCAAATGTCTGCATTCTAGAATCGGAATGTGGCGGAATACTAGAATGCACAGCACGGCGGAATTCTAAAGCCCTAAAATGCCTGCTATCCGGAAGTTAATGTGTCTGACATCAAGAGTGCTACCAAGTCAGAATTATAACTTTCTGAAAGATTCTGGGATCTAGAATCAATGGACGGCTGAGTTCCAGAATGTCAGGGTGGCAAAACTCTAGAATCCTTGCCTGTCTGAACTCGAGAGTCATTCAATGTCCACATTCCAGAACTCTGGATGTCTGAAATATAGAAGCACCAAATGTCTGCATTCTAGAATCGGAATGTGGCGGATTGTAGAATGCACAGCACGGCGGAATTTTAAAGTCCTAAAATGCCTGCTATACGGAAGTCAAGGTGTCTGACATCCAGAATGTTACTAAGACAGCATTCTACCGTTCTGAGAAATTCTGGTTTCTAGAATCAATGGATGGCAGAGTTCTGGAATGTCAGGGTGTTCAAACTCAAGAATACTTGCGTGTCTGAACTCGAGAGTCATTCAATGTCCACATTCCGCATCACAGGGTGTCTGAATTCCAGAAGCACCAAATGTCTGCATTCTAGAATCGGAATGTGGTGGAATTCTAGAATGCACAGCACGGCGGAATTCGAAAGTCCTAAAATGCCTGCTATCCGGAAGTTAAGGTGTCTGAAATCCGGAATGCTACCACGTCAGAATTATACCATTCTGAAAGATTCTGGGATCTAGAATCAATGGACGGTTGAGTTCCAGAATGTCAGGGTTTCCAATCTCTAGAATCCTTGCATGTCTGAACTCGAGAGTCAATCAATATCCACATTCCAGGACTCTGGATGTCTGAAATATAGAAGCACCAAATGTCTGCATTCTAGAATCGGAATGTGGTAGAATTCTAGAATGCACAGCACGACAGAATTCTAAAGTCCTAAAATGCCTGCTATTCGGAAGTTAAGGTGTCTGACATCCAGAATGTTACTAGGTCAGCATTCTACCGTTCTGAGAGATTCTGGGTTCTAGAATCAATGGACGGCAGAGTTCTGGAATGTCAGGGTGTCCAAACTCTAGAATCCTTCCGTGTCTGAACTCGAGAGTCATTCAATGTCCACATTCCAGAACTCTGGATGTCTGAAATATAGAAGCACCAAATGTCTGCATTCTTGAATCGGAATATGGCGGAATTCTAGAATGCACAGCACGGCAGAATTCTAAAGTCCTAAAATGCCTGCTATCCGGAAGTTAAGGTGTCTGAAATCCGGAATGCTACCACGTCAGAATTATACCATTCTGAAAGATTCTGGGATCTAGAATCAATGGACGGCTGAGTTTCAGAATGTCAGGGTGGCAAAATTCTAGAATCCTTGTGTGTCTGAACTCGAGAGTCATTCAATATCCACATTCCAGAACTCTGGATGTCTGAATTATAGAAGCACCAAATGTCTGCATTCTAGAATCGGAATGTGGCGGAATACTAGAATGCACAGCACGGCGGAATTCTAAAGCCCTAAAATGCCTGCTATCCGGAAGTTAATGTGTCTGACATCAAGAGTGCTACCAAGTCAGAATTATAACTTTCTGAAAGATTCTGGGATCTAGAATCAATGGACGGCTGAGTTCCAGAATGTCAGGGTGGCAAAACTCTAGAATCCTTGCCTGTCTGAACTCGAGAGTCATTCAATGTCCACATTCCAGAACTCTGGATGTCTGAAATATAGAAGCACCAAATGTCTGCATTCTAGAATCGGAATGTGGCGGATTGTAGAATGCACAGCACGGCGGAATTTTAAAGTCCTAAAATGCCTGCTATACGGAAGTCAAGGTGTCTGACATCCAGAATGTTACTAAGACAGCATTCTACCGTTCTGAGAAATTCTGGTTTCTAGAATCAATGGATGGCAGAGTTCTGGAATGTCAGGGTGTTCAAACTCAAGAATACTTGCGTGTCTGAACTCGAGAGTCATTCAATGTCCACATTCCGCATCACAGGGTGTCTGAATTCCAGAAGCACCAAATGTCTGCATTCTAGAATCGGACTGTGGCGGAATTCTAGAATGCACAGCACGGCGGAATTCGAATGTCCTAAAATGCCTGCTATCCGGAAGTTAAGGTGTCTGAAATCCAGAATGCTACCACGTCAGAATTATACCATTCTGAAAGATTCTGGGATCTAGAATCAATGGACGGCTGAGTTCCAGAATGTCAGGGTTTCCAAACTCTAGAATCCTTGCATGTCTGAACTCGAGAGTCATTCAATATCCACATTCCAGGACTCTGGAAGTCTGAAATATAGAAGCACCAAATGTCTGCATTCTAGAATCGGAATGTGGTGGAATTGTAGAATGCACAGCACGACAGAATTCTAAAGTCCTAAAATGCCTGCTATTCGGAAGTTAAGGTGTCTGACATCCAGAATGTTACTAGGTCAGCATTCTACCGTTCTGAGAGATTCTGGGTTCTAGAATCAATGGACGGCAGAGTTCTGGAATGTCAGGGTGTCCAAACTCTAGAATCCTTCCGTGTCTGAACTCGAGAGTCATTCAATGTCCACATTCCAGAACTCTGGATGTCTGAATTATAGAAGCACCAAATGTCTGCATTCTAGAATCGGAATGTGGCGGAATTCTAGAATGCACAGCACGGCGGAATTCTAAAGTCCTAAAATAGCTGCTATCCGGAAGTTAAGGTGTCTGACATCAAGAATGCTACCAAGTCAGAATTATTCCATTCTGAAAGATTCTGGGATCTAGAATCAATGGACGGCTGAGTTCCAGAATGTCAGGGTGGCAAAACTCTAGAATGCTTGCCTGTCTGAACTCGAGAGTCATTCAATGTCCACATTCCAGAACTCTGGATGTCTGAAATATAGAAGCACCAAATGTCTGCATTCTAGAATCGGAATGTTGCGGAATTCTAGAATGCACAGCACGGCGGAATTTTAAAGTCCTAAAATGCCTGCTATACGGAAGTCAAGGTGTCTGACCTCCAGAATGTTACTAAGTCAGCATTCTACCATTCTGAGAAATTCTGGGTTCAAGAATCATTGGATGGCAGAGTTCTGGAATGTCAGGGTGTTCAAACTCAAGAATACTTGCGTGTCTGAACTCGAGAGACATTCAATGTCCACATTCCGCATCACAGGGTGTCTGAATTCCAGAAGCACCAAATGTCTGCATTCTAGAATCGGAATGTGGCGGAATTCTAGAATGCACAGCACGGCGGAATTCGAAAGTCCTAAAATGCCTGCTATCCGGAAGTTAAGGTGTCTGAAATCCAGAATGCAACCACGTCAGAATTATACCATTCTGAAAGATTCTGGGATCTAGAATCAATGGACGGCTGAGTTCCAGAATGTCAGGGTTTCCAATCTCTAGAATCCTTGCATGTCTGAACTCGAGAGTCATTCAATATCCACATTCCAGGACTCTGGATGTCTGAAATATAGAAGCACCAAATGTCTGCATTCTAGAATCGGAATGTGGTAGAATTCTAGAATGCACAGCACGACAGAATTCTAAAGTCCTAAAATGCCTGCTATTCGGAAGTTAAGGTGTCTGACATCCAGAATGTTACTAGGTCAGCATTCTACTGTTCTGAGAGATTCTGGGTTCTAGAATCATTGGATGGCAGAGTTCTGGAATGTCAGGGTGTTCAAACTCAAGAATACTTGCGTGTCTGAACTCGAGAGACATTCAATGTCCACATTCCGGATCACAGGGTGTCTGAATTCCAGAAGCACCAAATGTCTGCATTCTAGAATTGGAATGTGGTGGAATGATAGAATGCACAGCACGGCGGAATTCTAAAGTCCTAAAATGCCTGCTATCCGGAAGTTAAGGTGTGTGACATCCAGAATGGTACCACATCAGAATTATACCATTCTGAAACATTCTGGGATCTAGAATCAATGGACGGCCGAGTTCCAGAATGTCAGGGCGGCAAAACTCTAGAATCCTTGCGTGTCTGAACTCGAGAGTCATTCAATGTCCACATTCCAGAACTCTGGATGTCTGAATTATAGAAGCACCAAATGTCTGCATTCTAGAATCGGAATGTGGCGGAATTCTAGAATTCACAGCACGGCGGAATTCTAAAGTCCTAAAATGCCTGCTATCCGGAAGTTAACGTGTCTGACATCAAGAATGCTACCAAGTCAGAATTATAACTTTCTGAAAGATTCTGGGATCTAGAATCAATGGACGGCTGAGTTCCAGAATGTCAGGGTGGCAAAACTCTAGAATCCTTGCCTGTCTGAACTCGAGAGTCATTCAATGTCCACATTCCAGAACTCTGGATGTCTGAAATATAGAAGCACCAAATGTCTGCATTCTAGAATCGGAATGTGGCGGATTGTAGAATGCACAGCACGGCGGAATTTTAAAGTCCTAAAATGCCTGCTATACGGAAGTCAAGGTGTCTGACATCCAGAATGTTACTAAGACAGCATTCTACCGTTCTGAGAAATTCTGGTTTCTAGAATCAATGGATGGCAGAGTTCTGGAATGTCAGGGTGTTCAAACTCAAGAATACTTGCGTGTCTGAACTCGAGAGTCATTCAATGTCCACATTCCGCATCACAGGGTGTCTGAATTCCAGAAGCACCAAATGTCTGCATTCTAGAATCGGACTGTGGCGGAATTCTAGAATGCACAGCACGGCGGAATTCGAATGTCCTAAAATGCCTGCTATCCGGAAGTTAAGGTGTCTGAAATCCAGAATGCTACCACGTCAGAATTATACCATTCTGAAAGATTCTGGGATCTAGAATCAATGGACGGCTGAGTTCCAGAATGTCAGGGTTTCCAAACTCTAGAATCCTTGCATGTCTGAACTCGAGAGTCATTCAATATCCACATTCCAGGACTCTGGAAGTCTGAAATATAGAAGCACCAAATGTCTGCATTCTAGAATCGGAATGTGGTGGAATTGTAGAATGCACAGCACGACAGAATTCTAAAGTCCTAAAATGCCTGCTATTCGGAAGTTAAGGTGTCTGACATCCAGAATGTTACTAGGTCAGCATTCTACCGTTCTGAGAGATTCTGGGTTCTAGAATCAATGGACGGCAGAGTTCTGGAATGTCAGGGTGTCCAAACTCTAGAATCCTTCCGTGTCTGAACTCGAGAGTCATTCAATGTCCACATTCCAGAACTCTGGATGTCTGAATTATAGAAGCACCAAATGTCTGCATTCTAGAATCGGAATGTGGCGGAATTCTAGAATGCACAGCACGGCGGAATTCTAAAGTCCTAAAATAGCTGCTATCCGGAAGTTAAGGTGTCTGACATCAAGAATGCTACCAAGTCAGAATTATTCCATTCTGAAAGATTCTGGGATCTAGAATCAATGGACGGCTGAGTTCCAGAATGTCAGGGTGGCAAAACTCTAGAATGCTTGCCTGTCTGAACTCGAGAGTCATTCAATGTCCACATTCCAGAACTCTGGATGTCTGAAATATAGAAGCACCAAATGTCTGCATTCTAGAATCGGAATGTTGCGGAATTCTAGAATGCACAGCACGGCGGAATTTTAAAGTCCTAAAATGCCTGCTATACGGAAGTCAAGGTGTCTGACCTCCAGAATGTTACTAAGTCAGCATTCTACCATTCTGAGAAATTCTGGGTTCAAGAATCATTGGATGGCAGAGTTCTGGAATGTCAGGGTGTTCAAACTCAAGAATACTTGCGTGTCTGAACTCGAGAGACATTCAATGTCCACATTCCGCATCACAGGGTGTCTGAATTCCAGAAGCACCAAATGTCTGCATTCTAGAATCGGAATGTGGCGGAATTCTAGAATGCACAGCACGGCGGAATTCGAAAGTCCTAAAATGCCTGCTATCCGGAAGTTAAGGTGTCTGAAATCCAGAATGCAACCACGTCAGAATTATACCATTCTGAAAGATTCTGGGATCTAGAATCAATGGACGGCTGAGTTCCAGAATGTCAGGGTTTCCAATCTCTAGAATCCTTGCATGTCTGAACTCGAGAGTCATTCAATATCCACATTCCAGGACTCTGGATGTCTGAAATATAGAAGCACCAAATGTCTGCATTCTAGAATCGGAATGTGGTAGAATTCTAGAATGCACAGCACGACAGAATTCTAAAGTCCTAAAATGCCTGCTATTCGGAAGTTAAGGTGTCTGACATCCAGAATGTTACTAGGTCAGCATTCTACTGTTCTGAGAGATTCTGGGTTCTAGAATCATTGGATGGCAGAGTTCTGGAATGTCAGGGTGTTCAAACTCAAGAATACTTGCGTGTCTGAACTCGAGAGACATTCAATGTCCACATTCCGGATCACAGGGTGTCTGAATTCCAGAAGCACCAAATGTCTGCATTCTAGAATTGGAATGTGGTGGAATGATAGAATGCACAGCACGGCGGAATTCTAAAGTCCTAAAATGCCTGCTATCCGGAAGTTAAGGTGTGTGACATCCAGAATGGTACCACATCAGAATTATACCATTCTGAAACATTCTGGGATCTAGAATCAATGGACGGCCGAGTTCCAGAATGTCAGGGCGGCAAAACTCTAGAATCCTTGCGTGTCTGAACTCGAGAGTCATTCAATGTCCACATTCCAGAACTCTGGATGTCTGAATTATAGAAGCACCAAATGTCTGCATTCTAGAATCGGAATGTGGCGGAATTCTAGAATTCACAGCACGGCGGAATTCTAAAGTCCTAAAATGCCTGCTATCCGGAAGTTAACGTGTCTGACATCAAGAATGCTACCAAGTCAGAATTATAACATTCTGAAACATTCTGGGATCTAGAATCAATGGACGGCTGAGTTCCAGAATGCGAGGGTGTCAAAACTCTAGAATCCTGGCGGGTCTGAACTCGAGAGTCATTCAATGTCCACATTCCAGAACTCTGGATGTCTGAAATATAGAAGCACCAAATGTCTGCATTCTAGAATCGGAATGTGGCGGAATTCTAGAATGCACAGCACAGCGGAATTTTAAAGTCCTAAAATGCCTGCTATACTGAAGTCAAGGTGTCTGACATCCAGAATGTTACTAAGTCAGCATTCTACCGTTCTGAGAAATTCTCGGTTCTATAATCAATGGATGGCAGAGTTCTGGAATGTCAGGGTGTTCAAACTCAAGAATACTTGCGTGTCTGAACTCGAGAGTCATTCAATGTCCACATTCCGCATCACAGGGTGTCTGAATTCTAGAAGCACCAAATGTCTGCATTCTAGAATCGGAATGTGGCGGAACTCTAGAATGCACAGCAGAGCGGAATTCGAATGTCCTAAAATGCCTGCTATCCGGAAGTTAAGGTGTCTGACATCCAGAATGCTACCACGTCAGAATTATACCATTCTGAAACATTCTGGGATCTAGAATCAATGGACGGCTGAGTTCCAGAATGTCAGGGAGGCAAAACTCTAGAATCCTTGCGTGTCTGAACTCGAGAGTCATTCAGTGTCCACATTCCAGAACTCTGGATGTCTGAATTATAGAAGCACCAAATGTCTGCTTTCTAGAATCGGAATGTGGCGGAATTCTAGAATGCACAGCACGGCGGAAATCTAAAGTCCTAAAATGCCTGCTATCCGGAAGTTAATGTGTCTGACATCAAGAATGCTACCACGTCAGAATTATACCATTCTGAAACATTCTGTGATCTAGAATCAATGGACGGCTGAGTTCCAGAATGTCAGTGTGGCAAAACTCTAGAATCCTTGCGTGTCTGAACTCGAGAGTCATTCAATGTCCACATTCCAGAACTCTGGATGTCTGAATTATAGAAGCACCAAATGTCTGCATTCTAGAATCGGAATGTGGCGGAATTCTAGAATGCACAGCACGGCGGAATTCTAAAGTCCTAAAATGCCTGCTATCCGGAAGTTAGGGTGTCTGACATCAAGAATGCTACCAAGTCAGAATTATACCATTCTGAAAGATTCTGGGATCTAGAATCAATGGACGGCAGAGTTCCAGAATGTCATGGTGGCAAAATTCTAGAATCCTTGTGTGTCTGAACTCGAGAGTCATTCAATGTCCACATTCCAGAACTCTGGATGTCTGAATTATAGAAGCACCAAATGTCTGCATTCTAGAATCGGAATGTGGCGGAATACTAGAATGCACAGCACGGCGGAATTCTAAAGCCCTAAAATGCCTGCTATCCGGAAGTTAAGGTGTCTGATATCAAGAGTGCTACCAAGTCAGAATTATAACATTCTGTAAGATTCTGGGGTCTAGAATCAATGGACGGCTGAGTTCCAGAATGTCAGGGTGGCAAAACTCTAGAATCCTTGCCTGTCTGAACTCGAGAGTCATTCAATGTCCACATTCCAGAACTCTGGATGTCTGAAATATAGAAGCACCAAATGTCTGCATTCTAGAATCGGAATGTGGTGGAATTGTAGAATGCACAGCACGGCGGAATTTTAAAGTCCTAAAATGCCTGCTATACGGAAGTCAAGGTGTCTGACCTCCAGAATGTTACTAAGACAGCATTCTACCGTTCTGAGAAATTCTGGGTTCTAGAATCAATGGATGGCAGAGTTCTGGAATGTCAGGGTGTTCAAACTCAAGAATACTTGCGTGTCTGAACTCGAGAGTCATTCAATGTCCACATTCCGCATCACAGGGTGTCTGAATTCCAGAAGCACCAAATGTCTGCATTCTAGAATCGGAATGTGGCGGAATTCTAGAATGCACAGCACGGCGGAATTCTAAAGTCCTAAAATGCCTGCTATCCGGAAGTTAAGGTGTCTGACATCAAGAATGCTACCAAGTCAGAATTATACCATTCTGAAAGATTCTGGGATCTAGAATCAATGGACGGCTGAGTTCCAGAATGTCAGGGTGGCAAAACTCTAGAATGCTTGCCTGTCTGAACTCGAGAGTCTTTCAATGTTCACATTCCAGAACTCTGGATGTCTGAAATATAGAAGCACCAAATGTCTGCATTCTAGAATCGGAATGTGGCAGAATTCTAGAATGCACAGCACAGCGGAATTTTAATGTCCTAAAATGCCTGCTATTCGGAAGTCAAGGTGTCTGACATCCAGAATGCTACTAAGTCAGCATTCTACCGTTCTGAGAGATTCTCGGTTCTAGAATCAATGGGTGGCAGAATTCTGGAATGTCAGGGTGTTCAAACTCAAGAATACTTGCGTGTCTGAACTCGAGAGTCATTCAATGTCCACATTTCGCATCACAGGGTGTCTGAATTCCAGAAGCACCAAATGTCTGCATTCTAGAATCGGAATGTGGCGGAATTCTAGAATGCACAGCACGGCGGAATTCGAAAGTCCTAAAATGCCTGCTATCCGGAAGTTAAGGTGTCTGAAATCCAGAATGCTACCACGTCAGAATTATACCATTCTGAAAGATTCTGGGATCTAGAATCAATGGACGGCTGAGTTCCAGAATGTCAGGGTTTCCAATCTCTAGAATCCTTGCATGTCTGAACTCGAGAGTCATTCAATATCCACATTCCAGGACTCTGGATGTCTGAAATATAGAAGCACCAAATGTCTGCATTCTAGAATCGGAATGTGGTAGAATTCTAGAATGCACAGCACGACAGAATTCTAAAGTCCTAAAATGCCTGCTATTCGGAAGTTAAGGTGTCTGACATCCAGAATGTTACTAGGTCAGCATTCTACTGTTCTGAGAGATTCTGGGTTCTAGAATCATTGGATGGCAGAGTTCTGGAATGTCAGGGTGTTCAAACTCAAGAATACTTGCGTGTCTGAACTCGAGAGACATTCAATGTCCACATTCCGGATCACAGGGTGTCTGAATTCCAGAAGCACCAAATGTCTGCATTCTAGAATTGGAATGTGGTGGAATGATAGAATGCACAGCACGGCGGAATTCTAAAGTCCTAAAATGCCTGCTATCCGGAAGTTAAGGTGTGTGACATCCAGAATGGTACCACATCAGAATTATACCATTCTGAAACATTCTGGGATCTAGAATCAATGGACGGCCGAGTTCCAGAATGTCAGGGCGGCAAAACTCTAGAATCCTTGCGTGTCTGAACTCGAGAGTCATTCAATGTCCACATTCCAGAACTCTGGATGTCTGAATTATAGAAGCACCAAATGTCTGCATTCTAGAATCGGAATGTGGCGGAATTCTAGAATTCACAGCACGGCGGAATTCTAAAGTCCTAAAATGCCTGCTATCCGGAAGTTAACGTGTCTGACATCAAGAATGCTACCAAGTCAGAATTATAACATTCTGAAACATTCTGGGATCTAGAATCAATGGACGGCTGAGTTCCAGAATGCGAGGGTGTCAAAACTCTAGAATCCTGGCGGGTCTGAACTCGAGAGTCATTCAATGTCCACATTCCAGAACTCTGGATGTCTGAAATATAGAAGCACCAAATGTCTGCATTCTAGAATCGGAATGTGGCGGAATTCTAGAATGCACAGCACAGCGGAATTTTAAAGTCCTAAAATGCCTGCTATACTGAAGTCAAGGTGTCTGACATCCAGAATGTTACTAAGTCAGCATTCTACCGTTCTGAGAAATTCTCGGTTCTATAATCAATGGATGGCAGAGTTCTGGAATGTCAGGGTGTTCAAACTCAAGAATACTTGCGTGTCTGAACTCGAGAGTCATTCAATGTCCACATTCCGCATCACAGGGTGTCTGAATTCTAGAAGCACCAAATGTCTGCATTCTAGAATCGGAATGTGGCGGAACTCTAGAATGCACAGCAGAGCGGAATTCGAATGTCCTAAAATGCCTGCTATCCGGAAGTTAAGGTGTCTGACATCCAGAATGCTACCACGTCAGAATTATACCATTCTGAAACATTCTGTGATCTAGAATCAATGGACGGCTGAGTTCCAGAATGTCAGGGAGGCAAAACTCTAGAATCCTTGCGTGTCTGAACTCGAGAGTCATTCAGTGTCCACATTCCAGAACTCTGGATGTCTGAATTATAGAAGCACCAAATGTCTGCATTCTAGAATCGGAATGTGGCGGAATTCTAGAATGCACAGCACGGCGGAATTCTAAAGTCCTAAAATGCCTGCTATCCGGAAGTTAGGGTGTCTGACATCAAGAATGCTACCAAGTCAGAATTATACCATTCTGAAAGATTCTGGGATCTAGAATCAATGGACGGCAGAGTTCCAGAATGTCATGGTGGCAAAATTCTAGAATCCTTGTGTGTCTGAACTCGAGAGTCATTCAATGTCCACATTCCAGAACTCTGGATGTCTGAATTATAGAAGCACCAAATGTCTGCATTCTAGAATCGGAATGTGGCGGAATACTAGAATGCACAGCACGGCGGAATTCTAAAGCCCTAAAATGCCTGCTATCCGGAAGTTAAGGTGTCTGATATCAAGAGTGCTACCAAGTCAGAATTATAACATTCTGTAAGATTCTGGGGTCTAGAATCAATGGACGGCTGAGTTCCAGAATGTCAGGGTGGCAAAACTCTAGAATCCTTGCCTGTCTGAACTCGAGAGTCATTCAATGTCCACATTCCAGAACTCTGGATGTCTGAAATATAGAAGCACCAAATGTCTGCATTCTAGAATCGGAATGTGGTGGAATTGTAGAATGCACAGCACGGCGGAATTTTAAAGTCCTAAAATGCCTGCTATACGGAAGTCAAGGTGTCTGACCTCCAGAATGTTACTAAGACAGCATTCTACCGTTCTGAGAAATTCTGGGTTCTAGAATCAATGGATGGCAGAGTTCTGGAATGTCAGGGTGTTCAAACTCAAGAATACTTGCGTGTCTGAACTCGAGAGTCATTCAATGTCCACATTCCGCATCACAGGGTGTCTGAATTCCAGAAGCACCAAATGTCTGCATTCTAGAATCGGAATGTGGCGGAATTCTAGAATGCACAGCACGGCGGAATTCTAAAGTCCTAAAATGCCTGCTATCCGGAAGTTAAGGTGTCTGACATCAAGAATGCTACCAAGTCAGAATTATACCATTCTGAAAGATTCTGGGATCTAGAATCAATGGACGGCTGAGTTCCAGAATGTCAGGGTGGCAAAACTCTAGAATGCTTGCCTGTCTGAACTCGAGAGTCTTTCAATGTTCACATTCCAGAACTCTGGATGTCTGAAATATAGAAGCACCAAATGTCTGCATTCTAGAATCGGAATGTGGCAGAATTCTAGAATGCACAGCACAGCGGAATTTTAATGTCCTAAAATGCCTGCTATTCGGAAGTCAAGGTGTCTGACATCCAGAATGCTACTAAGTCAGCATTCTACCGTTCTGAGAGATTCTCGGTTCTAGAATCAATGGATGGCAGAGTTCTGGAATGTCAGGGTGTTCAAACTCAAGAATACTTGCGTGTCTGAACTCGAGAGTCATTCAATGTCCACATTTCGCATCACAGGGTGTCTGAATTCCAGAAGCACCAAATGTCTGCATTCTAGAATCGGAATGTGGCGGAATTCTAGAATGCACAGCACGGCGGAATTCGAAAGTCCTAAAATGCCTGCTATCCGGAAGTTAAGGTGTCTGAAATCCGGAATGCTACCACGTCAGAATTATACCATTCTGAAAGATTCTGGGATCTAGAATCAATGGACGGCTGAGTTCCAGAATGTCAGGGTTTCCAATCTCTAGAATCCTTGCATGTCTGAACTCGAGAGTCAATCAATATCCACATTCCAGGACTCTGGATGTCTGAAATATAGAAGCACCAAATGTCTGCATTCTAGAATCGGAATGTGGTAGAATTCTAGAATGCACAGCACGACAGAATTCTAAAGTCCTAAAATGCCTGCTATTCGGAAGTTAAGGTGTCTGACATCCAGAATGTTACTAGGTCAGCATTCTACCGTTCTGAGAGATTCTGGGTTCTAGAATCAATGGACGGCAGAGTTCTGGAATGTCAGGGTGTCCAAACTCTAGAATCCTTCCGTGTCTGAACTCGAGAGTCATTCAATGTCCACATTCCAGAACTCTGGATGTCTGAAATATAGAAGCACCAAATGTCTGCATTCTTGAATCGGAATGTTGCGGAATTCTAGAATGCACAGCACGGCAGAATTCTAAAGTCCTAAAATGCCTGCTATCCGGAAGTTAAGGTGTCTGACATCAAGAATGCTACCAAGTCAGAATTATACGATTCTGAAAGATTCTGGGATCTAGAATCAATGGACGGCTGAGTTTCAGAATGTCAGGGTGGCAAAATTCTAGAATCCTTGTGTGTCTGAACTCGAGAGTCATTCAATATCCACATTCCAGAACTCTGGATGTCTGAATTATAGAAGCACCAAATGTCTGCATTCTAGAATCGGAATGTTGCGGAATTCTAGAATGCACAGCATGGCGGAATTTTAAAGTCCGAAAATGCCTGCTATACGGAAGTCAAGGTGTCTGACCTCCAGAATGTTACTAAGTCAGCATTCTACCGTTCTGAGAAATTCTGGGTTCAAGAATCAATGGATGGCAGAGTTCTGGAATGTCAGGGTGTTCAAACTCAAGAATACTTGCGTGTCTGAACTCGAGAGACATTCAATGTCCACATTCCGCATCACAGGGTGTCTGAATTCCAGAAGCACCAAATGTCTGCATTCTAGAATCGGAATGTGGCGGAATTCTAGAATGCACAGCACGGCGGAATTCGAAAGTCCTAAAATGCCTGCTATCCGGAAGTTAAGGTGTCTGAAATCCAGAATGCTACCACGTCAGAATTATACCATTCTGAAAGATTCTGGGATCTAGAATCAATGGACGGCTGAGTTCCAGAATGTCAGGGTTTCCAATCTCCAGAATCCTTGCATGTCTGAACTCGAGAGTCATTCAATATCCACATTCCAGGTCTCTGGATGTCTGAAATATAGAAGCACCAAATGTCTGCATTCTAGAATCGGAATGTGGTAGAATTCTAGAATGCACAGCACGACAGAATTCTAAAGTCCTAAAATGCCTGCTATTCGGAAGTTAAGGTGTCTGACATCCAGAATGTTACTAGGTCAGCATTCTACTGTTCTGAGAGATTCTGGGTTCTAGAATCAATGGACGGCAGAGTTCTGGAATGTCAGGGTGTCCAAACTCTAGAATCCTTCCGTGTCTGAACTCGAGAGTCCTTCAATGTCCACATTCCAGAACTCTGGATGTCTGAATTATAGAAGCACCAAATGTATGCATTCTAGAATCGGAATGTGGCGGAATTCTAGAATGCACAGCACGGCGGAATTCTAAAGTCCCAAAATGCCTGCTATCCGGAAATTAAGGTGTCTGACATCAAGAATGCTACCAAGTCAGAATTATACCATTCTAAAAGATTCTGGGATCTAGAATCAATGGACGGCTGAGTTCCAGAATGTCAGGGTGGCAAAAGTCTAGAATCCTTGCGTGTCTGAACTCGAGAGTCATTCAATGTCCACATTCCAGAACTCTGGATGTCTGAATTATAGAAGCGCCAAATGTCTGCATTCTAGAATCGGAATGTGGCGGAATTCTAGAATGCACAGCACGGAGGAATTCTAAAGTCCTAAAATGCCTGCTATTCGGAAGTTAAGGTGTCTGACATCCAGAATGTTACTAGGTCAGCATTCTACCGTTCTGAGAGATTCTGGGTTCTAGAATCAATGGACGGCAGAGATCTGGAATGTCAGGGTGTCCAAACTCTAGAATCCTTGCGTGTCTGAACTCGAGAGTCATTCAATGTCCACATTCCGGATCACAGGGTGTCTGAATTCCAGAAGCACCAAATGTCTGCATTCTTGAATTGGAATGTGGTGGAATTATAGAATGCACAGCACGGCGGAATTCTAAAGTCCTAAAATGCCTGCTATCCGGAAGTTAAGGTGTGTGACATCCAGAATGGTACCACATCAGAATTATACCATTCTGAAACATTCTGGGATCTAGAATCAATGGACGGCCGAGTTCCAGAATGTCAGGGTGGCAAAACTCTAGAATCCTTGCGTGTCTGAACTCGAGAGTCATTCAATGTCCACATTCCAGAACTCTGGATGTCTGAATTATAGAAGCACCAAATGTCTGCATTCTAGAATCGGAATGTGGTGGAATTCTAGAATTCACAGCACGGCGGAATTCTAAAGTCCTAAAATGCCTGCTATCCGGAAGTTAACGTGTCTGACATCAAGAATGCTACCAAGTCAGAATTATAACATTCTGAAACATTCTGGGATCTAGAATCAATGGACGGCTGAGTTCCAGAATGCGAGGGTGACAAAACTCTAGAATCCTGGCGGGTCTGAACTCGAGAGTCATTCAATGTCCACATTCCAGAACTCTGGATGTCTGAAATATAGAAGCACCAAATGTCTGCATTCTAGAATCGGAATGTGGCGGAATTCTAGAATGCACAGCACAGCGGAATTTTAAAGTCCTAAAATGCCTGCTATACTGAAGTCAAGGTGTCTGACATCCAGAATGTTACTAAGTCAGCATTCTACCGTTCTGAGAAATTCTCGGTTCTATAATCAATGGATGGCAGAGTTCTGGAATGTCAGGGTGTTCAAACTCAAGAATACTTGCGTGTCTGAACTCGAGAGTCATTCAATGTCCACATTCCGCATCACAGGGTGTCTGAATTCTAGAAGCACCAAATGTCTGCATTCTAGAATCGGAATGTGGCGGAACTCTAGAATGCACAGCAGAGCGGAATTCGAATGTCCTAAAATGCCTGCTATCCGGAAGTTAAGGTGTCTGACATCCAGAATGCTACCACGTCAGAATTATACCATTCTGAAACATTCTGGGATCTAGAATCAATGGACGGCTGAGTTCCAGAATGTCAGGGAGGCAAAACTCTAGAATCCTTGCGTGTCTGAACTCGAGAGTCATTCAGTGTCCACATTCCAGAACTCTGGATGTCTGAATTATAGAAGCACCAAATGTCTGCTTTCTAGAATCGGAATGTGGCGGAATTCTAGAATGCACAGCACGGCGGAAATCTAAAGTCCTAAAATGCCTGCTATCCGGAAGTTAATGTGTCTGACATCAAGAATGCTACCACGTCAGAATTATACCATTCTGAAACATTCTGTGATCTAGAATCAATGGACGGCTGAGTTCCAGAATGTCAGTGTGGCAAAACTCTAGAATCCTTGCGTGTCTGAACTCGAGAGTCATTCAATGTCCACATTCCAGAACTCTGGATGTCTGAATTATAGAAGCACCAAATGTCTGCATTCTAGAATCGGAATGTGGCGGAATTCTAGAATGCACAGCACGGCGGAATTCTAAAGTCCTAAAATGCCTGCTATCCGGAAGTTAGGGTGTCTGACATCAAGAATGCTACCAAGTCAGAATTATACCATTCTGAAAGATTCTGGGATCTAGAATCAATGGACGGCAGAGTTCCAGAATGTCATGGTGGCAAAATTCTAGAATCCTTGTGTGTCTGAACTCGAGAGTCATTCAATGTCCACATTCCAGAACTCTGGATGTCTGAATTATAGAAGCACCAAATGTCTGCATTCTAGAATCGGAATGTGGCGGAATACTAGAATGCACAGCACGGCGGAATTCTAAAGCCCTAAAATGCCTGCTATCCGGAAGTTAAGGTGTCTGATATCAAGAGTGCTACCAAGTCAGAATTATAACATTCTGTAAGATTCTGGGGTCTAGAATCAATGGACGGCTGAGTTCCAGAATGTCAGGGTGGCAAAACTCTAGAATCCTTGCCTGTCTGAACTCGAGAGTCATTCAATGTCCACATTCCAGAACTCTGGATGTCTGAAATATAGAAGCACCAAATGTCTGCATTCTAGAATCGGAATGTGGTGGAATTGTAGAATGCACAGCACGGCGGAATTTTAAAGTCCTAAAATGCCTGCTATACGGAAGTCAAGGTGTCTGACCTCCAGAATGTTACTAAGACAGCATTCTACCGTTCTGAGAAATTCTGGGTTCTAGAATCAATGGATGGCAGAGTTCTGGAATGTCAGGGTGTTCAAACTCAAGAATACTTGCGTGTCTGAACTCGAGAGTCATTCAATGTCCACATTCCGCATCACAGGGTGTCTGAATTCCAGAAGCACCAAATGTCTGCATTCTAGAATCGGAATGTGGCGGAATTCTAGAATGCACAGCACGGCGGAATTCTAAAGTCCTAAAATGCCTGCTATCCGGAAGTTAAGGTGTCTGACATCAAGAATGCTACCAAGTCAGAATTATACCATTCTGAAAGATTCTGGGATCTAGAATCAATGGACGGCTGAGTTCCAGAATGTCAGGGTGGCAAAACTCTAGAATGCTTGCCTGTCTGAACTCGAGAGTCTTTCAATGTTCACATTCCAGAACTCTGGATGTCTGAAATATAGAAGCACCAAATGTCTGCATTCTAGAATCGGAATGTGGCAGAATTCTAGAATGCACAGCACAGCGGAATTTTAATGTCCTAAAATGCCTGCTATTCGGAAGTCAAGGTGTCTGACATCCAGAATGCTACTAAGTCAGCATTCTACCGTTCTGAGAGATTCTCGGTTCTAGAATCAATGGATGGCAGAGTTCTGGAATGTCAGGGTGTTCAAACTCAAGAATACTTGCGTGTCTGAACTCGAGAGTCATTCAATGTCCACATTTCGCATCACAGGGTGTCTGAATTCCAGAAGCACCAAATGTCTGCATTCTAGAATCGGAATGTGGCGGAATTCTAGAATGCACAGCACGGCGGAATTCGAAAGTCCTAAAATGCCTGCTATCCGGAAGTTAAGGTGTCTGAAATCCGGAATGCTACCACGTCAGAATTATACCATTCTGAAAGATTCTGGGATCTAGAATCAATGGACGGCTGAGTTCCAGAATGTCAGGGTTTCCAATCTCTAGAATCCTTGCATGTCTGAACTCGAGAGTCAATCAATATCCACATTCCAGGACTCTGGATGTCTGAAATATAGAAGCACCAAATGTCTGCATTCTAGAATCGGAATGTGGTAGAATTCTAGAATGCACAGCACGACAGAATTCTAAAGTCCTAAAATGCCTGCTATTCGGAAGTTAAGGTGTCTGACATCCAGAATGTTACTAGGTCAGCATTCTACCGTTCTGAGAGATTCTGGGTTCTAGAATCAATGGACGGCAGAGTTCTGGAATGTCAGGGTGTCCAAACTCTAGAATCCTTCCGTGTCTGAACTCGAGAGTCATTCAATGTCCACATTCCAGAACTCTGGATGTCTGAAATATAGAAGCACCAAATGTCTGCATTCTTGAATCGGAATGTTGCGGAATTCTAGAATGCACAGCACGGCAGAATTCTAAAGTCCTAAAATGCCTGCTATCCGGAAGTTAAGGTGTCTGACATCAAGAATGCTACCAAGTCAGAATTATACGATTCTGAAAGATTCTGGGATCTAGAATCAATGGACGGCTGAGTTTCAGAATGTCAGGGTGGCAAAATTCTAGAATCCTTGTGTGTCTGAACTCGAGAGTCATTCAATATCCACATTCCAGAACTCTGGATGTCTGAATTATAGAAGCACCAAATGTCTGCATTCTAGAATCGGAATGTTGCGGAATTCTAGAATGCACAGCATGGCGGAATTTTAAAGTCCGAAAATGCCTGCTATACGGAAGTCAAGGTGTCTGACCTCCAGAATGTTACTAAGTCAGCATTCTACCGTTCTGAGAAATTCTGGGTTCAAGAATCAATGGATGGCAGAGTTCTGGAATGTCAGGGTGTTCAAACTCAAGAATACTTGCGTGTCTGAACTCGAGAGACATTCAATGTCCACATTCCGCATCACAGGGTGTCTGAATTCCAGAAGCACCAAATGTCTGCATTCTAGAATCGGAATGTGGCGGAATTCTAGAATGCACAGCACGGCGGAATTCGAAAGTCCTAAAATGCCTGCTATCCGGAAGTTAAGGTGTCTGAAATCCAGAATGCTACCACGTCAGAATTATACCATTCTGAAAGATTCTGGGATCTAGAATCAATGGACGGCTGAGTTCCAGAATGTCAGGGTTTCCAATCTCCAGAATCCTTGCATGTCTGAACTCGAGAGTCATTCAATATCCACATTCCAGGTCTCTGGATGTCTGAAATATAGAAGCACCAAATGTCTGCATTCTAGAATCGGAATGTGGTAGAATTCTAGAATGCACAGCACGACAGAATTCTAAAGTCCTAAAATGCCTGCTATTCGGAAGTTAAGGTGTCTGACATCCAGAATGTTACTAGGTCAGCATTCTACTGTTCTGAGAGATTCTGGGTTCTAGAATCAATGGACGGCAGAGTTCTGGAATGTCAGGGTGTCCAAACTCTAGAATCCTTCCGTGTCTGAACTCGAGAGTCCTTCAATGTCCACATTCCAGAACTCTGGATGTCTGAATTATAGAAGCACCAAATGTATGCATTCTAGAATCGGAATGTGGCGGAATTCTAGAATGCACAGCACGGCGGAATTCTAAAGTCCCAAAATGCCTGCTATCCGGAAATTAAGGTGTCTGACATCAAGAATGCTACCAAGTCAGAATTATACCATTCTAAAAGATTCTGGGATCTAGAATCAATGGACGGCTGAGTTCCAGAATGTCAGGGTGGCAAAAGTCTAGAATCCTTGCGTGTCTGAACTCGAGAGTCATTCAATGTCCACATTCCAGAACTCTGGATGTCTGAATTATAGAAGCGCCAAATGTCTGCATTCTAGAATCGGAATGTGGCGGAATTCTAGAATGCACAGCACGGAGGAATTCTAAAGTCCTAAAATGCCTGCTATTCTGAAGTTAAGGTGTCTGACATCCAGAATGTTACTAGGTCAGCATTCTACCGTTCTGAGAGATTCTGGGTTCTAGAATCAATGGACGGCAGAGATCTGGAATGTCAGGGTGTCCAAACTCTAGAATCCTTGCGTGTCTGAACTCGAGAGTCATTCAATGTCCACATTCCGGATCACAGGGTGTCTGAATTCCAGAAGCACCAAATGTCTGCATTCTTGAATTGGAATGTGGTGGAATTATAGAATGCACAGCACGGCGGAATTCTAAAGTCCTAAAATGCCTGCTATCCGGAAGTTAAGGTGTGTGACATCCAGAATGGTACCACATCAGAATTATACCATTCTGAAACATTCTGGGATCTAGAATCAATGGACGGCCGAGTTCCAGAATGTCAGGGTGGCAAAACTCTAGAATCCTTGCGTGTCTGAACTCGAGAGTCATTCAATGTCCACATTCCAGAACTCTGGATGTCTGAATTATAGAAGCACCAAATGTCTGCATTCTAGAATCGGAATGTGGTGGAATTCTAGAATTCACAGCACGGCGGAATTCTAAAGTCCTAAAATGCCTGCTATCCGGAAGTTAACGTGTCTGACATCAAGAATGCTACCAAGTCAGAATTATAACATTCTGAAACATTCTGGGATCTAGAATCAATGGACGGCTGAGTTCCAGAATGCGAGGGTGACAAAACTCTAGAATCCTGGCGGGTCTGAACTCGAGAGTCATTCAATGTCCACATTCCAGAACTCTGGATGTCTGAAATATAGAAGCACCAAATGTCTGCATTCTAGAATCGGAATGTGGCGGAATTCTAGAATGCACAGCACAGCGGAATTTTAAAGTCCTAAAATGCCTGCTATACTGAAGTCAAGGTGTCTGACATCCAGAATGTTACTAAGTCAACATTCTACCGTTCTGAGAAATTCTCGGTTCTATAATCAATGGATGGCAGAGTTCTGGAATGTCAGGGTGTTCAAACTCAAGAATACTTGCGTGTCTGAACTCGAGAGTCATTCAATGTCCACATTCCGCATCACAGGGTGTCTGAATTCTAGAAGCACCAAATGTCTGCATTCTAGAATCGGAATGTGGCGGAACTCTAGAATGCACAGCACAGCGGAATTCGAATGTCCTAAAATGCCTGCTATCCGGAAGTTAAGGTGTCTGACATCCAGAATGCTACCACGTCAGAATTATACCATTCTGAAACATTCTGGGATCTAGAATCAATGGACGGCTGAGTTCCAGAATGTCAGGGTGGCAAAACTCTAGAATCCTTGTGTGTCTGAACTCGAGAGTCATTCAGTGTCCACATTCCAGAACTCTGGATGTCTGAATTATAGAAGCACCAAATGTCTGCTTTCTAGAATCGGAATGTGGCGGAATTCTAGAATGCACAGCACGGCGGAAATCTAAAGTCCTAAAATGCCTGCTATCCGGAAGTTAATGTGTCTGACATCAAGAATGCTACCACGTCAGAATTATACCATTCTGAAACATTCTGTGATCTAGAATCAATGGACGGCTGAGTTCCAGAATGTCAGGGTGGCAAAACTCTAGAATACTTGCCTGTCTGAACTCGAGAGTCATTCAATGTCCACATTCCAGAACTCTGGATGTCTGAAATATAGAAGCACCAAATGTCTGCATTCTAGAATCGGAATGTGGCGGAAGTGTAGAATGCACAGCACGGAGGAATTTTAAAGTCCTAAAATGCCTGCTATTCGGAAGTCAAGGTGTCTGACATCCAGAATGTTACTAAGTCAGCATTCTACCGTTCTGAGAGATTCTCGGTTCTAGAATCAATGGATGGCAGAGTTCTGGAACGTCAGGGTGTTCAAACTCAAGAATACTTGCGTGTCTGAACTCGAGAGTCATTCAATGTCCACATTCCGCATCACAGGGTGTCTGAATTCCAGAAGCACCAAATGTCTGCATTCTAGAATCGGAATGTGGTGGAATTCTAGAATGCACAGCACGGCGGAATTCGAAAGTCCTAAAATGCCTGCTATCCGGAAGTTAAGGTGTCTGAAATCCGGAATGCTACCACGTCAGAATTATACCATTCTGAAAGATTCTGGGATCTAGAATCAATGGACGGCTGAGTTCCAGAATGTCAGGGTTTCCAATCTCTAGAATCCTTGCATGTCTGAACTCGAGAGTCAATCAATATCCACATTCCAGGACTCTGGATGTCTGAAATATAGAAGCACCAAATGTCTGCATTCTAGAATCGGAATGTGGTAGAATTCTAGAATGCACAGCACGACAGAATTCTAAGGTCCTAAAATGCCTGCTATTCGGAAGTTAAGGTGTCTGACATCCAGAATGTTACTAGGTCAGCATTCTAACGTTCTGAGAGATTCTGGGTTCTAGAATCAATGGACGGCAGAGTTCTGGAATGTCAGGGTGTCCAAACTCTAGAATCCTTCCGTGTCTGAACTCGAGAGTCATTCAATGTCCACATTCCAGAACTCTGGATGTCTGAATTATAGAAGCACCAAATGTCTGCATTCTTGAATCGGAATGTGGCGGAATTCTAGAATGCACAGCACGGCAGAATTCTAAAGTCCTAAAATGCCTGCTATCCGGAAGTTAAGGTGTCTGAAATCCGGAATGCTACCACGTCAGAATTATACCATTCTGAAAGATTCTGGGATCTAGAATCAATGGACGGCTGAGTTTCAGAATGTCAGGGTGGCAAAATTCTAGAATCCTTGTGTGTCTGAACTCGAGAGTCATTCAATATCCACATTCCAGGACTCTGGATGTCTGAATTATAGAAGCACCAAATGTCTGCATTCTAGAATCGGAATGTGGCGGAATACTAGAATGCACAGCACGGCGGAATTCTAAAGCCCTAAAATGCCTGCTATCCGGAAGTTAAGGTGTCTGACATCAAGAGTGCTACCAAGTCAGAATTATAACATTCTGAAAGATTCTGGGATCTAGAATCAATGGACGGCTGAGTTCCAGAATGTCAGGGTGGCAAAACTCTAGAATACTTGCCTGTCTGAACTCGAGAGTCATTCAATGTCCACATTCCAGAACTCTGGATGTCTGAAATATAGAAGCACCAAATGTCTGCATTCTAGAATCGGAATGTGGCGGAATTGTAGAATGCACAGCACGGAGGAATTTTAAAGTCCTAAAATGCCTGCTATACGGAAGTCAAGGTGTCTGACCTCCAGAATGTTACTAAGTCAGCATTCTACAGTTCTGAGAAATTCTGGGTTCTAGAATCAATGGATGGCAGAGTTCTGGAATGTCAGGGTGTTCAAACTCAAGAATACCTGCGTGTCTGAACTCGAGAGTCATTCAATGTCCACATTCCGCATCACAGGGTGTCTGAATTCCAGAAGCACCAAATGTCTGCATTCTAGAATCGGAATGTGGCGGAATTCTAGAATGCACAGCACGGCGGAATTCGAAAGTCCTAAAATGCCTGCTATCCGGAAGTTAAGGTGTCTGAAATCCAGAATGCTACCACGTCACAATTATACCATTCTGAAAGATTCTGGGATCTAGAATCAATGGACGGCTGAGTTCCAGAATGTCAGGGTTTCCAAACTCTAGAATCCTTGCATGTCTGAACTCGAGAGTCATTCAATATCCACATTCCAGGACTCTGGATGTCTGAAATATAGAAGCACCAAATGTCTGCATTCTAGAATCGGAATGTGGCGGAATTGTAGAATGCACAGCACGACAGAATTCTAAAGTCCTAAAATGCCTGCTATTCGGAAGTTAAGGTGTCTGACATCCAGAATGTTACTAGGTCAGCATTCTACCGTTCTGAGAGATTCTGGGTTCTAGAATCAATGGACGGCAGAGTTCTGGAATGTCAGGGTGTCCAAACTCTAGAATCCTTCCATGTCTGAACTCGGGAGTCATTCAATGTCCACATTCAAGAACTCTGGATGTCTGAATTATAGAAGCACCAAATGTCTGCATTCTAGAATCGGAATGTGGCGGAATTCTAGAATGCACAGCACGGCGGAATTCTAAAGTCCTAAAATGCCTGCTATCCGGAAGTTAAGGTGTCTGACATCAAGAATGCTACCAAGTCAGAATTATACCATTCTGAAAGATTCTGGGATCTAGAATCAATGGACGGCTGAGTTCCAGAATGTCAGGGTGGCAAAACTCTGGAATGCTTGCCTGTCTGAACTCGAGAGTCTTTCAATGTCCACATTCCAGAACTCTGGATGTCTGAATTAGAGAAGCACCAAATGTCTGCATTCTAGAATCGGAATGTGGCGGAATACTAGAATGCACAGCACGGCGGAATTCTAAAGCCCTAAAATGCCTGCTATCCGGAAGTTAAGGTGTCTGACATCAAGAGTGCTACCAAGTCAGAATTATAACATTCTGAAAGATTCTGGGATCTAGAATCAATGGACGGCTGAGTTCCAGAATGTCAGGGTGGCAAAACTCTAGAATCCTTGCCTGTCTGAACTCGAGAGTCATTCAATGTCCACATTCCAGAACTCTGGATGTCTGAAATATAGAAGCACCAAATGTCTGCATTCTAGAATCGGAATGTGGCGGAATTGTAGAATGCACAGCACGGAGGAATTTTAAAGTCCTAAAATGCCTGCTATACGGAAGTCAAGGTGTCTGACCTCCAGAATGTTACTAAGACAGCATTCTACCGTTCTGAGAGATTCTGGGTTCTAGAATCAATGGACGGCAGAGTTCTGGAATGTCAGGGTGTCCAAACTCTAGAATCCTTCCGTGTCTGAACTCGAGAGTCATTCAATGTCCACATTCCAGAACTCTGGATGTCTGAATTATGGAAACACCAAATGTCTGCATTCTAGAATCGGAATGTGGCGGAATTCTAGAATGCACAGCACGGCGGAATTCTAAAGTCCTAAAATGCCTGCTATCCGGAAGTTAAGGTGTCTGACATCAAGAATGCTACCAAGTCAGAATTATACCATTCTGAAAGATTCTGGGATCTAGAATCAATGGACGGCTGAGTTCCAGAATGTCAGGGTGGCAAAACTCTGGAATGCTTGCCTGTCTGAACTCGAGAGTCTTTCAATGTCCACATTGAGAACTCTGGATGTCTGAAATATAGAAGCACCAAATGTCTGCATTCTAGAATCGGAATGTGGCAGAATTCTAGAATGCACAGCAAGGCGGAATTTTAAAGTCCTAAAATGCCTGCTATTCGGAAGTCAAGGTGTCTGACATCCAGAATGTTACTAAGTCAGCATTCTACCGTTCTGAGAGATTCTGGGTTCTAGAATCAATGGATGGCAGAGTTCTGGAATGTCAGGGTGTTCAAACTCAAGAATACTTGCGTGTCTGAACTCGAGAGTCATTCAATGTCCCCATTCCGCATCACAGGGTGTCTGAATTCCAGAAGCACCAAATGTCTGCATTCTAGAATCGGAATGTGGCGGAATTCTAGAATGCACAGCACGGTGGAATTCGAAAGTCCTAAAATGCCTGCTATCCGGAAGTTAAGGTGTCTGAAATCCGGAATGCTACCACGTCAGAATTATACCATTCTGAAAGATTCTGGGATCTAGAATCAATGGACGGCTGAGTTCCAGAATGTCAGGGTTTCCAATCTCTAGAATCCTTGCATGTCTGAACTCGAGAGTCAATCAATATCCACATTCCAGGACTCTGGATGACTGAAATATAGAAGCACCAAATGTCTGCATTCTAGAATCGGAATGTGGTAGAATTCTAGAATGCACAGCACGACAGAATTCTAAAGTCCTAAAATGCCTGCTATTCGGAAGTTAAGGTGTCTGACATCCAGAATGTTACTAGGTCAACATTCTACCGTTCTGAGAGATTCTGGGTTCTAGAATCAATGGACGGCAGAGTTCTGGAATGTCAGGGTGTCCAAACTCTAGAATCCTTCCGTGTCTGAACTCGAGAGTCATTCAATGTCCACATTCCAGAACTCTGGATGTCTGAATTATAGAAGCACCAAATGTCTGCATTCTTGAATCGGAATGTGGCGGAATTCTAGAATGCACAGCACGGCAGAATTCTAAAGTCCTAAAATGCCTGCTCTCCGGAAGTTAAGGTGTCTGACATCAAGAATGCTACCAAGTCAGAATTATACCATTCTGAAAGATTCTGGGATCTAGAATCAATGGACGGCTGAGTTTCAGAATGTCAGGGTGGCAAAATTCTAGAATCCTTGTGTGTCTGAACTCGAGAGTCATTCAATATCCACATTCCAGAACTCTGGATGTCTGAATTATAGAAGCACCAAATGTCTGCATTCTAGAATCGGAATGTGGCGGAATACTAGAATGCACAGCACGGCGGAATTCTAAAGCCCTAAAATGCCTGCTATCCGGAAGTAAAGGTGTCTGACATCAAGAGTGCTACCAAGTCAGAATTATAACATTCTGAAAGATTCTGGGATCTAGAATCAATGGACGGCTGAGTTCCAGAATGTCAGGGTGGCAAAACTCTAGAATCCTTGCCTGTCTGAACTCGAGAGTCATTCAATGTCCACATTCCAGAACTCTGGATGTCTGAAATATAGAAGCACCAAATGTCTGCATTCTAGAATCGGAATGTGGCGGAATTGTAGAATGCACAGCACGGAGGAATTTTAAAGTCCTAAAATGCCTGCTATACGGAAGTCAAGGTGTCTGACCTCCAGAATGTTACTAAGACAGCATTCTACCGTTCTGAGAAATTCTGGGTTCTAGAATCAATGGATGGCAGAGTTCTGGAATGTCAGGGTGTTCAAACTCAAGAATACTTGCTTGTCTGGACTCGAGAGTCATTCAATGTCCACATTCCGCATCACAGGGTGTCTGAATTCCAGAAGCACCAAATGTCTGCATTCTAGAATCGGAATGTGGCGGAATTCTAGAATGCACAGCACGGCGGAATTCTAAAGTCCTAAAATGCCTGCTATCCGGAAGTTAAGGTGTCTGACATCAAGAATGCTACCAAGTCAGAATTATACCATTCTGAAAGATTCTGGGATCTAGAATCAATGGACGGCTGAGTTCCAGAATGTCAGGGTGGCAAAACTCTAGAATGCTTGCCTGTCTGAACTCGAGAGTCTTTCAATGTCCACATTCCAGAACTCTGGATGTCTGAAATATAGAAGCACGAAATGTCTGCATTCTAGAATCGGAATGTGGCAGAATTCTAGAATGCACAGCACGACAGAATTCTAAAGTCCTAAAATGCCTGCTATTCGGAAGTTAAGGTGTCTGACATCCAGAATGTTACTAGGTCAGCATTCTACCGTTCTGAGAGATTCTGGGTTCTAGAATCAATGGACGGCAGAGTTCTGGAATGTCAGGGTGTCCAAACTCTAGAATCCTTCCGTGTCTGAACTCGAGAGTCATTCAATGTCCACATTCCAGAACTCTGGATGTCTGAATTATAGAAGCACCAAATGTCTGCATTCTAGAATCGGAATGTGGCGGAATTCTAGGATGCACAGCACGGCGGAATTCTAAAGTCCTAAAATAACTGCTATCCGGAAGTTAAGTTGTCTGACATCAAGAAAGCTACCAAGTCAGAATTATTCCATTCTGAAAGATTCTGGGATCAAGAATCAATGGACGGCTGAGTTCCAGAATGTCAGGGTGGCAAAACTCTAGAATGCTTGCCTGTCTGAACTCGAGAGTCTTTCAATGTCCACATTCCAGAACTCTGGATGTCTGAAATATAGAAGCACCAAATGTCTGCATTCTTGAATCGGAATGTGGCGGAATTCTAGAATGCACAGCACGGCAGAATTCTAAAGTCCTAAAATGCCTGCTATCCGGAAGTTAAGGTGTCTGACATCAAGAATGCTACCAAGTCAGAATTATAACATTCTGAAACATTCTGGGATCTAGAATCAATGGACGGCTGAGTTTCAGAATGTCAGGGTGGCAAAATTCTAGAATCCTTGTGTGTCTGAACTCGAGAGTCATTCAATATCCACATTCCAGAACTCTGGATGTCTGAATTATAGAAGCACCAAATGTCTGCATTCTAGAATCGGAATGTTGCGGAATTCTAGAATGCACAGCATGGCGGAATTTTAAAGTCCTAAAATGCCTGCTATACGGAAGTCAAGGTGTCTGACCTCCAGAATGTTACTAAGTCAGCATTCTACCGTTCTGAGAAATTCTGGGTTCAAGAATCAATGGATGGCAGAGTTCTGGAATGTCAGGGTGTTCAAACTCAAGAATACTTGCGTGTCTGAACTCGAGAGACATTCAATGTCCACATTCCGCATCACAGGGTGTCTGAATTCCAGAAGCACCAAATGTCTGCATTCTAGAATCGGAATGTGGCGGAATTCTAGAATGCACAGCACGGCGGAATTCGAAAGTCCTAAAATGCCTGCTATCCGGAAGTTAAGGTGTCTGAAATCCAGAATGCTACCACGTCAGAATTATACCATTCTGAAAGATTCTGGGATCTAGAATCAATGGACGGCTGAGTTCCAGAATGTCAGGGTTTCCAATCTCTAGAATCGTTGCATGTCTGAACTCGAGAGTCATTCAATATCCACATTCCAGGACTCTGGATGTCTGAAATATAGAAGCACCAAATGTCTGCATTCTAGAATCGGAATGTGGTAGAATTCTAGAATGCACAGCACGACAGAATTCTAAAGTCCTAAAATGCCTGCTATTCGGAAGTTAAGGTGTCTGACATCCAGAATGTTACTAGGTCAGCATTCTACTGTTCTGAGAGATTCTGGGTTCTAGAATCAATTGACGGCAGAGTTCTGGAATGTCAGGGTGTCCAAACTCTAGAATCCTTCCGTGTCTGAACTCGAGAGTCATTCAATGTCCACATTCCAGAACTCTGGATGTCTGAATTATAGAAGCACCAAATGTCTGCATTCTAGAATCGGAATGTGGCGGAATTCTAGAATGCACAGCACAGCGGAATTCTAAAGTCCCAAAATGCATGCTATCCAGAAATTAAGGTGTCTGACATCAAGAATGCTACCAAGTCAGAATTATACCATTCTAAAAGATTCTGGGATCTAGAATCAATGGACGGCTGAGTTCCAGAATGTCAGGGTGGCAAAACTCTAGAATCCTTGCGTGTCTGAACTCGAGAGTCATTCAATGTCCACATTCCAGAACTCTGGATGTCTGAATTATAGAAGCGCCAAATGTCTGCATTCTAGAATCGGAATGTGGCGGAATTCTAGAATGCACAGCACGGAGGAATTCTAAAGTCCTAAAATGCCTGCTATTCGGAAGTTAAGGTGTCTGACATCCAGAATGTTACTAGGTCAGCATTCTACCGTTCTGAGAGATTCTGGGTTCTAGAATCAATGGACGGCAGAGATCTGGAATGTCAGGGTGTCCAAACTCTAGAATCCTTGCGTGTCTGAACTCGAGAGTCATTCAATGTCCACATTCCGGATCACAGGGTGTCTGAATTCCAGAAGCACCAAATGTCTGCATTCTAGAATTGGAATGTGGTGGAATTATAGAATGCACAGCACGGCGGAATTCTAAAGTCCTAAAATGCCTGCTATCCGGAAGTTAAGGTGTGTGACATCCAGAATGGTACCACATCAGAATTATACCATTCTGAAACATTCTGGGATCTAGAATCAATGGACGGCCGAGTTCCAGAATGTCAGGGTGGCAAAACTCTAGAATCCTTGCGTGTCTGAACTCGAGAGTCATTCAATGTCCACATTCCAGAACTCTGGATGTCTGAATTATAGAAGCACCAAATGTCTGCATTCTAGAATCGGAATGTGGCGGAATTCTAGAATTCACAGCACGGCGGAATTCTAAAGTCCTAAAATGCCTGCTATCCGGAAGTTAACGTGTCTGACATCAAGAATGCTACCAAGTCAGAATTATAACATTCTGAAACATTCTGGGATCTAGAATCAATGGACGGCTGAGTTCCAGAATGCGAGGGTGTCAAAACTCTAGAATCCTGGCGGGTCTGAACTCGAGAGTCATTCAATGTCCACATTCCAGAACTCTGGATGTCTGAATTATAGAAGCACCAAATGTCTGCATTCTAGAATCGGAATGTGGCGGAATTCTAGAATGCACAGCACAGCGGAATTTTAAAGTCCTAAAATGCCTGCTATACTGAAGTCAAGGTGTCTGACATCCAGAATGTTACTAAGTCAGCATTCTACCGTTCTGAGAAATTCTCGGTTCTATAATCAATGGATGGCAGAGTTCTGGAATGTCAGGGTGTTCAAACTCAAGAATACTTGCGTGTCTGAACTCGAGAGTCATTCAATGTCCACATTCCGCATCACAGGGTGTCTGAATTCTAGAAGCACAAAATGTCTGCATTCTAGAATTGGAATGTGGCGGAATTCTAGAATGCACAGCACAGCGGAATTCGAATGTCCTAAAATGCCTGCTATACGGAAGTTAAGGTGTCTGACATCCAGAATGCTACCACGTCAGAATTATACCATTCTGAAACATTCTGGGATCTAGAATCAATGGACGGCTGAGTTCCAGAATGTCAGGGTGGCAAAACTCTAGAATCCTTGGGTGTCTGAACTCGAGAGTCATTCAGTGTCCACATCCCAGAACTCTGGATGTCTGAATTATAGAAGCACCAAATGTCTGCATTCTAGAATCGGAATGTGGCGGAATTCTGGAATGCACAGAACGGCGGAAATCTAAAGTCCTAAAATGCCTGCTATCCGGAAGTTAATGTGTCTGACATCAAGAATGCTACCACGTCAGAATTATACCATTCTGAAACATTCTGGGATCTAGAATCAATGGACGGCTGAGTTCCAGAATGTCAGTGTGGCAAAACTCTAGAATCCTTGCGTGTCTGAACTCGAGAGTCATTCAATGTCCACATTCCAGAACTCTGGATGTCTGAATTATAGAAGCACCAAATGTCTGCATTCTAGAATCGGAATATGGCGGAATTCTAGAATGCACAGCACGGCGGAATTCTAAAGTCCTAAAATGCCTGCTATCCGGAAGTTAAGGTGTCTGACATCAAGAATGCTACCAAGTCAGAATTATACCATTCTGAAAGATTCTGGGATCTAGAATCAATGGACGGCTGAGTTCCAGAATGTCATGGTGGCAAAATTCTAGAATCCTTGTGTGTCTGAACTCGAGAGTCATTCAATGTCCACATTCCAGAACTCTGGATGTCTGAATTATAGAAGCACCAAATGTCTGCATTCTAGAATCGGAATGTGGCGGAATACTAGAATGCACAGCACGGCGGAATTCTAAAGCCCTAAAATGCTTGCTATCCGGAAGTTAAGGTGTCTGATATCAAGAGTGCTACCAAGTCAGAATTATAACATTCTGAAAGATTCTGGGGTCTAGAATCAATGGACGGCTGAGTTCCAGAATGTCAGGGTGGCAAAACTCTAGAATCCTTGCCTGTCTGAACTCGAGAGTCATTCAATGTCCACATTCCAGAACTCTGGATGTCTGAAATATAGAAGCACCAAATGTCTGCATTCTAGAATCGGAATGTGGTGGAATTGTAGAATGCACAGCACGGCGGAATTTTAAAGTCCTAAAATGCCTGCTATACGGAAGTCAAGGTGTCTGACCTCCAGAATGTTACTAAGTCAGCATTCTACCGTTCTGAGAAATTCTGGGTTCTAGAATCAATGGATGGCAGAGTTCTGGAATGTCAGGGTGTTCAAACTCAAGAACACCTGCGTGTCTGAACTCGAGAGTCATTCAATGTCCACATTCCGCATCACAGGGTGTCTGAATTCCAGAAGCACCAAATGTCTGCATTCTAGAATCGGAATGTGGCGGAATTCTAGAATGCACAGCACGGCGGAATTCGAAAGTCCTAAAATGCCTGCTATCCGGAAGTTAAGGTGTCTGAAATCCAGAATGCTACCACGTCACAATTATACCATTCTGAAAGATTCTGGGATCTAGAATCAATGGACGGCTGAGTTCCAGAATGTCAGGGTTTCCAAACTCTAGAATCCTTGCATGTCTGAACTCGAGAGTCATTCAATATCCACATTCCAGGACTCTGGATGTCTGAAATATAGAAGCACCAAATGTCTGCATTCTAGAATCGGAATGTGGCGGAATTGTAGAATGCACAGCACGACAGAATTCTAAAGTCCTAAAATGACTGCTATTCGGAAGTTAAGGTGTCTGATGACCAGAATGTTACTAGGTCAGCATTCTACCGTTCTGAGAGATTCTGGGTTCTAGAATCAATGGACGGCAGAGTTCTGGAATGTCAGGGTGTCCAAACTCTAGAATCCTACCATGTCTGAACTCGAGAGTCATTCAATGTCCACATTCAAGAACTCTGGATGTCTGAATTATAGAAGCACCAAATGTCTGCATTCTAGAATCGGAATGTGGCGGAATTCTAGAATGCACAGCACGGCGGAATTCTAAAGTCCTAAAATGCCTGCTATCCGGAAGTTAAGGTGTCTGACATCAAGAATGCTACCAAGTCAGAATTATACCATTCTGAAAGATTCTGGGATCTAGAATCAATGGACGGCTGAGTTCCAGAATGTCAGGGTTGCAAAACTCTGGAATGCTTGCCTGTCTGAACTCGAGAGTCTTTCAATGTCCACATTCCAGAACTCTGGATGTCTGAATTATAGAAGCACCAAATGTCTGCATTCTAGAATCGGAATGTGGCGGAATACTAGAATGCACAGCACGGCGGAATTCTAAAGCCCTAAAATGCCTGCTATCCGGAAGTTAAGGTGTCTGACATCAAGAGTGCTACCAAGTCAGAATTATAACATTCTGAAAGATTCTGGGATCTAGAATCAATGGACGGCTGAGTTCCAGAATGTCAGGGTGGCAAAACTCTAGAATCCTTGCCTGTCTGAACTCGAGAGTCATTCAATGTCCACATTCCAGAACTCTGGATGTCTGAATTATAGAAGCACCAAATGTCTGCATTCTAGAATCGGAATGTGGCGGAATTGTAGAATGCACAGCACGGAGGAATTTTAAAGTCCTAAAATGCCTGCTATACGGAAGTCAAGGTGTCTGACCTCCAGAATGTTACTAAGTCAGCATTCTACCGTTCTGAGAAATTCTGGGTTCTAGAATCAATGGATGGCAGAGTTCTGGAATGTCAGGGTGTTCAAACTCAAGAATACCTGCGTGTCTGAAATCGAGAGTCATTCAATGTCCACATTCCGCATCACAGGGTGTCTGAATTCCAGAAGCACCAAATGTCTGCATTCTAGAATCGGAATGTGGCGGAATTCTAGAATGCACAGCACGGCGGAATTCGAAAGTCCTAAAATGCCTGCTATCCGGAAGTTAAGGTGTCTGAAATCCAGAATGCTACCACGTCACAATTATACCATTCTGAAAGATTCTGGGATCTAGAATCAATGGACGGCTGAGTTCCAGAATGTCAGGGTTTCTAAACACTAGAATCCTTGCATGTCTGAACTCGAGAGTCATTCAATATCCACATTCCAGGACTCTGGATGTCTGAAATATAGAAGCACCAAATGTCTGCATTCTAGAATCGGAATGTGGCGGAATTGTAGAATGCACAGCACGACAGAATTCTAAAGTCCTAAAATGCCTGCTATTCGGAAGTTAAGGTGTCTGACATCCAGAATGTTACTAGGTCAGCATTCTACCGTTCTGAGAGATTCTGGGTTCTAGAATCAATGGACGGCAGAGTTCTGGAATGTCAGGGTGTCCAAACTCTAGAATCCTTCCATGTCTGAACTCGAGAGTCATTCAATGTCCACATTCAAGAACTCTGGATGTCTGAATTATAGAAGCACCAAATGTCTGCATTCTAGAATCGGAATGTGGCGGAATTCTAGAATGCACAGCACGGCGGAATTCTAAAGTCCTAAAATGCCTGCTATCCGGAAGTTAAGGTGTCTGACATCCAGAATGCTACCAAGTCAGAATTATACCATTCTGAAAGATTCTGGGATCTAGAATCAATGGACGGCTGAGTTCCAGAATGCAAGGGTGGCAAAAGTCTAGAATCCTTGCGTGTCTGAACTCGAGAGTCATTCAATGTCCACATTCCAGAACTCTGGATGTCTGAAATATAGAAGCACCAAATGTCTGCATTCTAGAATCGGAATGTGGCGGAAATCTAGAATGCACAGCACGGCGGAATTTTAAAGTCCTAAAATGCCTGCTATACGGAAGTCAAGGTGTCTGACATCCAGAATGTTACTAAGTCAGCATTCTACCGTTCTGAGAGATTCTGGGTTCTAGAATCAATGGATGGCAGAGTTCTGGAATGTCAGGGTGTTCAAACTCAAGAATACTTGCGTGTCTGAACTCGAGAGTCATTCAATGTCCACATTCCGCATCACAGGGTGTCTGAATTCCAGAAGCACCAAATGTCTGCATTCTAGAATCGGAATGTGGCGGAATTCTAGAATGCACAGCACGGCAGAATTCGAAAGTCCTAAAATGCCTGCTATCCGGAAGTTAAGGTGTCTGACATCCAGAATGCTACCACGTCAGAATTATACCATTCTGAAAGATTCTGGGATCTAGAATCAATGGACGGCTGAGTTCCATAATGTCAGGGTTTCCAAACTCTAGAATTCTTGCATGTCTGAACTCGAGAGTCATTCAATATCCACATTCCAGGACTCTGGATGTCTGAAATATAGAAGCACCAAATGTCTGCATTCTAGAATCGGAATGTGGTAGAATTCTGGAATGCACAGCACGACAGAATTCTAAAGTCCTAAAATGCCTGCTATTCGGAAGTTAAGGTGTCTGACATCCAGAATGTTACAAGGTCAGCATTCTACCGTTCTGAGAGATTCTGGGTTCTAGAATCAATGGACGGCAGAGTTCTGGAATGTCAGGGTGTCCAAACTCTAGAATCCTTCCGTGTCTGAACTCGTGAGTCATTCAATGTCCACATTCCGGAACACAGGGTGTCTGAATTCCAGAAGCACCAAATGTCTGCATTCTAGAATCGGAATGTGGCGGAATTCTAGAATGCACAGCATGGCGGAATTCGAAAGTCCTAAAATGCCTGCAATCGGGAAGTTAAGGTGTCTGACATCCAGAATGCAACCACGTCAGAGTTATACCATTCTGAAAGATTCTGGGATCTAGAATCAATGGACGGCTGAGTTCCAGAATGTCAGGGTGGCAAAACTCTAGAATCCTGGCGTGTCTGAACTCGAGAGTCATTCAATGTCCACATTCCAGAACTCTGGATGTCTGAATTATAGAAGCACCAAATGTCTGCATTCTAGAATCGGAATGTGGCGGAATTCTAGAATGCACAGCACGGCTGAATTCTAAATTCCTAAAATGCCTATTAACCGAAAGTTAAGGTGTCTGATGACCAGTATATTACTAGGTCAGCATTCTACCGTTCTGAGAGATTCTGGGTTATAGAATCAATGGACGGCAGAGATCTGGAATGTCAGGGTGTCCAAACTCTAGAATCCTTGCATGTCTGAACTCGAGAGTCATTCAATGTCCACATTCCGGATCACAGGGTGTCTGAATTCCAGAAGCACCAAATGTCTGCATTCTAGAATCGGAATGTGGCTGAATTCTAGAATGCACAGCACGGTAGAATTCTAAAGTCCTAAAATGCCTGCTATCCGGAAGTTAAGGTGTCTGACATCCAGAGTGGTACCACATCAGAATTATACCATTCTGAAACATTCTATGATCTAGAATCAAAGGACGGCTGAGTTCCAGAATGTCAGGGTGGCAAAACTCTAGAATCCTTGCGTGTCTGAACTCGAGAGTCATTCAATGTCCACATTCCAGAACTCTGGATGTCTGAATTATAGAAGCACCAAATGTCTGCATTCTAGAATCGGAATGTGGCGGAATTCTACAATGCACAGCACGGCAGAATTCTAAAAGTCCTAAAATGCCTGCTATCGGGAAGTTAAGGTGTCTGACATCTAGAATGCTACCACGTCAGAATTATACCATTCTGAAAGATTCTGGGATCTAGAATCAATGGACGGCTGAGTTCGAGAATGTCAGGGTGGCAAAACTCTAGAATCCTTGCGTGTCTGAACTCGAGAGTCATTCAATGTCCACATTCCAGAACTCTGGATATCTGAATTAAAGAAGCACCAAATGTCTGCATTCTAGAATCGGAATGTGGCGGAATTCTAGAATGCACAGCACGGCGGAATTCTAAAGTCCTAAAAAGCCTACTAGCCGAAAGTTAAGGTGTCTGATGACCAGAATGTTACTAGGTCAGCATTCTACCGTTCTGAGAGATTCTGGGTTATAGAATCAATGGACGGCAGAGTTCTGGAATGTCAGGGTGTCCAAACTCTAGAATCCTTCCGTGTCTGAACTCGAGAGTCATTCAATGTCCACATTCCAGAACTCTGGATGTCTGAATTATAGAAGCACCAAATGTCTGCATTCTAGAATCGGAATGTGGCGGAATTCTAGAATGCACAGCACGGCGGAATTCTAAAGTCCTAAAATGCCTGCTATCCGGAAATTAAGGTGTCTGACATCAAGAATGCTACCAAGTCAGAATTATACCATTTTGAAAGATTCTGGTATCCAGAATCAATGGATGGCTGAGTTCCAGAATGTCAGGGTGTCCAAACTCTAGAATCCTTGCGTGTCTGAACTCGAGAGTCATTCAATGTCCACATTCCAGAACTCTGGATGTCTGAATTATAGAAGCACCAAATGTCTGCATTCTAGAATCGGAATGTGTCGGAATTCTAGAATGCACAGCACGGCGGAATTCTAAAGTCCTAAAATGCCTGCTACCCGGAAGTTAAGGTGTTTGACATCAAGAATGCTACCAAGTCAGAATTATAACATTCTGAAACATTCTGGGATCTAGAATCAATGGACGGCTGAGTTCCAGAATGCAAGGGTGGCAAAACTCTAGAATCCTTGCGTGTCTGAACTCGAGAGTCATTCAATGTCCACATTCCAGAACTCTGGATGTCTGAAATATAGAAGCATCAAATGTCTGCATTCTAGAATCGGAATGTGGCGGAATTCTAGAATGCACAGCAAAGCGGAATTTTAAAGTCCTAAAATGCCTGCTATTCGGAAGTCAAGGTGTCTGACATCCAGAATGTTACTAAGTCAGCATTCTACCGTTCTGAGAGATTCTCGGTTCTAGAATGAATGGATGGCAGAGTTCTGGAATGTCAGGGTGTTCAAACTCAAGAATACTTGCGTGTCTGAACTCGAGAGTCATTCAATGTCCACATTCCGCATCACAGGGTGTCTGAATTCCAGAAGCACCAAATGTCTGCATTCTAGAATCGGAATGTGGCGGAATTCTAGAATGCACAGCACGGCGGAATTCGAATGTCCTAAAATGCCTGCTATCCGGAAGTTAAGGTGTCTGAAATCCAGAATGCTACCACGTCAGAATTATACCATTCTGAAAGATTCTGGGATCTAGAATCAATGGACGGCTGAGTTCCAGAATGTCAGGGTTTCCAAACTCTAGAATCCTTGCATGTCTGAACTCGAGAGTCATTCAATATCCACATTCCAGGACTCTGGATGTCTGAAATATAGAAGCACCAAATGTCTGCATTCTAGAATCGGAATGTGGCGGAATTGTAGAATGCACAGCACGACAGAATTCTAAAGTCCTAAAATGCCTGCTATTCGGAAGTTAAGGTGTCTGACATCCAGAATGTTACTAGGTCAGCATTCTACCGTTCTGAGAGATTCTGGGTTCTAGAATCAATGGACGGCAGAGTTCTGGAATGTCAGGGTGTCCAAACTCTAGAATCCTTCCGTGTCTGAACTCGAGAGTCATTCAATGTCCACATTCCAGAACTCTGGATGTCTGAATTATAGAAGCACCAAATGTCTGCATTCTAGAATCGGAATGTGGCGGAATTCTAGAATGCACAGCACCGCGCCAATTCTAAAGTCCTAAAATGCCTGCTATCCGGAAGTTAAGGTGTCTGACATCAAGAATGCTACCAAGTCAGAATTATACCATTCTGAAAGATTCTGGGATCTAGAATCAATGGACGGCTGAGTTCCAGAATGTCAGGGTGGCAAAACTCTAGAATGCTTGCCTGTCTGAACTCGGGAGTCTTTCAATGTCCACATTCCAGAACTCTGGATGTCTGAAATATAGAAGCACCAAATGTCTGCATTCTAGAATCGGAATGTGGAAGAATTCTAGAATGCACAGCAAAGCGGAATTTTAAAGTCCTAAAATGCCTGCTATTCGGAAGTCAAGGTGTCTGACATCCAGAATGTTACTAAGTCAGCATTCTACCGTTCTGAGAGATTCTCGGTTCTAGAATCAATGGATGGCAGAGTTCTGGAATGTCAGGGTGTTCAAACTCAAGAACACCTGCGTGTCTGAACTCGAGAGTCATTCAATGTCCACATTCCGCATCACAGGGTGTCTGAATTCCAGAAGCACCAAATGTCTGCATTCTAGAATCGGAATGTGGCGGAATTCTAGAATGCACAGCACGGCGGAATTCTAAAGTCCTAAAATGCCTGCTATCCGGAAGTTAAGGTGTCTGACATCAAGAATGCTACCAAGTCAGAATTATACGATTCTGAAAGATTCTGGGATCTAGAATCAATGGACGGCTGAGTTCCAGAATGTCAGGGTTGCAAAACTCTGGAATGCTTGCCTGTCTGAACTCGAGAGTCTTTCAATGTCCACATTCCAGAACTCTGGATGTCTGAATTATAGAAGCACCAAATGTCTGCATTCTAGAATCGGAATGTGGCGGAATACTAGAATGCACAGCACGGCGGAATTCTAAAGCCCTAAAATGCCTGCTATCCGGAAGTTAAGGTGTCTGACATCAAGAGTGCTACCAAGTCAGAATTATAACATTCTGAAAGATTCTGGGATCTAGAATCAATGGACGGCTGAGTTCCAGAATGTCAGGGTGGCAAAACTCTAGAATCCTTGCCTGTCTGAACTCGAGAGTCATTCAATGTCCACATTCCAGAACTCTGGATGTCTGAATTATAGAAGCACCAAATGTCTGCATTCTAGAATCGGAATGTGGCGGAATTGTAGAATGCACAGCACGGAGGAATTTTAAAGTCCTAAAATGCCTGCTATACGGAAGTCAAGGTGTCTGACCTCCAGAATGTTACTAAGTCAGCATTCTACCGTTCTGAGAAATTCTGGGTTCTAGAATCAATGGATGGCAGAGTTCTGGAATGTCAGGGTGTTCAAACTCAAGAATACCTGCGTGTCTGAACTCGAGAGTCATTCAATGTCCACATTCCGCATCACAGGGTGTCTGAATTCCAGAAGCACCAAATGTCTGCATTCTAGAATCGGAATGTGGCGGAATTCTAGAATGCACAGCACGGCGGAATTCGAAAGTCCTAAAATGCCTGCTATCCGGAAGTTAAGGTGTCTGAAATCCAGAATGCTACCACGTCACAATTATACCATTCTGAAAGATTCTGGGATCTAGAATCAATGGACGGCTGAGTTCCAGAATGTCAGGGTTTCCAAACACTAGAATCCTTGCATGTCTGAACTCGAGAGTCATTCAATATCCACATTCCAGGACTCTGGATGTCTGAAATATAGAAGCACCAAATGTCTGCATTCTAGAATCGGAATGTGGCGGAATTGTAGAATGCACAGCACGACAGAATTCTAAAGTCCTAAAATGCCTGCTATTCGGAAGTTAAGGTGTCTGACATCCAGAATGTTACTAGGTCAGCATTCTACCGTTCTGAGAGATTCTGGGTTCTAGAATCAATGGACGGCAGAGTTCTGGAATGTCAGGGTGTCCAAACTCTAGAATCCTTCCATGTCTGAACTCGAGAGTCATTCAATGTCCACATTCAAGAACTCTGGATGTCTGAATTATAGAAGCACCAAATGTCTGCATTCTAGAATCGGAATGTGGCGGAATTCTAGAATGCACAGCACGGCGGAATTCTAAAGTCCTAAAATGCCTGCTATCCGGAAGTTAAGGTGTCTGACATCCAGAATGCTACCAAGTCAGAATTATACCATTCTGAAAGATTCTGGGATCTAGAATCAATGGACGGCTGAGTTCCAGAATGCAAGGGTGGCAAAACTCTAGAATCCTTGCGTGTCTGAACTCGAGAGTCATTCAATGTCCACATTCCAGAACTCTGGATGTCTGAAATATAGAAGCACCAAATGTCTGCATTCTAGAATCGGAATGTGGCGGAAATCTAGAATGCACAGCACGGCGGAATTTTAAAGTCCTAAAATGCCTGCTATACGGAAGTCAAGGTGTCTGATATCCAGAATGTTACTAAGTCAGCATTCTACCGTTCTGAGAAATTCTGGGTTCTAGAATCAATGGATGGCAGAGTTCTGGAATGTCAGGGTGTTCAAACTCAAGAACACCTGCGTGTCTGAACTCGAGAGTCATTCAATGTCCACATTCCGCATCACAGGGTGTCTGAATTCCAGAAGCACCAAATGTCTGCATTCTAGAATCGGAATGTGGCGGAATTCTAGAATGCACAGCACGGCGGAATTCGAAAGTCCTAAAATGCCTGCTATCCGGAAGTTAAGGTGTCTGAAATCCAGAATGCTACCACGTCACAATTATACCATTCTGAAAGATTCTGGGATCTAGAATCAATGGACGGCTGAGTTCCAGAATGTCAGGGTTTCCAAACTCTAGAATCCTTGCATGTCTGAACTCGAGAGTCATTCAATATCCACATTCCAGGACTCTGGATGTCTGAAATATAGAAGCACCAAATGTCTGCATTCTAGAATCGGAATGTGGCGGAATTGTAGAATGCACAGCACGACAGAATTCTAAAGTCCTAAAATGACTGCTATTCGGAAGTTAAGGTGTCTGATGACCAGAATGTTACTAGGTCAGCATTCTACCGTTCTGAGAGATTCTGGGTTCTAGAATCAATGGACGGCAGAGTTCTGGAATGTCAGGGTGTCCAAACTCTAGAATCCTACCATGTCTGAACTCGAGAGTCATTCAATGTCCACATTCAAGAACTCTGGATGTCTGAATTATAGAAGCACCAAATGTCTGCATTCTAGAATCGGAATGTGGCGGAATTCTAGAATGCACAGCACGGCGGAATTCTAAAGTCCTAAAATGCCTGCTATCCGGAAGTTAAGGTGTCTGACATCAAGAATGCTACCAAGTCAGAATTATACCATTCTGAAAGATTCTGGGATCTAGAATCAATGGACGGCTGAGTTCCAGAATGTCAGGGTTGCAAAACTCTGGAATGCTTGCCTGTCTGAACTCGAGAGTCTTTCAATGTCCACATTCCAGAACTCTGGATGTCTGAATTATAGAAGCACCAAATGTCTGCATTCTAGAATCGGAATGTGGCGGAATACTAGAATGCACAGCACGGCGGAATTCTAAAGCCCTAAAATGCCTGCTATCCGGAAGTTAAGGTGTCTGACATCAAGAGTGCTACCAAGTCAGAATTATAACATTCTGAAAGATTCTGGGATCTAGAATCAATGGACGGCTGAGTTCCAGAATGTCAGGGTGGCAAAACTCTAGAATCCTTGCCTGTCTGAACTCGAGAGTCATTCAATGTCCACATTCCAGAACTCTGGATGTCTGAATTATAGAAGCACCAAATGTCTGCATTCTAGAATCGGAATGTGGCGGAATTGTAGAATGCACAGCACGGAGGAATTTTAAAGTCCTAAAATGCCTGCTATACGGAAGTCAAGGTGTCTGACCTCCAGAATGTTACTAAGTCAGCATTCTACCGTTCTGAGAAATTCTGGGTTCTAGAATCAATGGATGGCAGAGTTCTGGAATGTCAGGGTGTTCAAACTCAAGAATACCTGCGTGTCTGAACTCGAGAGTCATTCAATGTCCACATTCCGCATCACAGGGTGTCTGAATTCCAGAAGCACCAAATGTCTGCATTCTAGAATCGGAATGTGGCGGAATTCTAGAATGCACAGCACGGCGGAATTCGAAAGTCCTAAAATGCCTGCTATCCGGAAATTAAGGTGTCTGAAATCCAGAATGCTACCACGTCACAATTATACCATTCTGAAAGATTCTGGGATCTAGAATCAATGGACGGCTGAGTTCCAGAATGTCAGGGTTTCTAAACACTAGAATCCTTGCATGTCTGAACTCGAGAGTCATTCAATATCCACATTCCAGGACTCTGGATGTCTGAAATATAGAAGCACCAAATGTCTGCATTCTAGAATCGGAATGTGGCGGAATTGTAGAATGCACAGCACGACAGAATTCTAAAGTCCTAAAATGCCTGCTATTCGGAAGTTAAGGTGTCTGACATCCAGAATGTTACTAGGTCAGCATTCTACCGTTCTGAGAGATTCTGGGTTCTAGAATCAATGGACGGCAGAGTTCTGGAATGTCAGGGTGTCCAAACTCTAGAATCCTTCCATGTCTGAACTCGAGAGTCATTCAATGTCCACATTCAAGAACTCTGGATGTCTGAATTATAGAAGCACCAAATGTCTGCATTCTAGAATCGGAATGTGGCGGAATTCTAGAATGCACAGCACGGCGGAATTCTAAAGTCCTAAAATGCCTGCTATCCGGAAGTTAAGGTGTCTGACATCCAGAATGCTACCAAGTCAGAATTATACCATTCTGAAAGATTCTGGGATCTAGAATCAATGGACGGCTGAGTTCCAGAATGCAAGGGTGGCAAAAGTCTAGAATCCTTGCGTGTCTGAACTCGAGAGTCATTCAATGTCCACATTCCAGAACTCTGGATGTCTGAAATATAGAAGCACCAAATGTCTGCATTCTAGAATCGGAATGTGGCGGAAATCTAGAATGCACAGCACGGCGGAATTTTAAAGTCCTAAAATGCCTGCTATACGGAAGTCAAGGTGTCTGACATCCAGAATGTTACTAAGTCAGCATTCTACCGTTCTGAGAGATTCTGGGTTCTAGAATCAATGGATGGCAGAGTTCTGGAATGTCAGGGTGTTCAAACTCAAGAATACTTGCGTGTCTGAACTCGAGAGTCATTCAATGTCCACATTCCGCATCACAGGGTGTCTGAATTCCAGAAGCACCAAATGTCTGCATTCTAGAATCGGAATGTGGCGGAATTCTAGAATGCACAGCACGGCAGAATTCGAAAGTCCTAAAATGCCTGCTATCCGGAAGTTAAGGTGTCTGACATCCAGAATGCTACCACGTCAGAATTATACCATTCTGAAAGATTCTGGGATCTAGAATCAATGGACGGCTGAGTTCCATAATGTCAGGGTTTCCAAACTCTAGAATTCTTGCATGTCTGAACTCGAGAGTCATTCAATATCCACATTCCAGGACTCTGGATGTCTGAAATATAGAAGCACCAAATGTCTGCATTCTAGAATCGGAATGTGGTAGAATTCTGGAATGCACAGCACGACAGAATTCTAAAGTCCTAAAATGCCTGCTATTCGGAAGTTAAGGTGTCTGACATCCAGAATGTTACAAGGTCAGCATTCTACCGTTCTGAGAGATTCTGGGTTCTAGAATCAATGGACGGCAGAGTTCTGGAATGTCAGGGTGTCCAAACTCTAGAATCCTTCCGTGTCTGAACTCGTGAGTCATTCAATGTCCACATTCCGGAACACAGGGTGTCTGAATTCCAGAAGCACCAAATGTCTGCATTCTAGAATCGGAATGTGGCGGAATTCTAGAATGCACAGCATGGCGGAATTCGAAAGTCCTAAAATGCCTGCAATCGGGAAGTTAAGGTGTCTGACATCCAGAATGCAACCACGTCAGAGTTATACCATTCTGAAAGATTCTGGGATCTAGAATCAATGGACGGCTGAGTTCCAGAATGTCAGGGTGGCAAAACTCTAGAATCCTGGCGTGTCTGAACTCGAGAGTCATTCAATGTCCACATTCCAGAACTCTGGATGTCTGAATTATAGAAGCACCAAATGTCTGCATTCTAGAATCGGAATGTGGCGGAATTCTAGAATGCACAGCACGGCTGAATTCTAATTTCCTAAAATGCCTATTAACCGAAAGTTAAGGTGTCTGATGACCAGTATATTACTAGGTCAGCATTCTACCGTTCTGAGAGATTCTGGGTTATAGAATCAATGGACGGCAGAGATCTGGAATGTCAGGGTGTCCAAACTCTAGAATCCTTGCATGTCTGAACTCGAGAGTCATTCAATGTCCACATTCCGGATCACAGGGTGTCTGAATTCCAGAAGCACCAAATGTCTGCATTCTAGAATCGGAATGTGGTAGAATTCTAGAATGCACAGCACGGTAGAATTCTAAAGTCCTAAAATGCCTGCTATCCGGAAGTTAAGGTGTCTGACATCCAGAGTGGTACCACATCAGAATTATACCATTCTGAAACATTCTATGATCTAGAATCAAAGGACGGCTGAGTTCCAGAATGTCAGGGTGGCAAAACTCTAGAATCCTTGCGTGTCTGAACTCGAGAGTCATTCAATGTCCACATTCCAGAACTCTGGATGTCTGAATTATAGAAGCACCAAATGTCTGCATTCTAGAATCGGAATGTGGCGGAATTCTACAATGCACAGCACGGCAGAATTCTAAAAGTCCTAAAATGCCTGCTATCGGGAAGTTAAGGTGTCTGACATCTAGAATGCTACCACGTCAGAATTATACCATTCTGAAAGATTCTGGGATCTAGAATCAATGGACGGCTGAGTTCGAGAATGTCAGGGTGGCAAAACTCTAGAATCCTTGCGTGTCTGAACTCGAGAGTCATTCAATGTCCACATTCCAGAACTCTGGATATCTGAATTAAAGAAGCACCAAATGTCTGCATTCTAGAATCGGAATGTGGCGGAATTCTAGAATGCACAGCACGGCGGAATTCTAAAGTCCTAAAAAGCCTACTAGCCGAAAGTTAAGGTGTCTGATGACCAGAATGTTACTAGGTCAGCATTCTACCGTTCTGAGAGATTCTGGGTTATAGAATCAATGGACGGCAGAGTTCTGGAATGTCAGGGTGTCCAAACTCTAGAATCCTTCCGTGTCTGAACTCGAGAGTCATTCAATGTCCACATTCCAGAACTCTGGATGTCTGAATTATAGAAGCACCAAATGTCTGCATTCTAGAATCGGAATGTGGCGGAATTCTAGAATGCACAGCACGGCGGAATTCTAAAGTCCTAAAATGCCTGCTATCCGGAAATTAAGGTGTCTGACATCAAGAATGCTACCAAGTCAGAATTATACCATTTTGAAAGATTCTGGTATCCAGAATCAATGGATGGCTGAGTTCCAGAATGTCAGGGTGTCCAAACTCTAGAATCCTTGCGTGTCTGAACTCGAGAGTCATTCAATGTCCACATTCCAGAACTCTGGATGTCTGAATTATAGAAGCACCAAATGTCTGCATTCTAGAATCGGAATGTGTCGGAATTCTAGAATGCACAGCACGGCGGAATTCTAAAGTCCTAAAATGCCTGCTACCCGGAAGTTAAGGTGTTTGACATCAAGAATGCTACCAAGTCAGAATTATAACATTCTGAAACATTCTGGGATCTAGAATCAATGGACGGCTGAGTTCCAGAATGCAAGGGTGGCAAAACTCTAGAATCCTTGCGTGTCTGAACTCGAGAGTCATTCAATGTCCACATTCCAGAACTCTGGATGTCTGAAATATAGAAGCATCAAATGTCTGCATTCTAGAATCGGAATGTGGCGGAATTCTAGAATGCACAGCAAAGCGGAATTTTAAAGTCCTAAAATGCCTGCTATTCGGAAGTCAAGGTGTCTGACATCCAGAATGTTACTAAGTCAGCATTCTACCGTTCTGAGAGATTCTCGGTTCTAGAATGAATGGATGGCAGAGTTCTGGAATGTCAGGGTGTTCAAACTCAAGAATACTTGCGTGTCTGAACTCGAGAGTCATTCAATGTCCACATTCCGCATCACAGGGTGTCTGAATTCCAGAAGCACCAAATGTCTGCATTCTAGAATCGGAATGTGGCGGAATTCTAGAATGCACAGCACGGCGGAATTCGAATGTCCTAAAATGCCTGCTATCCGGAAGTTAAGGTGTCTGAAATCCAGAATGCTACCACGTCAGAATTATACCATTCTGAAAGATTCTGGGATCTAGAATCAATGGACGGCTGAGTTCCAGAATGTCAGGGTTTCCAAACTCTAGAATCCTTGCATGTCTGAACTCGAGAGTCATTCAATATCCACATTCCAGGACTCTGGATGTCTGAAATATAGAAGCACCAAATGTCTGCATTCTAGAATCGGAATGTGGCGGAATTGTAGAATGCACAGCACGACAGAATTCTAAAGTCCTAAAATGCCTGCTATTCGGAAGTTAAGGTGTCTGACATCCAGAATGTTACTAGGTCAGCATTCTACCGTTCTGAGAGATTCTGGGTTCTAGAATCAATGGACGGCAGAGTTCTGGAATGTCAGGGTGTCCAAACTCTAGAATCCTTCCGTGTCTGAACTCGAGAGTCATTCAATGTCCACATTCCAGAACTCTGGATGTCTGAATTATAGAAGCACCAAATGTCTGCATTCTAGAATCGGAATGTGGCGGAATTCTAGAATGCACAGCACCGCGCCAATTCTAAAGTCCTAAAATGCCTGCTATCCGGAAGTTAAGGTGTCTGACATCAAGAATGCTACCAAGTCAGAATTATACCATTCTGAAAGATTCTGGGATCTAGAATCAATGGACGGCTGAGTTCCAGAATGTCAGGGTGGCAAAACTCTAGAATGCTTGCCTGTCTGAACTCGGGAGTCTTTCAATGTCCACATTCCAGAACTCTGGATGTCTGAAATATAGAAGCACCAAATGTCTGCATTCTAGAATCGGAATGTGGAAGAATTCTAGAATGCACAGCAAAGCGGAATTTTAAAGTCCTAAAATGCCTGCTATTCGGAAGTCAAGGTGTCTGACATCCAGAATGTTACTAAGTCAGCATTCTACCGTTCTGAGAGATTCTCGGTTCTAGAATCAATGGATGGCAGAGTTCTGGAATGTCAGGGTGTTCAAACTCAAGAATACTTGCGTGTCTGAACTCGAGAGTCATTCAATGTCCACATTCCAGAACTCTGGATGTCTGAATTATAGAAGCACCAAATGTCTGCATTCTAGAATCGGAATGTGGCGGAATTCTAGAATGCACAGCACGGCGGAATTCTAAAGTCCTAAAATGCCTGCTATCCGGAAGTTAAGGTGTCTGACATCAAGAATGCTACCAAGTCAGAATTATACGATTCTGAAAGATTCTGGGATCTAGAATCAATGGACGGCTGAGTTCCAGAATGTCAGGGTTGCAAAACTCTGGAATGCTTGCCTGTCTGAACTCGAGAGTCTTTCAATGTCCACATTCCAGAACTCTGGATGTCTGAATTATAGAAGCACCAAATGTCTGCATTCTAGAATCGGAATGTGGCGGAATACTAGAATGCACAGCACGGCGGAATTCTAAAGCCCTAAAATGCCTGCTATCCGGAAGTTAAGGTGTCTGACATCAAGAGTGCTACCAAGTCAGAATTATAACATTCTGAAAGATTCTGGGATCTAGAATCAATGGACGGCTGAGTTCCAGAATGTCAGGGTGGCAAAACTCTAGAATCCTTGCCTGTCTGAACTCGAGAGTCATTCAATGTCCACATTCCAGAACTCTGGATGTCTGAATTATAGAAGCACCAAATGTCTGCATTCTAGAATCGGAATGTGGCGGAATTGTAGAATGCACAGCACGGAGGAATTTTAAAGTCCTAAAATGCCTGCTATACGGAAGTCAAGGTGTCTGACCTCCAGAATGTTACTAAGTCAGCATTCTACCGTTCTGAGAAATTCTGGGTTCTAGAATCAATGGATGGCAGAGTTCTGGAATGTCAGGGTGTTCAAACTCAAGAATACCTGCGTGTCTGAACTCGAGAGTCATTCAATGTCCACATTCCGCATCACAGGGTGTCTGAATTCCAGAAGCACCAAATGTCTGCATTCTAGAATCGGAATGTGGCGGAATTCTAGAATGCACAGCACGGCGGAATTCGAAAGTCCTAAAATGCCTGCTATCCGGAAGTTAAGGTGTCTGAAATCCAGAATGCTACCACGTCACAATTATACCATTCTGAAAGATTCTGGGATCTAGAATCAATGGACGGCTGAGTTCCAGAATGTCAGGGTTTCCAAACACTAGAATCCTTGCATGTCTGAACTCGAGAGTCATTCAATATCCACATTCCAGGACTCTGGATGTCTGAAATATAGAAGCACCAAATGTCTGCATTCTAGAATCGGAATGTGGCGGAATTGTAGAATGCACAGCACGACAGAATTCTAAAGTCCTAAAATGCCTGCTATTCGGAAGTTAAGGTGTCTGACATCCAGAATGTTACTAGGTCAGCATTCTACCGTTCTGAGAGATTCTGGGTTCTAGAATCAATGGACGGCAGAGTTCTGGAATGTCAGGGTGTCCAAACTCTAGAATCCTTCCATGTCTGAACTCGAGAGTCATTCAATGTCCACATTCAAGAACTCTGGATGTCTGAATTATAGAAGCACCAAATGTCTGCATTCTAGAATCGGAATGTGGCGGAATTCTAGAATGCACAGCACGGCGGAATTCTAAAGTCCTAAAATGCCTGCTATCCGGAAGTTAAGGTGTCTGACATCCAGAATGCTACCAAGTCAGAATTATACCATTCTGAAAGATTCTGGGATCTAGAATCAATGGACGGCTGAGTTCCAGAATGCAAGGGTGGCAAAACTCTAGAATCCTTGCGTGTCTGAACTCGAGAGTCATTCAATGTCCACATTCCAGAACTCTGGATGTCTGAAATATAGAAGCACCAAATGTCTGCATTCTAGAATCGGAATGTGGCGGAAATCTAGAATGCACAGCACGGCGGAATTTTAAAGTCCTAAAATGCCTGCTATACGGAAGTCAAGGTGTCTGATATCCAGAATGTTACTAAGTCAGCATTCTACCGTTCTGAGAGATTCTGGGTTCTAGAATCAATGGATGGCAGAGTTCTGGAATGTCAGGGTGTTCAAACTCAAGAATACTTGCGTGTCTGAACTCGAGAGTCATTCAATGTCCACATTCCGCATCACAGGGTGTCTGAATTCCAGAAGCACCAAATGTCTGCATTCTAGAATCGGAATGTGGCGGAATTCTAGAATGCACAGCACGGCAGAATTCGAAAGTCCTAAAATGCCTGCTATCCGGAAGTTAAGGTGTCTGACATCCAGAATGCTACCACGTCAGAATTATACCATTCTGAAAGATTCTGGGATCTAGAATCAAAGGACGGCTGAGTTCCATAATGTCAGGGTTTCCAAACTCTAGAATTCTTGCATGTCTGAACTCGAGAGTCATTCAATATCCACATTCCAGGACTCTGGATGTCTGAAATATAGAAGCACCAAATGTCTGCATTCTAGAATCGGAATGTGGTAGAATACTGGAATGCACAGCACGACAGAATTCTAAAGTCCTAAAATGCCTGCTATTCGGAAGTTAAGGTGTCTGACATCCAGAATGTTACAAGGTCAGCATTCTACCGTTCTGAGAGATTCTGGGTTCTAGAATCAATGGACGGCAGAGTTCTGGAATGTCAGGGTGTCCAAACTCTAGAATCCTTCCGTGTCTGAACTCGTGAGTCATTCAATGTCCACATTCCGGAACACAGGGTGTCTGAATTCCAGAAGCACCAAATGTCTGCATTCTAGAATCGGAATGTGGTGGAATTCTAGAATGCACAGCATGGCGGAATTCGAAAGTCCTAAAATGCCTGCAATCGGGAAGTTAAGGTGTCTGACATCCAGAATGCAACCACGTCAGAGTTATACCATTCTGAAAGATTCTGGGATCTAGAATCAATGGACGGCTGAGTTCCAGAATATCAGGGTGGCAAAACTCTAGAATCCTGGCGTGTCTGAACTCGAGAGTCATTCAATGTCCACATTCCAGAACTCTGGATATCTGAATTATAGAAGCACCAAATGTCTGCATTCTAGAATCGGAATGTGGCAGAATTCTAGAATGCACAGCACGGCTGAATTCTAAATTCCTAAAATGCCTATTAACCGAAAGTTAAGGTGTCTGATGACCAGTATATTACTAGGTCAGCATTCTACCGTTCTGAGAGATTCTGGGTTATAGAATCAATGGACGGCAGAGATCTGGAATGTCAGGGTGTCCAAACTCTAGAATCCTTGCATGTCTGAACTCGAGAGTCATTCAATGTCCACATTCCGGATCACAGGGTGTCTGAATTCCAGAAGCACCAAATGTCTGCATTCTAGAATCGGAATGTGGTAGAATTCTAGAATGCACAGCACGGTAGAATTCTAAAGTCCTAAAATGCCTGCTATCCGGAAGTTAAGGTGTCTGACATCCAGAGTGGTACCACATCAGAATTATACCATTCTGAAACATTCTATGATCTAGAATCAAAGGACGGCTGAGTTCCAGAATGTCAGGGTGGCAAAACTCTAGAATCCTTGCGTGTCTGAACTCGAGAGTCATTCAATGTCCACATTCCAGAACTCTGGATGTCTGAATTATAGAAGCACCAAATGTCTGCATTCTAGAATCGGAATGTGGCGGAATTCTACAATGCACAGCACGGCAGAATTCTAAAAGTCCTAAAATGCCTGCTATCGGGAAGTTAAGGTGTCTGACATCTAGAATGCTACCACGTCAGAATTATACCATTCTGAAAGATTCTGGGATCTAGAATCAATGGACGGCTGAGTTCGAGAATGTCAGGGTGGCAAAACTCTAGAATCCTTGCGTGTCTGAACTCGAGAGTCATTCAATGTCCACATTCCAGAACTCTGGATATCTGAATTAAAGAAGCACCAAATGTCTGCATTCTAGAATCGGAATGTGGCGGAATTCTAGAATGCACAGCACGGCGGAATTCTAAAGTCCTAAAAAGCCTACTAGCCGAAAGTTAAGGTGTCTGATGACCAGAATGTTACTAGGTCAGCATTCTACCGTTCTGAGAGATTCTGGGTTATAGAATCAATGGACGGCAGAGTTCTGGAATGTCAGGGTGTCCAAACTCTAGAATCCTTCCGTGTCTGAACTCGAGAGTCATTCAATGTCCACATTCCAGAACTCTGGATGTCTGAATTATAGAAGCACCAAATGTCTGCATTCTAGAATCGGAATGTGGCGGAATTCTAGAATGCACAGCACGGCGGAATTCTAAAGTCCTAAAATGCCTGCTATCCGGAAATTAAGGTGTCTGACATCAAGAATGCTACCAAGTCAGAATTATACCATTTTGAAAGATTCTGGTATCCAGAATCAATGGATGGCTGAGTTCCAGAATGTCAGGGTGTCCAAACTCTAGAATCCTTGCGTGTCTGAACTCGAGAGTCATTCAATGTCCACATTCCAGAACTCTGGATGTCTGAATTATAGAAGCACCAAATGTCTGCATTCTAGAATCGGAATGTGTCGGAATTCTAGAATGCACAGCACGGCGGAATTCTAAAGTCCTAAAATGCCTGCTACCCGGAAGTTAAGGTGTTTGACATCAAGAATGCTACCAAGTCAGAATTATAACATTCTGAAACATTCTGGGATCTAGAATCAATGGACGGCTGAGTTCCAGAATGCAAGGGTGGCAAAACTCTAGAATCCTTGCGTGTCTGAACTCGAGAGTCATTCAATGTCCACATTCCAGAACTCTGGATGTCTGAAATATAGAAGCATCAAATGTCTGCATTCTAGAATCGGAATGTGGCGGAATTCTAGAATGCACAGCAAAGCGGAATTTTAAAGTCCTAAAATGCCTGCTATTCGGAAGTCAAGGTGTCTGACATCCAGAATGTTACTAAGTCAGCATTCTACCGTTCTGAGAGATTCTCGGTTCTAGAATGAATGGATGGCAGAGTTCTGGAATGTCAGGGTGTTCAAACTCAAGAATACTTGCGTGTCTGAACTCGAGAGTCATTCAATGTCCACATTCCGCATCACAGGGTGTCTGAATTCCAGAAGCACCAAATGTCTGCATTCTAGAATCGGAATGTGGCGGAATTCTAGAATGCACAGCACGGCGGAATTCGAATGTCCTAAAATGCCTGCTATCCGGAAGTTAAGGTGTCTGAAATCCAGAATGCTACCACGTCAGAATTATACCATTCTGAAAGATTCTGGGATCTAGAATCAATGGACGGCTGAGTTCCAGAATGTCAGGGTTTCCAAACTCTAGAATCCTTGCATGTCTGAACTCGAGAGTCATTCAATATCCACATTCCAGGACTCTGGATGTCTGAAATATAGAAGCACCAAATGTCTGCATTCTAGAATCGGAATGTGGCGGAATTGTAGAATGCACAGCACGACAGAATTCTAAAGTCCTAAAATGCCTGCTATTCGGAAGTTAAGGTGTCTGACATCCAGAATGTTACTAGGTCAGCATTCTACCGTTCTGAGAGATTCTGGGTTCTAGAATCAATGGACGGCAGAGTTCTGGAATGTCAGGGTGTCCAAACTCTAGAATCCTTCCGTGTCTGAACTCGAGAGTCATTCAATGTCCACATTCCAGAACTCTGGATGTCTGAATTATAGAAGCACCAAATGTCTGCATTCTAGAATCGGAATGTGGCGGAATTCTAGAATGCACAGCACCGCGCCAATTCTAAAGTCCTAAAATGCCTGCTATCCGGAAGTTAAGGTGTCTGACATCAAGAATGCTACCAAGTCAGAATTATACCATTCTGAAAGATTCTGGGATCTAGAATCAATGGACGGCTGAGTTCCAGAATGTCAGGGTGGCAAAACTCTAGAATGCTTGCCTGTCTGAACTCGGGAGTCTTTCAATGTCCACATTCCAGAACTCTGGATGTCTGAAATATAGAAGCACCAAATGTCTGCATTCTAGAATCGGAATGTGGAAGAATTCTAGAATGCACAGCAAAGCGGAATTTTAAAGTCCTAAAATGCCTGCTATTCGGAAGTCAAGGTGTCTGACATCCAGAATGTTACTAAGTCAGCATTCTACCGTTCTGAGAGAATCTCGGTTCTAGAATCAATGGATGGCAGAGTTCTGGAATGTCAGGGTGTTCAAACTCAAGAATACTTGCGTGTCTGAACTCGAGAGTCATTCAATGTCCACATTCCAGAACTCTGGATGTCTGAATTATAGAAGCACCAAATGTCTGCATTCTAGAATCGGAATGTGGCGGAATTCTAGAATGCACAGCACGGCGGAATTCTAAAGTCCTAAAATGCCTGCTATCCGGAAGTTAAGGTGTCTGACATCAAGAATGCTACCAAGTCAGAATTATACCATTCTGAAAGATTCTGGGATCTAGAATCAATGGACGGCTGAGTTCCAGAATGTCAGGGTTGCAAAACTCTGGAATGCTTGCCTGTCTGAACTCGAGAGTCTTTCAATGTCCACATTCCAGAACTCTGGATGTCTGAATTAGAGAAGCACCAAATGTCTGCATTCTAGAATCGGAATGTGGCGGAATACTAGAATGCACAGCACGGCGGAATTCTAAAGCCCTAAAATGCCTGCTATCCGGAAGTTAAGGTGTCTGACATCAAGAGTGCTACCAAGTCAGAATTATAACATTCTGAAAGATTCTGGGATCTAGAATCAATGGACGGCTGAGTTCCAGAATGTCAGGGTGGCAAAACTCTAGAATCCTTGCCTGTCTGAACTCGAGAGTCATTCAATGTCCACATTCCAGAACTCTGGATGTCTGAATTATAGAAGCACCAAATGTCTGCATTCTAGAATCGGAATGTGGCGGAATTGTAGAATGCACAGCACGGAGGAATTTTAAAGTCCTAAAATGCCTGCTATACGGAAGTCAAGGTGTCTGACCTCCAGAATGTTACTAAGTCAGCATTCTACCGTTCTGAGAAATTCTGGGTTCTAGAATCAATGGATGGCAGAGTTCTGGAATGTCAGGGTGTTCAAACTCAAGAATACCTGCGTGTCTGAACTCGAGAGTCATTCAATGTCCACATTCCGCATCACAGGGTGTCTGAATTCCAGAAGCACCAAATGTCTGCATTCTAGAATCGGAATGTGGCGGAATTCTAGAATGCACAGCACGGCGGAATTCGAAAGTCCTAAAATGCCTGCTATCCGGAAGTTAAGGTGTCTGAAATCCAGAATGCTACCACGTCACAATTATACCATTCTGAAAGATTCTGGGATCTAGAATCAATGGACGGCTGAGTTCCAGAATGTCAGGGTTTCCAAACACTAGAATCCTTGCATGTCTGAACTCGAGAGTCATTCAATATCCACATTCCAGGACTCTGGATGTCTGAAATATAGAAGCACCAAATGTCTGCATTCTAGAATCGGAATGTGGCGGAATTGTAGAATGCACAGCACGACAGAATTCTAAAGTCCTAAAATGCCTGCTATTCGGAAGTTAAGGTGTCTGACATCCAGAATGTTACTAGGTCAGCATTCTACCGTTCTGAGAGATTCTGGGTTCTAGAATCAATGGACGGCAGAGTTCTGGAAAGTCAGGGTGTCCAAACTCTAGAATCCTTCCATGTCTGAACTCGAGAGTCATTCAATGTCCACATTCAAGAACTCTGGATGTCTGAATTATAGAAGCACCAAATGTCTGCATTCTAGAATCGGAATGTGGCGGAATTCTAGAATGCACAGCACGGCGGAATTCTAAAGTCCTAAAATGCCTGCTATCCGGAAGTTAAGGTGTCTGACATCCAGAATGCTACCAAGTCAGAATTATACCATTCTGAAAGATTCTGGGATCTAGAATCAATGGACGGCTGAGTTCCAGAATGCAAGGGTGGCAAAACTCTAGAATCCTTGCGTGTCTGAACTCGAGAGTCATTCAATGTCCACATTCCAGAACTCTGGATGTCTGAAATATAGAAGCACCAAATGTCTGCATTCTAGAATCGGAATGTGGCGGAAATCTAGAATGCACAGCACGGCGGAATTTTAAAGTCCTAAAATGCCTGCTATACGGAAGTCAAGGTGTCTGATATCCAGAATGTTACTAAGTCAGCATTCTACCGTTCTGAGAGATTCTGGGTTCTAGAATCAATGGATGGCAGAGTTCTGGAATGTCAGGGTGTTCAAACTCAAGAATACTTGCGTGTCTGAACTCGAGAGTCATTCAATGTCCACATTCCGCATCACAGGGTGTCTGAATTCCAGAAGCACCAAATGTCTGCATTCTAGAATCGGAATGTGGCGGAATTCTAGAATGCACAGCACGGCAGAATTCGAAAGTCCTAAAATGCCTGCTATCCGGAAGTTAAGGTGTCTGACATCCAGAATGCTACCACGTCAGAATTATACCATTCTGAAAGATTCTGGGATCTAGAATCAAAGGACGGCTGAGTTCCATAATGTCAGGGTTTCCAAACTCTAGAATTCTTGCATGTCTGAACTCGAGAGTCATTCAATATCCACATTCCAGGACTCTGGATGTCTGAAATATAGAAGCACCAAATGTCTGCATTCTAGAATCGGAATGTGGTAGAATACTGGAATGCACAGCACGACAGAATTCTAAAGTCCTAAAATGCCTGCTATTCGGAAGTTAAGGTGTCTGACATCCAGAATGTTACAAGGTCAGCATTCTACCGTTCTGAGAGATTCTGGGTTCTAGAATCAATGGACGGCAGAGTTCTGGAATGTCAGGGTGTCCAAACTCTAGAATCCTTCCGTGTCTGAACTCGTGAGTCATTCAATGTCCACATTCCGGAACACAGGGTGTCTGAATTCCAGAAGCACCAAATGTCTGCATTCTAGAATCGGAATGTGGTGGAATTCTAGAATGCACAGCATGGCGGAATTCGAAAGTCCTAAAATGCCTGCAATCGGGAAGTTAAGGTGTCTGACATCCAGAATGCAACCACGTCAGAGTTATACCATTCTGAAAGATTCTGGGATCTAGAATCAATGGACGGCTGAGTTCCAGAATGTCAGGGTGGCAAAACTCTAGAATCCTGGCGTGTCTGAACTCGAGAGTCATTCAATGTCCACATTCCAGAACTCTGGATATCTGAATTATAGAAGCACCAAATGTCTGCATTCTAGAATCGGAATGTGGCAGAATTCTAGAATGCACAGCACGGCTGAATTCTAAATTCCTAAAATGCCTATTAACCGAAAGTTAAGGTGTCTGATGACCAGTATATTACTAGGTCAGCATTCTACCGTTCTGAGAGATTCTGGGTTATAGAATCAATGGACGGCAGAGATCTGGAATGTCAGGGTGTCCAAACTCTAGAATCCTTGCATGTCTGAACTCGAGAGTCATTCAATGTCCACATTCCGGATCACAGGGTGTCTGAATTCCAGAAGCACCAAATGTCTGCATTCTAGAATCGGAATGTGGTAGAATTCTAGAATGCACAGCACGGTAGAATTCTAAAGTCCTAAAATGCCTGCTATCCGGAAGTTAAGGTGTCTGACATCCAGAGTGGTACCACATCAGAATTATACCATTCTGAAACATTCTATGATCTAGAATCAAAGGACGGCTGAGTTCCAGAATGTCAGGGTGGCAAAACTCTAGAATCCTGGCGTGTCTGAACTCGAGAGTCATTCAATGTCCACATTCCAGAACTCTGGATGTCTGAATTATAGAAGCACCAAATGTCTGCATTCTAGAATCGGAATGTGGCGGAATTCTACAATGCACAGCACGGCAGAATTCTAAAAGTCCTAAAATGCCTGCTATCGGGAAGTTAAGGTGTCTGACATCTAGAATGCTACCACGTCAGAATTATACCATTCTGAAAGATTCTGGGATCTAGAATCAATGGACGGCTGAGTTCGAGAATGTCAGGGTGGCAAAACTCTAGAATCCTTGCGTGTCTGAACTCGAGAGTCATTCAATGTCCACATTCCAGAACTCTGGATATCTGAATTAAAGAAGCACCAAATGTCTGCATTCTAGAATCGGAATGTGGCGGAATTCTAGAATGCACAGCACGGCGGAATTCTAAAGTCCTAAAAAGCCTACTAGCCGAAAGTTAAGGTGTCTGATGACCAGAATGTTACTAGGTCAGCATTCTACCGTTCTGAGAGATTCTGGGTTATAGAATCAATGGACGGCAGAGTTCTGGAATGTCAGGGTGTCCAAACTCTAGAATCCTTCCGTGTCTGAACTCGAGAGTCATTCAATGTCCACATTCCAGAACTCTGGATGTCTGAATTATAGAAGCACCAAATGTCTGCATTCTAGAATCGGAATGTGGCGGAATTCTAGAATGCACAGCACGGCGGAATTCTAAAGTCCTAAAATGCCTGCTATCCGGAAATTAAGGTGTCTGACATCAAGAATGCTACCAAGTCAGAATTATACCATTTTGAAAGATTCTGGTATCCAGAATCAATGGATGGCTGAGTTCCAGAATGTCAGGGTGTCCAAACTCTAGAATCCTTGCGTGTCTGAACTCGAGAGTCATTCAATGTCCACATTCCAGAACTCTGGATGTCTGAATTATAGAAGCACCAAATGTCTGCATTCTAGAATCGGAATGTGTCGGAATTCTAGATTGCACAGCACGGCGGAATTCTAAAGTCCTAAAATGCCTGCTACCCGGAAGTTAAGGTGTTTGACATCAAGAATGCTACCAAGTCAGAATTATAACATTCTGAAACATTCTGGGATCTAGAATCAATGGACGGCTGAGTTCCAGAATGCAAGGGTGGCAAAACTCTAGAATCCTTGCGTGTCTGAACTCGAGAGTCATTCAATGTCCACATTCCAGAACTCTGGATGTCTGAAATATAGAAGCATCAAATGTCTGCATTCTAGAATCGGAATGTGGCGGAATTCTAGAATGCACAGCAAAGCGGAATTTTAAAGTCCTAAAATGCCTGCTATTCGGAAGTCAAGGTGTCTGACATCCAGAATGTTACTAAGTCAGCATTCTACCGTTCTGAGAGATTCTCGGTTCTAGAATGAATGGATGGCAGAGTTCTGGAATGTCAGGGTGTTCAAACTCAAGAATACTTGCGTGTCTGAACTCGAGAGTCATTCAATGTCCACATTCCGCATCACAGGGTGTCTGAATTCCAGAAGCACCAAATGTCTGCATTCTAGAATCGGAATGTGGCGGAATTCTAGAATGCACAGCACGGCGGAATTCGAATGTCCTAAAATGCCTGCTATCCGGAAGTTAAGGTGTCTGAAATCCAGAATGCTACCACGTCAGAATTATACCATTCTGAAAGATTCTGGGATCTAGAATCAATGGACGGCTGAGTTCCAGAATGTCAGGGTTTCCAAACTCTAGAATCCTTGCATGTCTGAACTCGAGAGTCATTCAATATCCACATTCCAGGACTCTGGATGTCTGAAATATAGAAGCACCAAATGTCTGCATTCTAGAATCGGAATGTGGCGGAATTGTAGAATGCACAGCACGACAGAATTCTAAAGTCCTAAAATGCCTGCTATTCGGAAGTTAAGGTGTCTGACATCCAGAATGTTACTAGGTCAGCATTCTACCGTTCTGAGAGATTCTGGGTTCTAGAATCAATGGACGGCAGAGTTCTGGAATGTCAGGGTGTCCAAACTCTAGAATCCTTCCGTGTCTGAACTCGAGAGTCATTCAATGTCCACATTCCAGAACTCTGGATGTCTGAATTATAGAAGCACCAAATGTCTGCATTCTAGAATCGGAATGTGGCGGAATTCTAGAATGCACAGCACCGCGCCAATTCTAAAGTCCTAAAATGCCTGCTATCCGGAAGTTAAGGTGTCTGACATCAAGAATGCTACCAAGTCAGAATTATACCATTCTGAAAGATTCTGGGATCTAGAATCAATGGACGGCTGAGTTCCAGAATGTCAGGGTGGCAAAACTCTAGAATGCTTGCCTGTCTGAACTCGAGAGTCTTTCAATGTCCACATTCCAGAACTCTGGATGTCTGAAATATAGAAGCACCAAATGTCTGCATTCTAGAATCGGAATGTGGAAGAATTCTAGAATGCACAGCAAAGCGGAATTTTAAAGTCCTAAAATGCCTGCTATTCGGAAGTCAAGGTGTCTGACATCCAGAATGTTACTAAGTCAGCATTCTACCGTTCTGAGAGATTCTCGGTTCTAGAATCAATGGATGGCAGAGTTCTGGAATGTCAGGGTGTTCAAACTCAAGAATACTTGCGTGTCTGAACTCGAGAGTCATTCAATGTCCACATTCCAGAACTCTGGATGTCTGAATTATAGAAGCACCAAATGTCTGCATTCTAGAATCGGAATGTGGCGGAATTCTAGAATGCACAGCACGGCAGAATTCTAAAGTCCTAAAATGCCTGCTATCCGGAAGTTAAGGTGTCTGACATCAAGAATGCTACCAAGTCAGAATTATAACATTCTGAAAGATTCTGGGATCTAGAATCAATGGACGGCTGAGTTTCAGAATGTCAGGGTGGCAAAATTCTAGAATCCTTGTGTGTCTGAACTCGAGAGTCATTCAATATCCACATTCCAGAACTCTGGATGTCTGAATTATAGAAGCACCAAATGTCTGCATTCTAGAATCGGAATGTGGCGGAATACTAGAATGCACAGCACGGCGGAATCCTAAAGCCCTAAAATGCCTGCTATCCGGAAGTTAAGGTGTCTGACATCAAGAGTGCCAGCAAGTCAGAATTATAACATTCTGAAAGATTCTGGGATCTAGAATCAATGGACGGCTGAGTTCCAGAATGTCAGGGTGGCAAAACTCTAGAATCCTTGCCTGTCTGAACTCGAGAGTCATTCAATGTCCACATTCCAGAACTCTGGATGTCTGAAATATAGAAGCACCAAATGTCTGCATTCTAGAATCGGAATGTGGCGGAATTGTAGAATGCACAGCACGGAGGAATTTTAAAGTCCTAAAATGCCTGCTATACGGAAGTCAAGGTGTCTGACCTCCAGAATGTTACTAAGACAGCATTCTACCGTTCTGAGAAATTCTGGGTTCTAGAATCAATGGATGGCAGAGTTCTGGAATGTCAGGGTGTTCAAACTCAAGAATACTTGCGTGTCTGAACTCGAGAGTCATTCAATGTCCACATTCCGCATCACAGGGTGTCTGAATTCCAGAAGCACCAAATGTCTGCATTCTAGAATCGGAATGTGGCGGAATTCTAGAATGCACAGCACGGCGGAATTCTAAAGTCCTAAAATGCCTGCTATCCGGAAGTTAAGGTGTCTGACATCAAGAATGCTACCAAGTCAGAATTATACCATTCTGAAAGATTCTGGGATCTAGAATCAATGGACGGCTGAGTTCCAGAATGTCAGGGTGGCAAAACTCTAGAATGCTTGCCTGTCTGAACTCGAGAGTCTTTCAATGTCCACATTCCAGAACTCTGGATGTCTGAAATATAGAAGCACCAAATGTCTGCATTCTAGAATCGGAATGTGGCAGAATTCTAGAATGCACAGCACAGCGGAATTTTAAAGTCCTAAAATGCCTGCTATTCGGAAGTCAAGGTGTCTGACATCCAGAATGTTACTAAGTCAGCATTCTACCGTTCTGAGAGATTCTCGGTTCTAGAATCAATGGATGGCAGAGTTCTGGAATGTCAGGGTGTTCAAACTCAAGAATACTTGCGTGTCTGAACTCGAGAGTCATTCAATGTCCACATTCCGCATCACAGGGTGTCTGAATTCCAGAAGCACCAAATGTCTGCATTCTAGAATCGGAATGTGGTGGAATTCTAGAATGCACAGCACGGCGGAATTCGAAAGTCCTAAAATGCCTGCTATCCGGAAGTTAAGGTGTCTGAAATCCGGAATGCTACCACGTCAGAATTATACCATTCTGAAAGATTCTGGGATCTAGAATCAATGGACGGCTGAGTTCCAGAATGTCAGGGTTTCCAATCTCTAGAATCCTTGCATGTCTGAACTCGAGAGTCATTCAATATCCACATTCCAGGACTCTGGATGTCTGAAATATAGAAGCACCAAATGTCTGCATTCTAGAATCGGAATGTGGCGGAATTGTAGAATGCACAGCACGACAGAATTCTAAAGTCCTAAAATGCCTGCTATTCGGAAGTTAAGGTGTCTGACATCCAGAATGTTACTAGGTCAGCATTCTACCGTTCTGAGAGATTCTGGGTTCTAGAATCAATGGACGGCAGAGTTCTGGAATGTCAGGGTGTCCAAACTCTAGAATCCTTCCATGTCTGAACTCGAGAGTCATTCAATGTCCACATTCAAGAACTCTGGATGTCTGAATTATAGAAGCACCAAATGTCTGCATTCTAGAATCGGAATGTGGCGGAATTCTAGAATGCACAGCACGGCGGAATTCTAAAGTCCTAAAATGCCTGCTATCCGGAAGTTAAGGTGTCTGACATCCAGAATGCTACCAAGTCAGAATTATACCATTCTGAAAGATTCTGGGATCTAGAATCAATGGACGGCTGAGTTCCAGAATGCAAGGGTGGCAAAACTCTAGAATCCTTGCGTGTCTGAACTCGAGAGTCATTCAATGTCCACATTCCAGAACTCTGGATGTCTGAAATATAGAAGCACCAAATGTCTGCATTCTAGAATCGGAATGTGGCGGAAATCTAGAATGCACAGCACGGCGGAATTTTAAAGTCCTAAAATGCCTGCTATACGGAAGTCAAGGTGTCTGATATCCAGAATGTTACTAAGTCAGCATTCTACCGTTCTGAGAGATTCTGGGTTCTAGAATCAATGGATGGCAGAGTTCTGGAATGTCAGGGTGTTCAAACTCAAGAATACTTGCGTGTCTGAACTCGAGAGTCATTCAATGTCCACATTCCGCATCACAGGGTGTCTGAATTCCAGAAGCACCAAATGTCTGCATTCTAGAATCGGAATGTGGCGGAATTCTAGAATGCACAGCACGGCAGAATTCGAAAGTCCTAAAATGCCTGCTATCCGGAAGTTAAGGTGTCTGACATCCAGAATGCTACCACGTCAGAATTATACCATTCTGAAAGATTCTGGGATCTAGAATCAAAGGACGGCTGAGTTCCATAATGTCAGGGTTTCCAAACTCTAGAATTCTTGCATGTCTGAACTCGAGAGTCATTCAATATCCACATTCCAGGACTCTGGATGTCTGAAATATAGAAGCACCAAATGTCTGCATTCTAGAATCGGAATGTGGTAGAATACTGGAATGCACAGCACGACAGAATTCTAAAGTCCTAAAATGCCTGCTATTCGGAAGTTAAGGTGTCTGACATCCAGAATGTTACAAGGTCAGCATTCTACCGTTCTGAGAGATTCTGGGTTCTAGAATCAATGGACGGCAGAGTTCTGGAATGTCAGGGTGTCCAAACTCTAGAATCCTTCCGTGTCTGAACTCGTGAGTCATTCAATGTCCACATTCCGGAACACAGGGTGTCTGAATTCCAGAAGCACCAAATGTCTGCATTCTAGAATCGGAATGTGGTGGAATTCTAGAATGCACAGCATGGCGGAATTCGAAAGTCCTAAAATGCCTGCAATCGGGAAGTTAAGGTGTCTGACATCCAGAATGCAACCACGTCAGAGTTATACCATTCTGAAAGATTCTGGGATCTAGAATCAATGGACGGCTGAGTTCCAGAATGTCAGGGTGGCAAAACTCTAGAATCCTGGCGTGTCTGAACTCGAGAGTCATTCAATGTCCACATTCCAGAACTCTGGATATCTGAATTATAGAAGCACCAAATGTCTGCATTCTAGAATCGGAATGTGGCAGAATTCTAGAATGCACAGCACGGCTGAATTCTAAATTCCTAAAATGCCTATTAACCGAAAGTTAAGGTGTCTGATGACCAGTATATTACTAGGTCAGCATTCTACCGTTCTGAGATATTCTGGGTTATAGAATCAATGGACGGCAGAGATCTGGAATGTCAGGGTGTCCAAACTCTAGAATCCTTGCATGTCTGAACTCGAGAGTCATTCAATGTCCACATTCCGGATCACAGGGTGTCTGAATTCCAGAAGCACCAAATGTCTGCATTCTAGAATCGGAATGTGGCGGAATTCTAGAATGCACAGCACGGCGGAATTCTAAAGTCCTAAAATGCCTGCTATCCGGAAGTTAAGGTGTCTGACATCAAGAATGCTACCAAGTCAGAATTATACCATTCTGAAAGATTCTGGGATCTAGAATCAATGGACGGCTGAGTTCCAGAATGTCAGGGTGGCAAAACTCTAGAATGCTTGCCTGTCTGAACTCGAGAGTCTTTCAATGTCCACATTCCAGAACTCTGGATGTCTGAAATATAGAAGCACCAAATGTCTGCATTCTAGAATCGGAATGTGGCAGAATTCTAGAATGCACAGCACAGCGGAATTTTAAAGTCCTAAAATGCCTGCTATTCGGAAGTCAAGGTGTCTGACATCCAGAATGTTACTAAGTCAGCATTCTACCGTTCTGAGAGATTCTCGGTTCTAGAATCAATGGATGGCAGAGTTCTGGAATGTCAGGGTGTTCAAACTCAAGAATACTTGCGTGTCTGAACTCGAGAGTCATTCAATGTCCACATTCCGCATCACAGGGTGTCTGAATTCCAGAAGCACCAAATGTCTGCATTCTAGAATCGGAATGTGGTGGAATTCTAGAATGCACAGCACGGCGGAATTCGAAAGTCCTAAAATGCCTGCTATCCGGAAGTTAAGGTGTCTGAAATCCGGAATGCTACCACGTCAGAATTATACCATTCTGAAAGATTCTGGGATCTAGAATCAATGGACGGCTGAGTTCCAGAATGTCAGGGTTTCCAATCTCTAGAATCCTTGCATGTCTGAACTCGAGAGTCATTCAATATCCACATTCCAGGACTCTGGATGTCTGAAATATAGAAGCACCAAATGTCTGCATTCTAGAATCGGAATGTGGCGGAATTGTAGAATGCACAGCACGACAGAATTCTAAAGTCCTAAAATGCCTGCTATTCGGAAGTTAAGGTGTCTGACATCCAGAATGTTACTAGGTCAGCATTCTACCGTTCTGAGAGATTCTGGGTTCTAGAATCAATGGACGGCAGAGTTCTGGAATGTCAGGGTGTCCAAACTCTAGAATCCTTCCATGTCTGAACTCGAGAGTCATTCAATGTCCACATTCAAGAACTCTGGATGTCTGAATTATAGAAGCACCAAATGTCTGCATTCTAGAATCGGAATGTGGCGGAATTCTAGAATGCACAGCACGGCGGAATTCTAAAGTCCTAAAATGCCTGCTATCCGGAAGTTAAGGTGTCTGACATCCAGAATGCTACCAAGTCAGAATTATACCATTCTGAAAGATTCTGGGATCTAGAATCAATGGACGGCTGAGTTCCAGAATGCAAGGGTGGCAAAACTCTAGAATCCTTGCGTGTCTGAACTCGAGAGTCATTCAATGTCCACATTCCAGAACTCTGGATGTCTGAAATATAGAAGCACCAAATGTCTGCATTCTAGAATCGGAATGTGGCGGAAATCTAGAATGCACAGCACGGCGGAATTTTAAAGTCCTAAAATGCCTGCTATACGGAAGTCAAGGTGTCTGATATCCAGAATGTTACTAAGTCAGCATTCTACCGTTCTGAGAGATTCTGGGTTCTAGAATCAATGGATGGCAGAGTTCTGGAATGTCAGGGTGTTCAAACTCAAGAATACTTGCGTGTCTGAACTCGAGAGTCATTCAATGTCCACATTCCGCATCACAGGGTGTCTGAATTCCAGAAGCACCAAATGTCTGCATTCTAGAATCGGAATGTGGCAGAATTCTAGAATGCACAGCACGGCAGAATTCGAAAGTCCTAAAATGCCTGCTATCCGGAAGTTAAGGTGTCTGACATCCAGAATGCTACCACGTCAGAATTATACCATTCTGAAAGATTCTGGGATCTAGAATCAAAGGACGGCTGAGTTCCATAATGTCAGGGTTTCCAAACTCTAGAATTCTTGCATGTCTGAACTCGAGAGTCATTCAATATCCACATTCCAGGACTCTGGATGTCTGAAATATAGAAGCACCAAATGTCTGCATTCTAGAATCGGAATGTGGTAGAATACTGGAATGCACAGCACGACAGAATTCTAAAGTCCTAAAATGCCTGCTATTCGGAAGTTAAGGTGTCTGACATCCAGAATGTTACAAGGTCAGCATTCTACCGTTCTGAGAGATTCTGGGTTCTAGAATCAATGGACGGCAGAGTTCTGGAATGTCAGGGTGTCCAAACTCTAGAATCCTTCCGTGTCTGAACTCGTGAGTCATTCAATGTCCACATTCCGGAACACAGGGTGTCTGAATTCCAGAAGCACCAAATGTCTGCATTCTAGAATCGGAATGTGGTGGAATTCTAGAATGCACAGCATGGCGGAATTCGAAAGTCCTAAAATGCCTGCAATCGGGAAGTTAAGGTGTCTGACATCCAGAATGCAACCACGTCAGAGTTATACCATTCTGAAAGATTCTGGGATCTAGAATCAATGGACGGCTGAGTTCCAGAATGTCAGGGTGGCAAAACTCTAGAATCCTGGCGTGTCTGAACTCGAGAGTCATTCAATGTCCACATTCCAGAACTCTGGATATCTGAATTATAGAAGCACCAAATGTCTGCATTCTAGAATCGGAATGTGGCAGAATTCTAGAATGCACAGCACGGCTGAATTCTAAATTCCTAAAATGCCTATTAACCGAAAGTTAAGGTGTCTGATGACCAGTATATTACTAGGTCAGCATTCTACCGTTCTGAGAGATTCTGGGTTATAGAATCAATGGACGGCAGAGATCTGGAATGTCAGGGTGTCCAAACTCTAGAATCCTTGCATGTCTGAACTCGAGAGTCATTCAATGTCCACATTCCGGATCACAGGGTGTCTGAATTCCAGAAGCACCAAATGTCTGCATTCTAGAATCGGAATGTGGTAGAATTCTAGAATGCACAGCACGGTAGAATTCTAAAGTCCTAAAATGCCTGCTATCCGGAAGTTAAGGTGTCTGACATCCAGAGTGGTACCACATCAGAATTATACCATTCTGAAACATTCTATGATCTAGAATCAAAGGACGGCTGAGTTCCAGAATGTCAGGGTGGCAAAACTCTAGAATCCTTGCGTGTCTGAACTCGAGAGTCATTCAATGTCCACATTCCAGAACTCTGGATGTCTGAATTATAGAAGCACCAAATGTCTGCATTCTAGAATCGGAATGTGGCGGAATTCTACAATGCACAGCACGGCAGAATTCTAAAAGTCCTAAAATGCCTGCTATCGGGAAGTTAAGGTGTCTGACATCTAGAATGCTACCACGTCAGAATTATACCATTCTGAAAGATTCTGGGATCTAGAATCAATGGACGGCTGAGTTCGAGAATGTCAGGGTGGCAAAACTCTAGAATCCTTGCGTGTCTGAACTCGAGAGTCATTCAATGTCCACATTCCAGAACTCTGGATATCTGAATTAAAGAAGCACCAAATGTCTGCATTCTAGAATCGGAATGTGGCGGAATTCTAGAATGCACAGCACGGCGGAATTCTAAAGTCCTAAAAAGCCTACTAGCCGAAAGTTAAGGTGTCTGATGACCAGAATGTTACTAGGTCAGCATTCTACCGTTCTGAGAGATTCTGGGTTATAGAATCAATGGACGGCAGAGTTCTGGAATGTCAGGGTGTCCAAACTCTAGAATCCTTCCGTGTCTGAACTCGAGAGTCATTCAATGTCCACATTCCAGAACTCTGGATGTCTGAATTATAGAAGCACCAAATGTCTGCATTCTAGAATCGGAATGTGGCGGAATTCTAGAATGCACAGCACGGCGGAATTCTAAAGTCCTAAAATGCCTGCTATCCGGAAATTAAGGTGTCTGACATCAAGAATGCTACCAAGTCAGAATTATACCATTTTGAAAGATTCTGGTATCCAGAATCAATGGATGGCTGAGTTCCAGAATGTCAGGGTGTCCAAACTCTAGAATCCTTGCGTGTCTGAACTCGAGAGTCATTCAATGTCCACATTCCAGAACTCTGGATGTCTGAATTATAGAAGCACCAAATGTCTGCATTCTAGAATCGGAATGTGTCGGAATTCTAGATTGCACAGCACGGCGGAATTCTAAAGTCCTAAAATGCCTGCTACCCGGAAGTTAAGGTGTTTGACATCAAGAATGCTACCAAGTCAGAATTATAACATTCTGAAACATTCTGGGATCTAGAATCAATGGACGGCTGAGTTCCAGAATGCAAGGGTGGCAAAACTCTAGAATCCTTGCGTGTCTGAACTCGAGAGTCATTCAATGTCCACATTCCAGAACTCTGGATGTCTGAAATATAGAAGCATCAAATGTCTGCATTCTAGAATCGGAATGTGGCGGAATTCTAGAATGCACAGCAAAGCGGAATTTTAAAGTCCTAAAATGCCTGCTATTCGGAAGTCAAGGTGTCTGACATCCAGAATGTTACTAAGTCAGCATTCTACCGTTCTGAGAGATTCTCGGTTCTAGAATGAATGGATGGCAGAGTTCTGGAATGTCAGGGTGTTCAAACTCAAGAATACTTGCGTGTCTGAACTCGAGAGTCATTCAATGTCCACATTCCGCATCACAGGGTGTCTGAATTCCAGAAGCACCAAATGTCTGCATTCTAGAATCGGAATGTGGCGGAATTCTAGAATGCACAGCACGGCGGAATTCGAATGTCCTAAAATGCCTGCTATCCGGAAGTTAAGGTGTCTGAAATCCAGAATGCTACCACGTCAGAATTATACCATTCTGAAAGATTCTGGGATCTAGAATCAATGGACGGCTGAGTTCCAGAATGTCAGGGTTTCCAAACTCTAGAATCCTTGCATGTCTGAACTCGAGAGTCATTCAATATCCACATTCCAGGACTCTGGATGTCTGAAATATAGAAGCACCAAATGTCTGCATTCTAGAATCGGAATGTGGCGGAATTGTAGAATGCACAGCACGACAGAATTCTAAAGTCCTAAAATGCCTGCTATTCGGAAGTTAAGGTGTCTGACATCCAGAATGTTACTAGGTCAGCATTCTACCGTTCTGAGAGATTCTGGGTTCTAGAATCAATGGACGGCAGAGTTCTGGAATGTCAGGGTGTCCAAACTCTAGAATCCTTCCGTGTCTGAACTCGAGAGTCATTCAATGTCCACATTCCAGAACTCTGGATGTCTGAATTATAGAAGCACCAAATGTCTGCATTCTAGAATCGGAATGTGGCGGAATTCTAGAATGCACAGCACCGCGCCAATTCTAAAGTCCTAAAATGCCTGCTATCCGGAAGTTAAGGTGTCTGACATCAAGAATGCTACCAAGTCAGAATTATACCATTCTGAAAGATTCTGGGATCTAGAATCAATGGACGGCTGAGTTCCAGAATGTCAGGGTGGCAAAACTCTAGAATGCTTGCCTGTCTGAACTCGAGAGTCTTTCAATGTCCACATTCCAGAACTCTGGATGTCTGAAATATAGAAGCACCAAATGTCTGCATTCTAGAATCGGAATGTGGAAGAATTCTAGAATGCACAGCAAAGCGGAATTTTAAAGTCCTAAAATGCCTGCTATTCGGAAGTCAAGGTGTCTGACATCCAGAATGTTACTAAGTCAGCATTCTACCGTTCTGAGAGATTCTCGGTTCTAGAATCAATGGATGGCAGAGTTCTGGAATGTCAGGGTGTTCAAACTCAAGAATACTTGCGTGTCTGAACTCGAGAGTCATTCAATGTCCACATTCCAGAACTCTGGATGTCTGAATTATAGAAGCACCAAATGTCTGCATTCTAGAATCGGAATGTGGCGGAATTCTAGAATGCACAGCACGGCAGAATTCTAAAGTCCTAAAATGCCTGCTATCCGGAAGTTAAGGTGTCTGACATCAAGAATGCTACCAAGTCAGAATTATAACATTCTGAAAGATTCTGGGATCTAGAATCAATGGACGGCTGAGTTTCAGAATGTCAGGGTGGCAAAATTCTAGAATCCTTGTGTGTCTGAACTCGAGAGTCATTCAATATCCACATTCCAGAACTCTGGATGTCTGAATTATAGAAGCACCAAATGTCTGCATTCTAGAATCGGAATGTGGCGGAATACTAGAATGCACAGCACGGCGGAATCCTAAAGCCCTAAAATGCCTGCTATCCGGAAGTTAAGGTGTCTGACATCAAGAGTGCCAGCAAGTCAGAATTATAACATTCTGAAAGATTCTGGGATCTAGAATCAATGGACGGCTGAGTTCCAGAATGTCAGGGTGGCAAAACTCTAGAATCCTTGCCTGTCTGAACTCGAGAGTCATTCAATGTCCACATTCCAGAACTCTGGATGTCTGAAATATAGAAGCACCAAATGTCTGCATTCTAGAATCGGAATGTGGCGGAATTGTAGAATGCACAGCACGGAGGAATTTTAAAGTCCTAAAATGCCTGCTATACGGAAGTCAAGGTGTCTGACCTCCAGAATGTTACTAAGACAGCATTCTACCGTTCTGAGAAATTCTGGGTTCTAGAATCAATGGATGGCAGAGTTCTGGAATGTCAGGGTGTTCAAACTCAAGAATACTTGCGTGTCTGAACTCGAGAGTCATTCAATGTCCACATTCCGCATCACAGGGTGTCTGAATTCCAGAAGCACCAAATGTCTGCATTCTAGAATCGGAATGTGGCGGAATTCTAGAATGCACAGCACGGCGGAATTCTAAAGTCCTAAAATGCCTGCTATCCGGAAGTTAAGGTGTCTGACATCAAGAATGCTACCAAGTCAGAATTATACCATTCTGAAAGATTCTGGGATCTAGAATCAATGGACGGCTGAGTTCCAGAATGTCAGGGTGGCAAAACTCTAGAATGCTTGCCTGTCTGAACTCGAGAGTCTTTCAATGTCCACATTCCAGAACTCTGGATGTCTGAAATATAGAAGCACCAAATGTCTGCATTCTAGAATCGGAATGTGGCAGAATTCTAGAATGCACAGCACAGCGGAATTTTAAAGTCCTAAAATGCCTGCTATTCGGAAGTCAAGGTGTCTGACATCCAGAATGTTACTAAGTCAGCATTCTACCGTTCTGAGAGATTCTCGTTTCTAGAATCAATGGATGGCAGAGTTCTGGAATGTCAGGGTGTTCAAACTCAAGAATACTTGCGTGTCTGAACTCGAGAGTCATTCAATGTCCACATTCCGCATCACAGGGTGTCTGAATTCCAGAAGCACCAAATGTCTGCATTCTAGAATCGGAATGTGGTGGAATTCTAGAATGCACAGCACGGCGGAATTCGAAAGTCCTAAAATGCCTGCTATCCGGAAGTTAAGGTGTCTGAAATCCGGAATGCTACCACGTCAGAATTATACCATTCTGAAAGATTCTGGGATCTAGAATCAATGGACGGCTGAGTTCCAGAATGTCAGGGTTTCCAATCTCTAGAATCCTTGCATGTCTGAACTCGAGAGTCAATCAATATCCACATTCCAGGACTCTGGATGTCTGAAATATAGAAGCACCAAAAGTCTGCATTCTAGAATCGGAATGTGGTAGAATTCTAGAATGCACAGCACGACAGAATTCTAAAGTCCTAAAATGCCTGCTATTCGGAAGTTAAGGTGTCTGACATCCAGAATGTTACTAGGTCAGCATTCTACTGTTCTGAGAGATTCTGGGTTCTAGAATCAATGGACGGCAGAGATCTGGAATGTCAGGGTGTCCAAACTCTAGAATCCTTCCGTGTCTGAACTCGAGAGTCCTTCAATGTCCACATTCCAGAACTCTGGATGTCTGAATTATAGAAGCACCAAATGTATGCATTCTAGAATCGGAATGTGGCGGAATTCTAGAATGCACAGCACGGCGGAATTCTAACGTCCCAAAATGCCTGCTATCCGGAAATTAAGGTGTCTGACATCAAGAATGCTACCAAGTCAGAATTATACCATTCTAAAAGATTCTGGGATATAGAATCAATGGACGGCTGAGTTCCAGAATGTCAGGGTGGCAAAACTCTAGAATCCTTGCGTGTCTGAACTCGAGAGTCATTCAATGTCCACATTCCAGAACTCTGGATGTCTGAATTATAGAAGCACCAAATGTCTGCATTCTAGAATCGGAATGTGGCGGAATTCTAGAATGCACAGCACGGAGGAATTCTAAAGTCCTAAAATGCCTGCTATTCGGAAGTTAAGGTGTCTGACATCCAGAATGTTACTAGGTCAGCATTCTACCGTTCTGAGAGATTCTGGGTTCTAGAATCAATGGACGGCAGAGATCTGGAATGTCAGGGTGTCCAAACTCTAGAATCCTTGCGTGTCTGAACTCGAGAGTCATTCAATGTCCACATTCCGGATCACAGGGTGTCTGAATTCCAGAAGCACCAAATGTCTGCATTCTAGAATTGGAATGTGGTGGAATTATAGAATGCACAGCACGGCGGAATTCTAAAGTCCTAAAATGCCTGCTATCCGGAAGATAAGGTGTGTGACATCCAGAATGGTACCACATCAGAATTATACCATTCTGAAACATTCTGGGATCTAGAATCAATGGACGGCCGAGTTCCAGAATGTCAGGGTGGCAAAACTCTAGAATCCTTGCGTGTCTGAACTCGAGAGTCATTCAATGTCCACATTCCAGAACTCTGGATGTCTGAATTATAGAAGCACCAAATGTCTGCATTCTAGAATCGGAATGTGGCGGAATTCTAGAATTCACAGCACGGCGGAATTCTAAAGTCCTAAAATGCCTGCTATCCGGAAGTTAACGTGTCTGACATCAAGAATGCTACCAAGTCAGAATTATAACATTCTGAAACATTCTGGGATCTAGAATCAATGGACGGCTGAGTTCCAGAATGCGAGGGTGTCAAAACTCTAGAATCCTGGCGGGTCTGAACTCGAGAGTCATTCAATGTCCACATTCCAGAACTCTGGATGTCTGAAATATAGAAGCACCAAATGTCTGCATTCTAGAATCGGAATGTGGCGGAATTCTAGAATGCACAGCACAGCGGAATTTTAAAGTCCTAAAATGCCTGCTATACTGAAGTCAAGGTGTCTGACATCCAGAATGTTACTAAGTCAGCATTCTACCGTTCTGAGAAATTCTCGGTTCTATAATCAATGGATGGCAGAGTTCTGGAATGTCAGGGTGTTCAAACTCAAGAATACTTGCGTGTCTGAACTCGAGAGTCATTCAATGTCCACATTCCGCATCACAGGGTGTCTGAATTCTAGAAGCACCAAATGTCTGCATTCTAGAATCGGAATGTGGCGGAATTCTAGAATGCACAGCACAGCGGAATTCGAATGTCCTAAAATGCCTGCTATCCGGAAGTTAAGGTGTCTGACATCCAGAATGCTACCACGTCAGAATTATACCATTCTGAAACATTCTGGGATCTAGAATCAATGGACGGCTGAGTTCCAGAATGTCAGGGTGGCAAAACTCTAGAATCCTTGCGTGTCTGAACTCGAGAGTCATTCAGTGTCCACATTCCAGAACTCTGGATGTCTGAATTATAGAAGCACCAAATGTCTGCTTTCTAGAATCGGAATGTGGCGGAATTCTAGAATGCACAGCACGGCGGAAATCTAAAGTCCTAAAATGCCTGCTATCCGGAAGTTAATGTGTCTGACATCAAGAATGCTACCACGTCAGAATTATACCATTCTGAAACATTCTGTGATCTAGAATCAATGGACGGCTGAGTTCCAGAATGTCAGTGTGGCAAAACTCTAAAATCCTTGCGTGTCTGAACTCGAGAGTCATTCAATGTCCACATTCCAGAACTCTGGATGTCTGAATTATAGAAGCGTCAAATGTCTGCATTCTAGAATCGGAATGTGGCGGAATTCTAGAATGCACAGCACGGCGGAATTCTAAAGTCCTAAAATGCCTGCTATCCGGAAGTTAAGGTGTCTGACATCAAGAATGCTACCAAGTCAGAATTATACCATTCTGAAAGATTCTGGGATCTAGAATCAATGGACGGCTGAGTTCCAGAATGTCAGGGTGGCAAAACTCTAGAATGCTTGCCTGTCTGAACTCGAGAGTCTTTCAATGTCCACATTCCAGAACTCTGGATGTCTGAAATATAGAAGCACCAAATGTCTGCATTCTAGAATCGGAATGTGGCAGAATTCTAGAATGCACAGCACAGCGGAATTTTAAAGTCCTAAAATGCCTGCTATTCGGAAGTCAAGGTGTCTGACATCCAGAATGTTACTAAGTCAGCATTCTACCGTTCTGAGAGATTCTCGGTTCTAGAATCAATGGATGGCAGAGTTCTGGAATGTCAGGGTGTTCAAACTCAAGAATACTTGCGTGTCTGAACTCGAGAGTCATTCAATGTCCACATTCCGCATCACAGGGTGTCTGAATTCCAGAAGCACCAAATGTCTGCATTCTAGAATCGGAATGTGGTGGAATTCTAGAATGCACAGCACGGCGGAATTCGAAAGTCCTAAAATGCCTGCTATCCGGAAGTTAAGGTGTCTGAAATCCGGAATGCTACCACGTCAGAATTATACCATTCTGAAAGATTCTGGGATCTAGAATCAATGGACGGCTGAGTTCCAGAATGTCAGGGTTTCCAATCTCTAGAATCCTTGCATGTCTGAACTCGAGAGTCAATCAATATCCACATTCCAGGACTCTGGATGTCTGAAATATAGAAGCACCAAAAGTCTGCATTCTAGAATCGGAATGTGGTAGAATTCTAGAATGCACAGCACGACAGAATTCTAAAGTCCTAAAATGCCTGCTATTCGGAAGTTAAGGTGTCTGACATCCAGAATGTTACTAGGTCAGCATTCTACTGTTCTGAGAGATTCTGGGTTCTAGAATCAATGGACGGCAGAGATCTGGAATGTCAGGGTGTCCAAACTCTAGAATCCTTCCGTGTCTGAACTCGAGAGTCCTTCAATGTCCACATTCCAGAACTCTGGATGTCTGAATTATAGAAGCACCAAATGTATGCATTCTAGAATCGGAATGTGGCGGAATTCTAGAATGCACAGCACGGCGGAATTCTAACGTCCCAAAATGCCTGCTATCCGGAAATTAAGGTGTCTGACATCAAGAATGCTACCAAGTCAGAATTATACCATTCTAAAAGATTCTGGGATATAGAATCAATGGACGGCTGAGTTCCAGAATGTCAGGGTGGCAAAACTCTAGAATCCTTGCGTGTCTGAACTCGAGAGTCATTCAATGTCCACATTCCAGAACTCTGGATGTCTGAATTATAGAAGCACCAAATGTCTGCATTCTAGAATCGGAATGTGGCGGAATTCTAGAATGCACAGCACGGAGGAATTCTAAAGTCCTAAAATGCCTGCTATTCGGAAGTTAAGGTGTCTGACATCCAGAATGTTACTAGGTCAGCATTCTACCGTTCTGAGAGATTCTGGGTTCTAGAATCAATGGACGGCAGAGATCTGGAATGTCAGGGTTTCCAAACTCTAGAATCCTTGCGTGTCTGAACTCGAGAGTCATTCAATGTCCACATTCCGGATCACAGGGTGTCTGAATTCCAGAAGCACCAAATGTCTGCATTCTAGAATTGGAATGTGGTGGAATTATAGAATGCACAGCACGGCGGAATTCTAAAGTCCTAAAATGCCTGCTATCCGGAAGATAAGGTGTGTGACATCCAGAATGGTACCACATCAGAATTATACCATTCTGAAACATTCTGGGATCTAGAATCAATGGACGGCCGAGTTCCAGAATGTCAGGGTTGCAAAACTCTAGAATCCTTGCGTGTCTGAACTCGAGAGTCATTCAATGTCCACATTCCAGAACTCTGGATGTCTGAATTATAGAAGCACCAAATGTCTGCATTCTAGAATCGGAATGTGGCGGAATTCTAGAATTCACAGCACGGCGGAATTCTAAAGTCCTAAAATGCCTGCTATCCGGAAGTTAACGTGTCTGACATCAAGAATGCTACCAAGTCAGAATTATAACATTCTGAAACATTCTGGGATCTAGAATCAATGGACGGCTGAGTTCCAGAATGCGAGGGTGTCAAAACTCTAGAATCCTTGCGTGTCTGAACTCGAGAGTCATTCAATGTCCACATTCCAGAACTCTGGATGTCTGAAATATAGAAGCACCAAATGTCTGCATTCTAGAATCGGAATGTGGCGGAATTCTAGAATGCACAGCACAGCGGAATTTTAAAGTCCTAAAATGCCTGCTATACTGAAGTCAAGGTGTCTGACATCCAGAATGTTACTAAGTCAGCATTCTACCGTTCTGAGAAATTCTCGGTTCTATAATCAATGGATGGCAGAGTTCTGGAATGTCAGGGTGTTCAAACTCAAGAATACTTGCGTGTCTGAACTCGAGAGTCATTCAATGTCCACATTCCGCATCACAGGGTGTCTGAATTCTAGAAGCACCAAATGTCTGCATTCTAGAATCGGAATGTGGCGGAATTCTAGAATGCACAGCACAGCGGAATTCGAATGTCCTAAAATGCCTGCTATCCGGAAGTTAAGGTGTCTGACATCCAGAATGCTACCACGTCAGAATTATACCATTCTGAAACATTCTGGGATCTAGAATCAATGGACGGCTGAGTTCCAGAATGTCAGGGTGGCAAAACTCTAGAATCCTTGCGTGTCTGAACTCGAGAGTCATTCAGTGTCCACATTCCAGAACTCTGGATGTCTGAATTATAGAAGCACCAAATGTCTGCTTTCTAGAATCGGAATGTGGCGGAATTCTAGAATGCACAGCACGGCGGAAATCTAAAGTCCTAAAATGCCTGCTATCCGGAAGTTAATGTGTCTGACATCAAGAATGCTACCACGTCAGAATTATACCATTCTGAAACATTCTGTGATCTAGAATCAATGGACGGCTGAGTTCCAGAATGTCAGTGTGGCAAAACTCTAGAATCCTTGCGTGTCTGAACTCGAGAGTCATTCAATGTCCACATTCCAGAACTCTGGATGTCTGAATTATAGAAGCGTCAAATGTCTGCATTCTAGAATCGGAATGTGGCGGAATTCTAGAATGCACAGCACGGCGGAATTCTAAAGTCCTAAAATGCCTGCTATCCGGAAGTTAAGGTGTCTGACATCAAGAATGCTACCAAGTCAGAATTATACCATTCTGAAAGATTCTGGGATCTAGAATCAATGGACGGCTGAGTTCCAGAATGTCATGGTGGCAAAATTCTAGAATCCTTGTGTGTCTGAACTCGAGAGTCATTCAATGTCCACATTCCAGAACTCTGGATGTCTGAATTATAGAAGCACCAAATGTCTGCATTCTAGAATCGGATTGTGGTGGAATTGTAGAATGCACAGCACGGCGGAATTTTAAAGTCCTAAAATGCCTGCTATACGGAAGTCAAGGTGTCTGACCTCCAGAATGTTACTAAGACAGCATTCTACCGTTCTGAGAAATTCTGGGTTCTAGAATCAATGGATGGCAGAGTTCTGGAATGTCAGGGTGTTCAAACTCAAGAATACTTGCGTGTCTGAACTCGAGAGTCATTCAATGTCCACATTCCGCATCACAGGGTGTCTGAATTCCAGAAGCACCAAATGTCTGCATTCTAGAATCGGAATGTGGCGGAATTCTAGAATGCACAGCACGGCGGAATTCTAAAGTCCTAAAATGCCTGCTATCCGGAAGTTAAGGTGTCTGACATCAAGAATGCTACCAAGTCAGAATTATACCATTCTGAAAGATTCTGGGATCTAGAATCAATGGACGGCTGAGTTCCAGAATGTCAGGGTGGCAAAACTCTAGAATGCTTGCCTGTCTGAACTCGAGAGTCTTTCAATGTCCACATTCCAGAACTCTGGATGTCTGAAATATAGAAGCACCAAATGTCTGCATTCTAGAATCGGAATGTGGCAGAATTCTAGAATGCACAGCACAGCGGAATTTTAAAGTCCTAAAATGCCTGCTATTCGGAAGTCAAGGTGTCTGACATCCAGAATGTTACTAAGTCAGCATTCTACCGTTCTGAGAGATTCTCGGTTCTAGAATCAATGGATGGCAGAGTTCTGGAATGTCAGGGTGTTCAAACTCAAGAATACTTGCGTGTGTGAACTCGAGAGTCATTCAATGTCCACATTCCGCATCACAGGGTGTCTGAATTCCAGAAGCACCAAATGTCTGCATTCTAGAATCGGAATGTGGTGGAATTCTAGAATGCACAGCACGGCGGAATTCGAAAGTCCTAAAATGCCTGCTATCCGGAAGTTAAGGTGTCTGAAATCCGGAATGCTACCACGTCAGAATTATACCATTCTGAAAGATTCTGGGATCTAGAATCAATGGACGGCTGAGTTCCAGAATGTCGGGGTTTCCAATCTCTAGAATCCTTGTATGTCTGAACTCGAGAGTCAATCAATATCCACATTCCAGGACTCTGGATGTCTGAAATATAGAAGCACCAAATGTCTGCATTCTAGAATCGAAATGTGGTAGAATTCTAGAATGCACAGCACGACAGAATTCTAAAGTCCTAAAATGCCTGCTATTCGGAAGTTAAGGTGTCTGACATCCAGAATGTTACTAGGTCAGCATTCTACCGTTCTGAGAGATTCTGGGATCTAGAATCAATGGACGGCAGAGTTCTGGAATGTCACGGTGTCCAAACTCTAGAATCCTTCCGTGTCTGCACTCGAGAGTCATTCAATGTCCACATTCCAGAACTCTGGATGTCTGAAATATAGAAGCACCAAATGTCTGCATTCTTGAATCGGAATGTGGCGGAATTCTAGAATGCACAGCACGGCAGAATTCTAAAGTCCTAAAATGCCTGCTATCCGGAAGTTAAGGTGTCTGACATCAAGAATGCTACCAAGTCAGAATTGTACGATTCTGAAAGATTCTGGGATCTAGAATCAATGGACGGCTGAGTTTCAGAATGTCAGGGTGGCAAAATTCTAGAATCCTTGTGTGTCTGAACTCGAGAGTCATTCAATATCCACATTCCAGAACTCTGGATGTCTGAATTATAGAAGCACCAAATGTCTGCATTCTAGAATCGGAATGTTGCGGAATTCTAGAATGCACAGCATGGCGGAATTTTAAAGTCCTAAAATGCCTGCTATACGGAAGTCAAGGTGTCTGACCTCCAGAATGTTACTAAGTCAGCATTCTACCGTTCTGAGAAATTCTGGGTTCAAGAATCAATGGATGGCAGAGTTCTGGAATGTCAGGGTGTTCAAACTCAAGAATACTTGCGTGTCTGAACTCGAGAGACATTCAATGTCCACATTCCGCATCACAGGGTGTCTGAATTCCAGAAGCACCAAATGTCTGCATTCTAGAATCGGACTGTGGCGGAATTCTAGAATGCACAGCACGGCGGAATTCGAAAGTCCTAAAATGCCTGCTATCCGGAAGTTAAGGTGTCTGAAATCCAGAATGCTACCACGTCAGAATTATACCATTCTGAAAGATTCTGGGATCTAGAATCAATGGACGGCTGAGTTCCAGAATGTCAGGGTTTCCAATCTCTAGAATCCTTGCATGTCTGAACTCGAGAGTCATTCAATATCCACATTCCAGGACTCTGGATGTCTGAAATATAGAAGCACCAAATGTCTGCATTCTAGAATCGGAATGTGGTAGAATTCTAGAATGCACAGCACGACAGAATTCTAAAGTCCTAAAATGCCTGCTATTCGGAAGTTAAGGTGTCTGACATCCAGAATGTTACTAGGTCAGCATTCTACTGTTCTGAGAGATTCTGGGTTCTAGAATCAATGGTCGGCAGAGTTCTGGAATGTCAGGGTGTCCAAACTCTAGAATCCTTCCGTGTCTGAACTCGAGAGTCCTTCAATGTCCACATTCCAGAACTCTGGATGTCTGAATTATAGAAGCACCAAATGTATGCATTCTAGAATCGGAATGTGGCGGAATTCTAGAATGCACAGCACGGCGGAATTCTAAAGTCCCAAAATGCCTGCTATCCGGAAATTAAGGTGTCTGACATCAAGAATGCTACCAAGTCAGAATTATACCATTCTAAAAGATTCTGGGATCTAGAATCAATGGACGGCTGAGTTCCAGAATGTCAGGGTGGCAAAAGTCTAGAATCCTTGCGTGTCTGAACTCGAGAGTCATTCAATGTCCACATTCCAGAACTCTGGATGTCTGAATTATAGAAGCGCCAAATGTCTGCATTCTAGAATCGGAATGTGGCGGAATTCTAGAATGCACAGCACGGAGGAATTCTAAAGTCCTAAAATGCCTGCTATTCGGAAGTTAAGGTGTCTGACATCCAGAATGTTACTAGGTCAGCATTCTACCGTTCTGAGAGATTCTGGGTTCTAGAATCAATGGACGGCAGAGATCTGGAATGTCAGGGTGTCCAAACTCTAGAATCCTTGCGTGTCTGAACTCGAGAGTCATTCAATGTCCACATTCCGGATCACAGGGTGTCTGAATTCCAGAAGCACCAAATGTCTGCATTCTAGAATTGGAATGTGGTGGAATTATAGAATGCACAGCACGGCGGAATTCTAAAGTCCTAAAATGCCTGCTATCCGGAAGTTAAGGTGTGTTACATCCAGAATGGTACCACATCAGAATTATACCATTCTGAAACATTCTGGGATCTAGAATCAATGGACGGCCGAGTTCCAGAATGTCAGGGTGGCAAAACTCTAGAATCCTTGCGTGTCTGAACTCGAGAGTCATTCAATGTCCACATTCCAGAACTCTGGATGTCTGAATTATAGAAGCACCAAATGTCTGCATTCTAGAATCGGAATGTGGCGGAATTCTAGAATTCACAGGACGGCGGAATTCTAAAGTCCTAAAATGCCTGCTATCCGGAAGTTAACGTGTCTGACATCAAGAATGCTACCAAGTCAGAATTATAACATTCTGAAACATTCTGGGATCTAGAATCAATGGACGGCTGAGTTCCAGAATGCGAGGGTGTCAAAACTCTAGAATCCTGGCGGGTCTGAACTCGAGAGTCATTCAATGTCCACATTCCAGAACTCTGGATGTCTGAAATATAGAAGCACCAAATGTCTGCATTCTAGAATCGGAATGTGGCGGAATTCTAGAATGCACAGCACAGCGGAATTTTAAAGTCCTAAAATGCCTGCTATACTGAAGTCAAGGTGTCTGACATCCAGAATGTTACTAAGTCAGCATTCTACCGTTCTGAGAAATTCTCGGTTCTATAATCAATGGATGGCAGAGTTCTGGAATGTCAGGGTGTTCAAACTCAAGAATACTTGCGTGTCTGAACTCGAGAGTCATTCAATGTCCACATTCCGCATCACAGGGTGTCTGAATTCTAGAAGCACCAAATGTCTGCATTCTAGAATCGGAATGTGGCGGAATTCTAGAATGCACAGCACGGCGGAATTCTAAAGTCCTAAAATGCCTGCTATCCGGAAGTTAAGGTGTCTGACATCAAGAATGCTACCAAGTCAGAATTATACCATTCTGAAAGATTCTGGGATCTAGAATCAATGGACGGCTGAGTTCCAGAATGTCAGGGTGGCAAAACTCTAGAATGCTTGCCTGTCTGAACTCGAGAGTCTTTCAATGTCCACATTCCAGAACTCTGGATGTCTGAAATATAGAAGCACCAAATGTCTGCATTCTAGAATCGGAATGTGGCAGAATTCTAGAATGCACAGCACAGCGGAATTTTAAAGTCCTAAAATGCCTGCTATTCGGAAGTCAAGGTGTCTGACATCCAGAATGTTACTTAGTCAGCATTCTACCGTTCTGAGAGATTCTCGGTTCTAGAATCAATGGATGGCAGAGTTCTGGAATGTCAGGGTGTTCAAACTCAAGAATACTTGCGTGTGTGAACTCGAGAGTCATTCAATGTCCACATTCCGCATCACAGGGTGTCTGAATTCCAGAAGCACCAAATGTCTGCATTCTAGAATCGGAATGTGGTGGAATTCTAGAATGCACAGCACGGCGGAATTCGAAAGTCCTAAAATGCCTGCTATCCGGAAGTTAAGGTGTCTGAAATCCGGAATGCTACCACGTCAGAATTATACCATTCTGAAAGATTCTGGGATCTAGAATCAATGGACGGCTGAGTTCCAGAATGTCAGGGTTTCCAATCTCTAGAATCCTTGCATGTCTGAACTCGAGAGTCAATCAATATCCACATTCCAGGACTCTGGATGTCTGAAATATAGAAGCACCAAATGTCTGCATTCTAGAATCGGAATGTGGTAGAATTCTAGAATGCACAGCACGACAGAATTCTAAAGTCCTAAAATGCCTGCTATTCGGAAGTTAAGGTGTCTGACATCCAGAATGTTACTAGGTCAGCATTCTACCGTTCTGAGAGATTCTGGGTTCTAGAATCAATGGACGGCAGAGTTCTGGAATGTCACGGTGTCCAAACTCTAGAATCCTTCCGTGTCTGCACTCGAGAGTCATTCAATGTCCACATTCCAGAACTCTGGATGTCTGAAATATGGAAGCACCAAATGTCTGCATTCTTGAATCGGAATGTGGCGGAATTCTAGAATGCACAGCACGGCAGAATTCTAAAGTCCTAAAATGCCTGCTATCCGGAAGTTAAGGTGTCTGACATCAAGAATGCTACCAAGTCAGAATTGTGCGATTCTGAAAGATTCTGGGATCTAGAATCAATGGACGGCTGAGTTTCAGAATGTCAGGGTGGCAAAATTCTAGAATCCTTGTGTGTCTGAACTCGAGAGTCATTCAATATCCACATTCCAGAACTCTGGATGTCTGAATTATAGAAGCACCAAATGTCTGCATTCTAGAATCGGAATGTTGCGGAATTCTAGAATGCACAGCATGGCGGAATTTTAAAGTCCTAAAATGCCTGCTATACGGAAGTCAAGGTGTCTGACCTCCAGAATGTTACTAAGTCAGCATTCTACCGTTCTGAGAAATTCTGGGTTCAAGAATCAATGGATGGCAGAGTTCTGGAATGTCAGGGTGTTCAAACTCAAGAATACTTGCGTGTCTGAACTCGAGAGACATTCAATGTCCACATTCCGCATCACAGGGTGTCTGAATTCCAGAAGCACCAAATGTCTGCATTCTAGAATCGGAATGTGGCGGAATTCTAGAATGCACAGCACGTCGGAATTCTAAAGTCCCAAAATGCCTGCTATCCGGAAGTTAAGGTGTCTGAAATCCAGAATGCTACCACGTCAGAATTGTACCATTCTGAAAGATTCTGGGATCTAGAATCAATGGACGGCTGAGTTCCAGAATGTCAGGGTTTCCAATCTCTAGAATCCTTGCATGTCTGAACTCGAGAGTCATTCAATATCCACATTCCAGGACTCTGGATGTCTGAAATATAGAAGCACCAAATGTCTGCATTCTAGAATCGGAATGTGGTAGAATTCTAGAATGCACAGCACGACAGAATTCAAAAGTCCTAAAATGCCTGCTATTCGGAAGTTAAGGTGTCTGACATCCAGAATGTTACTAGGTCAGCATTCTACTGTTCTGAGAGATTCTGGGTTCTAGAATCAATGGACGGCAGAGTTCTGGAATGTCAGGGTGTCCAAACTCTAGAATCCTTCCGTGTCTGAACTCGAGAGTCCTTCAATGTCCACATTCCAGAACTCTGGATGTCTGAATTATAGAAGCACCAAATGTATGCATTCTAGAATCGGAATGTGGCGGAATTCTAGAATGCACAGCACGGTGGAATTCTAAAGTCCCAAAATGCCTGCTATCCGGAAATTAAGGTGTCTGACATCAAGAATGCTACCAAGTCAGAATTATACCATTCTAAAAGATTCTGGGATCTAGAATCAATGGACGGCTGAGTTCCAGAATGTCAGGGTGGCAAAAGTCTAGAATCCTTGCGTGTCTGAACTCGAGAGTCATTCAATGTCCACATTCCAGAACTCTGGATGTCTGAATTATAGAAGCGCCAAATGTCTGCATTCTAGAATCGGAATGTGGCGGAATTCTAGAATGCACAGCACGGAGGAATTCTAAAGTCCTAAAATGCCTGCTATTCGGAAGTTAAGGTGTCTGACATCCAGAATGTTTCTAGGTCAGCATTCTACCGTTCTGAGAGATTCTGGGTTCTAGAATCAATGGACGACAGAGATCTGGAATGTCAGGGTGTCCAAACTCTAGAATCCTTGCGTGTCTGAACTCGAGAGTCATTCAATGTCCACATTCCGGATCACAGGGTGTCTGAATTCCAGAAGCACCAAATGTCTGCATTCTATAATTGGAATGTGGTGGAATTATAGAATGCACAGCACGGCGGAATTCTAAAGTCCTAAAATGCCTGCTATCCGGAAGTTAACGTGTGTGACATCCAGAATGGTACCACATCAGAATTATACCATTCTGAAACATTCTGGGATCTAGAATCAATGGACGGCCGAGTTCCAGAATGTCAGGGTGGCAAAACTCTAGAATCCTTGCGTGTCTGAACTCGAGAGTCATTCAATGTCCACATTCCAGAACTCTGGATGTCTGAATTATAGAAGCACCAAATGTCTGCATTCTAGAATCGGAATGTGGCGGAATTCTAGAATTCACAGCACGGCGGAATTCTAAAGTCCTAAAATGCCTGCTATCCGGAAGTTAACGTGTCTGACATCAAGAATGCTACCAAGTCAGAATTATAACATTCTGAAACATTCTGGGATCTAGAATCAATGGACGGCTGAGTTCCAGAATGCGAGGGTGTCAAAACTCTAGAATCCTGGCGGGTCTGAACTCGAGAGTCATTCAATGTCCACATTCCAGAACTCTGGATGTCTGAAATATAGAAGCACCAAATGTCTGCATTCTAGAATCGGAATGTGGCGGAATTCTAGAATGCACAGCACAGCGGAATTTTAAAGTCCTAAAATGCCTGCTATACTGAAGTCAAGGTGTCTGACATCCAGAATGTTACTAAGTCAGCATTCTACCGTTCTGAGAAATTCTCGGTTCTATAATCAATGGATGGCAGAGTTCTGGAATGTCAGGGTGTTCAAACTCAAGAATACTTGCGTGTCTGAACTCGAGAGTCATTCAATGTCCACATTCCGCATCACAGGGTGTCTGAATTCTAGAAGCACCAAATGTCTGCATTCTAGAATCGGAATGTGGCGGAATTCTAGAATGCACAGCACAGCGGAATTCGAATGTCCTAAAATGCCAGCAATCCGGAAGTTAAGGTGTCTGACATCCAGAATGCTACCACGTCAGAATTATACCATTCTGAAACATTCTGGGATCTAGAATCAATGGACGGCTGAGTTCCAGAATGTCAGGGTGGCAAAACTCTAGAATCCTTGCGTGTCTGAACTCGAGAGTCATTCAGTGTCCACATTCCAGAACTCTGGATGTCTGAATTATAGAAGCACCAAATGTCTGCTTTCTAGAATCGGAATGTGGCGGAATTCTAGAATGCACAGCACGGCGGAAATCTAAAGTCCTAAAATGCCTGCTATCCGGAAGTTAATGTGTCTGACATCAAGAATGCTACCACGTCAGAATTATACCATTCTGAAACATTCTGTGATCTAGAATCAATGGACGGCTGAGTTCCAGAATGTCAGTGTGGCAAAACTCTAGAATCCTTGCGTGTCTGAACTCGAGAGTCATTCAATGTCCACATTCCAGAACTCTGGATGTCTGAATTATCGAAGCACCAAATGTCTGCATTCTAGAATCGGAATGTGGCGGAATTCTAGAATGCACAGCACGGCGGAATTCTAAAGTCCTAAAATGCCTGCTATCCGGAAGTTAAGGTGTCTGACATCAAGAATGCTACCAAGTCAGAATTATACCATTCTGAAAGATTCTGGGATCTAGAATCAATGGACGGCTGAGTTCCAGAATGTCATGGTGGCAAAATTCTAGAATCCTTGTGTGTCTGAACTCGAGAGTCATTCAATGTCCACATTCCAGAACTCTGGATGTCTGAATTATAGAAGCACCAAATGTCTGCATTCTAGAATCGGAATGTGGCGGAATACTAGAATGCACAGCACGGCGGAATTCTAAAGCCCTAAAATGCTTGCTATCCGGAAGTTAAGGTGTCTGATATCAAGAGTGCTACCAAGTCAGAATTATAACATTCTGAAAGATTCTGGGGTCTAGAATCAATGGACGGCTGAGTTCCAGAATGTCAGGGTGGCAAAACTCTAGAATCCTTGCCTGTCTGAACTCGAGAGTCATTCAATGTCCACATTCCAGAACTCTGGATGTCTGAAATATAGAAGCACCAAATGTCTGCATTCTAGAATCGGAATGTGGTGGAATTGTAGAATGCACAGCACGGCGGAATTTTAAAGTCCTAAAATGCCTGCTATACGGAAGTCAAGGTGTCTGACCTCCAGAATGTTACTAAGTCAGCATTCTACCGTTCTGAGAAATTCTGGGTTCTAGAATCAATGGATGGCAGAGTTCTGGAATGTCAGGGTGTTCAAACTCAAGAATACCTGCGTGTCTGAACTCGAGAGTCATTCAATGTCCACATTCCGCATCACAGGGTGTCTGAATTCCAGAAGCACCAAATGTCTGCATTCTAGAATCGGAATGTGGCGGAATTCTAGAATGCACAGCACGGCGGAATTCGAAAGTCCTAAAATGCCTGCTATCCGGAAGTTAAGGTGTCTGAAATCCAGAATGCTACCACGTCACAATTATACCATTCTGAAAGATTCTGGGATCTAGAATCAATGGACGGCTGAGTTCCAGAATGTCAGGGTTTCAAAACTCTAGAATCCTTGCATGTCTGAACTCGAGAGTCATTCAATATCCACATTCCAGGACTCTGGATGTCTGAAATATAGAAGCACCAAATGTCTGCATTCTAGAATCGGAATGTGGCGGAATTGTAGAATGCACAGCACGACAGAATTCTAAAGTCCTAAAATGCCTGCTATTCGGAAGTTAAGGTGTCTGACATCCAGAATGTTACTAGGTCAGCATTCTACCGTTCTGAGAGATTCTGGGTTCTAGAATCAATGGACGGCAGAGTTCTGGAATGTCAGGGTGTCCAAACTCTAGAATCCTTCCATGTCTGAACTCGAGAGTCATTCAATGTCCACATTCAAGAACTCTGGATGTCTGAAGTATAGAAGCACCAAATGTCTGCATTCTAGAATCGGAATGTGGCGGAATTCTAGAATGCACAGCACGGCGGAATTCTAAAGTCCTAAAATGCCTGCTATCCGGAAGTTAAGGTGTCTGACATCAAGAATGCTACCAAGTCAGAATTATACCATTCTGAAAGATTCTGGGATCTAGAATCAATGGACGGCTGAGTTCCAGAATGTCAGGGTGGCAAAACTCTGGAATGCTTGCCTGTCTGAACTCGAGAGTCTTTCAATGTCCACATTCCAGAACTCTGGATGTCTGAATTAGAGAAGCACCAAATGTCTGCATTCTAGAATCGGAATGTGGCGGAATACTAGAATGCACAGCACGGCGGAATTCTAAAGCCCTAAAATGCCTGCTATCCGGAAGTTAATGTGTCTGACATCAAGAGTGCTACCAAGTCAGAATTATAACATTCTGAAAGATTCTGGGATCTAGAATCAATGGACGGCTGAGTTCCAGAATGTCAGGGTGGCAAAACTCTAGAATCCTTGCCTGTCTGAACTCGAGAGTCATTCAATGTCCACATTCCAGAACTCTGGATGTCTGAAATATAGAAGCACCAAATGTCTGCATTCTAGAATCGGAATGTGGTAGAATTCTAGAATGCACAGCACGGAGGAATTTTAAAGTCCTAAAATGCCTGCTATACGGAAGTCAAGGTGTCTGACCTCCAGAATGTTACTAAGTCAGCATTCTACCGTTCTGAGAAATTCTGGGTTCTAGAATCAATGGATGGCAGAGTTCTGGAATGTCAGGGTGTTCAAACTGAAGAATACCTGCGTGTTTGAACTCGAGATTCATTCAATGTCCACATTCCGCATCACAGGGTGTCTGAATTCCAGAAGCACCAAATGTCTGCATTCTAGAATCGGAATGTGGCGGAATTCTAGAATGCACAGCACGGCGGAATTCTAAAGTCCTAAAATGCCTGCTATCCGGAAGTTAAGGTGTCTGAAATCCAGAATGCTACCACGTCAGAATTATACCATTCTGAAAGATTCTGGGATCTAGAATCAATGGACGGCTGAGTTCCAGAATGTCAGGGTTTCCAAACTCTAGAATCCTTGCATGTCTGAACTCGAGAGTCATTCAATATCCACATTCCAGGACTCTGGATGTCTGAAATATAGAAGCACCAAATGTCTGCATTCTAGTATCGGAATGTGGCGGAATTGTAGAATGCACAGCACGACAGAATTCTAAAGTCCTAAAATGCCTGCTATTCGGAAGTTAAGGTGTCTGACATCCAGAATGTTACTAGGTCAGCATTCTACCTTTCTGAGAGATTCTGGGTTCTAGAATCAATGGACGGCAGAGTTCTGGAATGTCAGGGTGTCCAAACTCTAGAATCCTTCCATGTCTGAACTCGAGAGTCATTCAATGTCCACATTCAAGAACTCTGGATGTCTGAATTATAGAAGCACCAAATGTCTGCATTCTAGAATCGGAATGTGGCGGAATTCTAGAATGCACAGCACGGCGGAATTCTAAAGTCCTAAAATGCCTGCTATCCGGAAGTTAAGGTGTCTGACATCAAGAATGCTACCAAGTCAGAATTATACCATTCTGAAAGATTCTGGGATCTAGAATCAATGGACGGCTGAGTTCCAGAATGTCAGGGTGGCAAAACTCTGGAATGCTTGCCTGTCTGAACTCGAGAGTCTTTCAATGTCCACATTCCAGAACTCTGGATGTCTGAATTATAGAAGCACCAAATGTCTGCATTCTAGAATCGGAATGTGGCGGAATACTAGAATGCACAGCACGGCGGAATTCTAAAGCCCTAAAATGCCTGCTATCCGGAAGTTAAGGTGTCTGACATCAAGAGTGCTACCAAGTCAGAATTATAACATTCTGAAAGATTCTGGGATCTAGAATCAATGGACGGCTGAGTTCCAGAATGTCAGGGTGGCAAAACTCTAGAATCCTTGCCTGTCTGAACTCGAGAGTCATTCAATGTCCACATTCCAGAACTCTGGATGTCTGAAATATAGAAGCACCAAATGTCTGCATTCTAGAATCGGAATGTGGCGGAATTGTAGAATGCACAGCACGGAGGAATTTTAAAGTCCTAAAATGCCTGCTATACGGAAGTCAAGGTGTCTGACCTCCAGAATGTTACTAAGACAGCATTCTACCGTTCTGAGAAATTCTGGGTTCTAGAATCAATGGATGGCAGAGTTCTGGAATGTCAGGGTGTTCAAACACAAGAATACTTGCGTGTCTGAACTCGAGAGTCATTCAATGTCCACATTCCGCATCACAGGGTGTCTGAATTCCAGAAGCACCAAATGTCTGCATTCTAGAATCGGAATGTGGCGGAATTCTAGAATGAACAGCACGGCGGAATTCTAAAGTCCTAAAATGCCTGCTATCCGGAAGTTAAGGTGTCTGACATCAAGAATGCTACCAAGTCAGAATTATACCATTCTGAAAGATTCTGGGATCTAGAATCATTGGACGGCTGAGTTCCAGAATGTCAGGGTGGCAAAACTCTAGAATGCTTGCCTGTCTGAACTCGAGAGTCTTTCAATGTCCACATTCCAGAACTCTGGATGTCTGAAATATAGAAGCACCAAATGTCTGCATTCTAGAATCGGAATGTGGCAGAATTCTAGAATGCACAGCACAGCGGAATTTTAAAGTCCTAAAATGCCTGCTATTCGGAAGTCAAGGTGTCTGACATCCAGAATGTTACTAAGTCAGCATTCTACCGTTCTGAGAGATTCTCGGTTCTAGAATCAATGGATGGCAGAGTTCTGGAATGTCAGGGTGTTCAAACTCAAGAATACTTGCGTGTCTGAACTCGAGAGTCATTCAATGTCCACATTCCGCATCACAGGGTGTCTGAATTCCAGAAGCACCAAATGTCTGCATTCTAGAATCGGAATGTGGCGGAATACTAGAATGCACAGCACGGCGGAATTCTAAAGCCCTAAAATGCTTGCTATCCGGAAGTTAAGGTGTCTGATATCAAGAGTGCTACCAAGTCAGAATTATAACATTCTGAAAGATTCTGGGGTCTAGAATCAATGGACGGCTGAGTTCCAGAATGTCAGGGTGGCAAAACTCTAGAATCCTTGCCTGTCTGAACTCGAGAGTCATTCAATGTCCACATTCCAGAACTCTGGATGTCTGAAATATAGAAGCACCAAATGTCTGCATTCTAGAATCGGAATGTGGTGGAATTGTAGAATGCACAGCACGGCGGAATTTTAAAGTCCTAAAATGCCTGCTATACGGAAGTCAAGGTGTCTGACCTCCAGAATGTTACTAAGTCAGCATTCTACCGTTCTGAGAAATTCTGGGTTCTAGAATCAATGGATGGCAGAGTTCTGGAATGTCAGGGTGTTCAAACTCAAGAATACCTGCGTGTCTGAACTCGAGAGTCATTCAATGTCCACATTCCGCATCACAGGGTGTCTGAATTCCAGAAGCACCAAATGTCTGCATTCTAGAATCGGAATGTGGCGGAATTCTAGAATGCACAGCACGGCGGAATTCGAAAGTCCTAAAATGCCTGCTATCCGGAAGTTAAGGTGTCTGAAATCCAGAATGCTACCACGTCACAATTATACCATTCTGAAAGATTCTGGGATCTAGAATCAATGGACGGCTGAGTTCCAGAATGTCAGGGTTTCAAAACTCTAGAATCCTTGCATGTCTGAACTCGAGAGTCATTCAATATCCACATTCCAGGACTCTGGATGTCTGAAATATAGAAGCACCAAATGTCTGCATTCTAGAATCGGAATGTGGCGGAATTGTAGAATGCACAGCACGACAGAATTCTAAAGTCCTAAAATGCCTGCTATTCGGAAGTTAAGGTGTCTGACATCCAGAATGTTACTAGGTCAGCATTCTACCGTTCTGAGAGATTCTGGGTTCTAGAATCAATGGACGGCAGAGTTCTGGAATGTCAGGGTGTCCAAACTCTAGAATCCTTCCATGTCTGAACTCGAGAGTCATTCAATGTCCACATTCAAGAACTCTGGATGTCTGAAGTATAGAAGCACCAAATGTCTGCATTCTAGAATCGGAATGTGGCGGAATTCTAGAATGCACAGCACGGCGGAATTCTAAAGTCCTAAAATGCCTGCTATCCGGAAGTTAAGGTGTCTGACATCAAGAATGCTACCAAGTCAGAATTATACCATTCTGAAAGATTCTGGGATCTAGAATCAATGGACGGCTGAGTTCCAGAATGTCAGGGTGGCAAAACTCTGGAATGCTTGCCTGTCTGAACTCGAGAGTCTTTCAATGTCCACATTCCAGAACTCTGGATGTCTGAATTAGAGAAGCACCAAATGTCTGCATTCTAGAATCGGAATGTGGCGGAATACTAGAATGCACAGCACGGCGGAATTCTAAAGCCCTAAAATGCCTGCTATCCGGAAGTTAATGTGTCTGACATCAAGAGTGCTACCAAGTCAGAATTATAACATTCTGAAAGATTCTGGGATCTAGAATCAATGGACGGCTGAGTTCCAGAATGTCAGGGTGGCAAAACTCTAGAATCCTTGCCTGTCTGAACTCGAGAGTCATTCAATGTCCACATTCCAGAACTCTGGATGTCTGAAATATAGAAGCACCAAATGTCTGCATTCTAGAATCGGAATGTGGTAGAATTCTAGAATGCACAGCACGGAGGAATTTTAAAGTCCTAAAATGCCTGCTATACGGAAGTCAAGGTGTCTGACCTCCAGAATGTTACTAAGTCAGCATTCTACCGTTCTGAGAAATTCTGGGTTCTAGAATCAATGGATGGCAGAGTTCTGGAATGTCAGGGTGTTCAAACTGAAGAATACCTGCGTGTTTGAACTCGAGATTCATTCAATGTCCACATTCCGCATCACAGGGTGTCTGAATTCCAGAAGCACCAAATGTCTGCATTCTAGAATCGGAATGTGGCGGAATTCTAGAATGCACAGCACGGCGGAATTCTAAAGTCCTAAAATGCCTGCTATCCGGAAGTTAAGGTGTCTGAAATCCAGAATGCTACCACGTCAGAATTATACCATTCTGAAAGATTCTGGGATCTAGAATCAATGGACGGCTGAGTTCCAGAATGTCAGGGTTTCCAAACTCTAGAATCCTTGCATGTCTGAACTCGAGAGTCATTCAATATCCACATTCCAGGACTCTGGATGTCTGAAATATAGAAGCACCAAATGTCTGCATTCTAGAATCGGAATGTGGCGGAATTGTAGAATGCACAGCACGACAGAATTCTAAAGTCCTAAAATGCCTGCTATTCGGAAGTTAAGGTGTCTGACATCCAGAATGTTACTAGGTCAGCATTCTACCTTTCTGAGAGATTCTGGGTTCTAGAATCAATGGACGGCAGAGTTCTGGAATGTCAGGGTGTCCAAACTCTAGAATCCTTCCATGTCTGAACTCGAGAGTCATTCAATGTCCACATTCAAGAACTCTGGATGTCTGAATTATAGAAGCACCAAATGTCTGCATTCTAGAATCGGAATGTGGCGGAATTCTAGAATGCACAGCACGGCGGAATTCTAAAGTCCTAAAATGCCTGCTATCCGGAAGTTAAGGTGTCTGACATCAAGAATGCTACCAAGTCAGAATTATACCATTCTGAAAGATTCTGGGATCTAGAATCAATGGACGGCTGAGTTCCAGAATGTCAGGGTGGCAAAACTCTGGAATGCTTGCCTGTCTGAACTCGAGAGTCTTTCAATGTCCACATTCCAGAACTCTGGATGTCTGAATTATAGAAGCACCAAATGTCTGCATTCTAGAATCGGAATGTGGCGGAATACTAGAATGCACAGCACGGCGGAATTCTAAAGCCCTAAAATGCCTGCTATCCGGAAGTTAAGGTGTCTGACATCAAGAGTGCTACCAAGTCAGAATTATAACATTCTGAAAGATTCTGGGATCTAGAATCAATGGACGGCTGAGTTCCAGAATGTCAGGGTGGCAAAACTCTAGAATCCTTGCCTGTCTGAACTCGAGAGTCATTCAATGTCCACATTCCAGAACTCTGGATGTCTGAAATATAGAAGCACCAAATGTCTGCATTCTAGAATCGGAATGTGGCGGAATTGTAGAATGCACAGCACGGAGGAATTTTAAAGTCCTAAAATGCCTGCTATACGGAAGTCAAGGTGTCTGACCTCCAGAATGTTACTAAGACAGCATTCTACCGTTCTGAGAAATTCTGGGTTCTAGAATCAATGGATGGCAGAGTTCTGGAATGTCAGGGTGTTCAAACACAAGAATACTTGCGTGTCTGAACTCGAGAGTCATTCAATGTCCACATTCCGCATCACAGGGTGTCTGAATTCCAGAAGCACCAAATGTCTGCATTCTAGAATCGGAATGTGGCGGAATTCTAGAATGAACAGCACGGCGGAATTCTAAAGTCCTAAAATGCCTGCTATCCGGAAGTTAAGGTGTCTGACATCAAGAATGCTACCAAGTCAGAATTATACCATTCTGAAAGATTCTGGGATCTAGAATCATTGGACGGCTGAGTTCCAGAATGTCAGGGTGGCAAAACTCTAGAATGCTTGCCTGTCTGAACTCGAGAGTCTTTCAATGTCCACATTCCAGAACTCTGGATGTCTGAAATATAGAAGCACCAAATGTCTGCATTCTAGAATCGGAATGTGGCAGAATTCTAGAATGCACAGCACAGCGGAATTTTAAAGTCCTAAAATGCCTGCTATTCGGAAGTCAAGGTGTCTGACATCCAGAATGTTACTAAGTCAGCATTCTACCGTTCTGAGAGATTCTCGGTTCTAGAATCAATGGATGGCAGAGTTCTGGAATGTCAGGGTGTTCAAACTCAAGAATACTTGCGTGTCTGAACTCGAGAGTCATTCAATGTCCACATTCCGCATCACAGGGTGTCTGAATTCCAGAAGCACCAAATGTCTGCATTCTAGAATCGGAATGTGGCGGAATACTAGAATGCACAGCACGGCGGAATTCTAAAGCCCTAAAATGCTTGCTATCCGGAAGTTAAGGTGTCTGATATCAAGAGTGCTACCAAGTCAGAATTATAACATTCTGAAAGATTCTGGGGTCTAGAATCAATGGACGGCTGAGTTCCAGAATGTCAGGGTGGCAAAACTCTAGAATCCTTGCCTGTCTGAACTCGAGAGTCATTCAATGTCCACATTCCAGAACTCTGGATGTCTGAAATATAGAAGCACCAAATGTCTGCATTCTAGAATCGGAATGTGGTGGAATTGTAGAATGCACAGCACGGCGGAATTTTAAAGTCCTAAAATGCCTGCTATACGGAAGTCAAGGTGTCTGACCTCCAGAATGTTACTAAGTCAGCATTCTACCGTTCTGAGAAATTCTGGGTTCTAGAATCAATGGATGGCAGAGTTCTGGAATGTCAGGGTGTTCAAACTCAAGAATACCTGCGTGTCTGAACTCGAGAGTCATTCAATGTCCACATTCCGCATCACAGGGTGTCTGAATTCCAGAAGCACCAAATGTCTGCATTCTAGAATCGGAATGTGGCGGAATTCTAGAATGCACAGCACGGCGGAATTCGAAAGTCCTAAAATGCCTGCTATCCGGAAGTTAAGGTGTCTGAAATCCAGAATGCTACCACGTCACAATTATACCATTCTGAAAGATTCTGGGATCTAGAATCAATGGACGGCTGAGTTCCAGAATGTCAGGGTTTCAAAACTCTAGAATCCTTGCATGTCTGAACTCGAGAGTCATTCAATATCCACATTCCAGGACTCTGGATGTCTGAAATATAGAAGCACCAAATGTCTGCATTCTAGAATCGGAATGTGGCGGAATTGTAGAATGCACAGCACGACAGAATTCTAAAGTCCTAAAATGCCTGCTATTCGGAAGTTAAGGTGTCTGACATCCAGAATGTTACTAGGTCAGCATTCTACCGTTCTGAGAGATTCTGGGTTCTAGAATCAATGGACGGCAGAGTTCTGGAATGTCAGGGTGTCCAAACTCTAGAATCCTTCCATGTCTGAACTCGAGAGTCATTCAATGTCCACATTCAAGAACTCTGGATGTCTGAAGTATAGAAGCACCAAATGTCTGCATTCTAGAATCGGAATGTGGCGGAATTCTAGAATGCACAGCACGGCGGAATTCTAAAGTCCTAAAATGCCTGCTATCCGGAAGTTAAGGTGTCTGACATCAAGAATGCTACCACGTCAGAATTATACCATTCTGAAAGATTCTGGGATCTAGAATCAATGGACGGCTGAGTTCCAGAATGTCAGGGTGGCAAAACTCTGGAATGCTTGCCTGTCTGAACTCGAGAGTCTTTCAATGTCCACATTCCAGAACTCTGGATGTCTGAATTAGAGAAGCACCAAATGTCTGCATTCTAGAATCGGAATGTGGCGGAATACTAGAATGCACAGCACGGCGGAATTCTAAAGCCCTAAAATGCCTGCTATCCGGAAGTTAATGTGTCTGACATCAAGAGTGCTACCAAGTCAGAATTATAACATTCTGAAAGATTCTGGGATCTAGAATCAATGGACGGCTGAGTTCCAGAATGTCAGGGTGGCAAAACTCTAGAATCCTTGCCTGTCTGAACTCGAGAGTCATTCAATGTCCACATTCCAGAACTCTGGATGTCTGAAATATAGAAGCACCAAATGTCTGCATTCTAGAATCGGAATGTGGTAGAATTCTAGAATGCACAGCACGGAGGAATTTTAAAGTCCTAAAATGCCTGCTATACGGAAGTCAAGGTGTCTGACCTCCAGAATGTTACTAAGTCAGCATTCTACCGTTCTGAGAAATTCTGGGTTCTAGAATCAATGGATGGCAGAGTTCTGGAATGTCAGGGTGTTCAAACTGAAGAATACCTGCGTGTTTGAACTCGAGATTCATTCAATGTCCACATTCCGCATCACAGGGTGTCTGAATTCCAGAAGCACCAAATGTCTGCATTCTAGAATCGGAATGTGGCGGAATTCTAGAATGCACAGCACGGCGGAATTCTAAAGTCCTAAAATGCCTGCTATCCGGAAGTTAAGGTGTCTGAAATCCAGAATGCTACCACGTCAGAATTATACCATTCTGAAAGATTCTGGGATCTAGAATCAATGGACGGCTGAGTTCCAGAATGTCAGGGTTTCCAAACTCTAGAATCCTTGCATGTCTGAACTCGAGAGTCATTCAATATCCACATTCCAGGACTCTGGATGTCTGAAATATAGAAGCACCAAATGTCTGCATTCTAGAATCGGAATGTGGCGGAATTGTAGAATGCACAGCACGACAGAATTCTAAAGTCCTAAAATGCCTGCTATTCGGAAGTTAAGGTGTCTGACATCCAGAATGTTACTAGGTCAGCATTCTACCTTTCTGAGAGATTCTGGGTTCTAGAATCAATGGACGGCAGAGTTCTGGAATGTCAGGGTGTCCAAACTCTAGAATCCTTCCATGTCTGAACTCGAGAGTCATTCAATGTCCACATTCAAGAACTCTGGATGTCTGAATTATAGAAGCACCAAATGTCTGCATTCTAGAATCGGAATGTGGCGGAATTCTAGAATGCACAGCACGGCGGAATTCTAAAGTCCTAAAATGCCTGCTATCCGGAAGTTAAGGTGTCTGACATCAAGAATGCTACCAAGTCAGAATTATACCATTCTGAAAGATTCTGGGATCTAGAATCAATGGACGGCTGAGTTCCAGAATGTCAGGGTGGCAAAACTCTGGAATGCTTGCCTGTCTGAACTCGAGAGTCTTTCAATGTCCACATTCCAGAACTCTGGATGTCTGAATTATAGAAGCACCAAATGTCTGCATTCTAGAATCGGAATGTGGCGGAATACTAGAATGCACAGCACGGCGGAATTCTAAAGCCCTAAAATGCCTGCTATCCGGAAGTTAAGGTGTCTGACATCAAGAGTGCTACCAAGTCAGAATTATAACATTCTGAAAGATTCTGGGATCTAGAATCAATGGACGGCTGAGTTCCAGAATGTCAGGGTGGCAAAACTCTAGAATCCTTGCCTGTCTGAACTCGAGAGTCATTCAATGTCCACATTCCAGAACTCTGGATGTCTGAAATATAGAAGCACCAAATGTCTGCATTCTAGAATCGGAATGTGGCGGAATTGTAGAATGCACAGCACGGAGGAATTTTAAAGTCCTAAAATGCCTGCTATACGGAAGTCAAGGTGTCTGACCTCCAGAATGTTACTAAGACAGCATTCTACCGTTCTGAGAAATTCTGGGTTCTAGAATCAATGGATGGCAGAGTTCTGGAATGTCAGGGTGTTCAAACACAAGAATACTTGCGTGTCTGAACTCGAGAGTCATTCAATGTCCACATTCCGCATCACAGGGTGTCTGAATTCCAGAAGCACCAAATGTCTGCATTCTAGAATCGGAATGTGGCGGAATTCTAGAATGCACAGCACGGCGGAATTCGAAAGTCCTAAAATGCCTGCTATCCGGAAGTTAAGGTGTCTGAAATCCAGAATGCTACCACGTCACAATTATACCATTCTGAAAGATTCTGGGATCTAGAATCAATGGACGGCTGAGTTCCAGAATGTCAGGGTTTCAAAACTCTAGAATCCTTGCATGTCTGAACTCGAGAGTCATTCAATATCCACATTCCAGGACTCTGGATGTCTGAAATATAGAAGCACCAAATGTCTGCATTCTAGAATCGGAATGTGGCGGAATTGTAGAATGCACAGCACGACAGAATTCTAAAGTCCTAAAATGCCTGCTATTCGGAAGTTAAGGTGTCTGACATCCAGAATGTTACTAGGTCAGCATTCTACCGTTCTGAGAGATTCTGGGTTCTAGAATCAATGGACGGCAGAGTTCTGGAATGTCAGGGTGTCCAAACTCTAGAATCCTTCCATGTCTGAACTCGAGAGTCATTCAATGTCCACATTCAAGAACTCTGGATGTCTGAAGTATAGAAGCACCAAATGTCTGCATTCTAGAATCGGAATGTGGCGGAATTCTAGAATGCACAGCACGGCGGAATTCTAAAGTCCTAAAATGCCTGCTATCCGGAAGTTAAGGTGTCTGACATCAAGAATGCTACCAAGTCAGAATTATACCATTCTGAAAGATTCTGGGATCTAGAATCAATGGACGGCTGAGTTCCAGAATGTCAGGGTGGCAAAACTCTGGAATGCTTGCCTGTCTGAACTCGAGAGTCTTTCAATGTCCACATTCCAGAACTCTGGATGTCTGAATTAGAGAAGCACCAAATGTCTGCATTCTAGAATCGGAATGTGGCGGAATACTAGAATGCACAGCACGGCGGAATTCTAAAGCCCTAAAATGCCTGCTATCCGGAAGTTAATGTGTCTGACATCAAGAGTGCTACCAAGTCAGAATTATAACATTCTGAAAGATTCTGGGATCTAGAATCAATGGACGGCTGAGTTCCAGAATGTCAGGGTGGCAAAACTCTAGAATCCTTGCCTGTCTGAACTCGAGAGTCATTCAATGTCCACATTCCAGAACTCTGGATGTCTGAAATATAGAAGCACCAAATGTCTGCATTCTAGAATCGGAATGTGGTAGAATTCTAGAATGCACAGCACGGAGGAATTTTAAAGTCCTAAAATGCCTGCTATACGGAAGTCAAGGTGTCTGACCTCCAGAATGTTACTAAGTCAGCATTCTACCGTTCTGAGAAATTCTGGGTTCTAGAATCAATGGATGGCAGAGTTCTGGAATGTCAGGGTGTTCAAACTGAAGAATACCTGCGTGTTTGAACTCGAGATTCATTCAATGTCCACATTCCGCATCACAGGGTGTCTGAATTCCAGAAGCACCAAATGTCTGCATTCTAGAATCGGAATGTGGCGGAATTCTAGAATGCACAGCACGGCGGAATTCTAAAGTCCTAAAATGCCTGCTATCCGGAAGTTAAGGTGTCTGAAATCCAGAATGCTACCACGTCAGAATTATACCATTCTGAAAGATTCTGGGATCTAGAATCAATGGACGGCTGAGTTCCAGAATGTCAGGGTTTCCAAACTCTAGAATCCTTGCATGTCTGAACTCGAGAGTCATTCAATATCCACATTCCAGGACTCTGGATGTCTGAAATATAGAAGCACCAAATGTCTGCATTCTAGAATCGGAATGTGGCGGAATTGTAGAATGCACAGCACGACAGAATTCTAAAGTCCTAAAATGCCTGCTATTCGGAAGTTAAGGTGTCTGACATCCAGAATGTTACTAGGTCAGCATTCTACCTTTCTGAGAGATTCTGGGTTCTAGAATCAATGGACGGCAGAGTTCTGGAATGTCAGGGTGTCCAAACTCTAGAATCCTTCCATGTCTGAACTCGAGAGTCATTCAATGTCCACATTCAAGAACTCTGGATGTCTGAATTATAGAAGCACCAAATGTCTGCATTCTAGAATCGGAATGTGGCGGAATTCTAGAATGCACAGCACGGCGGAATTCTAAAGTCCTAAAATGCCTGCTATCCGGAAGTTAAGGTGTCTGACATCAAGAATGCTACCAAGTCAGAATTATACCATTCTGAAAGATTCTGGGATCTAGAATCAATGGACGGCTGAGTTCCAGAATGTCAGGGTGGCAAAACTCTGGAATGCTTGCCTGTCTGAACTCGAGAGTCTTTCAATGTCCACATTCCAGAACTCTGGATGTCTGAATTATAGAAGCACCAAATGTCTGCATTCTAGAATCGGAATGTGGCGGAATACTAGAATGCACAGCACGGCGGAATTCTAAAGCCCTAAAATGCCTGCTATCCGGAAGTTAAGGTGTCTGACATCAAGAGTGCTACCAAGTCAGAATTATAACATTCTGAAAGATTCTGGGATCTAGAATCAATGGACGGCTGAGTTCCAGAATGTCAGGGTGGCAAAACTCTAGAATCCTTGCCTGTCTGAACTCGAGAGTCATTCAATGTCCACATTCCAGAACTCTGGATGTCTGAAATATAGAAGCACCAAATGTCTGCATTCTAGAATTGGAATGTGGCGGAATTGTAGAATGCACAGCACGGAGGAATTTTAAAGTCCTAAAATGCCTGCTATACGGAAGTCAAGGTGTCTGACCTCCAGAATGTTACTAAGACAGCATTCTACCGTTCTGAGAAATTCTGGGTTCTAGAATCAATGGATGGCAGAGTTCTGGAATGTCAGGGTGTTCAAACACAAGAATACTTGCGTGTCTGAACTCGAGAGTCATTCAATGTCCACATTCCGCATCACAGGGTGTCTGAATTCCAGAAGCACCAAATGTCTGCATTCTAGAATCGGAATGTGGCGGAATTCTAGAATGAACAGCACGGCGGAATTCTAAAGTCCTAAAATGCCTGCTATCCGGAAGTTAAGGTGTCTGACATCAAGAATGCTACCAAGTCAGAATTATACCATTCTGAAAGATTCTGGGATCTAGAATCATTGGACGGCTGAGTTCCAGAATGTCAGGGTGGCAAAACTCTAGAATGCTTGCCTGTCTGAACTCGAGAGTCTTTCAATGTCCACATTCCAGAACTCTGGATGTCTGAAATATAGAAGCACCAAATGTCTGCATTCTAGAATCGGAATGTGGCAGAATTCTAGAATGCACAGCACAGCGGAATTTTAAAGTCCTAAAATGCCTGCTATTCGGAAGTCAAGGTGTCTGACATCCAGAATGTTACTAAGTCAGCATTCTACCGTTCTGAGAGATTCTCGGTTCTAGAATCAATGGATGGCAGAGTTCTGGAATGTCAGGGTGTTCAAACTCAAGAATACTTGCGTGTCTGAACTCGAGAGTCATTCAATGTCCACATTCCGCATCACAGGTGTCTGAATTCCAGAAGCACCAAATGTCTGCATTCTAGAATCGGAATGTGGCGGAATTCTAGAATGCACAGCACGGCGGAATTCGAAAGTCCTAAAATGCCTGCTATCCGGAAGTTAAGGTGTCTGAAATCCGGAATGCTACCACGTCAGAATTATACCATTCTGAAAGATTCTGGGATCTAGAATCAATGGACGGCTGAGTTCCAGAATGTCAGGGTTTCCAATCTCTAGAATCCTTGCATGTCTGAACTCGAGAGTCAATCAATATCCACATTCCAGGACTCTGGATGTCTGTAATATAGAAGCACCAAATGTCTGCATTCTAGAATCGGAATGTGGTAGAATTCTAGAATGCACAGCACGACAGAATTCTAAAGTCCTAAAATGCCTGCTATTCGGAAGTTAAGGTGTCTGACATCCAGAATGTTACTAGGTCAGCATTCTACCGTTCTGAGAGATTCTGGGTTCTAGAATCAATGGACGGCAGAGTTCTGGAATGTCAGGGTGTCCAAACTCTAGAATCCTTCCGTGTCTGAACTCGAGAGTCATTCAATGTCCACATTCCAGAACTCTGGATGTCTGAATTATAGAAGCACCAAATGTCTGCATTCTTGAATCGGAATGTGGCGGAATTCTAGAATGCACAGCACGGCAGAATTCTAAAGTCCTAAAATGCCTGCTATCCGGAAGTTAAGGTGTCTGAAATCCGGAATGCTACCACGTCAGAATTATACCATTCTGAAAGATTCTGGGATCTAGAATCAATGGACGGCTGAGTTTCAGAATGTCAGGGTGGCAAAATTCTAGAATCCTTGTGTGTCTGAACTCAACAGTCATTCAATATCCACATTCCAGAACTCTGGATGTCTGAATTATAGAAGCACCAAATGTCTGCATTCTAGAATCGGAATGTGGCGGAATACTAGAATGCACAGCACGGCGGAATTCTAAAGCCCTAAAATGCCTGCTATCCGGAAGTTAATGTGTCTGACATCAAGAGTGCTACCAAGTCAGAATTATAACATTCTGAAAGATTCTGGGATCTAGAATCAATGGACGGCTGAGTTCCAGAATGTCAGGGTGGCAAAACTCTAGAATCCTTGCCTGTCTGAACTCGAGAGTCATTCAATGTCCACATTCCAGAACTCTGGATGTCTGAAATATAGAAGCACCAAATGTCTGCATTCTAGAATCGGAATGTGGCGGATTGTAGAATGCACAGCACGGCGGAATTTTAAAGTCCTAAAATGCCTGCTATACGGAAGTCAAGGTGTCTGACATCCAGAATGTTACTAAGACAGCATTCTACCGTTCTGAGAAATTCTGGTTTCTAGAATCAATGGATGGCAGAGTTCTGGAATGTCAGGGTGTTCAAACTCAAGAATACTTGCGTGTCTGAACTCGAGAGTCATTCAATGTCCACATTCCGCATCACAGGGTGTCTGAATTCCAGAAGCACCAAATGTCTGCATTCTAGAATCGGAATGTGGCGGAATTCTAGAATGCAGAGCATGGCGGAATTCGAATGTCCTAAAATGCCTGCTATCCGGAAGTTAAGGTGTCTGAAATCCAGAATGCTACCACGTCAGAATTATACCATTCTGAAAGATTCTGGGATCTAGAATCAATGGACGGCTGAGTTCCAGAATGTCAGGGTTTCCAAACTCTAGAATCCTTGCATGTCTGAACTCGAGAGTCATTCAATATCCACATTCCAGGACTCTGGATGTCTGAAATATAGAAGCACCAAATGTCTGCATTCTAGAATCGGAATGTGGCGGAATTGTAGAATGCACAGCACGACAGAATTCTAAAGTCCTAAAATGCCTGCTATTCGGAAGTTAAGGTGTCTGACATCCAGAATGTTACTAGGTCAGCACTCTACCGTTCTGAGAGATTCTGGGTTCTAGAATCAATGGACGGCAGAGTTCTGGAATGTCAGGGTGTCCAAACTCTAGAATCCTTCCGTGTCTGAACTCGAGAGTCATTCAATGTCCACATTCCAGAACTCTGGATGTCTGAATTATAGAAGCACCAAATGTCTGCATTCTAGAATCGGAATGTGGCGGAATTCTAGAATGCACAGCACGGCGGAATTCTAAAGTCCTAAAATGCCTGCTATCCGGAAGTTAAGGTGTCTGACATCAAGAATGCTACCAAGTCAGAATTATACCATTCTGAAAGATTCTGGGATCTAGAATCAATGGACGGCTGAGTTCCAGAATGTCAGGGTGGCAAAACTCTGGAATGCTTGCCTGTCTGAACTCGAGAGTCTTTCAATGTCCACATTCCAGAACTCTGGATGTCTGAAATATAGAAGCACCAAATGTCTGCATTCTAGAATCGGAATGTGGCAGAATTCTAGAATGCACAGCAAGGCGGAATTTTAAAGTCCTAAAATGCCTGCTATTCGGAAGTCAAGGTGTCTGACATCCAGAATGTTACTAAGTCAGCATTCTACCGTTCTGAGAGATTCTGGGTTCTAGAATCAATGGATGGCAGAGTTCTGGAATGTCAGGGTGTTCAAACTCCAGAATACTTGCGTGTCTGAACTCGAGAGTCATTCAATGTCCACATTCCGCATCACAGGGTGTCTGAATTCCAGAAGCACCAAATGTCTGCATTCTAGAATCGGAATGTGGCGGAATTCTAGAATGCACAGCACGGCGGAATTCGAAAGTCCTAAAATGCCTGCTATCCGGAAGTTAAGGTGTCTGAAATCCGGAATGCTACCACGTCAGAATTATACCATTCTGAAAGATTCTGGGATCTAGAATCAATGGACGGCTGAGTTCCAGAATGTCAGGGTTTCCAATCTCTAGAATCCTTGCATGTCTGAACTCGAGAGTCAATCAATATCCACATTCCAGGACTCTGGATGTCTGAAATATAGAAGCACCAAATGTCTGCATTCTAGAATCGGAATGTGGTAGAATTCTAGAATGCACAGCACGACAGAATTCTAAAGTCCTAAAATGCCTGCTATTCGGAAGTTAAGGTGTCTGACATCTAGAATGTTACTAGGTCAACATTCTACCGTTCTGAGAGATTCTGGGTTCTAGAATCAATGGACGGCAGAGTTCTGGAATGTCAGGGTGTCCAAACTCTAGAATCCTTCCGTGTCTGAACTCGAGAGTCATTCAATGTCCACATTCCAGAACTCTGGATGTCTGAATTATAGAAGCACCAAATGTCTGCATTCTTGAATCGGAATGTGGCGGAATTCTAGAATGCACAGCACGGCAGAATTCTAAAGTACTAAAATGCCTGCTATCCGGAAGTTAAGGTGTCTGACATCAAGAATGCTACCAAGTCAGAATTATACCATTCTGAAAGATTCTGGGATCTAGAATCAATGGACGGCTGAGTTTCAGAATGTCAGGGTGGCAAAATTCTAGAATCCTTGTGTGTCTGAACTCGAGAGTCATTCAATATCCACATTCCAGAACTCTGGATGTCTGAATTATAGAAGCACCAAATGTCTGCATTCTAGAATCGGAATGTGGCGGAATACTAGAATGCACAGCACGGCGGAATTCTAAAGTCCTAAAATGCCTGCTATCCGGAAGTAAAGGTGTCTGACATCAAGAATGCTACCAAGTCAGAATTATACCATTCTGAAAGATTCTGGGATCTAGAATCAATGGACGGCTGAGTTCCAGAATGTCAGGGTGGCAAAACTCTAGAATGCTTGCCTGTCTGAACTCGAGAGTCTTTCAATGTCCACATTCCAGAACTCTGGATGTCTGAAATATAGAAGCACCAAATGTCTGCATTCTAGAATCGGAATGTGGCAGAATTCTAGAATGCACAGCACAGCGGAATTTTAAAGTCCTAAAATGCCTGCTATTCGGAAGTCAAGGTGTCTGACCTCCAGAATGTTACTAAGTCAGCATTCTACCGTTCTGAGAGATTCTCGGTTCTAGAATCAATGGATGGCAGAGTTCTGGAATGTCAGGGTGTTCAAACTCAAGAATACTTGCGTGTCTGAACTCGAGAGTCATTCAATGTCCACATTCCGCATCACAGGGTGTCTGAATTCCAGAAGCACCAAATGTCTGCATTCTAGAATCGGAATGTGGCGGAATTCTAGAATGCACAGCACGGCGGAATTCGAAAGTCCTAAAATGCCTGCTATCCGGAAGTTAAGGTGTCTGAAATCCGGAATGCTACCACGTCAGAATTATACCATTCTGAAAGATTCTGGGATCTAGAATCAATGGACGGCTGAGTTCCAGAATGTCAGGGTTTCCAATCTCTAGAATCCTTGCATGTCTGAACTCGAGAGTCAATCAATATCCACATTCCAGGACTCTGGATGTCTGTAATATAGAAGCACCAAATGTCTGCATTCTAGAATCGGAATGTGGTAGAATTCTAGAATGCACAGCACGACAGAATTCTAAAGTCCTAAAATGCCTGCTATTCGGAAGTTAAGGTGTCTGACATCCAGAATGTTACTAGGTCAGCATTCTACCGTTCTGAGAGATTCTGGGTTCTAGAATCAATGGACGGCAGAGTTCTGGAATGTCAGGGTGTCCAAACTCTAGAATCCTTCCGTGTCTGAACTCGAGAGTCATTCAATGTCCACATTCCAGAACTCTGGATGTCTGAATTATAGAAGCACCAAATGTCTGCATTCTTGAATCGGAATGTGGCGGAATTCTAGAATGCACAGCACGGCAGAATTCTAAAGTCCTAAAATGCCTGCTATCCGGAAGTTAAGGTGTCTGAAATCCGGAATGCTACCACGTCAGAATTATACCATTCTGAAAGATTCTGGGATCTAGAATCAATGGACGGCTGAGTTTCAGAATGTCAGGGTGGCAAAATTCTAGAATCCTTGTGTGTCTGAACTCGAGAGTCATTCAATATCCACATTCCAGAACTCTGGATGTCTGAATTATAGAAGCACCAAATGTCTGCATTCTAGAATCGGAATGTGGCGGATTGTAGAATGCACAGCACGGCGGAATTTTAAAGTCCTAAAATGCCTGCTATACGGAAGTCAAGGTGTCTGACATCCAGAATGTTACTAAGACAGCATTCTACCGTTCTGAGAAATTCTGGTTTCTAGAATCAATGGATGGCAGAGTTCTGGAATGTCAGGGTGTTCAAACTCAAGAATACTTGCGTGTCTGAACTCGAGAGTCATTCAATGTCCACATTCCGCATCACAGGGTGTCTGAATTCCAGAAGCACCAAATGTCTGCATTCTAGAATCGGAATGTGGCGGAATTCTAGAATGCAGAGCACGGCGGAATTCGAATGTCCTAAAATGCCTGCTATCCGGAAGTTAAGGTGTCTGAAATCCAGAATGCTACCATGTCAGAATTATACCATTCTGAAAGATTCTGGGATCTAGAATCAATGGACGGCTGAGTTCCAGAATGTCAGGGTTTCCAAACTCTAGAATCCTTGCATGTCTGAACTCGAGAGTCATTCAATATCCACATTCCAGGACTCTGGATGTCTGAAATATAGAAGCACCAAATGTCTGCATTCTAGAATCGGAATGTGGCGGAATTGTAGAATGCACAGCACGACAGAATTCTAAAGTCCTAAAATGCCTGCTATTCGGAAGTTAAGGTGTCTGACATCCAGAATGTTACTAGGTCAGCACTCTACCGTTCTGAGAGATTCTGGGTTCTAGAATCAATGGACGGCAGAGTTCTGGAATGTCAGGGTGTCCAAACTCTAGAATCCTTCCTTGTCTGAACTCGAGAGTCATTCAATGTCCACATTCCAGAACTCTGGATGTCTGAATTATAGAAGCACCAAATGTCTGCATTCTAGAATCGGAATGTGGCGGAATTCTAGAATGCACAGCACGGCGGAATTCTAAAGTCCTAAAATGCCTGCTATCCGGAAGTTAAGGTGTCTGACATCAAGAATGCTACCAAGTCAGAATTATACCATTCTGAAAGATTCTGGGATCTAGAATCAATGGACGGCTGAGTTCCAGAATGTCAGGGTGGCAAAACTCTGGAATGCTTGCCTGTCTGAACTCGAGAGTCTTTCAATGTCCACATTCCAGAACTCTGGATGTCTGAAATATAGAAGCACCAAATGTCTGCATTCTAGAATCGGAATGTGGCAGAATTCTAGAATGCACAGCAAGGCGGAATTTTAAAGTCCTAAAATGCCTGCTATTCGGAAGTCAAGGTGTCTGACATCCAGAATGTTACTAAGTCAGCATTCTACCGTTCTGAGAGATTCTGGGTTCTAGAATCAATGGATGGCAGAGTTCTGGAATGTCAGGGTGTTCAAACTCCAGAATACTTGCGTGTCTGAACTCGTGAGTCATTCAATGTCCACATTCCGCATCACAGGGTGTCTGAATTCCAGAAGCACCAAATGTCTGCATTCTAGAATCGGAATGTGGCGGAATTCTAGAATGCACAGCACGGCGGAATTCGAAAGTCCTAAAATGCCTGCTATCCGGAAGTTAAGGTGTCTGAAATCCGGAATGCTACCACGTCAGAATTATACCATTCTGAAAGATTCTGGGATCTAGAATCAATGGACGGCTGAGTTCCAGAATGTCAGGGTTTCCAATCTCTAGAATCCTTGCATGTCTGAACTCGAGAGTCAATCAATATCCACATTCCAGGACTCTGGATGTCTGAAATATAGAAGCACCAAATGTCTGCATTCTAGAATCGGAATGTGGTAGAATTCTAGAATGCACAGCACGACAGAATTCTAAAGTCCTAAAATGCCTGCTATTCGGAAGTTAAGGTGTCTGACATCTAGAATGTTACTAGGTCAACATTCTACCGTTCTGAGAGATTCTGGGTTCTAGAATCAATGGACGGCAGAGTTCTGGAATGTCAGGGTGTCCAAACTCTAGAATCCTTCCGTGTCTGAACTCGAGAGTCATTCAATGTCCACATTCCAGAACTCTGGATGTCTGAATTATAGAAGCACCAAATGTCTGCATTCTTGAATCGGAATGTGGCGGAATTCTAGAATGCACAGCACGGCAGAATTCTAAAGTACTAAAATGCCTGCTATCCGGAAGTTAAGGTGTCTGACATCAAGAATGCTACCAAGTCAGAATTATACCATTCTGAAAGATTCTGGGATCTAGAATCAATGGACGGCTGAGTTTCAGAATGTCAGGGTGGCAAAATTCTAGAATCCTTGTGTGTCTGAACTCGAGAGTCATTCAATATCCACATTCCAGAACTCTGGATGTCTGAATTATAGAAGCACCAAATGTCTGCATTCTAGAATCGGAATGTGGCGGAATACTAGAATGCACAGCACGGCGGAATTCTAAAGTCCTAAAATGCCTGCTATCCGGAAGTAAAGGTGTCTGACATCAAGAATGCTACCAAGTCAGAATTATACCATTCTGAAAGATTCTGGGATCTAGAATCAATGGACGGCTGAGTTCCAGAATGTCAGGGTGGCAAAACTCTAGAATGCTTGCCTGTCTGAACTCGAGAGTCTTTCAATGTCCACATTCCAGAACTCTGGATGTCTGAAATATAGAAGCACCAAATGTCTGCATTCTAGAATCGGAATGTGGCAGAATTCTAGAATGCACAGCACAGCGGAATTTTAAAGTCCTAAAATGCCTGCTATTCGGAAGTCAAGGTGTCTGACCTCCAGAATGTTACTAAGTCAGCATTCTACCGTTCTGAGAGATTCTCGGTTCTAGAATCAATGGATGGCAGAGTTCTGGAATGTCAGGGTGTTCAAACTCAAGAATACTTGCGTGTCTGAACTCGAGAGTCATTCAATGTCCACATTCCGCATCACAGGGTGTCTGAATTCCAGAAGCACCAAATGTCTGCATTCTAGAATCGGAATGTGGCGGAATTCTAGAATGCACAGCACGGCGGAATTCGAAAGTCCTAAAATGCCTGCTATCCGGAAGTTAAGGTGTCTGAAATCCGGAATGCTACCACGTCAGAATTATACCATTCTGAAAGATTCTGGGATCTAGAATCAATGGACGGCTGAGTTCCAGAATGTCAGGGTTTCCAATCTCTAGAATCCTTGCATGTCTGAACTCGAGAGTCAATCAATATCCACATTCCAGGACTCTGGATGTCTGTAATATAGAAGCACCAAATGTCTGCATTCTAGAATCGGAATGTGGTAGAATTCTAGAATGCACAGCACGACAGAATTCTAAAGTCCTAAAATGCCTGCTATTCGGAAGTTAAGGTGTCTGACATCCAGAATGTTACTAGGTCAGCATTCTACCGTTCTGAGAGATTCTGGGTTCTAGAATCAATGGACGGCAGAGTTCTGGAATGTCAGGGTGTCCAAACTCTAGAATCCTTCCGTGTCTGAACTCGAGAGTCATTCAATGTCCACATTCCAGAACTCTGGATGTCTGAATTATAGAAGCACCAAATGTCTGCATTCTTGAATCGGAATGTGGCGGAATTCTAGAATGCACAGCACGGCAGAATTCTAAAGTCCTAAAATGCCTGCTATCCGGAAGTTAAGGTGTCTGAAATCCGGAATGCTACCACGTCAGAATTATACCATTCTGAAAGATTCTGGGATCTAGAATCAATGGACGGCTGAGTTTCAGAATGTCAGGGTGGCAAAATTCTAGAATCCTTGTGTGTCTGAACTCGAGAGTCATTCAATATCCACATTCCAGGACTCTGGATGTCTGAAATATAGAAGCACCAAATGTCTGCATTCTAGAATCGGAATGTGGCGGAATTGTAGAATGCACAGCACGACAGAATTCTAAAGTCCTAAAATGCCTGCTATTCGGAAGTTAAGGTGTCTGACATCCAGAATGTTACTAGGTCAGCATTCTACCGTTCTGAGAGATTCTGGGTTCTAGAATCAATGGACGGCAGAGTTCTGGAATGTCAGGGTGTCCAAACTCTAGAATCCTTCCGTGTCTGAACTCGAGAGTCATTCAATGTCCACATTCCAGAACTCTGGATGTCTGAATTATAGAAGCACCAAATGTCTGCATTCTAGAATCGGAATGTGGCGGAATTCTAGAAAGCACAGCACGGCGGAATTCTAAAGTCCTAAAATGCCTGCTATCCGGAAGTTAAGGTGTCTGACATCAAGAATGCTACCAAGTCAGAATTATACCATTCTGAAAGATTCTGGGATCTAGAATCAATGGACGGCTGAGTTCCAGAATGTCAGGGTGGCAAAACTCTGGAATGCTTGCCTGTCTGAACTCGAGAGTCTTTCAATGTCCACATTCCAGAACTCTGGATGTCTGAAATATAGAAGCACCAAATGTCTGCATTCTAGAATCGGAATGTGGCAGAATTCTAGAATGCACAGCAAGGCGGAATTTTAAAGTCCTAAAATGCCTGCTATTCGGAAGTCAAGGTGTCTGACATCCAGAATGTTACTAAGTCAGCATTCTACCGTTCTGAGAGATTCTGGGTTCTAGAATCAATGGATGGCAGAGTTCTGGAATGTCAGGGTGTTCAAACTCAAGAATACTTGCGTGTCTGAACTCGAGAGTCATTCAATGTCCCCATTCCGCATCACAGGGTGTCTGAATTCCAGAAGCACCAAATGTCTGCATTCTAGAATCGGAATGTGGCAGAATTCTAGAATGCACAGCACGGCGGAATTCGAAAGTCCTAAAATGCCTGCTATCCGGAAGTTAAGGTGTCTGAAATCCGGAATGCTACCACGTCAGAATTATACCATTCTGAAAGATTCTGGGATCTAGAATCAATGGACGGCTGAGTTCCAGAATGTCAGGGTTTCCAATCTCTAGAATCCTTGCATGTCTGAACTCGAGAGTCAATCAATATCCACATTCCAGGACTCTGGATGACTGAAATATAGAAGCACCAAATGTCTGCATTCTAGAATCGGAATGTGGTAGAATTCTAGAATGCACAGCACGACAGAATTCTAAAGTCCTAAAATGCCTGCTATTCGGAAGTTAAGGTGTCTGACATCCAGAATGTTACTAGGTCAACATTCTACCGTTCTGAGAGATTCTGGGTTCTAGAATCAATGGACGGCAGAGTTCTGGAATGTCAGGGTGTCCAAACTCTAGAATCCTTCCGTGTCTGAACTCGAGAGTCATTCAATGTCCACATTCCAGAACTCTGGATGTCTGAATTATAGAAGCACCAAATGTCTGCATTCTTGAATCGGAATGTGGCGGAATTCTAGAATGCACAGCACGGCAGAATTCTAAAGTCCTAAAATGCCTGCTATCCGGAAGTTAAGGTGTCTGACATCAAGAATGCTACCAAGTCAGAATTATACCATTCTGAAAGATTCTGGGATCTAGAATCAATGGACGGCTGAGTTTCAGAATGTCAGGGTGGCAAAATTCTAGAATCCTTGTGTGTCTTAACTCGAGAGTCATTCAATATCCACATTCCAGAACTCTGGATGTCTGAATTATAGAAGCACCAAATGTCTGCATTCTAGAAACGGAATGTGGCGGAATACTGGAATGCACAGCACGGCGGAATTCTAAAGCCCTAAAATGCCTGCTATCCGGAAGTAAAGGTGTCTGCCATCAAGAGTGCTACCAAGTCAGAATTATAACATTCTGAAAGATTCTGGGATCTAGAATCAATGGACGGCTGAGTTCCAGAATGTCAGGGTGGCAAAACTCTAGAATCCTTGCCTGTCTGAACTCGAGAGTCATTCAATGTCCACATTCCAGAACTCTGGATGTCTGAAATATAGAAGCACCAAATGTCTGCATTCTAGAATCGGAATGTGGCGGAATTGTACAATGCACGGCACGGAGGAATTTTAAAGTCCTAAAATGCCTGCTATACGGAAGTCAAGGTGTCTGACCTCCAGAATGTTACTAAGACAGCATTCTACCGTTCTGAGAAATTCTGGGTTCTAGAATCAATGGATGGCAGAGTTCTGGAATGTCAGGGTGTTCAAACTCAAGAATACTTGCGTGTCTGAACTCGAGAGTCATTCAATGTCCACATTCCGCATCACAGGGTGTCTGAATTCCAGAAGCACCAAATGTCTGCATTCTAGAATCGGAATGTGGCGGAATTCTAGAATGCACAGCACGGCGGAATTCTAAAGTCCTAAAATGCCTGCTATCCGGAAGTTAAGGTGTCTGACATCAAGAATGCTACCAAGTCAGAATTATACCATTCTGAAAGATTCTGGGATCTAGAATCAATGGACGGCTGAGTTCCAGAATGTCAGGGTGGCAAAACTCTAGAATGCTTGCCTGTCTGAACTCGAGAGTCTTTCAATGTCCACATTCCAGAACTCTGGATGTCTGAAATATAGAAGCACCAAATGTCTGCATTCTAGAATCGGAATGTGGCAGAATTCTAGAATGCACAGCACAGCGGAATTTTAAAGTCCTAAAATGCCTGCTATTCGGAAGTCAAGGTGTCTGACATCCAGAATGTTACTAAGTCAGCATTCTACCGTTCTGAGAGATTCTCGGTTCTAGAATCAATGGATGGCAGAGTTCTGGAATGTCAGGGTGTTCAAACTCAAGAATACTTGCGTGTCTGAACTCGAGAGTCATTCAATGTCCACATTCCGCATCACAGGGTGTCTGAATTCCAGAAGCACCAAATGTCTGCATTCTAGAATCGGAATGTGGCGGAATTCTAGAATGCACAGCACGGCGGAATTCGAAAGTCCTAAAATGCCTGCTATCCGGAAGTTAAGGTGTCTGAAATCCGGAATGCTACCACGTCAGAATTATACCATTCTGAAAGATTCTGGGATCTAGAATCAATGGACGGCTGAGTTCCAGAATGTCAGGGTTTCCAATCTCTAGAATCCTTGCATGTCTGAACTTGAGAGTCAATCAATATCCACATTCCAGGACTCTGGATGTCTGAAATATAGAAGCACCAAATGTCTGCATTCTAGAATCGGAATGTGGTAGAATTCTAGAATGCACAGCACGACAGAATTCTAAAGTCCTAAAATGCCTGCTATTCGGAAGTTAAGGTGTCTGACATCCAGAATGTTACTAGGTCAGCATTCTACCGTTCTGAGAGATTCTGGGTTCTAGAATCAATGGACGGCAGAGTTCTGGAATGTCAGGGTGTCCAAACTCTAGAATCCTTCCGTGTCTGAACTCGAGAGTCATTCAATGTCCACATTCCAGAACTCTGGATGTCTGAATTATAGAAGCACCAAATGTCTGCATTCTTGAATCGGAATGTGGCGGAATTCTAGAATGCACAGCACGGCAGAATTCTAAAGTCCTAAAATGCCTGCTATCCGGAAGTTAAGGTGTCTGACATCAAGAATGCTACCAAGTCAGAATTATACCATTCTGAAAGATTCTGGGATCTAGAATCAATGGACGGCTGAGTTTCAGAATGTCAGGGTGGCAAAATTCTAGAATCCTTGTGTGTCTGAACTCGAGAGTCATTCAATATCCACATTCCAGAACTCTGGATGTCTGAATTATAGAAGCACCGAATGTCTGCATTCTAGAATCGGAATGTGGCGGAATACTAGAATGCACAGCACGGCGGAATTCTAAAGCCCTAAAATGCCTGCTATCCGGAAGTTAATGTGTCTGACATCAAGAGTGCTACCAAGTCAGAATTATAACTTTCTGAAAGATTCTGGGATCTAGAATCAATGGACGGCTGAGTTCCAGAATGTCAGGGTGGCAAAACTCTAGAATCCTTGCCTGTCTGAACTCGAGAGTCATTCAATGTCCACATTCCAGAACTCTGGATGTCTGAAATATAGAAGCACCAAATGTCTGCATTCTAGAATCGGAATGTGGCGGATTGTAGAATGCACGGCACGGCGGAATTTTAAAGTCCTAAAATGCCTGCTATACGGAAGTCAAGGTGTCTGACCTCCAGAATGTTACTAAGACAGCATTCTACCGTTCTGAGAAATTCTGGTTTCTAGAATCAATGGATGGCAGAGTTCTGGAATGTCAGGGTGTTCAAACTCAAGAATACTTGCGTGTCTGAACTCGAGAGTCATTCAATGTCCACATTCCGCATCACAGGGTGTCTGAATTCCAGAAGCACCAAATGTCTGCATTGTAGAATCGGAATGTGGCGGAATTCTAGAATGCACAGCACGGCGGAATTCGAATGTCCTAAAATGCCTGCTATCCGGAAGTTAAGTTGTCTGACATCAAGAATGCTACCAAGTCAGAATTATTCCATTCTGAAAGATTCTGGGATCTAGAATCAATGGACGGCTGAGTTCCAGAATGTCAGGGTGGCAAAACTCTAGAATGCTTGCCTGTCTGAACTCGAGAGTCTTTCAATGTCCACATTCCAGAACTCTGGATGTCTGAAATATAGAAGCACCAAATGTCTGCATTCTTGAATCGGAATGTGGCGGAATTCTAGAATGCACAGCACGGCAGAATTCTAAAGTCCTAAAATGCCTGCTATTCGGAAGTTAAGGTGTCTGACATCCAGAATGTTACTAGGTCAGCATTCTACCGTTCTGAGAGATTCTGGGTTCTAGAATCAATGGACGGCAGAGATCTGGAATGTCAGGGTGTCCAAACTCTAGAATCCTTGCGTGTCTGAACTCGAGAGTCATTCAATGTCCACATTCCGGATCACAGGGTGTCTGAATTCCAGAAGCACCAAATGTCTGCATTCTAGAATTGGAATGTGGTGGAATTATAGAATGCACAGCACGGCGGAATTCTAAAGTCCTAAAATGCCTGCTATCCGGAAGTTAAGGTGTGTGACATCCAGAATGGTACCACATCAGAATTATACCATTCTGAAACATTCTGGGATCTAGAATCAATGGACGGCCGAGTTCCAGAATGTCAGGGTGTCAAAACTCTAGAATCCTTGCGTGTCTGAACTCGAGAGTCATTCAATGTCCACATTCCAGAACTCTGGATGTCTGAATTATAGAAGCACCAAATGTCTGCATTCTAGAATCGGAATGTGGCGGAATTCTATAATTCACAGCACGGCAGAATTCTAAAGTCCTAAAATGCCTGCTATCCGGAAGTTAACGTGTCTGACATCAAGAATGCTACCAAGTCAGAATTATAACATTCTGAAACATTCTGGGATCTAGAATCAATGGACGGCTGAGTTCCAGAATGCGAGGGTGTCAAAACTCTAGAATCCTGGCGGGTCTGAACTCGAGAGTCATTCAATGTCCACATTCCAGAACTCTGGATGTCTGAAATATAGAAGCACCAAATGTCTGCATTCTAGAATGGGAATGTGGCGGAATTCTAGAATGCACAGCACAGCGGAATTTTAAAGTCCTAAAATGCCTGCTATACTGAAGTCAAGGTGTCTGACATCCAGAATGTTACTAAGTCAGCATTCTACCGTTCTGAGAAATTCTCGGTTCTATAATCAATGGAAGGCAGAGTTCTGGAATGTCAGGGTGTTCAAACTCAAGAATACTTGCGTGTCTGAACTCGAGAGACATTGAATGTCCACATTCCGCATCACAGGGTGTCTGAATTCCAGAAGCACCAAATGTCTGCCTTCTAGAATCGGAATGTGGCGGAATTCTAGAATGCACAGCACAGCGGAATTTTAAAGTCCTAAAATGCCTGCTATACTGAAGTCAAGGTGTCTGACCTCCAGAATGTTACTAAGTCAGCATTCTACCGTTCTGAGAAATTCTGGGTTCAAGAATCAATGGATGGCAGAGTTCTGGAATGTCAGGGTGTTCAAACTCAAGAATACTTGCGTGTCTGAACTCGAGAGACATTCAATGTCCACATTCCGCATCACAGGGTGTCTGAATTCCAGAAGCACCAAATGTCTGCATTCTAGAATCGGAATGTGGCGGAATTCTAGAATGCACAGCACGGCGGAATTCGAAAGTCCTAAAATGCCTGCTATCCGGAAGTTAAGGTGTCTGAAATCCAGAATGCTACCACGTCAGAATTATACCATTCTGAAAGATTCTGGGATCTAGAATCAATGGACGGCTGAGTTCCAGAATGTCAGGGTTTCCAATCTCTAGAATCCTTGCATGTCTGAACTCGAGAGTCATTCAATATCCACATTCCAGGACTCTGGATGTCTGAAATATAGAAGCACCAAATGTCTGCATTCTAGAATCGGAATGTGGTAGAATTCTAGAATGCACAGCACGACAGAATTCTAAAGTCCTAAAATGCCTGCTATTCGGAAGTTAAGGTGTCTGACATCCAGAATGTTACTAGGTCAGCATTCTACTGTTCTGAGAGATTCTGGGTTCTAGAATCAATGGACGGCAGAGTTCTGGAATGTCAGGGTGTCCAAACTCTAGAATCCTTCCGTGTCTGAACTCGAGAGTCCTTCAATGTCCACATTCCAGAACTCTGGATGTCTGAATTATAGAAGCACCAAATGTATGCATTCTAGAATCGGAATGTGGCGGAATTCTAGAATGCACAGCACGGCGGAATTCTAAAGTCCCAAAATGCCTGCTATCCGGAAATTAAGGTGTCTGACATCAAGAATGCTACCAAGTCAGAATTATACCATTCTAAAAGATTCTGGGATCTAGAATCAATGGACGGCTGAGTTCCAGAATGTCAGGGTGGCAAAACTCTAGAATCCTTGCGTGTCTGAACTCGAGAGTCATTCAATGTCCACATTCCAGAACTCTGGATGTCTGAATTATAGAAGCGCCAATTGTCTGCATTCTAGAATCGGAATGTGGCGGAATTCTAGAATGCACAGCACGGAGGAATTCTAAAGTCCTAAAATGCCTGCTATTCGGAAGTTAAGGTGTCTGACATCCAGAATGTTACTAGGTCAGCATTCTACCGTTCTGAGAGATTCTGGGTTCTAGAATCAATGGACGGCAGAGATCTGGAATGTCAGGGTGTCCAAACTCTAGAATCCTTGCTTGTCTGAACTCGAGAGTCATTCAATGTCCACATTCCGGATCACAGGGTGTCTGAATTCCAGAAGCACCAAATGTCTGCATTCTAGAATTGGAATGTGGTGGAATGATAGAATGCACAGCACGGCGGAATTCTAAAGTCCTAAAATGCCTGCTATCCGGAAGTTAAGGTGTGTGACATCCAGAATGGTACCACATCAGAATTATACCATTCTGAAACATTCTGGGATCTAGAATCAATGGACGGCCGAGTTCCAGAATGTCAGGGTGGCAAAACTCTAGAATCCTTGCGTGTCTGAACTCGAGAGTCATTCAATGTCCACATTCCAGAACTCTGGATGTCTGAATTATAGAAGCACCAAATGTCTGCATTCTAGAATCGGAATGTGGCGGAATTCTAGAATTCACAGCACGGCGGAATTCTAAAGTCCTAAAATACCTGCTATCCGGAAGTTAACGTGTCTGACATCAAGAATGCTACCAAGTCAGAATTATAACATTCTGAAACATTCTGGGATCTAGAATCAATGGACGGCTGAGTTCCAGAATGCGAGGGTGTCAAAACTCTAGAATCCTGGCGGGTCTGAACTCGAGAGTCATTCAATGTCCACATTCCAGAACTCTGGATGTCTGAAATATAGAAGCACCAAATGTCTGCATTCTAGAATCGGAATGTGGCGGAATTCTAGAATGCACAGCACAGCGGAATTTTAAAGTCCTAAAATGCCTGCTATACTGAAGTCAATGTGTCTGACATCCAGAATGTTACTAAGTCAGCATTCTACAGTTCTGAGAAATTCTGGGTTCAAGAATCAAAGGATGGCAGAGTTCTGGAATGTCAGGGTGTTCAAACTCAAGAATACTTGCGTGTCTGAACTCGAGAGTCATTCAATGTCCACATTCCGCATCACAGGGTGTCTGAATTCTAGAAGCACCAAATGTCTGCATTCTAGAATCGGAATGTGGCGGAATTCTAGAATGCACAGCACAGCGGAATTCGAATGTCCTAAAATGCCTGCTATCCGGAAGTTAAGGTGTCTGACATCCAGAATGCTACCACGTCAGTATTATACCATTCTGAAACATTCTGGGATCTAGAATCAATGGACGGCTGAGTTCCAGAATGTCAGGGTGGCAAAACTCTAGAATCCTTGCGTGTCTGAACTCGAGAGTCCTTCAGTGTCCACATTCCAGAACTCTGGATGTCTGAATTATAGAAGCACCAAATGTCTGCTTTCTAGAATCGGAATGTGGCGGAATTCTAGAATGCACAGCACGGCGGAAATCTAAAGTCCTAAAATGCCTGCTATCCGGAAGTTAATGTGTCTGACATCAAGAATGCTACCACGTCAGAATTATACCATTCTGAAACATTCTGTGATCTAGAATCAATGGACGGCTGAGTTCCAGAATGTCAGTGTGGCACAACTCTAGAATCCTTGCGTGTCTGAACTCGAGAGTCATTCAATGTCCACATTCCAGAACTCTGGATGTCTGAATTATAGAAGCACCAAATGTCTGCATTCTAGAAACGGAATGTGGCGGAATTCTAGAATGCACAGCACGGCGGAATTCTAAAGTCCTAAAATGCCTGCTATCCGGAAGTTAAGGTGTCTGACCTCAAGAATGCTACCAAGTCAGAATTATACCATTCTGAAAGATTCTGGGATCTAGAATCAATGGACGGCTGAGTTCCAGAATGTCATGGTGGCAAAATTCTAGAATCCTTGTGTGTCTGAACTCGAGAGTCATTCAATGTCCACATTCCAGAACTCTGGATGTCTGAATTAGAGAAGCACCAAATGTCTGCATTCTAGAATCGGAATGTGGCGGAATACTAGAATGCACAGCACGGCGGAATTCTAAAGCCCTAAAATGCTTGCTATCCGGAAGTTAAGGTGTCTGATATCAAGAGTGCTACCAAGTCAGAATTATAACATTCTGAAAGATTCTGGGGTCTAGAATCAATGGACGGCTGCGTTCCAGAATGTCAGGGTGGCAAAACTCTAGAATCCTTGCCGGTCTGAACTCGAGAGTCATTCAATGTCCACATTCCAGAACTCTGGATGTCTGAAATATAGAAGCACCAAATGTCTGCATTCTAGAATCGGAATGTGGTGGAATTGTAGAATGCACAGCACGGCGGAATTTTAAAGTCCTAAAATGCCTGCTATACGGAAGTCAAGGTGTCTGACCTCCAGAATGTTACTAAGTCAGCATTCTACCGTTCTGAGAAATTCTGGGTTCTAGAATCAATGGATGGCAGAGTTCTGGAATGTCAGGGTGTTCAAACTCAAGAATACCTGCGTGTCTGAACTCGAGAGTCATTCAATTTCCACATTCCGCATCACAGGGTGTCTGAATTCCAGAAGCACCAAATGTCTGCATTCTAGAATCGGAATGTGGCGGAATTCTAGAATGCACAGCACGGCGGAATTCGAAAGTCCTAAAATGCCTGCTATCCGGAAGTTAAGGTGTCTGAAATCCAGAATGCTACCACGTCACAATTATACCATTCTGAAAGATTCTGGGATCTAGAATCAATGGACGGCTGAGTTCCAGAATGTCAGGGTTTCCAAACTCTAGAATCCTTGCATGTCTGAACTCGAGAGTCATTCAATATCCACATTCCAGGACTCTGGATGTCTGAAATATAGAAGCACCAAATGTCTGCATTCTAGAATCGGAATGTGGCGGAATTGTAGAATGCACAGCACGACAGAATTCTAAAGTCCTAAAATGCCTGCTATTCGGAAGTTAAGGTGTCTGTCATCCAGAATGTTACTAGGTCAGCATTCTACCGTTCTGAGAGATTCTGGGTTCTAGAATCAATGGACGGCAGAGTTCTGGAATGTCAGGGTGTCCAAACTCTAGAATCCTTCCATGTCTGAACTCGAGAGTCATTTAATGTCCACATTCAAGAACTCTGGATGTCTGAATTATAGAAGCACCAAATGTCTGCATTCTAGAATCGGAATGTGGCAGAATTCTAGAATGCACAGCACAGCGGAATTTTAAAGTCCTAAAATGCCTGCTATTCGGAAGTCAAGGTGTCTGACATCCAGAATGTTACTAAGTCAGCATTCTACCGTTCTGAGAGATTCTCGGTTCTAGAATCAATGGATGGCAGAGTTCTGGAATGTCAGGGTGTTCAAACTCAAGAATACTTGCGTGTCTGAACTCGAGAGTCATTCAATGTCCACATTCCGCATCACAGGGTGTCTGAATTCCAGAAGCACCAAATGTCTGCATTCTAGAATCGGAATGTGGCGGAATTCTAGAATGCACAGCACGGCGGAATTTGAAAGTCCTAAAATGCCTGCTATCCGGAAGTTAAGGTGTCTGAAATCCGGAATGCTACCACGTCAGAATTATACCATTCTGAAAGATTCTGGGATCTAGAATCAATGGACGGCTGAGTTCCAGAATGTCAGGGTTTCCAATCTCTAGAATCCTTGCATGTCTGAACTCGAGAGCCAATCAATATCCACATTCCAGGACTCTGGATGTCTGAAATATAGAAGCACCAAATGTCTGCATTCTAGAATCGGAATGTGGTAGAATTCTAGAATGCACAGCACGACAGAATTCTAAAGTCCTAAAATGCCTGCTATTCGGAAGTTAAGGTGTCTGACATCCAGAATGTTAAGAGGTCAGCATTCTACCGTTCTGAGAGATTCTGGGTTCTAGAATCAATGGACGGCAGAGTTCTGGAATGTCAGGGTGTCCAAACTCTAGAATCCTTCCGTGTCTGAACTCGAGAGTCATTCAATGTCCACATTCCAGAACTCTGGATGTCTGAATTATAGAAGCACCAAATGTCTGCATTCTTGAATCGGAATGTGGCGGAATTCTAGAATGCACAGCACGGCAGACTTCTAAAGTCCTAAAATGCCTGCTATCCGGAAGTTAAGGTGTCTGACATCAAGAATGCTACCAAGTCAGAATTATACGATTCTGAAAGATTCTGGGATCTAGAATCAATGGACGGCTGAGTTTCAGAATGTCAGGGTGGCAAAATTCTAGAATCCTTGTGTGTCTGAACTCGAGAGTCATTCAATATCCACATTCCAGAACTCTGGATGTCTGAATTATAGAAGCACCAAATGTCTGCATTCTAGAATCGGAATGTGGCGGAATACTAGAATGCACAGCACGGCGGAATTCTAAAGCCCTAAAATGCCTGCTATCCGGAAGTTAATGTGTCTGACATCAAGAGTGCTACCAAGTCAGAATTATAACTTTCTGAAAGATTCTGGGATCTAGAATCAATGGACGGCTGAGTTCCAGAATGTCAGGGTGGCAAAACTCTAGAATCCTTGCCTGTCTGAACTCGAGAGTCATTCAATGTCCACATTCCAGAACTCTGGATGTCTGAAATACAGAAGCACCAAATGTCTGCATTCTAGAATCGGAATGTGGCGGATTGTAGAATGCACAGCACGGCGGAATTTTAAAGTCCTAAAATGCCTGCTATACGGAAGTCAAGGTGTCTGACATCCAGAATGTTACTAAGACAGCATTCTACCGTTCTGAGAAATTCTGGTTTCTAGAATCAATGGATGGCAGAGTTCTGGAATGTCAGGGTGTTCAAACTCAAGACTACTTGCGTGTCTGAACTCGAGAGTCATTCAATGTCCACATTCCGCATCACAGGGTGTCTGAATTCCAGAAGCACCAAATGTCTGCATTCTAGAATCGGAATGTGGCGGAATTCTAGAATGCACAGCACGGCGGAATTCGAATGTCCTAAAATGCCTGCTATCCGGAAGTTAAGGTGTCTGAAATCCAGAATGCTACCACGTCAGAATTATACCATTCTGAAAGATTCTGGGATCTAGAATCAATGGACGGCTGAGTTCCAGAATGTCAGGGTTTCCAAACTCTAGAATCCTTGCATGTCTGAACTCGAGAGTCATTCAATATCCACATTCCAGGACTCTGGATGTCTGAAATATAGAAGCACCAAATGTCTGCATTCTAGAATCGGAATGTGGCGGAATTGTAGAATGCACAGCACGACAGAATTCTAAAGTCCTAAAATGCCTGCTATTCGGAAGTTAAGGTGTCTGACATCCAGAATGTTACTAGGTCAGCATTCTACCGTTCTGAGAGATTCTGGGTTCTAGAATCAATGGACGGCAGAGTTCTGGAATGTCAGGGTGTCCAAACTCTAGAATCCTTCCGTGTCTGAACTCGAGAGTCATTCAATGTCCACATTCCAGAACTCTGGATGTCTGAATTATAGAAGCACCAAATGTCTGCATTCTAGAATCGGAATGTGGCGGAATTCTAGAATGCACAGCACGGCGGAATTCTAAAGTCCTAAAATAGCTGCTATCCGGAAGTTAAGTTGTCTGACATCAAGAATGCTACCAAGTCAGAATTATTCCATTCTGAAAGATTCTGGGATCTAGAATCAATGGACGGCTGAGTTCCAGAATGTCAGGGTGGCAAAACTCTAGAATGCTTGCCTGTCTGAACTCGAGAGTCTTTCAATGTCCACATTCCAGAACTCTGGATGTCTGAAATATAGAAGCACCAAATGTCTGCATTCTAGAATCGGAATGTTGCGGAATTCTAGAATGCACAGCATGGCGGAATTTTAAAGTCCTAAAATGCCTGCTATACGGAAGTCAAGGTGTCTGACCTCCAGAATGTTAGTAAGTCAGGATTCTACCGTTCTGAGAAATTCTGGGTTCAAGAATCAATGGATGGCAGAGTTCTGGAATGTCAGGGTGTTCAAACTCAAGAATACTTGCGTGTCTGAACTCGAGAGACATTCAATGTCCACATTCCGCATCACAGGGTGTCTGAATTCCAGAAGCACCAAATGTCTGCATTCTAGAATCGGAATGTGGCGGAATTCTAGAATGCACAGCACGGCGGAATTCGAAAGTCCTAAAATGCCTGCTATCCGGAAGTTAAGGTGTCTGAAATCCAGAATGCTACCACGTCAGAATTATACCATTCTGAAAGATTCTGGGATCTAGAATCAATGGACGGCTGAGTTCCAGAATGTCAGGGTTTCCAATCTCTAGAATCCTTGCATGTCTGAACTCGAGAGTCATTCAATATCCACATTCCAGGACTCTGGATGTCTGTATTATAGAAGCACCAAATGTCTGCATTCTAGAATCGGAATGTGGCGGAATTCTAGAATGCACAGCACGGCGGAATTCTAAAGTCCTAAAATGCCTGCTATCCGGAAGATAAGGTGTCTGACATCAAGAATGCTACCAAGTCAGAATTATACCATTCTGAAAGATTCTGGGATCTAGAATCAATGGACGGCTGAGTTCCAGAATGTCAGGGTGGCAAAACTCTGGAATGCTTGCCTGTCTGAACTCGAGAGTCTTTCAATGTCCACATTCCAGAACTCTGGATGTCTGAAATATAGAAGCACCAAATGTCTGCATTCTAGAATCGGAATGTGGCAGAATTCTAGAATGCACAGCAAGGCGGAATTTTAAAGTCCTAAAATGCCTGCTATTCGGAAGTCAAGGTGTCTGACATCCAGAATGTTACTAAGTCAGCATTCTACCGTTCTGAGAGATTCTGGGTTCTAGAATCAATGGATGGCAGAGTTCTGGAATGTCAGGGTGTTCAAACTCAAGAATACTTGCGTGTCTGAACTCGAGAGTCATTCAATGTCCCCATTCCGCATCACAGGGTGTCTGAATTCCAGAAGCACCAAATGTCTGCATTCTAGAATCGGAATGTGGCGGAATTCTAGAATGCACAGCACGGCGGAATTCGAATGTCCTAAAATGCCTGCTATCCGGAAGTTAAGGTGTCTGAAATCCAGAATGCTACCACGTCAGAATTATACCATTCTGAAAGATTCTGGGATCTAGAATCAATGGACGGCTGAGTTCCAGAATGTCAGGGTTTCCAAACTCTAGAATCCTTGCATGTCTGAACTCGAGAGTCATTCAATATCCACATTCCAGGACTCTGGATGTCTGAAATATAGAAGCACCAAATGTCTGCATTCTAGAATCGGAATGTGGCGGAATTGTAGAATGCACAGCACGACAGAATTCTAAAGTCCTAAAATGCCTGCTATTCGGAAGTTAAGGTGTCTGACATCCAGAATGTTACTAGGTCAGCATTCTACCGTTCTGAGAGATTCTGGGTTCTAGAATCAATGGACGGCAGAGTTCTGGAATGTCAGGGTGTCCAAACTCTAGAATCCTTCCGTGTCTGAACTCGAGAGTCATTCAATGTCCACATTCCAGAACTCTGGATGTCTGAATTATAGAAGCACCAAATGTCTGCATTCTAGAATCGGAATGTGGCGGAATTCTAGAATGCACAGCACGGCGGAATTCTAAAGTCCTAAAATAGCTGCTATCCGGAAGTTAAGTTGTCTGACATCAAGAATGCTACCAAGTCAGAATTATTCCATTCTGAAAGATTCTGGGATCTAGAATCAATGGACGGCTGAGTTCCAGAATGTCAGGGTGGCAAAACTCTAGAATGCTTGCCTGTCTGAACTCGAGAGTCTTTCAATGTCCACATTCCAGAACTCTGGATGTCTGAAATATAGAAGCACCAAATGTCTGCATTCTAGAATCGGAATGTTGCGGAATTCTAGAATGCACAGCATGGCGGAATTTTAAAGTCCTAAAATGCCTGCTATACGGAAGTCAAGGTGTCTGACCTCCAGAATGTTAGTAAGTCAGGATTCTACCGTTCTGAGAAATTCTGGGTTCAAGAATCAATGGATGGCAGAGTTCTGGAATGTCAGGGTGTTCAAACTCAAGAATACTTGCGTGTCTGAACTCGAGAGACATTCAATGTCCACATTCCGCATCACAGGGTGTCTGAATTCCAGAAGCACCAAATGTCTGCATTCTAGAATCGGAATGTGGCGGAATTCTAGAATGCACAGCACGGCGGAATTCGAAAGTCCTAAAATGCCTGCTATCCGGAAGTTAAGGTGTCTGAAATCCAGAATGCTACCACGTCAGAATTATACCATTCTGAAAGATTCTGGGATCTAGAATCAATGGACGGCTGAGTTCCAGAATGTCAGGGTTTCCAATCTCTAGAATCCTTGCATGTCTGAACTCGAGAGTCATTCAATATCCACATTCCAGGACTCTGGATGTCTGTATTATAGAAGCACCAAATGTCTGCATTCTAGAATCGGAATGTGGCGGAATTCTAGAATGCACAGCACGGCGGAATTCTAAAGTCCTAAAATGCCTGCTATCCGGAAGATAAGGTGTCTGACATCAAGAATGCTACCAAGTCAGAATTATACCATTCTGAAAGATTCTGGGATCTAGAATCAATGGACGGCTGAGTTCCAGAATGTCAGGGTGGCAAAACTCTGGAATGCTTGCCTGTCTGAACTCGAGAGTCTTTCAATGTCCACATTCCAGAACTCTGGATGTCTGAAATATAGAAGCACCAAATGTCTGCATTCTAGAATCGGAATGTGGCAGAATTCTAGAATGCACAGCAAGGCGGAATTTTAAAGTCCTAAAATGCCTGCTATTCGGAAGTCAAGGTGTCTGACATCCAGAATGTTACTAAGTCAGCATTCTACCGTTCTGAGAGATTCTGGGTTCTAGAATCAATGGATGGCAGAGTTCTGGAATGTCAGGTGTTCAAACTCAAGAATACTTGCGTGTCTGAACTCGAGAGTCATTCAATGTCCCCATTCCGCATCACAGGGTGTCTGAATTCCAGAAGCACCAAATGTCTGCATTCTAGAATCGGAATGTGGCGGAATTCTAGAATGCACAGCACGGCGGAATTCGAAAGTCCTAAAATGCCTGCTATCCGGAAGTTAAGGTGTCTGAAATCCGGAATGCTACCACGTCAGAATTATACCATTCTGAAAGATTCTGGGATCTAGAATCAATGGACGGCTGAGTTCCAGAATGTCAGGGTTTCCAATCTCTAGAATCCTTGCATGTCTGGACTCGAGAGTCAATCAATATCCACATTCCAGGACTCTGGATGACTGAAATATAGAAGCACCAAATGTCTGCATTCTAGAATCGGAATGTGGTAGAATTCTAGAATGCACAGCACGACAGAATTCTAAAGTCCTAAAATGCCTGCTATTCGGAAGTTAAGGTGTCTGACATCCAGAATGTTACTAGGTCAACATTCTACCGTTCTGAGAGATTCTGGGTTCTAGAATCAATGGACGGCAGAGTTCTGGAATGTCAGGGTGTCCAAACTCTAGAATCCTTCCGTGTCTGAACTCGAGAGTCATTCAATGTCCACATTCCAGAACTCTGGATGTCTGAATTATAGAAGCACCAAATGTCTGCATTCTTGAATCGGAATGTGGCGGAATTCTAGAATGCACAGCACGGCAGAATTCTAAAGTCCTAAAATGCCTGCTATCCGGAAGTTAAGGTGTCTGACATCAAGAATGCTACCAAGTCAGAATTATACCATTCTGAAAGATTCTGGGATCTAGAATCAATGGACGGCTGAGTTTCAGAATGTCAGGGTGGCAAAATTCTAGAATCCTTGTGTGTCTGAACTCGAGAGTCATTCAATATCCACATTCCAGAACTCTGGATGTCTGAATTATAGAAGCACCAAATGTCTGCATTCTAGAATCGGAATGTGGCGGAATACTAGAATGCACAGCACGGCGGAATTCTAAAGCCCTAAAATGCCTGCTATCCGGAAGTAAAGGTGTCTGACATCAAGAGTGCTACCAAGTCAGAATTATAACATTCTGAAAGATTCTGGGATCTAGAATCAATGGAGGGCTGAGTTCCAGAATGTCAGGGTGGCAAAACTCTAGAATCCTTGCCTGTCTGAACTCGAGAGTCATTCAATGTCCACATTCCAGAACTCTGGATGTCTGAAATATAGAAGCACCAAATGTCTGCATTCTAGAATCGGAATGTGGCGGAATTGTAGAATGCACAGCACGGAGGAATTTTAAAGTCCTAAAATGCCTGCTATACGGAAGTCAAGGTGTCTGACCTCCAGAATGTTACTAAGACAGCATTCTACCGTTCTGAGAAATTCTGGGTTCTAGAATCAATGGATGGCAGAGTTCTGGAATGTCAGGGTGTTCAAACACAAGAATACTTGCGTGTCTGAACTCGAGAGTCATTCAATGTCCACATTCCGCATCACAGGGTGTCTGAATTCCAGAAGCACCAAATGTCTGCATTCTAGAATCGGAATGTGGCGGAATTCTAGAATGCACAGCACGGCGGAATTCTAAAGTCCTAAAATGCCTGCTATCCGGAAGTTAAGGTGTCTGACATCAAGAATGCTACCAAGTCAGAATTATACCATTCTGAAAGATTCTGGGATCTAGAATCAATGGACGGCTGAGTTCCAGAATGTCAGGGTGGCAAAACTCTAGAATGCTTGCCTGTCTGAACTCGAGAGTCTTTCAATGTCCACATTCCAGAACTCTGGATGTCTGAAATATAAAAGCACCAAATGTCTGCATTCTAGAATCGGAATGTGGCAGAATTCTAGAATGCACAGCACAGCGGAATTTTAAAGTCCTAAAATGCCTGCTATTCGGAAGTCAAGGTGTCTGACATCCAGAATGTTACTAAGTCAGCATTCTACCGTTCTGAGAGATTCTCGGTTCTAGAATCAATGGATGGCAGAGTTCTGGAATGTCAGGGTGTTCAAACTCAAGAATACTTGCGTGTCTGAACTCGAGAGTCATTCAATGTCCACATTCCGCATCACAGGGTGTCTGAATTCCAGAAGCACCAAATGTCTGCATTCTAGAATCGGAATGTGGCGGAATTGTAGAATGCACAGCACGACAGAATTCTAAAGTCCTAAAATGCCTGCTATTCGGAAGTTAAGGTGTCTGACATCCAGAATGTTACTAGGTCAGCATTCTACCGTTCTGAGAGATTCTGGGTTCTAGAATCAATGGACGGCAGAGTTCTGGAATGTCAGGGTGTCCAAACTCTAGAATCCTTCCATGTCTGAACTCGAGAGTCATTTAATGTCCACATTCAAGAACTCTGGATGTCTGAATTATAGAAGCACCAAATGTCTGCATTCTAGAATCGGAATGTGGCGGAATTCTAGAATGCACAGCACGGCGGAATTCTAAAGTCCTAAAATGCCTGCTATCCGGAAGTTAAGGTGTCTGACATCAAGAATGCTACCAAGTCAGAATTATACCATTCTGAAAGATTCTGGGATCTAGAATCAATGGACGGCTGAGTTCCAGAATGTCAGGGTGGCAAAACTCTGGAATGCTTGCCTGTCTGAACTCGAGAGTCTTTCAATGTCCACATTCCAGAACTCTGGATGTCTGAATTAGAGAAGCACCAAATGTCTGCATTCTAGAATCGGAATGTGGCGGAATACTAGAATGCACAGCACGGCGGAATTCTAAAGCCCTAAAATGCCTGCTATCCGGAAGTTAAGGTGTCTGACATCAAGAGTGCTACCAAGTCAGAATTATAACATTCTGAAAGATTCTGGGATCTAGAATCAATGGACGGCTGAGTTCCAGAATGTCAGGGTGGCAAAACTCTAGAATCCTTGCCTGTCTGAACTCGAGAGTCATTCAATGTCCACATTCCAGAACTCTGGATGTCTGAAATATAGAAGCACCAAATGTCTGCATTCTAGAATCGGAATGTGGCGGAACTGTAGAATGCACAGCACGGAGGAATTTTAAAGTCCTAAAATGCCTGCTATAGGGAAGTCAAGGTGTCTGACCTCCAGAATGTTACTAAGACAGCATTCTACCGTTCTGAGAAATTCTGGGTTCTAGAATCAATGGATGGCAGAGTTCTGGAATGTCAGGGTGTTCAAACTCAAGAATACTTGCGTGTCTGAACTCGAGAGTCATTCAGTGTCCCCATTCCGCATCACAGGGTGTCTGAATTCCAGAAGCACCAAATGTCTGCATTCTAGAATCGGAATGTGGCGGAATTCTAGAATGCACAGCACGGCGGAATTCGAAAGTCCTAAAATGCCTGCTACCCGGAAGTTAAGGTGTCTGAAATCCGGAATGCTACCACGTCAGAATTATACCATTCTGAAAGATTCTGGGATCTAGAATCAATGGACGGCTGAGTTCCAGAATGTCAGGGTTTCCAATCTCTAGAATCCTTGCATGTCTGGACTCGAGAGTCAATCAATATCCACATTCCAGGACTCTGGATGACTGAAATATAGAAGCACCAAATGTCTGCATTCTAGAATCGGAATGTGGTAGAATTCTAGAATGCACAGCACGACAGAATTCTAAAGTCCTAAAATGCCTGCTATTCGGAAGTTAAGGTGTCTGACATCCAGAATGTTACTAGGTCAACATTCTACCGTTCTGAGAGATTCTGGGTTCTAGAATCAATGGACGGCAGAGTTCTGGAATGTCAGGGTGTCCAAACTCTAGAATCCTTCCGTGTCTGAACTCGAGAGTCATTCAATGTCCACATTCCAGAACTCTGGATGTCTGAATTATAGAAGCACCAAATGTCTGCATTCTTGAATCGGAATGTGGCGGAATTCTAGAATGCACAGCACGGCAGAATTCTAAAGTCCTAAAATGCCTGCTATCCGGAAGTTAAGGTGTCTGACATCAAGAATGCTACCAAGTCAGAATTATACCATTCTGAAAGATTCTGGGATCTAGAATCAATGGACGGCTGAGTTTCAGAATGTCAGGGTGGCAAAATTCTAGAATCCTTGTGTGTCTGAACTCGAGAGTCATTCAATATCCACATTCCAGAACTCTGGATGTCTGAATTATAGAAGCACCAAATGTCTGCATTCTAGAATCGGAATGTGGCGGAATACTAGAATGCACAGCACGGCGGAATTCTAAAGCCCTAAAATGCCTGCTATCCGGAAGTAAAGGTGTCTGACATCAAGAGTGCTACCAAGTCAGAATTATAACATTCTGAAAGATTCTGGGATCTAGAATCAATGGACGGCTGAGTTCCAGAATGTCAGGGTGGCAAAACTCTAGAATCCTTGCCTGTCTGAACTCGAGAGTCATTCAATGTCCACATTCCAGAACTCTGGATGTCTGAAATATAGAAGCACCAAATGTCTGCATTCTAGAATCGGAATGTGGCGGAATTGTAGAATGCACAGCACGGAGGAATTTTAAAGTCCTAAAATGCCTGCTATACGGAAGTCAAGGTGTCTGACCTCCAGAATGTTACTAAGACAGCATTCTACCGTTCTGAGAAATTCTGGGTTCTAGAATCAATGGATGGCAGAGTTCTGGAATGTCAGGGTGTTCAAACACAAGAATACTTGCGTGTCTGAACTCGAGAGTCATTCAATGTCCACATTCCGCATCACAGGGTGTCTGAATTCCAGAAGCACCAAATGTCTGCATTCTAGAATCGGAATGTGGCGGAATTCTAGAATGAACAGCACGGCGGAATTCTAAAGTCCTAAAATGCCTGCTATCCGGAAGTTAAGGTGTCTGACATCAAGAATGCTACCAAGTCAGAATTATACCATTCTGAAAGATTCTGGGATCTAGAATCAATGGACGGCTGAGTTCCAGAATGTCAGGGTGGCAAAACTCTGGAATGCTTGCCTGTCTGAACTCGAGAGTCTTTCAATGTCCACATTCCAGAACTCTGGATGTCTGAAATATAGAAGCACCAAATGTCTGCATTCTAGAATCGGAATGTGGCAGAATTCTAGAATGCACAGCAAGGCGGAATTTTAAAGTCCTAAAATGCCTGCTATTCGGAAGTCAAGGTGTCTGACATCCAGAATGTTACTAAGTCAGCATTCTACCGTTCTGAGAGATTCTGGGTTCTAGAATCAATGGATGGCAGAGTTCTGGAATGTCAGGGTGTTCAAACTCAAGAATACTTGCGTGTCTGAACTCGAGAGTCATTCAATGTCCCCATTCCGCATCACAGGGTGTCTGAATTCCAGAAGCACCAAATGTCTGCATTCTAGAATCGGAATGTGGCGGAATTCTAGAATGCACAGCACGGCGGAATTCGAAAGTCCTAAAATGCCTGCTACCCGGAAGTTAAGGTGTCTGAAATCCGGAATGCTACCACGTCAGAATTATACCATTCTGAAAGATTCTGGGATCTAGAATCAATGGACAGCTGAGTTCCAGAATGTCAGGGTTTCCAATCTCTAGAATCCTTGCATGTCTGGACTCGAGAGTCAATCAATATCCACATTCCAGGACTCTGGATGACTGAAATATAGAAGCACCAAATGTCTGCATTCTAGAATCGGAATGTGGTAGAATTCTAGAATGCACAGCACGACAGAATTCTAAAGTCCTAAAATGCCTGCTATTCGGAAGTTAAGGTGTCTGACATCCAGAATGTTACTAGGTCAACATTCTACCGTTCTGAGAGATTCTGGGTTCTAGAATCAATGGACGGCTGAGTTCTGGAATGTCAGGGTGTCCAAACTCTAGAATCCTTCCGTGTCTGAACTCGAGAGTCATTCAATGTCCACATTCCAGAACTCTGGATGTCTGAATTATAGAAGCACCAAATGTCTGCATTCTTGAATCGGAATGTGGCGGAATTCTAGAATGCACAGCACGGCAGAATTCTAAAGTCCTAAAATGCCTGCTATCCGGAAGTTAAGGTGTCTGACATCAAGAATGCTACCAAGTCAGAATTATACCATTCTGAAAGATTCTGGGATCTAGAATCAATGGACGGCTGAGTTTCAGAATGTCAGGGTGGCAAAATTCTAGAATCCTTGTGTGTCTGAACTCGAGAGTCATTCAATATCCACATTCCAGAACTCTGGATGTCTGAATTATAGAAGCACCAAATGTCTGCATTCTAGAATCGGAATGTGGCGGAATACTAGAATGCACAGCACGGCGGAATTCTAAAGCCCTAAAATGCCTGCTATCCGGAAGTAAAGGTGTCTGACATCAAGAGTGCTACCAAGTCAGAATTATAACATTCTGAAAGATTCTGGGATCTAGAATCAATGGACGGCTGAGTTCCAGAATGTCAGGGTGGCAAAACTCTAGAATCCTTGCCTGTCTGAACTCGAGAGTCATTCAATGTCCACATTCCAGAACTCTGGATGTCTGAAATATAGAAGCACCAAATGTCTGCATTCTAGAATCGGAATGTGGCGGAATTGTAGAATGCACAGCACGGAGGAATTTTAAAGTCCTAAAATGCCTGCTATACGGAAGTCAAGGTGTCTGACCTCCAGAATGTTACTAAGACAGCATTCTACCGTTCTGAGAAATTCTGGGTTCTAGAATCAATGGATGGCAGAGTTCTGGAATGTCAGGGTGTTCAAACACAAGAATACTTGCGTGTCTGAACTCGAGAGTCATTCAATGTCCACATTCCGCATCACAGGGTGTCTGAATTCCAGAAGCACCAAATGTCTGCATTCTAGAATCGGAATGTGGCGGAATTCTAGAATGCACAGCACGGCGGAATTCTAAAGTCCTAAAATGCCTGCTATCCGGAAGTTAAGGTGTCTGACATCAAGAATGCTACCAAGTCAGAATTATACCATTCTGAAAGATTCTGGGATCTAGAATCAATGGACGGCTGAGTTCCAGAATGTCAGGGTGGCAAAACTCTGGAATGCTTGCCTGTCTGAACTCGAGAGTCTTTCAATGTCCACATTCCAGAACTCTGGATGTCTGAAATATAGAAGCACCAAATGTCTGCATTCTAGAATCGGAATGTGGCAGAATTCTAGAATGCACAGCACAGCGGAATTTTAAAGTCCTAAAATGCCTGCTATTTGGAAGTCAAGGTGTCTGACATCCAGAATGTTAGTAAGTCAGCATTCTACCGTTCTGAGAGATTCTCGGTTCTAGAATCAATGGATGGCAGAGTTCTGGAATGTCAGGGTGTTCAAACTCAAGAATACTTGCGTGTCTGAACTCGAGAGTCATTCAATGTCCACATTCCACATCACAGGGTGTCTGAATTCCAGAAGCACCAAATGTCTGCATTCTAGAATCGGAATGTGGCGGAATTCTAGAATGCACAGCACGGCGGAATTCGAAAGTCCTAAAATGCCTGCTATCCGGAAGTTAAGGTGTCTGAAATCTGGAATGCTACCACGTCAGAATTATACCATTCTGAAAGATTCTGGGATCTAGAATCAATGGACGGCTGAGTTCCAGAATGTCAGGGTTTCCAATCTCTAGAATCCTTGCATGTCTGAATTCGAGAGTCAATCAATATCCACATTCCAGGACTCTGGATGTCTGAAATATAGAAGCACCAAATGTCTGCATTCTAGAATCGGAATGTGGTAGAATTCTAGAATGCACAGCACGACAGAATTCTAAAGTCCTAAAATGCCTGCTATTCGGAAGTTAAGGTGTCTGACATCTAGAATGTTACTAGGTCAGCATTCTACCGTTCTGAGAGATTCTGGGTTCTAGAATCAATGGACGGCAGAGTTCTGGAATATCAGGGTGTCCAAACTCTAGAATCCTTCCGTGTCTGAACTCGAGAGTCATTCAATGTCCACATTCCAGAACTCTGGATGTCTGAATTATAGAAGCACCAAATGTCTGCATTCTTGAATCGGAATGTGGCGGAATTCTAGAATGCACAGCACGGCAGAATTCTAAAGTCCTAAAATGCCTGCTATCCGGAAGTTAAGGTGTCTGACATCAAGAATGCTACCAAGTCAGAATTATACGATTCTGAAAGATTCTGGGATCTAGAATCAATGGTCGGCTGAGTTTCAGAATGTCAGGGTGGCAAAATTCTAGAATCCTTGTGTGTCTGAACTCGAGAGTCATTCAATATCCACATTCCAGAACTCTGGATGTCTGAATTATAGAAGCACCAAATGTCTGCATTCTAGAATCGGAATGTGGCGGAATACTAGAATGCACAGCACGGCGGAATTCTAAAGCCCTAAATTGCCTGCTATCCGGAAGTTAATGTGTCTGACATCAAGAGTGCTACCAAGTCAGAATTATAACTTTCTGAAAGATTCTGGGATCTAGAATCAATGGACGGCTGAGTTCCAGAATGTCAGGGTTTCCAAACTCTAGAATCCTTGCATGTCTGAACTCGAGAGTCATTCAATATCCACATTCCAGGACGCTGGATGTCTCAATTATAGAAGCACCAAATGTCTGCATTCTAGAATCGGAATGTGGCAGAATTCTAGAATGCACAGCACGGCGGAATTCTAAAGTCCTAAAATGCCTACTAGCCGAAACTTAAGGTGTCTGATGACCAGTATGTTACTAGGTCAGCATTCTACCGTTCTGAGAGATTCTGGGTTCTAGAATCAATGGACGGCAGAGATCTGGAATGTCAGGGTTTCCAAACTCTAGAATCCTTGCGTGTCTGAACTCGAGAGTCATTCAATGACCACATTCCGGATCACAGGGTGTCTGAATTCCAGAAGCAACAAATGTCTGCATTCTAGAATTGGAATGTGGTGGAATTCTAGAATGCACAGCACGGCGGAATTCTAAAGTCCTAAAATGACTGCTATACGGAAGTCAAGGTGTCTGACATCCAGAATGTTACTAAGTCAGCATTCTACCGTTCTGAGAGATTCTGGGTTCTAGAATCAATGGATGGCAGAGTTCTGGAATGTCAGGGTGTTCAAACTCAAGAATACCTGCGTGTCTGAACTCGAGAGTCATTCAATGTCCACATTCCGCATCACAGGGTGTCTGAATTCCAGAAGCACCAAATGTCTGCATTCTAGAATCGGAATGTGGCGGAATTCTAGAATGCACAGCACGGCGGAATTCGAAAGTCCTAAAATGCCTGCTATCCGGAAGTTAAGGTGTCTGACATCCAGAATGCTACCACGTCAGAATTATACCATTCTGAAAGATTCTGGGATCTAGAATCAATGGACGGCTGAGTTCCAGAATGTCAGGGTTTCCAAACTCTAGAATCCTTGCATGTCTGAACTCGAGAGTCATTCAATATCCACATTCCAGGACTCTGGATGTCTGAAATATAGAAGCACCAAATGTCTGCATTCTAGAATCGGAATGTGGTAGAATTCTAGAATGCACAGCACGACAGAATTCTAAAGTCCTAAAATGCCTGCTATTCGGAAGTTAAGGTGTCTGACATCCAGAATGTTACTAGGTCAGCATTCTACCGTTCTGAGAGATTCTGGGTTCTAGAATCAATGGACGGCAGAGTTCTGGAATGTCAGGGCGTCAAAACTCTAGAATCCTTCCGTGTCTGAACTCGTGAGTCATTCAATTTCCACATTCCGGATCACAGGGTGTCTGAATTCCAGAAGCACCAAATGTCTGCATTCTAGAATCGGAATGTGGCAGAATTCTAGAATGCACAGCACGGCGGAATTCGAAAGTCCTAAAATGCCTGCTATCGGGAAGTTAAGGTGTCTGACATCCACAATGCTACAACGTCAGAATTATACCATTCTGAAACATTCTGGGATCTAGAATCAATGGACGGCTGAGTTCCAGAATGTCAGGGTGGCAAAACTCTAGAATCCTGGCGTGTCTGAACTCGAGAGTCATTCAATGTCCACATTCCAGAACTCTGGTTGTCTGAATTATAGAAGCACCAAATGTCTGCATTCAAGAATCGGAATGTGGCGGAATTCTAGAATGCACAGCACGGCGGAATTCTAAAGTCCTAAAATGCCTGCTATCCGGAAGTTAAGGTGTCTGACATGAAGAATGCTACCACGTCAGAATTATACCGTTCTGAAACATTCTGGGATCTAGAATCAATGGACGGCTGAGTTCCAGAATGTCAGGGTGGCAAAACTCTAGAATCCTTGCCTGTCTGAACTCGAGAGTCATTCAAAGTCCACATTCCAGAACTCTGGATGTCTAATTATAGAAGCACCAAATGTCTGTATTCTAGAATCGGAATGTGGCGGAATTCTAGAATGCACAGCACGGCGGAATTCGAAAGTCCTAAAATGCCTGCTATCCGGAAGTTAAGGTGTCTGACATCCAGAATGCTACCACGTCAGAATTATACCATTCTGAAAGATTCTGGGATCTAGAATCAATGGACGGCTGAGTTCCAGAATGTCAGGGTGGCAATACTCTAGAATCCTTGCGTGTCTGAACTCGAGAGTCATTCAATATCCACATTCCAGAACTCTGTATGTCTGAATTATAGAAGCACCAAATGTCTGCATTCTAGAATCGGAATGTGGCGGAATTCTAGAATGCACAGCATGGCGGAATTCGAAAGTCCTAAAATGCCTACTAGCCGAAAGTTAAGGTGTCTGATGACCAGAATGTTACTAGGTCAGCATTCTACCGTTCTGAGAGATTCTGGGTTCTAGAATCAATGGACGGCAGAGTTCCAGGATGTCAGGGTGGCAAAACTCTAGAATCCTTGCGTGTCTGAACTCGAGAGTCATTCAATGACCACATTCCAGGACTCTGGATGACTGAAATATAGAAGCACCAAATGTCTGCATTCTAGAATCGGAATGTGGCGGAATTCTAGAATGCACAGCACGGCGGAATTCTAAAGTCCTAAAATGCCTGCTCTCCGGAAGTTAAGGTGTCTGACATCCAGAATGTTACTAGGTCAGCATTCTACCGTTCTGAGAGATTCTGGGTTCTAGAATCAATGGACGGCAGAGATCTGGCATGTCAGTGTGTCCAAACTCTGGAATCCTTGCGTGTCTGAACTCGAGAGTCATTCAATGTCCACATTCTGGATCACAGGGTGTCTGAATTGCAGAAGCACCAAATGTCTGCATTCTAGAATAGGAATGTGGTAGAATTCTAGAATGCACAACACGGGGGAATTCTAAAGTCCTAAAATGCCTGCTATCCGAAAGTTAAGGTGTCTGACATCAAGAATGCTACCAAGTCAGAATTATACCATTCTGAAAGATTCTGGGATCTAGAATCAATGGACGGCTGAGTTACATAATGTCATGGTGGCAAAACTCTAGAATACTTGCGTGTCTGAACTCGAGAGTCATTCAATGTCCACATTCCAGAACTCTGGATGTCTGAATTATAGAAGCACCAAATGTCTGCATTCTAGAATCGGAATGTGGCGGAATTGTAGAATGCACAGCACGGCGGAATTCTAAAGTCCTAAAATGCCTACTAGCCGAAAGTTTACGTGTCTGATGACCAGAATGTTACTAGGTCAGCATTCTACCGTTCTGAGAGATTCTGGGTACTAGAATCAACGGACGGCAGAGTTCTGGAATGTCAGGGTGCCCAAACTCTAGAATCCTTCAGTGTTTGAACTCGAGAGTCATTCAATTTCCATATTCCGGGTCACAGGGTTACTGAATTCCAGAAGCACCAAATGTCTGCATTCTAGAATCGGAATGTGGCGGAATTCTAGAATGCACAGCACGGCGGAATTCCAAAGTCCTAAAATGCCTGCTATCCGGAAGTTAAGGTGTATGACATCCAGAATGCTACCACGTCAGAATTATACCATTCTGAAAGATTCTGGGATCTAGAATCAATGGACGGCTGAGTTCCAGAATGTCAGGGTGGCAAAACTCTAGAATCCTTGCGTGTCTGAACTCGAGAGTCATTCAATGTCCACATTCCAGAACTCTGGATGTCTGTATTATAGAAGCACCAAATGTCTGCATTCTAGAATCAGAATGTGGCGGAATTCTAGAATGCACAGCACGGCAGAATTCTAAAGTCCTAAAATGCCTGCTCTCCGGACGTTAAGGTGTCTGACATCCAGAATGTTACTAGGTCAGCATTCTACCGTTCTGAGAGATTCTGGGTTCTAGAATCAATGGACGGCAGAGATCTGGCATGTCAGGGTGTCCAAACTCTAGAATCCTTGCGTGTCTGAACTCGAGAGTCATTCAATGTCCACATTCCGGATCACAGGGTGTCTGAATTCCAGAAGCACTAAATGTCTGCATTCTAGAATCGGAATGTGGTAGAATTCTAGAATGCACAACACGGCGGAATTCTAAAGTCCTAAAATGCCTGCTATCCGGAAGTTAAGGTGTCTGACACCCAGAATGCTACCACATCAGAATTATACCATTCTGAAACACTCTGGGATCTAGAATCAATGGACGGGTGAGTTCCAGAATGTCAGGGTGGCAAAATTCTAGAATCCTTGCGTGTCTGAACTCGAGAGTCATTCAATGTCCAGATTCCAGAACTCTGGATGTCTGAATTATAGAAGCACCAAATGTCTGCATTCTAGAATCGGAATGTGGCGGAATTCTAGAATGCACAGCACAGCGGAATTTTAAAGTCCTAAAATGCCTGCTATACGGAAGTCAAGGTGTCTGACATCCAGAATGTTACTAAGTCAGCATTCTACCGTTCTGAGAGATTCTTGGTTCTAGAATCAATGGATGGCAGAGTTTTGGAATGTCAGGGTGTTCAAACTCAAGAATACTTGCGTGTCTGAACTCGTGAGTCATACAATGTCCACATTCCGCATCTCAGGGTGTCTGAATTCCAGAAGCACCAAATGTCTGCATTCTAGAATCGGAAAGTGGCGGAATTCTAGAATGCACAGCACGGCGGAATTCGAAAGTCCTAAAATGCCTGCTATCCGGAAGTTAAGGTGCCTGACATCCAGAATGCTACCACATCAGAATTATACCATTCTGAAAGATTCTGGGATCTAGAATCAATGGACGGCTGAGTTCCAGAATGTCAGGGTTTCCAAACTCTAGAATCCTTGCATGTCTAAACTCGAGAGTCATTCAATATCCACATTCCAGGACTCTGGATGTCTGAAATATAGAAGCACCAAATGTCTGCATTCTAGAATCGGAATGTGGTAGAATTCTAGAATGCACAGCACGACAGAATTCTAAAGTCCTAAAATGCCTGCTATTCGGAAGTTAAGGTGTCTGACATCCAGAATGTTACTAGGTCAGCATTCTACCGTTCTGAGAGATTCTGGGTTCTAGAATCAATGGATGGCAGAGTTCTGGAATGTCAGGGTGTCCAAACTCAAGAATACTTGCGTGTCTGAACTCGTGAGTCATACAATGTCCACATTCCGCATCTCAGGGTGTCTGAATTCCAGAAGCACCCAATGTATGCATTCTAGAATCGGAAAGTGGCGGAATTCTAGAATGCACAGCACGGCGGAATTCTAAAGTCCTAAAATGCCTGCTATCCGGAAGTTAAGGTGTCTGACATGAAGAATGCTACCACGTCAGAATTATACCGTTCTGAAACATTCTGGGATCTAGAATCAATGGACGGCTGAGTTCCAGAATGTCAGGGTGGCAAAACTCTAGAATCCTTGCCTGTCTGAACTCGAGAGTCATTCAAAGTCCACATTCCAGAACTCTGGATGTCTAATTATAGAAGCACCAAATGTCTGTATTCTAGAATCGGAATGTGGCGGAATTCTAGAATGCACAGCACGGCGGAATTCGAAAGTCCTAAAATGCCTGCTATCCGGAAGTTAAGGTGTCTGACATCCAGAATGCTACCACGTCAGAATTATACCATTCTGAAAGATTCTGGGATCTAGAATCAATGGACGGCTGAGTTCCAGAATGTCAGGGTGGCAATACTCTAGAATCCTTGCGTGTCTGAACTCGAGAGTCATTCAATATCCACATTCCAGAACTCTGTATGTCTGAATTATAGAAGCACCAAATATCTGCATTCTAGAATCGGAATGTGGCAGAATTCTAGAATGCACAGCATGGCGGAATTCGAAAGTCCTAAAATGCCTACTAGCCGAAAGTTAAGGTGTCTGATGACCAGAATGTTACTAGGTCAGCATTCTACCGTTCTGAGAGATTCTGGGATCTAGAATCAATGGACGGCAGAGTTCTGGAATGTCAGGGTGTCCAAACTCTAGAATCCTTGCGTGTCTGAACTCGAGAGTCATTCAATGTCCACATTCTGGATCACAGGGTGTCTGAATTGCAGAAGCACCAAATGTCTGCATTCTAGAATAGGAATGTGGTAGAATTCTAGAATGCACAACACGGGGGAATTCTAAAGTCCTAAAATGCCTGCTATCCGAAAGTTAAGGTGTCTGACATCAAGAATGCTACCAAGTCAGAATTATACCATTCTGAAAGATTCTGGGATCTAGAATCAATGGACGGCTGAGTTACATAATGTCATGGTGGCAAAACTCTAGAATACTTGCGTGTCTGAACTCGAGAGTCATTCAATGTCCACATTCCAGAACTCTGGATGTCTGAAATATAGAAGCACCAAATGTCTGCATTCTAGAATCGGAATGTGGCAGAATTCTAGAATGCACAGCACAGCGGAATTTTAAAGTCCTAAAATGCCTGCTATTTGGAAGTCAAGGTGTCTGACATCCAGAATGTTAGTAAGTCAGCATTCTACCGTTCTGAGAGATTCTCGGTTCTAGAATCAATGGATGGCAGAGTTCTGGAATGTCAGGGTGTTCAAACTCAAGAATACTTGCGTGTCTGAACTCGAGAGTCATTCAATGTCCACATTCCACATCACAGGGTGTCTGAATTCCAGAAGCACCAAATGTCTGCATTCTAGAATCGGAATGTGGCGGAATTCTAGAATGCACAGCACGGCGGAATTCGAAAGTCCTAAAATGCCTGCTATCCGGAAGTTAAGGTGTCTGAAATCTGGAATGCTACCACGTCAGAATTATACCATTCTGAAAGATTCTGGGATCTAGAATCAATGGACGGCTGAGTTCCAGAATGTCAGGGGTTCCAATCTCTAGAATCCTTGCATGTCTGAACTCGAGAGTCAATCAATATCCACATTCCAGGACTCTGGATGTCTGAAATATAGAAGCACCAAATGTCTGCATTCTAGAATCGGAATGTGGTAGAATTCTAGAATGCACAGCACGACAGAATTCTAAAGTCCTAAAATGCCTGCTATTCGGAAGTTAAGGTGTCTGACATCTAGAATGTTACTAGGTCAGCATTCTACCGTTCTGAGAGATTCTGGGTTCTAGAATCAATGGACGGCAGAGTTCTGGAATATCAGGGTGTCCAAACTCTAGAATCCTTCCGTGTCTGAACTCGAGAGTCATTCAATGTCCACATTCCAGAACTCTGGATGTCTGAATTATAGAAGCACCAAATGTCTGCATTCTTGAATCGGAATGTGGCGGAATTCTAGAATGCACAGCACGGCAGAATTCTAAAGTCCTAAAATGCCTGCTATCCGGAAGTTAAGGTGTCTGACATCAAGAATGCTACCAAGTCAGAATTATACGATTCTGAAAGATTCTGGGATCTAGAATCAATGGTCGGCTGAGTTTCAGAATGTCAGGGTGGCAAAATTCTAGAATCCTTGTGTGTCTGAACTCGAGAGTCATTCAATATCCACATTCCAGAACTCTGGATGTCTGAATTATAGAAGCACCAAATGTCTGCATTCTAGAATCGGAATGTGGCGGAATACTAGAATGCACAGCACGGCGGAATTCTAAAGCCCTAAATTGCCTGCTATCCGGAAGTTAATGTGTCTGACATCAAGAGTGCTACCAAGTCAGAATTATAACTTTCTGAAAGATTCTGGGATCTAGAATCAATGGACGGCTGAGTTCCAGAATGTCAGGGTTTCCAAACTCTAGAATCCTTGCATGTCTGAACTCGAGAGTCATTCAATATCCACATTCCAGGACGCTGGATGTCTCAATTATAGAAGCACCAAATGTCTGCATTCTAGAATCGGAATGTGGCAGAATTCTAGAATGCACAGCACGGCGGAATTCTAAAGTCCTAAAATGCCTACTAGCCGAAACTTAAGGTGTCTGATGACCAGTATGTTACTAGGTCAGCATTCTACCGTTCTGAGAGATTCTGGGTTCTAGAATCAATGGACGGCAGAGATCTGGAATGTCAGGGTTTCCAAACTCTAGAATCCTTGCGTGTCTGAACTCGAGAGTCATTCAATGACCACATTCCGGATCACAGGGTGTCTGAATTCCAGAAGCAACAAATGTCTGCATTCTAGAATTGGAATGTGGTGGAATTCTAGAATGCACAGCACGGCGGAATTCTAAAGTCCTAAAATGACTGCTATACGGAAGTCAAGGTGTCTGACATCCAGAATGTTACTAAGTCAGCATTCTACCGTTCTGAGAGATTCTGGGTTCTAGAATCAATGGATGGCAGAGTTCTGGAATGTCAGGGTGTTCAAACTCAAGAATACCTGCGTGTCTGAACTCGAGAGTCATTCAATGTCCACATTCCGCATCACAGGGTGTCTGAATTCCAGAAGCACCAAATGTCTGCATTCTAGAATCGGAATGTGGCGGAATTCTAGAATGCACAGCACGGCGGAATTCGAAAGTCCTAAAATGCCTGCTATCCGGAAGTTAAGGTGTCTGACATCCAGAATGCTACCACGTCAGAATTATACCATTCTGAAAGATTCTGGGATCTAGAATCAATGGACGGCTGAGTTCCAGAATGTCAGGGTTTCCAAACTCTAGAATCCTTGCATGTCTGAACTCGAGAGTCATTCAATATCCACATTCCAGGACTCTGGATGTCTGAAATATAGAAGCACCAAATGTCTGCATTCTAGAATCGGAATGTGGTAGAATTCTAGAATGCACAGCACGACAGAATTCTAAAGTCCTAAAATGCCTGCTATTCGGAAGTTAAGGTGTCTGACATCCAGAATGTTACTAGGTCAGCATTCTACCGTTCTGAGAGATTCTGGGTTCTAGAATCAATGGACGGCAGAGTTCTGGAATGTCAGGGCGTCAAAACTCTAGAATCCTTCCGTGTCTGAACTCGTGAGTCATTCAATTTCCACATTCCGGATCACAGGGTGTCTGAATTCCAGAAGCACCAAATGTCTGCATTCTAGAATCGGAATGTGGCAGAATTCTAGAATGCACAGCACGGCGGAATTCGAAAGTCCTAAAATGCCTGCTATCGGGAAGTTAAGGTGTCTGACATCCACAATGCTACAACGTCAGAATTATACCATTCTGAAACATTCTGGGATCTAGAATCAATGGACGGCTGAGTTCCAGAATGTCAGGGTGGCAAAACTCTAGAATCCTGGTGTGTCTGAACTCGAGAGTCATTCAATGTCCACATTCCAGAATTCTGGTTGTCTGAATTATAGAAGCACCAAATGTCTGCATTCAAGAATCGGAATGTGGCGGAATTCTAGAATGCACAGCACGGCGGAATTCTAAAGTCCTAAAATGCCTGCTATCCGGAAGTTAAGGTGTCTGACATGAAGAATGCTACCACGTCAGAATTATACCGTTCTGAAACATTCTGGGATCTAGAATCAATGGACGGCTGAGTTCCAGAATGTCAGGGTGGCAAAACTCTAGAATCCTTGCCTGTCTGAACTCGAGAGTCATTCAAAGTCCACATTCCAGAACTCTGGATGTCTAATTATAGAAGCACCAAATGTCTGTATTCTAGAATCGGAATGTGGCGGAATTCTAGAATGCACAGCACGGCGGAATTCGAAAGTCCTAAAATGCCTGCTATCCGGAAGTTAAGGTGTCTGACATCCAGAATGCTACCACGTCAGAATTATACCATTCTGAAAGATTCTGGGATCTAGAATCAATGGACGGCAGAGATCTTGAATGTCAGGGTGTACAAACTCTAGAATCCTTGCGTGTCTGAACTCGAGAGTCATTCAATATCCACATTCCAGAACTCTGTATGTCTGAATTATAGAAGCACCAAATGTCTGCATTCTAGAATCGGAATGTGGCGGAATTCTAGAATGCACAGCATGGCGGAATTCGAAAGTCCTAAAATGCCTACTAGCCGAAAGTTAAGGTGTCTGATGACCAGAATGTTACTAGGTCAGCATTCTACCGTTCTGAGAGATTCTGGGTTCTAGAATCAATGGACGGCAGAGTTCTGGAATGTCAGGGTGTCCAAACTCTAGAATCCTTCAGTGTTTGAACTCGAGAGTCATTCAATTTCCATATTCCGGGTCACAGGGTGACTGAATTCCAGAAGCACCAAATGTCTGCATTCTAGAATCGGAATGTGGCGGAATTCTAGAATGCACAGCACGGCGGAATTCGAAAGTCCTAAAATGCCTGCTATACGGAAGTTAAGGTGTATGACATCCAGAATGCTGCCACGTCAGAATTATACCATTCTGAAAGATTCTGGGATCTAGAATCAATGGACGGCTGAGTTCCAGGATGTCAGGGTGGCAAAACTCTAGAATCCTTGCGTGTCTGAACTCGAGAGTCATTCAATGACCACATTCCAGGACTCTGGATGACTGAAATATAGAAGCACCAAATGTCTGCATTCTAGAATCGGAATGTGGCGGAATTCTAGAATGCACAGCACGGCGGAATTCTAAAGTCCTAAAATGCCTGCTCTCCGGAAGTTAAGGTGTCTGACATCCAGAATGTTACTAGGTCAGCATTCTACCGTTCTGAGAGATTCTGGGTTCTAGAATCAATGGACGGCAGAGATCTGGCATGTCAGTGTGTCCAAACTCTGGAATCCTTGCGTGTCTGAACTCGAGAGTCATTCAATGTCCACATTCTGGATCACAGGGTGTCTGAATTGCAGAAGCACCAAATGTCTGCATTCTAGAATAGGAATGTGGTAGAATTCTAGAATGCACAACACGGGGGAATTCTAAAGTCCTAAAATGCCTGCTATCCGAAAGTTAAGGTGTCTGACATCAAGAATGCTACCAAGTCAGAATTATACCATTCTGAAAGATTCTGGGATCTAGAATCAATGGACGGCTGAGTTACATAATGTCATGGTGGCAAAACTCTAGAATACTTGCGTGTCTGAACTCGAGAGTCATTCAATGTCCACATTCCAGAACTCTGGATGTCTGAATTATAGAAGCACCAAATGTCTGCATTCTAGAATCGGAATGTGGCGGAATTGTAGAATGCACAGCACGGCGGAATTCTAAAGTCCTAAAATGCCTACTAGCCGAAAGTTTACGTGTCTGATGACCAGAATGTTACTAGGTCAGCATTCTACCGTTCTGAGAGATTCTGGGTACTAGAATCAACGGACGGCAGAGTTCTGGAATGTCAGGGTGCCCAAACTCTAGAATCCTTCAGTGTTTGAACTCGAGAGTCATTCAATTTCCATATTCCGGGTCACAGGGTTACTGAATTCCAGAAGCACCAAATGTCTGCATTCTAGAATCGGAATGTGGCGGAATTCTAGAATGCACAGCACGGCGGAATTCCAAAGTCCTAAAATGCCTGCTATCCGGAAGTTAAGGTGTATGACATCCAGAATGCTACCACGTCAGAATTATACCATTCTGAAAGATTCTGGGATCTAGAATCAATGGACGGCTGAGTTCCAGAATGTCAGGGTGGCAAAACTCTAGAATCCTTGCGTGTCTGAACTCGAGAGTCATTCAATGTCCACATTCCAGAACTCTGGATGTCTGTATTATAGAAGCACCAAATGTCTGCATTCTAGAATCAGAATGTGGCGGAATTCTAGAATGCACAGCACGGCAGAATTCTAAAGTCCTAAAATGCCTGCTCTCCGGACGTTAAGGTGTCTGACATCCAGAATGTTACTAGGTCAGCATTCTACCGTTCTGAGAGATTCTGGGTTCTAGAATCAATGGACGGCAGAGATCTGGCATGTCAGGGTGTCCAAACTCTAGAATCCTTGCGTGTCTGAACTCGAGAGTCATTCAATGTCCACATTCCGGATCACAGGGTGTCTGAATTCCAGAAGCACTAAATGTCTGCATTCTAGAATCGGAATGTGGTAGAATTCTAGAATGCACAACACGGCGGAATTCTAAAGTCCTAAAATGCCTGCTATCCGGAAGTTAAGGTGTCTGACACCCAGAATGCTACCACATCAGAATTATACCATTCTGAAACACTCTGGGATCTAGAATCAATGGACGGGTGAGTTCCAGAATGTCAGGGTGGCAAAATTCTAGAATCCTTGCGTGTCTGAACTCGAGAGTCATTCAATGTCCAGATTCCAGAACTCTGGATGTCTGAATTATAGAAGCACCAAATGTCTGCATTCTAGAATCGGAATGTGGCGGAATTCTAGAATGCACAGCACAGCGGAATTTTAAAGTCCTAAAATGCCTGCTATACGGAAGTCAAGGTGTCTGACATCCAGAATGTTACTAAGTCAGCATTCTACCGTTCTGAGAGATTCTTGGTTCTAGAATCAATGGATGGCAGAGTTTTGGAATGTCAGGGTGTTCAAACTCAAGAATACTTGCGTGTCTGAACTCGTGAGTCATACAATGTCCACATTCCGCATCTCAGGGTGTCTGAATTCCAGAAGCACCAAATGTCTGCATTCTAGAATCGGAAAGTGGCGGAATTCTAGAATGCACAGCACGGCGGAATTCGAAAGTCCTAAAATGCCTGCTATCCGGAAGTTAAGGTGCCTGACATCCAGAATGCTACCACATCAGAATTATACCATTCTGAAAGATTCTGGGATCTAGAATCAATGGACGGCTGAGTTCCAGAATGTCAGGGTTTCCAAACTCTAGAATCCTTGCATGTCTGAACTCGAGAGTCATTCAATATCCACATTCCAGGACTCTGGATGTCTGAAATATAGAAGCACCAAATGTCTGCATTCTAGAATCGGAATGTGGTAGAATTCTAGAATGCACAGCACGACAGAATTCTAAAGTCCTAAAATGCCTGCTATTCGGAAGTTAAGGTGTCTGACATCCAGAATGTTACTAGGTCAGCATTCTACCGTTCTGAGAGATTCTGGGTTCTAGAATCAATGGATGGCAGAGTTCTGGAATGTCAGGGTGTCCAAACTCAAGAATACTTGCGTGTCTGAACTCGTGAGTCATACAATGTCCACATTCCGCATCTCAGGGTGTCTGAATTCCAGAAGCACCCAATGTATGCATTCTAGAATCGGAAAGTGGCGGAATTCTAGAATGCACAGCACGGCGGAATTCTAAAGTCCTAAAATGCCTGCTATCCGGAAGTTAAGGTGTCTGACATGAAGAATGCTACCACGTCAGAATTATACCGTTCTGAAACATTCTGGGATCTAGAATCAATGGACGGCTGAGTTCCAGAATGTCAGGGTGGCAAAACTCTAGAATCCTTGCCTGTCTGAACTCGAGAGTCATTCAAAGTCCACATTCCAGAACTCTGGATGTCTAATTATAGAAGCACCAAATGTCTGTATTCTAGAATCGGAATGTGGCGGAATTCTAGAATGCACAGCACGGCGGAATTCGAAAGTCCTAAAATGCCTGCTATCCGGAAGTTAAGGTGTCTGACATCCAGAATGCTACCACGTCAGAATTATACCATTCTGAAAGATTCTGGGATCTAGAATCAATGGACGGCTGAGTTCCAGAATGTCAGGGTGGCAATACTCTAGAATCCTTGCGTGTCTGAACTCGAGAGTCATTCAATATCCACATTCCAGAACTCTGTATGTCTGAATTATAGAAGCACCAAATATCTGCATTCTAGAATCGGAATGTGGCAGAATTCTAGAATGCACAGCATGGCGGAATTCGAAAGTCCTAAAATGCCTACTAGCCGAAAGTTAAGGTGTCTGATGACCAGAATGTTACTAGGTCAGCATTCTACCGTTCTGAGAGATTCTGGGTTCTAGAATCAATGGACGGCAGAGTTCTGGAATGTCAGGGTGTCCAAACTCTAGAATCCTTGCGTGTCTGAACTCGAGAGTCATTCAATGTCCACATTCTGGATCACAGGGTGTCTGAATTGCAGAAGCACCAAATGTCTGCATTCTAGAATAGGAATGTGGTAGAATTCTAGAATGCACAACACGGGGGAATTCTAAAGTCCTAAAATGCCTGCTATCCGAAAGTTAAGGTGTCTGACATCAAGAATGCTACCAAGTCAGAATTATACCATTCTGAAAGATTCTGGGATCTAGAATCAATGGACGGCTGAGTTACATAATGTCATGGTGGCAAAACTCTAGAATACTTGCGTGTCTGAACTCGAGAGTCATTCAATGTCCACATTCGAGAACTCTGGATGTCTGAATTATAGAAGCACCAAATGTCTGCATTCTAGAATCGGAATGTGGCGGAATTGTAGAATGCACAGCACGGCGGAATTCTAAAGTCCTAAAATGCCTACTAGCCGAAAGTTTACGTGTCTGATGACCAGAATGTTACTAGGTCAGCATTCTACCGTTCTGAGAGATTCTGGGTACTAGAATCAACGGACGGCAGAGTTCTGGAATGTCAGGGTGCCCAAACTCTAGAATCCTTCAGTGTTTGAACTCGAGAGTCATTCAATTTCCATATTCCGGGTCACAGGGTTACTGAATTCCAGAAGCACCAAATGTCTGCATTCTAGAATCGGAATGTGGCGGAATTCTAGAATGCACAGCACGGCGGAATTCCAAAGTCCTAAAATGCCTGCTATCCGGAAGTTAAGGTGTATGACATCCAGAATGCTACCACGTCAGAATTATACCATTCTGAAAGATTCTGGGATCTAGAATCAATGGACGGCTGAGTTCCAGAATGTCAGGGTGGCAAAACTCTAGAATCCTTGCGTGTCTGAACTCGAGAGTCATTCAATGTCCACATTCCAGAACTCTGGATGTCTGTATTATAGAAGCACCAAATGTCTGCATTCTAGAATCAGAATGTGGCGGAATTCTAGAATGCACAGCACGGCAGAATTCTAAAGTCCTAAAATGCCTGCTCTCCGGACGTTAAGGTGTCTGACATCCAGAATGTTACTAGGTCAGCATTCTACCGTTCTGAGAGATTCTGGGTTCTAGAATCAATGGACGGCAGAGATCTGGCATGTCAGGGTGTCCAAACTCTAGAATCCTTGCGTGTCTGAACTCGAGAGTCATTCAATGTCCACATTCCGGATCACAGGGTGTCTGAATTCCAGAAGCACTAAATGTCTGCATTCTAGAATCGGAATGTGGTAGAATTCTAGAATGCACAACACGGCGGAATTCTAAAGTCCTAAAATGCCTGCTATCCGGAAGTTAAGGTGTCTGACACCCAGAATGCTACCACATCAGAATTATACCATTCTGAAACACTCTGGGATCTAGAATCAATGGACGGGTGAGTTCCAGAATGTCAGGGTGGCAAAATTCTAGAATCCTTGCGTGTCTGAACTCGAGAGTCATTCAATGTCCAGATTCCAGAACTCTGGATGTCTGAATTATAGAAGCACCAAATGTCTGCATTCTAGAATCGGAATGTGGCGGAATTCTAGAATGCACAGCACAGCGGAATTTTAAAGTCCTAAAATGCCTGCTATACGGAAGTCAAGGTGTCTGACATCCAGAATGTTACTAAGTCAGCATTCTACCGTTCTGAGAGATTCTTGGTTCTAGAATCAATGGATGGCAGAGTTTTGGAATGTCAGGGTGTTCAAACTCAAGAATACTTGCGTGTCTGAACTCGTGAGTCATACAATGTCCACATTCCGCATCTCAGGGTGTCTGAATTCCAGAAGCACCAAATGTCTGCATTCTAGAATCGGAAAGTGGCGGAATTCTAGAATGCACAGCACGGCGGAATTCGAAAGTCCTAAAATGCCTGCTATCCGGAAGTTAAGGTGCCTGACATCCAGAATGCTACCACGTCAGAATTATACCATTCTGAAAGATTCTGGGATCTAGAATCAATGGACGGCTGAGTTCCAGAATGTCAGGGTTTCCAAACTCTAGAATCCTTGCATGTCTGAACTCGAGAGTCATTCAATATCCACATTCCAGGACTCTGGATGTCTGAAATATAGAAGCACCAAATGTCTGCATTCTAGAATCGGAATGTGGTAGAATTCTAGAATGCACAGCACGACAGAATTCTAAAGTCCTAAAATGCCTGCTATTCGGAAGTTAAGGTGTCTGACATCCAGAATGTTACTAGGTCAGCATTCTACCGTTCTGAGAGATTCTGGGTTCTAGAATCAATGGATGGCAGAGTTCTGGAATGTCAGGGTGTCCAAACTCAAGAATACTTGCGTGTCTGAACTCGTGAGTCATACAATGTCCACATTCCGCATCTCAGGGTGTCTGAATTCCAGAAGCACCCAATGTCTGCATTCTAGAATCGGAAAGTGGCGGAATTCTAGAATGCACAGCACGGCGGAATTCTAAAGTCCTAAAATGCCTGCTATCCGGAAGTTAAGGTGTCTGACATGAAGAATGCTACCACGTCAGAATTATACCGTTCTGAAACATTCTGGGATCTAGAATCAATGGACGGCTGAGTTCCAGAATGTCAGGGTGGCAAAACTCTAGAATCCTTGCCTGTCTGAACTCGAGAGTCATTCAAAGTCCACATTCCAGAACTCTGGATGTCTAATTATAGAAGCACCAAATGTCTGTATTCTAGAATCGGAATGTGGCGGAATTCTAGAATGCACAGCACGGCGGAATTCGAAAGTCCTAAAATGCCTGCTATCCGGAAGTTAAGGTGTCTGACATCCAGAATGCTACCACGTCAGAATTATACCATTCTGAAAGATTCTGGGATCTAGAATCAATGGACGGCTGAGTTCCAGAATGTCAGGGTGGCAATACTCTAGAATCCTTGCGTGTCTGAACTCGAGAGTCATTCAATATCCACATTCCAGAACTCTGTATGTCTGAATTATAGAAGCACCAAATATCTGCATTCTAGAATCGGAATGTGGCAGAATTCTAGAATGCACAGCATGGCGGAATTCGAAAGTCCTAAAATGCCTACTAGCCGAAAGTTAAGGTGTCTGATGACCAGAATGTTACTAGGTCAGCATTCTACCGTTCTGAGAGATTCTGGGTTCTAGAATCAATGGACGGCAGAGTTCTGGAATGTCAGGGTGTCCAAACTCTAGAATCCTTGCGTGTCTGAACTCGAGAGTCATTCAATGTCCACATTCTGGATCACAGGGTGTCTGAATTGCAGAAGCACCAAATGTCTGCATTCTAGAATAGGAATGTGGTAGAATTCTAGAATGCACAACACGGGGGAATTCTAAAGTCCTAAAATGCCTGCTATCCGAAAGTTAAGGTGTCTGACATCAAGAATGCTACCAAGTCAGAATTATACCATTCTGAAAGATTCTGGGATCTAGAATCAATGGACGGCTGAGTTACATAATGTCATGGTGGCAAAACTCTAGAATACTTGCGTGTCTGAACTCGAGAGTCATTCAATGTCCACATTCCAGAACTCTGGATGTCTGAATTATAGAAGCACCAAATGTCTGCATTCTAGAATCGGAATGTGGCGGAATTGTAGAATGCACAGCACGGCGGAATTCTAAAGTCCTAAAATGCCTACTAGCCGAAAGTTTACGTGTCTGATGACCAGAATTTTACTAGGTCAGCATTCTACCGTTCTGAGAGATTCTGGGTACTAGAATCAACGGACGGCAGAGTTCTGGAATGTCAGGGTGCCCAAACTCTAGAATCCTTCAGTGTTTGAACTCGAGAGTCATTCAATTTCCATATTCCGGGTCACAGGGTTACTGAATTCCAGAAGCACCAAATGTCTGCATTCTAGAATCGGAATGTGGCGGAATTCTAGAATGCACAGCACGGCGGAATTCCAAAGTCCTAAAATGCCTGCTATCCGGAAGTTAAGGTGTATGACATCCAGAATGCTACCACGTCAGAATTATACCATTCTGAAAGATTCTGGGATCTAGAATCAATGGACGGCTGAGTTCCAGAATGTCAGGGTGGCAAAACTCTAGAATCCTTGCGTGTCTGAACTCGAGAGTCATTCAATGTCCACATTCCAGAACTCTGGATGTCTGTATTATAGAAGCACCAAATGTCTGCATTCTAGAATCAGAATGTGGCGGAATTCTAGAATGCACAGCACGGCAGAATTCTAAAGTCCTAAAATGCCTGCTCTCCGGACGTTAAGGTGTCTGACATCCAGAATGTTACTAGGTCAGCATTCTACCGTTCTGAGAGATTCTGGGTTCTAGAATCAATGGACGGCAGAGATCTGGCATGTCAGGGTGTCCAAACTCTAGAATCCTTGCGTGTCTGAACTCGAGAGTCATTCAATGTCCACATTCCGGATCACAGGGTGTCTGAATTCCAGAAGCACTAAATGTCTGCATTCTAGAATCGGAATGTGGTAGAATTCTAGAATGCACAACACGGCGGAATTCTAAAGTCCTAAAATGCCTGCTATCCGGAAGTTAAGGTGTCTGACACCCAGAATGCTACCACATCAGAATTATACCATTCTGAAACACTCTGGGATCTAGAATCAATGGACGGGTGAGTTCCAGAATGTCAGGGTGGCAAAATTCTAGAATCCTTGCGTGTCTGAACTCGAGAGTCATTCAATGTCCAGATTCCAGAACTCTGGATGTCTGAATTATAGAAGCACCAAATGTCTGCATTCTAGAATCGGAATGTGGCGGAATTCTAGAATGCACAGCACAGCGGAATTTTAAAGTCCTAAAATGCCTGCTATACGGAAGTCAAGGTGTCTGACATCCAGAATGTTACTAAGTCAGCATTCTACCGTTCTGAGAGATTCTTGGTTCTAGAATCAATGGATGGCAGAGTTTTGGAATGTCAGGGTGTTCAAACTCAAGAATACTTGCGTGTCTGAACTCGTGAGTCATACAATGTCCACATTCCGCATCTCAGGGTGTCTGAATTCCAGAAGCACCAAATGTCTGCATTCTAGAATCGGAAAGTGGCGGAATTCTAGAATGCACAGCACGGCGGAATTCGAAAGTCCTAAAATGCCTGCTATCCGGAAGTTAAGGTGCCTGACATCCAGAATGCTACCACATCAGAATTATACCATTCTGAAAGATTCTGGGATCTAGAATCAATGGACGGCTGAGTTCCAGAATGTCAGGGTTTCCAAACTCTAGAATCCTTGCATGTCTGAACTCGAGAGTCATTCAATATCCACATTCCAGGACTCTGGATGTCTGAAATATAGAAGCACCAAATGTCTGCATTCTAGAATCGGAATGTGGTAGAATTCTAGAATGCACAGCATGACAGAATTCTAAAGTCCTAAAATGCCTGCTATTCGGAAGTTAAGGTGTCTGACATCCAGAATGTTACTAGGTCAGCATTCTACCGTTCTGAGAGATTCTGGGTTCTAGAATCAATGGATGGCAGAGTTCTGGAATGTCAGGGTGTCCAAACTCAAGAATACTTGCGTGTCTGAACTCGTGAGTCATACAATGTCCACATTCCGCATCTCAGGGTGTCTGAATTCCAGAAGCACCCAATGTCTGCATTCTAGAATCGGAAAGTGGCGGAATTCTAGAATGCACAGCACGGCGGAATTCTAAAGTCCTAAAATGCCTGCTATCCGGAAGTTAAGGTGTCTGACATGAAGAATGCTACCACGTCAGAATTATACCGTTCTGAAACATTCTGGGATCTAGAATCAATGGACGGCTGAGTTCCAGAATGTCAGGGTGGCAAAACTCTAGAATCCTTGCCTGTCTGAACTCGAGAGTCATTCAAAGTCCAAATTCCAGAACTCTGGATGTCTAATTATAGAAGCACCAAATATCTGTATTCTAGAATCGGAATGTGGCGGAATTCTAGAATGCACAGCACGGCGGAATTCGAAAGTCCTAAAATGCCTGCTATCCGGAAGTTAAGGTGTCTGACATCCAGAATGCTACCACGTCAGAATTATACCATTCTGAAAGATTCTGGGATCTAGAATCAATGGACGGCTGAGTTCCAGAATGTCAGGGTGGCAATACTCTAGAATCCTTGCGTGTCTGAACTCGAGAGTCATTCAATATCCACATTCCAGAACTCTGTATGTCTGAATTATAGAAGCACCAAATATCTGCATTCTAGAATCGGAATGTGTCAGAATTCTAGAATGCACAGCATGGCGGAATTCGAAAGTCCTAAAATGCCTACTAGCCGAAAGTTAAGGTGTCTGATGACCAGAATGTTACTAGGTCAGCATTCTACCGTTCTGAGAGATTCTGGGTTCTAGAATCAATGGACGGCAGAGTTCTGGAATGTCAGGGTGTCCAAACTCTAGAATCCTTGCGTGTCTGAACTCGAGAGTCATTCAATGTCCACATTCTGGATCACAGGGTGTCTGAATTGCAGAAGCACCAAATGTCTGCATTCTAGAATAGGAATGTGGTAGAATTCTAGAATGCACAACACGGGGGAATTCTAAAGTCCTAAAATGCCTGCTATCCGAAAGTTAAGGTGTCTGACATCAAGAATGCTACCAAGTCAGAATTATACCATTCTGAAAGATTCTGGGATCTAGAATCAATGGACGGCTGAGTTACATAATGTCATGGTGGCAAAACTCTAGAATACTTGCGTGTCTGAACTCGAGAGTCATTCAATGTCCACATTCCAGAACTCTGGATGTCTGAATTATAGAAGCACCAAATGTCTGCATTCTAGAATCGGAATGTGGCGGAATTGTAGAATGCACAGCACGGCGGAATTCTAAAGTCCTAAAATGCCTACTAGCCGAAAGTTTACGTGTCTGATGACCAGAATTTTACTAGGTCAGCATTCTACCGTTCTGAGAGATTCTGGGTACTAGAATCAACGGACGGCAGAGTTCTGGAATGTCAGGGTGCCCAAACTCTAGAATCCTTCAGTGTTTGAACTCGAGAGTCATTCAATTTCCATATTCCGGGTCACAGGGTTACTGAATTCCAGAAGCACCAAATGTCTGCATTCTAGAATCGGAATGTGGCGGAATTCTAGAATGCACAGCACGGCGGAATTCCAAAGTCCTAAAATGCCTGCTATCCGGAAGTTAAGGTGTATGACATCCAGAATGCTACCACGTCAGAATTATACCATTCTGAAAGATTCTGGGATCTAGAATCAATGGACGGCTGAGTTCCAGAATGTCAGGGTGGCAAAACTCTAGAATCCTTGCGTGTCTGAACTCGAGAGTCATTCAATGTCCACATTCCAGAACTCTGGATGTCTGTATTATAGAAGCACCAAATGTCTGCATTCTAGAATCAGAATGTGGCGGAATTCTAGAATGCACAGCACGGCAGAATTCTAAAGTCCTAAAATGCCTGCTCTCCGGACGTTAAGGTGTCTGACATCCAGAATGTTACTAGGTCAGCATTCTACCGTTCTGAGAGATTCTGGGTTCTAGAATCAATGGACGGCAGAGATCTGGCATGTCAGGGTGTCCAAACTCTAGAATCCTTGCGTGTCTGAACTCGAGAGTCATTCAATGTCCACATTCCGGATCACAGGGTGTCTGAATTCCAGAAGCACTAAATGTCTGCATTCTAGAATCGGAATGTGGTAGAATTCTAGAATGCACAACACGGCGGAATTCTAAAGTCCTAAAATGCCTGTTATCCGGAAGTTAAGGTGTCTGACACCCAGAATGCTACCACATCAGAATTATACCATTCTGAAACACTCTGGGATCTAGAATCAATGGACGGGTGAGTTCCAGAATGTCAGGGTGGCAAAATTCTAGAATCCTTGCGTGTCTGAACTCGAGAGTCATTCAATGTCCAGATTCCAGAACTCTGGATGTCTGAATTATAGAAGCACCAAATGTCTGCATTCTAGAATCGGAATGTGGCGGAATTCTAGAATGCACAGCACAGCGGAATTTTAAAGTCCTAAAATGCCTGCTATACGGAAGTCAAGGTGTCTGACATCCAGAATGTTACTAAGTCAGCATTCTACCGTTCTGAGAGATTCTTGGTTCTAGAATCAATGGATGGCAGAGTTTTGGAATGTCAGGGTGTTCAAACTCAAGAATACTTGCGTGTCTGAACTCGTGAGTCATACAATGTCCACATTCCGCATCTCAGGGTGTCTGAATTCCAGAAGCACCAAATGTCTGCATTCTAGAATCGGAAAGTGGCGGAATTCTAGAATGCACAGCACGGCGGAATTCGAAAGTCCTAAAATGCCTGCTATCCGGAAGTTAAGGTGCCTGACATCCAGAATGCTACCACATCAGAATTATACCATTCTGAAAGATTCTGGGATCTAGAATCAATGGACGGCTGAGTTCCAGAATGTCAGGGTTTCCAAACTCTAGAATCCTTGCATGTCTGAACTCGAGAGTCATTCAATATCCACATTCCAGGACTCTGGATGTCTGAAATATAGAAGCACCAAATGTCTGAATTCTAGAATCGGAATGTGGTAGAATTCTAGAATGCACAGCACGACAGAATTCTAAAGTCCTAAAATGCCTGCTATTCGGAAGTTAAGGTGTCTGACATCCAGAATGTTACTAGGTCAGCATTCTACCGTTCTGAGAGATTCTGGGTTCTAGAATCAATGGATGGCAGAGTTCTGGAATGTCAGGGTGTCCAAACTCTAGAATCCTTCCGTGTCTGAACTCGTGAGTCATTCAATGTCCACATTCCGGATCACAGGGTGTCTGAATTCCAGAAGCACCAAATGTCTGCATTCTAGAATCGTAATGTGGTGGAATTCTAGAATGCACAGCACGGCGGAATTCGAAAGTCCTAAAATGCCTGCTATCGGGAAGTTAAGGTGTCTGACATCCAGAATGCTACCACGTCAGAATTATACCATTCTGAAAGATTCTGGGATCTAGAATCAATGGACGGCTGAGTTCCAGAATGTCAGGGTGGCAAAACTCTAGAATCCTGGCGTGTCTGAACTCGAGACTCATTCAATGTCCACATTCCAGAACTCTGGATGTCTGAAATATAGAAGCACCAAATGTCTGCATTCTAGAATCGGAATGTGGCAGAATTCTAGAATGCACAGCACGGCGGAATTCTAAAATCCTAAAATGTCTGCTATCCGGAAGTTAAGGTGTCTGACATAAAGAATGCTACTAAGTCAGAATTATACCATTGTGAAAGATTCTGGGATCTAGAATCAATGGACGGCTGAGTTCCAGAATGTCAGGGTGGCAAAACTCTAGAATCCTTGCGTGTCTGAACTCGAGAGTCATTCAATGTCCACATTCCAGAACTCTGGATGTCTGAATTATAGAAGCACCAAATGTCTGCATTCTAGAATTGGAATGTGGCCGAATTCTAGAATGCACAGCACGGCGGAATTCTAAAGTCCTAAAATGCCTACTAGCCGAAAGTTAAGGTGTCTGATGAACAGAATGTTACTAGGTCAGCAATCTACCGTTTTGAGAGATTCTGGGTTCTAGAATCAATGGACGGCAGAGTTCTGGAATGTCAGGGTGTCCAAACTCTAGAATCCTTCAGTGTTTGAACTCGAGAGTCATTCAATTTCCATATTCCGGGTCACAGGGTGACTGAATTCCAGAAGCACCAAATGTCTGCATTCTAGAATCGGAATGTGGCGGAATTCTAGAATGCACAGCACGGCAGAATTCTACAGTCCTAAAATGCCTACTAGCCGAAAGTTAAGCTGTCTGATGACCAGAATGTTACTAGGTCAGCATTCTACCGTTCTGAGAGATTCTGGGTTCTAGAATCAATGGACGGCAGAGTTCTGGAATGTCAGGGTGTCCAAACTCTAGAATACTTCAGTGTTTGAACTCGAGAGTCATTCAATTTCCATATTCCGGGTCACAGGGTGACTGAATTCCAGAAGCACCAAATGTCTGCATTCTAGAATCGGAATGTGGCGGAATTCTAGAATGCACAGCATGGCGGAATTCGAAAGTCCTAAAATGCCTGCTATCCGGAAGTTAAGGTGTATGACATCCAGAATGCTGCCACGTCAGAATTATACCATTCTGAAAGATTCTGGGATCTAGAATCAATGGACGGCTGAGTTCCAGAATGTCAGGGTGGCAAAACTCTAGAATCCTTGCGTGTCTGAACTCGAGAGTCATTCAATGTCCACATTCCAGAACTCTGGATGTCTGTATTATAGAAGCACCAAATGTCTGCATTCTAGAAACGGAATGTGGCGGAATTCTAGAATGCACAGCACGGCGGAATTCTAAAGTCCTAAAATGCCTGCTCTCCGGAAGTTAAGGTGTCTGACATCCAGAATGTTACTAGGTCAGCATTCTACCGTTCTGAGAGATTCTGGGTTCTAGAATCAATGGACGGCAGAGATCTGGCATGTCAGTGTGTCCAAACTCTAGAATCCTTGCGTGTCTGAACTCGAGAGTCATTCAATTTCCACATTCCGGATCACAGGGTGTCTGAATTCCAGAAGCACCAAATGTCTGCATTCTAGAATAGGAATGTGGTAGAATTCTAGAATGCACAACACGGGGGAATTCTAAAGTCCTAAAATGCCTGCTATCCGGAAGTTAAGTTGTCTGACATCAAGAATGCTACCAAGTCAGAATTATAACATTCTGAAAGATTCTGGGATCTAGAATCAATGGACGGCTGAGTTCCAGAATGTCATGGTGGCAAAACTCTAGAATCTTTGCGTGTCTGAACTCGAGACTCATTCAAAGTCCACATTCCAGAACTCTGGATGTCTGAATTATAGAAGCACCAAATGTCTGCATTCTAGAATCGGAATGTGGCGGAATTCTAGAATGCAAAGCACGGCGGAATTCTAAAGTCCTAAAATGCCTACTAGCCGAAAGTTAAGGTGTCTGATGACCAGAATGTTACTAGGTCACAATTCTACCGTTCTGAGAGATTCTGGGTTCTAGAATCGATGGACGGCAGAGTTCTGGAATGTCAGGGTGTCCAAACTCTAGAATCCTTCAGTGTTTGAACTCGAGAGTCATTCAATTTCCATATTCCGGGTCACAGGGTTACTGAATTCCAGAAGCACCAAATGTCTGCATTCTAGAATCGGAATGTGGCGGAATCCTAGAATGCACAGCACGGCAGAATTCTAAAGTCCTAAAATGCCTGCTCTACGGAAGTTAAGGTGTCTGACATCCAGAATGTTACTAGGTCAGCATTCTACCGTTCTGAGAGATTCTGGGTTCTAGAATCAATGGACGGCAGAGATCTGGCATGTCAGGGTGTCCAAACTCTAGAATCCTTGCGTGTCTGAACTCGAGAGTCATTCAGTGTCCACATTCCGGATCACAGGGTGTCTGAATTCCAGAAGCACTAAATGTCTGCATTCTAGAATCGGAATGTGGTAGAATTCTAGAATGCACAACACGGCGGAATTCTAAAGTCCTAAAATGCCTGCTATCCGGAAGTTAAGGTGTCTGACACCCAGAATGGTACCACATTAGAATTATACCATTCTGAAACATTCTGGGACCTAGAATCAATGGACGGGTGAGTTCCAGAATGTCAGGGTGGCAAAACTCTAGAATTCTGGCGTGTCTGAATTCGAGAGTCATTCAATGTCCACATTCCAGAACTCTGGATGTCTGAATTATAAAAGCACCAAATGTCTGCATTCTAGAATCAGAATGTGGCGGAATTCTAGAATGCACAGCACGGCGGAATTCGAAAGTCCTAAAATGCCTGCTATCCGGAAGTTAAGGTGTCTGACATCCAGAATGCTACCACGTCAGAATTATACCATTCTGAAAGATTCTGGGATCTAGAATCAATGGACGGCTGATTTCCGGAATGTCAGGGTTACCAAACTCTAGAATCCTTGCGTGTCTGAACTCGAGAGTCATTCAATGTCCACATTCCAGAACTCTGGATGTCTGAATTATAGAAGCACCAAATGTCTGCATTCTAGAATCGGAATGTGGCGGAATTCTAGAATGCACAGCACGGCGGAATTCTAAAGTCCTAAAATGCCTACTAGCCGAAAGTTAAGGTGTCTGATGACCAGAATGTTACTAGGTCAGCATTCTACCGTTCTGAGAGATTCTGGGTTCTAGAATCAATGGACGGCAGAGATCTGGCATGTCAGTGTGTCCAAACTCTAGAATCCTTGCGTGTCTGAACTCGAGAGTCATTCAATGTCCACATTCCGGATCACAGGGTGTCTGAATTGCAGAAGCACCAAATGTCTGCATTCTAGAATAGGAATGTGGTAGAATTCTAGAATGCACAACACGGGGGAATTCTAAAGTCCTAAAATGCCTGCTATCCGGAAGTTAAGGTGTCTGACATCAAGAATGCTACCAAGTCAGAATTATACCATTCTGAAAGATTCTGGGATCTAGAATCAATGGACGGCTGAGTTCCAGAATGTCATGGTGTCAAAACTCTAGAATCCTTGCGTGTCTGAACTCGAGACTCATTCAATGTCCACATTCCAGAACTCTGGATGTCTGAATTATAGAAGCACCAAATGTCTGCATTCTAGAATCGGAATGTGGCGGAATTCTAGAATGCACAGCACGGCGGAATTCTAAAGTCCTAAAATGCCTGCTATCCGGAAGTTAAGGTGTCTGACATCAAGAATGCTACCAAGTCAGAATTATACCATTCTGAAAGATTCTGGGATCTAGAATCAATGGACGGCTGAGTTCCAGAATGTCAGGGTTACCAAACTCTAGAATCCTTGCGTGTCTGAACTCGAGAGTCATTCAATGTCCACATTCCAGAACTCTGGATGTCTGAATTATAGAAGCACCAAATGTCTGCATTCTAGAATCGGAATGTGGCGGAATTCTAGAATGCACAGCACGGCGGAATTCTAAAGTCCTAAAATGCCAACTAGCCGAAAGTTAAGGTGTCTGATGACCAGAATGTTTCTAGTTCAGCTTTCTACCGTTCTGAGAGATTCTGGGTTCTAGAATCAATGGACGGCAGAGTTCTGGAATGTCAGGGTGTCCAAACTCTAGAATCCTTCAGTGTTTGAACTCCAGAGTCATTCAATTTCCATATTCCGGGTCACAGGGTTACTGAATTCCAGAAGCACCAAATGTCTGCATTCTAGAATCGGAATGTGGCGGAATTCTAGAATGCACAGCACGGCGGAATTCTAAAGTCCTAAAATGCCTGCTATCCGGAAGTTAAGGTGTCTGACATCAAGAATGTTACTAGGTCAGCATTCTACCGTTCTGAGAGATTCTGGGTTCTAGAATCAATGGACGGCAGAGATCTGGCATGTCAGGGTGTCCAAACTCTAGAATCCTTGCGTGTCTGAACTCGAGAGTCATTCAATGTCCACATTCCGGATCACAGGGTGTCTGAATTGCAGAAGCACCAAATGTCTGCATTCTAGAATCGGAATGTGGTAGAATTCTAGAATGCACAACACGGGGGAATTCTAAAGTCCTAAAATACCTGCTATCCGGAAGTTAAGGTGTCTGACATCAAGAATGCTACCAAGTCAGAATTATACCATTCTGAAAGATTCTGCGATCTAGAATCAATGGACGGCTGAGTTCCAGAATGTCAGGGTTACCAAACTCTAGAATCCTTGCGTGTCTGAACTCGAGAGTCATTCAATGTCCACATTCCAGAACTCTGGATGTCTGAATTATAGAAGCACCAAATGTCTGCATTCTAGAATCGGAATGTGGCGGAATTCTAGAATGCACAGCACGGCGGAATTTTAAAGTCCTAAAATGCCTACTAGCCGAAAGTTAAGGTGTCTGACATCCAGAATGTTACTAGGTCAGCATTCTACCGTTCTGAGAGATTCTGGGTTCTAGAATCAATGGACGACAGAGTTCTGGAATGTCAGGGTGTCCAAACTCTAGAATCCTTCCGTGTCTGAACTCGTGAGTCATTCAATGTCCACATTCCGGATCACAGGGTGTCTGAATTCCAGAAGCACCAAATGTCTGCATTCTAGAATCGGAATGTGGCGGAATTCTAGAATGCACAGCACGGCGGAATTCGAAAGTCCTAAAATGCCTGCTATCGGGAAGTTAAGGTGTCTGACATCCAGAATGCTACCACGTCAGAATTATACCATTCTGAAAGATTCTGGGATCTAGAATCAATGGACGGCTGAGTTCCAGAATGTCAGGGTGGCAAAAATCTAGAATCCTTGCGTGTCTGAACTTGAGAGTCATTCAATGTCCACATTCCAGAACTCTGGATGTCTGAATTATAGAAGCACCAAATGTCTGCATTCTAGAATCGGAATGTGGCGGAATTCTAGAATGCACAGCACGGCGGAATTCTAAAGTCCTAAAATGCCTACTAGCCGAAAGTTAAGGTATCTGATGACCAGTATGTTACTAGGTCAGCATTCTACCGTTCTGAGAGATTCTGGGTTCTAGAATCAATGGATGGCAGAGATCTGGAATGTCAGGGTGTCCAAACTCTAGAATCCTTCCGTGTCTGAACTCGAGAGTCATTCAATGTCCACATTCCAGAACTCTGGATGTCTGAATTATAGAAGCACCAAATGTCTGCATTCTAGAATCGGAATGTGGCGGAATTCTAGAATGCACAGCACGGCGGAATTCTAAAGTCCTAAAATGCCTGCTATCCGGAAATTAAGGTGTCTGACATCAAGAATGCTACCAAGTCAGAATTATACCATTCTGAAAGATTCTGGGATCTAGAATCAATGGACGGCTGAGTTCCAGAATGTCAGGGTGGCAAAACTCTAGAATCCTTGCCTGTCTGAACTCGAGAGTCATTCAATGTCCACATTCCAGAACTCTGGATGTCTGAATTATAGAACCACCGAATGTCTGCATTCTGGAATCGGAATGTGGCGGAATTCTAGAATGCACAGCACGGCGGAATTCTAAAGTCCTAAAATGCCTACTAGCCGAAAGTTAAGGTGTCTGATGACCAGTATGTTACTAGGTCAGCATTCTACCGTTCTGAGAGATTCTGGGTTCTAGAATCAATGGACGGCAGAGATCTGGAATGTCAGGGTGTCCAAACTCTAGAATCATTGCCTGTCTGAACTCGAGAGTCATTCAATGTCCACATTCCGGATCACAGGGTGTCTGAATTCCAGAAGCAACAAATGTCTGCATTCTAGAATGGGAATGTGGTGGAATTCTAGAATGCACAGCACGGCGGAATTCTAAAGTCCTAAAATGCCTGCTATCCGGAAGTTAAGGTGTCTGACATCCAGCATGGTACCACATCAGAATTATACCATTCTGAAACATTCTGGGATCTAGAATCAATGGACGGCTGAGTTCCAGAATGTCAGGGTGGCAAAACTCTAGAATCCTGGCGTGTCTGAACTCGAGAGTCATTCAATGTCCACATTCCAGAACTCTGGATGTCTGAAATATAGAAGCACCAAATGTCTGCATTCTAGAATCGGAATGTGGCGGAATTCTAGAATGCACAGCACGGCGGAATTTTAAAGTCCTAAAATGCCTGCTATACGGAAGTCAAGGTGTCTGACGTCCAGAATGTTACTAAGTCAGCATTCTACCGTTCTGAGAAATTCTGGGTTCAAGAATCAAAGGATGGCAGAGTTCTGGAATGTCAGGGTGTTCAAACTCAAGAATACTTGCGTGTCTGAACTCGAGACTCATTCAATGTCCACATTCCCCATCACAGGGTGTCTGAATTCCAGAAGCAACAAATGTCTGCATTCTAGAATCGGAATGTTGCGGAATTATAGGATGCACAGCACGGCGGAATTCGAAAGTCCTAAAATGCCTGCTATCGGGAAGTTAAGGTGTCTGACATCCAGAATGCAACCACGTCAGAATTATACCATTCTGAAAGATTCTGGGATCTAGAATCAATGGACGGCTGAGTTCCAGAATGTCAGGGTGGCAAAACTCTAGAATCCTGGCGTGTCTGAACTCGAGAGTCATTCAATGTCCACATTCCAGAACTCTGGATGTCTGAATTATAGAAGCACTAAATGTCTGCATTCTAGAATCGGAACGTGGCGGAATTCTAGAATGCACAGCACGGCGGAATTCTAAAGTCCTAAAATGCCTACTAGCCGAAAGTTAAGGTGTCTGATGACCAGAATGTTACTAGGTCAGCATTCTACCGTTCTGAGAGATTCTGGGTTCTAGAATCAATGGACGGCAGAGTTCTGGAATGTCAGGGTGTCCAAACTCTAGAACCCTTCAGTGTTTGAACTCGAGAGTTATTCAATTTCCATATTCCGGGTCACAGGGTGACTGAATTCCAGAAACACCAAATGTCTGCATTCTAGAATCGGAATGTGGCGGAATTCTAGAATGCACAGCACGGCGGAATTCGAAAGTCCTAAAATGCCTGCTATCCGGAAGTTAAGGTGTCTGACATCCAGAATGCTACCACGTCAGAATTATACCATTCTGAAACATTCTGGGATCTAGAATCAATGGACGGCTGAGTTCCAGAATGTCAGGGTGGCAAAACTCTAGAATCCTGGCGTGTCTGAACTCGAGAGTCATTCAATGTCCACATTCCAGAACTCTGGATGTCTGAATTATAGAAGCACCAAATGTCTGCATTCTAGAATCGGAATGTGGCGGAATTCTAGAATGCACAGCACGGCGGAATTCTAAAGCCCTAAAATGCCTGCTATCCGGAAGTTAAGGTGTCTGACATCAAGAATGCTACCACGTCAGAATTATACCATTTTGAAACATTCTGGGATCTAGAATCAATGGACGGCTGAGTTCCAGAATGTCAGGGTGGCAAAACTCTAGAATCCTTGCGTGTCTGAACTCGAGAGTCATTCAACGTGCAGATTCCAGAACTCTGGATGTGTGAATTATAGAAGCAAAAAATGTCTGCATTCTAGAATCGGAATGTGGCGGAATTCTAGAATGCACAGCACGGCGGAATTCTAAAGCCCTAAAATGCCTGCTATCAGGAAGTTAAGGTGTCTGACATCAAGAATGCTACCAAGTCAGAATTATACCATTCTGAAAGATTCTGGGATCTAGAATCAATGGACGGCTGAGTTCCAGAATGTCAGGGTGGCAAAACTCTAGAATCCTTGCCTGTCTGAACTCGAGAGTCATTCAATGTCCACATTCCAGAACTCTGGATGTCTGAATTATAGAAGCACCGAATGTCTGCATTCTAGAATCAGAATGTTGCGGAATTCTAGAATGCACAGCACGGCGGAATTCTAAAGTCCTAAAATGCCTACTAGCCGAAAGTTAAGGTGTCTGATGACCAGTATGTTACTAGGTCAGCATTCTACCGTTCTGAGAGATTCTGGGTTCTAGAATCAATGGACGGCAGAGATCTGGAATGTCAGGGTGTCCAAACTCTAGAATCCTTGCGTGTCTGAACTCGAGAGTCATTCAATGTCCACATTCCGGATCACAGGGTGTCTGAATTCCAGACGCACCAAATGTCTGCATTCTAGAATGGGAATGTGATGGAATTCTAGAATGCACAGCACGGCGGAATTCTAAAGTCCTAAAATGCCTGCTATCCGGAAGTTAAGGTGTCTGACATCCAGCATGGTACCACATCAGAATTATACCATTCTGAACCATTCTGGGATCTAGAATCAATGGACGGCTGAGTTCCAGAATGTCAGGGTGGCAAAACTCTAGAATCCTGGCGTGTCTGAACTCGAGAGTCATTCAATGTCCACATTCCAGAACTCTGGATGTCTGAAATATAGAAGCACCAAATGTCTGCATTCTAGAATCGGAATGTGGCGGAATTCTAGAATGCACAGCACGGCGGAATTTTAAAGTCCTAAAATGCCTGCTATACGGAAGTCAAGGTGTCAGACGTCCAGAATGTTACTAAGTCAGCATTCTACCGTTCTGAGAAATTCTGGGTTCAAGAATCAAAGGATGGCAGAGTTCTGGAATGTCAGGGTGTTCAAACTCAAGAATACTTGCGTGTTTGAACTCGAGAGTCATTCAATGTCCACATTCCCCATCACAGGGTGTCTGAATTCCAGAAGCAACAAATGTCTGCATTCTAGAATCGGAATGTTGCGGAATTATAGAATGCACAGCACGGCGGAATTCGAAAGTCCTAAAATGCCTGCTATCCGGAATTTAAGGTGTCTGAAATCCAGAATGCTACCACGTCAGAATTATACCATTCTGAAAGATTCTGGGATCTAGAATCAATGGACGGCTGAGTTCCAGAATGTCAGGGTTTCCAAACTCTAGAATCCTTGCATGTCTGAACTCGAGAGTCATTCAATATCCACATTCCAGGACTCTGGATGTCTGAAATATAGAAGCACCAAATGTCTGCATTCTAGAATCGGAATGTGGTAGAATTCTAGAATGCACAGCACGACAGAATTCTAAAGTCCTAAAATGCCTGCTATTCGGAAGTTAAGGTGTCTGACATCCAGAATGTTACTAGGTCAGCTTTCTACCGTTCTGAGAGATTCTGGGTTCTAGAATCAATGGACGGCAGAGATCTGGAATGTCAGGGTGTCCAAACTCTAGAATCCTTGCGTGTCTGAACTCGAGAGTCATTCAATGTCCACATTCCAGATCACAGGGTTTCTGAATTCCAGAAGCACCAAATGTCTCATTCTAGAATCGGAATGTGGCGGAATTCTAGAATGCACAGCCCAGCAGAATTCTGAAGTCCTAAAATGCCTGATATTCGGAAGTTAAGGAGTCTGACATCCAGAATGTTACCAGGTCAGCATTCTACCGTTCTGAGAGATTCTGGGTTCCAGAATCAATGGACGGCAGAGTTCTGGAATGTCAGGGTGTCCAAACTCTAAAATCCTTCCGTGTCTGAACTCCTGAGTCATTCAATGTCCACATTCCGGATCAAAGGGTGTCTGAATTCCAGAAACACCAAATGTCTGCATTCTAGAAGCGGAATGTGGCGGAATTCTAGAATGCACAGCACGGCGGAATTCGAAAGTCCTAAAATGCCTGCTATCGGGAAGTTAAGGTGTCTGACATCCAGAATGCAACCACGTCAGAATTATACCATTCTGAAAGATTCTGGGATCTAGAATCAATGGACGGCTGAGTTCCAGAATGTCAGGGTGGCAAAACTCTAGAATCCTTGCGTGTCTGAACTCGAGAGTCATTCAATGTCCACATTCCAGAACTCTGGATGTCTGAATTATAGAAGCACCAAATGTCTGCATTCTAGAATCGGAACGTGGCGGAATTCTAGAATGCACAGCACGGCGGAATTCTAAAGTCCTAAAATGCCTACTAGCCGAAAGTTAAGGTGTCTGATGACCAGAATGTTACTAGGTCAGCATTCTACCGTTCTGAGAGATTCTGGGTTCTAGAATCAATGGACGGCAGAGTTCTGGAATGTCAGGGTGTCCTAACTCTAGAACCCTTCAGTGTTTGAACTCAAGAGTTATTCAATTTCCATATTCCGGGTCACAGGGTGACTGAATTCCAGAAACACCAAATGTCTGCATTCTAGAATCGGAATGTGGCGGAATTCTAGAATGCACAGCACGGCGGAATTCGAAAGTCCTAAAATGCCTGCTATCCGGAAGTTAAGGTGTCTGACATCCAGAATGCTACCACGTCAGAATTATACCATTCTGAAACATTCTGGGATCTAGAATCAATGGACGGCTGAGTTCCAGAATGTCAGGGTGGCAAAACTCTAGAATCCTGGCGTGTCTGAACTCGAGAGTCATTCAATGTCCACATTCCAGAACTCTGGATGTCTGAATTATAGAAGCACCAAATGTCTGCATTCTAGAATCGGAATGTGGCGGAATTCTAGAATGCACAGCACGGCGGAATTCTAAAGCCCAAAAATGCCTGCTATCCGGAAGTTAAGGTGTCTGACATCAAGAATGCTACCACGTCAGAATTATACCATTTTGAAACATTCTGGGATCTAGAATCAATGGACGGCTGAGTTCCAGAATGTCAGGGTGGCAAAACTCTAGAATCCTTGCGTGTCTGAACTCGAGAGTCATTCAACGTGCAGATTCCAGAACTCTGGATGTGTGAATTATACAAGCAAAAAATGTCTGCATTCTAGAATCGGAATGTGGCGGAATTCTAGAATGCACAGCACGGCGGAATTCTAAAGTCCTAAAATGCCTGCTATCCGGAAGTTAAGGTGTCTGACATCAAGAATGCTACCAAGTCAGAATTATACCATTCTGAAAGATTCTGGGATCTAGAATCAATGGACGGGTGAGTTCCAGAATGTCAGGGTGGCAAAATTCTAGAATCCTTGTGTGTCTGAACTCGAGAGTCATTCAATGTCCACATTCCAGAACTCTGGTTGTCTGAATTATAGAAGCACCAAATGTCTGCATTCTAGAATCGGAATGTGGCGGAATTCTAGAATGCACAGCACGGCGGAATTCTAAAGCCCTAAAATGCCTGCTATCCGGAAGTTAAGGTGTCTGACATCAAGAAGGCTACCAAGTCAGAATTATACCATTCTGAAAGATTCTGGGATCTAGAATCAATGGACGGCTGAGTTCCAGAATGTCAGGGTGGCAAAATTCTAGAATCCTTGCGTGTCTGAACTCGAGAGTCATTCAATGTCCACATTCCAGAACTCTGGATGTCTGAATTATAGAAGCACAAAATGTCTGCATTCCAGAATCGGAATGTGGCGGAATTCTGGAATGCACAGCACGGCGGAATTCTAAAGTCCTAAAATGCCTGTAATCCGGAAGTTAAGGTGTCTGACATCAAGAATGCTACCAAGTCAGAATTATACCATTCTGAATCATTCTGGGATCTAGAATCAATGGACGGCTGAGTTCCAGAATGTCAGGTTGGGAAAACTCTAGAATCATTGCGTGTCTGAACTCGAGAGTCATTCAATGTCCACATTCCAGAACTCTGGATGTCTGAATTATAGAAGCACCAAATGTCTGCATTCTAGAATCGGAATGTGGCGGAATACTAGAATGCACAGCACCGCGCCAATTCTAAAGTCCTAAAATGCCTGCTATCCGGAAGTTAATGTGTCTGACATCAAGAAGGCTACCGAGTCAGAATTATACCTTTCTGAAAGATTCGGGGATCTAGAATCATTGGACGGCTGAGTTCCAGAATGTCAGGGTGGCAAAATTCTAGAATCCTTGTGTGTCTGAACTCGAGAGTCATTCAATGTCCACATTCCAGAACTCTGGATGTCTGAATTATAGAAGCACCAAATGTCTGCATTCTAGAATCGGAATGTGGCGGAATTCTAGAATGCACAGCACGGCGGAATTCTAAAGTCCTAAAATGCCTGCTATCCGGAAGTTAAGGTGTCTGACATCAAGAATGCTACCAAGTCAGAATTATACCATTCTGAATGATTCTGGGATCTAGAATCAATGGACGGCTGAGTTCCAGAATGTCAGGGTGGCAAAACTCTAGAATCCTTGCGTGTCTGAACTCGAGAGTCATTCAATGTCCACATTCCAGAACTCTGGATGTCTGAATTATAGAAGCACCAAATATCTGCATTCTAGAATCGGAATGTGGCGGAATTCTAGAATGCACAGCACGGCGGAATTTTAAAGTCCTAAAATGCCTGCTATACGGAAGTCAAGGTGTCTGACATCCAGAATGTTACTAAGTCAGCATTCTACCGTTCTGAGAAATTCTGGGTTCAAGAATCAAAGGATGGCAGAGTTCTGGAATGTCAGGGTGTTCAAACTCAAGAATACTTGCGTGTCTGAACTCGAGAGTCATTCAATGTCCACATTCCCCATCACAGGGTGTCTGAATTCCAGAAGCAAAAATGTCTGCATTCTAGAATCGGAATGTTGCGGAATTATACAATGCACAGCACGGCGGAATTCGAAAGTCCTAAAATGCCTGCTATCCGGAAGTTAAGGTGTCTGAAATCCAGAATGCTACCACGTCAGAATTATACCATTCTGAAAGATTCTGGGATCTAGAATCAATGGACGGCTGAGTTCCAGAATGTCAGGGTTTCCAAACTCTAGAATCCTTCCATGTCTGAACTCGAGAGTCATTCAATATCCATATTCCAGGACTCTGGATGTCTGAAATATAGAAGCACCAAATGTCTGCATTCTAGAATCGGAATGTGGTAGAATTCTAGAATGCACAGCACGACAGAATTCTAAAGTCCTAAAATGCCTGCTATTCGGAAGTTAAGGTGTCTGACATCCAGAATGTTACTAGGTCAGCATTCTACCGTTCTGAGAGATTCTGGGTTCTAGAATCAATGGACGGCAGAGATCTGGAATGTCAGGGTGTCCAAACTCTAGAATCCTTGCGTGTCTGAACTCGAGAGTCATTCAATGTCCACATTCCGGATCACAGGGTTTCTGAATTCCAGAAGCACCAAATGTCTGCATTCTAGAATCGGAATGTGGCGGAATTCTAGAATGCACAGCACAGCAGAATTCTGAGGTCCTAAAATGCCTGATATTCGGAAGTTAAGGAGTCTGACATCCAGAATGTTACTAGGTCAGCATTCTACCGTACTGAGAGATTCTGGGTTCTAGAATCAATGGACGGCAGAGTTCTGGAATGTCAGGGTGTCCAAACTCTAAAATCCTTCCGTGTCTGAAGTCCTGAGTCATTCAATGTCCACATTCCGGATCACAGGGTGTCTGAATTCCAGAAACACCAAATGTCTGCATTCTAGAAGCGGAATGTGGCGGAATTCTAGAATGCACAGCACGGCGGAATTCGAAAGTCCTAAAATGCCTGCAATTGGGAAGTTAAGGTGTCTGACATCCAGAATGCTACCACGTCAGAGTTATACCATTCTGAAAGATTCTGGGATCTAGAATCAATGGACGGCTGAGTTCCAGAATGTCAGGGTGGCAAAACTCTAGAATCCTGGCGTGTCTGAACTCGAGAGTCATTCAATGTCCACATTCCAGAACTCTGGATGTCTGAATTATAGAAGCACCAAATGTCTGCATTCTAGAATCGGAACGTGGCGGAATTCTAGAATGCACAGCACGGCAGAATTCTAAAGTCCTAAAATGCCTACTAGCCGAAAGTTAAGGTGTCTGATGACCAGAATGTTACTAGGTCAGCATTCTACCGTTCTGAGAGATTCTGGGTTCTAGAATCAATGGACGGCAGAGTTCTGGAATGTCAGGGTGTCCAAACTCTAGAACCCTTCAGTGTTTGAACTCGAGAGTAATTCAATTTCCATATTCCGGGTCACAGGGTGACTGAATTCCAGAAACACCAAATGTCTGCATTCTAGAATCGGAATGTGGCGGAATTCTAGAATGCACAGCACGGCGGAATTTGAAAGTCCTAAAATGACTGCTATCCGGAAATTAAGGTGTCTGACATCCAGAATGCTACCACGTCAGAATTATACCATTCTGAAACATTCTGGGATCTAGAATCAATGGACGGCTGAGTTCCAGAATGTCAGGGTGGCAAAACTCTAGAATCCTGGCGTGTCTGAACTCGACAGTCATTCAATGTCCACATTCCAGAACTCTGGATGTCTGAATTATAGAAGCACCAAATGTCTGCATTCTAGAAACGGAATGTGGTGGAATTCTAGAATGCACAGCACGGCGGAATTCTAAAGCCCTAAAATGCCTGCTATCCGGAAGTTAAGGTGTCTGACATCAAGAATGCTACCACGTCAGAATTATACCATTTTGAAACATTCTGGGATCTAGAATCAATGGACGGCTGAGTTCCAGAATGTCAGGGTGGCAAAACTCTAGAATCCTTGCGTGTCTGAACTCGAGAGTCATTCAACGTCCACATTCCAGAACTCTGGATGTGTGAATTATAGAAGCAAAAAATGTCTGCATTCTAGAATCGGAATGTGGCGGAATTCTAGAATGCACAGCACGGCGGAATTCTAAAGTCCTAAAATGCTTGCTATCCGGAAGTTAGGGTGTCTGACATCAAGAATGCTACCAAGTCAGAATTATACCATTCTGAAAGATTCTGGGATCTAGAATCAATGGACGGGTGAGTTCCAGAATGTCAGGGTGGCAAAATTCTAGAATCCTTGTGTGTCTGAACTCGAGAGTCATTCAATGTCCACATTCCAGAACTCTGGTTGTCTGAATTATAGAAGCACCAAATGTCTGCATTCTAGAATCGGAATGTGGCGGAATTCTAGAATGCACAGCACGGCGGAATTCTAAAGTCCTAAAATGCCTGCTATCCGGAAGTTAAGGTGTCTGACATCAAGAATGCTACCAAGTCAGAATTATACCATTCTGAATCATTCTGGGATCTAGAATCAATGGACGGCTGAGTTCCAGAATGTCAGGTTGGGAAAACTCTAGAATCATTGCGTGTCTGAACTCGAGAGTCATTCAATGTCCACATTCCAGAACTCTGGATGTCTGAATTATAGAAGCACCAAATGTCTGCATTCTAGAATCGGAATGTGGCGGAATACTAGAATGCACAGCACCGCGCCATTTCTAAAGTCCTAAAATGCCTGCTATCCGTAAGTTAATGTGTCTGACATCAAGAAGGCTACCGAGTCAGAATTATACCATTCTGAAAGATTCGGGGATCTACAATCAATGGACGGCTGAGTTCCAGAATGTCAGGGTGGCAAAATTCTAGAATCCTTGTGTGTCTGAACTCGAGAGTCATTCAATGTCCACATTCCAGAACTCTGGATGTCTGAATTATAGAAGCACCAAATGTCTGCATTCTAGAATCAGAATGTGGCGGAATTCTAGAATGCACAGCACGGCGGAATTCTAAAGTCCTAAAATGCCTGCTATCCGGAAGTTAAGGTGTCTGACATCAAGAATGCTACCAAGTCAGAATTATACCATTCTGAATGATTCTGGGATCTAGAATCAATGGACGGCTAAGTTCCAGAAAGTCAGGGTGGCAAAACTCTAGAATCCTTGCGTGTCTGAACTCGAGAGTCATTCAATGTCCACATTCCAGAACTCTGGATGTCTGAATTATAGAAGCACCAAATGTCTGCATTCTAGAATCGGAATGTGGCGGAATTCTAGAATACACAGCACGGTGGAATTCTAAAGTCCTAAAATGACTACTAGCCGAAAGTTAAGGTGTCTGATGACCAGTATGTTACTAGGTCAGCATTCTGCCGTTCTGAGAGATTCTGGGTTCTAGAATCAATGGACGGCAGAGATCTGGAATGTCAGGGTGTCCAAACTCTAGAATCCTTGCGTGTCTGAACTCGAGAGTCATTCAATGTCCACATTCCGGATCACAGGGTGTCTGAATTCCAGAAGCACCAAATGTCTGCATTCTAGAATCGGAATGTGGTAGAATTCTAGAATGCACAGCACGACGGAATTCTAAAGTCCTAAAATGCCTGCTATCTGGAAGTTAAGATGTCTGACATCCAGAATGTTACCACATCAGAATTATACCATTCTGAAACATTCTGGGATCTAGAATCAGTGGACGGCTGAGTTCCAGAATGTCAGGGTGGCAAAACTCTAGAATCCTGGCGTGTCTGAACTCGAGAGTCATTCAATGTCCACATTCCAGAACTCTGGATGTCTGAATTATAGAAGCACCAAATGTCTGCATTCTAGAATCGGAATGTGGCGGAATTCTAGAATGCACAGCACGGCGGAATTTTAAAGTCCTAAAATGCCTGCTATACGGAAGTCAAGGTGTCTGACATCCAGAATGTTACTAAGTCAGCATTCTACCGTTCTGAGAGATTCTGGGTTCTAGAATCAATGGATGGCAGAGTTCTGGAATGTCAGGGTGTTCAAACTCAAGAATACTTGCGTGTCTGAACTCGAGAGTCATTCAATGTCCACATTCCGCATCACAGGGTGTCTGAATTCCAGAAGCACCAAATGTCTGCATTCTAGAATCGGAATGTGGCGGAATTCTAGAATGCACAGCACGGCGGAATTTTAAAGTCCTAAAATGCCTGCTATCGGGAAGTTAAGGTGTCTGACATCCAGAATGCTACCACGTCAGAATTATACCATTCTGAAAGATTCTGGGATCTAGAATCAATGGACGGCTGAGTTCCAGAATGTCAGGGTGGCAAAAATCTAGAATCCTTCCGTGTCTGAACTCGAGAGTCATTCAATGTCCGCATTCCAGAACTCTGGATGTCTGAATTATAGAAGCACCAAATGTCTGCATTCTAGAATCGGAATGTGGCGGAATTCTAGAATGCACAGCACGGCGGAATTCGAAAGTCCTAAAATGCCTGCTATCCGGAAATTAAGATGTCTGACATCAAGAATGCTACCAAGTCAGAATTATACCATTCTGAAAGATTCTGGGATCTAGAATCAATGGACGGCTGAGTTCCAGAATGTCAGGGTGGCAAAACTCTAGAATCCTTGCCTGTCTGAACTCGAGAGTCATTCAATGTCCACATTCCAGCACTCTGGATGTCTGAATTATAGAAGCACCGAATGTCTGCATTCTAGAATCGGAATGTGGCGGAATTCTAGAATGCACAGCACGGCGGAATTCTAAAGTCCTAAAATGCCTACTAGCCGAAAGTTAAGGTGTCTGACATCCAGCATGGTACCACATCAGAATTATACCATTCTGAAACATTCTGGGATCTAGAATCAATGGACGGCTGAGTTCCAGAATGTCAGGGTGGCAAAACTCTAGAATCCTGGCGTGTCTGAACTCGAGAGTCATTCAATGTCCACATTCCAGAACTCTGGATGTCTGAAATATAGAAGCACCAAATGTCTGCATTCTAGAATCGGAATGTGGCGGAATTCTAGAATGCACAGCACGGCGGAATTTTAAAGTCCTAAAATGCCTGCTATACGGAAGTCAAGGTGTCTGACGTCCAGAATGTTACTAAGTCAGCATTCTACCGTTCTGAGAAATTCTGGGTTCAAGAATCAAAGAATGGCAGAGTTCTGGAATGTCAGGGTGTTCAAACTCAAGAATACTTGCGTGTCTGAACTCGAGACTCATTCAATGTCCACATTCCCCATCACAGGGTGTCTGAATTCCAGAAGCAACAAATGTCTGCATTCTAGAATCGGAATGTTGCGGAATTATAGGATGCACAGCACGGCAGAATTCGAAAGTCCTAAAATGCCTGCTATCGGGAAGTTAAGGTGTCTGACATCCAGAATGCAACCACGTCAGAATTATACCATTCTGAAAGATTCTGGGATCTAGAATCAATGGACGGCTGAGTTCCAGAATGTCAGGGTGGCAAAACTCTAGAATCCTTGCGTGTCTGAACTCGAGAGTCATTCAATGTCCACATTCCAGAACTCTGGATGTCTGAATTATAGAAGCACTAAATGTCTGCATTCTAGAATCGGAACGTGGCGGAATTCTAGAATGCACAGCACGGCGGAATTCTAAAGTCCTAAAATGCCTACTAGCCGAAAGTTAAGGTGTCTGATGACCAGAATGTTACTAGGTCAGCATTCTACCGTTCTGAGAGATTCTGGGTTCTAGAATCAATGGACGGCAGAGTTCTGGAATGTCAGGGTGTCCAAACTCTAGAACCCTTCAGTGTTTGAACTCGAGAGTTATTCAATTTCCATATTCCGGGTCACAGGGTGACTGAATTCCAGAAACACCAAATGTCTGCATTCTAGAATCGGAATGTGGCGGAATTCTAGAATGCACAGCACGGCGGAATTCGAAAGTCCTAAAATGCCTGCTATCCGGAAGTTAAGGTGTCTGACATCCAGAATGCTACCACGTCAGAATTATACCATTCTGAAACATTCTGGGATCTAGAATCAATGGACGGCTTAGTTCCAGAATGTCAGGGTGGCAAAACTCTAGAATCCTGGCGTGTCTGAACTCGAGAGTCATTCAATGTCCACATTCCAGAACTCTGGATGTCTGAATTATAGAAGCACCAAATGTCTGCATTCTAGAATCGGAATGTGGCGGAATTCTAGAATGCACAGCACGGCGGAATTCTAAAGCCCTAAAATGCCTGCTATCCGGAAGTTAAGGTGTCTGACATCAAGAATGCTACCACGTCAGAATTATACCATTTTGAAACATTCTGGGATCTAGAATCAATGGACGGCTGAGTTCCAGAATGTCAGGGTGGCAAAACTCTAGAATCCTTGCGTGTCTGAACTCGAGAGTCATTCAACGTGCAGATTCCAGAACTCTGGATGTGTGAATTATAGAAGCAAAAAATGTCTGCATTCTAGAATCGGAATGTGGCGGAATTCTAGAATGCACAGCACGGCGGAATTCTAAAGTCCTAAAATGCCTGCTATCCGGAAGTTAAGGTGTCTGACATCAAGAATGCTACCAAGTCAGAATTATACCATTCTGAAAGATTCTGGGATCTAGAATCAATGGACGGCTGAGTTCCAGAATGTCAGGGTGGCAAAACTCTAGAATCCTTGCCTGTCTGAACTCGAGAGTCATTCAATGTCCACATTCCAGAACTCTGGATGTCTGAATTATAGAAGCACCGAATGTCTGCATTCTAGAATCAGAATGTTGCGGAATTCTAGAATGCACAGCACGGCGGAATTCTAAAGTCCTAAAATGCCTACTAGCCGAAAGTTAAGGTGTCTGATGACCAGTATGTTACTAGGTCAGCATTCTACCGTTCTGAGAGATTCTGGGTTCTAGAATCAATGGACGGCAGAGATCTGGAATGTCAGGGTGTCCAAACTCTAGAATCGTTGCGTGTCTGAACTCGAGAGTCATTCAATGTCCACATTCCGGATCACAGGGTGTCTGAATTCCAGACGCACCAAATGTCTGCATTCTAGAATGGGAATGTGCTGGAATTCTAGAATGCACAGCACGGCGGAATTCTAAAGTCCTAAAATGCCTGCTATCCGGAAGTTAAGGTGTCTGACATCCAGCATGGTACCACATCAGAATTATACCATTCTGAACCATTCTGGGATCTAGAATCAATGGACGGCTGAGTTCCAGAATGTCAGGGTGGCAAAACTCTAGAATCCTGGCGTGTCTGAACTCGAGAGTCATTCAATGTCCACATTCCAGAACTCTGGATGTCTGAAATATAGAAGCACCAAATGTCTGCATTCTAGAATCGGAATGTGGCGGAATTCTAGAATGCACAGCACGGCGGAATTTTAAAGTCCTAAAATGCCTGCTATACGGAAGTCAAGGTGTCAGACGTCCAGAATGTTACTAAGTCAGCATTCTACCGTTCTGAGAAATTCTGGGTTCAAGAATCAAAGGATGGCAGAGTTCTGGAATGTCAGGGTGTTCAAACTCAAGAATACTTGCGTGTTTGAACTCGAGAGTCATTCAATGTCCACATTCCCCATCACAGGGTGTCTGAATTCCAGAAGCAACAAATGTCTGCATTCTAGAATCGGAATGTTGCGGAATTATAGAATGCACAGCACGGCGGAATTCGAAAGTCCTAAAATGCCTGCTATCCGGAATTTAAGGTGTCTGAAATCCAGAATGCTACCACGTCAGAATTATACCATTCTGAAAGATTCTGGGATCTAGAATCAATGGACGGCTGAGTTCCAGAATGTCAGGGTTTCCAAACTCTAGAATCCTTGCATGTCTGAACTCGAGAGTCATTCAATATCCACATTCCAGGACTCTGGATGTCTGAAATATAGAAGCACCAAATGTCTGCATTCTAGAATCGGAATGTGGTAGAATTCTAGAATGCACAGCACGACAGAATTCTAAAGTCCTAAAATGCCTGCTATTCGGAAGTTAAGGTGTCTGACATCCAGAATGTTACTAGGTCAGCTTTCTACCGTTCTGAGAGATTCTGGGTTCTAGAATCAATGGACGGCAGAGATCTGGAATGTCAGGGTGTCCAAACTCTAGAATCCTTGCGTGTCTGAACTCGAGAGTCATTCAATGTCCACATTCCAGATCACAGGGTTTCTGAATTCCAGAAGCACCAAATGTCTGCATTCTAGAATCGGAATGTGGCGGAATTCTAGAATGCACAGCCCAGCAGAATTCTGAAGTCCTAAAATGCCTGATATTCGGAAGTTAAGGAGTCTGACATCCAGAATGTTACCAGGTCAGCATTCTACCGTTCTGAGAGATTCTGGGTTCCAGAATCAATGGACGGCAGAGTTCTGGAATGTCAGGGTGTCCAAACTCTAAAATCCTTCCGTGTCTGAACTCCTGAGTCATTCAATGTCCACATTCCGGATCAAAGGGTGTCTGAATTCCAGAAACACCAAATGTCTGCATTCTAGAAGCGGAATGTGGCGGAATTCTAGAATGCACAGCACGGCGGAATTCGAAAGTCCTAAAATGCCTGCTATCGGGAAGTTAAGGTGTCTGACATCCAGAATGCAACCACGTCAGAATTATACCATTCTGAAAGATTCTGGGATCTAGAATCAATGGACGGCTGAGTTCCAGAATGTCAGGGTGGCAAAACTCTAGAATCCTGGCGTGTCTGAACTCGAGAGTCATTCAATGTCCACATTCCAGAACTCTGGATGTCTGAATTATAGAAGCACCAAATGTCTGCATTCTAGAATCGGAACGTGGCGGAATTCTAGAATGCACAGCACGGCGGAATTCTAAAGTCCTAAAATGCCTACTAGCCGAAAGTTAAGGTGTCTGATGACCAGAATGTTACTAGGTCAGCATTCTACCGTTCTGAGAGATTCTGGGTTCTAGAATCAATGGACGGCAGAGTTCTGGAATGTCAGGGTGTCCTAACTCTAGAACCCTTCAGTGTTTGAACTCGAGAGTTATTCAATTTCCATATTCCGGGTCACAGGGTGACTGAATTCCAGAAACACCAAATGTCTGCATTCTAGAATCGGAATGTGGCGGAATTCTAGAATGCACAGCACGGCGGAATTCTAAAGTCCTAAAATGCCTGCTATCCGGAAGTTAAGGTGTCTGACATCCAGAATGCTACCACGTCAGAATTATACCATTCTGAAACATTCTGGGATCTAGAATCAATGGACGGCTGAGTTCCAGAATGTCAGGGTGGCAAAACTCTAGAATCCTGGCGTGTCTGAACTCGAGAGTCATTCAATGTCCACATTCCAGAACTCTGGATGTCTGAATTATAGAAGCACCAAATGTCTGCATTCTAGAATCGGAATGTGGCGGAATTCTAGAATGCACAGCACGGCGGAATTCTAAAGCCCTAAAATGCCTGCTATCCGGAAGTTAAGGTGTCTGACATCAAGAATGCTACCACGTCAGAATTATACCATTTTGAAACATTCTGGGATCTAGAATCAATGGACGGCTGAGTTCCAGAATGTCAGGGTGGCAAAACTCTAGAATCCTTGCGTGTCTGAACTCGAGAGTCATTCAACGTGCAGATTCCAGAACTCTGGATGTGTGAATTATACAAGCAAAAATTGTCTGCATTCTAGAATCGGAATGTGGCGGAATTCTAGAATGCACAGCACGGCGGAATTCTAAAGTCCTAAAATGCCTGCTATCCGGAAGTTAAGGTGTCTGACATCAAGAATGCTACCAAGTCAGAATTATACCATTCTGAAAGATTCTGGGATCTAGAATCAATGGACGGGTGAGTTCCAGAATGTCAGGGTGGCAAAATTCTAGAATCCTTGTGTGTCTGAACTCGAGAGTCATTCAATGTCCACATTCCAGAACTCTGGTTGTCTGAATTATAGAAGCACCAAATGTCTGCATTCTAGAATCGGAATGTGGCGGAATTCTAGAATGCACAGCACGGCGGAATTCTAAAGCCCTAAAATGCCTGCTATCCGGAAGTTAAGGTGTCTGACATCAAGAAGGCTACCAAGTCAGAATTATACCATTCTGAAAGATTCTGGGATCTAGAATCAATGGACGGCTGAGTTCCAGAATGTCAGGGTGGCAAAAGTCTAGAATCCTTGCGTGTCTGAACTCGAGAGTCATTCAATGTCCACATTCCAGAACTCTGGATGTCTGAATTATAGAAGCACAAAATGTCTGCATTCCAGAATCGGAATGTGGCGGAATTCTGGAATGCACAGCACGGCGGAATTCTAAAGTCCTAAAATGCCTGTAATCCGGAAGTTAAGGTGTCTGACATCAAGAATGCTACCAAGTCAGAATTATACCATTCTGAATCATTCTGGGATCTAGAATCAATGGACGGCTGAGTTCCAGAATGTCAGGTTGGGAAAACTCTAGAATCATTGCGTGTCTGAACTCGAGAGTCATTCAATGTCCACATTCCAGAACTCTGGATGTCTGAATTATAGAAGCACCAAATGTCTGCATTCTAGAATCGGAATGTGGCGGAATACTAGAATGCACAGCACCGCGCCAATTCTAAAGTCCTAAAATGCCTGCTATCCGGAAGTTAATGTGTCTGACATCAAGAAGGCTACCGAGTCAGAATTATACCTTTCTGAAAGATTCGGGGATCTAGAATCATTGGACGGCTGAGTTCCAGAATGTCAGGGTGGCAAAATTCTAGAATCCTTGTGTGTCTGAACTCGAGAGTCATTCAATGTCCACATTCCAGAACTCTGGATGTCTGAATTATAGAAGCACCAAATGTCTGCATTCTAGAATCGGAATGTGGCGGAATTCTTGAATGCACAGCACGGCGGAATTCTAAAGTCCTAAAATGCCTGCTATCCGGAAGTTAAGGTGTCTGACATCAAGAATGCTAGCAAGTCAGAATTATAGCATTCTGAATGATTCTGGGATCTAGAATCAATGGACGGCTGAGTTCCAGAATGTCAGGGTGGCAAAACTCTAGAATCCTTGCGTGTCTGAACTCGAGAGTCATTCAATGTCCACATTCCAGAACTCTGGATGTCTGAATTATAGAAGCACCAAATATCTGCATTCTAGAATCGGAATGTGGCGGAATTCTAGAATGCACAGCACGGCGGAATTTTAAAGTCCTAAAATGCCTGCTATACGGAAGTCAAGGTGTCTGACATCCAGAATGTTACTAAGTCAGCATTCTACCGTTCTGAGAAATTCTGGGTTCAAGAATCAAAGGATGGCAGAGTTCTGGAATGTCAGGGTGTTCAAACTCAAGAATACTTGCGTGTCTGAACTCGAGAGTCATTCAATGTCCACATTCCCCATCACAGGGTGTCTGAATTACAGAAGCAAAAATGTCTGCATTCTAGAATCGGAATGTTGCGGAATTATACAATGCACAGCACGGCGGAATTCGAAAGTCCTAAAATGCCTGCTATCCGGAAGTTAAGGTGTCTGAAATCCAGAATGCTACCACGTCAGAATTATACCATTCTGAAAGATTCTGGGATCTAGAATCAATGGACGGCTGAGTTCCAGAATGTCAGGGTTTCCAAACTCTAGAATCCTTCCATGTCTGAACTCGAGAGTCATTCAATATCCACATTCCAGGACTCTGGATGTCTGAAATATAGAAGCACCAAATGTCTGCATTCTAGAATCGGAATGTGGTAGAATTCTAGAATGCACAGCACGACAGAATTCTAAAGTCCTAAAATGCCTGCTATTCGGAAGTTAAGGTGTCTGACATCCAGAATGTTACTAGGTCAGCATTCTACCGTTCTGAGAGATTCTGGGTTCTAGAATCAATGGACGGCAGAGATCTGGAATGTCAGGGTGTCCAAACTCTAGAATCCTTGCGTGTCTGAACTCGAGAGTCATTCAATGTCCACATTCCGGATCACAGGGTTTCTGAATTCCAGAAGCACCAAATGTCTGCATTCTAGAATCGGAATGTGGCGGAATTCTAGAATGCACAGCACAGCAGAATTCTGAGGTCCTAAAATGCCTGATATTCGGAAGTTAAGGAGTCTGACATCCAGAATGTTACTAGGTCAGCATTCTACCGTACTGAGAGATTCTGGGTTCTAGAATCAATGGACGGCAGAGTTCTGGAATGTCAGGGTGTCCAAACTCTAAAATCCTTCCGTGTCTGAACTCCTGAGTCATTCAATGTCCACATTCCGGATCACAGGGTGTCTGAATTCCAGAAACACCAAATGTCTGCATTCTAGAAGCGGAATGTGGCGGAATTCTAGAATGCACATCACGGCGGAATTCGAAAGTCCTAAAATGCCTGCAATTGGGAAGTTAAGGTGTCTGACATCCAGAATGCTACCACGTCAGAGTTATACCATTCTGAAAGATTCTGGGATCTAGAATCAATGGACGGCTGAGTTCCAGAATGTCAGGGTGGCAAAACTCTAGAATCCTGGCGTGTCTGAACTCGAGAGTCATTCAATGTCCACATTCCAGAACTCTGGATGTCTGAATTATAGAAGCACCAAATGTCTGCATTCTAGAATCGGAACGTGGCGGAATTCTAGAATGCACAGCACGGCAGAATTCTAAAGTCCTAAAATGCCTACTAGCCGAAAGTTAAGGTGTCTGATGACCAGAATGTTACTAGGTCAGCATTCTACCGTTCTGAGAGATTCTGGGTTCTAGAATCAATGGACGGCAGAGTTCTGGAATGTCAGGGTGTCCAAACTCTAGAACCCTTCAGTGTTTGAACTCGAGAGTAATTCAATTTCCATATTCCGGGTCACAGGGTGACTGAATTCCAGAAGCACCAAATGTCTGCATTCTAGAATCGGAATGTGGCGGAATTCTAGAATGCACAGCACGGCGGAATTCGAAAGTCCTAAAATGCCTGCTATCCGGAAATTAAGGTGTCTGACATCCAGAATGCTACCACGTCAGAATTATACCATTCTGAAACATTCTGGGATCTAGAATCAATGGACGGCTGAGTTCCAGAATGTCAGGGTGGCAAAACTCTAGAATCCTGGCGTGTCTGAACTCGACAGTCATTCAATGTCCACATTCCAGAACTCTGGATGTCTGAATTATAGAAGCACCAAATGTCTGCATTCTAGAAACGGAATGTGGCGGAATTCTAGAATGCACAGCACGGCGGAATTCTAAAGCCCTAAAATGCCTGCTATCCGGAAGTTAAGGTGTCTGACATCAAGAATGCTACCACGTCAGAATTATACCATTTTGAAACATTCTGGGATCTAGAATCAATGGACGGCTGAGTTCCAGAATGTCAGGGTGGCAAAACTCTAGAATCCTTGCGTGTCTGAACTCGAGAGTCATTCAACGTCCACATTCCAGAACTCTGGATGTGTGAATTATAGAAGCAAAAAATGTCTGCATTCTAGAATCGGAATGTGGCGGAATTCTAGAATGCACAGCACGGCGGAATTCTAAAGTCCTAAAATGCTTGCTATCCGGAAGTTAGGGTGTCTGACATCAAGAATGCTACCAAGTCAGAATTATACCATTCTGAAAGATTCTGGGATCTAGAATCAATGGACGGGTGAGTTCCAGAATGTCAGGGTGGCAAAATTCTAGAATCCTTGTGTGTCTGAACTCGAGAGTCATTCAATGTCCACATTCCAGATCTCTGGTTGTCTGAATTATAGAAGCACCAAATGTCTGCATTCTAGAATCGGAATGTGGCGGAATTCTAGAATGCACAGCACGGCGGAATTCTAAAGCCCTAAAATGCCTGCTATCCGGATGTTAAGGTGTCTGACATCAAGAATGCTACCAAGTCAGAATTATACCATTCTGAATCATTCTGGGATCTAGAATCAATGGACGGCTGAGTTCCAGAATGTCAGGTTGGGAAAACTCTAGAATCATTGCGTGTCTGAACTCGAGAGTCATTCAATGTCCACATTCCAGAACTCTGGATGTCTGAATTATAGAAGCACCAAATGTCTGCATTCTAGAATCGGAATGTGGCGGAATACTAGAATGCACAGCACCGCGCCAATTCTAAAGTCCTAAAATGCCTGCTATCCGTAAGTTAATGTGTCTGACATCAAGAAGGCTACCGAGTCAGAATTATACCATTCTGAAAGATTCGGGGATCTAGAATCAATGGACGGCTGAGTTCCAGAATGTCAGGGTGGCAAAATTCTAGAATCCTTGTGTGTCTGAACTCGAGAGTCATTCAATGTCCACATTCCAGAACTCTGGATGTCTGAATTATAGAAGCACCAAATGTCTGCATTCTAGAATCAGAATGTGGCGGAATTCTAGAATGCACAGCACGGCGGAATTCTAAAGTCCTAAAATGCCTGCTATCCGGAAGTTAAGGTGTCTGACATCAAGAATGCTACCAAGTCAGAATTATACCATTCTGAATGATTCTGGGATCTAGAATCAATGGACGGCTAAGTTCCAGAAAGTCAGGGTGGCAAAACTCTAGAATCCTTGCGTGTCTGAACACGAGAGTCATTCAATGTCCACATTCCAGAACTCTGGATGTCTGAATTATAGAAGCACCAAATGTCTGCATTCTAGAATCGGAATGTGGCGGAATTCTAGAATACACAGCACGGTGGAATTCTAAAGTCCTAAAATGACTACTAGCCGAAAGTTAAGGTGTCTGATGACCAGTATGTTACTAGGTCAGCATTCTGCCGTTCTGAGAGATTCTGGGTTCTAGAATCAATGGACGGCAGAGATCTGGAATGTCAGGGTGTCCAAACTCTAGAATCCTTGCGTGTCTGAACTCGAGAGTCATTCAATGTCCACATTCCGGATCACAGGGTGTCTGAATTCCAGAAGCACCAAATGTCTGCATTCTAGAATCGGAATGTGGTAGAATTCTAGAATGCACAGCACGACGGAATTCTAAAGTCCTAAAATGCCTGCTATCTGGAAGTTAAGATGTCTGACATCCAGAATGTTACCACATCAGAATTATACCATTCTGAAACATTCTGGGATCTAGAATCAGTGGACGGCTGAGTTCCAGAATGTCAGGGTGGCAAAACTCTAGAATCCTGGCGTGTCTGAACTCGAGAGTCATTCAATGTCCACATTCCAGAACTCTGGATGTCTGAATTATAGAAGCACCAAATGTCTGCATTCTAGAATCGGAATGTGGCGGAATTCTAGAATGCACAGCACGGCGGAATTTTAAAGTCCTAAAATGCCTGCTATACGGAAGTCAAGGTGTCTGACATCCAGAATGTTACTAAGTCAGCATTCTACCGTTCTGAGAGATTCTGGGTTCTAGAATCAATGGATGGCAGAGTTCTGGAATGTCAGGGTGTTCAAACTCAAGAATACTTGCGTGTCTGAACTCGAGAGTCATTCAATGTCCACATTCCGCATCACAGGGTGTCTGAATTCCAGAAGCACCAAATGTCTGCATTCTAGAATCGGAATGTGGCGGAATTCTAGAATGCACAGCACGGCGGAATTTTAAAGTCCTAAAATGCCTGCTCTCCGTAAGTTAATGTGTCTGACATCAAGAAGGCTACCGAGTCAGAATTATACCATTCTGAAAGATTCTGGGATCTAGAATCAATGGACGGCTGAGTTCCAGAATGTCAGGGTGGCAAAACTCTAGAATCCTGGCGTGTCTGAACTCGAGAGTCATTCAATGTCCACATTCCAGAACTCTGGATGTCTGAATTATAGAAGCACCAAATGTCTGCATTCTAGAATCGGAACGTGGCGGAATTCTAGAATGCACAGCACGGCAGAATTCTAAAGTCCTAAAATGCCTACTAGCCGAAAGTTAAGGTGTCTGATGACCAGAATGTTACTAGGTCAGCATTCTACCGTTCTGAGAGATTCTGGGTTCTAGAATCAATGGACGGCAGAGTTCTGGAATGTCAGGGTGTCCAAACTCTAGAACCCTTCAGTGTTTGAACTCGAGAGTAATTCAATTTCCATATTCCGGGTCACAGGGTGACTGAATTCCAGAAGCACCAAATGTCTGCATTCTAGAATCGGAATGTGGCGGAATTCTAGAATGCACAGCACGGCGGAATTCGAAAGTCCTAAAATGCCTGCTATCCGGAAGTTAAGGTGTCTGACATCCAGAATGCTACCACGTCAGAATTATACCATTCTGAAACATTCTGGGATCTAGAATCAATGGACGTCTGAGTTCCAGAATGTCAGGGTGGCAAAACTCTAGAATCCTGGCGTGTCTGAACTCGACAGTCATTCAATGTCCACATTCCAGAACTCTGGATGTCTGAATTATAGAAGCACCAAATGTCTGCATTCTAGAAACGGAATGTGGCGGAATTCTAGAATGCACAGCACGGCGGAATTCTAAAGCCCTAAAATGCCTGCTATCCGGAAGTTAAGGTGTCTGACATCAAGAATGCTACCACGTCAGAATTATACCATTTTGAAACATTCTGGGATCTAGAATCAATGGACGGCTGAGTTCCAGAATGTCAGGGTGGCAAAACTCTAGAATCCTTGCGTGTCTGAACTCGAGAGTCATTCAACGTCCACATTCCAGAACTCTGGATGTGTGAATTATAGAAGCAAAAAATGTCTGCATTCTAGAATCGGAATGTGGCGGAATTCTAGAATGCACAGCACGGCGGAATTCTAAAGTCCTAAAATGCTTGCTATCCGGAAGTTAGGGTGTCTGACATCAAGAATGCTACCAAGTCAGAATTATACCATTCTGAAAGATTCTGGGATCTAGAATCAATGGACGGGTGAGTTCCAGAATGTCAGGGTGGCAAAATTCTAGAATCCTTGTGTGTCTGAATTCGAGAGTCATTCAATGTCCACATTCCAGAACTCTGGTTGTCTGAATTATAGAAGCACCAAATGTCTGCATTCTAGAATCGGAATGTGGCGGAATTCTAGAATGCACAGCACGGCGGAATTCTAAAGCCCTAAAATGCCTGCTATCCGGATGTTAAGGTGTCTGACATCAAGAATGCTACCAAGTCAGAATTATACCATTCTGAATCATTCTGGGATCTAGAATCAATGGACGGCTGAGTTCCAGAATGTCAGGTTGGGAAAACTCTAGAATCATTGCGTGTCTGAACTCGAGAGTCATTCAATGTCCACATTCCAGAACTCTGGATGTCTGAATTATAGAAGCACCAAATGTCTGCATTCTAGAATCGGAATGTGGCGGAATACTAGAATGCACAGCACCGCGCCAATTCTAAAGTCCTAAAATGCCTGCTATCCGTAAGTTAATGTGTCTGACATCAAGAAGGCTACCGAGTCAGAATTATACCATTCTGAAAGATTCGGGGATCTAGAATCAATGGACGGCTGAGTTCCAGAATGTCAGGGTGGCAAAATTCTAGAATCCTTGTGTGTCTGAACTCGAGAGTCATTCAATGTCCACATTCCAGAACTCTGGATGTCTGAATTATAGAAGCACCAAATGTCTGCATTCTAGAATCAGAATGTGGCGGAATTCTAGAATGCACAGCACGGCGGAATTCTAAAGTCCTAAAATGCCTGTAATCCGGAAGTTAAGGTGTCTGACATCAAGAATGCTACCAAGTCAGAATTATACCATTCTGAATGATTCTGGGATCTAGAATCAATGGACGGCTAAGTTCCAGAAAGTCAGGGTGGCAAAACTCTAGAATCCTTGCGTGTCTGAACTCGAGAGTCATTCAATGTCCACATTCCAGAACTCTGGATGTCTGAATTATAGAAGCACCAAATGTCTGCATTCTAGAATCGGAATGTGGCGGAATTCTAGAATACACAGCACGGTGGAATTCTAAAGTCCTAAAATGACTACTAGCCGAAAGTTAAGGTGTCTGATGACCAGTATGTTACTAGGTCAGCATTCTGCCGTTCTGAGAGATTCTGGGTTCTAGAATCAATGGACGGCAGAGATCTGGAATGTCAGGGTGTCCAAACTCTAGAATCCTTGCGTGTCTGAACTCGAGAGTCATTCAATGTCCACATTCCGGATCACAGGGTGTCTGAATTCCAGAAGCACCAAATGTCTGCATTCTAGAATCGGAATGTGGTAGAATTCTAGAATGCACAGCACGACGGAATTCTAAAGTCCTAAAATGCCTGCTATCTGGAAGTTAAGATGTCTGACATCCAGAATGTTACCACATCAGAATTATACCATTCTGAAACATTCTGGGATCTAGAATCAGTGGACGGCTGAGTTCCAGAATGTCAGGGTGGCAAAACTCTAGAATCCTGGCGTGTCTGAACTCGAGAGTCATTCAATGTCCACATTCCAGAACTCTGGATGTCTGAATTATAGAAGCACCAAATGTCTGCATTCTAGAATCGGAATGTGGCGGAATTCTAGAATGCACAGCACGGCGGAATTTTAAAGTCCTAAAATGCCTGCTATACGGAAGTCAAGGTGTCTGACATCCAGAATGTTACTAAGTCAGCATTCTACCGTTCTGAGAGATTCTGGGTTCTAGAATCAATGGATGGCAGAGTTCTGGAATGTCAGGGTGTTCAAACTCAAGAATACTTGCGTGTCTGAACTCGAGAGTCATTCAATGTCCACATTCCGCATCACAGGGTGTCTGAATTCCAGAAGCACCAAATGTCTGCATTCTAGAATCGGAATGTGGCGGAATTCTAGAATGCACAGCACGGCGGAATTTTAAAGTCCTAAAATGCCTGCTATCCGTAAGTTAATGTGTCTGACATCAAGAAGGCTACCGAGTCAGAATTATACCATTCTGAAAGATTCTGGGATCTAGAATCAATGGACGGCTGAGTTCCAGAATGTCAGGGTGGCAAAACTCTAGAATCCTGGCGTGTCTGAACTCGAGAGTCATTCAATGTCCACATTCCAGAACTCTGGATGTCTGAATTATAGAAGCACCAAATGTCTGCATTCTAGAATCGGAACGTGGCGGAATTCTAGAATGCACAGCACGGCAGAATTCTAAAGTCCTAAAATGCCTACTAGCCGAAAGTTAAGGTGTCTGATGACCAGAATGTTACTAGGTCAGCATTCTACCGTTCTGAGAGATTCTGGGTTCTAGAATCAATGGACGGCAGAGTTCTGGAATGTCAGGGTGTCCAAACTCTAGAACCCTTCAGTGTTTGAACTCGAGAGTAATTCAATTTCCATATTCCGGGTCACAGGGTGACTGAATTCCAGAAGCACCAAATGTCTGCATTCTAGAATCGGAATGTGGCGGAATTCTAGAATGCACAGCACGGCGGAATTCGAAAGTCCTAAAATGCCTGCTATCCGGAAATTAAGGTGTCTGACATCCAGAATGCTACCACGTCAGAATTATACCATTCTGAAACATTCTGGGATCTAGAATCAATGGACGGCTGAGTTCCAGAATGTCAGGGTGGCAAAACTCTAGAATCCTGGCGTGTCTGAACTCGACAGTCATTCAATGTCCACATTCCAGAACTCTGGATGTCTGAATTATAGAAGCACCAAATGTCTGCATTCTAGAAACGGAATGTGGCGGAATTCTAGAATGCACAGCACGGCGGAATTCTAAAGCCCTAAAATGCCTGCTATCCGGAAGTTAAGGTGTCTGACATCAAGAATGCTACCACGTCAGAATTATACCATTTTGAAACATTCTGGGATCTAGAATCAATGGACGGCTGAGTTCCAGAATGTCAGGGTGGCAAAACTCTAGAATCCTTGCGTGTCTGAACTCGAGAGTCATTCAACGTCCACATTCCAGAACTCTGGATGTGTGAATTATAGAAGCAAAAAATGTCTGCATTCTAGAATCGGAATGTGGCGGAATTCTAGAATGCACAGCACGGCGGAATTCTAAAGTCCTAAAATGCTTGCTATCCGGAAGTTAGGGTGTCTGACATCAAGAATGCTACCAAGTCAGAATTATACCATTCTGAAAGATTCTGGGATCTAGAATCAATGGACGGGTGAGTTCCAGAATGTCAGGGTGGCAAAATTCTAGAATCCTTGTGTGTCTGAACTCGAGAGTCATTCAATGTCCACATTCCAGAACTCTGGTTGTCTGAATTATAGAAGCACCAAATGTCTGCATTCTAGAATCGGAATGTGGCGGAATTCTAGAATGCACAGCACGGCGGAATTCTAAAGCCCTAAAATGCCTGCTATCCGGATGTTAAGGTGTCTGACATCAAGAATGCTACCAAGTCAGAATTATACCATTCTGAATCATTCTGGGATCTAGAATCAATGGACGGCTGAGTTCCAGAATGTCAGGTTGGGAAAACTCTAGAATCATTGCGTGTCTGAACTCGAGAGTCATTCAATGTCCACATTCCAGAACTCTGGATGTCTGAATTATAGAAGCACCAAATGTCTGCATTCTAGAATCGGAATGTGGCGGAATACTAGAATGCACAGCACCGCGCCAATTCTAAAGTCCTAAAATGCCTGCTATCCGTAAGTTAATGTGTCTGACATCAAGAAGGCTACCGAGTCAGAATTATACCATTCTGAAAGATTCGGGGATCTAGAATCAATGGACGGCTGAGTTCCAGAATGTCAGGGTGGCAAAATTCTAGAATCCTTGTGTGTCTGAACTCGAGAGTCATTCAATGTCCACATTCCAGAACTCTGGATGTCTGAATTATAGAAGCACCAAATGTCTGCATTCTAGAATCAGAATGTGGCGGAATTCTAGAATGCACAGCACGGCGGAATTCTAAAGTCCTAAAATGCCTGCTATCCGGAAGTTAAGGTGTCTGACATCAAGAATGCTACCAAGTCAGAATTATACCATTCTGAATGATTCTGGGATCTAGAATCAATGGACGGCTAAGTTCCAGAAAGTCAGGGTGGCAAAACTCTAGAATCCTTGCGTGTCTGAACTCGAGAGTCATTCAATGTCCACATTCCAGAACTCTGGATGTCTGAATTATAGAAGCACCAAATGTCTGCATTCTAGAATCGGAATGTGGCGGAATTCTAGAATACACAGCACGGTGGAATTCTAAAGTCCTAAAATGACTACTAGCCGAAAGTTAAGGTGTCTGATGACCAGTATGTTACTAGGTCAGCATTCTGCCGTTCTGAGAGATTCTGGGTTCTAGAATCAATGGACGGCAGAGATCTGGAATGTCAGGGTGTCCAAACTCTAGAATCCTTGCGTGTCTGAACTCGAGAGTCATTCAATGTCCACATTCCGGATCACAGGGTGTCTGAATTCCAGAAGCACCAAATGTCTGCATTCTAGAATCGGAATGTGGTAGAATTCTAGAATGCACAGCACGACGGAATTCTAAAGTCCTAAAATGCCTGCTATCTGGAAGTTAAGATGTCTGACATCCAGAATGTTACCACATCAGAATTATACCATTCTGAAACATTCTGGGATCTAGAATCAGTGGACGGCTGAGTTCCAGAATGTCAGGGTGGCAAAACTCTAGAATCCTGGCGTGTCTGAACTCGAGAGTCATTCAATGTCCACATTCCAGAACTCTGGATGTCTGAATTATAGAAGCACCAAATGTCTGCATTCTAGAATCGGAATGTGGCGGAATTCTAGAATGCACAGCACGGCGGAATTTTAAAGTCCTAAAATGCCTGCTATACGGAAGTCAAGGTGTCTGACATCCAGAATGTTACTAAGTCAGCATTCTACCGTTCTGAGAGATTCTGGGTTCTAGAATCAATGGATGGCAGAGTTCTGGAATGTCAGGGTGTTCAAACTCAAGAATACTTGCGTGTCTGAACTCGAGAGTCATTCAATGTCCACATTCCGCATCACAGGGTGTCTGAATTCCAGAAGCACCAAATGTCTGCATTCTAGAATCGGAATGTGGCGGAATTCTAGAATGCACAGCACGGCGGAATTTTAAAGTCCTAAAATGCCTGCTATCGGGAAGTTAAGGTGTCTGACATCCAGAATGCTACCACGTAAGAATTATACCATTCTGAAAGATTCTGGGATCTAGAATCAATGGACGGCTGAGTTCCAGAATGTCAGGGTGGCAAAAATCTAGAATCCTTCCGTGTCTGAACTCGAGAGTCATTCAATGTCCACATTCCAGAACTCTGGATGTCTGAATTATAGAAGCACCAAATGTCTGCATTCTAGAATCGGAATGTGGCGGAATTCTAGAATGCACAGCACGGCGGAATTCGAAAGTCCTAAAATGCCTGCTATCCGGAAATTAAGATGTCTGACATCAAGAATGCTACCAAGTCAGAATTATACCATTCTGAAAGATTCTGGGATCTAGAATCAATGGACGGCTGAGTTCCAGAATGTCAGGGTGGCAAAACTCTAGAATCCTTGCCTGTCTGAACTCGAGAGTCATTCAATGTCCACATTCCAGAACTCTGGATGTCTGAATTATAGAAGCACCGAATGTCTGCATTCTGGAATCGGAATGTGGCGGAATTCTAGAATGCACAGCACGGCGGAATTCTAAAGTCCTAAAATGCCTACTAGCCGAAAGTTAAGGTGTCTGATGACCAGTATGTTACTAGGTCAGCATTCTACCGTTCTGAGAGATTCTGGGTTCTAGAATCAATGGACGGCAGAGATCTGGAATGTCAGGGTGTCCAAACTCTAGAATCCTTGTGTGTCTGAACTCGAGAGTCATTCAATGTCCACATTCCGGATCACAGGGTGTGTGAATTCCAGAAGCACCAAATGTCTGCATTCTAGAATGGGAATGTGCTGGAATTCTAGAATGCACAGCACGGCGGAATTCTAAAGTCCTAAAATGCCTGCTATCCGGAAGTTAAGGTGTCTGACATCCAGCATGGTACCACATCAGAATTATACCATTCTGAAACATTCTGGGATCTAGAATCAATGGACGGCTGAGTTCCAGAATGTCAGGGTGGCAAAACTCTAGAATCCTGGCGTGTCTGAACTCGAGAGTCATTCAATGTCCACATTCCAGAACTCTGGATGTCTGAAATATACAAGCACCAAATGTCTGCATTCTAGAATCGGAATGTGGCGGAATTCTAGAATGCACAGCACGGCGGAATTTTAAAGTCCTAAAATGCCTGCTATACGGAAGTCAAGGTGTCTGACGTCCAGAATGTTACCAAGTCAGCATTCTACCGTTCTGAGAAATTCTGGGTTCAAGAATCAAAGGATGGCAGAGTTCTGGAATGTCAGGTTGTTCAAACTCAAGAATACTTGCGTGTCTGAACTCGAGAGTCATTCAATGTCCACATTCCCCATCACAGGGTGTCTGAATTCCAGAAGCAACAAATGTCTGCATTCTAGAATCGGAATGTTGCGGAATTATAGAATGCACAGCACGGCGGAATTCGAAAGTCCTAAAATGCCTGCTATCCGGAAGTTAAGGTGTCTGAAATCCAGAATGCTACCACGTCAGAATTATACCATTCTGAAAGATTCTGGGATCTAGAATCAATGGACGGCTGAGTTCCAGAATGTCAGGGTTTCCAAACTCTAGAATCCTTGCATGTCTGAACTCGAGAGTCATTCAATATCCACATTCCAGGACTCTGGATGTCTGAAATATAGAAGCACCAAATGTCTGCATTCTAGAATCGGAATGTGGCGGAATTCTAGAATGCACAGCCCAGCAGAATTCTGAAGTCCTAAAATGCCTGATATTCGGAAGTTAAGGAGTCTGACATCCAGAATGTTACTAGGTCAGCATTCTACCGTTCTGAGAGATTCTGGGTTCTAGAATCAATGGACGGCAGAGTTCTGGAATGTCAGGGTGTCCAAACTCTAAAATCCTTCCGTGTCTGAACTCCTGAGTCATTCAATGTCCACATTCCGGATCACAGGGTGTCTGAATTCCAGAAACACCAAATGTCTGCATTCTAGAAGCGGAATGTGGCGGAATTCTAGAATGCACAGCCCGGCGGAATTCGAAAGTCCTAAAATGCCTGCTATCGGGAAGTTAAGGTGTCTGACATCCAGAATGCAACCACGTCAGAATTATACCATTCTGAAAGATTCTGGGATCAAGAATCAATGGACGGCTGAGTTCCAGAATGTCAGGGTGGCAAAATTCTAGAATCCTTGCGTTTCTGAACTCGAGAGTCATTCAATGTCCACATTCCAGAACTCTGGATGTCTGAATTATAGAAGCACCAAATGTCTGCATTCTAGAATCGGAACGTGGCGGAATTCTAGAATGCACAGCACGGCGGAATTCTAAAGTCCTAAAATGCCTACTAGCCGAAAGTTAAGGTGTCTGATGACGAGAATGTTACTAGGTCAGCATTCTACCGTTCTGAGAGATTCTGGGTTCTAGAATCAATGGACGGCAGAGTTCTGGAATGTCAGGATGTCCAAACTCTAGAACCCTTCAGTGTTTGAAATCGAGAGTTATTCAATTTCCATATTCCGGGTCACAGGGTGACTGAATTCCAGAAGAACCAAATGTCTGCATTCTAGAATCGGAATGTGGCGGAATTCTAGAATGCACAGCACAGCGGAATTCGAAAGTCCTAAAATGCCTGCTATCCGGAAGTTAAGGTGTCTGACATCCAGAATGCTACCACGTCAGAATTATACCATTCTGAAACATTCTGGGATCTAGAATCAATGGACGGCTGAGTTCCAGAATGTCAGGGTGGCAAAACTCTAGAATCCTGGCGTGTCTGAACTCGAGAGTCATTCAATGTCCACATTCCGGAACTCTGGATGTCTGAATTATAGAAGCACCAAATGTCTGCATTCTAGAATCGGAATGTGGCGGAATTCTAGAATGCACAGCACGGCGGAATTCTAAAGCCCTAAAATGCCTGCTATCCGGAAGTTAAGGTGTCTGACATCAAGAGTGCTACCAAGTCAGAATTATAACATTCTGAAAGATTCTGGGATCTAGAATCAATGGACGGCTGAGTTCCAGAATGTCAGGGTGGCAAAAGTCTAGAATCCTTGCGTGTCTGAACTCGAGAGTCATTCAATGTCCACATTCCAGAACTCTGGATGTCTGAATTAGAGAAGCGCAAAATGTCTGCATTCCAGAATCGGAATGTTGCGGAATTCTGGAATGCACAGCACGGCGGAATTCTAAAGTCCTAAAATGCCTGTAATCCGGAAGTTAAGGTGTCTGACATCAAGAATGCTACCAAGTCAGAATTATACCATTCTGAAAGATTCTGGGATCTAGAATCAATGGACGGCTGAGTTCCAGAATGTCAGGTTGGGAAAACTCTAGAATCATTGCGTGTCTGAACTCGAGAGTCATTCAATGTCCACATTCCAGAACTCTGGATGTCTGAATTATAGAAGCACCAAATGTCTGCATTCTAGAATCGGAATGTGGCGGAATTCTAGAATACACAGCACGGCGGAATTCTAAAGTCCTAAAATGACTACTAGCCGAAAGTTAAGGTGTCTGATGACCAGTATGTTACTAGGTCAGCATTCTACCGTTCTGAGAGATTCTGGGTTCTAGAATCAATGGACGGCAGAGATCTGGAATGTCAGGGTGTCCAAACTCTAGAATCCTTGCGTGTCTGAACTCGAGAGTCATTCAATGTCCACATTCCGGATCACAGGGTGTCTGAATTCCTGAAGCACCAAATGTCTGCATTCTAGAATCGGAATGTGGCGGAATTCTAGAATGCACAGCACGGCGGAATTCGAAAGTCCTAAAATGCCTGCTATCCGGAAGTTAAGGTGTCTGACATCCAGAATGCTACCACGTCAGAATTATACCATTCTGAAACATTCTGGGATCTAGAATCAATGGACGGCTGAGTTCCAGAATGTCAGGGTGGCAAAACTCTAGAATCCTGGCGTGTCTGAACTCGACAGTCATTCAATGTCCACATTCCAGAACTCTGGATGTCTGAATTATAGAAGCACCAAATGTCTGCATTCTAGAAACGGAATGTGGCGGAATTCTAGAATGCACAGCACGGCGGAATTCTAAAGCCCTAAAATGCCTGCTATCCGGAAGTTAAGGTGTCTGACATCAAGAATGCTACCACGTCAGAATTATACCATTTTGAAACATTCTGGGATCTAGAATCAATGGACGGCTGAGTTCCAGAATGTCAGGGTGGCAAAACTCTAGAATCCTTGCGTGTCTGAACTCGAGAGTCATTCAACGTCCACATTCCAGAACTCTGGATGTGTGAATTATAGAAGCAAAAAATGTCTGCATTCTAGAATCGGAATGTGGCGGAATTCTAGAATGCACAGCACGGCGGAATTCTAAAGTCCTAAAATGCCTGCTATCCGGAAGTTAAGGTGTCTGACATCAAGAATGCTACCAAGTCAGAATTATACCATTCTGAAAGATTCTGGGATCTAGAATCAATGGACGGGTGAGTTCCAGAATGTCAGGGTGGCAAAATTCTAGAATCCTTGTGTGTCTGAACTCGAGAGTCATTCAATGTCCACATTCCAGAACTCTGGTTGTCTGAATTATAGAAGCACCAAATGTCTGCATTCTAGAATCGGAATGTGGCGGAATTCTAGAATGCACAGCACGGCGGAATTCTAAAGCCCTAAAATGCCTGCTATCCGGATGTTAAGGTGTCTGACATCAAGAATGCTACCAAGTCAGAATTATACCATTCTGAATCATTGTGGGATCTAGAATCAATGGACGGCTGAGTTCCAGAATGTCAGGTTGGGAAAACTCTAGAATCATTGCGTGTCTGAACTCGAGAGTCATTCAATGTCCACATTCCAGAACTCTGGATGTCTGAATTATAGAAGCACCAAATGTCTGCATTCTAGAATCGGAATGTGGCGGAATACTAGAATGCACAGCACCGCGCCAATTCTAAAGTCCTAAAATGCCTGCTATCCGTAAGTTAATGTGTCTGACATCAAGAAGGCTACCGAGTCAGAATTATACCATTCTGAAAGATTCGGGGATCTAGAATCAATGGACGGCTGAGTTCCAGAATGTCAGGGTGGCAAAATTCTAGAATCCTTGTGTGTCTGAACTCGAGAGTCATTCAATGTCCACATTCCAGAACTCTGGATGTCTGAATTATAGAAGCACCAAATGTCTGCATTCTAGAATCAGAATGTGGCGGAATTCTAGAATGCACAGCACGGCGGAATTCTAAAGTCCTAAAATGCCTGCTATCCGGAAGTTAAGGTGTCTGACATCAAGAATGCTACCAAGTCAGAATTATACCATTCTGAATGATTCTGGGATCTAGAATCAATGGACGGCTAAGTTCCAGAATGTCAGGGTGGCAAAACTCTAGAATCCTTGCGTGTCTGAACTCGAGAGTCATTCAATGTCCACATTCCAGAACTCTGGATGTCTGAATTATAGAAGCACCAAATGTCTGCATTCTAGAATCGGAATGTGGCGGAATTCTAGAATACACAGCACGGTGGAATTCTAAAGTCCTAAAATGACTACTAGCCGAAAGTTAAGGTGTCTGATGACCAGTATGTTACTAGGTCAGCATTCTGCCGTTCTGAGAGATTCTGGGTTCTAGAATCAATGGACGGCAGAGATCTGGAATGTCAGGGTGTCCAAACTCTAGAATCCTTGCGTGTCTGAACTCGAGAGTCATTCAATGTCCACATTCCGGATCACAGGGTGTCTGAATTCCAGAAGCACCAAATGTCTGCATTCTAGAATCGGAATGTGGTAGAATTCTAGAATGCACAGCACGGCGGAATTCTAAAGTCCTAAAATGCCTGCTATCTGGAAGTTAAGATGTCTGACATCCAGAATGTTACCACATCAGAATTATACCATTCTGAAACATTCTGGGATCTAGAATCAATGGACGGCTGAGTTCCAGAATGTCAGGGTGGCAAAACTCTAGAATCCTGGCGTGTCTGAACTCGAGAGTCATTCAATGTCCACATTCCAGAACTCTGGATGTCTGAATTATAGAAGCACCAAATGTCTGCATTCTAGAATCGGAATGTGGCGGAATTCTAGAATGCACAGCACGGCGGAATTTTAAAGTCCTAAAATGCCTGCTATACGGAAGTCAAGGTGTCTGACATCCAGAATGTTACTAAGTCAGCATTCTACCGTTCTGAGAAATTCTGGGTTCTAGAATCAATGGATGGCAGAGTTCTGGAATGTCAGGGTGTTCAAACGCAAGAATACTTGCGTGTCTGAACTCGAGAGTCATTCAATGTCCACATTCCGCATCACAGGGTGTCTGAATTCCAGAAGCACCAAATGTCTGCATTCTAGAATCGGAATGTGGCGGAATTCTAGAATGCACAGCACGGCGGAATTTTAAAGTCCTAAAATGCCTGCTATCGGGAAGTTAAGGTGTCTGACATCCAGAATGCTACCACGTCAGAATTATACCATTCTGAAAGATTCTGGGATCTAGAATCAATGGACGGCTGAGTTCCAGAATGTCAGGGTGGCAAAAATCTAGAATCCTTCCGTGTCTGAACTCGAGAGTCATTCAATGTCCACATTCCGGAACTCTGGATGTCTGAATTATAGAAGCACCAAATGTATGCATTCTAGAATCGGAATGTGGCGGAATTCTAGAATGCACAGCACGGCGGAATTCTAAAGCCCTAAAATGCCTGCTATCCGGAAGTTAAGGTGTCTGACATCAAGAGTGCTACCAAGTCAGAATTATAACATTCTGAAAGATTCTGGGATCTAGAATCAATGGACGGCTGAGTTCCAGAATGTCAGGGTGGCAAAAGTCTAGAATCCTTGCGTGTCTGAACTCGAGAGTCATTCAATGTCCACATTCCAGAACTCTGGATGTCTGAATTAGAGAAGCGCAAAATGTCTGCATTCCAGAATCGGAATGTTGCGGAATTCTGGAATGCACAGCACGGCGGAATTCTAAAGTCCTAAAATGCCTGTAATCCGGAAGTTAAGGTGTCTGACATCAAGAATGCTACCAAGTCAGAATTATACCATTCTGAATCATTCTGGGATCTAGAATCAATGGACGGCTGAGTTCCAGAATGTCAGGTTGGGAAAACTTTAGAATCATTGCGTGTCTGAACTCGAGAGTCATTCAATGTCCACATTCCAGAACTCTGGATGTCTGAATTATAGAAGCACCAAATGTCTGCATTCTAGAATCGGAATGTGGCGGAATTCTAGAATACACAGCACGGCGGAATTCTAAAGTCCTAAAATGACTACCAGCCGAAAGTTAAGGTGTCTGATGACCAGTATGTTACTAGGTCAGCATTCTACCGTTCTGAGAGATTCTGGGTTCTAGAATCAATGGACGGCAGAGATCTGGAATGTCAGGGTGTCCAAACTCTAGAATCCTTGCGTGTCTGAACTCGAGAGTCATTCAATGTCCACATTCCGGATCACAGGGTGTCTGAATTCCTGAAGCACCAAATGTCTGCATTCTAGAATCGGAATGTGGCGGAATTCTAGAATGCACAGCACGGCGGAATTCGAAAGTCCTAAAATGCCTGCTATCCGGAAGTTAAGGTGTCTGACATCCAGAATGCTACCACGTCAGAATTATACCATTCTGAAACATTCTGGGATCTAGAATCAGTGGACGGCTGAGTTCCAGAATGTCAGGGTGGCAAAACTCTAGAATCCTGGCGTGTCTGAACTCGACAGTCATTCAATGTCCACATTCCAGAACTCTGGAGGTCTGAATTATAGAAGCACCAAATGTCTGCTTTCTAGAAACGGAATGTGGCGGAATTCTAGAATGCACAGCACGGCGGAATTCTAAAGCCCTAAAATGCCTGCTATCCGGAAGTTAAGGTGTCTGACATCAAGAATGCTACCACGTCAGAATTATACCATTTTGAAACATTCTGGGATCTAGAATCAATGGACGGCTGAGTTCCAGAATGTCAGGGTGGCAAAACTCTAGAATCCTTGCGTGTCTGAACTCGAGAGTCATTCAACGTCCACATTCCAGAACTCTGGATGTGTGAATTATAGAAGCAAAAAATGTCTGCATTCTAGAATCGGAATGTGGCGGAATTCTAGAATGCACAGCACGGCGGAATTCTAAAGTCCTAAAATGCTTGCTATCCGGAAGTTAAGGTGTCTGACATCAAGAATGCTACCAAGTCAGAATTATACCATTCTGAAAGATTCTGGGATCTAGAATCAATGGACGGGTGAGTTCCAGAATGTCAGGGTGGCAAAATTCTAGAATCCTTGTGTGTCTGAACTCGAGAGTCATTCAATGTCCACATTCCAGAACTCTGGTTGTCTGAATTATAGAAGCACCAAATGTCTGCATTCTAGAATCGGAATGTGGCGGAATTCTAGAATGCACAGCACGGCGGAATTCTAAAGCCCTAAAATGCCTGCTATCCGGATGTTAAGGTGTCTGACATCAAGAATGCTACCAAGTCAGAATTATACCATTCTGAATCATTCTGGGATCTAGAATCAATGGACGGCTGAGTTCCAGAATGTCAGGTTGGGAAAACTCTAGAATCATTGCGTGTCTGAACTCGAGAGTCATTCAATGTCCACATTCCAGAACTCTGGATGTCTGAATTATAGAAGCACCAAATGTCTGCATTCTAGAATCGGAATGTGGCGGAATACTAGAATGCACAGCACCGCGCCAATTCTAAAGTCCTAAAATGCCTGCTATCCGTAAGTTAATGTGTCTGACATCAAGAAGGCTACCGAGTCAGAATTATACCATTCTGAAAGATTCGGGGATCTAGAATCAATGGACGGCTGAGTTCCAGAATGTCAGGGTGGCAAAATTCTAGAATCCTTGTGTGTCTGAACTCGAGAGTCATTGAATGTCCACATTCCAGAACTCTGGATGTCTGAATTATAGAAGCACCAAATGTCTGCATTCTAGAATCAGAATGTGGCGGAATTCTAGAATGCACAGCACGGCGGAATTCTAAAGTCCTAAAATGCCTGCTATCCGGAAGTTAAGGTGTCTGACATCCAGAATGAAACCACGTCAGAATTATACCATTCTGAAAGATTCTGGGATCAAGAATCAATGGACGGCTGAGTTCCAGAATGTCAGGGTGGCAAAACTCTAGAATCCTTGCGTTTCTGAACTCGAGAGTCATTCAATGTCCACATTCCAGAACTCTGGATGTCTGAATTATAGAAGCACCAAATGTCTGCATTCTAGAATCGGAACGTGGCGGAATTCTAGAATGCACAGCACGGCGGAATTCTAAAGTCCTAAAATGCCTACTAGCCGAAAGTTAAGGTGTCTGATGACGAGAATGTTACTAGGTCAGCATTCTACCGTTCTGAGAGATTCTGGGTTCTAGAATCAATGGACGGCAGAGTTCTGGAATGTCAGGATGTCCAAACTCTAGAACCCTTCAGTGTTTGAAATCGAGAGTTATTCAATTTCCATATTCCGGGTCACAGGGTGACTGAATTCCAGAAGAACCAAATGTCTGCATTCTAGAATCGGAATGTGGCGGAATTCTAGAATGCACAGCACGGCGGAATTCGAAAGTCCTAAAATGCCTGCTATCCGGAAGTTAAGGTGTCTGACATCCAGAATGCTACCACGTCAGAATTATACCATTCTGAAACATTCTGGGATCTAGAATCAATGGACGGGTGAGTTCCAGAATGTCAGGGTGGCAAAACTCTAGAATCCTGGCGTGTCTGAACTCGAGAGTCATTCAATGTCCACATTCCGGAACTCTGGATGTCTGAATTATAGAAGCACCAAATGTCTGCATTCTAGAATCGGAATGTGGCGGAATTCTAGAATGCACAGCACGGCGGAATTCTAAAGCCCTAAAATGCCTGCTATCCGGAAGTTAAGGTGTCTGACATCAAGAGTGCTACCAAGTCAGAATTATAACATTCTGAAAGATTCTGGGATCTAGAATCAATGGACTGCTGAGTTCCAGAATGTCAGGGTGGCAAAAGTCTAGAATCCTTGCGTGTCTGAACTCGAGAGTCATTCAATGTCCACATTCCAGAACTCTGGATGTCTGAATTAGAGAAGCGCAAAATGTCTGCATTCCAGAATCGGAATGTTGTGCAATTCTGGAATGCACAGCACGGCGGAATTCTAAAGTCCTAAAATGCCTGTAATCCGGAAGTTAAGGTGTCTGACATCAAGAATGCTACCAAGTCAGAATTATACCATTCTGAATCATTCTGGGATCTAGAATCAATGGACGGCTGAGTTCCAGAATGTCAGGTTGGGAAAACTCTAGAATCATTGCGTGTCTGAACTCGAGAGTCATTCAATGTCCACATTCCAGAACTCTGGATGTCTGAATTATAGAAGCACCAAATGTCTGCATTCTAGAATCGGAATGTGGCGGAATTCTAGAATACACAGCACGGCGGAATTCTAAAGTCCTAAAATGACTACTAGCCGAAAGTTAAGGTGTCTGATGACCAGTATGTTACTAGGTCAGCATTCTACCGTTCTGAGAGATTCTGGGTTCTAGAATCAATGGACGGCAGAGATCTGGAATGTCAGGGTGTCCAAACTCTAGAATCCTTGCGTGTCTGAACTCCTGAGTCATTCAATGTCCACATTCCGGATCACAGGGTGTCTGAATTCCTGAAGCACCAAATGTCTGCATTCTAGAATCGGAATGTGGTAGAATTCTAGAATGCACGGCATGGCGGAATTCTAAAGTCCTAAAATGCCTGCTATCTGGAAGTTAAGATGTCTGACATCCAGAATGGTACCACATCAGAATTATACCATTCTGAAACATTCTGGGATCTAGAATCAGTGGACGGCTGAGTTCCAGAATGTCAGGGTGGCAAAACTCTAGAATCCTGCCGTGTCTGAACTCGAGAGTCATTCAATGTCCACATTCCAGAACTCTGCATGTCTGAATTATAGAAGCACCAAATGTCTGCATTCTAGAATCGGAATGTGGCGGAATTCTAGAATGCACAGCACGGCGGAATTTTAAAGTCCTAAAATGCCTGCTATATGGAAGTCAAGGTGTCTGACATCCAGAATGTTACTAAGTCAGCATTCTACCGTTCTGAGAGATTCTGAGTTCTAGAATCAATGGATGGCAGAGTTCTGGAATGTCAGGGTGTTCAAACTCAAGAATACTTGCGTGTCTGAACTCGAGAGTCATTCAATGTCCACATTCCGCATCACAGGGTGTCTGAATTCCAGAAGCACCGAATGTCTGCATTCTAGAATCGGAATGTGGCGGAATTCTAGAATGCACAGCACGGCGGAATTTTAAAGTCCTAAAATGCCTGCTATCCGGAAGTTAAGGTGTCTGACATCCAGAATGCTACCACGTCAGAATTATACCATTCGGAAAGATTCTGGGATCTAGAATCAATGGACGGCTGAGTTCCAGAATGTCAGGGATTCCAAACTCTAGAATCCTTGCGTGTCTGAACTCGAGAGTCATTCAATGTCCACATTCCAGAACTCTGAATGTCTGAATTATAGAAGCACCAAATGTCTGCATTCTAGAATCGGAATGTGGCGGAATTCTAGAATGCACAGCACGGCGGAATTCGAAAGTCCTAAAATGCCTGCTATCTGGAAGTTAAGGTGTCTGACATCCAGAATTCTACCACGTCAGAATTATACCATTCTGAAACATTCTGGGATCTAGAATCAATGGATGGCTGAGTTCCAGAATGTCAGGGTGGCAAAACTCTAGAATCCTGGCGTGTCTGAACTCGAGAGTCATTCAATGTCCACATTCCAGAACTCTGGATGTCTGAATTATAGAAGCAACAAATGTCTGCATTCTAGAATCGGAATGTGGCGGAATTCTAGAATGCACAGCACGGCGGAATTCTATAGTCCTAAAATGCCTGCTATCCGGAAGTTAAGGTGTCTGACATCAAGAATGCTACCACGTCAGAATTATACCATTCTGAAACATTCTGGGATCTAGAATCAATGGACGGCTGAGTTCCAGAATGTCAGGCTGGCAAAACTCTAGAATCCTTGCGTGTCTGAACTCGAGAGTCATTCAATGTCCACATTCCAGAACTCTGGATGTCTGAATTATAGAAGCACCAAATGTCTGCATTCTAGAATCGGAATGTGGCGGAATTCTAGAATGCACAGCACGGCGGAATTCTAAAGTCCTAAAATGCCTGCTATCCGGAAGTTAAGGTGTCTGACATCAAGAATGCTACCAAGTCAGAATTATACCATTCTGAAAGATTCTGGGATCTAGAATCAATGGACGGCTGAGTTCCAGAATGTCAGGGTGGCAAAATTCTAGAATCCTTGTGTGTCTGAACTCGAGAGTCATTCAATGTCCACATTCCAGAACTCTGGATGTCTGAATTATAGAAGCACCAAATGTCTGCATTCTAGAATCGGAATGTGGTAGAATTCTAGAATGCACAGCACGACAGAATTCTAAAGTTCCAAAATGCCTGATATTCGGAAGTTAAGGTGTCTGACATCCAGAATGTTACTAGGTCAGCATTCTACCGTTCTGAGAGATTCTGGGTTCTAGAATCAATAGACGGCAGAGTTCTGGAATGTCAGGGTGTCCAAACTCTAGAATCCTTCCGTGTCTGAACTCGTGAGTCATTCAATGTCCACATTCCGGATAACAGGGTGTCTGAATTCCAGAAGCACCAAATGTCTGCATTCTAGAATCGGAATGTGGCGGAATTCTAGAATGCACAGCACGGCGGAATTCTAAAGTCCTAAAATGCCTGCTATCGGGAAGTTAAGGTGTCTGAAATCCAGAATGCTACCACGTCAGAATTATACCATTCTGAAAGATTCTGGGATCTAGAATCAATGGACGGCTGAGTTCCAGAATGTCAGGGTGTCAAAACTCTAGAATCCTTGCGTGTCTGAACTCGAGAGTCATTCAATGTCCACATTCCAGAACTCTGGATGTCTGAATTATAGAAGCACCAAATGTCTGCATTCTAGAAACGGAATGTGGCGGAATTCTAGAATGCACAGCACGGCGGAATTCTAAAGCCCTAAAATGCCTGCTATCCGGAAGTTAAGGTGTCTGAAATCCGGAATGCTACCACGTCAGAATTCTACCATTCTGAAAGATTCTGGGATCTAGAATCAATGGACGGCTGAGTTCCAGAATGTCAGGGTGGCAAAAGTCTAGAATCCTTGCGTGTCTGAACTCGAGAGTCATTCAATGTCCACATTCCAGAACTCTGGATGTCTGAATTATAGAAGCGCAAAATGTCTGCATTCCAGAATCGGAATGTTGCGGAATTCTGGAATGCACAGCACGGCGGAATTCTAAAGTCCTAAAATGCCTGTAATCCGGAAGTTAAGGTGTCTGACATCAAGAATGCTACCAAGTCAGAATTATACCATTCTGAATCATTCTGGGATCTAGAATCAATGGACGGCTGAGTTCCAGAATGTCAGGTTGGGAAAACTCTAGAATCATTGCGTGTCTGAACTCGAGAGTCATTCAATGTCCACATTCCAGAACTCTGGATGTCTGAATTATAGAAGCACCAAATGTCTGCATTCTAGAATCGGAATGTGGCGGAATACTAGAATGCACAGCACCGCGCCAATTCTAAAGTCCTAAAATGCCTGCTATCCGGAAGTTAATGTGTCTGACATCAAGAAGGCTACCGAGTCAGAATTATACCATTCTGAAAGATTCGGGGATCTAGAATCAATGGACGGCTGAGTACCAGAATGTCAGGGTGGCAAAATTCTAGAATCCTTGTGTGTCTGAACTCGAGAGTCATTCAATGTCCACATTCCAGAACTCTGGATGTCTGAATTATAGAAGCACCAAATGTCTGCATTCTAGAATCGGAATGTGGCGGAATTCTAGAATGCACAGCAAGGCGGAATTCTAAAGTCCTAAAATGCCTGCTATCCGGAAGTTAAGGTGTCTGACATCAAGAATGCTACCAAGTCAGAATTATTCCATTCTGAAAGATTCTGGGATCTAGAATCAATGGACGGCTGAGTTCCAGAATGTCAGGGTGGCAAAACTCTAGAATCCTTGCGTGTCTGAACTCGAGAGTCATTCAATGTCCACATTCCAGAACTCTGGATGTCTGAATTATAGAAGCACCAAATGTCTGCATTCTAGAATCGGAATGTGGCGGAATTCTAGAATACACAGCACGGTGGAATTCTAAAGTCCTAAAATGACTACTAGCCGAAAGTTAAGGTGTCTGATGACCAGTATGTTACTAGGTCAGCATTCTACCGTTCTGAGAGATTCTGGGTTCTAGAATCAATGGACGGCAGAGATCTGGAATGTCAGGGTGTCCAAACTCTAGAATCCTTGCGTGTCTGAACTCGAGAGTCATTCAATGTCCACATTCCGGATCACAGGGTGTCTGAATTCCTGAAGCACCAAATGTCTGCATTCTAGAATCGGAATGTGGTAGAATTCTAGAATGCACGGCACGGCGGAATTCTAAAGTCCTAAAATGCCTGCTATCTGGAAGTTAAGATGTCTGACATCCAGAATGGTACCACATCAGAATTATACCATTCTGAAACATTCTGGGATCTAGAATCAGTGGACGGCTGAGTTCCAGAATGTCAGGGTGGCAAAACTCTAGAATCCTGCCGTGTCTGAACTCGAGAGTCATTCAATGTCCACATTCCAGAACTCTGCATGTCTGAATTATAGAAGCACCAAATGTCTGCATTCTAGAATCGGAATGTGGCGGAATTCTAGAATGCACAGCACGGCGGAATTTTAAAGTCCTAAAATGCCTGCTATACGGAAGTCAAGGTGTCTGACATCCAGAATGTTACTAAGTCAGCATTCTACCCTTCTGAGAGATTCTGAGTTCTAGAATCAATGGATGGCAGAGTTCTGGAATGTCAGGGTGTTCAAACTCAAGAATACTTGCGTGTCTGAACTCGAGAGTCATTCAATGTCCACATTCCGCATCACAGGGTGTCTGAATTCCAGAAGCACCAAATGTCTGCATTCTAGAATCGGAATGTGGCGGAATTCTAGAATGCACAGCACGGCGGAATTTTAAAGTCCTAAAATGCCTGCTATCCGGAAGTTAAGGTGTCTGACATCCAGAATGCTACCACGTCAGAATTATACCATTCGGAAAGATTCTGGGATCTAGAATCAATGGACGGCTGAGTTCCAGAATGTCAGGGTTTCCAAACTCTTGAATCCTTGCATGTCTGAACTCGAGAGTCATTCAATATCCACATTCCAGGAATCTGGATGTCTGAAATATAGAAGCACCAAATGTCTGCATTCTAGAATCGGAATGTGGTAGAATTCTAGAATGCACAGCACGACAGAATTCTAAAGTCCTAAAATGCCTGCTATTCGGAAGTTAAGGTGTCTGACATCCAGAATGTTACTAGGTCAGCATTCTACCGTTCTGAGAGATTCTGGGTTCTAGAATCAATGGACGGCAGAGTTCTGGAATGTCAGGGTGTCCAAACTCTAGAATCCTTCCGTGTCTGAACTCATGAGTCATTCAATGTCCACATTCTGGATCACAGGGTGTCTGAATTCCAGAAGCACCAAATGTCTGCATTCTAGAATCGGAACGTGGCGGAATTCTAGAATGCACAGCACGGTGGAATTCTAAATTCCTAAAATGCCTGCTATCCGGAAGTTAAGGTGTCTGACATCAAGAATGCTACCAAGTCAGAATTATACCATTCTGAAAGATTCTGGGATCTAGAATCAATGGACGGCTGAGTTCCAGAATGTCAGGGTGGCAAAACTCTAGAATCCTGGCATGTCTGAACTCGAGAGTCATTCAATGTCCACATTCCAGAACTCTGGATGTCTGAATTATAGAAGAACCAAATGTCTGCATTCTAGAATCGGAATGTGGCGGAATTCTAGAATGCACAGCACGGCGGATTTCTAAAATCCTAAAATGCCTGCTATCCGGAAGTTAAGGTGTCTGACATCCAGAATGTTACTAGGTCAGCCTTCTACCGTTCTGAGAGATTCTGGGTTCTAAAATCAATGGACGGCAGAGTTCTGGAATGTCAGGGTGACAAAACTCTAGAATCCTTCCGTGTCTGAACTCGTGAGTCATTCAATGTCCACATTCCGGATCACAGGGTGTCTGAATTCCAGAAGCACCAAATGTCTGCATTGTAGAATCGGAATGTGGCGGAATTCTAGAATGCACAGCACGGCAGAATTCTGAAGTCCTAAAATGCCTGATATTCGGAAGCTAAGGAGTCTGATATCCAGAATGTTACTAGGTCAGCATTCTACCGTTCTGAGAGATTCTGGGTTCTAGAATCAGTGGACGGCAGGGTTCTGGAATGTCCGGGTGTCCAAACTCTAGAATCCTTCAGTGTTTGAACTCGAGAGTCATTCAATATCCATATTCCGGTCACAGGGTGACTGAATTCCAGAAGCACCAAATGTCTGCATTCTAGAATCGGAATGTGGCGGAATTCTAGAATGCACAGCACGGCGGAATTCGAAAGTCCTAAAATGCCTGCTATCCGGAAGTTAAGGTGTCTGACATCAAGAATGCTACCACGTCAGAATTATACCATTCTGAAAGATTCTGGGATCTACAATCAATGGACGGCTGAGTTCCAGAATGTCAGGTTGGCAAAACTCTAGAATCCTGGCGTGTCTGAACTCGAGAGTCATTCAATGTCCACATTCCAGAACTCTGGATGTCTGAATTATAGAAGCACCAAATGTCTGCATTCTAGAATCGGAATGTGGCGGAATTCTAGAATGCACAGCACGGCGGAATTCTAAAGTCCTAAAATGCCTGCTATCCGGAGGTTAAGGAGTCTGACATCAAGAATGCTACCAAGTCAGAATTATAACATTCTGAAAGATTCTGGGATCTAGAATCAATGGACGGCTGAGTTCCAGAATGTCAGGGTGGCAAAACTCTAGAATCCTGGCGTGTCTGAACTCGAGAGTCATTCAATGTCCACATTCCAGAACTCTGGATGTCTGAATTATAGAAGCACCAAATGTCTGCATTCTAGAATCGGAATGTGGCGGAATTCTAGAATGCACAGCACGGCGGAATTCTAAAGTCCTAAAATGCCTGCTATCCGGAAGTTAAGGTGTCTGACATCAAGAATGCTACCACCTCAGAATTATACCATTCTGAAACATTCTGGGATCTAGAATCAATGGACGGTTGAGTTCCGGAATGTCAGGGTGGCATACTCTAGAATCCTTGCGTGTCTGAACTCGAGAGTCATTCAATGTCCACATTCCAGAACTCTGGATGTCTGAATTATAGAAGCACCAAATGTCTGCATTCTAGAATCGGAATGTGGCGGAATTCTAGAATGCACAGCACGGCGGAATTTTAAAGTCCTAAAATGCCTGCTATCCGGAAGTTAACGTGTCTGACATCCAGAATGCTACCAAGTTAGAATTATACCATTCTGAAAGATTCTGGGATCTAGAATCAATGGACGGCTGAGTTCCAGAATGTCAGGGTGGCAAAATTCTAGAATCCTTGTGTGTCTGAACTCGAGAGTCATTCAATGTCCACATTCCAGAACTCTGGATGTCTGAATTATAGAAGCACCAAATGTCTGCATTCTAGAATCGGAATGTGGCGGAATTCTAGAATGCACAGCACGGCGGAATTTTAATGTCCTAAAATGCCTGCTATACGGAAGTCAAGGTGTCTGACATCCAGAATGTTACTAAGTCAGCATTCTACCGTTCTGAGAAATTCTGGGTTCTAGAATCAATGGATGGCAGAGTTCTGGAATGTCAGGTTGTTCAAACTCAAGAATACTTGCGTGTCTGAAGTCGAGAGTCATTCAATGTCCACATTCCGCATCACAGGGTGTCTGAATTCCAGAAGCACCAAATGTCTGCATTCTAGAATCGGAATGTGGCAGAATTCTAGAATGCACAGCACGGCGGAATTCGAAAGTCCTAAAATGCCTGCTATCCGGAAGTTAAGGTGTCTAACATCCAGAATGCTACCACGTCAGAATTATACCATTCTGAAAGATTCTGGGATCTAGAATCAATGGATGGCTGAGTTCCAGAATGTCAGGGTTTCCAAACTCTAGAATCCTTGCATGTCTGAACTCGAGAGTCATTCAATATCCACATTCCAGGACTCTGGATGTCTGAAATATAGAAGCACCAAATGTCTGCATTCTAGAATCGGAATGTGGCGGAATTCTAGAATGCACAGCACGACAGAATTCTAAAATCCCAAAATGCCTGCTCTTCGGAAGTTAAAGTGTCTGACATCCAGAATGTTACTAGGTCAGCATTCTACCGTTCTGAGAGATTCTGGGTTCTAGAATCAATGGACGGCAGAGTTCTGGAATGTCAGTGTGTCCAAACTCTAGAATCCTTCCGTGTCTGAACTCGTGAGTGATTCAATGTCCACATTCCGGATCACAGGGTGTCTGAACTACAGAAGCACCAAATGTCTGCATTGTAGAATCGGAATGTGGCGGAATTCTAGAATGCACAGCACGGCGGAATTCGAAAGTCCTAAAATGCCTGCTATCGGGTAGTTAAGGTGTCTGACATCCAGAATGCTACCACGTCAGAATTATACCATTCTGAAAGATTCTGGGATCAAGAATCAAAGGACGGCTTTGTTCCAGAATGTCAGGGTGGCAAAACTCTAGAATCCTTGCCTGTCTGAACTCGAGAGTCATTCAATGTCCACATTCCAGAACTCTGGATGTCTGAAATATAGAAGCACCAAATGTCTGCATTCTAGAATCGGAATGTGGCGGATTGTAGAATGCACAGCACGGCGGAATTTTAAAGTCCTAAAATGCCTGCTATACGGAAGTCAAGGTGTCTGACATCCAGAATGTTACTAAGACAGCATTCTACCGTTCTGAGAAATTCTGGTTTCTAGAATCAATGGATGGCAGAGTTCTGGAATGTCAGGGTGTTCAAACTCAAGAATACTTGCGTGTCTGAACTCGAGAGTCATTCAATGTCCACATTCCGCATCAGAGGGTGTCTGAATTCCAGAAGCACCAAATGTCTGCATTCTAGAATCGGAATGTGGCGGAATTCTAGAATGCACAGCACGGCGGAATTCGAATGTCCTAAAATGCCTGCTATCCGGAAGTTAAGGTGTCTGAAATCCAGAATGCTACCACGTCAGAATCATACCATTCTGAAAGATTCTGGGATCTAGAATCAATGGACGGCTGAGTTCCAGAATGTCAGGGTTTCCAAACTCTGGAATCCTTGCATGTCTGAACTCGAGAGTCATTCAATATCCACATTCCAGGACTCTGGATGTCTGAAATATAGAAGCAAAAAATGTCTGCATTCTAGAATCGGAATGTGGCGGAATTGAAGAATGCACAGCACGACAGAATTCTAAAGTCCTAAAATGTCTGCTATTCGGAAGTTAAGTTGTCTGACATCCAGAATGTTACTAGGTCAGCATTCTACCATTCTGAGAGATTCTGGGTTCTAGAATCAATGGACGGCAGAGTTCTGGAATGTCAGGGTGTCCAAACTCTAGAATCCTTCCGTGTCTGAACTCGAGAGTCATTCAATGTCCACATTCCAGAACTCTGGATGTCTGAATTATAGAAGCACCAAATGTCTGCATTCTAGAATCGGAATGTGGCGGAATTCTAGAATGCACAGCACGGCGGAATTCTAAAGTCCTAAAATAGCTGCTATCCGGAAGTTAAGGTGTCTGACATCAAGAATGCTACCAAGTCAGAATTATTCCATTCTGAAAGATTCTGGGATCTTGAATCAATGGACGGCTGAGTTCCAGAATGTCAGGGTGGCAAAACTCTGGAATGCTTGCCTGTCTGAACTCGAGAGTCTTTCAATGTCCACATTCCAGAACTCTGGATGTCTGAAATATAGAAGCACCAAATGTCTGCATTCTAGAATCGGAATGTTGCGGAATTCTAGAATGCACAGCATGGCGGAATTTTAAAGTCCTAAAATGCCTGCTATCCGGAAGTTAATGTGTCTGACATCAAGAATGCTACCACGTCAGAATTATACCATTCTGAAACATTCTGTGATCTAGAATCAATGGACGGCTGAGTTCCAGAATGTCAGTGTGGCAAAACTCTAGAATCCTTGCGTGTCTGAACTCGAGAGTCATTCAATGTCCACATTCCAGAACTCTGGATGTCTGAATTATAGAAGCACCAAATGTCTGCATTCTAGAATCGGAATGTGGCGGAATTCTAGAATGCACAGCATGGCGGAATTCTAAAGTCCTAAAATGCCTGCTATCCGGAAGTTAAGGTGTCTGACATCAAGAATGCTACCAAGTCAGAATTATACCATTCTGAAAGATTCTGGGATCTAGAATCAATGGACGGCTGAGTTCCAGAATGTCATGGTGGCAAAATTCTAGAATCCTTGTGTGTCTGAACTCGAGAGTCATTCAATGTCCACATTCCAGAACTCTGGATGTCTGAATTATACAAGCACCAAATGTCTGCATTCAAGAATCGGAATGTGGCGGAATACTAGAATGCACAGCACGGCGGAATTCTAAAGCCCTAAAATGCTTGCTATCCGGAAGTTAAGGTGTCTGATATCAAGAGTGCTACCAAGTCAGAATTATAACATTCTGTAAGATTCTGGGGTCTAGAATCAATGGACGGCTGAGTTCCAGAATGTCAGGGTGGCAAAACTCTAGAATCCTTGCCTGTCTGAACTCGAGAGTCATTCAATGTCCACATTCCAGAACTCTGGATGTCTGAAATATAGAAGCACCAAATGTCTGCATTCTAGAATCGGAATGTGGTGGAATTGTAGAATGCACAGCACGGCGGAATTTTAAAGTCCTAAAATGCCTGCTATACGGAAGTCAAGGTGTCTGACCTCCAGAATGTTACTAAGACAGCATTCTACCGTTCTGAGAAATTCTGGGTTCTAGAATCAATGGATGGCAGAGTTATGGAATGTCAGGGTGTTCAAACTCAAGAATACTTGCGTGTCTGAACTCGAGAGTCATTCAATGTCCACATTCCGCATCACAGGGTGTCTGAATTCCAGAAGCACCAAATGTCTGCATTCTAGAATCGGAATGTGGCGGAATTCTAGAATGCACAGCACGGCGGAATTCTAAAGTCCTAAAATGCCTGCTATCCGGAAGTTAAGGTGTCTGACATCAAGAATGCTACCAAGTCAGAATTATACCATTCTGAAAGATTCTGGGATCTAGAATCAATGGACGGCTGAGTTCCAGAATGTCAGGGTGGCAAAACTCTAGAATGCTTGCCTGTCTGAACTCGAGAGTCTTTCAATGTCCACATTCCAGAACTCTGGATGTCTGAAATATAGAAGCACCAAATGTCTGCATTCTAGAATCGGAATGTGGCAGAATTCTAGAATGCAGAGCACAGCGGAATTTTAAAGTCCTAAAATGCCTGCTATTCGGAAGTCAAGGTGTCTGACATCCAGAATGTTACTAAGTCAGCATTCTTCCGTTCTGAGAGATTCTCGGTTCTAGAATCAATGGATGGCAGAGTTCTGGAATGTCAGGGTGTTCAAACTCAAGAATACTTGCCTGTCTGAACTCGAGAGTCATTCAATGTCCACATTCCGCATCACAGGGTGTCTGAATTCCAGAAGCACCAAATGTCTGCATTCTAGAATCGGAATGTGGCGGAATTCTAGAATGCACAGCACGGCGGAATTCGAAAGTCCTAAAATGCCTGCTATCCGGAAGTTAAGGTGTCTGAAATCCGGAATGCTACCACGTCAGAATTATACCATTCTGAAAGATTCTGGGATCTAGAATCAATGGACGGCTGAGTTCCAGAATGTCAGGGTTTCCAATCTCTAGAATCCTTGCATGTCTGAACTCGAGAGTCAATCAATATCCTCATTCCAGGACTCTGGATGTCTGAAATATAGAAGCACCAAATGTCTGCATTCTAGAATCGGAATGTGGCGGAATTGTAGAATGCACAGCACGACAGAATTCTAAAGTCCTAAAATGCCTGCTATTCGTAAGTTAAGGTGTCTGACATCCAGAATGTTACTAGGTCAGCATTCTACCGTTCTGAGAGATTCTGGGTTCTAGAATCAATGGACGGCAGAGTTCTGGAATGTCAGGGTGTCCAAACTCTAGAATCCTTCCGTGTCTGAACTCGAGAGTCATTCAATGTCCACATTCCAGAACTCTGGATGTCTGAATTATAGAAGCACCAAATGTCTGCATTCTAGAATCGGAATGTGGCGGAATTCTAGAATGCACAGCACGGCGGAATTCTAAAGTCCTAAAATAGCTTCTATCCGGAAGTTAAGTTGTCTGACATCAAGAATGCTACCAAGTCAGAATTATTCCATTCTGAAAGATTCTGGGATCTAGAATCAATGGACGGCTGAGTTCCAGAATGTCAGGGTGGCAAAACTCTAGAATGATTGCCTGTCTGAACTCGAGAGTCTTTCAATGTCCACATTCCAGAACTCTGGATGTCTGAAATATAGAAGCACCAAATGTCTGCATTCTTGAATCGGAATGTGGCGGAATTCTAGAATGCACAGCACGGCAGAATTCTAAAGTCCTAAAATGCCTGCTATCCGGAAGTTAAGGTGTCTGACATCAAGAATGCTACCAAGTCAGCATTATACGATTCTGAAAGATTCTGGGATCTAGAATCAATGGACGGCTGAGTTTCAGAATGTCAGGGTGGCAAAATTCTAGAATCATTGCGTGTCTGAACTCGAGAGTCATTCAATGTCCACATTCCAGAACTCTGGATGTCTGAATTATAGAAGCACCAAATGTCTGCATTCTAGAATCGGAATGTTGCGGAATTCTAGAATGCACAGCATGGCGGAATTTTAAAGTCCTAAAATGCCTGCTATACGGAAGTCAAGGTGTCTGACCTCCAGAATGTTACTAAGTCAGCATTCTACCGTTCTGAGAAATTCTGGGTTCAAGAATCAATGGATGGCAGAGTTCTGGAATATCAGGGTGTTCAAACTCAAGAATACTTGCGTGTCTGAACTCGAGAGACATTCAATGTCCACATTCCGCATCACAGGGTGTCTGAATTCCAGAAGCACCAAATGTCTGCATTCTAGAATCGGAATGTGGCGGAATTCTAGAATGCACAGCACGGCGGAATTCGAAAGTCCTAAAATGCCTGCTATCGGGAAGTTAAGGTGTCTGAAATCCAGAATGCTACCACGTCACAATTATACCATTCTGAAAGATTCTGGGATCTAGAATCAATGGACGGCTGAGTTCCAGAATGTCAGTGTTTCCAATCTCTAGAATCCTTGCATGTCTGAACTCGAGAGTCATTCAATATCCACATTCCAGGACTCTGGATGTCTGAAATATAGAAGCACCAAATGTCTGCATTCTAGAATCGGAATGTGGTAGAATTCTAGAATGCACAGCACGACAGAATTCTAAAGTCCTAAAATGCCTGCTATTCGGAAGTTAAGGTGTCTGACATCCAGAATGTTACTAGGTCAGCATTCTACTGTTCTGAGAGATTCTGGGTTCTAGAATCAATGGACGGCAGAGTTCTGGAATGTCAGGGTGTCCAAACTCTAGAATCCTTCCGTGTCTGAACTCGAGAGTCCTTCAATGTCCACATTCCAGAACTCTGGATGTCTGAATTATAGAAGCACCAAATGTATGCATTCTAGAATCGGAATGTGGCGGAATTCTAGAATGCACAGCACGGCGGAATTCTAAAGTCCCAAAATGCCTGCTATCCGGAAATTAAGGTGTCTGACATCAAGAATGCTACCAAGTCAGAATTATACCATTCTAATTGATTCTGGGATCTAGAATCAATGGACGGCTGAGTTCCAGAATGTCAGGGTGGCAAAACTCTAGAATCCTTGCGTGTCTGAACTCGAGAGTCATTCAATGTCCACATTCCAGAACTCTGGATGTCTGAAATATAGAAGCACCAAATGTCTGCATTCTAGAATCGGAATGTGGCGGAATTCTAGAATGCACAGCACGGAGGAATTCTAAAGTCCTAAAATGCCTGCTATTCGGAAGTTAAGGTGTCTGACATCCAGAATGTTACTAGGTCAGCATTCTACCGTTCTGAGAGATTCTGGGTTCTACAATCAATGGACGGCAGAGATCTGGAATGTCAGGGTGTCCAAACTCTAGAATCCTTGCGTGTCTGAACTCGAGAGTCATTCAATGTCCACATTCCGGATCACAGGGTGTCTGAATTCCAGAAGCACCAAATGTCTGCATTCTAGAATTGGAATGTGGTGGAATTATAGAATGCACAGCACGGCGGAATTCTAAAGTCCTAAAATGCCTGCTATCCGGAAGTTAAGGTGTCTGACATCCAGAATGGTACCACATCAGAATTATACCATTCTGAAACATTCTGGGATCTAGAATCAATGGACGGCCGAGTTCCAGAATGTCAGGGTGGCAAAACTCTAGAATCCTTGCGTGTCTGAACTCGAGAGTCATTCAATGTCCACATTCCAGAACTCTGGATGTCTGAATTATAGAAGCACCAAATGTCTGCATTCTAGAATCGGAATGTGGCGGAATTCTAGAATTCACAGCACGGCGGAATTCTAAAGTCCTAAAATGCCTGCTATCCGGAAGTTAACGTGTCTGACATCAAGAATGCTACCAAGTCAGAATTATAACATTCTGAAACATTCTGGGATCTAGAATCAATGGACGGCTGAGTTCCAGAATGTGAGGGTGTCAAAACTCTAGAATCCTGGCGGGTCTGAACTTGAGAGTCATTCAATGTCCACATTCCAGAACTCTGGATGTCTGAAATATAGAAGCACCAAATGTCTGCATTCTAGAATCGGAATGTGGCGGAATTCTAGAATGCACAGCACAGCGGAATTTTAAAGTCCTAAAATGCCTGCTATACTGAAGTCAAGGTGTCTGACATCCAGAATGTTACTAAGTCAGCATTCTACCGTTCTGAGAAATTCTCGGTTTTATAATCAATGGATGGCAGAGTTCTGGAATGTCAGGGTGTTCAAACTCAAGAATACTTGCGTGTCTGAACTCGAGAGTCATTCAATGTCCACATTCCGCATCACAGGGTGTCTGAATTCTAGAAGCACCAAATGTCTGCATTCTAGAATCGGAATGTGGCGGAATTCTAGAATGCACAGCACAGCGGAATTCGAATGTCCTAAAATGCCTGCTATCCGGAAGTTAAGTTGTCTGACATCCAGAATGCTACCACGTCAGAATTATACCATTCTGAAACATTCTGGGATCTAGAATCAATGGACGGCTGAGTTCCAGAATGTCAGGGTGGCAAAACTCTAGAATCCTTGCGTGTCTGAACTCGAGAGTCATTCAGTGACCACATTCCAGAACTCTGGATGTCTGAATTATAGAAGCACCAAATGTCTGCTTTCTATAATCGGAATGTGGCGGAATTCTAGAATGCACAGCACGGCGGAAATCTAAAGTCCTAAAATGCCTGCTATCCGGAAGTTAATGTGTCTGACATCAAGAATGCTACCACGTCAGAATTATACCATTCTGAAACATTCTGTGATCTAGAATCAAAGGACGGCTGAGTTCCAGAATGTCATTGTGGCAAAACTCTAGAATCCTTGCGTGTCTGAACTCGAGAGTCATTCAATGTCCAAATTCCAGAACTCTGGATGTCTGAATTATCGAAGCACCAAATGTCTGCATTCTAGAATCGGAATATGGCGGAATTCTAGAATGCACAGCACGGCGGAATTCTAAAGTCCTAAAATGCCTGCTATCCGGAAGTTAAGGTGTCTGACATCAAGAATGCTACCAAGTCAGAATTATACCATTCTGAAAGATTCTGGGATCTAGAATCAATGGACGGATGAGTTCCAGAATGTCATGGTGGCAAAATTCTAGAATCCTTGTGTGTCTGAACTCGAGAGTCATTCAATGTCCACATTCCAGAACTCTGGATGTCTGAATTATAGAAGCACCAAATGTCTGCATTCTGGAATCGGAATGTGGCGGAATACTAGAATGCACAGCACGGCGGAATTCTAAAGCCCTAAAATGCTTGCTATCCGGAAGTTAAGGTGTCTGATATCAAGAGTGCTACCAAGTCAGAATTATAACATTCTGAAAGATTCTGGGGTCTAGAATCAATGGACGGCTGAGTTCCAGAATGTCAGGGTGGCAAAACTCTAGAATCCTTGCCTGTCTGAACTCGAGACTCATTCAATATCCACATTCCAGAGCTCTGGATGTCTGAAATATAGAAGCACCAAATGTCTGCATTCTAGAATCGGAATGTGGTGGAATTGTAGAATGCACAGCACGGCGGAATTTTAAAGTCCTAAAATGCCTGCTATACGGAAGTCAAGGTGTCTGACCTCCAGAATGTTACTAAGTCAGCATTCTACCGTTCTGAGAAATTCTGGGTTCTAGAATCAATGGATGGCAGAGTTCTGGAATGTCAGGGTGTTCAAACTCAAGAATACCTGCGTGTCTGAACTCGAGAGTCATTCAATGTCCACATTCCGCATCACAGGGTGTCTGAATTCCAGAAGCACCAAATGTCTGCATTCTAGAATCGGAATGTGGCGGAATTCTAGAATGCACAGCACGGCGGAATTCGAAAGTCCTAAAATGCCTGCTATCCGGAAGTTAAGGTGTCTGAAATCCAGAATGCTACCACGTCACAATTATACCATTCTGAAAGATTCTGGGATCTAGAATCAATGGACGGCTGAGTTCCAGAATGTCAGGGTTTCCAAACTCTAGAATCCTTGCATGTCTGAACTCGAGAGTCATTCAATATCCACATTCCAGGACTCTGGATGTCTGAAATATAGAAGCACCAAATGTCTGCATTCTAGAATCGGAATGTGGCGGAATTGTAGAATGCACAGCACGACAGAATTCTAAAGTCCTAAAATGCCTGCTATTCGGAAGTTAAGGTGTCTGACATCCAGAATGTTACTAGGTCAGCATTCTACCGTTCTGAGAGATTCTGGGTTCTAGAATCAATGGACGGCAGAGTTCTGGAATGTCAGGGTGTCCAAACTCTAGAATCCTTCCATGTCTGAACTCGAGAGTCATTCAATGTCCACATTCAAGAACTCTGGATGTCTGAATTATAGAAGCACCAAATGTCTGCATTCTAGAATCGGAATGTGGCGGAATTCTAGAATGCACAGCACGGCGGAATTCTAAAGTCCTAAAATGCCTGCTATCCGGAAGTTAAGGTGTCTGACATCAAGAATGCTACCAAGTCAGAATTATACCATTCTGAAAGATTCTGGGATCTAGAATCAATGGACGGCTGAGTTCCAGAATGTCAGGGTGGCAAAACTCTGGAATGCTTGCCTGTCTGAACTCGAGAGTCTTTCAATGTCCACATTCCAGAACTCTGGATGTCTGAATTATAGAAGCACCAAATGTCTGCATTCTAGAATCGGAATGTGGCGGAATACTAGAATGCACAGCACGGCGGAATTCTAAAGCCCTAAAATGCCTGCTATCCGGAAGTTAAGGTGTCTGACATCAAGAGTGCTACCAAGTCAGAATTATAACATTCTGAAAGATTCTGGGATCTAGAATCAATGGACGGCTGAGTTCCAGAATGTCAGGGTGGCAAAACTCTAGAATCCTTGCCTGTCTGAACTCGAGAGTCATTCAATGTCCACATTCCAGAACTCTGGATGTCTGAAATATAGAAGCACCAAATGTCTGCATTCTAGAATCGGAATGTGGCGGAATTGTAGAATGCACAGCACGGAGGAATTTTAAAGTCCTAAAATGCCTGCTATACGGAAGTCAAGGTGTCTGACCTCCAGAATGTTACTAAGTCAGCATTCTACCGTTCTGAGAAATTCTGGGTTCTAGAATCAATGGATGGCAGAGTTCTGGAATGTCAGGGTGTTCAAACTCAAGAATACCTGCGTGTCTGAACTCGAGAGTCATTCAATGTCCACATTCCGCATCACAGGGTGTCTGAATTCCAGAAGCACCAAATGTCTGCATTCTAGAATCGGAATGTGGCGGAATTCTAGAATGCACAGCACGGCGGAATTCGAAAGTCCTAAAATGCCTGCTATCCGGAAGTTAAGGTGTCTGAAATCCAGAATGCTACCACGTCACAATTATACCATTCTGAAAGATTCTGGGATCTAGAATCAATGGACGGCTGAGTTCCAGAATGTCAGGTTGGGAAAACTCTAGAATCCTTGCATGTCTGAACTCGAGAGTCATTCAATATCCACATTCCAGGACTCTGGATGTCTGAAATATAGAAGCACCAAATGTCTGCATTCTAGAATCGGAATGTGGCGGAATTGTAGAATGCACAGCACGACAGAATTCTAAAGTCCTAAAATGCCTGCTATTCGGAAGTTAAGGTGTCTGACATCCAGAATGTTACTAGGTCAGCATTCTACCGTTCTGAGAGATTCTGGGTTCTAGAATCAATGGACGGCAGAGTTCTGGAATGTCAGGGTGTCCAAACTCTAGAATCCTTCCGTGTCTGAACTCGAGAGTCATTCAATGTCCACATTCCAGAACTCTGGATGTCTGAATTATAGAAGCACCAAATGTCTGCATTCTAGAATCGGAATGTGGCGGAATTCTAGAATGCACAGCACGGCGGAATTCTAAAGTCCTAAAATGCCTGCTATCCGGAAGTTAAGGTGTCTGACATCAAGAATGCTACCAAGTCAGAATTATACCATTCTGAAAGATTCTGGGATCTAGAATCAATGGACGGCTGAGTTCCAGAATGTCAGGGTGGCAAAACTCTGGAATGCTTGCCTGTCTGAACTCGAGAGTCTTTCAATGTCCACATTCCAGAACTCTGGATGTCTGAAATATAGAAGCACCAAATGTCTGCATTCTGGAATCGGAATGTGGCAGAATTCTAGAATGCACAGCAAGGCGGAATTTTAAAGTCCTAAAATGCCTGCTATTCGGAAGTCAAGGTGTCTGACATCCAGAATGTTACTAAGTCAGCATTCTACCGTTCTGAGAGATTCTGGGTTCTAGAATCAATGGATGGCAGAGTTCTGGAATGTCAGGGTGTTCAAACTCCAGAATACTTGCGTGTCTGAACTCGAGAGTCATTCAATGTCCCCATTCCGCATCACAGGGTGTCTGAATTCCAGAAGCACCAAATGTCTGCATTCTAGAATCGGAATGTGGCGGAATTCTAGAATGCACAGCACGGCGGAATTCGAAAGTCCTAAAATGCCTGCTATCCGGAAGTTAAGGTGTCTGAAATCCGGAATGCTACCACGTCAGAATTATACCATTCTGAAAGATTCTGGGATCTAGAATCAATGGACGGCTGAGTTCCAGAATGTCAGGGTTTCCAATCTCTAGAATCCTTGCATGTCTGAACTCGAGAGTCAATCAATATCCACATTCCAGGACTCTGGATGACTGAAATATAGAAGCACCAAATGTCTGCATTCTAGAATCGGAATGTGGTAGAATTCTAGAATGCACAGCACGACAGAATTCTAAAGTCCTAAAATGCCTGCTATTCGGAAGTTAAGGTGTCTGACATCCAGAATGTTACTAGGTCAACATTCTACCGTTCTGAGAGATTCTGGGTTCTAGAATCAATGGACGGCAGAGTTCTGGAATGTCAGGGTGTCCAAACTCTAGAATCCTTCCGTGTCTGAACTCGAGAGTCATTCAATGTCCACATTCCAGAACTCTGGATGTCTGAATTATAGAAGCACCAAATGTCTGCATTCTTGAATCGGAATGTGGCGGAATTCTAGAATGCACAGCACGGCAGAATTCTAAAGTCCTAAAATGCCTGCTATCCGGAAGTTAAGGTGTCTGACATCAAGAATGCTACTAAGTCAGAATTATACCATTCTGAAAGATTCTGGGATCTAGAATCAATGGACGGCTGAGTTTCAGAATGTCAGGGTGGCAAAATTCTAGAATCCTTGTGTGTCTGAACTCGAGAGTCATTCAATATCCACATTCCAGAACTCTGGATGTCTGAATTATAGAAGCACCAAATGTCTGCATTCTAGAATCGGAATGTGGCGGAATACTAGAATGCACAGCACGGCGGAATTCTAAAGCCCTAAAATGCCTGCTATCCGGAAGTAAAGGTGTCTGACATCAAGAGTGCTACCAAGTCAGAATTATAACATTCTGAAAGATTCTGGGATCTAGAATCAATGGACGGCTGAGTTCCAGAATGTGAGGGTGGCAAAACTCTAGAATCCTTGCCTGTCTGAACTCGAGAGTCATTCAATGTCCACATTCTAGAACTCTGGATGTCTGAAATATAGAAGCACCAAATGTCTGCATTCTAGAATCGGAATGTGGTGGAAATGTAGAATGCACAGCACGGCGGAATTTTAAAGTCCTAAAATGCCTGCTATACGGAAGTCAAGGTGTCTGACCTCCAGAATGTTACTAAGTCAGCATTCTACCGTTCTGAGAAATTCTGGGTTCTAGAATCAATGGATGGCAGAGTTCTGGAATGTCAGGGTGTTCAAACTCAAGAATACCTGCGTGTCTGAACTCGAGAGTCATTCAATGTCCACATTCCGCATCACAGGGTGTCTGAATTCCAGAAGCACCAAATGTCTGCATTCTAGAATCGGAATGTGGCGGAATTCTAGAATGCACAGCACGGCGGAATTCGAAAGTCCTAAAATGCCTGCTATCCGGAAGTTAAGGTGTCTGAAATCCAGAATGCTACCACGTCACAATTATACCATTCTGAAAGATTCTGGGATCTAGAATCAATGGACGGCTGAGTTCCAGAATGTCAGGTTGGGAAAACTCTAGAATCCTTGCATGTCTGAACTCGAGAGTCATTCAATATCCACATTCCAGGACTCTGGATGTCTGAAATATAGAAGCACCAAATGTCTGCATTCTAGAATCGGAATGTGGCGGAATTGTAGAATGCACAGCACGACAGAATTCTAAAGTCCTAAAATGCCTGCTATTCGGAAGTTAAGGTGTCTGACATCCAGAATGTTACTAGGTCAACATTCTACCGTTCTGAGAGATTCTGGGTTCTAGAATCAATGGACGGCAGAGTTCTGGAATGTCAGGGTGGCAAAACTCTAGAATCCTTCCGTGTCTGAACTCGAGAGTCATTCAATGTCCACATTCCAGAACTCTGGATGTCTGAATTATAGAAGCACCAAATGTCTGCATTCTAGAATCGGAATGTGGCGGAATTCTAGAATGCACAGCACGGCGGAATTCTAAAGTCCTAAAATGCCTGCTATCCGGAAGTTAAGGTGTCTGACATCAAGAATGCTACCAAGTCAGAATTATACCATTCTGAAAGATTCTGGGATCTAGAATCAATGGACGGCTGAGTTCCAGAATGTCAGGGTGGCAAAACTCTGGAATGCTTGCCTGTCTGAACTCGAGAGTCTTTCAATGTCCACATTCCAGAACTCTGGATGTCTGAAATATAGAAGCACCAAATGTCTGCATTCTGGAATCGGAATGTGGCAGAATTCTAGAATGCACAGCAAGGCGGAATTTTAAAGTCCTAAAATGCCTGCTATTCGGAAGTCAAGGTGTCTGACATCCAGAATGTTACTATGTCAGCATTCTACCGTTCTGAGAGATTCTGGGTTCTAGAATCAATGGATGGCAGAGTTCTGGAATGTCAGGGTGTTCAAACTCCAGAATACTTGCGTGTCTGAACTCGAGAGTCATTCAATGTCCCCATTCCGCATCACAGGGTGTCTGAATTCCAGAAGCACCAAATGTCTGCATTCTAGAATCGGAATGTGGCGGAATTCTAGAATGCACAGCACGGCGGAATTCGAAAGTCCTAAAATGCCTGCTATCCGGAAGTTAAGGTGTCTGAAATCCGGAATGCTACCACGTCAGAATTATACCATTCTGAAAGATTCTGGGATCTAGAATCAATGGACGGCTGAGTTCCAGAATGTCAGGGTTTCCAATCTCTAGAATCCTTGCATGTCTGAACTCGAGAGTCAATCAATATCCACATTCCAGGACTCTGGATGACTGAAATATAGAAGCACCAAATGTCTGCATTCTAGAATCGGAATGTGGTAGAATTCTAGAATGCACAGCACGACAGAATTCTAAAGTCCTAAAATGCCTGCTATTCGGAAGTTAAGGTGTCTGACATCCAGAATGTTACTAGGTCAACATTCTACCGTTCTGAGAGATTCTGGGTTCTAGAATCAATGGACGGCAGAGTTCTGGAATGTCAGGGTGTCCAAACTCTAGAATCCTTCCGTGTCTGAACTCGAGAGTCATTCAATGTCCACATTCCGCATCACAGGGTGTCTGAATTATAGAAGCACCAAATGTCTGCATTCTAGAATCGGAATGTGGCGGAATTCTAGAATGCACAGCACGGCGGAATTCTAAAGTCCTAAAATGCCTGCTATCCGGAAGTTAAGGTGTCTGAAATCAAGAATGCTACCAAGTCAGAATTATACGATTCTGAAAGATTCTGGGATCTAGAGTCAATGGACGGCTGAGTTTCAGAATGTCAGGGTGGCAAAATTCTAGAATCCTTGTGTGTCTGAACTCGAGAGTCATTCAATATCCACATTCCAGAACTCTGGATGTCTGAATTATAGAAGCACCAAATGTCTGCATTCTAGAATCGGAATGTGGCGGAATACTAGAATGCACAGCACGGCGGAATTCTAAAGCCCTAAAATGCCTGCTATCCGGAAGTTAATGTGTCTGACATCAAGAGTGCTACCAAGTCAGAATTATAACTTTCTGAAAGATTCTGGGATCTAGAATCAATGGACGGCTGAGTTCCAGAATGTCAGGGTGGCAAAACTCTAGAGTCCTTGCGTGTCTGAACTCGAGAGTCATTCAATGTCCACATTCCAGAACTCTGGATGTCTGAAATATAGAAGCACCAAATGTCTGCATTCTAGAATCGGAATGTGGCGGATTGTAGAATGCACAGCACGGCGGAATTTTAAAGTCCTAAAATGCCTGCTATACGGAAGTCAAGGTGTCTGACATCCAGAATGTTACTAAGACAGCATTCTACCGTTCTGAGAAATTCTGGTTTCTAGAATCAATGGATGGCAGAGTTCTGGAATGTCAGGGTGTTCAAACAAAAGAATACTTGCGTGTCTGAACTCGAGAGTCATTCAACGTGCAGATTCCAGAACTCTGGATGTGTGAATTATAGAAGCAAAAAATGTCTGCATTCTAGAATCGGAATGTGGCGGAATTCTAGAATGCACAGCACGGCGGAATTCTAAAGTCCTAAAATGCCTGCTATCCGGAAGTTAAGGTGTCTGACATCAAGAATGCTACCAAGTCAGAATTATACCATTCTGAAAGATTCTGGGATCTAGAATCAATGGACGGCTGAGTTCCAGAATGTCAGGGTGGCAAAACTCTAGAATCCTTGCCTGTCTGAACTCGAGAGTCATTCAGTGTCCACATTCCAGAACTCTGGATGTCTGAATTATAGAAGCACCGAATGTCTGCATTCTAGAATCAGAATGTTGCGGAATTCTAGAATGCACAGCACGGCGGAATTCTAAAGTCCTAAAATGCCTACTAGCCGAAAGTTAAGGTGTCTGATGACCAGTATGTTACTAGGTCAGCATTCTACCGTTCTGAGAGATTCTGGGTTCTAGAATCAATGGACGGCAGAGATCTGGAATGTCAGGGTGTCCAAACTCTAGAATCGTTGCGTGTCTGAACTCGAGAGTCATTCAATGTCCACATTCCGGATCACAGGGTGTCTGAATTCCAGACGCACCAAATGTCTGCATTCTAGAATGGGAATGTGCTGGAATTCTAGAATGCACAGCACGGCGGAATTCTAAAGTCCTAAAATGCCTGCTATCCGGAAGTTAAGGTGTCTGACATCCAGCATGGTACCACATCAGAATTATACCATTCTGAACCATTCTGGGATCTAGAATCAATGGACGGCTGAGTTCCAGAATGTCAGGGTGGCAAAACTCTAGAATCCTGGCGTGTCTGAACTCGAGAGTCATTCAATGTCCACATTCCAGAACTCTGGATGTCTGAAATATGGAAGCACCAAATGTCTGCATTCTAGAATCGGAATGTGGCGGAATTCTAGAATGCACAGCACGGCGGAATTTTAAAGTCCTAAAATGCCTGCTATACGGAAGTCAAGGTGTCAGACGTCCAGAATGTTACTAAGTCAGCATTCTACCGTTCTGAGAAATTCTGGGTTCAAGAATCAAAGGATGGCAGAGTTCTGGAATGTCAGGGTGTTCAAACTCAAGAATACTTGCGTGTTTGAACTCGAGAGTCATTCAATGTCCACATTCCCCATCACAGGGTGTCTGAATTCCAGAAGCAACAAATGTCTGCATTCTAGAATCGGAATGTTGCGGAATTATAGAACGCACAGCACGGCGGAATTCGAAAGTCCTAAAATGCCTGCTATCCGGAATTTAAGGTGTCTGAAATCCAGAATGCTACCACGTCAGAATTATACCATTCTGAAAGATTCTGGGATCTAGAATCAATGGACGGCTGAGTTCCAGAATGTCAGGGTTTCCAAACTCTAGAATCCTTGCATGTCTGAACTCGAGAGTCATTCAATATCCACATTCCAGATCACAGGGTTTCTGAATTCCAGAAGCACCAAATGTCTCATTCTAGAATCGGAATGTGGCGGAATTCTAGAATGCACAGCCCAGCAGAATTCTGAAGTCCTAAAATGCCTGATATTCGGAAGTTAAGGAGTCTGACATCCAGAATGTTACCAGGTCAGCATTCTACCGTTCTGAGAGATTCTGGGTTCCAGAATCAATGGACGGCAGAGTTCTGGAATGTCAGGGTGTCCAAACTCTAAAATCCTTCCGTGTCTGAACTCCTGAGTCATTCAATGTCCACATTCCGGATCAAAGGGTGTCTGAATTCCAGAAACACCAAATGTCTGCATTCTAGAAGCGGAATGTGGCGGAATTCTAGAATGCACAGCACGGCGGAATTCGAAAGTCCTAAAATGCCTGCTATCGGGAAGTTAAGGTGTCTGACATCCAGAATGCAACCACGTCAGAATTATACCATTCTGAAAGATTCTGGGATCTAGAATCAATGGACGGCTGAGTTCCAGAATGTCAGGGTGGCAAAACTCTAGAATCCTTGCGTGTCTGAACTCGAGAGTCATTCAATGTCCACATTCCAGAACTCTGGATGTCTGAATTATAGAAGCACCAAATGTCTGCATTCTAGAATCGGAACGTGGCGGAATTCTAGAATGCACAGCACGGCGGAATTCTAAAGTCCTAAAATGCCTACTAGCCGAAAGTTAAGGTGTCTGATGACCAGAATGTTACTAGGTCAGCATTCTACCGTTCTGAGAGATTCTGGGTTCTAGAATCAATGGACGGCAGAGTTCTGGAATGTCAGGGTGTCCTAACTCTAGAACCCTTCAGTGTTTGAACTCGAGAGTTATTCAATTTCCATATTCCGGGTCACAGGGTGACTGAATTCCAGAAACACCAAATGTCTGCATTCTAAAATCGGAATGTGGCGGAATTCTAGAATGCACAGCACGGCGGAATTCGAAAGTCCTAAAATGCCTGCTATCCGGAAGTTAAGGTGTCTGACATCCAGAATGCTACCACGTCAGAATTATACCATTCTGAAACATTCTGGGATCTAGAATCAATGGACGGCTGAGTTCCAGAATGTCAGGGTGGCAAAACTCTAGAATCCTGGCGTGTCTGAACTCGAGAGTCATTCAATGTCCACATTCCAGAACTCTGGATGTCTGAATTATAGAAGCACCAAATGTCTGCATTCTAGAATCGGAATGTGGCGGAATTCTAGAATGCACAGCACGGCGGAATTCTAAAGCCCTAAAATGCCTGCTATCCGGAAGTTAAGGTGTCTGACATCAAGAATGCTACCACGTCAGAATTATACCATTTTGAAACATTCTGGGATCTAGAATCAATGGACGGCTGAGTTCCAGAATGTCAGGGTGGCAAAACTCTAGAATCCTTGCGTGTCTGAACTCGAGAGTCATTCAACGTGCAGATTCCAGAACTCTGGATGTGTGAATTATACAAGCAAAAAATGTCTGCATTCTAGAATCGGAATGTGGCGGAATTCTAGAATGCACAGCACGGCGGAATTCTAAAGTCCTAAAATGCCTGCTATCCGGAAGTTAAGGTGTCTGACATCAAGAATGCTACCAAGTCAGAATTATACCATTCTGAAAGATTCTGGGATCTAGAATCAATGGACGGGTGAGTTCCAGAATGTCAGGGTGGCAAAATTCTAGAATCCTTGTGTGTCTGAACTCGAGAGTCATTCAATGTCCACATTCCAGAACTCTGGTTGTCTGAATTATAGAAGCACCAAATGTCTGCATTCTAGAATCGGAATGTGGCGGAATTCTAGAATGCACAGCACGGCGGAATTCTAAAGCCCTAAAATGCCTGCTATCCGGAAGTTAAGGTGTCTGACATCAAGAAGGCTACCAAGTCAGAATTATACCATTCTGAAAGATTCTGGGATCTAGAATCAATGGACGGCTGAGTTCCAGAATGTCAGGGTGGCAGAAGTCTAGAATCCTTGCGTGTCTGAACTCGAGAGTCATTCAATGTCCACATTCCAGAACTCTGGATGTCTGAATTATAGAAGCACAAAATGTCTGCATTCCAGAATCGGAATGTGGCGGAATTCTGGAATGCACAGCACGGCGGAATTCTAAAGTCCTAAAATGCCTGTAATCCGGAAGTTAAGGTGTCTGACATCAAGAATGCTACCAAGTCAGAATTATACCATTCTGAATCATTCTGGGATCTAGAATCAATGGACGGCTGAGTTCCAGAATGTCAGGTTGGGAAAACTCTAGAATCATTGCGTGTCTGAACTCGAGAGTCATTCAATGTCCACATTCCAGAACTCTGGATGTCTGAATTATAGAAGCACCAAATGTCTGCATTCTAGAATCGGAATGTGGCGGAATACTAGAATGCACAGCACCGCGCCAATTCTAAAGTCCTAAAATGCCTGCTATCCGGAAGTTAATGTGTCTGACATCAAGAAGGCTACCGAGTCAGAATTATACCTTTCTGAAAGATTCGGGGATCTAGAATCATTGGACGGCTGAGTTCCAGAATGTCAGGGTGGCAAAATTCTAGAATCCTTGTGTGTCTGAACTCGAGAGTCATTCAATGTCCACATTCCAGAACTCTGGATGTCTGAATTATAGAAGCACCAAATGTCTGCATTCTAGAATCGGAATGTGGCGGAATTCTAGAATGCACAGCACGGCGGAATTCTAAAGTCCTAAAATGCCTGCTATCCGGAAGTTAAGGTGTCTGACATCAAGAATGCTACCAAGTCAGAATTATACCATTCTGAATGATTCTGGGATCTAGAATCAATGGACGGCTGAGTTCCAGAATGTCAGGGTGGCAAAACTCTAGAATCCTTGCGTGTCTGAACTCGAGAGTCATTCAATGTCCACATTCCAGAACTCTGGATGTCTGAATTATAGAAGCACCAAATATCTGCATTCTAGAATCGGAATGTGGCGGAATTCTAGAATGCACAGCACGGCGGAATTTTAAAGTCCTAAAATGCCTGCTATACGGAAGTCAAGGTGTCTGACATCCAGAATGTTACTAAGTCAGCATTCTACCGTTCTGAGAAATTCTGGGTTCAAGAATCAAAGGATGGCAGAGTTCTGGAATGTCAGGGTGTTCAAACTCAAGAATACTTGCGTGTCTGAACTCGAGAGTCATTCAATGTCCACATTCCCCATCACAGGGTGTCTGAATTCCAGAAGCAAAAATGTCTGCATTCTAGGATCGGAATGTTGCGGAATTATACAATGCACAGCACGGCGGAATTCGAAAGTCCTAAAATGCCTGCTATCCGGAAGTTAAGGTGTCTGAAATCCAGAATGCTACCACGTCAGAATTATACCATTCTGAAAGATTCTGGGATCTAGAATCAATGGACGGCTGAGTTCCAGAATGTCAGGGTTTCCAAACTCTAGAATCCTTCCATGTCTGAACTCGAGAGTCATTCAATATCCATATTCCAGGACTCTGGATGTCTGAAATATAGAAGCACCAAATGTCTGCATTCTAGAATCGGAATGTGGTAGAATTCTAGAATGCACAGCACGACAGAATTCTAAAGTCCTAAAATGCCTGCTATTCGGAAGTTAAGGTGTCTGACATCCAGAATGTTACTAGGTCAGCATTCTACCGTTCTGAGAGATTCTGGGTTCTAGAATCAATGGACGGCAGAGATCTGGAATGTCAGGGTGTCCAAACTCTAGAATCCTTGCGTGTCTGAACTCGAGAGTCATTCAATGTCCACATTCCGGATCACAGGGTTTCTGAATTCCAGAAGCACCAAATGTCTGCATTCTAGAATCGGAATGTGGCGGAATTCTAGAATGCACAGCACAGCAGAATTCTGAGGTCCTAAAATGCCTGATATTCGGAAGTTAAGGAGTCTGACATCCAGAATGTTACTAGGTCAGCATTCTACCGTACTGAGAGATTCTGGGTTCTAGAATCAATGGACGGCAGAGTTCTGGAATGTCAGGGTGTCCAAACTCTAAAATCCTTCCGTGTCTGAACTCCTGAGTCATTCAATGTCCACATTCCGGATCACAGGGTGTCTGAATTCCAGAAACACCAAATGTCTGCATTCTAGAAGCGGAATGTGGCGGAATTCTAGAATGCACAGCCCGGCGGAATTCGAAAGTCCTAAAATGCCTGCTATCGGGAAGTTAAGGTGTCTGACATCCAGAATGCAACCACGTCAGAATTATACCATTCTGAAAGATTCTGGGATCAAGAATCAATGGACGGCTGAGTTCCAGAATGTCAGGGTGGCAAAATTCTAGAATCCTTGCGTTTCTGAACTCGAGAGTCATTCAATGTCCACATTCCAGAACTCTGGATGTCTGAATTATAGAAGCACCAAATGTCTGCATTCTAGAATCGGAACGTGGCGGAATTCTAGAATGCACAGCACGGCGGAATTCTAAAGTCCTAAAATGCCTACTAGCCGAAAGTTAAGGTGTCTGATGACGAGAATGTTACTAGGTCAGCATTCTACCGTTCTGAGAGATTCTGGGTTCTAGAATCAATGGACGGCAGAGTTCTGGAATGTCAGGATGTCCAAACTCTAGAACCCTTCAGTGTTTGAAATCGAGAGTTATTCAATTTCCATATTCCGGGTCACAGGGTGACTGAATTCCAGAAGAACCAAATGTCTGCATTCTAGAATCGGAATGTGGCGGAATTCTAGAATGCACAGCACGGCGGAATTCGAAAGTCCTAAAATGCCTGCTATCCGGAAGTTAAGGTGTCTGACATCCAGAATGCTACCACGTCAGAATTATACCATTCTGAAACATTCTGGGATCTAGAATCAATGGACGGGTGAGTTCCAGAATGTCAGGGTGGCAAAACTCTAGAATCCTGGCGTGTCTGAACTCGAGAGTCATTCAATGTCCACATTCCGGAACTCTGGATGTCTGAATTATAGAAGCACCAAATGTCTGCATTCTAGAATCGGAATGTGGCGGAATTCTAGAATGCACAGCACGGCGGAATTCTAAAGCCCTAAAATGCCTGCTATCCGGAAGTTAAGGTGTCTGACATCAAGAGTGCTACCAAGTCAGAATTACAACATTCTGAAAGATTCTGGGATCTACAATCAATGGACGGCTGAGTTCCAGAATGTCAGGGTGGCAAAAGTCTAGAATCCTTGCGTGTCTGAACTCGAGAGTCATTCAATGTCCACATTCCAGAACTCTGGATGTCTGAATTAGAGAAGCGCAAAATGTCTGCATTCCAGAATCGGAATGTTGCGGAATTCTGGAATGCACAGCACGGCGGAATTCTAAAGTCCTAAAATGCCTGTAATCCGGAAGTTAAGGTGTCTGACATCCAGAATGCTACCACGTCAGAATTATACCATTCTGAAACATTCTGGGATCTAGAATCAATGGACGGCTGAGTTCCAGAATGTCAGGGTGGCAAAACTCTAGAATCATTGCGTGTCTGAACTCGAGAGTCATTCAATGTCCACATTCCAGAACTCTGGATGTCTGAATTATAGAAGCACCAAATGTCTGCATTCTAGAATCGGAATGTGGCGGAATTCTAGAATACACAGCACGGCGGAATTCTAAAGTCCTAAAATGACTACTAGCCGAAAGTTAAGGTGTCTGATGACCAGTATGTTACTAGGTCAGCATTCTACCCTTCTGAGAGATTCTGGGTTCTAGAATCAATGGACGGCAGAGATCTGGAATGTCAGGGTGTCCAAACTCTAGAATCCTTGCGTGTCTGAACTCGAGAGTCATTCAATGTCCACATTCCGGATCACAGGGTGTCTGAATTCCTGAAGCACCAAATGTCTGCATTCTAGAATCGGAATGTGGCGGAATTCTAGAATGCACAGCACGGCGGAATTCGAAAGTCCTAAAATGCCTGCTATCCGGAAGTTAAGGTGTCTGACATCCAGAATGCTACCACGTCAGAATTATACCATTCTGAAACATTCTGGGATCTAGAATCAATGGACGGCTGAGTTCCAGAATGTCAGGGTGGCAAAACTCTAGAATCCTGGCGTGTCTGAACTCGACAGTCATTCAATGTCCACATTCCAGAACTCTGGATGTCTGAATTATAGAAGCACCAAATGTCTGCATTCTAGAAACGGAATGTGGCGGAATTCTAGAATGCACAGCACGGCGGAATTCTAAAGCCCTAAAATGCCTGCTATCCGGAAGTTAAGGTGTCTGACATCAAGAATGCTACCACGTCAGAATTATACCATTTTGAAACATTCTGGGATCTAGAATCAATGGACGGCTGAGTTCCAGAATGTCAGGGTGGCAAAACTCTAGAATCCTTGCGTGTCTGAACTCGAGAGTCATTCAACGTCCACATTCCAGAACTCTGGATGTGTGAATTATAGAAGCAAAAAATGTCTGCATTCTAGAATCGGAATGTGGCGGAATTCTAGAATGCACAGCACGGCGGAATTCTAAAGTCCTAAAATGCCTGCTATCCGGAAGTTAAGGTGTCTGACATCAAGAATGCTACCAAGTCAGAATTATACCATTCTGAAAGATTCTGGGATCTAGAATCAATGGACGGGTGAGTTCCAGAATGTCAGGGTGGCAAAATTCTAGAATCCTTGTGTGTCTGAACTCGAGAGTCATTCAATGTCCACATTCCAGAACTCTGGTTGTCTGAATTATAGAAGCACCAAATGTCTGCATTCTAGAATCGGAATGTGGCGGAATTCTAGAATGCACAGCACGGCGGAATTCTAAAGCCCTAAAATGCCTGCTATCCGGATGTTAAGGTGTCTGACATCAAGAATGCTACCAAGTCAGAATTATACCATTCTGAATCATTCTGGGATCTAGAATCAATGGACGGCTGAGTTCCAGAATGTCAGGTTGGGAAAACTCTAGAATCATTGCGTGTCTGAACTCGAGAGTCATTCAATGTCCACATTCCAGAACTCTGGATGTCTGAATTATAGAAGCACCAAATGTCTGCATTCTAGAATCGGAATGTGGCGGAATACTAGAATGCACAGCACCGCGCCAATTCTAAAGTCTTAAAATGCCTGCTATCCGTAAGTTAATGTGTCTGACATCAAGAAGGCTACCGAGTCAGAATTATACCATTCTGAAAGATTCGGGGATCTAGAATCAATGGACGGCTGAGTTCCAGAATGTCAGGGTGGCAAAATTCTAGAATCCTTGTGTGTCTGAACTCGAGAGTCATTCAATGTCCACATTCCAGAACTCTGGATGTCTGAATTATAGAAGCACCAAATGTCTGCATTCTAGAATCAGAATGTGGCGGAATTCTAGAATGCACAGCACGGCGGAATTCTAAAGTCCTAAAATGCCTGCTATCCGGAAGTTAAGGTGTCTGACATCAAGAAAGCTACCAAGTCAGAATTATACCATTCTGAATGATTCTGGGATCTAGAATCAATGGACGGCTAAGTTCCAGAATGTCAGGGTGGCAAAACTCTAGAATCCTTGCGTGTCTGAACTCGAGAGTCATTCAATGTCCACATTCCAGAACTCTGGATGTCTGAATTATAGAAGCACCAAATGTCTGCATTCTAGAATCGGAATGTGGCGGAATTCTAGAATACACAGCACGGTGGAATTCTAAAGTCCTAAAATGACTACTAGCCGAAAGTTAAGGTGTCTGATGACCAGTATGTTACTAGGTCAGCATTCTGCCGTTCTGAGAGATTCTGGGTTCTAGAATCAATGGACGGCAGAGATCTGGAATGTCAGGGTGTTCAAACGAAAGAATACTTGCGTGTCTGAACTCGAGAGTCATTCAATGTCCACATTCCGCATCACAGGGTGTCTGAATTCCAGAAGCACCAAATGTCTGCATTCTAGAATCGGAATGTGGCGGAATTCTAGAATGCACAGCACGGCGGAATTCTAAAGCCCTAAAATGCCTGCTATCCGGAAGTTAAGGTGTCTGACATCAAGAGTGCTACCAAGTCAGAATTATAACATTCTGAAAGATTCTGGGATCTAGAATCAATGGACGGCTGAGTTCCAGAATGTCAGGGTGGCAAAAGTCTAGAATCCTTGCGTGTCTGAACTCGAGAGTCATTCAATGTCCACATTCCAGAACTCTGGATGTCTGAATTAGAGAAGCGCAAAATGTCTGCATTCCAGAATCGGAATGTTGCGGAATTCTGGAATGCACAGCACGGCGGAATTCTAAAGTCCTAAAATGCCTGTAATCCGGAAGTTAAGGTGTCTGACATCCAGAATGCTACCACGTCAGAATTATACCATTCTGAAACATTCTGGGATCTAGAATCAATGGACGGCTGAGTTCCAGAATGTCAGGGTGGCAAAACTCTAGAATCATTGCGTGTCTGAACTCGAGAGTCATTCAATGTCCACATTCCAGAACTCTGGATGTCTGAATTATAGAAGCACCAAATGTCTGCATTCTAGAATCGGAATATGGCGGAATTCTAGAATACACAGCACGGCGGAATTCTAAAGTCCTAAAATGACTACTAGCCGAAAGTTAAGGTGTCTGATGACCAGTATGTTACTAGGTCAGCATTCTACCGTTCTGAGAGATTCTGGGTTCTAGAATCAATGGACGGCAGAGATCTGGAATGTCAGGGTGTCCAAACTCTAGAATCCTTGCGTGTCTGAACTCGAGAGTCATTCAATGTCCACATTCCGGATCACAGGGTGTCTGAATTCCTGAAGCACCAAATGTCTGCATTCTAGAATCGGAATGTGGCGGAATTCTAGAATGCACAGCACGGCGGAATTCGAAAGTCCTAAAATGCCTGCTATCCGGAAGTTAAGGTGTCTGACATCCAGAATGCTACCACGTCAGAATTATACCATTCTGAAACATTCTGGGATCTAGAATCAATGGACGGCTGAGTTCCAGAATGTCAGGGTGGCAAAACTCTAGAATCCTGGCGTGTCTGAACTCGACAGTCATTCAATGTCCACATTCCAGAACTCTGGATGTCTGAATTATAGAAGCACCAAATGTCTGCATTCTAGAAACGGAATGTGGCGGAATTCTAGAATGCACAGCACGGCGGAATTCTAAAGCCCTAAAATGCCTGCTATCCGGAAGTTAAGGTGTCTGACATCAAGAATGCTACCACGTCAGAATTATACCATTTTGAAACATTCTGGGATCTAGATTCAATGGACGGCTGAGTTCCAGAATGTCAGGGTGGCAAAACTCTAGAATCCTTGCGTGTCTGAACTCGAGAGTCATTCAACGTCCACATTCCAGAACTCTGGATGTGTGAATTATAGAAGCAAAAAATGTCTGCATTCTAGAATCGGAATGTGGCGGAATTCTAGAATGCACAGCACGGCGGAATTCTAAAGTCCTAAAATGCTTGCTATCCGGAAGTTAAGGTGTCTGACATCAAGAATGCTACCAAGTCAGAATTATACCATTCTGAAAGATTCTGGGATCTAGAATCAATGGACGGGTGAGTTCCAGAATGTCAGGGTGGCAAAATTCTAGAATCCTTGTGTGTCTGAACTCGAGAGTCATTCAATGTCCACATTCCAGAACTCTGGTTGTCTGAATTATAGAAGCACCAAATGTCTGCATTCTAGAATCGGAATGTGGCGGAATTCTAGAATGCACAGCACGGCGGAATTCTAAAGCCCTAAAATGCCTGCTATCCGGATGTTAAGGTGTCTGACATCAAGAATGCTACCAAGTCAGAATTATACCATTCTGAATCATTCTGGGATCTAGAATCAATGGACGGCTGAGTTCCAGAATGTCAGGTTGGGAAAACTCTAGAATCATTGCGTGTCTGAACTCGAGAGTCATTCAATGTCCACATTCCAGAACTCTGGATGTCTGAATTATAGAAGCACCAAATGTCTGCATTCTAGAATCGGAATGTGGCGGAATACTAGAATGCACAGCACCGCGCCAATTCTAAAGTCCTAAAATGCCTGCTATCCGGAAGTTAATGTGTCTGACATCAAGAAGGCTACCGAGTCAGAATTATACCTTTCTGAAAGATTCGGGGATCTAGAATCAATGGACGGCTGAGTTCCAGAATGTCAGGGTGGCAAAATTCTAGAATCCTTGTGTGTCTGAACTCGAGAGTCATTCAATGTCCACATTCCAGAACTCTGGATGTCTGAATTATAGAAGCACCAAATGTCTGCATTCTAGAATCAGAATGTGGCGGAATTCTAGAATGCACAGCACGGCGGAATTCTAAAGTCCTAAAATGCCTGCTATCCGGAAGTTAAGGTGTCTGACATCCAGAATGCAACCACGTCAGAATTATACCATTCTGAAAGATTCTGGGATCAAGAATCAATGGACGGCTGAGTTCCAGAATGTCAGGGTGGCAAAACTCTAGAATCCTTGCGTTTCTGAACTCGAGAGTCATTCAATGTCCACATTCCAGAACTCTGGATGTCTGAATTATAGAAGCACCAAATGTCTGCATTCTAGAATCGGAACGTGGCGGAATTCTAGAATGCACAGCACGGCGGAATTCTAAAGTCCTAAAATGCCTACTAGCCGAAAGTTAAGGTGTCTGATGACGAGAATGTTACTAGGTCAGCATTCTACCGTTCTGAGAGATTCTGGGTTCTAGAATCAATGGACGGCAGAGTTCTGGAATGTCAGGATGTCCAAACTCTAGAACCCTTCAGTGTTTGAAATCGAGAGTTATTCAATTTCCATATTCCGGGTCACAGGGTGACTGAATTCCAGAAGAACCAAATGTCTGCATTCTAGAATCGGAATGTGGCGGAATTCTAGAATGCACAGCACGGCGGAATTCGAAAGTCCTAAAATGCCTGCTATCCGGAAGTTAAGGTGTCTGACATCCAGAATGCTACCACGTCAGAATTATACCATTCTGAAACATTCTGGGATCTAGAATCAATGGACGGGTGAGTTCCAGAATGTCAGGGTGGCAAAACTCTAGAATCCTGGCGTGTCTGAACTCGAGAGTCATTCAATGTCCACATTCCGGAACTCTGGATGTCTGAATTATAGAAGCACCAAATGTCTGCATTCTAGAATCGGAATGTGGCGGAATTCTAGAATGCACAGCACGGCGGAATTCTAAAGCCCTAAAATGCCTGCTATCCGGAAGTTAAGGTGTCTGACATCAAGAGTGCTACCAAGTCAGAATTATAGCATTCTGAAAGATTCTGGGATCTAGAATCAATGGACGGCTGAGTTCCAGAATGTCAGGGTGGCAAAAGTCTAGAATCCTTGCGTGTCTGAACTCGAGAGTCATTCAATGTCCACATTCCAGAACTCTGGATGTCTGAATTAGAGAAGCGCAAAATGTCTGCATTCCAGAATCGGAATGTTGTGGAATTCTGGAATGCACAGCACGGCGGAATTCTAAAGTCCTAAAATGCCTGTAATCCGGAAGTTAAGGTGTCTGACATCAAGAATGCTACCAAGTCAGAATTATACCATTCTGAATCATTCTGGGATCTAGAATCAATGGACGGCTGAGTTCCAGAATGTCAGGTTGGGAAAACTCTAGAATCCTTGTGTGTCTGAACTCGAGAGTCATTCAATGTCCACATTCCAGAACTCTGGATGTCTGAATTATAGAAGCACCAAATGTCTGCATTCTAGAATCGGAATGTGGCGGAATTCTAGAATACACAGCACGGCGGAATTCTAAAGTCCTAAAATGACTACTAGCCGAAAGTTAAGGTGTCTGATGACCAGTATGTTACTAGGTCAGCATTCTACCGTTCTGAGAGATTCTGGGTTCTAGAATCAACGGACGGCAGAGATCTGGAATGTCAGGGTGTCCAAACTCTAGAATCCTTGCGTGTCTGAACTCGAGAGTCATTCAATGTCCACATTCCGGATCACAGGGTGTCTGAATTCCTGAAGCACCAAATGTCTGCATTCTAGAATCGGAATGTGGTAGAATTCTAGAATGCACGGCATGGCGGAATTCTGAAGTCCTAAAATGCCTGCTATCTGGAAGTTAAGATGTCTGACATCCAGAATGGTACCACATCAGAATTATACCATTCTGAAACATTCTGGGATCTAGAATCAGTGGACGGCTGAGTTCCAGAATGTCAGGGTGGCAAAACTCTAGAATCCTGCCGTGTCTGAACTCGAGAGTCATTCAATGTCCACATTCCAGAACTCTGCATGTCTGAATTATAGAAGCACCAAATGTCTGCATTCTAGAATCGGAATGTGGCGGAATTCTAGAATGCACAGCACGGCGGAATTTTAAAGTCCTAAAATGCCTGCTATATGGAAGTCAAGGTGTCTGACATCCAGAATGTTACTAAGTCAGCATTCTACCGTTCTGAGAGATTCTGAGTTCTAGAATCAATGGATGGCAGAGTTCTGGAATGTCAGGGTGTTCAAACTCAAGAATACTTGCGTGTCTGAACTCGAGAGTCATTCAATGTCCACATTCCGCATCACAGGGTGTCTGAATTCCAGAAGCACCGAATGTCTGCATTCTAGAATCGGAATGTGGCGGAATTCTAGAATGCACAGCACGGCGGAATTTTAAAGTCCTAAAATGCCTGCTATCCGGAAGTTAAGGTGTCTGACATCCAGAATGCTACCACGTCAGAATTATACCATTCGGAAAGATTCTGGGATCTAGAATCAATGGACGGCTGAGTTCCAGAATGTCAGGGATTCCAAACTCTAGAATCCTTGCGTGTCTGAACTCGAGAGTCATTCAATGTCCACATTCCAGAACTCTGAATGTCTGAATTATAGAAGCACCAAATGTCTGCATTCTAGAATCGGAATGTGGCGGAATTCTAGAATGCACAGCACGGCGGAATTCGAAAGTCCTAAAATGCCTGCTATCTGGAAGTTAAGGTGTCTGACATCCAGAATTCTACCACGTCAGAATTATACCATTCTGAAACATTCTGGGATCTAGAATCAATGGATGGCTGAGTTCCAGAATGTCAGGGTGGCAAAACTCTAGAATCCTGGCGTGTCTGAACTCGAGAGTCATTCAATGTCCACATTCCAGAACTCTGGATGTCTGAATTATAGAAGCAACAAATGTCTGCATTCTAGAATCGGAATGTTGCGGAATTCTAGAATGCACAGCACGGCGGAATTCTAAAGTCCTAAAATGCCTGCTATCCGGAAGTTAAGGTGTCTGACATCAAGAATGCTACCACGTCAGAATTATACCATTCTGAAACATTCTGGGATCTAGAATCAATGGACGGCTGAGTTCCAGAATGTCAGGCTGGCAAAACTCTAGAATCCTTGCGTGTCTGAACTCGAGAGTCATTCAATGTCCACATTCCAGAACTCTGGATGTCTGAATTATAGAAGCACCAAATGTCTGCATTCTAGAATCGGAATGTGGCGGAATTCTAGAATGCACAGCACGGCGGAATTCTAAAGTCCTAAAATGCCTGCTATCCGGAAGTTAAGGTGTCTGACATCAAGAATGCTACCAAGTCAGAATTATACCATTCTGAAAGATTCTGGGATCTAGAATCAATGGACGGCTGAGTTCCAGAATGTCAGGGTGGAAAAATTCTAGAATCCTTGTGTGTCTGAACTCGAGAGTCATTCAATGTCCACATTCCAGAACTCTGGATGTCTGAATTATAGAAGCACCAAATGTCTGCATTCTAGAATCGGAATGTGGTAGAATTCTAGAATGCACAGCACGACAGAATTCTAAAGTTCCAAAATGCCTGCTATTCGGAAGTTAAGGTGTCTGACATCCAGAATGTTACTAGGTCAGCATTCTACCGTTCTGAGAGATTCTGGGTTCTAGAATCAATAGACGGCAGAGTTCTGGAATGTCAGGGTGTCCAAACTCTAGAATCCTTCCGTGTCTGAACTCGTGAGTCATTCAATGTCCACATTCCGGATAACAGGGTGTCTGAATTCCAGAAGCACCAAATGTCTGCATTCTAGAATCGGAATGTGGCGGAATTCTAGAATGCACCGCACGGCGGAATTCTAAAGTCCTAAAATGCCTGCTATCGGGAAGTTAAGGTGTCTGAAATCCAGAATGCTACCAAGTCAGAATTATACCATTCTGAATCATTCTGGGATCTAGAATCAATGGACGGCTGAGTTCCAGAATGTCAGGTTGGGGAAACTCTAGAATCATTGCGTGTCTGAACTCGAGAGTCATTCAATGTCCACATTCCAGAACTCTGGATGTCTGAATTATAGAAGCACCAAATGTCTGCATTCTAGAATCGGAATGTGGCGGAATACTAGAATGCACAGCACCGCGCCAATTCTAAAGTCCTAAAATGCCTGCTATCCGGAAGTTAATGTGTCTGACATCAAGAAGGCTACCGAGTCAGAATTATACCATTCTGAAAGATTCGGGGATCTAGAATCAATGGACGGCTGAGTACCAGAATGTCAGGGTGGCAAAATTCTAGAATCCTTGTGTGTCTGAACTCGAGAGTCATTCAATGTCCACATTCCAGAACTCTGGATGTCTGAATTATAGAAGCACCAAATGTCTGCATTCTAGAATCGGAATGTGGCGGAATTCTAGAATGCACAGCAAGGCGGAATTCTAAAGTCCTAAAATGCCTGCTATCCGGAAGTTAAGGTGTCTGACATCAAGAATGCTACCAAGTCAGAATTATACCATTCTGAATGATTCTGGGATCTAGAATCAATGGACGGCTGAGTTCCAGAATGTCAGGGTGGCAAAACTCTAGAATCCTTGCGTGTCTGAACTCGAGAGTCATTCAATGTCCACATTCCAGAACTCTGGATGTCTGAATTATTGAAGCACCAAATGTCTGCATTCTACAATCGGAATGTGGCGGAATTCTAGAATACACAGCACGGCGGAATTCTAAAGTCCTAAAATGACTACTAGCCGAAAGTTAAGGTGTCTGATGACCAGTATGTTACTAGGTCAGCATTCTACCGTTCTGAGAGATTCTGGGTTCTAGAATCAATGGACGGCAGAGATCTGGAATGTCAGGGTGTCCAAACTCTAGAATCCTTGCGTGTCTGAACTCGAGAGTCATTCAATGTCCACATTCCGGATCACAGGGTGTCTGAATTCCTGAAGCACCAAATGTCTGCATTCTAGAATCGGAATGTGGTAGAATTCTAGAATGCACGGCACGGCGGAATTCTAAAGTCCTAAAATGCCTGCTATCTGGAAGTTAAGATGTCTGACATCCAGAATGGTACCACATCAGAATTATACCATTCTGAAACATTCTGGGATCTAGAATCAGTGGACGGCTGAGTTCCAGAATGTCAGGGTGGCAAAACTCTAGAATCCTGCCGTGTCTGAACTCGAGAGTCATTCAATGTCCACATTCCAGAACTCTGCATGTCTGAATTATAGAAGCACCAAATGTCTGCATTCTAGAATCGGAATGTGGCGGAATTCTAGAATGCACAGCACGGCGGAATTTTAAAGTCCTAAAATGCCTGCTATACGGAAGTCAAGGTGTCTGACATCCAGAATGTTACTAAGTCAGCATTCTACCGTTCTGAGAGATTCTGAGTTCTAGAATCAATGGATGGCAGAGTTCTGGAATGTCAGGGTGTTCAAACTCAAGAATACTTGCGTGTCTGAACTCGAGAGTCATTCAATGTCCACATTCCGCATCACAGGGTGTCTGAATTCCAGAAGCACCAAATGTCTGCATTCTAGAATCGGAATGTGGCGGAATTCTAGAATGCACAGCACGGCGGAATTTTAAAGTCCTAAAATGCCTGCTATCCGGAAGTTAAGGTGTCTGACATCCAGAATGCTACCACGTCAGAATTATACCATTCGGAAAGATTCTGGGATCTAGAATCAATGGACGGCTGAGTTCCAGAATGTCAGGGTTTCCAAACTCTTGAATCCTTGCATGTCTGAACTCGAGAGTCATTCAATATCCACATTCCAGGAATCTGGATGTCTGAAATATAGAAGCACCAAATGTCTGCATTCTAGAATCGGAATGTGGTAGAATTCTAGAATGCACAGCACGACAGAATTCTAAAGTCCTAAAATGCCTGCTATTCGGAAGTTAAGGTGTCTGACATCCAGAATGTTACTAGGTCAGCATTCTACCGTTCTGAGAGATTCTGGGTTCTAGAATCAATGGACGGCAGAGTTCTGGAATGTCAGGGTGTCCAAACTCTAGAATCCTTCCGTGTCTGAACTCATGAGTCATTCAATGTCCACATTCTGGATCACAGGGTGTCTGAATTCCAGAAGCACCAAATGTCTGCATTCTAGAATCGGAACGTGGCGGAATTCTAGAATGCACAGCACGGTGGAATTCTAAATTCCTAAAATGCCTGCTATCCGGAAGTTAAGGTGTCTGACATCAAGAATGCTACCAAGTCAGAATTATACCATTCTGAAAGATTCTGGGATCTAGAATCAATGGACGGCTGAGTTCCAGAATGTCAGGGATTCCAAACTCTAGAATCCTTGCGTGTCTGAACTCGAGAGTCATTCAATGTCCACATTCCAGAACTCTGAATGTCTGAATTATAGAAGCACCAAATGTCTGCATTCTAGAATCGGAATGTGGCGGAATTCTAGAATGCACAGGACGGCGGAATTCGAAAGTCCTAAAATGCCTGCTATCTGGAAGTTAAGGTGTCTGACATCCAGAATTCTACCACGTCAGATTTATACCATTCTGAAACATTCTGGGATCTAGAATCAATGGATGGCTGAGTTCCAGAATGTCAGGGTGGAAAAACTCTAGAATCCTGGCGTGTCTGAACTCGAGAGTCATTCAATGTCCACATTCCAGAACTCTGGATATCTGAATTATAGAAGCAACAAATGTCTGCATTCTAGAATCGGAATGTGGCGGAATTCTAGAATGCACAGCACGGCGGAATTCTAAAGTCCTAAAATGCCTGCTATCCGGAAGTTAAGGTGTCTGACATCAAGAATGCTACCACGTCAGAATTATACCATTCTGAAACATTCTGGGATCTAGAATCAATGGACGGCTGAGTTCCAGAATGTCAGGCTGGCAAAACTCTAGAATACTTGCGTGTCTGAACTCGAGAGTCATTCAATGTCCACATTCCAGAACTCTGGATGTCTGAATTATAGAAGCACCAAATGTCTGCATTCTAGAATCGGAATGTGGCGGAATTCTAGAATGCACAGCACGGCGGAATTCTAAAGTCCTAAAATGCCTGCTATCCGGAAGTTAAGGTGTCTGACATCAAGAATGCTACCAAGTCAGAATTATACCATTCTGAAAGATTCTGGGATCTAGAATCAATGGACGGCTGAGTTCCAGAATGTCAGGGTGGAAAAATTCTAGAATCCTTGTGTGTCTGAACTCGAGAGTCATTCAATGTCCACATTCCAGAACTCTGGATGTCTGAATTATAGAAGCACCAAATGTCTGCATTCTAGAATCGGAATGTGGTAGAATTCTAGAATGCACAGCACGACAGAATTCTAAAGTTCCAAAATGCCTGCTATTCGGAAGTTAAGGTGTCTGACATCCAGAATGTTACTAGGTCAGCATTCTACCGTTCTGAGAGATTCTGGGTTCTAGAATCAATAGACGGCAGAGTTCTGGAATGTCAGGGTGTCCAAACTCTAGAATCCTTCCGTGTCTGAACTCGTGAGTCATTCAATGTTCACATTCCGGATAACAGGGTGTCTGAATTCCAGAAGCACCAAATGTCTGCATTCTAGAATCGGAATGTGGCGGAATTCTAGAATGCACAGCACGGCGGAATTCTAAAGTCCTAAAATGCCTGCTATCGGGAAGTTAAGGTGTCTGAAATCCAGAATGCTACCACGTCAGAATTATACCATTCTGAAAGATTCTGGGATCTAGAATCAATGGACGGCTGAGTTCCAGAATGTCAGGGTGTCAAAACTCTAGAATCCTTGTGTGTCTGAACTCGAGAGTCATTCAATGTCCACATTCCAGAACTCTGGATATCTGAATTATAGAAGCACCAAATGTCTGCATTCTTGAATCGGAATGTGGCGGAATTCTAGAATGCACAGCAAGGCGAAACTCTAAAATCCTAAAATGCCTGCTATCCGGAAGTTAAGGTGTCTGACATCAAGAATGCTACCAAGTTAGAATTATACCATTCTGAAAGATTCTGGGATCTAGAATCAATGGACGGCTGAGTTCCAGAATATCAGGGTGGTAAAACTCTAGAATCCTGGCGTGTCTGAACTCGAGACTCATTCAATGTCCACATTCCAGAACTCTGGATGTCTGAATTATAGAAGCACCAAATGTCTGCATTCTAGAATCGGAATGTGGCGGAATTCTAGAATGCACAGCACGGCGGAATTCTAAAGTCCTAATATGCCAACTAGCCGAAAGTTAAGGTGTCTGATAACCGGTATGTTCCTAGGTCAGCATTCTACCGTTCTGAGAGATTCTGGGTTCTAGAATCAATGCACGGCAGAGATCTGGAATGTCAGGGTGTCCAAACTCTAGAATACTTGCATGTCTGAACTCGAGAGTCATTCAATGTCCACATTCCGGATCACAGGGTGTCTGAATTCCAGAAGCAGCAAATGTCTGCATTCTAGAATCGGAATGTGGTAGAATTCTAGAATGCACAGCACGGTAGAATTCTAAAGTCCTAAAATGCCTGCTATCCGGAAGTTAAGATGTCTGACATCCAGAGTGGTACCACATCAGAATTATACCATTCTGAAACATTCTGGGATCTAGAATCAATGGACGGGTGAGTTCCAGAATGTCAGGGTGGCAAAACTCTAGAATCCTGGCATGTCTGAACTCGAGAGTCATTCAATGTCCACATTCCAGAACTCTGGATGTCTGAATTATAGAAGAACCAAATGTCTGCATTCTAGAATCGGAATGTGGCGGAATTCTAGAATGCACAGCACGGCGGATTTCTAAAATCCTAAAATGCCTGCTATCCGGAAGTTAAGGTGTCTGACATCCAGAATGTTACTAGGTCAGCCTTCTACCGTTCTGAGAGATTCTGGGTTCTAAAATCAATGGACGGCAGAGTTCTGGAATGTCAGGGTGTCAAAACTCTAGAATCCTTCCGTGTCTGAACTCGTGAGTCATTCAATGTCCACATTCCGGATCACAGGGTGTCTGAATTCCAGAAGCACCAAATGTCTGCATTGTAGAATCGGAATGTGGCGGAATTCTAGAATGCACAGCACGGCAGAATTCTGAAGTCCTAAAATGCCTGATATTCGGAAGCTAAGGAGTCTGATATCCAGAATGTTACTAGGTCAGCATTCTACCGTTCTGAGAGATTCTGGGTTCTAGAATCAGTGGACGGCAGGGTTCTGGAATGTCCGGGTGTCCAAACTCTAGAATCCTTCAGTGTTTGAACTCGAGAGTCATTCAATATCCATATTCCGGTCACAGGGTGACTGAATTCCAGAAGCACCAAATGTCTGCATTCTAGAATCGGAATGTGGCGGAATTCTAGAATGCACAGCACGGCGGAATTCGAAAGTCCTAAAATGCCTGCTATCCGGAAGTTAAGGTGTCTGACATCAAGAATGCTACCACGTCAGAATTATACCATTCTGAAAGATTCTGGGATCTAGAATCAATGGACGGCTGAGTTCCAGAATGTCAGGTTGGCAAAACTCTAGAATCCTGGCGTGTCTGAACTCGAGAGTCATTCAATGTCCACATTCCAGAACTATGGATGTCTGAATTATAGAAGCACCAAATGTCTGCATTCTAGAATCGGAATGTGGCGGAATTCTAGAATGCACAGCACGGCGGAATTCTAAAGTCCTAAAATGCCTGCTATCCGGAGGTTAAGGAGTCTGACATCAAGAATGCTACCAAGTCAGAATTATAACATTCTGAAAGATTCTGGGATCTAGAATCAATGGACGGCTGAGTTCCAGAATGTCAGGGTGGCAAAACTCTAGAATCCTGGCGTGTCTGAACTCGAGAGTCATTCAATGTCCACATTCCAGAACTCTGGATGTCTGAATTATAGAAGCACCAAATGTCTGCATTCTAGAATCGGAATGTGGCGGAATTCTAGAATGCACAGCACGGCGGAATTCTAAAGTCCTAAAATGCCTGCTATCCGGAAGTTAAGGTGTCTGACATCAAGAATGCTACCACCTCAGAATTATACCATTCTGAAACATTCTGGGATCTAGAATCAATGGACGGCTGAGTTCCGGAATGTCAGGGTGGCATACTCTAGAATCCTTGCGTGTCTGAACTCGAGAGTCATTCAATGTCCACATTCCAGAACTCTGGATGTCTGAATTATAGAAGCACCAAATGTCTGCATTCTAGAATCGGAATGTGGCGGAATTCTAGAATGCACAGCACGGCGGAATTCTAAAGTCCTAAAATGCCTGCTATCCGGAAGTTAACGTGTCTGACATCCAGAATGCTACCAAGTTAGAATTATACCATTCTGAAAGATTCTGGGATCTAGAATCAATGGACGGCTGAGTTCCAGAATGTCAGGGTGGCAAAATTCTAGAATCCTTGTGTGTCTGAACTCGAGAGTCATTCAATGTCCACATTCCAGAACTCTGGATGTCTGAATTATAGAAGCACCAAATGTCTGCATTCTAGAATCGGAATGTGGCGGAATTCTAGAATGCACAGCACGGCGGAATTTTAATGTCCTAAAATGCCTGCTATACGGAAGTCAAGGTGTCTGACATCCAGAATGTTACTAAGTCAGCATTCTACCGTTCTGAGAAATTCTGGGTTCTAGAATCAATGGATGGCAGAGTTCTGGAATGTCAGGTTGTTCAAACTCAAGAATACTTGCGTGTCTGAAGTCGAGAGTCATTCAATGTCCACATTCCGCATCACAGGGTGTCTGAATTCCAGAAGCACCAAATGTCTGCATTCTAGAATCGGAATGTGGCAGAATTCTAGAATGCACAGCACGGCGGAATTCGAAAGTCCTAAAATGCCTGCTATCCGGAAGTTAAGGTGTCTAACATCCAGAATGCTACCACGTCAGAATTATACCATTCTGAAAGATTCTGGGATCTAGAATCAATGGATGGCTGAGTTCCAGAATGTCAGGGTTTCCAAACTCTAGAATCCTTGCATGTCTGAACTCGAGAGTCATTCAATATCCACATTCCAGGACTCTGGATGTCTGAAATATAGAAGCACCAAATGTCTGCATTCTAGAATCGGAATGTGGCGGAATTCTAGAATGCACAGCACGACAGAATTCTAAAGTCCCAAAATGCCTGCTCTTCGGAAGTTAAAGTGTCTGACATCCAGAATGTTACTAGGTCAGCATTCTACCGTTCTGAGAGATTCTGGGTTCTAGAATCAATGGACGGCAGAGTTCTGGAATGTCAGTGTGTCCAAACTCTAGAATCCTTCCGTGTCTGAACTCGTGAGTGATTCAATGTCCACATTCCGGATCACAGGGTGTCTGAATTACAGAAGCACCAAATGTCTGCATTGTAGAATCGGAATGTGGCGGAATTCTAGAATGCACAGCACGGCGGAATTCGAAAGTCCTAAAATGCCTGCTATCGGGTAGTTAAGGTGTCTGACATCCAGAATGCTACCACGTCAGTATTATACCATTCTGAAAGATTCTGGGATCAAGAATCAAAGGACGGCTTTGTTCCAGAATGTCAGGGTGGCAAAACTCTAGAATCCTTGCGTGTCTGAACTCGAGAGTCATTCAATGTCCACATTCCAGAACTCTGGATGTCTGAAATATAGAAGCACCAAATGTCTGCATTCTAGAATCGGAATGTGGCGGATTGTAGAATGCACAGCACGGCGGAATTTTAAAGTCCTAAAATGCCTGCTATACGGAAGTCAAGGTGTCTGACATCCAGAATGTTACTAAGACAGCATTCTACCGTTCTGAGAAATTCTGGTTTCTAGAATCAATGGATGGCAGAGTTCTGGAATGTCAGGGTGTTCAAACTCAAGAATACTTGCGTGTCTGAACTCGAGAGTCATTCAATGTCCACATTCCGCATCAGAGGGTGTCTGAATTCCAGAAGCACCAAATGTCTGCATTCTAGAATCGGAATGTGGCGGAATTCTAGAATGCACAGCACGGCGGAATTCGAATGTCCTAAAATGCCTGCTATCCGGAAGTTAAGGTGTCTGAAATCCAGAATGCTACCACGTCAGAATCATACCATTCTGAAAGATTCTGGGATCTAGAATCAATGGACGGCTGAGTTCCAGAATGTCAGGGTTTCCAAACTCTAGAATCCTTGCATGTCTGAACTCGAGAGTCATTCAATATCCACATTCCAGGACTCTGGATGTCTGAAATATAGAAGCACCAAATGTCTGCATTCTAGAATCGGAATGTGGCGGAATTGAAGAATGCACAGCACGACAGAATTCTAAAGTCCTAAAATGCCTGCTATTCGGAAGTTAAGTTGTCTGACATCCAGAATGTTACTAGGTCAGCATTCTACCATTCTGAGAGATTCTGGGTTCTAGAATCAATGGACGGCAGAGTTCTGGAATGTCAGGGTGTCCAAACTCTAGAATCCTTCCGTGTCTGAACTCGAGAGTCATTCAATGTCCACATTCCAGAACTCTGGATGTCTGAATTATAGAAGCACCAAATGTCTGCATTCTAGAATCGGAATGTGGCGGAATTCTAGAATGCACAGCACGGCAGAATTCTGAAGTCCTAAAATGCCTGATATTCGGAAGCTAAGGAGTCTGATATCCAGAATGTTACTAGGTCAGCATTCTACCGTTCTGAGAGATTCTGGGTTCTAGAATCAGTGGACGGCAGGGTTCTGGAATGTCCGGGTGTCCAAACTCTAGAATCCTTCAGTGTTTGAACTCGAGAGTCATTCAATATCCATATTCCGGTCACAGGGTGACTGAATTCCAGAAGCACCAAATGTCTGCATTCTAGAATCGGAATGTGGCGGAATTCTAGAATGCACAGCACGGCGGAATTCGAAAGTCCTAAAATGCCTGCTATCCGGAAGTTAAGGTGTCTGACATCAAGAATGCTACCACGTCAGAATTATACCATTCTGAAAGATTCTGGGATCTAGAATCAATGGACGGCTGAGTTCCAGAATGTCAGGTTGGCAAAACTCTAGAATCCTGGCGTGTCTGAACTCGAGAGTCATTCAATGTCCACATTCCAGAACTATGGATGTCTGAATTATAGAAGCACCAAATGTCTGCATTCTAGAATCGGAATGTGGCGGAATTCTAGAATGCACAGCACGGCGGAATTCTAAAGTCCTAAAATGCCTGCTATCCGGAGGTTAAGGAGTCTGACATCAAGAATGCTACCAAGTCAGAATTATAACATTCTGAAAGATTCTGGGATCTAGAATCAATGGACGGCTGAGTTCCAGAATGTCAGGGTGGCAAAACTCTAGAATCCTGGCGTGTCTGAACTCGAGAGTCATTCAATGTCCACATTCCAGAACTCTGGATGTCTGAATTATAGAAGCACCAAATGTCTGCATTCTAGAATCGGAATGTGGCGGAATTCTAGAATGCACAGCACGGCGGAATTCTAAAGTCCTAAAATGCCTGCTATCCGGAAGTTAAGGTGTCTGACATCAAGAATGCTACCACCTCAGAATTATACCATTCTGAAACATTCTGGGATCTAGAATCAATGGACGGCTGAGTTCCGGAATGTCAGGGTGGCATACTCTAGAATCCTTGCCTGTCTGAACTCGAGAGTCATTCAATGTCCACATTCCAGAACTCTGGATGTCTGAATTATAGAAGCAGCAAATGTCTGCATTCTAGAATCGGAATGTGGCGGAATTCTAGAATGCACAGCACGGCGGAATTCTAAAGTCCTAAAATGCCTGCTATCCGGAAGTTAACGTGTCTGACATCCAGAATGCTACCAAGTTAGAATTATACCATTCTGAAAGATTCTGGGATCTAGAATCAATGGACGGCTGAGTTCCAGAATGTCAGGGTGGCAAAATTCTAGAATCCTTGTGTGTCTGAACTCGAGAGTCATTCAATGTCCACATTCCAGAACTCTGGATGTCTGAATTATAGAAGCACCAAATGTCTGCATTCTAGAATCGGAATGTGGCGGAATTCTAGAATGCACAGCACGGCGGAATTTTAATGTCCTAAAATGCCTGCTATACGGAAGTCAAGGTGTCTGACATCCAGAATGTTACTAAGTCAGCATTCTACCGTTCTGAGAAATTCTGGGTTCTAGAATCAATGGATGGCAGAGTTCTGGAATGTCAGGTTGTTCAAACTCAAGAATACTTGCGTGTCTGAAGTCGAGAGTCATTCAATGTCCACATTCCGCATCACAGGGTGTCTGAATTCCAGAAGCACCAAATGTCTGCATTCTAGAATCGGAATGTGGCAGAATTCTAGAATGCACAGCACGGCGGAATTCGAAAGTCCTAAAATGCCTGCTATCCGGAAGTTAAGGTGTCTAACATCCAGAATGCTACCACGTCAGAATTATACCATTCTGAAAGATTCTGGGATCTAGAATCAATGGATGGCTGAGTTCCAGAATGTCAGGGTTTCCAAACTCTAGAATCCTTGCATGTCTGAACTCGAGAGTCATTCAATATCCACATTCCAGGACTCTGGATGTCTGAAATATAGAAGCACCAAATGTCTGCATTCTAGAATCGGAATGTGGCGGAATTCTAGAATGCACAGCACGACAGAATTCTAAAGTCCCAAAATGCCTGCTCTTCGGAAGTTAAAGTGTCTGACATCCAGAATGTTACTAGGTCAGCATTCTACCATTCTGAGAGATTCTGGGTTCTAGAATCAATGGACGGCAGAGTTCTGGAATGTCAGTGTGTCCAAACTCTAGAATCCTTCCGTGTCTGAACTCCTGAGTGATTCAATGTCCACATTCCGGATCACAGGGTGTCTGAATTACAGAAGCACCAAATGTCTGCATTGTAGAATCGGAATGTGGCGGAATTCTAGAATGCACAGCACGGCGGAATTCGAAAGTCCTAAAATGCCTGCTATCGGGTAGTTAAGGTGTCTGACATCCAGAATGCTACCACGTCAGTATTATACCATTCTGAAAGATTCTGGGATCAAGAATCAAAGGACGGCTTTGTTCCAGAATGTCAGGGTGGCAAAACTCTAGAATCCTTGCGTGTCTGAACTCGAGAGTCATTCAATGTCCACATTCCAGAACTCTGGATGTCTGAAATATAGAAGCACCAAATGTCTGCATTCTAGAATCGGAATGTGGCGGATTGTAGAATGCACAGCACGGCGGAATTTTAAAGTCCTAAAATGCCTGCTATACGGAAGTCAAGGTGTCTGACATCCAGAATGTTACTAAGACAGCATTCTACCGTTCTGAGAAATTCTGGTTTCTAGAATCAATGGATGGCAGAGTTCTGGAATGTCAGGGTGTTCAAACTCAAGAATACTTGCGTGTCTGAACTCGAGAGTCATTCAATGTCCACATTCCGCATCAGAGGGTGTCTGAATTCCAGAAGCACCAAATGTCTGCATTCTAGAATCGGAATGTGGCGGAATTCTAGAATGCACAGCACGGCGGAATTCGAATGTCCTAAAATGCCTGCTATCCGGAAGTTAAGGTGTCTGAAATCCAGAATGCTACCACGTCAGAATCATACCATTCTGAAAGATTCTGGGATCTAGAATCAATGGACGGCTGAGTTCCAGAATGTCAGGGTTTCCAAACTCTAGAATCCTTGCATGTCTGAACTCGAGAGTCATTCAATATCCACATTCCAGGACTCTGGATGTCTGAAATATAGAAGCACCAAATGTCTGCATTCTAGAATCGGAATGTGGCGGAATTGAAGAATGCACAGCACGACAGAATTCTAAAGTCCTAAAATGCCTGCTATTCGGAAGTTAAGTTGTCTGACATCCAGAATGTTACTAGGTCAGCATTCTACCATTCTGAGAGATTCTGGGTTCTAGAATCAATGGACGGCAGAGTTCTGGAATGTCAGGGTGTCCAAACTCTAGAATCCTTCCGTGTCTGAACTCGAGAGTCATTCAATGTCCACATTCCAGAACTCTGGATGTCTGAATTATAGAAGCACCAAATGTCTGCATTCTAGAATCGGAATGTGGCGGAATTCTAGAATGCACAGCACGGCAGAATTCTGAAGTCCTAAAATGCCTGATATTCGGAAGCTAAGGAGTCTGATATCCAGAATGTTACTAGGTCAGCATTCTACCGTTCTGAGAGATTCTGGGTTCTAGAATCAGTGGACGGCAGGGTTCTGGAATGTCCGGGTGTCCAAACTCTAGAATCCTTCAGTGTTTGAACTCGAGAGTCATTCAATATCCATATTCCGGTCACAGGGTGACTGAATTCCAGAAGCACCAAATGTCTGCATTCTAGAATCGGAATGTGGCGGAATTCTAGAATGCACAGCACGGCGGAATTCGAAAGTCCTAAAATGCCTGCTATCCGGAAGTTAAGGTGTCTGACATCAAGAATGCTACCACGTCAGAATTATACCATTCTGAAAGATTCTGGGATCTAGAATCAATGGACGGCTGAGTTCCAGAATGTCAGGTTGGCAAAACTCTAGAATCCTGGCGTGTCTGAACTCGAGAGTCATTCAATGTCCACATTCCAGAACTATGGATGTCTGAATTATAGAAGCACCAAATGTCTGCATTCTAGAATCGGAATGTGGCGGAATTCTAGAATGCACAGCACGGCGGAATTCTAAAGTCCTAAAATGCCTGCTATCCGGAGGTTAAGGAGTCTGACATCAAGAATGCTACCAAGTCAGAATTATAACATTCTGAAAGATTCTGGGATCTAGAATCAATGGACGGCTGAGTTCCGGAATGTCAGGGTGGCATACTCTAGAATCCTTGCCTGTCTGAACTCGAGAGTCATTCAATGTCCACATTCCAGAACTCTGGATGTCTGAATTATAGAAGCAGCAAATGTCTGCATTCTAGAATCGGAATGTGGCGGAATTCTAGAATGCACAGCACGGCGGAATTCTAAAGTCCTAAAATGCCTGCTATCCGGAAGTTAACGTGTCTGACATCCAGAATGCTACCAAGTTAGAATTATACCATTCTGAAAGATTCTGGGATCTAGAATCAATGGACGGCTGAGTTCCAGAATGTCAGGGTGGCAAAATTCTAGAATCCTTGTGTGTCTGAACTCGAGAGTCATTCAATGTCCACATTCCAGAACTCTGGATGTCTGAATTATAGAAGCACCAAATGTCTGCATTCTAGAATCGGAATGTGGCGGAATTCTAGAATGCACAGCACGGCGGAATTTTAATGTCCTAAAATGCCTGCTATACGGAAGTCAAGGTGTCTGACATCCAGAATGTTACTAAGTCAACATTCTACCGTTCTGAGAAATTCTGGGTTCTAGAATCAATGGATGGCAGAGTTCTGGAATGTCAGGTTGTTCAAACTCAAGAATACTTGCGTGTCTGAAGTCGAGAGTCATTCAATGTCCACATTCCGCATCACAGGGTGTCTGAATTCCAGAAGCACCAAATGTCTGCATTCTAGAATCGGAATGTGGCAGAATTCTAGAATGCACAGCACGGCGGAATTCGAAAGTCCTAAAATGCCTGCTATCCGGAAGTTAAGGTGTCTAACATCCAGAATGCTACCACGTCAGAATTATACCATTCTGAAAGATTCTGGGATCTAGAATCAATGGATGGCTGAGTTCCAGAATGTCAGGGTTTCCAAACTCTAGAATCCTTGCATGTCTGAACTCGAGAGTCATTCAATATCCACATTCCAGGACTCTGGATGTCTGAAATATAGAAGCACCAAATGTCTGCATTCTAGAATCGGAATGTGGCGGAATTCTAGAATGCACAGCACGACAGAATTCTAAAGTCCCAAAATGCCTGCTCTTCGGAAGTTAAAGTGTCTGACATCCAGAATGTTACTAGGTCAGCATTCTACCGTTCTGAGAGATTCTGGGTTCTAGAATCAATGGACGGCAGAGTTCTGGAATGTCAGTGTGTCCAAACTCTAGAATCCTTCCGTGTCTGAACTCCTGAGTGATTCAATGTCCACATTCCGGATCACAGGGTGTCTGAATTACAGAAGCACCAAATGTCTGCATTGTAGAATCGGAATGTGGCGGAATTCTAGAATGCACAGCACGGCGGAATTCGAAAGTCCTAAAATGCCTGCTATCGGGTAGTTAAGGTGTCTGACATCCAGAATGCTACCACGTCAGTATTATACCATTCTGAAAGATTCTGGGATCAAGAATCAAAGGACGGCTTTGTTCCAGAATGTCAGGGTGGCAAAACTCTAGAATCCTTGCGTGTCTGAACTCGAGAGTCATTCAATGTCCACATTCCAGAACTCTGGATGTCTGAAATATAGAAGCACCAAATGTCTGCATTCTAGAATCGGAATGTGGCGGATTGTAGAATGCACAGCACGGCGGAATTTTAAAGTCCTAAAATGCCTGCTATACGGAAGTCAAGGTGTCTGACATCCAGAATGTTACTAAGACAGCATTCTACCGTTCTGAGAAATTCTGGTTTCTAGAATCAATGGATGGCAGAGTTCTGGAATGTCAGGGTGTTCAAACTCAAGAATACTTGCGTGTCTGAACTCGAGAGTCATTCAATGTCCACATTCCGCATCAGAGGGTGTCTGAATTCCAGAAGCACCAAATGTCTGCATTCTAGAATCGGAATGTGGCGGAATTCTAGAATGCACAGCACGGCGGAATTCGAATGTCCTAAAATGCCTGCTATCCGGAAGTTAAGGTGTCTGAAATCCAGAATGCTACCACGTCAGAATCATACCATTCTGAAAGATTCTGGGATCTAGAATCAATGGACGGCTGAGTTCCAGAATGTCAGGGTTTCCAAACTCTAGAATCCTTGCATGTCTGAACTCGAGAGTCATTCAATATCCACATTCCAGGACTCTGGATGTCTGAAATATAGAAGCACCAAATGTCTGCATTCTAGAATCGGAATGTGGCGGAATTGAAGAATGCACAGCACGACAGAATTCTAAAGTCCTAAAATGCCTGCTATTCGGAAGTTAAGTTGTCTGACATCCAGAATGTTACTAGGTCAGCATTCTACCATTCTGAGAGATTCTGGGTTCTAGAATCAATGGACGGCAGAGTTCTGGAATGTCAGGGTGTCCAAACTCTAGAATCCTTCCGTGTCTGAACTCGAGAGTCATTCAATGTCCACATTCCAGAACTCTGGATGTCTGAATTATAGAAGCACCAAATGTCTGCATTCTAGAATCGGAATGTGGCGGAATTCTAGAATGCACAGCACGGCAGAATTCTGAAGTCCTAAAATGCCTGATATTCGGAAGCTAAGGAGTCTGATATCCAGAATGTTACTAGGTCAGCATTCTACCGTTCTGAGAGATTCTGGGTTCTAGAATCAGTGGACGGCAGGGTTCTGGAATGTCCGGGTGTCCAAACTCTAGAATCCTTCAGTGTTTGAACTCGAGAGTCATTCAATATCCATATTCCGGTCACAGGGTGACTGAATTCCAGAAGCACCAAATGTCTGCATTCTAGAATCGGAATGTGGCGGAATTCTAGAATGCACAGCACGGCGGAATTCGAAAGTCCTAAAATGCCTGCTATCCGGAAGTTAAGGTGTCTGACATCAAGAATGCTACCACGTCAGAATTATACCATTCTGAAAGATTCTGGGATCTAGAATCAATGGACGGCTGAGTTCCAGAATGTCAGGTTGGCAAAACTCTAGAATCCTGGCGTGTCTGAACTCGAGAGTCATTCAATGTCCACATTCCAGAACTATGGATGTCTGAATTATAGAAGCACCAAATGTCTGCATTCTAGAATCGGAATGTGGCGGAATTCTAGAATGCACAGCACGGCGGAATTCTAAAGTCCTAAAATGCCTGCTATCCGGAGGTTAAGGAGTCTGACATCAAGAATGCTACCAAGTCAGAATTATAACATTCTGAAAGATTCTGGGATCTAGAATCAATGGACGGCTGAGTTCCAGAATGTCAGGGTGGCAAAACTCTAGAATCCTGGCGTGTCTGAACTCGAGAGTCATTCAATGTCCACATTCCAGAACTCTGGATGTCTGAATTATAGAAGCACCAAATGTCTGCATTCTAGAATCGGAATGTGGCGGAATTCTAGAATGCACAGCACGGCGGAATTCTAAAGTCCTAAAATACCTGCTATCCGGAAGTTAAGGTGTCTGACATCAAGAATGCTACCACCTCAGAATTATACCATTCTGAAACATTCTGGGATCTAGAATCAATGGACGGCTGAGTTCCGGAATGTCAGGGTGGCATACTCTAGAATCCTTGCGTGTCTGAACTCGAGAGTCATTCAATGTCCACATTCCAGAACTCTGGATGTCTGAATTATAGAAGCACCAAATGTCTGCATTCTAGAATCGGAATGTGGCGGAATTCTAGAATGCACAGCACGGCGGAATTTTAATGTCCTAAAATGCCTGCTATACGGAAGTCAAGGTGTCTGACATCCAGAATGTTACTAAGTCAGCATTCTACCGTTCTGAGAAATTCTGGGTTCTAGAATCAATGGATGGCAGAGTTCTGGAATGTCAGGTTGTTCAAACTCAAGAATACTTGCGTGTCTGAAGTCGAGAGTCATTCAATGTCCACATTCCGCATCACAGGGTGTCTGAATTCCAGAAGCACCAAATGTCTGCATTCTAGAATCGGAATGTGGCAGAATTCTAGAATGCACAGCACGGCGGAATTCGAAAGTCCTAAAATGCCTGCTATCCGGAAGTTAAGGTGTCTAACATCCAGAATGCTACCACGTCAGAATTATACCATTCTGAAAGATTCTGGGATCTAGAATCAATGGATGGCTGAGTTCCAGAATGTCAGGGTTTCCAAACTCTAGAATCCTTGCATGTCTGAACTCGAGAGTCATTCAATATCCACATTCCAGGACTCTGGATGTCTGAAATATAGAAGCACCAAATGTCTGCATTCTAGAATCGGAATGTGGCGGAATTCTAGAATGCACAGCACGACAGAATTCTAAAGTCCCAAAATGCCTGCTCTTCGGAAGTTAAAGTGTCTGACATCCAGAATGTTACTAGGTCAGCATTCTACCGTTCTGAGAGATTCTGGGTTCTAGAATCAATGGACGGCAGAGTTCTGGAATGTCAGTGTGTCCAAACTCTAGAATCCTTCCGTGTCTGAACTCGTGAGTGATTCAATGTCCACATTCCGGATCACAGGGTGTCTGAATTACAGAAGCACCAAATGTCTGCATTGTAGAATCGGAATGTGGCGGAATTCTAGAATGCACAGCACGGCGGAATTCGAAAGTCCTAAAATGCCTGCTATCGGGTAGTTAAGGTGTCTGACATCCAGAATGCTACCACGTCAGTATTATACCATTCTGAAAGATTCTGGGATCAAGAATCAAAGGACGGCTTTGTTCCAGAATGTCAGGGTGGCAAAACTCTAGAATCCTTGCGTGTCTGAACTCGAGAGTCATTCAATGTCCACATTCCAGAACTCTGGATGTCTGAAATATAGAAGCACCAAATGTCTGCATTCTAGAATCGGAATGTGGCGGATTGTAGAATGCACAGCACGGCGGAATTTTAAAGTCCTAAAATGCCTGCTATACGGAAGTCAAGGTGTCTGACATCCAGAATGTTACTAAGACAGCATTCTACCGTTCTGAGAAATTCTGGTTTCTAGAATCAATGGATGGCAGAGTTCTGGAATGTCAGGGTGTTCAAACTCAAGAATACTTGCGTGTCTGAACTCGAGAGTCATTCAATGTCCACATTCCGCATCAGAGGGTGTCTGAATTCCAGAAGCACCAAATGTCTGCATTCTAGAATCGGAATGTGGCGGAATTCTAGAATGCACAGCACGGCGGAATTCGAATGTCCTAAAATGCCTGCTATCCGGAAGTTAAGGTGTCTGAAATCCAGAATGCTACCACGTCAGAATCATACCATTCTGAAAGATTCTGGGATCTAGAATCAATGGACGGCTGAGTTCCAGAATGTCAGGGTTTCCAAACTCTAGAATCCTTGCATGTCTGAACTCGAGAGTCATTCAATATCCACATTCCAGGACTCTGGATGTCTGAAATATAGAAGCACCAAATGTCTGCATTCTAGAATCGGAATGTGGCGGAATTGAAGAATGCACAGCACGACAGAATTCTAAAGTCCTAAAATGCCTGCTATTCGGAAGTTAAGTTGTCTGACATCCAGAATGTTACTAGGTCAGCATTCTACCATTCTGAGAGATTCTGGGTTCTAGAATCAATGGACGGCAGAGTTCTGGAATGTCAGGGTGTCCAAACTCTAGAATCCTTCCGTGTCTGAACTCGAGAGTCATTCAATGTCCACATTCCAGAACTCTGGATGTCTGAATTATAGAAGCACCAAATGTCTGCATTCTAGAATCGGAATGTGGCGGAATTCTAGAATGCACAGCACGGCGGAATTCTAAAGTCCTAAAATAGCTGCTATCCGGAAGTTAAGGTGTCTGACATCAAGAATGCTACCAAGTCAGAATTATTCCATTCTGAAAGATTCTGGGATCTAGAATCAATGGACGGCTGAGTTCCAGAATGTCAGGGTGGCAAAACTCTGGAATGCTTGCCTGTCTGAACTCGAGAGTTTTTCAATGTCCACATTCCAGAACTCTGGATGTCTGAATTATAGAAGCACCAAATGTCTGCATTCTAGAATCGGAATGTGGCGGAATACTAGAATGCACAGCACGGCGGAATTCTAAAGCCCTAAAATGCCTGCTATCCGGAAGTTAAGGTGTCTGACATCAAGAGTGCTACCAAGTCAGAATTATAACATTCTGAAAGATTCTGGGATCTAGAATCAATGGACGGCTGAGTTCCAGAATGTCAGGGTGGCAAAACTCTAGAATCCTTGCCTGTCTGAACTCGAGAGTCATTCAATGTCCACATTCCAGAACTCTGGATGTCTGAAATATAGAAGCACCAAATGTCTGCATTCTAGAATCGGAATGTGGCGGAATTGTAGAATGCACAGCACGGAGGAATTTTAAAGTCCTAAAATGCCTGCTATACGGAAGTCAAGGTGTCTGACCTCCAGAATGTTACTAAGACAGCATTCTACCGTTCTGAGAAATTCTGGGTTCTAGAATCAATGGATGGCAGAGTTCTGGAATATCAGGGTGTTCAAACTCAAGAATACTTGCGTGTCTGAACTCGAGAGTCATTCAATGTCCACATTCCGCATCACAGGGTGTCTGAATTCCAGAAGCACCAAATGTCTGCATTCTAGAATCGGAATGTGGCGGAATTCTAGAATGCACAGCACGGCGGAATTCTAAAGTCCTAAAATGCCTGCTATCCGGAAGTTAAGGTGTCTGACATCAAGAATGCTACCAAGTCAGAATTATACCATTCTGAAAGATTCTGGGATCTAGAATCAATGGACGGCTGAGTTCCAGAATGTCAGGGTGGCAAAACTCTAGAATGCTTGCCTGTCTGAACTCGAGAGTCTTTCAATGTCCAGATTCCAGAACTCTGGATGTCTGAAATATAGAAGCACCAAATGTCTGCATTCTAGAATCGGAATGTGGCAGAATTCTAGAATGCACAGCACAGCGGAATTTTAAAGTCCTAAAATGCCTGCTATCCGGAGGTTAAGGAGTCTGACATCAAGAATGCTACCAAGTCAGAATTATAACATTCTGAAAGATTCTGGGATCTAGAATCAATGGACGGCTGAGTTCCAGAATGTCAGGGTGGCAAAACTCTAGAATCCTGGCGTGTCTGAACTCGAGAGTCATTCAATGTCCACATTCCAGAACTCTGGATGTCTGAATTATAGAAGCACCAAATGTCTGCATTCTAGAATCGGAATGTGGCGGAATTCTAGAATGCACAGCACGGCGGAATTCTAAAGTCCTAAAATACCTGCTATCCGGAAGTTAAGGTGTCTGACATCAAGAATGCTACCACCTCAGAATTATACCATTCTGAAACATTCTGGGATCTAGAATCAATGGACGGCTGAGTTCCGGAATGTCAGGGTGGCATACTCTAGAATCCTTGCGTGTCTGAACTCGAGAGTCATTCAATGTCCACATTCCAGAACTCTGGATGTCTGAATTATAGAAGCACCAAATGTCTGCATTCTAGAATCGGAATGTGGCGGAATTCTAGAATGCACAGCACGGCGGAATTTTAATGTCCTAAAATGCCTGCTATACGGAAGTCAAGGTGTCTGACATCCAGAATGTTACTAAGTCAGCATTCTACCGTTCTGAGAAATTCTGGGTTCTAGAATCAATGGATGGCAGAGTTCTGGAATGTCAGGTTGTTCAAACTCAAGAATACTTGCGTGTCTGAAGTCGAGAGTCATTCAATGTCCACATTCCGCATCACAGGGTGTCTGAATTCCAGAAGCACCAAATGTCTGCATTCTAGAATCGGAATGTGGCAGAATTCTAGAATGCACAGCACGGCGGAATTCGAAAGTCCTAAAATGCCTGCTATCCGGAAGTTAAGGTGTCTAACATCCAGAATGCTACCACGTCAGAATTATACCATTCTGAAAGATTCTGGGATCTAGAATCAATGGATGGCTGAGTTCCAGAATGTCAGGGTTTCCAAACTCTAGAATCCTTGCATGTCTGAACTCGAGAGTCATTCAATATCCACATTCCAGGACTCTGGATGTCTGAAATATAGAAGCACCAAATGTCTGCATTCTAGAATCGGAATGTGGCGGAATTCTAGAATGCACAGCACGACAGAATTCTAAAGTCCCAAAATGCCTGCTCTTCGGAAGTTAAAGTGTCTGACATCCAGAATGTTACTAGGTCAGCATTCTACCGTTCTGAGAGATTCTGGGTTCTAGAATCAATGGACGGCAGAGTTCTGGAATGTCAGTGTGTCCAAACTCTAGAATCCTTCCGTGTCTGAACTCGTGAGTGATTCAATGTCCACATTCCGGATCACAGGGTGTCTGAATTACAGAAGCACCAAATGTCTGCATTGTAGAATCGGAATGTGGCGGAATTCTAGAATGCACAGCACGGCGGAATTCGAAAGTCCTAAAATGCCTGCTATCGGGTAGTTAAGGTGTCTGACATCCAGAATGCTACCACGTCAGTATTATACCATTCTGAAAGATTCTGGGATCAAGAATCAAAGGACGGCTTTGTTCCAGAATGTCAGGGTGGCAAAACTCTAGAATCCTTGCGTGTCTGAACTCGAGAGTCATTCAATGTCCACATTCCAGAACTCTGGATGTCTGAAATATAGAAGCACCAAATGTCTGCATTCTAGAATCGGAATGTGGCGGATTGTAGAATGCACAGCACGGCGGAATTTTAAAGTCCTAAAATGCCTGCTATACGGAAGTCAAGGTGTCTGACATCCAGAATGTTACTAAGACAGCATTCTACCGTTCTGAGAAATTCTGGTTTCTAGAATCAATGGATGGCAGAGTTCTGGAATGTCAGGGTGTTCAAACTCAAGAATACTTGCGTGTCTGAACTCGAGAGTCATTCAATGTCCACATTCCGCATCAGAGGGTGTCTGAATTCCAGAAGCACCAAATGTCTGCATTCTAGAATCGGAATGTGGCGGAATTCTAGAATGCACAGCACGGCGGAATTCGAATGTCCTAAAATGCCTGCTATCCGGAAGTTAAGGTGTCTGAAATCCAGAATGCTACCACGTCAGAATCATACCATTCTGAAAGATTCTGGGATCTAGAATCAATGGACGGCTGAGTTCCAGAATGTCAGGGTTTCCAAACTCTAGAATCCTTGCATGTCTGAACTCGAGAGTCATTCAATATCCACATTCCAGGACTCTGGATGTCTGAAATATAGAAGCACCAAATGTCTGCATTCTAGAATCGGAATGTGGCGGAATTGAAGAATGCACAGCACGACAGAATTCTAAAGTCCTAAAATGCCTGCTATTCGGAAGTTAAGTTGTCTGACATCCAGAATGTTACTAGGTCAGCATTCTACCATTCTGAGAGATTCTGGGTTCTAGAATCAATGGACGGCAGAGTTCTGGAATGTCAGGGTGTCCAAACTCTAGAATCCTTCCGTGTCTGAACTCGAGAGTCATTCAATGTCCACATTCCAGAACTCTGGATGTCTGAATTATAGAAGCACCAAATGTCTGCATTCTAGAATCGGAATGTGGCGGAATTCTAGAATGCACAGCACGGCGGAATTCTAAAGTCCTAAAATAGCTGCTATCCGGAAGTTAAGGTGTCTGACATCAAGAATGCTACCAAGTCAGAATTATTCCATTCTGAAAGATTCTGGGATCTAGAATCAATGGACGGCTGAGTTCCAGAATGTCAGGGTGGCAAAACTCTGGAATGCTTGCCTGTCTGAACTCGAGAGTTTTTCAATGTCCACATTCCAGAACTCTGGATGTCTGAATTATAGAAGCACCAAATGTCTGCATTCTAGAATCGGAATGTGGCGGAATACTAGAATGCACAGCACGGCGGAATTCTAAAGCCCTAAAATGCCTGCTATCCGGAAGTTAAGGTGTCTGACATCAAGAGTGCTACCAAGTCAGAATTATAACATTCTGAAAGATTCTGGGATCTAGAATCAATGGACGGCTGAGTTCCAGAATGTCAGGGTGGCAAAACTCTAGAATCCTTGCCTGTCTGAACTCGAGAGTCATTCAATGTCCACATTCCAGAACTCTGGATGTCTGAAATATAGAAGCACCAAATGTCTGCATTCTAGAATCGGAATGTGGCGGAATTGTAGAATGCACAGCACGGAGGAATTTTAAAGTCCTAAAATGCCTGCTATACGGAAGTCAAGGTGTCTGACCTCCAGAATGTTACTAAGACAGCATTCTACCGTTCTGAGAAATTCTGGGTTCTAGAATCAATGGATGGCAGAGTTCTGGAATATCAGGGTGTTCAAACTCAAGAATACTTGCGTGTCTGAACTCGAGAGTCATTCAATGTCCACATTCCGCATCACAGGGTGTCTGAATTCCAGAAGCACCAAATGTCTGCATTCTAGAATCGGAATGTGGCGGAATTCTAGAATGCACAGCACGGCGGAATTCTAAAGTCCTAAAATGCCTGCTATCCGGAAGTTAAGGTGTCTGACATCAAGAATGCTACCAAGTCAGAATTATACCATTCTGAAAGATTCTGGGATCTAGAATCAATGGACGGCTGAGTTCCAGAATGTCAGGGTGGCAAAACTCTAGAATGCTTGCCTGTCTGAACTCGAGAGTCTTTCAATGTCCAGATTCCAGAACTCTGGATGTCTGAAATATAGAAGCACCAAATGTCTGCATTCTAGAATCGGAATGTGGCAGAATTCTAGAATGCACAGCACAGCGGAATTTTAAAGTCCTAAAATGCCTGCTATTCGGAAGTCAAGGTGTCTGACATCCAGAATGTTACTAAGTCAGCATTCTACCGTTCTGAGAGATTCTCGGTTCTAGAATCAATGGATGGCAGAGTTCTGGAATGTCAGGGTGTTCAAACTCAAGAATACTTGCGTGTCTGAACTCGAGAGTCATTCAATGTCCACATTCCGCATCACAGGGTGTCTGAATTCCAGAAGCACCAAATGTCTGCATTCTAGAATCGGAATGTGGCGGAATTCTAGAATGCACAGCACGGCGGAATTCGAAAGTCCTAAAATGCCTGCTATCCGGAAGTTAAGGTGTCTGAAATCCGGAATGCTACCACGTCAGAATTATACCATTCTGAAAGATTCTGGGATCTAGAATCAATGGACGGCTGAGTTCCAGAATGTCAGGGTTTCCAATCTCTAGAATCCTTGCATGTCTGAACTCGAGAGTCAATCAATATCCACATTCCAGGACTCTGGATGTCTGAAATATAGAAGCACCAAATGTCTGCATTCTAGAATCGGAATGTGGTAGAATTCTAGAATGCACAGCATGACAGAATTCTAAAGTCCTAAAATGCCTGCTATTCGGAAGTTAAGGTGTCTGACATCCAGAATGTTACTAGGTCAGCATTCTACCGTTCTGAGAGATTCTGGGTTCTAGAATCAATGGACGTCAGAGTTCTGGAATGTCAGGGTGTCCAAACTCTAGAATCCTTCCGTGTCTGAACTCGAGAGTCATTCAATGTCCACATTCCAGAACTCTGGATGTCTGAATTATAGAAGCACCAAATGTCTGCATTCTTGAATCGGAATGTGGCGGAATTCTAGAATGCACAGCACGGCAGAATTCTAAAGTCCTAAAATGCCTGCTATCCGGAAGTTAAGGTGTCTGAAATCCGGAATGCTACCACGTCAGAATTATACCATTCTGAAAGATTCTGGGATCTAGAATCAATGGACGGCTGAGTTTCAGAATGTCAGGGTGGCAAAATTCTAGAATCCTTGTGTGTCTGAACTCGAGAGTCATTCAATATCCACATTCCAGAACTCTGGATGTCTGAATTATAGAAGCACCAAATGTCTGCATTCTAGAATCGGAATGTGGCGGAATTCTAGAATGCACAGCACGGCGGAATTCTAAAGCCCTAAAATGCCTGCTATCCGGAAGTTAATGTGTCTGACATCAAGAGTGCTACCAAGTCAGAATTATAACTTTCTGAAAGATTCTGGGATCTAGAATCAATGGACGGCTGAGTTCCAGAATGTCAGGGTGGCAAAACTCTAGAATCCTTGCCTGTCTGAACTCGAGAGTCATTCAATGTCCACATTCCAGAACTCTGGATGTCTGAAATATAGAAGCACCAAATGTCTGCATTCTAGAATCGGAATGTGGCGGATTGTAGAATGCACAGCACGGCGGAATTTTAAAGTCCTAAAATGCCTGCTATACGGAAGTCAAGGTGTCTGACATCCAGAATGTTACTAAGACAGCATTCTACCGTTCTGAGAAATTCTGGTTTCTAGAATCAATGGATGGCAGAGTTCTGGAATGTCAGGGTGTTCAAACTCAAGAATACTTGCGTGTCTGAACTCGAGAGTCATTCAATGTCCACATTCCGCATCACAGGGTGTCTGAATTCCAGAAGCACCAAATGTCTGCATTCTAGAATCGGAATGTGGCGGAATTCTAGAATGCACAGCACGGCGGAATTCTAAAGTCCTAAAATGCCTGCTATCCGGAAGTTAAGGTGTCTGACATCAAGAATGCTACCAAGTCAGAATTATACCATTCTGAAAGATTCTGGGATCTAGAATCAATGGACGGCTGAGTTCCAGAATGTCAGGGTGGCAAAACTCTAGAATGCTTGCCTGTCTGAACTCGAGAGTCTTTCAATGTCCACATTCCAGAACTCTGGATGTCTGAAATATAGAAGCACCAAATGTCTGCATTCTAGAATCGGAATGTGGCAGAATTCTAGAATGCACAGCACAGCGGAATTTTAAAGTCCTAAAATGCCTGCTATTCGGAAGTCAAGGTGTCTGACATCCAGAATGTTACTAAGTCAGCATTCTACCGTTCTGAGAGATTCTCGGTTCTAGAATCAATGGATGGCAGAGTTCTGGAATGTCAGGGTGTTCAAACTCAAGAATACTTGCGTGTCTGAACTCGAGAGTCATTCAATGTCCACATTCCGCATCACAGGGTGTCTGAATTCCAGAAGCACCAAATGTCTGCATTCTAGAATCGGAATGTGGCGGAATTCTAGAATGCACAGCACGGCGGAATTCGAAAGTCCTAAAATGCCTGCTATCCGGAAGTTAAGGTGTCTGAAATCCGGAATGCTACCACGTCAGAATTATACCATTCTGAAAGATTCTGGGATCTAGAATCAATGGACGGCTGAGTTCCAGAATGTCAGGGTTTCCAATCTCTAGAATCCTTGCATGTCTGAACTCGAGAGTCAATCAATATCCACATTCCAGGACTCTGGATGTCTGAAATATAGAAGCACCAAATGTCTGCATTCTAGAATCGGAATGTGGTAGAATTCTAGAATGCACAGCATGACAGAATTCTAAAGTCCTAAAATGCCTGCTATTCGGAAGTTAAGGTGTCTGACATCCAGAATGTTACTAGGTCAGCATTCTACCGTTCTGAGAGATTCTGGGTTCTAGAATCAATGGACGGCAGAGTTCTGGAATGTCAGGGTGTCCAAACTCTAGAATCCTTCCGTGTCTGAACTCGAGAGTCATTCAATGTCCACATTCCAGAACTCTGGATGTCTGAATTATAGAAGCACCAAATGTCTGCATTCTTGAATCGGAATGTGGCGGAATTCTAGAATGCACAGCACGGCAGAATTCTAAAGTCCTAAAATGCCTGCTATCCGGAAGTTAAGGTGTCTGAAATCCGGAATGCTACCACGTCAGAATTATACCATTCTGAAAGATTCTGGGATCTAGAATCAATGGACGGCTGAGTTTCAGAATGTCAGGGTGGCAAAATTCTAGAATCCTTGTGTGTCTGAACTCGAGAGTCATTCAATATCCACATTCCAGAACTCTGGATGTCTGAATTATAGAAGCACCAAATGTCTGCATTCTAGAATCGGAATGTGGCGGAATTCTAGAATGCACAGCACGGCGGAATTCTAAAGCCCTAAAATGCCTGCTATCCGGAAGTTAATGTGTCTGACATCAAGAGTGCTACCAAGTCAGAATTATAACTTTCTGAAAGATTCTGGGATCTAGAATCAATGGACGGCTGAGTTCCAGAATGTCAGGGTGGCAAAACTCTAGAATCCTTGCCTGTCTGAACTCGAGAGTCATTCAATGTCCACATTCCAGAACTCTGGATGTCTGAAATATAGAAGCACCAAATGTCTGCATTCTAGAATCGGAATGTGGCGGATTGTAGAATGCACAGCACGGCGGAATTTTAAAGTCCTAAAATGCCTGCTATACGGAAGTCAAGGTGTCTGACATCCAGAATGTTACTAAGACAGCATTCTACCGTTCTGAGAAATTCTGGTTTCTAGAATCAATGGATGGCAGAGTTCTGGAATGTCAGGGTGTTCAAACTCAAGAATACTTGCGTGTCTGAACTCGAGAGTCATTCAATGTCCACATTCCGCATCACAGGGTGTCTGAATTCCAGAAGCACCAAATGTCTGCATTCTAGAATCGGAATGTGGCAGAATTCTAGAATGCACAGCACGGCGGAATTCTAAAGTCCTAAAATGCCTGCTATCCGGAAGTTAAGGTGTCTGAAATCCAGAATGCTACCACGTCAGAATTATACCATTCTGAAAGATTCTGGGATCTAGAATCAATGGACGGCTGAGTTCCAGAATGTCAGGGTTTCCAAACTCTAGAATCTTTGCATGTCTGAACTCGAGAGTCATTCAATATCCACATTCCAGGACTCTGGATGTCTGAAATATAGAAGCACCAAATGTCTGCATTCTAGAATCGGAATGTGGCAGAATTGTAGAATGCACAGCACGACAGAATTCTAAAGTCCTAAAATGCCTGCTATTCGGAAGTTAAGGTGTCTGACATCCAGAATGTTACTAGGTCAGCATTCTACCGTTCTGAGAGATTTTGGGTTCTAGAATCAATGGACGGCAGAGTTCTGGAATGTCAGGGTGTCCAAACTCTAGAATCCTTCCGTGTCTGAACTCGAGAGTCATTCAATGTCCACATTCCAGAACTCTGGATGTCTGAATTCTAGAAGCACCAAATGTCTGCATTCTAGAATCGGAATGTGGCGGAATTCTAGAATGCACAGCACAGCGGAATTCGAATGTCCTAAAATGCCTGCTATCCGGAAGTTAAGGTGTCTGACATCCAGAATGCTACCACGTCAGAATTATACCATTCTGAAACATTCTGGGATCTAGAATCAATGGACGGCTGAGTTCCAGAATGTCAGGGTGGCAAAACTCTAGAATCCTTGCGTGTCTGAACTCGAGAGTCATTCAGGGTCCACATTCCAGAACTCTGGATGTCTGAATTATAGAAGCACCAAATGTCTGCTTTCTAGAATCGGAATGTGGCGGAATTCTAGAATGCACAGCACGGCGGAATTCTAAAGTCCTAAAATGCCTCCTATCCGGAAGTTAATGTGTCTGACATCAAGAATGCTACCACGTCAGAATTATACCATTCTGAAACATTCTGTGATCTAGAATCAATGGACGGCTGAGTTCCAGAATGTCAGTGTGGCAAAACTCTAGAATCCTTGCGTGTCTGAACTCGAGAGTCATTCAATGTCCACATTCCAGAACTCTGGATGTCTGAATTATAGAAGCACCAAATGTCTGCATTCTAGAATCGGAATATGGCGGAATTCTAGAATGCACAGCACGGCGGAATTCTAAAGTCCTAAAGTGCCTGCTATCCGGAAGTTAAGGTGTCTGACATCAAGAATGCTACCAAGTCAGAATTATACCATTCTGAAAGATTCTGGGATCTAGAATCAATGGACGGCTGAGTTCCAGAATGTCATGGTGGCAAAATTCTAGAATCCTTGTGTGTCTGAACTCGAGAGTCATTCAATGTCCACATTCCAGAACTCTGGATGTCTGAATTATAGAAGCACCAAATGTCTGCATTCTAGAATCGGAATGTGGCGGAATACTAGAATGCACAGCACGGCGGAATTCTAAAGCCCTAAAATGCTTGCTATCCAGAAGTTAAGGTGTCTGATATCAAGAGTGCTACCAAGTCAGAATTATAACATTCTGAAAGATTCTGGGGTCTAGAATCAATGGACGGCTGAGTTCCAGAATGTCAGGGTGGCAAAACTCTAGAATCCTTGCCTGTCTGAACTCGAGAGTCATTCAATGTCCACATTCCAGAACTCTGGATGTCTGAAATATAGAAGCACCAAATGTCTGCATTCTAGAATCGGAATGTGGTGGAATTGTAGAATGCACAGCACGGCGGAATTTTAAAGTCCTAAAATGCCTGCTATACGGAAGTCAAGGTGTCTGACCTCCAGAATGTTACTAAGTCAGCATTCTACCGTTCTGAGAAATTCTGGGTTCTAGAATCAATGGATGGCAGAGTTCTGGAATGTCAGGGTGTTCAAACTCAAGAATACCTGCGTGTCTGAACTCGAGAGTCATTCAATGTCCACATTCCGCATCACAGGGTGTCTGAATTCCAGAAGCACCAAATGTCTGCATTCTAGAATCGGAATGTGGCGGAATTCTAGAATGCACAGCACGGCGGAATTCGAAAGTCCTAAAATGCCTGCTATCCGGAAGTTAAGGTGTCTGAAATCCAGAATGCTACCACGTCACAATTATACCATTCTGAAAGATTCTGGGATCTAGAATCAATGGACGGCTGAGTTCCAGAATGTCAGGGATTCCAAACTCTAGAATCCTTGCGTGTCTGAACTCGAGAGTCATTCAATGTCCACATTCCAGAACTCTGAATGTCTGAATTATAGAAGCACCAAATGTCTGCATTCTAGAATCGGAATGTGGCGGAATTCTAGAATGCACAGCACGGCGGAATTCGAAAGTCCTAAAATGCCTGCTATCTGGAAGTTAAGGTGTCTGACATCCAGAATTCTACCACGTCAGATTTATACCATTCTGAAACTTTCTGGGATCTAGAATCAATGGATGGCTGAGTTCCAGAATGTCAGGGTGGAAAAACTCTAGAATCCTGGCGTGTCTGAACTCGAGAGTCATTCAATGTCCACATTCCAGAACTCTGGATATCTGAATTATAGAAGCAACAAATGTCTGCATTCTAGAATCGGAATGTGGCGGAATTCTAGAATGCACAGCACGGCGGAATTCTAAAGTCCTAAAATGCCTGCTATCCGGAAGTTAAGGTGTCTGACATCAAGAATGCTACCACGTCAGAATTATACCTTTCTGAAACATTCTGGGATCTAGAATCAATGGACGGCTGAGTTCCAGAATGTCAGGCTGGCAAAACTCTAGAATACTTGCGTGTCTGAACTCGAGAGTCATTCAATGTCCACATTCCAGAACTCTGGATGTCTGAATTATAGAAGCACCAAATGTCTGCATTCTAGAATCGGAATGTGGCGGAATTCTAGAATGCACAGCACGGCGGAATTCTAAAGTCCTAAAATGCCTGCTATCCGGAAGTTAAGGTGTCTGACATCAAGAATGCTACCAAGTCAGAATTATACCATTCTGAAAGATTCTGGGATCTAGAATCAATGGACGGCTGAGTTCCAGAATGTCAGGGTGGAAAAATTCTAGAATCCTTGTGTGTCTGAACTCGAGAGTCATTCAATGTCCACATTCCAGAACTCTGGATGTCTGAATTATAGAAGCACCAAATGTCTGCATTCTAGAATCGGAATGTGGTAGAATTCTAGAATGCACAGCACGACAGAATTCTAAAGTTCCAAAATGCCTGCTATTCGGAAGTTAAGGTGTCTGACATCCAGAATGTTACTAGGTCAGCATTCTACCGTTCTGAGAGATTCTGGGTTCTAGAATCAATAGACGGCAGAGTTCTGGAATGTCAGGGTGTCCAAACTCTAGAATCCTTCCGTGTCTGAACTCGTGAGTCATTCAATGTTCACATTCCGGATAACAGGGTGTCTGAATTCCAGAAGCACCAAATGTCTGCATTCTAGAATCGGAATGTGGCGGAATTCTAGAATGCACAGCACGGCGGAATTCTAAAGTCCTAAAATGCCTGCTATCGGGAAGTTAAGGTGTCTGAAATCCAGAATGCTACCACGTCAGAATTATACCATTCTGAAAGATTCTGGGATCTAGAATCAATGGACGGCTGAGTTCCAGAATGTCAGGGTGTCAAAACTCTAGAATCCTTGTGTGTCTGAACTCGAGAGTCATTCAATGTCCACATTCCAGAACTCTGGATATCTGAATTATAGAAGCACCAAATGTCTGCATTCTTGAATCGGAATGTGGCGGAATTCTAGAATGCACAGCAAGGCGAAACTCTAAAATCCTAAAATGCCTGCTATCCGGAAGTTAAGGTGTCTGACATCAAGAATGCTACCAAGTTAGAATTATACCATTCTGAAAGATTCTGGGATCTAGAATCAATGGACGGCTGAGTTCCAGAATATCAGGGTGGTAAAACTCTAGAATCCTGGCGTGTCTGAACTCGAGACTCATTCAATGTCCACATTCCAGAACTCTGGATGTCTGAATTATAGAAGCACCAAATGTCTGCATTCTAGAATCGGAATGTGGCGGAATTCTAGAATGCACAGCACGGCGGAATTCTAAAGTCCTAATATGCCAACTAGCCGAAAGTTAAGGTGTCTGATAACCGGTATGTTCCTAGGTCAGCATTCTACCGTTCTGAGAGATTCTGGGTTCTAGAATCAATGCACGGCAGAGATCTGGAATGTCAGGGTGTCCAAACTCTAGAATACTTGCATGTCTGAACTCGAGAGTCATTCAATGTCCACATTCCGGATCACAGGGTGTCTGAATTCCAGAAGCAGTAAATGTCTGCATTCTAGAATCGGAATGTGGTAGAATTCTAGAATGCACAGCACGGTAGAATTCTAAAGTCCTAAAATGCCTGCTATCCGGAAGTTAAGATGTCTGACATCCAGAGTGGTACCACATCAGAATTATACCATTCTGAAACATTCTGGGATCTAGAATCAATGGACGGGTGAGTTCCAGAATGTCAGGGTGGCAAAACTCTAGAATCCTGGCATGTCTGAACTCGAGAGTCATTCAATGTCCACATTCCAGAACTCTGGATGTCTGAATTATAGAAGAACCAAATGTCTGCATTCTAGAATCGGAATGTGGCGGAATTCTAGAATGCACAGCACGGCGGATTTCTAAAATCCTAAAATGCCTGCTATCCGGAAGTTAAGGTGTCTGACATCCAGAATGTTACTAGGTCAGCCTTCTACCGTTCTGAGAGATTCTGGGTTCTAAAATCAATGGACGGCAGAGTTCTGGAATGTCAGGGTGTCAAAACTCTAGAATCCTTCCGTGTCTGAACTCGTGAGTCATTCAATGTCCACATTCCGGATCACAGGGTGTCTGAATTCCAGAAGCACCAAATGTCTGCATTGTAGAATCGGAATGTGGCGGAATTCTAGAATGCACAGCACGGCAGAATTCTGAAGTCCTAAAATGCCTGATATTCGGAAGCTAAGGAGTCTGATATCCAGAATGTTACTAGGTCAGCATTCTACCGTTCTGAGAGATTCTGGGTTCTAGAATCAGTGGACGGCAGGGTTCTGGAATGTCCGGGTGTCCAAACTCTAGAATCCTTCAGTGTTTGAACTCGAGAGTCATTCAATATCCATATTCCGGTCACAGGGTGACTGAATTCCAGAAGCACCAAATGTCTGCATTCTAGAATCGGAATGTGGCGGAATTCTAGAATGCACAGCACGGCGGAATTCGAAAGTCCTAAAATGCCTGCTATCCGGAAGTTAAGGTGTCTGACATCAAGAATGCTACCACGTCAGAATTATACCATTCTGAAAGATTCTGGGATCTAGAATCAATGGACGGCTGAGTTCCAGAATGTCAGGTTGGCAAAACTCTAGAATCCTGGCGTGTCTGAACTCGAGAGTCATTCAATGTCCACATTCCAGAACTATGGATGTCTGAATTATAGAAGCACCAAATGTCTGCATTCTAGAATCGGAATGTGGCGGAATTCTAGAATGCACAGCACGGCGGAATTCTAAAGTCCTAAAATGCCTGCTATCCGGAGGTTAAGGAGTCTGACATCAAGAATGCTACCAAGTCAGAATTATAACATTCTGAAAGATTCTGGGATCTAGAATCAATGGACGGCTGAGTTCCAGAATGTCAGGGTGGCAAAACTCTAGAATCCTGGCGTGTCTGAACTCGAGAGTCATTCAATGTCCACATTCCAGAACTCTGGATGTCTGAATTATAGAAGCACCAAATGTCTGCATTCTAGAATCGGAATGTGGCGGAATTCTAGAATGCACAGCACGGCGGAATTCTAAAGTCCTAAAATGCCTGCTATCCGGAAGTTAAGGTGTCTGACATCAAGAATGCTACCACCTCAGAATTATACCATTCTGAAACATTCTGGGATCTAGAATCAATGGACGGCTGAGTTCCGGAATGTCAGGGTGGCATACTCTAGAATCCTTGCGTGTCTGAACTCGAGAGTCATTCAATGTCCACATTCCAGAACTCTGGATGTCTGAATTATAGAAGCACCAAATGTCTGCATTCTAGAATCGGAATGTGGCGGAATTCTAGAATGCACAGCACGGCGGAATTCTAAAGTCCTAAAATGCCTGCTATCTGGAAGTTAACGTGTCTGACATCCAGAATGCTACCAAGTTAGAATTATACCATTCTGAAAGATTCTGGGATCTAGAATCAATGGACGGCTGAGTTCCAGAATGTCAGGGTGGCAAAATTCTAGAATCCTTGTGTGTCTGAACTCGAGAGTCATTCAATGTCCACATTCCAGAACTCTGGATGTCTGAATTATAGAAGCACCAAATGTCTGCATTCTAGAATCGGAATGTGGCGGAATTCTAGAATGCACAGCACGGCGGAATTTTAATGTCCTAAAATGCCTGCTATACGGAAGTCAAGGTGTCTGACATCCAGAATGTTACTAAGTCAGCATTCTACCGTTCTGAGAAATTCTGGGTTCTAGAATCAATGGATGGCAGAGTTCTGGAATGTCAGGTTGTTCAAACTCAAGAATACTTGCGTGTCTGAAGTCGAGAGTCATTCAATGTCCACATTCCGCATCACAGGGTGTCTGAATTCCAGAAGCACCAAATGTCTGCATTCTAGAATCGGAATGTGGCAGAATTCTAGAATGCACAGCACGGCGGAATTCGAAAGTCCTAAAATGCCTGCTATCCGGAAGTTAAGGTGTCTAACATCCAGAATGCTACCACGTCAGAATTATACCATTCTGAAAGATTCTGGGATCTAGAATCAATGGATGGCTGAGTTCCAGAATGCCAGGGTTTCCAAACTCTAGAATCCTTGCATGTCTGAACTCGAGAGTCATTCAATATCCACATTCCAGGACTCTGGATGTCTGAAATATAGAAGCACCAAATGTCTGCATTCTAGAATCGGAATGTGGCGGAATTCTAGAATGCACAGCACGACAGAATTCTAAAGTCCCAAAATGCCTGCTCTTCGGAAGTTAAAGTGTCTGACATCCAGAATGTTACTAGGTCAGCATTCTACCGTTCTGAGAGATTCTGGGTTCTAGAATCAATGGACGGCAGAGTTCTGGAATGTCAGTGTGTCCAAACTCTAGAATCCTTCCGTGTCTGAACTCGTGAGTGATTCAATGTCCACATTCCGGATCACAGGGTGTCTGAATTACAGAAGCACCAAATGTCTGCATTGTAGAATCGGAATGTGGCGGAATTCTAGAATGCACAGCACGGCGGAATTCGAAAGTCCTAAAATGCCTGCTATCGGGTAGTTAAGGTGTCTGACATCCAGAATGCTACCACGTCAGAATTATACCATTCTGAAAGATTCTGGGATCAAGAATCAAAGGACGGCTTTGTTCCAGAATGTCAGGGTGGCAAAACTCTAGAATCCTTGCGTGTCTGAACTCGAGAGTCATTCAATGTCCACATTCCAGAACTCTGGATGTCTGAAATATAGAAGCACCAAATGTCTGCATTCTAGAATCGGAATGTGGCGGATTGTAGAATGCACAGCACGGCGGAATTTTAAAGTCCTAAAATGCCTGCTATACGGAAGTCAAGGTGTCTGACATCCAGAATGTTACTAAGACAGCATTCTACCGTTCTGAGAAATTCTGGTTTCTAGAATCAATGGATGGCAGAGTTCTGGAATGTCAGGGTGTTCAAACTCAAGAATACTTGCGTGTCTGAACTCGAGAGTCATTCAATGTCCACATTCCGCATCAGAGGGTGTCTGAATTCCAGAAGCACCAAATGTCTGCATTCTAGAATCGGAATGTGGCGGAATTCTAGAATGCACAGCACGGCGGAATTCGAATGTCCTAAAATGCCTGCTATCCGGAAGTTAAGGTGTCTGAAATCCAGAATGCTACCACGTCAGAATCATACCATTCTGAAAGATTCTGGGATCTAGAATCAATGGACGGCTGAGTTCCAGAATGTCAGGGTTTCCAAACTCTAGAATCCTTGCATGTCTGAACTCGAGAGTCATTCAATATCCACATTCCAGGACTCTGGATGTCTGAAATATAGAAGCACCAAATGTCTGCATTCTAGAATCGGAATGTGGCGGAATTGTAGAATGCACAGCACGACAGAATTCTAAAGTCCTAAAATGCCTGCTATTCGGAAGTTAAGTTGTCTGACATCCAGAATGTTACTAGGTCAGCATTCTACCATTCTGAGAGATTCTGGGTTCTAGAATCAATGGACGGCAGAGTTCTGGAATGTCAGGGTGTCCAAACTCTAGAATCCTTCCGTGTCTGAACTCGAGAGTCATTCAATGTCCACATTCCAGAACTCTGGATGTCTGAATTATAGAAGCACCAAATGTCTGCATTCTAGAATCGGAATGTGGCGGAATTCTAGAATGCACAGCACGGCGGAATTCTAAAGTCCTAAAATAGCTGCTATCCGGAAGTTAAGGTGTCTGACATCAAGAATGCTACCAAGTCAGAATTATTCCATTCTGAAAGATTCTGGGATCTAGAATCAATGGACGGCTGAGTTCCAGAATGTCAGGGTGGGAAAACTCTAGAATGCTTGCCTGTCTGAACTCGAGAGTCTTTCAATGTCCACATTCCAGAACTATGGATGTCTGAAATATAGAAGCACCAAATGTCTGCATTCTAGAATCGGAATGTTGCGGAATTCTAGAATGCACAGCATGGCGGAATTTTAAAGTCCTAAAATGCCTGCTATCCGGAAGTTAATGTGTCTGACATCAAGAATGCTACCACGTCAGAATTATACCATTCTGAAACATTCTGTGATCTAGAATCAATGGACGGCTGAGTTCCAGAATGTCAGTGTGGCAAAACTCTAGAATCCTTGCGTGTCTGAACTCGAGAGTCATTCAATGTCCACATTCCAGAACTCTGGATGTCTGAATTATAGAAGCACCAAATGTCTGCATTCTAGAATCGGAATGTGGCGGAATTCTAGAATGCACAGCACGGCGGAATTCTAAAGTCCTAAAATGCCTGCTATCCGGAAGTTAAGGTGTCTGACATCAAGAATGCTACCAAGTCAGAATTATACCATTCTGAAAGATTCTGGGATCTAGAATCAATGGACGGCTGAGTTCCAGAATGTCATGGTGGCAAAATTCTAGAATCCTTGTGTGTCTGAACTCGAGAGTCATTCAATGTCCACATTCCAGAACTCTGGATGTCTGAATTATACAAGCACCAAATGTCTGCATTCAAGAATCGGAATGTGGCGGAATACTAGAATGCACAGCACGGCGGAATTCTAAAGCCCTAAAATGCTTGCTATCCGGAAGTTAAGGTGTCTGATATCAAGAGTGCTACCAAGTCAGAATTATAACATTCTGTAAGATTCTGGGGTCTAGAATCAATGGACGGCTGAGTTCCAGAATGTCAGGTTGGCAAAACTCTAGAATCCTTGCCTGTCTGAACTCGAGAGTCATTCAATGTCCACATTCCAGAGCTCTGGATGTCTGAAATATAGAAGCACCAAATGTCTGCATTCTAGAATCGGAATGTGGTGGAATTGTAGAATGCACAGCACGGCGGAATTTTAAAGTCCTAAAATGCCTGCTATACGGAAGTCAAGGTGTCTGACCTCCAGAATGTTACTAAGACAGCATTCTACCGTTCTGAGAAATTCTGGGTTCTAGAATCAATGGATGGCAGAGTTATGGAATATCAGGGTGTTCAAACTCAAGAATACTTGCGTGTCTGAACTCGAGAGTCATTCAATGTCCACATTCCGCATCACAGGGTGTCTGAATTCCAGAAGCACCAAATGTCTGCATTCTAGAATCGGAATGTGGCGGAATTCTAGAATGCACAGCACGGCGGAATTCTAAAGTCCTAAAATGCCTGCTATCCGGAAGTTAAGGTGTTTGACATCAAGAATGCTACCAAGTCAGAATTATACCATTCTGAAAGATTCTGGGATCTAGAATCAATGGACGGCTGAGTTCCAGAATGTCAGGGTGGCAAAACTCTAGAATGCTTGCCTGTCTGAACTCGAGAGTCTTTCAATGTCCACATTCCAGAACTCTGGATGTCTGAAATATAGAAGCACCAAATGTCTGCATTCTAGAATCGGAATGTGGCAGAATTCTAGAATGCAGAGCACAGCGGAATTTTAAAGTCCTAAAATGCCTGCTATTCGGAAGTCAAGGTGTCTGACATCCAGAATGTTACTAAGTCAGCATTCTACCGTTCTGAGAGATTCTCGGTTCTAGAATCAATGGATGGCAGAGTTCTGGAATGTCAGGGTGTTCAAACTCAAGAATACTTGCCTGTCTGAACTCGAGAGTCATTCAATGTCCACATTCCGCATCACAGGGTGTCTGAATTCCAGAAGCACCAAATGTCTGCATTCTAGAATCGGAATGTGGCGGAATTCTAGAGTGCACAGCACGGCGGAATTCGAAAGTCCTAAAATGCCTGCTATCCGGAAGTTAAGGTGTCTGAAATCCGGAATGCTACCACGTCAGAATTATACCATTCTGAAAGATTCTGGGATCTAGAATCAATGGACGGCTGAGTTCCAGAATGTCAGGGTTTCCAATCTCTAGAATCCTTGCATGTCTGAACTCGAGAGTCAATCAATATCCTCATTCCAGGACTCTGGATGTCTGAAATATAGAAGCACCAAATGTCTGCATTCTAGAATCGGAATGTGGCGGAATTGTAGAATGCACAGCACGACAGAATTCTAAAGTCCTAAAATGCCTGCTATTCGTAAGTTAAGGTGTCTGACATCCAGAATGTTACTAGGTCAGCATTCTACCGTTCTGAGAGATTCTGGGTTCTAGAATCAATGGACGGCAGAGTTCTGGAATGTCAGGGTGTCCAAACTCTAGAATCCTTCCGTGTCTGAACTCGAGAGTCATTCAATGTCCACATTCCAGAACTCTGGATGTCTGAATTATAGAAGCACCAAATGTCTGCATTCTAGAATCGGAATGTGGCGGAATTCTAGAATGCACAGCACGGCGGAATTCTAAAGTCCTAAAATAGCTTCTATCCGGAAGTTAAGTTGTCTGACATCAAGAATGCTACCAAGTCAGAATTATTCCATTCTGAAAGATTCTGGGATCTAGAATCAATGGACGGCTGAGTTCCAGAATGTCAGGGTGGCAAAACTCTAGAATGCTTGCCTGTCTGAACTCGAGAGTCTTTCAATGTCCACATTCCAGAACTCTGGATGTCTGAAATATAGAAGCACCAAATGTCTGCATTCTTGAATCGGAATGTGGCGGAATTCTAGAATGCACAGCACGGCAGAATTCTAAAGTCCTAAAATGCCTGCTATCCGGAAGTTAAGGTGTCTGACATCAAGAATGCTACCAAGTCAGCATTATACGATTCTGAAAGATTCTGGGATCTAGAATCAATGGACGGCTGAGTTTCAGAATGTCAGGGTGGCAAAATTCTAGAATCATTGCGTGTCTGAACTCGAGAGTCATTCAATGTCCACATTCCAGAACTCTGGATGTCTGAATTATAGAAGCACCAAATGTCTGCATTCTAGAATCGGAATGTTGCGGAATTCTAGAATGCACAGCATGGCGGAATTTTAAAGTCCTAAAATGCCTGCTATACGGAAGTCAAGGTGTCTGACCTCCAGAATGTTACTAAGTCAGCATTCTACCTTTCTGAGAAATTCTGGGTTCAAGAATCAATGGATGGCAGAGTTCTGGAATGTCAGGGTGTTCAAACTCAAGAATACTTGCGTGTCTGAACTCGAGAGACATTCAATGTCCACATTCCGCATCACAGGGTGTCTGAATTCCAGAAGCACCAAATGTCTGCATTCTAGAATCGGAATGTGGCGGAATTCTAGAATGCACAGCACGGCGGAATTCGAATGTCCTAAAATGCCTGCTATCCGGAAGTTAAGGTGTCTGAAATCCAGAATGCTACCACGTCAGAATTATACCATTCTGAAAGATTCTGGGATCTAGAATCAATGGACGGCTGAGTTCCAGAATGTCAGGGTTTCCAATCTCTAGAATCCTTGCATGTCTGAACTCGAGAGTCATTCAATATCCACATTCCAGGACTCTGGATGTCTGAAATATAGAAGCACCAAATGTCTGCATTCTAGAATCGGAATGTGGTAGAATTCTAGAATGCACAGCACGACAGAATTCTAAAGTCCTAAAATGCCTGCTATTCGGAAGTTAAGGTGTCTGACATCCAGAATGTTACTAGGTCAGCATTCTACTGTTCTGAGAGATTCTGGGTTCTAGAATCAATGGACGGCAGAGTTCTGGAATGTCAGGGTGTCCAAACTCTAGAATCCTTCCGTGTCTGAACTCGAGAGTCCTTCAATGTCCACATTCCAGATCTCTGGATGTCTGAATTATAGAAGCACCAAATGTATGCATTCTAGAATCGGAATGTGGCGGAATTCTAGAATGCACAGCACGGCGGAATTCTAAAGTCCCAAAATGCCTGCTATCCGGAAATTAAGGTGTCTGACATCAAGAATGCTACCAAGTCAGAATTATACCATTCTAAAAGATTCTGGGATCTAGAATCAATGGACGGCTGAGTTCCAGAATGTCAGGGTGGCAAAACTCTAGAATCCTTGCGTGTCTGAACTCGAGAGTCATTCAATGTCCACATTCCAGAACTCTGGATGTGTGAAATATAGAAGCACCAAATGTCTGCATTCTAGAATCGGAATGTGGCGGAATTCTAGAATGCACAGCACGGAGGAATTCTAAAGTCCTAAAATGCCTGCTATTCGGAAGTTAAGGTGTCTGACATCCAGAATGTTACTAGGTCAGCATTCTACCGTTCTGAGAGATTCTGGGTTCTAGAATCAATGGACGGCAGAGATCTGGAATGTCAGGGTGTCCAAACTCTAGAATCCTTGCGTGTCTGAACTCGAGAGTCATTCAATGTCCACATTCCGGATCACAGGGTGTCTGAATTCCAGAAGCACCAAATGTCTGCATTCTAGAATTGGAATGTGGTGGAATTATAGAATGCACAGCACGGCGGAATTCTAAAGACCTAAAATGCCTGCTATCCGGAAGTTAAGGTGTCTGACATCCAGAATGGTACCACATCAGAATTATACCATTCTGAAACATTCTGGGATCTAGAATCAATGGACGGCCGAGTTCCAGAATGTCAGGGTGGCAAAACTCTAGAATCCTTGCGTGTCTGAACTCGAGAGTCATTCAATGTCCACATTCCAGAACTCTGGATGTCTGAATTATAGAAGCACCAAATGTCTGCATTCTAGAATCGGAATGTGGCGGAATTCTAGAATTCACAGCACGGCGGAATTCTAAAGTCCTAAAATGCCTGCTATCCGGAAGTTAACGTGTCTGACATCAAGAATGCTACCAAGTCAGAATTATAACATTCTGAAACATTCTGGGATCTAGAATCAATGGACGGCTGAGTTCCAGAATGTGAGGGTGTCAAAACTCTAGAATCCTGGCGGGTCTGAACTTGAGAGTCATTCAATGTCCACATTCCAGAACTCTGGATGTCTGAAATATAGAAGCACCAAATGTCTGCATTCTAGAATCGGAATGTGGCGGAATTCTAGAATGCACAGCACAGCGGAATTTTAAAGTCCTAAAATGCCTGCTATACTGAAGTCAAGGTGTCTGACATCCAGAATGTTACTAAGTCAGCATTCTACCGTTCTGAGAAATTCTCGGTTCTATAATCAATGGATGGCAGAGTTCTGGAATGTCAGGGTGTTCAAACTCAAGAATACTTGCGTGTCTGAACTCGAGAGTCATTCAATGTCCACATTCCGCATCACAGGGTGTCTGAATTCTAGAAGCACCAAATGTCTGCATTCTAGAATCGGAATGTGGCGGAATTCTAGAATGCACAGCACAGCGGAATTCGAATGTCCTAAAATGCCTGCTATCCGGAAGTTAAGTTGTCTGACATCCAGAATGCTACCACGTCAGAATTATACCATTCTGAAACATTCTGGGATCTAGAATCAATGGACGGCTGAGTTCCAGAATGTCAGGGTGGCAAAACTCTAGAATCCTTGCGTGTCTGAACTCGAGAGTCATTCAGTGTCCACATTCCAGAACTCTGGATGTCTGAATTATAGAAGCACCAAATGTCTGCTTTCTAGAATCGGAATGTGGCGGAATTCTAGAATGCACAGCACGGCGGAAATCTAAAGTCTTAAATGCCTGCTATCCGGAAGTTAATGTGTCTGACATCAAGAATGCTACCACGTCAGAATTATACCATTCTGAAACATTCTGTGATCTAGAATCAATGGACGGCTGAGTTCCAGAATGTCAGTGTGGCAAAACTCTAGAATCCTTGCGTGTCTGAACTCGAGAGTCATTCAATGTCCAAATTCCAGAACTCTGGATGTCTGAATTATCGAAGCACCAAATGTCTGCATTCTAGAATCGGAATATGGCGGAATTCTAGAATGCACAGCACGGCGGAATTCTAAAGTCCTAAAATGCCTGCTATCCGGAAGTTAAGGTGTCTGACATCAAGAATGCTACCAAGTCAGAATTATACCATTCTGAAAGATTCTGGGATCTAGAATCAATGGACGGCTGAGTTCCAGAATGTCATGGTGGCAAAATTCTAGAATCCTTGTGTGTCTGAACTCGAGAGTCATTCAATGTCCACATTCCAGAACTCTGGATGTCTGAATTATAGAAGCACCAAATGTCTGCATTCTGGAATCGGAATGTGGCGGAATACTAGAATGCACAGCACGGCGGAATTCTAAAGCCCTAAAATGCTTGCTATCCGGAAGTTAAGGTGTCTGATATCAAGAGTGCTACCAAGTCAGAATTATAACATTCTGAAAGATTCTGGGGTCTAGAATCAATGGACGGCTGAGTTCCAGAATGTCAGGGTGGCAAAACTCTAGAATCCTTGCCTGTCTGAACTCGAGAGTCATTCAATGTCCACATTCCAGAGCTCTGGATGTCTGAAATATAGAAGCACCAAATGTCTGCATTCTAGAATCGGAATGTGGTGGAATTGTAGAATGCACAGCACGGCGGAATTTTAAAGTCCTAAAATGCCTGCTATACGGAAGTCAAGGTGTCTGACCTCCAGAATGTTACTAAGTCAGCATGCTACCGTTCTGAGAAATTCTGGGTTCTAGAATCAATGGATGGCAGAGTTCTGGAATGTCAGGGTGTTCAAACTCAAGAATACCTGCGTGTCTGAACTCGAGAGTCATTCAATGTCCACATTCCGCATCACAGGGTGTCTGAATTCCAGAAGCACCAAATGTCTGCATTCTAGAATCGGAATGTGGCGGAATTCTAGAATGCACAGCACGGCGGAATTCGAAAGTCCTAAAATGCCTGCTATCCGGAAGTTAAGGTTTCTGAAATCCAGAATGCTACCACGTCAAAATTATACCATTCTGAAAGATTTTGGGATCTAGAATCAATGGACGGCTGAGTTCCAGAATGTCAGGGTTTCCAAACTCTAGAATCCTTGCATGTCTGAACTCGAGAGTCATTCAATATCCACATTCCAGGACTCTGGATGTCTGAAATATAGAAGCACCAAATGTCTGCATTCTAGAATCGGAATGTGGCGTAATTGTAGAATGCACAGCACGACAGAATTCTAAAGTCCTAAAATGCCTGCTATTCGGAAGTTAAGGTGTCTGACATCCAGAATGTTACTAGGTCAGCATTCTACCGTTCTGAGAGATTCTGGGTTCTAGAATCAATGGACGGCAGAGTTCTGGAATGTCAGGGTGTCCAAACTCTAGAATCCTTCCATGTCTGAACTCGAGAGTCATTCAATGTCCACATTCAAGAACTCTGGATGTCTGAATTATAGAAGCACCAAATGTCTGCATTCTAGAATCGGAATGTGGCGGAATTCTAGAATGCACAGCACGGCGGAATTCTAAAGTCCTAAAATGCCTGCTATCCGGAAGTTAAGGTGTCTGACATCAAGAATGCTACCAAGTCAGAATTATACCATTCTGAAAGATTCTGGGATCTAGAATCAATGGACGGCTGAGTTCCAGAATGTCAGGGTGGCAAAACTCTGGAATGCTTGCCTGTCTGAACTCGAGAGTCTTTCAATGTCCACATTCCAGAACTCTGGATGTCTGAATTATAGAAGCACCAAATGTCTGCATTCTAGAATCGGAATGTGGCGGAATACTAGAATGCACAGCACGGCGGAATTCTAAAGCCCTAAAATGCCTGCTATCCGGAAGTTAAGGTGTCTGACATCAAGAGTGCTACCAAGTCAGAATTATAACATTCTGAAAGATTCTGGGATCTAGAATCAATGGACGGCTGAGTTCCAGAATGTCAGGGTGGCAAAACTCTAGAATCCTTGCCTGTCTGAACTCGAGAGTCATTCAATGTCCACATTCCAGAACTCTGGATGTCTGAAATATAGAAGCACCAAATGTCTGCATTCTAGAATCGGAATGTGGCGGAATTGTAGAATGCACAGCACGGAGGAATTTTAAAGTCCTAAAATGCCTGCTATACGGAAGTCAAGGTGTCTGACCTCCAGAATGTTACTAAGACAGCATTCTACCGTTCTGAGAAATTCTGGGTTCTAGAATCAATGGATGGCAGAGTTCTGGAATGTCAGGGTGTTCAAACTCAAGAATACTTGCGTGTCTGAACTCGAGAGTCATTCAATGTCCACATTCCGCATCACAGGGTGTCTGAATTCCAGAAGCACCAAATGTCTGCATTCTAGAATCGGAATGTGGCGGAATTCTAGAATGCACAGCACGGCGGAATTCTAAAGTCCTAAAATGCCTGCTATCCGGAAGTTAAGGTGTCTGACATCAAGAATGCTACCAAGTCAGAATTATACCATTCTGAAAGATTCTGGGATCTAGAATCAATGGACGGCTGAGTTCCAGAATGTCAGGGTGGCAAAACTCTAGAATGCTTGCCTGTCTGAACTCGAGAGTCTTTCAATGTCCACATTCCAGAACTCTGGATGTCTGAAATATAGAAGCACCAAATGTCTGCATTCTAGAATCGGAATGTGGCAGAATTCTAGAATGCACAGCACAGCGGAATTTTAAAGTCCTAAAATGCCTGCTATTCGGAAGTCAAGGTGTCTGACATCCAGAATGTTACTAAGTCAGCATTCTACCGTTCTGAGAGATTCTCGGTTCTAGAATCAATGGATGGCAGAGTTCTGGAATGTCAGGGTGTTCAAACTCAAGAATACTTGCGTGTCTGAACTCGAGAGTCATTCAATGTCCACATTCCGCATCACAGGGTGTCTGAATTCCAGAAGCACCAAATGTCTGCATTCTAGAATCGGAATGTGGCGGAATTCTAGAATGCACAGCACGGCGGAATTCGAAAGTCCTAAAATGCCTGCTATCCGGAAGTTAAGGTGTCTGAAATCCGGAATGCTACCACGTCAGAATTATACCATTCTGAAAGATTCTGGGATCTAGAATCAATGGACGGCTGAGTTCCAGAATGTCAGGGTTTCCAATCTCTAGAATCCTTGCATGTCTGAACTCGAGAGTCAATCAATATCCACATTCCAGGACTCTGGATGTCTGAAATATAGAAGCACCAAATGTCTGCATTCTAGAATCGGAATGTGGTAGAATTCTAGAATGCACAGCATGACAGAATTCTAAAGTCCTAAAATGCCTGCTATTCGGAAGTTAAGGTGTCTGACATCCAGAATGTTACTAGGTCAGCATTCTACCGTTCTGAGAGATTCTGGGTTCTAGAATCAATGGACGGCAGAGTTCTGGAATGTCAGGGTGTCCAAACTCTAGAATCCTTCCGTGTCTGAACTCGAGAGTCATTCAATGTCCACATTCCAGAACTCTGGATGTCTGAATTATAGAAGCACCAAATGTCTGCATTCTTGAATCGGAATGTGGCGGAATTCTAGAATGCACAGCACGGCAGAATTCTAAAGTCCTAAAATGCCTGCTATCCGGAAGTTAAGGTGTCTGAAATCCGGAATGCTACCACGTCAGAATTATACCATTCTGAAAGATTCTGGGATCTAGAATCAATGGACGGCTGAGTTTCAGAATGTCAGGGTGGCAAAATTCTAGAATCCTTGTGTGTCTGAACTCGAGAGTCATTCAATATCCACATTCCAGAACTCTGGATGTCTGAATTATAGAAGCACCAAATGTCTGCATTCTAGAATCGGAATGTGGCGGAATTCTAGAATGCACAGCACGGCGGAATTCTAAAGCCCTAAAATGCCTGCTATCCGGAAGTTAATGTGTCTGACATCAAGAGTGCTACCAAGTCAGAATTACAACTTTCTGAAAGATTCTGGGATCTAGAATCAATGGACGGCTGAGTTCCAGAATGTCAGGGTGGCAAAACTCTAGAATCCTTGCCTGTCTGAACTCGAGAGTCATTCAATGTCCACATTCCAGAACTCTGGATGTCTGAAATATAGAAGCACCAAATGTCTGCATTCTAGAATCGGAATGTGGCGGATTGTAGAATGCACAGCACGGCGGAATTTTAAAGTCCTAAAATGCCTGCTATACGGAAGTCAAGGTGTCTGACATCCAGAATGTTACTAAGACAGCATTCTACCTTTCTGAGAAATTCTGGTTTCTAGAATCAATGGATGGCAGAGTTCTGGAATGTCAGGGTGTTCAAACTCAAGAATACTTGCGTGTCTGAACTCGAGAGTCATTCAATGTCCACATTCCGCATCACAGGGTGTCTGAATTCCAGAAGCACCAAATGTCTGCATTCTAGAATCGGAATGTGGCAGAATTCTAGAATGCACAGCACGGCGGAATTCTAAAGTCCTAAAATGCCTGCTATCCGGAAGTTAAGGTGTCTGAAATCCAGAATGCTACCACGTCAGAATTATACCATTCTGAAAGATTCTGGGATCTAGAATCAATGGACGGCTGAGTTCCAGAATGTCAGGGTTTCCAAACTCTAGAATCCTTGCATGTCTGAACTCGAGAGTCATTCAATATCCACATTCCAGGACTCTGGATGTCTGAAATATAGAAGCACCAAATGTCTGCATTCTAGAATCGGAATGTGGCGGAATTGTAGAATGCACAGCACGACAGAATGCTAAAGTCCTAAAATGCCTGCTATTCGGAAGTTAAGGTGTCTGACATCCAGAATGTTACTAGGTCAGCATTCTACCATTCTGAGAGATTTTGGGTTCTAGAATCAATGGACGGCAGAGTTCTGGAATGTCAGGGTGTCCAAACTCTAGAATCCTTCCGTGTCTGAACTCGAGAGTCATTCAATGTCCACATTCCAGAACTCTGGATGTCTGAATTCTAGAAGCACCAAATGTCTGCATTCTAGAATCGGAATGTGGCGGAATTCTAGAATGCACAGCACAGCGGAATTCGAATGTCCTAAAATGCCTGCTATCCGGAAGTTAAGGTGTCTGACATCCAGAATGCTACCACGTCAGAATTATACCATTCTGAAACATTCTGGGATCTAGAATCAATGGACGGCTGAGTTCCAGAATGTCAGGGTGGCAAAACTCTAGAATCCTTGCGTGTCTGAACTCGAGAGTCATTCAGGGTCCACATTCCAGAACTCTGGATGTCTGAATTATAGAAGCACCAAATGTCTGCTTTCTAGAATCGGAATGTGGCGGAATTCTAGAATGCACAGCACGGCGGAATTCTAAAGTCCTAAAATGCCTCCTATCCGGAAGTTAATGTGTCTGACATCAAGAATGCTACCACGTCAGAATTATACCATTTTGAAACATTCTGTGATCTAGAATCAATGGACGGCTGAGTTCCAGAATGTCAGTGTGGCAAAACTCTAGAATCCTTGCGTGTCTGATCTCGAGAGTCATTCAATATCCACATTCCAGAACTCTGGATGTCTGAATTATAGAAGCACCAAATGTCTGCATTCTAGAATCGGAATATGGCGGAATTCTAGAATGCACAGCACGGCGGAATTCTAAAGTCCTAAAATGCCTGCTATCCGGAAGTTAAGGTGTCTGACATCAAGAATGCTACCAAGTCAGAATTATACCATTCTGAAAGATTCTGGGATCTAGAATCAATGGACGGCTGAGTTCCAGAATGTCATGGTGGCAAAATTCTAGAATCCTTGTGTGTCTGAACTCGAGAGTCATTCAATGTCCACATTCCAGAACTCTGGATGTCTGAATTATAGAAGCACCAAATGTCTGCATTCTAGAATCGGAATGTGGCGGAATACTAGAATGCACAGCACGGCGGAATTCTAAAGCCCTAAAATGCTTGCTATCCAGAAGTTAAGGTGTCTGATATCAAGAGTGCTACCAAGTCAGAATTATAACATTCTGAAAGATTCTGGGGTCTAGAATCAATGGACGGCTGAGTTCCAGAATGTCAGGGTGGCAAAACTCTAGAATCCTTGCCTGTCTGAACTCGAGAGTCATTCAATGTCCACATTCCAGAACTCTGGATGTCTGAAATATAGAAGCACCAAATGTCTGCATTCTAGAATCGGAATGTGGTGGAATTGTAGAATGCACAGCACGGCGGAATTTTAAAGTCCTAAAATGCCTGCTATACGGAAGTCAAGGTGTCTGACCTCCAGAATGTTACTAAGTCAGCATTCTACCGTTCTGAGAAATTCTGGGTTCTAGAATCAATGGATGGCAGAGTTCTGGAATGTCAGGGTGTTCAAACTCAAGAATACCTGCGTGTCTGAACTCGAGAGTCATTCAATGTCCACATTCCGCATCACAGGGTGTCTGAATTCCAGAAGCACCAAATGTCTGCATTCTAGAATCGGAATGTGGCGGAATTCTAGAATGCACAGCACGGCGGAATTCGAAAGTCCTAAAATGCCTGCTATCCGGAAGTTAAGGTGTCTGAAATCCAGAATGCTACCACGTCACAATTATACCATTCTGAAAGATTCTGGGATCTAGAATCAATGGACGGCTGAGTTCCAGAATGTCAGGGTTTCCAAACTCTAGAATCCTTGCATGTCTGAACTCGAGAGTCATTCAATATCCACATTCCAGGACTCTGGATGTCTGAAATATAGAAGCACCAAATGTCTGCATTCTAGAATCGGAATGTGGCGGAATTGTAGAATGCACAGCACGACAGAATTCTAAAGTCCTAAAATGCCTGCTATTCGGAAGTTAAGGTGTCTGACATCCAGAATGTTACTAGGTCAGCATTCTACCGTTCTGAGAGATTCTGGGTTCTAGAATCAATGGACGGCAGAGTTCTGGAATGTCAGGGTGTCCAAACTCTAGAATCCTTCCATGTCTGAACTCGAGAGTCATTCAATGTCCACATTCAAGAACTCTGGATGTCTGAATTATAGAAGCACCAAATGTCTGCATTCTAGAATCGGAATGTGGCGGAATTCTAGAATGCACAGCACGGCGGAATTCTAAAGTCCTAAAATGCCTGCTATCCGGAAGTTAAGGTGTCTGACATCAAGAATGCTACCAAGTCAGAATTATACCATTCTGAAAGATTCTGGGATCTAGAATCAATGGACGGCTGAGTTCCAGAATGTCAGGGTGGCAAAACTCTGGAATGCTTGCCTGTCTGAACTCGAGAGTCTTTCAATGTCCACATTCCAGAACTCTGGATGTCTGAATTATAGAAGCACCAAATGTCTGCATTCTAGAATCGGAATGTGGCGGAATACTAGAATGCACAGCACGGCGGAATTCTAAAGCCCTAAAATGCCTGCTATCCGGAAGTTAAGGTGTCTGACATCAAGAGTGCTACCAAGTCAGAATTATAACATTCTGAAAGATTCTGGGATCTAGAATCAATGGACGGCTGAGTTCCAGAATGTCAGGGTGGAAAAACTCTAGAATCCTTGCCTGTCTGAACTCGAGAGTCATTCAATGTCCACATTCCAGAACTCTGGATGTCTGAAATATAGAAGCACCAAATGTCTGCATTCTAGAATCGGAATGTGGCGGAATTGTAGAATGCACAGCACGGAGGAATTTTAAAGTCCTAAAATGCCTGCTATACGGAAGTCAAGGTGTCTGACCTCCAGAATGTTACTAAGTCAGCATTCTACCGTTCTGAGAAATTCTGGGTTCTAGAATCAATGGATGGCAGAGTTCTGGAATGTCAGGGTGTTCAAACTCAAGAATACCTGCGTGTCTGAACTCGAGAGTCATTCAATGTCCACATTCCGCATCACAGGGTGTCTGAATTCCAGAAGCACCAAATGTCTGCATTCTAGAATCGGAATGTGGCGGAATTCTAGAATGCACAGCACGGCGGAATTCGAAAGTCCTAAAATGCCTGCTATCCGGAAGTTAAGGTGTCTGAAATCCAGAATGCTACCACGTCACAATTATACCATTCTGAAAGATTCTGGGATCTAGAATCAATGGACGGCTGAGTTCCAGAATGTCACGTTGGGAAAACTCTAGAATCCTTGCATGTCTGAACTCGAGAGTCATTCAATATCCACATTCCAGGACTCTGGATGTCTGAAATATAGAAGCACCAAATGTCTGCATTCTAGAATCGGAATGTGGCGGAATTGTAGAATGCACAGCACGACAGAATTCTAAAGTCCTAAAATGCCTGCTATTCGGAAGTTAAGGTGTCTGACATCCAGAATGTTACTAGGTCAGCATTCTAACGTTCTGAGAGATTCTGGGTTCTAGAATCAATGGACGGCAGAGTTCTGGAATGTCAGGGTGTCCAAACTCTAGAATCCTTCCGTGTCTGAACTCGAGAGTCATTCAATGTCCACATTCCAGAACTCTGGATGTCTGAATTATAGAAGCACCAAATGTCTGCATTCTAGAATCGGAATGTGGCGGAATTCTAGAATGCACAGCACGGCGGAATTCTAAAGTCCTAAAATGCCTGCTATCCGGAAGTTAAGGTGTCTGACATCAAGAATGCTACCAAGTCAGAATTATACCATTCTGAAAGATTCTGGGATCTAGAATCAATGGACGGCTGAGTTCCAGAATGTCAGGGTGGCAAAACTCTGGAATGCTTGCCTGTCTGAACTCGAGAGTCTTTCAATGTCCACATTCCAGAACTCTGGATGTCTGAAATATAGAAGCACCAAATGTCTGCATTCTGGAATCGGAATGTGGCAGAATTCTAGAATGCACAGCAAGGCGGAATTTTAAAGTCCTAAAATGCCTGCTATTCGGAAGTCAAGGTGTCTGACATCCAGAATGTTACTAAGTCAGCATTCTACCGTTCTGAGAGATTCTGGGTTCTAGAATCAATGGATGGCAGAGTTCTGGAATGTCAGGGTGTTCAAACTCCAGAATACTTGCGTGTCTGAACTCGAGAGTCATTCAATGTCCCCATTCCGCATCACAGGGTGTCTGAATTCCAGAAGCACCAAATGTCTGCATTCTAGAATCGGAATGTGGCGGAATTCTAGAATGCACAGCACGGCGGAATTCGAAAGTCCTAAAATGCCTGCTATCCGGAAGTTAAGGTGTCTGAAATCCGGAATGCTACCACGTCAGAATTATACCATTCTGAAAGATTCTGGGATCTAGAATCAATGGACGGCTGAGTTCCAGAATGTCAGGGTTTCCAATCTCTAGAATCCTTGCATGTCTGAACTCGAGAGTCAATCAATATCCACATTCCAGGACTCTGGATGACTGAAATATAGAAGCACCAAATGTCTGCATTCTAGAATCGGAATGTGTTAGAATTCTAGAATGCACAGCACGACAGAATTCTAAAGTCCTAAAATGCCTGCTATTCGGAAGTTAAGGTGTCTGACATCCAGAATGTTACTAGGTCAACATTCTACCGTTCTGAGAGATTCTGGGTTCTAGAATCAATGGACGGCAGAGTTCTGGAATGTCAGGGTGTCCAAACTCTAGAATCCTTCCGTGTCTGAACTCGAGAGTCATTCAATGTCCACATTCCAGAACTCTGGATGTCTGAATTATAGAAGCACCAAATGTCTGCATTCTTGAATCGGAATGTGACGGAATTCTAGAATGCACAGCACGGCAGAATTCTAAAGTCCTAAAATGCCTGCTATCCGGAAGTTAAGGTGTCTGACATCAAGAATGCTACCAAGTCAGAATTATACCATTCTGAAAGATTCTGGGATCTAGAATCAATGGACGGCTGAGTTTCAGAATGTCAGGGTGGCAAAATTCTAGAATCCTTGTGTGTCTGAACTCGAGAGTCATTCAATATCCACATTCCAGAACTCTGGATGTCTGAATTATAGAAGCACCAAATGTCTGCATTCTAGAATCGGAATGTGGCGGAATACTAGAATGCACAGCACGGCGGAATTCTAAAGCCCTAAAATGCCTGCTATCCGGAAGTAAAGGTGTCTGACATCAAGAGTGCTACCAAGTCAGAATTATAACATTCTGAAAGATTCTGGGATCTAGAATCAATGGACGGCTGAGTTCCAGAATGTCAGGGTGGCAAAACTCTAGAATCCTTGCCTGTCTGAACTCGAGAGTCATTCAATGTCCACATTCCAGAACTCTGGATGTCTGAAATATAGAAGCACCAAATGTCTGCATTCTAGAATCGGAATGTGGCGGAATTGTAGAATGCACAGCACGGAGGAATTTTAAAGTCCTAAAATGCCTGCTATACGGAAGTCACGGTGTCTGACCTCCAGAATGTTACTAAGACAGCATTCTACCGTTCTGAGAAATTCTGGGTTCTAGAATCAATGGATGGCAGAGTTCTGGAATATCAGGGTGTTCAAACACAAGAATACTTGCGTGTCTGAACTCGAGAGTCATTCAATGTCCACATTCCGCATCACAGGGTGTCTGAATTCCAGAAGCACCAAATGTCTGCATTCTAGAATCGGAATGTGGCGGAATTCTAGAATGCACAGCACGGCGGAATTCTAAAGTCCTAAAATGCCTGCTATCCGGAAGTTAAGGTGTCTGACATCAAGAATGCTACCAAGTCAGAATTATACGATTCTGAAGGATTCTGGGATCTAGAGTCAATGGACGGCTGAGTTTCAGAATGTCAGGGTGGCAAAATTCTAGAATCCTTGTGTGTCTGAACTCGAGAGTCATTCAATATCCACATTCCAGAACTCTGGATGTCTGAATTATAGAAGCACCAAATGTCTGCATTCTAGTATCGGAATGTGGCGGAATACTAGAATGCACAGCACGGCGGAATTCTAAAGCCCTAAAATGCCTGCTATCCGGAAGTTAATATGTCTGACATCAAGAGTGCTACCAAGTCAGAATTATAACTTTCTGAAAGATTCTGGGATCTAGAATCAATGGACGGCTGAGTTCCAGAATGTCAGGGTGGCAAAACTCTAGAGTCCTTGCGTGTCTGAACTCGAGAGTCATTCAATGTCCACATTCCAGAACTCTGGATGTCTGAAATATAGAAGCACCAAATGTCTGCATTCTAGAATCGGAATGTGGCGGATTGTAGAATGCACAGCACGGCGGAATTTTAAAGTCCTAAAATGCCTGCTATACGGAAGTCAAGGTGTCTGACATCCAGAATGTTACTAAGACAGCATTCTACCGTTCTGAGAAATTCTGGTTTCTAGAATCAATGGATGGCAGAGTTCTGGAATGTCAGGGTGTTCAAACAAAAGAATACTTGCGTGTCTGAACTCGAGAGTCATTCAATGTCCACATTCCGCATCACAGGGTGTCTGAATTCCAGAAGCACCAAATGTCTGCATTCTAGAATCGGAATGTGGCGGAATTCTAGAATGCACAGCACGGCGGAATTCGAATGTCCTAAAGTGCCTGCTATCCGGAAGTTAAGGTGTCTGAAATCCAGAATGCTACCCCGTCAGAATTATACCATTCTGAAAGATTCTGGGATCTAGAATCAATGGACGGCTGAGTTCCAGAATGTCAGGGTTTCCAAACTCTAGAATCCTTGCATGTCTGAACTCGAGAGTCATTCAATATCCACATTCCAGGACTCTGGATGTCTGAATTATAGAAGAACCAAATGTCTGCATTCTAGAATCGGAATGTGGCAGAATTCTAGAATGCACAGCACGGCGGAATTCTAAAGTCCTAAAATGCCTACTAGCCGAAACTTAAGGTGTCTGATGACCAGTATGTTACTAGGTCAGCATTCTACCGTTCTGAGAGATTCTGGGTTCTAGAATCAATGGACGGCAGAGATCTGGAATGTCAGGGTTTCCAAACTCTAGAATCCTTGCGTGTCTGAACTCGAGAGTCATTCAATGACCACATTCCGGATCACAGGGTGTCTGAATTCCAGAAGCACCAAAAGTCTGCATTCTAGAATGGGAATGTGGTGGAATTCTAGAATGCACAGCACGGCGGAATTCTAAAGTCCTAAAATGACTGCTATACGGAAGTCAAGGTGTCTGACATCCAGAATGTTACTAAGTCAGCATTCTACCGTTCTGAGAGATTCTGGGTTCTAGAATCAATGGATGGCAGAGTTCTGGAATGTCAGGGTGTTCAAACTCAAGAATACCTGCGTGTCTGAAATCGAGAGTCATTCAATGTCCACATTCCGCATCACAGGGTGTCTGAATTCCAGAAGCACCAAATGTCTGCATTCTAGAATCGGAATGTGGCGGAATTCTAGAATGTACAGCACGGCGGAATTCGAAAGTCCTAAAATGCCTGCTATCCGGAAGTTAAGGTGTCTGACATCCAGAATGCTACCACGTCAGAATTATACCATTCTGAAAGATTCTGGGATCTAGAATCAATGGACGGCTGAGTTCCAGAATGTCAGGGTGGCAAAACTCTAGAATCCTGGCGTGTCTGAACTCGAGAGTCATTCAATGTCCACATTCCAGAACTCTGGATGTCTGAATTATAGAAGCACCAAATGTCTGCATTCAAGAATCGGAATGTGGCGGAATTCTAGAATGCACAGCACGGCGGAATTCTAAAGTCCTAAAATGCCTGCTATCCGGAAGTTAAGGTGTCTGACATGAAGAATGCTACCACGTCAGAATTATACCATTCTGAAACATTCTGGGATCTAGAATCAATGGACGGCTAAGTTCCAGAATGTCAGGGTGGCAAAACTCTAGAATCCTTGCCTGTCTGAACTCGAGAGTCATTCAAAGTCCACATTCCAGAACTCTGGATGTCTAATTATAGAAGCACCAAATGTCTGCATTCTAGAATCGGAATGTCGCGGAATTCTAGAATGCACAGCACGGCGGAATTCGAAAGTCCTAAAATGCCTGCTATCCGGAAGTTAAGGTGTCTGACCTCCAGAATGCTACCACGTCAGAATTATACCATTCTGAAACATTCTGGGATCTAGAATCAATGGACGGCTGAGTTCCAGAATGTCAGGGTGTCAATACTCTAGAATCCTTGCGTGTCTGAACTCGAGAGTCATTCAATGTCCACATTCCAGAACTCTGGATGTCTGAATTATAGAAGCACCAAATGTCTGCATTCTAGAATCGGAATGTGGCGGAATTCTAGAATGCACAGCATGGCGGAATTCTAAAGTCCTAAAATGCCTACTAGCCGAAAGTTAAGGTGTCTGATGACCAGTATGTTACTAGGTCAGCATTCTACCGTTCTGAGAGATTCTGGGTTCTAGAATCAATGGACGGCAGAGATCTGGAATGTCAGGGTGTCCAAACTCTAGAATCCTTGCGTGTCTGAACTCGAGAGTCATTCAATGTCCACATTCCGGATCACAGGGTGTCTGAATTCCAGAAGCACCAAATGTCTGCGTTCTAGAATCGGAATGTGGCGGAATTCTAGAATGCACAGCACATCAGAATTTTAAAGTCCTAAAATGCCTGCTATACGGAAGTCAAGGTGTCTTACATCCAGAATGTTACTAAGTCAGCATTCTACCGTTCTGAGAGATTCTGGGTTCTAGAATCAATGGATGGCAGAGTTCTGGAATGTCAGGGTGTTCAAACTCAAGAATACTTGCGTGTCTGAACTCGAGAATCATTCAATGTCCACATTCCGCATCACAGGGTGTCTGAATTCCAGAAGCACCAAATGTCTGCATTCTAGAATTGGAATGTGGCGGAATTCTAGAATGGACAGCACGGCGGAATTTGAAAGTCCTAAAATCCCTGCTATCCGGAAGCTAAGGTGTCTGACATCCAGAATGCTACCACGTCAGAATTGTACCATTCTGATAGATTCTGGGATCTAGAATCAATGGATGGCTGAGTTCCAGAATGTCAGGTTGGGAAAACTCTAGAATCATTGCGTGTCTGAACTCGAGAGTCATTCAATGTCCACATTCCAGAACTCTGGATGTCTGAATTATGGAAGCACCAAATGTCTGCATTCTAGAATCGGAACGTGGCGGAATTCTAGAATGCAGAGCACCGCGCCAATTCTAAAGTCCTAAAATGCCTGCTATCCGGAAGTTAATGTGTCTGACATCAACAAGGCTACCGAGTCAGAATTATACCATTCTGAAAGATTCTGGGATCTAGAATCAATGGTCGGCTGAGTTCCAGAATGTCAGGGTGGCAAAATTCTAGAATCCTTGTGTGTCTGAACTCGAGAGTCATTCAATGTCCACATTCCAGAACTCTGGATGTCTGAATTATAGAAGCACCAAATGTCTGCATTCTAGAATCGGAATGTGGCGGAATTCTAGAACGCACAGCACGGCGGAATTCTAAAGTCCTAAAATGCCTGCTATCGGGAAGTTAAGGTGTCTGACATCAAGAATGCTACCAAGTAAGAATTATACCATTCTGAATGATTCTGGGATCTAGAATCAATGGACAGCTGAGTTCCAGAATGTCAGGGTGGCAAAACTCTAGAATCCTTGCGTGTCTGAACTCGAGAGTCATTCAATGTCCACATTCCAGAACTCTGGATGTCTGAATTATAGAAGCACCAAATGTCTGCATTCTAGAATCGGAATGTGGCGGAATTCTAGAATGCACAGCACGGCGGAATTCGAAAGTCCTAAAATGCCTGCTATCCGGAAGCTAAGGTGTCTGACATCCAGAATACTACCACGTCAGAATTATACCATTCTGAAAGATTCTGGGATCTAGAATCAATGGACGGCTGAGTTCCAGAATGTCAGGTTGGGAAAACTCTAGAATCATTGCGTGTCTGAACTCGAGAGTCATTCAATGTCCACATTCCAGAACTCTAGATGTCTGAATTATAGAAGCACCAAATGTCTGCATTCTATAATCGGAACGTGGCGGAATTCTAGAATGCACAGCACCGCGCCAATTCTAAAGTCCTAAAATGCCTGCTATCCGGAAGTTAATGTGTCTGACATCAACAAGGCTACCGGGTCAGAATTATACCATTCTGAAAGATTCTGGGATCTAGAATCAATGGACAGCTGAGTTCCAGAATGTCAGGGTGGCAAAACTCTAGAATCCTTGCATGTCTGAACTCGAGAGTCATTCAATTTCCATATTCCGGGTCACAGGGTGACTGAATTCCAGAAGCACCAAATGTCTGCATTCTAGAATCGGAATGTGGCGGAATTCTAGAATGCACAGCACGACAGAATTCTAAAGTCCTAAAATGCCTGCTATTCGGAAGTTAAGGTGTCTGACATCCAGAATGTTACTAGGTCAGCATTCTACCGTTCTGAGAGATTTTGGGTTCTAGAATCAATGGACGGCAGAGTTCTGGAATGTCAGGGTGTCCAAACTCTAGAATCCTTCCGTGTCTGAACTCGAGAGTCATTCAATGTCCACATTCCAGAACTCTGGATGTCTGAATTCTAGAAGCACCAAATGTCTGCATTCTAGAATCGGAATGTGGCGGAATTCTAGAATGCACAGCACAGCGGAATTCGAATGTCCTAAAATGCCTGCTATCCGGAAGTTAAGGTGTCTGACATCCAGAATGCTACCACGTCAGAATTATACCATTCTGAAACATTCTGGGATCTAGAATCAATGGACGGCTGAGTTCCAGAATGTCAGGGTGGCAAAACTCTAGAATCCTTGCGTGTCTGAACTCGAGAGTCATTCAGGGTCCACATTCCAGAACTCTGGATGTCTGAATTATAGAAGCACCAAATGTCTGCTTTCTAGAATCGGAATGTGGCGGAATTCTAGAATGCACAGCACGGCGGAATTCTAAAGTCCTAAAATGCCTCCTATCCGGAAGTTAATGTGTCTGACATCAAGAATGCTACCACGTCAGAATTATACCATTTTGAAACATTCTGTGATCTAGAATCAATGGACGGCTGAGTTCCAGAATGTCAGTGTGGCAAAACTCTAGAATCCTTGCGTGTCTGAACTCGAGAGTCATTCAATGTCCACATTCCAGAACTCTGGATGTCTGAATTATAGAAGCACCAAATGTCTGCATTCTAGAATCGGAATATGGCGGAATTCTAGAATGCACAGCACGGCGGAATTCTAAAGTCCTAAAATGCCTGCTATCCGGAAGTTAAGGTGTCTGACATCAAGAATGCTACCAAGTCAGAATTATACCATTCTGAAAGATTCTGGGATCTAGAATCAATGGACGGCTGAGTTCCAGAATGTCAGGGTGGCAAAATTCTAGAATCCTTGTGTGTCTGAACTCGAGAGTCATTCAATGTCCACATTCCAGAACTCTGGATGTCTGAATTATAGAAGCACCAAATGTCTGCATTCTAGAATCGGAATGTGGCGGAATACTAGAATGCACAGCACGGCGGAATTCTAAAGCCCTAAAATGCTTGCTATCCAGAAGTTAAGGTGTCTGATATCAAGAGTGCTACCAAGTCAGAATTATAACATTCTGAAAGATTCTGGGGTCTAGAATCAATGGACGGCTGAGTTCCAGAATGTCAGGGTGGCAAAACTCTAGAATCCTTGCCTGTCTGAACTCGAGAGTCATTCAATGTCCACATTCCAGAACTCTGGATGTCTGAAATATAGAAGCACCAAATGTCTGCATTCTAGAATCGGAATGTGGTGGAATTGTAGAATGCACAGCACGGCGGAATTTTAAAGTCCTAAAATGCCTGCTATACGGAAGTCAAGGTGTCTGACCTCCAGAATGTTACTAAGTCAGCATTCTACCGTTCTGAGAAATTCTGGGTTCTAGAATCAATGGATGGCAGAGTTCTGGAATGTCAGGGTGTTCAAACTCAAGAATACCTGCGTGTCTGAACTCGAGAGTCATTCAATGTCCACATTCCGCATCACAGGGTGTCTGAATTCCAGAAGCACCAAATGTCTGCATTCTAGAATCGGAATGTGGCGGAATTCTAGAATGCACAGCACGGCGGAATTCGAAAGTCCTAAAATGCCTGCTATCCGGAAGTTAAGGTGTCTGAAATCCAGAATGCTACCACGTCACAATTATACCATTCTGAAAGATTCTGGGATCTAGAATCAATGGACGGCTGAGTTCCAGAATGTCAGGGTTTCCAAACTCTAGAATCCTTGCATGTCTGAACTCGAGAGTCATTCAATATCCACATTCCAGGACTCTGGATGTCTGAAATATAGAAGCACCAAATGTCTGCATTCTAGAATCGGAATGTGGCGGAATTGTAGAATGCACAGCACGACAGAATTCTAAAGTCCTAAAATGCCTGCTATTCGGAAGTTAAGGTGTCTGACATCCAGAATGTTACTAGGTCAGCATTCTACCGTTCTGAGAGATTCTGGGTTCTAGAATCAATGGACGGCAGAGTTCTGGAATGTCAGGGTGTCCAAACTCTAGAATCCTTCCATGTCTGAACTCGAGAGTCATTCAATGTCCACATTCAAGAACTCTGGATGTCTGAATTATAGAAGCACCAAATGTCTGCATTCTAGAATCGGAATGTGGCGGAATTCTAGAATGCACAGCACGGCGGAATTCTAAAGTCCTAAAATGCCTGCTATCCGGAAGTTAAGGTGTCTGACATCAAGAATGCTACCAAGTCAGAATTATACCATTCTGAAAGATTCTGGGATCTAGAATCAATGGACGGCTGAGTTCCAGAATGTCAGGGTGGCAAAACTCTGGAATGCTTGCCTGTCTGAACTCGAGAGTCTTTCAATGTCCACATTCCAGAACTCTGGATGTCTGAATTATAGAAGCACCAAATGTCTGCATTCTAGAATCGGAATGTGGCGGAATACTAGAATGCACAGCACGGCGGAATTCTAAAGCCCTAAAATGCCTGCTATCCGGAAGTTAAGGTGTCTGACATCAAGAGTGCTACCAAGTCAGAATTATAACATTCTGAAAGATTCTGGGATCTAGAATCAATGGACGGCTGAGTTCCAGAATGTCAGGGTGGAAAAACTCTAGAATCCTTGCCTGTCTGAACTCGAGAGTCATTCAATGTCCACATTCCAGAACTCTGGATGTCTGAAATATAGAAGCACCAAATGTCTGCATTCTAGAATCGGAATGTGGCGGAATTGTAGAATGCACAGCACGGAGGAATTTTAAAGTCCTAAAATGCCTGCTATACGGAAGTCAAGGTGTCTGACCTCCAGAATGTTACTAAGTCAGCATTCTACCGTTCTGAGAAATTCTGGGTTCTAGAATCAATGGATGGCAGAGTTCTGGAATGTCAGGGTGTTCAAACTCAAGAATACCTGCGTGTCTGAACTCGAGAGTCATTCAATGTCCACATTCCGCATCACAGGGTGTCTGAATTCCAGAAGCACCAAATGTCTGCATTCTAGAATCGGAATGTGGCGGAATTCTAGAACGCACAGCACGGCGGAATTCTAAAGTCCTAAAATGCCTGCTATCCGGAAGTTAAAGTGTCTGACATCAAGAATGCTACCAAGTAAGAATTATACCATTCTGAATGATTCTGGGATCTAGAATCAATGGACAGCTGAGTTCCAGAATGTCAGGGTGGCAAAACTCTAGAATCCTTGCGTGTCTGAACTCGAGAGTCATTCAATGTCCACATTCCAGAACTCTGGATGTCTGAATTATAGAAGCACCAAATGTCTGCATTCTAGAATCGGAATGTGGCGGAATTCTAGAATGCACAGCACGGCGGAATTCGAAAGTCCTAAAATGCCTGCTATCCGGAAGCTAAGGTGTCTGACATCCAGAATACTACCACGTCAGAATTATACCATTCTGAAAGATTCTGGGATCTAGAATCAATGGACGGCTGAGTTCCAGAATGTCAGGTTGGGAAAACTCTAGAATCATTGCGTGTCTGAACTCGAGAGTCATTCAATGTCCACATTCCAGAACTCTAGATGTCTGAATTATAGAAGCACCAAATGTCTGCATTCTATAATCGGAACGTGGCGGAATTCTAGAATGCACAGCACCGCGCCAATTCTAAAGTCCTAAAATGCCTGCTATCCGGAAGTTAATGTGTCTGACATCAACAAGGCTACCGGGTCAGAATTATACCATTCTGAAAGATTCTGGGATCTAGAATCAATGGACAGCTGAGTTCCAGAATGTCAGGGTGGCAAAACTCTAGAATCCTTGCATGTCTGAACTCGAGAGTCATTCAATTTCCATATTCCGGGTCACAGGGTGACTGAATTCCAGAAGCACCAAATGTCTGCATTCTAGAATCGGAATGTGGCGGAATTCTAGAATGCACAGCACGACAGAATTCTAAAGTCCTAAAATGCCTGCTATTCGGAAGTTAAGGTGTCTGACATCCAGAATGTTACTAGGTCAGCATTCTACCGTTCTGAGAGATTTTGTGTTCTAGAATCAATGGACGGCAGAGTTCTGGAATGTCAGGGTGTCCAAACTCTAGAATCCTTCCGTGTCTGAACTCGAGAGTCATTCAATGTCCACATTCCAGAACTCTGGATGTCTGAATTCTAGAAGCACCAAATGTCTGCATTCTAGAATCGGAATGTGGCGGAATTCTAGAATGCACAGCACAGCGGAATTCGAATGTCCTAAAATGCCTGCTATCCGGAAGTTAAGGTGTCTGACATCCAGAATGCTACCACGTCAGAATTATACCATTCTGAAACATTCTGGGATCTAGAATCAATGGACGGCTGAGTTCCAGAATGTCAGGGTGGCAAAACTCTAGAATCCTTGCGTGTCTGAACTCGAGAGTCATTCAGGGTCCACATTCCAGAACTCTGGATGTCTGAATTATAGAAGCACCAAATGTCTGCTTTCTAGAATCGGAATGTGGCGGAATTCTAGAATGCACAGCACGGCGGAATTCTAAAGTCCTAAAATGCCTCCTATCCGGAAGTTAATGTGTCTGACATCAAGAATGCTACCACGTCAGAATTATACCATTTTGAAACATTCTGTGATCTAGAATCAATGGACGACTGAGTTCCAGAATGTCAGTGTGGCAAAACTCTAGAATCCTTGCGTGTCTGAACTCGAGAGTCATTCAATGTCCACATTCCAGAACTCTGGATGTCTGAATTATAGAAGCACCAAATGTCTGCATTCTAGAATCGGAATATGGCGGAATTCTAGAATGCACAGCACGGCGGAATTCTAAAGTCCTAAAATGCCTGCTATCCGGAAGTTAAGGTGTCTGACATCAAGAATGCTACCAAGTCAGAATTATACCATTCTGAAAGATTCTGGGATCTAGAATCAATGGACGGCTGAGTTCCAGAATGTCAGGGTGGCAAAATTCTAGAATCCTTGTGTGTCTGAACTCGAGAGTCATTCAATGTCCACATTCCAGAACTCTGGATGTCTGAATTATAGAAGCACCAAATGTCTGCATTCTAGAATCGGAATGTGGCGGAATACTAGAATGCACAGCACGGCGGAATTCTAAAGCCCTAAAATGCTTGCTATCCAGAAGTTAAGGTGTCTGATATCAAGAGTGCTACCAAGTCAGAATTATAACATTCTGAAAGATTCTGGGGTCTAGAATCAATGGACGGCTGAGTTCCAGAATGTCAGGGTGGCAAAACTCTAGAATCCTTGCCTGTCTGAACTCGAGAGTCATTCAATGTCCACATTCCAGAACTCTGGATGTCTGAAATATAGAAGCACCAAATGTCTGCATTCTAGAATCGGAATGTGGTGGAATTGTAGAATGCACAGCACGGCGGAATTTTAAAGTCCTAAAATGCCTGCTATACGGAAGTCAAGGTGTCTGACCTCCAGAATGTTACTAAGTCAGCATTCTACCGTTCTGAGAAATTCTGGGTTCTAGAATCAATGGATGGCAGAGTTCTGGAATGTCAGGGTGTTCAAACTCAAGAATACCTGCGTGTCTGAACTCGAGAGTCATTCAATGTCCACATTCCGCATCACAGGGTGTCTGAATTCCAGAAGCACCAAATGTCTGCATTCTAGAATCGGAATGTGGCGGAATTCTAGAATGCACAGCACGGCGGAATTCGAAAGTCCTAAAATGCCTGCTATCCGGAAGTTAAGGTGTCTGAAATCCAGAATGCTACCACGTCACAATTATACCATTCTGAAAGATTCTGGGATCTAGAATCAATGGACGGCTGAGTTCCAGAATGTCAGGGTTTCCAAACTCTAGAATCCTTGCATGTCTGAACTCGAGAGTCATTCAATATCCACATTCCAGGACTCTGGATGTCTGAAATATAGAAGCACCAAATGTCTGCATTCTAGAATCGGAATGTGGCGGAATTGTAGAATGCACAGCACGACAGAATTCTAAAGTCCTAAAATGCCTGCTATTCGGAAGTTAAGGTGTCTGACATCCAGAATGTTACTAGGTCAGCATTCTACCGTTCTGAGAGATTCTGGGTTCTAGAATCAATGGACGGCAGAGTTCTGGAATGTCAGGGTGTCCAAACTCTAGAATCCTTCCATGTCTGAACTCGAGAGTCATTCAATGTCCACATTCAAGAACTCTGGATGTCTGAATTATAGAAGCACCAAATGTCTGCATTCTAGAATCGGAATGTGGCGGAATTCTAGAATGCACAGCACGGCGGAATTCTAAAGTCCTAAAATGCCTGCTATCCGGAAGTTAAGGTGTCTGACATCAAGAATGCTACCAAGTCAGAATTATACCATTCTGAAAGATTCTGGGATCTAGAATCAATGGACGGCTGAGTTCCAGAATGTCAGGGTGGCAAAACTCTGGAATGCTTGCCTGTCTGAACTCGAGAGTCTTTCAATGTCCACATTCCAGAACTCTGGATGTCTGAATTATAGAAGCACCAAATGTCTGCATTCTAGAATCGGAATGTGGCGGAATACTAGAATGCACAGCACGGCGGAATTCTAAAGCCCTAAAATGCCTGCTATCCGGAAGTTAAGGTGTCTGACATCAAGAGTGCTACCAAGTCAGAATTATAACATTCTGAAAGATTCTGGGATCTAGAATCAATGGACGGCTGAGTTCCAGAATGTCAGGGTGGAAAAACTCTAGAATCCTTGCCTGTCTGAACTCGAGAGTCATTCAATGTCCACATTCCAGAACTCTGGATGTCTGAAATATTGAAGCACCAAATGTCTGCATTCTAGAATCGGAATGTGGCGGAATTGTAGAATGCACAGCACGGAGGAATTTTAAAGTCCTAAAATGCCTGCTATACGGAAGTCAAGGTGTCTGACCTCCAGAATGTTACTAAGTCAGCATTCTACCGTTCTGAGAAATTCTGGGTTCTAGAATCAATGGATGGCAGAGTTCTGGAATGTCAGGGTGTTCAAACTCAAGAATACCTGCGTGTCTGAACTCGAGAGTCATTCAATGTCCACATTCCGCATCACAGGGTGTCTGAATTCCAGAAGCACCAAATGTCTGCATTCTAGAATCGGAATGTGGCGGAATTCTAGAATGCACAGCACGGCGGAATTCGAAAGTCCTAAAATGCCTGCTATCCGGAAGTTAAGGTGTCTGAAATCCAGAATGCTACCACGTCACAATTATACCATTCTGAAAGATTCTGGGATCTAGAATCAATGGACGGCTGAGTTCCAGAATGTCACGTTGGGAAAACTCTAGAATCCTTGCATGTCTGAACTCGAGAGTCATTCAATATCCACATTCCAGGACTCTGGATGTCTGAAATATAGAAGCACCAAATGTCTGCATTCTAGAATCGGAATGTGGCGGAATTGTAGAATGCACAGCACGACAGAATTCTAAAGTCCTAAAATGCCTGCTATTCGGAAGTTAAGGTGTCTGACATCCAGAATGTTACTAGGTCAGCATTCTACCGTTCTGAGAGATTCTGGGTTCTAGAATCAATGGACGGCAGAGTTCTGGAATGTCAGGGTGTCCAAACTCTAGAATCCTTCCGTGTCTGAACTCGAGAGTCATTCAATGTCCACATTCCAGAACTCTGGATGTCTGAATTATAGAAGCACCAAATGTCTGCATTCTAGAATCGGAATGTGGCGGAATTCTAGAATGCACAGCACGGCGGAATTCTAAAGTCCTAAAATGCCTGCTATCCGGAAGTTAAGGTGTCTGACATCAAGAATGCTACCAAGTCAGAATTATACCATTCTGAAAGATTCTGGGATCTAGAATCAATGGACGGCTGAGTTCCAGAATGTCAGGGTGGCAAAACTCTGGAATGCTTGCCTGTCTGAACTCGAGAGTCTTTCAATGTCCACATTCCAGAACTCTGGATGTCTGAAATATAGAAGCACCAAATGTCTGCATTCTGGAATCGGAATGTGGCAGAATTCTAGAATGCACAGCAAGGCGGAATTTTAAAGTCCTAAAATGCCTGCTATTCGGAAGTCAAGGTGTCTGACATCCAGAATGTTACTAAGTCAGCATTCTACCGTTCTGAGAGATTCTGGGTTCTAGAATCAATGGATGGCAGAGTTCTGGAATGTCAGGGTGTTCAAACTCCAGAATACTTGCGTGTCTGAACTCGAGAGTCATTCAATGTCCCCATTCCGCATCACAGGGTGTCTGAATTCCAGAAGCACCAAATGTCTGCATTCTAGAATCGGAATGTGGCGGAATTCTAGAATGCACAGCACGGCGGAATTCGAAAGTCCTAAAATGCCTGCTATCCGGAAGTTAAGGTGTCTGAAATCCGGAATGCTACCACGTCAGAATTATACCATTCTGAAAGATTCTGGGATCTAGAATCAATGGACGGCTGAGTTCCAGAATGTCAGGGTTTCCAATCTCTAGAATCCTTGCATGTCTGAACTCGAGAGTCAATCAATATCCACATTCCAGGACTCTGGATGACTGAAATATAGAAGCACCAAATGTCTGCATTCTAGAATCGGAATGTGGTAGAATTCTAGAATGCACAGCACGACAGAATTCTAAAGTCCTAAAATGCCTGCTATTCGGAAGTTAAGGTGTCTGACATCCAGAATGTTACTAGGTCAACATTCTACCGTTCTGAGAGATTCTGGGTTCTAGAATCAATGGACGGCAGAGTTCTGGAATGTCAGGGTGTCCAAACTCTAGAATCCTTCCGTGTCTGAACTCGAGAGTCATTCAATGTCCACATTCCAGAACTCTGGATGTCTGAATTATAGAAGCACCAAATGTCTGCATTCTTGAATCGGAATGTGGCGGAATTCTAGAATGCACAGCACGGCAGAATTCTAAAGTCCTAAAATGCCTGCTATCCGGAAGTTAAGGTGTCTGACATCAAGAATGCTACCAAGTCAGAATTATACCATTCTGAAAGATTCTGGGATCTAGAATCAATGGACGGCTGAGTTTCAGAATGTCAGGGTGGCAAAATTCTAGAATCCTTGTGTGTCTGAACTCGAGAGTCATTCAATATCCACATTCCAGAACTCTGGATGTCTGAATTATAGAAGCACCAAATGTCTGCATTCTAGAATCGGAATGTGGCGGAATACTAGAATGCACAGCACGGCGGAATTCTAAAGCCCTAAAATGCCTGCTATCCGGAAGTAAAGGTGTCTGACATCAAGAGTGCTACCAAGTCAGAATTATAACATTCTGAAAGATTCTGGGATCTAGAATCAATGGACGGCTGAGTTCCAGAATGTCAGGGTGGCAAAACTCTAGAATCCTTGCCTGTCTGAACTCGAGAGTCATTCAATGTCCACATTCCAGAACTCTGGATGTCTGAAATATAGAAGCACCAAATGTCTGCATTCTAGAATCGGAATGTGGCGGAATTGTAGAATGCACAGCACGGAGGAATTTTAAAGTCCTAAAATGCCTGCTATACGGAAGTCAAGGTGTCTGACCTCCAGAATGTTACTAAGACAGCATTCTACCGTTCTGAGAAATTCTGGGTTCTAGAATCAATGGATGGCAGAGTTCTGGAATATCAGGGTGTTCAAACACAAGAATACTTGCGTGTCTGAACTCGAGAGTCATTCAATGTCCACATTCCGCATCACAGGGTGTCTGAATTCCAGAAGCACCAAATGTCTGCATTCTAGAATCGGAATGTGGCGGAATTCTAGAATGCACAGCACGGCGGAATTCTAAAGTCCTAAAATGCCTGCTATCCGGAAGTTAAGGTGTCTGACATCAAGAATGCTACCAAGTCAGAATTATACGATTCTGAAGGATTCTGGGATCTAGAGTCAATGGACGGCTGAGTTTCAGAATGTCAGGGTGGCAAAATTCTAGAATCCTTGTGTGTCTGAACTCGAGAGTCATTCAATATCCACATTCCAGAACTCTGGATGTCTGAATTATAGAAGCACCAAATGTCTGCATTCTAGAATCGGAATGTGGCGGAATACTAGAATGCACAGCACGGCGGAATTTTAAAGCCCTAAAATGCCTGCTATCCGGAAGTTAATGTGTCTGACATCAAGAGTGCTACCAAGTCAGAATTATAACTTTCTGAAAGATTCTGGGATCTAGAATCAATGGACGGCTGAGTTCCAGAATGTCAGGGTGGCAAAACTCTAGAGTCCTTGCGTGTCTGAACTCGAGAGTCATTCAATGTCCACATTCCAGAACTCTGGATGTCTGAAATATAGAAGCACCAAATGTCTGCATTCTAGAATCGGAATGTGGCGGATTGTAGAATGCACAGCACGGCGGAATTTTAAAGTCCTAAAATGCCTGCTATACGGAAGTCAAGGTGTCTGACATCCAGAATGTTACTAAGACAGCATTCTACCGTTCTGAGAAATTCTGGTTTCTAGAATCAATGGATGGCAGAGTTCTGGAATGTCAGGGTGTTCAAACAAAAGAATACTTGCGTGTCTGAACTCGAGAGTCATTCAATGTCCACATTCCGCATCACAGGGTGTCTGAATTCCAGAAGCACCAAATGTCTGCATTCTAGAATCGGAATGTGGCGGAATTCTAGAATGCACAGCACGGCGGAATTCGAATGTCCTAAAGTGCCTGCTATCCGGAAGTTAAGGTGTCTGAAATCCAGAATGCTACCCCGTCAGAATTATACCATTCTGAAAGATTCTGGGATCTAGAATCAATGGACGGCTGAGTTCCAGAATGTCAGGGTTTCCAAACTCTAGAATCCTTGCATGTCTGAACTCGAGAGTCATTCAATATCCACATTCCAGGACTCTGGATGTCTGAATTATAGAAGAACCAAATGTCTGCATTCTAGAATCGGAATGTGGCAGAATTCTAGAATGCACAGCACGGCGGAATTCTAAAGTCCTAAAATGCCTACTAGCCGAAACTTAAGGTGTCTGATGACCAGTATGTTACTAGGTCAGCATTCTACCGTTCTGAGAGATTCTGGGTTCTAGAATCAATGGACGGCAGAGATCTGGAATGTCAGGGTTTCCAAACTCTAGAATCCTTGCGTGTCTGAACTCGAGAGTCATTCAATGACCACATTCCGGATCACAGGGTGTCTGAATTCCAGAAGCACCAAAAGTCTGCATTCTAGAATGGGAATGTGGTGGAATTCTAGAATGCACAGCACGGCGGAATTCTAAAGTCCTAAAATGACTGCTATACGGAAGTCAAGGTGTCTGACATCCAGAATGTTACTAAGTCAGCATTCTACCGTTCTGAGAGATTCTGGGTTCTAGAATCAATGGATGGCAGAGTTCTGGAATGTCAGGGTGTTCAAACTCAAGAATACCTGCGTGTCTGAACTCGAGAGTCATTCAATGTCCACATTCCGCATCACAGGGTGTCTGAATTCCAGAAGCACCAAATGTCTGCATTCTAGAATCGGAATGTGGCGGAATTCTAGAATGTACAGCACGGCGGAATTCGAAAGTCCTAAAATGCCTGCTATCCGGAAGTTAAGGTGTCTGACATCCAGAATGCTACCACGTCAGAATTATACCATTCTGAAAGATTCTGGGATCTAGAATCAATGGACGGCTGAGTTCCAGAATGTCAGGGTGGCAAAACTCTAGAATCCTGGCGTGTCTGAACTCGAGAGTCATTCAATGTCCACATTCCAGAACTCTGGATGTCTGAATTATAGAAGCACCAAATGTCTGCATTCAAGAATCGGAATGTGGCGGAATTCTAGAATGCACAGCACGGCGGAATTCGAAAGTCCTAAAATGCCTGCTATCCGGAAGTTAAGGTGTCTGACATGAAGAATGCTACCACGTCAGAATTATACCATTCTGAAACATTCTGGGATCTAGAATCAATGGACGGCTAAGTTCCAGAATGTCAGGGTGGCAAAACTCTAGAATCCTTGCCTGTCTGAACTCGAGAGTCATTCAAAGTCCACATTCCAGAACTCTGGATGTCTAATTATAGAAGCACCAAATGTCTGCATTCTAGAATCGGAATGTGGCGGAATTCTAGAATGCACAGCACGGCGGAATTCGAAAGTCCTAAAATGCCTGCTATCCGGAAGTTAAGGTGTCTGACCTCCAGAATGCTACCACGTCAGAATTATACCATTCTGAAACATTCTGGGATCTAGAATCAATGGACGGCTGAGTTCCAGAATGTCAGGGTGGCAATACTCTAGAATCCTTGCGTGTCTGAACTCGAGAGTCATTCAATGTCCACATTCCAGAACTCTGGATGTCTGAATTATAGAAGCACCAAATGTCTGCATTCTAGAATCGGAATGTGGCGGAATTCTAGAATGCACAGCATGGCGGAATTCTAAAGTCCTAAAATGCCTACTAGCCGAAAGTTAAGGTGTCTGATGACCAGTATGTTACTAGGTCAGCATTCTACCGTTCTGAGAGATTCTGGGTTCTAGAATCAATGGACGGCAGAGATCTGGATTGTCAGGGTGTCCAAACTCTAGAATCCTTGCGTGTCTGAACTCGAGAGTCATTCAATGTCCACATTCCGGATCACAGGGTGTCTGAATTCCAGAAGCACCAAATGTCTGCGTTCTAGAATCGGAATGTGGCGGAATTCTAGAATGCACAGCACGGCAGAATTTGAAAGTCCTAAAATGCCTGCTATCCGGAAGCTAAGGTGTCTGACATCCAGAATGCTACCACGTCAGAATTGTACCATTCTGAAAGATTCTGGGATCTAGAATCAATGGACGGCTGAGTTCCAGAATGCAAGGGTGGCAAAACTCTAGAATACTTGCGTGTCTGAACTCGAGAGTCATTCAATGTCCACATTCCAGGACTCTGGATGTCTGAAATATAGAAGCACCAAATGTCTGCATTCTAGAATCGGAATGTGGCGGAATTCTAGAATGCACAGCACATCAGAATTTTAAAGTCCTAAAATGCCTGCTATACGGAAGTCAAGGTGTCTTACATCCAGAATGTTACTAAGTCAGCATTCTACCGTTCTGAGAGATTCTGGGTTCTAGAATCAATGGATGGCAGAGTTCTGGAATGTCAGGGTGTTCAAACTCAAGAATACTTGCGTGTCTGAACTCGAGAATCATTCAATGTCCACATTCCGCATCACAGGGTGTCTGAATTCCAGAAGCACCAAATGTCTGCATTCTAGAATCGGAATGTGGCGGAATTCTAGAATGCACAGCACGGCGGAATTTGAAAGTCCTAAAATCCCTGCTATCCGGAAGCTAAGGTGTCTGACATCCAGAATGCTACCACGTCAGAATTGTACCATTCTGATAGATTCTGGGATCTAGAATCAATGGATGGCTGAGTTCCAGAATGTCAGGTTGGGAAAACTCTAGAATCATTGCGTGTCTGAACTCGAGAGTCATTCAATGTCCACATTCCAGAACTCTGGATGTCTGAATTATGGAAGCACCAAATGTCTGCATTCTAGAATCGGAACGTGGCGGAATTCTAGAATGCACAGCACCGCGCCAATTCTAAAGTCCTAAAATGCCTGCTATCCGGAAGTTAATGTGTCTGACATCAACAAGGCTACCGAGTCAGAATTATACCATTCTGAAAGATTCTGGGATCTAGAATCAATGGTCGGCTGAGTTCCAGAATGTCAGGGTGGCAAAATTCTAGAATCCTTGTGTGTCTGAACTCGAGAGTCATTCAATGTCCACATTCCAGAACTCTGGATGTCTGAATTATAGAAGCACCAAATGTCTGCATTCTAGAATCGGAATGTGGCGGAATTCTAGAACGCACAGCACGGCGGAATTCTAAAGTCCTAAAATGCCTGCTATCGGGAAGTTAAGGTGTCTGACATCAAGAATGCTACCAAGTAAGAATTATACCATTCTGAATGATTCTGGGATCTAGAATCAATGGACAGCTGAGTTCCAGAATGTCAGGGTGGCAAAACTCTAGAATCCTTGCGTGTCTGAACTCGAGAGTCATTCAATGTCCACATTCCAGAACTCTGGATGTCTGAATTATAGAAGCACCAAATGTCTGCATTCTAGAATCGGAATGTGGCGGAATTCTAGAATGCACAGCACGGCGGAATTCGAAAGTCCTAAAATGCCTGCTATCCGGAAGCTAAGGTGTCTGACATCCAGAATACTACCACGTCAGAATTATACCATTCTGAAAGATTCTGGGATCTAGAATCAATGGACGGCTGAGTTCCAGAATGTCAGGTTGGGAAAACTCTAGAATCATTGCGTGTCTGAACTCGAGAGTCATTCAATGTCCACATTCCAGAACTCTAGATGTCTGAATTATAGAAGCACCAAATGTCTGCATTCTATAATCGGAACGTGGCGGAATTCTAGAATGCACAGCACCGCGCCAATTCTAAAGTCCTAAAATGCCTGCTATCCGGAAGTTAATGTGTCTGACATCAACAAGGCTACCGGGTCAGAATTATACCATTCTGAAAGATTCTGGGATCTAGAATCAATGGACAGCTGAGTTCCAGAATGTCAGGGTGGCAAAACTCTAGAATCCTTGCATGTCTGAACTCGAGAGTCATTCAATTTCCATATTCCGGGTCACAGGGTGACTGAATTCCAGAAGCACCAAATGTCTGCATTCTAGAATCGGAATGTGGCGGAATTCTAGAATGCACAGCACGACAGAATTCTAAAGTCCTAAAATGCCTGCTATTCGGAAGTTAAGCTGTCTGACATCCAGAATGTTACTAGGTCAGCATTCTACCGTTCTGAGAGATTCTGGGTTCTAGAATCAATGGACGGCAGAGTTCTGGAGTGTCAGGGTGTCCAAACTCTAGAATCCTTCCGTGTCTGAACTCGTGAGTCATTCAATGTCCACATTCTGGATCACAGGGTGTCTGAATTCCAGAAGCACCAAATGTCTGCATTCTAGAATCGGAATGTGGCGGAATTCTAGAATGCACAGCACGGCGGAATTCGAAAGTCCTAAAATGCCTGCTATCCGGAAGTTAAGGTGTCTGACATCCAGAATGCTACCACGTCAGAATTATACCATTCTGAAAGATTCTGGGATCTAGAATCAATGGACGGCTGAGTTCCAGAATGTCAGGGTGGCAAAATTCTAGAATCCTTGTGTGTGTGAACTCGAGAGTCATTCAATGTCCACATTCCAGAACTCTGGATGTCTGAATTATAGAAGCACCAAATGTCTGCATTCTTGAATCGGAATGTGGCGGAATTCTAGAATGCACAGCACGGCGGAATTCTAATGTCCTAAAATGCCTGCTATCCGGAAGTTAAGGTGTCTGACATCAAGAATGCTACCAAGTCAGAATTATAACATTCTGAAAGATTCTGGAATCTAGAATCAATGGACGGCTGATTTCCAGAATGTCAGGGTGGCAAAATTCTAGAATCCTGGCGTGTCTGAACTCGAGAGTCATTCAATGTCCACATTCCAGAACTCTGGATGTCTGAAATATAGAAGAACCAAATGTCTGCATTCTAGAATCGGAATGTGGCGGAATTCTAGAATGCACAGCACGGCGGAATTTTAAAGTCCTAAAATGCCTGCTATACGGAAGTCAAGGTGTCTGACATCCAGAATGTTACTAAGTCAGCATTCTACCATTCTGAGAGATTCTGGGTTCTAGAATCAATGGATGGCAGAGTTCTGGAATGTCAGGGTTTTCAAACTCAAGAATATTTGCGTGTCTGAACTCGAGAGTCATTCAATGTCCACATTCCGCATCACAGGGTGTCTGAATTCCAGAAGCAACAAATGTCTGCATTCTAGAATCGGAATGTGGCGGAATTCTAGAATGCACAGCACGGCAGAATTCTAAAGTCCTAAAATGCCTGCTCTACGGAAGTTAAGGTGTCTGACATCCAGAATGTTACTAGGTCAGCATTCTACCGTTCTGAGAGATTCTGGGTTCTAGAATCAATGGACGGCAGAGATCTGGCATGTCAGGGTGTCCAAACCCTAGAATCCTTGCGTGTCTGAACTCGAGAGTCATTCAATGTGCACATTCCGGATCACAGGGTGTCTGAATTCCAGAAGCACTAAATGTCTGCATTCTAGAATCGGAATGTGGTAGAATTCTAGAATGCACAACACGGCGAAATTCTAAAGTCCTAAAATGCCTGCTATCCGGAAGTTAAGGTGTCTGACACCCAGAATGCTACCACATCAGAATTATACCATTCTGAAACATTCTGGGACCTAGAATCAATGGACGGGTGAGTTCCAGAATGTCAGGGTGGCAAAACTCTAGAATTCTGGCGTGTCTGAATTCGAGAGTCATTCAATGTCCACATTCCAGAACTCTGGATGTCTGAATTATAAAAGCACCAAATGTCTGCATTCTAGAATCAGAATGTGGCGGAATTCTAGAATGCACAGCACGGCGGAATTCGAAAGTCCTAAAATGCCTGCTATCCGGAAGTTAAGGTGTCTGACATCCAGAATGCTACCACGTCAGAATTATACCATTCTGAAAGATTCTGGGATCTAGAATCAATGGACGGCTGAGTTCCACAATGTCAGGGTGGCAAAAGTCTAGAATCCTTGTGTGTGTGAACTCGAGAGTCATTCAATGTCCACATTCCAGAACTCTGGATGTCTGAATTATAGAAGCACCAAATGTCTGCATTCTTGAATCGGAATGTGGCGGAATTCTAGAATGCACAGCACGGCGGAATTCTAAAGTCCTAAAATGCCTGCTATCCGGAAGTTAAGGTGTCTGACATCAAGAATGCTACCAAGTCAGAATTATAACATTCTGAAAGATTCTGGAATCTAGAATCAATGGACGGCTGATTTCCAGAATGTCAGGGTGGCAAAATTCTAGAATCCTGGCGTGTCTGAACTCGAGAGTCATTCAATGTCCACATTCCAGAACTCTGGATGTCTGAAATATAGAAGAACCAAAAGTCTGCATTCTAGAATCGGAATGTGGCGGAATTCTAGAATGCACAACACGGCGGAATTTTAAAGTCCTAAAATGCCTGCTATACGGAAGTCAAGGTGTCTGACATCCAGAATGTTACTAAGTCAGCATTCTACCATTCTGAGAGATTCTGGGTTCTAGAATCAATGGATGGCAGAGTTCTGGAATGTCAGGGTTTTCAAACTCAAGAATATTTGCGTGTCTGAACTCGAGAGTCATTCAATGTCCACATTCCGCATCACAGGGTGTCTGAATTCCAGAAGCACCAAATGTCTGCATTCTAGAATCGGAATGTGGCGGAATTCTAGAATGCACAGCACGGCGGAATTCGAAAGTCCTAAAATGCCTGCTATCCGGAAGTTAAGGTGTGTGACATCCAAAATGCTACCGCGTCAGAATTATACCATTGTGAAAGATTCTGGGATCTAGAATCAATGGACGGCTGAGTTCCAGAATGTCAGGGTGGCAAAACTCTAGAATCCTGGCGTGTCTGAACTCGAGAGTCATTCAATGTCCACATTCCGGATCACAGGGTGTCTGAATTCCAGAAGCACCAAATGTCTGCATTCTAGAATCGGAATGTGGCGGAATTCTAGAATGCACAGCACGGCGGAATTCGAAAGTCCTAAAATGCCTGCTATCGGGAAGTTAAGGTGTCTGACATCCAGAATGCTACCACGTCAGAATTATACCATTCTGAAAGATTCTGGGATCTAGAATCAATGGACGGGTGAGTTCCAGAATGTCAGGGTGGCAAAATTCTAGAATCCTTGCGTGTCTGAACTCGAGAGTCATTCAATGTCCACATTCCAGAACTCTGGATGTCTGAATTATAGAAGCACCGAATGTCTGCATTCTAGAATCGGAATGTGGCGGAATTCTAGAATGCACATCACGGCGGAATTCTAAAGTCCTAAAATGCCTACTAGCCGAAAGTTAAGGTGTCTGATGACCAGTATGTTATGAGGTCAGCATTCTACAGTTCTGAGAGATTCTGGGTTCTAGAATCAATGGACGGCAGAGATCTGGAATGTCAGGGTGGCCAAACTCTAGAATCCTTCACTGTTTGAACTCGAGAGTCATTCAATTTCCATATTCCGGGTCACAGGGTGACTGAATTCCAGAAGCACCAAATGTCTGCATTCTTGAATCAGGATGTGGCGGAATTCTAGAATGCACAGCACGGCGGAATTCGAAAGTCCTAAAAGGCCTGCTATCGGGAAGTTAAGGTGTCTGACATCCAGAATGCTACCACGTCAGAATTATACCATTCTGAAAGATTCTGGGATCTAGAATCAACGGACGGCTGTGTTCCAGAATGTCAGGGTGGCCAAACTCTAGAATCCTTGCGTGTCTGAACTCGAGAGTCATTCAAGGTCCACATTCCAGAACTCTGGATGTCTGAATTACAGAAGCACCAAATGTATGCATTCTAGAATCGGAATGTGGCGGAATTCTAGAATGCACAGCACGGCTGAATTCTAAAATCCTAAAATGCCTGCTATCCGGAAGTTAAGGTGTCTCACATCAAGAATGCTACCAAGTCAGAATTATACCATTCTGAAAGATTCTGGGATCTAGAATCAATGGACGGCTGAGTTCAAGAATGTCAGGGTGGCAAAACTCTAGAATCCTTGCGTGTCTGAACTCGAGAGTCATTCAATGTCCACATTCCAGAACTCTGGATGTCTGAATTACAGAAGCACCAAATGTCTGCATTCTAGAATCAGAATGTGGCGGAATTCTAGAATGCACAGCACGGCGGAATTCTAAAGTCCTGAAATGCCTGCTATCCGGAAGTTAAGGTGTCTGACATCAAGAATGCTACTAGGTCAGCATTCTACCGTTCTGAGAGATTCTGGGTTCTAGAATTAATGGACGGCAGAGATCTGGCATGTCAGTGTGTCCAAACTCTAGAATTCTTGCGTGTCTGAACTCGAGAGTCATTCAATGTCCACATTCCGGATCACAGGGTGTCTGAATTGCAGAAGCACCAAATGTCTGCATTCTAGAATCGGAATGTGGTAGAATTCTAGAATGCACAACACGGGGGAATTCTAAAGTCCTAAAATACCTGCTATCCGGAAGTTAAGGTGTCTGACATCAAGAATGCTACCAAGTCAGAATTATACCATTCTGAAAGATTCTGCGATCTAGAATCAATGGACGGCTGAGTTCCAGAATGTCAGGGTTACCAAACTCTAGAATCCTTGCGTGTCTGAACTCGAGAGTCATTCAATGTCCACATTCCAGAACTCTGGATGTCTGAATTATAGAAGCACCAAATGTCTGCATTCTAGAATCGGAATGTGGCGGAATTCTAGAATGCACAGTACGGCGGAATTCTAAAGTCCTAAAATGCCTGCTATCCGGAAGTTCAGGTGTCTGACATCAAGAATGCTACCAAGTCAGAATTATAACATTCTGAAAGATTCTGGGATCTAGAATCAATGGACGGCTCAGTTCCAGAATGTCAGGGTGGCAAAATTCTCGAATCCTGGCGTGTCTGAACTCGAGACTCATTCAATGTCCACATTCCAGAACTCTGGATGTCTGAAATATAGAAGAACCAAATGTCTGCATTCTAGAATCGGAATGTGGCGGAATTCTAGAATGCACAGCACGGCGGAATTTTAAAGTCCTAAAATGCCTGCTATACGGAAGTCAAGGTGTCTGACATCCAGAATGTTACTAAGTCAGCATTCTACCGTTCTGAGAGATTCTGGGTTCTAGAATCAATGGATGGCAGAGTTCTGGAATGTCAGGGTGTTCAAACTCAAGAATACTTGCGTGTCTGAACTTGAGAGTCATTCAATGTCCACATTCCGCATCACAGGGTGTCTGAATTCCAGAAGCACCAAATGTCTGCATTCTAGAATCAGAATGTGGCGGAATTCTAGAATGCACAGCACGGCGGAATTCGAAAGTCCTAAAATGCCTGCTATCCGGAAGTTAAGGTGTCTGACATCCAGAATGCTACCACGTCAGAATTATACCATTCTGAAAGATTCTGGGATCTATAATCAATGGACAGCTGAGTTCAGAATGTCAGGGTTTCCAAACTCTAGTATCCTTGCCTGTCTGAACTCGAGAGTCATTCAATATCCACATTCCAGGACTCTGGATGTCTGAAATATAGAAGCACCAAATGTCTGCATTCTAGAATCGGAATGTGGCGTAATTGTAGAATGCACAGCACGACAGAATTCTAAAGTCCTAAAATGCCTGCTATTCGGAAGTTAAGGTGTCTGACATCCAGAATGTTACTAGGTCAGCATTCTACCGTTCTGAGAGATTCTGGGTTCTAGAATCAATGGACGGCAGAGTTCTGGAATGTCAGGGTGTCCAAACTCTAGAATCCTTCCATGTCTGAACTCGAGAGTCATTCAATGTCCACATTCCAGAACTCTGGATGTCTGAATTATAGAAGCACCAAATGTCTGCATTCTAGAATCGGAATGTGGCGGAATACTAGAATGCACAGCACGGCGGAATTCTAAAGCCCTAAAATGCCTGCTATCCGGAAGTTAAGGTGTCTGACATCAAGAGTGCTACCAAGTCAGAATTATAACATTCTGAAAGATTCTGGGATCTAGAATCAATGGACGGCTGAGTTCCAGAATGTCAGGGTGGCAAAACTCTAGAATCCTTGCCTGTCTGAACTCGAGAGTCATTCAATGTCCACATTCCAGAACTCTGGATGTCTGAAATATAGAAGCACCAAATGTCTGCATTCTAGAATCGGAATGTGGCGGAATTGTAGAATGCACAGCACGGAGGAATTTTAAAGTCCTAAAATGCCTGCTATACGGAAGTCAAGGTGTCTGACCTCCAGAATGTTACTAAGACAGCATTCTACCGTTCTGAGAAATTCTGGGTTCTAGAATCAATGGATGGCAGAGTTCTGGAATGTCAGGGTGTTCAAACTCAAGAATACTTGCGTGTCTGAACTCGAGAGTCATTCAATGTCCACATTCCGCAAAACAGGGTGTCTGAATTCCAGAAGCACCAAATGTCTGCATTCTAGAATCGGAATGTGGCGGAATTCTAGAATGCACAGCACGGCGGAATTCTAAAGTCCTAAAATGCCTGCTATCCGGAAGTTAAGGTGTCTGACATCCAGAATGCTACCAAGTCAGAATTATACCATTCTGAAAGATTCTGGGATCTAGAATCAATGGACGGCTGAGTTCCAGAATGTCAGGGTGGCAAAACTCTAGAATCCTTGCCTGTCTGAACTCGAGAGTCATTCAATGTCCACATTCCAGAACTCTGGATGTCTGAATTATAGAAGCACCGAATGTCTGCATTCTAGAATCGGAATGTGGCGGAATTCTAGAATGCACAGCACGGCGGAATTCTAAAGTCCTAAAATGCCTACTAGCCGAAAGTTAAGGTGTCTGATGACCAGTATGTTACTAGGTCAGCATTCTACCGTTCTGAGAGATTCTGGGTTCTAGAATCAATGGACGGCAGAGATCTGGAATGTCAGGGTGTCCAAACTCTAGAATCCTTGCGTGTCTGAACTCGAGAGTCATTCAATGTCCACATTCCGGATCACAGGGTGTCTGATTTCCAGAAGCACAAAATGTCTGCATTCTAGAATGGGAATGTGGTGGAATTCTAGAATGCACAGCACGGCGGAATTCTAAAGTCCTAAAATGCCTGCTATCCGGAAGTTAAGGTGTCTGACATCCAGCATGGTACCACATCAGAATTATACCACTCTGAAACATTCTGGGATCTAGAATCAATGGACGGCTGAGTTCCAGAATGTCAGGGTGGCAAAACTCTAGAATCCTGGCGTGTCTGAACTCGAGAGTCATTCAATGTCCACATTCCAGAACTCTGGATGTCTGAAATATAGAAGCACCAAATGTCTGCATTCTAGAATCGGAATGTGGCGGAATTCTAGAATGCACAGCACGGCGGAATTTTAAAGTCCTAAAATGCCTGCTATACGATAGTCAAGGTGTCTGACGTCCAGAATGTTACTAAGTCAGCATTCTACCGTTCTGAGAAATTCTGGGTTCAAGAATCAAAGGATGGCAGAGTTCTGGAATGTCAGGGTGTTCAAACTCAAGAATACTTGCGTGTCTGAACTCGAGAGTCATTCAATGTCCACATTCCCCATCACAGGGTGTCTGAATTCCAGAAGCAACAAATGTCTGCATTCTAGAATCGGAATGTTGCGGAATTATAGGATGCACAGCACGGCGGAATTCGAAAGTCCTAAAATGCCTCCTATCCGGAAGTTAAGTTGTCTGACATCCAGAATGCTACCACGTCAGAATTATACCATTCTGAAAGATTCTGGGATCTAGAATCAATGGACGGCTGAGTTCCAGAATGTCAGGGTTTCCAAACTCTAGAATCCTTGCATGTCTGAACTCGAGAGTCATTCAATATCCACATTCCAGGACTCTGGATGTCTGAAATATAGAAGCACCAAATGTCTGCATTCTAGAATCGGAATGTGGTAGAATTCTAGAATGCACAGCACGACAGAATTCTAAAGTCCTAAAATGCCTGCTATTCGGAAGTTAAGGTGTCTGATGACGAGAATGTTACTAGGTCAACATTCTACCGTTCTGAGAGATTCTGGGTTCTAGAATCAATGGACGGCAGAGATCTGGAATGTCAGGGTGTCCAAACTCTAGAATCCTTGCGTGTCTGAACTCGAGAGTCATTCAATGTCCACATTCCGGATCACAGGGTTTCTGAATTCCAGAAGCACCAAATGTCTGCATTCTAGAATCGGAATGTGGCGGAATTCTAGAATGCACAGCCCAGCAGAATTCTGAAGTCCTAAAATGCCTGATATTCGGAAGTTAAGGAGTCTGACATCCAGAATGTTACTAGGTCAGCATTCTACCGTTCTGAGAGATTCTGGGTTCTAGAATCAATGGACGGCAGAGTTCTGGAATGTCAGGGTGTCCAAACTCTAAAATCCTTCCGTGTCTGAACTCCTGAGTCATTCAATGTCCACATTCCGGATCACAGGGTGTCTGAATTCCAGAAGCACCAAATGTCTGCATTCTAGAATCGGAATGTGGCGGAATTCTAGAATGCACAGCACGGCGGAATTCGAAAGTCCTAAAATGCCTGCTATCGGGAAGTTAAGGTGTCTGACATCCAGAATGCAACCACGTCAGAATTATACCATTCTGAAAGATTCTGGGATCTAGAATCAATGGACGGCTGAGTTCCAGAATGTCAGGGTGGCAAAACTCTAGAATCCTTGCGTGTCTGAACTCGAGAGTCATTCAATGTCCACATTCCAGAACTCTGGATGTCTGAATTATAGAAGCACTAAATGTCTGCATTCTAGAATCGGAACGTGGCGGAATTCTAGAATGCACAGCACGGCGGAATTCTAAAGTCCTAAAATGCCTACTAGCCGAAAGTTAAGGTGTCTGATGACCAGAATGTTACTAGGTCAGCATTCTACCGTTCTGAGAGATTCTGGGTTCTAGAATCAATGGACGGCAGAGTTGTGGAATGTCAGGGTGTCCAAACTCTAGAACCCTTCAGTGTTTGAACTCGAGAGTTATTCAATTTCCATATTCCGGGTCACAGGGTGACTGAATTCCAGAAACACCAAATGTCTGCATTCTAGAATCGGAATGTGGCGGAATTCTAGAATGCACAGCACGGCGGAATTCGAAAGTCCTAAAATGCCTGCTATCCGGAAGTTAAGGTGTCTGACATCCAGAATGCTACCACGTCAGAATTATACCATTCTGAAAGATTCTGGGATCTAGAATCAATGGACGGCTGAGTTCCAGAATGTCAGGGTGGCAAAACTCTAGAATCCTGGCGTGTCTGAACTCGAGAGTCATTCAATGTCCACATTCCAGAACTCTGGATGTCTGAATTATAGAAGCACCAAATGTCTGCATTCTAGAATCGGAATGTGGCGGAATTCTAGAATGCACAGCACGGCGGAATTCTAAAGCCCTAAAATGCCTGCTATCCGGAAGTTAAGGTGTCTGACATCAAGAATGCTACCACGTCAGAATTATAGCATTTTGAAACATTCTGGGATCTAGAATCAATGGACGGCTGAGTTCCAGAATGTCAGGGTGGCAAAACTCTAGAATCCTTGCGTGTCTGAACTCGAGAGTCATTCAACGTGCAGATTCCAGAACTCTCGATGTGTGAATTATAGAAGCAAAAAATGTCTGCATTCTAGAATCGGAATGTGGCGGAATTCTAGAATGCACAGCACGGCGGAATTCTAAAGTCCTAAAATGCCTGCTATCCGGAAGTTAAGGTGTCTGACCTCCAGAATGCTACCAAGTCAGAATTATACCATTCTGAAAGATTCTGGGATCTAGAATCAATGGACGGCTGAGTTCCAGAATGTCAGGGTGGCAAAACTCTAGCGTCCTTGCCTGTCTGAACTCGAGAGTCATTCAATGTCCACATTCCAGAACTCTGGATGTCTGAATTATAGAAGCACCGAATGTCTGCATTCTAGAATCGGAATGTGGCGGAATTCTAGAATGCACAGCATGGCGGAATTCTAAAGTCCTAAAATGCCTACTAGCCGAAAGTTAAGGTGTCTGATGACCAGTATGTTACTAGGTCAGCATTCTACCGTTCTGAGAGATTCTGGGTTCTAGAATCAATGGACGGCAGAGATCTGGAATGTCAGGGTGTCCAAACTCTAGAATCCTTGCGTGTCTGAACTCGAGAGTCATTCAATGTCCACATTCCGGATCACAGGGTGTCTGAATTCCAGAAGCACCAAATGTCTGCATTCTAGAATGGGAATGTGGTGGAATTCTAGAATGCACAGCACGGCGGAATTCTAAAGTCCTAAAATGCCTGCTATCCGGAAGTTAAGGTGTCTGACATCCAGCATGGTACCACATCAGAATTATACCATTCTGAATGATTCTGGGATCTAGAATCAATGGACGGCTGAGTTCCAGAATGTCAGGGTGGCAAAACTCTAGAATCCTGGCGTGTCTGAACTCGAGAGTCATTCAATGTCCACATTCCAGAACTCTGGATGTCTGAAATATAGAAGCACCAAATGTCTGCATTCTAGAATCGGAATGTGGCGGAATTCTAGAATGCACAGCACGGCGGAATTTTAAAGTCCTAAAATGCCTGCTATACGATAGTCAAGGTGTCTGACGTCCAGAATGTTACTAAGTCAGCATTCTACCGTTCTGAGAAATTCTGGGTTCAAGAATCAAAGGATGGCAGAGTTCTGGAATGTCAGGGTGTTCAAACTCAAGAATACTTGCGTGTCTGAACTCGAGAGTCATTCAATGTCCACATTCCCCATCACAGGGTGTCTGAATTCCAGAAGCAACAAATGTCTGCATTCTAGAATCGGAATGTTGCGGAATTATAGGATGCACAGCACGGCGGAATTCGAAAGTCCTAAAATGCCTGCTATCCGGAAGTTAAGTTGTCTGACATCCAGAATGCTACCACGTCAGAATTATACCATTCTGAAAGATTCTGGGATCTAGAATCAATGGACGGCTGAGTTCCAGAATGTCAGGGTTTCCAAACTCTAGAATCCTTGCATGTCTGAACTCGAGAGTCATTCAATATCCACATTCCAGGACTCTGGATGTCTGAAATATAGAAGCACCAAATGTCTGCATTCTAGAATCGGAATGTGGTAGAATTCTAGAATGCACAGCACGACAGAATTCTAAAGTCCTAAAATGCCTGCTATTCGGAAGTTAAGGTGTCTGATGACGAGAATGTTACTAGGTCAACATTCTACCGTTCTGAGAGATTCTGGGTTCTAGAATCAATGGACGGCAGAGATCTGGAATGTCAGGGTGTCCAAACTCTAGAATCCTTGCGTGTCTGAACTCGAGAGTCATTCAATGTCCACATTCCGGATCACAGGGTTTCTGAATTCCAGAAGCACCAAATGTCTGCATTCTAGAATCGGAATGTGGCAGAATTCTAGAATGCACAGCCCAGCAGAATTCTGAAGTCCTAAAATGCCTGATATTCGGAAGTTAAGGAGTCTGACATCCAGAATGTTACTAGGTCAGCATTCTACCGTTCTGAGAGATTCTGGGTTCTAGAATCAATGGACGGCAGAGTTCTGGAATGTCAGGGTGTCCAAACTCTAAAATCCTTCCGTGTCTGAACTCCTGAGTCATTCAATGTCCACATTCCGGATCACAGGGGGTCTGAATTCCAGAAGCACCAAATGTCTGCATTCTAGAATCGGAATGTGGCGGAATTCTAGAATGCACAGCACGGCGGAATTCGAAAGTCCTAAAATGCCTGCTATCGGGAAGTTAAGGTGTCTGACATCCAGAATGCAACCACGTCAGAATTATACCATTCTGAAAGATTCTGGGATCTAGAATCAATGGACGGCTGAGTTCCAGAATGTCAGGGTGGCAAAACTCTAGAATCCTTGCGTGTCTGAACTCGAGAGTCATTCAATGTCCACATTCCAGAACTCTGGATGTCTGAATTATAGAAGCACTAAATGTCTGCATTCTAGAATCGGAACGTGGCGGAATTCTAGAATGCACAGCACGGCGGAATTCTAAAGTCCTAAAATGCCTGCTATCCGGAAGTTAAGGTGTCTGACATCAAGAATGCTACCAAGTCAGAATTATACCATTCTGAAAGATTCTGGGATCTAGAATCAATGGACGGCTGAGTTCCAGAATGTCAGGGTGGCAAAACTCTAGCGTCCTTGCCTGTCTGAACTCGAGAGTCATTCAATGTCCACATTCCAGAACTCTGGATGTCTGAATTATAGAAGCACCGAATGTCTGCATTCTAGAATCGGAATGTGGCGGAATTCTAGAATGCACAGCATGGCGGAATTCTAAAGTCCTAAAATGCCTACTAGCCGAAAGTTAAGGTGTCTGATGACCAGTATGTTACTAGGTCAGCATTCTACCGTTCTGAGAGATTCTGGGTTCTAGAATCAATGGACGGCAGAGATCTGGAATGTCAGGGTGTCCAAACTCTAGAATCCTTGCGTGTCTGAACTCGAGAGTCATTCAATGTCCACATTCCGGATCACAGGGTGTCTGAATTCCAGAAGCACCAAATGTCTGCATTCTAGAATGGGAATGTGGTGGAATTCTAGACTGCACAGCACGGCGGAATTCTAAAGTCCTAAAATGCCTGCTATCCGGAAGTTAAGGTGTCTGACATCCAGCATGGTACCACATCAGAATTATACCATTCTGAATGATTCTGGGATCTAGAATCAATGGACGGCTGAGTTCCAGAATGTCAGGGTGGCAAAACTCTAGAATCCTGGCGTGTCTGAACTCGAGAGTCATTCAATGTCCACATTCCAGAACTCTGGATGTCTGAAATATAGAAGCACCAAATGTCTGCATTCTAGAATCGGAATGTGGCGGAATTCTAGAATGCACAGCACGGTGGAATTTTAAAGTCCTAAAATGCCTGCTATACGGAAGTCAAGGTGTCAGACGTCCAGAATGTTACTAAGTCAGCATTCTACCGTTCTGAGAAATTCTGGGTTCAAGAATCAAAGGATGGCAGAGTTCTGGAATGTCAGGGTGTTCAAACTCAAGAATACTTGCGTGTCTGAACTCGAGAGTCATTCAATGTCCACATTCCCCATCACAGGGTGTCTGAATTCCAGAAGCAACAAATGTCTGCATTCTAGAATCGGAATGTTGCGGAATTATAGGATGCACAGCACGGCGGAATTCGAAAGTCCTAAAATGCCTGCTATCCGGAATTTAAGGTGTCTGAAATCCAGAATGCTACCACGTCAGAATTATACCATTCTGAAAGATTCTGGGATCTAGAATCAATGGACGGCTGAGTTCCAGAATGTCAGGGTTTCCAAACTCTAGAATCCTTGCATGTCTGAACTCGAGAGTCATTCAATATCCACATTCCAGGACTCTGGATGTCTGAAATATAGAAGCACCAAATGTCTGCATTCTAGAATCGGAATGTGGTAGAATTCTAGAATGCACAGCACGACAGAATTCTAAAGTCCTAAAATGCCTGCTATTCGGAAGTTAAGGTGTCTGATGACGAGAATGTTACTAGGTCAACATTCTACCGTTCTGAGAGATTCTGGGTTCTAGAATCAATGGACGGCAGAGATCTGGAATGTCAGGGTGTCCAAACTCTAGAATCCTTGCGTGTCTGAACTCGAGAGTCATTCAATGTCCACATTCCGGATCACAGGGTTTCTGAATTCCAGAAGCACCAAATGTCTGCATTCTAGAATCGGAATGTGGCGGAATTCTAGAATGCACAGCCCAGCAGAATTCTGAAGTCCTAAAATGCCTGATATTCGGAAGTTAAGGAGTCTGACATCCAGAATGTTACTAGGTCAGCATTCTACCGTTCTGAGAGATTCTGGGTTCTAGAATCAATGGACGGCAGAGTTCTGGAATGTCAGGGTGTCCAAACTCTAAAATCCTTCCGTGTCTGAACTCCTGAGTCATTCAATGTCCACATTCCGGATCACAGGGTGTCTGAATTCCAGAAGCACCAAATGTCTGCATTCTAGAATCGGAATGTGGCGGAATTCTAGAATGCACAGCACGGCGGAATTCGAAAGTCCTAAAATGCCTGCTATCGGGAAGTTAAGGTGTCTGACATCCAGAATGCAACCACGTCAGAATTATACCATTCTGAAAAATTCTGGGATCTAGAATCAATGGACGGCTGAGTTCCAGAATGTCAGGGTGGCAAAACTCTAGAATCCTTGCGTGTCTGAACTCGAGAGTCATTCAATGTCCACATTCCAGAACTCTGGATGTCTGAATTATAGAAGCACTAAATGTCTGCATTCTAGAATCGGAACGTGGCGGAATTCTAGAATGCACAGCACGGCGGAATTCTAAAGTCCTAAAATGCCTGCTATCCGGAAGTTAAGGTGTCTGACATCAAGAATGCTACCAAGTCAGAATTATACCATTCTGAAAGATTCTGGGATCTAGAATCAATGGACGGCTGAGTTCCAGAATGTCAGGGTGGCAAAACTCTAGCGTCCTTGCCTGTCTGAACTCGAGAGTCATTCAATGTCCACATTCCAGAACTCTGGATGTCTGAATTATAGAAGCACCGAATGTCTGCATTCTAGAATCGGAATGTGGCGGAATTCTAGAATGCACAGCATGGCGGAATTCTAAAGTCCTAAAATGCCTACTAGCCGAAAGTTAAGGTGTCTGATGACCAGTATGTTACTAGGTCAGCATTCTACCGTTCTGAGAGATTCTGGGTTCTAGAATCAATGGACGGCAGAGATCTGGAATGTCAGGGTGTCCAAACTCTAGAATCCTTGCGTGTCTGAACTCGAGAGTCATTCAATGTCCACATTCCGGATCACAGGGTGTCTGAATTCCAGAAGCACCAAATGTCTGCATTCTAGAATGGGAATGTGGTGGAATTCTAGACTGCACAGCACGGCGGAATTCTAAAGTCCTAAAATGCCTGCTATCCGGAAGTTAAGGTGTCTGACATCCAGCATGGTACCACATCAGAATTATACCATTCTGAATGATTCTGGGATCTAGAATCAATGGACGGCTGAGTTCCAGAATGTCAGGGTGGCAAAACTCTAGAATCCTGGCGTGTCTGAACTCGAGAGTCATTCAATGTCCACATTCCAGAACTCTGGATGTCTGAAATATAGAAGCACCAAATGTCTGCATTCTAGAATCGGAATGTGGCGGAATTCTAGAATGCACAGCACGGTGGAATTTTAAAGTCCTAAAATGCCTGCTATACGGAAGTCAAGGTGTCAGACGTCCAGAATGTTACTAAGTCAGCATTCTACCGTTCTGAGAAATTCTGGGTTCAAGAATCAAAGGATGGCAGAGTTCTGGAATGTCAGGGTGTTCAAACTCAAGAATACTTGCGTGTCTGAACTCGAGAGTCATTCAATGTCCACATTCCCCATCACAGGGTGTCTGAATTCCAGAAGCAACAAATGTCTGCATTCTAGAATCAGAATGTTGCGGAATTATAGGATGCACAGCACGGCGGAATTCGAAAGTCCTAAAATGCCTGCTATCCGGAATTTAAGGTGTCTGAAATCCAGAATGCTACCACGTCAGAATTATACCATTCTGAAAGATTCTGGGATCTAGAATCAATGGACGGCTGAGTTCCAGAATGTCAGGGTTTCCAAACTCTAGAATCCTTGCATGTCTGAACTCGAGAGTCATTCAATATCCACATTCCAGGACTCTGGATGTCTGAAATATAGAAGCACCAAATGTCTGCATTCTAGAATCGGAATGTGGTAGAATTCTAGAATGCACAGCACGACAGAATTCTAAAGTCCTAAAATGCCTGCTATTCGGAAGTTAAGGTGTCTGATGACGAGAATGTTACTAGGTCAACATTCTACCGTTCTGAGAGATTCTGGGTTCTAGAATCAATGGACGGCAGAGATCTGGAATGTCAGGGTGTCCAAACTCTAGAATCCTTGCGTGTCTGAACTCGAGAGTCATTCAATGTCCACATTCCAGAACTCTGGATGTCTGAATTATAGAAGCACTAAATGTCTGCATTCTAGAATCGGAACGTGGCGGAATTCTAGAATGCACAGCACGGCGGAATTCTAAAGTCCTAAAATGCCTACTAGCCGAAAGTTAAGGTGTCTGATGACCAGAATGTTACTAGGTCAGCATTCTACCGTTCTGAGAGATTCTGGGTTCTAGAATCAATGGACGGCAGAGTTCTGGAATGTCAGGGTGTCCAAACTCTAGAACCCTTCAGTGTTTGAACTCGAGAGTTATTCAATTTCCATATTCCGGGTCACGGGGTGACTGAATTCCAGAAACACCAAATGTCTGCATTCTAGAATCGGAATGTGGCGGAATTCTAGAATGCACAGCACGGCGGAATTCGAAAGTCCTAAAATGCCTGCTATCCGGAAGTTAAGGTGTCTGACATCCAGAATGCTACCACGTCAGAATTATACCATTCTGAAACATTCTGGGATCTAGAATCAATGGACGGCTGAGTTCCAGAATGTCAGGGTGGCAAAACTCTAGAATCCTGGCGTGTCTGAACTCGAGAGTCATTCAATGTCCACATTCCAGAACTCTGGATGTCTGAATTATAGAAGCACCAAATGTCTGCATTCTAGAATCGGAATGTGGCGGAATTCTAGAATGCACAGCACGGCGGAATTCTAAAGCCCTAAAATGCCTGCTATCCGGAAGTTAAGGTGTCTGACATCAAGAATGCTACCACGTCAGAATTATACCATTTTGAAACATTCTGGGATCTAGAATCAATGGACGGCTGAGTTCCAGAATGTCAGGGTGGCAAAACTCTAGAATCCTTGCGTGTCTGAACTCGAGAGTCATTCAACGTGCAGATTCCAGAACTCTGGATGTGTGAATTATAGAAGCAAAAAAGTCTGCATTCTAGAATCGGAATGTGGCGGAATTCTAGAATGCACAGCACGGCGGAATTCTAAAGTCCTAAAATGCCTGCTATCCGGAAGTTAAGGTGTCTGACATCAAGAATGCTATCAAGTCAGAATTATACCATTCTGAAAGATTCTGGGATCTAGAATCAATGGACGGCTGAGTTCCAGAATGTCAGGGTGGCAAAACTCTAGCATCCTTGCCTGTCTGAACTCGAGAGTCATTCAATGTCCACATTCCAGAACTCTGGATGTCTGAATTATAGAAGCACCGAATGTCTGCATTCTAGAATCGGAATGTGGCGGAATTCTAGAATGCACAGCATGGCGGAATTCTAAAGTCCTAAAATACCTACTAGCCGAAAGTTAAGGTGTCTGATGACCAGTATGTTACTAGGTCAGCCTTCTACCGTTCTGAGAGATTCTGGGTTCTAGAATCAATGGACGGCAGAGATCTGGCATGTCAGGTTGTCCAAACTCTAGAATCCTTGCGTGTCTGAACTCGAGAGTCATTCAATGTCCACATTCTGGATCACAGGGTGTCTGAATTCCAGACGCACCAAATGTCTGCATTCTAGAATGGGAATGTGGTGGAATTCTAGAATGCAAAGCACGGCGGAATTCTAAAGTCCTAAAATGCCTGCTATCCGGAAGTTAGGGTGTCTGACATCCAGCATGGTACCACATCAGAATTATACCATTCTGAATGATTCTGGGATCTAGAATCAATGGACGGCTGAGTTCCAGAATGTCAGGGTGGCAAAACTCTAGAATCCTGGCGTGTCTGAACTCGAGAGTCATTCAATGTCCACATTCCAGTACTCTGGATGTCTGAAATATAGAAGCACCAAATGTCTGCATTCTAGAATCGGAATGTGGCGGAATTCTAGAATGCACAGCACGGCGGAATTTTAAAGTCCTAAAATGGATGCTATACGGAAGTCAAGGTGTCAGACGTCCAGAATGTTACTAAGTCAGCATTCTACCGTTCTGAGAAATTCTGGGTTCAAGAATCAAAGGATGGCAGAGTTCTGGAATGTCAGGGTGTTCAAACTGAAGAATACTTGCGTGTCTGAACTCGAGAGTCATTCAATGTCCACATTCCCCATCACAGGGTGTCTGAATTCCAGAAGCAACAAATGTCTGCATTCTAGAATCGGAATGTTGCGGAATTATAGAATGCACAGCACGGCGGATTTCGAAAGTCCTAAAATGCCTGCTATCCGGAATTTAAGGTGTCTGTAATCCAGAATGCTACCACGTCAGAATTATACCATTCTGAAAGATTCTGGGATCTAGAATCAATGGACGGCTGAGTTCCAGAATGTCAGGGTTTCCAAACTCTAGAATCCTTGCATGTCTGAACTCGAGAGTCATTCAATATCCACATTCCAGGACTCTGGATGTCTGAAATATAGAAGCACCAAATGTCTGCATTCTAGAATCGGAATGTGGTAGAATTCTAGAATGCACAGCACGACAGAATTCTAAAGTCCTAAAATGCCTGCTATTCGGAAGTTAAGGTGTCTGACATCCAGAATGTTACTAGGTCAGCATTCTACCGTTCTGAGAGATTCTGGGTTCTAGAATCAATGGACGGCAGAGATCTGGAATGTCAGGGTGTCCAAACTCTAGAATCCTTGCGTGTCTGAACTCGAGAGTCATTCAATGTCCACATTCCAGATCACAGGGTTTCTGAATTCCAGAAGCACCAAATGTCTGCATTCTAGAATCGGAAGGTGGAGGAATTCTAGAATGCACAGCCCAGCAGAATTCTGAAGTCCTAAAATGCCTGATATTCGGAAGTTAAGGAGTCTGACATCCAGAATGTTACTAGGTCAGCATTCTACCGTTCTGAGAGATTCTGGGTTCTGGAATCAATGGACGGCAGAGTTCTGGAATGTCAGGGTGTCCAAACTCTAAAATCCTTCCGTGTCTGAACTCCTGAGTCATTCAATGTCCACATTCCGGATCACAGGGTGTCTGAATTCCAGAAACACCAAATGTCTGCATTCTAGAAGTGGAATGTGGCGGAATTCTAGAATGCACAGCACGGCGGAATTCGAAAGTCCTAAAATGCCTGCTATCGGGAAGTTAAGGTGTCTGACATCCAGAATGCAACCACGTCAGAATTATACCATTCTGAAAGATTCTGGGATCTAGAATCAATGGACGGCTGAATTCCAGAATGTCAGGGTGGCAAAACTCTAGAATCCTTGCGTGTCTGAACTCGAGAGTCATTCAATGTCCACATTCCAGAACTCTGGATGTCTGAATTATAGAAGCACCAAATGTCTGCATTCTAGAATCGGAACGTGGCGGAATTCTAGAATGCACAGCACGGCGGAATTCTAAAGTCCTAAAATGCCTACTAGCAGAAAGTTAAGGTGTCTGATGACCAGAATGTTACTAGGTCAGCATTCTACCGTTCTGAGAGATTCTGGGTTCTAGAATCAATGGACGGCAGAGTTCTGGAATGTCAGGTTGTCCAAACTCTAGAACCGTTCAGTGTTTGAACTCGAGAGTTATTCAATTTCCATATTCCGGGTCACAGGGTGACTGAATTCCAGAAACACCAAATGTCTGCATTCTAGAATCGGAATGTGGCGGAATTCTAGAATGCACAGCACGGCGGAATTCTAAAGTCCTAAAATGCCTGCTATCCGGAAGTTAAGGTGTCTGACATCAAGAATGCTACCAAGTCAGAATTATACCATTCTGAAAGATTCTGGGATCTAGAATCAATGGACGGGTGAGTTCCAGAATGTCAGGGTGGCAAAATTCTAGAATCCTTGTGTGTCTGAACTCGAGAGTCATTCAATGTCCACATTCCAGAACTCTGGCTGTCTGAATTATAGAAGCACCAAATGTCTGCATTCTAGAATCGGAATGTGGCGGAATTCTAGAATGCACAGCACGGCGGAATTCGAAAGCCCTAAAATGCCTGCTATCCGGAAGTTAAGGTGTCTGACATCAAGAAGGCTACCAAGTCAGAATTATACCATTCTGAAAGATTCTGGGATCTAGAATCAATGGACGGCTGAGTTCCAGAATGTCAGGGTGGCAAAAGTCTAGAATCCTTGCGTGTCTGAACTCGAGAGTCATTCAATGTCCACATTCCAGAACTCTGGATGTCTGAATTATAGAGGCACCAAATGTCTGCATTCCAGAATCGGAATGTGGCAGAATTCTGGAATGCACTGCACGGCGGAATTCTAAAGTCCTAAAATGACTGTAATCCGGAAGTTAAGGTGTCTGACATCAAGAATGCTACCAAGTCAGAATTATACCATTCTGAATCATTCTGGGATCTAGAATCAATGGACGGCTGAGTTCCAGAATGTCAGGTTGGGAAAACTCTAGAATCATTGCGTGTCTGAACTCGAGAGTCATTCAATGTCCACATTCCAGAACTCTGGATGTCTGAATTATAGAAGCACCAAATGTCTGCATTCTAGAATCGGAATGTGGCGGAATACTAGAATGCACAGCACCGCGCCAATTCTAAAGTCCTAAAATGCCTGCTATCCGGAAGTTAATGTGTCTGACATCAAGAAGGCTACCGAGTCAGAATTATACCATTCTGAAAGATTCGGGGATCTAGAATCAATGGACGGCTGAGTTCCAGAATTTCAGGGTGGCAAAATTCTAGAATCCTTGTGTGTCTGAACTCGAGAGTCATTCAATGTCCACATTCCAGAACTCTGGATGTCTGAATTATAGAAGCACCAAATGTCTGCATTCTAGAATCGGAATGTGGCGGAATTCTAGAATGCACAGCACGGCGGAATTCTAAAGTCCTAAAATGCCTGCTATCCGGAAGTTAAGGTGTCTGACATCAAGAATGCTACCAAGTCAGAATTATACCATTCTGAATGATTCTGGGATCTAGAATCAATGGACGGCTGAGTTCCAGAATGTCAGGGTGGCAAAACTCTAGAATCCTGGCGTGTCTGAACTCGAGAGTCATTCAATGTCCACATTCCAGAACTCTGGATGTCTGAAATATAGAAGCACCAAATGTCTGCATTCTAGAATCGGAATGTGGCGGAATTCTAGAATGCACAGCACGGCGGAATTTTAAAGTCCTAAAATGCCTGCTATACGGAAGTCAAGGTGTCAGACGTCCAGAATGTTACTAAGTCAGCATTCTACCGTTCTGAGAAATTCTGGGTTCAAGAATCAAAGGATGGCAGAGTTCTGGAATGTCAGGGTGTTCAAACTCAAGAATACTTGCGTGTCTGAACTCGAGAGTCATTCAATGTCCACATTCCCCATCACAGGGTGTCTGAATTCCAGAAGCAACAAATGTCTGCATTCTAGAATCGGAATGTTGCGGAATTATAGAATGCACAGCACGGCGGAATTCGAAAGTCCTAAAATGCCTGCTATCCGGAATTTAAGGTGTCTGAAATCCAGAATGCTACCACGTCAGAATTATACCATTCTGAAAGATTCTGGGATCTAGAATCAATGGACGGCTGAGTTCCAGAATGTCAGGGTTTCCAAACTCTAGAATCCTTGCATGTCTGAACTCGAGAGTCATTCAATATCCACATTCCAGGACTCTGGATGTCTGAAATATAGAAGCACCAAATGTCTGCATTCTAGAATCGGAATGTGGTAGAATTATAGAATGCACAGCACGACAGAATTCTAAAGTCCTAAAATGCCTGCTATTCGGAAGTTAAGGTGTCTGACATCCAGAATGTTACTAGGTCAGCATTCTACCGTTCTGAGAGATTCTGGGTTCTAGAATCAATGGACGGCAGAGATCTGGAATGTCAGGGTGTCCAAACTCTAGAATCCTTGCGTGTCTGAACTCGAGAGTCATTCAATGTCCACATTCCAGATCACAGGGTTTCTGAATTCCAGAAGCACCAAATGTCTGCATTCTAGAATCGGAATGTGGCGGAATTCTAGAATGCACAGCCCAGCAGAATTCTGAAGTCCTAAAATGCCTGATATTCGGAAGTTAAGGAGTCTGACATCCAGAATGTTACTAGGTCAGCATTCTACCGTTCTGAGAGATTCTGGGTTCTAGAATCAATGGACGGCAGAGTTCTGGAATGTCAGGGTGTCCAAACTCTAAAATCCTTCCGTGTCTGAACTCCTGAGTCATTCAATGTCCACATTCCGGATCACAGGGTGTCTGATTTCCAGAAACACCAAATGTCTGCATTCTAGAAGCGGAATGTGGCGGAATTCTAGAATGCACAGCACGGCGGAATTCGAAAGTCCTAAAATGCCTGCAATCGGGAAGTTAAGGTGTCTGACATCCAGAATGCTACCACGTCAGAGTTATACCATTCTGAAAGATTCTGGGATCTAGAATCAATGGACGGCTGAGTTCCAGAATGTCAGGGTGGCAAAACTCTAGAATCCTGGCGTGTCTGAACTCGAGAGTCATTCAATGTCCACATTCCAGAACTCTGGATGTCTGAATTATAGAAGCACTAAATGTCTGCATTCTAGAATCGGAACGTGGCGGAATTCTAGAATGCACAGCACGGCGGAATTCTAAAGTCCTAAAATGCCTACTAGCCGAAAGTTAAGGTGTCTGATGACCAGAATGTTACTAGGTCAGCATTCTACCGTTCTGAGAGATTCTGGGTTCTAGAATCAATGGACGGCAGAGTTCTGGAATGTCAGGGTGTCCAAACTCTAGAACCCTTCAGTGTTTGAACTCGAGAGTTATTCAATTTCCATATTCCGGGTCACAGGGTGACTGAATTCCAGAAACACCAAATGTCTGCATTCTAGAATCGGAATGTGGCGGAATTCTAGAATGCACAGCACGGCGGAATTCGAAAGTCCTAAAATGCCTGCTATCCGGAAGTTAAGGTGTCTGACATCAAGAATGCTACCAAGTCAGAATTATACCATTCTGAAAGATTCTGGGATCTAGAATCAATGGACGGCTGAGTTCCAGAATGTCAGGGTGGCAAAACTCTAGAATCCTGGCGTGTCTGAACTCGAGAGTCATTCAATGTCCACATTCCAGAACTCTGGATGTCTGAATTATAGAAGCACCGAATGTCTGCATTCTAGAATCGGAATGTGGCGGAATTCTAGAATGCACAGCACGGCGGAATTCTAAAGTCCTAAAATGCCTACTAGCCGAAAGTTAAGGTGTCTGATGACCAGTATGTTACTAGGTCAGCATTCTACCGTTCTGAGAGATTCTGGGTTCTAGAATCAATGGACGGCAGAGATCTGGAATGTCAGGGTGTCCAAACTCTAGAATCCTTGCGTGTCTGAACTCGAGAGTCATTCAATGTCCACATTCCGGATCACAGGGTGTCTGAATTCCAGAAGCACCAAATGTCTGCATTCTAGAATGGGAATGTGGTGGAATTCTAGAATGCACAGCACGGCGGAATTCTAAAGTCCTAAAATGCCTGCTATCCGGAAGTTAAGGTGTCTGACATCCAGCATGGTACCACATCAGAATTATACCATTCTGAAACATTCTGGGATCTAGAATCAATGGACGGCTGAGTTCCAGAATGTCAGGGTGGCAAAACTCTAGAATCCTGGCGTGTCTGAACTCGAGAGTCATTCAATGTCCACATTCCAGAACTCTGGATGTCTGAAATATAGAAGCACCAAATGTCTGCATTCTAGAAACGGAATGTGGCGGAATTCTAGAATGCACAGCACGGCGGAATTTTAAAGTCCTAAAATGCCTGCTATACGATAGTCAAGGTGTCTGACGTCCAGAATGTTACTAAGTCAGCATTCTACCGTTCTGAGAAATTCTGGGTTCAAGAATCAAAGGATGGCAGAGTTCTGGAATGTCAGGGTGTTCAAACTCAAGAATACTTGCGTGTCTGAACTCGAGAGTCATTCAATGTCCACATTCCCCATCACAGGGTGTCTGAATTCCAGAAGCAACAAATGTCTGCATTCTAGAATCGGAATGTTGCGGAATTATAGGATGCACAGCACGGCGGAATTCGAAAGTCCTAAAATGCCTGCTATCCGGAATTTAAGGTGTCTGAAATCCAGAATGCTACCACGTCAGAATTATACCATTCTGAAAGATTCTGGGATCTAGAATCAATGGACGGCTGAGTTCCAGAATGTCAGGGTTTCCAAACTCTAGAATCCTTGCATGTCTGAACTCGAGAGTCATTCAATATCCACATTCCAGGACTCTGGATGTCTGAAATATAGAAGCACCAAATGTCTGCATTCTAGAATCGGAATGTGGTAGAATTCTAGAATGCACAGCACGACAGAATTCTAAAGTCCTAAAATGCCTGCTATTCGGAAGTTAAGGTGTCTGATGACGAGAATGTTACTAGGTCAACATTCTACCGTTCTGAGAGATTCTGGGTTCTAGAATCAATGGACGGCAGAGATCTGGAATGTCAGGGTGTCCAAACTCTAGAATCCTTGCGTGTCTGAACTCGAGAGTCATTCAATGTCCACATTCCGGATCACAGGGTTTCTGAATTCCAGAAGCACCAAATGTCTGCATTCTAGAATCGGAATGTGGCGGAATTCTAGAATGCACAGCCCAGCAGAATTCTGAAGTCCTAAAATGCCTGATATTCGGAAGTTAAGGAGTCTGACATCCAGAATGTTACTAGGTCAGCATTCTACCGTTCTGAGAGATTCTGGGTTCTAGAATCAATGGACGGCAGAGTTCTGGAATGTCAGGGTGTCCAAACTCTAAAATCCTTCCGTGTCTGAACTCCTGAGTCATTCAATGTCCACATTCCGGATCACAGGGTGTCTGAATTCCAGAAGCACCAAATGTCTGCATTCTAGAATCGGAATGTGGCGGAATTCTAGAATGCACAGCACGGCGGAATTCGAAAGTCCTAAAATGCCTGCTATCGGGAAGTTAAGGTGTCTGACATCCAGAATGCAACCACGTCAGAATTATACCATTCTGAAAGATTCTGGGATCTAGAATCAATGGACGGCTGAGTTCCAGAATGTCAGGGTGGCAAAACTCTAGAATCCTTGCGTGTCTGAACTCGAGAGTCATTCAATGTCCACATTCCAGAACTCTGGATGTCTGAATTATAGAAGCACTAAATGTCTGCATTCTAGAATCGGAACGTGGCGGAATTCTAGAATGCACAGCACGGCGGAATTCTAAAGTCCTAAAATGCCTACTAGCCGAAAGTTAAGGTGTCTGATGACCAGAATGTTACTAGGTCAGCATTCTACCGTTCTGAGAGATTCTGGGTTCTAGAATCAATGGACGGCAGAGTTCTGGAATGTCAGGGTGTCCAAACTCTAGAACCCTTCAGTGTTTGAACTCGAGAGTTATTCAATTTCCATATTCCGGGTCACAGGGTGACTGAATTCCAGAAACACCAAATGTCTGCATTCTAGAATCGGAATGTGGCGGAATTCTAGAATGCACAGCACGGCGGAATTCTAAAGTCCTAAAATGCCTGCTATCCGGAAGTTAAGGTGTCTGACATCCAGAATGCTACCACGTCAGAATTATACCATTCTGAAAGATTCTGGGATCTAGAATCAATGGACGGCTGTGTTCCAGAATATCAGGGTGGCAAAACTCTAGAATCCTGGCGTGTCTGAACTCGAGAGTCATTCAATGTCCACATTCCAGAACTCTGGATGTCTGAATTATAGAAGCACCAAATGTCTGCATTCTAGAATCGGAATGTGGCGGAATTCTAGAATGCACAGCACGGCGGAATTCTAAAGCCCTAAAATGCCTGCTATCCGGAAGTTAAGGTGTCTGACATCAAGAATGCTACCACGTCAGAATTATACCATTTTGAAACATTCTGGGATCTAGAATCAATGGACGGCTGAGTTCCAGAATGTCAGGGTGGCAAAACTCTAGAATCCTTGCGTGTCTGAACTCGAGAGTCATTCAACGTGCAGATTCCAGAACTCTGGATGTGTGAATTATAGAAGCAAAAAATGTCTGCATTCTAGAATCGGAATGTGGCGGAATTCTAGAATGCACAGCACGGCGGAATTCTAAAGTCCTAAAATGCCTGCTATCCGGAAGTTAAGGTGTCTGACATCAAGAATGCTACCAAGTCAGAATTATACCATTCTGAAAGATTCTGGGATCTAGAATCAATGGACGGCTGAGTTCCAGAATGTCAGGGTGGCAAAACTCTAGCATCCTTGCCTGTCTGAACTCGAGAGTCATTCAATGTCCACATTCCAGAACTCTGGATGTCTGAATTATAGAAGCACCGAATGTCTGCATTCTAGAATCGGAATGTGGCGGAATTCTAGAATGCACAGCATGGCGGAATTCTAAAGTCCTAAAATGCCTACTAGCCGAAAGTTAAGGTGTCTGATGACCAGTATGTTACTAGGTCAGCATTCTACCGTTCTGAGAGATTCTGGGTTCTAGAATCAATGGACGGCAGAGATCTGGAATGTCAGGGTGTCCAAACTCTAGAATCCTTGTGTGTCTGAACTCGAGAGTCATTCAATGTCCACATTCCGGATCACAGGGTGTCTGAATTCCAGACGCACCAAATGTCTGCATTCTAGAATGGGAATGTGGTGGAATTCTAGAATGCACAGCACGGCGGAATTCTAAAGTCCTAAAATGCCTGCTATCCGGAAGTTAAGGTGTCTGACATCCAGCATGGTACCACATCAGAATTATACCATTCTGAATGATTCTGGGATCTAGAATCAATGGACGGCTGAGTTCCAGAATGTCAGGGTGGCAAAACTCTAGAATCCTGGCGTGTCTGAACTCGAGAGTCATTCAATGTCCACATTCCAGAACTCTGGATGTCTGAAATATAGAAGCACCAAATGTCTGCATTCTAGAATCGGAATGTGGCGGAATTCTAGAATGCAGAGCACGGTGGAATTTTAAAGTCCTAAAATGCCTGCTATACGGAAGTCAAGGTGTCAGACGTCCAGAATGTTACTAAGTCAGCATTCTACCGTTCTGAGAAATTCTGGGTTCAAGAATCAAAGGATGGCAGAGTTCTGGAATGTCAGGGTGTTCAAACTCAAGAATACTTGCGTGTCTGAACTCGAGAGTCATTCAATGTCCACATTCCCCATCACAGGGTGTCTGAATTCCAGAAGCAACAAATGTCTGCATTCTAGAATCGGAATGTTGCGGAATTATAGGATGCACAGCACGGCGGAATTCGAAAGTCCTAAAATGCCTGCTATCCGGAATTTAAGGTGTCTGAAATCCAGAATGCTACCACGTCAGAATTATACCATTCTGAAAGATTTTGGGATCTAGAATCAATGGACGGCTGAGTTCCAGAATGTCAGGGTTTCCAAACTCTAGAATCCTTGCATGTCTGAACTCGAGAGTCATTCAATATCCACATTCCAGGACTCTGGATGTCTGAAATATAGAAGCACCAAATGTCTGCATTCTAGAATCGGAATGTGGTAGAATTCTAGAATGCACAGCACGACAGAATTCTAAAGTCCTAAAATGCCTGCTATTCGGAAGTTAAGGTGTCTGATGACGAGAATGTTACTAGGTCAACATTCTACCGTTCTGAGAGATTCTGGGTTCTAGAATCAATGGACGGCAGAGATCTGGAATGTCAGGGTGTCCAAACTCTAGAATCCTTGCGTGTCTGAACTCGAGAGTCATTCAATGTCCACATTCCGGATCACAGGGTTTCTGAATTCCAGAAGCACCAAATGTCTGCATTCTAGAATCGGAATGTGGCGGAATTCTAGAATGCACAGCCCAGCAGAATTCTGAAGTCCTAAAATGCCTGATATTCGGAAGTTAAGGAGTCTGACATCCAGAATGTTACTAGGTCAGCATTCTACCGTTCTGAGAGATTCTGGGTTCTAGAATCAATGGACGGCAGAGTTCTGGAATGTCAGGGTGTCCAAACTCTAAAATCCTTCCGTGTCTGAACTCCTGAGTCATTCAATGTCCACATTCCGGATCACAGGGTGTCTGAATTCCAGAAGCACCAAATGTCTGCATTCTAGAATCGGAATGTGGCGGAATTCTAGAATGCACAGCACGGCGGAATTCGAAAGTCCTAAAATGCCTGCTATCGGGAAGTTAAGGTGTCTGACATCCAGAATGCAACCACGTCAGAATTACACCATTCTGAAAGATTCTGGGATCTAGAATCAATGGACGACTGAGTTCCAGAATGTCAGGGTGGCAAAACTCTAGAATCCTTGCGTGTCTGAACTCGAGAGTCATTCAATGTCCACATTCCAGAACTCTGGATGTCTGAATTATAGAAGCACTAAATGTCTGCATTCTAGAATCGGAACATGGCGGAATTCTAGAATGCACAGCACGGCGGAATTCTAAAGTCCTAAAATGCCTACTAGCCGAAAGTTAAGGTGTCTGATGACCAGAATGTTACTAGGTCAGCATTCTACCGTTCTGAGAGATTCTGGGTTCTAGAATCAATGGACGGCAGAGTTCTGGAATGTCAGGGTGTCCAAACTCTAGAACCCTTCAGTGTTTGAACTCGAGAGTTATTCAATTTCCATATTCCGGGTCACGGGGTGACTGAATTCCAGAAACACCAAATGTCTGCATTCTAGAATCGGAATGTGGCGGAATTCTAGAATGCACAGCACGGCGGAATTCGAAAGTCCTAAAATGCCTGCTATCCGGAAGTTAAGGTGTCTGACATCCAGAATGCTACCACGTCAGAATTATACCATTCTGAAACATTCTGGGATCTAGAATCAATGGACGGCTGAGTTCCAGAATGTCAGGGTGGCAAAACTCTAGAATCCTGGCGTGTCTGAACTCGAGAGTCATTCAATGTCCACATTCCAGAACTCTGGATGTCTGAATTATAGAAGCACCAAATGTCTGCATTCTAGAATCGGAATGTGGCGGAATTCTAGAATGCACAGCACGGCGGAATTCTAAAGCCCTAAAATGCCTGCTATCCGGAAGTTAAGGTGTCTGACATCAAGAATGCTACCACGTCAGAATTATACCATTTTGAAACATTCTGGGATCTAGAATCAATGGACGGCTGAGTTCCAGAATGTCAGGGTGGCAAAACTCTAGAATCCTTGCGTGTCTGAACTCGAGAGTCATTCAACGTGCAGATTCCAGAACTCTGGATGTGTGAATTATAGAAGCAAAAAAGTCTGCATTCTAGAATCGGAATGTGGCGGAATTCTAGAATGCACAGCACGGCGGAATTCTAAAGTCCTAAAATGCCTGCTATCCGGAAGTTAAGGTGTCTGACATCAAGAATGCTACCAAGTCAGAATTATACCATTCTGAAAGATTCTGGGATCTAGAATCAATGGACGGCTGAGTTCCAGAATGTCAGGGTGGCAAAACTCTAGCATCCTTGCCTGTCTGAACTCGAGAGTCATTCAATGTCCACATTCCAGAACTCTGGATGTCTGAATTATAGAAGCACCGAATGTCTGCATTCTAGAATCGGAATGTGGCGGAATTCTAGAATGCACAGCATGGCGGAATTCTAAAGTCCTAAAATACCTACTAGCCGAAAGTTAAGGTGTCTGATGACCAGTATGTTACTAGGTCAGCATTCTACCGTTCTGAGAGATTCTGGGTTCTAGAATCAATGGACGGCAGAGATCTGGTATGTCAGGGTGTCCAAACTCTAGAATCCTTGCGTGTCTGAACTCGAGAGTCATTCAATGTCCACATTCCGGATCACAGGGTGTCTGAATTCCAGACGCACCAAATGTCTGCATTCTAGAATGGGAATGTGGTGGAATTCTAGAATGCAAAGCACGGCGGAATTCTAAAGTCCTAAAATGCCTGCTATCCGGAAGTTAGGGTGTCTGACATCCAGCATGGTACCACATCAGAATTATACCATTCTGAATGATTCTGGGATCTAGAATCAATGGACGGCTGAGTTCCAGAATGTCAGGGTGGCAAAACTCTAGAATCCTGGCGTGTCTGAACTCGAGAGTCATTCAATGTCCACATTCCAGTACTCTGGATGTCTGAAATATAGGAGCACCAAATGTCTGCATTCTAGAATCGGAATGTGGCGGAATTCTAGAATGCACAGCACGGCGGAATTTTAAAGTCCTAAAATGGATGCTATACGGAAGTCAAGGTGTCAGACGTCCAGAATGTTACTAAGTCAGCATTCTACCGTTCTGAGAAATTCTGGGTTCAAGAATCAAAGGATGGCAGAGTTCTGGAATGTCAGGGTGTTCAAACTGAAGAATACTTGCGTGTCTGAACTCGAGAGTCATTCAATGTCCACATTCCCCATCACAGGGTGTCTGAATTCCAGAAGCAACAAATGTCTGCATTCTAGAATCGGAATGTTGCCGAATTATAGAATGCACAGCACGGCGGAATTCGAAAGTCCTAAAATGCCTGCTATCCGGAATTTAAGGTGTCTGTAATCCAGAATGCTACCACGTCAGAATTATACCATTCTGAAAGATTCTGGGATCTAGAATCAATGGACGGCTGAGTTCCAGAATGTCAGGGTTTCCAAACTCTAGAATCCTTGCATGTCTGAACTCGAGAGTCATTCAATATCCACATTCCAGGACTCTGGATGTCTGAAATATAGAAGCACCAAATGTCTGCATTCTAGAATCGGAATGTGGTAGAATTCTAGAATGCACAGCACGACAGAATTCTAAAGTCCTAAAATGCCTGCTATTCGGAAGTTAAGGTGTCTGACATCCAGAATGTTACTAGGTCAGCATTCTACCGTTCTGAGAGATTCTGGGTTCTAGAATCAATGGACGGCAGAGATCTGGAATGTCAGGGTGTCCAAACTCTAGAATCCTTGCGTGTCTGAACTCGAGAGTCATTCAATGTCCACATTCCAGATCACAGGGTTTCTGAATTCCAGAAGCACCAAATGTCTGCATTCTAGAATCGGAATGTGGAGGAATTCTAGAATGCACAGCCCAGCAGAATTCTGAAGTCCTAAAATGCCTGATATTCGGAAGTTAAGGAGTCTGACATCCAGAATGTTACTAGGTCAGCATTCTACCGTTCTGAGAGATTCTGGGTTCTAGAATCAATGGACGGCAGAGTTCTGGAATGTCAGGGTGTCCAAACTCTAGAACCGTTCAGTGTTTGAACTCGAGAGTTATTCAATTTCCATATTCCGGGTCACAGGGTGACTGAATTCCAGAAACACCAAATGTCTGCATTCTAGAATCGGAATGTGGCGGAATTCTAGAATGCACAGCACGGCGGAATTCGAAAGTCCTAAAATGCCTGCTATCCAGAAGTTAAGGTGTCTGACATCCAGAATGCTACCACGTCAGAATTATACCATTCTGAAACATTCTGGGATCTAGAATCAATGGACGGCTGAGTTCCAGAATGTCAGGGTGGCAAAACTCTAGAATCCTTGCCTGTCTGAACTCGAGAGTCATTCAATGTCCACATTCCAGAACTCTGGATGTCTGAATTATAGAAGCACCAAATGTCTGCATTCTAGAATCGGAATGTGGCGGAATTCTACAATGCACAGCACGGCGGAATTCGAAAGTCCTAAAATGCCTGCTATCCGGAAGTTAAGGTGTCTGACATCAAGAATGCTACCACGTCAGAATTATACCATTTTGAAACATTCTGTGATCTAGAATCAATGGACGGCTGAGTTCCAGAATGTCAGGGTGGCAAAACTCTAGAATCCTTGCGTGTCTGAACTCGAGAGTCATTCAACGTGCAGATTCCAGAACTCTGGATGTGTGAATTATAGAAGCAAAAAATGTCTGCATTCTAGAATCGGAATGTGGCGGAATTCTAGAATGCACAGCACGGCGGAATTCTAAAGTCCTAAAATGCCTGCTATCCGGAAGTTAAGGTGTCTGACATCAAGAATGCTACCAAGTCAGAATTATACCATTCTGAAAGATTCTGGGATCTAGAATCAATGGACGGGTGAGTTCCAGAATGTCAGGGTGGCAAAATTCTAGAATCCTTGTGTGTCTGAACTCGAGAGTCATTCAATGTCCACATTCCAGAACTCTGGCTGTCTGAATTATAGAAGCACCAAATGTCTGCATTCTAGAATCGGAATGTGGCGGAATTCTAGAATGCACAGCACGGCGGAATTCGAAAGCCCTAAAATGCCTGCTATCCGGAAGTTAAGGTGTCTGACATCAAGAAGGCTACCAAGTCAGAATTATACCATTCTGAAAGATTCTGGGATCTAGAATCAATGGACGGCTGAGTTCCAGAATGTCAGGGTGGCAAAAGTCTAGAATCCTTGCGTGTCTGAACTCGAGAGTCATTCAATGTCCACATTCCAGAACTCTGGATGTCTGAATTATAGAGGCACAAAATGTCTGCATTCCAGAATCGGAATGTGGCAGAATTCTGGAATGCACTGCACGGCGGAATTCTAAAGTCCTAAAATGACTGTAATCCGGAAGTTAAGGTGTCTGACATCAAGAATGCTACCAAGTCAGAATTATACCATTCTGAATCATTCTGGGATCTAGAATCAATGGACGGCTGAGTTCCAGAATGTCAGGTTGGGAAAACTCTAGAATCATTGCGTGTCTGAACTCGAGAGTCATTCAATGTCCACATTCCAGAACTCTGGATGTCTGAATTATAGAAGCACCAAATGTCTGCATTCTAGAATCGGAATGTGGCGGAATACTAGAATGCACAGCACCGCGCCAATTCTAAAGTCCTAAAATGCCTGCTATCCGGAAGTTAATGTGTCTGACATCAAGAAGGCTACCGAGTCAGAATTATACCATTCTGAAAGATTCGGGGATCTAGAATCAATGGACGGCTGAGTTCCAGAATGTCAGGGTGGCAAAATTCTAGAATCCTTGTGTGTCTGAACTCGAGAGTCATTCAATGTCCACATTCCAGAACTCTGGATGTCTGAATTATAGAAGCACCAAATGTCTGCATTCTAGAATCGGAATGTGGCGGAATTCTAGAATGCACAGCACGGCGGAATTCTAAAGTCCTAAAATGCCTGCTATCCGGAAGTTAAGGTGTCTGACATCAAGAATGCTACCAAGTCAGAATTATACCATTCTGAATGATTCTGGGATCTAGAATCAATGGACGGCTGAGTTCCAGAATGTCAGGGTGGCAAAACTCTAGAATCCTGGCGTGTCTGAACTCGAGAGTCATTCAATGTCCACATTCCAGAACTCTGGATGTCTGAAATATAGAAGCACCAAATGTCTGCATTCTAGAATCGGAATGTGGCGGAATTCTAGAATGCACAGCACGGCGGAATTTTAAAGTCCTAAAATGCCTGCTATACGGAAGTCAAGGTGTCAGACGTCCAGAATGTTACTAAGTCAGCATTCTACCGTTCTGAGAAATTCTGGGTTCAAGAATCAAAGGATGGCAGAGTTCTGGAATGTCAGGGTGTTCAAACTCAAGAATACTTGCGTGTCTGAACTCGAGAGTCATTCAATGTCCACATTCCCCATCACAGGGTGTCTGAATTCCAGAAGCAACAAATGTCTGCATTCTAGAATCGGAATGTTGCGGAATTATAGAATGCACAGCACGGCGGAATTCGAAAGTCCTAAAATGCCTGCTTTCCGGAATTTAAGGTGTCTGAAATCCAGAATGCTACCACGTCAGAATTATACCTTTCTGAAAGATTCTGGGATCTAGAATCAATGGACGGCTGAGTTCCAGAATGTCAGGGTTTCCAAACTCTAGAATCCTTGCATGTCTGAACTCGAGAGTCATTCAATATCCACATTCCAGGACTCTGGATGTCTGAAATATAGAAGCACCAAATGTCTGCATTCTAGAATCGGAATGTGGTAGAATTCTAGAATGCACAGCACGACAGAATTCTAAAGTCCTAAAATGCCTGCTATTCGGAAGTTAAGGTGTCTGATGACGAGAATGTTACTAGGTCAACATTCTACCGTTCTGAGAGATTCTGGGTTCTAGAATCAATGGACGGCAGAGATCTGGAATGTCAGGGTGTCCAAACTCTAGAATCCTTGCGTGTCTGAACTCAAGAGTCATTCAATGTCCACATTCCAGATCACAGGGTTTCTGAATTCCAGAAGCACCAAATGTCTGCATTCTAGAATCGGAATGTGGCGGAATTCTAGAATGCACAGCCCAGCAGAATTCTGAAGTCCTAAAATGCCTGATATTCGGAAGTTAAGGAGTCTGACATCCAGAATGTTACTAGGTCAGCATTCTACCGTTCTGAGAGATTCTGGGTTCTAGAATCAATGGACGGCAGAGTTCTGGAATGTCAGGGTGTCCAAACTCTAAAATCCTTCCGTGTCTGAACTCCTGAGTCATTCAATGTCCACATTCCCCATCACAGGGTGTCTGATTTCCAGAAACACCAAATGTCTGCATTCTAGAAGCGGAATGTGGCGGAATTCTAGAATGCACAGCACGGCGGAATTCGAAAGTCCTAAAATGCCTGCAATCGGGAAGTTAAGGTGTCTGACATCCAGAATGCTACCACGTCAGAGTTATACCATTCTGAAAGATTCTGGGATCTAGAATCAATGGACGGCTGAGTTCCAGAATGTCAGGGTGGCAAAACTCTAGAATCCTGGCGTGTCTGAACTCGAGAGTCATTCAATGTCCACATTCCAGAACTCTGGATGTCTGAATTATAGAAGCACCAAATGTCTGCATTCTAGAATCGGAACGTGGCGGAATTCTAGAATGCACAGCATGGCAGAATTCTAAAGTCCTAAAATGCCTACTAGCCGAAAGTTAAGGTGTCTGATGACCAGAATGTTACTAGGTCAGCATTCTACCGTTCTGAGAGATTCTGGGTTCTAGAATCAATGGACGGCAGAGTTCCGGAATGTCAGGGTGTCCAAACTCTAGAACCCTTCAGTGTTTGAACTCGAGAGTTATTCAATTTCCATATTCCGGGTCACAGGGTGACTGAATTCCAGAAGCACCAAATGTCTGCATTCTAGAATCGGAATGTGGCGGAATTCTAGAATGCACAGCACGGCGGAATTCGAAAGTCCTAAAATGCCTGCTATCCGGAAGTTAAGGTGTCTGACATCCAGAATGCTACCACGTCAGAATTATACCATTCTGAAACATTCTGGGATCTAGAATCAATGGACGGCTGAGTTCCAGAATGTCAGGTTGGCAAAACTCTAGAATCCTGGCGTGTCTGAACTCGACAGTCATTCAATGTCCACATTCCAGAACTCTGGATGTCTGAATTATAGAAGCACCAAATGTCTGCATTCTAGAAACGGAATGTGGCGGAATTCTAGAATGCACAGCACGGCGGAATTCTAAAGCCCTAAAATGCCTGCTATCCGGAAGTTAAGGTGTCTGACATCAAGAATGCTACCACGTCAGAATTATACCATTTTGAAACATTCTGGGATCTAGAATCAATGGACGGCTGAGTTCCAGAATGTCAGGGTGGCAAAACTCTAGAATCCTTGCGTGTCTGAACTCGAGAGTCATTCAACGTCCACATTCCAGAACTCTGGTTGTCTGAATTATAGAAGCACCAAATGTCTGCATTCTAGAATCGGAATGTGGCGGAATTCTAGAATGCACAGCACGGCGGAATTCTAAAGCCCTAAAATGCCTGCTATCCGGATGTTAAGGTGTCTGACATCAAGAATGCTACCAAGTCAGAATTATACCATTCTGAATCATTCTGGGATCTAGAATCAATGGACGGCTGAGTTCCAGAATGTCAGGTTGGGAAAACTCTAGAATCATTGCGTGTCTGAACTCGAGAGTCATTCAATGTCCACATTCCAGAACTCTGGATGTCTGAATTATAGAAGCACCAAATGTCTGCATTCTAGAATCGGAATGTGGCGGAATACTAGAATGCACAGCACCGCGCCAATTCTAAAGTCCTAAAATGCCTGCTATCCGTAAGTTAATGTGTCTGACATCAAGAAGGCTACCGAGTCAGAATTATACCATTCTGAAAGATTCGGGGATCTACAATCAATGGACGGCTGAGTTCCAGAATGTCAGGGTGGCAAAATTCTAGAATCCTTGTGTGTCTGAACTCGAGAGTCATTCAATGTCCACATTCCAGAACTCTGGATGTCTGAATTATAGAAGCACCAAATGTCTGCATTCTAGAATCAGAATGTGGCGGAATTCTAGAATGCACAGCACGGCGGAATTCTAAAGTCCTAAAATGCCTGCTATCCGGAAATTAAGGTGTCTGACATCAAGAATGCTACCAAGTCAGAATTATACCATTCTGAATGATTCTGGGATCTAGAATCAATGGACGGCTAAGTTCCAGAATGTCAGGGTGGCAAAACTCTAGAATCCTTGCGTGTCTGAACTCGAGAGTCATTCAATGTCCACATTCCAGAACTCTGGATGTCTGAATTATAGAAGCACCAAATGTCTGCATTCTAGAATCGGAATGTGGCGGAATTCTAGAATACACAGCACGGTGGAATTCTAAAGTCCTAAAATGACTACTAGCCGAAAGTTAAGGTGTCTGATGACCAGTATGTTACTAGGTCAGCATTCTACCGTTCTGAGAGATTCTGGGTTCTAGAATCAATGGACGGCAGAGATCTGGAATGTCAGGGTGTCCAAACTCTAGAATCCTTGCGTGTCTGAACTCGAGAGTCATTCAATGTCCACATTCCGGATCACAGGGTGTCTGAATTCCAGAAGCACCAAATGTCTGCATTCTAGAATCGGAATGTGGTAGAATTCTAGAATGCACAGCACGGCGGAATTCTAAAGTCCTAAAATGCCTGCTATCTGGAAGTTAAGATGTCTGACATCCAGAATGTTACCACATCAGAATTATACCATTCTGAAACATTCTGGGATCTAGAATCAGTGAACGGCTGAGTTCCAGAATGTCAGGGTGGCAAAACTCTAGAATCCTGGCGTGTCTGAACTCGAGAGTTATTCAATGTCCACATTGCAGAACTCTGGATGTCTGAATTATAGAAGCACCAAATGTCTGCATTCTAGAATCGGAATGTGGCGGAATTCTAGAATGCACAGCACGGCGGAATTTTAAAGTCCTAAAATGCCTGCTATACGGAAGTCAAGGTGTCTGACATCCAGAATGTTACTAAGTCAGCATTCTACCGTTCTGAGAGATTCTGGGTTCTAGAATCAATGGATGGCAGAGTTCTGGAATGTCAGGGTGTTCAAACTCAAGAATACTTGCGTGTCTGAACTCGAGAGTCATTCAATGTCCACATTCCGCATCACAGGGTGTCTGAATTCCAGAAGCACCAAATGTCTGCATTCTAGAATCGAAATGTGGCGGAATTCTAGAATGCACAGCACGGCGGAATTTTAAAGTCCTAAAATGCCTGCTATCGGGAAGTTAAGGTGTCTGACATCCAGAATGCTACCACGTCAGAATTATACCATTCTGAAAGATTCTGGGATCTAGAATCAATGGACGGCTGATTTCCAGAATGTCAGTGTGGCAAAAATCTAGAATCCTTCCGTGTCTGAACTCGAGAGTCATTCAATGTCCACATTCCAGAACTCTGGATGTCTGAATTATAGAAGCACCAAATGTCTGCATTCTAGAATCGGAATGTGGCGGAATTCTAGAATGCACAGCACGGCGGAATTCTAAAGTCCTAAAATGCCTGCTATCCGGAAATTAAGATGTCTGACATCAAGAATGCTACCAAGTCAGAATTATACCATTCTGAAAGATTCTGGGATCTAGAATCAATGGACGGCTGAGTTCCAGAATGTCAGGGTGGCAAAACTCTAGAATCCTTGCCTGTCTGAACTCGAGAGTCATTCAATGTCCACATTCCAGAACTCTGGATGTCTGAATTATAGAAGCACCGAATGTCTGCATTCTAGAATCGGAATGTGGCGGAATTCTAGAATGCACAGCACGGCGGAATTCTAAAGTCCTAAAATGCCTACTAGCCGAAAGTTAAGGTGTCTGATGACCAGTATGTTACTAGGTCAGCATTCTACCGTTCTGAGAGATTCTGGGTTCTAGAATCAATGGACGGCAGAGATCTGGAATGTCAGGGTGTCCAAACGCTAGAATCCTTGTGTGTCTGAACTCGAGAGTCATTCAATGTCCACATTCCGGATCACAGGGTGTCTGAATTCCAGAAGCACCAAATGTCTGCATTCTAGAATGGGAATGTGCTGGAATTCTAGAATGCACAGCACGGCGGAATTCTAAAGTCCTAAAATGCCTGCTATCCGGAAGTTAAGGTGTCTGACATCCAGCATGGTACCACATCAGAATTATACCATTCTGAAACATTCTGGGATCTAGAATCAATGGACGGCTGAGTTCCAGAATGTCAGGGTGGCAAAACTCTAGAATCCTGGCGTGTCTGAACTCGAGAGTCATTCAATGTCCACATTCCAGAACTCTGGATGTCTGAAATATAGAAGCACCAAATGTCTGCATTCTAGAATCGGAATGTGGCGGAATTCTAGAATGCACAGCACGGCGGAATTTTAAAGTCCTAAAATGCCTGCTATACGGAAGTCAAGGTGTCTGACGTCCAGAATGTTACTAAGTCAGCATTCTACCGTTCTGAGAAATTCTGTGTTCAAGAATCAAAGGATGGCAGAGTTCTGGAATGTCAGGTTGTTCAAACTCAAGAATACTTGCGTGTCTGAACTCGAGAGTCATTCAATGTCCACATTCCCCATCACAGGGTGTCTGAATTCCAGAAGCAACAAATGTCTGCATTCTAGAATCGGAATGTTGCGGAATTATAGAATGCACAGCACGGCGGAATTCGAGAGTCCTAAAATGCCTGCTATCCGGAAGTTAAGGTGTCTGAAATCCAGAATGCTACCACGTCAGAATTATACCATTCTGAAAGATTCTGGGATCAAGAATCAATGGACGGCTGAGTTCCAGAATGTCAGGGTGGCAAAACTCTAGAATCCTTGCGTGTCTGAACTCGAGAGTCATTCAATGTCCACATTCCAGAACTCTGGATGTCTGAATTATAGAAGCACCAAATGTCTGCATTCTAGAATCAGAACGTGGCGGAATTCTAGAATGCACAGCACGGCGGAATTCTAAAGTCCTAAAATGCCTACTAGCCGAAAGTTAAGGTGTCTGATGACGAGAATGTTACTAGGTCAGCATTCTACCGTTCTGAGAGATTCTGGGTTCTAGAATCAATGGACGGCAGAGTTCTGGAATGTCAGGATGTCCAAACTCTAGAACCCTTCAGTGTTTGAAATCGAGAGTTATTCAATTTCCATATTCCGGGTCACAGGGTGACTGAATTCCAGAAGAACCAAATGTCTGCATTCTAGAATCGGAATGTGGCGGAATTCTAGAATGCACAGCACGGCGTAATTCGAAAGTCCTAAAATGCCTGCTATCCGGAATTTAAGGTTTCAGACATCCAGAATGCTACCACGTCAGAATTATACCATTCTGAAACATTCTGGGATCTAGAATCAATGGACGGCTGAGTTCCAGAATGTTAGGGTGGCAAAACTCTAGAATCCTTGCGTGTCTGAACTCGAGAGTCATTCAACGTCCACATTCCAGAACTCTGGATGTGTGAATTATAGAAGCAAAAAATGTCTGCATTCTAGAATCGGAATGTGGCGGAATTCTAGAATGCACAGCACGGCGGAATTCTAAAGTCCTAAAATGCTTGCTATCCGGAAGTTAATGTGTCTGACATCAAGAATACTACCAATTCAGAATTATACCATTCTGAAAGATTCTGGGATCTAGAATCAATGGACGGGTGAGTTCCAGAATGTCAGGGTGGCAAAATTCTAGAATCCTTGTGTGTCTGAACTCGAGAGTCATTCAATGTCCACATTCCAGAACTCTGGTTGTCTGAATTATAGAAGCACCAAATGTCTGCATTCTAGAATCGGAATGTGGCGGAATTCTAGAATGCACAGCACGGCGGAATTCTAAAGCCCTAAAATGCCTGCTATCCGGATGTTAAGGTGTCTGACATCAAGAATGCTACCAAGTCAGAATTATACCATTCTGAATCATTCTGGGATCTAGAATCAATGGACGGCTGAGTTCCAGAATGTCAGGTTGGGAAAACTCTAGAATCATTGCGTGTCTGAACTCGAGAGTCATTCAAAGTCCACATTCCAGAACTCTGGATGTCTGAATTATAGAAGCACCAAATGTCTGCATTCTAGAATCGGAATGTGGCGGAATACTAGAATGCACAGCACCGCGCCAATTCTAAAGTCCTAAAATGCCTGCTATCCGTAAGTTAATGTGTCTGACATCAAGAAGGCTACCGAGTCAGAATTATACCATTCTGAAAGATTCGGGGATCTACAATCAATGGACGGCTGAGTTCCAGAATGTCAGGGTGGCAAAATTCTAGAATCCTTGTGTGTCTGAACTCGAGAGTCATTCAATGTCCACATTCCAGTACTCTGGATGTCTGAATTATAGAAGCACCAAATGTCTGCATTCTAGAATCAGAATGTGGCGGAATTCTAGAATGCACAGCACGGCGGAATTCTAAAGTCCTAAAATGCCTGCTATCCGGAAGTTAAGGTGTCTGACATCAAGAATGCTACCAAGTCAGAATTATACCATTCTGAATGATTCTGGGATCTAGAATCAATGGACGGCTAAGTTCCAGAATGTCAGGGTGGCAAAACTCTAGAATCCTTGCATGTCTGAACTCGAGAGTCATTCAATGTCCACATTCCAGAACTCTGGATGTCTGAATTATAGAAGCACCAAATGTCTGCATTATAGAATCGGAATGTGGCGGAATTCTAGAATACACAGCACGGTGGAATTCTAAAGTCCTAAAATGACTACTAGCCGAAAGTTAAGGTGTCTGATGACCAGTATGTTACTAGGTCAGCATTCTACCGTTCTGAGAGATTCTGGGTTCTAGAATCAATGGACGGCAGAGATCTGGAATGTCAGGGTGTCCAAACTCTAGAAGCCTTGCGTGTCTGAACTCGAGAGTCATTCAATGTCCACATTCCGGATCACAGGGTGTCTGAATTCCAGAAGCACCAAATGTCTGCATTCTAGAATCGGAATGTGGTAGAATTCTAGAATGCACAGCACGGCGGAATTCTAAAGTCCTAAAATGCCTGCTATCTGGAAGTTATGATGTCTGACATCCAGAATGTTACCACATCAGAATTATACCATTCTGAAACATTCTGGGATCTAGAATCAGTGGACGGCTGAGTTCCAGAATGTCAGGGTGGCAAAACTCTAGAATCCTGGCGTGTCTGAACTCGAGAGTCATTCAATGTCCACATTGCAGAACTCTGGATGTCTGAATTATAGAAGCACCAAATGTCTGCATTCTAGAATCGGAATGTGGCGGAATTCTAGAATGCACAGCACGGCGGAATTTTAAAGTCCTAAAATGCCTGCTATACGGAAGTCAAGGTGTCTGACATCCAGAATGTTACTAAGTCAGCATTCTACCGTTCTGAGAGATTCTGGGTTCTAGAATCAATGGATGGCAGAGTTCTGGAATGTCAGGGTGTTCAAACTCAAGAATACTTGCGTGTCTGAACTCGAGAGTCATTCAATGTCCACATTCCGCATCACAGGGTGTCTGAATTCCAGAAGCACCAAATGACTGCATTCTAGAATCGGAATGTGGCGGAATTCTAGAATGCACAGCACGGCGGAATTTTAAAGTCCTAAAATGCCTGCTATCGGGAAGTTAAGGTGTCTGACATCCAGAATGCTACCACGTCAGAATTATACCATTCTGAAAGATTCTGGGATCTAGAATCAATGGACGGCTGATTTCCAGAATGTCAGGGTGGCAAAAATCTAGAATCCTTCCGTGTCTGAACTCGAGAGTCATTCAATGTCCACATTCCAGAACTCTGGATGTCTGAATTATAGAAGCACCAAATGTCTGCATTCTAGAATCGGAATGTGGCGGAATTCTAGAATGCACAGCACGGCGGAATTCTAAAGTCCTAAAATGCCTGCTATCCGGAAATTAAGATGTCTGACATCAAGAATGCTACCAAGTCAGAATTATACCATTCTGAAAGATTCCGGGATCTAGAATCAATGGACGGCTGAGTTCCAGAATGTCAGGGTGGCAAAACTCTAGAATCCTTGCCTGTCTGAACTCGAGAGTCATTCAATGTCCACATTCCAGAACTCTGGATGTCTGAATTATAGAAGCACCGAATGTCTGCATTCTAGAATCGGAATGTGGCGGAATTCTAGAATGCACAGCACGGCGGAATTCTAAAGTCCTAAAATGCCTACTAGCCGAAAGTTAAGGTGTCTGATGACCAGTATGTTACTAGGTCAGCATTCTACCGTTCTGAGAGATTCTGGGTTCTAGAATCAATGGACGGCAGAGATCTGGAATGTCAGGTTGTCCAAACGCTAGAATCCTTGTGTGTCTGAACTCGAGAGTCATTCAATGTCCACATTCCGGATCACAGGGTGTCTGAATTCCAGAAGCACCAAATGTCTGCATTCTAGAATGGGAATGTGCTGGAATTCTAGAATGCACAGCACGGCGGAATTCTAAAGTCCTAAAATGCCTGCTATCCGGAAGTTAAGGTGTCTGACATCCAGCATGGTACCACATCAGAATTATACCATTCTGAAACATTCTGGGATCTAGAATCAATGGACGGCTGAGTTCCAGAATGTCAGGGTGGCAAAACTCTAGAATCCTGGCGTGTCTGAACTCGAGAGTCATTCAATGTCCACATTCCAGAACTCTGGATGTCTGAAATATAGAAGCACCAAATGTCTGCATTCTAGAATCGGAATGTGGCGGAATTCTAGAATGCACAGCACGGCGGAATTTTAAAGTCCTAAAATGCCTGCTATACGGAAGTCAAGGTGTCTGACGTCCAGAATGTTACTAAGTCAGCATTCTACCGTTCTGAGAAATTCTGTGTTCAAGAATCAAAGGATGGCAGAGTTCTGGAATGTCAGGTTGTTCAAACTCAAGAATACTTGCGTGTCTGAACTCGAGAGTCATTCAATGTCCACATTCCCCATCACAGGGTGTCTGAATTCCAGAAGCAACAAATGTCTGCATTCTAGAATCGGAATGTTGCGGAATTATAGAATGCACAGCACGGCGGAATTCGAAAGTCCTAAAATGCCTGCTATCCGGAAGTTAAGGTGTCTGAAATCCAGAATGCTACCACGTCAGAATTATACCATTCTGAAAGATTCTGGGATCTAGAATCAAAGGACGGCTGAGTTCCAGAATGTCAGGGTTTCCAAACTCTAGAATCCTTGCATGTCTGAACTCGAGAGTCATTCAATATCCACATTCCAGGACTCTGGATGTCTGAAATATAGAAGCACCAAATGTCTGCATTCTAGAATCGGAATGTGGCGGAATTCTAGAATGCACAGCCCAGCAGAATTCTGAAGTCCTAAAATGCCTGATATTCGGAAGTTAAGGAGTCTGACATCCAGAATGTTACTAGGTCAGCATTCTACCGTTCTGAGAGATTCTGGGTTCTAGAATCAATGGACGGCAGAGTTCTGGAATGTCAGGGTGTCCAAACTCTAAAATCCTTCCGTGTCTGAACTCCTGAGTCATTCAATGTCCACATTCCGGATCACAGGGTGTCTGAATTCCAGAAACACCAAATGTCTGCATTCTAGAAGCGGAATGTGGCGGAATTCTAGAATGCACAGCACGGCGGAATTCGAAAGTCCTAAAATGCCTGCTATCGGGAAGTTAAGGTGTCTGACATCCAGAATGCAACCACATCAGAATTATACCATTCTGAAAGATTCTGGGATCAAGAATCAATGGACGGCTCAGTTCCAGAATGTCAGGGTGGCAAAACTCTAGAATCCTTGCGTGTCTGAACTCGAGAGTCATTCAATGTCCACATTCCAGAACTCTGGATGTCTGAATTATAGAAGCACCAAATGTCTGCATTCTAGAATCGGAACGTGGCGGAATTCTAGAATGCACAGCACGGCGGAATTCTAAAGTCCTAAAATGCCTACTAGCCGAAAGTTAAGGTGTCTGATGACCAGTATGTTACTAGGTCAGCATTCTACCGTTCTGAGAGATTCTGGGTTCTAGAATCAATGGACGGCAGAGATCTGGAATGTCAGGGTGTCCAAACTCTAGAATCCTTGCGTGTCTGAACTCGAGAGTCATTCAATGTCCACATTCCGGATCACAGGGTGTCTGAATTCCAGAAGCACCAAATGTCTGCATTCTAGAATCGGAATGTGGCGGAATTCTAGAATGCACAGCACGGCGGAATTCTAAAGTCCTAAAATGCCTGCTATCGGGAAGTTAAGGTGTCTGAAATCCAGAATGCTACCACGTCAGAATTATACCATTCTGAAAGATTCTGGGATCTAGAATCAATGGACGGCTGAGTTCCAGAATGTCAGGGTGTCAAAACTCTAGAATCCTTGCGTGTCTGAACTCGAGAGTCATTCAATGTCCACATTCCAGAACTCTGGATGTCTGAATTATAGAAGCACCAAATGTCTGCATTCTAGAAACGGAATGTGGCGGAATTCTAGAATGCACAGCACGGCGGAATTCTAAAGCCCTAAAATGCCTGCTATCCGGAAGTTAAGGTGTCTGACATCAAGAATGCTACCACGTCAGAATTATACCATTTTGAAACATTCTGGGATCTAGAATAAATGGACGACTGAGTTCCAGAATGTCAGGGTGGCAAAACTCTAGAATCCTTGCGTGTCTGAACTCGAGCGTCATTCAACGTCCAGATTCCAGAACTCTGGATGTGTGAATTATAGAAGCAAAAAATGTCTGCATTCTAGAATCAGAATGTGGCGGAATTCTGGAATGCACAGCACGGCGGAATTCTAAAGTCCTAAAATGCCTGCTATCCGGAAGTTAAGGTGTCTGACATCAAGAATGCTACCAAGTCAGAATTATACCATTCTGAAAGATTCTGGGATCTAGAATCAATGGACGGGTGAGTTCCAGAATGTCAGGGTGGCAAAATTCTAGAATCCTTGTGTGTCTGAACTCGAGAGTCATTCAATGTCCACATTCCAGAACTCTGGTTGTCTGAATTATAGAAGCACCAAATGTCTGCATTCTAGAATCGGAATGTGGCGGAATTCTAGAATGCACAGCACGGCGGAATTCTAAAGCCCTAAAATGCCTGCTATCCGGAAGTTAAGGTGTCTGACATCAAGATTGCTACCAAGTCAGAATTATAACATTCTGAAAGATTCTGGGATCTAGAATCAATGGACGGCTGAGTTCCAGAATGTCAGGGTGGCAAAAGTCTAGAATCCTTGCGTGTCTGAACTCGAGAGTCATTCAATGTCCACATTCCAGAACTCTGGATGTCTGAATTATAGAAGCGCAAAATGTCTGCATTCCAGAATCGGAATGTTGCGGAATTCTGGAATGCACAGCACGGCGGAATTCTAAAGTCCTAAAATGCCTGTAATCCGGAAGTTAAGGTGTCTGACATCAAGAATGCTACCAAGTCAGAATTATACCATTCTGAATCATTCTGGGATCTAGAATCAATGGACGGCTGAGTTCCATAATGTCAGGTTGGGAAAACTCCAGAATCATTGCGTGTCTGAACTCGAGAGTCATTCAATGTCCACATTCCAGAACTCTGGATGTCTGAATTATAGAAGCACCAAATGTCTGCATTCTAGAATCGGAATGTGGCGGAATACTAGAATGCACAGCACCGCGCCAATTCTAAAGTCCTAAAATGCCTGCTATCCGGAAGTTAATGTGTCTGACATCAAGAAGGCTACCGAGTCAGAATTATACCATTCTGAAAGATTCGGGGATCTAGAATCAATGGACGGCTGAGTTCCAGAATGTCAGGGTGGCAAAATTCTAGAATCCTTGTGTGTCTGAACTCGAGAGTCATTCAATGTCCACATTCCAGAACTCTGGATGTCTGAATTATAGAAGCACCAAATGTCTGCATTCTAGAATCGGAATGTGGCGGAATTCTAGAATGCACAGCACGGCGGAATTCTAAAGTCCTAAAATGCCTGCTATCCGGAAGTTAAGGTGTCTGACATCAAGAATGCTACCAAGTCAGAATTATACCATTCTGAATGATTCTGGGATCTAGAATCAATGGACGGCTGAGTTCCAGAATGTCAGGGTGGCAAAACTCTAGAATCCTTGCGTGTCTGAACTCGAGAGTCATTCATTGTCCACATTCCAGAACTCTGGATGTCTGAATTATAGAAGCACCAAATGTCTGCATTCTACAATCGGAATGTGGCGGAATTCTAGAATACACAGCACGGCGGAATTCTAAAGTCCTAAAATGACTACTAGCCGAAAGTTAAGGTGTCTGATGACCAGTATGTTACTAGGTCAGCATTCTACCGTTCTGAGAGATTCTGGGTTCTAGAATCAATGGACGGCAGAGATCTGGAATGTCAGGGTGTCCAAACTCTAGAATCCTTGCGTGTCTGAACTCGAGAGTCATTCAATGTCCACATTCCGGATCACAGGGTGTCTGAATTCCTGAAGCACCAAATGTCTGCATTCTAGAATCGGAATGTGGTAGAATTCTAGAATGCACGGCACGGCGGAATTCTAAAGTCCTAAAATGCCTGCTATCTGGAAGTTAAGATGTCTGACATCCAGAATGGTACCACATCAGAATTATACCATTCTGAAACATTCTGGGATCTAGAATCAGTGGACGGCTGAGTTCCAGAATGTCAGGGTGGCAAAACTCTAGAATCCTGCCGTGTCTGAACTCGAGAGTCATTCAATGTCCACATTCCAGAACTCTGCATGTCTGAATTATAGAAGCACCAAATGTCTGCATTCTAGAATCGGAATGTGGCGGAATTCTAGAATGCACAGCACGGCGGAATTTTAAAGTCCTAAAATGCCTGCTATACGGAAGTCAAGGTGTCTGACATCCAGAATGTTACTAAGTCAGCATTCTACCGTTCTGAGAGATTCTGAGTTCTAGAATCAATGGATGGCAGAGTTCTGGAATGTCAGGGTGTTCAAACTCAAGAATACTTGCGTGTCTGAACTCAAGAGTCACTCAATGTCCACATTCCGCATCACAGGGTGTCTGAATTCCAGAAGCACCAAATGTCTGCATTCTAGAATCGGAATGTGGCGGAATTCTAGAATGCACAGCACGGCGGAATTTTAAAGTCCTAAAATGCCTGCTATCCGGAAGTTAAGGTGTCTGACATCCAGAATGCTACCACGTCAGAATTATACCATTCGGAAAGATTCTGGGATCTAGAATCAATGGACGGCTGAGTTCCAGAATGTCAGGGTTTCCAAACTCTTGAATCCTTGCATGTCTGAACTCGAGAGTCATTCAATATCCACATTCCAGGAATCTGGATGTCTGAAATATAGAAGCACCAAATGTCTGCATTCTAGAATCGGAATGTGGTAGAATTCTAGAATGCACAGCACGACAGAATTCTAAAGTCCTAAAATGCCTGCTATTCGGAAGTTAAGGTGTCTGACATCCAGAATGTTACTAGGTCAGCATTCTACCGTTCTGAGAGATTCTGGGTTCTAGAATCAATGGACGGCAGAGTTCTGGAATGTCAGGGTGTCCAAACTCTAGAATCCTTCCGTGTCTGAACTCATGAGTCATTCAATGTCCACATTCTGGATCACAGGGTGTCTGAATTCCAGAAGCACCAAATGTCTGCATTCTAGAATCGGAACGTGGCGGAATTCTAGAATGCACAGCACGGTGGAATTCTAAATTCCTAAAATGCCTGCTATCCGGAAGTTAAGGTGTCTGACATCAGGAATGCTACCAAGTCAGAATTATACCATTCTGAAAGATTCTGGGATCTAGAATCAATGGACGGCTGAGTTCCAGAATGTCAGGGATTCCAAACTCTAGAATCCTTGCGTGTCTGAAGTCGAGAGTCATTCAATGTCCACATTCCAGAACTCTGAATGTCTGAATTATAGAAGCACCAAATGTCTGCATTCTAGAATCGGAATGTGGCGGAATTCTAGAATGCACAGCACGGCGGAATTCGAAAGTCCTAAAATGCCTGCTATCTGGAAGTTAAGGTGTCTGACATCCAGAATTCTACCACGTCAGAATTATACCATTCTGAAACATTCTGGGATCTAGAATCAATGGATGGCTGAGTTCCAGAATGTCAGGGTGGCAAAACTCTAGAATCCTGGCGTGTCTGAACTCGAGAGTCATTCAATGTCCACATTCCAGAACTCTGGATGTCTGAATTATAGAAGCACCAAATGTCTGCATTCTAGAATCGGAATGTGGCGGAATTCTAGAATGCACAGCACGGCGGAATTCTAAAGTCCTAAAATGCCTGCTATCCGGAAGTTAAGGTGTCTGACATCAAGAATGCTACCACGTCAGAATTATACCATTCTGAAACATTCTGGGATCTAGAATCAATGGACGGCTGAGTTCCAGAATGTCAGGCTGGCAAAACTCTAGAATCCTTGCGTGTCTGAACTCGAGAGTCATTCAATGTCCACATTCCAGAACTCTGGATGTCTGAATTATAGAAGCACCAAATGTCTGCATTCTAGAATCGGAATGTGGCAGAATTCTAGAATGCACAGCACGGCGGAATTCTAAAGTCCTAAAATGCCTGCTATCCGGAAGTTAAGGTGTCTGACATCAAGAATGCTACCAAGTCAGAATTATACCATTCTGAAAGATTCTGGGATCTAGAATCAATGGACGGCTGAGTTCCAGAATGTCAGGGTGGAAAAATTCTAGAATCCTTGTGTGTCTGAACTCGAGAGTCATTCAATGTCCACATTCCAGAACTCTGGATGTCTGAATTATAGAAGCACCAAATGTCTGCATTCTAGAATCGGAATGTGGTAGAATTCTAGAATGCACAGCACGACAGAATTCTAAAGTTCCAAAATGCCTGCTATTCGGAAGTTAAGGTGTCTGACATCCAGAATGTTACTAGGTCAGCATTCTACAGTTCTGAGAGATTCTGGGTTATAGAATCAATAGACGGCAGAGTTCTGGAATGTCAGGGTGTCCAAACTCTAGAATCCTTCCGTGTCTGAACTCGTGAGTCATTCAATGTCCACATTCCGGATAACAGGGTGTCTGAATTCCAGAAGCACCAAATGTCTGCATTCTAGAATCGGAATATGGCGGAATTCTAGAATGCACAGCACGGCGGAATTCTAAAGTCCTAAAATGCCTGCTATCGGGAAGTTAAGGTGTCTGAAATCCAGAATGCTACCACGTCAGAATTATAAAATTCTGAAAGATTCTGGGATCTAGAATCAATGGACGGCTGAGTTCCAGAATGTCAGGGTGTCAAAACTCTAGAATCCTTGTGTGTCTGAACTCGAGAGTCATTCAATGTCCACATTCCAGAACTCTGGATGTCTGAATTATAGAAGCACCAAATGTCTGCCTTCTTGAATCGGAATGTGGCGGAATTCTAGAATGCACAGCAAGGCGAAATTCTAAAATCCTAAAATGCCTGCTATCCGGAAGTTAAGGTGTCTGACATCAAGAATGCTACCAAGTTAGAATTATACCATTCTGAAAGATTCTGGGATCTAGAATCAATGGACGGCTGAGTTCCAGAATATCAGGGTGGTAAAACTCTAGAATCCTGGCGTGTCTGAACTCGAGACTCATTCAATGTCCACATTCCAGGACTCTGGATGTCTGAATTATAGAAGCACCAAATGTCTGCATTCCAGAATCGGAATGTGGCGGAGTTCTAGAATGCACAGCACGGCGGAATTCTAAAGTCCTAATATGCCAACTAGCCGAAAGTTAAGGTGTCTGATAACCGGTATGTTCCTAGGTCAGCATTCTACCGTTCTGAGAGATTCTGGGTTCTAGAATCAATGGACGGCAGAGATCTGGAATGTCAGGGTGTCCAAACTCTAGAATACTTGCATGTCTGAACTCGAGAGTCATTCAATGTCCACATTCCGGATCACAGGGTGTCTGAATTCCAGAAGCAGCAAATGTCTGCATTCTAGAATCGGAATGTGGTAGAATTCTAGAATGCACAGCACGGTAGAATTCTAAAGTCCTAAAATGCCTGCTATCCGGAAGTTAAGATGTCTGACATCCAGAGTGGTACCACATCAGAATTATACCATTCTGAAACATTCTGGGATCTAGAATCAATGGACGGGTGAGTTCCAGAATGTCAGGGTGGCAAAACTCTAGAATCCTGGCATGTCTGAACTCGAGAGTCATTCAATGTCCACATTCCAGAACGCTGGATGTCTGAATTATAGAAGCACCAAATGTCTGCATTCTAGAATCGGAATGTGGCGGAATTCTAGAATGCACATCACGGCGGATTTCTAAAATCCTAAAATGCCTGCTATCCGGAAGTTAAGGTGTCTGACATCCAGAATGTTACTAGGTCAGCCTTCTACCATTCTGAGAGATTCTGGGTTCTAGAATCAATGGACGGCAGAGTTCTGGAATGTCAGGGTGTCAAAACTCTAGAATCCTTCCGTGTCTGAACTCGTGAGTCATTCAATGTCCACATTCCGGATCACAGGGTGTCTGAATTCCAGAAGCACCAAATGTCTGCATTGTAGAATCGGAATGTGGCGGAATTCTAGAATGCACAGCACGGCAGAATTCTGAAGTCCTAAAATGCCTGATATTCGGAAGCTAAGGAGTCTGATATCCAGAATGTTACTAGGTCAGCATTCTACCGTTCTGAGAGATTCTGGGTTCTAGAATCAATGGACGGCAGAGTTCTGGAATGTCAGGGTGTCCAAACTCTAGAATCCTTCCGTGTCTGAACTCGAGAGTCATTCAATGTCCACATTGCGGATCACAGGGTGTCTGAATTCCAGAAGCACCAAATGTCTGCATTCTAGAAGCGGAATGTGGCGGAATTCTAGAATGCACAGCACGGCGGAATTCGAAAGTCCTAAAATGCCTGCTATCGGGTAGTTAAGGTGTCTGACATCCAGAATGCTACCACGTCAGAATTATACCATTCTGAAAGATTCTGGGATCAAGAATCAATGGACGGCTTTGTTCCAGAATGTCAGGGTGGCAAAACTCTAGAATCCTTGCGTGTCTGAACTCGAGAGTCATTCAATGTCCACATTCCAGAACTCTGGATGCCTGAATTATAGAAGCACCAAATGTCTGCATTCTAGAAACAGAATGTGGCGGAATTCTAGAATGCACAGCACGGCGGATTTCTAAAATCCTAAAATGCCTGCTATCCGGAAGTTAAGGTGTCTGACATCAAGAATGCTACCAAGTCAGAATTATACCATTCTGAAAGATTCTGGGATCTAGAATCAATGGACGGCTGAGTTCCAGAATGTCAGGGTGGCAAAACTCTAGAATCCTTGCGTGTCTGAACTCGAGAGTCATTCAATGTCCACATTCCAGAACTCTGGATGTCTGAATTATAGAAGCACCAAATGTCTGCATTCTAGAATCAGAATGTGGCGGAATTCTAGAATGCACAGCATGGCGGAATTCTAAAGTCCTAAAATGCCTACTAGCCGAAAGTTAAGGTGTCTGATGACCAGAATGTAACTAGGTCAGCATTCTACCGTTCTGAGAGATTCTGGGTTCTAGAATCAGTGGACGGCAGGGTTCTGGAATGTCCGGGTGTCCAAATTCTAGAATCCTTCAGTGTTTGAACTCGAGAGTCATTCAATATCCATATTCCGGTCACAGGGTGACTGAATTCCAGAAGCACCAAATGTCTGCATTCTAGAATCGGAATGTGGCGGAATTCTAGAATGCACAGCACGGGGGAATTCGAAAGTCCTAAAATGCCTGCTATCCGGAAGTTAAGGTGTCTGACATCAAGAATGCTACCACGTCAGAATTATACCATTCTGAAAGATTCTGGGATCTAGAATCAATGGACGGCTGAGTTCCAGAATGTCAGGTTGGCAAAACTCTAGAATCCTGGCGTGTCTGAACTCGAGAGTCATTCAATGTCCACATTCCAGAACTCTGGATGTCTGAATTATAGAAGCACCAAATGTCTGCATTCTAGAATCGGAATGTGGCGGAATTCTAGAATGCACAGCACGGCGGAATTCTAAAGTCCTAAAATGCCTCCTATCCGGAAGTTAAGGAGTCTGACATCAAGAATGCTACCAAGTCAGAATTATAACATTCTGAAAGATTCTGGGATCTAGAATCAATGGACGGCTGAGTTCCAGAATGTCAGGGTGGCAAAACTCTAGAATCCTGGCGTGTCTGAACTCGAGAGTCATTCAATGTCCACATTCCAGAACTCTGGATGTCTGAATTATAGAAGCACCAAATGTCTGCATTCTAGAATCGGAATGTGGCGGAATTCTAGAATGCACAGCACGGCGGAATTCTAAAGTCCTAAAATGCCTGATATCCGGAAGTTAAGGTGTCTGACATCAAGAATGCTACCACCTCAGAATTATACCATTCTGAAACATTCTGGGATCTAGAATCAATGGACGGCTGAGTTCCGGAATGTCAGGGTGGCAAAACTCTAGAATCCTTGCGTGTCTGAACTCGAGAGTCATTCAATGTCCACATTCCAGAACTCTGGATGTCTGAATTATAGAAGCACCAAATGTCTGCATTCTAGAATCGGAATGTGGCGGAATTCTAGAATGCACAGCACGGCGGAATTCTAAAGTCCTAAAATGCCTGCTATCCGGAAGTTAAGGTGTCTGACATCCAGAATGCTACCAAGTCAGAATTATACCATTCTGAAAGATTCTGGGATCTAGAATCAATGGACGGCTGAGTTCCAGAATGTCAGGGTGGCAAAATTCTAGAATCCTTGTGTGTCTGAACTCGAGAGTCATTCAATGTCCACATTCCAGAACTCTGGATGTCTGAATTATAGAAACACCAAATGTCTGCATTCTAGAATCGGAATGTGGCGGAATTCTAGAATGCACAGCACGGCGGAATTTTAATGTCCTAAAATGCCTGCTATACGGAAGTCAAGGTGTCTGACATCCAGAATGTTACTAAGTCAGCATTCTACCGTTCTGAGAAATTCTGGGTTCTAGAATCAATGGATGGCAGAGTTCTGGAATGTCAGGGTGTTCAAACTCAAGAATACTTGCGTGTCTGAAGTCGAGAGTCATTCAATGTCCACATTCCGCATCACAGGGTGTCTGAATTCCAGAAGCACCAAATGTCTGCATTCTAGAATCGGAATGTGGCAGAATTCTAGAATGCACAGCACGGCGGAATTCGAAAGTCCTAAAATGCCTGCTATCCGGAAGTTAAGGTGTCTAACATCCAGAATGCTACCACGTCAGAATTATACCATTCTGAATGATTCTGGGATCTAGAATCAATGGATGGCTGAGTTCCAGAATGTCAGGGTTTCCAAACTCTAGAATCCTTGCATGTCTGAACTCGAGAGTCATTCAATATCCACATTCCAGGACTCTGGATGTCTGAAATATAGAAGCACCAAATGTCTGCATTCTAGAATCGGAATGTGGCGGAATTCTAGAATGCACAGCACGACAGAATTCTAAAGTCCCAAAATGCCTGCTCTTCGGAAGTTAAAGTGTCTGACATCCAGAATGTTACTAGGTCAGCATTCTACCGTTCTGAGAGATTCTGGGTTCTAGAATCAATGGACGGCAGAGTTCTGGAATGTCAGTGTGTCCAAACTCTAGAATCCTTCCGTGTCTGAACTCGTGAGTCATTCAATGTCCACATTCCGGATCACAGGGTGTCTGAATTCCAGAAGCACCAAATGTCTGCATTGTAGAATCAGAATGTGGCGGAATTCTAGAATGCACAGCACGGCGGAATTCGAAATTCCTAAAATGCCTGCTATCGGGTAGTTAAGGTGTCTGACATCCAGAATGCTACCAGGTCAGAATTATACCATTCTGAAAGATTCTGGGATCAAGAATCAATGGACGGCTTTGTTCCAGAATGTCAAGGTGGCAAAACTCTAGAATCCTTCCGTGTCTGAACTCGAGAGTCATTCAATGTCCACATTCCAGAACTCTGGATGTCTGAATTATAGAAGCACCAAATGTCTGCATTCTAGAATCGGAATGTGGCGGAATTCTAGAATGCACAGCACGGCGGATTTCTAAAATCCTAAAATGCCTGCAATCCGGAAGTTAAGGTGTCTGACATCAAGAATGCTACCAAGTCAGAATTATACCATTCTGAAAGATTCTGGGATCTAGAATCAATGGACGGCTGAGTTCCAGAATGTCAGGGTGGCAAAACTCTAGAATCCTTGAGTGTCTGAACTCGAGAGTCATTCAATGTCCACATTCCAGAACTCTGGATGTCTGAATTATAGAAGCACCAAATGTCTGCATTCTAGAATCAGAATGTGGCGGAATTCTAGAATGCACAGCACGGCAGAATTCTAAAGTCCTAAAATGCCTACTAGCCGAAAGTTAAGGTGTCTGATGACCGGAATGTAACTAGGTCAGCATTCTACCGTTCTGAGAGATTCTGGGTTCTAGAATCAGTGGACGGCAGGGTTCTGGAATGTCCGGGTGTCCAAACTCTAGAATCCTTCAGTGTTTGAACTCGAGAGTCATTCAATATCCATATTCCGGTCACAGGGTGACTGAATTCCAGAAGCACCAAATGTCTGCATTCTAGAATCGGAATGTGGCGGAATTCTAGAATGCACAGCACGGCAGATTTCGAAAGTCCTAAAATGCCTGCTATCCGGAAGTTAAGGTGTCTGACATCAAGAATGCTACCACGTCAGAATTATACCATTCTGAAAGATTCTGGGATCTAGAATCAATGGACGGCTGAGTTCCAGAATGTCAGGTTGGCAAAACTCTAGAATCCTGGCGTGTCTGAACTCGAGAGTCATTCAATGTCCACATTCCAGAACTCTGGATGTCTGAATTATAGAAGCACCAAATGTCTGCATTCTAGAATCGGAATGTGGCGGAATTCTAGAATGCACAGCACGGCGGAATTCTAAAGTCCTAAAATGCCTGCTATCCGGAAGTTAAGGAGTCTGACATCAAGAATGCTACCAAGTCAGAATTATAACATTGAAAGATTCTGGGATCTAGAATCAATGGACGGCTGAGTTCCAGAATGTCAGGGTGGCAAAACTCTAGAATCCTGGCGTGTCTGAACTCGAGAGTCATTCAATGTCCACATTCCAGAACTCTGGATGTCTGAATTATAGAAGCACCAAATGTCTGCATTCTAGAATCGGAATGTGGCGGAATTCTAGAATGCACAGCACGGCGGAATTCTAAAGTCCTAAAATGCCTGCTATCCGGAAGTTAAGGTGTCTGACATCAAGAATGCTACCACCTCAGAATTATACCATTCTGAAACATTCTGGGATCTAGAATCAATGGACGGCTGAGTTCCGGAATGTCAGGGTGGCAAAACTCTAGAATCCTTGCGTGTCTGAACTCGAGAGTCATTCAATGTCCACATTCCAGAACTCTGGATGTCTGAATTATAGAATCACCAAATGTCTGCATTCTAGAATCGGAATGTGGCGGAATTCTAGAATGCACAGCACGGCGGAATTCTAAAGTCCTAAAATGCCTGCTATCCGGAAGTTAAGGTGTCTGACATCCAGAATGCTACCAAGTCAGAATTATACCATTCTGAAAGATTCTGGGATCTAGAATCAATGGACGGCTGAGTTCCAGAATGTCAGGGTGGCAAAATTCTAGAATCCTTGTGTGTCTGAACTCGAGAGTCATTCAATGTCCACATTCCAGAACTCTGGATGTCTGAATTATAGAAACACCAAATGTCTGCATTCTAGAATCGGAATGTGGCGGAATTCTAGAATGCACAGCACGGCGGAATTTTAATGTCCTAAAATGCCTGCTATACGGAAGTCAAGGTGTCTGACATCCAGAATGTTACTAAGTCAGCATTCTACCGTTCTGAGAAATTCTGGGTTCTAGAATCAATGGATGGCAGAGTTCTGGAATGTCAGGGTGTTCAAACTCAAGAATACTTGCGTGTCTGAAGTCGAGAGTCATTCAATGTCCACATTCCGCATCACAGGGTGTCTGAATTCCAGAAGCACCAAATGTCTGCATTCTAGAATCGGAATGTGGCAGAATTCTAGAATGCACAGCACGGCGGAATTCGAAAGTCCTAAAATGCCTGCTATCCGGAAGTTAAGGTGTCTAACATCCAGAATGCTACCACGTCAGAATTATACCATTCTGAATGATTCTGGGATCTAGAATCAATGGATGGCTGAGTTCCAGAATGTCAGGGTTTCCAAACTCTAGAATCCTTGCATGTCTGAACTCGAGAGTCATTCAATATCCACATTCCAGGACTCTGGATGTCTGAAATATAGAAGCACCAAATGTCTGCATTCTAGAATCGGAATGTGGCGGAATTCTAGAATGCACAGCACGACAGAATTCTAAAGTCCCAAAATGCCTGCTCTTTGGAAGTTAAAGTGTCTGACATCCAGAATGTTACTAGGTCAGCATTCTACCGTTCTGAGAGATTCTGGGTTCTAGAATCAATGGACGGCAGAGTTCTGGAATGTCAGTGTGTCCAAACTCTAGAATCCTTCCGTGTCTGAACTCGTGAGTCATTCAATGTCCACATTCCGGATCACAGGGTGTCTGAATTCCAGAAGCACCAAATGTCTGCATTGTAGAATCGGAATGTGGCGGAATTCTAGAATGCACAGCACGGCGGAATTCGAAATTCCTAAAATGCCTGCTATCGGGTAGTTAAGGTGTCTGACATCCAGAATGCTACCACGTCAGAATTATACCATTCTGAAAGATTCTGGGATCAAGAATCAACGGACGGCTTTGTTCCAGAATGTCAAGGTGGCAAAACTCTAGAATCCTTGCGTGTCTGAACTCGAGAGTCATTCAATGTCCACATTCCAGAACTCTGGATGTCTGAATTATAGAAGCACCAAATGTCTGCATTCTAGAATCGGAATGTGGCGGAATTCTAGAATGCACAGCACGGCGGATTTCTAAAATCCGAAAATGCCTGCAATCCGGAAGTTAAGGTGTCTGACATCAAGAATGCTACCAAGTCAGAATTATACCATTCTGAAAGATTCTGGGATCTAGAATCAATGGACGGCTGAGTTCCAGAATGTCAGGGTGGCAAAACTCTAGAATCCTTGCGTGTCTGAACTCGAGAGTCATTCAATGTCCACATTCCAGAACTCTGGATGTCTGAATTATAGAAGCACCAAATGTCTGCATTCTAGAATCAGAATGTGGCGGAATTCTAGAATGCACAGCACGGCAGAATTCTAAAGTCCTAAAATGCCTACTAGCCGAAAGTTAAGGTGTCTGATGACCAGAATGTAACTAGGTCAGCATTCTACCATTCTGAGAGATTCTGGGTTCTAGAATCAGTGGACGGCAGGGTTCTGGAATGTCCGGGTGTCCAAACTCTAGAATCCTTCAGTGTTTGAACTCGAGAGTCATTCAATATCCATATTCCGGTCACAGGGTGACTGAATTCCAGAAGCACCAAATGTCTGCATTCTAGAATCGGAATGTGGCGGAATTCTAGAATGCACAGCACGGCAGATTTCGAAAGTCCTAAAATGCCTGCTATCCGGAAGTTAAGGTGTCTGACATCAAGAATGCTACCACGTCAGAATTATACCATTCTGAAAGATTCTGGGATCTAGAATCAATGGACGGCTGAGTTCCAGAATGTCAGGTTGGCAAAACTCTAGAATCCTTGCGTGTCTGAACTCGAGAGTCATTCAATGTCCACATTCCAGAACTCTGGATGTCTGAATTATAGAAGCACCAAATGTCTGCATTCTAGAATCGGAATGTGGCGGAATTCTAGAATGCACAGCACGGCGGAATTCTAAAGTCCTAAAATGCCTGCTATCCGGAAGTTAAGGAGTCTGACATCAAGAATGCTACCAAGTCAGAATTATAACATTCTGAAAGATTCTGGGATCTAGAATCAATGGACGGCTGAGTTCCAGAATGTCAGGGTGGCAAAACTCTAGAATCCTGGCGTGTCTGAACTCGAGAGTCATTCAATGTCCACATTCCAGAACTCTGGATGTCTGAATTATAGAAGCACCAAATGTCTGCATTCTAGAATCGGAATGTGGCGGAATTCTAGAATGCACAGCACGGCGGAATTCTAAAGTCCTAAAATGCCTGCTATCCGGAAGTTAAGGTGTCTGACATCAAGAATGCTACCACCTCAGAATTATACCATTCTGAAACATTCTGGGATCTAGAATCAATGGACGGCTGAGTTCCGGAATGTCAGGGTGGCAAAACTCTAGAATCCTTGCGTGTCTGAACTCGAGAGTCATTCAATGTCCACATTCCAGAACTCTGGATGTCTGAATTATAGAAGCACCAAATGTCTGCATTCTAGAATCGGAATGTGGCGGAATTCTAGAATGCACAGCACGGCGGAATTCTAAAGTCCTAAAATGCCTGCTATCCGGAAGTTAAGGTGTCTGACATCCAGAATGCTACCAAGTCAGAATTATACCATTCTGAAAGATTCTGGGATCTAGAATCAATGGACGGCTGAGTTCCAGAATGTCAGGGTGGCAAAATTCTAGAATCCTTGCGTGTCTGAACTCGAGAGTCATTCAATGTCCACATTCCAGAACTCTGGATGTCTGAATTATAGAAGCACCAAATGTCTGCATTCTAGAATCGGAATGTGGCGGAATTCTAGAATGCACAGCACGGCGGAATTTTAATGTCCTAAAATGCCTGCTATACGGAAGTCAAGGTGTCTGACATCCAGAATGTTACTAAGTCAGCATTCTACCGTTCTGAGAAATTCTGGGTTCTAGAATCAATGGATGGCAGAGTTCTGGAATGTCAGGGTGTTCAAACTCAACAATACTTGCGTGTCTGAACTCGAGAGTCATTCAATGTCCACATTCCGCATCACAGGGTGTCTGAATTCCAGAAGCACCAAATGTCTGCATTCTAGAATCGGAATGTGGCAGAATTCTAGAATGCACAGCACGGCGGAATTCGAAAGTCCTAAAATGCCTGCTATCCGGAAGTTAAGGTGTCTGACATCCAGAATGCTACCACGTCAGAATTATACCATTCTGAATGATTCTGGGATCTAGAATCAATGGATGGCTGAGTTCCAGAATGTCAGGGTTTCCAAACTCTAGAATCCTTGCATGTCTGAACTCGAGAGTCATTCAATATCCACATTCCAGGACTCTGGATGTCTGAAATATAGAAGAACCAAATGTCTGCATTCTAGAATCGGAATGTGGCGGAATTCTAGAATGCACAGCACGACAGAATTCTAAAGTCCCAAAATGCCTGCTCTTCGGAAGTTAAGGTGTCTGACATCCAGAATGTTACTAGGTCAGCATTCTACCGTTCTGAGAGATTCTGGGTTCTAGAATCAATGGACGGCAGAATTCTGGAATGTCAGTGTGTCCAAACTCTAGAATCCTTCCGTGTCTGAACTCGTGAGTCATTCAATGTCCACATTCCGGATCACAGGGTGTCTGAATTCCAGAAGCACCAAATGTCTGCATTGTAGAATCAGAATGTGGCGGAATTCTAGAATGCACAGCACGGCGGAATTCGAAAGTCCTAAAATGCGTGCTATCGGGAAGTTAAGGTGTCTGACATCCAGAATGCTACCACGTCAGAATTATACCATTCTGAAAGATTCTGGGATCAAGAATCAATGGACGGCTGAGTTCCAGAATGTCAGGGTGGCAAAACTCTAGAATCCTTGCGTGTCTGAACTCGAGAGTCATTCAATGTCCACATTCCAGAACTCGGGATGTCTGAATTATAGAAGCACCAAATGTCTGCATTCTAGAATCGGAATGTGGCGGAATTCTAGAAAGCACAGCAAGGCGGAATTCTAAAATCCTAAAATGCCTGCTATCCGGAAGTTAAGGTGTCTGACATCCAGAATGCTACCACGTCAGAATTATACCATTCTGAAAGATTCTGGGATCTAGAATCAATGGACGGCAGAGTTCCAGAATATCAGGGTGGCAAAACTCTAGAATCCTTGCATGTCTGAACTCGAGAGTCATTCAATGTCCACATTCCAGAACTCTGGATGTCTGAATTATAGAAGCACCAAATGTCTGCATTCTAGAATCGGAATGTGGCGGAATTCTAGAATGCACAGCACGGCGGAATTCTAAAGTCCTAAAATGCCAACTAGCCGAAAGTTAAGGTGTCTGATAACCGGTATGTTCCTATGTAAGCATTCTAACGTTCTGAGAGATTCTGGGTTCTAGAATCAATGGACGGCAGAGATCTGGAATGTCAGGGTGTCCAAACTCTAGAATCCTTGCATGTCTGAACTCGAGAGTCATTCAATGTCCACATTCCGGATCACAGGGTGTCTGAATTCCATAAGCACCAAATGTCTGCATTCTAGAATCGGAATGTGGTAGAATTCTAGAATGCACAGCACGGTAGAATTCTAAAGTCTTAAAATGCCTGCTATCCGGAAGTTAAGTTTTCTGACATCCAGAGTGGTACCACATCAGAATTATACCATTCTGAAACATTCTGGGATCTAGAATCAATGGACGGGTGAGTTCCAGAATGTCAGGGTGGCAAAACTCTAGAATCCTGGCATGTCTGAACTCGAGAGTCATTCAATGTCCACATTCCAGAACTCTGGATGTCTGAATTATAGAAGCACCAAATGTCTGCATTCTAGAATCGGAATGTGGCGGAATTCTAGAATGCACAGCACGGCGGAATTCTAAAGTCCTAAAATGCCTGCTATCCGGAAGTTAAGGTGTCTGACATCCAGAATGCTACCACGTCAGATTTATACCATTCTGAAAGATTCTGGAATCTAGAATCAATGGACGGCTGAGTTCCAGAATGCAAGGGTGGCAAAACTCTAGAATCCTTGCGTGTCTGAACTCGAGAGTCATTCAATGTCCACATTCCAGAACTCTGGATGTCTGAATTATAGAATCACCAAATGTCTGCATTCTAGAATCGGAATGTGGCGGAATTCTAGAATGCACAGCACGGCGGAATTCTAAAGTCCTAAAATGCCTGCTATCCGGAAGTTAAGGTGTCTGACATCCAGAATGCTACCAAGTCAGAATTATACCATTCTGAAAGATTCTGGGATCTAGAATCAATGGACGGCTGAGTTCCAGAATGTCAGGGTGGCAAAACTCTAGAATCCTGGCGTGTCTGAACTCGAGAGTCATTCAATGTCCACATTCCAGAACTCTGGATGTCTGAATTATAGAAACACCAAATGTCTGCATTCTAGAATCGGAATGTGGCGGAATTCTAGAATGCACAGCACGGCGGAATTTTAATGTCCTAAAATGCCTGCTATACGGAAGTCAAGGTGTCTGACATCCAGAATGTTACTAAGTCAGCATTCTACCGTTCTGAGAAATTCTGGGTTCTAGAATCAATGGATGGCAGAGTTCTGGAATGTCAGGGTGTTCAAACTCAAGAATACTTGCGTGTCTGAAGTCGAGAGTCATTCAATGTCCACATTCCGCATCACAGGGTGTCTGAATTCCAGAAGCACCAAATGTCTGCATTCTAGAATCGGAATGTGGCAGAATTCTAGAATGCACAGCACGGCGGAATTCGAAAGTCCTAAAATGCCTGCTATCCGGAAGTTAAGGTGTCTAACATCCAGAATGCTACCACGTCAGAATTATACCATTCTGAAAGATTCTGGGATCAAGAATCAATGGACGGCTTTGTTCCAGAATGTCAAGGTGGCAAAACTCTAGAATCCTTGCGTGTCTGAACTCGAGAGTCATTCAATGTCCACATTCCAGAACTCTGGATGTCTGAATTATAGAAGCACCAAATGTCTGCATTCTAGAATCGGAATGTGGCGGAATTCTAGAATGCACAGCACGGCGGATTTCTAAAATCCGAAAATGCCTGCAATCCGGAAGTTAAGGTGTCTGACATCAAGAATGCTACCAAGTCAGAATTATACCATTCTGAAAGATTCTGGGATCTAGAATCAATGGACGGCTGAGTTCCAGAATGTCAGGGTGGCAAAACTCTAGAATCCTTGCGTGTCTGAACTCGAGAGTCATTCAATGTCCACATTTCAGAACTCTGGATGTCTGAATTATAGAAGCACCAAATGTCTGCATTCTAGAATCAGAATGTGGCGGAATTCTAGAATGCACAGCACGGCAGAATTCTAAAGTCCTAAAATGCCTACTAGCCGAAAGTTAAGGTGTCTGATGACCAGAATGTAACTAGGTCAGCATTCTACCATTCTGAGAGATTCTGGGTTCTAGAATCAGTGGACGGCAGGGTTCTGGAATGTCCGGGTGTCCAAACTCTAGAATCCTTCAGTGTTTGAACTCGAGAGTCATTCAATATCCATATTCCGGTCACAGGGTGACTGAATTCCAGAAGCACCAAATGTCTGCATTCTAGAATCGGAATGTGGCGGAATTCTAGAATGCACAGCACGGCAGATTTCGAAAGTCCTAAAATGCCTGCTATCCGGAAGTTAAGGTGTCTGACATCAAGAATGCTACCACGTCAGAATTATACCATTCTGAAAGATTCTGGGATCTAGAATCAATGGACGGCTGAGTTCCAGAATGTCAGGTTGGCAAAACTCTAGAATCCTTGCGTGTCTGAACTCGAGAGTCATTCAATGTCCACATTCCAGAACTCTGGATGTCTGAATTATAGAAGCACCAAATGTCTGCATTCTAGAATCGGAATGTGGCGGAATTCTAGAATGCACAGCACGGCGGAATTCTAAAGTCCTAAAATGCCTGCTATCCGGAAGTTAAGGAGTCTGACATCAAGAATGCTACCAAGTCAGAATTATAACATTCTGAAAGATTCTGGGATCTAGAATCAATGGACGGCTGAGTTCCAGAATGTCAGGGTGGCAAAACTCTAGAATCCTGGCGTGTCTGAACTCGAGAGTCATTCAATGTCCACATTCCAGAACTGTGGATGTCTGAATTATAGAAGCACCAAATGTCTGCATTCTAGAATCGGAATGTGGCGGAATTCTAGAATGCACAGCACGGCGGAATTCTAAAGTCCTAAAATGCCTGCTATCCGGAAGTTAAGGTGTCTGACATCAAGAATGCTACCACCTCAGAATTATACCATTCTGAAACATTCTGGGATCTAGAATCAATGGACGGCTGAGTTCCGGAATGTCAGGGTGGCAAAACTCTAGAATCCTTGCGTGTCTGAACTCGAGAGTCATTCAATGTCCACATTCCAGAACTCTGGATGTCTGAATTATAGAAGCACCAAATGTCTGCATTCTAGAATCGGAATGTGGCGGAATTCTAGAATGCACAGCACGGCGGAATTCTAAAGTCCTAAAATGCCTGCTATCCGGAAGTTAAGGTGTCTGACATCCAGAATGCTACCAAGTCAGAATTATACCATTCTGAAAGATTCTGGGATCTAGAATCAATGGACGGCTGAGTTCCAGAATGTCAGGGTGGCAAAATTCTAGAATCCTTGCGTGTCTGAACTCGAGAGTCATTCAATGTCCACATTCCAGAACTCTGGATGTCTGAATTATAGAAGCACCAAATGTCTGCATTCTAGAATCGGAATGTGGCGGAATTCTAGAATGCACAGCACGGCGGAATTTTAATGTCCTAAAATGCCTGCTATACGGAAGTCAAGGTGTCTGACATCCAGAATGTTACTAAGTCAGCATTCTACCGTTCTGAGAAATTCTGGGTTCTAGAATCAATGGATGGCAGAGTTCTGGAATGTCAGGGTGTTCAAACTCAAGAATACTTGCGTGTCTGAACTCGAGAGTCATTCAATGTCCACATTCCGCATCACAGGGTGTCTGAATTCCAGAAGCACCAAATGTCTGCATTCTAGAATCGGAATGTGGCAGAATTCTAGAATGCACAGCACGGCGGAATTCGAAAGTCCTAAAATGCCTGCTATCCGGAAGTTAAGGTGTCTGACATCCAGAATGCTACCACGTCAGAATTATACCATTCTGAATGATTCTGGGATCTAGAATCAATGGATGGCTGAGTTCCAGAATGTCAGGGTTTCCAAACTCTAGAATCCTTGCATGTCTGAACTCGAGAGTCATTCAATATCCACATTCCAGGACTCTGGATGTCTGAAATATAGAAGAACCAAATGTCTGCATTCTAGAATCGGAATGTGGCGGAATTCTAGAATGCACAGCACGACAGAATTCTAAAGTCCCAAAATGCCTGCTCTTCGGAAGTTAAGGTGTCTGACATCCAGAATGTTACTAGGTCAGCATTCTACCGTTCTGAGAGATTCTGGGTTCTAGAATCAATGGACGGCAGAATTCTGGAATGTCAGTGTGTCCAAACTCTAGAATCCTTCCGTGTCTGAACTCGTGAGTCATTCAATGTCCACATTCCGGATCACAGGGTGTCTGAATTCCAGAAGCACCAAATGTCTGCATTGTAGAATCAGAATGTGGCGGAATTCTAGAATGCACAGCACGGCGGAATTCGAAAGTCCTAAAATGCGTGCTATCGGGAAGTTAAGGTGTCTGACATCCAGAATGCTACCACGTCAGAATTATACCATTCTGAAAGATTCTGGGATCAAGAATCAATGGACGGCTGAGTTCCAGAATGTCAGGGTGGCAAAACTCTAGAATCCTTGCGTGTCTGAACTCGAGAGTCATTCAATGTCCACATTCCAGAACTCGGGATGTCTGAATTATAGAAGCACCAAATGTCTGCATTCTAGAATCGGAATGTGGCGGAATTCTAGAATGCACAGCAAGGCGGAATTCTAAAATCCTAAAATGCCTGCTATCCGGAAGTTAAGGTGTCTGACATCCAGAATGCTACCACGTCAGAATTTTACCATTCTGAAAGATTCTGGGATCTAGAATCAATGGACGGCAGAGTTCCAGAATATCAGGGTGGCAAAACTCTAGAATCCTTGCATGTCTGAACTCGAGAGTCATTCAATGTCCACATTCCAGAACTCTGGATGTCTGAATTATAGAAGCACCAAATGTCTGCATTCTAGAATCGGAATGTGGCGGAATTCTAGAATGCACAGCACGGCGGAATTCTAAAGTCCTAAAATGCCAACTAGCCGAAAGTTAAGGTGTCTGATAACCGGTATGTTCCTATGTAAGCATTCTAACGTTCTGAGAGATTCTGGGTTCTAGAATCAATGGACGGCAGAGATCTGGAATGTCAGGGTGTCCAAACTCTAGAATCCTTGCATGTCTGAACTCGAGAGTCATTCAATGTCCACATTCCGGATCACAGGGTGTCTGAATTCCATAAGCACCAAATGTCTGCATTCTAGAATCGGAATGTGGTAGAATTCTAGAATGCACAGCACGGTAGAATTCTAAAGTCTTAAAATGCCTGCTATCCGGAAGTTAAGTTTTCTGACATCCAGAGTGGTACCACATCAGAATTATACCATTCTGAAACATTCTGGGATCTAGAATCAATGGACGGGTGAGTTCCAGAATGTCAGGGTGGCAAAACTCTAGAATCCTGGCATGTCTGAACTCGAGAGTCATTCAATGTCCACATTCCAGAACTCTGGATGTCTGAATTATAGAAGCACCAAATGTCTGCATTCTAGAATCGGAATGTGGCGGAATTCTAGAATGCACAGCACGGCGGAATTCTAAAGTCCTAAAATGCCTGCTATCCGGAAGTTAAGGTGTCTGACATCCAGAATGCTACCACGTCAGATTTATACCATTCTGAAAGATTCTGGAATCTAGAATCAATGGACGGCTGAGTTCCAGAATGCAAGGGTGGCAAAACTCTAGAATCCTTGCGTGTCTGAACTCGAGAGTCATTCAATGTCCACATTCCAGAACTCTGGATGTCTGAATTATAGAATCACCAAATGTCTGCATTCTAGAATCGGAATGTGGCGGAATTCTAGAATGCACAGCACGGCGGAATTTTAATGTCCTAAAATGCCTGCTATACGGAAGTCAAGGTGTCTGACATCCAGAATGTTACTAAGTCAGCATTCTACCGTTCTGAGAAATTCTGGGTTCTAGAATCAAAGGATGGCAGAGTTCTGGAATGTCAGGGTGTTCAAACTCAAGAATACATGCGTGTCTGAACTCGAGAGTCATTCAATGTCCACATTCCGCGTCACAGGTTGTCTGAATTCCAGAAGCACCAAATGTCTGCATTCTAGAATCGTAATGTGGCGGAATTCTAGAATGCACAGCACGGCGGAATTCGAAAGTCCTAAAATGCCTGCTATGCGGAAGTTAAGGTGTCTGACATCCAGAATGCTACCACGTCAGAATTATACCATTCTGAAAGATTCTGGATTCTACAATCAATGGACGGCTGAGTTCCAGAATGCAAGGGTGGCAAAACTCTAGAATCCTTGCGTGTCTGAACTCGAGAGTCATTCAATATCCACATTCCAGGACTCTGGATGTCTGAAATATAGAAGCACCAAATGTCTGCATTCTAGAATCGGAATGTGGTAGAATTCTAGAATGCACAGCACGACAGAATTCTAAAGTCCCAAAATGCCTGCTATTCGGAAGTTAAGGTGTCTGACATCCAGAATGTTACTAGGTCAGCATTCTAACGTTCTGAGAGATTCTGGGTTCTAGAATCAATGGACGGCAGAGTTCTGGAATGTCAGGGTGTCCAAACTCTAGAATCCTCCCGTGTCTGAACTCGTGAGTCATTCAATGTCCACATTCCGGATCACAGGTTGTCTGAATTCCAGAAGCACCAAATGTCTGCATTGTAGAATCGGAATGTGGCGGAATTCCAGAATGCACAGCATGGCGGAATTTGAAAGTCCTAAAATGCCTGCTATCGGGAAGTTAATGTGTGTGACATCCAGAATGCTACCACGTCAGAATTATACCATTCTGAAAGATTCTGGGATCTAGAATCAATGGACGGCTGAGTTCCAGAATGTCAGAGTGGCAAAACTCTAGAATCCTTGCGTGTCTGAACTCGAGAGTCATTCAATGTCCACATTCCAGAACTCTGGATGTCTGAATTATAGAAGCACAAAATGTCTGCATTCTAGAATCGGAATGTGGCGGAATCCTAGAATGCACAGCACGGCAGAATTCTAAAGTCCTAAAATGCCTGCTATCCGGAAGTTAATGTGTCTGATGACCAGTATGTTACTAGGTCAGCATTCTACCGTTCTGAGAGATTCTGGGTTCTAGAATCAATGGACGGCAGAGATCTGGAATGTCAGGGTGTCCAAACTCTAGAATCCTTGCATGTCTGAACTCGAGAGTCATTCAATGTCCACATTCCGGATCAGAGGGTGTCTGAATTCCAGTAGCACCAAATGTCTGCATTCTAGAATCGGAATGTGGTAGAATTCTAGAATGCACAGCACGGTAGAATTCTAAAGTCTTAAAATGCCTGCTATCCGGAAGTTAAGGTGTCTGACATCCAGACTGGTACCACATCAGAATTATACCATTCTGAAACATTCTGGGATCTAGAATCAATGGACGGCTGAGTTCCAGAATGTCAGGGTGGCAAAACTCTAGAATCCTGGCATGTCTGAACTCGAGAGTCATTCAATGTCCACATTCCAGAACTCTGGATGTCTGAATTATAGAAGCACCAAATGTCTGCATTCTAGAATCGGAATGTGGCGGAATTCTAGAATGCACAGCACGGCGGAATTCGAAAGTCCTAAAATGCCTGCTATCCGGAAGTTAAGGTGTCTGACATCCAGAATGCTACCACGTCAGAATTATACCATTCTGAAAGATTCTGGATTCTACAATCAATGGACGGCTGAGTTCCATAATGCAAGTGTGGCAAAACTCTAGAATCCTTGCGTGTCTGAACTCGAGAGTCATTCAATATTCACATTCCAGGACTCTGGATGTCTGAAATATAGAAGCACCAAATGTCTGCATTCTAGAATCGGAATGTGGCGGAATTCTAGAATACACAGCACGGCGGAATTCTAAAGTCCTAAAATGACTACTAGCCGAAAGATAAGGTGTCTGATGACCAGTATGTTACTAGGTCAGCATTCTACCGTACTGAGAGATTCTGGGTTCTAGAATCAATGGACGGCAGAGATCTGGAATGTCAGGGTGTCCAAACTCTAGAATCCTTGCGTGTCTGAACTCGAGAGTCATTCAATGTCCACATTCCGGATCACAGGGTGTCTGAATTCCAGAAGCACCAAATGTCTGCATTCTAGAATGGGAATGTGGTGGAATTCTAGAATGCACAGCACGGCGGAATTCTAAAGTCCTAAAATGCCTGCTATCCGGAAGTTAAGGTGTCTGACATCCAGCATGGTACCACATCAGAATTATACCATTCTGAAACATTCTGGGATCTAGAATCAATGGACGGCTGAGTTCCAGAATGTCAGGGTGGCAAAACTCTAGAATCCTGGCGTGTCTGAACTCGAGAGTCATTCAATGTCCACATTCCAGAACTCTGGATGTCTGAAATATAGAAGCACCAAATGTCTGCATTCTAGAATCGGAATGTGGCGGAATTCTAGAATGCACAGCACGGCGGAATTTTAAAGTCCTAAAATGCCTGCTATACGGAAGTCAAGGTGTCTGACATCCAGAATGTTACTAAGTCAGCATTCTACCGTTCTGAGAAATTCTGGGTTCAAGAATCAAAGGATGGCAGAGTTCTGAAATGTCAGGTTGTTCAAACTCAAGAACACTTGCGTGTCTGAACTCGAGAGTCATTCAATGTCCACATTCCAGAACTCTGGATGTCTGAATTATAGAAGCACCAAATGTCTGCATTCTAGAATCGGAATGTGGCGGAATTCTAGAATGCACAGCACGGCGGATTTCTAAAATCCTAAAATGCCTGCAATCCGGAAGTTAAGGTGTCTGACATCAAGAATGCTACCAAGTCAGAATTATACCATTCTGAAAGATTCTGGGATCTAGAATCAATGGACGGCTGAGTTCCAGAATGTCAGGTTGGCAAAACTCTAGAATCCTTGCGTGTCTGAACTCGAGAGTCATTCAATGTCCACATTCCAGAACTCTGGATGTCTGAATTATAGAAGCACCAAATGTCTGCATTCTAGAATCAGAATGTGGCGGAATTCTAGAATGCACAGCACGGCGGAATTCTAAAGTCCTAAAATGCCTACTAGCCGAAAGTTAAGGTGTCTGATGACCAGAATGTAACTAGGTCAGCATTCTACCGTTCTGAGAGATTCTGGGTTCTAGAATCAGTGGACGGCAGGGTTCTGGAATGTCCGGGTGTCCAAATTCTAGAATCCTTCAGTGTTTGAACTCGAGAGTCATTCAATATCCATATTCCGGTCACAGGGTGACTGAATTCCAGAAGCACCAAATGTCTGCATTCTAGAATCGGAATGTGGCGGAATTCTAGAATGCACAGCACGGCAGATTTCGAAAGTCCTAAAATGCCTGCTATCCGGAAGTTAAGGTGTCTGACATCAAGAATGCTACCACGTCAGAATTATACCATTCTGAAAGATTCTGGGATCTAGAATCAATGGACGGCTGAGTTCCAGAATGTCAGGTTGGCAAAACTCTAGAATCCTGGCGTGTCTGAACTCGAGAGTCATTCAATGTCCACATTCCAGAACTCTGGATGTCTGAATTATAGAAGCACCAAATGTCTGCATTCTAGAATCGGAATGTGGCGGAATTCTAGAATGCACAGCACGGCGGAATTCTAAAGTCCTAAAATGCCTGCTATCCGGAAGTTAAGGAGTCTGACATCAAGAATGCTACCAAGTCAGAATTATAACATTGAAAGATTCTGGGATCTAGAATCAATGGACGGCTGAGTTCCAGAATGTCAGGGTGGCAAAACTCTAGAATCCTGGCGTATCTGAACTCGAGAGTCATTCAATGTCCACATTCCAGAACTCTGGATGTCTGAATTATAGAAGCACCAAATGTCTGCATTCTAGAATCGGAATGTGGCGGAATTCTAGAATGCACAGCACGGCGGAATTCTAAAGTCCTAAAATGCCTGCTATCCGGAAGTTAAGGTGTCTGACATCAAGAATGCTACCACCTCAGAATTATACCATTCTGAAACATTCTGGGATCTAGAATCAATGGACGGCTGAGTTCCGGAATGTCAGGGTGGCAAAACTCTAGAATCCTTGCGTGTCTGAACTCGAGAGTCATTCAATGTCCACATTCCAGAACTCTGGATGTCTGAATTATAGAAGCACCAAATGTCTGCATTCTAGAATCGGAATGTGGCGGAATTCTAGAATGCACAGCACGGCGGAATTCTAAAGTCCTAAAATGCCTGCTATCCGGAAGTTAAGGTGTCTGACATCCAGAATGCTACCAAGTCAGAATTATACCATTCTGAAAGATTCTGGGATCTAGAATCAATGGACGGCTGAGTTCCAGAATGTCAGGGTGGCAAAATTCTAGAATCCTTGTGTGTCTGAACTCGAGAGTCATTCAATGCCCACATTCCAGAACTCTGGATGTCTGAATTATAGAAACACCAAATGTCTGCATTCTAGAATCGGAATGTGGCGGAATTCTAGAATGCACAGCACGGCGGAATTTTAATGTCCTAAAATGCCTGCTATACGGAAGTCAAGGTGTCTGACATCCAGAATGTTACTAAGTCAGCATTCTACCGTTCTGAGAAATTCTGGGTTCTAGAATCAATGGATGGCAGAGTTCTGGAATGTCAGGGTGTTCAAACTCAAGAATACTTGCGTGTCTGAAGTCGAGAGTCATTCAATGTCCACATTCCGCATCACAGGGTGTCTGAATTCCAGAAGCACCAAATGTCTGCATTCTAGAATCGGAATGTGGCAGAATTCTAGAATGCACAGCACGGCGGAATTCGAAAGTCCTAAAATGCCTGCTATCCGGAAGTTAAGGTGTCTAACATCCAGAATGCTACCACGTCAGAATTATACCATTCTGAATGATTCTGGGATCTAGAATCAATGGATGGCTGAGTTCCAGAATGTCAGGGTTTCCAAACTCTAGAATCCTTGCATGTCTGAACTCGAGAGTCATTCAATATCCACATTCCAGGACTCTGGATGTCTGAAATATAGAAGCACCAAATGTCTGCATTCTAGAATCGGAATGTGGCGGAATTCTAGAATGCACAGCACGACAGAATTCTAAAGTCCCAAAATGCCTGCTCTTTGGAAGTTAAAGTGTCTGACATCCAGAATGTTACTAGGTCAGCATTCTACCGTTCTGAGAGATTCTGGGTTCTAGAATCAATGGACGGCAGAGTTCTGGAATGTCAGTGTGTCCAAACTCTAGAATCCTTCCGTGTCTGAACTCGTGAGTCATTCAATGTCCACATTCCGGATCACAGGGTGTCTGAATTCCAGAAGCACCAAATGTCTGCATTGTAGAATCGGAATGTGGCGGAATTCTAGAATGCACAGCACGGCGGAATTCGAAATTCCTAAAATGCCTGCTATCGGGTAGTTAAGGTGTCTGACATCCAGAATGCTACCACGTCAGAATTATACCATTCTGAAAGATTCTGGGATCAAGAATCAATGGACGGCTTTGTTCCAGAATGTCAAGGTGGCAAAACTCTAGAATCCTTGCGTGTCTGAACTCGAGAGTCATTCAATGTCCACATTCCAGAACTCTGGATGTCTGAATTATAGAAGCACCAAATGTCTGCATTCTAGAATCGGAATGTGGCGGAATTCTAGAATGCACAGCACGGCGGATTTCTAAAATCCGAAAATGCCTGCAATCCGGAAGTTAAGGTGTCTGACATCAAGAATGCTACCAAGTCAGAATTATACCATTCTGAAAGATTCTGGGATCTAGAATCAATGGACGGCTGAGTTCCAGAATGTCAGGGTGGCAAAACTCTAGAATCCTTGCGTGTCTGAACTCGAGAGTCATTCAATGTCCACATTCCAGAACTCTGGATGTCTGAATTATAGAAACACCAAATGTCTGCATTCTAGAATCAGAATGTGGCGGAATTCTAGAATGCACAGCACGGCAGAATTCTAAAGTCCTAAAATGCCTACTAGCCGAAAGTTAAGGTGTCTGATGACCAGAATGTAACTAGGTCAGCATTCTACCATTCTGAGAGATTCTGGGTTCTAGAATCAGTGGACGGCAGGGTTCTGGAATGTCCGGGTGTCCAAACTCTAGAATCCTTCAGTGTTTGAACTCGAGAGTCATTCAATATCCATATTCCGGTCACAGGGTGACTGAATTCCAGAAGCACCAAATGTCTGCATTCTAGAATCGGAATGTGGCGGAATTCTAGAATGCACAGCACGGCAGATTTCGAAAGTCCTAAAATGCCTGCTATCCGGAAGTTAAGGTGTCTGACATCAAGAATGCTACCACGTCAGAATTATACCATTCTGAAAGATTCTGGGATCTAGAATCAATGGACGGCTGAGTTCCAGAATGTCAGGTTGGCAAAACTCTAGAATCCTTGCGTGTCTGAACTCGAGAGTCATTCAATGTCCACATTCCAGAACTCTGGATGTCTGAATTATAGAAGCACCAAATGTCTGCATTCTAGAATCGGAATGTGGCGGAATTCTAGAATGCACAGCACGGCGGAATTCTAAAGTCCTAAAATGCCTGCTATCCGGAAGTTAAGGAGTCTGACATCAAGAATGCTACCAAGTCAGAATTATAACATTCTGAAAGATTCTGGGATCTAGAATCAATGGACGGCTGAGTTCCAGAATGTCAGGGTGGCAAAATTCTAGAATCCTGGCGTGTCTGAACTCGAGAGTCATTCAATGTCCACATTCCAGAACTCTGGATGTCTGAATTATAGAAGCACCAAATGTCTGCATTCTAGAATCGGAATGTGGCGGAATTCTAGAATGCACAGCACGGCGGAATTCTAAAGTCCTAAAATGCCTGCTATCCGGAAGTTAAGGTGTCTGACATCAAGAATGCTACCACCTCAGAATTATACCATTCTGAAACATTCTGGGATCTAGAATCAATGGACGGCTGAGTTCCGGAATGTCAGGGTGGCAAAACTCTAGAATCCTTGCGTGTCTGAACTCGAGAGTCATTCAATGTCCACATTCCAGAACTCTGGATGTCTGAATTATAGAAGCACCAAATGTCTGCATTCTAGAATCGGAATGTGGCGGAATTCTAGAATGCACAGCACGGCGGAATTCTAAAGTCCTAAAATGCCTGCTATCCGGAAGTTAAGGTGTCTGACATCCAGAATGCTACCAAGTCAGAATTATACCATTCTGAAAGATTCTGGGATCTAGAATCAATGGACGGCTGAGTTCCAGAATGTCAGGGTGGCAAAATTCTAGAATCCTTGTGTGTCTGAACTCGAGAGTCATTCAATGTCCACATTCCAGAACTCTGGATGTCTGAATTATAGAAGCACCAAATGTCTGCATTCTAGAATCGGAATGTGGCGGAATTCTAGAATGCACAGCACGGCGGAATTTTACTGTCCTAAAATGCCTGCTATACGGAAGTCAAGGTGTCTGACATCCAGAATGTTACTAAGTCAGCATTCTACCGTTCTGAGAAATTCTGGGTTCTAGAATCAATGGATGGCAGAGTTCTGGAATGTCAGGGTGTTCAAACTCAAGAATACTTGCGTGTCTGAACTCGAGAGTCATTCAATGTCCACATTCCGCATCACAGGGTGTCTGAATTCCAGAAGCACCAAATGTCTGCATTCTAGAATCGGAATGTGGCAGAATTCTAGAATGCACAGCACGGCGGAATTCGACAGTCCTAAAATGCCTGCTATCCGGAAGTTAAGGTGTCTGACATCCAGAATGCTACCACGTCAGAATTATACCATTCTGAATGATTCTGGGATCTAGAATCAATGGATGGCTGAGTTCCAGAATGTCAGGGTTTCCAAACTCTAGAATCCTTGCATGTCTGAACTCGAGAGTCATTCAATATCCACATTCCAGGACTCTGGATGTCTGAAATATAGAAGAACCAAATGTCTGCATTCTAGAATCGGAATGTGGCGGAATTCTAGAATGCACAGCACGACAGAATTCTAAAGTCCCAAAATGCCTGCTCTTCGGAAGTTAAGGTGTCTGACATCCAGAATGTTACTAGGTCAGCATTCTACCGTTCTGAGAGATTCTGGGTTCTAGAATCAATGGACGGCAGAGTTCTGGAATGTCAGTGTGTCTAAACTCTAGAATCCTTCCGTGTCTGAACTCGTGAGTCATTCAATGTCCACATTCCGGATCACAGGGTGTCTGAATTCCAGAAGCACCAAATGTCTGCATTGTAGAATCAGAATGTGGCGGAATTCTAGAATGCACAGCACGGCGGAATTCGAAAGTCCTAAAATGCGTGCTATCGGGAAGTTAAGGTGTCTGACATCCAGAATGCTACCACGTCAGAATTATACCATTCTGAAAGATTCTGGGATCAAGAATCAATGGACGGCTGAGTTCCAGAATGTCAGGGTGGCAAAACTCTAGAATCCTTGCGTGTCTGAACTCGAGAGTCATTCAATGTCCACATTCCAGAACTCGGGATGTCTGAATTATAGAAGCACCAAATGTCTGCATTCTAGAATCGGAATGTGGCGGAATTCTAGAATGCACAGCACGGCGGAATTCTAAAGTCCTAAAATGCCTGCTATCCGGAAGTTAAGGTGTCTGACATCCAGAATGCTACCACGTCAGATTTATACCATTCTGAAAGATTCTGGAATCTAGAATCAATGGACGGCTGAGTTCCAGAATGCAAGGGTGGCAAAACTCTAGAATCCTTGCGTGTCTGAACTCGAGAGTCATTCAATGTCCACATTCCAGAACTCTGGATGTCTGAATTATAGAAGCACCAAATGTCTGCATTCTAGAATCGGAATGTGGCGGAATTCTAGAATGCACAGCACGGCGGAATTCTAAAGTCCTAAAATGCCTGCTATCCGGAAGTTAAGGTGTCTGACATCCAGAATGCTACCAAGTCAGAATTATACCATTCTGAAAGATTCTGGGATCTAGAATCAATGGACGGCTGAGTTCCAGAATGTCAGGGTGGCAAAATTCTAGAATCCTTGTGTGTCTGAACTCGAGAGTCATTCAATGTCCACATTCCAGAACTCTGGATGTCTGAATTATAGAAGCACCAAATGTCTGCATTCTAGAATCGGAATGTGGCGGAATTCTAGAATGCACAGCACGGCGGAATTTTACTGTCCTAAAATGCCTGCTATACGGAAGTCAAGGTGTCTGACATCCAGAATGTTACTAAGTCAGCATTCTACCGTTCTGAGAAATTCTGGGTTCTAGAATCAATGGATGGCAGAGTTCTGGAATGTCAGGGTGTTCAAACTCAAGAATACTTGCGTGTCTGAACTCGAGAGTCATTCAATGTCCACATTCCGCATCACAGGGTGTCTGAATTCCAGAAGCACCAAATGTCTGCATTCTAGAATCGGAATGTGGCAGAATTCTAGAATGCACAGCACGGCGGAATTCGAAAGTCCTAAAATGCCTGCTATCCGGAAGTTAAGGTGTCTGACATCCAGAATGCTACCACGTCAGAATTATACCATTCTGAATGATTCTGGGATCTAGAATCAATGGATGGCTGAGTTCCAGAATGTCAGGGTTTCCAAACTCTAGAATCCTTGCATGTCTGAACTCGAGAGTCATTCAATATCCACATTCCAGGACTCTGGATGTCTGAAATATAGAAGAACCAAATGTCTGCATTCTAGAATCGGAATGTGGCGGAATTCTAGAATGCACAGCACGACAGAATTCTAAAGTCCCAAAATGCCTGCTCTTCGGAAGTTAAGGTGTCTGACATCCAGAATGTTACTAGGTCAGCATTCTACCGTTCTGAGAGATTCTGGGTTCTAGAATCAATGGACGGCAGAGTTCTGGAATGTCAGTGTGTCTAAACTCTAGAATCCTTCCGTGTCTGAACTCGTGAGTCATTCAATGTCCACATTCCGGATCACAGGGTGTCTGAATTCCAGAAGCACCAAATGTCTGCATTGTAGAATCAGAATGTGGCGGAATTCTAGAATGCACAGCACGGCGGAATTCGAAAGTCCTAAAATGCGTGCTATCGGGAAGTTAAGGTGTCTGACATCCAGAATGCTACCACGTCAGAATTATACCATTCTGAAAGATTCTGGGATCAAGAATCAATGGACGGCTGAGTTCCAGAATGTCAGGGTGGCAAAACTCTAGAATCCTTGCGTGTCTGAACTCGAGAGTCATTCAATGTCCACATTCCAGAACTCGGGATGTCTGAATTATAGAAGCACCAAATGTCTGCATTCTAGAATCGGAATGTGGCGGAATTCTAGAATGCACAGCACGGCGGAATTCTAAAGTCCTAAAATGCCTGCTATCCGGAAGTTAAGGTGTCTGACATCCAGAATGCTACCACGTCAGATTTATACCATTCTGAAAGATTCTGGAATCTAGAATCAATGGACGGCTGAGTTCCAGAATGCAAGGGTGGCAAAACTCTAGAATCCTTGCGTGTCTGAACTCGAGAGTCATTCAATGTCCACATTCCAGAACTCTGGATGTCTGAATTATAGAAGCACCAAATGTCTGCATTCTAGAATCGGAATGTGGCGGAATTCTAGAATGCACAGCACGGCGGAATTTTAATGTCCTAAAATTCCTGCTATACGGAAGTCAAGGTGTCTGACATCCAGAATGTTACTAAGTCAGCATTCTACCGTTCTGAGAAATTCTGGGTTCTAGAATCAAAGGATGGCAGAGTTCTGGAATGTCAGGGTGTTCAAACTCAAGAATACTTGCGTGTCTGAACTCGAGAGTCATTCAATGTCCACATTCCGCGTCACAGGTTGTCTGAATTCCAGAAGCACCAAATGTCTGCATTCTAGAATCGGAATGTGGCGGAATTCTAGAATGCACAGCACGGCGGAATTCGAAAGTCCTAAAATGCCTGCTATGCGGAAGTTAAGGTGTCTGACATCCAGAATGCTACCACGTCAGAATTATACCATTCTGAAAGATTCTGGATTCTACAATCAATGGACGGCTGAGTTCCAGAATGCAAGGGTGGCAAAACTCTAGAATCCTTGCGTGTCTGAACTCGAGAGTCATTCAATATCCACATTCCAGGACTCTGGATGTCTGAAATATAGAAGCACCAAATGTCTGCATTCTAGAATCGGAATGTGGTAGAATTCTAGAATGCACAGCACGACAGAATTCTAAAGTCCCAAAATGCCTGCTATTCGGAAGTTAAGGTGTCTGACATCCAGAATGTTACTAGGTCAGCATTCTAACGTTCTGAGAGATTCTGGGTTCTAGAATCAATGGACGGCAGAGTTCTGGAATGTCAGGGTGTCCAAACTCTAGAATCCTCCCGTGTCTGAACTCGTGAGTCATTCAATGTCCACATTCCGGATCACAGGTTGTCTGAATTCCAGAAGCACCAAATGTCTGCATTGTAGAATCGGAATGTGGCGGAATTCCAGAATGCACAGCACGGCGGAATTTGAAAGTCCTAAAATGCCTGCTATCGGGAAGTTAATGTGTGTGACATCCAGAATGCTACCACGTCAGAATTATACCATTCTGAAAGATTCTGGGAAATAGAATCAATGGACGGCTGAGTTCCAGAATGTCAGAGTGGCAAAACTCTAGAATCCTTGCGTGTCTGAACTCGAGAGTCATTCAATGTCCACATTCCAGAACTCTGGATGTCTGAATTATAGAAGCACAAAATGTCTGCATACTAGAATCGGAATGTGGCGGAATTCTAGAATGCACAGCACGGCGGAATTCGAAAGTCCTAAAATGCCTGCTATCCGGAAGTTAAGGTGTCTGACATCCAGAATGCTACCACGTCAGAATTATACCATTCTGAAAGATTCTGGATTCTACAATCAATGGACGGCTGAGTTCCAGAATGCAAGTGTGGCAAAACTCTAGAATCCTTGCGTGTCTGAACTCGAGAGTCATTCAATATCCACATTCCAGGACTCTGGATGTCTGAAATATAGAAGCACCAAATGTCTGCATTCTAGAATCGGAATGTGGCGGAATTCTAGAATACACAGCACGGCGGAATTCTAAAGTCCTAAAATGACTACTAGCCGAAAGATAAGGTGTCTGATGACCAGTATGTTACTAGGTCAGCATTCTACCGTACTGAGAGATTCTGGGTTCTAGAATCAATGGACGGCAGAGATCTGGAATGTCAGGGTGTCCAAACTCTAGAATCCTTGCGTGTCTGAACTCGAGAGTCATTCAATGTCCACATTCCGGATCACAGGGTGTCTGAATTCCATAAGCACCAAATGTCTGCATTCTAGAATGGGAATGTGGTGGAATTCTAGAATGCACAGCACGGCGGAATTCTAAAGTCCTAAAATGCCTGCTATCCGGAAGTTAAGGTGTCTGACATCCAGCATGGTACCACATCAGAATTATACCATTCTGAAACATTCTGGGATCTAGAATCAATGGACGGCTGAGTTCCAGAATGTCACGGTGGCAAAACTCTAGAATCCTGGCATGTCTGAACTCGAGAGTCATTCAATGTCCACATTCCAGAACTCTGGATGTCTGAAATATAGAAGCACCAAATGTCTGCATTCTAGAATCGGAATGTGGCGGAATTCTAGAATGCACAGCACGGCGGAATTTTAAAGTCCTAAAATGCCTGCTATACGGAAGTCAAGGTGTCTGACATCCAGAATGTTACTAAGTCAGCATTCTACCGTTCTGAGAAATTCTGGGTTCAAGAATCAAAGGATGGCAGAGTTCTGGAATGTCAGGTTGTTCAAACTCAAGAACACTTGCGTGTCTGAACTCGAGAGTCATTCAATGTCCACATTCCAGAACTCTGGATGTCTGAAATATAGAAGCACCAAATGTCTGCATTCTAGAATCGGAATGTTGCGGAATTATAGAATGCACAGCACGGTGGAATTCGAAAGTCCTAAATGCCTGCTATCCGGAAGTTAAGGTGTCTGAAATCCAGAATGCTACCACGTCAGAATTATACCATTCTGAAAGATTCTGGGATCTAGAATCAATGGACGGCTGAGTTCCAGAATGTCAGGGCTTCCAAACTCTAGAATCCTTGCATGTCTGAACTCGAGAGTCATTCAATATCCACATTCCAGGACTCTGGATGTCTGAAATATAGAAGCACCAAATGTCTGCATTCTAGAATCGGAATGTGGTAGAATTCTAGAATGCACAGCACGACAGAATTCTAAAGTCCTAAAATGCCTGCTATTCGGAAGTTAAGGTGTCTGACATCCAGAATGTTACTAGGTCAGCATTCTACCGTTCTGAGAGATTCTGGGTTCTAGAATCAATGGACGGCAGAGATCTGGAATGTCAGGGTGTCCAAACTCTAGAATCCTTGCGTGTCTGAACTCGAGAGTCATTCAATGTCCACATTCCGGATCACAGGGTTTCTGAATTCCAGAAGCACCAAATGTCTGCATTCTAGAATCGGAATGTGGCGGAATTCTAGAATGCACAGAACAGCAGAATTCTGAAGTCCTAAAATGCCTGATATTCGGAAGTAAAGGAGTCTGACATCCAGAATGTTACTAGGTCAGCATTCTACCGTACTGAGAGATTCTGGGTTCTATAATCAATGGACGGCAGAGTTCTGGAATGTCAGGGTGTCCAAACTCTAATATCCTTCCGTGTCTGAACTCCTGAGTCATTCAATGTCCACATTCCGGATCACAGGGTGTCTGAATTCCAGAAACACCAAATGTCTGCATTCTAGAAGCGGAATGTGGCGGAATTCTAGAATGCACAGCACGGCGGAATTCGAAAGTCCTAAAATGCCTGCTATCGGGAAGTTAAGGTGTCTGACATCCAGAATGCTACCACGTCAGAATTATACCATTCTGAAAGATTCTGGGATCTAGAATCAATGGACGGCTGAGTTCCAGAATGTCAGTGTGTCCAAACTCTAGAATACTTCCGTGTCTGAACTCGTGAGTCATTCAATGTCCACATTCCGGATCACAGGGTGTCTGAATTCCAGAAGCACCAAATGTCTGCATTCTAGAAGCGGAATGTGGCGGAATTCTAGAATGCACAGCACGGCGGAATTCTAAAGTCCTAAAATGCCTGCTATCCGGAAGTTAAGGTGTCTGACATCAAGAATGCTACCAAGTCAGAATTATACCATTCTGAAAGATTCTGGGATCTAGAATCAATGGACGGCTGAGTTCCAGAATGTCAGGGTTACCAAACTCTAGAATCCTTGCGTGTCTGAACTGAGAGTCATTCAATGTCCACATTCCAGAACTCTGGATGTCTGAATTATAGAAGCACCAAATGTCTGCATTCTAGAATCGGAATGTGGCGGAATTCTAGAATGCACAGCACGGCGGAATTCTAAAGTCCTAAAATGCCTACTAGCCGAAAGTTAAGGTGTCTGATGACCAGAATGTTACTAGTTCAGCATTCTACCGTTCTGAGAGATTCTGGGTTCTAGAATCAATGGACGGCAGAGTTCTGGAATGTCAGGGTGTCCAAACTCTAGAATCCTTCAGTGTTTGAACTCGAGAGTCATTCAATTTCCATATTCCGGGTCACAGGGTTACTGAATTCCAGAAGCACCAAATGTCTGCATTCTAGAATCGGAATGTGGCGGAATTCTAGAATGCACAGCACGGCAGAATTCTAAAGTCCTAAAATGCCTGCTCTACGGAAGTTAAGGTGTCTGACATCCAGAATGTTACTAGGTCAGCATTCTACCGTTCTGAGAGATTCTGGGTTCTAGAATCAATGGACGGCAGAGATCTGGCATGTCAGGGTGTCCAAACTCTAGAATCCTTGCGTGTCTGAACTCGAGAGTCATTCAATATCCACCTTCCGGATCACAGGGTGTCTGAATTCCAGAAGCACTAAATGTCTGCATTCTAGAATCGGAATGTGGTAGAATTCTACAATGCACAACACGGCGGAATTCTAAAGTCCTAAAATGCCTGCTATCCGGAAGTTAAGGTGTCTGACACCCAGAATGCTACCACATCAGAATTATACCATTCTGAAACATTCTGGGACCTAGAATCAATGGACGGGTGAGTTCCAGAATGTCAGGGTGGCAAAACTCTAGAATTCTGGCGTGTCTGAATTCGAGAGTCATTCAATGTCCACATTCCAGAACTCTGGATGTCTGAATTATAAAAGCACCAAATGTCTGCATTCTAGAATCAGAATGTGGCGGAATTCTAGAATGCACAGCACGGCGGAATTCGAAAGTCCTAAAATGCCTGCTATCCGGAAGTTAAGGTGTCTGACATCCAGAATGCTACCACGTCAGAATTATACCATTCTGAAAGATTCTGGGATCTAGAATCAATGGACGGCTGAGTTCCAGAATGTCAGGGTGGCAAAATTCTAGAATCCTTGTGTGTGTGAACTCGAGAGTCATTCAATGTCCACATTCCAGAACTCTGGATGTCTGAATTATAGAAGCACCAAATGTCTGCATTCTAGAATCGGAATGTGGCGGAATTCTAGAATGCACAGCACGGCGGAATTCTAAAGTCCTAAAATGCCTGCTATCCGGAAGTTAAGGTGTCTGACATCAAGAATGCTACCAAGTCAGAATTATAACATTCTGAAAGATTCTGGAATCTAGAATCAATGGACGGCTGATTTCCAGAATGTCAGGGTGGCAAAATTCTAGAATCCTGGCGTGTCTGAACTCGAGAGTCATTCAATGTCCACATTCCAGAACTCTGGATGTCTGAAATATAGAAGAACCAAATGTCTGCATTCTAGAATCGGAATGTGGCGGAATTCTAGAATGCACAGCACGGCGGAATTTTAAAGTCCTAAAATGCCTGCTATACGGAAGTCAAGGTGTCTGACATCCAGAATGTTACTAAGTCAGCATTCTACCATTCTGAGAGATTCTGGGTTCTAGAATCAATGGATGGCAGAGTTCTGGAATGTCAGGGTTTTCAAACTCAAGAATATTTGCGTGTCTGAACTCGAGAGTCATTCAATGTCCACATTCCGCATCACAGGGTGTCTGAATTCCAGAAGCACCAAATGTCTGCATTCTAGAATCGGAATGTGGCGGAATTCTAGAATGCACAGCACGGCAGAATTCTAAAGTCCTAAAATGCCTGCTCTACGGAAGTTAAGGTGTCTGACATCCAGAATGTTACTAGGTCAGCATTCTACCGTTCTGAGAGATTCTGGGTTCTAGAATCAATGGACGGCAGAGATCTGGCATGTCAGGGTGTCCAAACTCTAGAATCCTTGCGTGTCTGAACTCGAGAGTCATTCAATGTCCACATTCCGGATCACAGGGTGTCTGAATTCCAGAAGCACTAAATGTCTGCATTCTAGAATCGGAATGTGGTAGAATTCTAGAATGCACAACACGGCGGAATTCTAAAGTCCTAAAATGCCTGCTATCCGGAAGTTAATGTGTCTGACACCCAGAATGCTACCACATCAGAATTATACCATTCTGAAACATTCTGGGACCTAGAATCAATGGACGGGTGAGTTCCAGAATGTCAGGGTGGCAAAACTCTAGAATTCTGGCGTGTCTGAATTCGAGAGTCATTCAATGTCCACATTCCAGAACTCTGGATGTCTGAATTATAAAAGCACCAAATGTCTGCATTCTAGAATCAGAATGTGGCGGAATTCTAGAATGCACAGCACGGCGGAATTCGAAAGTCCTAAAATGCCTGCTATCCGGAAGTTAAGGTGTCTGACATCCAGAATGCTACCACGTCAGAATTATACCATTCTGAAAGATTCTGGGATCTAGAATCAATGGACGGCTGAGTTCCAGAATGTCAGGGTGGCAAAATTCTAGAATCCTTGTGTGTGTGAACTCGAGAGTCATTCAATGTCCACATTCCAGAACTCTGGATGTCTGAATTATAGAAGCACCAAATGTCTGCATTCTAGAATCGGAATGTGGCGGAATTCTAGAATGCACAGCACGGCGGAATTCGAAAGTCCTAAAATGCCTGCTATCGGGAAGTTAAGGTGTCTGACATCCAGAATGCTACCACATCAGAATTATACCATTGTGAAAGATTCTGGGATCTAGAATCAATGGACGGCTGAGTTCCAGAATGTGGCAAAATTCTAGAATCCTTGCGTGTCTGAACTCGAGAGTCATTCAATGTCCACATTCCAGAACTCTGGATGTCTGAATTATAGAAACACCGAATGTCTGCATTCTAGAATCGGAATGTGGCGGAATTCTAGAAAGCACAGCACGGCGGAATTCTAAAGTCCTAAAATGCCTACTAGCCGAAAGTTAAGGTGTCTGATGACCAGTATGTTACTAGGTCAGCATTCTACAGTTCTGAGAGATTCTGGGTTCTAGAATCAATGGACGGCAGAGATCTGGAATGTAAGGGTGTCCAAACTCTAGAATCCTTCAGTGTTTGAACTCGAGAGTCATTCAATTTCCATATTCCGGGTCACAGGGTGACTGAATTCCAGAAGCACCAAATGTCTGCATTCTAGAATCGGAATGTGGCAGAATTCTAGAATGCACAGCACGGCGGAATTCGAAAGTCCAAAAAGGCCTGCTATCGGGAAGTTAAGGTGTCTGACATCCAGAATGCTACCACGTCAGAATTATACCATTCTGAAAGATTCTGGTATCTAGAATCAATGGACGGCTGAGTTCCAGAATGTCAGGGTGGCAAAACTCTAGAATCCTTGCGTGTCTGAACTCGAGAGTCATTCAATGTCCACATTCCAGAACTCTGGATGTCTGAATTCCAGAAGCACCAAATGTCTGCATTCTAGAATCGGAATGTGGCGGAATTCTAGAATGCACAGCACGGCGGAATTCGAAAGTCCTAAAATGCCTGCTATCCGGAAGTTAAGGTGTCTGACATCCAGAATGCTACCGCGTCAGAATTATACCATTGTGAAAGATTCTGGGATCTAGAATCAATGGACGGCTGAGTTCCAGAATGTCAGGGTGGCAAAACTCTAGAATCCTGGCGTGTCTGAACTCGAGAGTCATTCAATGTCCACATTCCGGATCACAGGGTGTCTGAATTCCAGAAGCACAAAATGTCTGCATTCTAGAATCAGAATGTGGCGGAATTCTAGAATGCACAGCACGGCGGAATTCGAAAGTCCTAAAATGCCTGCTATCCGGAAGTTAAGGTGTCTGACATCCAGAATGCTACCACGTCAGAATTATACCATTCTGAAAGATTCTGGGATCTATAATCAATGGACGGCTGAGTTCCAGAATGTCAGGGTTTCCAAACTCTAGTATCCTTGCCTGTCTGAACTCGAGAGTCATTCAATATCCACATTCCAGGACTCTGGATGTCTGAAATATAGAAGCACCAAATGTCTGCATTCTAGAATCGGAATGTGGTAGAATTCTAGAATGCACAGCACGACAGAATTCTAATGTCCTAAAATGCCTGCTATTCGGAAGTTAAGGTGTCTGACATCCAGAATGTTACTAGGTCAGCATTCTACCGTTCTGAGAGATTCTGGGTTCTAGAATCAATGGACGGCAGAGTTCTGGAATGTCAGGGTGTCCAAACTCTAGAATCCTTCCGTGTCTGAACTCGTGAGTCATTCAATGTCCACATTCCGGATCACAGGGTGTCTGAATTCCAGAAGCAACAAATGTCTGCATTCTAGAATCGGAATGTGGCGGAATTCTAGAATGCACAGCACGGCGGAATTCGAAAGTCCTAAAATGCCTGCTATCGGGAAGTTAAGGTGTCTGACATCCAGAATGCTACCACGTCAGAATTATACCATTCTGAAAGATTCTGGGATCTAGAATCAATGGACGGCTGAGTTCCAGAATGTCAGGGTGGCAAAAATCTAGAATCCTTGCGTGTCTGAACTTGAGAGTCATTCAATGTCCACATTCCAGAACTCTGGATGTCTGAATTATAGAAGCACCATATGTCTGCATTCTAGAATCGGAATGTGGCGGAATTCTAGAATGCACAGCACGGCAGAATTCTAAACTCCTAAAATGCCTACTAGCCGAAAGTTAAGGTATCTGATGACCAGTATGTTACTAGGTCAGCATTCTACCGTTCTGAGAGATTCTGGGTTCTAGAATCAATGGACGGCAGAGATCTGGAATGTCAGGGTGTCCAAACTCTAGAATCCTTCCGTGTCTGAACTCGAGAGTCATTCAATGTCCACATTCCAGAACTCTGGATGTCTGAATTATAGAAGCACCAAATGTCTGCATTCTAGAATCGGAATGTGGCGGAATTCTAGAATGCACAGCACGGCGGAATTCTAAAGTCCTAAAATGCCTGCTATCCGGAAATTAAGGTGTCTGACATCAAGAATGCTACCAAGTCAGAATTATACCATTCTGAAAGATTCTGGGATCTAGAATCAATGGACGGCTGAGTTCCAGAATGTCAGGGTGGCAAAACTCTAGAATCCTTGCCTGTCTGAACTCGAGAGTCATTCAATGTCCACATTCCAGAACTCTGGATGTCTGAATTATAGAAGCACCGAATGTCTGCATTCTAGAATCGGAATGTGGCGGAATTCTAGAATGCACAGCACGGCGGAATTCTAAAGTCCTAAAATGCCTACTAGCCGAAAGTTAAGGTGTCTAATGACCAGTATGTTACTAGGTCAGCATTCTACCGTTCTGAGAGATTCTGGGTTCTAGAATCAATGGACGGCAGAGATCTGGAATGTCAGGGTGTCCAAACTCTAGAATCCTTGCGTGTCTGAACTCGAGAGTCATTCAATGTCCACATTCCGGATCACAGGGTGTCTGAATTCCAGAAGCACCAAATGTCTGCATTCTAGAATGGGAATGTGGTGGAATTCTAGACTGCACAGCACGGCGGAATTCTAAAGTCCTAAAATGCCTGCTATCCGGAAGTTAAGGTGTCTGACATCCAGCATGGTACCACATCAGAATTATACCATTCTGAAACATTCTGGGATCTAGAATCAATGGACGGCTGAGTTCCAGAATGTCAGGGTGGCAAAACTCTAGAATCCTGGTGTGTCTGAACTCGAGAGTCATTCAATGTCCACATTCCAGAACTCTGGATGTCTGAAATATAGAAGCACCAAATGTCTGCATTCTAGAATCGGAATGTGGCGGAATTCTAGAATGCACAGCACGGCGGAATTTTAAAGTCCTAAAATGCCTGCTATACGATAGTCAAGGTGTCTGACGTCCAGAATGTTACTAAGTCAGCATTCTACCGTTCTGAGAAATTCTGGGTTCAAGAATCAAAGGATGGCAGAGTTCTGGAATGTCAGGGTGTTCAAACTCAAGAATACTTGCGTGTCTGAACTCGAGAGTCATTCAATGTCCACATTCCCCATCACAGGGTGTCTGAATTCCAGAAGCAACAAATGTCTGCATTCTAGAATCGGAATGTTGCGGAATTATAGGATGCACAGCACGGCGGAATTCGAAAGTCCTAAAATGCCTGCTATCCGGAATTTAAGGTGTCTGAATTCCAGAATGCTACCACGTCAGAATTATACCATTCTGAAAGATTCTGGGATCTAGAATCAATGGACGGCTGAGTTCCAGAATGTCAGGGTTTCCAAACTCTAGAATCCTTGCATGTCTGAACTCGAGAGTCATTCAATATCCACATTCCAGGACTCTGGATGTCTGAAATATAGAAGCACCAAATGTCTGCATTCTAGAATCGGAATGTGGTAGAATTCTAGAATGCACAGCACGACAGAATTCTAAAGTCCTAAAATGCCTGCTATTCGGAAGTTAAGGTGTCTGATGACGAGAATGTTACTAGGTCAACATTCTACCGTTCTGAGAGATTCTGGGTTCTAGAATCAATGGACGGCAGAGATCTGGAATGTCAGGGTGTCCAAACTCTAGAATCCTTGCGTGTCTGAACTCGAGAGTCATTCAATGTCCACATTCCGGATCACAGGGTTTCTGAATTCCAGAAGCACCAAATGTCTGCATTCTAGAATCGGAATGTGGCGGAATTCTAGAATGCACAGCCCAGCAGAATTCTGAAGTCCTAAAATGCCTGATATTCGGAAGTTAAGGAGTCTGACATCCAGAATGTTACTAGGTCAGCATTCTACCGTTCTGAGAGATTCTGGGTTCTAGAATCAATGGACGGCAGAGTTCTGGAATGTCAGGGTGTCCAAACTCTAAAATCCTTCCGTGTCTGAACTCCTGAGTCATTCAATGTCCACATTCCGGATCACAGGGTGTCTGAATTCCAGAAGCACCAAATGTCTGCATTCTAGAATCGGAATGTGGCGGAATTCTAGAATGCACAGCACGGCGGAATTCGAAAGTCCTAAAATGCCTGCTATCGGGAAGTTAAGGTGTCTGACATCCAGAATGCAACCACGTCAGAATTATACCATTCTGAAAGATTCTGGGATCTAGAATCAATGGACGGCTGAGTTCCAGAATGTCAGGGTGGCAAAACTCTAGAATCCTTGCGTGTCTGAACTCGAGAGTCATTCAATGTCCACATTCCAGAACTCTGGATGTCTGAATTATAGAAGCACTAAATGTCTGCATTCTAGAATCGGAACGTGGCGGAATTCTAGAATGCACAGCACGGCGGAATTCTAAAGTCCTAAAATGCCTGCTATTCGGAAGTTAAGGTGTCTGACATCCAGAATGTTACTAGGTCAGCATTCTACCGTTCTGAGAGATTCTGGGTTCTAGAATCAATGGACGGCAGAGATCTGGAATGTCAGGGTGTCCAAACTCTAGAATCCTTGCGTGTCTGAACTCGAGAGTCATTCAATGTCCACATTCTAGATCACAGGGTTTCTGAATTCCAGAAGCACCAAATGTCTGCATTCTAGAATCGGAATGTGGCGGAATTCTAGAATGCACAGCCCAGCAGAATTCTGAAGTCCTAAAATGCCTGATATTCGGAAGTTAAGGAGTCTGACATCCAGAATGTTACTAGGTCAGCATTCTACCGTTCTGAGAGATTCTGGGTTCTAGAATCAATGGACGGCAGAGATCTGGAATGTCAGGGTGTCCAAACTCTAAAATCCTTCCGTGTCTGAACTCCTGAGTCATTCAATGTCCACATTCCGGATCACAGGGTGTCTGAATTCCAGAAACACCAAATGTCTGCATTCTAGAAGCGGAATGTGGCGGAATTCTAGAATGCACAGCACGGCGGAATTCGAAAGTCCTAAAATGCCTGCAATCGGGAAGTTAAGGTGTCTGACATCCAGAATGCTACCACGTCAGAGTTATACCATTCTGAAAGATTCTGGGATCTAGAATCAATGGACGGCTGAGTTCCAGAATGTCAGGGTGGCAAAACTCTAGAATCCTGGCGTGTCTGAACTCGAGAGTCATTCAATGTCCACATTCCAGAACTCTGGATGTCTGAATTATAGAAGCACCAAATGTCTGCATTCTAGAATCGGAACGTGGTGGAATTCTAGAATGCACAGCATGGCAGAATTCTAAAGTCCTAAAATGCCTACTAGCCGAAAGTTAAGGTGTCTGATGACCAGAATGTTACTAGGTCAGCATTCTACCGTTCTGAGAGATTCTGGGTTCTAGAATCAATGGACGGCAGAGTTCTGGAATGTCAGGGTGTCCAAACTCTAGAACCCTTCAGTGTTTGAACTCGAGAGTTATTCAATTTCCATATTCCGGGTCACAGGGTGACTGAATTCCAGAAGCACCAAATGTCTGCATTCTAGAATCGGAATGTGGCGGAATTCTAGAATGCACAGCACGGCGGAATTCGAAAGTCCTAAAATGCCTGCTATCCGGAAGTTAAGGTGTCTGACATCCAGAATGCTACCACGTCAGAATTATACCATTCTGAAACATTCTGGGATCTAGAATCAATGGACGGCTGAGTTCCAGAATGTCAGGTTGGCAAAACTCTAGAATCCTGGCGTGTCTGAACTCGACAGTCATTCAATGTCCACATTCCAGAACTCTGGATGTCTGAATTATAGAAGCACCAAATGTCTGCATTCTAGAAACGGAATGTGGCGGAATTCTAGAATGCACAGCACGGCGGAATTCTAAAGCCCTAAAATGCCTGCTATCCGGAAGTTAAGGTGTCTGACATCAAGAATGCTACCACGTCAGAATTATACCATTTTGAAACATTCTGGGATCTAGAATCAATGGACGGCTGAGTTCCAGAATGTCAGGGTGGCAAAACTCTAGAATCCTTGCGTGTCTGAACTCGAGAGTCATTCAACGTCCACATTCCAGAACTCTGGATGTGTGAATTATAGAAGCAAAAAATGTCTGCATTCTAGAATCGGAATGTGGCGGAATTCTAGAATGCACAGCACGGCGGAATTCTAAAGTCCTAAAATGCTTGCTATCCGGAAGTTAAGGTGTCTGACATCAAGAATGCTACCAAGTCAGAATTATACCATTCTGAAAGATTCTGGGATCTAGAATCAATGGACGGCTGAGTTCCAGAATGTCAGGGTGGAAAAATTCTAGAATCCTTGTGTGTCTGAACTCGAGAGTCATTCAATGTCCACATTCCAGAACTCTGGATGTCTGAATTATAGAAGCACCAAATGTCTGCATTCTAGAATCGGAATGTGGTAGAATTCTAGAATGCACAGCACGACAGAATTCTAAAGTTCCAAAATGCCTGCTATTCGGAAGTTAAGGTGTCTGACATCCAGAATGTTACTAGGTCAGCATTCTACCGTTCTGAGAGATTCTGGGTTCTGGAATCAATAGACGGCAGAGTTCTGCAATGTCAGGGTGTCCAAACTCTAGAATCCTTCCGTGTCTGAACTCGTGAGTCATTCAATGTCCACATTCTGGATCACAGGGTGTCTGAATTCCAGAAGAACCAAATGTCTGCATTCTAGAATCGGAATGTGGCAGAATTCTAGAATGCACAGCACGGCGGAATTCTAAAGTCCTAAAATGCCTGCTATCGGGAAGTTAAGGTGTCTGAAATCCAGAATGCTACCACGTCAGAATTATAAAATTCTGAAAGATTCTGGGATCTAGAATCAATGGACGGCTGAGTTCCAGAATGTCAGGGTGTCAAAACACTAGAATCCTTGTGTGTCTGAACTCGAGAGTCATTCAATGTCCACATTCCAGAACTCTGGATGTCTGAATTATAGAAGCACCAAATGTCTGCCTTCTTGAATCGGAATGTGGCGGAATTCTAGAATGCACAGCAAGGCGAAATTCTAAAATCCTAAAATGCCTGCTATCCGGAAGTTAAGGTGTCTGACATCAAGAATGCTACCAAGTTAGAATTATACCATTCTGAAAGATTCTGGGATCTAGAGTCAATGGACGGCTGAGTTCCAGAATATCAGGGTGGTAAAACTCTAGAATCCTGGCGTGTCTGAACTCGAGACTCATTCAATGTCCACATTCCAGGACTCTGGATGTCTGAATTATAGAAGCACCAAATGTCTGCATTCCAGAATCGGAATGTGGCGGAATTCTAGAATGCACAGCACGGCGGAATTCTAAAGTCCTAATATGCCAACTAGCCGAAAGTTAAGGTGTCTGATAACCGGTATGTTCCTAGTTCAGCATTCTAACGATCTGAGAGATTCTGGGTTCTAGAATCTATGGACGGCAGAGATCTGGAATGTCAGGGTGTCCAAACTCTAGAATACTTGCATGTCTGAACTCGAGAGTCATTCAATGTCCACATTCCGGATCACAGGGTGTCTGAATTCCAGAAGCAGCAAATGTCTGCATTCTAGAATCGGAATGTGGTAGAATTCTAGAATGCACAGCACGGTAGAATTCTAAAGTCCTAAAATGCCTGCTATCCGGAAGTTAAGATGTCTGACATCCAGAGTGGTACCACATCAGAATTATACCATTCTGAAACATTCTGGGATCTAGAATCAATGGACGGTTGAGTTCCAGAATGTCAGGGTGGCAAAACTCTAGAATCCTGGCATGTCTGAACTCGAGAGTCATTCAATGTCCACATTCCAGAACGCTGGATGTCTGAATTATAGAAGCACCAAATGTCTGCATTCTAGAATCGGAATGTGGCGGAATTCTAGAATGCACAGCACGGCGGATTTCTAAAATCCTAAAATGCCTGCTATCCGGAAGTTAAGGTGTCTGACATCCAGAATGTTACTAGGTCAGCCTTCTACCGTTCTGAGAGATTCTGGGTTCTAGAATCAATGGACGGCTGAATTCTGGAATGTCAGGGTGTCAAAACTCTAGAATCCTTCCGTGTCTGAACTCGTGAGTCATTCAATGTCCACATTCCGGATCACAGGGTGTCTGAATTCCAGAAGCAACAAATGTCTGCATTGTAGAATCGGAATGTGGTAGAATTCTAGAATGCACAGCACGGCAGAATTCTGAAGTCCTAAAATGCCTGATATTCGGAAGCTAAGGAGTCTGATATCCAGAATGTTACTAGGTCAGCATTCTACCGTTCTGAGAGATTCTGGGTTCTAGAATCAATGGACGGCAGAGTTCTGGAATGTCAGGGTGTCCAAACTATAGAATCCTTCCGTGTCTGAACTCGAGAGTCATTCAATGTCCACATTCCGGATCACAGGGTGTCTGAATTCCAGAAGCACCAAATGTCTGCATTCTAGAAGCGGAATGTGGCGGAATTCTAGAATGCACAGCACGGCGGAATTCGAAAGTCCTAAAATGCCTGCTATCGGGTAGTTAAGGTGTCTGACATCCAGAATGCTACCACGTCAGAATTATACCATTCTGAAAGATTCTGGGATGAAGAATCAATGGACGGCTTTGTTCCAGAATGTCAGGGTGGCAAAACTCTAGAATCCTTGCGTGTCTGAACTCGAGAGTCATTCAATGTCCACATTCCAGAACTCTGGATGTCTGAATTATAGAAGCACCAAATGTCTGCATTCTAGAAACGGAATGTGGCGGAATTCTAGAATGCACAGCACGGCGGATTTCTAAAATCCTAAAATGCCTGCTATCCGGAAGTTAAGGTGTCTGACATCAAGAATGCTACCAAGTCAGAATTATACCATTCTGAAAGATTCTGGGATCTAGAATCAATGGACGGCTGAGTTCCAGAATGTCAGGGTGGCAAAACTCTAGAATCCTTGCGTGTCTGAACTCGAGAGTCATTCAATGTCCACATTCCAGAACTCTGGATGTCTGAATTATAGAAGCACCAAATGTCTGCATTCTAGAATCAGAATGTGGCGGAATTCTAGAATGCACAGCACGGCGGAATTCTAAAGTCCTAAAATGCCTACTAGCCGAAAGTTAAGGTGTCTGACGACCAGAATGTAACTAGGTCAGCATTCTACCGTTCTGAGAGATTCTGGGTTCTAGAATCAGTGGACGGCAGGGTTCTGGAATGTCCAGGTGTCCAAACTCTAGAATCCTTCAGTGTTTGAACTCGAGAGTCATTCAATATCCATATTCCGGTCACAGGGTGACTGAATTCCAGAAGCACCAAATGTCTGCATTCTAGAATCGGAATGTGGCGGAATTCTAGAATGCACAGCACGGCGGAATTCGAAAGTCCTAAAATGCCTGCTATCCGGATGTTAAGGTGTCTGACATCAAGAATGCTACCACGTCAGAATTATACCATTCTGAAAGATTCTGGGATCTAGAATCAATGGACGGCTGAGTTCCAGAATGTCAGGTTGGCAAAACTCTAGAATCCTGGCGTGTCTGAACTCGAGAGTCATTCAATGTCCACATTCCAGAACTCTGGATATCTGAATTATAGAAGCACCAAATGTCTGCATTCTAGAATCGGAATGTGGCGGAATTCTAGAATGCACAGCACGGCGGAATTCTAAAGTCCTAAAATGCCTGCTATCCGGAAGTTAAGGAGTCTGACATCAAGAATGCTACCAAGTCAGAATTATAACATTCTGAAAGATTCTGGGATCTAGAATCAATGGACGGCTGAGTTCCAGAATGTCAGGGTGGCAAAACTCTAGAATCCTGGCGTGTCTGAACTCGAGAGTCATTCAATGTCCACATTCCAGAACTCTGGATGTCTGAATTATAGAAGCACCAAATGTCTGCATTCTAGAATCGGAATGTGGCGGAATTCTAGAATGCACAGCACGGCGGAATTCTAAAGTCCTAAAATGCCTGCTATCCGGAAGTTAAGGTGTCTGACATCAAGAATGCTACCACCTCAGAATTATACCATTCTGAAACATTCTGGGATCTAGAATCAATGGACGGCTGAGTTCCGGAATGTCAGGGTGGCAAAACTCTAGAATCCTTGCGTGTCTGAACTCGAGAGTCATTCAATGTCCACATTCCAGAACTCTGGATGTCTGAATTATAGAAGCACCAAATGTCTGCATTCTAGAATCGGAATGTGGCGGAATTCTAGAATGCACAGCACGGCGGAATTCTAAAGTCCTAAAATGCCTGCTATCCGGAAGTTAAGGTGTCTGACATCCAGAATGCTACCAAGTCAGAATTATACCATTCTGAAAGATTCTGGGATCTAGAATCAATGGACGGCTGAGTTCCAGAATGTCAGGGTGGCAAAACTCTAGAATCCTGGCGTGTCTGAACTCGAGGGTCATTCAATGTCCACATTCCAGAACTCTGGATGTCTGAATTATAGAAACACCAAATGTCTGCATTCTAGAATCGGAATGTGGCGGAATTCTAGAATGCACAGCACGGCGGAATTTTAATGTCCTAAAATGCCTGCTATACGGAAGTCAAGGTGTCTGACATCCAGAATGTTACTAAGTCAGCATTCTACCGTTCTGAGAAATTCTGGGTTCTAGAATCAATGGATGGCAGAGTTCTGGAATGTCAGGGTGTTCAAACTGAAGAATACTTGCGTGTCTGAAGTCGAGAGTCATTCAATGTCCACATTCCGCATCACAGGGTGTCTGAATTCCAGAAGCACCAAATGTCTGCATTCTAGAATCGGAATGTGGCGGAATTCTAGAATGCACAGCACGGCGGAATTCGAAATTCCTAAAATGCCTGCTATCGGGTAGTTAAGGTGTCTGACATCCAGAATGCTACCACGTCAGAATTATACCATTCTGAAAGATTCTGGGATCAAGAATCAATGGACGGCTTTGTTCCAGAATGTCAGGGTGGCAAAACTCTAGAATCCTTGCGTGTCTGAACTCGAGAGTCATTCAATGTCCACATTCCAGAACTCTGGATGTCTGAATTATAGAAGCACCAAATGTCTGCATTCTAGAATCGGAATGTGGCGGAATTCTAGAATGCACAGCACGGCGGATTTCTAAAATCCTAAAATGCCTGCAATCCGGAAGTTAAGGTGTCTGACATCAAGAATGCTACCAAGTCAGAATTATACCATTCTGAAAGATTCTGGGATCTAGAATCAATGGACGGCTGAGTTCCAGAATGTCAGGGTGGCAAAACTCTAGAATCCTTGCGTGTCTGAACTCGAGAGTCATTCAATGTCCACATTCCAGAACTCTGGATGTCTGAATTATAGAAGCACCAAATGTCTGCATTCTAGAATCAGAATGTGGCGGAATTCTAGAATGCACAGCACGGCAGAATTCTAAAGTCCTAAAATGCTTACTAGCCGAAAGTTATGGTGTCTGATGACCAGAATGTAAGTAGGTCAGCATTCTACCGTTCTGAGAGATTCTGGGTTCTAGAATCAGTGGACGGCAGGGTTCTGGAATGTCCGGGTGTCCAAACTCTAGAATCCTTCAGTGTTTGAACTCGAGAGTCATTCAATATCCATATTCCGGTCACAGGGTGACTGAATTCCAGAAGCACCAAATGTCTGCATTCTAGAATCGGAATGTGGCGGAATTCTAGAATGCACAGCACGGCAGATTTCGAAAGTCCTAAAATGCCTGCTATCCGGAAGTTAAGGTGTCTGACATCAAGAATGCTACCACGTCAGAATTATACCATTCTGAAAGATTCTGGGATCTAGAATCAATGGACGGCTGAGTTCCAGAATGTCAGGTTGGCAAAACTCTAGAATCCTTGCGTGTCTGAACTCGAGAGTCATTCAATGTCCACATTCAAGAACTCTGGATGTCTGAATTATAGAAGCACCAAATGTCTGCATTCTAGAATCGGAATGTGGCGGAATTCTAGAATGCACAGCACGGCGGAATTCTAAAGTCCTAAAATGCCTGCTATCCGGAAGTTAAGGAGTCTGACATCAAGAATGCTACCAAGTCAGAATTATAACATTCTGAAAGATTCTGGGATCTAGAATCAATGGACGGCTGAGTTCCAGAATGTCAGGGTGGCAAAACTCTAGAATCCTGGCGTGTCTGAACTCGAGAGTCATTCAATGTCCACATTCCAGAACTCTGGATGTCTGAATTATAGAAGCACCAAATGTCTGCATTCTAGAATCGGAATGTGGCGGAATTCTAGAATGCACAGCACGGCGGAATTCTAAAGTCCTAAAATGCCTGCTATCCGGAAGTTAAGGTGTCTGACATCAAGAATGCTACCACCTCAGAATTATACCATTCTGAAACATTCTGAGATCTAGAATCAATGTACGGCTGAGTTCCGGAATGTCAGGGTGGCAAAACTCTAGAATCCTTGCGTGTCTGAACTCGAGAGTCATTCAATGTCCACATTCCAGAACTCTGGATGTCTGAATTATAGAAGCACCAAATGTCTGCATTCTAGAATCGGAATGTGGTAGAATTCTAGAATGCACAGCACGACAGAATTCTAAAGTTCCAAAATGCCTGCTATTCGGAAGTTAAGGTGTCTGACATCCAGAATGTTACTAGGTCAGCATTCTACCGTTCTGAGAGATTCTGGGTTCTAGAATCAATAGACGGCAGAGTTCTGGAATGTCAGGGTGCCCAAACTCTAGAATCCTTCCGTGTCTGAACTCGTGAGTCATTCAATGTCCACATTCCGGATAACAGGGTGTCTGAATTCCAGAAGCACCAAATGTCTGCATTCTAGAATCGGAATGTGGCGGAATTCTAGAATGCACAGCACGGCGGAATTCTAAAGCCCTAAAATGCCTGCTATCCGGAAGTTAAGTTGTCTGACATCAAGAATGCTACCACGTCAGATTTATACCATTTTGAAACATTCTGGGATCTAGAATAAATGGACGGCTGAGTTCCAGAATGTCAGGGTGGCAAAACTCTAGAATCCTTGCGTGTCTGAACTCGAGCGTCATTCAACGTCCAGATTCCAGAACTCTGGATGTGTGAATTATAGAAGCAAAAAATGTCTGCATTCTAGAATCAGAATGTGGCGGAATTCTGGAATGCACAGCACGGCGGAATTCTAAAGTCCTAAAATGCCTGCTATCCGGAATTTAAGGTGTCTGACATCAAGAATGCTACCAAGTCAGAATTATACCATTCTGAAAGATTCTGGGATCTAGAATCAATGGACGGGTGAGTTCCAGAATGTCAGGGTGGCAAAATTCTAGAAACCTTGTGTGTCTGAACTCGAGAGTCATTCAATGTCCACATTCCAGAACTCTGGTTGTCTGAATTATAGAAGCACCAAATGTCTGCATTCTAGAATCGGAATGTGGCGGAATTCTAGAATGCACAGCACGGCGGAATTCTAAAGCCCTAAAATGCCTGCTATCCGGAAGTTAAGGTGTCTGACATCAAGAGTGCTACCAAGTCAGAATTATAACATTCTGAAAGATTCTGGGATCTAGAATCAATGGACGGCTGAGTTCCAGAATGTCAGGGATTCCAAACTCTAGAATCCTTGCGTGTCTGAACTCGAGAGTCATTCAATGTCCACATTCCAGAACTCTGGATGTCTGAATTATAGAAGCGCAAAATGTCTGCATTCCAGAATCGGAATGTTGCGGAATTCTGGAATGCACAGCACGGCGGAATTCTAAAGTCCTAAAATGCCTGTAATCCGGAAGTTAAGGTGTCTGACATCAAGAATGCTACCAAGTCAGAATTATACCATTCTGAATCATTCTGGGATCTAGAATCAATGGACGGCTGAGTTCCATAATGTCAGGTTGGGAAAACTCTAGAATAATTGCGTGTCTGAACTCGAGAGTCATTCAATGTCCACATTCCAGAACTCTGGATGTCTGAATTATAGAAGCACCAAATGTCTGCATTCTAGAATCGGAATGTGGCGGAATACTAGAATGCACAGCACCGCGCCAATTCTAAAGTCCTAAAATGCCTGCTATCCGGAAGTTAATGTGTCTGACATCAAGAAGGCTACCGAGTCAGAATTATACCATTCTGAAAGATTCTGGGATCTAGAATCAATGGACGGCTGAGTTCCAGAATGTCAGGGTGGCAAAATTCTAGAATCCTTGTGTGTCTGAACTCGAGAGTCATTCAATGTCCACATTCCAGAACTCTGGATGTCTGAATTATAGAAGCACCAAATGTCTGCATTCTAGAATCGGAATGTGGCGGAATTCTAGAATGCACAGCACGGCGGAATTCTAAAGTCCTAAAATGCCTGCTATCCGGAAGTTAAGGTGTCTGACATCAAGAATGCTACCAAGTCAGAATTATACCATTCTGAATGATTCTGGAATCTAGAATCAATGGACGGCTGAGTTCCAGAATGTCAGGGTGGCAAAACTCTAGAATCCTTGCGTGTCTGAACTCGAGAGTCATTCAATGTCCACATTCCAGAACTCTGGATGTCTGAATTATAGAAGCACCAAATGTCTGCATTCTACAATCGGAATGTGGCGGAATTCTAGAATACACAGCACGGCGGAATTCTAAAGTCCTAAAATGACTACTAGCCGAAAGTTAAGGTGTCTGATGACCAGTATGTTACTAGGTCAGCATTCTACCGTTCTGAGAGATTCTGGGTTCTAGAATCAATGGACGGCAGAGATCTGGAATGTCAGGGTGTCCAAACTCTAGAATCCTTGCGTGTCTGAACTCGAGAGTCATTCAATGTCCACATTCCGGATCACAGGGTGTCTGAATTCCTGAAGCACCAAATGTCTGCATTCTAGAATCGGAATGTGGTAGAATTCTAGAATGCACGGCACGGCGGAATTCTAAAGTCCTAAAATGCCTGCTATCTGGAAGTTAAGATGTCTGACATCCAGAATGGTACCACATCAGAATTATACCATTCTGAAACATTCTGGGATCTAGAATCAGTGGACGGCTGAGTTCCAGAATGTCAGGGTGGCAAAACTCTAGAATCCTGCCGTGTCTGAACTCGAGAGTCATTCAATGTCCACATTCCAGAACTCTGCATGTCTGAATTATAGAAGCACCAAATGTCTGCATTCTAGAATCGGAATGTGGCGGAATTCTAGAATGCACAGCACGGCGGAATTTTAAAGTCCTAAAATGCCTGCTATACGGAAGTCAAGGTGTCTGACATCCAGAATGTTACTAAGTCAGCATTCTACCGTTCTGAGAGATTCTGAGTTCTAGAATCAATGGATGGCAGAGTTCTGGAATGTCAGGGTGTTCAAACTCAAGAATACTTGCGTGTCTGAACTCAAGAGTCACTCAATGTCCACATTCCGCATCACAGGGTGTCTGAATTCCAGAAGCACCAAATGTCTGCATTCTAGAATCGGAATGTGGCGGAATTCTAGAATGCACAGCACGGCGGAATTTTAAAGTCCTAAAATGCCTGCTATCCGGAAGTTAAGGTGTCTGAAATCCAGAATGCTACCACGTCAGAATTATACCATTCGGAAAGATTCTGGGATCTAGAATCAATGGACGGCTGAGTTCCAGAATGTCAGGGTTTCCAAACTCTTGAATCCTTGCATGTCTGAACTCGAGAGTCATTCAATATCCACATTCCAGGAATCTGGATGTCTGAAATATAGAAGCACCAAATGTCTGCATTCTAGAATCGGAATGTGGTAGAATTCTAGAATGCACAGCACGACAGAATTCTAAAGTCCTAAAATGCCTGCTATTCGGAAGTTAAGGTGTCTGACATCCAGAATGTTACTAGGTCAGCATTCTACCGTTCTGAGAGATTCTGGGTTCTAGAATCAATGGACGGCAGAGTTCTGGAATGTCAGGGTGTCCAAACTCTAGAATCCTTCCGTGTCTGAACTCATGAGTCATTCAATGTCCACATTCTGGATCACAGGGTGTCTGAATTCCAGAAGCACCAAATGTCTGCATTCTAGAATCGGAACGTGGTGGAATTCTAGAATGCACAGCACGGTGGAATTCTAAATTCCTAAAATGCCTGCTATCCGGAAGTTAAGGTGTCTGACATCAAGAATGCTACCAAGTCAGAATTATACCATTCTGAAAGATTCTGGGATCTAGAATCAATGGAGGGCTGAGTTCCAGAATGTCAGGGATTCCAAACTCTAGAATCCTTGCGTGTCTGAAGTCGAGAGTCATTCAATGTCCACATTCCAGAACTCTGAATGTCTGAATTATAGAAGCACCAAATGTCTGCATTCTAGAATCGGAATGTGGCGGAATTCTAGAATGCACAGCACGGCGGAATTCGAAAGTCCTAAAATGCCTGCTATCTGGAAGTTAAGGTGTCTGACATCCAGAATTCTACCACGTCAGAATTATACCATTCTGAAACATTCTGGGATCTAGAATCAATGGATGGCTGAGTTCCAGAATGTCAGGGTGGCAAAACTCTAGAATCCTGGTGTGTCTGAACTCGAGAGTCATTCAATGTCCACATTCCAGAACTCTGGATGTCTGAATTATAGAAGCAACAAATGTCTGCATTCTAGAATCGGAATGTGGCGGAATTCTAGAATGCACAGCACGGCGGAATTCTAAAGTCCTAAAATGCCTGCTATCCGGAAGTTAAGGTGTCTGACATCAAGAATGCTACCTCGTCAGAATTATACCATTCTGAAACATTCTGGGATCTAGAATCAATGGACGGCTGAGTTCCAGAATGTCAGGCTGGCAAAACTCTAGAATCCTTGCGTGTCTGAACTCGAGAGTCATTCAATGTCCACATTCCAGAACTCTGGGTGTCTGAATTATAGAAGCACCAAATGTCTGCATTCTAGAATCGGAATGTGGCGGAATTCTAGAATGCACAGCACGGCGGTATTCTAAAGTCCTAAAATGCCTGCTATCCGGAAGTTAAGGTGTCTGACATCAAGAATGCTACCAAGTCAGAATTATACCATTCTGAAAGATTCTGGGATCTAGAATCAATGGACGGCTGAGTTCCAGAATGTCAGGGTGGAAAAATTCTAGAATCCTTGTGTGTCTGAACTCGAGAGTTATTCAATGTCCACATTCCAGAACTCTGGATGTCTGAATTATAGAAGCACCAAATGTCTGCATTCTAGAATCGGAATGTGGTAGAATTCTAGAATGCACAGCACGACAGAATTCTAAAGTTCCAAAATGCCTGCTATTCGGAAGTTAAGGTGTCTGACATCCAGAATGTTACTAGGTCAGCATTCTACCGTTCTGAGAGATTCTGGGTTCTGGAATCAATAGACGGCAGAGTTCTGCAATGTCAGGGTGTCCAAACTCTAGAATCCTTCCGTGTCTGAACTCGTGAGTCATTCAATGTCCACATTCCGGATAACAGGGTGTCTGAATTCCAGAAGCACCAAATGTCTGCATTCTAGAATCGGAATGTGGCGGAATTCTAGAATGCACAGCACGGCGGAATTCTAAAGTCCTAAAATGCCTGCTATCGGGAAGTTAAGGTGTCTGAAATCCAGAATGCTACCACGTCAGAATTATAAAATTCTGAAAGATTCTGGGATCTAGAATCAATGGACGGCTGAGTTCCAGAATGTCAGGGTGTCAAAACTCTAGAATCCTTGTGTGTCTGAACTCGAGAGTCATTCAATGTCCACATTCCAGAACTCTGGATGTCTGAATTATAGAAGCACCAAATGTCTGCCTTCTTGAATCGGAATGTGGCGGAATTCTAGAATGCACAGCAAGGCGAAATTCTAAAATCCTAAAATGCCTGCTATCCGGAAGTTAAGGTGTCTGACATCAAGAATGCTACCAAGTTAGAATTATACCATTCTGAAAGATTCTGGGATCTAGAATCAATGGACGGCTGAGTTCCAGAATATCAGGGTGGTAAAACTCTAGAATCCTGGCGTGTCTGAACTCGAGACTCATTCAATGTCCACATTCCAAGACTCTGGATGTCTGAATTATAGAAGCACCAAATGTCTGCATTCCAGAATCGGAATGTGGCGGAATTCTAGAATGCACAGCACGGCGGAATTCTAAAGTCCTAATATGCCAACCAGCCGAAAGTTAAGGTGTCTGATAACCGGTATGTTCCTAGGTCAGCATTCTAACGTTCTGAGAGATTCTGGGTTCTAGAATCAATGGACGGCAGAGATCTGGAATGTCAGGGTGTCCAAACTCTAGAATACTTGCATGTCTGAACTCGAGAGTCATTCAATGTCCACATTCCGGATCACAGGGTGTCTGAATTCCAGAAGCAGCAAATGTCTGCATTCTAGAATCGGAATGTGGTAGAATTCTAGAATGCACAGCACGGTAGAATTCTAAAGTCCTAAAATGCCTGCTATCCGGAAGTTAAGATGTCTGACATCCAGAGTGGTACCACATCAGAATTATACCATTCTGAAACATTCTGGGATCTAGAATCAATGGACGGGTGAGTTCCAGAATGTCAGGGTGGCAAAACTCTAGAATCCTGGCATGTCTGAACTCGAGAGTCATTCAATGTCCACATTCCAGAACGCTGGATGTCTGAATTATAGAAGCACCAAATGTCTGCATTCTAGAATCGGAATGTGGCGGAATTCTAGAATGCACAGCACGGCGGATTTCTAAAATCCTAAAATGCCTGCTATCCGGAAGTTAAGGTGTCTGACATCCAGAATGTTACTAGGTCAGCCTTCTACCGTTCTGAGAGATTCTGGGTTCTAGAATCAATGGACGGCAGAGTTCTGGAATGTCAGGGTGTCAAAACTCTAGAATCGTTCCATTTCTGAACTCGTGAGTCATTCAATGTCCACATTCCGGATCACAGGGTGTCTGAATTCCAGAAGCAACAAATGTCTGCATTGTAGAATCGGAATGTGGCGGAATTCTAGAATGCACAGCACGGCAGAATTCTGAAGTCCTAAAATGCCTGATATTCGGAAGCTAAGGAGTCTGATATCCAGAATGTTACTAGGTCAGCATTCTACCGTTCTGAGAGATTCTGGGTTCTAGAATCAATGGACGGCAGAGTTCTGGAATGTCAGGGTGTCCAAACTCTAGAATCCTTCCGTGTCTGAACTCGAGAGTCATTCAATGTCCACATTCCGGATCACAGGGTGTCTGAATTCCAGAAGCACCAAATGTCTGCATTCTAGAATCGGAACGTGGCGGAATTCTAGAATGCACAGCACGGTGGAATTCTAAATTCCTAAAATGCCTGCTATCCGGAAGTTAAGGTGTCTGACATCAAGAATGCTACCAAGTCAGAATTATACCATTCTGAAAGATTCTGGGATCTAGAATCAATGGACGGCTGAGTTCCAGAATGTCAGGGATTCCAAACTCTAGAATCCTTGCGTGTCTGAAGTCGAGAGTCATTCAATGTCCACATTCCAGAACTCTGAATGTCTGAATTATAGAAGCACCAAATGTCTGCATTCTAGAATCGGAATGTGGCGGAATTCTAGAATGCACAGCACGGCGGAATTCGAAAGTCCTAAAATGCCTGCTATCTGGAAGTTAAGGTGTCTGACATCCAGAATTCTACCACGTCAGAATTATACCATTCTGAAACATTCTGGGATCTAGAATCAATGGATGGCTGAGTTCCAGAATGTCAGGGTGGCAAAACTCTAGAATCCTGGCGTGTCTGAACTCGAGAGTCATTCAATGTCCACATTCCAGAACTCTGGATGTCTGAATTATAGAAGCAACAAATGTCTGCATTCTAGAATCGGAATGTGGCGGAATTCTAGAATGCACAGCACGGCGGAATTCTAAAGTCCTAAAATTCCTGCTATCCGGAAGTTAAGGTGTCTGACATCAAGAATGCTACCAAGTCAGAATTATACCATTCTGAAACATTCTGGGATCTAGAATCAATGGACGGCTGAGTTCCAGAATGTCAGGCTGGCAAAACTCTAGAATCCTTGCGTGTCTGAACTCGAGAGTCATTCAATGTCCACATTCCAGAACTCTGGATGTCTGAATTATAGAAGCACCAAATGTCTGCATTCTAGAATCGGAATGTGGCGGAATTCTAGAATGCACAGCACGGCGGTATTCTAAAGTCCTAAAATGCCTGCTATCCGGAAGTTAAGGTGTCTGACATCAAGAATGCTACCAAGTCAGAATTATACCATTCTGAAAGATTCTGGGATCTAGAATCAATGGACGGCTGAGTTCCAGAATGTCAGGGTGGAAAAATTCTAGAATCCTTGTGTGTCTGAACTCGAGAGTTATTCAATGTCCACATTCCAGAACTCTGGATGTCTGAATTATAGAAGCACCAAATGTCTGCATTCTAGAATCGGAATGTGGTAGAATTCTAGAATGCACAGCACGACAGAATTCTAAAGTTCCAAAATGCCTGCTATTCGGAAGCTAAGGTGTCTGACATCCAGAATGTTACTAGGTCAGCATTCTACCGTTCTGAGAGATTCTGGGTTCTGGAATCAATAGACGGCAGAGTTCTGCAATGTCAGGGTGTCCAAACTCTAGAATCCTTCCGTGTCTGAACTCGTGAGTCATTCAATGTCCACATTCCGGATAACAGGGTGTCTGAATTCCAGAAGCACCAAATGTCTGCATTCTAGAATCGGAATGTGGCGGAATTCTAGAATGCACAGCACGGCGGAATTCTAAAGTCCTAAAATGCCTGCTATCGGGAAGTTAAGGTGTCTGAAATCCAGAATGCTACCACGTCAGAATTATAAAATTCTGAAAGATTCTGGGATCTAGAATCAATGGACGGCTGAGTTCCAGAATGTCAGGGTGTCAAAACTCTAGAATCCTTGTGTGTCTGAACTCGAGAGTCATTCAATGTCCACATTCCAGAACTCTGGATGTCTGAATTATAGAAGCACCAAATGTCTGCCTTCTTGAATCGGAATGTGGCGGAATTCTAGAATGCACAGCAAGGCGAAATTCTAAAATCCTAAAATGCCTGCTATCCGGAAGTTAAGGTGTCTGACATCAAGAATGCTACCAAGTTAGAATTATACCATTCTGAAATATTCTGGGATCTAGAATCAATGGACGGCTGAGTTCCAGAATATCAGGGTGGTAAAACTCTAGAATCCTGGCGTGTCTGAACTCGAGACTCATTCAATGTCCACATTCCAAGACTCTGGATGTCTGAATTATAGAAGCACCAAATGTCTGCATTCCAGAATCGGAATGTGGCGGAATTCTAGAATGCACAGCACGGCGGAATTCTAAAGTCCTAATATGCCAACTAGCCGAAAGTTAAGGTGTCTGATAACCGGTATGTTCCTAGGTCAGCATTCTAACGTTCTGAGAGATTCTGGGTTCTAGAATCAATGGACGGCAGAGATCTGGAATGTCAGGGTGTCCAAACTCTAGAATACTTGCATGTCTGAACTCGAGAGTCATTCAATGTCCACATTCCGGATCACAGGGTGTCTGAATTCCAGAAGCAGCAAATGTCTGCATTCTAGAATCGGAATGTGGTAGAATTCTAGAATGCACAGCACGGTAGAATTCTAAAGTCCTAAAATGCCTGCTATCCGGAAGTTAAGATGTCTGACATCCAGAGTGGTACCACATCAGAATTATACCATTCTGAAACATTCTGGGATCTAGAATCAATGGACGGGTGAGTTCCAGAATGTCAGGGTGGCAAAACTCTAGAATCCTGGCATGTCTGAACTCGAGAGTCATTCAATGTCCACATTCCAGAACGCTGGATGTCTGAATTATAGAAGCACCAAATGTCTGCATTCTAGAATCGGAATGTGGCGGAATTCTAGAATGCACAGCACGGCGGATTTCTAAAATCCTAAAATGCCTGCTATCCGGAAGTTAAGGTGTCTGACATCCAGAATGTTACTAGGTCAGCCTTCTACCGTTCTGAGAGATTCTGGGTTCTAGAATCAATGGACGGTAGAGTTCTGGAATGTCAGGGTGTCAAAACTCTAGAATCGTTCCATTTCTGAACTCGTGAGTCATTCAATGTCCACATTCCGGATCACAGGGTGTCTGAATTCCAGAAGCAACAAATGTCTGCATTGTAGAATCGGAATGTGGCGGAATTCTAGAATGCACAGCACGGCAGAATTCTGAAGTCCTAAAATGCCTGATATTCGGAAGCTAAGGAGTCTGATATCCAGAATGTTACTAGGTCAGCATTCTACCGTTCTGAGAGATTCTGGGTTCTAGAATCAATGGACGGCAGAGTTCTGGAATGTCAGGGTGTCCAAACTCTAGAATCCTTCCGTGTCTGAACTCGAGAGTCATTCAATGTCCACATTCCGGATCACAGGGTGTCTGAATTCCAGAAGCACCAAATGTCTGCATTCTAGAAGCGGAATGTGGCGGAATTCTAGAATGCACAGCACGGCGGAATTCGAAAGTCCTAAAATGCCTGCTATCGGGTAGTTAAGGTGTCTGACATCCAGAATGCTACCACGTCAGAATTATACCATTCTGAAAGATTCTGGGATGAAGAATCAATGGACGGCTTTGTTCCAGAGTGTCAGGGTGGCAAAACTCTAGAATCCTTGCGTGTCTGAACTCGAGAGTCATTCAATGTCCACATTCCAGAACTCTGGATGTCTGAATTATAGAAGCACCAAATGTCTGCATTCTAGAAACGGAATGTGGCGGAATTCTAGAATGCACAGCACGGCGGATTTCTAAAATCCTAAAATGCCTGCTATCCGGAAGTTAAGGTGTCTGACATCAAGAATGCTACCAAGTCAGAATTATACCATTCTGAAAGATTCTGGGATCTAGAATCAATGGACGGCTGAGTTCCAGAATGTCAGGGTGGCAAAACTCTAGAATCCTTGCGTGTCTGAACTCGAGAGTCATTCAATGTCCACATTCCAGAACCCTGGATGTCTGAATTATAGAAGCACCAAATGTCTGCATTCTAGAATCAGAATGTGGCGGAATTCTAGAATGCACAGCACGGCGGAATTCTAAAGTCCTAGAATGCCTACTAGCCGAAAGTTAAGGTGTCTGATGACCAGAATGTAACTAGGTCAGCATTCTACCGTTCTGAGAGATTCTGGGTTCTAGAATCAGTGGACGGCAGGGTTCTGGAATGTCCGGGTGTCCAAACTCTAGAATCCTTCAGTGTTTGAACTCGAGAGTCATTCAATATCCATATTCCGGTCACAGGGTGACTGAATTCCAGAAGCACCAAATGTCTGCATTCTAGAATCGGAATGTGGCGGAATTCTAGAATGCACAGCACGGCGGAATTCGAAAGTCCTAAAATGCCTGCTATCCGGAAGTTAAGGTGTCTGACATCAAGAATGCTACCACGTCAGAATTATACCATTCTGAAAGATTCTGGGATCTAGAATCAATGGACGGCTGAGTTCCAGAATGTCAGGTTGGCAAAACTCTAGAATCCTGGCGTGTCTGAACTCGAGAGTCATTCAATGTCCACATTCCAGAACTCTGGATGTCTGAATTATAGAAGCACCAAATGTCTGCATTCTAGAATCGGAATGTGGCGGAATTCTAGAATGCACAGCACGGCGGAATTCTAAAGTCCTAAAATGCCTGCTATCCGGAAGTTAAGGAGTCTGACATCAAGAATGCTACCAAGTCAGAATTATAACATTCTGAAAGATTCTGGGATCTAGAATCAATGGACGGCTGAGTTCCAGAATGTCAGGGTGGCAAAACTCTAGAATCCTGGCGTGTCTGAACTCGAGAGTCATTCAATGTCCACATTCCAGAACTCTGGATGTCTGAATTATAGAAGCACCAAATGTCTGCATTCTAGAATCGGAATGTGGCGGAATTCTAGAATGCACAGCACGGCGGAATTCTAAAGTCCTAAAATGCCTGCTATCCGGAAGTTAAGGTGTCTGACATCAAGAATGCTACCACCTCAGAATTATACCTTTCTGAAACATTCTGGGATCTAGAATCAATGGACGGCTGAGTTCCGGAATGTCAGGGTGGCAAAACTCTAGAATTCTTGCGTGTCTGAACTCGAGAGTCATTCAATGTCCACATTCCAGAACTCTGGATGTCTGAATTATAGAAGCACCAAATGTCTGCATTCTAGAATCGGAATGTGGCGGAATTCTAGAATGCACAGCACGGCGGAATTCTAAAGTCCTAAAATGCCTGCTATCCGGAAGTTAAGGTGTCTGACATCCAGAATGCTACCAAGTCAGAATTATACCATTCTGAAAGATTCTGGGATCTAGAATCAATGGACGGCTGAGTTCCAGAATGTCAGGGTGGCAAAACTCTAGAATCCTGGCGTGTCTGAACTCGAGAGTCATTCAATGTCCACATTCCAGAACTCTGGATGTCTGAATTATAGAAACACCAAATGTCTGCATTCTAGAATCGGAATGTGGCGGAATTCTAGAATGCACAGCACGGCGGAATTTTAATGTCCTAAAATGCCTGCTATACGGTAGTCAAGGTGTCTGACATCCAGAATGTTACTAAGTCAGCATTCTACCGTTCTGAGAAATTCTGGGTTCTAGAATCAATGGATGGCAGAGTTCTGGAATGTCAGGGTGTTCAAACTCAAGAATACTTGCGTGTCTGAAGTCGAGAGTCATTCAATGTCCACATTCCGCATCACAGGGTGTCTGAATTCCAGAAGCACCAAATGTCTGCATTGTAGAATCGGAATGTGGCGGAATTCTAGAATGCACAGCACGGCGGAATTCGAAATTCCTAAAATGCCTGCTATCGGGTAGTTAAGGTGTCTGACATCCAGAATGCTACCACGTCAGAATTATACCATTCTGAAAGATTCTGGGATCAAGAATCAATGGACGGCTTTGTTCCAGAATGTCAGGGTGGCAAAACTCTAGAATCCTTGCGTGTCTGAACTCGAGAGTCATTCAATGTCCACATTCCAGAACTCTGGATGTCTGAATTATAGAAGCACCAAATGTCTGCATTCTAGAATCGGAATGTGGCGGAATTCTAGAATGCACAGCACGGCGGATTTCTAAAATCCTAAAATGCCTGCAATCCGGAAGTTAAGGTGTCTGACATCAAGAATGCTACCAAGTCAGAATTATACCATTCTGAAAGATTCTGGGATCTAGAATCAATGGACGGCTGAGTTCCAGAATGTCAGGGTGGCAAAACTCTAGAATCCTTGCATGTCTGAACTCGAGAGTCATTCAATGTCCACATTCCAGAACTCTGGATGTCTGACTTATAGAAGCACCAAATGTCTGCATTCTAGAATCAGAATGTGGCGGAATTCTAGAATGCACAGCACGGCAGAATTCTAAAGTCCTAAAATGCCTACTAGCCGAAAGTTATGGTGTCTGATGACCAGAATGTAACTAGGTCAGCATTCTACCGTTCTGAGAGATTCTGGGTTCTAGAATCAGTGGACGGCAGGGTTCTGGAATGTCCGGGTGTCCAAACTCTAGAATCCTTCAGTGTTTGAACTCGAGAGTCATTCAATATCCATATTCCGGTCACAGGGTGACTGAATTCCAGAAGCACCAAATGTCTGCATTCTAGAATCGGAATGTGGCGGAATTCTAGAATGCACAGCACGGCGGAATTCGAAAGCCTAAAATGCCTGCTATCGGGAAGTTAAGGTGTCTGACATCCAGAATGCTACCACGTCAGAATTATACCATTCTGAATGATTCTGGGATCTAGAATCAATGGACGGCTGAGTTCCAGAATGTCGGGGTGGCAAAACTCTAGAATCCTTGCGTGTCTGTACTCGAGAGTCATTCAATGTCCACATTCCAGAACTCTGGATGTCTGAATTATAGAAGCACCAAATGTCTGCATTCTAGAATCGGAATGTGGCGGAATTCTAGAATGCACAGCACGGCGGAATTCTAAAGTCCTAAAATGCCTGCTATCCGGAAGTTAAGGTGTCTGACATCAAGAATGCTACCACCTCAGAATTATACCATTCTGAAACATTCTGGGATCTAGAATCAATGGACGGCTGAGTTCCGGAATGTCAGGGTGGCAAAACTCTAGAATCCTTGCGTGTCTGAACTCGAGAGTCATTCAATGTCCACATTCCAGAACTCTGGATGTCTGAATTATAGAAGCACCAAATGTCGGCATTCTAGAATCGGAATGTGGCGGAATTCTAGAATGCACAGCACGGCGGAATTCTAAAGTCCTAAAATGCCTGCTATCCGGAAGTTAAGGTGTCTGACATCCAGAATGCTACCAAGTCAGAATTATACCATTCTGAAAGATTCTGGGATCTAGAATCAATGGACGGCTGAGTTCCAGAATGTCAGGGTGGCAAAATTCTAGAATCCTTGTGTGTCTGAACTCGAGAGTCATTCAATGTCCACATTCAAGAACTCTGGATGTCTGAATTATAGAAGCACCAAATGTCTGCATTCTAGAATCGGAATGTGGCGGAATTCTAGAATGCACAGCACGGCTGAATTTTAATGTCCTAAAATGCCTGCTATACGGAAGTCAAGGTGTCTGACATCCAGAATGTTACTAAGTCAGCATTCTACCGTTCTGAGAAATTCTGGGTTCTAGAATCAATGGATGGCAGAGTTCTGGAATGTCAGGGTGTTCAAACTCAAGAATACTTGCGTGTCTGAACTCGAGAGTCATTCAATGTCCACATTCCGCATCACAGGGTGTCTGAATTCTAGAAGCACCAAATGTCTGCATTCTAGAATCGGAATGTGGCAGAATTCTAGAATGCACAGCACGGCGGAATTCGAAAGTCCTAAAATGCCTGCTATCCGGAAGTTAAGGTGTCTGACATCCAGAATGCTACCACGTCAGAATTATACCATTCTGAATGATTCTGGGATCTAGAATCAATGGATGGCTGAGTTCCAGAATGTCAGGGTTTCCAAACTCTAGAATCCTTGCATGTCTGAACTCGAGAGTCATTCAATATCCACATTCCAGGACTCTGGATGTCTGAAATATAGAAGAACCAAATGTCTGCATTCTAGAATCGGAATGTGGCGGAATTCTAGAATGCACAGCACGACAGAATTCTAAAGTCCCAAAATGCCTGCTCTTCGGAAGTTAAGGTGTCTGACATCCAGAATGTTACTAGGTCAGCATTCTACCGTTCTGAGAGATTCTGGGTTCTAGAATCAATGGACGGCAGAGTTCTGGAATGTCAGTGTGTCCAAACTCTAGAATCCTTCCGTGTCTGAACTCGTGAGTCATTCAATGTCCACATTCCGGATCACAGGGTGTCTGAATTCCAGAAGCACCAAATGTCTGCATTGTAGAATCAGAATGTGGCGGAATTCTAGAATGCACAGCACGGCGGAATTCGAAAGTCCTAAAATGCGTGCTATCGGGAAGTTAAGGTGTCTGACATCCAGAATGCTACCACGTCAGAATTATACCATTCTGAAAGATTCTGGGATCAAGAATCAATGGACGGCTGAGTTCCAGAATGTCAGGGTGGCAAAACTCTAGAATCCTTGCGTGTCTGAACTCGAGAGTCATTCAATGTCCACATTCCAGAACTCTGGATGTCTGAATTATAGAAGCACCAAATGTCTGCATTCTAGAATCGGAATGTGGCGGAATTCTAGAATGCACAGCACGGCGGAATTCTAAAGTCCTAAAATGCCAACTAGCCGAAAGTTAAGGTGTCTGATAACCGGTATGTTCCTATGTAAGCATTCTACCGTTCTGAGAGATTCTGGGTTCTAGAATCAATGGACGGCAGAGATCTGGAATGTCAGGGTGTCCAAACTCTAGAATCCTTGCATGTCTGAACTCGAGAGTCATTCAATGTCCATATTCCGGATCACAGGGTGTCTGAATTCCATAAGCACCAAATGTCTGCATTCTAGAATCGGAATGTGGTAGAATTCTAGAATGCACAGCACGGTAGAATTCTAAAGTCTTAAAATGCCTGCTATCCGGAAGTTAAGTTTTCTGACATCCAGAGTGGTACCACATCAGAATTATACCATTCTGAAACATTCTGGGATCTAGAATCAATGGACGGGTGAGTTCCAGAATGTCAGGGTGGCAAAACTCTAGAATCCTGGCATGTCTGAACTCGAGAGTCATTCAATGTCCACATTCCAGAACTCTGGATGTCTGAATTATAGAAGCACCAAATGTCTGCATTCTAGAATCGGAATGTGGCGGAATTCTAGAATGCACAGCACGGCGGAATTTTAATGTCCTAAAATGACTACTAGCCGAAAGATAAGGTGTCTGATGACCAGTATGTTACTAGGTCAGCATTCTACCGTACTGAGAGATTCTGGGTTCTAGAATCAATGGACGGCAGAGATCTGGAATGTCAGGGTGTCCAAACTCTAGAATCCTTGCGTGTCTGAACTCGAGAGTCATTCAATGTCCACATTCCGGATCACAGGGTGTCTGAATTCCAGAAGCACCAAATGTCTGCATTCCAGAATGGGAATGTGGTGGAATTCTAGAATGCACAGCACGGCGGAATTCTAAAGTCCTAAAATGCCTGCTATCCGGAAGTTAAGGTGTCTGACATCCAGCATGGTACCACATCAGAATTATACCATTCTGAAACATTCTGGGATCTAGAATCAATGGACGGCTGAGTTCCAGAATGTCAGGGTGGCAAAACTCTAGAATCCTGGCGTGTCTGAACTCGAGAGTCATTCAATGTCCACATTCCAGAACTCTGGATGTCTGAAATATAGAAGCACCAAATGTCTGCATTCTAGAATCGGAATGTGGCGGAATTCTAGAATGCACAGCACGGCGGAATTTTAAAGTCCTAAAATGCCTGCTATACGGAAGTCAAGGTGTCTGACATCCAGAATGTTACTAAGTCAGCATTCTACCGTTCTGAGAAATTCTGGGTTCAAGAATCAAAGGATGGCAGAGTTCTGGAATGTCAGGTTGTTCAAACTCAAGAACACTTGCGTGTCTGAACTCGAGAGTCATTCAATGTCCACATTCCCCATCACAGGGTGTCTGAATTCCAGAAGCAACAAATGTCTGCATTCTAGAATCGGAATGTTGCGGAATTATAGAATGCACAGCCCGGTGGAATTCGAAAGTCCTAAAATGCCTGCTATCCGGAAGTTAAGGTGTCTGAAATCCAGAATGCTACCACGTCAGAATTATACCATTCTGAAAGATTCTGGGATCTAGAATCAATGGACGGCTGAGTTCCAGAATGTCAGGGCTTCCAAACTCTAGAATCCTTGCATGTCTGAACTCGAGAGTCATTCAATATCCACATTCCAGGACTCTGGATGTCTGAAATATAGAAGCACCAAATGTCTGCATTCTAGAATCGGAACGTGGCGGAATTCTAGAATGCACAGCACGGCAGAATTCTAAAGTCCTAAAATGCTTACTAGCCGAAAGTTAAGGTGTCTGATGACCAGAATGTTACTAGGTCAGCATTCTACCGTTCTGAGAGATTCTGGGTTCTATAATCAATGGACGGCAGAGTTCTGGAATGTCCGGGTGTCCAAACTCTAGAATCCTTGCGTGTCTGAACTCGAGAGTCATTCAATGTCCACATTCCGGATCACAGGGTTTCTGAATTCCAGAAGCACCAAATGTCTGCATTCTAGAATCGGAATGTGGCGGAATTCTAGAATGCACAGCACAGCAGAATTCTGAAGTCCTAAAATGCCTGATATTCGGAAGTTAAGGAGTCTGACATCCAGAATGTTACTAGGTCAGCATTCTACCGTACTGAGAGATTCTGGGTTCTATAATCAATGGACGGCAGAGTTCTGGAATGTCAGGGTGTCCAAACTCTAATATCCTTCCGTGTCTGAACTCCTGAGTCATTCAATGTCCACATTCCAGATCACAGGGTGTCTGAATTCCAGAAACACCAAATGTCTGCATTCTAGAAGCGGAATGTGGCGGAATTCTAGAATGCACAGCACGGCGGAATTCGAAAGTCCTAAAATGCCTGCTATCGGGAAGTTAAGGTGTCTGACATCCAGAATGCTACCACGTCAGAATTATACCATTCTGAAAGATTCTGGGATCTAGAATCAATGGACGGCTGAGTTCCAGAATGTCAGGGTGGCAAAACTCTAGAATCCTTGCGTGTCTGAACTCGAGAGTCATTCAATGTCCACATTCCAGAACTCTGGATGTCTGAATTATAGAAGCACCAAATGTCTGCATTCTAGAATCGGAACGTGGCGGAATTCTAGAATGCACAGCACGGCAGAATTCTAAAGTCCTAAAATGCCTACTAGCCGAAAGTTAAGGTGTCTGATGACCAGAATGTTACTAGGTCAGCATTCTACCGTTCTGAGAGATTCTGGGTTCTAGAATCAATGGACGGCAGAGTTCTGGAATGTCAGGGTGTCCAAACTCTAGAACCCTTCAGTGTTTGAACTCGAGAGTTATTCAATTTCCATATTCCGGGTCACAGGGTGACTGAATTCCAGAAGCACCAAATGTCTGCATTCTAGAATCGGAATGTGGCGGAATTCTAGAATGCACAGCACGGCGGAATTCGAAAGTCCTAAAATGCCTGCTATCCGGAAGTTAAGGTGTCTGACATCCAGAATGCTACCACGTCAGAATTATACCATTCTGAAACATTCTGGGATCTAGAATCAATGGACGGCTGAGTTCCAGAATGTCAGGGTGGCAAAACTCTGGAATCCTGGCGTGTCTGAAATCGAGAGTCATTCAATGTCCACATTCCAGAACTCTGGATGTCTGAATTATAGAAGCACCAAATGTCTGCATTCTAGAATCGGAATGTGGCGGAATTCTAGAATGCACAGCACGGCGGAATTCTAAAGACCTAAAATGCCTGCTATCCGGAAGTTAAGTTGTCTGACATCAAGAATGCTACCACGTCAGAATTATACCATTTTGAAACATTCTGGGATCTAGAATCAATGGACGGCTGAGTTCCAGAATGTCAGGGTGGCAAAACTCTAGAATCCTTGCGTGTCTGAACTCGAGAGTCATTCAACGTCCACATTCCAGAACTCTGGATGTGTGAATTATAGAAGCAAAAAATGTCTGCATTCTAGAATCGGAATGTGGCGGAATTCTAGAATGCACAGCACGGCGGAATTCTAAAGTCCTAAAATGCCTGCTATCCGGAAGTTAAGGTGTCTGACATCAAGAATGCTACCAAGTCAGAATTATACCATTCTGAAAGATTCTGGGATCTAGAATCAATGGACGGGTGAGTTCCAGAATGTCAGGGTGGCAAAATTCTAGAATCCTTGTGTGTCTGAACTCGAGAGTCATTCAATGTCCACATTCCAGAACTCTGGTTGTCTGAATTATAGAAGCACCAAATGTCTGCATTCTAGAATCGGAATGTGGCGGAATTCTAGAATGCACAGCACGGCGGAATTCTAAAGCCCTAAAATGCCTGCTATCCGGAAGTTAAGGTGTCTGACATCAAGAGTGCTACCAAGTCAGAATTATACCATTCTGAAAGATTCTGGGATCTAGAATCAATGGACGGCTGAGTTCCAGAATGTCAGGGTGGCAAAACTCAAGAATCCTTGCGTGTCTGAACTCGAGAGTCATTCAATGTCCACATTCCAGAACTCTGGATGTCTGAATTATAGAAGCACAAAATGTCTGCATTCCAGAATCGGAATGTGGCGGAATTCTGGAATGCACAGCACGGCGGAATTCTAAAGTCCTAAAATGCCTGCTATCCGGAAGTTAAGGTGTCTGACATCAAGAATGCTACCAAGTCAGAATTATACCATTCTGAATCATTCTGGGATCTAGAATCAATGGACGGCTGAGTTCCAGAATGTCAGGGTGGCAAAATTCTAGAATCCTTGTGTGTCTGAACTCGAGAGTCATTCAATGTCCACATTCCAGAACTCTGGATGTCTGAATTATAGAAGCACCAAATGTCTGCATTCTAGAATCGGAATGTGGCGGAATTCTAGAATGCACAGCACAGCGGAATTCTAAAGTCCTAAAATGCCTCCTATCCGGAAGTTAAGGTGTCTGACATCAAGAATGCTACCAAGTCAGAATTATACCATTCTGAATGATTCTGGGATCTAGAATCAATGGACGGCTGAGTTCCAGAATGTCAGGGTGGCAAAACTCTAGAATCCTTGCGTGTCTGAACTCGAGAGTCATTCAATGTACACATTCCAGAACTCTGGATGTCTGAATTATAGAAGAACCAAATGTCTGCATTCTAGAATCGGAATGTGGCGGAATTCTAGAATACAAAGCACGGCGGAATTCTAAAGTCCTAAAATGACTACTAGCCGAAAGTTAAGGTGTCTGATGACCAGTATGTTACTAGGTCAGCATTCTACCGTTCTGAGAGATTCTGGGTTCTAGAATCAATGGACGGCAGAGATCTGGAATGTCAGGGTGTCCAAACTCTAGAATCCTTGCGTGTCTGAACTCGAGAGTCATTCAATGTCCACATTCCGGATAACAGGGTGTCTGAATTCCTGAAGCACCAAATGTCTGCTTTCTAGAATCGGAATGTGGTAGAATTCTAGAATGCACAGCACGGCGGAATTCTAAAGTCCTAAAATGCCTGCTATCTGGAAGTTAAGATGTCTGACATCCAGAATGGTACCACATCAGAATTATACCATTCTGAAACATTCTGGGATCTAGAATCAGTGGACGGCTGAGTTACAGAATGCAAGGGTGGCAAAACTCTAGAATCCTTGCGTGTCTGAACTCGAGAGTCATTCAATGTCCACATTCCAGAACTCTGGATGTCTGAATTATAGAAGCACCAAATGTCTGCATTCTAGAATCGGAATGTGGCGGAATTCCAGAATGCACAGCACGGCGGAATTTTAATGTCCTAAAATGACTACTAGCCGAAAGATAAGGTGTCTGATGACCAGTATGTTACTAGGTCAGCATTCTACCGTACTGAGAGATTCTGGGTTCTAGAATCAATGGACGGCAGAGATCTGGAATGTCAGGGTGTCCAAACTCTAGAATCCTTGCGTGTCTGAACTCGAGAGTCATTCAATGTCCACATTCCGGATCACAGGGTGTCTGAATTCCAGAAGCACCAAATGTCTGCATTCTAGAATGGGAATGTGCTGGAATTCTAGAATGCACAGCACGGCGGAATTCTAAAGTCCTAAAATGCCTGCTATCGGGAAGTTAAGGTGTCTGACATCCAGAATGCTACCACGTCAGAATTATACCATTCTGAAAGATTCTGGGATCTAGAATCAATGGACGGCTGAGTTCCAGAATGTCAGGGTGGCAAAACTCTAGAATCCTTGCGTGTCTGAACTCGAGAGTCATTCAATGTCCACATTCCAGAACTCTGGATGTCTGAATTATAGAAGCACCAAATGTCTGCATTCTAGAATCGGAACGTGGCGGAATTCTAGAATGCACAGCACGGCAGAATTCTAAAGTCCTAAAATGCCTACTAGCCGAAAGTTAAGGTGTCTGATGACCAGAATGTTACTAGGTCAGCATTCTACCGTTCTGAGAGATTCTGGGTTCTAGAATCAATGGACGGCAGAGTTCTGGAATGTCAGGGTGTCCAAACTCTAGAACCCTTCAGTGTTTGAACTCGAGAGTTATTCAATTTCCATATTCCGGGTCACAGGGTGACTGAATTCCAGAAGCACCAAATGTCTGCATTCTAGAATCGGAATGTGGCGGAATTCTAGAATGCACAGCACGGCGGAATTCGAAAGTCCTAAAATGCCTGCTATCCGGAAGTTAAGGTGTCTGACATCCAGAATGCTACCACGTCAGAATTATACCATTCTGAAACATTCTGGGATCTAGAATCAATGGACGGCTGAGTTCCAGAATGTCAGGGTGGCAAAACTCTGGAATCCTGGCGTGTCTGAAATCGAGAGTCATTCAATGTCCACATTCCAGAACTCTGGATGTCTGAATTATAGAAGCACCAAATGTCTGCATTCTAGAATCGGAATGTGGCGGAATTCTAGAATGCACAGCACGGCGGAATTCTAAAGACCTAAAATGCCTGCTATCCGGAAGTTAAGTTGTCTGACATCAAGAATGCTACCACGTCAGAATTATACCATTTTGAAACATTCTGGGATCTAGAATCAATGGACGGCTGAGTTCCAGAATGTCAGGGTGGCAAAACTCTAGAATCCTTGCGTGTCTGAACTCGAGAGTCATTCAACGTCCACATTCCAGAACTCTGGATGTGTGAATTATAGAAGCAAAAAATGTCTGCATTCTAGAATCGGAATGTGGCGGAATTCTAGAATGCACAGCACGGCGGAATTCTAAAGTCCTAAAATGCCTGCTATCCGGAAGTTAAGGTGTCTGACATCAAGAATGCTACCAAGTCAGAATTATACCATTCTGAAAGATTCTGGGATCTAGAATCAATGGACGGGTGAGTTCCAGAATGTCAGGGTGGCAAAATTCTAGAATCCTTGTGTGTCTGAACTCGAGAGTCATTCAATGTCCACATTCCAGAACTCTGGTTGTCTGAATTATAGAAGCACCAAATGTCTGCATTCTAGAATCGGAATGTGGCGGAATTCTAGAATGCACAGCACGGCGGAATTCTAAAGCCCTAAAATGCCTGCTATCCGGAAGTTAAGGTGTCTGACATCAAGAGTGCTACCAAGTCAGAATTATACCATTCTGAAAGATTCTGGGATCTAGAATCAATGGACGGCTGAGTTCCAGAATGTCAGGGTGGCAAAACTCAAGAATCCTTGCGTGTCTGAACTCGAGAGTCATTCAATGTCCACATTCCAGAACTCTGGATGTCTGAATTATAGAAGCACAAAATGTCTGCATTCCAGAATCGGAATGTGGCGGAATTCTGGAATGCACAGCACGGCGGAATTCTAAAGTCCTAAAATGCCTGCTATCCGGAAGTTAAGGTGTCTGACATCAAGAATGCTACCAAGTCAGAATTATACCATTCTGAATCATTCTGGGATCTAGAATCAATGGACGGCTGAGTTCCAGAATGTCAGGGTGGCAAAATTCTAGAATCCTTGTGTGTCTGAACTCGAGAGTCATTCAATGTCCACATTCCAGAACTCTGGATGTCTGAATTATAGAAGCACCAAATGTCTGCATTCTAGAATCGGAATGTGGCGGAATTCTAGAATGCACAGCACAGCGGAATTCTAAAGTCCTAAAATGCCTCCTATCCGGAAGTTAAGGTGTCTGACATCAAGAATGCTACCAAGTCAGAATTATACCATTCTGAATGATTCTGGGATCTAGAATCAATGGACGGCTGAGTTCCAGAATGTCAGGGTGGCAAAACTCTAGAATCCTTGCGTGTCTGAACTCGAGAGTCATTCAATGTACACATTCCAGAACTCTGGATGTCTGAATTATAGAAGAACCAAATGTCTGCATTCTAGAATCGGAATGTGGCGGAATTCTAGAATACAAAGCACGGCGGAATTCTAAAGTCCTAAAATGACTACTAGCCGAAAGTTAAGGTGTCTGATGACCAGTATGTTACTAGGTCAGCATTCTACCGTTCTGAGAGATTCTGGGTTCTAGAATCAATGGACGGCAGAGATCTGGAATGTCAGGGTGTCCAAACTCTAGAATCCTTGCGTGTCTGAACTCGAGAGTCATTCAATGTCCACATTCCGGATAACAGGGTGTCTGAATTCCTGAAGCACCAAATGTCTGCTTTCTAGAATCGGAATGTGGTAGAATTCTAGAATGCACAGCACGGCGGAATTCTAAAGTCCTAAAATGCCTGCTATCTGGAAGTTAAGATGTCTGACATCCAGAATGGTACCACATCAGAATTATACCATTCTGAAACATTCTGGGATCTAGAATCAGTGGACGGCTGAGTTACAGAATGCAAGGGTGGCAAAACTCTAGAATCCTTGCGTGTCTGAACTCGAGAGTCATTCAATGTCCACATTCCAGAACTCGGGATGTCTGAATTATAGAAGCACCAAATGTCTGCATTCTAGAATCGGAATGTGGCGGAATTCCAGAATGCACAGCACGGCGGAATTTTAATGTCCTAAAATGACTACTAGCCGAAAGATAAGGTGTCTGATGACCAGTATGTTACTAGGTCAGCATTCTACCGTACTGAGAGATTCTGGGTTCTAGAATCAATGGACGGCAGAGATCTGGAATGTCAGGGTGTCCAAACTCTAGAATCCTTGCGTGTCTGAACTCGAGAGTCATTCAATGTCCACATTCCGGATCACAGGGTGTCTGAATTCCAGAAGCACCAAATGTCTGCATTCTAGAATGGGAATGTGCTGGAATTCTAGAATGCACAGCACGGCGGAATTCTAAAGTCCTAAAATGCCTGCTATCCGGAAGTTAAGGTGTCTGACATCCAGCATGGTACCACATCAGAATTATACCATTCTGAAACATTCTGGGATCTAGAATCAATGGACGGCTGAGTTCCAGAATGTCAGGGTGGCAAAACTCTAGAATCCTGGCGTGTCTGAACTCGAGAGTCATTCAATGTCCACATTCCAGAACTCTGGATGTCTGAAATATAGAAGCACCAAATGTCTGCATTCTAGAATCGGAATGTGGCGGAATTCTAGAATGCACAGCACGGCGGAATTTTAAAGTCCTAAAATGCCTGCTATACGGAAGTCAAGGTGTCTGACATCCAGAATGTTACTAAGTCAGCATTCTACCGTTCTGAGAAATTCTGGGTTCAAGAATCAAAGGATGGCAGAGTTCTGGAATATCAGGTTGTTCAAACTCAAGAACACTTGCGTGTCTGAACTCGAGAGTCATTCAATGTCCACATTCCCCATCACAGGGTGTCTGAATTCCAGAAGCAACAAATGTCTGCATTCTAGAATCGGAATGTTGCGGAATAATAGAATGCACAGCACGGTGGAATTCGAAAGTCCTAAAATGCCTGCTATCCGGAAGTTAAGGTGTCTGAAATCCAGAATGCTACCACGTCAGAATTATATCATTCTGAAAGATTCTGGGATCTAGAATCAATGGACGGCTGAGTTCCAGAATGTCAAGGCTTCCAAACTCTAGTATCCTTGCATGTCTGAACTCGAGAGTCATTCAATATCCACATTCCAGGACTCTGGATGTCTGAAATATAGAAGCACCAAATGTCTGCATTCTAGAATCGGAATGTGGTAGAATTCTAGAATGCACAGCACGACAGAATTCTAAAGTCCTAAAATGCCTGCTATTCGGAAGTTAAGGTGTCTGACATCCAGAATGTTACTAGGTCAGCATTCTACCGTTCTGAGAGATTCTGGGTTCTAGAATCAATGGACGGCAGAGATCTGGAATGTCAGGGTGTCCAAACTCTAGAATCCTTGCGTGTCTGAACTCGAGAGTCATTCAATGTCCACATTCCGGATCACAGGGTTTCTGAATTCCAGAAGCACCAAATGTCTGCATTCTAGAATCGGAATGTGGCGGAATTCTAGAATGCACAGCACAGCAGAATTCTGAAGTCCTAAAATGCCTGATATTCGGAAGTTAAGGAGTCTGACATCCAGAATGTTACTAGGTCAGCATTCTACCGTACTGAGAGATTCTGGGTTCTATAATCAATGGACGGCAGAGTTCTGGAATGTCAGGGTGTCCAAACTCTAATATCCTTCCGTGTCTGAACTCCTGAGTCATTCAATGTCCACATTCCGGATCACAGGGTGTCTGAATTCCAGAAACACCAAATGTCTGCATTCTAGAAGCGTAATGTGGCGGAATTCTAGAATGCACAGCACGGCGGTATTCGAAAGTCCTAAAATGCCTGCTATCGGGAAGTTAAGGTGTCTGACATCCAGAATGCTACCACGTCAGAATTATACCATTCTGAAAGATTCTGGGATCTAGAATCAATGGACGGCTGAGTTCCAGAATGTCAGGGCTTCCAAACTCTAGTATCCTTGCATGTCTGAACTCGAGAGTCATTCAATATCCACATTCCAGGACTCTGGATGTCTGAAATATAGAAGCACCAAATGTCTGCATTCTAGAATCGGAATGTGGTAGAATTCTAGAATGCACAGCACGACAGAATTCTAAAGTCCTAAAATGCCTGCTATTCGGAAGTTAAGGTGTCTGACATCCAGAATGTTACTAGGTCAGCATTCTACCGTTCTGAGAGATTCTGGGTTCTAGAATCAATGGACGGCAGAGATCTGGAATGTCAGGGTGTCCAAACTCTAGAATCCTTGCGTGTCTGAACTCGAGAGTCATTCAATGTCCACATTCCGGATCACAGGGTTTCTGAATTCCAGAAGCACCAAATGTCTGCATTCTAGAATCGGAATGTGGCGGAATTCTAGAATGCACAGCACAGCAGAATTCTGAAGTCCTAAAATGCCTGATATTCGGAAGTTAAGGAGTCTGACATACAGAATGTTACTAGGTCAGCATTCTACCGTACTGAGAGATTCTGGGTTCTATAATCAATGGACGGCAGAGTTCTGGAATGTCAGGGTGTCCAAACTCTAATATCCTTCCGTGTCTGAACTCCTGAGTCATTCAATGTCCACATTCCGGGTCACAGGGTGACTGAATTCCAGAAGCACCAAATGTCTGCATTCTAGAATCGGAATGTGGCGGAATTCTAGAATGCACAGCACGGCGGAATTCGAAAGTCCTAAAATGCCTGCTATCCGGAAGTTAAGGTGTCTGACATCCAGAATGCTACCACGTCAGAATTATACCATTCTGAAACATTCTGGGATCTAGAATCAATGGACGGCTGAGTTCCAGAATGTCAGGGTGGCAAAACTCTAGAATCCTGGCGTGTCTGAACTCGAGAGTCATTCAATGTCCACATTCCAGAACTCTGGATGTCTGAATTATAGAAGCACCAAATGTCTGCATTCTAGAATCGGAATGTGGCGGAATTCTAGAATGCACAGCACGGCGGAATTCTAAAGACCTAAAATGCCTGCTATCCGGAAGTTAAGTTGTCTGACATCAAGAATGCTACCACGTCAGAATTATACCATTTTGAAACATTCTGGGATCTAGAATCAATGGACGGCTGAGTTCCAGAATGTCAGGGTGGCAAAACTCTAGAATCCTTGCGTGTCTGAACTCGAGAGTCATTCAACGTCCACATTCCAGAACTCTGGATGTGTGAATTATAGAAGCAAAAAATGTCTGCATTCTAGAATCGGAATGTGGCGGAATTCTAGAATGCACAGCACGGCGGAATTCTAAAGTCCTAAAATGCCTGCTATCCGGAAGTTAAGGTGTCTGACATCAAGAATGCTACCAAGTCAGAATTATACCATTCTGAAAGATTCTGGGATCTAGAATCAATGGACGGGTGAGTTCCAGAATGTCAGGGTGGCAAAATTCTAGAATCCTTGTGTGTCTGAACTCGAGAGTCATTCAATGTCCACATTCCAGAACTCTGGTTGTCTGAATTATAGAAGCACCAAATGTCTGCATTCTAGAATCGGAATGTGGCGGAATTCTAGAATGCACAGCACGGCGGAATTCTAAAGCCCTAAAATGCCTGCTATCCGGAAGTTAAGGTGTCTGACATCAAGAGTGCTACCAAGTCAGAATTATACCATTCTGAAAAATTCTGGGATCTAGAATCAATGGACGGCTGAGTTCCAGAATGTCAGGGTGGCAAAACTCAAGAATCCTTGCGTGTCTGAACTCGAGAGTCATTCAATGTCCACATTCCAGAACTCTGGATGTCTGAATTATAGAAGCACAAAATGTCTGCATTCCAGAATCGGAATGTGGCGGAATTCTGGAATGCACAGCACGGCGGAATTCTAAAGTCCTAAAATGCCTGCTATCCGGAAGTTAAGGTGTCTGACATCAAGAATGCTACCAAGTCAGAATTATACCATTCTGAATCATTCTGGGATCTAGAATCAATGGACGGCTGAGTTCCAGAATGTCAGGGTGGCAAAATTCTAGAATCCTTGTGTGTCTGAACTCGAGAGTCATTCAATGTCCACATTCCAGAACTCTGGATGTCTGAATTATAGAAGCACCAAATGTCTGCATTCTAGAATCGGAATGTGGCGGAATTCTAGAATGCACAGCACAGCGGAATTCTAAAGTCCTAAAATGCCTCCTATCCGGAAGTTAAGGTGTCTGACATCAAGAATGCTACCAAGTCAGAATTATACCATTCTGAATGATTCTGGGATCTAGAATCAATGGACGGCTGAGTTCCAGAATGTCAGGGTGGCAAAACTCTAGAATCCTTGCGTGTCTGAACTCGAGAGTCATTCAATGTACACATTCCAGAACTCTGGATGTCTGAATTATAGAAGAACCAAATGTCTGCATTCTAGAATCGGAATGTGGCGGAATTCTAGAATACACAGCACGGCGGAATTCTAAAGTCCTAAAATGACTACTAGCCGAAAGTTAAGGTGTCTGATGACCAGTATGTTACTAGGTCAGCATTCTACCGTTCTGAGAGATTCTGGGTTCTAGAATCAATGGACAGCAGAGATCTGGAATGTCAGGGTGTCCAAACTCTAGAATCCTTGCGTGTCTGAACTCGAGAGTCATTCAATGTCCACATTCCGGATAACAGGGTGTCTGAATTCCTGAAGCACCAAATGTCTGCTTTCTAGAATCGGAATGTGGTAGAATTCTAGAATGCACAGCACGGCGGAATTCTAAAGTCCTAAAATGCCTGCTATCTGGAAGTTAAGATGTCTGACATCCAGAATGGTACCACATCAGAATTATACCATTCTGAAACATTCTGGGATCTAGAATCAGTGGACGGCTGAGTTACAGAATGTCAGGGTGGCAAAACTCTAGAATCCTGGCGTGTCTGAACTCGAGAGTCATTCAATGTCCAGATTCCAGAACTCTGCATGTCTGAATTATAGAAGCACCAAATGTCTGCATTCTAGAATCGGAATGTGGCGGAATTCTTGAATGCACAGCACAGCGGAATTTTAAAGTCCTAAAATGCCTGCTATACGGAAGTCAAGGTGTCTGACATCCAGAATGTTACTAAGTCAGCATTCTACCGTTCTGAGAGATTCTGGGTTCTAGAATCAATGGATGGCAGAGTTCTGGAATGTCAGGGTGTTGAAACTCAAGAATACTTGCGTGTCTGAACTCGAGAGTCATTCAATGTCCACATTCCGCATCACAGGGTGTCTGAATTCCAGAAGCACCAAATGTCTGCATTCTAGAATCGGAATGTGGCGGAATTCTAGAATGCACAGCACGGCGGAATTTTAAAGTCCTAAAATGCCTGCTATCCGGAAGTTAAGGTGTCTGACATCCAGAATGCTACCACGTCAGAATTATTCCATTCGGAAAGATTCTGGGATCTAGAATCAATGGACGGCTGAGTTCCAGAATGTCAGGGTTTCCAAACTCTAGAATCCTTGCATGTCTGAACTCGAGAGTCATTCAATATCCACATTCCAGGAATCTGGATGTCTGAAATGTAGAAGCACCAAATGTCTGCATTCTAGAATCGGAATGTGGTAGAATTATAGAATGCACAGCACGACAGAATTCTAAAGTCCTAAAATGCCTGCTATTCGGAACTTAAGGTGTCTGACATCCAGAATGTTACTAGGTCAGCATTCTACCGTTCTGAGAGATTCTGGGTTCTAGAATCAATGGATGGCAGCGTTCTGGAATGTCAGGGTGTCCAAACTCTAGAATCCTTGCGTGTCTGAACTCGAGAGTCATTCAATGTCCACATTCCAGAACTCTGGATGTCTGAATTATAGAGGCACCAAATGTCTGCATTCTAGAATCGGAATGTGGTGGAATTCTAGAATGCACAGCACGGCAGAATTCTAAAGTCCTAAAATGGCTACTAGCCGAAAGTTAAGGTGTCTGATGACCAGAATGTTACTAGGTCAGCATTCTACCGTTCTGAGAGATTCTGGGTTCTAGAATCAATGGACGGCAGAGTTCTGGAATGTCAGGGTGTCCAAACTCTAGAATCCTTCAGTGTTTGAACTCGAATGTTATTCAATTTCCATATTCCGGGTCACAGGGTGACTGAATTCCAGAAGCACCAAATGTCTGCATTCTAGAATCGGAATGTGGCGGAATTCTAGAATGCACAGCACGGCGGAATTCGAAAGTCCTAAAATGCCTGCTATCCGGAAGTTAAGGTGTCTGACATCCAGAATGCTACCACGTCAGAATTATACCATTCTGAAACATTCTGGGATCTAGAATCAATGGACGACTGAGTTCCAGAATGTCAGGGTGGCAAAACTCTAGAATCCTGGCGTGTCGGAACTCGAGAGTCATTCAATGTCCACATTCCAGAACTCTGGATGTCTGAATTATAGAAGCACCAAATGTCTGCATTCTAGAATCGGAATGTGGCGGAATTCTAGAATGCACAGCACGGCGGAATTCTAAAGTCCTAAAATGCCTGCTATCCGGAAGTTAAGGTGTCTGACATCAAGAATGCTACCACGTCAGAATTATACCATTCTGAAACATTCTGGGATCTAGAATCAATGGACGGCTGAGTTCCAGAATTTCAGGGTGGCAAAACTCTAGAATCCTTGCGTGTCTGAACTCGAGAGTCATTCAATGTCCACATTCCAGAACTCTGGATGTCTGAATTATAGAAGCACCAAATGTCTGCATTCTAGAATCGGAATGTGGCGGAATTCTAGAATGCACAGCACGGCGGAATTCTAAAGTCCTAAAATGCCTGCTATCCGGAAGTTAAGGTGTCTGACATCAAGAATCCTACCAAGTCAGAATTATACCATTCTGAAAGATTCTGGGATCTAGAATCAATGGACGGTTGAGTTCCAGAATGTCAGGGCTTCCAAACTCTAGTATCCTTGCATGTCTGAACTCGAGAGTCATTCAATATCCACATTCCAGGACTCTGGATGTCTGAAATATAGAAGCACCAAATGTCTGCATTCTAGAATCGGAATGTGGTAGAATTCTAGAATGCACAGCACGACAGAATTCTAAAGTCCTAAAATGCCTGCTATTCGGAAGTTAAGGTGTCTGACATCCAGAATGTTACTAGGTCAGCATTCTACCGTTCTGAGAGATTCTGGGTTCTAGAATCAATGGACGGCAGAGATCTGGAATGTCAGGGTGTCCAAACTCTAGAATCCTTGCGTGTCTGAACTCGAGAGTCATTCAATGTCCACATTCCGGATCACAGGTTTTCTGAATTCCAGAAGCACCAAATGTCTGCATTCTAGAATCGGAATGTGGCGGAATTCTAGAATGCACAGCACAGCAGAATTCTGAAGTCCTAAAATGCCTGATATTCGGAAGTTAAGGAGTCTGACATCCAGAATGTTACTAGGTCAGCATTCTACCGTACTGAGAGATTCTGGGTCCTATAATCAATGGACGGCAGAGTTCTGGAATGTCAGGGTGTCCAAACTCTAATATCCTTCCGTGTCTGAACTCCTGAGTCATTCAATGTCCACATTCCGGATCACAGGGTGTCTGAATTCCAGAAACACCAAATGTCTGCATTCTAGAAGCGTAATGTGGCGGAATTCTAGAATGCACAGCACGGCGGTATTCGAAAGTCCTAAAATGCCTGCTATCGGGAAGTTAAGGTGTCTGACATCCAGAATGCTACCTCGTCAGAATTATACCATTCTGAAAGATTCTGGGATCTAGAATCAATGGACGGCTGAGTTCCAGAATGTCAGGGTGGCAAAACTCTAGAATCCTTGCGTGTCTGAACTCGAGAGTCATTCAATGTCCACATTCCAGAACTCTGGATGTCTGAATTATAGAAGCACCAAATGTCTGCATTCTAGAATCGGAACGTGGCGGAATTCTAGAATGCACAGCACGGCAGAATTCTAAAGTCCTAAAATGCCTACTAGCCGAAAGTTAAGGTGTCTGATGACCAGAATGTTACTAGGTCAGCATTCTACCGTTCTGAGAGATTCTGGGTTCTAGAATCAATGGACGGCAGAGTTCTGGAATGTCAGGGTGTCCAAACTCTAGAACCCTTCAGTGTTTGAACTCGAGAGTTATTCAATTTCCATATTCCGGGTCACAGGGTGACTGAATTCCAGAAGCACCAAATGTCTGCATTCTAGAATCGGAATGTGGCGGAATTCTAGAATGCACAGCACGGCGGAATTCGAAAGTCCTAAAATGCCTGCTATCCGGAAGTTAAGGTGTCTGACATCCAGAATGCTACCACGTCAGAATTATACCATTCTGAAACATTCTGGGATCTAGAATCAATGGACGGCTGAGTTCCAGAATGTCAGGGTGGCAAAACTCTAGAATCCTGGCGTGTCTGAACTCGAGAGTCATTCAATGTCCACATTCCAGAACTCTGGATGTCTGAATTATAGAAGCACCAAATGTCTGCATTCTAGAATCGGAATGTGGCGGAATTCTAGAATGCACAGCACGGCGGAATTCTAAAGACCTAAAATGCCTGCTATCCGGAAGTTAAGTTGTCTGACATCAAGAATGCTACCACGTCAGAATTATACCATTTTGAAACATTCTGGGATCTAGAATCAATGGACGGCTGAGTTCCAGAATGTCAGGGTGGCAAAACTCTAGAATCCTTGCGTGTCTGAACTCGAGAGTCATTCAACGTCCACATTCCAGAACTCTGGATGTGTGAATTATAGAAGCAAAAAATGTCTGCATTCTAGAATCGGAATGTGGCGGAATTCTAGAATGCACAGCACGGCGGAATTCTAAAGTCCTAAAATGCCTGCTATCCGGAAGTTAAGGTGTCTGACATCAAGAATGCTACCAAGTCAGAATTATACCATTCTGAAAGATTCTGGGATCTAGAATCAATGGACGGGTGAGTTCCAGAATGTCAGGGTGGCAAAATTCTAGAATCCTTGTGTGTCTGAACTCGAGAGTCATTCAATGTCCACATTCCAGAACTCTGGTTGTCTGAATTATAGAAGCACCAAATGTCTGCATTCTAGAATCGGAATGTGGCGGAATTCTAGAATGCACAGCACGGCGGAATTCTAAAGCCCTAAAATGCCTGCTATCCGGAAGTTAAGGTGTCTGACATCAAGAGTGCTACCAAGTCAGAATTATACCATTCTGAAAGATTCTGGGATCTAGAATCAATGGACGGCTGAGTTCCAGAATGTCAGGGTGGCAAAACTCAAGAATCCTTGCGTGTCTGAACTCGAGAGTCATTCAATGTCCACATTCCAGAACTCTGGATGTCTGAATTATAGAAGCACAAAATGTCTGCATTCCAGAATCGGAATGTGGCGGAATTCTGGAATGCACAGCACGGCGGAATTCTAAAGTCCTAAAATGCCTGCTATCCGGAAGTTAAGGTGTCTGACATCAAGAATGCTACCAAGTCAGAATTATACCATTCTGAATCATTCTGGGATCTAGAATCAATGGACGGCTGAGTTCCAGAATGTCAGGGTGGCAAAATTCTAGAATCCTTGTGTGTCTGAACTCGAGAGTCATTCAATGTCCACATTCCAGAACTCTGGATGTCTGAATTATAGAAGCACCAAATGTCTGCATTCTAGAATCGGAATGTGGCGGAATTCTAGAATGCACAGCACAGCGGAATTCTAAAGTCCTAAAATGCCTCCTATCCGGAAGTTAAGGTGTCTGACATCAAGAATGCTACCAAGTCAGAATTATACCATTCTGAATGATTCTGGGATCTAGAATCAATGGACGGCTGAGTTCCAGAATGTCAGGGTGGCAAAACTCTAGAATCCTTGCGTGTCTGAACTCGAGAGTCATTCAATGTACACATTCCAGAACTCTGGATGTCTGAATTATAGAAGAACCAAATGTCTGCATTCTAGAATCGGAATGTGGCGGAATTCTAGAATACACAGCACGGCGGAATTCTAAAGTCTTAAAATGACTACTAGCCGAAAGTTAAGGTGTCTGATGACCAGTATGTTACTAGGTCAGCATTCTACCGTTCTGAGAGATTCTGGGTTCTAGAATCAATGGACGGCAGAGATCTGGAATGTCAGGGTGTCCAAACTCTAGAATCCTTGCGTGTCTGAACTCGAGAGTCATTCAATGTCCACATTCCGGATAACAGGGTGTCTGAATTCCTGAAGCACCAAATGTCTGCTTTCTAGAATCGGAATGTGGTAGAATTCTAGAATGCACAGCACGGCGGAATTCTAAAGTCCTAAAATGCCTGCTATCTGGAAGTTAAGATGTCTGACATCCAGAATGGTACCACATCAGAATTATACCATTCTGAAACATTCTGGGATCTAGAATCAGTGGACGGCTGAGTTACAGAATGTCAGGGTGGCAAAACTCTAGAATCCTGGCGTGTCTGAACTCGAGAGTCATTCAATGTCCAGATTCCAGAACTCTGCATGTCTGAATTATAGAAGCACCAAATGTCTGCATTCTAGAATCGGAATGTGGCGGAATTCTTGAATGCACAGCATGGCGGAATTTTAAAGTCCTAAAATGCCTGCTATACGGAAGTCAAGGTGTCTGACATCCAGAATGTTACTAAGTCAGCATTCTACCGTTCTGAGAGATTCTGGGTTCTAGAATCAATGGATGGCAGAGTTCTGGAATGTCAGGGTGTTCAAACTCAAGAATACTTGCCTGTCTGAACTCGAGAGTCATTCAATGTCCACATTCCGCATCACAGGGTGTCTGAATTCCAGAAGCACCAAATGTCTGCATTCTAGAATCGGAATGTGGCGGAATTCTAGAATGCACAGCACGGCGGAATTTTAAAGTCCTAAAATGCCTGCTATCCGGAAGTTAATGTGTCTGACATCCAGAATGCTACCACGTCAGAATTATTCCATTCGGAAAGATTCTGGGATCTAGAATCAATGGACGGCTGAGTTCCAGAATGTCAGGGTTTCCAAACTCTAGAATCCTTGCATGTCTGAACTCGAGAGTCATTCAATATCCACATTCCAGGAATCTGGATGTCTGAAATGTAGAAGCACCAAATGTCTGCATTCTAGAATCGGAATGTGGTAGAATTATAGAATGCACAGCACGACAGAATTCTAAAGTCCTAAAATGCCTGCTATTCGGAACTTAAGGTGTCTGACATCCAGAATGTTACTAGGTCAGCATTCTACCGTTCTGAGGGATTCTGGGTTCTAGAATCAATGGATGGCAGCGTTCTGGAATGTCAGGGTGTCCAAACTCTAGAATCCTTGCGTGTCTGAACTCGAGAGTCATTCAATGTCCACATTCCAGAACTCTGGATGTCTGAATTATAGAGGCACCAAATGTCTGCATTCTAGAATCGGAATGTGGTGGAATTCTAGAATGCACAGCACGGCAGAATTCTAAAGTCCTAAAATGGCTACTAGCCGAAAGTTAAGGTGTCTGATGACCAGAATGTTACTAGGTCAGCATTCTACCGTTCTGAGAGATTCTGGGTTCTAGAATCAATGGACGGCAGAGTTCTGGAATGTCAGGGTGTCCAAACTCTAGAATCCTTCAGTGTTTGAACTCGAATGTTATTCAATTTCCATATTCCGGGTCACAGGGTGACTGAATTCCAGAAGCACCAAATGTCTGCATTCTAGAATCGGAATGTGGCGGAATTCTAGAATGCACAGCACGGCGGAATTCTAAAGTCCTAAAATGCCTGCTATCCGGAAGTTAAGGTGTCTGACATCCAGAATGCTACCACGTCAGAATTATACCATTCTGAAACATTCTGGGATCTAGAATCAATGGACGACTGAGTTCCAGAATGTCAGGGTGGCAAAACTCTAGAATCCTGGCGTGTCGGAACTCGAGAGTCATTCAATGTCCACATTCCAGAACTCTGGATGTCTGAATTATAGAAGCACCAAATGTCTGCATTCTAGAATCGGAATGTGGCGGAATTCTAGAATGCACAGCACGGCGGAATTCTAAAGTCCTAAAATGCCTGCTATCCGGAAGTTAAGGTGTCTGACATCAAGAATGCTACCACGTCAGAATTATACCATTCTGAAAGATTCTGGGATCTAGAATCAATGGACGGCTGAGTTCCAGAATTTCAGGGTGGCAAAACTCTAGAATCCTTGCGTGTCTGAACTCGAGAGTCATTCAATGTCCACATTCCAGAACTCTGGATGTCTGAATTATAGAAGCACCAAATGTCTGCATTCTAGAATCGGAATGTGGCGGAATTCTAGAATGCACAGCACGGCGGAATTCTAAAGTCCTAAAATGCCTGCTATCCGGAAGTTAAGGTGTCTGACATCAAGAATCCTACCAAGTCAGAATTATAACATTCTGAAAGATTCTGGGATCTAGAATCAATGGACGGTTGAGTTCCAGAATGTCAGGGCTTCCAAACTCTAGTATCCTTGCATGTCTGAACTCGAGAGTCATTCAATATCCACATTCCAGGACTCTGGATGTCTGAAATATAGAAGCACCAAATGTCTGCATTCTAGAATCGGAATGTGGTAGAATTCTAGAATGCACAGCACGACAGAATTCTAAAGTCCTAAAATGCCTGCTATTCGGAAGTTAAGGTGTCTGACATCCAGAATGTTACTAGGTCAGCATTCTACCGTTCTGAGAGATTCTGGGTTCTAGAATCAATGGACGGCAGAGATCTGGAATGTCAGGGTGTCCAAACTCTAGAATCCTTGCGTGTCTGAACTCGAGAGTCATTCAATGTCCACATTCCGGATCACAGGTTTTCTGAATTCCAGAAGCACCAAATGTCTGCATTCTAGAATCGGAATGTGGCGGAATTCTAGAATGCACAGCACAGCAGAATTCTGAAGTCCTAAAATGCCTGATATTCGGAAGTTAAGGAGTCTGACATCCAGAATGTTACTAGGTCAGCATTCTACCGTACTGAGAGATTCTGGGTCCTATAATCAATGGACGGCAGAGTTCTGGAATGTCAGGGTGTCCAAACTCTAATATCCTTCCGTGTCTGAACTCCTGAGTCATTCAATGTCCACATTCCGGATCACAGGGTGTCTGAATTCCAGAAACACCAAATGTCTGCATTCTAGAAGCGTAATGTGGCGGAATTCTAGAATGCACAGCACGGCGGTATTCGAAAGTCCTAAAATGCCTGCTATCGGGAAGTTAAGGTGTCTGACATCCAGAATGCTACCACGTCAGAATTATACCATTCTGAAAGATTCTGGGATCTAGAATCAATGGACGGCTGAGTTCCAGAATGTCAGGGTGGCAAAACTCTAGAATCCTTGCGTGTCTGAACTCGAGAGTCATTCAATGTCCACATTCCAGAACTCTGGATGTCTGAATTATAGAAGCACCAAATGTCTGCATTCTAGAATCGGAACGTGGCGGAATTCTAGAATGCACAGCACGGCAGAATTCTAAAGTCCTAAAATGCCTACTAGCCGAAAGTTAAGGTGTCTGATGACCAGAATGTTACTAGGTCAGCATTCTACCGTTCTGAGAGATTCTGGGTTCTAGAATCAATGGACGGCAGAGTTCTGGAATGTCAGGGTGTCCAAACTCTAGAACCCTTCAGTGTTTGAACTCGAGAGTTATTCAATTTCCATATTCCGGGTCACAGGGTGACTGAATTCCAGAAGCACCAAATGTCTGCATTCTAGAATCGGAATGTGGCGGAATTCTAGAATGCACAGCACGGCGGAATTCGAAAGTCCTAAAATGCCTGCTATCCGGAAGTTAAGGTGTCTGACATCCAGAATGCTACCACGTCAGAATTATACCATTCTGAAAGATTCTGGGATCTAGAATCAATGGACGGCTGAGTTCCAGAATGTCAGGGTGGCAAAACTCTAGAATCCTGGCGTGTCTGAACTCGAGAGTCATTCAATGTCCACATTCCAGAACTCTGGATGTCTGAATTATAGAAGCACCAAATGTCTGCATTCTAGAATCGGAATGTGGCGGAATTCTAGAATGCACAGCACGGCGGAATTCTAAAGACCTAAAATGCCTGCTATCCGGAAGTTAAGTTGTCTGACATCAAGAATGCTACCACGTCAGAATTATACCATTTTGAAACATTCTGGGATCTAGAATCAATGGACGGCTGAGTTCCAGAATGTCAGGGTGGCAAAACTCTAGAATCCTTGCGTGTCTGAACTCGAGAGTCATTCAACGTCCACATTCCAGAACTCTGGATGTGTGAATTATAGAAGCAAAAAATGTCTTCATTCTAGAATCGGAATGTGGCGGAATTCTAGAATGCACAGCACGGCGGAATTCTAAAGTCCTAAAATGCCTGCTATCCGGAAGTTAAGGTGTCTGACATCAAGAATGCTACCAAGTCAGAATTATACCATTCTGAAAGATTCTGGGATCTAGAATCAATGGACGGGTGAGTTCCAGAATGTCAGGGTGGCAAAATTCTAGAATCCTTGTGTGTCTGAACTCGAGAGTCATTCAATGTCCACATTCCAGAACTCTGGTTGTCTGAATTATAGAAGCACCAAATGTCTGCATTCTAGAATCGGAATGTGGCGGAATTCTAGAATGCACAGCACGGCGGAATTCTAAAGCCCTAAAATGCCTGCTATCCGGAAGTTAAGGTGTCTGACATCAAGAGTGCTACCAAGTCAGAATTATACCATTCTGAAAGATTCTGGGATCTAGAATCAATGGACGGCTGAGTTCCAGAATGTCAGGGTGGCAAAACTCAAGAATCCTTGCGTGTCTGAACTCGAGAGTCATTCAATGTCCACATTCCAGAACTCTGGATGTCTGAATTATAGAAGCACAAAATGTCTGCATTCCAGAATCGGAATGTGGCGGAATTCTGGAATGCACAGCACGGCGGAATTCTAAAGTCCTAAAATGCCTGCTATCCGGAAGTTAAGGTGTCTGACATCAAGAATGCTACCAAGTCAGAATTATACCATTCTGAATCATTCTGGGATCTAGAATCAATGGACGGCTGAGTTCCAGAATGTCAGGGTGGCAAAATTCTAGAATCCTTGTGTGTCTGAACTCGAGAGTCATTCAATGTCCACATTCCAGAACTCTGGATGTCTGAATTATAGAAGCACCAAATGTCTGCATTCTAGAATCGGAATGTGGCGGAATTCTAGAATGCACAGCACAGCGGAATTCTAAAGTCCTAAAATGCCTCCTATCCGGAAGTTAAGGTGTCTGACATCAAGAATGCTACCAAGTCAGAATTATACCATTCTGAATGATTCTGGGATCTAGAATCAATGGACGGCTGAGTTCCAGAATGTCAGGGTGGCAAAACTCTAGAATCCTTGCGTGTCTGAACTCGAGAGTCATTCAATGTACACATTCCAGAACTCTGGATGTCTGAATTATAGAAGAACCAAATGTCTGCATTCTAGAATCGGAATGTGGCGGAATTCTAGAATACACAGCACGGCGGAATTCTAAAGTCTTAAAATGACTACTAGCCGAAAGTTAAGGTGTCTGATGACCAGTATGTTACTAGGTCAGCATTCTACCGTTCTGAGAGATTCTGGGTTCTAGAATCAATGGACGGCAGAGATCTGGAATGTCAGGGTGTCCAAACTCTAGAATCCTTGCGTGTCTGAACTCGAGAGTCATTCAATGTCCACATTCCGGATAACAGGGTGTCTGAATTCCTGAAGCACCAAATGTCTGCTTTCTAGAATCGGAATGTGGTAGAATTCTAGAATGCACAGCACGGCGGAATTCTAAAGTCCTAAAATGCCTGCTATCTGGAAGTTAAGATGTCTGACATCCAGAATGGTACCACATCAGAATTATACCATTCTGAAACATTCTGGGATCTAGAATCAGTGGACGGCTGAGTTACAGAATGTCAGGGTGGCAAAACTCTAGAATCCTGGCGTGTCTGAACTCGAGAGTCATTCAATGTCCAGATTCCAGAACTCTGCATGTCTGAATTATAGAAGCACCAAATGTCTGCATTCTAGAATCGGAATGTGGCGGAATTCTTGAATGCACAGCATGGCGGAATTTTAAAGTCCTAAAATGCCTGCTATACGGAAGTCAAGGTGTCTGACATCCAGAATGTTACTAAGTCAGCATTCTACCGTTCTGAGAGATTCTGGGTTCTAGAATCAATGGATGGCAGAGTTCTGGAATGTCAGGGTGTTCAAACTCAAGAATACTTGCCTGTCTGAACTCGAGAGTCATTCAATGTCCACATTCCGCATCACAGGGTGTCTGAATTCCAGAAGCACCAAATGTCTGCATTCTAGAATCGGAATGTGGCGGAATTCTAGAATGCACAGCACGGCGGAATTTTAAAGTCCTAAAATGCCTGCTATCCGGAAGTTAATGTGTCTGACATCCAGAATGCTACCACGTCAGAATTATTCCATTCGGAAAGATTCTGGGATCTAGAATCAATGGACGGCTGAGTTCCAGAATGTCAGGGTTTCCAAACTCTAGAATCCTTGCATGTCTGAACTCGAGAGTCATTCAATATCCACATTCCAGGAATCTGGATGTCTGAAATGTAGAAGCACCAAATGTCTGCATTCTAGAATCGGAATGTGGTAGAATTATAGAATGCACAGCACGACAGAATTCTAAAGTCCTAAAATGCCTGCTATTCGGAACTTAAGGTGTCTGACATCCAGAATGTTACTAGGTCAGCATTCTACCGTTCTGAGGGATTCTGGGTTCTAGAATCAATGGATGGCAGCGTTCTGGAATGTCAGGGTGTCCAAACTCTAGAATCCTTGCGTGTCTGAACTCGAGAGTCATTCAATGTCCACATTCCAGAACTCTGGATGTCTGAATTATAGAGGCACCAAATGTCTGCATTCTAGAATCGGAATGTGGTGGAATTCTAGAATGCACAGCACGGCAGAATTCTAAAGTCCTAAAATGGCTACTAGCCGAAAGTTAAGGTGTCTGATGACCAGAATGTTACTAGGTCAGCATTCTACCGTTCTGAGAGATTCTGGGTTCTAGAATCAATGGACGGCAGAGTTCTGGAATGTCAGGGTGTCCAAACTCTAGAATCCTTCAGTGTTTGAACTCGAATGTTATTCAATTTCCATATTCCGGGTCACAGGGTGACTGAATTCCAGAAGCACCAAATGTCTGCATTCTAGAATCGGAATGTGGCGGAATTCTAGAATGCACAGCACGGCGGAATTCTAAAGTCCTAAAATGCCTGCTATCCGGAAGTTAAGGTGTCTGACATCCAGAATGCTACCACGTCAGAATTATACCATTCTGAAACATTCTGGGATCTAGAATCAATGGACGACTGAGTTCCAGAATGTCAGGGTGGCAAAACTCTAGAATCCTGGCGTGTCTGAACTCGAGAGTCATTCAATGTCCACATTCCAGAACTCTGGATGTCTGAATTATAGAAGCACCAAATGTCTGCATTCTAGAATCGGAATGTGGCGGAATTCTAGAATGCACAGCACGGCGGAATTCTAAAGTCCTAAAATGCCTGCTATCCGGAAGTTAAGGTGTCTGACATCAAGAATGCTACCACGTCAGAATTATACCATTCTGAAACATTCTGGGATCTAGAATCAATGGACGGCTGAGTTCCAGAATTTCAGGGTGGCAAAACTCTAGAATCCTTGCGTGTCTGAACTCGAGAGTCATTCAATGTCCACATTCCAGAACTCTGGATGTCTGAATTCCAGAAGCACCAAATGTCTGCATTCTAGAATCGGAATGTGGCGGAATTCTAGAATGCACAGCACGGCGGAATTCGAAAGTCCTAAAATGCCTGCTATCCGGAAGTTAAGGTGTCTGACATCCAGAATGCTACCACGTCAGAATTATACCATTCTGAATGATTCTGGGATCTAGAATCAATGGATGGCTGAGTTCCAGAATGTCAGGGTGGCAAAACTCTAGAATCCTTGCATATCTGAACTCGAGAGTCATTCAATATCCACATTCCAGGACTCTGGATGTCTGAAATATAGAAGCACCAAATGTCTGCATTCTAGAATCGGCATGTGGTAGAATTCTAGAATGCACAGCACGACAGAATTCTAAAGTCCTAAAATGCCTGATATTCGGAAGTTAAGGAGTCTGACATCCAGAATGATACTAGGTCAGCATTCTACCGTTCTGAGAGATTCTGGGTTCTAGAATCAATGGACGGCAGAGTTCTGGAATGTCAGGTTGTCAAAACTCTAGAATCCTTCCGTGTCTGAACTCGTGAGTCATTCAATGTCCACATTCCGGATCACAGGGTGTCTGAATTCCAGAAGCACCAAATGTCTGCATTCTAGAATCGGAATGTGGCGGAATTCTAGAATGCACAGCACGGCAGAATTCTGAAGTCCTTAAATGCCTGATATACGGAAGCTAAGGAGTCTGACATCCAGAATGTTACTAGGTCAGCATTCTACCGTTCTGAGAGATTCTGGGTTCTAGAATCAATGGACGGCAGAGTTCTGGAATGTCAGGGTGTCCAAACTCTAGAATCCTTCCGTGTCTGAACTCCTGAGTCATTCAATGTCCACATTCCGGATCACAGGGTGTCTGAATTCCAGAAGCACCAAATGTCTGCATTCTAGAAGCGGAATGTGGCGGAATTCTAGAATGCACAGCACGGCGGATTTCTAAAATCCTAAAATGCCTGCCATCCGGAAGTTAAGGTGTCTGACATCAAGAATGCTACCAAGTCAGAATTATACCATTCTGAAAGATTCTGGGATCTAGAATCAATGGACGGGTGAGTTCCAGAATGTCAGGGTTTCCAAACTCTAGAATCCTTGCGTGTCTGAACTCGAGAGTCATTCAATGTCCACATTCCAGAACTCTGGATGTCTGAATTATAGAAGTACCAAATGTCTGCATTCTAGAATCGGAATGTGGCGGAATTCTAGAATGCACAGCACGGCGGAATTCTAAAGTCCTAAAATGCCTGCTATCCGGAAGTTAAGGTGTCTGACATCAAGAATGCTACCAAGTCAGAATTATACCATTCTGAAAGATTATGGAATCTAGAATCAATGGACGGCTGAGTTCCAGAATGTCAGGGTTTCCAAACTCTAGAATCCTTGCGTGTCTGAACTCGAGAATCATTCAATGTCCACATTCCAGAACTCAGGATGTCTGAATTATAGAAGCACCAAATGTCTGCATTCTAGAATCAGAATGTGGCGGAATTCTAGAATGCACAGCACGGCGGAATTCTAAAGTCCTAAAATGCCTACTAGCCGAAAGTTAAGGTGTCTGATGACCAGAATGTTACTAGGTCAGCATTCTACCGTTCTGAGAGATTCTGGGTTCTAGAGTCAGTGGACGGCAGAGTTCTGGAATGTCAGGGTGTTCAAACTCTAGAATCCTTCAGTGTTTGAACTCGAGAGTCATTCAATTTCCATATTCCGGGTCACAGGGTGACTGAATTCCAGAAGCACCAAATGTCTGCATTCTAGAATCGGAATGTGGCGGAATTCTAGAATGCACAGCACGGCGGAATTCAAAAGTCCTAAAATACCTGCTATCCGGAAGTTAAGGTGTCTGACATCCAGAATGCTACCACGTCAGAATTATACCATTCTGAAACATTCTGGGATCTAGAATCAATGGACGGCTGAGTTCCAGAATGTCAGGGTGGCAAAACTCTAGAATCCTGGCGTGTCTGAATTCGAGAGTCATTCAATGTCCACATTCCAGAACTCTGGATGTCTGAAATATAGAAGCACCAATTGTCTGCATTCTAGAATCGGAATGTGGCGGAATTCTAGAATGCACAGCACGGCGGAATTCTAAAGTCCTAAAATGCCTGCTATTCGGAAGTTAAGGTGACTGACATCAAGAATGCTACCAAGTCAGAATTATACCATTCTGAAAGATTCTGGGATCTAGAATCAATGGACGGCTGAGTTCCAGAATGTCAGGGTGGCAAAATTCTAGAATCCTTGTGTGTCTGAACTCGAGAGTCATTCAATGTCCACATTCCAGAACTCTGGATGTCTGAATTATAGAAGCACCAAATGTCTGCATTCTAGAATCGGAATGTGGCGGAATTCTAGAATGCACAGCACGGCGGAATTCTAAAGTCCCTAAAATGCCTGCTATCCGGAAGTTAAGGAGTCTGACATCAAGAATGCTACCAAGTCAGAATTATAACATTCTGAAAGATTCTGGGATCTAGAATCAATGGACGGCTGAGTTCCAGAATGTCAGGGTGGCAAAACTCTAGAATCCTGGCGTGTCTGAACTCGAGAGTCATTCAATGTCCACATTCCAGAACTCTGGATGTCTGAAATATAGAAGCACCAATTGTCTGCATTCTAGAATCGGAATGTGGCGGAATTCTTGAATGCACAGCACGGCGGAATTTTAAAGTCCTAAAATGCCTGCCATACGGAAGTCAAGGTTTCTGACATCCAGAATGTTACTAAGTCAGCATTCTACCGTTCTGAGATTCTGGGTTCTAGAATCAATGGATGGCAGAGTTCTGGAATGTCAGGGTGTTCAAACTCATGATTACTTGCGTGTCTGAACTCGAGAGTCATTCAATGTCCACATTCCGCATCACAGGGTGTCTGAATTCTAGAATCACCAAATGTCTGCATTCTAGAATCGGAATGTGGCAGAATTCTAGAATGCACAGCACAGCGGAATTCGAAAGTCCTAAAATGCCTGCTATCCGGAAGTTAAGGTGTCTGACATCCAGAATGCTACCACTTCAGAATTATACAATTCTGAAAGATTCTGGGACCTAGAATCAATGGACGGCTGAGTTCCAGAATGTCAGGGTTTCCAAACTCTAGAATCCTTGCATGTCTGAACTCGAGAGTCATTCAATATCCACATTCCAGGACTCTGGATGTCTGAAATATAGAAGCACCAAATGTCTGCATTCTAGAATCGGAATGTGGTAGAATTCTAGAATGCACAGCACGACAGAATTCTAAAGTCCTAAAATGCCTGGTATTCGGAAGTTAAGGTGTCTGACATCCAGAATGTTACTAGGTCAGCATTCTACCGTTCTGAGAGATTCTGGGTTCTAGAATCAATGGACAGCAGAGTTCAGTAAAGTCAGGGTGTCCAAACTCTAGAATCCTTCCGTGTCTGAACTCGTGAGTCATTCAATGTCCACATTCCGGATCACAGGGTGTCTGAATTCCAGAAGCACCAAATGTCTGCATTGTAGAATCGGAATGTGGCGGAATTCTAGAATGCACAGCACGGCGGAATTCGAAAGTCCTAAAATGCCTGCTATCGGGAAGTTAAGGTGTCTGACATCCAGAATGCTACCACGTCAGAATTATACCATTCTGAAAGATTCTGGGATCTAGAATCAATGGACGGCTGAGTTCCAGAATGTCAGGGTGGCAAAACTCTAGAATCCTTGCGTGTCTGAACTCGAGAGTCATTCAATGTCCACATTCCAGAACTCTGGATGTCTGAATTATAGAAGCACCAAATGTCTGCATTCTAGAATCGGAATGTGGCGGAATTCTAGAACGCACAGCACGGCGGAATTCTAAAGTCCTAAAATGCCTACTAGCCGAAAGTTAAGGTGTCTGATGACCGGAATGTTACTAGGTCAGCATTCTACCGTTCTGAGAGATTCTGGGTTCTAGAATCAATGGACGGCAGAGTTCCGGAATCTCAGGGTGTCCAAACTCTAGAATCCTTCAGTGTTTGAACTCGAGAGTCATTCAATTTCCATATTCCGGGTCACAGGGTGACTGAATTCCAGAAGCACCAAATGTCTGCATTCTAGAATCGGAATGTGGCGGAATTCTAGAATGCACAGCACGGCGGAATTCGAAAGTCCTAAAATGACTGCTATCCGTAAGTTAAGGTGTCTGACATCAAGAATGCTACCACGTCAGAATTATACCATTCTGAAAGATTCTGGGATCTAGAATCAATGGACGGCTGAGTTCCAGAATGTCAGGGTGTCAAAACTTTAGAATCCTTGCGTGTCTGAACTCGAGAGTCATTCAATGTCCACATTCCAGAACTCTGGATGTCTGTATTATAGAAGCACCAAATGTCTGCATTCTAGAATCGTAATGTGGCGGAATTGTAGAATGCACAGCACGGCGGAATTCTAAAGTCATAAAATGCCTGCTCTCCGGAAGTTAAGGTGTCTGACATCCAGAATGTTACTAGGACAGCATTCTACCGTTCTGAGAGATTCTGGGATCTAGAATCAATGGACGGGTGAGTTCCAGAATGTCAGGGTGGCAAAACTCTAGAATCCTGGCGTGTCTGAACTCGAGAGTCATTCAATGTCCACATTCCAGAACTCTGGATGTCTGAATTATAGAAGCACCAAATGTCTGCATTCTAGAATCGGAATGTGGTGGAATTCTAGAATGCACAGCACGGAGGAATTCTAAAGTCCTAAAATGCCTGCTATCCGGAAGTTAAGGTGTCTGACATCCAGAATGCTACCACGTCAGAATTATACCATTCTGAAACATTCTGGGATCTAGAATCAACGGACGGCTGAGTTCCAGAATGTCAGGGTGGCAAAACTCAAGAATCCTGGCGTGTCTGAACTCGAGAGTCATTCAATGTCCACATTCCAGAACTCTGGATGTCTGAAATATAGAAGCACCAAATGTCTGCATTCTAGAATCAGAATGCGGCGGAATTCTAGAATGCACAGCACGGCGGAATTTTAAAGTCCTATAATGCCTGCTATACGGAAGTCAAGGTGTCTGACATCCAGAATGTTACTAAGTCAGCATTCTACCGTTCTGAGAGATTCTGGGTTCTAGAATCAATGGATGGCAGAGTTCTGGAATGTCAGGGAGTTCAAACTCAAGAATACTTGCGTGTCTGAACTCGAGAGTCATTCAATGTCCACATTCCACATCACAGGGTGTCTTAATTCCAGAAGCACCAAATGTCTGCATTCTAGAATCGGAATGTGGCGGAATTCTGGAATGCACAGCACGGCGGAATTCGAAAGTCCTAAAACGCCTGCTATCCGGAAGTTAAGATGTCTGACATCCAGAATGCTACCACGTCAGAATTTTACCATTCTGAAACATTCTGGCATCTAGAATCAATGGACGGCTGAGTTCCAGAATGTCAGGGGGGCAAAACTCTAGAATCCTGGCGTGTCTGAACTCGAGAGTCATTCAATGTCCACATTCCAGACCTCTGGATGTCTGAATTATAGAAGCACCAAATGTCTGCATTCTAGAATCGGAATGCGGCGGAATTCTAGAATGCACAGCACGGCGGAATTAAAATGTCCTATAATGCCTGCTATACGGAAGTCAAGGTGTCTGACATCCAGAATGTTACTAAGTCAGCATTCTACCGTTCTGAGAGATTCTGGGTTCTAGAATCAATGGACGGCAGAGATCTGGCATGTCAGGGTGTCCAAACTCTAGAATCGTTCCGTGTCTGAACTCGTGAGTCATTCAATGTCCACATTCCGGATCACAGGGTGTCTGAATTCCAGAAGCACCAAATGTCTGCATTCTAGAATCGGAATGTGGCGGAATTCTAGAATGCACAGCACGGCGGAATTCGAAATTCCTAAAATGCCTGCTATTGGGAAGTTAAGGTGTCTGACATCCAGAATGATACCACGTCAGAATTATACCATTCTGAAAGATTCTGGGATCTAGAATCAATGGAAGGCTGAGTTCCAGAATGTCAGGGTGTCAAAACTCTAGAATCCTTGCGTGTCTGAACCCGAGAGTCATTCAATGTCCGCATTCCAGAACTCTGGATGTCTGAATTACAGAAGCACCAAATGTATGCATTCTAGAATCGGAATGTGGCGGAATTCTAGAATGCACAGCACGGCGGTATTCTAAAGTCCTAAAATGCCTGCTATCCGGAAGTTAATGTGTCTGACATCAAGAATGCTACCAAGTCAGAATTATACCATACTGAAAGATTCTGGGATCTAGAATCAATGGACGGCTGAGTTCCAGAATGTCAGGGTGGCAAAATTCTAGAATCCTTGCGTGTCTGAACTCGAGAGTCATTCAATGTCCACATTCCAGAACTCTGGATGTCTGAATTATAGAAGCACCAAATGTCTGCATTCTAGAATCGGAATGTGACGGAATTCTAGAATGCACAGCACGGCGGAATTCTAAAGTCCTAAAATGCCTGCTATCCGGAAGTTAAGGTGTCTGACATCAAGAATGCTACCAAGTCAGAATTATAACATTCTGAAAGATTCTGGGACCTAGAATCAATGGACGGCTGAGTTCCAGAATGTCAGGGTTTCCAAACTCTAGAATCCTTGCATGTCTGAACTCGAGAGTCATTCAATATCCACATTCCAGGACTCTGGATGTCTGAAATATAGAAGCACCAAATGTCTGCATTCTAGAATCGGAATGTGGTAGAATTCTAGAATGCACAGCACGACAGAATTCTAAAGTCCTAAAATGCCTGGTATTCGGAAGTTAAGGTGTCTGACATCCAGAATGTTACTAGGTCAGCATTCTACCGTTCTGAGAGATTCTGGGTTCTAGAATCAATGGACGGCAGAGTTCTGGAATGTCAGGGTGTCCAAACTCTAGAATCCTTCCGTGTCTGAACTCGTGAGTCATTCAATGTCCACATTCCGGATAACAGGGTGTCTGAATTCCAGAAGCACCAAATGTCTGCATTCTAGAATCGGAATGTGGCGGAATTCTAGAATGCACAGCACGGCGGAATTCGAAAGTCCTAAAATGCCTGCTATCCGGAAGTTAAGGTGTCTGACATCCAGAATGCTACCACGTCAGAATTATACCATTCTGAAAGATTCTGGGATCTATAATCAATGGAAGGCTGAGTTCCAGAATGTCAGGGTGTCAAAACTCTAGAATCCTTGCGTGTCTGAACCCGAGAGTCATTCAATGTCCGCATTCCAGAACTCTGGATGTCTGAATTATAGAAGCACCAAATGTATGCATTCTAGAATCGGAATGTGGCGGAATTCTAGAATGCACAGCACGGCGGACTTCTAAAGTCCTAAAATGCCTGCTATCCGGAAGTTAATGTGTCTCACATCAAGAATGCTACCAAGTCAGAATTATACCACACTGAAAGATTCTGGGATCTAGAATCAATGGACGGTTGAGTTCCAGAATGTCAGGGTGGCAAAATTCTAGAATCCTTGCGTGTCTGAACTCGAGAGTCATTCAATGTCCACATTCCAGAACTCTGGATGTCTGAATTATAGAAGCACCAAATGTCTGCATTCTAGAATCGGAATGTGGCGGAATTCTAGAATGCGCAGCACGGCGGAATTCTAAAGTCCTAAAATGCCTGCTATCCGGAAGTTAAGGTGTCTGACATCAAGAATGCTACCAAGTCAGAATTATACCATTCTGAAAGATTCTGGGATCTAGAATCAATGGACGGCTGAGTTACAGAATGTCAGGGTGGCAAATCTCTAGAATCCTTGCGTGTCTGAACTCGAGAGTCATTCAATGTCCACATTCCGGAACTCTGGATGTCTGAATTATAGAAGCACCAAATGTCTGCATTCTAGAATCGGAATGTGGCGGAATTCTAGAATGCACAGCACGGCGGAATTCTAAAGTTCTAAAATGCCTACTAGCCAAAAGTTAAGGTGTCTGATTACCAGTATGTTACTAGGTCAGCATTCTACCCTTCTGAGAGATTCTGGGTTCTAGTATCAATGGACGACAGAGATCTGGAATGTCAGGTTGTCCAAACTCTAGAATCCTTGCGTGTCTGAACTCGAGAATCATTCAATGTCCACATTCCAGAACTCTGGATGTCTGAATTATACAAGCACCAAATGTCTGCATTCTAGAATCGGAATGTGGTGGAATTCTAGAATGCACAGCACGGCTGAATTCTAAAGTCCTAAAATGCCTACTAGCCGAAAGTTAAGGTGTCTGATGACCAGAATGTTACTAGGTCAGCATTCTACCGTTCTGAGAGATTCTGGGTTCTAGAATCAGTGGACGGCAGAGTTCTGGAATGTCCGGGTGTCCAAACACTAGAATCCTTCAGTGTTTGAACTCGAGAGTCATTCAATATCCATATTCCGGTCACAGGGTGACTGAATTCCAGAAGCACCAAATGTCTGCATTCTAGAATCGGAATGTGGCGGAATTCTAGAATGCACAGCACTGCGGAATTCAAAAGTCCTAAAATGCCTGCTATCCGGAAGTTAATGTGTCTGACATCAAGAATGCTACCACGTCAGAATTATACCATTCTGAAACATTCTGGCATCTAGAATCAATGGACGGCTGAGTTCCAGAATGTCAGGTTGGCAAAAGTCTAGAATCCTGGCGTGTCTGAACTCGAGAGTCATTCAATGTCCACATTCCAGAACTCTGGATGTCTGAATTATAGAAGCACCAAATGTCTGCATTCTAGAATCGGAATGTGGCAGAATTCTAGAATGCACAGCCTGGCGGAATTCTAAAGTCCTAAAATGCCTGCTATCCGGAAGTTAAGGTGTCTGACATCAAGAATGCTACCACGTCAGAATTATACCATTCTGAAACATTCTGGGATCTAGAATCAATGGACGGCTGAGTTCCAGACTGTCAGGGTGGCAAAATTCTAGAATCCTTGCGTGTCTGAACTCGAGAGTCATTCATTGTTCACATTCCAGAACTCTGGATGTCTGAAATATAGAAGCACCAATTGTCTGCATTCTAGAATCGGAATGTGGCGGAATTCTAGAATGCACAGCACGGCGGAATTCGAAAGTCCTAAAATGCCTGCTATCCGGAAGTTATGGTGTCTGACATCAAGAATGCTACCAAGTCAGAATTATACCATTCTGAAAGATTCTGGGATCTAGAATCAATGGACGGCTGAGTTCCAGAATATCAGGGTGGCAAAATTCTAGAATCCTTGTGTGTCTGAACTCGAGAGTCATTCAATGTCCACATTCCAGAACTCTGGATGTCTGAATTATAGAAGCACCAAATGTCTGCATTCTAGAATCGGAATGTGGTGGAATTCTAGAATGCACAGCACGGCGGAATTCTAAAGTCCTAAAATGCCTGCTATCCGGAAGTTAAGGAGTCTGACATCAAGAATGCTACCAAGTCAGAATTATAACATTCTGAAAGATTCTGGGATCTAGAATCAATGGACGGCTGAGTTCCAGAATGTCAGGGTGGCAAAACTCTAGAATCCTGGCGTGTCTGAACTCGAGAGTCATTCAATGTCCACATTCCAGAACTCTGGATGTCTGAAATATAGAAGCACCAATTGTCTGCATTCTAGAATTGGAATGTGGCGGAATTCTTGAATGCACAGCACGGCGGAATTTTAAAGTCCTAAAATGCCTGCTATACGGAAGTCAAGGTGTCTGACATCCAGAATGTTACTAAGTCAGCATTCTACCGTTCTGAGTTTCTGGGTTCTAGAATCAATGGATGGCAGAGTTCTGGAATGTCAGGGTGTTCAAACTCAAGATTACTTGCGTGTCTGAACTCGAGAGTCATTCAATGTCCACATTCCGCATCACAGGGTGTCTGAATTCCAGAAGCACCAAATGTCTGCATTCTAGAATCGGAATGTGGCAGAATTCTAGAATGCACAGCACGGCGGAATTCGAAAGTCCTAAAATGCCTGCTATCTGGAAGTTAAGGTGTCTGACATTCAGAATGCTACCACGTCAGAATTATACCATTCTGAAAGATTCTGGGATCTAGAATCAATGGACGGCTGAGTTCCAGAATGTCAGGGTTTCCAAACTCTAGAATCCTTGCATGTCTGAACTCGAGAGTCATTTAATATCCACATTCTAGGAGTCTGGATGTCTGAAATATAGAAACACCAAATGTCTGCATTCTAGAATCGGAATGTGGTAGAATTCTAGAATGCACAGCACGACAGAATTCTAAAGTCCTAAAATGCCTGCTATTCGGAAGTTAAGGTGTCTGACATCCAGAATGTTACTAGGTCAGCATTCTACCATTCTGAGAGATTCTGGGTTCTAGAATCAATGGACGGCAGAGTTCTGGAATGTCAGGGTGTCCAAACTCCAGAATCCTTCAGTGTTTGAACTCGAATGTTATTCAATTTCCATATTCCGGGTCACAGGGTGACTGAATTCCAGAAGCACCAAATGTCTGCATTCTAGAATCGGAATGTGGCGGAATTCTAGAATGCACAGCACGGCGGAATTCGAAAGTCCTAAAATGCCTGCTATCCGGAAGTTAAGGTGTCTGACATCCAGAATGCTACCACGTCAGAATTATACCATTCTGAAACATTCTGGGATCTAGAATCAATGGATGGCTGAGTTCCAGAATGTCAGGGTGGCAAAACTCTAGAATCCTGGCGTGTCTGAACTCGAGAGTCATTCAATGTCCACATTCCAGAACTCTGGATGTCTGAATTATAGAAGCACCAAATGTCTGCATTCTAGAATCGGAATGTGGCGGAATTCTAGAATGCACAGCACGGCGGAATTCTAAAGTCCTAAAATGCCTGCTACCCGGAAGTTAAGGTGTCTGACATCAAGAATGCTACCACGTCAGAATTATACCATTCTGAAACATTCTGGGATCTAGAATCAATGGACGGCTGAGTTCCAGAATGTCAGGGTGGCAAAACTCTAGAATCCTTGCGTGTCTGAACTCGAGAGTCATTCAATGTCCACATTCCAGAACTCTGGATGTCTGAATTATAGAAGCACCAAATGTCTGCATTCTAGAATCGGAATGTGGCGGAATTCTAGAATGCACAGCACGGCGGAATTCTAAAATCCTAAAATGCCTGCTATCCGGAAGTTAAGGAGTCTGACATCAAGAATGCTACCAAGTCAGAATTATAACATTCTGAAAGATTCTGGGATCTAGAATCAATGGACGGCTGAGTTCCAGAATGTCAGGGTGGCAAAACTCTAGAATCCTGGCGTGTCTGAACTCGAGAGTCATTCAATGTCCACATTCCAGAACTCTGGATGTCTGAAATATAGAAGCACCAATTGTCTGCATTCTAGAATTGGAATGTGGCGGAATTCTTGAATGCACAGCACGGCGGAATTTTAAAGTCCTAAAATGCCTGCTATACGGAAGTCAGGGTGTCTGACATCCAGAATGTTACTAAGTCAGCATTCTACCGTTCTGAGATTCTTGGTTCTAGAATCAATGGATGGCAGAGTTCTGGAATGTCAGGGTGTTCAAACTCAAGATTACTTGCGTGTCTGAACTCGAGAGTCATTCAATGTCCACATTCCGCATCACAGGGTGTCTGAATTCCAGAAGCACCAAATGTCTGCATTCTAGAATCGGAATGTGGCAGAATTCTAGAATGCACAGCACGGCGGATTTCGAAAGTCCTAAAATGCCTGCTATCTGGAAGTTAAGGTGTCTGACATCCAGAATGCTACCACGTCAGAATTATACCATTCTGAAAGGTTCTGGGATCTAGTATCAATGGACGGCTGAGTTCCAGAATGTCAGGGTTTCCAAACTCTAGAATCCTTGCATGTCTGAACCTGAGAGTCATTCAATATCCACATTCTAGGAGTCTGGATGTCTGAAATATAGAAACACAAAATGTCTGCCTTCTAGAATCGGAATGTGGTAGAATTCTAGAATGCACATCACGACAGAATTCTAAAGTCCTAAAATGCCTGCTATTCGGAAGTTAAGGTGTCTGACATCCAGAATGTTACTAGGTCAGCATTCTACCGTTCTGAGAGATTCTGGGTTCTAGAATCAATGGACGGCAGAGTTCTGGAATGTCAGGGTGTCCAAACTCCAGAATCCTTCAGTGTTTGAACTCGAATGTTATTCAATTTCCATATTCCGGGTCACAGGGTGACTGAATTCCAGAAGCACCAAATGTCTGCATTCTAGAATCGGAATGTGGCGGAATTCTAGAATGCACAGCACGGCGGAATTCGAAAGTCCTAAAATGCCTGCTATCCGGAAGTTAAGGTGTCTGACATCCAGAATGCTACCACGTCAGAATTATACCATTCTGAAACATTCTGGGATCTAGAATCAATGGACGGCTGAGTTCCAGAATGTCAGGGTGGCAAAACTCTAGAATCCTGGCGTGTCTGAACTCGAGAGTCATTCAATGTCCACATTCCAGAACTCTGGATGTCTGAATTATAGAAGCACCAAATGTCTGCATTCTAGAATCGGAATGTGGCGGAATTCTAGAATGCACAGCACGGCGGAATTCTAAAGTCCTAAAATGCCTGCTATCCGGAAGTTAAGGTGTCTGACATCAAGAATGCTACCACGTCAGAATTATACCATTCTGAAACATTCTGGGATCTAGAATCAATGGACGGCAGAGTTCCAGAATGTCAGGGTGGCAAAACTCTAGAATCCTTGCGTGTCTGAACTCGAGAGTCATTCAATGTCCACATTCCAGAACTCTGGATGTCTGAATTATAGAAGCACCAAATGTCTGCATTCTAGAATCGGAATGTGGCAGAACTATAGAATGCACAGCACGGCGGAATTCTAAAGTCCTAAAATGCCTGCTATCCGGAAGTTAAGGTGTCTGACATCAAGAATGTTACCAAGTCAGAATTATACCATTCTGAAACATTCTGGGATCTAGAATCAATGGACGGCTGAGTTCCAGAATGTCAGGGTGGCAAAACTCTAGAATCCTTGCGTGTCTGAACTCGAGAGTCATTCAATGTCCACATTCCAGAACTCTGGATGTCTGAATTATAGAAGCACCAAATGTCTGCATTCTAGAATCGGAATGTGGCGGAATTCTAGAATGCACAGCACGGCGGAATTCTAAAGTCCTAAAATGCCTACTAGCCGAAAGTTAAGGTGTCTGATGACCAGAATGTTACTAGGTCAGCATTCTACCGTTCTGAGAGATTCTGGGTTCTAGAATCAATGGACGGCAGAGTTCCGGAATGTCAGGGTGTCCAAACTCTAGAATCCTTCAGTGTTTGAACTCGAGAGTCATTCAATTTCCATATTCCGGGTCACAGGGTGACTGAATTCCAGAAGCACCAAATGTCTGCATTCTAGAATCGGAATGTGGCGGAATTCTAGAATGCACAGCACGGCGGAATTCGAAAGTCCTAAAATGACTGCTATCCGGAAGTTAAGGTGTCTGACATCAAGAATGCTACCACGTCAGAATTATACCATTCTGAAAGATTCTGGGATCTAGAATCAATGGACGGCTGAGTTCCAGAATGTCAGGGTGTCAAAACTTTAGAATCCTTGCGTGTCTGAACTCGAGAGTCATTCAATGTCCACATTCCAGAACTCTGGATGTCTGTATTATAGAAGCACCAAATGTCTGCATTCTAGAATCGTAATGTGGCGGAATTCTAGAATGCACAGCACGGCGGAATTCTAAAGTCCTAAAATGCCTGCTCTCCGGAAGTTAAGGTGTCTGACATCCAGAATGTTACTAGGACAGTATTCTACCATTCTGAGAGATTCTGGGTTCTAGAATCAATGGACGGGTGAGTTCCAGAATGTCAGGGTGGCAAAACTCTAGAATCCTGGCGTGTCTGAACTCGAGAGTCATTCAATGTCCACATTCCAGAACTCTGGATGTCTGAATTATAGAAGCACCAAATGTCTGCATTCTAGAATCGGAATGTGGCTGAATTCTAGAATGCACAGCACGGCAGAATTCTAAAGTCCTAAAATGCCTGCTATCCGGAAGTTAAGGTGTCTGACATCCAGAATGCTACCACGTCAGAATTATACCATTCTGAAACATTCTGGGATCTAGAATCAATGGACGGCTGAGTTCCAGAATGTCAGGGTGGCAAAACTCTAGAATCCTGGCGTGTCTGAACTCGAGAGTCATTCAATGTCCACATTCCAGAACTCTGGATGTCTGAAATATAGAAGCACCAAATGTCTGCATTCTAGAATCGGAATGCGGCGGAATTCTAGAATGCACAGCACGGCGGAATTTTAAAGTCCTATAATGCCTGCTATACGGAAGTCAAGGTGTCTGACATCCAGAATGTTACTAAGTCAGCATTCTATCGTTCTGAGAGATTCTGGGTTCTAGAATCAATGGATGGCAGAGTTCTGGAATGTCAGGGAGTTCAAACTCAAGAATACTTGCGTGTCTGAACTTGAGAGTCATTCAATGTCCACATTCCACATCACAGGGTGTCTGAATTCCAGAAGCACCAAATGTCTGCATTCTAGAATCGGAATGTGGCGGAATTCTAGAATGCACAGCACGGCGGAATTCGAAAGTCCTAAAACGCCTGCTATCCGGAAGTTAAGATGTCTGACATCCAGAATGCTACCACGTCAGAATTATACCATTCTGAAACATTCTGGGATCTAGAATCAATGGACGGCTGCGTTCCAGAATGTCAGGGTGGCAAAACTCTAGAATCCTGGCGTGTCAGAACTCGAGAGTCATTCAATGTCCACATTCCAGACCTCTGGATGTCTGAAATATAGAAGCACCAAATGTCTGCATTCTAGAATCGGAATGCGGCGGAATTCTAGAATGCACAGCACGGCGGAATTATAATGTCCTATAATGCCTGCTATACGGAAGTCAAGGTGTCTGACATCCAGAATGTTACTAAGTCAGCATTCTACCGTTCTGAGAGATTCTGGGTTCTAGAATCAATGGACGGCAGGGTTCTGGAATGTCAGGGTGTCCAAACTCTAGAATCGTTCCGTGTCTGAACTCATGAGTCATTCAATGTCCACATTCCGGATCACAGGGTGTCTGAATTCCAGAAGCACCAAATGTCTGCATTCTAGAATCGGAATGTGGCGGAATTCTAGAATGCACAGCACGGCAGAATTCGAAAGTCCTAAAATGCCTACTATCGGGAAGTTAAGGTGTCTGACATCCAGAATGCTACCACGTCAGAATTATACCATTCTGAAAGATTCTGGGATCTAGAATCAATGGAAGGCTGAGTTCCAGAATGTCAGGGTGTCAAAACTCTAGAATCCTTGCGTGTCTGAACCCGAGAGTCATTCAATGTCCGCATTCCAGAACTCTGGATGTCTGAATTATAGAAGCACCAAATGTATGCATTCTAGAATCGGAATGTGGCGGAATTCTAGAATGCACAGCACGGCGGACTTCTAAAGTCCTAAAATGCCTGCTATCCGGAAGTTAATGTGTCTCACATCAAGAATGCTACCAAGTCAGAATTATACCATACTGAAAGATTCTGGGATCTAGAATCAATGGACGGCTGAGTTCCAGAATGTCAGGGTGGCAAAATTCTAGAATCCTTGCGTGTCTGAACTCGAGAGTCATTCAATGTCCACATTCCAGAACTCTGGATGTCTGAATTATAGAAGCACCAAATGTCTGCATTCTAGAATCGGAATGTGGCGGAATTCTAGAATGCGCAGCACGGCGGAATTCTAAAGTCCTAAAATGCCTGCTATCCGGAAGTTAAGGTGTCTGACATCAAGAATGCTACCAAGTCAGAATTATAACATTCTGAAAGATTCTGGGATCTAGAATCAATGGACGGCTGAGGTACAGAATGTCAGGGTGGCAAATCTCTAGAATCCTTGCGTGTCTGAACTCGAGAGTCATTCAATGTCCACATTCCGGAACTCTGGATGTCTGAATTATAGAAGCACCAAATGTCTGCATTCTAGAATCGGAATGTGGCGGAATTCTAGAATGCACAGCACGGCGGAATTCTAAAGTCCTAAAATGCCTACTAGGCAAAAGTTTAGGTGTCTGATGACCAGTATGTTACTAGGTCAGCATTCTACCCTTCTGAGAGATTCTGGGTTCTAGTATCAATGGACGGCAGAGATCTGGAATGTCAGGGTGTCCAAACTCTAGAATCCTTGCGTGTCTGAACTCGAGAATCATTCAATGTCCACATTCCAGAACTCTGGATGTCTGAATTATACAAGCACCAAATGTCTGCATTCTAGAATCGGAATGTGGTGGAATTCTAGAATGCACAGCACGGCTGAATTCTAAAGTCCTAAAATGCCTACTAGCCGAAAGTTAAGGTGTCTGATGACCAGAATGTTACTAGGTCAGCATTCTACCGTTCTGAGAGATTCTGGGTTCTAGAATCAGTGGACGGCAGAGTTCTGGAATGTCCGGGTGTCCAAACTCTAGAATCCTTCAGTGTTTGAACTCGAGAGTCATTCAATATCCATATTCCGGTCACAGGGTGACTGAATTCCAGAAGCACCAAATGTCTGCATTCTAGAATCGGAATGTGGCGGAATTCTAGAATGCACAGCACGGCGGAATTCTAAAGTCCTAAAATGCCTGCTATCCGGAAGTTAAGGTGTCTGACATCAAGAATGCTACCACCTCAGAATTATACCATTCTGAAACATTCTGGGATCTAGAATCAATGGACGGCTGAGTTCCAGAATGTCAGGTTGGCAAAACTCTAGAATCCTGGCGTGTCTGAACTCGAGAGTCATTCAATGTCCACATTCCAGAACTCTGGATGTCTGAATTATAGAAGCACCAAATGTCTGCATTCTAGAATCGGAATGTGGCAGAATTCTAGAATGCACAGCACGGCGGAATTCTAAAGTCCTAAATTGCCTGCTATCCGGAAGTTAAGGTGTCTGACATCAAGAATGCTACCACGTCAGAATTATACCAATCTGAAACATTCTGGGATCTAGAATCAATGGACGGCTGAGTTCCAGAATGTCAGGGTGGCAAAACTCTAGAATCCTTGCGTGTCTGAACTCGAGAGTCATTCAATGTCCACATTCCAGAACTCTGGATGTCTGAAATATAGAAGCACCAATTGTCTGCATTCTAGAATCGGAATGTGGCGGAATTCTAGAATGCACAGCATGGCGGAATTCGAAAGTCCTAAAATGCCTGCTATCCGGAAGTTATGGTGTCTGACATCAAGAATGCTACCAAGTCAGAATTATACCATTCTGAAAGATTCTGGGATCTAGAATCAATGGACGGCTGAGTTCCAGAATGTCAGGGTTTCCAAACTCTAGAATCCTTGCATGTCTGAACTCGAGAGTCATTCAATATCCACATTCTAGGAGTCTGGATGTCTGAAATATAGAAACACAAAATGTCTGCATTCTAGAATCGGAATGTGGTAGAATTCTAGAATGCACAGCACGACAGAATTCTAAAGTCCTAAAATGCCTGCTATTCGGAAGTTAAGGTGTCTGACATCCAGAATGTTACTAGGTCAGCATTCTACCATTCTGAGAGATTCTGGGTTCTAGAATCAATGGACGGCAGAGTTCTGGAATGTCAGGGTGTCCAAACTCCAGAATCCTTCAGTGTTTGAACTCGAATGTTATTCAATTTCCATATTCCGGGTCACAGGGTGACTGAATTCCAGAAGCACCAAATGTCTGCATTCTAGAATCGGAATGTGGCGGAATTCTAGAATGCACAGCACGGCGGAATTCGAAAGTCCTAAAATGCCTGCTATCCGGAAGTTAAGGTGTCTGACATCCAGAATGCTACCACGTCAGAATTATACCATTCTGAAACATTCTGGGATCTAGAATCAATGGATGGCTGAGTTCCAGAATGTCAGGGTGGCAAAACTCTAGAATCCTGGCGTGTCTGAACTCGAGAGTCATTCAATGTCCACATTCCAGAACTCTGGATGTCTGAATTATAGAAGCACCAAATGTCTGCATTCTAGAATCGGAATGTGGCGGAATTCTAGAATGCACAGCACGGCGGAATTCTAAAGTCCTAAAATGCCTGCTATCCGGAAGTTAAGGTGTCTGACATCAAGAATGCTACCACATCAGAATTATACCATTCTGAAACATTCTGGGATCTAGAATCAATGGACGGCTGAGTTCCAGAATGTCAGGGTGGCAAAACTCTAGAATCCTTGCGTGTCTGAACTCGAGAGTCATTCAATGTCCACATTCCAGAACTCTGGATGTCTGAAATATAGAAGCACCAATTGTCTGCATTCTAGAATTGGAATGTGGCGGAATTCTTGAATGCACAGCACGGCGGAATTTTAAAGTCCTAAAATGCCTGCTATACGGAAGTCAAGGTGTCTGACATCCAGAATGTTACTAAGTCAGCATTCTACCGTTCTGAGATTCTGGGTTCTAGAATCAATGGATGGCAGAGTTCTGGAATGTCAGGGTGTTCAAACTCAAGATTACTTGCGTGTCTGAACTCGAGAGTCATTCAATGTCCACATTCCGCATCACAGGGTGTCTGAATTCCAGAAGCACCAAATGTCTGCATTCTAGAATCGGAATGTGGCAGAATTCTAGAATGCACAGCACGGCGGAATTCGAAAGTCCTAAAATGCCTGCTATCTGGAAGTTAAGGTGTCTGACATCCAGAATGCTACCACGTCAGAATTATACCATTCTGAAAGGTTCTGGGATCTAGAATCAATGGACGGCTGAGTTCCAGAATGTCAGGGTTTCCAAACTCTAGAATCCTTGCATGTCTGAACCTGAGAGTCATTCAATATCCACATTCTAGGAGTCTGGATGTCTGAAATATAGAAACACAAAATGTCTGCCTTCTAGAATCGGAATGTGGTAGAATTCTAGAATGCACAGCACGACAGAATTCTAAAGTCCTAAAATGCCTGCTATTCGGAAGTTAAGGTGTCTGACATCCAGAATGTTACTAGGTCAGCATTCTACCGTTCTGAGAGATTCTGGGTTCTAGAATCAATGGACGGCAGAGTTCTGGAATGTCAGGGTGTCCAAACTCCAGAATCCTTCAGTGTTTGAACTCGAATGTTATTCAATTTCCATATTCCGGGTCACAGGGTGACTGAATTCCAGAAGCACCAAATGTCTGCATTCTAGAATCGGAATGTGGCGGAATTCTAGAATGCACAGCACGGCGGAATTCGAAAGTCCTAAAATGCCTGCTATCCGGAAGTTAAGGTGTCTGACATCCAGAATGCTACCACGTCAGAATTATACCATTCTGAAACATTCTGGGATCTAGAATCAATGGACGGCTGAGTTCCAGAATGTCAGGGTGGCAAAACTCTGGAATCCTGGCGTGTCTGAACTCGAGAGTCATTCAATGTCCACATTCCAGAACTCTGGATGTCTGAATTATAGAAGCACCAAATGTCTGCATTCTAGAATCGGAATGTGGCGGAATTCTAGAATGCACAGCACGGCGGAATTCTAAAGTCCTAAAATGCCTGCTATCCGGAAGTTAAGGTGTCTGACATCAAGAATGCTACCACGTCAGAATTATACCATTCTGAAACATTCTGGGATCTAGAATCAATGGACGGCAGAGTTCCAGAATGTCAGGGTGGCAAAACTCTAGAATCCTTGCGTGTCTGAACTCGAGAGTCATTCAATGTCCACATTCCAGAACTCTGGATGTCTGAATTATAGAAGCACCAAATGTCTGCATTCTAGAATCGGAATGTGGCAGAACTATAGAATGCACAGCACGGCGGAATTCTAAAGTCCTAAAATGCCTGCTATCCGGAAGTTAAGGTGTCTGACATCAAGAATGTTACCAAGTCAGAATTATAGCATTCTGAAACATTCTGGGATCTAGAATCAATGGACGGCTGAGTTCCAGAATGTCAGGGTGGCAAAACTCTAGAATCCTTGCGTGTCTGAACTCGAGAGTCATTCAATGTCCACATTCCAGAACTCTGGATGTCTGAATTATAGAAGCACCAAATGTCTGCATTCTAGAATCGGAATGTGGCGGAATTCTAGAATGCACAGCACGGCGGAATTCTAAAGTCCTAAAATGCCTACTAGCCGAAAGTTAAGGTGTCTGATGACCAGAATGTTACTAGGTCAGCATTCTACCGTTCTGAGAGATTCTGGGTTCTAGAATCAATGGACGGCAGAGTTCCGGAATGTCAGGGTGTCCAAACTCTAGAATCCTTCAGTGTTTGAACTCGAGAGTCATTCAATTTCCATATTCCGGGTCACAGGGTGACTGAATTCCAGAAGCACCAAATGTCTGCATTCTAGAATCGGAATGTGGCGGAATTCTAGAATGCACAGCACGGCGGAATTCGAAAGTCCTAAAATGACTGCTATCCGGAAGTTAAGGTGTCTGACATCAAGAATGCTACCACGTCAGAATTATACCATTCTGAAAGATTCTGGGATCTAGAATCAATGGACGGCTGAGTTCCAGAATGTCAGGGTGTCAAAACTTTAGAATCCTTGCGTGTCTGAACTTGAGAGTCATTCAATGTCCACATTCCAGAACTCTGGATGTCTGTATTATAGAAGCACCAAATGTCTGCATTCTAGAATCGTAATGTGGCGGAATTCTAGAATGCACAGCACGGCGGAATTCTAAAGTCCTAAAATGCCTGCTCTCCGGAAGTTAAGGTGTCTGACATCCAGAATGTTACTAGGACAGTATTCTACCATTCTGAGAGATTCTGGGTTCTAGAATCAATGGACGGGTGAGTTCCAGAATGTCAGGGTGGCAAAACTCTAGAATCCTGGCGTGTCTGAACTCGAGAGTCATTCAATGTCCACATTCCAGAACTCTGGATGTCTGAATTATAGAAGCACCAAATGTCTGCATTCTAGAATCGGAATGTGGCGGAATTCTAGAATGCACAGCACGGCAGAATTCTAAAGTCCTAAAATGCCTGCTATCCGGAAGTTAAGGTGTCTGACATCCAGAATGCTACCACGTCAGAATTATACCATTCTGAAACATTCTGGGATCTAGAATCAATGGACGGCTGAGTTCCAGAATGTCAGGGTGGCAAAACTCAAGAATCCTGGCGTGTCTGAACTCGAGAGTCATTCAATGTCCACATTCCAGAACTCTGGATGTCTGAAATATAGAAGCACCAAATGTCTGCATTCTAGAATCGGAATGCGGCGGAATTCTAGAATGCACAGCACGGCGGAATTTTAAAGTCCTATAATGCCTGCTATACGGAAGTCAAGGTGTCTGACATCCAGAATGTTACTAAGTCAGCATTCTACCGTTCTGAGAGATTCTGGGTTCTAGAATCAATGGATGGCAGAGTTCTGGAATGTCAGGGAGTTCAAACTCAAGAATACTTGCGTGTCTGAACTTGAGAGTCATTCAATGTCCACATTCCACATCACAGGGTGTCTGAATTCCAGAAGCACCAAATGTCTGCATTCTAGAATCGGAATGTGGCGGAATTCTAGAATGCACAGCACGGCGGAATTCGAAAGTCCTAAAACGCCTGCTATCCGGAAGTTAAGATGTCTGACATCCAGAATGCTACCACGTCAGAATTATACCATTCTGAAACATTCTGGGATCTAGAATCAATGGACGGCTGCGTTCCAGAATGTCAGGGTGGCAAAACTCTAGAATCCTGGCGTGTCTGAACTCGAGAGTCATTCAATGTCCACATTCCAGACCTCTGGATGTCTGAAATATAGAAGCACCAAATGTCTGCATTCTAGAATCGGAATGCGGCGGAATTCTAGAATGCACAGCACGGCGGAATTATAATGTCCTATAATGCCTGCTATACGGAAGTCAAGGTGTCTGACATCCAGAATGTTACTAAGTCAGCATTCTACCGTTCTGAGAGATTCTGGGTTCTAGAATCAATGGACGGCAGGGTTCTGGAATGTCAGGGTGTCCAAACTCTAGAATCGTTCCGTGTCTGAACTCATGAGTCATTCAATGTCCACATTCCGGATCACAGGGTGTCTGAATTCCAGAAGCACCAAATGTCTGCATTCTAGAATCGGAATGTGGCGGAATTCTAGAATGCACAGCACGGCAGAATTCGAAAGTCCTAAAATGCCTACTATCGGGAAGTTAAGGTGTCTGACATCCAGAATGCTACCACGTCAGAATTATACCATTCTGAAAGATTCTGGGATCTAGAATCAATGGAAGGCTGAGTTCCAGAATGTCAGGGTGTCAAAACTCTAGAATCCTTGCGTGTCTGAACCCGAGAGTCATTCAATGTCCGCATTCCAGAACTCTGGATGTCTGAATTATAGAAGCACCAAATGTATGCATTCTAGAATCGGAATGTGGCGGAATTCTAGAATGCACAGCACGGCGGACTTCTAAAGTCCTAAAATGCCTGCTATCCGGAAGTTAATGTGTCTCACATCAAGAATGCTACCAAGTCAGAATTATACCATACTGAAAGATTCTGGGATCTAGAATCAATGGACGGCTGAGTTCCAGAATGTCAGGGTGGCAAAATTCTAGAATCCTTGCGTGTCTGAACTCGAGCGTCATTCAATGTCCACATTCCAGAACTCTGGATGTCTGAATTATAGAAGCACCAAATGTCTGCATTCTAGAATCGGAATGTGGCGGAATTCTAGAATGCGCAGCACGGCGGAATTCTAAAGTCCTAAAATGCCTGCTATCCGGAAGTTAAGGTGTCTGACATCAAGAATGCTACCAAGTCAGAATTATAACATTCTGAAAGATTCTGGGATCTAGAATCAATGGACGGCTGAGGTACAGAATGTCAGGGTGGCAAATCTCTAGAATCCTTGCGTGTCTGAACTCGAGAGTCATTCAATGTCCACATTCCGGAACTCTGGATGTCTGAATTATAGAAGCACCAAATGTCTGCATTCTAGAATCGGAATGTGGCGGAATTCTAGAATGCACAGCACGGCGGAATTCTAAAGTCCTAAAATGCCTACTAGGCAAAAGTTTAGGTGTCTGATGACCAGTATGTTACTAGGTCAGCATTCTACCCTTCTGAGAGATTCTGGGTTCTAGTATCAATGGACGGCAGAGATCTGGAATGTCAGGGTGTCCAAACTCTAGAATCCTTGCGTGTCTGAACTCGAGAATCATTCAATGTCCACATTCCAGAACTCTGGATGTCTGAATTATACAAGCACCAAATGTCTGCATTCTAGAATCGGAATGTGGTGGAATTCTAGAATGCACAGCACGGCTGAATTCTAAAGTCCTAAAATGCCTACTAGCCGAAAGTTAAGGTGTCTGATGACCAGAATGTTACTAGGTCAGCATTCTACCGTTCTGAGAGATTCTGGGTTCTAGAATCAGTGGACGGCAGAGTTCTGGAATGTCCGGGTGTCCAAACTCTAGAATCCTTCAGTGTTTGAACTCGAGAGTCATTCAATATCCATATTCCGGTCACAGGGTGACTGAATTCCAGAAGCACCAAATGTCTGCATTCTAGAATCGGAATGTGGCGGAATTCTAGAATGCACAGCATGGCGGAATTCGAAAGTCCTAAAATGCCTGCTATCCGGAAGTTAAGGTGTCTGACATCAAGAATGCTACCACGTCAGAATTATACCATTCTGAAACATTCTGGGATCTAGAATCAATGGACGGCTGAGTTCCAGAATGTCAGGTTGGCAAAACTCTAGAATCCTGGCGTGTCTGAACTCGAGAGTCATTCAATGTCCACATTCCAGAACTCTGGATGTCTGAATTATAGAAGCACCAAATGTCTGCATTCTAGAATCGGAATGTGGCAGAATTCTAGAATGCACAGCACGGCGGAATTCTAAAGTCCTAAATTGCCTGCTATCCGGAAGTTAAGGTGTCTGACATCAAGAATGCTACCACGTCAGAATTATACCATTCTGAAACATTCTGGGATCTAGAATCAATGGACGGCTGAGTTCCAGAATGTCAGGGTGGCAAAACTCTAGAATCCTTGCGTGTCTGAACTCGAGAGTCATTCAATGTCCACATTCCAGAACTCTGGATGTCTGAAATATAGAAGCACCAATTGTCTGCATTCTAGAATCGGAATGTGGCGGAATTCTAAAATGCACAGCATGGCGGAATTCGAAAGTCCTAAAATGCCTGCTATCCGGAAGTTATGGTGTCTGACATCAAGAATGCTACCAAGTCAGAATTATACCATTCTGAAAGATTCTGGGATCTAGAATCAATGGACGGCTGAGTTCCAGAATGTCAGGGTTTCCAAACTCTAGAATCCTTGCATGTCTGAACTCGAGAGTCATTCAATATCCACATTCTAGGAGTCTGGATGTCTGAAATATAGAAACACAAAATGTCTGCATTCTAGAATCGGAATGTGGTAGAATTCTAGAATGCACAGCACGACAGAATTCTAAAGTCCTAAAATGCCTGCTATTCGGAAGTTAAGGTGTCTGACATCCAGAATGTTACTAGGTCAGCATTCTACCATTCTGCGAGATTCTGGGTTCTAGAATCAATGGACGGCAGAGTTCTGGAATGTCAGGGTGTCCAAACTCCAGAATCCTTCAGTGTTTGAACTCGAATGTTATTCAATTTCCATATTCCGGGTCACAGGGTGACTGAATTCCAGAAGCACCAAATGTCTGCATTCTAGAATCGGAATGTGGCGGAATTCTAGAATGCACAGCACGGCGGAATTCGAAAGTCCTAAAATGCCTGCTATCCGGAAGTTAAGGTGTCTGACATCCAGAATGCTACCACGTCAGAATTATACCATTCTGAAACATTCTGGGATCTAGAATCAATGGATGGCTGAGTTCCAGAATGTCAGGGTGGCAAAACTCTAGAATCCTGGCGTGTCTGAACTCGAGAGTCATTCAATGTCCACATTCCAGAACTCTGGATGTCTGAATTATAGAAGCACCAAATGTCTGCATTCTAGAATCGGAATGTGGCGGAATTCTAGAATGCACAGCAAGGCGGAATTCTAAAGTCCTAAAATGCCTGCTATCCGGAAGTTAAGGTGTCTGACATCAAGAATGCTACCACGTCAGAATTATACCATTCTGAAACATTCTGGGATCTAGAATCAATGGACGGCTGAGTTCCAGAATGTCAGGGTGGCAAAACTCTAGAATCCTTGCGTGTCTGAACTCGAGAGTCATTCAATGTCCACATTCCAGAACTCTGGATGTCTGAATTATAGAAGCACCAAATGTCTGCATTCTAGAATCGGAATGTGGCGGAATTCTAGAATGCACAGCACGGCGGAATTCTAAAGTCCTAAAATGCCTGCTATCCGGAAGTTAAGGAGTCTGACATCAAGAATGCTACCAAGTCAGAATTATACCATACTGAAAGATTCTGGGATCTAGAATCAATGGACGGCTGAGTTCCAGAATGTCAGGGTGGCAAAATTCTAGAATCCTTGCGTGTCTGAACTCGAGCGTCATTCAATGTCCACATTCCAGAACTCTGGATGTCTGAATTATAGAAGCACCAAATGTCTGCATTCTAGAATCGGAATGTGGCGGAATTCTAGAATGCGCAGCACGGCGGAATTCTAAAGTCCTAAAATGCCTGCTATCCGGAAGTTAAGGTGTCTGACATCAAGAATGCTACCAAGTCAGAATTATAACATTCTGAAAGATTCTGGGATCTAGAATCAATGGACGGCTGAGGTACAGAATGTCAGGGTGGCAAATCTCTAGAATCCTTGCGTGTCTGAACTCGAGAGTCATTCAATGTCCACATTCCGGAACTCTGGATGTCTGAATTATAGAAGCACCAAATGTCTGCATTCTAGAATCGGAATGTGGCGGAATTCTAGAATGCACAGCACGGCGGAATTCTAAAGTCCTAAAATGCCTACTAGGCAAAAGTTTAGGTGTCTGATGACCAGTATGTTACTAGGTCAGCATTCTACCCTTCTGAGAGATTCTGGGTTCTAGTATCAATGGACGGCAGAGATCTGGAATGTCAGGGTGTACAAACTCTAGAATCCTTGCGTGTCTGAACTCGAGAATCATTCAATGTCCACATTCCAGAACTCTGGATGTCTGAATTATACAAGCACCAAATGTCTGCATTCTAGAATCGGAATGTGGTGGAATTCTAGAATGCACAGCACGGCTGAATTCTAAAGTCCTAAAATGCCTACTAGCCGAAAGTTAAGGTGTCTGATGACCAGAATGTTACTAGGTCAGCATTCTACCGTTCTGAGAGATTCTGGGTTCTAGAATCAGTGGACGGCAGAGTTCTGGAATGTCCGGGTGTCCAAACTCTAGAATCCTTCAGTGTTTGAACTCGAGAGTCATTCAATATCCATATTCCGGTCACAGGGTGACTGAATTCCAGAAGCACCAAATGTCTGCATTCTAGAATCGGAATGTGGCGGAATTCTAGAATGCATAGCATGGCGGAATTCGAAAGTCCTAAAATGCCTGCTATCCGGAAGTTAAGGTGTCTGACATCAAGAATGCTACCACGTCAGAATTATACCATTCTGAAACATTCTGGGATCTAGAATCAATGGACGGCTGAGTTCCAGAATGTCAGGTTGGCAAAACTCTAGAATCCTGGCGTGTCTGAACTCGAGAGTCATTCAATGTCCACATTCCAGAACTCTGGATGTCTGAATTATAGAAGCACCAAATGTCTGCATTCTAGAATCGGAATGTGGCAGAATTCTAGAATGCACAGCACGGCGGAATTCTAAAGTCCTAAATTGCCTGCTATCCGGAAGTTAAGGTGTCTGACATCAAGAATGCTACCACGTCAGAATTATACCATTCTGAAACATTCTGGGATCTAGAATCAATGGACGGCTGAGTTCCAGAATGTCAGGGTGGCAAAACTCTAGAATCCTGGCGTGTCTGAACTCGAGAGTCATTCAATGTCCACATTCCAGAACTCTGGATGTCTGAAATATAGAAGCACCAATTGTCTGCATTCTAGAATTGGAATGTGGCGGAATTCTTGAATGCACAGCACGGCGGAATTTTAAAGTCCTAAAATGCCTGCTATACGGAAGTCAAGGTGTCTGACATCCAGAATGTTACTAAGTCAGCATTCTACCGTTCTGAGATTCTGGGTTCTAGAATCAATGGATGGCAGAGTTCTGGAATGTCAGGGTGTTCAAACTCAAGATTACTTGCGTGTCTGAAGTCGAGAGTCATTCAATGTCCACATTCCGCATCACAGGGTGTCTGAATTCCAGAAGCACCAAATGTCTGCATTCTAGAATCGGAATGTGGCAGAATTCTAGAATGCACAGCACGGCGGAATTCGAAAGTCCTAAAATGCCTGCTATCTGGAAGTTAAGGTGTCTGACATCCAGAATGCTACCACGTCAGAATTATACCATTCTGAAAGGTTCTGGGATCTAGAATCAATGGACGGCTGAGTTCCAGAATGTCAGGGTTTCCAAACTCTAGAATCCTTGCATGTCTGAACCTGAGAGTCATTCAATATCCACATTCTAGGAGTCTGGATGTCTGAAATATAGAAACACAAAATGTCTGCCTTCTAGAATCGGAATGTGGTAGAATTCTAGAATGCACAGCACGACAGAATTCTAAAGTCCTAAAATGCCTGCTATTCGGAAGTTAAGGTGTCTGACATCCAGAATGTTACTAGGTCAGCATTCTACCGTTCTGAGAGATTCTGGGTTCTAGAATCAATGGACGGCAGAGTTCTGGAATGTCAGGGTGTCCAAACTCCAGAATCCTTCAGTGTTTGAACTCGAATGTTATTCAATTTCCATATTCCGGGTCACAGGGTGACTGAATTCCAGAAGCACCAAATGTCTGCATTCTAGAATCGGAATGTGGCAGAATTCTAGAATGCACAGCACGGCGGAATTCGAAAGTCCTAAAATGCCTGCTATCCGGAAGTTAAGGTGTCTGACATCCAGAATGCTACCACGTCAGAATTATACCATTCTGAAACATTCTGGGATCTAGAATCAATGGACGGCTGAGTTCCAGAATGTCAGGGTGGCAAAACTCTAGAATCCTGGCGTGTCTGAACTCGAGAGTCATTCAATGTCCACATTCCAGAACTCTGGATGTCTGAATTATAGAAGCACCAAATGTCTGCATTCTAGAATCGGAATGTGGCGGTATTCTAGAATGCACAGCACGGCGGAATTCTAAAGTCCTAAAATGCCTGCTATCCGGAAGTTAAGGTGTCTGACATCAAGAATGCTACCACGTCAGAATTATACCATTCTGAAACATTCTGGGATCTAGAATCAATGGACGGCAGAGTTCCAGAATGTCAGGGTGGCAAAACTCTAGAATCCTTGCGTGTCTGAACTCGAGAGTCATTCAATGTCCACATTCCAGAACTCTGGATGTCTGAATTATAGAAGCACCAAATGTCTGCATTCTAGAATCGGAATGTGGCAGAATTATAGAATGCACAGCACGGCGGAATTCTAAAGTCCTAAAATGCCTGCTATCCGGAAGTTAAGGTGTCTGACACCAAGAATGTTACCAAGTCAGAATTATACCATTCTGAAACATTCTGGGATCTAGAATCAATGGACGGCTGAGTTCCAGAATGTCAGGGTGTCAAAACTCTAGAATCCTTGCGTGTCTGAACCCGAGAGTCATTCAATGTCCGCATTCCAGAACTCTGGATGTCTGAATTATAGAAGCACCAAATGTATGCATTCTAGAATCGGAATGTGGCGGAATTCTAGAATGCACAGCACGGCGGACTTCTAAAGTCCTAAAATGCCTGCTATCCGGAAGTTAATGTGTCTCACATCAAGAATGCTACCAAGTCAGAATTATACCATACTGAAAGATTCTGGGATCTAGAATCAATGGACGGCTGAGTTCCAGAATGTCAGGGTGGCAAAATTCTAGAATCCTTGCGTGTCTGAACTCGAGCGTCATTCAATGTCCACATTCCAGAACTCTGGATGTCTGAATTATAGAAGCACCAAATGTCTGCATTCTAGAATCGGAATGTGGCGGAATTCTAGAATGCGCAGCACGGCGGAATTCTAAAGTCCTAAAATGCCTGCTATCCGGAAGTTAAGGTGTCTGACATCAAGAATGCTACCAAGTCAGAATTATAACATTCTGAAAGATTCTGGGATCTAGAATCAATGGACGGCTGAGGTACAGAATGTCAGGGTGGCAAATCTCTAGAATCCTTGCGTGTCTGAACTCGAGAGTCATTCAATGTCCACATTCCGGAACTCTGGATGTCTGAATTATAGAAGCACCAAATGTCTGCATTCTAGAATCGGAATGTGGCGGAATTCTAGAATGCACAGCACGGCGGAATTCTAAAGTCCTAAAATGCCTACTAGGCAAAAGTTTAGGTGTCTGATGACCAGTATGTTACTAGGTCAGCATTCTACCCTTCTGAGAGATTCTGGGTTCTAGTATCAATGGACGGCAGAGATCTGGAATGTCAGGGTGTCCAAACTCTAGAATCCTTGCGTGTCTGAACTCGAGAATCATTCAATGTCCACATTCCAGAACTCTGGATGTCTGAATTATACAAGCACCAAATGTCTGCATTCTAGAATCGGAATGTGGTGGAATTCTAGAATGCACAGCACGGCTGAATTCTAAAGTCCTAAAATGCCTACTAGCCGAAAGTTAAGGTGTCTGATGACCAGAATGTTACTAGGTCAGCATTCTGCCGTTCTGAGAGATTCTGGGTTCTAGAATCAGTGGACGGCAGAGTTCTGGAATGTCCGGGTGTCCAAACTCTAGAATCCTTCAGTGTTTGAACTCGAGAGTCATTCAATATCCATATTCCGGTCACAGGGTGACTGAATTCCAGAAGCACCAAATGTCTGCATTCTAGAATCGGAATGTGGCGGAATTCTAGAATGCACAGCATGGCGGAATTCGAAAGTCCTAAAATGCCTGCTATCCGGAAGTTAAGGTGTCTGACATCAAGAATGCTACCACGTCAGAATTATACCATTCTGAAACATTCTGGGATCTAGAATCAATGGACGGCTGAGTTCCAGAATGTCAGGTTGGCAAAACTCTAGAATCCTGGCGTGTCTGAACTCGAGAGTCATTCAATGTCCACATTCCAGAACTCTGGATGTCTGAATTATAGAAGCACCAAATGTCTGCATTCTAGAATCGGAATGTGGCAGAATTCTAGAATGCACAGCACGGCGGAATTCTAAAGTCCTAAATTGCCTGCTATCCGGAAGTTAAGGTGTCTGACATCAAGAATGCTACCACGTCAGAATTATACCATTCTGAAACATTCTGGGATCTAGAATCAATGGACGGCTGAGTTCCAGAATGTCAGGGTGGCAAAACTCTAGAATCCTTGCGTGTCTGAACTCGAGAGTCATTCAATGTCCACATTCCAGAACTCTGGATGTCTGAAATATAGAAGCACCAATTGTCTGCATTCTAGAATCGGAATGTGGCGGAATTCTAGAATGCACAGCATGGCGGAATTCGAAAGTCCTAAAATGCCTGCTATCCGGAAGTTATGGTGTCTGACATCAAGAATGCTACCAAGTCAGAATTATACCATTCTGAAAGATTCTGGGATCTAGAATCAATGGACGGCTGAGTTCCAGAATGTCAGGGTTTCCAAACTCTAGAATCCTTGCATGTCTGAACTCGAGAGTCATTCAATATCCACATTCTAGGAGTCTGGATGTCTGAAATATAGAAACACAAAATGTCTGCATTCTAGAATCGGAATGTGGTAGAATTCTAGAATGCACAGCACGACAGAATTCTAAAGTCCTAAAATGCCTGCTATTCGGAAGTTAAGGTGTCTGACATCCAGAATGTTACTAGGTCAGCATTCTACCATTCTGCGAGATTCTGGGTTCTAGAATCAATGGACGGCAGAGTTCTGGAATGTCAGGGTGTCCAAACTCCAGAATCCTTCAGTGTTTGAACTCGAATGTTATTCAATTTCCATATTCCGGGTCACAGGGTAACTGAATTCCAGAAGCACCAAATGTCTGCATTCTAGAATCGGAATGTGGCGGAATTCTAGAATGCACAGCACGGCGGAATTCGAAAGTCCTAAAATGCCTGCTATCCGGAAGTTAAGGTATCTGACATCCAGAATGCTACCACGTCAGAATTATACCATTCTGAAACATTCTGGGATCTAGAATCAATGGATGGCTGAGTTCCAGAATGTCAGGGTGGCAAAACTCTAGAATCCTGGCGTGTCTGAACTCGAGAGTCATTCAATGTCCACATTCCAGAACTCTGGATGTCTGAATTATAGAAGCACCAAATGTCTGCATTCTAGAATCGGAATGTGGCGGAATTCTAGAATGCACAGCACGGCGGAATTCTAAAGTCCTAAAATGCCTGCTATCCGGAAGTTAAGGTGTCTGACATCAAGAATGCTACCACGTCAGAATTATACCATTCTGAAACATTCTGGGATCTAGAATCAATGGACGGCTGAGTTCCAGAATGTCAGGGTGGCAAAACTCTAGAATCCTTGCGTGTCTGAACTCGAGAGTCATTCAATGTCCACATTCCAGAACTCTGGATGTCTGAATTATAGAAGCACCAAATGTCTGCATTCTAGAATCGGAATGTGGCGGAATTCTAGAATGCACAGCACGGCGGAATTCTAAAGTCCTAAAATGCCTGCTATCCGGAAGTTAAGGAGTCTGACATCAAGAATGCTACCAAGTCAGAATTATACCATACTGAAAGATTCTGGGATCTAGAATCAATGGACGGCTGAGTTCCAGAATGTCAGGGTGGCAAAATTCTAGAATCCTTGCGTGTCTGAACTCGAGCGTCATTCAATGTCCACATTCCAGAACTCTGGATGTCTGAATTATAGAAGCACCAAATGTCTGCATTCTAGAATCGGAATGTGGCGGAATTCTAGAATGCGCAGCACGGCGGAATTCTAAAGTCCTAAAATGCCTGCTATCCGGAAGTTAAGGTGTCTGACATCAAGAATGCTACCAAGTCAGAATTATAACATTCTGAAAGATTCTGGGATCTAGAATCAATGGACGGCTGAGGTACAGAATGTCAGGGTGGCAAATCTCTAGAATCCTTGCGTGTCTGAACTCGAGAGTCATTCAATGTCCACATTCCGGAACTCTGGATGTCTGAATTATAGAAGCACCAAATGTCTGCATTCTAGAATCGGAATGTGGCGGAATTCTAGAATGCACAGCACGGCGGAATTCTAAAGTCCTAAAATGCCTACTAGGCAAAAGTTTAGGTGTCTGATGACCAGTATGTTACTAGGTCAGCATTCTACCCTTCTGAGAGATTCTGGGTTCTAGTATCAATGGACGGCAGAGATCTGGAATGTCAGGGTGTCCAAACTCTAGAATCCTTGCGTGTCTGAACTCGAGAATCATTCAATGTCCACATTCCAGAACTCTGGATGTCTGAATTATACAAGCACCAAATGTCTGCATTCTAGAATCGGAATGTGGTGGAATTCTAGAATGCACAGCACGGCTGAATTCTAAAGTCCTAAAATGCCTACTAGCCGAAAGTTAAGGTGTCTGATGACCAGAATGTTACTAGGTCAGCATTCTACCGTTCTGAGAGATTCTGGGTTCTAGAATCAGTGGACGGCAGAGTTCTGGAATGTCCGGGTGTCCAAACTCTAGAATCCTTCAGTGTTTGAACTCGAGAGTCATTCAATATCCATATTCCGGTCACAGGGTGACTGAATTCCAGAAGCACCAAATGTCTGCATTCTAGAATCGGAATGTGGCGGAATTCTAGAATGCACAGCATGGCGGAATTCGAAAGTCCTAAAATGCCTGCTATCCGGAAGTTAAGGTGTCTGACATCAAGAATGCTACCACGTCAGAATTATACCATTCTGAAACATTCTGGGATCTAGAATCAATGGACGGCTGAGTTCCAGAATGTCAGGTTGGCAAAACTCTAGAATCCTGGCGTGTCTGAACTCGAGAGTCATTCAATGTCCACATTCCAGAACTCTGGATGTCTGAATTATAGAAGCACCAAATGTCTGCATTCTAGAATCGGAATGTGGCAGAATTCTAGAATGCACAGCACGGCGGAATTCTAAAGTCCTAAATTGCCTGCTATCCGGAAGTTAAGGTGTCTGACATCAAGAATGCTACCACGTCAGAATTATACCATTCTGAAACATTCTGGGATCTAGAATCAATGGACGGCTGAGTTCCAGAATGTCAGGGTGGCAAAACTCTAGAATCCTTGCGTGTCTGAACTCGAGAGTCATTCAATGTCCACATTCCAGAACTCTGGATGTCTGAAATATAGAAGCACCAATTGTCTGCATTCTAGAATCGGAATGTGGCGGAATTCTAGAATGCACAGCATGGCGGAATTCGAAAGTCCTAAAATGCCTGCTATCCGGAAGTTATGGTGTCTGACATCAAGAATGCTACCAAGTCAGAATTATACCATTCTGAAAGATTCGGGGATCTAGAATCAATGGACGGCTGAGTTCCAGAATGTCAGGGTTTCCAAACTCTAGAATCCTTGCATGTCTGAACTCGAGAGTCATTCAATATCCACATTCTAGGAGTCTGGATGTCTGAAATATAGAAACACAAAATGTCTGCATTCTAGAATCGGAATGTGGTAGAATTCTAGAATGCACAGCACGACAGAATTCTAAAGTCCTAAAATGCCTGCTATTCGGAAGTTAAGGTGTCTGACATCCAGAATGTTACTAGGTCAGCATTCTACCGTTCTGAGAGATTCTGGGTTCTAGAATCAATGGACGGCAGAGTTCTGGAATGTCAGGGTGTCCAAACTCCAGAATCCTTCAGTGTTTGAACTCGAATGTTATTCAATTTCCATATTCCGGGTCACAGGGTGACTGAATTCCAGAAGCACCAAATGTCTGCATTCTAGAATCGGAATGTGGCGGAATTCTAGAATGCACAGCACGGCGGAATTCGAAAGTCCTAAAATGCCTGCTATCCGGAAGTTAAGGTGTCTGACATCCAGAATGCTACCACGTCAGAATTATACCATTCTGAAACATTCTGGGATCTAGAATCATTGGATGGCTGAGTTCCAGAATGTCAGGGTGGCAAAACTCTAGAATCCTGGCGTGTCTGAACTCGAGAGTCATTCAATGTCCACATTCCAGAACTCTGGATGTCTGAATTATAGAAGCACCAAATGTCTGCATTCTAGAATCGGAATGTGGCGGAATTCTAGAATGCACAGCACGGCGGAATTCTAAAGTCCTAAAATGCCTGCTATCCGGAAGTTAAGGTGTCTGACATCAAGAATGCTACCACGTCAGAATTATACCATTCTGAAAGATTCTGGGATCTAGAATCAATGGAAGGCTGAGTTCCAGAATGTCAGGGTGTCAAAACTCTAGAATCCTTGCGTGTCTGAACTCGAGAGTCATTCAATGTCCGCATTCCAGAACTCTGGATGTCTGAATTATAGAAGCACCAAATGTCTGCATTCTAGAATCGGAATGTGGCGGAATTCTAGAATGCACAGCACGGCGGAATTCGAAAGTCCTAAAATGCCTGCTATCCGGAAGTTAAGGTGTCTGACATCAAGAATGCTACCAAGTCAGAATTATACCATTCTGAAAGATTCTGGGATCTAGAATCAATGGACGGCTGAGTTCCAGAATGTCAGGGTGGCAAAATTCTAGTATACTTGTGTGTCTGAACTCGAGAGTCATTCAATGTCCACATTCCAGAACACTGGATGTCTGAATTATAGAAGCACCCAATGTCTGCATTCTAGAATCGGAATGTGGCGGAATTCTAGAATGCACAGCACGGCAGAATTATGAAGTCCTAAAATGCCTGATATTCGGAAGTTAAGGAGTCTGACATCCAGAATGTTACTACGTCAGCATTCTACCGTTCTGAGAGATTCTGGGTTCAAGAAACAATGGACGGCAGAGTTCTGGAATGTCAGGGTGTCAAAACTCTAGAATCCTTCCGTGTCTGAACTCGTGAGTCATTCAATGTCCACATTCCGGATCACAGGGTGTCTGAATTCCAGAAGCACCAAATGTCTGCATTCTAGAATCGGAATGTGGCGGAATTCTAGAATGCACAGCACGGCAGAATTCTGAAGTCCTTAAATGCCTGATATACGGAAGCTAAGGAGTCTGACAGCCAGAATGTTACTAGGTCAGCATTCTACCGTTCTGAGAGATTCTGGGTTCTAGAATCAATGGACGGCAGAGTTCTGGAATGTCAGGGTGTTCAAACTCATGATTACTTGCGTGTCTGAACTCGAGAGTCATTCAATGTCCACATTCCGCATCACAGGGTGTCTGAATTCCAGAAGCACCAAATGTCTGCATTCTAGAATCGGAATGTGGCAGAATTCTAGAATGCACAGCACGGCGGAATTCGAAAGTCCTAAAATGCCTGCTATCGGGAAGTTAAGGTGTCTGACATCCGGAATGCTACCACGTCAGAATTATACCATTCTGAAAGATTCTGGGACCTAGAATCAATGGACGGCTGAGTTCCAGAATGTCAGGGTTTCCAAACTCTAGAATCCTTGCATGTCTGAACTCGAGAGTCATTCAATATCCACATTCCAGGACTCTGGATGTCTGAAATATAGAAGCACCAAATGTCTGCATTCTAGAATCGGAATGTGGTAGAATTCTAGAATGCACAGCACGACAGAATTCTAAAGTCCTAAAATGCCTGGTATTCGGAAGTTAAGGTGTCTGACATCCAGAATGTTACTAGGTCAGCATTCTACCGTTCTGAGAGATTCTGGGTTCTAGAATCAATGGACAGCAGAGTTCTGGAATGTCAGGGTGTCCAAACTCTAGAATCCTTCCGTGTCTGAACTCGTGAGTCATTCAATGTCCACATTCCGGATCACAGGGTGTCTGAATTCCAGAAGCACCAAATGTCTGCATTGTAGAATCGGAATGTGGCGGAATTCTAGAATGCACAGCACGGCGGAATTCGAAAGTCCTAAAATGCCTGCTATCGGGAAGTTAAGGTGTCTGACATCCAGGATGCTACCATGTCAGAATTATACCATTCTGAAAGATTCTGGGATCTAGAATCAATGGACGGCTGAGTTCCAGAATGTCAGGGTGGCAAAACTCTAGAATCCTTGCGTGTCTGAACTCGAGAGTCATTCAATGTCCACATTCCAGAACTCTGGATGTCTGAATTATAGAAGCACCAAATGTCTGCATTCTAGAATCGGAATGTGGCGGAATTCTAGAATGCACAGCACGGCGGAATTCTAAAGTCCTAAAATGCCTACTAGCCGAAAGTTAAGGTGTCTGATGACCAGAATGTTACTAGGTCAGCATTCTACCGTTCTGAGAGATTCTGTGTTCTAGAATCAATGGACGGCAGAGTTCCGGAATGTCAGGGTGTCCAAACTCTAGAATCCTTCAGTGTTTGAACTCGAGAGTAATTCAATTTCCATATTCCGGGTCACAGGGTGACTGAATTCCAGAAGCACCAAATGTCTGCATTCTAGAATCGGAATGTGGCGGAATTCTAGAATGCACAGCACGGCGGAATTCGAAAGTCCTAAAATGACTGCTATCCGTAAGTTAAGGTGTCTGACATCAAGAATGCTACCACGTCAGAATTATACCATTCTGAAAGATTCTGGGATCTAGAATCAATGGACGGCTGAGTTCCAGAATGTCAGGGTGTCAAAACTTTAGAATCCTTGCGTGTCTGAACTCGAGAGTCACTCAATGTCCACATTCCAGAACTCTGGATGTCTGTATTATAGAAGCACCAAATGTCTGCATTCTAGAATCGTAATGTGGCGGAATTCTAGAATGCACAGCACGGCGGAATTCTAAAGTCCTAAAATGCCTGCTCTCCGGAAGTTAAGGTGTCTGACATCCAGAATGTTACTAGGACAGCATTCTACCATTCTGAGAGATTCTGGGTTCTAGAATCAATGGTCGGGTGAGTTCCAGAATGTCAGGGTGGCAAAACTCTAGAATCCTGGCGTGTCTGAACTCGAGAGTCATTCAATGTCCACATTCCAGAACTCTGGATGTCTGAATTATAGAAGCACCAAATGTCTGCATTCTAGAATCGGAATGTGGCGGAATTCTAGAATGCACAGCACGGCGGAATTCTAAAGTCCTAAAATGCCTGCTATCCGGAAGTTAAGGTGTCTGACATCCAGAATGCTACCACGTCAGAATTATACCATTCTGAAACATTCTGGGATCTAGAATCAATGGACGGCTGAGTTCCAGAATGTCAGGGTGGCAAAACTCAAGAATCCTGGCGTGTCTGAACTCGAGAGTCATTCAATGTCCACATTCCAGAACTCTGGATGTCTGAAATATAGAAGCACCAAATGTCTGCATTCTAGAATCGGAATGCGGCGGAATTCTAGAATGCACAGCACGGCGGAATTTTAAAGTCCTATAATGCCTGCTATACGGAAGTCAATGTGTCTGACATCCAGAATGTTACTAAGTCAGCATTCTACCGTTCTGAGAGATTCTGGGTTCTAGAATCAATGGACGGCAGAGTTCTGGAATGTCAGGGTGTCCAAACTCTAGAATCATTCAGTGTTTGAACTCGAATGTTATTCAATTTCCATATTCCGCGTCACAGGGTGACTGAATTCCAGAAGCACCAAATGTCTGCATTCTAGAATCGGAATGTGGCGGAATTCTAGAATGCACAGCACGGCGGAATTCGAAAATCCTAAAATGCCTGCTATCCGGAAGTTAAGGTGTCTGACATCAAGAATGCTACCAAGTCAGAATTATACCATTCTGAAAGATTCTGGGATCTAGAATCAATGGACGGCTGAGTTCCAGAATGTCAGGGTGGCAAAATTCTAGTATACTTGTGTGTCTGAACTCGAGAGTCATTCAATGTCCACATTCCAGAACACTGGATGTCTGAATTATAGAAGCACCAAATGTCTGCATTCTAGAATCGGAATGTGGCGGAATTCTAGAATGCACAGCACGGCGGAATTCTAAAGTCCTAAAACGCCTGCTATCCGGAAGTTAAGGAGTCTGACATCAAGAATGCTACCAAGTCAGAATTATAACATTCTGAAAGATTCTGGGATCTAGAATCAATGGATGGCTGAGTTCCAGAATGTCAGGGTGGCAAAATTCTAGAATCCTTGTGTGTCTGAACTCGAGAGTCATTTAATGTCCACATTCCAGAACTCTGGATGTCTGAATTATAGAAGCACCAAATGTCTGCATTCTAGAATCGGAATGTGGCGGAATTCTAGAATGCACAGCACGGCGGAATTTTAATGTCCTAAAATGCCTGCTATACGGAAGTCAAGGTGTCTGACATCCAGAATGTTACTAAGTCAGCATTCTACCGTTCTGAGAGATTCTGGATTCTAGAATCAATGGATGGCAGAGTTCTGGAATGTCAGCGTGTTCAAACTCAAGAATCCTTGAGTGTCTGAACTCGAGAGTCATTCAATGTCCACATTCTGCATCACAGGGTGACTGAATTCCAGAAGCACCAAATGTCTGCATTCTAGAATCGGAATGTGGCACAATTCTAGAATGCACAGGACGGCGGAATTCAAAAGTCCTAAAATGCCTGCTATCCGGAAGTTAAGGTGTCTGACATCCAGAATGCTACCACGTCAGAATGATACCATTCTGAAAGATTCTGGGATCTAGAATCAATGGACGGCTGAGTTCCAGAATGTCAGGGTTTCCAAACTCTAGAATCCTTGCATGTCTGAACCCGAGAGTCATTCAATAACCACATTCCAGGAGTCTGGATGTCTGAAATATAGAAACACCAAATGTCTGCATTCTAGAATCGGAATGTGGTAGAATTCTAGAATGCACAGCACGACAGAATTCTAAAGTCCTAAAATGCCTGCTATCGGGAAGTTAAGGTGTCTGACATCCAGAATGCTACCACGTCAGAATTATACAATTCTGAAAGATTCTGGGATCTAGAATCAATGGACGGCTGAGTTCCAGAATGTCAGGGTGGCAAAATTCTAGAATCCTTGCGTGTCTGAACTCGAGAGTCATTCAATGTCCACATTCCAGAACTCTGGATGTCTGAATTATAGAAGTACCAAATGTCTGCATTCTAGAATCGGAATGTGGCGGAATTCTAGAATGCACAGCACGGCGGAATTCTAAAGTCCTAAAATGCCTGCTGTCCGGAAGTTAAGGTGTCTGACATCAAGAATGCTACCAAGTCATAATTATACCATTCTGAAAGATTATGGAATCTAGAATCAATGGACGGCTGAGTTCCAGAATGTCAGGGTTTCCAAACTCTAGAATCCTTGCGTGTCTGAACTCGAGAGTCATTCAAAGTCCACATTCCAGAACTCTGGATGTCTGAATTATAGAAGCACCAAATGTCTGCATTCTAGAATCAGAATGTGGCGGAATTCTAGAATGCACAGCACGGCGGAATTCTAAAATCCTAAAATGCCTACTAGCCGAAAGTTAAGGTGTCTGATGACCAGAATGTTACTAAGTCAGCATTCTACCGTTCTGAGAGATTCTGGGTTCTAGATTCTGTGGACGGCAGAGTTCTGGAATGTCAGGGTGTTCAAACTCTAGAATCCTTCAGTGTTTGAACTCGAGAGTCATTCAATTTCCATATTCCGGGTCACAGGGTGACTGAATTCCAGAAGCACCAAATGTCTGCATTCTAGAATCGGAATGTGGCGGAATTCTAGAATGCACAACACGGCGGAATTCGAAAGTCCTAAAATGCCTGCTATCCGGAAGTTTAGGTGTCTGACATCCAGAATGCTACCACGTCAGAATTATACCATTCTGAAAGATTCTGGGATCTAGAATCAATGGACGGCTGAGTTCCAGAATGTCAGGGTGGCAAAACTCTAGAATCCTGGCGTGTCTGAACTCGAGAGTCATTCAATGTCCACATTCCAGAACTCTGGATGTCTGAAATATAGAAGCACCAAATGTCTGCATTCTAGAATCGGAATGTGGCGGAATTCTAGAATGCACAGCACGGCGGAATTCTAAAGTCCTAAAATGCCTGCTATCCGGAAGTTAAGGTGTCTGACATCCAGAATGCTACCACGTCAGAATTATACCATTCTGAAAGATTCTGGGATCTAGAATCAATGGACGGCTGAGTTCCAGAATGCAAGGGTGGCAAAACTCTAGAATCCTTGCATGTCTGAACTCGAGAGTCATTCAATATCCACATTCCAGGACTCTGGATGTCTGAAATATAGAAGCACCAAATGTCTGCATTCTAGAATCGGAATGTGGCGGAATTCTAGAATGCACAGCACGGCAGAATTCTGAAGTCCTAAAATGCCTGATATTCGGAAGTTAAGGAGTCTGACATCCAGAATGTTACTAGGTCAGCATTCTACCGTTCTGAGAGATTCTGGGTTCTAGAATCAATGGACGGCAGAGTTCTGGAATGTCAGGGTGTCAAAACTCTAGAATCCTTCCGTGTCTGAACTCGTGAGTCATTCAATGTCCACATTCCGGATCACAGGGTGTCTGAATTCCAGAAGCACCAAATGTCTGCATTCTAGAATCGGAATGTGGCGGAATTCTAGAATGCACTGCACGTCAGAATTCTGAAGTCCTAAAATGCCTGATATACGGAAGCTAAGGAGTCTGACATCCAGAATGTTACTAGGTCAGCATTCTACCGTTCTGAGAGATTCTGGGTTCTAGAATCAGTGGACGGCAGAGTTCTGGAATGTCAGGGTGTTCAAACTCTAGAATCCTTCAGTGTTTGAACTCGAGAGTCATTCAATTTCCATATTCCGGGTCACAGGGTGACTGAATTCCAGAAGCACCAAATGTCTGCATTCTAGAATCGGAATGTGGCGGAATTCTAGAATGCACAGCACGGCGGAATTCGAAAGTCCTAAAATGCCTGCTATCCGGAAGTTAAGGTGTCTGACATCCAGCATGCTACCACGTCAGAATTATACCATTCTGAAACATTCTGGGATCTAGAATCAATGGACGGCTGAGTTCCAGAATGTCAGGGTGGCAAAACTCTAGAATCCTGGCGTGTCTGAACTCGAGAGTCATTCAATGTCCACATTCCAGAACTCTGGATGTCTGAAATATAGAAGCACCAATTGTCTGCATTCTAGAATCGGAATGTGGCGGAATTCTAGAATGCACAGCACGGCGGAATTCTAAAGTCCTAAAATGCCTGCTATCCGGAAGTTAAGGTGTCTGACATCCAGAATGCTACCACGTCAGAATTATACCATTCTGAAAGATTCTGGGATCTAGAATCAATGAACGGCTGAGTTCCAGAATGTCAGGGTGGCAAAATTCTAGAATCCTTGTGTGTCTGAACTCGAGAGTCATTCAATGTCCACATTCCAGAACTCTGGATGTCTGAATTATAGAAGCACCAAATGTCTGCATTCTAGAATCGGAATGTGGCGGAATTCTAGAATGGACAGCACGGCGGAATTCTAAAGTCCTAAAATGCCTGCTATCCGGAAGTTCAGGAGTCTGACATCAAGAATGCTACCAAGTCAGAATTATAACATTCTGAAAGATTCAGGTATCTAGAATCAATGGACGACTGAGTTCCAGAATGTCAGGGTGGCAAAAATCTAGAATCCTGGCGTGTCTGAACTCGAGAGTCATTCAATGTCCACATTCCAGAACTCTGGATGTCTGAAATATAGAAGCACCAATTGTCTGCATTCTAGAATCGGAATGTGGCGGAATTCTTGAATGCACAGCACGGCGTAATTTTAAAGTCCTAAAATGCCTGCTATACGGAAGTCAAGGTGTCTGACATCCAGAATGTTACTAAGTCAGCATTCTACCGTTCTGAGATTCTGGGTTCTAGAATCAATGGATGGCAGAGTTCTGGAATGTCAGGGTGTTCAAACTCAAGATTGCTTGCGTGTCTGAACTCGAGAGTCATTCAATGTCCACATTCTGCATCACAGGGTGTCTGAATTCCAGAAGCACCAAATGTCTGCATTCTAGAATCGGAATGTGGCACAATTCTAGAATGCACAGCACGGCGGAATTCGAAAGTCCTAAAATGCCTGCTATCCGGAAGTTAAGGTGTCTGACATCCAGAATGCTACCACGTCAGAATTATACCATTCTGAAAGATTCTGGGATCTAGAATCAATGGACGGCTGAGTTCCAGAATGTCAGGGTTTCCAAACTCTAGAATCCTTGCATGTCTGAACTCGAGAGTCATTCAATATCCACATTCCAGGACTCTGGATGTCTGAAATATAGAAGCACCAAATGTCTGCATTCTAGAATCGGAATGTGGTAGAATTCTAGAATGCACAGCACGACAGAATTCTAAAGTCCTAAAATGCCTGGTATTCGGACGTTAAGGTGTCTGACATCAAGAATGTTACTAGGTCAGCATTCTACCGTTCTGAGAGATTCTGGGTTCTAGAATCAATGGACGGCAGAGTTCTGGAATGTCAGGGTGTCCAAACTCTAGAATCCTTCCGTGTCTGAACTCGTGAGTCATTCAATGTCCACATTCCGGATCAAAGGGTGTCTGAATTCCAGAAGCACCAAATGTCTGCATTGTAGAATCGGAATGTGGCGGAATTCTAGAATGCACAGCACGGCGGAATTCGAAAGTCCTAAAATGCCTGCTATCGGGAAGTTAAGGTGTCTGACATCCAGAATGCTACCACGTCAGAATTATACCATTCTGAAAGATTCTGGGATCTAGAATCAATGGACGGCTGAGTTCCAGAATGTCAGGGTGTCAAAACTCTAGAATCCTTGCGTGTCTGAACTCGAGAGTCATTCAATGCCCACATTCCAGAACTCTGGATGTCTGAATTATAGAAGCACCAAATGTCTGCATTCTAGAATCGGAATGTGGCGGAATTCTAGAATGCACAGCAAGGCGGAATTCTAAAATGCTAAAATGCCTGCTATCCGGAAGTTAAGGTGTCTGACATCAAGAATGCTACCAAGTCAGAATTATACCATTCTGAAAGATTCTGGGATCTAGAATCAATGGACGGCTGAGTTCCAGAATTTCAGGGTGGGAAAACTCTAGAATCCTTGCGTGTCTGAACTCGAGAGTCATTCAATGTCCACATTCCAGAACTCTGGATGTCTGTATTATAGAACCACCAAATGTCTGCATTGTAGAATCGGAATGTGGCGGAATTCTAGAATGCACAGCACGGCGGAATTCTAAAGTCCTAAAATGCCTGCTATACGGACGTTAAGGTGTCTGACATCCAGAATGTTACTAGGACAGCATTCTACCGTTCTGAGAGATTCTGGGTTCTAGAATCAATGGACGGCAGGGATCTGGCATGTCAGGGTATCCAAACTCTAGAATACTTGCGTGTCTAAACTCGAGAGTCATTCATTGTCCACATTCCGGATCACAGGGTGTCTGAATTCCAGAAGCACCAAATGTCTGCATTCTAGAATTGGAATGTGGCAGAATTCTAGAATGCACAACACGGCAGAATTCTAAAGTCCTAAAATGCCTGCTATCCGGAAGGTAAGTTGTCTGACACCCAGAATGCTACCACATCAGAATTTTACCATTCTGAAACATTCTGGGATCTAGAATCAATGGACGGGTGAGTTCCAGAATGTCAGGGTGGCAAAACTCTAGAATCCTGGCGTGTCTGAACTCGAGAGTCATTCAATGTCCACATTCCAGAACTCTGGATGTCTGAATTATAGAAGCACCAAATGTCTGCATTCTAGAATCGGAATGTGGCGGAATTCTAGAATGCACAGCACGGCGGAATTCTAAAGTCCTAAAATGCCTGCTATACGGACGTTAAGGTGTCTTACATCCAGAATGCTACCACGTCAGAATTATACCATTCTGAAACATTCTGGGATCTAGAATCAATGGACGGCTGAGTTCCAGAATGTCAGGGTGGGAAAACTCTAGAGTGCTTGCGTGTCTGAATTCGAGAGTCATTCAATGTCCACATTCCAGAACTCTGGATGTCTGAAATATACAAGCACCAAATGTCTGCATTCTAGAATCGGAATGTGGCGGAATTCTAGAATGCACAGCACGGCGGAATTTTAAAGTCCTATAATGCCTGCTATACGGAAGTCAAGGTGTCTGACATCCAGAATGTTACTAAGTCAGCATTCTACCATTCTGAGAGATTCTGGGTTCTAGAATCAATGGATGGCAGGGTTCTGGAATGTCAGGGTGTTCAAACTCAAGAACACTTGCGTGTCTGAACTCGAGAGTCATTCAATGTCCACATTCCACATCACAGGGTGTCTGAATTCCAGAAGCACCAAATGTCTGCATTCTAGAATCGGAATGTGGTAGAATTCTAGAATGCACAGCACGACAGAATTCTAAAGTCCTAAAATGCCTGGTATTCGGAAGTTAAGGTGTCTGACATCCAGAATGTTACTAGGTCAGCATTCTACCGTTCTGAGAGATTCTGGGTTCTAGAATCAATGGACAGCAGAGTTCTGGAATGTCAGTGTGTCCAAACTCTAGAATCCTTCCGTGTCTGAACTCGTGAGTCATTCAATGTCCACATTCCGGATCACAGGGTGTCTGAATTCCAGAAGCACCAAATGTCTGCATTGTAGAATCGGAATGTGGCGGAATTCTAGAATGCACAGCACGGCGGAATTCGAAATTCCTAAAATGCCTGCTATCGGGAAGTTAAGGTGTCTGACATCCAGAATGCTACCACGTCAGAATTATACCATTCTGAAAGATTCTGGGATCTAGAATCAATGGACGGCTGAGTTCCAGAATGTCAGGGTGGCAAAACTCTAGAATCCTTGCGTGTCTGAACTCGAGAGTCATTCAATGTCCACATTCCAGAACTCTGGATGTCTGAATTATAGAAGCACCAAATGTCTGCATTCTAGAATCGGAATGTGGCGGAATTCTAGAATGCACAGCACGGCGGAATTCTAAAGTCCTAAAATGCCTACTAGCCGAAAGTTAAGGTGTCTGATGACCAGAATGATACTAGGTCAGCATTCTACCGTTCTGAGAGATTCTGGGTTCTAGAATCAATGGACGGCAGAGTTCTGGAATGTCAGGGTTTCCAAACTCTAGAATCGTTCCGTGTCTGAACTCGTGAGTCATTCAATGTCCACATTCCGGATCACAGGGTGTCTGAATTCCAGAAGCACCAAATATCTGCATTCTAGAATCGGAATGTGGCGGAATTCTAGAATGCACAGCACGGCGGAATTCGAAAGTCCTAAAATGCCTGCTATTGGGAAGTTAAGGTGTTTGACATCCAGAATGCTACCACGTCAGAATTATACCATTCTGAAAGATTCTGGGATCTAGAATCAATGGAAGGCTGAGTTCCAGAATGTCAGGGTGTCAAAACTCTAGAATCCTTGCGTGTCTGAACTCGAGAGTCATTCAATGTCCGCATTCCAGAACTCTGGATGTCTGAATTATAGAAGCACCAAATGTCTGCATTCTAGAATCGGAATGTGGCGGAATTCTAGAATGCACAGCACGGCGGAATTCTAAAGTCCTAAAATGCCTGCTATCCGGAAGTTAAGGTGTCTGACATCCAGAATGCTACCAAGTCAGAATTATAACATTCTGAAAGATTCTGGGATCTAGAATCAATGGACGGCTGAGTTACAGAATGTCAGGGTGGCAAATCTCTAGAATCCTTGCGTGTCTGAACTCGAGAGTCATTCAATGTCCACATTCCGTAACTCTGGATGTCTGAATTATAGAAGCACCAAATGTCTGCATTCTAGAATCGGAATGTGGCGGAATTCTAGAATGCACAGCACGGCGGAATTCTAAAGTCCTAAAATGCCTACTAGCCGAAAGTTAAGGTGTCTGATGACCAGTATGTTACTAGGTCAGCATTCTACCGTTCTGAGAGATTCTGGGTTCTAGAATCAATGGACGGCAGAGATCTTGAATGTCAGGGTGTCCAAACTCTAGAATCCTTGCGTGTCTGAACTCGAGAGTCATTCAATGTCCACATTCCGGATCACAGGGTGTCTGAATTTCAGAAGCACCAAATGTCTGCATTCTAGAATCGGAATGTGGTACAATTCTAGAATGCACAACACGGCGGAATTCTAAAGTCCTAAATTGCCTGCTATCCGGAAGTTAAGGTGTCTGACACCCAGAATGCTACCTCATCAGAATTATACCATTCTGAAACATTCTGGGATCTAGAATCAATTGACGGGTGAGTTCCAGAATGTCAGGGTGGCAAAACTCTAGAATCCTGGCGTGTCTGAACTCGAGAGTCATTCAATGTCCACATTCCAGAACTCTGGATGTCTGAATTATAGAAGCACCAAATGTCTGCATTCTAGAATCGTAATGTGGCGGAATTCCAGAATGCACAGCACGGCGGAATTCTAAAGTCCTAAAATGCCTGCTATCCGGAAGTTAAGGTGTCTGACATCCAGAATGCTACCACGTCAGAAATATACCATTCTGAAACATTCTGATATCTAGAATCAATGAACGGGTGAGTTCCAGAATGTCAGGGTGGCAAAACTCTAGAATCCTGGCGTGTCTGAACTCGAGAGTCATTCAATGTCCACATTCCAGAACACTGGATGTCTGAACTATAGAAGCACCAAATGTCTGCATTCTAGAATCGGAATGTGGCGGAATTCTAGATTGCACAGCACGGCGGAATTCTAAAGTCCTAAAATGCCAACTAGCCGAAAGTTAAGGTGTCTGATAACCGGTATGTTCCTAGGTCAGCATTCTACTGTTCTGAGAGATTCTGGGTTCTAGAATCAATGGACGGCAGAGTTCTGGAATGTCAGGATGTCAAAACTCTAGAATACTTCCGTGTCTGAACTCGTGAGTCATTCAATGTCCACATTCCGGATCACAGGGTGTCTGAATTCCAGAAGCACCAAATGTCTGCATTCTAGAATCGGAATGTGGCGGAATTCTAGAATGCACAGCACGGCAGAATTCTGAAGTCCTAAAATGCCTGATATTCGGAAGTTAAGGAGTCTGACATCCAGAATGTTACTAGGTCAGCATTCAACCGTTCTGAGAGATCCTGGGTTCTAGAATCAATGGACGGCAGAGTTCTGGAATGTCAGGGTGTCCAAACTCTAGAATCCTTCCGTGTCTGAACTCCTGAGTCATTCAATGTCCACATTCCGGATCACAGGGTGTCTGAATTCCAGAAGCACAAAATGTCTGCATTCTAGAATCGGAATGTGGCAGAATTCTAGAATGCACAGCACGGCGGAATTCGAAAGTCCTAAAATGCCTGCTATCCGGAAGTTTAGGTGTCTGACATCCAGAATGCTACCACGTCAGAATTATACCATTCTGAAAGATTCTGGTATCTAGAATCAATTGACGGCTGAGTTCCAGAATGTCAGGGTGGCAAAACTCTAGAATCCTGGCGTGTCTGAACTCGAGAGTCATTCAATGTCCACATTCCAGAACTCTGGATGTCTGAAATATAGAAGCACCAATTGTCTGCATTCTAGAATCGGAATGTGGCGGAATTCTAGAATGCACAGCACGGCGGAATTCTAAAGTCCTAAAATGCCTGCTATCCGGAAGTTAAGGTGTCTGACATCATGAATGCTACCATGTCAGAGTTATACCATTCTGAAAGATTCTGGGATCTAGAATCAATGGACGGCTGAGTTCCAGAATGTCAGGGTGGCAAAATTCTAGAATCCTTGTGTGTCTGCACTCGAGAGTCATTCAATGTCCACATTCCAGAACTCTGGATGTCTGAATTATAGAAGCACCAAATGTCTGCATTCTAGAATCGGAATGTGGCGGAATTCTAGAATGCACAGCACGGCGGAATTCTAAAGTCCCTAAAATGCCTGCTATCCGGAAGTTAAGGAGTCTGACATCAAGAATGCTACCAAGTCAGAATTATAACATTCTGAAAGATTCTGGGATCTAGAATCAATGGACGGCTGAGTTCCAGAATGCAAGGGTGGCAAAACTCTAGAATCCTGGCGTGTCTGAACTCGAGAGTCATTCAATGTCCACATTCCAGAACTCTGGATGTCTGAAATATAGAAGCACCAATTGTCTGCATTCTAGTATCGGAATGTGGCGGAATTCTTGAATGAACAGCACGGCGGAATTTTAAAGTCCTAAAATGCCTGCCATACGGAAGTCAAGGTTTCTGACATCCAGAATGTTACTAAGTCAGCATTCTACCGTTCTGAGATTCTGGGTTCTAGAATCAATGGATGGCAGAGTTCTGGAATGTCAGGGTGTTCAAACTCATGATTACTTGCGTGTCTGAACTCGAGAGTCATTCAATGTCCACATTCCGCATCACAGGGTGTCTGAATCCCAGAAGCACCAAATGTCTGCATTCTAGAATCGGAATGTGGCAGAATTCTAGAATGCACAGCACGGCGGAATTCGAAAGTCCTAAAATGCCTGCTATCCGGAAGTTAAGGTGTCTGACATCCAGAATGCTACCACGTCAGAATTATACCATTCTGAAAGATTCTGGGACCTAGAATCAATGGACGGCTGAGTTCCAGAATGTCAGGGTTTCCAAACTCTAGAATCCTTGCATGTCTGAACTCGAGAGTCATTCAATATCCACATTCCAGGACTCTGGATGTCTGAAATATAGAAGCACCAAATGTCTGCATTCTAGAATCGGAATGTGGTAGAATTCTAGAATGCACAGCACGACAGAATTCTAAAGTCCTAAAATGCCTTGTATTCGGAAGTTAAGGTGTCTGACATCCAGAATGTTACTAGGTCAGCATTCTACCGTTCTGAGAGATTCTGGGTTCTAGAATCAATGGACAGCAGAGTTCTGGAATGTCAGGGTGTCCAAACTCTAGAATCCTTCCGTGTCTGAACTCGTGAGTCATTCAATGTCCACATTCCGGATCACAGGGTGTCTGAATTCCAGAAGCACCAAATGTCTGCATTGTAGAATCGGAATGTGGCGGAATTCTAGAATGCACAGCACGGCGGAATTCGAAAGTCCTAAAATGCCTACTAGCCGAAAGTTAAGGTGTCTGATGACCAGAATGTTACTAGGTCAGCATTCTACCGTTCTGAGAGATTCTGGGTTCTAGAATCAATGGTCGGCAGAGTTCCGGAATGTCAGGGTGTCCAAACTCTAGAATCCTTCAGTGTTTGAACTCGAGAGTCATTCAATTTCCATATTCCGGGTCACAGGGTGACTGAATTCCAGAGGCACCAAATGTCTGCATTCTAGAATCGGAATGTGGCAGAATTCTAGAATGCACAGCACGGCGGAATTCGAAAGTCCTAAAATGACTGCTATCCGGAAGTTAAGGTGTCTGACATCCAGAATGCTACCACGTCAGAATTATACCATTCTGAAAGATTCTGGGATCAAGAATCAATGGACGGCTGAGTTCCAGAATGTCAGGGTGGCAAAACTCAAGAATCCTGGCGTGTCTGAACTCGAGAGTCATTCAATGTCCACATTCCAGAACTCTGGATGTCTGAAATATAGAAGCACCAAATGTCTGCATTCTAGAATCGGAATGCGGCGGAATTCTAGAATGCACAGCACGGCGGAATTTTAAAGTCCTATAATGCCTGCTATACGGAAGTCAATGTGTCTGACATCCAGAATGTTACTAAGTCAGCATTCTACCGTTCTGAGAGATTCTGGGTTCTAGAATCAATGGACGGCAGGGTTCTGGAATGTCATGGTGTCCAAACTCTAGAATCATTCAGTGTTGGAACTCGAATGTTATTCAATTTCCATATTCCACGTCACAGGGTGACTGAATTCCAGAAGCACCAAATGTCTGCATTCTAGAATCGGAATGTGGCGGAATTCTAGAATGCACAGCACGGCGGAATTCGAAAGTCCTAAAATGCCTGCTATCCGGAAGTTAAGGTGTCTGACATCAAGAATGCTACCAAGTCAGATTTATACCATTCTGAAAGATTCTGGGATCTAGAATCAATGGACGGCTGAGTTCCAGAATGTCAGGGTGGCAAAATTCTAGTATACTTGTGTGTCTGAACTCGAGAGTCATTCAATGTCCACATTCCAGAACACTGGATGTCTGAATTATAGAAGCTCCAAATGTCTGCATTCTAGAATCGGAATGTGGCGGAATTCTAGAATGCACAGCACGGCGGAATTCTAAAGTCCTAAAACGCCTGCTATCCGGAAGTTAAGGAGTCTGACATCAAGAATGCTACCAAGTCAGAATTATAACATTCTGAAAGATTCTGGGATCTAGAATCAATGGACGGCTGAGTTCCAGAATGTCAGGGTGGCAAAATTCTAGAATCCTTGTGTGTCTGAACTCGAGAGTCATTTAATGTCCACATTACAGAACTCTGGATGTCTGAATTATAGAAGCACCAAATGTCTGCATTCTAGAATCGGAATGTGGCGGAATTCTAGAATGCACAGCACAGCGGAATTTTAATGTCCTAAAATGCCTGCTATACGGAAGTCAAGGTGTCTGACATCCAGAATGTTACTAAGTCAGCATTCTACCGTTCTGAGAGATTCTGGGTTCTAGAATCAAGGGATGGCAGAGTTCTGGAATGTCAGGGTGTTCAAACTCAAGAATCCTTGAGTGTCTGAACTCGAGAGTCATTCAATGTCCACATTCCGCATCACAGGGTGTCTGAATTCCAGAAGCACCAAATGTCTGCATTCTAGAATCGGAATGTGGCAGAATTCTAGAATGCACAGCACGGCGGAATTCGAAAGTCCTAAAATGCCTGCTATCCGGAAGTTAAGGTGTCTGACATCCAGAATGCTACCACGTCAGAATTATACCATTCTGAAAGATTCTGGGATCTAGAATCAATGGACGGCTGAGTTCCAGAATGTCAGGGTTTCCAAACTCTAGAATCCTTGCATGTCTGAACTCGAGAGTCATTCAATATCCACATTCCAGGAGTCTGGATGTCTGAAATATAGAAACACCAAATGTCTGCATTCTAGAATCGGAATGTGGTAGAATTCTAGAATGCACAGCACGACAGAATTCTAAAGTCCTAAAATGCCTGCTATTCGGAAGTTAAGGTGTCTGACATCCAGAATGTTACTAGGTCAGCATTCTACCGTTCTGAGAGATTCTGGGTTCTAGAATCAATGGACGGCAGAGTTCTGGAATGTCAGGGTGTCCAAACTCTAGAATCATTCAGTGTTTGAACTCGAATGTTATTCAATTTCCATATTCCGCGTCACAGGGTGACTGAATACCAGAAGCACCAAATGTCTGCATTCTAGAATCGGAATGTGGCGGAATTCTAGAATGCACAGCACGGCGGAATTCGAAAGTCCTAAAATGCCTGCTATCCGGAAGTTAAGGTGTCTGACATCCAGAATGCTACCACGTCAGAATTATACCATTCTGAAACATTCTGGGATCTAGAATCAATGGACGGCTGACTTCCAGAATGTCAGGGTGGCAAAATTCTAGAATCCTGGCGTGTCTGAACTCGAGAGTCATTCAATGTCCACATTCCATAACTCTGGATGTCTGAATTATAGAAGCACCAAATGTCTGCATTCTAGAATCGGAATGTGGCGGAATTCTAGAATGCACAGCACGGCGGAATTCTAAAGTCCTAAAATGCCTGCTATCCGGAAGTTAAGGTGTCTGACAACAAGAATGCTACCACGTCAGAATTATACCATTCTGAAACATTCTGGGATCTAGAGTCAATGGACGGCTGAGTTCCAGAATGTCAGGGTGGCAAAACGCTAGAATCCTTGCGTGTCTGAACTCGAGAGTCATTCAATGTCCACATTCCGGATCACAGGGTGTCTGAATTCCAGAAGCACCAAATGTCTGCATTCTAGAATCGGAATGTGGCGGAATTCTAGAATGCACAACACGGCGGAATTCTAAAGTCCTAAATTGCCTGCTATCCGGAAGTTAAGGTGTCTGACACCCAGAATGCTACCACATCAGAATTATACCATTCTGAATCATTCTGGGATCTAGAATCAATGGACGGCTGAGTTCCAGAATGTCAGGGTGGCAAAACTCTAGAATCCTGGCGTGTCTGAACTCGAGAGTCATTCAATGTCCACATTCCAGAACTCTGGATGTCTGAATTATAGAAGCACCAAATGTCTGCATTCTAGATTCGGAATGTGGCGGAATTCCAGAATGCACAGCACGGCGGAATTCTAAAGTCCTAAAATGCCTGCTATCCGGAAGTTAAGGTGTCTGACATCCAGAATGCTACCACGTCAGAAATATACCATTCTGAAACATTCTGGGATCTAGAATCAATGGACGGGTGAGTTCCAGAATGTCAGGGTGGCAAAACTCTAGAATCCTGGCGTGTCTGAACTCGAGAGTCATTCAATGTCCACATTCCAGAACTCTGGATGTCTGAATTATAGAAGCACCAAATGTCTGCATTCTAGAATCGGAATGTGGCGGAATTCTAGAATGCACAGCACGGCGGAATTCTAAACTCCTAAAATGCCTGCTATCCGGAAGTTAAGGTGTCTGACATCAAGAATGCTACCAAGTCAGAATTATACCATTCTGAAAGATTCTGGGATCTAGAATCAATAGACGGCTGAGTTCCAGAATATCAGGGTGGCAAAATTCTAGAATACTTGTGTGTCTGAACTCGAGAGTCGTTCAATGTCCACATTCCAGAACACTGGATGTCTGAACTATAGAAGCACCAAATGTCTGCATTCTAGAATCGGAATGTGGCGGAATTTTAGATTGCACAGCACGGCGGAATTCTAAAGTCCTAAAATGCCAACTAGCCGAAAGTTAAGGTGTCTGATAACCGGTATGTTCCTAGGTCAGCATTCTACTGTTCTGAGAGATTCTGGGTTCTAGAATCAATGGACGGCAGAGTTCTGGAATGTCAGGATGTCAAAACTCTAGAATACTTCCGTGTCTGAACTCGTGAGTCATTCAATGTCCACATTCCGGATCACAGGGTGTCTGAATTCCAGAAGCACCAAATGTCTGCATTCTAGAATCAGAATGTGGCGGAATTCTAGAATGCACAGCACGGCGGAATTCTAAAGTCCTAAAATGCCTACTAGCCAAAAGTTAAGGTGTCTGATGACCAGAATGTTACTAAGTCAGCATTCTACCGTTCTGAGAGATTCTGTGTTCTAGATTCTGTGGATGGCAGAGTTCTGGAATGTCAGGGTGTTCAAACTCTAGAATCCTTCAGTGTTTGAACTCGAGAGTCATTCAATTTCCATATTCCGGGTCACAGGGTGACTGAATTCCAGAAGCACCAAATGTCTGCATTCTAGAATCGGAATGTGGCGGAATTCTAGAATGCACAGCACGGCGGAATTCGAAAGTCCTAAAATGCCTGCTATCCGGAAGTTTAGGTGTCTGACATCCAGAATGCTACCACGTCAGAATTATACCATTCTGAAAGATTCTGGGATCTAGAATCAATGGACGGCTGAGTTCCAGAATGTCAGGGTGGCAAAACTCTAGAATCCTGGCGTGTCTGAACTCGAGAGTCATTCAATGTCCACATTCCAGAACTCTGGATGTCTGAAATATAGAAGCACCAATTGTCTGCATTCTAGAATCGGAATGTGGCGGAATTCTAGAATGCACAGCACGGCGGAATTCTAAAGTCCTAAAATGCCTGCTATCCGGAAGTTAAGGTGTCTGACATCATGAATGCTACCAAGTCAGAATTATACCATTCTGAAAGATTCTGGGATCTAGAATCAATGGACGGCTGAGTTCCAGAATGTCAGGGTGGCAAAATTCTAGAATCCTTGTGTGTCTGCACTCGAGAGTCATTCAATGTCCACATTCCAGAACTCTGGATGTCTGAATTATAGAAGCACCAAATGTCTGCATTCTAGAATCGGAATGTTGCGGAATTCTAGAATGCACAGCACGGCGGAATTCTAAAGTCCCTAAAATGCCTGCTATCCGGAAGTTAAGGTGTCTGACATCAAGAATGCTACCAAGTCAGAATTATAACATTCTGAAAGATTCTGGGATCTAGAATCAATGGACGGCTGAGTTCCAGAATGCAAGGGTGGCAAAACTCTAGAATCCTGGTGTGTCTGAACTCGAGAGTCATTCAATGTCCACATTCCAGAACTCTGGATGTCTGAAATATAGAAGCACCAATTGTCTGCATTCTAGAATCGGAATGTGGCGGAATTCTTGAATGAACAGCACGGCGGAATTTTAAAGTCCTAAAATGCCTGCCATACGGAAGTCAAGGTTTCTGACATCCAGAATGTTACTAAGTCAGCATTCTACCGTTCTGAGATTCTGGGTTCTAGAATCAATGGATGGCAGAGTTCTGGAATGTCAGGGTGTTCAAACTCATGATTACTTGCGTGTCTGAACTCGAGAGTCATTCAATGTCCACATTCCGCATCACAGGCTGTCTGAATCCCAGAAGCACCAAATGTCTGCATTCTAGAATCGGAATGTGGCAGAATTCTAGAATGCACAGCACGGCGGAATTCGAAAGTCCTAAAATGCCTGCTATCCGGAAGTTAAGGTGTCTGACATACAGAATGATACCACGTCAGAATTATACCATTCTGAAAGATTCTGGGACCAAGAATCAATGGACGGCTGAGTTCCAGAATGTCAGGGTTTCCAAACTCTAGAATCCTTGCATGTCTGAACTCGAGAGTCATTCAATATCCACATTCCAGGACTCTGGATGTCTAAAATATAGAAGCACCAAATGTCTGCATTCTAGAATCGGAATGTGGTAGAATTCTAGAATGCACAGCACGACAGAATTCTAAAGTCCTAAAATGCCTGGTATTCGGAAGTTAAGGTGTCTGACATCCAGAATGTTACTAGGTCAGCATTCTACCGTTCTGAGAGACTCTGGGTTCTAGAATCAATGGACAGCAGAGTTCTGGAATGTCAGGGTGTCCAAACTCTAGAATCCTTCCGTGTCTGAACTCGTGAGTCATTCAATGTCCACATTCCGGATCACAGGGTGTCTGAATTCCAGAAGCACCAAATGTCTGCATTGTAGAATCGGAATGTGGCGGAATTCTAGAATGCACAGCACGGCGGAATTCGAAAGTCCTAAAATGCCTACTAGCCGAAAGTTAAGGTGTCTGATGACCAGAATGTTACTAGGTCAGCATTCTACCGTTCTGAGAGATTCTGGGTTCTAGAATCAATGGTCGGCAGAGTTCCGGAATGTCAGGGTGTCCAAACTCTAGAATCCTTCAGTGTTTGAACTCGAGAGTCATTCAATTTCCATATTCCGGGTCACAGGGTGACTGAATTCCAGAGGCACCAAATGTCTGCATTCTAGAATCGGAATGTGGCAGAATTCTAGAATGCACAGCACGGCGGAATTCGAAAGTCCTAAAATGACTGCTATCCGGAAGTTAGGGTGTCTGACATCCAGAATGCTACCACGTCAGAATTATACCATTCTGAAAGATTCTGGGATCTAGAATCAATGGACGGCTGAGTTCCAGAATGTCAGGGTGTCAAAACTTTAGAATCCTTGCGTGTCTGAACTCGAGAGTCATTCAATATCCACATTCCAGGAGTCTGGATGTCTGAAATATAGAAACACCAAATGTCTGCATTCTAGAATCGGAATGTGGCAGAATTCTAGAATGCACTGCACGACAGAATTCTAAAGTCCTAAAATGCCTGCTATTCGGAAGTTAAGGTGTCTGACATCCAGAATGTTACTAGGTCAGCATTCTACCGTTCTGAGAGATTCTGTGTTCTAGAATCAATGGACGGCAGAGTTCTGGAATGTCAGGGTGTCCAAACTCTAGAATCATTCAGTGTTTGAACTCGAATGTTATTCAATTTCCATATTCCGCGTCACAGGGTGACTGAATACCAGAAGCACCAAATGTCTGCATTCTAGAATCGGAATGTGGCGGAATTCTAGAATGCACAGCACGGCGGAATTCGAAAGTCCTAAAATGCCTGCTATCCGGAAGTTAAGGTGTCTGACATCCAGAATGCTACCACGTCAGAATTATACCATTCTGAAACATTCTGGGATCTAGAATCAATGGACGGCTGAGTTCCAGAATGTCAGGGTGGCAAAATTCTAGAATCCTGGCGTGTCTGAACTCGAGAGTCATTCAATGTCCACATTCCATAACTCTGGATGTCTGAATTATAGAAGCACCAAATGTCTGCATTCTAGAATCGGAATGTGGCGGAATTCTAGAATGCACAGCACGGCGGAATTCTAAAGTCCTAAAATGCCTGCTATCCGGAAGTTAAGGTGTCTGACATCAAGAATGCTACCACGTCAGAATTATACCATTCTGAAACATTCTGGGATCTAGAGTCAATGGACGGCTGAGTTCCAGAATGTCAGGGTGGCAAAACGCTAGAATCCTTGCGTGTCTGAACTCGAGAGTCATTCAATGTCCGCATTCCGGATCACAGGGTGTCTGAATTCCAGAAGCACCAAATGTCTGCATTCTAGAATCGGAATGTGGTACAATTCTAGAATGCACAACACGGCGGAATTCTAAAGTCCTAAATTGCCTGCTATCCGGAAGTTAAGGTGTCTGACACCCAGAATGCTACCACATCAGAATTATACCATTCTGAAACATTCTGGGATCTAGAATCAATGGACGGGTGAGTTCCAGAATGTCAGGGTGGCAAAACTCTAGAATCCTGGCGTGTCTGAACTCGAGAGTCATTCAATGTCCACATTCCAGAACTCTGGATGTCTGAATTATAGAAGCACCAAATGTCTGCATTCTAGAATCGGAATGTGGCGGAATTCTAGAATGCACAGCACGGCGGAATTCTGAAGTCCTAAAATGCCTGCTATCCGGAAGTTAAGGTGTCTGACATCCAGAATGCTACCACGTCAGAAATATACCATTCTGAAACATTCTGGGATCTAGAATCAATGGACGGGTGAGTTCCAGAATGTCAGGGTGGCAAAACTCTAGAATCCTGGCGTGTCTGAACTCGAGAGTCATTCAATGTCCACATTCCAGAACTCTGGATGTCTGAATTATAGAAGCACCAAATGTCTGCATTCTAGAATCGGAATGTGGCGGAATTCTAGAATGCACAGCACGGCGGAATTCTAAACTCCTAAAATGCCTGCTATCCGGAAGTTAAGGTGTCTGACATCAAGAATGCTACCAAGTCAGAATTATACCATTCTGAAAGATTCTGGGATCTAGAATCAATAGACGGCTGAGTTCCAGAATGTCAGGGTGGCAAAATTCTAGAATACTTGTGTGTCTGAACTCGAGAGTCATTCAATGTCCACATTCCAGAACACTGGATGTCTGAACTATAGAAGCACCAAATGTCTGCATTCTAGAATCGGAATGTGGCGGAATTCTAGATTGCACAGCACGGCGGAATTCTAAAGTCCTAAAATGCCAACTAGCCGAAAGTTAAGGTGTCTGATAACCGGTATGTTCCTAGGTCAGCATTCTACTGTTCTGAGAGATTCTGGGTTCTAGAATCAATGGACGGCAGAGTTCTGGAATGTCAGGGTGTCAAAACTCTAGAATACTTCCGTGTCTGAACTCGTGAGTCATTCAATGTCCACATTCCGGATCACAGGGTGTCTGAATTCCAGAAGCACCAAATGTCTGCATTCTAGAATCGGAATGTGGCGGAATTCTAGAATGCACAGCACGGCAGAATTCTGAAGTCCTAAAATGCCTGATATTCGGATGCTAAGGAGTCTGACATCCAGAATGTTACTAGGTCAGCATTCAACCGTTCTGAGAGATCCTGGGTTCTAGAATCAATGGACGGCAGAGTTCTGGAATGTCAGGGTGTCCAAACTCTAGAATCCTTCCGTGTCTGAACTCCTGAGTCATTCAATGTCCACATTCCGGATCACAGGGTGTCTGAATTCCAGAAGCACAAAATGTCTGCATTCTAGAAGCGGAATGTGGCGGAATTCTAGAATGCACAGCACGGCGGAATTCTAAAGTCCTAAAATGCCTGCTATCGGGAAGTTAAGGTGTCTGACATCCAGAATGCTACCACGTCAGAATTATACCATTCTGAAAGATTCTGGGATCTAGAATCAATGGACGGCTGAGTTCCAGAATGTCAGGGTGGCAAAATTCTAGAATCCTTGCGTGTCTGACCTCGAGAGTCATTCAATGTCCACATTGCAGAACTCTGGATGTCTGAATTATAGAAGCACCAAATGTCTGCATTCTAGAATCGGAATGTGGCGGAATTCTAGAATGCACAGCACGGCGGATTTCTAAAATCCTAAAATGCCTGCTATCCGGAAGTTAAAGTGTCTGACATCAAGAATGCTACCAAGTCAGAATTATACCATTCTGAAAGATTCTGGGATCTAGAATCAATGGACGGCTGAGTTCCAGAAGGTCAGGGTGGCAAAACTCTAGAATCCTTGCGTGTCTGAACTCGAGAGTCATTCAATGTCCACATTCCAGAACTCTGGATGTCTGAATTATAGAAGCACCAAATGTCTGCATTCTAGAATCGGAATGTGGCTGAATTCTAGAATGGACAGCACGGCGGAATTCGAAAGTCCTAAAATGCCTGCTATCCGGAAGTTAAGGTGTCTGACATCAAGAATGCTACCAAGTCAGAATTATACCATTCTGAAAGATTATGGAATCTAGAATCAATGGACGGCTGAGTTCCAGAATGTCAGGGTTTCCAAACTCTAGAATCCTTGCGTGTCTGAACTCGAGAGTCATTCAAAGTCCACATTCCAGAACTCTGGATGTCTGAATTATAGAAGCACCAAATGTCTGCATTCTAGAATCAGAATGTGGCGGAATTCTAGAATGCACAGCACGGCGGAATTCTAAAGTCCTAAAATGCCTACTAGCCGAAAGTTAAGGTGTCTGATGACCAGAATGTTACTAAGTCAGCATTCTACCGTTCTGAGTGATTCTGGGTTCTAGATTCTGTGGACGGCAGAGTTCTGGAATGTCAGGGTGTTCAAACTCTAGAATCCTTCAGTGTTTGAACTCGAGAGTCATTCAATTTCCATATTCCGGGTCACAGGGTGACTGAATTCCAGAAGCACCAAATGTCTGCATTCTAGAATCGGAATGTGGCGGAATTCTAGAATGCACAGCACGGCGGAATTCGAAAGTCCTAAAATGCCTGCTATCCGGAAGTTTAGGTGTCTGACATCCAGAATGCTACCACGTCAGATTTATACCATTCTGAAAGATTCTGGGATCTAGAATCAATGGACGGCTGAGTTCCAGAATGTCAGGGTGGCAAAATTCTAGTATACTTGTGTGTCTGAACTCGAGAGACATTCAATGTCCACATTCCAGAACACTGGATGTCTGAATTATAGAAGCACCAAATGTCTGCATTCTAGAATCGGAATGTGGCGGAATTCTAGAATGCACAGCACGGCGGAATACTAAAGTCCTAAAACGCCTGCTATCCGGAAGTTAAGGAGTCTGACATCAAGAATGCTACCAAGTCAGAATTATAACATTCTGAAAGATTCTGGGATCTAGAATCAATGGACGGCTGAGTTCCAGAATGTCAGGGTGGCAAAATTCTAGAATCCTTGTGTGTCTGAACTCGAGAGTCATTTAATGTCCACATTCCAGAACTCTGGATGTCTGAATTATAGAACCACCAAATGTCTGCATTCTAGAATCGGAATGTGACGGAATTCTAGAATGCACAGCAAGGCGGAATTCTAAAATCCTAAAATGCCTGCTATCCGGAAGTTAAGGTGTCTGACATCAAGAATGCTACCAAGTCAGAATTATACCATTCTGAAAGATTCTGGGATCTAGAATCAATGGACGGCTCAGTTCCAGAATATCAGGGTGGCAAAACTCTAGAATCCTGGCGTGTCTGAACTCGAGAGTCATTCAATGTCCACATTCCATAACTCTGGATGTCTGAATTATAGAAGCACCAAATGTCTGCATTCTAGAATCGGAATGTGGCGGAATTCTAGAATGCACAGCACGGCGGAATTGTAACGTCCTAAAATGCCAACTAGCCGAAAGTTAAGGTGTCTGATAACCGGTATGTTCCTAGGTCAGCATTCTACCGTTCTGGGAGATTCTGGGTTCTAGAATAAATGGACGGCAGAGATCTGGAATGTCAGGGTGTCCAAACTCTGGAATCCTTGCATGTCTGAACTCGAGAGTCATTCAATGTCCACATTCCGGATCACAGGGTGTCTGAATTCCAGAAGCACCAAATGTCTGCATTCTAGAATCGGAATGTGGTAGAATTCTAGAATGCACAGCACGGTAGAATTCTAAAGTCCTAAAATGCCTGCTATCCGGAAGTTAAGGTGTCTGACATCCAGAGTGGTGCCACATCAGAATTATACCATTCTGAAACATTCTGGGATCTAGAATCAATGGACGGGTGAGTTCCAGAATGTCAGGGTGGCAAAACTCTAGAATCCTGGCATGTCTGAACTCGAGAGTCATTCAATGTCCACATTCCAGAACACTGGATGTCTGAATTATAGAAGCACCAAATGTCTGCATTCTAGATTCGGAATGTGGCGGAATTCTAGAATGCACAGCACGGCGGAATTCTAAAGTCCTAAAATGCCTGCTATCCGGAAGTTAAGGTGTCTGACATCCAGAATGCTACCACGTCAGAATTATACCATTCTGAAAGATTCTGGAATCTTGAATCAATGGACGGCTGAGTTCCAGAATGCAAGGGTGGCAAAACTCTAGAAACCTTGCATGTCTGAACTCGAGAGTCATTCAATATCCACTTTCCAGGACTCTGGATGTCTGAAATATAGAAGCACCAAATGTCTGCATTCTAGAATCGGAATGTGGCGGAATTCTAGAATGCACAGCACGGCAGAATTCTGAAGTCCTAAAATGCCTGATATTCGGAAGTTAAGGAGTCTGACATCCAGAATGTTACTATGTCAGCATTCTACCGTTCTGAGAGATTCTGGGTTCTAGAATCAATGGACGGCAGAGTTCTGGAATGTCAGGGTGTCAAAACTCTAGAATCCTTCCGTGTCTGAACTCGTGAGTCATTCAATGTCCACATTCCGGATCACAGGGTGTCTGAATTCCAGAAGCACCAAATGTCTGCATTCTAGAATCGGAATGTGGCGGAATTCTAGAATGCACTGCACGTCAGAATTCTGAAGTCCTAAAATGCCTGATATACGGAAGCTAAGGAGTCTGACATCCAGAATGTTACTAGGTCAGCATTCTACCGTTCTGAGAGATTCTGGGTTCTAGAATCAGTGGACGGCAGAGTTCTGGAATGTCAGGGTGTTCAAACTCTAGAATCCTTCAGTGTTTGAACTCGAGAGTCATTCAATTTCCATATTCCGGGTCACAGGGTGACTGAATTCCAGAAGCACCAAATGTCTGCATTCTAGAATCGGAATGTGGCGGAATTCTAGAATGCACAGCACGGCGGAATTCGAAAGTCCTAAAATGCCTGCTATCCGGAAGTTAAGGTGTCTGACATCCAGCATGCTACCACGTCAGAATTATACCATTCTGAAACATTCTGGGATCTAGAATCAATGGACGGCTGAGTTCCAGAATGTCAGGGTGGCAAAACTCTAGAATCCTGGCGTGTCTGAACTCGAGAGTCATTCAATGTCCACATTCCAGAACTCTGGATGTCTGAAATATAGAAGCACCAATTGTCTGCATTCTAGAATCGGAATGTGGCGGAATTCTAGAATGCACAGCACGGCGGAATTCTAAAGTCCTAAAATGCCTGCTATCCGGAAGTTAAGGTGTCTGACATCGAGAATGCTACCACGTCAGAATTATACCATTCTGAAAGATTCTGGGATCTAGAATCAATGGACGGCTGAGTTCCAGAATGTCAGGGTGGCAAAATTCTAGAATCCTTGTGTGTCTGAACTCGAGAGTCATTCAATGTCCACATTCCAGAACTCTGGATGTCTGAATTATAGAAGCACCAAATGTCTGCATTCTAGAATCGGAATGTGGCGGAATTCTAGAATGGACAGCACGGCGGAATTCTAAAGTCCTAAAATGCCTGCTATCCGGAAGTTAAGGAGTCTGACATCAAGAATGCTACCAAGTCAGAATTATAACATTCTGAAAGATTCTGGGATCTAGAATCAATGGACGGCTGAGTTCCAGAATGTCAGGGTGGCAAAACTCTAGAATCCTGGCGTGTCTGAACTCGAGAGTCATTCAATGTCCACATTCCAGAACTCTGGATGTCTGAAATATAGAAGCACCAATTGTCTGCATTCTAGAATCGGAATGTGGCGGAATTCTTGAATGCACAGCACGGCGGAATTTTAAAGTCCTAAAATGCCTGCTATACGGAAGTCAAGGTGTCTGACATCCAGAATGTTACTAAGTCAGCATTCTACAGTTCTGAGATTCTGGGTTCTAGAATCAATGGATGGCAGAGTTCTGGAATGTCAGGGTGTTCAAACTCAAGATTGCTTGCGTGTCTGAACTCGAGAGTCATTCAATTTCCACATTCTGCATCACAGGGTGTCTGAATTCCAGAAGCACCAAATGTCTGCATTCTAGAATCGGAATGTGGCAGAATTCTAGAATGCACAGCACGGCGGAATTCGAAAGTCCTAAAATGCCTGCTATCCGGAAGTTAAGGTGTCTGACATCCAGAATGCTACCACGTCAGAATTATACCATTCTGAAAGATTCTGGGATCTAGAATCAATGGACGGCTGAGTTCCAGAATGTCAGGGTTTCCAAACTCTAGAATCCTTGCATGTCTGAACTCGAGAGTCATTCAATATCCACATTCCAGGACTCTGGATGTCTGAAATATAGAAGCACCAAATGTCTGCATTCTAGAATCGGAATGTGGTAGAATTCTAGAATGCACAGCACGACAGAATTCTAAAGTCCTAAAATGCCTGGTATTCGGACGTTAAGGTGTCTGACATCAAGAATGTTACTAGGTCAGCATTCTACCGTTCTGAGAGATTCTGTGTTCTAGAATCAATGGACGGCAGAGTTCTGGAATGTCAGGGTGTCCAAACTCTAGAATCCTTCCGTGTCTGAACTCGTGAGTCATTCAATGTCCACATTCCGGATCAAAGGGTGTCTGAATTCCAGAAGCACCAAATGTCTGCATTGTAGAATCGGAATGTGGCGGAATTCTAGAATGCACAGCACGGCGGAATTCGAAAGTCCTAAAATGCCTGCTATCGGGAAGTTAAGGTGTCTGACATCCAGAATGCTACCACGTCAGAATTATACCACTCTGAAAGATTCTGGGATCTAGAATCAATGGACGGCTGAGTTCCAGAATGTCAGGGTGTCAAAACTCTAGAATCCTTGCGTGTCTGAACTCGAGAGTCATTCAATGCCCACATTCCAGAACTCTGGATGTCTGAATTATAGAAGCACCAAATGTCTGCATTCTAGAATCGGAATGTGGCGGAATTCTAGAATGCACAGCAAGGCGGAATTCTAAAATGCTAAAATGCCTGCTATCCGGAAGTTAAGGTGTCTGACATCAAGAATGCTACCAAGTCAGAATTACACCATTCTGAAAGATTCTGGGATCTAGAATCAATGGACGGCTGAGTTCCAGAATGTCAGGGTGGCAAAACTCTAGAATCCTTGCGTGTCTGAACTCGAGAGTCATTCAATGTCCACATTCCAGAACTCTGGATGTCTGAATTATAGAAGCACCAAATGTCTGCATTCTAGAATCGGAATGTGGCGGAATTCTAGAATGCACAGCACGGCGGATTTCTAAAGTCTTAAATGCCTGCTATCCGGAAGTTAAGGTGTCTGACATCAAGAATGCTACCAAGTCAGAATTATACCATTCTGAAAGATTCTGGGATCTAGAATCAATGGACGGCTGAGTTCCAGAATGTCAGGGTGGGAAACTCTAGAATCCTTGCGTGTCTGAACTCGAGAGTCATTCAATGTCCACATTCCAGAACTCTGGATGTCTGTATTATAGAACCACCAAATGTCTGCATTCTAGAATCGGAATGTGGCGGAATTCTAGAATGCACAGCACGGCGGAATTCTAAAGTCCTAAAATGCCTGCTCTCCGGAAGTTAAGGTGTCTGACATCCAGAATGTTACTAGGACAGCATTCTACCGTTCTGAGAGATTCTGGGTTCTAGAATCAATGGACGGCAGAGATCTGGCATGTCAGGTTATCCAAACTCTAGAATACTTGCGTGTCTAAACTCGAGAGTCATTCAATGTCCACATTCCGGATCACAGGGTGTCTGAATTCCAGAAGCACCAAATGTCTGCATTCTAGAATTGGAATGTGGTAGAATTCTAGAATGCACAACACGGCGGAATTCTAAAGTCCTAAAATGCCTGCTATCCGGAAGGTAAGGTGTCTGACACCCAGAATGCTACCACATCAGAATTTTACCATTCTGAAACATTCTGGGATCTAGAATCAATGGACGGGTGAGTTCCAGAATGTCAGGGTGGCAAAACTCTAGAATCCTGGCGTGTCTGAACTCGAGAGTCATTCAATGTCCACATTCCAGAACTCTGGATGTCTGAATTATAGAAGCACCAAATGTCTGCATTCTAGAATCGGAATGTGGCGGAATTCTAGAATGCACAGCACGGCGGAATTCTAAAGTCCTAAAATGCCTGCTATCCGGAAGTTAAGGTGTCTTACATCCAGAATGCTACCACGTCAGAATTATACCATTCTGAAACATTCTGGGATCTAGAATCAATGGACGGCTGAGTTCCAGAATGTCAGGGTGGCAAAACTCTAGAGTGCTTGCGTGTCTGAATTCGAGAGTCATTCAATGTCCACATTCCAGAACTCTGGATGTCTGAAATATACAAGCACCAAATGTCTGCATTCTAGAATCGGAATGTGGCGGAATTCTAGAATGCACAGCACGGCGGAATTTTAAAGTCCTATAATGCCTGCTATACGGAAGTCAAGGTGTCTGACATCCAGAATGTTACTAAGTCAGCATTCTACCATTCTGAGAGATTCTGGGTTCTAGAATCAATGGATGGCAGGGTTCTGGAATGTCAGGGTGTTCAAACTCAAGAACACTTGCGTGTCTGAACTCGAGAGTCATTCAATGTCCGCATTCCACATCACAGGGTGTCTGAATTCCAGAAGCACCAAATGTCTGCATTCTAGAATCGGAATGTGGCGGAATTCTAGAATGCACAGCATGGCGGAATTCGAAAGTCCTAAAATGCCTGCTATCCGGAAGTTAAGGTGTCTGACATCCAGAATGCTACCACGTCAGAATTATACCATTCTGAAAGATTCTGGGATCTAGAATCAATGGACGGCTGAGTTCCAGAATGTCAGGGTTTCCAAACTCTAGAATCCTTGCTTGTCTGAACTCGAGAGTCATTCAATATCCACATTCCAGGACTCTGGATGTCTGAAATATAGAAGCACCAAATGTCTGCATTCTAGAATCGGAATGTGGTAGAATTCTAGAATGCACAGCACGACAGAATTCTAAAGTCCTAAAATGCCTGCTATTCGGAAGTTAAGGTGTCTGACATCCAGAATGTTACTAGGTCAGCATTCTACCGTTCTGAGAGATTCTGGGTTCTAGAATCAATGGACGGCAGAGTGCTGGAATGTCAGGGTGTCCAAACTCTAGAATCGTTCCGTGTCTGAACTCGTGAGTCATTCAATGTCCACATTCCGGATCACAGGGTGTCTGAATTCCAGAAGCACCAAATGTCTGCATTCTAGAATCGGAATGTGTCGGAATTCTAGAATGCACAGCACGGCGGAATTCGAAAGTCCTAAAATGCCTGCTATTGGGAAGTTAAGGTGTCTGACATCCAGAATGCTACCACGTCAGAATTATACCATTCTGAAAGATTCTGGGATCTAGAATCAATGGAAGGCTGAGTTCCAGAATGTCAGGGTGTCAAAACTCTAGAATCCTTGCGTGTCTGAACTCGAGAGTCATTCAATGTCCGCATTCCAGAACTCTGGATGTCTGAATTATAGAAGCACCAAATGTCTGCATTCTAGAATCGGAATGTGTCGGAATTCTAGAATGCACAGCAAGGCGGAATTCAAAAATCCTAAAATGCCTGCTATCCGGAAGTTAAGGTGTCCAACATCAAGAATGCTACCAAGTCAGAATTATACCATTCTGAAAGATTCTGGGATCTAGAATCAATGGATGGCTGAGTTCCAGAATGTCAGGGTGGGAAAACTCTAGAATCCTTGCGTGTCTGAACTCGAGAGTCATTCAATGTCCACATTCCAGAACTCTGGATGTCTGAATTATAGAAGCACCAAATGTCTGCATTCTAGAATCGGAATATGGCGGAATTCTAGAATGCACAGCACGGCGGAATTCTAAAGTCCTAAAATGCCTGCTATCCGGAAGTTAATGTGTCTGACATCAAGAATGCTACCAAGTCAGAATTATACCATACTGAAGATTCTGGGATCTAGAATCAATGGACGGCTGAGTTCCAGAATGTCAGGGTGGCAAAATTCTAGAATCCTTGCGTGTCTGAACTCGAGAGTCATTCAATGTCCACATTCCAGAACTCTGGATGTCTGAATTATAGAAGCACCAAATGTCTGCATTCTAGAATCGGAATGTGGCGGAATTCTAGAATGCACAGCACGGCGGAATTCGAAAGTCCTAAAATGCCTGCTATCCGGAAGTTAAGGTGTCTGACATCAAGAATGCTACCAAGTCAGAATTATAACATTCTGTAAGATTCTGGGATCCAGAATCAATGGACGGCTGAGTTACAGAATGTCAGGGTGGCAAATCTCTAGAATCCTTGCGTGTCTGAACTCGAGAGTCATTCAATGTCCACATTCCGTAACTCTGGATGTCTGAATTATAGAAGCAGGAAATGTCTGCATTCTAGAATCGGAATGTGGCGGAATTCTAGAATGCACAGCACGGCGGAATTCTAAAGTCCTAAAATGCCTACTAGCCGAAAGTTAAGGTGTCTGCTGACCAGTATGTTACTAGGTCAGCATTCTACCGTTCTGAGAGATTCTGGGTTCTAGAATCAATGGACGGCAGAGATCTTGAATGTCAGGGTGTACAAACTCTAGAATCCTTGCGTGTCTGAACTCGAGAGTCATTCAATGTCCACATTCCGGATCACTGGGTGTCTGAATTCCAGAAGCACCAAATGTCTGCATTCTAGAATCGGAATGTGGTACAATTCTAGAATGCACAACACGGCGGAATTCTAAAGTCCTAAATTGCCTGCTATCCGGAAGTTAAGGTGTCTGACACCCAGAATGCTACCACATCAGAATTATACCATTCTGAAACATTCTGGGATCTAGAATCAATGGACGGGTGAGTTCCAGAATGTCAGGGTGGCAAAACTCTAGAATCCTGGCGTGTCTGAACTCGAGAGTCATTCAATGTCCACATTCCAGAACTCTGGATGTCTGAATTATAGAAGCACCAAATGTCTGCATACTAGAATCGTAATGTGGCGGAATTCCAGAATGCACAGCACGGCGGAATTCTAAAGTCCTAAAATGCCTGCTATCCGGAAGTTAAGGTGTCTGACACCCAGAATGCTACCACATCAGAATTATACCATTCTGAAAAATTCTGGGATCTAGAATCAATGGACGGGTGAGTTCCAGAATGTCAGGGTGGCAAAACTCTAGAATCCTGGCGTGTCTGAACTCGAGAGTCATTCAATGTCCACATTCCAGAACTCTGGATGTCTGAATTATAGAAGCACCAAATGTCTGCATTCTAGAATCGGAATGTGGCGGAATTCTAGAATGCACAGCACGGCGGAATTCTAAACTCCTAAAATGCCTGCTATCCGGAAGTTAAGGTGTCTGACATCAAAAATGCTACCACGTCAGAATTATACCATTCTGAAAGATTCTGGGATCTAGAATCAATAGACGGCTGAGTTCCAGAATGTCAGGGTGGCAAAATTCTAGAATACTTGTGTGTCTGAACTCGAGAGTCATTCAATGTCCACATTCCAGAACACTGGATGTCTGAATTATAGAAGCACCAAATGTCTGCATTCTAGAATCGGAATGTGGCGGAATTCTAGATTGCACAGCACGGCGGAATTCTAAAGTCCTAAAATGCCAACTAGCCGAAAGTTAAGGTGTCTGATAACCGGTATGTTCCTAGGTCAGCATTCTACTGTTCTGAGAGATTCTGGGTTCTAGAATCAATGGACGGCAGAGTTCTGGAATGTCAGGATGTCAAAACTCTAGAATACTTCCGTGTCTGAACTCGTGAGTCATTCAATGTCCACATTCCGGATCACAGGGTGTCTGAATTCCAGAAGCACCAAATGTCTGCATTCTAGAATCGGAATGTGGCGGACTTCTAGAATGCACAGCACGGCAGAATTCTGAAGTCCTAAAATGCCTGATATTCGGAAGCTAAGGAGTCTGACATCCAGAATGTTACTAGGTCAGCATTCAACCGCTCTGAGAGATCCTGGGTTCTAGAATCAATGGACGGCAGAGTTCTGGAATGTCAGGGTGTCCAAACTCTAGAATCCTTCCGTGTCTGAACTCCTGAGTCATTCAATGTCCACATTCCGGATCACAGGGTGTCTGAATTCCAGAAGCACAAAATGTCTGCATTCTAGAAGCGGAATGTGGCGGAATTCTAGAATGCACAGCACGGCGGAATTCTAAAGTCCTAAAATGCCTGCTATCGGGAAGTTAAGGTGTCTGACATCCAGAATGCTACCACGTCAGAATTATACCATTCTGAAAGATTCTGGGATCTAGAATCAATGGACGGCTGAGTTCCAGAATGTCAGGGTGGCAAAATTCTAGAATCCTTGCGTGTCTGAACTCGAGAGTCATTCAATGTCCACATTCCAGAACTCTGGATGTCTGAATTATAGAAGCACCAAATGTCTGCATTCTAGAATCGGAATGTGGCGGAATTCTAGAATGCACAGCACGGCGGATTTCTAAAATCCTAAAATGCCTGCTATCCGGAAGTTAAGGTGTCTGACATGAAGAATGCTACCAAGTCAGAATTATACCATTCTGAAAGATTCTGGGATCTAGAATCAATGGACGGCTGAGTTCCAGAATGTCAGGGTGGCAAAACTCTAGAATCCTTGCGTGTCTGAACTCGAGAGTCATTCAATGTCCACATTCCAGAACTCTGGATGTCTGAATTATAGAAGCACCAAATGTCTGCATTCTAGAATCGGAATGTGGCTGAATTCTAGAATGCAAGCACGGCGGAATTCTAAAGTCCTAAAATGCCTGCTATCCGGAAGTTAAGGTGTCTGACAACAAGAATGCTACCAAGTCAGAATTATACCATTCTGAAAGATTATGGAATCTAGAATCAATGGACGGCTGAGTTCCAGAATGTCAGGGTTTCCAAACTCTAGAATCCTTGCGTGTCTGAACTCGAGAGTCATTCAATGTCCACATTCCAGAACTCTGGATGTCTGAATTATAGAAGCACCAAATGTCTGCATTCTAGAATCAGAATGTGGCGGAATTCTAGAATGCACAGCACGGCGGAATTCTAAAGTCCTAAAATGCCTACTAGCCGAAAGTTAAGGTGTCTGATGACCAGAATGTTACTAGGTCAGCATTCTACCGTTCTGAGAGATTCTGGGTTCTAGAATCAGTTGACGGCAGAGTTCTGGAATGTCAGGGTGTTCAAACTCTAGAATCCTTCAGTGTTTGAACTCGAGAGTCATTCAATTTCCATATTCCGGGTCACAGGGTGACTGAATTCCAGAAGCACCAAATGTCTGCATTCTAGAATCGGAATGTGGCGGAATTCTAGAATGCACAGCACGGCGGAATTCGAAAGTCCTAAAATGCCTGCTATCCGGAAGTTAAGGTGTCTGACATCCAGCATGCTACCACGTCAGAATTATACCATTCTGAAACATTCTGGGATCTAGAATCAATGGACGGCTGATTTCCAGAATGTCAGGGTTTCCAAACTCTAGAATCCTTGCATGTCTGAACTCGAGAGTCATTCAATATCCACATTCCAGGACTCTGGATGTCTGAAATATAGAAGCACCAAATGTCTGCATTCTAGAATCGGAATGTGGTAGAATTCTAGAATGCACAGCACGACAGAATTCTAAAGTCCTAAAATGCCTGCTATTCGGAAGTTAAGGTGTCTGACATCTAGAATGTTACTAGGTCAGCATTCTACCGTTCTGAGAGATTCTGGGTTCTAGAATCAATGGACGGCAGAGTTCTGGAATGTCAGGGTGTCCAAACTCTAGAATCCTTCCGTGTCTGAACTCGTGAGTCATTCAATGTCCACATTCCGGATCACAGGGTGTCTGAATTCCAGAAGCACCAAATGTCTGCATTGTAGAATCGGAATTTGGCGGAATTCTAGAAAGCACAGCACGGCGGAATTCGAAAGTCCTAAAATGCCTGCTATCGGGAAGTTAAGGTGTCTGACATCCAGAATGCTACCACGTCAGAATTATACCATTCTGAAAGATTGTCGGATCTAGAATCAAAGGACGGCTGAGTTCCAGAATGTCAGGGTGTCAAAACTCTATAATCCTTGCGTGTCTGAACTCGAGAGTCATTCAATGCTCACATTCCAGAACTCTGGATGTCTGAATTATAGAAGCACCAAATGTCTGCATTCTAGAATCGGAATGTGGCGGAATTCTAGAATGCACAGCAAGGCGAAATTCTAAAATCCTAAAATGCCTGCTATCCGGAAGTTAAGGTGTCTGACATCAAGAATGCTACCAAGTCAGAATTATACCATTCTGAAAGATTCTGGGATCTAGAATCAATGGACGGCTGAGTTCCAGAATGTCAGTGTGGCAAAACTCTAGAATCCTTGTGTGTCTGAACTCGAGAGTCATTCAATGTCCACATTCCAGAACTCTGGATGTCTGAAATATAGAAGCACCAAATGTCTGCATTCTAGAATCGGAATGTGGCGGAATTCTAGAATGCACAGCGCGGCAGAATTCTGAAGTCCTAAAATGCCTTATATTCGGAAATTAAGGAGTCTGACATCCAGAATGTTACTAGGTCAGCATTCTACCGTTCTGAGAGATGCTGGGTTCCAGAATCAATGGATGGCAGAGTTCTGGAATCTCAGGGTGTCCAAACTCTAGAATCCTTCCGTGTCTGAACTCGTGAGTCATTCAATGTCCACATTCCGGATCACAGGGTGACGGAATTCCAGAAGCACCAAATGTCTGCATTCTAGAATCGGAATGTGGCGGAATTCTAGAATGCACAGCACGGCGGAATTCTAAAGTCCTAAAATGACTGCTATCCGGAAGTTAAGGTGTCTGACATCCAGAATGCTACCGCGTCAGAATTATACCATTCTGAAAGATTCTGGGATCTAGAATCAATGGACGGCTGAGTTCCAGAATGTCAGGGTGGCAAAACTCTAGAATCCTTGCGTGTCTGAACTCGAGAGTCATTCAATGTCCACATTCCAGAACTCTGGATGTCTGTATTATAGAAGCACCAAATGTCTGCATTCTAGAATCGTAATGTGGTTGAATTCTAGAATGCATAGCTCGGCGGAATTCTAAAGTCCTAAAATGCCTGCTCTCCGGAAGTTAAGGTGTCTGACATCCAGAATGTTACTAGGACAGCATTCTACCGTTCTGAGAGATTCTGGGTTCAAGAATCAATGGACGGCAGAGATCTGGCATGTCAGGGTATCCAAACTCTAGAATACTTGCGTGTCTGAACTCGAAAGTCATTCAATGTGCACATTCCTAATCACAGGGTGTCTGAATTCCAGAAGCACCAAATGTCTGCATTCTAGAATTGGAATGTGGTAGAATTCTAGAATGCACAACACGGCGGAATTCTAAAGTCCTAAAATGCCTGCTATCCGGAAGTTAAGGTGTCTGACACCCAGAATGCTACCACATCAGAATTATACCATTCTGAAACATTCTGGGATCTAGAATCAATGGACGGGTGAGTTCCAGAATGTCAAGTTGGCAAAACACTAGAATCCTGGCGTGTCTGAACTCTTGAGTCATTCAATGTCCACATTCCAGAACTCTGGATGTCTGAATTATAGAAGCACCAAATGTCTGCATTCTAGAATCGGAATGTGGCGGAATTCTAGAATGCACAACACGGCGGAATTCTAAAGTCCTAAATTGCCTGCTATCCGGAAGTTAAGGTGTCTGACATCCAGAATGCTACCACGTCAGAATTATACCATTCTGAAACATTCTGGGATCTAGGATCAATGGACGGCTGAGTTCCAGAATGTCAGGGTGGCAAAACTCTAGAATCCTTGCGTGTCTGAACTCGAGAGTCATTCAATGTCCACATTCCAGAACTCTGGATGTCTGAATTATAGAAGCACCAAATGTCTGCATTCTAGAATCGGAATGTGGCGGAATTCTAGAATGCACAGCAAGGCGGAATTCTGAAGTCCTAAAATGCCTACTAGCCGAAAGTTAAGGTGTCTGATGACCAGAATGTTACTAGGTCAGCATTCTAACGTTCTGAGAGATTCTGGGTTCTAGAATCAATGAACGGCAGAGTTCCGGAATGTCACGGTGTCCAAACTCTAGAATCCTTCAGTGTTTGAACTCGAGAGTCATTCAATTTCCATATTCCGGTTCACAGGGTGACTGAATTCCAGAAGCACCAAATGTCTGCATTCTAGAATCGGAATGTGGCGGAATTCTAGAATGCACAGCACGGCGGAATTCGAAAGTCCTAAAATGCCTGCTATCCGGAAGTTAAGGTGTCTGACATCCAGAATGCTACCACGTCAGAATTATACCATTCTGAAAGATTCTGGGATCTAGAATCAATGGACGGCTGAGTTCCAGAATGTCAGGGTGGCAAAACTCTAGAATCCTTGCGTGTCTGAACTCGAGAGTCATTCAATGTCCACATTCCAGAACTCTGGATGTCTGTATTATAGAAGCACCAAATGTCTGCATTCTAGAATCGTAATGTGGCGGAATTCTAGAATGCACAGCACGGCGGAATTCTAAAGTCCTAAAATGCCTGCTCTCCGGAAGTTAAGGTGTGTGACATCCAGAATGTTACTAGGACAGCATTCTACCGTTCTGAGAGATTCTGGGTTTTAGAATCAATGGACGGCTGAGTTCCAGAATGTCAGGGTTTCCAAACTCTAGAATCCTTGCATGTCTGAACTCGAGAGTCATTCAATATCCACATTACAGGACTATGGATGTCTGAAATATAGAAGCACCAAATGTCTGCATTCTAGAATCGGAATGTGGTAGAATTCTAGAATGCACAGCACGACAGAATTCTAAAGTCCTAAAATGCCTGCTATTCGGAAGTTAAGGTGTCTGACATCCAGAATGTTACTAGGTCAGCATTCTACCGTTCTGAGAGATTCTGGGTTCTAGAATCAATGGACGGCAGAGTTCTGGAATGTCAGGGTGTCCAAAGTCTAGAATCGTTCCGTGTTTGAACTCGTGAGTCATTCAATGTCCACATTCCGGATCACAGGGTGTCTGAATTCCAGAAGAACCAAATGTCTGCATTCTAGAATCGGAATGTGGCGGAATTCTAGAATGCACAGCACGGTGGAATTCGAAAGTCCTAAAATGCCTGCTATTGGGAAAATAAGGTGTCTGACATCCAGAATGCTACCACGTCAGAATTATACCATTCTGAAAGATTCTGGGATCTAGAATCAATGGAAGGCTGAGTTCCAGAATGTCAGGGTGTCAAAACTCCAGAATTCTTGCGTGTCTGAACTCGAGAGTCACTCAATGTCCGCATTCCAGAACTCTGGATGTCTGAATTATAGAAGCAAAAAATGTCTGCATTCTAGAATCGGAATGTGGCGGAATTCTAGAATGCACAGCAAGGCGGATTTCAAAAATCCTAAAATGCCTGCTATCCGGAAGTTAAGGTGTCCAACATCAAGAATGCTACCAAGTCAGAATTATACCATTCTGAAAGATTCTGGGATCTAGAATCGATGGATGGCTGAGTTCCAGAATGTCAGGGTGGGAAAACTCTAGAATCCTTGCGTGTCTGAACTCGAGAGTCATTCAATGTCCACATTCCAGAACTCTGGATGTCTGAATTATAGAAGCACCAAATGTCTGCATTCTAGAATCGGAATGTGGCGGAATTCTAGAATGCACAGCACGGCGCAATTCTAAAGTCCTAAAATGCCTGCTATCCGGAAGTTAATGTGTCTGACATCAAGAATGCTACCACGTCAGAATTATACCATACTGAAAAATTCTGGGATCTAGATTCAATGGACGGCTGAGTTCCAGAATGTCAGGGTGGCAAAATTCTAGAATCCTTGCGTGTCTGAACTCGAGAGTCATTCAATGTCCACATTCCAGAACTCTGGATGTCTGAATTATAGAAGCACCAAATGTCTGCATTCTAGAATCGGAATGTGGCGGAATTCTAGAATGCACAGCACGGCGGAATTCTAAAGTCCTAAAATGCCTGCTATCCGGAAGTTAAGGTGTCTGACATCAAGAATGCTACCAAGTCAGAATTATAACATTCTGAAAGATTCTGGGATCTAGAATCAATGGACGGCTGAGTTACAGAATGTTAGGGTGGCAAATCTCTAGAATCCTTGCGTGTCTGAACTCGACAGTCATTCAATGTCCACATTCCAGAACTCTGGATGTCTGAATTATAGAAGCACCAAATGTCTGCATTCTAGAATCGGAATGTGGCAGAATTCTAGAATGCACAGTACGGCGGAATTCTAAAGTCCTAAAATGCCTACTAGCCGCAAGTTAAGGTGTCTGATGACCAGTATGTTACTAGGTCAGCATTCTACCGTTCTGAGAGATTCTGGGTTCTAGAATCAATGGACGGCAGAGATCTGGAATGTCAGGGTGTCCAAACTCTAGAATCCTTGCGTGTCTGAACTCGAGAGTCATTCAATGTCCACATTCCGGATCACAGGGTGTCTGAATTCCAGAAGCACCAAATGTCTGCATTCTAGAATCGGAATGTGGTAGAATTCTAGAATGCACAACACGGCGGAATTCTAAAGTCCTAAAATGCCTGCTATCCGGAAGTTAAGGTGTCTGACACCCAGAATGCTACCACATCAGGATTATACCATTCTGAAACATTCTGGGATCTAGAATCAATGGACGGGTGAGTTCCAGAATGTCAGGGTGGCAAAACTCTAGAATCCTGGCGTGTCTGACCTCTTGAGTCATTCAATGTCCACGTTCCAGAACTCTGGATGTCTGAATTATAGAAGCACCAAATGTCTGCATTCTAGAATCGGAATGTGGCGGAATTCTAGAATGCACAGCACGGCGGAATTCTAAAGTCCTAAATTGACTGCTATCCGGAAGTTAAGGTGTCTGACATCCAGAATGCTACCACGTCAGAATTATACCATTCTGAAACATTCTGGGATCTAGAATCAATGAACGGCTGAGTTCCAGAATGTCAGGGTGGAAAAACTCTAGAATCCTTGCGTGTCTGAACTCGAGAGTCATTCAATGTCCACATTCCAGAACTCTGGATGTCTGAATTATAGAAGCACCAAATGTCTGCATTCTAGAATCGGAATGTGGCGGAATTCTAGAATGCACAGCACGGCGGAATTCTAAAGTCCTAAAATGCCTACTAGCCGAAAGTTAGGGTGTCTGATGACCAGAATGTTACTAGGTCAGCATTCTAACGTTCTGAGAGATTCTGGGTTCTAGAATCAATCGACGGCAGAGTTCCGGAATGTCAGGGTGTCCAAACTCTAGAATCCTTCAGTGTTTGAACTCGAGAGTCATTCAATTTCCATATTCCGGTTCACAGGGTGACTGAATTCCAGAAGCACCAAATGTCTGCATTCTAGAATCGGAATGTGGCGGAATTCTAGAATGCACAGCACGGCGGAATTCGAAAGTCCTAAAATGACTGCTATCCGGAAGTTAAGGTGTCTGACATCCAGAATGCTACCACGTCAGAATTATACCATTCTGAAAGATTCTGGGATCTAGAATCAATGGACGGCTGAGTTCCAGAATGTCAGGGTGGCAAAACTCTAGAATCCTTGCGTGTCTGAACTCGAGAGTCATTCAATGTCCACATTCCAGAACTCTGGATGTCTGTATTATAGAAGCACCAAATGTCTGCATTCTAGAATCGTAATGTGGCGGAATTATAGAATGCACAGCACGGCAGAATTCTAAAGTCCTAAAATGCCTGCTCTCCGGAAGTTAAGGTGTCTGACATCCAGAATGTTACTAGGACAGCATTCTACCGTTCTGAGAGATTCTGGGTTCTAGAATCAATGGACGGCAGAGATCTGGCATGTCAGGGTATCCAAACTCTAGAATACTTGCGTGTCTGAACTCGAGAGTCATTCCATGTCCACATTCCGGATCACAGGGTGTCTGAATTCCAGAAGCACCAAATGTCTGCAATCTAGAATTGGAATGTGGTAGAATTGTAGAATGCACAACACGGCGGAATTCTAAAGTCCTAAAATGCCTGCTATTCGGAAGTTAAGGTGTCTGACACCCAGAATGCTACCACATCAGAATTATACCATTCTGAAACATTCTGGGATCTAGAATCAATGGACGGGTGAGTTCCAGAATGTCAGGGTGGCAAAACTCTAGAATCCTGGCGTGTCTGAACTCTTGAGTCATTCAATGTCCACATTCCAGATATCTGGATGTCTGAATTATAGAAGCACCAAATGTCTGCATTCTAGAATCGGAATGTGGCGGAATTCTAGAATGCACAGCACGGCGGAATTCTAAAGTCCTAAATTGCCTGCTATCCGGAAGTTAAGGTGTCTGACATCCAGAATGCTACCACGTCAGAATTATACCATTCTGAAACATTCTGGGATCTAGAATCAATGGACGGCTGAGTTCCAGAATGTAAGGGTGGCAAAACTCTAGAATCCTGGCGTGTCTGAACTCGAGAGTCATTCAATGTCCACATTCCAGAACTCAGGATGTCTCAAATATAGAAGCACCAAATATCTGCATTCTAGAATCGGAATGTGGCGGAATTCTAGAATGCACAGCACGGCGGAATTTTAAAGTCCTATAATGCCTGCTATACGGAAGTCAAGGTGTCTGACATCCAGAATGTTACTAAGTCAGCATTCTACCGTTCTGAGAGATTCTGGGTTCTAGAATCAATGGATGGCAGAGTTCTGGAATGTCAGGGTGTTCAAACTCAAGAATACTTGCGTGTCTGAACTCGAGAGTCATTCAATGTCCACATTAAACATCACAGGGTGTCTGAAATCCAGAAGCACCAAATGTCTGCATTCTAGAATCGGAATGTGGCGGAATTCTAGAATGCACAGCACGGCGGAATTCTAAAGTCCTAAAATGCCTGGTATCCGGAAGTTAAGGTGTCCGACATCAAGAATGCTACCAAGTCAGAATTATACCATTCTGAAAGATTCTGGGATCTAGAATCGATGGATGGCTGAGTTCCAAAATGTCAGGGTGGGAAAACTCTAGAATCCTTGCGTGTCTGAACTCGAGAGTCATTCAATGTCCACATTCCAGAACTCTGGATGTCTGAATTATAGAAGCACCAAATGTCTGCATTCTAGAATCGGAATGTGGCGGAATTCTAGAATGCACAGCACGGCCCAATTCTAAAGTCCTAAAATGCCTGCTATCCGGAAGTTAAGGTGTCTGACATCAAGAATGCTACCACGTCAGAATTATACCATACTGAAAGATTCTGGGATCTAGAATCAATGGACGGCTGAGTTCCAGAATGTCAGGGTGGCAAAATTCTAGTATCCTTGCGTGTCTGAACTCGAGAGTCATTCAATGTACACATTCCAGAACTCTGGATGTCTGAATTATAGAAGCACCAAATGTCTGCATTCTAGAATCGGAATGTGGCGGAATTCTAGAATGCACAGCACGGCGGAATTCTAAAGTCCTAAAATGCCTGCTATCCGGAAGTTAAGGTGTCTGACATCAAGAATGCTACCAAGTCAGAATTATAACATTCTGAAAGATTCTGGGATCTAGAATCAATGGACGGCTGAGTTACAGAATGTCAGGGTGGCAAATCTCTAGAATCCTTGCGTGTCTGAACTCGAGAGTCATTCAATGTCCACATTCCGGAACTCTGGATGTCTGAATTATAGAAGCACCAAATGTCTGCATTCTAGAATCGGAATGTGGCGGAATTCTAGAATGCACAGCACAGCGGAATTCTAAAGTCCTAAAATGCCTACTAGCCGCAAGTTAAGGTGTCTGATGACCAGTATGTTACTAGGTCAGCATTCTACCGTTCTGAGAGATTCTGGGTTCTAGAATCAATGGACGGCAGAGATCTGGAATGTCAGGGAGTCCAAACTCTAGAATCCTTGCGTGTCTGAACTCGAGAGTCATTCAATGTCCACATTCCGGATCACAGGGTGTCTGAATTCCAGAAGCACCAAATGTCTGCATTCTAGAATCGGAATGTGGTAGAATTCTAGAATGCACAACACGGCGGAATTCTAAAGTCCTAAAAGGCCTGCTATCCGGAAGTTAAGGTGTCTGACACCCAGAATGCTACCACATCAGAATTATAGCATTCTGAAACATTCTGGGATCTAGAATCAATGGACGGGTGAGTTCCAGAATGTCAGGGTGGCAAAACTCTAGAATCCTGGCGTGTCTGAACTCGAGAGTCATTCAATGTCCACATTCCAGAACTCTGGATGTCTGAATTATAGAAGCACCAAATGTCTGCATTCTAGAATCGTAATGTGGCGGAGTTCTAGAATGCACAGCACGGCGGAATTCTAAAGTCCTAAAATGCCTGCTATCCGGAAGTTAAGGTGTCTGACATCCAGAATGCTACCACGTAAGAATTATAGCATTCTGAAACATTCTGGGATCTTGAATCAATGGATGGCTGAGTTCCAGAATGTCAGGGGGCAAAACTCTAGAAACTTTGCGTGTCTGAACTCGAGAGTCATTCAATGTCCACATTCCAGAACTCTGGATGTCTGAATTATAGAAGCAAAAAATGTCTGCATTCTAGAATCGGAATGTGGCGGAATTCTAGAATGCACAGCACGGCGGAATTCTAAAGTCCTAAAATGCCTGCTATCCGGGAGTTAAGGTGTCTGACATCAAGAATGCTACCAAGTCAGAATTATACCATTCTGAAAGATTCTGGGATCTAGAATCAATGGACGGCTGAGTTCCAGAACGTCAGGGTGTCAAAACTCTAGAATCCTGGCGTGTCTGAACTCGAGAGTCATTCAATGTCCACATTCCAGAACTCTGGATGTCTGAATTATTGAAGCACCAAATGTCTGCATTCTAGAATCGGAATGTGGCGGAATTCTAGAATGCACAGTACGGCGGAATTCTAAAGTCCTAAAATGCCTGCTATCCGGAAGTTAAGGTGTCTGACAACAAGAATGCTACCAAGTCAGAATTATAACATTCTGAAAGATTCTGGGATCTAGAATCAATGGACGGCTGAGTTCCAGAATGTCAGGGTGGCAAAACTCTAGAATCCTGGCGTGTCTGAACTCGAGAGTCATTCAATGTCCACATTCCAGAACTCTGGATATCTGAAATATAGAAGCACCAAATGTCTGCTTTCTAGAATCAGAATGTGACGGAATTCTAGAATGCACAGCACAGCGGAATTTAAAGTCCTAAAATGCCTGCTATACGGAAGTCAAGGTGTCTGACATCCAGAATGTTACTAAGTCAGCATTCTACCGTTCTGAGAGATTCTGGGTTCTAGAATCAATGGATGGCAGAGTTCTGGAATGTCAGGGTATTCAAACTCAAGAATACTTCCGTGTCTGAACTCGCGAGTCATTCAATGTCCACATTCCGCATCACAGGGTGTCTGAATTTCAGAAGCATCAAATGTCTGCATTCTAGAATCGGAATGTGGCGGAATTCTAGAATGCACAGCACGGCGGAATTCGAAAGTCCTAAAATGCCTGCTATCCGGAAGTTAAGGTGTCTGACATCCAGAATGCTACCACGTCAGAATTATACCATTCTGAAAGAATCTGGGATCTAGAATCAATGGACGGCTGAGTTCCAGAATGTCAGGGTGGCAAAACTCTAGAATCCTTGCGTGTCTGAACTCGAGAGTCATTCAATATCCACATTCCAGGACTCTGGATGTCTGAAATATAGAAGCACCAAATGTCTGCATTCTAGAATCGGAATGTGGCGGAATTGTAGAATGCACAGCACGACAGAATTCTAAAGTCCTAAAATGCCTGCGATTCGGAAGTTAAGTTGTCTGACATCCAGAATGTTACTAGGTCAGCATTCTACCGTTCTGAGAGATTCTGGGTTCTAGAATCAATGGACGGCAGAGTTCTGGAATGTCAGGGTGTCCAAACTCTAGAATGTTTCCGTGTCTGAACTCGTGAGTCATTCAATGTACACATTCCAGAACTCTGGATGTCTGAATTATAGAAGCACCAAATGTCTGCATTCTAGAATCGGAATGTGGCGGAATTCTAGAATGCACAGCACGGCGGAATTCTAAAGTCCTAAAATGCCTGCTATCCGGAAGTTAAGGTGTCTGACATCAAGAATGCTACCAAGTCAGAATTATAACATTCTGAAAGATTCTGGGATCTAGAATCAATGGACGGCTGAGTTACAGAATGTCAGGGTGGCAAATCTCTAGAATCCTTGCGTGTCTGAACTCGAGAGTCATTCAATGTCCACATTCCGGAACTCTGGATGTCTGAATTATAGAAGCACCAAATGTCTGCATTCTAGAATCGGAATGGGGCGGAATTCTAGAATGCACAGCACAGCGGAATTCTAAAGTCCTAAAATGCCTACTAGCCGCAAGTTAAGGTGTCTGATGACCAGTATGTTACTAGGTCAGCATTCTACCGTTCTGAGAGATTCTGGGTTCTAGAATCAATGGACGGCAGAGATCTGGAATGTCAGGGAGTCCAAACTCTAGAATCCTTGCGTGTCTGAACTCGAGAGTCATTCAATGTCCACATTCCGGATCACAGGGTGTCTGAATTCCAGAAGCACCAAATGTCTGCATTCTAGAATCGGAATGTGGTAGAATTCTAGAATGCACAACACGGCGGAATTCTAAAGTCCTAAAAGGCCTGCTATCCGGAAGTTAAGGTGTCTGACACCCAGAATGCTACCACATCAGAATTATAGCATTCTGAAACATTCTGGGATCTAGAATCAATGGACGGGTGAGTTCCAGAATGTCAGGGTGGCAAAACTCTAGAATCCTGGCGTGTCTGAACTCGAGAGTCATTCAATGTCCACATTCCAGAACTCTGGATGTCTGAATTATAGAAGCACCAAATGTCTGCATTCTAGAATCGTAATGTGGCGGAGTTCTAGAATGCACAGCACGGCGGAATTCTAAAGTCCTAAAATGCCTGCTATCCGGAAGTTAAGGTGTCTGACATCCAGAATGCTACCACGTCAGAATTATAGCATTCTGAAACATTCTGGGATCTAGAATCAATGGACGGCTGAGTTCCAGAATGTCAGGGGGCAAAACTCTAGAAACTTTGCGTGTCTGAACTCGAGAGTCATTCAATGTCCACATTCCAGAACTCTGGATGTCTGAATTATAGAAGCAAAAAATGTCTGCATTCTAGAATCGGAATGTGGCGGAATTCTAGAATGCACAGCACGGCGGAATTCTAAAGTCCTAAAATGCCTGCTATCCGGGAGTTAAGGTGTCTGACATCAAGAATGCTACCAAGTCAGAATTATACCATTCTGAAAGATTCTGGGATCTAGAATCAATGGACGGCTGAGTTCCAGAACGTCAGGGTGTCAAAACTCTAGAATCCTGGCGTGTCTGAACTCGAGAGTCATTCAATGTCCACATTCCAGAACTCTGGATGTCTGAATTATTGAAGCACCAAATGTCTGCATTCTAGAATCGGAATGTGGTAGAATTCTAGAATGCACAACACGGCGGAATTCTAAAGTCCTAAAAGGCCTGCTATCCGGAAGTTAAGGTGTCTGACACCCAGAATGCTACCACATCAGAATTATAGCATTCTGAAACATTCTGGGATCTAGAATCAATGGACGGGTGAGTTCCAGAATGTCAGGGTGGCAAAACTCTAGAATCCTGGCGTGTCTGAACTCGAGAGTCATTCAATGTCCACATTCCAGAACTCTGGATGTCTGAATTATAGAAGCACCAAATGTCTGCATTCTAGAATCGTAATGTGGCGGAGTTCTAGAATGCACAGCACGGCGGAATTCTAAAGTCCTAAAATGCCTGCTATCCGGAAGTTAAGGTGTCTGACATCCAGAATGCTACCACGTCAGAATTATAGCATTCTGAAACATTCTGGGATCTAGAATCAATGGACGGCTGAGTTCCAGAATGTCAGGGGGCAAAACTCTAGAAACTTTGCGTGTCTGAACTCGAGAGTCATTCAATGTCCACATTCCAGAACTCTGGATGTCTGAATTATAGAAGCAAAAAATGTCTGCATTCTAGAATCGGAATGTGGCGGAATTCTAGAATGCACAGCACGGCGGAATTCTAAAGTCCTAAAATGCCTGCTATCCGGGAGTTAAGGTGTCTGACATCAAGAATGCTACCAAGTCAGAATTATACCATTCTGAAAGATTCTGGGATCTAGAATCAATGGACGGCTGAGTTCCAGAACGTCAGGGTGTCAAAACTCTAGAATCCTGGCGTGTCTGAACTCGAGAGTCATTCAATGTCCACATTCCAGAACTCTGGATGTCTGAATTATTGAAGCACCAAATGTCTGCATTCTAGAATCGGAATGTGGCGGAATTCTAGAATGCACAGTACGGCGGAATTCTAAAGTCCTAAAATGCCTGCTATCCGGAAGTTAAGGTGTCTGACAACAAGAATGCTACCAAGTCAGAATTATAACATTCTGAAAGATTCTGGGATCTAGAATCAATGGACGGCTGAGTTCCAGAATGTCAGGGTGGCAAAACTCTAGAATCCTGGCGTGTCTGAACTCGAGAGTCATTCAATGTCCACATTCCAGAACTCTGGATATCTGAAATATAGAAGCACCAAATGTCTGCTTTCTAGAATCAGAATGTGACGGAATTCTAGAATGCACAGCACAGCGGAATTTAAAGTCCTAAAATGCCTGCTATACGGAAGTCAAGGTGTCTGACATCCAGAATGTTACTAAGTCAGCATTCTACCGTTCTGAGAGATTCTGGGTTCTAGAATCAATGGATGGCAGAGTTCTGGAATGTCAGGGTATTCAAACTCAAGAATCCTTGCGTGTCTGAACTCGAGAGTCATTCAATGTCCACATTCCGCATCACAGGGTGTCTGAATTTCAGAAGCATCAAATGTCTGCATTCTAGAATCGGAATGTGGCGGAATTCTAGAATGCACAGCACGGCGGAATTCGAAAGTCCTAAAATGCCTGCTATCCGGAAGTTAAGGTGTCTGACATCCAGAATGCTACCACGTCAGAATTATACCATTCTGAAAGATTCTGGGATCTAGAATCAATGGACGGCTGAGTTCCAGAATGTCAGGGTGGCAAAACTCTAGAATCCTTGCGTGTCTGAACTCGAGAGTCATTCAATATCCACATTCCAGGACTCTGGATGTCTGAAATATAGAAGCACCAAATGTCTGCATTCTAGAATCGGAATGTGGCGGAATTGTAGAATGCACAGCACGACAGAATTCTAAAGTCCTAAAATGCCTGCGATTCGGAAGTTAAGTTGTCTGACATCCAGAATGTTACTAGGTCAGCATTCTACCGTTCTGAGAGATTCTGGGTTCTAGAATCAATGGACGGCAGAGTTCTGGAATGTCAGGGTGTCCAAACTCTAGAATGTTTCCGTGTCTGAACTCGTGAGTCATTCAATGTCCACATTCCGGATCACAGGGTGTCTGAATTCAAGAAGCACCAAATGTCTGCATTCTAGAATCGGAATGTGGCGGAATTCTAGAATGCACAGCACGGCGGAATTCTAAAGTCCTAAAATGCCTGCTATCCGGAAGTTAAGGTGTCTGACATCAAGAATGCTACCAAGTCAGAATTATACCATTCTGAAAGATTCTGGGATCTAGAATCAATGGACGGCTGAGTTCCAGAATGTCAGGGTGGCAAAACTCTAGAATCCTTGTGTGTCTGAACTCGAGAGTCATTCAATGTCCACATTCCAGAACTCTGGATGTCTGAATTATAGAAGCACCAAATGTCTGCATTCTAGAATCGGAATGTGGCGGAATTCTAGAATGCACAGCACGGCGGAATTCGAAAGCCTAAAATGCCTGCTATCGGGAAGTTAAGGTGTCTGACATCCAGAATGCTACCACGTCAGAATTATACCATTCTGAAAGATTCTGGGATCTAGAATCAATGGACGGCTGAGTTCCAGAATGTCAGGGTGGCAAAACTCTAGAATCCTTGCCTGTCTGTACTCGAGAGTCATTCAATGTCCACATTCCAGAACTCTGGATGTCTGAATTATAGAAGCACCAAATGTCTGCATTCTAGAATCGGAATGTGGCGGAATTCTAGAATGCACAGCACGGCGGAATTCTAAAGTCCTAAAATGCCTGCTATTCGGAAGTTAAGGTGTCTGACATCCAGAATGTTACTAGGTCAGCATTCTACCGTTCTGAGAGATTCTGGGTTCTAGAATCAATGGACGGCAGAGTTCTGGAATGTCAGGGTGTCCAAACTCTAGAATGTTTCCGTGTCTGAACTCGTGAGTCATTCAATGTCCACATTCCGGATCACAGGGTGTCTGAATTCAAGAAGCACCAAATGTCTGCATTCTAGAATCGGAATGTGGCGGAATTCTAGAATGCACAGCACGGCGGAATTCTAAAGTCCTAAAATACCTGCTATCCGGAAGTTAAGGTGTCTGACATCAATAATGCTACCAAGTCAGAATTATACCATTCTGAAAGATTCTGGGATCTAGAATCAATGGACGGCTGAGTTCCAGAACGTCAGGGTGGCAAAACTCTAGAATCCTTGTGTGTCTGAACTCGAGAGTCATTCAATGTCCACATTCCAGAACTCAGGATGTCTCAAATATAGAAGCACCAAATATCTGCATTCTAGAATCGGAATGTGGCGGAATTCTAGAATGCACAGCACGGCGGAATTTTAAAGTCCTATAATGCCTGCTATACGGAAGTCAAGGTGTCTGACATCCAGAATGTTACTAAGTCAGCATTCTACCGTTCTGAGAGATTCTGGGTTCTAGAATCAATGGATGGCAGAGTTCTGGAATGTCAGGGTGTTCAAACTCAAGAATACTTGCGTGTCTGAACTCGAGAGTCATTCAATGTCCACATTCCACATCACAGGGTGTCTGAAATCCAGAAGCACCAAATGTCTGCATTCTAGAATCGGAATGTGGCGGAATTCTAGAATGCACAGCACGGCGGAATTCGAAAGTCCTAAAATGCCTGCTATCCGGAAGTTAAGGTGTCTGACATCCAGAATGCTACCACGTCAGAATTATACCATTCTGAAAGATTCTGGGATCTAGAATCAATGGACGGCTGAGTTCCAGAATGTCAGGGTTTCCAAACTCTAGAATCCTTGCATGTCTGAACTCGAGAGTCATTCAATATCCACATTCCAGGACTCTGGATGTCTGAAATATAGAAGCACCAAATGTCTGCATTCTAGAATCGGAATGTGGCGGAATTCTAGAATGCACAGCGTGGCAGAATTCTGAAGTCCCAAAATGAATTGTATTTGGAAGTTAAGGAGTCTGACATCCAGAATGTTACTAGGTCAGCATTCTACCGTTCTGAGAGATGCTGGGTTCTAGAATCAATGGACGGCAGAGTTCCGGAATGTCAGGGTGTCCAAACTCTAGAATCCTTCAGTGTTTGAACTCGAGAGTCATTCTATTTCCATATTCCGGTTCACAGGGTGACTGAATTCCAGAAGCACCAAATGTCTGCATTCTAGAATCGGAATGTGGCGGAATTCTAGAATGCACAGCACGGCGGAATTCTAAAGTCCTAAAATGACTGCTATCCGGAAATTAAGGTGTCTGACATCCAGAATGCTACCACGTAAGAATTATACCATTCTGAAAGATTCTGGTCTAGAATCAATGGACGGCTGAGTTCCAGAATGTCAGGGTGGCAAAACTCTAGAATCCTTGCGTGTCTGAACTCGAGAGTCATTCAATGTCCACATTCCAGAACTCTGGATGTCTTTATTATAGAAGCACCAAATGTCTGCATTCTAGAATCGTAATGTGGCGGAATTCTAGAATGCACAGCACGGCGGATTTCTAAAGTCCTAAAATGCCTGCTCTCCGGAAGTTAAGGTGTCTGACATCCAGAATGTTACTAGGACAGCATTCTACCGTTCTGAGAGATTCTGGGATCTAGAATCAATGGACGGCAGAGATCTGGCATGTCAGGGTATCCAAACTCTAGAATACTTGCGTGTCTGAACTCGAGAGTCATTCAATGTCCACATTCCAGAACTCTGGATGTCTGAAATATAGAAGCACCAAATGTCTGCTTTCTAGAATCAGAATGTGACGGAATTCTAGAATGCACAGCACAGCGGAATTTAAAGTCCTAAAATGCCTGCTATACGGAAGTCAAGGTGTCTGACATCCAGAATGTTACTAAGTCAGCATTCTACCGTTCTGAGAGATTCTGGGTTCTAGAATCAATGGATGGCAGAGTTCTGGAATTTCAGGGTATTCAAACTGAAGAATACTTCCGTGTCTGAACTCGAGAGTCATTCAATGTCCACATTCCGCATCACAGGGTGTCTGAATTCCAGAAGCACCAAATGTCTGCATTCTAGAATCGGAATGTGGCGGAATTCTAGAATGCACAGCACGGCGGAATTCGAAAGTCCTAAAATGCCTGCTATCCGGAAGTTAAGGTGTCTGACATCCAGAATGCTACCACGTCAGAATTATACCATTCTGAAAGATTCTGGGATATAGAATCAATGGACGGCTGAGTTCCAGAATGTCAGGGTGGCAAAACTCTAGAATCCTTGCGTGTCTGAACTCGAGAGTCATTCGATATCCACATTCCAGGACTCTGGATGTCTGAAATATAGAAGCACCAAATGTCTGCATTCTAGAATCGGAATGTGGCGGAATTGTAGAATGCACAGCACGACAGAATTCTAAAGTCCTAAAATGCCTGCGATTCGGAAGTTAAGTTGTCTGACATCCAGAATGTTACTAGGTCAGCATTCTACCGTTCTGAGAGATTCTGGGTTCTAGAATCAATGGACGGCAGAGTTCTGGAGTGTCAGGGTGTCCAAACTCTAGAATGTTTCTGTGTCTGAACTCGTGAGTCATTCAATGTCCACATTCCGGATCACAGGGTGTCTGAATTCAAGAAGCACCAAATGTCTGCATTCTAGAATCGGAATGTGGCGGAATTCTAGAATGCACAGCACGGCGGAATTCTAAAGTTCTAAAATGCCTGCTATCCGGAAGTTAAGGTGTCTGACATCAAGAATGCTACCAAGTCAGAATTATACCATTCTGAAAGATTCTGGGATCTAGAATCAATGGACGGCTGAGTTCCAGAATGTCAGGGTGGCAAAACTCTAGAATCCTTGTGTGTCTGAACTCGAGAGTCATTCAATGTCCACATTCCAGAACTCTGGATGTCTGAATTATAGAAGCACCAAATGTCTGCATTCTAGAATCGGAATGTGGCGGAATTCTAGAATGCACAGCACGGCGGAATTCGAAAGCCTAAAATGCCTGCTATCGGGAAGTTAAGGTGTCTGACATCCAGAATGCTACCACGTCAGAATTATACCATTCTGAATGATTCTGGGATCTAGAATCAATGGACGGCTGAGTTCCAGAATGTCAGGGTGGCAAAACTCTAGAATCCTTGCGTGTCTGTACTCGAGAGTCATTCAATGTCCACATTCCAGAACTCTGGATGTCTGAATTATAGAAGCACCAAATGTCTGCATTCTAGAATCGGAATGTGGCGGAATTCTAGAATGCACAGCACGGCGGAATTCTAAAGTCCTAAAATGCCTGCTATTCGGAAGTTAAGGTGTCTGACATCCAGAATGTTACTAGGTCAGCATTCTACTGTTCTGAGAGATTCTGGGTTATAGAATCAATGGACGGCAGAGTTCTGGAATGTCAGGGTGTCCAAACTCTAGAATCATTCAGTGTTTGAACTCGAATGTTATTCAATTTCCATATTCCGCGTCACAGGGTGACTGAATTCCAGAAGCACCAAATGTCTGCATTCTAGAATCGGAATGTGGCGTAATTCTAGAATGCACAGCACGGCGGAATTCGAAAGTCCTAAAATGCCTGCTATCCGGAAGTTAAGGTGTCTGACATCAAGAATGCTACCAAGTCAGAATTATACCATTCTGAAAGATTCTGGGATCTAGAATCAATGGACGGCTGAGTTCCAGAATGTCAGGGTGGCAAAATTTTAGTATACTTGTGTGTCTGAACTCGAGAGTCATTCAATGTCCACATTCCAGAACACTGGATGTCTGAATTATAGAAGCACCAAATGTCTGCATTCTAGAATCGGAATGTGGCGGAATTCTAGAATGCACAGCACGGCGGAATTTTAATGTCCTAAAATGCCTGCTATACGGAAGTCAAGGTGTCTGACATCCAGAATGTTACTAAGTCAGCATTCTACCGTTCTGAGAGATTCTGGGTTCTAGAATCAATGGATGGCAGAGTTCTGGAATGTCAGCGTGTTCAAACTCAAGAATCCTTGAGTGTCTGAACTCGAGAGTCATTCAATGTCCACATTCCGCATCACAGGGTGTCTGAATTCCAGAAGCACCAAATGTCTGCATTCTAGAATCGGAATGTGGCAGAATTCTAGAATGCACAGCACGGCGGAATTCAAAAGTCCTAAAATGCCTGCTATCCGGAAGTTAAGGTGTCTGACATCCAGAATGCTACCACGTCAGAATTATACCATTCTGAAAGATTCTGGGATCTAGAATCAATGGACGGCTGAGTTCCAGAATGTCAGGGTTTCCAAACTCTAGAATCCTTGCATGTCTGAACTCGAGAGTCATTCAATAACCACATTCCAGGAGTCTGGATGTCTGAAATATAGAAACACCAAATGTCTGCATTCTAGAATCGGAATGTGGTAGAATTCTAGAATGCACAGCACGACAGAATTCTAAAGTCCTAAAATGCCTGCTATCGGGAAGTTAAGGTGTCTGACATCCAGAATGCTACCACGTCAGAATTATACAATTCTGAAAGATTCTGGGATCTAGAATCAATGGACGGCTGAGTTCCAGAATGTCAGGGTGGCAAAACTCTAGAATCCTTGCGTGTCTGAACTCGAGAGTCATTCAATGTCCACATTCCAGAACTCTGGATGTCTGAATTATAGAAGCACCAAATGTCTGTATTCTAGAATCGGAATGTGGCGGAATTCTAGAATGCACAGCACGGCGGATTTCTAAAATCCTAAAATGCCTGCTATCCGGAAGTTAAGGTGTCTGACATCAAGAATGCTACCACGTCAGAATTATACCATTCTGAAACATTCTGGGATCTAGAATCAATGGACGGCTGAGTTCCAGAATGTCAGGGTGGCAAAACTCTAGAATCCTTGCGTGTCTGAACTCGAGAGTCATTCAATGTCCACATTCCAGAACTCTGGATGTCTGAATTATAGAAGTACCAAATGTCTGCATTCTAGAATCGGAATGTGGCGGAATTCTAGAATGCACAGCACGGCGGAATTCTAAAGTCCTAAAATGCCTGCTGTCCGGAAGTTAAGGTGTCTGACATCAAGAATGCTACCAAGTCATAATTATACCATTCTGAAAGATTATGGAATCTAGAATCAATGGACGGCTGAGTTCCAGAATGTCAGGGTTTCCAAACTCTAGAATCCTTGCGTGTCTGATCTCGAGAGTCATTCAAAGTCCACATTCCAGAACTCTGGATGTCCTAATTATAGAAGCACCAAATGTCTGCATTCTAGAATCAGAATGTGGCGGAATTCTAGAATGCACAGCACGGCGGAATTCTAAAGTCCTAAAATGCCTACTAGCCGAAAGTTAAGGTGTCTGATGACCAGAATGTTACTAAGTCAGCATTCTACCGTTCTGAGAGATTGTGGGTTCTAGATTCTGTGGACGGCAGAGTTCTGGAATGTCAGGGTGTTCAAACTCTAGAATCCTTCAGTGTTTGAACTCGAGAGTCATTCAATTTCCATATTCCGGGTCACAGGGTGACTGAATTCCAGAAGCACCAAATGTCTGCATTCTAGAATCGGAATGTGGCGGAATTCTAGAATGCACAGCACGGCGGAATTCGAAAGTCCTAAAATGCCTGCTATCCGGAAGTTTAGGTGTCTGACATCCAGAATGCTACCACGTCAGAATTATACCATTCTGAAAGATTCTGGGATCTAGAATCAATGGACCGCTGAGTTCCAGAATGTCAGGGTGGCAAAACTCTAGAATCCTGGCGTGTCTGAACTCGAGAGTCATTCAATGTCCACATTCCAGAACTCTGGATGTCTGAAATATAGAAGCACCAAATGTCTGCATTCTAGAATCGTAATGTGGCGGAATTCTAGAATGCACAGCACGGCGGAATTCTAAAGTCCTACAATGCCTGCTATCTGGAAGTTAAGGTGTCTGACATCATGAATGCTACCAAGTCAGAATTATACCATTCTGAAAGATTCTGGGATCTAGAATCAATGGACGGCTGAGTTCCAGAATGTCAGGGTGGCAAAATTCTAGAATCCTTGTGTGTCTGCACTCGAGAGTCATTCAATGTCCACATTCCAGAACTCTGGATGTCTGAAATATAGAAGCACCAAATGTCTGCATTCTAGAATCGGAATGCGGCGGAATTCTAGAATGCACAGCACGGCGGAATTTTAAAGTCCTATAATGCCTGCTATACGGAAGTCAATGTGTCTGACATCCAGAATGTTACTAAGTCAGCATTCTACCGTTCTGAGAGATTCTGGGTTCTAGAATCAATGGACGGCAGAGTTCTGGAATGTCAGGGTGTCCAAACTCTAGAATCATTCAGTGTTTGAACTCGAATGTTATTCAATTTCCATATTCCGCGTCACAGGGTGACTGAATTCCAGAAGCACCAAATGTCTGCATTCTAGAATCGGAATGTGGCGTAATTCTAGAATGCACAGCACGGCGGAATTCGAATGTCCTAAAATGCCTGCTATCCGGAAGTTAAGGTGTCTGACATCAAGAATGCTACCAAGTCAGAATTATACCATTCTGAAAGATTCTGGGATCTAGAATCAATGGACGGCTGAGTTCCAGAATGTCAGGGTGGCAAAATTCTAGTATACTTGTGTGTCTGAACTCGAGAGTCATTCAATGTCCACATTCCAGAACACTGGATGTCTGAATTATAGAAGCACCAAATGTCTGCATTCTAGAATCGGAATGTGGCGGAATTCTAGAATGCACAGCACGGCGGAATTTTAATGTCCTAAAATGCCTGCTATACGGAAGTCAATGTGTCTGACATCCAGAATGTTACTAAGTCAGCATTCTACCGTTCTGAGAGATTCTGGGTTCTAGAATCAATGGATGGCAGAGTTCTGGAATGTCAGCGTGTTCAAACTCAAGAATCCTTGAGTGTCTGAACTCGAGAGTCATTCAATGTCCACATTCCGCATCACAGGGTGTCTGAATTCCAGAAGCACCAAATGTCTGCATTCTAGAATCGGAATGTGGCAGAATTCTAGAATGCACAGCACGGCGGAATTCAAAAGTCCTAAAATGCCTGCTATCCGGAAGTTAAGGTGTCTGACATCCAGAATGCTACCACGTCAGAATTATACCATTCTGAAAGATTCTGGGATCTAGAATCAATGGACGGCTGAGTTCCAGAATGTCAGCGTTTCCAAACTCTAGAATCCTTGCATGTCTGAACTCGAGAGTCATTCAATAACCACATTCCAGGAGTCTGGATGTCTGAAATATAGAAACACCAAATGTCTGCATTCTAGAATCGGAATGTGGTAGAATTCTAGAATGCACAGCACGACAGAATTCTAAAGTCCTAAAATGCCTGCTATCGGGAAGTTAAGGTGTCTGACATCCAGAATGCTACCACATCAGAATTATACAATTCTGAAAGATTCTGGGATCTAGAATCAATGGACGGCTGAGTTCCAGAATGTCAGGGTGGCAAAACTCTAGAATCCTTGCGTGTCTGAACTCGAGAGTCATTCAATGTCCACATTCCAGAACTCTGGATGTCTGAATTATAGAAGCACCAAATGTCTGTATTCTAGAATCGGAATGTGGCGGAATTCTAGAATGCACAGCACGGCGGATTTCTAAAATCCTAAAATGCCTGCTATCCGGAAGTTAAGGTGTCTGACATCAAGAATGATACCACGTCAGAATTATACCATTCTGAAACATTCTGGGATCTAGAATCAATGGACGGCTGAGTTCCAGAATGTCAGGGTGGCAAAACTCTAGAATCCTTGCGTGTCTGAACTCGAGAGTCATTCAATGTCCACATTCCAGAACTCTGGATGTCTGAATTATAGAAGTACCAAATGTCTGCATTCTAGAATCGGAATGTGGCGGAATTCTAGAATGCACAGCACGGCGGAATTCTAAAGTCCTAAAATACCTGCTGTCCGGAAGTTAAGGTGTCTGACATCAAGAATGCTACCAAGTCATAATTATACCATTCTGAAAGATTATGGAATCTAGAATCAATGGACGGCTGAGTTCCAGAATGTCAGGGTTTCCAAACTCTAGAATCCTTGCGTGTCTGATCTCGAGAGTCATTCAAAGTCCACATTCCAGAACTCTGGATGTCTGAATTATAGAAGCACCAAATCTCTGCATTCTAGAATCAGAATGTGGCGGAATTCTAGAATGCACAGCACGGCGGAATTCTAAAGTCCTAAAATGCCTACTAGCCGAAAGTTAAGGTGTCTGATGACCAGAATGTTACTAAGTCAGCATTCTACCGTTCTGAGAGATTGTGGGTTCTAGATTCTGTGGACGGCAGAGTTCTGGAATGTCAGGGTGTTCAAACTCTAGAATCCTTCAGTGTTTGAACTCGAGAGTCATTCAATTTCCATATTCCGGGTCACAGGGTGACTGAATTCCAGAAGCACCAAATGTCTGCATTCTAGAATCGGAATGTGGCGGAATTCTAGAATGCACAGCACGGCGGAATTCGAAAGTCCTAAAATGCCTGCTATCCGGAAGTTTAGGTGTCTGACATCCAGAATGCTACCACGTCAGAATTATACCATTCTGAAAGATTCTGGGATCTAGAATCAATGGACGGCTGAGTTCCAGAATGTCAGGGTGGCAAAACTCTAGAATCCTGGCGTGTCTGAACTCGAGAGTCATTCAATGTCCACATTCCAGAACTCTGGATGTCTGAAATATAGAAGCACCAATTGTCTGCATTCTAGAATCGTAATGTGGCGGAATTCTAGGATGCACAGCACGGCGGAATTCTAAAGTCCTACAATGCCTGCTATCTGGAAGTTAAGGTGTCTGACATCATGAATGCTACCAAGTCAGAATTATACCATTCTGAAAGATTCTGGGATCTAGAATCAATGGACGGCTGAGTTCCAGAATGTCAGGGTGGCAAAATTCTAGAATCCTTGTGTGTCTGCACTCGAGAGTCATTCAATGTCCACATTCCAGAACTCTGGATGTCTGAATTATAGAAGCACCAAATGTCTGCATTCTAGAATCGGAATGTGGCGGAATTCTAGAATGCACAGCACGGCGGAATTCTACAGTCCCTAAAATGCCTGCTATCCGGAAGTTAAGGAGTCTGACATCAAGAATGCTACCAAGTCAGAATTATAACATTCTGAAAGATTCTGGGATCTAGAGTCAATGGACGGCTGAGTTCCAGAATGCAAGGGTGGCAAAACTCTAGAATCCTGGCGTGTCTGAACTCGAGAGTCATTCAATGTCCACATTCCAGAACTCTGGATGTCTGAAATATAGAAGCACCAAATGTCTGCATTCTAGAATCGGAATGTGGCGGATTGTAGAATGCACAGCACGGCGGAATTTTAAAGTCCTAAAATGCCTACCATACGGAAGTCAAGGTTTCTGACATCCAGAATGTTACTAAGTCAGCATTCTACCGTTCTGAGATTCTGGGTTCTAGAATCAATGGATGGCAGAGTTCTGGAATGTCAGGGTGTTCAAACTCATGATTACTTGCGTGTCTGAACTCGAGAGTCATTCAATGTCCACATTCCGCATCACAGGGTGTCTGAATTCCAGAAGCACCAAATGTCTGCATTCTAGAATCGGAATATGGCAGAATTCTAGAATGCACAGCACGGCGGAATTCGAAAGTCCTAAAATGCCTGCTATCCGGAAGTTAAGGTGTCTGACATCCAGAATGCTACCACGTCAGAATTATACCATTCTGAATGATTCTGGGACCTAGAATCAATTGACGGCTGAGTTCCAGAATGTCAGGGTCTTCAAACTCTAGAATCCTTGCGTGTCTGAACTCGAGAGTCATTCAATATCCACATTCCAGGACTCTGGATGTCTGAAATATAGAAGCACCAAATGTCTGCATTCTAGAATCGGAATGTGGTAGAATTCTAGAATGCACAGCACGACAGAATTCTAAAGTCCTAAAATGCCTGGTATTCGGAAGTTAAGGTGTCTGACATCCAGAATGTTACTAGGTCAGCATTCTACCGTTCTGAGAGATTCTGGGTTCTAGAATCAATGGACAGCAGAGTTCTGGAATGTCAGGGTGTCCAAACTCTAGAATCCTTCCGTGTCTGAACTCGTGAGTCATTCAATGTCCACATTCCGGATCACAGGGTGTCTGAATTCCAGAAGCACCAAATGTCTGCATTGTAGAATCGGAATGTGGCGGAATTCTAGAATGCACAGCACGGCGGAATTCGAAAGTCCTAAAATGCCTACTTGCCGAAAGTTAAGGTGTCTGATGACCAGAATGTTACTAGGTCAGCATTCTACCGTTCTGAGAGATTCTGGGTTCTAGAATCAATGGTCGGCAGAGTTCCGGAATGTCAGGGTGTCCAAACTCTAGAATCCTTCAGTGTTTGAACTCGAGAGTCATTCAATTTCCATATTCCGGGTCACAGGGTGACTGAATTCCAGAAGCACCAAATGTCTGCATTGTAGAATCGGAATGTGGCGGAATTCTAGAATGCACAGCACGGCGGAATTCGAAAGTCCTAAAATGACTGCTATCCGTAAGTTAAGGTGTCTGACATCAAGAATGCTACCACGTCAGAATTATACCATTCTGAAAGATTCTGGGATCTAGAATCAATGGACGGCTGAGTTCCAGAATGTCAGGGTGTCAAAACTTTAGAATCCTTGCGTGTCTGAACTCGAGAGTCATTCAATGTCCACATTCCAGAACTCTGGATGTCTGTATTATAGAAGCACCAAATGTCTGCATTCTAGAATCGTAATGTGGCGGAATTGTAGAATGCACAGCACGGCGGAATTCTAAAGTCCTAAAATGCCTGCTCTCCGGAAGTTAAGGTGTCTGACATCCAGAATGTTACTAGGACAGCATTCTAGCGTTCTGAGAGATTCTGGGTTCTAGAATCAATGGACGGGTGAGTTCCAGAATGTCAGGGTGGCAAAACTCTAGAATCCTGGCGTGTCTGAACTCGAGAGTCATTCAATGTCCACATTCCAGAACTCTGGATGTCTGAATTATAGAAGCACCAAATGTCTGCATTCTAGAATCGGAATGTGGCGGAATTCTAGAATGCACAGCACGGCGGAATTCTAAAGTCCTAAAATGCCTGCTATCGGGAAGTTAAGGTGTCTGACATCCAGAATGCTACCACGTCAGAATTATACCATTCTGAAACATTCTGGGATCTAGAATCAATGGACGGCTGAGTTCCAGAATGTCAGGGTGGCAAAACTCAAGAATCCTGGCGTGTCTGAACTCGAGAGTCATTCAATGTCCACATTCCAGAACTCTGGATGTCTGAAATATAGAAGCACCAAATGTCTGCATTCTAGAATCGGAATGCGGCGGAATTCTAGAATGCACAGCACGGCGGAATTTTAAAGTCCTATAATGCCTGCTATACGGAAGTCAATGTGTCTGACATCCAGAATGTTACTAAGTCAGCATTCTACCGTTCTGAGAGATTCTGGGTTCTAGAATCAATGGACGGCAGAGTTCTGGAATGTCAGGGTGTCCAAACTTTAGAATCATTCAGTGTTTGAACTCGAATGTTATTCAATTTCCATATTCCGCGTCACAGGGTGACTGAATTCCAGAAGCACCAAATGTCTGCATTCTAGAATCGGAATGTGGCGGAATTCTAGAATGCACAGCACGGCGGAATTCGAAAGTCCTAAAATGCCTGCTATCCGGAAGTTAAGGTGTCTGACATCAAGAATGCTACCAAGTCAGAATTATACCATTCTGAAAGATTCTGGGATCTAGAATCAATGGACGGCTGAGTTCCAGAATGTCAGGGTGGCAAAATTCTAGTATTCTTGTGTGTCTGAACTCGAGAGTCATTCAATGTCCACATTCCAGAACACTGGATGTCTGAATTATAGAAGCACCAAATGTCTGCATTCTAGAATCGGAATGTGGCGGAATTCTAGAATGCACAGCACGGCGGAACTCTAAAGTCCTAAAACGCCTGCTATCCGGAAGTTAAGGAGTCTGACATCAAGAATGCTACCAAGTCAGAATTATAACATTCTGAAAGATTCTGGGATCTAGAATCAATGGACGGCTGAGTTCCAGAATGTCAGGGTGGCAAAATTCTAGAATCCTTGTGTGTCTGAACTCGAGAGTCATTTAATGTCCACATTCCAGAACTCTGGATGTCTGAATTATAGAAGCACCAAATGTCTGCATTCTAGAATCGGAATGTGGCGGAATTCTAGAATGCACAGCACGGCGGAATTTTAATGTCCTAAAATGCCTGCTATACGGAAGTCAAGGTGTCTGACATCCAGAATGTTACTAAGTCAGCATTCTACCGTTCTGAGAGACTCTGGGTTCTAGAATCAATGGATGGCAGAGTTCTGGAATGTCAGCGTGTTCAAACTCAAGAATCCTTGAGTGTCTGAACTCGAGAGTCATTCAATGTCCACATTCTGCATCACAGGGTGACTGAATTCCAGAAGCACCAAATGTCTGCATTCTAGAATCGGAATGTGGCACAATTCTAGAATGCACAGCACGGCGGAATTCAAAAGTCCTAAAATGCCTGCTATCCGGAAGTTAAGGTGTCTGACATCCAGAATGCTACCACGTCAGAATGATACCATTCTGAAAGATTCTGGGATCTAGAATCAATGGACGGCTGAGTTCCAGAATGTCAGGGTTTCCAAACTCTAGAATCCTTGCATGTCTGAACTCGAGAGTCATTCAATAACCACATTCCAGGAGTCTGGATGTCTGAAATATAGAAACACCAAATGTCTGCATTCTAGAATCGGAATGTGGTAGAATTCTAGAATGCACAGCACGACAGAATTCTAAAGTCCTAAAATGCCTGCTATCGGGAAGTTAAGGTGTCTGACATCCAGAATGCTACCACGTCAGAATTATACAATTCTGAAAGATTCTGGGATCTAGAATCAATGGACGGCTGAGTTCCAGAATGTCAGGGTGGCAAAATTCTAGAATCCTTGCGTGTCTGAACTCGAGAGTCATTCAATGTCCACATTCCAGAACTCTGGATGTCTGAATTATAGAAGTACCAAATGTCTGCATTCTAGAATCGGAATGTGGCGGAATTCTAGAATGCACAGCACGGCGGAATTCTAAAGTCCTAAAATGCCTGCTGTCCGGAAGTTAAGGTGTCTGACATCAAGAATGCTACCAAGTCATAATTATACCATTCTGAAAGATTATGGAATCTAGAATCAATGGACGGCTGAGTTCCAGAATGTCAGGGTTTCCAAACTCTAGAATCCTTGCGTGTCTGAACTCGAGAGTCATTCAAAGTCCACATTCCAGAACTCTGGATGTCTGAATTATAGAAGCACCAAATGTCTGCATTCTAGAATCAGAATGTGGCGGAATTCTAGAATGCACAGCACGGTGGAATTCTAAAATCCTAAAATGCCTACTAGCCGAAAGTTAAGGTGTCTGATGACCAGAATGTTACTAAGTCAGCATTCTACCGTTCTGAGAGATTCTGGGTTCTAGATTCTGTGGACGGCAGAGTTCTGGAATGTCAGGGTGTTCAAACTCTAGAATCCTTCAGTGTTTGAACTCGAGAGTCATTCAATTTCCATATTCCGGGTCACAGGGTGACTGAATTCCAGAAGCACCAAATGTCTGCATTCTAGAATCGGAATGTGGCGGAATTCTAGAATGCACAGCACGGCGGAATTCGAAAGTCCTAAAATGCCTGCTATCCGGAAGTTTAGGTGTCTGACATCCAGAATGCTACCACGTCAGAATTATACCATTCTGAAAGATTCTGGGATCTAGAATCAATGGACGGCTGAGTTCCAGAATGTCAGGGTGGCAAAACTCTAGAATCCTGGCGTGTCTGAACTCGAGAGTCATTCAATGTCCACATTCCAGAACTCTGGATGTCTGAAATATAGAAGCACCAAATGTCTGCATTCTAGAATCGGAATGTGGCGGAATTCTAGAATGCACAGCACGGCGGAATTCTAAAGTCCTAAAATGCCTGCTATCCGGAAGTTAAGGTGTCTGACATCCAGAATGCTACCACGTCAGAATTATACCATTCTGAAAGATTCTGGGATCTAGAATCAATGGACGGCTGAGTTCCAGAATGCAAGGGTGGCAAAACTCTAGAATCCTTGCATGTCTGAACTCGAGAGTCATTCAATATCCACATTCCAGGACTCTGGATGTCTGAAATATAGAAGCACCAAATGTCTGCATTCTAGAATCGGAATGTGGCGGAATTCTAGAATGCACAGCACGGCAGAATTCTGAAGTCCTAAAATGCCTGATATTCGGAAGTTAAGGAGTCTGACATCCAGAATGTTACTAGGTCAGCATTCTACCGTTCTGAGAGATTCTGGGTTCTAGAATCAATGGACGGCAGAGTTCTGGAATGTCAGGGTGTCAAAACTCTAGAATCCTTCCGTGTCTGAACTCGTGAGTCATTCAATGTCCACATTCCGGATCACAGGGTGTCTGAATTCCAGAAGCACCAAATGTCTGCATTCTAGAATCGGAATGTGGCGGAATTCTAGAATGCACTGCACGTCAGAATTCTGAAGTCCTAAAATGCCTGATATACGGAAGCTAAGGAGTCTGACATCCAGAATGTTACTAGGTCAGCATTCTACCGTTCTGAGAGATTCTGGGTTCTAGAATCAGTGGACGGCAGAGTTCTGGAATGTCAGGGTGTTCAAACTCTAGAATCCTTCAGTGTTTGAACTCGAGAGTCATTCAATTTCCATATTCCGGGTCACAGGGTGACTGAATTCCAGAAGCACCAAATGTCTGCATTCTAGAATCGGAATGTGGCGGAATTCTAGAATGCACAGCACGGCGGAATTCGAAAGTCCTAAAATGCCTGCTATCCGGAAGTTAAGGTGTCTGACATCCAGCATGCTACCACGTCAGAATTATACCATTCTGAAACATTCTGGGATCTAGAATCAATGGACGGCTGAGTTCCAGAATGTCAGGGTGGCAAAACTCTAGAATCCTGGCGTGTCTGAACTCGAGAGTCATTCAATGTCCACATTCCAGAACTCTGGATGTCTGAAATATAGAAGCACCAATTGTCTGCATTCTAGAATTGGAATGTGGCGGAATTCTAGAATGCACAGCATGGCGGAATTCTAAAGTCCTAAAATGCCTGCTATCCGGAAGTTAAGGTGTCTGACATCCAGAATGCTACCACGTCAGAATTATACCATTCTGAAAGATTCTGGGATCTAGAATCAATGAACGGCTGAGTTCCAGAATGTCAGGGTGGCAAAATTCTAGAATCCTTGTGTGTCTGAACTCGAGAGTCATTCAATGTCCACATTCCAGAACTCTGGATGTCTGAATTATAGAAGCACCAAATGTCTGCATTCTAGAATCGGAATGTGGCGGAATTCTAGAATGGACAGCACGGCGGAATTCTAAAGTCCTAAAATGCCTGCTATCCGGAAGTTCAGGAGTCTGACATCAAGAATGCTACCAAGTCAGAATTATAACATTCTGAAAGATTCTGGGATCTAGAATCAATGGACGACTGAGTTCCAGAATGTCAGGGTGGCAAAAATCTAGAATCCTGGCGTGTCTGAACTCGAGAGTCATTCAATGTCCACATTCCAGAACTCTGGATGTCTGAAATATAGAAGCACCAATTGTCTGCATTCTAGAATCGGAATGTGGCGGAATTCTTGAATGCACAGCACGGCGTAATTTTAAAGTCCTAAAATGCCTGCTATACGGAAGTCAAGGTGTCTGACATCCAGAATGTTACTAAGTCAGCATTCTACCGTTCTGAGATTCTGGGTTCTAGAATCAATGGATGGCAGAGTTCTGGAATGTCAGGGTGTTCAAACTCAAGATTGCTTGCGTGTCTGAACTCGAGAGTCATTCAATGTCCACATTCTGCATCACAGGGTGTCTGAATTCCAGAAGCACCAAATGTCTGCATTCTAGAATCGGAATGTGGCACAATTCTAGAATGCACAGCACGGCGGAATTCGAAAGTCCTAAAATGCCTGCTATCCGGAAGTTAAGGTGTCTGACATCCAGAATGCTACCACGTCAGAATTATACCATTCTGAAAGATTCTGGGATCTAGAATCAATGGACGGCTGAGTTCCAGAATGTCAGGGTTTCCAAACTCTAGAATCCTTGCATGTCTGAACTCGAGAGTCATTCAATATCCACATTCCAGGACTCTGGATGTCTGAAATATAGAAGCACCAAATGTCTGCATTCTAGAATCGGAATGTGGTAGAATTCTAGAATGCACAGCACGACAGAATTCTAAAGTCCTAAAATGCCTGGTATTCGGACGTTAAGGTGTCTGACATCAAGAATGTTACTAGGTCAGCATTCTACCGTTCTGAGAGATTCTGGGTTCTAGAATCAATGGACGGCAGAGTTCTGGAATGTCAGGGTGTCCAAACTCTAGAATCCTTCCGTGTCTGAACTCGTGAGTCATTCAATGTCCACATTCCGGATCAAAGGGTGTCTGAATTCCAGAAGCACCAAATGTCTGCATTGTAGAATCGGAATGTGGCGGAATTCTAGAATGCACAGCACGGCGGAATTCGAAAGTCCTAAAATGCCTGCTATCGGGAAGTTAAGGTGTCTGACATCCAGAATGCTACCACGTCAGAATTATACCATTCTGAAAGATTCTGGGATCTAGAATCAATGGACGGCTGAGTTCCAGAATGTCAGGGTGTCAAAACTCTAGAATCCTTGCGTGTCTGAACTCGAGAGTCATTCAATGCCCACATTCCAGAACTCTGGATGTCTGAATTATAGAAGCACCAAATGTCTGCATTCTAGAATCGGAATGTGGCGGAATTCTAGAATGCACAGCAAGGCGGAATTCTAAAATGCTAAAATGCCTGCTATCCGGAAGTTAAGGTGTCTGACATCAAGAATGCTACCAAGTCAGAATTATACCATTCTGAAAGATTCTGGGATCTAGAATCAATGGACGGCTGAGTTCCAGAATTTCAGGGTGGGAAAACTCTAGAATCCTTGCGTGTCTGAACTCGAGAGTCATTCAATGTCCACATTCCAGAACTCTGGATGTCTGTATTATAGAACCACCAAATGTCTGCATTGTAGAATCGGAATGTGGCGGAATTCTAGAATGCACAGCACGGCGGAATTCTAAAGTCCTAAAATGCCTGCTATACGGACGTTAAGGTGTCTGACATCCAGAATGTTACTAGGACAGCATTCTACCGTTCTGAGAGATTCTGGGTTCTAGAATCAATGGACGGCAGGGATCTGGCATGTCAGGGTATCCAAACTCTAGAATACTTGCGTGTCTAAACTCGAGAGTCATTCATTGTCCACATTCCGGATCACAGGGTGTCTGAATTCCAGAAGCACCAAATGTCTGCATTCTAGAATTGGAATGTGGCAGAATTCTAGAATGCACAACACGGCAGAATTCTAAAGTCCTAAAATGCCTGCTATCCGGAAGGTAAGGTGTCTGACACCCAGAATGCTACCACATCAGAATTTTACCATTCTGAAACATTCTGGGATCTAGAATCAATGGACGGGTGAGTTCCAGAATGTCAGGGTGGCAAAACTCTAGAATCCTGGCGTGTCTGAACTCGAGAGTCATTCAATGTCCACATTCCAGAACTCTGGATGTCTGAATTATAGAAGCACCAAATGTCTGCATTCTAGAATCGGAATGTGGCGGAATTCTAGAATGCACAGCACGGCGGAATTCTAAAGTCCTAAAATGCCTGCTATACGGACGTTAAGGTGTCTTACATCCAGAATGCTACCACGTCAGAATTATACCATTCTGAAACATTCTGGGATCTAGAATCAATGGACGGCTGAGTTCCAGAATGTCAGGGTGGGAAAACTCTAGAGTGCTTGCGTGTCTGAATTCGAGAGTCATTCAATGTCCACATTCCAGAACTCTGGATGTCTGAAATATACAAGCACCAAATGTCTGCATTCTAGAATCGGAATGTGGCGGAATTCTAGAATGCACAGCACGGCGGAATTTTAAAGTCCTATAATGCCTGCTATACGGAAGTCAAGGTGTCTGACATCCAGAATGTTACTAAGTCAGCATTCTACCATTCTGAGAGATTCTGGGTTCTAGAATCAATGGATGGCAGGGTTCTGGAATGTCAGGGTGTTCAAACTCAAGAACACTTGCGTGTCTGAACTCGAGAGTCATTCAATGTCCACATTCCACATCACAGGGTGTCTGAATTCCAGAAGCACCAAATGTCTGCATTCTAGAATCGGAATGTGGTAGAATTCTAGAATGCACAGCACGGCGGAATTCGAAAGTCCTAAAATGCCTGCTATCCGGAAGTTTAGGTGTCTGACATCCAGAATGCTACCACGTCAGAATTATACCATTCTGAAAGATTCTGGGATCTAGAATCAATTGACGGCTGAGTTCCAGAATGTCAGGGTGGCAAAACTCTAGAATCCTGGCGTGTCTGAACTCGAGAGTCATTCAATGTCCACATTCCAGAACTCTGGATGTCTGAAATATAGAAGCACCAATTGTCTGCATTCTAGAATCGGAATGTGGCGGAATTCTAGAATGCACAGCACGGCGGAATTCTAAAGTCCTAAAATGCCTGCTATCCGGAAGTTAAGGTGTCTGACATCATGAATGCTACCAAGTCAGAGTTATACCATTCTGAAAGATTCTGGGATCTAGAATCAATGGACGTCTGAGTTCCAGAATGTCAGGGTGGCAAAATTCTAGAATCCTTGTGTGTCTGCACTCGAGAGTCATTCAATGTCCACATTCCAGAACTCTGGATGTCTGAATTATAGAAGCACCAAATGTCTGCATTCTAGAATCGGAATGTGGCGGAATTCTAGAATGCACAGCACGGCGGAATTCTAAAGTCCCTAAAATGCCTGCTATCCGGAAGTTAAGGAGTCTGACATCAAGAATGCTACCAAGTCAGAATTATAACATTCTGAAAGATTCTGGGATCTAGAATCAATGGACGGCTGAGTTCCAGAATGCAAGGGTGGCAAAACTCTAGAATCCTGGCGTGTCTGAACTCGAGATTCATTCAATGTCCACATTCCAGAACTCTGGATGTCTGAAATATAGAAGCACCAAATGTCTGCATTCTAGAATCGGAATGTGGTAGAATTCTAGAATGCACAGCACGACAGAATTCTAAAGTCCTAAAATGCCTGCTATTCGGAAGTTAAGGTGTCTGACATCCAGAATGTTACTAGGTCAGCATTCTACCGTTCTGAGAGATTCTGGGTTCTTGAATCAATGGACGGCAGAGTTCTGGAATGTCAGGGTGTCCAAACTCTAGAATCGTTCCGTGTCTGAACTCGTGAGTCATTCAATATCCACATTCCGGATCACAGGGTGTCTGAATTCCAGAAGCACCAAATGTCTGCATTCTAGAATCGGAATGTGGCGGAATTCTAGAATGCACAGCACGGCGGAATTCGAAAGTCCTAAAATGCCTGCTATTGGGAAGTTAAGGTGTCTGACATCCAGAATGCTACCACGTCAGAATTATACCATTCTGAAAGATTCTGGGATCTAGAATCAATGGAAGGCTGAGTTCCAGAATGTCAGGGTGTCAAAACTCTAGAATCCTTGCGTGTCTGAACTCGAGAGTCATTCAATGTCCGCATTCCAGAACTCTGGATGTCTGAATTATAGAAGCACCAAATGTCTGCATTCTAGAATCGGAATGTGTCGGAATTCTAGAATGCACAGCAAGGCGGAATTCAAAAATCCTAAAATGCCTGCTATCCGGAAGTTAAGGTGTCCAACATCAAGAATGCTACCAAGTCAGAATTATACCATTCTGAAAGATTCTGGGATCTAGAATCAATGGATGGCTGAGTTCCAGAATGTCAGGGTGGGAAAACTCTAGAATCCTTGCGTGTCTGAACTCGAGAGTCATTCAATGTCCACATTCCAGAACTCTGGATGTCTGAATTATAGAAGCACCAAATGTCTGCATTCTAGAATCGGAATATGGCGGAATTCTAGAATGCACAGCACGGCGGAATTCTAAAGTCCTAAAATGCCTGCTATCCGGAAGTTAATGTGTCTGACATCAAGAATGCTACCAAGTCAGAATTATACCATACTGAAGATTCTGGGATCTAGAATCAATGGACGGCTGAGTTCCAGAATGTCAGGGTGGCAAAATTCTAGAATCCTTGCGTGTCTGAACTCGAGAGTCATTCAATGTCCACATTCCAGAACTCTGGATGTCTGAATTATAGAAGCACCAAATGTCTGCATTCTAGAATCGGAATGTGGCGGAATTCTAGAATGCACAGCACGGCGGAATTCGAAAGTCCTAAAATGCCTGCTATCCGGAAGTTAAGGTGTCTGACATCAAGAATGCTACCAAGTCAGAATTATAACATTCTGTAAGATTCTGGGATCCAGAATCAATGGACGGCTGAGTTACAGAATGTCAGGGTGGCAAATCTCTAGAATCCTTGCGTGTCTGAACTCGAGAGTCATTCAATGTCCACATTCCGTAACTCTGGATGTCTGAATTATAGAAGCAGCAAATGTCTGCATTCTAGAATCGGAATGTGGCGGAATTCTAGAATGCACAGCACGGCGGAATTCTAAAGTCCTAAAATGCCTACTAGCCGAAAGTTAAGGTGTCTGCTGACCAGTATGTTACTAGGTCAGCATTCTACCGTTCTGAGAGATTCTGGGTTCTAGAATCAATGGACGGCAGAGATCTTGAATGTCAGGGTGTACAAACTCTAGAATCCTTGCGTGTCTGAACTCGAGAGTCATTCAATGTCCACATTCCGGATCACTGGGTGTCTGAATTCCAGAAGCACCAAATGTCTGCATTCTAGAATCGGAATGTGGTAGAATTCTAGAATGCACAACACGGCGGAATTCTAAAGTCCTAAATTGCCTGCTATCCGGAAGTTAAGGTGTCTGACACCCAGAATGCTACCACATCAGAATTATACCATTCTGAAACATTCTGGGATCTAGAATGAATGGACGGGTGAGTTCCAGAATGTCAGGGTGGCAAAACTCTAGAATCCTGGCGTGTCTGAACTCGAGAGTCATTCAATGTCCACATTCCAGAACTCTGGATGTCTGAATTATAGAAGCACCAAATGTCTGCATACTAGAATCGTAATGTGGCGGAATTCCAGAATGCACAGCACGGCGGAATTCTAAAGTCCTAAAATGCCTGCTATCCGGAAGTTAAGGTGTCTGACACCCAGAATGCTACCACATCAGAATTATACCATTCTGAAACATTCTGGGATCTAGAATCAATGGACGGGTGAGTTCCAGAATGTCAGGGTGGCAAAACTCTAGAATCCTGGCGTGTCTGAACTCGAGAGTCATTCAATGTCCACATTCCAGAACTCTGGATGTCTGAATTATAGAAGCACCAAATGTCTGCATTCTAGAATCGGAATGTGGCGGAATTCTAGAATGCACAGCACGGCGGAATTCTAAACTCCTAAAATGCCTGCTATCCGGAAGTTAAGGTGTCTGACATCAAAAATGCTACCACGTCAGAATTATACCATTCTGAAAGATTCTGGGATCTAGAATCAATAGACGGCTGAGTTCCAGAATGTCAGGGTGGCAAAATTCTAGAATACTTGTGTGTCTGAACTCGAGAGTCATTCAATGTCCACATTCCAGAACACTGGATGTCTGAATTATAGAAGCACCAAATGTCTGCATTCTAGAATCGGAATGTGGCGGAATTCGAGATTGCACAGCACGGCGGAATTCTAAAGTCCTAAAATGCCAACTAGCCGAAAGTTAAGGTGTCTGATAACCGGTATGTTCCTAGGTCAGCATTCTACTGTTCTGAGAGATTCTGGGTTCTAGAATCAATGGACGGCAGAGTTCTGGAATGTCAGGATGTCAAAACTCTAGAATACTTCCGTGTCTGAACTCGTGAGTCATTCAATGTCCACATTCCGGATCACAGGGTGTCTGAATTCCAGAAGCACCAAATGTCTGCATTCTAGAATCGGAATGTGGCGGAATTCTAGAATGCACAGCACGGCGGAATTCGAAAGTCCTAAAATGCCTGCTATCCGGAAGTTTAGGTGTCTGACATCCAGAATGCTACCACGTCAGAATTATACCATTCTGAAAGATTCTGGGATCTAGAATCAATGGACGGCTGAGTTCCAGAATGTCAGGGTGGCAAAACTCTAGAATCCTGGCGTGTCTGAACTCGAGAGTCATTCAATGTCCACATTCCAGAACTCTGGATGTCTGAAATATAGAAGCACCAAATGTCTGCATTCTAGAATCGGAATGTGGCGGAATTCTAGAATGCACAGCACGGCGGAATTCTAAAGTCCTAAAATGCCTGCTATCCGGAAGTTAAGGTGTCTGACATCCAGAATGCTACCACGTCAGAATTATACCATTCTGAAAGATTCTGGGATCTAGAATCAATGGACGGCTGAGTTCCAGAATGCAAGGGTGGCAAAACTCTAGAATCCTTGCATGTCTGAACTCGAGAGTCATTCAATATCCACATTCCAGGACTCTGGATGTCTGAAATATAGAAGCACCAAATGTCTGCATTCTAGAATCGGAATGTGGCGGAATTCTAGAATGCACAGCACGGCAGAATTCTGAAGTCCTAAAATGCCTGATATTCGGAAGTTAAGGAGTCTGACATCCAGAATGTTACTAGGTCAGCATTCTACCGTTCTGAGAGATTCTGGGTTCTAGAATCAATGGACGGCAGAGTTCTGGAATGTCAGGGTGTCAAAACTCTAGAATCCTTCCGTGTCTGAACTCGTGAGTCATTCAATGTCCACATTCCGGATCACAGGGTGTCTGAATTCCAGAAGCACCAAATGTCTGCATTCTAGAATCGGAATGTGGCGGAATTCTAGAATGCACTGCACGTCAGAATTCTGAAGTCCTAAAATGCCTGATATACGGAAGCTAAGGAGTCTGACATCCAGAATGTTACTAGGTCAGCATTCTACCGTTCTGAGAGATTCTGGGTTCTAGAATCAGTGGACGGCAGAGTTCTGGAATGTCAGGGTGTTCAAACTCTAGAATCCTTCAGTGTTTGAACTCGAGAGTCATTCAATTTCCATATTCCGGGTCACAGGGTGACTGAATTCCAGAAGCACCAAATGTCTGCATTCTAGAATCGGAATGTGGCGGAATTCTAGAATGCACAGCACGGCGGAATTCGAAAGTCCTAAAATGCCTGCTATCCGGAAGTTAAGGTGTCTGACATCCAGCATGCTACCACGTCAGAATTATACCATTCTGAAACATTCTGGGATCTAGAATCAATGGACGGCTGAGTTCCAGAATGTCAGGGTGGCAAAACTCTAGAATCCTGGCGTGTCTGAACTCGAGAGTCATTCAATGTCCACATTCCAGAACTCTGGATGTCTGAAATATAGAAGCACCAATTGTCTGCATTCTAGAATTGGAATGTGGCGGAATTCTAGAATGCACAGCATGGCGGAATTCTAAAGTCCTAAAATGCCTGCTATCCGGAAGTTAAGGTGTCTGACATCCAGAATGCTACCACGTCAGAATTATACCATTCTGAAAGATTCTGGGATCTAGAATCAATGAACGGCTGAGTTCCAGAATGTCAGGGTGGCAAAATTCTAGAATCCTTGTGTGTCTGAACTCGAGAGTCATTCAATGTCCACATTCCAGAACTCTGGATGTCTGAATTATAGAAGCACCAAATGTCTGCATTCTAGAATCGGAATGTGGCGGAATTCTAGAATGGACAGCACGGCGGAATTCTAAAGTCCTAAAATGCCTGCTATCCGGAAGTTCAGGAGTCTGACATCAAGAATGCTACCAAGTCAGAATTATAACATTCTGAAAGATTCTGGGATCTAGAATCAATGGACGACTGAGTTCCAGAATGTCAGGGTGGCAAAAATCTAGAATCCTGGCGTGTCTGAACTCGAGAGTCATTCAATGTCCACATTCCAGAACTCTGGATGTCTGAAATATAGAAGCACCAATTGTCTGCATTCTAGAATCGGAATGTGGCGGAATTCTTGAATGCACAGCACGGCGTAATTTTAAAGTCCTAAAATGCCTGCTATACGGAAGTCAAGGTGTCTGACATCCAGAATGTTACTAAGTCAGCATTCTACCGTTCTGAGATTCTGGGTTCTAGAATCAATGGATGGCAGAGTTCTGGAATGTCAGGGTGTTCAAACTCAAGATTGCTTGCGTGTCTGAACTCGAGAGTCATTCAATGTCCACATTCTGCATCACAGGGTGTCTGAATTCCAGAAGCACCAAATGTCTGCATTCTAGAATCGGAATGTGGCACAATTCTAGAATGCACAGCACGGCGGAATTCGAAAGTCCTAAAATGCCTGCTATCCGGAAGTTAAGGTGTCTGACATCCAGAATGCTACCACGTCAGAATTATACCATTCTGAAAGATTCTGGGATCTAGAATCAATGGACGGCTGAGTTCCAGAATGTCAGGGTTTCCAAACTCTAGAATCCTTGCATGTCTGAACTCGAGAGTCATTCAATATCCACATTCCAGGACTCTGGATGTCTGAAATATAGAAGCACCAAATGTCTGCATTCTAGAATCGGAATGTGGTAGAATTCTAGAATGCACAGCACGACAGAATTCTAAAGTCCTAAAATGCCTGGTATTCGGACGTTAAGGTGTCTGACATCAAGAATGTTACTAGGTCAGCATTCTACCGTTCTGAGAGATTCTGGGTTCTAGAATCAATGGACGGCAGAGTTCTGGAATGTCAGGGTGTCCAAACTCTAGAATCCTTCCGTGTCTGAACTCGTGAGTCATTCAATGTCCACATTCCGGATCAAAGGGTGTCTGAATTCCAGAAGCACCAAATGTCTGCATTGTAGAATCGGAATGTGGCGGAATTCTAGAATGCACAGCACGGCGGAATTCGAAAGTCCTAAAATGCCTGCTATCGGGAAGTTAAGGTGTCTGACATCCAGAATGCTACCACGTCAGAATTATACCATTCTGAAAGATTCTGGGATCTAGAATCAATGGACGGCTGAGTTCCAGAATGTCAGGGTGTCAAAACTCTAGAATCCTTGCGTGTCTGAACTCGAGAGTCATTCAATGCCCACATTCCAGAACTCTGGATGTCTGAATTATAGAAGCACCAAATGTCTGCATTCTAGAATCGGAATGTGGCGGAATTCTAGAATGCACAGCAAGGCGGAATTCTAAAATGCTAAAATGCCTGCTATCCGGAAGTTAAGGTGTCTGACATCAAGAATGCTACCAAGTCAGAATTATACCATTCTGAAAGATTCTGGGATCTAGAATCAATGGACGGCTGAGTTCCAGAATTTCAGGGTGGGAAAACTCTAGAATCCTTGCGTGTCTGAACTCGAGAGTCATTCAATGTCCACATTCCAGAACTCTGGATGTCTGTATTATAGAACCACCAAATGTCTGCATTGTAGAATCGGAATGTGGCGGAATTCTAGAATGCACAGCACGGCGGAATTCTAAAGTCCTAAAATGCCTGCTATACGGACGTTAAGGTGTCTGACATCCAGAATGTTACTAGGACAGCATTCTACCGTTCTGAGAGATTCTGGGTTCTAGAATCAATGGACGGCAGGGATCTGGCATGTCAGGGTATCCAAACTCTAGAATACTTGCGTGTCTAAACTCGAGAGTCATTCATTGTCCACATTCCGGATCACAGGGTGTCTGAATTCCAGAAGCACCAAATGTCTGCATTCTAGAATTGGAATGTGGCAGAATTCTAGAATGCACAACACGGCAGAATTCTAAAGTCCTAAAATGCCTGCTATCCGGAAGGTAAGGTGTCTGACACCCAGAATGCTACCACATCAGAATTTTACCATTCTGAAACATTCTGGGATCTAGAATCAATGGACGGGTGAGTTCCAGAATGTCAGGGTGGCAAAACTCTAGAATCCTGGCGTGTCTGAACTCGAGAGTCATTCAATGTCCACATTCCAGAACTCTGGATGTCTGAATTATAGAAGCACCAAATGTCTGCATTCTAGAATCGGAATGTGGCGGAATTCTAGAATGCACAGCACGGCGGAATTCTAAAGTCCTAAAATGCCTGCTATACGGACGTTAAGGTGTCTTACATCCAGAATGCTACCACGTCAGAATTATACCATTCTGAAACATTCTGGGATCTAGAATCAATGGACGGCTGAGTTCCAGAATGTCAGGGTGGGAAAACTCTAGAGTGCTTGCGTGTCTGAATTCGAGAGTCATTCAATGTCCACATTCCAGAACTCTGGATGTCTGAAATATACAAGCACCAAATGTCTGCATTCTAGAATCGGAATGTGGCGGAATTCTAGAATGCACAGCACGGCGGAATTTTAAAGTCCTATAATGCCTGCTATACGGAAGTCAAGGTGTCTGACATCCAGAATGTTACTAAGTCAGCATTCTACCATTCTGAGAGATTCTGGGTTCTAGAATCAATGGATGGCAGGGTTCTGGAATGTCAGGGTGTTCAAACTCAAGAACACTTGCGTGTCTGAACTCGAGAGTCATTCAATGTCCACATTCCACATCACAGGGTGTCTGAATTCCAGAAGCACCAAATGTCTGCATTCTAGAATCGGAATGTGGTAGAATTCTAGAATGCACAGCACGGCGGAATTCGAAAGTCCTAAAATGCCTGCTATCCGGAAGTTTAGGTGTCTGACATCCAGAATGCTACCACGTCAGAATTATACCATTCTGAAAGATTCTGGGATCTAGAATCAATTGACGGCTGAGTTCCAGAATGTCAGGGTGGCAAAACTCTAGAATCCTGGCGTGTCTGAACTCGAGAGTCATTCAATGTCCACATTCCAGAACTCTGGATGTCTGAAATATAGAAGCACCAATTGTCTGCATTCTAGAATCGGAATGTGGCGGAATTCTAGAATGCACAGCACGGCGGAATTCTAAAGTCCTAAAATGCCTGCTATCCGGAAGTTAAGGTGTCTGACATCATGAATGCTACCAAGTCAGAGTTATACCATTCTGAAAGATTCTGGGATCTAGAATCAATGGACGTCTGAGTTCCAGAATGTCAGGGTGGCAAAATTCTAGAATCCTTGTGTGTCTGCACTCGAGAGTCATTCAATGTCCACATTCCAGAACTCTGGATGTCTGAATTATAGAAGCACCAAATGTCTGCATTCTAGAATCGGAATGTGGCGGAATTCTAGAATGCACAGCACGGCGGAATTCTAAAGTCCCTAAAATGCCTGCTATCCGGAAGTTAAGGAGTCTGACATCAAGAATGCTACCAAGTCAGAATTATAACATTCTGAAAGATTCTGGGATCTAGAATCAATGGACGGCTGAGTTCCAGAATGCAAGGGTGGCAAAACTCTAGAATCCTGGCGTGTCTGAACTCGAGATTCATTCAATGTCCACATTCCAGAACTCTGGATGTCTGAAATATAGAAGCACCAAATGTCTGCATTCTAGAATCGGAATGTGGTAGAATTCTAGAATGCACAGCACGACAGAATTCTAAAGTCCTAAAATGCCTGCTATTCGGAAGTTAAGGTGTCTGACATCCAGAATGTTACTAGGTCAGCATTCTACCGTTCTGAGAGATTCTGGGTTCTTGAATCAATGGACGGCAGAGTTCTGGAATGTCAGGGTGTCCAAACTCTAGAATCGTTCCGTGTCTGAACTCGTGAGTCATTCAATATCCACATTCCGGATCACAGGGTGTCTGAATTCCAGAAGCACCAAATGTCTGCATTCTAGAATCGGAATGTGGCGGAATTCTAGAATGCACAGCACGGCGGAATTCGAAAGTCCTAAAATGCCTGCTATTGGGAAGTTAAGGTGTCTGACATCCAGAATGCTACCACGTCAGAATTATACCATTCTGAAAGATTCTGGGATCTAGAATCAATGGAAGGCTGAGTTCCAGAATGTCAGGGTGTCAAAACTCTAGAATCCTTGCGTGTCTGAACTCGAGAGTCATTCAATGTCCGCATTCCAGAACTCTGGATGTCTGAATTATAGAAGCACCAAATGTCTGCATTCTAGAATCGGAATGTGTCGGAATTCTAGAATGCACAGCAAGGCGGAATTCAAAAATCCTAAAATGCCTGCTATCCGGAAGTTAAGGTGTCCAACATCAAGAATGCTACCAAGTCAGAATTATACCATTCTGAAAGATTCTGGGATCTAGAATCAATGGATGGCTGAGTTCCAGAATGTCAGGGTGGGAAAACTCTAGAATCCTTGCGTGTCTGAACTCGAGAGTCATTCAATGTCCACATTCCAGAACTCTGGATGTCTGAATTATAGAAGCACCAAATGTCTGCATTCTAGAATCGGAATATGGCGGAATTCTAGAATGCACAGCACGGCGGAATTCTAAAGTCCTAAAATGCCTGCTATCCGGAAGTTAATGTGTCTGACATCAAGAATGCTACCAAGTCAGAATTATACCATACTGAAGATTCTGGGATCTAGAATCAATGGACGGCTGAGTTCCAGAATGTCAGGGTGGCAAAATTCTAGAATCCTTGCGTGTCTGAACTCGAGAGTCATTCAATGTCCACATTCCAGAACTCTGGATGTCTGAATTATAGAAGCACCAAATGTCTGCATTCTAGAATCGGAATGTGGCGGAATTCTAGAATGCACAGCACGGCGGAATTCGAAAGTCCTAAAATGCCTGCTATCCGGAAGTTAAGGTGTCTGACATCAAGAATGCTACCAAGTCAGAATTATAACATTCTGTAAGATTCTGGGATCCAGAATCAATGGACGGCTGAGTTACAGAATGTCAGGGTGGCAAATCTCTAGAATCCTTGCGTGTCTGAACTCGAGAGTCATTCAATGTCCACATTCCGTAACTCTGGATGTCTGAATTATAGAAGCAGCAAATGTCTGCATTCTAGAATCGGAATGTGGCGGAATTCTAGAATGCACAGCACGGCGGAATTCTAAAGTCCTAAAATGCCTACTAGCCGAAAGTTAAGGTGTCTGCTGACCAGTATGTTACTAGGTCAGCATTCTACCGTTCTGAGAGATTCTGGGTTCTAGAATCAATGGACGGCAGAGATCTTGAATGTCAGGGTGTACAAACTCTAGAATCCTTGCGTGTCTGAACTCGAGAGTCATTCAATGTCCACATTCCGGATCACTGGGTGTCTGAATTCCAGAAGCACCAAATGTCTGCATTCTAGAATCGGAATGTGGTACAATTCTAGAATGCACAACACGGCGGAATTCTAAAGTCCTAAATTGCCTGCTATCCGGAAGTTAAGGTGTCTGACACCCAGAATGCTACCACATCAGAATTATACCATTCTGAAACATTCTGGGATCTAGAATGAATGGACGGGTGAGTTCCAGAATGTCAGGGTGGCAAAACTCTAGAATCCTGGCGTGTCTGAACTCGAGAGTCATTCAATGTCCACATTCCAGAACTCTGGATGTCTGAATTATAGAAGCACCAAATGTCTGCATACTAGAATCGTAATGTGGCGGAATTCCAGAATGCACAGCACGGCGGAATTCTAAAGTCCTAAAATGCCTGCTATCCGGAAGTTAAGGTGTCTGACACCCAGAATGCTACCACATCAGAATTATACCATTCTGAAACATTCTGGGATCTAGAATCAATGGACGGGTGAGTTCCAGAATGTCAGGGTGGCAAAACTCTAGAATCCTGGCGTGTCTGAACTCGAGAGTCATTCAATGTCCACATTCCAGAACTCTGGATGTCTGAATTATAGAAGCACCAAATGTCTGCATTCTAGAATCGGAATGTGGCGGAATTCTAGAATGCACAGCACGGCGGAATTCTAAACTCCTAAAATGCCTGCTATCCGGAAGTTAAGGTGTCTGACATCAAAAATGCTACCACGTCAGAATTATACCATTCTGAAAGATTCTGGGATCTAGAATCAATAGACGGCTGAGTTCCAGAATGTCAGGGTGGCAAAATTCTAGAATACTTGTGTGTCTGAACTCGAGAGTCATTCAATGTCCACATTCCAGAACACTGGATGTCTGAATTATAGAAGCACCAAATGTCTGCATTCTAGAATCGGAATGTGGCGGAATTCTAGATTGCACAGCACGGCGGAATTCTAAAGTCCTAAAATGCCAACTAGCCGAAAGTTAAGGTGTCTGATAACCGGTATGTTCCTAGGTCAGCATTCTACTGTTCTGAGAGATTCTGGGTTCTAGAATCAATGGACGGCAGAGTTCTGGAATGTCAGGATGTCAAAACTCTAGAATACTTCCGTGTCTGAACTCGTGAGTCATTCAATGTCCACATTCCGGATCACAGGGTGTCTGAATTCCAGAAGCACCAAATGTCTGCATTCTAGAATCGGAATGTGGCGGACTTCTAGAATGCACAGCACGGCAGAATTCTGAAGTCCTAAAATGCCTGATATTCGGAAGCTAAGGAGTCTGACATCCAGAATGTTACTAGGTCAGCATTCAACCGTTCTGAGAGATCCTGGGTTCTAGAATCAATGGACGGCAGAGTTCTGGAATGTCAGGGTGTCCAAACTCTAGAATCCTTCCGTGTCTGAACTCCTGAGTCATTCAATGTCCACATTCCGGATCACAGGGTGTCTGAATTCCAGAAGCACAAAATGTCTGCATTCTAGAAGCGGAATGTGGCGGAATTCTAGAATGCACAGCACGGCGGAATTCTAAAGTCCTAAAATGCCTGCTATCGGGAAGTTAAGGTGTCTGACATCCAGAATGCTACCACGTCAGAATTATACCATTCTGAAAGATTCTGGGATCTAGAATCAATGGACGGCTGAGTTCCAGAATGTCAGGGTTGCAAAATTCTAGAATCCTTGCGTGTCTGAACTCGAGAGTCATTCAATGTCCACATTCCAGAACTCTGGATGTCTGAATTATAGAAGCACCAAATGTCTGCATTCTAGAATCGGAATGTGGCGGAATTCTAGAATGCACAGCACGGCGGATTTCTAAAATCCTAAAATGCCTGCTATCCGGAAGTTAAGGTGTCTGACATGAAGAATGCTACCAAGTCAGAATTATACCATTCTGAAAGATTCTGGGATCTAGAATCAATGGACGGCTGAGTTCCAGAATGTCAGGGTGGCAAAACTCTAGAATCCTTGCGTGTCTGAACTCGAGAGTCATTCAATGTCCACATTCCAGAACTCTGGATGTCTGAATTATAGAAGCACCAAATGTCTGCATTCTAGAATCGGAATGTGGCTGAATTCTAGAATGCACAGCACGGCGGAATTCTAAAGTCCTAAAATGCCTGCTATCCGGAAGTTAAGGTGTCTGACAACAAGAATGCTACCAAGTCAGAATTATACCATTCTGAAAGATTATGGAATCTAGAATCAATGGACGGCTGAGTTCCAGAATGTCAGGGTTTCCAAACTCTAGAATCCTTGCGTGTCTGAACTCGAGAGTCATTCAATGTCCACATTCCAGAACTCTGGATGTCTGAATTATAGAAGCACCAAATGTCTGCATTCTAGAATCAGAATGTGGCGGAATTCTAGAATGCACAGCACGGCGGAATTCTAAAGTCCTAAAATGCCTACTAGCCGAAAGTTAAGGTGTCTGATGACCAGAATGTTACTAGGTCAGCATTCTACCGTTCTGAGAGATTCTGGGTTCTAGAATCAGTTGACGGCAGAGTTCTGGAATGTCAGGGTGTTCAAACTCTAGAATCCTTCAGTGTTTGAACTCGAGAGTCATTCAATTTCCATATTCCGGGTCACAGGGTGACTGAATTCCAGAAGCACCAAATGTCTGCATTCTAGAATCGGAATGTGGCGGAATTCTAGAATGCACAGCACGGCGGAATTCGAAAGTCCTAAAATGCCTGCTATCCGGAAGTTAAGGTGTCTGACATCCAGCATGCTACCACGTCAGAATTATACCATTCTGAAACATTCTGGGATCTAGAATCAATGGACGGCTGATTTCCAGAATGTCAGGGTTTCCAAACTCTAGAATCCTTGCATGTCTGAACTCGAGAGTCATTCAATATCCACATTCCAGGACTCTGGATGTCTGAAATATAGAAGCACCAAATGTCTGCATTCTAGAATCGGAATGTGGTAGAATTCTAGAATGCACAGCACGACAGAATTCTAAAGTCCTAAAATGCCTGCTATTCGGAAGTTAAGGTGTCTGACATCTAGAATGTTACTAGGTCAGCATTCTACCGTTCTGAGAGATTCTGGGTTCTAGAATCAATGGACGGCAGAGTTCTGGAATGTCAGGGTGTACAAACTCTAGAATCCTTCCGTGTCTGAACTCGTGAGTCATTCAATGTCCACATTCCGGATCACAGGGTGTCTGAATTCCAGAAGCACCAAATGTCTGCATTGTAGAATCGGAATTTGGCGGAATTCTAGAAAGCACAGCACGGCGGAATTCGAAAGTCCTAAAATGCCTGCTATCGGGAAGTTAAGGTGTCTGACATCCAGAATGCTACCACGTCAGAATTATACCATTCTGAAAGATTGTCGGATCTAGAATCAATGGACGGCTGAGTTCAAGAATGTCAGGGTGTCAAAACTCTATAATCCTTGCGTGTCTGAACTCGAGAGTCATTCAATGCTCACATTCCAGAACTCTGGATGTCTGAATTATAGAAGCACCAAATGTCTGCATTCTAGAATCGGAATGTGGCGGAATTCTAGAATGCACAGCAAGGCGAAATTCTAAAATCCTAAAATGCCTGCTATCCGGAAGTTAAGGTGTCTGACATCAAGAATGCTACCAAGTCAGAATTATACCATTCTGAAAGATTCTGGGATCTAGAATCAATGGACGGCTGAGTTCCAGAATGTCAGTGTGGCAAAACTCTAGAATCCTTGTGTGTCTGAACTCGAGAGTCATTCAATGTCCACATTCCAGAACTCTGGATGTCTGAAATATAGAAGCACCAAATGTCTGCATTCTAGAATCGGAATGTGGCGGAATTCTAGAATGCACAGCGCGGCAGAATTCTGAAGTCCTAAAATGCCTTATATTCGGAAATTAAGGAGTCTGACATCCAGAATGTTACTAGGTCAGCATTCTACCGTTCTGAGAGATGCTGGGTTCCAGAATCAATGGATGGCAGAGTTCTGGAATCTCAGGGTGTCCAAACTCTAGAATCCTTCCGTGTCTGAACTCGTGAGTCATTCAATGTCCACATTCCGGATCACAGGGTGACGGAATTCCAGAAGCACCAAATGTCTGCATTCTAGAATCGGAATGTGGCGGAATTCTAGAATGCACAGCACGGCGGAATTCTAAAGTCCTAAAATGACTGCTATCCGGAAGTTAAGGTGTCTGACATCCAGAATGCTACCACGTCAGAATTATACCATTCTGAAAGATTCTGGGATCTAGAATCAATGGACGGCTGAGTTCCAGAATGTCAGGGTGGCAAAACTCTAGAATCCTTGCGTGTCTGAACTCGAGAGTCATTCAATGTCCACATTCCAGAACTCTGGATGTCTGTATTATAGAAGCACCAAATGTCTGCATTCTAGAATCGTAATGTGGTTGAATTCTAGAATGCATAGCTCGGCGGAATTCTAAAGTCCTAAAATGCCTGCTCTCCGGAAGTTAAGGTGTCTGACATCCAGAATGTTACTAGGACAGCATTCTACCGTTCTGAGAGATTCTGGGTTCAAGAATCAATGGACGGCAGAGATCTGGCATGTCAGGGTATCCAAACTCTAGAATACTTGCGTGTCTGAACTCGAAAGTCATTCAATGTGCACATTCCGAATCACAGGGTGTCTGAATTCCAGAAGCACCAAATGTCTGCATTCTAGAATTGGAATGTGGTAGAATTCTAGAATTCACAACACGGCGGAATTCTAAAGTCCTAAAATGCCTGCTATCCGGAAGTTAAGGTGTCTGACACCCAGAATGCTACCACATCAGAATTATACCATTCTGAAACATTCTGGGATCTAGAATCAATGGACGGGTGAGTTCCAGAATGTCAAGTTGGCAAAACACTAGAATCCTGGCGTGTCTGAACTCTTGAGTCATTCAATGTCCACATTCCAGAACTCTGGATGTCTGAATTATAGAAGCACCAAATGTCTGCATTCTAGAATCGGAATGTGGCGGAATTCTAGAATGCACAGCACGGCGGAATTCTAAAGTCCTAAATTGCCTGCTATCCGGAAGTTAAGGTGTCTGACATCCAGAATGCTACCACGTCAGAATTATACCATTCTGAAACATTCTGGGATCTAGGATCAATGGACGGCTGAGTTCCAGAATGTCAGGGTGGCAAAACTCTAGAATCCTGGCGTGTCTGAACTCGAGAGTCATTCAATGTCCACATTCCAGAACTCTGGATGTCTGAATTATAGAAGCACCAAATGTCTGCATTCTAGAATCGTAATGTGGCGGAATTCTAGAATGCACAGCACGGCGGAATTCTAAAGTCCTAAAATGCCTGCTCTCCGGAAGTTAAGGTGTCTGACATCCAGAATGTTACTAGGACAGCATTCTACCGTTCTGAGAGATTCTGGGTTTTAGAATCAATGGACGGCTGAGTTCCAGAATGTCAGGGTTTCCAAACTCTAGAATCCTTGCATGTCTGAACTCGAGAGTCATTCAATATCCACATTCCAGGACTATGGATGTCTGAAATATAGAAGCACCAAATGTCTGCATTCTAGAATCGGAATGTGGTAGAATTCTAGAATGCACAGCACGACAGAATTCTAAAGTCCTAAAATGCCTGCTATTCGGAAGTTAAGGTGTCTGACATCCAGAATGTTACTAGGTCAGCATTCTACCGTTCTGAGAGATTCTGGGTTCTAGAATCAATGGACGGCAGAGTTCTGGAATGTCAGGGTGTCCAAACTCTAGAATCGTTCCGTGTTTGAACTCGTGAGTCATTCAATGTCCACATTCCGGATCACAGGGTGTCTGAATTCCAGAAGAACCAAATGTCTGCATTCTAGAATCGGAATGTGGCGGAATTCTAGAATGCACAGCACGGTGGAATTCGAAAGTCCTAAAATGCCTGCTATTGGGAAAATAAGGTGTCTGACATCCAGAATGCTACCACGTCAGAATTATACCATTCTGAAAGATTCTGGGATCTAGAATCAATGGAAGGCTGAGTTCCAGAATGTCAGGGTGTCAAAACTCCAGAATTCTTGCGTGTCTGAACTCGAGAGTCACTCAATGTCCGCATTCCAGAACTCTGGATGTCTGAATTATAGAAGCAAAAAATGTCTGCATTCTAGAATCGGAATGTGGCGGAATTCTAGAATGCACAGCAAGGCGGATTTCAAAAATCCTAAAATGCCTGCTATCCGGAAGTTAAGGTGTCCAACATCAAGAATGCTACCAAGTCAGAATTATACCATTCTGAAAGATTCTGGGATCTAGAATCGATGGATGGCTGAGTTCCAGAATGTCAGGGTGGGAAAACTCTAGAATCCTTGCGTGTCTGAACTCGAGAGTCATTCAATGTCCACATTCCAGAACTCTGGATGTCTGAATTATAGAAGCACCAAATGTCTGCATTCTAGAATCGGAATGTGGCGGAATTCTAGAATGCACAGCACGGCGCAATTCTAAAGTCCTAAAATGCCTGCTATCCGGAAGTTAATGTGTCTGACATCAAGAATGCTACCACGTCAGAATTATACCATACTGAAAGATTCTGGGATCTAGATTCAATGGACGGCTGAGTTCCAGAATGTCAGGGTGGCAAAATTCTAGAATCCTTGCGTGTCTGAACTCGAGAGTCATTCAATGTCCACATTCCAGAACTCTGGATGTCTGAATTATAGAAGCACCAAATGTCTGCATTCTAGAATCGGAATGTGGCGGAATTCTAGAATGCACAGCACGGCGGAATTCTAAAGTCCTAAAATGCCTGCTATCCGGAAGTTAAGGTGTCTGACATCAAGAATGCTACCAAGTCAGAATTATAACATTCTGAAAGATTCTGGGATCTAGAATCAATGGACGGCTGAGTTACAGAATGTTAGGGTGGCAAATCTCTAGAATCCTTGCGTGTCTGAACTCGACAGTCATTCAATGTCCACATTCCAGAACTCTGGATGTCTGAATTATAGAAGCACCAAATGTCTGCATTCTAGAATCGGAATGTGGCAGAATTCTAGAATGCACAGCACGGCGGAATTCTAAAGTCCTAAAATGCCTGCTCTCCGGAAGTTAAGGTGTCTGACATCCAGAATGTTACTAGGACAGCATTCTACCGTTCTGAGAGATTCTGGGTTTTAGAATCAATGGACGGCTGAGTTCCAGAATGTCAGGGTTTCCAAACTCTAGAATCCTTGCATGTCTGAACTCGAGAGTCATTCAATATCCACATTCCAGGACTATGGATGTCTGAAATATAGAAGCACCAAATGTCTGCATTCTAGAATCGGAATGTGGTAGAATTCTAGAATGCACAGCACGACAGAATTCTAAAGTCCTAAAATGCCTGCTATTCGGAAGTTAAGGTGTCTGACATCCAGAATGTTACTAGGTCAGCATTCTACCGTTCTGAGAGATTCTGGGTTCTAGAATCAATGGACGGCAGAGTTCTGGAATGTCAGGGTGTCCAAACTCTAGAATCGTTCCGTGTTTGAACTCGTGAGTCATTCAATGTCCACATTCCGGATCACAGGGTGTCTGAATTCCAGAAGAACCAAATGTCTGCATTCTAGAATCGGAATGTGGCGGAATTCTAGAATGCACAGCACGGTGGAATTCGAAAGTCCTAAAATGCCTGCTATTGGGAAAATAAGGTGTCTGACATCCAGAATGCTACCACGTCAGAATTATACCATTCTGAAAGATTCTGGGATCTAGAATCAATGGAAGGCTGAGTTCCAGAATGTCAGGGTGTCAAAACTCCAGAATTCTTGCGTGTCTGAACTCGAGAGTCACTCAATGTCCGCATTCCAGAACTCTGGATGTCTGAATTATAGAAGCAAAAAATGTCTGCATTCTAGAATCGGAATGTGGCGGAATTCTAGAATGCACAGCAAGGCGGATTTCAAAAATCCTAAAATGCCTGCTATCCGGAAGTTAAGGTGTCCAACATCAAGAATGCTACCAAGTCAGAATTATACCATTCTGAAAGATTCTGGGATCTAGAATCGATGGATGGCTGAGTTCCAGAATGTCAGGGTGGGAAAACTCTAGAATCCTTGCGTGTCTGAACTCGAGAGTCATTCAACGTCCACATTCCAGAACTCTGGATGTCTGAATTATAGAAGCACCAAATGTCTGCATTCTAGAATCGGAATGTGGCGGAATTCTAGAATGCACAGCACGGCGCAATTCTAAAGTCCTAAAATGCCTGCTATCCGGAAGTTAATGTGTCTGACATCAAGAATGCTACCACGTCAGAATTATACCATACTGAAAGATTCTGGGATCTAGATTCAATGGACGGCTGAGTTCCAGAATGTCAGGGTGGCAAAATTCTAGAATCCTTGCGTGTCTGAACTCGAGAGTCATTCAATGTCCACATTCCAGAACTCTGGATGTCTGAATTATAGAAGCACCAAATGTCTGCATTCTAGAATCGGAATGTGGCGGAATTCTAGAATGCACAGCACGGCGGAATTCTAAAGTCCTAAAATGCCTGCTATCCGGAAGTTAAGGTGTCTGACATCAAGAATGCTACCAAGTCAGAATTATAACATTCTGAAAGATTCTGGGATCTAGAATCAATGGACGGCTGAGTTACAGAATGTTAGGGTGGCAAATCTCTAGAATCCTTGCGTGTCTGAACTCGACAGTCATTCAATGTCCACATTCCAGAACTCTGGATGTCTGAATTATAGAAGCACCAAATGTCTGCATTCTAGAATCGGAATGTGGCAGAATTCTAGAATGCACAGTACGGCGGAATTCTAAAGTCCTAAAATGCCTACTAGCCGCAAGTTAAGGTGTCTGATGACCAGTATGTTACTAGGTCAGCATTCTACCGTTCTGAGAGATTCTGGGTTCTAGAATCAATGGACGGCAGAGATCTGGAATGTCAGGGTGTCCAAACTCTAGAATCCTTGCGTGTCTGAACTCGAGAGTCATTCAATGTCCACATTCCGGATCACAGGGTGTCTGAATTCCAGAAGCACCAAATGTCTGCATTCTAGAATCGGAATGTGGTAGAATTCTAGAATGCACAACACGGCGGAATTCTAAAGTCCTAAAATGCCTGCTATCCGGAAGTTAAGGTGTCTGACACCCAGAATGCTACCACATCAGGATTATACCATTCTGAAACATTCTGGGATCTAGAATCAATGGACGGGTGAGTTCCAGAATGTCAGGGTGGCAAAACTCTAGAATCCTGGCGTGTCTGACCTCTTGAGTCATTCAATGTCCACATTCCAGAACTCTGGATGTCTGAATTATAGAAGCACCAAATGTCTGCATTCTAGAATCGGAATGTGGCGGAATTCTAGAATGCACAGCACGGCGGAATTCTAAAGTCCTAAATTGACTGCTATCCAGAAGTTAAGGTGTCTGACATCCAGAATGCTACCACGTCAGAATTATACCATTCTGAAACATTCTGGGATCTAGAATCAATGAACGGCTGAGTTCCAGAATGTCAGGGTGGAAAAACTCTAGAATCCTTGCGTGTCTGAACTCGAGAGTCATTCAATGTCCACATTCCAGAACTCTGGATGTCTGAATTATAGAAGCACCAAATGTCTGCATTCTAGATTCGGAATGTGGCGGAATTCTAGAATGCACAGCACGGCGGAATTCTAAAGTCCTAAAATGCCTACTAGCCGAAAGTTAGGGTGTCTGATGACCAGAATGTTACTAGGTCAGCATTCTAACGTTCTGAGAGATTCTGGGTTCTAGAATCAATCGACGGCAGAGTTCCGGAATGTCAGGGTGTCCAAACTCTAGAATCCTTCAGTGTTTGAACTCGAGAGTCATTCAATTTCCATATTCCGGTTCACAGGGTGACTGAATTCCAGAAGCACCAAATGTCTGCATTCTAGAATCGGAATGTGGCGGAATTCTAGAATGCACAGCACGGCGGAATTCGAAAGTCCTAAAATGACTGCTATCCGGAAGTTAAGGTGTCTGACATCCAGAATGCTACCACGTCAGAATTATACCATTCTGAAAGATTCTGGGATCTAGAATCAATGGACGGCTGAGTTCCAGAATGTCAGGGTGGCAAAACTCTAGAATCCTTGCGTGTCTGAACTCGAGAGTCATTCAATGTCCACATTCCAGAACTCTGGATGTCTGTATTATAGAAGCACCAAATGTCTGCATTTTAGAATCGTAATGTGGCGGAATTATAGAATGCACAGCACGGCAGAATTCTAAAGTCCTAAAATGCCTGCTCTCCGGAAGTTAAGGTGTCTGACATCCAGAATGTTACTAGGACAGCATTCTACCGTTCTGAGAGATTCTGGGTTCTAGAATCAATGGACGGCAGAGATCTGGCATGTCAGGGTATCCAAACTCTAGAATACTTGCGTGTCTGAACTCGAGAGTCATTCCATGTCCACATTCCGGATCACAGGGTGTCTGAATTCCAGAAGCACCAAATGTCTGCAATCTAGAATTGGAATGTGGTAGAATTGTAGAATGCACAACACGGCGGAATTCTAAAGTCCTAAAATGCCTGCTATTCGGAAGTTAAGGTGTCTGACACCCAGAATGCTACCACATCAGAATTATACCATTCTGAAACATTCTGGGATCTAGAATCAATGGACGGGTGAGTTCCAGAATGTCAGGGTGGCAAAACTCTAGAATCCTGGCGTGTCTGAACTCTTGAGTCATTCAATGTCCACATTCCAGATATCTGGATGTCTGAATTATAGAAGCACCAAATGTCTGCATTCTAGAATCGGAATGTGGCGGAATTCTAGAATGCACAGCACGGCGGAATTCTAAAGTCCTAAATTGCCTGCTATCCGGAAGTTAAGGTGTCTGACATCCAGAATGCTACCACGTCAGAATTATACCATTCTGAAACATTCTGGGATCTAGAATCAATGGACGGCTGAGTTCCAGAATGTAAGGGTGTCAAAACTCTAGAATCCTTGCGTGTCTGAACTCGAGAGTCATTCAATGTCCACATTCCAGAACTCAGGATGTCTCAAATATAGAAGCACCAAATATCTGCATTCTAGAATCGGAATGTGGCGGAATTCTAGAATGCACAGCACGGCGGAATTTTAAAGTCCTATAATGCCTGCTATACGGAAGTCAAGGTGTCTGACATCCAGAATGTTACTAAGTCAGCATTCTACCGTTCTGAGAGATTCTGGGTTCTAGAATCAATGGATGGCAGAGTTCTGGAATGTCAGGGTGTTCAAACTCAAGAATACTTGCGTGTCTGAACTCGAGAGTCATTCAATGTCCACATTAAACATCACAGGGTGTCTGAAATCCAGAAGCACCAAATGTCTGCATTCTAGAATCGGAATGTGGCGGAATTCTAGAATGCACAGCACGGCGGAATTCGAAAGTCCTAAAATGCCTGCTATCCGGAAGTTAAGGTTTCTGACATCCAGAATGCTACCACGTCAGAATTATACCATTCTGAAAGATTCTGGGATCTAGAATCAATGGACGGCTGAGTTCCAGAATGTCAGGGTTTCCAAACTCTAGAATCCTTGCATGTCTGAACTCGAGAGTCATTCAATATCCACATTCCAGGACTCTGGATGTCTGAAATATAGAAGCACCATATGTCTGCATTCTAGATTCGGAATGTGGTAGAATTCTAGAATGCACTGCATGACAGAATTCTAAAGTCCTAAAATGCCTGCTATTCGGAAGTTAAGGTGTCTGACATCCAGAATGTTACTAGGTCAGCATTCTACCATTCTGAGAGATTCTGGGTTCTGGAATCAATGGACGGCAGAGTTCTGGAATGTCAGGGTGTCCAAACTCTAGAATCGTACCGTGTCTGAACTCGTGAGTCATTCAATGTCCACATTCCGGATCACAGGGTGTCTGAATTCCAGAAGCACCAAATGTCTGCATTCTAGAATCGGAATGTGGCGGAATTCTAGAATGCACAGCACGGCGGAATTCTAAAGTCCTAAAATGCCTGCTATCCGGAAGTTAAGGTGTCCGACATCAAGAATGCTACCAAGTCAGAATTATACCATTCTGAAAGATTCTGGGATCTAGAGTCGATGGATGGCTGAGTTCCAAAATGTCAGGGTGGGAAAACTCTAGAATCCTTGCGTGTCTGAACTCGAGAGTCATTCAATGTCCACATTCCAGAACTCTGGATGTCTGAATTATAGAAGCACCAAATGTCTGCATTCTAGAATCGGAATGTGGCGGAATTCTAGAATGCACAGCACGGCCCAATTCTAAAGTCCTAAAATGCCTGCTATCCGGAAGTTAAGGTGTCTGACACCCAGAATGCTACCACATCAGAATTATAGCATTCCGAAACATTCTGGGATCTAGAATCAATGGACGGGTGAGTTCCAGAATGTCAGGGTGGCAAAACTCTAGAATCCTGGCGTGTCTGAACTCGAGAGTCATACAATGTCCACATTCCAGAACTCTGGATGTCTGAATTATAGAAGCACCAAATGTCTGCATTCTAGAATCGTAATGTGGCGGAGTTCTAGAATGCACAGCACGGCGGAATTCTAAAGTCCTAAAATGCCTGCTATCCGGAAGTTAAGGTGTCTGACATCCAGAATGCTACCACGTCAGAATTATAGCATTCTGAAACATTCTGGGATCTAGAATCAATGGACGGCTGAGTTCCAGAATGTCAGGGGGCAAAACTCTAGAAACTTTGCGTGTCTGAACTCGAGAGTCATTCAATGTCCACATTCCAGAACTCTGGATGTCTGAATTATAGAAGCAAAAAATGTCTGCATTCTAGAATCGGAATGTGGCGGAATTCTAGAATGCACAGCACGGCGGAATTCTAAAGTCCTAAAATGCCTGCTATCCGGGAGTTAAGGTGTCTGACATCAAGAATGCTACCAAGTCAGAATTATACCATTCTGAAAGATTCTGGGATCTAGAATCAATGGACGGCTGAGTTCCAGAACGTCAGGGTGTCAAAACTCTAGAATCCTGGCGTGTCTGAACTCGAGAGTCATTCAATGTCCACATTCCAGAACTCTGGATGTCTGAATTATTGAAGCACCAAATGTCTGCATTCTAGAATCGGAATGTGGCGGAATTCTAGAATGCACAGTACGGCGGAATTCTAAAGTCCTAAAATGCCTGCTATCCGGAAGTTAAGGTGTCTGACAACAAGAATGCTACCAAGTCAGAATTATAACATTCTGAAAGATTCTGGGATCTAGAATCAATGGACGGCTGAGTTCCAGAATGTCAGGGTGGCAAAACTCTAGAATCCTGGCGTGTCTGAACTCGAGAGTCATTCAATGTCCACATTCCAGAACTCTGGATATCTGAAATATAGAAGCACCAAATGTCTGCTTTCTAGAATCAGAATGTGACGGAATTCTAGAATGCACAGCACAGCGGAATTTAAAGTCCTAAAATGCCTGCTATACGGAAGTCAAGGTGTCTGACATCCAGAATGTTACTAAGTCAGCATTCTACCGTTCTGAGAGATTCTGGGTTCTAGAATCAATGGATGGCAGAGTTCTGGAATGTCAGGGTATTCAAACTCAAGAATACTTCCGTGTCTGAACTCGAGAGTCATTCAATGTCCACATTCCGCATCACAGGGTGTCTGAATTTCAGAAGCATCAAATGTCTGCATTCTAGAATCGGAATGTGGCGGAATTCTAGAATGCACAGCACGGCGGAATTCGAAAGTCCTAAAATGCCTGCTATCCGGAAGTTAAGGTGTCTGACATCCAGAATGCTACCACGTCAGAATTATACCATTCTGAAAGAATCTGGGATCTAGAATCAATGGACGGCTGAGTTCCAGAATGTCAGGGTGGCAAAACTCTAGAATCCTTGCGTGTCTGAACTCGAGAGTCATTCAATATCCACATTCCAGGACTCTGGATGTCTGAAATATAGAAGCACCAAATGTCTGCATTCTAGAATCGGAATGTGGCGGAATTGTAGAATGCACAGCACGACAGAATTCTAAAGTCCTAAAATGCCTGCGATTCGGAAGTTAAGTTGTCTGACATCCAGAATGTTACTAGGTCAGCATTCTACCGTTCTGAGAGATTCTGGGTTCTAGAATCAATGGACGGCAGAGTTCTGGAATGTCAGGGTGTCCAAACTCTAGAATGTTTCCGTGTCTGAACTCGTGAGTCATTCAATGTACACATTCCAGAACTCTGGATGTCTGAATTATAGAAGCACCAAATGTCTGCATTCTAGAATCGGAATGTGGCGGAATTCTAGAATGCACAGCACGGCGGAATTCTAAAGTCCTAAAATGCCTGCTATCCGGAAGTTAAGGTGTCTGACATCAAGAATGCTACCAAGTCAGAATTATAACATTCTGAAAGATTCTGGGATCTAGAATCAATGGACGGCTGAGTTACAGAATGTCAGGGTGGCAAATCTCTAGAATCCTTGCGTGTCTGAACTCGAGAGTCATTCAATGTCCACATTCCGGAACTCTGGATGTCTGAATTATAGAAGCACCAAATGTCTGCATTCTAGAATCGGAATGTGGCGGAATTCTAGAATGCACAGCACAGCGGAATTCTAAAGTCCTAAAATGCCTACTAGCCGCAAGTTAAGGTGTCTGATGACCAGTATGTTACTAGGTCAGCATTCTACCGTTCTGAGAGATTCTGGGTTCTAGAATCAATGGACGGCAGAGATCTGGAATGTCAGGGAGTCCAAACTCTAGAATCCTTGCGTGTCTGAACTCGAGAGTCATTCAATGTCCACATTCCGGATCACAGGGTGTCTGAATTCCAGAAGCACCAAATGTCTGCATTCTAGAATCGGAATGTTGTAGAATTCTAGAATGCACAACACGGCGGAATTCTAAAGTCCTAAAAGGCCTGCTATCCGGAAGTTAAGGTGTCTGACACCCAGAATGCTACCACATCAGAATTATAGCATTCTGAAACATTCTGGGATCTAGAATCAATGGACGGGTGAGTTCCAGAATGTCAGGGTGGCAAAACTCTAGAATCCTGGCGTGTCTGAACTCGAGAGTCATTCAATGTCCACATTCCAGAACTCTGGATGTCTGAATTATAGAAGCACCAAATGTCTGCATTCTAGAATCGTAATGTGGCGGAGTTCTAGAATGCACAGCACGGCGGAATTCTAAAGTCCTAAAATGCCTGCCAGCCGGAAGTTAAGGTGTCTGACATCCAGAATGCTACCACGTCAGAATTATAGCATTCTGAAACATTCTGGGATCTAGAATCAATGGACGGCTGAGTTCCAGAATGTCAGGGGGCAAAACTCTAGAAACTTTGCGTGTCTGAACTCGAGAGTCATTCAATGTCCACATTCCAGAACTCTGGATGTCTGAATTATAGAAGCAAAAAATGTCTGCATTCTAGAATCGGAATGTGGCGGAATTCTAGAATGCACAGCACGGCGGAATTCTAAAGTCCTAAAATGCCTGCTATCCGGGAGTTAAGGTGTCTGACATCAAGAATGCTACCAAGTCAGAATTATACCATTCTGAAAGATTCTGGGATCTAGAATCAATGGACGGCTGAGTTCCAGAACGTCAGGGTGTCAAAACTCTAGAATCCTGGCGTGTCTGAACTCGAGAGTCATTCAATGTCCACATTCCAGAACTCTGGATGTCTGAATTATTGAAGCACCAAATGTCTGCATTCTAGAATCGGAATGTGGCGGAATTCTAGAATGCACAGTACGGCGGAATTCTAAAGTCCTAAAATGCCTGCTATCCGGAAGTTAAGGTGTCTGACAACAAGAATGCTACCAAGTCAGAATTATAACATTCTGAAAGATTCTGGGATCTAGAATCAATGGACGGCTGAGTTCCAGAATGTCAGGGTGGCAAAACTCTAGAATCCTGGCGTGTCTGAACTCGAGAGTCATTCAATGTCCACATTCCAGAACTCTGGATATCTGAAATATAGAAGCACCAAATGTCTGCTTTCTAGAATCAGAATGTGACGGAATTCTAGAATGCAGAGCACAGCGGAATTTAAAGTCCTAAAATGCCTGCTATACGGAAGTCAAGGTGTCTGACATCCAGAATGTTACTAAGTCAGCATTCTACCGTTCTGAGAGATTCTGGGTTCTAGAATCAATGGATGGCAGAGTTCTGGAATGTCAGGGTATTCAAACTCAAGAATACTTCCGTGTCTGAACTCGAGAGTCATTCAATGTCCACATTCCGCATCACAGGGTGTCTGAATTTCAGAAGCATCAAATGTCTGCATTCTAGAATCGGAATGTGGCGGAATTCTAGAATGCACAGCACGGCGGAATTCGAAAGTCCTAAAATGCCTGCTATCCGGAAGTTAAGGTGTCTGACATCCAGAATGCTACCACGTCAGAATTATACCATTCTGAAAGAATCTGGGATCTAGAATCAATGGACGGCTGAGTTCCAGAATGTCAGGGTGGCAAAACTCTAGAATCCTTGCGTGTCTGAACTCGAGAGTCATTCAATATCCACATTCCAGGACTCTGGATGTCTGAAATATAGAAGCACCAAATGTCTGCATTCTAGAATCGGAATGTGGCGGAATTGTAGAATGCACAGCACGACAGAATTCTAAAGTCCTAAAATGCCTGCGATTCGGAAGTTAAGTTGTCTGACATCCAGAATGTTACTAGGTCAGCATTCTACCGTTCTGAGAGATTCTGGGTTCTAGAATCAATGGACGGCAGAGTTCTGGAATGTCAGGGTGTCCAAACTCTAGAATGTTTCCGTGTCTGAACTCGTGAGTCATTCAATGTCCACATTCCAGAACTCTGGATGTCTGAATTATAGAAGCACCAAATGTCTGCATTCTAGAATCGGAATGTGGCGGAATTCTAGAATGCACAGCACGGCGGAATTCTAAAGTCCTAAAATGCCTGCTATCCGGAAGTTAAGGTGTCTGACATCAAGAATGCTACCAAGTCAGAATTGTACCATTCTGAAAGATTCTGGGATCTAGAATCAATGGACGGCTGAGTTCCAGAATGTCAGGGTGGCAAAACTCTAGAATCCTTGTGTGTCTGAACTCGAGAGTCATTCAATGTCCACATTCCAGAACTCTGGATGTCTGAATTATAGAAGCACCAAATGTCTGCATTCTAGAATCGGAATGTGGCGGAATTCTAGAATGCACAGCACGGCAGAATTCGAAAGCCTAAAATGCCTGCTATCGGGAAGTTAAGGTGTCTGACATCCAGAATGCTACCACGTCAGAATTATACCATTCTGAATGATTCTGGGATCTAGAATCAATGGACGGCTGAGTTCCAGAATGTCAGGGTGGCAAAACTCTAGAATCCTTGCCTGTCTGTACTCGAGAGTCATTCAATGTCCACATTCCAGAACTCTGGATGTCTGAATTATAGAAGCACCAAATGTCTGCATTCTAGAATCGGAATGTGGCGGAATTCTAGAATGCAAAGCACGGCGGAATTCTAAAGTCCTAAAATGCCTGCTATTCGGAAGTTAAGGTGTCTGACATCCAGAATGTTACTAGGTCAGCATTCTACCGTTCTGAGAGATTCTGGGTTCTAGAATCAATGGACGGCAGAGTTCTGGAATGTCAGGGTGTCCAAACTCTAGAATGTTTCCGTGTCTGAACTCGTGAGTCATTCAATGTCCACATTCCGGATCACAGGGTGTCTGAATTCAAGAAGCACCAAATGTCTGCATTCTAGAATCGGAATGTGGCGGAATTCTAGAATGCACAGCACGGCGGAATTCTAAAGTCCTAAAATACCTGCTATCCGGAAGTTAAGGTGTCTGACATCAATAATGCTACCAAGTCAGAATTATACCATTCTGAAAGATTCTGGGATCTAGAATCAATGGACGGCTGAGTTCCAGAACGTCAGGGTGGCAAAACTCTAGAATCCTTGTGTGTCTGAACTCGAGAGTCATTCAATGTCCACATTCCAGAACTCAGGATGTCTCAAATATAGAAGCACCAAATATCTGCATTCTAGAATCGGAATGTGGCGGAATTCTAGAATGCACAGCACGGCGGAATTTTAACGTCCTATAATGCCTGCTATACGGAAGTCAAGGTGTCTGACATCCAGAATGTTACTAAGTCAGCATTCTACCGTTCTGAGAGATTCTGGGTTCTAGAATCAATGGATGGCAGAGTTCTGGAATGTCAGGGTGTTCAAACTCAAGAATACTTGCATGTCTGAACTCGAGAGTCATTCAATGTCCACATTCCACATCACAGGGTGTCTGAAATCCAGAAGCACCAAATGTCTGCATTCTAGAATCGGAATGTGGCGGAATTCTAGAATGCACAGCACGGCGGAATTCGAAAGTCCTAAAATGCCTGCTATCCGGAAGTTAAGGTGTCTGACATCCAGAATGCTACCACGTCAGAATTATACCATTCTGAATGATTCTGGGATCTAGAATCAATGTACGGCTGAGTTCCAGAATGTCAGGGTTTCCAAACTCTAGAATCCTTGCATGTATGAACTCGAGAGTCATTCAATATCCACATTCCAGGACTCTGGATGTCTGAAATATAGAAGCACCATATGTCTGCATTCTAGAATCGGAATGTGGTAGAATTCTAGAATGCACTGCACGACAGAATTCTAAAGTCCTAAAATGCCTGCTATTCGGAAGTTAAGGTGTCTGACATCCAGAATGTTACTAGGTCAGCATTCTACCATTCTGAGAGATTCTGGGTTCTGGAATCAATGGACGGCAGAGTTCTGGAATGTCAGGGTGTCCAAACTCTAGATTCGTACCGTGTCTGAACTCGTGAGTCATTCAATGTCCACATTCCGGATCACAGGGTGTCTGAATTCCAGAAGCACCAAATGTCTGCATTCTAGAATCGGAATGTGGCGGAATTCTAGAATGCACAGCACGGCGGAATTCTAAAGTCCTAAAATGCCTGCTATCCGGAAGTTAAGGTGTCCGACATCAAGAATGCTACCAAGTCAGAATTATACCATTCTGAAAGATTCTGGGATCTAGAATCGATGGATGGCTGAGTTCCAAAATGTCAGGGTGGGAAAACTCTAGAATCCTTGCGTGTCTGAACTCGAGAGTCATTCAATGTCCACATTCCAGAACTCTGGATGTCTGAATTATAGAAGCACCAAATGTCTGCATTCTAGAATCGGAATGTGGCGGAATTCTAGAATGCACAGCACGGCCCAATTCTAAAGTCCTAAAATGCCTGCTATCCGGAAGTTAAGGTGTCTGACATCAAGAATGCTACCACGTCAGAATTATACCATACTGAAAGATTCTGGGATCTAGAATCACTGGACGGCTGAGTTCCAGAATGTCAGGGTGGCAAAATTCTAGTATCCTTGCGTGTCTGAACTCGAGAGTCATTCAATGTACACATTCCAGAACTCTGGATGTCTGAATTATAGAAGCACCAAATGTCTGCATTCTAGAATCGGAATGTGGCGGAATTCTAGAATGCACAGCACGGCGGAATTCTAAAGTCCTAAAATGCCTGCTATCCGGAAGTTAAGGTGTCTGACATCAAGAATGCTACCAAGTCAGAATTATAACATTCTGAAAGATTCTGGGATCTAGAATCAATGGACGGCTGAGTTACAGAATGTCAGGGTGGCAAATCTCTAGAATCCTTGCGTGTCTGAACTCGAGAGTCATTCAATGTCCACGTTCCGGAACTCTGGATGTCTGAATTATAGAAGCACCAAATGTCTGCATTCTAGAATCGGAATGTGGCGGAATTCTAGAATGCACAGCACAGCGGAATTCTAAAGTCCTAAAATGCCTACTAGCCGCAAGTTAAGGTGTCTGATGACCAGTATGTTACTAGGTCAGCATTCTACCGTTCTGAGAGATTCTGGGTTCTAGAATCAATGGACGGCAGAGATCTGGAATGTCAGGGAGTCCAAACTCTAGAATCCTTGCGTGTCTGAACTCGAGAGTCATTCAATGTCCACATTCCGGATCACAGGGTTTCTGAATTCCAGAAGCACCAAATGTCTGCATTCTAGAATCGGAATGTGGTAGAATTCTAGAATGCACAACACGGCGGAATTCTAAAGTCCTAAAATGCCTGCTATCCGGAAGTTAAGGTGTCTGACACCCAGAATGCTACCACATCAGAATTATAGCATTCTGAAACATTCTGGGATCTAGAATCAATGGACGGGTGAGTTCCAGAATGTCAGGGTGGCAAAACTCTAGAATCCTGGCGTGTCTGAACTCGAGAGTCATTCAATGTCCACATTCCAGAACTCTGGATGTCTGAATTATAGAAGCACCAAATGTCTGCATTCTAGAATCGTAATGTGGCGGAGTTCTAGAATGCACAGCACGGCGGAATTCTAAAGTCCTAAAATGCCTGCTATCCGGAAGTTAAGGTGTCTGACATCCAGAATGCTACCACGTCAGAATTATAGCATTCTGAAACATTCTGGGATCTAGAATCAATGGACGGCTGAGTTCCAGAATGTCAGGGGGCAAAACTCTAGAAACTTTGCGTGTCTGAACTCGAGAGTCATTCAATGTCCACATTCCAGAACTCTGGATGTCTGAATTATAGAAGCAAAAAATGTCTGCATTCTAGAATCGGAATGTGGCGGAATTCTAGAATGCACAGCACGGCGGAATTCTAAAGTCCTAAAATGCCTGCTATCCGGGAGTTAAGGTGTCTGACATCAAGAATGCTACCAAGTCAGAATTATACCATTCTGAAAGATTCTGGGATCTAGAATCAATGGACGGCTGAGTTCCAGAACGTCAGGGTGTCAAAACTCTAGAATCCTGGCGTGTCTGAACTCGAGAGTCATTCAATGTCCACATTCCAGAACTCTGGATGTCTGAATTATTGAAGCACCAAATGTCTGCATTCTAGAATCGGAATGTGGCGGAATTCTAGAATGCACAGTACGGCGGAATTCTAAAGTCCTAAAATGCCTGCTATCCGGAAGTTAAGGTGTCTGACAACAAGAATGCTACCAAGTCAGAATTATAACATTCTGAAAGATTCTGGGATCTAGAATCAATGGACGGCTGAGTTCCAGAATGTCAGGGTGGCAAAACTCTAGAATCCTGGCGTGTCTGAACTCGAGAGTCATTCAATGTCCACATTCCAGAACTCTGGATATCTGAAATATAGAAGCACCAAATGTCTGCTTTCTAGAATCAGAATGTGACGGAATTCTAGAATGCACAGCACAGCGGAATTTAAATTCCTAAAATGCCTGCTATACGGAAGTCAAGGTGTCTGACATCCAGAATGTTACTAAGTCAGCATTCTACCGTTCTGAGAGATTCTGGGTTCTAGAATCAATGGATGGCAGAGTTCTGGAATGTCAGGGTATTCAAACTCAAGAATACTTCCGTGTCTGAACTCGAGAGTCATTCAATGTCCACATTCCGCATCACAGGGTGTCTGAATTTCAGAAGCATCAAATGTCTGCATTCTAGAATCGGAATGTGGCGGAATTCTAGAATGCACAGCACGGCGGAATTCGAAAGTCCTAAAATGCCTGCTATCCGGAAGTTAAGGTGTCTGACATCCAGAATGCTACCACGTCAGAATTATACCATTCTGAAAGATTCTGGGATCTAGAATCAATGGACGGCTGAGTTCCAGAATGTCAGGGTGGCAAAACTCTAGAATCCTTGCGTGTCTGAACTCGAGAGTCATTCAATATCCACATTCCAGGACTCTGGATGTCTGAAATATAGAAGCACCAAATGTCTGCATTCTAGAATCGGAATGTGGCGGAATTGTAGAATGCACAGCACGACAGAATTCTAAAGTCCTAAAATGCCTGCGATTCGGAAGTTAAGTTGTCTGACATCCAGAATGTTACTAGGTCAGCATTCTACCGTTCTGAGAGATTCTGGGTTCTAGAATCAATGGACGGCAGAGTTCTGGAATGTCAGGGTGTCCAAACTCTAGAATGTTTCCGTGTCTGAACTCGTGAGTCATTCAATGTCCACATTCCGGATCACAGGGTGTCTGAATTCAAGAAGCACCAAATGTCTGCATTCTAGAATCGGAATGTGGCGGAATTCTAGAATGCACAGCACGGCGGAATTCTAAAGTCCTAAAATGCCTGCTATCCGGAAGTTAAGGTGTCTGACATCAAGAATGCTACCAAGTCAGAATTATACCATTCTGAAAGATTCTGGGATCTAGAATCAATGGACGGCTGAGTTCCAGAATGTCAGGGTGGCAAAACTCTAGAATCCTTGTGTGTCTGAACTCGAGAGTCATTCAATGTCCACATTCCAGAACTCTGGATGTCTGAATTATAGAAGCACCAAATGTCTGCATTCTAGAATCGGAATGTGGCGGAATTCTAGAATGCACAGCACGGCGGAATTCGAAAGCCTAAAATGCCTGCTATCGGGAAGTTAAGGTGTCTGACATCCAGAATGCTACCACGTCAGAATTATACCATTCTGAAAGATTCTGGGATCTAGAATCAATGGACGGCTGAGTTCCAGAATGTCAGGGTGGCAAAACTCTAGAATCCTTGCCTGTCTGTACTCGAGAGTCATTCAATGTCCACATTCCAGAACTCTGGATGTCTGAATTATAGAAGCACCAAATGTCTGCATTCTAGAATCGGAATGTGGCGGAATTCTAGAATGCACAGCACGGCGGAATTCTAAAGTCCTAAAATGCCTGCTATTCGGAAGTTAAGGTGTCTGACATCCAGAATGTTACTAGGTCAGCATTCTACCGTTCTGAGAGATTCTGGGTTCTAGAATCAATGGACGGCAGAGTTCTGGAATGTCAGGGTGTCCAAACTCTAGAATGTTTCCGTGTCTGAACTCGTGAGTCATTCAATGTCCACATTCCGGATCACAGGGTGTCTGAATTCAAGAAGCACCAAATGTCTGCATTCTAGAATCGGAATGTGGCGGAATTCTAGAATGCACAGCACGGCGGAATTCTAAAGTCCTAAAATACCTGCTATCCGGAAGTTAAGGTGTCTGACATCAATAATGCTACCAAGTCAGAATTATACCATTCTGAAAGATTCTGGGATCTAGAATCAATGGACGGCTGAGTTCCAGAACGTCAGGGTGGCAAAACTCTAGAATCCTGGCGTGTCTGAACTCGAGAGTCATTCAATGTCCACATTCCAGAACTCTGGATGTCTGAATTATAGAAGCACCAAATGTCTGCATTCTAGAATCGTAATGTGGCGGAGTTCTAGAATGCACAGCACGGCGGAATTCTAAAGTCCTAAAATGCCTGCTATCCGGAAGTTAAGGTGTCTGACATCCAGAATGCTACCACGTCAGAATTATAGCATTCTGAAACATTCTGGGATCTAGAATCAATGGACGGCTGAGTTCCAGAATGTCAGGGGGCAAAACTCTAGAAACTTTGCGTGTCTGAACTCGAGAGTCATTCAATGTCCACATTCCAGAACTCTGGATGTCTGAATTATAGAAGCAAAAAATGTCTGCATTCTAGAATCGGAATGTGGCGGAATTCTAGAATGCACAGCACGGCGGAATTCTAAAGTCCTAAAATGCCTGCTATCCGGGAGTTAAGGTGTCTGACATCAAGAATGCTACCAAGTCAGAATTATACCATTCTGAAAGATTCTGGGATCTAGAATCAATGGACGGCTGAGTTCCAGAACGTCAGGGTGTCAAAACTCTAGAATCCTGGCGTGTCTGAACTCGAGAGTCATTCAATGTCCACATTCCAGAACTCTGGATGTCTGAATTATTGAAGCACCAAATGTCTGCATTCTAGAATCGGAATGTGGCGGAATTCTAGAATGCACAGTACGGCGGAATTCTAAAGTCCTAAAATGCCTGCTATCCGGAAGTTAAGTTGTCTGACAACAAGAATGCTACCAAGTCAGAATTATAACATTCTGAAAGATTCTGGGATCTAGAATCAATGGACGGCTGAGTTCCAGAATGTCAGGGTGGCAAAACTCTAGAATCCTGGCGTGTCTGAACTCGAGAGTCATTCAATGTCCACATTCCAGAACTCTGGATATCTGAAATATAGAAGCACCAAATGTCTGCTTTCTAGAATCAGAATGTGACGGAATTCTAGAATGCACAGCACAGCGGAATTTAAATTCCTAAAATGCCTGCTATACGGAAGTCAAGGTGTCTGACATCCAGAATGTTACTAAGTCAGCATTCTACCGTTCTGAGAGATTCTGGGTTCTAGAATCAATGGATGGCAGAGTTCTGGAATGTCAGGGTATTCAAACTCAAGAATACTTCCGTGTCTGAACTCGAGAGTCATTCAATGTCCACATTCCGCATCACAGGGTGTCTGAATTTCAGAAGCATCAAATGTCTGCATTCTAGAATCGGAATGTGGCGGAATTCTAGAATGCACAGCACGGCGGAATTCGAAAGTCCTAAAATGCCTGCTATCCGGAAGTTAAGGTGTCTGACATCCAGAATGCTACCACGTCAGAATTATACCATTCTGAAAGATTCTGGGATCTAGAATCAATGGACGGCTGAGTTCCAGAATGTCAGGGTGGCAAAACTCTAGAATCCTTGCGTGTCTGAACTCGAGAGTCATTCAATATCCACATTCCAGGACTCTGGATGTCTGAAATATAGAAGCACCAAATGTCTGCATTCTAGAATCGGAATGTGGCGGAATTGTAGAATGCACAGCACGACAGAATTCTAAAGTCCTAAAATGCCTGCGATTCGGAAGTTAAGTTGTCTGACATACAGAATGTTACTAGGTCAGCATTCTACCGTTCTGAGAGATTCTGGGTTCTAGAATCAATGGACGGCAGAGTTCTGGAATGTCAGGGTGTCCAAACTCTAGAATGTTTCCGTGTCTGAACTCGTGAGTCATTCAATGTCCACATTCCGGATCACAGGGTGTCTGAATTCAAGAAGCACCAAATGTCTGCATTCTAGAATCGGAATGTGGCGGAATTCTAGAATGCACAGCACGGCGGAATTCTAAAGTCCTAAAATGCCTGCTATCCGGAAGTTAAGGTGTCTGACATCAAGAATGCTACCAAGTCAGAATTATACCATTCTGAAAGATTCTGGGATCTAGAATCAATGGACGGCTGAGTTCCAGAATGTCAGGGTGGCAAAACTCTAGAATCCTTGTGTGTCTGAACTCGAGAGTCATTCAATGTCCACATTCCAGAACTCTGGATGTCTGAATTATAGAAGCACCAAATGTCTGCATTCTAGAATCGGAATGTGGCGGAATTCTAGAATGCACAGCACGGCGGAATTCGAAAGCCTAAAATGCCTGCTATCGGGAAGTTAAGGTGTCTGACATCCAGAATGCTACCACGTCAGAATTATACCATTCTGAAAGATTCTGGGATCTAGAATCAATGGACGGCTGAGTTCCAGAATGTCAGGGTGGCAAAACTCTAGAATCCTTGCCTGTCTGTACTCGAGAGTCATTCAATGTCCACATTCCAGAACTCTGGATGTCTGAATTATAGAAGCACCAAATGTCTGCATTCTAGAATCGGAATGTGGCGGAATTCTAGAATGCACAGCACGGCGGAATTCTAAAGTCCTAAAATGCCTGCTATTCGGAAGTTAAGGTGTCTGACATCCAGAATGTTACTAGGTCAGCATTCTACCGTTCTGAGAGATTCTGGGTTCTAGAATCAATGGACGGCAGAGTTCTGGAATGTCAGGGTGTCCAAACTCTAGAATGTTTCCGTGTCTGAACTCGTGAGTCATTCAATGTCCACATTCCGGATCACAGGGTGTCTGAATTCAAGAAGCACCAAATGTCTGCATTCTAGAATCGGAATGTGGCGGAATTCTAGAATGCACAGCACGGCGGAATTCTAAAGTCCTAAAATACCTGCTATCCGGAAGTTAAGGTGTCTGACATCAATAATGCTACCAAGTCAGAATTATACCATTCTGAAAGATTCTGGGATCTAGAATCAATGGACGGCTGAGTTCCAGAACGTCAGGGTGGCAAAACTCTAGAATCCTTGTGTGTCTGAACTCGAGAGTCATTCAATGTCCACATTCCAGAACTCAGGATGTCTCAAATATAGAAGCACCAAATATCTGCATTCTAGAATCGGAATGTGGCGGAATTCTAGAATGCACAGCACGGCGGAATTTTAAAGTCCTATAATGCCTGCTATACGGAAGTCAAGGTGTCTGACATCCAGAATGTTACTAGGTCAGCATTCTACCGTTCTGAGAGATGCTGGGTTCCAGAATCAATGGATGGCAGAGTTCTGGAATGTCAGGGTGTCCAAACTCTAGAATCCTTCCGTGTCTGAACTCGTGAGTCATTCAATGTCCACATTCCGAATCACATGGTGTCTGATTTCCAGAAGCACCAAATGTCTGCATTCTAGAATCGGAATGTGGCGGAATTCTAGAATGCACAGCACGGCGGAATTCGAAAGTCCTAAAATGCCTGCTATCGGGAAGTTAAGGTGTCTGACATCCAGATTGCTACCAAGTCGGAATTATACCATTCTGAAAGATTCTGGGATCTAGAATCAATGGACGGCTGAGTTCCAGAATGTCAGGGTGGCAAAACTCTAGAATCCTTGCGTGTCTGAACTCGAGAGTCATTCAATGTCCACATTCCAGAACTCTGGATGTCTGAATTATAGAAGCACCAAATGTCTGCATTCTAGAATCGGAATGTGGCGGAATTCTAGAATGCACAGCACGGCGGAATTCTAAAGTCCTAAAATGCCTACTAGCCGAAAGTTAAGGTGTCTGATGACCAGTATGTTACTAGGTCAGCATTCTACCGTTCTGAGAGATTCTGGGTTCTAGAATCAATGGACGGCAGAGATCTGGAATGTCAGGGAGTCCAAACTCTAGAATCCTTGCGTGTCTGAACTCGAGAGTCATTCAATGTCCACATTCCGGATCACAGGGTGTCTGAATTCCAGAAGCACCAAATGTCTGCATTCTAGAATCGGAATGTGGTAGAATTCTAGAATGCACAACACGGCGGAATTCTAAAGTCCTAAAAGGCCTGCTATCCGGAAGTTAAGGTGTCTGACACCCAGAATGCTACCACATCAGAATTATAGCATTCTGAAACATTCTGGGATCTAGAATCAATGGACGGGTGAGTTCCAGAATGTCAGGGTGGCAAAACTCTAGAATCCTGGCGTGTCTGAACTCGAGAGTCATTCAATGTCCACATTCCAGAACTCTGGATGTCTGAATTATAGAAGCACCAAATGTCTGCATTCTAGAATCGTAATGTGGCGGAGTTCTAGAATGCACAGCACGGCGGAATTCTAAAGTCCTAAAATGCCTGCCAGCCGGAAGTTAAGGTGTCTGACATCCAGAATGCTACCACGTCAGAATTATAGCATTCTGAAACATTCTGGGATCTAGAATCAATGGACGGCTGAGTTCCAGAATGTCAGGGGGCAAAACTCTAGAAACTTTGCGTGTCTGAACTCGAGAGTCATTCAATGTCCACATTCCAGAACTCTGGATGTCTGAATTATAGAAGCAAAAAATGTCTGCATTCTAGAATCGGAATGTGGCGGAATTCTAGAATGCACAGCACGGCGGAATTCTAAAGTCCTAAAATGCCTGCTATCCGGGAGTTAAGGTGTCTGACATCAAGAATGCTACCAAGTCAGAATTATACCATTCTGAAAGATTCTGGGATCTAGAATCAATGGACGGCTGAGTTCCAGAACGTCAGGGTGTCAAAACTCTAGAATCCTGGCGTGTCTGAACTCGAGAGTCATTCAATGTCCACATTCCAGAACTCTGGATGTCTGAATTATTGAAGCACCAAATGTCTGCATTCTAGAATCGGAATGTGGCGGAATTCTAGAATGCACAGTACGGCGGAATTCTAAAGTCCTAAAATGCCTGCTATCCGGAAGTTAAGGTGTCTGACAACAAGAATGCTACCAAGTCAGAATTATAACATTCTGAAAGATTCTGGGATCTAGAATCAATGGACGGCTGAGTTCCAGAATGTCAGGGTGGCAAAACTCTAGAATCCTGGCGTGTCTGAACTCGAGAGTCATTCAATGTCCACATTCCAGAACTCTGGATATCTGAAATATAGAAGCACCAAATGTCTGCTTTCTAGAATCAGAATGTGACGGAATTCTAGAATGCAGAGCACAGCGGAATTTAAAGTCCTAAAATGCCTGCTATACGGAAGTCAAGGTGTCTGACATCCAGAATGTTACTAAGTCAGCATTCTACCGTTCTGAGAGATTCTGGGTTCTAGAATCAATGGATGGCAGAGTTCTGGAATGTCAGGGTATTCAAACTCAAGAATACTTCCGTGTCTGAACTCGAGAGTCATTCAATGTCCACATTCCGCATCACAGGGTGTCTGAATTTCAGAAGCATCAAATGTCTGCATTCTAGAATCGGAATGTGGCGGAATTCTAGAATGCACAGCACGGCGGAATTCGAAAGTCCTAAAATGCCTGCTATCCGGAAGTTAAGGTGTCTGACATCCAGAATGCTACCACGTCAGAATTATACCATTCTGAAAGAATCTGGGATCTAGAATCAATGGACGGCTGAGTTCCAGAATGTCAGGGTGGCAAAACTCTAGAATCCTTGCGTGTCTGAACTCGAGAGTCATTCAATATCCACATTCCAGGACTCTGGATGTCTGAAATATAGAAGCACCAAATGTCTGCATTCTAGAATCGGAATGTGGCGGAATTGTAGAATGCACAGCACGACAGAATTCTAAAGTCCTAAAATGCCTGCGATTCGGAAGTTAAGTTGTCTGACATCCAGAATGTTACTAGGTCAGCATTCTACCGTTCTGAGAGATTCTGGGTTCTAGAATCAATGGACGGCAGAGTTCTGGAATGTCAGGGTGTCCAAACTCTAGAATGTTTCCGTGTCTGAACTCGTGAGTCATTCAATGTCCACATTCCAGAACTCTGGATGTCTGAATTATAGAAGCACCAAATGTCTGCATTCTAGAATCGGAATGTGGCGGAATTCTAGAATGCACAGCACGGCGGAATTCTAAAGTCCTAAAATGCCTGCTATCCGGAAGTTAAGGTGTCTGACATCAAGAATGCTACCAAGTCAGAATTGTACCATTCTGAAAGATTCTGGGATCTAGAATCAATGGACGGCTGAGTTCCAGAATGTCAGGGTGGCAAAACTCTAGAATCCTTGTGTGTCTGAACTCGAGAGTCATTCAATGTCCACATTCCAGAACTCTGGATGTCTGAATTATAGAAGCACCAAATGTCTGCATTCTAGAATCGGAATGTGGCGGAATTCTAGAATGCACAGCACGGCAGAATTCGAAAGCCTAAAATGCCTGCTATCGGGAAGTTAAGGTGTCTGACATCCAGAATGCTACCACGTCAGAATTATACCATTCTGAATGATTCTGGGATCTAGAATCAATGGACGGCTGAGTTCCAGAATGTCAGGGTGGCAAAACTCTAGAATCCTTGCCTGTCTGTACTCGAGAGTCATTCAATGTCCACATTCCAGAACTCTGGATGTCTGAATTATAGAAGCACCAAATGTCTGCATTCTAGAATCGGAATGTGGCGGAATTCTAGAATGCAAAGCACGGCGGAATTCTAAAGTCCTAAAATGCCTGCTATTCGGAAGTTAAGGTGTCTGACATCCAGAATGTTACTAGGTCAGCATTCTACCGTTCTGAGAGATTCTGGGTTCTAGAATCAATGGACGGCAGAGTTCTGGAATGTCAGGGTGTCCAAACTCTAGAATGTTTCCGTGTCTGAACTCGTGAGTCATTCAATGTCCACATTCCGGATCACAGGGTGTCTGAATTCAAGAAGCACCAAATGTCTGCATTCTAGAATCGGAATGTGGCGGAATTCTAGAATGCACAGCACGGCGGAATTCTAAAGTCCTAAAATACCTGCTATCCGGAAGTTAAGGTGTCTGACATCAATAATGCTACCAAGTCAGAATTATACCATTCTGAAAGATTCTGGGATCTAGAATCAATGGACGGCTGAGTTCCAGAACGTCAGGGTGGCAAAACTCTAGAATCCTTGTGTGTCTGAACTCGAGAGTCATTCAATGTCCACATTCCAGAACTCAGGATGTCTCAAATATAGAAGCACCAAATATCTGCATTCTAGAATCGGAATGTGGCGGAATTCTAGAATGCACAGCACGGCGGAATTTTAACGTCCTATAATGCCTGCTATACGGAAGTCAAGGTGTCTGACATCCAGAATGTTACTAAGTCAGCATTCTACCGTTCTGAGAGATTCTGGGTTCTAGAATCAATGGATGGCAGAGTTCTGGAATGTCAGGGTGTTCAAACTCAAGAATACTTGCGTGTCTGAACTCGAGAGTCATTCAATGTCCACATTCCACATCACAGGGTGTCTGAAATCCAGAAGCACCAAATGTCTGCATTCTAGAATCGGAATGTGGCGGAATTCTAGAATGCACAGCACGGCGGAATTCGAAAGTCCTAAAATGCCTGCTATCCGGAAGTTAAGGTGTCTGACATCCAGAATGCTACCACGTCAGAATTATACCATTCTGAATGATTCTGGGATCTAGAATCAATGTACGGCTGAGTTCCAGAATGTCAGGGTTTCCAAACTCTAGAATCCTTGCATGTATGAACTCGAGAGTCATTCAATATCCACATTCCAGGACTCTGGATGTCTGAAATATAGAAGCACCATATGTCTGCATTCTAGAATCGGAATGTGGTAGAATTCTAGAATGCACTGCACGACAGAATTCTAAAGTCCTAAAATGCCTGCTATTCGGAAGTTAAGGTGTCTGACATCCAGAATGTTACTAGGTCAGCATTCTACCATTCTGAGAGATTCTGGGTTCTGGAATCAATGGACGGCAGAGTTCTGGAATGTCAGGGTGTCCAAACTCTAGATTCGTACCGTGTCTGAACTCGTGAGTCATTCAATGTCCACATTCCGGATCACAGGGTGTCTGAATTCCAGAAGCACCAAATGTCTGCATTCTAGAATCGGAATGTGGCGGAATTCTAGAATGCACAGCACGGCGGAATTCTAAAGTCCTAAAATGCCTGCTATCCGGAAGTTAAGGTGTCCGACATCAAGAATGCTACCAAGTCAGAATTATACCATTCTGAAAGATTCTGGGATCTAGAATCGATGGATGGCTGAGTTCCAAAATGTCAGGGTGGGAAAACTCTAGAATCATTGCGTGTCTGAACTCGAGAGTCATTCAATGTCCACATTCCAGAACTCTGGATGTCTGAATTATAGAAGCACCAAATGTCTGCATTCTAGAATCGGAATGTGGCGGAATTCTAGAATGCACAGCACGGCCCAATTCTAAAGTCCTAAAATGCCTGCTATCCGGAAGTTAAGGTGTCTGACATCAAGAATGCTACCACGTCAGAATTATACCATACTGAAAGATTCTGGGATCTAGAATCACTGGACGGCTGAGTTCCAGAATGTCAGGGTGGCAAAATTCTAGTATCCTTGCGTGTCTGAACTCGAGAGTCATTCAATGTACACATTCCAGAACTCTGGATGTCTGAATTATAGAAGCACCAAATGTCTGCATTCTAGAATCGGAATGTGGCGGAATTCTAGAATGCACAGCACGGCGGAATTCTAAAGTCCTAAAATGCCTGCTATCCGGAAGTTAAGGTGTCTGACATCAAGAATGCTACCAAGTCAGAATTATAACATTCTGAAAGATTCTGGGATCTAGAATCAATGGACGGCTGAGTTACAGAATGTCAGGGTGGCAAATCTCTAGAATCCTTGCGTGTCTGAACTCGAGAGTCATTCAATGTCCACATTCCGGAACTCTGGATGTCTGAATTATAGAAGCACCAAATGTCTGCATTCTAGAATCGGAATGTGGCGGAATTCTAGAATGCACAGCACAGCGGAATTCTAAAGTCCTAAAATGCCTACTAGCCGCAAGTTAAGGTGTCTGATGACCAGTATGTTACTAGGTCAGCATTCTACCGTTCTGAGAGATTCTGGGTTCTAGAATCAATGGACGGCAGAGATCTGGAATGTCAGGGAGTCCAAACTCTAGAATCCTTGCGTGTCTGAACTCGAGAGTCATTCAATGTCCACATTCCGGATCACAGGGTGTCTGAATTCCAGAAGCACCAAATGTCTGCATTCTAGAATCGGAATGTGGTAGAATTCTAGAATGCACAACACGGCGGAATTCTAAAGTCCTAAAATGCCTGCTATCCGGAAGTTAAGGTGTCTGACACCCAGAATGCTACCACATCAGAATTATAGCATTCTGAAACATTCTGGGATCTAGAATCAATGGACGGGTGAGTTCCAGAATGTCAGGGTGGCAAAACTCTAGAATCCTGGCGTGTCTGAACTCGAGAGTCATTCAATGTCCACATTCCAGAACTCTGGATGTCTGAATTATAGAAGCACCAAATGTCTGCATTCTAGAATCGTAATGTGGCGGAGTTCTAGAATGCACAGCACGGCGGAATTCTAAAGTCCTAAAATGCCTGCTATCCGGAAGTTAAGGTGTCTGACATCCAGAATGCTACCACGTCAGAATTATAGCATTCTGAAACATTCTGGGATCTAGAATCAATGGACGGCTGAGTTCCAGAATGTCAGGGGGCAAAACTCTAGAAACTTTGCGTGTCTGAACTCGAGAGTCATTCAATGTCCACATTCCAGAACTCTGGATGTCTGAATTATAGAAGCAAAAAATGTCTGCATTCTAGAATCGGAATGTGGCGGAATTCTAGAATGCACAGCACGGCGGAATTCTAAAGTCCTAAAATGCCTGCTATCCGGGAGTTAAGGTGTCTGACATCAAGAATGCTACCAAGTCAGAATTATACCATTCTGAAAGATTCTGGGATCTAGAATCAATGGACGGCTGAGTTCCAGAACGTCAGGGTGTCAAAACTCTAGAATCCTGGCGTGTCTGAACTCGAGAGTCATTCAATGTCCACATTCCAGAACTCTGGATGTCTGAATTATTGAAGCACCAAATGTCTGCATTCTAGAATCGGAATGTGGCGGAATTCTAGAATGCACAGTACGGCGGAATTCTAAAGTCCTAAAATGCCTGCTATCCGGAAGTTAAGGTGTCTGACAACAAGAATGCTACCAAGTCAGAATTATAACATTCTGAAAGATTCTGGGATCTAGAATCAATGGACGGCTGAGTTCCAGAATGTCAGGGTGGCAAAACTCTAGAATCCTGGCGTGTCTGAACTCGAGAGTCATTCAATGTCCACATTCCAGAACTCTGGATATCTGAAATATAGAAGCACCAAATGTCTGCTTTCTAGAATCAGAATGTGACGGAATTCTAGAATGCACAGCACAGCGGAATTTAAATTCCTAAAATGCCTGCTATACGGAAGTCAAGGTGTCTGACATCCAGAATGTTACTAAGTCAGCATTCTACCGTTCTGAGAGATTCTGGGTTCTAGAATCAATGGATGGCAGAGTTCTGGAATGTCAGGGTATTCAAACTCAAGAATACTTCCGTGTCTGAACTCGAGAGTCATTCAATGTCCACATTCCGCATCACAGGGTGTCTGAATTTCAGAAGCATCAAATGTCTGCATTCTAGAATCGGAATGTGGCGGAATTCTAGAATGCACAGCACGGCGGAATTCGAAAGTCCTAAAATGCCTGCTATCCGGAAGTTAAGGTGTCTGACATCCAGAATGCTACCACGTCAGAATTATACCATTCTGAAAGATTCTGGGATCTAGAATCAATGGACGGCTGAGTTCCAGAATGTCAGGGTGGCAAAACTCTAGAATCCTTGCGTGTCTGAACTCGAGAGTCATTCAATATCCACATTCCAGGACTCTGGATGTCTGAAATATAGAAGCACCAAATGTCTGCATTCTAGAATCGGAATGTGGCGGAATTGTAGAATGCACAGCACGACAGAATTCTAAAGTCCTAAAATGCCTGCGATTCGGAAGTTAAGTTGTCTGACATCCAGAATGTTACTAGGTCAGCATTCTACCGTTCTGAGAGATTCTGGGTTCTAGAATCAATGGACGGCAGAGTTCTGGAATGTCAGGGTGTCCAAACTCTAGAATGTTTCCGTGTCTGAACTCGTGAGTCATTCAATGTCCACATTCCGGATCACAGGGTGTCTGAATTCAAGAAGCACCAAATGTCTGCATTCTAGAATCGGAATGTGGCGGAATTCTAGAATGCACAGCACGGCGGAATTCTAAAGTCCTAAAATGCCTGCTATCCGGAAGTTAAGGTGTCTGACATCAAGAATGCTACCAAGTCAGAATTATACCATTCTGAAAGATTCTGGGATCTAGAATCAATGGACGGCTGAGTTCCAGAATGTCAGGGTGGCAAAACTCTAGAATCCTTGTGTGTCTGAACTCGAGAGTCATTCAATGTCCACATTCCAGAACTCTGGATGTCTGAATTATAGAAGCACCAAATGTCTGCATTCTAGAATCGGAATGTGGCGGAATTCTAGAATGCACAGCACGGCGGAATTCGAAAGCCTAAAATGCCTGCTATCGGGAAGTTAAGGTGTCTGACATCCAGAATGCTACCACGTCAGAATTATACCATTCTGAAAGATTCTGGGATCTAGAATCAATGGACGGCTGAGTTCCAGAATGTCAGGGTGGCAAAACTCTAGAATCCTTGCCTGTCTGTACTCGAGAGTCATTCAATGTCCACATTCCAGAACTCTGGATGTCTGAATTATAGAAGCACCAAATGTCTGCATTCTAGAATCGGAATGTGGCGGAATTCTAGAATGCACAGCACGGCGGAATTCTAAAGTCCTAAAATGCCTGCTATTCGGAAGTTAAGGTGTCTGACATCCAGAATGTTACTAGGTCAGCATTCTACCGTTCTGAGAGATTCTGGGTTCTAGAATCAATGGACGGCAGAGTTCTGGAATGTCAGGGTGTCCAAACTCTAGAATGTTTCCGTGTCTGAACTCGTGAGTCATTCAATGTCCACATTCCGGATCACAGGGTGTCTGAATTCAAGAAGCACCAAATGTCTGCATTCTAGAATCGGAATGTGGCGGAATTCTAGAATGCACAGCACGGCGGAATTCTAAAGTCCTAAAATACCTGCTATGCGGAAGTTAAGGTGTCTGACATCAATAATGCTACCAAGTCAGAATTATACCATTCTGAAAGATTCTGGGATCTAGAATCAATGGACGGCTGAGTTCCAGAACGTCAGGGTGGCAAAACTCTAGAATCCTGGCGTGTCTGAACTCGAGAGTCATTCAATGTCCACATTCCAGAACTCTGGATGTCTGAATTATAGAAGCACCAAATGTCTGCATTCTAGAATCGTAATGTGGCGGAGTTCTAGAATGCACAGCACGGCGGAATTCTAAAGTCCTAAAATGCCTGCTATCCGGAAGTTAAGGTGTCTGACATCCAGAATGCTACCACGTCAGAATTATAGCATTCTGAAACATTCTGGGATCTAGAATCAATGGACGGCTGAGTTCCAGAATGTCAGGGGGCAAAACTCTAGAAACTTTGCGTGTCTGAACTCGAGAGTCATTCAATGTCCACATTCCAGAACTCTGGATGTCTGAATTATAGAAGCAAAAAATGTCTGCATTCTAGAATCGGAATGTGGCGGAATTCTAGAATGCACAGCACGGCGGAATTCTAAAGTCCTAAAATGCCTGCTATCCGGGAGTTAAGGTGTCTGACATCAAGAATGCTACCAAGTCAGAATTATACCATTCTGAAAGATTCTGGGATCTAGAATCAATGGACGGCTGAGTTCCAGAACGTCAGGGTGTCAAAACTCTAGAATCCTGGCGTGTCTGAACTCGAGAGTCATTCAATGTCCACATTCCAGAACTCTGGATGTCTGAATTATTGAAGCACCAAATGTCTGCATTCTAGAATCGGAATGTGGCGGAATTCTAGAATGCACAGTACGGCGGAATTCTAAAGTCCTAAAATGCCTGCTATCCGGAAGTTAAGGTGTCTGACAACAAGAATGCTACCAAGTCAGAATTATAACATTCTGAAAGATTCTGGGATCTAGAATCAATGGACGGCTGAGTTCCAGAATGTCAGGGTGGCAAAACTCTAGAATCCTGGCGTGTCTGAACTCGAGAGTCATTCAATGTCCACATTCCAGAACTCTGGATATCTGAAATATAGAAGCACCAAATGTCTGCTTTCTAGAATCAGAATGTGACGGAATTCTAGAATGCACAGCACAGCGGAATTTAAATTCCTAAAATGCCTGCTATACGGAAGTCAAGGTGTCTGACATCCAGAATGTTACTAAGTCAGCATTCTACCGTTCTGAGAGATTCTGGGTTCTAGAATCAATGGATGGCAGAGTTCTGGAATGTCAGGGTATTCAAACTCAAGAATACTTCCGTGTCTGAACTCGAGAGTCATTCAATGTCCACATTCCGCATCACAGGGTGTCTGAATTTCAGAAGCATCAAATGTCTGCATTCTAGAATCGGAATGTGGCGGAATTCTAGAATGCACAGCACGGCGGAATTCGAAAGTCCTAAAATGCCTGCTATCCGGAAGTTAAGGTGTCTGACATCCAGAATGCTACCACGTCAGAATTATACCATTCTGAAAGATTCTGGGATCTAGAATCAATGGACGGCTGAGTTCCAGAATGTCAGGGTGGCAAAACTCTAGAATCCTTGCGTGTCTGAACTCGAGAGTCATTCAATATCCACATTCCAGGACTCTGGATGTCTGAAATATAGAAGCACCAAATGTCTGCATTCTAGAATCGGAATGTGGCGGAATTGTAGAATGCACAGCACGACAGAATTCTAAAGTCCTAAAATGCCTGCGATTCGGAAGTTAAGTTGTCTGACATCCAGAATGTTACTAGGTCAGCATTCTACCGTTCTGAGAGATTCTGGGTTCTAGAATCAATGGACGGCAGAGTTCTGGAATGTCAGGGTGTCCAAACTCTAGAATGTTTCCGTGTCTGAACTCGTGAGTCATTCAATGTCCACATTCCGGATCACAGGGTGTCTGAATTCAAGAAGCACCAAATGTCTGCATTCTAGAATCGGAATGTGGCGGAATTCTAGAATGCACAGCACGGCGGAATTCTAAAGTCCTAAAATGCCTGCTATCCGGAAGTTAAGGTGTCTGACATCAAGAATGCTACCAAGTCAGAATTATACCATTCTGAAAGATTCTGGGATCTAGAATCAATGGACGGCTGAGTTCCAGAATGTCAGGGTGGCAAAACTCTAGAATCCTTGTGTGTCTGAACTCGAGAGTCATTCAATGTCCACATTCCAGAACTCTGGATGTCTGAATTATAGAAGCACCAAATGTCTGCATTCTAGAATCGGAATGTGGCGGAATTCTAGAATGCACAGCACGGCGGAATTCGAAAGCCTAAAATGCCTGCTATCGGGAAGTTAAGGTGTCTGACATCCAGAATGCTACCACGTCAGAATTATACCATTCTGAAAGATTCTGGGATCTAGAATCAATGGACGGCTGAGTTCCAGAATGTCAGGGTGGCAAAACTCTAGAATCCTTGCCTGTCTGTACTCGAGAGTCATTCAATGTCCACATTCCAGAACTCTGGATGTCTGAATTATAGAAGCACCAAATGTCTGCATTCTAGAATCGGAATGTGGCGGAATTCTAGAATGCACAGCACGGCGGAATTCTAAAGTCCTAAAATGCCTGCTATTCGGAAGTTAAGGTGTCTGACATCCAGAATGTTACTAGGTCAGCATTCTACCGTTCTGAGAGATTCTGGGTTCTAGAATCAATGGACGGCAGAGTTCTGGAATGTCAGGGTGTCCAAACTCTAGAATGTTTCCGTGTCTGAACTCGTGAGTCATTCAATGTCCACATTCCGGATCACAGGGTGTCTGAATTCAAGAAGCACCAAATGTCTGCATTCTAGAATCGGAATGTGGCGGAATTCTAGAATGCACAGCACGGCGGAATTCTAAAGTCCTAAAATACCTGCTATCCGGAAGTTAAGGTGTCTGACATCAATAATGCTACCAAGTCAGAATTATACCATTCTGAAAGATTCTGGGATCTAGAATCAATGGACGGCTGAGTTCCAGAACGTCAGGGTGGCAAAACTCTAGAATCCTTGTGTGTCTGAACTCGAGAGTCATTCAATGTCCACATTCCAGAACTCAGGATGTCTCAAATATAGAAGCACCAAATATCTGCATTCTAGAATCGGAATGTGGCGGAATTCTAGAATGCACAGCACGGCGGAATTTTAAAGTCCTATAATGCCTGCTATACGGAAGTCAAGGTGTCTGACATCCAGAATGTTACTAGGTCAGCATTCTACCGTTCTGAGAGATGCTGGGTTCCAGAATCAATGGATGGCAGAGTTCTGGAATGTCAGGGTGTCCAAACTCTAGAATCCTTCCGTGTCTGAACTCGTGAGTCATTCAATGTCCACATTCCGAATCACATGGTGTCTGATTTCCAGAAGCACCAAATGTCTGCATTCTAGAATCGGAATGTGGCGGAATTCTAGAATGCACAGCACGGCGGAATTCGAAAGTCCTAAAATGCCTGCTATCGGGAAGTTAAGGTGTCTGACATCCAGATTGCTACCAAGTCAGAATTATACCATTCTGAAAGATTCTGGGATCTAGAATCAATGGACGGCTGAGTTCCAGAATGTCAGGGTGGCAAAACTCTAGAATCCTTGCGTGTCTGAACTCGAGAGTCATTCAATGTCCACATTCCAGAACTCTGGATGTCTGAATTATAGAAGCACCAAATGTCTGCATTCTAGAATCGGAATGTGGCGGAATTCTAGAATGCACAGCACGGCGGAATTCTAAAGTCCTAAAATGCCTACTAGCCGAAAGTTAAGGTGTCTGATGACCAGAATGTTACTAGGTCAGCATTCTAACGTTCTGAGAGATTCTGGGTTCTAGAATCAATGGACGGCAGAGTTCCGGAATGTCAGGGTGTCCAAACTCTAGAATCCTTCAGTGTTTGAACTCGAGAGTCATTCTATTTCCATATTCCGGTTCACAGGGTGACTGAATTCCAGAAGCACCAAATGTCTGCATTCTAGAATCGGAATGTGGCGGAATTCTAGAATGCACAGCACGGCGGAATTCTAAAGTCCTAAAATGACTGCTATCCGGAAATTAAGGTGTCTGACATCCAGAATGCTACCACGTAAGAATTATACCATTCTGAAAGATTCTGTTCTAGAATCAATGGACGGCTGAGTTCCAGAATGTCAGGGTGGCAAAACTCTAGAATCCTTGCGTGTCTGAACTCGAGAGTCATTCAATGTCCACATTCCAGAACTCTGGATGTCTTTATTATAGAAGCACCAAATGTCTGCATTCTAGAATCGTAATGTGGCGGAATTCTAGAATGCACAGCACGGCGGATTTCTAAAGTCCTAAAATGCCTGCTCTCCGGAAGTTAAGGTGTCTGACATCCAGAATGTTACTAGGACAGCATTCTACCGTTCTGAGAGATTCTGGGATCTAGAATCAATGGACGGCAGAGATCTGGCATGTCAGGGTATCCAAACTCTAGAATACTTGCGTGTCTGAACTCGAGAGTCATTCAATGTCCACATTCCAGAACTCTGGATGTCTGAATTATAGAAGCAAAAAATGTCTGCATTCTAGAATCGGAATGTGGCGGAATTCTAGAATGCACAGCACGGCGGAATTCTAAAGTCCTAAAATGCCTGCTATCCGGGAGTTAAGGTGTCTGACATCAAGAATGCTACCAAGTCAGAATTATACCATTCTGAAAGATTCTGGGATCTAGAATCAATGGACGGCTGAGTTCCAGAACGTCAGGGTGTCAAAACTCTAGAATCCTGGCGTGTCTGAACTCGAGAGTCATTCAATGTCCACATTCCAGAACTCTGGATGTCTGAATTATTGAAGCACCAAATGTCTGCATTCTAGAATCGGAATGTGGCGGAATTCTAGAATGCACAGTACGGCGGAATTCTAAAGTCCTAAAATGCCTGCTATCCGGAAGTTAAGGTGTCTGACAACAAGAATGCTACCAAGTCAGAATTATAACATTCTGAAAGATTCTGGGATCTAGAATCAATGGACGGCTGAGTTCCAGAATGTCAGGGTGGCAAAACTCTAGAATCCTGGCGTGTCTGAACTCGAGAGTCATTCAATGTCCACATTCCAGAACTCTGGATATCTGAAATATAGAAGCACCAAATGTCTGCTTTCTAGAATCAGAATGTGACGGAATTCTAGAATGCACAGCACAGCGGAATTTAAATTCCTAAAATGCCTGCTATACGGAAGTCAAGGTGTCTGACATCCAGAATGTTACTAAGTCAGCATTCTACCGTTCTGAGAGATTCTGGGTTCTAGAATCAATGGATGGCAGAGTTCTGGAATGTCAGGGTATTCAAACTCAAGAATACTTCCGTGTCTGAACTCGAGAGTCATTCAATGTCCACATTCCGCATCACAGGGTGTCTGAATTTCAGAAGCATCAAATGTCTGCATTCTAGAATCGGAATGTGGCGGAATTCTAGAATGCACAGCACGGCGGAATTCGAAAGTCCTAAAATGCCTGCTATCCGGAAGTTAAGGTGTCTGACATCCAGAATGCTACCACGTCAGAATTATACCATTCTGAAAGATTCTGGGATCTAGAATCAATGGACGGCTGAGTTCCAGAATGTCAGGGTGGCAAAACTCTAGAATCCTTGCGTGTCTGAACTCGAGAGTCATTCAATATCCACATTCCAGGACTCTGGATGTCTGAAATATAGAAGCACCAAATGTCTGCATTCTAGAATCGGAATGTGGCGGAATTGTAGAATGCACAGCACGACAGAATTCTAAAGTCCTAAAATGCCTGCGATTCGGAAGTTAAGTTGTCTGACATCCAGAATATTACTAGGTCAGCATTCTACCGTTCTGAGAGATTCTGGGTTCTAGAATCAATGGACGGCAGAGTTCTGGAATGTCAGGGTGTCCAAACTCTAGAATGTTTCCGTGTCTGAACTCGTGAGTCATTCAATGTCCACATTCCGGATCACAGGGTGTCTGAATTCAAGAAGCACCAAATGTCTGCATTCTAGAATCGGAATGTGGCGGAATTCTAGAATGCACAGCACGGCGGAATTCTAAAGTCCTAAAATGCCTGCTATCCGGAAGTTAAGGTGTCTGACATCAAGAATGCTACCAAGTCAGAATTATACCATTCTGAAAGATTCTGGGATCTAGAATCAATGGACGGCTGAGTTCCAGAATGTCAGGGTGGCAAAACTCTAGAATCCTTGTGTGTCTGAACTCGAGAGTCATTCAATGTCCACATTCCAGAACTCTGGATGTCTGAATTATAGAAGCACCAAATGTCTGCATTCTAGAATCGGAATGTGGCGGAATTCTAGAATGCACAGCACGGCGGAATTCGAAAGCCTAAAATGCCTGCTATCGGGAAGTTAAGGTGTCTGACATCCAGAATGCTACCACGTCAGAATTATACCATTCTGAAAGATTCTGGGATCTAGAATCAATGGACGGCTGAGTTCCAGAATGTCAGGGTGTCAAAACTCTAGAATCCTTGCCTGTCTGTACTCGAGAGTCATTCAATGTCCACATTCCAGAACTCTGGATGTCTGAATTATAGAAGCACCAAATGTCTGCATTCTAGAATCGGAATGTGGCGTAATTCTAGAATGCACAGCACGGCGGAATTCTAAAGTCCTAAAATGCCTGCTATTCAGAAGTTAAGGTGTCTGACATCCAGAATGTTACTAGGTCAGCATTCTACCGTTCTGAGAGATTCTGGGTTCTAGAATCAATGGACGGCAGAGTTCTGGAATGTCAGGGTGTCCAAACTCTAGAATGTTTCCGTGTCTGAACTCGTGAGTCATTCAATGTCCACATTCCGGATCACAGGGTGTCTGAATTCAAGAAGCACCAAATGTCTGCATTCTAGAATCGGAATGTGGCGGAATTCTAGAATGCACAGCACGGCGGAATTCTAAAGTCCTAAAATACCTGCTATCCGGAAGTTAAGGTGTCTGACATCAATAATGCTACCAAGTCAGAATTATACCATTCTGAAAGATTCTGGGATCTAGAATCAATGGACGGCTGAGTTCCAGAACGTCAGGGTGGCAAAACTCTAGAATCCTTGTGTGTCTGAACTCGAGAGTCATTCAATGTCCACATTCCAGAACTCAGGATGTCTCAAATATAGAAGCACCAAATATCTGCATTCTAGAATCGGAATGTGGCGGAATTCTAGAATGCACAGCACGGCGGAATTTTAAAGTCCTATAATGCCTGCTATACGGAAGTCAAGGTGTCTGACATCCAGAATGTTACTAGGTCAGCATTCTACCGTTCTGAGAGATGCTGGGTTCCAGAATCAATGGATGGCAGAGTTCTGGAATGTCAGGGTGTCCAAACTCTAGAATCCTTCCGTGTCTGAACTCGTGAGTCATTCAATGTCCACATTCCGAATCACATGGTGTCTGATTTCCAGAAGCACCAAATGTCTGCATTCTAGAATCGGAATGTGGCGGAATTCTAGAATGCACAGCACGGTGGAATTCGAAAGTCCTAAAATGCCTGCTATCGGGAAGTTAAGGTGTCTGACATCCAGATTGCTACCAAGTCAGAATTATACCATTCTGAAAGATTCTGGGATCTAGAATCAATGGACGGCTGAGTTCCAGAATGTCAGGGTGGCAAAACTCTAGAATCCTTGCGTGTCTGAACTCGAGAGTCATTCAATGTCCACATTCCAGAACTCTGGATGTCTGAATTATAGAAGCACCAAATGTCTGCATTCTAGAATCGGAATGTGGCGGAATTCTAGAATGCACAGCACGGCGGAATTCTAAAGTCCTAAAATGCCTACTAGCCGAAAGTTAAGGTGTCTGATGACCAGAATGTTACTAGGTCAGCATTCTAACGTTCTGAGAGATTCTGGGTTCTAGAATCAATGGACGGCAGAGTTCCGGAATGTCAGGGTGTCCAAACTCTAGAATCCTTCACTGTTTGAACTCGAGAGTCATTCTATTTCCATATTCCGGTTCACAGGGTGACTGAATTCCAGAAGCACCAAATGTCTGCATTCTAGAATCGGAATGTGGCGGAATTCTAGAATGCACAGCACGGCGGAATTCTAAAGTCCTAAAATGACTGCTATCCGGAAATTAAGGTGTCTGACATCCAGAATGCTACCACGTAAGAATTATACCATTCTGAAAGATTCTGTTCTAGAATCAATGGACGGCTGAGTTCCAGAATGTCAGGGTGGCAAAACTCTAGAATCCTTGCGTGTCTGAACTCGAGAGTCATTCAATGTCCACATTCCAGAACTCTGGATGTCTTTATTATAGAAGCACCAAATGTCTGCATTCTAGAATCGTAATGTGGCGGAATTCTAGAATGCACAGGACGGCGGATTTCTAAAGTCCTAAAATGCCTGCTCTCCGGAAGTTAAGGTGTCTGACATCCAGAATGTTACTAGGACAGCATTCTACCGTTCTGAGAGATTCTGGGATCTAGAATCAATGGACGGCAGAGATCTGGCATGTCAGGGTATCCAAACTCTAGAATACTTGCGTGTCTGAACTCGAGAGTCATTCAATGTCCACATTCCAGAACTCTGGATGTCTGAAATATAGAAGCACCAAATGTCTGCTTTCTAGAATCAGAATGTGACGGAATTCTAGAATGCACAGCACAGCGGAATTTAAAGTCCTAAAATGCCTGCTATACGGAAGTCAAGGTGTCTGACATCCAGAATGTTACTAAGTCAGCATTCTACCGTTCTGAGAGATTCTGGGTTCTAGAATCAATGGATGGCAGAGTTCTGGAATTTCAGGGTATTCAAACTGAAGAATACTTCCGTGTCTGAACTCGAGAGTCATTCAATGTCCACATTCCGCATCACAGGGTGTCTGAATTCCAGAAGCACCAAATGTCTGCATTCTAGAATCGGAATGTGGCGGAATTCTAGAATGCACAGCACGGCGGAATTCGAAAGTCCTAAAATGCCTGCTATCCGGAAGTTAAGGTGTCTGACATCCAGAATGCTACCACGTCAGAATTATACCATTCTGAAAGATTCTGGGATCTAGAATCAATGGACGGCTGAGTTCCAGAATGTCAGGGTGGCAAAACCCTAGAATCCTTGCGTGTCTGAACTCGAGAGTCATTCGATATCCACATTCCAGGACTCTGGATGTCTGAAATATAGAAGCACCAAATGTCTGCATTCTAGAATCGGAATGGGGCGGAATTGTAGAATGCACAGCACGACAGAATTCTAAAGTCCTAAAATGCCTGCGATTCGGAAGTTAAGTTGTCTGACATCCAGAATGTTACTAGGTCAGCATTCTACCGTTCTGAGAGATTCTGGGTTCTAGAATCAATGGACGGCAGAGTTCTGGAGTGTCAGGGTGTCCAAACTCTAGAATGTTTCTGTGTCTGAACTCGTGAGTCATTCAATGTCCACATTCCGGATCACAGGGTGTCTGAATTCAAGAAGCACCAAATGTCTGCATTCTAGAATCGGAATGTGGCGGAATTCTAGAATGCACAGCACGGCGGAATTCTAAAGTTCTAAAATGCCTGCTATCCGGAAGTTAAGGTGTCTGACATCAAGAATGCTACCAAGTCAGAATTATACCATTCTGAAAGATTCTGGGATCTAGAATCAATGGACGGCTATGTTCCAGAATGTCAGGGTGGCAAAACTCTAGAATCCTTGTGTGTCTGAACTCGAGAGTCATTCAATGTCCACATTCCAGAACTCTGGATGTCTGAATTATAGAAGCACCAAATGTCTGCATTCTAGAATCGGAATGTGGCGGAATTCTAGAATGCACAGCACGGCGGAATTCGAAAGCCTAAAATGCCTGCTATCGGGAAGTTAAGGTGTCTGACATCCAGAATGCTACCACGTCAGAATTATACCATTCTGAATGATTCTGGGATCTAGAATCAATGGACGGCTGAGTTCCAGAATGTCAGGGTGGCAAAACTCTAGAATCCTTGCGTGTCTGAACTCGAGAGTCATTCAATGTCCACATTCCAGAACTCTGGATGTCTTTATTATAGAAGCACCAAATGTCTGCATTCTAGAATCGTAATGTGGCGGAATTCTAGAATGCACAGCACGGCGGATTTCTAAAGTCCTAAAATGCCTGCTCTCCGGAAGTTAAGGTGTCTGACATCCAGAATGTTACTAGGACAGCATTCTACCGTTCTGAGAGATTCTGGGATCTAGAATCAATGGACGGCAGAGATCTGGCATGTCAGGGTATCCAAACTCTAGAATACTTGCGTGTCTGAACTCGAGAGTCATTCAATGTCCACATTCCAGAACTCTGGATGTCTGAAATATAGAAGCACCAAATGTCTGCTTTCTAGAATCAGAATGTGACGGAATTCTAGAATGCACAGCACAGCGGAATTTAAAGTCCTAAAATGCCTGCTATACGGAAGTCAAGGTGTCTGACATCCAGAATGTTACTAAGTCAGCATTCTACCGTTCTGAGAGATTCTGGGTTCTAGAATCAATGGATGGCAGAGTTCTGGAATTTCAGGGTATTCAAACTGAAGTATACTTCCGTGTCTGAACTCGAGAGTCATTCAATGTCCACATTCCGCATCACAGGGTGTCTGAATTCCAGAAGCACCAAATGTCTGCATTCTAGAATCGGAATGTGGCGGAATTCTAGAATGCACAGCACGGCGGAATTCGAAAGTCCTAAAATGCCTGCTATCCGGAAGTTAAGGTGTCTGACATCCAGAATGCTACCACGTCAGAATTATACCATTCTGAAAGATTCTGGGATCTAGAATCAATGGACGGCTGAGTTCCAGAATGTCAGGGTGGCAAAACTCTAGAATCCTTGCGTGTCTGAACTCGAGAGTCATTCGATATCCACATTCCAGGACTCTGGATGTCTGAAATATAGAAGCACCAAATGTCTGCATTCTAGAATCGGAATGTGGCGGAATTCTAGAATGCACAGCACGGCGGAATTCTAAAGTCCTAAAATGCCTGCGATTCGGAAGTTAAGTTGTCTGACATCCAGAATGTTACTAGGTCAGCATTCTACCGTTCTGAGAGATTCTGGGTTCTAGAATCAATGGACGGCAGAGTTCTGGAGTGTCAGGGTGTCCAAACTCTAGAATGTTTCTGTGTCTGAACTCGTGAGTCATTCAATGTCCACATTCCGGATCACAGGGTGTCTGAATTCAAGAAGCACCAAATGTCTGCATTCTAGAATCGGAATGTGGCGGAATTCTAGAATGCACAGCACGGCGGAATTCTAAAGTTCTAAAATGCCTGCTATCCGGAAGTTAAGGTGTCTGACATCAAGAATGCTACCAAGTCAGAATTATACCATTCTGAAAGATTCTGGGATCTAGAATCAATGGACGGCTGAGTTCCAGAATGTCAGGGTGGCAAAACTCTAGAATCCTTGTGTGTCTGAACTCGAGAGTCATTCAATGTCCACATTCCAGAACTCTGGATGTCTGAATTATAGAAGCACCAAATGTCTGCATTCTAGAATCGGAATGTGGCGGAATTCTAGAATGCACAGCACGGCGGAATTCGAAAGCCTAAAATGCCTGCTATCGGGAAGTTAAGGTGTCTGACATCCAGAATGCTACCACGTCAGAATTATACCATTCTGAATGATTCTGGGATCTAGAATCAATGGACGGCTGAGTTCCAGAATGTCAGGGTGGCAAAACTCTAGAATCCTTGCGTGTCTGTACTCGAGAGTCATTCAATGTCCACATTCCAGAACTCTGGATGTCTGAATTATAGAAGCACCAAATGTCTGCATTCTAGAATCGGAATGTGGCGGAATTCTAGAATGCACAGCACAGCGGAATTCTAAAGTCCTAAAATGCCTGCTATTCGGAAGTTAAGGTGTCTGACATCCAGAATGTTACTAGGTCAGCATTCTACTGTTCTGAGAGATTCTGGGTTCTAGAATCAATGGACGGCAGAGTTCTGGAATGTCAGGGTGTCCAAACTCTAGAATGTTTCCGTGTCTGAACTCGTGAGTCATTCAATGTCCACATTCCAGATCACAGGGTGTCTGAATTCAAGAAGCACCAAATGTCTGCATTCTAGAATCGGAATGTGGCGGAATTCTAGAATGCACAGCACGGCGGAATTCTAAAGTCCTAAAATACCTGCTATCCGGAAGTTAAGGTGTCTGACATCAAGAATGCTACCAAGTCAGAATTATACCATTCTGAAAGATTCTGGGATCTAGAATCAATGGACGACTGAGTTCCAGAACGTCATGGTGGCAAAACTCTAGAATCCTTGTGTGTCTGAACTCGAGAGTCATTCAATGTCCACATTCCAGAACTCAGGATGTCTCAAATATAGAAGCACCAAATATCTGCATTCTAGAATCGGAATGTGGCGGAATTCTAGAATGCACAGCACGGCGGAATTTTAAAGTCCTATAATGCCTGCTATACGGAAGTCAAGGTGTCTGACATCCAGAATGTTACTAAGTCAGCATTCTACCGTTCTGAGAGATTCTGGGTTCTAGAATCAATGGATGGCAGAGTTCTGGAAAGTCAGGGTGTTCAAACTCAAGAATACTTGCGTGTCTGAACTCGAGAGTCATTCAATGTCCATATTCCACATCACAGGGTGTCTGAAATCCAGAAGCACCATATGTCTGCATTCTAGAATCGGAATGTGGCGGAATTCTAGAATGCACAGCACGGCGGAATTCGAAAGTCCTAAAATGCCTACTAGCCGAAAGTTAAGGTGTCTGATGACCAGAATGTTACTAGGTCAGCATTCTAACGTTCTGAGAGATTCTGGGTTCTAGAATCAATGGACGGCAGAGTTCCGGAATGTCAGGGTGTCCAAACTCTAGAATCCTTCAGTGTTTGAACTCGAGAGTCATTCAATTTCCATATTCCGGTTCACAGGGTGACTGAATTCCAGAAGCACCAAATGTCTGCATTCTAGAATCGGAATGTGGCGGAATTCTAGAATGCACAGCACGGAAGAATTCTAAAGTCCTAAAATGACTGCTATCCGGAAATTAAGGTGTCTGACATCCAGAATGCTACCACGTCAGAATTATACCATTCTGAAAGATTCTGGGATCTAGAATCAATGGACGGCTGAGTTCCAGAATGTCAGGGTGGCAAAACTCTAGAATCCTTGCGTGTCTGAACTCGAGAGTCATTCAATGTCCGCATTCCAGAACTCTGGATGTCTGTATTATAGAAGCACCAAATGTCTGCATTCTAGAATCGTAATGTGGCGGAATTCTAGAATGCACAGCACGGCGGAATTCTAAAGTCCTAAAATGCCTGCTCTCCAGAATTTAAGGTGTCTGACATCCAGAATGTTACTAGGACAGCATTCTACCGTTCTGAGAGATTCTGGGATCTAGAATCAATGGACGTCAGAGATCTGGCATGTCAGGGTATCCAAACTCTAGAATACTTGCGTGTCTGAACTCGAGAGTCATTCCATGTCCACATTCCGGATCACAGGGTGTCTGAATTCCAGAAGCACCAAATGTCTGCATTCTAGAATTTGAATGTGGTAGAATTCTAGAATGCACAACACGGTAGAATTCTAAAGTCCTAAAATGCCTGCTATCCGGAAGTTAAGGTGTCTGAAACCCAGAATGCTACCACATCAGAATTATACCATTCTGAAACATTCTGGGATATAGAATCAATGGACGGGTGAGTTCCAGAATGTCAGGGTGGCAAAACTCTAGAATCCTGGCGTGTCTGAACTCTTGAGTCATTCAATGTCCACATTCCAGAACTCTGGATGTCTGAATTATAGAAGCACCAAATGTCTGCATTCTAGAATCGGAATGTGGCGGAATTCTAGAATGCACAGCACGGCGGAATTCTAAAGTCCTAAATTGCCTGCTATCCGGAAGTTAAGGTGTCTGACATCCAGAATGCTACCACGTCAGAGTTATACCATTCTGAAACATTCTGGGATCTAGAATCAATGGACGGCTGAGTTCCAGAATGTAAGGGTGGCAAAACTCTAGAATCCTGGCGTGTCTGAACTCGAGAGTCATTCAATGTCCACATTCCAGAACTCAGGATGTCTCAAATATAGAAGCACCAAATATCTGCATTCTAGAATCGGAATGTGGCGGAATTCTAGAATGCACAGCACGGCGGAATTTTAAAGTCCTATAATGCCTGCTATACGGAAGTCAAGGTGTCTGACATCCAGAATGTTACTAAGTCAGCATTCTACCGTTCTGAGAGATTCTGGGTTCTAGAATCAATGGATGGCAGAGTTCTGGAATGTCAGGGTGTTCAAACTCAAGAATACTTGCGTGTCTGAACTCGAGAGTCATTCAATGTCCATATTCCACATCACAGGGTGTCTGAAATCCAGAAGCACCAAATGTCTGCATTCTAGAATCGGAATGTGGCGGAATTCTAGATTGCACAGCACGGCGGAATTCGAAAGTCCTAAAATGCCTGCTATCCGGAAGTTAAGGTGTCTGACATCCAGAATGCTACCACGTCAGAATTATACCATTCTGAAAGATTCTGGGATCTAGAATCAATGGACGGCTGAGTTCCAGAATGTCAGGGTTTCCAAACTCTGGAATCCTTGCATGTCTGAACTCGAGAGTCATTCAATATCCACATTCCAGGACTCTGGATGTCTGAAATATAGAAGCACCAAATGTCTGCATTCTAGAATCGGAATGTGGTAGAATTCTAGAATGCACTGCACGACAGATTTCTAAAGTCCTAAAATGCCTGCTATTCGGAAGTTAAGGTGTCTGACATCCAGAATGTTACTAGGTCAGCATTCTACCGTTCTGAGAGATTCTGGGTTCTAGAATCAATGGACGGCAGAGTTCTGGAATGTCAGGGTGTCCAAACTCTAGAATCGTTCCGTGTCTGAACTCGTGAGTCATTCAATGTCCACATTCCGGATCACAGGGTGTCTGAATTCCAGAAGCACCAAATGTCTGCATTCTAGAATCGGAATGTGGCGGAATTCTAGAATGCACAGCACGGCGGAATTCGAAAGTCCTAAAATGCCTGCTATTGGGAAGTTAAGGTGTCTGACATCCAGAATGCTACCACGTCAGAATTATACCATTCTGAAAGATTCTGGGATCTAGAATCAATGGAAGGCTGAGTTCCAGAATGGCAGGGTGTCAAAACTCTGGAATCCTTGCGTGTCTGAACTCGAGAGTCATTCAATGTCCGCATTCCAGAACTCTGGATGTCTGAATTATAAAAGCACCAAATGTCTGCATTCTAGAATCGGAATGTGGCGGAATTCTAGAATGCACAGCAAGGCGGAATTCAAAAATCCTAAAATGCCTGCTATCCGGAAGTTAAGGTGTCCGACATCAAGAATGCTACCAAGTCAGAATTATACCATTCTGAAAGATTCTGGGATCTAGAATCGATGGATGGCTGAGTTCCAGAATGTCAGGCTGGGAAAACTCTAGAATCCTTGCGTGTCTGAACTCGAGAGTCATTCAATGTCCACATTCCAGAACTCTGGATGTCTGAATTATAGAAGCACCAAATGTCTGCATTCTAGAATCGGAATGTGGCGGAATTCTAGAATGCACAGCACGGCGGAATTCTAAAGTCCTAAAACGCCTGCTATCCGGAAGTTAAGGTGTCTGACATCAAGAATGCTACCAAGTCAGAATTATAACATTCTGAAAGATTCTGGGATCTAGAATCAATGGACGGCTGAGTTACAGAATGTCAGGGTGGCAAATCTCTAGAATCCTTGCGTGTCTGAACTCGAGAGTCATTCAATGTCCACATTCCGGAACTCTGGATGTCTGAATTATAGAAGCACCAAATGTCTGCATTCTAGAATCGGAATGTGGCGGAATTCTAGAATGCACAGCACAGCGGAATTCTAAAGTCCTAAAATGCCTACTAGCCGCAAGTTAAGGTGTCTGATGACCAGTATGTTACTAGGTCAGCATTCTACCGTTCTGAGAGATTCTGGGTTCTAGAATCAATGGACGGCAGAGATCTGGAATGTCAGGGTGTCCAAACTCTAGAATCCTTGCGTGTCTGAACTCGAGAGTCATTCAATGTCCACATTCCGGATCACAGGGTGTCTGAATTCCAGAAGCACCAAATGTCTGCATTCTAGAATCGGAATGTGGTGGAATTCTAGAATGCACAACACGGCGGAATTCTAAAGTCCTAAAATGCCTGCTATCCGGAAGTTAAGGTGTCTGACACCCAGAATGCTACCACATCAGAATTATACCATTCTGAAACATTCTGGGATCTAGAATCAATGGACGGGTGAGTTCCAGAATGTCAGGGTGGCAAAACTCTAGAATCCTGGCGTGTCTGAACTCTTGAGTCATTCAATGTCCACATTCCAGAACGCTGGATGTCTGAATTATAGAAGCACCAAATGTCTGCATTCTAGAATCGTAATGTGGCGGAGATCTAGAATGAACAGCACGGCGGAATTCGAAAGTCCTAAAATGCCTGCTATCCGGAAGTTAAGGTGTCTGACATCCAGAATGCTACCACGTCAGAATTATACCATTCTGAAACATTCTGGGATCTAGAATCAATGGACGGCTGAGTTAAAGAATGTCAGGGGGCAAAACTCTAGAAACTTTGCTTGTCTGAACTCGAGAGTCATTCAATGTCCACATTCCAGAACTCTGGATGTCTGAATTATAGAAGCACCAAATGTCTGCATTCTAGAATCGGAATGTGGCGGAATTCTAGAATGCACAGCACGGCGGAATTCTAAAGTCCTAAAATGCCTGCTCTCCGGAAGTTAAGGTGTCTGACATCCAGAATGTTACTAGGACAGCATTCTACCGTTCTGAGAGATTCTGGGTTTTAGAATCAATGGACGGCTGAGTTCCAGAATGTCAGGGTTTCCAAACTCTGGAATCCTTGCATGTCTGAACTCGAGAGTCATTCAATATCCACATTCCAGGACTATGGATGTCTGAAATATAGAAGCACCAAATGTCTGCATTCTAGAATCGGAATGTGGTAGAATTCTAGAATGCACAGCACGACAGAATTCTAAAGTCCTAAAATGCCTGCTATTCGGAAGTTAAGGTGTCTGACATCCAGAATGTTACTAGGTCAGCATTCTACCGTTCTGAGAGATTCTGGGTTCTAGAATCAATGGACGGCAGAGTTCTGGAATGTCAGGGTGTCCAAACTCTTGAATCGTTCCGTGTTTGAACTCGTGAGTCATTCAATGTCCACATTCCGGATCACAGGGTGTCTGAATTCCAGAAGAACCAAATGTCTGCATTCTAGAATCGGAATGTGGCGGAATTCTAGAATGCACAGCACGGTGGAATTCGAAAGTCCTAAAATGCCTGCTATTGGGAAAATAAGGTGTCTGACATCCAGAATGCTACCACGTCAGAATTATACCATTCTGAAAGATTCTGGGATCTAGAATCAATGGAAGGCTGAGTTCCAGAATGTCAGGGTGTCAAAACTCCAGAATTCTTGCGTGTCTGAACTCGAGAGTCACTCAATGTCCGCATTCCAGAACTCTGGATGTCTGAATTATAGAAGCAAAAAATGTCTGCATTCTAGAATCGGAATGTGGCGGAATTCTAGAATGCACAGCAAGGCGGATTTCAAAAATCCTAAAATGCCTGCTATCCGGAAGTTAAGGTGTCCAACATCAAGAATGCTACCAAGTCAGAATTATACCATTCTGAAAGATTCTGGGATCTAGAATCGATGGATGGCTGAGTTCCAGAATGTCAGGGTGGGAAAACTCTAGAATCCTTGCGTGTCTGAACTCGAGAGTCATTCAACGTCCACATTCCAGAACTCTGGATGTCTGAATTATAGAAGCACCAAATGTCTGCATTCTAGAATCGGAATGTGGCGGAATTCTAGAATGCACAGCACGGCGCAATTCTAAAGTCCTAAAATGCCTGCTATCCGGAAGTTAATGTGTCTGACATCAAGAATGCTACCACGTCAGAATTATACCATACTGAAAGATTCTGGGATCTAGATTCAATGGACGGCTGAGTTCCAGAATGTCAGGGTGGCAAAATTCTAGAATCCTTGCGTGTCTGAACTCGAGAGTCATTCAATGTCCACATTCCAGAACTCTGGATGTCTGAATTATAGAAGCACCAAATGTCTGCATTCTAGAATCGGAATGTGGCGGAATTCTAGAATGCACAGCACGGCGGAATTCTAAAGTCCTAAAATGCCTGCTATCCGGAAGTTAAGGTGTCTGACATCAAGAATGCTACCAAGTCAGAATTATAACATTCTGAAAGATTCTGGGATCTAGAATCAATGGACGGCTGAGTTACAGAATGTTAGGGTGGCAAATCTCTAGAATCCTTGCGTGTCTGAACTCGACAGTCATTCAATGTCCACATTCCAGAACTCTGGATGTCTGAATTATAGAAGCACCAAATGTCTGCATTCTAGAATCGGAATGTGGCAGAATTCTAGAATGCACAGTACGGCGGAATTCTAAAGTCCTAAAATGCCTACTAGCCGCAAGTTAAGGTGTCTGATGACCAGTATGTTACTAGGTCAGCATTCTACCGTTCTGAGAGATTCTGGGTTCTAGAATCAATGGACGGCAGAGATCTGGAATGTCAGGGTGTCCAAACTCTAGAATCCTTGCGTGTCTGAACTCGAGAGTCATTCAATGTCCACATTCCGGATCACAGGGTGTCTGAATTCCAGAAGCACCAAATGTCTGCATTCTAGAATCGGAATGTGGTAGAATTCTAGAATGCACAACACGGCGGAATTCTAAAGTCCTAAAATGACTGCTATCCGGAAGTTAAGGTGTCTGACACCCAGAATGCTACCACATCAGGATTATACCATTCTGAAACATTCTGGGATCTAGAATCAATGGACGGCTGAGTTCCAGAATGTCAGGGTGGAAAAACTCTAGAATCCTTGCGTGTCTGAACTCGAGAGTCATTCAATGTCCACATTCCAGAACTCTGGATGTCTGAATTATAGAAGCACCAAATGTCTGCATTCTAGATTCGGAATGTGGCGGAATTCTAGAATGCACAGCACGGCGGAATTCTAAAGTCCTAAAATGCCTACTAGCCGAAAGTTAGGGTGTCTGATGACCAGAATGTTACTAGGTCAGCATTCTAACGTTCTGAGAGATTCTGGGTTCTAGAATCAATCGACGGCAGAGTTCCGGAATGTCAGGGTGTCCAAACTCTAGAATCCTTCAGTGTTTGAACTCGAGAGTCATTCAATTTCCATATTCCGGTTCACAGGGTGACTGAATTCCAGAAGCACCAAATGTCTGCATTCTAGAATCGGAATGTGGCGGAATTCTAGAATGCACAGCACGGCGGAATTCGAAAGTCCTAAAATGACTGCTATCCGGAAGTTAAGGTGTCTGACATCCAGAATGCTACCACGTCAGAATTATACCATTCTGAAAGATTCTGGGATCTAGAATCAATGGACGGCTGAGTTCCAGAATGTCAGGGTGGCAAAACTCTAGAATCCTTGCGTGTCTGAACTCGAGAGTCATTCAATGTCCACATTCCAGAACTCTGGATGTCTGTATTATAGAAGCACCAAATGTCTGCATTTTAGAATCGTAATGTGGCGGAATTATAGAATGCACAGCACGGCAGAATTCTAAAGTCCTAAAATGCCTGCTCTCCGGAAGTTAAGGTGTCTGACATCCAGAATGTTACTAGGACAGCATTCTACCGTTCTGAGAGATTCTGGGTTCTAGAATCAATGGATGGCAGAGATCTGGCATGTCAGGGTATCCAAACTCTAGAATACTTGCGTGTCTGAACTCGAGAGTCATTCCATGTCCACATTCCGGATCACAGGGTGTCTGAATTCCAGAAGCACCAAATGTCTGCAATCTAGAATTGGAATGTGGTAGAATTGTAGAATGCACAACACGGCGGAATTCTAAAGTCCTAAAATGCCTGCTATTCGGAAGTTAAGGTGTCTGACACCCAGAATGCTACCACATCAGAATTATACCATTCTGAAACATTCTGGGATCTAGAATCAATGGACGGGTGAGTTCCAGAATGTCAGGGTGGCAAAACTCTAGAATCCTGGCGTGTCTGAACTCTTGAGTCATTCAATGTCCACATTCCAGATATCTGGATGTCTGAATTATAGAAGCACCAAATGTCTGCATTCTAGAATCGGAATGTGGCGGAATTCTAGAATGCACAGCACGGCGGAATTCTAAAGTCCTAAATTGCCTGCTATCCGGAAGTTAAGGTGTCTGACATCCAGAATGCTACCACGTCAGAATTATACCATTCTGAAACATTCTGGGATCTAGAATCAATGGACGGCTGAGTTCCAGAATGTAAGGGTGGCAAAACTCTAGAATCCTGGCGTGTCTGAACTCGAGAGTCATTCAATGTCCACATTCCAGAACTCAGGATGTCTCAAATATAGAAGCACCAAATATCTGCATTCTAGAATCGGAATGTGGCGGAATTCTAGAATGCACAGCACGGCGGAATTTTAAAGTCCTATAATGCCTGCTATACGGAAGTCAAGGTGTCTGACATCCAGAATGTTACTAAATCAGCATTCTACCGTTCTGAGAGATTCTGGGTTCTAGAATCAATGGATGGCAGAGTTCTGGAATGTCAGGGTGTTCAAACTCAAGAATACTTGCGTGTCTGAACTCGAGAGTCATTCAATGTCCACATTAAACATCACAGGGTGTCTGAAATCCAGAAGCACCAAATGTCTGCATTCTAGAATCGGAATGTGGCGGAATTCTAGAATGCACAGCACGGCGGAATTCGAAAGTCCTAAAATGCCTGCTATCCGGAAGTTAAGGTTTCTGACATCCAGAATGCTACCACGTCAGAATTATACCATTCTGAAAGATTCTGGGATCTAGAATCAATGGGCGGCTGAGTTCCAGAATGTCAGGGTTTCCAAACTCTAGAATCCTTGCATGTCTGAACTCGAGAGTCATTCAATATCCACATTCCAGGACTCTGGATGTCTGAAATATAGAAGCACCATATGTCTGCATTCTAGATTCGGAATGTGGTAGAATTCTAGAATGCACTGCATGACAGAATTCTAAAGTCCTAAAATGCCTGCTATTCGGAAGTTAAGGTGTCTGACATCCAGAATGTTACTAGGTCAGCATTCTACCATTCTGAGAGATTCTGGGTTCTGGAATCAATGGACGGCAGAGTTCTGGAATGTCAGGGTGTCCAAACTCTAGAATCGTACCGTGTCTGAACTCGTGAGTCATTCAATGTCCACATTCCGGATCACAGGGTGTCTGAATTCCAGAAGCACCAAATGTCTGCATTCTAGAATCGGAATGTGGCGGAATTCTAGAATGCACAGCACGGCGGAATTCTAAAGTCCTAAAATGCCTGCTATCCGGAAGTTAAGGTGTCCGACATCAAGAATGCTACCAAGTCAGAATTATACCATTCTGAAAGATTCTGGGATCTAGAGTCGATGGATGGCTGAGTTCCAAAATGTCAGGGTGGGAAAACTCTAGAATCCTTGCGTGTCTGAACTCGAGAGTCATTCAATGTCCACATTCCAGAACTCTGGATGTCTGAATTATAGAAGCACCAAATGTCTGCATTCTAGAATCGGAATGTGGCGGAATTCTAGAATGCACAGCACGGCCCAATTCTAAAGTCCTAAAATGCCTGCTATCCGGAAGTTAAGGTGTCTGACACCCAGAATGCTACCACATCAGAATTATAGCATTCCGAAACATTCTGGGATCTAGAATCAATGGACGGGTGAGTTCCAGAATGTCAGGGTGGCAAAACTCTAGAATCCTGGCGTGTCTGAACTCGAGAGTCATACAATGTCCACATTCCAGAACTCTGGATGTCTGAATTATAGAAGCACCAAATGTCTGCATTCTAGAATCGTAATGTGGCGGAGTTCTAGAATGCACAGCACGGCGGAATTCTAAAGTCCTAAAATGCCTGCTATCCGGAAGTTAAGGTGTCTGACATCCAGAATGCTACCACGTCAGAATTATAGCATTCTGAAACATTCTGGGATCTAGAATCAATGGACGGCTGAGTTCCAGAATGTCAGGGGGCAAAACTCTAGAAACTTTGCGTGTCTGAACTCGAGAGTCATTCAATGTCCACATTCCAGAACTCTGGATGTCTGAATTATAGAAGCAAAAAATGTCTGCATTCTAGAATCGGAATGTGGCGGAATTCTAGAATGCACAGCACGGCGGAATTCTAAAGTCCTAAAATGCCTGCTATCCGGGAGTTAAGGTGTCTGACATCAAGAATGCTACCAAGTCAGAATTATACCATTCTGAAAGATTCTGGGATCTAGAATCAATGGACGGCTGAGTTCCAGAACGTCAGGGTGTCAAAACTCTAGAATCCTGGCGTGTCTGAACTCGAGAGTCATTCAATGTCCACATTCCAGAACTCTGGATGTCTGAATTATTGAAGCACCAAATGTCTGCATTCTAGAATCGGAATGTGGCGGAATTCTAGAATGCACAGTACGGCGGAATTCTAAAGTCCTAAAATGCCTGCTATCCGGAAGTTAAGGTGTCTGACAACAAGAATGCTACCAAGTCAGAATTATAACATTCTGAAAGATTCTGGGATCTAGAATCAATGGACGGCTGAGTTCCAGAATGTCAGGGTGGCAAAACTCTAGAATCCTGGCGTGTCTGAACTCGAGAGTCATTCAATGTCCACATTCCGGATCACAGGGTGTCTGAATTCCAGAAGCACCAAATGTCTGCATTCTAGAATCGGAATGTGGTAGAATTCTAGAATGCACAGCACGGCGGAATTCTAAAGTCCTAAATTGCCTGCTATCCGGAAGTTAAGGTGTCTGACATCCAGAATGCTACCACGTCAGAATTATACCATTCTGAAACATTCTGGGATCTAGAATCAATGGACGGCTGAGTTCCAGAATGTAAGGGTGGCAAAACTCTAGAATCCTGGCGTGTCTGAACTCGAGAGTCATTCAATGTCCACATTCCAGAACTCAGGATGTCTCAAATATAGAAGCACCAAATATCTGCATTCTAGAATCGGAATGTGGCGGAATTCTAGAATGCACAACACGGCGGAATTCTAAAGTCCTATAATGCCTGCTATACGGAAGTCAAGGTGTGTGACATCCAGAATGTTACTAAGTCAGCATTCTACCGTTCTGAGAGATTCTGGGTTCTAGAATCAATGGATGGCAGAGTTCTGGAATGTCAGGGTGTTCAAACTCAAGAATACTTGCGTGTCTGAACTCGAGAGTCATTCAATGTCCACATTCCACATCACAGGGTGTCTGAAATCCAGAAGCACCAAATGTCTGCATTCTAGAATCGGAATGTGGCGGAATTCTAGAATGCACAGCACGGCGGAATTCGAAAGTCCTAAAATGCCTGCTATCCGGAAGTTAAGGTGTCTGACATCCAGAATGCTACCACGTCAGAATTATACCATTCTGAAAGATTCTGGGATCTAGAATCAATGGACGGCTGAGTTCCAGAATGTCAGGGTTTCCAAACTCTGGAATCCTTGCATGTCTGAACTCGAGAGTCATTCAATATCCACATTCCAGGACTCTGGATGTCTGAAATATAGAAGCACCAAATGTCTGCATTCTAGAATCGGAATGTGGTAGAATACTAGAATGCACTGCACGACAGAATTCTAAAGTCCTAAAATGCCTGCTATTCGGAAGTTAAGGTGTCTGACATCCAGAATGTTACTAGGTCAGCATTCTACCGTTCTGAGAGATTCTGGGTTCTAGAATCAATGGACGGCAGAGTTCTGGAATGTCCGGGTGTCCAAACTCTAGAATCGTTCCGTGTCTGAACTCGTGAGTCATTCAATGTCCACATTCCGGATCACAGGGTGTCTGAATTCCAGAAGCACCAAATGTCTGCATTCTAGAATCGGAATGTGGCGGAATTCTAGAATGCACAGCACGGCGGAATTCTAAAGTCCTAAAATGCCTGCTATTGGGAAGTTAAGGTGTCTGACATCCAGAATGCTACCACGTCAGAATTATACCATTCTGAAAGATTCTGGGATCTAGAATCAATGGAAGGCTGAGTTCCAGAATGTCAGGGTGTCAAAACTCTAGAATCCTTGCGTGTCTGAACTCGAGAGTCATTCAATGTCCGCATTCCAGAACTCTGGATGTCTGAATTATAAAAGCACCAAATGTCTGCATTCTAGAATCGGAATGTGGCGGAATTCTAGAATGCACAGCAAGGCGGAATTCAAAAATCCTAAAATGCCTGCTATCCGGAAGTTAAGGTGTCCGACATCAAGAATGCTACCAAGTCAGAATTATACCATTCTGAAAGATTCTGGTATCTAGAATCGATGGATGGCTGAGTTCCAGAATGTCAGTGTGGGAAAACTCTAGAATCCTTGCGTGTCTGAACTCGAGAGTCATTCAATGTCCACATTCCAGAACTCTGGATGTCTGAATTATAGAAGCACCAAATGTCTGCATTCTAGAATCGGAATGTGGCGGAATTCTAGAATGCATAGCACGGCGCAATTCTAAAGTCCTAAAATGCCTGCTATCCGGAAGTTAATGTGTCTGACATCAAGAATGCTACCACGTCAGAATTATACCATACTGAAAGATTCTGGGATCTAGAATCAATGGACGGCTGAGTTCCAGAATGTCAGGGTGGCAAAATTCTAGAATCCTTGCATGTCTGAACTCGAGAGTCATTCAATGTACACATTCCAGAACTCTGGATGTCTGAATTATAGAAGCACCAAATGTCTGCATTCTAGAATCGGAATGTGGCGGAATTCTAGAATGCACAGCACGGCGGAATTCTAAATTCCTAAAACGCCTGCTATCCGGAAGTTAAGGTGTCTGACATCAAGAATGCTACCAAGTCAGAATTATAACATTCTGAAAGATTCTGGGATCTAGAATCAATGGACGGCTGAGTTACAGAATGTCAGGGTGGCAAATCTCTAGAATCCTTGCGTGTCTGAACTCGAGAGTCATTCAATGTCCACATTCCGGAACTCTGGATGTCTGAATTATAGAAGCACCAAATGTCTGCATTCTAGAATCGGAATGTGGCGGAATTCTAGAATGCACAGCACGGCGGAATTCTAAAGTCCTAAAATGCCTACTAGCCGCAAGTTAAGGTGTCTGATGACCAGTATGTTACTAGGTCAGCATTCTACCGTTCTGAGAGATTCTGGGTTCTAGAATCAATGGACGGCAGAGATCTGGAATGTCAGGGTGTCCAAACTCTAGAATCCTTGCGTGTCTGAACTCGAGAGTCATTCAATGTCCACATTCCGGATCACAGGGTGTCTGAATTCCAGAAGCACCAAATGTCTGCATTCTAAAATCGGAATGTGGTAGAATTCTAGAATGCACAACACGGCGGAATTCTAAAGTCCTAAAATGCCTGCTATCCGGAAGTTAAGGTGTCTGACACCCAGAATGCTACCACATCAGAATTATACCATTCTGAAACATTCTGGGATCTAGAATCAATGGACGGGTGAGTTCCAGAATGTCAGGGTGGCAAAACTCTAGAATCCTGGCGTGTCTGAACTCGAGAGTCATTCAATGTCCACATTCCAGAACTCTGGATGTCTGAATTATAGAAGCACCAAATGTCTGCATTCTAGAATCGGAATGTGGCGGAGTTCTAGAATGCACAGCACGGCGGAATTCTAAAGTCCTAAAATGCCTGCTATCCGGAAGTTAAGGTGTCTGACATCCAGAATGCTACCACGTCAGAATTATAGCATTCTGAAACATTCTGGGATCTAGAATCAATGGACGGCTGAGTTCAAGAATGTCAGGGGGCAAAACTCTAGAAACTTTGCGTGTCTGAACTCGAGAGTCATTCAATGTCCACATTCCAGAACTCTGGATGTCTGAATTATAGAAGCACCAAATGTCTGCATTCTAGAATCGGAATGTGGCGGAATTCTAGAATGCACAGCACGGCGGAATTCTAATGTCCTAAAATGCCTGCTATCCGGGAGTTAAGGTGTCTGACATCAAGAATGCTACCAAGTCAGAATTATACCATTCTGAAAGATTCTGGGATCTAGAATCAATGGACGGCTGAGTTCCAGAATGTCAGGGTGGCAAAATTCTAGAATCCTTGTGTGTCTGAACTCGAGAGTCATTCAATGTCCACATTCCAGAACACTGGATGTCTGAATTATAGAAGCACCAAATGTCTGCATTCTAGAATCGGAATGTGGCGGAAATCTAGAATGCACAGCACGGCGGAATTCTAAAGTCCTAAAATGCCTGCTATCCGGAAGTTAAGGTGTCTGACATCAAGAATGCCACCAAGTCAGAATTATAACATTCTGAAAGATTCTGGGATCTAGATTCAATGGACGGCTGAGTTCCAGAATGTCAGGGTGGCAAAACTCTAGAATCCTGGCGTGTCTGAACTCGAGAGTCATTCAATGTCCACATTCCAGAACTCTGGATGTCTGAAATATAGAAGCAAAAAATGTCTGCATTCTAGAATCGGAATGTGGCGGAATTCTAGAATGCACAGCACGGCGGAATTTTAAAGTCCTAAAATGCCTGCTATACGGAAGTCAAGGTGTCTGACATCCAGAATGTTACTAAGTCAGCATTCTACTGTTCTGAGAGATTCTGGGTTCTAGAATCAATGGATGGCAGAGTTCTGGAATATCAGGGTGTCCAAACTCAAGAATACTTGCGTGTCTGAACTCGAGAGTCATTCAATGTCCACATTCCGCATCACAGGGTGTCTGAATTCCGAAGCACCAAATGTCTGCATTCTAGAATCGGAATGTGGCGGAATTCTAGAATGCACAGCACGGCAGAATTCGAAAGTCCTAAAATGCCTGCTATCCGGAAGTTAAGGTGTCTGACATCCAGAATGCTACCACGTCAGAATTATACCATTCTGAAAGATTCTGGGATCTAGAATCAATGGACGGCTGTGTTCCAGAATGTCAGGGTTTCCAAACTCTAGAATCCTTGCATGTCTGAACTCGAGAGTCATTCAATATCCACATTCCAGGACTCTGGATGTCTGAAATATAGAAGCACCAAATGTCTGCATTCTAGAATCGGAATGTGGTAGAATTCTAGAATGCACAGCACGACAGAATTCTTAAGTCCTAAAATGCCTGCTATTCGGAAGTTAAGGTGTCTGACATCCAGAATGTTACTAGGTCAGCATTCTACCGTTCTGAGAGATTCTGGGTTCTAGAATCAATGGACGGCAGAGTTCTGGAATGTCAGGGTGTCCAAACTCTAGAATCCTTCCGTGTCTGAACTCGTGAGTCATTCAATGTCCACATTCCGGATCACAGAGTGTCTGAATTCCAGAAGCACCAAATGTCTGCATTCTAGAATCGGAATGTGGCAGAATTCTTGAATGCACAGCACGGCGGAATTCGAAAGTCCTAAAATGCCTGCTATCCGGAAGTTAAGGTGTCTGACATCCAGAATGCTACCACGTCAGAATTATACCATTCTGAAAGATTCTGGGATCTAGAATCAATGGACGGCTGAGTTCCAGAACGTCAGGGTGTCAAAACTCTAGAATCCTTGCGTGTCTGAACTCGAGAGTCATTCAATGTCCACATTCCAGAACTCTGGATGTCTGAATTATTGAAGCACCAAATGTCTGCATTCTAGAATCGGAATGTGGCGGAATTCTAGAATGCACAGCACGGCGGAATTCTAAAGTCCTAAAATGCCTGCTATCCGGAAGTTAAGGTGTCTGACAACAAGAATGCTACCAAGTCAGAATTATAACATTCTGAAAGATTCTGGGATCCAGAATCAATGGACGGCTGAGTTCCAGAATGTCAGGGTGGCAAAACTCTAGAATCCTGGCGTGTCTGAACTCGAGAGTCATTCAATGTCCACATTCCGGATCACAGGGTGTCTGAATTCCAGAAGCACCAAATGTCTGCATTCTAGAATCGGAATGTGGTAGAATTCTAGAATGCACAGCACGGCGGAATTCTAAAGTCATAAAATGCCTGCTATCCGGAAGTTAAGATGTCTGACATCCAGAATGGTACCACATCAGAATTATACCATTCTGAAACATTCTGGGATATAGAATCAATGCACGGGTGAGTTCCAGAATGTCCGGGTGGTAAAACTCTAGAATCCTGGCGTGTCTGAACTCGAGAGTCATTCAATGTCCACATTCCAGAACTCTGGATGTCTGAATTATAGAAGCACCAAATGTCTGCATTCTAGAATCGGAATGTGGCGGAATTCTAGAATGCACGGCACGGCGGAATTCTAAAGTCCTAAAATGCCTGCTATCCGGAAGTTAAGGTGTCTGACATCCAGAATGCTACCGCATCAGAATCATAACATTCTGAAAGATTCTGGGATCTAGAATCAATGGACGGCTGAGTTCCAGAATGCAATGGTGGCAAAACTCTAGAATCCTTGCATGTCTGAACTCGAGAGTCATTCAATGTCCACATTCCAGAACTCTGGATGTCTGAAATATAGAAGCACCAAATGTCTGCTTTCTAGAATCAGAATGTGACGGAATCCTAGAATGCACAGCACAGCGGAATTTAAAGTCTTAAAATGCCTGCTATACGGAAGTCAAGGTGTCTGACATCCAGAATGCTACTAAGTCAGCATTCTACCTTTCTGAGAGATTCTGGGTTCTAGAATCAATGGATGGCAGAGTTCTGGAATGTCAGGGTATTCAAACTCAAGAATACTTGCGTGTCTGAACTCTAGAGTCATTCAATGTCCACATTCCGCATCACAGGGTGTCTGAATTCCAGAAGCACCAAATGTCTGCATTCTAGAATCGGAATGTGGCTGAATTCTAGAATGCACAGCACGGCGGAATTCGAAAGTCCTAAAATGCCTGCTATCCGGAAGTTAAGGTGTCTGACATCCAGAATGCTACCACGTCAGAATTATACCATTCTGAAAGATTCTGGGATCTAGAATCAATGGACGGCTGAGTTCCAGAATGTCAGGGTTTCTAAACTCTAGAATCCCTGCGTGTCTGAACTCGAGAGTCATTCAATGTCCACATTCCAGAACTCTGGATGTCTGAATTATTGAAGCACCAAATGTCTGCATTCTAGAATCGGAATGTGGCTGAATTCTAGAATGCACAGCACGGCGGAATTCGAAAGTCCTAAAATGGCTGCTATCGGGAAGTTAAGGTGTCTGATATCCAGAATGCTACCACGTCAGAATTATACCATTCTGAATGATTCTGGGATCTAGAATCAATGGACGGCTGAGTTCCAGAATGTCAGGGTGGCAAAACTCTAGAATCCTGGCGTGTCTGAACTCGAGAGTCATTCAATGTCCACATTCCAGAACTCTGGATGTCTGAATTATAGAAGCACCAAATGTCTGCATTCTAGAATCGGAATGTGGCGGAATTCTAGAATGCACAGCACGGCGGAATTCTAAAGTCCTAAAATGCCTGCTATCCGGAAGTTAAGGAGTCTGACATCCAGAATGCTACCACGTCAGAATTATACCATTCTGAAAGATTCTGGGATCTAGAATCAATGGACGGCTGAGTTCCAGTATGCAAGGGTGGCAAAACTCTAGAATCCTGGCGTGTCTGAACTCGAGAGTCATTCAATGTCCACATTCCAGAACTCTGGATGTCTGAAATATAGAAGCACCAAATGTCTGCATTCTAGAATCAGAATGTCGTGGAATTCTAGAATGCACAGCACGGGGGAATTTTAAAGTCCTAAAATGCCTGCTATACGGAAGTCAAGGTGTCTGACATCCAGAATGTTACTAAGTCAGCATTCTACCGTTCTGAGAGATTCTGGGTTCTAGAATCAATGGATGGCAGAGTTCTGGAATGTCAGGGTGTTCAAACTCAAGAATACTTGCGTGTCTGAACTCGAGAGTCATTCAATGTCCACATTTCGCATTACAGGGTGTCTGAATTCCAGAAGCACCAAATGTCTGCATTCTAGAATCGGAATGTGGCGGAATTCTAGAATGCACAGCACGGCGGAATTCTAAAGTCCTAAAATGCCTGCTATCGTGAAGTTAAGGTGTCTGACATCCAGAATGCTACCAAGTCAGAATTATACCATTCTGAAAGATTCTGGGATATATAATCAATGGACGGCTGAGTTCCAGAACGTCAGGGTGGCAAAACTCTAGAATCCTTGGGTGTCTGAACTCGAGAGTCATTCAATGTCCACATTCCAGAACTCTGGATGTCTGAATTATTGAAGCACCAAATGTCTGCATTCTAGAATCGGAATGTGGCGGAATTCTAGAATGCACAGCACGGCGGAATTCTAAAGTCCTAAAATGCCTGCTATCCGGAAGTTAAGGTGTCTGACAACAAGAATGCTTCCAAGTCAGTATTATAACATTCTGAAAGATTCTGGGATCTAGATTCAATGGACGGCTGAGTTCCAGAATGTCAGGGTGGCAAAACTCTAGAATCCTGGCGTGTCTGAACTCGAGAGTCATTCAATGTCCACATTCCAGAACTCTGGATGTCTGAAATATAGAAGCACCAAATGTCTGCTTTCTAGAATCAGAATGTGACGGAATTCTAGAATGCACAGCACAGCGGAATTTAAAGTCCTAAAATGCCTGCTATACGGAAGTCAAGGTGTCTGACATCCAGAATGTTACTAAGTCAGCATTATACCGTTCTGAGAGATTCTGGGTTCTAGAATCAATGGATGGCAGAGTTCTGGAATGTCAGGGTATTCAAACTCAAGAATACTTGCGTGTCTGAACTCTAGAGTCATTCAATGTCCACATTCCGCATCACAGGGTGTCTGAATTCCAGAAGCACCAAATGTCTGCATCCTAGAATCGGAATGTGGCTGAATTCTAGAATGCACAGCACGGCGGAATTCGAAAGTCCTAAAATGCCTGCTATCCGGAAGTTAAGGTGTCTGACATCCAGAATGCTACCACGTCAGAATTATACCATTCTGAAAGATTCTGGGATCTAGAATCAATGGACGGCTGAGTTCCAGAATGTCAGGGTTTCTAAACTCTAGAATCCTTGCGTGTCTGAACTCGAGAGTCATTCAATGTCCACATTCCAGAACTCTGGATGTCTGAATTATTGAAGCACCATATGTCTGCATTCTAGAATCGGAATGTGGCGGAATTCTAGAATGCACAGCACGGCGGAATTCTAAAGTCCTAAAATGCCTGCTATCCGGAAGTTAAGTTGTCTGACAACAAGAATGCTACCAAGTCAGAATTATAACATTCTGAAAGATTCTGGGATCTAGAATCAATGGACGGCTGAGTTCCAGAATGTCAGGGTGGCAAAACTCTAGAATCCTGGCGTGTCTGAACTCGAGAGTCATTCAATGTCCACATTCCAGAACTCTGGATGGCTGAAATATTGAAGCACCAAATGTCTGCTTTCTAGAATCAGAATGTGACGGAATTCTAGAATGCACAGCACAGCGGAATTTAAAGTCCTAAAATGCCTGCTATACGGAAGTCAAGGTGTCTGACATCCAGAATTTTACTAAGTCAGCATTCTACCGTTCTGAGAGATTCTGGGTTCTAGAATCAATGGATGGCAGAGTTCTGGAATGTCAGGGTATTCAAACTCAAGAATACTTGCGTGTCTGAACTCGAGAGTCATTCAATGTTCACATTCCGCATCACAGGGTGTCTGAATTCCAGAAGCACCAAATGTCTGCATTCAAGAATCGGAATGTGGCGGAATTCTAGAATGCACAGCACGGCGTAATTCGAAAGTCCTAAAATGCCTGCTATCCGGAAGTTAGGGTGTCTGACATCCAGAATGCTACCACGTCAGAATTATACCATTCTGAAAGATTCTGGGATCTAGAATCAATGGACGGCTGAGTTCCAGAATGTCAGGGTTTCTAAACTCTAGAATCCTTGCGTGTCTGAACTCGAGAGTCATTGAATATCCACATTCCAGGACTCTGGATGTCTGAAATATAGAAGCACCAAATGTCTGCATTCTAGAATCAGAATGTGGCGGAATTGTAGAATGCACAGCACGACAGAATTCTAAAGTCCTAAAATGCCTGCTATTCGGAAGTTAAGGTGTCTGACATCCAGAATGTTACTAGGTCAGCATTCTGCCGTTCTGAGAGATTCTGGGTTCTAGAATCAATGGACGGCAGAGTTCTGGAATGTCAGGGTGTCCAAACTCTAGAATGTTTCCGTGTCTGAACTCGTGAGTCATTCAATGTCCACATTCCGGATCACAGGGTGTCTGAATTCAAGAAGCACAAAATGTCTGCATTCTAGAATCGGAATGTGGCGGAATTCTAGAATGCACAGCACGGCAGAATTCTGAAGTCCTAAAATGCCTGATATTCGGAAGTTAAGGAGTTTGACATCCAGAATGTTACTAGGTCAGCATTCTACCGTTCTGAGAGATTCTGCGTTCTAGAATCAATGGATGGCAGAGTTCTGGAATGTCAGGGTATTCAAACTCAAGAATACTTGCGTGTCTGAACTCGAGAGTCATTCAATGTCCACATTCCGCATCACAGGGTGTCTGAATTCCAGAAGCACCAAATGTCTGCATTCTAGAATCGGAATATGGCGGAATTCTAGAATGCACAGCACGGCGGAATTCGAAAGTCCTAAAATGCCTGCTATCCGGAAGTTAAGGTGTCTGACATCCAGAATGCTACCGCGTCAGAATTATACCATTCTGAAAGATTCTGGGATCTAGAATCAATGGACTCCTGAGTTCCAGAACGTCAGGGTTTCTAAACTCTAGAATACTTGCGTGTCTGAACTCGAGAGTCATTCAATGTCCACATTCCAGACCAATGGATGTCTGAATTATTGAAGCACCAAATGTCTGCATTCTAGAATCGGAATGTGGCGGAATTCTAGAATGCACAGCACGGCGGAATTCTAAAGTCCTAAAATGCCTGCTATCCGGAAGTTAAGGTGTCTGACAACAAGAATGCTACCAAGTCAGAATTATAACATTCTGAAAGATTCTGGGATCTAGAATCAATGGACGGCTGAGTTCCAGAATGTCAGGGTGGCAAAACTCTAGAATCCTGGCGTGTCTGAAATCGAGAGTCATTCAATGTCCACATTCCAGAACTCTGGATGTCTGAAATATGGAAGCACCAAATGTCTTCTTCCTAGAATCAGAATGTGACGGAATTCTAGAATGAAAAGCACAGCGGAATTTAAAGTCCTAAAATGCCTGCTATACGGAAGTCAAGGTGTCTGACATCCAGAATGTTACTAAGTAAGCATTCTACCGTTCTGAGAGATTCTGAGTTCTAGAATCAATGGATGGCAGAGTTCTGGATTGTCAGGGTATTTAAACTCAAGAATACTTGCGTGTCTGAACTCGAGAGTCATTCAATGTCCACATTCCGCATCACAGGGTGTCTGAATTCCAGAAGCACCAAATGTCTGCATTCTAGAATCGGAATGTGGCGGAATTCTAGAAGCACAGCACGGCGGAATTCGAAAGTCCTAAAATGCCTGCTATCCGGAAGTTAAGGTGTCTGACATCCAGAATGCTACCACGTCAGCATTATACCATTCTGAAAGATTCTGGGACCTAGAATCAATGGACGGCTGAGTTCCAGAATGTCAGGGTGGCAAAACTCTAGAGTGCTTGCGTGTCTGAACTCGAGAGTCATTCAATGTCCACATTCCAGAACTCTGGATGTCTGATTATAGAAGCACCAAATGTCTGCATTCTAGAATCGGAATGTGGCGGAATTCTAGAATGCACAGCACGGCGGAATTGTAAAGTCCTAAAATGCCTGCTATACGGAAGTCATGGTGTCTGACATCCAGAATGTTACTAAGTCAGCATTCTACCGTTCTGAGAGATTCTTGGTTCTAGAATCAATGGATGGCAGAGTTCTGGAATGTCAGGGTGTTCAAACTCAAGAATACTTGCGTGTCTGAACTCGAGAGTCATTCAATGTCCACATTTCGCATTACAGGGTGTCTGAATTCCAGAAGCACCAAATGTCTGCATTCTAGAATCGGAATGTGGCGGAATTCTAGAATGCACAGCACGGCGGAATTCTAAAGTCCTAAAATGCCTGCTATCCGGAAGTTAAGGTGTCTGACATCCAGAATGCTACCACGTCAGAATTATCCCATTCTAAAAGATTCTGGGATCTATAATCAATGGACGGTTGAGTTCCAGAATGTCAGGGTGTCAAAACTCTAGAATCCTTGGGTGTCTGAACTCGAGAGTCATTCAATATCCACATTCCAGGACTCTGGGTGTCTGAAATATAGAAACACCAAATGTCTGCATTCTAGAATCGGAATGTGGCGGAATTCTCGAATGCACAGCACGGCAGAATTCTGAAGTCCTAAAATGCCTGATATTCGGAAGTTAAGGAGTTTGACATCCAGAATGTTACTAGGTCAGCATTCTACCGTTCTGAGAGATTCTGCGTTCTAGAATCAATGGATGGCAGAGTTCTGGAATGTCAGGGTGTTCAAACTCAAGAATACTTGCGTGTCTGAACTCGAGAGTCATTCAATTTCCACATTCCGCATCACAGGGTGTCTGAATTCCAGAAGCACCAAATGTCTGCATTCTAGAATCGGAATGTGGCGGAATTCTAGAATGCACAGCACGGCGGAATTCGAAAGTCCTAAAATGCCTGCTATCCGGAAGTTAAGGTGTCTGACATCCAGAATGCTACCACGTCAGAATTATACCATTCTGAAAGATTCTGGGATATAGAATCAATGGACGGCTGAGTTCCAGAACGTCAGGGTTTCTAAACTCTAGAATCCTTGCGTGTCTGAACTCGAGAGTCATTCATTGTCCACATTCCAGACCTCTGGATATCTGAATTATTGAAGCACCAAATGTCTGCATTCTAGAATCGGAATGTGGCGGAATTCTAGAATGCACAGCACGGCGGAATTCTAAAGTCCTAAAATGCCTGCTATCCGGAAGTTAAGGCGTCTGACAACAAGAATGCTACCAAGTCAGAATTATAACATTCTGAAAGATTCTGCGATCTAGAATCAATGGACGGCTGAGTTCCAGAATGTCAGGGTGGCAAAACTCTAGAATCCTGGCGTGTCTGAACTCGAGAGTCATTCAATGTCCACATTCCAGAACTCTGGATGTCTGAAATATGGAAGCACCAAATGTCTGCTTTCTAGAATCAGAATGTGACGGAATTCTAGAATGCAAAGCACAGCGGAATTTAAAGTCCTAAAATGCCTGCTATAAGGAAGACAAGGTGTATGACATCCAGAATGTTACTAAGTCAGCATTCTACCGTTCTGAGAGATTCTGGGTTCTAGAATCAATGGATGGCAGAGTTCTGGAATGTCAGGGTATTCAAACTCAAGAATACTTGCGTGTCTGAACTCGAGAGTCATTCAATGTCCACATTCCGCTTCACAGGGTGTCTGAATTCCAGAAGAACCAAATGTCTGCATTCTAGAATCGGAATGTGGCGGAATTCTAGAATGCACAGCACGGCGGAATTCTAAAGTCCTAAAATGCCTGCTATCCGGAAGTTAACGTGTCTGACATCCAGAATGCTACCACGTCAGAATTATACCATTCTGAAAGATTCTGGGATCTAGAATCAATGGACGGCTGAGTTCCAGAATGTCAGGGTGGCAAAACTCTAGGGTGCTTGCGTGTCTGAACTCGAGAGTCATTCAATGTCCACATTCCAGAACTCTGGATGTCTGAATTATAGAAGCACCAAATGTCTGCATTCTAGAATCGGAATGTGGCGGAATTCTAGAATGCACAGCACGGCGGAATTCTAAAGTCCTAAAATGCCTGCTATCCGGAACTTACGGTGTCTGACAACCAGAATGCTACCAAGTCAGAATTATACCATTCTGAAAGATTCTGGGATCCAGAATCAATGGACGGCTGAGTTCCAGAATGCAAGGGTGGCAAAACTCTAGAATCCTGGCGTGTCTGAACTCGAGAGTCATTCAATGTCCACATTCCAGAACTCTGGATGTCTGAAATATAGAAGCACCAAATGTCTGCTTTCTAGAATCAGAATGTGACGGAATTCTAGAATGCACAGCACAGCGGAATTTAAAGTCCTAATATGCCTGCTATACGGAAGTCAAGGTGTCTGACATCCAGAATGTTACTAAGTCAGCATTCTACCGTTCTGAGAGATTCTGGGTTCTAGAATCAATGGATGGCAGAGTTCTGGAATGTCAGGGTATTCAAACTCAAGAATACTTGCGTGTCTGAACTCTAGAGTCATTCAATGTCCACATTCCGCATCACATGGTGTCTGAATTCCAGAAGCACCAAATGTCTGCATCCTAGAATCGGAATGTGGCTGAATTCTAGAATGCACAGCACGGCGGAATTCGAAAGTCCTAAAATGCCTGCTATCCGGAAGTTAATGTGTCTGACATCCAGAATGCTACCACGTCAGAATTATACCATTCTGAAAGATTCTGGGATCTAGAATCAATGGACGGCTGAGTTCCAGAATGTCAGGGTTTCTAAACTCTAGAATCCTTGCGTGTCTGAACTCGAGAGTCATTCAATGTCCACATTCCAGAACTCTGGATGTCTGAATTATTGAAGCACCAAATGTCTGCATTCTAGAATCGGAATGTGGCGGAATTCTAGAATGCACAGCACGGCGGAATTCTAAAGTCCTAAAATGCCTGCTATCCGGAAGTTAAGGTGTCTGACAACAAGAATGCTACCAAGTCAGAATTATAACATTCTGAAAGATTCTGGGATCTAGAATCAATGGACGGCTGAGTTCCAGAATGTCAGGGTGGCAAAACTCTAGAATCCTGGCGTGTCTGAACTCGAGAGTCATTCAATGTCCACATTCCAGAACTCTGGATGTCTGAAATATGGAAGCACCAAATGTCTGCTTTCTAGAATCAGAATGTGACGGAATTCTAGAATGCACAGCACAGCGGAATTTAAAGTCCTAAAATGCCTGCTATACGGAAGTCAAGGTGTCTGACATCCAGAATTTTACTAAGTCAGCATTCTACCGTTCTGAGAGATTCTGGGTTCTAGAATCAATGGATGGCAGAGTTCTGGAATGTCAGGGTATTCAAACTCAAGAATACTTGCGTGTCTGAACTCGAGAGACATTCAATGTTCACATTCCGCATCACAGGGTGTCTGAATTCCAGAAGCACCAAATGTCTGCATTCCAGAATCGGAATGTGGCGGAATTCTAGAATGCACAGCACGGCGGAATTCGAAAGTCCTAAAATGACTGCTATCCGGAAGTTAGGGTGTCTGACATCCAGAATGCTACCACGTCAGAATTATACCATTCTGAAAGATTCTGGGATCTAGAATCAATGGACGGCTGAGTTCCAGAATGTCAGGGTTTCTAAACTCTAGAATCCTTGGGTGTCTGAACTCGAGAGTCATTGAATATCCACATTCCAGGACTCTGGATGTCTGAAATATAGAAGCACCAAATGTCTGCATTCTAGAATCAGAATGTGGCGGAATTGTAGAATGCACAGGACGACAGAATTCTAAAGTCCTAAAATGCCTGCTATTCGGAAGTTAAGGTGTCTGACATCCAGAATGTTACTAGGTCAGCATTCTGCCGTTCTGAGAGATTCTGGGTTCTAGAATCAATGGACGGCAGAGTTCTGGAATGTCAGGGTGTCCAAACTCTAGAATGTTTCCGTGTCTGAACTCGTGAGTCATTCAATGTCCACATTCCGGATCACAGGGTGTCTGAATTCCAGAAGCACCAAATGTCTGCATTCTAGATTCGGAATGTGGCGGAATTCTAGAATGCACAGCACGGCGGAATTCTAAAGTCCTAAAATGCCTGCTATCCGGAAGTTAAGGTGTCTGACATCAAGAATGCTACCAAGTCAGAATTATACCATTCTGAAAGATTCTGGGTTCTAGAATCAATGGACGGCTGAGTTCCAGAACATCAGGGTGGCAAAACTCTAGAATCCTTGTGTGTCTGAACTCGAGAGTCATTCAATGTCCACATTCCAGAACTCTGGATGTCTGAATTATAGAAGCACCAAATGTCTGCATTCTAGAATCGGAATGTGGCCGAATTCTAGAATGCACAGCACGGCGGAATTCGAAAGTCCTAAAATGCCTGCTATCGGGAAGTTAAGGTGTCTGACATCCAGAATGCTACCACGTCAGAATTATACCATTCTGAATGATTCTGGGATCTAGAATCAATGGACGGCTGAGTTCCAGAATGTCAGGGTGGCAAAACTCTAGAATCCTTGCGTGTCTGAACTCGAGAGTCATTCAATGTCCACATTCCAGAACTCTGGATGTCTGAATTATAGAAGCACCAAATGTCTGCATTCTAGAATCGGAATGTGGCGGAATTCTAGAATGCACAGCACGGCGGAATTCTAAAGTCCTAAAATGCCTGCTATCCGGAAGTTAAGGTGTCTGACATCCAGAATGCTACCACGTCAGAATTATACCATTCTGAAAGATTCTGGGATCTAGAATCAATGGACGGCTGAGTTCCAGTATGCAAGGGTGGCAAAACTCTAGAATCCTGGCGTGTCTGAACTCGAGAGTCATTCAATGTCCACATTCCAGAACTCTGGATGTCTGAAATATAGAAGCACCAAATGTCTGCATTCTAGAATCAGAATGTCACGGAATTCTAGAATGCACAGCACGGGGGAATTTTAAAGTCCTAAAATGCCTGCTATACGGAAGTCAAGGTGTCTGACATCCAGAATGTTACTAAGTCAGCATTCTACCGTTCTGAGAGATTCTGGGTTCTAGAATCAATGGATGGCAGAGTTCTGGAATGTCAGGGTGTTCAAACTCAAGAATACTTGCGTGTCTGAACTCGAGAGTCATTCAATGTCCACATTTCGCATTACAGGGTGTCTGAATTCCAGAAGCACCAAATGTCTGCATTCTAGAATCGGAATGTGGTGGAATTCTAGAATGCACAGCACGGCGGAATTCTAAAGTCCTAAAATGCCTGCTATGCGGAAGTTAAGGTGTCTGACATCCAGAATGCTACCACGTCAGAATTATACCATTCTGAAAGATTCTGGGATATATAATCAATGGACGGCTGAGTTCCAGAATGTCAGGGTGGCAAAACTCTAGAATCCTTGGGTGTCTGAACTCGAGAGTCATTCAATATCCACATTCCAGGACTTTGGATGTCTGAAATATAGAAACACCAAATGTCTGCATTCTAGAATCGGAATGTGGCGGAATTCTAGAATACACAGCACGGCAGAATTCTGAAGTCATAAAATGCCTGATATTCGGAAGTTAAAGAGTCTGACATCCAGAATGTTACTAGGTCAGCATTCTACCGTTCTGAGAGATTCTGGGTTCCAGAATCAATGGACGGCAGAGTTCTGGAATGTCAGGGTGTCCAATCTCTAGAATCCTTCCGTGTCTGAACTCGTGAGTCATTCAATGTCCACATTCCGGATCACAGGGTGCCTGAATTCCAGAAGCACCAAATGTCTGCATTCTACAATCGGAATGTGGTGGAATTCTAGAATGCACAGCACGGCGGAATTCTAAAGTCCTAAAATGCCTGCTCTCGGGAAGTTAAGGTGTCTGACATCCAGAATGCTACCAAGTCAGAATTATACCATTCTGAAAGATTTGGGATCTAGAATCAATGGACGGGTGAGTTCCAGAATGTCAGGGTGGCAAAACTCTAGAATCCTTGCGTGTCTGAACTCGAGAGTTATTCAATGTCCACATTCCAGAACTCTGGATGTCTGAATTATAGAAGCAGCAAATGACTGCATTCTAGAATCGGAATGTGGCGGAATTCTAGAATGCACAGCACGGCGGAATTCTAAAGTCCTAAAATGCCTACTAGCCGAAAGTTAAGGTGTCTGATGACCAGAATGTTACTAGGTCAGCATTCTACCGTTCTGAGAGATTCTGGGTTCTAGAATCAATGTACAGCAGAGATCTGGCATGTCAGGGTGTCCAAACTCTTGAATCCTTTCGTGTCTGAACTCATGAGTCATTCAATGTCCACATTCCAGATCACAGGGTGTCTGAATTCCAGAAGCACCAAATGTCGGCATTCTAGAATCGGAATGTGGTAGAATTCTAGAATGCACAGCACGGCGGAATTCTAAAGTCCTAAAATGCCTGCTATCCGGAAGTTAAGGTGTCTGACATCCACTATGCTACCACATCAGAATTATACCATTCTGAAACATTCTGGGATCTAGAATCAATGGACGGCTGAGTTCCAGAATGTCAGGGTGGCAAAACTCTAGAATCCTGGCGTGTCTGAACTCGAGAGTCATTCAATGTCCACATTCTAGAACTCTGGATGTCTGAATTATAGAAGCACCAAATGTCTGCATTCTAGAATCGGAATGTGGCAGAATTCTAGAATGCACAGCAAGGCGGAATTCTAAAATCCTAAAATGCCTGCTATCCGGAAGTTAAGGTGTCTGACATCCAGAATGCTACCACGTCGGAATTATACCATTCTGAAACATTCAGGGATCTAGAATCAATGGACGGCTGAGTTCCAGAACGTCAGGGTGGCAAAACTCTAGAATCCTGGCGTGTCTGAACCCGAGAGTCATTCAATGTCCACATTCCAGAACTCTGGATGTCTGAATTATTGAAGCACCAAATGTCTGCATTCTAGAATCGGAATGTGGCGGAATTCTAGAATGCACAGCACGGCGGAATTCGAAAGTCCTAAAATGCCTGCTATCCGGAAGTTAAGGTGTCTGACAACAAGAATGCTACCAAGTCAGAAATATAACATTCTGAAAGATTCTGGGATCTAGAATCAATGGACGGCTGAGTTCCAGAATGTCAGGGTGGCAAAACTCTAGAATCCTGGCGTGTCTGAACTCGAGAGTCATTCAATGTCCACATTCCAGAACTCTGGATGTCTGAAATATAGAAGCACCAAATGTCTGCTTTCTAGAATCAGAATGTGACGGAATTCTAGAATGCACAGCACAGCGGAATTTAAAGTCCTAAAATGCCTGCTATACGGAAGTCAAGGTGTCTGACACCCAGAATGTTACTAAGTCAGCATTCTACCATTCTGAGAGATTCTGGGTTCTAGAATCAATGGATGGCAGAGTTCTGGAATGTCAGGGTATTCAAACTCAAGAATACTTGCGTGTCTGATCTCGAGAGTCATTCAATGTCCACATTCCGCATCACAGGGTGTCTGAATTCCAGAAGCACCAAATGTCTGCATTCTAGAATCGGAATGTGGCGGTATACTAGAATGAACAGCACGGAGGAATTCGAAAGTCCTAAAATGCCTGCTATCCGGAAGTTAAGGTGTCTGACATCCAGAATGCTACCACGTCAGAATTATACCATTCTGAAAGATTCTGGGATCTAGAATCAATGGACGGCTGAGTTCCAGAATGTCAGGGTTTCTAAACTCTAGAATCCTTGCGTGTCTGAACTCGAGAGTCATTCAATGTCCACATTCCAGAACTCTGGATGTCTGAATTATTGAAGCACCAAATGTCTGCATTCTAGAATCGGAATGTGGCGGAATTCTAGAATGCACAGCACGGCGGAATTCTAAAGTCCTAAAATGCCTGCTATCCGGAAGTTAAGGTGTCTGACAACAAGAATGCTACCAAGTCAGAATTATAACATTCTGAAAGATTCTGGGATCTAGAATCAATGGACGGCTGAGTTCCAGAATGTCAGGGTGGCAAAACTCTAGAATCCTGGCGTGTCTGAACTCGAGAGTCATTCAATGTCCACATTCCAGAACTCTGGATGTCTGAAATATAGAAGCACCAAATGTCTGCTTTCTAGAATCAGAATGTGACGGAATTCTAGAATGCACAGCACAGCGGAATTTAAATCCTAAAATGCCTGCTATACGGAAGCCAAGGTGTCTGACATCCAGAATGTTACTAAGTCAGCATTCTACCGTTCTGAGAGATTCTGGGTTCTAGAATCAATGGATGGCAGAGTTCTGGAATGTCAGGGTATTCAAACTCAAGAATACTTGCGTGTCTGAACTCGAGAGTCATTCAATGTCCACATTCCGCATCACAGGGTGTCTGAATTCCAGAAGCTCCAAATGTCTGCATTCTAGAATCGGAATGTGGCGGAATTCTAGAATGCACAGCACGGCGGAATTCGAAATTGCTAAAATGCCTGCTATCCGGAAGTTAAGCTGTCTGATATCCAGAACGCCACCACGTCAGAATTATACCATTCTGAAAGATTCTGGGATCTAGAATCAATGGACCGCTGAGTTCCAGAATGTTAGGGTTTCTAAACTCTAGAATCCTTGCGTGTCTGAACTCGAGAGTCATTCAATATCCACATTCCAGGACTCTGGATGTCTGAAATATAGAAGAACCAAATGTCTGCATTCTAGAATCGGAATGTGGCGGAATTGTAGAATGCACAGCACGACAGAATTCTAAAGTCCTAAAATGCCTGCTATTCGGAAGTTAAGGTGTCTGACATCCAGAATGTTACTAGGTCAGCATTCTACCGTTCTGAGAGATTCTGGGTTCTAGAATCAATGGACAGCAGAGTTCTGGAATGTCAGGGTGTCCAAACTCTAGAATGTTTCCGTGTCTGAACTCGTGAGTCATTCAATGCCCACATTCCGGATCACAGTGTGTCTGAATTCAAGACGCACCAAATGTCTGCATTCTAGAATCGGAATGTGGCGGAATTCTAGAATGCACAGCACGGCAGAATTCTGAAGTCCTAAAATGCCTGATATTCGGAAGTTAAGGAGTTTGACATCCAGAATGTTACTAGGTCAGCATTCTACCGTTCTGAGAGATTCTGCGTTCTAGAATCAATGGATGGCAGAGTTCTGGAATGTCAGGGTATTCAAACTCAAGAATACTTGCGTGTCTGAACTCGAGAGTCATTCAATGTCCACATTCCGCATCACAGGGTGTCTGAATTACAGAAGCACCAAATGTCTGCATTCTAGAATCGGAATGTGGCGGAATTCTAGAATGCACAGCACGGCGGAATTCGAAAGTCCTAAAATGCCTGCTATCCGGAAGTTAAGGTGTCTGACATCCAGAATGCTACCACGTCAGAATTATACCATTCTGAAAGATTCTGGGATCTAGAATCAATGGACGCCTGAGTTCCAGAACGTCAGGGTTTCTGAACTCTAGAACACTTGCGTGTCTGAACTCGAGAGTCATTCAATGTCCACATTCCAGACCAATGGATGTCTGAATTATTGAAGCACCAAATGTCTGCATTCTAGAATCGGAATGTGGCGGAATTCTAGAATGCACAGCACGGCGGAATTCTAAAGTCCCAAAATGCCTGCTATCCGGAAGTTAAGGTGTCTGACAACAAGAATGCTACCAAGTCAGAATTATAACATTCTGAAAGATTCTGGGATCTAGAATCAATGGACGGCTGAGTTCCAGAATGTCAGGGTGGCAAAACTCTAGAATCCTGGCGTGTCTGAACTCGAGAGTCATTCAATGTCCACATTCCAGAACTCTGGATGTCTGAAATATGGAAGCACCAAATGTCTGCTTCCTAGAATCAGAATGTGACGGAATTCTAGAATGCAAAGCACAGCGGAATTTAAAGTCCTAAAATGCCTGCTATACGGAAGTCAAGGTGTCTGACATCCAGAATGTTACTAAGTCAGCATTCTACCGTTCTGAGAGATTCTGGGTTCTAGAATCAATGGATGGCAGAGTTCTGGAATGTCAGGGTGTTCAAACTCAAGAATACTTGCGTGTCTGAACTCGAGAGTCATTCAATGTCCACATTCCGCATCACAGGGTGTCTGAATTCCAGAAGCACCAAATGTCTGCATTCAAGAATCGGAATGTGGCGGAATTCTAGAATGCACAGCACGGCGGAATTCTAAAGTCCTAAAATGCCTGCTATCCGGAAGTTAAGGTGTCTGACATTCAGAATGCTACCACGTCAGAATTATACCATTCTGAAAGATTCTGGGATCTAGAATCAATGGACGGCTGAGTTCCAGAATGTCAGGGTGGCAATATTCTAGCATCATTGGGGTTCTGAACTCGAGAGTCATTCAATATCCACATTCCAGGACTCTGGATGTCTGAAATATAGAAGCACCAAATGTCTGCATTCTAGAATCGGAATGTGGCGGAATTCTAGAATGCACAGCACGACAGAATTCTAAAGTCCTAAAATGCCTGCTATTCGGAAGTTAAGGTGTCTGACATCCAGAATGTTACTAGGTCAGCATTCTACCGTTCTGAGAGATTCTGGGTTCTAGAATCAATGGACGGCAGAGTTCTGGAATGTCAGGGTGTCCAAACTCTAGAATCCTTCCGTGTCTGAACTCGTGAGTCATTCAATGTCCACATTCCGGATCACAGGGTGTCTGAATTCCAGAAGCACCAAATGTCTGCATTCTAGAATCGGAATGTGGCGGAATTCTAGAATGCACAGCATGGCGGAATTCTAAAGTCCTTAAATGCCTGCTATCTGGAAGTTTAGGTGTCTGACATCCAGAATGCTACCACGTCAGAATTATACCATTCTGAAAGATTCTGGGATCTAGAATCAATGGACGGCTGAGTTCCAGTATGAATGGGTGGCAAAACTCTAGAATCCTGGCGTGTCTGAACTCGAGAGTCATTCAGTGTCCACATTCCAGAACTCTGGATGTCTGAAATATAGAAGCACCAAATGTCTGCATTCTAGAATCAGAATGTGGCGGAATTCTAGAATGCACAGCACGGCGCAATTTTAAAGTCCTAAAATGCCTGCTATACGGAAGTCAAGGTGTCTGACATCCAGAATGTTACTAAGTCAGCATTCTACCGTTCTGAGAGATTCTTGGTTCTAGAATCAATGGATGGCAGAGTTCTGGAATGTCAGGGTGTTCAAACTCAAGAATACTTGCGTGTCTGAACTCGAGAGTCATTCAATGTCCACATTTCGCATTACAGGGTGTCTGAATTCCAGAAGCACCAAATGTCTGCATTCTAGAATCGGAATGTGGCGGAATTCTAGAATGCACAGCACGGCGGAATTCTAAAGTCCTAAAATGCCTGCTATCCGGAAGTTAAGGTGTCTGACATCCAGAATGCTACCACGTCAAAATTATACCATTCGGAAAGATTCTGGGATCTATAATCAATGGACGGCTGAGTTCCAGAAAATCAGGGTGGCAAAACTCTAGAATCCTTGGGTGTCTGAACTCGAGAGTCATTCAATATCCACATTCCAGGACTCTGGATGTCTGAAATATAGAAACACCAAATGTCTGCATTCTAGAATCGGAATGTGGCGGAATTCTAGAATGCACAGCACGGCAGAATTCTGAAGTCCTAAAATGCCTGATATTCGGATGTTAAGGAGTTTGTCATCCAGAATGTTACTAGGTCAGCATTCTACCGTTCTGAGAGATTCTGGGTTCTAGAATCAATGGATGGCAGAGTTCTGGAATGTCAGGGTATTCAAACTCAAGAATACTTGCGTGTCTGAACTCGAGAGTCATTCAATGTCCACATTCCGCATCACAGGGTGTCTGAATTCCAGAAGCACCAAATGTCTGCATTCTAGAATCGGAATGTGGCGGAATTCTAGAATGCACAGCACGGCGGAATTCGAAAGTCCTAAAATGCCTGCTATCCGGAAGTTAAGGTGTCTGACATCCAGAATGCTACCACGTCAGAATTATACCATTCGGAAAGATTCTGGGATCTATAATCAATGGACGGGTGAGTTCCAGAATGTCAGGGTGTCAAAACTCTAGAATCCTTGGGTGTCTGAACTCGAGAGTCATTCAATATCCACATTCCAGGTCTCTGGATGTCTGAAATATAGAAACACCAAATGTCTGCATTCTAGAATCGGAATGTGGCGGAATTCTAGAATGCACAGCACGGCAGAATTCTGAAGTCCTAAAATGCCTGATATTCGGAAGTTAAGGAGTTTGACATCCAGAATGTTACTAGGTCAGCATTCTACCGTTCTGAGAGATTCTGGGTTCTAGAAACAATGGATGGCAGAGTTCTGGAATGTCAGGGTATTCAAACTCAAGAATGCTTGCGTGTCTGAACTCGAGAGTCATTCAATGTCCACATTCCGCATTACAGGGTGTCTGAATTCCAGAAGCACCAAATGTCTGCATTCTAGAATCGGAATGTGGCTTAATTCTAGAATGCACAGCACGGCGGAATTCGAAAGTCCTAAAATGCCTGCTATCCGGAAGTTAAGGTGTCTGACATCCAGAATGCTACCACGTCAGAATTATACCATTCTGAAAGATTCTGGGCTCTAGAATCAATGGACGGCTGAGTTCCAGAATGTCAGGGTTTCCAAACTCTAGAATACTTGCGTGTCTGAACTCGAGAGTCATTCAATGTCCACATTCCAGAACTCTGGATGTCTGAATTATTGAAGCACCAAATGTCTGCATTCTAGAATCGGAATGTGGCGGAATTCTAGAATGCACAGCACGGCGGAATTCTAAAGTCCTAAAATGCCTGCTATCCGGAAGTTAAGGTGTCTGACAACAAGAATGCTACCAAGTCAGAATTATAACATTCTGAAACATTCTGGGATTTAGAATCAATGGACGGCTGAGTTACAGAATGTCAGGGTGGCAAAACTCTAGAATCCTGGCGTGTCTGAACTCGAGAGTCATTCAATGTCCACATTCCAGAACTCTGGATGTCTGAAATATAGAAGCACCAAATGTCTGCTTTCTAGAATCAGAATGTGACGGAATTCTAGAATGCACAGCACAGCGGAATTTAAAGTCCTAAAATGCCTGCTATACGGAAGTCAAGGTGTCTGACATCCAGAATGTTACTAAGTCAGCATTCTACCGTTCTGAGAGATTCTGGGTTCTAGAATCAATAGATGGCAGAGTTCTGGAATGTCAGGGTATTCAAACTCAAGAATACTTGCGTGTCTGAACTCGAGAGTCATTCAATGTCCACATTTCGCATCACAGGGTGTCTGAATTCCAGAAGCACCAAATGTCTGCATTCTAGAATCGGAATGTGGCAGAATTCTAGAATGCACAGCACGGCGGAATTCTAAAGTCCTAAAATGCCTGCTATCCGGAAGTTAAGGTGTCTGACATCCAGAATGCTACCACGTCAGAATTATACCATTCTGAAAGATTCTGGGATCTAGAATCAATGGACGGCTGAGTTCCAGAATGTCAGGGTTTCTAAACTCTAGAATCCTTGCGTGTCTGAACTCGAGAGTCATTCAATGTCCACATTCCAGAACTCTGGATGTCTGAATTATTGAAGCACCAAATGTCTGCATTCTAGAATCGGAATGTGGCGGAATTCTAGAATGCACAGCACGGCGGAATTCTAAAGTCCTAAAATGCCTGCTATCCGGAAGTTAAGGTGTCTGACAACAAGAATGCTACCAAGTCAGAATTATAACATTCTGAAAGATTCTGGGATCTAGAATCAATGGACGGCTGAGTTCCAGAATGTCAGGGTGGCAAAACTCTAGAATCCTGGCGTGTCTGAACTCAAGAGTCATTCAATGTTCACATTCCAGAACTCTGGATGTCTGAAATATAGGAGCACCAAATGTCTGCATTCTAGAATCGGAATGTGGCGGTATTCTAGAATGCACAGCACGGCGGAATTTTAAAGTCCTAAAATGCCTGCTATACGGAAGTCAAGGTGTCTGACATCCAGAATGTTACTAAGTCAGCATTCTACCGTTCTGAGAGATTCTGGGTTCTAGAATCAATGGATGGCAGAGTTCTGGAATGTCAGGTTCTTCAAACTCAAGAATACTTGCGTGTCTGAACTCGAGAGTCATTCAATGTCCACATTCCGCATCACAGGGTGTCTGAATTCCAGAAGGACCAAATGTCTGCATTCTAGAATCGGAATGTGGCGGAATTCTAGAATGCACAGCACGGCGGAATTCTAAAGTCCTAAAATGCCTGCTATCCGGAAGTTAAGGTGTCTGACATCAAGAATGCTACCACGTCAGAATTATACCATTCTGAAAGATTCTGGGATCTAGAATCAATGGACGGCTGAGTTCCAGAATGTCAGGGTGGCAAAATTCTAGAATCTTTGGGGGTCTGAACTCGAGAGTCATTCAATATCCACATTCCAGGACTCTGGATGTCTGAAATATAGAAGCACCAAATGTCTGCATTCTAGAATCGGAATGTGGCGGAATTCTAGAATGCACAGCACGACAGAATTCTAAAGTCCTAAAATGCCTGCTATTCGGAAGTTAAGGTGTCTGACATCCAGAATGTTACTAGGTCAGCATTCTACCGTTCTGAGAGATTCTGGGTTCTAGAATCAATGGACGGCAGAGTTCTGGAATGTCAGGGTGTCCAAACTCTAGAATCCTTCCGTGTCTGAAATCGTGAGTCATTCAATGTCCACATTCCGGATCACAGGGTGTCTGAATTCCAGAAGCACCAAATGTCTGCATTCTAGAATCGGAATGTTGCGGAATTCTAGAATGCACAGCATGGCGGAATTCTAAAGTCCTTAAATGCCTGCTATCTGGAAGTTTAGGTGTCTGACATCCAGAATGCTACCACGTCAGAATTATACCATTCTGAAAGATTCTGGGATCTAGAATCAATGGACGGCTGAGTTCCAGAATGCAAGGGTGGCAAAACTCTAGAATCCTGGCGTGTCTGAACTCGAGAGTCATTCAATGTCCACATTCCAGAACTCTGGATGTCTGAAATATAGAAGCGCCAAATGTCTGCATTCTAGAATCAGAATGTGGCGGAATTCTAGAATGCACAGCATGGCGGAATTTTAAAGTCCTAAAAGGCCTGCTATACGGAAGTCAAGGTGTCTGACATCCAGAATGTTACTAAGTCAGCATTCTACCGTTCTGAGAGATTCTTGGTTCTAGAATAAATGGATGGCAGAGTTCTGGAATGTCAGGGTTTTCAAACTCAAGAATACTTGCGTGTCTGAACTCGAGAGTCATTCAATGTCCACATTTCGCATTACAGGGTGTCTGAATTCCAGAAGCACCAAATGTCTGCATTCTAGAATCGGAATGTGGCGGAATTCTAGAATGCACAGCACGGCAGAATTCTAAAGTCCTAAAATGCCTGCTATCCGGAAGTTAAGGTGTCTGACATCCAGAATGCTACCACGTCAGAATTATACCATTCTGAAAGATTCTGGGATCTATAATCAATGGACGGCTGAGTTCCAGAATGTCAGGGTGGCAAAACTCTAGAATCCTTGCGTGTCTGATCTCGAGAGTCATTCAATATCCACATTCCAGGACTCTGGATGTCTGAAATATAGAAACACCAAATGTCTGCATTCTAGAATCGGAATGTGGCGGAATTCCAGAATGCACAGCACGGCAGAATTCTGAAGTCCTAAAATGCCTGATATTCGGAAGTTAAGGAGTTTGACATCAAGAATGTTACTAGGTCAGCATTCTACCGTTCTGAGAGATTCTGGGTTCTAGAATCAATGGATGGCAGAGTTCTGGAATGTCAGGGTATTCAAACTCAAGAATACTTGCGTGTCTGAACTCGAGAGTCATTCAATGTCCACATTCCGCATCACAGGGTGTCTGAATTCCAGAAGCACCAAATGTCTGCATTCTAGAATCGGAATGTGGCGGAATTCTAGAATGCACAGCACGGCGGAATTCGAAAGTCCTAAAATGCCTGCTATCCGGAAGTTAAGGTGTCTGACATCCAGAATGCTACCACGTCAGAATTATACCATTCGGAAAGATTCTGGGATCTATAATCAATGGACGGCTGAGTTCCAGAATGTCAGGGTGGCAAAACTCTAGAATCCTTGGGTGTCTGAACTCGAGAGTCATTCAATATCCACATTCCAGAACTCTGGATGTCTGAAATATAGAAACACCAAATGTCTGCATTCTAGAATCGGAATGTGGCGGAATTCTAGAATGCACAGCACGGCAGAATTCTGAAGTCCTAAAATGCCTGATATTCGGAAGTTAAGGAGTTTGACATCCAGAATGTTACTAGGTCAGCATTCTACCGTTCTGAGAGATTCTGGGTTCTAGAATCAATGGATGGCAGAGTTCTGGAATGTCAGGGTATTCAAACTCAAGAATACTTGCGTGTCTGAACTCGAGAGTCATTCAATGTCCACATTCCGCATCACAGGGTGTCTGAATTACAGAAGCACCAAATGTCTGCATTCTAGAATCGGAATGTGGCGGAATTCTAGAATGCACAGCACGGCGGAATTCGAAAGTCCTAAAATGCCTGCTATCCGGAAGTTAAGGTGTCTGACATCCAGAATGCTACCACGTCAGAATTATACCATTCTGAAAGATTCTGGGATCTAGAATCAATGGACGCGTGAGTTCCAGAACGTCACGGTTTCTAAACTCTAGAACACTTGCGTGTCTGAACTCGAGAGTCATTCAATGTCCACATTCCAGACCAATGGATGTCTGAATTATTGAAGCACCAAATGTCTGCATTCTAGAATCGGAATGTGGCGGAATTCTAGAATGCACAGCACGGCGGAATTCTAAAGTCCTAAAATGCCTGCTATCCGGAAGTTAAGGTGTCTGACAACAAGAATGCTACCAAGTCAGAATTATAACATTCTGAAAGATTCTGGGATCTAGAATCAATGGACGGCTGAGTTCCAGAATGTCAGGGTGGCAAAACTCTAGAATCCTGGCGTGTCTGAACTCGAGAGTCATTCAATGTCCACATTCCAGAACTCTGGATGTCTGAAATATGGAAGCACCAAATGTCTGCTTCCTAGAATCAGAATGTGACGGAATTCTAGAATGCAAAGCACAGCGGAATTTAAAGTCCTAAAATTCCTGCTATACGGAAGTCAAGGTGTCTGACATCCAGAATGTTACTAAGTCAGCATTCTACCGTTCTGAGAGATTCTGGGTTCTAGAATCAATGGATGGCAGAGTTCTGGAATGTCAGGGTATTCAAACTCAAGAATACTTGCGTGTCTGAACTCGAGAGTCATTCAATGTCCACATTCCGCATCACAGGGTGTCTGAATTCCAGAAGCACCAAATGTCTGCATTCTAGAATCGGAATGTGGCGGAATTCTAGAATGCACAGCACGGCGGAATTCGAAAGTCCTAAAATGCCTGCTATCCGGAAGTTAAGTTGTCTGACATCCAGAATGCTACCACGTCAGCATTATACCATTCTGAAAGATTCTGGGACCTAGAATCAATGGACGGCTGAGTTCCAGAATGTCAGGGTGGCAAAACTCTAGAGTGCTTGCGTGTCTGAACTCGAGAGTCATTCAATGTCCACATTCCAGGACTCTGGATGTCTGAATTATAGAAGCACCAAATGTCTGCATTCTAGAATCAGAATGTGGCGGAATTCTAGAATGCACAGCACGGCGGAATTGTAAAGTCCTAAAATGCCTGCTATACGGAAGTCATGGTGTCTGACATCCAGAATGTTACTAAGTCAGCATTCTACCGTTCTGAGAGATTCTTGGTTCTAGAATCAATGGATGGCAGAGTTCTGGAATGTCAGGGTGTTCAAACTCAAGAATACTTGCGTGTCTGAACTCGAGAGTCATTCAATGTCCACATTTCGCATTACAGGGTGTCTGAATTCCAGAAGCACCAAATGTTTGCATTCTAGAATCGGAATGTGGCGGAATTCTAGAATGCACAGCACGGCGGAATTCTAAAGTCCTAAAATGCCTGCTATCCGGAAGTTAAGGTGTCTGACATCCAGAATGCTACCACGTCAGAATTATACCATTCTGAAAGATTCTGGGATCTATAATCAATGGACGGCTGAGTTCCAGAATGTCAGGGTGTCAAAACTCTAGAATCCTTGGGTGTCTGAACTCGAGAGTCATTCAATATCCACATTCCAGGACTCTGGATGTCTGAAATATAGAAACACCAAATGTCTGCATTCTAGAATTGGAATGTGGCGGAATTCTCGAATGCACAGCACGGCAGAATTCTGAAGTCCTAAAATGCCTGATATTCGGAAGTTAAGGAGTTTGACATCCAGAATGTTACTAGGTCAGCATTCTACCGTTCTGAGAGATTCTGCGTTCTAGAATCAATGGATGGCAGAGTTCTGGAATGTCAGGGTATTCAAACTCAAGAATACTTGCGTGTCTGAACTCGAGAGTCATTCAATGTCCACATTCCGCATCACAGGGTGTCTGAATTCCAGAAGCACCAAATGTCTGCATTCTAGAATCGGAATGTGGCGGAATTCTAGAATGCACAGCACGGCGGAATTCGAAAGTCCTAAAATGCCTGCTATCCGGAAGTTAAGGGGTCTGACATCCAGAATGCTACCACGTCAGAATTATACCATTCTGAAAGATTCTGGGATCTAGAATCAATGGACGGCTGAGTTCCAGAACGTCAGGGTTTCTAAACTCTAGAATCCTTGCGTGTCTGAACTCGAGAGTCATTCAATGTCCACATTCCAGAACTCTGGATGTCTGAATTATTGAAGCACCAAATGTCTGCATTCTAGAATCGGAATGTGGCGGAATTCTAGAATGCACAGCACGGCGGAATTCTAAAGTCCTAAAATGCCTGCTATCCGGAAGTTAAGGCGTCTGACAACAAGAATGCTACCAAGTCAGAATTATAACATTCTGAAAGATTCTGGGATCTAGAATCAATGGACGGCTGAGTTCCAGAATGTCAGGGTGGCAAAGCTCTAGAATCCTGGCGTGTCTGAACTCGAGAGTCATTCAATGTCCACATTCCAGAACTCTGGATGTCTGAAATATAGAAGCACCAAATGTCTGCTTTCTAGAATCAGAATGTGACGGAATTCTAGAATGCACAGCACAGCGGAATTTAAAGTCCTAAAATGCCTTCTATACGGAAGTCAAGGTGTCTGACATCCAGAATGTTACTAAGTCAGCATTCTACCGTTCTGAGAGATTCTGGGTTCTAGAATCAATGGATGGCAGAGTTCTGGAATGTCAGGGTGTTCAAACTCAAGAATACTGGCGTGTCTGAACTCGAGAGTCATTCAATGTCCACATTTCGCATTACAGGGTGTCTGAATTCCTGAAGCACCAAATGTCTGCATTCTAGAATCGGAATGTGGCGGAATTCTAGAATGCACAGCACGGCGGAATTCTAAAGTCCTAAAATGCCTGCTATCCGGTAGTTAAGGTGTCTGACATCCAGAATGCTACCACGTCAGAATTATACCATTCGGAAAGATTCTGGGATCTATAATCAATGGACGGCTGAGTTCCAGAATGTCAGGGTGTCAAAACTCTAGAATCCTTGGGTGTCTGAACTCGAGAGTCATTCAATATCCACATTCCAGGACTCTGGATGTCTGAAATATAGAAACACCAAATGTCTGCATTCTAGAATCGGAATGTGGCGGAATTCTAGAATGCACAGCACGGCAGAATTCTGAAGTCCTAAAATGCCTGATATTCGGAAGTTAAGGAGTTTGACATCCAGAATGTTACTAGGTCAGCATTCTACCGTTCTGAGAGATTCTGGGTTCTAGAATCAATGGATGGCAGAGTTCTGGAATGTCAGGGTATTCAAACTCAAGAATGCTTGCGTGTCTGAACTCGAGAGTCATTCAATGTCCACATTCCGCATCACAGGGTGTCTGAATTCCAGAAGCACCAAATGTCTGCATTCTAAAATCGGAATGTGGCGGATTTCTAGAATGCACAGCACGGCAGAATTTTAAAGTCCTAAAATGCCTGCTATATGGTAGTCAAGGTGTCTGACATCCAGAATGTTACTAAGTCAGCATTCTACCATTCTGAGAGATTCTGGGTTCTAGAATCAATGGATGGCAGAGTTCTGGAATGTCAGGGTGTTCAAACTCAAGAATACTTGCGTGTCTGAACTCGAGAGTCATTCAATGTCCACATTCCGCATCACAGGGTGTCTGAATTCCAGAAGAACCAAATGTCTGCATTCTAGAATCGGAATGTGGCGGAATTCTAGAATGCACAGCACGGCGGAATTCTAAAGTCCTAAAATGCCTGCTATCCGGAAGTTAAGGTGTCTGACATTCAGAATGCTACCACGTCAGAATTATACCATTCTGAAAGATTCTGGGATCTAGAATCAATGGCCGGCTGAGTTCCAGAATGTCAGGGTGGCAATATTCTAGCATCCTTGGGGTTCTGAACTCGAGAGTCATTCAATATCCACATTCCAGGACTCTGGATGTCTGAAATATAGCAGCACCAAATGTCTGCATTCTAGAATCGGAATGTGGCGGAATTCTAGAATGCACAGCACGACAGAATTCTAAAGTCCTAAAATGCCTGCTATTCGAAAGTTAAGGTGTCTGACATCCAGAATGTTACTAGGTCAGCATTCTACCGTTCTGAGAGATTCTGGGTTCTAGAATCAATGGACGGCAGAGTTCTGGAATGTCAGGGTGTCCAAACTCTAGAATCCTTCCGTGTCTGAACTCGTGAGTCATTCAATGTCCACATTCCGGATCACAGGGTGTCTGAATTCCAGAAGCACCAAATGTCTGCATTCTAGAATCGGAATGTGGCGGAATTCTAGAATGCACAGCACGGCGGAATTCTAAAGTCCTTAAATGCCTGCTATCTGGAAGTTTAGGTGTCTGACATCCAGAATGCTACCACGTCAGAATTATACCATTCTGAAAGATTCTGGGATCTAGAATCAATGGACGGCTGAGTTCCAGTATGCAAGGGTGGCAAAACTCTAGAATCCTTGCGTGTCTGAACTCGAGAGTCATTCAATGTCCACATTCCAGAACTCTGGATGTCTGAAATATAGAAGCACCAAATGTCTGCATTCTAGAATCAGAATGTGGCGGAATTCTAGAATGCACAGCACGGCGCAATTTTAAAGTCCTAAAATGCCTGCTATACGGAAGTCAAGGTGTCTGACATCCAGAATGTTACTAAGTCAGCATTCTACCGTTCTGAGAGATTCTTGGTTCTAGAATCAATGGATGGCAGAGTTCTGGAATGTCAGGGTGTTCAAACTCAAGAATACTTGCGTGTCTGAACTCGAGAGTCATTCAATGTCCACATTTCGCATTACAGGGTGTCTGAATTCCAGAAGCACCAAATGTCTGCATTCTAGAATCGGAATGTGGCGGAATTCTAGAATGCACAGCACGGCGGAATTCTAAAGTCCTAAAATGCCTGCTATCCGGAAGTTAAGGTGTCTGACATCCAGAATGCTACCACGTCAGAATTATACCATTCTGAAAGATTCTGGGATCTATAATCAATGGACGGCTGAGTTCCAGAATGTCAGGGTGGCAAAACTCTAGAATCCTTGGGTGTCTGAACTCGAGAGTCATTCAATATCCACATTCCAGGACTCTGGATGTCTGAAATATAGAAACACCAAATGTCTGCATTCTAGAATCGGAATGTGGCGGAATTCTAGAATGCACAGCACGGCAGAATTCTGAAGTCCTAAAATGCCTGATATTCGGAAGTTAAGGAGTTTGACATCCAGAATGTTACTAGGTCAGCATTCTACCGTTCTGAGAGATTCTGGGTTCTAGAATCAATGGATGGCAGAGTTCTGGAATGTCAGGGTATTCAAACTCTAGAATACTTGCGTGTCTGAACTCGAGAGTCATTCAATGTCCACATTCCGCATCACAGGGTGTCTGAATTCCAGAAGCACCAAATGTCTGCATTCTAGAATCGGAAAGTGGCGGAATTCTAGAATGCACAGCACGGCGGAATTCGAAAGTCTTAAAATGCCTGCTATCCGGAAGTTAAGTTGCCTGACATCCAGAATGCTACCACGTCAGAATTATACCATTCTGAAAGATTCTGGGATCTAGAATCAATGGACGGCTGAGTTCCAGAATGTCAGGGTTTCTAAACTCTAGAATCCTTGCGGGTCTGAACTCGAGAGTCATTCAATGTCCACATTCCAGAACTCTGGATGTCTGAATTATTGAAGCACCAAATGTCTGCATTCTAGAATCGGAATGTGGCGGAATTCTAGAATGCACAGCACGGCGGAATTCTAAAGTCCTAAAATGCCTGCTATCCGGAAGTTAAGGTGTCTGACAACAAGAATGCTACCAAGTCAGAATTATAACATTCTGAAAGATTCTGGGATCTAGAATCAATGGACGGCTGAGTTACAGAATGTCAGGGTGGCAAAACTCTAGAATCCTGGCGTGTCTGAACTCGAGAGTCATTCAATGTCCACATTCCAGAACTCTGGATGTCTGAAATATAGAAGCACCAAATGTCTGCTTTCTAGAATCAGAATGTGACGGAATTCTAGAATGCACAGCACAGCGGAATTTAAAGTCCTAAAATGCCTGCTATATGGAAGTCAAGGTGTCTGACATCCAGAATGTTACTAAGTCAGCATTCTACCGTTCTGAGAGATTCTGGGTTCTAGAATCAATGGATGGCAGAGTTCCAGAATGTCAGGGTGTTCAAACTCAAGAATACTGGCGTGTCTGAACTCGAGAGTCATTCAATGTCCACATTTCGCATTACAGGGTGTCTGAATTCCTGAAGCACCAAATGTCTGCATTCTAGAATCGGAATGTGGCGGAATTCTAGAATGCACAGCACGGCGGAATTCTAAAGTCCTAAAATGCCTGCTATCCGGAAGTTAAGGTGTCTGACATCCAGAATGCTACCACGTCAGAATTATACCATTCTGAAAGATTCTGGGATCTATAATCAATGGACGGCTGAGTTCCAGAATGTCAGGGTGGCAAAACTCTAGAATCCTTGCGTGTCTGAACTCGAGAGTCATTCAATATCCACATTCCAGGACTCTGGATGTCTGAAATATAGAAACACCAAATGTCTGCATTCTAGAATCGGAATGTGGCGGAATTCTAGAATGCACAGCACGGCAGAATTCTGAAGTCCTAAAATGCCTGATATTCGGAAGTTAAGGAGTTTGACATCCAGAATGTTACTAGGTCAGCATTCTACCGTTCTGAGAGATTCTGGGTTCTAGAATCAATGGATGGCAGAGTTCTGGAATGTCAGGGTATTCAAACTCAAGAATACTTGCGTGTCTGAACTCGAGAGTCATTCAATGTCCACATTCCGCATCACAGGGTGTCTGAATTCCAGAAGCACCAAATGTCTGCATTCTAGAATCGGAATGTGGCGGAATTCTAGAATGCACAGCACGGCGGAATTCTAAAGTCCTAAAATGCCTGCTATCCGGAAGTTAAGGTGTCTGACATCCAGAATGCTACCACGTCAGAATTATACCATTCTGAAAGATTCTGGGATCTAGAATCAATGGACGGCTGAGTTCCAGAATGTCAGGGTTTCTAAACTCTAGAATCCTTGCGTGTCTGAACTCGAGAGTCATTCAATGTCCACATTCCAGAACTCTGGATGTCTGAATTATTGAAGCACCAAATATCTGCATTCTAGAATCGGAATGTGGCGGAATTCTAGAATGCACAGCACGGCGGAATTCGAAAGTCCTAAAATGAATGCTATCCGGAAGTTAAGGTGTCTGACATCCAGAATGCTACCACGTCAGAATTATACCATTCTGAAAGATTCTGGGATCTAGAATCAATGGACGGCTGAGTTCCAGAATGTCAGGGTTTCTAAACTCTAGAATCCTTGCGTGTCTGAACTCGAGAGTCATTCAATGTCCACATTCCAGAACTCTGGATGTCTGAATTATTGAAGCACCAAATGTCTGCATTCTAGAATCGGAATGTGGCGGAATTCTAGAATGCACAGCACGGCGGAATTCTAAAGTCCTAAAATGCCTGCTATCCGGAAGTTAAGGTGTCTGACAACAAGAATGCTACCAAGTCAGAATTATAACATTCTGAAAGATTCTGGGATCTAGAATCAATGGACGGCTGAGTTACAGAATGTCAGGGTGGCAAAACTCTAGAATCCTGGCGTGTCTGAACTCGAGAGTCATTCAATGTCCACATTCCAGAACTCTGGATGTCAGAAATATAGAAGCACGAAATGTCTGCTTTCTAGAATCAGAATGTGACGGAATTCTAGAATGCACAGCACAGCGGAATTTAAAGTCCTAAAATGCCTGCTATACGGAAGTCAAGGTGTCTGACATCCAGAATGTTACTAAGTCAGCATTCTACCGTTCTGAGAAATTCTGGGTTCTAGAATCAATAGATGGCAGAGTTCTGGAATGTCAGGGTATTCAAACTCAAGAATACTTGCGTGTCTGAACAAGAGAGTCATTCAATGTCCACATTCCGCATCACAGGGTGTCTGAATTCCAGAAGCACCAAATGTCTGCATTCTAGAATCGGAATGTGGCGGAATTCTAGAATGCACAGCACGGCGGAATTCGAAAGTCCTAAAATGCCTGCTATCCGGAAGTTAAGGTGTCTGACATCCAGAATGCTACCACGTCAGAATTATACCATTCTGAAAGATTCTGGGATCTAGAATCAATGGACGGCTGAGTTCCAGAATGTCAGGGTTTCTAAACTCTAGAATCCTGTCGTGTCTGAACTCGAGAGTCATTCAATGTCCACATTAAAGAACTCTGGATGTCTGAATTATTGAAGCACCAAATGTCTGCATTCTAGAATCGGAATGTGGCGGAATTCTAGAATGCACAGCACGGCGGAATTCTAAAGTCCTAAAATGCCTGCTATCCGGAAGTTAAGGTGTCTGACAACAAGAATGCTACCAAGTCAGAATTATAACATTCTGAAAGATTCTGGGATCTAGAATCAATGGACGGCTGAGTTCCAGAATGTCAGGGTGGCAAAACTCTAGAATCCTGGCGTGTCTGAACTCGAGAGTCATTCAATGTCCACATTCCAGAACTCTGGATGTCTGAAATATAGAAGCACAAAATGTCTGCTTTCTAGAATCAGAATGTGACGGAATTCTAGAATGCACAGCACAGCGGAATTTAAAGTCCTAAAATGCCTGCTATACAGAAGTCAAGGTGTCTGACATCCAGAATGTTACTAAGTCAGCATTCTACCGTTCTGAGAGATTCTGGGTTCTAGAATCAATGGATGGCAGAGTTCGGGAAAGTCAGGGTGTTCAAACTCAAGAATACTGGCGTGTCTGAACTCGAGAGTCATTCAATGTCCACATTCCGCATCACAGGGTGTCTGAATTCCGGAAGCACCAAATGTCTGCATTCTAGAATCGGAATGTGGCGGAATTCTAGAATGCACAGCACGGCGGAATTCGAAAGTCCTAAAATGCCTGCTATCCGGAAGTTAAGGTGTCTGACATCCAGAATGCTACCACGTCAGAATTATACCATTCTGAAAGATTCTGGGATCTAGAATCAATGGACGGCTGAGTTCCAGAATGTCAGGGTTTCTAAACTCTAGAATCCTGTCGTGTCTGAACTCGAGAGTCATTCAATGTCCACATTCCAGGACTCTGGATGTCTGAATTATTGAAGCACCAAATGTCTGCATTCTAGAATCGGAATGTGGCGGAATTCTAGAATGCACAGCACGGCGGAATTCTAAAGTCCTAAAATGCCTGCTATCCGGAAGTTATGGTGTCTGACAACAAGAATGCTACCAAGTCAGAATTATAACATTCTGAAAGTTTCTGGGATCTAGAATCAATGGACGGCTGAGTTCCAGAATGTCAGGGTGGCAAAACTCTAGAATCCTGGCGTGTCTGAACTCGAGAGTCATTCAATGTCCACATTCCAGAACTCTGGATGTCTGAAATATAGAAGCACCAAATGTCTGCTTTCTAGAATCAGAATGTGACGGAATTCTAGAATGCACAGCACAGAGGAATTTAAAGTCCTAAAATGCCTGCTATACGGAAGTCAAGGTGTCTGACATCCAGAATGTTACTAAGTCAGCATTCTACCATTCTGAGAGATTCTGGGTTCTAGAATCAATGGATGGCAGAGTTCTGGAATGTCAGGGTGTCCAAACTCTAGAATCCTTCCGTGTCTGAACTCGTGAGTCATTCAATGTCCACATTCCGGATCACAGGGTGTCTGAATTCCAGAAGCACCAAATGTCTGCATTCTAGAATCGGAATGTGGCGGAATTCTAGAATGCACAGCACGGCGGAATTCTAAAGTCCTAAAATGCCTGCTATCCGGAAGTTAAGGTGTCTGACATCCAGAATGCTACCACGTCAGAATTATACCATTCTGAAAGATTCTGGGATCTATAATCAATGGACGGATGAGTTCCAGAATGTCAGGGTGGCAAAATCTAGAATCCTTGGGTGTCTGAACTCGAGAGTCATTCAATATCCACATTCCAGGACTCTGGATGTCTGAAATATAGAAACACCAAATGTCTGCATTCTAGAATCGGAATGTGGCGGAATTCTAGAATGCACAGCACGGCAGAATTCTGAAGTCCTAAAATGCCTGATATTCGGAAGTTAAGGAGTTTGACATCCAGAATGTTACTAGGTCAGCAATCTACCATTCTGAGAGATTCTGGGTTCTAGAATCAATGGATGGCAGAGTTCTGGAATGTCAGGGTATTCAAACTCAAGAATACTTGCGTGTCTGAACTCGAGAGTCATTCAATGTCCACATTCCGCATCACAGGGTGTCTGAATTCCAGAAGCACCAAATGTCTGCATTCTAGAATCGGAATGTGGCAGAATTCTAGAATGCACAGCACGGCGGAATTCGAAAGTCCTAAAATGCCTGCTATCCGGAAGTTAAGGTGTCTGACATCCAGAATGCTACCACGTCAGAATTATACCATTCTGAAAGATTCTGGGATCTAGAATCAATGGACGGCTGAGTTCCAGAATGTCAGGGTTTCTAAACTCTAGAATCCTGTCGTGTCTTAACTCGAGAGTCATTCAATGTCCACATTCCAGGACTCCGGATGTCTGAATTATTGAAGCACCAAATGTCTGCATTCTAGAATCGGAATGTGGCGGAATTCTAGAATGCACAGCACGGCGGAATTCTAAAGTCCTAAAATGCCTGCTATCCGGAAGTTAAGGTGTCTGACAACAAGAATGCTACCAAGTCAGAATTATAACATTCTGAAAGATTCTGGGATCTAGAATCAATGGACGGGTGAGTTCCAGAATGTCAGGGTGGCAAAACTCTAGAATCCTGGCGTGTCTGAACTCGAGAGTCATTCAATGTCCACATTCCAGAACTCTGGATGTCTGAAATATAGAAGCACCAAATGTCTGCTTTCTAGAATCAGAATGTGACGGAATTCTAGAATGCACAGCACAGAGGAATTTAAAGTCCTAAAATGCCTGCTATACGGAAGTCAAGGTGTCTGACATCCAGAATGTTACTAAGTCAGCATTCTACCGTTCTGAGAGATTCTGGGTTCTAGAATCAATGGATGGCAGAGTTCTGGAATGTCAGGGTGTTCAAACTCAAGAATACTTGCGTGTCTGAACTCGAGAGTCATTCAATGCCCACATTCCGCATCACAGGGTGTCTGAATTCCAGAAGCACCAAATGTCTGCATTCTAGAATCGGGATGTGGCGGAATTCTAGAATGCACAGCACGGCGGAATTCTAAAGTCCTAAAATGCCTGCTATCCGGAAGTTAAGGTGTCTGACATCCAGAATGCTACCACGTCAGAATTATACCATTCTGAAAGATTCTGGGATCTAGAATCAATGGACGGCTGAGTTCCAGAATGTCAGGGTGGCAAAATTCTAGAATCCTTTGGTGTCTGAACTCGAGAGTCATTCAATATCCACATTCCAGGACTCTGGATGTCTGAAATATAGAAGCACCAAATGTCTGCATTCTAGAATCGGAATGTGGCGGAATTCTAGAATGCACAGCACGACAGAATTCTAAAGTCCTAAAATGCCTGCTATTCGGAAGTTAAGGTGTCTGACATCCAGAATGTTACTAGGTCAGCATTCTACCGTTCTGAGAGATTCTGTGTTCTAGAATCAATGGACGGCAGAGTTCTGGAATGTCAGGGTGTCCAAATTCTAGAATCCTTCCGTGTCTGAACTCGTGAGTCATTCAATGTCCACATTCCGGATCACAGGGTGTCTGAATTCCAGAAGCACCAAATGTCTGCATTCTAGAATCGGAATGTGGCGGAATTCTAGAATGCACAGCACGGCGGAATTCTAAAGTCCTAAAATGCCTGCTATCCGGAAGTTAAGGTGTCTGCCATCCAGAATGCTACCACGTCAGAATTATACCATTCTGAAAGATTCTGGGATCTAGAATCAATGGACGGCTGAGTTCCAGAATGTCAGGGTGGCAAAATTCTAGAATCCTTGGGTGTCTGAACTCGAGAGTCATTCAATATCCACATTCCAGGACTCTGGATGTCTGAAATATAGAAGCACCAAATGTCTGCATTCTAGAATCGGAATGTGGCGGAATTCTAGAATGCACAGCACGACAGAATTCTAAAGTCCTAAAATGCCTGCTATTCGGAAGTTAAGGTGTCTGACATCCAGAATGTTACTAGGTCAGCATTCTACCGTTCTGAGAGATTCTGGGTTCTAGAATCAATGGACGGCAGAGTTCTGGAATGTCAGGGTGTCCAAACTGTAGAATCCTTCCGTGTCTGAACTCGTGAGTCATTCAATGTCCACATTCCGGATCACAGGGTGTCTGAATTCCAGAAGCACCAAATGTCTGCATTCTAGAATCGGAATGTGGCAGAATTCTAGAATGCACAGCACGGCCGAATTCTAAAGTCCTAAAATGCCTGCTCTCGGGAAGTTAAGGTGTCTGACATCCAGAATGCTACCAAGTGAGAATTATACCATTCTCAATGATTCTGGGATCTAGAATCAATGGATGGCTGAGTTCCAGAATGTCACGGTGGCAAAACTCTAGAATCCTTGCGTGTCTGAAATCGAGAGTCATTCAATGTCAACATTCCAGAACTCTGGAAGTCTGAAATATAGAAGCACCAAATGTCTGCATTCTAGAATCGGAATGTGGCGGAATTCTAGAACGCACAGCACGGCAGAATTCTAAAGTCCTAAAATGCCTGCTATCCGGAAGTTAATGTGTCTGACAACAAGAATGCTACCAAGTCAGAATTATAACATTCTGAAAGATTCTGGGATCTAGAATCAATGGACGGCTGAGTTCCAGAATGTCAGGGAGGCAAAACTCTAGAATCCTGGCGTGTCTGAACACGAGAGTCATTCAATGTCCACATTCCAGAACTCTGGATGTCTGAAATATAGAAGCATCAAATGTCTGCTTTCTAGAATCAGAATGTGACGGAATTCTAGAATGCACAGCACAGCGGAATTTAAAGTCCTAAAATGCCTGCTATACGGAAGTCAAGGTGTCTGACATCAAGAATGTTACTAAGTCAGCATTCTACCATTCTGAGGGATTCTGGGTTCTAGAATCAATGGATGGCAGAGTTCTGGAATGTCAGGGTATTCAAACTCAAGAATACTTGCGTGTCTGAACTCGAGAGTCATTCAATGTCCACATTCCGCATCACAGGGTGTCTGAATTCCAGAAGCACCAAATGTCTGCATTCTAGAATCGGAATGTGGCGGAATTCTAGAATGCACAGCACGGCGGAATTCTAAAGTCCTAAAATGCCTGCTATCCGGAAGTTAAGGTGTCTGACATCCAGAATGCTACCAGGTCAGAATTAAACCATTCTGAAGGATTCTGGGATCTAGAATCAATGGACGGCTGAGTTCCAGAATGTCAGGGTTTCTAAACTCTAGAATCCTTGCGTGTCTGAAGTCGAGAGTCATTGAATATCCACATTCCAGGACTCTGGATGTCTGAAATATAGAAGCACCAAATGTCTGCATTCTAGAATCGGAATGTGGCGGAATTGTAGAATGCACAGCACGACAGAATTCTAAAGTCCTAAAATGCCTGCTATTCGGAAGTTAAGGTGTCTGACATCCAGAATGTTACTAGGTCAGCATTCTACCGTTCTGAGAGATTCTGGGTGCTAGAATCAATGGACAGCAGAGTTCTGGAATGTCAGGGTGTCCAAACTCTAGAATGTTTCCGTGTCTGAACTCGTGAGTCATTCAATGTCCACATTCCAGAACTCTGGATGTCTGAATTATAGAAGCACCAAATGTCTGCATTCTAGAATCGGAATGTGGCGGAAGTCTAGAATGCACAGCACGGCGGAATTCTAAAGACCTAAAATGCCTGCTATCCGGAAGTTAAGTTGTCTGACATCCAGAATGCTACCACGTCAGAATTATACCATTCTGAAAGATTCTGGGATCTAGAATCAATGGACGGCTGAGTTCCAGTATGCAAGGGTGGCAAAACTCTAGAATCCTGGCGTGTCTGAACTCGAGAGTCATTCAATGTCCAGATTCCAGAACTCTGGATGTCTGAAATATAGAAGCACCAAATGTCTGCATTCTAGACTCAGAATGTGGCGGAATTCTAGAATGCACAGCCCGGCGGAATTTTAAAGTCCTAAAATGCCTGCTATACGGAAGTCAAGGTGTCTGACATCCAGAATGATACTAAGTCAGCATTCTACCGTTCTGAGAGATTCTGGGTTCTAGAATCAATGGATGGCAGAGTTCTGGAATGTCAGGGTGTTCAAACTCAAGAATACTTGCGTGTATGAACTCGAGAGTCATTCAATGTCCACATTTCGCATTACAGGGTGTCTGAATTCCAGAAGCACCAAATGTTAGCATTCTAGAATCGGAATGTGGCGGAATTCTAGAATGCACAGCACTTCGGAATTCTAAAGTCCTAAAATGCCTGCTATCCGGAAGTTAAGGTGTCTGACATCCAGAATGCTACCACGTCAGAATTATACCATTCTGAAAGATTCTGGGATCTATAATCAATGGACGGCTGAGTTCCAGAATGTCAGGGTGGCAAAACTCTAGAATCCTTGGGTGTCTGAATTCGAGAGTCATTCAATACCCACATTCCAGGACTCTGGATGTCTGAAATATAGAAACACCAAATGTCTGCATTCTAGAATCAGAATGTGGCGGAATTCTAGAATGCACAGCACGGCAGAATTCTGAAGTCCTAAAATGCCTGATATTCGGAAGTTAAATAGTCTGACATCCAGAATGTTACTAGGTCAGCATTCTACCGTTCTGAGAGATTCTGGGTTCCAGAATCAATGGACGGCAGAGTTCTGGAATGTCAGGGTGTCCAATCTCTAGAATCCTTCCGTGTCTGAACTCGTGAGTCATTCAATGTCCACATTCCGGATCACAGGGTGTCTGAATTCCAGAAGCACCAAATGTCTGCATTCTAGAATCGGAAACTGGCGGAACTCTAGAATGCACAGCACGGCGGAATTCTAAAGTCCTAAAATGCCTGCTATCCGGAAGTTAAGGTGTCTGACATCCAGAATGCTACCACGTCAGAATTATACCATTCTGAAAGATTCTGGGATGTAGAATCAATGGACGGCTGAGTTCCAGAACATCAGGGTGGCAAAACTCTAGAATCCTTGTGTGTCTGAACTCGAGAGTCATTCAATGTCCACATTCCAGAACTCTGGATGTCTGAATTATAGAAGCACCAAATGTCTGCATTCTAGAATCGGAATGTGACAGAATTCTAGAATGCACAGCACGGCGGAATTCGAAAGTCCTAAAATGCCTGCTATCGGGAAGTTAAGGTGTCTGACATCCAGAATGCTACCACGTCAGAATTATACCATTCTGAATGATTCTGGGATCTAGAATCAATGGACGGCTGAGTTCCAGAATGTCAGGGTAGCAAAACTCTAGAATCCTTGCGTGTCTGAACTCGAGAGTCATTCAATGTCCACATTCCAGAACTCTGGATGTCTGAATAGTAGAAGCACCAAATGTCTGCATTCTAGAAACGGAATGTGGCGGAATTCTAGAATGCACAGCACGGCGGAATTCTAAAGTCCTAAAATGCCTGCTATCCGGAAGTTAAGGTGTCTGACATCCAGAATGCTACCACGTCAGAATTATACCATTCTGAAAGATTCTGGGATCTAGAATCAATGGACGGCTGAGTTCCAGTATGCAAGGGTGGCAAAACTCTAGAATCCTGGCGTGTCTGAACTCGAGAGTCATTCAATGTCCAGATTCCAGAACTCTGGATGTCTGAAATATAGAAGCACCAAATGTCTGCATTCTAGAATCAGAATGTGGCGGAATTCTAGAATGCACAGCACGGCGGAATTTTAAACTCCTAAAATGCCTGCTATACGGAAGTCAAGGTGTCTGACATCCAGAATGTTACTAAGTCAGCATTCTACCGTTCTGAGAGATTCTGGGTTCTAGAATCAATGGATGGCAGAGTTCTGGAATGTCAGGGTGTTCAAACTCAAGAATACTTGCGTGTCTGAACTCGAGAGTCATTCAATGTCCACATTTCGCATTACAGGGTGTCTGAATTCCAGAAGCACCAAATGTCTGCATTCTAGAATCGGAATGTGGCGGAATTCTAGAATGCACAGCACATCGGAATTCTAAAGTCCTAAAATGCCTGCTACCCGGAAGTTAAGGTGTCTGACATCCAGAATGCTACCACGTCAGAATTATACCATTCTGAAAGATTCTGGGATCTATAATCAATGGACGGCTGAGTTCCAGAATGTCAGGGTGGCAAAACTCTAGAATCCTTGGGTGTCTGAACTCGAGAGTCATTCAATACGCACATTCCAGGACTCTGGATGTCTGAAATATAGAAACACCAAATGTCTGCATTCTAGAATCGGAATGTGGCGGAATTCTAGAATGCACAGCACGGCAGAATTCTGAAGTCCTAAAATGCCTGATATTCGGAAGTTAAATAGTCTGACATCCAGAATGTTACTAGGTCAGCATTCTACCGTTCTGAGAGATTCTGGGTTCCAGAATCAATGGACGGCAGAGTTCTGGAATGTCAGGGTGTCCAATCTCTAGAATCCTTCCGTGTCTGAACTCGTGAGTCATTCAATGTCCACATTCCGGATCACAGGGTGTCTGAATTCCAGAAGCACCAAATGTCTGCATTCTAGAATCGGAATGTGGCGGAATTCTAGAATGCACAGCACGGCGGAATTCGAAAGTCCTAAAATGCCTGCTATCCGGAAGTTAAGGTGTCTGACATCCAGAATGCTACCACGTCAGAATTATACCATTCTGAAAGATTCTGGGATCTAGAATCAATGGACGGCTGAGTTCCAGAATGTCAGGGTTTCTAAACTCTAGAATCCTTGCGTGTCTGAACTCGAGAGTCATTCAATGTCCACATTCCAGAACTCTGGATGTCTGAATTATTGAAGCACCAAATGTCTGCATTCTAGAATCGGAATGTGGCGGAATTCTAGAATGCACAGCACGGCGGAATTCTAAAGTCCTAAAATGCCTGCTATCCGGAAGTTAAGGTGTCTGACAACAAGAATGCTACCAAGTCAGAATTATAACATTCTGAAAGATTCTGGGATCTAGAATCAATGGACGGCTGAGTTCCAGAATGTCATGGTGGCAAAACTATAGAATCCTGGCGTGTCTGAACTCGAGAGTCATTGAATGTCCACATTCCAGAACTCTGGATGTCTGAAATATAGAAGCACCAAATGTCTGCTTTCTAGAATCAGAATATGACGGAATTCTAGAATGCACAGCACAGCGGAATTTAAAGTCCTAAAATGCCTGCTATCCGGAAGTTAAGGTGTCTGACAACAAGAATGCTACCAAGTCAGAATTAAAACATTCTGAAAGATTCTGGGATCTAGAATCAATGGACGGCTGAGTTCCAGAATGTCAGGGTGGCAAAACTCTAGAATCCTGGTGTGTCTGAACTCGAGAGTCATTCAATGTCCACATTCCAGAACTCTGGATGCCTGAAATATAGAAGCACCAAATGTCTGCTTTCTAGAATCAGAATGTGACGGAATTCTAGAATGCACAGCACAGCGGAATTTAAAATCCTAAAATGCCTGCTATACGGAAGTCAAGGTGTCTGACATCCAGAATGTTACTAAGTCAGCATTCTACCGTTCTGAGAGATTCTGGGTTCTAGAATCAATGGATGGCAGAGTTCTGGAATGTCAGGGTATTCAAACTCAAGAATACTTGCGTGTCTGAACTCGAGAGTCATTCAATGTCCACATTCCGCATCACAGGGTGTCTGATTTCCAGAAGCACCAAATGTCTGCATTCTAGAATCGGAATGTGGCGGAATTCTAGAATGCACAGCACGGCGGAATTCTAAAGTCCTAAAATGCCTGCTATCCGGAAGTTAAGGTGTCTGACATCCAGAATGCTACCACGTCAGAATTATACCATTCTGAAAGATTCTGGGATCTAGAATCAATGGACGGCTGAGTTCCAGAATGTCAGGGTTTCTAAACTCTAGAATCCTTGCGTGTCTGAACTCGAGAGTCATTCAATATCCACATTCCAGGACTCTGGATGTCTGAAATATAGAAGCACCAAATGTCTGCATTCTAGAATCGGAATGTGGTGGAATTGTAGAATGCACAGCACGACAGAATTCTAAAGTCCTAAAATGCCTGCTATCCGGAAGTTAAGGTGTCTGACATCCAGAATGTTACTAGGTCAGCATTCTACCGTTCTGAGAGATTCTGGGTGCTAGAATCAATGGACAGCAGAGTTCTGGAATGTCAGGGTGTCCAAACTCTAGAATGATTCCGTGTCTGAACTCGTGAGTCATGCAAAGTCCACAATCCGGATCACAGGGTGTCTGAATTCAAGAAGCACCAAATGTCTGCAATCTAGAATCGGAATGTGACGGAATTCTAGAATGCACAGCACGGCGGAATTCTAAAGTCCTAAAATGCCTACTAGCCGAAAGTTAAGGTGTCTGATGACCAGAATGTTACTAGGTCAGCATTCTACCGTTCTGAGAGATTCTGAGTTCTAGAATCAATGTACAGCAGAGATCTGGCATGTCAGGGTGTCCAAACTCTAGAATCCTTGCGTGTCTGAACTCGAGAGTCATTCAATGTCCACATTCCAGAACTCTGGATGTCTGAATTATAGAAGCACCAAATGTCTGCATTCTAGAATCGGAATGTGGCAGAATTCTAGAATGCACAGCACGGCGGAATTCTAAAATCCTAAAATGCCTGCTATCCGGAAGTTAAGGTGTCTGACATCCAGAATGCTACCACGTCAGAATTATACCATTCTGAAACATTCAGGGATCTAGAATAAATGGACGGCTGAGTTCCAGAATGTCAGGGTGGCAAAACTCTAGAGTGCTTGCGTGTCTGATCTCGAGAGTCATTCAATGTCCACATTCCAGGACTCTGGATGTCTGAATTATAGAAGCACCAAATGTCTGCATTCTACAATCGGAATGTGGCGGAATTCTAGAATGCACAGCACGGCGGAATTCTAAAGTCCTAAAATGCCTGCTATCCGGAAGTTACGGTGTCTGACAACCAGAATGCTACCAAGTCAGAATTATACCATTCTGAAAGATTGTGGGATCCAGAATCAATGGACGGCTGAGTTCCAGAATGCAAGGGTGGCAAAACTCTAGAATCCTGGCGTGTCTGAACTCGAGAGTCATTCAATGTCCACATTCCAGAACTCTGGATGTCTGAAATATAGGAGCACCAAATGTCTGCATTCTAGAATCGGAATGTGGCGGAATTCTAGAATGCACTGCACAGCGGAATTTTAAAGTCCTAAAATGCCTGCTATACGGAAGTCAAGGTGTCTGACATCCAGAATGTTACTAAGTCAGCATTCTACCGTTCTGAGAGATTCTGGGTTCTAGAATCAATGGATGGCAGAGTTCTGGAATGTAAGGGTGTTCAAACTCAAGAATCCTTGCGTGTGTGAACTCGAGAGTCATTCAATGTCCACATTCCGCATCACAGGGTGTCTGAATTCCAGAAGCACCAAATGTCTGCATTCTAGAATCGGAATGTGGCGGAATTCTAGAATGCACAGCACGGCGGAATTCTAAAGTCCTAAAATGCCTGCTATCCGGAAGTTAAGGTGTCTGACATCCAGAATGCTACCACGTCAGAATTATACCATTCTGAAAGATTCTGGGATCTAGAATCAATGGACGGCTGAGTTCCAGAATGTCAGGGTGGCAAAATTCTAGAATCCTTGGGTGTCTGAACTCGAGAGTCATTCAATATCCATATTCCAGGACTCTGGATGTCTGAAATATAGAAGCACCAAATGTCTGCATTCTAGAATCGGAATGTGGCGGAATTATAGAATGCACAGCACGACAGAATTCTAAAGTCCTAAAATGCCTTCTATTCGGAAGTCAAGGTGTCTGACATCCAGAATGTTACTAGGTCAGCATTCTACCGTTCTGAGAGATTCTGGGTTCTAGAATCAATGGACGGCAGAGTTCTGGAATGTCAGGGTGTCCAAACTCTAGAATCCTTCCGTGTCTGAACTCGTGAGTAATTCAATGTCCACATTCCGGATCACAGGGTGTCTGAATTCCAGAAGCACCAAATGTCTGCATTCTAGAATCGGAATGTGGCGGAATTCTAGAATGCACAGCACGGCGGAATTCTAAAGTCCTAAAATGCCTGCTATCGGGAAGTTAAGGTGTCTGACATTCAGAATGCTACCACGTCAGAATTATACCATTCTGAATGATTCTGGGATCTAGAATCAATGGATGGCTGAGTTCCAGAATGTCAGGGTGGGAAAACTCTAGAATCCTTGCGTGTCTGAAGTCGAGAGTCATTCAATGTCAACATTCCAGAACTCAGGATGTCTGAAATATAGAAGCACCAAATGTCTGCATTCTAGAATCGGAATGTGGCGGAATTCTAGAATGCACAGTACGGCAGAATTCTGAAGTCCTAAAATGCCTGATATTCGGAAGTTAAGGAGTCTGACATCCAGAATGTTACTAGGTCAGCATTCTACCGTTCTGAGAGATTCTGGTTTCCAGAATCAATGGACGGCAGAGTTCTGGAATGTCAGGGTGTCCTATCTCTAGAATCCTTCCGTGTCTGTACTCGTGAGTCATTCAATGTCCACATTCCGTATCACAGGGTGTCTGAATTCCAGAAGCACCAAATGTCTGCATTCTACAATCGGAATGTGGCGGAATTCTAGAATGCACAGCACGGCGGAATTCTAAAGTCCTAAAATGCCTACTATCCGGAAGTTAAGGTGTCTGATGACCAGAATGTTACTAGGTCAGCATTCTAAATTTTGAGAGATTCTGGGTTCTAGAATCAATGGACGGCAGAGTTCCGGAATGTCAGGGTGTCCAAACTCTAGAATCCTTGAGAGTTTGAACTCGAGAGTTATTCAATTTTCATATTCCGGGTCACAGGGTGACTGAATTCCAGAAGCACCAAATGTCTGCATTCTAGAAACGTAATGTGGCGGAATTCTAGAATGCACAGCACGGCGGAATTCTAAAGTCCTAAAATGCCTGCTATCCGGAAGTTAAGGTGTCTGACATCCAGAATGCTACCACGTCAGAATTATACCATACTGAAAGATTCTGGGATCTAACATCAATGGATGCCTGAGCTCCAGAATGTCAGGGTGGCAAAACTCTAGAATCCTTGCGTGTCTGAACTCGAGAGTCATTCAGTGTCCACATTCCAGAACTCTGGATGTCTGAATTATAGAAGCACCAAATGTCTGCATTCTAGAATCGGAATGTGGCGGAATTCTAGAATGCACAGCACGGCGGAATTCTAAAGTCCTAAAATGCCTACTAGCCGAAAGTTAAGGTGTCCGATGACCAGAATGTTACTAGGTCAGCATTCTACCGTTCTGAGAGATTCTGGGTTCTAGAATCAATGTACAGCAGAGATCTGGCATGTGAGGGTGTCCAAACTCTAGAATCCTTGCGTGTCTGAACTCGAGAGTCATTCAATGTCCACATTCCAGAACTCTGGATATCTGAATTGTAGAAGCACCAAATGTCTGCATTCTAGAATCGGAATGTGGCAGAATTCTAGAATGCACAGCACGGCGGAATTCTAAAATCCTAAAATGCCTGCTATCCGGAAGTTAAGGTGTCTGACATCCAGAATGCTACCACGTCAGAATTATACCATTCTGAAACATTCAGGGATGTAGAATCAATGGACGGCTGAGTTCCAGAATGTCAGGGTGTCAAAACTCTAGAGTGCTTGCGTGTCTGAACTCGAGAGTCATTCAATGTCCACATTCCAGAACTCTGGATGTCTGAATTATAGAAGCACCAAATATCTGCATTCTACAATTGGAATGTGGCGGAATTCTAGAATGCACAGCACGGCGGAATTCTAAAGTCCTAAAATGCCTGCTATCCGGAAGTTACGGTGTCTGACAACCAGAATGCTACCAAGTCAGAATTATACCATTCTGAAAGATTCTGGGATCCAGAATCAATGGACGGCTGAGTTCCAGAATGCAAGGGTGGCAAAACTCTAGAATCCTGGCGTGTCTGAACTCGAGAGTCATTCAATGTCCACATTCCAGAACTCTGGATGTCTGATATATAGGAGCACCAAATGTCTGCATTCTAGAATCGGAATGTGGCGGAATTCTAGAATGCACAGCACGGCGGAATTTTAAAGTCCTAAAATGCCTGCTATACGGAAGTCAAGGTGTCTGACATCCAGAATGTTACTAAGTCAGCATTCTACCGTTCTGAGAGATTCTGGGTTCTAGAATCAATGGATGGCATAGTTCTGGAATGTCAGGGTGTTCAAACTCAAGAATACTTGCGTGTCTGAACTCGAGAGTCATTCAATGTCCACATTCCACATCACAGGGTGTCTGAATTCCAGAAGCACCAAATGTCTGCATTCTAGAATCGGAATGTGGCGGAATTCTAGAATGCACAGCACGGCGGAATTCTAAAGTACTAAAATGCCTGCTATCCGGAAGTTAAGGTGTCTGATATCCAGAATGCTACCACGTCAGAATTATACCATTCTGAAAGATTCTGGGATCTAGAATCAATGGACGGCTGAGTTCCAGAATGTCAGGGTGGCAAAATTCTAGAATCCTTGGGTGTCTGAACTCGAGAGTCATTCAATATCCATATTCCAGGACTCTGGATGTCTGAAATATAGAAGCACCAAATGTCTGCATTCTATAATCGGAATGTGGCGGAATTATAGAATGCACAGCACGACAGAATTCTAAAGTCCTAAAATGCCTGCTATTCGAAAGTTAAGGTGTCTGACATCCAGAATGTTACTAGGTCAGCGTTCTACCGTTCTGAGAGATTCTGGGTTCTAGAATCAATGGACGGCAGAGATCTGGCATGTCAGGGTGTCCAAACTCTAGAATCCTTGCGTGTCTGAACTCGAGAGTCATTCAATGTCCACATTCCAGAACTCTGGATGTCTGAATTATAGAAGCACCAAATGTCTGCATTCCAGAATCGGAATGTGGCGGAATTCTAGAATGCACAGCATGGCGGAATTCTAAAGTCCTAAAATGCCTACTAGCCGAAAGTTAAGGTGTCTGATGACCAGAATGTTACTAGGTCAGCATTCTAAATTTTGAGAGATTCTGGGTTCTAGAATCAATGGATGGCAGAGTTCTGGAATGTCAGGGTGTCCAAACTCTAGAATCCTTGAGAGTTTGAACTCGAGAGTCATTCAATTTCCATATTCCGGGTCACAGGGTGACTGAATTCCAGAAGCACCAAATGTCTGCATTCTAGAATCGTAATGTGGCGGAATTCTAGAATGCACACCACGGCGGAATTCTAAAGTCCTAAAATGCCTGCTATCCGGAAGTTAAGGTGTCTGACATCCAGAATGCTACCACGTCAGAATTATACCATTCTGAAAGATTCTGGGATCTAACATCAATGGATGCCTGAGCTCCAGAATGTCAGGGTGGCAAAACTCTAGAATCCTTGCGTGTCTGAACTCGAGAGTCATTCAATGTCCACATTCCAGAACTCTGGATGTCTGAATTATAGAAGCACCAAATGTCTGTATTCTAGAATCGGAATGTGGCGGAATTCTAGAATGCACAGCACGGCGGAATTCTAAAGTCCTAAAATGCATGCTATACGGAAGTTAATGTGTCTGACATCAAGAATGTTACTAGGTCAGCATTCTACCTTTCTGAGAGATTCTGGGTTCTAGAATCAATGGACGGCAGAGATCTGGAATGTCAGGGTGTCCAAACTCTAGAATCCTTGCGTGTCTGAACTCGAGAGTCATTCAATGTCCACATTCCGGATCACAGGGTGTCTGAATTCCAGAAGCACCAAATGTCTGCATTCTAGATTCGGAATGTGGTAGAATTCTAGAATGCACAGCACGGCGGAATTCTAAAGTCCTAAAATGCCTGCTATCCGGAAGTTAAGTTGTCTGACATCCAGAATGCTACCACGTTAGAATTATACCATTCTGAAACATTCTGGGATCTAGAATCAATCGACGGCTGAGTTCCAGAATATCAGGGTGGCAAAACTCTACAATCCTTGCATGTCTGAACTCGAGAGTCATTCAATGTCCACATTCCAGAACTCTGGATGTCTGAATTATAGAAGCACCAAATGTCTGCATTCTAGAATCGGAATGTGGCGGAATTCTAGAATGCACAGCACGGCGGAATTCTAAAGTCCTAAAATGCCTGCTATCCGGAAGTTAAGGTGTCTGACATCAAGAATGCCACCAAGTCAGAATTATGCCATTCTGAAAGATTCTGGGATCTAGAATCAATGGACGGCTGAGTTCCAGAACGTCAGGTTGGCAAAACTCTAGAATCCTTGCGTGTCTGAACTCGAGAGTCATTCAGTGGCCACATTCCAGAACTCTGGATGTCTGAATTATAGAAGCACCAAATGTCTGCATTCTAGAATCAGAATGTGGCGGAATTCTAGAATGCACAGCACGGCGGAATTCGAAAGTCCTAAAATGCATGCTATCCGGAAATTAAGGTGTCTGACATCGAGAATACTACCAAGTCAGAATTATAACATTCTGAAAGATTGTGGGATCTAGAATCAATGGACGGCTGAGTTCCAGAATGTCAGGGTGGCAAAACTCTAGAATCCTGGCGTGTCTGAACTCGAGAGTCATTCAATGTCCACATTCCAGAACTCTGGATGTCTGAAATATAGAAGCACCAAATGTCTGCTTTCTAGAATCAGAATGTGACGGAATTCTAGAATGCACAGCACAGCGGAATTTAAAGTCCTAAAATGCCTGCTATACGGAAGTCAAGGTTTCTGACATCCGGAATGTTACTAAGTCAACATTCTACCGTTCTGAGAGATTCTGGGTTCTAGAATCAATGGATGGCAGAGTTCTGGAATGTCAGGGTATTCAAACTCAAGAATACTTGCGTGTCTGAACTCGAGAGTCATTCAATGTCCACATTGCGCATCACAGGGTGTCTGAATTCCAGAAGCACCAAATGTCTGCATTCTAGAATCGGAATGTGGCGGAATTCTAGAATGCACAGCACGGCGGAATTCGAAAATCCTAAAATGCCTGCTATCCGGAAGTTAAGGTGTCTGACATCCAGAATGCTACCACGTCAGAATTATACCATTCTGAAAGATTCTGGGATCTAGAATCAATGGACGGCTGAGTTCCAGAATGTCAGGGTGGCAAAACTCTAGAATCCTTGGGTGTCTGAACTCGAGAGTCATTCAATATCCACATTCCAGGACTCTGGATGTCTGAAATATAGAAGCACCAAATGTCTGCATTCTAGAATCGGAATGTGGCAGAATTCTAGAATGCACAGCACGACAGAATTCTAAAGTCCTAAAATGCCTGCTATTCGGAAGTTAAGGTGTCTGACATCCAGAATGTTACTAGGTCAGCATTCTACCATTTTTGAGAGATTCTGGGTCCTTGAATCAATGTAGAGCAGAGATCTGGCATGTCAGGGTGTCCAAACTCTAGAATCCTTGCGTGTCTGAACTCGAGAGTCATTCAATGTCCACATTCCTGATCACAGGGTGTCTGAATTCCAGAAGCACCAAATGTCTGCATTCTAGAATCGGAATGTGGTAGAATTCTAGAATGCACAGCACGGCGGAATTCTAAAGTCCTAAAATGCCTGCTATCCGGAAGTTAAGGTGTCTGACATCCAGAATGCTACCACATCAGAATTATACCATTCTGAAACATTCTGGGATCTAGAATCAATGGACGGCTGAGTTCCAGAATGTCAGGGTGGAAAAACTCTAGAATCCTGGCGTGTCTGAACTCGAGAGTCATTCAATGTCCACATTCCAGAACTCTGGATGTCTGAATTATAGAAGCACCAAATGTCTGCATTCTAGAATCGGAATGTGGCGGAATTCTAGAATGCACAGCACGGCGGAATTCTAAAGTCCTAAAATGCCTACGAGACGAAAGTTAAGGTGTCTGATGACCAGAATGTCAGTAGGTCAGCATTCTACCGTTCTGAGAGATTCTGGGTTCTAGAATCAATGGACGACAGAGTTCTGGAATGTCAGGGTGTCCAAACTCTAGAATCCATGAGTGTTTGAACTCGAGAGTCATTCAATTTCCATATTCCTGGTCACAGGGTGACTGAATTCCAGAAGCACCAAATGTCTGCAATCTAGAATCGGAATGTGGCGGAATTCTAGAATGCACAGCACGGCGGAATTCGAAAGTCCTAAAATGCCTGCTATCCGGAAGTTAAGGTGTCTGACATCCAGAATGCAACCACGTCAGAATTATACCATTCTGAAACATTCAGGGATCTAGAATCAATGGACGGCTGAGTTCCAGAATGTCAGGGTGGCAAAACTCTAGAGTGCTTGCGTGTCTGAACTCGAGAGTCATTCAAAGTCCACATTCCAGAACTCTGGATGTCTGAATTATAGAAGCACCAAATGTCTGCATTCTAGAATCGGAATGTGGCGGAATTCTAGAATGCACAGCACGGCGGAATTTTAAAGTCCTAAAATGCCTGCTATACGGAAGTCAAGGTGTCTGACATCCAGAATGTTATTAAGTCAGCATTCTACCGTTCTGAGAGATTCTGGGTTCTAGAATCAATGGATGGCAGAGTTCTGGAATATCAGGGTGTTCAAACTCAAGAATACTTGCGTGTCTGAACTCGAGAGTCATTCAATGTCCACATTCCGCATCAGAGGGTGTCTGAATTACAGAAGCACCAAATGTCTGCATTCTAGAATCGGAATGTGGCGGAATTCTAGAATGCACAGCACGGCGGAATTCTAAAGTCCTAAAATGCCTGCTATCCGGAAGTTAAGGTGTCTGACATCCAGAATGCTACCACGTCAGAATTATACCATTCTGAAAGATTCTGGGATCTAGAATGAATGGATGCCTGAGTTCCTGAATGTCAGTGTGGAAAAACTCTAGAATCCTTGCGTGTCTGAACTCGAGAGTCATTCAATGTCCACATTCCAGAACTCAGGATGTGTGAATTATAGAAGCACCAAATGTCTGTATTCTAGAATCGGAATGTGACGGAATTCTAGAATGCACAGCACGGTGGAATTCTAAAGTCCTAAAATGCCTGCTATCCGGAAGTTAACGTGTCTGACATCAAGAATGTTACTAGGTCAGCATTCTACCGTTCTGAGAGATTCTGGGATCTAGAATCAATGGACGGCAGAGATCTGGCATGTCAGGGTATTCAAACTCTAGAATCCTTGCGTTTCTGAACTCGAGAGTCATTCAACGTCCACATTCCGGATCACAGGGTGTCTGAATTCCAGAAGCACCAAATGTCTGCATTCTAGAATCGGAATGTGGTAGAATTCTAGAATGCACAGCACGGCGGAATTCTAAAGTCCTAAAATGCCTGCTATCCGGAAGTTAAGGTGTCTGACACCCAGAATGCTACCACATCAGAATTATACCATTCTGAAACTTTCTGGGATCTAGAATCAATGGACGGGTGAGTTCCAGAATGTCAGGGTGGCAAAACTCTAGAATCCTGGCGTGTCTGAACTCGAGAGTCATTCAATGTCCACATTCCAGAACTCTGGATGTCTGAATTATAGAAGCACCAAATGTCTGCATTCTAGAATCGGAATGTGGCGGAATTCTAGAATGCACAGCACGGCGGAATTCTAAAGTCCTAAAATGCCTGCTATCCGGAAGTTACGGTGTCTGACAACAAGAATGCTACCAAGTCAGAATTATACCATTCTGAAAGATTCTGGGATCCAGAATCAATGGACGGCTGAGTTCCAGTATGCAAGGGTGGCAAAACTCAAGAATCCTGGCGTGTCTGAACTCGAGAGTCATTCAATGTCCACATTCCAGAACTCTGGATGTCTGAATTATAGAAGCACCAAATGTCTGCATTCTAGAATCGGAATGTGGCGGAATTCTAGAATGCACAGCACGGCGGAATTTTAAAGTCCTAAAATGCCTGCTATACGGAATTCAAGGTGTCTGACATCCAGAATGTTACTAAGTCAGCATTCTACCGTTCTGAGAGATTCTGGGTTCTAGAATCAATGGATGGCAGAGTTCTGGAATGTCAGGGTGTTCAAACTCAAGAATACTTGCGTGTCTGAACTCGAGAGTCATTCAATGTCCACATTCCGCATCAGAGGGTATCTGAATTCCAGAAGCACCAAATGTCTGCATTCTAGAATCGGAATGTGGCGGAATTCTAGAATGCACAGCACGGCGGAATTCTAAAGTCCTAAAATGCCTGCTATCCGGAAGTTAAGGTGTCTGACATCCAGAATGCTACCACGTCAGAATTATACCATTCTGAAAGATTCTGGGATCTAGAATGAATGGATGCCTGAGTTCCTGAATGTTAGTGTGGAAAAACTCTAGAATCCTTGCGTGTCTGAACTCGAGAGTCATTCAATGTCCACATTCCAGAACTCAGGATGTGTGAATTATAGAAGCACCAAATGTCTGTATTCCAGAATCGGAATGTGACGGAATTCTAGAATGCACAGCACGGTGGAATTCTAAAGTCCTAAAATGCCTGCTATCCGGAAGTTAAGGTGTCTGACATCCAGAATGCTACCACGTCAGAATTATACCATTCTGAAAGATTCTGGGATCTAGAATCAATGGACGGCTGAGTTCCAGTATGCAAGGTTGGCAAAACTCTAGAATCCTTGCGTGTCTGAACTCGAGAGTCATTCAATGTCCACATTCCAGAACTCAGGATGTGTGAATTATAGAAGCACCAAATGTCTGTATTCCAGAATCGGAATGTGACGGAATTCTAGAATGCACAGCACGGCGGAATTCTAAAATCCTAAAATGCCTGCTATCCCGAAGTTAAGGTGTCTGACTTCAAGAATGCTACCAAGTCAGAACTATACCATTCTGAAAGATTCTGGGATCTAGAATCAATGGACGGCTGAGTTCCAGAATGTCAGGGTGGCAAATCTCTAGAATCCATGCGTGTCTGAACTCGAGAGTCATTCAATGTCCACATTCCAGAACTCTGGATGTCTGAATTATAGAAGCACCAAATGTCTGCATTCTAGAATCGGAATGTGGCGGAATTCTAGAATGCACAGCACGGCAGAATTCTAAAGTCCTAAAATGCCTGCTATCGGGAAGTTAAGGTGTCTGACATCCAGAATGCTACCACGTCAGAATTATACCATTCTGAATGATTCTGGGATCTAGAATCAATGGACGGCTGAGTTCCAGATTGTCAGGGTGGCAAAACTCTAGAATCCTTGCGTGTCTGAACTCGAGAGTCATTCAATGTCCACATTCCAGAACTCTGGATGTCTGAATTATTGAAGCACCAAATGTCTGCATTCTAGAATCGGAATGTGGCGGAATTCTAGAATGCACAGCACGGCGGAATTCTAAAGTCCTAAAATGCCTGCTATCCGGAAGTTACGGTGTCTGACAACAAGAATGCTACCAAGTCAGAATTATACCATTCTGAAAGATTCTGGGATCCAGAATCAATGGACGGCTGAGTTCCAGTATGCAAGGGTGGCAAAACTCAAGAATCCTGGCGTGTCTGAACTCGAGAGTCATTCAATGTCCACATTCCAGAACTCTGGATGTCTGAATTATAGAAGCACCAAATGTCTGCATTCTAGAATCGGAATGTGGCGGAATTCTAGAATGCACAGCACGGCGGAATTTTAAAGTCCTAAAATGCCTGCTATACGGAATTCAAGGTGTCTGACATCCAGAATGTTACTAAGTCAGCATTCTACCGTTCTGAGAGATTCTGGGTTCTAGAATCAATGGATGGCAGAGTTCTGGAATGTCAGGGTGTTCAAACTCAAGAATACTTGCGTGTCTGAACTCGAGAGTCATTCAATGTCCACATTCCGCATCAGAGGGTATCTGAATTCCAGAAGCACCAAATGTCTGCATTCTAGAATCGGAATGTGGCGGAATTCTAGAATGCACAGCACGGCGGAATTCTAAAGTCCTAAAATGCCTGCTATCCGGAAGTTAAGGTGTCTGACATCCAGAATGCTACCACGTCAGAATTATACCATTCTGAAAGATTCTGGGATCTAGAATGAATGGATGCCTGAGTTCCTGAATGTCAGTGTGGAAAAACTCTAGAATCCTTGCGTGTCTGAACTCGAGAGTCATTCAATGTCCACATTCCAGAACTCAGGATGTGTGAATTATAGAAGCACCAAATGTCTGTATTCCAGAATCGGAATGTGACGGAATTCTAGAATGCACAGCACGGTGGAATTCTAAAGTCCTAAAATGCCTGCTATCCGGAAGTTAAGGTGTCTGACATCCAGAATGCTACCACGTCAGAATTATACCATTCTGAAAGATTCTGGGATCTAGAATCAATGGACGGCTGAGTTCCAGTATGCAAGGTTGGCAAAACTCTAGAATCCTTGCGTGTCTCAATTCGAGAGTCATTCAATGTCCACATTCCAGAACTCTGGATGTCTGAAATATAGAAGCACCAAATGTCTGCATTCTAGAATCAGAATGTGGCGGAATTCTAGAATGCACTGCATGGCGGAATTTTAAAGTCCTAAAATGCCTGCTATACGGAAGTCAAGGTGTCTGACATCCAGAATGTTACTAAGTCAGCATTCTACCGTTCTGAGAGATTCTGGGTTCTAGAATCAATGGATGGCAGAGTTCTTGAATGTCAGGGTTTTCAAACTCAAGAATACTTGCGTGTCTGAACTCGAGAGTCATTCAATGTTCACATTTCGCATTACAGGGTGTCTGAATTCCAGAAGCACCAAATGTCTGCATTCTAGAATCGGAATGTGGCGGAATTCTAGAATGCACAGCACGGCGGAATTCTAAAGTCCTAAAATGCCTGCTATCCGGAAGTTAAGGTGTCTGACATCCAGAATGCTACCACGTAAGAATTATACCATTCTGAAAGATTCTGGGATCTAGAATCAATGGATGCCTGAGTTCCAGAATGTCAGGGTGGCAAAACTCTAGAATCCTTGCGTGTCTGAACTCGAGAGTCATTCAATGTCCACATTCCAGAACTCTGGATGTCTGAAATATAGAAGCACCAAAAGTCTGTATTCTAGAATCGGAATGTGGCGGAATTCTAGAATGCACAGCACGGCGGAATTCTAAAGTCCTAAAATGCCTGCTATCCGGAAGTTAAGGTGTCAGACATCAAGAATGTTACTAGGTCAGCATTCTACCGTTCTGAGAGATTCTGGGTTCTAGAATCAATGGAAGGCAGAGATCTGGCATGTCAGGGTGTTCAAACTCTAGAATCCTTGCGTGTCTGAACTCGAAAGTCATTCAATGTCCACATTCCGGATCACAGGGTATCTGAATTCCAGAAGCACCAAATGTCTGCATTCTAGAATCGGAATGTGGCGGAATTCTAAAATGCACAGCACGGCGGAATTCTAAAGTCCTAAAATGCCTGCTATCCGGAAGTTAAGTTGTCTGACATCCAGAATGCTACCACGTCAGAATTATACCATTCTGAAACATTCTGGGATCTAGAATCAATGGACGGCTGAGTTCCAGAATGTCAGGATGGCAAAACTCTAGAATCCTTGCGTGTCTGAACTCGAGAGTCATTCAATGTCCACATTCCAGAACTCTGGATGTCTCAATTATAGAAGCACCAAATGTCTGCATTCTAGAATCGGAATGTGGCGGAATTCTAGAATGCACAGCACGGCGGAATTCTAAAATCCTAATATGCCTGCTATCCGGAAGTTAAGGGGTCTGACATCAAGAATGCTACCAAGTCAGAATTATACCATTCTGAAAGATTCTGGGATCTAGAATCAATGGACGGCTGAGTTCCAGAACGTCAGGGTGGCAAAACTCTAGAATCCTTGTGTGTCTGAACTCGAGAGTCATTCAATGTCCACATTCCAGAACTCTGGATGTCTGAATTATAGAAGCACCAAATGTCTGCATTCTAGAATCGGAATGTGGCGGAATTCTAGAATGCACAAGCACGGCGGAATTCGAAAGTCCTAAAATGACTGCTATCCAGAAGTTAAGGTGTCTGACATCAAGAATGCTACCAAGTCAGAATTATACCATTCTGAAAGATTCTGGGATCTAGAATCAATGGACGGCTGAGTTCCAGAATGTCAGGGTGGCAAAACTCTAGAATCCTGGCGTGTCTGAACTCGAGAGTCATTCAATATCCACATTCCAGAACTCTGGATGTCTGAAATATAGAAGCACCAAATGTCTGCATTCTAGAATCAGAATGTGGCGGAATTCTAGAATGCACAGCATGCTGGAATTCTAAAGTCCTAAAATGCGTACTAGCGGAAAGTTAAGGTGTCTGATAACCAGAAATTTACTAGGTCAGCATTCTACCGTTCTGAGAGATTCTGGGTTCTATAATAAATGGATGTCAGAGTTCTGGAATGTCAGGGTGTTCAAACTCAAGAATACTTGCGTGTCTGAACTCGAGAGTCATTCAATGTCCACATTCCGTATCACAGGGTGTCTGAATTCCAGAAGCACCAAATGTCTGCATTCTAGAATCGGAATGTGGCGGAATTCTAGAATGCACAGCACGGCGGAATTCTAAAGTCCTAAAATGCCTACTACCCGAAAGTTAAGGTGTCTGATGACCGGAATGTTACAAGGCCAGCATTCTATCGTTCTGAGAGATTCTGGGTTCTAGAATAAATGAATGGCAGAGTTCTGGAATGTCAGGGTGTTCAAACTCAAGAATACTTGTGTGTCTGAACTCGAGAGTCATTCAATGTCCACATTCCGGATCACAGGGTGTCTGAATTCCAGAAGCACCAAATGTCTGCATTCTAGAATCGGAATGTGGCGGAATTCTAGAAGGCACAGCACGGCGGAATTCTAAAGTCCTAAAATGCCTGCTATCCGGAAGTTAAGGTGTCTGACATCCAGAATGCTACCAAGTCAGAATTATACCATTCTGAAAGATTCTGGGATCTAGAATCAATGGACGGCTGAGTTCCAGAATGCAAGGGTGGCAAAACTCTAGGATACTTGCGTGTCTGAACTCGAGAGTCATTCAATGTCCACATTCCAGAACTCTGGATGTCTGAAATATAGAAGCAACAAATGTCTGCATTCTAGAATCAGAATGTGGCGGAATTCTAGAATGCACAGCACGGCGGAACTTTAAAGTCCTAAAATGCCTGCTATCCAGAAGTCAAGATGTCTGACATCCAGAATGTTACTAGGTCAGCATTCTAACGTTCTGAGAGATTCTGGGTTCTAGAATAAATGGATGGCAGAGTTCTGGAATGTCAGGGTGTTCAAACTCAAGAATACTTGTGTGTCTGAACTCGAGAGTCATTCAATGTCCACATTCCGGATCACAGGGTGTCTGAATTCCAGAAGCACCAAATGTCTGCATTCTAGAATCGGAATGTGGCGGAATTCTAGAAGGCACAGCACGGCGGAATTCTAAAGTCCTAAAATGCCTGCTATCCGGAAGTTAAGGTGTCTGACATCCAGAATGCTACCACGTCAGAATTATACCATTCTGAAAGATTCTGGGATCTAGAGTCAATGGACGGCAGAGATCTGGCATGTCAGGGTGGCAAAACTCTAGAATCCTGGCGTGTCTGAACTCGTAAGTCTTTCAATGTCCACATTCCGGATCACAGGGTATCTGAATTCCAGAAGCACCAAATGTCTGCATTCTAGAATCGGAATGTGGCGGAATTCTAGAATGCACAGCACGGCGGAATTCTAAAGTCCTAAAATGCCTGCTATCCGGAAGTTAAGTTGTCTGACATCCAGAATGCTACCACGTCAGAATTATACCATTCTGAAAGATTCTGGGATCTAGAATCAATGGACGGCTGAGTTCCAGAACGTCAGGGTGGCAAAACTCTAGAATCCTTGTGTGTCTGAACTCGAGAGTCATTCAATGTCCACATTCCAGAACTCTGGATGTCTGAATTATAGAAGCACCAAATGTCTGCATTCTAGAATCGGAATGTGGCGGAATTCTAGAATGCACAAGCACAGCGGAATTCGAAAGTCCTAAAATGACTGCTATCCGGAAGTTAAGGTGTCTGACATCAAGAATGCTACCAAGTCAGAATTATACCATTCTGAAAGATTCTGGGATCTAGAATCAATGGACGGCTGAGTTCCAGAATGTCAGGGTGGCAAAACTCTAGAATCCTGGCGTGTCTGAACTCGAGAGTCATTCAATATCCACATTCCAGAACTCTGGATGTCTGAAATATAGAAGCACCAAATGTCTGCATTCTAGAATCAGAATGTGGCGGAATTCTAGAATGCACAGCACGGCGGAATTTTAAAGTCCTAAAATGCCTGCTATACGGAAGTCAAGGTGTCTGACATCCAGAATGTTGCTAAGTCAGCATTCTACGGGTCTGAGAGATTCTGGGTTCTAGAATCAATGGTTGGCAGAGTTCTGGAATGTCAGAGTGTTCAAACTCAAGAATACTTTCGTGTCTGAACTCGAGAGTCATTCAATGTCCACATTCCGCATCACAGGGTGTCTGAATTCCAGAAGCACCAAATGTCTGCATTCTAGAATCGGAATGTGGCGGAATTCTAGAATGCACAGCACGGCGGAATTCTAAAGTCCTAAAATGCCTACTAGCCGAAAGTTAAGGTGTCTGATGACCAGAATGTTACTAGGTCAGCATTCTAAGGTTCTGAGAGATTCTAGGTTCTAGATTCAATGGACGGCAGAGTTCTGGAATGTCAGGGTGTCCAAACTCTAGAATCCTTGAGAGTTTGAACTCGAGAGTCATTCAATTTCCATATTCCGGGTCACAGGGTGACTGAATTCCAGAAGCACCAAATGTCTGCATTCTAGAATTGGAATGTGGCGGAATTCTAGAATGCACAGCACGGCGGAATTCTAAAGTCCTAAAATGCCTGCTATCCGGAAGTTAAGGTGTCTGACATCCAGAATGCTACCACGTCAGAATTATACCATTCTGAAAGATTCTGGGATCTAGAATTAATGGACGGCTGAGTTCCAGAATGCAAGGGTGGCAAAACTCTAGAATCCTGGCGTGTCTGATCTCGAGAGTCATTCAATGTCCACATTCCAGAACTCTGGATATCTGAAATATAGAAGCACCAAATGTCTGCATTCTAGAATCGGAATGTGGCGGAATTCTAGAATGCACAGCACTACAGAATTCTAAAGTCCTAAAATGCCTGCTATCCGGAAGTTAAGTTGTCTGACATCCAGAATGCTACCACGTCAGATTTATACCATTCTGAAACATTCTGGGATCTAGAATCAATGGACGGCTGTGTTCCAGAATGTCAGGGTGGCAAAACTCTAGAATCGTTGCGTGTCTGAACTCGAGAGACATTCAATGTCCACATTCCAGAACTCTGGATGTCTCAATTATAGAAGCACCAAATGTCTGCATTCTAGAATCGGAATGTGGCGGAATTCTAGAATGCACAGCACGGCGGAATTCTAAAGACCTAAAATGCCTGCTATCCGGAAGTTAAGGGGTCTGACATCAAGAATGCTACCAAGTCAGAATTATACCATTCTGAAAGATTCTGGGATGTAGAATCAATGGACGGCTGAGTTCCAGAACGTCAGGGTGTCAAAACTCTAGAATCCTTGTGTGTCTGAACTCGAGAGTCATTCAATGTCCACATTCCAGAACTCTGGATGTCTGAATTATAGAAGCACCAAATGTCTGCATTCTAGAATCGGAATGTGGCGGAATTCTAGAATGCACAAGCACGGCGGAATTCGAAAGTCCTAAAATGACTGCTATCCGGAAGTTAAGGTGTCTGACATCAAGAATGCTACCAAGTCAGAATTATAACATTCTGAAAGATTCTGGGATCTAGAATCAATGGACGGCTGAGTTCCAGAATGTCAGGGTGGCAAAACTCTAGAATCCTGGCGTGTCTGAACTCGAGAGTCATTCAATATCCACATTCCAGAACTCTGGATGTCTGAAATATAGAAGCACCAAATGTCTGCATTCTAGAATCAGAATGTGGCGGAATTCTAGAATGCACAGCACGGCGGAATTTTAAAGTCCTAAAATGCCTGCTATACGGAAGTCAAGGTGTCTGACATCCAGAATGTTGCTAAGTCAGCATTCTACGGGTCTGAGAGATTCTGGGTTCTAGAATCAATGGTTGGCAGAGTTCTGGAATGTCAGAGTGTTCAAACTCAAGAATACTTGCGTGTCTGAACTCGAGAGTCATTCAATGTCCACATTCCGCATCACAGGGTGTCTGAATTCCAGAAGCACCAAATGTCTGCATTCTAGAATCGGAATGTGGCGGAATTCTTGAATGCACAGCACGGCGGAATTCGAAAGTCCTAAAATGCCTGCTATCCGGAAGTTAAGGTGTCTGACATCCAGAATGCTACCACGTCAGAATTATACCATTCTGAAAGATTCTGGGATCTAGAATCAATGGACGGCTGAGTTCCAGAACACAAAGGTGTCAAAACTCTAGAATCCTTGCGTGTCTGAACTCGAGAGTCATTCAATGTCCACATTCCAGAACTCTGGATGTCTGAATTATAGAAGCACCAAATGTCTGCATTCTAGAATCGGAATGTGGCGGAATTCTAGAATGCACAGCACGGCGGAATTCTAAAGTCCTAAAATGCCTACTAGCCGAAAGTTAAGGTGTCTGATGACCAGAATGTTACTAGGTCAGCATTCTAAGGTTCTGAGAGATTCTAGGTTCTATATTCAATGGACGGCAGAGTTCTGGAATGTCAGGGTGTCCAAACTCTAGAATCCTTGAGAGTTTGAACTCGAGAGTCATTCAATTTCCATATTCCGGGTCACAGGGTGACTGAATTCCAGAAGCACCAAATGTCTGCATTCTAGAATTGGAATGTGGCGGAATTCTAGAATGCACAGCACGGCGGAATTCTAAAGTCCTAAAATGCCTGCTATCCGGAAGTTAAGGTGTCTGACATCCGGAATGCTACCACGTCAGAATTATACCATTCTGAAAGTTTCTGGGATCTAGAATCAATGGACGGCTGAGTTCCAGAATGTCAGGGTGGCAAAACTCTAGAATCCTTGCGTGTCTGAACTCGAGAGTCATTCAATGTCCACATTCCAGAACTCTGGATGTCTGAATTATAGAAGCACCAAATGTCTGTATTCTAGAATCGGAATGTGGCGGAATTCTAGAATGCACAGCACGGCGGAATTCTAAAGTCCTAAAATGCCTGCTATTCGGAAGTTAAGGTGTCTGACATCAAGAATGTTACTAGGTCAGCATCCTACCGTTCTGAGAGATTCTGGGTTCTAGAATCAATGGACGGCAGAGATCTGGCATGTCAGGGTGTCCAAACTCTAGAATCCTTGCGTGTCTGAACTCGAGAGTCATTCAATGTCCACATTCCGGATTACAGGGTGTCTGAATTCCAGAAGCACCAAATGTCTGCATTCTAGAATCGGAATGTGGTAGAATTCTAGAATGCACAGCACGGCGGAATTCGAAAGTCCTAAAATGCCTGCGATCGGGAAGTTAAGGTGTCTGACACCCAGAATGCTACCACATCAGAATTATACCATTCTGAAACATTCTGGGATCTAGAATCAATGGACGGGTGAGTTCCAGAATGTCAGTGTTGCAAAACTCTAGAATCCTGGCGTGTCTGAACTCGAGAGTCATTCAATGTCCACATTCCAGAACTCTGGATGTCTGAATTACAGAAGCACCAAATGTCTGCATTCTAGAATCGGAATGTGGCGGAATTCTAGAATGCACAGCACGGCGGAATTCTAAAGTCCGAAAATGCTTGCTATCCAGAAGTTAAGTTGTCTGACATCCAGAATGCTACCACGTCAGAATTATACCATTCTGAAAGATTCTGGGATCTAGAATCAATGGACGGCTGAGTTCCAGAATGTCAGGGTGGCAAAACTCTAGAATCCTTGCGTGTCTGAACTCGAGAGTCATTCAATGTCCATGTTCCAGAACTCTGGATGTCTGAATTATAGAAGCACCAAATGTCTGCATTCTAGAATCGGAATGCGGCGGAATTCTAGAATGCACAGCACGGCGGAATTCTTAAGTCCTAAAATGCCTGCTATCCGGAAGTTAAGGTGTCTGACATCCAGAATGCTACCACGTCAGAATTATACCATTCTGAAAGATTCTGGGATCTAGAATCAATGGACGACTGAGTTCCAGAATGCAATGGTGCCAAAACTCTAGAATCCTTGCGTGTCTGAACTCGAGAGTCATTCAATGTCCACATTCCAGAACTCTGGGTGTCTGAAATATAGAAGCACCAAATGTCTGCATTCTAGAATCGGAATGTGGCGGAATCCTAGAATGCACAGCACGGCGGAATTCGAAAGTCCTAAAATGCCTGCTATACGGAAGTCAAGGTTTCTGACATCCAGAATTTTGCTAAGTCAGCATTCTACCGGTCTGAGAGATTCTGGGTTCTAGAATCAATGGATGGCAGAGTTCTGGAATGTCAGGGTGTTCGAACTCAAAAATACTTGCGTGTCTGAACTCGAGAGTCATTCAATGTCCACATTCCGCATCACACGGTTTCTGAATTCCAGAAGCGCGAAATGTCTGCATTCTAGAATCGGAATGTGGCGGGATTATTGAATGCACAGCACGGCGGAATTCGAAAGTCCTAAAATGCCTGCTATCCGGAAGTTAAGGTGTCTGACATCCAGAATGCTACCACGTCAGAATTATACCATTCTGAAAGATTCTGGGATCTAGAATCAATGGACGGTTGAGTTCCAGAACGCAAGGGTGGCAAAACTCTAGAATCCTTGCGTGTCTGAACTCGAGAGTCATTCAATGTCCACATTCCAGAACTCTGGATGTCTGAAATATAGAAGCACCAAATGTCTGCATTCTAGAATCGGAATGTGGCGGAATTCTAGAATGCACAGCACGGCAGAATTCTGAAGTCCTAAAATGCCTGATATTCGGAAGTTAAGGTGTCTGACATCAAGAATGTTACTAGGTCAGCATTCTACCGTTCTGAGAGATTCTGGGTTCCAGAATCAATGGACGGCAGAGTTCTGGAATGTCAGGGTGTCCAATCTCTAGAATCCTTACGTGTCTGAACTCGTGAGTCATTCAATGTCCACATTCCGGATCACAGGGTGTCTGAATTCCAGAAACACCAAATGTCTGCATTCTACAATCGGAATGTGGCGAAATTCTAGAATGCACTGCACTGCGGAATTCTAAAGTCCTAAAATGCCTGCTATCCGGAAGTTAAGGTGTCTGACATCCAGAATGCTACCAAGTCAGAATTATACCATTCTGAAAGATTCTGGGATCTAGAATCAATGGACGGGTGAGTTCCAGAATGTCAGGGTGGCAAAACTCTAGAATCCTTGCGTGTCTGAACTCGAGAGTCATTCAATGTCCACATTCCAGATCTCTGGGTGTCTGAATTATAGAAGCACCAAATGTCTGCATTCTAGAATCGGAATGTGGTGGAATTCTAGAATGCACAGCACGGCGGAATTCTAAAGTCCTAAAATGCCTACTAGCCGAAAGTTAAGGTGTCTGATGACCAGAATGTTACTAGGTCAGCATTCTAACCTTCTGAGAGATTCTGGGTTCTAGAATCAATGGACGGCAGAGTTCTGGAATGTCAGGGTGTCCAAACTCTAGAATCCTTGAGAGTTTGAATTCGAGAGACATTCAATTTCCATATTCCGGGTCACAGGGTGACTGATTTCCAGAAGCACCAAATGTCTGCATTCTAGAATCGGAATGTGGCGGAATTCTAGAATGCACAGCACGGCAGAATTCTAAAGTCCTAAAATGCCTGCTTTCCGGAAGTTAAGGTGTCTGACATCAAGAATGTTACTAGGTCAGCATTCTACCGTTCTGAGAGATTCTGGGTTCTAGAATCAATGGACGGCAGAGATCTGGCATGTCAGGGTGTCCAAACTCTAGAATCCTGGCTTGTCTGAACTCGAGAGTCATTCAATGTCCACATTCCGGATCACAGGGTGTCTGAATTCCAGAAGCACCAAATGTCTTCATTCTAGAATCGGAATGTGGTACAATTCTAGAATGCACAGCACGGTGGAATTCTAAATTCGTAAAATGCCTGCTATCCGGAAGTTAAGGTGTCTGACATCCAGAATGCTACCACATCAGAATTATACCATTCTGAAACATTCTGGGATCTAGAATCAATGGACGGGTGAGTTCCAGAGTATCAGGGTTGCAAAACTCTAGAATCCTTGCGTGTCTGAACTCGAGAGTCATTCAATGTCCACATTCCAGAACTCTGGATGTCTGAATTATAGAAGCACCAAATGTCTGCATTCTAGAATCGGAATGTGGCGGAATTCTAGAATGCACAGCACGGCGGAATTCTAAAGTCCTAAAATGCCTACTAGCCGAAAGTTAAGGTGTCTGATGACCAGTATGTTACTAGGTCAGGATTCTACCGTTCTGAGAGATTCTGGGTTCTAGAATCAATGGATGGCAGAGATCTGGAATGTCAGGGTGTCCAAACTCTAGAATCCTTGCGTGTCTGAACTCGAGAGTCATTCAATGTCCACATTCCGGATCACAGGGTGTCTGAATTCCAGAAGCACCAAATGTCTGCATTCTAGAATCGGAATGTTGTAGAATTCTAGAATGCACAGCACGGCGGAATTCGAAAGTCCTAAAATGCCTGCTATCCGGAAGTTAAGCTTACTGACATCAAGAATGCTACCAAGTCAGAATTATACCATTCTGAAAGATTCTGGGATCTAGAATCAATGGACGGCTGAGTTCCAGAATGCAAGGGTGGCAAAACTCTAGAATCCTTGCGTGTCTGAACTCTAGAGTCATTCAATGTCCACATTCCAGAACTCTGGATGTCTGAATTATAGAAGCACCAAATGTCTGCATTCGAGAATCGGTATGTGGCGGAATTCTAGAATGCACAGCACGGCGGAATTCTAAAGTCCTAAAATGCCTGCTATCCGGAAGTTAAGGTGTCTGACATCAAGAATGCTACCAAGTCAGAATTATACCATTCTGAAAGATTCTGGGATCTAGAATCAATGGACGGCTGAGTTCCAGAATGTCAGGGTGGCAAAACTCTAGAATCCTCGCGTGTCTGAACTCGAGAGTCATTCAATATCCACATTCCAGAACTCTGGATGTCTGAAATATAGAAGCACCAAATGTCTGCATTCTAGAATCAGAATGTGGCGGAATTCTAGAATGCACAGCACGGCGGAATTTTAAAGTCCTAAAATGCCTGCTATACGGAAGTCAAGGTGTCTGACATCCAGAATGTTGCTAAGTCAGCATTCTACGGGTCTGAGAGATTCTGGGTTCTAGAATCAATGGTTGGCAGAGTTCTGTAATGTCAGAGTGTTCAAACTCAAGAATACTTGCGTGTCTGAACTCGAGAGTCATTCAATGTCCACATTCCGCATCACAGGGTGTCTGAATTCCAGAAGCACCAAATGTCTGCATTCTAGAATCGGAATGTGGCGGAATTCTTGAATGCACAGCACGGCGGAATTCGAAAGTCCTAAAATGCCTGCTATCCGGAAGTTAAGGTGTCTGACATCCAGAATGCTACCACGTCAGAATTATTCCATTCTGAAAGATTCTGGGATCTAGAATCAATGGACGGCTGAGTTCCAGAACACAAGGGTGTCAAAACTCTAGAATCCTTGCGTGTCTGAACTCGAGAGTCATTCAATGTCCACATTCCAGAACTCTGGATGTCTGAATTATAGAAGCACCAAATGTCTGCATTCTAGAATCGGAATGTGGCGGAATTCTAGAATGCACAGCACGGCGGAATTCTAAAGTCCTAAAATGCCTACTAGCCGAAAGTTAAGGTGTCTGATGACCAGAATGTTACTAGGTCAGCATTCTAAGGTTCTGAGAGATTCTAGGTTCTAGATTCAATGGACGACAGAGTTCTGGAATGTCAGGATGTCCAAACTCTAGAATCCTTGAGAGTTTGAACTCGAGAGTCATTCAATTTCCATATTCCGGGTCACAGGGTGACTGAATTCCAGAAGCACCAAATGTCTGCATTCTAGAATTGGAATGTGGCGGAATTCTAGAATGCACAGCACGGCGGAATTCTAAAGTCCTAAAATGCCTGCTATCCGGAAGTTAAGGTGTCTGACATCCGGAATGCTACCACGTCAGAATTATACCATTCTGAAAGATTCTGGGATCTAGAATCAATGGACGGCTGAGTTCCAGAATGTCAGGGTGGCAAAACTCTAGAATCCTTGCGTGTCTGAACTCGAGAGTCATTCAATGTCCACATTCCAGAACTCTGGATGTCTGAATTATAGAAGCACCAAATGTCTGTATTCTAGAATCGGAATGTGGCGGAATTCTAGAATGCACAGCACGGCGGAATTCTAAAGTCCTAAAATGCCTGCTATTCGGAAGTTAAGGTGTCTGACATCAAGAATGTTACTAGGTCAGCATCCTACCGTTCTGAGAGATTCTGGGTTCTAGAATCAATGGACGGCAGAGATCTGGCATGTCAGGGTGTCCAAACTCTAGAATCCTTGCGTGTCTGAACTCGAGAGTCATTCAATGTCCACATTCCGGATCACAGGGTGTCTGAATTCCAGAAGCACCAAATGTCTGCATTCTAGAATCGGAATGTGGTAGAATTCTAGAATGCACAGCACGGCGGAATTCGAAAGTCCTAAAATGCCTGCGATCGGGAAGTTAAGGTGTCTGACACCCAGAATGCTACCACATCAGAATTATACCATTCTGAAACATTCTGGGATCTAGAGTCAATGGACGGCTGAGTTCCCGAATGTCAGGGTGGCAAAACTCTAGAATCCTGGCGTGTCTGAACTCGAGAGTCATTCAATGTCCACATTCCAGAACTCTGGATGTCTGAATTATGGAAGCACCAAATGTCTGCATTCTAGAATCGGAATGTGGCGGAATTCTAGAATGCACAGCACGGTGGAATTCTAAAGTCCTAAAATGCCTGCTATCCGGAAGTTAAGGTGTCTGACATCCAGAATGCTACCACGTCAGAATTATACCATTCTGAAAGATTCTGGGATCTAGAATCAATGGACGGCTGAGTTCCAGAATGCAAGGGTGGCAAAACTCTAGAATCCTGGCGTGTCTGATCTCGAGAGTCATTCAATGTCCACATTCCAGAACTCTGTATATCTGAAATATAGAAGCACCAAATGTCTGCATTCTAGAATCGGAATGTGGCGGAATTCTAGAATGCACAGCACTACAGAATTCTAAAGTCCTAAAATGCCTGCTATCCGGAAGTTAAGGTGTCTGACATCAAGAATGCTACCAAGAGAGAATTATACCATTCTGAAAGATTCTGGGATCCAGAATCAATTTACGGCTGAGTTCCAGAATGTCAGGGTGTCCAAAGTCTAGAATCCTTGTGTGTCTGAACTCGAGAGTCATTCAATGTCCACATTCCAGAACTCTGTATGTCTGAATTATAGAAGCACCAAATGTCTGCATTCTAGAATCGGAATGTGGCGGAATTCTAGAATGCACAGCACGGCGGAATTTGAAAGTCCTAAAAAGCCTGCTATCTGGAAGTTAAGGTGTCTGACATCAAGAATGCTACCAAGTCAGAATTATACCATTCTGATAGATTCTGGGATCTAGAATCAATGGACGGCTGAGTTCCAGAATGTCAGGGTGGCAAAAGTCTAGAATCCTGGCGTGTCTGAACTCGAGAGTCATTCAATGTCCACATTCCAGAACTCTGGATGTCTGAATTATGGAAGCACCAAATGTCTGCATTCTAGATTCGGAATGTGGCGGAATTCTAGAATGCACAGCACGGCGGAATTCTAAAGTCCTAAAATGCCTGCTATCCGGAAGTTAAGGTGTCTGACATCCAGAATGCTACCACGTCAGAATTACACCATTCTGAAAGATTGTGGGATCTAGAATCAATGGACGGCTGAGTTCCAGAATGCAAGGGTGGTAAAACTCTAGAATCCTTGCGTGTCTGAACTCGAGAGTCATTCAATGTCCACATTCCAGAACTCTGGATGTCTGAAATATAGAAGCAACAAATGTCTGCATTCTAGAATCAGAATGTGGCGGAATACTAGAATGCACAGCACGGCGGAACATTAAAGTCCTAAAATGCCTGCTATCCAGAAGTCAAGATGTCTGACATCCAGAATGTTACTAGGTCAGCATTCTAACGTTCTGAGAGATTCTGGGTTCTAGAATAAATGGATGGCAGAGTTCTGGAATGTCAGGGTGTTCAAACTCAAGAATACTTGCCTGTCTGAACTCGAGAGTCATTCAATGTCCACATACCGGATCACAGGTTGTCTGAATTCCAGAAGCACCAAATGTCTGCATTCTAGAATCGGAATGTGGCGGAATTCTAGAATGCACAGCACGGCGGAATTCGAAAGTCCTAAAATGCCTGCTATCCGGAAGTTAAGGTGTCTGACATCCAGAATGCTACCACGTCAGAATTATACCATTCTGAAAGATTCTGGGATCCAGAGTCAATGGACGGCTGAGTTCCAGAATGTCAGGGTGGCAAAACTCTAGAATCCTGGCGTGTCTGAACTCGAGAGTCATTCAATGTCCACATTCCAGAACTCTGGATGTCTGAATTATGGAAGCACCAAATGTCTGCATTCTAGAATCGGAATGTGGCGGAATTCTAGAATGCACAGCACGGTGGAATTCTAAAGTCCTAAAATGCCTGCTATCCGGAAGTTAAGGTGTCTGACATCCAGAATGCTACCACGTCAGAATTATACCATTCTGAAAGATTCTGGGATCTAGAATCAATGGACGGCTGAGTTCCAGAATGCAAGGGTTGCAAAACTGTAGAATACCTGCATGTCTGAACTCGAGAGTCATTCAATGTCCACATTCCAGAACTCTGGATGTCTGAAATATAGAAGCAACAAATGTCTGCATTCTAGAATCAGAATGTGGCGGAATTCTAGAATGCACAGCACGGCGGAACTTTAAAGTCCTAAAATGCCTGCTATCCAGAAGTCAAGATGTCTGACATCCAGAATGTTACTAGGTCAGCATTCTAACGTTCTGAGAGATTCTGGGTTCTAGAATAAATGGATGGCAGAGTTATGGAATGTCAGGGTGTTCAAACTCAAGAATATTACCTGTCTGAACTCGAGAGTCATTCAATGTCCACATTCCGGATCACAGGTTGTCTGAATTCCAGAAGCACCAAATGTCTGCATTCTAGAATCGGAATGTGGCGGAATTCTAGAATGCACAGCACGGCGGAATTCGAAAGTCCTAAAATGCCTGCTATCCGGAAGTTAAGGTGTCTGACATCCAGAATGCTACCACGTCAGAATTATACCATTCTGAAAGATTCTGGGATCTAGAATCAATGGACGGCTGAGTTCCAGAATGCAAGGGTGGCAAAACTCTAGAATCCTGGCGGGTCTGATCTCGAGAGTCATTCAATGTCCACATTCCAGAACTCTGGATATCTGAAATATAGAAGCACCAAATGTCTGCATTCTAGAATCGGAATGTGGCGGAATTCTAGAATGCACAGCACTACAGAATTCTAAAGTCCTAAAATGCCTGCTATCCGGAAGTTAAGGTGTCTGACATCAAGAATGCTACCAAGTCAGAATTATACCATTCTGAAAGATTCTGGGATCCAGAATCAATTTACGGCTGAGTTCCAGAATGTCAGGGTGTCAAAACTCTAGAATCCTTGTGTGTCTGAACTCGAGAGTCATTCAATGTCCACATTCCAGAACTCTGTATGTCTGAATTATAGAAGCACCAAATGTCTGCATTCTAGAATCGGAATGTGGCGGAATTCTAGAATGCACAGCACGGCGGAATTTGAAAGTCCTAAAAAGCCTGCTATCTGGAAGTTAAGGTGTCTGACATCAAGAATGCTACCAAGTCAGAATTATACCATTCTGATAGATTCTGTTATCTAGAATCAATGGACGGCTGAGTTCCAGAATGTCAGGGTGGCAAAACTCTAGAATCCTTGCGTGTCTGAACTCGAGAGTCATTCAATGTCCACATTCCAGAACTCTGGATGTCTGAAATATAGAAGCACCAAATGTCTGCATTCTAGAATCGGAATGTGGCGGAATTCTAGAATGCACAGCACGGCGGAATTCTAAAGTCCTAAAATGCCTGATATTCGGAAGTTAAGGAGTCTGACATCCAGAATGCTACTAGGTCAGCTTTCTACCGTTCTGAGAGATTCTGGGTTCTGGAATCAATGGACGGCAGAGTTCTTGAATGTCAGGGTGTCCAAACTCTAGAATCCTTCCGTGTCTGAACTCGTGAGTCATTCAATGTCCACATTCCGGATCACAGGGTGTCTGAATTCCAGAAGCAACAAATGTCTGCATTCTAGAATCGGAATGTTGCGGAATTCTAGAATGCACAGCACGGCAGAATTCTAAAGACCTAAAATGCCTGATATTCGGAAGTTAAGGAGTCTGACATCCAGAATGTTTCTAGGTCAGCATTCAACCGTTCAGAGAGATTCTGGGTTCTAGAATCAATGGACGGCAGAGATCTGGCATGTCAGGGTGTCCAAACTCTAGAATCCTTGCGTGTCTGCACTCGAGAGTCATTCAATGTCCACATTCCGGATCACAGGGTGTCTGAATTCCAGAAGCACCAAATGTCTGCATTCTAGAATCGGAATGTGGTAGAATTCAAGAATGCACAGCACGGCGGAATTCTAAAGTCCTAAAATGCCTGCTATCCGGAAGTTAAGGTGTTTGACATCCAGAATGGTACCACATCAGAATTATACCATTCTGAAAGATTCTGGGATCTAGAATCAATGGACGGCTGAGTTCCAGAATGCATGGGTGGCAAAATTCTAGAATCCTTGCGTGTCTGAACTCGAGAGTCATTCAATGTCCACATTCCAGAACTCTGGATGTCTGAATTATAGAAGCACCAAATGTCTGCATTCTAGAATCGGAATGTGGCGGAATTCTAGAATGCACAGCACGGCGGAATTCTAAAGTCCTAAAATGCCTACTAGCCGAAAGTTAAGGTGTCTGACATCAAGAATGCTACCAAGTCAGAATTATACCATTCTGAAAGAATCTGGGATCTAGAATCAATGGACGGCTGAGTTTCAGAACGTCAGGGTGGCAAAACTCTAGAATGCTTGCGGGTCTGAACTCGAGAGTCATTCAATGTCCACATTCCAGAACTCTGGATGTCTGAATTATAGAAGCACCAAATGTCTGCATTCTAGAATCGGAATGTGGCGGAATTCTAGAATGCACAGCACGGCGGAATTCTAAAGTCCTAAAATGCCTGCTATCCGGAAGTTAAGGTGTCTGACATCCAGAATGTTTCTAGGTCAGCATTCTACCGTTCTGAGAGATTCTGGGTTCTAGAATCAATGGACGGCAGAGATCTGGCATGTCAGGGTGTCCAAACTCTAGAATCCTTGCGTGTCTGAACTCGAGAGTCATTCAATGTCCACATTCCGGATCACAGGGTGTCTGAATTCCAGAAGCACCAAATGTCTGCATTCTAGAATCGGAATGTGGTAGAATTCAAGAATGCACAGCACGGCGGAATTCTAAAGTCCTAAAATGCCTGCTATCCGGAAGTTAAGGTGTCTCACATCCAGAATTCTACCACGTCAGAATTATACCATTCTGAAAGATTCTGGGATCTAGAATCAATGGACGGCTGAGTTCCAGAATGTCAGGGTTTCCAAACTCTAGAATCCTTGCGTGTCTCAACTCGAGAGTCACTCAATATCCACATTCCAGGACTCTGGATGTCTGAAATATAGAAGCACCAAATGTCTGCATTCTAGAATCGGAATGTGGCGGAATTCTAGAATGCACAGCACGGCAGAATTCTAAAGTCCTAAAATGCCTGCTATTCGGAAGTAAAGGTGACTGACATCCAGAATGTTACTAGGTCAGCATTCTACCGTTCTGAGAGATTCTGGGTTCTAGAATCGATGGACGACAGAGTTCTGGAATGTCAGGGTGTCCAAACTCAAGAATCCTTCCGTGTCTGAACTCGAGAGTCATTCAATGTCCACATTCCGGATCACAGGGTGTCTGAATTCCAGAAGCACCAAATGTCTGCATTCTAGAATCGGAATGTGGCGGAATTCTAGAATGCACAGCACGGCGGAATTCTAAAGTCCTAAAATGCCGGCTATCCGGAAGTTAAGGTGTCTGACATCAAGAATGCTACCAAGTCAGAATTTTACCATTCTGAAAGATTCCTGGATCTAGAATCAATGGACGGCTGAGTTCCAGAATATCAGGGTGGCAAAACTCTAGAATACTTGCGTGTCTGAACTCGAGAGTCATTCAATGTCCACATTCCAGAACTCTGGATGTCTGAATTATAGAAGCACCAAATGTCTGCATTCTAGAATCGGAATGTGGTGGAATTCGAGAATGCACAGCACGGCGGAATTCTAAAGTCCTAAAATACCTGCTATCCGGAAGTTAATGTGTCTGACATCCAGAATGTTACTAGGTCAGCATTCTACCGTTCTGAGAGATTCTGGGTTCTAGAATCAATGGACGGCAGAGATCTGGCATGTCAGGGTGTCCAAACTCTAGAACACTTGCGTCTCTGAACACGAGAGTCATTCAATGTCCACATTCCGGATCACAGGGTTTCTGAATTCCAGAAGCACCAAATGTCTGCATTCTAGAATCGGAATGTGGTAGAATTCTAGAATGCACAGCACGGCGGAATTCTAAAGTCATAAAATGCCTGTTATCCGGAAGTTAAGGTGTCTGACATCCAGAATGGTACCACATCAGAATTATACCATTCTGAAACATTCTGGGATCTAGAATCAATGGACGGCTGAGTTCCAGAATGCAAGGCTGGCAAAACTCTAGAATCCTTGCGTGTCTGAACTCGAGAGTCATTCAATGTCCACATTCCAGAACTCTGGATGTCTGAATTATAGAAGCACCAAATGTCTGCATTGTAGAATCGTAATGTGGCGGAATTCTAGAATGCACAGCACGGCGGAATTCTAAAGTCCTAAAATGCCTGCTATCCGGAAGTTAAGGTGTCTGACATCAAGAATGCTACCAAGTCAGAATTATACCATTCTGAAAGAATCTGGGATCTAGAATCAATGGACGGCTGAGTTTCAGAACGTCAGGGTGGCAAAACTCTAGAATGCTTGCGGGTCTGAACTCGAGAGTCATTCAATGTCCACATTCCAGAACTCTGGATGTCTGAATTATAGAAGCACCAAATGTCTGCTTTCTAGAATCGGAATGTGGCGGAATTCTAGAATGCACAGCACGGCGGAATTCCAAAGTCCTAAAATACCTGCTATCCGGAAGTTAAGGTGTCTGACATCAAGAATGCTACCAAGTCAGAATTATACCATTCTGAAAGATTCTGGGATCTAGAATCAATGGACGGCTGACTTCCAGAATGTCAGGGTGACAAAACTCTAGAATCCTTGCGTGTCTGAACTCGAGAGTGATTCAATGTCCACATTCCACAACTCTGGATGTCTGAATTATAGAAGCACCAAATGTCTGCATTCTAGAATCGGAATGTGGCGGAATTCTAGAATGCACAGCACGGCGGAATTCTAAAGTCCTAAAATGCCTGCTATCCGGAAGTTAAGGTGTCTGACATCCAGAATGTTTCTAGGTCAGCATTCTACCGTTCTGAGAGATTCTGGGTTCTAGAATCAATGGACGGCAGAGATCTGGCATGTCAGGGTGTCCAAACTCTAGAATCCTTGCGTGTCTGAACTCGAGAGTCATTCAATGTCCACATTCCGGATCACAGGGTGTCTGAATTCCAGAAGCACCAAATGTCTGCATTCTAGAATCGGAATGTGGTAGAATTCAAGAATGCACAGCACGGCGGAATTCTAAAGTCCTAAAATGCCTGCTATCCGGAAGTTAAGGTGTCTCACATCCAGAATTCTACCACGTCAGAATTATACCATTCTGAAAGATTCTGGGATCTAGAATCAATGGACGGCTGAGTTCCAGAATGTCAGGGTTTCCAAACTCTAGAATCCTTGCGTGTCTCAACTCGAGAGTCACTCAATATCCACATTCCAGGACTCTGGATGTCTGAAATATAGAAGCACCAAATGTCTGCATTCTAGAATCGGAATGTGGCGGAATTCTAGAATGCACAGCACGGCAGAATTCTAAAGTCCTAAAATGCCTGCTATTCGGAAGTAAAGGTGACTGACATCCAGAATGTTACTAGGTCAGCATTCTACCGTTCTGAGAGATTCTGGGTTCTAGAATCGATGGACGGCAGAGTTCTGGAATGTCAGGGTGTCCAAACTCAAGAATCCTTCCGTGTCTGAACTCGAGAGTCATTCAATGTCCACATTCCGGATCACAGGGTGTCTGAATTCCAGAAGCACCAAATGTCTGCATTCTAGAATCGGAATGTGGCGGAATTCTAGAATGCACAGCACGGCGGAATTCTAAAGTCCTAAAATGCCGGCTATCCGGAAGTTAAGGTGTCTGACATCAAGAATGCTACCAAGTCAGAATTTTACCATTCTGAAAGATTCCTGGATCTAGAATCAATGGACGGCTGAGTTCCAGAATATCAGGGTGGCAAAACTCTAGAATCCTTGCGTGTCTGAACTCGAGAGTCATTCAATGTCCACATTCCAGAACTCTGGATGTCTGAATTATAGAAGCACCAAATGTCTGCATTCTAGAATCGGAATGTGGTGGAATTCGAGAATGCACAGCACGCCGGAATTCTAAAGTCCTAAAATACCTGCTATCCGGAAGTTAATGTGTCTGACATCCAGAATGTTACTAGGTCAGCATTCTACCGTTCTGAGAGATTCTGGGTTCTAGAATCAATGGACGGCAGAGATCTGGCATGTCAGGGTGTCCAAACTCTAGAACACTTGCGTCTCTGAACACGAGAGTCATTCAATGTCCACATTCCGGATCACAGGGTTTCTGAATTCCAGAAGCACCAAATGTCTGCATTCTAGAATCGGAATGTGGTAGAATTCTAGAATGCACAGCACGGCGGAATTCTAAAGTCATAAAATGCCTGCTATCCGGAAGTTAAGGTGTCTGACATCCAGAATGGTACCACATCAGAATTATACCATTCTGAAACATTCTGGGATCTAGAATCAATGGACGGCTGAGTTCCAGAATGCAAGGCTGGCAAAACTCTAGAATCCTTGCGTGTCTGACCTCGAGAATCATTCAATGTCCACATTCCAGAACTCTGGATGTCTGAATTATAGAAGCACCAAATATCTGCATTCTAGAATCGGAATGTGGCGGAATTCTAGAATGCACAGCACGGCGGAATTCTAAAGTCCTAAAATGCCTACTAGCCGAAAGTTAAGGTGTCTGATGACCAGAATGTTACTAGGTCAGCATTCTACCGTTCTGAGAGATTCTGGGTTCTAGAATCAATGGACGGCAGAGTTCTGGAATGTCAGGTTGTCCAAACTCTAGAATCCTTGAGTGTTTGAACTCGAGAGTCATTCAATTTCCATATTCCGGGTCACAAGGTGACTGAATTCCAGAAGCACCAAATATCTCCATTCTAGAATCGGAATGTGGCGGAATTCTAGAATGCAGAGCACGGCGGACTTCTAAAGTCCTAAAATGCCTCCTATCTGGAAGTTAAGGTGTCTGACATCCAGAAGGCCACCACGTCAGCATTATACCATTCTGAAAGATTCTGGGATCTAGAATCAATGGACGGCTGAGTTCCAGAATGTCAAGGTTTCCAAACTCTAGAATCCTTGCGTGTCTGAACTCGAGAGTCATTCAATAACCACATTCCAGGACTCTGGATGTCTGAAATATTGAAGCACCAAATGTCTGCATTCTAGAATCGGAATGTGGCGGAATTATAGAATGCACAGCACGACAGAATTCTAAAGTCCTAAAATGCCTGCTATTCGGAAGTTAAGGTGTCTGACATCCAGAATGTTACTAGGTCAGCATTCTACCATTCTGAGAGATTCTGGGTTCTAGAATCAATGGACAGCAGAGTTCTGGAATGTCAGGGTGTCCAAACTCTAGATTCCTTCCGTGTCTGAACTCGTGAGTCATTCAATGTCCACATTCCGGATCACAGGGTGTCAGAATTCCAGAAGCACCAAATGTCTGCATTCTAGAATCGGAATGTGGTAGAATTCTAGAATGCACAACACGGTGAAATTCTAAAGTCATAAAATGCCTGCTATCCAGAAGTTAAGGTGTCTGATATCCAGAATGGTACCACATCAGAATTATACCATTCTGAAACATTCTGGGATCTAGAATCAATGGACGGGTGAGTTCAAGAATGTCAGGGTGGCAAAACTCTAGAATCCTGGCATGCCTGAACTCGAGGGTTATTCAATGTCCACATTCCAGAACTCTGGATGTCTGAATAATAGAAGCACCAAATGTCTGCATTCTAGAATCGGAATGTGGCGGAATTCCAGAATGCACAGGACGGCGGAATTCTAAAGTCCTAAAATGCCTACTAGCCGAAAGTTAAGGTGTCTGATGACCAGAATGTTACTAGGTCAGCATTCTACAGTTCTGAGGGATTCTGTGTTCTAGAATCATTGGACGGCAGAGTTCTGGAAAGTCAGGGTGTCCAAACTCTAGAATCCTTGAGTGTTTGAACTCGAGAGTCATTCAATGTCCACATTCCGGGTCACAGGATGACTGAATTCCAGAAGCACCAAATGTCTGCATTCTAGAATCGGAATGTGGCGGAATTCTAGAATTCACAGCACGGCGGAATTCTAAAGTCCTAAAATGCCTGCTCTCCGGAAGTTAAGGTGTCCGACATACAGAATGCTACCACGTCAGAATTATACCATTCTGAAACATTCTGGGATCTAGAATCAATGGACGGCTGAGTTCCAGAATGTCAGGGTGGCAAAACTCTAGAATCCTTGTGAGTCTGAACTCGAGATTCATTCAATGTCCATATTCCAGAACTCTGGATGTCTGAATTTTAGAAGCACCAAATGTCTGCATTCTAGAATCGGAATGTGGCGGAATTCTAGAACGCACAACACGGCGGAATTCTAAAGTCCTAAAATGCCTGCTATCCGGATTTTAAGGTGTCTGACATCCAGAATGCTACCACGTCAGAATTATACCATTCTGAAACATTCTTGGATCTAGAATCAATGGACGGCTGAGTTCCAGAATGTCAGGGTTTCCAAACTCTAGAAATCTTGCGTGTCTGAACTCGAGAGTCATTCAATGTCCACATTCCAGAACTCTGGATGTCTGAATTATAGAAGCACCAAATGTCTGCATTCTAGGATCGGAATGTGGCAGAATTCCAGAATGCACAGCACGTCGGAATTCTAAAGTCCTAAAATACCTGCTATCCGGAAGTTAAGGTGTCTGACATCAAGAATGCTACCAAGTCAGAATTATACCATTCTGAAAGATTCCTGGATCTAGAATCAATGGACGGCTGAGTTCCAGAATATCAGGGTGGCAAAACTCTAGAATCCTTGCGTGTCTGAACTCGAGAGTCATTCAATGTCCACATTCCAGAACTCTGGATGTCTGAATTATAGAAGCACCAAATGTCTGCATTCTAGAATCGGAATGTGGCGGAATTCGAGAATGCACAGCACGGCGGAATTCTAAAGTCCTAAAATGCCTGCTATCCGGAAGTTAAGGTGTCTGACATCAAGAATGCTACCAAGTCAGTATTATACCATTCTGAAAGATTCTGGGATCTAGAATCAATGGACAGCTGAGTTCCAGAATGTCAGGGTGGCAAAACTCTAGAATCCTTGCGTGTCTGAACTCGAGAGTCATTCAATGTCCACATTCCGGATCACAGGGTGTCAGAATTCCAGAAGCACCAAATGTCTGCAATCTAGAATCGGAATGTGTCGGAATTCTAGAATGCACAGCACGGCGGAATTCTAAAGTCCTAAAATGAATGCTATCCGGAAGTTAAGGTGTCTGACATCCAGAATGCTACCACGTCAGAATTATACCATTCTGAAAGATTCTGGGATCTAGAATCAATGGACGGCTGAGTTCCAGAATGTCAGGGTGGCAAAACTCTAGAATCCTTGTGAGTCTGAACTCGAGATTCATTCAATGTCCATATTCCAGAACTCTGGATGTCTGAATTATAGAAGCACCAAATGTCTGCATTCTAGAATCGGAATGTGGCGGAATTCTAGAATGCACAGCACGGCGGAATTCTAAAGTCCTAAAATGCCTGCTCTCCGGAAGTTAAGGTGTCTGACATCAATAACGCTACCAAGTCAGAATTATAACGTTCTGAAATATTCTGGGATCTAGAATCAATGGATGGCTGAGTTCCAGAATGTCAGGGTGGCAAAACTCTAGAATCCTTGCGTGTCTGAACTCGAGAGTCATTCAATGTCCACATTCCGGATCACAGGGTGTCTGAATTCCAGAAGCACCAAATGTCTGCATTCTAGAATCGGAATGTGGCGGAATTCTAGAATGCACAGCACGGCGGAATTCTAAAGTCCTAAAATGCCTACTAGCCGAAAGTTAAGGTGTCTGATGACCAGAATGTTACTAGGTCAGCATTCTACCGTTCTGAGAGATTCTGGGTTCTAGAATCAATGGACGACAGAGTTCTGGAATGTCAGGGTGTCCAAACTCTAGAATCCTTGAGTGTTTGAACTCGAGAGTCATTCAATGTCCACATTCCAGGTCACAGGATGACTGAATTCCAGAAGCACCAAATGTCTGCATTCTAGAATCGGAATGTGGCGGAATTCTAGAATGCACAACACGGCGGAATTCTAAAGTCCTAAAATGCCTGCTATCCGGAATTTAAGGTGTCTGACATCCAGAATGCTACCACGTCAGAATTATACCATTCTGAAACATTCTTGGATCTAGAATCAATGGACGGCTGAGTTCCCAAATGTCAGGGTTCCCAAACTCTAGAATCCTTGCGTGTCTGAACTCGAGAGTCATTCAATGTCCACATTCCAGAACTCTGGATGTCTGAATTATAGAAGCACCAAATGTCTGCATTCTAGAATTGGAATGTGGCAGAATTCTAGAATGCACAACACGGCAGAATTCTAAAGTCCTAAAACACCTGCTATCCGGAAGTTAAGGTGTCTGACATCAAGAATGCTACCAAGTCAGAATTATACCATTCTGAAAGATTCTGGTATCTAGAATCAATGGAGGGCTGAGTTCCAGAATGTCAGGGTGGCAAAACTCTAGAATCCTTGTGTGTCTGAACTCGAGAGTCATTCTATGTCCACATTCCAGAACTCTGGATGACTGAATTATAGAAGGACCAAATGTCTGCATTCTAGAATAGGAATGTGGCGGAATTCTAGAATGCACAGCACGGCGGAATTCTAAAGTCCTAAAATGCCTGCTATCCGGAAGTTAAGGTGTCCGACATCAAGAATGCTACCAAGTCAGAATTATACCATTCTGAAAGATTCTGGGATCTAGAATCAATGGACGGCTGAGTTCCAGAATGTCAGGGTGGCAAAACTCTAGAATACTTGCGTGTCTGAACTCGAGAGTCATTCAATGTCCACATTCCAGATCTCTGGATGTCTGAATTATAGCAGCACGAAATGTCTGCATTCTAGAATCGGAATGTGGCGGAATTATAGAATGCACAGCACGGCGGAATTCCAAAGTCCTAAAATGCCTACTAGCCGAAAGTTAAGGTGTCTGAAGACCAGTATGTTACTAGGTCAGCATTCTACAGTTCTGAGAGATTCTGGGTTCTAGAATCAATGGACGGCAGACATCTGGAATATCAGGGTGTCCAAACTCTAGAATCCTTGCGTGTCTGAACTCGAGAGTCATTCAATGTCCACATTCCGGAACACAGGGTGTCTGAATTACAGAAGCACCAAATGTCTGCATTCTAGAATCGGAATGTGGTAGAATTCTAGAATGAACAGCACGGCGTAATTCGAAAGTCCTAAAATACCGGCTATCCGGAAGTTAAGGTGTCTGACATCCAGAATGGTACCACATCAGAATTATACCATTCTGAAACATTCTGCGATCTAGAATCAATGGACGGGTGAGTTCCAGAATGTCAGGGTGGCAAAACTCTAGAATCCTGGCTTGTCTGACCTCGAGAGTCATTCAATGTCCACATTCCAGAACTCTGGATGTCTGAATTATGGAAGCACCAAATGTCTGCATTCTAGAATCGGAATGTGGCGGAATTCTAGAATGCACAGCACGGCAGAATTCTAAAGTCCTAAAATGCCTGCTATCCGGAATTTATGGTGTCTGACATCCAGAATGCTACCACGTCAGAATTATACCATTCTGAAAGATTCTGGGATCTAGAATCAATGGACGGCTGAGTTCCAGAATGCAAGGGTGGCAAAACTCTAGAATCCTTGCGTGTCTGAACTCGAGAGTCATTCAATGTCCACATTCCAGAACTCTCGATGTCTGAAATATAGAAGCACCAAATGTCTGCATTCTAGAATCAGAATGTGGCGGAATTCTAGAATGCACAGCACGGCGGAATTTTAAAGTCGTAAAATGCCTGCTATCCAGAAGTCAAGGTGTCTGACATCCAGAATGTTACTAGGTACGCATTCTACCGTTCTGAGAGATTCCGGTTTCTAGAATCAATGGATGGCAGATTTCTGGAATGTCAGGGTGTTCAAACTCAAGAATACTTGCGTGTCTGAACTCGAGAGTCATTCAATGTCCACATTCCGGATCACAGGGTGTCCGAATACCAGAAGCACCAAATGTCTGCATTCTAGAATCGGAATGTGGCGGAATTCTAGAATGCATAGCACGGCGGTATTCGAAAGTCCTAAAATGCCTGCTATTCGGAAGTTAAGGTGTCTGACATCCAGAATGCTACCACGTCAGAATTATACCATTCTGAAAGATTATGGGATCTAGAATCAATGGACGTCCGAGTTCCAGAATGTCCGGGTTTCCAAACTCTAGAATCCTTGCGTGTCTGAACTCGAGAGTCATTCAATAGCCACATTCCAGGACTCTGGATGTCTGAAATATAGAAGCAACAAATGTCTGCATTCTTGAATCGGAATGTGGTGGAATTCTAGAATGCACAGCACGGCAGAATTCTAAAGGCCTAAAATGCCTGCTATTCGGAAGTTAAGGTGTCTGACATCCAGAATGTTACTAGGTAAGAATTCTACCGTTCTGTGAGATTCTGGGTTCTAGAATCAATGGACGGCAGAGTTCTGGAATGTCAGGTTGTCCAAACTCTAGAATCCTTCCGTGTCTGAACTCGTGAGTCATTCAATGTCCACATTCCGGATCACAGGGTGACTGAATTCCAGAAGCACCAAATGTCTTCATTCTAGAATCGGAATGTGGCGGAATTCTAGAGTGCACAGCACGGCAGAATTCTAAAGTCCTAAAATGCCTGATATTCGGAAGTTAAGGAGTCTGACATCCAGAATGTTACTAGGTCAGCATTCTACTGTTCTGAGAGATTCTGGGTTCTAGATTCAATGGACGGCAGAGTTCTGGAATGTCAGGGTGTCCAAACTCTAGAATCCTTCCGTGTCTGAACTCGTGAGTCATTCAATGTCCACATTCCAGATCAAAGGGTGTCTGAATTCCAGAAGCACCAAATGTCTGCATTCTAGAATCGGAATGTGGCGGAATTCTAGAATGCACAGCACGGCGGAATTCTAAAGTCCTAAAATGCCTACTAGCCGAAAGTTAAGGTGTCTGATGACCAGAATGTTACTAGGTCAGCATTCTGCCGTTCTGAGAGATTCTGGGTTCTAGAATCAATGGACGGCAGAGTTCTGGAATGTCAGGGTGTCCAAACTCTAGAATCCATGAGTGTTTGAACTCGAGAGTCATTCAATTTCCATATTCCGGGTCACAGGGTGACTGAATTCCAGAAGCACCAAATGTCTGCATTCTAGAATCGGAATGTGGCAGAATTCTAGAATGCACAGCACGGCGGAATTCTAAAGTCCTAAAATGCCTGCTATCCGGAAGTTAAGGTGTCTGACATCAAGAATGCTACCAAGTCAGAATTATACCATTCTGAAAGATTCTGGGATCTAGAATCAATGGACGGCTGAGTTCCAGAACGCAAGGGTGTCAAAACTCTAGAATCCTTGCTTGTCTGAACTCGAGAGTCATTAAATGTCCACATTCCAGAACTCTGGATGTCTGAATTATAAAAGCACCAAATGTCTGCATTCTAGAATCGGAATGTGGCCCAATTCTAGAATGCACAGCACGGCGGAATTCGGAAGTCCTAAAATGCCTGCTATCCCGGAGGTAAGGTGTCTGACATCCAGAATGTTACTAGGTCAGCATTCTACCGTTCTGAGAGATTCTGGGTTCTAGAATCAATGGACGGCAGAGATCTGGCATGTCAGGGTGTCCAAACTCTAGAATCCTTGCGTGTCTGAACTCGAGAGTCATTCAATGTACAAATTCCGGATCACAGGGTGTCTGAATTCCAGAAGCACCAAATGTCTGCATTCTAGAATCGGAATGTGGTAGAATTGTAGAATGCACAGCACGGCGGAATTCTAAAGTACTAAAATGCCTGCAATCCGGAAGTTAAGGTGTCTGACATCCAGAATGGTACTACATCAGAATTATACCATTCTGAAATATTCTGGGATCTAGAATCAATGGACGGCTGAGTTCCAGAATGCAAGGGTGGCAAAACTCTAGAATCCTTGCGTGTCTGAACTCGAGAGTCATTCAATGTCCACATTCCAGAACTCTGGATGTCTGAATTATAGAAGCACCAAATGTCTGCATTCTAGAATCGGAAAGTGGCGGAATTCTAGAATGCACAGCACGGCGGAATTCGAAAGTCCTAAAATGCCTACTAGCCGAAGGTTAAGGTGTCTGATGACCAGAATGTTACTAGGTCAGCATTCTACCATTCTGAGAGATTCTGGGTTCTAGCATCAATGGACGGCATAGTTCTGGAATGTCAGGGTGTAGAAACTCTAGAATCCTTGAGTGTTTGAACTCGAGAGTCATTCAATTTCCATATTCTGGGTCACAGGGTGACTGAATTCCAGAAGCACCAAATATCTGCATTCTAGAATCGGAATGTGGCGGAATTCTAGAATGCACAGCATGGCGGAATTCTAAAGTCCTAAAATGCCTGCTATCCGGAAGTTAAGGTGTCTGACATCAAGAATGCTACCAAGTCAGAATTATACCATTCTGAAAGAATCTGGGATCTAGAATCAATGGACGGCTGAGTTTCAGAACGTCAGGGTGGCAAAACTCTAGAATGCTTGCGGGTCTGAACTCGACAGTCATTCAATGTCCACATTCCAGAACTCTGGATGTCTGAATTATAGAAGCACCAAATGTCTGCTTTCTAGAATCGGAATGTGGCGGAATTCTAGAATGCACAGCACGGCGGAATTCCAAAGTCCTAAAATACCTGCTATCCGGAAGTTAAGGTGTCTGACATCAAGAATGCTACCAAGTCAGAATTATATCATTCTGAAAGATTCTGGGATCTAGAATCAATGGACGGCTGACTTCCAGAATGTCAGGGTGACAAAACTCTAGAATCCTTGCGTGTCTGAACTCGAGAGTGATTCAATGTCCACATTCCACAACTCTGGATGTCTGAATTATAGAAGCACCAAATGTCTGCATTCTAGAATCGGAATGTGGCGGAATTCTAGAATGCACAGCACGGCGGAATTCTAAAGTCCTAAAATGCCTGCTATCCGGAAGTTAAGGTGTCTGACATCCAGAATGTTTCTAGGTCAGCATTCTACCGTTCTGAGAGATTCTGGGTTCTAGAATCAATGGACGGCAGAGATCTGGCATGTCAGGGTGTCCAAACTCTAGAATCCTTGCGTGTCTGAACTCGAGAGTCATTCAATGTCCACATTCCGGATCACAGGGTGTCTGAATTCCAGAAGCACCAAATGTCTGCATTCTAGAATCGGAATGTGGTAGAATTCAAGAATGCACAGCACGGCGGAATTCTAAAGTCCTAAAATGCCTGCTATCCGGAAGTTAAGGTGTCTCACATCCAGAATTCTACCACGTCAGAATTATACCATTCTGAAAGATTCTGGGATCTAGAATCAATGGACGGCTGAGTTCCAGAATGTCAGGGTTTCCAAACTCTAGAATCCTTGCGTGTCTCAACTCGAGAGTCACTCAATATCCACATTCCAGGACTCTGGATGTCTGAAATATAGAAGCACCAAATGTCTGCATTCTAGAATCGGAATGTGGCGGAATTCTAGAATGCACAGCACGGCAGAATTCTAAAGTCCTAAAATGCCTGCTATTCGGAAGTAAAGGTGACTGACATCCAGAATGTTACTAGGTCAGCATTCTACCGTTCTGAGAGATTCTGGGTTCTAGAATCGATGGACGGCAGAGTTCTGGAATGTCAGGGTGTCCAAACTCAAGAATCCTTCCGTGTCTGAACTCGAGAGTCATTCAATGTCCACATTCCGGATCACAGGGTGTCTGAATTCCAGAAGCACCAAATGTCTGCATTCTAGAATCGGAATGTGGCGGAATTCTAGAATGCACAACACGGCGGAATTCTAAAGTCCTAAAATGCCGGCTATCCGGAAGTTAAGGTGTCTGACATCAAGAATGCTACCAAGTCAGAATTTTACCATTCTGAAAGATTCCTGGATCTAGAATCAATGGACGGCTGAGTTCCAGAATATCAGGGTGGCAAAACTCTAGAATCCTTGCGTGTCTGAACTCGAGAGTCATTCAATGTCCACATTCCAGAACTCTGGATGTCTGAATTATAGAAGCACCAAATGTCTGCATTCTAGAATCGGAATGTGGTGGAATTCTAGAATGCACAGCACGGCGGAATTCTAAAGTCCTAAAATACCTGCTATCCGGAAGTTAAGGTGTCTGACATCCAGAATGTTACTAGGTCAGCATTCTACCGTTCTGAGAGATTCTGGGTTCTAGAATCAATGGACGGCAGATATCTGGCATGTCAGGGTGTCCAAACTCTAGAATACTTGCGTCTCTGAACACGAGAGTCATTCAATGTCCACATTCCGGATCACAGGGTTTCTGAAATCCAGAAGTACCAAATGTCTGCATTCTAGAATCGGAATGTGGTAGAATTCTAGAATGCACAGCACGGCGGAATTCTAAAGTCATAAAATGCCTGCTATCCGGAAGTTAAGGTGTCTGACATCCAGAATGGTACCACATCAGAATTATACCATTCTGAAACATTCTGGGATCTAGAATCAATGGACGGCTGAGTTCCAGAATGCAAGGCTGGCAAAACTCTAGAATCCTTGCGTGTCTGACCTCGAGAGTCATTCAATGTCCACATTCCAGAACTCTGGATGTCTGAATTATAGAAGCACCAAATGTCTGCATTCTAGAATCGGAATGTGGCGGAATTCTAGAATGCACAGCACGGCGGAATTCTAAAGTCCTAAAATGCCTACTAGCCGAAAGTTAAGGTGTCTGATGACCAGAATGTTACTAGGTCAGCATTCTACCGTTCTGAGAGATTCTGGGTTCTAGAATCAATGGACGGCAGAGTTCTGGAATGTCAGGTTGTCCAAACTCTAGAATCCTTGAGTGTTTGAACTCGAGAGTCATTCAATTTCCATATTCCGGGTCACAAGGTGACTGAATTCCAGAAGCACCAAATATCTGCATTCTAGAATCGGAATGTGGCGGAATTCTAGAATGCAGAGCACGGCGGAATTCTAAAGTCCTAAAATGCCTGCTATCCGGAAGTTAAGGTGTCTGACATCCAGAAGGCCACCACGTCAGCATTATAACATTCTGAAAGATTCTGGGATCTAGAATCAATGGACGACTGAGTTCCAGAATGTCAGGGTTTCCAAACTCTAGAATCCTTGCGTGTCTGACCTCGAGAGTCATTCAATGTCCACATTCCAGAACTCTGGATGTCTGAATTATAGAAGCACCAAATGTCTGCATTCTAGAATCGGAATGTGGCGGAATTATAGAATGCACAGCACGACAGAATTCTAAAGTCCTAAAATGCCTGCTATTCGGAAGTTAAGGTGTCTGACATCCAGAATGTTACTAGGTCAGCATTCTACCATTCTGAGAGATTCTGGGTTCTAGAATCAATGGACAGCAGAGTTCTGGAATGTCAGGGTGTCCAAACTCTAGATTCCTTCCGTGTCTGAACTCGTGAGTCATTCAATGTCCACATTCCGGATCACAGGATGACTGAATTCCAGAAGCACCAAATGTCTGCATTCTAGAATCGGAATGTGGCGGAATTCTAGAATTCACAGCACGGCGGAATTCTAAAGTCCTAAAATGCCTGCTATCCGGAAGTTAAGGTGTCCGACATACAGAATGCTACCACGTCAGAATTATACCATTCTGAAACATTCTGGGATCTAGAATCAATGGACGGCTGAGTTCCAGAATGTCAGGGTGGCAAAACTCTAGAATCCTTGTGAATCTGAACTCGAGATTCATTCAATGTCCATATTCCAGAACTCTGGATGTCTGAATTATAGAAGCACCAAATGTCTGCATTCTAGAATCGGAATGTGGCGGAATTCTAGAACGCACAACACGGCGGAATTCTAAAGTCCTAAAATGCCTGCTATCCGGAATTTAAGGTGTCTGACATCTAGAATGCTACCACGTCAGAATTATACCATTCTGAAACATTCTTGGATCTAGAATCAATGGACGGCTGAGTTCCAGAATTTCAGGGTTTCCAAACTCTAGAAATCTTGCGTGTCTGAACTCGAGAGTCATTCAATGTCCACATTCCAGAACTCTGGATGTCTGAATTATAGAAGCACCAAATGTCTGCATTCTAGGATCGGAATGTGGCAGAATTCTAGAATGCACAGCACGTCGGAATTCTAAAGTCCTAAAATACCTGCTATCCGGAAGTTAAGGTGTCTGACATCAAGAATGCTACCAAGTCAGAATTATACCATTCTGAAAGATTCTGGGATCTAGAATCAATGGAGGGCTGAGTTCCAGAATGTCAGGATGGCAAAACTCTAGAATCCTTCTGTGTCTGAACTCGAGAGTCATTCAATGTCCACATTCCAGAACTCTGGATGTCTGAATTATAGAAGCACCAAATGTCTGCATTCTAGAATCGGAATGTGGCGGAATTCTAGAATGCACAGCACGGCGGAATTCTAAAGTCCTAAAATGCCTGCTATCCGGAAGTTAAGGTGTCTGACATCAAGAATGCTACCAAGTCAGTATTATACCATTCTGAAAGATTCTGGGATCTAGAATCAATGGACAGCTGAGTTCCAGAATGTCAGGGTGGCAAAACTCTAGAATCCTTGCGTGTCTGAACTCGAGAGTCATTCAATGTCCACATTCCGGATCACAGGGTGTCAGAATTCCAGAAGCACCAAATGTCTGCATTCTAGAATCGGAATGTGTCAGAATTCTAGAATGCACAGCACGGCGGAATTCTAAAGTCCTAAAATGAATGCTATCCGGAAGTTAAGGTGTCTGACATCCAGAATGCTACCACGTCAGAATTATACCATTCTGAAAGATTCTGGGATCTAGAATCAATGGACGGCTGAGTTCCAGAATGTCAGGGTGGCAAAACTCTAGAATCCTTGTGAGTCTGAACTCGAGATTCATTCAATGTCCATATTCCAGAACTCTGGATGTCTGAATTATAGAAGCACCAAATGTCTGCATTCTAGAATCGGAATGTGGCGGAATTCTAGAATGCACAGCACGGCGGAATTCTAAAGTCCTAAAATGCCTGCTCTCCGGAAGTTAAGGTGTCTGACATCAATAACGCTACCAAGTCAGAATTATAACGTTCTGAAATATTCTGGGATCTAGAATCAATGGATGGCTGAGTTCCAGAATGTCAGGGTGGCAAAACTCTAGAATCCTTGCGTGTCTGAACTCGAGAGTCATTCAATGTCCACATTCCGCATCACAGGGTGTCTGAATTCCAGAAGCACCAAATGTCTGCATTCTAGAATCGGAATGTGGCGGAATTCTAGAATGCACAGCACGGCGGAATTCTAAAGTCTTAAAATGCCTACTAGCCGAAAGTTAAGGTGTCTGATGACCAGAATGTTACTAGGTCAGCATTCTACCGTTCTGAGAGATTCTGGGTTCTAGAATCAATGGACGACAGAGTTCTGGAATGTCAGGGTGTCCAAACTCTAGAATCCTTGAGTGTTTGAACTCGAGAGTCATTCAATGTCCACATTCCAGGTCACAGGATGACTGAATTCCAGAAGCACCAAATGTCTGCATTCAAGAATCGGAATGTGGCGGAATTCTAGAATGCACAACACGGGGGAATTCTAAAGTCCTAAAATGCCTGCTATCCGGAATTTAAGGTGTCTGACATCCAGAATGCTACCACGTCAGAATTATACCATTCTGAAACATTCTTGGATCTAGAATCAATGGACGGCTGAGTTCCAGAATGTCAGGGTGGCAAAACTCTAGAATCCTTGTGTGTCTGAACTCGAGAGTCATTCTATGTCCACATTCCAGAACTCTGGATGACTGAATTATAGAAGCACCAAATGTCTGCATTCTAGAATAGGAATGTGGCGGAATTCTAGAATGCACAGCACGGCGGAATTCTAAAGTCCTAAAATGCCTGCTATCCGGAAGTTAAGGTGTCCGACATCAAGAATGCTACCAAGTCAGAATTATACCATTCTGAAAGATTCTGGGATCTAGAATCAATGGACGGCTGAGTTCCAGAATGTCAGGGTGGCAAAACTCTAGAATACTTGCGTGTCTGAACTCGAGAGTCATTCAATGTCCACATTCCAGAACTCTGGATGTCTGAATTATAGCAGCACGAAATGTCTGCATTCTAGAATCGGAATGTGGCGGAATTCTAGAATGCACAGCACGGCGGAATTCCAAAGTCCTAAAATGCCTACTAGCCGAAAGTTAAGGTGTCTGATGACCAGTATGTTACTAGGTCAGCATTCTACAGTTCTGAGAGATTCTGGGTTCTAGAATCAATGGACGGCAGACATCTGGAATATCAGGGTGTCCAAACTCTAGAATCCTTGCGTGTCTGAACTCGAGAGTCATTCAATGTCCACATTCCGGAACACAGGGTGTCTGAATTACAGAAGCACCAAATGTCTGCATTCTAGAATCGGAAGGTGGTAGAATTCTAGAATGAACAGCACGGCGTAATTCGAAAGTCCTAAAATGCCGGCTATCCGGAAGTTAAGGTGTCTGACATCCAGAAAGGTACCACATCAGAATTATACCATTCTGAAACATTCTGCGATCTAGAATCAATGGACGGGTGAGTTCCAGAATGTCAGGGTGGCAAAACTCTAGAATCCTGGCTTGTCTGACCTCGAGAGTCATTCAATGTCCACATTCCAGAACTCTGGATGTCTGAATTATGGAAGCACCAAATGTCTGCATTCTAGAATCGGAATGTGGCGGAATTCTAGAATGCACAGCACGGCAGAATTCTAAAGTCCTAAAATGCCTGCTATCCGGAATTTATGGTGTCTGACATCCAGAATGCTACCACGTCAGAATTATACCATTCTGAAACATTCTGGGATCTAGAATCAATGGACGGCTGAGTTCCAGAATGCAAGGGTGGCAAAACTCTAGAATCCTTGCGTGTCTGAACTCGAGAGTCATTCAATGTCCACATTCCAGAACTCTCGATGTCTGAAATATAGAAGCACCAAATGTCTGCATTCTAGAATCAGAATGTGGCGGAATTCTAGAATGCACAGCACGGCGGAATTTTAAAGTCGTAAAATGCCTGCTATCCAGAAGTCAAGGTGTCTGACATCCAGAATGTTACTAGGTACGCATTCTACCGTTCTGAGAGATTCCGGTTTCTAGAATCAATGGATGGCAGAGTTCTGGAATGTCAGGGTGTTCAAACTCAAGAATACTTGCGTGTCTGAACTCGAGAGTCATTCAATGTCCACATTCCGGATCACAGGGTGTCCGAATACCAGAAGCACCAAATGTCTGCATTCTAGAATCGGAATGTGGCGGAATTCTAGAATGCATAGCACGGCGGTATTCGAAAGTCCTAAAATGCCTGCTATTCGGAAGTTAAGGTGTCTGACATCCAGAATGCTACCACGTCAGAATTATACCATTCTGAAAGATTCTGGGATCTAGAATCAATGGACGTCCGAGTTCCAGAATGTCCGGGTTTCCAAACTCTAGAATCCTTGCGTGTCTGAACTCGAGAGTCATTCAATATCCACATTCCAGGACTCTGGATGTCTGAAATATAGAAGCAACAAATGTCTGCATTCTTGAATCGGAATGTGGTGGAATTCTAGAATGCACAGCACGGCAGAATTCTAAAGGCCTAAAATGCCTGCTATTCAGAAGTTAAGGTGTCTGACATCCAGAATGTTACTAGGTAAGAATTCTACCGTTCTGTGAGATTCTGGGTTCTAGAATCAATGGACGGCAGAGTTCTGGAATGTCAGGTTGTCCAAACTCTAGAATCCTTCCGTGTCTGAACTCGTGAGTCATTCAATGTCCATATTCCGGATCACAGGGTGACTGAATTCCAGAAGCACCAAATGTCTTCATTCTAGAATCGGAATGTGGCGGAATTCTAGAATGCACAGCACGGCAGAATTCTAAAGTCCTAAAATGCCTGATATTCGGAAGTTAAGGAGTCTGACATCCAGAATGTTACTAGGTCAGCATTCTACTGTTCTGAGAGATTCTGGGTTCTAGATTCAATGGACGGCAGAGTTCTGGAATGTCAGGTTGTCCAAACTCTAGAATACTTCCGTGTCTGAACTCGTGAGTCATTCAATGTCCACATTCCAGATCAAAGGGTGTCTGAATTCCAGAAGCACCAAATGTCTGCATTCTAGAATCGGAATGTGGCGGAATTCTAGAATGCACAGCACGGCGGAATTCTAAAGTCCTAAAATGCCTACTAGCCGAAAGTTAAGGTGTCTGATGACCAGAATGTTACTAGGTCAGCATTCTGCCGTTCTGAGAGATTCTGGGTTCTAGAATCAATGGACGGCAGAGTTCTGGAATGTCAGGGTGTCCAAACTCTAGAATCCATGAGTGTTTGAACTCGAGAGTCATTCAATTTCCATATTCCGGGTCACAGGGTGACTGAATTCCAGAAGCACCAAATGTCTGCATTCTAGAATCGGAATGTGGCGGGATTCTTGAATGCACAGCACGGTGGAATTCGAAAGTCCTAAAATGCCTGCTATCCGGAAGTTAAGGTGTCTGACATCTAGAATGCTACCACGTCAGAATTATACCATTCTGAAAGATTCTGGGATCTAGAATCAATGGACGGCTGAGTTCCAGAATGTCAGGGTGGCAAAACTCTAGAATCCTTGCGTGTCTGAACTCAAGATTCATTCAGTGTCCACATTCCAGAACTCTGGATGTCTGAATTGTAGAAGCACCAAATGTCTGCATTCTAGAATCGGAATGTGGCGGAATTCTAGAATGCACAGCACGGCGGAATTCTAAAATCCTAAAATGCCTGCTATCCGGAAGTTAAGGTGTCTGACATCGAGAATGCTACCAAGTCAGAATTATACCATTCTGAAAGATTCTGGGATCTAGAATCAATGGACGGCTGAGTTCCAGAATGTCAGGGTGGCAAAACTCTAGAATCCTTGCGTGTCTGAACTCGAGAGTCATTCAATGTCCACATTCCAGAACTCTGGATGTCTGAATTATAGAGGCACCAAATGTCTGCATTCTAGAATCGGAATGTGGTGGAATTCTAGAATGCACAGCACGGCGGAATTCTAAAGTCCTAAAATGCCTGCTATCCGGAAGTTAAGGTTTCTGACATCAAGAATGCTACCAAGTCAGAATTATACCATTCTGAAAGATTCTGGGATCTAGAATCAATGGACGGCTGAGTTCCAGAATGCAAGGGTGGCAAAACTCTAGAATCCTTGCGTGTCTGAACTCGAGAGTCATTCAATGTCCACATTCCAGAACTCTGGATGTCTGAATTATAGAAGCACCGAATGTCTGCATTCTAGAATCGGAATGTGGCGGAATTCTAGAATGCACAGCACGGCGGAATTCTAAAGTCCTAAAATGCCTGCTATCCGGAAGTTAAGGTGTCTGAAATCAAGAATGCTACCAAGTCAGAATTATACCATTCTGAAAGATTCTGGGATCTAGAATCAATGGACGGCTGAGTTCCAGAATGTCAGGGTGGCAAAACTCTAGAATTCTTGCGGGTCTGAACTCGAGAGTCATTCAATGTCCACATTCCAGAACTCTGGATGTCTGAATTATAGAAGCACCAAATGTCTGCATTCTAGAATCGGAATGTGGCGGAATTCTAGAATGCACAGCACGGCGGAATTCTAAAGTCTAAAATGCCTGCTATCCGGAAGTTAAGGTGTCTGACATCCAGAATGTTTCTAGGTCAGCATTCTACAGTTCTGAGAGAGTCTGGGTTCTAGAATCAATGGACGGCAGAGATCTGGCATGTCAGGGTGTCCAAACTCTAGAATCCTTGCGTGTCTGAACTCGAGAGTCATTCAATGTCCACATTCCGGATCACAGGGTGTCTGAATTCCAGAAGCACCAAATGTCTGCATTCTAGAATCGGAATGTGGTAGAATTCAAGAATGCACAGCACGGCGGAATTCTAAAGTCCTAAAATGCCTGCTATCCGGAAGTTAAGGTGTCTGACATCCAGAATGGTACCACATCAGAATTATACCATTCTGAAACATTCTGGGATCTAGAATCAATGGACGGCTGAGTTCCAGAATGTCAGGGTGGCAAAACTCTAGAATCCTTGTGAATCTGAACTCGAGATTCATTCAATGTCCATATTCCAGAACTCTGGATGTCTGAATTATAGAAGCACCAAATGTCTGCATTCTAGAATCGGAATGTGGCGGAATTCTAGAACGCACAACACGGCGGAATTCTAAAGTCCTAAAATGCCTGCTATCCGGAATTTAAGGTGTCTGACATCTAGAATGCTACCACGTCAGAATTATACCATTCTGAAACATTCTTGGATCTAGAATCAATGGACGGCTGAGTTCCAGAATTTCAGGGTTTCCAAACTCTAGAAATCTTGCGTGTCTGAACTCGAGAGTCATTCAATGTCCACATTCCAGAACTCTGGATGTCTGAATTATAGAAGCACCAAATGTCTGCATTCTAGGATCGGAATGTGGCAGAATTCTAGAATGCACAGCACGTCGGAATTCTAAAGTCCTAAAATACCTGCTATCCGGAAGTTAAGGTGTCTGACATCAAGAATGCTACCAAGTCAGAATTATACCATTCTGAAAGATTCTGGGTTCTAGAATCAATGGAGGGCTGAGTTCCAGAATGTCAGGATGGCAAAACTCTAGAATCCTTCTGTGTCTGAACTCGAGAGTCATTCAATGTCCACATTCCAGAACTCTGGATGTCTGAATTATAGAAGCACCAAATGTCTGCATTCTAGAATCGGAATGTGGCGGAATTCTAGAATGCACAGCACGGCAGAATTCTAAAGTCCTAAAATGCCTGCTATCCGGAAGTTAAGGTGTCTGACATCAAGAATGCTACCAAGTCAGTATTATACCATTCTGAAAGATTCTGGGATCTAGAATCAATGGACAGCTGAGTTCCAGAATGTCAGGGTGGCAAAACTCTAGAATCCTTGCGTGTCTGAACTCGAGAGTCATTCAATGTCCACATTCCGGATCACAGGGTGTCAGAATTCCAGAAGCACCAAATGTCTGCATTCTAGAATCGGAATGTGTCAGAATTCTAGAATGCACAGCACGGCGGAATTCTAAAGTCCTAAAATGAATGCTATCCGGAAGTTAAGGTGTCTGACATCCAGAATGCTACCACGTCAGAATTATACCATTCTGAAAGATTCTGGGATCTAGAATCAATGGACGGCTGAGTTCCAGAATGTCACGGTGGCAAAACTCTAGAATCCTTGTGAGTCTGAACTCGAGATTCATTCAATGTCCATATTCCAGAACTCTGGATGTCTGAATTATAGAAGCACCAAATGTCTGCATTCTAGAATCGGAATGTGGCGGAATTCTAGAATGCACAGCACGGCGGAATTCTAAAGTCCTAAAATGCCTGCTCTCCGGAAGTTAAGGTGTCTGACATCAATAACGCTACCAAGTCAGAATTATAACGTTCTGAAATATTCTGGGATCTAGAATCAATGGATGGCTGAGTTCCAGAATGTCAGGGTGGCAAAACTCTAGAATCCTTGCGTGTCTGAACTCGAGAGTCATTCAATGTCCACATTCCGCATCACAGGGTGTCTGAATTCCAGAAGCACCAAATGTCTGCATTCTAGAATCGGAATGTGGCGGAATTCTAGAATGCACAGCACGGCGGAATTCTAAAGTCTTAAAATGCCTACTAGCCGAAAGTTAAGGTGTCTGATGACCAGAATGTTACTAGGTCAGCATTCTACCGTTCTGAGAGATTCTGGGTTCTAGAATCAATGGACGACAGAGTTCTGGAATGTCAGGGTGTCCAAACTCTAGAATCCTTGAGTGTTTGAACTCGAGAGTCATTCAATGTCCACATTCCAGGTCACAGGATGACTGAATTCCAGAAGCACCAAATGTCTGCATTCTAGAATCGGAATGTGGCGGAATTCTAGAATGCACAACACGGGGGAATTCTAAAGTCCTAAAATGCCTGCTATCCGGAATTTAAGGTGTCTGACATCCAGAATGCTACCACGTCAGAATTATACCATTCTGAAACATTCTTGGATCTAGAATCAATGGACGGCTGAGTTCCCGAATGTCAGGGTTTCCAAACTCTAGAATCCTTGCGTGTCTGAACTCGAGAGTCATTCAATGTACACATTCCAGAACTCTGGATGTCTGAATTATAGAAGCACCAAATGTCTGCATTCTAGAATTGGAATGTGGCAGAATTCTAGAATGCACAACACGGCGGAATTCTAAAGTCCTAAAACACCTGCTATCCGGAAGTTAAGGTGTCTGACATCAAGAATGCCACCAAGTCAGAATTATACCATTCTGAAAGATTCTGGTATCTAGAATCAATGGAGGGCTGAGTTCCAGAATGTCAGGGTGGCAAAACTCTAGAATCCTTGTGTGTCTGAACTCGAGAGTCATTCTATGTCCACATTCCAGAACTCTGGATAACTGAATTATAGAAGCACCAAATGTCTGCATTCTAGAATAGGAATGTGGCGGAATTCTAGAATGCACAGCACGGCGGAATTCTAAAGTCCTAAAATGCCTGCTATCCGGAAGTTAAGGTGTCCGACATCAAGAATGCTACCAAGTCAGAATTATACCATTCTGAAAGATTCTGGGATCTAGAATCAATGGACGGCTGAGTTCCAGAATGTCAGGGTGGCAAAACTCTAGAATACTTGCGTGTCTGAACTCGAGAGTCATTCAATGTCCACATTCCAGAACTCTGGATGTCTGAATTATAGCAGCACGAAATGTCTGCATTCTAGAATCGGAATGTGGCGGAATTCTAGAATGCACAGCACGGCGGAATTCCAAAGTCCTAAAATGCCTACTAGCCGAAAGTTAAGGTGTCTGATGACCAGTATGTTACTAGGTCAGCATTCTACAGTTCTGAGAGATTCTGGGTTCTAGAATCAATGGACGGCAGACATCTGGAATATCAGGGTGTCCAAACTCTAGAATCCTTGCGTGTCTGAACTCGAGAGTCATTCAATGTCCACATTCCGGAACACAGGGTGTCTGAATTACAGAAGCACCAAATGTCTGCATTCTAGAATCGGAAGGTGGTAGAATTCTAGAATGAACAGCACGGCGTAATTCGAAAGTCCTAAAATGCCGGCTATCCGGAAGTTAAGGTGTCTGACATCCAGAAAGGTACCACATCAGAATTATACCATTCTGAAACATTCTGCGATCTAGAATCAATGGACGGGTGAGTTCCAGAATGTCAGGGTGGCAAAACTCTAGAATCCTGGCTTGTCTGACCTCGAGAGTCATTCAATGTCCACATTCCAGAACTCTGGATGTCTGAATTATGGAAGCACCAAATGTCTGCATTCTAGAATCGGAATGTGGCGGAATTCTAGAATGCACAGCACGGCAGAATTCTAAAGTCCTAAAATGCCTGCTATCCGGAATTTATGGTGTCTGACATCCAGAATGCTACCACGTCAGAATTATACCATTCTGAAACATTCTGGGATCTAGAATCAATGGACGGCTGAGTTCCAGAATGCAAGGGTGGCAAAACTCTAGAATCCTTGCGTGTCTGAACTCGAGAGTCATTCAATGTCCACATTCCAGAACTCTCGATGTCTGAAATATAGAAGCACCAAATGTCTGCATTCTAGAATCAGAATGTGGCGGAATTCTAGAATGCACAGCACGGCGGAATTTTAAAGTCGTAAAATGCCTGCTATCCAGAAGTCAAGGTGTCTGACATCCAGAATGTTACTAGGTACGCATTCTACCGTTCTGAGAGATTCCGGTTTCTAGAATCAATGGATGGCAGAGTTCTGGAATGTCAGGGTGTTCAAACTCAAGAATACTTGCGTGTCTGAACTCGAGAGTCATTCAATGTCCACATTCCGGATCACAGGGTGTCCGAATACCAGAAGCACCAAATGTCTGCATTCTAGAATCGGAATGTGGCGGAATTCTAGAATGCATAGCACGGCGGTATTCGAAAGTCCTAAAATGCCTGCTATTCGGAAGTTAAGGTGTCTGACATCCAGAATGCTACCACGTCAGAATTATACCATTCTGAAAGATTCTGGGATCTAGAATCAATGGACGTCCGAGTTCCAGAATGTCCGGGTTTCCAAACTCTAGAATCCTTGCGTGTCTGAACTCGAGAGTCATTCAATATCCACATTCCAGGACTCTGGATGTCTGAAATATAGAAGCAACAAATGTCTGCATTCTTGAATCGGAATGTGGTGGAATTCTAGAATGCACAGCACGGCAGAATTCTAAAGGCCTAAAATGCCTGCTATTCAGAAGTTAAGGTGTCTGACATCCAGAATGTTACTAGGTAAGAATTCTACCGTTCTGTGAGATTCTGGGTTCTAGAATCAATGGACGGCAGAGTTCTGGAATGTCAGGTTGTCCAAACTCTAGAATCCTTCCGTGTCTGAACTCGTGAGTCATTCAATGTCCATATTCCGGATCACAGGGTGACTGAATTCCAGAAGCACCAAATGTCTTCATTCTAGAATCGGAATGTGGCGGAATTCTAGAATGCACAGCACGGCAGAATTCTAAAGTCCTAAAATGCCTGATATTCGGAAGTTAAGGAGTCTGACATCCAGAATGTTACTAGGTCAGCATTCTACTGTTCTGAGAGATTCTGGGTTCTAGATTCAATGGACGGCAGAGTTCTGGAATGTCAGGTTGTCCAAACTCTAGAATCCTTCCGTGTCTGAACTCGTGAGTCATTCAATGTCCACATTCCAGATCAAAGGGTGTCTGAATTCCAGAAGCACCAAATGTCTGCATTCTAGAATCGGAATGTGGCGGAATTCTAGAATGCACAGCACGGCGGAATTCTAAAGTCCTAAAATGCCTACTAGCCGAAAGTTAAGGTGTCTGATGACCAGAATGTTACTAGGTCAGCATTCTGCCGTTCTGAGAGATTCTGGGTTCTAGAATCAATGGACGGCAGAGTTCTGGAATGTCAGGGTGTCCAAACTCTAGAATCCATGAGTGTTTGAACTCGAGAGTCATTCAATTTCCATATTCCGGGTCACAGGGTGACTGAATTCCAGAAGCACCAAATGTCTGCATTCTAGAATCGGAATGTGGCGGGATTCTTGAATGCACAGCACGGTGGAATTCGAAAGTCCTAAAATGCCTGCTATCCGGAAGTTAAGGTGTCTGACATCCAGAATGCTACCACGTCAGAATTATACCATTCTGAAAGATTCTGGGATCTAGAATCAATGGACGGCTGAGTTCCAGAATGTCAGGGTGGCAAAACTCTAGAATCCTTGCGTGTCTGAACTCAAGATTCATTCAGTGTCCACATTCCAGAACTCTGGATGTCTGAATTGTAGAAGCACCAAATGTCTGCATTCTAGAATCGGAATGTGGCGGAATTCTAGAATGCACAGCACGGCGGAATTCTAAAATCCTAAAATGCCTGCTATCCGGAAGTTAAGGTGTCTGACATCGAGAATGCTACCAAGTCAGAATTATACCATTCTGAAAGATTCTGGGATCTAGAATCAATGGACGGCTGAGTTCCAGAATGTCAGGGTGGCAAAACTCTAGAATCCTTGCGTGTCTGAACTCGAGAGTCATTCAATGTCCACATTCCAGAACTCTGGATGTCTGAATTATAGAGGCACCAAATGTCTGCATTCTAGAATCGGAATGTGGTGGAATTCAAGAATGCACAGCACGGCGGAATTCTAAAGTCCTAAAATGCCTGCTATCCGGAAGTTAAGGTTTCTGACATCAAGAATGCTACCAAGTCAGAATTATACCATTCTGAAAGATTCTGGGATCTAGAATCAATGGACGGCTGAGTTCCAGAATGCAAGGGTGGCAAAACTCTAGAATCCTTGCGTGTCTGAACTCGAGAGTCATTCAATGTCCACATTCCAGAACTCTGGATGTCTGAATTATAGAAGCACCGAATGTCTGCATTCTAGAATCGGAATGTGGCGGAATTCTAGAATGCACAGCACGGCGGAATTCTAAAGTCCTAAAATGCCTGCTATCCGGAAGTTAAGGTGTCTGAAATCAAGAATGCTACCAAGTCAGAATTATACCATTCTGAAAGATTCTGGGATCTAGAATCAATGGACGGCTGAGTTCCAGAATGTCAGGGTGGCAAAACTCTAGAATTCTTGCGGGTCTGAACTCGAGAGTCATTCAATGTCCACATTCCAGAACTCTGGATGTCTGAATTATAGAAGCACCAAATGTCTGCATTCTAGAATCGGAATGTGGCGGAATTCTAGAATGCACAGCACGGCGGAATTCTAAAGTCTAAAATGCCTGCTATCCGGAAGTTAAGGTGTCTGACATCCAGAATGTTTCTAGGTCAGCATTCTACAGTTCTGAGGGAGTCTGGGTTCTAGAATCAATGGACGGCAGAGATCTGGCATGTCAGGGTGTCCAAACTCTAGAATCCTTGCGTGTCTGAACTCGAGAGTCATTCAATGTCCACATTCCGGATCACAGGGTGTCTGAATTCCAGAAGCACCAAATGTCTGCATTCTAGAATCGGAATGTGGTAGAATTCAAGAATGCACAGCACGGCGGAATTCTAAAGTCCTAAAATGCCTGCTATCCGGAAGTTAAGGTGTCTGACATCCAGAATGGTACCACATCAGAATTATACCATTCTGAAAGATTCTGGGATCTAGAATCAATGGACGACTGAGTTCCAGAATGCAAGGGTTTCAAAACTCTAGAATTCTTGCGTGTCTGAACTCGAGAGTCATTCAATGTCCACATTCCAGAACTCTGGATGTCTGAATTATAGAAGCACCAAATGTCTGCATTGTAGAATCGTAATGTGGCGGAATTCTAGAATGCACAGCACGGCGGAATTCTAAAGTCCTAAAATGCCTGCTATCCGGAAGTTAAGGTGTCTGAAATCAAGAATGCTACCAAGTCAGAATTATACCATTCTGAAAGATTCTGGGATCTAGAATCAATTTACGGCTGAGTTCCAGAATGTCAGGGTGGCAAAACTCTAGAACTCTTGCGGGTCTGAACTCGAGAGTCATTCAATGTCCACATTCCAGAACTCTGGATGTCTGAATTATAGAAGCACCAAATGTCTGCATTCTAGAATCGGAATGTGGCGGAATTCTAGAATGCACAGCACGGCGGAATTCTAAAGTCCTAAAATGCCTGCTATCCGGAAGTTAAGTTGTCTGACATCAAGAATGCTACCAAGTCAGAATTATACCATTCTAAAAGATTCTGGGATCTAGAATCAATGGACGGCTGAGTTCCAGAATGTCAGGGTGGCAAAACGCTAGAATCCTTGCGTGTCTGAACTCGAGGGCCATTCAATGTCCACATTCCAGAACTCTGGATGTCTGAATTATAGAAGCACCAAATGTCTGCATTCTAGAATCGGAATGTGGCGGAATTCTAGAATGCACAGCAGGGCGGAATTCTAAAGTCCTAAAATGCCTACGAGACGAAAGTTAACGTGTCTGATGACCAGAATGTTAGCAGGTCAGCATTCTACCGTTCTGAGAGATTCTGGGTTCTAGAATCAATTGACGACAGAGTTCTGGAATGTCAGGGTGTCTAAACTCTACAATCGTTGAGTGTTTGAACTCGAGAGTCATTCAATTTCCATATTCCTGATCACAGGGTGACTGAATTCCAGAAGCACCAAATGTCTGCATTCTAGAATCGGAATGTGGCGGAATTCTAGAATACACAGCACGGCGGAATTCTAAAGTCCTAAAATGCCTGCTATCCGGAAGTTAAGGTGTCTGACATCCAGAATGCAACCACGTCAGAATTATACCATTCTGAAAGATTCTGGGATCTAGAATCAATGGACGGCTGAGTTCCAGAATGTCAGGGTGGCAAAACTCTAGAATCCTGGCGTGTCTGAACTCGAGAGTCATTCAATTTCCACATTCCAGAACTCTGGATGTCTGAATTATGGAAGCACCAAATGTCTGCATTCTAGAATCGGAATGTGGCGGAATTCTAGAATGCACACCACGGCGGAATTCGAAAGTCCTAAAATGCCTGCTATCCGGAAGTTAAGGTGTCTGACATCCAGAATGCTACCACGTCAGAATTATACCATTCTGAAAGATTCTGGGATCTAAAATCAATGGACGGCTGAGTTCCAGAATGCAAGGGTGGCAAAACTCTAGAATCCTTGCGTGTCTGAACTCGAGAGTCATTCAATGTCCACATTCCAGAACTCTGGATGTCTGAATTATAGAAGCACCAAATGTCTGCATTCTAGAATCGGAATGTGGCGGAATTCTAGAATGCACAGCACGGCAGAATTCTAAAGTCCTAAAATGCCTGCTATTCGGGAGTAAAGGTGTCTGACATCCAGAATGTTACTAGGTCAGCATTCTACCGTTCTGAGAGATTCTGGGTTCTAGAATCAATGGACGGCAGAGTTCTGGAATGTCAGGGTGTCCAAACTCTAGACTCCTTCCGTGTCTGAACTCGTGAGTCATTCAATGTCCACATTCCGGATCACAGGGTGACTGAATTCCAGAAGAACCAAATGTCTGCATTCTAGAATCGGAATGTGGCGGAATTCTAGAATGCACAGCACGGCGGAACTTAAGAGTCCTAAAATGCCTGCTATCCAGAAGTCAAGATGTGTGACATCCAGAATGTTACTAGGTCAGCATTCTAACGTTCTGAGAGATTCTCGGTTCTAGAATAAATGGATGGCAGAGTTCTGGAATGTCAGGGTGTTCAAACTCAAGAATACTTGCCTGTCTGAACTCGAGAGTCATTCAATGTCTACATTCCGGATCACAGGGTGTCTGAATTCCAGAAGCACCAAATGTCTGCATTCTAGAATCGGAATGTGGCGGAATTCTAGAATGCACAGCACGGCGGAATTCGAAAGTCCTAAAATGCCTGCTATCCGGAAGTTAAGGTGTCTGACATCCAGAATGCTACCACGTCAGAATTATACCATTCTGAAAGATTCTGGGATCTAGAATCAATGGACGGCTGAGTTCCAGAATGTCAGGGTTTCCAAACTCGAGAATCCTTGCGTGTCTGAACTCGAGATTCACTCAATATCCACATTCCAGGACTCTGGATGTCTGAAATATAGAAGCACCAAATGTCTGCATTCTAGAATCGGAATGTGGCGGAATTCTAGAATGCACAGCACGGCAGAATTCTAAAGTCCTAAAATGCCTGCTATTCGGGAGTAAAGGTGTCTGACATCCAGAATGTTACTAGGTCAGCATTCTACCGTTCTGAGAGATTCTGGGTTCTAGAATCAATGGACGGCAGAGTTCTGGAATGTCAGGGTGTCCAAACTCTAGACTCCTTCCGTGTCTGAACTCGTGAGTCATTCAATGTCCACATTCCGGATCACAGGGTGACTGAATTCCAGAAGAACCAAATGTCTGCATTCTAGAATCGGAATGTGGCGGAATTCTAGAATGCACAGCACGGCGGAACTTTAGAGTCCTAAAATGCCTGCTATCCAGAAGTCAAGATGTGTGACATCCAGAATGTTACTAGGTCAGCATTCTAACGTTCTGAGAGATTCTCGGTTCTAGAATAAATGGATGGCAGAGTTCTGGAATGTCAGGGTGTTCAAACTCAAGAATACTTGCCTGTCTGAACTCGAGAGTCATTCAATGTCTACATTCCGGATCACAGGGTGTCTGAATTCCAGAAGCACCAAATGTCTGCATTCTAGAATCGGAATGTGGCGGAATTCTAGAATGCACAGCACGGCGGAATTCGAAAGTCCTAAAATGCCTGCTATCCGGAAGTTAAGGTGTCTGACATCCAGAATGCTACCACGTCAGAATTATACCATTCTGAAAGATTCTGGGATCTAGAATCAATGGACGGCTGAGTTCCAGAATGCAAGGGTGGCAAAACTCTAGAATACTGGCGTGTCTGATCTCGAGAGTCATTCAATGTCCACATTCCAGAACTCTGGATATCTGAAATATAGAACCACCAAATGTCTGCATTCTAGAATTGGAATGTGGCGGAATTCTAGAATGCACAGCACTATAGAATTCTAAAGTCCTAAAATGCCTGCTATCCGGAAGTTAAGGTGTCTGACATCAAGAATGCTACCAAGTCAGAATTATACCATTCTGAAAGATTCTGGGATCCAGAATCAATGGACGGCTGAGTTCCAGAATGTCAGGGTGTCCAAACTCTAGAATCCTTGCGTGTCTGAACTCGAGAGTCATTCAATGTCCACATTCCAGAACTCTGTATGTCTGAATTATAGAAGCAACAAATGTCTGCATTCTAGAATCGGAATGTGGCGGAATTCTAGAATTCACAGCACGGCGGAATTTGAAAGTCCTAAAATGCCTGCTATCTGGAAGTTAAGGTGTCTGACATCAAGAATGCTACCAAGTCAGAATTATACCATTCTGATAGATTCTGGGATCTAGAATCAATGGACGGCTGAGTTCCAGAATGTCAGGGTGGCAAAACTCTAGAATCCTTGCGTGTCTGAACTCGAGAGTCATTCAATGTCCACATTCCAGAACTCTGGATGTCTGAAATATAGAAGCACCAAATGTCTGCATTCTAGAATCGGAATGTGGCGGAATTCTAGAATGCACAGCACGGAGGAATTCTAAAGTCCTAAAATGCCTACTAGCCGAAAGTTAAGGTGTCTGATGACCAGAATGTTACTAGGCCAGCATTCTACCGTTCTGAGAGATTCTGGGTTCTAGAATAAATGAATTGCAGAGTTCTGGAATGTCAGGGTGTTCAAACTCAAGAATACTTGCGTGTCTGAACTCGAGAGTCATTCAATGTCCACATTCCGCATCACAGGGTGTCTGAAATCCAGAAGCACCAAATGTCTGCATTCTAGAATCGGAATGTGGCGGAATTCTAGAATGCACAGCACGGCGGAATTCTAAAGTCCTAAAATGCCTGCTATCCGGAAGTTAAGGTGTCTGACATCCAGAATGCTACCACGTCAGAATTATACAATTCTGAAAGATTCTGGGATCTAGAATCAATGGACGGCTGAGTTCCAGAATGTCAGGGTGGCAAAACTCTAGAATCCTGGCGTGTCTGAACTCGAGAGTCATTCAATGTCCACATTCCAGAACTCTGGATGTCTGAATTATGGAAGCACCAAATGTCTGCATTCTAGATTCGGAATGTGGCGGAATTCTAGAATGCACAGCACGGCGGAATTCTAAAGTCCTAAAATGCCTGCTATCCGGAAGTTAAGGTGTCTGACATCCAGAATGCTACCACGTCAGAATTACACCATTCTGAAAGATTGTGGGATCTAGAATCAATGGACGGCTGAGTTCCAGAATGCAAGGGTGGCAAAACTCTAGAATCCTTGCGTGTCTGAACTCGAGAGTCATTCAATGTCCACATTCCAGAACTCTGGATGTCTGAAATATAGAAGCAACAAATGTCTGCATTCTAGAATCAGAATGTGGCGGAATTCTAGAATGCACAGCACGGCGGAACTTTAAAGTCCTAAAATGCCTGCTATCCAGAAGTCAAGATATCTGACATCCAGAATGTTACTAGGTCAGCATTCTACCGTTCTGAGAGATTCTGGGTTCTAGAATCAATGGACGGCAGAGTTCTGGAATGTCAGGGTGTCCAATCTCTAGAATCCTTCCGTGTCTGAACTCGTGAGTCATTCAATGTCCACATTCCGGATCACAGGGTGTCTGAATTCCAGAAGCACCAAATGTCTGCATTCCAGAATCGGAATGTGGCGGAATTCTAGAATGCACAGCACGGCGGAATTCTAAGGTCCTAAAATGCCTGCTATCCGGAAGTTAAGGTGTCTGAAATCCAGAATGCTACCAAGTCAGAATTATACAATTCTGAAAGATTCTGGGATCTAGAATCAATGGACGGGTGAGTTCCAGAATGTCAGCGTGGCAAAACTCTAGAATCCTTGCATGTCTGAACTCGAGAGTCATTCAATGTCCACATTCCACAACTCTGGATGTCTGAATTATAGAAGCACCAAATGTCTGCATTCTAGAATCGGAATGTGGCGGAATTCTAGAATGCACAGCACGGCGGAATTCTAAAGTCCTAAAATGCCTGCTATCCGGAAGTTAAGGTGTCTGACATCTAGAATGTTTCTAGGTCAGCATTCTACCGTTCTGAGAGATTCTCGGTTCTAGAATCAATGGACGCAGAGATATGGCATGTCAGGGTGTCCAAACTCTAGAATCCTTGCGTGTCTGAACTCGAGAGTCATTCAATGTCCACATTCCGGATCACAGGGTGTCTGAATTCCAGAAGCACCAAATGTCTGCATTCTAGAATCGGAATGTGGCGGAATTCTAGAATGCACAGCACGGCGGAATTCTAAAGTCCTAAAATGCCTACTAGCCGAAAGTTAAGGTGTCTGATGACCAGAATGTTACTAGGTCAGCATTCTAACCTTCTGAGAGATTCTGGGTTCTAGAATCAATGGACGGCAGAGTTCTGGAATGTCAGGGTGTCCAAACTCTAGAATCCTTGAGAGTTTGAATTCGAGAGTCATTCAATTTCCATATTCCGGGTCACAGGGTGACTGATTTCCAGAAGCACCAAATGTCTGCATTCTAGAATCGGAATGTGGCGGAATTCTAGAATACACAGCACGGCAGAATTCGAAAGTCCTAAAATGCCTGCTATCCGGAAGTTAAGGTGTCTGACATCAAGAATGCTACCAAGTCAGAATTATACCATTCTGAAAGATTCTGGGATCTAGAATCAATGGACGGCTGAGTTCCAGAATGTCAGGGTTTCCAAACTCTAGAATCCTTGCGTGTCTGAACTCGAGAGTCATTCAATGTCCACATTCCAGAACTCTGGATGTCTGAATTATAGAAGCACCAAATGTCTGCATTCTAGAATCGGAATGTGGCGGAATTCTAGAATGCACAGCACGGTGGAATTCTAAAGTCCTAAAATGCCTACTAGCCGAAAGTTAAGGTGTCTGATGACCAGAATGTTACTAGGTCAGCATTCTACCATTCTGTGAGATTCTGGTTTCTAGAATAAATGGATGGCAGAGTTCTGGAATGTCAGGGTGTTCAAACTCAAGAATACTTGCGTGTCTGAACTCGAGAGTCATTCAATGTCCACATTACGGACCACAGGGTGTCTGAATTCCAGAAGCACCAAATGTCTGCATTCCAGAATCGGAATGTGGCGGAATTCTAGAAGGCACAGCACGGCGGAATTCGAAAGTCCTAAAATGCCTGCTATCCGGAAGTTAAGGTGTCTGACATCCAGAATGCTACCACGTCAGAATTATACCATTCTGAAAGATTCTGGGATCTAGAATCAATGGACGGCTGAGTTCCAGAATGTCAGGGTGGCAAAACTCTAGAATCCTGGCGTGTCTGAACTAGAGAGCCATTCAATGTCCACTTTCCAGAACTCTGGATGTCTGAATTATAGAAGCACCAAATGTCTGCATTCTAGAATCGGAATGTGGCGGAATTCTAGAATGCACAGCACGGCGGAATTCTAAAATCCTAAAATGCCTGCTATCCGGAAGTTAAGGTGTCTGACATCAAGAATGCTACCAAGTCAGAATTATACCATTCTGAAAGATTCTGGGATCTAGACTCAATGGACGACTGAGTTCCAGAATGTCAGGGTGGCAAAACTCTAGAATCCTTGCGGGTCTGAACTCGAGAGTCATTCAATGTCCACATTACAGAACTCTGGGTGTTTGAATTACAGAAGCACCAAATGTCTGCATTCTAGAATCGGAATGTGGCGGAATTCTAGAATGCACAGCACGGTGGAATTCTAAAGTCCTAAAATGCCTGCTATCCGGAAGTTAAGGTGTCTGACATCAAGAATGCTACCAAGTCAGAATTATAACATTCTGAAAGATTCTGGGATCTAGAATCAATGGACGGCTGAGTTCCAGAATGTCAGCGTGGCAAAACTCTAGAATCCTTGCATGTCTGAAATCGAGAGTCATTCAATGTCCACATTCCACAACTCTGGATGTCTGAATTATAGAAGCACCAAATGTCTGCATTCTAGAATCGGAATGTGGCGGAATTCTAGAATGCACAGCACGGCAGAATTCTAAAGTCCTAAAATGCCTGCTATCCGGAAGTTAAGGTGTCTGACATCTAGAATGTTTCTAGGTCAGCATTCTACCGTTCTGAGAGATTCTCGGTTCTAGAATCAATGGACGCAGAGATATGGCATGTCAGGGTGTCCAAACTCTAGAATCCTTGCGTGTCTGAACTCGAGAGTCATTCAATGTCCACATTCCAGATCACAGGGTGTCTGAATTCCAGAAGCACCAAATGTCTGCATTCTAGAATCGGAATGTGGCGGAATTCTAGAATGCACAGCACGGCGGAATTCTAAAGTCCTAAAATGCCTACTAGCCGAAAGTTAAGGTGTCTGATGACCAGAATGTTACTAGGTCAGCATTCTAACCTTCTGAGAGATTCTGGGTTCTAGAATCAATGGACGGCAGAGTTCTGGAATGTCAGGGTGTCCAAACTCTAGAATCCTTGAGAGTTTGAATTCGAGAGTCATTCAATTTCCATATTCCGGGTCACAGGGTGACTGATTTCCAGAAGCACCAAATGTCTGCATTCTAGAATCGGAATGTGGCGGAATTCTAGAATACACAGCACGGCAGAATTCTAAAGTCCTAAAATGCCTGCTATCCGGAAGTTAAGGTGTCTGACATCAAGAATGTTACTAGGTCAGCATTCTACCATTCTGAGAGATTCTGGGTTCTAGAATCAATGGACGGCAGAGATCTGGCTTGTCAGGGTTTCCAAACTCTAGAATCCTTGCGTGTCTGAACTCGAGAGTCATTCAATGTCCACATTCCGGATCACAGGGTGTCTGAATTCCAGAAGCACCAAATGTCTTCATTCTAGAATCGGAATGTGGTACAATTCTAGAATGCACAGCACGGTGGAATTCTAAAGTCGTAAAATGCCTGCTATCCGGAAGTTAAGGTGTCTGACATCCAGAATGCTACCATATCAGAATTATACCATTCTGAAACATTCTGGGATCTAGAATCAATGGACGGGTGAGTTCCAGAATGTCAGTGTTGCAAAACTCTAGAATCCTTGCGTGTCTGAACTCGAGAGTCATTCAATGTCCACATTCCAGAACTCTGGATGTCTGAATTATAGAAGCACCAAATGTCTGCATTCTAGAATCGGAATGTGGCGGAATTCTAGAATGCACAGCACGGCGGAATTCTAAAGTCCTAAAATGCCTACTAGCCGAAAGTTAAGGTGTCTGATGACCAGTATGTTACTAGGTCAGGATTCTACCGTTCTGAGAGATTCTGGGTTCTAGAATCAATGGATGGCAGAGATCTGGAATGTCAGGGTGTCCAAACTCTAGAATCCTTGCGTGTCTGAACTCGAGAGTCATTCAATGTCCACATTCCGGATCACAGGGTGTCTGAATTCCAGAAGCACCAAATGTCTGCATTCTAGAATCGGAATGTGGTAGAATTCTAGAATGCACAGCACGGCGGAATTCGAAAGTCCTAAAATGCCTGCTATCCGGAAGTTAAGCTTACTGACATCAAGAATGCTACCAAGTCAGAATTATACCATTCTGAAAGATTCTGGGATCTAGAATCAATGGACGGCTGAGTTCCAAAATGCAAGGGTGGCAAAACTCTAGAATCCTTGCGTGTCTGAACTCTAGAGTCATTCAATGTCCACATTCCAGAACTCTGGATGTCTGAAATATAGAAGCACCAAATGTCTGCATTCTAGAATTGGAATGTGGCAGAATTCTAGAATGCACAACACGGCGGAAATCTAAAATCCTAAAATGCCTGCTATCCGGAAGTTAAGGTGTCTTACATCAAGAATGCTACCAAGTCAGAATTATAACATTCTGAAAGATTCTGGGATCTAGAATCAATGGACGGCTGAGTTCCAAAATGTCAGTGTGGCAAAACTCTAGAATCCTTGCGTGTCTGAAGTCGAGAGTCATTCAATGTCCACATTCCAGAACTCTGGATGTCTGAAATATAGAAGCACCAAATGTCTGCATTCTAGAATCGGAATGTGGCGGAATTCTACAATGCACAGCACGGTGGAATTCTAAAGTCCTAAAATGCCTACTAGCGGAAAGTTAAGGTGTCTGATGACCAGAATGTTACTAGGTCAGCATTCTACCGTTCTGAGAGATTCTGGGTTCTAGAATAAATGGATGTCAGAGTTCTGGAATGTCAGGGTGTTCAAACTCAAGAATACTTGCGTGTCTGAACTCGAGAGTCATTCAATGTCCACATTCCGTATCACAGGGTGTCTGAATTCCAGAAGCACCAAATGTCTGCATTCTAGAATCGGAATGTGGCGGAATTCTAGAATGCACAGCACGGCGGAATACTAAAGTCCTAAAATGCCTACTAGCCGAAAGTTAAGGTGTCTGATGACCAGAATGTTACAAGGCCAGCATTCTATCGTTCTGAGAGATTCTGGGTTCTAGAATAAATGAATGGCAGAGTTCTGGAATGTCAGGGTGTTCAAACTCAAGAATACTTGCCTGTCTGAACTCGAGAGTCATTCAATGTCCACATTCCGGATCACAGGTTGTCTGAATTCCAGAAGCACCAAATGTCTGCATTCTAGAATCGGAATGTGGCGGAATTCTAGAATGCACAGCACGGCGGAATTCGAACGTCCTAAAATGCCTGCTATCCGGAAGTTAAGGTGTCTGACATCCAGAATGCTACCACGTCAGAATTATACCATTCTGAAAGATTCTGGGATCTAGAGTCAATGGACGGCTGAGTTCCAGAATGTCAGGGTGGCAAAACTCTAGAATCCTGGCGTGTCTGAACTCGAGAGTCATTCAATGTCCACATTCCAGAACTCTGGATGTCTGAATTATGGAAGCACCAAATGTCTGCATTCTAGAATCGGAATGTGGCGGAATTCTAGAATGCACAGCACGGCGGTATTCTAAAGTCCTAAAATGCCTGCTATCCGGAAGTTAAGGTGTCTGACATCCAGAATGCTACCACGTCAGAATTATACCATTCTGAAAGATTCTGGGATCTAGAATCAATGGACGGCTGAGTTCCAGAATGCAAGGGTTGCAAAACTGTAGAATACTTGCGTGTCTGAACTCGAGAGTCATTCAATGTCCACATTCCAGAACTCTGGATGTCTGAAATATAGAAGCAACAAATGTCTGCATTCTAGAATCAGAATGTGGCGGAATTCTAGAATGCACAGCACGGCGGAACTTTAAAGTCCTAAAATGCCTGCTATCCAGAAGTCAAGATGTCTGACATCCAGAATGTTACTAGGTCAGCATTCTACCGTTCTGAGAGATTCTGGGTTCTAGAATAAATGGATGGCAGAGTTCTGGAATGTCAGGGTGTTCAAACTCAAGAATATTACCTGTCTGAACTCGAGCGTCATTCAATGTCCACATTCCGGATCACAGGTTGTCTGAATTCCAGAAGCACCAAATGTCTGCATTCTAGAATCGGAATGTGGCGGAATTCTAGAATGCACAGCACGGCGGAATTCGAAAGTCCTAAAATGCCTGCTATCCGGAAGTTAAGTTGTCTGAAATCAAGAATGCTACCAAGTCAGAATTATACCATTCTGAAAGATTCTGGGATCTAGAATCAATGGACGGCTGAGTTCCAGAACGCAAGGGTGTCAAAACTCTAGAATACTTGCGTGTCTGAACTCGAGAGTCATTAAATGTCCACATTCCAGAACTCTGGATGTCTGAATTATAGAAGCACCAAATGTCTGCATTCTAGAATCGGAATGTGGCGGAATTCTAGAATGCACAGCACGGCGGAATTCGGAAGTCCTAAAATGCCTGCTATCCCGGAGGTAAGGTGTCTGACATCCAGAATGTTACTAGGTCAGCATTCTACCGTTCTGAGAGATTCTGGGTTCTAGAATCAATGGACGGCAGAGATCTGGCATGTCAGGGTGTCCAAACTCTAGAATCCTTGCGTGTCTGAACTCGAGAGTCATTCAATTTCCATATTCCGGATCACAGGGTGTCTGAATTCCAGAAGCACCAAATGTCGGCATTCTAGAATCAGAATGTGGTAGAATTCTAGAATGCACAGCATGGCGGAATTCTAAAGTCCTAAAATGCCTGCTATCCGGAAGTTAAGGTGTCTGACATCCAGAACGGTACTACATCAGAATTATACCATTCTGAAACATTCTGGGATCTAGAATCAATGGACGGCTGAGTTCCAGAATGCAAGGGTGGCAAAACTCTAGAATCCTTGCGTGTCTGAACTCGAGAGTCATTCAATGTCCACATTCCAGAACTCTGGATGTCTGAATTATAGAAGCACCAAATGTCTGCATTGTAGAATCGTAATGTGGCGGAATTCTAGAATGCACAGCACGGCGGAATTCGAAAGTCCTAAAATGCCAGCTATCCGGAAGTTAAGGTGTCTGACATCAAGAATGCTACCAAGTCAGAATTATACCATTCTGAAAGATTCTGGGATCTAGAATCAATGGACGGCTGAGTTTCAGAATGTCAGGGTGGCAAAACTCTAGAATTCTTGCGGGTCTGAACTCGAGAGTCATTCAATGTCCACATTCCAGAACTCTGGATCTCTGAATTATAGAAGCACCAAATGTCTGCACTCTATAATCGGAATGTGGCGGAATTCTAGAATGCACATCACGGCGGAATTCCAAAGTCCTAAAATACCTGCTATCCGGAAGTTAAGGTGTCTGACATTAAGAATGCTACCAAGTCAGAATTATACCATTCTGAAAGATTCTGGGATCTAGAATCAATGGACGGCTGACTTCCAGAATGTCAGGGTGACAAAACTCTAGAATCCTTGCCTGTCTGAACTCGAGAGTCATTCAATGTCCACATTCCACAACTCTGGATGTCTGAATTATAGAAGCACCAAATGTCTGCATTCTAGAATCGGAATGTGGCGGAATTCTAGAATGCACAGCACGGCGGAATTCTAAAGTCCTAAAATGCCTGCTATCCGGAAGTTAAGGTGTCTGACATCCAGAATGTTTCTAGGTCAGCATTCTACCGTTCTGAGAGATTCTGGGTTCTAGAATCAATGGACGGCAGAGATCTGGCATGTCAGGGTGTCCAAACTCTAGAATCCTTGCGTGTCTGAACTCGAGAGTCATTCAATGTCCACATTCCGGATCACAGGGTGTCTGAATTCCAGAAGCACCAAATGTCTGCATTCTAGAATCGGAATGTTGTAGAATTCAAGAATGCACAGCACGGCGGAATTCTAAAGTCCTAAAATGCCTGCTATCCGGAAGTTAAGGTGTCTGACATCCAGAATTCTACCACGTCAGAATTATACCATTCTGAAAGATTCTGGGATCTAGAATCAATGGACGGCTGAGTTCCAGAATGTCAGGGTTTCCAAACTCTAGAATCCTTGCGTGTCTCAACTCGAGAGTCACTCAATATCCACATTCCAGGACTCTGGATGTCTGAAATATAGAAGCACCAAATGTCTGCATTCTAGAATCGGAATGTGGCGGAATTCTAGAATGCACAGCACGGCAGAATTCTAAAGTCCTAAAATGCCTGTTATTCGGAAGTAAAGGTGACTGACATCCAGAATGTTACTAGGTCAGCATTCTACCGTTCTCAGAGATTCTGGGTTCTAGAATCGATGGACGGCAGAGTTCTGGAATGTCAGGGTGTCCAAACTCAAGAATCCTTCCGTGTCTGAACTCGAGAGTCATTCAATGTCCACATTCCGGATCACAGGGTGTCTGAATTCCAGAAGCACCAAATGTCTGCATTCTAGAATCGGAATGTGGTGGAATTCTAGAATGCACAGCACGGCGGAATTCTAAAGTCCTAAAATACCTGCTATCCGGAAGTTAAGGTGTCTGACATCCAGAATGTTACTAGGTCAGCATTCTACCGTTCTGAGAGATTCTGGGTTCTAGAATCAATGGACGGCAGAGATCTGGCATGTCAGGGTGTCCAAACTCTAGAATACTTGCGTCTCTGAACACGAGAGTCATTCAATGTCCACATTCCGGATCACAGGGTTTCTGAATTCCAGAAGCACCAAATGTCTGCATTCTAGAATCGGAATGTGGTAGAATTCTAGAATGCATAGCACGGCGGAATTCTAAAGTCATAAAATGCCTGCTATCCGGAAGTTAAGGTGTCTGACATCCAGAATGGTACCACATCAGAATTATACCATTCTGAAACATTCTGGGATCTAGAATCAATGGACGGCTGAGTTCCAGAATGCAAGGCTGGCAAAACTCTAGAATCCTTGCGTGTCTGACCTCGAGAGTCATTCAATGTCCACATTCCAGAACTCTGGATGTCTGAATTATAGAAGCACCAAATGTCTGCATTCTAGAATCGGAATGTGGCGGAATTCTAGAATGCACAGCACGGCAGAATTCTAAAGTCCTAAAATGCATGCTATCCGGAAGTTAAGGTGTCTGACATCCAGAATGCCACCACGTCAGCATTATACCATTCTGAAAGATTCTGGGATCTAGAATCAATGGACGGCTGAGTTCCAGAATGTCAGGGTTTCCAAACTCTAGAATCCTTGCGTGTCTGAACTCGAGAGTCATTCAATAACCACATTCCAGGACTCTGGATGTCTGAAATATTGAAGCACCAAATGTCTGCATTCTAGAATCGGAATGTGGTGGAATTATAGAATGCACAGCACGACAGAATTCTAAAGTCCTATAATGCCTGCTATTCGGAAGTTAAGGTGTCTGACATCCAGAATGTTACTAGGTCAGCATTCTACCATTCTGAGAGATTCTGGGTTCTAGAATCAATGGACGGCAGAGTTCTGGAATGTCAGGGTGTCCAAACTCTAGATTCCTTCCGTGTCTGAACTCGTGAGTCATTCAATGTCCACATTCCGGATCAAAGGTGTCAGAATTCCAGAAGCACCAAATGTCTGCATTCTAGAATCGGAATGTGGTAGAATTCTAGAATGCACAACACGGTGGAATTCTAAAGTCATAAAATGCCTGCTATCCAGAAGTTAAGGTGTCTGATATCCAGAATGGTACCACATCAGAATTATACCATTCTGAAACATTCTGGGATCTAGAATCAATGGACGGGTGAGTTCAAGAATGTCAGGGTGGCAAAACTCTAGAATCCTGGCATGTCTGAACTCGAGGGTTATTCAATGTCCACATTCCAGAACTATGGATGTCTGAATTATAGAAGCACCAAATGTCTGCATTCTATAATCGGAATGTGGAGGAATTCTAGAATGCACAGGACGGCGGAATTCTAAAGTCCTAAAATGCCTACTAGCCGAAAGTTAAGATGTCTGATGACCAGAATGTTACTAGGTCAGCATTCTACCGTTCTGAGAGATTCTGGGTTCTAGAATCAATGGACGGCAGAGTTCTGGAAAGTCAGGGTGTCCAAACTCTAGAATCCTTGAGTGTTTGAACTCGAGAGTCATTCAATGTCCACATTCCGGGTCACAGGATGACTGAATTCCAGAAGCACCAAATGTCTGCATTCTAGAATCGGAATGTGGCGGAATTCTAGAATTCACAGCACGGCGGAATTCTAAAGTCCTAAAATGCCTGCTATCCGGAAGTTAAGGTGTCCGACATACAGAATGCTACCACGTCAGAATTATACCATTCTGAAACATTCTGGGATCTAGAATCAATGGACGGCTGAGTTCCAGAATATCAGGGTGGCAAAACTCTAGAAACCTTGCGTGTCTGAACTCGAGAGTCATTCAATGTCCACATTCCAGTACTCTGGATGTCTGAATTATAGAAGCACCAAATGTCTGCATTCTAGAATCGGAATGTGTCAGAATTCTAGAATGCACAGCACGGCGGAATTCTAAAGTCCTAAAATACCTGCTATCCGGAAGTTAAGGTGTCTGACATCAAGAATGCTACCAAGTCAGAATTATACCATTCTGAAAGATTCTGGGATCTAGAATCAATGGAGGGCTGAGTTCCAGAATGTCAGGATGGCAAAACTCTAGAATCCTTGTGTGTCTGAACTCGAGAGTCATTCAATGTCCACATTCCAGAACTCTGGATGTCTGAATTATCGAAGTACCAAATGTCTGCATTCTAGAATCGGAATGTGGCGGAATTCTAGAATGCACAGCTCGGCGGAATTCTAAAGTCCTAAAATGCCTGCTATCCGGAAGTTAAGGTGTCTGACATCAAGAATGCTACCAAGTCAGTATTATACCATTCTGAAAGATTATGGGATCTAGAATCAATGGACGGCTGATTTCCAGAATGTCAGGGTGGCAAAACTCTAGAATCCTTGCGTGTCTGAACTCGAGAGTCATTCAATGTCCACATTCCGGATCACAGGGTGTCAGAATTCCAGAAGCACCAAATGTCTGCATTCTAGAATCGGAATGTGTCAGAATTCTAGAATGCACAGCACGGCGGAATTCTAAAGTCCTAAAATGAATGCTATCCGGAAGTTAAGGTGTCTGACATCCAGAATGCTACCACGTCAGAATTATACCATTCTGAAAGATTCTGGGATCTAGAATCAATGGACGGCTGAGTTCCAGAATGTCAGGGTGGCAAAACTCTAGAATCCTTGTGAGTCTGAACTCGAGATTCATTCAATGTCCATATTCGAGAACTCTGGATGTCTGAATTATAGAAGCACCAAATGTCTGCATTCTAGAATCGGAATGTGGTGGAATTCTAGAATGCACAGCACGGCGGAATTCTAAAGTCCTAAAATGCCTGCTATCCGGAAGTTAAGGTGTCTGACATCAATAACGCCACCAAGTCAGAATTATAACATTCTGAAATATTCTGGGATCTAGAATCAATGGATGGCTGAGTTCCAGAATGTCAGGGTGGCAAAACTCTAGAATCCTTGCGTGTCTGAACTCGAGAGTCATTCAATGTCCACATTCCAGAACTCTGGATGTCTGAATTATAGAAGCACCAAATGTCTGCATTCTAGAATCGGAATGTGGCGGAATTCTAGAATGCACAGCACAGCGGAATTCTAAAGTCCTAAAATGCCTACTAGCCGAAAGTTAAGGTGTCTGATGACCAGAATGTTACTAGGTCAGCATTCTACAGTTCTGAGAGATTCTGGGTTCTAGAATCAATGGACGACAGAGTTCTGGAATGTCAGGGTGTCCAAACTCTGGAATCCTTGAGTGTTTGAACTCGAGAGTCATTCAATGTCCACATTCCAGGTCACAGGATGACTGAATTCCAGAAGCACCAAATGTCTGCATTAAAGAATCGGAATGTGGCGGAATTCTAGAATGCACAACACGGCGGAATTCTAAAGTCCTAAAATGCCTGCTATCCGGAATTTAAGGTGTCTGACATCCAGAATGCTACCACGTCAGAATTATACCATTCTGAAACATTCTTGGATCTAGAATCAATGGACGGCTGAGTTCCAGAATGTCAGGGTTTCCAAACTCTAGAATCCTTGCGTGTCTGAACTCGAGAGTCATTCAATGTCCACATTCCAGAACTCTGGATGTCTGAATTATAGAAGCACCAAATGTCTGCATTCTAGAATTGGAATGTGGCAGAATTCTAGAATGCACAGCACGGCGGAATTCGAAAGTCCTAAAACACCTGCTATCCGGAAGTTAAGGTGTCTGACCTCAAGAATGCTACCAAGTCAGAATTATACCATTCTGAAAGATTCTGGGATCTAGAATCAATGGACGGCTGAGTTCCAGAATGTCAGGGTGGCAAAACTCTAGAATCCTTGCGTGTCTGAACTCGAGAGTCATTCAATGTCCACATTCCAGAACTCTGGATGTCTGAATTATAGCAGCACTAAATGTCTGCATTCTAGAATCGGAATGTGGCGGAATTATAGAATGCACAGCACGGCGGAATTCCAAAGTCCTAAAATGCCTACTAGCCGAAAGTTAAGGTGTCTGATGACCAGTATGTTACTAGGTCAGCATTCTGCCGTTCTGAGAGATTCTGGGTTCTAGAATCAATGGACGGCAGAGTTCTGGAATGTCAGGGTGTCCAAACTCTAGAATCCATGAGTGTTTGAACTCGAGAGTCATTCAATTTCCATATTCCGGGTCACAGGGTGACTGAATTCCAGAAGCACCAAATGTCTGCATTCTAGAATCGGAATGTGGCGGGATTCTTGAATGCACAGCACGGCGGAATTCTAAAGTCCTAAAATGCCTGCTATCCGGAAGTTAAGGTGTCTGACATCCAGAATGCTACCACGTCAGAATTATACCATTCTGATAGATTCTGGGATCTAGAATCAATGGACGGCTGAGTTCCAGAATGTCAGGGTGGCAAAACTCTAGAATCCTTGCGTGTCTGAACTCGAGACTCATTCAGTGTCCACATTCCAGAACTCTGGATGTCTGAAATATAGAAGCACCAAATGTCTGCATTCTAGAATCGGAATGTGGCGGAATTCTAGAATGCACAGCACGGCGGGATTCTTAAGTCCTAAAATGCCTGCTATCCGGAAGTTAAGGTGTCTGACATCAAGAATGCTACCAAGTCAGAATTATACCATTCTGAAAGATTCCGGGATCTAGAATCAATGGACGGCTGAGTTCCAGAATGTCAGGGTGGCAAAACTCTAGAATCCTTGCGTGTCTGAACTCGAGAGTCATTCAATGTTCACATTCCAGAACTCTGGATGTCTGAATTATAGAAGCACCAAATGTCTGCATTCTAGAATCGGAATGTGGCGGAATTCTAGAATGCACAGCACGGCGGAATTCTAAAGTCCTAAAATGCCTGCTATCCGGAAGTTAAGGTGTCTGACATCAAGAATGCTACCAAGTCAGAATTATAACATTCTGAAAGATTCTGGGATCTAGAATCAATGGAAGACTGAGTTCCAGAATGTCAGGGTGGCAAAACTCTAGAATCCTTGCGTGTCTGAACTCGAGAGTCATTCAATGTCCACATTCCAGAACTCTGTATGTCTGAATTATAGAAGCACCAAATGTCTGCATTCTAGAATCGGAATGTGGCGGAATTCTAGAATGCACAGCACGGCGGAATTCTAAAGTCCTAAAATGCCTACTAGCCGAAAGTTAAGGTGTCTGATGACCAGAATGTTACTAGGTCAGCATTCTACCGTTCTGAGAGATTCTGGGTTCTAGAATAAATGGATGTCAGAGTTCTGGAATGTCAGGTTGTTCAAACTCAAGAATACTTGCGTGTCTGAACTCGAGAGTCATTCAATGACCACATTCCGTATCACAGGGTGTCTGAATTCCAGAAGCACCAAATGTCTGCATTCTAGAATTGGAATGTGGCGGAATTCTAGAATGCACAGCACGGCGGAATTCGAAAGTCCTAAAATGCCTGCTATCAGAAAGTTAAGGTGTCTGACATCCAGAATGCTACCACGTCAGAATTATACCATTCTGAAAGATTCTGGGATCTAGAATCAATGGACGGCTGAGTTCCAGAATGTCAGGGTGGCAAAGCTCTAGAATCCTTGCGTGTCTGAACTCGAGATTCATTCAGTGTACACATTCCAGAACTCTGGATGTCTGAATTGTAGAAGCACCAAATGTCTGCATTCTAGAATCGGAATGTGGCGGAATTCTAGAATGCACAACACGGCGGAATTCTAAAATCCTAAAATGCCTGCTATCCGGAAGTTAAGGTGTCTGACATCGAGAATGCTACCAAGTCAGAATTATAACATTCTGAAAGATTCTGGGATCTAGAATCAATGGACGGCTGAGTTCCAGAATGTCAGGGTGGCAAAACTCTAGAATCCTTGCGTGTCTGAACTCGAGAGTCATTCAATGTCCACATTCCAGAACTCTGGATGTCTGAATTATAGAAGCACCAAATGTCTGCATTCTAGAATCGGAATGTGGTGGAATTCAAGAATGCACAGCACGGCGGAATTCTAAAGTCCTAAAATGCCTGCTATCCGGAAGTTAAGGTGTCTGACATCCAAAATGCTACCACGTCAGAATTATACCATTCTGAAAGATTCTGGGATCTAGAATCAATGGACGGCTGAGTTCCAGAATGCAATGTTGGGAAAACTCTAGAATCCTTGTGTGTCTGAACTCGAGAGTCATTCAATGTCCACATTCCAGAACTCTGGGTGTCTGAAATATAGAAGCACCAATTGTCTGCATTCCAGAATCGGAATGTGGCGGAATTCTAGAATGCACAGCACGGCGGAATTTTAAAGTCCTAAAATGCCTGCTATACGGAAGTCAAGGTTTCTGACATCCAGAATGTTGCTAAGTCAGCATTCTACCGGTCTGAGAGATTCTGGGTTCTAGAATCAATGGATGGCAGAGTTCTGGAATGTAAGGGTGTTCGAACTCAAAAATACTTGCGTGTCTGAACTCGAGAGTCATTCAATGTCCACATTCCGCATCGCAGGGTTTCTGAATTCCAGAAGCACCAAATGTCTGCATTCTAGAATCGGAATGTGGCGGAATTATTGAATGCACAGCACGGCGGAATTCTAAAGTCCTAAAATGCCTGCTATCCGGAAGTTAAGGTGTCTGAAATCCAGAATGCTACCACGTCAGAATTATACCATTCTGAAAGATTCTGGGATCTAGAATCAATGGACGGCTGAGTTCCAGAACGCAAGGGTGGCAAAACTCTAGAATCCTTGCGTGTCTGAACTCGAGAGTCATTCAATGTCCACATTCCAGAACTCTGGATGTCTGAAATATAGAAGCACCAAATGTCTGCATTCTAGAATCGGAATGTGGCGGAATTCTAGAATGCACAGCATGGCAGAATTCTGAAGTCCTAAAATGCCTGATATTCGGAAGTTAAGGTGTCTGACAACAAGAATGTTACTAGGTCAGCATTCTACCGTTCTGAGAGATTCTGGGTTCCAGAATCAATGGACGGCAGAGTTCTGGAATGTCAGGGTGTCCAATCTCTAGAATCCTTACGTGTCTGAACTCGTGAGTCATTCAATGTCCACATTCCGGATCACAGGGTGTCTGAATTCCAGAAACAACAAATGTCTGCATTCTACAATCGGAATGTGGCGAAATTCTAGAATGCACTGCACTGCGGAATTCTAAAGTCCTAAAATGCCTGCTATCCGGAAGTTAAGGTGTCTGACATCCAGAATGCTACCAAGTCAGAATTATACCATTCTGAAAGATTCTGGGATCTAGAATCAATGGACGGGTGAGTTCCAGAATGTCAGGGTGGCAAAACTCTAGAATCCTTGCGTGTCTGAACTCGAGAGTCATTCAATGTCCACATTCCAGAACTCTGGATGTCTGAATTATAGAAGCACCAAATGTCTGCATTCTAGAATCGGAATGTGGCGGAATTCTAGAATGCACAGCACGGCGGAATTCTAAAGTCCTAAAATGCCTACTAGCCGAAAGTTAAGGTGTCTGATGACCAGAATGTTACTAGGTCAGCATTCTAACCTTCTGAGAGATTCTGGGTTCTAGAATCAATGGACGGCAGAGTTCTGGAATGTCAGGGTGTCCAAACTCTAGAATCCTTGAGAGTTTGAATTCGAGAGTCATTCAGTTTCCATATTCCGGGTCACAGGGTGACTGATTTCCAGAAGCACCAAATGTCTGCATTCTAGAATCGGAATGTGGCGGAATTCTAGAATGCACAGCACGGCAGAATTCTAAAGTCCTAAAATGCCTGCTATCCGGAAGTTAAGTTGTCTGACATCAGGAATGTTACTAGGTCAGCATTCTACCGTTCTGAGAGATTCTGGGTTCTAGAATCAATGGACGGCAGAGATCTGGCATGTCAGGGTGTCCAAACTCTAGAATCCTTGCGTGTCTGAACTCGAGAGTCATTCAATGTCCACATTCCGGATCACAGGGTGTCTGAATTCCAGAAGCACCAAATGTCTTCATTCTAGAATCGGAATGTGGTACAATTCTAGAATCCACAGCACGGTGGAATTCTAAAGTCGTAAAATGCCTGCTATCCGGAAGTTAAGGTGTCTGACATCAAGAATGCTACCACATCAGAATTATACCATTCTGAAACATTCTGGGATGTAGAATCAATGGACGGGTGAGTTCCAGAATGTCAGGGTTGCAAAACTCTAGAATCCTTGCGTGTCTGAACTCGAGAGTCATTCAATGTCCACATTCCGGATCACAGGGTGTCTGAATTCCAGAAGCACCAAATGTCTGCATTCTAGAATCGGAATGTGGTAGAATTCTAGAATGCACAGCACGGCGGAATTCGAAAGTCCTAAAATGCCTGCTATCCGGAAGTTAAGCTTACTGACATCAAGAATGCTACCAAGTCAGAATTACACCATTCTGAAAGATTCTGGGATCTAGCATCAATGGACGGTTGAGTTCCAGAATGCAAGGGTGGCAAAACTCTAGAATCCTTGCGTGTCTGAACTCTAGAGTCATTCAATGTCCACATTCCAGAACTCTGGATGTCTGAATTATAGAAGCACCAAATGTCTGCATTCTAGAATCGGTATGTGGCGGAATTCTAGAATGCACAGCACGGCGGAATTCTAAAGTCCTAAAATGCCTGCTATCCGGAAGTTAAGGTGTCACACATCAAGAATGCTACCAAGTCAGAATTATACCATTCTGAAAGATTCTGGGATCTAGAATCAATGGACGGCTGAGTTCCAGAATGTCAGGGTTTCCAAACTCTAGAATCCTTGCGTGTCTGAACTCGAGAGTCATTCAATGTCCACATTCCAGAACTCTGGATGTCTGAATTATAGAAGCACCAAATGTCTGCATTCTAGAATCGGAATGTGGCGGAATTCTAGAATGCACAGCACGGCGGAATTCTAAAGTCCTAAAATGCCTACTAGCTGAAAGTTAAAGTGTCTGATGACCAGAATGTTACTAGGTCAGCATTCTACCGTTCTGAGAGATTCTGGTTTCTAGAATAAATGGATGGCAGAGTTCTGGAATGTCAGGTTGTTCAAACTCAAGAATACTTGCGTGTCTGAACTCGAGAGTCATTCAATGTCCACATTCCGGACCACAGGGTGTCTGAATTCCAGAAGCACCAAATGTCTGCATTCCAGAATCGGAATGTGGGGGAATTCTAGAATGCACAGCACGGCGGAATTCGAAAGTCCTTAAATGCCTGCTATCCGGAAGTTAAGGTGTCTGACATCCAGAATGCTACCACGTCAGAATTATACCATTCTGAAAGATTCTGGGATCTAGAATCAATGGACGGCTGAGTTCCAGAATGTCAGGGTGGCAAAACTCTAGAATCCTGGTGTGTCTGAACTAGAGAGCCATTCAATGTCCACATTCCAGAACTCTGGATGTCTGAATTATAGAAGCACCAAATGTCTGCATTCTAGGATCGGAATGTGGCGGAATTCTAGAATGCACAGCACGGCGGAATTCTAAAATCCTAAAATGCCTGCTATCCGGAAGTTAAGGTGTCTGACATCAAGAATGCTACCAAGTCAGAATTATACCATTCTGAAAGATTCTGGGATCTAGAATCAATGGACGACTGAGTTCCAGAATGTCAGGGTGACAAAACTCTAGAATCCTTGCGGGTCTGAACTCGAGAGTCATTCAATGTCCATATTACAGAACTCTGGATGTCTGAATTACAGAAGCACCAAATGTCTGCATTCTAGAATCGGAATGTGGCGGAATTCTAGAATGCACAGCACGGCGGAATTCTAAAGTCCTAAAATGCCTGCTATCCTGAAGTTAAGGTGTCTGACATCTAGAATGTTTCTAGGTCAGCATTCTACCGTTCTGAGAGATTCTCGGATCTAGAATCAATGGACGCAGAGATATGGCATGTCAGGGTGTCCAAACTCTAGAATCCTTGCGTGTCTGAACTCGAGAGTCATTCAATGTCCACATTCCGGATCACAGGGTGTCTGAATTCCAGAAGCACCAAATGTCTGCATTCTAGAATCGGAATGTGTCAGAATTCTAGAATGCACAGCACGGCGGAATTCTAAAGTCCTAAAATGCCTGCTATTCGGAAGTTAAGGTGTCTGACATCCAGAATGTTACTAGGTCAGCATTCTACCGTTCTGAGAGATTCTGGGTTCTAGAATCAATGGACGGCAGAGTTCTGGAATGTCAGGGTGTCCAAACTCTAGAATCTTTCCGTGTCTGAACTCCTGAGTCATTCAATGTCCACATTCCGGATAACAGGGTGTCTGAATTCCAGAAGCACCAAATGTCTGCATTCTAGAATCAGAATGTGGCGGAATTCTAGAATGCACAGCACGGCGGAATTCGAAAGTCCTAAAATGCCTGCTATCGGGAAGTTAAGGTGTCTGACATCCAGAATTCTACCACGTCAGAATTATACCATTCTGAAAGATTCTGGGATCTAGAATCAATGGACGGCTGAGTTCCAGAATGTCAGGGTGGCAAAACTCTAGAATCCTTGCGTGTCTGAACTCGAGAGTCATTCAATGTCCACATTCCAGAACTCTGGATGTCTGAAATATAGAAGCACCAAATGTCTGCATTCTAGAATTGGAATGTGGCGGAATTCTAGAATGCACAACACGGCGGAATTCTAAAATCCTAAAATGCCTGCTATCCGGAAGTTAAGGTGTCTGACATCAAGAATGCTACCAAGTCAGAATTATAACATTCTGAAAGATTCTGGGATCTAGAATCAATGGACGGCTGAGTTCCAAAATGTCACTGTGGCAAAACTCTAGAATCCTTGCGTGTCTGAAGTCGAGAGTCATTCAATGTCCACATTCCAGAACTCTGGATGTCTGAAATATAGAAGCACCAAAAGTCTGCATTCTAGAATCGGAATGTGGCGGAATTCTAGAATGCACAGCACGGTGGAATTCTAAAGTCCTAAAATGCCTACTAGCGGAAAGTTAAGGTGTCTGATGACCAGAATGTTACTAGGTCAGCATTCTACCGTTCTGAGAGATTCTGGGTTCTAGAATAAATGGATGTCAGAGTTTTGGAATGTCAGGGTGTTCAAACTCAAGAATACTTGCGTGTCTGAACTCGAGAGTCATTCAATGTCCACATTCCGTATCACAGGGTGTCTGAATTCCAGAAGCACCAAATGTCTGCATTCTAGAATCGGAATGTGGCGGAATTCTAGAATGCACAGCACGGCGGAATTCTAAAGTCCTAAAATGCCTACTAGCCGAAAGTTAAGGTGTCTGATGACCAGAATGTTACAAGGCCAGCATTCTATCGTTCTGAGAGATTCTGGGTTCTAGAATAAATGAATGGCAGAGTTCTGGAATGTCAGGGTGTTCAAACTCAAGAATACTTGCGTGTCTGAACTCGAGAGTCATTCAATGTCCACATTCCGGATCACAGGGTGTCTGAATTCCAGAAGCACCAAATGTCTGCATTCTAGAATCGGAATGTGTCGGAATTCTAGAATGCACAGCACGGCGGAATTCTAAAGTCCTAAAATGCCTGCTATCCGGAAGTTAAGGTGTCTGACATCCAGAATGCTACCACGTCAGAATTATACCATTCTGAAAGATTCTGGGATCTAGAATCAATGGACGGCTGAGTTCCAGAATGCAAGGGTGTCAAAACTCTAGAATCCTTGCGTGTCTGAACTCGAGAGTCATTCAATGTCCACATTCCAGAACTCTGGATGTCTGAAATATAGAAGCAACAAATGTCTGCATTCTAGAATCAGAATGTGGCGGAATTCTAGAATGCACAGCACGGCGGAACTTTAAAGTCCTAAAATGCCTGCTATCCAGAAGTCAAGATGTCTGACATCCAGAATGTTACTAGGTCAGCATTCTAACGTTCTGAGAGATTCTGGGTTCTAGAATAAATGGATGGCAGAGTTCTGGAATGTCAGGGTGTTCAAACTCAAGAATACTTGCCTGTCTGAACTCGAGAGTCATTCAATGTCCACATTCCGGATCACAGGTTGTCTGAATTCCAGAAGCACCAAATGTCTGCATTCTAGAATCGGAATGTGGCGGAATTCAAGAATGCATAGCACGGCGGAATTCTAAAGTCCTAAAATGCCTGCTATCCGGAAGTTAAGCTTTCTGACATCAAGAATGCTACCAAGTCAGAATTATACCACTCTGAAAGATTCTGGGATCTAGAATCAATGGACGGCTGAGTTCCAGAATGCAAGGGTGGCAAAACTCTAGAATCCTTGCGTGTCTGAACTCGAGAGTCATTCAAAGTCCACATTCCAGAACTCTGGATGTCTGAATTATAGAAGCATCAAATGTCTGCATTCTAGAATCGGAATGTGACGGAATTCTAGAATGCACAGCACGGCGGAATTCTAAAGTCCTAAAATGCCTACTATCCGAAAGTTAAGGTGTCTGATGACCAGAATGTTACTAGGTCAGCATTCTACCGTTCTCAGAGATTCTGGTTTCTAGAATAAATGGATGGCAGAGTTCTGGAATGTCAGGGTGTTCAAACTCAAGAATACTTGCGTGTCTGAACTTGAGAGTCATTCAATGTCCACATTCCGGATCACAGGGTGTCTGAATTCCAGAAGCACCAAATGTCTGCATTCCAGAATCGGAATGTGGCGGAATTCTAGAATGCACAGCACGGCGGAATTCGAAAGTCCTAAAATGCCTGCTATCCGGAAGTTAAGGTGTCTGACATCCATAATGCTACCACGTCAGAATTATACCATTCTGAAAGATTCAGGGATCTAGAATCAATGGACGGCTGAGTTCCAGAATGTCAGGGTGGCAAAACTATAGAATCCTTGCATGTCTGAACTCGAGAGTCATTCAATGTCCACATTCCAGAACTCTGGATGTCTGAATTATAGAAGCACCAAATGTCTGCATTCTAGAATCGGAATGTGGCGGAATTCTAGAATGCACAGCACGGCGGAATTCCAAAGTCCTAAAATGCCTGCTATCCGGAAGTTAAGGTGTCTGACATCAAGAATGCTACCACGTCAGAATTATAGAATTCTGAAACATTCTGGGATCTAGAATCAATGGACGGCTGAGTTCCAGAATGTCATTGTGGCACAACTCTAGAATCCTTGCGTGTCTGAACTCGAGAGTCATTCAAGGTCCACATTCCAGATCTCTGGATGTCTGAAATATAGAAGCACCAAATGTCTGCATTCTAGAATCGGAATGTGGCGGAATTCTAGAATGTACAGCACGGCGGAATTTTAAAGTCCTAAAATGCCTGCTATACGGAAGTCAAGTTGTCTGACATCCAGAATGTTACTAAGTCAGCATTCTACCGTTCTGAGAAATTCTGGGTTCTAGAATCAATGGATGGCAGAATTCTGGAATGTCAGGGTGTTCAAACTCAAGAATACTTGCGTGTCTGAACTCGAGAGTCATTCAATGACCACATTCCGCATCACAGGGTGTCTGAATTCCAGAAGCACCAAATGTCTGCATTCTAGAATCGGAATGTGGCGGAATTCTAGAATGCACAGCACGGCGGAATTCGAAAGTCCTAAAATGCCTGCTATCCGGAAGTTACGGTGTCTGACATCCAGAAGGCTACCACGTCAGAATTATACCACTCTGAAAGATTCTGGGATCTAGAATCAATGGATGGCTGAGTTCCAGAATGCAAGGGTGGCAAAACTCTAGAATCCTTGCATGTCTGAACTCGAGAGTCATTCAATGTCCACATTCCACAACTCTGGATGTCTGAATAATAGAAGCACCAAATGTCTGCATTCTAGAATCGGAATGTGGCGGAATTCTAGAATGCACAGCACGGCAGAATTCTAAAGTCCTAAAATGCCTGCTATCCGGAAGTTAAGGTGTCTGACATCTAGAATGTTTCTAGGTCAGCATTCTACCGTTCTGAGGGATTCTCGGTTCTAGAATCAATGGACGCAGAGATCTGGCATGTCAGGGTGTCCAAACTCTAGAATCCTTGCGTGTCTGAACTCGAGAGTCATTCAATGTCCACATTCCGGATCACAGGGTGTCTGAATTCCAGAAGAACCAAATGTCTGCATTCTAGAATCGGAATGTGGTAGAATTCAAGAATGCACAGCACGGCGGAATTCTAAAGTCCTAAAATGACTGCTATCCGGAAGTTAAGGTGTCTGACATCCAGAATGGTACCACATCAGAATTATACCATTCTGAAAGATTCTGGGATCTAGAATCAATGGACGGCTGAGTTCCAGAATGCAAGGGTGGCAAAACTCTAGAATCCTTGCGTGTCTGAACTCGAGAGTCATTCAATGTCCACATTCCAGAACTCTGGATGTCTGAATTATAGAAGCACCAAATGTCTGCATTCTAGAATCGGAATGTGGCGGAATTCAAGAATGCACAGCACGGCGGAATTCTAAACTCCTAAAATGTCTACTAGCCGAAAGTTAAGGTGTCTGATGGCCAGAATGTTACTAGGTCAGCATTCTACCGTTCTGAGAGATTCTGGGTTCTAGAATCAATGGACGGCAGAGTTCTGGAATGTCAGGTTGTCCAAACTCTAGTATCCTTGAGTGTTTGAACTCGAGAGTCATTCAATTTCCATATTCCGGGTCACAGGGTGACTGAATTCCAGAAGCACCAAATGTCTGCATTCTACAATCGGAATGTGTCGGAATTCTAGAATGCACAGCACGGCGGAATTCTAAAGTCCTAAAATGCCTGCTATCCGGAAGTTAAGGTGTCTGACATCCAGAATGCTACCACGTCAGAATTATACCATTCTGAAAGATTCTGGGATCTAGAATCAATGGAGGGCTGAGTTCCAGAATGCAAGGGTGGCAAAACTCTAGAATCCTTGCGTGTCTGAACTCGAGAGTCATTCAATGTCCACATTCCAGAAGTCTGGATGTCTGAATTATAGAAGCACCAAATGTCTGCATTCTAGAATCGGAATGTGGCGGAATTCTAGAATGCACAGCACGGCGGAATTCTAAAGTCCTAAAATGCCTGCTATCCGGTAGTTAAGGTGTCTGACATCAAGAATGCTACCAAGTCAGAATTATACCATTCTGAAAGATTCTGGGATCTAGAATCAATGGACGGCTGAGTTCCAGAATGTCAGGGTTTCCAAACTCTAGAATCCTTGCGTGTCTGAACTCGAGAGTCATTCAATGTCCACATTCCAGAACTCTGGATGTCTGAATTATAGAAGCACCAAATGTCTGCATTCTAGAATCGGAATGTGGCGGAATTCTAGAATGCACAGCACGGCGGAATTCTAAAGTCCTAAAATGCCTGCTATCCGGAAGTTAAGGTGTCTGACATCTAGAATGTTTCTAGGTCAGCATTCAACCGTTCAGATAGATTCTGGGTTCTAGAATCAATGGACGGCAGAGATCTGGCATGTCAGGGTGTCCAAACTCTAGAATCCTTGCGTGTCTGCACTCGAGAGTCATTCAATGTCCACATTCCGGATCACAGGGTGTCTGAATTCCAGAAGCACCAAATGTCTGCATTCTAGAATCGGAATGTGGTAGAATTCAAGAATGCACAGCACGGCGGAATTCTAAAGTCCTAAAATGCCTGCTATCCGGAAGTTAAGGTGTCTGACATCCAGAACGGTACCACATCAGAATTATACCATTCTGAAAGATTCTGGGATCTAGAATCAATGGACGGCTGAGTTCCAGAATGCAAGGGTGGCAAAACTCTAGAATCCTTGCGTGTCTGAACTCGAGAGTCATTCAATGTCCACATTCCAGAACTCTGGATGTCTGAATTATAGAAGCACCAAATGTCTGCATTGTAGAATCGTAATGTGGCGGAATTCTAGAATGCACAGCACGGCGGAATTCGAAAGTCCTAAAATGCCTGCTATCCGGAAGTTAAGGTGTCTGACATCAAGAATGCTACCAAGTCAGAATTATACCATTCTGAAAGATTCTGGGATCTAGAATCAATGGACGGGTGAGTTCAAGAATGTCAGGGTGGCAAAACTCTAGAATCCTGGCATGTCTGAACTCGAGGGTTATTCAATGTCCACATTCCAGAACTCTGGATGTCTGAATTACAGAAGCACCAAATGTCTGCATTCTAGAATCGGAATGTGGAGGAATTCTAGAATGCACAGGACGGCGGAATTCTAAAGTCCTAAAATGCCTACTAGCCGAAAGTTAAGGTGTCTGATGACCAGAATGTTACTAGGTCAGCATTCTACCGTTCTGAGAGATTCTGGGTTCTAGAATCAATGGACGGCAGAGTTCTGGAAAGTCAGGGTGTCCAAACTCTAGAATCCTTGAGTGTTTGAACTCGAGAGTCATTCAATGTCCACATTCCGGGTCACAGGATGACTGAATTCCAGAAGCACCAAATGTGTGCATTCTAGAATCGGAATGTGGCGGAATTCTAGAATTCACAGCACGGCGGAATTCTAAAGTCCTAAAATGCCTGCTATCCGGAAGTTAAGGTGTCCGACATACAGAATGCTACCACGTCAGAATTATACCATTCTGAAACATTCTGGGATCTAGAATCAATGGACGGCTGAGTTCCAGAATATCAGGGTGGCAAAACTCTAGAAACCTTGCGTGTCTGAACTCGAGAGTCATTCAATGTCCACATTCCAGAACTCTGGATGTCTGAATTATAGAAGCACCAAATGTCTGCATTCTAGAATCGGAATGTGTCAGAATTCTAGAATGCACAGCACGGCGGAATTCTAAAGTCCTAAAATGAATGCTATCCGGAAGTTAAGGTGTCTGACATCAAGAATGCTACCAAGTCAGAATTATACCATTCTGAAAGATTCTGGGATCTAGAATCAATGGACGGCTGAGTTCCAGAATGTCAGGGTGGCAAAACTCTAGAATCCTTGTGAGTCTGAACTCGAGATTCATTCAATGTCCATATTCCAGAACTCTGGATGTCTGAATTATAGAAGCACCAAATGTCTGCATTCTAGAATCGGAATGTGGCGGAATTCTAGAATGCACAACACGGCGGAATTCTAAAGTCCTAAAATGCCTGCTATCCGGAATTTAAGGTGTCTGACATCCAGAATGCTACCACGTCAGAATTATACCATTCTGCAACATTCTTGGATCTAGAATCAATGGACGGCTGAGTTCCAGAATGTCAGGGTTTCCAAACTCTAGAATCCTTGCGTGTCTGAACTCGAGAGTCATTCAATGTCCACATTCCAGAACTCTGGATGTCTGAATTATAGAAGCACCAAATGTCTGCATTCTAGAATCGGAATGTGGCAGAATTGTAGAATGCACAGCACGTCGGAATTCTAAAGTCCTAAAATACCTGCTATCCGGAAGTTAAGGTATCTGACATCAAGAATGCTACCACGTCAGAATTATACCATTCTGAAAGATTCTGGGATCTAGAATCAATGGAGGGCTGAGTTCCAGAATGTCAGGATGGCAAAACTCTAGAATCCTTGTGTGTCTGAACTCGAGAGTCATTCAATGTCCACATTCCAGAACTCTGGATGTCTGAATTATAGAAGCACCAAATGTCTGCATTCTAGAATCGGAATGTGGCGGAATTCTAGAATGCACAGCACGGCGGAATTCTAAAGTCCTAAAATGCCTGCTATCCGGAAGTTAAGGTGTCTGACATCAAGAATGCTACCAAGTCAGTATTATACCATTCTGAAAGATTCTGGGATCTAGAATCAATGGACGGCTGATTTCCAGAATGTCAGGGTGGCAAAACTCTAGAATCCTTGCGTGTCTGAACTCGAGAGTCATTCAATGTCCACATTCCGGATCACAGGGTGTCAGAATTCCAGAAGCACCAAATGTCTGCATTCTAGAATCGGAATGTGTCAGAATTCTAGAATGCACAGCACGGCGGAATTATAAAGTCCTAAAATGAATGCTATCCGGAAGTTAAGGTGTCTGACATCCAGAATGCTACCACGTCAGAATTATACCATTCTGAAAGATTCTGGGATCTAGAATCAATGGACGGCTGAGTTCCAGAATTTCAGGGTGGCAAAACTCTAGAATCCTTGTGAGTCTGAACTCGAGATTCATTCAATGTCCATATTCCAGAACTCTGGATGTCTGAATTATAGAAGCACCAAATGTCTGCATTCTAGAATCGGAATGTGGCGGAATTCTAGAATGCACAGCACGGCGGAATTCTAAAGTCCTAAAATGCCTGCTATCCGGAAGTTAAGGTGTCTGACATCAATAACGCTACCAAGTCAGAATTATAACATTCTGAAATATTCTGGGATCTAGAATCAATGGATGGCTGAGTTCCAGAATGTCAGGGTGGCAAAACTCTAGAATCCTTTCGTGTCTAAACTCGAGAGTCATTCAATGTCCACATTCCAGAACTCTGGATGTCTGAATTATAGAAGCACCAAATATCTGCATGCTAGAATCGGAATGTGGCGGAATTCTAGAATGCACAGCACGGCGGAATTCTAAAGTCCTAAAATGCCTACTAGCCGAAAGTTAAGGTGTCTGATGACCAGAATGTTACTAGGTCAGCATTCTACCGTTCTGAGTGATTCCGGGTTCTAGAATCAATGGACGACAGAGTTCTGGAATGTCAGGGTGTCCAAACTCTGGAATCCTTGAGTGTTTGAACTCGAGAGTCATTCAATGTTCACATTCCAGGTCACAGGATGACTGAATTCCAGAAGCACCAAATGTCTGCATTCTAGAATCGGAATTTGGCGGAATACCAGAATGCACAACACGGCGGAATTCTAAAGTCCTAAAATGCCTGCTATCCGGAATTTAAGGTGTCTGACATCCAGAATGCTACCACGTCAGAATTATACCATTCTGAAACATTCTTGGATCTAGAATCAATGGACGGCTGAGTTCCAGAATGTCAGGGTTTCCAAACTCTAGAATCCTTGCGTGTCTGAACTCGAGAGTCATTCAATGTCCACATTCCAGAACTCTGGATGTCTGAATTATAGAAGCACCAAATGTCTGCATTCTAGAATTGGAATGTGGCAGAATTCTAGAATGCACAGCACAGCGGAATTCTAAAGTCCTAAAACACCTGCTATCCGGAAGTTAAGGTGTCTGACCTCAAGAATGCTACCAAGTCAGAATTATACCATTCTGAAAGATTCTGGTATCTAGAATCAATGGAGGGCTGAGTTCCAGAATGTCAGGGTGGCAAAACTCTAGAATCCTTGTGTGTCTGAACTCGAGAGTCATTCTATGTCCACATTCCAGAACTCTGGATGACTGAATTATAGAAGCACCAAATGTCTGCATTCTAGAATAGGAATGTGGCGGAATTCTAGAATGCACAGCACGGCGGAATTCTAAAGTCCTAAAATGCCTGCTATCCGGAGGTTAAGGTATCCGACATCAAGAATGCTACCAAGTCAGAATTAAACCATTCTGAAAGATTCTGGGATCTAGAATCAATGGACGGCTGAGTTCCAGAATGTCAGGGTGGCAAAACTCTAGAATACTTGCGTGTCTGAACTCGAGAGTCATTCAATGTCCACATTCCAGAACTCTGGATGTCTGAATTATAGCAGCACTAAATGTCTGCATTCTAGAATCGGAATGTGGCGGAATTATAGAATGCACAGCACGGCGGAATTCGAAAGTCCTATAATGCCTACTAGCCGAAAGTTAAGGTGTCTGATGACCAGTATGTTACTAGGTCAGCATTCTACAGTTCTGAGAGATTCTGGGTTCTAGAATCAATGGACGGCAGACATCTGGAATATCAGGGTGTCCAAACTCTAGAATCCTTGCGTGTCTGAACTCGAGAGTCATTCAATGTCCACATTCCGGATCACAGGGTGTCTGAATTCCAGAAGCACCAAATGTCTGCATTCTAGAATCGGAATGTGGTAGAATTCTAGAATGCACAGCACGGCGTAATTCGAAAGTCCTAAAATGCCGGCTATCCGGAAGTTAAGGTGTCTGACATCCAGAATGGTACCACATCAGAATTATACCATTCTGAAACATTCTGCGATCTAGAATCAATGGACGGGTGAGTTCCAGAATGTCAGGGTGGCAAAACTCTAGAATCCTGGCTTGTCTGACCTCGAGAGTCATTCAATGTCCACATTCCAGAACTCTGGATGTCTGAATTATGGAAGCACCAAATGTCTGCATTCTAGAATCGGAATGTGGCGGAATTCTAGAATGCACAGAACGGCGGAATTCTAAAGTCCTAAAATGCCTGCTATCCGGAATTTATGGTGTCTGACATCCAGAATGCTACCACGTCAGAATTATACCATTCTGAAACATTCTGGGATCTAGAATCAATGGACGACTGAGTTCCAGAATGCAAGGGTGGCAAAACTCTAGAATCCTTGCGTGTCTGAACTCGAGAGTCATTCAATGTCCACATTCCAGAACTCTGGATGTCTGAAATATAGAAGCACCAAATGTCTGCATTCTAGAATCAGAATGTGGCGGAATTCTAGAATGCACAGCACGGCGGAATTTTAAAGTCGTAAAATGCCTGCTATCCAGAAGTCAAGGTGTCTGACATCCAGAATGTTACTAGGTACGCATTCTACCGTTCTGAGAGATTCCGGTTTCTAGAATCAATGGATGGCAGAGTTCTGGAATGTCAGGGTGTTCAAACTCAAGTATACTTGCGTGTCTGAACTCGAGAGTCATTCAATGTCCACATTCCGGATCACAGGGTGTCCGAATACCAGAAGCACCAAATGTCTGCATTCTAGAATCGGAATGTGGCGGAATTCTAGAATGCATAGCACGGCGGTATTCGAAAGTCCTAAAATGCCTGCTATTCGGAAGTTAAAGTGTCTGACATCCAGAATGCTACCACGTCAGAATTATACCATTCTGAAAGATTCTGGATCTAGAATCAATGGACGTCCGAGTTCCAGAATGTCCGGGTTTCCAAACTCTAGAATCCTTGCGTGTCTGAACTCGAGAGTCATTCAATATCCACTTTCCAGGACTCTGGATGTCTGAAATATAGAAGCAACAAATGTCTGCATTCTTGAATCGGAATGTGGTGGAATTCTAGAATGCACAGCACGGCAGAATTCTAAAGGCCTAAAATGCCTGCTATTCGGAAGTTAAGGTGTCTGACATCCAGAATGTTACTAGGTAAGAATTCTACCGTTCTGTGAGATTCTGGGTTCTAGAATCAATGGACGGCAGAGTTCTGGAATGTCAGGTTGTCCAAACTCTAGAATCCTTCCGTGTCTGAACTCGTGAGTCATTCAATGTCCACATTCCGGATCACAGGGTGACTGAATTCCAGAAGCACCAAATGTCTTCATTCTAGAATCGGAATGCGGCGGAATTCTAGAATGCACAGCACGGCAGAATTCTAAAGTCCTAAAATGCCTGATATTCGGAAGTTAAGGAGTCTGACATCCAGAATGTTACTAGGTCAGCATTCTACTGTTCTGAGAGATTCTGGGTTCTAGATTCAATGGACGGCAGAGTTCTGGAATGTCAGGGTGTCCAAACTCTAGAATCCTTCCGTGTCTGAACTCGTGAGTCATTCAATGTCCACATTCCAGATCAAAGGGTGTCTGAATTCCAGAAGCACCAAATGTCTGCATTCTAGAATCGGAATGTGGCGGAATTCTAGAATGCACAGCACGGCGGAATTCTAAAGTCCTAAAATGCCTACTAGCCGAAAGTTAAGGTGTCTGATGACCAGAATGTTACTAGGTCAGCATTCTGCCGTTCTGAGAGATTCTGGGTTCTAGAATCAATGGACGGCAGAGTTCTGGAATGTCAGGGTGTCCAAACTCTAGAATCCATGAGTGTTTGAACTCGAGAGTCATTCAATTTCCATATTCCGGGTCACAGGGTGACTGAATTCCAGAAGCACCAAATGTCTGCATTCTAGAATCGGAATGTGGCGGGATTCTTGAATGCACAGCACGGCGGAATTCGAAAGTCCTAAAATGCCTGCTATCCGGAAGTTAAGGTGTCTGACATCCAGAATGCTACCACGTCAGAATTACACCATTCTGATAGATTCTGGGATCTAGAATCAATGGACGGCTGAGTTCCAGAATGTCAGGGTGGCAAAACTCTAGAATCCTTGCGTGTCTGAACTCGAGACTCATTCAGTGTCCACATTCCAGAACTCTGGATGTCTGAAATATAGAAGCACCAAATGTCTGCATTCTAGAATCGGAATGTGGCGGAATTCTAGAATGCACAGCACGGCGGGATTCTAAAGTCCTAAAATGCCTGCTATCCGGAAGTTAAGGTGTCTGACATCAAGAATGCTACCAAGTCAGAATTATACCATTCTGAAAGATTCCGGGATCTAGAATCAATGGACGGCTGAGTTCCAGATTGTCAGGGTGCCAAAACTCTAGAATCCTTGCGTGTCTGAACTCGAGAGTCATTCAATGTCCACATTCCAGAACTCTGGATGTCTGAATTATAGAAGCACCAAATGTCTGCATTCTAGAATCGGAATGTGGCGGAATTCTAGAATGCACAGCACGGCGGAATTCTAAAGTCCTAAAATGCCTGCTATCCGGAAGTTAAGGTGTCTGACATCAAGAATGCTACCAAGTCAGAATTATAACATTCTGAAAGATTCTGGGATCTAGAATCAATGGAAGGCTGAGTTCCAGAATGTCAGGGTGGCAAAACTCTAGAATCCTTGCGTGTCTGAACTCGAGAGTCATTCAATGTCCACATTCCAGAAATCTGTATGTCTGAATTATAGAAGCACCAAATGTCTGCATTCTAGAATCGGAATGTGGCGGAATTCTAGTATGCACAGCACGGCGGAATTCTAAAGTCCTAAAATGCCTACTAGCCGATAGTTAAGGTGTCTGATGACCAGAATGTTACTAGGTCAGCATTCTACCGTTCTGAGAGATTCTGGGTTCTAGAATAAATGGATGTCAGAGTTCTGGAATGTCAGGTTGTTCAAACTCAAGAATACTTGCGTGTCTGAACTCGAGAGTCATTCAATGACCTCATTCCGTATCACAGGGTGTCTGAATTCCAGAAGCACCAAATGTCTGCATTCTAGAATCGGAATGTGGCGGAATTCTAGAATGCACAGCACAGCGGAATTCGAAAGTCCTAAAATGCCTGCTATCCGGAAGTTAAGGTGTCTGACATCCAGAATGCTACCACGTCAGAATTATACCATTCTGAAAGATTCTGGGATCTAGAATCAATGGACGGCTGAGTTCCAGAATGTCAGGGTGGCAAAACTCTAGAATCCTTGCGTGTCTGAACTCGAGATTCATTCAGTGTCCACATTCCAGAACTCTGGATGTCTGAATTGTAGAAGCACCAAATGTCTGCATTCTAGAATCGGAATGTGGCGGAATTCTAGAATGCACAGCACGGCGGAATTCTAAAATCCTAAAATGCCTGCTATCCGGAAGTTAAGGTGTCTGACATCGAGAATGCTACCAAGTCAGAATTATACCATTCTGAAAGATTCTGGGATCTAGAATCAATGGACGGCTGAGTTCCAGAATGTCAGGGTGGCAAAACTCTAGAATCCTTGCGTGTCTGAACTCGAGAGTCATTCAATGTCCACATGCCAGAACTCTGGATGTCTGAATTATAGAAGCACCAAATGTCTGCATTCTAGAATCGGAATGTGGTGGAATTCAAGAATGCACAGCACGGCGGAATTCTAAAGTCCTAAAATGCCTGCTATCCGGAAGTTAAGGTTTCTGACATCAAGAATGCTACCAAGTCAGAATTATACCATTCTGAAAGATTCTGGGATCTAGAATCAATGGACGGCTGAGTTCCAGAATGCAAGGTTGGCAAAACTCTAGAATCATTGCGTGTCTGAACTCGAGAGTCATTCAATGTCCACATTCCAGAACTCTGGATGTCTGAATTATAGAAGCACCAAATGTCTGCATTCTAGAATCGGAATGTGGCGGAATTCTAGAATGCACAGCACGGCGGAATTCTAAAGTTCTAAAATGCCTGCTATCCGGAAGTTAAGGTGTCTGACATCCAGAATGTTTCTAGGTCAGCATTCTACCGTTCAGAGGGATTCTGGGTTCTAGAATCAATGGACGGCAGAGATCTGGCATGTCAGGGTGTCCAAACTCTAGAATCCTTGCGTGTCTGAACTCGAGAGTCATTCAATGTCCACATTCCAGATCACAGGGTGTCTGAATTCCAGAAGCACCAAATGTCTGCATTCTAGAATCGGAATGTCGTAGAATTCAAGAATGCACAGCACGGCGGAATTCTAAAGTCCTAAAATGCCTGCTATCCGGAAGTTAAGGTGTCTGACATCCAGAATGGTACCACATCAGAATTATACCATTCTGAAAGATTCTGGGATCTAGAATCAATGGACGACTGAGTTCCAGAATGCAAGGGTGGCAAAACTCTAGAATCCTTGGGTGTCTGTACTCGAGAGTAATTCAATGTCTACATTCCAGAACTCTGGATGTCTGAATTATAGAAGCACCAAATGTCTGCATTGTAGAATCGTAATGTGGCGGAATTCTAGAATGCACAGCACGGCGGAATTCTAAAGTCCTAAAATGCCTGCTATCCGGAAGTTAAGGTGTCTGAAATCAAGAATGCTACCAAGTCAGAATTATACCATTCTGAAAGATTCTGGGATCTAGAATCAATGGACGGCTGAGTTCCAGAATGTCAGGGTTTCCAAACTCTAGAATCCTTGCGTGTCTGAACTCGAGAGTCATTCAATGTCCACATTCCAGAAGTCTGGATGTCTGAATTATAGAAGCACCAAATGTCTGCATTCTAGAATCGGAATGTGGCGGAATTCTAGAATGCACAGCACGGCGGAATTCTAAAGTCCTAAAATGCCTGCTATCCGGAAGTTAAGGTGTCTGACATCCAGAATGTTTCTAGGTCAGCATTCTACAGTTCTGATAGAGTCTGGGTTCTAGAATCAATGGACGGCAGAGATCTGGCATGTCAGGGTGTCCAAACTCTAGAATCCTTGCGTGTCTGAACTCGAGAGTCATTCAATGTCCACATTCCGGATCACAGGGTGTCTGAATTCCAGAAGCACCAAATGTCTGCATTCTAGAATCGGAATGTGGTAGAATTCAAGAATGCACAGCACGGCGGAATTCTAAAGTCCTAAAATGACTGCTATCCGGACGTTAAGGTGTGTGACATCCAGAATGGTACCACATCAGAATTATACCATTCTGAAAGATTCTGGGATCTAGAATCAATGGATGTCTGAGTTCCAGAATGCAAGGGTGGCAAAACTCTAGAATCCTTGCGTGTCTGAACTCGAGATTCATTCAGTGTCCACATTCCAGAACTCTGGATGTCTGAATTATAGAAGCACCAAATGTCTGCATTGTAGTATTGTAATGTGGCGGAATTCTAGAATGCACAGCACGGCGGAATTCTAAAGTCCTAAAATGCCTACTATCCGAAAGTTGAGGTGTCTGATGACCAGAATGTTACTAGGTCAGCATTCTACCGTTCTGAGAGATTCTGGGTTCTAGAATAAATGGATGTCAGAGTTCTGGAATGTCAGGTTGTTCAAACTCAAGAATACTTGCGTGTCTGAACTCGAGAGTCATTCAATGACCACATTCCGTATCACAGGGTGTCTGAATTCCAGAAGAACCAAATGTCTGCATTCTAGAATCGGAATGTGGCGGAATTCTAGAATGCACAGCACGGCGGAATTCGAAAGTCCTAAAATGCCTGCTATCCGGAAGTTAAGGTGTCTGACATCCAGAATGTTTCTAGGTCAGCATTCTACCGTTCAGAGAGATTCTGGGTTCTAGAATCAATGGACGGCAGAGATCTGGCATGTCAGGGTGTCCAAACTCTAGAATCCTTGCGTGTGTGAACTCGAGAGTCATTCAATGTCCACATTCCGGATCACAGGGTGTCTGAATTCCAGAAGCACCAAATGTCTGCATTCTAGAATCGGAATGTGGTAGAATTCTAGAATGCACAGCACGGCGTAATTCGAAAGTCCTAAAATGCCGGCTATCCGGAAGTTAAGGTGTCTGACATCCAGAATGGTACCACATCAGAATTATACCATTCTGAAACATTCTGCGATCTAGAATCAATGGACGGGTGAGTTCCAGAATGTCAGGGTGGCAAAACTCTAGAATCCTGTCTTGTCTGAACTCGAGAGTCATTCAATGTCCACATTCCAGAACTCTGGATGTCTGAAATATAGAAGCAACAAATGTCTGCATTCTTGAATCGGAATGTGGTGGAATTCTAGAATGCACAGCACGGCAGAATTCTAAAGTCCTAAAATGCCTGCTATTCGGAAGTTAAGGTGTCTGACATCCAGAATGTTACTAGGTCAGAATTCAACCGTTCTGTGAGATTCTGGTTTCTAGAATCAATGGACGGCAGAGTTCTGGAATGTCAGGTTGTCCAAACTCTAGAATCCTTCTGTGTCTGAACTCGTGAATCATTCAATGTCCACATTCCGGATCACAGGGTGACTGAATTCCAGAAGCACCAAATGTCTTCATTCTAGAATCGGAATGCGGCGGAATTCTAGAATGCACAGCACGGCAGAATTATAAAGTCCTAAAATGCCTGATATTCGGAAGTTAAGGAGTCTGACATCCAGAATGTTACTAGGTCAGCATTCTACTGTTCTGAGAGATTCTGGGTTCTAGATTCAATGGACGGCAGAGTTCCGGAATGTCAGGGTGTCCAAACTCTAGAATCCTTCCGTGTCTGATCTCGTGAGTCATTCAATGTCCACATTCCAGATCAAAGGGTGTCTGAATTCCAGAAGCACCAAATGTCTGCATTCTAGAATCGGAATGTGGCGGAATTCTAGAATGCACAGCACGGCGGAATTCTAAAGTCCTAAAATGCCTACTAGCTGAAAGTTAAGGTGTCTGATGACCAGAATGTTACTAGGTCAGCATTCTGCCGTTCTGAGAGATTCTAGGTTCTAGAATCAATTGACGGCAGAGTTCTGGAATGTCAGGGTGTCCAAACTCTAGAATCCATGAGTGTTTGAACTCGAGAGTCATTCAATTTCCATATTCCGGGTCACAGGGTGACTGAATTCCAGAAGCACCAAATGTCTGCATTCTAGAATCGGAATGTGGCGGAATTCTAGAATGCACAGCACGGCGGAATTCGAAAGTCCTAAAATGCCTGCTATCCGGAAGTTAAGGTGTCTGACATCCAGAATGCTACCACGTCAGAATTATACCATTCTGATAGATTCTGGGATCTAGAATCAATGGACGGCTGAGTTCCAGAATGTCAGGGTGGCAATACTCTAGAATCCTTGCATGTCTGAACTCGAGACTCATTCAGTGTCCACATTCCAGAACTCTGGATGTCTGAAATGTAGAAGCACCAAATGTCTGCATTCTAGAATCGGAATGTGGCGGAATTCTAGAATGCACAGCACGGCGGGATTCTAAAGTCCTAAAATGCCTGCTATCCGGAAGTTAAGGTGTCTGACATCAAGAATGCTACCAAGTCAGAATTATACCATTCTGAAAGATTCTGGTATCTAGAATCAATGGAGGGCTGAGTTCCAGAATGTCAGGGTGGCAAAACTCTAGAATCCTTGCGTGTCTGAACTCGAGAGTCATTCAATGTCCTCATTCCAGAACTTTGGATGTCTGAATTATAGAAGCACCAAATGTCTGCATTCTAGAATCGGAATGTGGCGGAATTCTAGAATGCCACACGGCGGAATTCTAAAGTCCTAAAATGCCTGCTATCCGGAAGGTAAGGTGTCTGACATCAAGAATGCTACCAAGTCAGAATTATACCATTCTGAAAGATTCTGGGATCTAGAATCAATGGACGGCTGAGTTCCAGAATGTCAGGGTTTCCAAACTCTAGAATCCTTGCGTGTCTGAACTCGAGAGTCATTCAAAGTCCACATTCCAGAACTCTGGATGTCTGAATTATAGAAGCACCAAATGTCTGCATTCTAGAATCGGAATGTGGCGGAATTCTAGAATGCACAGCACGGCGGAATTCTAAAGTCCTAAAATGCCTGCTATCCGGAAGTTAAGGTGTCTGACATCCAGAATGTTTCTAGGTCAGCATTCTACCGTTCAGAGAGATTCTGGGTTCTAGAATCAATGGACGGCAGAGATCTGGCATGTCAGGGTGTCCAAACTCTAGAATCCTTGCGTGTGTGAACTCGAGAGTCATTCAATGTCCACATTCCGGATCACAGGGTGTCTGAATTCCAGAAGCACCAAATGTCTGCATTCTAGAATCGGAATGTGGTAGAATTCTAGAATGCAAAGAACGGCGTAATTCGAAAGTCCTAAAATGCCTACTAGCGGAAAGTTAAGGTGTCTGATGACCAGAATGTTACTAGGTCAGCATTCTACCGTTCTGAGAGATTCTGGGTTCTAGAATAAATGGATGTCAGAGTTTTGGAATGTCAGGGTGTTCAAACTCAAGAATACTTGCGTGTCTGAACTCGAGAGTCATTCAATGTCCACATTCCGTATCACAGGGTGTCTGAATTCCAGAAGCACCAAATGTCTGCATTCTAGAATCGGAATGTGGCGGAATTCTAGAATGCACAGCACGGCGGAATTCTAAAGTCCTAAAATGCCTACTAGCCGAAAGTTAAGGTGTCTGATGACCAGAATGTTACAAGGCCAGCATTCTATCGTTCTGAGAGATTCTGGGTTCTAGAATAAATGAATGGCAGAGTTCTGGAATGTCAGGGTGTTCAAACTCAAGAATACTTGCGTGTCTGAACTCGAGAGTCATTCAATGTCCACATTCCGGATCACAGGGTGTCTGAATTCCAGAAGCACCAAATGTCTGCATTCTAGAATCGGAATGTGTCGGAATTCTAGAATGCACAGCACGGCGGAATTCTAAAGTCCTAAAATGCCTGCTATCCGGAAGTTAAGGTGTCTGACATCCAGAATGCTACCACGTCAGAATTATACCATTCTGAAAGATTCTGGGATCTAGAATCAATGGACGGCTGAGTTCCAGAATGCAAGGGTGTCAAAACTCTAGAATCCTTGCGTGTCTGAACTCGAGAGTCATTCAATGTCCACATTCCAGAACTCTGGATGTCTGAAATATAGAAGCAACAAATGTCTGCATTCTAGAATCAGAATGTGGCGGAATTCTAGAATGCACAGCACGGCGGAACTTTAAAGTCCTAAAATGCCTGCTATCCAGAAGTCAAGATGTCTGACATCCAGAATGTTACTAGGTCAGCATTCTAACGTTCTGAGAGATTCTGGGTTCTAGAATAAATGGATGGCAGAGTTCTGGAATGTCAGGGTGTTCAAACTCAAGAATACTTGCCTGTCTGAACTCGAGAGTCATTCAATGTCCACATTCCGGATCACAGGTTGTCTGAATTCCAGAAGCACCAAATGTCTGCATTCTAGAATCGGAATGTGGCGGAATTCAAGAATGCATAGCACGGCGGAATTCTAAAGTCCTAAAATGCCTGCTATCCGGAAGTTAAGCTTTCTGACATCAAGAATGCTACCAAGTCAGAATTATACCACTCTGAAAGATTCTGGGATCTAGAATCAATGGACGGCTGAGTTCCAGAATGCAAGGGTGGCAAAACTCTAGAATCCTTGCGTGTCTGAACTCGAGAGTCATTCAAAGTCCACATTCCAGAACTCTGGATGTCTGAATTATAGAAGCATCAAATGTCTGCATTCTAGAATCGGAATGTGACGGAATTCTAGAATGCACAGCACGGCGGAATTCTAAAGTCCTAAAATGCCTACTATCCGAAAGTTAAGGTGTCTGATGACCAGAATGTTACTAGGTCAGCATTCTACCGTTCTCAGAGATTCTGGTTTCTAGAATAAATGGATGGCAGAGTTCTGGAATGTCAGGGTGTTCAAACTCAAGAATACTTGCGTGTCTGAACTTGAGAGTCATTCAATGTCCACATTCCGGATCACAGGGTGTCTGAATTCCAGAAGCACCAAATGTCTGCATTCCAGAATCGGAATGTGGCGGAATTCTAGAATGCACAGCACGGCGGAATTCGAAAGTCCTAAAATGCCTGCTATCCGGAAGTTAAGGTGTCTGACATCCATAATGCTACCACGTCAGAATTATACCATTCTGAAAGATTCAGGGATCTAGAATCAATGGACGGCTGAGTTCCAGAATGTCAGGGTGGCAAAACTATAGAATCCTTGCATGTCTGAACTCGAGAGTCATTCAATGTCCACATTCCAGAACTCTGGATGTCTGAATTATAGAAGCACCAAATGTCTGCATTCTAGAATCGGAATGTGGCGGAATTCTAGAATGCACAGCACGGCGGAATTCCAAAGTCCTAAAATGCCTGCTATCCGGAAGTTAAGGTGTCTGACATCAAGAATGCTACCACGTCAGAATTATAGAATTCTGAAACATTCTGGGATCTAGAATCAATGGACGGCTGAGTTCCAGAATGTCATTGTGGCACAACTCTAGAATCCTTGCGTGTCTGAACTCGAGAGTCATTCAAGGTCCACATTCCAGATCTCTGGATGTCTGAAATATAGAAGCACCAAATGTCTGCATTCTAGAATCGGAATGTGGCGGAATTCTAGAATGTACAGCACGGCGGAATTTTAAAGTCCTAAAATGCCTGCTATACGGAAGTCAAGTTGTCTGACATCCAGAATGTTACTAAGTCAGCATTCTACCGTTCTGAGAAATTCTGGGTTCTAGAATCAATGGATGGCAGAATTCTGGAATGTCAGGGTGTTCAAACTCAAGAATACTTGCGTGTCTGAACTCGAGAGTCATTCAATGACCACATTCCGCATCACAGGGTGTCTGAATTCCAGAAGCACCAAATGTCTGCATTCTAGAATCGGAATGTGGCGGAATTCTAGAATGCACAGCACGGCGGAATTCGAAAGTCCTAAAAGGCCTGCTATCCGGAAGTTACGGTGTCTGACATCCAGAAGGCTACCACGTCAGAATTATACCACTCTGAAAGATTCTGGGATCTAGAATCAATGGATGGCTGAGTTCCAGAATGCAAGGGTGGCAAAACTCTAGAATCCTTGCATGTCTGAACTCGAGAGTCATTCAATGTCCACATTCCACAACTCTGGATGTCTGAATAATAGAAGCACCAAATGTCTGCATTCTAGAATCGGAATGTGGCGGAATTCTAGAATGCACAGCACGGCAGAATTCTAAAGTCCTAAAATGCCTGCTATCCGGAAGTTAAGGTGTCTGACATCTAGAATGTTTCTAGGTCAGCATTCTACCGTTCTGAGGGATTCTCGGTTCTAGAATCAATGGACGCAGAGATCTGGCATGTCAGGGTGTCCAAACTCTAGAATCCTTGCGTGTCTGAACTCGAGAGTCATTCAATGTCCACATTCCGGATCACAGGGTGTCTGAATTCCAGAAGAACCAAATGTCTGCATTCTAGAATCGGAATGTGGTAGAATTCAAGAATGCACAGCACGGCGGAATTCTAAAGTCCTAAAATGACTGCTATCCGGAAGTTAAGGTGTCTGACATCCAGAATGGTACCACATCAGAATTATACCATTCTGAAAGATTCTGGGATCTAGAATCAATGGACGGCTGAGTTCCAGAATGCAAGGGTGGCAAAACTCTAGAATCCTTGCGTGTCTGAACTCGAGAGTCATTCAATGTCCACATTCCAGAACTCTGGATGTCTGAATTATAGAAGCACCAAATGTCTGCATTCTAGAATCGGAATGTGGCGGAATTCAAGAATGCACAGCACGGCGGAATTCTAAACTCCTAAAATGTCTACTAGCCGAAAGTTAAGGTGTCTGATGGCCAGAATGTTACTAGGTCAGCATTCTACCGTTCTGAGAGATTCTGGGTTCTAGAATCAATGGACGGCAGAGTTCTGGAATGTCAGGTTGTCCAAACTCTAGTATCCTTGAGTGTTTGAACTCGAGAGTCATTCAATTTCCATATTCCGGGTCACAGGGTGACTGAATTCCAGAAGCACCAAATGTCTGCATTCTACAATCGGAATGTGTCGGAATTCTAGAATGCACAGCACGGCGGAATTCTAAAGTCCTAAAATGCCTGCTATCCGGAAGTTAAGGTGTCTGACATCCAGAATGCTACCACGTCAGAATTATACCATTCTGAAAGATTCTGGGATCTAGAATCAATGGAGGGCTGAGTTCCAGAATGCAAGGGTGGCAAAACTCTAGAATCCTTGCGTGTCTGAACTCGAGAGTCATTCAATGTCCACATTCCAGAAGTCTGGATGTCTGAATTATAGAAGCACCAAATGTCTGCATTCTAGAATCGGAATGTGGCGGAATTCTAGAATGCACAGCACGGCGGAATTCTAAAGTCCTAAAATGCCTGCTATCCGGTAGTTAAGGTGTCTGACATCAAGAATGCTACCAAGTCAGAATTATACCATTCTGAAAGATTCTGGGATCTAGAATCAATGGACGGCTGAGTTCCAGAATGTCAGGGTTTCCAAACTCTAGAATCCTTGCGTGTCTGAACTCGAGAGTCATTCAATGTCCACATTCCAGAACTCTGGATGTCTGAATTATAGAAGCACCAAATGTCTGCATTCTAGAATCGGAATGTGGCGGAATTCTAGAATGCACAGCACGGCGGAATTCTAAAGTCCTAAAATGCCTGCTATCCGGAAGTTAAGGTGTCTGACATCTAGAATGTTTCTAGGTCAGCATTCAACCGTTCAGATAGATTCTGGGTTCTAGAATCAATGGACGGCAGAGATCTGGCATGTCAGGGTGTCCAAACTCTAGAATCCTTGCGTGTCTGCACTCGAGAGTCATTCAATGTCCACATTCCGGATCACAGGGTGTCTGAATTCCAGAAGCACCAAATGTCTGCATTCTAGAATCGGAATGTGGTAGAATTCAAGAATGCACAGCACGGCGGAATTCTAAAGTCCTAAAATGCCTGCTATCCGGAAGTTAAGGTGTCTGACATCCAGAACGGTACCACATCAGAATTATACCATTCTGAAAGATTCTGGGATCTAGAATCAATGGACGGCTGAGTTCCAGAATGCAAGGGTGGCAAAACTCTAGAATCCTTGCGTGTCTGAACTCGAGAGTCATTCAATGTCCACATTCCAGAACTCTGGATGTCTGAATTATAGAAGCACCAAATGTCTGCATTGTAGAATCGTAATGTGGCGGAATTCTAGAATGCACAGCACGGCGGAATTCGAAAGTCCTAAAATGCCTGCTATCCGGAAGTTAAGGTGTCTGACATCAAGAATGCTACCAAGTCAGAATTATACCATTCTGAAAGATTCTGGGATCTAGAATCAATGGACGGGTGAGTTCAAGAATGTCAGGGTGGCAAAACTCTAGAATCCTGGCATGTCTGAACTCGAGGGTTATTCAATGTCCACATTCCAGAACTCTGGATGTCTGAATTACAGAAGCACCAAATGTCTGCATTCTAGAATCGGAATGTGGAGGAATTCTAGAATGCACAGGACGGCGGAATTCTAAAGTCCTAAAATGCCTACTAGCCGAAAGTTAAGGTGTCTGATGACCAGAATGTTACTAGGTCAGCATTCTACCGTTCTGAGAGATTCTGGGTTCTAGAATCAATGGACGGCAGAGTTCTGGAAAGTCAGGGTGTCCAAACTCTAGAATCCTTGAGTGTTTGAACTCGAGAGTCATTCAATGTCCACATTCCGGGTCACAGGATGACTGAATTCCAGAAGCACCAAATGTGTGCATTCTAGAATCGGAATGTGGCGGAATTCTAGAATTCACAGCACGGCGGAATTCTAAAGTCCTAAAATGCCTGCTATCCGGAAGTTAAGGTGTCCGACATACAGAATGCTACCACGTCAGAATTATACCATTCTGAAACATTCTGGGATCTAGAATCAATGGACGGCTGAGTTCCAGAATATCAGGGTGGCAAAACTCTAGAAACCTTGCGTGTCTGAACTCGAGAGTCATTCAATGTCCACATTCCAGAACTCTGGATGTCTGAATTATAGAAGCACCAAATGTCTGCATTCTAGAATCGGAATGTGTCAGAATTCTAGAATGCACAGCACGGCGGAATTCTAAAGTCCTAAAATGAATGCTATCCGGAAGTTAAGGTGTCTGACATCAAGAATGCTACCAAGTCAGAATTATACCATTCTGAAAGATTCTGGGATCTAGAATCAATGGACGGCTGAGTTCCAGAATGTCAGGGTGGCAAAACTCTAGAATCCTTGTGAGTCTGAACTCGAGATTCATTCAATGTCCATATTCCAGAACTCTGGATGTCTGAATTATAGAAGCACCAAATGTCTGCATTCTAGAATCGGAATGTGGCGGAATTCTAGAATGCACAACACGGCGGAATTCTAAAGTCCTAAAATGCCTGCTATCCGGAATTTAAGGTGTCTGACATCCAGAATGCTACCACGTCAGAATTATACCATTCTGCAACATTCTTGGATCTAGAATCAATGGACGGCTGAGTTCCAGAATGTCAGGGTTTCCAAACTCTAGAATCCTTGCGTGTCTGAACTCGAGAGTCATTCAATGTCCACATTCCAGAACTCTGGATGTCTGAATTATAGAAGCACCAAATGTCTGCATTCTAGAATCGGAATGTGGCAGAATTGTAGAATGCACAGCACGTCGGAATTCTAAAGTCCTAAAATACCTGCTATCCGGAAGTTAAGGTATCTGACATCAAGAATGCTACCACGTCAGAATTATACCATTCTGAAAGATTCTGGGATCTAGAATCAATGGAGGGCTGAGTTCCAGAATGTCAGGATGGCAAAACTCTAGAATCCTTGTGTGTCTGAACTCGAGAGTCATTCAATGTCCACATTCCAGAACTCTGGATGTCTGAATTATAGAAGCACCAAATGTCTGCATTCTAGAATCGGAATGTGGCGGAATTCTAGAATGCACAGCACGGCGGAATTCTAAAGTCCTAAAATGCCTGCTATCCGGAAGTTAAGGTGTCTGACATCAAGAATGCTACCAAGTCAGTATTATACCATTCTGAAAGATTCTGGGATCTAGAATCAATGGACGGCTGATTTCCAGAATGTCAGGGTGGCAAAACTCTAGAATCCTTGCGTGTCTGAACTCGAGAGTCATTCAATGTCCACATTCCGGATCACAGGGTGTCAGAATTCCAGAAGCACCAAATGTCTGCATTCTAGAATCGGAATGTGTCAGAATTCTAGAATGCACAGCACGGCGGAATTATAAAGTCCTAAAATGAATGCTATCCGGAAGTTAAGGTGTCTGACATCCAGAATGCTACCACGTCAGAATTATACCATTCTGAAAGATTCTGGGATCTAGAATCAATGGACGGCTGAGTTCCAGAATTTCAGGGTGGCAAAACTCTAGAATCCTTGTGAGTCTGAACTCGAGATTCATTCAATGTCCATATTCCAGAACTCTGGATGTCTGAATTATAGAAGCACCAAATGTCTGCATTCTAGAATCGGAATGTGGCGGAATTCTAGAATGCACAGCACGGCGGAATTCTAAAGTCCTAAAATGCCTGCTATCCGGAAGTTAAGGTGTCTGACATCAATAACGCTACCAAGTCAGAATTATAACATTCTGAAATATTCTGGGATCTAGAATCAATGGATGGCTGAGTTCCAGAATGTCAGGGTGGCAAAACTCTAGAATCCTTTCGTGTCTAAACTCGAGAGTCATTCAATGTCCACATTCCAGAACTCTGGATGTCTGAATTATAGAAGCACCAAATATCTGCATGCTAGAATCGGAATGTGGCGGAATTCTAGAATGCACAGCACGGCGGAATTCTAAAGTCCTAAAATGCCTACTAGCCGAAAGTTAAGGTGTCTGATGACCAGAATGTTACTAGGTCAGCATTCTACCGTTCTGAGTGATTCCGGGTTCTAGAATCAATGGACGACAGAGTTCTGGAATGTCAGGGTGTCCAAACTCTGGAATCCTTGAGTGTTTGAACTCGAGAGTCATTCAATGTTCACATTCCAGGTCACAGGATGACTGAATTCCAGAAGCACCAAATGTCTGCATTCTAGAATCGGAATTTGGCGGAATACCAGAATGCACAACACGGCGGAATTCTAAAGTCCTAAAATGCCTGCTATCCGGAATTTAAGGTGTCTGACATCCAGAATGCTACCACGTCAGAATTATACCATTCTGAAACATTCTTGGATCTAGAATCAATGGACGGCTGAGTTCCAGAATGTCAGGGTTTCCAAACTCTAGAATCCTTGCGTGTCTGAACTCGAGAGTCATTCAATGTCCACATTCCAGAACTCTGGATGTCTGAATTATAGAAGCACCAAATGTCTGCATTCTAGAATTGGAATGTGGCAGAATTCTAGAATGCACAGCACAGCGGAATTCTAAAGTCCTAAAACACCTGCTATCCGGAAGTTAAGGTGTCTGACCTCAAGAATGCTACCAAGTCAGAATTATACCATTCTGAAAGATTCTGGTATCTAGAATCAATGGAGGGCTGAGTTCCAGAATGTCAGGGTGGCAAAACTCTAGAATCCTTGTGTGTCTGAACTCGAGAGTCATTCTATGTCCACATTCCAGAACTCTGGATGACTGAATTATAGAAGCACCAAATGTCTGCATTCTAGAATAGGAATGTGGCGGAATTCTAGAATGCACAGCACGGCGGAATTCTAAAGTCCTAAAATGCCTGCTATCCGGAGGTTAAGGTATCCGACATCAAGAATGCTACCAAGTCAGAATTAAACCATTCTGAAAGATTCTGGGATCTAGAATCAATGGACGGCTGAGTTCCAGAATGTCAGGGTGGCAAAACTCTAGAATACTTGCGTGTCTGAACTGGAGAGTCATTCAATGTCCACATTCCAGAACTCTGGATGTCTGAATTATAGCAGCACTAAATGTCTGCATTCTAGAATCGGAATGTGGCGGAATTATAGAATGCACAGCACGGCGGAATTCGAAAGTCCTATAATGCCTACTAGCCGAAAGTTAAGGTGTCTGATGACCAGTATGTTACTAGGTCAGCATTCTACAGTTCTGAGAGATTCTGGGTTCTAGAATCAATGGACGGCAGACATCTGGAATATCAGGGTGTCCAAACTCTAGAATCCTTGCGTGTCTGAACTCGAGAGTCATTCAATGTCCACATTCCGGATCACAGGGTGTCTGAATTCCAGAAGCACCAAATGTCTGCATTCTAGAATCGGAATGTGGTAGAATTCTAGAATGCACAGCACGGCGTAATTCGAAAGTCCTAAAATGCCGGCTATCCGGAAGTTAAGGTGTCTGACATCCAGAATGGTACCACATCAGAATTATACCATTCTGAAACATTCTGCGATCTAGAATCAATGGACGGGTGAGTTCCAGAATGTCAGGGTGGCAAAACTCTAGAATCCTGGCTTGTCTGACCTCGAGAGTCATTCAATGTCCACATTCCAGAACTCTGGATGTCTGAATTATGGAAGCACCAAATGTCTGCATTCTAGAATCGGAATGTGGCGGAATTCTAGAATGCACAGAACGGCGGAATTCTAAAGTCCTAAAATGCCTGCTATCCGGAATTTATGGTGTCTGACATCCAGAATGCTACCACGTCAGAATTATACCATTCTGAAACATTCTGGGATCTAGAATCAATGGACGACTGAGTTCCAGAATGCAAGGGTGGCAAAACTCTAGAATCCTTGCGTGTCTGAACTCGAGAGTCATTCAATGTCCACATTCCAGAACTCTGGATGTCTGAAATATAGAAGCACCAAATGTCTGCATTCTAGAATCAGAATGTGGCGGAATTCTAGAATGCACAGCACGGCGGAATTTTAAAGTCGTAAAATGCCTGCTATCCAGAAGTCAAGGTGTCTGACATCCAGAATGTTACTAGGTACGCATTCTACCGTTCTGAGAGATTCCGGTTTCTAGAATCAATGGATGGCAGAGTTCTGGAATGTCAGGGTGTTCAAACTCAAGTATACTTGCGTGTCTGAACTCGAGAGTCATTCAATGTCCACATTCCGGATCACAGGGTGTCCGAATACCAGAAGCACCAAATGTCTGCATTCTAGAATCGGAATGTGGCGGAATTCTAGAATGCATAGCACGGCGGTATTCGAAAGTCCTAAAATGCCTGCTATTCGGAAGTTAAAGTGTCTGACATCCAGAATGCTACCACGTCAGAATTATACCATTCTGAAAGATTCTGGATCTAGAATCAATGGACGTCCGAGTTCCAGAATGTCCGGGTTTCCAAACTCTAGAATCCTTGCGTGTCTGAACTCGAGAGTCATTCAATATCCACTTTCCAGGACTCTGGATGTCTGAAATATAGAAGCAACAAATGTCTGCATTCTTGAATCGGAATGTGGTGGAATTCTAGAATGCACAGCACGGCAGAATTCTAAAGGCCTAAAATGCCTGCTATTCGGAAGTTAAGGTGTCTGACATCCAGAATGTTACTAGGTAAGAATTCTACCGTTCTGTGAGATTCTGGGTTCTAGAATCAATGGACGGCAGAGTTCTGGAATGTCAGGTTGTCCAAACTCTAGAATCCTTCCGTGTCTGAACTCGTGAGTCATTCAATGTCCACATTCCGGATCACAGGGTGACTGAATTCCAGAAGCACCAAATGTCTTCATTCTAGAATCGGAATGCGGCGGAATTCTAGAATGCACAGCACGGCAGAATTCTAAAGTCCTAAAATGCCTGATATTCGGAAGTTAAGGAGTCTGACATCCAGAATGTTACTAGGTCAGCATTCTACTGTTCTGAGAGATTCTGGGTTCTAGATTCAATGGACGGCAGAGTTCTGGAATGTCAGGGTGTCCAAACTCTAGAATCCTTCCGTGTCTGAACTCGTGAGTCATTCAATGTCCACATTCCAGATCAAAGGGTGTCTGTATTCCAGAAGCACCAAATGTCTGCATTCTAGAATCGGAATGTGGCGGAATTCTAGAATGCACAGCACGGCGGAATTCTAAAGTCCTAAAATGCCTACTAGCCGAAAGTTAAGGTGTCTGATGACCAGAATGTTACTAGGTCAGCATTCTGCCGTTCTGAGAGATTCTGGGTTCTAGAATCAATGGACGGCAGAGTTCTGGAATGTCAGGGTGTCCAAACTCTAGAATCCATGAGTGTTTGAACTCGAGAGTCATTCAATTTCCATATTCCGGGTCACAGGGTGACTGAATTCCAGAAGCACCAAATGTCTGCATTCTAGAATCGGAATGTGGCGGGATTCTTGAATGCACAGCACGGCGGAATTCGAAAGTCCTAAAATGCCTGCTATCCGGAAGTTAAGGTGTCTGACATCCAGAATGCTACCACGTCAGAATTACACCATTCTGATAGATTCTGGGATCTAGAATCAATGGACGGCTGAGTTCCAGAATGTCAGGGTGGCAAAACTCTAGAATCCTTGCGTGTCTGAACTCGAGACTCATTCAGTGTCCACATTCCAGAACTCTGGATGTCTGAAATATAGAAGCACCAAATGTCTGCATTCTAGAATCGGAATGTGGCGGAATTCTAGAATGCACAGCACGGCGGGATTCTAAAGTCCTAAAATGCCTGCTATCCGGAAGTTAAGGTGTCTGACATCAAGAATGCTACCAAGTCAGAATTATACCATTCTGAAAGATTCCGGGATCTAGAATCAATGGACGGCTGAGTTCCAGATTGTCAGGGTGCCAAAACTCTAGAATCCTTGCGTGTCTGAACTCGAGAGTCATTCAATGTCCACATTCCAGAACTCTGGATGTCTGAATTATAGAAGCACCAAATGTCTGCATTCTAGAATCGGAATGTGGCGGAATTCTAGAATGCACAGCACGGCGGAATTCTAAAGTCCTAAAATGCCTGCTATCCGGAAGTTAAGGTGTCTGACATCAAGAATGCTACCAAGTCAGAATTATAACATTCTGAAAGATTCTGGGATCTAGAATCAATGGAAGGCTGAGTTCCAGAATGTCAGGGTGGCAAAACTCTAGAATCCTTGCGTGTCTGAACTCGAGAGTCATTCAATGTCCACATTCCAGAAATCTGTATGTCTGAATTATAGAAGCACCAAATGTCTGCATTCTAGAATCGGAATGTGGCGGAATTCTAGTATGCACAGCACGGCGGAATTCTAAAGTCCTAAAATGCCTACTAGCCGATAGTTAAGGTGTCTGATGACCAGAATGTTACTAGGTCAGCATTCTACCGTTCTGAGAGATTCTGGGTTCTAGAATAAATGGATGTCAGAGTTCTGGAATGTCAGGTTGTTCAAACTCAAGAATACTTGCGTGTCTGAACTCGAGAGTCATTCAATGACCTCATTCCGTATCACAGGGTGTCTGAATTCCAGAAGCACCAAATGTCTGCATTCTAGAATCGGAATGTGGCGGAATTCTAGAATGCACAGCACAGCGGAATTCGAAAGTCCTAAAATGCCTGCTATCCGGAAGTTAAGGTGTCTGACATCCAGAATGCTACCACGTCAGAATTATACCATTCTGAAAGATTCTGGGATCTAGAATCAATGGACGGCTGAGTTCCAGAATGTCAGGGTGGCAAAACTCTAGAATCCTTGCGTGTCTGAACTCGAGATTCATTCAGTGTCCACATTCCAGAACTCTGGATGTCTGAATTGTAGAAGCACCAAATGTCTGCATTCTAGAATCGGAATGTGGCGGAATTCTAGAATGCACAGCACGGCGGAATTCTAAAATCCTAAAATGCCTGCTATCCGGAAGTTAAGGTGTCTGACATCGAGAATGCTACCAAGTCAGAATTATACCATTCTGAAAGATTCTGGGATCTAGAATCAATGGACGGCTGAGTTCCAGAATGTCAGGGTGGCAAAACTCTAGAATCCTTGCGTGTCTGAACTCGAGAGTCATTCAATGTCCACATGCCAGAACTCTGGATGTCTGAATTATAGAAGCACCAAATGTCTGCATTCTAGAATCGGAATGTGGTGGAATTCAAGAATGCACAGCACGGCGGAATTCTAAAGTCCTAAAATGCCTGCTATCCGGAAGTTAAGGTTTCTGACATCAAGAATGCTACCAAGTCAGAATTATACCATTCTGAAAGATTCTGGGATCTAGAATCAATGGACGGCTGAGTTCCAGAATGCAAGGTTGGCAAAACTCTAGAATCATTGCGTGTCTGAACTCGAGAGTCATTCAATGTCCACATTCCAGAACTCTGGATGTCTGAATTATAGAAGCACCAAATGTCTGCATTCTAGAATCGGAATGTGGCGGAATTCTAGAATGCACAGCACGGCGGAATTCTAAAGTTCTAAAATGCCTGCTATCCGGAAGTTAAGGTGTCTGACATCCAGAATGTTTCTAGGTCAGCATTCTACCGTTCAGAGGGATTCTGGGTTCTAGAATCAATGGACGGCAGAGATCTGGCATGTCAGGGTGTCCAAACTCTAGAATCCTTGCGTGTCTGAACTCGAGAGTCATTCAATGTCCACATTCCAGATCACAGGGTGTCTGAATTCCAGAAGCACCAAATGTCTGCATTCTAGAATCGGAATGTCGTAGAATTCAAGAATGCACAGCACGGCGGAATTCTAAAGTCCTAAAATGCCTGCTATCCGGAAGTTAAGGTGTCTGACATCCAGAATGGTACCACATCAGAATTATACCATTCTGAAAGATTCTGGGATCTAGAATCAATGGACGACTGAGTTCCAGAATGCAAGGGTGGCAAAACTCTAGAATCCTTGGGTGTCTGTACTCGAGAGTAATTCAATGTCTACATTCCAGAACTCTGGATGTCTGAATTATAGAAGCACCAAATGTCTGCATTGTAGAATCGTAATGTGGCGGAATTCTAGAATGCACAGCACGGCGGAATTCTAAAGTCCTAAAATGCCTGCTATCCGGAAGTTAAGGTGTCTGAAATCAAGAATGCTACCAAGTCAGAATTATACCATTCTGAAAGATTCTGGGATCTAGAATCAATGGACGGCTGAGTTCCAGAATGTCAGGGTTTCCAAACTCTAGAATCCTTGCGTGTCTGAACTCGAGAGTCATTCAATGTCCACATTCCAGAAGTCTGGATGTCTGAATTATAGAAGCACCAAATGTCTGCATTCTAGAATCGGAATGTGGCGGAATTCTAGAATGCACAGCACGGCGGAATTCTAAAGTCCTAAAATGCCTGCTATCCGGAAGTTAAGGTGTCTGACATCCAGAATGTTTCTAGGTCAGCATTCTACAGTTCTGATAGAGTCTGGGTTCTAGAATCAATGGACGGCAGAGATCTGGCATGTCAGGGTGTCCAAACTCTAGAATCCTTGCGTGTCTGAACTCGAGAGTCATTCAATGTCCACATTCCGGATCACAGGGTGTCTGAATTCCAGAAGCACCAAATGTCTGCATTCTAGAATCGGAATGTGGTAGAATTCAAGAATGCACAGCACGGCGGAATTCTAAAGTCCTAAAATGACTGCTATCCGGACGTTAAGGTGTGTGACATCCAGAATGGTACCACATCAGAATTATACCATTCTGAAAGATTCTGGGATCTAGAATCAATGGATGTCTGAGTTCCAGAATGCAAGGGTGGCAAAACTCTAGAATCCTTGCGTGTCTGAACTCGAGATTCATTCAGTGTCCACATTCCAGAACTCTGGATGTCTGAATTATAGAAGCACCAAATGTCTGCATTGTAGTATTGTAATGTGGCGGAATTCTAGAATGCACAGCACGGCGGAATTCTAAAGTCCTAAAATGCCTACTATCCGAAAGTTGAGGTGTCTGATGACCAGAATGTTACTAGGTCAGCATTCTACCGTTCTGAGAGATTCTGGGTTCTAGAATAAATGGATGTCAGAGTTCTGGAATGTCAGGTTGTTCAAACTCAAGAATACTTGCGTGTCTGAACTCGAGAGTCATTCAATGACCACATTCCGTATCACAGGGTGTCTGAATTCCAGAAGAACCAAATGTCTGCATTCTAGAATCGGAATGTGGCGGAATTCTAGAATGCACAGCACGGCGGAATTCGAAAGTCCTAAAATGCCTGCTATCCGGAAGTTAAGGTGTCTGACATCCAGAATGTTTCTAGGTCAGCATTCTACCGTTCAGAGAGATTCTGGGTTCTAGAATCAATGGACGGCAGAGATCTGGCATGTCAGGGTGTCCAAACTCTAGAATCCTTGCGTGTGTGAACTCGAGAGTCATTCAATGTCCACATTCCGGATCACAGGGTGTCTGAATTCCAGAAGCACCAAATGTCTGCATTCTAGAATCGGAATGTGGTAGAATTCTAGAATGCACAGCACGGCGTAATTCGAAAGTCCTAAAATGCCGGCTATCCGGAAGTTAAGGTGTCTGACATCCAGAATGGTACCACATCAGAATTATACCATTCTGAAACATTCTGCGATCTAGAATCAATGGACGGGTGAGTTCCAGAATGTCAGGGTGGCAAAACTCTAGAATCCTGTCTTGTCTGAACTCGAGAGTCATTCAATGTCCACATTCCAGAACTCTGGATGTCTGAAATATAGAAGCAACAAATGTCTGCATTCTTGAATCGGAATGTGGTGGAATTCTAGAATGCACAGCACGGCAGAATTCTAAAGTCCTAAAATGCCTGCTATTCGGAAGTTAAGGTGTCTGACATCCAGAATGTTACTAGGTCAGAATTCAACCGTTCTGTGAGATTCTGGTTTCTAGAATCAATGGACGGCAGAGTTCTGGAATGTCAGGTTGTCCAAACTCTAGAATCCTTCTGTGTCTGAACTCGTGAATCATTCAATGTCCACATTCCGGATCACAGGGTGACTGAATTCCAGAAGCACCAAATGTCTTCATTCTAGAATCGGAATGCGGCGGAATTCTAGAATGCACAGCACGGCAGAATTATAAAGTCCTAAAATGCCTGATATTCGGAAGTTAAGGAGTCTGACATCCAGAATGTTACTAGGTCAGCATTCTACTGTTCTGAGAGATTCTGGGTTCTAGATTCAATGGACGGCAGAGTTCCGGAATGTCAGGGTGTCCAAACTCTAGAATCCTTCCGTGTCTGATCTCGTGAGTCATTCAATGTCCACATTCCAGATCAAAGGGTGTCTGAATTCCAGAAGCACCAAATGTCTGCATTCTAGAATCGGAATGTGGCGGAATTCTAGAATGCACAGCACGGCGGAATTCTAAAGTCCTAAAATGCCTACTAGCTGAAAGTTAAGGTGTCTGATGACCAGAATGTTACTAGGTCAGCATTCTGCCGTTCTGAGAGATTCTAGGTTCTAGAATCAATTGACGGCAGAGTTCTGGAATGTCAGGGTGTCCAAACTCTAGAATCCATGAGTGTTTGAACTCGAGAGTCATTCAATTTCCATATTCCGGGTCACAGGGTGACTGAATTCCAGAAGCACCAAATGTCTGCATTCTAGAATCGGAATGTGGCGGAATTCTAGAATGCACAGCACGGCGGAATTCGAAAGTCCTAAAATGCCTGCTATCCGGAAGTTAAGGTGTCTGACATCCAGAATGCTACCACGTCAGAATTATACCATTCTGATAGATTCTGGGATCTAGAATCAATGGACGGCTGAGTTCCAGAATGTCAGGGTGGCAATACTCTAGAATCCTTGCATGTCTGAACTCGAGACTCATTCAGTGTCCACATTCCAGAACTCTGGATGTCTGAAATGTAGAAGCACCAAATGTCTGCATTCTAGAATCGGAATGTGGCGGAATTCTAGAATGCACAGCACGGCGGGATTCTAAAGTCCTAAAATGCCTGCTATCCGGAAGTTAAGGTGTCTGACATCAAGAATGCTACCAAGTCAGAATTATACCATTCTGAAAGATTCTGGTATCTAGAATCAATGGAGGGCTGAGTTCCAGAATGTCAGGGTGGCAAAACTCTAGAATCCTTGCGTGTCTGAACTCGAGAGTCATTCAATGTCCTCATTCCAGAACTTTGGATGTCTGAATTATAGAAGCACCAAATGTCTGCATTCTAGAATCGGAATGTGGCGGAATTCTAGAATGCCACACGGCGGAATTCTAAAGTCCTAAAATGCCTGCTATCCGGAAGGTAAGGTGTCTGACATCAAGAATGCTACCAAGTCAGAATTATACCATTCTGAAAGATTCTGGGATCTAGAATCAATGGACGGCTGAGTTCCAGAATGTCAGGGTTTCCAAACTCTAGAATCCTTGCGTGTCTGAACTCGAGAGTCATTCAAAGTCCACATTCCAGAACTCTGGATGTCTGAATTATAGAAGCACCAAATGTCTGCATTCTAGAATCGGAATGTGGCGGAATTCTAGAATGCACAGCACGGCGGAATTCTAAAGTCCTAAAATGCCTGCTATCCGGAAGTTAAGGTGTCTGACATCCAGAATGTTTCTAGGTCAGCATTCTACCGTTCAGAGAGATTCTGGGTTCTAGAATCAATGGACGGCAGAGATCTGGCATGTCAGGGTGTCCAAACTCTAGAATCCTTGCGTGTGTGAACTCGAGAGTCATTCAATGTCCACATTCCGGATCACAGGGTGTCTGAATTCCAGAAGCACCAAATGTCTGCATTCTAGAATCGGAATGTGGTAGAATTCTAGAATGCAAAGAACGGCGTAATTCGAAAGTCCTAAAATGCCGGCTATCCGGAAGTTAAGGTGTCTGACATCCAGAATGGTACCACATCAGAATTATACCATTCTGAAACATTCTGCGATCTAGAATCAATGGACGGGTGAGTTCCAGAATGTCAGGGTGGCAAAACTCTAGAATCCTGGCTTGTCTGAACTCGAGAGTCATTCAATGTCCACATTCCAGAACTCTGGATGTCTGAAATATAGAAGCAACAAATGTCTGCATTCTTGAATCGGAATGTGGTGGAATTCTAGAATGCACAGCACGGCAGAATTCTAAAGTCCTAAAATGCCTGCTATTCGGAAGTTAAGGTGTCTGACATCCAGAATGTTACTAGGTCAGAATTCAACCGTTCTGTGAGATTCTGGTTTCTAGAATCAATGGACGGCAGAGTTCTGGAATGTCAGGTTGTCCAAACTCTAGAATCCTTCTGTGTCTGAACTCGTGAATCATTCAATGTCCACATTCCGGATCACAGGGTGACTGAATTCCAGAAGCACCAAATGTCTTCATTCTAGAATCGGAATGCGGCGGAATTCTAGAATGCACAGCACGGCAGAATTCTAAAGTCCTAAAATGCCTGATATTCGGAAGTTAAGGAGTCTGACATCCAGAATGTTACTAGGTCAGCATTCTACTGTTCTGAGAGATTCTGGGTTCTAGATTCAATGGACGGCAGAGTTCCGGAATGTCAGGGTGTCCAAACTCTAGAATCCTTCCGTGTCTGATCTCGTGAGTCATTCAATGTCCACATTCCAGATCAAAGGGTGTCTGAATTCCAGAAGCACCAAATGTCTGCATTCTAGAATCGGAATGTGGCGGAATTCTAGAATGCACAGCACGGCGGAATTCTAAAGTCCTAAAATGCCTACTAGCTGAAAGTTAAGGTGTCTGATGACCAGAATGTTACTAGGTCAGCATTCTGCCGTTCTGAGAGATTCTAGGTTCTAGAATCAATTGACGGCAGAGTTCTGGAATGTCAGGTTGTCCAAACTCTAGAATCCATGAGTGTTTGAACTCGAGAGTCATTCAATTTCCATATTCCGGGTCACAGGGTGACTGAATTCCAGAAGCACCAAATGTCTGCATTCTAGAATCGGAATGTGGCGGAATTCTAGAATGTACAGCACGGCGGAATTCTAAAGTCCTAAAATGCCTACTAGCCGATAGTTAAGGTGTCTGATGACCAGTATGTTACTAGGTCAGCATTCTACCGTTCTGAGAGATTCTGGGTTCTAGAATCAATGGACGGCAGAGATCTGGAATATCAGTGTGTCCAAACTCTAGAATCCTTGCATGTCTGAACTCGAGAGTCATTCAATGTCCACATTCCGGGTCACAGGGTGACTGAATTCCAGAAGAACCAAATGTCTGCATTCTAGAATCGGAATGTGGCGGAATTCTAGAATGCAAAACACGGCGGAATTCGAAAGTCCTAAAATGCCTGCTATCCGGAATTTAAGGTGTCTGACATCCAGAATGCTACCACGTCAGAATTATACCATTCTGAAACATTCTGGGATCTAGAATCAATGGACGGCTGAGTTCCAGAATGTCAGGGTGGCAAAACTCTAGAATCCTTGCGTGTCTGAACTCGAGAGTCATTCAATGTCCACATTCCAGAACTCTGGATGTCTGAATAATAGAAGCACCAAATGTCTGCATTCTAGAATCGGAATGTGGCGGAATCCTAGAACGCACTGAACGGCGGAATTCTAAAGTCCTAAAATGCCTGCTATCCGGAAGTTAAGGTGTCTGACATCCAGAATGCTACCACGTCAGAATTATACCATTCTGAAACATTCTTGGATCTAGAATCAATGGACGGCTGAGTTCCAGAATGTCAGGGTTTCCAAACTCTAGAATCCTTGCGTGTCTGAACTCGAGAGTCATTCAATGTCCACATTCCGGGTCACAGGATGACTGAATTCCAGAAGAACCAAATGTCTGCATTCTAGAATCGGAATGTGGTAGAATTCTAGAATGCACAGCACGGCGTAATTCGAAAGTCCTAAAATGCCGGCTATACGGAAGTTAAGGTGTCTGACATCCAGAATGGTACCACATCAGAATTATACCATTCTGAAACATTCTGCGATCTAGAATCAATGGACGGGTGAGTTCCAGAATGTCAGGGTGGCAAAACTCTAGAATCCTGGCTTGTCTGAACTCGAGAGTCATTCAATGTCCACATTCCAGAACTCTGGATGTCTGAATTATGGAAGCACCAAATGTCTGCATTCTAGAATCGGAATGTGGTGGAATTCTAGAATGCACAGCACGGCAGAATTCTAAAGTCCTAAAATGCCTGCTATCCGGAATTTATGGTGTCTGACATCCAGAATGCTACCACGTCAGAATTATACCATTCTGAAACATTCTGGGATCTAGAATCAATGGACGGCTGAGTTCCAGAACGCAAGGGTGGCAAAACTCTAGAATCCTTGCGTGTCTGAACTCGAGAGTCATTCAATGTCCACATTCCAGAACTCTGGATGTCTGAAATATAGAAGCACCAAATGTCTGCATTCTAGAATCAGAATGTGGCGGAATTCTAGAATGCACAGCACGGCGGAATTTTAAAGTCGTAAAATGCCTGCTATCCAGAAGTCAAGGTGTCTGACATCCAGAATGTTACTAGGTCCGCATTCTACCGTTCTGAGAGATTCCGGTTTCTAGAACCAATGGATGGCAGAGTTCTGGAATGTCAGGGTGTTCAAACTCAAGAATACTTGCGTGTCTGAACTCGAGAGTCATTCAATGTCCACATTCCGGATCACAGGGTGTCCGAATACCAGAAGCACCAAATGTCTGCATTCTAGAATCGGAATGTGGCGGAATTCTAGAATACATAGCACGGCGGTATTCGAAAGTCCTAAAATGCCTGCTATTCGGAAGTTAAGGTGTCTGACATCCAGAATGCTACCACGTCAGAATTATACCATTCTGAAACATTCTGGGATCTAGAATCAATGGACGGCCGAGTTCCAGAATGTCCGGGTTTCCAAACTCTAGAATCCTTGCGTGTCTGAACTCGAGAGTCATTCAATGTCCACATTCCAGAACTCTGGATGTCTGAAATATAGAAGCACCAAATGTCTGCATTCTTGAATCGGAATGTGGTGGAATTCTAGAATGCACAGCACGGCAGAATTCTAAAGTCCTAAAATGCCTGCTATTCGGAAGTTAAGGTGTCTGACATCCAGAATGTTACAAGGTCATCATTCTACCGTTCTGTGAGATTCTGGGTTCTAGAATCAATGGACGGCAGAGTTCTGAAATGTCAGGGTGTCCAAACTCTAGAATCCTTCCGTGTCTGAACTCGTGAGTCATTCAATGTCCACATTCCGGATCACAGGGTGTCTGAATTCCAGAAGCACCAAATGTCTGCATTCTAGAATCGGAATGTGGCGGAATTCTAGAATGCACAGCACGGCAGAATTCTAAAGTCCTAAAATGCCTGATATTCGGAAGTTAAGGAGTCTGACATCCAGAATGTTACTAGGTCAGCATTCTACTGTTCTGAGAGATTCTGGGTTCTAGATTCAATGGACGGCAGAGTTCTGGAATGTCAGGGTGTCCAAACTCTAGAATCCTTCCGTGTCTGAACTCGTGAGACATTCAATGTCCACATTCCAGATCAAAGGGTGTCTGAATTCCAGAAGCACCAAATGTCTGCATTCTAGAATTGGAATGTGGCGGAATTCTAGAATGCACAGCACGGCGGAATTCTAAAGTCCTAAAATGCCTACTAGCCGAAAGTTAAGGTGTCTGATGACCAGAATGTTACTAGGTCAGCATTCTACCGTTCTGAGAGATTCTGGGTTCTAGAATCAATGGACGGCAGAGTTCTGGAATGTCAGGGTGTCCAAACTCTAGAATCCATGAGTGTTTGAACTCGAGAGTCATTCAATTTCCATATTCCGGGTCACAGGGTGACTGAATTCCAGAAGCACCAAATGTCTGCATTCTAGAATCGGAATGTGGCGGAATTCTAGAATGTACAGCACGGCGGAATTCTAAAGTCCTAAAATGCCTACTAGCCGATAGTTAAGGTGTCTGATGACCAGTATGTTACTAGGTCAGCATTCTACCGTTCTGAGAGATTCTGGGTTCTAGAATCAATGGACGGCAGAGATCTGGAATATCAGTGTGTCCAAACTCTAGAATCCTTGCATGTCTGAACTCGAGAGTCATTCAATGTCCACATTCCGGGTCACAGGGTGTCTGAATTCCAGAAGAACCAAATGTCTGCATTCTAGAATCGGAATGTGGCGGAATTCTAGAATGCACAGCACGGCGGAATTCGAAAGTACTAAAATGCCTGCTATCCGGAATTTAAGGTGTCTGACATCCAGAATGCTACCACGTCAGAATTATACCATTCTGAAACATTCTGGGATCTAGAATCAATGGACGGCTGAGTTCCAGAATGTCAGGGTGGCAAAACTCTAGAATCCTTGCGTGTCTGAACTCGAGAGTCATTCAATGTCCACATTCCAGAACTCTGGATGTCTGAATAATAGAAGCACCAAATGTCTGCATTCTAGAATCGGAATGTGGCGGAATCCTAGAACGCACTGAACGGCGGAATTCTAAAGTCCTAAAATGCCTGCTATCCGGAAGTTAAGGTGTCTGACATCCAGAATGCTACCACGTCAGAATTATACCATTCTGAAAGATTCTGGGATCTAGAATCAATGGACGGCTGAGTTCCAGAATGTCAGGGTTTCCAAACTCTAGAATCCTTGCGTGTCTGAACTCGAGAGTCATTCAATGTCCACATTCCGGGTCACAGGATGACTGAATTCCAGAAGCACCAAATGTCTGCATTCTAGAATCGGAATGTGGTAGAATTCTAGAATGCACAGCACGGCGTAATTTGAAAGTCCTAAAATGCCGGCTATACGGAAGTTAAGGTGTCTGACATCCAGAATGGTACCACATCAGAATTATACCATTCTGAAACATTCTGCGATCTAGAATCAATGGACGGGTGAGTTCCAGAATGTCAGGGTGGCAAAACTCTGGAATCCAGGCTTGTCTGAACTCGAGAGTCATTCAATGTCCACATTCCAGAACTCTGGATGTCTGAATTATGGAAGCACCAAATGTCTGCATTCTAGAATCGGAATGTGGCGGAATTCTAGAATGCACAGCACGGCGGAATTCTAAAGTCCTAAAATGCCTGCTATCCGGAATTTATGGTGTCTGACATCCAGAATGCTACCACGTCAGAATTATACCATTCTGAAACATTCTGGGATCTAGAATCAATGGATGGCTGAGTTCCAGAACGCAAGGGTGGCAAAACTCTAGAATCCTTGCGTGTCTGAACTCGAGAGTCATTCAATGTCCACATTCCAGAACTCTGGATGTCTGAAATATAGAAGCACCAAATGTCTGCATTCTAGAATCAGAATGTGGCGGAATTCTAGAATGCACAGCACGGCGGAATTTTAAAGTCGTAAAATGCCTGCTATCCAGAAGTCAAGGTGTCTGACATCCAGAATGTTACTAGGTCCGCATTCTACCGTTCTGAGAGATTCCGGTTTCTAGAACCAATGGATGGCAGAGTTCTGGAATGTCAGGGTGTTCAAACTCAAGAATACTTGCGTGTCTGAACTCGAGAGTCATTCAATGTCCACATTCCGGATCACAGGGTGTCCGAATACCAGAAGCACCAAATGTCTGCATTCTAGAATCGGAATGTGGCGGAATTCTAGAATACATAGCACGGCGGTATTCGAAAGTCCTAAAATGCCTGCTATTCGGAAGTTAAGGTGTCTGACATCCAGAATGCTACCACGTCAGAATTATACCATTCTGAAAGATTCTGGGATCTAGAATCAATGGACGGCCGAGTTCCAGAATGTCCGGGTTTCCAAACTCTAGAATCCTTGCGTGTCTGAACTCGAGAGTCATTCAATGTCCACATTCCAGAACTCTGGATGTCTGAAATATAGAAGCACCAAATGTCTGCATTCTTGAATCGGAATGTGGTGGAATTCTAGAATGCACAGCACGGCAGAATTCTAAAGTCCTAAAATGCCTGCTATTCGGAAGTTAAGGTGTCTGACATCCAGAATGTTACTAGGTCATCATTCTACCGTTCTGTGAGATTCTGGGTTCTAGAATCAATGGACGGCAGAGTTCTGAAATGTCAGGGTGTCCAAACTCTAGAATCCTTCCGTGTCTGAACTCGTGAGTCATTCAATGTCCACATTCCGGATCACAGGGTGTCTGAATTCCAGAAGCACCAAATGTCTGCATTCTAGAATCGGAATGTGGCGGAATTCTAGAATGCACAGCACGGCAGAATTCTAAAGTCCTAAAATGCCTGATAGTCGGAAGTTAAGGAGTCTGACATCCAGAATGTTACTAGGTCAGCATTCTACTGTTCTGAGAGATTCTGGGTTCTAGATTCAATGGACGGCAGAGTTCTGGAATGTCAGGGTGTCCAAACTCTAGAATCCTTCCGTGTCTGAACTCGTGAGACATTCAATGTCCACATTCCAGATCAAAAGGGTGTCTGAATTCCAGAAGCACCAAATGTCTGCATTCTAGAATCGGAATGTGGCGGAATTCTAGAATGCACAGCACGGCGGAATTCTAAAGTCCTAAAATGCCTACTAGCCGAAAGTTAAGGTGTCTGATGACCAGAATGTTACTAGGTCAGCATTCTACAGTTCTGAGAGATTCTGGGTTCTAGAATCAATGGACGGCAGAGTTCTGGAATGTGAGGGTGTCCAAACTCTAGAATCCGTGAGTGTTTGAACTCGAGAGTCATTCAATTTCCATATTCCGGGTCACAGGGTGACTGAATTCCAGAAGCACCAAATGTCTGCATTCTAGAATCGGAATGTGGCGGAATTCTAGAATGCACAGCACGGCTGAATTCGAAAGTCCTAAAATGCCTGCTATCCGGAAGTTAAGGTATCTGACATCCAGAATGTTACCACGTCAGAATTATACCATTCTGATAGATTCTGGGATCTAGAATCAATGGACGGCTGAGTTCCAGAATGTCATGGTGGCAAAACTCTAGAATCCTTGCGTGTCTGAACTCGAGAGTCATTCAGTGTCTACATTCCAGAACTCTGGATGTCTGAAATATAGAAGCACCAAATGTCTGCATTCTAGAAGCGGAATGTGGCGGAATTCTAGAATGCACAGCACGGCGGGATTCTAAAGTCCTAAAATGACTGCTATCCGGAAGTTAAGGTGTCTGACATCAAGAATGCTACCAAGTCAGAATTATAACATTCTGAAAGATTCTGGGATCTAGAATCAATGGAAGGCTGAGTTCCAGAATGTCAGGGTGGCAAAACTCTAGAATCCTTGCGTGTCTGAACTCGAGATTCATTCAGTGTCCACATTCCAGAACTCTGGATGTCTGAATTGTAGAAGCACCAAATGTCTGCATTCTAGAATCGGAATGTGGTAGAATTCTAGAATGCACAGCACGGCGGAATTCTAAAATCCTAAAATGCCTGCTATCCGGAAGTTAAGGTGTCTGACATCGAGAATGCTACCAAGTCAGAATTATACCATTCTGAAAGATTCTGGGATCTAGAATCAATGGACGGCTGAGTTCCAGAATGTCAGGGTGGCAAAACTCTAGAATCCTTGCGTGTCTGAACTCGAGAGTCATTCAATGTCCACATTCCAGAACTCTGGATGTCTGAATTATAGAAGAACCAAATGTCTGCATTCTAGAATCGGAATGTGGCGGAATTCTAGAATGCACAGCACGGCGGAATTCTAAAGTCCTAAAATGCCTGCTATCCGGAAGTTAAGCTTTCTGACATCAAGAATGCTACCAAGTCAGAATTATACCATTCTGAAAGATTCTGGTATCTAGAATCAATGGAGGGCTGAGTTCCAGAATGTCAGGGTTTCCAAACTCTAGAATCCTTGCGTGTCTGTACTCGAGAGTCATTCAATGTCCACATTCCAGAAATCTGGATGTCTGAATTATAGAAGCACCAAATGTCTGCATTCTAGAATCGGAATGTGGCGGAATTCTAGAATGCACAGCACGGCGGAATTCTAAAGTCCTAAAATGCCTGCTATCCGGAAGTTAAGGTGTCTGACATCCAGAATGTTTCTAGGTCAGCATTCTACCGTTCAGAGAGATTCTGGGTTCTAGAATCAATGGACGGCAGAGATCTGGCATGTCAGGGTGTCCAAACTCTAGAATACTTGCGTGTGTGAACTCGAGAGTCATTCAATGTCCACATTCCGGATCACAGGGTGTCTGAATTCCAGAAGCACCAAATGTCTGCATTCTAGAATCGGAATGTGGTAGAATTCTAGAATGCACAGCACGGCGTAATTCGAAAGTCCTAAAATGCCGGCTATCCGGAAGTTAAGGTGTCTGACATCCAGAATGGTACCACATCAGAATTATACCATTCTGAAACATTCTGCGATCTAGAATCAATGGACGGGTGAGTTCCAGAATGTCAGGGTGGCAAAACTCTAGAATCCTGACTTGTCTGAACTCGAGAGTCATTCAATGTCCACATTCCAGAACTCTGGATGTCTGAAATATAGAAGCAACAAATGTCTGCATTCTTGAATCGGAATGTGGTGGAATTCTAGAATGCACAGCACGGCAGAATTCTAAAGTCCTAAAATGCCTGCTATTCGGAAGTTAAGGTGTCTGACATCCAGAATGTTACTAGGTCAGAATTCAACCGTTCTGTGAGATTCTGGTTTCTAGAATCAATGGACGGCAGAGTTCTGGAATGTCAGGTTGTCCAAACTCTAGAATCCTTCTGTGTCTGAACTCGTGAATCATTCAATGTCCACATTCCGGATCACAGGGTGACTGAATTCCAGAAGCACAAAATGTCTGCATTCTAGAATCGGAATGCGGCGGAATTCTAGAATGCACAGCACGGCAGAATTCTAAAGTCCTAAAATGCCTGATATTCGGAAGTTAAGGAGTCTGACATCCAGAATGTTACTAGGTCAGCATTCTACTGTTCTGAGAGATTCTGGGTTCTAGATTCAATGGACGGCAGAGTTCCGGAATGTCAGGGTGTCCAAACTCTAGAATCCTTCCGTGTCTGATCTCGTGACTCATTCAATGTCCACATTCCAGATCAAAGGGTGTCTGAATTCCAGAAGCACCAAATGTCTGCATTCTAGAATCGGAATGTGGCGGAATTCTAGAATGCACAGCACGGCGGAATTCTAAAGTCCTAAAATGCCTACTAGCTGAAAGTTAAGGTGTCTGATGACCAGAATGTTACTAGGTCAGCATTCTGCCGTTCTGAGAGATTCTGGGTTCTAGAATCAATTGACGGCAGAGTTCTGGAATGTCAGGGTGTCCAAACTCTAGAATCCATGAGTGTTTGAACTCGAGAGTCATTCAATTTCCATATTCCGGGTCACAGGGTGACTGAATTCCAGAAGCACCAAATGTCTGCATTCTAGAATCGGAATGTGGCGGAATTCTAGAATGCACAGCACGGCGGAATTCGAAAGTCCTAAAATGCCTGCTATCCGGAAGTTAAGGTGTCTGACATCCAGAATGCTACCACGTCAGAATTATACCATTCTGATAGATTCTGGGATCTAGAATCAATGGACGGCTGAGTTCCAGAATGTCAGGGTGGCAAAACTCTAGAATCCTTGCGTGTCTGAACTTGATACTCATTCAGTGTCCACATTCCAGAACTCTGGATGTCTGAAATGTAGAAGCACCAAATGTCTGCATTCTAGAATCGGAATGTGGCGGAATTCTAGAATGCACAGCACGGTGGGATTCTAAAGTCCTAAAATGCCTGCTATCCGGAAGTTAAGGTGTCTGACATCAAGAATGCTACCAAGTCAGAATTATACCATTCTGAAAGATTCTGGTATCTAGAATCAATGGAGGGCTGAGTTCCAGAATGTCAGGGTGGCAAAACTCTAGAATCCTTGCGTGTCTGAACTCGAGAGTCATTCAATGTCCACATTCCAGAACTTTGGATGTCTGAATTATAGAAGCACCAAATGTCTGCATTCTAGAATCGGAATGTGGCGGAATTCTAGAATGCACAGCACGGCGGAATTCTAAAGTCCTAAAATGCCTGCTATCCGGAAGTTAAGGTGTCTGACATCAAGAATGCTACCAAGTCAGAATTATAACATTCTGAAAGATTCTGGGATCTAGAATCAATGGAATGCTGAGTTCCAGAATGTCAGGGTGGCAAAACTCTAGAATCCTTGCGTGTCTGAACTCGAGAGTCATTCAATGTCCACATTCCAGAACTCTGTATGTCTGAATTATAGAAGCACCAAATGTCTGCATTCTAGAATCGGAATGTGGCGGAATTCTAGAATGCACAGCACGGCGGAATTCTAAAGTCCTAAAATGCCTGCTATCCGGAAGGTAAGGTGTCTGACATCAAGAATGCTACCAAGTCAGAATTATACCATTCTGAAAGATTCTGGGATCTAGAATCAATGGACGGCTGAGTTCCAGAATGTCAGGGTTTCCAAACTCTAGAATCCTTGCGTGTCTGAACTCGAGAGTCATTCAATGTCCACATTCCAGAACTCTGGATGTCTGAATTATAGAAGCACCAAATGTCTGCATTCTAGAATCGGAATGTGGCGGAATTCTAGAATGCACAGCACGGCGGAATTCTAAAGTCCTAAAATGCCTGCTATCCGGAAGTTAAGGTGTCTGACATCCAGAATGTTTCTAGGTCAGCATTCTACCGTTCAGAGAGATTCTGGGTTCTAGAATCAATGGACGGCAGAGATCTGGCATGTCAGGGTGTCCAAACTCTAGAATCCTTGCGTGTGCGAACTCGAGAGTCATTCAATGTCCACATTCCGGATCACAGGGTGTCTGAATTCCAGAAGCACCAAATGTCTGCAATCTAGAATCGGAATGTGGTAGAATTCTAGAATGCACAGCACGGCGTAATTCGAAAGTCCTAAAATGCCGGCTATCCGGAAGTTAAGGTGTCTGACATCCAGAATGGTACCACATCAGAATTATACCATTCTGAAACATTCTGCGATCTAGAATCAATGGACGGGTGAGTTCCAGAATGACAGGGTGGGAAAACTCTAGAATCCTGGCTTGTCTGAACTCGAGAGTCATTCAATGTCCACATTCCAGAACTCTGGATATCTGAAATATAGAAGCAACAAATGTCTGCATTCTTGAATCGGAATGTGGTGGAATTCTAGAATGCACAGCACGGCAGAATTCTAAAGTCCTAAAATGCCTGCTATTCGGAAGTTAAGGTGTCTGACATCCAGAATGTTACTAGGTCAGAATTCAACCGTTCTGTGAGATTCTGGTTTCTAGAATCAATGGACGGCAGAGTTCTGGAATGTCAGGTTGTCCAAACTCTAGAATCCTTCTGTGTCTGAACTCGTGAATCATTCAATGTCCACATTCCGGATCACAGGGTGACTGAATTCCAGAAGCACCAAATGTCTTCATTCTAGAATCGGAATGCGGCGGAATTCTAGAATGCACAGCACGGCAGAATTCTAAAGTCCTAAAATGCCTGATATTCGGAAGTTAAGGAGTCTGACATCCAGAATGTTACTAGGTCAGCATTCTACTGTTCTGAGAGATTCTGGGTTCTAGATTCAATGGACGGCAGAGTTCCGGAATGTCAGGGTGTCCAAACTCTAGAATCCTTCCGTGTCTGATCTCGTGAGTCATTCAATGTCCACATTCCAGATCAAAGGGTGTCTGAATTCCAGAAGCACCAAATGTCTGCATTCTAGAATCGGAATGTGGCGGAATTCTAGAATGCACAGCACGGCGGAATTCTAAAGTCCTAAAATGCCTACTAGCTGAAAGTTAAGGTGTCTGATGACCAGAATGTTACTAGGTCAGCATTCTGCCGTTCTGAGAGATTCTAGGTTCTAGAATCAATTGACGGCAGAGTTCTGGAATGTCAGGGTGTCCAAACTCTAGAATCCATGAGTGTTTGAACTCGAGAGTCATTCAATTTCCATATTCCGGGTCACAGGGTGACTGAATTCCAGAAGCACCAAATGTCTGCATTCTAGAATCGGAATGTGGCGGAATTCTAGAATGCACAGCACGGCGGAATTCGAAAGTCCTAAAATGCCTGCTATCCGGAAGTTAAGGTGTCTGACATCCAGAATGCTACCACGTCAGAATTATACCATTCTGATAGATTCTGGGATCTAGAATCAATGGACGGCTGAGTTCCAGAATGTCAGGGTGGCAAAACTCTAGAATCCTTGCGTGTCTGAACTCGAGACTCATTCAGTGTCCACATTCCAGAACTCTGGATGTCTGAAATGTAGAAGCACCAAATGTCTGCATTCTAGAATCGGAATGTGGCGGAATTCTAGAATGCACAGCACGGCGGGATTCTAAAGTCCTAAAATGCCTGCTATCCGGAAGTTAAGGTGTCTGACATCAAGAATGGTACCAAGTCAGAATTATACCATTCTGAAAGATTCTGGTATCTAGAATCAATGGAGGGCTGAGTTCCAGAATGTCAGGGTGGCAAAACTCTAGAATCCTTGCGTGTCTGAACTCGAGAGTCATTCAATGTCCACATTCCAGAACTTTGGATGTCTGAATTATAGAAGCACCAAATGTCTGCATTCTAGAATCGGAATGTGGCGGAATTCTAGAATGCACAGCACGGCGGAATTCTAAAGTCCTAAAATGCCTGCTATCCGGAAGTTAAGGTGTCTGACATCAAGAATGCTACCAAGTCAGAATTATAACATTCTGAAAGATTCTGGGATCTAGAATCAATGGAACGCTGAGTTCCAGAATGTCAGGGTGGCAAAACTCTAGAATCCTTGCGTGTCTGAACTCGAGAGTCATTCAATGTCCACATTCCAGAACTCTGTATGTCTGAATTATAGAAGCAACAAATGTCTGCATTCTAGAATCGGAATGTGGCGGAATTCTAGAATGCACAGCACGGCGGAATTCTAAAGTCCTAAAATGCCTACTAGCCGATAGTTAAGGTTTCTGATGACCAGTATGTTACTAGGTCAGCATTCTACCGTTCTGAGAGATTCTGGGTTCTAGAATCAATGGACGGCAGAGATCTGGAATATCAGTGTGTCCAAACTCTAGAATCCTTGCATGTCTGAACTCGAGAGTCATTCAATGTCCACATTCCGGGTCACAGGGTGTCTGAATTCCAGAAGAACCAAATGTCTGCATTCTAGAATCGTAATGTGGCGGAATTCTAGAATGCAAAACACGGCGGAATTCTAAAGTCCTAAAATGCCTGCTATCCGGAATTTAAGGTGTCTGACATCCAGAATGCTACCACGTCAGAATTATACCGTTCTGAAACATTCTGGGATCTAGAATCAATGGACGGCTGAGTTCCAGAATGTCAGGGTGGCAAAACTCTAGAATCCTTGCGTGTCTGAACTCGAGAGTCATTCAATGTCCACATTCCAGAACTCTGGATGTCTGAATAATAGAAGCACCAAATGTCTGCATTCTAGAATCGGAATGTGGCGGAATCCTAGAACGCACTGAACGGCGGAATTCTAAAGTCCTAAAATGCCTGCTCTCCGGAAGTTAAGGTGTCTGACATCCAGAATGCTACCACGTCAGAATTATACCATTCTGAAACATTCTTGGATCTAGAATCAATGGACGGCTGAGTTCCAGAATGTCAGGGTTTCCAAACTCTAGAATCCTTGCGTGTCTGAACTCGAGAGTCATTCAATGTCCACATTCCGGGTCACAGGATGACTGAATTCCAGAAGCACCAAATGTCTGCATTCTAGAATCGGAATGTGGTAGAATTCTAGAATGCACAGCACGGCGTAATTCGAAAGTCCTAAAATGCCGGCTATACGGAAGTTAAGGTGTCTGACATCCAGAATGGTACCACATCAGAATTATACCATTCTGAAACATTCTGCGATCTAGAATCAATGGACGGGTGAGTTCCAGAATGTCAGGGTGGCAAAACTCTAGAATCCTGGCTTGTCTGAACTCGAGAGTCATTCAATGTCCACATTCCAGAACTCTGGATGTCTGAATTATGGAAGCACCAAATGTCTGCATTCTAGAATCGGAATGTGGCGGAATTCTAGAATGCACAGCACGGCGGAATTCTAAAGTCCTAAAATGCCTGCTATCCGGAAGTTAAGGTGTCTGACATCAAGAATGCTACCAAGTCAGAATTATAACATTCTGAAAGATTCTGGGATCTAGAATCAATGGACGGGTGAGTTCCAGAATGTCAGGGTGGCAAAACTCTAGAATCCTTGCGTGTCTGAACTCGAGAGTCATTCAATGTCCACATTCCAGAACTCTGGATGTCTGAATTATAGAAGCACCAAATGTCTGCATTCTAGAATCGGAATGTGGCGGAATTCTAGAATGCACAGCACGGCGGAATTCTAAAGTCCTAAAATGCCTACTAGCCGAAAGTTAAGGTGTCTGATGACCAGTATGTTACTAGGTCAGCATTCTACCGTTCTGAGAGATTCTGGGTTCTAGAATCAATGGACGGCAGAGATCTGGAATGTCAGTGTGTCCAAACTCTAGAATCCTTGCGTGTCTGAACTCGAGAGTCATTCAATGTCCACATTCCGGATCACAGGGTGTCTGAATTCCAGAAGCACCAAATGTCTGCATTCTAGAATCGGAATGTGGTAGAATTCTAGAATGCACAACACGGTGGAATTCTAAAGTCCTAAAATGTCTGCTATCCGGAAGTTAAGGTGTCTGACATCAAGAATGCTACCAAGTCAGAATTATACCATTCTGAAACATTCTGGGATCTAGAATCAATGGACGGGTGAGTTCAAGAATGTCAGGGTGGCAAAACTCTAGAATCCTGGCATGTCTGAACTCGAGGGTCATTCAATGTCCACATTCTAGAACTCTGGATGTCTGAATTATAGAAGCACCAAATGTCTGCATTCTAGAATCGGAATGTGGCGGAATTCTAGAATGCACAGCACGGCGGAATTCTAAAGTCCTAAAATGCCTGCTATCCGGAAGTTAAGGTGTCTGACATCCAGAATGTTACTAGGTCAGCATTCTACCGTTCTGAGAGATTCTGGGTTCTAGAATCAATGGACGGCAGAGATCTGGCAGGTCAGGGTGTCCAAACTCTAGAATCCTTGAGTGTTTGAACTCGAGAGTCATTCAATGTCCACATTCCGGGTCACAGGATGACTGAATTCCAGAAGCACCAAATGTCTGCATTCTAGAATCGGAATGTGGCGGAATTCTAGAATGCACAACACTTCGGAATTCTAAAGTCCTAAAATGCCTGCTATCCGGAATTTAAGGTGTCTGACATCCAGAATGCTACCACGTCAGAATTATACCATTCTGAAACATTCTGGGATCTAGAATCAATGGACGGCTGAGTTCCAGAATGTCAGGGTGGCAAAACTCTAGAATCCTTGCCTGTCTGAACTCGAGAGTCATTCAATGTCCACATTCCAGAACTCTGGATGTCTGAATAATAGAAGCACCAAATGTCTGCATTCTAGAATCGGAATGTGGCGGAATTCTAGAACGCACAGCACGGCGGAATTCTAAAGTCCTAAAATGCCTGCTATCCGGAAGTTAAAGTGTCTGACATACAGAATGCTACCACGTCAGAATTATACCATTCTGAAACATTCTTGAATCTAGAATCAATGGACGGCTGAGTTCCAGAATGTCAGGGTTTCCAAACTCTAGAATCCTTGCGTGTCTGAACTCGAGAGTCATTCAATGTCCACATTCCAGATAACAGGGTGTCTGAATTCCAGAAGCACCAAATGTCTGCATTCTAGAATCGGAATGTGGCGGAATTCTAGAATGCACAGCACGGCGGAATTCGAAAGTCCTAAAATGCCTGCTATCGGGAAGTTAAGGTGTCTGACATCCAGAATGCTACCATGTCAGAATTATACCATTCTGAAAGATTCTGGGATCTAGAATCAATGGACGGCTGAGTTCCAGAATGTCAGGGTGGCAAAACTCTAGAATCCTTGCGTGTCTGAACTCGAGAGTCATTCAATGTCCACATTCCAGAACTCTGGATGTCTGAAATAGAGAAGCACCAAATGTCTGCATTCTAGAATTGGAATGTGGCGGAATTCTAGAATGCACAACACGGCGGAATTCTAAAATCCTAAAATGCCTGCTATCCGGAAGTTAAGGTGTCTGACATCAAGAATGCTACCAAGTCAGAATTATACCATTCTGAAAGATTCTGGGATCTAGAATCAATGGACGGCAGAGTTCCAGAATGTCAGGGTTTCCAAACTCTAGAATCCTTGCGTGTCTGAACTCGAGAGTCATTCAATGTCCACATTCCAGAACTCTGGATGTCTGAAATATAGAAGCACCAAATGTCTGCTTTCTAGAATCGGAATGTGGCGGAATTCTAGAATGCACAGCACGGTGGAATTCTAAAGTCCTAAAATGCCTACTAGCGGAAAGTTAAGGTGTCTGATGACCAGAATGTTACTAGGTCAGCATTCTACCGTTCTGAGAGATTCTGGGTTCTAGAATAAATGGATGTCAGAGTTCTGGAATGTCAGGGTGTTCAAACTCAAGAATACTTGCGTGTCTGAACTCGAGAGTCATTCAATGTCCACATTCCGTATCACAGGGTGTCTGAATTCCAGAAGCACCAAATGTCTGCATTCTAGAATCGGAATGTGGCGGAATTCTAGAATGCACAGCACGGCGGAATTCTAAAGTCCTAAAATGCCTACTAGCCGAAAGTTAAGGTGTCTGATGACCAGAATGTTACAAGGACAGCATTCTATCGTTCTGAGAGATTCTGGGTTCTAGAATAAATGAATGGCAGAGTTCTGGAATGTCAGGGTGTTCAAACTCAAGAATACTTGCGTGTCTGAACTCGAGAGTCATTCAATGTCCACATTCCGGATCACAGGGTGTCTGAATTCCAGAAGCACCAAATGTCTGCATTCTAGAATCGGAATGTGTCGGAATTCTAGAATGCACAGCACGGCGGAATTCTAAAGTCCTAAAATGCCTGCTATCCGGAAGTTAAGGTGTCTGACATCCAGAATGCTACCACGTCAGAATTATACCATTCTGAAAGATTCTGGGATCTAGAATCAATGGACGGCTGAGTTCCAGAATGCAAGGGTCGCAAAACTCTAGAATACTTGCGTGTCTGAACTCGAGAGTCATTCAATGTCCACATTCCAGAACTCTGGATGTCTGAAATATAGAAGCAACAAATGTCTGCATTCTAGAATCAGAATGTGGCGGAATTCTAGAATGCACAGCACGGCGGAACTTTAAAGTCCTAAAATGCCTGCTATCCAGAAGTCAAGATGTCTGACATCCAGAATGTTACTAGGTCAGCATTCTAACGTTCTGAGAGATTCTGGGTTCTAGAATAAATGGATGGCAGAGTTCTGGAATGTCAGGGTGTTCAAACTCAAGAATACTTGCCTGTCTGAACTCGAGAGTCATTCAATGTCCACATTCCGGATCACAGGTTGTCTGAATTCCAGAAGCACCAAATGTCTGCATTCTAGAATCAGAATGTGGCGGAATTCTAGAATGCACAGCACGGTGGAATTCTAAAGTCCTAAAATGCCTACTTGCCGAAAGTTAAGGTGTCTGATGACCAGAATGTTACTAGGTCAGCATTCTACCGTTCTCAGAGATTCTGGTTTCTAGAATAAATGGATGGCAGAGTTCTGGAATGTCAGGGTGTTCAAACTCAAGAATACTTGCGTGTCTGAACTCGAGAGTCATTCAATGTCCACATTCCGGATCACAGGGTGTCTGAATTCCAGAAGCACCAAATGTCTGCATTCCAGAATCGGAATGTGGCGGAATTCTAGAATGCACAGCACGGCGGAATTCGAAAGTCCTAAAATGCCTGCTATCCGGAAGTTAAGGTGTCTGACATCCATAATGCTACCACGTCACAATTACACCATTCTGAAAGATTCAGGGATCTAGAATCAATGGACGGCTGAGTTCCAGAATGTCAGGGTGGCAAAACTATAGAATCCTTGCATGTCTGAACTCGAGAGTCATTCAATGTCCACATTCCAGAACTCTGGATGTCTGAATTATAGAAGCACCAAATGTCTGCATTCTAGAATCGGAATGTGGCGGAATTCTAGAATGCACAGCACGGCGGAATTCCAAAGTCCTAAAATGCCTGCTATCCGGAAGTTAAGGTGTCTGACATCAAGAATGCTACCACGTCAGAATTATAGAATTCTGAAACATTCTGGGATCTAGAATCAATGGACGGCTGAGTTCCAGAATGTCATTGTGGCACAACTCTAGAATCCTTGCGTGTCTGAACTCGTGAGTCATTCAAGGTCCACATTCCGGATCACAGGGTGACTGAATTCCAGAAGCACCAAATGTCTTCATTCTAGAATCGGAATGTGGTGGAATTCTAGAATGCACAGCACGGCAGAATTCTAAAGTCAAAAAATGCCTGATATTCGGAAGTTAAGGAGTCTGACATCCAGAATGTTACTAGGTCAGCATTCTACTGTTCTGAGAGATTCTGGGTTCTAGATTCAATGGACGGCAGAGTTCTGGAATGTCAGGGTGTCCAAACTCTAGAATCCTTCCGTGTCTGAACTCGTGAGTCATTCAATGCCACATTCCAGATCAAAGGGTGTCTGAATTCCAGAAGCACCAAATGTCTGCATTCTAGAATCGGAATGTGGCGGAATTCTAGAATGCACAGCATGGCGGAATTCTAAAGTCCTAAAATGCCTACTAGCCGAAAGTTAAGGTGTGTGATGACCAGAATGTTACTAGGTCAGCATTCTGCCGTTCTGAGAGATTCTGGGTTCTAGAATCAATGGACGGCAGAGTTCTGGAATGTCAGGGTGTCCAAACTCTAGAATCCATGAGTGTTTGAACTCGAGAGTCATTCAATTTCCATATTCCGGGTCACAGGGTGACTGAATTCCAGAAGCACCAAATGTCTGCATTCTAGAATCGGAATGTGGCGGGATTCTAGAATGCACAGCACGGCAGAATTCTAAAGTCCTAAAATGCCTGCTGTCCGGAAGTTAAGGTGTCTGACATCGAGAATGCTACCAAGTCAGAATTATACCATTCGGAAAGATTCTGGGATCTAGAATCAATGGACGGCTGAGTTCCAGAGTGTCAGGGTGGCAAAACTCTAGAATCCTTGCGTGTCTGAACTCGAGAGTCATTCAATGTCCACATTCCAGAACTCTGGATGTCTGAATTGTAGAAGCACCAAATGTCTGCATTCTAGAATCGGAATGTGGCGGAATTCTAGAATGCACAGCACGGCGAAATTCTAAAATCCTAAAATGCCTGCTGTCCGGAAGTTAAGGTGTCTGACATCGAGAATGCTACCAAGTCAGAATTATACCATTCTGAAAGATTCTGGGATCTAGAATCAATGGACGGCTGAGTTCCAGAATGCAAGGGTGGCAAAACTCTAGAATCCTTGCGTGTCTGAATTCGAGAGTCATTCAAAGTCCACATTCCAGAACTCTGGATGTCTGAATTATAGAAGCATCAAATGTCTGCATTCTAGAATCGGAATGTGGTGGAATTCTAGAATGCACAGCACGGCGGAATTCTAAAGTCCTAAAATGCCTACTAGCCGAAAGTTAAGGTGTCTGATGACCAGAATGTTACTAGGTCAGCATTCTACCGTTCTCAGAGATTCTGGTTTCTAGAATAAATGGAGGGCAGAGTTCTGGAATGTCAGGGTGTTCAAACTCAAGAATACTTGCGTGTCTGAACTCGAGAGTCATTCAATGTCCACATTCCGGATCACAGGGTGTCTGAATTCCAGAAGCACCAAATGTCTGCATTCTAGAATCGGAATGTGGTAGAATTCAAGAATGCACAGCACGGCGGAATTCTAAAGTCCTAAAATGCCTGCTATCCGGAAGTTAAGGTGTCTGACATCCAGAATTCTACCACGTCAGAATTATACCATTCTGAAAGATTCTGGGATCTAGAATCAATGGACGGCTGAGTTCCAGAATGTCAGGGTTTCCAAACTCTAGAATCCTTGCGTGTCTCAACTCGAGAGTCACTCAATATCCACATTCCAGGACTCTGGATGTCTGAAATATAGAAGCACCAAATGTCTGCATTCCAGAATCGGAATGTGGTGTAATTCTAGAATGCACAGCACGGCGGAATTCTAAAGTCCTAAAATACCTGCTATCAGGAAGTTAAGGTGTCTGACATCCAGAATGTTACTAGGTCAGCATTCTACCGTTCTGAGAGATTCTGGGTTCTAGAATCAATGGACGGCAGAGATCTGGCATGTCAGGGTGTCCAAACTCTAGAATACTTGCGTCTCTGAACACGAGAGTCATTCAATGTCCACATTCCGGATCACAGGGTTTCTGAATTCCAGAAGCACCAAATGTCTGCATTCTAGAATCGGAATGTGGTAGAATTCTAGAATGCACAGCACAGCGGAATTCTAAAGTCATAAAATGCCTGCTATCCGGAAGTTAAGGTGTCTGACATCCAGAATGGTACCACATCAGAATTATAGCATTCTGAAACATTCTGGGATCTAGAATCAATGGACGGCTGAGTTCCAGAATGCAAGGCTGGCAAAACTCTAGAATCCTTGCGTGTCTGACCTCGAGAGTCATTCAATGTCCACATTCCAGAACTCTGGATGTCTGAATTATAGAAGCACCAAATGTCTGCATTCTAGAATCGGAATGTGGCGGAATTCTAGAATGCACAGCACGTCGGAATTCTAAAGTCCTAAAATGCCTACTAGCCGAAAGTTAAGGTGTCTGATGACCAGAATGTTACTAGGTCAGCATTCTACCGTTCTGAGAGATTCTGGGTTCTAGAATCAATGGACGGCAGAGTTCTGGAATGTCAGGTTGTCCAAACTCTAGAATCCTTGAGTGTTTGAACTCGAGAGTCATTCAATTTCCATATTCCGTGTCACAAGGTGACTGAATTCCAGAAGCACCAAATGTCTGCATTCTAGAATCGGAATGTGGCGGAATTCTAGAATGCACAGCACGGCGGAATTCTAAAGTCCTAAAATGCCTGCTCTCCGGAAGTTAAGGTGTCTAACATCCAGAATGCCACCACGTCAGCATTATACCATTCTGAAAGATTCTGGGATCTAGAATCAATGGACGGCTGAGTTCCAGAATGTCAGGGTTTCCAAACTCTAGAATCCTTGCGTGTCTGAACTCGAGAGTCATTCAATAACCACATTCCAGGACTCTGGATGTCTGAAATATTGAAGCACCAAATGTCTGCATTCTAGAATCGGAATGTGGCGGAATTATAGAATGCACAGCACGACAGAATTCTAAAGTCCTAAAATGCCTGCTATTCGGAAGTTAAGGTGTCTGACATCCAGAATGTTACTAGGTCAGCATTCTACCATTCTGAGAGACTGTGGGTTCTAGAATCAATGGACGGCAGAGTTCTGGAATGTCAGGGTGTCCAAACTCTAGATTCCTTCCGTGTCTGAACTCGTGAGTCATTCAATGTCCACATTCCGGATCACAGGGTGTCAGAATTCCAGAAGCACCAAATGTCTGCATTCTAGAATCGGAATGTGGTAGAATTCTAGAATGCACAACACGGTGGAATTCTTAAGTCATAAAATGCCTGCTATCCAGAAGTTAAGGTGTCTGATATCCAGAATGGTACCACATCAGAATTATACCATTCTGAAACATTCTGGGATCTAGAATCAATGGACGGGTGAGTTCAAGAATGTCAGGGTGGCAAAACTCTAGAATCCTGGCATGTCTGAACTCGAGGGTTATTCAATGTCCACATTCCAGAACTCTGGATGTCTGAATTATAGAAGCACCAAATGTCTGCATTCTAGAATCGGAATGTGGCGGAATTCTAGAATGCACAGCACGGCGGAATTCTAAACTCCTAAAATGCCTGCTATCCGGAAGTTAAGGTGTCTGACATCAAGAATGCTACCAAGTCAGTATTATACCATTCTGAAAGATTCTGGGATCTAGAATCAATGGACGGCTGAGTTCCAGAATGTCAGGGTGGCAAAACTCTAGAATCCTTGCGTGTCTGAACTCGAGAGTCATTCAATGTCCACATTCCGGATCACAGGGTGTCAGAATTCCAGAAGCACCAAATGTCTGCATTCTAGAATCGGAATGTGTCAGAATTCTAGAATGCACAGCACGGCCGGATTCTAAAGTCCTAAAATGAATGCTATCCGGAAGTTAAGGTGTCTGACATCCAGAATGCTACCACGTCAGAATTATACCATTCTGAAAGATTCTGGGATCTAGAATCAATGGACGGCTGAGTTCCAGAATGTCAGGGTGGCAAAACTCTAGAATCCTTGTGAGTCTGAACTCGAGATTCATTCAATGTCCATATTCCAGAACTCTGGATGTCTGAATTATAGAAGCACCAAATGTCTGCATTCTAGAATCGGAATGTGGCGGAATTCTAGAATGCACAGCACGGCGGAATTCTAAAGTCCTAAAATGCCTGCTATCCGGAAGTTAAGGTGTCTGACATCAATAACGCTACCAAGTCAGAATTATAACATTCTGAAATATTCTGGGATCTAGAATCAATGGATGGCTGAGTTCCAGAATGTCAGGGTGGCAAAACTCTAGAATCCTTGCGTGTCTAAACTCGAGAGTCATTCAATGTCCACATTCCAGAACTCTGGATGTCTGAATTATAGAAGCACCAAATGTCTGCATTCTAGAATCGGAATGTGGCGGAATTCTAGAATGCACAGCACGGCGGAATTCTAAAGTCCTAAAATGCCTACTAGCCGAAAGTTAAGGTGTCTGATGACCAGAATGTTACTAGGTCAGCATTCTACCGTTCTGAGAGATTATGGGTTCTAGAATCAATGGACGACAGAGTTCTGGAATGTCAGGGTGTCCAAACTCTGGAATCCTTGAGTGTTTGAACTCGAGAGTCATTCAATGTCCACATTCCAGGTCACAGGATCACTGAATTCCAGAAGCACCAAATGTCTGCATTCTAGAATCGGAATGTGGCGGAATTCTAGAATGCACAGCACGGCGGAATTCTAAAGTCCTAAAATGCCTGCTATCCGGAATTTAAGGTGTCTGACATCCAGAATGCTACCACGTCAGAATTATACCATTCTGAAACATTCTTGGATCTAGAATCAATGGACGGCTGAGTTCCAGAATGTCAGGGTTTCCAAACTCTAGAATCCTTGCGTGTCTGAACTCGAGAGTCATTCAATGTCCACATTCCAGAACTCTGGATGTCTGAATTATAGAAGCACCAAATGTCTGCATTCTAGAATTGGAATGTGGCAGAATTCTAGAATGCACAGCACGGCAGAATTCTAAAGTCCTAAAACACCTGCTATCCGGAAGTTAAGGTGTCTGACCTCAAGAATGCTACCAAGTCAGAATTATACCATTCTGAAAGATTCTGGTATCTAGAATCAATGGAGGGCTGAGTTCCAGAATGTCAGGGTGGCAAAACTCTAGAATCCTTGTGTGTCTGAACTTGAGAGTCATTCTATGTCCACATTCCAGAACTCTGGATGACTGAAGTATAGAAGCACCAAATGTCTGCATTCTAGAATAGGAATGTGGCGGAATTCTAGAATGCACAGCACGGGGGAATTCCAAAGTCCTAAAATGCCTACTAGCCGAAAGTTAAGGTGTCTGATGACCAGTATGTTACTAGGTCAGCATTCTACAGTTCTGAGAGATTCTGGGTTCTAGAATCAATGGACGGCAGACATCTTGAATATCAGGGTGTCCAAACTCTAGAATCCTTGCGTGTCTGAACTCGAGAGTCATTCAATGTCCATATTCCGGATCACAGGGTGTCTGAATTCCAGAAGCACCAATTGTCTGCATTCTAGAATCGGAATGTGGTAGAATTCTAGAATGCACAGCACGGCGTAATTCGAAAGTCCTAAAATGCCGGCTATCCAGAAGTTAAGGTGTCTGACATCCAGAATGGTACCACATCAGAATTATACCATTCTGAAACATTCTGCGATCTAGAATCAATGGACGGGTGAGTTCCAGAATGTCAGGGTGGCAAAACTCTAGAATCCTGGCTTGTCTGACCTCGAGAGTCATTCAATGTCCACATTCCAGAACTCTGGATGTCTGAATTATAGAAGCACCAAATGTCTGCATTCTAGAATCGGAATGTGGCGGAATTCTAGAATGCACAGCACGGCGGAATTCTAAAGTCCTAAAATGCCTGCTATCCGGAATTTATGGTGTCTGACATCCAGAATGCTACCACGTCAGAATTATACCATTCTGAAACATTCTGGGATCTAGAATCAATGGACGGCTGAGTTCCAGAATGCAAGGGTGGCAAAACTCTAGAATCCTTGCGTGTCTGAACTCGAGAGTCATTCAATGTCCACATTCCAGAACTCTGGATGTCTGAAATATAGAAGCACCAAATGTCTGCATTCTAGAATCAGAATATGGCGGAATTCTAGAATGCACAGCACGGCGGAATTTTAAAGTCGTAAAATGCCTGCTATCCAGAAGTCAAGGTGTCTGACATCCAGAATGTTACTAGGTACGCATTCTACCGTTCTGAGAGATTCCGGTTTCTAGAATCAATGGATGGCAGAGTTCTGGAATGTCAGGGTGTTCAAACTCAAGTATACTTGCGTGTCTGAACTCGAGAGTCATTCAATGTCCACATTCCGGATCACAGGGTGTCCGAATACCAGAAGCACCAAATGTCGGCATTCTAGAATCGGAATGTGGCGGAATTCTAGAATGCATAGCACGGCGGTATTCGAAAGTCCTAAAATGCCTGCTATTCGGAAGTTAAGGTGTCTTACATCCAGAATGCTACCACGTCAGAATTATACCATTCTGAAAGATTCTGGGATCTAGAATCAATGGACGTCCGAGTTCCAGAATGTCCGGGTTTCCAATCTCTAGAATCCTTGCGTGTCTGAACTCGAGAGTCATTCAATATCCACATTCCAGGACTCTGGATGTCTGAAATATAGAAGCAACAAATGTCTGCATTCTTGAATCGGAATGTGGTGGAATTCTAGAATGCACAGCACGGCAGAATTCTAAAGGCCTAAAATGCCTGCTATTCGGAAGTTAAGGTGTCTGACATCCAGAATGTTACTAGGTAAGAATTCTACCGTTCTGTGAGATTCTGGGTTCTAGAATCAATGGACGGCAGAGTTCTGGAATGTCAGGTTGTCCAAACTCTAGAATCCTTCCGTGTCTGAACTCGTGAGTCATTCAATGTCCACATTCCGGATCACAGGGTGACTGAATTCCAGAAGCACCAAATGTCTTCATTCTAGAATCGGAATGTGGCGGAATTCTAGAATGCACAGCACGGCGGAATTCTAAAGTCCTAAAATGCCTACTAGCCGAAAGTTAAGGTGTGTGATGACCAGAATGTTACTAGGTCAGCATTCTGCCGTTCTGAGAGATTCTGGGTTCTAGAATCAATGGACGGCAGAGTTCTGGAATGTCAGGGTGTCCAAACTCTAGAATCCATGAGTGTTTGAACTCGAGAGTCATTCAATTTCCATATTCCGGGTCACAGGGTGACTGAATTCCAGAAGCACCAAATGTCTGCATTCTAGAATCGGAATGTGGCGGGATTCTTGAATGCACAGCACGGCGGAATTCGAAAGTCCTAAAATGCCTGCTGTCCGGAAGTTAAGGTGTCTGACATCGAGAATGCTAGCAAGTCAGAATTATACCATTCGGAAAGATTCTGGGATCTAGAATCAATGGACGGCTGAGTTCCAGAATGTCAGGGTGGCAAAACTCTAGAATCCTTGCGTGTCTGAACTCGAGAGTCATTCAATGTCCACATTCCAGAACTCTGGATGTCTGAATTGTAGAAGCACCAAATGTCTGCATTCTAGAATCGGAATGTGGCGGAATTCTAGAATGCACAGCACGGCGAAATTCTAAAATCCTAAAATGCCTGCTGTCCGGAAGTTAAGGTGTCTGACATCGAGAATGCTACCAAGTCAGAATTATACCATTCTGAAAGATTCTGGGATCTAGAATCAATGGACGGCTGAGTTCCAGAATGCAAGGGTGGCAAAACTCTAGAATCCTTGCGTGTCTGAACTCGAGAGTCATTCAAAGTCCACATTCCAGAATTCTGGATGTCTGAATTATAGAAGCATCAAATGTCTGCATTCTAGAATCGGAATGTGGCGGAATTCTAGAATGCACTGCACGGCGGAATTCTAAAGTCCTAAAATGCCTACTAGCCGAAAGTTAAGGTGTCTGATGACCAGAATGTTACTAGGTCAGCATTCTACCGTTCTCAGAGATTCTGGTTTCTAGAATAAATGGAGGGCAGAGTTCTGGAATGTCAGGGTGTTCAAACTCAAGAATACTTGCGTGTCTGAACTCGAGAGTCATTCAATGTCCACATTGCGGATCACAGGGTGTCTGAATTCCAGAAGCACCAAATGTCTGCATTCCAGAATCGGAATGTGGCGGAATTCTAGAATGCACAGCACGGCGGAATTCGAAAGTCCTAAAATGCCTGCTATTCGGAAGTTAAGGTGTCTGACATCCATAATGCTACCACGTCAGAATTATACCATTCTGAAAGATTCTGGGATCTAGAATCAATGGACGGCTGAGTTCCAGAATGTCAGGGTGGCAAAACTATAGAATCCTTGCATGTCTGAACTCGAGAGTCATTCAATGTCCACATTCCAGAACTCTGGATGTCTGAATTATAGAAGCACCAAATGTCTGCATTCCAGAATCGGAATGTGGCGGAATTCTAGAATGCACAGCACGGCGGAATTCTAAACTCCTAAAATGCCTGCTATCCGGAAGTTAAGGTGTCTGACATCAAGAATGCTACCAAGTCAGTATTATACCATTCTGAAAGATTCTGGGATCTAGAATCAATGGACGGCTGAGTTCCAGAATGTCAGGGTGGCAAAACTCTAGAATCCTTGCGTGTCTGAACTCGAGAGTCATTCAATGTCCACATTCCGGATCACAGGGTGTCAGAATTCCAGAAGCACCAAATGTCTGCATTCTAGAATCGGAATGTGTCAGAATTCTAGAATGCACAGCACGGCCGGATTCTAAAGTCCTAAAATGAATGCTATCCGGAAGTTAAGGTGTCTGACATCCAGAATGCTACCACGTCAGAATTATACCATTCTGAAAGATTCTGGGATCTAGAATCAATGGACGGCTGAGTTCCAGAATGTCAGGGTGGCAAAACTCTAGAATCCTTGTGAGTCTGAACTCGAGATTCATTCAATGTCCATATTCCAGAACTCTGGATGTCTGAATTATAGAAGCACCAAATGTCTGCATTCTAGAATCGGAATGTGGCGGAATTCTAGAATGCACAGCACGGCGGAATTCTAAAGTCCTAAAATGCCTGCTATCCGGAAGTTAAGGTGTCTGACATCAATAACGCTACCAAGTCAGAATTATAACATTCTGAAATATTCTGGGATCTAGAATCAATGGATGGCTGAGTTCCAGAATGTCAGGGTGGCAAAACTCTAGAATCCTTGCGTGTCTAAACTCGAGAGTCATTCAATGTCCACATTCCAGAACTCTGGATGTCTGAATTATAGAAGCACCAAATGTCTGCATTCTAGAATCGGAATGTGGCGGAATTCTAGAATGCACAGCACGGCGGAATTCTAAAGTCCTAAAATGCCTACTAGCCGAAAGTTAAGGTGTCTGATGACCAGAATGTTACTAGGTCAGCATTCTACCGTTCTGAGAGATTATGGGTTCTAGAATCAATGGACGACAGAGTTCTGGAATGTCAGGGTGTCCAAACTCTGGAATCCTTGAGTGTTTGAACTCGAGAGTCATTCAATGTCCACATTCCAGGTCACAGGATCACTGAATTCCAGAAGCACCAAATGTCTGCATTCTAGAATCGGAATGTGGCGGAATTCTAGAATGCACAGCACGGCGGAATTCTAAAGTCCTAAAATGCCTGCTATCCGGAATTTAAGGTGTCTGACATCCAGAATGCTACCACGTCAGAATTATACCATTCTGAAACATTCTTGGATCTAGAATCAATGGACGGCTGAGTTCCAGAATGTCAGGGTTTCCAAACTCTAGAATCCTTGCGTGTCTGAACTCGAGAGTCATTCAATGTCCACATTCCAGAACTCTGGATGTCTGAATTATAGAAGCACCAAATGTCTGCATTCTAGAATTGGAATGTGGCAGAATTCTAGAATGCACAGCACGGCGGAATTCTAAAGTCCTAAAACACCTGCTATCCGGAAGTTAAGGTGTCTGACCTCAAGAATGCTACCAAGTCAGAATTATACCATTCTGAAAGATTCTGGTATCTAGAATCAATGGAGGGCTGAGTTCCAGAATGTCAGGGTGGCAAAACTCTAGAATCCTTGTGTGTCTGAACTTGAGAGTCATTCTATGTCCACATTCCAGAACTCTGGATGACTGAATTATAGAAGCACCAAATGTCTGCATTCTAGAATAGGAATGTGGCGGAATTCTAGAATGCACAGCACGGGGGAATTCCAAAGTCCTAAAATGCCTACTAGCCGAAAGTTAAGGTGTCTGATGACCAGTATGTTACTAGGTCAGCATTCTACAGTTCTAAGAGATTCTGGGTTCTAGAATCAATGGACGGCAGACATCTTGAATATCAGGGTGTCCAAACTCTAGAATCCTTGCGTGTCTGAACTCGAGAGTCATTCAATGTCCATATTCCGGATCACAGGGTGTCTGAATTCCAGAAGCACCAATTGTCTGCATTCTAGAATCGGAATGTGGTAGAATTCTAGAATGCACAGCACGGCGTAATTCGAAAGTCCTAAAATGCCGGCTATCCAGAAGTTAAGGTGTCTGACATCCAGAATGGTACCACATCAGAATTATACCATTCTGAAACATTCTGCGATCTAGAATCAATGGACGGGTGAGTTCCAGAATGTCAGGGTGGCAAAACTCTAGAATCCTGGCTTGTCTGACCTCGAGAGTCATTCAATGTCCACATTCCAGAACTCTGGATGTCTGAATTATAGAAGCACCAAATGTCTGCATTCTAGAATCGGAATGTGGCGGAATTCTAGAATGCACAGCACGGCGGAATTCTAAAGTCCTAAAATGCCTGCTATCCGGAATTTATGGTGTCTGACATCCAGAATGCTACCACGTCAGAATTATACCATTCTGAAACATTCTGGGATCTAGAATCAATGGACGGCTGAGTTCCAGAATGCAAGGGTGGCAAAACTCTAGAATCCTTGCGTGTCTGAACTCGAGAGTCATTCAATGTCCACATTCCAGAACTCTGGATGTCTGAAATATAGAAGCACCAAATGTCTGCATTCTAGAATCAGAATATGGCGGAATTCTAGAATGCACAGCACGGCGGAATTTTAAAGTCGTAAAATGCCTGCTATCCAGAAGTCAAGGTGTCTGACATCCAGAATGTTACTAGGTACGCATTCTACCGTTCTGAGAGATTCCGGTTTCTAGAATCAATGGATGGCAGAGTTCTGGAATGTCAGGGTGTTCAAACTCAAGTATACTTGCGTGTCTGAACTCGAGAGTCATTCAATGTCCACATTCCGGATCACAGGGTGTCCGAATACCAGAAGCACCAAATGTCGGCATTCTAGAATCGGAATGTGGCGGAATTCTAGAATGCATAGCACGGCGGTATTCGAAAGTCCTAAAATGCCTGCTATTCGGAAGTTAAGGTGTCTTACATCCAGAATGCTACCACGTCAGAATTATACCATTCTGAAAGATTCTGGGATCTAGAATCAATGGACGTCCGAGTTCCAGAATGTCCGGGTTTCCAATCTCTAGAATCCTTGCGTGTCTGAACTCGAGAGTCATTCAATATCCACATTCCAGGACTCTGGATGTCTGAAATATAGAAGCAACAAATGTCTGCATTCTTGAATCGGAATGTGGTGGAATTCTAGAATGCACAGCACGGCAGAATTCTAAAGGCCTAAAATGCCTGCTATTCGGAAGTTAAGGTGTCTGACATCCAGAATGTTACTAGGTAAGAATTCTACCGTTCTGTGAGATTCTGGGTTCTAGAATCAATGGACGGCAGAGTTCTGGAATGTCAGGTTGTCCAAACTCTAGAATCCTTCCGTGTCTGAACTCGTGAGTCATTCAATGTCCACATTCCGGATCACAGGGTGACTGAATTCCAGAAGCACCAAATGTCTTCATTCTAGAATCGGAATGTGGCGGAATTCTAGAATGCACAGCACGGCGGAATTCTAAAGTCCTAAAATGCCTACTAGCCGAAAGTTAAGGTGTGTGATGACCAGAATGTTACTAGGTCAGCATTCTGCCGTTCTGAGAGATTCTGGGTTCTAGAATCAATGGACGGCAGAGTTCTGGAATGTCAGGGTGTCCAAACTCTAGAATCCATGAGTGTTTGAACTCGAGAGTCATTCAATTTCCATATTCCGGGTCACAGGGTGACTGAATTCCAGAAGCACCAAATGTCTGCATTCTAGAATCGGAATGTGGCGGGATTCTTGAATGCACAGCACGGCGGAATTCGAAAGTCCTAAAATGCCTGCTGTCCGGAATTTAAGGTGTCTGACATCGAGAATGCTAGCAAGTCAGAATTATACCATTCGGAAAGATTCTGGGATCTAGAATCAATGGACGGCTGAGTTCCAGAATGTCAGGGTGGCAAAACTCTAGAATCCTTGCGTGTCTGAACTCGAGAGTCATTCAATGTCCACATTCCAGAACTCTGGATGTCTGAATTGTAGAAGCACCAAATGTCTGCATTCTAGAATCGGAATGTGGCGGAATTCTAGAATGCACAGCACGGCGAAATTCTAAAATCCTAAAATGCCTGCTGTCCGGAAGTTAAGGTGTCTGACATCGAGAATGCTACCAAGTCAGAATTATACCATTCTGAAAGATTCTGGGATCTAGAATCAATGGACGGCTGAGTTCCAGAATGCAAGGGTGGCAAAACTCTAGAATCCTTGCGTGTCTGAACTCGAGAGTCATTCAAAGTCCACATTCCAGAATTCTGGATGTCTGAATTATAGAAGCATCAAATGTCTGCATTCTAGAATCGGAATGTGGCGGAATTCTAGAATGCACTGCACGGCGGAATTCTAAAGTCCTAAAATGCCTACTAGCCGAAAGTTAAGGTGTCTGATGACCAGAATGTTACTAGGTCAGCATTCTACCGTTCTCAGAGATTCTGGTTTCTAGAATAAATGGAGGGCAGAGTTCTGGAATGTCAGGGTGTTCAAACTCAAGAATACTTGCGTGTCTGAACTCGAGAGTCATTCAATGTCCACATTCCGGATCACAGGGTGTCTGAATTCCAGAAGCACCAAATGTCTGCATTCCAGAATCGGAATGTGGCGGAATTCTAGAATGCACAGCACGGCGGAATTCGAAAGTCCTAAAATGCCTGCTATTCGGAAGTTAAGGTGTCTGACATCCATAATGCTACCACGTCAGAATTATACCATTCTGAAAGATTCTGGGATCTAGAATCAATGGACGGCTGAGTTCCAGAATGTCAGGGTGGCAAAACTATAGAATCCTTGCATGTCTGAACTCGAGAGTCATTCAATGTCCACATTCCAGAACTCTGGATGTCTGAATTATAGAAGCACCAAATGTCTGCATTCTAGAATCGGAATGTGGCGGAATTCTAGAATGCACAGCACGGCGGAATTCCAAAGTCCTAAAATGCCTGCTATCCGGAAGTTAAGGTGTCTGACATCAAGAATGCTACCACGTCAGAATTATAGAATTCTGAAACATTCTGGGATCTAGAATCAATGGACGGCTGAGTTCCAGAATGCAAGGGTGGCAAAACTCTAGAATCCTTGCGTGTCTGAACTCGAGAGTCATTCAATGTCCACATTCCAGAACTCTGGATGTCTGAAATATAGAAGCACCAAATGTCTGCATTCTAGAATCGGAATGTGGCGGAATTCTAGAATGTACAGCACGGCAGAATTTTAAAGTCCTAAAATGCCTGCTATACGGAAGTCAAGGTGTCTGACATACAGAATGTTACTAAGTCAGCATTCTACAGTTCTGAGAAATTCTGGGTTCTAGAATCAATGGATGGCAGAGTTCTGGAATGTCAGGGTGTTCAAACTCAAGAATACTTGCGTGTCTGAACTCGAGAGTCATTCAATGACCACATTCCGCATCACAGGGTGTCTGAATTCCAGAAGCACCAAATGTCTGCATTCTAGAATCGGAATGTGGCGGAATTCTAGAATGCACAGCACGGCGGAATTCGAAAGTCCTAAAATGCCTGCTATCCGGAAGTTACCGTGTCTGACATCCAGAAGGCTACCACGTCAGAATTATACCATTCTGAAAGATTCTGGGATCTAGAATCAATGGATGGCTGAGTTCCAGAATGCAAGGGTGGCAAAACTCTAGAATCCTTGCGTGTCTGAACTCGAGAGTCATTCAATGTCCATATTCCACAACTCTGAATGTCTGAATTATAGAAGCACCAAATGTCTGCATTCTAGAATCGGAATGTGGCGGAATTCTAGAATGCACAGCACGGCGGAATTCTAAAGTCCTAAAATGCCTGCTATCCGGAAGTTAAGGTGTCTGACATCTAGAATGTTTCTAGGTCAGCATTCTACCGTTCTGAGAGATTCTCGGTTCTAGAATCAATGGACGCAGAGATCTGGCATGTCAGGGTGTCCAAACTCTAGAATCCTTGCGTGTCTGAACTCGAGAGTCATTCAATGTCCACATTCCGGATCACAGGGTGTCTGAATTCCAGAAGCACCAAATGTCTGCATTCTAGAATCGGAATGTGGTAGAATTCAAGAATGCACAGCACGGCGGAATTCTAAAGTCCTAAAATGACTGCTATCCGGAAGTTAAGGTGTCTGACATCCAGAATGGTACCACATCAGAATTATACCATTCTGAAAGATTCTGGGATCTAGAATCAATGGACGGCTGAGTTCCAGAATGCAAGGGTGGCAAAACTCTAGAATCCTTGCGTGTCTGAACTCGAGAGTCATTCAATGTCCACATTCCAGAACTCTGGATGTCTGAATTATAGAAGCACCAAATGGCTGCATTCTAGAATCGGAATGTGGCGGAATTCTAGAATGCACATCACGGCGGAATTCTAAACTCCTAAAATGCCTACTAGCCGAAAGTTAAGGTGTCTGATGACCAGAATGTTACTAGGTCAGCATTCTACCGTTCTGAGAGATTCTGGGTTCTAGAATCAATGGACGGCAGAGTTCTGGCATGTCAGGTTGTCCAAACTCTAGTATCCTTGAGTGTTTGAACTCGAGAGTCATTCAATTTCCATATTCCAGGTCACAGGGTGACTGAATTCCAGAAGCACCAAATGTCTGCATTCTACAATCGGAATGTGTCGGAATTCTAGAATGCACAGCACGGCGGAATTCTAAAGTCCTAAAATGCCTCCTATCCGGAAGTTAAGTTGTCTGACATCCAGAATGCTACCACGTCAGAATTATACCATTCTGAAAGATTCTGGGATCTAGAATCAATGGACGGCTGAGTTCCAGAATGTCAGGGTTTCCAAACTCTAGAATCCTTGCGTGTCTGAACTCGAGAGTCATTCAATATCCACATTCCAGGACTCTGGATGTCTGAAATATTGAAGCACCAAATGTCTGCATTCTAGAATCGGAATGTGGCGGAATTCTAGAATGCACAGCACGACAGAATTCTATAGTCCTAAAATGCCTGCTATTCGGAACTTAAGGTGTCTGACATCCAGAATGTTACTAGGTCAGCATTCTACCGTTCTGAGAGATTCTGGGTTCTAGAATCAATGGACGGCAGAGTTCTGGAATGTCAGGGTGTCCAAACTCTAGAATCCTTCCGTGTCTGAACTCGTGAGTCATTTAATGTCCACATTCCGGATGACAGGGTTTCTGAATTCCAGAAGCACCAAATGTCTGCATTCTAGAATCGGAATGTGGCGGAATTCTAGAATGAACAGCACGGCGGAATTCGAAAGTCCTAAAATGCCTGCTATCGGGAAGTTAAGGTGTCTGACATCCAGAATGCTACCACGTCAGAATTATACCATTCTGAAAGATTCTGGGATCTAGAATCAATGGACGACTGAGTTCCAGAATGCCAGGGTGGCAAAACTCTAGAATCCTTGCGTGTCTGAACTCGAGAGTCATTCAATGTCCACATTCCAGAACTCTGGATGTCTGAATTATAGAAGCACCAAATGTCTGCATTCTAGAATCGGAATGTGGTGGAATTCAAGAATGCACAGCACGGCGGAATTCTAAAGTCCTAAAATGCCTGCCATCCGGAAGTTAAGGTTTCTGACATCAAGAATGCTACCAAGTCAGAATTATACCATTCTGAAAGATTCTGGGATCTAGAATCAATGGAGGGCTGAGTTCCAGAATGCAAGGGTGGCAAAACTCTAGAATCCTTGCGTGTCTGAACTCGAGAGTCATTCAATGTCCACATTCCAGAAGTCTGGATGTCTGAATTATAGAAGCACCAAATGTCTGCATTCTAGAATCGGAATGTGGCGGAATTCTAGAATGCACAGCACGGCGGAATTCTAAAGTCCTAAAATGCCTGCTATCCGGAAGTTAAGGTGTCTGACATCAAGAATGCTACCAAGTCAGAATTATACCATTCTGAAAGATTCTGGGATCTAGAATCAATGGACGGCTGAGTTCCAGAATGTCAGGGTTTCCAAACTCTAGAATCCTTGCGTGTCTGAACTCGAGAGTCATTCAATGTCCACATTCCAGAACTCTGGATGTCTGAATTATAGAAGCACCAAATGTCTGCATTCTAGAATCGGAATGTGGCGGAATTCTAGAATGCACAGCACGGCGGAATTCTAAAGTCCTAAAATGCCTGCTATCCGGAAGTTAAGGTGTCTGACATCTAGAATGTTTCTAGGTCAGCATTCAACCGTTCAGATAGATTCTGGGTTCTAGAATCAATGGACGGCAGAGATCTGGCATGTCAGGGTGTCCAAACTCTAGAATCCTTGCGTGTCTGCACTCGAGAGTCATTCAATGTCCACATTCCGGATCACAGGGTGTCTGAATTCCAGAAGCACCAAATGTCTGCATTCTAGAATCGGAATGTGGTAGAATTCAAGAATGCACAGCACGGCGGAATTCTAAAGTCCTAAAATGCCTGCTATCCGGAAGTTAAGGTGTCTGACATCCAGAACGGTACCACATCAGAATTATACCATTCTGAAAGATTCTGGGATCTAGAATCAATGGACGGCTGAGTTCCAGAATGCAAGGGTGGCAAAACTCTAGAATCCTTGCGTGTCTGAACTCGAGAGTCATTCAATGTCCACATTCCAGAACTCTGGATGTCTGAATTATAGTAGCACCAATTGTCTGCATTGTAGAATCGTAATGTGGCGGAATTCTAGAATGCACAGCACGGCGGAATTCTAAAGTCCTAAAATGCCTGCTATCCGGAAGTTAAGGTGTCTGACATCAAGAATGCTACCAAGTCAGAATTATACCATTCTGAAAGATTCTATGATCTAGAATCAATGGACGGCTGAGTTTCAGAATGTCAGGGTGGCAAAACTCTAGAATTCTTGCGGGTCTGAACTCGAGAGTCATTCAATGTCCACATTCCAGAACTCTGGATGTCTGAATTATAGAAGCACCAAATGTCTGCTTTCTAGAATCGGAATGTGGCGGAATTCTAGAATGCACAGCACGGCGGAATTCCAAAGTCCTAAAATACCTGCTATCCGGAAGTTAAGGTTTCTGACATCAAGAATGCTACCAAGTCAGAATTATACCATTCTGAAAGATTCTGGGATCTAGAATCAATGGACGGCTGACTTTCAGAATGTCAGGGTGACAAAACTCTAGAATCCTTGCATGTCTGAACTCGAGAGTCATTCAATGTCCACATTCCAGAAGTCTGGATGTCTGAATTATAGAAGCACCAAATGTCTGCATTCTAGAATCGGAATGTGGCGGAATTCTAGAATGCACAGCACGGCGGAATTCTAAAGTGCTAAAATGCCTGCTATCCGGAAGTTAAGGTGTCTGACAACCAGAATGTTTCTAGGTCAGCATTCTACCGTTCTGAGAGATTCTGGGTTCTAGAATCAATGGACGGCAGAGATCTGGCATGTCAGGGTGTCCAAACTCTAGAATCCTTGCGTGTCTGAACTCGAGAGACATTCAATGTCCACATTCCGGATCACAGGGTGTCTGAATTCCAGAAGCACCAAATGTCTGCATTCTAGAATCGGAATGTGGTAGAATTCAAGAATGCACAGCACGGCGGAATTCTAAAGTCCTAAAATGCCTGCTCTCCGGAAGTTAAGGTGTCTGACATCCAGAACTCTACCACGTCAGAATTATACCATTCTGAAAGATTCTGGGATCTAGAATCAATGGACGGCTGAGTTCCAGAATGTCAGGGTTTCCAAACTCTAGAATCCTTGCGTGTCTGAACTCGAGAGTCACTCAATATCCACATTCCAGGACTCTGGATGTCTGAAATATAGAAGCACCAAATGTCTGCATTCTAGAATCGGAATGTGGCGGAATTATAGAATGCACAGCACGACAGAATTCTAAAGTCCTAAAATGCCTGCTATTCGGAAGTTAAGGTGTCTGACATCCAGAATGTTACTAGGTCAGCATTCTACCATTCTGAGAGATTCTGGGTTCTAGAATCAATGGACGGCAGAGTTCTGGAATGTCAGGGTGTCCAAACTCTAGATTCCTTCCGTGTCTGAACTCGTGAGTCATTCAATGTCCACATTCCGGATCACAGGGTGTCAGAATTCCAGAAGCACCAAATGTCGGCATTCTAGAATCGGAATGTGGTAGAATTCTAGAATGCACAACACGGTGGAATTCTAAAGTCATAAAATGCCTGCTATCCAGAAGTTAAGGTGTCTGATATCCAGAATGGTACCACATCAGAATTATACCATTCTGAAACATTCTGGGATCTAGAATCAATGGACGGGTGAGTTCAAGAATGTCAGGGTGGCAAAACTCTAGAATCCTGGCATGTCTGAACTCGAGGGTTATTCAATGTCCACATTCCAGAACTCTGGATGTCTGAATTATAGAAGCACCAAATGTCTGCATTCTAGAATCGGAATGTGGAGGAATTCTAGAATGCACAGGACGGCGGAATTCTAAAGTCCTAAAATGCCTACTAGCCGAAAGGTAAGGTGTCTGATGACCAGAATGTTACTAGGTCAGCATTCTACCGTTCTGAGAGATTCTGGGTTCTAGAATCAATGGACGGCAGAGTTCTGGAAAGTCAGGGTGTCCAAACTCTAGAATCCTTGAGTGTTTGAACTCGAGAGTCATTCAATGTCCACATTCCGGGTCACAGGATGACTGAATTCCAGAAGCACCAAATGTCTGCATTCTAGAATTGGAATGTGGCGGAATTCTAGAATTCACAGCACGGCAGAATTCTAAAGTCCTAAAATGCCTGCTATCCGGAAGTTAAGGTGTCCGACATACAGAATGCTACCACGTCAGAATTATACCATTCTGAAACATTCTGGGATCTAGAATCAATGGACGGCTGAGTTCCAGAATATCAGGGTGGCAAAACTCTAGAAACCTTGCGAGTCTGAACTCGAGAGTCATTCAATGTCCACATTCCAGAACTCTGGATGTCTGAATTATAGAAGCACCAAATGTCTGCATTCTAGAATCGGAATGTGTCAGAATTCTAGAATGCACAGCACGGCGGAATTCTAAAGTCCTAAAATGAATGCTATCCGGAAGTTAAGGTGTCTGACATCAAGAATGCTACCAAGTCAGAATTATACCATTCTGAAAGATTCTGGGATCTAGAATCAATGGACGGCTGAGTTCCAGAATGTCAGGGTGGCAAAACTCTAGAATCCTTGTGAGTCTGAACTCGAGATTCATTCAATGTCCATATTCCAGAACTCTGGATGTCTGAATTATAGAAGCACCAAATGTCTGCATTCTAGAATCGGAATGTGGCGGAATTCTAGAATGCACAGCACGGCGGAATTCTAAAGTCCTAAAATGCCTGCTATCCGGAAGTTAAGGTGTCTGACATCAATAACGCTACCAAGTCAGAATTATAACATTCTGAAATATTCTGGGATCTAGAATCAATGGATGGCTGAGTTCCAGAATGTCAGGGTGGCAAAACTCTAGAATCCTTGCGTGTCTAAACTCGAGAGTCATTCAATGTCCACATTCCAGAACTCTGGATGTCTGAATTATAGAAGCACCAAATGTCTGCATTCTAGAATCGGAATGTGGCGGAATTCTAGAATGCACAGCACGGCGGAATTCTAAAGTCCTAAAATGCCTACTAGCCGAAAGTTAAGGTGTCTGATGACCAGAATGTTACTAGGTCAGCATTCTACCGTTCTGAGAGATTATGGGTTCTAGAATCAATGGACGACAGAGTTCTGGAATGTCAGGGTGTCCAAACTCTGGAATCCTTGAGTGTTTGAACTCGAGAGTCATTCAATGTCCACATTCCAGGTCACAGGATCACTGAATTCCAGAAGCACCAAATGTCTGCATTCTAGAATCGGAATGTGGCGGAATTCTAGAATGCACAGCACGGCGGAATTCTAAAGTCCTAAAATGCCTGCTATCCGGAATTTAAGGTGTCTGACATCCAGAATGCTACCACGTCAGAATTATACCATTCTGAAACATTCTTGGATCTAGAATCAATGGACGGCTGAGTTCCAGAATGTCAGGGTTTCCAAACTCTAGAATCCTTGCGTGTCTGAACTCGAGAGTCATTCAATGTCCACATTCCAGAACTCTGGATGTCTGAATTATAGAAGCACCAAATGTCTGCATTCTAGAATTGGAATGTGGCAGAATTCTAGAATGCACAGCACGGCGGAATTCTAAAGTCCTAAAACACCTGCTATCCGGAAGTTAAGGTGTCTGACCTCAAGAATGCTACCAAGTCAGAATTATACCATTCTGAAAGATTCTGGTATCTAGAATCAATGGAGGGCTGAGTTCCAGAATGTCAGGGTGGCAAAACTCTAGAATCCTTGTGTGTCTGAACTTGAGAGTCATTCTATGTCCACATTCCAGAACTCTGGATGACTGAATTATAGAAGCACCAAATGTCTGCATTCTAGAATAGGAATGTGGCGGAATTCTAGAATGCACAGCACGGGGGAATTCCAAAGTCCTAAAATGCCTACTAGCCGAAAGTTAAGGTGTCTGATGACCAGTATGTTACTAGGTCAGCATTCTACAGTTCTGAGAGATTCTGGGTTCTAGAATCAATGGACGGCAGACATCTTGAATATCAGGGTGTCCAAACTCTAGAATCCTTGCGTGTCTGAACTCGAGAGTCATTCAATGTCCATATTCCGGATCACAGGGTGTCTGAATTCCAGAAGCACCAATTGTCTGCATTCTAGAATCGGAATGTGGTAGAATTCTAGAATGCACAGCACGGCGTAATTCGAAAGTCCTAAAATGCCGGCTATCCAGAAGTTAAGGTGTCTGACATCCAGAATGGTACCACATCAGAATTATACCATTCTGAAACATTCTGCGATCTAGAATCAATGGACGGGTGAGTTCCAGAATGTCAGGGTGGCAAAACTCTAGAATCCTGGCTTGTCTGACCTCGAGAGTCATTCAATGTCCACATTCCAGAACTCTGGATGTCTGAATTATAGAAGCACCAAATGTCTGCATTCTAGAATCGGAATGTGGCGGAATTCTAGAATGCACAGCACGGCGGAATTCTAAAGTCCTAAAATGCCTGCTATCCGGAATTTATGGTGTCTGACATCCAGAATGCTACCACGTCAGAATTATACCATTCTGAAACATTCTGGGATCTAGAATCAATGGACGGCTGAGTTCCAGAATGCAAGGGTGGCAAAACTCTAGAATCCTTGCGTGTCTGAACTCGAGAGTCATTCAATGTCCACATTCCAGAACTCTGGATGTCTGAAATATAGAAGCACCAAATGTCTGCATTCTAGAATCAGAATATGGCGGAATTCTAGAATGCACAGCACGGCGGAATTTTAAAGTCGTAAAATGCCTGCTATCCAGAAGTCAAGGTGTCTGACATCCAGAATGTTACTAGGTACGCATTCTACCGTTCTGAGAGATTCCGGTTTCTAGAATCAATGGATGGCAGAGTTCTGGAATGTCAGGGTGTTCAAACTCAAGTATACTTGCGTGTCTGAACTCGAGAGTCATTCAATGTCCACATTCCGGATCACAGGGTGTCCGAATACCAGAAGCACCAAATGTCGGCATTCTAGAATCGGAATGTGGCGGAATTCTAGAATGCATAGCACGGCGGTATTCGAAAGTCCTAAAATGCCTGCTATTCGGAAGTTAAGGTGTCTTACATCCAGAATGCTACCACGTCAGAATTATACCATTCTGAAAGATTCTGGGATCTAGAATCAATGGACGTCCGAGTTCCAGAATGTCCGGGTTTCCAATCTCTAGAATCCTTGCGTGTCTGAACTCGAGAGTCATTCAATATCCACATTCCAGGACTCTGGATGTCTGAAATATAGAAGCAACAAATGTCTGCATTCTTGAATCGGAATGTGGTGGAATTCTAGAATGCACAGCACGGCAGAATTCTAAAGGCCTAAAATGCCTGCTATTCGGAAGTTAAGGTGTCTGACATCCAGAATGTTACTAGGTAAGAATTCTACCGTTCTGTGAGATTCTGGGTTCTAGAATCAATGGACGGCAGAGTTCTGGAATGTCAGGTTGTCCAAACTCTAGAATCCTTCCGTGTCTGAACTCGTGAGTCATTCAATGTCCACATTCCGGATCACAGGGTGACTGAATTCCAGAAGCACCAAATGTCTTCATTCTAGAATCGGAATGTGGCGGAATTCTAGAATGCACAGCACGGCGGAATTCTAAAGTCCTAAAATGCCTACTAGCCGAAAGTTAAGGTGTGTGATGACCAGAATGTTACTAGGTCAGCATTCTGCCGTTCTGAGAGATTCTGGGTTCTAGAATCAATGGACGGCAGAGTTCTGGAATGTCAGGGTGTCCAAACTCTAGAATCCATGAGTGTTTGAACTCGAGAGTCATTCAATTTCCATATTCCGGGTCACAGGGTGACTGAATTCCAGAAGCACCAAATGTCTGCATTCTAGAATCGGAATGTGGCGGGATTCTTGAATGCACAGCACGGCGGAATTCGAAAGTCCTAAAATGCCTGCTGTCCGGAAGTTAAGGTGTCTGACATCGAGAATGCTAGCAAGTCAGAATTATACCATTCGGAAAGATTCTGGGATCTAGAATCAATGGACGGCTGAGTTCCAGAATGTCAGGGTGGCAAAACTCTAGAATCCTTGCGTGTCTGAACTCGAGAGTCATTCAATGTCCACATTCCAGAACTCTGGATGTCTGAATTGTAGAAGCACCAAATGTCTGCATTCTAGAATCGGAATGTGGCGGAATTCTAGAATGCACAGCACGGCGAAATTCTAAAATCCTAAAATGCCTGCTGTCCGGAAGTTAAGGTGTCTGACATCGAGAATGCTACCAAGTCAGAATTATACCATTCTGAAAGATTCTGGGATCTAGAATCAATGGACGGCTGAGTTCCAGAATGCAAGGGTGGCAAAACTCTAGAATCCTTGCGTGTCTGAACTCGAGAGTCATTCAAAGTCCACATTCCAGAATTCTGGATGTCTGAATTATAGAAGCATCAAATGTCTGCATTCTAGAATCGGAATGTGGCGGAATTCTAGAATGCACTGCACGGCGGAATTCTAAAGTCCTAAAATGCCTACTAGCCGAAAGTTAAGGTGTCTGATGACCAGAATGTTACTAGGTCAGCATTCTACCGTTCTCAGAGATTCTGGTTTCTAGAATAAATGGAGGGCAGAGTTCTGGAATGTCAGGGTGTTCAAACTCAAGAATACTTGCGTGTCTGAACTCGAGAGTCATTCAATGTCCACATTGCGGATCACAGGGTGTCTGAATTCCAGAAGCACCAAATGTCTGCATTCCAGAATCGGAATGTGGCGGAATTCTAGAATGCACAGCACGGCGGAATTCGAAAGTCCTAAAATGCCTGCTATTCGGAAGTTAAGGTGTCTGACATCCATAATGCTACCACGTCAGAATTATACCATTCTGAAAGATTCTGGGATCTAGAATCAATGGACGGCTGAGTTCCAGAATGTCAGGGTGGCAAAACTATAGAATCCTTGCATGTCTGAACTCGAGAGTCATTCAATGTCCACATTCCAGAACTCTGGATGTCTGAATTATAGAAGCACCAAATGTCTGCATTCTAGAATCGGAATGTGGCGGAATTCTAGAATGCACAGCACGGCGGAATTCTAAACTCCTAAAATGCCTGCTATCCGGAAGTTAAGGTGTCTGACATCAAGAATGCTACCAAGTCAGTATTATACCATTCTGAAAGATTCTGGGATCTAGAATCAATGGACGGCTGAGTTCCAGAATGTCAGGGTGGCAAAACTCTAGAATCCTTGCGTGTCTGAACTCGAGAGTCATTCAATGTCCACATTCCGGATCACAGGGTGTCAGAATTCCAGAAGCACCAAATGTCTGCATTCTATAATCGGAATGTGTCAGAATTCTAGAATGCACAGCACGGCCGGATTCTAAAGTCCTAAAATGAATGCTATCCGGAAGTTAAGGTGTCTGACATCCAGAATGCTACCACGTCAGAATTATACCATTCTGAAAGATTCTGGGATCTAGAATCAATGGACGGCTGAGTTCCAGAATGTCAGGGTGGCAAAACTCTAGAATCCTTGTGAGTCTGAACTCGAGATTCATTCAATGTCCATATTCCAGAACTCTGGATGTCTGAATTATAGAAGCACCAAATGTCTGCATTCTAGAATCGGAATGTGGCGGAATTCTAGAATGCACAGCACGGCGGAATTCTAAAGTCCTAAAATGCCTGCTATCCGGAAGTTAAGGTGTCTGACATCAATAACGCTACCAAGTCAGAATTATAACATTCTGAAATATTCTGGGATCTAGAATCAATGGATGGCTGAGTTCCAGAATGTCAGGGTGGCAAAACTCTAGAATCCTTGCGTGTCTAAACTCGAGAGTCATTCAATGTCCACATTCCAGAACTCTGGATGTCTGAATTATAGAAGCACCAAATGTCTGCATTCTAGAATCGGAATGTGGCGGAATTCTAGAATGCACAGCACGGCGGAATTCTAAAGTCCTAAAATGCCTACTAGCCGAAAGTTAAGGTGTCTGAAGACCAGAATGTTACTAGGTCAGCATTCTACCGTTCTGAGAGATTATGGGTTCTAGAATCAATGGACGACAGAGTTCTGGAATGTCAGGGTGTCCAAACTCTGGAATCCTTGAGTGTTTGAACTCGAGAGTCATTCAATGTCCACATTCCAGGTCACAGGATCACTGAATTCCAGAAGCACCAAATGTCTGCATTCTAGAATCGGAATGTGGCGGAATTCTAGAATGCACAGCACGGCGGAATTCTAAAGTCCTAAAATGCCTGCTATCCGGAATTTAAGGTGTCTGACATCCAGAATGCTACCACGTCAGAATTATACCATTCTGAAACATTCTTGGATCTAGAATCAATGGACGGCTGAGTTCCAGAATGTCAGGGTTTCCAAACTCTAGAATCCTTGCGTGTCTGAACTCGAGAGTCATTCAATGTCCACATTCCAGAACTCTGGATGTCTGAATTATAGAAGCACCAAATGTCTGCATTCTAGAATTGGAATGTGGCAGAATTCTAGAATGCACAGCACGGCGGAATTCTAAAGTCCTAAAACACCTGCTATCCGGAAGTTAAGGTGTCTGACCTCAAGAATGCTACCAAGTCAGAATTATACCATTCTGAAAGATTCTGGTATCTAGAATCAATGGAGGGCTGAGTTCCAGAATGTCAGGGTGGCAAAACTCTAGAATCCTTGCGTGTCTGAACTTGAGAGTCATTCTATGTCCACATTCCAGAACTCTGGATGACTGAATTATAGAAGCACCAAATGTCTGCATTCTAGAATAGGAATGTGGCGGAATTCTAGAATGCACAGCACGGGGGAATTCCAAAGTCCTAAAATGCCTACTAGCCGAAAGTTAAGGTGTCTGATGACCAGTATGTTACTAGGTCAGCATTCTACAGTTCTAAGAGATTCTGGGTTCTAGAATCAATGGACGGCAGACATCTTGAATATCAGGGTGTCCAAACTCTAGAATCCTTGCGTGTCTGAACTCGAGAGTCATTCAATGTCCATATTCCGGATCACAGGGTGTCTGAATTCCAGAAGCACCAATTGTCTGCATTCTAGAATCGGAATGTGGTAGAATTCTAGAATGCACAGCACGGCGTAATTCGAAAGTCCTAAAATGCCGGCTATCCAGAAGTTAAGGTGTCTGACATCCAGAATGGTACCACATCAGAATTATACCATTCTGAAACATTCTGCGATCTAGAATCAATGGACGGGTGAGTTCCAGAATGTCAGGGTGGCAAAACTCTAGAATCCTGGCTTGTCTGACCTCGAGAGTCATTCAATGTCCACATTCCAGAACTCTGGATGTCTGAATTATAGAAGCACCAAATGTCTGCATTCTAGAATCGGAATGTGGCGGAATTCTAGAATGCACAGCACGGCGGAATTCTAAAGTCCTAAAATGCCTGCTATCCGGAATTTATGGTGTCTGACATCCAGAATGCTACCACGTCAGAATTATACCATTCTGAAACATTCTGGGATCTAGAATCAATGGACGGCTGAGTTCCAGAATGCAAGGGTGGCAAAACTCTAGAATCCTTGCGTGTCTGAACTCGAGAGTCATTCAATGTCCACATTCCAGAACTCTGGATGTCTGAAATATAGAAGCACCAAATGTCTGCATTCTAGAATCAGAATATGGCGGAATTCTAGAATGCACAGCACGGCGGAATTTTAAAGTCGTAAAATGCCTGCTATCCAGAAGTCAAGGTGTCTGACATCCAGAATGTTACTAGGTACGCATTCTACCGTTCTGAGAGATTCCGGTTTCTAGAATCAATGGATGGCAGAGTTCTGGAATGTCAGGGTGTTCAAACTCAAGTATACTTGCGTGTCTGAACTCGAGAGTCATTCAATGTCCACATTCCGGATCACAGGGTGTCCGAATACCAGAAGCACCAAATGTCGGCATTCTAGAATCGGAATGTGGCGGAATTCTAGAATGCATAGCACGGCGGTATTCGAAAGTCCTAAAATGCCTGCTATTCGGAAGTTAAGGTGTCTTACATCCAGAATGCTACCACGTCAGAATTATACCATTCTGAAAGATTCTGGGATCTAGAATCAATGGACGTCCGAGTTCCAGAATGTCCGGGTTTCCAATCTCTAGAATCCTTGCGTGTCTGAACTCGAGAGTCATTCAATATCCACATTCCCGGACTCTGGATGTCTGAAATATAGAAGCAACAAATGTCTGCATTCTTGAATCGGAATGTGGTGGAATTCTAGAATGCACAGCACGGCAGAATTCTAAAGGCCTAAAATGCCTGCTATTCGGAAGTTAAGGTGTCTGACATCCAGAATGTTACTAGGTAAGAATTCTACCGTTCTGTGAGATTCTGGGTTCTAGAATCAATGGACGGCAGAGTTCTGGAATGTCAGGTTGTCCAAACTCTAGAATCCTTCCGTGTCTGAACTCGTGAGTCATTCAATGTCCACATTCCGGATCACAGGGTGACTGAATTCCAGAAGCACCAAATGTCTTCATTCTAGAATCGGAATGTGGCGGAATTCTAGAATGCACAGCACGGCGGAATTCTAAAGTCCTAAAATGCCTACTAGCCGAAAGTTAAGGTGTGTGATGACCAGAATGTTACTAGGTCAGCATTCTGCCGTTCTGAGAGATTCTGGGTTCTAGAATCAATGGACGGCAGAGTTCTGGAATGTCAGGGTGTCCAAACTCTAGAATCCATGAGTGTTTGAACTCGAGAGTCATTCAATTTCCATATTCCGGGTCACAGGGTGACTGAATTCCAGAAGCACCAAATGTCTGCATTCTAGAATCGGAATGTGGCGGGATTCTTGAATGCACAGCACGGCGGAATTCGAAAGTCCTAAAATGCCTGCTGTCCGGAAGTTAAGGTGTCTGACATCGAGAATGCTAGCAAGTCAGAATTATACCATTCGGAAAGATTCTGGGATCTAGAATCAATGGACGGCTGAGTTCCAGAATGTCAGGGTGGCAAAACTCTAGAATCCTTGCGTGTCTGAACTCGAGAGTCATTCAATGTCCACATTCCAGAACTCTGGATGTCTGAATTGTAGAAGCACCAAATGTCTGCATTCTAGAATCGGAATGTGGCGGAATTCTAGAATGCACAGCACGGCGAAATTCTAAAATCCTAAAATGCCTGCTGTCCGGAAGTTAAGGTGTCTGACATCGAGAATGCTACCAAGTCAGAATTATACCATTCTGAAAGATTCTGGGATCTAGAATCAATGGACGGCTGAGTTCCAGAATGCAAGGGTGGCAAAACTCTAGAATCCTTGCGTGTCTGAACTCGAGAGTCATTCAAAGTCCACATTCCAGAATTCTGGATGTCTGAATTATAGAAGCATCAAATGTCTGCATTCTAGAATCGGAATGTGGCGGAATTCTAGAATGCACTGCACGGCGGAATTCTAAAGTCCTAAAATGCCTACTAGCCGAAAGTTAAGGTGTCTGATGACCAGAATGTTACTAGGTCAGCATTCTACCGTTCTCAGAGATTCTGGTTTCTAGAATAAATGGAGGGCAGAGTTCTGGAATGTCAGGGTGTTCAAACTCAAGAATACTTGCGTGTCTGAACTCGAGAGTCATTCAATGTCCACATTCCGGATCACAGGGTGTCTGAATTCCAGAAGCACCAAATGTCTGCATTCCAGAATCGGAATGTGGCGGAATTCTAGAATGCACAGCACGGCGGAATTCGAAAGTCCTAAAATGCCTGCTATTCGGAAGTTAAGGTGTCTGACATCCATAATGCTACCACGTCAGAATTATACCATTCTGAAAGATTCTGGGATCTAGAATCAATGGACGGCTGAGTTCCAGAATGTCAGGGTGGCAAAACTATAGAATCCTTGCATGTCTGAACTCGAGAGTCATTCAATGTCCACATTCCAGAACTCTGGATGTCTGAATTATAGAAGCACCAAATGTCTGCATTCTAGAATCGGAATGTGGCGGAATTCTAGAATGCACAGCACGGCGGAATTCCAAAGTCCTAAAATGCCTGCTATCCGGAAGTTAAGGTGTCTGACATCAAGAATGCTACCACGTCAGAATTATAGAATTCTGAAACATTCTGGGATCTAGAATCAATGGACGGCTGAGTTCCAGAATGCAAGGGTGGCAAAACTCTAGAATCCTTGCGTGTCTGAACTCGAGAGTCATTCAATGTCCACATTCCAGAACTCTGGATGTCTGAAATATAGAAGCACCAAATGTCTGCATTCTAGAATCGGAATGTGGCGGAATTCTAGAATGTACAGCACGGCAGAATTTTAAAGTCCTAAAATGCCTGCTATACGGAAGTCAAGGTGTCTGACATACAGAATGTTACTAAGTCAGCATTCTACAGTTCTGAGAAATTCTGGGTTCTAGAATCAATGGATGGCAGAGTTCTGGAATGTCAGGGTGTTCAAACTCAAGAATACTTGCGTGTCTGAACTCGAGAGTCATTCAATGACCACATTCCGCATCACAGGGTGTCTGAATTCCAGAAGCACCAAATGTCTGCATTCTAGAATCGGAATGTGGCGGAATTCTAGAATGCACAGCACGGCGGAATTCGAAAGTCCTAAAATGCCTGCTATCCGGAAGTTACCGTGTCTGACATCCAGAAGGCTACCACGTCAGAATTATACCATTCTGAAAGATTCTGGGATCTAGAATCAATGGATGGCTGAGTTCCAGAATGCAAGGGTGGCAAAACTCTAGAATCCTTGCGTGTCTGAACTCGAGAGTCATTCAATGTCCATATTCCACAACTCTGAATGTCTGAATTATAGAAGCACCAAATGTCTGCATTCTAGAATCGGAATGTGGCGGAATTCTAGAATGCACAGCACGGCGGAATTCTAAAGTCCTAAAATGCCTGCTATCCGGAAGTTAAGGTGTCTGACATCTAGAATGTTTCTAGGTCAGCATTCTACCGTTCTGAGAGATTCTCGGTTCTAGAATCAATGGACGCAGAGATCTGGCATGTCAGGGTGTCCAAACTCTAGAATCCTTGCGTGTCTGAACTCGAGAGTCATTCAATGTCCACATTCCGGATCACAGGGTGTCTGAATTCCAGAAGCACCAAATGTCTGCATTCTAGAATCGGAATGTGGTAGAATTCAAGAATGCACAGCACGGCGGAATTCTAAAGTCCTAAAATGACTGCTATCCGGAAGTTAAGGTGTCTGACATCCAGAATGGTACCACATCAGAATTATACCATTCTGAAAGATTCTGGGATCTAGAATCAATGGACGGCTGAGTTCCAGAATGCAAGGGTGGCAAAACTCTAGAATCCTTGCGTGTCTGAACTCGAGAGTCATTCAATGTCCACATTCCAGAACTCTGGATGTCTGAATTATAGAAGCACCAAATGTCTGCATTCTAGAATCGGAATGTGGTGGAATTCAAGAATGCACAGCACGGCGGAATTCTAAAGTCCTAAAATGCCTGCCATCCGGAAGTTAAGGTTTCTGACATCAAGAATGCTACCAAGTCAGAATTATACCATTCTGAAAGATTCTGGGATCTAGAATCAATGGAGGGCTGAGTTCCAGAATGCAAGGGTGGCAAAACTCTAGAATCCTTGCGTGTCTGAACTCGAGAGTCATTCAATGTCCACATTCCAGAAGTCTGGATGTCTGAATCATAGAAGCACCAAATGTCTGCATTCTAGAATCGGAATGTGGCGGAATTCTAGAATGCACAGCACGGCGGAATTCTAAAGTCCTAAAATGCCTGCTATCCGGAAGTTAAGGTGTCTGACATCAAGAATGCTACCAAGTCAGAATTATACCATTCTGAAAGATTCTGGGATCTAGAATCAATGGACGGCTGAGTTCCAGAATGTCAGGGTTTCCAAACTCTAGAATCCTTGCGTGTCTGAACTCGAGAGTCATTCAATGTCCACATTCCAGAACTCTGGATGTCTGAATTATAGAAGCACCAAATGTCTGCATTCTAGAATCGGAATGTGGCGGAATTCTAGAATGCACAGCACGGCGGAATTCTAAAGTCCTAAAATGCCTGCTATCCGGAAGTTAAGGTGTCTGACATCTAGAATGTTTCTAGGTCAGCATTCAACCGTTCAGATAGATTCTGGGTTCTAGAATCAATGGACGGCAGAGATCTGGCATGTCAGGGTGTCCAAACTCTAGAATCCTTGCGTGTCTGCACTCGAGAGTCATTCAATGTCCACATTCCGGATCACAGGGTGTCTGAATTCCAGAAGCACCAAATGTCTGCATTCTAGAATCGGAATGTGGTAGAATTCAAGAATGCACAGCACGGCGGAATTCTAAAGTCCTAAAATGCCTGCTATCCGGAAGTTAAGGTGCCTGACATCCAGAACGGTACCACATCAGAATTATACCATTCTGAAAGATTCTGGGATCTAGAATCAATGGACGGCTGAGTTCCAGAATGCAAGGGTGGCAAAACTCTAGAATCCTTGCGTGTCTGAACTCGAGAGTCATTCAATGTCCACATTCCAGAACTCTGGATGTCTGAATTATAGTAGCACCAATTGTCTGCATTGTAGAATCGTAATGTGGCGGAATTCTAGAATGCACAGCACGGCGGAATTCTAAAGTCCTAAAATGCCTGCTATCCGGAAGTTAAGGTGTCTGACATCAAGAATGCTACCAAGTCAGAATTATACCATTCTGAAAGATTCTATGATCTAGAATCAATGGACGGCTGAGTTTCAGAATGTCAGGGTGGCAAAACTCTAGAATTCTTGCGGGTCTGAACTCGAGAGTCATTCAATGTCCACATTCCAGAACTCTGGATGTCTGAATTATAGAAGCACCAAATGTCTGCTTTCTAGAATCGGAATGTGGCGGAATTCTAGAATGCACAGCACGGCGGAATTCCAAAGTCCTAAAATACCTGCTATCCGGAAGTTAAGGTTTCTGACATCAAGAATGCTACCAAGTCAGAATTATACCATTCTGAAAGATACTGGGATCTAGATTCAATGGACGGCTGACTTCCAGAATGTCAGGGTGACAAAACTCTAGAATCCTTGCATGTCTGAACTCGAGAGTCATTCAATGTCCACATTCCACAACTCTGGATGTCTGAATTATAGAAGCACCAAATGTCTGCATTCTAGAATCGGAATGTGGCGGAATTCTAGAATGCACAGCACGGCGGAATTCTAAAGTGCTAAAATGCCTGCTATCCGGAAGTTAAGGTGTCTGACAACCAGAATGTTTCTAGGTCAGCATTCTACCGTTCTGAGAGATTCTGGGTTCTAGAATCAATGGACGGCAGAGATCTGGCATGTCAGGGTGTCCAAACTCTAGAATCCTTGCGTGTCTGAACTCGAGAGACATTCAATGTCCACATTCCGGATCACAGGGTGTCTGAATTCCAGAAGCACCAAATGTCTGCATTCTAGAATCGGAATGTGGTAGAATTCAAGAATGCACAGCACGGCGGAATTCTAAAGTCCTAAAATGCCTGCTCTCCGGAAGTTAAGGTGTCTGACATCCAGAACTCTACCACGTCAGAATTATACCATTCTGAAAGATTCTGGGATCTAGAATCAATGGACGGCTGAGTTCCAGAATGTCAGGGTTTCCAAACTCTAGAATCCTTGCGTGTCTGAACTCGAGAGTCACTCAATATCCACATTCCAGGACTCTGGATGTCTGAAATATAGAAGCACCAAATGTCTGCATTCTAGAATCGGAATGTGGCGGAATTATAGAATGCACAGCACGACAGAATTCTAAAGTCCTAAAATGCCTGCTATTCGGAAGTTAAGGTGTCTGACATCCAGAATGTTACTAGGTCAGCATTCTACCATTCTGAGAGATTCTGGGTTCTAGAATCAATGGACGGCAGAGTTCTGGAATGTCAGGGTGTCCAAACTCTAGATTCCTTCCGTGTCTGAACTCGTGAGTCATTCAATGTCCACATTCCGGATCACAGGGTGTCAGAATTCCAGAAGCACCAAATGTCGGCATTCTAGAATCGGAATGTGGTAGAATTCTAGAATGCACAACACGGTGGAATTCTAAAGTCATAAAATGCCTGCTATCCAGAAGTTAAGGTGTCTGATATCCAGAATGGTACCACATCAGAATTATACCATTCTGAAACATTCTGGGATCTAGAATCAATGGACGGGTGAGTTCAAGAATGTCAGGGTGGCAAAACTCTAGAATCCTGGCATGTCTGAACTCGAGGGTTATTCAATGTCCACATTCCAGAACTCTGGATGTCTGAATTATAGAAGCACCAAATGTCTGCATTCTAGAATCGGAATGTGGAGGAATTCTAGAATGCACAGGACGGCGGAATTCTAAAGTCCTAAAATGCCTACTAGCCGAAAGGTAAGGTGTCTGATGACCAGAATGTTACTAGGTCAGCATTCTACCGTTCTGAGAGATTCTGGGTTCTAGAATCAATGGACGGCAGAGTTCTGGAAAGTCAGGGTGTCCAAACTCTAGAATCCTTGAGTGTTTGAACTCGAGAGTCATTCAATGTCCACATTCCGGGTCACAGGATGACTGAATTCCAGAAGCACCAAATGTCTGCATTCTAGAATCGGAATGTGGCGGAATTCTAGAATTCACAGCACGGCAGAATTCTAAAGTCCTAAAATGCCTGCTATCCGGAAGTTAAGGTGTCCGACATACAGAATGCTACCACGTCAGAATTATACCATTCTGAAACATTCTGGGATCTAGAATCAATGGACGGCTGAGTTCCAGAATATCAGGGTGGCAAAACTCTAGAAACCTTGCGTGTCTGAACTCGAGAGTCATTCAATGTCCACATTCCAGAACTCTGGATGTCTGAATTATAGAAGCACCAAATGTCTGCATTCTAGAATCGGAATGTGTCAGAATTCTAGAATGCACAGCACGGCGGAATTCTAAAGTCCTAAAATGAATGCTATCCGGAAGTTAAGGTGTCTGACATCAAGAATGCTACCAAGTCAGAATTATACCATTCTGAAAGATTCTGGGATCTAGAATCAATGGACGGCTGAGTTCCAGAATGTCAGGGTGGCAAAACTCTAGAATCCTTGTGAGTCTGAACTCGAGATTCATTCAATGTCCATATTCCAGAACTCTGGATGTCTGAATTATAGAAGCACCAAATGTCTGCATTCTAGAATCGGAATGTGGCGGAATTCTAGAATGCACAACACGGCGGAATTCTAAAGTCCTAAAATGCCTGCTATCCGGAATTTAAGGTGTCTGACATCCAGAATGCTACCACGTCAGAATTATACCATTCTGCAACATTCTTGGATCTAGAATCAATGGACGGCTGAGTTCCAGAATGTCAGGGTTTCCAAACTCTAGAATCCTTGCGTGTCTGAACTCGAGAGTCATTCAATGTCCACATTCCAGAACTCTGGATGTCTGAATTATAGAAGCACCAAATGTCTGCATTCTAGAATCGGAATGTGGCAGAATTGTAGAATGCACAGCACGGCGGAATTCTAAAGTCCTAAAATACCTGCTATCCGGAAGTTAAGGTGTCTGACATCAAGAATGCTACCAAGTCAGAATTATACCATTCTGAAAGATTCTGGGATCTAGAATCAATGGAGGGCTGAGTTCCAGAATGTCAGGATGGCAAAACTCTAGAATCCTTGTGTGTCTGAACTCGAGAGTCATTCAATGTCCACATTCCAGAACTCTGGATGTCTGAATTATAGAAGCACCAAATGTCTGCATTCTAGAATCGGAATGTGGCGGAATTCTAGAATGCACAGCACGGCGGAATTCTAAAGTCCTAAAATGCCTGCTATCCGGAAGTTAAGGTGTCTGACATCAAGAATGCTATCAAGTCAGTATTATACCATTCTGAAAGATTCTGGGATCTAGAATCAATGGACGGCTGAGTTCCAGAATGTCAGGGTGGCAAAACTCTAGAATCCTTGCGTGTCTGAACTCGAGAGTCATTCAATGTCCACATTCCGGATCACAGGGCGTCAGAATTCCAGAAGCACCAAATGTCTGCATTCTAGAATCGGAATGTGTCAGAATTCTAGAATGCACAGCACGGCGGAATTCTAAAGTCCTAAAATGAATGCTATCCGGAAGTTAAGGTGTCTGACATCCAGAATGCTACCACGTCAGAATTATACCATTCTGAAAGATTCTGGGATCTAGAATCAATGGACGGCTGAGTTCCAGAATTTCAGGGTGGCAAAACTCTAGAATCCTTGTGAGTCTGAACTCGAGATTCATTCAATGTCCATATTCCAGAACTCTGGATGTCTGAATTATAGAAGCACCAAATGTCTGCATTCTAGAATCGGAATGTCGCGGAATTCTAGAATGCACAGCACGGCGGAATTCTAAAGTCCTAAAATGCCTGCTATCCGGAAGTTAAGGTGTCTGACATCAATAACGCTACCAAGTCAGAATTATAACATTCTGAAATATTCTGGGATCTAGAATCAATGGATGGCTGAGTTCCAGAATGTCAGGGTGGCAAAACTCTAGAATCCTTTCGTGTCTAAACTCGAGAGTCATTCAATGTCCACATTCCAGAACTCTGGATGTCTGAATTATAGAAGCACCAAATATCTGCATGCTAGAATCGGAATGTGGCGGAATTCTAGAATGCACAGCACGGCGGAATTCTAAAGTCCTAAAATGCCTACTAGCCGAAAGTTAAGGTGTCTGATGACCAGAATGTTACTAGGTCAGCATTCTACCGTTCTGAGAGATTCTGGGTTCTAGAATCAATGGACGACAGAGTTCTGGAATGTCAGGGTGTCCAAACTCTGGAATCCTTGAGTGTTTGAACTCGAGAGTCATTCAATGTTCACATTCCAGGTCACAGGATGACTGAATTCCAGAAGCACCAAATGTCTGCATTCTAGAATCGGAATGTGGCGGGATTCTTGAATGCACAGCACGGCGGAATTCGAAAGTCCTAAAATGCCTGCTGTCCGGAAGTTAAGGTGTCTGACATCGAGAATGCTAGCAAGTCAGAATTATACCATTCGGAAAGATTCTGGGATCTAGAATCAATGGACGGCTGAGTTCCAGAATGTCAGGGTGGCAAAACTCTAGAATCCTTGCGTGTCTGAACTCGAGAGTCATTCAATGTCCACATTCCAGAACTCTGGATGTCTGAATTGTAGAAGCACCAAATGTCTGCATTCTAGAATCGGAATGTGGCGGAATTCTAGAATGCACAGCACGGCGAAATTCTAAAATCCTAAAATGCCTGCTGTCCGGAAGTTAAGGTGTCTGACATCGAGAATGCTACCAAGTCAGAATTATACCATTCTGAAAGATTCTGGGATCTAGAATCAATGGACGGCTGAGTTCCAGAATGCAAGGGTGGCAAAACTCTAGAATCCTTGCGTGTCTGAACTCGAGAGTCATTCAAAGTCCACATTCCAGAATTCTGGATGTCTGAATTATAGAAGCATCAAATGTCTGCATTCTAGAATCGGAATGTGGCGGAATTCTAGAATGCACTGCACGGCGGAATTCTAAAGTCCTAAAATGCCTACTAGCCGAAAGTTAAGGTGTCTGATGACCAGAATGTTACTAGGTCAGCATTCTACCGTTCTCAGAGATTCTGGTTTCTAGAATAAATGGAGGGCAGAGTTCTGGAATGTCAGGGTGTTCAAACTCAAGAATACTTGCGTGTCTGAACTCGAGAGTCATTCAATGTCCACATTCCGGATCACAGGGTGTCTGAATTCCAGAAGCACCAAATGTCTGCATTCCAGAATCGGAATGTGGCGGAATTCTAGAATGCACAGCACGGCGGAATTCGAAAGTCCTAAAATGCCTGCTATTCGGAAGTTAAGGTGTCTGACATCCATAATGCTACCACGTCAGAATTATACCATTCTGAAAGATTCTGGGATCTAGAATCAATGGACGGCTGAGTTCCAGAATGTCAGGGTGGCAAAACTATAGAATCCTTGCATGTCTGAACTCGAGAGTCATTCAATGTCCACATTCCAGAACTCTGGATGTCTGAATTATAGAAGCACCAAATGACTGCATTCTAGAATCGGAATGTGGCGGAATTCTAGAATGCACAGCACGGCGGAATTCCAAAGTCCTAAAATGCCTGCTATCCGGAAGTTAAGGTGTCTGACATCAAGAATGCTACCACGTCAGAATTATAGAATTCTGAAACATTCTGGGATCTAGAATCAATGGACGGCTGAGTTCCAGAATGCAAGGGTGGCAAAACTCTAGAATCCTTGCGTGTCTGAACTCGAGAGTCATTCAATGTCCACATTCCAGAACTCTGGATGTCTGAAATATAGAAGCACCAAATGTCTGCATTCTAGAATCGGAATGTGGCGGAATTCTAGAATGTACAGCACGGCAGAATTTTAAAGTCCTAAAATGCCTGCTATACGGAAGTCAAGGTGTCTGACATACAGAATGTTACTAAGTCAGCATTCTACAGTTCTGAGAAATTCTGGGTTCTAGAATCAATGGATGGCAGAGTTCTGGAATGTCAGGGTGTTCAAACTCAAGAATACTTGCGTGTCTGAACTCGAGAGTCATTCAATGACCACATTCCGCATCACAGGGTGTCTGAATTATAGAAGCACCAAATGTCTGCATTCTAGAATCGGAATGTGGCGGAATTCTAGAATGCACAGCACGGCGGAATTCTAAAGTCCTAAAATGCCTGCTATCCGGAAGTTAAGGTGTCTGACATCTACAATGTTTCTAGGTCAGCATTCTACCGTTCTGAGAGATTCTCGGTTCTAGAATCAATGGACGCAGAGATCTGGCATGTCAGGGTGTCCAAACTCTAGAATCCTTGCGTGTCTGAACTCGAGAGTCATTCAATGTCCACATTCCGGATCACAGGGTGTCTGAATTCCAGAAGCACCAAATGTCTGCATTCTAGAATCGGAATGTGGTAGAATTCAAGAATGCACAGCACGGCGGAATTCTAAAGTCCTAAAATGACTGCTATCCGGAAGTTAAGGTGTCTGACATCCAGAATGGTACCACATCAGAATTATACCATTCTGAAAGATTCTGGGATCTAGAATCAATGGACGGCTGAGTTCCAGAATGCAAGGGTGGCAAAACTCTAGAATCCTTGCGTGTCTGAACTCGAGAGTCATTCAATGTCCACATTCCAGAACTCTGGATGTCTGAATTATAGAAGCACCAAATGGCTGCATTCTAGAATCGGAATGTGGCGGAATTCAAGAATGCACATCACGGCGGAATTCTAAACTCCTAAAATGCCTACTAGCCGAAAGTTAAGGTGTCTGATGACCAGAATGTTACTAGGTCAGCATTCTACCGTTCTGAGAGATTCTGGGTTCTAGAATCAATGGACGGCAGAGTTCTGGCATGTCAGGTTGTCCAAACTCTAGTATCCTTGAGTGTTTGAACTCGAGAGTCATTCAATTTCCATATTCCAGGTCACAGGGTGACTGAATTCCAGAAGCACCAAATGTCTGCATTCTACAATCGGAATGTGTCGGAATTCTAGAATGCACAGCACGGCGGAATTCTAAAGTCCTAAAATGCCTCCTATCCGGAAGTTAAGTTGTCTGACATCCAGAATGCTACCACGTCAGAATTATACCATTCTGAAAGATTCTGGGATCTAGAATCAATGGACGGCTGAGTTCCAGAATGTCAGGGTTTCCAAACTCTAGAATCCTTGCGTGTCTGAACTCGAGAGTCATTCAATATCCACATTCCAGGACTCTGGATGTCTGAAATATTGAAGCACCAAATGTCTGCATTCTAGAATCGGAATGTGGCGGAATTCTAGAATGCACAGCACGACAGAATTCTATAGTCCTAAAATGCCTGCTATTCGGAACTTAAGGTGTCTGACATCCAGAATGTTACTAGGTCAGCATTCTACCGTTCTGAGAGATTCTGGGTTCTAGAATCAATGGACGGCAGAGTTCTGGAATGTCAGGGTGTCCAAACTCTAGAATCCTTCCGTGTCTGAACTCGTGAGTCATTTAATGTCCACATTCCGGATGACAGGGTTTCTGAATTCCAGAAGCACCAAATGTCTGCATTCTAGAATCGGAATGTGGCGGAATTCTAGAATGAACAGCACGGCGGAATTCGAAAGTCCTAAAATGCCTGCTATCGGGAAGTTAAGGTGTCTGACATCCAGAATGCTACCACGTCAGAATTATACCATTCTGAAAGATTCTGGGATCTAGAATCAATGGACGACTGAGTTCCAGAATGCCAGGGTGGCAAAACTCTAGAATCCTTGCGTGTCTGAACTCGAGAGTCATTCAATGTCCACATTCCAGAACTCTGGATGTCTGAATTATAGAAGCACCAAATGTCTGCATTCTAGAATCGGAATGTGGTGGAATTCAAGAATGCACAGCACGGCGGAATTCTAAAGTCCTAAAATGCCTGCCATCCGGAAGTTAAGGTTTCTGACATCAAGAATGCTACCAAGTCAGAATTATACCATTCTGAAAGATTCTGGGATCTAGAATCAATGGAGGGCTGAGTTCCAGAATGCAAGGGTGGCAAAACTCTAGAATCCTTGCGTGTCTGAACTCGAGAGTCATTCAATGTCCACATTCCAGAAGTCTGGATGTCTGAATTATAGAAGCACCAAATGTCTGCATTCTAGAATCGGAATGTGGCGGAATTCTAGAATGCACAGCACGGCGGAATTCTAAAGTCCTAAAATGCCTGCTATCCGGAAGTTAAGGTGTCTGACATCAAGAATGCTACCAAGTCAGAATTATACCATTCTGAAAGATTCTGGGATCTAGAATCAATGGACGGCTGAGTTCCAGAATGTCAGGGTTTCCAAACTCTAGAATCCTTGCGTGTCTGAACTCGAGAGTCATTCAATGTCCACATTCCAGAACTCTGGATGTCTGAATTATAGAAGCACCAAATGTCTGCATTCTAGAATCGGAATGTGGCGGAATTCTAGAATGCACAGCACGGCGGAATTCTAAAGTCCTAAAATGCCTGCTATCCGGAAGTTAAGGTGTCTGACATCTAGAATGTTTCTAGGTCAGCATTCAACCGTTCAGATAGATTCTGGGTTCTAGAATCAATGGACGGCAGAGATCTGGCATGTCAGGGTGTCCAAACTCTAGAATCCTTGCGTGTCTGCACTCGAGAGTCATTCAATGTCCACATTCCGGATCACAGGGTGTCTGAATTCCAGAAGCACCAAATGTCTGCATTCTAGAATCGGAATGTGGTAGAATTCAAGAATGCACAGCACGGCGGAATTCTAAAGTCCTAAAATGCCTGCTATCCGGAAGTTAAGGTGCCTGACATCCAGAACGGTACCACATCAGAATTATACCATTCTGAAAGATTCTGGGATCTAGAATCAATGGACGGCTGAGTTCCAGAATGCAAGGGTGGCAAAACTCTAGAATCCTTGCGTGTCTGAACTCGAGAGTCATTCAATGTCCACATTCCAGAACTCTGGATGTCTGAATTATAGTAGCACCAATTGTCTGCATTGTAGAATCGTAATGTGGCGGAATTCTAGAATGCACAGCACGGCGGAATTCTAAAGTCCTAAAATGCCTGCTATCCGGAAGTTAAGGTGTCTGACATCAAGAATGCTACCAAGTCAGAATTATACCATTCTGAAAGATTCTATGATCTAGAATCAATGGACGGCTGAGTTTCAGAATGTCAGGGTGGCAAAACTCTAGAATTCTTGCGGGTCTGAACTCGAGAGTCATTCAATGTCCACATTCCAGAACTCTGGATGTCTGAATTATAGAAGCACCAAATGTCTGCTTTCTAGAATCGGAATGTGGCGGAATTCTAGAATGCACAGCACGGCGGAATTCCAAAGTCCTAAAATACCTGCTATCCGGAAGTAAAGGTTTCTGACATCAAGAATGCTACCAAGTCAGAATTATACCATTCTGAAAGATTCTGGGATCTAGAATCAATGGACGGCTGACTTCCAGAATGTCAGGGTGACAAAACTCTAGAATCCTTGCATGTCTGAACTCGAGAGTCATTCAATGTCCACATTCCACAACTCTGGATGTCTGAATTATAGAAGCACCAAATGTCTGCATTCTAGAATCGGAATGTGGCGGAATTCTAGAATGCACAGCACGGCGGAATTCTAAAGTGCTAAAATGCCTGCTATCCGGAAGTTAAGGTGTCTGACAACCAGAATGTTTCTAGGTCAGCATTCTACCGTTCTGAGAGATTCTGGGTTCTAGAATCAATGGACGGCAGAGATCTGGCATGTCAGGGTGTCCAAACTCTAGAATCCTTGCGTGTCTGAACTCGAGAGACATTCAATGTCCACATTCCGGATCACAGGGTGTCTGAATTCCAGAAGCACCAAATGTCTGCATTCTAGAATCGGAATGTGGTAGAATTCAAGAATGCACAGCACGGCGGAATTCTAAAGTCCTAAAATGCCTGCTCTCCGGAAGTTAAGGTGTCTGACATCCAGAACTCTACCACGTCAGAATTATACCATTCTGAAAGATTCTGGGATCTAGAATCAATGGACGGCTGAGTTCCAGAATGTCAGGGTTTCCAAACTCTAGAATCCTTGCGTGTCTGAACTCGAGAGTCACTCAATATCCACATTCCAGGACTCTGGATGTCTGAAATATAGAAGCACCAAATGTCTGCATTCTAGAATCGGAATGTGGCGGAATTATAGAATGCACAGCACGACAGAATTCTAAAGTCCTAAAATGCCTGCTATTCGGAAGTTAAGGTGTCTGACATCCAGAATGTTACTAGGTCAGCATTCTACCATTCTGAGAGATTCTGGGTTCTAGAATCAATGGACGGCAGAGTTCTGGAATGTCAGGGTGTCCAAACTCTAGATTCCTTCCGTGTCTGAACTCGTGAGTCATTCAATGTCCACATTCCGGATCACAGGGTGTCAGAATTCCAGAAGCACCAAATGTCGGCATTCTAGAATCGGAATGTGGTAGAATTCTAGAATGCACAACACGGTGGAATTCTAAAGTCATAAAATGCCTGCTATCCAGAAGTTAAGGTGTCTGATATCCAGAATGGTACCACATCAGAATTATACCATTCTGAAACATTCTGGGATCTAGAATCAATGGACGGGTGAGTTCAAGAATGTCAGGGTGGCAAAACTCTAGAATCCTGGCATGTCTGAACTCGAGGGTTATTCAATGTCCACATTCCAGAACTCTGGATGTCTGAATTATAGAAGCACCAAATGTCTGCATTCTAGAATCGGAATGTGGAGGAATTCTAGAATGCACAGGACGGCGGAATTCTAAAGTCCTAAAATGCCTACTAGCCGAAAGGTAAGGTGTCTGATGACCAGAATGTTACTAGGTCAGCATTCTACCGTTCTGAGAGATTCTGGGTTCTAGAATCAATGGACGGCAGAGTTCTGGAAAGTCAGGGTGTCCAAACTCTAGAATCCTTGAGTGTTTGAACTCGAGAGTCATTCAATGTCCACATTCCGGGTCACAGGATGACTGAATTCCAGAAGCACCAAATGTCTGCATTCTAGAATCGGAATGTGGCGGAATTCTAGAATTCACAGCACGGCAGAATTCTAAAGTCCTAAAATGCCTGCTATCCGGAAGTTAAGGTGTCCGACATACAGAATGCTACCACGTCAGAATTATACCATTCTGAAACATTCTGGGATCTAGAATCAATGGACGGCTGAGTTCCAGAATATCAGGGTGGCAAAACTCTAGAAACCTTGCGTGTCTGAACTCGAGAGTCATTCAATGTCCACATTCCAGAACTCTGGATGTCTGAATTATAGAAGCACCAAATGTCTGCATTCTAGAATCGGAATGTGTCAGAATTCTAGAATGCACAGCACGGCGGAATTCTAAAGTCCTAAAATGAATGCTATCCGGAAGTTAAGGTGTCTGACATCAAGAATGCTACCAAGTCAGAATTATACCATTCTGAAAGATTCTGGGATCTAGAATCAATGGACGGCTGAGTTCCAGAATGTCAGGGTGGCAAAACTCTAGAATCCTTGTGAGTCTGAACTCGAGATTCATTCAATGTCCATATTCCAGAACTCTGGATGTCTGAATTATAGAAGCACCAAATGTCTGCATTCTAGAATCGGAATGTGGCGGAATTCTAGAATGCACAACACGGCGGAATTCTAAAGTCCTAAAATGCCTGCTATCCGGAATTTAAGGTGTCTGACATCCAGAATGCTACCACGTCAGAATTATACCATTCTGCAACATTCTTGGATCTAGAATCAATGGACGGCTGAGTTCCAGAATGTCAGGGTTTCCAAACTCTAGAATCCTTGCGTGTCTGAACTCGAGAGTCATTCAATGTCCACATTCCAGAACTCTGGATGTCTGAATTATAGAAGCACCAAATGTCTGCATTCTAGAATCGGAATGTGGCAGAATTGTAGAATGCACAGCACGGCGGAATTCTAAAGTCCTAAAATACCTGCTATCCGGAAGTTAAGGTGTCTGACATCAAGAATGCTACCAAGTCAGAATTATACCATTCTGAAAGATTCTGGGATCTAGAATCAATGGAGGGCTGAGTTCCAGAATGTCAGGATGGCAAAACTCTAGAATCCTTGTGTGTCTGAACTCGAGAGTCATTCAATGTCCACATTCCAGAACTCTGGATGTCTGAATTATAGAAGCACCAAATGTCTGCATTCTAGAATCAGAATGTGGCGGAATTCTAGAATGCACAGCACGGCGGAATTCTAAAGTCCTAAAATGCCTGCTATCCGGAAGTTAAGGTGTCTGACATCAAGAATGCTACCAAGTCAGTATTATACCATTCTGAAAGATTCTGGGATCTAGAATCAATGGACGGCTGAGTTCCAGAATGTCAGGGTGGCAAAACTCTAGAATCCTTGCGTGTCTGAACTCGAGAGTCATTCAATGTCCACATTCCGGATCACAGGGTGTCAGAATTCCAGAAGCACCAAATGTCTGCATTCTAGAATCGGAATGTGTCAGAATTCTAGAATGCACAGCACGGCGGAATTCTAAAGTCCTAAAATGAATGCTATCCGGAAGTTAAGGTGTCTGACATCCAGAATGCTACCACGTCAGAATTATACCATTCTGAAAGATTCTGGGATCTAGAATCAATGGACGGCTGAGTTCCAGAATTTCAGGGTGGCAAAACTCTAGAATCCTTGTGAGTCTGAACTCGAGATTCATTCAATGTCCATATTCCAGAACTCTGGATGTCTGAATTATAGAAGCACCAAATGTCTGCATTCTAGAATCGGAATGTGGCGGAATTCTAGAATGCACAGCACGGCGGAATTCTAAAGTCCTAAAATGCCTGCTATCCGGAAGTTAAGGTGTCTGACATCAATAACGCTACCAAGTCAGAATTATAACATTCTGAAATATTCTGGGATCTAGAATCAATGGATGGCTGAGTTCCAGAATGTCAGGGTGGCAAAACTCTAGAATCCTTTCGTGTCTAAACTCGAGAGTCATTCAATGTCCACATTCCAGAACTCTGGATGTCTGAATTATAGAAGCACCAAATATCTGCATGCTAGAATCGGAATGTGGCGGAATTCTAGAATGCACAGCACGGCGGAATTCTAAAGTCCTAAAATGCCTACTAGCCGAAAGTTAAGGTGTCTGATGACCAGAATGTTACTAGGTCAGCATTCTACCGTTCTGAGAGATTCTGGGTTCTAGAATCAATGGACGACAGAGTTCTGGAATGTCAGGGTGTCCAAACTCTGGAATCCTTGAGTGTTTGAACTCGAGAGTCATTCAATGTTCACATTCCAGGTCACAGGATGACTGAATTCCAGAAGCACCAAATGTCTGCATTCTAGAATCGGAATGTGGCGGAATTCTAGAATGCACAACACGGCGGAATTCTAAAGTCCTAAAATGCCTGCTATCCGGAATTTAAGGTGTCTGACATCCAGAATGCTACCACGTCAGAATTATACCATTCTGAAACATTCTTGGATCTAGAATCAATGGACGGCTGAGTTCCAGAAAGTCAGGGTTTCCAAACTCTAGAATCCTTGCGTGTCTGAACTCGAGAGTCATTCAATGTCCACATTCCAGAACTCTGGATGTCTGAATTATAGAAGCACCAAATGTCTGCATTCTAGAATTGGAATGTGGCAGAATTCTAGAATGCACAGCACAGCGGAATTCTAAAGTCCTAAAACACCTGCTATCCGGAAGTTAAGGTGTCTGACCTCAAGAATGCTACCAAGTCAGAATTATACCATTCTGAAAGATTCTGGTATCTAGAATCAATGGAGGGCTGAGTTCCAGAATGTCAGGGTGGCAAAACTCTAGAATCCTTGTGTGTCTGAACTCGAGAGTCATTCTATGTCCACATTCCAGAACTCTGGATGACTGAATTATAGAAGCACCAAATGTCTGCATTCTAGAATAGGAATGTGGCGGAATTCTAGAATGCACAGCACGGCGGAATTCTAAAGTCCTAAAATGCCTGCTATCCGGAAGTTAAGGTATCCGACATCAAGAATGCTACCAAGTCAGAATTAAACCATTCTGAAAGATTCTGGGATCTAGAATCAATGGACGGCTGAGTTCCAGAATGTCAGGGTGGCAAAACTCTAGAATACTTGCGTGTCTGAACTCGAGAGTCATTCAATGTCCACATTCCAGAACTCTGGATGTCTGAATTATAGCAGCACTAAATGTCTGCATTCTAGAATCGGAATGTGGCGGAATTATAGAATGCACAGCACGGCGGAATTCCAAAGTCCTATAATGCCTACTAGCCGAAAGTTAAGGTGTCTGATGACCAGTATGTTACTAGGTCAGCATTCTACAGTTCTGAGAGATTCTGGGTTCTAGAATCAATGGACGGCAGACATCTGGAATATCAGGGTGTCCAAACTCTAGAATCCTTGCGTGTCTGAACTCGAGAGTCATTCAATGTCCACATTCCGGATCACAGGGTGTCTGAATTCCAGAAGCACCAAATGTCTGCATTCTAGAATCGGAATGTGGTAGAATTCTAGAATGCACAGCACGGCGTAATTCGAAAGTCCTAAAATGCCGGCTATCCGGAAGTTAAGGTGTCTGACATCCAGAATGGTACCACATCAGAATTATACCATTCTGAAACATTCTGCGATCTAGAATCAATGGACGGGTGAGTTCCAGAATGTCAGGGTGGCAAAACTCTAGAATCCTGGCTTGTCTGACCTCGAGAGTCATTCAATGTCCACATTCCAGAACTCTGGATGTCTGAATTATGGAAGCACCAAATGTCTGCATTCTAGAATCGGAATGTGGCGGAATTCTAGAATGCACAGTACGGCAGAATTCTAAAGTCCTAAAATGCCTGCTATCCGGAATTTATGGTGTCTGACATCCAGAATGCTACCACGTCAGAATTATACCATTCTGAAACATTCTGGGATCTAGAATCAATGGACGGCTGATTTCCAGAATGCAAGGGTGGCAAAACTCTAGAATGCTTGCGTGTCTGAACTCGAGAGTCATTCAATGTCCACATTCCAGAACTCTGGATGTCTGAAATATAGAAGCACCAAATGTCTGCATTCTAGAATCAGAATGTGGCGGAATTCCTGAATGCACAGCACGGCGGAATTTTAAAGTCGTAAAATGCCTGCTATCCAGAAGTCAAGGTGTCTGACATCCAGAATGTTACTAGGTACGCATTCTACCGTTCTGAGAGATTCCGGTTTCTAGAATCAATGGATGGCAGAGTTCTGGAATGTCAGGGTGTTCAAACTCAAGTATACTTGCGTGTCTGCACTCGAGAGTCATTCAATGTCCACATTCCGGATCACAGGGTGTCCGAATACCAGAAGCACCAAATGTCTGCATTCTAGAATCGGCATGTGGCGGAATTCTAGAATGCATAGCACGGCGGTATTCGAAAGTCCTAAAATGCCTGCTATTCGGAAGTTAAAGTGTCTGACATCCAGAATGCTACCACGTCAGAATTATACCATTCTGAAAGATTCTGGGATCTAGAATCAATGGACGTCCGAGTTCCAGAATGTCCGGGTTTCCAAACTCTAGAATCCTTGCGTGTCTGAACTCGAGAGTCATTCAATATCCACATTCCAGGACTCTGGATGTCTGAAATATAGAAGCAACAAATGTCTGCATTCTTGAATCGGAGTGTGGTGGAATTCTAGAATGCACAGCACGGCAGAATTCTAAAGGCCTAAAATGCCTGCTATTCGGAAGTTAAGGTGTCTGACATCCAGAATGTTACTAGGTAAGAATTCTACCGTTCTGTGAGATTCTGGGTTCTAGAATCAATGGACGGCAGAGTTCTGGAATGTCAGGTTGTCCAAACTCTAGAATCCTTCCGTGTCTGAACTCGTGAGTCATTCAATGTCCACATTCCGGATCACAGGGTGACTGAATTCCAGAAGAACCAAATGTCTTCATTCTAGAATCGGAATGCGGCGGAATTCTAGAATGCACAGCACGGCAGAATTCTAAAGTCCTAAAATGCCTGATATTCGGAAGTTAAGGAGTCTGACATCCAGAATGTTACTAGGTCAGCATTCTACTGTTCTGAGAGATTCTGGGTTCTAGATTCAATGGACGGCAGAGTTCTGGAATGTCAGGGTGTCCAAACTCTAGAATCCTTCCGTGTCTGAACTCGTGAGTCATTCAATGTCCACATTCCAGATCAAAGGGTGTCTGAATTCCAGAAACACCAAATGTCTGCATTCTAGAATCGGAATGTGGCGGAATTCTAGAATGCACAGCACGGCGGAATTCTAAAGTCCTAAAATGCCTACTAGCCGAAAGTTAAGGTGTCTGATGACCAGAATGTTACTAGGTCAGCATTCTGCCGTTCTGAGAGATTCTGGGTTCTAGAATCAATGGACGGCAGAGTTCTGGAATGTCAGGGTGTCCAAACTCTAGAATCCATGAGTGTTTGAACTCGAGAGTCATTCAATTTCCATATTCCGGGTCACAGGGTGACTGAATTCCAGAAGCACCAAATGTCTGCATTCTAGAATCGGAATGTGGCGGGATTCTTGAATGCACAGCACGGCGGGATTCTAAAGTCCTAAAATGCCTGCTATCCGGAAGTTAAGGTGTCTGACATCAAGAATGCTACCAAGTCAGAATTATACCATTCTGAAAGATTCCGGGATCTAGAATCAATGGACGGCTGAGTTCCAGAATGTCATGGTGCCAAAACTCTAGAATCCTTGCGTGTCTGAACTCGAGAGTCATTCAATGTCCACATTCCAGAACTCTGGATGTCTGAATTATAGAAGCACCAAATGTCTGCATTCTAGAATCGGAATGTGGCGGATTTCTAGAATGCACAGCACGGCGGAATTTTAAAGTCCTAAAATGCCTGCTATCCGGAAGTTAAGGTGTCTGACATCAAGAATGCTACCAAGTCAGAATTATAACATTCTGAAAGATTCTGGGATCTAGAATCAATGGAAGGCTGAGTTCCAGAATGTCAGGGTGGCAAAACTCTAGAATCCTTGCGTGTCTGAACTCGAGAGTCATTCAATGTCCACATTCCAGAACTCTGTATGTCTGAATTATAGAAGCACCAAATGTCTGCATTCTAGAATCGGAATGTGGCGGAATTCTAGAATGCACAGCACGGCGGAATTCTAAAGTCCTAAAATGCCTACTAGCCGAAAGTTAAGGTGTCTGATGGCCAGAATGTTACTAGGTCAGCATTCTACCGTTCTGAGAGATTCTGGGTTCTAGAATAAATGGATGTCAGAGTTCTGGAATGTCAGGTTGTTCAAACTCAAGAATACTTGCGTGTCTGAACTCGAGAGTCATTCAATGACCTCATTCCGTATCACAGGGTGTCTGAATTCCAGAAGCACCAAATGTCTGCATTCTAGAATCGGAATGTGGCGGAATTCTAGAATGCACAGCACGGCGGAATTCGAAAGTCCTAAAATGCCTGCTATCCGGAAGTTAAGGTGTCTGACATCCAGAATGCTACCACGTCAGAATTATACCATTCTGAAAGATTCTGGGATCTAGAATCAATGGACGGCTGAGTTCCAGAATGTCAGGGTGGCAAAACTCTAGAATCCTTGCGTGTCTGAACTCGAGATTCATTCCGTGTCCACATTCCAGAACTCTGGATGTCTGAATTGTAGAAGCACCAAATGTCTGCATTCTAGAATCGGAATGTGGCGGAATTCTAGAATGCACAGCACGGCGGAATTCTAAAATCCTAAAATGCCTGCTATCCGGAAGTTAAGGTGTCTGACATCGAGAATGCTACCAAGTCAGAATTATACCATTCTGAAAGATTCTGGGATCTAGAATCAATGGACGGCTGAGTTCCAGAATGTCAGGGTGGCAAAACTCTAGAATCCTTGCGTTTCTGAACTCGAGAGTCATTCAATGTCCACATGCCAGAACTCTGGATGTCTGAATTATAGAAGCACCAAATGCCTGCATTCTAGAATCGGAATGTGGTGGAATTCAAGAATGCACAGCACGGCGGAATTCTAAAGTCCTAAAATGCCTGCTATCCGGAAGTTAAGGTGTCTGACATCAAGAATGCTACCAAGTCAGAATTATACCATTCTGAAAGATTCCGGGATCTAGAATCAATGGACGGCTGAGTTCCAGAATGCAAGGTTGGCAAAACTCTAGAATCCTTGCGTGTCTGAACTCGAGAGTCATTCAATGTCCACATTCCAGAACTCTGGATGTCTGAATTATAGAAGCACCAAATGTCTGCATTCTAGAATCGGAATGTGGCGGAATTCTAGAATGCACAGCACGGCGGAATTCTGAAGTCCTAAAATGACTGCTATCCGGAAGTTAAGGTGTCTGACATCCAGAATGCTACCACGTCAGAATTATACCATTCTGAAAGATTCTGGGATCTAGAATCAATGGACGGCTGAGTTCCAGAATGTCAGCGTTTCCAAACTCTAGAATCCTTGCGTGTCTGAACTCGAGAGTCATTCAATGTCCACATTCCAGAACTCTGGATGTCTGAATTATAGAAGCACCAAATGTCTGCATTCTAGAATCGGGATGTGGCGGAATTCTAGAATGCACAGCACGGCGGAATTCTAAAGTCTTAAAATGCCTGCTATCCGGAAGTTAAGGTGTCTGACATCCAGAATGTTTCTAGTTCAGCATTCTACCGTTCAGAGAGATTCTGGGTTCTAGAATCAATGGACGGCAGAGATCTGGCATGTCAGGGTGTCCAAACTCTAGAATCCTTGCGTGTCTGAACTCGAGAGTCATTCAATGTCCACATTCCGGATCACAGGGTGTCTGAATTCCAGAAGCACCAAATGTCTGCATTCTAGAATCGGAATGTGGTAGAATTCAAGAATGCACAGCACGGCGGAATTCTAAAGTCCTAAAATGACTGCTATCCGGACGTTAAGGTGTGTGACATCCAGAATGGTACCACATCAGAATTATACCATTCTGAAAGATTCTGGGATCTAGAATCAATGGATGTCTGAGTTCCAGAATGCAAGGGTGGCAAAACTCTAGAATCCTTGCGTGTCTGAACTCGAGATTCATTCAGTGTCCACATTCCAGAACTCTGGATGTCTGAATTATAGAAGCACCAAATGTCTGCATTGTAGAATTGTAATGTGGCGGAATTCTAGAATGCACAGCACGGCGGAATTCTAAAGTCCTAAAATGCCTACTATCCGAAAGTTGAGGTGTCTGATGACCAGAATGTTACTAGGTCAGCATTCTACCGTTCTGAGAGATTCTGGGTTCTAGAATAAATGGATGTCAGAGTTCTGGAATGTCAGGTTGTTCAAACTCAAGAATACTTGCGTGTCTGAACTCGAGAGTCATTCAATGACCACATTCCGTATCACAGGGTGTCTGAATTCCAGAAGCACCAAATGTCTGCATTCTAGAATCGGAATGTGGTGGAATTCTAGAATGCACAGCACGGCGGAATTCGAAAGTCCTAAAATGCATGCTATCCGGAAGTTAAGGTGTCTGACATCCAGAATGCTACCACGTCAGAATTATACCATTCTGAAAGATTCTGGGATCTAGAATCAATGGACGGCTGAGTTCCAGAATGTCAGGGTTGCAAAACTCTAGAATCCTTGCGTGTCTGAACTCGAGATTCATTCAGTGTCCACATTCCAGAACTCTGGATGTCTGAATTGTAGAAGCACCAAATGTCTGCATTCTAGATTCGGAATGTGGCGGAATTCTAGAATGCACAGCACGGCGGAATTCTAAAATCCTAAAATGCCTGCTATCCGGAAGTTAAGGTGTCTGACATCGAGAATGCTACCAAGTCAGAATTATACCATTCTGAAAGATTCTGGGATCTAGAATCAATGGACGGCTGAGTTCCAGAATGTCAGGGTGGCAAAACTCTAGAATCCTTGCGTGTCTGAACTCGAGAGTCATTCAATGTCCACATTCCAGAACTCTGGATGTCTGAATTATAGAAGCACCAAATGTCTGCATTCTAGAATCGGAATGTGGCGGAATTCTAGAATGCACCGCACGGCGGAATTCTAAAGTCCTAAATTGCCTGCTATCCGGAAGGTAAGGTGTCTGACATCAAGAATGCTACCAAGTCAGAATTATACCATTCTGAAAGATTCTGGGATCTAGAATCAATGGACGGCTGAGTTCCAGAATGTCAGGGTTTCCAAACTCTAGAATCCTTGCGTGTCTGAACTCGAGAGTCATTCAATGTCCACATTCCAGAACTCTGGATGTCTGAATTATAGAAGCACCAAATGTCTGCATTCTAGAATCGGAATGTGGCGGAATTCTAGAATGCACAGCACGGCGGAATTCTAAAGTCCTAAAATGCCTGCTATCCGGAAGTTAAGGTGTCTGACATCCAGAATGTTTCTAGGTCAGCATTCTATCGTTCAGAGAGATTCTGGGTTCTAGAATCAATGGACGGCAGAGATCTGGCATGTCAGGGTGTCTAAACTCTAGAATCCTTGCGTGTGTGAACTCGAGAGTCATTCAATGTCCACATTCCGGATCACAGAGTGTCTGAATTCCAGAAGCACCAAATGTCTGCATTCTAGAATCGGAATGTGGTAGAATTCTAGAATGCACAGCACGGCGTAATTCGAAAGTCCTAAAATGCCGGCTATCCGGAAGTTAAGGTGTCTGACATCCAGAATGGTACCACATCAGAATTATACCATTCTGAAACATTCTGCGATCTAGAATCAATGGACGGGTGAGTTCCAGAATGTCAGGGTGGCAAAACTCTAGAATCCTGGCTTGTCTAAACTCGAGAGTCATTCAATGTCCACATTCCAGAACTCTGGATGTCTGAAATATAGAAGCAACAAATGTCTGCATTCTTGAATCGGAATGTGGTGGAATTCTAGAATGCACAGCACGGCAGAATTCTAAAGTCCTAAAATGCCTGCTATTCGGAAGTTAAGGTGTCTGACATCCAGAATGTTACTAGGTCAGAATTCAACCGTTCTGTGAGATTCTGGTTTCTAGAATCAATGGACGGCAGAGTTCTGGAATGTCAGGTTGTCCAAAATCTAGAATCCTTCTGTGTCTGAACTCGTGAATCATTCAATGTCCACATTCCGGATCACAGGGTGACTGAATTCCAGAAGCACCAAATGTCTTCATTCTAGAATCGGAATGCGGCGGAATTCTAGAATGCACAGCACGGCAGAATTCTAAAGTCCTAAAATGCCTGATATTCGGAAGTTAAGGAGTCTGACATCCAGAATGTTACTAGGTCAGCATTCTACTGTTCTGAGAGATTCTGGGTTCTAGATTCAATGGACGGCAGAGTTCCGGAATGTCAGGGTGTCCAAACTCTAGAATCCTTCCGTGTCTGATCTCGTGAGTCATTCAATGTCCACATTCCAGATCAAAGGGTGTCTGAATTCCAGAAGCACCAAATGTCTGCATTCTAGAATCGGAATGTGGCGGAATTCTAGAATGCACAGCACGGCGGAATTCTAAAGTCCTAAAATGCCTACTTGCTGAAAGTTAAGGTGTCTGATGACCAGAATGTTACTAGGTCAGCATTCTGCCGTTCTGAGAGATTCTAGGTTCTAGAATCAATTGATGGCAGAGTTCTGGAATGTCAGGGTGTCCAAACTCTAGAATCCATGAGTGTTTGAACTCGAGAGTCATTCAATTTCCATATTCCGGGTCACAGGGTGACTGAATTCCAGAAGAACCAAATGTCTGCATTCTAGAATCGGAATGTGGCGGAATTCTAGAATGCACAGCACGGCGGAATTCGAAAGTCCTAAAATGCCTGCTATCCGGAAGTTAAGGTGTCTGACATCCAGAATGCTACCACGTCAGAATTATACCATTCTGATAGATTCTGGGATCTAGAATCAATGGACGGCTGAGTTCCAGAATGTCAGGGTGGCAAAACTCTAGAATCCTTGCGTGTCTGAACTCGAGACTCATTCAGTGTCCACATTCCAGAACTCTGGATGTCTGAAATGTAGAAGCACCAAATGTCTGCATTCTAGAATCGGAATGTGGCGGAATTCTAGAATGCACAGCACGGCGGGATTCTAAAGTCCTAAAATGCCTGCTATCCGGAAGTTAAGGTGTCTGACATCAAGAATGCTACCAAGTCAGAATTATAACATTCTGAAAGATTCTGGTATCTAGAATCAATGGAGGGCTGAGTTCCAGAATGTCAGGGTGGCAAAACTCTAGAATCCTTGCGTGTCTGAACTCGAGAGTCATTCAATGTCCACATTCCAGAACTTTGGATGTCTGAATTATAGAAGCACCAAATGTCTGCATTCTAGAATCGGAATGTGGCGGAATTCTAGAATGCACAGCACGGCGGAATTCTAAAGTCCTAAAATGCCTGCTGTCCGGAAGTTAAGGTGTCTGACATCAAGAATGCTACCAAGTCAGAATTATAACATTCTGAAAGATTCTGGGATCTAGAATCAATGGAAGGCTGAGTTCCAGAATGTCAGGGTGGCAAAACTCTAGAATCCTTGTGTGTCTGAACTCGAGAGTCATTCAATGTCCACATTCCAGAACTCTGTATGTCTGAATTATAGAAGCACCAAATGTCTGCATTCTAGAATCGGAATGTGGCGGAATTCTAGAATGCACAGCACGGCGGAATTCTAAAGTCCTAAAATGCCTGCTATCCGGAAGGTAAGGTGTCTGACATCAAGAATGCTACCAAGTCAGAATTATACCATTCTGAAAGATTCTGGGATCTAGAATCAATGGACGGCTGAGTTCCAGAATGTCAGGGTTTCCAAACTCTAGAATCCTTGCGTGTCTGAACTCGAGAGTCATTCAATGTCCACATTCCAGAACTCTGGATGTCTGAATTATAGAAGCACCAAATGTCTGCATTCTAGAATCGGAATGTGGCGGAATTCTAGAATGCACAGCACGGCGGAATTCTAAAGTCCTAAAATGCCTGCTATCCGGAAGTTAAGGTGTCTGACATCCAGAATGTTTCTAGGTCAGCATTCTACCGTTCAGAGAGATTTTGGGTTCTAGAATCAATGGACGGCAGAGATCTGGCATGTCAGGGTGTCCAAACTCTAGAATCCTTGCGTGTGCGAACTCGAGAGTCATTCAATGTCCACATTCCGGATCACAGGGTGTCTGAATTCCAGAAGCACCAAATGTCTGCATTCTAGAATCGGAATGTGGCGGAATTCTAGAATGCACAGCACGGCGGAATTCTAAAGTCCTAAAATGCCTACTAGCTGAAAGTTAAGGTGTCTGATGACCAGAATGTTACTAGGTCAGCATTCTGCCGTTCTGAGAGATTCTAGGTTCTAGAATCAATTGACGGCAGAGTTCTGGAATGTCAGCGTGTCCAAACTCTAGAATCCATGAGTGTTTGAACTCGAGAGTCATTCAATTTCCATATTCCGGGTCACAGGGTGACTGAATTCCAGAAGCACCAAATGTCTGCATTCTAGAATCGGAATGTGGCGGAATTCTAGAATGCACAGCACGGCGGAATTCGAAAGTCCTAAAATGCCTGCTATCCGGAAGTTAAGGTGTCTGACATCCAGAATGCTACCACGTCAGAATTATACCATTCTGATAGATTCTGGGATCTAGAATCAATGGACGGCTGAGTTCCAGAATGTCAGGGTGGCAAAACACTAGAATCCTTGCGTGTCTGAACTCGAGACTCATTCAGTGTCCACATTCCAGAACTCTGGATGTCTGAAATGTAGAAGCACCAAATGTCTGCATTCTAGAATCGGAATGTGGCGGAATTCTAGAATGCACAGCACGGCGGAATTCTAAAGTCCTAAAATGCCGGCTATCCGGAAGGTAAGGTGTCTGACATCAAGAATGCTACCAAGTCAGAATTATACCATTCTGAAAGATTCTGGGATCTAGAATCAATGGACGGCTGAGTTCCAGAATGTCAGGGTTTCCAAACTCTAGAATCCTTGCGTGTCTGAACTCGAGAGTCATTCAATGTCCACATTCCAGAACTCTGGATGTCTGAATTATAGAAGCACCAAATGTCTGCATTCTAGAATCGGAATGTGGCGGAATTCTAGAATGCACAGCACGGCGGAATTCTAAAGTCCTAAAATGCCTGCTATCCGGAAGTTAAGGTATCTGACATCCAGAATGTTTCTAGGTCAGCATTCTACCGTACAGAGAGATTCTGGGTTCTAGAATGAATGGACGGCAGAGATCTGGCATGTCAGGGTGTCCAAACTCTAGAATCCTTGCGTGTGCGAACTCGAGAGTCATTCAATGTCCACATTCCGGATCACAGGGTGTCTGAATTCCAGAAGCACCAAATGTCTGCATTCTAGAATCGGAATGTGGTAGAATTCTAGAATGCACAGCACGGCGTAATTCGAAAGTCCTAAAATGCCGGCTATCCGGAAGTTAAGTTGTCTGACATCCAGAATGGTACCACATCAGAATTATACCATTCTGAAACATTCTGCGATCTAGAATCAATGGACGGGTGAGTTCCAGAATGTCAGGGTGGCAAAACTCTAGAATCCTGGCTTGTCTGAACTCGAGAGTCATTCAATGTCCACATTCCAGAACTCTGGATGTCTGAAATATAGAAGCAACAAATGTCTGCATTCTTGAATCGGAATGTGGTGGAATTCTAGAATGCACAGCACGGCAGAATTCTAAAGTCCTAAAATGCCTGCTATTCGGAAGTTAAGGTGTCTGACATCCAGAATGTTACTAGGTCAGAATTCAACCGTTCTGTGAGATTCTGGTTTCTAGAATCAATGGACGGCAGAGTTCTGGAATGTCAGGTTGTCCAAACTCTAGAATCCTTCTGTGTCTGAACTCGTGAATCATTCAATGTCCACATTCCGGATCACAGGGTGACTGAATTCCAGAAGCACCAAATGTCTTCATTCTAGAATCGGAATGCGGCGGAATTCTAGAATGCACAGCACGGCAGATTTCTAAAGTCCTAAAATGCCTGATATTCGGAAGTTAAGGAGTCTGACATCCAGAATGTTACTAGGTCAGCATTCTACTGTTCTGAGAGATTCTGGGTTCTAGATTCAATGGACGGCAGAGTTCCGGAATGTCAGGGTGTCCAAACTCTAGAATCCTTCCGTGTCTGATCTCGTGAGTCATTCAATGTCCACATTCCAGATCAAAGGGTGTCTGAATTCCAGAAGCACCAAATGTCTGCATTCTAGAATCGGAATGTGGCGGAATTCTAGAATGCACAGCACGGCGGAATTCTAAAGTCCTAAAATGCCTACTAGCTGAAAGTTAAGGTGTCTGATGACCAGAATGTTACTAGGTCAGCATTCTGCCGTTCTGAGAGATTCTAGGTTCTAGAATCAATTGACGGCAGAGTTCTGGAATGTCAGCGTGTCCAAACTCTAGAATCCATGAGTGTTTGAACTCGAGAGTCATTCAATTTCCATATTCCGGGTCACAGGGTGACTGAATTCCAGAAGCACCAAATGTCTGCATTCTAGAATCGGAATGTGGCGGAATTCTAGAATGCACAGCACGGCGGAATTCGAAAGTCCTAAAATGCCTGCTATCCGGAAGTTAAGGTGTCTGACATCCAGAATGCTACCACGTCAGAATTATACCATTCTGATAGATTCTGGGATCTAGAATCAATGGACGGCTGAGTTCCAGAATGTCAGGGTGGCAAAACACTAGAATCCTTGCGTGTCTGAACCCGAGACTCATTCAGTGTCCACATTCCAGAACTCTGGATGTCTGAAATGTAGAAGCACCAAATGTCTGCATTCTAGAATCGGAATGTGGCGGAATTCTAGAATGCACAGCACGGCGGGATTCTAAAGTCCTAAAATGCCTGCTATCCGGAAGTTAAGGTGTCCGACATCCAGAATGCTACCACGTCAGAATTATACCATTCTGAAACATTCTGGGATCTAGAATCAATGGACGGCTGAGTTCCAGAATATCAGGGTGGCAAAACTCTAGAAACCTTGCGTGTCTGAACTCAGGAGTCATTCAATGTCCACATTCCAGAACTCTGGATGTCTGAATTATAGAAGCACCAAATGTCTGCATTCTAGAATCGGAATGTGGTGGAATTCTAGAATGCACAGCACGGCGGAATTTTAAAGTCGTAAAATGCCTGCTATCCAGAAGTCAAGGTGTCTGACATCCAGAATGTTACTAGGTCCGCATTCTACCGTTCTGAGAGATTCCGGTTTCTAGAAACAATGGATGGCAGAGTTCTGGAATGTCAGGGTGTTCAAACTCAAGAATACTTGCGTGTCTGAACTCGAGAGTCATTCAATGTCCACATTCCGGATCACAGGGTGTCCGAATACCAGAAGCACCAAATGTCTGCATTCTAGAATCGGAATGTGGCGGAATTCTAGAATACATAGCACGGCGGTATTCGAAAGTCCTAAAATGCCTGCTATTCGGAAGTTAAGGTGTCTGACATCCAGAATGGTACCACGTCAGAATTATACCATTCTGAAAGATTCTGGGATCTAGAATCAATGGACGGCCGAGTTCCAGAATGTCCGGGTTTCCAAACTCTAGAATCCTTGCGTGTCTGAACTCGAGAGTCATTCAATGTCCACATTCCAGAACTCTGGATGTCTGAAATATAGAAGCACCAAATGTCTGCATTCTTGAATCGGAATGTGGTGGAATTCTAGAATGCACAGCACGGCGGAATTCTAAAGTCCTAAAATGCCTGCTATTCGGAAGTTAAGGTGTCTGACATCCAGAATGTTACTAGGTCATCATTCTATCGTTCTGTGAGATTCTGGGTTCTAGAATCAATGGACGGCAGAGTTCTGAAATGTCAGGGTGTCCAAACTCTAGAATCCTTCCGTGTCTGAACTCGTGAGTCATTCAATGTCCACATTCCGGATCACAGGGTGTCTGAATTCCAGAAGCACCAAATGTCTGCATTCTAGAATCGGAATGTGGCGGAATTCTAGAATGCACAGCACGGCAGAATTCTAAAGTCCTAAAATGCCTGATATTCGGAAGTTAAGGAGTCTGACATCCAGAATGTTACTAGGTCAGCATTCTACTGTTCTGAGAGATTCTGGGTTCTAGATTCAATGGACGGCAGAGTTCTGGAATGTCAGGGTGTCCAAACTCTAGAATCCTTCCGTGTCTGAACTCGTGAGACATTCAATGTCCACATTCCAGATCAAAGGGTGTCTGAATTCCAGAAGCACCAAATGTCTGCATTCTAGAATTGGAATGTGGCGGAATTCTAGAATGCACAGCACGGCGGAATTCTAAAGTCCTAAAATGCCTACTAGCCGAAAGTTAAGGTGTCTGATGACCAGAATGTTACTAGGTCAGCATTCTACCGTTCTGAGAGATTCTGGGTTCTAGAATCAATGGACGGCAGAGTTCTGGAATGTCAGGGTGTCCAAACTCTAGAATCCATGAGTGTTTGAACTCGAGAGTCATTCAATGTCCACATTCCGGGTCACAGGATGACTGAATTCCAGAAGCACCAAATGTCTGCATTCTAGAATCGGAATGTGGCGGAATTCTAGAATGCACAACACGGCGGAATTCTAAAGTCCTAAAATGCCTGCTATCCGGAATTTAAGGTGTCTGACATCCAGAATGCTACCACGTCAGAATTATACCATTCTGAAACATTCTGGGATCTAGAATCAATGGACGGCTGAGTTCCAGAATGTCAGGGTGGCAAAACTCTAGAATCCTTGCGTGTCTGAACTCGAGAGTCATTCAATGTCCACATTCCAGAACTCTGGATGTCTGAATAATAGAAGCACCAAATGTCTGCATTCTAGAATCGGAATGTGGCGGAATTCTAGAACGCACAGCACGGCTGAATTCTAAAGTCCTAAAATGCCTGCTATCCGGAAGTTAAGGTGTCTGACATACAGAATGCTACCACGTCAGAATTATACCATTCTGAAACATTCTTGGATCTAGAATCAATGGACGGCTGAGTTCCAGAATGTCAGGGTTTCCAAACTCTAGAATCCTTGCGTGTCTGAACTCGAGAGTCATTCAATGTCCACATTCCGGGTCACAGGATGACTGAATTCCAGAATTACCAAATGTCTGCATTCTAGAATCGGAATGTGGTAGAATTCTAGAATGCACAGCACGGCGTAATTCGAAAGTCCTAAAATGTCGGCTATACGGAAGTTAAGGTGTCTGACATCCAGAATGGTACCACGTCAGAATTATACCATTCTGAAACATTCTGCGATCTAGAATCAATGGACGGATGAGTTCCAGAATGTCAGGGTGGCAAAACTCTAGAATCCTGGCTTGTCTGATCTCGAGAGTCATTCAATGTCCACATTCCAGAACTCTGGATGTCTGAATTATGGAAGCACCAAATGTCTGCATTCTAGAATCGGAATGTGGCGGAATTCTTGAATGCACAGCACGGCGGAATTCTAAAGTCCTAAAATGCCTGCTATCCGGAATTTATGGTGTCTGACATCCAGAATGCTACCACGTCAGAATTATACCATTCTGAAACATTCTGGGATCTAGAATCAATGGACGGCTGAGTTCCAGAATGCAAGGGTGGCAAAACTCTAGAATCCTTGCGTGTCTGAACTCGAGAGTCATTCAATGTCCACATTCCAGGACTCTGGATGTCTGAAATATAGAAGCAACAAATGTCTGCTTTCTTGAATCGGAATGTGGTGGAATTCTAGAATGCACAGCACGGCAGAATTCTAAAGTCCTAAAATGACTGCTATTCGGAAGTTAAGTTGTCTGACATCCAGAATGTTACTAGGTCATCATTCTACCGTTCTGTGAGATTCTGGGTTCTAGAAACAATGGACGGCAGAGTCCTGGAATGTCAGGGTGTCCAAACTCTAGAATCCTTCCGTGTCTGAACTCGTGAGTCATTCAATGTCCACATTCCGGATCACAGGGTGTCTGAATTCCAGAAGCACCAAATGTCTGCATTCTAGAATCGGAATGTGGCGGAATTCTAGAATGCACAGCACAGCGGAATTCGAAAGTCCTAAAATGCCTGCTATCGGGAAGTTAAGGTGTCTGACATCCAGAATGCTACCACGTCAGAATTATACCATTCTGAAAGATTCTGGGATCTAGAATCAAAGGACGGCTGAGTTCCAGAGTGTCAGGGTGGCAAAACTCTAGAATACTTGCGTGTCTGAACTCGAGAGTCATTCAATGTCCACATTCCAGAACTCTGGATGTCTGAATTATAGAAGCACTAAATGTCTGCATTCTAGAATCGGAATGTGGCGGAATTCTAGAATGCACAGCACGGCGGAATTCTAAAGTCCTAAAATGCCTACTAGCCGAAAGTTAAGGTGTCTGATGACCAGAATGTTACTAGGTCAGCATTCTACCGTTCTGAGAGATTCTTGGTTCTAGAATCAATGGACGGCAGAGTTCTGGAATGTCAGGGTGTCCAAACTCTAGAATCCATGAGGGTTTGAACTCGAGAGTCATTCAATTTCCATATTCCAGGTCACAGGGTGACTGAATTCCAGAAGCACCAAATGTCTGCATTCTAGAATCGGAATGTGGCGGAATTCTAGAATGCACAGCACGGCGGAATTCGAAAGTCCTAAAATGCCTGCTATCCGGAAGTTAAGGTGTCTGACATCCAGAATGCTACCACGTCAGAATTATACCATTCTGATAGATTCTGGGATCTAGAATCAATGGACGGCTGAGTTCCAGAATGTCATGGTGGCAAAACTCTAGAATCCTTGCGTGTCTGAACTCGAGACTCATTCAGTGTCCACATTCCAGAACTCTGGATGTCTGAAATATAGAAGCACCAAATGTCTGCATTCTAGAATCGGAATGTGGCGGAATTCTAGAATGCACAGCACGGCGGGATTCTAAAGTCCTAAAATGCCTGCTATCCGGAAGTTAAGGTGTCTGACATCAAGAATGCTACCAAGTCAGAATTATACCATTCTGAAAGATTCCGGGATCTAGAATCAATGGACGGCTGAGTTCCAGAATGTCAGGGTGGCAAAACTCTAGAATCCTTGCGTGTCTGAACTCGAGAGTCATTCAATGTCCACATTCCAGAACTCTGGATGTCTGAATTATAGAAGCACCAAATGTCTGCATTCTAGAATCGGAATGTGGCGGAATTCTAGAATGCACAGCACGGCGGAATTCTAAAGTCCTAAAATGCCTATTAGCCGAAAGTTAAGGTGTCTGATGACCAGTATGTTACTAGGTCAGCATTCTACCGTTCTGAGAGATTCTGGGTTCTAGAATCAATAGACAGCAGAGATCTGGAATGTCAGTGTGTCCAAACTCTAGAATCCTTGCGTGTCTGAACTCGAGAGTCATTCAATGTCCACATTCCGGATCACAGGGTGTCTGATTTCCAGAAGAACCAAATGTCTGCATTCTAGAATCGGAATGTGGTAGAATTCTAGAATGCACAACACGGTGGAATTCTAAAGTCCTAAAATGCCTGCTATCCGGAAGTTAAGCTGTCTGACATCAAGAATGCTACCAAGTCAGAATTATACCATTCTGAAACATTCTGGGATCTAGAATCAATGGACGGGTGAGTTCAAGAATGTCAGGGTGGCAAAACTCTAGAATCCTGGCATGTCTGAACTCGAGGGTCATTCAATGTCCACATTACAGAACTCTGGATGTCTGAATTATAGAAGCACCAAATGTCTGCATTCTAGAATAGGAATGTGGCGGAATTCTAGAATGCACAGCACGGCGGAATTCGAAAGTCCTAAAATGCCTGCTATCCGGAATTTATGGTGTCTGACATCCAGAATGCTACCACGTCAGAATTATACCATTCTGAAACATTCTGGGATCTAGAATCAATGGACGGCTGAGTTCCAGAATGCAAGGGTGGCAAAACTCTAGAATCCTTGCGTGTCTGAACTCGAGAGTCATTCAATGTCCACATTCCAGAACTCTGGATGTCTGAAATATAGAAGCACCAAATGTCTGCATTCTAGAATCAGAATGTGGCGGAATTCTAGAATGCACAGCACGGCGGAATTTTAAAGTCGTAAAATGCCTGCTATCCAGAAGTCAAGGTGTCTGACATCCAGAATGTTACTAGGTCCGCTTTCTACCGTTCTGAGAGATTCCGGTTTCTAGAATCAATTGATGGCAGAGTTCTGGAATGTCAGGGTGTTCAAACTCAAGAATACTTGCGTGTCTGAACTCGAGAGTCATTCAATGTCCACATTCCGGATCACAGGGTGTCCGAATACCAGAAGCACCAAATGTCTGCATTCTAGAATCGGAATGTGGCGGAATTCTAGAATGCATAGCACGGCGGTATTCGAAAGTCCAAAAATGCCTGCTATTCGGAAGTTAAGGTGTCTGACATCCAGAATGCTACCACGTCAGAATTATACCATTCTGAAAGATTCTGGGATCTAGAATCAATGGACGTCCGTGTTCCAGAATGTCCGGGTTTCCAAACTCTAGAATCCTTGCGTGTCTGAACTCGAGAGTCATTCAATATCCACATTCCAGAACTCTGGATGTCTGAAATATAGAAGCAACAAATGTCTGCTTTCTTGAATCGGAATGTGGTGGAATTCTAGAATGCACAGCACGGCAGAATTCTAAAGTCCTAAAATGACTGCTATTCGGAAGTTAAGTTGTCTGACATCCAGAATGTTACTAGGTCATCATTCTACCGTTCTGTGAGATTCTGGGTTCTAGAAACAATGGACGGCAGAGTCCTGGAATGTCAGGGTGTCCAAACTCTAGAATCCTTCCGTGTCTGAACTCGTGAGTCATTCAATGTCCACATTCCGGATCACAGGGTGTCTGAATTCCAGAAGCACCAAATGTCTGCATTCTAGAATCGGAATGTGGCGGAATTCTAGAATGCACAGCACGGCAGAATTCTAAAGTCCTAAAATGCCTGATATTCGGAATTAAGGTGTCTGACATCAAGAATGCTACCAAGACAGAATTATACCATTCTGAAAGATTCTGGGATCTAGAATCAATGGAGGGCTGAGTTCCAGAATGTCAGGGTGGCAAAACTCTAGAATCCTTGTGTGTCTGAACTCGAGAGTCATTCAATGTCCACATTCCAGAACTCTGGATGTCTGAATTATAGAAGCACCAAATGTCTGCATTCTAGAATCGGAATGTGGCGGAATTCTAGAATGCACAGCACGGCGTAATTCTAAAGTCCTAAAATGCCTGCTATCCGGAAGTTAAGGTGTCTGACATCCAGAATGCTACCACGTCAGAATTATACCATTCTGAAAGATTCTGGGATCTAGAATCAATGGACGGCAGAGTTCCAGAGTATCAGGGTGGCAAAACTCTAGAATACTTGCGTGTCTGAACTCGAGAGTCATTCAATGTCCACATTCCAGAACTCTGGATGTCTGAATTATATAAGCACTAAATGTCTGCATTCTAGAATCGGAATGTGGCGGAATTCTAGAATGCACAGCACGGCGGAATTCTAAAGTCCTAAAATGCCTACTAGCCGAAAGTTAAGGTGTCTGATGACCAGTATGTTACTAGGTCAGCATTCTGCAGTTCTGAGAGATTCTGGGTTCTAGAATCAATGGACGGCAGAGATCTGGAATGTCAGTGTGTCCAAACTCTAGAATCCTTGCGTGTCTGAACTCGAGAGTCATTCAATGTCCACATTCCGGATCACAGGGTGTCTGAATTCCAGAAGCACCAAATGTCTGCATTCTAGAATCGGAATGTGGTAGAATTCTAGAATGCACAGCACGGCGTAATTCGAAAGTCCTAAAATGCCGGCTATCCGGAAGTTAAGGTGTCTGACATCCAGAATGCTACCACGTCAGAATTATACGATTCTGATAGATTCTGGTATCTAGAATCAATGGACGGCTGAGTTCCAGAATGTCAGGGTGGCAAAACTCTAGAATCCTTGCGTGTCTGAACTCGAGACTCATTCAGTGTCCACATTCCAGAACTCTGGATGTCTGAAATATAGAAGCACCAAATGTCTGCATTCTAGAATCGGAATGTGGCGGAATTCTAGAATGCACAGCACGGCGGGATTCTAAAGTCCTAAAATGCCTGCTATCCGGAAGTTAAGGTGTCTGACATTAAGAATGCTACCAAGTCAGAATTATACCATTCTGAAAGATTCCGGGATCTAGAATCAATGGACGGCTGAGTTCCAGAATGTCAGGGTGGCAAAACTCTAGAATCCTTGCGTGTCTGAACTCGAGAGTCATTCAATGTCCACATTCCAGAACTCTGGATGTCTGCATTCTAGAAGCACCAAATGTCTGCATTCTAGAATCGGAATGTGGCGGAATTCTGGAATGCACAGCACGGCGGAATTCTAAAGTCCTAAAATGCCTGCTATCCGGAAGTTAAGGTGTCTGACATCAAGAATGCTACCAAGTCAGAATTATAACATTCTGAAAGATTCTGGGATCTAGAATCAATGGAAGGCTGAGTTCCAGAATGTCAGGGTGGCAAAACTCTAGAATCCTTGCGTGTCTGAACTCGAGAGTCATTCAATGTCCACCTTCCAGAACTCTGGATGTCTGAATTATAGAAGCACCAAATGTCTGCATTCTAGAATCGGAATGTGGCAGAATTCTAGAATGCACAGCACGGCGGAATTCTAAAGTCCTAAAATGAATGCTACCCGGAAGTTAAGGTGTCTGACATCAAGAATGCTACCAAGTCAGAATTATATCATTCTGAAAGATTCTGGGATCTAGAATCAATGGACGGGTGAGTTCCAGAATGTCAGGGTGGCAAAACTCTAGAATCCTTGTGAGTCTGAACTCGAGATTCATTCAATGTCCATATTCCAGAACTCTGGATGTCTGAATTATAGAAGCACCAAATATCTGCATGCTAGAATCGGAATGTGGCGGAATTCTAGAATGCACAGCACGGCGGAATTCTAAAGTCATAAAATGCCTGCTATCCGGAAGTTAAGGTGTCTGTCATCAATAACGCTACCAAGTCAGAATTATAACATTCTGAAAGATTCTGGGATCTAGAATCAATGGATGGCTGAGTTCCAGAATGTCAGGGTGGCAAAACTCAAGAATACTTGCGTGTCTGAACTCGAGAGTCATTCAATGTCCACATTAAAGAACTCTGGATGTCTGAATAATAGAAGAAACAAATGTCTGTATTCTAGAATCGGAATGTGGCGGAATTATAGAACGCACAGCACGGCGGAATTCTAAAGTCCTAAAATGCCTGCTATCCGGAAGTTAAGATGTCTGACATCCAGAATGCTACCACGTCAGAATTATACCATTCTGAAACATTCTTTGATCTAGAATCAATGGATGGCTGAGTTCCAGAATGTCAGGGTTTCCAAACTCTAGAATCCTTGCGTGTCTGTACTCGAGAGTCATTCAATATCCACATTCTAGAACTCTGGATGTCTGAATTATAGAAGCACCAAATGTCTGCATTCTAGAAACGGAATGTGGCAGAATTCTAGAATGCACAGCACGGCGGAATTCTAAAGTCCTCAAATACCTGCTATCCGGAATTAAGTTGTCTGACATCAAGAATGCTACCAAGTCAGAATTATACCATTCTGAAAGATTCTGTGATCTAGAATCAATGGAGGGCTGAGTTCCCAAATGTCAGGGTGGCAAAACTCTAGAATCCTTGTGTGTCTGAACTCGAGAGTCATTCAATGTCCACATTCCAGAACTCTGGATGTCTGAATTATAGAAGCACCAAATGTCTGCATTCTAGAATCGGAATGTGGCGGAATTCTAGAATGCACAGCACGGCGGAATTCTAAAGTCCTAAAATGCCTACTAGCCGAAAGTTAAGGTGTCTGATGACCAGTATGTTACTAGGTCAGCATTCTGCAGTTCTGAGAGATTCTGGGTTCTAGAATCAATGGACGGCAGAGATCTGGAATGTCAGTGTGTCCAAACTCTAGAATCCTTGCGTGTCTGAACTCGAGAGTCATTCAATGTCCACATTCCGGATCACAGGGTGTCTGAATTCCAGAAGCACCAAATGTCTGCATTCTAGAATCGGAATGTGGTAGAATTCTAGAATGCACAGCACGGCGTAATTCGAAAGTCCTAAAATGCCGGCTATCCGGAAGTTAAGGTGTCTGACATCCAGAATGCTACCACGTCAGAATTATACGATTCTGATAGATTCTGGTATCTAGAATCAATGGACGGCTGAGTTCCAGAATGTCAGTGTGGCAAAACTCTAGAATCCTTGCGTGTCTGAACTCGAGACTCATTCAGTGTCCACATTCCAGAACTCTGGATGTCTGAATTATATAAGCACTAAATGTCTGCATTCTAGAATCGGAATGTGGCGGAATTCTAGAATGCACAGCACGGCGGAATTCTAAAGTCCTAAAATGCCTACTAGCCGAAAGTTAAGGTGTCTGATGACCAGTATGTTACTAGGTCAGCATTCTGCAGTTCTGAGAGATTCTGGGTTCTAGAATCAATGGACGGCAGAGATCTGGAATGTCAGTGTGTCCAAACTCTAGAATCCTTGCGTGTCTGAACTCGAGAGTCATTCAATGTCCACATTCCGGATCACAGGGTGTCTGAATTCCAGAAGCACCAAATGTCTGCATTCTAGAATCGGAATGTGGTAGAATTCTAGAATGCACAGCACGGCGTAATTCGAAAGTCCTAAAATGCCGGCTATCCGGAAGTTAAGGTGTCTGACATCCAGAATGCTACCACGTCAGAATTATACGATTCTGATAGATTCTGGTATCTAGAATCAATGGACGGCTGAGTTCCAGAATGTCAGGGTGGCAAAACTCTAGAATCCTTGCGTGTCTGAACTCGAGACTCATTCAGTGTCCACATTCCAGAACTCTGGATGTCTGAAATATAGAAGCACCAAATGTCTGCATTCTAGAATCGGAATGTGGCGGAATTCTAGAATGCACAGCACGGCGGGATTCTAAAGTCCTAAAATGCCTGCTATCCGGAAGTTAAGGTGTCTGACATTAAGAATGCTACCAAGTCAGAATTATACCATTCTGAAAGATTCCGGGATCTAGAATCAATGGACGGCTGAGTTCCAGAATGTCAGGGTGGCAAAACTCTAGAATCCTTGCGTGTCTGAACTCGAGAGTCATTCAATGTCCACATTCCAGAACTCTGGATGTCTGCATTCTAGAAGCACCAAATGTCTGCATTCTAGAATCGGAATGTGGCGGAATTCTGGAATGCACAGCACGGCGGAATTCTAAAGTCCTAAAATGCCTGCTATCCGGAAGTTAAGGTGTCTGACATCAAGAATGCTACCAAGTCAGAATTATAACATTCTGAAAGATTCTGGGATCTAGAATCAATGGAAGGCTGAGTTCCAGAATGTCAGGGTGGCAAAACTCTAGAATCCTTGCGTGTCTGAACTCGAGAGTCATTCAATGTCCACCTTCCAGAACTCTGGATGTCTGAATTATAGAAGCACCAAATGTCTGCATTCTAGAATCGGAATGTGGCAGAATTCTAGAATGCACAGCACGGCGGAATTCTAAAGTCCTAAAATGAATGCTACCCGGAAGTTAAGGTGTCTGACATCAAGAATGCTACCAAGTCAGAATTATATCATTCTGAAAGATTCTGGGATCTAGAATCAATGGACGGGTGAGTTCCAGAATGTCAGGGTGGCAAAACTCTAGAATCCTTGTGAGTCTGAACTCGAGATTCATTCAATGTCCATATTCCAGAACTCTGGATGTCTGAATTATAGAAGCACCAAATATCTGCATGCTAGAATCGGAATGTGGCGGAATTCTAGAATGCACAGCACGGCGGAATTCTAAAGTCATAAAATGCCTGCTATCCGGAAGTTAAGGTGTCTGTCATCAATAACGCTACCAAGTCAGAATTATAACATTCTGAAAGATTCTGGGATCTAGAATCAATGGATGGCTGAGTTCCAGAATGTCAGGGTGGCAAAACTCAAGAATACTTGCGTGTCTGAACTCGAGAGTCATTCAATGTCCACATTAAAGAACTCTGGATGTCTGAATAATAGAAGAAACAAATGTCTGTATTCTAGAATCGGAATGTGGCGGAATTATAGAACGCACAGCACGGCGGAATTCTAAAGTCCTAAAATGCCTGCTATCCGGAAGTTAAGATGTCTGACATCCAGAATGCTACCACGTCAGAATTATACCATTCTGAAACATTCTTTGATCTAGAATCAATGGATGGCTGAGTTCCAGAATGTCAGGGTTTCCAAACTCTAGAATCCTTGCGTGTCTGTACTCGAGAGTCATTCAATATCCACATTCTAGAACTCTGGATGTCTGAATTATAGAAGCACCAAATGTCTGCATTCTAGAAACGGAATGTGGCAGAATTCTAGAATGCACAGCACGGCGGAATTCTAAAGTCCTCAAATACCTGCTATCCGGAATTAAGTTGTCTGACATCAAGAATGCTACCAAGTCAGAATTATACCATTCTGAAAGATTCTGTGATCTAGAATCAATGGAGGGCTGAGTTCCCAAATGTCAGGGTGGCAAAACTCTAGAATCCTTGTGTGTCTGAACTCGAGAGTCATTCAATGTCCACATTCCAGAACTCTGGATGTCTGAATTATAGAAGCACCAAATGTCTGCATTCTAGAATCGGAATGTGGCGGAATTCTAGAATGCACAGCACGGCGGAATTCTAAAGTCCTAAAATGCCTGCTATCCGGAAGTTAAGGTGTCTGACATCAAGAATGCTACCAAGTCAGAATTATACCATTCTGAAAGATTCTGGGATCTAGAATCAATGGACGGCTGAGTTCCAGAGTGTCAGGGTGGCAAAACTCTAGAATACTTGCGTGTCTGAACTCGAGAGTCATTCAATGTCCACATTCCAGAACTCTGGACGTCTGAATTATAGAAGCACTAAATGTCTGCATTCTAGAATCGGAATGTGGCGGAATTCTAGAATGCACAGCACGGCGGAATTCTAAAGTCCTAAAATGCCTACTAGCCAAAAGTTAAGGTGTCTGATGACCAGTATGTTACTAGGTCAGCATTCTGCAGTTCTGAGAGATTCTGGGTTCTAGAATCAATGGACGGCAGAGATCTGGAATATCATGGTGTCCAAACTCTAGAATCCTTGCGTGTCTGAACTCGAGAGTCATTCAATGTCCACATTCCGGATCACAGGGTGTCTGAATTCCAGAAGCACCAAATGTCTGCATTCTAGAATCGGAATGCGGTAGAATTCTAGAATGCACAGCACGGCGTAATTCGAAAGTCCTAAAATGCCGGCTATCCGGAAGTTAAGGTGTCTGACATCCAGAATGGTACCACATCAGAATTATACCATTCTGAACCATTCTGCGATCTAGAATCAATGGACGGGTGAGTTCCAGAATGTCAGGGTGGCAAAACACTAGAATCCTGGCTTGTCTGAACTCGAGAGTCATTCAATGTCCACATTCCAGAACTCTGGATGTCTGAATTATAGAAGCACAAAATGTCTGCATTCTAGAATCGGAATGTGGCGGAATTCTAGAATGCACAGCACGGCGGAATTCTAAAGTCCTAAAATGCCTGCTATCCGGAAGTTAAGGTGTCTGACATGGAGAATGGTACCACATCAGAATTATACCATTCTGAAAGATTCTGGGATCTAGAATCAATGGACGGCTGAGTTCCAGAGTGTCAGGGTGGCAAAACTCTAGAATACTTGCGTGTCTGAACTTGGGAGTCATTCAATGTCCACATTCCAGAACTCTGGATGTCTGAATAATAGAAGCACTAAATGTCTGCATTCTAGAATCGGAATGTGGCGGAATTCTGGAATGCACAGCACGGCGGAATTCTAAAGTCCTAAAATGCCTACTAGCCGAAAGTTAAGGTGTCTGATGACCAGTATGTTACTAGGTCAGCATTCTGCAGTTCTGAGAGATGCTGGGTTCTAGAATCAATGGACGGCAGAGATCTGGAATATCATGGTGTCCAAACTCTAGAATCCATGCGTGTCTGAACTCGAGAGTCATTTAATGTCCACATTCCGGATCACAGGGTGTCTGAATTCCAGAAGCACCAAATGTCTGCATTCTAGAATCGGAATGTGGTAGAATTCTAGAATGCACAGCACGGCGTAATTCAAAAGTCCTAAAATGCCGGCTATCCGGAAGTTAAGGTGTCTGACATCCAGAATGCTACCACGTCAGAATTATACCATTCTGATAGATTCTGGGTTCTTGAATCAATGGACGGCCGAGATCTGGAATGTCAGTGTGTGCAAACTCTAGAATCCTTGCGTGTCTGAACTCGAGAGTCATTCAATGTCCACATTCCGGTTCACAGGGTGTCTGAATTCCAGAAGAACCAAATGTCTGCATTCTAGAATCGGAATGTGGTAGAATTCTAGAATGCACAACACGGTGGAATTCTAAAGTCCTAAAATGCCTGCTATCCGGAAGTTAAGGTGTCTGACATCAAGAATGCTACCAAGTCAGAGTTATACCATTCTGAAACATTCTGGGATCTAGAATCAATGGACGGGTGAGTTCAAGAATGTCAGGGTGGCAAAACTCTAGAATCCTGGCATGTCTGAACTCGAGGGTCATTCAATGTCCACATTCCATATCTCTGGATGTCTGAATTATAGAAGCACCAAATGTCTGCTTTCTAGAATCGGAATGTGGCGGAATTCTAGAATGCACAGCACGGCGGAATTCTAAAGTCCTAAAATGCCTACTAACCGAAAGTTAAGGTGTCTGATGACCAGAATGTTACTAGGTCAGCATTCTACCGTTCTGAGAGATTCTGGGTTCTAGAATCAATGGACGGCAGAGTTCTGGAAAGTTAGGGTGTCCAAACTCTAGAATCCTTGAGTGTTTGAACTCGAGAGTCATTCAATGTCCACATTCCGGGTCACAGGATGACTGAATTCCAGAAGCACCAAATGTCTGCATTCTAGAATCGGAATGTGGCGGAATTCTAGAATGCACAGCACGGCGGAATTCTAAAGTCCTAAAATGCCTGCTATCCGGAAGTTAAGGTGTCCGACATCCAGAATGCTACCACGTCAGAATTATACCATTCTGAAACATTCTGGGATCTAGAATCAATGGACGGCTGAGTTCCAGAATATCAGGGTGGCAAAACTCTAGAAACCTTGCGTGTCTGAACTCAGGAGTCATTCAATGTCCACATTCCAGAACTCTGGATGTCTGAATTATAGAAGCACCAAATGTCTGCATTCTAGAATCGGAATGTGGCAGAATTCTAGAATGCACAGCACGGCGGAATTCTAAAGTCCTAAAATGAATGCTATCCGGAAGTTAAGGTGTCTGACATCAAGAATGCTACCAAGTCAGAATTATACCATTCTGAAAGATTCTGGGATCTAGAATTAATGGACGGTTGAGTTCCAGAATGTCAGGGTGGCAAAACTCTAGAATCCTTGTGAGTCTGAACTCGAGATTCATTCAATGTCCATATTCCAGAACTCTGGATGTCTGAATTATAGAAGCACCAAATGTCTGCATTCTAGAATCGGAATGTGGCGGAATTCTAGAAGGCACAGCACGGCGGAATTCTAAAGTCCTAAAATGCCTGCTATCCGGAAGTTAAGGTGTCTGACATCCAGAATGCTACCACGTCAGAATTATACCATTCTGAAAGATTCTGGGATCTAGAATCAATGGACGGCTGAGTTCCAGAGTGTCAGGGTGTCAAAACTCTAGAATACTTGCGTGTCTGAACTCGAGAGTCATTCAATGTCCACATTCCAGAACTCTGGATGTCTGAATTATAGAAGCACTAAATGTCTGCATTCTAGAATCGGAATGTGGCGGAATTCTAGAATGCACAGCACGGCGGAATTCTAAAGTCCTAAAATGCCTGCGCTCCGGAAGTTAAGGTGTCTGACATCAAGAGTGCTACCAAGTCAGAATTATACCATTCTGAAATATTCTGGGATCTAGAATCAATGGACAGCTGAGTTCCAGAGTGTCAGGGTGGCAAAACTCTAGAATACTTGCGTGTCTGAACTCGAGAGTCATTCAATGTCCACATTCCAGAACTCTGGATGTCTGAATAATAGAAGCACTAAATGTCTGCATTCTAGAATCGGAATGTGGCGGAATCCTAGAATGCACAGCACGGCGGAATTCTAAAGTCCTAAAATGCCTACTAGCCGAAAGTTAAGGTGTCTGATGACCAGTATGTAACTAGGTCAGCATTCTGCAGTTCTGAGAGATTCTGGGTTCTAGAATCAATGGACGGCAGAGATCTGGAATATCATGGCGTCCAAACTCTAGAATCCTTGCGTGTCTGAACTCGAGAGTCATTCAATTTCCACATTCCGGATCACAGGGTGTCTGAATTCCAGAAGCACCAAATGTCTGCATTCTAGAATCGGAATGTGGTAGAATACTAGAATGCACAGCACGGCGTAATACGAAAGTCCTAAAATGCCCGCTATCCGGAAGTTAAGGTGTCTGACATGCAGAATGGTACCACATCAGAATTATACCATTCTGAAACATTCTGCGATCTAGAATCAATGGACGGGTGAGTTCCAGAATGTCAGGGTGGCAAAACTCTAGAATCCTGGCTTGTCTGAACTCGAGAGTCATTCAATGTCCACATTCCAGAACTCTGGATGTCTGAATTATGGAAGCACCAAATGTCTGCATTCTAGAATCAGAATGTGGCGGAATTCTAGAATGCACAGCACGGCGGAATTTTAAAGTCGTAAAATGCCTGCTATCCAGAAGTCAAGGTGTCTGACATCCAGAATGTTACTAGGTCCGCATTCTACCGTTCTGAGAGATTCCGGTTTCTAGAATCAATGGATGGCAGAGTTCTGGAATGTCAGGGTGTTCAAACTCAAGAATACTTGCGTGTCTGAACTCGAGAGTCATTCAATGTCCACATTCCGGATCACAGGGTGTCCGAATACCAGAAGCACCAAATGTCTGCATTCTAGAATCGGAATGTGGCAGAATTCTAGAATGCATAGCACGGCGGTATTCGAAAGTCCTAAAATGCCTGCTATTCGGAAGTTAAGGTGTCTGACTTCTAGAATGCTACCACGTCAGAATTATACCATTCTGAAAGATTCTGGGATCTAGAATCAATGGACGGCCGAGTTCCAGAATGTCCGGGTTTCCAAACTCTAGAATCCTTGCGTGTCTGAACTCGAGAGTCATTCAATATCCACATTCCAGGACTCTGGATGTCTGAAATATAGAAGCAACAAATGTCTGCATTCTTGAATCGGAATATGGTGGAATTCTAGAATTCACAGCACGGCAGAATTCTAAAGTCCTAAAATGCCTGCTATTCGGAAGTTAAGGTGTCTGACATCCAGAATGTTACTAGGTCAGCATTCTACCGTTCTGTGAGATTCTGGGTTCTAGAATCAATGGACGGCAGAGTTCTGGAATGTCAGGGTGTCCAAACTCTAGAATCCTTCCGTGTCTGAACTCGTGAGTCATTCAATGTCCACATTCCGGATCACAGGGTGTCTGAATTCCAGAAGCACCAAATGTGTGCATTCTAGAATCGGAATGTGGCGGAAATCTAGAATGCACAGCACGGCAGAATTCTAAAGTCCTAAAATGCCTGATATTCAGAAGCTAAGGAGTCTGACATCCAGAATGTTACTAGGTCAGCATTCTACTGTTCTGAGAGATTCTGGGTTCTAGAATCAATGGACGGCAGAGTTCTGGAATGTCAGGGTGTCCAAACTCTAGAATCCATGAGTGTTTGAACACGAGAGTAATTCAATTTCCATATTCCGGGTCACAGGGTGACTGAATTCCAGAAGCACCAAATGTCTGCATTCTAGAATCGGAATGTGGCGGAATTCTAGAATGCACAGCACGGCGGAATTCGAAAGTCCTAAAATGCCTGCTATCCGGAAGTTAAGGTGTGTGACATCCAGAATGCTACCACGTCAGAATTATACCATTCTGATAGATTCTGGGATCTAGAATCAATGGACGGCTGAGTTCCAGAATGTCAGGATGGCAAAACTCTAGAATCCTTGCGTGTCTGAACTCGAGACTCATTCAGTGTCCACATTCCAGAACTCTGGATTTCTGAAATATAGAAGAACCAAATGTCTGCATTCTAGAATCGGAATGTGGCGGAATTCTAGAATGCACAGCACGGCAGAATTCTAAAGTCCTAAAATCCCTGATATTCGGAAGCTAAGTAGTCTGACATCCAGAATGTTACTAGGTCAGCATTCTACTGTTCTGAGAGATTCTGGGTTCTAGAATCAATGGACGGAAGAGTTCTGGAATGTCAGGGTGTCCAAACTCTAGAATCCATGAGTGTTTGAACTCGAGAGTCATTCAATTTACATATTCCGGGTCACAGGGTGACTGAATTCCAGAAGCACCAAATGTCTGCATTCTAGAATCGGAATGTGGTGGAATTCTAGAATGCACAGCACGGCGGAATTCGAAAGTCCTAAAATGCCTGCTATCCGGAAGTTAAGGTGTCTGACATCCAGAATGCTACCACGTCAGAATTATACCATTCTGATAGATTCTGGGATCTAGAATCAATGGACGGCTGAGTTCCAGAATGTCAGGGTGGCAAAACTCTAGAATCCTTGCGTGTCTGAACTCGAGAGTCATTCAATGTCCACATTCCAGAACTCTGGATGTCTGAATTATAGAAGCACCAAATGTCTGCATTCTAGAATCGGAATGTGGCGGAATTCTAGAATGCACAGCACGGCGGAATTCTAAAGTCCTAAAATGCCTACTAGCCGAAAGTTAAGGTGTCTGATGACCAGTATGTTACTAGGTCAGCATTCTACCGTTCTGAGAGATTCTGGGTTCTAGAATCAATGGACGGCAGAGACCTGGAATGTCAGTGTGTCGAAACTCTAGAATCCTTGCGTGTCTGAACTCGAGAGTCATTCAATGTCCACATTCCGGATCACAGGGTGTCTGAATTCCAGAAGAACCAAATGTCTGCATTCTAGAATCGGAATGTGGTAGAATTCTAGAATGCACAGCACGGCGGAATTCTAAAGTCCTAAAATGCCTGCTATCCGGAAGTTAAGGTGTCTGACATCCAGAATGCTACCACATCAGAATTATACCATTCTGAAAGATTCTGGGATCTAGAATCAATGGACGGGTGAGTTCCAGAATGTCAGGGTGGCAAAACTCTAGAATCCTGGCTTGTCTGAACTCGAGAGTCATTCAATGTCCACATTCCGGATCACAGGGTGTCTGAATTCCAGAAGAACCAAATGTCTGCATTCTAGAATCGGAATGTGGTAGAATTCTAGAATGCACAGCACGGCGGAATTCGAAAGTCCTAAAATGCCTGCTATCCGGAAGTTAAGGTGTCTGACATCCAGAATGCTACCACGTCAGAATTATACCATTCTGAAAGATTCTGGTGTCTAGAATCAATGGACGGCTGAGTTCCAGAATGTCAGGGTTTGCAAACACTAGAATCCTTGCTTGTCTGAACTCGAGAGTCATTCAATATCCACATTCCAGGACTCTGGATGTCTGAAATATAGAAGCAACAAAGGTCTGCATTCTAGAATCGGAATGTGGTGGAATTCTAGAATGCACAGCACGGCAGAATTCTAAAGTCCTAAAATGCCTGCTATCCGGAAGTTAAGGTGTCTGACATCCAGAATGTTACTAGGTCAGCATTCTACCGTTCTGAGAGATTCTGAGTTCTAGAATCAATGAATGGCAGAGTTCTGGAATGTCAGGGTGTCCAAACTCTAGAGTCCTTCCGTGTCTGAACTCGTGAGTCATTCAATGTCCACATTCCAGAACTCTGTATGTCTGAATAATAGAAGCACTAAATGTCTGCATTCTAGAATCGGAATGTGGTGGAATTCTAGAATGCACAGCACGGCGGAATTCTAAAGTCCTAAAATGCCTACTAGCCGAAAGTTAAGGTGTCTGATGACCAGTATGTTACTAGGTCAGCATTCTGCAGTTCTGAGAGATTCTGGGTTCTAGAATCATTGGACGGCAGAGATCTGGAATATCATGGTGTCCAAACTCTAGAATCCTTGCGTGTCTGAACTCGAGAGTCATTCAATGTCCACATTCCGGATCACGGGGTGTCTGAATTCCAGAAGCACCAAATGTCTGCATTCTAGAATCGGAATGTGGTAGAATTCTAGAATGCACAGCACGGCGTAATTCGAAAGTACTAAAATGCCGGCTATCCGGAAGTTAAGGTGTTTGACATCCAGAATGGTACCACATCAGAATTATACCATTCTGAAGCATTCTGAGATGTAGAATCAATGGACGGGTGAGTTCCAGAATGTCAGGGTGGCAAAACTCTAGAATCCTGGCTTGTCTGAACTCGAGAGTCATTCAATGTCCACATTCCAGAACTCTGGATGTCTGAATTATGGAAGCACCAAATGTCTGCATTGTAGAATCGGAATGTGGCGGAATTCTAGAATGCACAGCACGGCGGAATTCTAAAGTCCTAAAATGCCTGCTATCTGGAATTTATGGTGTCTGACATCCAGAATGCTACCACATCAGAATTATACCATTCTGAAACATTCTGGGATCTAGAATCATTGGACGGCTGAGTTCCAGAATGCAAGGGTGGCAAAACTCTAGAATCCTTGCGTGTCTGAACTCGAGATTCATTCAATGTAGACATTCCAGAACTCTGGATGTCTGAAATATAGAAACACCAAATGTCTGCATTCTAGAATCAGAATGTGGCGGAATTCTAGAATGCACAGCACGGCAGAATTTTAAAGTCGTAAAATGCCTGCTATCCAGAAGTCAAGGTGTCTGACATCCAGAATGTTACTAGGTCCGCATTCTACCGTTCTGAGAGATTCCGGTTTCTAGAATCAATGGATGGCAGAGTTCTGGAATGTCAGGGTGTTCAAACTCAAGAATACTTGCGTGTCTGAACTCGAGAGTCATTCAATGTCCACATTCCGGATCACAGGGTGTCCGAATACCAGAAGCACCAAATGTCTGCATTCTAGAATCGGAATGTGGCAGAATTCTAGAAAGCATAGCACGGCGGTATTCGAAAGTCCTAAAATGCCTGCTATTCGGAAGTTAAGGTGTCTGACATCCAGAATGCTACCACGTCAGAATTATACCATTCTGAAAGATTCTGGGATCTAGAATCAATGGACGGCCGAGTTCCAGAATGTCCGGGTTTCCAAACTCTAGAATCCTTGCGTGTCTGAACTCGAGAGTCATTCAATATCCACATTCCAGGACTCTGGATGTCTGAAATATAGAAGCAACAAATGTCTGCATTCTTGAATCGGAATGTGGTGGAATTCTAGAATGCACAGCACGGCAGAATTCTAAAGTCCTAAAATGACTGCTAATCGGAAGTTAAGGTGTCTGACATCCAGAATGTTACTAGGTCAGCATTCTACCGTTCTGTGAGATTCTGGGTTCTAGAATCAATGGACGGCAGAGTTCTGGAATGTCAGGTTGTCCAAACTCTAGAATCCTTCCGTGTCTGAACTCGTGAGTCATTCAATGTCCACATTCCGGATCACAGGGTGTCTGAATTCCAGAAGCACCAAATGTCTGCATTCTAGAATCGGAATGTGGCGGAATTCTAGAATGCACAGCACGGCAGAATTCTAAAGTCCTAAAATGCCTGATATTCGGAAGCTAAGGAGTCTGACATCCAGAATGTTACTAGGTCAGCATTCTACTGTTCTGAGAGATTCTGGGTTCTAGATTCAATGGACGGTAGAGTTCTGGAATGTCAGGGTGTCCAAACTCTAGAATCCTTCCGTGTCTGAACTCGTGAGTCATTCAATGTCCACATTCCAGATCAAAGGGTGTCTGAATTCCAGAAGCACCAAATGTCTGCATTCTAGAATCGGAATGTGGCGGAATTCTAGAATGCACAGCACGGCGGAATTCTAAAGTCCTAAAATGCCTACTAGCCGAAAGTTAAGGTGTCTGATGACCAGAATGTTACTAGGTCAGCATTCTACTGTTCTGAGAGATTCTGGGTTCTAGAATCAATGGACGGAAGAGTTCTGGAATGTCAGGGTGTCCAAACTCTAGAATCCATGAGTGTTTGAACTCGAGAGTCATTCAATTTCCATATTCCGGGTCACAGGGTGACTGAATTCCAGAAGCACCAAATGTCTGCATTCTAGAATCGGAATGTGGCGGAATTCTAGAATGCACAGCACGGCGGAACTTTAAAGTCCTAAAATGCCTGCTATCCAGAAGTCAAGATGTCTGACATCCAGAATGTTACTAGGTCAGCATTCTACCGTTCTGAGAGATTCTGGGTTCTAGAATCAATGGACGGCAGAGATCTGGCATGTCAGGGTGTCCAAACTCTAGAATCCTTGCGTGTCTGAACTCGAGAGTCATTCAATGTCCATATTCAGGATCACAGGGTGTCTGAATTCCAGAAGCACCAAATGTCTGCATTCTAGAATCGGAATGTGGCGGAATTCTAGAATGCACAGCACGGCGGAATTCGAAAGTCCTAAAATGCCTGCTATCCGGAAGTTAAGGTGTGTGACATCCAGAATGCTACCACGTCAGAATTATACCATTCTGATAGATTCTGGGATCTAGAATCAATGGACGGCTGAGTTCCAGAATGTCAGGATGGCAAAACTCTAGAATCCTTGCGTGTCTGAACTCGAGACTCATTCAGTGTCCACATTCCAGAACTCTGGATGTCTGAAATATAGAAGAACCAAATGTCTGCATTCTAGAATCGGAATGTGGCGGAATTCTAGAATGCACAGCACGGCAGAATTCTAAAGTCCTAAAATCCCTGATATTCGGAAGCTAAGGAGTCTGACATCCAGAATGTTACTAGGTCAGCATTCTACTGTTCTGAGAGATTCTGGGTTCTAGAATCAATGGACGGAAGAGTTCTGGAATGTCAGGGTGTCCAAACTCTAGAATCCATGAGTGTTTGAACTCGAGAGTCATTCAATTTACATATTCCGGGTCACAGGGTGACTGAATTCCAGAAGCACCAAATGTCTGCATTCTAGAATCGGAATGTGGTGGAATTCTAGAATGCACAGCACGGCGGAATTCTAAAGTCCTAAAATGCCTGCTATCCGGAAGTTAAGGTGTCTGACATCCAGAATGCTACCACGTCAGAATTATACCATTCTGATAGATTCTGGGATCTAGAATCAATGGACGGCTGAGTTCCAGAATGTCAGGGTGGCAAAACTCTAGAATCCTTGCGTGTCTGAACTCGAGAGTCATTCAATGTCCACATTCCAGAACTCTGGATGTCTGAATTATAGAAGCACCAAATGTCTGCATTCTAGAATCGGAATGTGGCGGAATTCTAGAATGCACAGCACGGCGGAATTCTAAAGTCCTAAAATGCCTACTAGCCGAAAGTTAAGGTGTCTGATGACCAGTATGTTACTAGGTCAGCATTCTACCGTTCTGAGAGATTCTGGGTTCTAGAATCAATGGACGGCAGAGACCTGGAATGTCAGTGTGTCGAAACTCTAGAATCCTTGCGTGTCTGAACTCGAGAGTCATTCAATGTCCACATTCCGGATCACAGGGTGTCTGAATTCCAGAAGAACCAAATGTCTGCATTCTAGAATCGGAATGTGGTAGAATTCTAGAATGCACAGCACGGCGGAATTCTAAAGTCCTAAAATGCCTGCTATCCGGAAGTTAAGGTGTCTGACATCCAGAATGCTACCACATCAGAATTATACCATTCTGAAAGATTCTGGGATCTAGAATCAATGGACGGGTGAGTTCCAGAATGTCAGGGTGGCAAAACTCTAGAATCCTGGCTTGTCTGAACTCGAGAGTCATTCAATGTCCTCACTCCAGAACTCTGGATGTCTGAATTATGGAAGCACCAAATGTCTGCATTCTAGAATCGGAATGTGGCGGAATTCTAGAATGCACAGCACGGCGGAATTCGAAAGTCCTAAAATGCCTGCTATCCGGAAGTTAAGGTGTCTGACATCCAGAATGCTACCACGTCAGAATTATACCATTCTGAAAGATTCTGGTGTTTAGAATCAATGGACGGCTGAGTTCCAGAATGTCAGGGTTTGCAAACACTAGAATCCTTGCTTGTCTGAACTCGAGAGTCATTCAATATCCACATTCCAGGACTCTGGATGTCTGAAATATAGAAGCAACAAAGGTCTGCATTCTAGAATCGGAATGTGGTGGAATTCTAGAATGCACAGCACGGCAGAATTCTAAAGTCCTAAAATGCCTGCTATCCGGAAGTTAAGGTGTCTGACATCCAGAATGTTACTAGGTCAGCATTCTACCGTTCTGAGAGATTCTGAGTTCTAGAATCAATGAATGGCAGAGTTCTGGAATGTCAGGGTGTCCAAACTCTAGAGTCCTTCCGTGTCTGAACTCGTGAGTCATTCAATGTCCACATTCCAGAACTCTGTATGTCTGAATAATAGAAGCACTAAATGTCTGCATTCTAGAATCGGAATGTGGTGGAATTCTAGAATGCACAGCACGGCGGAATTCTAAAGTCCTAAAATGCCTACTAGCCGAAAGTTAAGGTGTCTGATGACCAGTATGTTACTAGGTCAGCATTCTGCAGTTCTGAGAGATTCTGGGTTCTAGAATCATTGGACGGCAGAGATCTGGAATATCATGGTGTCCAAACTCTAGAATCCTTGCGTGTCTGAACTCGAGAGTCATTCAATGTCCACATTCCGGATCACGGGGTGTCTGAATTCCAGAAGCACCAAATGTCTGCATTCTAGAATCGGAATGTGGTAGAATTCTAGAATGCACAGCACGGCTTAATTCGAAAGTACTAAAATGCCGGCTATCCGGAAGTTAAGGTGTTTGACATCCAGAATGGTACCACATCAGAATTATACCATTCTGAAGCATTCTGAGATGTAGAATCAATGGACGGGTGAGTTCCAGAATGTCAGGGTGGCAAAACTCTAGAATCCTGGCTTGTCTGAACTCGAGAGTCATTCAATGTCCACATTCCAGAACTCTGGATGTCTGAATTATGGAAGCACCAAATGTCTGCATTGTAGAATCGGAATGTGGCGGAATTCTAGAATGCACAGCACGGCGGAATTCTAAAGTCCTAAAATGCCTGCTATCTGGAATTTATGGTGTCTGACATCCAGAATGCTACCACATCAGAATTATACCATTCTGAAACATTCTGGGATCTAGAATCATTGGACGGCTGAGTTCCAGAATGCAAGGGTGGCAAAACTCTAGAATCCTTGCGTGTCTGAACTCGAGATTCATTCAATGTAGACATTCCAGAACTCTGGATGTCTGAAATATAGAAACACCAAATGTCTGCATTCTAGAATCAGAATGTGGCGGAATTCTAGAATGCACAGCACGGCAGAATTTTAAAGTCGTAAAATGCCTGCTATCCAGAAGTCAAGGTGTCTGACATCCAGAATGTTACTAGGTCCGCATTCTACCGTTCTGAGAGATTCCGGTTTCTAGAATCAATGGATGGCAGAGTTCTGGAATGTCAGGGTGTTCAAACTCAAGAATACTTGCGTGTCTGAACTCGAGAGTCATTCAATGTCCACATTCCGGATCACAGGGTGTCCGAATACCAGAAGCACCAAATGTCTGCATTCTAGAATCGGAATGTGGCAGAATTCTAGAAAGCATAGCACGGCGGTATTCGAAAGTCCTAAAATGCCTGCTATTCGGAAGTTAAGGTGTCTGACATCCAGAATGCTACCACGTCAGAATTATACCATTCTGAAAGATTCTGGGATCTAGAATCAATGGACGGCCGAGTTCCAGAATGTCCGGGTTTCCAAACTCTAGAATCCTTGCGTGTCTGAACTCGAGAGTCATTCAATATCCACATTCCAGGACTCTGGATGTCTGAAATATAGAAGCAACAAATGTCTGCATTCTTGAATCGGAATGTGGTGGAATTCTAGAATGCACAGCACGGCAGAATTCTAAAGTCCTAAAATGACTGCTAATCGGAAGTTAAGGTGTCTGACATCCAGAATGTTACTAGGTCAGCATTCTACCGTTCTGTGAGATTCTGGGTTCTAGAATCAATGGACGGCAGAGTTCTGGAATGTCAGGTTGTCCAAACTCTAGAATCCTTCCGTGTCTGAACTCGTGAGTCATTCAATGTCCACATTCCGGATCACAGGGTGTCTGAATTCCAGAAGCACCAAATGTCTGCATTCTAGAATCGGAATGTGGCGGAATTCTAGAATGCACAGCACGGCAGAATTCTAAAGTCCTAAAATGCCTGATATTCGGAAGCTAAGGAGTCTGACATCCAGAATGTTACTAGGTCAGCATTCTACTGTTCTGAGAGATTCTGGGTTCTAGATTCAATGGACGGTAGAGTTCTGGAATGTCAGGGTGTCCAAACTCTAGAATCCTTCCGTGTCTGAACTCGTGAGTCATTCAATGTCCACATTCCAGATCAAAGGGTGTCTGAATTCCAGAAGCACCAAATGTCTGCATTCTAGAATCGGAATGTGGCGGAATTCTAGAATGCACAGCACGGCGGAATTCTAAAGTCCTAAAATGCCTACTAGCCGAAAGTTAAGGTGTCTGATGACCAGAATGTTACTAGGTCAGCATTCTACTGTTCTGAGAGATTCTGGGTTCTAGAATCAATGGACGGAAGAGTTCTGGAATGTCAGGGTGTCCAAACTCTAGAATCCATGAGTGTTTGAACTCGAGAGTCATTCAATTTCCATATTCCGGGTCACAGGGTGACTGAATTCCAGAAGCACCAAATGTCTGCATTCTAGAATCGGAATGTGGCGGAATTCTAGAATGCACAGCACGGCGGAACTTTAAAGTCCTAAAATGCCTGCTATCCAGAAGTCAAGATGTCTGACATCCAGAATGTTACTAGGTCAGCATTCTACCGTTCTGAGAGATTCTGGGTTCTAGAATCAATGGACGGCAGAGATCTGGCATGTCAGGGTGTCCAAACTCTAGAATCCTTGCGTGTCTGAACTCGAGAGTCATTCAATGTCCATATTCAGGATCACAGGGTGTCTGAATTCCAGAAGCACCAAATGTCTGCATTCTAGAATCGGAATGTGGTAGAATTCTAGAATGCACAGCACGGCGGAATTCTAAAGTCCTAAAATGCCTGCTATCCGGAAGTTAAGGTGTCTGACATCCAGAATGGTACTACATCAGAATTATACCATTCTGAAACATTCTGGGATCTAGAATCAATGGACGGCTGAGTTCCAGAATGCAAGGGTGGCAAAACTCTAGAATCCTTGCATGTCTGAACTCGAGAGTCATTCAATGTCCACATTCCAGAACTCTGGATGTCTGAATTATAGAAGCACCAAATGTCTGCATTCTAGAATCGAAAAGTGGCGGAATTCTAGAATGCACAGCACGGCGGAATTCGAAAGTCCTAAAATACCTACTAGCCGAAGGTTAAGGTGTCTGATGACCAGAATGTTACTAGGTCAGCATTCTACCGTTCTGAGAGATTCTGGGTTCTAGAATCAATGGACTGCATAGTTCTGGAATGTCAGGGTGTAGAAACTCTAGAATCCTTGAGTGTTTGAACTCGAGAGTCATTCAATTTCCATATTCCGGGTCACAGGGTGACTGAATTCCAGAAGCACCAAATGTCTGCATTCTAGAATCGGAATGTGGCGGAATTCTAGAATGCAGAGCACGGCGGAATTCCAAAATCCTAAAATGCCTGCTATCCGGAAGTTAAGGTGTCTGACATCCAGAATGTTACTAAGTCAGCATTCTACAGTTCTGAGAGATTCTGGGTTCTAGAATCAATGGATGGCAGAGTTCCGGAATGTCAGGGTATTCAAACTCAAGAATACTTGCGTGTCTGAACTCGAGAGTCATTCAATGTCCACATTCCGCATCACAGGGTGTCTGAATTCCAGAAGCACCAAATGTCTGCATTCTAGAATCGGAATGTGGCGGAATTCTAGAATGCGCAGCACGGCGGAATTCGAAAGTCCTAAAATGCCCGCTATCCGGAAGTTAAGGTGTCTGACATCCACAATGCTACCACGTCAGAATTATACCATTCTGAAAGATTCTGGGATCTAGAATCAATGGACGGCTGAGTTCCAGAATGTCAGGGTTTCCAAACTCTAGAATCCTTGCGTGTATGAACTCGAGAATCATTCAATATCCACATTCCAGGACTCTGGATGTCTGAAATATAGAAGCACAAAATGTCTGCATTCTAGAATCGGAATGTGGCGGAATTCTAGAATGCACAGCACGACAGAATTCTAAAGTCCTAAAATGCCTGCTATTAGGAAGTTAAGGTGTCAGACATCCAGAATATTACTAGGTCAGCATTCTACCGTTCTGAGAGATTCTGGGTTCTAGAATCAATGGACGGCAGAGTTCTGGAATGTCAGGGTGTCCAAACTCTAGAATCCTTCCGTGTCTGAACTCGTGAGTCATTCAATGTCCACATTCCAGATCAAAGGGTGTCTGAATTCCAGAAGCACCAAATGTCTGCATTCTAGAATCGGAATGTGGCGGAATTCTAGAATGCACAGCACGGCGGAATTCTAAAGTCCTAAAATGCCTACTAGCCGAAAGTTAAGGTGTCTGATGACCAGAATGTTACTAGGTCAGCATTCTACTGTTCTGAGAGATTCTGGGTTCTAGAATCAATGGACGGAAGAGTTCTGGAATGTCAGGGTGTCCAAACTCTAGAATCCATGAGTGTTTGAACTCGAGAGTCATTCAATTTCCATATTCCGGGTCACAGGGTGACTGAATTCCAGAAGCACCAAATGTCTGCATTCTAGAATCGGAATGTGGCGGAATTCTAGAATGCACAGCACGGCGGAACTTTAAAGTCCTAAAATGCCTGCTATCCAGAAGTCAAGATGTCTGACATCCAGAATGTTACTAGGTCAGCATTCTAACGTTCTGAGAGATTCTGGGTTCTAGAATAAATGGATGGCAGAGTTCTGGAATGTCAGGGTGTTCAAACTCAAGAATATTACCTGTCTGAACTCGAGAGTCATTCAATGTCCACATTCTGGATCACAGGTTGTCTGAATTCCAGAAGCACCAAATGTCTGCATTCTAGAATCGGAATGTGGCGGAATTCTAGAATGCACAGCACGGCGGAATTCTAAAGTCCTAAAGTGCCTGCTACCCGGAAGTTAAGGTGTCTGACATCAAGAATGCTACCAAGTCAGAATTATACCATTCTGAAAGATTCTGGGATCCAGAATCAGTGGACGGCTGAGGTCCAGAATGTCAGGGTGTCCAAACTCTAGAATCCTTGCGTGTCTGAACTCGAGAGTCATTCAATGTCCACATTCCAGAACTCTGGATGTCTGAATTATAGAAGCACCACATGTCTGCATTCTAGAATCGGAATGTGGCGGAATTCTAGAATGCACAGCACGGCGGAATTTGAAAGTCCTAAAATGCCTGCTATCTGGAAGTTAAGGTGTCTGACATCCAGAATGCTACCACGTCAGAATTATACCATTCTGATAGATTCTGGGATCTAGAATCAATGGACGGCTGAGTTCCAGAATGTCAGGGTGGCAAAACTCTAGAATCCTTGCGTGTCTGAACTCGAGAGTCATTCAATGTCCACATTCCAGAACTCTGGATGTCTGAAATATAGAAGCACCAAATGTCTGCATTCTAGAATCGGAATGTGGCGGAATTCTAGAATGCACAGCACGGCGGAATTCTAAAGTCCTAAAATGCCTACTAGCCGAAAGTTAAGGTGTCTGATGACCAGAATGTTACTAGGCCAGCATTCTACCGTTCTGAGAGATTCTGGGTTCTAGAATAAATGAATGGCAGAGTTCTGGAATGTCTGGGTGTTCAAACTCAAGAATACTTGCGTGTCTGAACTCGAGAGTCATTCAATGTCCACATTCCGGATCACAGGGTGTCTGAATTCCAGAAGAACCAAATGTCTGCATTCTAGAATCGGAATGTGGCGGAATTCTAGAATGCACAGCACGGCGGAATTCGAAAGTACTAAAATGACTGCTATCGGGAAGTTAAGGTGTCTGAAATCCAGAATGCTACCACGTCAGATATATACCATTCTGAAAGATTCTGGGATCTAGAATCAATGGACGGCAGAGTTCTGGAATGTCAGGGTGTCCAATCTCTAGAATCCTTCCGTGTCTGAACTCGTGAGTCATTCAATGTCCACATTCCGGATCACAGGGTGTCTGAATTCCAGAAGCACCAAATGTCTGCATTCTAGAATCGGAATGTGGCGGAACTCTGGAATGCACAGCACGGCAGAATTCTAAAGACCTAAAATGCCTGATATTCGGAAGTTAAGGAGTCTGACATCCAGAATGTTACTAGGTCAGCATTCTACCGTTCTGAGAGATTCTGTGTTCTAGATTCAACGGACGGCAGAGTTCTGGAATGTCAGGGTGTTCAAACTCAAAAATACTTGCGTGTCTGAACTCGAGAGTCATTCAACGTCCACATTTCGCATCACAGGGTGTCTGAATTCCAGAAGCACCAAATATCTGCATTCTAGAATCGGAATGTGGCGGAATTCTAGACTGCACAGCACGGCGGAATTCTAAAGTCCTAAAATGCCTGCTATCCGGAAGTTAATGTGTCTGACATCCAGAATGCTACCACGTCAGAATTATACCATTCTGAAAGATTCTGGGATCTAGAATCAATGGACGGCTGAGTTCCAGAATGTCAGGGTGGCAAAACTCTAGAATCCTTGGGTGTCTGAACTCGAGAGTCATTCAATATCCACATTCCAGGACTCTGGATGTCTGAAATATAGAAGCACCAAATGTCTGCATTCTAGAATCGGAATGTGGCGGAATTCTAGTATGCACAGCACGGCGGAATTCTAAAGTCCTAAAATGCCTGCTATCCGGAAGTTAAGGTGTCTGACATCAAGAATGCTACCAAGTCAGAATTATACCATTCTGAAATATTCTGGGATCTAGAATCAATGGACGGCTGAGTTCCAGAATGTCAGGGTGGCAAAACTCTAGAATCCTTGCGTGTCTGAACTCGAGAGTCATTCAATGTCCACATTCCAGAACTCTGGATGTCTGAATTATAGATGCACCAAATGTCTGCATTCTAGAATCGGAATGTGGCGGAATTCTTGAATGCATAGCACGGCGGAATTCTAAAGTCCTAAAATGCCTACTAGACGAAAGTTAAGGTGTCTGATGACCAGAATGTTAGTAGGTCAGCATTTTACCGTTCTGAGAGATTCTGGGTTCTAGAATCAATGGACGACAGAGTTCTGGAATGTCAGGGTGTCCAAACTCTAGAATCCTTGTGTGTTTGAACTCGAGAGTCATTCAATTTCCATATTCCGGGTCACAGGGTGACTGAATTCCAGATGCACCAAATGTCTGCATTGTAGATCGGAATGTGGCGGAATTCTAGAATGCACAGCACGGCGGAATTCGAAAGTCCTAAAATGCCTGCTATCCTGAAGTTAAGGTGTCTGACATCCAGAATGCTACCACATCAGAATTATACCATTCTGAAACATTCTGGGATCTAGAATCAATGGACGGGTGAGTTCCAGAATGTCAGGGTGGCAAAACTCTAGAATCCTGGCGTGTCTGAATTCGAGAGTCATTCAATGTCCATATTCCAGAACTCTGGATGTCTGAATTATAGAAGCACCAAATGTCTGCATTCTAGAATCGGAATGTGGCGGAATTCTAGAATGCACAGCACGGCGGAATTCTAAAGTCCTAAGATGCCTGCTATCCGGAAGTTAAGGTGTCTGACATCCAGAATGCTACCACGTCAGAATTATACCATTCTGAAAGATTCTGGGATCTAGAATCAATGGACGGCTGAGTTCCAGAATGTCAGGGTGGCAAAACTCTAGAATCCTTGCGTGTCTGCACTCGAGAGTCATTCAATGTCCACATTCCAGAACTCTGGATGTCTGAATTAAAGAAGCACCAAATGTCTGCATTCTAGAATCGGAATGTGGCGGAATTCTAGAAAGCACAGCACGGCGGAATTCTAAAGTCCTAAAATGCCTGCTATCCGGAAGTTAAGGTGTCTGACATCCAGAATGCTACCACGTAAGAATTATACCATTCTGAAAGATTCTGGGATCTAGAATCAATGGACGGCTGAGTTCCAGAATGTCAGGGTGTCAAAACTCTAGAATCCTTGCGTGTCTGAACTCGAGAGTCATTCAATGTCCACATTCCAGAACTCTGGATGTCTGAATTATAGAAGCACCAAATGTCTGCATTCTAGAATCGGAATGTGGCGGAATTCTAGAATGCACAGCACGGCGGAATTCTAAAGTCCTAAAATGCCTGCTATCCGGAACTTACGGTGTCTGACAACAAGAATGCTACCAAGTCAGAATTATACCATTCTGAAAGATTCTGGGATCTAGAATCAATGGACGGCTGAGTTCCAGAATGTCAGGGTGTCAAAACTCTAGAATCCTTGTGTGTCTGAACTCGAGAGTCATTCAATGTCCACATTCCAGAACTCTGGATGTCTGAATTATAGAAGCACCAAATGTCTGCATTCTAGAATCGGAATGTGGCGGAATTCTAGAATGCACAGCACGGCGGAATTCTAAAGTCCTAAAATGCCTGCTATCCGGAAGTTAAGGTGTCTGACATCCAGAATGCTACCACGTCAGAATTATACCATTCTGAAAGATTCTGGGATCTAGAATCAATTGACGGCTGAGTTCCAGAATGTCAGGGTGGCAAAACTCTAGAATCCTTGTGTGTCTGAACTCGAGATTCACTCAATATCCACATTCCAGGACTCTGGATGTTTGAAATATAGAAGCACCAAATGTCTGCATTCTAGAATCGGAATGTGGCGGAATTCTAGAAGGCACAGCACTACAGAATTCTAAAGTCCTAAAATGCCTGCTATCCGGAAGTTAAGGTGTCTGACATCAAGAATGCTGCCAAGTCAGAATTATAACATTCTGAAAGATTCTGGGATTCAGAATCAATGGACGGCAGAGATCTGGCATGTCAGGGTGTCCAAACTCTAGAATCCTTCCGTGTCTGAACTCGAGAGTCATTCAATGTCTACATTCCAGAACTCTGGATGTCTGAATTATAGAAGCACCAAATGTCTGCATTCTAGAATCGGAATGTGGTGGAATTCTTGAATGCACAGCACGGCGGAATTCTAAAATTCTAAAATGCCTGCTATCCCGAAGTTAAGGTGTCTGACATCAAGATTGCTACCAAGTCAGAATTATACCATTCTGAAAGATTCTGAGATCTAGAATCAATGGACGGCTGAGTTCCAGAATGTCAGAGTTTCAAAACTCTAGAATCCTTGCGTGTCTGAACTCGATAGTCATTCAATGTCCACATTCCAGAACTCTGGATGTCTGAATTATAGAAGCACCAAATGTCTGCATTCTAGAATCAGAATGTGGCGGAATTCTAGAATGCACAGCACGGTGGAATTCTAAAGTCCTAAAATGCCTACTAGCCGAAAGTTAAGGTGTCTGATGACCAGAATGTTACTAGGTCAGCATTCTAACGTTCTGGGAGATTCTGGTTTCTGGAATCAATGGACGGCAGAGTTCTGGAATGTCAGGGTGTCCAAACTCTAGAATCCTTGAGTGTTTGAACTCGAGAGTCATTCAATTTCCATATTCCGGGTCACAGGGTGACTGAATTCCAGAAGAACCAAATGTCTGCATTCTAGAATCGGAATGTGGCGGAATTCTAGAATGCACAGCACGGCGGAATTCGAAAGTCCTAAAATGCATGCTATCCGGAATTTAAGGTGTCTGACATCCAGAATGTTACTAGGTCAGCATTCTACCGTTCTGAGAGATTCTGGGTTCTAGAATCAATGGACGGCAGAGATCTGGCATGTCAGGGTGTCCAAACTCTAGAATACTTGCGTGTCTGAACTCGAGAGTCATTCAATGTCCACATTCCGGATCACAGGGTGTCTGAATTCCAGAAGCACCAAATGTCTGCATTCTAGAATCGGAATGTGGTAGAATTCTAGAATGCACAGCACGGCGGAATTCTAAAGTCCTAAAATGCCTGCTATCCGGAAGTTAAGATGTCTGACATCCAGAATGTTACTAGGTCAGCATTCTACCGTTCTGAGAGATTCTGGGTTCTAGAATCAATGGACCACAGAGTTCTGTAATGTCAGGGTGTCCAAACTCTAGAATCCTTCCGTGTCTGAACTCGTGAGTCATTCAATGTCCACATTCCGGATCACAGGGTGTCTGAATTCCAGAAGCACCAAATGTCTTCATTCTAGAATCGGAATGTGGCGGAACTCTAGAATGCACAATACGGCAGAATTCTAAAGTCCTAAAATGCCTGGTATTCGGAAGTTAAGGAGTCTGACATCCAGAATGTTACTAGGTCAGCATTCTAACATTCTGAGAGATTCTGGGTTCTAGAATCAAGGACGGCAGAGTTCTGGAATGTCAGGGTGTCCAAACTCTAGAATCCTTCAGTGTCTGAACTCGTGAGTCATTCAATGTCCACATTCCGGATCACAGGGTGTCTGAATTCCAGAAGCACCAAATGTCTGCATTCTAGAATCGGAATGTGGCGGAATTCTAGAATGCACAGCACGGCGGAATTCTAAAATCCTAAAATGCCTGCTATCCGGAAGTTAAGGTGTCTGACATCAAGAATGCTACCAAGTCAGAATTATACCATTCTGAAAGATTCAGGGATCTAGAATCAATGGACGGCTGAGTTCCAGAATGTCAGGGTGGCAAAACTCTAGAATCCTTGCGTGTCTGAACTCGAGAGTCATTCAATGTCCACATTCCAGAACTCTGGATGTCTGAATTATAGAAGCACCAAATGTCTGCATTCTACAATCGGAATGTGGCGGAATTCTAGAATGCACAGCACGGCGGAATTCTAAAGTCCTAATATGGCTACTAGCCGAAAGTTAAGGTGTCTGATGACCAGTATGTTACTAGGTCAGCATTCTACCGTTCTGAGAGATTCTGGGTTCTAGAATCAATGGACGGCTGAGTTCCAGAATGTCAGGGTAGCAAAACTCTAGAATCCTTGCGTGTCTGAACTCGAGAGTCATTCAATGTCCTCATTCCGGATCACAGGGTGTCTGAATTCCAGAAGCACCTAATGTCTGCATTCTAGAATCGGAATGTGGTAGAATTCTAGAATGCACAGCACGGCGGAATTCTAAAGTCCCCAAATGCCTGCTATCCGGAAGTTAAGGTGTCTGACATCCAGAATTGTACCACATCAGAATTATACCATTCTGAAACACTCTGGGATCTAGAATCAATGGACGGGTGAGTTCCAGAATGTCAGGGTGGCAAAACTCTAGAATCCTGGCTTGTCTGAACTCGAGAGTCATTCAATGTCCACATTCCAAAACTCTGGATGTCTGAATTATGGAAGCACCAAATGTCTGCATTCTAGAATCGGAATGTGGCGGAATTCTAGAATGCACAGCACAGCGGAATTCGAAAGTCCTAAAATGCCTCCTATCCGGAAGTTAATGTGTCTGACATCCAGAATGTTACTAGGTCAGCATTCCACCGTTCTGAGAGATTCTGGGTTCTAGAATCAATGGACGGCAGAGTTCTGTAATGTCAGGGTGTCCAAACTCTAGAATCCTTCCGTGTCTGAACTCGTGAGTCATTCAATGTCCACATTCCGGATCACAGGGTGTCTGAATTCCAGAAGCACCAAATGTCTTCATTCTAGAATCGGAATGTGGCGGAATTCTAGAATGCACAGCACGGCAGAATTCTAAAGTCCTAAAATGACTGATATTCGGAAGTTAAGGAGTCTGACATCCAGAATGTTACTAGGTCAGCATTCTAACATTCTGAGAGATTCTGGGTTCTAGAATCAATGGACGGCAGAGATATGGCATGTCAGGGTGTCCAAACTCTAGAATCCTTCTGTGTCTGAACTCGTGAGTCATTCAATGTCCACATTCCGGATCACAGGGTGTCTGAATTCCAGAAGCACCAAATGTCTGCATTCTAGAATCGGAATGTGGCGGAATTCTAGAATGCACAGCACGGCGGAATTCGAAAGTCCTAAAATGCCTGCTATCGGGAAGTTAATGTGTCTGACATCCAGAATGCTACCACGTCAGAATTATACCATTCTGAAAGATTCTGGGATCTAGAATCAATGGACGGCTGAGTTCCAGAATATCAGGGTGGCAAAACTCTAGAATCCTTGCGTGTCTGAACTCGAGAGTCATTCAATGTCCACATTCCAGAACTCTGGATGTCTGAATTATAGAAGCACCAAATGTCTGCATTCTAGAATCGGAATGTGGCGGAATTCTAGAATGCACAGCACGGCAGAATTCGAAAGTCCTAAAATGCCTGCTATCGGGAAGTTAAGCTGTCTCACATCCAGAATGCTACCACGTCAGAATTATACCATTCTGAAAGATTCTGGGATCTAGAATCAATGGACGGCTGAGTTCCAGAATGTCAGGGTGGCAAAACTCTAGAATCCTTGCGTGTCTGAACTCGAGAGTCATTCAATGTCCACATTCCAGAACTCTGGATGTCTGAATTATAGAAGCACCAAATGTCTGCATTCTAGAATCGGAATATGGTGGAATTCTAGAATGCACAGCACGGCGGAATTCTAAAATTCTAAAATGCCTGCTATCCGGAAGTTAAGGTGTCTGACATCAAGAATGCTACCAAGTCAGAATTATACCATTCTGAAAGATTCTGAGATCTAGAATCAATGGACGGCTGAGTTCCAGAAGGTCAGTGTTTCAAAACTCTAGAATCCTTGCGTGTCTGAACTCGATAGTCATTCAATGTCCACATTCCAGAACTCTGGATGTCTGAATTATAGAAGCACCAAATGTCAGCATTCTAGAATCAGAATGTGGCGGAATTCTAGAATGCACAGCACGGTGGAATTCTAAAGTCCTAAAATGCCTACTAGCCAAAAGTTAAGGTGTCTGATGACCAGAATGTTACTAGGTCAGCATTCTACCGTTCTGAGAGATTCTGGGTTCTGGAATCAATGGACGGCAGAGTTCTGGAATGTCAGGGTGTCCAAACTCTAGAATCCTTGAGTGTTTGAACTCGAGAGTCATTCAATTTCCATATTCCGGGTCACAAGGTGACTGAATTCCAGAAGAACCAAATGTCTGCATTCTAGAATCGGAATGTGGCGGAATTCTAGAATGCACAGCACGGCGGAATTCGAAAGTCCTAAAATGCATGCTATCCGGAAGTTAAGGTGTCTGACATCCAGAATGCTACCACGTCAGAATTATACCATTCTGAAAGATTCTGGGATCTAGAATCAATGGATGGCTGAGTTCCAGAATGTCAGGGTGGCAAAACTCTAGAATCCCTGCGTTTCTGAACTCGAGAGTCATTCAATGTCCACATTCCAGAACTCTGGATGTCTGAATTATAGAAGCACCAAATGTCTGCATTCTAGAATCGGAATGTGGCGGAATTCTAGAATGCACAGCACGGCGGAATTCTAAAGTCCTAAAATGCCTGCTATCCGGAAGTTAAGGTGTCTGACATCCAGAATGTTACTAGGTCAGCATTCTTCCATTCTGAGAGATTCTGGGTTGTAGAATCAATGGACGGCAGAGATCTGGCATGTCAGGGTGTCCAAACTCTAGAATCCTTGCGTGTCTGAACTCGAGAGTCTTTCAATGTCCACATTCCGGATCACAGGGTGTCTGAATTCCAGAAGCACCAAATGACTGCATTCTAGAATCGGAATGTGGTAGAATTCTAGAATGCACAGCACGGCGGAATTCTAAAGTCCTAAAATGCCTGCTATCCGGAAGTTAAGGTGTCTGACACCCAGAATGCTACCACATCAGAATTATACCATTCTGAAACATTCTGGGATCTAGAATCAATGGACGGGTGAGTTCCAGAATGTCAGGGTGTCCAAACTCTAAAATCCTGGCGTGTCTGAACTCGAGAGTCATTCAATGTCCACATTCCAGAACTCTGGATGTCTGAATTATAGAAGCACCAAATGTCTCCATTCTAGAAACGGAATGTGGCGGAATTCTAGAATGCACAGCACGGAGGATTTTGAAAGTCCTAAAATGCCTGCTATCAGGAAGTTAAGGTTTCTGACATCCAGAATTGTACCACATCAGAATTATACCACTCTGAAACATTCTGTGATCTAGAATCAATGGACGGGTGTGTTCCAGAATGTCAGGGTGGCAAAACTCTAGAATCCTGGCTTGTCGGAACTCGAGAGTCATTCAATGTCCACATTCCAGAACTCTGGATGTCTGAATTATGGAAGCACCAAATGTCTGCATTCTAGAATCAGAATGTGGTGGAACTCTAGAATGCACAGCACGGCGGAATTCTAAAGTCCTAAAATGCCTGCTATCCGGAAGTTAAGGTGTCTGACATCAAGAATGCTACCAAGTCAGAATTATAACATTCTGAAAGATTCTGGGATCTAGAATCAATGGACGGCAGAGTTCTGGAATGTCAGGGGGTCCAAACTCTAGAATCCTTGAGTGTTTGAACTCGAGAGTCATTCAATTTCCATATTCCGGGTCACAGGGTGACTGAATTCCAGAAGACCAAATGTCTGCATTCTAGAATCGGAATGTGGCGGAATTTGAGAATGCACAGCACGGCGGAATTCTAAAGTCCTAATATGGCTACTAGCCGAAAGTTAAGGTGTCTGATGACCAGTATGTTACTAGGTCAGCATTCTACCGTTCTGAGAGATTCTGGGTTCTAGAATCAATGGACGGCTGAGTTCCAGAATGTCAGGGTAGCAAAACTCTAGAATCCTTGCGTGTCTGAACTCGAGAGTCATTCAATGTCCTCATTCCGGATCACAGGGTGTCTGAATTCCAGAAGCACCTAATGTCTGCATTCTAGAATCGGAATGTGGTAGAATTCTAGAATGCACAGCACGGCGGAATTCTAAAGTCCCCAAATGCCTGCTATCCGGAAGTTAAGGTGTCTGACATCCAGAATTGTACCACATCAGAATTATACCATTCTGAAACACTCTGGGATCTAGAATCAATGGACGGGTGAGTTCCAGAATGTCAGGGTGGCAAAACTCTAGAATCCTGGCTTGTCTGAACTCGAGAGTCATTCAATGTCCACATTCCAGAACTCTGGATGTCTGAATTATGGAAGCACCAAATGTCTGCATTCTAGAATCGGAATGTGGCGGAATTCTAGAATGCACAGCACAGCGGAATTCGAAAGTCCTAAAATGCCTCCTATCCGGAAGTTAATGTGTCTGACATCCAGAATGTTACTAGGTCAGCATTCCACCGTTCTTAGAGATTCTGGGTTCTAGAATCAATGGACGGCAGAGTTCTGTAATGTCAGGGTGTCCAAACTCTAGAATCCTTCCGTGTCTGAACTCGTGAGTCATTCAATGTCCACATTCCGGATCACAGGGTGTCTGAATTCCAGAAGCACCAAATGTCTTCATTCTAGAATCGGAATGTGGCGGAATTCTAGAATGCACAGCACGGCAGAATTCTAAAGTCCTAAAATGACTGATATTCGGAAGTTAAGGAGTCTGACATCCAGAATGTTACTAGGTCAGCATTCTAACATTCTGAGAGATTCTGGGTTCTAGAATCAATGGACGGCAGAGATATGGCATGTTAGGGTGTCCAAACTCTAGAATCCTTCTGTGTTTGAACTCGTGAGTCATTCAATGTCCACATTCCGGATCACAGGGTGTCTGAATTCCAGAAGCACCAAATGTCTGCATTCTAGAATCGGAATGTGGCGGAATTCTAGAATGCACAGCACGGCGGAATTCGAAAGTCCTAAAATGCCTGCTATCGGGAAGTTAATGTGTCTGACATCCAGAATGCTACCACGTCAGAATTATACCATTCTGAAAGATTCTGGGATCTAGAATCAATGGACGGCTGAGTTCCAGAATATCAGGGTGGCAAAACTCTAGAATCCTTGCGTGTCTGAACTCGAGAGTCATTCAATGTCCACATTCCAGAACTCTGGATGTCTGAATTATAGAAGCACCAAATGTCTGCATTCTAGAATCAGAATGTGGCGGAATTCTAGAATGCACAGCACGGCGGAATTCTAAAGTCCTAAAATGCCTACTAGCCGAAAGTTAAGGTGTCTGATGACCAGAATGTTACTAGGTCAGCATTCTACCGTTCTGAGAGATTCTGGGTTCTAGAATCAATGGACGGCAGAGTTCTGGAATGTCAGGGTGTCCAAACTCTAGAATCCTTGAGTGTTTGAACTCGAGAGTCATTCAATTTCCATATTCCGGGTCACACAGTGACTGAATTCCAGAAGAACCAAATGTCTGCATTCTAGAAACAGAATGTGGCGGAATTCTAGAATGCACAGCATGGCGGAATTCGAAAGTCCTAAAATGCATGCTATCCGGAAGTTAAGGTGTCTGACATCCAGAATGCTACCACGTCAGAATTATACCATTCTGAAAGATTCTGGGATCTAGAATCAATGGTCGGCCGAGTTCCAGAATGTCAGGGTGGCAAAACTCTAGAATCCTTGCGTTTCTGAACTCGAGAGTCATTCAATGTCCACATTCCAGAACTCTGGATGTCTGAATTATAGAAGCACCAAATGTCTGCATTCTAGAATCGGAATGTGGCGAAATTCTAGAATGCACAGCACGGCGGAATTCTAAAGTCCTAAAATGCCTGCTATCCGGAAGTTAAGGTGTCTGACATCCAGAATGTTACTAAGCCAGCATTCTACCGTTCTGAGAGATTCTGGGTTCTAGAATCAATGGACGGCAGAGATCTGGCATGTCAAGGTGTCCAAACTCTAGAATCCTTGCGTGTCTGAACTCGAGAGTCATTCAATGTCCACATTCCGGATCACAGGGTTTCTGAATTCCAGAAGCACCAAATGTCTGCATTCTAGAATCGGAATGTGGTAGAATTCTAGAATGCACAGCACGGCGGAATTCTAAAGTCCTAAAATGCCTGCTATCAGGAATTTAAGGTGTCTGACACCCAGAATGCTACCACATCACAATTATACCATTGTGAAACATTCTGGGATCTAGAATCAATGGACGGGTGTGTTCCAGAATGTCAGGGTGTCCAAACTCTAGAATCCTGGCGTGTCTGAACTCGAGAGTCATTCAATGTCCACATTCCAGAACTCTGGATGTCTGAATTATAGAAGCACCAAATGTCTGCATTCTAGAATCGGAATGTGGCGGTATTCTAGAATGCACAGCACGGCGAAATTCTAAAGTCCTAAAATGCCTACTAGCCGAAAGTTAAGGTGTCTGATGACCAGTATGTTACTAGGTCAGCATTCCACCGTTCTGAGAGATTCTGGGTTCTAGAATTAATGGACGGCAGAGATCTGGAATATCAGGGTGTCCAAACACTAGAATCCTTGCGTGTCTGAACTCGAGAGTCATTCAATGTCCACATTCCGGATCACAGGGTGTCTGAATTCCAGAAGCACCAAATGTCTGCATTCTAGAATCGGAATGTGGCGGAATTCTAGAATGCACAGCACGGCAGAATTCGAAAGTCCTAAAATGCCTGCTATCGGGAAGTTAAGCTGTCTCACATCCAGAATGCTACCACGTCAGAATTATACCATTCTGAAAGATTCTGGGATCTAGAATCAATGGACGGCTGAGTTCCAGAATGTCAGGGTGGCAAAACTCTAGAATCCTTGCGTGTCTGAACTCGAGAGTCATTCAATGTCCACATTCCAGAACTCTGGATGTCTGAATTATAGAAGCACCAAATGTCTGCATTCTAGAATCGGAATATGGTGGAATTCTAGAATGCACAGCACGGCGGAATTCTAAAATTCTAAAATGCCTGCTATCCGGAAGTTAAGGTGTCTGACATCAAGAATGCTACCAAGTCAGAATTATACCATTCTGAAAGATTCTGAGATCTAGAATCAATGGACGGCTGAGTTCCAGAAGGTCAGTGTTTCAAAACTCTAGAATCCTTGCGTGTCTGAACTCGATAGTCATTCAATGTCCACATTCCAGAACTCTGGATGTCTGAATTATAGAAGCACCAAATGTCTGCATTCTAGAATCAGAATGTGGCGGAATTCTAGAATGCACAGCACGGTGGAATTCTAAAGTCCTAAAATGCCTACTAGCCGAAAGTTAAGGTGTCTGATGACCAGAATGTTACTAGGTCAGCATTCTACCGTTCTGAGAGATTCTGGGTTCTGGAATCAATGGACGGCAGAGTTCTGGAATGTCAGGGTGTCCAAACTCTAGAATCCTTGAGTGTTTGAACTCGAGAGTCATTCAATTTCCATATTCCGGGTCACAAGGTGACTGAATTCCAGAAGAACCAAATGTCTGCATTCTAGAATCAGAATGTGGCGGAATTCTAGAATGCACAGCACGGCGGAATTCGAAAGTCCTAAAATGCATGCTATCCGGAAGTTAAGGTGTCTGACATCCAGAATGCTACCACGTCAGAATTATACCATTCTGAAAGATTCTGGGATCTAGAATCAATGGATGGCTGAGTTCCAGAATGTCAGGGTGGCAAAACTCTAGAATCCCTGCGTTTCTGAACTCGAGAGTCATTCAATGTCCACATTCCAGAACTCTGGATGTCTGAATTATAGCAGCACCAAATGTCTGCATTCTAGAATCGGAATGTGGCGGAATTCTAGAATGCACAGCACGGCGGAATTCTAAAGTCCTAAAATGCCTGCTATCCGGAAGTTAAGGTGTCTGACATCCAGAATGTTACTAAGTCAGCATTCTACCCTTCTGAGAGATTCTGGGTTCTAGAATCAATGGATGGCAGAGTTCTGGAATGTCAGGGTATTCATACTCAAGTATACTTGCATGTCTGAACTCGAGAGTCATTCAATGTCCACATTACGCATCACAGGGTGTCTGAATTCCAGAAGCACCAAATGTCTGCATTCTAGAATCGGAATGTGGCGGAATTCTAGAATGCACAGCATGGCGGAATTCTAAAGTCCTAAAATGCCTGCTATCGGGAAGTTAAGATGTCTGACATCCAGAATGCTACCACATAAGAATTATTCCATTCTGAAAGATTCTGGGATCTAGAACCAATGGACGGATGAGTTCCAGAATGTCAGGGTGGCAAAACTGTAGAATCCTTGCGTGACTGAACTCGAGAGTCATTCAATGTCCACATTCCAGAACTCTGGATGTCTGAATTATAGAAGCACCAAATGTCTGCATTCTAGAATCGGAATATGGCGGAATTCTAGAATGCACAGCACGGCGGAATTCTAAAATCCTAAAATGCCTGCTATCCGGAAGTTAAGGTGTCTGACATCAAGAATGCTACCAAGTCAGAATTATACCATTCTGAACGATTCTGGGATCAAGAATCAATGGACGGCTGAGTTCCAGAATGTCAGGGTGGCAAAACTCTAGAATCCTTGCGTGTCTGAACTCGGGATTCATTCAAAATCCACATTCCAGAACTCTGGATGTCTGAATTATAGAAGAACCAAATGTCTGCATTCTAGAATCGGAATGTGGCGGAATTCTAGAATGCACAGCACGGCGGAATTCTAAAGTCCTAAAATGCCTGCTATCCGGAAGGTAAGGTGTCTGACATCCAGAATGCTACCAAGTCAGAATTATACCATTCTGAAAGATTCTGGGATCTAGAATCAATGGACGGCTGAGTTCCAGAATGCAAGGGTGGCAAAACTCTAGAATCCTGGCGTGTCTGAACTCGAGAGTCATTCAATGTCCACATTCCAGAACTCTGGATGTCTGAAATATAGAAGCACCAAATGTCTGCATTCTAGAATCAGAATGTTGCGGAATTCTAGAATGCACAGCACGGCGGAATTTTAAAGTCCTAAAATGCCTGATATACGGAAGTCAAGGTGTCTGACATCCAGAATGTTACTAAGTCAGCATTCTACCGTTCTGAGAGATTCTGGGTTCTAGAATCAATGCATGGCACAGTTCTGGAATGTCAGGGTGTTCAAACTCAAAAATACTTGCGTGTCTGAACTCGAGAGTCATTCAATGTCCACATTTCGCATCACAGGGTGTCTGAATTCCAGAAGCACCAAATATCTGCATTCTAGAATCGGAATGTGGCGGAATTCTAGACTGCACAGTACGGCGGAATTCTAAAGTCCTAAAATGCCTGCTATCCGGAAGTTAATGTGTCTGACATCCAGAATGCTACCACGTCAGAATTATACCATTCTGAAAGATTCTGGGATCTAGAATCAATGGACGGCTGAGTTCCAGAATGTCAGGGTGGCAAAACTCTAGAATCCTTGGGTGTCTGAACTCGAGAGTCATTCAATATCCACATTCCAGGACTCTGGATGTCTGAAATATAGAAGCACCAAATGTCTGCATTCTAGAATCGGAATGTGGCGGAATTCTAGTATGCACAGCACGGCGGAATTCTAAAGTCCTAAAATGCCTGCTATCCGGAAGTTAAGGTGTCTGACATCAAGAATGCTACCAAGTCAGAATTATACCATTCTGAAATATTCTGGGATCTAGAATCAAAGGACGGCTGAGTTCCAGAATGTCAGGGTGGCAAAACTCTAGAATCCTTGCGTGTCTGAACTCGAGAGTCATTCAATGTCCACATTCCAGAACTCTGGATGTCTGAATTATAGATGCACCAAATGTCTGCATTCTAGAATCGGAATGTGGCGGAATTCTAGAATGCACAGCACGGCGGAATTCTAAAGTCCTAAAATGCCTACTAGACGAAAGTTAAGGTGTCTGATGACCAGAATGTTAGTAGGTCAGCATTTTACCGTTCTGAGAGATTCTGGGTTCTAGAATCAATGGACAACAGAGTTCTGGAATGTCAGGGTGTCAAAACTCTAGAATCCTTGAGTGTTTGAACTCGAGAGTCATTCAATTTCCATATTCCGGGTCACAGGGTGACTGAATTCCAGATGCACCAAATGTCTGCATTGTAGAATCGGAATGTGGCAGAATTCTAGAATGCACAGCACGGCGGAATTCGAAAGTCCTAAAATGCCTGCTATCCTGAAGTTAAGGTGTCTGACATCCAGAATGCTACCACGTCAGAATTTTACCATTCTGAAAGATTCTGGGATCTAGAATCAATGGACAGCTGAGTTCCAGAATGTCAGGGGGGCAAAACTCTACAATCCTTGCATGTCTGAACTCGAGAGTCATTCAATGTCCACATTCCAGAACTCTGGATGTCTGAATTATAGAAGCACCAAATGTCTGCATTCTAGAATCGGAATGTGGCGGAATTCTAGAATGCACAGCACGGCGGAATTCTAAAGTCCTAAAATGCCTGCTATCCGGAAGTTAAGGTGTCTGACATCCAGAATGTTACTAGGTCAGCATTCTACCGTTCTGAGAGATTCTGTGTTCTAGAATCAATGTACGGCAGAGATCTGGCATGTCAGGGTGTCCAAACTCTAGAATCCTTGCGTTTCTGAAATCGAGAGTCATTCAATGTCCACATTTCGGATCACAGGGTGTCTGAATTCCAGAAGCACCAAATGTATGCATTCTAGAATCGGAATGTGGTAGAATGCTAGAAAGCACAGCACGGCGGAATTCTAAAGTCCTAAAATGCCTGCTATCCGGAAGTTAAGGTGTCTGACATCCAGAATGCTACCACATCAGAATTATACCATTCTGAAACATTCTGGGATCTAGAATCAATGGACGGGTGAGTTCCAGAATGTCAGGGTGGCAAAACTCTAGAATCCTGGCGTGTCTGAATTCGAGAGTCATTCAATGTCCATATTCCAGAACTCTGGATGTCTGAATTATAGAAGCACCAAATGTCTGCATTCTAGAATCGGAATGTGGCGGAATTCTAGAATGCACAGCACGGCGGAATTCTAAAGTCCTAAGATGCCTGCTATCCGGAAGTTAAGGTGTCTGACATCCAGAATGCTACCACGTCAGAATTATACCATTCTGAAAGATTCTGGGATCTAGAATCAATGGACGGCTGAGTTCCAGAATGTCAGGGTGGCAAAACTCTAGAATCCTTGCGTGTCTGAACTCGAGAGTCATTCAATGTCCACATTCCAGAACTCTGGATGTCTGAATTAAAGAAGCACCAAATGTCTGCATTCTAGAATCGGAATGTGGCGGAATTCTAGAATGCACAGCACGGCGGAATTCTAAAGTCCTAAGATGCCTGCTATCCGGAAGTTAAGGTGTCTGACATCCAGAATGGAACCACGTAAGAATTATACCATTCTGAAAGATTCTGGGATCTAGAATCAATGGACGGCTGAGTTCCAGAATGTCAGGGTGTCAAAACTCTAGAATCCTTGCGTGTCTGAACTCGAGAGTCATTCAATGTCCACATTCCAGAACTCTGGATGTCTGAATTATAGAAGCACCAAATGTCTGCATTCTAGAATCGGAATGTGGCGGAATTCTAGAATGCACAGCACGGCGGAATTCTAAAGTCCTAAAATGCCTGCTATCCGGAACTTACGGTGTCTGACAACAAGAATGCTACCAAGTCAGAATTATACCATTCTGAAAGATTCTGGGATCTAGAATCAATGGACGGCTGAGTTCCAGAATGTCAGGGTGTCCAAACTCTAGAATCCTGGCGTGTCTGAACTCGAGAGTCATTCAATGTCCACATTCCAGAACTCTGGATGTCTGAATTATAGAAGCACCAAATGTCTGCATTCTAGAATCGGAATGTGGCGGAATTCTAGAATGCACAGCACGGCGGAATTCTAAAGTCCTAAAATGCCTGCTATCCGGAAGTTAAGGTGTCTGACATCCAGAATGCTACCACGTCAGAATTATACCATTCTGAAAGATTCTGGGATCTAGAATCAATTGACGGCTGAGTTCCAGAATGTCAGGGTTTCCAAACTCGAGAATCCTTGCGTGTCTGAACTCGAGATTCACTCAATATCCACATTCCAGGACTCTGGATGTCTGAAATATAGAAGCACCAAATGTCTGCATTCTAGAATCGGAATGTGGCGGAATTCTAGAAGGCACAGCACTACAGAATTCTAAAGTCCTAAAATGCCTGCTATCCGGAAGTTAAGGTGTCTGACATCAAGAATGCTGCCAAGTCAGAATTATAACATTCTGAAAGATTCTGGGATCCAGAATCAATGGACGGCAGAGATCTGGCATGTCAGGGTGTCCAAACTCTAGAATCCTTCCGTGTCTGAACTCGAGAGTCATTCAATGTCCACATTCCAGAACTCTGGATGTCTGAATTATAGAAGCACCAAATGTCTGCATTCTAGAATCGGAATGTGGTGGAATTCTAGAATGCACAGCACGGCGGAATTCTAAAATTCTAAAATGCCTGCTATCCGGAAGTTAAGGTGTCTGACATCAAGATTGCTACCAAGTCAGAATTATACCATTCTGAAAGATTCTGAGATTTAGAATCAATGGACGGCTGAGTTCCAGAATGTCAGAGTTTCAAAACTCTAGAATCCTTGCGTGTCTGAACTCGATAGTCATTCAATGTCCACATTCCAGAACTCTGGATGTCTGAATTATAGAAGCACCAAATGTCTGCATTCTAGAATCAGAATGTGGCGGAATTCTAGAATGCACAGCACGGTGGAATTCTAAAGTCCTAAAATGCCTACTGGCCGAAAGTTCTGGTGTCTGATTACCAGAATGTTACTAGGTCAGCATTCTAACGTTCTGAGAGATTCTGGTTTCTGGAATCAATGGACGGCAGAGTTCTGGAATGTCAGGGTGTCCAAACTCTAGAATCCTTGAGTGTTTGAACTCGAGAGTCATTCAATTTCCATATTCCGGGTCACAGGGTGACTGAATTCCAGAAGAACCAAATATCTGCATTCTAGAATCGGAATGTGGCGGAATTCTAGAATGCACAGCACGGCGGAATTCGAAAGTCCTAAAATGCATGCTATCCGGAAGTTAAGGTGTCTGACATCCAGAATGTTACTAGGTCAGCATTCTACCGTTCTGAGAGATTCTGGGTTCTAGAATCAATGGACGGCAGAGATCTGGCATGTCAGGGTGTCCAAACTCTAGAATACTTGCGTGTCTGAACTCGAGAGTCATTCAATGTCCACATTCCAGATCACAGGGTGTCTGAATTCCAGAAGCACCAAATGTCTGCATTCTAGAATCGGAATGTGGTAGAATTCTAGAATGCACAGCACGGCGGAATTCTAAAGTCCTAAAATGCCTGCTATCCGGAAGTTAAGATGTCTGACATCCAGAATGTTACTAGGTCAGCATTCTACCGTTCTGAAAGATTCTGGGTTCTAGAATCAATGGACGGCAGAGTTCTGTAATGTCAGGGTGTCCAAACTCTAGAATCCTTCCGTGTCTGAACTCGTGAGTCATTCAATGTCCACATTCCGGATCACAGGGTGTCTGAATTCCAGAAGCACCAAATGTCTTCATTCTAGAATCGGAATGTGGCGGAACTCTAGAATGCACAATACGGCAGAATTCTAAAGTCCTAAAATGCCTGGTATTCGGAAGTTAAGGAGTCTGACATCCAGAATGTTACTAGGTCAGCATTCTACCATTCTGAGAGATTCTGGGTTCTAGAATCAAGGACGGCAGAGTTCTGGAATGTCAGGGTGTCCAAACTCTAGAATCCTTCCGTGTCTGAACTCGTGAGTCATTCAATGTCCACATTCCGGATCACAGGGTGTCTGAATTCCAGAAGCACCAAATGTCTGCATTCTAGAATCGGAATGTGGCAGAATTCTAGAATGCACAGCACGGCGGAATTCTAAAATCCTAAAATGTCTGCTATCCGGAAGTTAAGGTGTCTGACATCAAGAATGCTACCAAGTCAGAATTATACCATTCTGAAAGATTCAGGGATCTAGAATCAATGGACGGCTGAGTTCCAGAATGTCAGGGTGGCAAAACTCTAGAATCCTTGCGTGTCTGAACTCGAGAGTCATTCAATGTCCACATTCCAGAACTCTGGATGTCTGAATTATAGAAGCACCAAATGTCTGCATTCTAGAATCGGAATGTGGCGGAATTCTAGAATGCACAGCACGGCGGAATTCTAAAGTCCTAATATGGCTACTAGCCGAAAGTTAAGGTGTCTGATGACCAGTATGTTACTAGGTCAGCATTCTACCGTTCTGAGAGATTCTGGGTTCTAGAATCAATGGACGGCTGAGTTCCAGAATGTCAGGGTAGCAAAACTCTAGAATCCTTGCGTGTCTGAACTCGAGAGTCATTCAATGTCCTCATTCCGGATCACAGGGTGTCTGAATTCCAGAAGCACCTAATGTCTGCATTCTAGAATCGGAATGTGGTAGAATTCTAGAATGCACAGCACGGCGGAATTCTAATGTCCCCAAATGCCTGCTATCCGGAAGTTAAGGTGTCTGACATCCAGAATTGTACCACATCAGAATTATACCATTCTGAAACATTCTGGGATCTAGAATCAATGGACGGGTGAGTTCCAGAATGTCAGGGTGGCAAAACTCTAGAATCCTGGCTTGTCTGAACTCGAGAGTCATTCAATGTCCACATTCCAGAAGTCTGGATGTCTGAATTATGGAAGCACCAAATGTCTGCATTCTAGAATCGGAATGTGGCGTAATTCTAGAATGCACAGCACGGCAGAATTCTAAAGTCCTAAAATGACTGATATTCGGAAGTTAAGGAGTCTGACATCCAGAATGTTACTAGGTCAGCATTCTAACATTCTGAGAGATTCTGGGTTCTAGAATCAATGGACGGCAGAGATATGGCATGTCAGGGTGTCCAAACTCTAGAATCCTTCCGTGTCTGAACTCGTGAGTCATTCAATGTCCACATTCCGGATCACAGGGTGTCTGAATTCCAGAAGCACCAAATGTCTGCATTCTAGAATCGGAATGTGGTGGAATTCTAGAATGCACAGCACGGCGGAATTCGAAAGTCCTAAAATGCCTGCTATCGGGAAGTTAATGTGTCTGTCATCCAGAATGCTACCACGTCAGAATTATACCATTCTGAAAGATTCTGGGATCTAGAATCAATGGACGGCTGAGTTCCAGAATATCAGGGTGGCAAAACTCTAGAATCCTTGCGTGTCTGAACTCGAGAGTCATTCAATGTCCACATTCCAGAACTCTGGATGTCTGAATTATAGAAGCACCAAATGTCTGCATTCTAGAATCAGAATGTGGCGGAATTCTAGAATGCACAGCACGGCGGAATTCTAAAGTCCTAAAATGCCTACTAGCCGAAAGTTAAGGTGTCTGATGACCAGAATATTACTAGGTCAGCATTCTACCGTTCTGAGAGATTCTGGGTTCTAGAATCAATGGACGGCAGAGTTCTGGAATGTCAGGGTGTCCAAACTCTAGAATCCTTGAGTGTTTGAACTCGAGAGTCATTCAATGTCCACATTCCAGAACTCTGGATGTCTGAATTATAGAAGCACCAAATGTCTGCATTCTAGAATCGGAATGTGGCGGAATTCTAGAATGCACAGCACGGCAGAATTCTAAAGTCCTAAAATGCCTGCTATCAGGATGTTAAGGTGTCTGACATCCAGAATACTACCACGTCACAATTATACCATTCTGAAACATTCAGGGATCTAGAATCAATATACGGCTGAGTTTCAGAATGTCAGGGTGGCAAAACTCTAGAACCCTTGCGTGTCTGAACTCGAGAGTCATTCAATGTCCACATTCCAGAACTCTGGATGTCTGAATTATAGAAGCACCAAATGTCTGCATTCTAGAATCGGAATGTGGCGGTATTCTAGAATGCAGAGCACGGCGAAATTCTAAAGTCCTAAAATGCCTACTAGCCGAAAGTTAAGGTGTCTGATGACCAGTATGTTACTAGGTCAGCATTCTACCGTTCTGAGAGATTCTGGGTTCTAGAATTAATGGACGGCAGAGATCTGGAATATCAGTGTGTCCAAACACTAGAATCCTTGCGTGTCTGAACTCGAGAGTCATTCAATGTCCACATTCCGGATCACAGGGTGTCTGAATTCCAGAAGCACCAAATGTCTGCATTCTAGAATCGGAATGTGGCGGAATTCTAGAATGCACAGCACGGCAGAATTCGAAAGTCCTAAAATGCCTGCTATCGGGAAGTTAAGCTCTCTCACATCCAGAATGCTACCACGTCAGAATTATACCATTCTGAAAGATTCTGGGATCTAGAATCAATGGACGGCTGAGTTCCAGAATGTCAGGGTGGCAAAACTCTAGAATCCTTGCGTGTCTGAACTCGAGAGTCATTCAATGTCCACATTCCAGAACTCTGGATGTCTGAATTATAGAAGCACCAAATGTCTGCATTCTAGAATCGGAATGTGTGGAATTCTAGAATGCACAGCACGGCGGAATTCTAAAATTCTAAAATGCCTGCTATCAGGAAGTTAAGGTGTCTGACATCAAGAATGCTACCAAGTCAGAATTATACCATTCTGAAAGATTCTGGGATCTAGAATCAATGGACGGCTGAGTTCCAGAATGTCAGGGTTTCAAAACTCTAGAATCCTTGCGTGTCTGAACTCGAGAGTAATTCAATGTCCACATTCCAGAACTCTGGATGTCTGAATTATAGAAGCACCAAATGTCTGCATTCTAGAATCAGAATGTGTCGGAATTCTAGAATGCACAGCACGGTGGAATTTTAAAGTCGTAAAATGGCTACTAGCCGAAAGTTAAGGTGTCTGATGACCAGTATATTACTAGGTCAGCATTCTACCGTTCTGAGAGATTCTGGGTTCCAGAATCAATGGACGGCTGAGTTCCAGAATGTCAGGGTAGCAAAACTCTAGAATCCTTGCGTGTCTGAACTCGAGAGTCATTCAATGTCCACATTCCGGATCACAGGGTGTCTGAATTCCAGAAGCACCAAATGTCTGCATTCTAGAATTGGAATATGGTGGAATTCTAGAATGCACAGCACGGCGGAATTCTAAAGTCCTAAAATGCCTGCTATCCGGAAGTTAAGGTGTCTGACATCCAGAATGTTACTAGGTCAGCATTCTACCATTCTGAGAGATTCTGGGTTCTAGAATCAATGGACGGCAGAGATCTGGCATGTCAGGGTGTCCAAACTCTAGAATCCTTGCGTGTCTGAACTCGAGAGTCATTCAATGTCCACATTCCGGATCACAGGGTGTCTGAATTCCAGAAGCACCAAATGACTGCATTCTAGAATCGGAATGTGGTAGAATTCTAGAATGCACAGCACGGCGGAATTCTAAAGTCCTAAAATGCCTGCTATCAGGAATTTAAGGTGTCTGACACCCAGAATGCTACCACATCACTATTATACCATTGTGAAACATTCTGGGATCTAGAATCAATGGACGGGTGAGTTCCAGAATGTCAGGGTGTCCAAACTCTAGAATCCTGGCGTGTCTGAACTCGAGAGTCATTCAATGTCCACATTCCAGAACTCTGGATGTCTGAATTATAGAAGCACCAAATGTCTGCATTCTAGAATCGGAATGTGGCGGAATTCTAGAATGCACAGCACGGAGGATTTTGAAAGTCCTAAAATGCCTGCTATCAGGAAGTTAAGGTTTCTGACATCCAGAATTGTACCACATCAGAATTATACCACTCTGAAACATTCTGTGATCTAGAATCAATGGACGGGTGTGTTCCAGAATGTCAGGGTGGCAAAACTCTAGAATCCTGGCTTGTCGGAACTCGAGAGTCATTCAATGTCCACATTCCAGAACTCTGGATGTCTGAATTATGGAAGCACCAAATGTCTGCATTCGAGAATCAGAATGTGGTGGAACTCTAGAATGCACAGCACGGCGGAATTCTAAAGTCCTAAAATGCCTGCTATCCGGAAGTTAAGGTGTCTGACATCAAGAATGCTACCAAGTCAGAATTATACCATTCTGAAAGATTCTGGGATCTAGAATCAATGGACGGCAGAGTTCTGGAATATCAGTGGGTCCAAACTCTAGAATCCTTGAGTGTTTGAACTCGAGAGTCATTCAATTTCCATATTCCGGGTCACAGGGTGACTGAATTCCAGAAGACCAAATGTCTGCATTCTAGAATCGGAATGTGGCGGAATTCTAGAATGCACAGCACGGCGGAATTCGAAAGTCCTAAAATGCATGCTATCCGGAAGTTAAGGTGTCTGACATCCAGAATGCTACCACGTCAGAATTATACCATTCTGAAAGATTCTGGGATCTAGAATCAATGGACGGCTGAGTTCCAGAATGTCAGGCTGGCAAAACTCTATAATCCTTGCGTTTCTGAACTCGGGAGTCATTCAATGTCCACATTCCAGAACTCTGGATGTCTGAATTATAGAAGCACCAAATGTCTGCATTCTAGAATCGGAATGTGGCGGAATTCTAGAATGCACAGCACGGCGGAATTCTAAAATCCTAAAATGCCTGCTATCCGGAAGTTAAGGTGTCTGACATCAAGAATGCTACCAAGTCAGAATTATACCATTCTGAAAGATTCTGTGATCTAGAATCAATGGACGGCTGAGTTCCAGAATGTCAGGGTGGCAAAACTCTAGAATCCTTGCGTGTCTGAACTCGAGAGTCATTCAATGTCCACATTACAGAACTCTGGATGTCTGAATTATAGAAGCACCAAATGTCTGCATTGTAGAATCGGAATGTGGCGGAATTCTAGAATGCACAGCACGGCGGAATTCTAAAGTCCTAAAATGGCTACTAGCCGAAAGTTAACGTGTCTGATGACCAGTATGTTACTAGGTCAGCATTCTACCGTTCTGAGAGATTCTGGGTTCTAGAATCAATGGACGGCTGAGTCCCAGAATGTAGGGTAGCAAAACTCTAGAATCCTTGCGTGTCTGAACTCGAGAGTCATTCAATGTCCACATTCCGGATCACAGGGTGTGTGAATTACAGAAGCACCTAATGTCTGCATTCTAGAATCGGAATGTGGTAGAATTCTAGAAGGCACAGCACGGCGGAATTCTAAAGTCCCCAAATGCCTGCTATCCGGAAGTTAAGGTGTCTGACATCCAGAATTGTACCACATCAGAATTATACCATTCTGAAACATTCTGGGATCTAGAATCAATGGACGGGTGAGTTCCAGAATGTCAGGGTGGCAAAACTCTAGAATAGTGGCTTGTCTGAACTCGAGAGTCATTCAATGTCCACATTCCAGAACTCTGGATTTCTGAATTATGGAAGCACCAAATGTCTGCATTCTAGAATCGGAATGTGGCGGAATTCTAGAATGCACAGCACGGCAGAATTCTAAAGTCCTAAAATGCCTGCTATCCGGAAGTTAAGGTGTCTGACATCCAGAATGTTACTAGGTCAGCATTCCACCGTTCTGAGAGATTCTGGGTTCTAGAATCAATGGACGGCAGAGTTCTGTAATGTCAGGGTGTCCAAACTCTAGAATCCTTCCGTGTCTGAACTCGTGAGTCATTCAATGTCCACATTCCGGATCACAGGGTGTCTGAATTCAGGAAGCACCAAATGTCTTCATTCTAGAATCGGAATGTGGCGGAATTCTAGAATGCACAGCACGGCAGAATTCTAAAGTCCTAAAATGACTGATATTTGGAAGTTAAGGAGTCTGACATCCAAAATGTTACTAGGTCAGCATTCTACCATTCTGAGAGATTCTGGGTTCTAGAATCAATGGACGGCAGAGATCTGGCATGTCAGGGTGTCCAAACTCTAGAATCCTTCCGTGTCTGAACTCGTGAGTCATTCAATGTCCACATTCCGGATCACAGGGTGTCTGAATTCCAGAAGCACCAAAAGTCTGCATTCTTGAATCGGAATGTGGCGGAATTCTAGAATGCACAGCACGGCGGAATTCGAAAGTCCTAAAATGCCTGCAATCGGGAAGTTAATGTGTCTGACATCCAGAATGCTACCTCGTCAGAATTATACCATTCTGAAAGATTCTGGGATCTAGAATCAATGGACGGCTGAGTGCCAGAATATCAGGGTGGCAAAACTCTAGAATCCTTGCGTGTCTGAACTCGAGAGTCATTCAATGTCCACATTCCAGAACTCTGGATGTCTGAATTATAGAAGCACCAAATGTCTGCATTCTAGAATCGGAATGTGGCGGAATTCTAGAATGCACAGCACGGCGGAATTCTAAAGTCCTAAAATGCCTGCTATCGGGAATTTAAGCTGTCTGACATCCAGAATGCTACCACGACAGAATTATACCATTCTGAAAGATTCCGGGATCTAGAATCAATGGACGGCTGAGTTCCAGAATGTCAGGGTGGCAAAACTCTAGAATCCTTGCGTGTCTGAACTCGAGAGTCATTCAATGTCCACATTCCAGAACTCTGGATGTCTGAATTATAGAAGCACCAAATGTCTGCATTCTAGAATCGGAATGTGGTGGAATTCTAGAATGCACAGCACGGCGGAATTCTAAAATTCTAAAATGCCTGCTATCCGGAAGTTAAGGTGTCTGACATCAAGAATGCTACCAAGTCAGAATTATACCATTCTGAAAGATTCTGGGATCTAGAATCAATGGACGGCAGAGTTCCAGAATGTCAGAGTTTCAAAACTCTAGAATACTTCCGTGTCTGAACTCGAGAGTCATTCAATGTCCACATTCCAGAACTCTGGATGTCTGAATTATAGAAGTACCAAATGTCTGCATTCTAGAATCAGAATGTGGCGGAATTCTAGAATGCACTGCACGGCGGAATTCTAAACTCCTAAAATGCCTACTAGCTGAAAGTTAAGGTGTCTGATGACCAGAATGTTACTAGGTCAGCATTCTACCGTTCTGAGAGATTCTGGGTTCTAGAATCAATGGACGGCAGAGTTCTGGAATGTCAGGGTGTCCAAACTCTAGAATCCTTGAGTGTTTGAACTCGAGAGTCATTCAATTTACATATTCCGGGTCACAGGTTGAATGAATTCTAGAAGAACCAAATGTCTGCATTCTAGAATCGGAATGTGGCGGAATTCTAGAATGCACAGCACGGCGGAATTCGAAAGTCCTAAAATGCATGCTATCCGGAAGTTAAGGTGTCTGACATCCAGATTGCTACCACGTCAGAATTATACCATTCTGAAAGATTCTGGGATCTAGAATCAATGGACGGCTGAGTTCCAGAATGTCAGGGTGGCAAAACTCTAGAATCCTTGCGTTTCTGAACTCGAGAGTCATTCAATGTCCACATTCCAGAACTCTGGATGTCTGAATTATTGAAGCACCAAATGTCTGCATTCTAGAATCGGAATGTGGCGGAATTCTAGAATGCACAGCACTGCGGAATTCTAAAGTCCTAAAATGCCTGCTATCTGGAAGTTAAAGTGTCTGACATCCAGAATGTTACCACGTCCGAATTATACCATTCTGAAGATTCTGGGATCTAGAATCAATGGACGGCTGAGTTCCAGATTGTCATGGTTTCCAAACTCTAGAATCCTTGCGTGTCTGAACTCGAGAGTCATTCAATATCCACATTCAGGGACTCTGGATGTCTGATATATAGAAGCATCAAATGTCTGCATTCTAGAATCGGAATGTGGCGGAATTCTAGAATGCACAGCACGACAGAATTCTAAAGTCTTAAAATGCCTGCTATCTGGAAGTTAAGGTGTCTGACATCCAGAATGTTACTAGGTCAGCATTCTACCGTTCTGAGAGATTCTGGGTACTAGAATCAATGGACGGCAGAGTTCTGGAATGTCAGGGTGTCAAAACGCTAGAATCCTTCCGTGTCTGAACTCGTGAGTCATTCAATGTCCACATTCCAGATCACAGGGTGTCTGAATTCCAGAAGCACCAAATGTCTGCATTCTAGAATCGGAATGTGGCGGAATTCTAGAATGCACAGCACGGCAGAATTCTGGAGTCCTAAAATGCCTGATATTCGGAAGTTAAGGAGTCTGACATTAAGAATGCTACCAAGTCAGAATTATACCATTCTGAAAGATTCTGGGATCTAGAATCAATGGACGGCTGAGTTCCAGAATGTCAGGGTGGCAAAACTCTAGAATCCTTGCGTGTCTGAACTCGAGAGTCATTCAATGTCCACATTCCAGAACTCTGGATGTCTGAATTATAGAAGCACCAAATGTCTGCATTCTAGAATCGGAATGTGGCGGAATTCTAGAATGCACAGCACGGCGGAATTCTAAAATCCTAAAATGCCTGCTATCCGGAAGTTAAGGTGTCTGACATCAAGAATGCTACCAAGTCAGAATTATACCATTCTGAAAGATTCTGGGATCTAGAATCAATGGACGGCTGAGTTCCAGAATGTCAGGGTGTCCAAACTCTAGAATCCTTGCGTGTCTGAACTCGAGAGTCATTCAATGTCCACATTCCAGAACTCTGGATGTCTGAATTACAGAAGCACCAAATGTCTGCATTCTAGAATCGGAATGTGGCGGAATTCTAGAATGCACAGCACGGCGGAATTCTAAAATCCTAAAATGTCTGCTATCCGGAAGTTAAGGTGTCTGACATCAAGAATGCTACCAAGTCAGAATTATACCATTCTGAAAGATTCTGGGATCTAGAATCAATGGACGGCTGAGTTCCAGAATGTCAGGGTGGCAAAATTCTAGAATCCTTGTGTGTCTGAACACGAGAGTCATTCAATATCGACATTCCAGGACTCTGGATGTCTGAAATATAGAAGCACCAAATGTCTGCATTCTAGAGTCGGAATGTGGTAGAATTCTAGAATGCACAGCACGACAGAATTCTAAAGTCCTAAAATGCCTGCTATTCGGAAGTTAAGGTGTCTGACATCCAGAATGTTACTAGGTCAGCATTCTACCGTTCTGAGAGATTCTGGGTTCTAGAATCAATGGACGGCAGAGTTCTGGAATGTCAGGGTGTCCAAACTCTAGAATCCTTCAGTGTTTGAACTCGTGAGTCATTCAATGTCCACATTCCGGATCACAGGGTGACTGAATTCCAGAAGCACCAAATGTCTGCATTCTAGAATCGGAATGTGGCGGACTTCTAGAATGCACAGCACGGCGGAATTCGAAAGACCTAAAATGCCTGCTAGCCGGAAGTTAAGGTGTCTGATGACCAGAATGTTACTAGGTCAGCATTCTACCGTTCTGAGAGATTCTGGGTTCTAGAATCAATGGACGGCAGAGTTCTGGAATGTCAGGGTGTCCAAACTCTAGAATCCTTCAGTGTTTGAACTCGAGAGTCATTCAATTTCCATATTCCGGGTCACAGGGTGACTGAATACCAGAAGCACCAAATGTCTGCATTCTAGAATCGGAATGTGGCGGAATTCTAGAATGCACAGCACGGCGGAATTCGAAAGTCCTAAAATGCCTGCTATCCGGAAGTTAAGGTGTATGACATCCAGAATGCTACCACGTCAGAGTTATACCATTCTCAAAGATTCTGGGATCTAGAATCAATGGACGGCTGAGTTCCAGAATGTCAGGGTGGCAAAACTCTAGAATCCTTGCGTGTCTGAACTCGAGAGTCATTCAATGTCCACATTCCAGAACTCTGGATGTCTGTATTATAGAAGAACCAAATGTCTGCATTCTAGAATCGGAATGTGGCGGAATTCTAGAATGCTCAGCACAGCGGAATTCTAAAGTCCTAAAATGCCTGCTCTCCGGAAGTTAAGGTGTCTGACATCCAGAATGTTACTAGGTCAGCATTCTACAGTTCTGAGAGATTCTGGGTTCTAGAATCAATTGATGGCAGAGATCTGGCATGTCAGGGTGTCCAAACTCTAGAAGCCTTGCGTGTCTGAACTCGAGAGTCATTCAATGTCCACATTCCGGATCACAGGGTGTCTGAATTCCAGAAGCACCAAATGTCTGCATTCTAGAATCGGAATGTGGTAGAATTCTAGAATGCACAACACGGCGGAATTCTAAAGTCCTAAAATGCCTGCTATTCGGAAGTTAAGGTGTCTGACATCCAGAATGCTACCACGTCCGAATTATACCATTCTGAAGATTCTGGGATCTAGAATCAATGGACGGCTGAGTTCCAGATTGTCAGGGTTTCCAAACTCTAGAATCCTTGCGTGTCTGAACTCGAGAGTCATTCAATATCCACATTCAGGGACTCTGGATGTCTGATATATAGAAGCATCAAATGTCTGCATTCTAGAATCGGAATGTGGCGGAATTCTAGAATGCACAGCACGACAGAATTCTAAAGTCTTAAAATGCCTGCTATCTGGAAGTTAAGGTGTCTGACATCCAGAATGTTACTAGGTCAGCATTCTACCGTTCTGAGAGATTCTGGGTACTAGAATCAATGGACGGCAGAGTTCTGGAATGTCAGGGTGTCAAAACGCTAGAATCCTTCCGTGTCTGAACTCGTGAGTCATTCAATGTCCACATTCCAGATCACAGGGTGTCTGAATTCCAGAAGCACCAAATGTCTGCATTCTAGAATCGGAATGTGGCGGAATTCTAGAATGCACAGCACGGCAGATTTCTGGAGTCCTAAAATGCCTGATATTCGGAAGTTAAGGAGTCTGACATTAAGAATGCTACCAAGTCAGAATTATACCATTCTGAAAGATTCTGGGATCTAGAATCAATGGACGGCTGAGTTCCAGAATGTCAGGGTGGCAAAACTCTAGAATCCTTGCGTGTCTGAACTCGAGAGTCATTCAATGTCCACATTCCAGAACTCTGGATGTCTGAATTATAGAAGCACCAAATGTCTGCATTCTAGAATCGGAATGTGGCGGAATTCTAGAATGCACAGCACGGCGGAATTCTAAAATCCTAAAATGCCTGCTATCCGGAAGTTAAGGTGTCTGACATCAAGAATGCTACCAAGTCAGAATTATACCATTCTGAAAGATTCTGGGATCTAGAATCAATGGACGGCTGAGTTCCAGAATGTCAGGGTGTCCAAACTCTAGAATCCTTGCGTGTCTGAACTCGAGAGTCATTCAATGTCCACATTCCAGAACTCTGGATGTCTGAATTACAGAAGCACCAAATGTCTGCATTCTAGAATCGGAATGTGGCGGAATTCTAGAATGCACAGCACGGCGGAATTCTAAAATCCTAAAATGCCTGCTATCCGGAAGTTAAGGTGTCTGACATCAAGAATGCTACCAAGTCAGAATTATACCATTCTGAAAGATTCTGGGATCTAGAATCAATGGACGGCTGAGTTCCAGAATGTCAGGGTGGCAAAATTCTAGAATCCTTGTGTGTCTGAACACGAGAGTCATTCAATATCGACATTCCAGGACTCTGGATGTCTGAAATATAGAAGCACCAAATGTCTGCATTCTAGAATCGGAATGTGGTAGAATTCTAGAATGCACAGCACGACAGAATTCTAAAGTCCTAAAATGCCTGCTATTCGGAAGTTAAGGTGTCTGACATCCAGAATGTTACTAGGTCAGCATTCAACCATTCAGAGAGATTCTGGGTTCTAGAATCAATGGACGGCAGAGTTCTGGAATGTCAGGGTGTCCAAACTCTAGAATCCTTCAGTGTTTGAACTCGTGAGTCATTCAATGTCCACATTCCGGATCACAGGGTGACTGAATTCCAGAAGTACCAAATGTCTGCATTCTAGAATCGGAATGTGGCGGACTTCTAGAATGCACAGCACGGCGGAATTCGAAAGACCTAAAAGGCCTGCTAGCCGGAAGTTAAGGTGTCTGATGACCAGAATGTTACTAGGTCAGCATTCTACCGTTCTGAGAGATTCTGGGTTCTAGAATCAATGGACGGCAGAGTTCTGGAATGTCAGGGTGTCCAAACTCTAGAATCCTTCAGTGTTTGAACTCGAGAGTCATTCAATTTCCATATTCCGGGTCACAGGGTGACTGAATACCAGAAGCACCAAATGTCTGCATTCTAGAATCGGAATGTGGTGGAATTCTAGAATGCACAGCACGGCGGAATTCGAAAGTCCTAAAATGCCTGCTATCCGGAAGTTAAGGTGTATGACATCCAGAATGCTACCACGTCAGAGTTATACCATTCTCAAAGATTCTGGGATCTAGAATCAATGGACGGCTGAGTTCCAGAATGTCAGGGTGGCAAAACTCTAGAATCCTTGCGTGTCTGAACTCGAGAGTCATTCAATGTCCACATTCCAGAACTCTGGATGTCTGTATTATAGAAGAACCAAATGTCTGCATTCTAGAATCGGAATGTGGCGGAATTCTATAATGCTCAGCACAGCGGAATTCTAAAGTCCTAAAATGCCTGCTCTCCGGAAGTTAAGGTGTCTGACATCCAGAATGTTACTAGGTCAGCATTCTACAGTTCTGAGAGATTCTGGGTTCTAGAATCAATTGATGGCAGAGATCTGGCATGTCAGGGTGTCCAAACTCTAGAAGCCTTGCATGTCTGAACTCGAGAGTCATTCAATGTCCACATTCCGGATCACAGGGTGTCTGAATTCCAGAAGCACCAAATGTCTGCATTCTAGAATCGGAATGTGGTAGAATTCTAGAATGCACAACACGGCGGAATTCTAAAGTCCTAAAATGCCTGCTATCCGGAAGTTAAGGTGTCTGACATCCAGAATGCTACCATGTCAGAATTATACCATTCTGAAAGATTCTGGGATCTAGAAGCAATGGACGGCTGAGTTCCAGAGTGTCAGGGTTTCCAAAGTCTATAATCCTTGCATGTCTGAACTCGAGAGTCATTCAATATCCTCATTCCAGGACTCTGGATGTCTGAAATATAGAAGCACCAAATGTCTGCATTCTAGAATCGGAATGTGGTAGAATTCTAGAATGCACAGCACGACAGAATTCTAAAGTCCTAAAATGCCTGCTATTCGGAAGTTAAGGTGTCTGACATCCAGAATGTTACTAGGTCATCATTCTACCGTTCTGTGAGATTCTGGGTTCTAGAATAAATGGACGGCAGAGTTCTGGAATGTCAGGGTGTCCAAACTCTAGAATCCTTCCGTGTCTGAACTCGTGAGTCATTCAATGTCCACATTGCGGATCACAGGGTGTCTGAATTCCAGAAGCACCAAATGTCTGCATTGTAGAATCGGAATGTGGCGGAATTCTAGAATGCACAGCACGGCGGAATTCGAAAGTCCTAAAATGCACGCTATCGGGAAGTTAAGGTGTCTGACATCCAGAATGCTACCACGTCAGAATTATACCATTCTGAAAGATTCTGGGATCTAGAATCAATGGAAGGCTGAGTTCCAGAATGTCAGGGTGTCAAAACTATAGAATCCATGCGTGTCTGAACTCGAGAGTCATTCAATGTCCACATTCCAGAACTCTGGATGTCTGAATTATAGAAGCACCAAATGTCTGCATTCTAGAATCGGAATGTGGCGGAATTCTAGAATGCACAGCAAGGCGGAATTCTAAAATCCTAAAATGCCTGCTATCCGGAAGTTAAGGTGTCTGACATCAAGAATGCTACCAAGTCAGAATTATACCATTCTGAAAGATTCTGGGATCTAGAATCAATGGACGGCTGAGTTCCAGAATGTCAGGGTGGCAAAATTCTAGAATCCTTGCGTGTCTGAACTCGAGAATCAGTCAATGTCCACATTCCAGAACTCTGGATGTCTGAATTATAGAAGCACCAAATGTCTGCATTCTAGAATCGGAATGTGGCGGAATTCTAGAATGCACAGCACGGCGGAATTCTAAAGTCCTAAAATGCCTGCTATCCGGAAGTTAAGGTGTCTGACATCAAGAATGCTACCAAGTCAGAATTATACCATTCTGAAAGATTCTGGGATCTAGAATCAATGGACGGCTGAGTTCCAGAATGTCAGGGTTGGAAAACTCTAGAATCCTTGCGTGTCTGAACTCGAGAGTCATTCAATGTCCACATTCCAGAACTCTGGATGTCAGACTTATAGAAGCACCAAATGTCTGCATTCTAGAAACGGAATGTGGTAGAATTCTAGAATGCACAGCATAGCGGAATTCTAAAGTCCTAAAATGCCTGCTATCCGGAAGTTAAGGTGTCTGACATCAAGAATGCTACCACGTCAGAATTATACCATTCTGAAAGATTCTGGGATCTAGAATCAATGGACGGCTGAGTTCCATAATGTCAGGGTGGCAAAACTCTAGAATCCTTGCGTGTCTGAACTCGAGAGTCATTCAATGTCCACATTCCAGAACTCTGGATGTCTGAATTATAGAAGCACCAAATGTCTGCATTCTAGAATCGGAATGTGGCGGAATCCTAGAATGCACAGCACGGCGGAATTTTAATGTCCTAAAATGCCTGCTATACGGAAGTCAAGGTGTCTGACATCCAGAATGTTGCTAAGTCAGCATTCTACCGTTCTCAGAGATTCTGGGTTCTAGAATCAATGGTTGGCAGAGTTCTGGAATCTCAGAGTTTTCAAACTCAAGAATACTTGCGTGTCTGAACTCGAGAGTCATTCAATATCCACATTCCGCATCACAGGGTGTCTGAATTCCAGAAGCACCAAATGTCTGCATTCTAGAATCGGAATGTGGCGGAATTCTAGAATGCACAGCACGGGAGAATTCTGAAATCCTACAATGCCTGATATTCGGAAGGTAAGGAGTCTGACATACAGAATGTTACTAGGTCAGCATTCTACCGTTCTGAGAGATTCTGGGTTCCAGAATCAATGGACGGCAGAGTTCTGGAATGTCAGGGTTTCCAATTATAATCCTTACGTGTCTGAAATCGTGAGTCATTCAATGTCCACATTCCGGATCACAGGGTGTCTGAATTCCAGAAACACCAAATGTCTGCATTCTACAATCGGAATGTGGCGGAATTCTAGAATGCACTGCACGGCCGAATTCTAAAGTCCTAAAATGCCTGCTATCCGGAAGTTAAGGTGTCTGACATCCAGAAGGCTACCAAGTCAGAATTATACCATTCTGAAAGATTCTGGGATCTAGAATCAATGGACGGGTGAGTTCCAGAATGTCAGGGTGGCAAAACTCTAGAATCCTTGCGTGTCTGAACTCGAGAGTCATTCAATGTCCACATTCAGGAACTCTTGATGTCTGAATTATAGAAGCACCAAATGTCTGCATTCTAGAATCGGAATGTGGCGGAATTCTAGAATGCACAGCACGGCGGAATTCTAAAGTCCTAAAATGCCTACTAGCCGAAAGTTAAGGTGTCTGATGACCAGAATGTTACTAGGTCAGCATTCTAACGTTCTGAGAGATTCTAGGTTCTAGAATCAATGGACGGCAGAGTTCTGGAATGTCAGGGTGTCCAAACTCTAGAATCCTTGAGAGTTTGAACTCGAGAGTCATTCAATTTCCATATTCCTGGTCAGAGGGTGACTGAATTCCAGAAGCACCAAATGTCTGCATTCTAGAATTGGAATGTGGCGGAATTCTAGAATGCACAGCACGGCGGAATTCTAAAGTCCTAAAATGCCTGCTATTCGGAAGTTAAGTTGTCTGACATCAAGAATGTTACTAGGTCAGCATTCTACCGTTCTCAGAGATTCTGGGTTCTAGAATCAATGGACGGCAGAAATCTGGCATGTCAGGGTATCCAAACTCTAGAATCCTTGCGTGTCTGAACTCGAGAGTCATTCAATGTCCACATTCTGGATCACAGGGTGTCTGAATTCCAGAAGCAACAAATGTCTGCATTCTAGAATCGGAATGTGGTAGAATTCTAGAATGCACAACACGGCGGAATTCTAAAGTCCTAAAATGCCTGCTATACGGAAGTTAAGGTGTCTGACACCCAGAATGCTACCACATCAGAATTATACAATGCTGAAACATTCTGGGATCTAGAATCAATGGACGGGTGAGTTCCAGAATGTCAGGGTGGCAAAACTCTAGAATCCTGGCGTGTCTGAACTCGAGAGTCATTCAATGTCCACATTCCAGAACTGTGGATGTCTGAATTATAGAAGCACCAAATGTCTGCATTCTAGAATCGGAATGTGGCGGAATTCTAGAATGCACAGCACGGCGGAATTCGAAAGTCCTAAAATGCCTGCTATACGGAAATTAAGGTGTCTGACATCCAGAATGCTACCACGTCAGAATTATACCATTCTGAAAGATTCTGGGATCTAGAATCAATGGACGGCTGCGTTCCAGAATGCAAGGGTGTCCAAACTCTAGAATCCTTGCGTGTCTGAACTCGAGAGTCATTCAAAGTCCACATTCCAGAACTCTGGATGTCTGAATTATAGAAGCACCAAATGTCTGCATTCTAGAATCGGAATGTGGCGGAATTCTAGAATGCACAGCACGGCGGAATTCTAAAGTCCTAAAATGCCTGCTATCCGGAAGTTAAGGTGTCTGACATCAAGAATGCTACCAAGTCAGAATTATACCATTCTGAAAGATTCTGGGATCTAGAATCAATGGACGGCTGAGTTCCAGAATGTCAGGGTTGGAAAACTCTAGAATCCTTGCGTGTCTGAACTCGAGAGTCATTCAATGTCCACATTCCAGAACTCTGGATGTCAGACTTATAGAAGCACCAAATGTCTGCATTCTAGAAACGGAATGTGGTAGAATTCTAGAATGCACAGCATAGCGGAATTCTAAAGTCCTAAAATGCCTGCTATCCGGAAGTTAAGGTGTCTGACATCAAGAATGCTACCACGTCAGAATTATACCATTCTGAAAGATTCTGGGATCTAGAATCAATGGACGGCTGAGTTCCAGAATGTCAGGGTTGGAAAACTCTAGAATCCTTGCGTGTCTGAACTCGAGAGTCATTCAATGTCCACATTCCAGAACTCTGGGTGTCTGAAATATAGAAGCACCAAATGTCTGCATTCTAGAATCAGAATGTGGCGGAATCCTAGAATGCACAGCACGGCGGAATTTTAATGTCCTAAAATGCCTGCTATACGAAAGTCAAGGTGTCTGACATCCAGAATGTTGCTAAGTCAGCATTCTACCGGTCTGAGAGATTCTGGGTTCTAGAATCAATGGTTGGCAGAGTTCTGGAATGTCAGAGTTTTCAAACTCAAGAATACTTGCGTGTCTGAACTCGAGAGTCATTCAATGTCCACATTCCGCATCACAGGGTGTCTGAATTCCAGAAGCACCAAATGTCTGCATTCTAGAATCGGAATGTGGCGGAATTCTAGAATGCACAGCACGGCAGAATTCTGAAATCCTAAAATGCCTGATATTCGGAAGTTAAGGAGTCTGACATACAGAATGTTACTAGGTCAGCATTCTACCGTTCTGAGAGATTCTGGGTTCCAGAATCAATGGACGGCAGAGTTCTGGAATGTCAGGGTGTCCAAACTCTAGAATCCTTGAGAGTTTGAACTCGAGAGTCATTCAATTTCCATATTCCTGGTCAGAGGGTGACTGAATTCCAGAAGCACCAAATGTCTGCATTCTAGAATTGGAATGTGGCGGAATTCTAGAATGCACAGCACGGCGGAATTCTAAAGTCCTAAAATGCCTGCTATCCGGAAGTTAAGGTGTCTGACATCCAGAATGCTACCACGTCAGAATTATCCCATTCTGAAAGATTCTGGGATCTAGAATCAATGGATGCCTGAGTTCCAGAATGTCAGGGTGGCAAAACTCTAGAATCCTTGCGTGTCTGAACTCGAGAGTCATTCAATGTCCACATTCCAGAACTCTGGATGTCTGAATTATAGAAGCACCAAATGTCTGTATTCTAGAATCGGAATGTGGCGGAATTCTAGAATGCACAGCACGGCGGAATTCTAAAGTCCTAAAATGCCTGCTATTCGGAAGTTAAGGTGTCTGACATCAAGAATGTTACTAGGTCCGCATTCTACCGTTCTGAGAGATTCTGGGTTCTAGAATCAATGGACGGCAGAGATCTGGCATGTCAGGGTATCCAAACACTAGAATCCTTGCGTGTCTGAACTCGAGAGTCATTCAATGTCCACATTCTGGATCACAGGGTGTCTGAATTCCAGAAGCAACAAATGTCTGCATTCTAGAATCGGAATGTGGTAGAATTCTAGAATGCACAACACGGCGGAATTCTAAAGTCCTAAAATGCCTGCTATACGGAAGTTAAGGTGTCTGACACCCAGAATGCTACCACATCAGAATTATACAATGCTGAAACATTCTGGGATCTAGAATCAATGGACGAGTGAGTTCCAGAATGTCAGGGTGGCAAATCTCTAGAATCCTGGCGTGTCTGAACTCGAGAGTCATTCAATGTCCACATTCCAGAACTGTGGATGTCTGAATTATAGAAGCACCAAATGTCTGCATTCTAGAATCGAAATGTGGCGGAATTCTAGAATGCACAGCACAGCGGAATTCGAAAGTCCTAAAATGCCTGCTATACGGAAATTAAGGTGTCTGACATCCAGAATGCTACCACGTCAGAATTATACCATTCTGAAAGATTCTGGGATCTAGAATCAATGGACGGCTGCGTTCCAGAATGCAAGGGTGTCCAAACTCTAGAATCCTTGCGTGTCTGAACTCGAGAGTCATTCAATGTCCACATTCCAGAACTCTGGATGTCTGAATTATAGAAGCACCAAATGTCTGCATTCTAGAATCGGAATGTGGCGGAATTCTAGAATGTACAGCACGGCGGAATTCTAAAGTCCTAAAATGCCTGCTATACGGAAGTCAAGGTGTCTGACATCCAGAATGTTACTAAGTCAGCATTCTACCGTTCTGAGAGATTCTGGGTTCTAGAATCAATGGATGGCAGAGTTCTGGAATGTCAGGGTGTTCAAACTCAAGAATACTTGCGTGTCTGAACTCGAGAGTCATTCAATGTCCACATTCCGCATCACAGGGTGTCTGAATTCCAGAAGCACCAAATGTCTGCATTCTAGAATCGGAATGTGGCGGAATTCTTGAATGCACAGCACGGCGGAATTCGAAAGTCCTAAAATGCCTGCTATCGGGAAGTTAAGGTGTCTAACATCCAGAATGCTACCACGTCAGAATTATACCATTCTGAAAGATTCTGGGATCTAGAATCAATGGACGGCTGAGTTCCAGAAGGCAAGGTTGGCAAAACTCTAGAATCCTTGCGTGTCTGAACTCGAGAGTCATTCAATATCCACATTCCAGAACTCTGGATGTCTGAAATATAGAAGCACCAAATGTCTGCATTCTAGAATCGCAATGTGGCGGAATTCTAGAATGCACAGCAGGGCAGAATTCTGAAGTCCTAAAATGCCTGATATTGGGAAGTTAAGGAGTCTGACATCCAGAATGTTACTAGGTCAGCATTCTACCGTTCTGAGAGATGCTCGGTTCCAGAATCAATGGACGGCAGAGTTCTGGAATGTCAGGGTGTCCAAACTCTAGAATCCTTCCGTGTCTGAACTCATGAGTCATTCAATGTCCACATTCCGTATCACAGGGTGTCTGAAATCCAGAAGCACCAAATGTCTGCATTCTAGAATCGGAATGTGGCGGAATTCTAGAATGCACAGCACGGCGGAATTCTAAAATCTTAAAATTCCAGCTATCCGGAAGTTAAGGTGTCTGACATCAAGAATGCTACCAAGTCAGAATTATAACATTCTGAAAGATTCTGGGATCTAGAATCAATGGATGGCTGAGTTCCAGAATGTCAGGGTGGCAAAATTCTCGAATCCTGTGTGTCTGAACTCGAGAGTCATTCAATGTCCACATTCCGGAACTCTGGATGTCTGAATTATAGAAGCACCAAATGTCTGCATTCTAGAATCGGAATGTGGCGGAATTCTAGAATGCACAGCACGGCAGAAGTATAAAGTCCTAAAATGCCTACTAGCCGAAAGTTAAGGTTTCTGATGACCAGTATGTTACTAGGTCAGCATTCTACCGTTCTGAGAGATTCTGGGTTCTAGAACCAATGGACGGCAGAGATCTGGAATGTCAGGGTATCCAAACACTAGAATCCTTGCGTGTCTGGACTCGAGAGTCATTCAATGTCCACATTCCGGATCACAGGGTGTCTGAATTCCAGAAGCACCAAATGTCTGCATTCTAGAATCGGAATGTGGTAGAATTCTAGAATGCACAACACGGCGGAATTCGAAAGTCCTAAAATGCCTGCTATCCGGAAGTTAAGGTGTGTGACACCCAGAATGCTACCACATCAGAATTATACCATTCTGATACATTCTGGGATCTAGAATCCATGGACGGGTGAGTTCCAGAATGTCAGGGTGGCAAAACTCTAGAATCCTGGCGTGTCTGAACTCGAGAGTCATTCAATGTCCACATTCCAGAACTCTGGATGTCTGAATTATAGAAGAACCAAATGTCTGCATTCTAGAATCGGAATGTGGCGGAATTCTAGAATGCACAGCACGGCGGAATTCTAAAGTCCTAAAATGCCTGCTATCCGGAAGTTAAGGTGTCTGACATCCAGAATGCTACCACGTCAGAATTATACCATTCTGAAACATTCTGGGATCTAGAATCAATGGACGGCTGAATTCCAGAATGTCAGGGGGCAAAACTCTGTAAACTTTGCGTGTCTGAACTCGAGAGTCATTCAATGTCCACATTCCAGAACTCTGGATGTCTGAATTATAGAAGCACCAAATGTCTGCATTCTAGAATCGGAATGTGGTGGAATTCTAGAATGCACAGCACGGCGGAATTCTAAAGTCCTAAAATGCCTGCTATCCGGAAGTTAAGGTGTCTGACATCAAGAATGCTACCAAGTCAGAATTATAACATTCTGAAAGATTCTGGGATCTAGAATCAATGGATGGCAGAGTTCTGGAATGTCAGGGTGTTCAAACTCAAGAATACTTGCGTGTCTGAAATCGAGAGTCATTCAATGTCCACATTCAAGAACTCTGGATGTCTGAATTATAGAAGCACCAAATGTCTGCATTCTAGAATCGGAATGTGGCGGAATTCTAGAATGCACAGCACGGCAGAATTCTAAAGTCCTAAAATGCCTGCTATCCGGAAGTTAAGGTGTCTGACATCAAGAATGCTACCAAGTCAGAATTATACCATTCTGAAAGATTCTGGGATCTAGAATCAATGGACGGCTGAGTTACAGAATGTCGGGGTTGGAAAACTCTAGAATCCTTGCGTGTCTGAACTCGAGAGTCATTCAATGTCCACATTCCAGAACTCTGGATGTCAGACTTATAGAAGCACCAAATGTCTGCATTCTAGAATCGGAATGTGGTAGAATTCTAGAATGCACAGCACGGCGGAATTCTATAGTCCTAAAATGCCTGCTATCCGGAAGTTAAGGTGTCTGACATCAAGAATGCTACCAAGTCAGAATTATAACATTCTGAAAGATTCTGGGATCTAGAATCAATGGACGGCTGAGTTCCATAATGTCAGGGTGGCAAAACTCTAGATTCCTTGCGTGTCTGAACTCGAGAGTCATTCAATGTCCACATTCCAGAACTCTGGATGTCTGAATTATAGAAACACCAAATGTCTGCATTCTAGAATCGGAATGTGGCGGAATTCTAGAATGCACAACACGGCGGAATTCTAAAGTCCTAAAATGCCTACTAGCCGAAAGTTAAGGTGTCTGATGACCAGTATGTTACTAGGTCAGCATTCTACCGTTCTGAGAGATTCTGGGTTCTAGAATCAATGGATGGCAGAGATCTGGGATGTCAGGGTGTCCAAACTCTAGAATCCTTGCGTGTCTGAACTCGAGAGTCATTCAATGTCCACATTCCGGATCACAGGGTGTCTGAATTCCAGAAGCACCAAATGTCTGCATTCTAGAATCGGAATGTGGTAGAATACTAGAATGCACAGCACGGCGGAATTCTAAAGTCATAAAATGCCTTCTATCCGGAAGTTAAGGTGTCTGACATCCAGAATGGTACCACATCAGAATTATACCATTCTGAAACATTCTGGGATCTAGAATCAATGGACGGCTGAGTTCCAGAATGTCAGGGTGGCAAAACTCTAGAATCCTGGCGTGTCTGAACTCGAGAGTCATTCAATGTCCACATTCCAGAACTCTGGATGTCTGAAATATAGAAGCACCAAATGTCTGCATTCTAGAATCGGAATGTGGCGGAATTCTAGAATGCACGGCGCGGCGGAATTCTAAAGTCTTAAATGCCTGCTATCCGGAAGTTAAGGTGTCTGACATCCAGAATGCTACCACGTCAGAATTATACCATTCTGAAAGATTCTGGGATCTAGAATCAATGGACGGCTGAGTTCCAGAATGCAATTGTGGCAAAACTCTAGAATCCTTGCGTGTCTGAACTCGAGAGTCATTCAATATCCACATTCCAGGACTCTGGGTGTCTGAAATATAGAAGCACCAAATGTCTGCATTCTAGAATCAGAATGTGGCGGAATTCTAGAATGCACAACACGGCGGAATTTTAAAGTCCTAAAATGCCTGCTATATGGAAGTCAAGGTGTCTGACATCCAGAATGTTGCTAAGTCAGCATTCTACCGGTCTGAGAGATTCTGGGTTCTAGAATCAATGGTTGGCAGAGTTCTGGAATGTCAGAGTGTTCAAACTCAAGAATACTTGCGTGTCTGAACTCGAGAGTCATTCAATGTCCACATTCCGCATCACAGGGTATCTGAATTCCAGAAGCACCAAATGTCTGCATTCTAGAATCGGAATGTGGCGGAATTCTAGAATGCACAGCACGGCGGAATTCGAAAGTCCTAAATTGCCTGCTATCCGGAATTTAAGGTGTCTGACATCCAGAATGCTACCAAGTCAGAATTATACCATCCTGAAAGATTCTGGGATCTAGAATCAATGGACGGGTGAGTTCCAGAATGTCAGGGTGGCAAAACTCTAGAATCCTTGCGTGTCTGAACTCGAGAGTCATTCAATGTCCACATTCCAGAACTCTGGATGTCTGAATTATAGAAGCACCAAATGTCTGCATTCTAGAATCGGAATGTGGCGGAATTCTAGAATGCACAGCACGGCGGAATTCGAAAGTCCTAAAATGCCTGCTATCGGGAAATTAAGGTGTCTAACATCCAGAATGCTACCACGTCAGAATTATACCATTCTGAAAGATTCTGGGATCTAGAATCAATGGACGGCTGAGTTCCAGAATGCAAGGTTGGCAAAACTCTAGAATCCTTGCGTGTCTGAACTCGAGAGTCATTCAATATCCACATTCCAGAATACTGGATGTCTGAAATATAGAAGCACCAAATGTCTGCATTCTAGAATCGCAATGTGGCGGAATTCTAGAATGCACAGCACGACAGAATTCTGAAGACCTAAAATGCCTGATATTCGGAAGTTAAGGAGTCTGACATCCAGAATGTTACTAGGTCAGCATTCTACCGTTCTGAGAGATGCTGGGTTCCAGAATCAATGGACGGCAGAGTTCTGGAATGTCAGGGTGTCCAAACTCTAGAATCCTTCCGTGTCTGAACTCGTGAGTCATTCAATGTCCACATTCCGGATCACAGGGTGTCTGAATTCCAGAAGCACCAAATGTCTGCATTCTAGAATCAGAATGTGGCGGAATTCTAGAATGCACAGCACGGCGGAATTCTAAAGTCCTAAAATGCCTGCTATCCGGAAGTTAATGTGTCTGACATTAAGAATGCTACCAAGTCAGAATTATACCATACTGAAAGATTCTGGGATCTAGAATCAATGGACGGCTGAGTTCCAGAATGTCAGGTTGGCAAAATTCTAGAATCCTTGTGTGTCTGAACTCGAGAGTCATTCAATGTCCACATTCCAGAACTCTGGATATCTGAATTATAGAAGCACCAAATGTCTGCATTCTAGAATCGGAATGTGGCGGAATTCTAGAATGCACAGCACGGCGGAATTCTAAAGTCCTAAAATGCCTGCTATCCGGAAGTTAAGGTGTCTGACATCAAGAATGCTACCAAGTCAGAATTATAACATTCTGAAAGATTCTGGGATATAGAATCAATGGACGGCTGAGTTACAGAATGTAAGGGTTGCAAATCTCTAGAATCCTTGCATGTCTGAACTCGAGAGTCATTCAATGTCCACATTCCGGAACTCTGGATGTCTGAATTATAGAAGCACCAAATGTCTGCATTCTATAATCGGAATGTGGCGGAATTCTAGAATGCACAGCACGGCGGAAGTATAAAGTCCTAAAATGCCTACTAGCCGAAAGTTAAGGTGTCTGATGACCAGTATGTTACTAGGTCAGCATTCTACCTTTCTGAGAGATTCTGGGTTCTAGAATCAATGGACGGCAGAGATCTGGAATGTCAGGGTGTCCAAACTCTAGAATCCTTGCGTGTCCGGACTCGAGAGTCATTCAATGACCACATTCCGGATCACAGGGTGTCTGAATTCCAGAAGCACCAAATGTCTGCATTCTAGAATCGGAATGTGGTAGAATTCTAGAATGCACAACACGGCGGAATTCCAAAGTCCTAAAATGCCTGCTATCCGGAAGTTAAGGTGTGTGACACCCAGAATGCTACCACATCAGAATTATACCATTCTGAAACATTCTGGGATCTAGAATCAATGGACGGGTGAGTTCCAGAATGTCAGGGTGGCAAAACTCTAGAATCCTGGCATGTCTGAACTCGAGAGTCATTCAATGTCCACATTCCCGAACTCTGGATGTCTGAATTATAGAAGCACCAAATGTCTGCATTCTAGAATCGGAATGTGGCGGAATTCTAGAATGCACAGCACTACAGAATTCTAAAGTCCTAAAATGCCTGCTATCCGGAAGTTAAGGTGTCTGACATCAAGAATGCTACCACGTCAGAATTATACCATTCTGAAACATTCTGGGATCTAGAATCAATGGACGGCTGAGTTCCAGATTGTCAGGGGGCAAAACTCTAGAAACTTTGCGTGTCTGAACTCGAGAGTCTTTCAATGTCCACATTCCAGAACTCTGGATGTCTGAATTATAGAAGCACCAAATGTCTGCATTCTAGAATCGGAATGTGGCGGAATTCTAGAATGCACAGAACGGCGGAATTCTAAAGTCCTAAAAGGCCTGCTATCCGGAAGTTAAGGTGTCTGACATCAAGAATGCTACCAAGTCAGAATTATAACATTCTGAAAGATTATGGGATCTAGAATCAATGGACGGCTGAGTTCCAGAATGTCAGGGTGGCAAAACTCTAGAATCCTGGCGTGTCTGAACTCGAGTGTCATTCAATGTCCACATTCCAGAACTCTGGATGTCTGAAATATAGAAGCATCAAATGTCTGCATTCTAGAATCGGAATGTGGCGGAATTCTAGAATGCACAGCACGGCGGAATTCGAAAGTCCAAAAAGGCCTGCTATCCGGAAGTTAAGGTGTCTGACATCTAGAATGCTACCACGTCAGAATTATACCATTCTGAAAGATTCTGGGATCTAGAATCAATGGACGGCTGAGTTCCAGAATGTCAGGGTTTCCAAACACTAGAATCCTTGCATGTCTGAACATGAGAGTCATTCAATATCCACATTCCAGGACTCTGGATGTCTGAAATATAGAAGCACCAAATGTCTGCATTCTAGAATCGGAATGTGGTAGAATTCTAGAATGCGCAGCATGACAGAATTCTAAAGTCCTAAAATGCCTGCTATTCGGAAGTTAAGGTGTCTGACATCCAGAATGTTACTAGGTCAGCATTCTACCGTTCTGAGAGATTCTGGGTTCTAGAATCAATGGACGGCAGAGTTCTGGAATGTCAGGGTGTCCAAACTCTAGAATCCTACCGTGTCTGAACTCGTGAGTCATTCAATGTCCACATTCCGGATCACAGGGTGTCTGAATTCCAGAAGCACAATATGTCTGCATTGTGGCATCGGAATGTGGCAGAATTCTAGAATGCACAGCACGGCGGAATTCGAAAGTCCTAAAATGCCTGCTATCGGGAAGTTAAGGTGTCTGACATCCAGAATGCTACCACGTCAGAATTATACAATTCTGAAAGATTCTGGGATCTAGAATCAATGGAAGGCTGAGTTCCAGAATGTCAGGGTGTCAAAACTCTAGAATCCATGCGTGTCTGAACTCGAGAGTCATTCAATGACCACATTCCAGAACTCTGGATGTCTGAATTATAGAAGCAGCAAATGTCTGCATTCTAGAATCGGAATGTGGCGGAATTCTAGAATGCACAGCAAGGCGGAATTCTAAAATCCTAAAATGCCTGCTATCCGGAAGTTAAGGTGTCTGACATCAAGAATGCTACCAAGTCAGAATTATACCATTCTGAAAGATTCTGGGATCTAGAATCAATGGACGGCTGAGTTCCAGAATGTCAGGATGGCAAAACTCTAGAATCCTTGCGTGTCTGAACTCAAGAGTCATTCAATGTCCACATTCCAGAACTCTGGATGTCTGAATTATAGAAGCACCAAATATCTGCATTCTAGAATCGGAATGTGGCGGAATTCTAGAATGCACAGCACGGCGGAATTCTAAAGTCCTAAAATGCCTGCTATCCGGAAGTTAAGGTGTCTGACATCAAGAATGCTACCAAGTCAGAATTATACCATTCTGAAAGATTCTGGGATCTAGAATCAATGGAGGCCTGAGTTCCAGAATGTCAGGGTGGGAAAACTCTAGAATCCTTGCGTGTCTGAACTCGAGAGTCATTCAATGTCCACATTCCAGAACTCTGGATGTCTGAATTATAGAAGCACCAAATGTCTGCATTCTAGAATCGGAATGTGGTAGAATTCTAGAATGCACAGCACGGCGGAATTCTAAAGTCCTAAAATGCCTGCTATCCGGAAGTTAAGGTGTCTGACATCAAGAATGCTACCAAGTCAGAATTATAACATTCTGAAAGATTCTGGTATCTAGAATCAATGGACGGCTGAGTTCCAGAATGTCAGGGTGGCAAAACTCTAGATTCCTTGCGTGTCTGAACTCGAGAGTCATTCAATGTCCACATTCCGGATGACAGGGTGTCTGAATTCCAGAAAAACCAAATGTCTGCATTCTAGAATCGGAATGTGGTAGAATTCTAGAATGCACAGCACGGCGGAATTCTAAAGTCATAAAATGCCTGCTATTCGGAAGTTAAGGTGTCTGACATCCAGAATGGTACCACATCAGAATTATACCATTCTGAAACATTCTGGGATCTAGAATCAATGGACGGCTGAGTTCCAGAATGTCAGGGTGGCAAAACTCTAGAATCCTGGCGTGTCTGAACTCGAGAGTCATTCAATGTCCACATTCCAGAACTCTGGATGTCTGAAATATAGAAGCACCAAATGTCTGCATTCTAGAATTGGAATGTGGCGGAATTCTAGAATGCACGGCACGGCGGAATTCTAAAGTCCTAAAATGCCTGCTATCCGGAAGTTAATGTGTCTGACATCCAGAATGGTACGACGTCAGAATTATACCATTCTGAAAGATTCTGGGATCTAGTATCAATGGACGGCTGAGTTCCAGAATGCAATGGTGGCAAAACTCTAGAATCCTTGCGTGTCTGAACTCGAGAGTCATTCAATGTCCACATTCCAGAACTCTGGGTTTCTGAAATATAGAAGCACCAAATGTCTGCATTCTAGAATCGGAATGTGGCGGAATTCTTGAATGCACAGCACGGCGGAATTCGAAAGTCCTACAATGCCTGCTATCGGGAAGTTAAGGTGTCTGACATCCAGAATGCTACCACGTCAGAATTATACCATTCTGAAAGATTCTGGGATCTAGAATCAATGGACGGCTGAGTTCCAGAACGCAAGGGTGTCAAAACTCTAGAATCCTTGCGTGTCTGAACTCGAGAGTCATTCAATGTCCACATTCCAGAACTCTGGATGTCTGAAATATAGAAGCACCAAAGGTCTGCATTCTAGAATCGGAATGTGGCGGAATTCTAGAATGCACAGCACGGAAGAATTCTGAAGTCCTAAAATGCCTGATATTCGGAAGTTAAGGAGTCTGACATCCAGAATGTTACTAGGTCAGCATTCTAACGTTCTGAGAGATTCTGGGTTCCAGAATCAATGGACGGCAGAGTTCTGGAATGTCAGGGTGTCCAATCTCTAGAATCCTTACGTGTCTGAACTAGTGAGTCATTCAATGTCCACATTCCGGATCACAGGTTGTCTGAATTCCAGAAGCACCAAATGTCTGCATTCTACAATGGGAATGTGGCGGAATTCTAGAATGCACTGCACGGCGGAATTCTAAAGTCCTAAAATGCCTGCTATCCGGAAGTTAAGGTGTCTGACATCCAGAATGCTACCAAGTCAGAATTATACCATTCTGAAAGATTCTGGGATCTAGAATCAATGGACGGGTGAGTTCCAGAATGTCAGGGTGGCAAAACTCTAGAATCCTTGCGTGTCTGAACTCGAGAGTCATTCAATGTCCACATTCCAGAACTCTGGATGTCTGAATTATAGAAGCACCAAATGTCTGCATTCTAGAATCGGAATGTGGCGGAATTCTAGAATGCACAGCACGGCGGAATTCTAAAGCTCTAAAATGCCTACTAGCCGAAAGTTAAGGTGTCTGATGGCCAGAATGTTACTAGGTCAGCATTCTAACGTTCTGAGAGATTCTAGGTTCTAGAATCAATGGACGGCCGAGTTCTGTAATGTCAGGGTGTCCAAACTCTAGAATCCTTGAGAGTTTGAACTCGAGAGTCATTCAATTTCCATATTCCGGGTCACAGGGTGACTGAATTCCAGAAGCACCAAATGTCTGCATTCTAGAATTGGAATGTGGCGGAATTCTAGAATGCACAGCACGGCGGAATTCTAAAGTCCTAAAATGCCTGCTATCCGGAAGTTAAGGTGTCTGACATCCGGAATGCTACCACGTCAGAATTATACCATTCTGAAAGATTCTGGGATCTAGAATCAATGGACGGGTCAGTTCCAGAATGTCAGGGTGGGAAAACTCTAGAATCCTTGCGTGTCTGAACTCGAGAGTCATTCAATGTCCACATTCCAGAACTCTGGATGTCTGAATTATAGAAGCACCAAATGTCTGCATTCTAGAATCAGAATGTGGCGGAATTCTAGAATGCACAACACGGCGGAATTCTAAAGTCCTAAAATGCCTACTAGCCGAAAGTTAAGGTGTCTGATGACCAGTACGTTACTAGGTCAGCATTCTACCGTTCTGAGAGATTCTGGGTTCTAGAATCAATGGATGGCAGAGATCTGGAATGTCAGGGTGTACAAACTCTAGAATCCTTGCGTGTCTGAACTGGAGAGTCATTCAATGTCCACATTCCGGATCACAGGGTGTCTGAAATCCATAAGCACCAAATGTCTGCATTCTAGAATCGGAATGTGGTAGAATTCTAGAATGCACAGCACGGCGGCATTCTAAAGTCATAAAATGCCTGCTATCCGGAAGTTAAGGTGTCTGACATCAAGAATGCTACCACATCAGAATTATACCATTCTGAAACATTCTGGGATCTAGAATCAATGGACGGGTGAGTTCCAGAATGTCAGGGTGGCAAAACTCTAGAATCCTGGCGTGTCTGAACTCGAGAGTCATTCAATGTCCACATTCCAGAACTCTGGATGTCTGAATTCCAGAAGCATTAAATGTCTGCATTCTAGAATCGGAATGTGGCGGAATTCTAGAATGCACGGCACGGTGGAATTCTAAAGTCCTAAAATGCCTGCTATCCGGAAGTTAAGGTGTCTGACATCCAGAATGGTACCACGTCAGAATTATACCATTCTGAAAGATTCTGGGATCTAGAATCAATGGACGGCTGAGTTCCAGAATGCAATGGTGGCAAAACTCCAGAATCCTTGCGTGTCTGAACTCGAGAGTCATTCAATGTCCACATTCCAGAACTCTGGGTGTCTGAAATATAGAAGCACCAAATGTCTGCATTCTAGAATCGGAATGTGGCGGAATTCTAGAATGCACAACACGGCGGAATTCTAAAGTCCTAAAATGCCTACTAGCCGAACGTTAAGGTATCTGATGACCAGTATGTTACTAGGCCAACATTCTACCGTTCTGAGAGATTCTGGGTTCTAGAATCAATGGATGGCAGAGATCTGGAATGTCAGGGTGTCCAAACTCTAGAATCCTTGCGTGTCTGAACTCGAGAGTCATTCAATGTCCACATTCCGGATCACAGGGTGTCTGAATTCCAGAAGCACCAAATGTCTGCATTCTAGAATCGGAATGTGGTAGAATTCTAGAATGCACAGCACGGCGGAATTCGAAAGTCCTAAAATGCCTGCGATCGGGAAGTTGAGGTGTCTGACACCCGGAATGCTACCACATCAGAATTATACCATTCTGAAACATTCTGGGATCTAGAATCAATGGACGGGTGAGTTCCAGAATGTCAGGGTGGCAAAACTCTAGAATCCTGGCGTGTCTGAACTCGAGAGTCGTTCAATGTCCACATTCCAGAACTCTGGATGTCTGAATTACAGAAGCACCAAATGTCTGCATTCTAGAATCGGAATGTGGCGGAATTCTAGATTGCACAGCACGGCGGAATTCTAAAGTCCTAAAATGCCTGCTATCCGGAAGTTAAGTTGTCTGACATCCAGAATGCTACCACGTCAGAATTATACCATTCTGAAAGATTCTGGGATCTAGAATCAATGGACGGCTGAGTTCCAGAACGCAAGGGTGGCAAAACTCTAGAATCCTCGCGTGTCTGAACTCGAGAGTCATTCAATGTCCACATTCCAGAACTCTGGATGTCTGAAATATAGAAGCACCAAATGTCTGCATTCTAGAATCGGAATGTGGCGGAATTCTAGAATGCACGGCACGGCGGAATTCTAAAGTCCTAAAATGCCTGCTATCCGGAAGTTAAGGTGTCTGACATCCAGAATGGTACCACGTCAGAATTATACCATTCTGAAAGATTCTGGGATCTAGAATCAATGGACGGCAGAGTTCCAGAATGTCAGGGTTTCCAAACTCTAGAATCCTTGCGTGTCTGAACTCGAGAGTCATTCAATGTCCACATTCCAGAACTCTGGGTGTCTGAAATATAGAAGCACCAAATGTCTGCATTCTAGAATCGGAATGTGGCGGAATTCTAGAATGCACAGCACGGCGGAATTCTAAAGTCCTAAAATGCCTGCTATCCGGAAGTTAAGCTGTCTGACATCAAGAATGCTACCATGTCAGAATTATACCATTCCGAAACATTCTGGGATCTAGAATCAATGGACGGGTGAGTTCCAGAATGTCAGGGTGGCAAAACTCTAGAATCCTTGCGTGTCTGAACTCGAGAGTCATTCAATGTCCACATTCCAGAACTCTGGATGTCTGAATTATAGAAGCACCAAATGTCTGCATTCTAGAATCGGAATGTGGCGGAATTCTAGAATGCACAGCATGGCGGAATTCTAAAGTCCTAAAATGCCTACTAGCCGAAAGTTAAGGTGTCTGATGACCAGTATGTTACTAGGTCAGCATTCTACCGTTCTGAGAGATTCTGGGTTCTAGAATCAATGGATGGCAGAGATCTGGAATGTCAGGGTGTCCAAACTCTAGAATCCTTGCGTGACTGAACTCGAGAGTCATTCAATGTTCTCATTCCGGATCACAGGGTGTCTGAATTCCAGAAGCACCAAATGTCTGCATTCTAGAATCGGAATGTGGTAGAATTCTAGAATGCACAGCACGGAGGAATTCGAAAGTCCTAAAATGCCTGCTATCCGGAAGTTAAGGTGTCTGACATCCAGAAGGCTACCAAGTCAGAATTATACCATTCTGAAACATTCTGGGATCTAGAATCAATGGATGGGTGAGTTCCAGAATGTCAGGGTGGCAAAACTCTAGAATCCTGGCGTGTCTGACCTCGAGAGTCGTTCAATGTCCACATTCCAGAACTCTGGATGTCTGAATTATAGAAGCACCAAATGTCTGCATTCTAGAATCGGAATGTGGCGGAATTCTAGAATGCACGGCACGGCGGAATTCTAAAGTCCTAAAATGCCTGCTATTCGGAAGTTAAGGTGTCTGACATCCAGAATGTTACTAGGTCAGCATTCTACCTTTCTGAGAGATTCTGGGTTCTAGAATCAATGGACGGCAGAGTTCTGGAATGTCAGGGTGTCCAAACTCTAGAATCCTTCCATGTCTGAACTCGTTAGTCATTTAATGTCCACATTCCGGATCACAGGGTGTCTGAATTATAGAAGCACCAAATGTCTGCATTCTAGAATCGGAATGTGGCGGAATTCTAGAATGCACAGCACGGCGGAATTCTAAAGTCCTAAAATGCCTGCTATCCAGAAGTTAAGGTGTCTGACATCCAGAATGCTACCACGTCCGAATTATACCATTCTGAAAGATTCTGGGATCTAGAATCAATGGACGGCTGAGTTCCAGAATGTCAGGTTGGCAAAACTCTAGAATCCTTGCGTGTCTGAACTCGAGAGCCATTCAGTGTCCACATTCCAGAACTCTGGATGTCTTAATTATGGAAGCACCAAATGTCTGCATTCTAGAATCGGAATGTGGCGGAATTCTAGAATGCACAGCACGGTGGAATTCTAAACTCCTAAAATGCCTGCTATCCGGAAGTTAAGGTGTCTGACATCAAGAATGCTACCAAGTCAGAATTATACCATTCTGAAAGATTCTGGGATCTAGAATCAATGGACGGCTGAGTTCCAGAATGTCAGGGTGGCAAAACTCTAGAATCCTTGCGTGTCTGAACTCGAGAGTCATTCAATATCCACATTCCAGATCTCTGGATGTCGGAATTATAGAAGAACCAAAGGTCTGCATTCTAGAATCGGAATGTGGCGGAATTCTAGAATGCACAGCACGACAGAATTCTAAAGTCCTAAAATGCCTGCTATTCGGTAGTTAATGTGTCTGACATCCAGAATGTTACTAGGTCATTATTCTACCGTTCTGAGAGATTCTGGGTTCCAGAATCAATGGATGGCAGAGTTCTGGAATGTCAGGGTGTCCAAACTCTAGAATCCTTCCGTGTCTGAACTCGTGAGTCATTCAATGTCCACATTCCGGATCACAGGGTGTCTGAATTCCAGAAGCACCAAATGTCTGCATTCTACAATCGGAATGTCGCGGAATTCTAGAATGCACAGCACGGCAGAATTCTAAAGTCCTAAAATGCCTGCGATCGGGAAGTTAAGGTGTCTGACACCCAGAATGCTACCACATCAGAATTATACCATTCTGAAACATTCTGGGATCTAGAATCAATGGACGGGTGAGTTCCAGAATGTCAGGGTGGCAAAACTCTAGAATCCTGGCGTGTCTGAACTCGAGAGTCATTCAATGTCCACATTCCAGAACTCTGGATGTCTGAATTACAGAAGCACCAAATGTCTGCATTCTAGAATCGGAATGTGTCGGAATTCTAGAATGCACAGCACTGCGGAATTCTAAAGTCCTAAAATGCATGCTATCCGGAAGTTAAGTTGTCTGACATCCAGAATGCTACCACGTCAGAATTATACCATTCTGAATGATTCTGGGATCTAGAATCAATGGACGGCTGAGTTCCAGAATGTCAGGGTGGCAAAACTCTAGAATCCTTGCGTGTCTGAACTCGAGAGTCATTCAATGTCCACATTCCAGAACTCTGGATGTCTGAATTATAGAAGCACCAAATGTCTGCATTCTAGAATCGGAATGCGGCGGAATTCTAGAATGCACAGCACGGCGGTATTCTTAAGTCCTAAAATGCCTGCTATCCGGAAGTTATGGTGTCTGACATCCAGAATGCTACCACGTCAGAATTATACCATTCTGAAAGATTCTGGGATCGAGAATCAATGGATGGCTGAGTTCCAGAAAGCAAGGGTGGCAAAACTCTAGAATCCTTGCGTGACTGAACTCGAGAGTCATTCAATGTCCACATTCCAGAACTCTGGGTGTCTGAAATATAGAAGCACCAAATGTCTGCATTCTAGAATCGGAATGTGGCGGAATTCTAGAATGCACAGCACGGCGGAATTCTAAAGTCCTAAAATGCCTGCTATCGGGAAGTTAAGGTGTCTGACATCAAGAATGTTACTAGGTCAGCATTCTAACGTTCTGAGAGATTCTGGGTTCTAGAATCAATGGACGGCAGAGATCTGGCATGTCAGGGTGTCCAAACTCTAGAATCCTTGCGTGTCTGAACTCGAGAGTCATTCAATGTCCACATTCCGGATCACAGGGTGTCTGAATTCCAGAAGCACCAAATGTCTGCATTCTAGAATCGGAATGTGGTACAATTCTAGAATGCACAGCACGGTGGAATTCTAAAGTCCTAAAATGCCTGCTATCCGGAAGTTAAGGTGTCTGACATCCAGAATGCTACCACATCAGAATTATACCATTCTGAAACATTCTGGGATCTAGAATCAATGGACGGGTGAGTTCCAGAATGTCAGGGTGGCAAAACTCTAGAATCCTTGCGTGTCTGAACTCGAGAGTCATTCAATGTCCACATTCCAGAACTCTGGATGTCTGAATTATAGAAGCACCAAATGTCTGCATTCTAGAATCGGAATGTGGCGGAATTCTAGAATGCACAGCACGGCGGAATTCTAAAGTCCTAAAATGCCTACTAGCCGAAAGTTAAGGTGTCTGATGACCAGTATGTTACTAGGTCAGCATTCTACCATTCTGAGAGATTCTGGGTTCTAGAATCAATGTATGGCAGAGATCTGGAATGTCAGGGTGTCCAAACACTGGAATCCTTGCGTGTCTGAACTCGGGAGTCATTCAATGTCCACATTCCGGATCACAGGGTGTCTGAATTCCAGAAGCACCAAATGTCTGCATTCTAGAATCGGAATGTGGTAGAATTCTAGAAGGCACAGCACGGCGGAATTCTAAAGTCATAAAATGCCTGCTATCCGGAAGTTAAGGTGTCTGACATCCAGAATGGTACCACGTCAGAATTATACCATTCTGAAACATTCTGGGATCTAGAATCAATGGACGGGGCAGTTCCAGAATGTCAGGGTGGCAAAACTCTAGAATCCTGGCGTGTCTGAACTCGAGAGTCATTCAATGTCCACATTCCAGAACTCTGGATGTCTGAATTATAGAAGCACCAAATGTCTGCATTCTAGAATCGGAATGTGGCGGAATTCTAGAATGCACGGCACGGCGGAATTCTAAAGTCCTAAAATGCCTGCTATCCGGAAGTTAAGGTGTCTGACATCCAGAATGCTACCACGTCAGAATTATACCATTCTGAAAGATTCTGGGATCTAGAATCAATGGACGGCTGAGTTCCAGAATGCAGTGGTGGCAAAACTCTAGAATCCTTGCGTGTCTGAACTCGAGAGTCATTCAATGTCCACATTCCAGAACTCTGGATGTCTGAAATATAGAAGAACCAAATGTCTGCATTCTAGAATCAGAATGTGGCGGAATTCTAGAATGCACAGCACGGCGGAATTTTAAAGTCCTAAAATGCCTGCTATACGGAAGTCAAGGTGTCTGACATCCAGAATGTTGCTAAGTCAGCATTCTACCGGTCTGAGAGATTCTGGGTTCTAGAATCAATGGATGGCAGATTTCTGGAATGTCATGGTGTTCAAACTCAGGAATACTTGCGTGTCTGAACTCGAGAGTCATTCAATGTCCACATTCCGCATCACAGGGTGTCTGAATTCCAGAAGCACCAAATATCTGCATTCCTGAATCGGAATGTGGCGGAATTCTTGAATGCACAGCACGGCGGAATTTGAAAGTCCTAAAATGCCTGCTATCCGGACGTTAAGCTGTCTGACATCCAGAATGCTACCACGTCAGAATTATACCATTCTGTAAGATTCTGGAATCTAGAATCAATGGACGGCTGAGTTCCAGAACGCAAGGGTTGCAAAACTCTATAATCCTTGCGTGTCTGAACTCGAGAGTCATTCAATGTCCACATTCCAGAACTCTGGATGTCTGAAATATAGAAGCAACAAATGTCTGCATTCCAGAATCGGAATGTGGCGGAATTCTAGAATGCACAGCGGGGCGGAATTCTGAAGTCCTAAAATACCTACGAGACGAAAGTTAACGTGTCTGATGACCAGAATGTTAGTAGGTCAGCATTCTACCGTTCTGAGAGATTCTGGGTTCTAGAATCAATTTACGACAGAGTTCTGGAATATCAGGGTGTCCAAACTCTACAATCGTTGAGTGTTTGAACTCGAGAGTCATTCAATTTCCATATTCCTGGTCACAGGGTGACTGAATTCCAGAAGCAACAAATGTCTGCAATCTAGAATTGGAATGTGGCGGAATTCTAGAATGCACAGCACGGCGGAATTCTAAAGTCCTAAAATGCCTGCTATCCGGAAGTTAAGGTGTCTGACATCCAGAATGCTACCACGTCAGAATTATACCATTCTGAAAGATTCTGGGATCTAGAATCAATGGACGGCTGAGTTCCAGAATGTCAGGGTGGCAAAACTCTAGAATCCTTGGGTGTCTGAACTCGAGAGTCATTCAATATCCACATTCCAGGACTCTGGATGTCTGAAATATAGAAGCACCAAATGTCTGCATTCTAGAATCGGAATGTGGCGGAATTCTAGAATGCACAGCACGACAGAATTCTATAGTCCTAAAATGCCTGCTATTCGGAAGTTAAGGTGTCTGACATCCAGAATGTTACTAGGTCAGCATTCTACCGTTCTGAGAGATTCTGGGTTCTAGAATCAATGGACGGCAGAGTTCTGGAATGTCAGGGTGTCCAAACTCTAGAATCCTTCCGTGTCTGAACTCGTTTCTCATTTAATGTCCACATTCCGGATCACAGGGTGTCTGAATTATAGAAGCATCAAATGTCTGCATTCTAGAATCGGAATGTGGCGGAATTCTAGAATGCACAGCACGGCGGTATTCTAAAGTCCTAAAATGCCTGCTATCCGGAAGTTAAGGTGTCTGACATCCAGAATGCTACCACGTCAGAATTATACCATTCTGAATGATTCTGGCATCTAGAATCAATGGACGGCTGAGTTCAAGAATGTCAGGGTGGCAAAACTCTAGAATCCTTGTGTGTCAGAACTCGAGAGTCATTCAATGTCCACATTCCAGAACTCTGGATGTCTGAATTATAGAAGCACCAAATGTCTGCATTCTAGAATCGGAATGTGGCAGAATTCTAGAATGCACAGCACGGCGGAATTCTAAAATCCTAAAATGCCTGCTATCCGGAAGTTAAGGTGTCTGACATCAAGAATGCTACCAAGTCAGAATTATACCATTCTGAAAGATTCTGGGATCTAGAATCAATGGACGGCTGAGTTCCAGAATGTCAGGGTGGCAAAACTCTAGAATCCTTGCGTGTCTGAACTCGAGAGCCATTCAATGTCCACATTCCAGAAATCTGGATGTCTGAATTATAGAAGCACCAAATGTCTGCATTCTAGAATCGGAATGTGGCGGAATTCTAGAATGCACAGCAGGGCGGAATTCTGAAGTCCTAAAATGCCTACGAGACGAAAGTTAACGTGTCGGATGACCAGAATGTTAGTAGGTCAGCATTCTACCGTTCTGAGAGATTCTGGGTTCTAGAATCAATTGACGACAGAGTTCTGGAATGTCAGGGTGTCCAAACTCTACAATCGTTGAGTGTTTGAACTCGAGAGTCATTCAATTTCCATATTCCTGGTCACAGGGTGACTGAATTCCAGAAGCACCAAATGTCTGCAATCTAGAATCGGAATGTGGCGGAATTCTAGAATGCACAGCACGGCGGAATTCGAAAGTCCTAAAATGCCTGCTATCCGGAAGTTAAGGTGTCTGACATCCAGAATGCTACCACGTCAGAATTATACCATTCTGAAAGATTCTGGGATCTAGAATCAATGGACGGCTGAGTTCCAGAATGTCAGGGTGGCAAAACTCTAGAATCCTTGGGTGTCTGAACTCGAGAGTCATTCAATATCCACATTCCAGGACTCTGGATGTCTGAAATATAGAAGCACCAAATGTCTGCATTCTAGAATCGGAATGTGTCGGAATTCTAGAATGCACAGCATGACAGAATTCTAAAGTCCTAAAATGCCTGCTATTCGGAAGTTAAGGTGTCTGACATCCAGAATGTTACTAGGTCAGCATTCTACCGTTCTGAGAGATTCTGGGTTCTAGAATCAATGGACGGCAGAGTTCTGGAATGTCAGGGTGTCCAAACTCTAGAATCCTTCCGTGTCTGAACTCGTGAGTCATTCAATGTCCTCATTCCGGATCACAGGGTGTCTGAATTCCAGAAGCACCAAATGTCTGCATTCTAGAATCGGAATGTGGTACAATTCTAGAATGCACAGCACGGTGGAATTCTAAAGTCCTAAAATGCCTGCTATCCGGAAGTTAAGGTGTCTGACATCCAGAATGCTACCACATCAGAATTATACCATTCTGAAACATTCTGGGATCTAGAATCAATGGACGGGTGAGTTCCAGAATGTCAGGGTGGCAAAACTCTAGAATCCTTGCGTGTCTGAACTCGAGAGTCATTCAATGTCCACATTCCAGAACTCTGGATGTCTGAATTATAGAAGCACCAAATGTCTGCATTCTAGAATCGGAATGTGGCGGAATTCTAGAATGCACAGCACGGCGGAATTCTAAAGTCCTAAAATGCCTACTAGCCGAAAGTTAAGGTGTCTGATGACCAGTATGTTACTAGGTCAGCATTCTACCATTCTGAGAGATTCTGGGTTCTAGAATCAATGTATGGCAGAGATCTGGAATGTCAGGGTGTCCAAACACTGGAATCCTTGCGTGTCTGAACTCGGGAGTCATTCAATGTCCACATTCCGGATCACAGGGTGTCTGAATTCCAGAAGCACCAAATGTCTGCATTCTAGAATCGGAATGTGGTAGAATTCTAGAAGGCACAGCACGGCGGAATTCTAAAGTCATAAAATGCCTGCTATCCGGAAGTTAAGGTGTCTGACATCCAGAATGGTACCACGTCAGAATTATACCATTCTGAAACATTCTGGGATCTAGAATCAATGGACGGGGCAGTTCCAGAATGTCAGGGTGGCAAAACTCTAGAATCCTGGCGTGTCTGAACTCGAGAGTCATTCAATGTCCACATTCCAGAACTCTGGATGTCTGAATTATAGAAGCACCAAATGTCTGCATTCTAGAATCGGAATGTGGCGGAATTCTAGAATGCACGGCACGGCGGAATTCTAAAGTCCTAAAATGCCTGCTATCCGGAAGTTAAGGTGTCTGACATCCAGAATGCTACCACGTCAGAATTATACCATTCTGAAAGATTCTGGGATCTAGAATCAATGGACGGCTGAGTTCCAGAATGCAGTGGTGGCAAAACTCTAGAATCCTTGCGTGTCTGAACTCGAGAGTCATTCAATGTCCACATTCCAGAACTCTGGATGTCTGAAATATAGAAGAACCAAATGTCTGCATTCTAGAATCAGAATGTGGCGGAATTCTAGAATGCACAGCACGGCGGAATTTTAAAGTCCTAAAATGCCTGCTATACGGAAGTCAAGGTGTCTGACATCCAGAATGTTGCTAAGTCAGCATTCTACCGGTCTGAGAGATTCTGGGTTCTAGAATCAATGGATGGCAGATTTCTGGAATGTCATGGTGTTCAAACTCAGGAATACTTGCGTGTCTGAACTCGAGAGTCATTCAATGTCCACATTCCGCATCACAGGGTGTCTGAATTCCAGAAGCACCAAATATCTGCATTCCTGAATCGGAATGTGGCGGAATTCTTGAATGCACAGCACGGCGGAATTTGAAAGTCCTAAAATGCCTGCTATCCGGACGTTAAGCTGTCTGACATCCAGAATGCTACCACGTCAGAATTATACCATTCTGTAAGATTCTGGAATCTAGAATCAATGGACGGCTGAGTTCCAGAACGCAAGGGTTGCAAAACTCTATAATCCTTGCGTGTCTGAACTCGAGAGTCATTCAATGTCCACATTCCAGAACTCTGGATGTCTGAAATATAGAAGCAACAAATGTCTGCATTCCAGAATCGGAATGTGGCGGAATTCTAGAATGCACAGCGGGGCGGAATTCTGAAGTCCTAAAATACCTACGAGACGAAAGTTAACGTGTCTGATGACCAGAATGTTAGTAGGTCAGCATTCTACCGTTCTGAGAGATTCTGGGTTCTAGAATCAATTGACGACAGAGTTCTGGAATATCAGGGTGTCCAAACTCTACAATCGTTGAGTGTTTGAACTCGAGAGTCATTCAATTTCCATATTCCTGGTCACAGGGTGACTGAATTCCAGAAGCAACAAATGTCTGCAATCTAGAATTGGAATGTGGCGGAATTCTAGAATGCACAGCACGGCGGAATTCTAAAGTCCTAAAATGCCTGCTATCCGGAAGTTAAGGTGTCTGACATCCAGAATGCTACCACGTCAGAATTATACCATTCTGAAAGATTCTGGGATCTAGAATCAATGGACGGCTGAGTTCCAGAATGTCAGGGTGGCAAAACTCTAGAATCCTTGGGTGTCTGAACTCGAGAGTCATTCAATATCCACATTCCAGGACTCTGGATGTCTGAAATATAGAAGCACCAAATGTCTGCATTCTAGAATCGGAATGTGGCGGAATTCTAGAATGCACAGCACGACAGAATTCTAAAGTCCTAAAATGCCTGCTATTCGGAAGTTAAGGTGTCTGACATCCAGAATGTTACTAGGTCAGCATTCTACCGTTCTGAGAGATTCTGGGTTCTAGAATCAATGGACGGCAGAGTTCTGGAATGTCAGGGTGTCCAAACTCTAGAATCCTTCCGTGTCTGAACTCGTTTCTCATTTAATGTCCACATTCCGGATCACAGGGTGTCTGAATTATAGAAGCATCAAATGTCTGCATTCTAGAATCGGAATGTGGCGGAATTCTAGAATGCACAGCACGGCGGTATTCTAAAGTCCTAAAATGCCTGCTATCCGGAAGTTAAGGTGTCTGACATCCAGAATGCTACCACGTCAGAATTATACCATTCTGAATGATTCTGGCATCTAGAATCAATGGACGGCTGAGTTCAAGAATGTCAGGGTGGCAAAACTCTAGAATCCTTGTGTGTCAGAACTCGAGAGTCATTCAATGTCCACATTCCAGAACTCTGGATGTCTGAATTATAGAAGCACCAAATGTCTGCATTCTAGAATCGGAATGTGGCAGAATTCTAGAATGCACAGCACGGCGGAATTCTAAAATCCTAAAATGCCTGCTATCCGGAAGTTAAGGTGTCTGACATCAAGAATGCTACCAAGTCAGAATTATACCATTCTGAAAGATTCTGGGATCTAGAATCAATGGACGGCTGAGTTCCAGAATGTCAGGGTGGCAAAACTCTAGAATCCTTGCGTGTCTGAACTCGAGAGCCATTCAATGTCCACATTCCAGAAATCTGGATGTCTGAATTATAGAAGCACCAAATGTCTGCATTCTAGAATCGGAATGTGGCGGAATTCTAGAATGCACAGCAGGGCGGAATTCTGAAGTCCTAAAATGCCTACGAGACGAAAGTTAACGTGTCGGATGACCAGAATGTTAGTAGGTCAGCATTCTACCGTTCTGAGAGATTCTGGGTTCTAGAATCAATTGACGACAGAGTTCTGGAATGTCAGGGTGTCCAAACTCTACAATCGTTGAGTGTTTGAACTCGAGAGTCATTCAATTTCCATATTCCTGGTCACAGGGTGACTGAATTCCAGAAGCACCAAATGTCTGCAATCTAGAATCGGAATGTGGCGGAATTCTAGAATGCACAGCACGGCGGAATTCGAAAGTCCTAAAATGCCTGCTATCCGGAAGTTAAGGTGTCTGACATCCAGAATGCTACCACGTCAGAATTATACCATTCTGAAAGATTCTGGGATCTAGAATCAATGGACGGCTGAGTTCCAGAATGTCAGGGTGGCAAAACTCTAGAATCCTTGGGTGTCTGAACTCGAGAGTCATTCAATATCCACATTCCAGGACTCTGGATGTCTGAAATATAGAAGCACCAAATGTCTGCATTCTAGAATCGGAATGTGTCTGAATTCTAGAATGCACAGCATGACAGAATTCTAAAGTCCTAAAATGCCTGCTATTCGGAAGTTAAGGTGTCTGACATCCAGAATGTTACTAGGTCAGCATTCTACCGTTCTGAGAGATTCTGGGTTCTAGAATCAATGGACGGCAGAGTTCTGGAATGTCAGGGTGTCCAAACTCTAGAATCCTTCCGTGTCTGAACTCGTGAGTCATTCAATGTCCTCATTCCGGATCACAGGGTGTCTGAATTCCAGAAGCACCAAATGTCTGCATTCTAGAATCGGAATGTGGCGGAATTCTAGAATGCACAGCACGGCGGAATTCTAAAGTCCTAAAATGCCTGCTATCGGGAAGTTAAGGTGTCTGACATCCAGAATGCTACCACGTCAGAATTATACCATTCTGAATGATTCTGGGATCTAGAATCAATGGATGGCTGAGTTCCAGAATGTCAGGGTGGCAAAACTCTAGAATCCTTGCGTGTCTGAAGTCGAGCGTCATTCAATGTCCACATTCCAGAACTCTGGATGTCTGAAATATAGAAGCACCAAATGTCTGCATTCTAGAATCGGAATGTGGCGGAATTCTAGAATGCACAGCACGGCAGAATTCTGAAGTCCTAAAATGCCAGATATTCGGAAGTTAATGAGTCTGACATCCAGAATGTTACTAGGTCAGCATTCTACCGTTCTGAGAGATTCTGGGTTCCAGAATCAATGGACGGCAGAGTTCTGGAATGTCAGGGTGTCCAATCTCAAGAATCCTTCCGTGTCTGAACTCGTGAGTCATTCAATGTCCACATTCCGGATCACAGGGTGTCGGAATTCCAGAAGCACCAAATGTCTGCATTCTACAATTGGAATGTGGCGGAATTCTAGAATGCACAGCACGGCGGAATTCTAAAGTCCTAAAATGCCTGCTATCCGGAAGTTAAGGTGTCTGACATCCAGAATGCTACCACGTCAGAATTATACCATTCTGAAAGATTCTGGGATCTAGAATCAATGGATGCCTGAGTTCCAGAATGTCAGGGTGCCAAAACTCTAGAATCCTAGCGTGTCTGAACTCGAGAGTCATTCAATGTCCACATTCCAGAACTCTGGATGTCTGAATTATAGAAGCACCAAATGTCTGCATTCTAGAATCGGAATGTGGCGGAATTCTAGAATGCACAGCACGGCGGAATTCGAAAGTCCTAAAATGCCTGCTATCCGGAAGTTAAGGTGTCTGACATCAAGAATGCTACCAAGTCAGAATTATAACATTCTGAAAGATTCTGGGATCTAGAATCAAGGGACGGCTGAGTTCCAGAATGTCAGGGTGGCAAAACTCTAGAATCCTGGCGTGTCTGAACTCGAGAGTCATTCAATATCCACATTCCAGAACTCTGGATGTCTGAAATATAGAAGCACCAAATGTCTGCTTTCTAGAATCAGAATGTGACGGAATTCTAGAATGCACAGCACAGCGGAATTTAAAGTCCTAAAATGCCTGCTATACGGAAGTCAAGGTGTCTGACATCCAGAATGTTACTAAGTCAGCATTCTACCGTTCTGAGAGATTCTGGGTTCTAGAATCAATGGATGGCAGAGTTCTGGAATGTCAGGGTATTCAAACTCAAGGATACTTGCGTGTCTGAACTCGAGAGTCATTCAATGTCCACATTCCGCATCACAGGGTGTCTGAATTCCAGAAGCACCAAATGTCTGCTTTCTAGAATCGGAATGTGGCGGAATTCTAGAATGCACAGCACGGTGGAATTCGAAAGTCCTAAAATGCCTGCTATCCTGAAGTTAAGGTGTCTGACATCCAGAATGCTACCACGTCAGAATTATACCATTCTGAAAGATTCCGGGATCTAGAATCAATTGACGGCTGAGTTCCAGAATGTCAGGGTGGCAAAACTCTAGAATCCTTGGGTGTCTGAACTCGAGAGTCATTCAATATCCACATTTCAGGACTCTGGATATCTGAAATATAGAAGCACCAAATGTCTGCATTCTAGAATCGGAATGTGGCGGAATCTAGTATGCACAGCACGGCGGAATTCTAAAGTCCTAAAATGCCTGCTATCCGGAAGTTAAGGTGTCTGACATCAGGAATGCTACCAAGTCAGAATTATACCATTCTGAAAGATTCCGGGATCTAGAATCAATGGACGGCTGAGTTCCAGAATGTCAGGGTGGCAAAACTCTAGAATCCTTGCGTGTCTGAACTCGAGAGTCATTCAATGTCCACATTCCAGAACTCTGGATGTCTGAATTATAGATGCACCAAATGTCTGCATTCTAGAATCGGAATGTGGCGGAATTCTAGAATGCACAGCACGGCGGAATTCTAAAGTCCTAAAATGCCTACTAGACGAAAGTTAAGGTGTCTGATGACCAGAATGTTAGTAGGTCAGCATTTTACCGTTCTGAGAGATTCTGGGTTCTAGAATCAATGTACGACAGTGTTCTGGAATGTCAGGGTGTCCAAGCTCTAGAATCCTTGAGTGTTTGAACTCGAGAGTCATTCAATTTCCATATTTCGGGTCACAGGGTGACTGAATTCCAGAAGCACCAAATGTCTGCATTGTAGAATCGGAATGTGGCGGAATTCTAGAATGCACAGCACGGCGGAATTCGAAAGTCCTAAAATGCCTGCTATCCTGAAGTTAAGGTGTCTGACATCCAGAATGCTACCACGTCAGAATTATACCATTCTGAAAGATTCTGGGATCTAGAATCAATGGATGGCTGAGTTTCAGAATGTCAGGGGGGCAAAACTCTAGAATCCTTGCGTTTCTGAACTCGAGAGTCATTCAATGTCCACATTCCAGAACTCTGGATGTCTGAATTATAGAAGCACCAAATGTCTGCATTCTAGAATTGGAATGTGGCGGAATTCTAGAATGCACAGCACGGCGGAATTCTGAAGTCCTAAAATGCCTGCTATCCGAAAGTTAAGGTGTCTGACATCAAGAATGCTACCAAGTCAGAATTATAACATTCTGTAAGCTTCTGGGATCTAGAATCAATGGACGGCTGAGTTCCAGAATGTCAGGGTGGCAAAACTCTAGAATCCTTGCGTTTCTGAACTCGAGAGTCATTCAATGTCCACATTCCAGAACTCTGGATGTCTGAATTATAGAATCACCAAATGTCTGCATTCTAGAATCGGAATGTGGCAGAATTCTAGAATGCACAGCACGGCGGAATTCTAAAGTCCTAAAATGCCTACTATCCGAAAGATAAGGTGTCTGATGACCAGTAGGTTACTAGGTCAGCATTCTACCATTCTGAGAGATTCTGGGTTCTAGAATCAATGGACGGCAGAGATCTGGAACGTCAGGGTGTCCAAACTCTAGAATCCTTACGTGTCTGAACTCCAGAGTCATTCAATGTCCACATTCCGGATCACAGGGTGTCTGAATTCCAGAAGCACCAAATGTGTGCATTCTAGAATCGGAATGTGGTAGAATTCTAGCATGCACAGCACGGCGTAATTCTAAAGTCCTAAAATGCCTGCTATCCGGAAGTTAAGGTGTCTGACATCCAGAATGGTACCACATCACAATTATACCATTCTGAAACATTCTGGGATCTAGAATCAATGGACGGGTGAGTTCCAGAATGTCAGGGTGGCAAAACTCTAGAATCCTGGCGTGTCTGAACTCGAGAGTCATTCAATGTCCACATTCCAGAACTCTGGATGTCTGAATTATGGAAGCACCAAATGTCTGCATTCTAGAATCGGAATGTGGCGGAATTCTAGAATGCACAGCACGGCGGAATTCTAAAGTCCTAAAATGCCTGCTATCCGGAAGTTAAGTTGTCTGACATCCAGAATGCTACCACGTCAGAATTATACCATTCTGAAAGATTCTGGGATCTAGAATCAGTTTACGGCTGAGTTCCAGAATGCAAGGGTGGCAAAACTCTAGAATCCTGGTGTGTCTGATCTTGAGAGTCATTCAATGTCCACATTCCAGAACTCTGGATATCTGAAATATAGAAGCACCAAATGTCTGCATTCTAGAATCGGAATGTGGCGGAATTCTAGAATGCACAGCACTACAGAATTCTAAAGTCCTAAAATGCCTGCTATCCGGAAGTTAAGGTGTCTGACATCAAGAATGCTACCAAATCAGAATTATACCATTCTGAAAGATTCTGAAATCCAGAATCAATGGACGGCTGAGTTCCAGAATGTCAGGGTGTCCAAACTCTAGAATCCTTGCGTGTCTGAACTCGAGAGTCATTCAATGTCCACATTCCAGAACTCTGTATGTCTGAATTATAGAAGCACCAAATGTCTGCATTCTAGAATAGGAATGTGGCGGAATTCTAGAATGCACAGCACGGCGGAATTTGAAAGTCCTAAAATGCCTGCTATCTGGAAGTTAAGGTGTCTGACATCAAGAATGCTACCAAGTCAGAATTATACCATTCTGATAGATTCTGGGATCTAGAATCAATGGACGGATGAGTTCCAGAATGTCAGGGTGGCAAAACTCTAGAATCCTTGCGTGTCTGAACTCGAGAGACATTCAATGTCCACATTCCAGAACTCTGGATATCTGAAATATAGAAGCACCAAATGTCTGCATTCTAGAATCGGAATGTGGTGGAATTCTAGAATGCACAGCACGGCGGAATTCTAAAGTCCTAAAATGCCTACTAGCCGAAAGTTAAGGTGTCTGATCACCAGAATGTTACTAGGCCAGCATTCTACCGTTCTGAGAGATTCTGCGTTCTAGAATAAATGAATGGCAGAGTTCTGGAATGTCAGGGTGTTCAAACTCAAGAATACTTGCGTGTCTGAACTCGAGAGTCATTCAATGTCCACATTCCGGATCACAGGGTGTCTGAATTCCAGAAGCACCAAATGTCTGCATTCTAGAATCGGAATGTGGCGGAATTCTAGAATGCACAGCACGGCGGAATTCTAAAGTCATAAAATGCCTGCTATCCGGAAGTTAAGGTGTCTGACATCCAGAATGCTACCACGTCAGAATTATACCATTCTGAAAGATTCTGGGATCTAGAATCAATGGACGGCTGCGTTCCAGAATGTCCGGGTGGCAAAACTCTAGAATCCTGGCGTGTCTGAACTCGAGAGTCATTCAATGTCCACATTCCAGAACTCTGGATGTCTGAATTATGGAAGCACCAAATGTCTGCATTCTAGAATCGGAATGTGGCGGAATTCTAGAATGCACAGCACGGCGGAACTTTAAAGTCCTAAAATGCCTGCTATCCGGAAGTTAAGGTGTCTGACATCCAGAATGCTACCACGTCAGAATTATACCATTCTGAAAGATTCTGGGATCTAGAATCAATGGACGGCTGAGTTCCAGAATGTCAGGGTGGCAAAACTCTAGAACCCTTGAGTGTCTGAACTCGAGAGTCATTCAATGTCCACATTCCAGAACTCTGGATGTCTGAATTATAGAAGCACCAAATGTCTGCATTCTAGAATCGGAATGTGGCGGAATTCTAGAATGCACAGCAAGGCGGAATTCTAAAGTCCTAAAATACCTGCTATCCGGAAGTTAAGGTGTCTGACATCAAGAATGCTCCCAAGTCAGAATTATAGTATTCTGAAAGATTCTGGGATCTAGAATCAATGGACGGCTGAGTTCCAGAAAGTCAGGGTGGTAAAACTCTAGAATCCTTGCATGTCTGAACTCGAGAGTCATTCAATGTCCACATTCCACAACTCTGGATGTCTGAATTATAGAAGCACCAAATGTCTGCATTCTAGAATCGGAATGTGGCGGAATTCTAGAATGCACAGCACGGCGGAATTCTAAAGTCCTAAAATGCCTGCTATCCGGAAGTTAAGGTGTCTGACATCTAGAATGTTTCTAGGTCAGCATTCTACCGTTCAGAGAGATTCTGGGTTCTAGAATCAATGGATGGCAGAGATCTGGCATTTCAGGGTGTCCAAACTCTAGAATCCTTGCGTGTCTGAACTCGAGAGTCATTCATTGTCCACATTCCGGATCACAGGGTGTCTGAATTCCAGAAGCACCAAATGTCTGCATTCTAGAATCGGAATGTGGTAGAATTCAAGAATGCACAGCACGGCGGAATTCTAAAGTCCTAAAATGCCTGCTATCCGGAAGTTAAGGTGTCTGACATCCAGAATGGTACCACATCAGAATTATACCATTCTGAAAGATTCTGGGATCTAGAATCAATGGACGGCTGAGTTCCAGAATGCAAGGGTGGCAAAACTCTAGAATCCTTGCGTGTCTGAACTCGAGAGTCATTCAATGTCCACATTCCAGAACTCTGGATGTCTGAATTATAGAGGCACCAAATGTCTGCATTGTAGAATCGTAATGTGGCGGAATTCTAGCATGCACAGCACGGCGGAATTCTAAAGTCCTAAAGTGCCTGCTATCCGGAAGTTAAGGTGTCTGACATCAAGAATGCTACCAAGTCAGAATTATACCATTCTGAAAGATTCTGGGATCTAGAATCAATGGACGGCTGAGTTCCAGAATGTCAGGGTGGCAAAACTCTGGAATTCTTGAGTGTCTGAACTCGAGAGTCATTCAATGTCCACATTCCAGAACTCTGGATGTCTGAATTATAGAAGCACCAAATGTCTGCATTCTAGAATCGGAATGTGGCGGAATTCTAGAATGCACAGCACGGCGGAATTCTAAAGTCCTAAAATGCCTATTAGCCGAAAGTTAAGGTGTCTGATGACCAGAATGTTACTAGGTCAGCATTCTACCGTTCTGAGAGATTCTGGGTTCTCGAATAAATGGTTGGCAGAGTTCTGGAATGTCAGGGTGTTCAAACTCAAGAATACTTGCGTGTCTGAACTCGAGAGTCATTCAATGTCCACATTCCGTATCACAGGGTGTCTGAATTCCAGAAGCACCAAATGTCTGCATTCTAGAATCGGAATGTGGCAGAATTCTAGAATGCACAGCACGGCGGAATTCTAAAGTCCTAAAATGCCTGCTATCCGGAAGTTAAGGTGTCTGACATCCAGAATGCTACCACGTCAGAATTATACCATTCTGAAAGATTCTGGGATCTAGAATCAATGGACGGCTGAGTTCCAGAATGTCAGGGTGGCAAAACTCTAGAATCCTTGCGTGTCTGAACTCGAGAGTCATTCAATGTCCACATTCCAGAACTCTGGATGTCTGAATTGTAGAACCACCAAATGTCTGCATTCTAGAATCGGAATGTGGCGGAATTCTAGAATGCACAGCACGGCGGAATTCTAAAATCCTAAAATGCCTGCTATCCGGAAGTTAAGGTGTCTGACATCGAGAATGCTACCAAGTCAGAATTATACCATTCTGAAAGATTCTGGGATCTAGAATCAATGGACGGCTGAGTTCCAGAATGTCAGGGTGGCAAAACTCTAGAATCCTTGCGTGTCTGAACTCGAGAGTCATTCAATGTCCACATTCCAGAACTCTGGATGTCTGAATTATAGAAGCACCAAATGTCTGCATTCTAGAATCGGAATGTGGTGGAATTCAAGAATGCAAAGCACGGCGGAATTCTAAAGTCCTAAAATTTCTGCTATCCGGAAGTTAAGGTTTCTGACATCAAGAATGCTACCAAGTCAGAATTATACCATTCTGAAAGATTCTGGGATCTAGAATCAATGGACGGCTGAGTTCCAGAATGGAAGGTTGGCAAAACTCTAGAATCCTTGCGTGTCTGAACTCGAGAGTCATTCAATGTCCACATTCCAGAACTCTGGATGTCTGAATTATAGAAGCACCAAATGTCTGCATTCTAGAATCGGAATGTGGCGGAATTCTAGAATGCACAGCACGGCGGAATTCTAAAGTCCTAAAATGCCTGCTATCCGGAAGTTAAGGTGTCTGACACCAAGAATGCTACCAAGTCAGAATTATACCATTCTGAAAGATTCTGGGATCTAGAATCAATGGACGGATGAGTTCCAGAATGTCAGGGTTTCCAAACTCTAGAATCCTTGCGTGTCTGAACTTGAGAGTCATTAAATGTCCACATTCCAGAACACTGGATGTCTGAATTATAGAAGCACCAATTGTCTGCATTCTAAAATCGGAATGTGGCGGAATTCTGGAATGCACAGCACGGCGGAATTCTAAAGTCCTAAAATGCCTGCTATCCGGAAGTTAAGGTGTCTAACATCTAGAATGTTTCTAGGTCAGCATTCTACCGTTCAGAGAGATTCTGGGTTCTAGAATCAATGGACGGCAGAGATCTGGCATGTCAGGGTGTCCAAACTCTAGAATCCTTGCGTGTCTGAACTCGAGAGTCATTCAATGTCCACATTCCGGATCACAGGGTGTCTGAATTCCAGAAGCACCAAATGTCTGCATTCTAGAATCGGAATGTTGTAGAATTCAAGAATGCACAGCACGGCGGAATTCTAAAGTCCTAAAATGCCTGCTATCCGGAGGTTAAGGTGTCTGACATCCAGAATGGTACCACATCAGAATTATACCATTCTGAAAGATTCTGGGATCTAGAATCAATGGACGGCTGAGTTCCAGAATGCAACGGTGGCAAAACTCTAGAATCCTTGCGTGTCTGAACTCGAGAGTCATTCAATGTCCACATTCCAGAACTCTGGATGTCTGAATTATAGAAGCACCAAATGTCTGCATTGTAGAATCGTAATGTGGCGGAATTCTAGCATGCACAGCACGGCGGAATTCTAAAGTCCTAAAATGCCTGCTATCCGGACGTTAAGGTGTCTGACATCAAGAATGCTACCAAGTCAGAATTATACCATTCTGAAAGATTCTGGGATCTAGAATCAATGGACGGCTGAGTTCCAGAATGTCAGGGTGCCAAAACTCTAGAATCCTTGAGTGTCTGAACTCGAGAGTCATTCAATGTTCACATTCCAGAACTCTGGATGTCTGAATTATAGAAGCACCAAATGTCTGCATTCTAGAATCGGAATGTGGCGGAATTCTAGAATGCACAGCACGGCGGAATTCTAAAGTCCTAAAATACCTGCTATCCGGAAGTTAAGGTGTCTGACATCAAGAATGCCCCCAAGTCAGAATTATACCATTCTGAAAGATTCTGGGATCTAGAATCAATGGACGGCTGAGTTCCAGAATGTCAGGGTGGCAAAACTCTAGAACCCTTGCATGTCTGAACTCGAGAGTCATTCAATGTCCACATTCCACAACTCTGGATGTCTGAATTATAGAAGCACCAAATGTCTGCATTCTAGAATCGGAATGTGTTGGAATTCTAGAATGCACAGCACGGCGGAATTCTAAAGTCCTAAAATGCCTGCTATCCGGAAGTTAAGGTGTCTGACATCTAGAATGTTTCTAGGTCAGCATTCTACCGTTCAGAGAGATTCTGGGTTCTAGAATCAATGGACGGCAGAGATCTGGCATGTCAGGGTGTCCAAACTCTAGAATCCTTGCGTGTCTGAATTCGAGAGTCATTCAATGTCCACATTCCGGATCACAGGGTGTCTGAATTCCAGAAGCACCAAATGTCTGCATTCTAGAATCGGAATGTGGTAGAATTCAAGAATGCACAGCACGGCGGAATTCTAAAGTCCTAAAATGCCTGCTATCCGGAAGTTAAGGTGTCTGACATCCAGAATGGTACCACATCAGAATTATACCATTCTGAAAGATTCTGGGATCTAGAATCAATGGAAGGCTGAGTTCCAGAATGCAAGGGTGGCAAAACTCTAGAATCCTTGCGTGTCTGAACTCGAGAGTCATTCAATGTCCTCATTCCAGAACTCTGGATGTCTGAATTATAGAAGCACCAAATGTCTGCATTCTAGAATCGGAATGTGGTGGAATTCTAGAATGCACAGCACGGCGGAATTCTAAAGTCCTAAAATGCCCGCTATCCGGAAGTTAAGGTGTCTGACATCAAGAATGCTACCAAGTCAGAAATATACCATTCTGAAAGATTCTGGGATCTAAAATCAATGGACGGCTGAGTTCCAGAATGTCAGGGTTTCCAAACTCTAGAATCCTTGCGTGTCTGAACTCGAGAGTCATTCAATGTCCACATTCCAGAACTCTGGATGTCTGAATTATAGAAGCACCAAATGTCTGCATTCTAAAATCGGAATGTGGCGGAATTCTAGAATGCACAGCACGGCGGAATTCTAAAGTCGTAAAATGCCTGCTATCCGGAAGTTAAGGTGTCTGACATCTAGAATGTTTCTAGGTCAGCATTCTACCGTTCAGAGAGATTCTGGGTTCTAGAATCAATGGACGGCAGAGATCTGGCATGTCAGGGTGTCCAAACTCTAGAATCCTTGCGTGTCTGAACTCGAGAGTCATTCAATGTCCACGTTCCGGATCACAGGGTGTCTGAATTCCAGAAGCACCAAATGTCTGCATTCTAGAATCGGAATGTGGTAGAATTCAAGAATGCACAGCACGGCGGAATTCTAAAGTCCTAAAATGCCTGCTATCCGGAAGTTAAGGTGTCTGACATCCAGAATGTTACCACATCAGAATTATACCATTCTGAAAGATTCTGGGATCTAGAATCAATGGACGGCTGAGTTCCAGAATGCAAGGGTGGCAAAACTCTAGAATCCTTGCGTGTCTGAACTCGAGAGTCATTCAATGTCCACATTCCAGAACTCTGGATGTCTGAATTATAGAAGCACCAAATGTCTGCATTGTAGAATCGTAATGTGGCGGAATTCTAGCATGCACAGCACGGCGGAATTCTAAAGTCCTAAAATGCCTGCTATCCGGAAGTTAAGGTGTCTGACATCAAGAATGCTACCAAGTCAGAATTATACCATTCTGAAAGATTCTGGGATCTAGAATCAATGGACGGCTGAGTTCCAGAATGTCAGGGTGGCAAAACTCTAGAATCCTTGAGTGTCTGAACTCGAGAGTCATTCAATGTCCACATTCCAGAACTCTGGATGTCTGAATTATAGAAGCACCAAATGTCTGCATTCTAGAATCGGAATGTGGCGGAATTCTAGAATGCACAGCACGGCGGAATTCTAAAGTCCTAAAATACCTGCTATCCGGAAGTTAAGGTGTCTGACATCAAGAATGCTCCCAAGTCAGAATTATACCATTCTGAAAGATTCTGGGATCTAGAATCAATGGACGGCTGAGTTCCAGAATGTCAGGGTGGCAAAACTCTAGAATCCTTGCATGTCTGAACTCGAGAGTCATTCAATGTCCACATTCCGGATCACAGGGTGTCTGAATTCCAGAAGCACCAAATGTCTGCATTCTAGAATCGGAATGTGGCGGAATTCTAGAATGCACAGCACGGCGGAATTCGAAAGTCCTAAAATGCCTGCTATCGGGAAGTTAAGGTGTCTGACATCCAGAATGCTACCACGTCATAGTTATACCATTCTGAAAGATTCTGGGATCTAGAATCAATGGACGGCTCAGTTCCAGAATGTCAGTGTGGCAAAACTCTAGAATCCATGCGTGTCTGAACTTGAGAGTCATTCAATGTCCACATTCCAGAACTCTGGATGTCTGAATAATAGAAGCACCAAATGTCTGCATTCTAGAATCGGAATGTGGCGGAATTCTAGAATGCACAGCACGGCGGAATTCTAAAGTCCTAAAATGCCTGCTTTCCGGAAGTTAAGGTGTCTGACATCAAGAATGCTACCAAGTCAGAATTATACCATTCTGAAAGATTCTGGGATCTAGAATCAATGGACGGTTGAGTTCCAGAATATCAGGGTGGCAAAACTCTAGAATCCTTGCGTGTCTGAACTCGAGAGTCATTCAATGTCCACATTCCAGAACTCTGGATGTCTGAATTATAGAAGCACCAAATGTCTGCATTCTAGAATCGGAATGTGGCGGAATTCTAGAATGCACAGCACGGCGGAATTCTAAAGTCCTAAAATGCCTACTAGCCGAAAGTTAAGATGTCTGATGACCAGAATGTTACTTGGTCAGCATTCTACCGTTCTGAGAGATTCTGGGTTCTAGAATCAATGGATGGCAGAGTTCTGGAATGTCAGGGTGTCCAAACTCTAGAATCCTTGAGTGTTTGAACTCGAGAGTCATTCAATTTCCATATTCCGGGTCACAGGGTGACTGAATTCCAGAAGCACCAAATGTCTGCATTCCAGAATCGGAATGTGGCGGAATTCTAGAATGCACAGCACGGCGGAATTCGAACGTCCTAAAATGCCTGCTATCCGGAAGTTAAGGTGTCTGACAATCAGAATGCTACCACGTCAGAATTATACCATTCTGAAAGATTCTGGGATCTAGAATCAATGGATGGCTGAGTTACAGAATGTCAGGGTGGCAAAACTCTAGAATCCTTGCGTGTCTGAACTCGAGAGTCATTCAATGTCCACATTCCAGAACTCTGGATGTCTGAATTATAGAAGCACCAAATGTCTGCATTCTAGAATCGGAATGTGGTGGAATTCTAGAATGCACAGCACGGCTGAATTCTAAAGTCCTAAAATGCCTGCTATCCGGAAGTTAAGGTGTCTGACATCCAGAATGTTACTAGGTCAGCATTCTACCATTCTGAGAGATTCTGGGTTCTAGAATCAATGTACAGCAGAGATCTGGCATGTCAGGGTGTCCAAACTCTAGAATCCCTGTGTGTCTGAACTCGAGAGTCATTCAATGTCCACATTCCGGATCACAGGGTGTCTGAATTCCTGAAACACCAAATGTCTGCATTCTAGAATCGGAATGTGGTAGAATTCTAGAATGCACAGCACGGCGGAATTCTAAAGTCCTAAAATGCCTGCTATACGGAAGTTAAGGTGTCTGACATCCAGAATGCTACCACGTTAGAATTATACCATTCTGAAAGATTCTGGGATCTAGAATCAATGGACGGCTGAGTTCCACAATGTCAGGGTTTCCAAACTCTAGAATCCTTGCGTGTCTGAACTCGAGTGTCATTCAATATACACATTCCAGGACTCTGGATGTCTGAAATATAGAAGCACCAAATGTCTGCATTCTAGAATCGGCATGTGGCGGAATTCTAGAATGCACAGCACGGCAGAATTCTAAAGTCCTAAAATGCCTGCTATCCAGAAGTCAAGGTGTCTGACATCCAGAATGTTACTAGGTCAGCATTCTACCGTTCTGAGAGATTCTGAGTTTTAGAATCAATGGATGGCAGAGTTCTGGAATGTCAGGGTGTTCAAACTCAAGAATACTTGTGTGTCTGAACTCGAGAGTCAATCAATGACCACATTCCGGATCACAGGGTGTCTGAATTCCAGAAGCACCAAATGTCTGCATTCTAGAATCGGAATGTGGCGGAATTCTAGAATGCACAGCACGGCGGAATTCTAAAGTCCTAAAATGCCTGCTATCCGGAAGTTAAGGTGTCTGACTTCCAGAATGCTACCACGTTAGAATTATACCATTCTGAAAGATTCTGGGATCTAGAATCAATGGATGGCTGAGTTCCAGAATGTCAGGGTTTCCAAACTCTAGAATCCTTGCGTGTCTGAACTCGAGAGTCATTCAATATCCACATTCCAGGACTCTGGATGTCTGAAATATAGAAGCACCAAATGTCTGCATTCTAGAATCGGAATGTGGCGGAATTCTAGAATGCACAGCACGGCAGAATTCTAAAGTCCTAAAAGGCCTGCTATTCGGAAGTTAAGGTGTCTGACATCAAGAATGTTACTAGGTCAGCATTCTACCGTTCTGAGAGATTCTGGGTACTAGAATCAATGGACGGCAGAGTTCTGGAATGTCAGGGTCTCCAAACTCTAGAATCCTTCCGTGTCTGAACTCGTGAGTCATTCAATGTCCATATTGCGGATCACAGGGTGTCTGAATTCCAGAAGCACCAAATGTCTGCATTCTAGAATCGGAATGTGGCGGAATACTAGAATGCACAGCACGGCAGAATTCTGAAGTCCTAAAATGCCTGATATTCGGAAGTTAAGGAGTCTGACATCCAGAATGTTACTAGGTCAGCATTCTACCGTTCTGAGAGATTCTGGGTTCTAGAATCAATGGACGGCAGAGTTCTGGAATGTCAGGGTGTTCAAACTCAAGAATACTTGTGTGTCTGAACTCGAGAGTCATTCAATGTCCACATTCCGGATCACAGGGTGTCTGAATTCCAGAAGCACCAAATGTCTGCATTCTAGAATCGGAATGTGTTGGAATTCTAGAATGCACAGCATGGCGGAATTCGAAAGTACTAAAATGCCTGCTATCCGGAAGTTAAGGTGTCTGACATCCAGAATGCTACCACGTCAGAATTATAACATTCTGAAAGATTCTGGGATCTAGAATCAATGGACGGCTGAGTTCCAGAATGTCAGGTTTTCCAAACTCTAGAATCCTTGCGTGTCTGAACTCGAGAGTCATTCAATATCCACATTCCAGGACTCTGGATGTCTGAAATATAGAAGCAAAAAATGTCTGCATTCTAGAATCGGAATGTGGTGGAATTCTAGAATGCACAGCACGGCAGAACTCTGAAGTCCTAAAATGCCTGCTATTCGGAATTTAAGGTGTCTGACATCCAGAATGTTACTAGGTCAGCATTCTACCGTTCTGAGAGATTCTGGGTTCTAGAATCAATGTACGGCAGAGATCTGGCATGTCAGGGTGTCCAAACTCTAGAATCCCTGTGTGTCTGAACTCGAGAGTCATTCAATGTCCACATTCCAGAACTCTGGATGTCTGAATTATAGAAGCACCAAATGTCTGCATTCTAGAATCGGAATGTGGCGGAATTCTAGAATGCACAGCAAGGCGGAATTCTAAAGTCCTAAAATACCTGCTATCCGGAAGTTAAGGTGTCTGACATCAAGAATGCTCCCAAGTCAGAATTATAGTATTCTGAAAGATTCTGGGATCTAGAATCAATGGACGGCTGAGTTCCAGAAAGTCAGGGTGGTAAAACTCTAGAATCCTTGCATGTCTGAACTCGAGAGTCATTCAATGTCCACATTCCACAACTCTGGATGTCTGAATTATAGAAGCACCAAATGTCTGCATTCTAGAATCGGAATGTGGCGGAATTCTAGAATGCACAGCACGGCGGAATTCTAAAGTCCTAAAATGCCTGCTATCCGGAAGTTAAGGTGTCTGACATCTAGAATGTTTCTAGGTCAGCATTCTACCGTTCAGAGAGATTCTGGGTTCTAGAATCAATGGATGGCAGAGATCTGGCATTTCAGGGTGTCCAAACTCTAGAATCCTTGCGTGTCTGAACTCGAGAGTCATTCATTGTCCACATTCCGGATCACAGGGTGTCTGAATTCCAGAAGCACCAAATGTCTGCATTCTAGAATCGGAATGTGGTAGAATTCAAGAATGCACAGCACGGCGGAATTCTAAAGTCCTAAAATGCCTGCTATCCGGAAGTTAAGGTGTCTGACATCCAGAATGGTACCACATCAGAATTATACCATTCTGAAAGATTCTGGGATCTAGAATCAATGGACGGCTGAGTTCCAGAATGCAAGGGTGGCAAAACTCTAGAATCCTTGCGTGTCTGAACTCGAGAGTCATTCAATGTCCACATTCCAGAACTCTGGATGTCTGAATTATAGAGGCACCAAATGTCTGCATTGTAGAATCGTAATGTGGCGGAATTCTAGCATGCACAGCACGGCGGAATTCTAAAGTCCTAAAGTGCCTGCTATCCGGAAGTTAAGGTGTCTGACATCAAGAATGCTACCAAGTCAGAATTATACCATTCTGAAAGATTCTGGGATCTAGAATCAATGGACGGCTGAGTTCCAGAATGTCAGGGTGGCAAAACTCTGGAATTCTTGAGTGTCTGAACTCGAGAGTCATTCAATGTCCACATTCCAGAACTCTGGATGTCTGAATTATAGAAGCACCAAATGTCTGCATTCTAGAATCGGAATGTGGCGGAATTCTAGAATGCACAGCACGGCGGAATTCTAAAGTCCTAAAATGCCTATTAGCCGAAAGTTAAGGTGTCTGATGACCAGAATGTTACTAGGTCAGCATTCTACCGTTCTGAGAGATTCTGGGTTCTCGAATAAATGGTTGGCAGAGTTCTGGAATGTCAGGGTGTTCAAACTCAAGAATACTTGCGTGTCTGAACTCGAGAGTCATTCAATGTCCACATTCCGTATCACAGGGTGTCTGAATTCCAGAAGCACCAAATGTCTGCATTCTAGAATCGGAATGTGGCAGAATTCTAGAATGCACAGCACGGCGGAATTCTAAAGTCCTAAAATGCCTGCTATCCGGAACTTAAGGTGTCTGACATCAAGAATGCTACCACGTCAGAATTATACCATTCTGAAAGATTCTGGGATCTAGAATCAATGGACGGCTGAGTTCCAGAATGTCAGGGTGGCAAAACTCTAGAATCCTTGCGTGTCTGAACTCGAGAGTCATTCAATGTCCACATTCCAGAACTCTGGATGTCTGAATTGTAGAACCACCAAATGTCTGCATTCTAGAATCGGAATGTGGCGGAATTCTAGAATGCACAGCACGGCGGAATTCTAAAATCCTAAAATGCCTGCTATCCGGAAGTTAAGGTGTCTGACATCGAGAATGCTACCAAGTCAGAATTATACCATTCTGAAAGATTCTGGGATCTAGAATCAATGGACGGCTGAGTTCCAGAATGTCAGGGTGGCAAAACTCTAGAATCCTTGCGTGTCTGAACTCGAGAGTCATTCAATGTCCACATTCCAGAACTCTGGATGTCTGAATTATAGAAGCACCAAATGTCTGCATTCTAGAATCGGAATGTGGTGGAATTCAAGAATGCAAAGCACGGCGGAATTCTAAAGTCCTAAAATTTCTGCTATCCGGAAGTTAAGGTTTCTGACATCAAGAATGCTACCAAGTCAGAATTATACCATTCTGAAAGATTCTGGGATCTAGAATCAATGGACGGCTGAGTTCCAGAATGGAAGGTTGGCAAAACTCTAGAATCCTTGCGTGTATGAACTCGAGAGTCATTCAATGTCCACATTCCAGAACTCTGGATGTCTGAATTATAGAAGCACCAAATGTCTGCATTCTAGAAACGGAATGTGGCGGAATTCTAGAATGCACAGCACGGCGGAATTCTAAAGTCCTAAAATGCCTGCTATCCGGAAGTTAAGGTGTCTGACACCAAGAATGCTACCAAGTAAGAATTATACCATTCTGAAAGATTCTGGGATCTAGAATCAATGGACGGATGAGTTCCAGAATGTCAGGGTTTCCAAACTCTAGAATCCTTGCGTGTCTGAACTTGAGAGTCATTAAATGTCCACATTCCAGAACACTGGATGTCTGAATTATAGAAGCACCAATTGTCTGCATTCTAAAATCGGAATGTGGCGGAATTCTGGAATGCACAGCACGGCGGAATTCTAAAGTCCTAAAATGCCTGCTATCCGGAAGTTAAGGTGTCTAACATCTAGAATGTTTCTAGGTCAGCATTCTACCGTTCAGAGAGATTCTGGGTTCTAGTATCAATGGACGGCAGAGATCTGGCATGTCAGGGTGTCCAAACTCTAGAATCCTTGCGTGTCTGAACTCGACAGTCATTCAATGTCCACATTCCGGATCACAGGGTGTCTGAATTCCAGAAGCACCAAATGTCTGCATTCTAGAATCGGAATGTTGTAGAATTCAAGAATGCACAGCACGGCGGAATTCTAAAGTCCTAAAATGCCTGCTATCCGGAGGTTAAGGTGTCTGACATCCAGAATGGTACCACATCAGAATTATACCATTCTGAAAGATTCTGGGATCTAGAATCAATGGACGGCTGAGTTCCAGAATGCAACGGTGGCAAAACTCTAGAATCCTTGCGTGTCTGAACTCGAGAGTCATTCAATGTCCACATTCCAGAACTCTGGATGTCTGAATTATAGAAGCACCAAATGTCTGCATTGTAGAATCGTAATGTGGCGGAATTCTAGCATGCACAGCACGGCGGAATTCTAAAGTCCTAAAATGCCTGCTATCCGGACGTTAAGGTGTCTGACATCAAGAATGCTACCAAGTCAGAATTATACCATTCTGAAAGATTCTGGGATCTAGAATCAATGGACGGCTGAGTTCCAGAATGTCAGGGTGCCAAAACTCTAGAATCCTTGAGTGTCTGAACTCGAGAGTCATTCAATGTTCACATTCCAGAACTCTGGATGTCTGAATTATAGAAGCACCAAATGTCTGCATTCTAGAATCGGAATGTGGCGGAATTCTAGAATGCACAGCACGGCGGAATTCTAAAGTCCTAAAATACCTGCTATCCGGAAGTTAAGGTGTCTGACATCAAGAATGCCCCCAAGTCAGAATTATACCATTCTGAAAGATTCTGGGATCTAGAATCAATGGACGGCTGAGTTCCAGAATGTCAGGGTGGCAAAACTCTAGAACCCTTGCATGTCTGAACTCGAGAGTCATTCAGTGTCCACATTCCACAACTCTGGATGTCTGAATTATAGAAGCACCAAATGTCTGCATTCTAGAATCGGAATGTGTTGGAATTCTAGAATGCACAGCACGGCGGAATTCTAAAGTCCTAAAATGCCTGCTATCCGGAAGTTAAGGTGTCTGACATCTAGAATGTTTCTAGGTCAGCATTCTACCGTTCAGAGAGATTCTGGGTTCTAGAATCAATGGACGGCAGAGATCTGGCATGTCAGGGTGTCCAAACTCTAGAATCCTTGCGTGTCTGAACTCGAGAGTCATTCAATGTCCACATTCCGGATCACAGGGTGTCTGAATTCCAGAAGCACCAAATGTCTGCATTCTAGAATCGGAATGTGGTAGAATTCAAGAATGCACAGCACGGCGGAATTCTAAAGTCCTAAAATGCCTGCTATCCGGAAGTTAAGGTGTCTGACATCCAGAATGGTACCACATCAGAATTATACCATTCTGAAAGATTCTGGGATCTAGAATCAATGGAAGGCTGAGTTCCAGAATGCAAGGGTGGCAAAACTCTAGAATCCTTGCGTGTCTGAACTCGAGAGTCATTCAATGTCCTCATTCCAGAACTCTGGATGTCTGAATTATAGAAGCACCAAATGTCTGCATTCTAGAATCGGAATGTGGTGGAATTCTAGAATGCACAGCACGGCGGAATTCTAAAGTCCTAAAATGCCCGCTATCCGGAAGTTAAGGTGTCTGACATCAAGAATGCTACCAAGTCAGAAATATACCATTCTGAAAGATTCTGGGATCTAAAATCAATGGACGGCTGAGTTCCAGAATGTCAGGGTTTCCAAACTCTAGAATCCTTGCGTGTCTGAACTCGAGAGTCATTCAATGTCCACATTCCAGAACTCTGGATGTCTGAATTATAGAAGCACCAAATGTCTGCATTCTAAAATCGGAATGTGGCGGAATTCTAGAATGCACAGCACGGCGGAATTCTAAAGTCGTAAAATGCCTGCTATCCGGAAGTTAAGGTGTCTGACATCTAGAATGTTTCTAGGTCAGCATTCTACCGTTCAGAGAGATTCTGGGTTCTAGAATCAATGGACGGCAGAGATCTGGCATGTCAGGGTGTCCAAACTCTAGAATCCTTGCGTGTCTGAACTCGAGAGTCATTCAATGTCCACATTCCGGATCACAGGGTGTCTGAATTCCAGAAGCACCAAATGTCTGCATTCTAGAATCGGAATGTGGTAGAATTCAAGAATGCACAGCACGGCGGAATTCTAAAGTCCTAAAATGCCTGCTATCCGGAAGTTAAGGTGTCTGACATCCAGAATGTTACCACATCAGAATTATACCATTCTGAAAGATTCTGGGATCTAGAATCAATGGACGGCTGAGTTCCAGAATGCAAGGGTGGCAAAACTCTAGAATCCTTGCGTGTCTGAACTCGAGAGTCATTCAATGTCCACATTCCAGAACTCTGGATGTCTGAATTATAGAAGCACCAAATGTCTGCATTGTAGAATCGTAATGTGGCGGAATTCTAGCATGCACAGCACGGCGGAATTCTAAAGTCCTAAAATGCCTGCTATCCGGAAGTTAAGGTGTCTGACATCAAGAATGCTACCAAGTCAGAATTATACCATTCTGAAAGATTCTGGGATCTAGAATCAATGGACGGCAGAGTTCCAGAATGTCAGGGTGGCAAAACTCTAGAATCCTTGAGTGTCTGAACTCGAGAGTCATTCAATGTCCACATTCCAGAACTCTGGATGTCTGAATTATAGAAGCACCAAATGTCTGCATTCTAGAATCGGAATGTGGCGGAATTCTAGAATGCACAGCACGGCGGAATTCTAAAGTCCTAAAATACCTGCTATCCGGAAGTTAAGGTGTCTGACATCAAGAATGCTCCCAAGTCAGAATTATACCATTCTGAAAGATTCTGGGATCTAGAATCAATGGACGGCTGAGTTCCAGAATGTCAGGGTGGCAAAACTCTAGAATCCTTGCATGTCTGAACTCGAGAGTCATTCAATGTCCACATTCCGGATCACAGGGTGTCTGAATTCCAGAAGCACCAAATGTCTGCATTCTAGAATCGGAATGTGGCGGAATTCTAGAATGCACAGCACGGCGGAATTCGAAAGTCCTAAAATGCCTGCTATCGGGAAGTTAAGGTGTCTGACATCCAGAATGCTACCACGTCATAGTTATACCATTCTGAAAGATTCTGGGATCTAGAATCAATGGACGGCTCAGTTCCAGAATGTCAGTGTGGCAAAACTCTAGAATCCATGCGTGTCTGAACTTGAGAGTCATTCAATGTCCACATTCCAGAACTCTGGATGTCTGAATAATAGAAGCACCAAATGTCTGCATTCTAGAATCGGAATGTGGCGGAATTCTAGAATGCACAGCACGGCGGAATTCTAAAGTCCTAAAATGCCTGCTTTCCGGAAGTTAAGGTGTCTGACATCAAGAATGCTACCAAGTCAGAATTATACCATTCTGAAAGATTCTGGGATCTAGAATCAATGGACGGTTGAGTTCCAGAATATCAGGGTGGCAAAACTCTAGAATCCTTGCGTGTCTGAACTCGAGAGTCATTCAATGTCCACATTCCAGAACTCTGGATGTCTGAATTATAGAAGCACCAAATGTCTGCATTCTAGAATCGGAATGTGGCGGAATTCTAGAATGCACAGCACGGCGGAATTCTAAAGTCCTAAAATGCCTACTAGCCGAAAGTTAAGATGTCTGATGACCAGAATGTTACTTGGTCAGCATTCTACCGTTCTGAGAGATTCTGGGTTCTAGAATCAATGGATGGCAGAGTTCTGGAATGTCAGGGTGTCCAAACTCTAGAATCCTTGAGTGTTTGAACTCGAGAGTCATTCAATTTCCATATTCCGGGTCACAGGGTGACTGAATTCCAGAAGCACCAAATGTCTGCATTCCAGAATCGGAATGTGGCGGAATTCTAGAATGCACAGCACGGCGGAATTCGAACGTCCTAAAATGCCTGCTATCCGGAAGTTAAGGTGTCTGACATCCAGAATGCTACCACGTCAGAATTATACCATTCTGAAAGATTCTGGGATCTAGAATCAATGGATGGCTGAGTTACAGAATGTCAGGGTGGCAAAACTCTAGAATCCTTGCGTGTCTGAACTCGAGAGTCATTCAATGTCCACATTCCAGAACTCTGGATGTCTGAATTATAGAAGCACCAAATGTCTGCATTCTAGAATCGGAATGTGGTGGAATTCTAGAATGCACAGCACGGCTGAATTCTAAAGTCCTAAAATGCCTGCTATCCGGAAGTTAAGGTGTCTGACATCCAGAATGTTACTAGGTCAGCATTCTACCATTCTGAGAGATTCTGGGTTCTAGAATCAATGTACGGCAGAGATCTGGCATGTCAGGGTGTCCAAACTCTAGAATCCCTGTGTGTCTGAACTCGAGAGTCATTCAATGTCCACATTCCGGATCACAGGGTGTCTGAATTCCTGAAACACCAAATGTCTGCATTCTAGAATCGGAATGTGGTAGAATTCTAGAATGCACAGCACGGCGGAATTCTAAAGTCCTAAAATGCCTGCTATACGGAAGTTAAGGTGTCTGACATCCAGAATGCTACCACGATAGAATTATACCATTCTGAAAGATTCTGGGATCTAGAATCAATGGACGGCTGAGTTCCACAATGTCAGGGTTTCCAAACTCTAGAATCCTTGCGTGTCTGAACTCGAGTGTCATTCAATATACACATTCCAGGACTCTGGATGTCTGAAATATAGAAGCACCAAATGTCTGCATTCTAGAATCGGCATGTGGCGGAATTCTAGAATGCACAGCACGGCAGAATTCTAAAGTCCTAAAATGCCTGCTATCCAGAAGTCAAGGTGTCTGACATCCAGAATGTTACTAGGTCAGCATTCTACCGTTCTGAGAGATTCTGAGTTTTAGAATCAATGGATGGCAGAGTTCTGGAATGTCAGGGTGTTCAAACTCAAGAATACTTGTGTGTCTGAACTCGAGAGTCAATCAATGACCACATTCCGGATCACAGGGTGTCTGAATTCCAGAAGCACCAAATGTCTGCATTCTAGAATCGGAATGTGGCGGAATTCTAGAATGCACAGCACGGCGGAATTCTAAAGTCCTAAAATGCCTGCTATCCGGAAGTTAAGGTGTCTGACTTCCAGAATGCTACCACGTTAGAATTATACCATTCTGAAAGATTCTGGGATCTAGAATCAATGGATGGCTGAGTTCCAGAATGTCAGGGTTTCCAAACTCTAGAATCCTTGCGTGTCTGAACTCGAGAGTCATTCAATATCCACATTCCAGGACTCTGGATGTCTGAAATATAGAAGCACCAAATGTCTGCATTCTAGAATCGGAATGTGGCGGAATTCTAGAATGCACAGCACGGCAGAATTCTAAAGTCCTAAAAGGCCTGCTATTCGGAAGTTAAGGTGTCTGACATCAAGAATGTTACTAGGTCAGCATTCTACCGTTCTGAGAGATTCTGGGTACTAGAATCAATGGACGGCAGAGTTCTGGAATGTCAGGGTCTCCAAACTCTAGAATCCTTCCGTGTCTGAACTCGTGAGTCATTCAATGTCCATATTGCGGATCACAGGGTGTCTGAATTCCAGAAGCACCAAATGTCTGCATTCTAGAATCGGAATGTGGCGGAATACTAGAATGCACAGCACGGCAGAATTCTGAAGTCCTAAAATGCCTGATATTCGGAAGTTAAGGAGTCTGACATCCAGAATGTTACTAGGTCAGCATTCTACCGTTCTGAGAGATTCTGGGTTCTAGAATCAATGGACGGCAGAGTTCTGGAATGTCAGGGTGTTCAAACTCAAGAATACTTGTGTGTCTGAACTCGAGAGTCATTCAATGTCCACATTCCGGATCACAGGGTGTCTGAATTCCAGAAGAACCAAATGTCTGCATTCTAGAATCGGAATGTGTTGGAATTCTAGAATGCACAGCATGGCGGAATTCGAAAGTACTAAAATGCCTGCTATCCGGAAGTTAAGGTGTCTGACATCCAGAATGCTACCACGTCAGAATTATAACATTCTGAAAGATTCTGGGATCTAGAATCAATGGACGGCTGAGTTCCAGAATGTCAGGTTTTCCAAACTCTAGAATCCTTGCGTGTCTGAACTCGAGAGTCATTCAATATCCACATTCCAGGACTCTGGATGTCTGAAATATAGAAGCAAAAAATGTCTGCATTCTAGAATCGGAATGTGGTGGAATTCTAGAATGCACAGCACGGCAGAACTCTGAAGTCCTAAAATGCCTGCTATTCGGAATTTAAGGTGTCTGACATCCAGAATGTTACTAGGTCAGCATTCTACCGTTCTGAGAGATTCTGGGTTCTAGAATCAATGTACGGCAGAGATCTGGCATGTCAGGGTGTCCAAACTCTAGAATCCCTGTGTGTCTGAACTCGAGAGTCATTCAATGTCCACATTCCGGATCACAGGGTGTCTGAATTCCTGAAACACCAAATGTCTGCATTCTAGAATCGGAATGTGGTAGAATTCTAGAATGCACAGCACGGCGGAATTCTAAAGTCCTAAAATGCCTGCTATACGGAAGTTAAGGTGTCTGACATCCAGAATGCTACCACGTTAGAATTATACCATTCTGAAAGATTCTGGGATCTAGAATCAATGGACGGCTGAGTTCCAGAATGTCAGGGTTTCCAAACTCTAGAATCCTTGCGTGTCTGACCTCGAGTGTCATTCAATATCCACATTCCAGGACTCTGGATGTCTGAAATATAGAAGCACCAAATGTCTGCATTCTAGAATCGGAATGTGGCGGAATTCTAGAATGCACAGCACGACAGAATTCTAAAGTCCTAAAAGGCCTGCTATTAGGAAGTTAAGGTGTCTGACATCCAGAATGTTACTAGGTCAGAATTCTACCGTTCTGAGAGATTTTGGGTTCTAGAATCAATGGACGGCAGAGTTCTGGAATGTCAGGGTGTCCAAACTCTAGAATCCTTCCGTGTCTGAACTCGTTAGTCATTCAATGTCCACATTCCGGATCACAGGGTGTCTGAATTCCAGAAGCAGCAAATGTCTGCATTCTAGAATCGGAATGTGGCGGAATTCTAGAATGCACAGAACGGCAGAATTCTGAAGTCCTAAAATGCCTGCTATCGGGAAGTTAAGGTGTCTGACATCCAGAATGCTACCACATCAGAATTATACCATTCTGAAAGATTCTGGGATCTAGAATCAATGGACGGCTGAGTTCCAGAATGTCAGGGTGGCAAAACTCTAGAATCCTTGCGTGTCTGAACTCGAGAGTCATTCAATGTCCACATTCCAGAACTCTGGATGTCTGAATTATAGAAGCACCAAATGTCTGCATTCTAGAATCGGAATGTGGCGGAATTCTAGAATGCACGGCACGGCGGAATTCTAAAGTCCTAAAGTGCCTGCTATCCGGAAGTTAAGGTGTCTGACATCCAGAATGCTGCCACGTCAGAATTATAGCATTCTGAAAGATTCTGGGATCTAGAATCAATGGACGACTGAGTTCCAGACTGTCAGGGGGGCAAAACTCTAGAATCCTTGCGTGTCTGAACTCGAGAGTCATTCAATGTCCACATTCCAGAACTCTGGATGTCTGAATTATAGAAGCACCTAATGTCTGCATTCTAGAATCGGAATGTGGCGGAATTCTAGAATGCACAGCACGGCGGAATTCTAAAGTCCTAAAATGCCTACTAGCCGAAAGTTAAGGTGTCTGATGACCAGAATGTTACTAGGTCAGCATTCTACCGTTCTGAGAGATTCTGTGTTCTAGAATCAATGGATGGCAGAGTTCTGGAATGTCAGGTTGTCCAAACTCTAGAATCCTTGAGTGTTTGAACTCGAGAGTCATTCAATTTCCATATTCCGGGTCACAGGGTGACTGAATTCCAGAAGCACCAAATGTCTGCATTCTAGAATCGGAATGTGGCGGAATTCTAGAATGCACAGCACGGCGGAATTCGAAAGTCCTAAAATGCCTGCTATCCGGAAGTAAAGGTGTCTGACATCCAGAATGCTACCACGTCAGAATTATACCATTCTGAAAGATTCTGGGATCTAGAATCAATGGACGGCTGAGTTCCAGAATGTCAGGGTTTCCAAACTCTAGAATCCTTGCGTGTCTGAACTCGAGAGTCATTCAATATCCACATTCCAGGACTCTGGATGTCTGAAATATAGAAGCACCAAATGTCTGCATTCTGGAATCGGAATGTGGCGGAATTCTAGAATGCACAGCACGGCGGAATTCTAAAGTCCTAAAATGCCTGCTATCCGGAAGTTAAGGTGTCTGACATCCAGAATGTTACTAGGTCAGCATTCTACCATTCTGAGAGATTCTGGGTTCTAGAATCAATGTACGGCAGAGATCTGGCATGTCAGGGTGTCCAAACTCTAGAATCCCTGTGTGTCTGAACTCGAGAGTCATTCAATGTCCACATTCCGGATCACAGGGTGTCTGAATTCCTGAAACACCAAATGTCTGCATTCTAGAATCGGAATGTGGTAGAATTCTAGAATGCACAGCACGGCGGAATTCTAAAGTCCTAAAATGCCTGCTATACGGAAGTTAAGGTGTCTGACATCCAGAATGCTACCACGATAGAATTATACCATTCTGAAAGATTCTGGGATCTAGAATCAATGGACGGCTGAGTTCCACAATGTCAGGGTTTCCAAACTCTAGAATCCTTGCGTGTCTGAACTCGAGTGTCATTCAATATACACATTCCAGGACTCTGGATGTCTGAAATATAGAAGCACCAAATGTCTGCATTCTAGAATCGGAATGTGGCGGAATTCTAGAATGCACAGCACGGCAGAATTCTAAAGTCCTAAAATGCCTGCTATCCAGAAGTCAAGGTGTCTGACATCCAGAATGTTACTAGGTCAGCATTCTACCGTTCTGAGAGATTCTGAGTTTTAGAATCAATGGATGGCAGAGTTCTGGAATGTCAGGGTGTTCAAACTCAAGAATACTTGTGTGTCTGAACTCGAGAGTCAATCAATGACCACATTCCGGATCACAGGGTGTCTGAATTCCAGAAGCACCAAATGTCTGCATTCTAGAATCGGAATGTGGCGGAATTCTAGAATGCACAGCACGGCGGAATTCTAAAGTCCTAAAATGCCTGCTATCCGGAAGTTAAGGTGTCTGACTTCCAGAATGCTACCACGTTAGAATTATACCATTCTGAAAGATTCTGGGATCTAGAATCAATGGATGGCTGAGTTCCAGAATGTCAGGGTTTCCAAACTCTAGAATCCTTGCGTGTCTGAACTCGAGAGTCATTCAATATCCACATTCCAGGACTCTGGATGTCTGAAATATAGAAGCACCAAATGTCTGCATTCTAGAATCGGAATGTGGCGGAATTCTAGAATGCACAGCACGGCAGAATTCTAAAGTCCTAAAAGGCCTGCTATTCGGAAGTTAAGGTGTCTGACATCAAGAATGTTACTAGGTCAGCATTCTACCGTTCTGAGAGATTCTGGGTACTAGAATCAATGGACGGCAGAGTTCTGGAATGTCAGGGTCTCCAAACTCTAGAATCCTTCCGTGTCTGAACTCGTGAGTCATTCAATGTCCATATTGCGGATCACAGGGTGTCTGAATTCCAGAAGCACCAAATGTCTGCATTCTAGAATCGGAATGTGGCGGAATACTAGAATGCACAGCACGGCAGAATTCTGAAGTCCTAAAATGCCTGATATTCGGAAGTTAAGGAGTCTGACATCCAGAATGTTACTAGGTCAGCATTCTACCGTTCTGAGAGATTCTGGGTTCTAGAATCAATGGACGGCAGAGTTCTGGAATGTCAGGGTGTTCAAACTCAAGAATACTTGTGTGTCTGAACTCGAGAGTCATTCAATGTCCACATTCCGGATCACAGGGTGTCTGAATTCCAGAAGCACCAAATGTCTGCATTCTAGAATCGGAATGTGTTGGAATTCTAGAATGCACAGCATGGCGGAATTCGAAAGTACTAAAATGCCTGCTATCCGGAAGTTAAGGTGTCTGACATCCAGAATGCTACCACGTCAGAATTATAACATTCTGAAAGATTCTGGGATCTAGAATCAATGGACGGCTGAGTTCCAGAATGTCAGGTTTTCCAAACTCTAGAATCCTTGCGTGTCTGAACTCGAGAGTCATTCAATATCCACATTCCAGGACTCTGGATGTCTGAAATATAGAAGCAAAAAATGTCTGCATTCTAGAATCGGAATGTGGTGGAATTCTAGAATGCACAGCACGGCAGAACTCTGAAGTCCTAAAATGCCTGCTATTCGGAATTTAAGGTGTCTGACATCCAGAATGTTACTAGGTCAGCATTCTACCGTTCTGAGAGATTCTGGGTTCTAGAATCAATGTACGGCAGAGATCTGGCATGTCAGGGTGTCCAAACTCTAGAATCCCTGTGTGTCTGAACTCGAGAGTCATTCAATGTCCACATTCCGGATCACAGGGTGTCTGAATTCCTGAAACACCAAATGTCTGCATTCTAGAATCGGAATGTGGTAGAATTCTAGAATGCACAGCACGGCGGAATTCTAAAGTCCTAAAATGCCTGCTATACGGAAGTTAAGGTGTCTGACATCCAGAATGCTACCACGTTAGAATTATACCATTCTGAAAGATTCTGGGATCTAGAATCAATGGACGGCTGAGTTCCAGAATGTCAGGGTTTCCAAACTCTAGAATCCTTGCGTGTCTGACCTCGAGTGTCATTCAATATCCACATTCCAGGACTCTGGATGTCTGAAATATAGAAGCACCAAATGTCTGCATTCTAGAATCGGAATGTGGCGGAATTCTAGAATGCACAGCACGACAGAATTCTAAAGTCCTAAAAGGCCTGCTATTAGGAAGTTAAGGTGTCTGACATCCAGAATGTTACTAGGTCAGAATTCTACTGTTCTGAGAGATTTTGGGTTCTAGAATCAATGGACGGCAGAGTTCTGGAATGTCAGGGTGTCCAAACTCTAGAATCCTTCCGTGTCTGAACTCGTTAGTCATTCAATGTCCACATTCCGGATCACAGGGTGTCTGAATTCCAGAAGCACCAAATGTCTGCATTCTAGAATCGGAATGTGGCGGAATTCTAGAATGCACAGAACGGCAGAATTCTGAAGTCCTAAAATGCCTGCTATCGGGAAGTTAAGGTGTCTGACATCCAGAATGCTACCACATCAGAATTATACCATTCTGAAAGATTCTGGGATCTAGAATCAATGGACGGCTGAGTTCCAGAATGTCAGGGTGGCAAAACTCTAGAATCCTTGCGTGTCTGAACTCGAGAGTCATTCAATGTCCACATTCCAGAACTCTGGATGTCTGAATTATAGAAGCACCAAATGTCTGCATTCTAGAATCGGAATGTGGCGGAATTCTAGAATGCACGGCACGGCGGAATTCTAAAGTCCTAAAGTGCCTGCTATCCGGAAGTTAAGGTGTCTGACATCCAGAATGCTGCCACGTCAGAATTATAGCATTCTGAAAGATTCTGGGATCTAGAATCAATGGACGACTGAGTTCCAGACTGTCAGGGTGGCAAAACTCTAGAATCCTTGCGTGTCTGAACTCGAGAGTCATTCAATGTCCACATTCCAGAACTCTGGATGTCTGAATTATAGAAGCACCTAATGTCTGCATTCTAGAATCGGAATGTGGCGGAATTCTAGAATGCACAGCACGGCGGAATTCTAAAGTCCTAAAATGCCTACTAGCCGAAAGTTAAGGTGTCTGATGACCAGAATGTTACTAGGTCAGCATTCTACCGTTCTGAGAGATTCTGTGTTCTAGAATCAATGGATGGCAGAGTTCTGGAATGTCAGGTTGTCCAAACTCTAGAATCCTTGAGTGTTTGAACTCGAGAGTCATTCAATTTCCATATTCCGGGTCACAGGGTGACTGAATTCCAGAAGCACCAAATGTCTGCATTCTAGAATCGGAATGTGGCGGAATTCTAGAATGCACAGCACGGCGGAATTCGAAAGTCCTAAAATGCCTGCTATCCGGAAGTAAAGGTGTCTGACATCCAGAATGCTACCACGTCAGAATTATACCATTCTGAAAGATTCTGGGATCTAGAATCAATGGACGGCTGAGTTCCAGAATGTCAGGGTTTCCAAACTCTAGAATCCTTGCGTGTCTGAACTCGAGAGTCATTCAATATCCACATTCCAGGACTCTGGATGTCTGAAATATAGAAGCACCAAATGTCTGCATTCTGGAATCGGAATGTGGCGGAATTCTAGAATGCACAGCACGGCAGAATTCTAAAGTCCTAAAATGCCTGCTATTCGGAAGTTAAGGTGTCTGACATCCAGAATGTCACTAGGTCAGCATTCTACCGTTCTGAAAGATTCTGGGTTCTAGAATCAATGGACGGCAGAGTTCTGGAATGTCAGGGTGTCCAAACTCTAGAATCCTTCCGTGTCTGAACTCGTGAGTCATTCAATGTCCACATTCCGGATCACAGGGTGTCTGAATTCCAGAAGCACCAAATGTCTGCATTCTAGAATCGGAATGTGGCGGAATTCTAGAATGCACAGCACGGCAGATTTCTGAAGTCCAAAAATGCCTGATATTCGGAAGTTAAAGAGTCTGACATCCAGAATGTTACTAGGTCAGCATTCTACCGTTCTGAGAGATTCCGAGTTCAAGAATCAATGGACGGCCGAGTTCTGGAATGTCAGGGTGTCCAAACTCTAGAATTCTTCCGTGTCTGATCTCGTGAGTCATTCAATGTCCACATTCCGGATCACAGGGTGTCTGAATTCCAGGAGCACCAAATGTCTGCCTTCTAGAATCGGAATGTGGCAGAATTCTAGAATGCACAGCACGGCGGAATTCGAAAGACCTAAAATGCCTGCTATCGGGAACTTAAGGTGTCTGACATCCAGAATGCTACCACGTCAGAAATATACCATTCTGATAGATTCTGGGATCTAGAATCAATGGACGGCTGAGTTCCAGAATGTCAGGGTGGCAAAACTCTAGAATCCTTGCGTGTCTGAACTCGAAAGTCATTCAATGTCCACATTCCAGAACTCTGGATGTCTGAAATATAGAAGCACCAAATGTCTGCATTCTAGAATCAGAATGTGGCGGAATTCTAGAATGCACAGCACGGCGGAATTCTAAAGTCCTAAAATACCTGCTATCCGGAAGTTAAGGTGTCTGACATCAAGAATGCCCCCAAGTCAGAATTATACCATTCTGAAAGATTCTGGGATCTAGAATCAATGGACGGCTGAGTTCCAGAATGTCAGGGTGGCAAAACTCTAGAACCCTTGCATGTCTGAACTCGAGAGTCATTCAGTGTCCACATTCCACAACTCTGGATGTCTGAATTATAGAAGCACCAAATGTCTGCATTCTAGAATCGGAATGTGTTGGAATTCTAGAATGCACAGCACGGCGGAATTCTAAAGTCCTAAAATGCCTGCTATCCGGAAGTTAAGGTGTCTGACATCTAGAATGTTTCTAGGTCAGCATTCTACCGTTCAGAGAGATTCTGGGTTCTAGAATCAATGGACGGCAGAGATCTGGCATGTCAGGGTGTCCAAACTCTAGAATCCTTGCGTGTCTGAACTCGAGAGTCATTCAATGTCCACATTCCGGATCACAGGGTGTCTGAATTCCAGAAGCACCAAATGTCTGCATTCTAGAATCGGAATGTGGTAGAATTCAAGAATGCACAGCACGGCGGAATTCTAAAGTCCTAAAATGCCTGCTATCCGGAAGTTAAGGTGTCTGACATCCAGAATGGTACCACATCAGAATTATACCATTCTGAAAGATTCTGGGATCTAGAATCAATGGAAGGCTGAGTTCCAGAATGCAAGGGTGGCAAAACTCTAGAATCCTTGCGTGTCTGAACTCGAGAGTCATTCAATGTCCTCATTCCAGAACTCTGGATGTCTGAATTATAGAAGCACCAAATGTCTGCATTCTAGAATCGGAATGTGGTGGAATTCTAGAATGCACAGCACGGCGGAATTCTAAAGTCCTAAAATGCCCGCTATCCGGAAGTTAAGGTGTCTGACATCAAGAATGCTACCAAGTCAGAAATATACCATTCTGAAAGATTCTGGGATCTAAAATCAATGGACGGCTGAGTTCCAGAATGTCAGGGTTTCCAAACTCTAGAATCCTTGCGTGTCTGAACTCGAGAGTCATTCAATGTCCACATTCCAGAACTCTGGATGTCTGAATTATAGAAGCACCAAATGTCTGCATTCTAAAATCGGAATGTGGCGGAATTCTAGAATGCACAGCACGGCGGAATTCTAAAGTCGTAAAATGCCTGCTATCCGGAAGTTAAGGTGTCTGACATCTAGAATGTTTCTAGGTCAGCATTCTACCGTTCAGAGAGATTCTGGGTTCTAGAATCAATGGACGGCAGAGATCTGGCATGTCAGGGTGTCCAAACTCTAGAATCCTTGCGTGTCTGAACTCGAGAGTCATTCAATGTCCACATTCCGGATCACAGGGTGTCTGAATTCCAGAAGCACCAAATGTCTGCATTCTAGAATCGGAATGTGGTAGAATTCAAGAATGCACAGCACGGCGGAATTCTAAAGTCCTAAAATGCCTGCTATCCGGAAGTTAAGGTGTCTGACATCCAGAATGTTACCACATCAGAATTATACCATTCTGAAAGATTCTGGGATCTAGAATCAATGGACGGCTGAGTTCCAGAATGCAAGGGTGGCAAAACTCTAGAATCCTTGCGTGTCTGAACTCGAGAGTCATTCAATGTCCACATTCCAGAACTCTGGATGTCTGAATTATAGAAGCACCAAATGTCTGCATTGTAGAATCGTAATGTGGCGGAATTCTAGCATGCACAGCACGGCGGAATTCTAAAGTCCTAAAATGCCTGCTATCCGGAAGTTAAGGTGTCTGACATCAAGAATGCTACCAAGTCAGAATTATACCATTCTGAAAGATTCTGGGATCTAGAATCAATGGACGGCTGAGTTCCAGAATGTCAGGGTGGCAAAACTCTAGAATCCTTGAGTGTCTGAACTCGAGAGTCATTCAATGTCCACATTCCAGAACTCTGGATGTCTGAATTATAGAAGCACCAAATGTCTGCATTCTAGAATCGGAATGTGGCGGAATTCTAGAATGCACAGCACGGCGGAATTCTAAAGTCCTAAAATACCTGCTATCCGGAAGTTAAGGTGTCTGACATCAAGAATGCTCCCAAGTCAGAATTATACCATTCTGAAAGATTCTGGGATCTAGAATCAATGGACGGCTGAGTTCCAGAATGTCAGGGTGGCAAAACTCTAGAATCCTTGCATGTCTGAACTCGAGAGTCATTCAATGTCCACATTCCGGATCACAGGGTGTCTGAATTCCAGAAGCACCAAATGTCTGCATTCTAGAATCGGAATGTGGCGGAATTCTAGAATGCACAGCACGGCGGAATTCGAAAGTCCTAAAATGCCTGCTATCGGGAAGTTAAGGTGTCTGACATCCAGAATGCTACCACGTCATAGTTATACCATTCTGAAAGATTCTGGGATCTAGAATCAATGGACGGCTCAGTTCCAGAATGTCAGTGTGGCAAAACTCTAGAATCCATGCGTGTCTGAACTTGAGAGTCATTCAATGTCCACATTCCAGAACTCTGGATATCTGAATAATAGAAGCACCAAATGTCTGCATTCTAGAATCGGAATGTGGCGGAATTCTAGAATGCACAGCACGGCGGAATTCTAAAGTCCTAAAATGCCTGCTTTCCGGAAGTTAAGGTGTCTGACATCAAGAATGCTACCAAGTCAGAATTATACCATTCTGAAAGATTCTGGGATCTAGAATCAATGGACGGTTGAGTTCCAGAATATCAGGGTGGCAAAACTCTAGAATCCTTGCGTGTCTGAACTCGAGAGTCATTCAATGTCCACATTCCAGAACTCTGGATGTCTGAATTATAGAAGCACCAAATGTCTGCATTCTAGAATCGGAATGTGGCGGAATTCTAGAATGCACAGCACGGCGGAATTCTAAAGTCCTAAAATGCCTACTAGCCGAAAGTTAAGATGTCTGATGACCAGAATGTTACTTGGTCAGCATTCTACCGTTCTGAGAGATTCTGGGTTCTAGAATCAATGGATGGCAGAGTTCTGGAATGTCAGGGTGTCCAAACTCTAGAATCCTTGAGTGTTTGAACTCGAGAGTCATTCAATTTCCATATTCCGGGTCACAGGGTGACTGAATTCCAGAAGCACCAAATGTCTGCATTCCAGAATCGGAATGTGGCGGAATTCTAGAATGCACAGCACGGCGGAATTCGAACGTCCTAAAATGCCTGCTATCCGGAAGTTAAGGTGTCTGACATCCAGAATGCTACCACGTCAGAATTATACCATTCTGAAAGATTCTGGGATCTAGAATCAATGGATGGCTGAGTTACAGAATGTCAGGGTGGCAAAACTCTAGAATCCTTGCGTGTCTGAACTCGAGAGTCATTCAATGTCCACATTCCAGAACTCTGGATGTCTGAATTATAGAAGCACCAAATGTCTGCATTCTAGAATCGGAATGTGGTGGAATTCTAGAATGCACAGCACGGCTGAATTCTAAAGTCCTAAAATGCCTGCTATCCGGAAGTTAAGGTGTCTGACATCCAGAATGTTACTAGGTCAGCATTCTACCATTCTGAGAGATTCTGGGTTCTAGAATCAATGTACGGCAGAGATCTGGCATGTCAGGGTGTCCAAACTCTAGAATCCCTGTGTGTCTGAACTCGAGAGTCATTCAATGTCCACATTCCGGATCACAGGGTGTCTGAATTCCTGAAACACCAAATGTCTGCATTCTAGAATCGGAATGTGGTAGAATTCTAGAATGCACAGCACGGCGGAATTCTAAAGTCCTAAAATGCCTGCTATACGGAAGTTAAGGTGTCTGACATCCAGAATGCTACCACGATAGAATTATACCATTCTGAAAGATTCTGGGATCTAGAATCAATGGACGGCTGAGTTCCACAATGTCAGGGTTTCCAAACTCTAGAATCCTTGCGTGTCTGAACTCGAGTGTCATTCAATATACACATTCCAGGACTCTGGATGTCTGAAATATAGAAGCACCAAATGTCTGCATTCTAGAATCGGCATGTGGCGGAATTCTAGAATGCACAGCACGGCAGAATTCTAAAGTCCTAAAATGCCTGCTATCCAGAAGTCAAGGTGTCTGACATCCAGAATGTTACTAGGTCAGCATTCTACCGTTCTGAGAGATTCTGAGTTTTAGAATCAATGGATGGCAGAGTTCTGGAATGTCAGGGTGTTCAAACTCAAGAATACTTGTGTGTCTGAACTCGAGAGTCAATCAATGACCACATTCCGGATCACAGGGTGTCTGAATTCCAGAAGCACCAAATGTCTGCATTCTAGAATCGGAATGTGGCGGAATTCTAGAATGCACAGCACGGCGGAATTCTAAAGTCCTAAAATGCCTGCTATCCGGAAGTTAAGGTGTCTGACTTCCAGAATGCTACCACGTTAGAATTATACCATTCTGAAAGATTCTGGGATCTAGAATCAATGGATGGCTGAGTTCCAGAATGTCAGGGTTTCCAAACTCTAGAATCCTTGCGTGTCTGAACTCGAGAGTCATTCAATATCCACATTCCAGGACTCTGGATGTCTGAAATATAGAAGCACCAAATGTCTGCATTCTAGAATCGGAATGTGGCGGAATTCTAGAATGCACAGCACGGCAGAATTCTAAAGTCCTAAAAGGCCTGCTATTCGGAAGTTAAGGTGTCTGACATCAAGAATGTTACTAGGTCAGCATTCTACCGTTCTGAGAGATTCTGGGTACTAGAATCAATGGACGGCAGAGTTCTGGAATGTCAGGGTCTCCAAACTCTAGAATCCTTCCGTGTCTGAACTCGTGAGTCATTCAATGTCCATATTGCGGATCACAGGGTGTCTGAATTCCAGAAGCACCAAATGTCTGCATTCTAGAATCGGAATGTGGCGGAATACTAGAATGCACAGCACGGCAGAATTCTGAAGTCCTAAAATGCCTGATATTCGGAAGTTAAGGAGTCTGACATCCAGAATGTTACTAGGTCAGCATTCTACCGTTCTGAGAGATTCTGGGTTCTAGAATCAATGGACGGCAGAGTTCTGGAATGTCAGGGTGTTCAAACTCAAGAATACTTGTGTGTCTGAACTCGAGAGTCATTCAATGTCCACATTCCGGATCACAGGGTGTCTGAATTCCAGAAGAACCAAATGTCTGCATTCTAGAATCGGAATGTGTTGGAATTCTAGAATGCACAGCATGGCGGAATTCGAAAGTACTAAAATGCCTGCTATCCGGAAGTTAAGGTGTCTGACATCCAGAATGCTACCACGTCAGAATTATAACATTCTGAAAGATTCTGGGATCTAGAATCAATGGACGGCTGAGTTCCAGAATGTCAGGTTTTCCAAACTCTAGAATCCTTGCGTGTCTGAACTCGAGAGTCATTCAATATCCACATTCCAGGACTCTGGATGTCTGAAATATAGAAGCAAAAAATGTCTGCATTCTAGAATCGGAATGTGGTGGAATTCTAGAATGCACAGCACGGCAGAACTCTGAAGTCCTAAAATGCCTGCTATTCGGAATTTAAGGTGTCTGACATCCAGAATGTTACTAGGTCAGCATTCTACCGTTCTGAGAGATTCTGGGTTCTAGAATCAATGTACGGCAGAGATCTGGCATGTCAGGGTGTCCAAACTCTAGAATCCCTGTGTGTCTGAACTCGAGAGTCATTCAATGTCCACATTCCGGATCACAGGGTGTCTGAATTCCTGAAACACCAAATGTCTGCATTCTAGAATCGGAATGTGGTAGAATTCTAGAATGCACAGCACGGCGGAATTCTAAAGTCCTAAAATGCCTGCTATACGGAAGTTAAGGTGTCTGACATCCAGAATGCTACCACGTTAGAATTATACCATTCTGAAAGATTCTGGGATCTAGAATCAATGGACGGCTGAGTTCCAGAATGTCAGGGTTTCCAAACTCTAGAATCCTTGCGTGTCTGACCTCGAGTGTCATTCAATATCCACATTCCAGGACTCTGGATGTCTGAAATATAGAAGCACCAAATGTCTGCATTCTAGAATCGGAATGTGGCGGAATTCTAGAATGCACAGCACGACAGAATTCTAAAGTCCTAAAAGGCCTGCTATTAGGAAGTTAAGGTGTCTGACATCCAGAATGTTACTAGGTCAGAATTCTACCGTTCTGAGAGATTTTGGGTTCTAGAATCAATGGACGGCAGAGTTCTGGAATGTCAGGGTGTCCAAACTCTAGAATCCTTCCGTGTCTGAACTCGTTAGTCATTCAATGTCCACATTCCGGATCACAGGGTGTCTGAATTCCAGAAGCAGCAAATGTCTGCATTCTAGAATCGGAATGTGGCGGAATTCTAGAATGCACAGAACGGCAGAATTCTGAAGTCCTAAAATGCCTGCTATCGGGAAGTTAAGGTGTCTGACATCCAGAATGCTACCACATCAGAATTATACCATTCTGAAAGATTCTGGGATCTAGAATCAATGGACGGCTGAGTTCCAGAATGTCAGGGTGGCAAAACTCTAGAATCCTTGCGTGTCTGAACTCGAGAGTCATTCAATGTCCACATTCCAGAACTCTGGATGTCTGAATTATAGAAGCACCAAATGTCTGCATTCTAGAATCGGAATGTGGCGGAATTCTAGAATGCACGGCACGGCGGAATTCTAAAGTCCTAAAGTGCCTGCTATCCGGAAGTTAAGGTGTCTGACATCCAGAATGCTGCCACGTCAGAATTATAGCATTCTGAAAGATTCTGGGATCTAGAATCAATGGACGACTGAGTTCCAGACTGTCAGGGGGGCAAAACTCTAGAATCCTTGCGTGTCTGAACTCGAGAGTCATTCAATGTCCACATTCCAGAACTCTGGATGTCTGAATTATAGAAGCACCTAATGTCTGCATTCTAGAATCGGAATGTGGCGGAATTCTAGAATGCACAGCACGGCGGAATTCTAAAGTCCTAAAATGCCTACTAGCCGAAAGTTAAGGTGTCTGATGACCAGAATGTTACTAGGTCAGCATTCTACCGTTCTGAGAGATTCTGTGTTCTAGAATCAATGGATGGCAGAGTTCTGGAATGTCAGGTTGTCCAAACTCTAGAATCCTTGAGTGTTTGAACTCGAGAGTCATTCAATTTCCATATTCCGGGTCACAGGGTGACTGAATTCCAGAAGCACCAAATGTCTGCATTCTAGAATCGGAATGTGGCGGAATTCTAGAATGCACAGCACGGCGGAATTCGAAAGTCCTAAAATGCCTGCTATCCGGAAGTAAAGGTGTCTGACATCCAGAATGCTACCACGTCAGAATTATACCATTCTGAAAGATTCTGGGATCTAGAATCAATGGACGGCTGAGTTCCAGAATGTCAGGGTTTCCAAACTCTAGAATCCTTGCGTGTCTGAACTCGAGAGTCATTCAATATCCACATTCCAGGACTCTGGATGTCTGAAATATAGAAGCACCAAATGTCTGCATTCTGGAATCGGAATGTGGCGGAATTCTAGAATGCACAGCACGGCGGAATTCTAAAGTCCTAAAATGCCTGCTATCCGGAAGTTAAGGTGTCTGACATCCAGAATGTTACTAGGTCAGCATTCTACCATTCTGAGAGATTCTGGGTTCTAGAATCAATGTACGGCAGAGATCTGGCATGTCAGGGTGTCCAAACTCTAGAATCCCTGTGTGTCTGAACTCGAGAGTCATTCAATGTCCACATTCCGGATCACAGGGTGTCTGAATTCCTGAAACACCAAATGTCTGCATTCTAGAATCGGAATGTGGTAGAATTCTAGAATGCACAGCACGGCGGAATTCTAAAGTCCTAAAATGCCTGCTATACGGAAGTTAAGGTGTCTGACATCCAGAATGCTACCACGATAGAATTATACCATTCTGAAAGATTCTGGGATCTAGAATCAATGGACGGCTGAGTTCCACAATGTCAGGGTTTCCAAACTCTAGAATCCTTGCGTGTCTGAACTCGAGTGTCATTCAATATACACATTCCAGGACTCTGGATGTCTGAAATATAGAAGCACCAAATGTCTGCATTCTAGAATCGGAATGTGGCGGAATTCTAGAATGCACAGCACGGCAGAATTCTAAAGTCCTAAAATGCCTGCTATCCAGAAGTCAAGGTGTCTGACATCCAGAATGTTACTAGGTCAGCATTCTACCGTTCTGAGAGATTCTGAGTTTTAGAATCAATGGATGGCAGAGTTCTGGAATGTCAGGGTGTTCAAACTCAAGAATACTTGTGTGTCTGAACTCGAGAGTCAATCAATGACCACATTCCGGATCACAGGGTGTCTGAATTCCAGAAGCACCAAATGTCTGCATTCTAGAATCGGAATGTGGCGGAATTCTAGAATGCACAGCACGGCGGAATTCTAAAGTCCTAAAATGCCTGCTATCCGGAAGTTAAGGTGTCTGACTTCCAGAATGCTACCACGTTAGAATTATACCATTCTGAAAGATTCTGGGATCTAGAATCAATGGATGGCTGAGTTCCAGAATGTCAGGGTTTCCAAACTCTAGAATCCTTGCGTGTCTGAACTCGAGAGTCATTCAATATCCACATTCCAGGACTCTGGATGTCTGAAATATAGAAGCACCAAATGTCTGCATTCTAGAATCGGAATGTGGCGGAATTCTAGAATGCACAGCACGGCAGAATTCTAAAGTCCTAAAAGGCCTGCTATTCGGAAGTTAAGGTGTCTGACATCAAGAATGTTACTAGGTCAGCATTCTACCGTTCTGAGAGATTCTGGGTACTAGAATCAATGGACGGCAGAGTTCTGGAATGTCAGGGTCTCCAAACTCTAGAATCCTTCCGTGTCTGAACTCGTGAGTCATTCAATGTCCATATTGCGGATCACAGGGTGTCTGAATTCCAGAAGCACCAAATGTCTGCATTCTAGAATCGGAATGTGGCGGAATACTAGAATGCACAGCACGGCAGAATTCTGAAGTCCTAAAATGCCTGATATTCGGAAGTTAAGGAGTCTGACATCCAGAATGTTACTAGGTCAGCATTCTACCGTTCTGAGAGATTCTGGGTTCTAGAATCAATGGACGGCAGAGTTCTGGAATGTCAGGGTGTTCAAACTCAAGAATACTTGTGTGTCTGAACTCGAGAGTCATTCAATGTCCACATTCCGGATCACAGGGTGTCTGAATTCCAGAAGCACCAAATGTCTGCATTCTAGAATCGGAATGTGTTGGAATTCTAGAATGCACAGCATGGCGGAATTCGAAAGTACTAAAATGCCTGCTATCCGGAAGTTAAGGTGTCTGACATCCAGAATGCTACCACGTCAGAATTATAACATTCTGAAAGATTCTGGGATCTAGAATCAATGGACGGCTGAGTTCCAGAATGTCAGGTTTTCCAAACTCTAGAATCCTTGCGTGTCTGAACTCGAGAGTCATTCAATATCCACATTCCAGGACTCTGGATGTCTGAAATATAGAAGCAAAAAATGTCTGCATTCTAGAATCGGAATGTGGTGGAATTCTAGAATGCACAGCACGGCAGAACTCTGAAGTCCTAAAATGCCTGCTATTCGGAATTTAAGGTGTCTGACATCCAGAATGTTACTAGGTCAGCATTCTACCGTTCTGAGAGATTCTGGGTTCTAGAATCAATGTACGGCAGAGATCTGGCATGTCAGGGTGTCCAAACTCTAGAATCCCTGTGTGTCTGAACTCGAGAGTCATTCAATGTCCACATTCCGGATCACAGGGTGTCTGAATTCCTGAAACACCAAATGTCTGCATTCTAGAATCGGAATGTGGTAGAATTCTAGAATGCACAGCACGGCGGAATTCTAAAGTCCTAAAATGCCTGCTATACGGAAGTTAAGGTGTCTGACATCCAGAATGCTACCACGTTAGAATTATACCATTCTGAAAGATTCTGGGATCTAGAATCAATGGACGGCTGAGTTCCAGAATGTCAGGGTTTCCAAACTCTAGAATCCTTGCGTGTCTGACCTCGAGTGTCATTCAATATCCACATTCCAGGACTCTGGATGTCTGAAATATAGAAGCACCAAATGTCTGCATTCTAGAATCGGAATGTGGCGGAATTCTAGAATGCACAGCACGACAGAATTCTAAAGTCCTAAAAGGCCTGCTATTAGGAAGTTAAGGTGTCTGACATCCAGAATGTTACTAGGTCAGAATTCTACTGTTCTGAGAGATTTTGGGTTCTAGAATCAATGGACGGCAGAGTTCTGGAATGTCAGGGTGTCCAAACTCTAGAATCCTTCCGTGTCTGAACTCGTTAGTCATTCAATGTCCACATTCCGGATCACAGGGTGTCTGAATTCCAGAAGCACCAAATGTCTGCATTCTAGAATCGGAATGTGGCGGAATTCTAGAATGCACAGAACGGCAGAATTCTGAAGTCCTAAAATGCCTGCTATCGGGAAGTTAAGGTGTCTGACATCCAGAATGCTACCACATCAGAATTATACCATTCTGAAAGATTCTGGGATCTAGAATCAATGGACGGCTGAGTTCCAGAATGTCAGGGTGGCAAAACTCTAGAATCCTTGCGTGTCTGAACTCGAGAGTCATTCAATGTCCACATTCCAGAACTCTGGATGTCTGAATTATAGAAGCACCAAATGTCTGCATTCTAGAATCGGAATGTGGCGGAATTCTAGAATGCACGGCACGGCGGAATTCTAAAGTCCTAAAGTGCCTGCTATCCGGAAGTTAAGGTGTCTGACATCCAGAATGCTGCCACGTCAGAATTATAGCATTCTGAAAGATTCTGGGATCTAGAATCAATGGACGACTGAGTTCCAGACTGTCAGGGTGGCAAAACTCTAGAATCCTTGCGTGTCTGAACTCGAGAGTCATTCAATGTCCACATTCCAGAACTCTGGATGTCTGAATTATAGAAGCACCTAATGTCTGCATTCTAGAATCGGAATGTGGCGGAATTCTAGAATGCACAGCACGGCGGAATTCTAAAGTCCTAAAATGCCTACTAGCCGAAAGTTAAGGTGTCTGATGACCAGAATGTTACTAGGTCAGCATTCTACCGTTCTGAGAGATTCTGTGTTCTAGAATCAATGGATGGCAGAGTTCTGGAATGTCAGGTTGTCCAAACTCTAGAATCCTTGAGTGTTTGAACTCGAGAGTCATTCAATTTCCATATTCCGGGTCACAGGGTGACTGAATTCCAGAAGCACCAAATGTCTGCATTCTAGAATCGGAATGTGGCGGAATTCTAGAATGCACAGCACGGCGGAATTCGAAAGTCCTAAAATGCCTGCTATCCGGAAGTAAAGGTGTCTGACATCCAGAATGCTACCACGTCAGAATTATACCATTCTGAAAGATTCTGGGATCTAGAATCAATGGACGGCTGAGTTCCAGAATGTCAGGGTTTCCAAACTCTAGAATCCTTGCGTGTCTGAACTCGAGAGTCATTCAATATCCACATTCCAGGACTCTGGATGTCTGAAATATAGAAGCACCAAATGTCTGCATTCTGGAATCGGAATGTGGCGGAATTCTAGAATGCACAGCACGGCAGAATTCTAAAGTCCTAAAATGCCTGCTATTCGGAAGTTAAGGTGTCTGACATCCAGAATGTCACTAGGTCAGCATTCTACCGTTCTGAAAGATTCTGGGTTCTAGAATCAATGGACGGCAGAGTTCTGGAATGTCAGGGTGTCCAAACTCTAGAATCCTTCCGTGTCTGAACTCGTGAGTCATTCAATGTCCACATTCCGGATCACAGGGTGTCTGAATTCCAGAAGCACCAAATGTCTGCATTCTAGAATCGGAATGTGGCGGAATTCTAGAATGCACAGCACGGCAGATTTCTGAAGTCCAAAAATGCCTGATATTCGGAAGTTAAAGAGTCTGACATCCAGAATGTTACTAGGTCAGCATTCTACCGTTCTGAGAGATTCCGAGTTCAAGAATCAATGGACGGCCGAGTTCTGGAATGTCAGGGTGTCCAAACTCTAGAATTCTTCCGTGTCTGATCTCGTGAGTCATTCAATGTCCACATTCCGGATCACAGGGTGTCTGAATTCCAGGAGCACCAAATGTCTGCCTTCTAGAATCGGAATGTGGCAGAATTCTAGAATGCACAGCACGGCGGAATTCGAAAGACCTAAAATGCCTGCTATCGGGAACTTAAGGTGTCTGACATCCAGAATGCTACCACGTCAGAAATATACCATTCTGATAGATTCTGGGATCTAGAATCAATGGACGGCTGAGTTCCAGAATGTCAGGGTGGCAAAACTCTAGAATCCTTGCGTGTCTGAACTCGAAAGTCATTCAATGTCCACATTCCAGAACTCTGGATGTCTGAAATATAGAAGCACCAAATGTCTGCATTCTAGAATCAGAATGTGGCGGAATTCTAGAATGCACAGCACGGCGGAATTTTAAAGTCCTAAAATGCCTGCTATCCAGAAGTCAAGGTGTCTGACATCCAGAATGTTACTTGGTCAGCATTCTACCGTTCTGAGAGATTCTTGGTTTTAGAATCAATGGATGGCAGAGTTCTGGAATGTCAGGGTGTTCAAACTCAAGAATACTTGCGTGTCTGAACTCGAGAGCCATTCAATGACCACATTCCGGATCACAGGGTGTCTGAATTCCAGAAGCACCAAATGTCTGCATTCTAGAATCGGAATGTGGCGGAATTCTAGAATGCACAGCACGGCGGAATTCTAAAGTCCTAAAATGCCTGCTATCCGGAAGTTAAAGTGTCTGACTTCCAGAATGCTACCACGTTAGAATTATAGCATTCTGAAAGATTCTGGGATCTAGAATCAATGGACGGCCGAGTTCCAGAATGTCAGCGTGGCAAAACTCTAGAATCCTTGCGTGTCTGAACTCGAGAGTCATTCAATGTCCACATTCCAGAACTCTGGATGTCTGAATTATAGAAGCACCAAATGTCTGCATTCTAGAATCGGAATGTGGCGGAATTCTAGAATGCACAGCACAGCGGAATTCTAAAGTCCTAAAATGCCTGCTATCCGGAAGTTAAGGGGTCTGACATCAAGAATGCTACCAACTCAGAATTATACCATTCTGAAAGATTCTGGGATCTAGAATCAATGGATGGCTGAGTTCCAGAATGTCAGGATAGCAAAACTCTAGAATCCTTGCGTGTCTGAACTCAAGAGTCATTCAATGTCCACATTCCAGAACTCTGGATGTCTCAATTATAGAAGCACCAAATGTCTGCATTCTAGAATCGGAATGTGGCGGAATTCTAGAATGCACAGCACGGCGGAATTCCAAAGTCCTAAAATGCCTACTAGCCGAAAGTTAAGGTCTCTGATGACCAGTATGTTACTAGGTCAGCATTGTACCTTTCTGAGAGATTCTGGGTTCTAGAATCAATGGACGGCAGAGATCTGGAATGTCAGGGTGTCCAAATCCAGAATACTTGCGTGTCTGAACTCGAGAGTCATTCAATGTCCACATTCCGGATCACAGGGTGTCTGAATTCCAGAAGCACCAAATGTCTGCATTCTAGAATCGGAATGTGGCGGAATTCTAGAATGCACAGCACGGCGGATTTCTAAAGTCCTAAAATGCCTGCTATCCGGAATTTATGGTGTCTGACATCCAGAATGCTCCTAGGTCCGCATTCTACCGTTCTGAGAGATTCCGGTTTCTAGAATCAATGGATGGCAGAGTTCTGGAATGTCAGGGTGTTCAAACTCAAGAATACTTGCGTGTCTGAATTCGAGAGTCATTCAATGTCCACATTCCGGATCACAGGCTGTTCGAATACCAGAAGCACCAAATGTCTGCATTCTAGAATCAGAATGTGGCGGAATTCTAGAATGCATAGCATGGCGGTATTCGAAAGTCCTAAAATGCCTGCTATTCGGAAGTTAAGGTGTCTGACATCCAGAATGATACCACGTCAGAATTATACCATTCTGAAAGATTCTGGGATCTAGAATCAATGGACGGCCGAGTTCCAGAATGTCCGGGTTTCCAAACTCTAGAATCCTTGCGTGTCTGAACTCGAGAGTCATTTAATATCCACATTCCAGGACTCTGGATGTCTGAAATATAGAAGCAACAAATGTCTGCATTCTTGAATCGGAATGTGGTGGAATTCTAGAATGCACAGCACGGCAGAATTCTAAAGTCCTAAAATGCCTGCTATTCGGAAGTTAAGGTGTCTGACATCCAGAATGTTACTAGGTCAGCATTCTACCGTTCTGAGAGATTCGGGGTTCTAGAATCAATGGAGGGCAGAGTTCTGGAATGTCAGGGTGTCCAAACTCTAGAATCCTTCCGTGTCTGAACTCGTGAGTCATTCAATGTCCACATTCCGGATCACAGGGTGTCTGAATTCCAGAAGCACCAAATGTCTGCATTCTAGAATCGGAATGTGGCGGAATTCTAGAATGCACAGCACGGCAGAATTCTAAAGTCCTAAAATGCCTGATATTCGGAAGTTAAGGAGTCTGACATCCAGAATGTTACTAGGTCAGCATTCTACTGTTCTGAGAGATTCTGGGTTCTAGATTCAATGGACAGCTCAGTTCTGGAATGTCAGGGTGTCCAAACTCTAGAATCCTTCCGTGTCTGAACTCGTGAGTCTTTCAATGTCCACATTCCAGATCAAAGGGTGTCTGAATTCCAGAAGCACCAAATGTCTGCATTCTAGAATCGGAATGTTGCGGAATTCTAGAATGCACAGCACGGCGGAATTCTAAAGTCCTAAAATGCCTACTAGCCGAAAGTTAAGGTGTCTGATGACCAGAATGTTACTAGGTCAGCATTCTACCGTTCTGAGAGATTCTGGGTTCTAGAATCAATGGACGGCAGAGTTCTGGAATGTCAGGGTGTCCAAACTCTAGAATCCATGAGTGTTTGAACTCGAGAGACATTCAATTTCCATATTCCGGGTCACAGGGTGACTGAATTCCAGAAGCACCAAATGTCTGCATTCTAGAATCGGAATGTGGCGGAATTCTAGAATGCACAGCACGGCGGAATTCGAAAGTTCTAAAATGTCTGCAATCCGGAAGTTAAGGTGTCTGACATCCAGAATGCTACCACGTCAGAATTATACCATTCTGATAGATTCTGGGATCTAGAATCAATGGACGGCTGAGTTCCAGAATGTCAGGGTGGCAAAACTCTAGAATCCTTGTGTGTCTGAACTCGAGACTCATTCAGTGTCCACATTCCAGAACTCTGGATGTCTGAAATATAGAAGCAACAAATGTCTGCATTCTAGAATCGGAATGTGGTGGAATTATAGAATGCACAGCACGGCGGGATTCTAAAGTCCTAAAATGCCTGCTATCCGGAAGTTAAGGTGTCTGACATCAAGAATGCTACCAAGTCAGAATTATACGATTCTGTAAGATTCCGGGATCTAGAATCAATGGGTGGCTGAGTTCAAGAATGTCAGGGTGGCAAAACTCTAGAATCCTGGCGTGTCTGAACTCAAGAGTCATTCAATGTCCACATTCCAGAACTCTGGATGTCTGAATTATAGAAGCACCAAATGTCTGCATTCTAGAATCGGAATGTGGCGAAATTCTAGAATGCACAGCACGGCGGAATTCTAAAGTCCTAAAATGCCTGCTATCCGGAAGTTAAGGTGTCTGACATCAAGAATGCTACCAAGTAAGAATTATAACATTCTGAAAGATTCTGGGATCTAGAATCAATGGAAGGCTGAGTTCCAGAATGTCAGGGTGGCAAAACTCTAGAATCCTTGCGTGTCTGAACTCGAGAGTCATTCAATGTCCACATTCCAGAACTCTGGATGTCTGAATTATAGAAGCACCAAATGTCTGCATTCTAGAATCGGAATGTGGCGGAATTCTAGAATGCACAGCACGGCGGAATTCTAAAGTCCTAAAATGCCTGCTATCCGAAAGTTAAGGTGTCTGACATTCAGAATGCTACCACATCAGAATTATACCATTCTGAAAGATTCTGATATCTAGAATCAATGGACGGGTGAGTTCCAGAATGTCAGGGTGGCAAAACTCTAGAATCCTGGCTTGTCTGAACTCGAGAGTCATTCAATGTCCACATTCCAGAACTCTGGATGTCTGAATTATGGAAGCTCCAAATGTCTGCATTCTAGAATCGGAATGTGGCGGAATTCTAGCATGCACAGCACGGCGGAATTCTAAAGTCCTAAAATGCCTGCTATCCGGAAGTTAAGGTGTCTGACATCCAGAATGCTACCACGTCAGAATTATACCATTCTGAAAGATTCTGGGATCTAGAATCAATGGACGGCTGAGTTCCAGAATGTCAGGGTGGCAAAACTCTAGAATCCCTGCGTGTCTGAACTCGAGAGTCATTCAATGTCCACATTCCAGAACTCTGGATGTCTGAATTATAGAAGCACCAAATGTCTGCATTCTAGAATCGGAATGTGGCGGAATTCTAGAATGCACAGCACGGCGGAATTCTAAAATCCTAAAATGCCTGCTATCCGGAAGTTAAGGTGTCTGACATCAAGAATGCTACCAAGTCAGAATTATACCATTCTGAATGATTCTGGGATCTAAAATCAATGGACGGCTGAGTTCCAGAATGTCAGAGTGGCAAAACTCAAGAATCCTTGCGTGTCTGAACTCGAGTGTCATTCAATGTCCACATTCCAGAACTCTGGATGTCTGAATTATAGAAGCACCAAATGTCTGCATTCTAGAATCGGAATGTGGCGGAATTATAGAATGCACAGCACGGCGCAATTCTAAAGTCCTAAAATGCCTACTAGCCGAAAGTTAAGGTGTCTGATGACCAGAATGTTACTAGGTCAGCATTCTACCGTTCTGAGCGATTCTGGGTTCTAGAATCAATGGATGGCAGAGTTCTGGAATGTCAGGGTGTCCAAACTCTAGAATCCTTGAGTGTTTGAACTCGAGAGTCATTCAATTTCCATATTCCGGGTCACAGGGTGTCTGAATTCCAGAAGCACCAAATGTCTGCATTCTAGAATCGGAATGTGGCAGAATTCTAGAATGCACAGCACGGCAGAATTCTAAAGACGTAAAATGACTGATATTCGGAAGTTAAGGTGTCTGACATCCAGAATGTTACTAGGTCAGCATTCTACCGTTCTGAGAGATTCTGGGTTCTAGAATCAATGGACGGCAGAGTTCTGGAATGTCAGGGTGTCCAAACTCCAGAATCCTTCCGTGTCTGAACTCCTGAGTCATTCAATGTCCACATTCCGGATAGCAGGGTTTCTGAATTCCAGAAGCACCAAATATCTGCATTCTAGAATCGGAATGTGGTGGAATTCTAGAATGCACAGCACGGCGGAATTTGAATGTCCTAAAATGCCTGCTATCGGGAAGTAAAGGTGTCTGACATCCAGAATGCTACCAGGTCAGAATTACACCATTCTGAAAGATTCTGTGATCTAGAATCAATGGACGACTGAGTTCCAGAATGTCAGGGTGGCAAAACTCTTGAATCCTTGCGTGTCTGAACTCGAGAGTCATTCAATGTCCACATTCCAGAACTCTGGATGTCTGAATTATAGAAGCACCAAATGACTGCATTCTAGCATCGGAATGTGGCAGAATTCTAGCATGCACAGCACGACGGAATTCTAAAATCCTAAAATGCCTGCTGTCCGGAAGTTAAGGTGTCTGACATCAAGAATGCTACCAAGTCAGAATTATACCATTCTGAAAGATTCTGGGATCTAGAATCAATGGACGGCTGAGTTCCAGAATGTCAGGGCGGCAAAACTCTAGAATCCTTGCGTGTCTGAACTCGAGAGTCTTTCAATGTCCACATTCCAGAACTCTGGATGTCTGAATTATAGAAGCACCAAATGTCTGCATTCTAGAATCGGAATGTGGCGGAATTCTAGAATGCACAGCACGGCGGAATTCTAAAGTCCTAAAATGCCTACTAGCCGAAAGTTAAGGTGTCTGATGACCAGTATGTTACTAGGTCAGCATTCTACCGTTCTGAGAGATTCTGGGTTCTAGAATCATTGGACGGCAGAGATCTGGAATGTCAGTGTGTCCAAACTCTAGAATCCTTGCGTGTCTGAACTCGAGAGTCATTCAATGTCCACATTCCGGATCACAGGGTGTCTGAATTCCTGAAGCACCAAATGTCTGCATTCTAGAATCGGAATGTGGTAGAATTCTAGAATGCACAGCACGGCGGAATTCTAAAGTCCTAAAATGCCTGCTATCCGAAAGTTAAGGTGTCTGACATTCAGAATGCTACCACATCAGAATTATACCATTCTGAAAGATTCTGGGATCTAGAATCAATGGACGGGTGAGTTCCAGAATGTCAGGGTGGCAAAACTCTAGAATCCTGGCTTGTCTGAACTCGAGAGTCATTCAATGTCCACATTCCAGAACTCTGGATGTCTGAATTATGGAAGCTCCAAATGTCTGCATTCTAGAATCGGAATGTGGCGGAATTCTAGAATGCACAGCAAGGCGGAATTCAAAAGTCCTAAAATGCCTGCTATCCGGAAGTTAAGGTGTCTGACATCCAGAATGCTACCACGTCAGAATTATACCATTCTGAAAGATTCTGGGATCTAGAATCAATGGACGGCTGAGTTCCAGAATGTCAGGGTGGCAAAACTCTAGAATCCCTGCGTGTCTGAACTCGAGAGTCATTCAATGTCCACATTCCAGAACTCTGGATGTCTGAATTATAGAAGCACCAAATGTCTGCATTCTAGAATCGGAATGTGGCGGAATTCTAGAATGCACAGCACGGCGGAATTCTAAAATCCTAAAATGCCTGCTATCCGGAAGTTAAGGTGTCTGACATCAAGAATGCTACCAAGTCAGAATTATACCATTCTGAAAGATTCTGGGATCTAAAATCAATGGACGGCTGAGTTCCAGAATGTCAGAGTGGCAAAACTCAAGAATCCTTGCGTGTCTGAACTCGAGAGTCATTCAATGTCCACATTCCAGAACTCTGGATATCTGAATTATAGAAGCACCAAATGTCTGCATTCTAGAATCGGAATGTGGCGGAATTATAGAATGCACAGCACGGCGCAATTCTAAAGTCCTAAAATGCCTACTAGCCGAAAGTTAAGGTGTCTGATGACCAGAATGTTGCTAGGTCAGCATTCTACCGTTCTGAGCGATTCTGGGTTCTAGAATCAATGGATGGCAGAGTTCTGGAATGTCAGGGTGTCCAAACTCTAGAATCCTTGAGTGTTTGAACTCGAGAGTCATTCAATTTCCATATTCCGGGTCACAGGGTGTCTGAATTCCAGAAGCACCAAATGTCTGCATTCTAGAATCGGAATGTGGCAGAATTCTAGAATGCACAGCACGGCAGAATTCTAAAGACGTAAAATGACTGATATTCGGAAGTTAAGGTGTCTGACATCCAGAATGTTACTAGGTCAGCATTCTACCGTTCTGAGAGATTCTGGGTTCTAGAATCAATGGACGGCAGAGTTCTGGAATGTCAGGTTGTCCAAACTCCAGAATCCTTCCGTGTCTGAACTCCTGAGTCATTCAATGTCCACATTCCGGATAACAGGGTGTCTGAATTCCAGAAGCACCAAATATCTGCATTCTAGAATCGGAATGTGGCGGAATTCTAGAATGCACAGCACGGCGGAATTTGAAAGTCCTAAAATGCCTGCTATCGGGAAGTAAAGGTGTCTGACATCCAGAATGCTACCAGGTCAGAATTACACCATTCTGAAAGATTCTGGGATCTAGAATCATTGGACGGCTGAGTTCCAGAATGTCAGGGTGGCAAAACTCTAGAATCCTTGCGTGTCTGAACTCGAGAGTCATTCAATGTCCACATTCCAGAACTCTGGATGTCTGAATTATAGAAGCACCAAATGACTGCATTCTAGCATCGGAATGTGGCGGAATTCTAGCATGCACAGCACGGCGGAATTCTAAAATCCTAAAATGCCTGCTGTCCGGAAGTTAAGGTGTCTGACATCAAGAATGCTACCAAGTCAGAATTATACCATTCTGAAAGATTCTGGGATCTAGAATCAATTAACGGCTGAGTTCCAGAATGTCAGGGTGGCAAAACTCTAGAGTCCTTGCTTGTCTGAACTCGAGAGTCATTCAAAGTCCACATTCCAGAACTCTGGATGTCTGAGTTATAGAAGCACCAAATGTCTGCATTCTAGAATCGGAATGTGGCGGAATTCTAGAATGCACAGCATGGCGGAATTCTAAAGTCCTAAATTGCCTGCTATCCGGAAGTTAAGGTGTCTGACATCCAGAATGTACTAGGTCAGCATTCTACCGTTCTGAGAGATTCTGGGTTCTAGAATCAATGGACGGCAGAGTTCTGGAAAGTCAGGATGTCCAAACTCTAGAATTCTTCCGTGTCTGAACTCGTGAGTCATTCAATGTCCACATTCCGGATCACAGGGTGTCTGAATTCCAGAAGCACCAAATGTCTGCATTCTAGAATCGGAATGTGGCGGAATTCTAGAATGCACAGCACGGCGGAATTCGAAAGACCTAAAATGCCTGCTATCGGGAAGTTAAGGTGTCTGACATCCAGAATGCTACCACGTCAGAAATATACCATTCTGATAGATTCTGGGATCTAGAATCAATGGACGGCTGAGTTCCAGAATGTCAGGGTGGCAAAACTCTAGAATCCTTGCGTGTCTGAACTCGAGAGTCATTCAATGTCCACATTCCAGAACTCTGGATGTCTGAAATATAGAAGCACCAAATGTCTGCATTCTAGAATCAGAATGTGGCGGAATTCTAGAATGCACAGCACGGCGGAATTTTAAAGTCCTAAAATGCCTGCTATCCAGACGTCAAGGTGTCTGACATCCAGAATGTTACTAGGTCAGCATTCTACCGTTCTGAGAGATTCTGGGTTTTAGAATCAATGGATGGCAGAGTTCTGGAATGTCAGGGTGTTCAAACTCAAGAATACTTGCGTGTCTGAACTCGAGAGTCATTCAATATCCACATTCCGGATCACAGGGTGTCTGAATTCCAGAAGCACCAAATGTCTGCATTCTAGAATCGGAATGTGGCGGAATTCTAGAATGCACAGCACGGCGGAATTCTAAAGTCCTAAAATGCCTGCTATCCGGAAGTTAAGGTGTCTGACATCAAGAATGCTACCAAGTCAGAATTATACCATTCTGAAAGATTCTGGGATCTAGAATCAATGGACGGTTGAGTTCCAGAATGTCAGGGTGGCAAAACTCTAGAATCCTTGCGTGTCTGAACTCGAGAGTCATTCAATGTCCACATTCCAGAACTCTGGATGTCTGAATTATAGAAGCACCAAATGTCTGCATTCTAGAATCGGAATGTGGCGGAATTCTAGAATGCACAGCACGGCGGAATTCTAAAGTCCCAAAATGCCTACTAGTCGAAAGTTAAGATGTCTGATGACCAGAATGTTACTTGGTCAGCATTCTACCGTTCTGAGAGATTCTGGGTTCTAGAATCAATGGATGACAGAGTTCTGGAATGTCAGGGTGTCCAAACTCTAGAATCCTTGAGTGTTTGAACTCGAGAGTCATTCAATTTCAATATTCCGGGTCACAGGGTGACTGAATTCCAGAAGCACCAAATGTCTGCATTCCAGAATCGGAATGTGGTGGAATTCTAGAATGCAGAGCACGGCGGAATTCGAACGTCCTAAAATGCCTGCTATCCGGAAGTTAAGGTGTCTGACATCCAGAATGCTACCACGTCAGAATTATACCATTCTGAAAGATTCTGGGATCTAGAATCAATGGATGGCTGAGTTACAGAATGTCAGGGTGTCCAAACTCTAGAATCCCTGTGTGTCTGAACTCGAGAGTCATTCAATGTCCACATTCCGGATCACAGGGTGTCTGAATTCCTGAAACACCAAATGTCTGCATTCTAGAATCGGAATGTGGTAGAATTCTAGAATGCACAGCACGGCGGAATTCTAAAGTCCTAAAATGCCTGCTATACGGAAGTTAAGGTGTCTGACATCCAGAATGCTACCACGTTAGAATTATACCATTCTGAAAGATTCTGGGATCTAGAATCAATGGACGGCTGAGTTCCAGAATGTCAGGGTTTCCAAACTCTAGAATCCTTGCGTGTCTGAACTCGAGTGTCACTCAATATCCACATTCCAGGACTCTGGATGTCTGAAATATAGAAGCACCAAATGTCTGCATTCTAGAATCGGAATGTGGCGGAATTCTAGAATGCACAGCACGGCAGAATTCTAAAGTCCTAAAAGGCCTGCTATTCGGAAGTTAAGGTGTCTGACATCCAGAATGTTACTAGGTCAGAATTCTACCGTTCTGAGAGATTCTGGGTTCTAGAATCAATGGACGGCAGAGTTCTGGAATGTCATGGTGTCCAAACTCTAGAATCCTTCCGTGTCTGAACTCGAGAGTCATTCAATGTCCACATTCCAGAGCTCTGGATGTCTGAATTATAGAAGCACCAAATGTCTGCATTCTAGAATCGGATTGTGGCGGAATTCTAGAATGCACGGCACGGCGGAATTCTAAAGTCCTAAAGTGCCTGCTATCCGGAAGTTAAGGTGTCTGACATCCAGAATGCTGCCACGTCAGAATTATAGCATTCTGAAAGATTCTGGGATCTAGAATCAATGGACGACTGAGTTCCAGAATGTCAGGGTGGCAAAACTCTAGAATCCTTGCGTGTCTGAACTCGAGAGTCATTCAATGTCCACATTCCAGAACTATGGATGTCTGAATTATAGAAGCACCAAATGTCTGCATTCTAGAATCGGAATGTGGCGGAATTCTAGAATGCACAGCACGGCGGAATTCTAAAGTCCTAAAATGCCTACTAGCCGAAAGTTAAGGTGTCTGATGACCAGAATGTTACTAGGTCAGCATTCTACCGTTCTGAGAGATTCTGTGTTCTAGAATCAATGGATGGCAGAGTTCTGGAATGTCAGGGTGTCCAAACTCTAGAATCCTTGAGTGTTTGAACTCGAGAGTCATTCAATTTCCATATTTCGGGTCACAGGGTGACTGAATTCCAGAAGCACCAAATGTCTGCATTCTAGAATCGGAATGTGGTGGAATTCTAGAATGCACAGCACGGCGGAATTCGAAAGTCCTAAAATGCCTGCTATCCGGAAGTAAAGGTGTCTGACATCCAGAATGCTACCACGTCAGAATTATACCATTCTGAAAGATTCTGGGATCTAGAATCAATGGACGGCCGAGTTCCAGAATGTCCGGGTTTCCAAACTCTAGAATCCTTGCGTGTCTGAACTCGAGAGTCATTCAATATCCACATTCCAGGACACTGGATGTCTGAAATATAGAAGCACCAAATGTCTGCATTCTAGAATCGGAATGTGGCGGAATTCTAGAATGCACAGCACGGCAGAATTCTAAAGTCCTAAAAGGCCTGCTATTCGGAAGTTAAGGTGTCTGACATCCAGAATGTTACTAGGTCAGCATTCTACCATTCTGAGAGATTCTGGGTTCTAGAATCAATGGACGGCAGAGTTCTGGAATGTCAGGGTCTCCAAACTCTAGAATCCTTCCGTGTCTGAACTCGTGAGTCATTCAATGTCCATATTGCGGATCACAGGGTGTCTGAATTCCAGAAGCACCAAATGTCTGCATTCTAGAATCGGAATGTGGCGGAATACTAGAATGCACAGCACGGCAGAATTCTGAAGTCCTAAAATGCCTGATATTCGGAAGTTAAGGAGTCTGACATCCAGAATGTTACTAGGTCAGCATTCTACCGTTCTGAGAGATTCTGGGTTCTAGAATCAATGGACGGCAGAGTTCTGGAATGTCAGGGTGTTCAAACTCAAGAATACTTGCGTGTCTGAACTCGAGAGTCATTCAATGTCCACATTCCGGATCACAGGGTGTCTGAATTCCAGAAGCACCAAATGTCTGCATTCTAGAATCGGAATGTGGCGGAATTCTAGAATGCACAGCATGGCGGAATTCGAAAGTCCTAAAATGCCTGCTATCCGGAAGTTAAGGTGTCTGACATCCAGAATGCTACCACGTCAGAATTATAACATTCTGAAAGATTCTGGGATCTAGAATCAATGGACGGCTGAGTTCCAGAATGTCAGGTTTTCCAAACTCTAGAATCCTTGCGTGTCTGAACTCGAGAGTCATTCAATATCCACATTCCAGGACTCTGGATGTCTGAAATATAGAAGCAACAAATGTCTGCATTCTAGAATCGGAATGTGGTGGAATTCTAGAATGCACAGCACGGCAGAATTCTGAAGTCCTAAAATGCCTGCTATTCGGAATTTAAGGTGTCTGACATCCAGAATGTTACTAGGTCAGCATTCTACCGTTCTGAGAGATTCTGGGTTCTAGAATCAATGTACGGCAGAGATCTGGCATGTCAGGGTGTCCAAACTCTAGAATCCCTGTGTGTCTGAACTCGAGAGTCATTCAATGTCCACATTCCGGATCACAGGGTGTCTGAATTCCAGAAGCACCAAATGTCTGCATTCTAGAATCGGAATGTGGCGGAATTCTAGAATGCACAGCACGGCAGAATTCTGAAGTCCTAAAATGCCTGCTATCGGGAAGTTAAGGTGTCTGACATCCAGAATGCTACCACATCAGAATTATACCATTCTGAAAGATTCTGGGATCTAGAATCAATGGACGGCTGAGTTCCAGAATGTCAGGGTGGCAAAACTCTAGAATCCTTGCGTGTCTGAACTCGAGAGTCATTCAATGTCCACATTCCAGAACTCTGGATGTCTGAATTATAGAAGCAACAAATGTCTGCATTCTAGAATCGGAATGTGGCGGAATTCTAGAATGCACGGCACGGCGGAATTCTAAAGTCCTAAAGTGCCTGCTATCCAGAAGTTAAGGTGTCTGACATCCAGAATGCTGCCACGTCAGAATTATAGCATTCTGAAAGATTCTGGGATCTAGAATCAATGGACGACTGAGTTCCAGAATGTCAGGGTGGCAAAACTCTAGAATCCTTGCGTGTCTGAACTCGAGAGTCATTCAAAGTCCACATTCCAGAACTCTGGATGTCTGAATTATAGAAGCACCAAATGTCTGCATTCTAGAATCGGAATGTGGCGGAATTCTAGAATGCACAGCACGGCGGAATTCTAAAGTCCTAAAATGCCTACTAGCCGAAAGTTAAGGTGTCTGATGACCAGAATGTTACTAGGTCAGCATTCTACCGTTCTGAGAGATTCTGTGTTCTAGAATGAATGGATGGCAGAGTTCTGGAATGTCAGGCTTTCCAAACTCTAGAATCCTTGAGTGTTTGAAATCGAGAGTCATTCAATTTCCATATTCCGGGTCACAGGGTGACTGAATTCCAGAAGCACCAAATGTCTGCATTCTAGAATCGGAATGTGGCGGAATTCTAGAATGCACAGCACGGCGGAATTCGAAAATCCTAAAATGCCTGCTATCCGGAAGTAAAGGTGTCTGACATCCAGAATGCTACCACGTCAGAATTGTACCATTCTGAAAGATTCTGGGATCTAGAATCAATGGACGGCTGAGTTCCAGAATGTCAGGGTTTCCAAACTCTAGAATCCTTGCGTGTCTGAACTCGAGTGTCATTCAATATCCACATTCCAGGACTCTGGATGTCTGAAATATAGAAGCACCAAATGTCTGCATTCTAGAATCGGAATGTGGCGGAATTCTAGAATGCACAGCACGGCAGAATTCTAAAGTCCTAAAAGGCCTGCTATTCGGAAGTTAAGGTGTCTGACATCCAGAATGTTACTAGGTCAGAATTCTACCGTTCTGAGAGATTCTGGGTTCTAGAATCAATGGACGGCAGAGTTCTGGAATGTCAGGGTGTCCAAACTCTAGAATCCTTCCGTGTCTGAACTCCTGAGTCATTCAATGTCCACATTCCGGATCACAGGGTGTCTGAATTCCAGAAGCACCAAATGTCTGCATTCTAGAATCGGAATGTGGCGGAATTCTAGAATGCACAGCACGGCAGAATTCTGAAGTCCTAAAATGCCTGCTATCGGGAAGTTAAGGTGTCTGACATCCAGAATGCTACCACATCAGAATTATACCATTCTGAAAGATTCTGGGATCTAGAATCAATGGACGGCTGAGTTCCAGAATGTCAGGGTGGCAAAACTCTAGAATCCTTGCGTGTCTGAACTCGAGAGTCATTCAATGTCCACATTCCAGAACTCTGGATGTCTGAATTATAGAAGCACCAAATGTCTGCATTCTAGAATCGGAATGTGGCGGAATTCTAGAATGCACGGCACGGCGGAATTCTAAAGTCCTAAAGTGCCTGCTATCCGGAAGTTAAGGTGTCTGACATCCAGAATGCTGCCACGTCAGAATTATAGCATTCTGAAAGATTCTGGGATCTAGAATCAATGGACGACTGAGTTCCAGAATGTCAGGGTGGCAAAATTCTAGAATCCTTGCGTGTCTGAACTCGAGAGTCATTCAATGTCCACATTCCAGAACTCTGGATGTCTGAATTATAGAAGCACCAAATGTCTGCATTCTAGAATCGGAATGTGGCGGAATTCTAGAATGCACAGCACGGCGGAATTCTAAAGTCCTAAAATGCCTACTAGCCGAAAGTTAAGGTGTCTGATGACCAGAATGTTACTAGGTCAGCATTCTACCGTTCTGAGAGATTCTGTGTTCTAGAATCAATGGATGGCAGAGTTCTGGAATGTCAGGCTTTCCAAACTCTAGAATCCTTGAGTGTTTGAAATCGAGAGTCATTCAATTTCCATATTCCGGGTCACAGGGTGACTGAATTCCAGAAGCACCAAATGTCTGCATTCTAGAATCGGAATGTGGCGGAATTCTAGAATGCACAGCACGGCGGAATTCGAAAGTCCTAAAATGCCTGCTATCCGCAAGTAAAGGTGTCTGACATCCAGAATGCTACCACGTCAGAATTGTACCATTCTGAAAGATTCTGGGATCTAGAATCAATGGACGGCTGAGTTCCAGAATGTCAGGGTTTCCAAACTCTAGAATCCTTGCGTGTCTGAACTCGAGAGTAATTCAATATCCACATTCCAGGACTCTGGATGTCTGAAATATAGAAGCACCAAATGTCTGCATTCTAGAATCGGAATGTGGTGGAATTCTAGAATGCACAGCACGGCTGAATTCTAAAGTCCTAAAATGCCTGCTATCCGGAAGTTAAAGTGTCTGACATCCAGAATGTTACTAGGTCAGCATTCTACCGTTCTGAGAGATTCTGGGTTCTAGAATCAATGTACGGCAGAGATCTGGCATGTCAGGGTGTCCAAACTCTAGAATCCCTGTGTGTCTGAACTCGAGAGTTATTCAATGTCCACATTCCGGATCACAGGGTGTCTGAATTCCTGAAACACCAAATGTCTGCATTCTAGAATCGGAATGTGGTAGAATTCTAGAATGCACAGCACGGCGGAATTCTAAAGTCCTAAAATGCCTGCTATACGGAAGTTAAGGTGTCTGACATCCAGAATGCTACCACGTTAGAATTATACCATTCTGAAAGATTCTGGGATCTAGAATCAATGGACGGCTGAGTTCCAGAATGTCAGGGTTTCCAAACTCTAGAATCCTTGCGTGTCTGAACTCGAGTGTCATTCAATATCCACATTCCAGGACTCTGGATGTCTGAAATATAGAAGCACCAAATGTCTGCATTCTAGAATCGGAATGTGGCGGAATTCTAGAATGCACAGCACGGCAGAATTCTAAAGTCCTAAAAGGCCTGCTATTCGGAAGTTAAGGTGTCTGACATCCAGAATGTTACTAGGTCAGAATTCTACCGTTCTGAGAGATTCTGGGTTCTAGAATCAATGGACGGCAGAGTTCTGGAATGTCATGGTGTCCAAACTCTAGAATCCTTCCGTGTCTGAACTCGAGAGTCATTCAATGTCCACATTCCAGAGCTCTGGATGTCTGAATTATAGAAGCACCAAATGTCTGCATTCTAGAATCGGAATGTGGCGGAATTCTAGAATGCACGGCACGGCGGAATTCTAAAGTCCTAAAGTGCCTGCTATCCGGAAGTTAAGGTGTCTGACATCCAGAATGCTGCCACGTCAGAATTATAGCATTCTGAAAGATTCTGGGATCTAGAATCAATGGACGACTGAGTTCCAGAATGTCAGGGTGGCAAAACTCTAGAATCCTTGCGTGTCTGAACTCGAGAGTCATTCAATGTCCACATTCCAGAACTCTGGATGTCTGAATTATAGAAGCACCAAATGTCTGCATTCTAGAATCGGAATGTGGCGGAATTCTAGAATGCACAGCACGGCGGAATTCTAAAGTCCTAAAATGCCTACTAGTCGAAAGTTAAGGTGTCTGATGACCAGAATGTTACTAGGTCAGCATTCTACCGTTCTGAGAAATTCTGTGTTCTAGAATCAATGGATGGCAGAGTTCTGGAATGTCAGGGTTTCCAAACTCTAGAATCCTTGAGTGTTTGAACTCGAGAGTCATTCAATTTCCATATTCCGGGTCACAGGGTGACTGAATTCCAGAAGCACCAAATGTCTGCATTCTAGAATCGGAATGTGGCGGAATTCTAGAATGCACAGCACGGCGGAGTTCGAAAGTCCTAAAATGCCTGCTATCCGGAAGTAAAGGTGTCAGACATCCAGAATGCTACCACGTCAGAATTATACCATTCTGAAAGATTCTGGGATCTAGAATCAATGGACGGCTGAGTTCCAGAATGTCAGGGTTTCCAAACTCTAGAATCCTTGCGTGTCTGAACTCGAGAGTCATTCAATATCCACATTCCAGGACTCTGGATGTCTGAAATATAGAAGCACCAAATGTCTGCATTCTGGAATCGGAATGTGGCGGAATTCTAGAATGCACAGCACGGCAGAATTCTAAAGTCCTAAAATGCCGGCTATTCGGAAGTTAAGGTGTCTGACATCCAGAATGTCACTAGGTCAGCATTCTACCGTTCTGAAAGATTCTGGGTTCTAGAATCAATGGACGGCAGAGTTCTGGAATGTCAGGGTGTCCAAACTCTAGAATCTTTCCGTGTCTGAACTCGTGAGTCATTCAATGTCCACATTCCGGATCACAGGGTGTCTGAATTCCAGAAGCACCAAATGTCTGCATTCTAGAATCGGAATGTGGCGGAATTCTAGAATGCACAGCACGGCGGAATTCGAAAGACCTAAAATGCCTGCTATCGGGAACTTAAGGTGTCTGACATCCAGAATGCTACCACGTCAGTAATATACCATTCTGATAGATTCTGGGATCTAGAATCAATGGACGGCTGAGTTCCAGAATGTCAGGGTGGCAAAACTCTAGAATCCTTGCGTGTCTGAACTCGAAAGTCATTCAATGTCCACATTCCAGAACTCTGGATGTCTGAAATATAGAAGCACCAAATGTCTGCATTCTAGAATCAGAATGTGGCGGAATTCTAGAATGCACAGCACGGCGGAATTTTAAAGTCCTAAAATGCCTGCTATCCAGAAGTCAAGGTGTCTGACATCCAGAATGTTACTAGGTCAGCATTCTACCGTTCTGAGAGATTCTTGGTTTTAGAATCAATGGATGGCAGAGTTCTGGAATGTCAGGGTGTTCAAACTCAAGAATACTTGCGTGTCTGAACTCGAGAGCCATTCAATGACCACATTCCGGATCACAGGGTGTCTGAATTCCAGAAGCACCAAATGTCTGCATTCTAGAATCGGAATGTGGCGGAATTCTAGAATGCACAGCACGGCGGAATTCTAAAGTCCTAAAATGCCTGCTATCCGGAAGTTAAGGTGTCTGACTTCCAGAATGCTACCACGTTAGAATTATACCATTCTGAAAGATTCTGGGATCTAGAATCAATGGACGGCTGAGTTCCAGAATGTCAGGGTGGCAAAACTCTAGAATCCTTGCGTGTCTGAACTCGAGAGTCATTCAATGTCCACATTCCAGAACTCTGGATGTCTGAATTATAGAAGCACCAAATGTCTGCATTCTAGAATCGGAATGTGGCGGAATTCTAGAATGCACAGCACGGCGGAATTCTAAAGTCCTAAAATGCCTGCTATCCGGAAGTTAAGGGGTCTGACATCAAGAATGCTACCAAGTCAGAATTATACCATTCTGAAAGATTCTGGGATCTAGAATCAATGGATGGCTGAGTTCCAGAATGTCAGGATAGCAAAACTCTAGAATCCTTGCATGTCTGAACTCAAGAGTCATTCAATGTCCACATTCCAGAACTCTGGATGTCTCAATTATAGAAGCACCAAATGTCTGCATTCTAGAATCGGAATGTGGCGGAATTCTAGAATGCACAGCACGGCGGAATTCCAAAGTCCTAAAATGCCTACTAGCCGAAAGTTAAGGTCTCTGATGACCAGTATGTTACTAGGTCAGCATTGTACCCTTCTGAGAGATTCTGGGTTCTAGAATCAATGGACGGCAGAGATCTGGAATGTCAGGGTGTCCAAATCAAGAATACTTGCGTGTCTGAACTCGAGAGTCATTCAATGTCCACATTCCGGATCACAGGGTGTCTGAATTCCAGAAGCACCAAATGTCTGCATTCTAGAATCGGAATGTGGCGGAATTCTAGAATGCACAGCACGGCGGATTTCTAAAGTCCTAAAATGCCTGCTATCGGGAAGTTAAGGTGTCTGACATCCAGAATGTTACTAGGTCAGCATTCTACCGTTCTGAGAGGTTCTGGGTTCTAGAATCAATTGACGGCAGAGATCTGGCATGTCAGGTTGTCCAAACTCTAGAATCCTTGCGTGTCTGAACTCGAGAGTCATTCAATGTCCACATTCCGGATCACAGGGTGTCTGAATTCCAGATGCACCAAATGTCTGCATTTTAGAATCGGAATGTGGTAGAATTATAGAATGCACAGAACGGCGGAATTCTAAAGTCCTAAAATGCCTGCTCTCCGGAAGTTAAGATGTCTCACACCCAGAATGCTACCACATCAGAATAAGACCATTCTGAAACATTCTGGGATCTAGAATCAATGGACGACTGACTTCCAGAATGTCAGGGTGGCAAAACTCTAGAATCCTGGGGTGTCTGAACTCGAGAGTCATTCAATGTCCACATTCCAGAACTCTGGATGTCTGAATTATAGAAGCACGAAATGTCTGCATTCTAGAATCGGAATGTGGCGGAATTCTAGAATGCACAGCACGGCGGAATTCTAAAGTCCTAAAATGCCTGCTATCCGGAAGTTAAGGTGTCTGACATCCAGAATGCTACCACGTCAGAATTATACCATTCTGAAAGATTCTAGGATCTAGAATCAATGGACGGCTGAGTTCCAGAATGTCAGGGTGGCAAAACTCTAGAATCCTTGCGTGTCTGAAGTCGAGAGTCATTCAATGTCCACATTCCAGAACTCTGGATGTCTGAATTATAGGATCACCAAATTTCTGCATTCTAGAATTGGAATGTGGCAGAATTCTAGAATGCACAGCACGGCGGAATTCTAAAGTCCTAAAATGCCTGCTATCCGGAATTTATGGTGTCTGACATCCAGAATGCTACTACGTCAGAATTATACCATTCTGAAACATTCTGGGATCTAGAATCAATGGACGGCTGAGTTCCAGAATGCAAGGGTGGCAAAACTCTAGAATCCTTGCGTGTCTGAACACGAGAGTCATTCAATGTCCACATTCCAGAACTCTGGATGTCTGAAAGATAGAAGCACCAAATGTCTGCATTCTAGAATCAGAATGTGGCGGAATTCTAGAATGCACAGCACGGCGGAATTCTAAAGTCCTAAAATGCATGCTATTCGGAAGTTAAGTTGTCTGACATCCAGAATGCTACCACGTCAGATTTATACCATTATGAAAGATTCTGGGATCTAGAATCAATGGACGGCCGAGTTCCAGAATGTCCGGGTTTCCAAACTCTAGAATCTTTGCGTGTCTGAACTCGAGAGTCATTCAATATCCACATTCCAGGACTCTGGATATCTGAAATATAGAAAACAACAAATGTCTGCATTCTTGAATCGGAATGTGGTGGAATTCTAGAATGCACAGCACGGCAGATTTCTAAAGTCCTAAAATGCCTGCTATTCGGAAGTTAAGGTGTCTGACACCCAGAATGCTACCACATCAGAATTATACCATTCTGAAATATTCTGGGATCTCGAATCAATGGACGGGTGATTTCCAGAATGTCAGGGTGGCAAAACTCTAGAGTCCTGGCGTGTCTGAACTCGAGAGTCATACAATGTCCACATTCCAGAACTCTGGATGTCTGAATTATAGAAGCACCAAATGTCTGCATTCTAGAATCGGAATGTGGCGGAATTCTAGAATTTACAGCACGGCGGAATTCTAAAGACCTAAAATGCCTGCTATCCGGAAGTTAAGGTGTCTGACATCCAGAATGCTACCAAGTCAGAATTATACCATTCTGAATGATTCTGGGTTCTAGAATCAATGGATGGCTGAATTCCAGAATTTCAGGGTGGCAAAACTCTAGAATCCTTGCGTGTCTGAACTCGAGAGTCATTCAATGTCCACATTCCAGAACTCTGGATGTCTGAAATATAGAAGCACCAAATGTCTGCATTCTAGAATCGGAATGTGGCAGAATTCTAGAATGCACAGCACGGCGGAATTCTAAAGTCTTAAAATGAATGCTATCCGGAAGTTAAGGTGTCTGACATCAAGAATGCTACCACGTCAGAATTATACCATTCTGAAAGATTCTGGGATCTAGAATCAATGGACGGCTGAGTTCCAGAATGTCAGGGTGGCAAAACTCTAGAATCCTTGTGAGTCTGAACTCGAGATTGATTCAATGTCCATATTCCAGAACTCTGGATGTCTGATTTATAGAAGCACCAAATATCTGCATTCTAGAATCGGAATGTGGCGGAATTCTAGAATGCACAGCATGGCGGAGTTCTAAAGTCATAAAATGCCTGCTATCCGGAAGTTAAGGTGTCTGACATCAATAACGCTACCAAGTCAGAAATATAACATTCTGAAAGATTCTGGGATCTAGAATCAATGGATGGCTGAGTTCCAGAATGTCAGGGTGGCAAAACTCTAGAATCCTTGCGTGTCTGAACTCGAGAGTCATTCAATGTCCACATTCCAGTACTCTGGATGTCTGAATTATAGAAGCACCAAATGTCTGCATTCTAGAATCGGAATGTGGCGCAATTCTAGAATGCAAAGCACGAAGGAATTCTAAAGTCCTAAAATGCCTACTAGCCGAAAGTTAATGTGTCTGATGACCAGAATGTTACTAGGTCAGCATTCTACCGTTCTGAGAGATTCTGGGTTCTAGAATCAATGGATGGCAGAGTTCTGGAATGACAGGGTGTCCAAGCTCTAGAATCCTTGAGGGTTTGAACTCGAGAGTCATTCAATTTCCATATTCCGGGTCACAGGGTGACTGAATTCCAGAAGCACCAAATGTCTGCATTCTAGAATCGGAATTTGGCGGAATTCTAGAATGCACAGCACGGCGGAATTCTAAAGTCCTAAAATGCCTGATATTCGGAAGTTAAGGAGTCTGACATCCAGAATGTTACTAGGTCAGCATTCTACCGTTCTGAGAGATTCTGGGTTCTAGAATCAATGGACGGCAGAGTTCTGGAATATCAGGGTGTCCAAACTCTAGAATCCTTCCGTGTCTGAACTCGTGAGTCATTCAATGTCCACTTTCCAGATCTCAGGGTGTCTGAATTCCAGAAGCACCAAATGTCTGCATTCTAGAATCGGAATGTGGCGGAATTCTAGAATGCACAGCACGGCGGAATTCGAAAGTCCTAAAATGCCTGCTATCCGGAAGTTAAGGTGTCTGACATCCAGAATGCTACCACGTCAGAATTATACCATTCTGAAAGATTCTGGGATCTAGAATCAATGGACGGCTGAGTTCCAGAATGTCAGGGTGGCAAAACTCTAGAATCCTTGCGTGTCTGAACTCGAGAGTCATTCAATGTCCACATTCCAGAACTCTGGATGTCTGAATTATAGAAGCACCAAATGTCTGCATTCTAGAATCGGAATGTGGCGGAATTCTAGAATGCACAGCACGGCGGAATTCTAAAGTCCTAAAATGCCTGCTATCCGGAAGTTAATGGGTCTGACATCAAGAATGCTACCAAGTCAGAATTATACCATTCTGAAAGATTCTGGGATCTAGAATCAATGGATGGCTGAGTTCCAGAATGTCAGGGTAGCAAAATTCTAGAATCCATGCGTGTCTGAACTCAAGAGTCATTCAATGTCCACATTCCAGAACTCTGGATGTCTGAATTATAGAAGCACCAAATGTCTGCATTCTAGAATCGGAATGTGGCGGAATTCTAGAATGCACAGCACGGCGGATTTCTAAAGTCCTAAAATGCCTGCTATCGGGAAGTTAAGGTGTCTGACATCCAGAATGTTACTAGGTCAGCATTCTACCGTTCTGAGAGGTTCTGGGTTCTAGAATCAATGGACGGCAGAGATCTGGCATGTCAGGTTGTCCAAACTCTAGAATCCTTGCGTGTCTGAACTCGAGAGTCATTCAATATCCACATTCCGGATCACAGGGTGTCTGAAATCCAGAAGCACGAAATGTCTGCATTCTAGAATCGAAATGTGGTAGAATTCTAGAATGCACAGCACGGCGGAATTGTAAAGTCCTAAAATGCCTGCTCTCCGGAAGTTAAGATGTCTCACACCCAGAATGCTACCACATCAGAATTATACCATTCTGAAACATTCTGGGATCTAGGATCAATGGACGGGTGACTTCCAGAATGTCAGGGTGGCAAAACTCTAGAATCCTGGGGTGTCTGAACTCGAGAGTCATTCAATGTCCACATTCCAGAACTCTGGATGTCTGAATTATAGAAGCACGAAATGTCTGCATTCTAGAATCGGAATGTGGCGGAATTCTAGAATGCACAGCACGGCGGAATTCTAAAGTCCTAAAATGCCTGCTATCCGGAAGTTAAGTTGTCTGACATCCAGAATGCTACCACGTCAGAATTATACCATTCTGAAAGATTCTGGGATCTAGAATCAATGGACGTCTGAGTTCCAGAATGTCAGGGTGGCAAAACTCTACAATCCTTGCGTGTCTGAAGTCGAGAGTCATTCAATGTCCACATTCCAGAACTCTGGATGTCTGAATTATAGGATCACCAAATTTCTGCATTCTAGAATTGGAATGTGGCGGAATTACTAGAATGCACAGCACGGCGGAATTCTAAAGTCCTAAAATGCCTGCTATCCGGAAGTTAAGGTGTCTGACATCAAGAATGCTACCAAGTCAGAATTATACCATTCTGAAAGATTCTGGGATCTAGAATCAATGGACGGCTGAGTTCCAGAATGTCAGGGTAGCAAAACTCTAGAATCCTTGCATGTCTGAACTCGAGAGTCATTCAATGTCCACATTCCAGAACTCTGGATATCGGAATTATAGAAGCAACAAATGTCTGCATTCTAGAATCGGATTGTGGCGGAATTCTAGAATGCACAGCACGGCGGAATTCTAAAGTCCTAAAATGCCTACAAGCCGAAAGTTAAGGTGTCTGATGACCAGTATGCTACTAGGTCAGCATTCTACCGTTCTGAGAGATTCTGGGTTCTAGAATCAATGGACGGCAGAGATCTGGAATATCAGGGTGTCCAAACTCTAGAATCCTTTCGTGTCTGAACTCGAGAGTCATTCAGTGTCCACATTGCGGATCACAGGGTGTCTGAATTCCAGAAGCACCAAATGTCGGCATTCTAGAATCGGAATGTGGTAGAATTCTAGAATGCACAGCACGGCGTAATTCGAAAGTCCTAAAATGCCTGCTATCCGGAAGTTAAGGTGTCTGACATCCAGAATGGTACCACATCAGAATTATACCATTCTGAAACTTTCTGGGATCTAGAATCAATGGACGGGTCAGTTCCAGAATGTCAGGGTGGCAAAACTCTAGAATCCTGGCTTGTCTGAACTCGAGAGTCATTCAATGTCCACATTCCAGAACTCTGGATGTCTGAATTATGGAAGCACCAAATGTCTGCATTCTAGAATCGGAATGTGGCGTAATTCTAGAATGCACAGCACGGCGGAATTCTAAACTCCTAAAATGCCTGCTATCCGGAATTTATGGTGTCTGACATCCAGAATGCTACCACGTCAGAATTATACCATTCTGAAACATTCTGGGTTCTAGAATCAATGGACGGCTGAGTTCCAGAATGCAAGGGTGGCAAAACTCTAGAATCCTTGCGTGTCTGAACTCGAGAGTCATTCAATGTCCACATTCCAGAACTCTGGATGTCTGAAATATAGAAGCACCAAATGTCTGCATTCTAGAATCGGAATGTGGTGGAATTCTAGAATGCACAGCACGGCTGAATTCTAAAGTCCTAAAATGCCTGCTATCCGGAAGTTAAAGTGTCTGACATCCAGAATGTTACTAGGTCAGCATTCTACCGTTCTGAGAGATTCTGGGTTCTAGAATCAATGTACGGCAGAGATCTGGCATGTCAGGGTGTCCAAACTCTAGAATCCCTGTGTGTCTGAACTCGAGAGTTATTCAATGTCCACATTCCGGATCACAGGGTGTCTGAATTCCTGAAACACCAAATGTCTGCATTCTAGAATCGGAATGTGGTAGAATTCTAGAATGCACAGCACGGCGGAATTCTAAAGTCCTAAAATGCCTGCTATACGGAAGTTAAGGTGTCTGACATCCAGAATGCTACCACGTTAGAATTATACCATTCTGAAAGATTCTGGGATCTAGAATCAATGGACGGCTGAGTTCCAGAATGTCAGGGTTTCCAAACTCTAGAATCCTTGCGTGTCTGAACTCGAGTGTCATTCAATATCCACATTCCAGGACTCTGGATGTCTGAAATATAGAAGCACCAAATGTCTGCATTCTAGAATCGGAATGTGGCGGAATTCTAGAATGCACAGCACGGCAGAATTCTAAAGTCCTAAAAGGCCTGCTATTCGGAAGTTAAGGTGTCTGACATCCAGAATGTTACTAGGTCAGAATTCTACCGTTCTGAGAGATTCTGGGTTCTAGAATCAATGGACGGCAGAGTTCTGGAATGTCATGGTGTCCAAACTCTAGAATCCTTCCGTGTCTGAACTCGAGAGTCATTCAATGTCCACATTCCAGAGCTCTGGATGTCTGAATTATAGAAGCACCAAATGTCTGCATTCTAGAATCGGAATGTGGCGGAATTCTAGAATGCACGGCACGGCGGAATTCTAAAGTCCTAAAGTGCCTGCTATCCGGAAGTTAAGGTGTCTGACATCCAGAATGCTGCCACGTCAGAATTATAGCATTCTGAAAGATTCTGGGATCTAGAATCAATGGACGACTGAGTTCCAGAATGTCAGGGTGGCAAAACTCTAGAATCCTTGCGTGTCTGAACTCGAGAGTCATTCAATGTCCACATTCCAGAACTCTGGATGTCTGAATTATAGAAGCACCAAATGTCTGCATTCTAGAATCGGAATGTGGCGGAATTCTAGAATGCACAGCACGGCGGAATTCTAAAGTCCTAAAATGCCTACTAGTCGAAAGTTAAGGTGTCTGATGACCAGAATGTTACTAGGTCAGCATTCTACCGTTCTGAGAAATTCTGTGTTCTAGAATCAATGGATGGCAGAGTTCTGGAATGTCAGGGTTTCCAAACTCTAGAATCCTTGAGTGTTTGAACTCGAGAGTCATTCAATTTCCATATTCCGGGTCACAGGGTGACTGAATTCCAGAAGCACCAAATGTCTGCATTCTAGAATCGGAATGTGGCGGAATTCTAGAATGCACAGCACGGCGGAGTTCGAAAGTCCTAAAATGCCTGCTATCCGGAAGTAAAGGTGTCAGACATCCAGAATGCTACCACGTCAGAATTATACCATTCTGAAAGATTCTGGGATCTAGAATCAATGGACGGCTGAGTTCCAGAATGTCAGGGTTTCCAAACTCTAGAATCCTTGCGTGTCTGAACTCGAGAGTCATTCAATATCCACATTCCAGGACTCTGGATGTCTGAAATATAGAAGCACCAAATGTCTGCATTCTGGAATCGGAATGTGGCGGAATTCTAGAATGCACAGCACGGCAGAATTCTAAAGTCCTAAAATGCCGGCTATTCGGAAGTTAAGGTGTCTGACATCCAGAATGTCACTAGGTCAGCATTCTACCGTTCTGAAAGATTCTGGGTTCTAGAATCAATGGACGGCAGAGTTCTGGAATGTCAGGGTGTCCAAACTCTAGAATCTTTCCGTGTCTGAACTCGTGAGTCATTCAATGTCCACATTCCGGATCACAGGGTGTCTGAATTCCAGAAGCACCAAATGTCTGCATTCTAGAATCGGAATGTGGCGGAATTCTAGAATGCACAGCACGGCGGAATTCGAAAGACCTAAAATGCCTGCTATCGGGAACTTAAGGTGTCTGACATCCAGAATGCTACCACGTCAGTAATATACCATTCTGATAGATTCTGGGATCTAGAATCAATGGACGGCTGAGTTCCAGAATGTCAGGGTGGCAAAACTCTAGAATCCTTGCGTGTCTGAACTCGAAAGTCATTCAATGTCCACATTCCAGAACTCTGGATGTCTGAAATATAGAAGCACCAAATGTCTGCATTCTAGAATCAGAATGTGGCGGAATTCTAGAATGCACAGCACGGCGGAATTTTAAAGTCCTAAAATGCCTGCTATCCAGAAGTCAAGGTGTCTGACATCCAGAATGTTACTAGGTCAGCATTCTACCGTTCTGAGAGATTCTTGGTTTTAGAATCAATGGATGGCAGAGTTCTGGAATGTCAGGGTGTTCAAACTCAAGAATACTTGCGTGTCTGAACTCGAGAGCCATTCAATGACCACATTCCGGATCACAGGGTGTCTGAATTCCAGAAGCACCAAATGTCTGCATTCTAGAATCGGAATGTGGCGGAATTCTAGAATGCACAGCACGGCGGAATTCTAAAGTCCTAAAATGCCTGCTATCCGGAAGTTAAGGTGTCTGACTTCCAGAATGCTACCACGTTAGAATTATACCATTCTGAAAGATTCTGGGATCTAGAATCAATGGACGGCTGAGTTCCAGAATGTCAGGGTGGCAAAACTCTAGAATCCTTGCGTGTCTGAACTCGAGAGTCATTCAATGTCCACATTCCAGAACTCTGGATGTCTGAATTATAGAAGCACCAAATGTCTGCATTCTAGAATCGGAATGTGGCGGAATTCTAGAATGCACAGCACGGCGGAATTCTAAAGTCCTAAAATGCCTGCTATCCGGAAGTTAAGGGGTCTGACATCAAGAATGCTACCAAGTCAGAATTATACCATTCTGAAAGATTCTGGGATCTAGAATCAATGGATGGCTGAGTTCCAGAATGTCAGGATAGCAAAACTCTAGAATCCTTGCATGTCTGAACTCAAGAGTCATTCAATGTCCACATTCCAGAACTCTGGATGTCTCAATTATAGAAGCACCAAATGTCTGCATTCTAGAATCGGAATGTGGCGGAATTCTAGAATGCACAGCACGGCGGAATTCCAAAGTCCTAAAATGCCTACTAGCCGAAAGTTAAGGTCTCTGATGACCAGTATGTTACTAGGTCAGCATTGTACCCTTCTGAGAGATTCTGGGTTCTAGAATCAATGGACGGCAGAGATCTGGAATGTCAGGGTGTCCAAATCAAGAATACTTGCGTGTCTGAACTCGAGAGTCATTCAATGTCCACATTCCGGATCACAGGGTGTCTGAATTCCAGAAGCACCAAATGTCTGCATTCTAGAATCGGAATGTGGCGGAATTCTAGAATGCACAGCACGGCGGATTTCTAAAGTCCTAAAATGCCTGCTATCGGGAAGTTAAGGTGTCTGACATCCAGAATGTTACTAGGTCAGCATTCTACCGTTCTGAGAGGTTCTGGGTTCTAGAATCAATTGACGGCAGAGATCTGGCATGTCAGGTTGTCCAAACTCTAGAATCCTTGCGTGTCTGAACTCGAGAGTCATTCAATGTCCACATTCCGGATCACAGGGTGTCTGAATTCCAGATGCACCAAATGTCTGCATTTTAGAATCGGAATGTGGTAGAATTATAGAATGCACAGAACGGCGGAATTCTAAAGTCCTAAAATGCCTGCTCTCCGGAAGTTAAGATGTCTCACACCCAGAATGCTACCACATCAGAATAAGACCATTCTGAAACATTCTGGGATCTAGAATCAATGGACGACTGACTTCCAGAATGTCAGGGTGGCAAAACTCTAGAATCCTGGGGTGTCTGAACTCGAGAGTCATTCAATGTCCACATTCCAGAACTCTGGATGTCTGAATTATAGAAGCACGAAATGTCTGCATTCTAGAATCGGAATGTGGCGGAATTCTAGAATGCACAGCACGGCGGAATTCTAAAGTCCTAAAATGCCTGCTATCCGGAAGTTAAGGTGTCTGACATCCAGAATGCTACCACGTCAGAATTATACCATTCTGAAAGATTCTAGGATCTAGAATCAATGGACGGCTGAGTTCCAGAATGTCAGGGTGGCAAAACTCTAGAATCCTTGCGTGTCTGAAGTCGAGAGTCATTCAATGTCCACATTCCAGAACTCTGGATGTCTGAATTATAGGATCACCAAATTTCTGCATTCTAGAATTGGAATGTGGCAGAATTCTAGAATGCACAGCACGGCGGAATTCTAAAGTCCTAAAATGCCTGCTATCCGGAATTTATGGTGTCTGACATCCAGAATGCTACTACGTCAGAATTATACCATTCTGAAACATTCTGGGATCTAGAATCAATGGACGGCTGAGTTCCAGAATGCAAGGGTGGCAAAACTCTAGAATCCTTGCGTGTCTGAACACGAGAGTCATTCAATGTCCACATTCCAGAACTCTGGATGTCTGAAAGATAGAAGCACCAAATGTCTGCATTCTAGAATCAGAATGTGGCGGAATTCTAGAATGCACAGCACGGCGGAATTCTAAAGTCCTAAAATGCATGCTATTCGGAAGTTAAGTTGTCTGACATCCAGAATGCTACCACGTCAGATTTATACCATTATGAAAGATTCTGGGATCTAGAATCAATGGACGGCCGAGTTCCAGAATGTCCGGGTTTCCAAACTCTAGAATCTTTGCGTGTCTGAACTCGAGAGTCATTCAATATCCACATTCCAGGACTCTGGATATCTGAAATATAGAAAACAACAAATGTCTGCATTCTTGAATCGGAATGTGGTGGAATTCTAGAATGCACAGCACGGCAGATTTCTAAAGTCCTAAAATGCCTGCTATTCGGAAGTTAAGGTGTCTGACACCCAGAATGCTACCACATCAGAATTATACCATTCTGAAATATTCTGGGATCTCGAATCAATGGACGGGTGATTTCCAGAATGTCAGGGTGGCAAAACTCTAGAGTCCTGGCGTGTCTGAACTCGAGAGTCATACAATGTCCACATTCCAGAACTCTGGATGTCTGAATTATAGAAGCACCAAATGTCTGCATTCTAGAATCGGAATGTGGCGGAATTCTAGAATTTACAGCACGGCGGAATTCTAAAGACCTAAAATGCCTGCTATCCGGAAGTTAAGGTGTCTGACATCCAGAATGCTACCAAGTCAGAATTATACCATTCTGAATGATTCTGGGTTCTAGAATCAATGGATGGCTGAATTCCAGAATTTCAGGGTGGCAAAACTCTAGAATCCTTGCGTGTCTGAACTCGAGAGTCATTCAATGTCCACATTCCAGAACTCTGGATGTCTGAAATATAGAAGCACCAAATGTCTGCATTCTAGAATCGGAATGTGGCAGAATTCTAGAATGCACAGCACGGCGGAATTCTAAAGTCTTAAAATGAATGCTATCCGGAAGTTAAGGTGTCTGACATCAAGAATGCTACCACGTCAGAATTATACCATTCTGAAAGATTCTGGGATCTAGAATCAATGGACGGCTGAGTTCCAGAATGTCAGGGTGGCAAAACTCTAGAATCCTTGTGAGTCTGAACTCGAGATTGATTCAATGTCCATATTCCAGAACTCTGGATGTCTGATTTATAGAAGCACCAAATATCTGCATTCTAGAATCGGAATGTGGCGGAATTCTAGAATGCACAGCATGGCGGAGTTCTAAAGTCATAAAATGCCTGCTATCCGGAAGTTAAGGTGTCTGACATCAATAACGCTACCAAGTCAGAAATATAACATTCTGAAAGATTCTGGGATCTAGAATCAATGGATGGCTGAGTTCCAGAATGTCAGGGTGGCAAAACTCTAGAATCCTTGCGTGTCTGAACTCGAGAGTCATTCAATGTCCACATTCCAGTACTCTGGATGTCTGAATTATAGAAGCACCAAATGTCTGCATTCTAGAATCGGAATGTGGCGCAATTCTAGAATGCAAAGCACGAAGGAATTCTAAAGTCCTAAAATGCCTACTAGCCGAAAGTTAATGTGTCTGATGACCAGAATGTTACTAGGTCAGCATTCTACCGTTCTGAGAGATTCTGGGTTCTAGAATCAATGGATGGCAGAGTTCTGGAATGACAGGGTGTCCAAGCTCTAGAATCCTTGAGGGTTTGAACTCGAGAGTCATTCAATTTCCATATTCCGGGTCACAGGGTGACTGAATTCCAGAAGCACCAAATGTCTGCATTCTAGAATCGGAATTTGGCGGAATTCTAGAATGCACAGCACGGCGGAATTCTAAAGTCCTAAAATGCCTGATATTCGGAAGTTAAGGAGTCTGACATCCAGAATGTTACTAGGTCAGCATTCTACCGTTCTGAGAGATTCTGGGTTCTAGAATCAATGGACGGCAGAGTTCTGGAATATCAGGGTGTCCAAACTCTAGAATCCTTCCGTGTCTGAACTCGTGAGTCATTCAATGTCCACTTTCCAGATCTCAGGGTGTCTGAATTCCAGAAGCACCAAATGTCTGCATTCTAGAATCGGAATGTGACGGAATTCTAGAATGCACAGCACGGCGGAATTCGAAAGTCCTAAAATGCCTGCTATCCGGAAGTTAAGGTGTCTGACATCCAGAATGCTACCACGTCAGAATTATACCATTCTGAAAGATTCTGGGATCTAGAATCAATGGACGGCTGAGTTCCAGAATGTCAGGGTGGCAAAACTCTAGAATCCTTGCGTGTCTGAACTCGAGAGTCATTCAATGTCCACATTCCAGAACTCTGGATGTCTGAATTATAGAAGCACCAAATGTCTGCATTCTAGAATCGGAATGTGGCGGAATTCTAGAATGCACAGCACGGCGGAATTCTAAAGTCCTAAAATGCCTGCTATCCGGAAGTTAATGGGTCTGACATCAAGAATGCTACCAAGTCAGAATTATACCATTCTGAAAGATTCTGGGATCTAGAATCAATGGATGGCTGAGTTCCAGAATGTCAGGGTAGCAAAATTCTAGAATCCATGCGTGTCTGAACTCAAGAGTCATTCAATGTCCACATTCCAGAACTCTGGATGTCTGAATTATAGAAGCACCAAATGTCTGCATTCTAGAATCGGAATGTGGCGGAATTCTAGAATGCACAGCACGGCGGATTTCTAAAGTCCTAAAATGCCTGCTATCGGGAAGTTAAGGTGTCTGACATCCAGAATGTTACTAGGTCAGCATTCTACCGTTCTGAGAGGTTCTGGGTTCTAGAATCAATGGACGGCAGAGATCTGGCATGTCAGGTTGTCCAAACTCTAGAATCCTTGCGTGTCTGAACTCGAGAGTCATTCAATATCCACATTCCGGATCACAGGGTGTCTGAAATCCAGAAGCACGAAATGTCTGCATTCTAGAATCGAAATGTGGTAGAATTCTAGAATGCACAGCACGGCGGAATTGTAAAGTCCTAAAATGCCTGCTCTCCGGAAGTTAAGATGTCTCACACCCAGAATGCTACCACATCAGAATTATACCATTCTGAAACATTCTGGGATCTAGGATCAATGGACGGGTGACTTCCAGAATGTCAGGGTGGCAAAACTCTAGAATCCTGGGGTGTCTGAACTCGAGAGTCATTCAATGTCCACATTCCAGAACTCTGGATGTCTGAATTATAGAAGCACGAAATGTCTGCATTCTAGAATCGGAATGTGGCGGAATTCTAGAATGCACAGCACGGCGGAATTCTAAAGTCCTAAAATGCCTGCTATCCGGAAGTTAAGTTGTCTGACATCCAGAATGCTACCACGTCAGAATTATACCATTCTGAAAGATTCTGGGATCTAGAATCAATGGACGTCTGAGTTCCAGAATGTCAGGGTGGCAAAACTCTACAATCCTTGCGTGTCTGAAGTCGAGAGTCATTCAATGTCCACATTCCAGAACTCTGGATGTCTGAATTATAGGATCACCAAATTTCTGCATTCTAGAATTGGAATGTGGCGGAATTACTAGAATGCACAGCACGGCGGAATTCTAAAGTCCTAAAATGCCTGCTATCCGGAAGTTAAGGTGTCTGACATCAAGAATGCTACCAAGTCAGAATTATACCATTCTGAAAGATTCTGGGATCTAGAATCAATGGACGGCTGAGTTCCAGAATGTCAGGGTAGCAAAACTCTAGAATCCTTGCATGTCTGAACTCGAGAGTCATTCAATGTCCACATTCCAGAACTCTGGATATCGGAATTATAGAAGCAACAAATGTCTGCATTCTAGAATCGGATTGTGGCGGAATTCTAGAATGCACAGCACGGCGGAATTCTAAAGTCCTAAAATGCCTACAAGCCGAAAGTTAAGGTGTCTGATGACCAGTATGCTACTAGGTCAGCATTCTACCGTTCTGAGAGATTCTGGGTTCTAGAATCAATGGACGGCAGAGATCTGGAATATCAGGGTGTCCAAACTCTAGAATCCTTTCGTGTCTGAACTCGAGAGTCATTCAGTGTCCACATTGCGGATCACAGGGTGTCTGAATTCCAGAAGCACCAAATGTCGGCATTCTAGAATCGGAATGTGGTAGAATTCTAGAATGCACAGCACGGCGTAATTCGAAAGTCCTAAAATGCCTGCTATCCGGAAGTTAAGGTGTCTGACATCCAGAATGGTACCACATCAGAATTATACCATTCTGAAACATTCTGGGATCTAGAATCAATGGACGGGTCAGTTCCAGAATGTCAGGGTGGCAAAACTCTAGAATCCTGGCTTGTCTGAACTCGAGAGTCATTCAATGTCCACATTCCAGAACTCTGGATGTCTGAATTATGGAAGCACCAAATGTCTGCATTCTAGAATCGGAATGTGGCGTAATTCTAGAATGCACAGCACGGCGGAATTCTAAACTCCTAAAATGCCTGCTATCCGGAATTTATGGTGTCTGACATCCAGAATGCTACCACGTCAGAATTATACCATTCTGAAACATTCTGGGTTCTAGAATCAATGGACGGCTGAGTTCCAGAATGCAAGGGTGGCAAAACTCTAGAATCCTTGCGTGTCTGAACTCGAGAGTCATTCAATGTCCACATTCCAGAACTCTGGATGTCTGAAATATAGAAGCACCAAATGTCTGCATTCTAGAATCAGAATGTGGCGGAATTCTAGAATGCACAGCATGGCGGAATTTTAAAGTCGTAAAATGCCTGCTATCCAGAAGTCAAGGTGTCTGACATCCAGAATGTTACTAGGTCCGCATTCAACCGTTCTGAGAGATTCCGGTTTCCAGAATCAATGGATGGCAGAGTTCTGGAATGTCAGGGTGTTCAAACTCAAGAATACTTGCGTGTCTGAACTCGAGAGTCATTCAATGTCCACATTCTGGATCACAGGGTGTCCGAATACCAGAAGCACCAAATGTCTGCATTCTAGAATCGGAATGTGGCGGAATTCTAGAATGCATAGCACGGCGGTATTCGAAAGTCCTAAAATGCCTGCTATCCGGAAGTTAAGGTGTCTGACATCCAGAATGCTACCACGTCAGATTTATACCATTCTGAAAGATTCTGGGATCTAGAATCAATGGACGGCAGAGTTCTGGAAAGTCAGGTTGTCCAAACTCTAGAATCCTTGAGTGTTTGAACTCGAGAGTCATTCAATGTCCACATTCCGGGTCACAGGATGATTGAATTCCAGAAGCACCAAATGTCTGCATTCTAGAATCGGAATGTGGCGGAATTCTAGAATGCACAGCACGGCGGAATTCTAAAGTCCTAAAATGCCTGCTATCCGGAAGTTAAGGTGTCCGACATCCAGATTGCTACCACGTCAGAATTATACCATTCTGAAACATTCTGGGATCTAGAGTCAATGGACGGCTGAGTTCCAGAATATCAGGGTGGCAAAACTCTAGAAACCTTGCGTGTCTGAACTCGAGAGTCATTCAATGTCCACATTCCAGAACTCTGGATGTCTGAATTATAGAAGCACCAAATGTCTGCATTCTAGAATCGGAATGTGTCAGAATTCTAGAATGCACAGCACGGCGGAATTCTAAAGTCTTAAAATGAATGCTATCCGGAAGTTAAGGTGTCTGACATCAAGAATGCTACCACGTCAGAATTATACCATTCTGAAAGATTCTGGGATCTAGAATCAATGGACGGCTGAGTTCCAGAATGTCAGGGTGGCAAAACTCTAGAATCCTTGTGAGTCTGAACTCGAGATTGATTCAATGTCCATATTCCAGAACTCTGGATGTCTGATTTATAGAAGCACCAAATATCTGCATTCTAGAATCGGAATGTGGCGGAATTCTAGAATGCACAGCACGGCGGAATTCTAAACTCATAAAATGCCTGCTATCCGGAAGTTAAGGTGTCTGAGATCAATAACGCTACCAAGTCAGAAATATAACATTCTGAAAGATTCTGGGATCTAGAATCAATGGATGGCTGAGTTCCAGAATGTCAGGGTGGCAAAAATCTAGAATCCTTGCGTGTCTGAACTCGAGAGTCATTCAATGTCCACATTCCAGAACTCTGGATGTCTGAATTATAGAAGCACCAAATGTCTGCATTCTAGAATCGGAATGTGGCGGAATTCTAGAATGCACAGCACGGCGGAATTCTAAAGTCCTAAAATGCCTACTAGCCGAAAGTTAAGGTGTCTGATGACCAGAATGTTACTAGGTCAGCATTCTACCGTTCTGAGAGATTCTGGGTTCTAGAATCAATGGACGGCAGAGTTCTGGAATGTCAGGGTGTCCAAACTCTAGAATCCTTGAGTGTTTGAACTCGAGAGTCATTCAATGTCCACATTCCGGGTCACAGGATTACTGAATTCCAGAAGTACCAAATGTCTTCATTCTAGAATCGGAATGTGGCGGAATTCTAGAATGCACAACACGGCGGAATTCTAAAGTCCTAAAATGCCTGCTATCCGGAATTTAAGGTGTCTGACATCCAGAATCCTACCACGTCAGAATTATACCATTCTGAAACATTCTGGGATCCAGAATCAATGGACGGCTGAGTTCCAGAATGTCAGGGTGGCAAAACTCTAGAATCCCTGCGTGTCTGAACTCGAGAGTCATTCAATGTCCACATTCCAGAACTCTGGATGTCTGAATAATAGAAGCACCAAATGTCTGTATTCTAGAATCGGAATGTGGCGGAATTCTAGAACGCACAGCACAGCGGAATTCTAAAGTCCTAAAATGCCTGCTATCCGGAAGTTAAGGTTTCTGACATCCAGAATGCTACCACGTCAGAATTATACCATTCTGAAACATTCTTGGATCTAGAATCAATGGACGGCTGAGTTCCAGAATGTCAGGGTGTCCAAACTCTAGAATCCTTGCGTGTCTGAACTCGAGAGTCATTCAATGTCCACATTTCAGAACTCTGGATGTCTGAATTATAGAAGCACCAAATGTCTGCATTCTTGAATCGGAATGTGGTGGAATTCTAGAATGCACAGCACGGCAGAATTCTAAAGTCCTAAAATGCCTGCTATTCGGAAGTTAAGCTGTCTGACATCCAGAATGTTACTAGGTCAGCATTCTACCGTTCTGTGAGATTCTGGGTTCTAGAATCAATGGACGGCAGAGTTCTGGAATGTCAGGGTGTCCAAACTCTAGAATCCTTCCGTGTCTGAACTCGTGAGTCATTCAATGTCCACATTCCGGATCACAGGGTGTATGAATTCCAGAAGCACTAAATGTCTGCATTCTAGAATCGGAATGTGGCGGAATTCTAGAATGCACAGCACGGCAGAATTCTAAAGTCCTAAAATGCCTGATATTCGGAAGTTAAGGAGTCTGACATCCAGAATGTTACTAGGTCAGCATTCTACTGTTCTGAGAGATTCTGGGTTCTAGATTCAATGGACGGCAGAGTTCAGGAATGTCAGGGTGTCCAAACACTAGAATCCTTCCGTGTCTGAACTCGTGAGTCATTCAATGTCCACATTTCAGATCAAAGGGTGTCTGAATTCCAGAAGCACCAAATGTCTGCATTCTAGAATCGGAATGTGGCGGAATTCTAGAATGCACAGCACGGCGGAATTCTAAAGTCCTAAAATGCCTACTAGCAGAAAGTTAAGGTGTCTGATGACCAGAATGTTACTAGGTCAGCATTCTACCGTTCTGAGAGATTCTGGGTTCTAGAATCAATGGACCGCAGAGTTCTGGAAAGTCAGGTTGTCCAAACTCTAGAATCCTTGAGTGTTTGAACTCGAGAGTCATTCAATGTCCACATTCCGGGTCACAGGATGACTGAATTCCAGAAGCACCAAATGTCTGCATTCTAGAATCGGAATGTGGCGGAATTCTAGAATGCACAGCACGGCGGAATTCTAAAGTCCTAAAATGCCTGCTATCCGGAAGTTAAGGTGTCCGACATCCAGATTGCTACCACGTCAGAATTATACCATTCTGAAACATTCTGGGATCTAGAATCAATGGACGGCTGAGTTCCAGAATGTCAGGGTGGCAAAACTCTAGAATCCTTGCGTGTCTGAACTCGAGAGTCATTCAATGTCCACATTCCAGAACTCTGGATGTCTGAATTATAGAAGCACCAAATGTCTGCATTCTAGAATCGGAATGTGGCAGAATTCTAGAATGCACAGCACGGCGGAATTCTAAAGTCTTAAAATGAATGCTATCCGGAAGTTAAGGTGTCTGACATCAAGAATGCTACCAAGTCAGAATTATACCATTCTGAAAGATTCTGGGATCTAGAATCAATGGACGGCTGAGTTCCAGAATGTCAGGGTGGCAAAACTCTAGAATCCTTGTGAGTCTGAACTCGAGATTGATTCAATGACCATATTCCAGAACTCTGGATGTCTGAATTATAGAAGCACCAAATATCTGCATTCTAGAATCGGAATGTGGCGGAATTCTAGAATGCACAGCACGGCGGAATTCTAAAGTCATAAAATGCCTGCTATCCGGAAGTTAAGGTGTCTGACATCAATAACGCTACCAAGTCAGAAATATAACATTCTGAAAGATTCTGGGATCTAGAATCAATGGATGGCTGAGTTCCAGAATGTCAGGGTGGCAAAACTCTAGAATCCTTGCGTGTCTGAACTCGAGAGTCATTCAATGTCCACATTCCAGAACTCTGGATGTCTGAATTATAGAAGCACCAAATGTCTGCATTCTAGAATCGGAATGTGGCGGAATTCTAGAATGCACAGCACGGCGGAATTCTAAAGTCCTAAAATGCCTACTAGCCGAAAGTTAAGGTGTCTGATGACCAGAATGTTACTAGGTCAGCATTCTACCGTTCTGAGAGATTCTGGGTTCTAGAATCAATGGACGGCAGAGTTCTGGAATGTCAGGGTGTCCAAACTCTAGAATCCTTGAGTGTTTGAACTCGAGAATCATTCAATGTCCACATTCCCGGTCACAGGATGACTGAATTCCAGAAGCACCAAATGTCTGCATTCTAGAATCGGAATGTGGCGGATTTCTAGAATGCACAACACGGCGGAATTCTAAAGTCCTAAAATGCCTGCTATCCGGAATTTAAGGTGTCTGACATCCAGAATCCCACCACGTCAGAATTATACCATTCTGAAACATTCTGGGATCCAGAATCAATTGACGGCTGAGTTCCAGAATGTCAGGGTGGCAAAACTCTAGAATCCTTGCGTGTCTGAACTCGAGAGTCATTCAATGTCCACATTCCAGAACTCTGGATGTCTGAATAATAGAAGCACCAAATGTCTGTATTCTAGAATCGGAATGTGGCGGAATTCTAGAACGCACAGCACGGCGGAATTCTAAAGTCCTAAAATGCCTGCTATCCGGAAGTTAAGGTTTCTGACATCCAGAATGCTACCACGTCAGAATTATACCATTCTGAAACATTCTTGGATCTAGAATCAATGGACGGCTGAGTTCCAGAATGTCAGGGTTTCCAAACTCTAGAATCCTTGCGTGTCTGAACTCGAGAGTCATTCAATGTCCACATTCCAGAACTCTGGATGTCTGAACTATAGAAGCACCAAATGTCTGCATTCTAGAAACGGAATGTGGCAGAATTCTAGAATGCACAGCACGGCGGAATTCAAAAGTCCTAAAATACCTGCTATCCGGAATTAAGGTGTCTGACATCAAGAATGCTACCAAGTCAGAATTATACCATTCTGAAAGATTCTGGGATCTAGAATCAATCGAGGGCTGAGTTCCAGAATGTCAGGGTGGCAAAACTCTAGAATCCTTGTGTGTCTGAACTCGAGAGTCATTCAATGTCCACATTCCAGAACTCTGGATGTCTGAATTATAGAAGCACCAAATGTCTGCATTCTAGAATCGGAATGTGGCGGAATTCTAGAATGCACAGCACGGCGGAATTCTAAAGTCCTAAAATGCCTGCTATCCGGAAGTTAAGGTGTCTGACATCAAGAATGCTACCAAGTCAGAATTATACCATTCTGAAAGATTCTGGGGTCTAGAATCAATGGATGGCTGAGTTCCAGAATGTCAGGGTGGCAAAACTCTAGAATACTTGCGTGTCTGAACTCGAGAGTCATTCAATGTCCACATTCCCGAACTCTGGATGTCTGAATAATAGAAGCACTAAATGTCTGCATTCTAGAATCGGAATGTGGCGGAATTCTAGAATGCACAGCATGGCGGAATTCTAAAGTCCTAAAATGCCTACTAGCCGAAAGTTAAGGTGTCTGATGACCAGTATGTTACTAGGTCAGCATTCTGCATTTCTGAGAGATTCTGGGTTCTAGAATCAATGGACGGCAGAGATCTGGAATATCATGGTGTCCAAACTCTAGAATCCTTTCGTGTCTGAACTCGAGAGTCATTCAATGTCCACATTCCGGATCACAGGGTGTCTGAATTCCAGAAGCACCAAATGTCTGCATTCTAGAATCGGAATGTGGTAGAATTCTAGAATGCACAGCATGGCGTAATTCGAAAGTCCTAAAATGCCGGCTATCCGGAATTTAAGGTGTCTGACATCCAGAATGGTACCACATCAGAATTATACCATTCTGAAACATTCTGCGATCTAGAGTCAATGGACGGCTGAGTTCCAGAATGTCAGGGTGGCAAAACTCTAGAATCCTGGCTTGTCTGAACTCGAGAGTCATTCAATGTCCACATTCCAGAACTCTGGATGTCTGAATTATGGAAGCACCAAATGTCTGCATTCTAGAATCGGAATGTGGCGGAATTCTAGAATGCACAGCACGGCGGAATTCTAAAGTCCTAAAATGCCTGCTATCCGGAATTTATGGTGTCTGACATCCAGAATGCTACCACGTCAGAATTATACCGTTCTGAAACATTCTGGGATCTAGAATCAATGGACGGCTGAGTTCCAGAATGCAAGGGTGGCAAAACTCTAGAATCCTTGCGTGTCTGAACTCGAGAGTCATTCAATGTCCACATTCCAGAACTCTGGATGTCTGAAATATAGAAGCAGCAAATGTCTGCATTCTAGAATCAGAATGTGGCGGAATTCTAGAATGCACAGCACGGCGGAATTTTAAAGTCGTAAAATGCCTGCTATCCAGAAGTCAAGGTGTCTGACATCCAGAATGTTACTAGGTCCGCATTCTACCGTTCTGAGAGATTCCGGTTTCTAGAATCAATGGATGGCAGAGTTCTGGAATGTCAGGGTGTTCAAACTCAAGAATACTTGCGTGTCTGAACTCGAGAGTCATTCAATGACCACATTCCGGATCACAGGGTGTCCGAATACCAGAAGCACCAAATGTCTGCATTCTAGAATCGGAATGTGGCGGAATTCCAGAATGCATAGCACGGCGGTATTCGAAAGTCCTAAAATGCCTGCTATTCGGAAGTTAAGGTGTCTGACATCCAGAATGCTACCACGTCAGAATTATACCATTCTGAAAGATTCTGGGATCTAGAATCAATGGACGGCCGAGTTCCAGAATGTCGGGGTTTCCAAACTCTAGAATCCTTGCGTGTCTGAACTCGAGAGTCATTTAATATCCACATTCCAGGACTCTGGATGTCTGAAATATAGAAGCAACAAATGTCTGCATTCTTGAATCGGAATGTGGTGGAATTCTAGAATGCACAGCACGGCAGAATTCTAAAGTCCTAAAATGCCTGCTATTCGGAAGTTAAGGTGTCTGACATCCAGAATGTTACTAGGTCAGCATTCTACCGTTCTGTGAGATTCTGGGTTCTAGAATCAATGGACGGCAGAGTTCTGGAATGTCAGGGTGTCCAAACTCTAGAATCCTTCCGTGTCTGAACTCGTGAGTCATTCAATGTCCGCATTCCGGATCACAGGGTGCCTGAATTCCAGAAGCACCAAATGTCTGCATTCTAGAATCGGAATTTGGTAGAATTCTAGAATGCACAGCACGGCAGAATTCTAAAGTCCTAAAATGCCTGATATTCGGAAGTTAAGGAGTCTGACATCCAGAATGTTACTAGGTCAGCATTCTACTGTTCTGAGAGATTCTGGGTTCTAGATTCAGTGGACGGCAGAGTTCTGGAATGTCAGGGTGTCCAAACTCTAGAATCCTTCCGTGTCTGAACTCGTGAGTCATTCAATGTCCACATTCCAGATCAAAGGGTGTCTGAATTCCAGAAGCACCAAATGTCTGCATTGTAGAATCGGAATGTTGCGGAATTCTAGAATGCACAGCACGGCGGAATTCTAAAGTCCTAAAATGCCTACTAGCCGAAAGTTAAGGTGTCTGATGACCAGAATGTTACTAGGTCAGCATTGTATCGTTCTGAGAGATTCTGGGTTCTAGAATCAATGGACGGCAGAGTTCTGGAATGTCAGGGTGTCCAAACTCTAGAATCCATGACTGTTTGAACTCGAGAGTCATTCAATTTCCATATTCCGGGTCACAGGGTGACTGAATTCCAGAAGCACCAAATGTCTGCATTCTAGAATCGGAATGTGGCGGAATTCTAGAATGCACAGCACGGCGGAATTCGAAAGTCCTAAAATGACTGCTATCCGGAAGTTAAGGTGTCTGACATCCAGAATGCTACCACGTCAGAATTATACCATTCTGATAGATTCTGGGATCTAGAATCAATGGACGGGTGAGTTCCAGAATGTCAGGGTGGCAAAACTCTAGAATCCTGGCTTGTCTGAACTTGAGAGTCATTCAATGTCCACATTCCAGAACTCTGGATGTCTGAATTTTGGAAGCACCAAATGTCTGCATTCTAGAATCGGAATGTGGCGGAATTCTAGAATGCACAGCACGGCGGAATTCGAAAGTCCTAAAATGCCTGCTATCCGGAAGTTAAGGTGTCTGACATCCAGAATGCTACCACGTCAGAATTATACCATTCTGAAAGATTCTGGGATCTAGAATCAATGGACGGCTGAGTTCCAGAATGTCAGGGTGGCAAAACTCTAGAATCCTTGCGTGTCTGAACTCGAGAGTCATTCAATGTCCACATTCCAGAACTCTGGATGTCTGAAATATAGAAGCACCAAATGTCTGCATTCTAGAATCGGAATGTGGCGGAATTCTAGAATGCACAGCACGGCGGAATTCTAAAATCCTATAATGCCTGCTATCCGGAAGTTAAGGTGTCTGACATCAAGAATGCTACCAAGTCAGAATTATACCATTCTGAAAGATTCTGGGATCTAAAATCAATGTACGGCTGACTTCCAGAATGTCAGGGTGGCAAACCTCAAGAATCGTTGTGTGTCTGAACTCGAGAGTCATTCAATGTCCACATTCCAGAACTCTGGATGTCTGAATTATAGAAGCACCAAATGTCTGCATTCTAGAATCGGAATGTGGCGGAATTCTAGAATGCACAGCACGGCGGAATTCTAAACTCATAAAATGCCTGCTATCCGGAAGTTAAGGTGTCTGAGATCAATAACGCTACCAAGTCAGAAATATAACATTCTGAAAGATTCTGGGATCTAGAATCAATGGATGGCTGAGTTCCAGAATGTCAGGGTGGCAAAACTCTAGAATCCTTGCGTGTCTGAACTCGAGAGTCATTCAATGTCCACATTCCAGAACTCTGGATGTCTGAATTATAGAAGCACCAAATGTCTGCATTCTAGAATCGGAATGTGGCGGAATTCTAGAATGCACAGCACGGCGGAATTCTAAAGTCCTAAAATGCCTACTAGCCGAAAGTTAAGGTGTCTGATGACCAGAATGTTACTAGGTCAGCATTCTACCGTTCTGAGAGATTCTGGGTTCTAGAATCAATGGACGGCAGAGTTCTGGAATGTCAGGGTGTCCAAACTCTAGAATCCTTGAGTGTTTGAACTCGAGAGTCATTCAATGTCCACATTCCGGGTCACAGGATTACTGAATTCCAGAAGTACCAAATGTCTGCATTCTAGAATCGGAATGTGGCGGAATTCTAGAATGCACAACACGGCGGAATTCTAAAGTCCTAAAATGCCTGCTATCCGGAATTTAAGGTGTCTGACATCCAGAATCCTACCACGTCAGAATTATACCATTCTGAAACATTCTGGGATCCAGAATCAATGGACGGCTGAGTTCCAGAATGTCAGGGTGGCAAAACTCTAGAATCCTTGTGTGTCTGAACTCGAGAGTCATTCAATGTCCACATTCCAGAACTCTGGATGTCTGAATAATAGAAGCACCAAATGTCTGTATTCTAGAATCGGAATATGGCGGAATTCTAGAACGCACAGCACAGCGGAATTCTAAAGTCCTAAAATGCCTGCTATCCGGAAGTTAAGGTTTCTGACATCCAGAATGCTACCACGTCAGAATTATACCATTCTGAAACATTCTTGGATCTAGAATCAATGGACGGCTGAGTTCCAGAATGTCAGGGTGTCCAAACTCTAGAATCCTTTCGTGTCTGAACTCGAGAGTCATTCAATGTCCACATTTCAGAACTCTGGATGTCTGAATTATAGAAGCACCAAATGTCTGCATTCTTGAATCGGAATGTGGTGGAATTCTAGAATGCACAGCACGGCAGAATTCTAAAGTCCTAAAATGCCTGCTATTCGGAAGTTAAGCTGTCTGACATCCAGAATGTTACTAGGTCAGCATTCTACCGTTCTGTGAGATTCTGGGTTCTAGAATCAATGGACGGCAGAGTTCTGGAATGTCAGGGTGTCCAAACTCTAGAATCCTTCCGTGTCTGAACTCGTGAGTCATTCAATGTCCACATTCCGGATCACAGGGTGTATGAATTCCAGAAGCACTAAATGTCTGCATTCTAGAATCGGAATGTGGCGGAATTCTAGAATGCACAGCACGGCAGAATTCTAAAGTCTTAAAATGCCTGATATTCGGAAGTTAAGGAGTCTGACATCCAGAATGTTACTAGGTCAGCATTCTACTGTTCTGAGAGATTCTGGGTTCTAGATACAATGGACGGCAGAGTTCAGGAATGTCAGGGTGTCCAAACACTAGAATCCTTCCGTGTCTGAACTCGTGAGTCATTCAATGTCCACATTCCGGATCACAGGGTGTCTGAATTCCAGAAGCACCAAATGTCTGCATTCTAGAATCGGAATTTGGTAGAATTCTAGAATGCACAGCACGGCAGAATTCTAAAGTCCTAAAATGCCTGATATTCGGAAGTTAAGGAGTCTGACATCCAGAATGTTACTAGGTCAGCATTCTACTGTTCTGAGAGATTCTGGGTTCTAGATTCAGTGGACGGCAGAGTTCTGGAATGTCAGGGTGTCCAAACTCTAGAATCCTTCCGTGTCTGAACTCGTGAGTCATTCAATGTCCACATTCCAGATCAAAGGGTGTCTGAATTCCAGAAGCACCAAATGTCTGCATTGTAGAATCGGAATGTTGCGGAATTCTAGAATGCACAGCACGGCGGAATTCTAAAGTCCTAAAATGCCTACTAGCCGAAAGTTAAGGTGTCTGATGACCAGAATGTTACTAGGTCAGCATTGTATCGTTCTGAGAGATTCTGGGTTCTAGAATCAATGGACGGCAGAGTTCTGGAATGTCAGGGTGTCCAAACTCTAGAATCCATGACTGTTTGAACTCGAGAGTCATTCAATTTCCATATTCCGGGTCACAGGGTGACTGAATTCCAGAAGCACCAAATGTCTGCATTCTAGAATCGGAATGTGGCGGAATTCTAGAATGCACAGCACGGCGGAATTCGAAAGTCCTAAAATGACTGCTATCCGGAAGTTAAGGTGTCTGACATCCAGAATGCTACCACGTCAGAATTATACCATTCTGATAGATTCTGGGATCTAGAATCAATGGACGGGTGAGTTCCAGAATGTCAGGGTGGCAAAACTCTAGAATCCTGGCTTGTCTGAACTTGAGAGTCATTCAATGTCCACATTCCAGAACTCTGGATGTCTGAATTTTGGAAGCACCAAATGTCTGCATTCTAGAATCGGAATGTGGCGGAATTCTAGAATGCACAGCACGGCGGAATTCGAAAGTCCTAAAATGCCTGCTATCCGGAAGTTAAGGTGTCTGACATCCAGAATGCTACCACGTCAGAATTATACCATTCTGAAAGATTCTGGGATCTAGAATCAATGGACGGCTGAGTTCCAGAATGTCAGGGTGGCAAAACTCTAGAATCCTTGCGTGTCTGAACTCGAGAGTCATTCAATGTCCACATTCCAGAACTCTGGATGTCTGAAATATAGAAGCACCAAATGTCTGCATTCTAGAATCGGAATGTGGCGGAATTCTAGAATGCACAGCACGGCGGAATTCTAAAATCCTATAATGCCTGCTATCCGGAAGTTAAGGTGTCTGACATCAAGAATGCTACCAAGTCAGAATTATACCATTCTGAAAGATTCTGGGATCTAAAATCAATGTACGGCTGACTTCCAGAATGTCAGGGTGGCAAACCTCAAGAATCGTTGTGTGTCTGAACTCGAGAGTCATTCAATGTCCACATTCCAGAACTCTGGATGTCTGAATTATAGAAGCACCAAATGTCTGCATTCTAGAATCGGAATGTGGCGGAATTCTAGAATGCACAGCACGGCGGAATTCTAAACTCATAAAATGCCTGCTATCCGGAAGTTAAGGTGTCTGAGATCAATAACGCTACCAAGTCAGAAATATAACATTCTGAAAGATTCTGGGATCTAGAATCAATGGATGGCTGAGTTCCAGAATGTCAGGGTGGCAAAACTCTAGAATCCTTGCGTGTCTGAACTCGAGAGTCATTCAATGTCCACATTCCAGAACTCTGGATGTCTGAATTATAGAAGCACGAAATGTCTGCATTCTAGAATCGGAATGTGGCGGAATTCTAGAATGCACAGCACGGCGGAATTCTAAAGTCCTAAAATGCCTACTAGCCGAAAGTTAAGGTGTCTGATGACCAGAATGTTACTAGGTCAGCATTCTACCGTTCTGAGAGATTCTGGGTTCTAGAATCAATGGACGGCAGAGTTCTGGAATGTCAGGGTGTCCAAACTCTAGAATCCTTGAGTGTTTGAACTCGAGAGTCATTCAATGTCCACATTCCGGGTCACAGGATTACTGAATTCCAAAAGTACCAAATGTCTGCATTCTAGAATCGGAATGTGGCGGAATTCTAGAATGCACAACACGGCGGAATTCTAAAGTCCTAAAATGCCTGCTATCCGGAATTTAAGGTGTCTGACATCCAGAATCCTACCACGTCAGAATTATACCATTCTGAAACATTCTGGGATCCAGAATCAATGGACGGCTGAGTTCCAGAATGTCAGGGTGGCAAAACTCTAGAATCCTTGTGTGTCTGAACTCGAGAGTCATTCAATGTCCACATTCCAGAACTCTGGATGTCTGAATAATAGAAGCACCAAATGTCTGTATTCTAGAATCGGAATATGGCGGAATTCTAGAACGCACAGCACAGCCGAATTCTAAAGTCCTAAAATGCCTGCTATCCGGAAGTTAAGGTTTCTGACATCCAGAATGCTACCACGTCAGAATTATACCATTCTGAAACATTCTTGGATCTAGAATCAATGGACGGCTGAGTTCCAGAATGTCAGGGTGTCCAAACTCTAGAATCCTTTCGTGTCTGAACTCGAGAGTCATTCAATGTCCACATTTCAGAACTCTGGATGTCTGAATTATAGAAGCACCAAATGTCTGCATTCTTGAATCGGAATGTGGTGGAATTCTAGAATGCACAGCACGGCAGAATTCTAAAGTCCTAAAATGCCTGCTATTCGGAAGTTAAGCTGTCTGACATCCAGAATGTTACTAGGTCAGCATTCTACCGTTCTGTGAGATTCTGGGTTCTAGAATCAATGGACGGCAGAGTTCTGGAATGTCAGGGTGTCCAAACTCTAGAATCCTTCCGTGTCTGAACTCGTGAGTCATTCAATGTCCACATTCCGGATCACAGGGTGTATGAATTCCAGAAGCACTAAATGTCTGCATTCTAGAATCGGAATGTGGCGGAATTCTAGAATGCACAGCACGGCAGAATTCTAAAGTCTTAAAATGCCTGATATTCGGAAGTTAAGGAGTCTGACATCCAGAATGTTACTAGGTCAGCATTCTACTGTTCTGAGAGATTCTGGGTTCTAGATACAATGGACGGCAGAGTTCAGGAATGTCAGGGTGTCCAAACACTAGAATCCTTCCGTGTCTGAACTCGTGAGACATTCAATGTCCACATTCCAGATCAAAGGGTGTCTGAATTCCAGAAGCACCAAATGTCTGCATTCTAGAATCGGAATGTGGCGGAATTCTAGAATGCACAGCACGGCGGAATTCTAAAGTCCTAAAATGCCTACTAGCAGAAAGTTAAGGTGTCTGATGACCAGAATGTTACTAGGTCAGCATTCTACCGTTCTGAGAGATTCTGGGTTCTAGAATCAATGGACGGCAGAGTTCTGGAAAGTCAGGTTGTCCAAACTCTAGAATCCTTGAGTGTTTGAACTCGAGAGTCATTCAATGTCCACATTCCGGGTCACAGGATGACTGAATTCCAGAAGCACCAAATGTCTGCATTCTAGAATCGGAATGTGGCGGAATTCTAGAATGCACAGCACGGCGGAATTCTAAAGTCCTAAAATGCCTGCTATCCGGAAGTTAAGGTGTCCGACATCCAGATTGCTACCACGTCAGAATTATACCATTCTGAAACATTCTGGGATCTAGAATCAATGGACGGCTGAGTTCCAGAATATCAGGGTGGCAAAACTCTAGAAATCTTGCGTGTCTGAACTCGAGAGTCATTCAATGTCCACATTCCAGAACTCTGGATGTCTGAATTATAGAAGCACCAAATGTCTGCATTCTAGAATCGGAATGTGGCAGAATTCTAGAATGCACAGCACGGCGGAATTCTAAAGTCTTAAAATGAATGCTATCCGGAAGTTAAGGTGTCTGACATCAAGAATGCTACCAAGTCAGAATTATACCATTCTGAAAGATTCTGGGATCTAGAATCAATGGACGGCTGAGTTCCAGAATGTCAGGGTGGCAAAACTCTAGAATCCTTGCGTGTCTGAACTCGAGAGTCATTCAATGTCCACATTCCAGAACTCTGGATGTCTGAATTATAGAAGCACCAAATGTCTGCATTCTAGAATCGGAATGTGGCGGAATTCTAGAATGCACAGCACGGCGGAATTCTAAAGTCCTAAAATGCCTACTAGCCGAAAGTTAAGGTGTCTGATGACCAGAATGTTACTAGGTCAGCATTCTACCGTTCTGAGAGATTCTGGGTTCTAGAATCAGTGGACGGCAGAGTTCTGGAATGTCAGGGTGTCCAAACTCTAGAATCCTTCAGTGTTTGAACTCGAGAGTCATTCAATGACCACATTCCCGGTCACAGGATGACTGAATTCCAGAAGCACCAAATGTCTGCATTCTAGAATCGGAATGTGGCGGATTTCTAGAATGCACAACACGGCGGAATTCTAAAGTCCTAAAATGCCTGCTATCCGGAATTTAAGGTGTCTGACATCCAGAATCCCACCACGTCAGAATTATACCATTCTGAAACATTCTGGGATCTAGAATCAATGGATGGCTGAGTTCCAGAATGTCAGGGTTTCCAAACTCTAGAATCCTTGCGTGTCTGAACTCGAGAGTCATTCAATGTCCACATTCCAGAACTCTGGATGTCTGAATTATAGAAGCACCAAATGTCTGCATTCTAGAAACGGAATGTGGCAGAATTCTAGAATGCACAGCACGGCGGAATTCAAAAGTCCTAAAATACCTGCTATCTGGAATTAAGGTGTCTGACATCAAGAATGCTACCAAGTCAGAATTATACCATTCTGAAAGATTCTGGGATCTAGAATCAATCGAGGGCTGAGTTCCAGAATGTCAGGGTGGCAAAACTCTAGAATCCTTGTGTGTCTGAACTCGAGAGTCATTCAATGTCCACATTCCAGAACTCTGGATGTCTGAATTATAGAAGCACCAAATGTCTGCATTCTAGAATCGGAATGTGGTGGAATTCTAGAATGCACAGCACGGCGGAATTCTAAAGTCCTAAAATGCCTGCTATCCGGAAGTTAAGGTGTCTGACATCAAGAATGCTACCAAGTCAGAATTATACCATTCTGAAATATTCTGGGGTCTAGAATCAATGGATGGCTGAGTTCCAGAATGTCAGGGTGGCAAAACTCTAGAATACTTGCGTGTCTGAACTCGAGAGTCATTCAATGTCCACATTCCCGAACTCTGGATGTCTGAATAATAGAAGCACTAAATGTCTGCATTCTAGAATCGGAATGTGGCGGAATTCTAGAATGCACAGCACGGCGGAATTCTAAAGTCCTAAAATGCCTACTAGCCGAAAGTTAAGGTGTCTGATGACCAGTATGTTACTAGGTCAGCATTCTGCATTTCTGAGAGATTCTGGGTTCTAGAATCAATGGACGGCAGAGATCTGGAATATCATGGTGTCCAAACTCTAGAATCCTTTCGTGTCTGAACTCGAGAGTCATTCAATGTCCACATTCCGGATCACAGGGTGTCTGAATTCCAGAAGCACCAAATGTCTGCATTCTAGAATCGGAATGTGGTAGAATTCTAGAATGCACAGCATGGCGTAATTCGAAAGTCCTAAAATGCCGGCTATCCGGAATTTAAGGTGTCTGACATCCAGAATGGTACCACATCAGAATTATACCATTCTGAAACATTCTGCGATCTAGAGTCAATGGACGGGTGAGTTCCAGAATGTCAGGGTGGCAAAACTCTAGAATCCTGGCTTGTCTGAACTCGAGAGTCATTCAATGTCCACATTCCAGAACTCTGGATGTCTGAATTATGGAAGCACCAAATGTCTGCATTCTAGAATCGGAATGTGGCGGAATTCTAGAATGCACAGCACGGCGGAATTCTAAAGTCCTAAAATGCCTGCTATCCGGAATTTATGGTGTCTGACATCCAGAATGCTACCACGTCAGAATTATACCGTTCTGAAACATTCTGGGATCTAGAATCAATGGACGGCTGAGTTCCAGAATGCAAGGGTGGCAAAACTCTAGAATCTTTGCGTGTCTGAACTCGAGAGTCATTCAATGTCCACATTCCAGAACTCTGGATGTCTGAAATATAGAAGCAGCAAATGTCTGCATTCTAGAATCAGAATGTGGCGGAATTCTAGAATGCACAGCACGGCGGAATTTTAAAGTCGTAAAATGCCTGCTATCCAGAAGTCAAGGTGTCTGACATCCAGAATGTTACTAGGTCCGCATTCTACCATTCTGAGAGATTCCGGTTTCTAGAATCAATGGATGGCAGAGTTCTGGAATGTCAGGGTGTTCAAATTCAAGAATACTTGCGTGTCTGAACTCGAGAGTCATTCAATGACCACATTCCGGATCACAGGGTGTCCGAATACCAGAAGCACCAAATGTCTGCATTCTAGAATCGGAATGTGGCGGAATTCCAGAATGCATAGCACGGCGGTATTCGAAAGTCCTAAAATGCCTGCTATTCGGAAGTTAAGGTGTCTGACATCCAGAATGCTACCACGTCAGAATTATACCATTCTGAAAGATTCTGGGATCTAGAATCAATGGACGGCCGAGTTCCAGAATGTCGGGGTTTCCAAACTCTAGAATCCTTGCGTGTCTGAACTCGAGAGTCATTTAATATCCACATTCCAGGACTCTGGATGTCTGAAATATAGAAGCAACAAATGTCTGCATTCTTGAATCGGAATGTGGTGGAATTCTAGAATGCACAGCACGGCAGAATTCGAAAGTCCTAAAATGCCTGCTATTCGGAAGTTAAGGTGTCTGACATCCAGAATGTTACTAGGTCAGCATTCTACCGTTCTGTGAGATTCTGGGTTCTAGAATCAATGGACGGCAGAGTTCTGGAATGTCAGGGTGTCCAAACTCTAGAATCCTTCCGTGTCTGAACTCGTGAGTCATTCAATGTCCGCATTCCGGATCACAGGGTGCCTGAATTCCAGAAGCACCAAATGTCTGCATTCTAGAATCGGAATGTGGTAGAATTCTAGAATGCACAGCACGGCAGAATTCTAAAGTCCTAAAATGCCTGATATTCGGAAGTTAAGGAGTCTGACATCCAGAATGTTACTAGGTCAGCATTCTACTGTTCTGAGAGATTCTGGGTTCTAGATTCAATGGACGGCAGAGTTCTGGAATGTCAGGGTGTCCAAACTCTAGAATCCTTCCGTGTCTGAACTCGTGAGTCATTCAATGTCCACATTCCAGATCAAAGGGTGTCTGAATTCCAGAAGCACCAAATGTCTGCATTGTAGAATCGGAATGTTGCGGAATTCTAGAATGCACAGCACGGCGGAATTCTAAAGTCCTAAAATGCCTACTAGCCGAAAGTTAAGGTGTCTGATGACCAGAATGTTACTAGGTCAGCATTGTATCGTTCTGAGAGATTCTGGGTTCTAGAATCAATGGACGGCAGAGTTCTGGAATGTCAGGGTGTCCAAACTCTAGAATCCATGACTGTTTGAACTCGAGAGTCATTCAATTTCCATATTCCGGGTCACAGGGTGACTGAATTCCAGAAGCACCAAATGTCTGCATTCTAGAATCGGAATGTGGCGGAATTCTAGAATGCACAGCACGGCGGAATTCGAAAGTCCTAAAATGACTGCTATCCGGAAGTTAAGGTGTCTGACATCCAGAATGCTACCACGTCAGAATTATACCATTCTGATAGATTCTGGGATCTAGAATCAATGGACGGGTGAGTTCCAGAATGTCAGGGTGGCAAAACTCTAGAATCCTGGCTTGTCTGAACTTGAGAGTCATTCAATGTCCACATTCCAGAACTCTGGATGTCTGAATTTTGGAAGCACCAAATGTCTGCATTCTAGAATCGGAATGTGGCGGAATTCTAGAATGCACAGCACGGCGGAATTCGAAAGTCCTAAAATGCCTGCTATCCGGAAGTTAAGGTGTCTGACATCCAGAATGCTACCACGTCAGAATTATACCATTCTGAAAGATTCTGGGATCTAGAATCAATGGACGGCTGAGTTCCAGAATGTCAGGGTGGCAAAACTCTAGAATCCTTGCGTGTCTGAACTCGAGAGTCATTCAATGTCCACATTCCAGAACTCTGGATGTCTGAAATATAGAAGCACCAAATGTCTGCATTCTAGAATCGGAATGTGGCGGAATTCTAGAATGCACAGCACGGCGGAATTCTAAAATCCTAAAATGCCTGCTATCCGGAAGTTAAGGTGTCTGACATCAAGAATGCTACCAAGTCAGAATTATACCATTCTGAAAGATTCTGGGATCTAAAATCAATGTACGGCTGACTTCCAGAATGTCAGGGTGGCAAACCTCAAGAATCCTTGCGTGTCTGAACTCGAGAGTCATTCAATGTCCACATTCCAGAACTCTGGATGTCTGAATTATAGAAGCACCAAATGTCTGCATTCTAGAATCGGAATGTGGCGGAATTATAGAATGCACAGCACGGCACAATTCTAAAGTCCTAAAATGCCTACTAGCCGAAAGTTAAGGTGTCTGATGACCAGAATGTTACTAGGTCAGCATTCTACCGTTCTGAGAGATTCTGGGTTCTAGAATCAATGGATGGCAGAGTTCTGGAATGTCAGGCTGTCCAAACTCTAGAATCCTTGAGTGTTTGAACTCGAGAGACATTCAATTTCCAAATTCCGGGTCACAGGGTGTCTGAATTCCAGAAGCACCAAATGTCTGCATTCTAGAATCGGCATGTGGCAGAATTCTAGAATGCACAGCACGGCAGAATTCTAAAGACGTAAAATGACTGATATTCGGAAGTTAAGTTGTCTGACATCCAGAATGTTACTAGGTCAGCATTCTACCGTTCTGAGAGATTCTGGGTTCTAGAATCAATGGACGGCAGAGTTCTGGAATGTCAGGGTGTCCAAACTCCAGAATCCTTCCGTGTCTGAACTCGTGAGTCATTCAATGTCCACATTCCGGATAACAGGGTGTCTGAATTCCAGAAGCACCAAATATCTGCATTCTAGAATCGGAATGTGGCGGAATTCTAGAATGCACAGCACGGCGGAATTTGAAAGTCCTAAAATGCCTGCTATCGGGAAGTAAAGGTGTCTGACATCCAGAATGCTACCAGGTCAGAATTACACCATTCTGAAAGATTCTGGGATCTAGAATCAATGGACGGCTGAGTTCCAGAATGTCAGGGTGGCAAAACTCTAGAATCCTTGCGTGTCTGAACTCGAGAGTCATTCAATGTCCACATTCCAGAACTCTGGATGTCTGAATTATAGAAGCACCAAATGACTGCATTCTAGCATCGGAATGTGGCGGAATTCTAGCATGCACAGCACGGCGGAATTCTAAAGTCCTAAAATGCCTACTAGCCGAAAGTTAAGGTGTCTGATGACCAGAATGTTACCAGGTCAGCATTCTACCGTTCTGAGAGATTCTGGGTTCTAGAAACAATGGACGGCAGAGTTCTGGAATGTCAGGGTGTCCAAACTCTAGAATCCCTGAGTGTTTGAACGCGAGAGTCATTCAATTTCCATATTCTGGTTCACAGGGTGACTGAATTCCAGAAGCACCAAATGTCTGCATTCTAGAATCGGAATGTGGCGGAATTCTAGAATGCACAGCACGGCGGAATTCGAAAGTCCTAAAATGCCTGCTATACGGAAGTTAAGGTGTCTGACATCCAGAATGCTACCACGTCAGAATTATACCATTCTGAAAGATTCTGGGGTCTAGAATCAATGGACGGCTGAGTTCCAGAATGTCAGGGTGGCAAAACTCTAGAATCCTTGCGTGTCTGAACTCGAGAGTCATTCAAAGTCCACATTCCAGAACTCTGGATGTCTGAATTATAGAAGCACCAAATGTCTGCATTCTAGAATCGGAATGTGGCGGAATCCTAGAATGCACAGCACGGCGGAATTCTAAAGTCCTAAATTGCCTGCTATCCGGAAGTTAAGGTGTCTGACATCCAGAATGTACTAGGTCAGCATTCTACCTTCTGAGAGATTCTGGGTTCTAGAATCAATGGACGGCAGAGTTCTGGAAAGTCAGGATGTCCAAACTCTAGAATTCTTCCGTGTCTGAACTCGTGAGTCATTCAATGTCCACATTCCGGATCACAGGGTGTCTGAATGCCAGAAGCACCAAATGTCTGCATTCTAGAATCAGAATGTGGCGGAATTCTTGAATGCACAGCACGGCGGAATTTTAAAGTCCTAAAATGCCTGCTATCCAGAAGTCAAGGTGTCTGACATCCAGAATGTTACTAGGTCAGCATTCACCGTTCTGAGAGATTCTGGGTTTTAGAATCAATGGATGGCAGAGTTCTGGAATGTCAGGGTGTTCAAACTCAAGAATACTTGCGTGTCTGAACTCGAGAGTCATTCAATGTCCACATTCCGGATCACAGGTTGTCTGAATTCCAGAAGCACCAAATGTCTGCATTCTAGAATCGGAATGTGGTGGAATTCTAGAATGCACAGCATGGCGGAATTCGAAAGTCCTAAAATGCCTGCTATCCGGAAGTTAAGGTGTCTGACATCCAGAATGCTACCACGTCAGAATTATAACATTCTGAAAGATTCTGTGATCTAGAATCAATGGACGGCTGAGTTCCAGAATGTCAGGGTTTCCAAACTCTAGAATCCTTGCGTGTCTGAACTCGAGAGTCATTCAATATCCACATTCCAGGACTCTGGATGTCTGAAATATAGAAGCAACAAATGTCTGCATTCTAGAATCGGAATGTGGTGGAATTCTAGAATGCACAGCATGGCAGAATTCTAAAGTCCTAAAATGCCTGCTATTCGGAAGTTAAGGTGTCTGACATCCAGAATGTTACTAGGTCAGCATTCTACCGTTCTGGGAGATTCTGGGTTCTAGAATCAATGGACGGCAGAGTTCCAGAATGTCAGGGTGGCAAAACTCTAGAATCCGTGCGTGTCTGAACTCGAGAGTCATTCAATGTCCACATTCCAGAACTCTGGATGTCTGAATTATAGAAGCACCAAAGGTCTGCATTCTAGAATCGGAATGTGGCGGAATTCTAGAATGCACAGCACGGCGGAATTCTAAAGTCCTAAAATGCCTACTAGCCGAAAGTTAAGATGTCTGATGACCAGAATGTTACTTGGTCAGCATTCTACCGTTCTGAGAGATTCTGGGTTCTAGAATCAATGGATGGCAGAGTTCTGGAATGTCAGGGTGTCCAAACTCTAGAATCCTTGAGTGTTTGAACTCGAGAGTCATTCAATTTCCATATTCCGGGTCACAGGGTGACTGAATTCCAGAAGCACCAAATGTCTGCATTCCAGAATCGGAATGTGGCGGAATTCTAGAATGCACAGCACGGCGGAATTCGAACGTCCTAAAATGCCTGCTATCCGGAAGTTAAGGTGTCTGACATCCAGAATGCTACCACGTCAGAATTATACCATTCTGAAAGATTCTGGGATCTAGAATCAATGGACGGCTGAGTTCCAGAATGTCAGGGTGGCAAAACTCTAGAATCCTTGCGTGTCTGAACTCGAGAGTCATTCAATGTCCACATTCCAGAACTCTGGATGTCTGAATTATAGAAGCACCAAATGTCTGCATTCTAGAATCGGAATGTGGCGGAATTCTAGAATGCACAGCACGGCGGAATTCTAAAGTCCTAAAATGCCTGCTGTCCGGAAGTTAAGGTGTCTGACATCCAGAATGTTACTAGGTCAGCATTCTACCGTTCTGAGAGATTCTGGGTTCTAGAATCAATGTACGGCAGAGATCTGGCATGTCAGGGTGTCCAAACTCTAGAATCCCTGTGTGTCTGAACTCGAGAGTCATTCAATGTCCACATTCCGGATCACAGGGTGTCTGAATTCCAGAAGCACCAAATGTCTGCATTCTAGAATCGGAATGTGGCGGAATACTAGAATGCACAGCACGGCAGAATTCTGAAGTCCTAAAATGCCTGATATTCGGAAGTTAAGGAGTCTGACATCCAGAATGTTACTAGGTCAGCATTCTACCGTTCTGAGAGATTCTGGGTTCTAGAATCAATGGACGGCAGAGTTCTGGAATGTCAGGGTGTTCAAACTCAAGAATACTTGCGTGTCTGAACTCGAGAGTCATTCAATGTCCACATTCCGGATCACAGGGTGTCTGAATTCCAGAAGCACCAAATGTCTGCATTCTAGAATCGGAATGTGGCGGAATTCTAGAATGCAAAGCACGGCGGAATTCTAAAGTCCTAAAATGCCTGCTATCCGGAAGTTAAGGTGTCTGACATCCAGAATGCTACGACGTCAGAATTATACCATTCTGAAAGATTCTGGGATCTAGAATCAATGGACGGCTGAGTTCCAGAATGTCAGGTTTTCCAAACTCTAGAATCCTTGCGTGTCTGAACTCGATAGTCATTCAATATCCACATTCCAGGACTCTGGATGTCTGAAATATAGAAGCACCAAATGTCTGCATTCTAGAATCGGAATGTGGCGGAATTCTAGAAAGCACAGCACGGCTGAATTCTAAAGTCCTAAAATGCCTGCTATTCGGAATTAAGGTGTCTGACATCCAGAAAGTTACTAGGTCAGCATTCTACCGTTCTGAGAGATTCTCGGTTCTAGAATCAATGGACGGCAGATTACTGGAATGTCAGGGTGTCCAAACTCTAGAATCCTTCCGTGTCTGAATATGTGAGTCATTCAATGTCCACATTCCGGATTACAGTGTGTCTGAATTCCAGAAGCACCAAATGTCTGCATTCTAGAATCGGAATGTGGTAGAATTCTAGAATGCACAGCACGGCGGAATTCGAAAGTCCTAAAATGCCTGCTATCCAGAAATAAGGTGTCTGACATTCAGAATGCTACCACGTCAGAATTATACCATTCTGAAAGATTCTGGGATCTAGAATAAATGGACGGCTGGGTTCCAGAATGTCAGGGTGGCAAAACTCTAGAATCCTTGCGTGTCTGAACTCGAGAGTCATTCAAAGTCCACATTCCAGAACTCCGGATGTCTGAATTATAGAAGCACCAAATGTCTGCATTCTAGAATCGGAATGTGGCGGAATTCTAGAATGCAAAGCACGGCGGAATTCTAAAGTCCTAAAATGCCTGCTATCCGGAAGTTAAGGTGTCTGACATCCAGAATGTTACTAGGTCAGCATTCTACCGTTCTGAGAGATTCTGGGTTCTAGAATCAATGGACGGCAGAGATCTGGCATGTCAGGGTGTCCAAACTCTAGAATCCTTGTGTGTCTGAACTCGAGAGTCATTCAATGTCCACATTCCGGATCACAGGGTGTCTGAATTCCAGAAACACCAAATGTCTGCATTCTAGAATCGGAATGTGGTACAATTCTAGAATGCACAGCACGGCGGAATTCTAAAGTCCTAAAATGCCTGCTATCCGGAAGTTAAGGTGTCTGACACCCAGAATGCTACCATAGCAGAATTATACCATTCTGAAACATTCTGGGATCTAGAATCAATGCACGGGTGAGTTCCAGAATGTCAGGGTGGCAAAACTCTAGAATCCTGGCATGTCTGAACTCGAGAGTCATTCAATGTCCACATTCCAGAACTCGGGATGTCTGAATTGTAGAAGCACCAAATGTCTGCATTCTAGAATCGGAATGTGGCGGAATTCTAGAATGCACAGCACGGCGGAATTCTAAAGTCCTAAAATGCCTGCTATCCGGAAGTTAAGGTGTCTGACATCAAGAATGCTACCAATTTAGAATTATAACATTCTGAAAGATTCTGGTATCTAGAATCAATGGACAGCTGAGTTCCAGAATTTCAGGGTGGCAAAACTCTAGAATCCTTGCGTGTCTGAACTCGAGAGTCATTCAATGTCCACATTCCAGATCACAGGGTGTCTGAATTCCAGAAGCACCAAATGTCTGCATTCTAGAATCGGAATGTGGCGGAATTCTAGAATGCACAGCACGGTGGAATTCTAAAGTCCTAAAATGCCTGATATTCGGAAGTTAAGGAGTCTGACATCCAGAATGTTACTAGGTCAGCATTCTACCGTTCTGAGAGATTCTGGGTTCTAGAATCAATGGATGGCAGAGTTCTGGAATGTCAGGGTGTCCAAGCTCTAGAATCCTTGAGGGTTTGAACTCGAGAGTCATTCAATTACCATATTCCGGGTCACAGGGTGACTGAATTCCAGAAGCACCAAATGTCTGCATTCTAGAATCGGAATGTGGCGGAATTCTAGAATGCACAGCACGGCGGAATTCTAAAGTCCTAAAATGCCTGATATTCGGAAGTTAAGGAGTCTGACATCCAGAATGTTACTAGGTCAGCATTCTACCGTTCTGAGAGATTCTGGGTTCTAGAATCAATGGACGGCAGAGTTCTGGAATATCAGGGTGTCCAAACTCTAGAATCCTTCCGTGTCTGAACTCGTGAGTCATTCAATGTCCACTTTCCAGATCACAGGGTGTCTGAATTCCAGAAGCACCAAATGTCTGCATTCTAGAATCGGAATGTGGCGAAATTCTAGAATGCACAGCACGGCGGAATTCGAAAGTCCTAAAATGCCTGCTATCCGGAAGTTAAGGTGTCTGACATCCAGAATGCTACCACGTCAGAATTATACCATTCTGAAAGATTCTGGGATCTAGAATCAATGGACGGCTGAGTTCCAGAATGTCAGGGTGGCAAAACTCTAGAATCCTTGCGTGTCTGAACTCGAGAGTCATTCAATGTCCACATTCCAGAACTCTGGATGTCTGAATTATAGAAGCACCAAATGTCTGCATTCTAGAATCGGAATGTGGCGGAATTCTAGAATGCACAGCACGGCGGAATTCTAAAGTCCTAAAATGCCTGCTATCCGGAAGTTAATGGGTCTGACATCAAGAATGCTACCAAGTCAGAATTATACCATTCTGAAAGATTCTGGGATCTAGAATCAATGGATGTCTGAGTTCCAGAATGTCAGGGTAGCAAAACTCTAGAATCCATGCGTGTCTGAACTCAAGAGTCATTCAATGTCCACATTCCAGAACTCTGGATGTCTGAATTATAGAAGCACCAAATGTCTGCATTCTAGAATCGGAAGGTGGCGGAATTCTAGAATGCACAGCACGGCGGATTGCTAAAGTCCTAAAATGCCTGCTATCGGGAAGTTAAGGTGTCTGACATCCAGAATGTTACTAGGTCAGCATTCTACCGTTCTGAGAGGTTCTGGGTTCTAGAATCAATGGACCGCAGAGATCTGGCATGTCAGGTTGTCCAAACTCTAGAATCCTTGCGTGTCTGAACTCGAGAGTCATTCAATATCCACATTCCGGATCACAGGGTGTCTGAATTCCAGAAGCACGAAATGTCTGCATTCTAGAATCGGAATGTGGTAGAATTCTAGAATGCACAGCACGGCGGAATTCTAAAGTCCTAAAATGCCTGCTAACCGGAAGTTAAGATGTCTCACACCCAGAATGCTACCACATCAGAATTATACCATTCTGAAACATTCTGGGATCTAGAATCAATGGACGGGTGACTTCCAGAATCTCAGGGTGGCAAAACTCTAGAATCCTGGGGTGTCTGAACTCGAGAGTCATTCAATGTCCACATTCCAGAACTCTGGATGTCTGAATTATAGAAGCACGAAATATCTACATTCTAGAATCGGAATGTGGCGGAATTCTAGAATGCACAGCACGGCGGAATTCTAAAGTCCTAAAATGCCTGCTATCCGGAAGTTAAGGTGTCTGACATCCAGAATGCTACCACGCCAGAATTATACCATTCTGAAAGATTCTGGGATCTAGAATCAATGGACGTCTGAGTTCCAGAATGTCAGGGTGGCAAAACTCTACAATCCTTGCGTGTCTGAAGTCGAGAGTCATTCAATGTCCACATTCCAGAACTCTGGATGTCTGAATTATAGGATCACCAAATTTCTGCATTCTAGAATTGGAATGTGGCGGAATTCTAGAATGCACAGCACGGCGGAATTCTAAAGTCCTAAAATGCCTGCTATCCGGAAGTTAAGGTGTCTGACATCAAGAATGCTACCAAGTCAGAATTATACCATTCTGAAAGATTCTGGGATCTAGAATCAATGGACGGCTGAGTTCCAGAATGTCAGGGTAGCAAAACTCTAGAATCCTTGCATGTCTGAACTCGAGAGTCATTCAATGTCCACATTCCAGAACTCTGGATATCTGAATTATAGAAGCAGCAAATGTCTGCATTCTAGAATCGGATTGTGGCGGAATTCTAGAATGCACAGCACGGCGGAATTCTAAAGTCCTAAAATGCCTACAAGCCGAAAGTTAAGGTGTCTGATGACCAGTATGCTACTAGGTCAGCATTCTACCGTTCTGAGAGATTCTGGGTTCTAGAATCAATGGACGGCAGAGATCTGGAATATCAGGGTGTCCAAACTCTAGAATCCTTTCGTGTCTGAACTCGAGAGTCATTCAGTGTCCACATTCCGGATCACAGGGTGTCTGAATTCCAGAAGCACCAAATGTCGGCATTCTAGAATCGGAATGTGGTAGAATTCTAGAATGCACAGCACGGCGTAATTCGAAAGTCCTAAAATGCCTGCTATCCGGAAGTTAAGGTGTCTGACATCCAGAATGGTACCACATCAGAATTATACCATTCTGAAACATTCTGCGATCTAGAATCAATGGACGGGTGAGTTCCAGAATGTCAGGGTGGCAAAACTCTAGAATCCTGGCTTGTCTGAACTCGAGAGTCATTCAATGTCCACATTCCAGAACTCTGGATGTCTGAATTATGGAAGCACCAAATGTCTGCATTCTAGAATCGGAATGTGGCGGAATTCTAGAATGCACAGCACGGCGGAATTCTAAAGTCCTAAAATGCCTGCTATCCGGAATTTATGGTGTCTGACATCCAGAATGCTACCACGTCAGAATTATACCATTCTGAAACATTCTGGGTTCTAGAATCAATGGACGGCTGAGTTCCAGAATGCAAGGGTGGAAAAACTCTAGAATCCTTGCGTGTCTGAACTCGAGAGTCATTCAATGTCCACATTCCAGAACTCTGGATGTCTGAAATATAGAAGCACCAAATGTCTGCATTCTAGAATCAGAATGTGGCGGAATTCTAGAATGCACAGCACGGTGGAATTTTAATGTCGTAAAATGCCTGCTATCCAGAAGTCAAGGTGTCTGACATACAGAATGTTACTAGGTCCGCATTCTACCGTTCTGAGAGATTCCGGTTTCTAGAATCAATGGATGGCAGAGTTCTGGAATGTCAGGGTGTTCAAACTCAAGAATACTTGCGTGTCTGAACTCGAGAGTCATTCAATGTCCACATTCTGGATCACAGGGTGTCCGAATACCAGAAGCACCAAATGTCTGCATTCTAGAATCGGAATGTGGCGGAATTCTAGAATGCATAGCACGGCGGTATTCGAAAGTCCTAAAATGCCTGCTATCCGGAAGTTAAGGTGTCTGACATCCAGAATGCTACCACGTCAGATTTATACCATTCTGAAAGATTCTGGGATCTAGAATCAATGGACGGCCGAGTTCCAGAATGTCTGGGTTTCCAAACTCTAGAATCTTTGCGTGTCTGAACTCGAGAGTCATTCAATATCCACATTCCAGGACTCTGGATATCTGAAATATAGAAGCAACAAATTCTGCATTCTTGAATCGGAATGTGGTGGAATTCTAGAAAGCACAGCACGGCAGAATTCTAAAGTCCTAAAATGCCTGCTATTCGGAAGTTAAGGTGTCTGACATCCAGAATGTTACTAGGTCAGCATTCTACCGTTCTGTGAGATTCTGGGTTCTAGAATCAATGGACGGCAGAGTTCTGGAATGTCAGGGTGACCAAACTCTAGAATCCTTCCGTGTCTGAACTCGTGAGTCATTCAATGTCCACATTCCGGATCACAGGGTGTCTGAATTCCAGAAGCACTAAATGTCTGCATTCTAGAATCGGAATGTGGCGGAATTCTAGAATGCACATCATGGCAGAATTCTAAAGTCCTAAAATGCCTGATATTCGGAAGTTAAGGAGTCTGACATCCAGAATGTTACTAGGTCAGCATTCTACTGTTCTGAGAGATTCTGGGTTCTAGATTCAATGGACGGCAGAGTTCTGGAAAGTCAGGGTGTCCAAACTCTAGAATCCTGCCGTGTCTGAACTCGTGAGTCATTCAATGTCCACATTCCGAATCACAGGGTGTCTGAATTCCAGAAGCACCAAATGTCTGCATTCTAGAATCGGAATGTGGCGGAATTCTAGAATGCACAGCACGGCGGAATTCGAAAGTCCTAAAATGCCTGCTATCGGGAAGTTAAGGTGTCTGACATCCAGAATGCTACCACGTCATAGTTATACCATTCTGAAAGATTCTGGGATCTAGAATCAATGGACGGCTCAGTTCCAGAATGTCAGGGTGGCAAAACTCTAGAATCCTTGCGTGTCTGAACTTGAGAGTCATTCAATGTCCACATTCCAGAACTCTGGATGTCTGAATAATAGAAGCACCAAATGTCTGCATTCTAGAATCGGAATGTGGCGGAATTCTAGAATGCACAGCAGGTCGGAATTCTAAAGTCCTAAAATGCCTGCTATCCGGAAGTTAAGGTGTCTGACATCAAGAATGCTACCAAGTCAGAATTATACCATTCTGAAAGATTCTGGGATCTAGAATCAATGGACGGCTGAGTTCCAGAATGTCAGGGTGGCAAAACTCTAGAATCCGTGCGTGTCTGAACTCGAGAGTCATTCAATGTCCACATTCCAGAACTCTGGATGTCTGAATTATAGAAGCACCAAAGGTCTGCATTCTAGAATCGGAATGTGGCGGAATTCTAGAATGCACAGCACGGCGGAATTCTAAAGTCCTAAAATGCCTACTAGCCGAAAGTTAAGATGTCTGATGACCAGAATGTTACTTGGTCAGCATTCTACCGTTCTGAGAGATTCTGGGTTCTAGAATCAATGGATGGCAGAGTTCTGGAATGTCAGGGTGTCCAAACTCTAGAATCCTTGAGTGTTTGAACTCGAGAGTCATTCAATTTCCATATTCCGGGTCACAGCGTGACTGAATTCCAGAAGCACCAAATGTCTGCATTCCAGAATCGGAATGTGGCGGAATTCTAGAATGCACAGCACGGCGGAATTCGAACGTCCTAAAATGCCTGCTATCCGGAAGTTAAGGTGTCTGACATCCAGAATGCTACCACGTCAGAATTATACCATTCTGAAAGATTCTGGGATCTAGAATCAATGGACGGCTGAGTTCCAGAATGTCAGGGTGGCAAAACTCTAGAATCCTTGCGTGTCTGAACTCGAGAGTCATTCAATGTCCACATTCCAGAACTCTGGATGTCTGAATTATAGAAGCACCAAATGTCTGCATTCTAGAATCGGAATGTGGCGGAATTCTAGAATGCACAGCACGGCTGAATTCTAAAGTCCTAAAATGCCTGCTGTCCGGAAGTTAAGGTGTCTGACATCCAGAATGTTACTAGGTCAGCATTCTACCGTTCTGAGAGATTCTGGGTTCTAGAATCAATGTACGGCAGAGATCTGGCATGTCAGGGTGTCCAAACTCTAGAATCCCTGTGTGTCTGAACTCGAGAGTCATTCAATGTCCACATTCCGGATCACAGGGTGTCTGAATTCCAGAAGCATCAAATGTCTGCATTCTAGAATCGCAATGTGGCGGAATTCTAGAATGCACAGCACGGCGGAATTCTAAAGTCCTAAAATGCCTGCTATCCGGAAGTTAAGGTGTCTGACTTCCAGAATGCTACCACGTTAGAATTATACCATTCTGAAAGATTCTGGGATCGAGAATCAATGGACGGCTGAGTTCCAGAATGTCAGGGTTTCCAAACTCTAGAATCCTTGCGTGTCTGAACTCGAGAATCATTCAATATCCACATTCCAGGACTCTGGATGTCTGAAATATAGAAGCACCAAATGTCTGCATTCTAGAATCGGAATGTGGCGGAATTCTAGAATGCACAGCACGGCAAAATTCTAAAGTCCTAAAAGGCCTGCTATTCGGAAGTTAAGGTGTCTGACATCCAGAATGTTACTAGGTCAGCATTCTAACGTTCTGAGAGATTCTGGGTTCTAGAATCAATGGACGGCAGAGTTCTGGAATGTCAGGGTCTCCAAACTCTAGAATCCTTCCGTGTCTGAACTCGTGAGTCATTCAATGTCCATATTCCGGATCACAGGGTGTCTGAATTCCAGAAGCACCAAATGTCTGCATTCTAGAATCGGAATGTGGCGGAATATTAGAATGCACAGCACGGCAGAATTCTGAAGTCCTAAAATGCCTGATATTCGGAAGTTAAGGAGTCTGACATCCAGAATGTTACTAGGTCAGCATTCTACCGTTCTGAGAGATTCTGGGTTCTAGAATCAATGGACGGCAGAGTTCTGGAATGTCAGGGTGTTCAAACTCAAGAATAATTGCGTGTCTGAACTCGAGAGTCATTCAATGTCCACATTCCGGATCACAGGGTGTCTGAATTCCAGAAGCACCAAATGTCTGCATTCTAGAATCGGAATGTGGCGGAACTCTAGAATGCACAGCATGGCGGAATTCGAAAGTCCTAAAATGCCTGCTATCCGGAAGTTAAGGTGTCTGACATCCAGAATGCTACGACGTCAGAATTATACCATTCTGAAAGATTCTGGGATCTAGAATCAATGGACGGCTGTGTTCCAGAATGTCAGGTTTTCCAAACTCTAGAATCCTTGCGTGTCTGAACTCGATAGTCATTCAATATCCACATTCCAGGACTCTGGATGTCTGAAATATAGAAGCACCAAATGTCTGCATTCTAGAATCGGAATGTGGCGGAATTCTAGAAAGCACAGCACGGCAGAATTCTAAAGTCCTAAAATGCCTGCTATTCGGAAGTTAAGCTGTCTGACATCCAGAAAGTTACTAGGTCAGCATTCTACCGTTCTGAGAGATTCTCGGTTCTAGAATCAATGGACGGCAGATTACTGGAATGTCAGGGTGTCCAAACTCTAGAATCCTTCCGTGTCTGAATATGTGAGTCATTCAATGTCCACATTCCGGATTACAGGGTGTCTGAATTCCAGAAGCACCAAATGTCTGCATTCTAGAATCGGAATGTGGTAGAATTCTAGAATGCACAGCACGGCGGAATTCGAAAGTCCTAAAATGCCTGCTATCCAGAAATAAGGTGTCTGACATTCAGAATGCTACCACGTCAGAATTATACCATTCTGAAAGATTCTGGGATCTAGAATAAATGGACGGCTGGGTTCCAGAATGTCAGGGTGGCAAAACTCTAGAATCCTTGCGTGTCTGAACTCGAGAGTCATTCAATGTCCACATTCCAGAACTCCGGATGTCTGAATTATAGAAGCACCAAATGTCTGCATTCTAGAATCGGAATGTGGCGGAATTCTAGAATGCAAAGCACGGCGGAATTCTAAAGTCCTAAAATGCCTGCTATCCGGAAGTTAAGGTGTCTGACATCCAGAATGTTACTAGGTCAGCATTCTACCGTTCTGAGAGATTCTGTGTTCTAGAATCAATGGACGGCAGAGATCTGGCATGTCAGGGTGTCCAAACTCTAGAATCCTTGTGTGTCTGAACTCGAGAGTCATTCAATGTCCACATTCCGGATCACAGGGTGTCTGAATTCCAGAAACACCAAATGTCTGCATTCTAGAATCGGAATGTGGTACAATTCTAGAATGCACAGCACGGCGGAATTCTAAAGTCCTAAAATGCCTGCTATCCGGAAGTTAAGGTGTCTGACACCCAGAATGATACCACAGCAGAATTATACCATTCTGAAACATTCTGGGATCTAGAATCAATGCACGGGTGAGTTCCAGAATGTCAGGGTGGCAAAACTCTAGAATCCTGGCATGTCTGAACTCGAGAGTCATTCAATGTCCACATTCCAGAACTCGGGATGTCTGAATTGTAGAAGCACCAAATGTCTGCATTCTAGAATCGGAATGTGGCGGAATTCTAGAATGCACAGCACGGCGGAATTCTAAAGTCCTAAAATGCCTGCTATCCGGAAGTTAAGGTGTCTGACATCAAGAATGCTACCAAGTTAGAATTATAACATTCTGAAAGATTCTGGGATCTAGAATCAATGGACAGCTGAGTTCCAGAATGTCAGGGTGGCAAAACTCTACAATCCTTGCGTGTCTGAACTCGAGAGTCATTCAATGTCCACATTCCAGATCACAGGGTGTCTGAATTCCAGAAGCACCAAATGTCTGCATTCTAGAATCGGAATGTGGCGGAATTCTAGAATGCACAGCACGGCGGAATTCTAAAGTCCTAAAATGCCTGATATTCGGAAGTTAAGGAGTCTGACATCCAGAATGTTACTAGGTCAGCATTCTACCGTTCTGAGAGATTCTGGGTTCTAGAATCAATGGATGGCAGAGTTCTGGAATGTCAGAGTGTCCAAGCTCTAGAATCCTTGAGGGTTTGAACTCGAGAGTCATTCAATTTCCATATTCCGGGTCACAGGGTGACTGAATTCCAGAAGCACCAAATGTCTGCATTCTAGAATCGGAATGTGGCGGAATTCTAGAATGCACAGCACGGCGGAATTCTAAAGTCCTAAAATGCCTGATATTCGGAAGTTAAGGAGTCTGACATCCAGAATGTTACTAGGTCAGCATTCTATCGTTCTGAGAGATTCTGGGTTCTAGAATCAATGGACGGCAGAGTTCTGGAATATCAGGGTGTCCAAACTCTAGAATCCTTCCGTGTCTGAACTCGTGAGTCATTCAATGTCCACTTTCCAGATCACAGGGTGTCTGAATTCCAGAAGCACCAAATGTCTGCATTCTAGAATCGGAATGTGGCGGAATTCTAGAATGCACAGCACGGCGAAATTCGAAAGTCCTAAAATGCCTGCTATCCGGAAGTTAAGCTGTCTGACATCCAGAATGCTACCACGTCAGAATTATACCATTCTGAAAGATTCTGGGATCTAGAATCAATGGACGGCTGAGTTCCAGAATGTCAGGGTGGCAAAACTCTAGAATCCTTGCGTGTCTGAACTCGAGAGTCATTCAATGTCCACATTCCAGAACTCTGGATGTCTGAATTCTAGAAGCACCAAATGTCTGCATTCTAGAATCGGAATGTGGCGGAATTCTAGAATGCACAGCACGGCGGAATTCTAAAGTCCTAAAATGCCTGCTATCCGGAAGTTAAGGTGTCTGACATCAAGAATGCTACCAAGTCAGAATTATACCATTCTGAAAGATTCTGGAATCTAGAATCAATGGATGGCTGAGTTCCAGAATGTCAGGGTGGCAAAACTCTAGAATCCATGCGTGTCTGAACTCAAGAGTCATTCAATGTCCACATTCCAGAACTCTGGATGTCTGAATTATAGAAGCACCAAATGTCTGCATTCTAGAATCGGAATGTGGCGGAATTCTATAATGCACAGCACGGCGGATTTCTAAAGTCCTAAAATGCCTGCTATCGGGAAGTTAAGGTGTCTGACATCCAGAATGTTACTAGGTCAGCATTCTACCGTTCTGAGAGGTTCTGGGTTCTAGAATCAATGGACGGCAGAGATCTGGCATGTCAGGTTGTCCAAACTCTAGAATCCTTGCGTGTCTGAACTCGAGAGTCATTCAATATCCACATTCCGGATCACAGGGTGTCTGAATTCCAGAAGCACGAAATGTCTGCATTCTAGAATCGGAATGTGGTAGAATTCTAGAATGCACAGCACGGCGGAATTCTAAAGTCCTAAAATGCCTGCTCTCCGGAAGTTAAGATGTCTCACACCCAGAATGCTACCACATCAGAATTATACCATTCTGAAACATTCTGGGATCTAGAATCAATGGACGGGTGACTTCCAGAATGTCAGGGTGGCAAAACTCTAGAATCCTGGGGTGTCTGAACTCGAGAGTCATTCAATGTCCACATTACAGAACTCTGGATGTCTGAATTATAGAAGCACGAAATATCTGCATTCTAGAATCGGAATGTGGCGGAATTCTAGAATGCACAGCACGGCGGAATTCTAAAGTCCTAAAATGCCTGCTATCCGGAAGTTAAGGTGTCTGACATCCAGAATGCTACCACGTCAGAATTATACCATTCTGAAAGATTCTGCGATCTAGAATCAATGGACGTCTGAGTTCCAGAATGTCAGGGTGGAAAAACTCTACTATCCTTGCGTGTCTGAAGTCGAGAGTCATTCAATGTCCACATTTCAGAACTCTGGATGTCTGAATTATAGGATCACCAAATTTCTGCATTCTAGAATTGGAATGTGGCGGAATTCTAGAATGCACAGCACGGCGGAATTCTAAAGTCCTAAAATGCCTGCTATCCGGAAGTTAAGGTGTCTGACATCAAGAATGCTACCAAGTCAGAATTATACCATTCTGAAAGATTCTGGGATCTAGAATCAATGGACGGCTGAGTTCCAGAATGTCAGGGTAGCAAAACTCTAGAATCCTTGCATGTCTGAACTCGAGAGTCATTCAATGTCCACATTCCAGAACTCTGGATATCTGAATTATAGAAGCAGCAAATGTCTGCATTCTAGAATCGGATTGTGGCGGAATTCTAGAATGCACAGCACGGCGGAATTCTAAAGTCCTAAAATGCCTACAAGCCGAAAGTTAAGGTGTCTGATGACCAGTATGCTACTAGGTCAGCATTCTACCGTTCTGAGAGATTCTGGGTTCTAGAATCAATGGACGGCAGAGATCTGGAATATCAGGGTGTCCAAACTCTAGAATCCTTTCGTGTCTGAACTCGAGAGTCATTCAGTGTCCACATTCCGGATCACAGGGTGTCTGAATTCCAGAAGCACCAAATGTCGGCATTCTAGAATCGGAATGTGGTAGAATTCTAGAATGCACAGCACGGCGTAATTCGAAAGTCCTAAAATGCCTCCTATCCGGAAGTTAAGGTGTCTGACATCCAGAATGGTACCACATCAGAATTATACCATTCTGAAACATTCTGCGATCTAGAATCAATGGACGGGTGAGTTCCAGAATGTCAGGGTGGCAAAACTCTAGAATCCTGGCTTGTCTGAACTCGAGAGTCATTCAATGTCCACATTCCAGAACTCTGGATGTCTGAATTATGGAAGCACCAAATGTCTGCATTCTAGAATCGGAATGTGGCGGAATTCTAGAATGCACAGCACGGCAGAATTCTAAAGTCCTAAAATGCCTGCTATCCGGAATTTATGGTGTCTGACATCCAGAATGCTACCACGTCAGAATTATACCATTCTGAAACATTCTGGGTTCTAGAATCAATGGACGGCTGAGTTCCAGAATGCAAGGGTGGAAAAACTCTAGAATCCTTGCGTGTCTGAACTCGAGAGTCATTCAATGTCCACATTCCAGAACTCTGGATGTCTGAAATATAGAAGCACCAAATGTCTGCATTCTAGAATCAGAATGTGGCGGAATTCTAGAATGCACAGCACGGTGGAATTTTAATGTCGTAAAATGCCTGCTATCCAGAAGTCAAGGTGTCTGACATCCAGGAAGTTACTAGGTCCGCATTCTACCGTTCTGAGAGATTCCGGTTTCTAGAATCAATGGATGGCAGTGTTCTGGAATGTCAGGGTGTTCAAACTCAAGAATACTTGCGTGTCTGAACTCGAGAGTCATTCAATGTCCACATTCTGGATCACAGGGTGTCCGAATACCAGAAGCACCAAATGTCTGCATTCTAGAATCGGAATGTGGCGGAATTCTAGAATGCATAGCACGGCGGTATTCGAAAGTCCTAAAATGCCTGCTATCCGGAAGTTAAGGTGTCTGACATCCAGAATGCTACCACGTCAGATTTATACCATTCTGAAAGATTCTGGGATCTAGAATCAATGGACGGCCGAGTTCCAGAATGTCTGGGTTTCCAAACTCTAGAATCTTTGCGTGTCTGAACTCGAGAGTCATTCAATATCCACATTCCAGGACTCTGGATATCTGAAATATAGAAGCAACAAATTCTGCATTCTTGAATCGGAATGTGGTGGAATTCTAGAATGCACAGCACGGCAGAATTCTAAAGTCCTAAAATGCCTGCTATTCGGAAGTTAAGCTGTCTGACATCCAGAATGTTACTAGGTCAGCATTCTACCGTTCTGTGAGATTCTGGGTTCTAGAATCAATGGACGGCAGAGTTCTGGAATGTCAGGGTGACCAAACTCTAGAATCCTTCCGTGTCTGAACTCGTGAGTCATTCAATGTCCACATTCCGGATCACAGGGTGTCTGAATTCCAGAAGCACTAAATGTCTGCATTCTAGAATCGGAATGTGGCGGAATTCTAGAATGCACATCATGGCAGAATTCTAAAGTCCTAAAATGCCTGATATTCGGAAGTTAAGGAGTCTGACATCCAGAATGTTACTAGGTCAGCATTCTACTGTTCTGAGAGATTCTGGGTTCTAGATTCAATGGACGGCAGAGTTCTGGAAAGTCAGGGTGTCCAAACTCTAGAATCCTGCCGTGTCTGAACTCGTGAGTCATTCAATGTCCACATTCCGAATCACAGGGTGTCTGAATTCCAGAAGCCCCAAATGTCTGCATTCTAGAATCGGAATGTGGCGGAATTCTAGAATGCACAGCACGGCGGAATTCGAAAGTCCTAAAATGCCTGCTATCGGGAAGTTAAGGTGTCTGACATCCAGAATGCTACCACGTCATAGTTATACCATTCTGAAAGATTCTGGGATCTAGAATCAATGGACGGCTCAGTTCCAGAATGTCAGGGTGGCAAAACTCTAGAATCCTTGCGTGTCTGAACTTGAGAGTCATTCAATGTCCACATTCCAGAACTCTGGATGTCTGAATAATAGAAGCACCAAATGTCTGCATTCTAGAATCGGAATGTGGCGGAATTCTAGAATGCACAGCACGGCGGAATTCTAAAGTCCTAAAATGCCTGCTATCCGGAAGTTATGGTGTCTGACATCAAGAATGCTACCAAGTCAGAATTATACCATTCTGAAAGATTCTGGGATCTAGAATCAATGGACGGCTGAGTTCCAGAATGTCAGGGTGGCAAAACTCTAGAATCCGTGCGTGTCTGAACTCGAGAGTCATTCAATGTCCACATTCCAGAACTCTGGATGTCTGAATTATAGAAGCACCAAAGGTCTGCATTCTAGAATCGGAATGTGGCGGAATTCTAGAATGCACAGCACGGCGGAATTCTAAAGTCCTAAAATGCCTACTAGCCGAAAGTTAAGATGTCTGATGACCAGAATGTTACTTGGTCAGCATTCTACCGTTCTGAGAGATTCTGGGTTCTAGAATCAATGGATGGCAGAGTTCTGGAATGTCAGGGTGTCCAAACTCTAGAATCCTTGAGTGTTTGAACTCGAGAGTCATTCAATTTCCATATTCCGGGTCACAGCGTGACTGAATTCCAGAAGCACCAAATGTCTGCATTCCAGAATCGGAATGTGGCGGAATTCTAGAATGCACAGCACGGCGGAATTCGAACGTCCTAAAATGCCTGCTATCCGGAAGTTAAGGTGTCTGACATCCAGAATGCTACCACGTCAGAATTATACCATTCTGAAAGATTCTGGGATCTAGAATCAATGGACGGCTGAGTTCCAGAATGTCAGGGTGGCAAAACTCTAGAATCCTTGCGTGTCTGAACTCGAGAGTCATTCAATGTCCACATTCCAGAACTCTGGATGTCTGAATTATAGAAGCACCAAATGTCTGCATTCTAGAATCGGAATGTGGCGGAATTCTAGAATGCACAGCACGGCTGAATTCTAAAGTCCTAAAATGCCTGCTGTCCGGAAGTTAAGGTGTCTGACATCCAGAATGTTACTAGGTCAGCATTCTACCGTTCTGAGAGATTCTGGGTTCTAGAATCAATGCACGGCAGAGATCTGGCATGTCAGGGTGTCCAAACTCTAGAATCCCTGTGTGTCTGAACTCGAGAGTCATTCAATGTCCACATTCCGGATCACAGGGTGTCTGAATTCCAGAAGCATCAAATGTCTGCATTCTAGAATCGCAATGTGGCGGAATTCTAGAATGCACAGCACGACGGAATTCTAAAGTCCTAAAATGCCTGCTATCCGGAAGTTAAGGTGTCTGACTTCCAGAATGCTACCACGTTAGAATTATACCATTCTGAAAGATTCTGGGATCGAGAATCAATGGACGGGTGAGTTCCAGAATGTCAGGTTTTCCTTACTCTAGAATCCTTGCGTGTCTGAACTCGAGAATCATTCAATATCCACATTCCAGGACTCTGGATGTCTGAAATATAGAAGCACCAAATGTCTGCATTCTAGAATCGGAATGTGGCGGAATTCTAGAATGCACAGCACGGCAAAATTCTAAAGTCCTAAAAGGCCTGCTATTCGGAAGTTAAGGTGTCTGACATCCAGAATGTTACTAGGTCAGCATTCTACCGTTCTGAGAGATTCTGGGTTCTAGAATCAATGGACGGCAGAGTTCTGGAATGTCAGGGTCTCCAAACTCTAGAATCCTTCCGTGTCTGAACTCGTGAGTCATTCAATGTCCATATTCCGGATCACAGGGTGTCTGAATTCCAGAAGCACCAAATGTCTGCATTCTAGAATCGGAATGTGGCGGAATATTAGAATGCACAGCACGGCAGAATTCTGAAGTCCTAAAATGCCTGATATTCGGAAGTTAAGGAGTCTGACATCCAGAATGTTACTAGGTCAGCATTCTACCGTTCTGAGAGATTCTGGGTTCTAGAATCAATGGACGGCAGAGTTCTGGAATGTCAGGGTGTTCAAACTCAAGAATACTTGCGTGTCTGAACTCGAGAGTCATTCAATGTCCACATTCCGGATCACAGGGTGTCTGAATTCCAGAAGCACCAAATGTCTGCATTCTAGAATCGGAATGTGGCGGAATTCTAGAATGCACAGCATGGCGGAATTCGAAAGTCCTAAAATGCCTGCTATCCGGAAGTTAAGGTGTCTGACATCCAGAATGCTACGACGTCAGAATTATACCATTCTGAAAGATTCTGGGATCTAGAATCAATGGACGGCTGAGTTCCAGAATGTCAGGTTTTCCAAACTCTAGAATCCTTGCGTGTCTGAACTCGATAGTCATTCAATATCCACATTCCAGGACTCTGGATGTCTGAAATATAGAAGCACCAAATGTCTGCATTCTAGAATCGGAATGTGGCGGAATTCTAGAAAGCACAGCACGGCAGAATTCTAAAGTCCTAAAATGCCTGCTATTCGGAAGTTAAGGTGTCTGACATCCAGAAAGTTACTAGGTCAGCATTCTACCGTTCTGAGAGATTCTCGGTTCTAGAATCAATGGACGGCAGATTACTGGAATGTCAGGGTGTCCAAACTCTAGAATCCTTCCGTGTCTGAATATGTGAGTCATTCAATGTCCACATTCCGGATTACAGGGTGTCTGAATTCCAGAAGCACCAAATGTCTGCATTCTAGAATCGGAATGTGGTAGAATTCTAGAATGCACAGCACGGCGGAATTCGAAAGTCCTAAAATGCCTGCTATCCAGAAATAAGGTGTCTGACATTCAGAATGCTACCACGTCAGAATTATACCATTCTGAAAGATTCTGGGATCTAGAATAAATGGACGGCTGGGTTCCAGAATGTCAGGGTGGCAAAACTCTAGAATCCTTGCGTGTCTGAACTCGAGAGTCATTCAATGTCCACATTCCAGAACTCCGGATGTCTGAATTATAGAAGCACCAAATGTCTGCATTCTAGAATCGGAATGTGGCGGAATTCTAGAATGCAAAGCACGGCGGAATTCTAAAGTCCTAAAATGCCTGCTATCCGGAAGTTAAGGTGTCTGACATCCAGAATGTTACTAGGTCAGCATTCTACCGTTCTGAGAGATTCTGTGTTCTAGAATCAATGGACGGCAGAGATCTGGCATGTCAGGGTGTCCAAACTCTAGAATCCTTGTGTGTCTGAACTCGAGAGTCATTCAATGTCCACATTCCGGATCACAGGGTGTCTGAATTCCAGAAACACCAAATGTCTGCATTCTAGAATCGGAATGTGGTACAATTCCAGAATGCACAGCACGGCGGAATTCTAAAGTCCTAAAATGCCTGCTATCCGGAAGTTAAGGTGTCTGACACCCAGAATGATACCACAGCAGAATTATACCATTCTGAAACATTCTGGGATCTAGAATCAATGCACGGGTGAGTTCCAGAATGTCAGGGTGGCAAAACTCTAGAATCCTGGCATGTCTGAACTCGAGAGTCATTCAATGTCCACATTCCAGAACTCGGGATGTCTGAATTGTAGAAGCACCAAATGTCTGCATTCTAGAATCGGAATGTGGCGGAATTCTAGAATGCACAGCACGGCGGAATTCTAAAGTCCTAAAATGCCTGCTATCCGGAAGTTAAGGTGTCTGACATCAAGAATGCTACCAAGTTAGAATTATAACATTCTGAAAGATTCTGGGATCTAGAATCAATGGACAGCTGAGTTCCAGAATGTCAGGGTGGCAAAATTCTAGAATCCTTGCGTGTCTGAACTCGAGAGTCATTCAATGTCCACATTCCAGATCACAGGGTGTCTGAATTCCAGAAGCACCAAATGTCTGCATTCTAGAATCGGAATGTGGCGGAATTCTAGAATGCACAGCACGGCGGAATTCTAAAGTCCTAAAATGCCTGATATTCGGAAGTTAAGGAGTCTGACATCCAGAATGTTACTAGGTCAGCATTCTACCGTTCTGAGAGATTCTGGGTTCTAGAATCAATGGATGGCAGAGTTCTGGAATGTCAGGGTGTCCAAGCTCTAGAATCCTTTAGGGTTTGAACTCGAGAGTCATTCAATTTCCATATTCCGGGTCACAGGGTGACTGAATTCCAGAAGCACCAAATGTCTGCATTCTAGAATCGGAATGTGGCGGAATTCTAGAATGCACAGCACGGCGGAATTCTAAAGTCCTAAAATGCCTACAAGACGAAAGTTAAGGTGTCTGATGACCAGTATGCTACTAGGTCAGCATTCTACCGTTCTGAGAGATTCTGGGTTCTAGAATCAATGGACGGCAGAGATCTGGAATATCAGGGTGTCCAAACTCTAGAATCCTTTCGTGTCTGAACTCGAGAGTCATTCAGTGTCCACATTCCGGATCACAGGGTGTCTGAATTCCAGAAGCACCAAATGTCGGCATTCTAGAATCGGAATGTGGTAGAATTCTAGAATGCACAGCACGGCGTAATTCGAAAGTCCTAAAATGCCTGCTATCCGGAAGTTAAGGTGTCTGACATCCAGAATGGTACCACATCAGAATTATACCATTCTGAAACATTCTGCGATCTAGAATCAATGGACGGGTGAGTTCCAGAATGTCAGGGTGGCAAAACTCTAGAATCCTGGCTTGTCTGAACTCGAGAGTCATTCAATGTCCACATTCCAGAACTCTGGATGTCTGAGTTATGGAAGCACCAAATGTCTGCATTCTAGAATCGGAATGTGGCGGAATTCTAGAATGCACAGCACGGCGGAATTCTAAAGTCCTAAAATGCCTGCTATCCGGAATTTATGGTGTCTGACATCCAGAATGCTACCACGTCAGAATTATACCATTCTGAAACATTCTGGGTTCTAGAATCAATGGACGGCTGAGTTCCAGAATGCAAGGGTGGAAAACTCTAGAATCCTTGCGTGTCTGAACTCGAGAGTCATTCAATGTCCACATTCCAGAACTCTGGATGTCTGAAATATAGAAGCACCAAATGTCTGCATTCTAGAATCAGAATGTGGCGGAATTCTAGAATGCACAGCACGGCGGAATTTTAATGTCGTAAAATGCCTGCTATCCAGAAGTCAAGGTGTCTGACATCCAGAATGTTACTAGGTCCGCATTCTACCGTTCTGAGAGATTCCGGTTTCTAGAATCAATGGATGGCAGAGTTCTGGAATGTCAGGGTGTTCAAACTCAAGAATACTTGCGTGTCTGAACTCGAGAGTCATTCAATGTCCACATTCTGGATCACAGGGTGTCCGAATACCAGAAGCACCAAATGTCTGCATTCTAGAATCGGAATGTGGCGGAATTCTACAATGCATAGCACGGCGGTATTCGAAAGTCCTAAAATGCCTGCTATCCGGAAGTTAAGGTGTCTGACATCCAGAATGCTACCACGTCAGATTTATACCATTCTGAAAGATTCTGGGATCTAGAATCAATGGACGGCCGAGTTCCAGAATGTCTGGGTTTCCAAACTCTAGAATCTTTGCGTGTCTGAACTCGAGAGTCATTCAATATCCACATTCCAGGACTCTGGATATCTGAAATATAGAAGCAACAAATGTCTGCATTCTTGAATCGGAATGTGGTGGAATTCTAGAATGCACAGCACGGCAGAATTCTAAAGTCCTAAAATGCCTGCTATTCGGAAGTTAAGCTGTCTGACATCCAGAATGTTACTAGGTCAGCATTCTACCGTTCTGTGAGATTCTGGGTTCTAGAATCAATGGACGGCAGAGTTCTGGAATGTCAGGGTGTCCAAACTCTAGAATCCTTCCGTGTCTGAACTCGTGAGTCATTCAATGTCCACATTCCGGATCACAGGGTGTCTGAATTCCAGAAGTACTAAATGTCTGCATTCTAGAATCGGAATGTGGCGGAATTCTAGAATGCACAGCACGGCAGAATTCTAAAGTCCTAAAATGCCTGATATTCGGAAGTTAAGGAGTCTGACATCCAGAATGTTACTAGGTCAGCATTCTACTGTTCTGAGAGATTCTGGGTTCTAGATTCAATGGACGGCAGAGTTCTGCAATGTCAGGGTGTCCAAACACTAGAATCCTTCCGTGTCTGAACTCGTGAGTCATTCAATGTCCACATTCCAGATCAAAGGGTGTCTGAATTCCAGAAGCACCAAATGTCTGCATTCTAGAATCGGAATGTGGCGGAATTCTAGAATGCACAGCACGGCGGAATTCTAAAGTCCTAAAATGCCTACTAGCAGAAAGTTAAGGTGTCTGATGACCAGAATGTTACTAGGTCAGCATTCTACCGTTCTGAGAGATTCTGGGTTCTAGAATCAATGGACGGCAGAGTTCTGGAAAGTCAGGTTGTCCAAACTCTAGAATCCTTGAGTGTTTGAACTCGAGAGTCATTCAATGCCCACATTCCGGGTCACAGGATGATTGAATTCCAGAAGCACCAAATGTCTGCATTCTAGAATCGGAATGTGGCGGAATTCTAGAATGCACAGCACGGCGGAATTCTAAAGTCCTAAAATGCCTGCTATCCGGAAGTTAAGGTGTCCGACATCCAGATTGCTACCACGTCAGAATTATACCATTCTGAAACATTCTGGGATCTAGAATCAATGGACGGCTGAGTTCCAGAATATCAGGGTGGCAAAACTCTAGAATCCTTGCGTGTCTGAACTCGAGAGTCATTCAATGTCCACATTCCAGAACTCTGGATGTCTGAATTATAGAAGCACCAAATGTCTGCTTTCTAGAATCGGAATGTGGCAGAATTCTAGAATGCACAGCACGGCGGAATTCTAAAGTCTTAAAATGAATGCTATCCGGAAGTTAAGGTGTCTGACATCAAGAATGCTACCAAGTCAGAATTATACCATTCTGAAAGATTCTGGGATCTAGAATCAATGGACGGCTGAGTTCCAGAATGTCAGGGTGGCAAAACTCTAGAATCCTTGTGAGTCTGAACTCGAGATTGATTCAATGTCCATATTCCAGAACTCTGGATGTCTGATTTATAGAAGCACCAAATATCTGCATTCTAGAATCGGAATGTGGCGGAATTCTAGAATGCACAGCACGGCGGAATTCTAAAGTCATAAAATGCCTGCTATCCGGAAGTTAAGGTGTCTGACATCAATAACGCTACCAAGTCAGAAATATAACATTCTGAAAGATTCTGGGATCTAGAATCAATGGATGGCTGAGTTCCTGAATGTCAGGGTGGCAAAACTCTAGAATCCTTGCGTGTCTGAACTCGAGAGTCATTCAATGTCCACATTCCAGAACTCTGGATGTCTGAATTATAGAAGCACCAAATGTCTGCATTCTAGAATCGGAATGTGGCGGAATTCTAGAATGCACAGCACGGCGGAATTCTAAAGTCCTAAAATGCCTACTAGCCGAAAGTTAAGGTGTCTGATGACCAGAATGTTACTAGGTCAGCATTCTACCGTTCTGAGAGATTCTGGGTTCTAGAATCAATGGACGGCAGAGTTCTGGAATGTCAGGGTGTCCAAACTCTAGAATCCTTGAGTGTTTGAACTCGAGAGTCATTCAATGTCCACATTCCGGGTCACAGGATGACTGAATTCCAGAAGTACCAAATGTCTGCATTCTAGAATCGGAATGTGGCGGAATTCTAGAATGCACAACACGGCGGAATTCTAAAGGCCTAAAATGCCTGCTATCCGGAATTTAAGGTGTCTGACATCCAGAATCCTACCACGTCAGAATTATACCATTCTGAAACATTCTGGGATCCAGAATCAATGGACGGCTGAGTTCCAGAATGTCAGGGTGGCAAAACTCTAGAATCCTTGTGTGTCTGAACTCGAGAGTCATTCAATGTCCACATTCCAGAACTCTGGATGTCTGAATAATAGAAGCACCAAATGTCTGTATTCTAGAATCGGAATGTGGCGGAATTCTAGAACGCACAGCACGGCGGAATTCTAAAGTCCTAAAATGCCTGCTATCCGGAAGTTAAGGTTTCTGACATCCAGAATGCTACCACGTCAGAATTATACCATTCTGAAACATTCTTGGATCTAGAATCAATGGACGGCTGAGTTCCAGAATGTCAGGGTGTCCAAACTCTAGAATCCTTGCGTGTCTGAACTCGAGAGTCATTCAATGTCCACATTTCAGAACTCTGGATGTCTGAATTATAGAAGCACCAAATGTCTGCATTCTTGAATCGGAATGTGGTGGAATTCTAGAATGCACAGCACGGCAGAATTCTAAAGTCCTAAAATGCCTGCTATTCGGAAGTTAAGCTGTCTGACATCCAGAATGTTACTAGGTCAGCATTCTACCGTTCTGTGAGATTCTGGGTTCTAGAATCAATGGACGGCAGAGTTCTGGAATGTCAGGGTGTCCAAACTCTAGAATCCTTCCGTGTCTGAACTCGTGAGTCATTCAATGTCCACATTCCGGATCACAGGGTGTCTGAATTCCAGAAGCACTAAATGTCTGCATTCTAGAATCGGAATGTGGCGGAATTCTAGAATGCACAGCACGGCAGAATTCTAAAGTCCTAAAATGCCTGATATTCGGAAGTTAAGGAGTCTGACATCCAGAATGTTACTAGGTCAGCATTCTACTGTTCTGAGAGATTCAGGGTTCTAGATTCAATGGACGGCAGAGTTCTGCAATGTCAGGGTGTCCAAACACTAGAATCCTTCCGTGTCTGAACTCGTGAGTCATTCAATGTCCACATTCCAGATCAAAGGGTGTCTGAATTCCAGAAGCACCAAATGTCTGCATTCTAGAATCGGAATGTGGCGGAATTCTAGAATGCACAGCACGGCGGAATTCTAAAGTCCTAAAATGCCTACTAGCAGAAAGTTAAGGTGTCTGATGACCAGAATGTTACTAGGTCAGCATTCTACCGTTCTGAGAGATTCTGGGTTCTAGAATCAATGGACGGCAGAGTTCTGGAAAGTCAGGTTGTCCAAACTCTAGAATCCTTGAGTGTTTGAACTCGAGAGTCATTCAATGTCCACATTGAGGGTCACAGGATGACTGAATTCCAGAAGCACCAAATGTCTGCATTCTAGAATCGGAATGTGGCGGAATTCTAGAATGCACAGCACGGCGGAATTCTAAAGTCCTAAAATGCCTGCTATCCGGAAGTTAAGGTGTCCGACATCCAGATTGCTACCACGTCAGAATTATACCATTCTGAAAGATTCTGGGATCTAGAATCAATGGACGGCTGAGTTCCAGAATGTCAGGGTGGCAAAACTCTAGAATCCTTGTGAGTCTGAACTCGAGATTGATTCAATGTCCATATTCCAGAACTCTGGATGTCTGAATTATAGAAGCACCAAATATCTGCATTCTAGAATCGGAATGTGGCGGAATTCTAGAATGCACAGCACGGCGGAATTCTAAAGTCATAAAATGCCTGCTATCCGGAAGTTAAGGTGTCTGACATCAATAACGCTACCAAGTCAGAAATATAACATTCTGAAAGATTCTGGGATCTAGAATCAATGGATGGCTGAGTTCCAGAATGTCAGGGTGGCAAAACTCTAGAATCCTTGCGTGTCTGAACTCGAGAGTCATTCAATGTCCACATTCCAGATCTCTGGATGTCTGAATTATAGAAGCACCAAATGTCTGCATTCTAGAATCGGAATGTGGCGGAATTCTAGAATGCACAGCACGGCGGAATTCTAAAGTCCTAAAATGCCTACTAGCCGAAAGTTAAGGTGTCTGATGACCAGAATGTTACTAGGTCAGCATTCTACCGTTCTGAGAGATTCTGGGTTCTAGAATCAATGGACGGCAGAGTTCTGGAATGTCAGGGTGTCCAAACTCTAGAATCCTTGAGTGTTTGAACTCGAGAGTCATTCAATGTCCACATTCCCGGTCACAGGATGACTGAATTCCAGAAGCACCAAATGTCTGCATTCTAGAATCGGAATGTTGCGGAATTCTAGAATGCACAACACGGCGGAATTCTAAAGTCCTAAAATGCCTGTTATCCGGAATTTAAGGTGTCTGACATCCAGAATCCTACCACGTCAGAATTATACCATTCTGAAACATTCTGGGATCCAGAATCAATTGACGGCTGAGTTCCAGAATGTCAGGGTGGCAAAACTCTAGAATCCTTGCGTGTCTGAACTCGAGAGTCATTCAATGTCCACATTCCAGAACTCTGGATGTCTGAATAATAGAAGCACCAAATGTCTGTATTCTAGAATCGGAATGTGGCGGAATTCTAGAACGCACAGCACGGCGGAATTCTAAAGTCCTAAAATGCCTGCTATCCGGAAGTTAAGGTTTCTGACATCCAGAATGCTACCACGTCAGAATTATACCATTCTGAAACATTCTTGGATCTAGAATCAATGGACGGCTGAGTTCCAGAATGTCAGGGTTTCCAAACTCTAGAATCCTTGCGTGTCTGAACTCGAGAGTCATTCAATGTCCACATTATAGAACTCGGGATGTCTGAATTATAGAAGCACCAAATGTCTGCATTCTAGAAACGGAATGTGGCAGAATTCTAGAATGCACAGCACGGCGGAATTCAAAAGTCCTAAAATACCTGCTATCTGGAATTAAGGTGTCTGACATCAAGAATGCTACCAAGTCAGAATTATACCATTCTGAAAGATTCTGGGATCTAGAATCAATCGAGGGCTGAGTTCCAGAATGTCAGGGTGGCAAAACTCTAGAATCCTTGTGTGTCTGAACTCGAGAGTCATTCAATGTCCACATTCCAGAACTCTGGATGTCTGAATTATAGAAGCACCAAATGTCTGCATTCTAGAATCGGAATGTGGCGGAATTCTAGAATGCACAGCACGGCGGAATTCTAAAGTCCTAAAATGCCTGCTATCCGGAAGTTAAGGTGTCTGACATCAAGAATGCTACCAAGTCAGAATTATACAATTCTGAAAGATTCTGGGGTCTAGAATCAATGGACGGCTGAGTTCCAGAATGTCAGGGTGGCAAAATTCTAGAATACTTGCGTGTCTGAACTCGAGAGTCATTCAATGTCCACATTCCCGAACTCTGGATGTCTGAATAATAGAAGCACTAAATGTCTGCATTCTAGAATCGGAATGTGGCGGAATTCTAGAATGCACAGCATGGCGTAATTCGAAAGTCCTAAAATGCCGGCTATCCGGAAGTTAAGGTGTCTGACATTCAGAATGGTACCACATCAGAATTATACCATTCTGAAACATTCTGCGATCTAGAGTCAATGGACGGATGAGTTCCAGAATGTCAGGGTGGCAAAACTCTAGAATCCTTTCTTGTCTGAACTCGAGAGTCATTCAATGTCCACATTCCCGGTCACAGGATGACTGAATTCCAGAAGCACCAAATGTCTGCATTCTAGAATCGGAATGTGGTAGAATACTAGAATGCACAGTACGGCGGAATTCTAAAGTCCTAAAATGCCTGCTATCCGGAAGTTAAGGTGTCTGACACCCAGAATGCTACCACATCAGAATTATATCTTTCTGAAACATTCTGGGATCTTGAATCAATGGACGGGTGAGTTCCAGAATGTCAGGGTGGCAAAACTCTAGAGTCCTGGCGTGTCTGAAGTCAAGAGTCATTCAATGTCCACATTCCAGAACTCTGGATGTCTGAATTATAGAAGCACCAAATGTCTGCATTCTAGAATCGGAATGTGGCGGAATTCTAGAATGCACAGCACGGCGGAATTCGAAAGTCCTAAAATGCCTGCTATCCGGAAGTTAAGGTGTCTGACATCCAGAATGCTACCACGTCAGAATTATACCATTCTGAAAGATTCTGGGATCTAGAATCAATGGACGGCTGAGTTCCAGAATGTCAGGGTTTCCAAACTCTAGAATCCTTGCGTGTCTGAACTCGAGAGTCATTCAATATCCACATTCCAGGACTCTGGATGTCTGAAATATAGAAGAAACAAATGTCTGCATTCTAGAATCGGAATGTGGTGGAATTCTAGAATGCACAGCATGGCAGAATTCTAAAGTCCTAAAATGCCTGCTATTCGGAAGTTAAGGTGTCTGACATCCAGAATGTTACTTGGTCAGCATTCTACCGTTCTGAGAGATTCTGGGTTCTAGAATCAATGGACGGCAGAGTTCTGGAATGTCAGGGTGTCCAAACTCTAGAATCCTTCCGTATCTGAACTCGTGAGTCATCCAATGTCCACATTCCGGATCACAGGGTGTCTGAATTAAAGAAGCACCAAATGTCTGCATTCTAGAATCGGAATGTGGCGGAATTCTAGAATGCACAGCACGGCGGAATTCGAGAGTCCTAAAATGCCTGCTATACGGAAGTTAAGGTGTCTGACATCCAGAATGCTACCACGTCAGAATTATACCATTCTGAAAGATTCTGGGATCTAGAATCAATGGACGGCTGAGTTCCAGAATGTCAGGTTGGCAAAACTCTAGAATCCTTGCGTGTCTGAACTCGAGAGTCATTCAAAGTCCACATTCCAGAACTCTGGATGTCTGAATTATAGAAGCACCAAATGTCTGCATTCTAGAATCGGAATGTGGCGGAATTCTAGAATGCACAGCACGGCGGAATTCTAAAGTCCTAAATTGCCTGCTATCCGGAAGTTAAGGTGTCTGACATCCAGAATGTACTAGGTCAGCATTCTAACGTTCTGAGAGATTCTGGGTTCTAGAATCAATGGACGGCAGAGTTCTGGAAAGTCAGGATGTCCAAACTCTAGAATTCTTCCGTGTCTGAACTCGTGAGTCATTCAATGTCCACATTCCGGATCACAGGGTGTCTGAATGCCAGAAGCACCAAATGTCTGCATTCTAGAATCAGAATGTGGCGGAATTCTAGAATGCACAGCACGGCGGAATTCGAAAGACCTAAAATGCCTGCTATCGGGAAGTTAAGGTGTCTGACATCCAGAATGCTACCACGTCAGAAATATACCATTCTGATAGATTCTGGGATCTAGAATAAATGGACGGCTGAGTTCCAGAATGTCAGGGTGGCAAAACTCTAGAATCCTTGCGTGTCTGAACTCGAGAGTCATTCAATGTCCACATTCCAGGACTCTGGATGTCTGAAATATAGAAGCACCAAATATCTGCATTCTAGAATCAGAATGTGGCGAAATTCTGGAATGCACAGCACGGCGGAATTTTAAAGTCCTAAAATGCCTGCTATCCAGAAGTCAAGGTGTCTGACATCCAGAATGTTACTAGGTCAGCATTCTACCGTTCTGAGAGATTCTGGGTTTTAGAATCAATGGATGGCAGAGTTCTGGAATGTCAGGGTGTTCAAACACAAGAATACTTGCGTGTCTGAACTCGAGAGTCATTCAATGTCCACATTCCGGATCACAGGGTGTCTGAATTCCAGAAGCACCAAATGTCTGCATTCTAGAATCGGAATGTGGTGGAATTCTAGAATGCACAGCATGGCGGAATTCGAAAGTCCTAAAATACCTGCTATCCGGAAGTTAAGGTGTCTGACATCCAGAATGCTACCACGTCAGAATTATAACATTCTGAAAGATTCTGTGATCTGGAATCAATGGACGGCTGAGTTCCAGAATGTCAGGGTTTCCAAACTCTAGAATCCTTGCGTGTCTGAACTCGAGAGTCATTCAATATTCACATTCCAGGACTCTGGATGTCTGAAATATAGAAGCAACAAATGTCTGCATTCTAGAATCGGAATGTGGTGGAATTCTAGAATGCACAGCATGGCAGAATTCTAAAGTCCTAAAATGCCTGCTATTCGGAAGTTAAGGTGTCTGACATCCAGAATGTTACTAGGTCAGCATTCTACCGTTCTGGGAGATTCTGGGTTCTAGAATCAATGGACGGCAGAGTTCTGGAAAGTCAGGGTGTCCAAACTCTAGAATCCTGCCGTGTCTGAACTCGTGAGTCATTCAATGTCCACATTCCGAATCACAGGGTGTCTGAATTCCAGAAGCACCAAATGTCTGCATTCTAGAATCGGAATGTGGCGGAATTCTAGAATGCACAGCACGGCGGAATTCGAAAGTCCTAAAATGCCTGCTATCGGGAAGTTAAGGTGTCTGACATCCAGAATGCTACCACGTCATACTTATACCATTCTGAAAGATTCTGGGATCTAGAATCAATGGACGGCTCAGTTCCAGAATGTCAGGGTGGCAAAACTCTAGAATCCTTGCGTGTCTGAACTTGAGAGTCATTCAATGTCCACATTCCAGAACTCTGGATGTCTGAATTATAGAAGCACCAAAGGTCTGCATTCTAGAATCGGAATGTGGCGGAATTCTAGAATGCACAGCACGGCGGAATTCTAAAGTCCTAAAATGCCTACTAGCCGAAAGTTAAGATGTCTGATGACCAGAATGTTACTTGGTCAGCATTCTACCGTTCTGAGAGATTCTGGGTTCTAGAATCAATGGATGGCAGAGTTCCGGAATGTCAGGGTGTCCAAAGTCTAGAATCCTTGAGTGTTTGAACTCGAGAGTCATTCAATTTCCATATTCCGGGTCACAGGGTGACTGAATTCCAGAAGCACCAAATGTCTGCATTCCAGAATCGGAATGTGGCGGAATTCTAGAATGCACAGCACGGCGGAATTCGAACGTCCTAAAATGCCTGCTATCCGGAAGTTAAGGTGTCTGACATCCAGAATGCTACCACGTCAGAATTATACCATTCTGAAAGATTCTGGGATCTAGAATCAATGGACGGCTGAGTTCCAGAATGTCAGGGTGGCAAAACTCTAGAATCCTTGCGTGTCTGAACTCGAGAGTCATTCAATGTCCACATTCCAGAACTCTGGATGTCTGAATTATAGAAGCACCAAATGTCTGCATTCTAGAATCGGAATGTGGCGGAATTCTAGAATGCACAGCACGGCTGAATTCTAAAGTCCTAAAATGCCTGCTATCCGGAAGTTAAGGTGTCTGACATCCAGAATGTTACTAGGTCAGCATTCTACCGTTCTGAGAGATTCTGGGTTCTAGAATCAATGTACAGCAGAGATCTGGCATGTCACGGTGTCCAAACTCTAGAATCACTTTGTGTCTGAACTCGAGAGTCATTCAATGTCCACATTCCGGATCACAGGGTGTCTGAATTCCAGAAGCATCAAATGTCTGCATTCTAGAATCGGAATGTGGCGGAATTCTAGAATGCACAGCACGGCGGAATTCTAAAGTCCTAAAATGCCTGCTATCCGGAAGCTAAGGTGTCTGACTTCCAGAATGCTACCACGTTAGAATTATACCATTCTGAAAGATTCTGGGATCGAGAATCAATGGACGGCTGAGTTCCAGAATGTCAGGGTTTCCAAACTCTAGAATCCTTGCGTGTCTGAACTCGAGAATCATTCAATATCCACATTCCAGGACTCTGGATGTCTGAAATATTGAAGCACCAAATGTCTGCATTCTAGAATCGGAATGTGGTGGAATTCTAGAATGCACAGCATGGCAGAATTCTAAAGTCCTAAAAGGCCTGCTATTCGGAAGTTAAGGTGTCTGACATCCAGAATGTTACTTGGTCAGCATTCTACCGTTCTGAGAGATTCTGGGTTCTAGAATCAATGGACGGCAGAGTTCTGGAATGTCAGGGTGTCCAAACTCTAGAATCCTTCCGTATCTGAACTCGTGAGTCATCCAATGTCCACATTCCGGATCACAGGGTGTCTGAATTAAAGAAGCACCAAATGTCTGCATTCTAGAATCGGAATGTGGCGGAATTCTAGAATGCACAGCACGGCGGAATTCGAGAGTCCTAAAATGCCTGCTATACGGAAGTTAAGGTGTCTGACATCCAGAATGCTACCACGTCAGAATTATACCATTCTGAAAGATTCTGGGATCTAGAATCAATGGACGGCTGAGTTCCAGAATGTCAGGGTGGCAAAACTCTAGAATCCTTGCGTGTCTGAACTCGAGAGTCATTCAAAGTCCACATTCCAGAACTCTGGATGTCTGAATTATAGAAGCACCAAATGTCTGCATTCTAGAATCGGAATGTGGCGGAATTCTAGAATGCACAGCACGGCGGAATTCTAAAGTCCTAAATTGCCTGCTATCCGGAAGTTAAGGTGTCTGACATCCAGAATGTACTAGGTCAGCATTCTAACGTTCTGAGAGATTCTGGGTTCTAGAATCAATGGACGGCAGAGTTCTGGAAAGTCAGGATGTCCAAACTCTAGAATTCTTCCGTGTCTGAACTCGTGAGTCATTCAATGTCCACATTCCGGATCACAGGGTGTCTGAATGCCAGAAGCACCAAATGTCTGCATTCTAGAATCAGAATGTGGCGGAATTCTAGAATGCACAGCACGGCGGAATTCGAAAGACCTAAAATGCCTGCTATCGGGAAGTTAAGGTGTCTGACATCCAGAATGCTACCACGTCAGAAATATACCATTCTGATAGATTCTGGGATCTAGAATAAATGGACGGCTGAGTTCCAGAATGTCAGGGTGGCAAAACTCTAGAATCCTTGCGTGTCTGAACTCGAGAGTCATTCAATGTCCACATTCCAGGACTCTGGATGTCTGAAATATAGAAGCACCAAATATCTGCATTCTAGAATCAGAATGTGGCGAAATTCTGGAATGCACAGCACGGCGGAATTTTAAAGTCCTAAAATGCCTGCTATCCAGAAGTCAAGGTGTCTGACATCCAGAATGTTACTAGGTCAGCATTCTACCGTTCTGAGAGATTCTGGGTTTTAGAATCAATGGATGGCAGAGTTCTGGAATGTCAGGGTGTTCAAACACAAGAATACTTGCGTGTCTGAACTCGAGAGTCATTCAATGTCCACATTCCGGATCACAGGGTGTCTGAATTCCAGAAGCACCAAATGTCTGCATTCTAGAATCGGAATGTGGTGGAATTCTAGAATGCACAGCATGGCGGAATTCGAAAGTCCTAAAATACCTGCTATCCGGAAGTTAAGGTGTCTGACATCCAGAATGCTACCACGTCAGAATTATAACATTCTGAAAGATTCTGTGATCTGGAATCAATGGACGGCTGAGTTCCAGAATGTCAGGGTTTCCAAACTCTAGAATCCTTGCGTGTCTGAACTCGAGAGTCATTCAATATTCACATTCCAGGACTCTGGATGTCTGAAATATAGAAGCAACAAATGTCTGCATTCTAGAATCGGAATGTGGTGGAATTCTAGAATGCACAGCATGGCAGAATTCTAAAGTCCTAAAATGCCTGCTATTCGGAAGTTAAGGTGTCTGACATCCAGAATGTTACTAGGTCAGCATTCTACCGTTCTGGGAGATTCTGGGTTCTAGAATCAATGGACGGCAGAGTTCTGGAAAGTCAGGGTGTCCAAACTCTAGAATCCTGCCGTGTCTGAACTCGTGAGTCATTCAATGTCCACATTCCGAATCACAGGGTGTCTGAATTCCAGAAGCACCAAATGTCTGCATTCTAGAATCGGAATGTGGCGGAATTCTAGAATGCACAGCACGGCGGAATTCGAAAGTCCTAAAATGCCTGCTATCGGGAAGTTAAGGTGTCTGACATCCAGAATGCTACCACGTCATACTTATACCATTCTGAAAGATTCTGGGATCTAGAATCAATGGACGGCTCAGTTCCAGAATGTCAGGGTGGCAAAACTCTAGAATCCTTGCGTGTCTGAACTTGAGAGTCATTCAATGTCCACATTCCAGAACTCTGGATGTCTGAATTATAGAAGCACCAAAGGTCTGCATTCTAGAATCGGAATGTGGCGGAATTCTAGAATGCACAGCACGGCGGAATTCTAAAGTCCTAAAATGCCTACTAGCCGAAAGTTAAGATGTCTGATGACCAGAATGTTACTTGGTCAGCATTCTACCGTTCTGAGAGATTCTGGGTTCTAGAATCAATGGATGGCAGAGTTCCGGAATGTCAGGGTGTCCAAACTCTAGAATCCTTGAGTGTTTGAACTCGAGAGTCATTCAATTTCCATATTCCGGGTCACAGGGTGACTGAATTCCAGAAGCACCAAATGTCTGCATTCCAGAATCGGAATGTGGCGGAATTCTAGAATGCACAGCACGGCGGAATTCGAACGTCCTAAAATGCCTGCTATCCGGAAGTTAAGGTGTCTGACATCCAGAATGCTACCACGTCAGAATTATACCATTCTGAAAGATTCTGGGATCTAGAATCAATGGACGGCTGAGTTCCAGAATGTCAGGGTGGCAAAACTCTAGAATCCTTGCGTGTCTGAACTCGAGAGTCATTCAATGTCCACATTCCAGAACTCTGGATGTCTGAATTATAGAAGCACCAAATGTCTGCATTCTAGAATCGGAATGTGGCGGAATTCTAGAATGCACAGCACGACTGAATTCTAAAGTCCTAAAATGCCTGCTATCCGGAAGTTAAGGTGTCTGACATCCAGAATGTTACTAGGTCAGCATTCTACCGTTCTGAGAGATTCTGGGTTCTAGAATCAATGTACAGCAGAGATCTGGCATGTCACGGTGTCCAAACTCTAGAATCACTTTGTGTCTGAACTCGAGAGTCATTCAATGTCCACATTCCGGATCACAGGGTGTCTGAATTCCAGAAGCATCAAATGTCTGCATTCTAGAATCGGAATGTGGCGGAATTCTAGAATGCACAGCACGGCGGAATTCTAAAGTCCTAAAATGCCTGCTATCCGGAAGCTAAGGTGTCTGACTTCCAGAATGCTACCACGTTAGAATTATACCATTCTGAAAGATTCTGGGATCGAGAATCAATGGACGGCTGAGTTCCAGAATGTCAGGGTTTCCAAACTCTAGAATCCTTGCGTGTCTGAACTCGAGAATCATTCAATATCCACATTCCAGGACTCTGGATGTCTGAAATATTGAAGCACCAAATGTCTGCATTCTAGAATCGGAATGTGGCGGAATTCTAGAATGCACAGCACGGCAAAATTCTAAAGTCCTAAAAGGCCTGCTATTCGGAAGTTAAGGTGTCTGACATCCAGAATGTTACTAGGTCAGCATTCTACCGTTCTGAGAGATTATGGGTTCTAGAATCAATGGACGGCAGAGTTCTGGAATGTCAGGGTCTCCAAACTCTAGAATCCTTCCGTGTCTGAGCTCGTGAGTCATTCAATGTCCATATTCCGGATCACAGGGTGTCTGAATTCCAGAAGCACCAAATGTCTGCATTCTAGAATCGGAATGTGGCGGAATACTAGAATGCACAGCACGGCAGAATTCTGAAGTCCTAAAATGCCTGACATTCGGAATTAAGGAGTCTGACATCCAGAATGTTACTAGGTCAGCATTCTACCGTTCTGAGAGATTCTGGGTTCTAGAATCAATGGACGGCAGAGTTCTGGAATGTCAGGGTGTTCAAACTCAAGAATACTTGCGTGTCTGAACTCGAGAGTCATTCAATGTCCACATTCCGGATCACAGGGTGTCTGAATTCCAGAAGCACCAAATGTCTGCATTCTAGAATCGGAATGTGGCGGAATTCTAGAATGCACAGCATGGCGGAATTCGAAAGTCCTAAAATGCCTGCTATCCGGAAGTTAAGGTGTCTGACATCCAGAATGCTACCACGTCAGAATTATAACATTCTGAAAGATTCTGGGATCTAGAATCAATGGACGGCTGAGTTCCAGAATGTCAGGTTTTCCAAACTCTAGAATCCTTGCGTGTCTGAACTCGAGAGTCATTCAATATCCACATTCCAGGACTCTGGATGTCTGAAATATAGAAACAACAAATGTCTGCATTCTAGAATCGGAATGTGGCGGAATTCTAGAATGCACAGCACGGCAGAATTCTGAAATCCTAAAATGCCTGCTATTCGGAATTTAAGGTGTCTGACATCCAGAATGTTACTAGGTCAGCATTCTACCGTTCTGAGAGATTCTGGGTTCTAGAATCAATGGACGGCAGAGTTCTGGAATGCCAGGGTGTCCAAACTCTAGAATCCTTCCGTGTCTGAACTCGTGAGTCATTCAATGTCCACATTCCAGATCACAGGGTGTCTGAATTCCAGAAGCACCAAATGTCTGCATTCTAGAATCGGAATGTGGCGGAATTCTAGAATGCACAGCACGGCGGAATTCTAAAGTCCTAAAATGCCTGCTATCCGGAAGTTAAGGTGTCTGACATCCAGAATGCTACCACGTCAGAATTATACCATTCTGAAAGATTCTGGGATCTAGAATCAATGGACGGCTGAGTTCCAGAATGTCAGGGTGGCAAAACTCTAGAATCCTTGAGTGTCTGAACTCGTGAGTCATTCAATGTCCACATTCCGGATCACAGGGTGTCTGAATGCCAGAAGCACCAAATGTCTGCATTCTAGAATCGGAATGTTGCGGAATTCTAGAATGCACAGCACGGCAGAATTCGAAAGACCTAAAATGCCTGCTATCGGGAAGTTAAGATGTCTGACATCCAGAATGCTACCACGTCAGAATTATACCATTCTGAAAGATTCTGGGATCTAGAATCAATGGACGGCTAAGTTCCAGAATGTCAGGGTGGCAAAACTCTAGAATCCTGGCGTGTCTGAACTCGAGAGTCATTCAATGTCCACATTCCAGAACTCTGGATGTCTGAAATATAGAAGCACCAAATGTCTGCATTCTAGAATCGGAATGTGGCGGAATTCTAGAATGCACAGCACGGCGGAATTTTAAAGTCATAAAATGCCTGCTATCCAGAAGTCAATGTGTCTGACATCCAGAATGTTACTAGGTCAGCATTCTACCGTTCTGAGAGATTCTGGGTTTTAGAATCAATGGATGGCAGAGTTCTGGAATGTCAGGGTGTTCAAACTCAAGAATACTTGCGTGTCTGAACTCGAGAGTCATTCAATGTCCACATTCCGGATCACAGGGTGTCTGAATTCCAGAAGCACCAAATGTCTGCATTCTAGAATCGGAATGTGGCGGAATTCTAGAATGCACAGCACGGCGGAATTCTAAAGTCCTAAAATGCCTGCTATCCGGAAATTAAAGTGTCTGACATCCAGAATGCTACCACGTCAGAATTATAACATTCTGAAAGATTCTGGGATCTAGAATCAATGGACGGGTGAGTTCCAGAATGTCAGGTTTTCCTTACTCTAGAATCCTTGCATGTCTGAACTCGAGAGTCATTCAATGTCCACATTCCAGGACTCTGGATGTCTGAAATATAGAAGCAACAAATGTCTGCATTCTAGAATCGGAATGTGGTGGAATTCTAGAATGCACAGCACGGCAGAATTCTAAAGTCCTAAAATGCCTGCTATTCGGAAGTTAAGGTGTCTGACATCCAGAATGTTACTAGGTCAGCATTCTACCGTTCTGAGAGATTCTGGGTTCTAGAATCAATGGACGGCAGAGTTCTGGAATGCCAGGGTGTCCAAACTCTAGAATCCTTCCTTGTGTGAACTCGTGAGTCATTCAATGTCCACATTCCAGATCACAGGGTGTCTGAATTCCAGAAGCACCAAATGTCTGCATTCTAGAATCGGAATGTGGCGGAATTCTAGAATGCACAGCACGGCAGAATTCTAAAGGCCTAAAATGCCTGATATTCGGAAGTTAAGGAGTCTGACATCCAGAATGTTACTAGGTCAGCATTCTACCGTTCTGAGAGATTCTGGGTTCTAGAATCAATGGACGGCAGAGTTCTGGATTGTCAGGGTGTCCAAACTTTAGAATCCTTCCGTTTCTGAACACGTGAGTCATTCAATGTCCACATTCCAGATCAAAGGGTGTCTGAATTCCAGAAGCACCAAATGTCTGCATTCTAGAATCGGAATGTGGTAGAATTCTAGAATGCACAGCACGGCGGAATTCGAAAGTCCTAAAATGCCTGCTATCCAGAATTAAGGTGTCTGACATTCAGAATGCTACCACGTCAGAATTATACCATTCTGAAAGATTCTGGGATCTAGAATAAATGGACGGCTGGGTTCCAGAATGTCAGGGTTTCCAAACTCTAGAATCCTTGCGTGTCTGAACTCGTGAGTCATTCAATGTCCACATTCCGGATCACAGGGTTTCTGAATTCCAGAAGCACCAAATGTCTGCATTCTAGAATCGGAATGTGGTAGAATACTAGAATGCACAGTACGGCGGAATTCTAAAGTCCTAAAATGCCTGCTATCCGGAAGTTAAGGTGTCTGACACCCAGAATGCTACCACATCAGAATTATATCTTTCTGAAACATTCTGGGATCTTGAATCAATGGACGGGTGAGTTCCAGAATGTCAGGGTGGCAAAACTCTAGAGTCCTGGCGTGTCTGAAGTCAAGAGTCATTCAATGTCCACATTCCAGAACTCTGGATGTCTGAATTATAGAAGCACCAAATGTCTGCATTCTAGAATCGGAATGTGGCGGAATTCTAGAATGCACAGCACGGCGGAATTCGAAAGTCCTAAAATGCCTGCTATCCGGAAGTTAAGGTGTCTGACATCCAGAATGCTACCACGTCAGAATTATACCATTCTGAAAGATTCTGGGATCTAGAATCAATGGACGGCTGAGTTCCAGAATGTCAGGGTTTCCAAACTCTAGAATCCTTGCGTGTCTGAACTCGAGAGTCATTCAATATCCACATTCCAGGACTCTGGATGTCTGAAATATAGAAGAAACAAATGTCTGCATTCTAGAATCGGAATGTGGTGGAATTCTAGAATGCACAGCATGGCAGAATTCTAAAGTCCTAAAATGCCTGCTATTCGGAAGTTAAGGTGTCTGACATCCAGAATGTTACTTGGTCAGCATTCTACCGTTCTGAGAGATTCTGGGTTCTAGAATCAATGGACGGCAGAGTTCTGGAATGTCAGGGTGTCCAAACTCTAGAATCCTTCCGTATCTGAACTCGTGAGTCATCCAATGTCCACATTCCGGATCACAGGGTGTCTGAATTAAAGAAGCACCAAATGTCTGCATTCTAGAATCGGAATGTGGCGGAATTCTAGAATGCACAGCACGGCGGAATTCGAGAGTCCTAAAATGCCTGCTATACGGAAGTTAAGGTGTCTGACATCCAGAATGCTACCACGTCAGAAATATACCATTCTGATAGATTCTGGGATCTAGAATAAATGGACGGCTGAGTTCCAGAATGTCAGGGTGGCAAAACTCTAGAATCCTTGCGTGTCTGAACTCGAGAGTCATTCAATGTCCACATTCCAGGACTCTGGATGTCTGAAATATAGAAGCACCAAATATCTGCATTCTAGAATCAGAATGTGGCGAAATTCTGGAATGCACAGCACGGCGGAATTTTAAAGTCCTAAAATGCCTGCTATCCAGAAGTCAAGGTGTCTGACATCCAGAATGTTACTAGGTCAGCATTCTACCGTTCTGAGAGATTCTGGGTTTTAGAATCAATGGATGGCAGAGTTCTGGAATGTCAGGGTGTTCAAACACAAGAATACTTGCGTGTCTGAACTCGAGAGTCATTCAATGTCCACATTCCGGATCACAGGGTGTCTGAATTCCAGAAGCACCAAATGTCTGCATTCTAGAATCGGAATGTGGTGGAATTCTAGAATGCACAGCATGGCGGAATTCGAAAGTCCTAAAATACCTGCTATCCGGAAGTTAAGGTGTCTGACATCCAGAATGCTACCACGTCAGAATTATAACATTCTGAAAGATTCTGTGATCTGGAATCAATGGACGGCTGAGTTCCAGAATGTCAGGGTTTCCAAACTCTAGAATCCTTGCGTGTCTGAACTCGAGAGTCATTCAATATTCACATTCCAGGACTCTGGATGTCTGAAATATAGAAGCAACAAATGTCTGCATTCTAGAATCGGAATGTGGTGGAATTCTAGAATGCACAGCATGGCAGAATTCTAAAGTCCTAAAATGCCTGCTATTCGGAAGTTAAGGTGTCTGACATCCAGAATGTTACTAGGTCAGCATTCTACCGTTCTGGGAGATTCTGGGTTCTAGAATCAATGGACGGCAGAGTTCTGGAAAGTCAGGGTGTCCAAACTCTAGAATCCTGCCGTGTCTGAACTCGTGAGTCATTCAATGTCCACATTCCGAATCACAGGGTGTCTGAATTCCAGAAGCACCAAATGTCTGCATTCTAGAATCGGAATGTGGCGGAATTCTAGAATGCACAGCACGGCGGAATTCGAAAGTCCTAAAATGCCTGCTATCGGGAAGTTAAGGTGTCTGACATCCAGAATGCTACCACGTCATACTTATACCATTCTGAAAGATTCTGGGATCTAGAATCAATGGACGGCTCAGTTCCAGAATGTCAGGGTGGCAAAATTCTAGAATCCTTGCGTGTCTGAACTTGAGAGTCATTCAATGTCCACATTCCAGAACTCTGGATGTCTGAATTATAGAAGCACCAAAGGTCTGCATTCTAGAATCGGAATGTGGCGGAATTCTAGAATGCACAGCACGGCGGAATTCTAAAGTCCTAAAATGCCTACTAGCCGAAAGTTAAGATGTCTGATGACCAGAATGTTACTTGGTCAGCATTCTACCGTTCTGAGAGATTCTGGGTTCTAGAATCAATGGATGGCAGAGTTCTGGAATGTCAGGGTGTCCAAACTCTAGAATCCTTGAGTGTTTGAACTCGAGAGTCATTCAATTTCCATATTCCGGGTCACAGGGTGACTGAATTCCAGAAGCACCAAATGTCTGCATTCCAGAATCGGAATGTGGCGGAATTCTAGAATGCACAGCACGGCGGAATTCGAACGTCCTAAAATGCCTGCTATCCGGAAGTTAAGGTGTCTGACATCCAGAATGCTACCACGTCAGAATTATACCATTCTGAAAGATTCTGGGATCTAGAATCAATGGACGGCTGAGTTCCAGAATGTCAGGGTGGCAAAACTCTAGAATCCTTGCGTGTCTGAACTCGAGAGTCATTCAATGTCCACATTCCAGAACTCTGGATGTCTGAATTATAGAAGCACCAAATGTCTGCATTCTAGAATCGGAATGTGGCGGAATTCTAGAATGCACAGCACGGCTGAATTCTAAAGTCCTAAAATGCCTGCTATCCGGAAGTTAAGGTGTCTGACATCCAGAATGTTACTAGGTCAGCATTCTACCGTTCTGAGAGATTCTGGGTTCTAGAATCAATGTACAGCAGAGATCTGGCATGTCACGGTGTCCAAACTCTAGAATCACTTTGTGTCTGAACTCGAGAGTCATTCAATGTCCACATTCCGGATCACAGGGTGTCTGAATTCCAGAAGCATCAAATGTCTGCATTCTAGAATCGGAATGTGGCGGAATTCTAGAATGCACAGCACGGCGGAATTCTAAAGTCCTAAAATGCCTGCTATCCGGAAGCTAAGGTGTCTGACTTCCAGAATGCTACCACGTTAGAATTATACCATTCTGAAAGATTCTGGGATCGAGAATCAATGGACGGCTGAGTTCCAGAATGTCAGGGTTTCCAAACTCTAGAATCCTTGCGTGTCTGAACTCGAGAATCATTCAATATCCACATTCCAGGACTCTGGATGTCTGAAATATTGAAGCACCAAATGTCTGCATTCTAGAATCGGAATGTGGCGGAATTCTAGAATGCACAGCACGGCAAAATTCTAAAGTCCTAAAAGGCCTGCTATTCGGAAGTTAAGGTGTCTGACATCCAGAATGTTACTAGGTCAGCATTCTACCGTTCTGAGAGATTATGGGTTCTAGAATCAATGGACGGCAGAGTTCTGGAATGTCAGGGTCTCCAAACTCTAGAATCCTTCCGTGTCTGAGCTCGTGAGTCATTCAATGTCCATATTCCGGATCACAGGGTGTCTGAATTCCAGAAGCACCAAATGTCTGCATTCTAGAATCGGAATGTGGCGGAATACTAGAATGCACAGCACGGCAGAATTCTGAAGTCCTAAAATGCCTGACATTCGGAATTAAGGAGTCTGACATCCAGAATGTTACTAGGTCAGCATTCTACCGTTCTGAGAGATTCTGGGTTCTAGAATCAATGGACGGCAGAGTTCTGGAATGTCAGGGTGTTCAAACTCAAGAATACTTGCGTGTCTGAACTCGAGAGTCATTCAATGTCTACATTCCGGATCACAGGGTGTCTGAATTCCAGAAGCACCAAATGTCTGCATTCTAGAATCGGAATGTGGCGGAATTCTAGAATGCACAGCTTGGCGGAATTCGAAAGTCCTAAAATGCCTGCTATCCGGAAGTTAAGCTGTCTGACATCCAGAATGCTACCACGTCAGAATTATAACATTCTGAAAGATTCTGGGATCTAGAATCAATGGACGGCTGAGTTCCAGAATGTCAGGTTTTCCAAACTCTAGAATCCTTGCGTGTCTGAACTCGAGAGTCATTCAATATCCACATTCCAGGACTCTGGATGTCTGAAATATAGAAACAACAAATGTCTGCATTCTAGAATCGGAATGTGGTGGAATTCTAGAATGCACAGCACGGCAGAATTCTGAAATCCTAAAATGCCTGCTATTCGGAATTTAAGGTGTCTGACATCCAGAATGTTACTAGGTCAGCATTCTACCGTTCTGAGAGATTCTGGGTTCTAGAATCAATGGACGGCAGAGTTCTGGAATGCCAGGGTGTCCAAACTCTAGAATCCTTCCGTGTCTGAACTCGTGAGTCATTCAATGTCCACATTCCAGATCACAGGGTGTCTGAATTCCAGAAGCACCAAATGTCTGCATTCTAGAATCGGAATGTGGCGGAATTCTAGAATGCACAGCACGGCGGAATTCTAAAGTCCTAAAATGCCTGCTATCCGGAAGTTAAGGTGTCTGACATCCAGAATGCTACCACGTCAGAATTATACCATTCTGAAAGATTCTGGGATCTAGAATCAATGGACGGCTGAGTTCCAGAATGTCAGGGTGGCAAAACTCTAGAATCCTTGAGTGTCTGAACTCGTGAGTCATTCAATGTCCACATTCCGGATCACAGGGTGTCTGAATGCCAGAAGCACCAAATGTCTGCATTCTAGAATCGGAATGTTGTGGAATTCTAGAATGCACAGCACGGCAGAATTCGAAAGACCTAAAATGCCTGCTATCGGGAAGTTAAGATGTCTGACATCCAGAATGCTACCACGTCAGAATTATACCATTCTGAAAGATTCTGGGATCTAGAATCAATGGAAGGCTGAGTTCCAGAATGTCAGGGTGGCAAAACTCTAGAATCCTGGCGTGTCTGAACTCGAGAGTCATTCAATGTCCACATTCCAGAACTCTGGATGTCTGAAATATAGAAGCACCAAATGTCTGCATTCTAGAATCGGAATGTGGCGGAATTCTAGAATGCACAGCACGGCGGAATTTTAAAGTCATAAAATGCCTGCTATCCAGAAGTCAATGTGTCTGACATCCAGAATGTTACTAGGTCAGCATTCTACCGTTCTGAGAGATTCTGGGTTTTAGAATCAATGGATGGCAGAGTTCTGGAATGTCAGGGTGTTCAAACTCAAGAATACTTGCGTGTCTGAACTCGAGAGTCATTCAATGACCACATTCCGGATCACAGGGTGTCTGAATTCCAGAAGCACCAAATGTCTGCATTCTAGAATCGGAATGTGGCGGAATTCTAGAATGCACAGCACGGCGGAATTCTAAAGTCCTAAAATGCCTGCTATCCGGAAATTAAAGTGTCTGACATCCAGAATGCTACCACGTCAGAATTATAACATTCTGAAAGATTCTGGGATCTAGAATCAATGGACGGGTGAGTTCCAGAATGTCAGGTTTTCCTTACTCTAGAATCCTTGCGTGTCTGAACTCGAGAGTCATTCAATGTCCACATTCCAGGACTCTGGATGTCTGAAATATAGAAGCAACAAATGTCTGCATTCTAGAATCGGAATGTGGTGGAATTCTAGAATGCACAGCACGGCAGAATTCTAAAGTCCTAAAATGCCTGCTATTCGGAAGTTAAGGTGTCTGACATCCAGAATGTTACTAGGTCAGCATTCTACCGTTCTGAGAGATTCTGGGTTCTAGAATCAATGGACGGCAGAGTTCTGGAATGCCAGGGTGTCCAAACTCTAGAATCCTTCCTTGTGTGAACTCGTGAGTCATTCAATGTCCACATTCCAGATCACAGGGTGTCTGAATTCCAGAAGCACCAAATGTCTGCATTCTAGAATCGGAATGTGGCGGAATTCTAGAATGCACAGCACGGCAGAATTCTAAAGGCCTAAAATGCCTGATATTCGGAAGTTAAGGAGTCTGACATCCAGAATGTTACTAGGTCAGCATTCTACCGTTCTGAGAGATTCTGGGTTCTAGAATCAATGGACGGCAGAGTTCTGGATTGTCAGGGTGTCCAAACTTTAGAATCCTTCCGTTTCTGAACACGTGAGTCATTCAATGTCCACATTCCAGATCAAAGGGTGTCTGAATTCCAGAAGCACCAAATGTCTGCATTCTAGAATCGGAATGTGGTAGAATTCTAGAATGCACAGCACGGCGGAATTCGAAAGTCCTAAAATGCCTGCTATCCAGAATTAAGGTGTCTGACATTCAGAATGCTACCACGTCAGAATTATACCATTCTGAAAGATTCTGGGATCTAGAATAAATGGACGGCTGGGTTCCAGAATGTCAGGGTTTCCAAACTCTAGAATCCTTGCGTGTCTGAACTCGTGAGTCATTCAATGTCCACATTCCGGATCACAGGGTTTCTGAATTCCAGAAGCACCAAATGTCTGCATTCTAGAATCGGAATGTGGTAGAATACTAGAATGCACAGTACGGCGGAATTCTAAAGTCCTAAAATGCCTGCTATCCGGAAGTTAAGGTGTCTGACACCCAGAATGCTACCACATCAGAATTATACCTTTCTGAAACATTCTGGGATCTTGAATCAATGGACGGGTGAGTTCCAGAATGTCAGGGTGGCAAAACTCTAGAGTCCTGGCGTGTCTGAAGTCAAGAGTCATTCAATGTCCACATTCCAGAACTCTGGATGTCTGAATTATAGAAGCACCAAATGTCTGCATTCTAGAATCGGAATGTGGCGGAATTCTAGAATGCACAGCACGGCGGAATTCGAAAGTCCTAAAATGCCTGCTATCCGGAAGTTAAGGTGTCTGACATCCAGAATGCTACCACGTCAGAATTATACCATTCTGAAAGATTCTGGGATCTAGAATCAATGGACGGCTGAGTTCCAGAATGTCAGGGTTTCCAAACTCTAGAATCCTTGCGTGTCTGAACTCGAGAGTCATTCAATATCCACATTCCAGGACTCTGGATGTCTGAAATATAGAAGAAACAAATGTCTGCATTCTAGAATCGGAATGTGGTGGAATTCTAGAATGCACAGCATGGCAGAATTCTAAAGTCCTAAAATGCCTGCTATTCGGAAGTTAAGGTGTCTGACATCCAGAATGTTACTTGGTCAGCATTCTACCGTTCTGAGAGATTCTGGGTTCTAGAATCAATGGACGGCAGAGTTCTGGAATGTCAGGGTGTCCAAACTCTAGAATCCTTCCGTATCTGAACTCGTGAGTCATCCAATGTCCACATTCCGGATCACAGGGTGTCTGAATTAAAGAAGCACCAAATGTCTGCATTCTAGAATCGGAATGTGGCGGAATTCTAGAATGCACAGCACGGCGGAATTCGAGAGTCCTAAAATGCCTGCTATACGGAAGTTAAGGTGTCTGACATCCAGAATGCTACCACGTCAGAATTATACCATTCTGAAAGATTCTGGGATCTAGAATCAATGGACGGCTGAGTTCCAGAATGTCAGGGTGGCAAAACTCTAGAATCCTTGCGTGTCTGAACTCGAGAGTCATTCAAAGTCCACATTCCAGAACTCTGGATGTCTGAATTATAGAAGCACCAAATGTCTGCATTCTAGAATCGGAATGTGGCGGAATTCTAGAATGCACAGCACGGCGGAATTCTAAAGTCCTAAATTGCCTGCTATCCGGAAGTTAAGGTGTCTGACATCCAGAATGTACTAGGTCAGCATTCTAACGTTCTGAGAGATTCTGGGTTCTAGAATCAATGGACGGCAGAGTTCTGGAAAGTCAGGATGTCCAAACTCTAGAATTCTTCCGTGTCTGAACTCGTGAGTCATTCAATGTCCACATTCCGGATCACAGGGTGTCTGAATGCCAGAAGCACCAAATGTCTGCATTCTAGAATCAGAATGTGGCGGAATTCTAGAATGCACAGCACGGCGGAATTCGAAAGACCTAAAATGCCTGCTATCGGGAAGTTAAGGTGTCTGACATCCAGAATGCTACCACGTCAGAAATATACCATTCTGATAGATTCTGGGATCTAGAATAAATGGACGGCTGAGTTCCAGAATGTCAGGGTGGCAAAACTCTAGAATCCTTGCGTGTCTGAACTCGAGAGTCATTCAATGTCCACATTCCAGGACTCTGGATGTCTGAAATATAGAAGCACCAAATGTCTGCATTCTAGAATCAGAATGTGGCGAAATTCTGGAATGCACAGCACGGCGGAATTTTAAAGTCCTAAAATGCCTGCTATCCAGAAGTCAAGGTGTCTGACATCCAGAATGTTACTAGGTCAGCATTCTACCGTTCTGAGAGATTCTGGGTTTTAGAATCAATGGATGGCAGAGTTCTGGAATGTCAGGGTGTTCAAACACAAGAATACTTGCGTGTCTGAACTCGAGAGTCATTCAATGTCCACATTCCGGATCACAGGGTGTCTGAATTCCAGAAGCACCAAATGTCTGCATTCTAGAATCGGAATGTGGTGGAATTCTAGAATGCACAGCATGGCGGAATTCGAAAGTCCTAAAATACCTGCTATCCGGAAGTTAAGGTGTCTGACATCCAGAATGCTACCACGTCAGAATTATAACATTCTGAAAGATTCTGTGATCTGGAATCAATGGACGGCTGAGTTCCAGAATGTCAGGGTTTCCAAACTCTAGAATCCTTGCGTGTCTGAACTCGAGAGTCATTCAATATTCACATTCCAGGACTCTGGATGTCTGAAATATAGAAGCAACAAATGTCTGCATTCTAGAATCGGAATGTGGTGGAATTCTAGAATGCACAGCATGGCAGAATTCTAAAGTCCTAAAATGCCTGCTATTCGGAAGTTAAGGTGTCTGACATCCAGAATGTTACTAGGTCAGCATTCTACCGTTCTGGGAGATTCTGGGTTCTAGAATCAATGGACGGCAGAGTTCTGGAAAGTCAGGGTGTCCAAACTCTAGAATCCTGCCGTGTCTGAACTCGTGAGTCATTCAATGTCCACATTCCGAATCACAGGGTGTCTGAATTCCAGAAGCACCAAATGTCTGCATTCTAGAATCGGAATGTGGCGGAATTCTAGAATGCACAGCACGGCGGAATTCGAAAGTCCTAAAATGCCTGCTATCGGGAAGTTAAGGTGTCTGACATCCAGAATGCTACCACGTCATAGTTATACCATTCTGAAAGATTCTGGGATCTAGAATCAATGGACAGCTCAGTTCCAGAATGTCAGGGTGGCAAAACTCTAGAATCCTTGCGTGTCTGAACTTGAGAGTCATTCAATGTCCACATTCCAGAACGCTGGATGTCTGAATTATAGAAGCACCAAAGGTCTGCATTCTAGAATCGGAATGTGGCGGAATTCTAGAATGCACAGCACGGCGGAATTCTAAAGTCCTAAAATGCCTACTAGCCGAAAGTTAAGATGTCTGATGACCAGAATGTTACTTGGTCAGCATTCTACCGTTCTGAGAGATTCTGGGTTCTAGAATCAATGGATGGCAGAGTTCTGGAATGTCAGGGTGTCCAAACTCTAGAATCCTTGAGTGTTTGAACTCGAGAGTCATTCAATTTCCATATTCCAGGTCACAGGGTGACTGAATTCCAGAAGCACCAAATGTCTGCATTCCAGAATCGGAATGTGGCGGAATTCTAGAATGCACAGCACGGCGGAATTCGAACGTCCTAAAATGCCTGCTATCCGGAAGTTAAGGTGTCTGACATCCAGAATGCTACCACGTCAGAATTATACCATTCTGAAAGATTCTGGGATCTAGAATCAATGGACGGCTGAGTTCCAGAATGTCAGGGTGGCAAAACTCTAGAATCCTTGCGTGTCTGAACTCGAGAGTCATTCAATGTCCACATTCCAGAACTCTGGATGTCTGAATTATAGAAGCACCAAATGTCTGCATTCTAGAATCGGAATGTGGCGGAATTCTAGAATGCACAGCACGGCTGAATTATAAAGTCCTAAAATGCCTGCTATCCGGAAGTTAAGGTGTCTGACATCCAGAATGTTACTAGGTCAGCATTCTACCGTTCTGAGAGATTCTGGGTTCTAGAATCAATGTACAGCAGAGATCTGGCATGTCACGGTGTCCAAACTCTAGAATCACTTTGTGTCTGAACTCGAGAGTCATTCAATGTCCACATTCCGGATCACAGGGTGTCTGAATTCCAGAAGCATCAAATGTCTGCATTCTAGAATCGGAATGTGGCGGAATTCTAGAATGCACAGCACGGCGGAATTCTAAAGTCCTAAAATGCCTGCTATCCAGAAGTTAAGGTGTCTGACTTCCAGAATGCTACCACGTTAGAATTATACCATTCTGAAAGATTCTGGGATCGAGAATCAATGGACGGCTGAGTTCCAGAATGTCAGGGTTTCCAAACTCTAGAATCCTTGCGTGTCTGAACTCGAGAATCATTCAATATCCACATTCCAGGACTCTGGATGTCTGAAATATTGAAGCACCAAATGTCTGCATTCTAGAATCGGAATGTGGCGGAATTCTAGAATGCACAGCACGGCAAAATTCTAAAGTCCTAAAAGGCCTGCTATTCGGAAGTTAAGGTGTCTGACATCCAGAATGTTACTAGGTCAGCATTCTACCGTTCTGAGAGATTATGGGTTCTAGAATCAATGGACGGCAGAGTTCTGGAATGTCAGGGTCTCCAAACTCTAGAATCCTTCCGTGTCTGAACTCGTGAGTCATTCAATGTCCATATTCCGGATCACAGGGTGTCTGAAATCCAGAAGCACCAAATGTCTGCATTCTAGAATCGGAATGTGGCGGAATACTAGAATGCACAGCACGGCAGAATTCTGAAGTCCTAAAATGCCTGACATTCGGAATTAAGGAGTCTGACATCCAGAATGTTACTAGGTCAGCATTCTACCGTTCTGAGAGATTCTGGGTTCTAGAATCAATGGACGGCAGAGTTCTGGAATGTCAGGGTGTTCAAACTCAAGAATACTTGCGTGTCTGAACTCGAGAGTCATTCAATGTCCACATTCCGGATCACAGGGTGTCTGAATTCCAGAAGCACCAAATGTCTGCATTCTAGAATCGGAATGTGGCGGAATTCTAGAATGCACAGCATGGCGGAATTCGAAAGTCCTAAAATGCCTGCTATCCGGAAGTTAAGGTGTCTGACATCCAGAATGCTACCACGTCAGAATTATAACATTCTGAAAGATTCTGGGATCTAGAATCAATGGACGGCTGAGTTCCAGAATGTCAGGTTTTCCAAACTCTAGAATCCTTGCGTGTCTGAACTCGAGAGTCATTCAATATCCACATTCCAGGACTCTGGATGTCTGAAATATAGAAACAACAAATGTCTGCATTCTAGAATCGGAATGTGGTGGAATTCTAGAATGCACAGCACGGCAGAATTCTGAAATCCTAAAATGCCTGCTATTCGGAATTTAAGGTGTCTGACATCCAGAATGTTACTAGGTCAGCATTCTACCGTTCTGAGAGATTCTGGGTTCTAGAATCAATGGACGGCAGAGTTCTGGAATGCCAGGGTGTCCAAACTCTAGAATCCTTCCGTGTCTGAACTCGTGAGTCATTCAATGTCCACATTCCAGATCACAGGGTGTCTGAATTCCAGAAGCACCAAATGTCTGCATTCTAGAATCGGAATGTGGCGGAATTCTAGAATGCACAGCACGGCGGAATTCTAAAGTCCTAAAATGCCTGCTATCCGGAAGTTAAGGTGTCTGACATCCAGAATGCTACCACGTCAGAATTATACCATTCTGAAAGATTCTGGGATCTAGAATCAATGGACGGCTGAGTTCCAGAATGTCAGGGTGGCAAAACTCTAGAATCCTTGAGTGTCTGAACTCGTGAGTCATTCAATGTCCACATTCCGGATCACAGGGTGTCTGAATGCCAGAAGCACCAAATGTCTGCATTCTAGAATCGGAATGTTGCGGAATTCTAGAATGCACAGCACGGCAGAATTCGAAAGACCTAAAATGCCTGCTATCGGGAAGTTAAGATGTCTGACATCCAGAATGCTACCACGTCAGAATTATACCATTCTGAAAGATTCTGGGATCTAGAATCAATGGACGGCTGAGTTCCAGAATGTCAGGGTGGCAAAACTCTAGAATCCTGGCGTGTCTGAACTCGAGAGTCATTCAATGTCCACATTCCAGAACTCTGGATGTCTGAAATATAGAAGCACCAAATGTCTGCATTCTAGAATCGGAATGTGGCGGAATTCTAGAATGCACAGCACGGCGGAATTATAAAGTCATAAAATGCCTGCTATCCAGAAGTCAATGTGTCTGACATCCAGAATGTTACTAGGTCAGCATTCTACCGTTCTGAGAGATTCTGGGTTTTAGAATCAATGGATGGCAGAGTTCTGGAATGTCAGGGTGTTCAAACTCAAGAATACTTGCGTGTCTGAACTCGAGAGTCATTCAATGTCCACATTCCGGATCACAGGGTGTCTGAATTCCAGAAGCACCAAATGTCTGCATTCTAGAATCGGAATGTGGCGGAATTCTAGAATGCACAGCACGGCGGAATTCTAAAGTCCTAAAATGCCTGCTATCCGGAAATTAAAGTGTCTGACATCCAGAATGCTACCACGTCAGAATTATAACATTCTGAAAGATTCTGGGATCTAGAATCAATGGACGGGTGAGTTCCAGAATGTCAGGTTTTCCTTACTCTAGAATCCTTGCGTGTCTGAACTCGAGAGTCATTCAATGTCCACATTCCAGGACTCTGGATGTCTGAAATATAGAAGCAACAAATGTCTGCATTCTAGAATCGGAATGTGGTGGAATTCTAGAATGCACAGCACGGCAGAATTCTAAAGTCCTAAAATGCCTGCTATTCGGAAGTTAAGGTGTCTGACATCCAGAATGTTACTAGGTCAGCATTCTACCGTTCTGAGAGATTCTGGGTTCTAGAATCAATGCACGGCAGAGTTCTGGAATGCCAGGGTGTCCAAACTCTAGAATCCTTCCTTGTGTGAACTCGTGAGTCATTCAATGTCCACATTCCAGATCACAGGGTGTCTGAATTCCAGAAGCACCAAATGTCTGCATTCTAGAATCGGAATGTGGCGGAATTCTAGAATGCACAGCACGGCAGAATTCTAAAGGCCTAAAATGCCTGATATTCGGAAGTTAAGGAGTCTGACATCCAGAATGTTACTAGGTCAGCATTCTACCGTTCTGAGAGATTCTGGGTTCTAGAATCAATGGACGGCAGAGTTCTGGATTGTCAGGGTGTCCAAACTTTAGAATCCTTCCGTTTCTGAACACGTGAGTCATTCAATGTCCACATTCCAGATCAAAGGGTGTCTGAATTCCAGAAGCACCAAATGTCTGCATTCTAGAATCGGAATGTGGTAGAATTCTAGAATGCACAGCACGGCGGAATTCGAAAGTCCTAAAATGCCTGCTATCCAGAATTAAGGTGTCTGACATTCAGAATGCTACCACGTCAGAATTATACCATTCTGAAAGATTCTGGGATCTAGAATAAATGGACGGCTGGGTTCCAGAATGTCAGGGTGTCCAAACTCTAGAATCCTTGCGTGTCTGAACTCGTGAGTCATTCAATGTCCACATTCCGGATCACAGGGTGTCTGAATTCCAGAAGCACCGAATGTCTGCATTCTAGAATCGGAATGTGGTAGAATACTAGAATGCACAGTACGGCGGAATTCTAAAGTCCTAAAATGCCTGCTATCCGGAAGTTAAGGTGTCTGACACCCAGAATGCTACCACATCAGAATTATACCTTTCTGAAACATTCTGGGATCTTGAATCAATGGACGGGTGAGTTCCAGAATGTCAGGGTGGCAAAACTCTAGAGTCCTGGCGTGTCTGAAGTCGAGAGTCATTCAATGTCCACATTCCAGAACTCTGGATGTCTGAATTATAGAAGCACCAAATGTCTGCATTCTAGAATCGGAATGTGGCGGAATTCTAGAATGCACAGCACGGCGGAATTCGAAAGTCCTAAAATGCCTGCTATCCGGAAGTTAAGGTGTCTGACATCCAGAATGCTACCACGTCAGAATTATACCATTCTGAAAGATTCTGGGATCTAGAATCAATGGACGGCTGAGTTCCAGAATGTCAGGGTTTCCAAACTCTAGAATCCTTGCGTGTCTGAACTCGAGAGTCATTCAATATCCACATTCCAGGACTCTGGATGTCTGAAATATAGAAGAAACAAATGTCTGCATTCTAGAATCGGAATGTGGTGGAATTCTAGAATGCACAGCATGGCAGAATTCTAAAGTCCTAAAATGCCTGCTATTCGGAAGTTAAGGTGTCTGACATCCAGAATGTTACTTGGTCAGCATTCTACCGTTCTGAGAGATTCTGGGTTCTAGAATCAATGGACGGCAGAGTTCTGGAATGTCAGGGTGTCCAAACTCTAGAATCCTTCCGTATCTGAACTCGTGAGTCATCCAATGTCCACATTCCGGATCACAGGGTGTCTGAATTAAAGAAGCACCAAATGTCTGCATTCTAGAATCGGAATGTGGCGGAATTCTAGAATGCACAGCACGGCGGAATTCTAAAGTACTAAAATGCCTGATATTCGGAAGTTAAGGAGTTTGACATCCAGAATGTTACTAGGTCAGCTTTCTAGCGTTCTGAGAGATTCTGGGTTCTGGAATCAATGGACGGCAGAGTTCTTGAATGTCAGGGTGTCCAAACTCTAGAATCCTTCCGTGTCTGAACTCGTGAGTCATTCAATGTCCACATTCCGGATCACAGGGTGTCTGAATTCCAGAAGCACCAAATGTCTGCATTCTAGAATCGGAAAGTGGTAGAATTCTAGAATGCACAGCACGGCGGAATTCTAAAGTCCTAAAATGCCTGCTATACGGAAGTTAAGGTGTCCTACATCCAGAATGCTACCACGTCAGAATTATACCATTCTGAAACATTTTGGGATCTAGAATCAATGGACGGGTGAGTTCCAGAATGTCAGGGTGGCAAAACTCTAGAATCCTGGCTTGTCTGAACTCGAGAGCCATTCAATGTCCACATTCCGGAACTCTCGATGTCTGAATTATAGAAGCACCAAATGTCTGCATTCTAGAATCGGAATGTGGCGGAATTCTAGAATGCACAGCACGGCGGAATTCGAAAGTCCTAAAAGGCCTGTTATCCGGATGTTAAGGAGTCTGACATCCAGAATGTTACTAGGTCAGCATTCTACCGTTCTGAGAGATTCTGTATTCTAGAATCAATGGACGGCAGAGTTCTGGAATGTCAGGGTGTCCAAACTCTAGAATCCTTGCGTGTCTGAACTCGTGAGTCATTCAATGTCCACATTCCGGATCACAGGGTGTCTGAATTCCAGAAGCACCAAATGTCTGCATTCTAGAATCGGAATGTGGTAGAATACTAGAATGCACAGTACGGCGGAATTCTAAAGTCCTAAAATGCCTGCTATCCGGAAGTTAAGGGTCTGACACCCAGAATGCTACCACATCAGAATTATACCTTTCTGAAACATTCTGGGAACTTGAATCAATGGACGGGTGAGTTCCAGAATGTCAGGGTGGCAAAACTCTAGAGTCCTGGCGTGTCTGAAGTCGAGAGTCATTCAATGTCCACATTCCAGAACTCTGGATGTCTGAATTATAGAAGCACCAAATGTCTGCATTCTAGAATCGGAATGTGGCGGAATTCTAGAATGCACAGCACGGCGGAATTCGAAAGTCCTAAAATGCCTGCTATCCGGAAGTTAAGGTGTCTGACATCAAGAATGCTACCACGTCAGAATTATACCATTCTGAAAGATTCTGGGATCTAGAATCAATGGACGGCTGAGTTCCAGAATGTCAGGGTTTCCAAACTCTAGAATCCTTGCGTGTCTGAACTCGAGAGTCATTCAATATCCACATTCCAGGACTCTGGATGTCTGAAATATAGAAGAAACAAATGTCTGCATTCTAGAATCGGAATGTGGTGGAATTCTAGAATGCACAGCATGGCAGAATTCTAAAGTCCTAAAATGCCTGCTATTCGGAAGTTAAGGTGTCTGACATCCAGAATGTTACTATGTCAGCATTCTACCGTTCTGAGAGATTCTGGGTTCTAGAATCAATGGACGGCATAGTTCTGGAATGTCAGGGTGTCCAAACTCTAGAATCCTTCCGTATCTGAACTCGTGAGTCATCCAATGTCCACATTCCGGATCACAGGGTGTCTGAATTAAAGAAGCACCAAATGTCTGCATTCTAGAATCGGAATGTGGCGGAATTCTAGAATGCACAGCACGGCGGAATTCTAAAGTACTAAAATGCCTGATATTCGGAAGTTAAGGAGTTTGACATCCAGAATTTTACTAGGTCAGCTTTCTAGCGTTCTGAGAGATTCTGGGTTCTGGAATCAATGGACGGCAGAGTTCTTGAATGTCAGGGTGTCCAAACTGTAGAATCCTTGCGTGTCTGAACTCGTCAGTCATTCAAAATCCACATTCCGGATCACATGGTGTCTGAATTCCAGAAGCACCAAATGTCTGCATTCTAGAAACGGAATGTGGCGGAATTCTAGAATGCACAGCACGGCGGAATTCGAAAGTCCTAAAATGCCTGCTATCAGGAAGTTAAGGTGTCTGACATCCAGAATGCTACCACGTCAGAATTATACCATTCTGAAAGATTCTGGGATCTAGAATCAATGGACGGCTGAGTTCCAGAATGTCAGGGTGGCAAAACTCAAGAATTCTTGCGTGTCTGAACTCGAGAGTCATTCAATGTCCACATTCCAGAACTCTGGATGTCTGAATTATAGAAGCACCAAATGTCTGCATTCTAGAATCGGAATGTGGCGGAATTCTAGAATGCACAGCACGGCGGAATTCGAAAGTCCTAAAATGCCTGCTATCCGGAAGTTAAGGTGTCTGACATCCAGAATGCTACGACGTCAGAATTATACCATTCTGAAAGATTCTGGGATCTAGAATCAATGGACGGCTGAGTTCCAGAATGTCAGGTTTTCCAAACTCTAGAATCCTTGCGTGTCTGAACTCGATAGTCATTCAATATCCACATTCCAGGACTCTGGATGTCTGAAATATAGAAGCACCAAATGTCTGCATTCTAGAATCGGAATGTGGCGGAATTCTAGAAAGCACAGCACGGCAGAATTCTAAAGTCCTAAAATGCCTGCTATTCGGAAGTTAAGGTGTCTGACATCCAGAATGTTACTAGGTCAGCATTCTACCGTTCTGAGAGATTCTCGGTTCTAGAATCAATGGACGGCAGATTACTGGAATGTCAGGGTGTCCAAACTCTAGAATCCTTCCGTGTCTGAATATGTGAGTCATTCAATGTCCACATTCCAGATTACAGGGTGTTTGAATTCCAGAAGCACCAAATGTCTGCATTCTAGAATCGGAATGTGGCGGAATTCTAGAATGCACAGCACGGCGGAATTCTAAAGTCCTAAAATGCCTGCTATCCGGAAGTTAAGGTGTCTGACATCCAGAATGCTACCACGTCAGAATTATACCATTCTGAAAGATTCTGGGATCTAGAATCAATGGACGGCTGAGTTCCAGAATGTCAGGGTGGCAAAACTGTAGAATCCTTGCGTGTCTGAACTCGTGAGTCATTCAATGTCCACATTCCGGATCACAGGGTGTCTGAATGCCAGAAGCACCAAATGTCTGCATTCTAGAATCGGAATGTGGTGGAATTCTAGAATGCACAGCACGGCAGAATTCGAAAGACCTAAAATGCCTGCTATCCGGAAGTTAAGGTGTCTGACATCCAGAATGCTACCACGTCAGAATTATACCATTCTGAAAGATTCTGGGATCTAGAATCAATGGACGGCTGAGTTCCAGAATGTCAGGGTGGCAAAACTCTAGAATCCTGGCGTGTCTGAACTCGAGAGTCATTCAATGTCCACATTCCAGAACACTGGATGTCTGAAATATAGAAGCACCAAATGTCTGCATTCTAGAATCAGAATGTGGCGGAATACTAGAATGCACAGCACGGCGGAATTTTAAAGTCCTAAAATGCCTGCTATCCAGAAGTCAATGTGTCTGACATCCAGAATGTTACTAGGTCAGCATTCTACCGTTCTGAGAGATTCTGGGTTTTAGAATCAATGGATGGCAGAGTTCTGGAATGTCAGGGTGTTCAAACTCAAGAATACTTGCGTGTCTGAACTCGAGAGTCATTCAATGTCCACATTCCGGATCACAAGGTGTCTGAATTCCAGAAGCACCAAATGTCTGCATTCTAGAATCGGAATGTGGCGGAATTCTAGAATGCACAGCACGGCGGAATTCTAAAGTCCTAAAATGCCTGCTATCCGGAAATTAAAGTGTCTGACATCCAGAATGCTACCACGTCAGAATTATAACATTCTGAAAGATTCTGGGATCTAGAATCAATGGACGGGTGAGTTCCAGAATGTCAGGTTTTCCTTACTCTAGAATCCTTGCGTGTCTGAACTCGAGAGTCATTCAATATCCACATTCCAGGACTCTGGATGTCTGAAATATAGAAGCAACAAATGTCTGCATTCTAGAATCGGAATGTGGTGGAATTCTAGAATGCACAGCACGGCAGAATTCTAAAGTCCTAAAATGCCTGCTATTCGGAAGTTAAGGTGTCTGACATCCAGAATGTTACTAGGTCAGCATTCTACCGTTCTGAGAGATTCTGGGTTCTAGAATCAATGGACGGCAGAGTTCTGGAATGCCAGGGTGTCCAAACTCTAGAATCCTTCCTTGTCTGAACTCGTGAGTCATTCAATGTCCACATTCCAGATCACAGGGTGTCTGAATTCCAGAAGCACCAAATGTCTGCATTCTAGAATCGGAAAGTGGCGGAATTCTAGAATGCACAGCACGGCAGAATTCTAAAGTCCTAAAATGCCTGATATTCGGAAGTTAAGGAGTCTGACATCCAGAATGTTACTAGGTCAGCATTCTACCGTTCTGAGAGATTCTGGGTCCTAGAATCAATGGACGGCAGAGTTCTGGAATGTCAGGGTGTCCAAACTCTAGAATCCCTCCGTTTCTGAACACGTGAGTCATTCAATGTCCACATTCCAGATCAAAGGGTGTCTGAATTCCAGAAGCACCAAATGTCTGCATTCTAGAATCGGAATGTGGTAGAATTCTAGAAAGCACAGCACGGCGGAATTCGAAAGTCCTAAAATGCCTGCTATCCAGAAATAAGGTGTCTGACATTCAGAATGCTACCACGTCAGAATTATACCATTCTGAAAGATTCTGGGATCTAGAATAAATGGACGGCTGGGTTCCAGAATGTCAGGGTGGCAAAACTCCAGAATCCTTGCGTGTCTGAACTCGAGAGTCATTCAATGTCCACATTCCAGAACTCCGGATGTCTGAATTATAGAAGCACCAAATGTCTGCATTCTAGAATCGGAATGTGGCGGAATTCTAGAATGCAAAGCACGGCGGAATTCTAAAGTCCTAAAATGCCTGCTATCCGGAAGTTAAGGTGTCTCACATCCAGAATGTTACTAGGTCAGCATTCTACCGTTCTGAGAGATTCTGGGTTCTAGAATCAATGGACGGCAGAGATCTGGCATGTCAGGGTGTCCAAACTCTAGAATCCTTGTGTGTCTGAACTCGAGAGTCATTCAATGTCCACATTCCGGATCACAGGGTGTCTGAATTCCAGAAACACCAAATGTCTGCATTCTAGAATCGGAATGTGGTACAATTCTAGAATGCACAGCACGGCGGAATTCTAAAGTCCTAAAATGCCTGCTATCCGGAAGTTAAGGTGTCTGACACCCAGAATGCTACCACAGCAGAATTATACCATTCTGAAACATTCTGGGATCTAGAATCAATGCACGGGTGAGTTCCAGAATGTCAGGGTGGCAAAACTCTAGAATCCTGGCATGTCTGAACTCGAGAGTCATTCAATGTCCACATTCCAGAACTCGGGATGTCTGAATTGTAGAAGCACCAAATGTCTGCATTCTAGAATCGGAATGTGGCGGAATTCAAGAATGCACAGCACGGCGGAATTCTAAAGTCCTAAAATGCCTGCTATCCGGAAGTTAAGGTGTCTGACATCAAGAATGCTACCAAGTTAGAATTATAACATTCTGAAAGATTCCGGGATCTAGAATCAATGGACAGCTGAGTTCCAGAATGTCAGGGTGGCAAAACTCTAGAATCCTTGCGTGTCTGAACTCGAGAGTCATTCAATGTCCACATTCCAGAACTCTGAATGTCTGAAATATAGAAGCACCAAATGTCTGCATTCTAGAATCAGAATGTGGCGGAATTCTAGAATGCACAGCACGGCGGAATTTTAAAGTCCTAAAATGCCTGCTATCCGGAAGTCAAGGTGTCTGACATCCAGAATGTTACTAGGTCAGAATTCTACAGTTCTGAGAGATTCTGGGTTCTAGAATCAATGGATGGCAGCGTTCTGGAATGTCAGGGTGTTCAAACTCAAGAATACTTGCGTGTCTGAACTCGAGAGTCATTCAATGTCCACATTTCGCATCACAGGGTGTCTGAATTCCAGAAGCACCAAATGTCTGCATTCTAGAATCGGAATGTGGCGGAATTCTACAATGCACAGCTCGGCAGAATTCTAAAGTCCTAAAATGCCTGCTATTCGGAAGTTAAGGTGTCTGACATCCAGAATGTTACTAGGTCAGCATTCTACCATTCTGAGAGATTCTGGGTTCTAGAATCAATGGACGGCAGAGTTCTGGAATGTCAGGGTGTCCAAACTCTAGAATCCTTGCGTGTCTGAACTCGTGAGTCATTCAATGTCCCCATTCCGGATCACAGGGTGTCTGAATTCCAGAAGCACAAAATGTCTGCATTCTAGAATCGGAATGTGGTAGAATACTAGAATGCACAGTACGGCGGAATTCTAAAGTCCTAAAATGCCTGCTATCCGGAAGTTAAGGTGTCTGACACCCAGAATGCTACCACATCAGAATTATACCTTTCTGAAACATTCTGGGATCTTGAATCAATGGACGGGTGAGTTCCAGAATGTCAGGGTGGCAAAACTCTAGAGTCCTGGCGTGTCTGAAGTCGAGAGTCATTCAATGTCCACATTCCAGAACTCTGGATGTCTGAATTATAGAAGCACCAAATGTCTGCATTCTAGAATCGGAATGTGGCGGAATTCTAGAATGCACAGCACGGCGGAATTCGAAAGTCCTAAAATGCCTGCTATCCGGAAGTTAAGGTGTCTGACATCCAGAATGCTACCACGTCAGAATTATACCATTCTGAAAGATTCTGGGATCTAGAATCAATGGACGGCTGAGTTCCAGAATGTCAGGGTTTCCAAACTCTAGAATCCTTGCGTGTCTGAACTCGAGAGTCATTCAATATCCATATTCCAGGACTCTGGATGTCTGAAATATAGAAGAAACAAATGTCTGCATTCTAGAATCGGAATGTGGCGGAATTATAGAATGCACAGCACGGCAGAATTCTAAAGTCCTAAAATGCCTGCTATTCGGAAGTTAAGGTGTCTGACATCCAGAATGTTACTAGGTCAGCATTCTACCGTTCTGAGAGATTCTGGGTTCTAGAATCAATGGACGGCAGAGTTCTGGAATGTCAGGGTGTCCAAACTCTAGAATCCTTCCGTATCTGAACGCGTGAGTCATTCAATGTCCGCATTCCGGATCACAGGGTGTCTGAATTAAAGAAGCACCAAATGTCTGCATTCTAGAATCGGAATGTGGCGGAATTCTAGAATGCACAGCACGGCGGAATTCGAAAGTCCTAAAATGCCTGCTATCCGGAAGTTAAGGTGTCTGACATCCAGAATGCTACCACGTCAGAATTATACCATTCTGAAAGATTCTGGGATCTAGAATCAATGGACGGCTGAGTTCCAGAATGTCAGGGTTTCCAAACTCTAGAATCCTTGCGTGTCTGAACTCGAGAGTCATTCAATATCCATATTCCAGGACTTTGGATGTCTGAGATATAGAAGCAACAAATGTCTGCATTCTAGAATTGGAATGTGGTGGAATTCTAGAATTCACAGCACGGCAGAATTCTAAAGTCCTAAAATGCCTGCTATTCGAAAGTTAAGGTGTCTGACATCCAGAATGTTACTAGGTCAGCATTCTACCGTTCTGAGAGATTCTGGGTTCTAGAATCAATGGACGGCAGAGTTCTGGAATGTCAGGGTGTCCAAACTCTAGAATCCTTCTGTGTCTGAACTCGTGAGTTATTCAATGTCCACATTCCGGATCACAGGGTGTCTGAATTCCAGAAGCACCAAATGTCTGCATTCTAGAATCGGAATGTGGCGGAATTCTAGAATGCACAGCAGGGCAGAATTCTGAAGTCCTAAAATGCCTGATATTCGGAAGTTAAGGAGTCTGACATCCAGAATGTTACTAGGTCAGCATTCTACCTTTCTGAGAGATTCTGGGTTCTAGAATCAATGGACGGCAGAGTTCTGGAATGTCAGGGTGTCCAAACTCTAGAATCCTTCCGTGTCTGAACTCGTGAGTCATTCAAAATCCACATTCCGGATCACAGGGTGTCTGAATTCCAGAAGCACCAAATGTCTGCATTCTAGAAACGGAATGTGGCGGAATTCTAGAATGCACAGCACGGCGGAATTCGAAAGTCCTAAAATGCCTGCTATCAGGAAGTTAAGGTGTCTGACATCCAGAATGCTACCACGTCAGAATTATATTGTTCTGAAAGATTCTGGGATCTAGAATCAATGGACGGCTGAGTTCCAGAATGTCAGGGTGGCAAAACTCAAGAATACTTGCGTATCTGAACTCGAGAGTCATTCAATGTCCACATTCCAGAACTCTGGATGTCTGAATTATAGAAGCACCAAATGTCTGCATTCTAGAATCGGAATGTGGCGGAATTCTAGAATGCACAGCACGGCGGAATTCGAAAGTCCTAAAATGCCTGCTATCCGGAAGTTAAGGTGTCTGACATCCAGAATGCTACGACGTCAGAATTATACCATTCTGAAAGATTCTGGGATCTAGAATCAATGGACGGCTGAGTTCCAGAATGTCAGGTTTTCCAAACTCTAGAATCCTTGCGTGTCTGAACTCGATAGTCATTCAATATCCACATTCCAGGACTCTGGATGTCTGAAATATAGAAGCACCAAATGTCTGCATTCTAGAATCGGAATGTGGCGGAATTCTAGAAAGCACAGCATGGCAGAATTCTAAAGTCCTAAAATGCCTGCTATTCGGAAGTTAAGGTGTCTGACATCCAGAAAGTTACTAGGTCAGCATTCTACCGTTCTGAGAGATTCTCGGTTCTAGAATCAATGGACGGCAGATTACTGGAATGTCAGGGTGTCCAAACTCTAGAATCCTTCCGTGTCTGAATATGTGAGTCATTCAATGTCCACATTCCGGATCACAGGGTGTCTGAATTCCAGAAGCACCAAATGTCTGCATTCTAGAATCGGAATGTGGCGGAATTCTAGGATGCACAGCACGGCGGAATTCTAAAGGCCTAAAATGCCTGATATTCGGAAGTTAAGGAGTCTGACATTCAGAATGTTACTAGGTCAGCATTCTACCTTTCTGAGAGATTCTGGGTTATGTAATCTATGGACGGCAGAGTTCTGGAATGTCAGGGTGTCCAAACTCTAGAATCCTTCCGTTTCTGAACTCGTGAGTCATTCAATGTCCACATTCCAGATCACAGGGTGTCTGAATTCCAGAAGCACCAAATGTCTGCATTCTAGAATCGGAATGTGGTAGAATTCTAGAATGCACAGCACGGCGGAATTCTAAAGTCCTAAAATGCCTGCTATCCGGAAGTTAAGGTGTCTGACACCCAGAATTCTACCACATCAGAATTATACCATTCTGAAACATTCTGGGATCTAGAATCAATGGACGGGTGAGTTCCAGAATGTCAGGGTGGCAAAACTCTAGAATCCTGGCGTGTCTGAACTCGAGAGTCATTCAATGTCCACATTCCAGAACTCTGGATGTCTGAATTATGGAAGCACCAAATGTCTGCATTCTAGAATCGGAATGTGGCGGAATTCTAGAATGCACAGCACGGCGGAATTCCAAAGTCCTAAAATGCCTGCTATCCGGAAGTTAAGGTGTCTGACATCCAGAATGATACCACGTCAGAATTATACCATTCTGAAAGATTCTGGGATCTAGAATCAATGGACGGCTGAGTTCCAGAATGTCAGGGTGTCCAAACTCTAGAATCCTTGTGTGTCTGAACTCGAGAGTCATTTAATATCCACATTCCAGGACTCTGGATGTCTGAAATATAGAAGCACCAAATGTCTGCATTCTAGAATCGGAATGTGGTGGAATTCTAGAATGCAAAGCACGGCAGAATTCTAAAGTCCTAAAATGCCTGCTATTCGGAAGTTAAGGTGTCTGACATCCAGAATGTTACTAGGTCAGCATTCTACCGTTCTGAGAGATTCTGGGTTCTAGAATCAATGGACGGCAGAGTTCTGGAATGTCAGGGTGTCCAAACTCTAGAATCCTTCCGTGTCTGAACTCGTGAGTCATTCAATGTCCACATTCCGGATCACAGGGTGTCTGAATTCCAGAAGCACCAAATGTCTGCATTCTAGAATCGGAATGTGGCGGAATTCTAGAATGCACAGCATGGCAGAATTCTAAAGTCCTAAAATGCCTGCTATCCGGAAGTTAAGGAGTCTGACATCCAGAATGTTACTAGGTCAGCATTCTACCGTTCTGAGAGATTCTGGGTTCTGGAATCTATGGAGGGCAGAGGTCTGGAATGTCAGGGTGCCAAACTCTAGAATACTTCCGTGTCTGAACTCGTGAGTCATTCAATGCCACATTCCGGATCACAGGGTGTCTGAATTCCAGAAGCACCAAATGTCTGCATTCTAGAATCGGAATGTGGCGGAATTCTAGAATGCACAGCAAGGCGGAATTCTAAAGTCCTAAAATGCCTGCTATCCGGAAGTTAAGGTGTCTGACACCCACAATTCTACCACATCAGAATTATAACGTTCTGAAACATTCTGGGATCAAGAATCAATGGACGGGTGAGTTCCAGAATGTCAGGGTGGCAAAACTCTAGAATCCTGGCGTGTCTGAACTCGAGAGTCATTCAATGTCCACATTCCAGAACTCTGGATGTCTGAATTATGGAAGCACCAAATGTCTGCATTCTAGAATCGGAATGTGGCGGAATTCTAGAATGCACAGCACGGCGGAATTCGAAAGTCCTAAAATGCCTGCTATCAGGAAGTTAATGTGTCTGACATCCAGAATGCTACCACGTCAGAATTATACCATTCTGAAAGATTCTGGGATCTAGAATCAATGGACGGCTGAGTTCCAGAATGTCAGGGTGGCAAAACTCAAGAATCCTTGCGTGTCTGAACTCGAGAATCATTCAATGTCCACATTCCAGAACTCTGGATGTCTGAATTATAGAAGCACCAAATGTCTGCATTCTAGAATCGGAATGTGGCGGAATTCTAGAATGCACAGCACGGCGGAATTCGAAAGTTCTAAAATGCCTGCTATCCGGAAGTTAAGGTGTCTGACATCCAGAATGCTACGACGTCAGAATTATACCATTCTGAAAGATTCTGGGATCTAGAATCAATGGACGGCTGAGTTCCAGAATGTCAGGTTTTCCAAACTCTAGAATCCTTGCGTGTCTGAACTCGATAGTCATTCAATATCCACAATCCAGGACTCTGGATAACTGAAATATAGAAGCACCAAATGTCTGCATTCTAGAATCGTAATGTTGCGGAATTCTAGAAAGCACAGCACGGCAGAATTCTAAAGTCCTAAAATGCCTGCTATTCGGAAGTTAAGGTGTCTGACATCCAGAAAGTTACTAGGTCAGCATTCTACCGTTCTGAGAGATTCTCGGTTCTAGAATCAATGGACGGCAGATTACTGGAATGTCAGGGTGTCCAAACTCTAGAATCCTTCCGTGTCTGAATATGTGAGTCATTCAATGTCCACATTCCGGATCACAGGGTGTCTGAATTCCAGAAGCACCAAATGTCTGCATTCTAGAATCGGAATGTGGCGGAATACTAGAATGCACAGCACGGCGGAATTCGAAAGTCCTAAAATGCCTGCTATCCGGAAGTTAAGGTGTCTGACATCCAGAATGCTACCACGTCAGAATTATACCATTCTGAAAGATTCTGGGATCTAGAATCAATGGACGGGTGAGTTCTGGAATGTCAGGGTTTCCAAACTCTAGAATCCTTGCGTGTCTGAACTCGAGAGTCATTCAATATCCATGTCCCAGGAGTTTGGATGTCTGAGATATAGAAGCAACAAATGTCTGCATTCTAGAATCGGAATGTGGTGGAATTCTAGAATTCACAGCACGGCAGAATTCTAAAGTCCTAAAATGCCTGCTATTCGGAAGTTAAGGTATCTGACATCCAGAATGTTACTAGGTCAGCATTCTACCGTTCTGAGAGATTCTGGGTTCTAGAATCAATGGACGGCAGAGTTCTGGAATGTCAGGGTGTCCAAACTCTAGAATCCTTCCGTGTCTGAACTCGTGAGTCATTCAATGTCCACATTCCGGACCACAGGGTGTCTGAATTCCAGAAGCACCAAATGTCTGCATTGTAGAATCGGAATGTGGCGGAATTCTAGAATGCACAGCATGGCAGAATTCTAAAGGCCTAAAATGCCTGATATTCGGAAGTTAAGGAGTCTGACATCCAGAATGTTACTAGGTCAGCATTCTACCTTTCTGAGAGATTCTGTTTTCTGGAATCTATGGACGGCTGAGTTCCAGAATGTCAGGGTGTCCAAACTCTAGAATCCTTCCGTGTCTGAACTCGTGAGTCATTCAATGTCCACATTCCGGATCAAAGGGTGTCTGAATTCCAGAAGCACCAAATGTCTGCATTCTAGAATCGGAATGTGGTAGAATTCTAGAATGCACAGCACGGCAGAATTCTAAAGTCCTAAAATGCCTGCTATCGGGAAGTTAAGGTGACTGACACCCAGAATGCTACCACATCAGAATTATACCTTTCTGAAACATTCTGGATCTAGAATCAATGGACGGGTGAGTTCCAGAATGTCAGGGTGGCAAAACTCTAGAATCCTGGCGTGTCTGAACTCGAGAGTCATTCAATGTACACATTCCAGAACTCTGGATGTCTGAATTATGGAAGCACCAAATGTCTGCATTCTAGAATCGGAATGTGGCGGAATTCTAGAATGCACAGCACGGCGGAATTCTAAATTCCTAAAATTCCTGCTATCCGGAAGTTAAGGTGTCTGACATCCAGAATGCTACCACGTCAGAATTATACCATTCTGAAAGATTCTGGGATCTAGAATCAATGGACGGCTGAGTTCCAGAATGTCAGGGTGTCCAAACTCTAGAATCCTTGTGTGTCTGAACTCGAGAGTCATTCAATATCCACATTCCAGGACTCTGGATGTCTGAAATATAGAAGCAACAAATGTCTGCATTCTAGAATCGGAATGTGGTGGAATTCTACAATGCAAAGCACGGCAGAATTCTAAAGTCCTAAAATGCCTGCTATTCGGAAGTTAAGGTGTCTGACATCCAGAATGTTACTAGGTCAGCATTCTACCGTTCTGAGAGATTCTGGGTTCTAGAATGAATGGACGGCAGAGTTCTGGAATGTCAGGGTGTCCAAACTCTAGAATCCTTCCGTGTCTGAACTCGTGAGTCATTCAATGTCCACATTCCAGATCACAGGGTGTCTGAATTCCAGAAGCGCCAAATGTCTGCATTCTAGAATCGGAATGTGGCGGAATTCTAGAATGCACAGCACGGCAGAATTCTAAAGTCCTAAAATGCCTGATATTCGGAAGTTAAGGACTCTGACATCCAGAATGTTACTAGGTCAGCATTCTACCGTTCTGAGAGATTCTGGGTTCTGGAATCTATGGAGGGCAGAGTTCTGGAATGTCAGGGTGTCCAAACTCTAGAATACTTCCGTGTCTGAACTCGTGAGTCATTCAATGTCCACATTCCGGATCACAGGGTGTCTGAATTCCAGAAGCACCAAATGTCTGCATTCTAGAATCGGAATGTGGTAGAATTCTAGAATGCACAGCACGGCGGAATTCTAAAGTCCTAAAATGCCTGCTATCCGGAAGTTAAGGTGTCTGACACCCAGAATTCTACCACATCAGAATTATACCATTCTGAAACATTCTGGGATCTAGAATCAATGGACGGGTGAGTTCCAGAATGTCAGGGTGGCAAAACTCTAGAATCCTGGCGTGTCTGAACTCGAGAGTCATTCAATGTCCACATTCCAGAACTCTGGATGTCTGAATTATGGAAGCACCAAATGTCTGCATTCTAGAATCGGAATGTGGCGGAATTCTAGAATGCACAGCACGGCGGAATTCCAAAGTCCTAAAATGCCTGCTATCCGGAAGTTAAGGTGTCTGACATCCAGAATGATACCACGTCAGAATTATACCATTCTGAAAGATTCTGGGATCTAGAATCAATGGAGGGCTGAGTTCCAGAATGTCAGGGTGTCCAAACTCTAGAATCCTTGTGTGTCTGAACTCGAGAGTCATTCAATATCCACATTCCAGGACTCTGGATGTCTGAAATATAGAAGCACCAAATGTCTGCATTCTAGAATCGGAATGTGGTGGAATTCTAGAATGCAAAGCACGGCAGAATTCTAAAGTCCTAAAATGCCTGCTATTCGGAAGTTAAGGTGTCTGACATCCAGAATGTTACTAGGTCAGCATTCTACCGTTCTGAGAGATTCTGGGTTCTAGAATCAATGGACGGCAGAGTTCTGGAATGTCAGGGTGTCCAAACTCTAGAATCCTTCCGTGTCTGAACTCGTGAGTCATTCAATGTCCACATTCCGGATCACAGGGTGTCTGAATTCCAGAAGCACCAAATGTCTGCATTCTAGAATCGGAATGTGGCGGAATTCTAGAATGCACAGCATGGCAGAATTCTAAAGTCCTAAAATGCCTGCTATCCGGAAGTTAAGGAGTGTGACATCCAGAATGTTACTAGGTCAGCATTCTACCGTTCTGAGAGATTCTGGGTTCTGGAATCTATGGAGGGCAGAGGTCTGGAATGTCAGGGTGCCAAACTCTAGAATACTTCCGTGTCTGAACTCGTGAGTCATTCAATGCCACATTCCGGATCACAGGGTGTCTGAATTCCAGAAGCACCAAATGTCTGCATTCTAGAATCGGAATGTGGCGGAATTCTAGAATGCACAGCACGGCGGAATTCTAAAGTCCTAAAATGCCTGCTATCCGGAAGTTAAGGTGTCTGACACCCACAATACTACCACAACAGAATTATAACGTTCTGAAACATTCTGGGATCAAGAATCAATGGACGGGTGAGTTCCAGAATGTCAGGGTGGCAAAACTCTAGAATCCTGGCGTGTCTGAACTCGAGAGTCATTCAATGTCCACATTCCAGAACTCTGGATGTCTGAATTATGGAAGCACCAAATGTCTGCATTCTAGAATCGGAATGTGGCGGAATTCTAGAATGCACAGCACGGCGGAATTCGAAAGTCCTAAAATGCCTGCTATCAGGAAGTTAAGGTGTCTGACATCCAGAATGCTACCACGTCAGAATTATACCATTCTGAAAGATTCTGGGATCTAGAATCAATGGACGGCTGAGTTCCAGAATGTCAGGGTGGCAAAACTCTAGAATCCTTGAGTGTCTGATCTCGTGAGTCATTCAATGTCCACATTCCGGATCACAGGGTGTCTGAATGCCAGAAGCACCAAATGTCTGCATTCTAGAATCGGAATGTTGCGGAATTCTAGAATGCACAGCACGGCGGAATTTTAAAGTCATAAAATGCCTGCTATCCAGAAGTCAATGTGTCTGACATCCAGAATGTTACTAGGTCAGCATTCTACCGTTCTGAGAGATTCTGGGTTTTAGAATCAATGGATGGCAGAGTTCTGGAATGTCAGGGTGTTCAAACTCAAGAATACTTGCGTGTCTGAACTCGAGAGTCATTCAATGTCCACATTCCGGATCACCGGGTGTCTGAATTCCAGAAGCACCAAATGTCTGCATTCTAGAATCGGAATGTGGCGGAATTCTAGAATGCACAGCACGGCGGAATTCTAAAGTCCTAAAATGCCTGCTATCCGGAAATTAAAGTGTCTGACATCCAGAATGCTACCACGTCAGAATTATACCATTCTGAAAGATTCTGGGATCTAGAATCAATGGACGGGTGAGTTCCAGAATGTCAGGTTTTCCTTACTCTAGAATCCTTGCGTGTCTGAACTCGAGAGTCATTCAATATCCACATTCCAGGACTCTGGATGTCTGAAATATAGAAGCAACAAATGTCTGCATTCTAGAATCGGAATGTGGTGGAATTCTAGAATGCACAGCACGGCAGAATTCTAAAGTCCTAAAATGCCTGCTATTCGGAAGTTAAGGTGTCTGACATCCAGAATGTTACTAGGTCAGCATTCTACCGTTCTGAGAGATTCTGGGTTCTAGAATCAATGGACGGCAGAGTTCTGGAATGCCAGGGTGTCCAAACTCTAGAATCCTTCCTTGTGTGAACTCGTGAGTCATTCAATGTCCACATTCCAGATCACAGGGTGTCTGAATTCCAGAAGCACCAAATGTCTGCATTCTGGAATCGGAATGTGGCGGAATTCTAGAATGCACAGCACGGCAGAATTCTAAAGGCCTAAAATGCCTGATATTCGGAAGTTAAGGAGTCTGACATCCAGAATGTTACTAGGTCAGCATTCTACCGTTCTGAGAGATTCTGGGTTCTAGAATCAATGGACGGCAGAGTTCTGGATTGTCAGGGTGTCCAAACTTTAGAATCCTTCCGTTTCTGAACACGTGAGTCATTCAATGTCCACATTCCAGATCAAAGGGTGTCTGAATTCCAGAAGCACCAAATGTCTGCATTCTAGAATCGGAATGTGGTAGAATTCTAGAATGCACAGCACGGCGGAATTCGAAAGTCCTAAAATGCCTGCTATCCAGAATTAAGGTGTCTGACATTCAGAATGCTACCACGTCAGAATTATACCATTCTGAAAGATTCTGGGATCTATAATAAATGGACGGCTGGGTTCCAGAATGTCAGGGTGTCCAAACTCTAGAATCCTTGCGTGTCTGAACTCGTGAGTCATTCAATGTCCACATTCCGGATCACAGGGTGTCTGAATTCCAGAAGCACCAAATGTCTGCATTCTAGAATCGGAATGTGGTAGAATACTAGAATGCACAGTACGGCGGAATTCTAAAGTCCTAAAATGCCTGCTATCCGGAAGTTAAGGTGTCTGACACCGAGAATGCTACCACATCAGAATTATACCTTTCTGAAACATTCTGGGATCTTGAATCAATGGACGGGTGAGTTCCAGAATGTCAGGGTGGCAAAACTCTAGAGTCCTGGCGTGTCTGAAGTCGAGAGTCATTCAATGTCCACATTCCAGAACTCTGGATGTCTGAATTATAGAAGCACCAAATGTCTGCATTCTAGAATCGGAATGTGGCGGAATTCTAGAATGCACAGCACGGCGGAATTCGAAAGTCCTAAAATGCCTGCTATCCGGAAGTTAAGGTGTCTGACATCCAGAATGCTACCACGTCAGAATTATACCATTCTGAAAGATTCTGGGATCTAGAATCAATGGACGGCTGAGTTCCAGAATGTCAGGGTTTCCAAACTCTAGAATCCTTGCGTGTCTGAACTCGAGAGTCATTCAATATCCACATTCCAGGACTCTGGATGTCTGAAATATAGAAGAAACAAATGTCTGCATTCTAGAATCGGAATGTGGTGGAATTCTAGAATGCACAGCATGGCAGAATTCTAAAGTCCTAAAATGCCTGCTATTCGGAAGTTAAGGTGTCTGACATCCAGAATGTTACTTGGTCAGCATTCTACCGTTCTGAGAGATTCTGGGTTCTAGAATCAATGGACGGCAGAGTTCTGGAATGTCAGGGTGTCCAAACTCTAGAATCCTTCCGTATCTGAACTCGTGAGTCATCCAATGTCCACATTCCGGATCACAGGGTGTCTGAATTAAAGAAGCACCAAATGTCTGCATTCTAGAATCGGAATGTGGCAGAATTCTAGAATGCACAGCACGGCGGAATTCTAAAGTACTAAAATGCCTGATATTCGGAAGTTAAGGAGTTTGACATCCAGAATGTTACTAGGTCAGCTTTCTAGCGTTCTGAGAGATTCTGGGTTCTGGAATCAATGGACGGCAGAGTTCTTGAATGTCAGGGTGTCCAAACTCTAGAATCCTTCCGTGTCTGAACTCGTGAGTCATTCAATGTCCACATTCCGGATCACAGGGTGTCTGAATTCCAGAAGCACCAAATGTCTGCATTCTAGAATCGGAATGTGGTAGAATTCTAGAATGCACAGCACGGCGGAATTCTAAAGTCCTAAAATGCCTGCTATCCGGAAGTTAAGGTGTCCTACATCCAGAATGCTACCACGTCAGAATTATACCATTCTGAAACATTCTGGGATCTAGAATCAATGGACGGGTGAGTTCCAGAATGTCAGGGTGGCAAAACTCTAGAATCCTGGCTTGTCTGAACTCGAGAGCCATTCAATGTCCACATTCCGGAACTCTCGATGTCTGAATTATAGAAGCACCAAATGTCTGCATTCTAGAATCGGAATGTGGCGGAATTCTAGAATGCACAGCACGGCGGAATTCGAAAGTCCTAAAAGGCCTGTTATCCGGATGTTAAGGAGTCTGACATCCAGAATGTTACTAGGTCAGCATTCTACCGTTCTGAGAGATTCTGTGTTCTAGAATCAATGGACGGCAGAGTTCTGGAATGTCAGGGTGTCCAAACTCTAGAATCCTTGCGTGTCTGAACTCGTGAGTCATTCAATGTCCACATTCCGGATCACAGGGTGTCTGAATTCCAGAAGCACCAAATGTCTGCATTCTAGAATCGGAATGTGGTAGAATACTAGAATGCACAGTACGGCGGAATTCTAAAGTCCTAAAATGCCTGCTATCCGGAAGTTAAGGTGTCTGACACCCAGAATGCTACCACATCAGAATTATACCTTTCTGAAACATTCTGGGATCTTGAATCAATGGACGGGTGAGTTCCAGAATGTCAGGGTGGCAAAACTCTAGAGTCCTGGCGTGTCTGAAGTCGAGAGTCATTCAATGTCCACATTCCAGAACTCTGGATGTCTGAATTATAGAAGCACCAAATGTCTGCATTCTAGAATCGGAATGTGGCGGAATTCTAGAATGCACAGCACGGCGGAATTCGAAAGTCCTAAAATGCCTGCTATCCGGAAGTTAAGGTGTCTGACATCCAGAATGCTACCACGTCAGAATTATACCATTCTGAAAGATTCTGGGATCTAGAATCAATGGACGGCTGAGTTCCAGAATGTCAGGGTTTCCAAACTCTAGAATCCTTGCGTGTCTGAACTCGAGAGTCATTCAATATCCACATTCCAGGACTCTGGATGTCTGAAATATAGAAGAAACAAATGTCTGCATTCTAGAATCGGAATGTGGTGGAATTCTAGAATGCACAGCATGGCAGAATTCTAAAGTCCTAAAATGCCTGCTATTCGGAAGTTAAGGTGTCTGACATCCAGAATGTTACTATTTCAGCTTTCTACCGTTCTGAGAGATTCTGGGTTCTAGAATCAATGGACGGCAGAGTTCTGGAATGTCAGGGTGTCCAAACTCTAGAATCCTTCCGTATCTGAACTCGTGAGTCATCCAATGTCCACATTCCGGATCACAGGGTGTCTGAATTAAAGAAGCACCAAATGTCTGCATTCTAGAATCGGAATGTGGCGGAATTCTAGAATGCACAGCACGGCGGAATTCTAAAGTACTAAAATGCCTGATATTCGGAAGTTAAGGAATTTGACATCCAGAATGTTACTAGGTCAGCTTTCTAGCGTTCTGAGAGATTCTGGGTTCTGGAATCAATGGACGGCAGAGTTCTTGAATGTCAGGGTGTCCAAACTCTAGAATCCCGTGTCTGAACTCGTGAGTCATTCAATGTCCACATTCCGGATCACAGGGTGTCTGAATTCCAGAAGCACCAAATGTCTGCATTCTAGAACCGGAATGTGGTAGAATTCTAGAATGCACAGCACGGCGGAATTCTAAAGTCCTAAAATGCCTGCTATCCGGAAGTTAAGGTGTCCTACATCCAGAATGCTACCACGTCAGAATTATACCATTCTGAAACATTCTGGGATCTAGAATCAATGGACGGGTGAGTTCCAGAATGTCAGGGTGGCAAAACTCTAGAATCCTGGCTTGTCTGAACTCGAGAGTCATTCAATGTCCACATTCCGGAACTCTCGATGTCTGAATTATAGAAGCACCAAATGTCTGCATTCTAGAATCGGAATGTGGTGGAATTCTAGAATGCACAGCACGGCGGAATTCGAAAGTCCTAAAAGGCCTGTTATCCGGAAGTTAAGGAGTCTGACATCCAGAATGTTACTAGGTCAGCATTCTACCGTTCTGAGAGATTCTGTGTTCTAGAATCAATGGACGGCATAGTTCTGGAATGTCCGGGTGTCCAAACTCTAGAATCCTTCCGTGTCTGGACTCGTGAGTCATTCAATGTCCACATTCCGGATCACAGGGTGTTTGAATTCCAGAAGCACCAAATGTCTGCATTCTAGAAGCGGAATGTGGCGGAATTCTAGAGTGCACAACATGGCCGTATTCTAAAATCCTAAAATGCCTGCTATACGGAAGTTAAGGTGTCTGACATTAAGAATGCTACCAAGTCAGAATTATACCATTCTGAAAGATTCTGGGATCTAGAATCAATGGACGGCTGAGTTCCAGAATGTCTGGGTGGGAAAACTCTAGAATCCTTGCGTGTCTGAACTCGAGAGTCATTCAATGTCCACATTCCAGAACTCTGGATGTCTGAATTATAGAAGCACCAAATGTGTGCATTCTAGAATCGGAATGTGGCGGAATTTTAGAATGCACAGCACGGTGGAATTCTAAAGTCCTAAAATGCCTATTAGCCGAAAACTAAGGTGTCTGATGACCAGAATGTTACTAGGTCAGCATTCAACCGTTCTGAGAGATTCTGGGTTCTAGAATCAATGGACGGCCGAGTTCTGGAATGTCTGGGTGTCCAAACTCTAGAATCCTTGAGTGTTAAAACTCGACAGTCATTCAATTTCCATATTCCGGGTCACAGGGTGACTGAATTCCAGAAACACCAAATGTCTGCATTCTAGAATCGGAATGTGGCGGAATTCTAGAATGCACAGCACGGCGGAATTCGAAGGTCCTAAATTGCCTGCTATCTGGAAGTTAAGGTGTCTGACATCCAGAATGCTACCACATCAGAATTATACCATTATGAAAGATTCTGTGATCTAGAATCAATGGACGGCTGAGTTCCAGAATGTCAGGGTGGCAAAACTCTAGAATTCTTGCCTGTCTGAACTCGAGACTCATTCCATGTCCACATTCCAGAATTCTGGATGTCTGAATTATAGAAGCACTAAATGTCTGCATTCTAGAATCGGAATGTGGCGGAATTCTAGAATGCACAGCACGGCGTAATTCTAAAGTCCTAAAATGCCTGCTATCCGGAAGTTAAGGTGTCTGACATCAAGAATGCTACCAAGTCAGAATTATACCATTCTGAAAGATTCTGGGATCTAGAATCAATGGACGGCTGAGTTCCAGAATGTCAGGGTGGCAAAACTCTAGAATCCTTGCGTGTCTGAACTCGAGAGTCATTCAATGTCCACATTCCAGAACTCTGGATGTCTGAATTATAGAAGCACCAAATGTCTGCATTCTAGAATCGGAATGTGGCGGAATTCTAGAATGCATAGCACGGCGGAATTCTAATGTCCTAAAATGCCTGCTATCCGGAAGTCAAGGTGTCTGACATCAAGAATTCTACCAAGTCAGAATTATATCATTCTGAAAGATTCTGGGATCTAGAATCAATGGACGGCTGAGTTCCAGAATGTCAGGGTGGCAAAACTCTAGAATACTTGCGTGTCTGAACTCGAGAGTCATTCAATGTCCACATTCCAGAACTCTGGATGTCTGAATTAAAGAAGCACCAAATGTCTGCATTCTAGAATCGGAATGTGGCGGAATTCTAGAATGCACAGCACGGCGGATTTCTAAAGTCCTAAAATGCCTACTAGCAGAAAGTTAATGTGTCTGATGACCAGAATGTTACTAGGTCAGCATTCTACCGTTCTGAGAGATTCTGGGTTCTAGAATCAATGGACGGCAGAGTTCTGGAATGTCAGGGTGTCCAAACTCTAGAATCCTTGAGTGTTTGAACTCGAGAGTCATTCAATTTCCATATTCCGGGTCACAGGGTGACTGAATTCCAGAAGCACCAAATGTCTGCATTCTAGAATCGGAATGTGGTAGAATTCTAGAATGCACAGCACGGCAGAATTCTAAAGTCCTAAAATGCCTGCTATCCGGAAGTTAAGGTGTCTGACACCCAGAATGCTACCACATCAGAATTATAACATTCTGAAACATTCTGGAATCTAGAATCAATGGACGGGTGAGTTCCAGAATGTCAGGGTGGCAAAACTCTAGAGTCCTGGCGTGTCTGAACTCGAGAGTCATTCAATGTCCACATTCCAGAACTCTGGATGTCTGAATTATAGAAGCCCCAAATGTCTGCATTCTAGAATCGGAATGTGGTGGAATTCTAGAATGCACAGCACGGCGAAATTCTAAAGTCCTAAAATGCCTGCTATCCGGAAGTTAAGGTGTCTGACATCCAGAATGCTACCACGTCAGAATTATACCATTCTGAAAGATTCTGGGATCTAGAATCAATGGACGGCTGAGTTCCAGAATGTCGGGGTTTCCAAACTCTAGAATCCTTGCGTGTCTGAACTCGGGAGTCATTCAATATCCACATTCCAGGACTCTGGATGTCTGAAATATAGAAGCACCAAATGTCTGCATTCTAGAATCGGAATGTGGCGGAATTCTAGAATGCACAGCACGGCGGAATTCTAAATTCCTAAAATTCCTGCTATCCGGAAGTTAAGGTGTCTGACATCAAGAATGCTACCAAGTCAGAATTATAACATTCTGAAAGATTCTGGGATCTAGAATCAGTGGACGGCTGAGTTCCAAAATGTCAGGGTGGCAAAACTCTAGAATCCTTGCGTGTCTGAACTCGAGAGTCATTCAATGTCCACATTCCAGAACTCTGGATGTCTGAAATATAGAAGCACCAAATGTCTGCATTCTAGAATCGGAATGTGGAGGAATTCTAGAATGCACAGCACGGCAGAATTCTAAAGTCCTAAAATGCCTGCTATTCGGAAGTTAAGGTGTCTGACATCCAGAATGTTACTAGGTCAGCATTCTACCGTTCTGAGAGATTCTGGGTTCTAGAATCAATGCACGGCAGAGTTCTGGAATGTCAGGGTGTCCAAACTCTAGAATCCTTCTGTGTCTGAACTCGTGAGTTATTCAATGTCCACATTCCGGATCACAGGGTGTCTGAATTCCAGAAGCACCAAATGTCTGCATTCTAGAATCGGAATGTGGCGGAATTCTAGAATGCACAGCAGGGCAGAATTCTGAAGTCCTAAAATGCCTGATATTCGGAAGTTAAGGAGTCTGACATCCAGAATGTTACTAGGTCAGCATTCTACCTTTCTGAGAGATTCTGGGTTCTAGAATCAATGGACGGCAGAGTTCTGGAATGTCAGGGTGTCCAAACTCTAGAATCCTTCCGTGTCTGAACTCGTGAGTCATTCAAAATCCACATTCCGGATCACATGGTGTCTGAATTCCAGAAGCACCAAATGTCTGCATTCTAGAAACGGAATGTGGCGGAATTCTAGAATGCACAGCACGGCAGAATTCGAAAGTCCTAAAATGCCTGCTATCAGGAAGTTAAGGTGTCTGACATCCAGAATGCTACCACGTCAGAATTATACCATTCTGAAAGATTCTGGGATCTAGAATCAATGGACGGCTGAGTTCCAGAATGTCAGGGTGGCAAAACTCAAGAATACTTGCGTGTCTGAACTCGAGAGTCATTCAATGTCCACATTCCAGAACTCTGGATGTCTGAATTATAGAAGCACCAAATGTCTGCATTCTAGAATCGGAATGTGGCGGAATTCTAGAATGCACAGCACGGCGGAATTCGAAAGTCCTAAAATGCCTGCTATCCGGAAGTTAAGGTGTCTGACATCCAGAATGCTACGACGTCAGAATTATACCATTCTGAAAGATTCTGGGATCTAGAATCAATGGACGGCTGAGTTCCAGAATGTCAGGTTTTCCAAACTCTAGAATCCTTGCGTGTCTGAACTCGATAGTCATTCAATATCCACATTCCAGGACTCTGGATGTCTGAAATATAGAAGCACCAAATGTCTGCATTCTAGAATCGGAATGTGGCGGAATTCTAGAAAGCACAGCACGGCAGAATTCTAAAGTCCTAAAATGCCTGCTATTCGGAAGTTAAGGTGTCTGACATCCAGAATGTTACTAGGTCAGCATTCTACCGTTCTGAGAGATTCTCGGTTCTAGAATCAATGGACGGCAGATTACTGGAATGTCAGGGTGTCCAAACTCTAGAATCCTTCCGTGTCTGAATATGTGAGTCATTCAATGTCCACATTCCGGATTACAGGGTGTTTGAATTCCAGAAGCACCAAATGTCTGCATTCTAGAATCGGAATGTGGCGGAATTCTAGAATGCACAGCACGGCGGAATTCTAAAGTCCTAAAATGCCTGCTATCCGGAAGTTAAGGAGTCTGACATCCAGAATGTTACTAGGTCAGCATTCTACCGTTCTGAGAGATTCTGTGTTCTAGAATCAATGGACGGCATAGTTCTGGAATGTCCGGGTGTCCAAACTCTAGAATCCTTCCGTGTCTGGACTCGTGAGTCATTCAATGTCCACATTCCGGATCACAGGGTGTTTGAATTCCAGAAGCACCAAATGTCTGCATTCTAGAAGCGGAATGTGGCGGAATTCTAGAGTGCACAACATGGCCGTATTCTAAAATCCTAAAATGCCTGCTATACGGAAGTTAAGGTGTCTGACATTAAGAATGCTACCAAGTCAGAATTATACCATTCTGAAAGATTCTGGGATCTAGAATCAATGGACGGCTGAGTTCCAGAATGTCTGGGTGGGAAAACTCTAGAATCCTTGCGTGTCTGAACTCGAGAGTCATTCAATGTCCACATTCCAGAACTCTGGATGTCTGAATTATAGAAGCACCAAATGTGTGCATTCTAGAATCGGAATGTGGCGGAATTTTAGAATGCACAGCACGGTGGAATTCTAAAGTCCTAAAATGCCTATTAGCCGAAAACTAAGGTGTCTGATGACCAGAATGTTACTAGGTCAGCATTCAACCGTTCTGAGAGATTCTGGGTTCTAGAATCAATGGACGGCCGAGTTCTGGAATGTCTGGGTGTCCAAACTCTAGAATCCTTGAGTGTTAAAACTCGACAGTCATTCAATTTCCATATTCCGGGTCACAGGGTGACTGAATTCCAGAAACACCAAATGTCTGCATTCTAGAATCGGAATGTGGCGGAATTCTAGAATGCACAGCACGGCGGAATTCGAAGGTCCTAAATTGCCTGCTATCTGGAAGTTAAGGTGTCTGACATCCAGAATGCTACCACATCAGAATTATACCATTATGAAAGATTCTGTGATCTAGAATCAATGGACGGCTGAGTTCCAGAATGTCAGGGTGGCAAAACTCTAGAATTCTTGCCTGTCTGAACTCGAGACTCATTCCATGTCCACATTCCAGAATTCTGGATGTCTGAATTATAGAAGCACTAAATGTCTGCATTCTAGAATCGGAATGTGGCGGAATTCTAGAATGCACAGCACGGCGTAATTCTAAAGTCCTAAAATGCCTGCTATCCGGAAGTTAAGGTGTCTGACATCAAGAATGCTACCAAGTCAGAATTATACCATTCTGAAAGATTCTGGGATCTAGAATCAATGGACGGCTGAGTTCCAGAATGTCAGGGTGGCAAAACTCTAGAATCCTTGCGTGTCTGAACTCGAGAGTCATTCAATGTCCACATTCCAGAACTCTGGATGTCTGAATTATAGAAGCACCAAATGTCTGCATTCTAGAATCGGAATGTGGCGGAATTCTAGAATGCATAGCACGGCGGAATTCTAATGTCCTAAAATGCCTGCTATCCGGAAGTCAAGGTGTCTGACATCAAGAATGCTACCAAGTCAGAATTATATCATTCTGAAAGATTCTGGGATCTAGAATCAATGGACGGCTGAGTTCCAGAATGTCAGGGTGGCAAAACTCTAGAATACTTGCGTGTCTGAACTCGAGAGTCATTCAATGTCCACATTCCAGAACTCTGGATGTCTGAATTAAAGAAGCACCAAATGTCTGCATTCTAGAATCGGAATGTGGCGGAATTCTAGAATGCACAGCACGGCGGATTTCTAAAGTCCTAAAATGCCTACTAGCAGAAAGTTAATGTGTCTGATGACCAGAATGTTACTAGTTCAGCATTCTACCGTTCTGAGAGATTCTGGGTTCTAGAATCAATGGACGGCAGAGTTCTGGAATGTCAGGGTGTCCAAACTCTAGAATCCTTGAGTGTTTGAACTCGAGAGTCATTCAATTTCCATATTCCGGGTCACAGGGTGACTGAATTCCAGAAGCACCAAATGTCTGCATTCTAGAATCGGAATGTGGTAGAATTCTAGAATGCACAGCACGGCAGAATTCTAAAGTCCTAAAATGCCTGCTATCCGGAAGTTAAGGTGTCTGACACCCAGAATGCTACCACATCAGAATTATAACATTCTGAAACATTCTGGAATCTAGAATCAATGGACGGGTGAGTTCCAGAATGTCAGGGTGGCAAAACTCTAGAGTCCTGGCGTGTCTGAACTCGAGAGTCATTCAATGTCCACATTCCAGAACTCTGGATGTCTGAATTATAGAAGCCCCAAATGTCTGCATTCTAGAATCGGAATGTGGTGGAATTCTAGAATGCACAGCACGGCGAAATTCTAAAGTCCTAAAATGCCTGCTATCCGGAAGTTAAGGTGTCTGACATCCAGAATGCTACCACGTCAGAATTATACCATTCTGAAAGATTCTGGGATCTAGAATCAATGGACGGCTGAGTTCCAGAATGTCGGGGTTTCCAAACTCTAGAATCCTTGCGTGTCTGAACTCGGGAGTCATTCAATATCCACATTCCAGGACTCTGGATGTCTGAAATATAGAAGCACCAAATGTCTGCATTCTAGAATCGGAATGTGGCGGAATTCTAGAATGCACAGCACGGCGGAATTCTAAATTCCTAAAATTCCTGCTATCCGGAAGTTAAGGTGTCTGACATCAAGAATGCTACCAAGTCAGAATTATAACATTCTGAAAGATTCTGGGATCTAGAATCAGTGGACGGCTGAGTTCCAAAATGTCAGGGTGGCAAAACTCTAGAATCCTTGCGTGTCTGAACTCGAGAGTCATTCAATGTCCACATTCCAGAACTCTGGATGTCTGAAATATAGAAGCACCAAATGTCTGCATTCTAGAATCGGAATGTGGAGGAATTCTAGAATGCACAGCACGGCAGAATTCTAAAGTCCTAAAATGCCTGCTATTCGGAAGTTAAGGTGTCTGACATCCAGAATGTTACTAGGTCAGCATTCTACCGTTCTGAGAGATTCTGGGTTCTAGAATCAATGCACGGCAGAGTTCTGGAATGTCAGGGTGTCCAAACTCTAGAATCCTTCTGTGTCTGAACTCGTGAGTTATTCAATGTCCACATTCCGGATCACAGGGTGTCTGAATTCCAGAAGCACCAAATGTCTGCATTCTAGAATCGGAATGTGGCGGAATTCTAGAATGCACAGCAGGGCAGAATTCTGAAGTCCTAAAATGCCTGATATTCGGAAGTTAAGGAGTCTGACATCCAGAATGTTACTAGGTCAGCATTCTACCTTTCTGAGAGATTCTGGGTTCTAGAATCAATGGACGGCAGAGTTCTGGAATGTCAGGGTGTCCAAACTCTAGAATCCTTCCGTGTCTGAACTCGTGAGTCATTCAAAATCCACATTCCGGATCACATGGTGTCTGAATTCCAGAAGCACCAAATGTCTGCATTCTAGAAACGGAATGTGGCGGAATTCTAGAATGCACAGCACGGCAGAATTCGAAAGTCCTAAAATGCCTGCTATCAGGAAGTTAAGGTGTCTGACATCCAGAATGCTACCACGTCAGAATTATACCATTCTGAAAGATTCTGGGATCTAGAATCAATGGACGGCTGAGTTCCAGAATGTCAGGGTGGCAAAACTCAAGAATACTTGCGTGTCTGAACTCGAGAGTCATTCAATGTCCACATTCCAGAACTCTGGATGTCTGAATTATAGAAGCACCAAATGTCTGCATTCTAGAATCGGAATGTGGCGGAATTCTAGAATGCACAGCACGGCGGAATTCGAAAGTCCTAAAATGCCTGCTATCCGGAAGTTAAGGTGTCTGACATCCAGAATGCTACGACGTCAGAATTATACCATTCTGAAAGATTCTGGGATCTAGAATCAATGGACGGCTGAGTTCCAGAATGTCAGGTTTTCCAAACTCTAGAATCCTTGCGTGTCTGAACTCGATAGTCATTCAATATCCACATTCCAGGACTCTGGATGTCTGAAATATAGAAGCACCAAATGTCTGCATTCTAGAATCGGAATGTGGCGGAATTCTAGAAAGCACAGCACGGCAGAATTCTAAAGTCCTAAAATGCCTGCTATTCGGAAGTTAAGGTGTCTGACATCCAGAATGTTACTAGGTCAGCATTCTACCGTTCTGAGAGATTCTCGGTTCTAGAATCAATGGACGGCAGATTACTGGAATGTCAGGGTGTCCAAACTCTAGAATCCTTCCGTGTCTGAATATGTGAGTCATTCAATGTCCACATTCCGGATTACAGGGTGTTTGAATTCCAGAAGCACCAAATGTCTGCATTCTAGAATCGGAATGTGGCGGAATTCTAGAATGCACAGCACGGCGGAATTCTAAAGTCCTAAAATGCCTGCTATCCGGAAGTTAAGGTGTCTGACATCCAGAATGCTACCACGTCAGAATTATACCATTCTGAAAGATTCTGGGATCTAGAATCAATGGACGGCTGAGTTCCAGAATGTCAGGGTGGCAAAACTGTAGAATCCTTGCGTGTCTGAACTCGTGAGTCATTCAATGTCCACATTCCGGATCACAGGGTGTCTGAATGCCAGAAGCACCAAATGTCTGCATTCTAGAATCGGAATGTGGTGGAATTCTAGAATGCACAGCACGGCAGAATTCGAAAGACCTAAAATGCCTGCTATCCGGAAGTTAAGGTGTCTGACATCCAGAATGCTACCACGTCAGAATTATACCATTCTGAAAGATTCTGGGATCTAGAATCAATGGACGGCTGAGTTCCAGAATGTCAGGGTGGCAAAACTCTAGAATCCTGGCGTGTCTGAACTCGAGAGTCATTCAATGTCCACATTCCAGAACACTGGATGTCTGAAATATAGAAGCACCAAATGTCTGCATTCTAGAATCAGAATGTGGCGGAATACTAGAATGCACAGCACGGCGGAATTTTAAAGTCCTAAAATGCCTGCTATCCAGAAGTCAATGTGTCTGACATCCAGAATGTTACTAGGTCAGCATTCTACCGTTCTGAGAGATTCTGGGTTTTATAATCAATGGATGGCAGAGTTCTGGAATGTCAGGGTGTTCAAACTCAAGAATACTTGCGTGTCTGAACTCGAGAGTCATTCAATGTCCACATTCCGGATCACAGGGTGTCTGAATTCCAGAAGCACCAAATGTCTGCATTCTAGAATCGGAATGTGGCGGAATTCTAGAATGCACAGCACGGCGGAATTCTAAAGTCCTAAAATGCCTGCTATCCGGAAATTAAAGTGTCTGACATCCAGAATGCTACCACGTCAGAATTATAACATTCTGAAAGATTCTGGGATCTAGAATCAATGGACGGGTGAGTTCCAGAATGTCAGGTTTTCCTAACTCTAGAATCCTTGCGTGTCTGAACTCGAGAGTCATTCAATATCCACATTCCAGGACTCTGGATGTCTGAAATATAGAAGCAACAAATGTCTGCATTCTAGAATCGGAATGTGGTGGAATTCTAGAATGCACAGCACGGCAGAATTCTAAAGTCCTAAAATGCCTGCTATTCGGAAGTTAAGGTGTCTGACATCCAGAATGTTACTAGGTCAGCATTCTACCGGTCTGAGAGATTCTGGGTTCTAGAATCAATGGACGGCAGAGTTCTGGAATGCCAGGGTGTCCAAACTCTAGAATCCTTCCTTGTCTGAACTCGTGAGTCATTCAATGTCCACATTCCAGATCACAGGGTGTCTGAATTCCAGAAGCACCAAATGTCTGCATTCTAGAATCGGAAAGTGGCGGAATTCTAGAATGCACAGCACGGCAGAATTCTAAAGTCCTAAAATGCCTGATATTCGGAAGTTAAGGAGTCTGACATCCAGAATGTTACTAGGTCAGCATTCTACCGTTCTGAGAGATTCTGGGTCCTAGAATCAATGGACGGCAGAGTTCTGGAATGTCAGGGTGTCCAAACTCTAGAATCCCTCCGTTTCTGAACACGTGAGTCATTCAATGTCCACATTCCAGATCAAAGGGTGTCTGAATTCCAGAAGCACCAAATGTCTGCATTCTAGAATCGGAATGTGGTAGAATTCTAGAATGCACAGCACGGCGGAATTCGAAAGTCCTAAAATGCCTGCTATCCAGAAATAAGGTGTCTGACATTCAGAATGCTACCACGTCAGAATTATACCATTCTGAAAGATTCTGGGATCTAGAATAAATGGACGGCTGGGTTCCAGAATGTCAGGGTGGCAAAACTCTAGAATCCTTGCGTGTCTGAACTCGAGAGTCATTCAATGTCCACATTCCAGAACTCCGGATGTCTGAATTATAGAAGCACCAAATGTCTGCATTCTAGAATCGGAATGTGGCGGAATTCTAGAATGCAAAGCACGGCAGAATTCTAAAGTCCTAAAATGCCTGCTATCCGGAAGTTAAGGTGTCTCACATCCAGAATGTTACTAGGTCAGCATTCTACCGTTCTGAGAGATTCTGGGTTCTAGAATCAATGGACGGCAGAGATCTGGCATGTCAGGGTGTCCAAACTCTAGAATCCTTGTGTGTCTGAACTCGAGAGTCATTCAATGTCCACATTCCGGATCACAGGGTGTCTGAATTCCAGAAACACCAAATGTCTGCATTCTAGAATCGGAATGTGGTACAATTCTAGAATGCACAGCACGGTGGAATTCTAAAGTCCTAAAATGCCTGCTATCCGGAAGTTAAGGTGTCTGACACCCAGAATGCTACCACAGCAGAATTATACCATTCTGAAACATTCTGGGATCTAGAATCAATGCACGGGTGAGTTCCAGAATGTCAGGGTGGCAAAACTCTAGAATCCTGGCATGTCTGAACTCGAGAGTCATTCAATGTCCACATTCCAGAACTCGGGATGTCTGAATTGTAGAAGCACCAAATGTCTGCATTCTAGAATCGGAATGTGGCGGAATTCTAGAATGCACAGCACGGCGGAATTCTAAAGTCCTAAAATGCCTGCTATCCGGAAGTTAAGGTGTCTGACATCAAGAATGCTACCAAGTTAGAATTATAACATTCTGAAAGATTCCGGGATCTAGAATCAATGGACAGCTGAGTTCCAGAATGTCAGGGTGGCAAAACTCTAGAATCCTTGCGTGTCTGAACTCGAGAGTCATTCAATGTCCACATTCCAGAACTCTGAATGTCTGAAATATAGAAGCACCAAATGTCTGCATTCTAGAATCAGAATGTGGCGGAATTCTAGAATGCACAGCACGGCGGAATTTTAAAGTCCTAAAATGCCTGCTATCCGGAAGTCAAGGTGTCTGACATCCAGAATGTTACTAGGTCAGAATTCTACAGTTCTGAGAGATTCTGGGTTCTAGAATCAATGGATGGCAGAGTTCTGGAATGTCAGGGTGTTCAAACTCAAGAATACTTGCGTGTCTGAACTCGAGAGTCATTCAATGTCCACATTTCGCATCACAGGGTGTCTGAATTCCAGAAGCACCAAATGTCTGCATTCTAGAATCGGAATGTGGCGGAATTCTACAATGCACAGCACGGCAGAATTCTAAAGTCCTAAAATGCCTGCTATTCGGAAGTTAAGGTGTCTGACATCCAGAATGTTACTAGGTCAGCATTCTACCATTCTGAGAGATTCTGGGTTCTAGAATCAATGGACGGCAGAGTTCTGGAATGTCAGGGTGTCCAAACTCTAGAATCCTTGCGTGTCTGAACTCGTGAGTCATTCAATGTCCCCATTCCGGATCACAGGGTGTCTGAATTCCAGAAGCACCAAATGTCTGCATTCTAGAATCGGAATGTGGTGGAATTCTAGAATGCACAGCATGGCAGAATTCTAAAGTCCTAAAATGCCTGCTATTCGGAAGTTAAGGTGTCTGACATCCAGAATGTTACTAGGTCAGCATTCTACCGTTCTGAGAGATTCTGGGTTCTAGAATCAATGGACGGCAGAGTTCTGGAATGCCAGGGTGTCCAAACTCTAGAATCCTTCCTTGTGTGAACTCGTGAGTCATTCAATGTCCACATTCCAGATCACAGGGTGTCTGAATTCCAGAAGCACCAAATGTCTGCATTCTGGAATCGGAATGTGGCGGAATTCTAGAATGCACAGCACGGCAGAATTCTAAAGGCCTAAAATGCCTGATATTCGGAAGTTAAGGAGTCTGACATCCAGAATGTTACTAGGTCAGCATTCTACCGTTCTGAGAGATTCTGGGTTCTAGAATCAATGGACGGCAGAGTTCTGGATTGTCAGGGTGTCCAAACTTTAGAATCCTTCCGTTTCTGAACACGTGAGTCATTCAATGTCCACATTCCAGATCAAAGGGTGTCTGAATTCCAGAAGCACCAAATGTCTGCATTCTAGAATCGGAATGTGGTAGAATTCTAGAATGCACAGCACGGCGGAATTCGAAAGTCCTAAAATGCCTGCTATCCAGAATTAAGGTGTCTGACATTCGGAATGCTACCACGTCAGAATTATACCATTCTGAAAGATTCTGGGATCTAGAATAAATGGACGGCTGGGTTCCAGAATGTCAGGGTGTCCAAACTCTAGAATCCTTGCGTGTCTGAACTCGTGAGTCATTCAATGTCCACATTCCGGATCACAGGGTGTCTGAATTCCAGAAGCACCAAATGTCTGCATTCTAGAATCGGAATGTGGTAGAATACTAGAATGCACAGTACGGCGGAATTCTAAAGTCCTAAAATGCCTGCTATCCGGAAGTTAAGGTGTCTGACACCCAGAATGCTACCACATCAGAATTATACCTTTCTGAAACATTCTGGGATCTTGAATCAATGGACGGGTGAGTTCCAGAATGTCAGGGTGGCAAAACTCTAGAGTCCTGGCGTGTCTGAAGTCGAGAGTCATTCAATGTCCACATTCCAGAACTCTGGATGTCTGAATTATAGAAGCACCAAATGTCTGCATTCTAGAATCGGAATGTGGCGGAATTCTAGAATGCACAGCACGGCGGAATTCGAAAGTCCTAAAATGCCTGCTATCCGGAAGTTAAGGTGTCTGACATCCAGAATGCTACCACGTCAGAATTATACCATTCTGAAAGATTCTGGGATCTAGAATCAATGGACGGCTGAGTTCCAGAATGTCAGGGTTTCCAAACTCTAGAATCCTTGCGTGTCTGAACTCGAGAGTCATTCAATATCCACATTCCAGGACTCTGGATGTCTGAAATATAGAAGAAACAAATGTCTGCATTCTAGAATCGGAATGTGGTGGAATTCTAGAATGCACAGCATGGCAGAATTCTAAAGTCCTAAAATGCCTGCTATTCGGAAGTTAAGGTGTCTGACATCCAGAATGTTACTTGGTCAGCATTCTACCGTTCTGAGAGATTCTGGGTTCTAGAATCAATGGACGGCAGAGTTCTGGAATGTCAGGGTGTCCAAACTCTAGAATCCTTCCGTATCTGAACTCGTGAGTCATCCAATGTCCACATTCCGGATCACAGGGTGTCTGAATTAAAGAAGCACCAAATGTCTGCATTCTAGAATCGGAATGTGGCAGAATTCTAGAATGCACAGCACGGCGGAATTCTAAAGTACTAAAATGCCTGATATTCGGAAGTTAAGGAGTTTGACATCCAGAATGTTACTAGGTCAGCTTTCTAGCGTTCTGAGAGATTCTGGGTTCTGGAATCAATGGACGGCAGAGTTCTTGAATGTCAGGGTGTCCAAACTCTAGAATCCTTCCGTGTCTGAACTCGTGAGTCATTCAATGTCCACATTCCGGATCACAGGGTGTCTGAATTCCAGAAGCACCAAATGTCTGCATTCTAGAATCGGAATGTGGTAGAATTCTAGAATGCACAGCACGGCGGAATTCTAAAGTCCTAAAATGCCTGCTATCCGGAAGTTAAGGTGTCCTACATCCAGAATGCTACCACGTCAGAATTATACCATTCTGAAACATTCTGGGATCTAGAATCAATGGACGGGTGAGTTCCAGAATGTCAGGGTGGCAAAACTCTAGAATCCTGGCTTGTCTGAACTCGAGAGCCATTCAATGTCCACATTCCGGAACTCTCGATGTCTGAATTATAGAAGCACCAAATGTCTGCATTCTAGAATCGGAATGTGGCGGAATTCTAGAATGCACAGCACGGCGGAATTCGAAAGTCCTAAAAGGCCTGTTATCCGGATGTTAAGGAGTCTGACATCCAGAATGTTACTAGGTCAGCATTCTACCGTTCTGAGAGATTCTGTGTTCTAGAATCAATGGACGGCAGAGTTCTGGAATGTCAGGGTGTCCAAACTCTAGAATCCTTGCGTGTCTGAACTCGTGAGTCATTCAATGTCCACATTCCGGATCACAGGGTGTCTGAATTCCAGAAGCACCAAATGTCTGCATTCTAGAATCGGAATGTGGTAGAATACTAGAATGCACAGTACGGCGGAATTCTAAAGTCCTAAAATGCCTGCTATCCGGAAGTTAAGGTGTCTGACACCCAGAATGCTACCACATCAGAATTATACCTTTCTGAAACATTCTGGGATCTTGAATCAATGGACGGGTGAGTTCCAGAATGTCAGGGTGGCAAAACTCTAGAGTCCTGGCGTGTCTGAAGTCGAGAGTCATTCAATGTCCACATTCCAGAACTCTGGATGTCTGAATTATAGAAGCACCAAATGTCTGCATTCTAGAATCGGAATGTGGCAGAATTCTAGAATGCACAGCACGGCGGAATTCGAAAGTCCTAAAATGCCTGCTATCCGGAAGTTAAGGTGTCTGACATCCAGAATGCTACCACGTCAGAATTATACCATTCTGAAAGATTCTGGGATCTAGAATCAATGGACGGCTGAGTTCCAGAATGTCAGGGTTTCCAAACTCTAGAATCCTTGCGTGTCTGAACTCGAGAGTCATTCAATATCCACATTCCAGGACTCTGGATGTCTGAAATATAGAAGAAACAAATGTCTGCATTCTAGAATCGGAATGTGGTGGAATTCTAGAATGCACAGCATGGCAGAATTCTAAAGTCCTAAAATGCCTGCTATTCGGAAGTTAAGGTGTCTGACATCCAGAATGTTACTATGTCAGCATTCTACCGTTCTGAGAGATTCTGGGTTCTAGAATCAATGGACGGCAGAGTTCTGGAATGTCAGGGTGTCCAAACTCTAGAATCCTTCCGTATCTGAACTCGTGAGTCATCCAATGTCCACATTCCGGATCACAGGGTGTCTGAATTAAAGAAGCACCAAATGTCTGCATTCTAGAATCGGAATGTGGCGGAATTCTAGAATGCACAGCACGGCGGAATTCTAAAGTACTAAAATGCCTGATATTCGGAAGTTAAGGAGTTTGACATCCAGAATGTTACTAGGTCAGCTTTCTAGCGTTCTGAGAGATTCTGGGTTCTGGAATCAATGGACGGCAGAGTTCTTGAATGTCAGGGTGTCCAAACTCTAGAATCCCGTGTCTGAACTCGTGAGTCATTCAATGTCCACATTCCGGATCACAGGGTGTCTGAATTCCAGAAGCACCAAATGTCTGCATTCTAGAACCGGAATGTGGTAGAATTCTAGAATGCACAGCACGGCGGAATTCTATAGTCCTAAAATGCCTGCTATCCGGAAGTTAAGGTGTCCTACATCCAGAATGCTACCACGTCAGAATTATACCATTCTGAAACATTCTGGGATCTAGAATCAATGGACGGGTGAGTTCCAGAATGTCAGGGTGGCAAAACTCTAGAATCCTGGCTTGTCTGAACTCGAGAGTCATTCAATGTCCACATTCCGGAACTCTCGATGTCTGAATTATAGAAGCACCAAATGTCTGCATTCTAGAATCGGAATGTGGTGGAATTCTAGAATGCACAGCACGGCGGAATTCGAAAGTCCTAAAAGGCCTGTTATCCGGAAGTTAAGGAGTCTGACATCCAGAATGTTACTAGGTCAGCATTCTACCGTTCTGAGAGATTCTGTGTTCTAGAATCAATGGACGGCATAGTTCTGGAATGTCCGGGTGTCCAAACTCTAGAATCCTTCCGTGTCTGGACTCGTGAGTCATTCAATGTCCACATTCCGGATCACAGGGTGTTTGAATTCCAGAAGCACCAAATGTCTGCATTCTAGAAGCGGAATGTGGCGGAATTCTAGAGTGCACAGCATGGCCGTATTCTAAAATCCTAAAATGCCTGCTATACGGAAGTTAAGGTGTCTGACATTAAGAATGCTACCAAGTCAGAATTATACCATTCTGAAAGATTCTGGGATCTAGAATCAATGGACGGCTGAGTTCCAGAATGTCTGGGTGGGAAAACTCTAGAATCCTTGCGTGTCTGAACTCGAGAGTCATTCAATGTCCACATTCCAGAACTCTGGATGTCTGAATTATAGAAGCACCAAATGTGTGCATTCTAGAATCGGAATGTGGCGGAATTTTAGAATGCACAGCACGGTGGAATTCTAAAGTCCTAAAATGCCTATTAGCCGAAAACTAAGGTGTCTGATGACCAGAATGTTACTAGGTCAGCATTCAACCGTTCTGAGAGATTCTGGGTTCTAGAATCAATGGACGGCCGAGTTCTGGAAAGTCTGGGTGTCCAAACTCTAGAATCCTTGAGTGTTAAAACTCGACAGTCATTCAATTTCCATATTCCGGGTCACAGGGTGACTGAATTCCAGAAACACCAAATGTCTGCATTCTAGAATCGGAATGTGGCGGAATTCTAGAATGCACAGCACGGCGGAATTCGAAGGTCCTAAATTGCCTGCTATCTGGAAGTTAAGGTGTCTGACATCCAGAATGCTACCACATCAGAATTATACCATTATGAAAGATTCTGTGATCTAGAATCAATGGACGGCTGAGTTCCAGAATGTCAGGGTGGCAAAACTCTAGAATTCTTGCCTGTCTGAACTCGAGACTCATTCCATGTCCACATTCCAGAATTCTGGATGTCTGAATTATAGAAGCACTAAATGTCTGCATTCTAGAATCGGAATGTGGCGGAATTCTAGAATGCACAGCACGGCGTAATTCTAAAGTCCTAAAATGCCTGCTATCCGGAAGTTAAGGTGTCTGACATCAAGAATGCTACCAAGTCAGAATTATACCATTCTGAAAGATTCTGGGATCTAGAATCAATGGACGGCTGAGTTCCAGAATGTCAGGGTGGCAAAACTCTAGAATCCTTGCGTGTCTGAACTCGAGAGTCATTCAATGTCCACATTCCAGAACTCTGGATGTCTGAATTATAGAAGCACCAAATGTCTGCATTCTAGAATCGGAATGTGGCGGAATTCTAGAATGCATAGCACGGCGGAATTCTAATGTCCTAAAATGCCTGCTATCCGGAAGTCAAGGTGTCTGACATCAAGAATGCTACCAAGTCAGAATTATATCATTCTGAAAGATTCTGGGATCTAGAATCAATGGACGGCTGAGTTCCAGAATGTCAGGGTGGCAAAACTCTAGAATACTTGCGTGTCTGAACTCGAGAGTCATTCAATGTCCACATTCCAGAACTCTGGATGTCTGAATTAAAGAAGCACCAAATGTCTGCATTCTAGAATCGGAATGTGGCGGAATTCTAGAATGCACAGCACGGCGGATTTCTAAAGTCCTAAAATGCCTACTAGCCGAAAGTTAATGTGTCTGATGACCAGAATGTTACTAGGTCAGCATTCTACCGTTCTGAGAGATTCTGGGTTCTAGAATCAATGGACGGCAGAGTTCTGGAATGTCAGGGTGTCCAAACTCTAGAATCCTTGAGTGTTTGAACTCGAGAGTCATTCAATTTCCATATTCCGGGTCACAGGGTGACTGAATTCCAGAAGCACCAAATGTCTGCATTCTAGAATCGGAATGTGGTAGAATTCTAGAATGCACAGCACGGCAGAATTCTAAAGTCCTAAAATGCCTGCTATCCGGAAGTTAAGGTGTCTGACACCCAGAATGCTACCACATCAGAATTATAACATTCTGAAACATTCTGGAATCTAGAATCAATGGACGGGTGAGTTCCAGAATGTCAGGGTGGCAAAACTCTAGAGTCCTGGCGTGTCTGAACTCGAGAGTCATTCAATGTCCACATTCCAGAACTCTGGATGTCTGAATTATAGAAGCCCCAAATGTCTGCATTCTAGAATCGGAATGTGGTGGAATTCTAGAATGCACAGCACGGCGAAATTCTAAAGTCCTAAAATGCCTGCTATCCGGAAGTTAAGGTGTCTGACATCCAGAATGCTACCACGTCAGAATTATACCATTCTGAAAGATTCTGGGATCTAGAATCAATGGACGGCTGAGTTCCAGAATGTCGGGGTTTCCAAACTCTAGAATCCTTGCGTGTCTGAACTCGGGAGTCATTCAATATCCACATTCCAGGGCTCTGGATGTCTGAAATATAGAAGCACCAAATGTCTGCATTCTAGAATCGGAATGTGGCGGAATTCTAGAATGCACAGCACGGCGGAATTCTAAATTCCTAAAATTCCTGCTATCCGGAAGTTAAGGTGTCTGACATCAAGAATGCTACCAAGTCAGAATTATAACATTCTGAAAGATTCTGGGATCTAGAATCAGTGGACGGCTGAGTTCCAAAATGTCAGGGTGGCAAAACTCTAGAATCCTTGCGTGTCTGAACTCGAGAGTCATTCAATGTCCACATTCCAGAACTCTGGATGTCTGAAATATAGAAGCACCAAATGTCTGCATTCTAGAATCGGAATGTGGCGGAATTCTAGAATGCACAGCACGGCAGAATTCTAAAGTCCTAAAATGCCTGCTATTCGGAAGTTAAGGTGTCTGACATCCAGAATGTTACTAGGTCAGCATTCTACCGTTCTGAGAGATTCTGGGTTCTAGAATCAATGCACGGCAGAGTTCTGGAATGTCAGGGTGTCCAAACTCTAGAATCCTTCTGTGTCTGAACTCGTGAGTTATTCAATGTCCACATTCCGGATCACAGGGTGTCTGAATTCCAGAAGCACCAAATGTCTGCATTCTAGAATCGGAATGTGGCGGAATTCTAGAATGCACAGCAGGGCAGAATTCTGAAGTCCTAAAATGCCTGATATTCGGAAGTTAAGGAGTCTGACATCCAGAATGTTACTAGGTCAGCATTCTACCTTTCTGAGAGATTCTGGGTTCTAGAATCAATGGACGGCAGAGTTCTGGAATGTCAGGGTGTCCAAACTCTAGAATCCTTCCGTGTCTGAACTCGTGAGTCATTCAAAATCCACATTCCGGATCACATGGTGTCTGAATTCCAGAAGCACCAAATGTCTGCATTCTAGAAACGGAATGTGGCGGAATTCTAGAATGCACAGCACGGCAGAATTCGAAAGTCCTAAAATGCCTGCTATCAGGAAGTTAAGGTGTCTGACATCCAGAATGCTACCACGTCAGAATTATACCATTCTGAAAGATTCTGGGATCTAGAATCATTGGACGGCTGAGTTCCAGAATGTCAGGGTGGCAAAACTCAAGAATACTTGCGTGTCTGAACTCGAGAGTCATTCAATGTCCACATTCCAGAACTCTGGATGTCTGAATTATAGAAGCACCAAATGTCTGCATTCTAGAATCGGAATGTGGCGGAATTCTAGAATGCACAGCACGGCGGAATTCGAAAGTCCTAAAATGCCTGCTATCCGGAAGTTAAGGTGTCTGACATCCAGAATGCTACGACGTCAGAATTATACCATTCTGAAAGATTCTGGGATCTAGAATCAATGGACGGCTGAGTTCCAGAATGTCAGGTTTTCCAAACTCTAGAATCCTTGCGTGTCTGAACTCGATAGTCATTCAATATCCACATTCCAGGACTCTGGATGTCTGAAATATAGAAGCACCAAATGTCTGCATTCTAGAATCGGAATGTGGCGGAATTCTAGAAAGCACAGCACGGCAGAATTCTAAAGTCCTAAAATGCCTGCTATTCGGAAGTTAAGGTGTCTGACATCCAGAATGTTACTAGGTCAGCATTCTACCGTTCTGAGAGATTCTCGGTTCTAGAATCAATGGACGGCAGATTACTGGAATGTCAGGGTGTCCAAACTCTAGAATCCTTCCGTGTCTGAATATGTGAGTCATTCAATGTCCACATTCCGGATTACAGGGTGTTTGAATTCCAGAAGCACCAAATGTCTGCATTCTAGAATCGGAATGTGGCGGAATTCTAGAATGCACAGCACGGCGGAATTCTAAAGTCCTAAAATGCCTGCTATCCGGAAGTTAAGGTGTCTGACATCCAGAATGCTACCACGTCAGAATTATACCATTCTGAAAGATTCTGGGATCTAGAATCAATGGACGGCTGAGTTCCAGAATGTCAGGGTGGCAAAACTGTAGAATCCTTGCGTGTCTGAACTCGTGAGTCATTCAATGTCCACGTTCCGGATCACAGGGTGTCTGAATGCCAGAAGCACCAAATGTCTGCATTCTAGAATCGGAATGTGGTGGAATTCTAGAATGCACAGCACGGGAGAATTCGAAAGACCTAAAATGCCTGCTATCCGGAAGTTAAGGTGTCTGACATCCAGAATGCTACCACGTCAGAATTATACCATTCTGAAAGATTCTGGGATCTAGAATCAATGGACGGCTGAGTTCCAGAATGTCAGGGTGGCAAAACTCTAGAATCCTGGCGTGTCTGAACTCGAGAGTCATTCAATGTCCACATTCCAGAACACTGGATGTCTGAAATATAGAAGCACCAAATGTCTGCATTCTAGAATCAGAATGTGGCGGAATACTTGAATGCACAGCACGGCGGAATTTTAAAGTCCTAAAATGCCTGCTATCCAGAAGTCAATGTGTCTGACATCCAGAATGTTACTAGGTCAGCATTCTACCGTTCTGAGAGATTCTGGGTTTTAGAATCAATGGATGGCAGAGTTCTGGAATGTCAGGGTGTTCAAACTCAAGAATACTTGCGTGTCTGAACTCGAGAGTCATTCAATGTCCACATTCCGGATCACAGGGTGTCTGAATTCCAGAAGCACCAAATGTCTGCATTCTAGAATCGGAATGTGGCGGAATTCTAGAATGCACAGCACGGCGGAATTCTAAAGTCCTAAAATGCCTGCTATCCGGAAATTAAAGTGTCTGACATCCAGAATGCTACCACGTCAGAATTATAACATTCTGAAAGATTCTGGGATCTAGAATCAATGGACGGGTGAGTTCCAGAATGTCAGGTTTTCCTAACTCTAGAATCCTTGCGTGTCTGAACTCGAGAGTCATTCAATATCCACATTCCAGGACTCTGGATGTCTGAAATATAGAAGCAACAAATGTCTGCATTCTAGAATCGGAATGTGGTGGAATTCTAGAATGCACAGCACGGCAGAATTCTAAAGTCCTAAAATGCCTGCTATTCGGAAGTTAAGGTGTCTGACATCCAGAATGTTACTAGGTCAGCATTCTACCGGTCTGAGAGATTCTGGGTTCTAGAATCAATGGACGGCAGAGTTCTGGAATGCCAGGGTGTCCAAACTCTAGAATCCTTCCTTGTCTGAACTCGTGAGTCATTCAATGTCCACATTCCAGATCACAGGGTGACTGAATTCCAGAAGCACCAAATGTCTGCATTCTAGAATCGGAAAGTGGCGGAATTCTAGAATGCACAGCACGGCAGAATTCTAAAGTCCTAAAATGCCTGATATTCGGAAGTTAAGGAGTCTGACATCCAGAATGTTACTAGGTCAGCATTCTACCGTTCTGAGAGATTCTGGGTCCTAGAATCAATGGACGGCAGAGTTCTGGAATGTCAGGGTGTCCAAACTCTAGAATCCCTCCGTTTCTGAACACGTGAGTCATTCAATGTCCACATTCCAGATCAAAGGGTGTCTGAATTCCAGAAGCACCAAATGTCTGCATTCTAGAATCGGAATGTGGTAGAATTCTAGAATGCACAGCACGGCGGAATTCGAAAGTCCTAAAATGCCTGCTATCCAGAAATAAGGTGTCTGACATTCAGAATGCTACCACGTCAGAATTATACCATTCTGAAAGATTCTGGGATCTAGAATAAATGGACGGCTGGGTTCCAGAATGTCAGGGTGGCAAAACTCTAGAATCCTTGCGTGTCTGAACTCGAGAGTCATTCAATGTCCACATTCCAGAACTCCGGATGTCTGAATTATAGAAGCACCAAATGTCTGCATTCTAGAATCGGAATGTGGCGGAATTCTAGAATGCAAAGCACGGCAGAATTCTAAAGTCCTAAAATGCCTGCTATCCGGAAGTTAAGGTGTCTCACATCCAGAATGTTACTAGGTCAGCATTCTACCGTTCTGAGAGATTCTGGGTTCTAGAATCAATGGACGGCAGAGATCTGGCATGTCAGGGTGTCCAAACTCTAGAATCCTTGTGTGTCTGAACTCGAGAGTCATTCAATGTCCACATTCCGGATCACAGGGTGTCTGAATTCCAGAAACACCAAATGTCTGCATTCTAGAATCGGAATGTGGTACAATTCTAGAATGCACAGCACGGCGGAATTCTAAAGTCCTAAAATGCCTGCTATCCGGAAGTTAAGGTGTCTGACACCCAGAATGCTACCACAGCAGAATTATACCATTCTGAAACATTCTGGGATCTAGAATCAATGCACGGGTGAGTTCCAGAATGTCAGGGTGGCAAAACTCTAGAATCCTGGCATGTCTGAACTCGAGAGTCATTCAATGTCCACATTCCAGAACTCGGGATGTCTGAATTGTAGAAGCACCAAATGTCTGCATTCTAGAATCGGAATGTGGCGGAATTCTAGAATGCACAGCACGGCGGAATTCTAAAGTCCTAAAATGCCTGCTATCCGGAAGTTAAGGTGTCTGACATCAAGAATGCTACCAAGTTAGAATTATAACATTCTGAAAGATTCCGGGATCTAGAATCAATGGACAGCTGAGTTCCAGAATGTCAGGGTGGCAAAACTCTAGAATCCTTGCGTGTCTGAACTCGAGAGTCATTCAATGTCCACATTCCAGAACTCTGAATGTCTGAAATATAGAAGCACCAAATGTCTGCATTCTAGAATCAGAATGTGGCGGAATTCTAGAATGCACAGCACGGCGGAATTTTAAAGTCCTAAAATGCCTGCTATCCGGAAGTCAAGGTGTCTGACATCCAGAATGTTACTAGGTCAGAATTCTACAGTTCTGAGAGATTCTGGGTTCTAGAATCAATGGATGGCAGAGTTCTGGAATGTCAGGGTGTTCAAACTCAAGAATACTTGCGTGTCTGAACTCGAGAGTCATTCAATGTCCACATTTCGCATCACAGGGTGTCTGAATTCCAGAAGCACCAAATGTCTGCATTCTAGAATCGGAATGTGGCGGAATTCTACAATGCACAGCACGGCAGAATTCTAAAGTCCTAAAATGCCTGCTATTCGGAAGTTAAGGTGTCTGACATCCAGAATGTTACTAGGTCAGCATTCTACCATTCTGAGAGATTCTGGGTTCTACAATCAATGGACGGCAGAGTTCTGGAATGTCAGGGTGTCCAAACTCTAGAATCCTTGCGTGTCTGAACTCGTGAGTCATTCAATGTCCCCATTCCGGATCACAGGGTGTCTGAATTCCAGAAGCACCAAATGTCTGCATTCTAGAATCGGAATGTGGTGGAATTCTAGAATGCACAGCATGGAAGAATTCTAAAGTCCTAAAATGCCTGCTATTCGGAAGTTAAGGTGTCTGACATCCAGAATGTTACTAGGTCAGCATTCTACCGTTCTGAGAGATTCTGGGTTCTAGAATCAATGGACGGCAGAGTTCTGGAATGCCAGGGTGTCCAAACTCTAGAATCCTTCCTTGTGTGAACTCGTGAGTCATTCAATGTCCACATTCCAGATCACAGGGTGTCTGAATTCCAGAAGCACCAAATGTCTGCATTCTAGAATCGGAATGTGGCGGAATTCTAGAATGCACAGCACGGCAGAATTCTAAAGGCCTAAAATGCCTGATATTCGGAAGTTAAGGAGTCTGACATCCAGAATGTTACTAGGTCAGCATTCTACCGTTCTGAGAGATTCTGGGTTCTAGAATCAATGGACGGCAGAGTTCTGGATTGTCAGGGTGTCCAAACTTTAGAATCCTTCCGTTTCTGAACACGTGAGTCATTCAATGTCCACATTCCAGATCAAAGGGTGTCTGAATTCCAGAAGCACCAAATGTCTGCATTCTAGAATCGGAATGTGGTAGAATTCTAGAATGCACAGCACGGCGGAATTCGAAAGTCCTAAAATGCCTGCTATCCAGAATTAAGGTGTCTGACATTCGGAATGCTACCACGTCAGAATTATACCATTCTGAAAGATTCTGGGATCTAGAATAAATGGACGGCTGGGTTCCAGAATGTCAGGGTGTCCAAACTCTAGAATCCTTGCGTGTCTGAACTCGTGAGTCATTCAATGTCCACATTCCGGATCACAGGGTGTCTGAATTCCAGAAGCACCAAATGTCTGCATTCTAGAATCGGAATGTGGTAGAATACTAGAATGCACAGCACGGCGGAATTCTAAAGTCCTAAAATGCCTGCTATCCGGAAGTTAAGGTGTCTGACACCCAGAATGCTACCACATCAGAATTATACCTTTCTGAAACATTCTGGGATCTTGAATCAATGGACGGGTGAGTTCCAGAATGTCAGGGTGGCAAAACTCTAGAGTCCTGGCATGTCTGAAGTCGAGAGTCATTCAATGTCCACATTCCAGAACTCTGGATGTCTGAATTATAGAAGCACCAAATGTCTGCATTCTAGAATCGGAATGTGGCGGAATTCTAGAATGCACAGCACGGCGGAATTCGAAAGTCCTAAAATGCCTGCTATCCGGAAGTTAAGGTGTCCGACATCCAGAATGCTACCACGTCAGAATTATACCATTCTGAAAGATTCTGGGATCTAGAATCAATGGACGGCTGAGTTCCAGAATGTCAGGGTTTCCAAACTCTAGAATCCTTGCGTGTCTGAACTCGAGAGTCATTCAATATCCACATTCCAGGACTCTGGATGTCTGAAATATAGAAGAAACAAATGTCTGCATTCTAGAATCGGAATGTGGTGGAATTCTAGAATGCACAGCATGGCAGAATTCTAAAGTCCTAAAATGCCTGCTATTCGGAAGTTAAGGTGTCTGACATCCAGAATGTTACTTGGTCAGCATTCTACCGTTCTGAGAGATTCTGGGTTCTAGAATCAATGGACGGCAGAGTTCTGGAATGTCAGGGTGTCCAAACTCTAGAATCCTTCCGTATCTGAACTCGTGAGTCATCCAATGTCCACATTCCGGATCACAGGGTGTCTGAATTAAAGAAGCACCAAATGTCTGCATTCTAGAATCGGAATGTGGCAGAATTCTAGAATGCACAGCACGGCGGAATTCTAAAGTACTAAAATGCCTGATATTCGGAAGTTAAGGAGTTTGACATCCAGAATGTTACTAGGTCAGCTTTCTAGCGTTCTGAGAGATTCTGGGTTCTGGAATCAATGGACGGCAGAGTTCTTGAATGTCAGGGTGTCCAAACTCTAGAATCCTTCCGTGTCTGAACTCGTGAGTCATTCAATGTCCACATTCCGGATCACAGGGTGTCTGAATTCCAGAAGCACCAAATGTCTGCATTCTAGAATCGGAATGTGGTAGAATTCTAGAATGCACAGCACGGCGGAATTCTAAAGTCCTAAAATGCCTGCTATCCGGAAGTTAAGGTGTCCTACATCCAGAATGCTACCACGTCAGAATTATACCATTCTGAAACATTCTGGGATCTAGAATCAATGGACGGGTGAGTTCCAGAATGTCAGGGTGGCAAAACTCTAGAATCCTGGCTTGTCTGAACTCGAGAGCCATTCAATGTCCACATTCCGGAACTCTCGATGTCTGAATTATAGAAGCACCAAATGTCTGCATTCTAGAATCGGAATGTGGCGGAATTCTAGAATGCACAGCACGGCGGAATTCGAAAGTCCTAAAAGGCCTGTTATCCGGATGTTAAGGAGTCTGACATCCAGAATGTTACTAGGCCAGCATTCTACCGTTCTGAGAGATTCTGTGTTCTAGAATCAATGGACGGCAGAGTTCTGGAATGTCAGGGTGTCCAAACTCTAGAATCCTTGCGTGTCTGAACTCGTGAGTCATTCAATGTCCACATTCCGGATCACAGGGTGTCTGAATTCCAGAAGCACCAAATGTCTGCATTCTAGAATCGGAATGTGGTAGAATACTAGAATGCACAGTACGGCGGAATTCTAAAGTCCTAAAATGCCTGCTATCCGGAAGTTAAGGTGTCTGACACCCAGAATGCTACCACATCAGAATTATACCTTTCTGAAACATTCTGGGATCTTGAATCAATGGACGGGTGAGTTCCAGAATGTCAGGGTGGCAAAACTCTAGAGTCCTGGCGTGTCTGAAGTCGAGAGTCATTCAATGTCCACATTCCAGAACTCTGGATGTCTGAATTATAGAAGCACCAAATGTCTGCATTCTAGAATCGGAATGTGGCGGAATTCTAGAATGCACAGCACGGCGGAATTCGAAAGTCCTAAAATGCCTGCTATCCGGAAGTTAAGGTGTCTGACATCCAGAATGCTACCACGTCAGAATTATACCATTCTGAAAGATTCTGGGATCTAGAATCAATGGACGGCTGAGTTCCAGAATGTCAGGGTTTCCAAACTCTAGAATCCTTGCGTGTCTGAACTCGAGAGTCATTCAATATCCACATTCCAGGACTCTGGATGTCTGAAATATAGAAGAAACAAATGTCTGCATTCTAGAATCGGAATGTGGTGGAATTCTAGAATGCACAGCATGGCAGAATTCTAAAGTCCTAAAATGCCTGCTATTCGGAAGTTAAGGTGTCTGACATCCAGAATGTTACTATGTCAGCATTCTACCGTTCTGAGAGATTCTGGGTTCTAGAATCAATGGACGGCAGAGTTCTGGAATGTCAGGGTGTCCAAACTCTAGAATCCTTCCGTATCTGAACTCGTGAGTCATCCAATGTCCACATTCCGGATCACAGGGTGTCTGAATTAAAGAAGCACCAAATGTCTGCATTCTAGAATCGGAATGTGGCGGAATTCTAGAATGCACAGCACGGCGGTATTCTAAAGTACTAAAATGCCTGATATTCGGAAGTTAAGGAGTTTGACATCCAGAATGTTACTAGGTCAGCTTTCTAGCGTTCTGAGAGATTCTGGGTTCTGGAATCAATGGACGGCAGAGTTCTTGAATGTCAGGGTGTCCAAACTCTAGAATCCCGTGTCTGAACTCGTGAGTCATTCAATGTCCACATTCCGGATCACAGGGTGTCTGAATTCCAGAAGCACCAAATGTCTGCATTCTAGAATCGGAATGTGGTAGAATTCTAGAATGCACAGCACGGCGGAATTCTAAAGTCCTAAAATGCCTGCTATCCGGAAGTTAAGGTGTCCTACATCCAGAATGCTACCACGTCAGAATTATACCATTCTGAAACATTCTGGGATCTAGAATCAATGGACGGGTGAGTTCCAGAATGTCAGGGTGGCAAAACTCTAGAATCCTGGCTTGTCTGAACTCGAGAGTCATTCAATGTCCACATTCCGGAACTCTCGATGTCTGAATTATAGAAGCACCAAATGTCTGCATTCTAGAATCGGAATGTGGTGGAATTCTAGAATGCACAGCACGGCGGAATTCGAAAGTCCTAAAAGGCCTGTTATCCGGAAGTTAAGGAGTCTGACATCCAGAATGTTACTAGGTCAGCATTCTACCGTTCTGAGAGATTCTGTGTTCTAGAATCAATGGACGGCATAGTTCTGGAATGTCCGGGTGTCCAAACTCTAGAATCCTTCCGTGTCTGGACTCGTGAGTCATTCAATGTCCACATTCCGGATCACAGGGTGTTTGAATTCCAGAAGCACCAAATGTCTGCATTCTAGAAGCGGAATGTGGCGGAATTCTAGAGTGCACAGCATGGCCGTATTCTAAAATCCTAAAATGCCTGCTATACGGAAGTTAAGGTGTCTGACATTAAGAATGCTACCAAGTCAGAATTATACCATTCTGAAAGATTCTGGGATCTAGAATCAATGGACGGCTGAGTTCCAGAATGTCTGGGTGGGAAAACTCTAGAATCCTTGCGTGTCTGAACTCGAGAGTCATTCAATGTCCACATTCCAGAACTCTGGATGTCTGAATTATAGAAGCACCAAATGTGTGCATTCTGGAATCGGAATGTGGCGGAATTTTAGAATGCACAGCACGGTGGAATTCTAAAGTCCTAAAATGCCTATTAGCCGAAAACTAAGGTGTCTGATGACCAGAATGTTACTAGGTCAGCATTCAACCGTTCTGAGAGATTCTGGGTTCTAGAATCAATGGACGGCCGAATTCTGGAATGTCTGGGTGTCCAAACTCTAGAATCCTTGAGTGTTAAAACTCGACAGTCATTCAATTTCCATATTCCGGGTCACAGGGTGACTGAATTCCAGAAACACCAAATGTCTGCATTCTAGAATCGGAATGTGGTGGAATTCTAGAATGCACAGCACGGCGGAATTCGAAGGTCCTAAATTGCCTGCTATCTGGAAGTTAAGGTGTCTGACATCCAGAATGCTACCACATCAGAATTATACCATTATGAAAGATTCTGTGATCTAGAATCAATGGACGGCTGAGTTCCAGAATGTCAGGGTGGCAAAACTCTAGAATTCTTGCCTGTCTGAACTCGAGACTCATTCCATGTCCACATTCCAGAATTCTGGATGTCTGAATTATAGAAGCACTAAATGTCTGCATTCTAGAATCGGAATGTGGCGGAATTCTAGAATGCACAGCACGGCGTAATTCTAAAGTCCTAAAATGCCTGCTATCCGGAAGTTAAGGTGTCTGACATCAAGAATGCTACCAAGTCAGAATTATACCATTCTGAAAGATTCTGGGATCTAGAATCAATGGACGGCTGAGTTCCAGAATGTCAGGGTGGCAAAACTCTAGAATCCTTGCGTGTCTGAACTCGAGAGTCATTCAATGTCCACATTCCAGAACTCTGGATGTCTGAATTATAGAAGCACCAAATGTCTGCATTCTAGAATCGGAATGTGGCGGAATTCTAGAATGCATAGCACGGCGGAATTCTAATGTCCTAAAATGCCTGCTATCCGGAAGTCAAGGTGTCTGACATCAAGAATGCTACCAAGTCAGAATTATATCATTCTGAAAGATTCTGGGATCTAGAATCAATGGACGGCTGAGTTCCAGAATGTCAGGCTGGCAAAACTCTAGAATACTTGCGTGTCTGAACTCGAGAGTCATTCAATGTCCACATTCCAGAACTCTGGATGTCTGAATTAAAGAAGCACCAAATGTCTGCATTCTAGAATCGGAATGTGGCGGAATTCTAGAATGCACAGCACGGCGGATTTCTAAAGTCCTAAAATGCCTACTAGCCGAAAGTTAATGTGTCTGATGACCAGAATGTTACTAGGTCAGCATTCTACCGTTCTGAGAGATTCTGGTTTCTAGAATCAATGGACGGCAGAGTTCTGGAATGTCAGGGTGTCCAAACTCTAGAATCCTTGAGTGTTTGAACTCGAGAGTCATTCAATTTCCATATTCCGGGTCACAGGGTGACTGAATTCCAGAAGCACCAAATGTCTGCATTCTAGAATCGGAATGTGGTAGAATTCTAGAATGCACAGCACGGCAGAATTCTAAAGTCCTAAAATGCCTGCTATCCGGAAGTTAAGGTGTCTGACACCCAGAATGCTACCACATCAGAATTATAACATTCTGAAACATTCTGGAATCTAGAATCAATGGACGGGTGAGTTCCAGAATGTCAGGGTGGCAAAACTCTAGAGTCCTGGCGTGTCTGAACTCGAGAGTCATTCAATGTCCACATTCCAGAACTCTGGATGTCTGAATTATAGAAGCCCCAAATGTCTGCATTCTAGAATCGGAATGTGGTGGAATTCTAGAATGCACAGCACGGCGAAATTCTAAAGTCCTAAAATGCCTGCTATCCGGAAGTTAAGGTGTCTGACATCCAGAATGCTACCACGTCAGAATTATACCATTCTGAAAGATTCTGGGATCTAGAATCAATGGACGGCTGAGTTCCAGAATGTCGGGGTTTCCAAACTCTAGAATCCTTGCGTGTCTGAACTCGGGAGTCATTCAATATCCACATTCCAGGACTCTGGATGTCTGAAATATAGAAGCACCAAATGTCTGCATTCTAGAATCGGAATGTGGCGGAATTCTAGAATGCACAGCACGGCGGAATTCTAAATTCCTAAAATTCCTGCTATCCGGAAGTTAAGGTGTCTGACATCAAGAATGCTACCAAGTCAGAATTATAACATTCTGAAAGATTCTGGGATCTAGAATCAGTGGACGGCTGAGTTCCAAAATGTCAGGGTGGCAAAACTCTAGAATCCTTGCGTGTCTGAACTCGAGAGTCATTCAATGTCCACATTCCAGAACTCTGGATGTCTGAAATATAGAAGCACCAAATGTCTGCATTCTAGAATCGGAATGTGGAGGAATTCTAGAATGCACAGCACGGCAGAATTCTAAAGTCCTAAAATGCCTGCTATTCGGAAGTTAAGGTGTCTGACATCCAGAATGTTACTAGGTCAGCATTCTACCGTTCTGAGAGATTCTGGGTTCTAGAATCAATGCACGGCAGAGTTCTGGAATGACAGGGTGTCCAAACTCTAGAATCCTTCTGTGTCTGAACTCGTGAGTTATTCAATGTCCACATTCCGGATCACAGGGTGTCTGAATTCCAGAAGCACCAAATGTCTGCATTCTAGAATCGGAATGTGGCGGAATTCTAGAATGCACAGCAGGGCAGAATTCTGAAGTCCTAAAATGCCTGATATTCGGAAGTTAAGGAGTCTGACATCCAGAATGTTACTAGGTCAGCATTCTACCTTTCTGAGAGATTCTGGGTTCTAGAATCAATGGACGGCAGAGTTCTGGAATGTCAGGGTGTCCAAACTCTAGAATCCTTCCGTGTCTGAACTCGTGAGTCATTCAAAATCCACATTCCGGATCACAGGGTGTCTGAATTCCAGAAGCACCAAATGTCTGCATTCTAGAAACGGAATGTGGCGGAATTCTAGAATGCACAGCACGGCGGAATTCGAAAGTCCTAAAATGCCTGCTATCAGGAAGTTAAGGTGTCTGACATCCAGAATGCTACCACGTCAGAATTATACCATTCTGAAAGATTCTGGGATCTAGAATCAATGGACGGCTGAGTTCCAGAATGTCAGGGTGGCAAAACTCAAGAATACTTGCGTGTCTGAACTCGAGAGTCATTCAATGTCCACATTCCAGAACTCTGGATGTCTGAATTATAGAAGCACCAAATGTCTGCATTCTAGAATCGGAATGTGGCGGAATTCTAGAATGCACAGCACGGCGGAATTCGAAAGTCCTAAAATGCCTGCTATCCGGAAGTTAAGGTGTCTGACATCCAGAATGCTACGACGTCAGAATTATACCATTCTGAAAGATTCTGGGATCTAGAATCAATGGACGGCTGAGTTCCAGAATGTCAGGTTTTCCAAACTCTAGAATCCTTGCGTGTCTGAACTCGATAGTCATTCAATATCCACATTCCAGGACTCTGGATGTCTGAAATATAGAAGCACCAAATGTCTGCATTCTAGAATCGGAATGTGGCGGAATTCTAGAAAGCACAGCACGGCAGAATTCTAAAGTCCTAAAATGCCTGCTATTCGGAAGTTAAGGTGTCTGACATCCAGAAAGTTACTAGGTCAGCATTCTACCGTTCTGAGAGATTCTCGGTTCTAGAATCAATGGACGGCAGATTACTGGAATGTCAGGGTGTCCAAACTCTAGAATCCTTCCGTGTCTGAATATGTGAGTCATTCAATGTCCACATTCCGGATTACAGGGTGTTTGAATTCCAGAAGCACCAAATGTCTGCATTCTAGAATCGGAATGTGGCGGAATTCTAGAATGCACAGCACGGCGGAATTCTAAAGTCCTAAAATGCCTGCTATCCGGAAGTTAAGGTGTCTGACATCCAGAATGCTACCACGTCAGAATTATACCATTCTGAAAGATTCTGGGATCTAGAATCAATGGACGGCTGAGTTCCAGAATGTCAGGGTGGCAAAACTGTAGAATCCTTGCGTGTCTGAACTCGTGAGTCATTCAATGTCCACATTCCGGATCACAGGGTGTCTGAATGCCAGAAGCACCAAATGTCTGCATTCTAGAATCGGAATGTGGTGGAATTCTAGAATGCACAGCACGGCAGAATTCGAAAGACCTAAAATGCCTGCTATCCGGAAGTTAAGGTGTCTGACATCCAGAATGCTACCACGTCAGAATTATACCATTCTGAAAGATTCTGGGATCTAGAATCAATGGACGGCTGAGTTCCAGAATGTCAGGGTGGCAAAACTCTAGAATCCTGGCGTGTCTGAACTCGAGAGTCATTCAATGTCCACATTCCAGAACACTGGATGTCTGAAATATAGAAGCACCAAATGTCTGCATTCTAGAATCAGAATGTGGCGGAATACTAGAATGCACAGCACGGCGGAATTTTAAAGTCCTAAAATGCCTGCTATCCAGAAGTCAATGTGTCTGACATCCAGAATGTTACTAGGTCAGCATTCTACCGTTCTGAGAGATTCTGGGTTTTAGAATCAATGGATGGCAGAGTTCTGGAATGTCAGGGTGTTCAAACTCAAGAATACTTGCGTGTCTGAACTCGAGAGTCATTCAATGTCCACATTCCGGATCACAGGGTGTCTGAAATCCAGAAGCACCAAATGTCTGCATTCTAGAATCGGAATGTGGCGGAATTCTAGAATGCACAGCACGGCGGAATTCTAAAGTCCTAAAATGCCTGCTATCCGGAAATTAAAGTGTCTGACATCCAGAATGCTACCACGTCAGAATTATAACATTCTGAAAGATTCTGGGATCTAGAATCAATGGACGGGTGAGTTCCAGAATGTCAGGTTTTCCTAACTCTAGAATCCTTGCGTGTCTGAACTCGAGAGTCATTCAATATCCACATTCCAGGACTCTGGATGTCTGAAATATAGAAGCAACAAATGTCTGCATTCTAGAATCGGAATGTGGTGGAATTCTAGAATGCACAGCACGGCAGAATTCTAAAGTCCTAAAATGCCTGCTATTCGGAAGTTAAGGTGTCTGACATCCAGAATGTTACTAGGTCAGCATTCTACCGGTCTGAGAGATTCTGGGTTCTAGAATCAATGGACGGCAGAGTTCTGGAATGCCAGGGTGTCCAAACTCTAGAATCCTTCCTTGTCTGAACTCGTGAGTCATTCAATGTCCACATTCCAGATCAAAGGGTGTCTGAATTCCAGAAACACCAAATGTCTGCATTCTAGAATCGGAATGTGGTAGAATTCTAGAATGCACAGCACGGCGGAATTCGAAAGTCCTAAAATGCCTGCTATCCAGAAATAAGGTGTCTGACATTCAGAATGCTACCACGTCAGAATTATACCATTCTGAAAGATTCTGGGATCTAGAATAAATGGACGGCTGGGTTCCAGAATGTCAGGGTGGCAAAACTCTAGAATCCTTGCGTGTCTGAACTCGAGAGTCATTCAATGTCCACATTCCAGAACTCCAGATGTCTGAATTATAGAAGCACCAAATGTCTGCATTCTAGAATCGGAATGTGGCGGAATTCTAGAATGCAAAGCACGGCGGAATTCTAAAGTCCTAAAATGCCTGCTATCCGGAAGTTAAGGTGTCTCACATCCAGAATGTTACTAGGTCAGCATTCTACCGTTCTGAGAGATTCTGGGTTCTAGAATCAATGGACGGCAGAGATCTGGCATGTCAGGGTGTCCAAACTCTAGAATCCTTGTGTGTCTGAACTCGAGAGTCATTCAATGTCCACATTCCGGATCACAGGGTGTCTGAATTCCAGAAACACCAAATGTCTGCATTCTAGAATCGGAATGTGGTACAATTCTAGAATGCACAGCACGGCGGAATTCTAAAGTCCTAAAATGCCTGCTATCCGGAAGTTAAGGTGTCTGACACCCAGAATGCTACCACAGCAGAATTATACCATTCTGAAACATTCTGGGATCTAGAATCAATGCACGGGTGAGTTCCAGAATGTCAGGGTGGCAAAACTCTAGAATCCTGGCATGTCTGAACTCGAGAGTCATTCAATGTCCACATTCCAGAACTCGGGATGTCTGAATTGTAGAAGCACCAAATGTCTGCATTCTAGAATCGGAATGTGGCGGAATTCTAGAATGCACAGCACGGCGGAATTCTAAAGTCCTAAAATGCCTGCTATCCGGAAGTTAAGGTGTCTGACATCAAGAATGCTACCAAGTTAGAATTATAACATTCTGAAAGATTCCGGGATCTAGAATCAATGGACAGCTGAGTTCCAGAATGTCAGGGTGGCAAAACTCTAGAATCCTTGCGTGTCTGAACTCGAGAGTCATTCAATGTCCACATTCCAGAACTCTGAATGTCTGAAATATAGAAGCACCAAATGTCTGCATTCTAGAATCAGAATGTGGCGGAATTCTAGAATGCACAGCACGGCGGAATTTTAAAGTCCTAAAATGCCTGCTATTCGGAAGTCAAGGTGTCTGACATCCAGAATGTTACTAGGTCAGAATTCTACAGTTCTGAGAGATTCTGGGTTCTAGAATCAATGGATGGCAGAGTTCTGGAATGTCAGGGTGTTCAAACTCAAGAATACTTGCGTGTCTGAACTCGAGAGTCATTCAATGTCCACATTTCGCATCACAGGGTGTCTGAATTCCAGAAGCACCAAATGTCTGCATTCTAGAATCGGAATGTGGCGGAATTCTACAATGCACAGCACGGCAGAATTCTAAAGTCCTAAAATGCCTGCTATTCGGAAGTTAAGGTGTCTGACATCCAGAATGTTACTAGGTCAGCATTCTAACATTCTGAGAGATTCTGGGTTCTAGAATCAATGGACGGCAGAGTTCTGGAATGTCAGGGTGTCCAAACTCTAGAATCCTTGCGTGTCTGAACTCGTGAGTCATTCAATGTCCCCATTCCGGATCACAGGGTGTCTGAATTCCAGAAGCACCAAATGTCTGCATTCTAGAATCGGAATGTGGTAGAATTCTAGAATGCACAGCACGGCGGAATTCGAAAGTCCTAAAATGCCTGCTATCCAGAATTAAGGTGTCTGACATTCAGAATGCTACCACGTCACAATTATACCATTCTGAAAGATTCTGGGATCTAGAATAAATGGACGGCTGGGTTCCAGAATGTCAGGGTGTCCAAACTCTAGAATCCTTGCGTGTCTGAACTCGTGAGTCATTCAATGTCCACATTCCGGATCACAGGGTGTCTGAATTCCAGAAGCACCAAATGTCTGCATTCTAGAATCGGAATGTGGTAGAATACTAGAATGCAGAGTACGGCGGAATTCTAAAGTCCTAAAATTCCTGCTATCCGGAAGTTAAGGTGTCTGACACCCAGAATGCTACCACATCAGAATTATACATTTCTGAAACATTCTGGGATCTTGAATCAATGGACGGGTGAGTTCCAGAATGTCAGGGTGGCAAAACTCTAGAGTCCTGGCGTTTCTGAAGTCGAGAGTCATTCAATGTCCACATTCCAGAACTCTGGATGTCTGAATTATAGAAGCACCAAATGTCTGCATTCTAGAATCGGAATGTGGCGGAATTCTAGAATGCACAGCACGGCGGAATTCGAAAGTCCTAAAATGCCTGCTATCCGGAAGTTAAGGTGTCTGACATCCAGAATGCTACCACGTCAGAATTATACCATTCTGAAAGATTCTGGGATCTAGAATCAATGGACGGCTGAGTTCCAGAATGTCAGGGTTTCCAAACTCTAGAATCCTTGCGTGTCTGAACTCGAGAGTCATTCAATATCCACATTCCAGGACTCTGGATGTCTGAAATATAGAAGAAACAAATGTCTGCATTCTAGAATCGGAATGTGGTGGAATTCTAGAATGCACAGCATGGCAGAATTCTAAAGTCCTAAAATGCCTGCTATTCGGAAGTTAAGGTGTCTGACATCCAGAATGTTACTTGGTCAGCATTCTACCGTTCTGAGAGATTCTGGGATCTAGAATCAATGGACGGCAGAGTTCTGGAATGTCAGGGTGTCCAAACTCTAGAATGCTTCCGTATCTGAACTCGTGAGTCATCCAATGTCCACATTCCGGATCACAGGGTGTCTGAATTAAAGAAGCACCAAATGTCTGCATTCTAGAATCGGAATGTGGCGGAATTCTAGAATGCACAGCACGGCGGAATTCTAAAGTACTAAAATGCCTGATATTCGGAAGTTAAGGAGTTTGACATCCAGAATGTTACTAGGTCAGCTTTCTACCGTTCTGAGAGATTCTGGGTTCTGGAATCAATGGACGGCAGAGTTCTTGAATGTCAGGGTGTCCAAACTCTAGAATCCTTCCGTGTCTGAACTCGTGAGTCATTCAATGTCCACATTCCGGATCACAGGGTGTCTGAATTCCAGAAGCACCAAATGTCTGCATTCTAGAATCGGAATGTGGTAGAATTCTAGAATGCACAGCACGGCGGAATTCTAAAGTCCTAAAATGCCTGCTATCCGGAAGTTAAGGTGTCCTACATCCAGAATGCTACCACGTCAGAATTATACCATTCTGAAACATTCTGGGATCTAGAATCAATGGACGGGTGAGTTCCAGAATGTCAGGGTGGCAAAAATCTAGAATCCTGGCTTGTCTGAACTCGAGAGCCATTCAATGTCCACATTCCGGAACTCTCGATGTCTGAATTATAGAAGCACCAAATGTCTGCATTCTAGAATCGGAATGTGGCGGAATTCTAGAATGCACAGCACGGCGGAATTCGAAAGTCCTAAAAGGCCTGTTATCCGGATGTTAAGGAGTCTGACATCCAGAATGTTACTAGGTCAGCATTCTAGCGTTCTGAGAGATTCTGTGTTCTAGAATCAATGGACGGCAGAGTTCTGGAATGTCAGGGTGTCCAAACTCTAGAATCCTTGCGTGTCTGAACTCGTGAGTCATTCAATGTCCACATTCCGGATCACAGGGTGTCTGAATTCCAGAAGCACCAAATGTCTGCATTCTAAAATCGGAATGTGGTAGAATACTAGAATGCACAGTACGGCGGAATTCTAAAGTCCTAAAATGCCTGCTATCCGGAAGTTAAGGTGTCTGACACCCAGAATGCTACCACATCAGAATTATACATTTCTGAAACATTCTGGGATCTTGAATCAATGGACGGGTGAGTTCCAGAATGTCAGGGTGGCAAAACTCTAGAGTCCTGGCGTGTCTGAAGTCGAGAGTCATTCAATGTCCACATTCCAGAACTCTGGATGTCTGAATTATAGAAGCACCAAATGTCTGCATTCTAGAATCGGAATGTGGCGGAATTCTAGAATGCACAGCACGGCGGAATTCGAAAGTCCTAAAATGCCTGCTATCCGGAAGTTAAGGTGTCTGACATCCAGAATGCTACCACGTCAGAATTATACCATTCTGAAAGATTCTGGGATCTAGAATCAATGGACGGCTGAGTTCCAGAATGTCAGGGTTTCCAAACTCTAGAATCCTTGCGTGTCTGAACACGAGAGTCATTCAATATCCACATTCCAGGACTCTGGATGTCTGAAATATAGAAGAAACAAATGTCTGCATTCTAGAATCGGAATGTGGTGGAATTCTAGAATGCACAGCATGGCAGAATTCTAAAGTCCTAAAATGCCTGCTATTCGGAAGTTAAGGTGTCTGACATCCAGAATGTTACTATGTCAGCATTCTACCGTTCTGAGAGATTCTGGGTTCTAGAATCAATGGACGGCAGAGTTCTGGAATGTCAGGGTGTCCAAACTCTAGAATCCTTCCGTATCTGAACTCGTGAGTCATCCAATGTCCACATTCCGGATCACAGGGTGTCTGAATTAAAGAAGCACCAAATGTCTGCATTCTAGAATCGGAATGTGGCGGAATTCTAGAATGCACAGCACGGCGGAATTCTAAAGTACTAAAATGCCTGATATTCGGAAGTTAAGGAGTTTGACATCCAGAATGTTACTAGGTCAGCTTTCTAGCGTTCTGAGAGATTCTGGGTTCTGGAATCAATGGACGGCAGAGTTCTTGAATGTCAGGGTGTCCAAACTCTAGAATCCTTCCGTGTCTGAACTCGTGAGTCATTCAATGTCCACATTCCGGATCACAGGGTGTCTGAATTCCAGAAGCACCAAATGTCTGCATTCTAGAATCGGAATGTGGTAGAATTCTAGAATGCACAGCACGGCGGAATTCTAAAGTCCTAAAATGCCTGCTATCCGGAAGTTAAGGTGTCCTACATCCAGAATGCTACCACGTCAGAATTATACCATTCTGAAACATTCTGGGATCTAGAATCAATGGACGGGTGAGTTCCAGAATGTCAGGGTGGCAAAACTCTAGAATCCTGGCTTGTCTGAACTCGAGAGTCATTCAATGTCCACATTCCGGAACTCTCGATGTCTGAATTATAGAAGCACCAAATGTCTGCATTCTAGAATCGGAATGTGGCGGAATTCTAGAATGCACAGCACGGCGGAATTCGAAAGTCCTAAAAGGCCTGTTATCCGGAAGTTAAGGTGTCTGACATCCAGAATGTTACTAGGTCAGCATTCTACCGTTCTGAGAGATTCTGTGTTCTAGAATCAATGGACGGCATAGTTCTGGAATGTCCGGGTGTCCAAACTCTAGAATCCTTCCGTGTCTGGACTCGTGAGTCATTCAATGTCCACATTCCGGATCACAGGGTGTTTGAATTCCAGAAGCACCAAATGTCTGCATTCTAGAAGCGGAATGTGGCGGAATTCTACAGTGCACAGCATGGCCGAATTCTAAAATCCTAAAATGCCTGCTATACGGAAGTTAAGGTGTCTGACATTAAGAATGCTACCAAGTCAGAATTATACCATTCTGAAAGATTCTGGGATCTAGAATCAATGGACGGCTGAGTTCCAGAATGTCTGGGTGGGAAAACTCTAGAATCCTTGCGTGTCTGAACTCGAGAGTCATTCAATGTCCACATTCCAGAACTCTGGATGTCTGAATTATAGAAGCACCAAATGTGTGCATTCTAGAATCGGAATGTGGCGGAATTTTAGAATCCACAGCTCGGTGGAAATCTAAGGTCCTAAAATGCCTATTAGCCGAAAACTAAGGTGTCTGATGACCAGAATGTTACTAGGTCAGCATTCAACCATTTTGAGAGATTCTGGGTTCTAGAATCAATGGACGGCCGAGTTCTGGAATGTATGGGTGTCCAAACTCTAGAATCCTTGAGTGTTAGAACTCGACAGTCATTCAATTTCCATATTCCGGGTCACAGGGTGACTGAATTCCAGAAGCACCAAATGTCTGCATTCTAGAATCGGAATGTGGCGGAATTCTAGAATGCACAGCACGGCGGAATTCGAAGGTCCTAAATTGCCTGCTATCTGGAAGTTAAGGTGTCTGACATCCAGAATGCTACCACATCAGAATTATACCATTCTGAAAGATTCTGTGATCTAGAATCAATGGACGGCTGAGTTCCAGAATGTCAGGGTGGCAAAACTCTAGAGTCCTGGCGTGTCTGAACTCGAGAGTCATTCAATGTCCACATTCCAGAACTCTGGATGTCTGAATTATTGAAGCACCAAATGTCTGCATTCTAGAATCGGAATGTGGCGGAATTCTAGAATGCACAGCACGGCGAAATTCTAAAGTCCTAAAATGCCTGCTATCCGGAAGTTAAGGTGTCTGACATCCAGAATGCTACCACGTCAGAATTATACCATTCTGAAAGATTCTGGGATCTAGAATCAATGGACGGCTGAGTTCCAGAATGTCGGGGTTTCCAAACTCTAGAATCCTTGCGTGTCTGAACTCGGGAGTCATTCAATATCCACATTCCAGGACTCTGGATGTCTGAAATATAGAAGCACCAAATGTCTGCATTCTAGAATCGGAATGTGGCGGAATTCTAGAATGCACAGCACGGCGGAATTCTAAATTCCTAAAATTCCTGCTATCCGGAAGTTAAGGTGTCTGACATCAAGAATGCTACCAAGTCAGAATTATAACATTCTGAAAGATTCTGGGATCTAGAATCAGTGGACGGCTGAGTTCCAAAATGTCAGGGTGGCAAAACTCTAGAATCCTTGCGTGTCTGAACTCGAGAGTCATTCAATGTCCACATTCCAGAACTCTGGATGTCTGAAATATAGAAGCACCAAATGTCTGCATTCTAGAATCGGAATGTGGCGGAATTCTAGAATGCACAGCACGGCAGAATTCTAAAGTCCTAAAATGCCTGCTATTCGGAAGTTAAGGTGTCTGACATCCAGAATGTTACTAGGTCAGCATTCTACCGTTCTGAGAGATTCTGGGTTCTAGAATCAATGCACGGCAGAGTTCTGGAATGTCAGGGTGTCCAAACTCTAGAATCCTTCTGTGTCTGAACTCGTGAGTTATTCAATGTCCACATTCCGGATCACAGGGTGTCTGAATTCCAGAAGCACCAAATGTCTGCATTCTAGAATCGGAATGTGGCGGAATTCTAGAATGCACAGCAGGGCAGAATTCTGAAGTCCTAAAATGCCTGATATTCGGAAGTTAAGGAGTCTGACATCCAGAATGTTACTAGGTCAGCATTCTACCTTTCTGAGAGATTCTGGGTTCTAGAATCAATGGACGGCAGAGTTCTGGAATGTCAGGGTGTCCAAACTCTAGAATCCTTCCGTGTCTGAACTCGTGAGTCATTCAAAATCCACATTCCGGATCACATGGTGTCTGAATTCCAGAAGCACCAAATGTCTGCATTCTAGAAACGGAATGTGGCGGAATTCTAAAATGCACAGCACGGCGGAATTCGAAAGTCCTAAAATGCCTGCTATCAGGAAGTTAAGGTGTCTGACATCCAGAATGCTACCACGTCAGAATTATACCATTCTGAAAGATTCTGGGATCTAGAATCAATGGACGGCTGAGTTCCAGAATGTCAGGGTGGCAAAACTCAAGAATACTTGCGTGTCTGAACTCGAGAGTCATTCAATGTCCACATTCCAGAACTCTGGATGTCTGAATTATAGAAGCACCAAATGTCTGCATTCTAGAATCGGAATGTGGCGGAATTCTAGAATGCACAGCACGGCGGAATTCGAAAGTCCTAAAATGCCTGCTATCCGGAAGTTAAGGTGTCTGACATCCAGAATGCTACGACGTCAGAATTATACCATTCTGAAAGATTCTGGGATCTAGAATCAATGGACGGCTGAGTTCCAGAATGTCAGGTTTTCCAAACTCTAGAATCCTTGCGTGTCTGAACTCGATAGTCATTCAATATCCACATTCCAGGACTCTGGATGTCTGAAATATAGAAGCACCAAATGTCTGCATTCTAGAATCGGAATGTGGCGGAATTCTAGAAAGCACAGCACGGCAGAATTCTAAAGTCCTAAAATGCCTGCTATTCGGAAGTTAAGGTATCTGACATCCAGAATGTTACTAGGTCAGCATTCTACCGTTCTGAGAGATTCTCGGTTCTAGAATCAATGGACGGCAGATTACTGGAATGTCAGGGTGTCCAAACTCTAGAATCCTTCCGTGTCTGAATATGTGAGTCATTCAATGTCCACATTCCAGATTACAGGGTGTTTGAATTCCAGAAGCACCAAATGTCTGCATTCTAGAATCGGAATGTGGCGGAATTCTAGAATGCACAGCACGGCGGAATTCTAAAGTCCTAAAATGCCTGCTATCCGGAAGTTAAGGTGTCTGACATCCAGAATGCTACCACGTCAGAATTATACCATTCTGAAAGATTCTGGGATCTAGAATCAATGGACGGCTGAGTTCCAGAATGTCAGGGTGGCAAAACTGTAGAATCCTTGCGTGTCTGAACTCGTGAGTCATTCAATGTCCACATTCCGGATCACAGGGTGTCTGAATGCCAGAAGCACCAAATGTCTGCATTCTAGAATCGGAATGTGGTGGAATTCTAGAATGCACAGCACGGCAGAATTCGAAAGACCTAAAATGCCTGCTATCCGGAAGTTAAGGTGTCTGACATCCAGAATGCTACCACGTCAGAATTATACCATTCTGAAAGATTCTGGGATCTAGAATCAATGGACGGCTGAGTTCCAGAATGTCAGGGTGGCAAAACTCTAGAATCCTGGCGTGTCTGAACTCGAGAGTCATTCAATGTCCACATTCCAGAACACTGGATGTCTGAAATATAGAAGCACCAAATGTCTGCATTCTAGAATCCGAATGTGGCGGAATTCTAGAATGCACAGCACGGCGGAATTTTAAAGTCCTAAAATGCCTGCTATCCAGAAGTCAATGTGTCTGACATCCAGAATGTTACTAGGTCAGCATTCTACCGTTCTGAGAGATTCTGGGTTTTAGAATCAATGGATGGCAGAGTTCTGGAATGTCAGGGTGTTCAAACTCAAGAATACTTTCGTGTCTGAACTAGAGAGTCATTCAATGTCCACATTCCGGATCACAGGGTGTCTGAATTCCAGAAGCACCAAATGTCTGCATTCTAGAATCGGAATGTGGCGGAATTCTAGAATGCACAGCACGGCGGAATTCTAAAGTCCTAAAATGCCTGCTATCCGGAAATTAAAGTGTCTGACATCCAGAATGCTACCACGTCAGAATTATAACATTCTGAAAGATTCTGGGATCTAGAATCAATGGACGGGTGAGTTCCAGAATGTCAGGTTTTCCTAACTCTAGAATCCTTGCGTGTCTGAACTCGAGAGTCATTCAATATCCACATTCCAGGACTCTGGATGTCTGAAATATAGAAGCAACAAATGTCTGCATTCTAGAATCGGAATGTGGTGGAATTCTAGAATGCACAGCACGGCAGAATTCTAAAGTCCTAAAATGCCTGCTATTCGGAAGTTAAGGTGTCTGACATCCAGAATGTTACTAGGTCAGCATTCTACCGTTCTGAGAGATTCTGGGTTCTAGAATCAATGGACGGCAGAGTTCTGGAATGCCAGGGTGTCCAAACTCTAGAATCCTTCCTTGTCTGAACTCGTGAGTCATTCAATGTCCACATTCCAGATCACAGGGTGTCTGAATTCCAGAAGCACCAAATGTCTGCATTCTAGAATCAGAAAGTGGCGGAATTCTAGAATGCACAGCACGGCAGAATTCTAAAGTCCTAAAATGCCTGATATTCGGAAGTTAAGGAGTCTGACATCCAGAATGTTACTAGGTCAGCATTCTACCGTTCTGAGAGATTCTGGGTCCTAGAATCAATGGACGGCAGAGTTCTGGAATGTCAGGGTGTCCAAACTCTAGAATCCCTCCGTTTCTGAACACGTGAGTCATTCAATGTCCACATTCCAGATCAAAGGGTGTCTGAATTCCAGAAGCACCAAATGTCTGCATTCTAGAATCGGAATGTGGTAGAATTCTAGAATGCACAGCACGGCGGAATTCGAAAGTCCTAAAATGCCTGCTATCCAGAAATAAGGTGTCTGACATTCAGAATGCTACCACGTCAGAATTATACCATTCTGAAAGATTCTGGGATCTAGAATAAATGGACGGCTGGGTTCCAGAATGTCAGGGTGGCAAAACTCTAGAATCCTTGCGTGTCTGAACTCGAGAGTCATTCAATGTCCACATTCCAGAACTCCGGATGTCTGAATTATAGAAGCACCAAATGTCTGCATTCTAGAATCGGAATGTGGCGGAATTCTAGAATGCAAAGCACGGCGGAATTCTAAAGTCCTAAAATGCATGCTATCCGGAAGTTAAGGTGTCTCACATCCAGAATGTTACTAGGTCAGCATTCTACCGTTCTGAGAGATTCTGGGTTCTAGAATCAATGGACGGCAGAGATCTGGCATGTCAGGGTGTCCAAACTCTAGAATCCTTGTGTGTCTGAACTCGAGAGTCATTCAATGTCCACATTCCGGATCACAGGGTGTCTGAATTCCAGAAACACCAAATGTCTGCATTCTAGAATCGGAATGTGGTACAATTCTAGAATGCACATCACGGCGGAATTCTAAAGTCCTAAAATGCCTGCTATCCGGAAGTTAAGGTGTCTGACACCCAGAATGCTACCACAGCAGAATTATACCATTCTGAAACATTCTGGGATCTAGAATCAATGCACGGGTGAGTTCCAGAATGTCAGGGTGGCAAAACTCTAGAATCCTGGCATGTCTGAACTCGAGAGTCATTCAATGTCCACATTCCAGAACTCGGGATGTCTGAATTGTAGAAGCACCAAATGTCTGCATTCTAGAATCGGAATGTGGCGGAATTCTAGAATGCACAGCACGGCGGAATTCTAAAGTCTTAAATGCCTGCTATCCGGAAGTTAAGGTGTCTGACATCAAGAATGCTACCAAGTTAGAATTATAACATTCTGAAAGATTCCGGGATCTAGAATCAATGGACAGCTGAGTTCCAGAATGTCAGGGTGGCAAAACTCTAGAATCCTTGCGTGTCTGAACTCGAGAGTCATTCAATGTCCACATTCCAGAACTCTGAATGTCTGAAATATAGAAGCACCAAATGTCTGCATTCTAGAATCAGAATGTGGCGGAATTCTAGAATGCACAGCACGGCGGAATTTTAAAGTCCTAAAATGCCTGCTATCCGGAAGTCAAGGTGTCTGACATCCAGAATGTTACTAGGTCAGAATTCTACAGTTCTGAGAGATTCTGGGTTCTAGAATCAATGGATGGCAGCGTTCTGGAATGTCAGGGTGTTCAAACTCAAGAATACTTGCGTGTCTGAACTCGAGAGTCATTCAATGTCCACATTCCGCATCACAGGGTGTCTGAATTCCAGAAGCACCAAATGTCTGCATTCTAGAATCGGAATGTGGCGGAATTCTACAATGCACAGCACGGCAGAATTCTAAAGTCCTAAAATGCCTGCTATTCGGAAGTTAAGGTGTCTGACATCCAGAATGTTACTAGGTCAGCATTCTACCATTCTGAGAGATTCTGGTTTCTAGAATCAATGGACGGCAGAGTTCTGGAATGTCAGGGTGTCCAAACTCTAGAATCCTTGCGTGTCTGAACTCGTGAGTCATTCAATGTCCCCATTCCGGATCACAGGGTGTCTGAATTCCAGAAGCACCAAATGTCTGCATTCTAGAATCGGAATGTGGTAGAATACTAGAATGCACAGTACGGCGGAATTCTAAAGTCCTAAAATGCCTGCTATCCGGAAGTTAAGGTGTCTGACACCCAGAATGCTACCACATCAGAATTATACCTTTCTGAAACATTCTGGGATCTTGAATCAATGGACGGGTGAGTTCCAGAATGTCAGGGTGGCAAAACTCTAGAGTCCTGGCGTGTCTGAAGTCGAGAGTCATTCAATGTCCACATTCCAGAACTCTGGATGTCTGAATTATAGAAGCACCAAATGTCTGCATTCTAGAATCGGAATGTGGCGGAATTCTAGAATGCACAGCACGGCGGAATTCGAAAGTCCTAAAATGCCTGCTATCCGGAAGTTAAGGTGTCTGACATCCAGAATGCTACCACGTCAGAATTATACCATTCTGAAAGATTCTGGGATCTAGAATCAATGGACGGCTGAGTTCCAGAATGTCAGGGTTTCCAAACTCTAGAATCCTTGCGTGTCTGAACTCGAGAGTCATTCAATATCCACATTCCAGGACTCTGGATGTCTGAAATATAGAAGAAACAAATGTCTGCATTCTAGAATCGGAATGTGGCGGAATTCTAGAATGCACAGCACGGCAGAATTCTAAAGTCCTAAAATGCCTGCTATTCGGAAGTTAAGGTGTCTGACATCCAGAATGTTACTAGGTCAGCATTCTACCGTTCTGAGAGATTCTGGGTTCTAGAATCAATGGACGGCAGAGTTCTGGAATGTCAGGGTGTCCAAACTCTAGAATCCTTCCGTATCTGAACTCGTGAGTCATTCAATGTCCACATTCCGGATCACAGGGTGTCTGAATTAAAGAAGCACCAAATGTCTGCATTCTAGAATCGGAATGTGGCGGAATTCTAGAATGCACAGCACGGCGGAATTCGAAAGTCCTAAAATGCCTGCTATCCGGAAGTTAAGGTGTCTGACATCCAGAATGCTACCACGTCAGAATTATACCATTCTGAAAGATTCTGGGATCTAGAATCAATGGACGGCTGAGTTCCAGAATGTCAGGGTTTCCAAACTCTAGAATCCTTGCATGTCTGAACTCGAGAGTCATTCAATATCCATATTCCAGGACTTTGGATGTCTGAGATATAGAAGCAACAAATGTCTGCATTCTAGAATCGGAATGTGGTGGAATTCTAGAATTCACAGCACGGCAGAATTCTAAAGTCCTAAAATGCCTGCTATTCGGAAGTTAAGGTATCTCACATCCAGAATGTTACTAGGTCAGCATTCTACCTTTCTGAGAGATTCTGGGTTCTAGAATCAATGGACGGCAGAGTTCTGGAATGTCAGGGTGTCCAAACTCTAGAATACTTCCGTGTCTGAACTCGAGAGTCATTCAATGTCCACATTCCAGAACTCAGGATGTCTGAAATATAGAAGCACCAAATGTCTGCATTCTAGAATCGGAATGTGGCGGAATTCTAGAATGCACAGCACGGCAGAATTCTAAAGTCCTAAAATGCCTGCTATTCGAAAGTTAAGGTGTCTGACATCCAGAATGTTACTAGGTCAGCATTCTACCGTTCTGAGAGATTCTGGGTTCTAGAATCAATGGACGGCAGAGTTCTGGAATGTCAGGGTGTCCAAACTCTAGAATCCTTCTGTGTCTGAACTCGTGAGTTATTCAATGTCCACATTCCGGATCACAGGGTGTCTGAATTCCAGAAGCACCAAATGTCTGCATTCTAGAATCGGAATGTGGCGGAATTCTAGAATGCACAGCAGGGCAGAATTCTGAAGTCCTAAAATGCCTGATATTCGGAAGTTAAGGAGTCTGACATCCAGAATGTTACTAGGTCAGCATTCTACCTTTCTGAGAGATTCTGGGTTCTAGAATCAATGGACGGCAGAGTTCTGGAATGTCAGGGTGTCCAAACTCTAGAATCCTTCCGTGTCTGAACTCGTGAGTCATTCAAAATCCACATTCCGCATCACAGGGTGTCTGAATTCCAGAAGCACCAAATGTCTGCATTCTAGAAACGGAATGTGGCGGAATTCTAGAATGCACAGCACGGCGGAATTCGAAAGTCCTAAAATGCCTGCTATCAGGAAGTTAAGGTGTCTGACATCCAGAATGCTACCACGTCAGAATTATATTGTTCTGAAAGATTCTGGGATCTAGAATCAATGGACGGCTGAGTTCCAGAATGTCAGTGTGGCAAAACTCAAGAATACTTGCGTATCTGAACTCGAGAGTCATTCAATGTCCACATTCCAGAACTCTGGATGTCTGAATTATAGAAGCACCAAATGTCTGCATTCTAGAATCGGAATGTGGCGGAATTCTAGAATGCACAGCACGGCGGAATTCGAAAGTCCTAAAATGCCTGCTATCCGGAAGTTAAGGTGTCTGACATCCAGAATGCTACGACGTCAGAATTATACCATTCTGAAAGATTCTGGGATCTAGAATCAATGGACGGCTGAGTTCCAGAATGTCAGGTTTTCCAAACTCTAGAATCCTTGCGTGTCTGAACTCGATAGTCATTCAATATCCACATTCCAGGACTCTGGATGTCTGAAATATAGAAGCACCAAATGTCTGCATTCTAGAATCGGAATGTGGCGGAATTCTAGAAAGCACAGCACGGCAGAATTCTAAAGTCCTAAAATGCCTGCTATTCGGAAGTTAAGGTGTCTGACATCCAGAAAGTTACTAGGTCAGCATTCTACCGTTCTGAGAGATTCTCGGTTCTAGAATCAATGGACGGCAGATTACTGGAATGTCAGGGTGTCCAAACTCTAGAATCCTTCCGTGTCTGAACTCGTGAGTCATTCAATGTCCACATTCCGGATCACAGGGTGTCTGAATTCCAGAAGCACCAAATGTCTGCATTCTAGAATCGGAATGTGGCGGAATTCTAGGATGCACAGCACGGCGGAATTCTAAAGGCCTAAAATGCCTGATATTCGGAAGTTAAGGAGTCTGACATCCAGAATGTTACTAGGTCAGCATTCTACCTTTCTGAGAGATTCTGGGTTATGTAATCTATGGACGGCAGAGTTCTGGAATGTCAGGGTGTCCAAACTCTAGAATCCTTCCGTTTCTGAACTCGTGAGTCATTCAATGTCCACATTCCAGATCACAGGGTGTCTGAATTCCAGAAGCACCAAATGTCTGCATTCTAGAATCGGAATGTGGTAGAATTCTAGAATGCACAGCACGGCGGAATTCTAAAGTCCTAAAATGCCTGCTATCCGGAAGTTAAGGTGTCTGACACCCAGAATTCTACCACATCAGAATTATACCATTCTGAAACATTCTGGGATCTAGAATCAATGGACGGGTGAGTTCCAGAATGTCAGGGTGGCAAAACTCTAGAATCCTGGCGTGTCTGAACTCGAGAGTCATTCAATGTCCACATTCCAGAACTCTGGATGTCTGAATTATGGAAGCACCAAATGTCTGCATTCTAGAATCGGAATGTGGCGGAATTCTAGAATGCACAGCACGGCGGAATTCCAAAGTCCTAAAATGCCTGCTATCCGGAAGTTAATGTGTCTGACATCCAGAATGATACCACGTCAGAATTATACCATTCTGAAAGATTCTGGGATCTAGAATCAATGGAGGGCTGAGTTCCAGAATGTCAGGGTGTCCAAACTCTAGAATCCTTGTGTGTCTGAACTCGAGAGTCATTCAATATCCACATTCCAGGACTCTGGATGTCTGAAATATAGAAGCACCAAATGTCTGCATTCTAGAATCGGAATGTGGTGGAATTCTAGAATGCAAAGCACGGCAGAATTCTAAAGTCCTAAAATGCCTGCTATTCGGAAGTTAAGGTGTCTGACATCCAGAATGTTACTAGGTCAGCATTCTACCGTTCTGAGAGATTCTGGGTTCTAGAATCAATGGACGGCAGAGTTCTGGAATGTCAGGGTGTCCAAACTCTAGAATCCTTCCGTGTCTGAACTCGTGAGTCATTCAATGTCCACATTCCGGATCACAGGGTGTCTGAATTCCAGAAGCACCAAATGTCTGCATTCTAGAATCGGAATGTGGCGGAATTCTAGAATGCACAGCATGGCAGAATTCTAAAGTCCTAAAATGCCTGCTATCCGGAAGTTAAGGAGTCTGACATCCAGAATGTTACTAGGTCAGCATTCTACCGTTCTGAGAGATTCTGGGTTCTGGAATCTATGGAGGGCAGAGGTCTGGAATGTCAGGGTGCCAAACTCTAGAATACTTCCGTGTCTGAACTCGTGAGTCATTCAATGCCACATTCCGGATCACAGGGTGTCTGAATTCCAGAAGCACCAAATGTCTGCATTCTAGAATCGGAATGTGGCGGAATTCTAGAATGCACAGCACGGCGGAATTCTAAAGTCCTAAAATGCCTGCTATCCGGAAGTTAAGGTGTCTGACACCCAGAATTCTACCACATCAGAATTATAACGTTCTGAAACATTCTGGGATCAAGAATCAATGGACGGGTGAGTTCCAGAATGTCAGGGTGGCAAAACTCTAGAATCCTGGCGTGTCTGAACTCGAGAGTCATTCAATGTCCACATTCCAGAACTCTGGATGTCTGAATTATGGAAGCACCAAATGTCTGCATTCTAGAATCGGAATGTGGCGGAATTCTAGAATGCACAGCACGCCGGAATTCGAAAGTCCTAAAATGCCTGCTATCAGGAAGTTAAGGTGTCTGACATCCAGAATGCTACCACGTCAGAATTATACCATTCTGAAAGATTCTGGGATCTAGAATCAATGGACGGCTGAGTTCCAGAATGTCAGGGTGGCAAAACTCAAGAATCCTTGCGTGTCTGAACTCGAGAATCATTCAATGTCCACATTCCAGAACTCTGGATGTCTGAATTATAGAAGCACCAAATGTCTGCATTCTAGAATCGGAATGTGGCGGAATTCTAGAATGCACAGCACGGCGGAATTCGAAAGTTCTAAAATGCCTGCTATCCGGAAGTTAAGGTGTCTGACATCCAGAATGCTACGACGTCAGAATTATACCATTCTGAAAGATTCTGGGATCTAGAATCAATGGACGGCTGAGTTCCAGAATGTCAGGTTTTCCAAACTCTAGAATCCTTGCGTGTCTGAACTCGATAGTCATTCAATATCCACAATCCAGGACTCTGGATGCCTGAAATATAGAAGCACCAAATGTCTGCATTCTAGAATCGTAATGTGGCGGAATTCTAGAAAGCACAGCACGGCAGAATTCTAAAGTCCTAAAATGCCTGCTATTCGGAAGTTAAGGTGTCTGACATCCAGAAAGTTACTAGGTCAGCATTCTACCGTTCTGAGAGATTCTCTGTTCTAGAATCAATGGACGGCAGATTACTGGAATGTCAGGGTGTCCAAACTCTAGAATCCTTCCGTGTCTGAATATGTGAGTCATTCAATGTCCACATTCCGGATCACAGGGTGTCTGAATTCCAGAAGCACCAAATGTCTGCATTCTAGAATCGGAATGTGGCGGAATACTAGAATGCACAGCACGGCGGAATTCGAAAGTCCTAAAATGCCTGCTATCCGGAAGTTAAGGTGTCTGACATCCAGAATGCTACCACGTCAGAATTATACCATTCTGAAAGATTCTGGGATCTAGAATCAATGGACGGGTGAGTTCTGGAATGTCAGGGTTTCCAAACTCTAGAATCCTTGCGTGTCTGAACTCGAGAGTCATTCAATATCCATGTCCCAGGAGTTTGGATGTCTGAGATATAGAAGCAACAAATGTCTGCATTCTAGAATCGGAATGTGGTGGAATTCTAGAATTCACAGCACGGCAGAATTCTAAAGTCCTAAAATGCCTGCTATTCGGAAGTTAAGGTATCTGACATCCAGAATGTTACTAGGTCAGCATTCTACCGTTCTGAGAGATTCTGGGTTCTAGAATCAATGGACGGCAGAGTTCTGGAATGTCAGGGTGTCCAAACTCTAGAATCCTTCCGTGTCTGAACTCGTGAGTCATTCAATGTCCACATTCCGGATCACAGGGTGTCTGAATTCCAGAAGCACCAAATGTCTGCATTGTAGAATCGGAATGTGGCGGAATTCTAGAATGCACAGCATGGCAGAATTCTAAAGGCCTAAAATGCCTGATATTCGGAAGTTAAGGAGTCTGACATCCAGAATGTTACTAGGTCAGCATTCTACCTTTCTGAGAGATTCTGTTTTCTGGAATCTATGGACGGCTGAGTTCCAGAATGTCAGGGTGTCCAAACTCTAGAATCCTTCCGTGTCTGAACTCGTGAGTCATTCAATGTCCACATTCCGGATCAAAGGGTGTCTGAATTCCAGAAGCACCAAATGTCTGCATTCTAGAATCGGAATGTGGTAGAATTCTAGAATGCACAGCACGGCGGAATTCTAAAGTCCTAAAATGCCTGCTATCCGGAAGTTAAGGTGTCTGACACCCAAAATTCTACAACATCAGAATTATACCATTCTGAAACATTCTGGATCTAGAATCAATGGACGGGTGAGTTCCAGAATGTCAGGGTGGCAAAACTCTAGAATCCTGGCGTGTCTGAACTCGAGAGTCATTCAATGTCCACATTCCAGAACTCTGGATGTCTGAATTATGGAAGCACCAAATGTCTGCATTCTAGAATCGGAATGTGGCGGAATTCTAGAATGCACAGCACGGCGGAATTCTAAATTCCTAAAATTCCTGCTATCCGGAAGTTAAGGTGTCTGACATCAAGAATGCTACCACGTCAGAATTATACCATTCTGAAAGATTCTGGGATCTAGAATCAATGGACGGCTGAGTTCCAGAATGTCAGGGTGTCCAAACTCTAGAATCCTTGTGTGTCTGAACTCGAGAGTCATTCAATATCCACATTCCAGGACTCTGGATGTCTGAAATATAGAAGCAACAAATGTCTGCATTCTAGAATCGGAATGTGGTGGAATTCTACAATGCAAAGCACGGCAGAATTCTAAAGTCCTAAAATGCCTGCTATTCGGAAGTTAAGGTGTCTGACATCCAGAATGTTACTAGGTCAGCATTCTACCGTTCTGAGAGATTCTGGGTTCTAGAATGAATGGACGGCAGAGTTCTGGAATGTCAGGGTGTCCAAACTCTAGAATCCTTCCGTGTCTGAACTCGTGAGTCATTCAATGTCCACATTCCAGATCACAGGGTGTCTGAATTCCAGAAGCGCCAAATGTCTGCATTCTAGAATCGGAATGTGGCGGAATTCTAGAATGCACAGCACGGCAGAATTCTAAAGTCCTAAAATGCCTGATATTCGGAAGTTAAGGACTCTGACATCCAGAATGTTACTAGGTCAGCATTCTACCGTTCTGAGAGATTCTGGGTTCTGGAATCTATGGAGGGCAGAGTTCTGGAATGTCAGGGTGTCCAAACTCTAGAATACTTCCGTGTCTGAACTCGTGAGTCATTCAATGTCCACATTCCGGATCACAGGGTGTCTGAATTCCAGAAGCACCAAATGTCTGCATTGTAGAATCGGAATGTGGCGGAATTCTAGAATGCACAGCATGGCAGAATTCTAAAGGCCTAAAATGCCTGATATTCGGAAGTTAAGGAGTCTGACATCCAGAATGTTACTAGGTCAGCATTCTACCTTTCTGAGAGATTCTGTTTTCTGGAATCTATGGACGGCTGAGTTCCAGAATGTCAGGGTGTCCAAACTCTAGAATCCTTCCGTGTCTGAACTCGTGAGTCATTCAATGTCCACATTCCAGAACTCTGGATGTCTGAATTATGGAAGCACCAAATGTCTGCATTCTAGAATCGGAATGTGGCGGAATTCTAGAATGCACAGCACGGCGGAATTCTAAAGTCCTAAAATGCCTGCTATTCGGAAGTTAAGGTGTCTGACATCCAGAATGTTACTAGGTCAGCATTCTACCGTTCTGAGAGATTCTGGGTTCTAGAATCAATGGACGGCAGAGTTCTGGAATGTCAGGGTGTCCAAACTCTAGAATCCTTCCGTGTCTGAACTCGTGAGTCATTCAATGTCCACATTCCGGATCACAGGGTGTCTGAATTCCAGAAGCACCAAATGTCTGCATTCTAGAATCGGAATGTGGCGGAATTCTAGAATGCACAGCATGGCAGAATTCTAAAGTCCTAAAATGCCTGCTATCCGGAAGTTAAGGAGTCTGACATCCAGAATGTTACTAGGTCAGCATTCTACCGTTCTGAGAGATTCTGGGTTCTGGAATCTATGGAGGGCAGAGGTCTGGAATGTCAGGGTGCCAAACTCTAGAATACTTCCGTGTCTGAACTCGTGAGTCATTCAATGCCACATTCCGGATCACAGGGTGTCTGAATTCCAGAAGCACCAAATGTCTGCATTCTAGAATCGGAATGTGGCGGAATTCTAGAATGCACAGCACGGCGGAATTCTAAAGTCCTAAAATGCCTGCTATCCGGAAGTTAAGGTGTCTGACACCCAGAATTCTACCACATCAGAATTATAACGTTCTGAAACATTCTGGGATCAAGAATCAATGGACGGGTGAGTTCCAGAATGTCAGGGTGGCAAAACTCTAGAATCCTGGCGTGTCTGAACTCGAGAGTCATTCAATGTCCACATTCCAGAACTCTGGATGTCTGAATTATGGAAGCACCAAATGTCTGCATTCTAGAATCGGAATGTGGCGGAATTCTAGAATGCACAGCACGGCGGAATTCGAAAGTCCTAAAATGCCTGCTATCAGGAAGTTAAGGTGTCTGACATCCAGAATGCTACCACGTCAGAATTATACCATTCTGAAAGATTCTGGGATCTAGAATCAATGGACGGCTGAGTTCCAGAATGTCAGGGTGGCAAAACTCAAGAATCCTTGCGTGTCTGAACTCGAGAATCATTCAATGTCCACATTCCAGAACTCTGGATGTCTGAATTATAGAAGCACCAAATGTCTGCATTCTAGAATCGGAATGTGGCGGAATTCTAGAATGCACAGCACGGCGGAATTCGAAAGTTCTAAAATGCCTGCTATCCGGAAGTTAAGGTGTCTGACATCCAGAATGCTACGACGTCAGAATTATACCATTCTGAAAGATTCTGGGATCTAGAATCAATGGACGGCTGAGTTCCAGAATGTCAGGTTTTCCAAACTCTAGAATCCTTGCGTGTCTGAACTCGATAGTCATTCAATATCCACAATCCAGGACTCTGGATGCCTGAAATATAGAAGCACCAAATGTCTGCATTCTAGAATCGTAATGTGGCGGAATTCTAGAAAGCACAGCACGGCAGAATTCTAAAGTCCTAAAATGCCTGCTATTCGGAAGTTAAGGTGTCTGACATCCAGAAAGTTACTAGGTCAGCATTCTACCGTTCTGAGAGATTCTCTGTTCTAGAATCAATGGACGGCAGATTACTGGAATGTCAGGGTGTCCAAACTCTAGAATCCTTCCGTGTCTGAATATGTGAGTCATTCAATGTCCACATTCCGGATCACAGGGTGTCTGAATTCCAGAAGCACCAAATGTCTGCATTCTAGAATCGGAATGTGGCGGAATACTAGAATGCACAGCACGGCGGAATTCGAAAGTCCTAAAATGCCTGCTATCCGGAAGTTAAGGTGTCTGACATCCAGAATGCTACCACGTCAGAATTATACCATTCTGAAAGATTCTGGGATCTAGAATCAATGGACGGGTGAGTTCTGGAATGTCAGGGTTTCCAAACTCTAGAATCCTTGCGTGTCTGAACTCGAGAGTCATTCAATATCCATGTCCCAGGAGTTTGGATGTCTGAGATATAGAAGCAACAAATGTCTGCATTCTAGAATCGGAATGTGGTGGAATTCTAGAATTCACAGCACGGCAGAATTCTAAAGTCCTAAAATGCCTGCTATTCGGAAGTTAAGGTATCTGACATCCAGAATGTTACTAGGTCAGCATTCTACCGTTCTGAGAGATTCTGGGTTCTAGAATCAATGGACGGCAGAGTTCTGGAATGTCAGGGTGTCCAAACTCTAGAATCCTTCCGTGTCTGAACTCGTGAGTCATTCAATGTCCACATTCCGGATCACAGGGTGTCTGAATTCCAGAAGCACCAAATGTCTGCATTGTAGAATCGGAATGTGGCGGAATTCTAGAATGCACAGCATGGCAGAATTCTAAAGGCCTAAAATGCCTGATATTCGGAAGTTAAGGAGTCTGACATCCAGAATGTTACTAGGTCAGCATTCTACCTTTCTGAGAGATTCTGTTTTCTGGAATCTATGGACGGCTGAGTTCCAGAATGTCAGGGTGTCCAAACTCTAGAATCCTTCCGTGTCTGAACTCGTGAGTCATTCAATGTCCACATTCCGGATCAAAGGGTGTCTGAATTCCAGAAGCACCAAATGTCTGCATTCTAGAATCGGAATGTGGTAGAATTCTAGAATGCACAGCACGGCGGAATTCTAAAGTCCTAAAATGCCTGCTATCCGGAAGTTAAGGTGTCTGACACCCAAAATTCTACAACATCAGAATTATACCATTCTGAAACATTCTGGATCTAGAATCAATGGACGGGTGAGTTCCAGAATGTCAGGGTGGCAAAACTCTAGAATCCTGGCGTGTCTGAACTCGAGAGTCATTCAATGTCCACATTCCAGAACTCTGGATGTCTGAATTATGGAAGCACCAAATGTCTGCATTCTAGAATCGGAATGTGGCGGAATTCTAGAATGCACAGCACGGCGGAATTCTAAATTCCTAAAATTCCTGCTATCCGGAAGTTAAGGTGTCTGACATCAAGAATGCTACCACGTCAGAATTATACCATTCTGAAAGATTCTGGGATCTAGAATCAATGGACGGCTGAGTTCCAGAATGTCAGGGTGTCCAAACTCTAGAATCCTTGTGTGTCTGAACTCGAGAGTCATTCAATATCCACATTCCAGGACTCTGGATGTCTGAAATATAGAAGCAACAAATGTCTGCATTCTAGAATCGGAATGTGGTGGAATTCTACAATGCAAAGCACGGCAGAATTCTAAAGTCCTAAAATGCCTGCTATTCGGAAGTTAAGGTGTCTGACATCCAGAATGTTACTAGGTCAGCATTCTACCGTTCTGAGAGATTCTGGGTTCTAGAATGAATGGACGGCAGAGTTCTGGAATGTCAGGGTGTCCAAACTCTAGAATCCTTCCGTGTCTGAACTCGTGAGTCATTCAATGTCCACATTCCAGATCACAGGGTGTCTGAATTCCAGAAGCGCCAAATGTCTGCATTCTAGAATCGGAATGTGGCGGAATTCTAGAATGCACAGCACGGCAGAATTCTAAAGTCCTAAAATGCCTGATATTCGGAAGTTAAGGACTCTGACATCCAGAATGTTACTAGGTCAGCATTCTACCGTTCTGAGAGATTCTGGGTTCTGGAATCTATGGAGGGCAGAGTTCTGGAATGTCAGGGTGTCCAAACTCTAGAATACTTCCGTGTCTGAACTCGTGAGTCATTCAATGTCCACATTCCGGATCACAGGGTGTCTGAATTCCAGAAGCACCAAATGTCTGCATTGTAGAATCGGAATGTGGCGGAATTCTAGAATGCACAGCATGGCAGAATTCTAAAGGCCTAAAATGCCTGATATTCGGAAGTTAAGGAGTCTGACATCCAGAATGTTACTAGGTCAGCATTCTACCTTTCTGAGAGATTCTGTTTTCTGGAATCTATGGACGGCTGAGTTCCAGAATGTCAGGGTGTCCAAACTCTAGAATCCTTCCGTGTCTGAACTCGTGAGTCATTCAATGTCCACATTCCAGAACTCTGGATGTCTGAATTATGGAAGCACCAAATGTCTGCATTCTAGAATCGGAATGTGGCGGAATTCTAGAATGCACAGCACGGCGGAATTCTAAAGTCCTAAAATGCCTGCTATCCGGAAGTTAAGGTGTCTGACATCCAGAATGCTACCACGTCAGAATTATACCATTCTGAAAGATTCTGGGATCTAGAATCAATGGACGGCTGAGTTCCAGAATGTCAGGGTTTCCAAACTCTAGAATCCTTGCGTGTCTGAACTCGAGAGTCACTCAATATCCACATTCCAGGACTCTGGATGTCTGAAATATAGAAGCACCAAATGTCTGCATTCTAGAATCGGAATGTGGCGGAATTCTAGAAAGCACAGCACGGCAGAATTCTAAAGTCCTAAAATGCCTGCTATTCGGAAGTTAAGGTGTCTGTCATCCGAAAGTTACTAGGTCAGCATTCTACCGTTCTGAGAGATTCTCGGTTCTAAAATCAATGGACGGCAGATTACTGGAATGTCAGGGTGTCCAAACTCTAGAATCCTTCCGTGTCTGAATATGTGAGTCATTCAATGTCCACATTCCGGATCACAGGGTGTCTGAATTCCAGAAGCACCAAATGTCTGCATTCTAGAATCGGAATGTGGCGGAATTCTAGGATGCACAGCACGGCGGAATTCTAAAGGCCTAAAATGCCTGATATTCGGAAGTTAAGGAGTCTGACATCCAGAATGTTACTAGGTCAGCATTCTACCTTTCTGAGAGATTCTGGGTTATGTAATCTATGGACGGCAGAGTTCTGGAATGTCAGGGTGTCCAAACTCTAGAATCCTTCCGTTTCTGAACTCGTGAGTCATTCAATGTCCTCATTCCAGATCACAGGGTGTCTGAATTCCAGAAGCACCAAATGTCTGCATTCTAGAATCGGAATGTGGTAGAATTCTAGAATGCACAGCACGGCGGAATTCTAAAGTCCTAAAATGCCTGCTATCCGGAAGTTAAGATGTCTGACACCCAAAATTCTACCACATCAGAATTATACCATTCTGAAACATTCTGGATCTAGAATCAATGGACGGGTGAGTTCCAGAATGTCAGGGTGGCAAAACTCTAGAATCCTGGCGTGTCTGAACTCGAGAGTCATTCAATGTCCACATTCCAGAACTCTGGATGTCTGAATTATGGAAGCACCAAATGTCTGCATTCTAGAATCGGAATGTGGCGGAATTCTAGAATGCACAGCACGGCGGAATTCTAAATTCCTAAAATTCCTGCTATCCGGAAGTTAAGGTGTCTGACATCAAGAATGCTACCACGTCAGAATTATACCATTCTGAAAGATTCTGGGATCTAGAATCAATGGACGGCTGAGTTCCAGAATGTCAGGGTGTCCAAACTCTAGAATCCTTGTGTGTCTGAACTCGAGAGTCATTCAATATCCACATTCCAGGACTCTGGATGTCTGAAATATAGAAGCAACAAATGTCTGCATTCTAGAATCGGAATGTGGTGGAATTCTACAATGCAAAGCACGGCAGAATTCTAAAGTCCTAAAATGCCTGCTATTCGGAAGTTAAGGTGTCTGACATCCAGAATGTTACTAGGTCAGCATTCTACCGTTCTGAGAGATTCTGGGTTCTAGAATGAATGGACGGCAGAGTTCTGGAATGTCAGGGTGTCCAAACTCTAGAATCCTTCCGTGTCTGAACTCGTGAGTCATTCAATGTCCACATTCCAGATCACAGGGTGTCTGAATTCCAGAAGCGCCAAATGTCTGCATTCTAGAATCGGAATGTGGCGGAATTCTAGAATGCACAGCACGGCAGAATTCTAAAGTCCTAAAATGCCTGATATTCGGAAGTTAAGGACTCTGACATCCAGAATGTTACTAGGTCAGCATTCTACCGTTCTGAGAGATTCTGGGTTCTGGAATCTATGGAGGGCAGAGTTCTGGAATGTCAGGGTGTCCAAACTCTAGAATACTTCCGTGTCTGAACTCGTGAGTCATTCAATGTCCACATTCCGTATCACAGGGTGTCTGAATTCCAAAAGCACCAAATGTCTGCATTCTAGAATCGGAATGTGGTAGAATTCTAGAATGCACAGCATGGCGGAATTCTAAAGTCCTAAAATGCCTGCTATCCAGAAGTTAAGGTGTCTGACACCCAGAATTCTACCACATCAGAATTATACCATTCTGAAACATTCTGGGATCTAGAATCAATGGACGGGTGAGTTCCAGAATGTCAGGGTGGCAAAACTCTAGAAACCTGGCGTGTCTGACCTCGAGAGTCATTCAATGTCCACATTCCAGAACTCTGGATGTCTGAATTATGGAAGCACCAAATGTCTGCATTCTAGAATCGGAATGTGGCGGAATTCTAGAATGCACAGCACGGCGGAATTCTAAAGTCCTAAAATGCCTGCTATCCGGAAGTTAAGGTGTCTGACATCCAGAATGCTACCACGTCAGAATTATACCATTCTGAAAGATTCTGGGATCTAGAATCAATGGACGGCTGAGTTCCAGAATGTCAGGGTTTCCAAACTCTAGAATCCTTGCGTGTCTGAACTCGAGAGTCACTCAATATCCACATTCCAGGACTCTGGATGTCTGAAATATAGAAGCACCAAATGTCTGCATTCTAGAATCGGAATGTGGCAGAATTCTAGAATGCACAGCGAGGCAGAATTCTAAAGTCATAAAATGCCTGATATTCGGAAGTTAAGGTGTCTGACATCCAGAATGTTACTTGTTCAGCATTCTCCCGTTCTGAGAGATTCTGTGTTCTAGAATCAATGGACGGCATAGTTCTGGAATGTCCTGGCTTCCAAAGTCTAGAATCCTTCCGTGTCTGAACTCGTGAGTCATTCAATGTCCACATTCCGGATCACAGGGTGTTTGAATTCCAGAAGAACCAAATGTCTGCATTCTAGAAGCGGAATGTGGCGGAATTCTAGAGTGCACAGCATGGCCGAATTCTAAAATCCTAAAATGCCTGCTATACGGAAGTTAAGGTGTCTGACATTAAGAATGCTACCAAGTCAGAGTTATACCATTCTGAAAGATTCTGGGATCTAGAATCAATGGACGGCTGAGTTCCAGAATGTCTGGGTGGGAAAACTCTAGAATCCTTGCGTGTCTGAACTCGAGAGTCATTCAATGTCCACATTCCAGAACTCAGGATGTCTGAAATATAGAAGCACCAAATGTGTGCATTCTAGAATCGGAATGTGGCGGAATTTTAGAATGCACAGCACGGTGGAATTCTAAAGTCCTAAAATGCCTATTAGCCGAAAACTAAGGTGTCTGATGACCAGAATGTTACTAGGTCAGCATTCTACCGTTCTGAGAGATTCTGGGTTCTAGAATCAATGGACGGCCGAGTTCTGGAATGTCTGGGTGTCCAAACTCTAGAATCCTTGTGTGTTAGAACTCGACAGTCATTCAATTTCCATATTCCGGGTCACAGGGTGACTGAATTCCAGAAGTACCAAATGTCTGCATTCTAGAATCGGAATGTGGCGGAGTTCTAGAATGCACAGCACGGCGGAATTCGAAGGTCCTAAATTGCCAGCTATCTGGAAGTTAAGGTGTCTGACATCCAGAATGCTCCCACATCAGAATTATACCATTCTGAAAGATTCTGTGATCTAGAATCAATGGACGGCTGAGTTCCAGAATGTCAGGTTGGCAAAACTCTAGAATCCTTGCCTGTCTGAACTCGAGACTCATTCCATGTCCACATTCCAGAATTCTGGATGTCTGAATTATAGAAGCACTAAATGTCTGCATTCTAGAATCGGAATGTGGCGGAATTCTAGAATGCACAGCACGGCGTAATTCTAAAGTCCTAAAATGCCTGCTATCCGGAAGTTAAGGTGTCTGACATCAAGAATGCTACCACGTCAGATTTATGCCATTCTGAAAGATTCTGGGATCTAGAATCAATGGACGGCTGAGTTCCAGAATGTCGGGGTTTCCAAACTCTAGAATCCTTGTGTGTCTGAACTCGAGAGTCATTCAATGTCCACATTCCAGAACTCTGGATGTCTGAATTATAGAAGCACCAAAAGTCTTCATTCTAGAATCGGAATGTGGCGGAATTCTAGAATGCATAGCACGGCGGAATTCTAAAGTCCTAAAATGACTGCTATCCGGAAGTTAAGGTGTCTGACATCCAGAATGCTACCACGTCAGAATTACACCATTCTGAAAGATTCTGGGATCTAGAATCAATGGACGGCTGAGTTCCAGAATGTCAGGTTTTCCAAACTCTAGAATCCTTGCGTGTCTGAACTCGATAGTCATTCAATATCCACATTCCAGGACTCTGGATGTCTGAAATATAGAAGCACCAAATGTCTGCATTCTAGAATCGGAATGTGGCGGAATTCTAGAAAGCACAGCACGGCAGAATTCTAAAGTCCTAAAATGCCTGCTATTCGGAAGTTAAGGTGTCTGACATCCAGAAAGTTACTAGGTCAGCATTCTACCGTTCTGAGAGATTCTCGGTTCTAGAATCAATGGACGGCAGATTACTGGAATGTCAGGGTGTCCAAACTCTAGAATCCTTCCGTGTCTGAATATGTGAGTCATTCAATGTCCACATTCCGGATCACAGGGTGTCTGAATTCCAGAAGCACCAAATGTCTGCATTCTAGAATCGGAATGTGGCGGAATTCTAGAATGCACAGCACGGCGGAATTCGAAAGTCCTAAAATGCCTGCTATCCGGAAGTTAAGGTGTCTGACATCCAGAATGCTACCACGTCAGAATTATACCATTCTGAAAGATTCTGGGATCTAGAATCAATGGACGGCTGAGTTCCAGAATGTCAGGTTTTCCAAACTCTAGAATCCTTGCGTGTCTGAACTCGAGAGTCATTCAATATCCATATTCCAGGACTTTGGATGTCTGAGATATAGAAGCAACAAATGTCTGCATTCTAGAATCGGAATGTGGTGGAATTCTAGAATTCACAGCACGGCAGAATTCTAAAGTCCTAAAATGCCTGCTATTCGGAAGTTAAGGTATCTCACATCCAGAATGTTACTAGGTCAGCATTCTACCTTTCTGAGAGATTCTGGGTTCTAGAATCAATGGACGGCAGAGTTCTGGAATGTCAGGGTGTCCAAACTCTAGAATACTTCCGTTTCTGAACTCGAGAGTCATTCAATGTCCACATTCCAGAACTCAGGATGTCTGAAATATAGAAGCACCAAATGTCTGCATTCTAGAATCGGAATGTGGCGGAATTCTAGAATGCACAGCACGGCAGAATTCTAAAGTCCTAAAATGCCTGCTATTCGAAAGTTAAGGTGTCTGACATCCAGAATGTTACTAGGTCAGCATTCTACCGTTCTGAGAGATTCTGGGTTCTAGAATCAATGGACGGCAGAGTTCTGGAATGTCAGGGTGTCCAAACTCTAGAATCCTTCTGTGTCTGAACTCGTGAGTTATTCAATGTCCACATTCCGGATCACAGGGTGTCTGAATTCCAGAAGCACCAAATGTCTGCATTCTAGAATCGGAATGTGGCGGAATTCTAGAATGCACAGCAGGGCAGAATTCTGAAGTCCTAAAATGCCTGATATTCGGAAGTTAAGGAGTCTGACATCCAGAATGTTACTAGGTCAGCATTCTACCTTTCTGAGAGATTCTGGGTTCTAGAATCAATGGACGGCAGAGTTCTGGAATGTCAGGGTGTCCAAACTCTAGAATCCTTCCGTGTCCGAACTCGTGAGTCATTCAAAATCCACATTCCGGATCACAGGGTGTCTGAATTCCAGAAGCACCAAATGTCTGCATTCTAGAAACGGAATGTGGCGGAATTCTAGAATGCACAGCACGGCGGAATTCGAAAGTCCTAAAATGCCTGCTATCAGGAAGTTAAGGTGTCTGACATCCAGAATGCTACCACGTCAGAATTATATTGTTCTGAAAGATTCTGGGATCTAGAATCAATGGACGGCTGAGTTCCAGAATGTCAGGGTGGCAAAACTCAAGAATACTTGCGTATCTGAACTCGAGAGTCATTCAATGTCCACATTCCAGAACTCTGGATGTCTGAATTATAGAAGCACCAAATGTCTGCATTCTAGAATCGGAATGTGGCGGAATTCTAGAATGCACAGCACGGCGGAATTCTAAAGTCCTAAAATGCCTGCTATCCGGAAGTTAAGGTGTCTGACATCCAGAATGCTACGACGTCAGAATTATACCATTCTGAAAGATTCTGGGATCTAGAATCAATGGACGGCTGAGTTCCAGAATGTCAGGTTTTCCAAACTCTAGAATCCTTGCGTGTCTGAACTCGATAGTCATTCAATATCCACATTCCAGGACTCTGGATGTCTGAAATATAGAAGCACCAAATGTCTGCATTCTAGAATCGGAATGTGGCGGAATTCTAGAAAGCACAGCACGGCAGAATTCTAAAGTCCTAAAATGCCTGCTATTCGGAAGTTAAGGTGTCTGACATCCAGAAAGTTACTAGGTCAGCATTCTACCGTTCTGAGAGATTCTCGGTTCTAGAATCAATGGACGGCAGATTACTGGAATGTCAGGGTGTCCAAACTCTAGAATCCTTCCGTGTCTGAATATGTGAGTCATTCAATGTCCACATTCCGGATCACAGGGTGTCTGAATTCCAGAAGCACCAAATGTCTGCATTCTAGAATCGGAATGTGGCGGAATTCTAGGATGCACAGCACGGCGGAATTCTAAAGGCCTAAAATGCCTGATATTCGGAAGTTAAGGAGTCTGACATCCAGAATGTTACTAGGTCAGCATTCTACCTTTCTGAGAGATTCTGGGTTATGTAATCTATGGACGGCAGAGTTCTGGAATGTCAGGGTGTCCAAACTCTAGAATCCTTCCGTTTCTGAACTCGTGAGTCATTCAATGTCCACATTCCAGATCACAGGGTGTCTGAATTCCAGAAGCACCAAATGTCTGCATTCTAGAATCGGAATGAGGTAGAATTCTAGAATGCACAGCACGGCGGAATTCTAAAGTCCTAAAATGCCTGCTATCCGGAAGTTAAGGTGTCTGACACCCAGAATTCTACCACATCAGAATTATACCGTTCTGAAACATTCTGGGATCTAGAATCAATGGACGGGTGAGTTCCAGAATGTCAGGGTGGCAAAACTCTAGAATCCTGGCGTGTCTGAACTCGAGAGTCATTCAATGTCCACATTCCAGAACTCTGGATGTCTGAAATATAGAAGCACCAAATGTCTGCATTCTAGAATCGGAATGTGGCGGAATTCTAGAAAGCACAGCACGGCAGAATTCTAAAGTCCTAAAATGCCTGCTATTCGGAAGTTAAGGTGTCTGACATCCAGAAAGTTACTAGGTCAGCATTATACCGTTCTGAGAGATTCTCGGTTCTAGAATCAATGGACGGCAGATTACTGGAATGTCAGGGTGTCCAAACTCTAGAATCCTTCTGTGTCTGAATATGTGAGTCATTCAATGTCCACATTCCGGATCACAGGGTGTCTGAATTCCAGAAGCACCAAATGTCTGCATTCTAGAATCGGAATGTGGCGGAATTCTAGGATGCACAGCACGGCGGAATTCTAAAGGCCTAAAATGCATGATATTCGGAAGTTAAGGAGTCTGACATCCAGAATGTTACTAGGTCAGCATTCTACCTTTCTGAGAGATTCTGGGTTATGTAATCTATGGACGGCAGAGTTCTGGAATGTCAGGGTGTCCAAACTCTAGAATCCTTCCGTTTCTGAACTCGTGAGTCATTCAATGTCCACATTCCAGATCACAGGGTGTCTGAATTCCAGAAGCACCAAATGTCTGCATTCTAGAATCGGAATGTGGTAGAATTCTAGAATGCACAGCACGGCGGAATTCTAAAGTCCTAAAATGCCTGCTATCCGGAAGTTAAGGTGTCTGACACCCAGAATTCTACCACATCAGAATTATACCATTCTGAAACATTCTGGGATCTAGAATCAATGGACGGGTGAGTTCCAGAATGTCAGGGTGGCAAAACTCTAGAATCCTGGCGTGTCTGAACTCGAGAGTCATTCAATGTCCACATTCCAGAACTCTGGATGTCTGAATTATGGAAGCACCAAATGTCTGCATTCTAGAATCGGAATGTGGCGGAATTCTAGAATGCACAGCACGGCGGAATTCTAAAGTCCTAAAATGCCTGCTATCCGGAAGTTAAGGTGTCTGACATCCAGAATGATACCACGTCAGAATTATACCATTCTGAAAGATTCTGGGATCTAGAATCAATGGACGGCTGAGTTCCAGAATGTCAGGCTGTCCAAACTCTAGAATCCATGTGTGTCTGAACTCGAGAGTCATTCAATATCCACATTCCAGGACTCTGGATGTCTGAAATATAGAAGCACCAAATGTCTGCATTCTAGAATCGGAATGTGGTGGAATTCTAGAATGCAAAGCACGGCAGAATTCTAAAGTCCTAAAATGCCTGCTATTCGGAAGTTAAGTTGTCTGACATCCAGAATGTTACTAGGTCAGCATTCTACCGTTCTGAGAGATTCTGGGTTCTAGAATCAATGGACGGCAGAGTTCTGGAATGTCAGGGTGTCCAAACTCTAGAATCCTTCCGTGTCTGAACTCGTGAGTCATTCAATGTCCACATTCCGGATCACAGGGTGTCTGAATTCCAGAAGCACCAAATGTCTGCATTCTAGAATCGGAATGTGGCGGAATTCTAGAATGCACAGCATGGCAGAATTCTAAAGTCCTAAAATGCCTGCTATCCGGAAGTTAAGGAGTCTGACATCCAGAATGTTACTAGGTCAGCATTCTACCGTTCTGAGAGATTCTGGGTTCTGGAATCTATGGAGGGCAGAGGTCTGGAATGTCAGGGTGCCAAACTCTAGAATACTTCCGTGTCTGAACTCGTGAGTCATTCAATGCCACATTCCGGATCACAGGGTGTCTGAATTCCAGAAGCACCAAATGTCTGCATTCTAGAATCGGAATGTGGCGGAATTCTAGAATGCACAGCACGGCGGAATTCTAAAGTCCTAAAATGCCTGCTATCCGGAAGTTAAGGTGTCTGACACCCAGAATTCTACCACATCAGAATTATAACGTTCTGAAACATTCTGGGATCAAGAATCAATGGACGGGTGAGTTCCAGAATGTCAGGTTTTCCAAACTCTAGAATCCTTGCGTGTCTGAACTCGAGAGTCATTCAATATCCATATTCCAGGACTTTGGATGTCTGAGATATAGAAGCAACAAATGTCTGCATTCTAGAATCGGAATGTGGTGGAATTCTAGAATTCACAGCACGGCAGAATTCTAAAGTCCTAAAATGCCTGCTATTCGGAAGTTAAGGTATCTCACATCCAGAATGTTACTAGGTCAGCATTCTACCTTTCTGAGAGATTCTGGGTTCTAGAATCAATGGACGGCAGAGTTCTGGAATGTCAGGGTGTCCAAACTCTAGAATACTTCCGTTTCTGAACTCGAGAGTCATTCAATGTCCACATTCCAGAACTCAGGATGTCTGAAATATAGAAGCACCAAATGTCTGCATTCTAGAATCGGAATGTGGCGGAATTCTAGAATGCACAGCAGGGCAGAATTCTGAAGTCCTAAAATGCCTGATATTCGGAAGTTAAGGAGTCTGACATCCAGAATGTTACTAGGTCAGCATTCTACCTTTCTGAGAGATTCTGGGTTCTAGAATCAATGGACGGCAGAGTTCTGGAATGTCAGGGTGTCCAAACTCTAGAATCCTTCCGTGTCTGAACTCGTGAGTCATTCAAAATCCACATTCCGGATCACAGGGTGTCTGAATTCCAGAAGCACCAAATGTCTGCATTCTAGAAACGGAATGTGGCGGAATTCTAGAATGCACAGCACGGCGGAATTCGAAAGTCCTAAAATGCCTGCTATCAGGAAGTTAAGGTGTCTGACATCCAGAATGCTACCACGTCAGAATTATATTGTTCTGAAAGATTCTGGGATCTAGAATCAATGGACGGCTGAGTTCCAGAATGTCAGGGTGGCAAAACTCAAGAATACTTGCGTATCTGAACTCGAGAGTCATTCAATGTCCACATTCCAGAACTCTGGATGTCTGAATTATAGAAGCACCAAATGTCTGCATTCTAGAATCGGAATGTGGCGGAATTCTAGAATGCACAGCACGGCGGAATTCTAAAGTCCTAAAATGCCTGCTATCCGGAAGTTAAGGTGTCTGACATCCAGAATGCTACGACGTCAGAATTATACCATTCTGAAAGATTCTGGGATCTAGAATCAATGGACGGCTGAGTTCCAGAATGTCAGGTTTTCCAAACTCTAGAATCCTTGCGTGTCTGAACTCGATAGTCATTCAATATCCACATTCCAGGACTCTGGATGTCTGAAATATAGAAGCACCAAATGTCTGCATTCTAGAATCGGAATGTGGCGGAATTCTAGAAAGCACAGCACGGCAGAATTCTAAAGTCCTAAAATGCCTGCTATTCGGAAGTTAAGGTGTCTGACATCCAGAAAGTTACTAGGTCAGCATTCTACCGTTCTGAGAGATTCTCGGTTCTAGAATCAATGGACGGCAGATTACTGGAATGTCAGGGTGTCCAAACTCTAGAATCCTTCCGTGTCTGAATATGTGAGTCATTCAATGTCCACATTCCGGATCACAGGGTGTCTGAATTCCAGAAGCACCAAATGTCTGCATTCTAGAATCGGAATGTGGCGGAATTCTAGGATGCACAGCACGGCGGAATTCTAAAGGCCTAAAATGCCTGATATTCGGAAGTTAAGGAGTCTGACATCCAGAATGTTACTAGGTCAGCATTCTACCTTTCTGAGAGATTCTGGGTTATGTAATCTATGGACGGCAGAGTTCTGGAATGTCAGGGTGTCCAAACTCTAGAATCCTTCCGTTTCTGAACTCGTGAGTCATTCAATGTCCACATTCCAGATCACAGGGTGTCTGAATTCCAGAAGCACCAAATGTCTGCATTCTAGAATCGGAATGAGGTAGAATTCTAGAATGCACAGCACGGCGGAATTCTAAAGTCCTAAAATGCCTGCTATCCGGAAGTTAAGGTGTCTGACACCCAGAATTCTACCACATCAGAATTATACCATTCTGAAACATTCTGGGATCTAGAATCAATGGACGGGTGAGTTCCAGAATGTCAGGGTGGCAAAACTCTAGAATCCTGGCGTGTCTGAACTCGAGAGTCATTCAATGTCCACATTCCAGAACTCTGGATGTCTGAAATATAGAAGCACCAAATGTCTGCATTCTAGAATCGGAATGTGGCGGAATTCTAGAAAGCACAGCACGGCAGAATTCTAAAGTCCTAAAATGCCTGCTATTCGGAAGTTAAGGTGTCTGACATCCAGAAAGTTACTAGGTCAGCATTATACCGTTCTGAGAGATTCTCGGTTCTAGAATCAATGGACGGCAGATTACTGGAATGTCAGGGTGTCCAAACTCTAGAATCCTTCCGTGTCTGAATATGTGAGTCATTCAATGTCCACATTCCGGATCACAGGGTGTCTGAATTCCAGAAGCACCAAATGTCTGCATTCTAGAATCGGAATGTGGCGGAATTCTAGGATGCACAGCACGGCGGAATTCTAAAGGCCTAAAATGCATGATATTCGGAAGTTAAGGAGTCTGACATCCAGAATGTTACTAGGTCAGCATTCTACCTTTCTGAGAGATTCTGGGTTATGTAATCTATGGACGGCAGAGTTCTGGAATGTCAGGGTGTCCAAACTCTAGAATCCTTCCGTTTCTGAACTCGTGAGTCATTCAATGTCCACATTCCAGATCACAGGGTGTCTGAATTCCAGAAGCACCAAATGTCTGCATTCTAGAATCGGAATGTGGTAGAATTCTAGAATGCACAGCACGGCGGAATTCTAAAGTCCTAAAATGCCTGCTATCCGGAAGTTAAGGTGTCTGACACCCAGAATTCTACCACATCAGAATTATACCATTCTGAAACATTCTGGGATCTAGAATCAATGGACGGGTGAGTTCCAGAATGTCAGGGTGGCAAAACTCTAGAATCCTGGCGTGTCTGAACTCGAGAGTCATTCAATGTCCACATTCCAGAACTCTGGATGTCTGAATTATGGAAGCACCAAATGTCTGCATTCTAGAATCGGAATGTGGCGGAATTCTAGAATGCACAGCACGGCGGAATTCCAAAGTCCTAAAACGCCTGCTATCCGGAAGTTAAGGTGTCTGACATCCAGAATGATACCACGTCAGAATTATACCATTCTGAAAGATTCTGGGATCTAGAATCAATGGACGGCTGAGTTCCAGAATGTCAGGCTGTCCAAACTCTAGAATCCTTGTGTGTCTGAACTCGAGAGTCATTCAATATCCACATTCCAGGACTCTGGATGTCTGAAATATAGAAGCACCAAATGTCTGCATTCTAGAATCGGAATGTGGTGGAATTCTAGAATGCAAAGCACGGCAGAATTCTAAAGTCCTAAAATGCCTGCTATTCGGAAGTTAAGGTGTCTGACATCCAGAATGTTACTAGGTCAGCATTCTACCGTTCTGAGAGATTCTGGGTTCTAGAATCAATGGACGGCAGAGTTCTGGAATGTCAGGGTGTCCAAACTCTAGAATCCTTCCGTGTCTGAACTCGTGAGTCATTCAATGTCCACATTCCGGATCACAGGGTGTCTGAATTGCAGAAGCACCAAATGTCTGCATTCTAGAATCGGAATGTGGCGGAATTCTAGAATGCACAGCATGGCAGAATTCTAAAGTCCTAAAATGCCTGCTATCCGGAAGTTAAGGAGTCTGACATCCAGAATGTTACTAGGTCAGCATTCTACCGTTCTGAGAGATTCTGGGTTCTGGAATCTATGGAGGGCAGAGGTCTGGAATGTCAGGGTGCCAAACTCTAGAATACTTCCGTGTCTGAACTCGTGAGTCATTCAATGCCACATTCCGGATCACAGGGTGTCTGAATTCCAGAAGCACCAAATGTCTGCATTCTAGAATCGGAATGTGGCTGAATTCTAGAATGCACAGCACGGCGGAATTCTAAAGTCCTAAAATGCCTGCTATCCGGAAGTTAAGGTGTCTGACACCCAGAATTCTACCACATCAGAATTATAACGTTCTGAAACATTCTGGGATCAAGAATCAATGGACGGGTGAGTTCCAGAATGTCAGGGTGGCAAAACTCTAGAATCCTGGCGTGTCTGAACTCGAGAGTCATTCAATGTCCACATTCCAGAACTCTGGATGTCTGAATTATGGAAGCACCAAATGTCTGCATTCTAGAATCGGAATGTGGCGGAATTCTAGAATGCACAGCACGGCGGAATTCGAAAGTCCTAAAATGCCTGCTATCAGGAAGTTAAGGTGTCTGACATCCAGAATGCTACCACGTCAGAATTATACCATTCTGAAAGATTCTGGGATCTAGAATCAATGGACGGCTGAGTTCCAGAATGTCAGGGTGGCAAAACTCAAGAATCCTTGCGTGTCTGAACTCGAGAATCATTCAATGTCCACATTCCAGAACTCTGGATGTCTGAATTATAGAAGCACCAAATGTCTGCATTCTAGAATCGGAATGTGGCGGAATTCTAGAATGCACAGCACGGCGGAATTCGAAAGTTCTAAAATGCCTGCTATCCGGAAGTTAAGGTGTCTGACATCCAGAATGCTACGACGTCAGAATTATACCATTCTGAAAGATTCTGGGATCTAGAATCAATGGACGGCTGAGTTCCAGAATGTCAGGTTTTCCAAACTCTAGAATCCTTGCGTGTCTGAACTCGATAGTCATTCAATATCCACATTCCAGGACTCTGGATGTCTGAAATATAGAAGCACCAAATGTCTGCATTCTAGAATCGGAATGTGGCGGAATTCTAGAAAGCACAGCACGGCAGAATTCTAAAGTCCTAAAATGCCTGCTATTCGGAAGTTAAGGTGTCTGACATCCAGAAAGTTACTAGGTCAGCATTCTACCGTTCTGAGAGATTCTCGGTTCTAGAATCAATGGACGGCAGATTACTGGAATGTCAGGGTGTCCAAACTCTAGAATCCTTCCGTGTCTGAATATGTGAGTCATTCAATGTCCACATTCCGGATCACAGGGTGTCTGAATTCCAGAAGCACCAAATGTCTGCATTCTAGAATCGGAATGTGGCGGAATTCTAGAATGCACAGCACGGCGGAATTCGAAAGTCCTAAAATGCCTGCTATCCGGAAGTTAAGGTGTCTGACATCCAGAATGCTACCACGTCAGAATTATACCATTCTGAAAGATTCTGGGATCTAGAATCAATGGACGGCTGAGTTCCAGAATGTCAGGTTTTCCAAACTCTAGAATCCTTGCGTGTCTGAACTCGAGAGTCATTCAATATCCATATTCCAGGACTTTGGATGTCTGAGATATAGAAGCAACAAATGTCTGCATTCTAGAATCGGAATGTGGTGGAATTCTAGAATTCACAGCACGGCAGAATTCTAAAGTCCTAAAATGCCTGCTATTCGGAAGTTAAGGTATCTCACATCCAGAATGTTACTAGGTCAGCATTCTACCTTTCTGAGAGATTCTGGGTTCTAGAATCAATGGACGGCAGAGTTCTGGAATGTCAGGGTGTCCAAACTCTAGAATACTTCCGTTTCTGAACTCGAGAGTCATTCAATGTCCACATTCCAGAACTCAGGATGTCTGAAATATAGAAGCACCAAATGTCTGCATTCTAGAATCGGAATGTGGCGGAATTCTAGAATGCACAGCACGGCAGAATTCTAAAGTCCTAAAATGCCTGCTATTCGAAAGTTAAGGTGTCTGACATCCAGAATGTTACTAGGTCAGCATTCTACCGTTCTGAGAGATTCTGGGTTCTAGAATCAATGGACGGCAGAGTTCTGGAATGTCAGGGTGTCCAAACTCTAGAATCCTTCTGTGTCTGAACTCGTGAGTTATTCAATGTCCACATTCCGGATCACAGGGTGTCTGAATTCCAGAAGCACCAAATGTCTGCATTCTAGAATCGGAATGTGGCGGAATTCTAGAATGCACAGCAGGGCAGAATTCTGAAGTCCTAAAATGCCTGATATTCGGAAGTTAAGGAGTCTGACATCCAGAATGTTACTAGGTCAGCATTCTACCTTTCTGAGAGATTCTGGGTTCTAGAATCAATGGACGGCAGAGTTCTGGAATGTCAGGGTGTCCAAACTCTAGAATCCTTCCGTGTCTGAACTCGTGAGTCATTCAAAATCCACATTCCGGATCACAGGGTGTCTGAATTCCAGAAGCACCAAATGTCTGCATTCTAGAAACGGAATGTGGCGGAATTCTAGAATGCACAGCACGGCGGAATTCGAAAGTCCTAAAATGCCTGCTATCAGGAAGTTAAGGTGTCTGACATCCAGAATGCTACCACATCAGAATTATATTGTTCTGAAAGATTCTGGGATCTAGAATCAATGGACGGCTGAGTTCCAGAATGTCAGGGTGGCAAAACTCAAGAATACTTGCGTATCTGAACTCGAGAGTCATTCAATGTCCACATTCCAGAACTCTGGATGTCTGAATTATAGAAGCACCAAATGTCTGCATTCTAGAATCGGAATGTGGCGGAATTCTAGAATGCACAGCACGGCGGAATTCTAAAGTCCTAAAATGCCTGCTATCCGGAAGTTAAGGTGTCTGACATCCAGAATGCTACGACGTCAGAATTATACCATTCTGAAAGATTCTGGGATCTAGAATCAATGGACGGCTGAGTTCCAGAATGTCAGGTTTTCCAAACTCTAGAATCCTTGCGTGTCTGAACTCGATAGTCATTCAATATCCACATTCCAGGACTCTGGATGTCTGAAATATAGAAGCACCAAATGTCTGCATTCTAGAATCGGAATGTGGCGGAATTCTAGAAAGCACAGCACGGCAGATTTCTAAAGTCCTAAAATGCCTGCTATTCGGAAGTTAAGGTGTCTGACATCCAGAAAGTTACTAGGTCAGCATTCTACCGTTCTGAGAGATTCTCGGTTCTAGAATCAATGGACGGCAGATTACTGGAATGTCAGGGTGTCCAAACTCTAGAATCCTTCCGTGTCTGAATATGTGAGTCATTCAATGTCCACATTCCGGATCACAGGGTGTCTGAATTCCAGAAGCACCAAATGTCTGCATTCTAGAATCGGAATGTGGCGGAATTCTAGGATGCACAGCACGGCGGAATTCTAAAGGCCTAAAATGCCTGATATTCGGAAGTTAAGGAGTCTGACATCCAGAATGTTACTAGGTCAGCATTCTACCTTTCTGAGAGATTCTGGGTTATGTAATCTATGGACGGCAGAGTTCTGGAATGTCAGGGTGTCCAAACTCTAGAATCCTTCCGTTTCTGAACTCGTGAGTCATTCAATGTCCACATTCCAGATCACAGGGTGTCTGAATTCCAGAAGCACCAAATGTCTGCATTCTAGAATCGGAATGAGGTAGAATTCTAGAATGCACAGCACGGCGGAATTCTAAAGTCCTAAAATGCCTGCTATCCGGAAGTTAAGGTGTCTGACACCCAGAATTCTACCACATCAGAATTACACCATTCTGAAACATTCTGGGATCTAGAATCAATGGACGGGTGAGTTCCAGAATGTCAGGGTGGCAAAACTCTAGAATCCTGGCGTGTCTGAACTCGAGAGTCATTCAATGTCCACATTCCAGAACTCTGGATGTCTGAATTATGGAAGCACCAAATGTCTGCATTCTAGAATCGGAATGTGGCGGAATTCTAGAATGCACAGCACGGCGGAATTCTAAAGTCCTAAAATGCCTGCTATCCGGAAGTTAAGGTGTCTGACATCCAGAATGATACCACGTCAGAATTATACCATTCTGAAAGATTCTGGGATCTAGAATCAATGGACGGCTGAGTTCCAGAATGTCAGGCTGTCCAAACTCTGGAATCCTTGTGTGTCTGAACTCGAGAGTCATTCAATATCCACATTCCAGGACTCTGGATGTCTGAAATATAGAAGCACCAAATGTCTGCATTCTAGAATCGGAATGTGGTGGAATTCTAGAATGCAAAGCACGGCAGAATTCTAAAGTCCTAAAATGCCTGCTATTCGGAAGTTAAGGTGTCTGACATCCAGAATGTTACTAGGTCAGCATTCTACCGTTCTGAGAGATTCTTTGTTCTAGAATCAATGGACGGCAGAGTTCTGGAATGTCAGGGTGTCCAAACTCTAGAATCCTTGCGTGTCTGAACTCATGAGTCATTCAATGTCCACATTCCGGATCACAGGGTGTCTGAATTCCAGAAGCACCAAATGTCTGCATTCTAGAATCGGAATGTGGCGGAATTCTAGAATGCACAGCATGGCAGAATTCTAAAGTCCTAAAATGCCTGCTATCCGGAAGTTAAGGAGTCTGACATCCAGAATGTTACTAGGTCAGCATTCTACCGTTCTGAGAGTCTCTGGGTTCTGGAATCTATGGAGGGCAGAGGTCTGGAATGTCAGGGTGCCAAACTCTAGAATACTTCCGTGTCTGAACTCGTGAGTCATTCAATGCCACATTCCGGATCACAGGGTGTCTGAATTCCAGAAGCACCAAATGTCTGCATTCTAGAATCGGAATGTGGCGGAATTCTAGAATGCACAGCACGGCGGAATTCTAAAGTCCTAAAATGCCTGCTATCCGGAAGTTAAGGTGTCTGACACCCAGAATTCTACCACATCAGAATTATAACGTTCTGAAACATTCTGGGATCAAGAATCAATGGACGGGTGAGTTCCAGAATGTCAGGGTGGCAAAACTCTAGAATCCTGGCGTGTCTGAACTCGAGAGTCATTCAATGTCCACATTCCAGAACTCTGGATGTCTGAATTATGGAAGCACCAAATGTCTGCATTCTAGAATCGGAATGTGGCGGAATTCTAGAATGCACAGCACGGCGGAATTCGAAAGTCCTAAAATGCCTGCTATCAGGAAGTTAAGGTGTCTGACATCCAGAATGCTACCACGTCAGAATTATACCATTCTGAAAGATTCTGGGATCTAGAATCAATGGACGGCTGAGTTCCAGAATGTCAGGGTGGCAAAACTCAAGAATCCTTGCGTGTCTGAACTCGAGAATCATTCAATGTCCACATTCCAGAACTCTGGATGTCTGAATTATAGAAGCACCAAATGTCTGCATTCTAGAATCGGAATGTGGCGGAATACTAGAATGCACAGCACGGCGGAATTCGAAAGTTCTAAAATGCCTGCTATCCGGAAGTTAAGGTGTCTGACATCCAGAATGCTACGACGTCAGAATTATACCATTCTGAAAGATTCTGGGATCTAGAATCAATGGACGGCTGAGTTCCAGAATGTCAGTTTTTCCAAACTCTAGAATCCTTGCGTGTCTGAACTCGATAGTCATTCAATATCCACAATCCAGGACTCTGGATGCCTGAAATATAGAAGCACCAAATGTCTGCATTCTAGAATCGTAATGTGGCGGAATTCTAGAAAGCACAGCACGGCAGAATTCTAAAGTCCTAAAATGCCTGCTATTCGGAAGCTAAGGTGTCTGACATCCAGAAAGTTACTAGGTCAGCATTCTACCGTTCTGAGAGATTCTCGGTTCTAGAATCAATGGACGGCAGATTACTGGAATGTCAGGGTGTCCAAACTCTAGAATCCTTCCGTGTCTGAATATGTGAGTCATTCAATGTCCACATTCCGGATCACAGGGTGTCTGAATTCCAGAAGCACCAAATGTCTGCATTCTAGAATCGGAATGTGGCGGAATACTAGAATGCACAGCACGGCGGAATTCGAAAGTCCTAAAATGCCTGCTATCCGGAAGTTAAGGTGTCTGACATCCAGAATGCTACCACGTCAGAATTATACCATTCTGAAAGATTCTGGGATCTAGAATCAATGGACGGGTGAGTTCTGGAATGTCAGGGTTTCCAAACTCTAGAATCCTTGCGTGTCTGAACTCGAGAGTCATTCAATATCCATATTCCAGGACTTTGGATGTCTGAGATATAGAAGCAACAAATGTCTGCATTCTAGAATCGGAATGTGGTGGAATTCTAGAATTCACAGCACGGCAGAATTCTAAAGTCCTAAAATGCCTGCTATTCGGAAGTTAAGGTATCTGACATCCAGAATGTTACTAGGTCAGCATTCTACCGTTCTGAGAGATTCTGGGTTCTAGAATCAATGGACGGCAGAGTTCTGGAATGTCAGGGTGTCCAAACTCTAGAATCCTTCCGTGTCTGAACTCGTGAGTCATTCAATGTCCACATTCCGGATCACAGGGTGTCTGAATTCCAGAAGCACCAAATGTCTGCATTGTAGAATCGGAATGTGGCGGAATTCTAGAATGCACAGCATGGCAGAATTCTAAAGGCCTAAAATGCCTGATATTCGGAAGTTAAGGAGTCTGACATCCAGAATGTTACTAGGTCAGCATTCTACCTTTCTGAGAGATTCTGTTTTCTGGAATCTATGGACGGCTGAGTTCCAGAATGTCAGGGTGTCCAAACTCTAGAATCCTTCCGTGTCTGAACTCGTGAGTCATTCAATGTCCACATTCCGGATCAAAGGGTGTCTGAATTCCAGAAGCACCAAATGTCTGCATTCTAGAATCGGAATGTGGTAGAATTCTAGAATGCACAGCACGGCGGAATTCGAAAGTCCTAAAATGCCTGCTATCCGGAAGTTAAGGTGTCTGACACCCTGAATGCTACCACATCAGAATTATACCATTCTGAAACATTCTGGGATCTAGAATCAATGCACGGGTGAGTTCCAGAATGTCAGGGTGGCAAAACTCTAGAGTCCTGGCGTGTCTGAACTCGAGAGTCATTCAATGCCCACATTCCAGAACTCTGGATGTCTGAATTATAGAAGCACCAAATGTCTGCATTCTAGAATCGGAATGTGGCGGAATTCTAGAATGCACAGCACGGCGGAATTCTAAAGTCCTAAAATGCCTGCTATCCGGAAGTTAAGGTGTCTGACATCAAGAATGCTACCAAGTCAGAATTATAACATTCTGAAAGATTCTGGGATCTAGAATCAATGGAAGGCTGAGTTCCAGAATGTCAGGGTGGCAAAATTATAGAATCCTTGCGTGTCTGAACTCGAGAGTCATTCAATGTCCACATTCCAGAACTCTGGATGTCTGAATTATAGAAGCACCAAATGTCTGCATTCTAGAATCGGAATGTGGCGGAATTCCAGAATGCACAGCACGGCGGAATTCTAAAGTCCTAAAATGCCTACTAGCCGAAAGTTAAGGTGTCTGATGACCAGTATGTTACTAGGTCAGCATTCTACCGTTCTGAGAGATTCTGGGTTCTAGAATCAATGGACGGCAGAGATCTGGAATGTCAGTGTGTCCAAACTCTAGAATCCTTGCGTGTCTGAACTCGAGAGTCATTCAATGTCCACATTCCGGATCACAGGGTGTCTGAATTCCAGAAGAACCAAATGTCTGCATTCTAGAATCGGAATGTGGTAGAATTCTAGAATGCACAGCACGGCGGAATTCTAAAGTCCTAAAATGCCTGCTATCCGAAAGTTAAGGTGTCTGACATCCAGAATGCTACCACATCAGAATTATACCTTTCTGAAAGATTCTGGGATCTAGAATCAATGGACGGGTGAGTTCCAGAATGTCAGGGTGGCAAAACTCTAGAATCCTGGCTTGTCTGAACTCGAGAGTCATTCAATGTCCACATTCCAGAACTCTGGATGTCTGAATTATGGAAGCACCAAATGTCTGCATTCTAGAATCGGAATGTGGCGGAATTCTAGAATGCACAGCACGGCCGAATTCGAAAGTCCTAAAATGCCTGCTATCCGGAAGTTAAGGTGTCTGATATCCAGAATGCAACCACGTCAGAATTATACCATTCTGAAAGATTCTGGGATCTACAATCAATGGACGGCTGAGTTCCAGAATGTCAGTGTGGCAAAACTCTAGAATCCTTGCGTGTCTGAACTCGAGAGTCATTCAATGTCCACATTCCAGAACTCTGGATGTCTGAATTATAGAAGCACCAAATGTCTGCATTCTAGAATCGGAATGTGGCGGAATTCTAGAATGCACAGCACGGCGGAATTCTAAAATCCTAAAATGCCTGCTATCCGGAAGTTAAGGTGTCTGACATCAAGAATGCTACCAAGTCAGAATTATACCATTCTGAAAGATTCTGGGATCTAAAATCAATGGACGGCTGAGTTCCAGAATGTCAGGGTGGCAAAACTCAAGAATCCTTGCGTGTCTGAACTCGAGAGTCATTCAATGTCCACATTCCAGAACTCTGGATGTCTGAATTATAGAAGCACCAAATGTCTGCATTCTAGAATCGGAATGTGGCGGAATTCTAGAATGCACAGCACGGCGCAATTCTAAAGTCCTAAAATGCCTACTAGCTGAAAGTTAAGGTGTCTGATGACCAGAATGTTACTAGGTCAGCATTCTACCGTTCTGAGAGATTCTGGGTTCTAGAATCAATGGATGGCAGAGTTCTGGAATGTCAGGGTGTCCAAACTCTAGAATCCTAGAGTGTTTGAACTCGAGAGTCATTCAATTTCCATATTCCGGGTCACAGGGTGTCTGAATTCCAGAAGCACCAAATGTCTGCATTCTAAAATCGGAATGTGGCAGAATTCTAGAATGCACAGCACGGCAGAATTCTAAAGACGTAAAATGACTGATATTCGGAAGTTAAGGTGTCTGACATCCAGAATGTTACTAGGTCAGCATTCTACCGTTCTGAGAGATTCTGGGTTCTAGAATCAATGGACGGCAGAGTTCTGGAATGTCAGGGTGTCCAAACTCCAGAATCCTTCCGTGCCTGAACTCCTGAGTCATTCAATGTCCACATTCCGGATAACAGGGTGTCTGAATTCCAGAAGCACCAAATATCTGCATTCTAGAATCGGAATGTGGCGGAATTCTAGAATGCACAGCACGGCGGAATTTGAAAGTCCTAAAATGCCTGCTACCGGGAAGTAAAGGTGTCTGACATCCAGAATGCTACCAGGTCAGAATTACACCATTCTGAAAGATTCTGGGATCTAGAATCAATGGACGGCTGAGTTCCAGAATGTCAGGGTGGCAAAACTATAGAATCCTTGCGTGTCTGAACTCGAGAGTCATTCAATGTCCACATTCCAGAACTCTGGATGTCTGAATTATAGAAGCACCAAATGACTGCATTCTAGCATCGGAATGTGGCGGAATTCTAGCATGCACAGCACGGCGGAATTCTAAAATCCTAAAATGCCTGCTGTCCGGAAGTTAAGGTGTCTGACATCAAGAATGCTACCAAGTCAGAATTATACCATTCTGAAAGATTCTGTGATCTAGAATCAATGGACAGCTGAGTTCCAGAATGTCAGGGTGGCAAAACTCTAGAATACTTGCGTGTCTGAACTCGAGAGTCTTTCAATGTCCACATTCCAGAACTCTGGATGTCTGAATTATAGAAGCACCAAATGTCTGCATTCTAGAATCGGAATGTGGCGGAATTCTAGAATGCACAGCACGGCGGAATTCTAAACTCCTAAATTGCCTGCTCTCCGGAAGTTAAGGTGTCTGACATCCAGAATGTTACTAGGTCAGCATTCTACCATTCTGAGAGATTCTGGGTTCTAGAATCAATGGATGGCAGAGTTCTGGAATGCCAGGGTGTCCAAACTCTAGAATCCTTCCGTGTCTGAACTCGTGAGTCATTCAATGTCCACATTCCTGATCACAGGTTGTCTGAATTCCAGAAGCACCAAATGTCTGCATTCTAGAATCGGAATGTGGCGGAATTCTAGAATGCACAGCACGGCAGAATTCTAAAGTCCTAAAATGCCTGATATTCGGAAGTTAAGGAGTCTGACATCCAGAAGGTTACTAGGTCAGCATTCTACCATTGTGAGAGATTCTGGGTTCTAGAATCAATGGACGGGTGAGTTCTGGAATGTCAGGGTTTCCAAACTCTAGAATCCTTCCGTGTCTGAACACGTGAGTCATTCAATGTCCACATTCCAGATCAAAGGGTGTCTGAATTCCAGAAGCACCAAATGTCTGCATTCTAGAATCGGAATGTGGCGGAATTCTAGAATGCACAGCACGGCGGAATTCGAAAGTCCTAAAATGCCTGCTATCCAGAATTAAGTTGTCTGACATCCAGAATGCTACCACGTCAGAATTATACCATTCTGAAAGATTCTGGGATCTAGAATAAATGGACGGCTGGGTTCCAGAATGTCAGGGTGGCAAAACTCTAGAATCCTTGCGGGTCTGAACTCGAGAGTCATTCAATCTCCACATTCCAGAACTCTGGATGTCTGAATTATAGAAGCACCAAATGTCTGCATTCTGGAATCGGAATTTGGCGGAATTCTAGAATGCACAGCACGGCGGAATTCTATAGTCCTAAAATGCCTGCTATCCGGAAGTTAAGGTGTCTGACATCTAGAATGTTACTAGGTCAACATTCTACCGTTCTGAGAGATTCTGGGTTCTAGAATCAATGGATGGCAGAGATCTGGCATGTCAGGGTGTCCAAACTCTAGAATCCTTGTGTGTCTGAACTCGAGAGTCATTCAGTGTCCACATTCCAGAACTCTGGATGTCTGAAATATAGAAGCACCAAATGTCTGCATTCTAGAATCAGAATGTGGCGGAATTCTAGAATGCACAGCACGGCGGAATTTTAAAGTCCTAAAATGCCTGCTATCCAGAAGTCAATGTGTCTGACATCCAGAATGTTACTAGGTCAGCATTCTACCGTTCTGAGAGATTCTGGGTTTTAGAATCAATGGATGGCAGAGTTCCGGAATGTCAGGGTGTCCAAACTCTAGAATCCTTCCGTTTCTGAACACGTGAGTCATTCAATGTCCACATTCCAGATCAAAGGGTGTCTGAATTCCAGAAGCACCAAATGTCTGCATTCTAGAATCGGAATGTGGCGGAATTCTAGAATGCACAGCACGGCGGAATTCGAAAGTCCTAAAATGCCTGCTATCCAGATTTAAGGTGTCTGACATTCAGAATGCTACCACGTCAGAATTATACCATTCTGAAACATTCTGGGATCTAGAATCAATGGACGGGTGAGTTCCAGAATTTCAGGGTGGCAAAACTCTAGAATCCTGGCATGTCTGAACTCGAGAGTCATTCAATGTCCACATTCCAAAACTCGGGATGTCTGAATTGTAGAAGCACCAAATGTCTGCATTCTAGAATCGGAATGTGGCGGAATTCTAGAATGCACAGCACGGCGGAATTCTAAAGTCCTAAAATGCCTGCTATCCGGAAGTTAAGGTGTCTGACATCAAGAATGCTACCAAGTTAGAATTATAACATTCTGAAAGATTCTGGGATCTAGAATCAATGGACAGCTGAGTTCCAGAATGTCAGGGTGGCAAAACTCTAGAATCCTTGCGTGTCTGAACTCGAGAGTCATTCAATGTCCACATTCCAGAACTCTGGATGTCTGAAATATAGAAGCAGCAAATGTCTGCATTCTAGAATCAGAATGTGGCGGAATTCTAGAATGCACAGCACGGCGGAATTTTAATGTCCTAAAATGCCTGCTATCCGGAAGTCAAGGTGTCTGACATCCAGAAAGTTACTAGGTCAGCATTCTACAGTTCTGAGAGATTCTGGGTTCTAGAATCAATGGATGGTAGAGTTCTGGAATGTCAGGGTGTTCAAACTCAAGAATACTTGCGTGTCTGAACTCGAGAGTCATTCAATGTCCACATTTCGCATCACAGGGTGTCTGAATTCCAGAAGCACCAAATGTCTGCATTCTAGAATCGGAATGTGGCGGAATTCTAGAATGCACAGCACGGCAGAATTCTAAAGTCCTAAAATGCCTGCTATTCGGAAGTTAAGGTGTCTGACATCCAGAATGTTACTAGGTCAGCATTCTACCATTCTGAGAGATTCTGGGTTCTAGAATCAATGGACGGCAGTGTTCTGGAATGTCAGGGTGTCCAAACTCTTGAATACTTCTGTGTCTGAACTCGTGAGTCATTCAATGTCCACATTCCGGATCACAGGGTGTCTGAATTCCAGAAGCACCAAATGTCTTTATTCTAGAATCGGAATGTGGTGGAATTCTAGAATGCACAGCACGGCAGAATTCTGAAGTCCTAAAATGCCTGATATTCCGAAGTTAAGGAGTCTGACATCCAGAATGTTACTAGGTCAGCATTCTACCGTTCTGAAAGATTCTGGGATCTAGAATCAATGGACGGCAGAGTTCTGGAATGTCAGGGTGTCCAAACTCTAGAATCCTTGCGTGTCTGAACTCGTGAGTCATTCAATGTCCACATTCCAGAACTCTGGATGTCTGAATTATAGAAGCACCAAATGTCTGCATTCTAGAATCGAAATGTGGCGGAATTCTAGAATGCACAGCACGGCGGAATTCGAAAGTCCTAAAATGCCTGCTATCCGGAAGTTAAGGTGTCTGACATCCAGAATGCTACCACGTCAGAATTATACCATTCTGAAAGATTCTGGGATCTAGAATCAATGGACGGCTGAGATCCAGAATGTCAGGGTTTCCAAACTCTAGAAGCCTTGCGTGTCTGAACTCGAGAGTCATTCAATATCCACATTCCAGGACTCTGGATGTCTGAAATATAGAAGCACCAAATGTCTGCATTCTAGAATCGGAATGTGGCGGAATTCTAGAAAGCACAGCACGGCAAAATTCTAAAGTCCTAAAATGCCTGATATTCGGAAGTTAAGGTGTCTGACATCCAGAAAGTTACTAGGTCAGCATTCTACCGTTTTGAGAGATTCTGGGTTCTACAATCAATGGACGGCAGAGTTCTGGAATGTCAGGGTGTCCAAACTCTAGAATCCTTCCGTGTCTGAACTCGTGAGTCATTCAATGTCCACATTCCAGATCACGGGGCGTCTGAATTCCAGAAGCACCAAATGTCTGCATTCTAGAATCGGAATGTGGCGGAATTCTAGAATGCACAGCACGGCGGAATTCTAAAGTCCTAAAATGCCTGATATTCGGAAGTTAAGGAATCTGACAACCAGAATGTTACTAGGTCAGCATTCTACCGTTATGAGAGATTCTGGGTTCTAGAATCAATGGGCGGCAGAGTTCTGGAATGTCAGGTTGTCCAAACTCTAGAATCCTTCCGTGTCTGAACTCGTGAGTCATTCAATGTCCACATTCCGGATCACAGGGTGTCTGAATTCCAGAAGCACCAAATGTCTGCAATCTAGAATCGGAATGTGGCGGAATTCTAGAATGCACAGAACGGCGGAATTCTAAAGTCCTAAAATTCCTGATATTCGGAAGTTAAGGAGTCTGACATCCAGAATGTTACTAGGTCAGCATTCTACCGTTCTGAGAGATTCTGGGTTCTGGAATCTATGGACGGCAGAGTTCTGGAATGTCAGGGTGTCCAAACTCTAGAATCCTTCCGTGTCTGAACTCGTGAGTCATTCAATGTCCACATTCCGGATCACAGGGTGTCTGAATTCCAGAAGCACCAAATGTCTGCATTCTAGAATCGGAATGTGGTAGAATTCTAGAATGCACAGCACGGCGGAATTCTAAAGTCCTAAAATGCCTGCTATCCGGATGTTAAGGTGTCTGTCACCCAGAATGCTACCACATCAGAATTATACCATTCTTAAACATTCTGGGATCTAGAATCAATGGACGGGTGAGTTCCAGAATGTCAGGGTGGCAAAACTCTAGAGTCCTGGCGTGTCTGAAGTCGAGAGTCATTCAATGTCCACATTCCAGAACTCTGGATGTCTGAATTATAGAAGCACCAAATGTCTGCATTCTAGAATCGGAATGTGGCGGAATTCTAGAATGCACAGCACGGCGGAATTCGAAAGTACTAAAATGCCTGCTATCCGGAAGTTAAGGTGTCTGACATCCAGAATGCTGCCACGTCAGAATTATACCATTCTGAAAGATTCTGGAATCTAGAATCAATGGATGGCTGAATTCCAGAATGTCAGGCTTTCCAAACTCTAGAATCCTTGCGTGTCTGAATTCGAGAGTCATTCAATATCCACATTCCTGGACTCTGGATGTCTGAAATATAGAAGAAACAAATGTCTGCATTCTAGAATCGGAATGTGGTGGAATTCTAGAATGCACAGCACGGCAGAATTCTAAAGTCCTAAAATGCCTGCTGTTCGGAAGTTAAGGTGTCTGACATCCAGAATGTTACTAGGTCAGCATTCTACCATTCTGAGAGATTCTGGGTTCTAGAATCAATGGAGGGCAGAGTTCTGGAATGTCACGATGTCCAAACTCTAGAATCCTTCCGTGTCTGAGCTCGTGAGTCATTCAATGTCCACATTCCGGATCACAGGGTGTCTGAATTCCAGAAGCACCAAATGTCTGCATTCTAGAATCGGAATGTGGTGGAATTCTAGAATGCACAGCACGGCGGAATTCTAAAGTCCTAAAATGCCTGATATTCGGAAGTTAAGTAGTCTGACATCCAGAATGTTACTAGGTCAGCATTCTACCGTTCTGAGAGATTCTGGGTTCTAGAATCAATGGACGGCAGAGATCTGGAATGTCAGGTTGTCCAAACTCGAGAATCCTTCCGTATCTGAACTCGTGAGTCATTCAATGTCCAGATTCCGGATCACAGGGTGTCTGATTTCCAGAAGCACCAAATGTCTGCATTCTAGAAGCGGAATGTGCGGAATTCTAGAATGCACAGCATGGCGGAATTCTAAAATCCTAAAATGCCTGCTATCCGGAAGTTAAGATGTCTGAGATCAAGAATGCTACCAAGTAAGAATTATACCATTCTGAAAGATTCTGGGATCTAGAATCAATGGACGGCTGAGTTCCAGAATGTCAGGGTGACAAAACTCTAGAATCCTTGCGTGTCTGAACTCGAGCGTCATTCTATGTCCACATTCCAGAATTCTGGATGTCTGAATTATAGAAGCACCAAATGTCTGCATTCTAGAATCGGAATGTGGCGGAATTCTAGAATGCACAGCATGGCGGAATTCTAAAGTCCTAAAATGCCTGCTATCCGGAAGTTAAGGTGTCTGACATCAAGAATGCTTCCAAGTCAGAATTATACCATTCTGAAAGATTCTGGGATCTAGAATCAATAGACCGCTGAGTTTCAGAATGTCAGGGTGGCAAAACTCTAGAATCCTTGTGTGTCTGAACTCTAGAGTCATTCAATGTCCACATTCCAGAACTCTGGATGTCTGAATTATAGAAGCACCAAATGTCTGCATTCTAGAATCGGAATTTGGCGGAATTCTAGAATGCACAGCACGGCGGAATTCTAAAGTCCTAAAATGCCTGCTATTCGGAAGTTAAGGTGTCTGACATCCAGAAAGTTACTAGGTCAGCATTCTACCGTTTTGAGAGATTCTGGGTTCTAGAATCAATGGACGGCAGAGTTCTGGAATGTCAGGGTGTCCAAACTCTAGAATCCTTCCGTGTCTGAACTCGTGAGTCATTCAATGTCCACATTCCAGATCACGGGGCGTCTGAATTTCAGAAGCACCAAATGTCTGCATTCTAGAATCGGAATGTGGCGGAATTCTAGAATGCACAGCACGGCGGAATTCTAAAGTCCTAAAATGCCTGATATTCGGAAGTTAAGGAATCTGACAACCAGAATGTTACTAGGTCAGCATTCTACCGTTATGAGAGATTCTGGGTTCTAGAATCAATGGGCGGCAGAGTTCTGGAATGTCAGGTTGTCCAAACTCTAGAATCCTTCCGTGTCTGAACTCGTGAGTCATTCAATGTCCACATTCCGGATCACAGGGTGTCTGAATTCCAGAAGCACCAAATGTCTGCAATCTAGAATCGGAATGTGGCGGAATTCTAGAATGCACAGAACGGCGGAATTCTAAAGTCCTAAAATTCCTGATATTCGGAAGTTAATGAGTCTGACATCCAGAATGTTACTAGGTCAGCATTCTACCGTTCTGAGAGATTCTGGGTTCTGGAATCTATGGACGGCAGAGTTCTGGAATGTCAGGGTGTCCAAACTCTAGAATCCTTCCGTGTCTGAACTCGTGAGTCATTCAATGTCCACATTCCGGATCACAGGGTGTCTGAATTCCAGAAGCACCAAATGTCTGCATTCTAGAATCGGAATGTGGTAGAAATCTAGAATGCACAGCACGGCGGAATTCTAAAGTCCTAAAATGCCTGCTATACGGATGTTAAGGTGTCTGTCACCCAGAATGCTACCACATCAGAATTATACCATTCTTAAACATTCTGGGATCTAGAATCAATGGACGGGTGAGTTCCAGAATGTCAGGGTGGCAAAACTCTAGAGTCCTGGCGTGTCTGAAGTCGAGAGTCATTCAATGTCCACATTCCAGAACTCTGGATGTCTGAATTATAGAAGCACCAAATGTCTGCATTCTAGAATCGGAATGTGGCGGAATTCTAGAATGCACAGCACGGCGGAATTCGAAAGTACTAAAATGCCTGCTATCCGGAAGTTAAGGTGTCTGACATCCAGAATGCTGCCACGTCAGAATTATACCATTCTGAAAGATTCTGGGATCTAGAATCAATGGATGGCTGAATTCCAGAATGTCAGGCTTTCCAAACTCTAGAATCCTTGCGTGTCTGAACTCGAGCGTCATTCAATATCCACATTCCTGGACTCTGGATGTCTGAAATATAGAAGAAACAAATGTCTGCATTCTAGAATCGGAATGTGGTGGAATTCTAGAATGCACAGCACGGCAGAATTCTAAAGTCCTAAAATGCCTGCTGTTCGGAAGTTTAGGTGTCTGACATCCAGAATGTTACTAGGTCAGCATTCTACCATTCTGAGAGATTCTGGGTTCTAGAATCAATGGAGGGCAGAGTTCTGGAATGTCACGATGTCCAAACTCTAGAATCCTTCCGTGTCTGAACTCGTGAGTCATTCAATGTCCACATTCCGGATCACAGGGTGTCTGAATTCCAGAAGTACCAAATATCTGCATTCTAGAATCGGAATGTGGTGGAATTCTAGAATGCACAGCACGGCGGAATTCTAAAGTCCTAAAATGCCTGATATTCGGAAGTTAAGTAGTCTGACATCCAGAATGTTACTAGGTCAGCATTCTACCGTTCTGAGAGATTCTGGGTTCTAGAATCAATGGACGGCAGAGATCTGGAATGTCAGGTTGTCCAAACTCGAGAATCCTTCCGTATCTGAACTCGTGAGTCATTCAATGTCCACATTCCGGATCACAGGGTGTCTGAATTCCAGAAGCACCAAATGTCTGCATTCTAGAAGCGGAATGTGCGGAATTCTAGAATGCACAGCATGGCGGAATTCTAAAATCCTAAAATGCCTGCTATCCGGAAGTTAAGATGTCTGAGATCAAGAATGCTACCAAGTAAGAATTATACCATTCTGAAAGATTCTGGGATCTAGAATCAATGGACGGCTGAGTTCCAGAATGTCAGGGTGACAAAACTCTAGAATCCTTGCGTGTCTGAACTCGAGCGTCATTCTATGTCCACATTCCAGAATTCTGGATGTCTGAATTATAGAAGCACCAAATGTCTGCATTCCAGAATCGGAATGTGGCGGAATTCTAGAATGCACAGCATGGCGGAATTCTAAAGTCCTAAAATGCCTGCTATCCGGAAGTTAAGGTGTCTGACATCAAGAATGCTTCCAAGTCAGAATTATACCATTCTGAAAGATTCTGGGATCTAGAATCAATAGACCGCTGAGTTTCAGAATGTCAGGGTGGCAAAACTCTAGAATCCTTGTGTGTCTGAACTCGAGAGTCATTCAATGTCCACATTCCAGAACTCTGGATGTCTGAATTATAGAAGCACCAAATGTCTGCATTCTAGAATCGGAATTTGGCGGAATTCTAGAATGCACAGCACGGCGGAATTCTAAAGTCCTAAAATGCCTGCTATCCGGAAGTTAAGGTGTCTGACATCAAGAATGCTACCAAGTCAAAATTATATCATTCTGAAAGATTCTGGGATCTAGAATCAATGGACGGCTGAGTTCCAGAATGTCAGGGTGGCAAAACTCTAGAATACTTGCGTATCTGAACTCGGGAGTCATTCAATGTCCACATTCCAGAACTCTGGATGTCTGAATTATAGAAGCACCAAATGTCTGCATTCTAGAATCTGAATGTGGCGGAATTCTAGAATGCACAGCACGGTGGATTTCTAAAGTCCTAAAATGCCTACTAGCCGAAAGTTAAGGTGTCTGATGACCAGAATGTTACTAGGTCAGCATTCTACCGTTCTGAGCGATTCTGGGTTCTAGAATCAATGGACGGCAGAGTTCTGGAATGTCAGGGTGTCCAAACTCTAGAATCCTTGAGTGTTTGAACTCGAGAGTCATTCAATTTCCATATTCCGGGTCACAGGGTGACTGATTTCCAGAAGCACCAAATGTATGCATTCTAGAATCGGAATGTGGCGGAATTCTAGAATGCACAGCACGGCGGAATTCGAAAGTCCTAAAATGCCTGCTATCCGGAAGTTAAGGTGTCTGACATCCAGAATGCTACCACGTCAGAATTATACCATTCTGAAAGATTCTGGGATCTAGAATCAATGGACGGCTGAGTTCCAGAATGTCAGGGTGGCAAAACTCTAGAATCCTTGCGTATCTGAACTCGAGAGTCATTCAATGTCCACATTCCAGAACTCTGGATGTCTGAATTATAGAAGCACCAAATGTCTGCATTCTAGAATCGGAATGTGGCGGAATTCTAGAATGCACAGCACGGCGGAATTCTAAAGTCCTAAAATGCATGCTATACGGAAGTTAAGGTGTCTGACATCCAGAATGTTACTAGGTCAGCATTCTAACGTTCTGAGAGATTCTGGGTTCTAGAATTAATGGACGGCAGAGTTCTGGAAAGTCAGGGTGTCCAAACTCTAGAATACTTGCGTGTCTGAACTCGAGAGTCATTCAATGTCCACATTCCGGATCACAGGGTGTCTGAATTCCAGAAGCACCAAATGTCTGCATTCTAGAATCGGAATGTGGCGGAATTCTAGAATGCACAGCACGGCGGAATTCTAAAGACCTAAAATGCCTGCTATCCGGAAGTTAAGGTGTCTGACATCCAGAATGCTACCAAGTCAGAATTATGCCATTCTGAAAGATTCTGGGATCTAGAATCAATGGACGGCTGAGTTCCAGAATGTCAGGGTGGCAAAACTCTAGAATCCTTGCGTGTCTGAACTCGAGAGTCATTCAATGTCCACATTCCAGAACTCTGGATGTCTGAATTATAGAAGCACCAAATGTCTGCATTCTAGAATCGGAATGTGGCGGAATTCTAGAATGCACATCACGGCGGAATTCTAAAATCCTAAAATGCCTGCTATCCGGAAGTTAATGTGTCTGACATCCAGAATGCTACCAAGTCACAATTATACCATTCTGAAAGATTCTGGAATCTAGAATCAATGGACGGCTGAGTTCCAGAATTTCAGGGTTTCCAAACTCTAGAATCCTTGCGTGTCTGAACTCGAGAGTCATTCAATGTCCACATTCCAGAACTCTGGATGTCTGAATTATAGAAGCACCAAATGTGTGCATTCTAGAATCGGAATGTGGCGGAATTCTAGAATGCACAGCACGGAGGAATTCTAAAGTCCTAAAATGCCTACTAGCCGAAAGTTAAGGTGTCTGATGAGCAGAATGTTACTAGGTCAGCATTCTACCGTTCTGAGAGATTCTGGGTTCTAGAATCAATGGATGGCAGAGTTCTGGAATGTCAGGGTGTCCAAGCTCTAGAATCCTTGAGTGTTTGAACTCGAGAGTCATTCAATTTCCATATTCCGGGTCACAGGGTGACTGAATTCCAGAAGCACCAAATGTCTGCATTCTAGAATCGGAATGTGGCGGAATTCTAGAATGCACAGCACGGCGGAATTCTAAAGTCCTAAAATGCCTGCTATCCGGAAGTTAAGGTGTCTGACATCCGGAATGTTACTAGGTCAGCATTCTATCGTTCTGAGAGATTCTGGGTTCTAGAATCAATGGACGGCAGAGTTCTGGAATGTCAGGGTGTCCAAACTCTAGAATCCTTCCGTGTCTGAACTCGTGAGTCATTCAATGTCCACATTCCGGATCACAGGGTGTCTGAATTCCAGAAGCACCAAATGTCTGCATTCTAGAATCGGAATGTGGCGGAATTCTAGAATGCACAGCACGGCAGAATTCTAAAGTCCTAAAATGCCTGATATTCGGAAGTTAAGGAGTCTGACATCCAGAATGTTACTAGGTCAGCATTCTACCGTTCTGAGAGTTTCTGGGTTCTAGAATCAATGGACGGCAGAGATCTGGCATGTCAGGTTGTCCAAACTCCAGAATCCTTGCGTGTCTGAACTCGAGAGTCATTCAATGTCCACATTCCGGATGACAGGGTGTCTGAATTCCAGAAGCACCAAATGTCTGCATTCTAGAATCGGAATGTGGTAGAATTCTAGAATGCACAGCACGGCGGAATTCTAAAGTCCTAAAATGCCTGCTCTCCGGAAGTTAAGATGTCTCACACCCAGAATGCTACCACATCAGAATTATACCATACTGAATCATTCTGGGATCTAGAATCAATGGACGGGTGAGTTCCAGAATGTCAGGGTGGCAAAACTCTAGAATCCTGGCGTGTCTGAACTCGAGAGTCATTCAATGTCCACATTCCAGAACTCTGGATGTCTGAATTATAGGATCACCAAATTTCTGCATTCTAGAATTGGAATATGGCGGAATTCTAGAATGCACAGCACGGCGGAATTCTAAAGTCCTAAAATGCCTGCTATCCGGAAATTAAGGTGTCTGACATCCAGAATGCTACCACGTCAGAATTATACCATTCTGAAAGATTCTGGGACCTAGAATCAATGGACGGCTGAGTTACAGAATGTCAGGGTGGCAAAACTCTAGAATCCTTGTGTGTCTGAACTCGAGAGTCATTCAATGTCCACATTCCAGAACTCTGGATGTCTGAATTATAGAAGCACGAAATGTCTGCATTCTAGAATCGGAATGTGGCGGAATTCTAGAATGCACAGCACGGCGGAATTCTAAAGTCCTAAAATGCCTGCTATCCGGAAGTTAAGGTGTGTGACATCCAGAATGGTACCACATCAGAATTATACCATTCTGAAACATTCTGGGATCTAGAATCAATGGACGGGTGAGTTCCAGAATGTCAGGGCGGCAAAACTCTAGAATCCTGGCTTGTCTGAACTCGAGAGTCATTCAATGTCCACATTCCAGAACTCTGGATGTCTGAATTATGGAAGCACCAAATGTCTGCATTCTAGAATCGGAATGTGGCGGAATTCTAGAATGCACAGCACGGCGGAATTCTAAAGTCCTAAAATGCCTGTTATCCGGAAGTTAAGGTGTCTGACATCCCGAATGCTACCACGTCAGAATTATACCATTCTGAAATATTCTGGGTTCTAGAATCAATGGACGGCTGAGTTCCAGAGTGCAAGGGTGGCAAAACTCCAGAATCATTGCGTGTCTGAACTCGAGAGTCATTCAATGTCCACATTCAAGAATTCTGGATGTCTGAAATATAGAAGCACCAAATGTCTGCATTCTAGTATCAGAATGTGGCGGAATATTGGAATACACAGCACGGCGGAATTTTAAAGTCCTAAAGTGCCTGCTATCCAGAAGTCAAGGTGTCTGACATCCAGAATGTTACTAGGTCAGCATTCTACCGTTCTGAGAGATTCTGGGTTCTAGAATCAATTGATGGCAGAGTTCTGGAATGTCAGGGTGTTCAAACTCAAGAATACTTGCGTGTCTGAACTCGAGAGTCATTCAATGTCCACATTCCGGATCACAGGGTGTCTGAATTCCAGAAGCACCAAATGTCTGCATTCTAGAATCGGAATGCGGCGGAATTCTAGAATGCACAGCACAGCGGATTTCTAAAGTCCTAAAATGCCTACTAGCCGAAAGTTAAGGTGTCTGACGACCAGAATGTTACTAGGTCAGCATTCTACCGTTCTGAGAGATTCTGGGTTCTAGAGTCAATGGACGGCAGAGTTCCGGAATGTCAGGGTGTCCACACTCTAGAATCCTTGAGTGTTTGAACTCGAGAGTCATTCAATATCCATATTCCGGGTCACAGGGTGACTGAATTCCAGAAGCACCAAATGTCTGCTTTCTAGAATCGGAATGTGGCGGAATTCTAGAATGCACAGCACGGCGGAATTCGAAAGTCCTAAAATGCCTGCTATCGGGAAGTTAAGGTGTCTGACATCCAGAATGCTACCACGTCAGAATAATACCATTCTGAAAGATTCTGGGATCTAGAATCAATGGACGGCTGATTTCCAGAATGTCAGGGTGGCAAAACTCTAGAATCCTTGCGTGTCTGAACTCGAGAGTCATTCAATGACCACATTCCGGATCACAGGTTGTGTGAATTACAGAAGCACCAAATGTCTGCATTCTAGAATCGGAATGTGGCGGAATTCTAGAATGCACAGCACGGCAGAATTCTAAAGTCCTAAAATGCCTGATATTCGGAAGTTAAGGAGTCTGACATCCAGAATGTTACTAGGTCAGCATTCTATCGTTCTGAGAGATTCTGGGTTCTAGAATCAATGGACGGCAGAGTTCTGGAATGTCAGGGTGTCCAAACTCTAGAATCCTTCCGTATTTGAACTCGTGAGTCATTCAATGTCCACATTCCAGATCAAAGTGTGTCTGAATTCCAGAAGCACCAAATGTCTGCATTCTAGAATCGGAATGTGGCGGAATTCTAGAATGCACAGCACAACGGATATCTAAAGTCCTAAAATGCCTGCTATCGGGAAGTTAAGGTGTCTGACATCCAGAATGTTACTAGGTCAGCATTCTACCGTTCTAAGAGGTTCTGGGTTCTAGAATCAATGGACGGCAGAGATCTGGCATGTCAGGTTGTCCAAACTCTAGAATCCTTGCGTGTCTGAACTCGAGAGTCATTCAATGTCCACATTCCGGATCACAGGGTGTCTGAATTCCAGAAGAACCAAATGTCTGCATTCTAGAATCGGAATGTGGTAGAATTCTAGAATGCACAGCACGGCGGAATTCTAAAGTCCTAAAATGCCTGCTCTCCGGAAGTTAAGATGTCTCACACCCAGAATGCTACCACATCAGAATTATACCATTCTGAATCATTCTGGGATCTAGAATCAATGGACGGGTGAGTTCCAGAATGTCAGGGTGGCAAAACTCTAGAATACTTGTGTGTCTGAACTCGAGAGTCATTCAATGTCCACATTCCAGAACTCTGGATGTCTGAATTATAGAAGCACGAAATGTCTGCATTCTAGAATCGGAATGTGGCGGAATTCTAGAATGCACAGCACGGCGGAATTCTAAAGTCCTAAAATGCCTGCTATCCGGAAGTTAAGGTGTCTGACATCCAGAATGGTACCACATCAGAATTATACCATTCTGAAACATTCTGGGATCTAGAATCAATGGACGGGTGAGTTCCAGAATGTCAGGGCGGCAAAACTCTAGAATCCTTGCGTGTCTGAACTCGAGAGTCATTCAATGTCCACATTCCAGAACTCTGGATGTCTGAATTATGGAAGCACCAAATGTCTGCATTCTAGAATCGGAATGTGGCGGAATTCTAGAATGCACAGCACGGCGGAATTCTAAAGTCCTAAAATGCCTGTTATCCGGAAGTTAAGGTGTCTGACATCCCGAATGCTACCACGTCAGAATTATACCATTCTGAAACATTCTGGGATCTAGAATCAATGGACGGCTGAGTTCCAGAGTGCAAGGGTGGCAAAACTCCAGAATCATTGCGTGTCTGAACTCGAGAGTCATTCAATGTCCACATTCAAGAATTCTGGATGTCTGAAATATAGAAGCACCAAATGTCTGCATTCTAGTATCAGAATGTGGCGGAATATTGGAATACACAGCACGGCGGAATTTTAAAGTCCTAAAGTGCCTGCTATCCAGAAGTCAAGGTGTCTGACATCCAGAATGTTACTAGGTCAGCATTCTACCGTTCTGAGAGATTCTGGGTTCTAGAATCAATTGATGGCAGAGTTCTGGAATGTCAGGGTGTTCAAACTCAAGAATACTTGCGTGTCTGAACTCGAGAGTCATTCAATGTCCACATTCCGGATCACAGGGTGTCTGAATTCCAGAAGCACCAAATGTCTGCATTCTAGAATCGGAATGTGGCGGAATTCTAGAATGCACAGCACGGCAGAATTCTAAAGTCCTAAAATGCCTGCTATCCGGAAGTTAAGGTGTCTGACATCAAGAATGCTACCAAGTCAGAATTATATCATTCTGAAAGATTCTGGGATCTAGAATCAATGGACGGCTGAGTTCCAGAATGTCAGGGTGGCAAAACTCTAGAATACTTGCGTGTCGGAACTCAAGAGTCATTCAATGTCCACATTCCAGAACTCTGGATGTCTGAATTATAGAAGCACCAAATGTCTGCATTCTAGAATCGGAATGTGGCGGAATTCTAGAAAGCACAGCACAGCGGATTTCTAAAGTCCTAAAATGCCTACTAGCCGAAAGTTAAGGTGTCTGACGACCAGAATGTTACTAGGTCAGCATTCTACCGTTCTGAGAGATTCTGGGTTCTAGAGTCAATGGACGGCAGAGTTCCGGAATGTCATGGTGTCCAAACTCTAGAATCCTTGAGTGTTTGAACTCGAGAGTCATTCAATATCCATATTCCGGGTCACAGGGTGACTGAATTCCAGAAGCACTAAATGTCTGCTTTCTAGAATCGGAATGTGGCAGAATTCTAGAATGCACAGCACGGCGGAATTCTAAAGTCCTAAAATGCCTGCTATCGGGAAGTTAAGGTGTCTGACATCCAGAATGCTGCCACGTCAGAATCATACCATTCTGAAAGATTCTGGGATCTAGAATCAATGGACGGCTGAGTTCCAGAATGTCAGGGTGGCAAAACTCTAGAATCCTTGCGTGTCTGAACTCGAGAGTCATTCAATGTCCTCATTCCGGATCACAGGGTGTCTGAATTCCAGAAGCACCAAATGTCTGCATTCTAGAATCGGAATGTGGCGGAATTCTAGAATGCACAGCACGGCAGAATTATAAAGTCCTAAAATGCCTGATATTCGGAAGTTAAGGAGTCTGACATCCAGAATGTTACTAGGTCAGCATTCTATCGTTCTGAGAGATTCTGGGTTCTAGAATCAATGGACGGCAGAGTTCTGGAATGTCAGGGTGTCCAAACTCTAGAATCCTTGCGTGTCTGAACTCATGAGTCATTCAATGTCCACATTCCGGATCACAGGGTGTCTGAATTCCAGAAGCACCAAATGTCTGCATTCTAGAATCGGAATGTGGCGGAATTCTAGAATGCACAGCATGGCAGAATTCTAAAGTCCTAAAATGCCTGCTATCCGGAAGTTAAGGAGTCTGACATCCAGAATGTTACTAGGTCAGCATTCTACCGTTCTGAGAGTCTCTGGGTTCTGGAATCTATGGAGGGCAGAGGTCTGGAATGTCAGGGTGCCAAACTCTAGAATACTTCCGTGTCTGAACTCGTGAGTCATTCAATGCCACATTCCGGATCACAGGGTGTCTGAATTCCAGAAGCACCAAATGTCTGCATTCTAGAATCGGAATGTGGCGGAATTCTAGAATGCACAGCACGGCGGAATTCTAAAGTCCTAAAATGCCTGCTATCCGGAAGTTAAGGTGTCTGACACCCAGAATTCTACCACATCAGAATTATAACGTTCTGAAACATTCTGGGATCAAGAATCAATGGACGGGTGAGTTCCAGAATGTCAGGGTGGCAAAACTCTAGAATCCTGGCGTGTCTGAACTCGAGAGTCATTCAATGTCCACATTCCAGAACTCTGGATGTCTGAATTATGGAAGCACCAAATGTCTGCATTCTAGAATCGGAATGTGGCGGAATTCTAGAATGCACAGCACGGCGGAATTCGAAAGTCCTAAAATGCCTGCTATCAGGAAGTTAAGGTGTCTGACATCCAGAATGCTACCACGTCAGAATTATACCATTCTGAAAGATTCTGGGATCTAGAATCAATGGACGGCTGAGTTCCAGAATGTCAGGGTGGCAAAACTCAAGAATCCTTGCGTGTCTGAACTCGAGAATCATTCAATGTCCACATTCCAGAACTCTGGATGTCTGAATTATAGAAGCACCAAATGTCTGCATTCTAGAATCGGAATGTGGCGGAATACTAGAATGCACAGCACGGCGGAATTCGAAAGTTCTAAAATGCCTGCTATCCGGAAGTTAAGGTGTCTGACATCCAGAATGCTACGACGTCAGAATTATACCATTCTGAAAGATTCTGGGATCTAGAATCAATGGACGGCTGAGTTCCAGAATGTCAGTTTTTCCAAACTCTAGAATCCTTGCGTGTCTGAACTCGATAATCATTCAATATCCACAATCCAGGACTCTGGATGCCTGAAATATAGAAGCACCAAATGTCTGCATTCTAGAATCGGAATGTGGCGGAATTCTAGAAAGCACAGCACGGCAGAATTCTAAAGTCCTAAAATGCCTGCTATTCGGAAGCTAAGGTGTCTGACATCCAGAAAGTTACTAGGTCAGCATTCTACCGTTCTGAGAGATTCTCGGTTCTAGAATCAATGGACGGCAGATTACTGGAATGTCAGGGTGTCCAAACTCTAGAATCCTTCCGTGTCTGAATATGTGAGTCATTCAATGTCCACATTCCGGATCACAGGGTGTCTGAATTCCAGAAGCACCAAATGTCTGCATTCTAGAATCGGAATGTGGCGGAATACTAGAATGCACAGCACGGCGGAATTCGAAAGTCCTAAAATGCCTGCTATCCGGAAGTTAAGGTGTATGACATCCAGAATGCTACCACGTCAGAATTATACCATTCTGAAAGATTCTGGGATCTAGAATCAATGGACGGGTGAGTTCTGGAATGTCAGGGTTTCCAAACTCTAGAATCCTTGCGTGTCTGAACTCGAGAGTCATTCAATATCCATATTCCAGGACTTTGGATGTCTGAGATATAGAAGCAACAAATGTCTGCATTCTAGAATCGGAATGTGGTGGAATTCTAGAATTCACAGCACGGCAGAATTCTAAAGTCCTAAAATGCCTGCTATTCGGAAGTTAAGGTATCTGACATCCAGAATGTTACTAGGTCAGCATTCTACCGTTCTGAGAGATTCTGGGTTCTAGAATCAATGGACGGCAGAGTTCTGGAATGTCAGGGTGTCCAAACTCTAGAATCCTTCCGTGTCTGAACTCGTGAGTCATTCAATGTCCACATTCCGGATCACAGGGTGTCTGAATTCCAGAAGCACCAAATGTCTGCATTGTAGAATCGGAATGTGGCGGAATTCTAGAATGCACAGCATGGCAGAATTCTAAAGGCCTAAAATGCCTGATATTCGGAAGTTAAGGAGTCTGACATCCAGAATGTTACTAGGTCAGCATTCTACCTTTCTGAGAGATTCTGTTTTCTGGAATCTATGGACGGCTGAGTTCCAGAATGTCAGGGTGTCCAAACTCTAGAATCCTTCCGTGTCTGAACTCGTGAGTCATTCAATGTCCACATTCCGGATCAAAGGGTGTCTGAATTCCAGAAGCACCAAATGTCTGCATTCTAGAATCGGAATGTGGTAGAATTCTAGAATGCACAGCACGGCGGAATTCGAAAGTCCTAAAATGCCTGCTATCCGGAAGTTAAGGTGTCTGACACCCAGAATGCTACCACATCAGAATTATACCATTCTGAAACATTCTGGGATCTAGAATCAATGCACGGGTGAGTTCCAGAATGTCAGGGTGGCAAAACTCTAGAGTCCTGGCGTGTCTGAACTCGAGAGTCATTCAATGCCCACATTCCAGAACTCTGGATGTCTGAATTATAGAAGCACCAAATGTCTGCATTCTAGAATCGGAATGTGGCGGAATTCTAGAATGCACAGCACGGCGGAATTCTAAAGTCCTAAAATGCCTGCTATCCGGAAGTTAAGGTGTCTGACATCAAGAATGCTACCAAGTCAGAATTATAACATTCTGAAAGATTCTGGGATCTAGAATCAATGGAAGGCTGAGTTCCAGAATGTCAGGGTGGCAAAATTCTAGAATCCTTGCGTGTCTGAACTCGAGAGTCATTCAATGTCCACATTCCAGAACTCTGGATGTCTGAATTATAGAAGCACCAAATGTCTGCATTCTAGAATCGGAATGTGGTGGAATTCCAGAATGCACAGCACGGCGGAATTCTAAAGTCCTAAAATGCCTACTAGCCGAAAGTTAAGGTGTCTGATGACCAGTATGTTACTAGGTCAGCATTCTACCGTTCTGAGAGATTCTGGGTTCTAGAAACAATGGACGGCAGAGATCTGGAATGTCAGTGTGTCCAAACTCTAGAATCCTTGCGTGTCTGAACTCGAGAGTCATTCAATGTCCACATTCCGGATCACAGGGTGTCTGAATTCCAGAAGAACCAAATGTCTGCATTCTAGAAACGGAATGTGGTAGAATTCTAGAATGCACAGCACGGCGGAATTCTAAAGTCCTAAAATGCCTGCTATCCGAAAGTTAAGGTGTCTGACATCCAGAATGCTACCACATCAGAATTATACCTTTCTGAAAGATTCTGGGATCTAGAATCAATGGACGGGTGAGTTCCAGAATGTCAGGGTGGCAAAACTCTAGAATCCTGGCTTGTCTGAACTCGAGAGTCATTCAATGTCCACATTCCAGAACTCTGGATGTCTGAATTATGGAAGCACCAAATGTCTGCATTCTAGAATCGGAATGTGGCGGAATTCTAGAATGCACAGCACGGCGGAATTCGAAAGTCCTAAAATGCCTGCTATCCGGAAGTTAAGGTGTCTGATATCCAGAATGCAACCACGTCAGAATTATACCATTCTGAAAGATTCTGGGATCTAGAATCAATGGACGGCTGAGTTCCAGAATGTCAGTGTGGCAAAACTCTAGAATCCTTGCGTGTCTGAACTCGAGAGTCATTCAAAGTCCACATTCCAGAACTCTGGATGTCTGAATTATAGAAGCACCAAATGTCTGCATTCTAGAATCGGAATGTGGCGGAATTCTAGAATGCACAGCACGGCGGAATTCTAAAATCCTAAAATGCCTGCTATCCGGAAGTTAAGGTGTCTGACATCAAGAATGCTACCAAGTCAGAATTATACCATTCTGAAAGATTCTGGGATCTAAAATCAATGGACGGCTGAGTTCCAGAATGTCAGGGTGGCAAAACTCAAGAATCCTTGCGTGTCTGAACTCGAGAGTCATTCAATGTCCACATTCCAGAACTCTGGATGTCTGAATTATAGAAGCACCAAATGTCTGCATTCTAGAATCGGAATGTGGCGGAATTCTAGAATGCACAGCACGGCGCAATTCTAAAGTCCTAAAATGCCTACTAGCTGAAAGTTAAGGTGTCTGATGACCAGAATGTTACTAGGTCAGCATTCTACCGTTCTGAGAGATTCTGGGTTCTAGAATCAATGGATGGCAGAGTTCTGGAATGTCAGGGTGTCCAAACTCTAGAATCCTTGAGTGTTTGAACTCGAGAGTCATTCAATTTCCATATTCCGGGTCACAGGGTGTCTGAATTCCAGAAGCACCAAATGTCTGCATTCTAGAATCGGAATGTGGCAGAATTCTAGAATGCACAGCACGGCAGAATTCTAAAGACGTAAAATGACTGATATTCGGAAGTTAAGGTGTCTGACATCCAGAATGTTACTAGGTCAGCATTCTACCTTTCTGAGAGATTCTGGGTTCTAGAATCAATGGACGGCAGAGTTCTGGAATGTCAGGGTGTCCAAACTCCAGAATCCTTCCGTGCCTGAACTCCTGAGTCATTCAATGTCCACATTCCGGATAACAGGGTGTCTGAATTCCAGAAGCACCAAATATCTGCATTCTAGAATCGGAATGTGGCGGAATTCTAGAATGCACAGCACGGCGGAATTTGAAAGTCCTAAAATGCCTGCTACCGGGAAGTAAAGGTGTCTGACATCCAGAATGCTACCAGGTCAGAATTACACCATTCTGAAAGATTCTGGGATCTAGAATCAATGGACGGCTGAGTTCCAGAATGTCAGGGTGGCAAAACTATAGAATCCTTGCGTGTCTGAACTCGAGAGTCATTCAATGTCCACATTCCAGAACTCTGGATGTCTGAATTATAGAAGCACCAAATGACTGCATTCTAGCATCGGAATGTGGCGGAATTCTAGCATGCACAGCACGGCGGAATTCTAAAATCCTAAAATGCCTGCTGTCCGGAAGTTAAGGTGTCTGACATCAAGAATGCTACCAAGTCAGAATTATACCATTCTGAAAGATTCTGTGATCTAGAATCAATGGACAGCTGAGTTCCAGAATGTCAGGGTGGCAAAACTCTAGAATACTTGCGTGTCTGAACTCGAGAGTCTTTCAATGTCCACATTCCAGAACTCTGGATGTCTGAATTATAGAAGCACCAAATGTCTGCATTCTAGAATCGGAATGTGGCGGAATTCTAGAATGCACAGCACGGCGGAATTCTAAACTCCTAAATTGCCTGCTCTCCGGAAGTTAAGGTGTCTGACATCCAGAATGTTACTAGGTCAGCATTCTACCATTCTGAGAGATTCTGGGTTCTAGAATCAATGGACGGCAGAGTTCTGGAATGCCAGGGTGTCCAAACTCTAGAATCCTTCCGTGTCTGAACTCGTGAGTCATTCAATGTCCACATTCCTGATCACAGGTTGTCTGAATTCCAGAAGCACCAAATGTCTGCATTCTAGAATCGGAATGTGGCGGAATTCTAGAATGCACAGCACGGCAGAATTCTAAAGTCCTAAAATGCCTGATATTCGGAAGTTAAGGAGTCTGACATCCAGAAGGTTACTAGGTCAGCATTCTACCATTGTGAGAGATTCTGGGTTCTAGAATCAATGGACGGGTGAGTTCTGGAATGTCAGGGTTTCCAAACTCTAGAATCCTTCCGTGTCTGAACACGTGAGTCATTCAATGTCCACATTCCAGATCAAAGGGTGTCTGAATTCCAGAAGCACCAAATGTCTGCATTCTAGAATCGGAATGTGGCGGAATTCTAGAATGCACAGCACGGCGGAATTCTAAAGTCCTAAAATGCCTGATATTCGGAAGTTAAGGAATCTGACAACCAGAATGTTACTAGGTCAGCATTCTACCGTTATGAGAGATTCTGGGTTCTAGAATCAATGGGCGGCAGAGTTCTGGAATGTCAGGTTGTCCAAACTCTAGAATCCTTCCGTGTCTGAACTCGTGAGTCATTCAATGTCCACATTCCGGATCACAGGGTGTCTGAATTCCAGAAGCACCAAATGTCTGCAATCTAGAATCGGAATGTGGCGGAATTCTAGAATGCACAGAACGGCGGAATTCTAAAGTCCTAAAATTCCTGATATTCGGAAGTTAAGGAGTCTGACATCCAGAATGTTACTAGGTCAGCATTCTACCGTTCTGAGAGATTCTGGGTTCTGGAATCTATGGACGGCAGAGTTCTGGAATGTCAGGGTGTCCAAACTCTAGAATCCTTCCGTGTCTGAACTCGTGAGTCATTCAATGTCCACATTCCGGATCACAGGGTGTCTGAATTCCAGAAGCACCAAATGTCTGCATTCTAGAATCGGAATGTGGTAGAATTCTAGAATGCACAGCACGGCGGAATTCTAAAGTCCTAAAATGCCTGCTATCCGGATGTTAAGGTGTCTGTCACCCAGAATGCTACCACATCAGAATTATACCATTCTTAAACATTCTGGGATCTAGAATCAATGGACGGGTGAGTTCCAGAATGTCAGGGTGGCAAAACTCTAGAGTCCTGGCGTGTCTGAAGTCGAGAGTCATTCAATGTCCACATTCCAGAACTCTGGATGTCTGAATTATAGAAGCACCAAATGTCTGCATTCTAGAATCGGAATGTGGCGGAATTCTAGAATGCACAGCACGGCGGAATTCGAAAGTACTAAAATGCCTGCTATCCGGAAGTTAAGGTGTCTGACATCCAGAATGCTGCCACGTCAGAATTATACCATTCTGAAAGATTCTGGAATCTAGAATCAATGGATGGCTGAATTCCAGAATGTCAGGCTTTCCAAACTCTAGAATCCTTGCGTGTCTGAACTCGAGAGTCATTCAATATCCACATTCCTGGACTCTGGATGTCTGAAATATAGAAGAAACAAATGTCTGCATTCTAGAATCGGAATGTGGTGGAATTCTAGAATGCACAGCACGGCAGAATTCTAAAGTCCTAAAATGCCTGCTGTTCGGAAGTTAAGGTGTCTGACATCCAGAATGTTACTAGGTCAGCATTCTACCATTCTGAGAGATTCTGGGTTCTAGAATCAATGGAGGGCAGAGTTCTGGAATGTCACGATGTCCAAACTCTAGAATCCTTCCGTGTCTGAGCTCGTGAGTCATTCAATGTCCACATTCCGGATCACAGGGTGTCTGAATTCCAGAAGCACCAAATGTCTGCATTCTAGAATCGGAATGTGGTGGAATTCTAGAATGCACAGCACGGCGGAATTCTAAAGTCCTAAAATGCCTGGTATTCGGAAGTTAAGTAGTCTGACATCCAGAATGTTACAAGGTCAGCATTCTACCGTTCTGAGAGATTCTGGGTTCTAGAATCAATGGACGGCAGAGATCTGGAATGTCAGGTTGTCCAAACTCGAGAATCCTTCCGTATCTGAACTCGTGAGTCATTCAATGTCCACATTCCGGATCACAGGGTGTCTGATTTCCAGAAGCACCAAATGTCTGCATTCTAGAAGCGGAATGTGCGGAATTCTAGAATGCACAGCATGGCGGAATTCTAAAATCCTAAAATGCCTGCTATCCGGAAGTTAAGATGTCTGAGATCAAGAATGCTACCAAGTAAGAATTATACCATTCTGAAAGATTCTGGGATCTAGAATCAATGGACGGCTGAGTTCCAGAATGTCAGGGTGACAAAACTCTAGAATCCTTGCTTGTCTGAACTCGAGCGTCATTCTATGTCCACATTCCAGAATTCTGGATGTCTGAATTATAGAAGCACCAAATGTCTGCATTCTAGAATCGGAATGTGGCGGAATTCTAGAATGCACAGCATGGCGGAATTCTAAAGTCCTAAAATGCCTGCTATCCGGAAGTTAAGGTGTCTGACATCAAGAATGCTTCCAAGTCAGAATTATACCATTCTGAAAGATTCTGGGATCTAGAATCAATAGACCGCTGAGTTTCAGAATGTCAGGGTGGCAAAACTCTAGAATCCTTGTGTGTCTGAACTCGAGAGTCATTCAATGTCCACATTCCAGAACTCTGGATGTCTGAATTATAGAAGCACCAAATGTCTGCATTCTAGAATCGGAATTTGGTGGAATTCTAGAATGCACAGCACGGCGGAATTCTAAAGTCCTAAAATGCCTGCTATTCGGAAGTTAAGGTGTCTGACATCCAGAAAGTTACTAGGTCAGCATTCTACCGTTTTGAGAGATTCTGGGTTCTAGAATCAATGGACGGCAGAGTTCTGGAATGTCAGGGTGTCCAAACTCTAGAATCCTTCCGTGTCTGAACTCGTGAGTCATTCAATGTCCACATTCCAGATCACGGGGCGTCTGAATTCCAGAAGCACCAAATGTCTGCATTCTAGAATCGGAATGTGGCGGAATTCTAGAATGCACAGCACGGCGGAATTCTAAAGTCCTAAAATGCCTGATATTCGGAAGTTAAGGAATCCGACAACCAGAATGTTACTAGGTCAGCATACTACCGTTATGAGAGATTCTGGGTTCTAGAATCAATGGGCGGCAGAGTTCTGGAATGTCAGGTTGTCCAAACTCTAGTATCCTTCCGTGTCTGAACTCGTGAGTCATTCAATGTCCACATTCCGGATCACAGGGTGTCTGAATTCCAGAAGCACCAAATGTCTGCAATCTAGAATCGGAATGTGGCGGAATTCTAGAATGCACAGAACGGCGGAATTCTAAAGTCCTAAAATTCCTGATATTCGGAAGTTAAGGAGTCTGACATCCAGAATGTTACTAGGTCAGCATTCTACCGTTCTGAGAGATTCTGGGTTCTGGAATTTATGGACGGCAGAGTTCTGGAATGTCAGGGTGTCCAAACTCTAGAATCCTTCCGTGTCTGAACTCGTGAGTCATTCAATGTCCACATTCCGGATCACAGGGTGTCTGAATTCCAGAAGCACCAAATGTCTGCATTCTAGAATCGGAATGTGGTAGAAATCTAGAATGCACAGCACGGCGGAATTCTAAAGTCCTAAAATGCCTGCTATACGGATGTTAAGGTGTCTGTCACCCAGAATGCTACCACATCAGAATTATACCATTCTTAAACATTCTGGGATCTAGAATCAATGGACGGGTGAGTTCCAGAATGTCAGGGTGGCAAAACTCTAGAGTCCTGGCGTGTCTGAAGTCGAGAGTCATTCAATGTCCACATTCCGGAACTCTGGATGTCTGAATTATAGAAGCACCAAATGTCTGCATTCTAGAATCGGAATGTGGCGGAATTCTAGAATGCACAGCACGGCGGAATTCGAAAGTCCTAAAATGCCTGCTATCCGGAAGTTAAGGTGTCTGACATCCAGAATGCTGCCACGTCAGAATTATACCATTCTGAAAGATTCTGGGATCTAGAATCAATGGATGGCTGAATTCCAGAATGTCAGGCTTTCCAAACTCTAGAATCCTTGCGTGTCTGAACTCGAGCGTCATTCAATATCCACATTCCTGGACTCTGGATGTCTGTAATATAGAAGAAACAAATGTCTGCATTCTAGAATCGGAATGTGGTGGAATTCTAGAATGCACAGCACGGCAGAATTCTAAAGTCCTAAAATGCCTGCTGTTCGGAAGTTAAGGTGTCTGACATCCAGAATGTTACTAGGTCAGCATTCTACCATTCTGAGAGATTCTGGGTTCTAGCATCAATGGAGGGCAGAGTTCTGGAATGTCACGATGTCCAAACTCTAGAATCCTTCCGTGTCTGAACTCGTGAGTCATTCAATGTCCACATTCCGGATCACAGGGTGTCTGAATTACAGAAGTACCAAATATCTGCATTCTAGAATCGGAATGTGGTGGAATTCTAGAATGCACAGCACGGCGGAATTCTAAAGTCCTAAAATGCCTGATATTCGGAAGTTAAGTAGTCTGACATCCAGAATGTTACTAGGTCAGCATTCTACCGTTCTGAGAGATTCTGGGTTCTAGAATCAATGGACGGCAGAGATCTGGAATGTCAGGTTGTCCAAACTCGAGAATCCTTCCGTATCTGAACTCGTGAGTCATTCAATGTCCACATTCCGGATCACAGGGTGTCTGAATTCCAGAAGCACCAAATGTCTGCATTCTAGAAGCGGAATGTGCGGAATTCTAGAATGCACAGCATGGCGGAATTCTAAAATCCTAAAATGCCTGCTATCCGGAAGTTAAGATGTCTGAGATCAAGAATGCTACCAAGTAAGAATTATACCATTCTGAAAGATTCTGGGATCTAGAATCAATGGACGGCTGAGTTCCAGAATGTCAGGGTGACAAAACTCTAGAATCCTTGCGTGTCTGAACTCGAGCGTCATTCTATGTCCACATTCCAGAATTCTGGATGTCTGAATTATAGAAGCACCAAATGTCTGCATTCTAGAATCGGAATGTGGCGGAATTCTAGAATGCACAGCATGGCGGAATTCTAAAGTCCTAAAATGCCTGCTATCCGGAAGTTAAGGTGTCTGACATCAAGAATGCTTCCAAGTCAGAATTATACCATTCTGAAAGATTCTGGGATCTAGAATCAATAGACCGCTGAGTTTCAGAATGTCAGGGTGGCAAAACTCTAGAATCCTTGTGTGTCTGAACTCGAGAGTCATTCAATGTCCACATTCCAGAACTCTGGATGTCTGAATTATAGAAGCACCAAATGTCTGCATTCTAGAATCGGAATTTGGCGGAATTCTAGAATGCACAGCACGGCGGAATTCTAAAGTCCTAAAATGCCTGCTATCCGGAAGTTAAGGTGTCTGACATCAAGAATGCTACCAAGTCAAAATTATATCATTCTGAAAGATTCTGGGATCTAGAATCAATGGACGGCTGAGTTCCAGAATGTCAGGGTGGCAAAACTCTAGAATACTTGCGTATCTGAACTCGGGAGTCATTCAATGTCCACATTCCAGAACTCTGGATGTCTGAATTATAGAAGCACCAAATGTCTGCATTCTAGAATCTGAATGTGGCGGAATTCTAGAATGCACAGCACGGTGGATTTCTAAAGTCCTAAAATGCCTACTAGCCGAAAGTTAAGGTGTCTGATGACCAGAATGTTACTAGGTCAGCATTCTACCGTTCTGAGCGATTCTGGGTTCTAGAATCAATGGACGGCAGAGTTCTGGAATGTCAGGGTGTCCAAACTCTAGAATCCTTGAGTGTTTGAACTCGAGAGTCATTCAATTTCCATATTCCGGGTCACAGGGTGACTGATTTCCAGAAGCACCAAATGTATGCATTCTAGAATCGGAATGTGGCGGAATTCTAGAATGCACAGCACGGCGGAATTCGAAAGTCCTAAAATGCCTGCTATCCGGAAGTTAAGGTGTCTGACATCCAGAATGCTACCACGTCAGAATTATACCATTCTGAAAGATTCTGGGATCTAGAATCAATGGACGGCTGAGTTCCAGAATGTCAGGGTGGCAAAACTCTAGAATCCTTGCGTATCTGAACTCGAGAGTCATTCAATGTCCACATTCCAGAACTCTGGATGTCTGAATTATAGAAGCACCAAATGTCTGCATTCTAGAATCGGAATGTGGCGGAATTCTAGAATGCACAGCACGGCGGAATTCTAAAGTCCTAAAATGCATGCTATACGGAAGTTAAGGTGTCTGACATCCAGAATGTTACTAGGTCAGCATTCTAACGTTCTGAGAGATTCTGGGTTCTAGAATTAATGGACGGCAGAGTTCTGGAAAGTCAGGGTGTCCAAACTCTAGAATACTTGCGTGTCTGAACTCGAGAGTCATTCAATGTCCACATTCCGGATCACAGGGTGTCTGAATTCCAGAAGCACCAAATGTCTGCATTCTAGAATCGGAATGTGGCGGAATTCTAGAATGCACAGCACGGCGGAATTCTAAAGACCTAAAATGCCTGCTATCCGGAAGTTAAGGTGTCTGACATCCAGAATGCTACCAAGTCAGAATTATGCCATTCTGAAAGATTCTGGGATCTAGAATCAATGGACGGCTGAGTTCCAGAATGTCAGGGTGGCAAAACTCTAGAATCCTTGCGTGTCTGAACTCGAGAGTCATTCAATGTCCACATTCCAGAACTCTGGATGTCTGAATTATAGAAGCACCAAATGTCTGCATTCTAGAATCGGAATGTGGCGGAATTCTAGAATGCACATCACGGCGGAATTCTAAAATCCTAAAATGCCTGCTATCCGGAAGTTAATGTGTCTGACATCCAGAATGCTACCAAGTCACAATTATACCATTCTGAAAGATTCTGGAATCTAGAATCAATGGACGGCTGAGTTCCAGAATTTCAGGGTTTCCAAACTCTAGAATCCTTGCGTGTCTGAACTCGAGAGTCATTCAATGTCCACATTCCAGAACTCTGGATGTCTGAATTATAGAAGCACCAAATGTGTGCATTCTAGAATCGGAATGTGGCGGAATTCTAGAATGCACAGCACGGAGGAATTCTAAAGTCCTAAAATGCCTACTAGCCGAAAGTTAAGGTGTCTGATGAGCAGAATGTTACTAGGTCAGCATTCTACCGTTCTGAGAGATTCTGGGTTCTAGAATCAATGGATGGCAGAGTTCTGGAATGTCAGGGTGTCCAAGCTCTAGAATCCTTGAGTGTTTGAACTCGAGAGTCATTCAATTTCCATATTCCGGGTCACAGGGTGACTGAATTCCAGAAGCACCAAATGTCTGCATTCTAGAATCGGAATGTGGCGGAATTCTAGAATGCACAGCACGGCGGAATTCTAAAGTCCTAAAATGCCTGCTATCCGGAAGTTAAGGTGTCTGACATCCGGAATGTTACTAGGTCAGCATTCTATCGTTCTGAGAGATTCTGGGTTCTAGAATCAATGGACGGCAGAGTTCTGGAATGTCAGGGTGTCCAAACTCTAGAATCCTTCCGTGTCTGAACTCGTGAGTCATTCAATGTCCACATTCCGGATCACAGGGTGTCTGAATTCCAGAAGCACCAAATGTCTGCATTCTAGAATCGGAATGTGGCGGAATTCTAGAATGCACAGCACGGCAGAATTCTAAAGTCCTAAAATGCCTGATATTCGGAAGTTAAGGAGTCTGACATCCAGAATGTTACTAGGTCAGCATTCTACCGTTCTGAGAGTTTCTGGGTTCTAGAATCAATGGACGGCAGAGATCTGGCATGTCAGGTTGTCCAAACTCCAGAATCCTTGCGTGTCTGAACTCGAGAGTCATTCAATGTCCACATTCCGGATGACAGGGTGTCTGAATTCCAGAAGCACCAAATGTCTGCATTCTAGAATCGGAATGTGGTAGAATTCTAGAATGCACAGCACGGCGGAATTCTAAAGTCCTAAAATGCCTGCTCTCCGGAAGTTAAGATGTCTCACACCCAGAATGCTACCACATCAGAATTATACCATACTGAATCATTCTGGGATCTAGAATCAATGGACGGGTGAGTTCCAGAATGTCAGGGTGGCAAAACTCTAGAATCCTGGCGTGTCTGAACTCGAGAGTCATTCAATGTCCACATTCCAGAACTCTGGATGTCTGAATTATAGGATCACCAAATTTCTGCATTCTAGAATTGGAATATGGCGGAATTCTAGAATGCACAGCACGGCGGAATTCTAAAGTTCTAAAATGCCTGCTATCCGGAAATTAAGGTGTCTGACATCCAGAATGCTACCACGTCAGAATTATACCATTCTGAAAGATTCTGGGACCTAGAATCAATGGACGGCTGAGTTACAGAATGTCAGGGTGGCAAAACTCTAGAATCCTTGTGTGTCTGAACTCGAGAGTCATTCAATGTCCACATTCCAGAACTCTGGATGTCTGAATTATAGAAGCACGAAATGTCTGCATTCTAGAATCGGAATGTGGCGGAATTCTAGAATGCACAGCACGGCGGAATTCTAAAGTCCTAAAATGCCTGCTATCCGGAAGTTAAGGTGTCTGACATCCAGAATGGTACCACATCAGAATTATACCATTCTGAAACATTCTGGGATCTAGAATCAATGGACGGGTGAGTTCCAGAATGTCAGGGCGGCAAAACTCTAGAATCCTGGCTTGTCTGAACTCGAGAGTCATTCAATGTCCACATTCCAGAACTCTGGATGTCTGAATTATGGAAGCACCAAATGTCTGCATTCTAGAATCGGAATGTGGCGGAATTCTAGAATGCACAGCACGGCGGAATTCTAAAGTCCTAAAATGCCTGTTATCCGGAAGTTAAGGTGTCTGACATCCCGAATGCTACCACGTCAGAATTATACCATTCTGAAATATTCTGGGTTCTAGAATCAATGGACGGCTGAGTTCCAGAGTGCAAGGGTGGCAAAACTCCAGAATCATTGCGTGTCTGAACTCGAGAGTCATTCAATGTCCACATTCAAGAATTCTGGATGTCTGAAATATAGAAGCACCAAATGTCTGCATTCTAGTATCAGAATGTGGCGGAATTCTAGAATGCACAGCACGGCGGAATTTTAAAGTCCTAAAGAGCCTGCTATCCAGAAGTCAAGGTGTCTGACATCCAGAATGTTACTAGGTCAGCATTCTACCGTTCTGAGAGATTCTGGGTTCTAGAATCAATTGATGGCAGAGTTCTGGAATGTCAGGGTGTTCAAACTCAAGAATACTTGCGTGTCTGAACTCGAGAGTCATTCAATGTCCACATTCCGGATCACAGGGTGTCTGAATTCCAGAAGCACCAAATGTCTGCATTCTAGAATCGGAATGCGGCGGAATTCTAGAATGCACAGCACAGCGGATTTCTAAAGTCCTAAAATGCCTACTAGCCGAAAGTTAAGGTGTCTGACGACCAGAATGTTACTAGGTCAGCATTCTACCGTTCTGAGAGATTCTGGGTTCTAGAGTCAATGGACGGCAGAGTTCCGGAATGTCAGGGTGTCCACACTCTAGAATCCTTGAGTGTTTGAACTCGAGAGTCATTCAATATCCATATTCCGGGTCACAGGGTGACTGAATTCCAGAAGCACCAAATGTCTGCTTTCTAGAATCGGAATGTGGCGGAATTCTAGAATGCACAGCACGGCGGAATTCGAAAGTCCTAAAATGCCTGCTATCGGGAAGTTAAGGTGTCTGACATCCAGAATGCTACCACGTCAGAATAATACCATTCTGAAAGATTCTGGGATCTAGAATCAATGGACGGCTGATTTCCAGAATGTCAGGGTGGCAAAACTCTAGAATCCTTGCGTGTCTGAACTCGAGAGTCATTCAATGACCACATTCCGGATCACAGGTTGTGTGAATTCCAGAAGCACCAAATGTCTGCATTCTAGAATCGGAATGTGGCGGAATTCTAGAATGCACAGCACGGCAGAATTCTAAAGTCCTAAAATGCCTGATATTCGGAAGTTAAGGAGTCTGACATCCAGAATGTTACTAGGTCAGCATTCTATCGTTCTGAGAGATTCTGGGTTCTAGAATCAATGGACGGCAGAGTTCTGGAATGTCAGGGTGTCCAAACTCTAGAATCCTTCCGTATTTGAACTCGTGAGTCATTCAATGTCCACATTCCAGATCAAAGTGTGTCTGAATTCCAGAAGCACCAAATGTCTGCATTCTAGAATCGGAATGTGGCGGAATTCTAGAATGCACAGCACGACGGATATCTAAAGTCCTAAAATGCCTGCTATCGGGAAGTTAAGGTGTCTGACATCCAGAATGTTACTAGGTCAGCATTCTACCGTTCTAAGAGGTTCTGGGTTCTAGAATCAATGGACGGCAGAGATCTGGCATGTCAGGTTGTCCAAACTCTAGAATCCTTGCGTGTCTGAACTCGAGAGTCATTCAATGTCCACATTCCGGATCACAGGGTGTCTGAATACCAGAAGCACCAAATGTCTGCATTCTAGAATCGGAATGTGGTAGAATTCTAGAATGCACAGCACGGCGGAATTCTAAAGTCCTAAAATGCCTGCTCTCCGGAAGTTAAGATGTCTCACACCCAGAATGCTACCACATCAGAATTATACCATTCTGAATCATTCTGGGATCTAGAATCAATGGACGGGTGAGTTCCAGAATGTCAGGGTGGCAAAACTCTAGAATACTTGTGTGTCTGAACTCGAGAGTCATTCAATGTCCACATTCCAGAACTCTGGATGTCTGAATTATAGAAGCACGAAATGTCTGCATTCTAGAATCGGAATGTGGCGGAATTCTAGAATGCACAGCACGGCGGAATTCTAAAGTCCTAAAATGCCTGCTATCCGGAAGTTAAGGTGTCTGACATCCAGAATGGTACCACATCAGAATTATACCATTCTGAAACATTCTGGGATCTAGAATCAATGGACGGGTGAGTTCCAGAATGTCAGGGCGGCAAAACTCTAGAATCCTTGCGTGTCTGAACTCGAGAGTCATTCAATGTCCACATTCCAGAACTCTGGATGTCTGAATTATGGAAGCACCAAATGTCTGCATTCTAGAATCGGAATGTGGCGGAATTCTAGAATGCACAGCACGGCGGAATTCTAAAGTCCTAAAATGCCTGTTATCCGGAAGTTAAGGTGTCTGACATCCCGAATGCTACCACGTCAGAATTATACCATTCTGAAACATTCTGGGATCTAGAATCAATGGACGGCTGAGTTCCAGAGTGCAAGGGTGGCAAAACTCCAGAATCATTGCGTGTCTGAACTCGAGAGTCATTCAATGTCCACATTCAAGAATTCTGGATGTCTGAAATATAGAAGCACCAAATGTCTGCATTCTAGTATCAGAATGTGGCGGAATATTGGAATACACAGCACGGCGGAATTTTAAAGTCCTAAAGTGCCTGCTATCCAGAAGTCAAGGTGTCTGACATCCAGAATGTTACTAGGTCAGCATTCTACCGTTCTGAGAGATTCTGGGTTCTAGAATCAATTGATGGCAGAGTTCTGGAATGTCAGGGTGTTCAAACTCAAGAATACTTGCGTGTCTGAACTCGAGAGTCATTCAATGTCCACATTCCGGATCACAGGGTGTCTGAATTCCAGAAGCACCAAATGTCTGCATTCTAGAATCGGAATGTGGCGGAATTCTAGAATGCACAGCACGGCAGAATTCTAAAGTCCTAAAATGCCTGCTATCCAGAAGTTAAGGTGTCTGACATCAAGAATGCTACCAAGTCAGAATTATATCATTCTGAAAGATTCTGGGATCTAGAATCAATGGACGGCTGAGTTCCAGAATGTCAGGGTGGCAAAACTCTAGAATACTTGCGTGTCGGAACTCAAGGGTCATTCAATGTCCACATTCCAGAACTCTGGATGTCTGAATTATAGAAGCACCAAATGTCTGCATTCTAGAATCGGAATGTGGCGGAATTCTAGAAAGCACAGCACAGCGGATTTCTAAAGTCCTAAAATGCCTACTAGCCGAAAGTTAAGGTGTCTGACGACCAGAATGTTACTAGGTCAGCATTCTACCGTTCTGAGAGATTCTGGATTCTAGAGTCAATGGACGGCAGAGTTCCGGAATGTCATGGTGTCCAAACTCTAGAATCCTTGAGTGTTTGAACTCGAGAGTCATTCAATATCCATATTCCGGGTCACAGGGTGACTGAATTCCAGAAGCACTAAATGTCTGCTTTCTAGAATCGGAATGTGGCAGAATTCTAGAATGCACAGCACGGCGGAATTCTAAAGTCCTAAAATGCCTGCTATCGGGAAGTTAAGGTGTCTGACATCCAGAATGCTGCCACGTCAGAATCATACCATTCTGAAAGATTCTGGGATCTAGAATCAATGGACGGCTGAGTTCCAGAATGTCAGGGTGGCAAAACTCTAGAATCCTTGCGTGTCTGAACTCGAGAGTCATTCAATGTCCTCATTCCGGATCACAGGGTGTCTGAATTCCAGAAGCACCAAATGTCTGCATTCTAGAATCGGAATGTGGCGGAATTCTAGAATGCACAGCACGGCAGAATTATAAAGTCCTAAAATGCCTGATATTCGGAAGTTAAGTAGTCTGACATCCAGAATGTTACTAGGTCAGCATTCTATCGTTCTGAGAGATTCTGGGTTCTAGAATCAATGGACGGCAGAGTTCTGGAATGTCAGGGTGTCCAAACTCTAGAATCCTTCCGTGTTTGAACTCGTGAGTCATTCAATGTCCACATTCCAGATCAAAGTGTGTCTGAATTCCAGAAGCACCAAATGTCTGCATTCTAGAATCGGAATGTGGCGGAATTCTAGAATGCACAGCACGGCGGATATCTAAAGTCCTAAAATGCCTGCTATCGGGATGTTAAGGTGTCTGACATCCAGAATGTTACTAGGTCAGCATTCTACCGTTCTGAGAGGTTCTGGGTTCTAGAATCAATGGACGGCAGAGATCTGGCATGTCAGGTTGTCCAAACTCTAGAATCCTTGCGTGTCTGAACTCGAGAGTCATTCAATGTCCACATTCCGGATCACAGGGTGTCTGAATTGCAGAAGCACCAAATGTCTGCATTCTAGAATCGGAATGTGGTAGAATTCTAGAATGCACAGCACGGCGGAATTCTAAAGTCCTAAAATGCCTGCTCTCCGGAAGTTAAGATGTCTCACACCCAGAATGCTACCACATCAGAATTATACCATTCTGAATCATTCTGGGATCTAGAATCAATGGACGGGTGAGTTCCAGAATGTCAGGGTGGCAAAACTCTAGAATCCTTGTGTGTCTGAACTCGAGAGTCATTCAATGTCCACATTCCAGAACTCTGGATGTCTGAATTATAGAAGCACGAAATGTCTGCATTCTAGAATCGGAATGTGGCAGAATTCTAGAATGCACAGCACGGCGGAATTCTAAAGTCCTAAAATGCCTGCTATCCGGAAGTTAAGGTGTCTGACATCCAGAATGGTACCACATCAGAATTATACCATTCTGAAACATTCTGGGATCTAGAATCAATGGACCGTTGAGTTCCAGAATGTCAGGGCGGCAAAACTCTAGAATCCTGGCTTGTCTGAACTCGAGAGTCATTCAATGTCCACATTCCAGAACTCTGGATGTCTGAATTATGGAAGCACCAAATGTCTGCATTCTAGAATCGGAATGTGGCGGAATTCTAGAATGCACAGCACGGCGGAATTCTAAAGTCCTAAAATGCCTGCTATCCGGAAGTTAAGCTGTCTGACATCCCGAATGCTACCACGTCAGAATTATACCATTCTGAAACATTCTGGGATCTAGAATCAATGGACGGCTGAGTTCCAGAGTGCAAGGGTGGCAAAACTCCAGAATCATTGCGTGTCTGAACTCGAGAGTAATCCAATGTCCACATTCCAGAATTCTGGATGTCTGAAATATAGAAGCACCAAATGTCTGCATTCTAGTATCAGAATGTGGCGGAATTCTAGAATGCACAGCACGGCGGAATTTTAAAGTCCTAAAGTGCCTGCTATCCAGAAGTCAAGGTGTCTGACATCCAGAATGTTACTAGGTCAGCATTCTACCGTTCTGAGAGATTCTGGGTTCTAGAATCAATTGATGGCAGAGTTCTGGAATGTCAGGGTGTTCAAACTCAAGAATACTTGCGTGTCTGAACTCGAGAGTCATTCAATGTCCACATTCCGGATCACAGGGTGTCTGAATTCCAGAAGCACCAAATGTCTGCATTCTAGAATCGGAATGTGGCGGAATTCTAGAATGCAGAGCACGGCGGAATTCTAAAGTCCTAAAATGCCTGCTATCCGGAAGTTAAGGTGTCTGACATCAAGAATGCTACCAACTCAGAATTATATCATTCTGAAAGATTCTGGGATCTAGAATCAATGGACGGCTGAGTTCCAGAATGTCAGGGTGGCAAAACTCTAGAATACTTGCGTGTCGGAACTCGAGAGTCATTCAATGTCCACATTCCAGAACTCTGGATGTCTGAATTATAGAAGCACGAAATGTCTGCATTCTAGAATCGGAATGTGGCGGAATTCTAGAATGCACAGCACGGCGGATTTCTAAAGTCCTAAAATGCCTACTAGCCGAAAGTTAAGGTGTCTGACGACCAGAATGTTACTAGGTCAGCATTCTACCGTTCTGAGAGATTCTGGGTTCTAGAGTCAATGGACGGCAGAGTTCCGGAATGTCAGGGTGTCCAAACTCTAGAATCCTTGAGTGTTTGAACTCGAGAGTCATTCAATATCCATATTCCGGGTCACAGGGTGACTGAATTCCAGAAGCACCAAATGTCTGCTTTCTTGAATCGGAATGTGGCGGAATTCTAGAATGCACAGCACGGTGGAATTCGAAAGTCCTAAAATGCCTGCTATCCGGAAGTTAAGGTGTCTGACATCCAGAATGCTACCACGTCAGAATTATACCATTCTGAAAGATTCTGGGATCTAGAATCAATGGACGGCTGAGTTCCAGAATGTCAGGGTGGCAAAACTCTAGAATCCTTGCGTGTCTGAACTCGAGAGTCATTCAATGTCCACATTCCAGAACTCTGGATGTCTGAATTATAGAAGCACCAAATGTCTGCATTCTAGAATCGGAATGTGGCAGAATTCTAGAATGCACAGCACGGCGGAAATCTAAAGTCCTAAAATGCCTGCTATCCGGAAGTTAAGGTGTCTGACATCCAGAATGTTACTAGGTCAGCATTCTACCGTTCTGAGAGATTCTGGGTTCTAGAATCAATGGACGGCAGAGATCTGGCTTCGCAGGGTGTCCAAATTCTAGAATCCTTGCGTGTCTGAACTCGGGAGTCATTCAATGACCACATTCCGGATCACAGGGTGTCTGAATTCCAGAAGCACCAAATGTCTGCATTCTAGAATCGGAATGTTGCGGAATTCTAGAATGCAAAGCACGGCAGAATTCTAAAGTCCTAAAATGCCTGATATTCGGAAGTTAAGGAGTCTGACATCCAGAATGTTACTAGGTCAGCATTCTACCGTTCTGAGAGATTCTGGGTTCTAGAATCAATGGACGGCAGAGTTCTGGAATGTCAGGGTGTCCAAACTCTAGAATCCTTCCGTGTCTGAACTCGTGAGTCATTCAATGTCCACATTCCAGATCAAAGGGTGTCTGAATTCCAGAAGCACCAAATGTCTGCTTTCTAGAATCGGAATGTGGCAGAATTCTAGAATGCACAGCACGGCGGACTTCTAAAGTCCTAAAATGCCTGCTATCGGGAAGTTAAGGTGTCTGACATCCAGAATGCTGCCACGTCAGAATCATACCATTCTGAAAGATTCTGGGATCTAGAATCAATGGATGGCTGAGTTCCAGAATGTCAGGGTGGCAAAACTCTAGAATCCTTGCGTGTCTGAACTCGAGAGTCATTCAATGTCCTCATTCCGGATCACAGGGTGTCTGAATTCCAGAAGCACCAAATGTCTGCATTCTAGAATCGGAATGTGGCGGAATTCTAGAATGCACAGCACGGCAGAATTCTAAAGTCCTAAAATGCCTGATATTCGGAAGTTAAGGTGTCTGACATCCAGAATGTTACTAGGTCAGCATTCTACCGTTCTGAGAGATTCTGGGTTCTAGAATCAATTGATGGCAGAGTTCTGGAATGTCAGGGTGTTCAAACTCAAGAATACTTGCGTGTCTGAACTCGAGAGTCATTCAATGTCCACATTCCGGATCACAGGGTGTCTGAATTCCAGAAGCACCAAATGTCTGCATTCTAGAATCGGAATGCGGCGGAATTCTAGAATGCACAGCACAGCGGATTTCTAAAGTCCTAAAATGCCTACTAGCCGAAAGTTAAGGTGTCTGACGACCAGAATGTTACTAGGTCAGCATTCTACCGTTCTGAGAGATTCTGGGTTCTAGAGTCAATGGACGGCAGAGTTCCGGAATGTCAGGGTGTCCACACTCTAGAATCCTTGAGTGTTTGAACTCGAGAGTCATTCAATATCCATATTCCGGGTCACAGGGTGACTGAATTCCAGAAGCACCAAATGTCTGCTTTCTAGAATCGGAATGTGGCGGAATTCTAGAATGCACAGCACGGCGGAATTCGAAAGTCCTAAAATGCCTGCTATCGGGAAGTTAAGGTGTCTGACATCCAGAATGCTACCACGTCAGAATAATACCATTCTGAAAGATTCTGGGATCTAGAATCAATGGACGGCTGATTTCCAGAATGTCAGGGTGGCAAAACTCTAGAATCCTTGCGTGTCTGAACTCGAGAGTCATTCAATGACCACATTCCGGATCACAGGTTGTGTGAATTACAGAAGCACCAAATTTCTGCATTCTAGAATCGGAATGTGGCGGAATTCTAGAATGCACAGCACGGCAGAATTCTAAAGTCCTAAAATGCCTGATATTCGGAAGTTAAGGAGTCTGACATCCAGAATGTTACTAGGTCAGCATTCTATCGTTCTGAGAGATTCTGGGTTCTAGAATCAATGGACGGCAGAGTTCTGGAATGTCAGGGTGTCCAAACTCTAGAATCCTTCCGTATTTGAACTCGTGAGTCATTCAATGTCCACATTCCAGATCAAAGTGTGTCTGAATTCCAGAAGCACCAAATGTCTGCATTCTAGAATCGGAATGCGGCGGAATTCTAGAATGCACAGCACGACGGATATCTAAAGTCCTAAAATGCCTGCTATCGGGAAGTTAAGGTGTCTGACATCCAGAATGTTACTAGGTCAGCATTCTACCGTTCTAAGAGGTTCTGGGTTCTAGAATCAATGGACGGCAGAGATCTGGCATGTCAGGTTGTCCAAACTCTAGAATCCTTGCGTGTCTGAACTCGAGAGTCATTCAATGTCCACATTCCGGATCACAGGGTGTCTGAATTCCAGAAGCACCAAATGTCTGCATTCTAGAATCGGAATGTGGTAGAATTCTAGAATGCACAGCACGGCGGAATTCTAAAGTCCTAAAATGCCTGCTCTCCGGAAGTTAAGATGTCTCACACCCAGAATGCTACCACATCCGAATTATACCATTCTGAATCATTCTGGGATCTAGAATCAATGGACGGGTGAGTTCCAGAATGTCAGGGTGGCAAAACTCTAGAATACTTGTGTGTCTGAACTCGAGAGTCATTCAATGTCCACATTCCAGAACTCTGGATGTCTGAATTATAGAAGCACGAAATGTCTGCATTCTAGAATCGGAATGTGGCGGAATTCTAGAATGCACAGCACGGCGGAATTCTAAAGTCCTAAAATGCCTGCTATCCGGAAGTTAAGGTGTCTGACATCCAGAATGGTACCACATCAGAATTATACCATTCTGAAACATTCTGGGATCTAGAATCAATGGACGGGTGAGTTCCAGAATGTCAGGGCGGCAAAACTCTAGAATCCTTGCGTGTCTGAACTCGAGAGTCATTCAATGTCCACATTCCAGAACTCTGGATGTCTGAATTATGGAAGCACCAAATGTCTGCATTCTAGAATCGGAATGTGGCGGAATTCTAGAATGCACAGCACGGCGGAATTCTAAAGTCCTAAAATGCCTGTTATCCGGAAGTTAAGGTGTCTGACATCCCGAATGCTACCACGTCAGAATTATACCATTCTGAAACATTCTGGGATCTAGAATCAATGGACGGCTGAGTTCCAGAGTGCAAGGGTGGCAAAACTCCAGAATCATTGCGTGTCTGAACTCGAGAGTCATTCAATGTCCACATTCAAGAATTCTGGATGTCTGAAATATAGAAGCACCAAATGTCTGCATTCTAGTATCAGAATGTGGCGGAATATTGGAATACACAGCACGGCGGAATTTTAAAGTCCTAAAGTGCCTGCTATCCAGAAGTCAAGGTGTCTGACATCCAGAATGTTACTAGGTCAGCATTCTACCGTTCTGAGAGATTCTGGGTTCTAGAATCAATTGATGGCAGAGTTCTGGAATGTCAGGGTGTTCAAACTCAAGAATACTTGCGTGTCTGAACTCGAGAGTCATTCAATGTCCACATTCCGGATCACAGGGTGTCTGAATTCCAGAAGCACCAAATGTCTGCATTCTAGAATCGGAATGTGGCGGAATTCTAGAATGCACAGCACGGCAGAATTCTAAAGTCCTAAAATGCCTGCTATCCGGAAGTTAAGGTGTCTGACATCAAGAATGCTACCAAGTCAGAATTATATCATTCTGAAAGATTCTGGGATCTAGAATCAATGGACGGCTGAGTTCCAGAATGTCAGGGTGGCAAAACTCTAGAATACTTGCGTGTCGGAACTCAAGAGTCATTCAATGTCCACATTCCAGAACTCTGGATGTCTGAATTATAGAAGCACCAAATGTCTGCATTCTAGAATCGGAATGTGGCGGAATTCTAGAAAGCACAGCACAGCGGATTTCTAAAGTCCTAAAATGCCTACTAGCCGAAAGTTAAGGTGTCTGACGACCAGAATGTTACTAGGTCAGCATTCTACCGTTCTGAGAGATTCTGGGTTCTAGAGTCAATGGACGGCAGAGTTCCGGAATGTCATGGTGTCCAAACTCTAGAATCCTTGAGTGTTTGAACTCGAGAGTCATTCAATATCCATATTCCGGGTCACAGGGTGACTGAATTCCAGAAGCACTAAATGTCTGCTTTCTAGAATCGGAATGTGGCAGAATTCTAGAATGCACAGCACGGCGGAATTCTAAAGTCCTAAAATGCCTGCTATCGGGAAGTTAAGGTGTCTGACATCCAGAATGCTGCCACGTCAGAATCATACCATTCTGAAAGATTCTGGGATCTAGAATCAATGGACGGCTGAGTTCCAGAATGTCAGGGTGGCAAAACTCTAGAATCCTTGCGTGTCTGAACTCGAGAGTCATTCAATGTCCTCATTCCGGATCACAGGGTGTCTGAATTCCAGAAGCACCAAATGTCTGCATTCTAGAATCGGAATGTGGCGGAATTCTAGAATGCACAGCACGGCAGAATTATAAAGTCCTAAAATGCCTGATATTCGGAAGTTAAGGAGTCTGACATCCAGAATGTTACTAGGTCAGCATTCTATCGTTCTGAGAGATTCTGGGTTCTAGAATCAATGGACGGCAGAGTTCTGGAATGTCAGGGTGTCCAAACTCTAGAATCCTTCCGTGTTTGAACTCGTGAGTCATTCAATGTCCACATTCCAGATCAAAGTGTGTCTGAATTCCAGAAGCACCAAATGTCTGCATTCTAGAATCGGAATGTGGCGGAATTCTAGAATGCACAGCACGGCGGATATCTAAAGTCCTAAAATGCCTGCTATCGGGATGTTAAGGTGTCTGACATCCAGAATGTTACTAGGTCAGCATTCTACCGTTCTGAGAGGTTCTGGGTTCTAGAATCAATGGACGGCAGAGATCTGGCATGTCAGGTTGTCCAAACTCTAGAATCCTTGCGTGTCTGAACTCGAGAGTCATTCAATGTCCACATTCCGGATCACAGGGTGTCTGAATTGCAGAAGCACCAAATGTCTGCATTCTAGAATCGGAATGTGGTAGAATTCTAGAATGCACAGCACGGCGGAATTCTAAAGTCCTTAAATGCCTGCTCTCCGGAAGTTAAGATGTCTCACACCCAGAATGCTACCACATCAGAATTATACCATTCTGAATCATTCTGGGATCTAGAATCAATGGACGGGTGAGTTCCAGAATGTCAGGGTGGCAAAACTCTAGAATCCTTGTGTATCTGAACTCGAGAGTCATTCAATGTCCACATTCCAGAACTCTGGATGTCTGAATTATAGAAGCACGAAATGTCTGCATTCTAGAATCGGAATGTGGCGGAATTCTAGAATGCACAGCACGGCGGAATTCTAAAGTCCTAAAATGCCTGCTATCCGGAAGTTAATGTGTCTGACATCCAGAATGGTACCACATCAGAATTATACCATTCTGAAACATTCTGGGATCTAGAATCAATGGACCGTTGAGTTCCAGAATGTCAGGGCGGCAAAACTCTAGAATCCTGGCTTGTCTGAACTCGAGAGTCATTCAATGTCCACATTCCGGATCACAGGGTGTCTGAATTCCAGAAGCACCAAATGTCTGCATTCTAGAATCGGAATGTGGCGGAATTCTAGAATGCAGAGCACGGCGGAATTCTAAAGTCCTAAAATGCCTGCTATCCGGAAGTTAAGGTGTCTGACATCAAGAATGCTACCAACTCAGAATTATATCATTCTGAAAGATTCTGGGATCTAGAATCAATGGACGGCTGAGTTCCAGAATGTCAGGGTGGCAAAACTCTAGAATACTTGCGTGTCGGAACTCGAGAGTCATTCAATGTCCACATTCCAGAACTCTGGATGTCTGAATTATAGAAGCACGAAATGTCTGCATTCTAGAATCGGAATGTGGCGGAATTCTAGAATGCACAGCACGGCGGATTTCTAAAGTCCTAAAATGCCTACTAGCCGAAAGTTAAGGTGTCTGACGACCAGAATGTTACTAGGTCAGCATTCTACCGTTCTGAGAGATTCTGGGTTCTAGAGTCAATGGACGGCAGAGTTCCGGAATGTCAGGGTGTCCAAACTCTAGAATCCTTGAGTGTTTGAACTCGAGAGTCATTCAATATCCATATTCCGGGTCACAGGGTGACTGAATTCCAGAAGCACCAAATGTCTGCTTTCTTGAATCGGAATGTGGCGGAATTCTAGAATGCACAGCACGGTGGAATTCGAAAGTCCTAAAATGCCTGCTATCCGGAAGTTAAGGTGTCTGACATCCAGAATGCTACCACGTCAGAATTATACCATTCTGAAAGATTCTGGGATCTAGAATCAATGGACGGCTGAGTTCCAGAATGTCAGGGTGGCAAAACTCTAGAATCCTTGCGTGTCTGAACTCGAGAGTCATTCAATGTCCACATTCCAGAACTCTGGATGTCTGAATTATAGAAGCACCAAATGTCTGCATTCTAGAATCGGAATGTGGCAGAATTCTAGAATGCACAGCACGGCGGAAATCTAAAGTCCTAAAATGCCTGCTATCCGGAAGTTAAGGTGTCTGACATCCAGAATGTTACTAGGTCAGCATTCTACCGTTCTGAGAGATTCTGGGTTCTAGAATCAATGGACGGCAGAGATCTGGCTTCGCAGGGTGTCCAAATTCTAGAATCCTTGCGTGTCTGAACTCGGGAGTCATTCAATGTCCACATTCCGGATCACAGGGTGTCTGAATTCCAGAAGCACCAAATGTCTGCATTCTAGAATCGGAATGTTGCGGAATTCTAGAATGCAAAGCACGGCAGAATTCTAAAGTCCTAAAATGCCTGATATTCGGAAGTTAAGGAGTCTGACATCCAGAATGTTACTAGGTCAGCATTCTACCGTTCTGAGAGATTCTGGGTTCTAGAATCAATGGACGGCAGAGTTCTGGAATGTCAGGGTGTCCAAACTCTAGAATCCTTCCGTGTCTGAACTCGTGAGTCATTCAATGTCCACATTCCAGATCAAAGGGTGTCTGAATTCCAGAAGCACCAAATGTCTGCTTTCTAGAATCGGAATGTGGCAGAATTCTAGAATGCACAGCACGGCGGAATTCTAAAGTCCTAAAATGCCTGCTATCGGGAAGTTAAGGTGTCTGACATCCAGAATGCTGCCACGTCAGAATCATACCATTCTGAAAGATTCTGGGATCTAGAATCAATGGATGGCTGAGTTCCAGAATGTCAGGGTGGCAAAACTCTAGAATCCTTGCGTGTCTGAACTCGAGAGTCATTCAATGTCCTCATTCCGGATCACAGGGTGTCTGAATTCCAGAAGCACCAAATGTCTGCATTCTAGAATCGGAATGTGGCGGAATTCTAGAATGCACAGCACGGCAGAATTCTAAAGTCCTAAAATGCCTGATATTCGGAAGTTAAGGAGTCTGACATCCAGAATGTTACTAGGTCAGCATTCTATCGTTCTGAGAGATTCTGGGTTCTAGAATCAATGGACGGCAGAGTTCTGGAATGTCAGGGTGTCCAAACTCTAGAATCCTTCCGTGTTTGAACTCGTGAGTCATTCAATGTCCACATTCCAGATCAAAGTGTGTCTGAATTCCAGAAGCACCAAATGTCTGCATTCTAGAATCGGAATGTGGCGGAATTCTAGAATGCACAGCACGGCGGATATCTAAAGTCCTAAAATGCCTGCTATCGGGAAGTTAAGGTGTCTGACATCCAGAATGTTACTAGGTCAGCATTCTACCGTTCTGAGAGGTTCTGGGTTCTAGAATCAATGGACGGCAGAGATCTGGCATGTCAGGTTGTCCAAACTCTAGAATCCTTGCGTGTCTGAACTCGAGAGTCATTCAATGTCCACATTCCGGATCACAGGGTGTCTGAATTGCAGAAGCACCAATTGTCTGCATTCTAGAATCGGAATGTGGTAGAATTCTAGAATGCACAGCACGGCGGAATTCTAAAGTCCTAAAATGCCTGCTCTCCGGAAGTTAAGATGTCTCACACCCAGAATGCTACCACATCAGAATTATACCATTCTGAATCATTCTGGGATCTAGAATCAATGGACGGGTGAGTTCCAGAATGTCAGGGTGGCAAAACTCTAGAATCCTTGTGTGTCTGAACTCGAGAGTCATTCAATGTCCACATTCCAGAACTCTGGATGTCTGAATTATAGAAGCACGAAATGTCTGCATTCTAGAATCGGAATGTGGCGGAATTCTAGAATGCACAGCACGGCGGAATTCTAAAGTCCTAAAATGCCTGCTATCCGGAAGTTAAGGTGTCTGACATCCAGAATGGTACCACATCAGAATTATACCATTCTGAAACATTCTGGGATCTAGAATCAATGGACCGTTGAGTTCCAGAATGTCAGGGCGGCAAAACTCTAGAATCCTGGCTTGCCTGAACTCGAGAGTCATTCAATGTCCACATTCCAGAACTCTGGATGTCTGAATTATGGAAGCACCAAATGTCTGCATTCTAGAATCGGAATGTGGCGGAATTCTAGAATGCACAGCACGGCGGAATTCTAAAGTCCTAAAATGCCTGCTATCCGGAAGTTAAGGTGTCTGACATCCCGAATGCTACCACGTCAGAATTATACCATTCTGAAACATTCTGGGATCTAGAATCAATGGACGGCTGAGTTCCAGAGTGCAAGGGTGGCAAAACTCCAGAATCATTGCGTGTCTGAACTCGAGAGTAATCCAATGTCCACATTCCAGAATTCTGGATGTCTGAAATATAGAAGCACCAAATGTCTGCATTCTAGTATCAGAATGTGGCGGAATTCTAGAATGCACAGCACGGCGGAATTTTAAAGTCCTAAAGTGCCTGCTATCCAGAAGTCAAGGTGTCTGACATCCAGAATGTTACTAGGTCAGCATTCTACCGTTCTGAGAGATTCTGGGTTCTAGAATCAATTGATGGCAGAGTTCTGGAATGTCAGGGTGTTCAAACTCAAGAATACTTGCGTGTCTGAACTCGAGAGTCATTCAATGTCCACATTCCGGATCACAGGGTGTCTGAATTCCATAAGCACCAAATGTCTGCATTCTAGAATCGGAATGTGGCGGAATTCTAGAATGCACAGCACGGCGGAATTCTAAAGTCCTAAAATGCCTGCTATCCGGAAGTTAAGGTGTCTGACATCAAGATTGCTACCAAGTCAGAATTATATCATTCTGAAAGATTCTGGGATCTAGAATCAATGGACGGCTGAGTTCCAGAATGTCAGGGTGGCAAAACTCTAGAATACTTGCGTGTCGGAACTCGAGAGTCATTCAATGTCCACATTCCAGAACTCTGGATGTCTGAATTATAGAAGCACGAAATGTCTGCATTCTAGAATCGGAATGTGGCGGAACTCTAGAATGCACAGCACAGCGGATTTCTAAAGTCCTAAAATGCCTACTAGCCGAAAGTTAAGGTGTCTGACGACCAGAATGTTACTAGGTCAGCATTCTACCGTTCTGAGAGATTCTGGGTTCTAGAGTCAATGGACGGCAGAGTTCCGGAATGTCAGGGTGTCCAAACTCTAGAATCCTTCAGTGTTTGAACTCGAGAGTCATTCAATATCCATATTCCGGGTCACAGGGTGACTGAATTCCAGAAGCACCAAATGTCTGCTTTCTAGAATCGGAATGTGGCGGAATTCTAGAATGCACAGCACGGCGGAATTCGAAAGTCCTAAAATGCCTGCTATCGGGAAGTTAAGGTGTCTGACATCCAGAATGCTGCCACGTCAGAATTATACCATTCTGAAAGATTCTGGGATCTAGAATCAATGGACGGTTGAGTTCCAGAATGTCAGGGTGGCAAAACTCTAGAATCCTTGCGTGTCTGAACTCGAGAGTCATTCAATGTCCACATTCCGGATCACAGGGTGTCTGAATTCCAGAAGCACCAAATGTCTGCATTCTAGAATCGGAATGTGGTGGAATTCTAGAATGCACAGCACGGCAGAATTCTAAAGTCCTAAAATGCCTGATATTCGGAAGTTAAGGAGTCTGACATCCAGAATGTTACTAGGTCAGCATTCTATCGTTCTGAGAGATTCTGGGTTCTAGAATCAATGGACGGCAGAGTTCTGGAATGTCAGGGTGTCCAAATTCTAGAATCCTTCCGTGTTTGAACTCGTGAGTCATTCAATGTCCACATTCCAGATCAAAGTGTGTCTGAATTCCAGAAGCACCAAATGTCTGCATTCTAGAATCGGAATGTGGCGGAATTCTAGAATGCACAGCACGGCGGATTTCTAAAGTCCTAAAATGCCTACTAGCCGAAAGTTAAGGTGTCTGACGACCAGAATGTTACTAGGTCAGCATTCTACCGTTCTGAGAGATTCTGGGTTCTAGAGTCAATGGACGGCAGAGTTCCGGAATGTCAGGGTGTCCAAACTCTAGAATCCTTGCGTGTCTGAACTCGAGAGTCATTCAATGTCCACATTCCGGATCACAGGGTGTCTGAATTCCAGAAGCACCAAATGTCTGCATTCTAGAATCGGAATGTGGCGGAATTCTAGAATGCACAGCACGGCAGAATTCTAAAGTCCTAAAATGCCTGATATTCGGAAGTTAAGGAGTCTGACATCCAGAATGTTACTAGGTCAGCATTCTACCGTTCTGAGAGATTCTGGGTTCTAGAATCAATGGACGGCAGAGTTCTGGAATGTCAGGGTGTCCAAACTCTAGAATCCTTGCGTGTCTGAACTCGAGAGTCATTCAATATCCACATTCCGGATCACAGGGTGTCTGAATTCCAGAAGCACCAAATGTCAGCATTCTAGATTCGGAATGTGGTAGAATTCTAGAATGCACAGCACGGCGGAATTCTAAAGTCCTAAAATGCCTGATATTCGGAAGTTAAGGAGTCTGACATCCAGAATGTTACTAGGTCAGCATTCTACCGTTCTGAAGGATTCTGGGTTCTAGAATCAATGGACGGCAGAGTTCTGGAATATCAGGGTGTCCAAACTCTAGAATCCTTCCGTGTCTGAACTCGTGAGTCATTCAATGTCCACTTTCCGGATCACAGGGTGTCTGAATTCCAGAAGCACCAAATGTCTGCATTCTAGAATCGGAATATGGCGGAATTCTAGAATGCACAGCACGGCGGAATTCGAAAGTCCTAAAATTCCTGCTATCGGGAAGTTAAGGTGTCTGACATCCAGAATGCTACCACGTCAGAATTATACCATTCTGAAAGATTCTGGGATCTAGAATCAGTGGACGGCTGAGTTCCAGAATGTCAGGGTGGCAAAACTCTAGAATCCTTGCGTGTCAGAACTCGAGAGTCATTCAATATCCACATTCCAGAACTCTGGATGTCTGAATTATAGAAGCACCAAATGTCTGCATTCTAGAATCGGAATGTGGCGGAATTCTAGAATGCACAGCACGGCGGAATTCTAAAGTCCTTAAATGCCTACTAGCCGAAAGTTAAGGTGTCTGATGACCAGTATGTTACTAGGTCAGCATTGTATCGTTCTGAGAGATTCTGGGTTCTAGAATCAATGGACGGCAGAGATCTGGAATGTCAGGGTGTCCAAACTCAAGAATACTTGCGTGTCTGAACTCGAGAGTCATTCAATGTCCACATTCCGGATCACAGGGTGTCTGAATTCCAGAAGCACCAAATGTCTGCATTCTAGAATCGGAATGTGGCGGAATTCTAGAATGCACAACACGGCGGAATTCGAAAGTCCTAAAATGCCTGCTATCCGGAAGTTAAGGTGTCTGACATCCAGAATGCTACCACATCCGAATTATACCATTCTGAAAGATTCTGGTATCTAGAATCAATGGACGGCTGAGTTCCAGAATGTCAGGGTTTCCAAACTATAGAATCCTTGCGTGTCTGAACTCGAGAGTCATTCAATATCCACATTCCAGGACTCTGGATGTCTGAAATATAGAAGCAACAAATGTCTGCATTCTAGAATCGGAATGTGGTGCAATTCTAGAATGCACAGCACGGCAGAATTCTAAAGTCCTAAAATGCCTGCTATTCGGAAGTTAAAGTGTCTGACATCCAGAATGTTACTAGGTCAGCATTCTACCGTTCTGAGAGATTCTGGGTTCTAGAATCAATGGACGGCAGAGTTCTGCAATGTCAGGTTGTCCAAACTCTAGAATCCTTCCGTGTCTGAACTCGTGAGTCATTCAATGTCCACATTCCGGATCACAGGGTGTCTGAATTCCAGAAGCACCAAATGTCTGCATTCTAGAATCGGAATGTGGCGGAATTCTAGAATGCACAGCACGGCAGAATTCTAAAGTCCGAAAATGCCTGATATTCGGAAGTTAAGGAGTCTGACATCCAGAATGTTACTAGGTCAGCATTCTATCGTTCTGAGAGATTCTGGGTTCTAGAATCAATGGACGGCAGAGTTCTGGAATGTCAGGGTGTCCAAACTCTAGAATCCTTCCGTGTTTGAACTCGTGAGTCATTCAATGTCCACATTCCATATCAAAGTGTGTCTGAATTCCAGAAGCACCAAATGTCTGCATTCTAGAATCGGAATGTGGCGGAATTCTAGAATGCACAGCACGGCGGATATCTAAAGTCCTAAAATGCCTGCTATCGGGAAGTTAAGGTTTCTGACATCCAGAATGTTACTAGGTCAGCATTCTACCGTTCTGAGAGGTTCTGGGTTCTAGAATCAATGGACGGCAGAGATCTGGCATGTCAGGTTGTCCAAACTCCAGAATCCTTGCGTGTCTGAACTCGAGAGTCATTCAATGTCCACATTCCGGATCACAGGGTGTCTGAATTCCAGAAGCACCAAATGTCTGCATTCTAGAATCGGAATGTGGTAGAATTCTAGAATGCACAGCACGGCGGAATTCTAAAGTCCTAAAATGCCTGCTCTCCGGAAGTTAAGATGTCTCACACCCAGAATGCTACCACATCAGAATTATACCATACTGAATCATTCTGGGATCTAGAATCAATGGACGGGTGAGTTCCAGAATGTCAGGGTGGCAAAACTCTAGAATCGTGGCGTGTCTGAACTCGAGAGTCATTCAATGTCCACATTCCAGAACTCTGGATGTCTGAATTATAGAAGCACGAAATGTCTGCATTCTAGAATCGGAATGTGGCGGAATTCTAGAATGCACAGCACGGCGGAATTCTAAAGTCCTAAAATGCCTGCTATCCGGAAATTAAGGTGTCTGACATCCAGAATGCTACCACGTCAGAATTATACCATTCTGAAAGATTCTGGGACCTAGAATCAATGGACGGCTGAGTTCCAGAATGTCAGGGTGGCAAAACTCTAGAATACTTGCATGTCTGAAGTCGAGAGTCATTCAATGTCCACATTCCAGAACTCTGGATGTCTGAATTATAGGATCACCAAATTTCTGCATTCTAGAATTGGAATATGGCAGAATTCTAGAATGCACAGCACGGCGGAATTCTAAAGTCCTAAAATGCCTACTATCCGGAAGTTAAGGTGTCTGACATAAAGAATGCTACCAAGTCAGAATTATAACATTCTGAAAGATTCTGGGATCTAGAATCAATGGACGGCTGAGTTACAGAATGCCAGGGTGGCAAAACTCTAGAATCCTTGTGTGTCTGAACTCGAGAGTCATTCAATGTCCACATTCCAGAACTCTGGAAGTCTGAATTATAGAAGCACGAAATGTCTGCATTCTAGAATCGGAATGTGGCGGAATTCTAGAATGCACAGCACGGCGGAATTCTAAAGTCCTAAAATGCCTGCTATCCGGAAGCTAAGGTGTGTGACATCCAGAATGGTACCACATCAGAATTATACCATTCTGAAACATTCTGGGATCTAGAATCAATGGACGGGTGAGTTCCAGAATGTCAGGGCGGCAAAACTCTAGAATCCTGGCTTGTCTGAACTCGAGAGTCATTCAATGTCCACATTCCAGAACTCTGGATGTCTGAATTATGGAAGCACCAAATGTCTGCATTCTAGAATCGGAATGTGGTGGAATTCTAGAATGCACAGCACGGCGGAATTCTAAAGTCCTAAAATGCCTGTTATCCGGAAGTTAAGGTGTCTGACATCCCGAATGCTACCACGTCAGAATTATACCATTCTGAAACATTCTGGGTTCTAGAATCAATGGACGGCTGAGTTCCAGAGTGCAAGGGTGGCAAAACTCCAGAATCATTGCGTGTCTGAACTCGAGAGTAATCCAATGTCCACATTCCAGAATTCTGGATGTCTGAAATATAGAAGCACCAAATGTCTGCATTCTAGTATCAGAATGTGGCGGAATTCTAGAATGCACAGCACGGCGGAATTTTAAAGTCCTAAAGTGCCTGCTATCCAGAAGTCAAGGTGTCTGACATCCAGAATGTTACTAGGTCAGCATTCTACCGTTCTGAGAGATTCTGGGTTCTAGAATCAATTGATGGCAGAGTTCTGGAATGTCAGGGTGTTCAAACTCAAGAATACTTGCGTGTCTGAACTCGAGAGTCATTCAATGTCCACATTCCGGATCACAGGGTGTCTGAATTCCAGAAGCACCAAATGTCTGCATTCTAGAATCGGAATGCGGCGGAATTCTAGAATGCACAGCACAGCGGATTTCCAAAGTCCTAAAATGCCTACTAGCCGAAAGTTAAGGTGTCTGACGACCAGAATGTTACTAGGTCAGCATTCTACCGTTCTGAGAGATTCTGGGTTCTAGAGTCAATGGACGGCAGAGTTCCGGAATGTCAGGGTGTCCACACTCTAGAATCCTTGAGAGTTTGAACTCGAGAGTCATTCAATATCCATATTCCGGGTCACAGGGTGACTGAATTCCAGAAGCACCAAATGTCTGCTTTCTAGAATCGGAATGTGGCGGAATTCTAGAATGCACAGCACGGCGGAATTCGAAAGTCCTAAAATGCCTGCTATCGGGAAGTTAAGGTGTCTGACATCCAGAATGCTACCACGTCAGAATTATACCATTCTGAAAGATTCTGGGATCTAGAATCAATGGACGGCTGATTTCCAGAATGTCAAGGTGGCAAAACTCTAGAATCCTTGCGTGTCTGAACTCGAGAGTCATTCAATGACCACATTCCGGATCACAGGTTGTCTGAATTCCAGAAGCACCAAATGTCTGCATTCTAGAATCGGAATGTTGCGGAATTCTAGAATGCAAAGCACGGCAGAATTCTAAAGTCCTAAAATGCCTGATATTCGGAAGTTAAGGAGTCTGACATCCAGAATGTTACTAGGTCAGCATTCTACCGTTCTGAGAGATTCTGGGTTCTAGAATCAATGGACGGCAGAGTTCTGGAATGTCAGGGTGTCCAAACTCTAGAATCCTTGCGTGTCTGAACTCGAGAGTCATTCAATGTCCACATTCCGGATCACAGGGTGTCTGAATTCCAGAAGCACCAAATGTCTGCATTCTAGAATCGGAATGTGGTAGAATTCTAGAATGCACAGCACGGCGGAATTCTAAAGTCCTAAAATGCCTGCTCTCCGGAAGTTAAGATGTCTCACACCCAGAATGCTACCACATCAGAATTATACCATTCTGAATCATTCTGGGATCTAGAATCAATGGACGGGTGAGTTCCAGAATGTCAGGGTGGCAAAACTCTAGAATACTTGTGTGTCTGAACTCGAGAGTCATTCAATGTCCACATTCCAGAACTCTGGATGTCTGAATTATAGAAGCACGAAATGTCTGCATTCTAGAATCGGAATGTGGCGGAATTCTAGAATGCACAGCACGGCGGAATTCTAAAGTCCTAAAATGCCTGCTATCCAGAAGTTAAGGTGTCTGACATCCAGAATGGTACCACATCAGAATTATACCATTATGAAACATTCTGGGATCTAGAATCAATGGACGGGTGAGTTCCAGAATGTCAGGGCGGCAAAACTCTAGAATCCTTGCGTGTCTGAACTCGAGAGTCATTCAATGTCCACATTCCAGAACTCTGGATGTCTGAATTATGGAAGCACCAAATGTCTGCATTCTAGAATCGGAATGTGGCGGAATTCTAGAATGCACAGCACGGCGGAATTCTAAAGTCCTAAAATGCCTGTTATCCGGAAGTTAAGGTGTCTGACATCCCGAATGCTACCACGTCAGAATTATACCATTCTGAAACATTCTGGGATCTAGAATCAATGGACGGCTGAGTTCCAGAGTGCAAGGGTGGCAAAACTCCAGAATCATTGCGTGTCTGAACTCGAGAGTCATTCAATGTCCACATTCAAGAATTCTGGATGTCTGAAATATAGAAGCACCAAATGTCTGCATTCTAGTATCAGAATGTGGCGGAATATTGGAATACACAGCACGGCGGAATTTTAAAGTCCTAAAGTGCCTGCTATCCAGAAGTCAAGGTGTCTGACATCCAGAATGTTACTAGGTCAGCATTCTACCGTTCTGAGAGATTCTGGGTTCTAGAATCAATTGATGGCAGAGTTCTGGAATGTCAGGGTGTTCAAACTCAAGAATACTTGCGTGTCTGAACTCGAGAGTCATTCAATGTCCACATTCCGGATCACAGGGTGTCTGAATTCCAGAAGCACCAAATGTCTGCATTCTAGAATCGGAATGTGGCGGAATTCTAGAATGCACAGCACGGCAGAATTCTAAAGTCCTAAAATGCCTGCTATCCAGAAGTTAAGGTGTCTGACATCAAGAATGCTACCAAGTCAGAATTATATCATTCTGAAAGATTCTGGGATCTAGAATCAATGGACGGCTGAGTTCCAGAATGTCAGGGTGGCAAAACTCTAGAATACTTGCGTGTCGGAACTCAAGGGTCATTCAATGTCCACATTCCAGAACTCTGGATGTCTGAATTATAGAAGCACCAAATGTCTGCATTCTAGAATCGGAATGTGGCGGAATTCTAGAAAGCACAGCACAGCGGATTTCTAAAGTCCTAAAATGCCTACTAGCCGAAAGTTAAGGTGTCTGACGACCAGAATGTTACTAGGTCAGCATTCTACCGTTCTGAGAGATTCTGGATTCTAGAGTCAATGGACGGCAGAGTTCCGGAATGTCATGGTGTCCAAACTCTAGAATCCTTGAGTGTTTGAACTCGAGAGTCATTCAATATCCATATTCCGGGTCACAGGGTGACTGAATTCCAGAAGCACTAAATGTCTGCTTTCTAGAATCGGAATGTGGCAGAATTCTAGAATGCACAGCACGGCGGAATTCTAAAGTCCTAAAATGCCTGCTATCGGGAAGTTAAGGTGTCTGACATCCAGAATGCTGCCACGTCAGAATCATACCATTCTGAAAGATTCTGGGATCTAGAATCAATGGACGGCTGAGTTCCAGAATGTCAGGGTGGCAAAACTCTAGAATCCTTGCGTGTCTGAACTCGAGAGTCATTCAATGTCCTCATTCCGGATCACAGGGTGTCTGAATTCCAGAAGCACCAAATGTCTGCATTCTAGAATCGGAATGTGGCGGAATTCTAGAATGCACAGCACGGCAGAATTATAAAGTCCTAAAATGCCTGATATTCGGAAGTTAAGTAGTCTGACATCCAGAATGTTACTAGGTCAGCATTCTATCGTTCTGAGAGATTCTGGGTTCTAGAATCAATGGACGGCAGAGTTCTGGAATGTCAGGGTGTCCAAACTCTAGAATCCTTCCGTGTTTGAACTCGTGAGTCATTCAATGTCCACATTCCAGATCAAAGTGTGTCTGAATTCCAGAAGCACCAAATGTCTGCATTCTAGAATCGGAATGTGGCGGAATTCTAGAATGCACAGCACGGCGGATATCTAAAGTCCTAAAATGCCTGCTATCGGGATGTTAAGGTGTCTGACATCCAGAATGTTACTAGGTCAGCATTCTACCGTTCTGAGAGGTTCTGGGTTCTAGAATCAATGGACGGCAGAGATCTGGCATGTCAGGTTGTCCAAACTCTAGAATCCTTGCGTGTCTGAACTCGAGAGTCATTCAATGTCCACATTCCGGATCACAGGGTGTCTGAATTGCAGAAGCACCAAATGTCTGCATTCTAGAATCGGAATGTGGTAGAATTCTAGAATGCACAGCACGGCGGAATTCTAAAGTCCTAAAATGCCTGCTCTCCGGAAGTTAAGATGTCTCACACCCAGAATGCTACCACATCAGAATTATACCATTCTGAATCATTCTGGGATCTAGAATCAATGGACGGGTGAGTTCCAGAATGTCAGGGTGGCAAAACTCTAGAATCCTTGTGTGTCTGAACTCGAGAGTCATTCAATGTCCACATTCCAGAACTCTGGATGTCTGAATTATAGAAGCACGAAATGTCTGCATTCTAGAATCGGAATGTGGCGGAATTCTAGAATGCACAGCACGGCGGAATTCTAAAGTCCTAAAATGCCTGCTATCCGGAAGTTAAGGTGTCTGACATCCAGAATGGTACCACATCAGAATTATACCATTCTGAAACATTCTGGGATCTAGAATCAATGGACCGTTGAGTTCCAGAATGTCAGGGCGGCAAAACTCTAGAATCCTGGCTTGTCTGAACTCGAGAGTCATTCAATGTCCACATTCCAGAACTCTGGATGTCTGAATTATGGAAGCACCAAATGTCTGCATTCTAGAATCGGAATGTGGCGGAATTCTAGAATGCACAGCACGGCGGAATTCTAAAGTCCTAAAATGCCTGCTATCCGGAAGTTAAGCTGTCTGACATCCCGAATGCTACCACGTCAGAATTATACCATTCTGAAACATTCTGGGATCTAGAATCAATGGACGGCTGAGTTCCAGAGTGCAAGGGTGGCAAAACTCCAGAATCATTGCGTGTCTGAACTCGAGAGTCATCCAATGTCCACATTCCAGAATTCTGGATGTCTGAAATATAGAAGCACCAAATGTCTGCATTCTAGTATCAGAATGTGGCGGAATTCTAGAATGCACAGCACGGCGGAATTTTAAAGTCCTAAAGTGCCTGCTATCCAGAAGTCAAGGTGTCTGACATCCAGAATGTTACTAGGTCAGCATTCTACCGTTCTGAGAGATTCTGGGTTCTAGAATCAATTGATGGCAGAGTTCTGGAATGTCAGGGTGTTCAAACTCAAGAATACTTGCGTGTCTGAACTCGAGAGTCATTCAATGTCCACATTCTGGATCACAGGGTGTCTGAATTCCAGAAGCACCAAATGTCTGCATTCTAGAATCGGAATGTGGCGGAATTCTAGAATGCAGAGCACGGCGGAATTCTAAAGTCCTAAAATGCCTGCTATCCGGAAGTTAAGGTGTCTGACATCAAGAATGCTACCAACTCAGAATTATATCATTCTGAAAGATTCTGGGATCTAGAATCAATGGACGGCTGAGTTCCAGAATGTCAGGGTGGCAAAACTCTAGAATACTTGCGTGTCGGAACTCGAGAGTCATTCAATGTCCACATTCCAGAACTCTGGATGTCTGAATTATAGAAGCACGAAATGTCTGCATTCTAGAATCGGAATGTGGCGGAATTCTAGAATGCACAGCACGGCGGATTTCTAAAGTCCTAAAATGCCTACTAGCCGAAAGTTAAGGTGTCTGACGACCAGAATGTTACTAGGTCAGCATTCTACCGTTCTGAGAGATTCTGGGTTCTAGAGTCAATGGACGGCAGAGTTCCGGAATGTCAGGGTGTCCAAACTCTAGAATCCTTGAGTGTTTGAACTCGAGAGTCATTCAATATCCATATTCCGGGTCACAGGGTGACTGAATTCCAGAAGCACCAAATGTCTGCTTTCTTGAATCGGAATGTGGCGGAATTCTAGAATGCACAGCACGGTGGAATTCGAAAGTCCTAAAATGCCTGCTATCCGGAAGTTAAGGTGTCTGACATCCAGAATGCTACCACGTCAGAATTATACCATTCTGAAAGATTCTGGGATCTAGAATCAATGGACGGCTGAGTTCCAGAATGTCAGGGTGGCAAAACTCTAGAATCCTTGCGTGTCTGAACTCGAGAGTCATTCAATGTCCACATTCCAGAACTCTGGATGTCTGAATTATAGAAGCACCAAATGTCTGCATTCTAGAATCGGAATGTGGCAGAATTCTAGAATGCACAGCACGGCGGAAATCTAAAGTCCTAAAATGCCTGCTATCCGGAAGTTAAGGTGTCTGACATCCAGAATGTTACTAGGTCAGCATTCTACCGTTCTGAGAGATTCTGGGTTCTAGAATCAATGGACGGCAGAGATCTGGCTTCGCAGGGTGTCCAAATTCTAGAATCCTTGCGTGTCTGAACTCGGGAGTCATTCAATGACCACATTCCGGATCACAGGGTGTCTGAATTCCAGAAGCACCAAATGTCTGCATTCTAGAATCGGAATGTTGCGGAATTCTAGAATGCAAAGCACGGCAGAATTCTAAAGTCCTAAAATGCCTGATATTCGGAAGTTAAGGAGTCTGACATCCAGAATGTTACTAGGTCAGCATTCTACCGTTCTGAGAGATTCTGGGTTCTAGAATCAATGGACGGCAGAGTTCTGGAATGTCAGGGTGTCCAAACTCTAGAATCCTTGCGTGTCTGAACTCGAGAGTCATTCAATGTCCACATTCCGGATCACAGGGTGTCTGAATTCCAGAAGCACCAAATGTCTGCATTCTAGAATCGGAATGTGGTAGAATTCTAGAATGCACAGCACGGCGGAATTCTAAAGTCCTAAAATGCCTGCTCTCCGGAAGTTAAGATGTCTCACACCCAGAATGCTACCACATCAGAATTATACCATTCTGAATCATTCTGGGATCTAGAATCAATGGACGGGTGAGTTCCAGAATGTCAGGGTGGCAAAACTCTAGAATACTTGTGTGTCTGAACTCGAGAGTCATTCAATGTCCACATTCCAGAACTCTGGATGTCTGAATTATAGAAGCACGAAATGTCTGCATTCTAGAATCGGAATGTGGCGGAATTCTAGAATGCACAGCACGGCGGAATTCTAAAGTCCTAAAATGCCTGCTATCCAGAAGTTAAGGTGTCTGACATCCAGAATGGTACCACATCAGAATTATACCATTATGAAACATTCTGGGATCTAGAATCAATGGACGGGTGAGTTCCAGAATGTCAGGGCGGCAAAACTCTAGAATCCTTGCGTGTCTGAACTCGAGAGTCATTCAATGTCCACATTCCAGAACTCTGGATGTCTGAATTATGGAAGCACCAAATGTCTGCATTCTAGAATCGGAATGTGGCGGAATTCTAGAATGCACAGCACGGCGGAATTCTAAAGTCCTAAAATGCCTGTTATCCGGAAGTTAAGGTGTCTGACATCCCGAATGCTACCACGTCAGAATTATACCATTCTGAAACATTCTGGGATCTAGAATCAATGGACGGCTGAGTTCCAGAGTGCAAGGGTGGCAAAACTCCAGAATCATTGCGTGTCTGAACTCGAGAGTCATTCAATGTCCACATTCAAGAATTCTGGATGTCTGAAATATAGAAGCACCAAATGTCTGCATTCTAGTATCAGAATGTGGCGGAATATTGGAATACACAGCACGGCGGAATTTTAAAGTCCTAAAGTGCCTGCTATCCAGAAGTCAAGGTGTCTGACATCCAGAATGTTACTAGGTCAGCATTCTACCGTTCTGAGAGATTCTGGGTTCTAGAATCAATTGATGGCAGAGTTCTGGAATGTCAGGGTGTTCAAACTCAAGAATACTTGCGTGTCTGAACTCGAGAGTCATTCAATGTCCACATTCCGGATCACAGGGTGTCTGAATTCCAGAAGCACCAAATGTCTGCATTCTAGAATCGGAATGTGGCGGAATTCTAGAATGCACAGCACGGCAGAATTCTAAAGTCCTAAAATGCCTGCTATCCAGAAGTTAAGGTGTCTGACATCAAGAATGCTACCAAGTCAGAATTATATCATTCTGAAAGATTCTGGGATCTAGAATCAATGGACGGCTGAGTTCCAGAATGTCAGGGTGGCAAAACTCTAGAATACTTGCGTGTCGGAACTCAAGGGTCATTCAATGTCCACATTCCAGAACTCTGGATGTCTGAATTATAGAAGCACCAAATGTCTGCATTCTAGAATCGGAATGTGGCGGAATTCTAGAAAGCACAGCACAGCGGATTTCTAAAGTCCTAAAATGCCTACTAGCCGAAAGTTAAGGTGTCTGACGACCAGAATGTTACTAGGTCAGCATTCTACCGTTCTGAGAGATTCTGGATTCTAGAGTCAATGGACGGCAGAGTTCCGGAATGTCATGGTGTCCAAACTCTAGAATCCTTGAGTGTTTGAACTCGAGAGTCATTCAATATCCATATTCCGGGTCACAGGGTGACTGAATTCCAGAAGCACTAAATGTCTGCTTTCTAGAATCGGAATGTGGCAGAATTCTAGAATGCACAGCACGGCGGAATTCTAAAGTCCTAAAATGCCTGCTATCGGGAAGTTAAGGTGTCTGACATCCAGAATGCTGCCACGTCAGAATCATACCATTCTGAAAGATTCTGGGATCTAGAATCAATGGACGGCTGAGTTCCAGAATGTCAGGGTGGCAAAACTCTAGAATCCTTGCGTGTCTGAACTCGAGAGTCATTCAATGTCCTCATTCCGGATCACAGGGTGTCTGAATTCCAGAAGCACCAAATGTCTGCATTCTAGAATCGGAATGTGGCGGAATTCTAGAATGCACAGCACGGCAGAATTATAAAGTCCTAAAATGCCTGATATTCGGAAGTTAAGTAGTCTGACATCCAGAATGTTACTAGGTCAGCATTCTATCGTTCTGAGAGATTCTGGGTTCTAGAATCAATGGACGGCAGAGTTCTGGAATGTCAGGGTGTCCAAACTCTAGAATCCTTCCGTGTTTGAACTCGTGAGTCATTCAATGTCCACATTCCAGATCAAAGTGTGTCTGAATTCCAGAAGCACCAAATGTCTGCATTCTAGAATCGGAATGTGGCGGAATTCTAGAATGCACAGCACGGCGGATATCTAAAGTCCTAAAATGCCTGCTATCGGGATGTTAAGGTGTCTGACATCCAGAATGTTACTAGGTCAGCATTCTACCGTTCTGAGAGGTTCTGGGTTCTAGAATCAATGGACGGCAGAGATCTGGCATGTCAGGTTGTCCAAACTCTAGAATCCTTGCGTGTCTGAACTCGAGAGTCATTCAATGTCCACATTCCGGATCACAGGGTGTCTGAATTGCAGAAGCACCAAATGTCTGCATTCTAGAATCGGAATGTGGTAGAATTCTAGAATGCACAGCACGGCGGAATTCTAAAGTCCTAAAATGCCTGCTCTCCGGAAGTTAAGATGTCTCACACCCAGAATGCTACCACATCAGAATTATACCATTCTGAATCATTCTGGGATCTAGAATCAATGGACGGGTGAGTTCCAGAATGTCAGGGTGGCAAAACTCTAGAATCCTTGTGTGTCTGAACTCGAGAGTCATTCAATGTCCACATTCCAGAACTCTGGATGTCTGAATTATAGAAGCACGAAATGTCTGCATTCTAGAATCGGAATGTGGCGGAATTCTAGAATGCACAGCACGGCGGAATTCTAAAGTCCTAAAATGCCTGCTATCCGGAAGTTAAGGTGTCTGACATCCAGAATGGTACCACATCAGAATTATACCATTCTGAAACATTCTGGGATCTAGAATCAATGGACCGTTGAGTTCCAGAATGTCAGGGCGGCAAAAGTCTAGAATCCTGGCTTGTCTGAACTCGAGAGTCATTCAATGTCCACATTCCAGAACTCTGGATGTCTGAATTATGGAAGCACCAAATGTCTGCATTCTAGAATCGGAATGTGGCGGAATTCTAGAATGCACAGCACGGCGGAATTCTAAAGTCCTAAAATGCCTGCTATCCGGAAGTTAAGCTGTCTGACATCCCGAATGCTACCACGTCAGAATTATACCATTCTGAAACATTCTGGGATCTAGAATCAATGGACGGCTGAGTTCCAGAGTGCAAGGGTGGCAAAACTCCAGAATCATTGCGTGTCTGAACTCGAGAGTCATCCAATGTCCACATTCCAGAATTCTGGATGTCTGAAATATAGAAGCACCAAATGTCTGCATTCTAGTATCAGAATGTGGCGGAATTCTAGAATGCACAGCACGGCGGAATTTTAAAGTCCTAAAGTGCCTGCTATCCAGAAGTCAAGGTGTCTGACATCCAGAATGTTACTAGGTCAGCATTCTACCGTTCTGAGAGATTCTGGGTTCTAGAATCAATTGATGGCAGAGTTCTGGAATGTCAGGGTGTTCAAACTCAAGAATACTTGCGTGTCTGAACTCGAGAGTCATTCAATGTCCACATTCTGGATCACAGGGTGTCTGAATTCCAGAAGCACCAAATGTCTGCATTCTAGAATCGGAATGTGGCGGAATTCTAGAATGCAGAGCACGGCGGAATTCTAAAGTCCTAAAATGCCTGCTATCCGGAAGTTAAGGTGTCTGACATCAAGAATGCTACCAACTCAGAATTATATCATTCTGAAAGATTCTGGGATCTAGAATCAATGGACGGCTGAGTTCCAGAATGTCAGGGTGGCAAAACTCTAGAATACTTGCGTGTCGGAACTCGAGAGTCATTCAATGTCCACATTCCAGAACTCTGGATGTCTGAATTATAGAAGCACGAAATGTCTGCATTCTAGAATCGGAATGTGGCGGAATTCTAGAATGCACAGCACGGCGGATTTCTAAAGTCCTAAAATGCCTACTAGCCGAAAGTTAAGGTGTCTGACGACCAGAATGTTACTAGGTCAGCATTCTACCGTTCTGAGAGATTCTGGGTTCTAGAGTCAATGGACGGCAGAGTTCCGGAATGTCAGGGTGTCCAAACTCTAGAATCCTTGAGTGTTTGAACTCGAGAGTCATTCAATATCCATATTCCGGGTCACAGGGTGACTGAATTCCAGAAGCACCAAATGTCTGCTTTCTTGAATCGGAATGTGGCGGAATTCTAGAATGCACAGCACGGTGGAATTCGAAAGTCCTAAAATGCCTGCTATCCGGAAGTTAAGGTGTCTGACATCCAGAATGCTACCACGTCAGAATTATACCATTCTGAAAGATTCTGGGATCTAGAATCAATGGACGGCTGAGTTCCAGAATGTCAGGGTGGCAAAACTCTAGAATCCTTGCGTGTCTGAACTCGAGAGTCATTCAATGTCCACATTCCAGAACTCTGGATGTCTGAATTATAGAAGCACCAAATGTCTGCATTCTAGAATCGGAATGTGGCAGAATTCTAGAATGCACAGCACGGCGGAAATCTAAAGTCCTAAAATGCCTGCTATCCGGAAGTTAAGGTGTCTGACATCCAGAATGTTACTAGGTCAGCATTCTACCGTTCTGAGAGATTCTGGGTTCTAGAATCAATGGACGGCAGAGATCTGGCTTCGCAGGGTGTCCAAATTCTAGAATCCTTGCGTGTCTGAACTCGGGAGTCATTCAATGACCACATTCCGGATCACAGGGTGTCTGAATTCCAGAAGCACCAAATGTCTGCATTCTAGAATCGGAATGTTGCGGAATTCTAGAATGCAAAGCACGGCAGAATTCTAAAGTCCTAAAATGCCTGATATTCGGAAGTTAAGGAGTCTGACATCCAGAATGTTACTAGGTCAGCATTCTACCGTTCTGAGAGATTCTGGGTTCTAGAATCAATGGACGGCAGAGTTCTGGAATGTCAGGGTGTCCAAACTCTAGAATCCTTCCGTGTCTGAACTCGTGAGTCATTCAATGTCCACATTCCAGATCAAAGGGTGTCTGAATTCCAGAAGCACCAAATGTCTGCTTTCTAGAATCGGAATGTGGCAGAATTCTAGAATGCACAGCACGGCGGACTTCTAAAGTCCTAAAATGCCTGCTATCGGGAAGTTAAGGTGTCTGACATCCAGAATGCTACCACGTCAGAATCATACCATTCTGAAAGATTCTGGGATCTAGAATCAATGGATGGCTGAGTTCCAGAATGTCAGGGTGGCAAAACTCTAGAATCCTTGCGTGTCTGAACTCGAGAGTCATTCAATGTCCTCATTCCGGATCACAGGGTGTCTGAATTCCAGAAGCACCAAATGTCTGCATTCTAGAATCGGAATGTGGCGGAATTCTAGAATGCACAGCACGGCAGAATTCTAAAGTCCTAAAATGCCTGATATTCGGAAGTTAAGGTGTCTGACATCCAGAATGTTACTAGGTCAGCATTCTACCGTTCTGAGAGATTCTGGGTTCTAGAATCAATTGATGGCAGAGTTCTGGAATGTCAGGGTGTTCAAACTCAAGAATACTTGCGTGTCTGAACTCGAGAGTCATTCAATGTCCACATTCCGGATCACAGGGTGTCTGAATTCCAGAAGCACCAAATGTCTGCATTCTAGAATCGGAATGCGGCGGAATTCTAGAATGCACAGCACAGCGGATTTCTAAAGTCCTAAAATGCCTACTAGCCGAAAGTTAAGGTGTCTGACGACCAGAATGTTACTAGGTCAGCATTCTACCGTTCTGAGAGATTCTGGGTTCTAGAGTCAATGGACGGCAGAGTTCCGGAATGTCAGGGTGTCCACACTCTAGAATCCTTGAGTGTTTGAACTCGAGAGTCATTCAATATCCATATTCCGGGTCACAGGGTGACTGAATTCCAGAAGCACCAAATGTCTGCTTTCTAGAATCGGAATGTGGCGGAATTCTAGAATGCACAGCACGGCGGAATTCGAAAGTCCTAAAATGCCTGCTATCGGGAAGTTAAGGTGTCTGACATCCAGAATGCTACCACGTCAGAATAATACCATTCTGAAAGATTCTGGGATCTAGAATCAATGGACGGCTGATTTCCAGAATGTCAGGGTGGCAAAACTCTAGAATCCTTGCGTGTCTGAACTCGAGAGTCATTCAATGACCACATTCCGGATCACAGGTTGTGTGAATTCCAGAAGCACCAAATGTCTGCATTCTAGAATCGGAATGTGGCGGAATTCTAGAATGCACAGCACGGCAGAATTCTAAAGTCCTAAAATGCCTGATATTCGGAAGTTAAGGAGTCTGACATCCAGAATGTTACTAGGTCAGCATTCTATCGTTCTGAGAGATTCTGGGTTCTAGAATCAATGGACGGCAGAGTTCTGGAATGTCAGGGTGTCCAAACTCTAGAATCCTTCCGTATTTGAACTCGTGAGTCATTCAATGTCCACATTCCAGATCAAAGTGTGTCTGAATTCCAGAAGCACCAAATGTCTGCATTCTAGAATCGGAATGTGGCGGAATTCTAGAATGCACAGCACGACGGATATCTAAAGTCCTAAAATGCCTGCTATCGGGAAGTTAAGGTGTCTGACATCCAGAATGTTACTAGGTCAGCATTCTACCGTTCTAAGAGGTTCTGGGTTCTAGAATCAATGGACGGCAGAGATCTGGCATGTCAGGTTGTCCAAACTCTAGAATCCTTGCGTGTCTGAACTCGAGAGTCATTCAATGTCCACATTCCGGATCACAGGGTGTCTGAATTCCAGAAGCACCAAATGTCTGCATTCTAGAATCGGAATGTGGTAGAATTCTAGAATGCACAGCACGGCGGAATTCTAAAGTCCTAAAATGCCTGCTCTCCGGAAGTTAAGATGTCTCACACCCAGAATGCTACCACATCAGAATTATACCATTCTGAATCATTCTGGGATCTAGAATCAATGGACGGGTGAGTTCCAGAATGTCAGGGTGGCAAAACTCTAGAATACTTGTGTGTCTGAACTCGAGAGTCATTCAATGTCCACATTCCAGAACTCTGGATGTCTGAATTATAGAAGCACGAAATGTCTGCATTCTAGAATCGGAATGTGGCGGAATTCTAGAATGCACAGCACGGCGGAATTCTAAAGTCCTAAAATGCCTGCTATCCGGAAGTTAAGGTGTCTGACATCCAGAATGGTACCACATCAGAATTATACCATTCTGAAACATTCTGGGATCTAGAATCAATGGACGGGTGAGTTCCAGAATGTCAGGGCGGCAAAACTCTAGAATCCTTGCGTGTCTGAACTCGAGAGTCATTCAATGTCCACATTCCAGAACTCTGGATGTCTGAATTATGGAAGCACCAAATGTCTGCATTCTAGAATCGGAATGTGGCGGAATTCTAGAATGCACAGCACGGCGGAATTCTAAAGTCCTAAAATGCCTGTTATCCGGAAGTTAAGGTGTCTGACATCCCGAATGCTACCACGTCAGAATTATACCATTCTGAAACATTCTGGGATCTAGAATCAATGGACGGCTGAGTTCCAGAGTGCAAGGGTGGCAAAACTCCAGTATCATTGCGTGTCTGAACTCGAGAGTCATTCAATGTCCACATTCAAGAATTCTGGATGTCTGAAATATAGAAGCACCAAATGTCTGCATTCTAGTATCAGAATGTGGCGGAATATTGGAATACACAGCACGGCGGAATTTTAAAGTCCTAAAGTGCCTGCTATCCAGAAGTCAAGGTGTCTGACATCCAGAATGTTACTAGGTCAGCATTCTACCGTTCTGAGAGATTCTGGGTTCTAGAATCAATTGATGGCAGAGTTCTGGAATGTCAGGGTGTTCAAACTCAAGAATACTTGCGTGTCTGAACTCGAGAGTCATTCAATGTCCACATTCCGGATCACAGGGTGTCTGAATTCCAGAAGCACCAAATGTCTGCATTCTAGAATCGGAATGTGGCGGAATTCTAGAATGCACAGCACGGCAGAATTCTAAAGTCCTAAAATGCCTGCTATCCGGAAGTTAAGGTGTCTGACATCAAGAATGCTACCAAGTCAGAATTATATCATTCTGAAAGATTCTGGGATCTAGAATCAATGGACGGCTGAGTTCCAGAATGTCAGGGTGGCAAAACTCTAGAATACTTGCGTGTCGGAACTCAAGAGTCATTCAATGTCCACATTCCAGAACTCTGGATGTCTGAATTATAGAAGCACCAAATGTCTGCATTCTAGAATCGGAATGTGGCGGAATTCTAGAAAGCACAGCACAGCGGATTTCTAAAGTCCTAAAATGCCTACTAGCCGAAAGTTAAGGTGTCTGACGACCAGAATGTTACTAGGTCAGCATTCTACCGTTCTGAGAGATTCTGGGTTCTAGAGTCAATGGACGGCAGAGTTCCGGAATGTCATGGTGTCCAAACTCTAGAATCCTTGAGTGTTTGAACTCGAGAGTCATTCAATATCCATATTCCGGGTCACAGGGTGACTGAATTCCAGAAGCACTAAATGTCTGCTTTCTAGAATCGGAATGTGGCAGAATTCTAGAATGCACAGCACGGCGGAATTCTAAAGTCCTAAAATGCCTGCTATCGGGAAGTTAAGGTGTCTGACATCCAGAATGCTGCCACGTCAGAATCATACCATTCTGAAAGATTCTGGGATCTAGAATCAATGGACGGCTGAGTTCCAGAATGTCAGGGTGGCAAAACTCTAGAATCCTTGCGTGTCTGAACTCGAGAGTCATTCAACGTCCTCATTCCGGATCACAGGGTGTCTGAATTCCAGAAGCACCAAATGTCTGCATTCTAGAATCGGAATGTGGCGGAATTCTAGAATGCACAGCACGGCAGAATTATAAAGTCCTAAAATGCCTGATATTCGGAAGTTAAGGAGTCTGACATCCAGAATGTTACTAGGTCAGCATTCTATCGTTCTGAGAGATTCTGGGTTCTAGAATCAATGGACGGCAGAGTTCTGGAATGTCAGGGTGTCCAAACTCTAGAATCCTTCCGTGTTTGAACTCGTGAGTCATTCAATGTCCACATTCCAGATCAAAGTGTGTCTGAATTCCAGAAGCACCAAATGTCTGCATTCTAGAATCGGAATGTGGCGGAATTCTAGAATGCACAGCACGGCGGATATCTAAAGTCCTAAAATGCCTGCTATCAGGATGTTAAGGTGTCTGACATCCAGAATGTTACTAGGTCAGCATTCTACCGTTCTGAGAGGTTCTGGGTTCTAGAATCAATGGACGGCAGAGATCTGGCATGTCAGGTTGTCCAAACTCTAGAATCCTTGCGTGTCTGAACTCGAGAGTCATTCAATGTCCACATTCCGGATCACAGGGTGTCTGAATTGCAGAAGCACCAAATGTCTGCATTCTAGAATCGGAATGTGGTAGAATTCTAGAATGCACAGCACGGCGGAATTCTAAAGTCCTTAAATGCCTGCTCTCCGGAAGTTAAGATGTCTCACACCCAGAATGCTACCACATCAGAATTATACCATTCTGAATCATTCTGGGATCTAGAATCAATGGACGGGTGAGTTCCAGAATGTCAGGGTGGCAAAACTCTAGAATCCTTGTGTGTCTGAACTCGAGAGTCATTCAATGTCCACATTCCAGAACTCTGGATGTCTGAATTATAGAAGCACGAAATGTCTGCATTCTAGAATCGGAATGTGGCGGAATTCTAGAATGCACAGCACGGCGGAATTCTAAAGTCCTAAAATGCCTGCTATCCGGAAGTTAAGGTGTCTGACATCCAGAATGGTACCACATCAGAATTATACCATTCTGAAACATTCTGGGATCTAGAATCAATGGACCGTTGAGTTCCAGAATGTCAGGGCGGCAAAACTCTAGAATCCTGGCTTGTCTGAACTCGAGAGTCATTCAATGTCCACATTCCAGAACTCTGGATGTCTGAATTATGGAAGCACCAAATGTCTGCATTCTAGAATCGGAATGTGGCGGAATTCTAGAATGCACAGCACGGCGGAATTCTAAAGTCCTAAAATGCCTGCTATCCGGAAGTTAAGCTGTCTGACATCCCGAATGCTACCACGTCAGAATTATACCATTCTGAAACATTCTGGGATCTAGAATCAATGGACGGCTGAGTTCCAGAGTGCAAGGGTGGCAAAACTCCAGAATCATTGCGTGTCTGAACTCGAGAGTAATCCAATGTCCACATTCCAGAATTCTGGATGTCTGAAATATAGAAGCACCAAATGTCTGCATTCTAGTATCAGAATGTGGCGGAATTCTAGAATGCACAGCACGGCGGAATTTTAAAGTCCTAAAGTGCCTGCTATCCAGAAGTCAAGGTGTCTGACATCCAGAATGTTACTAGGTCAGCATTCTACCGTTCTGAGAGATTCTGGGTTCTAGAATCAATTGATGGCAGAGTTCTGGAATGTCAGGGTGTTCAAACTCAAGAATACTTGCGTGTCTGAACTCGAGAGTCATTCAATGTCCACATTCCGGATCACAGGGTGTCTGAATTCCAGAAGCACCAAATGTCTGCATTCTAGAATCGGAATGTGGCGGAATTCTAGAATGCAGAGCATGGCGGAATTCTAAAGTCCTAAAATGCCTGCTATCCGGAAGTTAAGGTGTCTGACATCAAGAATGCTACCAACTCAGAATTATATCATTCTGAAAGATTCTGGGATCTAGAATCAATGGACGGCTGAGTTCCAGAATGTCAGGGTGGCAAAACTCTAGAATACTTGCGTGTCGGAACTCGAGAGTCATTCAATGTCCACATTCCAGAACTCTGGATGTCTGAATTATAGAAGCACGAAATGTCTGCATTCTAGAATCGGAATGTGGCGGAATTCTAGAATGCACAGCACGGCGGATTTCTAAAGTCCTAAAATGCCTACTAGCCGAAAGTTAAGGTGTCTGACGACCAGAATGTTACTAGGTCAGCATTCTACCGTTCTGAGAGATTCTGGGTTCTAGAGTCAATGGACGGCAGAGTTCCGGAATGTCAGGGTGTCCAAACTCTAGAATCCCTGAGTGTTTGAACTCGAGAGTCATTCAATATCCATATTCCGGGTCACAGGGTGACTGAATTCCAGAAGCACCAAATGTCTGCTTTCTTGAATCGGAATGTGGCGGAATTCTAGAATGCACAGCACGGTGGAATTCGAAAGTCCTAAAATGCCTGCTATCCGGAAGTTAAGGTGTCTGACATCCAGAATGCTACCACGTCAGAATTATACCATTCTGAAAGATTCTGGGATCTAGAATCAATGGACGGCTGAGTTCCAGAATGTCAGGGTGGCAAAACTCTAGAATCCTTGCGTGTCTGAACTCGAGAGTCATTCAATGTCCACATTCCAGAACTCTGGATGTCTGAATTATAGAAGCACCAAATGTCTGCATTCTAGAATCGGAATGTGGCAGAATTCTAGAATGCACAGCACGGCGGAAATCTAAAGTCCTAAAATGCCTGCTATCCGGAAGTTAAGGTGTCTGACATCCAGAATGTTACTAGGTCAGCATTCTACCGTTCTGAGAGATTCTGGGTTCTAGAATCAATGGACGGCAGAGATCTGGCTTCGCAGGGTGTCCAAACTCTAGAATCCTTGCGTGTCTGAACTCGGGAGTCATTCAATGTCCACATTCCGGATCACAGGGTGTCTGAATTCCAGAAGCACCAAATGTCTGCATTCTAGAATCGGAATGTTGCGGAATTCTAGAATGCAAAGCACGGCAGAATTCTAAAGTCCTAAAATGCCTGATATTCGGAAGTTAAGGAGTCTGACATCCAGAATGTTACTAGGTCAGCATTCTACCGTTCTGAGAGATTCTGGGTTCTAGAATCAATGGACGGCAGAGTTCTGGAATGTCAGGGTGTCCAAACTCTAGAATCCTTCCGTGTCTGAACTCGTGAGTCATTCAATGTCCACATTCCAGATCAAAGGGTGTCTGAATTCCAGAAGCACCAAATGTCTGCTTTCTAGAATCGGAATGTGGCAGAATTCTAGAATGCACAGCACGGCGGAATTCTAAAGTCCTAAAATGCCTGCTATCGGGAAGTTAAGGTGTCTGACATCCAGAATGCTGCCACGTCAGAATCATACCATTCTGAAAGATTCTGGGATCTAGAATCAATGGATGGCTGAGTTCCAGAATGTCAGGGTGGCAAAACTCTAGAATCCTTGCGTGTCTGAACTCGAGAGTCATTCAATGTCCTCATTCCGGATCACAGGGTGTCTGAATTCCAGAAGCACCAAATGTCTGCATTCTAGAATCGGAATGTGGCGGAATTCTAGAATGCACAGCACGGCAGAATTCTAAATTCCTAAAATGCCTGATATTCGGAAGTTAAGGAGTCTGACATCCAGAATGTTACTAGGTCAGCATTCTATCGTTCTGAGAGATTCTGGGTTCTAGAATCAATGGACGGCAGAGTTCTGGAATGTCAGGGTGTCCAAACTCTAGAATCCTTCCGTGTTTGAACTCGTGAGTCATTCAATGTCCACATTCCAGATCAAAGAGTGTCTGAATTCCAGAAGCACCAAATGTCTGCATTCTAGAATCGGAATGTGGCGGAATTCTAGAATGCACAGCACGGCGGATATCTAAAGTCCTAAAATGCCTGCTATCGGGAAGTTAAGGTGTCTGACATCCAGAATGTTACTAGGTCAGCATTCTACCGTTCTGAGAGTTTCTGGGTTCTAGAATCAATGGACGGCAGAGATCTGGCATGTCAGGTTGTCCAAACTCTAGAATCCTTGCGTGTCTGAACTCGAGAGTCATTCAATGTCCACATTCCGGATCACAGGGTGTCTGAATTGCAGAAGCACCAAATGTCTGCATTCTAGAATCGGAATGTGGTAGAATTCTAGAATGCACAGCACGGCGGAATTCTAAAGTCCTAAAATGCCTGCTCTCCGGAAGTTAAGATGTCTCACACCCAGAATGCTACCACATCAGAATTATACCATTCTGAATCATTCTGGGATCTAGAATCAATGGACGGGTGAGTTCCAGAATGTCAGGGTGGCAAAACTCTAGAATACTTGTGTGTCTGAACTCGAGAGTCATTCAATGTCCACATTCCAGAACTCTGGATGTCTGAATTATAGAAGCACGAAATGTCTGCATTCTAGAATCGGAATGTGGCGGAATTCTAGAATGCACAGCACGGCGGAATTCTAAAGTCCTAAAATGCCTGCTATCCGGAAGTTAAGGTGTCTGACATCCAGAATGGTACCACATCAGAATTATACCATTCTGAAACATTCTGGGATCTAGAATCAATGGACCGTTGAGTTCCAGAATGTCAGGGCGGCAAAACTCTAGAATCCTGGCTTGTCTGAACTCGAGAGTCATTCAATGTCCACATTCCAGAACTCTGGATGTCTGAATTATGGAAGCACCAAATGTCTGCATTCTAGAATCGGAATGTGGCGGAATTCTAGAATGCACAGCACGGCGGAATTCTAAAGTCCTAAAATGCCTGCTATCCGGAAGTTAAGCTGTCTGACATCCCGAATGCTACCACGTCAGAATTATACCATTCTGAAAGATTCTGGGATCTAGAATCAATGGACGGCTGTGTTCCAGAGTGCAAGGGTGGCAAAACTCCAGAATCATTGCGTGTCTGAACTCGAGAGTAATCCAATGTCCACATTCCAGAATTCTGGATGTCTGAAATATAGAAGCACCAAATGTCTGCATTCTAGTATCAGAATGTGGCGGAATTCTAGAATGCACAGCACGGCGGAATTTTAAAGTCCTAAAGTGCCTGCTATCCAGAAGTCAAGGTGTCTGACATCCAGAATGTTACTAGGTCAGCATTCTACCGTTCTGAGAGATTCTGGGTTCTAGAATCAATTGATGGCAGAGTTCTGGAATGTCAGGGTGTTCAAACTCAAGAATACTTGCGTGTCTGAACTCGAGAGTCATTCAATGTCCACATTCCGGATCACAGGGTGTCTGAATTCCAGAAGCACCAAATGTCTGCATTCTAGAATCGGAATGTGGTGGAATTCTAGAATGCACAGCACGGCGGAATTCTAAAGTCCTAAAATGCCTGCTATCCGGAAGTTAAGGTGTCTGACATCAAGATTGCTACCAAGTCAGAATTATATCATTCTGAAAGATTCTGGGATCTAGAATCAATGGACGGCTGAGTTCCAGAATGTCAGGGTGGCAAAACTCTAGAATACTTGCGTGTCGGAACTCGAGAGTCATTCAATGTCCACATTCCAGAACTCTGGATGTCTGAATTATAGAAGCACGAAATGTCTGCATTCTAGAATCGGAATGTGGCGGAATTCTAGAATGCACAGCACAGCAGATTTCTAAAGTCCTAAAATGCCTACTAGCCGAAAGTTAAGGTGTCTGACGACCAGAATGTTACTAGGTCAGCATTCTACCGTTCTGAGAGATTCTGGGTTCTAGAGTCAATGGACGGCAGAGTTCCGGAATGTCAGGGTGTCCAAACTCTAGAATCCTTGAGTGTTTGAACTCGAGAGTCATTCAATATCCATATTCCGGGTCACAGGGTGACTGAATTCCAGAAGCACCAAATGTCTGCTTTCTAGAATCGGAATGTGGCGGAATACTAGAATGCACAGCACGGCGGAATTCGAAAGTCCTAAAATGCCTGCTATCGGGAAGTTAAGGTGTCTGACATCCAGAATGCTGCCACGTCAGAATTATACCATTCTGAAAGATTCTGGGATCTAGAATCAATGGACGGTTGAGTTCCAGAATGTCAGGGTGGCAAAACTCTAGAATCCTTGCGTGTCTGAACTCGAGAGTCATTCAATGTCCACATTCCGGATCACAGGGTGTCTGAATTCCAGAAGCACCAAATGTCTGCATTCTAGAATCGGAATGTGGCGGAATTCTAGAATGCACAGCACGGCGGAATTCTAAAGTCCTAAAATGCCTGCTATCCGGAAGTTAAGGTGTCTGACATCAAGATTGCTACCAAGTCAGAATTATATCATTCTGAAAGATTCTGGGATCTAGAATCAATGGACGGCTGAGTTCCAGAATGTCAGGGTGGCAAAACTCTAGAATACTTGCGTGTCGGAACTCGAGAGTCATTCAATGTCCACATTCCAGAACTCTGGATGTCTGAATTATAGAAGCACGAAATGTCTGCATTCTAGAATCGGAATGTGGCGGAATTCTAGAATGCACAGCACAGCGGATTTCTAAAGTCCTAAAATGCCTACTAGCCGAAAGTTAAGGTGTCTGACGACCAGAATGTTACTAGGTCAGCATTCTACCGTTCTGAGAGATTCTGGGTTCTAGAGTCAATGGACGGCAGAGTTCCGGAATGTCAGGGTGTCCAAACTCTAGAATCCTTGAGTGTTTGAACTCGAGAGTCATTCAATATCCATATTCCGGGTCACAGGGTGACTGAATTCCAGAAGCACCAAATGTCTGCTTTCTAGAATCGGAATGTGGCGGAATTCTAGAATGCACAGCACGGCGGAATTCGAAAGTCCTAAAATGCCTGCTATCGGGAAGTTAAGGTGTCTGACATCCAGAATGCTGCCACGTCAGAATTATACCATTCTGAAAGATTCTGGGATCTAGAATCAATGGACGGTTGAGTTCCAGAATGTCAGGGTGGCAAAACTCTAGAATCCTTGCGTGTCTGAACTCGAGAGTCATTCAATGTCCACATTCCGGATCACAGGGTGTCTGAATTCCAGAAGCACCAAATGTCTGCATTCTATAATCGGAATGTGGCGGAATTCTAGAATGCACAGCACGGCAGAATTCTAAAGTCCTAAAATGCCTGATATTCGGAAGTTAAGGAGTCTGACATCCAGAATGTTACTAGGTCAGCATTCTATCGTTCTGAGAGATTCTGGGTTCTAGAATCAATGGACGGCAGAGTTCTGGAATGTCAGGGTGTCCAAATTCTAGAATCCTTCCGTGTTTGAACTCGTGAGTCATTCAATGTCCACATTCCAGATCAAAGTGTGTCTGAATTCCAGAAGCACCAAATGTCTGCATTCTAGAATCGGAATGTGGCGGAATTCTAGAATGCACAGCACGGCGGATATCTAAAGTCCTAAAATGCCTGCTATCGGGAAGTTAAGGTGTCTGACATCCAGAATGTTACTAGGTCAGCATTCTACCGTTCTGAGAGGTTCTGGGTTCTAGAATCAATGGACGGCAGAGATGTGGCATGTCAGGTTGTCCAAACTCTAGAATCCTTGCGTGTCTGAACTCGAGAGTCATTCAATGTCCACATTCCGGATCACAGGGTGTCTGAATTCCAGAAGCACCAAATGTCTGCATTCTAGAATCGGAATGTGGTAGAATTCTAGAATGCACAGCACGGCGGAATTCTAAAGTCCTAAAATGCCTGCTCTCCGGAAGTTAAGATGTCTCACACCCAGAATGCTACCACATCAGAATTATACCATTCTGAATCATTCTGGGATCTAGAATCAATGGACGGGTGAGTTCCAGAATGTCAGGGTGGCAAAACTCTAGAATCCTTGTGTGTCTGAACTCGAGAGTCATTCAATTTCCACATTCCAGAACTCTGGATGTCTGAATTATAGAAGCACGAAATGTCTGCATTCTAGAATCGGAATGTGGCGGAATTCTAGAATGCACAGCACGGCGGAATTCTAAAGTCCTAAAATGCCTGCTATCCGGAAGTTAAGGTGTCTGACATCCAGAATGGTACCACATCAGAATTATACCATTCTGAAACATTCTGGGATCTAGAATCAATGGACCGTTGAGTTCCAGAATGTCAGGGCGGCAAAACTCTAGAATCCTGGCTTGTCTGAACTCGAGAATCATTCAATGTCCACATTCCAGAACTCTGGATGTCTGAATTATGGAAGCACCAAATGTCTGCATTCTAGAATCGGAATGTGGCGGAATTCTAGAATGCACAGCACGGCGGAATTCTAAAGTCCTAAAATGCCTGCTATCCGGAAGTTAAGCTGTCTGACATCCCGAATGCTACCACGTCAGAATTATACCATTCTGAAACATTCTGGGATCTAGAGTCAATGGACGGCTGAGTTCCAGGGTGCAAGGGTGGCAAAACTCCAGAATCATTGCGTGTCTGAACTCGAGAGTAATCCAATGTCCACATTCCAGAATTCTGGATGTCTGAAATATAGAAGCACCAAATGTCTGCATTCTAGTATCAGAATGTGGCGGAATTCTAGAATGCACAGCACGGCGGAATTTTAAAGTCCTAAAGTGCCTGCTATCCAGAAGTCAAGGTGTCTGACATCCAGAATGTTACTAGGTCAGCATTCTACCGTTCTGAGAGATTCTGGGTTCTAGAATCAATTGATGGCAGAGTTCTGGAATGTCAGGATGTTCTAACTCAAGAATACTTGCGTGTCTGAACTCGAGAGTCATTCAATGTCCACATTCCGGATCACAGGGTGTCTGAATTCCAGAAGCACCAAATGTCTGCATTCTAGAATCGGAATGTGGCGGAATTCTAGAATGCACAGCACGGCGGAATTCTAAAGTCCTAAAATGCCTGCTATCCGGAAGTTAAGGTGTCTGACATCAAGATTGCTACCAAGTCAGAATTATATCATTCTGAAAGATTCTGGGATCTAGAATCAATGGACGGCTGAGTTCCAGAATGTCAGGGTGGCAAAACTCTAGAATACTTGCGTGTCGGAACTCGAGAGTCATTCAATGTCCACATTCCAGAACTCTGGATGTCTGAATTATAGAAGCACGAAATGTCTGCATTCTAGAATCGGAATGTGGCGGAATTCTAGAATGCACAGCACAGCGGATTTCTAAAGTCCTAAAATGCCTACTAGCCGAAAGTTAAGGTGTCTGACGACCAGAATGTTACTAGGTCAGCATTCTACCGTTCTGAGAGATTCTGGGTTCTAGAGTCAATGGACGGCAGAGTTCCGGAATGTCAGGGTGTCCAAACTCTAGAATCCTTGAGTGTTTGAACTCGAGAGTCATTCAATATCCATATTCCGGGTCACAGGGTGACTGAATTCCAGAAGCACCAAATGTCTGCTTTCTAGAATCGGAATGTGGCGGAATTCTAGAATGCACAGCACGGCGGAATTCGAAAGTCCTAAAATGCCTGCTATCGGGAAGTTAAGGTGTCTGACATCCAGAATGCTGCCACGTCAGAATTATACCATTCTGAAAGATTCTGGGATCTAGAATCAATGGACGGTTGAGTTCCAGAATGTCAGGGTGGCAAAATTCTAGAATCCTTGCGTGTCTGAACTCGAGAGTCATTCAATGTCCACATTCCGGATCACAGGGTGTCTGAATTCCAGAAGCACCAAATGTCTGCATTCTAGAATCGGAATGTGGCGGAATTCTAGAATGCACAGCACGGCAGAATTCTAAAGTCCTAAAATGCCTGATATTCGGAAGTTAAGGAGTCTGACATCCAGAATGTTACTAGGTCAGCTTTCTATCGTTCTGAGAGATTCTGGGTTCTAGAATCAATGGACAGCAGAGTTCTGGAATGTCAGGGTGTCCAAATTCTAGAATCCTTCCGTGTTTGAACTCGTGAGTCATTCAATGTCCACATTCCAGATCAAAGTGTGTCTGAATTCCAGAAGCACCAAATGTCTGCATTCTAGAATCGGAATGTGGCGGAATTCTAGAATGCACAGCACGGCGGATATCTAAAGTCCTAAAATGCCTGCTATCGGGAAGTTAAGGTGTCTGACATCCAGAATGTTACTAGGTCAGCATTCTACCGTTCTGAGAGGTTCTGGGTTCTAGAATCAATGGACGGCAGAGATGTGGCATGTCAGGTTGTCCAAACTCTAGAATCCTTGCGTGTCTGAACTCGAGAGTCATTCAATGTCCACATTCCGGATCACAGGGTGTCTGAATTCCAGAAGCACCAAATGTCTGCATTCTAGAATCGGAATGTGGTAGAATTCTAGAATGCACAGCACGGCGGAATTCTAAAGTCCTAAAATGCCTGCTCTCCGGAAGTTAAGATGTCTCACACCCAGAATGCTACCACATCAGAATTATACCATTCTGAATCATTCTGGGATCTAGAATCAATGGACGGGTGAGTTCCAGAATGTCAGGGTGGCAAAACTCTAGAATCCTTGTGTGTCTGAACTCGAGAGTCATTCAATGTCCACATTCCAGAACTCTGGATGTCTGAATTATAGAAGCACGAAATGTCTGCATTCTAGGATCGGAATGTGGCGGAATTCTAGAATGCACAGCACGGCGGAATTCTAAAGTCCTAAAATGCCTGCTATCCGGAAGTTAAGGTGTCTGACATCCAGAATGGTACCACATCAGAATTATACCATTCTGAAACATTCTGGGATCTAGAATCAATGGACGGGTGAGTTCCAGAATGTCAGGGCGGCAAAACTCTAGAATCCTGGCTTGTCTGAACTCGAGAGTCATTCAATGTCCACATTCCAGAACTCTGGATGTCTGAATTATGGAAGCACCAAATGTCTGCATTCTAGAATCGGAATGTGGCGGAATTCTAGAATGCACAGCACGGCGGAATTCTAAAGTCCTAAAATGCCTGCTATCCGGAAGTTAAGCTGTCTGACATCCCGAATGCTACCACGTCAGAATTATACCATTCTGAAACATTCTGGGATCTAGAATCAATGGACGGCTGAGTTCCAGAGTGCAAGTGTGGCAAAACTCCAGAATCATTGCGTGTCTGAACTCGAGAGTAATCCAATGTCCACATTCCAGAATTCTGGATGTCTGAAATATAGAAGCACCAAATGTCTGCATTCTAGTATCAGAATGTGGCGGAATTCTAGAATGCACAGCACGGCGGAATTTTAAAGTCCTAAAGTGCCTGCTATCCAGAAGTCAAGGTGTCTGACATCCAGAATGTTACTAGGTCAGCATTCTACCGTTCTGAGAGATTCTGGGTTCTAGAATCAATTGATGGCAGAGTTCTGGAATGTCAGGATGTTCTAACTCAAGAATACTTGCGTGTCTGAACTCGAGAGTCATTCAATGTCCACATTCCGGATCACAGGGTGTCTGAATTCCAGAAGCACCAAATGTCTGCATTCTAGAATCGGAATGTGGCGGAATTCTAGAATGCACAGCACGGCGGAATTCTAAAGTCCTAAAATGCCTGCTATCCGGAAGTTAAGGTGTCTGACATCAAGATTGCTACCAAGTCAGAATTATATCATTCTGAAAGATTCTGGGATCTAGAATCAATGGACGGCTGAGTTCCAGAATGTCAGGGTGGCAAAACTCTAGAATACTTGCGTGTCGGAACTCGAGAGTCATTCAATGTCCACATTCCAGAACTCTGGATGTCTGAATTATAGAAGCACGAAATGTCTGCATTCTAGAATCGGAATGTGGCGGAATTCTAGAATGCACAGCACAGCGGATTTCTAAAGTCCTAAAATGCCTACTAGCCGAAAGTTAAGGTGTCTGACGACCAGAATGTTACTAGGTCAGCATTCTACCGTTCTGAGAGATTCTGGGTTCTAGAGTCAATGGACGGCAGAGTTCCGGAATGTCAGGGTGTCCAAACTCTAGAATCCTTGAGTGTTTGAACTCGAGAGTCATTCAATATCCATATTCCGGGTCACAGGGTGACTGAATTCCAGAAGCACCAAATGTCTGCTTTCTAGAATCGGAATGTGGCGGATTTCTAGAATGCACAGCACGGCGGAATTCGAAAGTCCTAAAATGCCTGCTATCGGGAAGTTAAGGTGTCTGACATCCAGAATGCTGCCACGTCAGAATTATACCATTCTGAAAGATTCTGGGATCTAGAATCAATGGACGGTTGAGTTCCAGAATGTCAGGGTGGCAAAATTCTAGAATCCTTGCGTGTCTGAACTCGAGAGTCATTCAATGTCCACATTCCGGATCACAGGGTGTCTGAATTCCAGAAGCACCAAATGTCTGCATTCTAGAATCGGAATGTGGCGGAATTCTAGAATGCACAGCACGGCAGAATTCTAAAGTCCTAAAATGCCTGATATTCGGAAGTTAAGGAGTCTGACATCCAGAATGTTACTAGGTCAGCATTCTATCGTTCTGAGAGATTCTGGGTTCTAGAATCAATGGACGGCAGAGTTCTGGAATGTCAGGGTGTCCAAATTCTAGAATCCTTCCGTGTTTGAACTCGTGAGTCATTCAATGTCCACATTCCAGATCAAAGTGTGTCTGAATTCCAGAAGCACCAAATGTCTGCATTCTAGAATCGGAATGTGGCGGAATTCTAGAATGCACAGCACGGCAGATATCTAAAGTCCTAAAATGCCTGCTATCGGGAAGTTAAGGTGTCTGACATCCAGAATGTTACTAGGTCAGCATTCTACCGTTCTGAGAGGTTCTGGGTTCTAGAATCAATGGACGGCAGAGATGTGGCATGTCAGGTTGTCCAAACTCTAGAATCCTTGCGTGTCTGAACTCGAGAGTCATTCAATGTCCACATTCCGGATCACAGGGTGTCTGAATTCCAGAAGCACCAAATGTCTGCATTCTAGAATCGGAATGTGGTAGAATTCTAGAATGCACAGCACGGCGGAATTCTAAAGTCCTAAAATGCCTGCTCTCCGGAAGTTAAGATGTCTCACACCCAGAATGCTACCACATCAGAATTATACCATTCTGAATCATTCTGGGATCTAGAATCAATGGACGGGTGAGTTCCAGAATGTCAGGGTGGCAAAACTCTAGAATCCTTGTGTGTCTGAACTCGAGAGTCATTCAATGTCCACATTCCAGAACTCTGGATGTCTGAATTATAGAAGCACGAAATGTCTGCATTCTAGGATCGGAATGTGGCGGAATTCTAGAATGCACAGCACGGCGGAATTCTAAAGTCCTAAAATGCCTCCTATCCGGAAGTTAAGGTGTCTGACATCCAGAATGGTACCACATCAGAATTATACCATTCTGAAACATTCTGCGATCTAGAATCAATGGACGGGTGAGTTCCAGAATGTCAGGGCGGCAAAACTCTAGAATCCTGGCTTGTCTGAACTCGAGAGTCATTCAATGTCCACATTCCAGAACTCTGGATGTCTGAATTATGGAAGCACCAAATGTCTGCATTCTAGAATCGGAATGTGGCGGAATTCTAGAATGCACAGCACGGCAGAATTCTAAAGTCCTAAAATGCCTGTTATCCGGAAGTTAAGTGTCTGACATCCCGAATGCTACCACGTCAGAATTATATCATTCTGAAACATTCTGGGATCTAGAATCAATGGATGGCTGGGTTCCAGAGTGCAAGGGTGGCAAAACTCCAGAATCATTGCGTGTCTGAACTCGAGAGTCATCCAATGTCCACATTCCAGAATTCTGGATGTCTGAAATATAGAAGCACCAAATGTCTGCATTCTAGTATCAGAATGTGGCGGAATTCTAGAATGCACAGCACGGCGGAATTTTAAAGTCCTAAAGTGCCTGCTATCCAGAAGTCAAGGTGTCTGACATCCAGAATGTTACTAGGTCAGCATTCTACCGTTCTGAGAGATTCTGGGTTCTAGAATCAATTGATGGCAGAGTTCTGGAATGTCAGGGTGTTCAAACTCAAGAATACTTGCGTGTCTGAACTCGAGAGTCATTCAATGTCCACATTCCGGATCACAGGGTGTCTGAATTCCAGAAGCACCAAATGTCTGCATTCTAGCATCGGAATGTGGCGGAATTCTAGAATGCAGAGCACGGCGGAATTCTAAAGTCCTAAAATGCCTGCTATCCGGAAGTTAAGGTGTCTGACATCAAGAATGCTACCAACTCAGAATTATATCATTCTGAAAGATTCTGGGATCTAGAATCAATGGACGGCTGAGTTCCAGAATGTCAGGGTGGCAAAACTCTAGAATACTTGCGTGTCTGAACTCGAGAGTCATTCAATGTCCACATTCCAGAACTCTGGATGTCTGAATTATAGAAGCACCAAATGTCAGCATTCTAGAATCGGAATGTGGCGGAATTCTAGAATGCACAGCACGGCGGATTTCTAAAGTCCTAAAATGCCTACTAGCCGAAAGTTAAGGTGTCTGACGACCAGAATGTTACTAGGTCAGCATTCTACCGTTCTGAGAGATTCTGGGTTCTAGAGTCAATGGACGGCAGAGTTCCGGAATGTCAGGGTGTCCAAACTCTAGAATCCCTGAGTGTTTGAACTCGAGAGTCATTCAATATCCATATTCCGGGTCACAGGGTGACTGAATTCCAGAAGCACCAAATGTCTGCTTTCTTGAGTCGGAATGTGGCGGAATTCTAGAATGCACAGCACGGTGGAATTCGAAAGTCCTAAAATGCCTGCTATCCGGAAGTTAAGGTGTCTGACATCCAGAATGCTACCACGTCAGAATTATACCATTCTGAAAGATTCTGGGATCTAGAATCAATGGACGGCTGAGTTCCAGAATGTCAGGGTGGCAAAACTCTAGAATCCTTGCGTGTCTGAACTCGAGAGTCATTCAATGTCCACATTCCAGAACTCTGGATGTCTGAATTATAGAAGCACCAAATGTCTGCATTCTAGAATCGGAATGTGGCAGAATTCTAGAATGCACAGCACGGCGGAAATCTAAAGTCCTAAAATGCCTGCTATCCGGAAGTTAAGGTGTCTGACATCCAGAATGTTACTAGGTCAGCATTCTACCGTTCTGAGAGATTCTGGGTTCTAGAATCAATGGACGGCAGAGATCTGGCTTCGCAGGGTGTCCAAACTCTAGAATCCTTGCGTGTCTGAACTCGGGAGTCATTCAATGTCCACATTCCGGATCACAGGGTGTCTGAATTCCAGAAGCACCAAATGTCTGCATTCTAGAATCGGAATGTTGCGGAATTCTAGAATGCAAAGCACGGCAGAATTCTAAAGTCCTAAAATGCCTGATATTCGGAAGTTAAGGAGTCTGACATCCAGAATGTTACTAGGTCAGCATTCTACCGTTCTGAGAGATTCTGGGTTCTAGAATCAATGGACGGCAGAGTTCTGGAATGTCAGGGTGTCCAAACTCTAGAATCCTTCCGTGTCTGAACTCGTGAGTCATTCAATGTCCACATTCCAGATCAAAGGGTGTCTGAATTCCAGAAGCACCAAATGTCTGCTTTCTAGAATCGGAATGTGGCAGAATTCTAGAATGCACAGCACGGCGGAATTCTAAAGTCCTAAAATGCCTGCTATCGGGAAGTTAAGGTGTCTGACATCCAGAATGCTGCCACGTCAGAATCATACCATTCTGAAAGATTCTGGGATCTAGAATCAATGGATGGCTGAGTTCCAGAATGTCAGGGTGGCAAAACTCTAGAATCCTTGCGTGTCTGAACTCGAGAGTCATTCAATGTCCTCATTCCGGATCACAGGGTGTCTGAATTCCAGAAGCACCAAATGTCTGCATTCTAGAATCGGAATGTGGCGGAATTCTAGAATGCACAGCACGGCAGAATTCTAAATTCCTAAAATGCCTGATATTCGGAAGTTAAGGAGTCTGACATCCAGAATGTTACTAGGTCAGCATTCTATCGTTCTGAGAGATTCTGGGTTCTAGAATCAATGGACGGCAGAGTTCTGGAATGTCAGGGTGTCCAAACTCTAGAATCCTTCCGTGTTTGAACTCGTGAGTCATTCAATGTCCACATTCCAGATCAAAGAGTGTCTGAATTCCAGAAGCACCAAATGTCTGCATTCTAGAATCGGAATGTGGCGGAATTCTAGAATGCACAGCACGGCGGATATCTAAAGTCCTAAAATGCCTGCTATCGGGAAGTTAAGGTGTCTGACATCCAGAATGTTACTAGGTCAGCATTCTACCGTTCTGAGAGGTTCTGGGTTCTAGAATCAATGGACGGCAGAGATCTGGCATGTCAGGTTGTCCAAACTCTAGAATCCTTGCGTGTCTGAACTCGAGAGTCATTCAATGTCCACATTCCGGATCACAGGGTGTCTGAATTGCAGAAGCACCAAATGTCTGCATTCTAGAATCGGAATGTGGTAGAATTCTAGAATGCACAGCACGGCGGAATTCTAAAGTCCTAAAATGCCTGCTCTCCGGAAGTTAAGATGTCTCACACCCAGAATGCTACCACATCAGAATTATACCATTCTGAATCATTCTGGGATCTAGAATCAATGGACGGGTGAGTTCCAGAATGTCAGGGTGGCAAAACTCTAGAATCCTTGTGTGTCTGAACTCGAGAGTCATTCAATGTCCACATTCCAGAACTCTGGATGTCTGAATTATAGAAGCACGAAATGTCTGCATTCTAGAATCGGAATGTGGCGGAATTCTAGAATGCACAGCACGGCGGAATTCTAAAGTCCTAAAATGCCTGCTATCCGGAAGTTAAGGTGTCTGACATCCAGAATGGTACCACATCAGAATTATACCATTCTGAAACATTCTGGGATCTAGAATCAATGGACCGTTGAGTTCCAGAATGTCAGGGCGGCAAAACTCTAGAATCCTGGCTTGTCTGAACTCGAGAGTCATTCAATGTCCACATTCCAGAACTCTGGATGTCTGAATTATGGAAGCACCAAATGTCTGCATTCTAGAATCGGAATGTGGCGGAATTCTAGAATGCACAGCACGGCGGAATTCTAAAGTCCTAAAATGCCTGCTATCCGGAAGTTAAGCTGTCTGACATCCCGAATGCTACCACGTCAGAATTATACCATTCTGAAAGATTCTGGGATCTAGAATCAATGGACGGCTGTGTTCCAGAGTGCAAGGGTGGCAAAACTCCAGAATCATTGCGTGTCTGAACTCGAGAGTAATCCAATGTCCACATTCCAGAATTCTGGATGTCTGAAATATAGAAGCACCAAATGTCTGCATTCTAGTATCAGAATGTGGCGGAATTCTAGAATGCACAGCACGGCGGAATTTTAAAGTCCTAAAGTGCCTGCTATCCAGAAGTCAAGGTGTCTGACATCCAGAATGTTACTAGGTCAGCATTCTACCGTTCTGAGAGATTCTGGGTTCTAGAATCAATTGATGGCAGAGTTCTGGAATGTCAGGGTGTTCAAACTCAAGAATACTTGCGTGTCTGAACTCGAGAGTCATTCAATGTCCACATTCCGGATCACAGGGTGTCTGAATTCCAGAAGCACCAAATGTCTGCATTCTAGAATCGGAATGTGGTGGAATTCTAGAATGCACAGCACGGCGGAATTCTAAAGTCCTAAAATGCCTGCTATCCGGAAGTTAAGGTGTCTGACATCAAGATTGCTACCAAGTCAGAATTATATCATTCTGAAAGATTCTGGGATCTAGAATCAATGGACGGCTGAGTTCCAGAATGTCAGGGTGGCAAAACTCTAGAATACTTGCGTGTCGGAACTCGAGAGTCATTCAATGTCCACATTCCAGAACTCTGGATGTCTGAATTATAGAAGCACGAAATGTCTGCATTCTAGAATCGGAATGTGGCGGAATTCTAGAATGCACAGCACAGCAGATTTCTAAAGTCCTAAAATGCCTACTAGCCGAAAGTTAAGGTGTCTGACGACCAGAATGTTACTAGGTCAGCATTCTACCGTTCTGAGAGATTCTGGGTTCTAGAGTCAATGGACGGCAGAGTTCCGGAATGTCAGGGTGTCCAAACTCTAGAATCCTTGAGTGTTTGAACTCGAGAGTCATTCAATATCCATATTCCGGGTCACAGGGTGACTGAATTCCAGAAGCACCAAATGTCTGCTTTCTAGAATCGGAATGTGGCGGAATACTAGAATGCACAGCACGGCGGAATTCGAAAGTCCTAAAATGCCTGCTATCGGGAAGTTAAGGTGTCTGACATCCAGAATGCTGCCACGTCAGAATTATACCATTCTGAAAGATTCTGGGATCTAGAATCAATGGACGGTTGAGTTCCAGAATGTCAGGGTGGCAAAACTCTAGAATCCTTGCGTGTCTGAACTCGAGAGTCATTCAATGTCCACATTCCGGATCACAGGGTGTCTGAATTCCAGAAGCACCAAATGTCTGCATTCTAGAATCGGAATGTGGCGGAATTCTAGAATGCACAGCACGGCGGAATTCTAAAGTCCTAAAATGCCTGCTATCCGGAAGTTAAGGTGTCTGACATCAAGATTGCTACCAAGTCAGAATTATATCATTCTGAAAGATTCTGGGATCTAGAATCAATGGACGGCTGAGTTCCAGAATGTCAGGGTGGCAAAACTCTAGAATACTTGCGTGTCGGAACTCGAGAGTCATTCAATGTCCACATTCCAGAACTCTGGATGTCTGAATTATAGAAGCACGAAATGTCTGCATTCTAGAATCGGAATGTGGCGGAATTCTAGAATGCACAGCACAGCGGATTTCTAAAGTCCTAAAATGCCTACTAGCCGAAAGTTAAGGTGTCTGACGACCAGAATGTTACTAGGTCAGCATTCTACCGTTCTGAGAGATTCTGGGTTCTAGAGTCAATGGACGGCAGAGTTCCGGAATGTCAGGGTGTCCAAACTCTAGAATCCTTGAGTGTTTGAACTCGAGAGTCATTCAATATCCATATTCCGGGTCACAGGGTGACTGAATTCCAGAAGCACCAAATGTCTGCTTTCTAGAATCGGAATGTGGCGGAATTCTAGAATGCACAGCACGGCGGAATTCGAAAGTCCTAAAATGCCTGCTATCGGGAAGTTAAGGTGTCTGACATCCAGAATGCTGCCACGTCAGAATTATACCATTCTGAAAGATTCTGGGATCTAGAATCAATGGACGGTTGAGTTCCAGAATGTCAGGGTGGCAAAACTCTAGAATCCTTGCGTGTCTGAACTCGAGAGTCATTCAATGTCCACATTCCGGATCACAGGGTGTCTGAATTCCAGAAGCACCAAATGTCTGCATTCTATAATCGGAATGTGGCGGAATTCTAGAATGCACAGCACGGCAGAATTCTAAAGTCCTAAAATGCCTGATATTCGGAAGTTAAGGAGTCTGACATCCAGAATGTTACTAGGTCAGCATTCTATCGTTCTGAGAGATTCTGGGTTCTAGAATCAATGGACGGCAGAGTTCTGGAATGTCAGGGTGTCCAAATTCTAGAATCCTTCCGTGTTTGAACTCGTGAGTCATTCAATGTCCACATTCCAGATCAAAGTGTGTCTGAATTCCAGAAGCACCAAATGTCTGCATTCTAGAATCGGAATGTGGCGGAATTCTAGAATGCACAGCACGGCGGATATCTAAAGTCCTAAAATGCCTGCTATCGGGAAGTGAAGGTGTCTGACATCCAGAATGTTACTAGGTCAGCATTCTACCGTTCTGAGAGGTTCTGGGTTCTAGAATCAATGGACGGCAGAGATGTGGCATGTCAGGTTGTCCAAACTCTAGAATCCTTGCGTGTCTGAACTCGAGAGTCATTCAATGTCCACATTCCGGATCACAGGGTGTCTGAATTCCAGAAGCACCAAATGTCTGCATTCTAGAATCGGAATGTGGTAGAATTCTAGAATGCACAGCACGGCGGAATTCTAAAGTCCTAAAATGCCTGCTCTCCGGAAGTTAAGATGTCTCACACCCAGAATGCTACCACATCAGAATTATACCATTCTGAATCATTCTGGGATCTAGAATCAATGGACGGGTGAGTTCCAGAATGTCAGGGTGGCAAAACTCTAGAATCCTTGTGTGTCTGAACTCGAGAGTCATTCAATGTCCACATTCCAGAACTCTGGATGTCTGAATTATAGAAGCACGAAATGTCTGCATTCTAGGATCGGAATGTGGCGGAATTCTAGAATGCACAGCACGGCGGTATTCTAAAGTCCTAAAATGCCTGCTATCCAGAAGTTAAGGTGTCTGACATCCAGAATGGTACCACATCAGAATTATACCATTCTGAAACATTCTGGGATCTAGAATCAATGGACGGGTGAGTTCCAGAATGTCAGGGCGGCAAAACTCTAGAATCCTGGCTTGTCTGAACTCGAGAGTCATTCAATGTCCACATTCCAGAACTCTGGATGTCTGAATTATGGAAGCACCAAATGTCTGCATTCTAGAATCGGAATGTGGCGGAATTCTAGAATGCACAGCACGGCAGAATTCTAAAGTCCTAAAATGCCTGTTATCCGGAAGTTAAGGTGTCTGACATCCCGAATGCTACCACGTCAGAATTATATCATTCTGAAACATTCTGGGATCTAGAATCAATGGATGGCTGAGTTCCAGAGTGCAAGGGTGGCAAAACTCCAGAATCATTGCGTGTCTGAACTCGAGAGTCATCCAATGTCCACATTCCAGAATTCTGGATGTCTGAAATATAGAAGCACCAAATGTCTGCATTCTAGTATCAGAATGTGGCGGAATTCTAGAATGCACAGCATGGCGGAATTTTAAAGTCCTAAAGTGCCTGCTATCCAGAAGTCAAGGTGTCTGACATCCAGAATGTTACTAGGTCAGCATTCTACCGTTCTGAGAGATTCTGGGTTCTAGAATCAATTGATGGCAGAGTTCTGGAATGTCAGGGTGTTCAAACTCAAGAATACTTGCGTGTCTGAACTCGAGAGTCATTCAATGTCCACATTCCGGATCACAGGGTGTCTGAATTCCAGAAGCACCAAATGTCTGCATTCTAGAATCGGAATGTGGCGGAATTCTAGAATGCAGAGCACGGCGGAATTCTAAAGTCCTAAAATGCCTGCTATCCGGAAGTTAAGGTGTCTGACATCAAGAATGCTACCAAGTCAGAATTATATCATTCTGAAAGATTCTGGGATCTAGAATCAATGGACGGCTGAGTTCCAGAATGTCAGGGTGGCAAAACTCTAGAATACTTGCGTGTCTGAACTCGAGAGTCATTCAATGTCCACATTCCAGAACTCTGGAGGTCTGAATTATAGAAGCACCAAATGTCAGCATTCTAGAATCGGAATGTGGCGGAATTCTAGAATGCACAGCACGGCGGATTTCTAAAGTCCTAAAATGCCTACTAGCCGAAAGTTAAGGTGTCTGACGACCAGAATGTTACTAGGTCAGCATTCTACCGTTCTGAGAGATTCTGGGTTCTAGAGTCAATGGACGGCAGAGTTCCGGAATGTCAGGGTGTCCAAACTCTAGAATCCTTGAGTGTTTGAACTCGAGAGTCATTCAATATCCATATTCCGGGTCACAGGGTGACTGAATTCCAGAAGCACCAAATGTCTGCTTTCTTGAATCGGAATGTGGCGGAATTCTAGAATGCACAGCACGGTGGAATTCGAAAGTCCTAAAATGCCTGCTATCCGGAAGTTAAGGTGTCTGACATCCAGAATGCTACCACGTCAGAATTATACCATTCTGAAAGATTCTGGGATCTAGAATCAATGGACGGCTGAGTTCCAGAATGTCAGGGTGGCAAAACTCTAGAATCCTTGCGTGTCTGAACTCGAGAGTCATTCAATGTCCACATTCCAGAACTCTGGATGTCTGAATTATAGAAGCACCAAATGTCTGCATTCTAGAATCGGAATGTGGCAGAATTCTAGAATGCACAGTACGGCGGAATTCTAAAGTCCTAAAATGCCTGCTATCCGGAAGTTAAGGTGTCTGACATCCAGAATGTTACTAGGTCAGCATTCTACCGTTCTGAGAGATTCTGGGTTCTAGAATCAATGGACGGCAGAGTTCTGGAATGTCAGGGTGTCCAAACTCTAGAATCCTTCCGTGTCTGAACTCGTGAGTCATTCAATGTCCACATTCCAGATCAAAGGGTGTCTGAATTCCAGAAGCACCAAATGTCTGCTTTCTAGAATCGGAATGTGGCAGAATTCTAGAATGCACAGCACGGCGGAATTCTAAAGTCCTAAAATGCCAGCTATCGGGAAGTTAAGGTGTCTGACATCCAGAATGTTACTAGGTCTGCATTCTACAGTTCTGAGAGATTCTGGGTTCTAGATTCAATGGACGGCAGAGATCTGGCATGTCAGGGTGTCCAAACTCTAGAATCCTTGCGTGTCTGAACTCGAGAGTCATTCAATGTCCACATTCCGGATCACAGGGTGTCTGAATTCCAGAAGCACCAAATGTCAGCATTCTAGAATCGGAATGTGGTAGAATTCTAGAATGCACAGCACGGCGGAATTCGAATGTCCTAAAATGCCTGCTATCGGGAAGTTAAGGTGTCTGACATCCAGAATGCTGCCACGTCAGAATTATACCATTCTGAAAGATTCTGGGATCTAGAATCAATGGACGGCTGAGTTCCAGAATGTCAGGGTGGCAAAACTCTAGAATCCTTGCGTGTCTGAACTCGAGAGTCATTCAATGTCCACATTCCGGATCACAGGGTGTCTGAATTCCAGAAGCACCAAATGTCTGCATTCTAGAATCGGAATGTGGCGGAATTCTAGAATGCACAGCACGGCAGAATTCTAAAGTCCTAAAATGCCTGATATTCGGAAGTTAAGGAGTCTGACATCCAGAATGTTACTCGGTCAGCATTCTATCGTTCTGAGAGATTCTGGGTTCTAGAATCAATGGACGGCAGAGTTCTGGAATGTCAGGGTGTCCAAACTCTAGAATCCTTCCGTGTTTGAACTCGTGAGTCATTCAATGTCCACATTCCAGATCAAAGTGTGTCTGAATTCCAGAAGCACCAAATGTCTTCATTCTAGAATCGGAATGTGGCGGAATTCTAGAATGCACAGCACGGCGGATATCTAAAGTCCTAAAATGCCTGCTATCGGGAAGTTAAGGTGTCTGACATCCAGAATGTTACTAGGTCAGCATTCTACCGTTCTGAGAGGTTCTGGGTTCTAGAATCAATGGACGGCAGAGATGTGGCATGTCAGGTTGTCCAAACTCTAGAATCTTTGCGTGTCTGAACTCGAGAGTCATTCAATGTCCACATTCCGGATCACAGGGTGTCTGAATTCCAGAAGCACCAAATGTCTGCATTCTAGAATCGGAATGTGGTAGAATTCTAGAATGCACAGCACGGCGGAATTCTAAAGTCCTAAAATGCCTGCTCCCCGGAAGTTAAGATGTCTCACACCCAGAATGCTACCACATCAGAATTATACCATTCTGAATCATTCTGGGATCTAGAATCAATGGACGGGTGAGTTCCAGAATGTCAGGGTGGTAAAACTCTAGAATCCTTGTGTGTCTGAACTCGAGAGTCATTCAATGTCCACATTCCAGAACTCTGGATGTCTGAATTATAGAAGCACGAAATGTCTGCATTCTAGAATCGGAATGTGGCGGAATTCTAGAATGCACAGCACGGCGGAATTCTAAAGTCCTAAAATGCCTGCTATCCGGAAGTTAAGGTGTCTGACATCCAGAATGGTACCACATCAGAATTATACCATTCTGAAACATTCTGGGATCTAGAATCAATGGACGGGTGAGTTCCAGAATGTCAGGGCGGCAAAACTCTAGAATCCTGGCTTGTCTGAACTCGAGAGTCATTCAATGTCCACATTCCAGAACTCTGGATATCTGAATTATGGAAGCACCAAATGTCTGCATTCTAGAATCGGAATGTGGCGGAATTCTAGAATGCACAGCACGGCAGAATCCTAAAGTCCTAAAATGCCTGTTATCCGGAAGTTAAGGTGTCTGACATCCCGAATGCTACCACGTCAGAATTATATCATTCTGAAACATTCTGGGATCTAGAATCAATGGACGGCTGAGTTCCAGAGTGCAAGTGTGGCAAAACTCCAGAATCATTGCGTGTCTGAACTCGAGAGTCATCCAATGTCCACATTCCAGAATTCTGGATGTCTGAAATATAGAAGCACCAAATGTCTGCATTCTAGTATCAGAATGTGGCGGAATTCTAGAATGCACAGCACGGCGGAATTTTAAAGTCCTAAAGTGCCTGCTATCCAGAAGTCAAGGTGTCTGACATCCAGAATGTTACTAGGTCAGCATTCTACCGTTCTGAGAGATTCTGGGTTCTAGAATCAATTGATGGCAGAGTTCTGGAATGTCAGGGTGTTCAAACTCAAGAATACTTGCGTGTCTGAACTCGAGAGTCATTCAATGTCCACATTCCGGATCACAGGGTGCCTGAATTCCAGAAGCACCAAATGTCTGCATTCTAGCATCGGAATGTGGCGGAATTCTAGAATGCAGAGCACGGCGGAATTCTAAAATCCTAAAATGCCTGCTATCCGGAAGTTAAGGTGTCTGACATCAAGAATGCTACCAAGTCAGAATTATATCATTCTGAAAGATTCTGGGATCTAGAATCAATGGACGGCTGAGTTCCAGAATGTCAGGGTGGCAAAACTCTAGAATACTTGCGTGTCTGAACTCGAGAGTCATTCAATGTCCACATTCCAGAACTCTGGATGTCTGAATTATAGAAGCACCAAATGTCAGCATTCTAGAATCGGAATGTGGCGGAATTCTAGAATGCACAGCACGGCGGATTTCTAAAGTCCTAAAATGCCTACTAGCCGAAAGTTAAGGTGTCTGACGACCAGAATGTTACTAGGTCAGCATTCTACCATTCTGAGAGATTCTGGGTTCTAGAGTCAATGGACGGCAGAGTTCCGGAATGTCAGGGTGTCCAAACTCTAGAATCCTTGAGTGTTTGAACTCGAGAGTCATTCAATATCCATATTCCGGGTCACAGGGTGACTGAATTCCAGAAGCACCAAATGTCTGCATTCTAGAATCGGAATGTTGCGGAATTCTAGAATGCAAAGCACGGCAGAATTCTAAAGTCCTAAAATGCCTGATATTCGGGAGTTAAGGAGTCTGACATCCAGAATGTTACTAGGTCAGCATTCTACCGTTCTGAGAGATTCTGGGTTCTAGAATCAATGGACGGCAGAGTTCTGGAATGTCAGGGTGTCCAAACTCTAGAATCCTTCCGTGTCTGAACTCGTGAGTCATTCAATGTCCACATTCCAGATCAAAGGGTGTCTGAATTCCAGAAGCACCAAATGTCTGCTTTCTAGAATCGGAATGTGGCAGAATTCTAGAATGCACAGCACGGCGGAATTCTAAAGTCCTAAAATGCCAGCTATCGGGAAGTTAAGGTGTCTGACATCCAGAATGTTACTAGGTCTGCATTCTACAGTTCTGAGAGATTCTGGGTTCTAGATTCAATGGACGGCAGAGATCTGGCATGTCAGGGTGTCCAAACTCTAGAATCCTTGCGTGTCTGAACTCGAGAGTCATTCAATGTCCACATTCCGGATCACAGGGTGTCTGAATTCCAGAAGCACCAAATGTCAGCATTCTAGAATCGGAATGTGGTAGAATTCTAGAATGCACAGCACGGCGGAATTCGAATGTCCTAAAATGCCTGCTATCGGGAAGTTAAGGTGTCTGACATCCAGAATGCTGCCACGTCAGAATTATACCATTCTGAAAGATTCTGGGATCTAGAATCAATGGACGGCTGAGTTCCAGAATGTCAGGGTGGCAAAACTCTAGAATCCTTGTGTGTCTGAACTCGAGAGTCATTCAATGTCCACATTCCGGATCACAGGGTGTCTGAATTCCAGAAGCACCAAATGTCTGCATTCTAGAATCGGAATGTGGCGGAATTCTAGAATGCACAGCACGGCAGAATTCTAAAGTCCTAAAATGCCTGATATTCGGAAGTTAAGGAGTCTGACATCCAGAATGTTACTCGGTCAGCATTCTATCGTTCTGAGAGATTCTGGGTTCTAGAATCAATGGACGGCAGAGTTCTGGAATGTCAGGGTGTCCAAACTCTAGAATCCTTCCGTGTTTGAACTCGTGAGTCATTCAATGTCCACATTCCAGATCAAAGTGTGTCTGAATTCCAGAAGCACCAAATGTCTTCATTCTAGAATCGGAATGTGGCGGAATTCTAGAATGCACAGCACGGCGGATATCTAAAGTCCTAAAATGCCTGCTATCGGGAAGTTAAGGTGTCTGACATCCAGAATGTTACTAGGTCAGCATTCTACCGTTCTGAGAGGTTCTGGGTTCTAGAATCAATGGACGGCAGAGATGTGGCATGTCAGGTTGTCCAAACTCTAGAATCTTTGCGTGTCTGAACTCGAGAGTCATTCAATGTCCACATTCCGGATCACAGGGTGTCTGAATTCCAGAAGCACCAAATGTCTGCATTCTAGAATCGGAATGTGGTAGAATTCTAGAATGCACAGCACGGCGGAATTCTAAAGTCCTAAAATGCCTGCTCCCCGGAAGTTAAGATGTCTCACACCCAGAATGCTACCACATCAGAATTATACCATTCTGAATCATTCTGGGATCTAGAATCAATGGACGGGTGAGTTCCAGAATGTCAGGGTGGTAAAACTCTAGAATCCTTGTGTGTCTGAACTCGAGAGTCATTCAATGTCCACATTCCAGAACTCTGGATGTCTGAATTATAGAAGCACGAAATGTCTGCATTCTAGAATCGGAATGTGGCGGAATTCTAGAATGCACCGCACGGCGGAATTCTAAAGTCCTAAAATGCCTGCTATCCGGAAGTTAAGGTGTCTGACATCCAGAATGGTACCACATCAGAATTATACCATTCTGAAACATTCTGGGATCTAGAATCAATGGACGGGTGAGTTCCAGAATGTCAGGGCGGCAAAACTCTAGAATCCTGGCTTGTCTGAACTCGAGAGTCATTCAATGTCCACATTCCAGAACTCTGGATATCTGAATTATGGAAGCACCAAATGTCTGCATTCTAGAATCGGAATGTGGCGGAATTCTAGAATGCACAGCACGGCAGAATCCTAAAGTCCTAAAATGCCTGTTATCCGGAAGTTAAGGTGTCTGACATCCCGAATGCTACCACGTCAGAATTATATCATTCTGAAACATTCTGGGATCTAGAATCAATGGACGGCTGAGTTCCAGAGTGCAAGGGTGGCAAAACTCCAGAATCATTGCGTGTCTGAACTCGAGAGTCATCCAATGTCCACATTCCAGAATTCTGGATGTCTGAAATATAGAAGCACCAAATGTCTGCATTCTAGTATCAGAATGTGGCGGAATTCTAGAATGCACAGCACGGCGGAATTTTAAAGTCCTAAAGTGCCTGCTATCCAGAAGTCAAGGTGTCTGACATCCAGAATGTTACTAGGTCAGCATTCTACCGTTCTGAGAGATTCTGGGTTCTAGAATCAATTGATGGCAGAGTTCTGGAATGTCAGGGTGTTCAAACTCAAGAATACTTGCGTGTCTGAACTCGAGAGTCATTCAATGTCCACATTCCGGATCACAGGGTGCCTGAATTCCAGAAGCACCAAATGTCTGCATTCTAGCATCGGAATGTGGCGGAATTCTAGAATGCAGAGCACGGCGGAATTCTAAAATCCTAAAATGCCTGCTATCCGGAAGTTAAGGTGTCTGACATCAAGAATGCTACCAAGTCAGAATTATATCATTCTGAAAGATTCTGGGATCTAGAATCAATGGACGGCTGAGTTCCAGAATGTCAGGGTGGCAAAACTCTAGAATACTTGCGTGTCTGAACTCGAGAGTCATTCAATGTCCACATTCCAGAACTCTGGATGTCTGAATTATAGAAGCACCAAATGTCAGCATTCTAGAATCGGAATGTGGCGGAATTCTAGAATGCACAGCACGGCGGATTTCTAAAGTCCTAAAATGCCTACTAGTCGAAAGTTAAGGTGTCTGACGACCAGAATGTTACTAGGTCAGCATTCTACCGTTCTGAGAGATTCTGGGTTCTAGAGTCAATGGACGGCAGAGTTCCGGAATGTCAGGGTGTCCAAACTCTAGAATCCTTGAGTGTTTGAACTCGAGAGTCATTCAATATCCATATTCCGGGTCACAGGGTGACTGAATTCCAGAAGCACCAAATGTCTGCTTTCTAGAATCGGAATGTGGCGGAATTCTAGAATGCACAGCACGGTGGAATTCAAAAGTCCTAAAATGCCTGCTATCCGGAAGTTAAGGTGTCTGACATCCAGAATGCTACCACGTCAGAATTATACCATTCTGAAAGATTCTGGGATCTAGAATCAATGGACGGCTGAGTTCCAGAATGTCAGGGTGGCAAAACTCTAGAATCCTTGCGTGTCTGAACTCGAGAGTCATTCAATGTCCACATTCCAGAACTCTGGATGTCTGAATTATAGAAGCACCAAATGTCTGCATTCTAGAATCGGAATGTGGCAGAATTCTAGAATGCACAGTACGGCGGAATTCTAAAGTCCTAAAATGCCTGCTATCCGGAAGTTAAGGTGTCTGACATCCAGAATGTTACTAGGTCAGCATTCTACCGTTCTGAGAGATTCTGGGTTCTAGAATCAATGGACGGCAGAGATCTGGCTTCGCAGGGTGTCCAAACTCTAGAATCCTTGCGTGTCTGAACTCGGGAGTCATTCAATGTCCACATTCCGGATCACAGGGTGTCTGAATTCCAGAAGCACCAAATGTCTGCATTCTAGAATCGGAATGTTGCGGAATTCTAGAATGCAAAGCACGGCAGAATTCTAAAGTCCTAAAATGCCTGATATTCGGAAGTTAAGGAGTCTGACATCCAGAATGTTACTAGGTCAGCATTCTACCGTTCTGAGAGATTCTGGGTTCTAGAATCAATGGACGGCAGAGTTCTGGAATGTCAGGGTGTCCAAACTCTAGAATCCTTCCGTGTCTGAACTCGTGAGTCATTCAATGTCCTCATTCCAGATCAAAGGGTGTCTGAATTCCAGAAGCACCAAATGTCTGCTTTCTAGAATCGGAATGTGGCAGAATTCTAGAATGCACAGCACGGCGGAATTCTAAAGTACTAAAATGCCAGCTATCGGGAAGTTAAGGTGTCTGACATCCAGAATGTTACTAGGTCTGCATTCTACAGTTCTGAGAGATTCTGGGTTCTAGATTCAATGGACGGCAGAGATCTGGCATGTCAGGGTGTCCAAACTCTAGAATCCTTGCGTGTCTGAACTCGAGAGTCATTCAATATCCACATTCCGGATCACAGGGTGTCTGAATTCCAGAAGCACCAAATGTCAGCATTCTAGAATCGGAATGTGGTAGAATTCTAGAATGCACAGCACGGCGGAATTCTAAAGTCCTAAAATGCCTGCTATCCGGAAGTTAAGGTGTCTGACACCCAGAATGCTACCACATCAGAATTATACCATTCTGAAACATTCTGGGATCTAGAATCAATGGACGGGTGAGTTCCAGAATGTCAGGGTGGCAAAACTCTAGAATCCTGGCGTGTCTGAACTCGAGAGTCATTCAATGTCCACATTCCAGAACTCTGGATGTCTGAATTATAGAAGCACCAAATGTCTGCATTCTAGAATCGGAATGTGGCGGAATTCTAGAATGCACAGCACGGCGAAATTCTAAAGTCCTATAATGCCTGCTATCCGGAAGTTAAGGTGTCTGACATCCAGAATGCTACCACGTCAGAATTATACCATTCTGAAAGATTCTGGGATCTAGAATCAATGGACGGCTGAGTTCCAGAATGTCAGGGTGGCAAAACTCTAGAATCCTTGCGTGTCTGAAGTCGAGAGTCATTCAATGTCCACATTCCAGAACTCTGGATGTCTGAATTATAGGAGCACCAAATGTCTGCATTCTAGAATCGGAATGTGGCGGAATTCTAGAATGCACAGCACGGCGGAATTCTAAAGTCCTAAAATGCCTGCTATCCGGAAGTTAAGGTGTCTGACATCAAGAATGCTACCAAGTCAGAATTATACCATTCTGAAAGATTCTGGGATCTAGAATCAATGGACGGTTGAGTTCCAGAATGTCAGGGTGGCAAAACTCTAGAATCCTTGTGTGTCTGAACTCGAGAGTCATTCAATGTCCACATTCGAGAACTCTGGATGTCTGAATTACAGAAGCACGAAATGTCTGCATTCTAGAATCGGAATGTGGCGGAATTCTAGAATGCACAGCACGGCGGAATTCTAAAGTCCTAAAATGCCTGCTATCCGGTAGTCAAGGTGTCTGACATCAAGAATGCTACCAAGTCAGAATTATAACATTCTGAAAGATTCTGTGATCTAGAATCAATGGACGACTGAGTTCCAGAATGTCAGGGTGGCAAAACTCTAGAAACCTTGCGAGTCTGAACTCGAGAGTCATTCAATGTCCACATTCGAGAACTCTGGATGTCTGAATTATAGAATCACGAAATGTCTGCATTCTAGAATCGGAATGTGGCGGAATTCTAGAATGCACAGCACCGCGGAATTCTAGAGTCCTAAAATGCCTGCTATCCGGTAGTCAAGGTGTCTGACATCAAGAATGGTACCAAGTCAGAATTATAACATTCTGAAAGATTCTGTGATCTAGAATCAATGGACGACTGAGTTCCAGAATGTCAGGGTGGCAAAACTCTAGAATCCTTGCGTGTCTGAACTCGAGAGTCATTCAATGTCCACATTCCAGAACTCTGGATGTCTGAATTATAGAAGCACCAAATGTCTGCATTCTAGAATCGGAATGTGGCGGAATTCTAGAATGCACAGCATGGCGGAATTCTAAAGTCCTAAAATGCCTACTAGCCGAAAGTTAAGGTGTCTGACGACCAGTATGTTACTAGGCCAGCATTCTACCGTTCTGAGAGATTCTGTGTTCTAGAATCAATGGACGGCAGAGATCTGGAATGTCAGGGTGTCGAAACTCTAGAATCCTTGCGTGTCTGAACTCGAGAGTCATTCAATGTCCACATTCCGGATCACAGGGTGTCTGAATTCCAGAAGCAACAAATGTCTGCATTCTAGAATCGGAATGTGGTAGAATTCTAGAATGCAGAGCACGGCAGAATTCTAAATTCCCCAAATGCCTGCTAACCGGAAGTTAAGGTGTCTGACATCCAGAATGGTACCAAATCAGAATTATACCATTCTGAAACATTCTGGGATGTAGAATCAAACGACGGGTGAGTTCCAGAATGTCAGGGTGGCAAAACTCTAGAATCCTGGCTTGTCTGAACTCGAGAGTCATTCAATGTCCACATTCCAGAACTCTAGATGTCTGAATTATAGAAGCACCAAATGTCTGCATTCTAGAATCGGAATGTGGCGGAATTCCAGAATGCACAGCACGGCGGAATTCTAAAGTCCTAAAATGCCTGTTATGCGGAAGTTAAGTTGTCTGACATCCAGAATGCTACCACATCAGAATTATACCATTCTGAAACATTCTGGGATCTAGAATCAGTGGACGGGTGAGTTCCAGAATGTCAGGGCAGCAAAACTCTAGAATACTGGCTTGTCTGAACTCGAGAGTCATTCAATGTCCACATTCCAGAACTCTGAATGTCTGAATTATGGAAGCACCAAATGTCTGCATTCTAGAATCGGAATGTTGCGGAATTCTAGAATGCACAGCACGGCGGAATTCTAAATTCCTAAAATGCCTGCTATCCGGAAGTTAAGATGTCTGACATCCAGAATGTTACTAGGTCAGCATTCTACCGTTCTGAGAGATTCTGGGTTCTAGAATCAATGGACGGCAGAGTTCTGGAATGTCAGGGTGTCCAAACTCTAGAATCCTTCCGTGTCTGAACTCGTGAGTCATTCAATGTCCACATTCCGGATCACAGGGTGTCTGAATTCCAGAAGCACCAAATGTCTGCATTCTAGAATCGGAATGTGGCTGAATTCTCGAATGCACAGCACGGCGGAATTCGAAAGTCCTAAAATGCCTGCTATCGGGAAGTTAAGGTGTCTGACATCCAGAATGCTACCACGTCAGAATTATACCATTCTGAAAGATTCTGGGATCTAGAATCAATGGACGGGTGAGTTCCAGAATGTCAGGGTAGCAAAACTCTAGAATCCTTGTGTGTCTGAACTCGAGAGTCATTCAATGTCCACATTCCAGAACTCTGGATGTCTGAATTATAGAAGCACCAAATGTCTGCATTCTAGAATCGGAATGTGGCGGAATTCTGGAATGCACAGCACGGCGGAATTCTAAAATCCTAAAATGCCTGCTATCCGGAAGTTAAGGTGTCTGACATCAAGAATGCTACCAAGTCAGAATTATACCATTCTGAAAGATTCTGGGATCTAGAATCAATGGACGGCTGAGTTCTAGAATGTCAGGGTTTCCAAACTCTAGAATCCTTGCGTGTCTGAACTCGAGAGTCATTCAATATCCACATTCCAGAACTCTGGATGTCTGAATTATAGAAGCACCAAATGTCTGCATTCTAGAATCGGAATGTGGCGGAATTCTAGAAAGCACAGCACGGCGGAATGCTAAAGTCCTAAAATGCCTGTTATCCGGAAGGTAAGGTGTCTGACATCCCGAATGCTACCACGTCAGAATTATACCATTCTGAAACATTCTGTGATCTAGAATCAATGGACGGCTGAGTTCCAGAGTGCAAGGGTGGAAAAACTCCAGAATCATTGCGTGACTGAACTCGAGAGTCATCCAATGTCCACATTCCAGAATTCTGGATGTCTGAAATATAGAAGCACCAAATGTCTGCATTCTAGTATCAGAATGTGGCGGAATTCTAGAATGCACAGCACGGCGGAGTTTTAAAGTCCTAAAGTGCCTGCTATCCAGAAGTCAAGGTGTCTGACATCCAGAATGTTACTAGGTCAGCATTCTACCGTTCTGAGAGATTCTGGGTTCTAGAATCAATTGATGGCAGAGTTCTGGAATGTCAGGGTGTTCAAACTCAAGAATACTTGCGTGTCTGAACTCGAGAGTCATTCAATGTCCACATTCCGGATCACAGGGTGTCTGAATTCCAGAAGCACCAAATGTCTGCATTCTAGAATCGGAATGTGGCTGAATTCTAGAATGCACAGCACGGCGGAATTCTAAAGTCCTAAAATGCCTGCTATCCGGAAGTTAAGGTGTCTGACATCAAGAATGCTACCAAGTCAGAATTATATCATTCTGAAAGATTCTGGGATCTAGAATCAATGGACGGCTGAGTTCCAGAATGTCAGGGTGGCAAAACTCTAGAATACTTGCGTGTCTGAACTCGAGAGTCATTCAATGTCCACATTCCAGAACTCTGGATGTCTGAATTATAGAAGCACCAAATGTCTGCATTCTAGAATTGGAAGGTGGCGGAATTCTAGAATGCACAGCACGGCGGAATTCTAAAGTCCTAAAATGCCTGCTATCCGGCAGTTAAGGTGTCTGACATCCAGAATGCTACCACGTCAGAATTATACCATTCTGAAAGATTCTGGGATCTAGAATCAATGGACGGCTGAGTTCCAGAATGTCAGGGTGGCAAAACTCTAGAATCCTTGCGTGTCTGAACTCGAGAGTCATTCAATGTCCACATTCCAGAACTCTGGATGTCTGAATTATAGAAGCACCAATTGTCTGCATTCTAGATTCGGAATGTGGCGGAATTCTAGAATGCACAGCACGGCGGAATTCTAAAGTCCTAAAGTGCCTGCTATCCAGAAGACAAGGTGTCTGACATCCAGAATGTTACTAGGTCAGCATTCTACCGTTCTGAGAGATTCTGGGTTCTAGAATCAATTGATGGCAGAGTTCTGGAATGTCAGGGTGTTCAAACTCAAGTATACTTGCGTGTCTGAACTCGAGAGTCATTCAATGTCCACATTCCGGATCACAGGGTGTCTGAATTCCAGAAGCACCAAATGTCTGCATTCTAGAATCGGAATGTGGCGGAATTCTAGAATGCACAGCACGGCGGAATTCTAAATTCCTAAAATGCCTACTAGCCGAAAGTTAAGTTGTCTGATGACCAGTATGTTACTAGGTCAGCATTCTACCGTTCTGAGAGATTCTGGGTTCTAGAATCAATGGACGGCAGAGATCTGGAACGTCAGGGTGTCCTAACTCTAGAATCCTTGCGTGTCTGAACTCGAGAGTCATTCAATGTCCACATTCCAGAACTCTGGATGTCTGAAATATAGAAGCACCAAATGTCTGCATTCTAGTATCAGAATGTGGCGCAATTCTAAAATGCACAGCACAGCGGAATTTTAATGTCCTATAGTGCCTGCTATCCAGAAGTCAACGTGTCTGACATCCAGAATGTTACTAGGTCAGCATTCTACCGTTCTGAGAGATTCTGGGTTCTAGAATCAATTGATGGCAGAGTTCTGGAATGTCAGGGTGTTCAAACTCAAGAATACTTGCGTGTCTGAACTCGAGAGTCATTCAATGTCCACATTCCGGATCACAGGGTGTCTGAATTCCAGAAGCACCAAATGTCTGCATTCTAGAATCGGAATGTGGCGGAATTCTAGAATGCACAGCACGGCGGATTTCTAAAGTCCTAAAATGCCTACTAGCCGAAAGTTAAGGTGTCTGATGACCAGAATGTTACTAGGTCAGCATTCTACCGTTCTGAGAGATTCTGGGTTCTAGAGTCAATGGACGGCAGAGTTCCGGAATGTCAGGGTGTCCAAACTCTAGAATCCTTGAATGTTTGAACTCGAGAGTCATTCAATATCCATATTCCGGGTCACAGGGTGACTGAATTCCAGAAGCACCAAATGTCTGCTTTCTAGAATCGGAATGTGGCGGAATTCTAGAATGCACAGCACGGCGGAATTCGAAAGTCCTTAAATGCCTGCTATCCGGAAGTTAAGGTGTCTGACATCCAGAATGCTACCACGTCAGAATTATACCATTCTGAAAGATTCTGGGATCTAGAATCAATGGACGGCTGAATTCCAGAATGTCAGGGTGGCAAAACTCTAGAATACTTGCGTGTCTGAACTCGAGAGTCATTCAATGTCCACATTCCAGAACTCTGGATGTCTGAATTATAGAAGCACCAATTGTCTGCATTCTAGAATCGGAATGTGGCGGAATTCTAGAATGCACAGCACGGCGGAATTCTAAAGTCCTAAAGTGCCTGCTATCCAGAAGTCAAGGTGTCTGACATCCAGAATGTTACTAGGTCAGCATTCTACCGTTCTGAGAGATTCTGGGTTCTAGAATCAATTGATGGCAGAGTTCTGGAATGTCAGGGTGTTCAAACTCAAGAATACTTGCGTGTCTGAACTCGAGAGTCATTCAATGTCCACATTCCGGATCACAGGGTGTCTGAATTCCAGAAGCACCAAATGTCTGCATTCTAGAATCGGAATGTGGCGGAATTCTAGAATGCACAGCACGGCGGAATTCTAAATTCCTAAAATGCCTACTAGCCAAAAGTTAAGTTGTCTGACATCCAGAATGTTACTAGGTCAGCATTCTACCGTTCTGAGAGATTCTGGGTTCTAGAATCAATGGACGGCAGAGATCTGGAACGTCAGGGTGTCCTAACTCTAGAATCCTTGCGTGTCTGAACTCGAGAGTCATTCAATGTCCACATTCCAGAACTCTGGATGTCTGAAATATAGAAGCACCAAATGTCTGCATTCTAGTATCAGAATGTGGCGCAATTCTAGAATGCACAGCACAGCGGAATTTTAATGTCCTATAGTGCCTGCTATCCAGAAGTCAACGTGTCTGACATCCAGAATGTTACTAGGTCAGCATTCTACCGTTCTGAGAGATTCTGGGTTCTAGAATCAATTGATGGCAGAGTTCTGGAATGTCAGGGTGTTCAAACTCAAGAATACTTGCGTGTCTGAACTCGAGAGTCATTCAATGTCCACATTCCGGATCACAGGGTGTCTGAATTCCAGAAGCACCAAATGTCTGCATTCTAGAATCGGAATGTGGCGGAATTCTAGAATGCACAGCACGGCGGATTTCTAAAGTCCTAAAATGCCTACTAGCCGAAAGTTAAGGTGTCTGATGACCAGAATGTTACTAGGTCAGCATTCTACCGTTCTGAGAGATTCTGGGTTCTAGAGTCAATGGACGGCAGAGTTCCGGAATGTCAGGGTGTCCAAACTCTAGAATCCTTGAATGTTTGAACTCGAGAGTCATTCAATATCCATATTCCGGGTCACAGGGTGACTGAATTCCAGAAGCACCAAATGTCTGCTTTCTAGAATCGGAATGTGGCGGAATTCTAGAATGCACAGCACGGCGGAATTCGAAAGTCCTTAAATGCCTGCTATCCGGAAGTTAAGGTGTCTGACATCCAGAATGCTACCACGTCAGAATTATACCATTCTGAAAGATTCTGGGATCTAGAATCAATGGACGGCTGAATTCCAGAATGTCAGGGTGGCAAAACTCTAGAATACTTGCGTGTCTGAACTCGAGAGTCATTCAATGTCCACATTCCAGAACTCTGGATGTCTGAATTATAGAAGCACCAATTGTCTGCATTCTAGAATCGGAATGTGGCGGAATTCTAGAATGCACAGCACGGCGGAATTCTAAAGTCCTAAAGTGCCTGCTATCCAGAAGTCAAGGTGTCTGACATCCAGAATGTTACTAGGTCAGCATTCTACCGTTCTGAGAGATTCTGGGTTCTAGAATCAATTGATGGCAGAGTTCTGGAGTGTCAGGGTGTTCAAACTCAAGAATAATTGCGTGTCTGAACTCGAGAGTCATTCAATGTCCACATTCCGGATCACAGGGTGTCTGAATTCCAGAAGCACCAAATGTCTGCATTCTAGAATCGGAATGTGGCGGAATTCTAGAATGCACAGCACGGCGGAATTCGAAAGTCCTAAAATGCCTGATATTCGGAAGTTAAGGAGTCTGACATCCAGAATGTTTCTAGGTCAGCATTCTACCATTCTGAGAGATTCTGGGTTCTAGAATCAATGGACGGCAGAGATCTGGCATGTCATGGTGTCCAAACTCTAGAATCCTTCCGTGTCTGAACTCGTGAGTCATTCAATGTCCACATTCTGGATCACAGGGTGTCTGAATTCCAGAAGCACCAAATGTCTGCATTCTAGAATCGGAATGTGGCGGAATTCTAGAATGCACAGCACAGCGGAATTCTAAAGTCCTAAAATGCCTGCTATCCAGAAGTTAAGGTGTCTGACATCCAGAATGCTACCAAGTCAGAATTATACCATTCTGAAAGATTCTGGGATCTAGAATCAATGGACGGCTGTGTTCCAGAATGTCAGGGTTTCCAAACTCTAGAATCCTTGCGCGTCTGAACTTGAGAGTCATTCAATATCCACATTCCAGGACTCTGTATGTCTGAAATATAGAAGCAACAAATGTCTGCATTCTAGAATCGGAATGTGGTGGAATTCTAGAATGCACAGCACGGCAGAATTCTAAACTCATATAATGCCTGCTATTCGGAAGTTAAGGTGTCTGACATCCAGAATGTTACTAGGTCAGCATTCTACCGTTCTGAGAGATTCTGGGTTGTAGAATCAATGGACGGCAGAGTTATGGAATGTCAGGGTGTCCAAACTCTAGAATCCTTCCGTGTCTGAACTCGTGAGTCATTCAATGTCCACATTCCGGATCACAGGGTGTCTGAATTCCAGAAGCACCAAATGTCTGCATTCTAGAATCGGAATGTGGCGGAATTCTAGAATGCACAGCACGGCAGAATTCTAAAGTCCTAAAATGCCTGATATTCAGAAGTTAAGGTGTCTGACATCCAGAACGTTACTAGGTCAGCATTCTACCGTTCTGAGAGATTCTGGGTTCTAGAATCAATGGACGGCAGAGTTCTGGAATGTCAGCGTGTCCAAACTCTAGAATCCTTCCGTGTTTGAACTCGAGAGTCATTCAATGTCCACATTCCGGATCACAGGGTGTCTGAATTCCAGAAGCACCAAATGTCTGCATTCTAGAATCGGAATGTGGTAGAATTCTAGAATGCACAGCACGGCGGAATTCTAAAGTCCCCAAATGCCTGCTATCGGGAAGTTAAGGTGTCTGACATCCAGAATGGTACCACATCAGAATTATACCATTCTGAAATATTCTGGGATCTAGAATCAATGGACGGGTGAGTTCCAGAATGTCAGGGTGGCAAAACTCTAGAATCCTGGCTTGTCTGAACTCGAGAGTCATTCAATGTCCACATTCCAGAACTCTGGATGTCTGAATTATGGAAGCACCTAATGTCTGCATTCTAGAATGGGATTGTGGCGGAATTCTAGAATGCACAGCACGGCGGAATTCTAAAGTCCTAAAATGCCTGCTATCCGGAAGTTAAGGTGTCTGACATCCAGAATGTTACTAGGTCAGCTTTCCACCATTCTGAGAGATTCTGGGTTCTAGAATCAATGGACGGCAGAGTTCTGGAATGTCAGGGTGTCCAAACTCTAGAATCCTTCCGTGTCTGAACTCGTGAGACATTCAATGTCCACATTCCGGATCACAGGGTGTCTGAATGCCAGAAGCACCAAATGTCTTCATTCTAGAATCGGAATGTGGCGGAATTCTAGAATGCACAGCACGGCAGAATTCTAAAGTCCTAAAATGCCTGATATTCGGAAGTTAAAGAGTCTGACATCCAGAATGTTACTAGGTCAGCATTCTACCATTCCGAGAGATTCTGGGTTCTAGAATCAATGGATGGCAGAGATCTGGCATGTCATGGTGTCCAAACTCTAGAATCCTTCCGTGTCTGAACTCGTGAGTCATTCAATATCCACATTCCGAATCACAGGGTGTCTGAATTCCAGAAGCACCAAATGTCTGCATTCTAGAATCGGAATGTGGCGGAATTCTAGAATGCACAGCACGGCGGAAATCTAAAGTCCTAAAATGCCTGCTATCCAGAAGTTAAGGTGTCTGACATCCAGAATGCTACCATGTCAGAATTATACCATTCTGAAAGATTCTGGGATCTAGAATCAATGGACGGCTGAGTTCCAGAATGTCAGGGTTTCCAAACTCTAGAATCCTTGCGCGTCTGAACTTGAGAGTCATTCAATATCCACATTCCAGGACTCTGGATGTCTGAAATATAGAAGCAACAAATGTCTGCATTCTAGAATCGGAATGTGGTGGAATTCTAGAATGCACAGCACGGCAGAATTCTAAAGTCATAAAATGCCTGCTATTCGGAAGTTAAGGTGTCTGACATCCAGAATGTTACTAGGTCAGCATTCTACCGTTCTGAGAGATTCTGGGTTGTAGAATCAATGGACGGCAGAGTTATGGAATGTCAGGGTGTCCAAACTCTAGAATCCTTCCGTGTCTGAACTCGTGAGTCATTCAATGTCCACATTCCGGATCACAGAGTGTCTGAATTCCAGAAGCACCAAATGTCTGCATTCTAGAATCGGAATGTGGCGGAATTCTAGAATGCACAGCACGGCAGAATTCTAAAGTCCTAAAATGCCTGATATTCAGAAGTTAAGGTGTCTGACATCCAGAACGTTACTAGGTCAGCATTCTACCGTTCTGAGAGATTCTGGGTTCTAGAATCAATGGACGGCAGAGTTCTGGAATGTCAGGGTGTCCAAACTCTAGAATCCTTCCGTGTTTGAACTCGTGAGTCATTCAATGTGCACATTCCAGATCAAAGGGTTTCTGAATTCCAGAAGCACCAAATGTCTGCATTCTAGAATTGGAATGTGGCGGAATTATAGAATGCACAGCACAGCGGATTTCTAAAGTCCTAAAATGCCTGCTATCGGGAAGTTAAGGTGTCTGACATCCAGAATGTTACTAGGTCAGCATTCTACCGTTCTGAGAGATTCTGGGTTCTAGAATCAATGGACGGCAGAGATCTGGCATGTCAGGCTGTCCATACTCTAGAATCCCTGCGTGTCTGAACTCGAGAGTCATTCAATGTCCATTCCGGATCACAGGGTGTCTGAATTCCAGAAGCACCAAATGTCTGCATTCTAGAATCGGAATGTGGTAGAATTCTAGAATGCACAGCACGGCGGATTTCTAAAGTCCTAAAATGCCTACTAGCCGAAAGTTAAGGTGTCTGATGACCAGAATGTTACTAGGTCAGCATTCTACCGTTCTGAGAGATTCTGGGTTCTAGAGTCAATGGACGGCAGAGTTCCGGAATGTCAGGGTGTCCAAACTCTAGAATCCTTGAATGTTTGAACTCGAGAGTCATTCAATATCCATATTCCGGGTCACAGGGTGACTGAATTCCAGAAGCACCAAATGTCTGCTTTCTAGAATCGGAATGTGGCGGAATTCTAGAATGCACAGCACGGCGGAATTCGAAAGTCCTAAAATGCCTGCTATCCGGAAGTTAAGGTGTCTGACATCCAGAATGCTACCACGTCAGAATTATACCATTCTGAAAGATTCTGGGATCTAGAATCAATGGACGGCTGAATTCCAGAATGTCAGGGTGGCAAAACTCTAGAATACTTGCGTGTCTGAACTCGAGAGTCATTCAATGTCCACATTCCAGAACTCTGGATGTCTGAATTATAGAAGCACCAATTGTCTGCATTCTAGAATCGGAATGTGGCGGAATTCTAGAATGCACAGCACGGCGGAATTCTAAAGTCCTAAAGTGCCTGCTATCCAGAAGTCAAGGTGTCTGACATCCAGAATGTTACTAGGTCAGCATTCTACCGTTCTGAGAATTTCTGGGTTCTAGAATCAATTGATGGCAGAGTTCTGGAGTGTCAGGGTGTTCAAACTCAAGAATAATTGCGTGTCTGAACTCGAGAGTCATTCAATGTCCACATTCCAGATCACAGGGTGTCTGAATTCCAGAAGCACCAAATGTCTGCATTCTAGAATCGGAATGTGGCGGAATTCTAGAATGCACAGCACGGCGGAATTCGAAAGTCCTAAAATGCCTGATATTCGGAAGTTAAGGAGTCTGACATCCAGAATGTTTCTAGGTCAGCATTCTACCATTCTGAGAGATTCTGGGTTCTAGAATCAATGGACGGCAGAGATCTGGCATGTCATGGTGTCCAAACTCTAGAATCCTTCCGTGTCTGAACTCGTGAGTCATTCAATGTCCACATTCTGGATCACAGGGTGTCTGAATTCCAGAAGCACCAAATGTCTGCATTCTAGAATCGGAATGTGGCGGAATTCTAGAATGCACAGCACAGCGGAATTCTAAAGTCCTAAAATGCCTGCTATCCAGAAGTTAAGGTGTCTGACATCCAGAATGCTACCAAGTCAGAATTATACCATTCTGAAAGATTCTGGGATCTAGAATCAATGGACGGCTGTGTTCCAGAATGTCAGGGTTTCCAAACTCTAGAATCCTTGCGCGTCTGAACTTGAGAGTCATTCAATATCCACATTCCAGGACTCTGTATGTCTGAAATATAGAAGCAACAAATGTCTGCATTCTAGAATCGGAATGTGGTGGAATTCTAGAATGCACAGCACGGCAGAATTCTAAACTCATATAATGCCTGCTATTCGGAAGTTAAGGTGTCTGACATCCAGAATGTTACTAGGTCAGCATTCTACCGTTCTGAGAGATTCTGGGTTGTAGAATCAATGGACGGCAGAGTTATGGAATGTCAGGGTGTCCAAACTCTAGAATCCTTCCGTGTCTGAACTCGTGAGTCATTCAATGTCCACATTCCGGATCACAGGGTGTCTGAATTCCAGAAGCACCAAATGTCTGCATTCTAGAATCGGAATGTGGCGGAATTCTAGAATGCACAGCACGGCAGAATTCTAAAGTCCTAAAATGCCTGATATTCAGAAGTTAAGGTGTCTGACATCCAGAACGTTACTAGGTCAGCATTCTACCGTTCTGAGAGATTCTGGGTTCTAGAGTCAATGGACGGCAGAGTTCTGGAATGTCAGCGTGTCCAAACTCTAGAATCCTTCCGTGTTTGAACTCGAGAGTTATTCAATGTCCACATTCCAGATCACAGGGTGTCTGAATTCCAGAAGCACCAAATGTCTGCATTCTAGAATCGGAATGTGGTAGAATTCTAGAATGCACAGCACGGCGGAATTCTAAAGTCCCCAAATGCCTGCTATCGGGAAGTTAAGGTGTCTGACATCCAGAATGGTACCACATCAGAATTATACCATTCTGAAATATTCTGGGATCTAGAATCAATGGACGGGTGAGTTCCAGAATGTCAGGGTGGCAAAACTCTAGAATCCTGGCTTGTCTGAACTCGAGAGTCATTCAATGTCCACATTCCAGAACTCTGGATGTCTGAATTATGGAAGCACCTAATGTCTGCATTCTAGAATGGGATGGTGGCGGAATTCTAGAATGCACATCTCGGCGGAATTCTAAAGTCCTAAAATGCCTGCTATCCGGAAGTTAAGGTGTCTGACATCCAGAATGTTACTAGGTCAGCTTTCCACCATTCTGAGAGATTCTGGGTTCTAGAATCAATGGACGGCAGAGTTCTGGAATGTCAGGGTGTCCAAACTCTAGAATCCTTCCGTGTCTGAACTCGTGAGACATTCAATGTCCACATTCCGGATCACAGGGTGTCTGAATGCCAGAAGCACCAAATGTCTTCATTCTAGAATCGGAATGTGGCGGAATTCTAGAATGCACAGCACGGCAGAATTCTAAAGTCCTAAAATGCCTGATATTCGGAAGTTAAAGAGTCTGACATCCAGAATGTTACTAGGTCAGCATTCTACCATTCTGAGAGATTCTGGGTTCTAGAATCAATGGATGGCAGAGATCTGGCATGTCATGGTGTCCAAACTCTAGAATCCTTCCGTGTCTGAACTCGTGAGTCATTCAATATCCACATTCTGAATCACAGGGTGTCTGAATTCCAGAAGCACCAAATGTCTGCATTCTAGAATCGGAATGTGGCGGAATTCTAGAATGCACAGCACGGCGGAAATCTAAAGTCCTAAAATGCCTGCTATCCAGAAGTTAAGGTGTCTGACATCCAGAATGCTACCATGTCAGAATTATACCATTCTGAAAGATTCTGGGATCTAGAATCAATGGACGGCTGAGTTCCAGAATGTCAGGGTTTCCAAACTCTAGAATCCTTGCGCGTCTGAACTTGAGAGTCATTCAATATCCACATTCCAGGACTCTGGATGTCTGAAATATAGAAGCAACAAATGTCTGCATTCTAGAATCGGAATGTGGTGGAATTCTAGAATGCACAGCACGGCAGAATTCTAAAGTCATAAAATGCCTGCTATTCGGAAGTTAAGGTGTCTGACATCCAGAATGTTACTAGGTCAGCATTCTACCGTTCTGAGAGATTCTGGGTTGTAGAATCAATGGACGGCAGAGTTATGGAATGTCAGGGTGTCCAAACTCTAGAATCCTTCCGTGTCTGAACTCGTGAGTCATTCAATGTCCACATTCCGGATCACAGAGTGTCTGAATTCCAGAAGCACCAAATGTCTGCATTCTAGAATCGGAATGTGGCGGAATTCTAGAATGCACAGCACGGCAGAATTCTAAAGTCCTAAAATGCCTGATATTCAGAAGTTAAGGTGTCTGACATCCAGAACGTTACTAGGTCAGCATTCTACCGTTCTGAGAGATTCTGGGTTCTAGAATCAATGGACGGCAGAGTTCTGGAATGTCAGAATGTCCAAACTCTAGAATCCTTCCGTGTTTGAACTCGTGAGTCATTCAATGTGCACATTCCAGATCAAAGGGTTTCTGAATTCCAGAAGCACCAAATGTCTGCATTCTAGAATTGGAATGTGGCGGAATTATAGAATGCACAGCACAGCGGATTTCTAAAGTCCTAAAATGCCTGCTATCGGGAAGTTAAGGTGTCTGACATCCAGAATGTTACTAGGTCAGCATTCTACCGTTCTGAGAGATTCTGGGTTCTAGAATCAATGGACGGCAGAGATCTGGCATGTCAGGCTGTCCAAACTCTAGAATCCCTGCGTGTCTGAACTCGAGAGTCATTCAATGTCCATTCCGGATCACAGGGTGTCTGAATTCCAGAAGCACCAAATGTCTGCATTCTAGAATCGGAATGTGGTAGAATTCTAGAATGCACAGCCCGGCGTAATTCTAAAGTCCTAAAATGCCTGCTATCCGGAAGTTAAGGTGTCTGACACCCAGAATGCTACCACATCAGAATTATACCATTCTGAAACATTCTGGGATCTAGAATCAATGGACGGGTGAGTTCCAGAATGTCAGGGTGGCAAAACTCTAGAATCCTGGCGTGTCTGAACTCGAGAGTCATTCAATGTCCACATTCCAGAACTCTGAATGTCTGAATTATAGAAGCACCAAATGTCTGCATTGTAGAATCGGAATGTGGCGGAATTCTAGAATGCACTGCACGGCGGAATTCTAAAGTCCTAAAATGCCTGCTATCCGGAAGTTAAGGTGTCTGCCATCAAGAATGCTACCAACTCAGAATTATACCATTCTGAAAGATTGTGGGATCTAGAATCAATGGACGGCTGAGTTCCAGAATGTCAGGGAAGCAAAACTCTAGAATCCTTGCGTGTCTGAAATCGAGAGTCATTCAATGTCCACATTCCGGAACTCTGGATGTCTGAATTATAGAAGCACCAAATGTCTGCATTCTAGAATCGGAATGTGGCGGAATTCTAGAATGCACAGCACGGCGGAATTCTAAATTCCTAAAATGCCTACTAGCCGAAAGTTAAGGTGTCTGATGACCAGTATGTTACTAGGTCAGCATTCTACCGTTCTGAGAGATTCTGGGTTCTAGAATCAATGGACGGCAGAGATCTGGAACGTCAGGGTGTCCAAACTCTAGAATCCTTGCGTGCCTGAACTCGAGAGTCATTCAATGTCCACATTCCGGATCACAGGGTGTCTGAATTCCAGAAGCACCAAATGTCTGCATTCTAGAATCGGAATGTGGTAGAATTCTAGAATGCACAGCACGGTGGAATTCTAAATTCCCCAAATGCCTGCTATCCAGAAGTTAAGGTGTCTGACATCCAGAATGGTACCACATCAGAATTATACCATTCTGAAACATTCTGGGATCTAGAATCAAAGGACGGGTGAGTTCCAGAATGTCAGGGCGGAAAAACTCTAGAATCCTGGCTTGTCTGAACTCGAGAGTCATTCAATGTCCACATTCCAGAACTCTGGATGTCTGAATTATGGAAGCATCAAATGTCTGCATTCTAGAATCGGAATGTGGCGGAATTCTAGAATGCAAAGCACGGCAGAATTCTAAAGTCCTAATATGCCTGCTATCCGGAAGTTAAGGTGTCTGACATCCAGAATGCTACCACGTAAGAATTATACCATTCTGAAACATTCTTGGATCTAGAATCAATGGACGGCTGAGTTCCAGAATGCAAGGGTGGCAAAACTCTAGAATCCTTGCGTGTCTGAACCCGAGAGTCATTCAATGTCCACATTCCAGAACTCTGAATGTCTGAAATATAGAAGCACCAAATATCTGCATTCTAGAATCAGAATGTGGCGGAATTCTAGAATGCACAGCACGGCGGAATTCTAAAGTCCTAAAATGCCTGCTATCCAGAAGTCAAGGTGTCTGACATCCAGAATGTTACTAGGTCAGCATTCTACCGTTCTGAGAGATTCTGGGTTCTAGAATCAATGGATGGCAGTGTTCTGGAATGTCAGGATGTTCAAACTCAAGAATACTTGCGTGTCTGAACTCGAGAGTCATTCAATGTCCACATTCCGGATCACAGGGTGTCTGAATTCCAGAAGCACAAAATGTCTGCATTCTAGAATCGGAATGTGGCGGAATTCTAGAATGCACAGCACGGCGGAATTCGAAAGTCCTAAAATGCCTACTAGCCGAAAGATAAGGTGTCTGATGACCAGAATGTTACTAGGTCAGCATTCTAGCGTTCTGAGAGATTCTGGGTTCTAGAATCAATGGATGGCAGAGTTCTGGAATGTCAGGGTGTCCAAACTCTAGAATCCTTGTGTGTTTGAACTCGAGAGTCATTCAATTTCCATATTCCGGGTCACAGGGTGACTGAATTCCAGAAGCACCAAATGTCTGTATTCTAGAATCGGAATGTGGCGGAATTCTAGAATGCACACCACGGCGGAATTCTGAAGTCCTAAAATGGCTGCTATCCGGAAGTTAAGGTGTCTGAAATCCAGAATGCTACCACGTCAGAATTATACCATTCTGAAAGATTCTGGGATCTAGAATCAATGGACGGCTGAGTTCCAGAATGTCAGGGTGGCAAAACTCTAGAATACTTGCGTGTCTGAACTCGAGAGTCATTCAATGTCCACATTCCAGAACTCTGGATGTCTGAATTATAGAAGCACCAAATGTCTGCATTCTAGAATCGGAATGTGGCGGAATTCTAGAATGCACACCACGGCGGAATTCTAAAGTCCTAAAATGCCTGCTATCCGGAAGTTAAGATGTCTGACATCCAGAATGTTACTAGGTCAGCATTCTACCGTTCTGAGAGATTCTGGGTTCTAGAATCAATGGACGGCAGAGTTCTGGAATGTCAGAGTGTCCATACTCTAGAATCTTTCCGTGTCTGAACTCGTGAGTCATTCAATGTCCACATTCCGGATCACAGGGTGTCTGAATTCCAGAAGCACCAAATGTCTTCATTCTGGAATCGGAATGTGGCAGAATTCTAGAATGCACAGCACGGCAGAATTCTAAAGTCCTAAAATGCCTGATATTCGGAAGTTAAGGAGTCTGACATCCAGAATGTTACTAGGTCAGCATTCTACCATTCTGAGAGATTCTGGGTTCTAGAATCAATGGACGGCAAAGTTCTGGAATGTCAGGGTGTCCAAACTCTACAATCCTTCCGTGTCTGAACTCGTGAGTCATTCAATGTCCACATACCGGATCACAGGGTGTCTGAATTCCAGAAGCACCAAATGTCTGCATTCTAGAATCGGAATGTGGCAGAATCTAGAATGCACAGCACGGCAGAGTTAGAAAGTCCTAAAATGCCTGCTATCGGGAAGTTAAGGTGTCTGACATCCAGAATGCTACCACGTCAGAATTATACCATTCTGAAAGATTGTGGGATCTACAATCAATGGACGGCTGAGCTCCAGAATGTCAGGGTAGCAAAACTCTAGAATCCTTGCGTGTCTGAACTCGACAGTCATTCAATGTCCACATTCCAGAACTCTGGATGTCTGAATTACAAAATCACCAAATGTCTGCATTCTAGAATCGGAATGTGGCGGAAATCTAGAATGCAAAGCACGGCGGAATTCTAAAATTCTAAAATGCCTGCTATCCGGAAGTTAAGGTGTCTGACATCAAGAATGCTACCAAGTCAGAATTATGCCATTCTGAATGATTCTGGGATCTAGAATCAATGGACGGCTGAGTTCCAGAATGTCAGGGTGGCAAAACTCTAGAATCCTTGCGTGTCTGAACTCGAGAGTCATTCAATGTCCACATTCCAGAACTCTGGATGTCTGAATTATAGAAGCACCAAATGTCTGCATTCTAGAATCGGAATGTGGCGGAATTCTAGAATGCAAAGCACGGCGGAATTCTAAAGTCCTAAAATACCTACTAGCCGAAAGTTAAGGTGTCTGACGACCAGTATGTTACTAGGTCAGCATTCTACCGTTCTGAGAGATTCTGGGTTCTAGAATCAATGGACGGCAGAGATCTGGAATGTCAGGGTGTCCAAACTCTAGAATCCTTGTGTGTCTGAACTCGAGAGTCATTCAATGTCCACATTACGGATCAGAGGGTGTCTGAATTCCAGAAGCACCAAATGTCTGCATTCTAGAATCGGAATGTCGCAGAATTCCAGAATGCACAGCACGGCGGAATTCTAAAGTCCCCAAATGCCTGCTATCCGGAAGTTAAGGTGTCTGACATCCAGAATGGTACCACATCAGAATTATACCATTCTGAAACATTCTGGGATCTAGAATCAATGGACGGGTGAGTTCCAGAATGTCAGGGTGGCAAAACTCTAGAATCCTGGCTTGTCTGAACTCGAGAGTCATTCAATGTCCACATTCCAGAACTCTGGATGTCTGAATTATGGAAGCACCAAATGTCTGCATTCTAGAATCGGAATGTGGTAGAATTCTATAATGCACAGCACGGCGGAATTCTAAAGTCCTAAAATGCCTGCTATCCGGAAGTTAAGATGTCTGACATTCAGAATGTTACTAGGTCAGCATTCTACCGTTCTGAGAGATTCTGGGTTCTAGAATCAATGGACGGCAGAGTTCTGGAATGTCAGGGTGTCCAAACTCTAGAATCCTTCTGTGTCTGAACTCGTGAGTCATTCAATGTCCACATTCCGGATCACAGGGTGTCTGAATTCCAGAAGCACCAAATGTCTTCATTCTAGAATCGGAATGTGGCGGAACTCTAGAATGCACAGCACGGCAGAATTCTAAAGTCCTAAAATGCCTGATATTCGGAAGTTAAGGAGTCTGACATCCAGAATGTTACTAGGTCAGCATTCTACCATTCTGAGACATTCTGGATTCTAGAATCAAGGACGGCAGAGTTCTGGAATGTCAGGGTGTCCAAACTCTAGAATCCTTCCGTGTCTGAACTCGTGAGTCATTCAATGTCCACATTCCGGATCACAGGGTGTCTGAATTCCAGAAGCACCAAATGTCTGCATTCTAGAATCGGAATGTGGCGGAATTCTAGAATGCACAGCACGGCGGAATTCTAAAATCCTAAAATGCCTGCTATCCGGAAGTTAAGGTGTCTGACATCAAGAATGCTACCAAGTCAGAATTATACCATTCTGATAGATTCTGGGATCTAGAATCAATGGACGGCTGAGTTCCAGAATGTCAGGGAAGCAAAACTCTAGAATCCTTGCGTGTCTGAACTCGAGAGTCATTCAAAGTCCACATTCCGGAACTCTGGATGTCTGAATTATAGAAGCACCAAATGTCTGCATTCTAGAATCGGAATGTGGCGGAATTCTAGAATGCACAGCACGGCGGAATTCTAAATTCCTAAAATGCCTACTAGCCGAAAGTTAAGGTGTCTGATGACCAGTATGTTACTAGGTCAGCATTCTACCGTTCTGAGAGATTCTGGGTTCTAGAATCAATGGACGGCAGAGATCTGGAACGTCAGGGTGTCCAAACACTAGAATCCTTGCGTGTCTGAACTCGAGAGTCATTCAATGTCCACATTCCGGATCACAGGGTGTCTGAATTCCAGAAGCACCAAATGTCTGCATTCTAGAATCGGAATGTGGTAGAATTCTAGAATGCACAGCACGGTGGAATTCTAAATTCCCCAAATGCCTGCTATCCAGAAGTTAAGGTGTCTGACATCCAGAATGGTACCACATCAGAATTATACCATTCTGAAACATTCTGGGATCTAGAATCAAAGGACGGGTGAGTTCCAGAATGTCAGGGCGGCAAAACTCTAGAATCCTGGCTTGTCTGAACTCGAGAGTCATTCAATGTCCACATTCCAGAACTCTGGATGTCTGAATTATGGAAGCATCAAATGTCTGCATTCTAGAATCGGAATGTGGCGGAATTCTAGAATGCAAAGCACGGCAGAATTCTAAAGTCCTAATATGCCTGCTATCCGGAAGTTAAGGTGTCTGACATCCAGAATGCTACCACGTCAGAATTATACCATTCTGAAACATTCTTGGATCTAGAATCAATGGACGGCTGAGTTCCAGAATGAAAGGGTGGCAAAACTCTAGAATCCTTGCGTGTCTGAACTCGAGAGTCATTCAATGTCCACATTCCAGAACTCTGAATGTCTGAAATATAGAAGCACCAAATATCTGCATTCTAGAATCAGAATGTGGCGGAATTCTAGAATGCACAGCACGGCGGAATTCTAAAGTCCTAAAATGCCTGCTATCCAGAAGTCAAGGTGTCTGACATCCAGAATGTTACTAGGTCAGCATTCTACCGTTCTGAGAGATTCTGGGTTCTAGAATCAATGGATGGCAGTGTTCTGGAATGTCAGGGTGTTCAAACTCAAGAATACTTGCGTGTCTGAACTCGAGAGTCATTCAATGTCCACATTCCGGATCACAGGGTGTCTGAATTCCAGAAGCACAAAATGTCTGCATTCTAGAATCGGAATGTGGCGGAATTCTAGAATGCACAGCACGGCGGAATTCGAAAGTCCTAAAATGCCTACTAGCCGAAAGATAAGGTGTCTGATGACCAGAATGTTACTAGGTCAGCATTCTAGCGTTCTGAGAGATTCTGGGTTCTAGAATCAATGGATGGCAGAGTTCTGGAATGTCAGGGTGTCCAAACTCTAGAATCCTTGTGTGTTTGAACTCGAGAGTCATTCAATTTCCATATTCCGGGTCACAGGGTGACTGAATTCCAGAAGCACCAAATGTCTGTATTCTAGAATCGGAATGTGGCGGAATTCTGGAATGCACACCACGGCGGAATTCTGAAGTCCTAAAATGGCTGCTATCCGGAAGTTAAGGTGTCTGACATCCAGAATGCTACCACGTCAGAATTATACCATTCTGAAAGATTCTGGGATCTAGAATCAATGGACGGCTGAGTTCCAGAATGTCAGGGTGGCAAAACTCTAGAATACTTGCGTGTCTGAACTCGAGAGTCATTCAATGTCCACATTCCAGAACTCTGGATGTCTGAATTATAGAAGCACCAAATGTCTGCATTCTAGAATCGGAATGTGGCGGAATTCTAGAATGCACACCACGGCGGAATTCTAAAGTCCTAAAATGCCTGCTATCCGGAAGTTAAGATGTCTGACATCCAGAATGTTACTAGGTCAGCATTCTACCGTTCTGAGAGATTCTGGGTTCTAGAATCAATGGACGGCAGAGTTCTGGAATGTCAGAGTGTCCATACTCTAGAATCTTTCCGTGTCTGAACTCGTGAGTCATTCAATGTCCACATTCCGGATCACAGGGTGTCTGAATTCCAGAAGCACCAAATGTCTTCATTCTGGAATCGGAATGTGGCAGAATTCTAGAATGCACAGCACGGCAGAATTCTAAAGTCCTAAAATGCCTGATATTCGGAAGTTAAGGAGTCTGACATCCAGAATGTTACTAGGTCAGCATTCTACCATTCTGAGAGATTCTGGGTTCTAGAATCAATGGACGGCAGAGTTCTGGAATGTCAGGGTGTCCAAACTCTACAATCCTTCCGTGTCTGAACTCGTGAGTCATTCAATGTCCACATTCCGGATCACAGGGTGTCTGAATTCCAGAAGCACCAAATGTCTGCATTCTAGAATCGGAATGTGGCAGAATTCTAGAATGCACAGCACGGCGGAGTTAGAAAGTCCTAAAATGCCTGCTATCGGGAAGTTAAGGTGTCTGACATCCAGAATGCTACCACGTCAGAATTATACCATTCTGAAAGATTGTGGGATCTACAATCAATGGACGGCTGAGCTCCAGAATGTCAGGGTAGCAAAACTCTAGAATCCTTGCGTGTCTGAACTCGACAGTCATTCAATGTCCACATTCCAGAACTCTGGACGTCTGAATTATAAAATCACCAAATGTCTGCATTCTAGAATCGGAATGTGGCGGAATTCTAGAATGCAAAGCACGGCGGAATTCTAAAATTCTAAAATGCCTGCTATCCGGAAGTTAAGGGGTCTGACATCAAGAATGCTACCAAGTCAGAATTATGCCATTCTGAATGATTCTGGGATCTAGAATCAATGGACGGCTGAGTTCCAGAATGTCAGGGTGGCAAAACTCTAGAATCCTTGCGTGTCTGAACTCGAGAGTCATTCAATGTCCACATTCCAGAACTCTGGATGTCTGAATTATAGAAGCACCAAATGTCTGCATTCTAGAATCGGAATGTGGCGGAATTCTAGAATGCAAAGCACGGCGGAATTCTAAAGTCCTAAAATACCTACTAGCCGAAAGTTAAGGTGTCTGACGACCAGAATGTTACTAGGTCAGCATTCTACCGTTCTGAGAGATTCTGGGTTCTAGAATCAATGGACGGCAGAGATCTGGAATGTCAGGGTGTCCAAACTCTAGAATCCTTGTGTGTCTGAACTCGAGAGTCATTCAATGTCCACATTACGGATCAGAGGGTGTCTGAATTCCAGAAGCACCAAATGTCTGCATTCTAGAATCGGAATGTCGCAGAATTCCAGAATGCACAGCACGGCGGAATTCTAAAGTCCCCAAATGCCTGCTATCCGGAAGTTAAGGTGTCTGACATCCAGAATGGTACCACATCAGAATTATACCATTCTGAAACATTCTGGGATCTAGAATCAATGGACGGGTGAGTTCCAGAATGTCAGGGTGGCAAAACTCTAGAATCCTGGCTTGTCTGAACTCGAGAGTCATTCAATGTCCACATTCCAGAACTCTGGATGTCTGAATTATGGAAGCACCAAATGTCTGCATTCTAGAATCGGAATGTGGTAGAATTCTATAATGCACAGCACGGCGGAATTCTAAAGTCCTAAAATGCATGCTATCCGGAAGTTAAGATGTCTGACATTCAGAATGTTACTAGGTCAGCATTCTACCGTTCTGAGAGATTCTGGGTTCTAGAATCAATGGACGGCAGACTTCTGGAATGTCAGGGTGTCCAAACTCTAGAATCCTTCCGTGTCTGAACTCGTGAGTCATTCAATGTCCACATTCCGGATCACAGGGTGTCTGAATTCCAGAAGCACCAAATGTCTTCATTCTAGAATCGGAATGTGGCGGAACTCTAGAATGCACAGCACGGCAGAATTCTAAAGTCCTAAAATGCCTGATATTCGGAAGTTAAGGAGTCTGACATCCAGAATGTTACTAGGTCAGCATTCTACCATTCTGAGACATTCTGGATTCTAGAATCAAGGACGGCAGAGTTCTGGAATGTCAGGGTGTCCAAACTCTAGAATCCTTCCGTGTCTGAACTCGTGAGTCATTCAATGTCCACATTCCGGATCACAGGGTGTCTGAATTCCAGAAGCACCAAATGTCTGCATTCTAGAATCGGAATGTGGCGGAATTCTAGAATGCACAGCACGGCGGAATTCTAAAGTCCTAAAATGGCTACTAGCCGAAAGTTAAGGTGTCTGATGACCAGTATGTTACTAGGTCAGCATTCTACTGTTCTGAGAGATTCTGGGTTCTAGAATCAATGGACGGCTGAGTTCCAGAATGTCAGGGTAGCAAAACTCTAGACTCCTTGCGTGTCTGAACTCGAGAGTCATTCAATGTCCTCATTCCGGATCACAGGGTGTCTGAATTCCAGAAGCACCTAATGTCTGCATTCTAGAATCGGAATGTGGTAGAATTCTAGAATGCACAGCACGGCGGAATTCTAAAATCCCCAAATGCCTGCTATCCGGAAGTTAAGGTGTCTGACATCCAGAATTGTACCACATCAGAATTATACCATTCTGAAACATTCTGGGATCTAGAATCAATGGACGTGTGAGTTCCAGAATGTCAGGGTGGCAAAACTCTAGAATCCTGGCTTGTCTGAACTCGAGAGTCATTCAATGTCCACATTCCAGAACTCTGGATGTCTGAATTATGGAAGCACCTAATGTCTGCATTCTAGAATGGGATTGTGGCGGAATTCTAGAATGCACAGCACGGCGGAATTCCAAAATCCTAAAATGCCTACTAGCCGAAAGTTAAGGTGTCTGATGACCAGTATGTTACTAGGTCAGCATTCTACAGTTCTGAGAGATTCTGGGTTCTAGAATCAATGGATGGCAGAGATCTGGAATATCAGGGTGTCCAAACTCTAGAATCCTTGCGTGTCTGAACTCGAGAGTTATTCAATGTCCACATTCCGGATCACAGGGTGTCTGAATTCCAGAAGCACCAAATGTCTGCATTCTAGAATCGGAATGTGGTAGAATTCTAGAATGCACAGCACGGCGTAATTCGAAAGTCCTAAAATGCCGGCTATCCGGAAGGTAAGGTGTCTGACATCCAGAATGGTACCACATCAGAATTATACCATTCTGAAACATTCTGCGATCTAGAATCAATGGACGGGTGAGTTCCAGAATGTCAGGGTGGGAAAACTCTAGAATCCTGGCTTGTCTGAACTCGAGAGTCATTCAATGTCCACATTCCAGAACTCTGGATGTCTGAATTATGGAAGCACCAATTGTCTGCATTCTAGAATCGGAATGTGGCGGAATTCTAGAATGCACAGCACGGCGGAATTCGAAAGTCCTAAAATGCCTGCTATCCGGAATTTATGGTGTCTGACATCCAGAATGCTACCACGTCAGAATTATACCATTCTGAAACAATCTGGGATCTAGAATCAATGGACGGCTGAGTTCCAGAATGCAAGGGTGGCAAAACTCTAGAATCCTTGCGTGTCTGAACTCGAGAGTCATTCAATGTCCACATTCCAGAACTCTGGATGTCTGAAATATAGAAGCACCAAATGTCTGCATTCTAGAATCAGAATGTGGCGGAATTCTAGAATGCACAGCACGGCGGAATTTTAAAGTCATAAAATGCCTGGTATCCAGAAGTCAAGGTGTCTGACATCCAGAATGTTAGTAGGTCCGCATTCGACCGTTCTGAGAGATTCCGGTTTCTAGAATCAATGGATGGCAGAGTTCTGGAATGTCAGGGTGTTCAAACTCGAGAATACTTGTGTGTCTGAACTCGAGAGTCATTCAATGTCCACATTCTGGATCACAGGGTGTCCGAATACCAGAAGCACCAAATGTCTGCATTCTAGAATCGGAATGTGGCGGAATTCTAGAATGCACAGCACGGCAGAATTCTAAAGTCCTAAAATGTCTGATATTCGGAATTAAGGTGTCTGACATCAAGAATGCTACCAAGTCAGAATTATAACATTCTGAAAGATTCTGGGATCTAGAATCAGTGGACAGCTGAGTTCCAAAATGTCAAGGTGGCAAAACTCTAGAATCCTTGTGTGTCTGAACTCGAGAGTCATTCAATGTCCTCATTCCAGAACTCTGGATGTCTGAATTATAGAAGCACTAAATGTCTGCATTCTAGAATCGGAATGTGGCGGAATTCTAGAATGCACAGCACGGCGGAATTCTAAAGTCCTAAAATGCCTACTAGCCGAAAGTTAAGGTGTCTGATGACCAGTATGTTACTAGGTCAGCATTCTGCAGTTCTGAGAGATTCTGGGTTCTAGAATCAATGGACGGCAGAGATCTGGAATATCATGGTGTCCAAACTCTAGAATCCTTGCGTGTCTGAACTCGAGAGTCATTCAGTGTCCACATTCCCGATCACAGGGTGTCTGAATTCCAGAAGCACCAAATGTCTGCATTCTAGAATCGGAATGTGGTAGAATTCTAGAATGCACAGCACGGCGTAATTCGAAAGCCCCAAAATGCCGGCTATCCGGGAGTTAAGGTGTCTGACATCCAGAATGCTACCACGTCAGAATTATACCATTCTGATAGATTCTGGGATCTAGAATCAATGGACGGCTGAGTTCCAGAATGTCAGGGTGGCAAAACTCTAGAATCCTTGCGTTTCTGAACTCGAGACTCATTCAGTGTCCACATTCCAGAACTCTGGATGTCTGAAATGTAGAAGCACCAAATGTCGGCATTCTAGAATCGGAATGTGGCGGAATTCTAGAATGCACAGCACGGCGGGATTCTAAAGTCCTAAAATGCCTGCTATCCGGAAGTTAAGGTGTCTGACATCAAGAATGCTACCAAGTCAGAATTATACCATTCTGAAAGATTCCGGGATCTAGAATCAATGGACGGGTGAGTTCAAGAATGTCAGGGTGGCAAAACTCTAGAATCCTGGCATGTCTGAACTCGAGGGTCATTCAATGTCCACATTCCACAACTCTGGATGTCTGAATTATAGAAGCACCAAATGTCTGCATTCTAGAATCGGAATGTGGCGGAATTCTAGAATGCACAGCACGGCGGAATTCTAAAGTCCTAAAATGCCTACTAGCCGAAAGTTAAGGTGTCTGATGACCAGAACGTTACTAGGTCAGCATTCTACCGTTCTGAGAGATTCTGGGTTCTAGAATCAATGGACGGCAGAGTTCTGGAAAGTCAGGGTGTCCAAACTCTAGAATCCTTGAGTGTTTGAACTCGAGAGTCATTCAATGTCCACATTCCGGGTCACAGGATGACTGAATTCCAGAAGCACCAAATGTCTGCATTCTAGAATCGGAATGTGGCGGAATTCTAGAATGCACAGCACGGCAGAATTCTAAAGTCCTAAAATGCCTGATATTCGGAAGTTAAGGAGTCTGACATCCAGAATGTTACTCGGTCAGCATTCTATCGTTCTGAGAGATTCTGGGTTCTAGAATCAATGGACGGCAGAGTTCTGGAATGTCAGGGTGTCCAAACTCTAGAATCCTTCCGTGTTTGAACTCGTGAGTCATTCAATGTCCACATTCCAGATCAAAGTGTGTCTGAATTCCAGAAGCACCAAATGTCTTCATTCTAGAATCGGAATGTGGCGGAATTCTAGAATGCACAGCACGGCGGATATCTAAAATTCTAAAATGCCTGCTATCGGGAAGTTAAGGTGTCTGACATCCAGAATGTTACTAGGTCAGCATTCTACCGTTCTGAGAGGTTCTGGGTTCTAGAATCAATGGACGGCAGAGATGTGGCATGTCAGGTTGTCCAAACTCTAGAATCTTTGCGTGTCTGAACTCGAGAGTCATTCAATGTCCACATTCCGGATCACAGGGTGTCTGAATTCCAGAAGCACCAAATGTCTGCATTCTAGAATCGGAATGTGGTAGAATTGTAGAATGCACAGCACGGCGGAATTCTAAAGTCCTAAAATGCCTGCTCCCCGGAAGTTAAGATGTCTCACACCCAGAATGCTACCACATCAGAATTATACCATTCTGAATCATTCTGGGATCTAGAATCAATGGACGGGTGAGTTCCAGAATGTCAGGGTGGTAAAACTCTAGAATCCTTGTGTGTCTGAACTCGAGAGTCATTCAATGTCCACATTCCAGAACTCTGGATGTCTGAATTATAGAAGCACGAAATGTCTGCATTCTAGAATTGGAATGTGGCGGAATTCTAGAATGCACAGCACGGCGGAATTCTAAAGTCCTAAAATGCCTGCTATCCGGAAGTTAAGGTGTCTGACATCCAGAATGGTACCACATCAGAATTATACCATTCTGAAACATTCTGGGATCTAGAATCAATGGACGGGTGAGTTCCAGAATGTCAGGGCGGCAAAACTCTAGAATCCTGGCTTGTCTGAACTCGAGAGTCATTCAATGTCCACATTCCAGAACTCTGGATATCTGAATTATGGAAGCACCAAATGTCTGCATTCTAGAATCGGAATGTGGCGGAATTCTAGAATGCACAGCACGGCAGAATCCTAAAGTCCTAAAATGCCTGTTATCCGGAAGTTAAGGTGTCTGACATCCCGAATGCTACCACGTCAGAATTATATCATTCTGAAACATTCTGGGATCTAGAATCAATGGACGGCTGAGTTCCAGAGTGCAAGGGTGGCAAAACTCCAGAATCATTGCGTGTCTGAACTCGAGAGTCATCCAATGTCCACATTCCAGAATTCTGGATGTCTGAAATATAGAAGCACCAAATGTCTGCATTCTAGTATCAGAATGTGGCGGAATTCTAGAATGCACAGCACGGCGGAATTTTAAAGTCCTAAAGTGCCTGCTATCCAGAAGTCAAGGTGTCTGACATCCAGAATGTTACTAGGTCAGCATTCTACCGTTCTGAGAGATTCTGGGTTCTAGAATCAATTGATGGCAGAGTTCTGGAATGTCAGGGTGTTCAAACTCAAGAATACTTGCGTGTCTGAACTCGAGAGTCATTCAATGTCCACATTCCGGATCACAGGGTGCCTGAATTCCAGAAGCACCAAATGTCTGCATTCTAGCATCGGAATGTGGCGGAATTCTAGAATGCAGAGCACGGCGGAATTCTAAAATCCTAAAATGCCTGCTATCCGGAAGTTAAGGTGTCTGACATCAAGAATGCTACCAAGTCAGAATTATATCATTCTGAAAGATTCTGGGATCTAGAATCAATGGACGGCTGAGTTCCAGAATGTCAGGGTGGCAAAACTCTAGAATACTTGCGTGTCTGAACTCGAGAGTCATTCAATGTCCACATTCCAGAACTCTGGATGTCTGAATTATAGAAGCACCAAATGTCAGCATTCTAGAATCGGAATGTGGCGGAATTCTAGAATGCACAGCACGGCGGATTTCTAAAGTCCTAAAATGCCTACTAGCCGAAAGTTAAGGTGTCTGACGACCAGAATGTTACTAGGTCAGCATTCTACCGTTCTGAGAGATTCTGGGTTCTAGAGTCAATGGACGGCAGAGTTCCGGAATGTCAGGGTGTCCAAACTCTAGAATCCTTGAGTGTTTGAACTCGAGAGTCATTCAATATCCATATTCCGGGTCACAGGGTGACTGAATTCCAGAAGCACCAAATGTCTGCATTCTAGAATCGGAATGTTGCGGAATTCTAGAATGCAAAGCACGGCAGAATTCTAAAGTCCTAAAATGCCTGATATTCGGAAGTTAAGGAGTCTGACATCCAGAATGTTACTAGGTCAGCATTCTACCGTTCTGAGAGATTCTGGGTTCTAGAATCAATGGACGGCAGAGTTCTGGAATGTCAGGGTGTCCAAACTCTAGAATCCTTCCGTGTCTGAACTCGTGAGTCATTCAATGTCCACATTCCAGATCAAAGGGTGTCTGAATTCCAGAAGCACCAAATGTCTGCTTTCTAGAATCGGAATGTGGCAGAATTCTAGAATGCACAGCACGGCGGAATTCTAAAGTCCTAAAATGCCAGCTATCGGGAAGTTAAGGTGTCTGACATCCAGAATGTTACTAGGTCTGCATTCTACAGTTCTGAGAGATTCTGGGTTCTAGATTCAATGGACGGCAGAGATCTGGCATGTCAGGGTGTCCAAACTCTAGAATCCTTGCGTGTCTGAACTCGAGAGTCATTCAATGTCCACATTCCGGATCACAGGGTGTCTGAATTCCAGAAGCACCAAATGTCAGCATTCTAGAATCGGAATGTGGTAGAATTCTAGAATGCACAGCACGGCGGAATTCGAATGTCCTAAAATGCCTGCTATCGGGAAGTTAAGGTGTCTGACATCCAGAATGCTGCCACGTCAGAATTATACCATTCTGAAAGATTCTGGGATCTAGAATCAATGGACGGCTGAGTTCCAGAATGTCAGGGTGGCAAAACTCTAGAATCCTTGTGTGTCTGAACTCGAGAGTCATTCAATGTCCACATTCCGGATCACAGGGTGTCTGAATTCCAGAAGCACCAAATGTCTGCATTCTAGAATCGGAATGTGGCGGAATTCTAGAATGCACAGCACGGCAGAATTCTAAAGTCCTAAAATGCCTGATATTCGGAAGTTAAGGAGTCTGACATCCAGAATGTTACTCGGTCAGCATTCTATCGTTCTGAGAGATTCTGGGTTCTAGAATCAATGGACGGCAGAGTTCTGGAATGTCAGGGTGTCCAAACTCTAGAATCCTTCCGTGTTTGAACTCGTGAGTCATTCAATGTCCACATTCCAGATCAAAGTGTGTCTGAATTCCAGAAGCACCAAATGTCTTCATTCTAGAATCGGAATGTGGCGGAATTCTAGAATGCACAGCACGGCGGATATCTAAAGTCCTAAAATGCCTGCTATCGGGAAGTTAAGGTGTCTGACATCCAGAATGTTACTAGGTCAGCATTCTACCGTTCTGAGAGGTTCTGGGTTCTAGAATCAATGGACGGCAGAGATGTGGCATGTCAGGTTGTCCAAACTCTAGAATCTTTGCGTGTCTGAACTCGAGAGTCATTCAATGTCCACATTCCGGATCACAGGGTGTCTGAATTCCAGAAGCACCAAATGTCTGCATTCTAGAATCGGAATGTGGTAGAATTCTAGAATGCACAGCACGGCGGAATTCTAAAGTCCTAAAATGCCTGCTCCCCGGAAGTTAAGATGTCTCACACCCAGAATGCTACCACATCAGAATTATACCATTCTGAATCATTCTGGGATCTAGAATCAATGGACGGGTGAGTTCCAGAATGTCAGGGTGGTAAAACTCTAGAATCCTTGTGTGTCTGAACTCGAGAGTCATTCAATGTCCACATTCCAGAACTCTGGATGTCTGAATTATAGAAGCACGAAATGTCTGCATTCTAGAATCGGAATGTGGCGGAATTCTAGAATGCACCGCACGGCGGAATTCTAAAGTCCTAAAATGCCTGCTATCCGGAAGTTAAGGTGTCTGACATCCAGAATGGTACCACATCAGAATTATACCATTCTGAAACATTCTGGGATCTAGAATCAATGGACGGGTGAGTTCCAGAATGTCAGGGCGGCAAAACTCTAGAATCCTGGCTTGTCTGAACTCGAGAGTCATTCAATGTCCACATTCCAGAACTCTGGATATCTGAATTATGGAAGCACCAAATGTCTGCATTCTAGAATCGGAATGTGGCGGAATTCTAGAATGCACAGCACGGCAGAATCCTAAAGTCCTAAAATGCCTGTTATCCGGAAGTTAAGGTGTCTGACATCCCGAATGCTACCACGTCAGAATTATATCATTCTGAAACATTCTGGGATCTAGAATCAATGGACGGCTGAGTTCCAGAGTGCAAGGGTGGCAAAACTCCAGAATCATTGCGTGTCTGAACTCGAGAGTCATCCAATGTCCACATTCCAGAATTCTGGATGTCTGAAATATAGAAGCACCAAATGTCTGCATTCTAGTATCAGAATGTGGCGGAATTCTAGAATGCACAGCACGGCGGAATTTTAAAGTCCTAAAGTGCCTGCTATCCAGAAGTCAAGGTGTCTGACATCCAGAATGTTACTAGGTCAGCATTCTACCGTTCTGAGAGATTCTGGGTTCTAGAATCAATTGATGGCAGAGTTCTGGAATGTCAGGGTGTTCAAACTCAAGAATACTTGCGTGTGTGAACTCGAGAGTCATTCAATGTCCACATTCCGGATCACAGGGTGCCTGAATTCCAGAAGCACCAAATGTCTGCATTCTAGCATCGGAATGTGGCGGAATTCTAGAATGCAGAGCACGGCGGAATTCTAAAATCCTAAAATGCCTGCTATCCGGAAGTTAAGGTGTCTGACATCAAGAATGCTACCAAGTCAGAATTATATCATTCTGAAAGATTCTGGGATCTAGAATCAATGGACGGCTGAGTTCCAGAATGTCAGGGTGGCAAAACTCTAGAATACTTGCGTGTCTGAACTCGAGAGTCATTCAATGTCCACATTCCAGAACTCTGGATGTCTGAATTATAGAAGCACCAAATGTCAGCATTCTAGAATCGGAATGTGGCGGAATTCTAGAATGCACAGCACGGCGGATTTCTAAAGTCCTAAAATGCCTACTAGCCGAAAGTTAAGGTGTCTGACGACCAGAATGTTACTAGGTCAGCATTCTACCGTTCTGAGAGATTCTGGGTTCTAGAGTCAATGGACGGCAGAGTTCCGGAATGTCAGGGTGTCCAAACTCTAGAATCCTTGAGTGTTTGAACTCGAGAGTCATTCAATATCCATATTCCGGGTCACAGGGTGACTGAATTCCAGAAGCACCAAATGTCTGCTTTCTAGAATCGGAATGTGGTAGAATTCTAGAATGCACAGCACGGTGGAATTCGAAAGTCCTAAAATGCCTGCTATCCGGAAGTTAAGGTGTCTGACATCCAGAATGCTACCACGTCAGAATTATACCATTCTGAAAGATTCTGGGATCTAGAATCAATGGACGGCTGAGTTCCAGAATGTCAGGGTGGCAAAACTCTAGAATCCTTGCGTGTCTGAACTCGAGAGTCATTCAATGTCCACATTCCAGAACTCTGGATGTCTGAATTATAGAAGCACCAAATGTCTGCATTCTAGAATCGGAATGTGGCAGAATTCTAGAATGCACAGTACGGCGGAATTCTAAAGTCCTAAAATGCCTGCTATCCGGAAGTTAAGGTGTCTGACATCCAGAATGTTACTAGGTCAGCATTCTACCGTTCTGAGAGATTCTGGGTTCTAGAATCAATGGACGGCAGAGATCTGGCTTCGCAGGGTGTCCAAACTCTAGAATCCTTGCGTGTCTGAACTCGGGAGTCATTCAATGTCCACATTCCGGATCACAGGGTGTCTGAATTCCAGAAGCACCAAATGTCTGCATTCTAGAATCGGAATGTTGCGGAATTCTAGAATGCAAAGCACGGCAGAATTCTAAAGTCCTAAAATGCCTGATATTCGGAAGTTAAGGAGTCTGACATCCAGAATGTTACTAGGTCAGCATTCTACCGTTCTGAGAGATTCTGGGTTCTAGAATCAATGGACGGCAGAGTTCTGGAATGTCAGGGTGTCCAAACTCTAGAATCCTTCCGTGTCTGAACTCGTGAGTCATTCAATGTCCTCATTCCAGATCAAAGGGTGTCTGAATTCCAGAAGCACCAAATGTCTGCTTTCTAGAATCGGAATGTGGCAGAATTCTAGAATGCACAGCACGGCGGAATTCTAAAGTCCTAAAATGCCAGCTATCGGGAAGTTAAGGTGTCTGACATCCAGAATGTTACTAGGTCTGCATTCTACAGTTCTGAGAGATTCTGGGTTCTAGATTCAATGGACGGCAGAGATCTGGCATGTCAGGGTGTCCAAACTCTAGAATCCTTGCGTGTCTGAACTCGAGAGTCATTCAATATCCACATTCCGGATCACAGGGTGTCTGAATTCCAGAAGCACCAAATGTCAGCATTCTAGAATCGGAATGTGGTAGAATTCTAGAATGCACAGCACGGCGGAATTCTAAAGTCCTAAAATGCCTGCTATCCGGAAGTTAAGGTGTCTGACACCCAGAATGCTACCACATCAGAATTATACCATTCTGAAACATTCTGGGATCTAGAATCAATGGACGGGTGAGTTCCAGAATGTCAGGGTGGCAAAACTCTAGAATCCTGGCGTGTCTGAACTCGAGAGTCATTCAATGTCCACATTCCAGAACTCTGGATGTCTGAATTATAGAAGCACCAAATGTCTGCATTCTAGAATCGGAATGTGGCGGAATTCTAGAATGCACAGCACGGCGAAATTCTAAAGTCCTATAATGCCTGCTATCCGGAAGTTAAGGTGTCTGACATCCAGAATGCTACCACGTCAGAATTATACCATTCTGAAAGATTCTGGGATCTAGAATCAATGGACGGCTGAGTTCCAGAATGTCAGGGTGGCAAAACTCTAGAATCCTTGCGTGTCTGAAGTCGAGAGTCATTCAATGTCCACATTCCAGAACTCTGGATGTCTGAATTATAGGAGCACCAAATGTCTGCATTCTAGAATCGGAATGTGGCGGAATTCTAGAATGCACAGCACGGCGGAATTCTAAAGTCCTAAAATGCCTGCTATCCGGAAGTTAAGGTGTCTGACATCAAGAATGCTACCAAGTCAGAATTATACCATTCTGAAAGATTCTGGGATCTAGAATCAATGGACGGTTGAGTTCCAGAATGTCAGGGTGGCAAAACTCTAGAATCCTTGTGTGTCTGAACTCGAGAGTCATTCAATGTCCACATTCGAGAACTCTGGATGTCTGAATTACAGAAGCACGAAATGTCTGCATTCTAGAATCGGAATGTGGCGGAATTCTAGAATGCACAGCACGGCGGAATTCTAAAGTCCTAAAATGCCTGCTATCCGGTAGTCAAGGTGTCTGACATCAAGAATGCTACCAAGTCAGAATTATAACATTCTGAAAGATTCTGTGATCTAGAATCAATGGACGACTGAGTTCCAGAATGTCAGGGTGGCAAAACTCTAGAAACCTTGCGAGTCTGAACTCGAGAGTCATTCAATGTCCACATTCGAGAACTCTGGATGTCTGAATTATAGAATCACGAAATGTCTGCATTCTATAATCGGAATGTGGCGGAATTCTAGAATGCACAGCACGGCGGAATTCTAGAGTCCTAAAATGCCTGCTATCCGGTAGTCAAGGTGTCTGACATCAAGAATGGTACCAAGTCAGAATTATAACATTCTGAAAGATTCTGTGATCTAGAATCAATGGACGACTGAGTTCCAGAATGTCAGGGTGGCAAAACTCTAGAATCCTTGCGTGTCTGAACTCGAGAGTCATTCAATGTCCACATTCCAGAACTCTGGATGTCTGAATTATAGAAGCACCAAATGTCTGCATTCTAGAATCGGAATGTGGCGGAATTCTAGAATGCACAGCATGGCGGAATTCTAAAGTCCTAAAATGCCTACTAGCCGAAAGTTAAGGTGTCTGACGACCAGTATGTTACTAGGCCAGCATTCTACCGTTCTGAGAGATTCTGTGTTCTAGAATCAATGGACGGCAGAGATCTGGAATGTCAGGGTGTCTAAACTCTAGAATCCTTGCGTGTCTGAACTCGAGAGTCATTCAATGTCCACATTCCGGATCACAGGGTGTCTGAATTCCAGAAGCAACAAATGTCTGCATTCTAGAATCGGAATGTGGTAGAATTCTAGAATGCAGAGCACGGCAGAATTCTAAATTCCCCAAATGCCTGCTATCCGGAAGTTAAGGTGTCTGACATCCAGAATGGTACCAAATCAGAATTATACCATTCTGAAACATTCTGGGATGTAGAATCAAACGACGGGTGAGTTCCAGAATGTCAGGGTGGCAAAACTCTAGAATCCTGGCTTGTCTGAACTCGAGAGTCATTCAATGTCCACATTCCAGAACTCTAGATGTCTGAATTATAGAAGCACCAAATGTCTGCATTCTAGAATCGGAATGTGGCGGAATTCCAGAATGCACAGCACGGCGGAATTCTAAAGTCCTAAAATGCCTGTTATGCGGAAGTTAAGTTGTCTGACATCCAGAATGCTACCACATCAGAATTATACCATTCTGAAACATTCTGGGATCTAGAATCAGTGGACGGGTGAGTTCCAGAATGTCAGGGCAGCAAAACTCTAGAATACTGGCTTGTCTGAACTCGAGAGTCATTCAATGTCCACATTCCAGAACTCTGAATGTCTGAATTATGGAAGCACCAAATGTCTGCATTCTAGAATCGGAATGTTGCGGAATTCTAGAATGCACAGCACGGCAGAATTCTAAAGTCCTAAAATGCCTGATATTCGGAAGTTAAGGAGTCTGACATCCAGAATGTTACTAGGTCAGCATTCTACAGTTCTGAGAGATTCTGGGTTCTAGAATCAATGGACGGCAGAGTTCTGGAATGTCAGGGTGACCAAACTCTAGAATCCTTCCGTGTCTGAACTCGTGAGTCATTCAATGTCCACATTCCAGATCAAAGGGTGTCTGAATTCCAGAAGCACCAAATGTCTGCCTTCTAGAATCGGAATGTGGCGGAATTCTAGAATGCACAGCACGGCGGAATTCTAAATTCCTAAAATGCCTGCTATCCGGAAGTTAAGATGTCTGACATCCAGAATGTTACTAGGTCAGCATTCTACCGTTCTGAGAGATTCTGGGTTCTAGAATCAATGGACGGCAGAGTTCTGGAATGTCAGGGTGTCCAAACTCTAGAATCCTTCCGTGTCTGAACTCGTGAGTCATTCAATGTCCACATTCCGGATCACAGGGTGTCTGAATTCCAGAAGCACCAAATGTCTGCATTCTAGAATCGGAATGTGGCTGAATTCTCGAATGCACAGCACGGCGGAATTCGAAAGTCCTAAAATGCCTGCTATCGGGAAGTTAAGGTGTCTGACATCCAGAATGCTACCACGTCAGAATTATACCATTCTGAAAGATTCTGGGATCTAGAATCAATGGACGGGTGAGTTCCAGAATGTCAGGGTAGCAAAACTCTAGAATCCTTGTGTGTCTGAACTCGAGAGTCATTCAATGTCCACATTCCAGAACTCTGGATGTCTGAATTATAGAAGCACCAAATGTCTGCATTCTAGAATCGGAATGTGGCGGAATTCTGGAATGCACAGCACGGCGGAATTCTAAAATCCTAAAATGCCTGCTATCCGGAAGTTAAGGTGTCTGACATCAAGAATGCTACCAAGTCAGAATTATACCATTCTGAAAGATTCTGGGATCTAGAATCAATGGACGGCTGAGTTCTAGAATGTCAGGGTTTCCAAACTCTAGAATCCTTGCGTGTCTGAACTCGAGAGTCATTCAATATCCACATTCCAGAACTCTGGATGTCTGAATTATAGAAGCACCAAATGTCTGCATTCTAGAATCGGAATGTGGCGGAATTCTAGAAAGCACAGCACGGCGGAATGCTAAAGTCCTAAAATGCCTGTTATCCGGAAGGTAAGGTGTCTGACATCCCGAATGCTACCACGTCAGAATTATACCATTCTGAAACATTCTGGGATCTAGAATCAATGGACGGCTGAGTTCCAGAGTGCAAGGGTGGAAAAACTCCAGAATCATTGCGTGACTGAACTCGAGAGTCATCCAATGTCCACATTCCAGAATTCTGGATGTCTGAAATATAGAAGCACCAAATGTCTGCATTCTAGTATCAGAATGTGGCGGAATTCTAGAATGCACAGCACGGCGGAGTTTTAAAGTCCTAAAGTGCCTGCTATCCAGAAGTCAAGGTGTCTGACATCCAGAATGTTACTAGGTCAGCATTCTACCGTTCTGAGAGATTCTGGGTTCTAGAATCAATTGATGGCAGAGTTCTGGAATGTCAGGGTGTTCAAACTCAAGAATACTTGCGTGTCTGAACTCGAGAGTCATTCAATGTCCACATTCCGGATCACAGGGTGTCTGAATTCCAGAAGCACCAAATGTCTGCATTCTAGAATCGGAATGTGGCTGAATTCTAGAATGCACAGCACGGCGGAATTCTAAAGTCCTAAAATGCCTGCTATCCGGAAGTTAAGGTGTCTGACATCAAGAATGCTACCAAGTCAGAATTATATCATTCTGAAAGATTCTGGGATCTAGAATCAATGGACGGCTGAGTTCCAGAATGTCAGGGTGGCAAAACTCTAGAATACTTGCGTGTCTGAACTCGAGAGTCATTCAATGTCCACATTCCAGAACTCTGGATGTCTGAATTATAGAAGCACCAAATGTCTGCATTCTAGAATTGGAAGGTGGCGGAATTCTAGAATGCACAGCACGGCGGAATTCTAAAGTCCTAAAATGCCTGCTATCCGGCAGTTAAGGTGTCTGACATCCAGAATGCTACCACGTCAGAATTATACCATTCTGAAAGATTCTGGGATCTAGAATCAATGGACGGCTGAGTTCCAGAATGTCAGGGTGGCAAAACTCTAGAATCCTTGCGTGTCTGAACTCGAGAGTCATTCAATGTCCACATTCCAGAACTCTGGATGTCTGAATTATAGAAGCACCAATTGTCTGCATTCTAGAATCGGAATGTGGCGGAATTCTAGAATGCACAGCACGGCGGAATTCTAAAGTCCTAAAGTGCCTGCTATCCAGAAGACAAGGTGTCTGACATCCAGAATGTTACTAGGTCAGCATTCTACCGTTCTGAGAGATTCTGGGTTCTAGAATCAATTGATGGCAGAGTTCTGGAATGTCAGGGTGTTCAAACTCAAGTATACTTGCGTGTCTGAACTCGAGAGTCATTCAATGTCCACATTCCGGATCACAGGGTGTCTGAATTCCAGAAGCACCAAATGTCTGCATTCTAGAATCGGAATGTGGCGGAATTCTAGAATGCACAGCACGGCGGAATTCTAAATTCCTAAAATGCCTACTAGCCGAAAGTTAAGTTGTCTGATGACCAGTATGTTACTAGGTCAGCATTCTACCGTTCTGAGAGATTCTGGGTTCTAGAATCAATGGACGGCAGAGATCTGGAACGTCAGGGTGTCCTAACTCTAGAATCCTTGCGTGTCTGAACTCGAGAGTCATTCAATGTCCACATTCCAGAACTCTGGATGTCTGAAATATAGAAGCACCAAATGTCTGCATTCTAGTATCAGAATGTGGCGCAATTCTAGAATGCACAGCACAGCGGAATTTTAATGTCCTATAGTGCCTGCTATCCAGAAGTCAACGTGTCTGACATCCAGAATGTTACTAGGTCAGCATTCTACCGTTCTGAGAGATTCTGGGTTCTAGAATCAATTGATGGCAGAGTTCTGGAATGTCAGGGTGTTCAAACTCAAGAATACTTGCGTGTCTGAACTCGAGAGTCATTCAATGTCCACATTCCGGATCACAGGGTGTCTGAATTCCAGAAGCACCAAATGTCTGCATTCTAGAATCGGAATGTGGCGGAATTCTAGAATGCACAGCACGGCGGATTTCTAAAGTCCTAAAATGCCTACTAGCCGAAAGTTAAGGTGTCTGATGACCAGAATGTTACTAGGTCAGCATTCTACCGTTCTGAGAGATTCTGGGTTCTAGAGTCAATGGACGGCAGAGTTCCGGAATGTCAGGGTGTCCAAACTCTAGAATCCTTGAATGTTTGAACTCGAGAGTCATTCAATATCCATATTCCGGGTCACAGGGTGACTGAATTCCAGAAGCACCAAATGTCTGCTTTCTAGAATCGGAATGTGGCGGAATTCTAGAATGCACAGCACGGCGGAATTCGAAAGTCCTTAAATGCCTGCTATCCGGAAGTTAAGGTGTCTGACATCCAGAATGCTACCACGTCAGAATTATACCATTCTGAAAGATTCTGGGATCTAGAATCAATGGACGGCTGAATTCCAGAATGTCAGGGTGGCAAAACTCTAGAATACTTGCGTGTCTGAACTCGAGAGTCATTCAATGTCCACATTCCAGAACTCTGGATGTCTGAATTATAGAAGCACCAATTGTCTGCATTCTAGAATCGGAATGTGGCGGAATTCTAGAATGCACAGCACGGCGGAATTCTAAAGTCCTAAAGTGCCTGCTATCCAGAAGTCAAGGTGTCTGACATCCAGAATGTTACTAGGTCAGCATTCTACCGTTCTGAGAGATTCTGGGTTCTAGAATCAATTGATGGCAGAGTTCTGGAATGTCAGGGTGTTCAAACTCAAGAATACTTGCGTGTCTGAACTCGAGAGTCATTCAATGTCCACATTCCGGATCACAGGGTGTCTGAATTCCAGAAGCACCAAATGTCTGCATTCTAGAATCGGAATGTGGCGGAATTCTAGAATGCACAGCACGGCGGAATTCGAAAGTCCTAAAATGCCTGATATTCGGAAGTTAAGGAGTCTGACATCCAGAATGTTTCTAGGTCAGCATTCTACCATTCTGAGAGATTCTGGGTTCTAGAATCAATGGACGGCAGAGATCTGGCATGTCATGGTGTCCAAACTCTAGAATCCTTCCGTGTCTGAACTCGTGAGTCATTCAATGTCCACATTCCGGATCACAGGGTGTCTGAATTCCAGAAGCACCAAATGTCTGCATTCTAGAATCGGAATGTGGCGGATTTCTAGAATGCACAGCACAGCGGAATTCTAAAGTCCTAAAATGCCTGCTATCCAGAAGTTAAGGTGTCTGACATCCAGAATGCTACCAAGTCGGAATTATACCATTCTGAAAGATTCTGGGATCTAGAATCAATGGACGGCTGTGTTCCAGAATGTCAGGGTTTCCAAACTCTAGAATCCTTGCGCGTCTGAACTTGAGAGTCATTCAATATCCACATTCCAGGACTCTGTATGTCTGAAATATAGAAGCAACAAATGTCTGCATTCTAGAATCGGAATGTGGTGGAATTCTAGAATGCACAGCACGGCAGAATTCTAAACTCATATAATGCCTGCTATTCGGAAGTTAAGGTGTCTGACATCCAGAATGTTACTAGGTCAGCATTCTACCGTTCTGAGAGATTCTGGGTTGTAGAATCAATGGACGGCAGAGTTATGGAATGTCAGGGTGTCCAAACTCTAGAATCCTTCCGTGTCTGAACTCGTGAGTCATTCAATGTCCACATTCCGGATCACAGGGTGTCTGAATTCCAGAAGCACCAAATGTCTGCATTCTAGAATCGGAATGTGGCGGAATTCTAGAATGCACAGCACGGCAGAATTCTAAAGTCCTAAAATGCCTGATATTCAGAAGTTAAGGTGTCTGACATCCAGAACGTTACTAGGTCAGCATTCTACCGTTCTGAGAGATTCTGGGTTCTAGAATCAATGGACGGCAGAGTTCTGGAATGTCAGCGTGTCCAAACTCTAGAATCCTTCCGTGTTTGAACTCGAGAGTCATTCAATGTCCACATTCCGGATCACAGGGTGTCTGAATTCCAGAAGCACCAAATGTCTGCATTCTAGAATCGGAATGTGGTAGAATTCTAGAATGCACAGCACGGCGGAATTCTAAAGTCCCCAAATGCCTGCTATCGGGAAGTTAAGGTGTCTGACATCCAGAATGGTACCACATCAGAATTATACCATTCTGAAACATTCTGGGATCTAGAATCAATGGACGGGTGAGTTCCAGAATGTCAGGGTGGCAAAACTCTAGAATCCTGGCTTGTCTGAACTCGAGAGTCATTCAATGTCCACATTCCAGAACTCTGGATGTCTGAATTATGGAAGCACCTAATGTCTGCATTCTAGAATGGGATTGTGGCGGAATTCTAGAATGCACAGCACGGCGGAATTCTAAAGTCCTAAAATGCCTGCTATCCGGAAGTTAAGGTGTCTGACATCCAGAATGTTACTAGGTCAGCTTTCCACCATTCTGAGAGATTCTGGGTTCTAGAATCAATGGACGGCAGAGTTCTGGAATGTCAGGGTGTCCAAACTCTAGAATCCTTCCGTGTCTGAACTCGTGAGACATTCAATGTCCACATTCCGGATCACAGGGTGTCTGAATGCCAGAAGCACCAAATGTCTTCATTCTAGAATCGGAATGTGGCGGAATTCTAGAATGCACAGCACGGCAGAATTCTAAAGTCCTAAAATGCCTGATATTCGGAAGTTAAAGAGTCTGACATCCAGAATGTTACTAGGTCAGCATTCTACCATTCTGAGAGATTCTGGGTTCTAGAATCAATGGATGGCAGAGATCTGGCATGTCATGGTGTCCAAACTCTAGAATCCTTCCGTGTCTGAACTCGTGAGTCATTCAATATCCACATTCCGAATCACAGGGTGTCTGAATTCCAGAAGCACCAAATGTCTGCATTCTAGAATCGGAATGTGGCGGAATTCTAGAATGCACAGCACGGCGGAAATCTAAAGTCCTAAAATGCCTGCTATCCAGAAGTTAAGGTGTCTGACATCCAGAATGCTACCATGTCAGAATTATACCATTCTGAAAGATTCTGGGATCTAGAATCAATGGACGGCTGAGTTCCAGAATGTCAGGGTTTCCAAACTCTAGAATCCTTGCGCGTCTGAACTTGAGAGTCATTCAATATCCACATTCCAGGACTCTGGATGTCTGAAATATAGAAGCAACAAATGTCTGCATTCTAGAATCGGAATGTGGTGGAATTCTAGAATGCACAGCACGGCAGAATTCTAAAGTCATAAAATGCCTGCTATTCGGAAGTTAAGGTGTCTGACATCCAGAATGTTACTAGGTCAGCATTCTACCGTTCTGAGAGATTCTGGGTTGTAGAATCAATGGACGGCAGAGTTATGGAATGTCAGGGTGTCCAAACTCTAGAATCCTTCCGTGTCTGAACTCGTGAGTCATTCAATGTCCACATTCCGGATCACAGAGTGTCTGAATTCCAGAAGCACCAAATGTCTGCATTCTAGAATCGGAATGTGGCGGAATTCTAGAATGCACAGCACGGCAGAATTCTAAAGTCCTAAAATGCCTGATATTCAGAAGTTAAGGTGTCTGACATCCAGAACGTTACTAGGTCAGCATTCTACCGTTCTGAGAGATTCTGGGTTCTAGAATCAATGGACGGCAGAGTTCTGGAATGTCAGGGTGTCCAAACTCTAGAATCCTTCCGTGTTTGAACTCGTGAGTCATTCAATGTGCACATTCCAGATCAAAGGGTTTCTGAATTCCAGAAGCACCAAATGTCTGCATTCTAGAATTGGAATGTGGCGGAATTATAGAATGCACAGCACAGCGGATTTCTAAAGTCCTAAAATGCCTGCTATCGGGAAGTTAAGGTGTCTGACATCCAGAATGTTACTAGGTCAGCATTCTACCGTTCTGAGAGATTCTGGGTTCTAGAATCAATGGACGGCAGAGATCTGGCATGTCAGGCTGTCCATACTCTAGAATCCCTGCGTGTCTGAACTCGAGAGTCATTCAATGTCCATTCCGGATCACAGGGTGTCTGAATTCCAGAAGCACCAAATGTCTGCATTCTAGAATCGGAATGTGGTAGAATTCTAGAATGCACAGCCCGGCGGAATTCTAAAGTCCTAAAATGCCTGCTATCCGGAAGTTAAGGTGTCTGACACCCAGAATGCTACCACATCAGAATTATACCATTCTGAAACATTCTGGGATCTAGAATCAATGGACGGGTGAGTTCCAGAATGTCAGGGTGGCAAAACTCTAGAATCCTTGCGTGTCTGAACTCGAGAGTCATTCAATGTCCACATTCCAGAACTCTGGATGTCTGAAATATAGAAGCACCAAATGTCTGCATTCTAGTATCAGAATGTGGCGCAATTCTAGAATGCACAGCACAGCGGAATTTTAATGTCCTATAGTGCCTGCTATCCAGAAGTCAACGTGTCTGACATCCAGAATGTTACTAGGTCAGCATTCTACCGTTCTGAGAGATTCTGGGTTCTAGAATCAATTGATGGCAGAGTTCTGGAATGTCAGGGTGTTCAAACTCAAGAATACTTGCGTGTCTGAACTCGAGAGTCATTCAATGTCCACATTCCGGATCACAGGGTGTCTGAATTCCAGAAGCACCAAATGTCTGCATTCTAGAATCGGAATGTGGCGGAATTCTAGAATGCACAGCACGGCGGATTTCTAAAGTCCTAAAATGCCTACTAGCCGAAAGTTAAGGTGTCTGATGACCAGAATGTTACTAGGTCAGCATTCTACCGTTCTGAGAGATTCTGGGTTCTAGAGTCAATGGACGGCAGAGTTCCGGAATGTCAGGGTGTCCAAACTCTAGAATCCTTGAATGTTTGAACTCGAGAGTCATTCAATATCCATATTCCGGGTCACAGGGTGACTGAATTCCAGAAGCACCAAATGTCTGCTTTCTAGAATCGGAATGTGGCGGAATTCTAGAATGCACAGCACGGCGGAATTCGAAAGTCCTTAAATGCCTGCTATCCGGAAGTTAAGGTGTCTGACATCCAGAATGCTACCACGTCAGAATTATACCATTCTGAAAGATTCTGGGATCTAGAATCAATGGACGGCTGAATTCCAGAATGTCAGGGTGGCAAAACTCTAGAATACTTGCGTGTCTGAACTCGAGAGTCATTCAATGTCCACATTCCAGAACTCTGGATGTCTGAATTATAGAAGCACCAATTGTCTGCATTCTAGAATCGGAATGTGGCGGAATTCTAGAATGCACAGCACGGCGGAATTCTAAAGTCCTAAAGTGCCTGCTATCCAGAAGTCAAGGTGTCTGACATCCAGAATGTTACTAGGTCAGCATTCTACCGTTCTGAGAGATTCTGGGTTCTAGAATCAATTGATGGCAGAGTTCTGGAGTGTCAGGGTGTTCAAACTCAAGAATAATTGCGTGTCTGAACTCGAGAGTCATTCAATGTCCACATTCCGGATCACAGGGTGTCTGAATTCCAGAAGCACCAAATGTCTGCATTCTAGAATCGGAATGTGGCGGAATTCTAGAATGCACAGCACGGCGGAATTCTAAATTCCTAAAATGCCTGATATTCGGAAGTTAAGGAGTCTGACATCCAGAATGTTTCTAGGTCAGCATTCTACCATTCTGAGAGATTCTGGGTTCTAGAATCAATGGACGGCAGAGATCTGGCATGTCATGGTGTCCAAACTCTAGAATCCTTCCGTGTCTGAACTCGTGAGTCATTCAATGTCCACATTCTGGATCACAGGGTGTCTGAATTCCAGAAGCACCAAATGTCTGCATTCTAGAATCGGAATGTGGCGGAATTCTAGAATGCACAGCACAGCGGAATTCTAAAGTCCTAAAATGCCTGCTATCCAGAAGTTAAGGTGTCTGACATCCAGAATGCTACCAAGTCAGAATTATACCATTCTGAAAGATTCTGGGATCTAGAATCAATGGACGGCTGTGTTCCAGAATGTCAGGGTTTCCAAACTCTAGAATCCTTGCGCGTCTGAACTTGAGAGTCATTCAATATCCACATTCCAGGACTCTGTATGTCTGAAATATAGAAGCAACAAATGTCTGCATTCTAGAATCGGAATGTGGTGGAATTCTAGAATGCACAGCACGGCAGAATTCTAAACTCATATAATGCCTGCTATTCGGAAGTTAAGGTGTCTGACATCCAGAATGTTACTAGGTCAGCATTCTACCGTTCTGAGAGATTCTGGGTTGTAGAATCAATGGAAGGCAGAGTTATGGAATGTCAGGGTGTCCAAACTCTAGAATCCTTCCGTGTCTGAACTCGTGAGTCATTCAATGTCCACATTCCGGATCACAGGGTGTCTGAATTCCAGAAGCACCAAATGTCTGCATTCTAGAATCGGAATGTGGCGGAATTCTAGAATGCACAGCACGGCAGAATTCTAAAGTCCTAAAATGCCTGATATTCAGAAGTTAAGGTGTCTGACATCCAGAACGTTACTAGGTCAGCATTCTACCGTTCTGAGAGATTCTGGGTTCTAGAGTCAATGGACGGCAGAGTTCTGGAATGTCAGCGTGTCCAAACTCTAGAATCCTTCCGTGTTTGAACTCGAGAGTTATTCAATGTCCACATTCCGGATCACAGGGTGTCTGAATTCCAGAAGCACCAAATGTCTGCATTCTAGAATCGGAATGTGGTAGAATTCTAGAATGCACAGCACGGCGGAATTCTAAAGTCCCCAAATGCCTGCTATCGGGAAGTTAAGGTGTCTGACATCCAGAATGGTACCACATCAGAATTATACCATTCTGAAATATTCTGGGATCTAGAATCAATGGACGGGTGAGTTCCAGAATGTCAGGGTGGCAAAACTCTAGAATCCTGGCTTGTCTGAACTCGAGAGTCATTCAATGTCCACATTCCAGAACTCTGGATGTCTGAATTATGGAAGCACCTAATGTCTGCATTCTAGAATGGGATGGTGGCGGAATTCTAGAATGCACAGCACGGCGGAATTCTAAAGTCCTAAAATGCCTGCTATCCGGAAGTTAAGGTGTCTGACATCCAGAATGTTACTAGGTCAGCTTTCCACCATTCTGAGAGATTCTGGGTTCTAGAATCAATGGACGGCAGAGTTCTGGAATGTCAGGGTGTCCAAACTCTAGAATCCTTCCGTGTCTGAACTCGTGAGACATTCAATGTCCACATACCGGATCACAGGGTGTCTGAATGCCAGAAGCACCAAATGTCTTCATTCTAGAATCGGAATGTGGCGGAATTCTAGAATGCACAGCACGGCAGAATTCTAAAGTCCTAAAATGCCTGATATTCGGAAGTTAAAGAGTCTGACATCCAGAATGTTACTAGGTCAGCATTCTACCATTCTGAGAGATTCTGGGTTCTAGAATCAATGGATGGCAGAGATCTGGCATGTCATGGTGTCCAAACTCTAGAATCCTTCCGTGTCTGAACTCGTGAGTCATTCAATATCCACATTCTGAATCACAGGGTGTCTGAATTCCAGAAGCACCAAATGTCTGCATTCTAGAATCGGAATGTGGCGGAATTCTAGAATGCACAGCACGGCGGAAATCTAAAGTCCTAAAATGCCTGCTATCCAGAAGTTAAGGTGTCTGACATCCAGAATGCTACCATGTCAGAATTATACCATTCTGAAAGATTCTGGGATCTAGAATCAATGGACGACTGAGTTCCAGAATGTCAGGGTGGCAAAACTCTAGAATCCTTGCGTGTCTGAACTCGAGAGTCATTCAATGTCCACATTCCAGAACTCTGGATGTCTGAATTATAGAAGCACCAAATGTCTGCATTCTAGAATCGGAATGTGGCGGAATTCTAGAATGCACAGCATGGCGGAATTCTAAAGTCCTAAAATGCCTACTAGCCGAAAGTTAAGGTGTCTGACGACCAGTATGTTACTAGGCCAGCATTCTACCGTTCTGAGAGATTCTGTGTTCTAGAATCAATGGACGGCAGAGATCTGGAATGTCAGGGTGTCTAAACTCTAGAATCCTTGCGTGTCTGAACTCGAGAGTCATTCAATGTCCACATTCCGGATCACAGGGTGTCTGAATTCCAGAAGCAACAAATGTCTGCATTCTAGAATCGGAATGTGGTAGAATTCTAGAATGCAGAGCACGGCAGAATTCTAAATTCCCCAAATGCCTGCTATCCGGAAGTTAAGGTGTCTGACATCCAGAATGGTACCAAATCAGAATTATACCATTCTGAAACATTCTGGGATGTAGAATCAAACGACGGGTGAGTTCCAGAATGTCAGGGTGGCAAAACTCTAGAATCCTGGCTTGTCTGAACTCGAGAGTCATTCAATGTCCACATTCCAGAACTCTAGATGTCTGAATTATAGAAGCACCAAATGTCTGCATTCTAGAATCGGAATGTGGCGGAATTCCAGAATGCACAGCACGGCGGAATTCTAAAGTCCTAAAATGCCTGTTATGCGGAAGTTAAGTTGTCTGACATCCAGAATGCTACCACATCAGAATTATACCATTCTGAAACATTCTGGGATCTAGAATCAGTGGACGGGTGAGTTCCAGAATGTCAGGGCAGCAAAACTCTAGAATACTGGCTTGTCTGAACTCGAGAGTCATTCAATGTCCACATTCCAGAACTCTGAATGTCTGAATTATGGAAGCACCAAATGTCTGCATTCTAGAATCGGAATGTTGCGGAATTCTAGAATGCACAGCACGGCAGAATTCTAAAGTCCTAAAATGCCTGATATTCGGAAGTTAAGGAGTCTGACATCCAGAATGTTACTAGGTCAGCATTCTACAGTTCTGAGAGATTCTGGGTTCTAGAATCAATGGACGGCAGAGTTCTGGAATGTCAGGGTGACCAAACTCTAGAATCCTTCCGTGTCTGAACTCGTGAGTCATTCAATGTCCACATTCCAGATCAAAGGGTGTCTGAATTCCAGAAGCACCAAATGTCTGCCTTCTAGAATCGGAATGTGGCGGAATTCTAGAATGCACAGCACGGCGGAATTCTAAATTCCTAAAATGCCTGCTATCCGGAAGTTAAGATGTCTGACATCCAGAATGTTACTAGGTCAGCATTCTACCGTTCTGAGAGATTCTGGGTTCTAGAATCAATGGACGGCAGAGTTCTGGAATGTCAGGGTGTCCAAACTCTAGAATCCTTCCGTGTCTGAACTCGTGAGTCATTCAATGTCCACATTCCGGATCACAGGGTGTCTGAATTCCAGAAGCACCAAATGTCTGCATTCTAGAATCGGAATGTGGCTGAATTCTCGAATGCACAGCACGGCGGAATTCGAAAGTCCTAAAATGCCTGCTATCGGGAAGTTAAGGTGTCTGACATCCAGAATGCTACCACGTCAGAATTATACCATTCTGAAAGATTCTGGGATCTAGAATCAATGGACGGGTGAGTTCCAGAATGTCAGGGTAGCAAAACTCTAGAATCCTTGTGTGTCTGAACTCGAGAGTCATTCAATGTCCACATTCCAGAACTCTGGATGTCTGAATTATAGAAGCACCAAATGTCTGCATTCTAGAATCGGAATGTGGCGGAATTCTGGAATGCACAGCACGGCGGAATTCTAAAATCCTAAAATGCCTGCTATCCGGAAGTTAAGGTGTCTGACATCAAGAATGCTACCAAGTCAGAATTATACCATTCTGAAAGATTCTGGGATCTAGAATCAATGGACGGCTGAGTTCTAGAATGTCAGGGTTTCCAAACTCTAGAATCCTTGCGTGTCTGAACTCGAGAGTCATTCAATATCCACATTCCAGAACTCTGGATGTCTGAATTATAGAAGCACCAAATGTCTGCATTCTAGAATCGGAATGTGGCGGAATTCTAGAAAGCACAGCACGGCGGAATGCTAAAGTCCTAAAATGCCTGTTATCCGGAAGGTAAGGTGTCTGACATCCCGAATGCTACCACGTCAGAATTATACCATTCTGAAACATTCTGGGATCTAGAATCAATGGACGGCTGAGTTCCAGAGTGCAAGGGTGGAAAAACTCCAGAATCATTGCGTGACTGAACTCGAGAGTCATCCAATGTCCACATTCCAGAATTCTGGATGTCTGAAATATAGAAGCACCAAATGTCTGCATTCTAGTATCAGAATGTGGCGGAATTCTAGAATGCACAGCACGGCGGAGTTTTAAAGTCCTAAAGTGCCTGCTATCCAGAAGTCAAGGTGTCTGACATCCAGAATGTTACTAGGTCAGCATTCTACCGTTCTGAGAGATTCTGGGTTCTAGAATCAATTGATGGCAGAGTTCTGGAATGTCAGGGTGTTCAAACTCAAGAATACTTGCGTGTCTGAACTCGAGAGTCATTCAATGTCCACATTCCGGATCACAGGGTGTCTGAATTCCAGAAGCACCAAATGTCTGCATTCTAGAATCGGAATGTGGCTGAATTCTAGAATGCACAGCACGGCGGAATTCTAAAGTCCTAAAATGCCTGCTATCCGGAAGTTAAGGTGTCTGACATCAAGAATGCTACCAAGTCAGAATTATATCATTCTGAAAGATTCTGGGATCTAGAATCAATGGACGGCTGAGTTCCAGAATGTCAGGGTGGCAAAACTCTAGAATACTTGCGTGTCTGAACTCGAGAGTCATTCAATGTCCACATTCCAGAACTCTGGATGTCTGAATTATAGAAGCACCAAATGTCTGCATTCTAGAATTGGAAGGTGGCGGAATTCTAGAATGCACAGCACGGCGGAATTCTAAAGTCCTAAAATGCCTGCTATCCGGCAGTTAAGGTGTCTGACATCCAGAATGCTACCACGTCAGAATTATACCATTCTGAAAGATTCTGGGATCTAGAATCAATGGACGGCTGAGTTCCAGAATGTCAGGGTGGCAAAACTCTAGAATCCTTGCGTGTCTGAACTCGAGAGTCATTCAATGTCCACATTCCAGAACTCTGGATGTCTGAATTATAGAAGCACCAATTGTCTGCATTCTAGAATCGGAATGTGGCGGACTTCTAGAATGCACAGCACGGCGGAATTCTAAAGTCCTAAAGTGCCTGCTATCCAGAAGACAAGGTGTCTGACATCCAGAATGTTACTAGGTCAGCATTCTACCGTTCTGAGAGATTCTGGGTTCTAGAATCAATTGATGGCAGAGTTCTGGAATGTCAGGGTGTTCAAACTCAAGTATACTTGCGTGTCTGAACTCGAGAGTCATTCAATGTCCACATTCCGGATCACAGGGTGTCTGAATTCCAGAAGCACCAAATGTCTGCATTCTAGAATCGGAATGTGGCGGAATTCTAGAATGCACAGCACGGCGGAATTCTAAATTCCTAAAATGCCTACTAGCCGAAAGTTAAGTTGTCTGATGACCAGTATGTTACTAGGTCAGCATTCTACCGTTCTGAGAGATTCTGGGTTCTAGAATCAATGGACGGCAGAGATCTGGAACGTCAGGGTGTCCTAACTCTAGAATCCTTGCGTGTCTGAACTCGAGAGTCATTCAATGTCCACATTCCAGAACTCTGGATGTCTGAAATATAGAAGCACCAAATGTCTGCATTCTAGTATCAGAATGTGGCGCAATTCTAGAATGCACAGCACAGCGGAATTTTAATGTCCTATAGTGCCTGCTATCCAGAAGTCAACGTGTCTGACATCCAGAATGTTACTAGGTCAGCATTCTACCGTTCTGAGAGATTCTGGGTTCTAGAATCAATTGATGGCAGAGTTCTGGAATGTCAGGGTGTTCAAACTCAAGAATACTTGCGTGTCTGAACTCGAGAGTCATTCAATGTCCACATTCCGGATCACAGGGTGTCTGAATTCCAGAAGCACCAAATGTCTGCATTCTAGAATCGGAATGTGGCGGAATTCTAGAATGCACAGCACGGCGGATTTCTAAAGTCCTAAAATGCCTACTAGCCGAAAGTTAAGGTGTCTGATGACCAGAATGTTACTAGGTCAGCATTCTACCGTTCTGAGAGATTCTGGGTTCTAGAGTCAATGGACGGCAGAGTTCCGGAATGTCAGGGTGTCCAAACTCTAGAATCCTTGAATGTTTGAACTCGAGAGTCATTCAATATCCATATTCCGGGTCACAGGGTGACTGAATTCCAGAAGCACCAAATGTCTGCTTTCTAGAATCGGAATGTGGCGGAATTCTAGAATGCACAGCACGGCGGAATTCGAAAGTCCTTAAATGCCTGCTATCCGGAAGTTAAGGTGTCTGACATCCAGAATGCTACCACGTCAGAATTATACCATTCTGAAAGATTCTGGGATCTAGAATCAATGGACGGCTGAATTCCAGAATGTCAGGGTGGCAAAACTCTAGAATACTTGCGTGTCTGAACTCGAGAGTCATTCAATGTCCACATTCCAGAACTCTGGATGTCTGAATTATAGAAGCACCAATTGTCTGCATTCTAGAATCGGAATGTGGCGGAATTCTAGAATGCACAGCACGGCGGAATTCTAAAGTCCTAAAGTGCCTGCTATCCAGAAGTCAAGGTGTCTGACATCCAGAATGTTACTAGGTCAGCATTCTACCGTTCTGAGAGATTCTGGGTTCTAGAATCAATTGATGGCAGAGTTCTGGAATGTCAGGGTGTTCAAACTCAAGAATACTTGCGTGTCTGAACTCGAGAGTCATTCAATGTCCACATTCCGGATCACAGGGTGTCTGAATTCCAGAAGCACCAAATGTCTGCATTCTAGAATCGGAATGTGGCGGAATTCTAGAATGCACAGCACGGCGGAATTCGAAAGTCCTAAAATGCCTGATATTCGGAAGTTAAGGAGTCTGACATCCAGAATGTTTCTAGGTCAGCATTCTACCATTCTGAGAGATTCTGGGTTCTAGAATCAATGGACGGCAGAGATCTGGCATGTCATGGTGTCCAAACTCTAGAATCCTTCCGTGTCTGAACTCGTGAGTCATTCAATGTCCACATTCCGGATCACAGGGTGTCTGAATTCCAGAAGCACCAAATGTCTGCATTCTAGAATCGGAATGTGGCGGATTTCTAGAATGCACAGCACAGCGGAATTCTAAAGTCCTAAAATGCCTGCTATCCAGAAGTTAAGGTGTCTGACATCCAGAATGCTACCAAGTCGGAATTATACCATTCTGAAAGATTCTGGGATCTAGAATCAATGGACGGCTGTGTTCCAGAATGTCAGGGTTTCCAAACTCTAGAATCCTTGCGCGTCTGAACTTGAGAGTCATTCAATATCCACATTCCAGGACTCTGTATGTCTGAAATATAGAAGCAACAAATGTCTGCATTCTAGAATCGGAATGTGGTGGAATTCTAGAATGCACAGCACGGCAGAATTCTAAACTCATATAATGCCTGCTATTCGGAAGTTAAGGTGTCTGACATCCAGAATGTTACTAGGTCAGCATTCTACCGTTCTGAGAGATTCTGGGTTGTAGAATCAATGGACGGCAGAGTTATGGAATGTCAGGGTGTCCAAACTCTAGAATCCTTCCGTGTCTGAACTCGTGAGTCATTCAATGTCCACATTCCGGATCACAGGGTGTCTGAATTCCAGAAGCACCAAATGTCTGCATTCTAGAATCGGAATGTGGCGGAATTCTAGAATGCACAGCACGGCAGAATTCTAAAGTCCTAAAATGCCTGATATTCAGAAGTTAAGGTGTCTGACATCCAGAACGTTACTAGGTCAGCATTCTACCGTTCTGAGAGATTCTGGGTTCTAGAATCAATGGACGGCAGAGTTCTGGAATGTCAGCGTGTCCAAACTCTAGAATCCTTCCGTGTTTGAACTCGAGAGTCATTCAATGTCCACATTCCGGATCACAGGGTGTCTGAATTCCAGAAGCACCAAATGTCTGCATTCTAGAATCGGAATGTGGTAGAATTCTAGAATGCACAGCACGGCGGAATTCTAAAGTCCCCAAATGCCTGCTATCGGGAAGTTAAGGTGTCTGACATCCAGAATGGTACCACATCAGAATTATACCATTCTGAAATATTCTGGGATCTAGAATCAATGGACGGGTGAGTTCCAGAATGTCAGGGTGGCAAAACTCTAGAATCCTGGCTTGTCTGAACTCGAGAGTCATTCAATGTCCACATTCCAGAACTCTGGATGTCTGAATTATGGAAGCACCTAATGTCTGCATTCTAGAATGGGATTGTGGCGGAATTCTAGAATGCACAGCACGGCGGAATTCTAAAGTCCTAAAATGCCTGCTATCCGGAAGTTAAGGTGTCTGACATCCAGAATGTTACTAGGTCAGCTTTCCACCATTCTGAGAGATTCTGGGTTCTAGAATCAATGGACGGCAGAGTTCTGGAATGTCAGGGTGTCCAAACTCTAGAATCCTTCCGTGTCTGAACTCGTGAGACATTCAATGTCCACATTCCGGATCACAGGGTGTCTGAATGCCAGAAGCACCAAATGTCTTCATTCTAGAATCGGAATGTGGCGGAATTCTAGAATGCACAGCACGGCAGAATTCTAAAGTCCTAAAATGCCTGATATTCGGAAGTTAAAGAGTCTGACATCCAGAATGTTACTAGGTCAGCATTCTACCATTCTGAGAGATTCTGGGTTCTAGAATCAATGGATGGCAGAGATCTGGCATGTCATGGTGTCCAAACTCTAGAATCCTTCCGTGTCTGAACTCGTGAGTCATTCAATATCCACATTCCGAATCACAGGGTGTCTGAATTCCAGAAGCACCAAATGTCTGCATTCTAGAATCGGAATGTGGCGGAATTCTAGAATGCACAGCACGGCGGAAATCTAAAGTCCTAAAATGCCTGCTATCCAGAAGTTAAGGTGTCTGACATCCAGAATGCTACCATGTCAGAATTATACCATTCTGAAAGATTCTGGGATCTAGAATCAATGGACGGCTGAGTTCCAGAATGTCAGGGTTTCCAAACTCTAGAATCCTTGCGCGTCTGAACTTGAGAGTCATTCAATATCCACATTCCAGGACTCTGGATGTCTGAAATATAGAAGCAACAAATGTCTGCATTCTAGAATCGGAATGTGGTGGAATTCTAGAATGCACAGCACGGCAGAATTCTAAAGTCATAAAATGCCTGCTATTCGGAAGTTAAGGTGTCTGACATCCAGAATGTTACTAGGTCAGCATTCTACCGTTCTGAGAGATTCTGGGTTGTAGAATCAATGGACGGCAGAGTTATGGAATGTCAGGGTGTCCAAACTCTAGAATCCTTCCGTGTCTGAACTCGTGAGTCATTCAATGTCCACATTCCGGATCACAGAGTGTCTGAATTCCAGAAGCACCAAATGTCTGCATTCTAGAATCGGAATGTGGCGGAATTCTAGAATGCACAGCACGGCAGAATTCTAAAGTCCTAAAATGCCTGATATTCAGAAGTTAAGGTGTCTGACATCCAGAACGTTACTAGGTCAGCATTCTACCGTTCTGAGAGATTCTGGGTTCTAGAATCAATGGACGGCAGAGTTCTGGAATGTCAGGGTGTCCAAACTCTAGAATCCTTCCGTGTTTGAACTCGTGAGTCATTCAATGTGCACATTCCAGATCAAAGGGTTTCTGAATTCCAGAAGCACCAAATGTCTGCATTCTAGAATTGGAATGTGGCGGAATTATAGAATGCACAGCACAGCGGATTTCTAAAGTCCTAAAATGCCTGCTATCGGGAAGTTAAGGTGTCTGACATCCAGAATGTTACTAGGTCAGCATTCTACCGTTCTGAGAGATTCTGGGTTCTAGAATCAATGGACGGCAGAGATCTGGCATGTCAGGCTGTCCATACTCTAGAATCCCTGCGTGTCTGAACTCGAGAGTCATTCAATGTCCATTCCGGATCACAGGGTGTCTGAATTCCAGAAGCACCAAATGTCTGCATTCTAGAATCGGAATGTGGTAGAATTCTAGAATGCACAGCCCGGCGGAATTCTAAAGTCCTAAAATGCCTGCTATCCGGAAGTTAAGGTGTCTGACACCCAGAATGCTACCACATCAGAATTATACCATTCTGAAACATTCTGGGATCTAGAATCAATGGACGGGTGAGTTCCAGAATGTCAGGGTGGCAAAACTCTAGAATCCTTGCGTGTCTGAACTCGAGAGTCATTCAATGTCCACATTCCAGAACTCTGGATGTCTGAAATATAGAAGCACCAAATGTCTGCATTCTAGTATCAGAATGTGGCGCAATTCTAGAATGCACAGCACAGCGGAATTTTAATGTCCTATAGTGCCTGCTATCCAGAAGTCAACGTGTCTGACATCCAGAATGTTACTAGGTCAGCATTCTACCGTTCTGAGAGATTCTGGGTTCTAGAATCAATTGATGGCAGAGTTCTGGAATGTCAGGGTGTTCAAACTCAAGAATACTTGCGTGTCTGAACTCGAGAGTCATTCAATGTCCACATTCCGGATCACAGGGTGTCTGAATTCCAGAAGCACCAAATGTCTGCATTCTAGAATCGGAATGTGGCGGAATTCTAGAATGCACAGCACGGCGGATTTCTAAAGTCCTAAAATGCCTACTAGCCGAAAGTTAAGGTGTCTGATGACCAGAATGTTACTAGGTCAGCATTCTACCGTTCTGAGAGATTCTGGGTTCTAGAGTCAATGGACGGCAGAGTTCCGGAATGTCAGGGTGTCCAAACTCTAGAATCCTTGAATGTTTGAACTCGAGAGTCATTCAATATCCATATTCCGGGTCACAGGGTGACTGAATTCCAGAAGCACCAAATGTCTGCTTTCTAGAATCGGAATGTGGCGGAATTCTAGAATGCACAGCACGGCGGAATTCGAAAGTCCTTAAATGCCTGCTATCCGGAAGTTAAGGTGTCTGACATCCAGAATGCTACCACGTCAGAATTATACCATTCTGAAAGATTCTGGGATCTAGAATCAATGGACGGCTGAATTCCAGAATGTCAGGGTGGCAAAACTCTAGAATACTTGCGTGTCTGAACTCGAGAGTCATTCAATGTCCACATTCCAGAACTCTGGATGTCTGAATTATAGAAGCACCAATTGTCTGCATTCTAGAATCGGAATGTGGCGGAATTCTAGAATGCACAGCACGGCGGAATTCTAAAGTCCTAAAGTGCCTGCTATCCAGAAGTCAAGGTGTCTGACATCCAGAATGTTACTAGGTCAGCATTCTACCGTTCTGAGAGATTCTGGGTTCTAGAATCAATTGATGGCAGAGTTCTGGAGTGTCAGGGTGTTCAAACTCAAGAATAATTGCGTGTCTGAACTCGAGAGTCATTCAATGTCCACATTCCGGATCACAGGGTGTCTGAATTCCAGAAGCACCAAATGTCTGCATTCTAGAATCGGAATGTGGCGGAATTCTAGAATGCACAGCACGGCGGAATTCTAAATTCCTAAAATGCCTGATATTCGGAAGTTAAGGAGTCTGACATCCAGAATGTTTCTAGGTCAGCATTCTACCATTCTGAGAGATTCTGGGTTCTAGAATCAATGGACGGCAGAGATCTGGCATGTCATGGTGTCCAAACTCTAGAATCCTTCCGTGTCTGAACTCGTGAGTCATTCAATGTCCACATTCTGGATCACAGGGTGTCTGAATTCCAGAAGCACCAAATGTCTGCATTCTAGAATCGGAATGTGGCGGAATTCTAGAATGCACAGCACAGCGGAATTCTAAAGTCCTAAAATGCCTGCTATCCAGAAGTTAAGGTGTCTGACATCCAGAATGCTACCAAGTCAGAATTATACCATTCTGAAAGATTCTGGGATCTAGAATCAATGGACGGCTGTGTTCCAGAATGTCAGGGTTTCCAAACTCTAGAATCCTTGCGCGTCTGAACTTGAGAGTCATTCAATATCCACATTCCAGGACTCTGTATGTCTGAAATATAGAAGCAACAAATGTCTGCATTCTAGAATCGGAATGTGGTGGAATTCTAGAATGCACAGCACGGCAGAATTCTAAACTCATATAATGCCTGCTATTCGGAAGTTAAGGTGTCTGACATCCAGAATGTTACTAGGTCAGCATTCTACCGTTCTGAGAGATTCTGGGTTGTAGAATCAATGGAAGGCAGAGTTATGGAATGTCAGGGTGTCCAAACTCTAGAATCCTTCCGTGTCTGAACTCGTGAGTCATTCAATGTCCACATTCCGGATCACAGGGTGTCTGAATTCCAGAAGCACCAAATGTCTGCATTCTAGAATCGGAATGTGGCGGAATTCTAGAATGCACAGCACGGCAGAATTCTAAAGTCCTAAAATGCCTGATATTCAGAAGTTAAGGTGTCTGACATCCAGAACGTTACTAGGTCAGCATTCTACCGTTCTGAGAGATTCTGGGTTCTAGAGTCAATGGACGGCAGAGTTCTGGAATGTCAGCGTGTCCAAACTCTAGAATCCTTCCGTGTTTGAACTCGAGAGTTATTCAATGTCCACATTCCGGATCACAGGGTGTCTGAATTCCAGAAGCACCAAATGTCTGCATTCTAGAATCGGAATGTGGTAGAATTCTAGAATGCACAGCACGGCGGAATTCTAAAGTCCCCAAATGCCTGCTATCGGGAAGTTAAGGTGTCTGACATCCAGAATGGTACCACATCAGAATTATACCATTCTGAAATATTCTGGGATCTAGAATCAATGGACGGGTGAGTTCCAGAATGTCAGGGTGGCAAAACTCTAGAATCCTGGCTTGTCTGAACTCGAGAGTCATTCAATGTCCACATTCCAGAACTCTGGATGTCTGAATTATGGAAGCACCTAATGTCTGCATTCTAGAATGGGATGGTGGCGGAATTCTAGAATGCACAGCACGGCGGAATTCTAAAGTCCTAAAATGCCTGCTATCCGGAAGTTAAGGTGTCTGACATCCAGAATGTTACTAGGTCAGCTTTCCACCATTCTGAGAGATTCTGGGTTCTAGAATCAATGGACGGCAGAGTTCTGGAATGTCAGGGTGTCCAAACTCTAGAATCCTTCCGTGTCTGAACTCGTGAGACATTCAATGTCCACATACCGGATCACAGGGTGTCTGAATGCCAGAAGCACCAAATGTCTTCATTCTAGAATCGGAATGTGGCGGAATTCTAGAATGCACAGCACGGCAGAATTCTAAAGTCCTAAAATGCCTGATATTCGGAAGTTAAAGAGTCTGACATCCAGAATGTTACTAGGTCAGCATTCTACCATTCTGAGAGATTCTGGGTTCTAGAATCAATGGATGGCAGAGATCTGGCATGTCATGGTGTCCAAACTCTAGAATCCTTCCGTGTCTGAACTCGTGAGTCATTCAATATCCACATTCTGAATCACAGGGTGTCTGAATTCCAGAAGCACCAAATGTCTGCATTCTAGAATCGGAATGTGGCGGAATTCTAGAATGCACAGCACGGCGGAAATCTAAAGTCCTAAAATGCCTGCTATCCAGAAGTTAAGGTGTCTGACATCCAGAATGCTACCATGTCAGAATTATACCATTCTGAAAGATTCTGGGATCTAGAATCAATGGACGGCTGAGTTCCAGAATGTCAGGGTTTCCAAACTCTAGAATCCTTGCGCGTCTGAACTTGAGAGTCATTCAATATCCACATTCCAGGACTCTGGATGTCTGAAATATAGAAGCAACAAATGTCTGCATTCTAGAATCGGAATGTGGTGGAATTCTAGAATGCACAGCACGGCAGAATTCTAAAGTCATAAAATGCCTGCTATTCGGAAGTTAAGGTGTCTGACATCCAGAATGTTACTAGGTCAGCATTCTACCGTTCTGAGAGATTCTGGGTTGTAGAATCAATGGACGGCAGAGTTATGGAATGTCAGGGTGTCCAAACTCTAGAATCCTTCCGTGTCTGAACTCGTGAGTCATTCAATGTCCACATTCCGGATCACAGAGTGTCTGAATTCCAGAAGCACCAAATGTCTGCATTCTAGAATCGGAATGTGGCGGAATTCTAGAATGCACAGCACGGCGGAATTCTAAAGTCCTAAAATGCCTACTAGCCGAAAGTTAAGGTGTCTGATGACCAGTATCTTACTAGGTCAGCATTCTACCGTTCTGAGAGATTCTGGGTTCTAGAATCAATGGACGGCAGAGATCTGGAAGGTCAGGGTGTCCAAACTCTAGAATCCTTCTGTGTCTGAACTCGTGAGTCATTCAATGTCCACATTCCGGATCACAGGGTGTCTGAATTCCAGAAGCACCAAATGTCTTCATTCTAGAATCGGAATGTGGCGGAACTCTAGAATGCACAGCACGGCAGAATTCTAAAGTCCTAAAATGCCTGATATTCGGAAGTTAAGGAGTCTGACATCCAGAATGTTACTAGGTCAGCATTCTACCATTCTGAGACATTCTGGATTCTAGAATCAAGGACGGCAGAGTTCTGGAATGTCAGGGTGTCCAAACTCTAGAATCCTTCCGTGTCTGAACTCGTGAGTCATTCAATGTCCACATTCCGGATCACAGGGTGTCTGAATTCCAGAAGCACCAAATGTCTGCATTCTAGAATCGGAATGTGGCGGAATTCTAGAATGCACAGCACGGCGGAATTCTAAAATCCTAAAATGCCTGCTATCCGGAAGTTAAGGTGTCTGACATCAAGAATGCTACCAAGTCAGAATTATACCATTCTGATAGATTCTGGGATCTAGAATCAATGGACGGCTGAGTTCCAGAATGTCAGGGAAGCAAAACTCTAGAATCCTTGCGTGTCTGAACTCGAGAGTCATTCAAAGTCCACATTCCGGAACTCTGGATGTCTGAATTATAGAAGCACCAAATGTCTGCATTCTAGAATCGGAATGTGGCGGAATTCTAGAATGCACAGCACGGCGGAATTCTAAATTCCTAAAATGCCTACTAGCCGAAAGTTAAGGTGTCTGATGACCAGTATGTTACTAGGTCAGCATTCTACCGTTCTGAGAGATTCTGGGTTCTAGAATCAATGGACGGCAGAGATCTGGAACGTCAGGGTGTCCAAACACTAGAATCCTTGCGTGTCTGAACTCGAGAGTCATTCAATGTCCACATTCCGGATCACAGGGTGTCTGAATTCCAGAAGCACCAAATGTCTGCATTCTAGAATCGGAATGTGGTAGAATTCTAGAATGCACAGCACGGTGGAATTCTAAATTCCCCAAATGCCTGCTATCCAGAAGTTAAGGTGTCTGACATCCAGAATGGTACCACATCAGAATTATACCATTCTGAAACATTCTGGGATCTAGAATCAAAGGACGGGTGAGTTCCAGAATGTCAGGGCGGCAAAACTCTAGAATCCTGGCTTGTCTGAACTCGAGAGTCATTCAATGTCCACATTCCAGAACTCTGGATGTCTGAATTATGGAAGCATCAAATGTCTGCATTCTAGAATCGGAATGTGGCGGAATTCTAGAATGCAAAGCACGGCAGAATTCTAAAGTCCTAATATGCCTGCTATCCGGAAGTTAAGGTGTCTGACATCCAGAATGCTACCACGTCAGAATTATACCATTCTGAAACATTCTTGGATCTAGAATCAATGGACGGCTGAGTTCCAGAATGAAAGGGTGGCAAAACTCTAGAATCCTTGCGTGTCTGAACTCGAGAGTCATTCAATGTCCACATTCCAGAACTCTGAATGTCTGAAATATAGAAGCACCAAATATCTGCATTCTAGAATCAGAATGTGGCGGAATTCTAGAATGCACAGCACGGCGGAATTCTAAAGTCCTAAAATGCCTGCTATCCAGAAGTCAAGGTGTCTGACATCCAGAATGTTACTAGGTCAGCATTCTACCGTTCTGAGAGATTCTGGGTTCTAGAATCAATGGATGGCAGTGTTCTGGAATGTCAGGGTGTTCAAACTCAAGAATACTTGCGTGTCTGAACTCGAGAGTCATTCAATGTCCACATTCCGGATCACAGGGTGTCTGAATTCCAGAAGCACAAAATGTCTGCATTCTAGAATCGGAATGTGGCGGAATTCTAGAATGCACAGCACGGCGGAATTCGAAAGTCCTAAAATGCCTACTAGCCGAAAGATAAGGTGTCTGATGACCAGAATGTTACTAGGTCAGCATTCTAGCGTTCTGAGAGATTCTGGGTTCTAGAATCAATGGATGGCAGAGTTCTGGAATGTCAGGGTGTCCAAACTCTAGAATCCTTGTGTGTTTGAACTCGAGAGTCATTCAATTTCCATATTCCGGGTCACAGGGTGACTGAATTCCAGAAGCACCAAATGTCTGTATTCTAGAATCGGAATGTGGCGGAATTCTGGAATGCACACCACGGCGGAATTCTGAAGTCCTAAAATGGCTGCTATCCGGAAGTTAAGGTGTCTGACATCCAGAATGCTACCACGTCAGAATTATACCATTCTGAAAGATTCTGGGATCTAGAATCAATGGACGGCAGAGTTCCAGAATGTCAGGGTGGCAAAACTCTAGAATACTTGCGTGTCTGAACTCGAGAGTCATTCAATGTCCACATTCCAGAACTCTGGATGTCTGAATTATAGAAGCACCAAATGTCTGCATTCTAGAATCGGAATGTGGCGGAATTCTAGAATGCACACCACGGCGGAATTCTAAAGTCCTAAAATGCCTGCTATCCGGAAGTTAAGATGTCTGACATCCAGAATGTTACTAGGTCAGCATTCTACCGTTCTGAGAGATTCTGGGTTCTAGAATCAATGGACGGCAGAGTTCTGGAATGTCAGAGTGTCCATACTCTAGAATCTTTCCGTGTCTGAACTCGTGAGTCATTCAATGTCCACATTCCGGATCACAGGGTGTCTGAATTCCAGAAGCACCAAATGTCTTCATTCTGGAATCGGAATGTGGCAGAATTCTAGAATGCACAGCACGGCAGAATTCTAAAGTCCTAAAATGCCTGATATTCGGAAGTTAAGGAGTCTGACATCCAGAATGTTACTAGGTCAGCATTCTACCATTCTGAGAGATTCTGGGTTCTAGAATCAATGGACGGCAGAGTTCTGGAATGTCAGGGTGTCCAAACTCTACAATCCTTCCGTGTCTGAACTCGTGAGTCATTCAATGTCCACATTCCGGATCACAGGGTGTCTGAATTCCAGAAGCACCAAATGTCTGCATTCTAGAATCGGAATGTGGCAGAATTCTAGAATGCACAGCACGGCGGAGTTAGAAAGTCCTAAAATGCCTGCTATCGGGAAGTTAAGGTGTCTGACATCCAGAATGCTACCACGTCAGAATTATACCATTCTGAAAGATTGTGGGATCTACAATCAATGGACGGCTGAGCTCCAGAATGTCAGGGTAGCAAAACTCTAGAATCCTTGCGTGTCTGAACTCGACAGTCATTCAATGTCCACATTCCAGAACTCTGGACGTCTGAATTATAAAATCACCAAATGTCTGCATTCTAGAATCGGAATGTGGCGGAATTCTAGAATGCAAAGCACGGCGGAATTCTAAAATTCTAAAATGCCTGCTATCCGGAAGTTAAGGGGTCTGACATCAAGAATGCTACCAAGTCAGAATTATGCCATTCTGAATGATTCTGGGATCTAGAATCAATGGACGGCTGAGTTCCAGAATGTCAGGGTGGCAAAACCCTAGAATCCTTGCGTGTCTGAACTCGAGAGTCATTCAATGTCCACATTCCAGAACTCTGGATGTCTGAATTATAGAAGCACCAAATGTCTGCATTCTAGAATCGGAATGTGGCGGAATTCTAGAATGCAAAGCACGGCGGAATTCTAAAGTCCTAAAATACCTACTAGCCGAAAGTTAAGGTGTCTGACGACCAGAATGTTACTAGGTCAGCATTCTACCGTTCTGAGAGATTCTGGGTTCTAGAATCAATGGACGGCAGAGATCTGGAATGTCAGGGTGTCCAAACTCTAGAATCCTTGTGTGTCTGAACTCGAGAGTCATTCAATGTCCACATTACGGATCAGAGGGTGTCTGAATTCCAGAAGCACCAAATGTCTGCATTCTAGAATCGGAATGTCGCAGAATTCCAGAATGCACAGCACGGCGGAATTCTAAAGTCCCCAAATGCCTGCTATCCGGAAGTTAAGGTGTCTGACATCCAGAATGGTACCACATCAGAATTATACCATTCTGAAACATTCTGGGATCTAGAATCAATGGACGGGTGAGTTCCAGAATGTCAGGGTGGCAAAACTCTAGAATCCTGGCTTGTCTGAACTCGAGAGTCATTCAATGTCCACATTCCAGAACTCTGGATGTCTGAATTATGGAAGCACCAAATGTCTGCATTCTAGAATCGGAATGTGGTAGAATTCTATAATGCACAGCACGGCGGAATTCTAAAGTCCTAAAATGCATGCTATCCGGAAGTTAAGATGTCTGACATTCAGAATGTTACTAGGTCAGCATTCTACCGTTCTGAGAGATTCTGGGTTCTAGAATCAATGGACGGCAGACTTCTGGAATGTCAGGGTGTCCAAACTCTAGAATCCTTCCGTGTCTGAACTCGTGAGTCATTCAATGTCCACATTCCGGATCACAGGGTGTCTGAATTCCAGAAGCACCAAATGTCTTCATTCTAGAATCGGAATGTGGCGGAACTCTAGAATGCACAGCACGGCAGAATTCTAAAGTCCTAAAATGCCTGATATTCGGAAGTTAAGGAGTCTGACATCCAGAATGTTACTAGGTCAGCATTCTACCATTCTGAGACATTCTGGATTCTAGAATCAAGGACGGCAGAGTTCTGGAATGTCAGGGTGTCCAAACTCTAGAATCCTTCCGTGTCTGAACTCGTGAGTCATTCAATGTCCACATTCCGGATCACAGGGTGTCTGAATTCCAGAAGCACCAAATGTCTGCATTCTAGAATCGGAATGTGGCGGAATTCTAGAATGCACAGCACGGCGGAATTCTAAAATCCTAAAATGCCTGCTATCCGGAAGTTAAGGTGTCTGACATCAAGAATGCTACCAAGTCAGAATTATACCATTCTGATAGATTCTGGGATCTAGAATCAATGGACGGCTGAGTTCCAGAATGTCAGGGTAGCAAAACTCTAGAATCCTTGCGTGTCTGAACTCGAGAGTCATTCAATGTCCACATACCAGAACTCTGGATGTCTGAATTATAGAAGCACCAAATGTCTGCATTCTAGAATCGGAATGTGGCGGAATTCTAGAATGCACAGCACGGCGGAATTCTAAAATCCTAAAATGCCTGCTATCCGGAAGTTAAGGTGTCTGACATCAAGAATGCTACCAAGTCAGAATTATACCATTCTGAAAGATTCAGGGATCTAGAATCAATGGACGGCTGAGTTCCAGAATGTCAGGGTGGCAAAACCCTAGAATCCTTGCGTGTCTGAACTCGAGAGTCATTCAATGTCCACATTCCAGAACTCTGGATGTCTGAATTATAGAAGCACCAAATGTCTGCATTCTAGAATCGGAATGTGGCGGAATTCTAGAATGCACAGCACGGCGGAATTCTAAAGTCCTAAAATGGCTACTAGCCGAAAGTTAAGGTGTCTGATGACCAGTATGTTACTAGGTCAGCATTCTACTGTTCTGAGAGATTCTGGGTTCTAGAATCAATGGACGGCTGAGTTCCAGAATGTCAGGGTAGCAAAACTCTAGACTCCTTGCGTGTCTGAACTCGAGAGTCATTCAATGTCCTCATTCCGGATCACAGGGTGTCTGAATTCCAGAAGCACCTAATGTCTGCATTCTAGAATCGGAATGTGGTAGAATTCTAGAATGCACAGCACGGCGGAATTCTAAAATCCCCAAATGCCTGCTATCCGGAAGTTAAGGTGTCTGACATCCAGAATTGTACCACATCAGAATTATACCATTCTGAAACATTCTGGGATCTAGAATCAATGGACGTGTGAGTTCCAGAATGTCAGGGTGGCAAAACTCTAGAATCCTGGCTTGTCTGAACTCGAGAGTCATTCAATGTCCACATTCCAGAACTCTGGATGTCTGAATTATGGAAGCACCTAATGTCTGCATTCTAGAATGGGATTGTGGCGGAATTCTAGAATGCACAGCACGGCGGAATTCCAAAATCCTAAAATGCCTACTAGCCGAAAGTTAAGGTGTCTGATGACCAGTATGTTACTAGGTCAGCATTCTACAGTTCTGAGAGATTCTGGGTTCTAGAATCAATGGATGGCAGAGATCTGGAATATCAGGGTGTCCAAACTCTAGAATCCTTGCGTGTCTGAACTCGAGAGTTATTCAATGTCCACATTCCGGATCACAGGGTGTCTGAATTCCAGAAGCACCAAATGTCTGCATTCTAGAATCGGAATGTGGTAGAATTCTAGAATGCACAGCACGGCGTAATTTGAAAGTCCTAAAATGCCGGCTATCCGGAAGTTAAGGTGTCTGACATCCAGAATGGTACCACATCAGAATTATACCATTCTGAAACATTCTGCGATCTAGAATCAATGGACGGGTGAGTTCCAGAATGTCAGGGTGGGAAAACTCTAGAATCCTGGCTTGTCTGAACTCGAGAGTCATTCAATGTCCACATTCCAGAACTCTGGATGTCTGAATTATGGAAGCACCAATTGTCTGCATTCTAGAATCGGAATGTGGCGGAATTCTAGAATGCACAGCACGGCGGAATTCGAAAGTCCTAAAATGCCTGCTATCCGGAATTTATGGTGTCTGACATCCAGAATGCTACCACGTCAGAATTATACCATTCTGAAACAATCTGGGATCTAGAATCAATGGACGGCTGAGTTCCAGAATGCAAGGGTGGCAAAACTCTAGAATCCTTGCGTGTCTGAACTCGAGAGTCATTCAATGTCCACATTCCAGAACTCTGGATGTCTGAAATATAGAAGCACCAAATGTCTGCATTCTAGAATCAGAATGTGGCGGAATTCTAGAATGCACAGCACGGCGGAATTTTAAAGTCATAAAATGCCTGGTATCCAGAAGTCATGGTGTCTGACATCCAGAATGTTAGTAGGTCCGCATTCGACCGTTCTGAGAGATTCCGGTTTCTAGAATCAATGGATGGCAGAGTTCTGGAATGTCAGGGTGTTCAAACTCAAGAATACTTGTGTGTCTGAACTCGAGAGTCATTCAATGTCCGCATTCCGGATCACAGGGTGTCCGAATACCAGAAGCACCAAATGTCTGCATTCTAGAATCGGAATGTGGCGGAATTCTAGAATGCACAGCACGGCAGAATTCTAAAGTCCTAAAATGTCTGATATTCGGAATTAAGGTGTCTGACATCAAGAATGCTACCAAGTCAGAATTATAACATTCTGAAAGATTCTGGGATCTAGAATCAGTGGACAGCTGAGTTCCAAAATGTCAAGGTGGCAAAACTCTAGAATCCTTGTGTGTCTGAACTCGAGAGTCATTCAATGTCCTCATTCCAGAACTCTGGATGTCTGAATTATAGAAGCACTAAATGTCTGCATTCTAGAATCGGAATGTGGCGGAATTCTAGAATGCACAGCACGGCGGAATTCTAAAGTCCTAAAATGCCTACTAGCCGAAAGTTAAGGTGTCTGATGACCAGTATGTTACTAGGTCAGCATTCTGCAGTTCTGAGAGATTCTGGGTTCTAGAATCAATGGACGGCAGAGATCTGGAATATCATGGTGTCCAAACTCTAGAATCCTTGCGTGTCTGAACTCGAGAGTCATTCAATGTCCACATTCCCGATCACAGGGTGTCTGAATTCCAGAAGCACCAAATGTCTGCATTCTAGAATCGGAATGTGGTAGAATTCTAGAATGCACAGCACGGCGTAATTCGAAAGTCCCAAAATGCCGGCTATCCGGGAGTTAAGGTGTCTGACATCCAGAATGCTACCACGTCAGAATTATACCATTCTGATAGATTCTGGGATCTAGAATCAATGGACGGCTGAGTTCCAGAATTTCAGGGTGGCAAAACTCTAGAATCCTTGCGTTTCTGAACTCGAGACTCATTCAGTGTCCACATTCCAGAACTCTGGATGTCTGAAATGTAGAAGCACCAAATGTCGGCATTCTAGAATCGGAATGTGGCGGAATTCTAGAATGCACAGCACGGCGGGATTCTAAAGTCCTAAAATGCCTGCTATCCGGAAGTTAAGGTGTCTGACATCAAGAATGCTACCAAGTCAGAATTATACCATTCTGAAAGATTCCGGGATCTAGAATCAATGGACGGGTGAGTTCAAGAATCTCAGGGTGGCAAAACTCTAGAATCCTGGCATGTCTGAACTCGAGGGTCATTCAATGTCCACATTCCACAACTCTGGATGTCTGAATTATAGAAGCACCAAATGTCTGCATTCTAGAATCGGAATGTGGCGGAATTCTAGAATGCACAGCACGGCGGAATTCTAAAGTCCTAAAATGCCTACTAGCCGAAAGTTAAGGTGTCTGATGACCAGAACGTTACTAGGTCAGCATTCTACCGTTCTGAGAGATTCTGGGTTCTAGAATCAATGGACGGCAGAGTTCTGGAAAGTCAGGGTGTCCAAACTCTAGAATCCTTGAGTGTTTGAACTCGAGAGTCATTCAATGTCCACATTCCGGGTCACAGGATGACTGAATTCCAGAAGCACCAAATGTCTGCATTCTAGAATCGGAATGTGGCGGAATTCTGGAATGCACAGCACGGCGGAATTCTAAACTCCTAAAATGCCTGCTATCCGGAAGTTAAGGTGTCCGACATCCAGAATGCTACCACGTCAGAATTATACCATTCTGAAACATTCTGGGATCTAGAATCAATGGACGGCTGAGTTCCAGAATATCAGGGTGGCAAAACTCTAGAAACCTTGCGTGTCTGAACTCAAGAGTCATTCAATGTCCACATTCCAGAACTCTGGATGTCTGAATTATAGAAGCACCAAATGTCTGCATTCTAGAATCGGAATGTGGCAGAATTCTAGAATGCAGAGCACGGCGGAATTCTAACGTCCTAAAATGCCTGCTATCCGGAAGTTAAGGTGTCTGACATCAAGAATGCTACCAAGTCAGTATTACACCATTCTGAAAGATTCTGGGATCTAGAATCAATGGACGGCTGAGTTCCAGAATATCAGGGTGGCAAAACTCTAGAATCCTTGTGAGTCTGAACTCGAGATTCATTCAATGTCCATATTCCAGAACTCTGGATGTCTGAATTATAGAAGCACCAAATATCTGCATGCTAGAATCGGAATGTGGCGGAATTCTAGAATGCACAGCACGGCGGAATTCTAAAGTCCTAAAATACCTGCTATCCGGAATTAAGGTGTCTGACATCAAGAATGCTACCAAGTCAGAATTATACCATTCTGTAAGATTCTGGGATCTAGAATCAATGGACGGCTGAGTTCCAGAGTGTCAGGGTGGCAAAACTCTAGAATACTTGCGTGTCTGAACTCGAGAGTCATTCAATGTCCACATTCCAGAACTCTGGATGTCTGAATAATAGAAGCACTAAATGTCTGCATTCTAGAATCGGAATGTGGCGGAATTCTAGAATGCACAGCATGGCGGAATTCTAAAGTCCTAAAATGCCTACTAGCCGAAAGTTAAGGTGTCTGATGACCAGTATGTTACTAGGTCAGCATTCTACCGTTCTGAGAGATTCTGGGTTCTAGAATCAATGGACGGCAGAGACCTGGAATATCAGTGTGTCCAAACTCTAGAATCCTTGCGTGTCTGAACTCGAGAGTCATTCAATGTCCACATTCCGGATCACAGGGTGTCTGAATTCCAGAAGCACCAAATGTCTGCATTCTAGAATCGGAATGTGGCAGAATTCTTGAATGCACAGCACGGCGGAATTCTAAAGTCCTAAAATGCCTGCTATCCGGAAGTTAAGGTGTCTGACATCCAGAATGCTACCACATCAGAATTATACCATTCTGAAAGATTCTGGGATCTAGAATCAATGGACGGGTGAGTTCCAGAATGTCAGGGTGGCAAAACTCTAGAATCCTGGCTTGTCTGAACTCGAGAGTCATTCAATGTCCTCATTCCAGAACTCTGGATGTCTGAATTATGGAAGCACCAAATGTCTGCATTCTAGAATCGGAATGTGGCGGAATTCTAGAATGCACAGCACGGCGGAATTCGAAAGTCCTAAAATGCCTGCTATCCGGAAGTTAAGGTGTCTGACATCCAGAATGTTACTAGGTCAGCATTCTACCGTTCTGAGAGATTCTGGGTTCTAGAATCAATGAATGGCAGAGTTCTGGAATGTCAGGGTGTCCAAACTCTAGAGTCCTTCCGTGTCTGAACTCGTGAGTCATTCAATGTCCACATTCCAGAACTCTGGATGTCTGAAAAATAGAAGCACTAAATGTCTGCATTCTAGAATCGGAATGTGGCGGAATTCTAGAATGCACAGCACGGCGGAATTCTAAAGTCCTAAAATGCCTACTAGCCGAAAGTTAAGGTGTCTGATGACCAGTATGTTACTAGGTCAGCATTCTGCAGTTCTGAGAGATTCTGGGTTCTAGAATCAATGGACGGCAGAGATCTGGAATATCATGGTGTCCAAACTCTAGAATCCTTGCGTGTCTGAACTCGAGAGTCATTCAATGTCCACATTCCGGATCACAGGGTGTCTGAATTCCAGAAGCACCAAATATCTGCATTCTAGAATCGGAATGTGGTAGAATTCTAGAATGCACAGCACGGCGTAATTCGAAAGTACTAAAATGCCGGATATCCGGAAGTTAAGGTGTCTGACATCCAGAATGGTACCACATCAGAATTATACCATTCTGAAACATTCTGAGATCTAGAATCAATGGACGGGTGAGTTCCAGAATGTCACGGTGGCAAAACTCTAGAATCCTGGCTTGTCTGAACTCGAGAGTCATTCAATGTCCACATTCCAGAACTCTGGATGTCTGAATTATGGAAGCACCTAATGTCTGCATTCTAGAATCGGAATGTGGCGGAATTCTAGAACGCACAGCACGGCGGAATTCTAAAGTCCTAAAATGCCTGCTTTCTGGAATTTATGGTGTCTTACATCCAGAATGCTACCACGTCAGTATTATACAATTCTGAAACATTCTGAGATCAAGAATCATTGGACGGCTGAGTTCCAGAATGCAAGGGTGGCAAAACTCTAGAATCCTTGCGTGTCTGAACTCGAGAGTCATTCAATGTAGACATTCCAGAACTCTGGATGTCTGAAATACAGAAGCACCAAATGTTTGCATTCTAGAATCAGAATGTGGCGGAATTCTAGAATGCACAGCACGGCGGAATTTTAAAGTCGTAAAATGCCTGCTATCCAGAAGTCAAGGTGTCTGACATCCAGAATGTTACTAGGTCCGCATTCTACCGTTCTGAGAGATTCCGGTTTCTAGAATCAATGGATGGCAGAGTTCTGGAATGTCAGGGTGTTCAAACTCAAGAATACTTGCGTGTCTGAACTCGAGAGTCATTCAATTTCCACATTACGGATCACAGGGTGTCCGAATACCAGAAGCACCAAATGTCTGCATTCTAGAATCGGAATGTGGCAGAATTGTAGAATGCGTAGCACGGCGGTATTCGAATGTCCTAAAATGCCTGCTATTCGGAAGTTAAGGTGTCTGACATCCAGAATGCTACCACGTCAGAATTATACCATTCTGAAAGATTCTGGGATCTAGAATCAATGGACGGCCGAGTTCCAGAATGTCCGGGTTTCCAAACTCTAGAATCCTTGCGTGTCTGAACTCAAGAATCATTCAATATCCACATTCCAGGACTCTGGATGTCTGAAATATAGAAGCAACAAATGTCTGCATTCTTGAATCGGAATGTGGTGGAATTCTAGAATGCACAGCACGGCAGAATTCTAAAGTCCTAAAATGCCTGCTATTCGGAAGTTAAGGTGTCTGACATCCACAATGCTACCACGTCAGAATTATACCATTCTGAAAGATTCTGGGATCTAGAATCAATGGACGGCTCAGTTCCAGAATGCGAGGGTGGCAAAACTCTAGAATCCTTCCGTGTCTGAACTCGTGAGTCATTCAATGTCCACATTCCAGATCAAAGGGTGTCTGAATTCCAGAAGCACCAAATGTCTGCATTCTAGAATCGGAATGTGGCGGAATTCTAGAATGCACAGCACGGCGGAATTCTAAAGTCCTAAAATGCCTACTAGCCGAAAGTTAAGGTGTCTGATGACCAGAATGTTACTAGGTCAGCATTCTAATGTTCTGAGAGATTCTGGGTTCTAGAATCAATGGACGGAAGAGTTCTGGAATGTCAGGGTGTCCAAACTCTAGAATCCATGAGTGTTTGAACTCGAGAGTCATTCATTTTCCATATTCCGGGTCACAGGGTGACTGAATTCCAGAAGCACCAAATGTCTGCATTCTAGAATCGGAATATGGCGGAATTCTAGAATGCACAGCACGGCGGAATTCTAAAGTCCTAAAATGCCTGCTATCCGGAAGTTAAGGTGTCTGACATCCAGAATGATACCACGACAGAATTATACCATTCTGATAGATTCTGGGATCTAGAATCAATGGACGGCTGAGTTCCAGAATGTCAGGGTGGGAAACTCTAGAATCCTTGCGTGTCTGAACTCGAGACTCATTCAGTGTCCACATTCCAGAACTCTGGATGTCTGAAATATAGAAGCACCAAATGTCTGCATTCTAGAATCGGAATGTGGCGGAATTCTAGAATGCACAGCACGGCGGGATTCTTAAGTCCTAAAATGCCTGCTATCCGGAAGTTAAGGTGTCTGACATCAAGAATGCTACCAAGTCATTATTATACCATTCTGAAAGAGTCCGGGATCTAGAATCAATGGACGGCTGAGTTCCAGAATGTCAGGGTGGCAAAACTCTAGAATCCTTGCGTGTCTGAACTCGAGAGTCATTCAATGTCCACATTCCAGAACTCTGGATGTCTGAATTATAGAAGCACCAAATGTCTGCATTCTAGAATCGGAATGTGGCGGAATTCTAGAATGCACAGCACGGCGGAATTCTAAAGTCCTAAAATGCCTGCTATCTGGAAGTTAAGGTGTCTGACATCAAGAATGCTACCAAGTCAGAATTATAACATTCTGAAAGATTCTGGGATCTAGAATCAATGGAAGGCTGAGTTCCAGAATGTCAGGGTGGCAAAACTCTAGAATCCTTGCGTGTCTGAACTCGAGAGTCATTCAATGTCCACATTCCAGAACTCTGGATGTCTGAATTATAGAAGCACCAAATGTCTGCATTCTAGAATCGGAATGTGGCGGAATTCGAGAATGCACAGCACGGCGGAATTCTAAAGTCCTAAAATGGCTACTAGCCGAAAGTTAAGGTGTCTGATGACCAGTATGTTACTAGGTCAGCATTCTACCGTTCTGAGAGATTCTCGGTTCTAGAATCAATGGACGGCAGAGACCTGGAATGTCAGTGTGTCCAAACTCTAGAATCCTTGCGTGTCTGAACTCGAGAGTCATTCAATGTCCACATTCCGGATCACAGGGTGTCTGAATTCCAGAAGAACCAAATGTCTGCATTCTAGAATCGGAATGTGGTAGAATTCTAGAATGCACAGCACGGCGGAATTCTAAAGTCCTAAAATGCCTGCTATCCGGAAGTTAAGGTGTCTGACATCCAGAATGCTACCACATCAGAATTATACCATTCTGAAAGATTCTGGGATCTAGAATCAATGGACGGGTGAGTTCCAGAATGTCAGGGTGGCAAAACTCTAGAATCCTGGCTTGTCTGAACTCGAGAGTCATTCAATGTCCACATTCCAGAACTCTGGATGTCTGAATTATGGAAGCACCAAATGTCTGCATTCTAGAATCGGAATGTGGCGGAATTCTAGAATGCACAGCACGGCGGAATTCGAAAGTCCTAAAATGCCTGCTATCCGGAAGTTAAGGTGTCTGACATCCAGAATGCTACCACGTCAGAATTATACCATTCTGAAAGATTCTGGTGTCTAGAATCAATGGACGGCTGAGTTCCAGAATGTCAGGGTTTGCAAACTCTAGAATCCTTCCGTGTCTGAACTCGTGAGTCATTCAATGTCCACATTCCGGATCACAGGGTGTCTGAATTCCAGAAGCACCAAATGTCTTCATTCTAGAATCGGAATGTGGCGGAACTCTAGAATGCACAGCACGGCAGAATTCTAAAGTCCTAAAATGCCTGATATTCGGAAGTTAAGGAGTCTGACATCCAGAATGTTACTAGGTCAGCATTCTACCATTCTGAGACATTCTGGATTCTAGAATCAAGGACGGCAGAGTTCTGGAATGTCAGGGTGTCCAAACTCTAGAATCCTTCCGTGTCTGAACTCGTGAGTCATTCAATGTCCACATTCCGGATCACAGGGTGTCTGAATTCCAGAAGCACCAAATGTCTGCATTCTAGAATCGGAATGTGGCGGAATTCTAGAATGCACCACACGGCGGAATTCTAAAATCCTAAAATGCCTGCTATCCGGAAGTTAAGGTGTCTGACATCAAGAATGCTACCAAGTCAGAATTATACCATTCTGAAAGATTCTGGGATCTAGAATCAATGGACGGCTGAGTTCCAGAATGTCAGGGTAGCAAAACTCTAGAATCCTTGCGTGTCTGAACTCGAGAGTCATTCAATGTCCACATTCCAGAACTCTGGATGTCTGAATTATAGAAGCACCAAATGTCTGCATTCTAGAATCGGAATGTGGCGGAATTCTAGAATGCACAGCACGGCGGAATTCTAAAATCCTAAAATGCCTGCTATCCGGAAGTTAAGGTGTCTGACATCAAGAATGCTACCAAGTCAGAATTATACCATTCTGAAAGATTCAGGGATCTAGAATCAATGGACGGCTGAGTTCCAGAATGTCAGGGTGGCAAAACCCTAGAATCCTTGCGTGTCTGAACTCGAGAGTCATTCAATGTCCACATTCCAGAACTCTGGATGTCTGAATTATAGAAGCACCAAATGTCTGCATTCTAGAATCGGAATGTGGCGGAATTCTAGAATGCACAGCACGGCGGAATTCTAAGGTCCTAAAATGGCTACTAGCCGAAAGTTAAGGTGTCTGATGACCAGTATGTTACTAGGTCAGCATTCTACTGTTCTGAGAGATTCTGGGTTCTAGAATCAATGGACGGCTGAGTTCCAGAATGTCAGGGTAGCAAAACTCTAGAATCCTTGCGTGTCTGAACTCGAGAGTCATTCAATGTCCTCATTCCGGATCACAGGGTGTCTGAATTCCAGAAGCACCTAATGTCTGCATTCTAGAATCGGAATGTGGTAGAATTCTAGAATGCACAGCACGGCGGAATTCTAAAATCCCCAAATGCCTGCTATCCGGAAGTTAAGGTGTCTGACATCCAGAATGCTACCACGTCAGAATTATACCATTCTGAAAGATTCTGGGATCTAGAATCAATGGACGGGTGAGTTCCAGAATGTCAGGGTGGCAAAACTCTAGAATCCTGGCTTGTCTGAACTCGAGAGTCATTCAATGTCCACATTCCAGAACTCTGGATGTCTGAATTATGGAAGCACCAAATGTCTTCATTCTAGAATCGGAATGTGGCGTAATTCTAGAATGCACAGCATGGCGGAATTCCAAAATCCTAAAATGCCTACTAGCCGAAAGTTAAGGTGTCTGATGACCAGTATGTTACTAGGTCAGCATTCTACAGTTCTGAGAGATTCTGGGTTCTAGAATCATTGGATGGCAGAGATCTGGAATATCAGGGTGTCCAAACTCTAGAATCCTTGCGTGTCTGAACTCGAGAGTCATTCAATGTCCACATTCCGGATCACAGGGTGTCTGAATTCCAGAAGAACCAAATGTCTGCATTCTAGAATCGGAATGTGGTAGAATTCTAGAATGCACAGCACGGCGTAATTCGAAAGTCCTAAAATGCCAGCTATCCGGAAGTTAAGGTGTCTGACATCCAGAATGGTACCACATCAGAATTATACCATTCTGAAACATTCTGCGATCTAGAATCAATGGACGGGTGAGTTCCAGAATGTGAGGGTGGCAAAACTCTAGAATCCTGGCTTGTCTGAACTCGAGAGTCATTCAATGTCCACATTCCAGAACTCTGGATGTCTAAATTATGGAAGCACCAAATGTCTGCATTCTAGAATCGGAATGTGGCGGAATTCTAGAATGCACAGCACGGCGGAATTCGAAAGTCCTAAAATGCCTGCTATCCGGAATTTATGGTGTCTGACATCCAGAATGCTACCACGTCAGATTTATACCATTCTGAAACAGTCTGGGATCTAGAATCAATGGACGGCTGAGTTCCAGAATGCAAGCGTGGCAAAACTCTAGAATCCTTGCGTGTCTCAACTCGAGAGTCATTCAATGTCCACATTCCAGAACTCTGGATGTCTGAAATATAGAAGCACCAAATGTCTGCATTCTAGAATCAGAATGTGGCGGAATTCTAGAATGCACAGCACGGCGGAATTTTAAAGTCATAAAATGCCTGGTATCCAGAAGTCAAGGTGTCTGACATCCAGAATGTTACTAGGTCCGCATTCTACCGTTCTGAGAGATTCCGGTTTCTAGAATCAATGGATGGCAGAGTTCTGGAATGTCAGGGTGTTCAAACTCAAGAATACTTGTGTGTCTGAACTCGAGAGTCATTCAATGTCCACATTCCGGATCACAGGGTGTCCGAATACCAGAAGCACCAAATGTCTGCATTCTAGAATCGGAATGTGGCGGAATTCTAGAATGCACAGCACGGCAGAATTCTAAAGTCCTAAAATGTCTGATATTCGGAATTAAGGTGTCTGACATCAAGAATGCTACCACGTCAGAATTATACCATTCTGAAAGATTCTGGGATCTAGAATCAATGGACGACTGAGTTCCAGAATGTCAGGGTGGCAAAACTCTAGAATCCTGGCGTGTCTGAACTCGAGAGTCATTCAATGTCCACATTCCAGAACTCTGGATGTCTGAATTATAGAAGCACCAAATGTCTGCATTCTAGAATCGGAATGTGGCGGAATTCTAGAATGCACAGCACGGCGGAATTCTAAAATCCTAAAATGCCTGCCTTTCGGAAGTTAAGTTGTCTGACATCAAGAATGCTACCAAGTCAGAATTATACCATTCTGAAAGATTCTGGGATCTAAAATCAATGGACGGCTGAGTTCCAGAATGTCAGGGTGGCAAAACTCTAGAATCCTTGCGTGTCTGAACTCCTGAGTCATTCAATGTCCACATTCCAGAACTCAGGATGTCTGAATTATAGAAGCACCATATGTCTGCATTCTAGCATCGGAAAGTGGCGGAATTCTAGCATGCACAGCACGGCGGAATTCTAAAGTCCTAAAATGCCTGCTATCCCGAAGTTAAGGTGTCTGACATCAAGAATGCTACCAAGACAGAATTATACCATTCTGAAATATTCTGGGATATAGAATCAATGGACGGCTGAGTTCCAGAATGTCAGGGTGGCAAAACTCTAGAATACTTGCGTGTCTGAACTCGAGAGTCTTTCAATTTCCACATTCCAGAACTCTGGATGTCTGAATTATAGAAGCAGCAAATGTCTGCATTCTAGAATCGGAATGTGGCGGAATTCTAGAATGCACAGCACGGCGGAATTCTAAAGTCCTAAAATGCCTACTAGCCGAAAGTTAAGGTGTCTGATGACCAGAATGTTACCAGGTCAGCATTCTACCATTCTGAGAGATTCTGGGTTCTAGAATCAATGGACGGCAGAGTTCTGGAATGTCAGGGTGTCCAAACTCTAGAATACCTGAGTGTTTGAACTCGAGAGTGATTCAATTTCCATATTCCGGGTCACAGGGTGTCTGAATTCCAGAAGCACCAAATGTCTGCATTCTAGAATCGGAATGTGGCAGAATTCTAAAATGCACAGCATGGCAGAATTCTAAAGACGTAAAATGACTGATATTCGGAAGTTAAGGTGTCTGACATCCAGAATGTTACTAGCTCAGCATTCTACCGTTCTGAGAGATTCTTGGTTCTAGAATCAATGGACGGCAGAGTTCTGGAATGTCAGGGTGTCCAAACTCCAGAATCCTTCCGTGTCTGAACTCCTGAGTCATTCAATGTCCACATTCCGGATCACAGGGTGTCTGAATGCCAGAAGCACCAAATGTCTGCATTCTAGAATCGGAATGTGGCGGAATTCTAGAATGCACAGCACGGCGGAATTTGAAAGTCCTAAAATGCCTGCTATCGGGAAGTAAAGGTGTCTGACATCCAGAATGCTACCAGGTCAGAATTACACCATTCTGAAAGATTCTGGGATCTAGAATCAATGGACGGCTGAGTTCCAGAATGTCAGGATGGCAAAACTCTAGAATCCTTGCGTGTCTGAACTCGAGAGTCATTCAATATCCACATTCCAGGACTCTGGATGTCTGAAATATAGAAGCAACAAAGCTCTGCATTCTAGAATCGGAATGTGGTGGAATTCTAGAATGCACAGCACGGCAGAATTCTAAAGTCCTAAAATGCCTGCTATCCGGAAGTTAAGGTGTCTGGCATCCAGAATGTTACTAGGTCAGCATTCTACCGTTCTGAGAGATTCTGGGTTCTAGAATCAATGAATGGGAGAGTTCTGGAATGTCAAGGTGTCCAAACTCTAGAGTCCTTCCGTGTCTGAACTCGTGAGTCATTCATTGTCCACATTCCGGATCACAGTGTGTCTGAATTATAGAAGCACCAAATGTCTGCATTCTAGAATCGGAATGTGGCGGAATTCTAGAATGCACAGCACGTCAGAATACTAAAGTCCTAAAATGCCTGATATTCGGAAGTTAAGGAGTCTGACATCCAGAATGTTACTAGGTCAGCATTCTACCGTTCTGAGAGATTCTGGGTTCTAGAATCAATGGACGGCAGAGTTCTGGAATGTCAGGGTGTCCAAACTCTATAATCCTTCCGTGTCTGAACTCGTGAGTCATTCAATGTCCACATTCCGGATCAAAGGGTGTCTGAATTCCAGAAGCATCAAATGTCTGCATTCTAGCATCGGAAAGTGGCGGAATTCTAGAATGCACAGCACGGCGGAATTCTAAAATCCTAAAATGCCTGCTATCCGGAAGTTAAGGTGTCTGACATCAAGAATGCTACCAAGTCAGAATTATACAATTCTGAAAGATTCTGGGATCTAAAATCAATGGACGGCTGAGTTCCAGAATGTCAGGGTGGCAAAACTCTAGAATCCTTGCGTGTCTGAACTCGAGAGTCATTCAATGTCCACATTCCAGAACTCAGGATGTCTGAATTATAGAAGCACCATATGTCTGCATTCTAGCATCGGAAAGTGGCGGAATTCTAGCATGCACAGCACGGCGGAATTCTAAAGTCCTAAAATGCCTGCTATCCGGAAGTTAAGGTGTCTGACATCAAGAATGCTACCAAGTCAGAATTATACCATTCTGAAAGATTCTGGGATATAGAATCAATGGACGGCTGAGTTCCAGAATGTCAGGGTGGCAAAACTCTAGAATACTTGCGTGTCTGAACTCGAGAGTCTTTCAATTTCCACATTCCAGAACTCTGGATGTCTGAATTATAGAAGCAGCAAATGTCTGCATTCTAGAATCGGAATGTGGCGGAATTCTAGAATGCACAGCACGGCGGAATTCTAAAGTCCTAAAATGCCTACTAGCCGAATGTTAAGGTGTCTGATGACCAGAATGTTACCAGGTCAGCATTCTACCATTCTGAGAGATTCTGGGTTCTAGAATCAATGGACGGCAGAGTTCTGGAATGTCAGGGTGTCCAAACTCTAGAATACCTGAGTGTTTGAACTCGAGAGTCATTCAATTTCCATATTCCGGGTCACAGGGTGACTGAATTCCAGAAGCACCAAATGTCTGCATTCTAGAATCGGAATGTGGCGGAATTCTAGAATGCACAGCACGGCGGAATTCGAAAGTCCTAAAATGCCTGCTATCGGGAAGTTAAGGTGTCTGACATCCAGAATGCTACCACGTCAGAATTATACCATTCTGAAAGATTAAGGGATCTAGAATCAATGGACGGCTGAGTTCCAGAATGTCAGGGTGGCAAAACTCTAGAATCCTTGCGTGTCTGAACTCGAGAGTCATTCAATGTCCACATTCCAGAACTCTGGATGTCTGAATTATAGAAGCACCAAATGTCTGCATTATAGAATCGGAATGTGGCGGAATTCTAGAATGCACAGCACGGCGGAATTCTAAAATCCTAAAATGCCTGCTATCCGGAAGTTAAGCGGTCTGACATCAAGAATGCTACCAAGTCAGAATTATACCATTCTGAAAGATTCTGGGATCTAAAATCAATGGACGGCTGAGTTCCAGAATGTCAGGGTGGCAAAACTCTAGAATCCTTGCGTGTCTGAACTCGAGAGTCATTCAATGTCCACATTCCAGAACTCTGGATGTCTGAATTATAGAAGCACCAAATGTCTGCATTCTAGAATCGGAATGTGGCGGAATTCTAGAATGCACAGCACGGCGCAATTCTAAAGTCCTAAAATGCCTACTAGCCGAAAGTTAAGGTGTCTGATGACCAGAATGTTACTAGGTCAGCATTCTACCGTTCTGAGAGATTCTGGGTTCTAGAATCAATGGATGGCATAGTTCTGGAATGTCAGGGTGTCCAAACTCTAGAATCCTTGAGTGTTTGAACTCGAGAGTCATTCAATTTCCATATTCCGGGTCACAGGGTGTCTGAATTCCAGAAGCACCAAATGTCTGCATTCTAGAATCGGAATGTGGCAGAATTCTAGAATGCACAGCATGGCAGAATTCTAAAGACGTAAAATGACTGATATTCGGAAGTTAAGGTGTCTGACATCCAGAATGTTTCTAGGTCAGCATTCTACCGTTCTGAGAGATTCTTGGTTCTAGAATCAATGGACGGCAGAGTTCTGGAATGTCAGGGTGTCCAAACTCCAGAATCCTTCCGTGTCTGAACTCCTGAGTCATTCAATGTCCACATTCCGGATCACAGGGTGTCTGAATTCCAGAAGCACCAAATGTCTGCATTCTAGAATCGGAATGTGGCGGAATTCTAGAATGCACAGCACGGCGGAATTTGAAAGTCCTAAAATGCCTGCTATCGGGAAGTAAAGGTGTCTGACATCCAGAATGCTACCAGGTCAGAATTACACCATTCTGAAAGATTCTGGGATCTAGAATCAATGGACGGCTGAGTTCCAGAATGTCAGGATGGCAAAACTCTAGAATCCTTGCGTGTCTGAACTCGAGAGTCATTCAATGTCCACATTCCAGAACTCTGGATGTCTGAATTATAGAAGCACCAAATGACTGCATTCTAGCATCGGAATGTGGCGGAATTCTAGCATGCACAGCACGGCGGAATTCTAAAATCCTAAAATGCCTGCTGTCCGGAAGTTAAGGTTTCTGACATCAAGAATGCTACCAAGTCAGAATTATACCATTCTGAAAGATTCTGGGATCTAGAATCAATGGACGGCTGAGTTCCAGAATGTCAGGGTGGCAAAACTCTAGAATACTTGCATGTCTGAACTCGAGAGTCTTTCAATGTCCACATTCCAGAACTCTGGATGTCTGAATTATAGAAGCACCAAATGTCTGCATTCTAGAATCGGAATGTGGCGGAATTCTAGAATGCACAGCACGGCGGAATTCTAAAGTCCTAAAACGACTACTAGCCGAAAGTTAAGGTGTCTGATGACCAGAACGTTACCAGGTCAGCATTCTACCCTTCTGAGAGATTCTGGGTTTTAGAATCAATGGATGGCAGAGTTCTGGAATGTCAGGGTGTTCAAACTCAAGAATACTTGCGTGTCTTAACTCGAGAGTCATTCAATGTCCACATTCCGGATCACAGGGTGTCTGAATTCCAGAAGCACCGAATGTCTGCATTCTAGAATCGGAATGTGGCGGAATTCTAGAATGCACAGCATGGCGGAATTCGAAAGTCCTAAAATGCCTGCTATCCGGAAGTTAAGGTGTCTGACATCCAGAATGCTACCACGTCAGAATTATAGCATTCTGAAAGATTCTGGGATCTAGAATCAATGGACGGCTGAGTTCCAGAATGTCAGGGTTTCCAAACTCTAGAATCCTTGCGTGTCTGAACTTGAGAGTCATTCAATATCCACATTCCAGGACTCTGGATGTCTGAAATATAGAAGCAACAAATGTCTGCATTCTAGAATCGGAATGTGGTGGAATTCTAGAATGCACAGCAAGGCAGAATTCTAAAGTCCTAAAATGCCTACTAGCCGAAAGTTAAGGTGTCTGATGACCAGAATGTTACTTGGTCAGCATTCTACCGTTCTGAGAGATTCTGGGTTCTAGAATCAATGGATGGCTGAGTTCTGGAATGTCAGGGTGTCCAAACTCTAGAATCCTTGAGTGTTTGAACTCGAGAGTCATTCAATTTCCATACTCCGGGTCACAGGGTGACTGAATTCCAGAAGCACCAAATGTCTGCATTCCAGAATCGGAATGTGGCGGAATTCTAGAATGCACAGCACGGCAGAATTCTAAAGTCCTAAAATGCCTGCTATCCGGAAGTTAAGGTGTCTGACATCCAGAATGTTACTAGGTCAGCATTTTACCATTCTGAGAGATTCTGGTTTCTAGAATCAATGGACGGCAGAGATGAGGCATGTCAGGGTGTCCAAACTCTAGAATCCCTTTGTGTCTGAACTCGAGAGTCATTCAATGTCCACATTCCGGATCACAGGGTGTCTGAATTCCTGAAACACCAAATGTCTGCATTCTAGAATCGGAATGTGGTAGAATTCTAGAATGCACAGCACGGCGGAATTCTAAAGTACTAAAATGCCTGCTATCCGGAAGTTAAGGTGTCTGACACCCAGAATCCTACCACATAAGAATTATACCATTCTGAAACGTTCTGGGATCTAGAATCAATGGACGGGTGAGTTCCTGAATGTCAGGGTGGCAAAACTCTAGAATCCTGGCGTGTCTGAACTAGAGAGTCATTCAATGTCCACATTCCAGAACTCTAGATGTCTGAATTATAGAAGCACCAAATGTCTGCATTCTAGAATCGGAATGTGGTGGAATTCTAGAATGCACAGCACGGCGGAATTCTAAAGTCCTGAAATGCCTGCTATCCGGAAGTTAAGGTGTCTGACATCCAGAATGCTACCACGTCAGAATTATACCATTCTGAAATATTCTGGGATCTAGAATCAAAGGACGGCTGAGTTCCAGAATGTCAGTGTGGCAAAACTCTAGAATCCTTGTGTGTCTGAACTCGAGAGTCATTCAATATCCACATTCCAGAACTCTGGATGTATGAATTATAGAAGCACCAAATGTCTGCATTCTAGAATCGGAATGTGGCGGAATTCTAGAATGCACAGCACGGCGGAATTTTAAAGTCCTAAAATGCCTGCTATGCAGAAGTCAAGGTGTCTGACATCCAGAATGTTACTAGGTCAGCATTCTACCGTTCTGAGAGATTCTGGGTTTTAGAATCAATGGATGGCTGAGTTCTATAATGTCAGCGTGTCCAAACTCTAGAATCCTTGAGTGTTTGATCTCGAGAGTCATTCAATTTCCATATTCCGGGTCACAGGGTAACTGAATTCCAGAAGCACCAAATGTCTGCATTCCAGAATCGGAATGTGGCGGAATTCTAGAATGCACAGCACGGCGGAATTTTTAAGTCCTAAAATGCCTGCTATCCGGAAGTCAAGGTGTCTGACATCCAGAATGTTACTAGGTCAGCATTCTACCGTTCTGAGAGATTCTGGGTTCTAGAATCAATGGATGGCAGAGTTCTGGAATGTCAGGGTGTTCAAACTCAAGAATACTTGCGTGTCTGAACTTGAGAGTCATTCAATGTCCACATTCCGCATCACAGGTGTCTGAATTCCAGAAGCACCAAATGTCTGCATTCTAGAATCGGAATGTGGTGGAATTCTAGAATGCACAGCACGGCGGAATTCGAAAGTCCTAAAATGCCTGCTATCCGGAAGTTAAGGTGTCTGACATCCAGAATGCTACCACGTCAGAATTATACCATTCTGAAAGATTCTGGGATCTAGAATCAATGGACGGCTGAGTTCCAGAATGTCAGGGTTTCCAAACTCTAGAATCCTTGCGTGTCTGAACTCGAGAGTCATTCAATATCCACATTCCAGGACTCTGGATGTCTGAAATATAGAAGCACCAAATGTCTGCATTCTGGAATCGGAATGTGGCGGAATTCTAGAATGCACAGCACGGCAGAATTCTAAAGTACTAAAATGACTGCTATTCGGAAGTTAAGGTGTCTGACATCCAGAATGTTACTAGGTCAGCATTCTACCGTTCTGAAAGATTCTGGGTTCTAGAATCAATGGACGGCAGAGTTCTGGAATGTCAGGGAGTCCAAACTCTAGAATCCTTCCGTGTCTGAACTCGTGAGTCATTCAATGTCCACATTCCGGATCACAGGGTGTCTGAATTCCAGAAGCACCAAATGTCTGCATTCTAGAATCGGAATGTGGCGGAATTCTAGAATGCACAGCACGGCAGATTTCTGAAGTCCTAAAATGCCTGATATTCGGAAGTTAAAGAGTCTGACATCCAGAATGTTACTAGGTCAGCATTCTACCGTTCTGAGAGATTCTGGGTTCAAGAATCAATGGACGGCAGAGTTCTGGAATGTCAGGGTGTCCAAACTCTAGAATTCTTCCGTTTCTGAACTCGTGAGTCATTCAATGTCCACATTCCGGATCACAGGGTGTCTGAATGCCAGAAGCACCAAATGTCTGCATTCTAGAATCGGAATGTGGCGGAATTCTAGAATGCACAGCACGGCGGAATTCGAAAGACCTAAAATGCCTGCTATCGGGAAGTTAAGGTGTCTGACATCCAGAATGCTACCACGTCAGTAATATACCATTCTGATAGATTCTGGGATCTAGAATCAATGGACGTCTGAGTTCCAGAATGTCAGGGTGGCAAATCTCTAGTATCCTTGCGTGTCTGAACTCGAGAGTCATTCAATGTCCACATTCCAGAACTCTGGATGTCTGAAATATAGAAACACCAAATGTCTGCATTCTAGAATCAGAATGTGGCGGAATTCTAGAATGCACAGCACGGCAGAATTTTAAAGTCCTAAAATGCCTGCTATCCAGAAGTCAAGGTGTCTGACATCCAGAATGTTACTAGGTCAGCATTCTACCGTTCTGAGAGACTCTGGGTTTTAGAATCAATGGATGGCAGAGTTCTGGAATGTCAGGGTGTTCAAACTCAAGAATACTTGCGTGTCTGAACTCGAGAGTCATTCAATGACCACATTCCGGATCACAGGGTGTCTGAATTCCAGAAGCACAAAATCTCTGCATTCTAGAATCGGAATGTGGCGGAATTCTAGAATGCACAGCACGGCGGAATTCTTAAGTCCTGAAATGCCTGCTATCCGGAAGTTAAGGTGTCTGACATCCAGAATGTTACTAGGTCAGCATTCTACCGTTCTGAGAGATTCTGGGTTCTAGAATCAATGGACGGCAGAGTTCTGGAATGTCAGGGTCTCCAAACTCTAGAATCCTTCCCTGTCTGAACTCGTGAGTCATTCAATGTCCACATTCCGGATCACAGGGTGTCTGAATTCCAGAAGCACCAAATGTCTGCATTCTAGAACCGGAATGTGGCGGAATTCTAGAATGCACAGCACGGCAGAATTCTGAAGTCCTAAAATGCCTGATATTCGGAAGTTAAGGAGTCTGACATCCAGAATGTTAGTAGGTCAGCATTCTACCGTTCTGAGAGATTCTGGGTTGTAGAATCAATGGACGGCAGAGTTCTGGAATGTCAGGGTGTTCAAACTCAAGAATACTTGCGTGTCTGAACTCGAGAGTCATTCAATGTCCACATTCCGGATCACAGGGTGTCTGAATTCCAGAAGCACCAAATGTCTGCATTCTAGAATCGGAATGTGGCGGAATTCTAGAATGCACAGCATGGCGGAATTCGAAAGTCCTAAAATGCCTGCTATCCGGAAGTTAAGGTGTCTGACATCCAGAATGCTACCACGTCAGAATTATAGCATTCTGAAAGATTCTGGGATCTAGAATCAATGGACGGCTGAGTTCCAGAATGTCAGGTTTTCCAAACTCTAGAATCCTTGCGTGTCTGAACTCGAGAGTCATTCAATATCCACATTCAAGGACTCTGGATGTCTGAAATATAGAATCACCAAATGTCTGCATTCTAGAATTGGAATGTGGCGGAATTCTAGAATGCACAGCACGGCGGAATTCTAAAGTCCTAAAATGCCTGCTATCCGGAAGTTAAGGTGTCTGACATCCAGAATGTTACTAGGTCAACATTCTACCGTTCTGAGAGATTCTGGGTTATAGAATCAATGGATGGCAGAGATCTGTCATGTCAGGGTGTCCAAACTCTAGAATCCTTGTGTGTCTGAACTCGAGAGTCATTCAATGTCCACATTCCGGATCACAGAGTGTCTGAATTCCAGAAACACCAAATGTCTGCATTCTAGAATCGGAATGTGGTAGAATTCTAGAATGCACAGCACGGCGGAATTCTAAAGTCCTAAAATGCCTGCTATCCGGAAGTTAAGGTGTCTGACACCCAGAATGCTACCACATCAGAATTATACCATTCTGAAACATTCTGGGATCTAGAATCAATGGACGGGTGTGTTCCAGAATGTCAGGGTGGCAAAACTCTAGAATCCTGGCGTGTCTGAACTCGAGAGTCATTCAATGTCCACATTCCAGAACTCGGGATGTCTGAATTGTAGAAGCACCAAATGTCTGCATTCTAGAATCGGAATGTGGCGGAATTCTAGAATGCACAGCACGGCGGAATTCTAAAGTCCTAAAATGCCTGCTATCCGGAAGTTAAGGTGTCTGACATCCAGAATGCTACCACGTCAGAATTATACCATTCTGAAAGATTCTGGGATCTAGAATCAATGGACGGCTGAGTTCCAGAATGTCAGGGTGGCAAAACTCTAGAATCCTTGCGTGTCTGAACTCGTGAGTCTTTCAATGTCCACATTCCGGATCACAGGGTGTCTGAATGCCAGAAGCACCAAATGTCTGCATTCTAGAATCGGAATGTGGCGGAATTCTAGAATGCACAGCACGGCAGAATTCGAAAGACCTAAAATGCCTGCTATCGGGAAGTTAAGGTGTCTGACATCCAGAATGCTACCACGTCAGAATTATACCATTCTGAAAGATTCTGGGATCTAGAATCAATGGATGGCTGAGTTCCAGAATGTCAGGGTGGCAAAACTCTAGAATCCTGGCGTGTCTGAACTCGAGAGTCATTCAATGTCCACATTCCAGAACTCTGGATGTCTGAAATATAGAAGAATCAAAAGTCTGAATTCTAGAATCAGAATGTGGCGGAATTCTAGAATGCACAGCACGGCGGAATTTTAAAGTCCTAAAATGCCTGCTATCCAGAAGTCAATGTGTCTGACATCCAGAATGTTACTAGGTCAGCATTCTACCGTTCTGAGAGATTCTGGGTTTTAGAATCAATGGATGGCAGAGTTCTGGAATGTCAGGGTGTTCAAACTCAAGAATACTTGCGTGTCTGAACTCGAGAGTCATTCAATGTCCACATTCCGGATCACAGGGTGTCTGAATTCCAGAAGCACCAAATGTCTGCATTCTTGAATCGGAATGTGGCGGAATTCTAGAATGCACAGCATGGCGGAATTCGAAAGTCCTAAAACGCCTGCTATCCGGAAGTTAAAGTGTCTGACATCCAGAATGCTACCACGTCAGAATTATAACATTCTGAAAGATTCTGGGATCTAGAATCAATGGACGGGTGAGTTCCAGAATGTCAGGTTTTCCTAACTCTAGAATTCTTGCATGTCTGAACTCGAGAGTCATTCAATATCCACATTCCAGGACTCTGGATGTCTGAAATATAGAAGCAACAAATGTCTGCATTCTAGAATCGGAATGTGGTGGAATTCTAGAATGCACAGCACGGCAGAATTCTAAAGTCCTAAAATGCCTGCTATTCGGAAGTTAAGGTGTCTGATATCCAGAATGTTACTAGGTCAGCATTCTACCGTTCTGAGAGATTCTGGGTTCTAGAATCAATGGACGGCAGAGTTCTGGAATGCCAGGGTGTCCAAACTCTAGAATCCTTCCGTGTCTGAACTCGTGAGTCATTCAATGTCCACATTCCAGATCACAGGGTGTCTGAATTCCAGAAGCACCAAATGTCTGCATTCTAGAATCGGAATGTGGCGGAATTCTAGAATACACAGCACGGCAGAATTCTAAAGTCCTAAAATGCCTGATATTCGGTAGTTAAGGAGTCTGACATCCAGAATGTTACTAGGTCAGCATTCTACCGTTCTGAGAGATTCTGGGTTCTAGAATCAATGGACGGCAGAGTTCTGGAATGTCAGGGTGTCCAAACTCTAGAATCCTTCCGTTTCTGAACACGTGAGTCATTCAATGTCCACATTCCAGATCAAAGGGTGTCTGAATTCCAGAAGCACCAAGTGTCTGCATTCTAGAATCGGAATGTGGCGGAATTCTAGAATGCACAGCACGGCGGAATTCGAAACTCCTAAAATGCCTGCTATCCAGAATTAAGGTGTCTGACATTCAGAATGCTACCACGTCAGAATTGCACCATTCTGAAAGATTCTGGGATCTAGAATAAATGGACGGCTGGGTTCCAGAAAGTCAGGGTGGCAAAACTCTAGAATACTTGCGTGTCTGAACTCGAGAGTCATTCAATCTCCACATTCCAGAACTCTGGATGTCTGAAATATAGAAGCACCAAATGTCTGCATTCTAGAATCGGAATGTGGCGGAATTCTAGAATGCACAGCACGGCGGAATTCTAAAGTCCTAAAATGCCTGCTATCCGGAAGTTAAGGTGTCTGACATCCAGAATGTTACTAGGTCAGCATTCTAACGTTCTGAGAGACTCTGGGTTCTAGAATCAATGGACGGCAGAGATCTGGCATGTCAGGGTGTCCAAACTCTAGAATCCTTGTGTGTCTGAACTCGAGAGTCATTCAATGTCCACATTCCGGATCACAGGGTGTCTGAATTCCAGAAACACCAAATGTCTGCATTCTAGAATCGGAATGTGGTAGAATTCTAGAATGCACAGCACGGCGGAATTCTAAAGTCCTAAAATGCCTGCTATCCGGAAGTTAAGGTGTCTGACACCCAGAATGCTACCACATCAGAATTATACCATTCTGAAACATTCTGGGATCTAGAATCAATGGACGGGTGAGTTCCAGAATGTCAGGGTGGCAAAACTCTAGAATCCTGGCGTGTCTGAACTCGAGAGTCATTCAATGTCCACATTCCAGAACTCGGGATGTCTGAATTGTAGAAGCACCAAATGTCTGCATTCTAGAATCGGAATGTGGCGGAATTCTAGAATGCACAGCACGGCGGAATTCTAAAGTCCTAAAATGCCTGCTATCCGGAAGTTAAGGTGTCTGACATCAAGAATGCTACCAAGTTAGAATTATAACATTCTGAAAGATTCTGGGATCTAGAATCAATGGACAGCTGAGTTCCAGAATGTCAGGGTGGCAAAACTCTAGAATCCTTGCGTGTCTGAACTCGAGAGTCATTCAATGTCCACATTCCAGAACTCTGGATGTCTGAAATATAGAAGCACCAAATGTCTGCATTCTAGAATCAGAATGTGGCGGAATTCTAGAATGCACAGCACGGCGGAATTTTAAAGTCCTAAAATGCCTGCTATCCGGAAGTCAAGGTGTCTGACATCCAGAATGTTACTAGGTCAGCATTCTACAGTTCTGAGAGATTCTGGGTTCTAGAATCAATGGATGGCAGAGTTCTGGAATGTCAGGGTGTTCAAACTCAAGAATACTTGCGTGTCTGAACTCGAGAGTCATTCAATGTCCACATTCCGGATCACAGGGTGTCTGAATTCCAGAAGCACCAAATGTCTGCATTCTTGAATCGGAATGTGGCGGAATTCTAGAATGCACAGCATGGCGGAATTCGAAAGTCCTAAAACGCCTGCTATCCGGAAGTTAAAGTGTCTGACATCCAGAATGCTACCACGTCAGAATTATAACATTCTGAAAGATTCTGGGATCTAGAATCAATGGACGGGTGAGTTCCAGAATGTCAGGTTTTCCTAACTCTAGAATTCTTGCATGTCTGAACTCGAGAGTCATTCAATATCCACATTCCAGGACTCTGGATGTCTGAAATATAGAAGCAACAAATGTCTGCATTCTAGAATCGGAATGTGGTGGAATTCTAGAATGCACAGCACGGCAGAATTCTAAAGTCCTAAAATGCCTGCTATTCGGAAGTTAAGGTGTCTGATATCCAGAATGTTACTAGGTCAGCATTCTACCGTTCTGAGAGATTCTGGGTTCTAGAATCAATGGACGGCAGAGTTCTGGAATGCCAGGGTGTCCAAACTCTAGAATCCTTCCGTGTCTGAACTCGTGAGTCATTCAATGTCCACATTCCAGATCACAGGGTGTCTGAATTCCAGAAGCACCAAATGTCTGCATTCTAGAATCGGAATGTGGCGGAATTCTAGAATACACAGCACGGCAGAATTCTAAAGTCCTAAAATGCCTGATATTCGGTAGTTAAGGAGTCTGACATCCAGAATGTTACTAGGTCAGCATTCTACCGTTCTGAGAGATTCTGGGTTCTAGAATCAATGGACGGCAGAGTTCTGGAATGTCAGGGTGTCCAAACTCTAGAATCCTTCCGTTTCTGAACACGTGAGTCATTCAATGTCCACATTCCAGATCAAAGGGTGTCTGAATTCCAGAAGCACCAAGTGTCTGCATTCTAGAATCGGAATGTGGCGGAATTCTAGAATGCACAGCACGGCGGAATTCGAAACTCCTAAAATGCCTGCTATCCAGAATTAAGGTGTCTGACATTCAGAATGCTACCACGTCAGAATTGCACCATTCTGAAAGATTCTGGGATCTAGAATAAATGGACGGCTGGGTTCCAGAAAGTCAGGGTGGCAAAACTCTAGAATACTTGCGTGTCTGAACTCGAGAGTCATTCAATCTCCACATTCCAGAACTCTGGATGTCTGAAATATAGAAGCACCAAATGTCTGCATTCTAGAATCGGAATGTGGCGGAATTCTAGAATGCACAGCACGGCGGAATTCTAAAGTCCTAAAATGCCTGCTATCCGGAAGTTAAGGTGTCTGACATCCAGAATGTTACTAGGTCAGCATTCTAACGTTCTGAGAGACTCTGGGTTCTAGAATCAATGGACGGCAGAGATCTGGCATGTCAGGGTGTCCAAACTCTAGAATCCTTGTGTGTCTGAACTCGAGAGTCATTCAATGTCCACATTCCGGATCACAGGGTGTCTGAATTCCAGAAACACCAAATGTCTGCATTCTAGAATCGGAATGTGGTAGAATTCTAGAATGCACAGCACGGCGGAATTCTAAAGTCCTAAAATGCCTGCTATCCGGAAGTTAAGGTGTCTGACACCCAGAATGCTACCACATCAGAATTATACCATTCTGAAACATTCTGGGATCTAGAATCAATGGACGGGTGAGTTCCAGAATGTCAGGGTGGCAAAACTCTAGAATCCTGGCGTGTCTGAACTCGAGAGTCATTCAATGTCCACATTCCAGAACTCGGGATGTCTGAATTGTAGAAGCACCAAATGTCTGCATTCTAGAATCGGAATGTGGCGGAATTCTAGAATGCACAGCACGGCGGAATTCTAAAGTCCTAAAATGCCTGCTATCCGGAAGTTAAGGTGTCTGACATCAAGAATGCTACCAAGTTAGAATTATAACATTCTGAAAGATTCTGGGATCTAGAATCAATGGACAGCTGAGTTCCAGAATGTCAGGGTGGCAAAACTCTAGAATCCTTGCGTGTCTGAACTCGAGAGTCATTCAATGTCCACATTCCAGAACTCTGGATGTCTGAAATATAGAAGCACCAAATGTCTGCATTCTAGAATCAGAATGTGGCGGAATTCTAGAATGCACAGCACGGCGGAATTTTAAAGTCCTAAAATGCCTGCTATCCGGAAGTCAAGGTGTCTGACATCCAGAATGTTACTAGGTCAGCATTCTACAGTTCTGAGAGATTCTGGGTTCTAGAATCAATGGATGGCAGAGTTCTGGAATGTCAGGGTGTTCAAACTCAAGAATACTTGCGTGTCTGAACTCGAGAGTCATTCAATGTCCACATTTCGCATCACAGGGTGTCTGAATTCGAGAAGCACCAAATGTCTGCATTCTAGAATCGGAATGTGGCGGAATTCTAGAATGCACAGCACAGCAGAATTCTAAAGTCCTAAAATGCCTGCTATTCGGAAGTTAAGGTGTCTGACATCCAGAATGTTACTAGGTCAGCATTCTACCTTTCTGAGAGATTCTGGGTTCTAGAATCAATGGACGGCAGAGTTCTGGAATGTCAGGGTGTCCAAACTCTAGAATCCTTCTGTGTCTGAACTCGTGAGTCATTCAATGACCACATTACGGATCACAGGGTGTCTGAATTCCAGAAGCACCAAATGTCTTCATTCTAGAATCGGAATGTGGTGGAATTCTAGAATGCACAACACGGCAGAATTCTGAAGTCCTAAAATGCCTGCTATCCGGAAGTTAAGGTGTCTGACATCCAGAATGCTACCACGTCAGAATTATACCATTGTGAAAGATTCTGGGATCTAGAATCAATGGACGACTGAGTTCCAGAATGTCAGGGTTTCCAAACTCTAGAATCCTTGCGTGTCTGAACTAGAGAGTCATTCAGTGTCCACATTCCGGATCACAGGGTGTCTGTATTCCAGAAGCACCAAATGTCTGCATTCTAGAATCGGAATGTGGCGGAATTCTAGAATGCACAGCACGGCGGAATTCTAAAGTCCTAAAATGCCTGATATTCGGAAGTTAAGGAGTTTGACATCCAGAATGTTACTAGGTCAGCTTTCTACCGTTCTGAGAGATTCTGGGTTCTGGAATCAATGGACGGCAGAGTTCTTGAATGTCAGGGTGTCCAAACTCTAGAATCCATCCGTGTCTGAACTCGTGAGTCATTCAATGTCCACATTCCGGATCACAGGGTGTCTGAATTTCAGAAGCACCAAATGTCTGCATTCTAGAATCGGAATGTGGTAGAATTCTAGAATGCACAGCACGGCGGAATTCTAAAGTCCTAAAATGCCTGCTATCCGGAAGATAAGGTGTCCTACATCCAGAATGCTACCGCGTCAGAATTATACCATTCTGAAACATTCTGGGATCTAGAATCAATGGACGGGTGAGTTCCAGAATGTCAGGGTGGCAAAACTCTAGAATCCTGGCTTGTCTGAACTCGAGAGTCATTCAATGTCCACATTCCGGAACTCTGGATGTCTGAATTATAGAAGCACCAAATGTCTGCATTCTAGAATCGGAATGTGGCGGAATTCTAGAATGCACAGCATGGCGGAATTCGAAAGTCCTAAAATGCCTGCTATCCGGAAGTTAAAGAGTCTGACATCCAGAATGTTCCTAGGTCAGCATTCTACCGTTCTGAGAGATTCTGTGTTCTAGAATCAATGGACGGCATAGTTCTGGAATGTCCGGGTGTCCAAACTCTAGAATCCTTCCGTGTCTGGACTCGTGAGTCATTCAATGTCCACATTCCGTATCACAGGGTGTTTGAATTCCAGAAGCACCCAATGTCTGCATTCTAGAAGCGGAATGTGGCGGAATTCTAGAATGCACGGCATGGCCGAATTCTAAAATCCTAAAATGCCTGCTATACGGAAGTTAAGGTGTCTGACATTAAGAATGCTACCAAGTCAGAATTATAACATTCTGAAAGATTCTGTTATCTAGAATCAATGGACGGCTGAGTTCCAGAATGTCTGGGTGGGAAAACTCTAGAATCCTTGCGTGTCTGAACTCGAGAGTCATTCAATGTCCACATTCCAGAACTCTGGATGTCTGAATTATAGAAGCACCAAATGTGTGCATTCTAGAATCGGAATGTGGCGGAATTTTAGAATGCACAGCACGGTGGAATTCTAAAGTCCAAAAATGCCTATTAGCCGAAAGCTAAGGTGTCTGATGACCAGAATGTTACTAGGTCAGCATTCTTCCGTTCTGAGAGATTCTGGGTTCTAGAATCAATGGACGGCCGAGTTCTGGAATGTCTGGGTGTCCAAACTCCAGAATCCTTGAGTGTTAGAACTCGACAGTCATTCAATTTCCATATTCCGTGTCACAGGGTGACTGAATACCAGAAGCACCAAATGTCTGCATTCTAGAATCGGAATGTGTCGGAATTCTAGAATGCACAGCACGGCGGAATTCGAAGGTCCTAAATTGCCTGCTATCTGGAAGTTAAGGTGTCTGACATCCAGAATGCTACCACGTCAGAATTATACCATTCTGAAAGATTCTGTGATCTAGAATCAATGGACGGCTGAGTTCCAGAATGTCAGGGTGGCAAAACTCTAGAATCCTTGCCTGTCTGAACTCGAGACTCATTCCATGTCCACATTCCAGAATTCTGGATGTCTGAATTATAGAAGCACCAAATGTCTGCATTCTAGAATCAGAATGTGGCGGAATTCTAGAATGCACAGCACGGCGTAATTCTAAAGTCCTAAAATGCCTGCTATCCGGAAGTTAAGGTGTCTGACATCAAGAATGCTACCAAGTCAGAATTATACCATTCTGAAAGATTCTGGTATCTAGAATCAATGGACGGCTGAGTTCCAGAATGTCAGGTTGGCAAAACTCTAGAATCCTTGTGTGTCTGAACTCGAGAGTCATTCAATGTCCACATTCCAGAACTCTGGATGTCTGAATTATAGAAGCACCAAATGTCTGCATTCTAGAATCGGAATGTGGCGGAATTCTAGAATGCAAAGCACGGCGGAATTCTAATGTCTTAATATGCCTGCTATCCGGAAGTCAAGGTGTCTGACATCAAGAATGCTACCAAGTCAGAATTATACCATTCTGAAAGATTCTGGGATCTAGAATCAATGGACGGCTGAGTTCCAGAATGTCAGGGTGGCAAAACTCTAGAATACTTGCGTGTCTGAACTCGAGAGTCATTCAATGTCCACATTCCAGAACTCTGGATGTCTGAATTATAGAAGCACCAAATGTCTGCATTCTAGAATCGGAATGTGGCGGAATTCTAGAATGCACAGCACGGCAGAATTCTAAAGTCCTAAAATGCCTGCTATTCGGAAGTTAAGGTGTCTGACATCCAGAATGTTACTAGGTCAGCATTCTACCGTTTTGAGAGATTCTGGGTTCTAGAAACAGTGGACGGCAAAGTTCTGGAATGCCATGGTGTCCAAACTCTGGAATCCTTCCGTGTCTGAACTCGTGAGTCATTCAATGTCCACATTCCAGATCACAGGGTGTCTGAATTCCAGAAGCACCAAATGTCTGCATTCTAGAATCGGAATGTGGCGGAATTCTAGAATACACAGCACGGCAGAATTCTATAGTCCTAAAATGCCTGATATTCGGTAGTTAAGGAGTCTGACATCCAGAATGTTACTAGGTCAGCATTCTACCGTTCTGAGAGATTCTGGGTTCTAGAATCAATGGACGGCAGAGTTCTGGAATGTCAGGGTGTCCAAACTCTAGAATCCTTCCGTTTCTGAACACGTGAGTCATTCAATGTCCACATTCCAGATCAAAGGGTGTCTGAATTCCAGAAGCATCAAGTGTCTGCATTCTAGAATTGAAATGTGGCGGAATTCTAGAATGCACAGCACGGCGGAATTTGAAACTCCTAAAATGCCTGCTATCCAGAATTAAGGTGTCTGACATTCAGAATGCTACCACGTCAGAATTATACCATTGTGAAAGATTCTGGGATCTAGAATAAATGGACGGCTGGGTTCCAGAATGTCAGGGTGGCAAAACTCTAGAATCCTTGCGTGTCTGAACTCGAGAGTCATTCAATCTCCACATTCCAGAACTCTGGATGTCTGAATTATAGAAGCACCAAATGTCTGCATTCTAGAATCGGAATGTGGCGGAATTCTAGAATGCACAGCACGGCGGAATTCTAAAGTCCTAAAATGCCTGCTATCCGGAAGTTAAGGTGTCTGACATCCAGAATGTTACTAGGTCAGCATTCTACCGTTCTGAGAGATTCTGGGTTCTAGAATCAATGGACGGCCGAGTTCTGGAATGTCTGGGTGTCCAAACTCCAGAATCCTTGAGTGTTAGAACTCGACAGTCATTCAATTTCCATATTCCGGGTCACAGGGTGACTGAATACCAGAAGCACCAAATGTCTGCATTCTAGAATCGGAATGTGGCGGAATTCTAGAATGCACAGCACGGCGGAATTCGAAGGTCCTAAATTGCCTGCTATCTGGAAGTTAAGGTGTCTGACATCCAGAATGCTACCACGTCAGAATTATACCATTCTGAAAGATTCTGAGATCTAGAATCAATGGACGGCTGAGTTCCAGAATGTCAGGGTGGCAAAACTCTAGAATCCTTGCCTGTCTGAACTCGAGACTCATTCCATGTCCACATTCCAGAATTCTGGATGACTGAATTATAGAAGCACTAAATGTCTGCATTCTAGAATCGGAATGTGGCGGAATTCTAGAAAGCACAGCACGGCGTAATTCTAAAGTCCTAAAATGCCTGCTATCCGGAAGTTAAGGTGTCTGACATCAAGAATGCTACCAAGTCAGAATTATACCATTCTGAAAGATTCTGGGATCTAGAATCAATGGACGGCTGAGTTCCAGAATGTCAGGTTGGCAAAACTCTAGAATACTTGCGTGTCTGAACTCGAGAGTCATTCAATGTCCACATTCCAGAACTCTGGTTGTCTGAATTACAGAAGCACCAAATGTCTGCATTCTAGAATCGGAATGTGGCGGAATTCTAGAATGCACAGCACGGCGGATTTCTAAAGTCCTAAAATGCCTACTAGCCGAAAGTTAAGGTGTCTGATGACCAGAATGTTACTAGGTCAGCATTCTACCGTTCTGAGAGATTCTGGGTTCTAGAATCAATGGACGGCAGAGATCTGGAATGTCAGGGTGTCCAAACTCTAGAATCCTTGAGTGTTTGAACTCGAGAGTCATTCAATTTCCATATTCCGGGTCACAGGGTGACTGAATTCCAGAAGCACCAAATGTCTGCATTCTAGAATCGGAATGTGCTAGAATTCTAGAATGCACAGCATGGCAGAATTCTAAAGTCCTAAAATGCCTGCTATCTGGAAGTTAAGGTGTCTGACACCCAGAATGCTACCACATCAGAATTATACCATTCTGAAACATTCTGGGATCTAGAATCAATGGACGGGTGAGTTCCAGAATGTCAGGGTGGCAAAACTCTAGAGTCCTGGCGTGTCTGAAATCGAGAGTCATTCAATGTCCACATTCCAGAACTCTGGATGTCTGAATTATAGAAGCACCAAATGTCTGCATTCTAGAATCAGAATGTGGCGGAATTCTAGAATGCACAGCACGGCGAAATTCTAAACTCCTAAAATGCCTGCTATCCGGAAGTTAAGGTGTCTGACATCCAGAATGCTACCACGTCAGAATTATATCATTCTGAAAGATTCTGGGATCTAGAATCAATGGACGGCTGAGTTCCAGAATGTCGGGGTTTCCAAACTCTAGAATCCTTGCGTGTCTGAACTCGGGAGTCATTCAATATCCACATTCCAGGACTCTGGATGTCTGAAATATAGAAGCACCAAATGTCTGCATTCTAGAATCGGAATGTGGCGGAATTCTAGAATGCACAGCACGGCGGAATTCTAAAGTCCTAAAATGCCTGCTATTCGGAAGTTAAGGTGTCTGACATCCAGAATGTTACGACGTCAGCATTCTACCGTTCTGAGAGATTCTGGGTTCTAGAATCAATGGACGGCAGAGTTCTGGAATGTCAGGGTGTCCAAACTCTAGAATCCTTCCGTGTCTGAACTCGTGTGTCATTCAATGTCCACATTCCTGATCACAGGGTGTCTGAATTCCAGAAGCACCAAAAGTCTGCATTCTAGAATCGGAATGTGGCGGAATTCTAGAATGCACAGCACGGCAGAATTCTAAAGTCCTAAAATGCCTGATATTCGGAAGTTAAGGAGTCTGACATCCAGAATGTTACTAGGTCAGCATTCTACCGTTCTGCGAGATTCTGGGTTCTGGAATCTATGGAGGGCAGAGTTCTGGAATGTCAGGGTGTCCAAACTCTAGAATCCTTCCGTATCTGAACTCGTGAGTCATTCAATGTCCACATTCCAGATCACAGGGTGTCTGAATTCCAGAAGCACCAAATGTATGCATTCTAGAATCGGAATGTGGCGGAATTCTAGAAACCACAGCACGGAAGAATTCTAAAGTCCTAAAATGCCGGCTATTCGGAAGTTAAGGTGTCTGACATACAGAAAGTTACTAGGTCAGCATTCTACCATTCTGAGAGATTCTGGGTTCTAGAATCAATGGACGGCAGATTTCTGGAATGTCAGGGTGTCCAAACTCTAGATTACTTCCGTGTCTGAACATGTGAGTCATTCAATGTCTACATTCCGGATCACAGGGTGTCTGAATTCCAGAAGCACCAAATGTCTGCATTCTAGAATCGGAATGTGGCGGAATTCTAGAATGCACAGCACGGCGGAATTCGAAAGTCCTAAAATGCCTGCTATCCGGAAGTTAAGGTGTCTGACATCCAGAATGCTACCACGTCAGAATTATACCATTCTGAAAGATTCTGGGATCTAGAATCAATGGACGGCTGAGTTCCAGAATGTCAGGGTTTCCAAACTCTAGAATCCTTGCCTGTCTGAACTCGAGAGTCATTCAATATCCATATTCCAGGACTTTGGATGTCTGAGATATAGAAGCAACAAATGTCTGCATTCTAGAATCGGAATGTGGTGGAATTCTAGAATTCACAGCACGGCAGAATTCTAAAGTCCTAAAATGCCTGCTATTCGGAAGTTAAGGTATCTGACATCCAGAATATTACTAGGTCAGCATTCTACCGTTCTGAGAGATTCTGGGTTCTAGAATCAATGGACGGCAGAGTTCTGGAATGTCAGGGTGTCCAAACTCTAGAATCCTTCCGTGTCTGAACTCGTGGGTCATTCAATGTCCACATTCCGGATCACAGGGTGTCTGAATTCCAGAAGCACCAAATGTCTGCATTCTAGAATCGGAATGTGGTAGAATTCTAGAATGCACAGCACGGCGGAATTCTAAAGTCCTAAAATGCCTGCTTTCCGGAAGTTAAGGTGTCTGACACCCAGAATTCTACCACATCAGAATTATGCCATTCTGAAACATTCTGGGATCTAGAATCAATGCACGGGTGAGTTCCAGAATGTCAGGGTGGCAAAACTCTAGAATCCTGGCGTGTCTGAACTCGAGAGTCATTCAATGTCCACATTCCAGAACTCTGGATGTCTGAATTATGGAAGCACCAAATGTCTGCATTCTAGAATCAGATTGTGGCGGAATTCTGGAATGCACAGCACGGCGAAATTCTGAAGTCCTAAAATGCCTGCTATCCGGAAGTTAAGGTGTCTGACATCCAGAATGCTACCACGTCAGAATTATATCATTCTGAAAGATTCTGGGATCTAGAATCAATGGACGGCTGAGTTCCAGAATGTCGGGGTTTCCAAATTCTAGAATCCTTGCGTGTCTGAACTCGGGAGTCATTCAATATCCACATTCCAGGACTCTGGATGTCTGAAATATAGAAGCACCAAATGTCTGTATTCTAGAATCGGAATGTGACGGAATTCTAGAATGCACAGCATGGCGGAATTCTAAATTCCTAAAATGCCTGCTATCCGGAAGTTAAGGTGTCTCACATCAAGAATGCTACCAAGTCAGAATTATAACATTCTGAAAGATTCTGGGATCTAGAATCAGTGGACGGCTGAGTTCCAAAATGTCAGGGTGGCAAAACTCTAGAATCCTTGCGTGTCTGAAATCGAGAGTCATTCAATGTCCACATTCCAGAACTCTGGATATCAGAAATATAGAAGAACCAAATGTCTGCATTCTAGAATCGGAATGTGGTGGAATTCTAGAATGCACAGCAAGGCAGAATTCTAAAGTCCTAAAATGCCTGCTATTCGGAAGTTAAGGTGTCTGACATCCAGAATGTTACTAGGTCAGCATTCTACCTTTCTGAGAGATTCTGGGTTCTAGAATCAATGGACGGCAGAGTTCTGGAATGTCAGGGTGTCCAAACTCTAGAATCCGTCCGTGTCTGAACTCGTGAGTCATTCAAAATCCACATTCCGGATCACAGGGTGTCTGAATTCCAGAAGCACCAAATGTCTGCATTCTAGAATCAGAATGTGGCGGAATTCTAGAATGCACAGCACGGCGGAATTCGAAAGTCCTAAAATGCCTGCTATCAGGAAGTTAAGGTGTCTGACATCCAGAATGCTACCACGTCAGAATTATACCATTCTGAAAGATTCTGGGATCTAGAATCAATGGACGGCTGAGTTCCAGAATGTCAGGGTGGCAAAACTCAAGAATCCTTGCGTGTCTGAACTCGAGAGTCATTCAATGTCCACATTCCGGATCACAGGGTGTCTGAATTCCAGAAGCACCAAATGTCTGCATTCTAGAATCGGAATGTGGCGGAATTCTAGAATGCACAGCACGGCGGAATTCGAAAGTCCTAAAATGCCTGCTATCGGGAAGTTAAGGTGTCTGTCATCCAGAATGCTACCACGTCAGAATTATACCATTCTGAAAGATTCTGGGATCTAGAATCAATGGACGGCTGAGTTCCAGAATGTCAGGTTTTCCAAACTCTAGAATCCTTGCGTGTCTGAACTCGATAGTCATTCAATATCCACATTCCAGGACTCTGGATGTCTGAAATATAGAAGCACCAAATGTCTGCATTCTAGAATCGGAATGTGGCGGAATTCTAGAAAGCACAGTACGGCAGAATTCTAAAGTCCTAAAATGCCTGCTATGCGGAAGTTAAGGTGTCTGACATCCAGAAAGTTACTAGGTCAGCATTCTACCGTTCTGAGAGATTCTGGGTTCTTGAATCAATGGACGGCAGATTTCTGGAATGTCAGGGTGTCCAAACTCTAGATTCCTTCCGTGTCTGAACATGTGAGTCATTCAATGTCCACATTATGGATCACAGGGTGTCTGAATTCCAGAAGCACCAAATGTCTGCATTCTAGAATCGGAATGTGGCGGAATTCTAGAATGCACAGCCCGGCGGAATTCTAAAGTCCTAAAATGCCTGCTATCCGGAAGTTAAGGTGTCTGACACCCAGAATTCTACCACATCAGAATTATACCATTCTGAAACATTCTGGGATCTAGAATCAATGGACGGGTGAGTTCCAGAATGTCAGGGTGGCAAAACTCTAGAATCCTGGCGTGTCTGAACTCGAGAGTCATTCAATGTCCACATTCCATAACTCTGGATGTCTGAATTATGGAAGCACCAAATGTCTGCATTCTACAATCGGAATGTGGCGGAATTCTAGAATGCACAGCACGGCGGAATTCTAAAGTCCTAAAATGCCTGCTATCCGGAATTTAAGGTGTCTGACATCCAGAATACTACCACGTCAGAATTATACCATTCTGAAAGATTCTGGGATCTAGAATCAATGGACGGCTGAGTTCCAGAATGTCAGGCTGTCCAAACTCTAGAATCCTTGCGTGTCTGAACTCGAGAGTCATTCAATATCCACATTCCAGGACTCTGGATGTCTGAAATATAGAAGCAGCAAATGTCTGCATTCTAGAATCGGAATGTGGCGGAATTCTAGAATGCACAGCACGGCGGAATTCTAAAGTCCTAAAATGCCTACTAGCCGAATGTTAAGGTGTCTGATGACCAGAATGTTACCAGGTCAGCATTCTACCATTCTGAGAGATTCTGGGTTCTAGAATCAATGGACGGCAGAGTTCTGGAATGTCAGGGTGTCCAAACTCTAGAATACCTGAGTGTTTGAACTCGAGAGTCATTCAATTTCCATATTCCGGGTCACAGGGTGACTGAATTCCAGAAGCACCAAATGTCTGCATTCTAGAATCGGAATGTGGCGGAATTCTAGAATGCACAGCACGGCGGAATTCGAAAGTCCTAAAATGCCTGCTATCGGGAAGTTAAGGTGTCTGACATCCAGAATGCTACCACGTCAGAATTATACCATTCTGAAAGATTAAGGGATCTAGAATCAATGGACGGCTGAGTTCCAGAATGTCAGGGTGGCAAAACTCTAGAATCCTTGCGTGTCTGAACTCGAGAGTCATTCAATGTCCACATTCCAGAACTCTGGATGTCTGAATTATAGAAGCACCAAATGTCTGCATTATAGAATCGGAATGTGGCGGAATTCTAGAATGCACAGCACGGCGGAATTCTAAAATCCTAAAATGCCTGCTATCCGGAAGTTAAGCGGTCTGACATCAAGAATGCTACCAAGTCAGAATTATACCATTCTGAAAAATTCTGGGATCTAAAATCAATGGACGGCTGAGTTCCAGAATGTCAGGGTGGCAAAACTCTAGAATCCTTGCGTGTCTGAACTCGAGAGTCATTCAATGTCCACATTCCAGAACTCTGGATGTCTGAATTATAGAAGCACCAAATGTCTGCATTCTAGAATCGGAATGTGGCGGAATTCTAGAATGCACAGCACGGCGCAATTCTAAAGTCCTAAAATGCCTACTAGCCGAAAGTTAAGGTGTCTGATGACCAGAATGTTACTAGGTCAGCATTCTACCGTTCTGAGAGATTCTGGGTTCTAGAATCAATGGATGGCATAGTTCTGGAATGTCAGGGTGTCCAAACTCTAGAATCCTTGAGTGTTTGAACTCGAGAGTCATTCAATTTCCATATTCCGGGTCACAGGGTGTCTGAATTCCAGAAGCACCAAATGTCTGCATTCTAGAATCGGAATGTGGCAGAATTCTAGAATGCACAGCATGGCAGAATTCTAAAGACGTAAAATGACTGATATTCGGAAGTTAAGGTGTCTGACATCCAGAATGTTTCTAGGTCAGCATTCTACCGTTCTGAGAGATTCTTGGTTCTAGAATCAATGGACGGCAGAGTTCTGGAATGTCAGGGTGTCCAAACTCCAGAATCCTTCCGTGTCTGAACTCCTGAGTCATTCAATGTCCACATTCCGGATCACAGGGTGTCTGAATTCCAGAAGCACCAAATGTCTGCATTCTAGAATCGGAATGTGGCGGAATTCTAGAATGCACAGCACGGCGGAATTTGAAAGTCCTAAAATGCCTGCTATCGGGAAGTAAAGGTGTCTGACATCCAGAATGCTACCAGGTCAGAATTACACCATTCTGAAAGATTCTGGGATCTAGAATCAATGGACGGCTGAGTTCCAGAATGTCAGGATGGCAAAACTCTAGAATCCTTGCGTGTCTGAACTCGAGAGTCATTCAATGTCCACATTCCAGAACTCTGGATGTCTGAATTATAGAAGCACCAAATGACTGCATTCTAGCATCGGAATGTGGCGGAATTCTAGCATGCACAGCACGGCGGAATTCTAAAATCCTAAAATGCCTGCTGTCCGGAAGTTAAGGTTTCTGACATCAAGAATGCTACCAAGTCAGAATTATACCATTCTGAAAGATTCTGGGATCTAGAATCAATGGACGGCTGAGTTCCAGAATGTCAGGGTGGCAAAACTCTAGAATACTTGCATGTCTGAACTCGAGAGTCTTTCAATGTCCACATTCCAGAACTCTGGATGTCTGAATTATAGAAGCACCAAATGTCTGCATTCTAGAATCGGAATGTGGCGGAATTCTAGAATGCACAGCACGGCGGAATTCTAAAGTCCTAAAACGACTACTAGCCGAAAGTTAAGGTGTCTGATGACCAGAACGTTACCAGGTCAGCATTCTACCCTTCTGAGAGATTCTGGGTTTTAGAATCAATGGATGGCAGAGTTCTGGAATGTCAGGGTGTTCAAACTCAAGAATACTTGCGTGTCTTAACTCGAGAGTCATTCAATGTCCACATTCCGGATCACAGGGTGTCTGAATTCCAGAAGCACCGAATGTCTGCATTCTAGAATCGGAATGTGGCGGAATTCTAGAATGCACAGCATGGCGGAATTCGAAAGTCCTAAAATGCCTGCTATCCGGAAGTTAAGGTGTCTGACATCCAGAATGCTACCACGTCAGAATTATAGCATTCTGAAAGATTCTGGGATCTAGAATCAATGGACGGCTGAGTTCCAGAATGTCAGGGTTTCCAAACTCTAGAATCCTTGCGTGTCTGAACTTGAGAGTCATTCAATATCCACATTCCAGGACTCTGGATGTCTGAAATATAGAAGCAACAAATGTCTGCATTCTAGAATCGGAATGTGGTGGAATTCTAGAATGCACAGCAAGGCAGAATTCTAAAGTCCTAAAATGCCTACTAGCCGAAAGTTAAGGTGTCTGATGACCAGAATGTTACTTGGTCAGCATTCTACCGTTCTGAGAGATTCTGGGTTCTAGAATCAATGGATGGCTGAGTTCTGGAATGTCAGGGTGTCCAAACTCTAGAATCCTTGAGTGTTTGAACTCGAGAGTCATTCAATTTCCATACTCCGGGTCACAGGGTGACTGAATTCCAGAAGCACCAAATGTCTGCATTCCAGAATCGGAATGTGGCGGAATTCTAGAATGCACAGCACGGCAGAATTCTAAAGTCCTAAAATGCCTGCTATCCGGAAGTTAAGGTGTCTGACATCCAGAATGTTACTAGGTCAGCATTTTACCATTCTGAGAGATTCTGGTTTCTAGAATCAATGGACGGCAGAGATGAGGCATGTCAGGGTGTCCAAACTCTAGAATCCCTTTGTGTCTGAACTCGAGAGTCATTCAATGTCCACATTCCGGATCACAGGGTGTCTGAATTCCTGAAACACCAAATGTCTGCATTCTAGAATCGGAATGTGGTAGAATTCTAGAATGCACAGCACGGCGGAATTCTAAAGTACTAAAATGCCTGCTATCCGGAAGTTAAGGTGTCTGACACCCAGAATCCTACCACATAAGAATTATACCATTCTGAAACGTTCTGGGATCTAGAATCAATGGACGGGTGAGTTCCTGAATGTCAGGGTGGCAAAACTCTAGAATCCTGGCGTGTCTGAACTAGAGAGTCATTCAATGTCCACATTCCAGAACTCTAGATGTCTGAATTATAGAAGCACCAAATGTCTGCATTCTAGAATCGGAATGTGGTGGAATTCTAGAATGCACAGCACGGCGGAATTCTAAAGTCCTGAAATGCCTGCTATCCGGAAGTTAAGGTGTCTGACATCCAGAATGCTACCACGTCAGAATTATACCATTCTGAAATATTCTGGGATCTAGAATCAAAGGACGGCTGAGTTCCAGAATGTCAGTGTGGCAAAACTCTAGAATCCTTGTGTGTCTGAACTCGAGAGTCATTCAATATCCACATTCCAGAACTCTGGATGTATGAATTATAGAAGCACCAAATGTCTGCATTCTAGAATCGGAATGTGGCGGAATTCTAGAATGCACAGCACGGCGGAATTTTAAAGTCCTAAAATGCCTGCTATGCAGAAGTCAAGGTGTCTGACATCCAGAATGTTACTAGGTCAGCATTCTACCGTTCTGAGAGATTCTGGGTTTTAGAATCAATGGATGGCTGAGTTCTATAATGTCAGCGTGTCCAAACTCTAGAATCCTTGAGTGTTTGATCTCGAGAGTCATTCAATTTCCATATTCCGGGTCACAGGGTAACTGAATTCCAGAAGCACCAAATGTCTGCATTCCAGAATCGGAATGTGGCGGAATTCTAGAATGCACAGCACGGCGGAATTTTTAAGTCCTAAAATGCCTGCTATCCGGAAGTCAAGGTGTCTGACATCCAGAATGTTACTAGGTCAGCATTCTACCGTTCTGAGAGATTCTGGGTTCTAGAATCAATGGATGGCAGAGTTCTGGAATGTCAGGGTGTTCAAACTCAAGAATACTTGCGTGTCTGAACTTGAGAGTCATTCAATGTCCACATTCCGCATCACAGGTGTCTGAATTCCAGAAGCACCAAATGTCTGCATTCTAGAATCGGAATGTGGTGGAATTCTAGAATGCACAGCACGGCGGAATTCGAAAGTCCTAAAATGCCTGCTATCCGGAAGTTAAGGTGTCTGACATCCAGAATGCTACCACGTCAGAATTATACCATTCTGAAAGATTCTGGGATCTAGAATCAATGGACGGCTGAGTTCCAGAATGTCAGGGTTTCCAAACTCTAGAATCCTTGCGTGTCTGAACTCGAGAGTCATTCAATATCCACATTCCAGGACTCTGGATGTCTGAAATATAGAAGCACCAAATGTCTGCATTCTGGAATCGGAATGTGGCGGAATTCTAGAATGCACAGCACGGCAGAATTCTAAAGTACTAAAATGACTGCTATTCGGAAGTTAAGGTGTCTGACATCCAGAATGTTACTAGGTCAGCATTCTACCGTTCTGAAAGATTCTGGGTTCTAGAATCAATGGACGGCAGAGTTCTGGAATGTCAGGGAGTCCAAACTCTAGAATCCTTCCGTGTCTGAACTCGTGAGTCATTCAATGTCCACATTCCGGATCACAGGGTGTCTGAATTCCAGAAGCACCAAATGTCTGCATTCTAGAATCGGAATGTGGCGGAATTCTAGAATGCACAGCACGGCAGATTTCTGAAGTCCTAAAATGCCTGATATTCGGAAGTTAAAGAGTCTGACATCCAGAATGTTACTAGGTCAGCATTCTACCGTTCTGAGAGATTCTGGGTTCAAGAATCAATGGACGGCAGAGTTCTGGAATGTCAGGGTGTCCAAACTCTAGAATTCTTCCGTTTCTGAACTCGTGAGTCATTCAATGTCCACATTCCGGATCACAGGGTGTCTGAATGCCAGAAGCACCAAATGTCTGCATTCTAGAATCGGAATGTGGCGGAATTCTAGAATGCACAGCACGGCGGAATTCGAAAGACCTAAAATGCCTGCTATCGGGAAGTTAAGGTGTCTGACATCCAGAATGCTACCACGTCAGTAATATACCATTCTGATAGATTCTGGGATCTAGAATCAATGGACGTCTGAGTTCCAGAATGTCAGGGTGGCAAATCTCTAGTATCCTTGCGTGTCTGAACTCGAGAGTCATTCAATGTCCACATTCCAGAACTCTGGATGTCTGAAATATAGAAACACCAAATGTCTGCATTCTAGAATCAGAATGTGGCGGAATTCTAGAATGCACAGCACGGCAGAATTTTAAAGTCCTAAAATGCCTGCTATCCAGAAGTCAAGGTGTCTGACATCCAGAATGTTACTAGGTCAGCATTCTACCGTTCTGAGAGACTCTGGGTTTTAGAATCAATGGATGGCAGAGTTCTGGAATGTCAGGGTGTTCAAACTCAAGAATACTTGCGTGTCTGAACTCGAGAGTCATTCAATGACCACATTCCGGATCACAGGGTGTCTGAATTCCAGAAGCACAAAATCTCTGCATTCTAGAATCGGAATGTGGCGGAATTCTAGAATGCACAGCACGGCGGAATTCTTAAGTCCTGAAATGCCTGCTATCCGGAAGTTAAGGTGTCTGACATCCAGAATGTTACTAGGTCAGCATTCTACCGTTCTGAGAGATTCTGGGTTCTAGAATCAATGGACGGCAGAGTTCTGGAATGTCAGGGTCTCCAAACTCTAGAATCCTTCCCTGTCTGAACTCGTGAGTCATTCAATGTCCACATTCCGGATCACAGGGTGTCTGAATTCCAGAAGCACCAAATGTCTGCATTCTAGAACCGGAATGTGGCGGAATTCTAGAATGCACAGCACGGCAGAATTCTGAAGTCCTAAAATGCCTGATATTCGGAAGTTAAGGAGTCTGACATCCAGAATGTTAGTAGGTCAGCATTCTACCGTTCTGAGAGATTCTGGGTTGTAGAATCAATGGACGGCAGAGTTCTGGAATGTCAGGGTGTTCAAACTCAAGAATACTTGCGTGTCTGAACTCGAGAGTCATTCAATGTCCACATTCCGGATCACAGGGTGTCTGAATTCCAGAAGCACCAAATGTCTGCATTCTAGAATCGGAATGTGGCGGAATTCTAGAATGCACAGCATGGCGGAATTCGAAAGTCCTAAAATGCCTGCTATCCGGAAGTTAAGGTGTCTGACATCCAGAATGCTACCACGTCAGAATTATAGCATTCTGAAAGATTCTGGGATCTAGAATCAATGGACGGCTGAGTTCCAGAATGTCAGGTTTTCCAAACTCTAGAATCCTTGCGTGTCTGAACTCGAGAGTCATTCAATATCCACATTCAAGGACTCTGGATGTCTGAAATATAGAATCACCAAATGTCTGCATTCTAGAATTGGAATGTGGCGGAATTCTAGAATGCACAGCACGGCGGAATTCTAAAGTCCTAAAATGCCTGCTATCCGGAAGTTAAGGTGTCTGACATCCAGAATGTTACTAGGTCAACATTCTACCGTTCTGAGAGATTCTGGGTTATAGAATCAATGGATGGCAGAGATCTGTCATGTCAGGGTGTCCAAACTCTAGAATCCTTGTGTGTCTGAACTCGAGAGTCATTCAATGTCCACATTCCGGATCACAGGGTGTCTGAATTCCAGAAACACCAAATGTCTGCATTCTAGAATCGGAATGTGGTAGAATTCTAGAATGCACAGCACGGCGGAATTCTAAAGTCCTAAAATGCCTGCTATCCGGAAGTTAAGGTGTCTGACACCCAGAATGCTACCACATCAGAATTATACCATTCTGAAACATTCTGGGATCTAGAATCAATGGACGGGTGTGTTCCAGAATGTCAGGGTGGCAAAACTCTAGAATCCTGGCGTGTCTGAACTCGAGAGTCATTCAATGTCCACATTCCAGAACTCGGGATGTCTGAATTGTAGAAGCACCAAATGTCTGCATTCTAGAATCGGAATGTGGCGGAATTCTAGAATGCACAGCACGGCGGAATTCTAAAGTCCTAAAATGCCTGCTATCCGGAAGTTAAGGTGTCTGACATCCAGAATGCTACCACGTCAGAATTATACCATTCTGAAAGATTCTGGGATCTAGAATCAATGGACGGCTGAGTTCCAGAATGTCAGGGTGGCAAAACTCTAGAATCCTTGCGTGTCTGAACTCGTGAGTCTTTCAATGTCCACATTCCGGATCACAGGGTGTCTGAATGCCAGAAGCACCAAATGTCTGCATTCTAGAATCGGAATGTGGCGGAATTCTAGAATGCACAGCACGGCAGAATTCGAAAGACCTAAAATGCCTGCTATCGGGAAGTTAAGGTGTCTGACATCCAGAATGCTACCACGTCAGAATTATACCATTCTGAAAGATTCTGGGATCTAGAATCAATGGATGGCTGAGTTCCAGAATGTCAGGGTGGCAAAACTCTAGAATCCTGGCGTGTCTGAACTCGAGAGTCATTCAATGTCCACATTCCAGAACTCTGGATGTCTGAAATATAGAAGAATCAAAAGTCTGAATTCTAGAATCAGAATGTGGCGGAATTCTAGAATGCACAGCACGGCGGAATTTTAAAGTCCTAAAATGCCTGCTATCCAGAAGTCAATGTGTCTGACATCCAGAATGTTACTAGGTCAGCATTCTACCGTTCTGAGAGATTCTGGGTTTTAGAATCAATGGATGGCAGAGTTCTGGAATGTCAGGGTGTTCAAACTCAAGAATACTTGCGTGTCTGAACTCGAGAGTCATTCAATGTCCACATTCCGGATCACAGGGTGTCTGAATTCCAGAAGCACCAAATGTCTGCATTCTTGAAACGGAATGTGGCGGAATTCTAGAATGCACAGCATGGCGGAATTCGAAAGTCCTAAAACGCCTGCTATCCGGAAGTTAAAGTGTCTGACATCCAGAATGCTACCACGTCAGAATTATAACATTCTGAAAGATTCTGGGATCTAGAATCAATGGACGGGTGAGTTCCAGAATGTCAGGTTTTCCTAACTCTAGAATTCTTGCATGTCTGAACTCGAGAGTCATTCAATATCCACATTCCAGGACTCTGGATGTCTGAAATATAGAAGCAACAAATGTCTGCATTCTAGAATCGGAATGTGGTGGAATTCTAGAATGCACAGCACGGCAGAATTCTAAAGTCCTAAAATGCCTGCTATTCGGAAGTTAAGGTGTCTGATATCCAGAATGTTACTAGGTCAGCATTCTACCGTTCTGAGAGATTCTGGGTTCTAGAATCAATGGACGGCAGAGTTCTGGAATGCCAGGGTGTCCAAACTCTAGAATCCTTCCGTGTCTGAACTCGTGAGTCATTCAATGTCCACATTCCAGATCACAGGGTGTCTGAATTCCAGAAGCACCAAATGTCTGCATTCTAGAATCGGAATGTGGCGGAATTCTAGAATACACAGCACGGCAGAATTCTAAAGTCCTAAAATGCCTGATATTCGGAAGTTAAGGAGTCTGACATCCAGAATGTTACTAGGTCAGCATTCTACCGTTCTGAGAGATTCTGGGTTCTAGAATCAATGGACGGCAGAGTTCTGGAATGTCAGGGTGTCCAAACTCTAGAATCCTTCCGTTTCTGAACACGTGAGTCATTCAATGTCCACATTCCAGATCAAAGGGTGTCTGAATTCCAGAAGCACCAAGTGTCTGCATTCTAGAATCGGAATGTGGCGGAATTCTAGAATGCACAGCACGGCGGAATTCGAAACTCCTAAAATGCCTGCTATCCAGAATTAAGGTGTCTGACATTCAGAATGCTACCACGTCAGAATTGCACCATTCTGAAAGATTCTGGGATCTAGAATAAATGGACGGCTGGGTTCCAGAAAGTCAGGGTGGCAAAACTCTAGAATACTTGCGTGTCTGAACTCGAGAGTCATTCAATCTCCACATTCCAGAACTCTGGATGTCTGAAATATAGAAGCACCAAATGTCTGCATTCTAGAATCGGAATGTGGCGGAATTCTAGAATGCACAGCACGGCGGAATTCTAAAGTCCTAAAATGCCTGCTATCCGGAAGTTAAGGTGTCTGACATCCAGAATGTTACTAGGTCAGCATTCTAACGTTCTGAGAGACTCTGGGTTCTAGAATCAATGGACGGCAGAGATCTGGCATGTCAGGGTGTCCAAACTCTAGAATCCTTGTGTGTCTGAACTCGAGAGTCATTCAATGTCCACATTCCGGATCACAGGGTGTCTGAATTCCAGAAACACCAAATGTCTGCATTCTAGAATCGGAATGTGGTAGAATTCTAGAATGCACAGCACGGCGGAATTCTAAAGTCCTAAAATGCCTGCTATCCGGAAGTTAAGGTGTCTGACACCCAGAATGCTACCACATCAGAATTATACCATTCTGAAACATTCTGGGATCTAGAATCAATGGACGGGTGAGTTCCAGAATGTCAGGGTGGCAAAACTCTAGAATCCTGGCGTGTCTGAACTCGAGAGTCATTCAATGTCCACATTCCAGAACTCGGGATGTCTGAATTGTAGAAGCACCAAATGTCTGCATTCTAGAATCGGAATGTGGCGGAATTCTAGAATGCACAGCACGGCGGAATTCTAAAGTCCTAAAATGCCTGCTATCCGGAAGTTAAGGTGTCTGACATCAAGAATGCTACCAAGTTAGAATTATAACATTCTGAAAGATTCTGGGATCTAGAATCAATGGACAGCTGAGTTCCAGAATGTCAGGGTGGCAAAACTCTAGAATCCTTGCGTGTCTGAACTCGAGAGTCATTCAATGTCCACATTCCAGAACTCTGGATGTCTGAAATATAGAAGCACCAAATGTCTGCATTCTAGAATCAGAATGTGGCGGAATTCTAGAATGCACAGCACGGCGGAATTTTAAAGTCCTAAAATGCCTGCTATCCGGAAGTCAAGGTGTCTGACATCCAGAATGTTACTAGGTCAGCATTCTACAGTTCTGAGAGATTCTGGGTTCTAGAATCAATGGATGGCAGAGTTCTGGAATGTCAGGGTGTTCAAACTCAAGAATACTTGCGTGTCTGAACTCGAGAGTCATTCAATGTCCACATTTCGCATCACAGGGTGTCTGAATTCGAGAAGCACCAAATGTCTGCATTCTAGAATCGGAATGTGGCGGAATTCTAGAATGCACAGCACAGCAGAATTCTAAAGTCCTAAAATGCCTGCTATTCGGAAGTTAAGGTGTCTGACATCCAGAATGTTACTAGGTCAGCATTCTACCTTTCTGAGAGATTCTGGGTTCTAGAATCAATGGACGGCAGAGTTCTGGAATGTCAGGGTGTCCAAACTCTAGAATCCTTCTGTGTCTGAACTCGTGAGTCATTCAATGACCACATTACGGATCACAGGGTGTCTGAATTCCAGAAGCACCAAATGTCTTCATTCTAGAATCGGAATGTGGTGGAATTCTAGAATGCACAACACGGCAGAATTCTGAAGTCCTAAAATGCCTGCTATCCGGAAGTTAAGGTGTCTGACATCCAGAATGCTACCACGTCAGAATTATACCATTGTGAAAGATTCTGGGATCTAGAATCAATGGACGACTGAGTTCCAGAATGTCAGGGTTTCCAAACTCTAGAATCCTTGCGTGTCTGAACTAGAGAGTCATTCAGTGTCCACATTCCGGATCACAGGGTGTCTGTATTCCAGAAGCACCAAATGTCTGCATTCTAGAATCGGAATGTGGCGGAATTCTAGAATGCACAGCACGGCGGAATTCTAAAGTCCTAAAATGCCTGATATTCGGAAGTTAAGGAGTTTGACATCCAGAATGTTACTAGGTCAGCTTTCTACCGTTCTGAGAGATTCTGGGTTCTGGAATCAATGGACGGCAGAGTTCTTGAATGTCAGGGTGTCCAAACTCTAGAATCCATCCGTGTCTGAACTCGTGAGTCATTCAATGTCCACATTCCGGATCACAGGGTGTCTGAATTTCAGAAGCACCAAATGTCTGCATTCTAGAATCGGAATGTGGTAGAATTCTAGAATGCACAGCACGGCGGAATTCTAAAGTCCTAAAATGCCTGCTATCCGGAAGATAAGGTGTCCTACATCCAGAATGCTACCGCGTCAGAATTATACCATTCTGAAACATTCTGGGATCTAGAATCAATGGACGGGTGAGTTCCAGAATGTCAGGGTGGCAAAACTCTAGAATCCTGGCTTGTCTGAACTCGAGAGTCATTCAATGTCCACATTCCGGAACTCTGGATGTCTGAATTATAGAAGCACCAAATGTCTGCATTCTAGAATCGGAATGTGGCGGAATTCTAGAATGCACAGCATGGCGGAATTCGAAAGTCCTAAAATGCCTGCTATCCGGAAGTTAAAGAGTCTGACATCCAGAATGTTCCTAGGTCAGCATTCTACCGTTCTGAGAGATTCTGTGTTCTAGAATCAATGGACGGCATAGTTCTGGAATGTCCGGGTGTCCAAACTCTAGAATCCTTCCGTGTCTGGACTCGTGAGTCATTCAATGTCCACATTCCGTATCACAGGGTGTTTGAATTCCAGAAGCACCCAATGTCTGCATTCTAGAAGCGGAATGTGGCGGAATTCTAGAATGCACGGCATGGCCGAATTCTAAAATCCTAAAATGCCTGCTATACGGAAGTTAAGGTGTCTGACATTAAGAATGCTACCAAGTCAGAATTATAACATTCTGAAAGATTCTGTTATCTAGAATCAATGGACGGCTGAGTTCCAGAATGTCTGGGTGGGAAAACTCTAGAATCCTTGCGTGTCTGAACTCGAGAGTCATTCAATGTCCACATTCCAGAACTCTGGATGTCTGAATTATAGAAGCACCAAATGTGTGCATTCTAGAATCGGAATGTGGCGGAATTTTAGAATGCACAGCACGGTGGAATTCTAAAGTCCAAAAATGCCTATTAGCCGAAAGCTAAGGTGTCTGATGACCAGAATGTTACTAGGTCAGCATTCTTCCGTTCTGAGAGATTCTGGGTTCTAGAATCAATGGACGGCCGAGTTCTGGAATGTCTGGGTGTCCAAACTCCAGAATCCTTGAGTGTTAGAACTCGACAGTCATTCAATTTCCATATTCCGTGTCACAGGGTGACTGAATACCAGAAGCACCAAATGTCTGCATTCTAGAATCGGAATGTGGCGGAATTCTAGAATGCACAGCACGGCGGAATTCGAAGGTCCTAAATTGCCTGCTATCTGGAAGTTAAGGTGTCTGACATCCAGAATGCTACCACGTCAGAATTATACCATTCTGAAAGATTCTGTGATCTAGAATCAATGGACGGCTGAGTTCCAGAATGTCAGGGTGGCAAAACTCTAGAATCCTTGCCTGTCTGAACTCGAGACTCATTCCATGTCCACATTCCAGAATTCTGGATGTCTGAATTATAGAAGCACCAAATGTCTGCATTCTAGAATCAGAATGTGGCGGAATTCTAGAATGCACAGCACGGCGTAATTCTAAAGTCCTAAAATGCCTGCTATCCGGAAGTTAAGGTGTCTGACATCAAGAATGCTACCAAGTCAGAATTATACCATTCTGAAAGATTCTGGTATCTAGAATCAATGGACGGCTGAGTTCCAGAATGTCAGGTTGGCAAAACTCTAGAATCCTTGTGTGTCTGAACTCGAGAGTCATTCAATGTCCACATTCCAGAACTCTGGATGTCTGAATTATAGAAGCACCAAATGTCTGCATTCTAGAATCGGAATGTGGCGGAATTCTAGAATGCAAAGCACGGCGGAATTCTAATGTCTTAATATGCCTGCTATCCGGAAGTCAAGGTGTCTGACATCAAGAATGCTACCAAGTCAGAATTATACCATTCTGAAAGATTCTGGGATCTAGAATCAATGGACGGCTGAGTTCCAGAATGTCAGGGTGGCAAAACTCTAGAATACTTGCGTGTCTGAACTCGAGAGTCATTCAATGTCCACATTCCAGAACTCTGGATGTCTGAATTATAGAAGCACCAAATGTCTGCATTCTAGAATCGGAATGTGGCGGAATTCTAGAATGCACAGCACGGCAGAATTCTAAAGTCCTAAAATGCCTGCTATTCGGAAGTTAAGGTGTCTGACATCCAGAATGTTACTAGGTCAGCATTCTACCGTTTTGAGAGATTCTGGGTTCTAGAAACAGTGGACGGCAAAGTTCTGGAATGCCATGGTGTCCAAACTCTGGAATCCTTCCGTGTCTGAACTCGTGAGTCATTCAATGTCCACATTCCAGATCACAGGGTGTCTGAATTCCAGAAGCACCAAATGTCTGCATTCTAGAATCGGAATGTGGCGGAATTCTAGAATACACAGCACGGCAGAATTCTATAGTCCTAAAATGCCTGATATTCGGTAGTTAAGGAGTCTGACATCCAGAATGTTACTAGGTCAGCATTCTACCGTTCTGAGAGATTCTGGGTTCTAGAATCAATGGACGGCAGAGTTCTGGAATGTCAGGGTGTCCAAACTCTAGAATCCTTCCGTTTCTGAACACGTGAGTCATTCAATGTCCACATTCCAGATCAAAGGGTGTCTGAATTCCAGAAGCATCAAGTGTCTGCATTCTAGAATTGAAATGTGGCGGAATTCTAGAATGCACAGCACGGCGGAATTTGAAACTCCTAAAATGCCTGCTATCCAGAATTAAGGTGTCTGACATTCAGAATGCTACCACGTCAGAATTATACCATTGTGAAAGATTCTGGGATCTAGAATAAATGGACGGCTGGGTTCCAGAATGTCAGGGTGGCAAAACTCTAGAATCCTTGCGTGTCTGAACTCGAGAGTCATTCAATCTCCACATTCCAGAACTCTGGATGTCTGAATTATAGAAGCACCAAATGTCTGCATTCTAGAATCGGAATGTGGCGGAATTCTAGAATGCACAGCACGGCGGAATTCTAAAGTCCTAAAATGCCTGCTATCCGGAAGTTAAGGTGTCTGACATCCAGAATGTTACTAGGTCAGCATTCTACCGTTCTGAGAGATTCTGGGTTCTAGAATCAATGGACGGCCGAGTTCTGGAATGTCTGGGTGTCCAAACTCCAGAATCCTTGAGTGTTAGAACTCGACAGTCATTCAATTTCCATATTCCGGGTCACAGGGTGACTGAATACCAGAAGCACCAAATGTCTGCATTCTAGAATCGGAATGTGGCGGAATTCTAGAATGCACAGCACGGCGGAATTCGAAGGTCCTAAATTGCCTGCTATCTGGAAGTTAAGGTGTCTGACATCCAGAATGCTACCACGTCAGAATTATACCATTCTGAAAGATTCTGAGATCTAGAATCAATGGACGGCTGAGTTCCAGAATGTCAGGGTGGCAAAACTCTAGAATCCTTGCCTGTCTGAACTCGAGACTCATTCCATGTCCACATTCCAGAATTCTGGATGACTGAATTATAGAAGCACTAAATGTCTGCATTCTAGAATCGGAATGTGGCGGAATTCTAGAAAGCACAGCACGGCGTAATTCTAAAGTCCTAAAATGCCTGCTATCCGGAAGTTAAGGTGTCTGACATCAAGAATGCTACCAAGTCAGAATTATACCATTCTGAAAGATTCTGGGATCTAGAATCAATGGACGGCTGAGTTCCAGAATGTCAGGTTGGCAAAACTCTAGAATACTTGCGTGTCTGAACTCGAGAGTCATTCAATGTCCACATTCCAGAACTCTGGTTGTCTGAATTACAGAAGCACCAAATGTCTGCATTCTAGAATCGGAATGTGGCGGAATTCTAGAATGCACAGCACGGCGGATTTCTAAAGTCCTAAAATGCCTACTAGCCGAAAGTTAAGGTGTCTGATGACCAGAATGTTACTAGGTCAGCATTCTACCGTTCTGAGAGATTCTGGGTTCTAGAATCAATGGACGGCAGAGATCTGGAATGTCAGGGTGTCCAAACTCTAGAATCCTTGAGTGTTTGAACTCGAGAGTCATTCAATTTCCATATTCCGGGTCACAGGGTGACTGAATTCCAGAAGCACCAAATGTCTGCATTCTAGAATCGGAATGTGCTAGAATTCTAGAATGCACAGCATGGCAGAATTCTAAAGTCCTAAAATGCCTGCTATCTGGAAGTTAAGGTGTCTGACACCCAGAATGCTACCACATCAGAATTATACCATTCTGAAACATTCTGGGATCTAGAATCAATGGACGGGTGAGTTCCAGAATGTCAGGGTGGCAAAACTCTAGAGTCCTGGCGTGTCTGAAATCGAGAGTCATTCAATGTCCACATTCCAGAACTCTGGATGTCTGAATTATAGAAGCACCAAATGTCTGCATTCTAGAATCAGAATGTGGCGGAATTCTAGAATGCACAGCACGGCGAAATTCTAAACTCCTAAAATGCCTGCTATCCGGAAGTTAAGGTGTCTGACATCCAGAATGCTACCACGTCAGAATTATATCATTCTGAAAGATTCTGGGATCTAGAATCAATGGACGGCTGAGTTCCAGAATGTCGGGGTTTCCAAACTCTAGAATCCTTGCGTGTCTGAACTCGGGAGTCATTCAATATCCACATTCCAGGACTCTGGATGTCTGAAATATAGAAGCACCAAATGTCTGCATTCTAGAATCGGAATGTGGCGGAATTCTAGAATGCACAGCACGGCGGAATTCTAAAGTCCTAAAATGCCTGCTATTCGGAAGTTAAGGTGTCTGACATCCAGAATGTTACGAGGTCAGCATTCTACCGTTCTGAGAGATTCTGGGTTCTAGAATCAATGGACGGCAGAGTTCTGGAATGTCAGGGTGTCCAAACTCTAGAATCCTTCCGTGTCTGAACTCGTGTGTCATTCAATGTCCACATTCCTGATCACAGGGTGTCTGAATTCCAGAAGCACCAAAAGTCTGCATTCTAGAATCGGAATGTGGCGGAATTCTAGAATGCACAGCACGGCAGAATTCTAAAGTCCTAAAATGCCTGATATTCGGAAGTTAAGGCGTCTGACATCCAGAATGTTACTAGGTCAGCATTCTACCGTTCTGCGAGATTCTGGGTTCTGGAATCTATGGAGGGCAGAGTTCTGGAATGTCAGGGTGTCCAAACTCTAGAATCCTTCCGTATCTGAACTCGTGAGTCATTCAATGTCCACATTCCAGATCACAGGGTGTCTGAATTCCAGAAGCACCAAATGTCTGCATTCTAGAATCGGAATGTGGCGGAATTCTAGAAACCACAGCACGGAAGAATTCTAAAGTCCTAAAATGCCGGCTATTCGGAAGTTAAGGTGTCTGACATACAGAAAGTTACTAGGTCAGCATTCTACCATTCTGAGAGATTCTGGGTTCTAGAATCAATGGACGGCAGATTTCTGGAATGTCAGGGTGTCCAAACTCTAGATTACTTCCGTGTCTGAACATGTGAGTCAATCAATGTCTACATTCCGGATCACAGGGTGTCTGAATTCCAGAAGCACCAAATGTCTGCATTCTAGAATCGGAATGTGGCGGAATTCTAGAATGCACAGCACGGCGGAATTCGAAAGTCCTAAAATGCCTGCTATCCGGAAGTTAAGGTGTCTGACATCCAGAATGCTACCACGTCAGAATTATACCATTCTGAAAGATTCTGGGATCTAGAATCAATGGACGGCTGAGTTCCAGAATGTCAGGGTTTCCAAACTCTAGAATCCTTGCCTGTCTGAACTCGAGAGTCATTCAATATCCATATTCCAGGACTTTGGATGTCTGAGATATAGAAGCAACAAATGTCTGCATTCTAGAATCGGAATGTGGTGGAATTCTAGAATTCACAGCACGGCAGAATTCTAAAGTCCTAAAATGCCTGCTATTCGGAAGTTAAGGTATCTGACATCCAGAATATTACTAGGTCAGCATTCTACCGTTCTGAGAGATTCTGGGTTCTAGAATCAATGGACGGCAGAGTTCTGGAATGTCAGGGTGTCCAAACTCTAGAATCCTTCCGTGTCTGAACTCGTGGGTCATTCAATGTCCACATTCCGGATCACAGGGTGTCTGAATTCCAGAAGCACCAAATGTCTGCATTCTAGAATCGGAATGTGGTAGAATTCTAGAATGCACAGCACGGCGGAATTCTAAAGTCCTAAAATGCCTGCTTTCCGGAAGTTAAGGTGTCTGACACCCAGAATTCTACCACATCAGAATTATGCCATTCTGAAACATTCTGGGATCTAGAATCAATGCACGGGTGAGTTCCAGAATGTCAGGGTGGCAAAACTCTAGAATCCTGGCGTGTCTGAACTCGAGAGTCATTCAATGTCCACATTCCAGAACTCTGGATGTCTGAATTATGGAAGCACCAAATGTCTGCATTCTAGAATCAGATTGTGGCGGAATTCTGGAATGCACAGCACGGCGAAATTCTGAAGTCCTAAAATGCCTGCTATCCGGAAGTTAAGGTGTCTGACATCCAGAATGCTACCACGTCAGAATTATATCATTCTGAAAGATTCTGGGATCTAGAATCAATGGACGGCTGAGTTCCAGAATGTCGGGGTTTCCAAATTCTAGAATCCTTGCGTGTCTGAACTCGGGAGTCATTCAATATCCACATTCCAGGACTCTGGATGTCTGAAATATAGAAGCACCAAATGTCTGTATTCTAGAATCGGAATGTGACGGAATTCTAGAATGCACAGCATGGCGGAATTCTAAATTCCTAAAATGCCTGCTATCCGGAAGTTAAGGTGTCTCACATCAAGAATGCTACCAAGTCAGAATTATAACATTCTGAAAGATTCTGGGATCTAGAATCAGTGGACGGCTGAGTTCCAAAATGTCAGGGTGGCAAAACTCTAGAATCCTTGCGTGTCTGAAATCGAGAGTCATTCAATGTCCACATTCCAGAACTCTGGATATCAGAAATATAGAAGAACCAAATGTCTGCATTCTAGAATCGGAATGTGGTGGAATTCTAGAATGCACAGCAAGGCAGAATTCTAAAGTCCTAAAATGCCTGCTATTCGGAAGTTAAGGTGTCTGACATCCAGAATGTTACTAGGTCAGCATTCTACCTTTCTGAGAGATTCTGGGTTCTAGAATCAATGGACGGCAGAGTTCTGGAATGTCAGGGTGTCCAAACTCTAGAATCCGTCCGTGTCTGAACTCGTGAGTCATTCAAAATCCACATTCCGGATCACAGGGTGTCTGAATTCCAGAAGCACCAAATGTCTGCATTCTAGAATCAGAATGTGGCGGAATTCTAGAATGCACAGCACGGCGGAATTCGAAAGTCCTAAAATGCCTGCTATCAGGAAGTTAAGGTGTCTGACATCCAGAATGCTACCACGTCAGAATTATACCATTCTGAAAGATTCTGGGATCTAGAATCAATGGACGGCTGAGTTCCAGAATGTCAGGGTGGCAAAACTCAAGAATCCTTGCGTGTCTGAACTCGAGAGTCATTCAATGTACACATTCCGGATCACAGGGTGTCTGAATTCCAGAAGCACCAAATGTCTGCATTCTAGAATCGGAATGTGGCGGAATTCTAGAATGCACAGCACGGCGGAATTCGAAAGTCCTAAAATGCCTGCTATCGGGAAGTTAAGGTGTCTGTCATCCAGAATGCTACCACGTCAGAATTATACCATTCTGAAAGATTCTGGGATCTAGAATCAATGGACGGCTGAGTTCCAGAATGTCAGGTTTTCCAAACTCTAGAATCCTTGCGTGTCTGAACTCGATAGTCATTCAATATCCACATTCCAGGACTCTGGATGTCTGAAATATAGAAGCACCAAATGTCTGCATTCTAGAATCGGAATGTGGCGGAATTCTAGAAAGCACAGTACGGCAGAATTCTAAAGTCCTAAAATGCCTGCTATGCGGAAGTTAAGGTGTCTGACATCCAGAAAGTTACTAGGTCAGCATTCTACCGTTCTGAGAGATTCTGGGTTCTTGAATCAATGGACGGCAGATTTCTGGAATGTCAGGGTGTCCAAACTCTAGATTCCTTCCGTGTCTGAACATGTGAGTCATTCAATGTCCACATTATGGATCACAGGGTGTCTGAATTCCAGAAGCACCAAATGTCTGCATTCTAGAATCGGAATGTGGCGGAATTCTAGAATGCACAGCCCGGCGGAATTCTAAAGTCCTAAAATGCCTGCTATCCGGAAGTTAAGGTGTCTGACACCCAGAATTCTACCACATCAGAATTATACCATTCTGAAACATTCTGGGATCTAGAATCAATGGACGGGTGAGTTCCAGAATGTCAGGGTGGCAAAACTCTAGAATCCTGGCGTGTCTGAACTCGAGAGTCATTCAATGTCCACATTCCATAACTCTGGATGTCTGAATTATGGAAGCACCAAATGTCTGCATTCTACAATCGGAATGTGGCGGAATTCTAGAATGCACAGCACGGCGGAATTCTAAAGTCCTAAAATGCCTGCTATCCGGAATTTAAGGTGTCTGACATCCAGAATACTACCACGTCAGAATTATACCATTCTGAAAGATTCTGGGATCTAGAATCAATGGACGGCTGAGTTCCAGAATGTCAGGCTGTCCAAACTCTAGAATCCTTGCGTGTCTGAACTCGAGAGTCATTCAATATCCACATTCCAGGACTCTGGATGTCTGAAATATAGAAGCAACAAATGTCTGCATTCTAGAATCGGAATGTGGTGGAATTCTAGAATGCAAAGCACGGCAGAATTCTAAAGTCCTAAAATGCCTGCTATTCGGAAGTTAAGGTGTCTGACATCCAGAATGTTACGAGGTCAGCATTCTACCGTTCTGAGAGATTCTGGGTTCTAGAATCAATGGACGGCAGAGTTCTGGAATGTCAGGGTGTACAAACTCTAGAATCCTTCCGTGTCTGAACTCGTGAGTCATTCAATGTCCACATTCCGGATCACAGGGTGTCTGAATTCCAGAAGCACCAAATGTCTGCATTCTAGAATCGGAATGTGGCGGAATTCTAGAATGCACAGCACGGCAGAATTCTAAAGTCCTAAAATGCCTGATATTCGGAAGTTAAGGAGTCTGACATCCAGAATGTTACTAGGTCAGCATTCTACCGTTCTGAGAGATTCTGGGTTCTGGAATCTATGGAGGGCAGAGTTCTGGAATGTCAGGGTGTCCAAACTCTAGAATCCTTCCGTGTCTGAACTCGTGAGTCATTCAATGTCCACATTCCGGATCACAGGGTGTCTGAATTCCAGAAGCACCAAATGTCTGCATTCTAGAATCGGAATGTGGCGGAATTCTAGAAAGCACAGCACGGCAGAATTCTAAAGTCCTGAAATGCCGGCTATTCGGAAGTTAAGGTGTCTGACATACAGAAAGTTACTAGGTCAGCATTCTACCGTTCTGAGAGATTCTGGGTTCTAGAATCAATGGACGGCATATTTCTGGAATGTCAGGGTGTCCAAACTCTAGATTCCTTCCGTGCTGAACATGTGAGTCATTCAATGTCCACATTCCGGATCACAGGGTGTCTGAACTCCAGAAGCACCAAATGTCTGCATTCTAGAATCGGAATGTGGCGGAATTCTAGAATGCACAGCACGGAGGAATTCGAAAGTCCTAAAATGCCTGCTATCCGGAAGTTAAGGTGTCTGACATCCAGAATGCTACCACGTCAGAATTATACCATTCTGAAAGATTCTGGGATCTAGAATCAATGGAAGGCTGAGTTCCAGAATGTCAGGGCTTCCAAACTCTAGAATCCTTGCGTGTCTGAACTCGAGAGTCATTCAATATCCATATTCCAGGACTTTGGATGTCTGAGATATAGAAGCAACAAATGCCTGCATTCTAGAATCGGAATGTGGTGGAATTCTAGAATTCACAGCACGGCAGAATTCTAAAGTCCTAAAATGCCTGCTATTCGGAATTAAGGTATCTGACATCCAGAATGTTACTAGGTCAGCATTCTACCGTTCTGAGAGATTCTGGGTTCTAGAATCAATGGACGGCAGAGTTCTGGAATGTCAGGGTGTCCAAACTCTAGAATCCTTCCGTGTCTGAACTCGTGAGTCATTCAATGTCCACATTCCGGATCACAGGGTGTCTGAATTCCAGAAGCACCAAATGTCTGCATTCTAGAATCGGAATGTGGCGGAATTCTAGAATGCACAGCACGGCGGAATTCTAAAGTCCTAAAATGCCTGATATTCGGAAGTTAAGGAGTCTGACATCCAGAATGTTACTAGGTCAGCATTCTACCGTTCTGAGAGATTCTGGGTTCTGGAATCTATGGACGGCAGGGTTCTGGAATGACAGGGTGTCCAAACTCTAGAATCCTTCCGTGTCTGAACTCGTGAGTCATTCAATGTCCACATTCCGGATCACAGGGTGTCTGAATTCCAGAAGCAACAAATGTCTGCATTCTAGAATCGGAATGTGGTAGAATTCTAGAATGCACAGCACGGCGGAATTCTAAAGTCCTAAAATGCCTGTTATCCGGAAGTTAAGGTGTCTGACACCCAGAATTCTACCACATCAGAATTATACCATTCTGAAACATTCTGGGATCTAGAATCAATGCACGGGTGAGTTCCAGAATGTCAGGGTGGCAAAACTCTAGAATCCTGGCGTGTCTGAACTCGAGAGTCATTCAATGTCCACATTCCAGAACACTGGATGTCTGAATTATGGAAGCACCAAATGTCTGCATTCCAGAATCGGAATGTGGCGGAATTCTAGAATGCACTGCACGGCGGAATTCTAAAGTCCTAAAATGCCTGCTATCCGGAAGTTAAGGTGTCTGACATCCAGTATGCTACCACGTCAGAATTATACCATTCTGAAAGATTCTGGGATCTAGAATCAATGGACGGCTGAGTTCCAGAATGTCAGGGTGTCCAAACTCTAGAATCCTTGCGTGTCTGAACTCGAGAGTCATTCAATATCCACATTCCAGGACTCTGGATGTCTGAAATATAGAAGCAACAAATGTCTGCATTCTAGAATCGGAATGTGGTGGAATTCTAGAATGCAAAGCACGGCAGAATTCTAAAGTCCTAAAATGCCTGCTATTCGGAAGTTAAGGTGTCTGACATCCAGAATGTTACTAGGTCAGCATTCTACCGTTCTGAGAGATTCTGGGTTCTAGAATCAATGGACGGCAGAGTTCTGGAATGTCAGGGTGTCCAAACTCTAGAATCCTTCCGTGTCTGAACTCGTGAGTCATTCAATGTCCACATTCCGGATCACAGGGTGTCTGAATTCCAGAAGCACCAAATGTCTGCATTCTAGAATCGGAATGTGGCGGAATTCTAGAATGCACATCACGGCAGAATTCTAAAGTCCTAAAATGCCTGATATTCGGAAGTTAAGGAGTCTGACATCCAGAATGTTACTAGGTCAGCATTCTACCGTTCTGAGAGATTCTGGGTTCTAGAATCAATGGACGGCAGAGTTCTGGAATGTCAGGGTGTCCAAACTCTAGAATCCTTCCGTGTCTGAACTCGTGAGTCATTCAATGTCCACATTCCGGATCACAGGGTGTCTGAATTCCAGAAGCACCAAATGTCTGCATTCTAGCATCGGAATGTGGCGGAATTCTAGAATGCACAGCACGGCGGAATTCTAAAGTTCTAAAATGCCTGCTATCCGGAAGTTAAGGTGTCTGATGACCAGAATGTTACTAGGTCAGCATTCTACCGTTCTGAGAGATTCTGTGTTCTAGAATCAATGGACGGCAGAGTTCTGGAATGTCAGGGTGTCCAAACTCTAGAATCCATGAGTGTTTGAACTCGAGAGTCATTCAATTTCCATATTCCGGGTCACAGGGTGACTGAATTCCAGAAGCACCAAATGTCTGCATTCTAGAATCGGAATGTGGCGGAATTCTAGAATGCACAGGACGGCGGAATTCGAAAGGCCTAAAATGCCTGCTCTCCGGAAGTTAAGGTGTCTGACATCCAGAATGCTACCACGTCAGAATTATACCATTCTGATAGATTCTGGGATCTAGAATCAATGGACGGCTGATTTCCAGAATGTCAGGGTGGCAAAACTCTAGAATCCTTGTGTGTCTGAACTCGAGACTCATTCAGTGTCCACACTCCAGAACTCTGGATGTCTGAAATATTGAAGCACCAAATGTCTGCATTCTAGAATCGGAATGTGGCGGAATTCTAGAATGCACAGCACGGCGGGGTTCTAAAGTCCTAAAATGCCTGCTATCCGGAAGTTAAGGTGTCTGACATCAAGAATGCTACCAAGTCAGAATTATACGATTCTTAAAGACTCCGGGATCTAGAATCAATGGACGGCTGAGTTCCAGAATGTCAGGGTGGCAAAACTCTAGAATCCTGGCGTGTCTGAACTCGAGAGTCATTCAATGTCCACAATCCAGAACTCTGGATGTCTGAATTATAGAGGCACCAAATGTCTGCATTCTAGAATCGGAATGTGGCGGAATTCTAGAATGCACAGCACGGCGGAATTCTAAATTCCTAAAATGCCTGCTATCCGGAAGTTAAGGTGTCTGACATCAAGAATGCTACCAAGTCAGAATTATAACATTCTGAAAGATTCTGGGATCTAGAATCAATGGACGGCAGAGATCTGGAATGTCAGTGTGTCCAAACTCTAGAATCCTTGCGTGTCTGAACTCGAGAGTCATTCAATGTCCACATTCCGGATCACAGGGTGTCTGAATTCCAGAAGAACCAAATGTCTGCATTCTAGAATCGGAATGTGGTAGAATTCTAGAATGCACAGCACGGCGGAATTCTATAGTCCTAAAATGCCTACTATCCGGAAGTTAAGGTGTCTGACATCCAGAATGCTACCACATCAGAATTATACCATTCTGAAAGATTCTGGGATCTAGAATCAATGGACGGGTGAGTTCCAGAATGTCAGGGTGGCAAAACTCTATAATCCTGGCTTGTCTGAACTCGAGAGTCATTCAATGTCCACATTCCAGAACTCTGGATGTCTGAATTATGGAAGCACCAAATGTCTGCATTCTAGAATCGGAATGTGGCGGAATTCTAGAATGCACAGCACGGCGGAATTCGAAAGTCCTAAAATGCCTGCTATCCGGAAGTTAAGGTGTCTGACATCCAGAATGCTACCACGTCAGAATTATACCATTCTGAAAGATTCTGGGGTCTAGAATCAATGGACGGCTGAGTTCCAGAATGTCAGGGTTTGCAAACTCTAGAATCCTTGCGTGTCTGAACTCGAGAGTCATTCAATATCCACATTCCAGGACTCTGGATGTCTGAAATATAGAAGCAACAAAGGTCTGCATTCTGGAATCGGAATGTGGTGGAATTCTAGAATGCACAGCACGGCAGAATTTTAAAGTCCTAAAATGACTGCTATTCGGAAGTTAAGGTGTCTGACATCCAGAATGTTACTAGGTCAGCATTCTACCGTTCTGAGAGATTCTGGGTTCTAGAATCAATGAATGGCAGAGTTCTGGAATGTCAGGGTGTCCAAATTCTAGAGTCCTTCCGTGTCTGAACTCGTGAGTCATTCAATGACCACATTCCGGTTCACAGGGTGTCTGAATTATAGAAGCACCAAATGTCTGCATTCTAGAATCGGAATGTGGCGGAATTCTAGAATGCACAGCACGTCAGAATACTAAAGTCGTAAAATGCCTGATATTCGGAAGTTAAGGAGTCTGACATCCAGAATGTTACTAGGTCAGCATTCTACCGTTCTGAGAGATTCTGGGTTCTAGAATCAATGGACGGCAGAGTTCTGGAATGTCAGGGTGTCCAAACTCTAGAATCCTTCCGTGTCTGAACTCGTGAGTCATTCAATGTCCACATTCCGGATCAAAGGGTGTCTGAATTCCAGAAGCACCAAATGTCTGCATTCTAGAATCGGAATGTGGCGGAATTCTAGAATGCACAGCACGGCGGAATTCGAAAGTCCTAAAATGCCTGCTAGCCGAAAGTTAAGGTGTCTGACGACCAGAATGTTACTAGGTCAGCATTCTACCGTTCTGAGAGATTCTGGGTTCTAGATTCAATGGACGGCTGAGTTCTGGAATGTCAGGGTGTCCAAACTCTAGAATCCTTCCGTGTCTGAACTCGTGAGTCATTCAATGTCAAAATTCCAGATCAAAGGGTGTCTGAATTCCAGAAGCACCAAATGTCTGCATTCTAGAATCGGAATGTTGCGGAATTCTAGAATGCACAGCACGGCGGAATTCTAAAGTCCTAAAATGCCTACTAGCCGAAAGTTAAGGTGTCTGATGACCATAATGTTACTAGGTCAACATTCTACAGTTCTGAGAGATTCTGTGTTCTAGAATCAATGGACGGCAGAGTTCTGGAATGTCAGGGTGTCCAAACTCTAGAATCCATGAGTGTTTGAACTCGAGAGTCATTCAATTTCCATATTCCGGGTCACAGGGTGACTGAATTCCAGAAGCACCAAATGTCTGCATTCTAGAATCGGAATGTGGCGGAATTCTAGAATGCACAGGACGGCGGAATTCGAAAGGCCTAAAATGCCTGCTATCCGGAAGTTAAGGGGTCTGACATCCAGAATGCTACCACGTCAGAATTATACCATTCTGATAGATTCTGGGATCTAGAATCAATGGACGGCTGAGTTCCAGAATGTCAGGGTGGCAAAACTCTAGAATCCTTGTGTGTCTGAACTCGAGACTCATTCAGTGTCCACACTCCAGAACTCTGGATGTCTGAAATATTGAAGCACCAAATGTCTGCATTCTAGAATCGGAATGTGGCGGAATTCTAGAATGCACAGCACGGCGGGGTTCTAAAGTCCTAAAATGCCTGCTATCCGGAAGTTAAGGTGTCTGACATCAAGAATGCTACCAAGTCAGAATTATACGATTCTTAAAGACTCCGGGATCTAGAATCAATGGACGGCTGAGTTCCAGAATGTCAGGGTGGCAAAACTCTAGAATCCTGGCGTGTCTGAACTCGAGAGTCATTCAATGTCCACAATCCAGAACTCTGGATGTCTGAATTATAGAAGCACCAAATGTCTGCATTCTAGAATCGGAATGTGGCGGAATTCTAGAATGCACAGCACGGCGGAATTCTAAATTCCTAAAATGCCTGCTATCCGGAAGTTAAGGTGTCTGACATCAAGAATGCTACCAAGTCAGAATTATAACATTCTGAAAGATTCTGGGATCTAGAATCAATGGACGGCTGAGATCCAGAATGTCAGTGTGGCAAAACTCTACAATCCTTGCGTGTCTGAACTCGAGAGTCATTCAATGTCCACATTCCAGAACTCTGGATGTCTGAATTATAGAAGCACCAAATGACTGCATTCTAGCATCGGAATGTGGCGGAATTCTAGCATGCACAGCACGGCGGATTTCTAAAATCCTAAAATGCCTGCTGTCTGGAACTTAAGGTGTCTGACATCAGGAATGCTACCAAGTCAGAATTATACCATTCTGAAAGATTCTGGGATCTAGAATCAATGGACGGCTGAGTTCCAGAATGTCAGGGTGGCAAAACTCAAGAATACTTGCGTGTCTGAACTCGAGAGTCTTTCAATGTCCACATTCCAGAACTCTGGATGTCTGAATTATAGAAGCACCAAATGTCTGCATTCTAGAATCGGAATGTGGCGGAATTCTAGAATGCACAGCACGGCGGAATCCTAAAGTCCTAAAATGCCTACTAGCCGAAAGTTAAGGTGTCTGATGACCAGAATGTTACCAGGTCAGGATTCTACCGTTCTGAGAGATTCTGGGTTCTAGAATCAATTGACGGCAGAGTTCTGGAATGTCAGGGTGTTCAAACTCAAGAATACTTGCGTGTCTGAACTCGAGAGTCATTCAATGACCACATTCCGGATCACAGGGTGTCTGAATTCCAGAAGCACCAAATGTCTGCATTCTAGAATCGCAATGTGGCGGAATTCTAGAATGCACAGCACGGCGGAATTCTAAAGTCCTAAAATGCCTGCTACCGGGAAGTTAAGGTGTCTGACATCCAGAATGCTACCACGTCATAGTTATACCATTCTGAAAGATTCTGGGATCTAGAATCAATGGACGGCTGAGTTCCAGAATGTCAGGGTGGCAAAACTCTAGAATCCTTGCGTGTCTGAACTCGAGAGTCATTCAATGTCCACATTCCAGAGCTCTGGATGTCTGAATTATAGAAGCACCAAATGTCTGCATTCTAGAATCGGAATGTGGCGGAATTCTAGAATGCACAGCACGGCGGAATTTTTAAGTCCTAAAATGCCTGCTATCCGGAAGTCAAGGTGTCTGACATCCAGAATGTTACTAGGTGAGCATTCTACAATTCTGATAGATTCTGTGTTCTAGAATCAATGGATGGCAGAGTTCTGGAATGTCATGGTGTTCAAACTCAAGAATACTTGCGTGTCTGAACTTGAGAGTCATTCAATGTCCACATTCCGCATCACAGGTGTCTGAATTCCAGAAGCACCAAATGTCTGCATTCTAGAATCGGAATGTGGCGGAATTCTAGAATGCACAGCACGGCGGAATTCGAAAGTCCTAAAATGCCTTCTATCCAGAAGTAAAGGTGTCTGACATCCAGAATGTTACTAGGTCAGCATTCTACCGTTCTGAAAGATTCTGGGTTCTAGAATCAATGGACGGCAGAGTTCTGGAATGTCAGGGTGTCCAAACTCTAGAATCCTTCCGTGTCTGAACTCGTGAGTCATTCAATGTCCACATTCCGGATCAAAGGGTGTCTGAATTCCAGAAGCACCAAATGTCTGCATTCTAGAAGCGGAATGTGGCGGAATTCTAGAATGCACAGCACGGCGGAATTCGAAAGTCCTAAAATGCCTGCTAGCCGAAAGTTAAGGTGTCTGACGACCAGAATGTTACTAGGTCAGCATTCTACCGTTCTGAGAGATTCTGGGTTCTAGATTCAATGGACGGCTGAGTTCTGGAATGTCAGGGTGTCCAAACTCTAGAATCCTTCCGTGTCTGAACTCGTGAGTCATTCAATGTCAAAATTCCAGATCAAAGGGTGTCTGAATTCCAGAAGCACCAAATGTCTGCATTCTAGAATCGGAATGTTGCGGAATTCTAGAATGCACAGCACGGCGGAATTCTAAAGTCCTAAAATGCCTACTAGCCGAAAGTTAAGGTGTCTGATGACCATAATGTTACTAGGTCAACATTCTACCGTTCTGAGAGATTCTGTGTTCTAGAATCAATGGACGGCAGAGTTCTGGAATGTCAGGGTGTCCAAACTCTAGAATCCATGAGTGTTTGAACTCGAGAGTCATTCAATTTCCATATTCCGGGTCACAGGGTGACTGAATTCCAGAAGCACCAAATGTCTGCATTCTAGAATCGGAATGTGGCGGAATTCTAGAATGCACAGGACGGCGGAATTCGAAAGGCCTAAAATGCCTGCTATCCGGAAGTTAAGGGGTCTGACATCCAGAATGCTACCACGTCAGAATTATACCATTCTGATAGATTCTGGGATCTAGAATCAATGGACGGCTGAGTTCCAGAATGTCAGGGTGGCAAAACTCTAGAATCCTTGTGTGTCTGAACTCGAGACTCATTCAGTGTCCACACTCCAGAACTCTGGATGTCTGAAATATTGAAGCACCAAATGTCTGCATTCTAGAATCGGAATGTGGCGGAATTCTAGAATGCACAGCACGGCGGGGTTCTAAAGTCCTAAAATGCCTGCTATCCGGAAGTTAAGGTGTCTGACATCAAGAATGCTACCAAGTCAGAATTATACGATTCTTAAAGACTCCGGGATCTAGAATCAATGGACGGCTGAGTTCCAGAATGTCAGGGTGGCAAAACTCTAGAATCCTGGCGTGTCTGAACTCGAGAGTCATTCAATATCCACAATCCAGAACTCTGGATGTCTGAATTATAGAAGCACCAAATGTCTGCATTCTAGAATCGGAATGTGGCGGAATTCTAGAATGCACAGCACGGCGGAATTCTAAATTCCTAAAATGCCTGCTATCCGGAAGTTAAGGTGTCTGACATCAAGAATGCTACCAAGTCAGAATTATAACATTCTGAAAGATTCTGGGATCTAGAATCAATGGACGGCTGAGTTCCAGAATGTCAGTGTGGCAAAACTCTACAATCCTTGCGTGTCTGAACTCGAGAGTCATTCAATGTCCACATTCCAGAACTCTGGATGTCTGAATTATAGAAGCACCAAATGACTGCATTCTACCATCGGAATGTGGCGGAATTCTAGCATGCACAGCACGGCGGATTTCTAAAATCCTAAAATGCCTGCTGTCTGGAACTTAAGGTGTCTGACATCAGGAATGCTACCAAGTCAGAATTGTACCATTCTGAAAGATTCTGGGATCTAGAATCAATGGACGGCTGAGTTCCAGAATGTCAGGGTGGCAAAACTCAAGAATACATGCGTGTCTGAACTCGAGAGTCTTTCAATGTCCACATTCCAGAACTCTGGATGTCTGAATTATAGAAGCACCAAATGTCTGCATTCTAGAATCGGAATGTGGCGGAATTCTAGAATGCACAGCACGGCGGAATCCTAAAGTCCTAAAATGCCTACTAGCCGAAAGTTAAGGTGTCTGATGACCAGAATGTTACCAGGTCAGGATTCTACCGTTCTGAGAGATTCTGGGTTCTAGAATCAATTGACGGCAGAGTTCTGGAATGTCAGGGTGTTCAAACTCAAGAATACTTGCGTGTCTGAACTCGAGAGTCATTCAATGTCCACATTCCGGATCACAGGGTGTCTGAATTCCAGAAGCACCAAATGTCTGCATTCTAGAATCGCAATGTGGCGGAATTCTAGAATGCACAGCACGGCGGAATTCTAAAGTCCTAAAATGCCTGCTACCGGGAAGTTAAGGTGTCTGACATCCAGAATGCTACCACGTCATAGTTATACCATTCTGAATGATTCTGGGATCTAGAATCAATGGACGGCTGAGTTCCAGAATGTCAGGGTGGCAAAACTCTAGAATCCTTGCGTGTCTGAACTCGAGAGTCATTCAATGTCCACATTCCAGAGCTCTGGATGTCTGAATTATAGAAGCACCAAATGTCTGCATTCTAGAATCGGAATGTGGCGGAATTCTAGAATGCACAGCACGGCGGAATTTTTAAGTCCTAAAATGCCTGCTATCCGGAAGTCAAGGTGTCTGACATCCAGAATGTTACTAGGTGAGCATTCTACAATTCTGATAGATTCTGTGTTCTAGAATCAATGGATGGCAGAGTTCTGGAATGTCATGGTGTTCAAACTCAAGAATACTTGCGTGTCTGAACTTGAGAGTCATTCAATGTCCACATTCCGCATCACAGGTGTCTGAATTCCAGAAGCACCAAATGTCTGCATTCTAGAATCGGAATGTGGCGGAATTCTAGAATGCACAGCACGGCGGAATTCGAAAGTCCTAAAATGCCTGCTATCCAGAAGTTAAGGTGTCTGACATCCAGAATGTTACTAGGTCAGCATTCTACCGTTCTGAGAGATTCTGGGTTCTAGAATCAATGGACGGCAGAGTTCTGGAATGTCAGGGTGTCCAAACTCTAGAATCCTTCCGTGTCTGAACTCGTGTGTCATTCAATGTCCACATTCCGGATCAAAGGGTGTCTGAATTCCAGAAGCACCAAATGTCTGCATTCTAGAATCGGAATGTGGCGGAATTCTAGAATGCACAGCACGGCGGAATTCGAAAGTCCTAAAATGCCTGCTATCGGGAAGTTAAGGTGTCTGACATCCAGAATGCTACCACGTCAGAATTATACCATTCTGAAAGATTCTGGGATCTAGAATCAATGGACGGCTGAGTTCCAGAATGTCAGGGTGGCAAAACTCTAGAATCCTGGCGTGTCTGAACTCGAGAGTCATTCAATGTCCACATTCCAGAACTCTGGATGTCTGAATTACAGAAGCACCAAATGTCTGCATTCTAGAATCGGAATGTGGCGGAATTCTAGAATGCACAGCACGGCGGAATTCTGAAATCCTAAAATGCCTGCTATCCGGAAGTTAAGGTGTCTGACATCAAGAATGCTACCAAGTCAGCATTATACCATTCTGAAAGATTCTGGGATCTAAAATCAATGGACGGCTGAGTTCCAGAATGTCAGGGTGGCAAAACTCTAGAATCCTTGCGTGTCTGAACTCGAGAGTCATTCAATGTCCACATTCCAGGACTCTGGATGTCTGAATTATAGAAGCACCAAATGTCTGCATTCTAGCATCGGAAGGTGGCGGAATTCTAGCATGCACAGCACGGCGGAATTCTAAAATCCTAAAATGCCTGCTATCCGGAAGTTAAGGTGTCTGACATCAAGAATGCTACCAAGTTAGAATTATACCATTCTGAAAGATTCTGGGATCTAAAATCAATGGACGGCTGAGTTCCAGAATGTCAGGGTGGCAAAACTCTAGAATCCTTGCGTGTCTGAACTCGAGAGTCTTTCAATGTCCACATTCCAGAACTCTGGATGTCTGAATTATAGAAGCACCAAATGTCTGCATTCTAGAATCGGAATGTGGCGGAATTCTAGAATGCACAGCACGGCGGAATTCTAAAGTCCTAAAATGCCTACTAGCCGAAAGTTAAGGTGTCTGATGACCAGAATGTTACCAGGTCAGCATTCTACCGTTCTGAGAGATTCTGGGTTCTAGAATCAATGGACGGCAGTGTTCTGGAATGTCAGGGTGTCCAAACTCTAGAATCCCTGTGTGTTTGAACTCGAGAGTCATTCAATTTCCATATTCCGGGTCACAGGGTGACTGAATTCCAGAAGCACCAAATGTCTGCATTCTAGAATAGGAATGCGGCGGAATTCTAGAATGCACAGCACGGCGGAATTCGAAAGTCCTAAAATGCCTGCTATCGGGAAGTTAAGGTGTCTGACATCCAGAATGCTACCACGTCAGAATTATACCATTCTGAATGATTCTGGGATCTAGAATCAATGGACGGCTGAGTTCCAGAATGTCAGGGTGGCAAAACTCTAGAATCCTTGCGTGTCTGAACTCGAGAGTCATTCAATGTCCACATTCCAGAACTCTGGATGTCTGAATTATAGAAGCACCAAATGTCTGCATTCTAGAATCGGAATGTGGCGGAATTCTAGAATGCACAGCACGGCGGAATTCTAAAATCCTAAAATGCCTGCTATCCGGAAGTTAAGGTGTCTGACATCAAGAATGCTACCAAGTCAGAATTATACCATTCTGAAAGATTCTGGGATCTAAAATCAATGGACGGCTGAGTTCCAGAATGTCAGGGTGGCAAAACTCTAGAATCCTTGTGTGTCTGAACTCGAGAGTCATTCAATGTCCACATTCCAGAACTCTGGATGTCTGAATTATAGAAGCACCAAATGTCTGCATTCTAGAATCGGAATGTGGCGGAATTCTAGAATGCACAGCACGGCGCAATTCTAAAGTCCTAAAATGCCTACTAGCCGAAAGTTAAGGTGTCTGAGGACCAGAATGTTACTAGGTCAGCATTCTACCGTTCTGAGAGATTCTGGGTTCTAGAATCAATGGATGGCAGAGTTCTGGAATGTCAGGGTGTTCAAACTCAAGAATACTTGCGTGTCTGAACTCGAGAGTCATTCAATGTCCACATTCCGGATCACAGGGTGTCTGAATTCCAGAAGCACCAAATGTCTGCATTCTAGAATCGCAATGTGGCGGAATTCTAGAATGCACAGCACGGCGGAATTCTAAAGTCCTAAAATGCCTGCTACCGGGAAGTTAAGGTGTCTGACATCCAGAATGCTACCACGTCATAGTTATACCATTCTGAAAGATTCTGGGATCTAGAATCAATGGACGGCTGAGTTCCAGAATGTCAGTGTGGCAAAACTCTAGAATCCTTGCATGTCTGAACTCGAGAGTCATTCAATGTCCACATTCCAGAGCTCTGGATGTCTGAATTATAGAAGCACCAAATGTCTGCATTCTAGAATCGGAATGTGGCGGAATTCTAGAATGCACAGCACGGCGGAATTTTTAAGTCCTAAAATGCCTGCTATCCGGAAGTCAAGGTGTCTGACATCCAGAATGTTACTAGGTGAGCATTCTACAATTCTGAGAGATTCTGTGTTCTAGAATCAAAGGATGGCAGAGTTCTGGAATGTCATGGTGTTCAAACTCAAGAATACTTGCGTGTCTGAACTTGAGAGTCATTCAATGTCCACATTCCGCATCACAGGTGTCTGAATTCCAGAAGCAACAAATGTCTGCATTCTAGAATCGGAATGTGGCGGAATTCTAGAATGCACAGCACGGCGGAATTTTAAAGTCCTAAAATGCCTGCTATCCAGAAGTCAAGGTGTCTGACATCCAGAATGTTACTAGGTCAGCATTCTACCGTTCTGAGAGATTCTGGGTTTTAGAATCAATGGATGGCAGAGTTCTGGAATGTCAGGGTATTCTAACTCAAGAATACTTGCGTGTCTGAACTCGAGAGTCATTCAATGACCACATTCCGGATCACAGGGTGTCTGAATTCCAGAAGCACCAAATGTCTGCATTCTAGAATCGGAATGTGGCGGAATTCTAGAATGCACAGCACGGCGGAATTCTGAAATCCTAAAATGCCTGCTATCCGGAAGTTAAGGTGTCTGACATCAAGAATGCTACCAAGTCAGCATTATACCATTCTGAAAGATTCTGGGATCTAAAATCAATGGACGGCTGAGTTCCAGAATGTCAGGGTGGCAAAACTCTAGAATCCTTGCGTGTCTGAACTCGAGAGTCATTCAATGTCCACATTCCAGAACTCTGGATGTCTGAATTATAGAAGCACCAAATGTCTGCATTCTAGCATCGGAAGGTGGCGGAATTCTAGAATGCACAGCACGGCGGAATTCTAAAATCCTAAAATGCCTGCTATCCGGAAGTTAAGGTGTCTGACATCAAGAATGCTACCAAGTTAGAATTATACCATTCTGAAAGATTCTGGGATCTAAAATCAATGGACGGCTGAGTTCCAGAATGTCAGGGTGGCAAAACTCTAGAATCCTTGCGTGTCTGAACTCGAGAGTCTTTCAATGTCCACATTCCAGAACTCTGGATGTCTGAATTATAGAAGCACCAAATGTCTGCATTCTAGAATCGGAATGTGGCGGAATTCTAGAATGCACAGCACGGCGGAATTCTAAAGTCCTAAAATGCCTACTAGCCGAAAGTTAAGGTGTCTGATGACCAGAATGTTACCAGGTCAGCATTCTACCGTTCTGAGAGATTCTGGGTTCTAGAATCAATGGACGGCAGTGTTCTGGAATGTCAGGGTGTCCAAACTCTAGAATCCCTGTGTGTTTGAACTCGAGAGTCATTCAATTTCCATATTCCGGGTCACAGGGTGACTGAATTCCAGAAGCACCAAATGTCTGCATTCTAGAATAGGAATGTGGCGGAATTCTAGAATGCACAGCACGGCGGAATTCTAAAGTCCTAAAATGCCTGCTATCCGGAAATTAAGGTGTCTGACATCCAGAATGCTACCACGTCAGAATTATACCATTCTGAAAGATTCTGGGACCTAGAATCAATGGACGGCTGAGTTCCAGAATGTCAGGGTGGCAAAACTCTAGAATCCTTGTGTGTCTGAACTCGAGACTCATTCAGTGTCCACACTCCAGAACTCTGGATGTCTGAAATATTGAAGCACCAAATGTCTGCATTCTAGAATCGGAATGTGGCGGAATTCTAGAATGCACAGCACGGCGGGGTTCTAAAGTCCTAAAATGCCTGCTATCCGGAAGTTAAGGTGTCTGACATCAAGAATACTACCAAGTCAGAATTATACGATTCTTAAAGACTCCGGGATCTAGAATCAATGGACGGCTGAGTTCCAGAATGTCAGGGTGTCCAAACTCTAGAATCCTTGCGTGTCTGAACTCGAGAGTCATTCAATGTCCACATTCCAGAACTCTGGATGTCTGAAATATAGAAGCACCTAATGTCTGCATTCTAGAATCGGAATGTGGCGGAATTCTAGAATGCACAGCACGGCGGAATTCTAAAATCCTAAAATGCCTGCTATCCGGAAGTTAATGTGTCTGACATCCGGAATGCTACCAAGTCACAATTATACCATTCTGAAAGTTCTGGAATCTAGAATCAATGGACGGCTGAGTTCCAGAATTTCAGGGTTTCCAAACTCTAGAATCCTTGCGTGTCTGAACTCGAGAGTCATTCAATGTCCACATTCCAGAACTCTGGATGTCTGAATTATAGAAGCACCAAATGTCTGCATTCTAGAATCGGAATGTGGCGGAATTCTAGAATGCAAAGCACGGCGGAATTCTAAAGTCCTAAAATGCCTGCTATCCGGAACTTAAGGTGTCTGACATCCGGAATGTTACTAGGTCAGCATTCTACCATTCTGAGAGATTCTGGGTTCTAGAATCAATGGACGGCAGAGTTCTGGAATGTCAGGGTGTCCAAACTCTAGAATCCTTCCGTGTCTGAACTCCTGAGTCATTCAATGTCCACATTCCGTATCACAGGGTGTCTGAATTCTAGAAGCACCAAATGTCTGCATTCTAGAATCGGAATGTGGCGGAATTCTAGAATGCACAGCATGGCAGAATTCTAAAGTCCTAAAAAGCCTGATATTCGGAAGTTAAGGAGTCTGACATCCAGAATGTTACTAGGTCAGCATTCTACCGTTCTGAGAGATTCTGGGTTCTAGAATCAATGGACGGCAGAGATCTGGAATGTCAGGGTGTCCAAACTCTAGAATCCTTGCGTGTCTGAACTCGAGAGTCATTCAATGTCCACATTCTGGATCACAGGGTGTCTGAATTCCAGAAGCACCAAATGTCTGCATTCTAGAATCGGAATGTGGTAGAATTCTAGAATGCACAGCACGGCGGAATTCTAAAGTCCTAAAATGCCTGCTATCCGGAAGTTAAGGTGTCTGACATCAAGAATGCTACCACATCAGAATTATACCATTCTGAAACATTCTGGGATCTAGTATCAATGGACGGGTGAGTTCCAGAATGTCAGGGCGGCAAAACTCTAGAATCCTGGCTTGTCTGAACTCGAGAGTTATTCAATTTGCACATTCCAGAACTCTGGATGTCTGAATTATGGAAGCACCAAATGTCTGCATTCTAGAATCGGAATGTGGCGGAATTCTAGAATGCACAGCACGGCGGAATTCTAAAGTCCTAAAATGCCTGTTATCCGGAAGTTAATATGTCTGACATCCCGAATGCTACCACGTCAGAATTATACCATTCTGAAAGATTCTGGGATCTAGAATCAATGGACGGCAGAGTTCTGGAATGTCAGGCTGTCCAAACTCTAGAATCCTTCCGAGTCTGAACTCGTGAGTCATTCAATGTCCACATTCCGGATCACAGGGTGTCTGAATTCCAGAAGCACCAAATGTCTGCATTCTAGAATCGGAATGTGGCGGAATTCTAGAATGCACAGCACGGCGGAATTCTAAAGTCCTAAAATGCCTGCTGTCCGGAATTTACGGTGTCTGACATCCAGAATGCTACCACGTCAGAATTATACCATTCTGAAACATTCTGGGATCTAGAATCAATGGACGGCTGAGTTCCAGAATGCAAGGGTGGCAAAACTCTAGAATCCTTGCGTGTGTGATCTCGAGATTCATTCAATGTCCACATTCCAGAACTCTGGATGTCTGAAATATAGAAGCACCAAATGTCTGCATTCTAGAATCAGAATGTGGCGGAATTCTAGAATGCACAGCACGGCGGAATTTTAAAGTCGTAAAATGCCTGCTATCCAGAAGTCAAGGTGTCTGACATCCAGAATGTTACTAGGTCAGCATTCTACCGTTCTGAGAGATTCCGGTTTCTAGAATCAATGGATGGCAGAGTTCTGGAATGTCAGGGTGTTCAAACTCAAGAATACTTGTGTGTCTGAACTCGAGAGTCATTCAATGTCCACATTCCTGATCACAGGGTGTCCGAATAGCAGAAGCACCAAATGTCTGCATTCTAGAATCGGAATGTGGCGGAATTCTAGAATGCATAGCACGGCGGTATTCGAAAGTCCTAAAATGCCTGCTATTCGGAAGTTAAGGTGTCTGACATCCAGAATGCTACCACGTCAGAATTATACCATTCTGAAAGATTCTGGGATGTAGAATCAATGGACGGCCGAGTTCCAGAATGTCCGGGCTTCCAAACTCTAGAATCCTTGCGTGTCTGAACTCGAGAGTCATTCAATATCCACATTCCAGGACTCTGGATGTCTGAAATATAGAAGCAACAAATGTCTGCATTCTAGAATCAGAATGTGGTGGAATTCTAGAATGCACAGCACGGCAGAATTCTAAAGTCCTAAAATGCCTGCTATTCGGAAGTTAAGGTGTCTGACATCCAGAATGCTACCACGTCAGAATTATACCATTCTGATAGATTCTGGGATCTAGAATCAATGGACGGCTGAGTTCCAGAATGTCAGGGTGGCAAAACTCTAGAATCCTTGTGTGTCTGAACTCGAGACTCATTCAGTGTCCACACTCCAGAACTCTGGATGTCTGAAATATTGAAGCACCAAATGTCTGCATTCTAGAATCGGAATGTGGCGGAATTCTAGAATGCACAGCACGGCGGGGTTCTAAAGTCCTAAAACGCCTGCTATCCGGAAGTTAAGGTGTCTGACATCAAGAATGCTACCAAGTCAGAATTATACGATTCTTAAAGACTCCGGGATCTAGAATCAATGGACGGCTGAGTTCCAGAATGTCAGGGTGGCAAAACTCTAGAATCCTGGCGTGTCTGAACTCGAGAGTCATTCAATGTCCACAATCCAGAACTCTGGATGTCTGAATTATAGAAGCACCAAATGTCTGCATTCTAGAATCGGAATGTGGCGGAATTCTAGAATGCACAGCACGGCGGAATTCTAAATTCCTAAAATGCCTGCTATCCGGAAGTTAAGGTGTCTGACATCAAGAATGCTACCAAGTCAGAATTATAACATTCTGAAAGATTCTGGGATCTAGAATCAATGGACGGCAGAGATCTGGAATGTCAGTGTGTCCAAACTCTAGAATCCTTGCGTGTCTGAACTCGAGAGTCATTCAATGTCCACATTCCGGATCACAGGGTGTCTGAATTCCAGAAGAACCAAATGTCTGCATTCTAGAATCGGAATGTGGTAGAATTCTAGAATGCACAGTACGGCGGAATTCTAAAGTCCTAAAATGCCTGCTATCCGGAAGTTAAGGTGTCTGACATCCAGAATGCTACCACATCAGAATTATACCATTCTGAAAGATTCTGGGATCTTGAATCAATGGACGGGTGAGTTCCAGAATGTCAGGGTGGCAAAACTCTATAATCCTGGCTTGTCTGAACTCGAGAGTCATTCAATGTCCACATTCCAGAACTCTGGATGTCTGAATTATGGAAGCACCAAATGTCTGCATTCTAGAATCGGAATGTGGCGGAATTCTAGAATGCACAGCACGGCGGAATTCGAAAGTCCTAAAATGCCTGCTATCCGGAAGTTAAGGTGTCTGACATCCAGAATGCTACCACGTCAGAATTATACCATTCTGAAAGATTCTGGGGTCTAGAATCAATGGACGGCTGAGTTCCAGAATGTCAGGGTTTGCAAACTCTAGAATCCTTGCGTGTCTGAACTCGAGAGTCATTCAATATCCACATTCCAGGACTCTGGATGTCTGAAATATAGAAGCAACAAAGGTCTGCATTCTAGAATCGGAATGTGGTGGAATTCTACAATGAACAGCACGGCAGAATTCTAAAGTCCTAAAATGACTGCTATTCGGAAGTTAAGGTGTCTGACATCCAGAATGTTACTAGGTCAGCATTCTACCGTTCTGAGAGATTCTGGGTTCTAGAATCAATGAATGGCAGAGTTCTGGAATGTCAGGGTGTCCAAATTCTAGAGTCCTTCCGTGTCTGAACTCGTGAGTCATTCAATGACCACATTCCGGTTCACAGGGTGTCTGAATTATAGAAGCATCAAATGTCTGCATTCTAGAATCGGAATGTGGCGGAATTCTAGAATGCACAGCACGTCAGAATACTAAAGTCGTAAAATGCCTGATATTCGGAAGTTAAGGAGTCTGACATCCAGAATGTTACTAGGTCAGCATTCTACCGTTCTGAGAGATTCTGGGTTCTAGAATCAATGGACGGCAGAGTTCTGGAATGTCAGGGTGTCCAAACTCTAGAATCCTTCCGTGTCTGAACTCGTGAGTCATTCAATGTCCACATTCCGGATCAAAGGGTGTCTGAATTCCAGAAGCACCAAATGTCTGCATTCTAGAATCGGAATGTGGCGGAATTCTAGAATGCACAGCACGGCGGAATTCGAAAGTCCTAAAATGCCTGCTATCGGGAAGTTAAGGTGTCTGACATCCAGAATGCTACCACGTCAGAATTATACCATTCTGAAAGATTCTGGGATCTAGAATCAATGGACGGCTGAGTTCCAGAATGTCAGGGTGGCAAAACTCTAGAATCCTGGCGTGTCTGAACTCGAGAGTCATTCAATGTCCACATTCCAGAACTCTGGATGTCTGAATTATAGAAGCACCAAATGTCTGCATTCTAGAATCGGAATGTGGCGGAATTCTAGAATGCACAGCACGGAGGAATTATGAAATCCTAAAATGCCTGCTATCCGGAAGTTAAGGTGTCTGACATCAAGAATGCTACCAAGTCAGCATTATACCATTCTGAAAGATTCTGGGATCTAAAATCAATGGACGGCTGAGTTCCAGAATGTCAGGGTGACAAAACTCTAGAATCCTGGCGTGTCTGAACTCGAGAGTCATTCAATGTCCACATTCCAGAACTCTGGATGTCTGAATTATAGAAGCACCAAATGTCTGCATTCTAGCATCGGAAAGTGGCGGAATTCTAGCATGCACAGCACGGCGGAATTCTAAAATCCTAAAATGCCTGCTATCCGGAAGTTAAGGTGTCTGACATCAAGAATGCTACCAAGTTAGAATTATACCATTCTGAAAGATTCTGGGATCTAAAATCAATGGACGGCTGAGTTCCAGAATGTCAGGGTGGCAAAACTCTAGAATCCTTGCGTGTCTGAACTCGAGAGTCTTTCAATGTCCACATTCCAGAACTCTGGATGTCTGAATTATAGAAGCACCAAATGTGTGCATTCTAGAATCGGAATGTGGCGGAATTCTAGAATGCACAGCACGGCGGAATTCTAAAGTCCTAAAATGCCTACTAGCCAAAAGTTAAGGTGTCTGAAGACCAGAATGTTACCAGGTCAGTATTCTACCGTTCTGAGAGATTCTGGGTTCTAGAATCAATGGACGGCAGTGTTCTGGAATGTCAGGGTGTCCAAACTCTAGAATCCCTGTGTGTTTGAACTCGAGAATCATTCAATTTCCATATTCCGGGTCACAGGGTGACTGCATTCCAGAAGCACCAAATGTCTGCATTCTAGAATAGGAATGTGGCGGAATTCTAGAATGCACAGCACGGCGGAATTCGAAAGTCCTAAAATGCCTGCTATCGGGAAGTTAAGGTGTCTGACATCCAGAATGCTACCACGTCAGAATTATACCATTCTGAATGATTCTGGGATCTAGAATCAATGGACGGCTGAGTTCCAGAATGTCAGGGTGGCAAAACTCTAGAATCCTTGCGTGTCTGAACTCGAGAGTCATTCAATGTCCACATTCCAGAACTCTGGATGTCTGAATTATAGAAGCACCAAATGTCTGCATTCTAGAATCGGAATGTGGCGGAATTCTAGAATGCACAGCACGGCGGAATTCTAAAATCCTAAAATGCCTGCTATCCGGAAGTTAAGGTGTCTGACATCAAGAATGCTACCAAGTCAGAATTATACCATTCTGAAAGATTCTGGGATCTAAAATCAATGGACGGCTGAGTTCCAGAATGTCAGGGTGGCAAAACTCTAGAATCCTTGTGTGTCTGAACTCGAGAGTCATTCAATGTCCACATTCCAGAACTCTGGATGTCTGAATTATAGAAGCACCAAATGTCTGCATTCTAGAATCGGAATGTGGCGGAATTCTAGAATGCACAGCACGGCGCAATTCTAAAGTCCTAAAATGCCTACTAGCCGAAAGTTAAGGTGTCTGATGACCAGAATGATACTAGGTCAGCATTCTACCGTTCTGAGAGATTCTGAGTTCTAGAATCAATGGATGGCAGAGTTCTGGAATGTCAGGGTGTCCAAACTCTAGAATCCTTGAGTGTTTGAACTCGAGAGTCATTCAATTTCCATATTCCGGGTCACAGGGTGTCTGAATTCCAGAAGCACCAAATGTCTGCATTCTAGAATCGGAATGTGGCAGAATTCTAGAATGCACAGCACGGCAGAATTCTAAAGACATAAAATGACTGATATTCGGAAGTTAAGGTGTCTGACATCCAGAATGTTACTAGGTCAGCATTCTACCGTTCTGAGAGATTCTGGGTTCTAGAATCAATGGACGGCAGAGTTCTGGAATGTCAGGGTGTCCAAACTCCAGAATCCTTCCGTGTCTGAACTCCTGAGTCATTCAATGTCCACATTCCGGATAACAGGGTGTCTGAATTCCAGAAGCACCAAATATCTGCATTCTAGAATCGGAATGTGGCGGAATTCTAGAATGCACAGCACGGCGGAATTTGAAAGTCCTAAAATGCCTGCTATCGGGAAGTAAAGGTGTCTGACATCCAGAATGCTACCAGGTCAGAATTACACCATTCTGAAAGATTCTGGGATCTAGAATCAATGGACGGCTGAGTTCCAGAATGTCAGGGTGGCAAAACTCAAGAATACTTGCGTGTCTGAACTCGAGAGTCTTTCAATGTCCACATTCCAGAACTCTGGATGTCTGAATTATAGAAGCACCAAATGTGTGCATTCTAGAATCGGAATGTGGCAGAATTCTAGAATGCACAGCACGGCGGAATCCTAAAGTCCTAAAATGCCTACTAGCCGAAAGTTAAGGTGTCTGATGACCAGAATGTTACCAGGTCAGCATTCTACCGTTCTGAGAGATTCTGGGTTCTAGAATCAATGGACGGCAGAGTTCAGGAATGTCAGGGTGTTCAAACTCAAGAATACTTGCGTGTCTGAACTCGAGAGTCATTCAATGTCCACATTCCGGATCACAGGGTGCCTGAATTCCAGAAGCACCAAATGTCTGCATTCTAGAATCGCAATGTGGCGGAATTCTAGAATGCACAGCACGGCGAAATTCTAAAGTCCTAAAATGCCTGCTACCGGGAAGTTAAGGTGTCTGACATCCAGAATGCTGCCACGTCATAGTTATTCCATTCTGAAAGATTCTGGGATCTAGAATCAATGGACGGCTGAGTTCCAGAATGTCAGGGTGGCAAAACTCTAGAATCCTTGCGTGTCTGAACTCGAGAGTCATTCAATGTCCACATTCCAGAGCTCTGGATGTCTGAATTATAGAAGCACCAAATGTCTGCATTCTAGAATCGGAATGTGGCGGAATTCTAGAATGCACAGCACGGCGGAATTTTTAAGTCCTAAAATGCCTGCTATCCGGAAGTCAAGGTGTCTGACATCCAGAATGTTACTAGGTGAGCATTTTACAATTCTGAGAGATTCTGTGTTCTAGAATCAATGGATGGCAGAGTTCTGGAATGTCATGGTGTTCAAACTCAAGAATACTTGCGTGTCTGAACTTGAGAGTCATTCAATGTCCACATTCCGCATCACAGGTGTCTGAATTCCAGAAGCACCAAATGTCTGCATTCTAGAATCGGAATGTGGCGGAATTCTAGAATGCACAGCACGGCGGAATTCGAAAGTCCTAAAATGCCTGCTATCCAGAAGTTAAGGTGTCTGACAACCAGAATGTTACTAGGTCAGCATTCTTCCGTTCTGAAAGATTCTGTGTTCTAGAATCAATGGACGGCAGAGTTCTGGAATGTCAGGGTGTCCAAACTCTAGAATCCTTCCGTGTCTGAACTCGTGAGTCATTCAATGTCCACATTCGGGATCACAGGGTGTCTGAATTCCAGAAGCACCAAATGTCTGCATTCTAGAATCGGAATGTGGCGGAATTCTAGAATACACAGCACGGCGGAATTCGAAAGACCTAAAATGCCTGCTATCGGGAAGTTAAGGTGTCTGACATCCAGAATGCTACCACGTCATAGTTATACCATTCTGAAAGATTCTGGGATCAAGAATCAATGGACGGCTGAGTTCCACAACGTCAGGGTGGCAAAACTCTAGAATCCTTGCGTGTCTGAACTTGAGAGTCATTCAATGTCCACATTCCAGAACTCTGGATGTCTGAATAATAGAAGCACGAAATGTCTGCATTCTAGAATCGGAATGTGGCGGAATTCTAGAATGCACAGCACGGTGGAATTCTAAAGTCCTAAAATGCCTGCTATCCGGAAGTTAAGGTGTCTGACATCCAGAATGTTACTAGGTCAACATTCTACCGTTCTGAGAGATTCTGGGTTCTAGAATCAATGGATGGCAGAGATCTGGCAGGTCAGGGTGTCCAAACTCTAGAATCCTTGTGTTTCTGAACTCGAGAGTCATTCAGTGTCAACATTCCGGATCACAGGGTGTCTGAATTCCAGAAGCACCAAATGTCTGCATTCTAGAATCGGAATGTGGTAGAATTCTAGAATGCACAGCACGGCGGAATTCTAAAGTCCTAAAATGCCTGATATCCGGAAGTTAAGGTGTCTGACACCCAGAATGCTACCACATCAGAATTATACCATTCTGAAACATTCCGGGATCTAGAATCAATGGACGGGTGAGTTCCAGAATGTCAGGGTGGCAAAACTCTAGAATCCTGGCGTGTCTGAACTCGAGAGTCATTCAATGTCCACATTCCAGAACTCTGGATGTCTGAATTATAGAAGCACCAAATGTCTGCATTCTAGAATCGGAAAGTGGCAGAATTCTAGAATGCACAGCACGGCGGAATTCTAAAGACCTAAAATGCCTGCTATCCGGAAGTTAAGGTGTCTGACATCCAGAATGCTACCACGTCAGAATTATACCATTCTGAAAGATTCTGGGATCTAGAATCAATGGACGGCTGAGTTCCAGAATGTCAGGGTTTCCAAACTCTAGAATCCTTGCGTGTCTGAACTCGAGAGTCATTCAATGTCCACATTCCAGAACTCTGGATGTCTGAATTATAGAAGCACCAAATGTCTGCATTCTAGAATCGGAATGTGGCGGAATTCTAGAATGCACAGCACGGCGGAGTTCTAAAGTCCTAAAATGCCTGTTATCCGGAACTTAATGTGTCTGACATCCCGAATGCTACCACGTCAGAATTATACCATTCTGAAACATTCTGTGATCTAGAATCAATGGACGGCAGAGTTCTGGAATGTCAGGGTGTCCAAACTCTAGAATCCTTCCGAGTCTGAACTCGTGAGTCATTCAATGTCCACATTCCGGATCACAGGGTGTCTGAATTCCAGAAGCACCAAATGTCTGCATTCTAGAATCGGAATGTGGCGGAATCCTAGAATGCACAGCACGGCGGAATTCTAAAGTCCTAAAATGCCTGCTATCGGGAAGTTAAGGTGTCTGACATCCAGAATGCTACCACGTCAGAATTATAGCATTCTGAAAGATTCTGGGATCTAGAATCAATGGATGGCTGAGTTCCAGAATGTCAGGGTAGCAAAACTCTAGAATACTTGCGTGTCTGAACTCAAGAGTCAATCAATGTCCACATTCCAGAACTCTGGATGTCTGAATTATAGAAGCACCAAATGTCTGCATTCTAGAATCGGAATGTGGCGGAATTCTAGAATGCACAGCACGGCGGAATTCCAAAGTCCTAAAATGCCTACTAGCCGAAAGTTAAGGTGTCTGATGACCAGTATGTTACTAGGTCAGCATTGTACCGTTCTGAGAGATTCTGGGTTCTAGAATCAATGGACGGCAGAGATCTGGAATGTCAGGGTGTCCAAACTCTAGAATCATTGCGTGTCTGAACTCGAGAGTCATTCAATGTCCACATTCCGGATCACAGGGTGTCTGAATTCCAGAAGCACCAAATGTATGTATTCTAGAATCGGAATGTGGTAGAATTCAAGAATGCACAGCACGGCGGTATTCTAAAGTCCTAAAATGCCTGATATCCGGAAGTTAAGGTGTCTGACACCCAGTATGCTACCACATCAGAATTATACCATTCTGAAACATTCTGGGATCTAGAATCAATGGACGGGTGAGTTCCAGAATGTCAGGGTGGCAAAACTCTAGAATCCTTGTGTGTCTGAACTCGAGAGTCATTCAATGTCCACATTCCAGAACTCTGGATATCTGAATTATAGAAGCACCAAATGTCTGCATTCTAGAATCGGAATTTGGCGGAATTCTAGAATGCACAGCACGGCGGAATTCTAAAGTCCTAAAATGCCTGCTATCCGGAAGTAAAGGGGTCTGACGTCAAGAATGCTACCAAGTCACAATTATACCATTCTCAAAGATTCTGGGATCTAGAATCAATGGACGGCTGAGTTCCAGAATGTCAGGGTATCAAAACTCTAGAATCCTTGCGTGTCTGAACTCGAGAGTCATTCAATGTCCACATTCCAGAACTCTGGATGTCTGAATTATAGAAGCACCAAATGTCTGCATTCTAGAATCGGAATGTGGTGGAATTCTAGAATGCACAGCACGGCGGAGTTCTAAAGTCCTAAAATGCCTGTTATCCGGAACTTAATGTGTCTGACATCCCGAATGCTACCACGTCAGAATTATACCATTCTGAAACATTCTGTGATCTAGAATCAATGGACGGCAGAGTTCTGGAATGTCAGGGTGTCCAAACTCTAGAATCCTTCCGAGTCTGAACTCGTGAGTCATTCAATGTCCACATTCCGGATCACAGGGTGTCTGAATTCCAGAAGCACCAAATGTCTGCATTCTAGAATCGGAATGTGGCGGAATTCTAGAATGCACAGCACGGCGGAATTCTAAAGTCCTAAAATGCCTGCTATCCGGAATTTATGGTGTCTGACATCCAGAATGCTACCACGTCAGAATTATACCATTCTGAAACATTCTGGGATCTAGAATCAATGGACGGCTGAGTTCCAGAATGCAAGGGTGGCAAAACTCTAGAATCCTTGCGTGTGTGATCTCGAGATTCATTCAATGTCCACATTCCAGAACTCTGGATGTCTGAAATATAGAAGCACCAAATGTCTGCATTCTAGAATCAGAATGTGGCGGAATTCTAGAATGCACAGCACGGCGGAATTTTAAAGTCGTAAAATGCCTGCTATCCAGAAGTCAAGGTGTCTGACATCCAGAATGTTACTAGGTCAGCATTCTACCGTTCTGAGAGATTCCGGTTTCTAGAATCAATGGATGGCAGAGTTCTGGAATGTCAGGGTGTTCAAACTCAAGAATACTTGCGTGTCTGAACTCGAGAGTCATTCAATGTCCACATTCCGGATCACACGGTGTCCGAATAGCAGAAGCACCAAATGTCTGCATTCTAGAATCGGAATGTGGCGGAATTCTAGAATGCATAGCACGGCGGTATTCGAAAGTCCTAAAATGCCTGCTATTCGGAAGTTAAGGTGTCTGACATCCAGAATGCTACCACGTCAGAATTATACCATTCTGAAAGATTCTGGGATCTAGAATCAATGGACGGCCGAGTTCCAGAATGTCCGGGTTTCCAAACTCTAGAATCCTTGCGTGTCTGAACTCGAGAGTCATTCAATATCCACATTCCAGGACTCTGGATGTCTGAAATATAGAAGCAACAAATGTCTGCATTCTAGAATCGGAATGTGGTGGAATTCTAGAATGCACAGCACGGCAGAATTCTAAAGTCCTAAAATGCCTGCTATTCGGAAGTTAAGGTGTCTGACATCCAGAATGTTACTAGGTCAGCATTCTACCGTTCTGTGAGATTCTGGGTTCTAGAATCAATGGACGGCAGAGTTCTGGAATGTCAGGGTGTCCAAACTCTAGAATCCTTCCGTGTCTGAACTCGTGAGTCATTCAATGCCCACATTACGGATCACAGGGTGTCTGAATTCCAGAAGCACCAAATGTCTGCATTCTAGAATCGGAATGTGGCGGAATTCTAGAATGCACAGCACGGCAGAATTCTAAAGTCCTAAAATGCCTGATATTCGGAAGTTAAGGAGTCTGACATCCAGAATGTTACTAGGTCAGCATTCTACCGTTCTGAGAGATTCTGGGTTCTAGATTCAATGGACGGCTGAGTTCTGGAATGTCAGGGTGTCCAAACTCTAGAATCCTTCCGTGTCTGAACTCGTGAGTCATTCAATGTCCAAATTCCAGATCAAAGGGTGTCTGAATTCCAGAAGCACCAAATGTCTGCATTCTAGAATCGGAATGTTGCGGAATTCTAGAATGCACAGCACGGCGGAATTCTAAAGTCCTAAAATGCCTACTAGCCGAAAGTTAAGGTGTCTGATGACCAGAATGTTACTAGGTCAGCATTCTACCGTTCTGAGAGATTCTGTGTTCTAGAATCAATGGACGGCAGAGTTCTGGAATGTCAGGGTGTCCAAACTCTAGAATCCATGAGTGTTTGAACTCGAGAGTCATTCAATTTCCATATTCCGGGTCACAGGGTGACTGAATTCCAGAAGCACCAAATGTCTGCATTCTAGAATCGGAATGTGGCGGAATTCTAGAATGCACAGGACGGCGGAATTCGAAAGGCCTAAAATGCCTGCTCTCCGGAAGTTAAGGTGTCTGACATCCAGAATGCTACCACGTCAGAATTATACCATTCTGATAGATTCTGGGATCTAGAATCAATGGACGGCTGAGTTCCAGAATGTCAGGGTGGCAAAACTCTAGAATCCTTGTGTGTCTGAACTCGAGACTCATTCAGTGTCCACACTCCAGAACTCTGGATGTCTGAAATATTGAAGCACCAAATGTCTGCATTCTAGAATCGGAATGTGGCGGAATTCTAGAATGCACAGCACGGCGGGGTTCTAAAGTCCTAAAATGCCTGCTATCCGGAAGTTAAGGTGTCTGACATCAAGAATGCTACCAAGTCAGAATTATACGATTCTTAAAGACTCCGGGATCTAGAATCAATGGACGGCTGAGTTCCAGAATGTCAGGGTGGCAAAACTCTAGAATCCTGGCGTGTCTGAACTCGAGAGTCATTCAATGTCCACAATCCAGAACTCTGGATGTCTGAATTATAGAGGCACCAAATGTCTGCATTCTAGAATCGGAATGTGGCGGAATTCTAGAATGCACAGCACGGCGGAATTCTAAATTCCTAAAATGCCTGCTATCCGGAAGTTAAGGTGTCTGACATCAAGAATGCTACCAAGTCAGAATTATAACATTCTGAAAGATTCTGGGATCTAGAATCAATGGACGGCAGAGATCTGGAATGTCAGTGTGTCCAAACTCTAGAATCCTTGCGTGTCTGAACTCGAGAGTCATTCAATGTCCACATTCCGGATCACAGGGTGTCTGAATTCCAGAAGAACCAAATGTCTGCATTCTAGAATCGGAATGTGGTAGAATTCTAGAATGCACAGCACGGCGGAATTCTATAGTCCTAAAATGCCTGCTATCCGGAAGTTAAGGTGTCTGACATCCAGAATGCTACCACATCAGAATTATACCATTCTGAAAGATTCTGGGATCTAGAATCAATGGACGGGTGAGTTCCAGAATGTCAGGGTGGCAAAACTCTATAATCCTGGCTTGTCTGAACTCGAGAGTCATTCAATGTCCACATTCCAGAACTCTGGATGTCTGAATTATAGAAGCACCAAATGTCTGCATTCTAGAATCGGAATGTGGCGGAATTCTAGAATGCACAGCACGGCGGAATTCGAAAGTCCTAAAATGCCTGCTATCCGGAAGTTAAGGTGTCTGACATCCAGAATGCTACCACGTCAGAATTATACCATTCTGAAAGATTCTGGGGTCTAGAATCAATGGACGGCTGAGTTCCAGAATGTCAGGGTTTGCAAACTCTAGAATCCTTGCGTGTCTGAACTCGAGAGTCATTCAATATCCACATTCCAGGACTCTGGATGTCTGAAATATAGAAGCAACAAAGGTCTGCATTCTGGAATCGGAATGTGGTGGAATTCTAGAATGCACAGCACGGCAGAATTCTAAAGTCCTAAAATGACTGCTATTCGGAAGTTAAGGTGTCTGACATCCAGAATGTTACTAGGTCAGCATTCTACCGTTCTGAGAGATTCTGGGTTCTAGAATCAATGAATGGCAGAGTTCTGGAATGTCAGGGTGTCCAAATTCTAGAGTCCTTCCGTGTCTGAACTCGTGAGTCATTCAATGACCACATTCCGGTTCACAGGGTGTCTGAATTATAGAAGCACCAAATGTCTGCATTCTAGAATCGGAATGTGGCGGAATTCTAGAATGCACAGCACGTCAGAATACTAAAGTCGTAAAATGCCTGATATTCGGAAGTTAAGGAGTCTGACATCCAGAATGTTACTAGGTCAGCATTCTACCGTTCTGAGAGATTCTGGGTTCTAGAATCAATGGACGGCAGAGTTCTGGAATGTCAGGGTGTCCAAACTCTAGAATCCTTCCGTGTCTGAACTCGTGAGTCATTCAATGTCCACATTCCGGATCAAAGGGTGTCTGAATTCCAGAAGCACCAAATGTCTGCATTCTAGAATCGGAATGTGGCGGAATTCTAGAATGCACAGCACGGCGGAATTCGAAAGTCCTAAAATGCCTGCTAGCCGAAAGTTAAGGTGTCTGACGACCAGAATGTTACTAGGTCAGCATTCTACCGTTCTGAGAGATTCTGGGTTCTAGATTCAATGGACGGCTGAGTTCTGGAATGTCAGGGTGTCCAAACTCTAGAATCCTTCCGTGTCTGAACTCGTGAGTCATTCAATGTCAAAATTCCAGATCAAAGGGTGTCTGAATTCCAGAAGCACCAAATGTCTGCATTCTAGAATCGGAATGTTGCGGAATTCTAGAATGCACAGCACGGCGGAATTCTAAAGTCCTAAAATGCCTACTAGCCGAAAGTTAAGGTGTCTGATGACCATAATGTTACTAGGTCAACATTCTACCGTTCTGAGAGATTCTGTGTTCTAGAATCAATGGACGGCAGAGTTCTGGAATGTCAGGGTGTCCAAACTCTAGAATCCATGAGTGTTTGAACTCGAGAGTCATTCAATTTCCATATTCCGGGTCACAGGGTGACTGAATTCCAGAAGCACCAAATGTCTGCATTCTAGAATCGGAATGTGGCGGAATTCTAGAATGCACAGGACGGCGGAATTCGAAAGGCCTAAAATGCCTTCTATCCGGAAGTTAAGGGGTCTGACATCCAGAATGCTACCACGTCAGAATTATACCATTCTGATAGATTCTGGGATCTAGAATCAATGGACGGCCGAGTTCCAGAATGTCAGGGTGGCAAAACTCTAGAATCCTTGTGTGTCTGAACTCGAGACTCATTCAGTGTCCACACTCCAGAACTCTGGATGTCTGAAATATTGAAGCACCAAATGTCTGCATTCTAGAATCGGAATGTGGCGGAATTCTAGAATGCACAGCACGGCGGGGTTCTAAAGTCCTAAAATGCCTGCTATCCGGAAGTTAAGGTGTCTGACATCAAGAATGCTACCAAGTCAGAATTATACGATTCTTAAAGACTCCGGGATCTAGAATCAATGGACGGCTGAGTTCCAGAATGTCAGGGTGGCAAAACTCTAGAATCCTGGCGTGTCTGAACTCGAGAGTCATTCAATGTCCACAATCCAGAACTCTGGATGTCTGAATTATAGAAGCACCAAATGTCTGCATTCTAGAATCGGAATGTGGCGGAATTCTAGAATGCACAGCACGGCGGAATTCTAAATTCCTAAAATGCCTGCTATCCGGAAGTTAAGGTGTCTGACATCAAGAATGCTACCAAGTCAGAATTATAACATTCTGAAAGATTCTGGGATCTAGAATCAATGGACGGCTAAGTTCCAGAATGTCAGTGTGGCAAAACTCTACAATCCTTGCGTGTCTGAACTCGAGAGTCATTCAATGTCCACATTCCAGAACTCTGGATGTCTGAATTATAGAAGCACCAAATGACTGCATTCTAGCATCGGAATGTGGCGGAATTCTAGCATGCACAGCACGGCGGAATTCTAAAATCCTAAAATGCCTGCTGTCTGGAACTTAAGGTGTCTGACATCAGGAATGCTACCAAGTCAGAATTATACCATTCTGAAAGATTCTGGGATCTAGAATCAATGGACGGCTGAGTTCCAGAATGTCAGGGTGGCAAAACTCAAGAATACTTGCGTGTCTGAACTCGAGAGTCTTTCAATGTCCACATTCCAGAACTCTGGATGTCTGAATTATAGAAGCACCAAATGTCTGCATTCTAGAATCGGAATGTGGCGGAATTCTAGAATGCACAGCACGGCGGAATCCTAAAGTCCTAAAATGCCTACTAGCCGAAAGTTAAGGTGTCTGATGACCAGAATGTTACCAGGTCAGGATTCTACCGTTCTGAGAGATTCTGGGTTCTAGAATCAATTGACGGCAGAGTTCTGGAATGTCAGGGTGTTCAAACTCAAGAATACTTGCGTGTCTGAACTCGAGAGTCATTCAATGTCCACATTCCGGATCACAGGGTGTCTGAATTCCAGAAGCACCAAATGTCTGCATTCTAGAATCGCAATGTGGCGGAATTCTAGAATGCACAGCACGGCGGAATTCTAAAGTCCTAAAATGCCTGCTACCGGGAAGTTAAGGTGTCTGACATCCAGAATGCTACCACGTCATAGTTATACCATTCTGAAAGATTCTGGGATCTAGAATCAATGGACGGCTGAGTTCCAGAATGTCAGGGTGGCAAAACTCTAGAATCCTTGCGTGTCTGAACTCGAGAGTCATTCAATGTCCACATTCCAGAGCTCTGGATGTCTGAATTATAGAAGCACCAAATGTCTGCATTCTAGAATCGGAATGTGGCGGAATTCTAGAATGCACAGCACGGCGGAATTTTTAAGTCCTAAAATGCCTGCTATCCGGAAGTCAAGGTGTCTGACATCCAGAATGTTACTAGGTGAGCATTCTACAATTCTGAGAGATTCTGTGTTCTAAAATCAATGGATGGCAGAGTTCTGGAATGTCATGGTGTTCAAACTCAAGAATACTTGCGTGTCTGAACTTGAGAGTCATTCAATGTCCACATTCCGCATCACAGGTGTCTGAATTCCAGAAGCACCAAATGTCTGCATTCTAGAATCGGAATGTGGCGGAATTCTAGAATGCACAGCACGGCGGAATTCGAAAGTCCTAAAATGCCTGCTATCCAGAAGTTAAGGTGTCTGACATCCAGAATGTTACTAGGTCAGCATTCTACCGTTCTGAAAGATTCTGGTTTCTAGAATCAATGGACGGCAGAGTTCTGGAATGTCAGGGTGTCCAAACTCTAGAATCCTTCGGTGTCTGAACTCGTGAGTCATTCAATGTCCACATTCCGGATCACAGGGTGTCTGAATTCCAGAAGCACCAAATGTCTGCATTCTAGAATCGGAATGTGGCGGAATTCTAGAATACACAGCACGGCGGAATTCGAAAGACCTAAAATGCCTGCTATCGGGAAGTTAAGGTGTCTGACATCCAGAATGCTACCACGTCAGTAATATACCATTCTGATAGATTCTGGGATCTAGAATCAATGGACGGCTGAGTTCCGGAATGTCAGGGTTTCCAAACTATAGAATCCTTGCGTGTCTGAACTCGAGAGTCATTCAATGTCCACATTCCGGATCACAGGGTGTCTGAATTCCAGAAGAACCAAATGTCTGCATTCTAGAATCGGAATGTGGTAGAACTCTAGAATGCACAGCACGGCGGAATTCTAAAGTCCTAAAATGCCTGCTATCCGGAAGTTAAGGTGTCTGACATCCAGAATGCTACCACATCAGAATTATACCATTCTGAAAGATTCTGGGATCTAGAATCAATGGACGGGTGAGTTCCAGAATGTCAGGGTGGCAAAACTCTATAATCCTGGCTTGTCTGAACTCGAGAGTCATTCAATGTCCACATTCCAGAACTCTGGATGTCTGAATTATGGAAGCACCAAATGTCTGCATTCTAGAATCGGAAAGTGGCGGAATTCTAGAATGCACAGCACGGCGGAATTCGAAAGTCCTAAAATGCCTGCTATCCGGAAGTTAAGGTGTCTGACATCCAGAATGCTACCACGTCAGAATTATACCATTCTGAAAGATTCTGGGGTCTAGAATCAATGGACGGCTGAGTTCCAGAATGTCAGGGTTTGCAAACTCTAGAATCCTTGCGTGTCTGAACTCGAGAGTCATTCAATATCCACATTCCAGGACTCTGGATGTCTGAAATATAATAGCAACAAAGGTCTGCATTCTGGAATCGGAATGTGGTGGAATTCTAGAATGCACAGCACGGCAGAATTCTAAAGTCCTAAAATGACTGCTATTCGGAAGTTAAGGTGTCTGACATCCAGAATGTTACTAGGTCAGCATTCTACCGTTCTGAGAGATTCTGGGTTCTAGAATCAATGAATGGCAGAGTTCTGGAATGTCAGGGTGTCCAAATTCTAGAGTCCTTCCGTGTCTGAACTCGTGAGTCATTCAATGACCACATTCCGATTCACAGGGTGTCTGAATTATAGAAGCACCAAATGTCTGCATTCTAGAATCGGAATGTGGCGGAATTCTAGAATGCACAGCACGTCAGAATACTAAAGTCGTAAAATGCCTGATATTCGGAAGTTAAGGAGTCTGACATCCAGAATGTTACTAGGTCAGCATTCTACCGTTCTGAGAGATTCTGGGTTCTAGAATCAATGTACGGCAGAGTTCTGGAATGTCAGGGTATCCAAACTCTAGAATCCTTCCGTGTCTGAACTCGTGAGTCATTCAATGTCCACATTCCGGATCAAAGGGTGTCTGAATTCCAGAAGCACCAAATGTCTGCATTCTAGAATCGGAATGTGGCGGAATTCTAGAATGCACAGCATGGCGGAATTCGAAAGTTCTAAAATGCCTGCTATCGGGAAGTTAAGGTGTCTGACATCCAGAATGCTACCACGTCAGAATTATACCATTCTGAAAGATTCTGGGAACTAGAATCAATGGACGGCTGAGTTCCAGAAAGTCAGGGTGGCAAAACTCTAGAATCCTGGCGTGTCTGAACTCGAGAGTCATTCAATGTCCACATTCCAGAACTCTGGATGTCTGAATTATAGAAGCACCAAATGTCTGCATTCTAGAATCGGAATGTGTCGGAATTCTAGAATGCACAGCACGGCGGAATTCTGAAATCCTAAAATGCCTGCTATCCGGAAGTTAAGGTGTCTGACATCAAGAATGCTACCAAGTCAGCATTATACCATTCTGAAAGATTCTGGGATCTAAAATCAATGGACGGCTGAGTTCCAGAATGTCAGGGTGGCAAAACTCTAGAATCCTTGCGTGTCTGAACTCGAGAGTCATTCAATGTCCACATTCCAGAACTCTGGATGTCTGAATTATAGAAGCACCAAATGTCTGCATTCTAGCATCGGAAGGTGGCGGAATTCTAGCATGCACAGCACGGCGGAATTCTAAAATCCTAAAATGCCTGCTATCCGGAAGTTAAGGTGTCTGACATCAAGAATGCTACCAAGTTAGAATTATACCATTCTGAAAGATTCTGGGATCTAAAATCAATGGACGGCTGAGTTCCAGAATGTCAGGGTGGCAAAACTCTAGAATCCTTGCGTGTCTGAACTCGAGAGTCTTTCAATGTCCACATTCCAGAACTCTGGATGTCTGAATTATAGAAGCACCAAATGTCTGCATTCTAGAATCGGAATGTGGCGGAATTCTAGAATGCACAGCACGGCGGAATTCTAAAGTCCTAAAATGCCTACTAGCCGAAAGTTAAGGTGTCTGATGACCAGAATGTTACCAGGTCAGCATTCTACCGTTCTGAGAGATTCTGGGTTCTAGAATCAATGGACGGCAGTGTTCTGGAATGTCAGGGTGTCCAAACTCTAGAATCCCTGTGTGTTTGAACTCGAGAGTCATTCAATTTCCATATTCCGGGTCACAGGGTGACTGAATTCCAGAAGCACCAAATGTCTGCATTCTAGAATAGGAATGTGGCGGAATTCTAGAATGCACAGCACGGCGGAATTCGAAAGTCCTAAAATGCCTGCTATCGGGAAGTTAAGGTGTCTGACATCCAGAATGCTACCACGTCAGAATTATACCATTCTGAATGATTCTGGGATCTAGAATCAATGGACGGCTGAGTTCCAGAATGTCAGGGTGGCAAAACTCTAGAATCCTTGCGTGTCTGAACTCGAGAGTCATTCAATGTCCACATTCCAGAACTCTGGATGTCTGAATTATAGAAGCACCAAATGTCTAAATTCTAGAATCGGAATGTGGCGGAATTCTAGAATGCACAGCACGGCGGAATTCTAAAATCCTAAAATGCCTGCTATCCGGAAGTTAAGGTTTCTGACATCAATAATGCTACCAAGTCAGAATTATACCATTCTGAAAGATTCTGGGATCTAAAATCAATGGACGGCTGAGTTCCAGAATGTCAGGGTGGCAAAACTCTAGAATCCTTGTGTGTCTGAACTCGAGAGTCATTCAATGTCCACATTCCAGAACTCTGGATGTCTGAATTATAGAAGCACCAAATGTCTGCATTCTAGAATCGGAATGTGGCGGAATTCTAGAATGCACAGCACGGCGCAATTCTAAAGTCCTAAAATGCCTACTAGCCGAAAGTTAAGGTGTCTGAGGACCAGAATGTTACTAGGTCAGCATTCTACCGTTCTGAGAGATTCTGGGTTCTAGAATCAATGGATGGCAGAGTTCTGGAATGTCAGGGTGTTCAAACTCAAGAATACTTGCGTGTCTGAACTCGAGAGTCATTCAATGTCCACATTCCGGATCACAGGGTGTCTGAATTCCAGAAGCACCAAATGTCTGCATTCTAGAATCGCAATGTGGCGGAATTCTAGAATGCACAGCACGGCGGAATTCTAAAGTCCTAAAATGCCTGCTACCGGGAAGTTAAGGTGTCTGACATCCAGAATGCTACCACGTCATAGTTATACCATTCTGAAAGATTCTGGGATCTAGAATCAATGGACGGCTGAGTTCCAGAATGTCAGGGTGGCAAAACTCTAGAATCCTTGCGTGTCTGAACTCGAGAGTCATTCAATGTCCACATTCCAGAGCTCTGGATGTCTGAATTATAGAAGCACCAAATGTCTGCATTCTAGAATCGGAATGTGGCGGAATTCTAGAATGCACAGCACGGCGGAATTTTTAAGTCCTAAAATGCCTGCTATCCGGAAGTCAAGGTGTCTGACATCCAGAATGTTACTAGGTGAGCATTCTACAATTCTGAGAGATTCTGTGTTCTAGAATCAATGGATGGCAGAGTTCTGGAATGTCATGGTGTTCAAACTGAAGAATACTTGCGTGTCTGAACTTGAGAGTCATTCAATGTCCACATTCCGCATCACAGGTGTCTGAATTCCAGAAGCACCAAATGTCTGCATTCTAGAATCGGAATGTGGCGGAATTCTAGAATGCACAGCACGGCGGAATTTTAAAGTCCTAAAATGCCTGCTATCCAGAAGTCAAGGTGTCTGACATCCAGAATGTTACTAGGTCAGCATTCTACGGTTCTGAGAGATTCTGGGTTTTAGAATCAATGGATGGCAGAGTTCTGGAATGTCAGGGTGTTCTAACTCAAGAATACTTGCGTGTCTGAACTCGAGAGTCATTCAATGACCACATTCCGGATCACAGGGTGTCTGAATTCCAGAAGCACCAAATGTCTGCATTCTAGAATCGGAATGTGGCGGAATTCTAGAATGCACAGCACGGCGGAATTCTGAAATCCTAAAATGCCTGCTATCCGGAAGTTAAGGTGTCTGACATCAAGAATGCTACCAAGTCAGCATTATACCATTCTGAAAGATTCTGGGATCTAAAATCAATGGACGGCTGAGTTCCAGAATGTCAGGGTGGCAAAACTCTAGAATCCTTGCGTGTCTGAACTCGAGAGTCATTCAATGTCCACATTCCAGAACTCTGGATGTCTGAATTATAGAAGCACCAAATGTCTGCATTCTAGCATCGGAAGGTGGCGGAATTCTAGCATGCACAGCACGGCGGAATTCTAAAATCCTAAAATGCCTGCTATCCGGAAGTTAAGGTGTCTGACATCAAGAATGCTACCAAGTTAGAATTATACCATTCTGAAAGATTCTGGGATCTAAAATCAATGGACGGCTGAGTTCCAGAATGTCAGGGTGGCAAAACTCTAGAATCCTTGCGTGTCTGAACTCGAGAGTCTTTCAATGTCCACATTCCAGAACTCTGGATGTCTGAATTATAGAAGCACCAAATGTCTGCATTCTAGAATCGGAATGTGGCGGAATTCTAGAATGCACAGCACGGCGGAATTCTAAAGTCCTAAAATGCCTACTAGCCGAAAGTTAAGGTGTCTGATGACCAGAATGTTACCAGGTCAGCATTCTACCGTTCTGAGAGATTCTGGGTTCTAGAATCAATGGACGGCAGTGTTCTGGAATGTCAGGGTGTCCAAACTCTAGAATCCCTGTGTGTTTGAACTCGAGAGTCATTCAATTTCCATATTCCGGGTCACAGGGTGACTGAATTCCAGAAGCACCAAATGTCTGCATTCTAGAATAGGAATGTGGCGGAATTCTAGAATGCACAGCACGGCGGAATTCGAAAGTCCTAAAATGCCTGCTATCGGGAAGTTAAGGTGTCTGACATCCAGAATGCTACCACGTCAGAATTATACCATTCTGAATGATTCTGGGATCTAGAATCAATGGACGGCTGAGTTCCAGAATGTCAGGGTGGCAAAACTCTAGAATCCTTGCGTGTCTGAACTCGAGAGTCATTCAATGTCCACATTCCAGAACTCTGGATGTCTGAATTATAGAAGCACCAAATGTCTAAATTCTAGAATCGGAATGTGGCGGAATTCTAGAATGCACAGCACGGCGGAATTCTAAAATCCTAAAATGCCTGCTATCCGGAAGTTAAGGTTTCTGACATCAATAATGCTACCAAGTCAGAATTATACCATTCTGAAAGATTCTGGGATCTAAAATCAATGGACGGCTGAGTTCCAGAATGTCAGGGTGGCAAAACTCTAGAATCCTTGTGTGTCTGAACTCGAGAGTCATTCAATGTCCACATTCCAGAACTCTGGATGTCTGAATTATAGAAGCACCAAATGTCTGCATTCTAGAATCGGAATGTGGCGGAATTCTAGAATGCACAGCACGGCGCAATTCTAAAGTCCTAAAATGCCTACTAGCCGAAAGTTAAGGTGTCTGAGGACCAGAATGTTACTAGGTCAGCATTCTACCGTTCTGAGAGATTCTGGGTTCTAGAATCAATGGATGGCAGTGTTCTGGAATGTCAGGGTGTTCAAACTCAAGAATACTTGCGTGTCTGAACTCGAGAGTCATTCAATGTCCACATTCCGGATCACAGGGTGTCTGAATTCCAGAAGCACCAAATGTCTGCATTCTAGAATCGCAATGTGGCGGAATTCTAGAATGCACAGCACGGCGGAATTCTAAAGTCCTAAAATGCCTGCTACCGGGAAGTTAAGGTGTCTGACATCCAGAATGCTACCACGTCATAGTTATACCATTCTGAAAGATTCTGGGATCTAGAATCAATGGACGGCTGAGTTCCAGAATGTCAGGGTGGCAAAACTCTAGAATCCTTGCGTGTCTGAACTCGAGAGTCATTCAATGTCCACATTCCAGAGCTCTGGATGTCTGAATTATAGAAGCACCAAATGTCTGCATTCTAGAATCGGAATGTGGCGGAATTCTAGAATGCACAGCACGGCGGAATTTTTAAGTCCTAAAATGCCTGCTATCCGGAAGTCAAGGTGTCTGACATCCAGAATGTTACTAGGTGAGCATTCTACAATTCTGAGAGATTCTGTGTTCTAGAATCAATGGATGGCAGAGTTCTGGAATGTCATGGTGTTCAAACTCAAGAATACTTGCGTGTCTGAACTTGAGAGTCATTCAATGTCCACATTCCGCATCACAGGTGTCTGAATTCCAGAAGCACCAAATGTCTGCATTCTAGAATCGGAATGTGGCGGAATTCTAGAATGCACAGCACGGCGGAATTTTAAAGTCCTAAAATGCCTGCTATCCAGAAGTCAAGGTGTCTGACATCCAGAATGTTACTAGGTCAGCATTCTACGGTTCTGAGAGATTCTGGGTTTTAGAATCAATGGATGGCAGAGTTCTGGAATGTCAGGGTGTTCTAACTCAAGAATACTTGCGTGTCTGAACTCGAGAGTCATTCAATGACCACATTCCGGATCACAGGGTGTCTGAATTCCAGAAGCACCAAATGTCTGCATTCTAGAATCGGAATGTGGCGGAATTCTAGAATGCACAGCACGGCGGAATTCTGAAATCCTAAAATGCCTGCTATCCGGAAGTTAAGGTGTCTGACATCAAGAATGCTACCAAGTCAGCATTATACCATTCTGAAAGATTCTGGGATCTAAAATCAATGGACGGCTGAGTTCCAGAATGTCAGGGTGGCAAAACTCTAGAATCCTTGCGTGTCTGAACTCGAGAGTCATTCAATGTCCACATTCCAGAACTCTGGATATCTGAATTATAGAAGCACCAAATGTCTGCATTCTAGCATCGGAAGGTGGCGGAATTCTAGCATGCACAGCACGGCGGAATTCTAAAATCCTAAAATGCCTGCTATCCGGAAGTTAAGGTGTCTGACATCAAGAATGCTACCAAGTTAGAATTATACCATTCTGAAAGATTCTGGGATCTAAAATCAATGGACGGCTGAGTTCCAGAATGTCAGGGTGGCAAAACTCTAGAATCCTTGCGTGTCTGAACTCGAGAGTCTTTCAATGTCCACATTCCAGAACTCTGGATGTCTGAATTATAGAAGCACCAAATGTCTGCATTCTAGAATCGGAATGTGGCGGAATTCTAGAATGCACAGCACGGCGGAATTCTAAAGTCCTAAAATGCCTACTAGCCGAAAGTTAAGGTGTCTGATGACCAGAATGTTACCAGGTCAGCATTCTACCGTTCTGAGAGATTCTGGGTTCTAGAATCAATGGACGGCAGTGTTCTGGAATGTCAGGGTGTCCAAACTCTAGAATCCCTGTGTGTTTGAACTCGAGAGTCATTCAATTTCCATATTCCGGGTCACAGGGTGACTGAATTCCAGAAGCACCAAATGTCTGCATTCTAGAATAGGAATGTGGCGGAATTCTAGAATGCACAGCACGGCGGAATTCGAAAGTCCTAAAATGCCTGCTATCAGGAAGTTAAGGTGTCTGACATCCAGAATGCTACCACGTCAGAATTATACCATTCTGAATGATTCTGGGATCTAGAATCAATGGACGGCTGAGTTCCAGAATGTCAGGGTGGCAAAACTCTAGAATCCTTGCGTGTCTGAACTCGAGAGTCATTCAATGTCCACATTCCAGAACTCTGGATGTCTGAATTATAGAAGCACCAAATGTCTAAATTCTAGAATCGGAATGTGGCGGAATTCTAGAATGCACAGCACGGCGGAATTCTAAAATCCTAAAATGCCTGCTATCCGGAAGTTAAGGTTTCTGACATCAATAATGCTACCAAGTCAGAATTATACCATTCTGAAAGATTCTGGGATCTAAAATCAATAGACGGCTGAGTTCCAGAATGTCAGGGTGGCAAAACTCTAGAATCCTTGTGTGTCTGAACTCGAGAGTCATTCAATGTCCACATTCCAGAACTCTGGATGTCTGAATTATAGAAGCACCAAATGTCTGCATTCTAGAATCGGAATGTGGCGGAATTCTAGAATGCACAGCACGGCGCAATTCTAAAGTCCTAAAATGCCTACTAGCCGAAAGTTAAGGTGTCTGAGGACCAGAATGTTACTAGGTCAGCATTCTACCGTTCTGAGAGATTCTGGGTTCTAGAATCAATGGATGGCAGAGTTCTGGAATGTCAGGGTGCTCAAACTCAAGAATACTTGCGTGTCTGAACTCGAGAGTCATTCAATGTCCACATTCCGGATCACAGGGTGTCTGAATTCCAGAAGCACCAAATGTCTGCATTCTAGAATCGCAATGTGGCGGAATTCTAGAATGCACAGCACGGCGGAATTCTAAAGTCCTAAAATGCCTGCTACCGGGAAGTTAAGGTGTCTGACATCCAGAATGCTACCACGTCATAGTTATACCATTCTGAAAGATTCTGGGATCTAGAATCAATGGACGGCTGAGTTCCAGAATGTCAGGGTGGCAAAACTCTAGAATCCTTGCGTGTCTGAACTCGAGAGTCATTCAATGTCCACATTCCAGAGCTCTGGATGTCTGAATTATAGAAGCACCAAATGTCTGCATTCTAGAATCGGAATGTGGCGGAATTCTAGAATGCACAGCACGGCGGAATTTTTAAGTCCTAAAATGCCTGCTATCCGGAAGTCAAGGTGTCTGACATCCAGAATGTTACTAGGTGAGCATTCTACAATTCTGAGAGATTCTGTGTTCTAGAATCAATGGATGGCAGAGTTCTGGAATGTCATGGTGTTCAAACTCAAGAATACTTGCGTGTCTGAACTTGAGAGTCATTCAATGTCCACATTCCGCATCACAGGTGTCTGAATTCCAGAAGCACCAAATGTCTGCATTCTAGAATCGGAATGTGGCGGAATTCTAGAATGCACAGCACGGCGGAATTTTAAAGTCCTAAAATGCCTGCTATCCAGAAGTCAAGGTGTCTGACATCCAGAATGTTACTAGGTCAGCATTCTACGGTTCTGAGAGATTCTGGGTTTTAGAATCAATGGATGGCAGAGTTCTGGAATGTCAGGGTGTTCTAACTCAAGAATACTTGCGTGTCTGAACTCGAGAGTCATTCAATGACCACATTCCGGATCACAGGGTGTCTGAATTCCAGAAGCACCAAATGTCTGCATTCTAGAATCGGAATGTGGCGGAATTCTAGAATGCACAGCACGGCGGAATTCTGAAATCCTAAAATGCCTGCTATCCGGAAGTTAAGGTGTCTGACATCAAGAATGCTACCAAGTCAGCATTATACCATTCTGAAAGATTCTGGGATCTAAAATCAATGGACGGCTGAGTTCCAGAATGTCAGGGTGGCAAAACTCTAGAATCCTTGCGTGTCTGAACTCGAGAGTCTTTCAATGTCCACATTCCAGAACTCTGGATGTCTGAATTATAGAAGCACCAAATGTCTGCATTCTAGAATCGGAATGTGGCGGAATTCTAGAATGCACAGCACGGCGGAATTCTAAAGTCCTAAAATGCCTACTAGCCGAAAGTTAAGGTGTCTGATGACCAGAATGTTACCAGGTCAGCATTCTACCGTTCTGAGAGATTCTGGGTTCTAGAATCAATGGACGGCAGTGTTCTGGAATGTCAGGGTGTCCAAACTCTAGAATCCCTGTGTGTTTGAACTCGAGAGTCATTCAATTTCCATATTCCGGGTCACAGGGTGACTGAATTCCAGAAGCACCAAATGTCTGCATTCTAGAATAGGAATGTGGCGGAATTCTAGAATGCACAGCACGGCGGAATTCGAAAGTCCTAAAATGCCTGCTATCGGGAAGTTAAGGTGTCTGACATCCAGAATGCTACCACGTCAGAATTATACCATTCTGAATGATTCTGGGATCTAGAATCAATGGACGGCTGAGTTCCAGAATGTCAGGGTGGCAAAACTCTAGAATCCTTGCGTGTCTGAACTCGAGAGTCATTCAATGTCCACATTCCAGAACTCTGGATGTCTGAATTATAGAAGCACCAAATGTCTAAATTCTAGAATCGGAATGTGGCGGAATTCTAGAATGCACAGCACGGCGGAATTCTAAAATCCTAAAATGCCTGCTATCCGGAAGTTAAGGTGTCTGACATCAATAATGCTACCAAGTCAGAATTATACCATTCTGAAAGATTCTGGGATCTAAAATCAATGGACGGCTGAGTTCCAGAATGTCAGGGTGGCAAAACTCTAGAATCCTTGTGTGTCTGAACTCGAGAGTCATTCAATGTCCACATTCCAGAACTCTGGATGTCTGAATTATAGAAGCACCAAATGTCTGCATTCTAGAATCGGAATGTGGCGGAATTCTAGAATGCACAGCACGGCGCAATTCTAAAGTCCTAAAATGCCTACTAGCCGAAAGTTAAGGTGTCTGAGGACCAGAATGTTACTAGGTCAGCATTCTACCGTTCTGAGAGATTCTGGGTTCTAGAATCAATGGATGGCAGAGTTCTGGAATGTCAGGGTGTTCAAACTCAAGAATACTTGCGTGTCTGAACTCGAGAGTCATTCAATGTCCACATTCCGGATCACAGGGTGTCTGAATTCCAGAAGCACCAAATGTCTGCATTCTAGAATCGCAATGTGGCGGAATTCTAGAATGCACAGCACGGCGGAATTCTAAAGTCCTAAAATGCCTGCTACCGGGAAGTTAAGGTGTCTGACATCCAGAATGCTACCACGTCATAGTTATACCATTCTGAAAGATTCTGGGATCTAGAATCAATGGACGGCTGAGTTCCAGAATGTCAGGGTGGCATAACTCTAGAATCCTTGCGTGTCTGAACTCGAGAGTCATTCAATGTCCACATTCCAGAGCTCTGGATGTCTGAATTATAGAAGCACCAAATGTCTGCATTCTAGAATCGGAATGTGGCGGAATTCTAGAATGCACAGCACGGCGGAATTTTAAAGTCCTAAAATGCCTGCTATCCGGAAGTCAAGGTGTCTGACATCCAGAATGTTACTAGGTGAGCATTCTACAATTCTGAGAGATTCTGTGTTCTAGAATCAATGGATGGCAGAGTTCTGGAATGTCATGGTGTTCAAACTCAAGAATACTTGCGTGTCTGAACTTGAGAGTCATTCAATGTCCACATTCCGCATCACAGGTGTCTGAATTCCAGAAGCACCAAATGTCTGCATTCTAGAATCGGAATGTGGCGGAATTCTAGAATGCACAGCACGGCGGAATTTTAAAGTCCTAAAATGCCTGCTATCCAGAAGTCAAGGTTTCTGACATCCAGAATGTTACTAGGTCAGCATTCTACGGTTCTGAGAGATTCTGGGTTTTAGAATCAATGGATGGCAGAGTTCTGGAATGTCAGGGTGTTCTAACTCAAGAATACTTGCGTGTCTGAACTCGAGAGTCATTCAATGACCACATTCCGGATCACAGGGTGTCTGAATTCCAGAAGCACCAAATGTCTGCATTCTAGAATCGGAATGTGGCGGAATTCTAGAATGCACAGCACGGCGGAATTCTGAAATCCTAAAATGCCTGCTATCCGGAAGTTAAGGTGTCTGACATCAAGAATGCTACCAAGTCAGCATTATACCATTCTGAAAGATTCTGGGATCTAAAATCAATGGACGGCTGAGTTCCAGAATGTCAGGGTGGCAAAACTCTAGAATCCTTGCGTGTCTGAACTCGAGAGTCATTCAATGTCCACATTCCAGAACTCTGGATGTCTGAATTATAGAAGCACCAAATGTCTGCATTCTAGCATCGGAAGGTGGCGGAATTCTAGCATGCACAGCACGGCGGAATTCTAAAATCCTAAAATGCCTGCTATCCGGAAGTTAAGGTGTCTGACATCAAGAATGCTACCAAGTTAGAATTATACCATTCTGAAAGATTCTGGGATCTAAAATCAATGGACGGCTGAGTTCCAGAATGTCAGGGTGGCAAAACTCTAGAATCCTTGCGTGTCTGAACTCGAGAGTCTTTCAATGTCCACATTCCAGAACTCTGGATGTCTGAATTATAGAAGCACCAAATGTCTGCATTCTAGAATCGGAATGTGGCGGAATTCTAGAATGCACAGCACGGCGGAATTCTAAAGTCCTAAAATGCCTACTAGCCGAAAGTTAAGGTGTCTGATGACCAGAATGTTACCAGGTCAGCATTCTACCATTCTGAGAGATTCTGGGTTCTAGAATCAATGGACGGCAGTGTTCTGGAATGTCAGGGTGTCCAAACTCTAGAATCCCTGTGTGTTTGAACTCGAGAGTCATTCAATTTCCATATTCCGGGTCACAGGGTGACTGAATTCCAGAAGCACCAAATGTCTGCATTCTAGAATAGTAATGTGGCGGAATTCTAGAATGCACAGCACGGCGGAATTCGAAAGTCCTAAAATGCCTGCTATCGGGAAGTTAAGGTGTCTGACATCCAGAATGCTACCACGTCAGAATTATACCATTCTGAATGATTCTGGGATCTAGAATCAATGGACGGCTGAGTTCCAGAATGTCAGGGTGGCAAAACTCTAGAATCCTTGCGTGTCTGAACTCGAGAGTCATTCAATGTCCACATTCCAGAACTCTGGATGTCTGAATTATAGAAGCACCAAATGTCTAAATTCTAGAATCGGAATGTGGCGGAATTCTAGAATGCACAGCACGGCGGAATTCTAAAATCCTAAAATGCCTGCTATCCGGAAGTTAAGGTTTCTGACATCAATAATGCTACCAAGTCAGAATTATACCATTCTGAAAGATTCTGGGATCTAAAATCAATGGACGGCTGAGTTCCAGAATGTCAGGGTGGCAAAACTCTAGAATCCTTGTGTGTCTGAACTCGAGAGTCATTCAATGTCCACATTCCAGAACTCTGGATGTCTGAATTATAGAAGCACCAAATGTCTGCATTCTAGAATCGGAATGTGGCGGAATTCTAGAATGCACAGCACGGCGCAATTCTAAAGTCCTAAAATGCCTACTAGCCGAAAGTTAAGGTGTCTGAGGACCAGAATGTTACTAGGTCAGCATTCTACCGTTCTGAGAGATTCTGGGTTCTAGAATCAATGGATGGCAGAGTTCTGGAATGTCAGGGTGTTCAAACTCAAGAATACTTGCGTGTCTGAACTCGAGAGTCATTCAATGTCCACATTCCGGATCACAGGGTGTCTGAATTCCAGAAGCACCAAATGTCTGCATTCTAGAATCGCAATGTGGCGGAATTCTAGAATGCACAGCACGGCGGAATTCTAAAGTCCTAAAATGCCTGCTACCGGGAAGTTAAGGTGTCTGACATCCAGAATGCTACCACGTCATAGTTATACCATTCTGAAAGATTCTGGGATCTAGAATCAATGGACGGCTGAGTTCCAGAATGTCAGGGTGGCAAAACTCTAGAATCCTTGCGTGTCTGAACTCGAGAGTCATTCAATGTCCACATTCCAGAGCTCTGGATGTCTGAATTATAGAAGCACCAAATGTCGGCATTCTAGAATCGGAATGTGGCGGAATTCTAGAATGCACAGCACGGCGGAATTTTTAAGTCCTAAAATGCCTGCTATCCGGAAGTCAAGGTGTCTGACATCCAGAATGTTACTAGGTGAGCATTCTACAATTCTGAGAGATTCTGTGTTCTAGAATCAATGGATGGCAGAGTTCTGGAATGTCATGGTGTTCAAACTCAAGAATACTTGCGTGTCTGAACTTGAGAGTCATTCAATGTCCACATTCCGCATCACAGGTGTCTGAATTCCAGAAGCACCAAATGTCTGCATTCTAGAATCGGAATGTGGCGGAATTCTAGAATGCACAGCACGGCGGAATTTTAAAGTCCTAAAATGCCTGCTATCCAGAAGTCAAGGTGTCTGACATCCAGAATGTTACTAGGTCAGCATTCTACGGTTCTGAGAGATTCTGGGTTTTAGAATCAATGGATGGCAGAGTTCTGGAATGTCAGGGTGTTCTAACTCAAGAATACTTGCGTGTCTGAACTCGAGAGTCATTCAATGACCACATTCCGGATCACAGGGTGTCTGAATTCCAGAAGCACCAAATGTCTGCATTCTAGAATCGGAATGTGGCGGAATTCTAGAATGCACAGCACGGCGGAATTCTGAAATCCTAAAATGCCTGCTATCCGGAAGTTAAGGTGTCTGACATCAAGAATGCTACCAAGTCAGCATTATACCATTCTGAAAGATTCTGGGATCTAAAATCAATGGACGGCTGAGTTCCAGAATGTCAGGGTGGCAAAACTCTAGAATCCTTGCGTGTCTGAACTCGAGAGTCATTCAATGTCCACATTCCAGAACTCTGGATGTCTGAATTATAGAAGCACCAAATGTCTGCATTCTAGCATCGGAAGGTGGCGGAATTCTAGCATGCACAGCACGGCGGAATTCTAAAATCCTAAAATGCCTGCTATCCGGAAGTTAAGGTGTCTGACATCAAGAATGCTACCAAGTTAGAATTATACCATTCTGAAAGATTCTGGGATCTAAAATCAATGGACGGCTGAGTTCCAGAATGTCAGGGTGGCAAAACTCTAGAATCCTTGCGTGTCTGAACTCGAGAGTCTTTCAATGTCCACATTCCAGAACTCTGGATGTCTGAATTATAGAAGCACCAAATGTCTGCATTCTAGAATCGGAATGTGGCGGAATTCTAGAATGCACAGCACGGCGGAATTCTAAAGTCCTAAAATGCCTACTAGCCGAAAGTTAAGGTGTCTGATGACCAGAATGTTACCAGGTCAGCATTCTACCGTTCTGAGAGATTCTGGGTTCTAGAATCAATGGACGGCAGTGTTCTGGAATGTCAGGGTGTCCAAACTCTAGAATCCCTGTGTGTTTGAACTCGAGAGTCATTCAATTTCCATATTCCGGGTCACAGGGTGACTGAATTCCAGAAGCACCAAATGTCTGCATTCTAGAATAGGAATGTGGCGGAATTCTAGAATGCACAGCACGGCGGAATTCGAAAGTCCTAAAATGCCTGCTATCGGGAAGTTAAGGTGTCTGACATCCAGAATGCTACCACGTCAGAATTATACCATTCTGAATGATTCTGGGATCTAGAATCAATGGACGGCTGAGTTCCAGAATGTCAGGGTGGCAAAACTCTAGAATCCTTGCGTGTCTGAACTCGAGAGTCATTCAATGTCCACATTCCAGAACTCTGGATGTCTGAATTATAGAAGCACCAAATGTCTGCATTCTAGAATCGGAATGTGGCGGAATTCTAGAATGCACAGCACGGCGGAATTCTAAAATCCTAAAATGCCTGCTATCCGGAAGTTAAGGTGTCTGACATCAAGAATGCTACCAAGTCAGAATTATACCATGCTGAAAGATTCTGGGATCTAAAATCAATGGACGGCTGAGTTCCAGAATGTCAGGGTGGCAAAACTCTAGAATCCTTGTGTGTCTGAACTCGAGAGTCATTCAATGTCCACATTCCAGAACTCTGGATGTCTGAATTATAGAAGCACCAAATGTCTAAATTCTAGAATCGGAATGTGGCGGAATTCTAGAATGCACAGCACGGCGGAATTCTAAAATCCTAAAATGCCTGCTATCCGGAAGTTAAGGTGTCTGACATCAATAATGCTACCAAGTCAGAATTATACCATTCTGAAAGATTCTGGGATCTAAAATCAATGGACGGCTGAGTTCCAGAATGTCAGGGTGGCAAAACTCTAGAATCCTTGTGTGTCTGAACTCGAGAGTCATTCAATGTCCACATTCCAGAACTCTGGATGTCTGAATTATAGAAGCACCAAATGTCTGCATTCTAGAATCGGAATGTGGCGGAATTCTAGAATGCACAGCACGGCGCAATTCTAAAGTCCTAAAATGCCTACTAGCCGAAAGTTAAGGTGTCTGAGGACCAGAATGTTACTAGGTCAGCATTCTACCGTTCTGAGAGATTCTGGGTTCTAGAATCAATGGATGGCAGAGTTCTGGAATGTCAGGGTGTTCAAACTCAAGAATACTTGCGTGTCTGAACTCGAGAGTCATTCAATGTCCACATTCCGGATCACAGGGTGTCTGAATTCCAGAAGCACCAAATGTCTGCATTCTAGAATCGCAATGTGGCGGAATTCTAGAATGCACAGCACGGCGGAATTCTAAAGTCCTAAAATGCCTGCTACCGGGAAGTTAAGGTGTCTGACATCCAGAATGCTACCACGTCATAGTTATACCATTCTGAAAGATTCTGGGATCTAGAATCAATGGACGGCTGAGTTCCAGAATGTCAGGGTGGCAAAACTCTAGAATCCTTGCGTGTCTGAACTCGAGAGTCATTCAATGTCCACATTCCAGAGCTCTGGATGTCTGAATTATAGAAGCACCAAATGTCTGCATTCTAGAATCGGAATGTGGCGGAATTCTAGAATGCACAGCACGGCGGAATTTTTAAGTCCTAAAATGCCTGCTATCCGGAAGTCAAGGTGTCTGACATCCAGAATGTTACTAGGTGAGCATTCTACAATTCTGAGAGATTCTGTGTTCTAGAATCAATGGATGGCAGAGTTCTGGAATGTCATGGTGTTCAAACTCAAGAATACTTGCGTGTCTGAACTTGAGAGTCATTCAATGTCCACATTCCGCATCACAGGTGTCTGAATTCCAGAAGCACCAAATGTCTGCATTCTAGAATCGGAATGTGGCGGAATTCTAGAATGCACAGCACGGTGGAATTTTAAAGTCCTAAAATGCCTGCTATCCAGAAGTCAAGGTGTCTGACATCCAGAATGTTACTAGGTCAGCATTCTACCGTTCTGAGAGATTCTGGGTTTTAGAATCAATGGATGGCAGAGTTCTGGAATGTCAGGGTGTTCTAACTCAAGAATACTTGCGTGTCTGAACTCGAGAGTCATTCAATGACCACATTCCGGATCACAGGGTGTCTGAATTCCAGAAGCACCAAATGTCTGCATTCTAGAATCGGAATGTGGCGGAATTCTAGAATGCACAGCACGGCGGAATTCTGAAATCCTAAAATGCCTGCTATCCGGAAGTTAAGGTGTCTGACATCAAGAATGCTACCAAGTCAGCATTATACCATTCTGAAAGATTCTGGGATCTAAAATCAATGGACGGCTGAGTTCCAGAATGTCAGGGTGGCAAAACTCTAGAATCCTTGCGTGTCTGAACTCGAGAGTCATTCAATGTCCACATTCCAGAACTCTGGATGTCTGAATTATAGAAGCACCAAATGTCTGCATTCTAGCATCGGAAGGTGGCGGAATTCTAGCATGCACAGCACGGCGGAATTCTAAAATCCTAAAATGCCTGCTATCCGGAAGTTAAGGTGTCTGACATCAAGAATGCTACCAAGTTAGAATTATACCATTCTGAAAGATTCTGGGATCTAAAATCAATGGACGGCTGAGTTCCAGAATGTCAGGGTGGCAAAACTCTAGAATCCTTGCGTGTCTGAACTCGAGAGTCTTTCAATGTCCACATTCCAGAACTCTGGATGTCTGAATTATAGAAGCACCAAATGTCTGCATTCTAGAATCGGAATGTGGCGGAATTCTAGAATGCACAGCACGGCGGAATTCTAAAGTCCTAAAATGCCTACTAGCCGAAAGTTAAGGTGTCTGATGACCAGAATGTTACCAGGTCAGCATTCTACCGTTCTGAGAGATTCTGGGTTCTAGAATCAATGGACGGCAGTGTTCTGGAATGTCAGGGTGTCCAAACTCTAGAATCCCTGTGTGTTTGAACTCGAGAGTCATTCAATTTCCATATTCCGGGTCACAGGGTGACTGAATTCCAGAAGCACCAAATGTCTGCATTCTAGAATAGGAATGTGGCGGAATTCTAGAATGCACAGCACGGCGGAATTCGAAAGTCCTAAAATGCCTGCTATCGGGAAGTTAAGGTGTCTGACATCCAGAATGCTACCACGTCAGAATTATACCATTCTGAATGATTCTGGGATCTAGAATCAATGGACGGCTGAGTTCCAGAATGTCAGGGTGGCAAAACTCTAGAATACTTGCGTGTCTGAACTCGAGAGTCATTCAATGTCCACATTCCAGAACTCTGGATGTCTGAATTATAGAAGCACCAAATGTCTGCATTCTAGAATCGGAATGTGGCGGAATTCTAGAATGCACAGCACGGCGGAATTCTAAAATCCTAAAATGCCTGCTATCCGGAAGTTAAGGTGTCTGACATCAAGAATGCTACCAAGTCAGAATTATACCATTCTGAAAGATTCTGGGATCTAAAATCAATGGACGGCTGAGTTCCAGAATGTCAGGGTGGCAAAACTCTAGAATCCTTGTGTGTCTGAACTCGAGAGTCATTCAATGTCCACATTCCAGAACTCTGGATGTCTGAATTATAGAAGCACCAAATGTCTAAATTCTAGAATCGGAATGTGGCGGAATTCTAGAATGCACAGCACGGCGGAATTCTAAAATCCTAAAATGCCTGCTATCCGGAAGTTAAGGTGTCTGACATCAATAATGCTACCAAGTCAGAATTATACCATTCTGAAAGATTCTGGGATCTAAAATCAATGGACGGCTGAGTTCCAGAATGTCAGGGTGGCAAAACTCTAGAATCCTTGTGTGTCTGAACTCGAGAGTCATTCAATGTCCACATTCCAGAACTCTGGATGTCTGAATTATAGAAGCACCAAATGTCTGCATTCTAGAATCGGAATGTGGCGGAATTCTAGAATGCACAGCACGGCGCAATTCTAAAGTCCTAAAATGCCTACTAGCCGAAAGTTAAGGTGTCTGAGGACCAGAATGTTACTAGGTCAGCATTCTACCGTTCTGAGAGATTCTGGGTTCTAGAATCAATGGATGGCAGAGTTCTGGAATGTCAGGGTGTTCAAACTCAAGAATACTTGCGTGTCTGAACTCGAGAGTCATTCAATGTCCACATTCCGGATCACAGGGTGTCTGAATTCCAGAAGCACCAAATGTCTGCATTCTAGAATCGCAATGTGGCGGAATTCTAGAATGCACAGCACGGCGGAATTCTAAAGTCCTAAAATGCCTGCTACCGGGAAGTTAAGGTGTCTGACATCCAGAATGCTACCACGTCATAGTTATACCATTCTGAAAGATTCTGGGATCTAGAATCAATGGACGGCTGAGTTCCAGAATGTCAGGGTGGCAAAACTCTAGAATCCTTGCGTGTCTGAACTCGAGAGTCATTCAATGTCCACATTCCAGAGCTCTGGATGTCTGAATTATAGAAGCACCAAATGTCTGCATTCTAGAATCGGAATGTGGCGGAATTCTAGAATGCACAGCACGGCGGAATTTTTAAGTCCTAAAATGCCTGCTATCCGGAAGTCAAGGTGTCTGACATCCAGAATGTTACTAGGTGAGCATTCTACAATTCTGAGAGATTCTGTGTTCTAGAATCAATGGATGGCAGAGTTCTGGAATGTCATGGTGTTCAAACTCAAGAATACTTGCGTGTCTGAACTTGAGAGTCATTCAATGTCCACATTCCGCATCACAGGTGTCTGAATTCCAGAAGCACCAAATGTCTGCATTCTAGAATCGGAATGTGGCGGAATTCTAGAATGCACAGCACGGCGGAATTTTAAAGTCCTAAAATGCCTGCTATCCAGAAGTCAAGGTGTCTGACATCCAGAATGTTACTAGGTCAGCATTCTACGGTTCTGAGAGATTCTGGGTTTTAGAATCAATGGATGGCAGAGTTCTGGAATGTCAGGGTGTTCTAACTCAAGAATACTTGCGTGTCTGAACTCGAGAGTCATTCAATGACCACATTCCGGATCACAGGGTGTCTGAATTCCAGAAGCACCAAATGTCTGCATTCTAGAATCGGAATGTGGCGGAATTCTAGAATGCACAGCACGGCGGAATTCTGAAATCCTAAAATGCCTGCTATCCGGAAGTTAAGGTGTCTGACATCAAGAATGCTACCAAGTCAGCATTATACCATTCTGAAAGATTCTGGGATCTAAAATCAATGGACGGCTGAGTTCCAGAATGTCAGGGTGGCAAAACTCTAGAATCCTTGCGTGTCTGAACTCGAGAGTCATTCAATGTCCACATTCCAGAACTCTGGATGTCTGAATTATAGAAGCACCAAATGTCTGCATTCTAGCATCGGAAGGTGGCGGAATTCTAGCATGCACAGCACGGCGGAATTCTAAAATCCTAAAATGCCTGCTATCCGGAAGTTAAGGTGTCTGACATCAAGAATGCTACCAAGTTAGAATTATACCATTCTGAAAGATTCTGGGATCTAAAATCAATGGACGGCTGAGTTCCAGAATGTCAGGGTGGCAAAACTCTAGAATCCTTGCGTGTCTGAACTCGAGAGTCTTTCAATGTCCACATTCCAGAACTCTGGATGTCTGAATTATAGAAGCACCAAATGTCTGCATTCTAGAATCGGAATGTGGCGGAATTCTAGAATGCACAGCACGGCGGAATTCTAAAGTCCTAAAATGCCTACTAGCCGAAAGTTAAGGTGTCTGATGACCAGAATGTTACCAGGTCAGCATTCTACCGTTCTGAGAGATTCTGGGTTCTAGAATCAATGGACGGCAGTGTTCTGGAATGTCAGGGTGTCCAAACTCTAGAATCCCTGTGTGTTTGAACTCGAGAGTCATTCAATTTCCATATTCCGGGTCACAGGGTGACTGAATTCCAGAAGCACCAAATGTCTGCATTCTAGAATAGGAATGTGGCGGAATTCTAGAATGCACAGCACGGCGGAATTCGAAAGTCCTAAAATGCCTGCTATCGGGAAGTTAAGGTGTCTGACATCCAGAATGCTACCACGTCAGAATTATACCATTCTGAATGATTCTGGGATCTAGAATCAATGGACGGCTGAGTTCCAGAATGTCAGGGTTGCAAAACTCTAGAATACTTGCGTGTCTGAACTCGAGAGTCATTCAATGTCCACATTCCAGAACTCTGGATGTCTGAATTATAGAAGCACCAAATGTCTGCATTCTAGAATCGGAATGTGGCGGAATTCTAGAATGCACAGCACGGCGGAATTCTAAAATCCTAAAATGCCTGCTATCCGGAAGTTAAGGTGTCTGACATCAAGAATGCTACCAAGTCAGAATTATACCATTCTGAAAGATTCTGGGATCTAAAATCAATGGACGGCTGAGTTCCAGAATGTCAGGGTGGCAAAACTCTAGAATCCTTGTGTGTCTGAACTCGAGAGTCATTCAATGTCCACATTCCAGAACTCTGGATGTCTGAATTATAGAAGCACCAAATGTCTAAATTCTAGAATCGGAATGTGGCGGAATTCTAGAATGCACAGCACGGCGGAATTCTAAAATCCTAAAATGCCTGCTATCCGGAAGTTAAGGTGTCTGACATCAATAATGCTACCAAGTCAGAATTATACCATTCTGAAAGATTCTGGGATCTAAAATCAATGGACGGCTGAGTTCCAGAATGTCAGGGTGGCAAAACTCTAGAATCCTTGTGTGTCTGAACTCGAGAGTCATTCAATGTCCACATTCCAGAACTCTGGATGTCTGAATTATAGAAGCACCAAATGTCTGCATTCTAGAATCGGAATGTGGCGGAATTCTAGAATGCACAGCACGGCGCAATTCTAAAGTCCTAAAATGCCTACTAGCCGAAAGTTAAGGTGTCTGAGGACCAGAATGTTACTAGGTCAGCATTCTACCGTTCTGAGAGATTCTGGGTTCTAGAATCAATGGATGGCAGAGTTCTGGAATGTCAGGGTGTTCAAACTCAAGAATACTTGCGTGTCTGAACTCGAGAGTCATTCAATGTCCACATTCCGGATCACAGGGTGTCTGAATTCCAGAAGCACCAAATGTCTGCATTCTAGAATCGCAATGTGGCGGAATTCTAGAATGCACAGCACGGCGGAATTCTAAAGTCCTAAAATGCCTGCTACCGGGAAGTTAAGGTGTCTGACATCCAGAATGCTACCACGTCATAGTTATACCATTCTGAAAGATTCTGGGATCTAGAATCAATGGACGGCTGAGTTCCAGAATGTCAGGGTGGCAAAACTCTAGAATCCTTGCGTGTCTGAACTCGAGAGTCATTCAATGTCCACATTCCAGAGCTCTGGATGTCTGAATTATAGAAGCACCAAATGTCTGCATTCTAGAATCGGAATGTGGCGGAATTCTAGAATGCACAGCACGGCGGAATTTTTAAGTCCTAAAATTCCTGCTATCCGGAAGTCAAGGTGTCTGACATCCAGAATGTTACTAGGTGAGCATTCTACAATTCTGAGAGATTCTGTGTTCTAGAATCAATGGATGGCAGAGTTCTGGAATGTCATGGTGTTCAAACTCAAGAATACTTGCGTGTCTGAACTTGAGAGTCATTCAATGTCCACATTCCGCATCACAGGTGTCTGAATTCCAGAAGCACCAAATGTCTGCATTCTAGAATCGGAATGTGGCGGAATTCTAGAATGCACAGCACGGCGGAATTTTAAAGTCCTAAAATGCCTGCTATCCAGAAGTCAAGGTGTCTGACATCCAGAATGTTACTAGGTCAGCATTCTACGGTTCTGAGAGATTCTGGGTTTTAGAATCAATGGATGGCAGAGTTCTGGAATGTCAGGGTGTTCTAACTCAAGAATACTTGCGTGTCTGAACTCGAGAGTCATTCAATGACCACATTCCGGATCACAGGGTGTCTGAATTCCAGAAGCACCAAATGTCTGCATTCTAGAATCGGAATGTGGCGGAATTCTAGAATGCACAGCACGGCGGAATTCTGAAATCCTAAAATGCCTGCTATCCGGAAGTTAAGGTGTCTGACATCAAGAATGCTACCAAGTCAGCATTATACCATTCTGAAAGATTCTGGGATCTAAAATCAATGGACGGCTGAGTTCCAGAATGTCAGGGTGGCAAAACTCTAGAATCCTTGCGTGTCTGAACTCGAGAGTCATTCAATGTCCACATTCCAGAACTCTGGATGTCTGAATTATAGAAGCACCAAATGTCTGCATTCTAGCATCGGAAGGTGGCGGAATTCTAGCATGCACAGCACGGCGGAATTCTAAAATCCTAAAATGCCTGCTATCCGGAAGTTAAGGTGTCTGACATCAAGAATGCTACCAAGTTAGAATTATACCATTCTGAAAGATTCTGGGATCTAAAATCAATGGACGGCTGAGTTCCAGAATGTCAGGGTGGCAAAACTCTAGAATCCTTGCGTGTCTGAACTCGAGAGTCTTTCAATGTCCACATTCCAGAACTCTGGATGTCTGAATTATAGAAGCACCAAATGTCTGCATTCTAGAATCGGAATGTGGCGGAATTCTAGAATGCACAGCACGGCGGAATTCTAAAGTCCTAAAATGCCTACTAGCCGAAAGTTAAGGTGTCTGATGACCAGAATGTTACCAGGTCAGCATTCTACCGTTCTGAGAGATTCTGGGTTCTAGAATCAATGGACGGCAGTGTTCTGGAATGTCAGGGTGTCCAAACTCTAGAATCCCTGTGTGTTTGAACTCGAGAGTCATTCAATTTCCATATTCCGGGTCACAGGGTGACTGAATTCCAGAAGCACCAAATGTCTGCATTCTAGAATAGGAATGTGGCGGAATTCTAGAATGCACAGCACGGCGGAATTCGAAAGTCCTAAAATGCCTGCTATCGGGAAGTTAAGGTGTCTGACATCCAGAATGCTACCACGTCAGAATTATACCATTCTGAATGATTCTGGGATCTAGAATCAATGGACGGCTGAGTTCCAGAATGTCAGGGTGGCAAAACTCTAGAATCCTTGCGTGTCTGAACTCGAGAGTCATTCAATGTCCACATTCCAGAACTCTGGATGTCTGAATTATAGAAGCACCAAATGTCTGCATTCTAGAATCGGAATGTGGCGGAATTCTAGAATGCACAGCACGGCGGAATTCTAAAATCCTAAAATGCCTGCTATCCGGAAGTTAAGGTGTCTGACATCAAGAATGCTACCAAGTCAGAATTATACCATTCTGAAAGATTCTGGGATCTAAAATCAATGGACGGCTGAGTTCCAGAATGTCAGGGTGGCAAAACTCTAGAATCCTTGTGTGTCTGAACTCGAGAGTCATTCAATGTCCACATTCCAGAACTCTGGATGTCTGAATTATAGAAGCACCAAATGTCTGCATTCTAGAATCGGAATGTGGTGGAATTCTAGAATGCACAGCACGGCGGAATTTTTAAGTCCTAAAATGCCTGCTATCCGGAAGTCAAGGTGTCTGACATCCAGAATGTTACTAGGTGAGCATTCTACAATTCTGAGAGATTCTGTGTTCTAGAATCAATGGATGGCAGAGTTCTGGAATGTCATGGTGTTCAAACTCAAGAATACTTGCGTGTCTGAACTTGAGAGTCATTCAATGTCCACATTCCGCATCACAGGTGTCTGAATTCCAGAAGCACCAAATGTCTGCATTCTAGAATCGGAATGTGGCGGAATTCTAGAATGCACAGCACGGCGGAATTTTAAAGTCCTAAAATGCCTGCTATCCAGAAGTCAAGGTGTCTGACATCCAGAATGTTACTAGGTCAGCATTCTACGGTTCTGAGAGATTCTGGGTTTTAGAATCAATGGATGGCAGAGTTCTGGAATGTCAGGGTGTTCTAACTCAAGAATACTTGCGTGTCTGAACTCGAGAGTCATTCAATGACCACATTCCGGATCACAGGGTGTCTGAATTCCAGAAGCACCAAATGTCTGCATTCTAGAATCGGGATGTGGCGGAATTCTAGAATGCACAGCATGGCGGAATTCGAAAGTCCTAAAATGCCTGCTATCCGGAAGTTAAGGTGTCTGACATCCAGAATGCTACCACGTCAGAATTATAACATTCTGAAAGATTCTGGGATCTAGAATCAATGGACGGCTGAGTTCCAGAATGTCAGGGTTTCCAAACTCTAGAATCCTTGCGTGTCTGAACTCGAGAGTCATTCAATATCCACATTCCAGGACTCTGGATGTCTGAAATATAGAAGCAACAAATGTCTGCATTCTAGAATCGGAATGTGGTGGAATTCTAGAATGCACAGCATGGCGGAATTCTAAAGTCCTAAAATGCCTGCTATTCGGAAGTTAAGGTGTCTGACATCCAGAATGTTACTAGGTCAGCATTCTACCATTCTGAGACATTCTGGGTTCTAGAATCAATGGACGGCAGAGTTCTGGAATGTCAGGGTGTCCAAACTCTAGAATCCTTCCGTGTCTGAACTCGTGAGTCATTCAATGTCCACATTCCGGATCACAGGGTGTCTGAATTCCAGAAGCACCAAATGTCTGCATTCTAGAATCAGAATGTGGCGGAATTCTAGAATGCACAGCACGGCGGAATTCGAAAGTCCTAAAATGCCTGCTATCCGGAAGTTAAGGTGTCTGACATCCAGAATGCTACCACGTCATAGTTATACCATTCTGAAAGATTCTGGGATCAAGAATCAATGGACGGCTGAATTCCAGAATGTCAGGGTGGCAAAACTCTAGAATCCTTGCGTGTCTGAACTTGAGAGTCATTCAATGTCCACATTCCAGAACTCTGGATGTCTGAATAATAGAAGCACCAAATGTCTGCATTCTAGAATCGGAATGTGGCGGAATTCTAGAATGCACAGCATGGTGGAATTCTAAAGTCCTAAAATGCCTGCTATCCGGAAGTTAAGGTGTCTGACATCCAGAATGTTACTAGGTCAACATTCTACCGTTTTGAGAGATTGTGGGTTCTAGAATCAATGGATGGCAGAGATCTGGCATGTCAGGGTGTCCAAACTCTAGAATCCTTGTGTGTCTGAACTCGAGAGTCATTGAATGTCAACATTCCGGATCACAGGGTGTCTGAATTCCAGAAGCACCAAATGTCTGCATTCTAGAATCGGAATGTGGTAGAATTCTAGAATGCACAGCACGGCGGAATTTTAAAGTCCTAACATGCCTGCTATCAGGAAGTCAAGGTGTCTGACATCCAGAATGTTACTAGGTCAGCATTCTACAGTTCTGAGAGATTCTGGGTTCTAGAATCAATGGATGGCAGAGTTCTGGAATGTCAGGGTGTTCAAACTCAAGAATACTTGCGTGTCTGAACTCGAGAGTCATTCAATGTCCTCATTTCGCATCACAGGGTGTCTGAATTCCAGAAGCACCAAATGTCTGCATTCTAGAATCGGAATGTGGCGGAATTCTAGAATGCACAGCACAGCAGAATTCTAAAGTCCTAAAATGCCTGCTATTCGGAAGTTAAGGTGTCTGACATCCAGAATGTTACTAGGTCAGCATTCTACCATTCTGAGAGATTCTGGGTTCTAGAATCAATGGACGGCAGAGTTCTGGAATGTCAGGGTGTCCAAACTCTAGAATCCTTCTGTGTCTGAACTCGTGAGTCATTCAATGTCCACATTCCGGATCACAGGGTGTCTGAATTCCAGAAGCACCAAATGTCTTCATTCTAGAATCGGAATGTGGTGGAATTCTAGAATGCACAACACGGCAGAATTCTGAAGTCCTAAAATGCCTGCTATCCGGAAGTTAAGGTGTCTGACATCCAGAATGCTACCACGTCAGAATTATACCATTGTGAAAGATTCTGGGATCTAGAATCAATGGACGGCTGAGTTCCAGAATGTCAGGGTTTCCAAACTCTAGAATCCTTGCGTGTCTGAACTAGAGAGTCATTCAGTGTCCACATTCCGGATCACAGGGTGTCTGTATTCCAGAAGCACCAAATGTCTGCATTCTAGAATCGGAATGTGGCGGAATTCTAGAATGCACAGCACGGCGGAATTCTAAGGTCCTAAAATGCCTGATATTCGGAAGTTAAGGAGTTTGACATCCAGAATGTTACTAGGTCAGCTTTCTACCGTTCTGAGAGATTCTGGGTTCTGGAATCAATGGACGGCAGAGTTCTTGAATGTCAGGGTGTCCAAACTCTAGAATCCATCCGTGTCTGAACTCGTGAGTCATTCAATGTCTACATTCCGGATCACAGGGTGTCTGAATTTCAGAAGCACCAAATGTCTGCATTCTAGAATCGGAATGTGGTAGAATTCTAGAATGCACAGCACGGCGGAATTCTAAAGTCCTAAAATGCCTGCTATCCGGAAGATAAGGTGTCCTACATCCAGAATGCTACCACGTCAGAATTATACCATTCTGAAACATTCTGGGATCTAGAATCAATGGACGGGTGAGTTCCAGAATGTCAGGGTGGCAAAACTCTAGAATCCTGGCTTGTCTGAACTCGAGAGTCATTCAATGTCCACATTCCGGAACTCTGGATGTCTGAATTATAGAAGCACCAAATGTCTGCATTCTAGAATCGGAACGTGGCGGAATTCTAGAATGCACAGCATGGCGGAATTCGAAAGTCCTAAAATGCCTGCTATCCGGAAGTTAGAGTCTGACATCCAGAATGTTACTAGGTCAGCATTCTACCGTTCTGAGAGATTCTGTGTTCTAGAATCAATGGACGGCATAGTTCTGGAATGTCCGGGTGTCCAAACTCTAGAATCCTTCCGTGTCTGGACTCGTGAGTCATTCAATGTCCACATTCCGGATCACAGGGTGTTTGAATTCCAGAAGCACCCAATGTCTGCATTCTAGAAGCGGAACGTGGCGGAATTCTAGAATGCACAGCATGGCCGAAGTCTAAAATCCTAAAATGCCTGCTATACGGAAGTTAAGGTGTCTGACATTAAGAATGCTACCAAGTCAGAATTATACCATTCTGAAAGATTCTGTTATCTAGAATCAATGGACGGCTGAGTTCCAGAATGTCTGGGTGGGAAAACTCTAGAATCCTTGCGTGTCTGAACTCGAGAGTCATTCAATGTCCACATTCCAGAACTCTGGATATCTGAATTATAGAAGCACCAAATGTGTGCATTCTAGAATCGGAATGTGGCGGAATTCTAGAATGCACAGCACGGCGGAATTTTTAAGTCCTAAAATGCCTGCTATCCGGAAGTCAAGGTGTCTGACATCCAGAATGTTACTAGGTGAGCATTCTACAATTCTGAGAGATTCTGTGTTCTAGAATCAATGGATGGCAGAGTTCTGGAATGTCATGGTGTTCAAACTCAAGAATACTTGCGTGTCTGAACTTGAGAGTCATTCAATGTCCACATTCCGCATCACAGGTGTCTGAATTCCAGAAGCACCAAATGTCTGCATTCTAGAATCGGAATGTGGCGGAATTCTAGAATGCACAGCACGGCGGAATTTTAAAGTCCTAAAATGCCTGCTATCCAGAAGTCAAGGTGTCTGACATCCAGAATGTTACTAGGTCAGCATTCTACCGTTCTGAGAGATTCTGGGTTTTAGAATCAATGGATGGCAGAGTTCTGGAATGTCAGGGTGTTCTAACTCAAGAATACTTGCGTGTCTGAACTCGAGAGTCATTCAATGACCACATTCCGGATCACAGGGTGTCTGAATTCCAGAAGCACCAAATGTCTGCATTCTAGAATCGGAATGTGGCGGAATTCTAGAATGCACAGCACGGCGGAATTCTGAAATCCTAAAATGCCTGCTATCCGGAAGTTAAGGTGTCTGACATCAAGAATGCTACCAAGTCAGCATTATACCATTCTGAAAGATTCTGGGATCTAAAATCAATGGACGGCTGAGTTCCAGAATGTCAGGGTGGCAAAACTCTAGAATCCTTGCGTGTCTGAATTCGAGAGTCATTCAATGTCCACATTCCAGAACTCTGGATGTCTGAATTATAGAAGCACCAAATGTCTGCATTCTAGCATCGGAAGGTGGCGGAATTCTAGCATGCACAGCACGGCGGAATTCTAAAATCCTAAAATGCCTGCTATCCGGAAGTTAAGGTGTCTGACATCAAGAATGCTACCAAGTTAGAATTATACCATTCTGAAAGATTCTGGGATCTAAAATCAATGGACGGCTGAGTTCCAGAATGTCAGGGTGGCAAAACTCTAGAATCCTTGCGTGTCTGAACTCGAGAGTCTTTCAATGTCCACATTCCAGAACTCTGGATGTCTGAATTATAGAAGCACCAAATGTCTGCATTCTAGAATCGGAATGTGGCGGAATTCTAGAATGCACAGCACGGCGGAATTCTAAAGTCCTAAAATGCCTACTAGCCGAAAGTTAAGGTGTCTGATGACCAGAATGTTACCAGGTCAGCATTCTACCGTTCTGAGAGATTCTGGGTTCTAGAATCAATGGACGGCAGTGTTCTGGAATGTCAGGGTGTCCAAACTCTAGAATCCCTGTGTGTTTGAACTCGAGAGTCATTCAATTTCCATATTCCGGGTCACAGGGTGACTGAATTCCAGAAGCACCAAATGTCTGCATTCTAGAATAGGAATGTGGCGGAATTCTAGAATGCACAGCACGGCGGAATTCGAAAGTCCTAAAATGCCTGCTATCGGGAAGTTAAGGTGTCTGACATCCAGAATGCTACCACGTCAGAATTATACCATTCTGAATGATTCTGGGATCTAGAATCAATGGACGGCTGAGTTCCAGAATGTCAGGGTGGCAAAACTCTAGAATACTTGCGTGTCTGAACTCGAGAGTCATTCAATGTCCACATTCCAGAACTCTGGATGTCTGAATTATAGAAGCACCAAATGTCTGCATTCTAGAATCGGAATGTGGCGGAATTCTAGAATGCACAGCACGGCGGAATTCTAAAATCCTAAAATGCCTGCTATCCGGAAGTTAAGGTGTCTGACATCAAGAATGCTACCAAGTCAGAATTATACCATTCTGAAAGATTCTGGGATCTAAAATCAATGGACGGCTGAGTTCCAGAATGTCAGGGTGGCAAAACTCTAGAATCCTTGTGTGTCTGAACTCGAGAGTCATTCAATGTCCACATTCCAGAACTCTGGATGTCTGAATTATAGAAGCACCAAATGTCTAAATTCTAGAATCGGAATGTGGCGGAATTCTAGAATGCACAGCACGGCGGAATTCTAAAATCCTAAAATGCCTGCTATCCGGAAGTTAAGGTGTCTGACATCAATAATGCTACCAAGTCAGAATTATACCATTCTGAAAGATTCTGGGATCTAAAATCAATGGACGGCTGAGTTCCAGAATGTCAGGGTGGCAAAACTCTAGAATCCTTGTGTGTCTGAACTCGAGAGTCATTCAATGTCCACATTCCAGAACTCTGGATGTCTGAATTATAGAAGCACCAAATGTCTGCATTCTAGAATCGGAATGTGGCGGAATTCTAGAATGCACAGCACGGCGCAATTCTAAAGTCCTAAAATGCCTACTAGCCGAAAGTTAAGGTGTCTGAGGACCAGAATGTTACTAGGTCAGCATTCTACCGTTCTGAGAGATTCTGGGTTCTAGAATCAATGGATGGCAGAGTTCTGGAATGTCAGGGTGTTCAAACTCAAGAATACTTGCGTGTCTGAACTCGAGAGTCATTCAATGTCCACATTCCGGATCACAGGGTGTCTGAATTCCAGAAGCACCAAATGTCTGCATTCTAGAATCGCAATGTGGCGGAATTCTAGAATGCACAGCACGGCGGAATTCTAAAGTCCTAAAATGCCTGCTACCGGGAAGTTAAGGTGTCTGACATCCAGAATGCTACCACGTCATAGTTATACCATTCTGAAAGATTCTGGGATCTAGAATCAATGGACGGCTGAGTTCCAGAATGTCAGGGTGGCAAAACTCTAGAATCCTTGCGTGTCTGAACTCGAGAGTCATTCAATGTCCACATTCCAGAACTCTGGATGTCTGAATTATAGAAGCACCAAATGTCTGCATTCTAGAATCGGAATGTGGCGGAATTCTAGAATGCACAGCACGGCGGAATTTTTAAGTCCTAAAATGCCTGCTATCCGGAAGTCAAGGTGTCTGACATCCAGAATGTTACTAGGTGAGCATTCTACAATTCTGAGAGATTCTGTGTTCTAGAATCAATGGATGGCAGAGTTCTGGAATGTCATGGTGTTCAAACTCAAGAATACTTGCGTGTCTGAACTTGAGAGTCATTCAATGTCCACATTCCGCATCACAGGTGTCTGAATTCCAGAAGCACCAAATGTCTGCATTCTAGAATCGGAATGTGGCGGAATTCTAGAATGCACAGCACGGCGGAATTTTAAAGTCCTAAAATGCCTGCTATCCAGAAGTCAAGGTGTCTGACATCCAGAATGTTACTAGGTCAGCATTCTACGGTTCTGAGAGATTCTGGGTTTTAGAATCAATGGATGGCAGAGTTCTGGAATGTCAGGGTGTTCTAACTCAAGAATACTTGCGTGTCTGAACTCGAGAGTCATTCAATGACCACATTCCGGATCACAGGGTGTCTGAATTCCAGAAGCACCAAATGTCTGCATTCTAGAATCGGAATGTGGCGGAATTCTAGAATGCACAGCACGGCGGAATTCTGAAATCCTAAAATGCCTGCTATCCGGAAGTTAAGGTGTCTGACATCAAGAATGCTACCAAGTCAGCATTATACCATTCTGAAAGATTCTGGGATCTAAAATCAATGGACGGCTGAGTTCCAGAATGTCAGGGTGGCAAAACTCTAGAATCCTTGCGTGTCTGAACTCGAGAGTCATTCAATGTCCACATTCCAGAACTCTGGATGTCTGAATTATAGAAGCACCAAATGTCTGCATTCTAGCATCGGAAGGTGGCGGAATTCTAGCATGCACAGCACGGCGGAATTCTAAAATCCTAAAATGCCTGCTATCCGGAAGTTAAGGTGTCTGACATCAAGAATGCTACCAAGTTAGAATTATACCATTCTGAAAGATTCTGGGATCTAAAATCAATGGACGGCTGAGTTCCAGAATGTCAGGGTGGCAAAACTCTAGAATCCTTGCGTGTCTGAACTCGAGAGTCTTTCAATGTCCACATTCCAGAACTCTGGATGTCTGAATTATAGAAGCACCAAATGTCTGCATTCTAGAATCGGAATGTGGCGGAATTCTAGAATGCACAGCACGGCGGAATTCTAAAGTCCTAAAATGCCTACTAGCCGAAAGTTAAGGTGTCTGATGACCAGAATGTTACCAGGTCAGCATTCTACCGTTCTGAGAGATTCTGGGTTCTAGAATCAATGGACGGCAGTGTTCTGGAATGTCAGGGTGTCCAAACTCTAGAATCCCTGTGTGTTTGAACTCGAGAGTCATTCAATTTCCATATTCCGGGTCACAGGGTGACTGAATTCCAGAAGCACCAAATGTCTGCATTCTAGAATAGGAATGTGGCGGAATTCTAGAATGCACAGCACGGCGGAATTCGAAAGTCCTAAAATGCCTGCTATCGGGAAGTTAAGGTGTCTGACATCCAGAATGCTACCACGTCAGAATTATACCATTCTGAATGATTCTGGGATCTAGAATCAATGGACGGCTGAGTTCCAGAATGTCAGGGTGGCAAAACTCTAGAATACTTGCGTGTCTGAACTCGAGAGTCATTCAATGTCCACATTCCAGAACTCTGGATGTCTGAATTATAGAAGCACCAAATGTCTGCATTCTAGAATCGGAATGTGGCGGAATTCTAGAATGCACAGCACGGCGGAATTCTAAAATCCTAAAATGCCTGCTATCCGGAAGTTAAGGTGTCTGACATCAAGAATGCTACCAAGTCAGAATTATACCATTCTGAAAGATTCTGGGATCTAAAATCAATGGACGGCTGAGTTCCAGAATGTCAGGGTGGCAAAACTCTAGAATCCTTGTGTGTCTGAACTCGAGAGTCATTCAATGTCCACATTCCAGAACTCTGGATGTCTGAATTATAGAAGCACCAAATGTCTAAATTCTAGAATCGGAATGTGGCGGAATTCTAGAATGCACAGCACGGCGGAATTCTAAAATCCTAAAATGCCTGCTATCCGGAAGTTAAGGTGTCTGACATCAATAATGCTACCAAGTCAGAATTATACCATTCTGAAAGATTCTGGGATCTAAAATCAATGGATGGCTGAGTTCCAGAATGTCAGGGTGGCAAAACTCTAGAATCCTTGTGTGTCTGAACTCGAGAGTCATTCAATGTCCACATTCCAGAACTCTGGATGTCTGAATTATAGAAGCACCAAATGTCTGCATTCTAGAATCGGAATGTGGCGGAATTCTAGAATGCACAGCACGGCGCAATTCTAAAGTCCTAAAATGCCTACTAGCCGAAAGTTAAGGTGTCTGAGGACCAGAATGTTACTAGGTCAGCATTCTACCGTTCTGAGAGATTCTGGGTTCTAGAATCAATGGATGGCAGAGTTCTGGAATGTCAGGGTGTTCAAACTCAAGAATACTTGCGTGTCTGAACTCGAGAGTCATTCAATGTCCACATTCCGGATCACAGGGTGTCTGAATTCCAGAAGCACCAAATGTCTGCATTCTAGAATCGCAATGTGGCGGAATTCTAGAATGCACAGCACGGCGGAATTCTAAAGTCCTAAAATGCCTGCTACCGGGAAGTTAAGGTGTCTGACATCCAGAATGCTACCACGTCATAGTTATACCATTCTGAAAGATTCTGGGATCTAGAATCAATGGACGGCTGAGTTCCAGAATGTCAGGGTGGCAAAACTCTAGAATCCTTGCGTGTCTGAACTCGAGAGTCATTCAATGTCCACATTCCAGAGCTCTGGATGTCTGAATTATAGAAGCACCAAATGTCTGCATTCTAGAATCGGAATGTGGCGGAATTCTAGAATGCACAGCACGGCGGAATTTTTAAGTCCTAAAATGCCTGCTATCCGGAAGTCAAGGTGTCTGACATCCAGAATGTTACTAGGTGAGCATTCTACAATTCTGAGAGATTCTGTGTTCTAGAATCAATGGATGGCAGAGTTCTGGAATGTCATGGTGTTCAAACTCAAGAATACTTGCGTGTCTGAACTTGAGAGTCATTCAATGTCCACATTCCGCATCACAGGTGTCTGAATTCCAGAAGCACCAAATGTCTGCATTCTAGAATCGGAATGTGGCGGAATTCTAGAATGCACAGCACGGCGGAATTTTAAAGTCCTAAAATGCCTGCTATCCAGAAGTCAAGGTGTCTGACATCCAGAATGTTACTAGGTCAGCATTCTACGGTTCTGAGAGATTCTGGGTTTTAGAATCAATGGATGGCAGAGTTCTGGAATGTCAGGGTGTTCTAACTCAAGAATACTTGCGTGTCTGAACTCGAGAGTCATTCAATGACCACATTCCGGATCACAGGGTGTCTGAATTCCAGAAGCACCAAATGTCTGCATTCTAGAATCGGAATGTGGCGGAATTCTAGAATGCACAGCACGGCGGAATTCTGAAATCCTAAAATGCCTGCTATCCGGAAGTTAAGGTGTCTGACATCAAGAATGCTACCAAGTCAGCATTATACCATTCTGAAAGATTCTGGGATCTAAAATCAATGGACGGCTGAGTTCCAGAATGTCAGGGTGGCAAAACTCTAGAATCCTTGCGTGTCTGAACTCGAGAGTCATTCAATGTCCACATTCCAGAACTCTGGATGTCTGAATTATAGAAGCACCAAATGTCTGCATTCTAGCATCGGAAGGTGGCGGAATTCTAGCATGCACAGCACGGCGGAATTCTAAAATCCTAAAATGCCTGCTATCCGGAAGTTAAGGTGTCTGACATCAAGAATGCTACCAAGTTAGAATTATACCATTCTGAAAGATTCTGGGATCTAAAATCAATGGACGGCTGAGTTCCAGAATGTCAGGGTGGCAAAACTCTAGAATCCTTGCGTGTCTGAACTCGAGAGTCTTTCAATGTCCACATTCCAGAACTCTGGATGTCTGAATTATAGAAGCACCAAATGTCTGCATTCTAGAATCGGAATGTGGCGGAATTCTAGAATGCACAGCACGGCGGAATTCTAAAGTCCTAAAATGCCTACTAGCCGAAAGTTAAGGTGTCTGATGACCAGAATGTTACCAGGTCAGCATTCTACCGTTCTGAGAGATTCTGGGTTCTAGAATCAATGGACGGCAGTGTTCTGGAATGTCAGGGTGTCCAAACTCTAGAATCCCTGTGTGTTTGAACTCGAGAGTCATTCAATTTCCATATTCCGGGTCACAGGGTGACTGAATTCCAGAAGCACCAAATGTCTGCATTCTAGAATAGGAATGTGGCGGAATTCTAGAATGCACAGCACGGCGGAATTCGAAAGTCCTAAAATGCCTGCTATCGGGAAGTTAAGGTGTCTGACATCCAGAATGCTACCACGTCAGAATTATACCATTCTGAATGATTCTGGGATCTAGAATCAATGGACGGCTGAGTTCCAGAATGTCAGGGTGGCAAAACTCTAGAATCCTTGCGTGTCTGAACTCGAGAGTCATTCAATGTCCACATTCCAGAACTCTGGATGTCTGAATTATAGAAGCACCAAATGTCTGCATTCTAGAATCGGAATGTGGCGGAATTCTAGAATGCACAGCACGGCGGAATTCTAAAATCCTAAAATGCCTGCTATCCGGAAGTTAAGGTGTCTGACATCAAGAATGCTACCAAGTCAGAATTATACCATTCTGAAAGATTCTGGGATCTAAAATCAATGGACGGCTGAGTTCCAGAATGTCAGGGTGGCAAAACTCTAGAATCCTTGTGTGTCTGAACTCGAGAGTCATTCAATGTCCACATTCCAGAACTCTGGATGTCTGAATTATAGAAGCACCAAATGTCTGCATTCTAGAATCGGAATGTGGTGGAATTCTAGAATGCACAGCACGGCGGAATTTTTAAGTCCTAAAATGCCTGCTATCCGGAAGTCAAGGTGTCTGACATCCAGAATGTTACTAGGTGAGCATTCTACAATTCTGAGAGATTCTGTGTTCTAGAATCAATGGATGGCAGAGTTCTGGAATGTCATGGTGTTCAAACTCAAGAATACTTGCGTGTCTGAACTTGAGAGTCATTCAATGTCCACATTCCGCATCACAGGTGTCTGAATTCCAGAAGCACCAAATGTCTGCATTCTAGAATCGGAATGTGGCGGAATTCTAGAATGCACAGCACGGCGGAATTTTAAAGTCCTAAAATGCCTGCTATCCAGAAGTCAAGGTGTCTGACATCCAGAATGTTACTAGGTCAGCATTCTACGGTTCTGAGAGATTCTGGGTTTTAGAATCAATGGATGGCAGAGTTCTGGAATGTCAGGGTGTTCTAACTCAAGAATACTTGCGTGTCTGAACTCGAGAGTCATTCAATGTCCACATTCCGGATCACAGGGTGTCTGAATTCCAGAAGCACCAAATGTCTTCATTCTAGAATCGGAATGTGGTGGAATTCTAGAATGCACAACACGGCAGAATTCTGAAGTCCTAAAATGCCTGCTATCCGGAAGTTAAGGTGTCTGACATCCAGAATGCTACCACGTCAGAATTATACCATTGTGAAAGATTCTGGGATCTAGAATCAATGGACGGCTGAGTTCCAGAATGTCAGGGTTTCCAAACTCTAGAATCCTTGCGTGTCTGAACTAGAGAGTCATTCAGTGTCCACATTCCGGATCACAGGGTGTCTGTATTCCAGAAGCACCAAATGTCTGCATTCTAGAATCGGAATGTGGCGGAATTCTAGAATGCACAGCACGGCGGAATTCTAAGGTCCTAAAATGCCTGATATTCGGAAGTTAAGGAGTTTGACATCCAGAATGTTACTAGGTCAGCTTTCTCCCGTTCTGAGAGATTCTGGGTTCTGGAATCAATGGACGGCAGAGTTCTTGAATGTCAGGGTGTCCAAACTCTAGAATCCATCCGTGTCTGAACTCGTGAGTCATTCAATGTCTACATTCCGGATCACAGGGTGTCTGAATTTCAGAAGCACCAAATGTCTGCATTCTAGAATCGGAATGTGGTAGAATTCTAGAATGCACAGCACGGCGGAATTCTAAAGTCCTAAAATGCCTGCTATCCGGAAGATAAGGTGTCCTACATCCAGAATGCTACCACGTCAGAATTATACCATTCTGAAACATTCTGGGATCTAGAATCAATGGACGGGTGAGTTCCAGAATGTCAGGGTGGCAAAACTCTAGAATCCTGGCTTGTCTGAACTCGAGAGTCATTCAATGTCCACATTCCGGAACTCTGGATGTCTGAATTATAGAAGCACCAAATGTCTGCATTCTAGAATCGGAACGTGGCGGAATTCTAGAATGCACAGCATGGCGGAATTCGAAAGTCCTAAAATGCCTGCTATCCGGAAGTTAAAGAGTCTGACATCCAGAATGTTACTAGGTCAGCATTCTACCGTTCTGAGAGATTCTGTGTTCTAGAATCAATGGACGGCATAGTTCTGGAATGTCCGGGTGTCCAAACTCTAGAATCCTTCCGTGTCTGGACTCGTGAGTCATTCAATGTCCACATTCCGGATCACAGGGTGTTTGAATTCCAGAAGCACCCAATGTCTGCATTCTAGAAGCGGAACGTGGCGGAATTCTAGAATGCACAGCATGGCCGAAGTCTAAAATCCTAAAATGCCTGCTATACGGAAGTTAAGGTGTCTGACATTAAGAATGCTACCAAGTCAGAATTATACCATTCTGAAAGATTCTGTTATCTAGAATCAATGGACGGCTGAGTTCCAGAATGTCTGGGTGGGAAAACTCTAGAATCCTTGCGTGTCTGAACTCGAGAGTCATTCAATGTCCACATTCCAGAACTCTGGATGTCTGAATTATAGAAGCACCAAATGTGTGCATTCTAGAATCGGAATGTGGCGGAATTTTAGAATGCACAGCACGGTGGAATTCTAAAGTCCTAAAATGCCTATTAGCCGAAAGCTAAGGTGTCTGATGACCAGAATGTTACTAGGTCAGCATTCTACCGTTCTGAGAGATTCTGGGTTCTAGAATCAATGGACGGCCGAGTTCTGGAATGTCTGGGTGTCCAAATTCCAGAATCCTTGAGTGTTAGAACTCGACAGTCATTCAATTTCCATATTCCGGGTCACAGAGTGACTGAATACCAGAAGCACCAAATGTCTGCATTCTAGAATCGGAATGTGGCGGAATTCTAGAATGCACAGCACGGCGGAATTCGAAGGTCCTAAATTGCCTGCTATCTGGAAGTTAAGGTGTCTGACATCCAGAATGCTACCACGTCAGAATTATACCATTCTGAAAGATTCTGTGATCTAGAATCAATGGACGGCTGAGTTCCAGAATGTCAGGGTGGCAAAACTCTAGAATCCTTGCCTGTCTGAACTCGAGACTCATTCCATGTCCACATTCCAGAATTCTGGATGTCTGAATTATAGAAGCACTAAATGTCTGCATTCTAGAATCGGAATGTGGCGGAATTCTAGAATGCACAGCACGGCGGAATTCTAAAGTCCTAAAATGCCTGCTATCCGGAAGTTAAGGTGTCTGACATCAAGAATGCTACCAAGTCAGAATTATACCATTCTGAAAGATTCTGGGATCTAGAATCAATGGACGGCTGAGTTTCAGAATGTCAGGTTGGCAAAACTCTAGAATCCTTGTGTGTCTGAACTCGAGAGTCATTCAATGTCCACATTCCAGAACTCTGGATGTCTGAATTATAGAAGCACCAAATGTCTGCATTCTAGAATCGGAATGTGGCGGAATTCTAGAATGCACAGCACGGCGGAATTCTAATGTCTTAATATGCCTGCTATCCGGAAGTCAAGGTGTCTGACATCAAGAATGCTACCAAGTCAGAATTATATCATTCTGAAAGATTCTGGGATCTAGTATCAATGGACGGCTGAGTTCCAGAATGTCAGGGTGGCAAAACTCTAGAATCCTTGCGTGTCTGAACTCGTGAGTCATTCAATGTCCACATTCCGGATCACAGGGTGTCTGAATGCCAGAAGCACCAAATGTCTGCATTCTAGAATCGGAATGCGGTGGAATTCTAGAATGCACAGCACGGCAGAATTCGAAAGACCTAAAATGCCTGCTATCGGGAAGTTAAGGTGTCTGACATCCAGAATGCTACCACGTCAGAATTATACCATTCTGAAAGATTCTGGGATCTAGAATCAATGGACGGCTGAGTTCCAGAATGTCAGGGTGGCAAAACTCTAGAATCCTGGCGTGTCTGAACTCGAGAGTCATTCAATGTCCACATTCCAGAACTCTGGATGTCTGAAATATAGAAGAACCAAAAGTCTGCATTCTAGAATCAGAATGTGGCGGAATTCTAGAATGCACAGCACGGCGGAATTTTAAAGTCCTAAAATGCCTGCTATCCAGAAGTCAATGTGTCTGACATCCAGAATGTTACTAGGTCAGCATTCTACCGTTCTGAGAGATTCTGGGTTTTAGAATCAATGGATGGCAGAGTTCTGGAATGTCAGGGTGTTCAAACTCAAGAATACTTGCGTGTCTGAACTCGAGAGTCATTCAATGTCCACATTCCGGATCACAGGGTGTCTGAATTCCAGAAGCACCAAATGTCTGCATTCTAGAATCGGAATGTGGCGGAATTCTAGAATGCACAGCATGGCGGAATTCGAAAGTCCTAAAATGCCTGCTATCCGGAAGTTAAAGTGTCTGACATCCAGAATGCTACCACGTCAGAATTATAACATTCTGAAAGATTCTGGGATCTAGAATCAATGGACGGGTGAGTTCCAGAATGTCAGGTTTTCCTAACTCTAGAATACTTGCATGTCAGAACTCGAGAGTCATTCAATATCCACATTCCAGGACTCTGGATGTCTGAAATATAGAAGCAACAAATGTCTGCATTCTAGAATCGGAATGTGGTGGAATTCTAGAATGCACAGCACGGAAGAATTCTAAAGTCCTAAAATGCCTGCTATTCGGAAGTTAAGGTGTCTGACATCCAGAATGTTACTAGGTCAGCATTCTACCGTTCTGAGAGATTCTGGGTTCTAGAAACAATGGACGGCAGAGTTCTGGAATGCCAGGCTGTCCAAACTCTAGAATCCTTCCGTGTCTGAACTCGTGAGTCATTCAATGTCCACATTCCAGATCACAGGGTGTCTGAATTCCAGAAGCACCAAATGTCTGCATTCTAGAATCGGAATGTGGCGGAATTCTAGAATACACAGCACGGCAGAATTCTAAAGTCCTAAAATGCCTGATATTCGGTAGTTAAGGAGTCTGACATCCAGAATGTTACTAGGTCAGCATTCTACCGTTCTGAGAGATTCTGGGTTCTAGAATCAATGGACGGCAGAGTTCTGGAATGTCAGGGTGTCCAAACTCTAGAATCCATCCGTGTCTGAACTCGTGAGTCATTCAATGTCCACATTCCGGATCACAGGGTGTCTGAATTCCAGAAGCACCAAATGTCTGCATTCTAGAATCGGAATGTGGTAGAATTCTAGAATGCACAGCACGGCGGAATTCTAAAATCCTAAAATGCCTGCTATCCGGAAGATAAGGTGTCCTACATCCAGAATGCTACCACGTCAGAATTATACCATTCTGAAACATTCTGGGGTCTAGAATCAATGGATGGGTGAGTTCCAGAATGTCAGGGTGGCAAAACTCTAGAATCCTGGCTTGTCTGAACTCGAGAGTCATTCAATGTCCACATTCTGGAACTCTGGATGTCTGAATTATAGAAGCACCAAATGTCTGCATTCTAGAATCGGAATGTGGCGGAATTCTAGAATGCACAGCATGGCGGAATTCGAAAGTCCTAAAATGCCTGCTATCCGGAAGTTAAAGAGTCTGACATCCAGAATGTTACTAGGTCAGCATTCTACCGTTCTGAGAGATCCTGTGTTCTAGAATCAATGGACGGCATAGTTCTGGAATGTCCGGGTGTCCAAACTCTAGAATCCTTCCGTGTCTGGACTCGTGAGTCATTCAATGTCCACATTCCGTATCACAGGGTGTTTGAATTCCAGAAGCACCCAATGTCTGCATTCTAGAAGCGGAACGTGGCGGAATTCTAGAATGCACGGCATGGCCGAATTCTAAAATCCTAAAATGCCTGCTATACGGAAGTTAAGGTGTCTGACATTAAGAATGCTACCAAGTCAGAATTATACCATTCTGAAAGATTCTGTTATCTAGAATCAATGGACGGCTGAGTTCCAGAATGTCTGGGTGGGAAAACTCTAGAATCCTTGCGTGTCTGAACTCGAGAGTCATTCAATGTCCACATTCCAGAACTCTGGATGTCTGAATTATAGAAGCACCAAATGTGTGCATTCTAGAATCGGAATGTGGCGGAATTTTAGAATGCACAGCACGGTGGAATTCTAAAGTCCTAAAATGCCTATTAGCCGAAAGCTAAGGTGTCTGATGACCAGAATGTTACTAGGTCAGCATTCTACCGTTCTGAGAGATTCTGGGTTCTAGAATCAATGGACGGCCGAGTTCTGGAATGTCTGGGTGTCCAAACTCCAGAATCCTTGAGTGTTAGAACTCGACAGTCATTCAATTTCCATATTCCGGGTCACAGGGTGACTGAATACCAGAAGCACCAAATGTCTGCATTCTAGAATCGGAATGTGGCGGAATTCTAGAATGCACAGCACGGCGGAATTCGAAGGTCCTAAATTGCCTGCTATCTGGAAGTTAAGGTGTCTGACATCCAGAATGCTACCACGTCAGAATTATACCATTCTGAAAGATTCTGTGATCTAGAATCAATGGACGGCTGAGTTCCAGAATGTCAGGGTGGCAAAACTCTAGAATCCTTGCCTGTCTGAACTCGAGACTCATTCCATGTCCACATTCCAGAATTCTGGATGTCTGAATTATAGAAGCACTAAATGTCTGCATTCTAGAATCGGAATGTGGCGGAATTCTAGAATGCACAGCACGGCGTAATTCTAAAGTCCTAAAATGCCTGCTATCCGGAAGTTAAGGTGTCTGACATCAAGAATGCTACCAAGTCAGAATTATACCATTCTGAAAGATTCTGGGATCTAGAATCAATGGACGGCTGAGTTTCAGAATGTCAGGTTGGCAAAACTCTAGAATCCTTGTGTGTCTGAACTCGAGAGTCATTCAATGTCCACATTCCAGAACTCTGGATGTCTGAATTATAGAAGCACCAAATGTCTGCATTCTAGAATCGGAATGTGGCGGAATTCTAGAATGCACAGCACGGCGGAATTCTAATGTCTTAATATGCCTGCTATCCGGAAGTCAAGGTGTCTGACATCAAGAATGCTACCAAGTCAGAATTATATCATTCTGAAAGATTCTGGGATCTAGAATCAATGGACGGCTGAGTTCCAGAATGTCAGGGTGGCAAAACTCTAGAATACTTGCGTGTCTGAACTCGAGAGTCATTCAATGTCCACATTCCAGAACTCTGGATGTCTGAATTATAGAAGCACCAAATGTCTGCATTCTAGAATCGGAATGTGGCGGAATTCTAGAATGCACAGCACGGCGGAATTCTAAAGTCCTAAAATGCCTGCTATCCGGAAGTTAAGGTGTCTGACATCCAGAATGCTACCACGTCAGAATTATACCATTCTGAAAGATTCTGGGATCTAGAATCAATGGACGGCTGAGTTCCAGAATGTCAGGGTGGCAAAACTCTAGAATCCTTGCGTGTCTGAACTCGTGAGTCATTCAATGTCCACATTCCGGATCACAGGGTGTCTGAATGCCAGAAGCACCAAATGTCTGCATTCTAGAATCGGAATGTGGCGGAATTCTAGAATGCACAGCACGGCAGAATTCGAAAGACCTAAAATGCCTGCTATCGGGAAGTTAAGGTGTCTGACATCCAGAATGCTACCACGTCAGAATTATACCATTCTGATTGATTCTGGGATCTAGAATCAATGGACGGCTGAGTTCCAGAATGTCAGGGTGGCAAAACTCTAGAATCCTGGTGTGTCTGAACTCGAGAGTCATTCAATGTCCACATTCCAGAACTCTGGATGTCTGAAATATAGAAGAACCAAAGTCTGCATTCTAGAATCAGAATGCGGCGGAATTCTAGAATGCACAGCACGGCGGAATTTTAAAGTCCTAAAATGCCTGCTATCCAGAAGTCAATGTGTCTGACATCCAGAATTATACTAGGTCAGCATTCTACCGTTCTGAGAGATTCTGGGTTTTAGAATCAATGGATGGCAGAGTTCTGGAATGTCAGGGTGTTCAAACTCAAGAATACTTGCGTGTCTGAACTCGAGAGTCATTCAATGTCCATATTCCGGATCACAGGGTGTCTGAATTCCAGAAGCACCAAATGTCTGCATTCTAGAATCGGAATGTGGCGGAATTCTAGAATGCACAGCATGGCGGAATTCAAAAGTCCTAAAATGCCTGCTATCCGGAAGTTAAAGTGTCTGACATCCAGAATGCTACCACGTCAGAATTATAACATTCTGAAAGATTCTGGGATCTAGAATCAATGGACGGGTGAGTTCCAGAATGTCAGGTTTTCCTAACTCTAGAATTCTTGCATGTCTGAACTCGAGAGTCATTCAATATCCACATTCCAGGACTCTGGATGTCTGAAATATAGAAGCAACAAATGTCTGCATTCTAGAATCGGAATGTGGTGGAATTCTAGAATGCACAGCACGGCAGAATTCTAAAGTCCTAAAATGCCTGCTATTCGGAAGTTAAGGTGTCTGACATCCAGAATGTTACTAGGTCAGCATTCTACCGTTTTGAGAGATTCTGGGTTCTAGAAACAATGGACGGCAGAGTTCTGGAATGCCAGGGCGTCCAAACTCTGGAATCCTTCCGTGTCTGAACTCGTGAGTCATTCAATGTCCACATTCCAGATCACAGGGTGTCTGAATTCCAAAAGCACCAAATGTCTGCATTCTGGAATCGGAATGTGGCGGAATTCTAGAATACACAGCACGGCAGAATTCTAAAGTCCTAAAATGCCTGATATTCGGTAGTTAAGGAGTCTGACATCCAGAATGTTTCTAGGTCAGCATTCTACCGTTCTGAGAGATTCTGGGTTCTAGAATCAATAGACAGCAGAGTTCTGGAATGTCAGGGTGTCCAAACTCTAGAATCCTTCCGTTTCTGAACACGTGAGTCATTCAATGTCCACATTCCAGATCAAAGGGTGTCTGAATTCCAGAAACACCAAGTGTCTGCATTCTAGAATCAGAATGTGGCGGAATTCTAGAATGCACAGCACGGCGGAATTTGAAACTCCTAAAATGCCTGCTCTCCAGAATTAAGGTGTCTGACATTCAGAATGCTACCACGTCAGAATTATACCATTGTGAAAGATTCTGGGATCTAGAATAAATGGACGGCTGGGTTCCAGAATGTCAGGGTGGCAAAACTCTAGAATCCTTGCGTGTCTGAACTCGAGAGTCATTCAATCTCCACATTCCAGAACTCTGGATGTCTGAATTATAGAAGCACCAAATGTCTGCATTCTAGAATCGGAATGTGGCGGAATTCTAGAATGCACAGCACGGCGGAATTCTAAAGTCCTAAAATGCCTGCTATCCGGAAGTTAAGGTGTCTGACATCCAGAATGTTACTAGGTCAGCATTCTAACGTTCTGAGAGCCTCTGGGTTCTAGAATCAATGGACGGCAGAGATCTGGCATGTCAGGGTGTCCAAACTCTAGAATCCTTGTGTGTCTGAACTCGAGAGTCATTCAATGTCCACATTCCGGATCACAGGGTGTCTGAATTCCAGAAACACCAAATGTCTGCATTCTAGAATCGGAATGTGGTAGAATTCTAGAATGCACAGCACGGCGGAATTCTAAAGTCCTAAAATGCCTGCTATCCAGAAGTTAAGGTGTCTGACATCCAGAATGCTACCACATCAGAATTATACCATTCTGAAACATTCTGGGATCTAGAATCAATGGACGGGTGAGTTCCAGAATGTCAGGGTGGCAAAACTCTAGAATCCTGGCGTGTCTGAACTCGAGAGTCATTCAATGTCCATATTCCAGAACTCGGGATGTCTGAATTGTAGAAACACCAAATGTCTGCATTCTTGAATCGGAATGTGGCGGAATTCTAGAATGCACAGCACGGCGGAATTCTAAAGTCCTAAAATGCCTGCTATCCGGAAGTTAAGGTGTCTGACATCAAGAATGCTACCAAGTTAGAATTATAACATTCTGAAAGATTCTGGGATCTAGAATCAATGGACAGCTGAGTTCCAGAATGTCAGGGTGGCAAAACTTTAGAATCCTTGCGTGTCTGAACTCGAGAGTCATTCAATGTCCACATTCCAGAACTCTGGATGTCTGAAATATAGAAGCACCAAATGTCTGCATTCTAGAATCGGAATGTGGCGGAATTCTAGAATGCACAGCACGGCGGAATTCGAAAGTCCTAAAATGCCTGCTATACGGAAGTTAATGAGTCTGGCATCCAGAATGTTACTAGGTCAGCATTCTACCGTTCTGAGAGATTCTGTGTTCTAGAATCAATGGACGGCATAGTTCTGGAATGTCCGGGTGTCCAAACTCTAGAATCCTTCCGTGTCTGGACTCGTGAGTCATTCAATGTCCACATTCCGGATCACAGGGTGTTTGAATTCCAGAAGCACCAAATGTCTGCATTCTAGAAGCGGAATGTGGCGGAATTCTAGAATGCACAGCATGGCCGAATTCTAAAATCCTAAAATGCCTGCTATACGGAAGTTAAGGTGTCTGACATTAAGAATGCTACCAAGTCAGAATTATACCATTCTGAAAGATTCTGTTATCTAGAAACAATGGACGGCTGAGTTCCAGAATGTCTGGGTGGGAAAACTCTAGAATCCTTGCGTGTCTGAACTCGAGAGTCATTCAATGTCCACATTCCAGAACTCTGGATGTCTGAATTATAGAAGCACCAAATGTGTGCATTCTAGAATCGGAATGTGGCGGAATTTTAGAATGCACAGCACGGTGGAATTCTAAAGTCCTAAAATGCCTATTAGCCGAAAGCTAAGGTGTCTGATGACCAGAATGTTACTAGGTCAGCATTCTACCGTTCTGAGAGATTCTGGGTTCTAGAATCAATGGACGGCAGAGTTCTGGAATGTCAGGGTGTCCAAACTCTAGAATCCTTCCGTGTCTGAACTCGTGAGTCATTCAATGTCCACATTCCTGATCACAGGGTGTCTGAATTCCAGAAGCAACAAAAGTCTGCATTCTAGAATCGGAATGTGGCGGAATTCTAGAATGCACAGCACGGCAGAATTCTAAAGTCCTAAAATGCCTGATATTCGGAAGTTAAGGAGTCTGACTTCCAGAATGTTACTAGGTCAGCATTCTACCGTTCTGCGAGATTCTGGGTTCTGGAATCTATGGAGGGCAGAGTTCTGGAATGTCAGGGTGTCCAAACTCTAGAATCCTTCCGTATCTGAACTCGTGAGTCATTCAATGTCCACATTCCGGATCACAGGGTGTCTGAATTCCAGAAGCACCAAATGTCTGCATTCTAGAATCGGAATGTGGCGGAATTCTAGAAACCACAGCACGGCAGAATTCTAAAGTCCTAAAATGCCGGCTATTCGGAAGTTAAGGTGTCTGACATCCAGAATGCTACCACGTCAGAATTATACCATTCTGAAAGATTCTGGGATCTAGAATCAATGGACGGCTGAGTTCCAGAATGTCAGGGTTTCCAAACTCTAGAATCCTTGCGTGTCTGAACTCGAGAGTCATTCAATATCCATATTCCAGGACTTTGGATGTCTGAGATATAGAAGCAACAAATGTCTGCATTCTAGAATCGGAATGTGGTGGAATTCTAGAATTCACAGCACGGCAGAATTCTAAAGTCCTAAAATGCCTGCTATTCGGAAGTTAAGGTATCTGACATCCAGAATATTACTAGGTCAGCATTCTACCGTTCTGAGAGATTCTGGGTTCTAGAATCAATGGACGGCAGAGTTCTGGAATGTCAGGGTGTCCAAACTCTAGAATCCTTCCGTGTCTGAACTCGTGAGTCATTCAATGTCCACATTCCGGATCACAGGGTGTCTGAATTCCAGAAGCACCAAATGTCTGCATTCTAGAATCGGAATGTGGTAGAATTCTTGAATGCACAGCACGGCGGAATTCTAAAGTCCTAAAATGCCTGCTATCCGGAAGTTAAGGTGTCTGACACCCAGAATTCTACCACATCAGAATTATGCCATTCTGAAACATTCTGGGATCTAGAATCAATGGACGGGTGAGTTCCAGAATGTCAGGGTGGCAAAACTCTAGAATCCTGGCGTGTCTGAACTCGAGAGTCATTCAATGTCCACATTCCAGAACTCTGGATGTCTGAATTATGGAAGCACCAAATGTCTGCATTCTAGAATCAGAATGTGGCGGAATTCTAGAATGCACAGCACGGCGAAATTCTAAAGTCCTAAAATGCCTGCTATCCGGAAGTTAAGGTGTCTGACATCCAGAATGCTACCACGTCAGAATTATATCATTCTGAAAGATTCTGGGATCTAGAATCAATGGACGGCTGAGTTCCAGAATGTCGGGGTTTCCAAATTCTAGAATCCTTGCGTGTCTGAACTCGGGAGTCATTCAATATCCATATTCCAGGACTCTGGATGTCTGAAATATAGAAGCACCAAATGTCTGTATTCTAGAATCCGAATGTGACGGAATTCTAGAATGCACAGCATGGCGGAATTCTAAATTCCTAAAATGCCTGCTATCAGGAAGTTAAGGTGTCTGACATCAAGAATGCTACCAAGTCAGAATTATAACATTCTGAAAGATTCTGGGATCTAGAATCAGTGGACGGCTGAGTTCCAAAATGTCAGGGTGGCAAAACTCTAGAATCCTTGCGTGTCTGAACTCGAGAGTCATTCAATGTCCACATTCCAGAACTCTGGATATCAGAAATATAGAAGAAGCAAATGTCTGCATTCTAGAATCGGAATGTGTCGGAATTCTAGAATGCACTGCACGGCGGAATTCTAAAGTCCTAAAATGCCTGCTATCCGGAAGTTAAGGTGTCTGACATCCAGTATGCTACCACTTCAGAATTATACCATTCTGAAAGATTCTGGGATCTAGAATCAATGGACGGCTGAGTTCCAGAATGTCAGGGTGTCCAAACTCTAGAATCCTTGCGTGTCTGAACTCGAGAGTCATTCAATATCCACATTCCAGGACTCTGGATGTCTGAAATATAGAAGCAACAAATGTCTGCATTCTAGAATCGGAATGTGGTGGAATTCTAGAATGCAAAGCACGGCAGAATTGTAAAGTCCTAAAATGCCTGCTATTCGGAAGTTAAGGTGTCTGACATCCAGAATGTTACTAGGTCAGCATTCTACCGTTCTGAGAGTTTCTGGGTTCTAGAATCAATGGACGGCAGAGTTCTGGAATGTCAGGGTGTCCAAACTCTAGAATCCTTCCGTGTCTGAACTCGTGAGTCATTCAATGTCCACATTCCGGATCACAGGGTGTCTGAATTCCAGAAGCACCAAATGTCTGCATTCTAGAATCGGAATGTGGCGGAATTCTAGAATGCACATCACGGCAGAATTCTAAAGTCCTAAAATGCGTGATATTCGGAAGTTAAGGAGTCTGACATCCAGAATGTTACTAGGTCAGCATTCTACCGTTCTGAGAGATTCTGGGTTCTAGAATCAATGGACGGCAGAGTTCTGGAATGTCAGGGTGTCCAAACTCTAGAATCCTTCCGTGTCTGAACTCGTGAGTCATTCAATGTCCACATTCCGGATCACAGGGTGTCTGAATTCCAGAAGCACCAAATGTCTGCATTCTAGCATCGGAATGTGGCGGAATTCTAGAATGCACAGCACGGCGTAATTCTAAAGTTCTAAAATGCCTGCTATCCGGAAGTTAAGGTGTCTGACATCAAGAATGCTACGAAGTCAGAATTATAACATTGTGAAAGATTCTGGGATATAGAATCAATGGACGGCTGAGTTCCAGAATGTCAGGGTGGCAAAACTCTAGAGTCCTGGTGTGTCTGAACTCGAGAGTCATTCAATGTCCACATTCCAGAACTCTGGATGTCTGAATTATAGAAGCACCAAATGTCTGCATTCTAGAATTGGAATGTGGCGGAATTCTAGGATGCACAGCACGGTGGAAATCTAAAGACAGAAAATGCCTGCTATCCGGAAGTTAAGGTGTCTGACATCCAGAATGCTACCAAGTCAGAATTATACCATTCTGAAAGATTCTGGGTTCTAGAATCAATGGACGGCTGAGTTCCAGAATGTCAGGGTGCCCAAACTCTAGAATCCTTGCGTGTCTGAACTCGAGAGTCATTCAATGTCCACATTCCAGAACTCTGGATGTCTGAAATATAGAAGCACCTAATGTCTGCATTCTAGAATCGGAATGTGGCGGAATTCTAGAATGCACAGCACGGCGGAATTCTGAAATCCTAAAATGCCTGCTATCCGGAAGTTAATGTGTCTGACATCCGGAATGCTACCAAGTCACAATTATACCATTCTGAAAGATTCTGGAATCTAGAATCAATGGACGGCTGAGTTCCAGAATTTCAGGGTTTCCAAACTCTAGAATCCTTGCGTGTCTGAACTCGAGAGTCATTCAATGTCCACATTCCAGAACTCTGGATGTCTGAATTATAGAAGCACCAAATGTCTGCATTCTAGAATCGGAATGTGGCGGAATTCTAGAATGCAAAGAACGGCGGAATTCTAAAGTCCTAAAATGCCTGCTATCCGGAAGTTAAGGTGTCTGACATCCAGAATGCTACTAGGTCAGCATTCAACCGTTCTGTGAGATTCTGGGTTCTAGAATCAATGGACGGCAGAGTTCTGGAATGTCAGGGTGTCCAAACTCTAGAATCCTTCTGTGTCGGAACTCGTGAGTCATTCAATGTCCACATTCCGGATCACAGGGTGTCTGAATTCCAGAAGCACCAAATGTCTGCATTCTAGAATCGGAATGTGGCGGAATTCTAGATTGCACAGCACGGCAGAATTCTAAAGTCCTAAAATGCCTGATATTCGGAAGTTAAGGAGTCTGACATCCAGAAAGTTACTAGGTCAGCATTCTACTGTTCTGAGAGATTCTGGGTTCTAGAATCAATGGACGGCTGAGTTCCAGAATGTCAGGGTGGCAAAACTCTAGAATCCTTGCGTGTCTGAACTCGAGAGTCATTCAATGTCCACATTCCAGAACTCTGGATGTCTGAATTATAGAAGCACCAAATGTCTGCATTCTAGAATCGGAATGTGGCGGAATTCTAGAATGCACAGCACGGCGGAATTCTAAAGTCCTAAAATGCCTGCTATCCGGAAGTGAAGGGGTCTGACATCAAGAATGCTACCAAGTCAGAATTATACCATTCTGAAAGATTCTGGGATCTAGAATCAATGGATGGCTGAGTTCCAGAATGTCAGGGTAGCCAATCTCCAGAATCATTGCGTGTCTGAACTCAAGAGTCATTCAATGTCCACATTCCAGAACTCTGGATGTCTGAATCATAGAAGCACCAAATGTCTGCATTCTAGAATCGGAATGTGGCGGAATTCTAGAATGCACAGCACGGCGGAATTCCAAAGTCCTAAAATGCCTAATAGCCGAAAGTTAAGGTGTCTGATGACCAGTATGTTACTAGGTCAGCATTGTACCATTCTGAGAGATTCTGGGTTCTAGAATCAATGGACGGCAGAGATCTGGAATGTCAGGGTGTCCAAACTCTAGAATCATTGCGTGTCTGAACTCGAGAGTCATTCAATGTCCACATTCCGGATCACAGGGTGTCTGAATTCCAGAAGCACCAAATGTCTGCATTCTAGAATCGGAATGTGGTAGAATTCAAGAATGCACAGCACGGCGGAATTCTAAAGTCCTAAAATGCCTGCTATCCGGAAGTTAAGGTGTCTGACACACAAAATGCTACCACATCAGAATTATACCATTCTGAAACATTCTGGGATCTAGAATCAATGGACGGGTGAGTTCCAGAATGTCAGGGTGGCAAAACTCTAGAATCCTTGCGTGTCTGAACTCGAGAGTCATTCAATGTCCACATTCCAGAACTCTGGATGTCTGAATAATAGAAGCACCAAATGTCTGCATTCTAGAATCGGAATGTGGCAGAATTCTAGAATGCACAGCACGGCGGAATTCTAAAGTCCTAAAATGCCTGCTATCCGGAAGTAAAGGGGTCTGACGTCAAGAATGCTACCAAGTCACAATTATACCATTCTGAAAGATTCTGGGATCTAGAATCAATGGACGGCTGAGTTCCAGAATGTCAGGGTAGCAAAACTCTAGAATCCTTGCGTGTCTGAACTCGAGAGTCATTCGATGTCCACATTCCAGAACTCTGGATGTCTGAATTATAGAAGCACCAAATGTCTGCATTCTAGAATCGGAATGTGGCAGAATTCTAGAATGCACAGCACGGCGGAATTCTAATGTCCTAAAATGCCTACTAGACTTAAGTTAAGGTGTCTGATGAAAGGTATGTTACTAGGTCAGCATTCTACCGTTCTGAGAGATTCTGGGTTCTAGAATCAATGGACGGCAGAGATCTGGAATGTCAGGGTGTCCAAACTCTAGAATCCTTGCGTGTCTGAACTCGAGAGTCATTCAATGTCCACATTCCGGATCACAGGGTGTCTGAATTCCAGAAGCACCAAATGTCTGCATTCTAGAATAGGAATGTGGTAGAATTCTAGAATGCACAGCACGGCGGAATTCTAAAGTCCTAAAATGCCTGCTATCCGGAAGTTAAGGTGTCTGACATCCAGAATGGTACCACATCAGAATTATACCATTCTGAAAAATTCTGGGATCTAGAATCAATGGACGGGTGAGTTCCAGAATGTCAGGGCAGCAAAACTCTAGAATCCTGGCTTGACTGAACTCGAGAGTCATTCAATGTCCACATTCCAGAACTCTGGATGTCTGAATTATGGAAGCACCAAATGTCTGCATTCTAGAATCGGAATGTGGCGGAATTCTAGAATGCACAGCACGGCGGAATTCTAAAGTCCTAAAATGCCTGTTATCCGCAAGTTAATGTGTCTGACATCCCGAATGCTACCACGTCAGAATTATACCATTCTGAAACATTCTGGGATCTAGAATCAATGGACGGCAGAGTTCTGGAATGTCAGGGTGTCCAAACTCTAGAATCCTTCCGAGTCTGAACTCGTGAGTCATTCAATGTCCACATTCCGGATCACAGGGTGTCTGAATTCCAAAAGCACCAAATGTCTGCATTCTAGAATCGGAATGTGGCGGAATTCTAGAATGCACAGCACGGCGGAATTCTAAAATCCTAAAATGCCTGCTATCCGGAAGTTAAGGTGTCTGACACCCAGAATGCTACCACATCAGAATTATACCATTCTGAAACATTCTGGGATCTAGAATCAATGGACGGGTGAGTTCCAGAATGTCAGGGTGGCAAAACTCTAGAGTCCTGGTGTGTCTGAACTCGAGAGGCATTCAATGTCCACATTCCAGAACTCTGGATGTCTGAATTATAGAAGCACCAAATGTCTGCATTCTAGAATCGGAATGTGGCGGAATTCTAGGATGCACAGCACGGTGGAAATCTAAAGACATAAATTGCCTGCTATCCGGAAGTTAAGGTGTCTGACATCCAGAATGCTACCAAGTCAGAATTATACCATTCTGAAAGATTCTGGGATCTAGAATCAATGGACGGCTGTGTTCCAGAATGTCAGGGTGGCAAAACTCTAGAATACTTGCGTGTCTGAACTCGAGAGTCATTCAATGTCCACATTCCAGAACTCTGGATGTCTGAAATATAGAAGCACCAAATGTCTGCATTCTAGAAACGGAATGTGGCGGAATTCTAGAATGCACAGCATGGCGGAATTCTAAAATCCTAAAATGCCTGCTATCCGGAAGTTAATGTGTCTGACATCCAGAATGCTACCAAGTCACAATTATAACATTCTGAAAGATTCTGGAATCTAGAATCAATGGACGGCTGAGTTCCAGAATTTCAGAGTTTCCAAACTCTAGAATCCTTGCGTGTCTGAACTCGAGAGTCATTCAATGTACACATTCCAGAACTCTGGATGTCTGAATTATAGAAGCACCAAATGTCTGCATTCTAGAATCGGAATGTGGCGGAATTCTAGAATGCAAAGCACGGAGGAATTCTAAAGTCCTAAAATGCCTACTAGCCGAAAGTTAAGGTGTCTGATGACCAGAATGTTACTAGGTCAGCATTCTACCGTTCTGAGAGATTCTGGGTTCTAGAATCAATGGACGGCAGAGTTCTGGAAGGTCAGGGTGTCCAAACTCTAGAATCCTTCCGTGTCTGAACTCGTGAGTCATTCAATGTCCACATTCCGGATCACAGGGTGTCTGAATTCCAGAAGCACCAAATGTCTGCATTCTAGAATCGGAATGTGGCGGAATTCTAGAATGCACAGCATGGCAGAATTCTAAAGTCCTAAAATGCCTGATATTCGGAAGTTAAGGAGTCTGACATCCAGAATGTTACTAGGTCAGCATTCTACCGTTCTGAGAGATTCTGGGTTCTAGAATCAATGGACGGCAGAGTTCTGGAATATCAGGGTGTCCAAACTCTAGAATCCTTCCGTGTCTGAACTCGTGAGTCATTCAATGTCCACTTTCCGGATCACAGGGTGTCTGAATTCCAGAAGCACCAAATGTCTGCATTCTAGAATCGGAATGTGGCGGAATTCTAGAATGCACAGCACGGCGGAATTCGAAAGTCCTAAAATGCCTGCTATCGGGAAGTTAAGGTGTCTGACATCCAGAATGCTACCACGTCAGAATTATACCATTCTGAAAGATTCTGGGATCTAGAATCAATGGACGGCTGAGTTCCAGAATGTCAGGGTGGCAAAACTCTAGAATCCTTGCGTGTCTGAACTCGAGAGTCATTCAATGTCCACATTCCAGAACTCTGGATGTCTGAATTATAGAAGCACCAAATGTCTGCATTCTAGAATCGGAATGTGGCGGAATTCTAGAATGCACAGCACGGCGGAATTCTAAAGTCCTAAAATGCCTGCTATCCGGAAGTTAAGGGGTCTGACATCAAGAATGCAACCAAGTCAGAATTATAGCATTCTGAAAGATTCTGGGATCTAGAATCAATGGATGGCTGAGTTCCAGAATGTCAGGGTAGCAAAACTCTAGAATACTTGCGTGTCTGAACTCAAGAGTCAATCAATGTCCACATTCCAGAACTCTGGATGTCTGAATTATAGAAGCACCAAATGTCTGCATTCTAGAATCGGAATGTGGCGGAATTCTAGAATGCACAGCACGGTGGAATTCCAAAGTCCTAAAATGCCTACTAGCCGAAAGTTAAGGTGTCTGATGACCAGTATGTTACTAGGTCAGCATTGTACCGTTCTGAGAGATTCTGGGTTCTAGAATCAATGGACGGCAGAGATCTGGAATGTCAGGGTGTCCAAACTCTAGAATCATTGCGTGTCTGAACTCGAGAGTCATTCAATGTCCACATTCCGGATCACAGGGTGTCTGAATTCCAGAAGCACCAAATGTCTGCATTCTAGAATCGGAATGTGGTAGAATTCAAGAATGCACAGCACGGCGGTATTCTAAAGTCCTAAAATGCCTGCTATCCGGAAGTTAAGGTGTCTGACACCCAGTATGCTACCACATCAGAATTATACCATTCTGAAACATTCTGGGATCTAGAATCAATGGACGGGTGAGTTCCAGAATGTCAGGGTGGCAAAACTCTAGAATCCTTGTGTGTCTGAACTCGAGAGTCATTCAATGTCCACATTCCAGAACTCTGGATATCTGAATTATAGAAGCACCAAATGTCTGCATTCTAGAATCGGAATTTGGCGGAATTCTAGAATGCACAGCACGGCGGAATTCTAAAGTCCTAAAATGCCTGCTATCCGGAAGTAAAGGGGTCTGACGTCAAGAATGCTACCAAGTCACAATTATACCATTCTCAAAGATTCTGGGATCTAGAATCAATGGACGGCTGAGTTCCAGAATGTCAGGGTATCAAAACTCTAGAATCCTTGCGTGTCTGAACTCGAGAGTCATTCAATGTCCACATTCCAGAACTCCGGATGTCTGAATTATAGAAGCACCAAATGTCTGTATTCTAGAATCGGAATGTGGCGGAATTCTAGAATGCACAGCACGGCGGAGTTCTAAAGTCCTAAAATGCCTGTTATCCGGAACTTAATGTGTCTGACATCCCGAATGCTACCACGTCAGAATTATACCATTCTGAAACATTCTGTGATCTAGAATCAATGGACGGCAGAGTTCTGGAATGTCAGGGTGTCCAAACTCTAGAATCCTTCCGAGTCTGAACTCGTGAGTCATTCAATGTCCACATTCCGGATCACAGGGTGTCTGAATTCCAGAAGCACCAAATGTCTGCATTCTAGAATCGGAATGTGGCGGAATTCTAGATTGCACAGGACGGCGGAATTCGAAAGGCCTAAAATGCCTGCTCTCCGGATGTTAAGGTGTCTGACATCCAGAATGCTACCACGTCAGAATTATACCATTCTGATAGATTCTGGGATCTAGAATCAATGGACGGCTGAGTTCCAGAATGTCAGGGTGGCAAAACTCTAGAATCCTTGTGTATCTGAACTCGAGACTCATTCAGTGTCCACACTCCAGAACTCTGGATGTCTGAAATATTGAAGCACCAAATGTCTGCATTCTAGAATCGGAATGTGGCGGAATTCTAGAATGCACAGCACGGCGGGGTTCTAAAGTCCTAAAATGCCTGCTATCCGGCAGTTAAGGTGTCTGACATCAAGAATGCTACCAAGTCAGAATTATACGATTCTTAAAGACTCCGGGATCTAGAATCAATGGACGGCTGAGTTCCAGAATGTCAGGGTGGCAAAACTCTAGAATCCTTGCGTGTCTGAACTCGAGAGTCATTCAATGTCCACATTGCGGATCACAGGGTGTCTGAATTCCAGAAGAACCAAATGTCTGCATTCTAGAATCGGAATGTGGTAGAATTCTAGAATGCACAGCACGGTGGAATTCTAAAATCCTAAAATGCCAGCTATCCGGAAGTTAAGGTGTCTGACATCCAGAATGCTACCACATCAGAATTATACCATTCTGAAAGATTCTGGGATCTAGAATCAATGGACGGGTGAGATCCAGAATGTCAGGGTGGCAAAACTCTATAATCCTGGCTTGTCTGAACTCGAGAGTCATTCAATGTCCACATTCCAGAACTCTGGATGTCTGAATTATGGAAGCACCAAATGTCTGCATTCTAGAATCGGAATGTGGCGGAATTCTAGAATGCACAGCACGGTGGAATTCGAAAGTCCTAAAATGCCTGCTATCCGGAAGTTAAGGTGTCTGACATCCAGATTGCTACCACGTCAGAATTATACCATTCTGAAAGATTCTGGGGTCTAGAATCAATGGACGGCTGAGTTCCAGAATGTCAGGGTTTGCAAACTCTAGAATCCTTGCGTGTCTGAACTCGAGAGTCATTCAATATCCACATTCCAGGACTCTGCATGTCTGAAATATAGAAGCAACAAAGGTCTGCATTCTAGAATCGGAATGTGGTGGAATTCTAGAATGCACAGCACGGCAGAATTCTAAAGTCCTAAAATGACTGCTATTCGGAAGTTAAGGTGTCTGACATCCAGAATGTTACTAGGTCAGCATTCTACCGTTCTGAGAGATTCTGGTTTCTAGAATCAATGAATGGCAGAGTTCTGGAATGTCAGGGTGTCCAAATTCTAGAGTCCTTCCGTGTCTGAACTCGTGAGTCATTCAATGACCACATTCCGGTTCACAGGGTGTCTGAATTATAGAAGCACCAAATGTCTGCATTCTAGAATCGGAATGTGGCGGAATTCTAGAATGCACAGCACGTCAGAATACTAAAGTGGTAAAATGCCTGATATTCGGAAGTTAAGGAGTCTGACATCCAGAATGTTACTAGGTCAGCATTCTACCGTTCTGAGAGATTCTGGGTTCTAGAATCAATGGACGGCAGAGTTCTGGAATGTCAGGGTGTCCAAACTCTAGAATCCTTCCGTGTCTGAACTCGTGAGTCATTCAATGTCCACATTCCAGATCAAAGGGTGTCTGAATTCCAGAAGCACCAAATGTCTGCATTCTAGAATCGGAATGTGGCGGAATTCTAGAATGCACAGCACGGCGGAATTCGAAAGTCCTAAAATGCCTGCTATCGGGAAGTTAAGGTGTCTGACATCCAGAATGCTACCACGTCAGAATTATACCATTCTGAAAGATTCTGGGATCTAGAATCAATGGACGGCTGAGTTCCAGAATGTCAGGGTGGCAAAACTCTAGAATCCTGGCGTGTCTGAACTCGAGAGTCATTCAATGTCCACATTCCAGAACTCTGGATGTCTGAATTATAGAAGCACCAAATGTCTGCATTCTAGAATCGGAATGTGGCGGAATTCTAGAATGCACAGCACGGCGGAATTCTGAAATCCTAAAATGCCTGCTATCCGGAAGTTAAGGTGTCTGACATCAAGAATGCTACCAAGTCAGCATTATACCATTCTGAAAGATTCTGGGATCTAAAATCAATGGACGGCTGAGTTCCAGAATGTCAGGGTGGCAAAACTCTAGAATCCTTGCGTGTCTGAACTCGAGAGTCATTCAATGTCCACATTCCAGAACTCTGGATGTCTGAATTATAGAAGCACCAAATGTCTGCATTCTAGCATCGGAAAGTGGCGGAATTCTAGCATGCACAGCACGGCGGATTTCTAAAATCCTAAAATGCCTGCTATCCGGAAGTTAAGGTGTCTGACATCAAGAATGCTACCAAGTTAGAATTATACCATTCTGAAAGATTCTGGGATCTAAAATCAATGGACGGCTGAGTTCCAGAATGTCAGGGTGGCAAAACTCTAGAATCCTTGCGTGTCTGAACTCGAGAGTCTTTCAATGTCCACATTCCAGAACTCTGGATGTCTGAATTATAGAAGCACCAAATGTCTGCATTCTAGAATCGGAATGTGGCGGAATTCTAGAATGCACAGCACGGCGGAATTCTAAAGTCCTAAAATGCCTACTAGCCGAAAGTTAAGGTGTCTGATGACCAGAATGTTACCAGGTCAGCATTCTACCGTTCTGAGAGATTCTGGGTTCTAGAATCAATGGACGGCAGTGTTCTGGAATGTCAGGGTGTCCAAACCCTAGAATCCCTGTGTGTTTGAACTCGAGAGTCATTCAATTTCCATATTCCGGGTCACAGGGTGACTGAATTCCAGAAGCACCAAATGTCTGCATTCTAGAATAGGAATGTGGTGGAATTCTAGAATGCACAGCACGGCGGAATTCGAAAGTCCTAAAATGCCTGCTATCGGGAAGTTAAGGTGTCTGACATCCAGAATGCTACCACGTCAGAATTATACCATTCTGAATGATTCTGGGATCTAGAATCAATGGACGGCTGAGTTCCAGAATGTCAGGGTGGCAAAACTCTAGAATCCTTGCGTGTCTGAACTCGAGAGTCATTCAATGTCCACATTCCAGAACTCTGGATGTCTGAATTATAGAAGCACCAAATGTCTGCATTCTAGAATCGGAATGTGGCGGAATTCTAGAATGCACAGCACGGCGGAATTCTAAAATCCTAAAATGCCTGCTAACCGGAAGTTAAGGTGTCTGACATCAAGAATGCTACCAAGTCAGAATTGTACCATTCTGAAAGATTCTGGGATCTAAAATCAATGGACGGCTGAGTTCCAGAATGTCAGGGTGGCAAAACTCTAGAATCCTTGTGTGTCTGAACTCGAGAGTCATTCAATGTCCGCATTCCAGAACTCTGGATGTCTGAATTATAGAAGCACCAAATGTCTGCATTCTAGAATCGGAATGTGGCGGAATTCTAGAATGCACTGCACGGCGCAATTCTAATGTCCTAAAATGCCTACTAGCCGAAAGTTAAGGTGTCTGATGACCAGAATGTTACTAGGTCAGCATTCTACCGTTCTGAGAGATTCTGGGTTCTAGAATCAATGGATGGCAGAGTTCTGGAATGTCAGGGTGTCCAAACTCTAGAATCCTTGCGTGTCTGAACTCGAGAGTCATTCAATGTCCACATTCCAGAACTCTGGATGTCTGAATTATAGAAGCACCAAATGTCTGCATTCTAGAATCGCAATGTGGCGGAATTCTAGAATGCACAGCACGGCGGAGTTCTAAAGTCCTAAAATGCCTGTTATCCGGAACTTAATGTGTCTGACATCCCGAATGCTACCACGTCAGAATTATACCATTCTGAAACATTCTGTGATCTAGAATCAATGGACGGCAGAGTTCTGGAATGTCAGGGTGTCCAAACTCTAGAATCCTTCCGAGTCTCAACTCGTGAGTCATTCAATGTCCACATTCCGGATCACAGGGTGTCTGAATTCCAGAAGCACCAAATGTCTGCATTCTAGAATCGGAATGTGGCGGAATTCTAGAATGCACAGCACGGCGGAATTCTAAAGTCCTAAAATGCCTGCTATCCAGAAGTTAAGGGGTCTGACATCAAGAATGCTACCAAGTCAGAATTATAGCATTCTGAAAGATTCTGGGATCTAGAATCAATGGATGGCTGAGTTCCAGAATGTCAGGGTAGCAAAATTCTAGAATACTTGCGTGTCTGAACTCAAGAGTCATTCAATGTCCACATTCCAGAGCTCTGGATGTCTGAATTATAGAAGCACCAAATGTCTGCATTCTAGAATCGGAATGTGGCGGAATTCTAGAATGCACAGCACGGCGGAATTTTTAAGTCCTAAAATGCCTGCTATCCGGAAGTCAAGGTGTCTGACATCCAGAATGTTACTAGGTGAGCATTCTACAATTCTGAGAGATTCTGTGTTCTAGAATCAATGGATGGCAGAGTTCTGGAATGTCATGGTGTTCAAACTCAAGAATACTTGCGTGTCTGAACTCGAGAGTCTTTCAATGTCCACATTCCAGAACTCTGGATGTCTGAATTATAGAAGCACCAAATGTCTGCATTCTAGAATCAGAATGTGGCGGAATTCTAGAATGCACAGCATGGCGGAATTTTAAAGTCCTAAAAAGCCTGCTATCCAGAAGTCAAGGTGTCTGACATCCAGAATGTTACTAGGTCAGCATTCTACCGTTCTGAGAGATTCTGGGTTTTAGAATCAATGGATGGCAGAGTTCTGGAATGTCAGGGTGTTCTAACTCAAGAATACTTGTGTGTCTGAACTCGAGAGTCATTCAATGACCACATTCCGGATCACAGGGTGTCTGAATTCCAGAAGCACCAAATGTCTGCATTCTAGAATCGGAATGTGGCGGAATTCTAGAATGCACAGCATGGCGGAATTCGAAAGTCCTAAAATGCCTGCTATCCGGAAGTTAAGGTGTCTGACATCCAGAATGCTACCACGTCAGAATTATAACATTCTGAAAGATTCTGGGATCTAGAATCAATGGACGGCTGAGTTCCAGAATGTCAGGGTTTCCAAACTCTAGAATCCTTGCGTGTCTGAACTCGAGAGTCATTCAATATCCACATTCCAGGACTCTGGATGTCTGAAATATAGAAGCAACAAATGTCTGCATTCTAGAATCGGAATGTGGTGGAATTCTAGAATGCACAGCATGGCGGAATTCTAAAGTCCTAAAATGCCTGCTATTCGGAAGTTAAGGTGTCTGACATCCAGAATGTTACCAGGTCAGCATTCTACCATTCTGAGAGATTCTGGGTTCTAGAATCAATGGACGGCAGAGTTCTGGAATGTCAGGGTGTCCAAACTCTAGAATCCTTCCGTGTCTGAACTCATGAGTCATTCAATGTCCACATTCCGGATCACAGGGTGTCTGAATTCCAGAAGCACCAAATGTCTGCATTCTAGAATCAGAATGTGGCGGAATTCTAGAATGCACAGCACGGCGGAATTCCAAAGTCCTAAAATGCCTGCTATCCGGAAGTTAAGGTGTCTGACATCCAGAATGCTACCACGTCATAGTTCTACCATTCTGAAAGATTCTGGGATCAAGAATCAATGGACGGCTGAGTTCCAGAATGTCAGGGTGGCAAAACTCTAGAATCCTTGCGTGTCTGAACTTGAGAGTCATTCAATGTCCACATTCCAGAACTCTGGATGTCTGAATTATAGAAGCACCAAATGTCTGCATTCTAGAATCGGAATGTGGCGGAATTCTAGAATGCACAGCACGGTGGAATTCTAAAGTCCTAAAATGCCTGCTATCCGGAAGTTAAGGTGTCTGACATCCAGAATGTTACTAGGTCAACATTCTACCGTTCTGAGAGATTCTGGGTTCTAGAATCAATGGATGGCAGAGATCTGGCATGTCAGGGTGTCCAAACTCTAGAATCCTTGTGTGTCTGAACTCGAGAGTCATTCAATGTCAACATTCCGGATCACAGGGTGTCTGAATTCCAGAAGCACCAAATGTCTGCATTCTAGAATCGGAATGTGGTAGAATTCTAGAATGCACAGCACGGCGGAATTCTAAAGTCCTAAAATGTCTGATATCCGGAAGTTAAGGTGTCTGACATCCAGAATGCTACCACATCAGAATTATACCATTCTGAAAGATTCTGGGATCTAGAATCAATGGACGGGTGAGTTCCAGAATGTCAGGGTGGCAAAACTCTAGAATCCTTGCGTGTCTGAACTCGAGAGTCATTCAATGTCCACATTCCAGAACTCTGGATTTCTGAATTATAGAAGCACCAAATGTCTGCATTCTAGAATCGGAATGTGGCAGAATTCTAGAATGCACAGCACGGCGGAATTCTAAAGTCCTAAAATGCCTGCTATCCGGAAGTTAAGGTGTCTGACATCCAGATTGCTACCACGTCAGAATTATACCATTCTGAAAGATTCTGGGATCTAGAATCAATGGACGGCTGAGTTCCAGAATGTCAGGGTTTCCAAACTCTAGAATCGTTGCGTGTCTGAACTCGAGAGTCATTCAATGTCCACATTCCAGAACTCTGGATGTCTGAATTATAGAAGCACCAAATGTCTGCCTTCTAGAATCGGAATGTGGCGGAATTCTAGAATGCACAGCACGGCGGAGTTCTAAAGTCCTAAAATGCCTGTTATCCGGAACTTAATGTGTCTGACATCCCGAATGCTACCACGTCAGAATTATACCATTCTGAAACATTCTGTGATCTAGAATCAATGGACGGCAGAGTTCTGGAATGTCAGGGTGTCCAAACTCTAGAATCCTTCCGAGTCTGAACTCGTGAGTCATTCAATGTCCACATTCCGGATCACAGGGTGTCTGAATTCCAGAAGCACCAAATGTCTGCATTCTAGAATCGGAATGTGGCGGAATTCTAGAATGCACAGCACGGCGGAATTCTAAAGTCCTAAAATGCCTGCTATCCAGAAGTTAAGGGGTCTGACATCAAGAATGCTACCAAGTCAGAATTATAGCATTCTGAAAGATTCTGGGATCTAGAATCAATGGATGGCTGAGTTCCAGAATGTCAGGGTAGCAAAATTCTAGAATACTTGCGTGTCTGAACTCAAGAGTCAATCAATGTCCACATTCCAGAACTCTGGATGTCTGAATTATAGAAGCACCAAATGTCTGCATTCTAGAATCGGAATGTGGCGGAATTCTAGAATGCACAGCACGGCGGAATTCCAAAGTCCTAAAATGCCTACTAGCCGAAAGTTAAGGTGTCTGATGACCAGTATGTTACTAGGTCAGCATTGTACCGTTCTGAGAGATTCTGGGTTCTAGAATCAATGGACGGCAGAGATCTGGAATGTCAGGGTGTCCAAACTCTAGAATCATTGCGTGTCTGAACTCGAGAGTCATTCAATGTCCACATTCCGGATCACAGGGTGTCTGAATTCCAGAAGCACCAAATGTCTGCATTCTAGAATCGGAATGTGGTAGAATTCAAGAATGCACAGCACGGCGGTATTCTAAAGTCCTAAAATGCCTGCTATCCGGAAGTTAAGGTTTTTGACACCCAGTATGCTACCACATCAGAATTATACCATTCTGAAACATTCTGGGATCTAGAATCAATGGACGGGTGAGTTCCAGAATGTCAGGGTGGCAAAACTCTAGAATCCTTGTGTGTCTGAACTCGAGAGTCATTCAATGTCCACATTCCAGAACTCTGGATATCTGAATTATAGAAGCACCAAATGTCTGCATTCTAGAATCGGAATGTGGCGGAATTCTAGAATGCACAGCACGGCGGAATTCGAAAGTCCTAAAATGCCTGCTATCCGGAAGTAAAGGGGTCTGACGTCAAGAATGCTACCAAGTCACAATTATACCATTCTCAAAGATTCTGGGATCTAGAATCAATGGACGGCTGAGTTCCAGAATGTCAGGGTAGCAAAACTCTAGAATCCTTGCGTGTCTGAACTCGAGAGTCATTCAATGTCCACATTCCAGAACTCTGGATGTCTGAATTATAGAAGCACCAAATGTCTGCATTCTAGAATCGGAATGTGGCGGAATTCTAGAATGCACAGCACGGCGGAGTTCTAAAGTCCTAAAATGCCTGTTATCCGGAACTTAATGTGTCTGACATCCCGAATGCTACCACGTCAGAATTATACCATTCTGAAACATTCTGTGATCTAGAATCAATGGACGGCAGAGTTCTGGAATGTCAGGGTGTCCAAACTCTAGAATCCTTCCGAGTCTGAACTCGTGAGTCATTCAATGTCCACATTCCGGATCACAGGGTGTCTGAATTCCAGAAGCACCAAATGTCTGCATTCTAGAATCGGAATGTGGCGGAATTCTAGAATGCACAGCACGGCGGAATTCTAAAGTCCTAAAATGCCTGCTATCCGGAATTTATGGTGTCTGACATCCAGAATGCTACCACGTCAGAATTATACCATTCTGAAACATTCTGGGTTCTAGAATCAATGGACGGCTGAGTTCCAGAATGCAAGGGTGGCAAAACTCTAGAATCCTTGCGTGTGTGATCTCGAGATTCATTCAATGTCCACATTCCAGAACTCTTAATGTCTGAAATATAGAAGCACCAAATGTCTGCATTCTAGAATCAGAATGTGGCGGAATTCTAGAATGCACAGCACGGCAGAATTTTAAAGTCGTAAAATGCCTGCTATCCAGAAGTCAAGGTGTCTGACATCCAGAATGTTACTAGGTCAGCATTCTACCGTTCTGAGAGATTCCGGTTTCTAGAATCAATGGATGGCAGAGTTCTGGAATGTCAGGGTGTTCAAACTCAAGAATACTTGCGTGTCTGAACTCGAGAGTCATTCAATGTCCACATTCCGGATCACAGGGTGTCCGAATAGCAGAAGCACCAAATGTCTGCATTCTAGAATCGGAATGTGGCGGAATTCTAGAATGCATAGCACGGCGGTATTCGAAAGTCCTAAAATGCCTGCTATTCGGAAGTTTAGGTGTCTGACATCCAGAATGCTACCACGTCAGAATTATACCATTCTGAAAGATTCTGGGATTTAGAATCAATGGACGGCCGAGTTCCAGAATGTCCGGGTTTCCAAACTCTAGAATCCTTGTGTGTCTGAACTCGAGAGTCATTCAATATGCACATTCCAGGACTCTGGATGTCTGAAATATAGAAGCAACAAATGTCTGCATTCTAGAATCGGAATGTGGTGGAATTCTAGAATGCACAGCACGGCAGAATTCTAAAGTCATAAAATGCCTGCTATTCGGAAGTTAAGGTGTCTGACATCCAGAATGTTACTAGGTCAGCATTCTACCGTTCTGTGAGATTCTGGGTTCTAGAATCAATGGACGGCAGAGTTCTGGAATGTCAGGGTGTCCAAACTCTAGAATCCTTCCGTGTCTGAACTCGTGAGTCATTCAATGCCCACATTACGGATCACAGGGTGTCTGAATTCCAGAAGCACCAAATGTCTGCATTCTAGAATCGGAATGTGGCGGAATTCTAGAATGCACAGCACGGCAGATTTCTAAAGTCCTAAAATGCCTGATATTCGGAAGTTAAGGAGTCTGACATCCAGAATGTTACTAGGTCAGCATTCTACCGTTCTGAGAGATTCTGTGTTCTAGATTCAATGGACGGCTGAGTTCTGGAATGTCAGGGTGTCGAAACTCTAGAATCCTTCCGTGTCTGAACTCGTGAGTCATTCAATGTCCACATTCCAGATCAAAGGGTGTCTGAATTCCAGAAGCACCAAATGTCTGCATTCTAGAATCGGAATGTTGCGGAATTCTAGAATGCACAGCACGGCGGAATTCTAAAGTCCTAAAATGCCTACTAGCCGAAAGTTAAGGTGTCTGATGACCAGAATGTTACTAGGTCAGCATTCTACCGTTCTGAGAGATTCTGTGTTCTAGAATCAATGGACGGCAGAGTTCTGGAATGTCAGGGTGTCCAAACTCTAGAATCCATGAGTGTTTGAACTCGAGAGTCATTCAATTTCCATATTCCGGGTCACAGGGTGACTGAATTCCAGAAGCACCAAATGTCTGCATTCATGAATCGGAATGTGGCGGAATTCTAGAATGCACAGGACGGCGGAATTCGAAAGGCCTAAAATGCCTGCTCTCCGGAAGCTAAGGTGTCTGACATCCAGAATGCTACCACGTCAGAATTATACCATTCTGATAGATTCTGGGATCTAGAATCAATGGACGGCTGAGTTCCAGAATGTCAGGGTGGCAAAACTCTAGAATCCTTGTGTGTCTGAACTCGAGACTCATTCAGTGTCCACACTCCAGAACTCTGGATGTCTGAAATATTGAAGCACCAAATGTCTGCATTCTAGAATCGGAATGTGGCGGAATTCTAGAATGCACAGCACGGCGGGGTTCTAAAGTCCTAAAATGCCTGCTATCCGGAAGTTAAGGTGTCTGACATCAAGAATGCTACCAAGTCAGAGTTATACGATTCTTAAAGACTCCGGTATCTAGAATCAATGGACGGCTGAGTTCCAGAATGTCAGGGTGGCAAAACTCTAGAATCCTGGCGTGTCTGAACTCGAGAGTCATTCAATGTCCACAATCCAGAACTCTGGATGTCTGAATTATAGAAGCACCAAATGTCTGCATTCTAGAATCGGAATGTGGCGGAATTCTAGAATGCACAGCACGGCGGAATTCTAAATTCCTAAAATGCCTGCTATCCGGAAGTTAAGGTGTCTGACATCAAGAATGCTACCAAGTCAGAATTATAACATTCTGAAAGATTCTGGGATCTAGAATCAATGGACGGCAGAGATCTGGAATGTCAGTGTGTCCAAACTCTAGAATCCTTGCGTGTCTGAACTCGAGAGTCATTCAATGTCCACATTCCGGATCACAGGGTGTCTGAATTCCAGAAGAACCAAATGTCTGTATTCTAGAATCGGAATGTGGTAGAATTCTAGAATGCACAGCACGGCGGAATTCTAAAGTCCTAAAATGCCTGCTATCCGGAAGTTAAGGTGTCTGACATCCAGAATGCTACCACATCAGAATTATACCATTCTGAAAGATTCTGGGATCTAGAATCAAAGGACGGGTGAGTTCCAGTATGTCAGGGTGGCAAAACTCTAGAATCCTTGCGTGTCTGAACTCGAGAGTCATTCAATGTCCACATTCCAGAACTCTGGATGTCTGAATTATGGAAGCACCAAATGTCTGCATTCTAGAATCGGAATGTGGCGGAATTCTAGAATGCACAGCACGGCGGAATTCGAAAGTCCTAAAATGCCTGCTATCCGGAAGTTAAGGTGTCTGACATCCAGAATGCTACCACGTCAGAATTATACCATTCTGAAAGATTCTGTGGTCTAGAATCAATGGACGGCTGAGTTCCAGAATGTCAGGGTTTGCAAACTCTAGAATCCTTGCGTGTCTGAACTCGAGAGTCATTCAATATCCACATTCCAAGACTCTGGATGTCTGAAATATAGAAGCAACAAAGGTCTGCATTATAGAATCGGAATGTGGTGGAATTCTAGAATGCACAGCACGGCAGAATTCTAAAGTCCTAAAATGACTGCTATTCGGAAGTTAAGGTGTCTGACATCCAGAATGTTACTAGGTCAGCATTCTACCGTTCTGAGAGATTCTGGGTTCTAGAATCAATGAATGGCAGAGTTCTGGAATGTCAGGGTGTCCAAATTCTAGAGTCCTTCCGTGTCTGAACTCGTGAGTCATTCAATGACCACATTCCGGTTCACAGGGTGTCTGAATTATAGAAGCACCAAATGTCTGCATTCTAGAATCGGAATGTGGCGGAATTCTAGAATGCACAGCACGTCAGAATACTAAAGTCATAAAATGCCTGATATTCGGAAGTTAAGGAGTCTGACATCCAGAATGTTACTAGGTCAGCATTCTACCGTTCTGAGAGATTCTGGGTTCTAGAATCAATGGACGGCAGAGTTCTGGAATGTCAGGGTGTCCAAACTCTATAATCCTTCCGTGTCTGAACTCGTGAGTCATTCAATGTCCACATTCCGGATCAAAGGGTGTCTGAATTCCAGAAGCACCAAATGTCTGCATTCTAGAATCGGAATGTGGCGGAATTCTAGAATGCACAGCACGGCGGAATTCGAAAGTCCTAAAATGCCTGCTATCGGGAAGTTAAGGTGTCTGACATCCAGAATGCTACCAGGTCAGAATTACACCATTCTGAAAGATTCTGGGATCTAGAATCAATGGACGGCTGAGTTCCAGAATGTCAGGGTGGCAAAACTCTAGAATCCTTGCGTGTCTGAACTCGAGAGTCATTCAATGTCCACATTCCAGAACTCTGGATGTCTGAATTATAGAAGCACCAAATGACTGCATTCTAGCATCGGAATGTGGCGGAATTCTAGCATGCACAGCACGGCGGAATTCTAAAATCCTAAAATGCCTGCTGTCTGGAACTTAAGGTGTCTGACATCAAGAATGCTACCAAGTCAGAATTATACCATTCTGAAAGATTCTGGGATCTAGAATCAATGGAGGGCTGAGTTACAGAATGTCAGGGTGGCAAAACTCAAGAATACTTGCGTGTCTGAACTCGAGAGTCATTCAATGTCCACATTCCAGAACTCTGGATGTCTGAATTATAGAAGCACCAAATGTCTGCATTCTAGAATCGGAATGTGGCGGAATTCTAGAATGCACAGCACGGTGGAATCCTAAAGTCCTAAAATGCCTACTAGCCGAAAGTTAAGGTGTCGGATGACCAGAATGTTACCAGGTCAGGATTCTACCGTTCTGAGAGATTCTGGGTTCTAGAATCAATGGACGGCAGAGTTCTGGAATGTCAGGGTGTTCAAACTCAAGAATACTTGCGTGTCTGAACTCGAGAGTCATTCAATGTCCACATTCCGGATCACAGGGTGTCTGAATTCCAGAAGCACCAAATGTCTGCATTCTAGAATCGCAATGTGGCGGAATTCTAGAATGCACAGCACGGCGGAATTCTAAAGTCCTAAAATGCCTGCTACCGGGAAGTTAAGGTGTCTGACATCCAGAATGCTACCACGTCATAGTTATACCATTCTGAAAGATTCTGGGATCTAGAATCAATGGACGGCTGAGTTCCAGAATGTCAGGGTGGCAAAACTCTAGAATCCTTGCGTGTCTGAACTCGAGAGTCATTCAATGTCCACATTCCAGAGCTCTGGATGTCTGAATTATAGAAGCACCAAATGTCTGCATTCTAGAATCGGAATGTGGCGGAATTCTAGAATGCACAGCACGGCGGAATTTTTAAGTCCTAAAATGCCTGCTATCCGGAAGTCAAGGTGTCTGACATCCAGAATGTTACTAGGTGAGCATTCTACAATTCTGAGAGATTCTGTGTTCTAGAATCAATGGATGGCAGAGTTCTGGAATGTCATGGTGTTCAAACTCAAGAATACTTGCGTGTCTGAACTCGAGAGTCTTTCAATGTCCACATTCCAGAACTCTGGATGTCTGAATTATAGAAGCACCAAATGTCTGCATTCTAGAATCAGAATGTGGCGGAATTCTAGAATGCACAGCATGGCGGAATTTTAAAGTCCTAAAATGCCTGCTATCCAGAAGTCAAGGTGTCTGACATCCAGAATGTTACTAGGTCAGCATTCTACCGTTCTGAGAGATTCTGGGTTTTAGAATCAATGGATGGCAGAGTTCTGGAATGTCAGGGTGTTCTATCTCAAGAATACTTGTGTGTCTGAACTCGAGAGTCATTCAATGACCACATTCCGGATCACAGGGTGTCTGAATTCCAGAAGCACCAAATGTCTGCATTCTAGAATCGGAATGTGGCGGAATTCTAGAATGCACAGCATGGCGGAATTCGAAAGTCCTAAAATGCCTGCTATCCGGAAGTTAAGGTGTCTGACATCCAGAATGCTACCACGTCAGAATTATAACATTCTGAAAGATTCTGGGATCTAGAATCAATGGACGGCTGAGTTCCAGAATGTCAGGGTTTCCAAACTCTAGAATCCTTGCGTGTCTGAACTCGAGAGTCATTCAATATCCAAATTCCAGGACTCTGGATGTCTGAAATATAGAAGCAACAAATGTCTGCATTCTAGAATCGGAATGTGGTGGAATTCTAGAATGCACAGCATGGCGGAATTCTAAAGTCCTAAAATGCCTGCTATTCGGAAGTTAAGGTGTCTGACATCCAGAATGTTACCAGGTCAGCATTCTACCATTCTGAGAGATTCTGGGTTCTAGAATCAATGGACGGCAGAGTTCTGGAATGTCAGGGTGTCCAAACTCTAGAATCCTTCCGTGTCTGAACTCGTGAGTCATTCAATGTCCACATTCCGGATCACAGGGTGTCTGAATTCCAGAAGCAGCAAATGTCTGCATTCTAGAATCAGAATGTGGCGGAATTCTAGAATGCACAGCACGGCGGAATTCGAAAGTCCTAAAATGCCTGCTATCCGGAAGTTAAGGTGTCTGACATCCAGAATGCTACCACGTCATAGTTCTACCATTCTGAAAGATTCTGGGATCAAGAATCAATGGACGGCTGAGTTCCAGAATGTCAGGGTGACAAAACTCTAGAATCCTTGCGTGTCTGAACTTGAGAGTCATTCAATGTCCACATTCCAGAACTCTGGATGTCTGAATAATAGAAGCACCAAATGTCTGCATTCTAGAATCGGAATGTGGCGGAATTCTAGAATGCACAGCACGGTGGAATTCTAAAGTCCTAAAATGCCTGCTATCCGGAAGTTAAGGTGTCTGACATCCAGAATGTTACTAGGTCAACATTCTACCGTTCTGAGAGATTCTGGGTTCTAGAATCAATGGATGGCAGAGATCTGGCATGTCAGGGTGTCCAAACTCTAGAATCCTTGTGTGTCTGAACTCGAGAGTCATTCAATGTCAACATTCCAGATCACAGGGTGTCTGAATTCCAGAAGCACCAAATGTCTGCATTCTAGAATCGGAATGTGGTAGAATTCTAGAATGCACAGCACGGCGGAATTCTAAAGTCCTAAAATGCCTGATATCCGGAAGTTAAGGTGTCTGACATCCAGAATGCTACCACATCAGAATTATACCATTCTGAAACATTCTGGGATCTAGAATCAATGGACGGGTGAGTTCCAGAATGTCAGGGTGGCAAAACTCTAGAATCCTGGCGTGTCTGAACTCGAGAGTCATTCAATGTCCACATTCCAGAACTCTGGATTTCTGAATTATAGAAGCACCAAATGTCTGCATTCTAGAATCGGAATGTGGCAGAATTCTAGAATGCACAGCACGGCGGAATTCTAAAGTCCTAAAATGCCTGCTATCCGGAAGTTAAGGTGTCTGACATCCAGAATGCTACCACGTCAGAATTATACCATTCTGAAAGATTCTGGGATCTAGAATCAATGGACGGCTGAGTTCCAGAATGTCAGGGTTTCCAAACTCTAGAATCATTGCGTGTCTGAACTCGAGAGTCATTCAATGTCCACATTCCAGAACTCTGGATGTCTGAATTATAGAAGCACCAAATGTCTGCATTCTAGAATCGGAATGTGGCGGAATTCTAGAATGCACAGCACGGCGGAGTTCTAAAGTCCTAAAATGCCTGTTATCCGGAACTTAATGTGTCTGACATCCCGAATGCTACCACGTCAGAATTATACCATTCTGAAACATTCTGTGATCTAGAATCAATGGACGGCAGAGTTCTGGAATGTCAGGGTGTCCAAACTCTAGAATCCTTCCGAGTCTGAACTCGTGAGTCATTCAATGTCCACATTCCGGATCACAGGGTGTCTGAAATCCAGAAGCACCAAATGTCTGCATTCTAGAATCGGAATGTGGCGGAATTCTAGAATGCACAGCACGGCGGAATTCTAAAGTCCTAAAATGCCTGCTATCCAGAAGTTAAGGGGTCTGACATCAAGAATGCTACCAAGTCAGAATTATAGCATTCTGAAAGATTCTGGGATCTAGAATCAATGGATGGCTGAGTTCCAGAATGTCAGGGTAGCAAAATTCTAGAATACTTGCGTGTCTGAACTCAAGAGTCAATCAATGTCCACATTCCAGAACTCTGGATGTCTGAATTATAGAAGCACCAAATGTCTGCATTCTAGAATCGGAATGTGGCGGAATTCCAGAATGCACAGCACGGCGGAATTCCAAAGTCCTAAAATGCCTACTAGCCGAAAGTTAAGGTGTCTGATGACCAGTATGTTACTAGGTCAGCATTGTACCGATCTGAGAGATTCTGGGATCTAGAATCAATGGACGGCAGAGATCTGGAATGTCAGGGTGTCCAAACTCTAGAATCATTGCGTGTCTGAACTCGAGAGTCATTCAATGTCCACATTCCGGATCACAGGGTGTCTGAATTCCAGAAGCACCAAATGTCTGCATTCTAGAATCGGAATGTGGTAGAATTCAAGAATGCACAGCACGGCGGTATTCTAAAGTCCTAAAATGCCTGCTATCCGGAAGTTAAGGTGTCTGACACCCAGTATGCTACCACATCAGAATTATACCATTCTGAAACATTCTGGGATCTAGAATCAATGGACGGGTGAGTTCCAGAATGTCAGCGTGGCAAAAGTCTAGAATCCTTGTGTGTCTGAACTCGAGAGTCATTCAATGTCCACATTCCAGAACTCTGGATATCTGAATTATAGAAGCACCAAATGTCTGCATTCTAGAATCGGAATGTGGCGTAATTCTAGAATGCACAGCATGGCGGAATTCGAAAGTCCTAAAATGCCTGCTATCCGGAAGTAAAGGGGTCTGACGTCAAGAATGCTACCAAGTCACAATTATACCATTCTCAAAGATTCTGGGATCTAGAATCAATGGACGGCTGAGTTCCAGAATGTCAGGGTAGCAAAACTCTAGAATCCTTGCGTGTCTGAACTCGAGAGTCATTCAATGTCCACATTCCAGAACTCTGGATGTCTGAATTATAGAAGCACCAAATGTCTGCATTCTAGAATCGGAATGTGGCGGAATTCTAGAATGCACAGCACGGCGGAATTCCAAAGTCCTAAAATGACTACTAGCCGAAAGTTAAGGTGTCTGATGACCAGTATGTTACTAGGTCAGCATTGTACCGTTCTGAGAGATTCTGGGTTCTAGAATCAATGGACGGCAGAGATCTGGAATGTCAGGGTGTCCAAACTCTAGAATCATTGCGTGTCTGAACTCGAGAGTCATTCAATGTCCACATTCCGGATCACAGGGTGTCTGAATTCCAGAAGCACCAAATGTCTGCATTCTAGAATCGGAATGTGGTAGAATTCAAGAATGCACAGCACGGCGGTATTCTAAAGTCCTAAAATGCCTGCTATCCGGAAGTTAAGGTGTCTGACACCCAGTATGCTACCACATCAGAATTATACCATTCTGAAACATTCTGGGATCTAGAATCAATGGACGGGTGAGTTCCAGAATGTCAGGGTGGCAAAAGTCTAGAATCCTTGTGTGTCTGAACTCGAGAGTCATTCAATGTCCACATTCCAGAACTCTGGATATCTGAATTATAGAAGCACCAAATGTCTGCATTCTAGAATCGGAATGTGGCGTAATTCTAGAATGCACAGCATGGCGGAATTCGAAAGTCCTAAAATGCCTGCTATCCGGAAGTAAAGGGGTCTGACGTCAAGAATGCTACCAAGTCACAATTATACCATTCTCAAAGATTCTGGGATCTAGAATCAATGGACGGCTGAGTTCCAGAATGTCAGGGTAGCAAAACTCTAGAATCCTTGCGTGTCTGAACTCGAGAGTCATTCAATGTCCACATTCCAGAACTCTGGATGTCTGAATTATAGAAGCACCAAATGTCTGCATTCTAGAATCGGAATGTGGCGGAATTCTAGAATGCACAGCACGGCGGAGTTCTAAAGTCCTAAAATGCCTGTTATCCGGAACTTAATGTGTCTGACATCCCGAATGCTACCACGTCAGAATTATACCATTCTGAAACATTCTGTGATCTAGAATCAATGGACGGCAGAGTTCTGGAATGTCAGGGTGTCCAAACTCTAGAATCCTTCCGAGTCTGAACTCGTGAGTCATTCAATGTCCACATTCCGGATCACAGGGTGTCTGAATTCCAGAAGCACCAAATGTCTGCATTCTAGAATCGGAATGTGGCGGAATTCTAGAATGCACAGCACGGCGGAATTCTAAAGTCCTAAAATGCCTGCTATCCGGAATTTATGGTGTCTGACATCCAGAATGCTACCACGTCAGAATTATACCATTCTGAAACATTCTGGGATCTAGAATCAATGGACGGCTGAGTTCCAGAATGCAAGGGTGGCAAAACTCTAGAATCCTTGCGTGTGTGATCTCGAGATTCATTCAATGTCCACATTCCAGAACTCTGGATGTCTGAAATATAGAAGCACCAAATGTCTGCATTCTAGAATCAGAATGTGGCGGAATTCTAGAATGCACAGCACGGCGGAATTTTAAAGTCCTAAAATGCCTGCTATCCAGAAGTCAAGGTGTCTGACATCCAGAATATTACTAGGTCAGCATTCTACCGTTCTGAGAGATTCCGGTTTCTAGAATCAATGGATGGCAGAGTTCTGGAATGTCAGGGTGTTCAAACTCAAGAATACTTGCGTGTCTGAACTCGAGAGTCATTCAATGTCCACATTCCGGATCACAGGGTGTCCGAATAGCAGAAGCACCAAATGTCTGCATTCTAGAATCGGAATGTGGCGGAATTCTAGAATGCATAGCACGGCGGTATTCGAAAGTCCTAAAATGCCTGCTATTCGGAAGTTAAGGTGTCTGACATCCGGAATGCTACCACGTCAGAATTATACCATTCTGAAAGATTCTGGGATCTAGAATCAATGGACGGCCGAGTTCCAGAATGTCCGGGTTTCCAAACTCTAGAATCCTTGCGTGTCTGAACTCGAGAGTCATTCAATATCCACATTCCAGGACTCTGGATGTCTGAAATATAGAAGCAACAAATGTCTGCATTCTAGAATCGGAATGTGGGGGAATTCTAGAATGCACAGCACGGCAGAATTCTAAAGTCCTAAAATGCCTGCTATTCGGAAGTTAAGGTGTCTGACATCCAGAATGTTACTAGGTCAGCATTCTACCGTTCTGTGAGATTCTGGGTTCTAGAATCAATGGACGGCAGAGTTCTGGAATGTCAGGGTGTCCAAACTCTAGAATCCTTCCGTGTCTGAACTCGTGAGTCATTCAATGCCCACATTACGGATCACAGGGTGTCTGAATTCCAGAAGCACCAAATGTCTGCATTCTAGAATCGGAATGTGGCGGAATTCTAGAATGCACAGCACGGCAGAATTCTAAAGTCCAAAAATGCCTGATATTCGGAAGTTAAGGAGTCTGACATCCAGAATGTTACTAGGTCAGCATTCTACCGTTCTGAGAGATTCTGGGTTCTAGATTCAATGGACGGCTGAGTTCTGGAATGTCAGGGTGTCCAAACTCTAGAATCCTTCCGTGTCTGAACTCGTGAGTCATTCAATGTCCACATTCCAGATCAAAGGGTGTCTGAATTCCAGAAGCACCAAATGTCTGCATTCTAGAATCGGAATGTTGCGGAATTCTAGAATGCACAGCACGGCGGAATTCTAAATTCCTAAAATGCCTACTAGCCGAAAGTTAAGGTGTCTGATGACCAGAATGTTGCTAGGTCAGCATTCTACCGTTCTGAGAGATTCTGTGTTCTAGAATCAATGGACGGCAGAGTTCTGGAATGTCAGGGTGTCCAAACTCTAGAATCCATGATTGTTTGAACTCGAGAGTCATTCAATTTCCATATTCCGGGTCACAGGGTGACTGAATTCCAGAAGCACCAAATGTCTGCATTCTAGAATCGGAATGTGGCGGAATTCTAGAATGCACAGGACGGCGGAATTCGAAAGGCCTAAAATGCCTGCTCTCCGGAAGTTAAGGTGTCTGACATCCAGAATGCTACCACGTCAGAATTATACCATTCTGATAGATTCTGGGATCTAGAATCAATGGACGGCTGAGTTCCAGAATGTCAGGGTGGCAAAACTCTAGAATCCTTGTGTGTCTGAACTCGAGACTCATTCAGTGTCCACACTCCAGAACTCTGGATGTCTGAAATATTGAAGCACCAAATGTCTGCATTCTAGAATCGGAATGTGGCGGAATTCTAGAATGCACAGCACGGCGGGGTTCTAAAGTCCTAAAATGCCTGCTATCCGGAAGTTAAGGTGTCTGACATCAAGAATGCTACCAAGTCAGAATTATACGATTCTTAAAGACTCCGGGATCTAGAATCAATGGACGGCTGAGTTCCAGAATGTCAGGGTGGCAAAACTCTAGAATCCTGGCGTGTCTGAACTCGAGAGTCATTCAATGTCCACAATCCTGAACTCTGGATGTCTAAATTATAGAAGCACCAAATGTCTGCATTCTAGAATCGGAATGTGGCGGAATTCTAGAATGCACAGCACGGCGGAATTCTAAATTCCTAAAATGCCTGCTATCCGGAAGTTAAGGTGTCTGACATCAAGAATGCTACCAAGTCAGAATTATAACATTCTGAAAGATTCTGGGATCTAGAATCAATGGACGGCAGAGATCTGGAATGTCAGTGTGTCCAAACTCTAGAATCCTTGCGTGTCTGAACTCGAGAGTCATTCAATGTCCACATTCCGGATCACAGGGTGTCTGAATTCCAGAAGAACCAAATGTCTGCATTCTAGAATCGGAATGTGGTAGAATTCTAGAATGCACAGCACGGCGGAATTCTAAAATCCTAAAATGCCTGCTATCCGGAAGTTAAGGTGTCTGACATCCAGAATGCTACCACATCAGAATTATACCATTCTGAAAGATTCTGGGATCTAGAATCAATGGACGGGTGAGTTCCAGAATGTCAGGGTGGCAAAACTCTATAATCCTGGCTTGTCTGAACTCGAGAGTCATTCAATGTCCACATTCCAGAACTCTGGATGTCTGAATTATGGAAGCACCAAATGTCTGCATTCTAGAATCGGAATGTGGCGGAATTCTAGAATGCACAGCACGGCGGAATTCGAAAGTCCTAAAATGCCTGCTATCCGGAAGTTAAGGTGTCTGACATCCAGAATGCTACCACGTCAGAATTATACCATTCTGAAAGATTCTGGGGTCTAGAATCAATGGACGGCTGAGTTCCAGAATGTCAGGCTTTGCAAACTCTAGAATCCTTGCGTGTCTGAACTCGAGAGTCATTCAATATCCACATTCCAGGACTCTGGATTCTGAAATATAGAAGCAACAAAGGTCTGCATTCTAGAATCGGAATGTGGTGGAATTCTAGAATGCACAGCACGGCAGAATTCTAAAGTCCTAAAATGACTGCTATTCGGAAGTTAAGGTGTCTGACATCCAGAATGTTACTAGGTCAGCATTCTACCGTTCTGAGAGATTCTGGGTTCTAGAATCAATCAATGGCAGAGTTCTGGAATGTCAGGGTGTCCAAATTCTAGAGTCCTTCCGTGTCTGAACTCGTGAGTCATTCAATGACCACATTCCGGTTCACAGGGTGTCTGAATTATAGAAGCACCAAATGTCTGCATTCTAGAATCGGAATGTGGCGGAATTCTAGAATGCACAGCACGTCAGAATACTAAAGTGGTAAAATGCCTGATATTCGGAAGTTAAGGAGTCTGACATCCAGAATGTTACTAGGTCAGCATTCTACCGTTCTGAGAGATTCTGGGTTCTAGAATCAATGGACGGCAGAGTTCTGGAATGTCAGGGTGTCCAAACTCTAGAATCCTTCCGTGTCTGAACTCGTGAGTCATTCAATGTCCACATTCCGGATCAAAGGGTGTCTGAATTCCAGAAGCACCAAATGTCTGCATTCTAGAATCGGAATGTGGCGGAATTCTAGAATGCACAGCACGGCGGAATTCGAAAGTCCTAAAATGCCTGCTATCGGGAAGTTAAGGTGTCTGACATCCAGAATGCTACCACGTCAGAATTATACCATTCTGAAAGATTCTGGGATCTAGAATCAATGGACGGCTGAGTTCCAGAATGTCAGGGTGGCAAAACTCTAGAATCCTGGCGTGTCTGAACTCGAGAGTCATTCAATGTCCACATTCCAGAACTCTGGATGTCTGAATTATAGAAGCACCAAATGTCTGCATTCTAGAATCGGAATGTGGCGGAATTCTAGCATGCACAGCACGGCGGAATTCTAAAATCCTAAAATGCCTGCTATCCGGAAGTTAAGGTGTCTGACATCAAGAATGCTACCAAGTTAGAATTATACCATTCTGAAAGATTCTGGGATCTAAAATCAATGGACGGCTGAGTTCCAGAATGTCAGGGTGGCAAAACTCTAGAATCCTTGCGTGTCTGAACTCGAGAGTCTTTCAATGTCCACATTCCAGAACTCTGGATGTCTGAATTATAGAAGCACCAAATGTCTGCATTCTAGAATCGGAATGTGGCGGAATTCTAGAATGCACAGCACGGCGGAATTCTAAAGTCCTAAAATGCCTACTAGCCGAAAGTTAAGGTGTCTGATGACCAGAATGTTACCAGGTCAGCATTCTACCGTTCTGAGAGATTCTGGGTTCTAGAATCAATGGACGGCAGTGTTCTGGAATGTCAGGGTGTCCAAACCCTAGAATCCCTGTGTGTTTGAACTCGAGAGTCATTCAATTTCCATATTCCGGGTCACAGGGTGACTGAATTCCAGAAGGACCAAATGTCTGCATTCTAGAATAGGAATGTGGCGGAATTCTAGAATGCACAGCACGGCGGAATTCGAAAGTCCTAAAATGCCTGCTATCGGGAAGTTAAGGTGTCTGACATCCAGAATGCTACCACGTCAGAATTATACCATTCTGAATGATTCTGGGATCTAGAATCAATGGACGGCTGAGTTCCAGAATGTCAGGGTGTCAAAACTCTAGAATCCTTGCGTGTCTGAACTCGAGAGTCATTCAATGTCCACATTCCAGAACTCTGGATGTCTGAATTATAGAAGCACCAAATGTCTGCATTCTAGAATCGGAGTGTGGCGGAATTCTAGAATGCACAGCATGGCGGAATTCTAAAATCCTAAAATGCCTGCTATCCGGAAGTTAAGGTGTCTGACATCAAGAATGCTACCAAGTCAGAATTGTACCATTCTGAAAGATTCTGGGATCTAAAATCAATGGACGGCTGAGTTCCAGAATGTCAGTGTGGCAAAACTCTAGAATCCTTGTGTGTCTGAACTCGAGAGTCATTCAATGTCCACATTCCAGAACTCTGGATGTCTGAATTATAGAAGCACCAAATGTCTGCATTCTAGAATCGGAATGTGGCGGAATTCTAGAATGCACAGCACAGCGCAATTCTAAAGTCCTAAAATGCCTACTAGCCGAAAGTTAAGGTGTCTGATGACCAGAATGTTACTAGGTCAGCATTCTACCGTTCTGAGAGATTCTGGGTTCTAGAATCAATGGATGGCAGAGTTCTGGAATGTCAGGGTGTCCAAACTCTAGAATCCTTGAGTGTTTGAACTCGAGAGTCATTCAATTTCCATATTCCGGGTCACAGGGTGTCTGAATTCCAGAAGCACCAAATGTCTGCATTCTAGAATCGGAATGTGGCAGAATTCTAGAATGCACAGCACGGCAGAATTCTAAAGACGTAAAATGACTGATATTCGGAAGTTAAGGTGTCTGACATCCAGAATGTTACTAGGTCAGCATTCTACCGTTCTGAGAGATTCTGGGTTCTAGAATCAATGGACGGCAGAGTTCTGGAATGTCAGGGTGTTCTAACTCAAGAATACTTGTGTGTCTGAACTCGAGAGTCATTCAATGACCACATTCCGGATCACAGGGTGTCTGAATTCCAGAAGCACCAAATGTCTGCATTCTAGAATCGGAATGTGGCGGAATTCTAGAATGCACAGCATGGCGGAATTCGAAAGTCCTAAAATGCCTGCTATCCGGAAGTTAAGGTGTCTGACATCCAGAATGCTACCACGTCAGAATTATAACATTCTGAAAGATTCTGGGATCTAGAATCAATGGACGGCTGAGTTCCAGAATGTCAGGGTTTCCAAACTCTAGAATCCTTGCGTGTCTGAACTCGAGAGTCATTCAATATCCACATTCCAGGACTCTGGATGTCTGAAATATAGAAGCAACAAATGTCTGCATTCTAGAATCGGAATGTGGTGGAATTCTAGAATGCACAGCATGGCGGAATTCTAAAGTCCTAAAATGCCTGCTATTCGGAAGTTAAGGTGTCTGACATCCAGAATGTTACCAGGTCAGCATTCTACCATTCTGAGAGATTCTGGGTTCTAGAATCAATGGACGGCAGAGTTCTGGAATGTCAGGGTGTCCAAACTCTAGAATCCTTCCGTGTCTGAACTCATGAGTCATTCAATGTCCACATTCCGGATCACAGGGTGTCTGAATTCCAGAAGCACCAAATGTCTGCATTCTAGAATCAGAATGTGGCGGAATTCTAGAATGCACAGCACGGCGGAATTCCAAAGTCCTAAAATGCCTGCTATCCGGAAGTTAAGGTGTCTGACATCCAGAATGCTACCACGTCATAGTTCTACCATTCTGAAAGATTCTGGGATCAAGAATCAATGGACGGCTGAGTTCCAGAATGTCAGGGTGGCAAAACTCTAGAATCCTTGCGTGTCTGAACTTGAGAGTCATTCAATGTCCACATTCCAGAACTCTGGATGTCTGAATTATAGAAGCACCAAATGTCTGCATTCTAGAATCGGAATGTGGCGGAATTCTAGAATGCACAGCACGGTGGAATTCTAAAGTCCTAAAATGCCTGCTATCCGGAAGTTAAGGTGTCTGACATCCAGAATGTTACTAGGTCAACATTCTACCGTTCTGAGAGATTCTGGGTTCTAGAATCAATGGATGGCAGAGATCTGGCATGTCAGGGTGTCCAAACTCTAGAATCCTTGTGTGTCTGAACTCGAGAGTCATTCAATGTCAACATTCCGGATCACAGGGTGTCTGAATTCCAGAAGCACCAAATGTCTGCATTCTAGAATCGGAATGTGGTAGAATTCTAGAATGCACAGCACGGCGGAATTCTAAAGTCCTAAAATGTCTGATATCCGGAAGTTAAGGTGTCTGACATCCAGAATGCTACCACATCAGAATTATACCATTCTGAAAGATTCTGGGATCTAGAATCAATGGACGGGTGAGTTCCAGAATGTCAGGGTGGCAAAACTCTAGAATCCTTGCGTGTCTGAACTCGAGAGTCATTCAATGTCCACATTCCAGAACTCTGGATTTCTGAATTATAGAAGCACCAAATGTCTGCATTCTAGAATCGGAATGTGGCAGAATTCTAGAATGCACAGCACGGCGGAATTCTAAAGTCCTAAAATGCCTGCTATCCGGAAGTTAAGGTGTCTGACATCCAGATTGCTACCACGTCAGAATTATACCATTCTGAAAGATTCTGGGATCTAGAATCAATGGACGGCTGAGTTCCAGAATGTCAGGGTTTCCAAACTCTAGAATCGTTGCGTGTCTGAACTCGAGAGTCATTCAATGTCCACATTCCAGAACTCTGGATGTCTGAATTATAGAAGCACCAAATGTCTGCCTTCTAGAATCGGAATGTGGCGGAATTCTAGAATGCACAGCACGGCGGAGTTCTAAAGTCCTAAAATGCCTGTTATCCGGAACTTAATGTGTCTGACATCCCGAATGCTACCACGTCAGAATTATACCATTCTGAAACATTCTGTGATCTAGAATCAATGGACGGCAGAGTTCTGGAATGTCAGGGTGTCCAAACTCTAGAATCCTTCCGAGTCTGAACTCGTGAGTCATTCAATGTCCACATTCCGGATCACAGGGTGTCTGAATTCCAGAAGCACCAAATGTCTGCATTCTAGAATCGGAATGTGGCGGAATTCTAGAATGCACAGCACGGCGGAATTCTAAAGTCCTAAAATGCCTGCTATCCAGAAGTTAAGGGGTCTGACATCAAGAATGCTACCAAGTCAGAATTATAGCATTCTGAAAGATTCTGGGATCTAGAATCAATGGATGGCTGAGTTCCAGAATGTCAGGGTAGCAAAATTCTAGAATACTTGCGTGTCTGAACTCAAGAGTCAATCAATGTCCACATTCCAGAACTCTGGATGTCTGAATTATAGAAGCACCAAATGTCTGCATTCTAGAATCGGAATGTGGCGGAATTCTAGAATGCACAGCACGGCGGAATTCCAAAGTCCTAAAATGCCTACTAGCCGAAAGTTAAGGTGTCTGATGACCAGTATGTTACTAGGTCAGCATTGTACCGTTCTGAGAGATTCTGGGTTCTAGAATCAATGGACGGCAGAGATCTGGAATGTCAGGGTGTCCAAACTCTAGAATCATTGCGTGTCTGAACTCGAGAGTCATTCAATGTCCACATTCCGGATCACAGGGTGTCTGAATTCCAGAAGCACCAAATGTCTGCATTCTAGAATCGGAATGTGGTAGAATTCAAGAATGCACAGCACGGCGGTATTCTAAAGTCCTAAAATGCCTGCTATCCGGAAGTTAAGGTTTTTGACACCCAGTATGCTACCACATCAGAATTATACCATTCTGAAACATTCTGGGATCTAGAATCAATGGACGGGTGAGTTCCAGAATGTCAGGGTGGCAAAACTCTAGAATCCTTGTGTGTCTGAACTCGAGAGTCATTCAATGTCCACATTCCAGAACTCTGGATATCTGAATTATAGAAGCACCAAATGTCTGCATTCTAGAATCGGAATGTGGCGGAATTCTAGAATGCACAGCACGGCGGAATTCGAAAGTCCTAAAATGCCTGCTATCCGGAAGTAAAGGGGTCTGACGTCAAGAATGCTACCAAGTCACAATTATACCATTCTCAAAGATTCTGGGATCTAGAATCAATGGACGGCTGAGTTCCAGAATGTCAGGGTAGCAAAACTCTAGAATCCTTGCGTGTCTGAACTCGAGAGTCATTCAATGTCCACATTCCAGAACTCTGGATGTCTGAATTATAGAAGCACCAAATGTCTGCATTCTAGAATCGGAATGTGGCGGAATTCTAGAATGCACAGCACGGCGGAGTTCTAAAGTCCTAAAATGCCTGTTATCCGGAACTTAATGTGTCTGACATCCCGAATGCTACCACGTCAGAATTATACCATTCTGAAACATTCTGTGATCTAGAATCAATGGACGGCAGAGTTCTGGAATGTCAGGGTGTCCAAACTCTAGAATCCTTCCGAGTCTGAACTCGTGAGTCATTCAATGTCCACATTCCGGATCACAGGGTGTCTGAATTCCAGAAGCACCAAATGTCTGCATTCTAGAATCGGAATGTGGCGGAATTCTAGAATGCACAGCACGGCGGAATTCTAAAGTCCTAAAATGCCTGCTATCCGGAATTTATGGTGTCTGACATCCAGAATGCTACCACGTCAGAATTATACCATTCTGAAACATTCTGGGTTCTAGAATCAATGGACGGCTGAGTTCCAGAATGCAAGGGTGGCAAAACTCTAGAATCCTTGCGTGTGTGATCTCGAGATTCATTCAATGTCCACATTCCAGAACTCTTAATGTCTGAAATATAGAAGCACCAAATGTCTGCATTCTAGAATCAGAATGTGGCGGAATTCTAGAATGCACAGCACGGCAGAATTTTAAAGTCGTAAAATGCCTGCTATCCAGAAGTCAAGGTGTCTGACATCCAGAATGTTACTAGGTCAGCATTCTACCGTTCTGAGAGATTCCGGTTTCTAGAATCAATGGATGGCAGAGTTCTGGAATGTCAGGGTGTTCAAACTCAAGAATACTTGCGTGTCTGAACTCGAGAGTCATTCAATGTCCACATTCCGGATCACAGGGTGTCCGAATAGCAGAAGCACCAAATGTCTGCATTCTAGAATCGGAATGTGGCGGAATTCTAGAATGCATAGCACGGCGGTATTCGAAAGTCCTAAAATGCCTGCTATTCGGAAGTTTAGGTGTCTGACATCCAGAATGCTACCACGTCAGAATTATACCATTCTGAAAGATTCTGGGATTTAGAATCAATGGACGGCCGAGTTCCAGAATGTCCGGGTTTCCAAACTCTAGAATCCTTGTGTGTCTGAACTCGAGAGTCATTCAATATGCACATTCCAGGACTCTGGATGTCTGAAATATAGAAGCAACAAATGTCTGCATTCTAGAATCGGAATGTGGTGGAATTCTAGAATGCACAGCACGGCAGAATTCTAAAGTCATAAAATGCCTGCTATTCGGAAGTTAAGGTGTCTGACATCCAGAATGTTACTAGGTCAGCATTCTACCGTTCTGTGAGATTCTGGGTTCTAGAATCAATGGACGGCAGAGTTCTGGAATGTCAGGGTGTCCAAACTCTAGAATCCTTCCGTGTCTGAACTCGTGAGTCATTCAATGCCCACATTACGGATCACAGGGTGTCTGAATTCCAGAAGCACCAAATGTCTGCATTCTAGAATCGGAATGTGGCGGAATTCTAGAATGCACAGCACGGCAGAATTCTAAAGTCCTAAAATGCCTGATATTCGGAAGTTAAGGAGTCTGACATCCAGAATGTTACTAGGTCAGCATTCTACCGTTCTGAGAGATTCTGTGTTCTAGATTCAATGGACGGCTGAGTTCTGGAATGTCAGGGTGTCGAAACTCTAGAATCCTTCCGTGTCTGAACTCGTGAGTCATTCAATGTCCACATTCCAGATCAAAGGGTGTCTGAATTCCAGAAGCACCAAATGTCTGCATTCTAGAATCGGAATGTTGCGGAATTCTAGAATGCACAGCACGGCGGAATTCTAAAGTCCTAAAATGCCTACTAGCCGAAAGTTAAGGTGTCTGATGACCAGAATGTTACTAGGTCAGCATTCTACCGTTCTGAGAGATTCTGTGTTCTAGAATCAATGGACGGCAGAGTTCTGGACTGTCAGGGTGTCCAAACTCTAGAATCCATGAGTGTTTGAACTCGAGAGTCATTCAATTTCCATATTCCGGGTCACAGGGTGACTGAATTCCAGAAGCACCAAATGTCTGCATTCATGAATCGGAATGTGGCGGAATTCTAGAATGCACAGGACGGCGGAATTCGAAAGGCCTAAAATGCCTGCTCTCCGGAAGTTAAGGTGTCTGACATCCAGAATGCTACCACGTCAGAATTATACCATTCTGATAGATTCTGGGATCTAGAATCAATGGACGGCTGAGTTCCAGAATGTCAGGGTGGCAAAACTCTAGAATCCTTGTGTGTCTGAACTCGAGACTCATTCAGTGTCCACACTCCAGAACTCTGGATGTCTGAAATATTGAAGCACCAAATGTCTGCATTCTAGAATCGGAATGTGGCGGAATTCTAGAATGCACAGCACGGCGGGGTTCTAAAGTCCTAAAATGCCTGCTATCCGGAAGTTAAGGTGTCTGACATCAAGAATGCTACCAAGTCAGAGTTATACGATTCTTAAAGACTCCGGTATCTAGAATCAATGGACGGCTGAGTTCCAGAATGTCAGGGTGGCAAAACTCTAGAATCCTGGCGTGTCTGAACTCGAGAGTCATTCAATGTCCACAATCCAGAACTCTGGATGTCTGAATTATAGAAGCACCAAATGTCTGCATTCTAGAATCGGAATGTGGCGGAATTCTAGAATGCACAGCACGGCGGAATTCTAAATTCCTAAAATGCCTGCTATCCGGAAGTTAAGGTGTCTGACATCAAGAATGCTACCAAGTCAGAATTATAACATTCTGAAAGATTCTGGGATCTAGAATCAATGGACGGCAGAGATCTGGAATGTCAGTGTGTCCAAACTCTAGAATCCTTGCGTGTCTGAACTCGAGAGTCATTCAATGTCCACATTCCGGATCACAGGGTGTCTGAATTCCAGAAGAACCAAATGTCTGTATTCTAGAATCGGAATGTGGTAGAATTCTAGAATGCACAGCACGGCGGAATTCTAAAGTCCTAAAATGCCTGCTATCCGGAAGTTAAGGTGTCTGACATCCAGAATGCTACCACATCAGAATTATACCATTCTGAAAGATTCTGGGATCTAGAATCAAAGGACGGGTGAGTTCCAGTATGTCAGGGTGGCAAAACTCTAGAATCCTTGCGTGTCTGAACTCGAGAGTCATTCAATGTCCACATTCCAGAACTCTGGATGTCTGAATTATGGAAGCACCAAATGTCTGCATTCTAGAATCGGAATGTGGCGGAATTCTAGAATGCACAGCACGGCGGAATTCGAAAGTCCTAAAATGCCTGCTATCCGGAAGTTAAGGTGTCTGACATCCAGAATGCTACCACGTCAGAATTATACCATTCTGAAAGATTCTGTGGTCTAGAATCAATGGACGGCTGAGTTCCAGAATGTCAGGGTTTGCAAACTCTAGAATCCTTGCGTGTCTGAACTCGAGAGTCATTCAATATCCACATTCCAAGACTCTGGATGTCTGAAATATAGAAGCAACAAAGGTCTGCATTATAGAATCGGAATGTGGTGGAATTCTAGAATGCACAGCACGGCAGAATTCTAAAGTCCTAAAATGACTGCTATTCGGAAGTTAAGGTGTCTGACATCCAGAATGTTACTAGGTCAGCATTCTACCGTTCTGAGAGATTCTGGGTTCTAGAATCAATGAATGGCAGAGTTCTGGAATGTCAGGGTGTCCAAATTCTAGAGTCCTTCCGTGTCTGAACTCGTGAGTCATTCAATGACCACATTCCGGTTCACAGGGTGTCTGAATTATAGAAGCACCAAATGTCTGCATTCTAGAATCGGAATGTGGCGGAATTCTAGAATGCACAGCACGTCAGAATACTAAAGTCATAAAATGCCTGATATTCGGAAGTTAAGGAGTCTGACATCCAGAATGTTACTAGGTCAGCATTCTACCGTTCTGAGAGATTCTGGGTTCTAGAATCAATGGACGGCAGAGTTCTGGAATGTCAGGGTGTCCAAACTCTATAATCCTTCCGTGTCTGAACTCGTGAGTCATTCAATGTCCACATTCCAGATCAAAGGGTGTCTGAATTCCAGAAGCACCAAATGTCTGCATTCTAGAATCGGAATGTGGCGGAATTCTAGAATGCACAGCACGGCGGAATTCGAAAGTCCTAAAATGCCTGCTATCGGGAAGTTAAGGTGTCTGACATCCAGAATGCTACCAGGTCAGAATTACACCATTCTGAAAGATTCTGGGATCTAGAATCAATGGACGGCTGAGTTCCAGAATGTCAGGGTGGCAAAACTCTAGAATCCTTGCGTGTCTGAACTCGAGAGTCATTCAATGTCCACATTCCAGAACTCTGGATGTCTGAATTATAGAAGCACCAAATGACTGCATTCTAGCATCGGAATGTGGCGGAATTCTAGCATGCACAGCACGGCGGAATTCTAAAATCCTAAAATGCCTGCTGTCTGGAACTTAAGGTGTCTGACATCAAGAATGCTACCAAGTCAGAATTATACCATTCTGAAAGATTCTGGGATCTAGAATCAATGGAGGGCTGAGTTACAGAATGTCAGGGTGGCAAAACTCAAGAATACTTGCGTGTCTGAACTCGAGAGTCATTCAATGTCCACATTCCAGAACTCTGGATGTCTGAATTATAGAAGCACCAAATGTCTGCATTCTAGAATCGGAATGTGGCGGAATTCTAGAATGCACAGCACGGTGGAATCCTAAAGTCCTAAAATGCCTACTAGCCGAAAGTTAAGGTGTCGGATGACCAGAATGTTACCAGGTCAGGATTCTACCGTTCTGAGAGATTCTGGGTTCTAGAATCAATGGACGGCAGAGTTCTGGAATGTCAGGGTGTTCAAACTCAAGAATACTTGCGTGTCTGAACTCGAGAGTCATTCAATGTCCACATTCCGGATCACAGGGTGTCTGAATTCCAGAAGCACCAAATGTCTGCATTCTAGAATCGCAATGTGGCGGAATTCTAGAATGCACAGCACGGCGGAATTCTAAAGTCCTAAAATGCCTGCTACCGGGAAGTTAAGGTGTCTGACATCCAGAATGCTACCACGTCATAGTTATACCATTCTGAAAGATTCTGGGATCTAGAATCAATGGACGGCTGAGTTCCAGAATGTCAGGGTGGCAAAACTCTAGAATCCTTGCGTGTCTGAACTCGAGAGTCATTCAATGTCCACATTCCAGAGCTCTGGATGTCTGAATTATAGAAGCACCAAATGTCTGCATTCTAGAATCGGAATGTGGCGGAATTCTAGAATGCACAGCACGGCGGAATTTTTAAGTCCTAAAATGCCTGCTATCCGGAAGTCAAGGTGTCTGACATCCAGAATGTTACTAGGTGAGCATTCTACAATTCTGAGAGATTCTGTGTTCTAGAATCAATGGATGGCAGAGTTCTGGAATGTCATGGTGTTCAAACTCAAGAATACTTGCGTGTCTGAACTCGAGAGTCTTTCAATGTCCACATTCCAGAACTCTGGATGTCTGAATTATAGAAGCACCAAATGTCTGCATTCTAGAATCAGAATGTGGCGGAATTCTAGAATGCACAGCATGGCGGAATTTTAAAGTCCTAAAATGCCTGCTATCCAGAAGTCAAGGTGTCTGACATCCAGAATGTTACTAGGTCAGCATTCTACCGTTCTGAGAGATTCTGGGTTTTAGAATCAATGGATGGCAGAGTTCTGGAATGTCAGGGTGTTCTATCTCAAGAATACTTGTGTGTCTGAACTCGAGAGTCATTCAATGACCACATTCCGGATCACAGGGTGTCTGAATTCCAGAAGCACCAAATGTCTGCATTCTAGAATCGGAATGTGGCGGAATTCTAGAATGCACAGCATGGCGGAATTCGAAAGTCCTAAAATGCCTGCTATCCGGAAGTTAAGGTGTCTGACATCCAGAATGCTACCACGTCAGAATTATAACATTCTGAAAGATTCTGGGATCTAGAATCAATGGACGGCTGAGTTCCAGAATGTCAGGGTTTCCAAACTCTAGAATCCTTGCGTGTCTGAACTCGAGAGTCATTCAATATCCAAATTCCAGGACTCTGGATGTCTGAAATATAGAAGCAACAAATGTCTGCATTCTAGAATCGGAATGTGGTGGAATTCTAGAATGCACAGCATGGCGGAATTCTAAAGTCCTAAAATGCCTGCTATTCGGAAGTTAAGGTGTCTGACATCCAGAATGTTACCAGGTCAGCATTCTACCATTCTGAGAGATTCTGGGTTCTAGAATCAATGGACGGCAGAGTTCTGGAATGTCAGGGTGTCCAAACTCTAGAATCCTTCCGTGTCTGAACTCGTGAGTCATTCAATGTCCACATTCCGGATCACAGGGTGTCTGAATTCCAGAAGCAGCAAATGTCTGCATTCTAGAATCAGAATGTGGCGGAATTCTAGAATGCACAGCACGGCGGAATTCGAAAGTCCTAAAATGCCTGCTATCCGGAAGTTAAGGTGTCTGACATCCAGAATGCTACCACGTCATAGTTCTACCATTCTGAAAGATTCTGGGATCAAGAATCAATGGACGGCTGAGTTCCAGAATGTCAGGGTGACAAAACTCTAGAATCCTTGCGTGTCTGAACTTGAGAGTCATTCAATGTCCACATTCCAGAACTCTGGATGTCTGAATAATAGAAGCACCAAATGTCTGCATTCTAGAATCGGAATGTGGCGGAATTCTAGAATGCACAGCACGGTGGAATTCTAAAGTCCTAAAATGCCTGCTATCCGGAAGTTAAGGTGTCTGACATCCAGAATGTTACTAGGTCAACATTCTACCGTTCTGAGAGATTCTGGGTTCTAGAATCAATGGATGGCAGAGATCTGGCATGTCAGGGTGTCCAAACTCTAGAATCCTTGTGTGTCTGAACTCGAGAGTCATTCAATGTCAACATTCCAGATCACAGGGTGTCTGAATTCCAGAAGCACCAAATGTCTGCATTCTAGAATCGGAATGTGGTAGAATTCTAGAATGCACAGCACGGCGGAATTCTAAAGTCCTAAAATGCCTGATATCCGGAAGTTAAGGTGTCTGACATCCAGAATGCTACCACATCAGAATTATACCATTCTGAAACATTCTGGGATCTAGAATCAATGGACGGGTGAGTTCCAGAATGTCAGGGTGGCAAAACTCTAGAATCCTGGCGTGTCTGAACTCGAGAGTCATTCAATGTCCACATTCCAGAACTCTGGATTTCTGAATTATAGAAGCACCAAATGTCTGCATTCTAGAATCGGAATGTGGCAGAATTCTAGAATGCACAGCACGGCGGAATTCTAAAGTCCTAAAATGCCTGCTATCCGGAAGTTAAGGTGTCTGACATCCAGAATGCTACCACGTCAGAATTATACCATTCTGAAAGATTCTGGGATCTAGAATCAATGGACGGCTGAGTTCCAGAATGTCAGGGTTTCCAAACTCTAGAATCATTGCGTGTCTGAACTCGAGAGTCATTCAATGTCCACATTCCAGAACTCTGGATGTCTGAATTATAGAAGCACCAAATGTCTGCATTCTAGAATCGGAATGTGGCGGAATTCTAGAATGCACAGCACGGCGGAGTTCTAAAGTCCTAAAATGCCTGTTATCCGGAACTTAATGTGTCTGACATCCCGAATGCTACCACGTCAGAATTATACCATTCTGAAACATTCTGTGATCTAGAATCAATGGACGGCAGAGTTCTGGAATGTCAGGGTGTCCAAACTCTAGAATCCTTCCGAGTCTGAACTCGTGAGTCATTCAATGTCCACATTCCGGATCACAGGGTGTCTGAAATCCAGAAGCACCAAATGTCTGCATTCTAGAATCGGAATGTGGCGGAATTCTAGAATGCACAGCACGGCGGAATTCTAAAGTCCTAAAATGCCTGCTATCCAGAAGTTAAGGGGTCTGACATCAAGAATGCTACCAAGTCAGAATTATAGCATTCTGAAAGATTCTGGGATCTAGAATCAATGGATGGCTGAGTTCCAGAATGTCAGGGTAGCAAAATTCTAGAATACTTGCGTGTCTGAACTCAAGAGTCAATCAATGTCCACATTCCAGAACTCTGGATGTCTGAATTATAGAAGCACCAAATGTCTGCATTCTAGAATCGGAATGTGGCGGAATTCCAGAATGCACAGCACGGCGGAATTCCAAAGTCCTAAAATGCCTACTAGCCGAAAGTTAAGGTGTCTGATGACCAGTATGTTACTAGGTCAGCATTGTACCGATCTGAGAGATTCTGGGATCTAGAATCAATGGACGGCAGAGATCTGGAATGTCAGGGTGTCCAAACTCTAGAATCATTGCGTGTCTGAACTCGAGAGTCATTCAATGTCCACATTCCGGATCACAGGGTGTCTGAATTCCAGAAGCACCAAATGTCTGCATTCTAGAATCGGAATGTGGTAGAATTCAAGAATGCACAGCACGGCGGTATTCTAAAGTCCTAAAATGCCTGCTATCCGGAAGTTAAGGTGTCTGACACCCAGTATGCTACCACATCAGAATTATACCATTCTGAAACATTCTGGGATCTAGAATCAATGGACGGGTGAGTTCCAGAATGTCAGCGTGGCAAAAGTCTAGAATCCTTGTGTGTCTGAACTCGAGAGTCATTCAATGTCCACATTCCAGAACTCTGGATATCTGAATTATAGAAGCACCAAATGTCTGCATTCTAGAATCGGAATGTGGCGTAATTCTAGAATGCACAGCATGGCGGAATTCGAAAGTCCTAAAATGCCTGCTATCCGGAAGTAAAGGGGTCTGACGTCAAGAATGCTACCAAGTCACAATTATACCATTCTCAAAGATTCTGGGATCTAGAATCAATGGACGGCTGAGTTCCAGAATGTCAGGGTAGCAAAACTCTAGAATCCTTGCGTGTCTGAACTCGAGAGTCATTCAATGTCCACATTCCAGAACTCTGGATGTCTGAATTATAGAAGCACCAAATGTCTGCATTCTAGAATCGGAATGTGGCGGAATTCTAGAATGCACAGCACGGCGGAATTCCAAAGTCCTAAAATGACTACTAGCCGAAAGTTAAGGTGTCTGATGACCAGTATGTTACTAGGTCAGCATTGTACCGTTCTGAGAGATTCTGGGTTCTAGAATCAATGGACGGCAGAGATCTGGAATGTCAGGGTGTCCAAACTCTAGAATCATTGCGTGTCTGAACTCGAGAGTCATTCAATGTCCACATTCCGGATCACAGGGTGTCTGAATTCCAGAAGCACCAAATGTCTGCATTCTAGAATCGGAATGTGGTAGAATTCAAGAATGCACAGCACGGCGGTATTCTAAAGTCCTAAAATGCCTGCTATCCGGAAGTTAAGGTGTCTGACACCCAGTATGCTACCACATCAGAATTATACCATTCTGAAACATTCTGGGATCTAGAATCAATGGACGGGTGAGTTCCAGAATGTCAGGGTGGCAAAAGTCTAGAATCCTTGTGTGTCTGAACTCGAGAGTCATTCAATGTCCACATTCCAGAACTCTGGATATCTGAATTATAGAAGCACCAAATGTCTGCATTCTAGAATCGGAATGTGGCGTAATTCTAGAATGCACAGCATGGCGGAATTCGAAAGTCCTAAAATGCCTGCTATCCGGAAGTAAAGGGGTCTGACGTCAAGAATGCTACCAAGTCACAATTATACCATTCTCAAAGATTCTGGGATCTAGAATCAATGGACGGCTGAGTTCCAGAATGTCAGGGTAGCAAAACTCTAGAATCCTTGCGTGTCTGAACTCGAGAGTCATTCAATGTCCACATTCCAGAACTCTGGATGTCTGAATTATAGAAGCACCAAATGTCTGCATTCTAGAATCGGAATGTGGCGGAATTCTAGAATGCACAGCACGGCGGAGTTCTAAAGTCCTAAAATGCCTGTTATCCGGAACTTAATGTGTCTGACATCCCGAATGCTACCACGTCAGAATTATACCATTCTGAAACATTCTGTGATCTAGAATCAATGGACGGCAGAGTTCTGGAATGTCAGGGTGTCCAAACTCTAGAATCCTTCCGAGTCTGAACTCGTGAGTCATTCAATGTCCACATTCCGGATCACAGGGTGTCTGAATTCCAGAAGCACCAAATGTCTGCATTCTAGAATCGGAATGTGGCGGAATTCTAGAATGCACAGCACGGCGGAATTCTAAAGTCCTAAAATGCCTGCTATCCGGAATTTATGGTGTCTGACATCCAGAATGCTACCACGTCAGAATTATACCATTCTGAAACATTCTGGGATCTAGAATCAATGGACGGCTGAGTTCCAGAATGCAAGGGTGGCAAAACTCTAGAATCCTTGCGTGTGTGATCTCGAGATTCATTCAATGTCCACATTCCAGAACTCTGGATGTCTGAAATATAGAAGCACCAAATGTCTGCATTCTAGAATCAGAATGTGGCGGAATTCTAGAATGCACAGCACTGCGGAATTTTAAAGTCCTAAAATGCCTGCTATCCAGAAGTCAAGGTGTCTGACATCCAGAATATTACTAGGTCAGCATTCTACCGTTCTGAGAGATTCCGGTTTCTAGAATCAATGGATGGCAGAGTTCTGGAATGTCAGGGTGTTCAAACTCAAGAATACTTGCGTGTCTGAACTCGAGAGTCATTCAATGTCCACATTCCGGATCACAGGGTGTCCGAATAGCAGAAGCACCAAATGTCTGCATTCTAGAATCGGAATGTGGCGGAATTCTAGAATGCATAGCACGGCGGTATTCGAAAGTCCTAAAATGCCTGCTATTCGGAAGTTAAGGTGTCTGACATCCGGAATGCTACCACGTCAGAATTATACCATTCTGAAAGATTCTGGGATCTAGAATCAATGGACGGCCGAGTTCCAGAATGTCCGGGTTTCCAAACTCTAGAATCCTTGCGTGTCTGAACTCGAGAGTCATTCAATATCCACATTCCAGGACTCTGGATGTCTGAAATATAGAAGCAACAAATGTCTGCATTCTAGAATCGGAATGTGGGGGAATTCTAGAATGCACAGCACGGCAGAATTCTAAAGTCCTAAAATGCCTGCTATTCGGAAGTTAAGGTGTCTGACATCCAGAATGTTACTAGGTCAGCATTCTACCGTTCTGTGAGATTCTGGGTTCTAGAATCAATGGACGGCAGAGTTCTGGAATGTCAGGGTGTCCAAACTCTAGAATCCTTCCGTGTCTGAACTCGTGAGTCATTCAATGCCCACATTACGGATCACAGGGTGTCTGAATTCCAGAAGCACCAAATGTCTGCATTCTAGAATCGGAATGTGGCGGAATTCTAGAATGCACAGCACGGCAGAATTCTAAAGTCCAAAAATGCCTGATATTCGGAAGTTAAGGAGTCTGACATCCAGAATGTTACTAGGTCAGCATTCTACCGTTCTGAGAGATTCTGGGTTCTAGATTCAATGGACGGCTGAGTTCTGGAATGTCAGGGTGTCCAAACTCTAGAATCCTTCCGTGTCTGAACTCGTGAGTCATTCAATGTCCACATTCCAGATCAAAGGGTGTCTGAATTCCAGAAGCACCAAATGTCTGCATTCTAGAATCGGAATGTTGCGGAATTCTAGAATGCACAGCACGGCGGAATTCTAAATTCCTAAAATGCCTACTAGCCGAAAGTTAAGGTGTCTGATGACCAGAATGTTGCTAGGTCAGCATTCTACCGTTCTGAGAGATTCTGTGTTCTAGAATCAATGGACGGCAGAGTTCTGGAATGTCAGGGTGTCCAAACTCTAGAATCCATGAGTGTTTGAACTCGAGAGTCATTCAATTTCCATATTCCGGGTCACAGGGTGACTGAATTCCAGAAGCACCAAATGTCTGCATTCTAGAATCGGAATGTGGCGGAATTCTAGAATGCACAGGACGGCGGAATTCGAAAGGCCTAAAATGCCTGCTCTCCGGAAGTTAAGGTGTCTGACATCCAGAATGCTACCACGTCAGAATTATACCATTCTGATAGATTCTGGGATCTAGAATCAATGGACGGCTGAGTTCCAGAATGTCAGGGTGGCAAAACTCTAGAATCCTTGTGTGTCTGAACTCGAGACTCATTCAGTGTCCACACTCCAGAACTCTGGATGTCTGAAATATTGAAGCACCAAATGTCTGCATTCTAGAATCGGAATGTGGCGGAATTCTAGAATGCACAGCACGGCGGGGTTCTAAAGTCCTAAAATGCCTGCTATCCGGAAGTTAAGGTGTCTGACATCAAGAATGCTACCAAGTCAGAATTATACGATTCTTAAAGACTCCGGGATCTAGAATCAATGGACGGCTGAGTTCCAGAATGTCAGGGTGGCAAAACTCTAGAATCCTGGCGTGTCTGAACTCGAGAGTCATTCAATGTCCACAATCCTGAACTCTGGATGTCTAAATTATAGAAGCACCAAATGTCTGCATTCTAGAATCGGAATGTGGCGGAATTCTAGAATGCACAGCACGGCGGAATTCTAAATTCCTAAAATGCCTGCTATCCGGAAGTTAAGGTGTCTGACATCAAGAATGCTACCAAGTCAGAATTATAACATTCTGAAAGATTCTGGGATCTAGAATCAATGGACGGCAGAGATCTGGAATGTCAGTGTGTCCAAACTCTAGAATCCTTGCGTGTCTGAACTCGAGAGTCATTCAATGTCCACATTCCGGATCACAGGGTGTCTGAATTCCAGAAGAACCAAATGTCTGCATTCTAGAATCGGAATGTGGTAGAATTCTAGAATGCACAGCACGGCGGAATTCTAAAATCCTAAAATGCCTGCTATCCGGAAGTTAAGGTGTCTGACATCCAGAATGCTACCACATCAGAATTATACCATTCTGAAAGATTCTGGGATCTAGAATCAATGGACGGGTGAGTTCCAGAATGTCAGGGTGGCAAAACTCTATAATCCTGGCTTGTCTGAACTCGAGAGTCATTCAATGTCCACATTCCAGAACTCTGGATGTCTGAATTATGGAAGCACCAAATGTCTGCATTCTAGAATCGGAATGTGGCGGAATTCTAGAATGCACAGCACGGCGGAATTCGAAAGTCCTAAAATGCCTGCTATCCGGAAGTTAAGGTGTCTGACATCCAGAATGCTACGACGTCAGAATTATACCATTCTGAAAGATTCTGGGGTCTAGAATCAATGGACGGCTGAGTTCCAGAATGTCAGGCTTTGCAAACTCTAGAATCCTTGCGTGTCTGAACTCGAGAGTCATTCAATATCCACATTCCAGGACTCTGGATTCTGAAATATAGAAGCAACAAAGGTCTGCATTCTAGAATCGGAATGTGGTGGAATTCTAGAATGCACAGCACGGCAGAATTCTAAAGTCCTAAAATGACTGCTATTCGGAAGTTAAGGTGTCTGACATCCAGAATGTTACTAGGTCAGCATTCTACCGTTCTGAGAGATTCTGGGTTCTAGAATCAATCAATGGCAGAGTTCTGGAATGTCAGGGTGTCCAAATTCTAGAGTCCTTCCGTGTCTGAACTCGTGAGTCATTCAATGACCACATTCCGGTTCACAGGGTGTCTGAATTATAGAAGCACCAAATGTCTGCATTCTAGAATCGGAATGTGGCGGAATTCTAGAATGCACAGCACGTCAGAATACTAAAGTGGTAAAATGCCTGATATTCGGAAGTTAAGGAGTCTGACATCCAGAATGTTACTAGGTCAGCATTCTACCGTTCTGAGAGATTCTGGGTTCTAGAATCAATGGACGGCAGAGTTCTGGAATGTCAGGGTGTCCAAACTCTAGAATCCTTCCGTGTCTGAACTCGTGAGTCATTCAATGTCCACATTCCGGATCAAAGGGTGTCTGAATTCCAGAAGCACCAAATGTCTGCATTCTAGAATCGGAATGTGGCGGAATTCTAGAATGCACAGCACGGCGGAATTCGAAAGTCCTAAAATGCCTGCTATCGGGAAGTTAAGGTGTCTGACATCCAGAATGCTACCACGTCAGAATTATACCATTCTGAAAGATTCTGGGATCTAGAATCAATGGACGGCTGAGTTCCAGAATGTCAGGGTGGCAAAACTCTAGAATCCTGGCGTGTCTGAACTCGAGAGTCATTCAATGTCCACATTCCAGAACTCTGGATGTCTGAATTATAGAAGCACCAAATGTCTGCATTCTAGAATCGGAATGTGGCGGAATTCTAGAATGCACAGCACGGCGGAATTCTGAAATCCTAAAATGCCTGCTATCCGGAAGTTAAGGTGTCTGACATCAAGAATGCTACCAAGTCAGCATTATACCATTCTGAAAGATTCTGGGATCTAAAATCAATGGACGGCTGAGTTCCAGAATGTCAGGGTGGCAAAACTCTAGAATCCTTGCGTGTCTGAACTCGAGAGTCATTCAATGTCCACATTCCAGAACTCTGGATGTCTGAATTATAGAAGCACCAAATGTCTGCATTCTAGAATCGGAATGTGGCGGAATTCTAGCATGCACAGCACGGCGGAATTCTAAAATCCTAAAATGCCTGCTATCCGGAAGTTAAGGTGTCTGACATCAAGAATGCTACCAAGTTAGAATTATACCATTCTGAAAGATTCTGGGATCTAAAATCAATGGACGGCTGAGTTCCAGAATGTCAGGGTGGCAAAACTCTAGAATCCTTGCGTGTCTGAACTCGAGAGTCTTTCAATGTCCACATTCCAGAACTCTGGATGTCTGAATTATAGAAGCACCAAATGTCTGCATTCTAGAATCGGAATGTGGCGGAATTCTAGAATGCACAGCACGGCGGAATTCTAAAGTCCTAAAATGCCTACTAGCCGAAAGTTAAGGTGTCTGATGACCAGAATGTTACCAGGTCAGCATTCTACCGTTCTGAGAGATTCTGGGTTCTAGAATCAATGGACGGCAGTGTTCTGGAATGTCAGGGTGTCCAAACCCTAGAATCCCTGTGTGTTTGAACTCGAGAGTCATTCAATTTCCATATTCCGGGTCACAGGGTGACTGAATTCCAGAAGGACCAAATGTCTGCATTCTAGAATAGGAATGTGGCGGAATTCTAGAATGCACAGCACGGCGGAATTCGAAAGTCCTAAAATGCCTGCTATCGGGAAGTTAAGGTGTCTGACATCCAGAATGCTACCACGTCAGAATTATACCATTCTGAATGATTCTGGGATCTAGAATCAATGGACGGCTGAGTTCCAGAATGTCAGGGTGTCAAAACTCTAGAATCCTTGCGTGTCTGAACTCGAGAGTCATTCAATGTCCACATTCCAGAACTCTGGATGTCTGAATTATAGAAGCACCAAATGTCTGCATTCTAGAATCGGAGTGTGGCGGAATTCTAGAATGCACAGCATGGCGGAATTCTAAAATCCTAAAATGCCTGCTATCCGGAAGTTAAGGTGTCTGACATCAAGAATGCTACCAAGTCAGAATTGTACCATTCTGAAAGATTCTGGGATCTAAAATCAATGGACGGCTGAGTTCCAGAATGTCAGTGTGGCAAAACTCTAGAATCCTTGTGTGTCTGAACTCGAGAGTCATTCAATGTCCACATTCCAGAACTCTGGATGTCTGAATTATAGAAGCACCAAATGTCTGCATTCTAGAATCGGAATGTGGCGGAATTCTAGAATGCACAGCACAGCGCAATTCTAAAGTCCTAAAATGCCTACTAGCCGAAAGTTAAGGTGTCTGATGACCAGAATGTTACTAGGTCAGCATTCTACCGTTCTGAGAGATTCTGGGTTCTAGAATCAATGGATGGCAGAGTTCTGGAATGTCAGGGTGTCCAAACTCTAGAATCCTTGAGTGTTTGAACTCGAGAGTCATTCAATTTCCATATTCCGGGTCACAGGGTGTCTGAATTCCAGAAGCACCAAATGTCTGCATTCTAGAATCGGAATGTGGCAGAATTCTAGAATGCACAGCACGGCAGAATTCTAAAGACGTAAAATGACTGATATTCGGAAGTTAAGGTGTCTGACATCCAGAATGTTACTAGGTCAGCATTCTACCGTTCTGAGAGATTCTGGGTTCTAGAATCAATGGACGGCAGAGTTCTGGAATGTCAGGGTGTCCAAACTCCAGAATCCTTCCGTGTCTGAACTCCTGAGTCATTCAATGTCCACATTACGGATAACAGGGTGTCTGAATTCCAGAAGCACCAAATATCTGCATTCTAGAATCGTAATGTGGCGGAATTCTAGAATGCACAGCACGGCGGAATTCTAAAATCCTAAAATGCCTGCTGTCTGGAACTTAAGGTGTCTGACATCAAGAATGCTACCAAGTCAGAATTATACCATTCTGAAAGATTCTGGGATCTAGAATCAATGGACGGCTGAGTTCCAGAATGTCAGGGTGGCAAAACTCAAGAATACTTGCGTGTCTGAACTCGAGAGTCTTTCAATGTCCACATTCCAGAACTCTGGATGTCTGAATTATAGAAGCACCAAATGTCTGCATTCTAGAATCGGAATGTGGCGGAATTCTAGAATGCACAGCACGGTGGAATCCTAAAGTCCTAAAATGCCTACTAGCCGAAAGTTAAGGTGTCTGATGACCAGAATGTTACCAGGTCAGGATTCTACCGTTCTGAGAGATTCTGGGTTCTAGAATCAATGGACAGCAGAGTTCTGGAATGTCAGGGTGTTCAAACTCAAGAATACTTGCGTGTCTGAACTCGAGAGTCATTCAATGTCCACTTTCCGGATCACAGGGTGTCTGAATTCCAGAAGCACCAAATGTCTGCATTCTAGAATCGCAATGTGGCGGAATTCTAGAATGCACAGCACGGCGGAATTCTAATGTCATAAAATGCCTGCTACCGGGAAGTTAAGGTGTCTGACATCCAGTATGCTACCACGTCATAGTTATACCATTCTGAAAGATTCTGGGATCTAGAATCAATGGACGGCTGAGTTCCAGAATGTCAGGGAGTCAAAACTCTAGAATCCTTGCGTGTCTGAACTCGAGAGTCATTCAATGTCCACATTCCAGAGCTCTGGATGTCTGAATTATAGAAGCACCAAATGTCTGCATTCTAGAATCGGAATGTGGCGGAATTCTAGAATGCACAGCACGGCGGAATTTTTAAGTCCTAAAATGCCTGCTATCCGGAAGTCAAGGTGTCTGACATCCAGAATGTTACTAGGTCAGCATTCTACCGTTCTGAGAGATTCTGGGTTTTAGAATCAATGGATGGCAGAGTTCTGGAATGTCAGGGTGTTCTAACTCAAGAATACTTGTGTGTCTGAACTCGAGAGTCATTCAATGACCACATTCCGGATCACAGGGTGTCTGAATTCCAGAAGCACCAAATGTCTGCATTCTAGAATCGGAATGTGGCGGAATTCTAGAATGCACAGCATGGCGGAATTCGAAAGTCCTAAAATGCCTGCTATCCGGAAGTTAAGGTGTCTGACATCCAGAATGCTACCACGTCAGAATTATAACATTCTGAAAGATTCTGGGATCTAGAATCAATGGACGGCTGAGTTCCAGAATGTCAGGGTTTCCAAACTCTAGAATCCTTGCGTGTCTGAACTCGAGAGTCATTCAATATCCACATTCCAGGACTCTGGATGTCTGAAATATAGAAGCAACAAATGTCTGCATTCTAGAATCGGAATGTGGTGGAATTCTAGAATGCACAGCATGGCGGAATTCTAAAGTCCTAAAATGCCTGCTATTCGGAAGTTAAGGTGTCTGACATCCAGAATGTTACTAGGTCAGCATTCTACCATTCTGAGAGATTCTGGGTTCTAGAATCAATGGACGGCAGAGTTCTGGAATGTCAGGGTGTCCAAACTCTAGAATCCTTCCGTGTCTGAACTCGTGAGTCATTCAATGTCCACATTCCGGATCACAGGGTGTCTGAATTCCAGAAGCACCAAATGTCTGCATTCTAGAATCAGAATGTGGCGGAATTCTAGAATGCACAGCACGGCGGAATTCGAAAGTCCTAAAATGCCTGCTATCCGGAAGTTAAGGTGTCTGACATCCAGAATGCTACCACGTCATAGTTCTACCATTCTGAAAGATTCTGGGATCAAGAATCAATGGACGGCTGAGTTCCAGAATGTCAGGGTGGCAAAACTCTAGAATCCTTGCGTGTCTGAACTTGAGAGTCATTCAATGTCCACATTCCAGAACTCTGGATGTCTGAATAATAGAAGCACCAAATGTCTGCATTCTAGAATCGGAATGTGGCGGAATTCTAGAATGCACAGCACGGTGGAATTCTAAAGTCCTAAAATGCCTGCTATCCGGAAGTTAAGGTGTCTGACATCCAGAATGTTACTAGGTCAACATTCTACCGTTCTGAGAGATTCTGGGTTCTAGAATCAATGGATGGCAGAGATCTGGCATGTCAGGGTGTCCAAACTCTAGAATCCTTGTGGGTCTGAACTTGAGAGTCATTCAATGTCAACATTCCGGATCACAGGGTGTCTGAATTCCAGAAGCACCAAATGTCTGCATTCTAGAATCGGAATGTGGTAGAATTCTAGAATGCACAGCACGGCGGAATTCTAAAGTCCTAAAATGCCTGATATCCGGAAGTTAAGGTGTCTGACATCCAGAATGCTACCACATCAGAATTATACCATTCTGAAACATTCTGGGATCTAGAATCAATGGACGGGTGAGTTCCAGAATGTCAGGGTGGCAAAACTCTAGAATCCTGGCGTGTCTGAACTCGAGAGTCATTCAATGTCCACATTCCAGAACTCTGGATGTCTGAATTATAGAAGCACCAAATGTCTGCATTCTAGAATCGGAATGTGGCAGAATTCTAGAATGCACAGCACGGCGGAATTCTAAAGTCCTAAAATGCCTGCTATCCGGAAGTTAAGGTGTCTGACATCCAGAATGCTACCACGTCAGAATTATACCATTCTGAAAGATTCTGGGATCTAGAATCAATGGACGGCTGAGTTCCAGAATGTCAGGGTTTCCAAACTCTAGAATCCTTGCGTGTCTGAACTCGAGAGTCATTCAATGTCCACATTCCAGAACTCTGGATGTCTGAATTATAGAAGCACCAAATGTCTGCATTCTAGAATCGGAATGTGGCGGAATTCTAGAATGCACAGCACGGCGGAGTTCTAAAGTCCTAAAATGCCTGTTATCCGGAACTTAATGTGTCTGACATCCCGAATGCTACCACGTCAGAATTATACCATTCTGAAACATTCTGTGATCTAGAATCAATGGATGGCAGAGTTCTGGAATGTCAGGGTGTCCAAACTCTAGAATCCTTCCGAGTCTGAACTCGTGAGTCATTCAATGTCCACATTCCGGATCACAGGGTGTCTGAATTCCAGAAGCACCAAATGTCTGCATTCTAGAATCGGAATGTGGCGGAATTCTAGAATGCACAGCACGGCGGAATTCTAAAGTCCTAAAATGCCTGCTATCCGGAATTTATGGTGTCTGACATCCAGAATGCTACCACGTCAGAATTATACCATTCTGAAACATTCTGGGATCTAGAATCAATGGACGGCTGAGTTCCAGAATGCAAGGGTGGCAAAACTCTAGAATCCTTGGGTGTGTGATCTCGAGATTCATTCAATGTCCACATTCCAGAACTCTGGATGTCTGAAATATAGAAGCACCAAATGTCTGCATTCTAGAATCAGAATGTGGCGGAATTCTAGAATGCACAGCACGGCGGAATTTTAAAGTCCTAAAATGCCTGCTATCCAGAAGTCAAGGTGTCTGACATCCAGAATGTTACTAGGTCAGCTTTCTACCGTTCTGAGAGATTCCAGTTTCTAGAATCAATGGATGGCAGAGTTCTGGAATGTCAGGGTGTTCAAACTCAAGAATACTTGCGTGTCTGAACTCGAGAGTCATTCAATGTCCACATTCCGGATCACAGGGTGTCCGAATAGCAGAAGCACCAAATGTCTGCATTCTAGAATCGGAATGTGGCGGAATTCTAGAATGCATAGCACGGCGGTATTCGAAAGTCCTAAAATGCCTGCTATTCGGAAGTTAAGGTGTCTGACATCCAGAATGCTACCACGTCAGAATTATACCATTCTGAAAGATTCTGGGATCTAGAATCAATGGACGGCCGAGTTCCAGAATGTCCGGGTTTCCAAACTCTAGAATCCTTGCGTGTCTGAACTCGAGAGTCATTCAATATCCACATTCCAGGGCTCTGGATGTCTGAAATATAGAAGCAACAAATGTCTGCATTCTAGAATCGGAATGTGGTGGAATTCTAGAATGCACAGCACGGCAGAATTCTAAAGTCCTAAAATGCCTGCTATTCGGAAGTTAAGTTGTCTGACATCCAGAATGTTACTAGGTCAGCATTCTATCGTTCTGTGAGATTCTGGGTTCTAGAATCAATGGACGGCAGAGTTCTGGAATGTCAGGGTGCCCAAACTCTAGAATCCTTCCGTGTCTGAACTCGTGAGTCATTCAATGCCCACATTACGGATCACAGGGTGTCTGAATTCCAGAAGCACCAAATGTCTGCATTCTAGAATCGGAATGTGGCGGAATTCTAGAATGCACAGCACGGCAGAATTCTAAAGTCCTAAAATGCCTGATATTCGGAAGTTAAGGAGTCTGACATCCAGAATGTTACTAGGTCAGCATTCTACCGTTCTGAGAGATTCTGGGTTCTAGATTCAATGGACGGCTGAGTTCTGGAATGTCAGGGTGTACAAACTCTAGAATCCTTCCGTGTCTGAACTCGTGAGTCATTCAATGTCCACATTCCAGATCAAAGGGTGTCTGAATTCCAGAAGCACCAAATGTCTGCATTCTAGAATCGGAATGTTGCGGAATTCTAGAATGCACAGCACGGCGGAATTCTAAAGTCCTAAAATGCTTACTAGCCGAAAGTTAAGGTGTCTGATGACCAGAATGTTACTAGGTCAGCATTCTACCGTTCTGAGAGATTCTGTGTTCTAGAATCAATGGACGGCAGAGTTCTGGAATGTCAGGGTGTCCAAACTCTAGAATCCATGAGTGTTTGAACTCGAGAGTCATTCAATTTCCATATTCCGGGTCACAGGGTGACTGAATTCCAGAAGCACCAAATGTCTGCATTCTAGAATCGGAATGTGGCGGAATTCTAGAATGCACAGGACGGCGGAATTCGAAAGGCCTAAAATGCCTGCTCTCCGGAAGTTAAGGTGTCTGACATCCAGAATGCTACCACGTCAGAATTATACCATTCTGATAGATTCTGGGATCTAGAATCAATGGACGGCTGAGTTCCAGAATGTCAGGGTGGCAAAACTCTAGAATCCTTGTGTGTCTGAACTCGAGACTCATTCAGTGTCCACACTCCAGAACTCTGGATGTCTGAAATATTGAAGCACCAAATGTCTGCATTCTAGAATCGGAATGTGGCGGAATTCTAGAATGCACAGCACGGCGGGGTTCTAAAGTCCTAAAATGCCTGCTATCCGGAAGTTAAGGTGTCTGACATCAAGAATGCTACCAAGTCAGAATTATACGATTCTTAAAGACTCCGGTATCTAGAATCAATGGACGGCTGAGTTCCAGAATGTCAGGGTGGCAAAACTCTAGAATCCTTGCGTGTCTGAACTCGAGAGTCATTCAATGTCCACATTCCAGAACTCTGGATGTCTGAATTATAGAAGCACCAAATGTCTGCATTCTAGCATCGGAAGGTGGCGGAATTCTAGCATGCACAGCACGGCGGAATTCTAAAATCCTAAAATGCCTGCTATCCGGAAGTTAAGGTGTCTGACATCAAGAATGCTACCAAGTTAGAATTTTACCATTCTGAAAGATTCTGGGATCTAAAATCAATGGACGGCTGAGTTCCAGAATGTCAGGGTGGCAAAACTCTAGAATCCTTGCGTGTCTGAACTCGAGAGTCTTTCAACGTCCACATTCCAGAACTCTGGATGTCTGAATTATAGAAGCACCAAATGTCTGCATTCTAGAATCGGAATGTGGCGGAATTCTAGAATGCACAGCACGGCGGAATTCTAAAGTCCTAAAATGCCTACTAGCCGAAAGTTAAGGTGTCTGATGACCAGAATGTTACCAGGTCAGCATTCTACCGTTCTGAGAGATTCTGGGTTCTAGAATCAATGGACGGCAGTGTTCTGGAATGTCAGGGTGTCCAAACTCTAGAATCCCTGTGTGTTTGAACTCGAGAGTCATTCAATTTCCATATTCCGGGTCACAGGGTGACTGAATTCCAGAAGCACCAATTGTCTGCATTCTAGAATAGGAATGTGGCGGAATTCTAGAATGCACAGCACGGCGGAATTCGAAAGTCCTAAAATGCCTCCTATCGGGAAGTTAAGGTGTCTGACATCCAGAATGCTACCACGTCAGAATTATACTATTCTGAATGATTCTGGGATCTAGAATCAATGGACGGCTGAGTTCCAGAATGTCAGTGTGGCAAAACTCTAGAATCCTTGCGTGTCTGAACTCGAGAGTCATTCAATGTCCACATTCCAGAACTCTGGATGTCTGAATTATAGAAGCACCAAATGTCTGCATTCTAGAATCGGAATGTGGCGGAATTCTAGAATGCACACCACGGCGGAATTCTAAAATCCTAAAATGCCTGCTATCCGGAAGTTAAGGTGTCTGACATCAAGAATGCTACCAAGTCAGAATTATACCATTCTGAAAGATTCTGGGATCTAAAATCAATGGACGGCTGAGTTCCAGAATGTCAGGGTGGCAAAACTCTAGAATCCTTGTGTGTCTGAACTCGAGAGTCATTCAATGTCCACATTCCAGAACTCTGGATGTCTGAATTATAGAAGCACCAAATGTCTGCATTCTAGAATCGGAATGTGGCGGAATTCTAGAATGCACAGCACGGCGGAATTTTTAAGTCCTAAAATGCCTGCCATCCGGAAGTCAAGGTGTCTGACATCCAGAATGTTACTAGGTGAGCATTCTACAATTCTGAGAGATTCTGTGTTCTAGAATCAATGGATGGCAGAGTTCTGGAATGTCATGGTGTTCAAACTCAAGAATACTTGCGTGTCTGAACTTGAGAGTCATTCAATGTCCACATTCCGCATCACAGGTGTCTGAATTCCAGAAGCACCAAATGTCTGCATTCTAGAATCGGAATGTGGCTGAATTCTAGAATGCACAGCACGGCGGAATTCGAAAGACCTAAAATGCCTGCTATCCGGAAGTTAAGGTGTCTGACATCCAGAATGCTACCACGTCAGAATTATAACATTCTGAAAGATTCTGGGATCTAGAATCAATGGACGGCTGAGTTCCAGAATGTCAGGGTTTCCAAACTCTAGAATCCTTGCGTGTCTGAACTCGAGAGTCATTCAATATCCACATTCCAGGACTCTGGATGTCTGAAATATAGAAGCAACAAATGTCTGCATTCTAGAATCGGAATGTGGTTGAATTCTAGAATGCACAGCATGGCGGAATTCTAAAGTCCTAAAATGCCTGCTATTCGGAAGTTAAGGTGTCTGACATCCAGAATGTTACTAGGTCAGCATTCTACCATTCTGAGACATTCTGGGTTCTAGAATCAATGGACGGCAGAGTTCTGGAATGTCAGGGTGTCCAAACTCTAGAATCCTTCCGTGTCTGAACTCGTGAGTCATTCAATGTCCACATTCCGGATCACAGGGTGTCTGAATTCCAGAAGCACCAAATGTCTGCATTCTAGAATCAGAATGTGGCGGAATTCTAGAATGCACAGCACGGCGGAATTCGAAAGTCCTAAAATGCCTGCTATCCGGAAGTTAAGGTGTCTGACATCCAGAATGCTACCACGTCATAGTTATACCATTCTGAAAGATTCTGGGATCAAGAATCAATGGACGGCTGAGTTCCAGAATGTCAGGGTTTCCAAACTCTAGAATCCTTGCGTGTCTGAACTCGAGAGTCATTCAATGTCCACATTCCAGAACTCTGGATGTCTGAATTATAGAAGCACCAAATGTCTGCATTCTAGAATCGGAATGTGGCGGAATTCTAGAATGCACAGCATGGCGGAATTCGAAAGTCCTAAAATGCCTGCTATCCGGAAGTTAAAGTGTCTGACATCCAGAATGCTACCACGTCAGAATTATAACATTCTGAAAGATTCTGGGATCTAGTATCAATGGACGGCTGAGTTCCAGAAAGTCAGGTTTTCCTAACTCTAGAATCCTTGCGTGTCTGAACTCGAGAGTTATTCAATATCCACATTCCAGGACTCTGGATGTCTGAAATATAGAAGCAACAAATGTCTGCATTCTAGAATCGGAATGTGGTGGAATTCTAGAATGCACAGCACGGCAGAATTCTAAAGTCCTAAAATGCCTGCTATTCGGAAGTTAAGTTGTCTGACATCCAGAATGTTACTAGGTCAGCATTCTACCGTTCTGAGAGATTCTGGGTTCTAGAATCAATGGACGGCAGAGTTCTGGAATGCCAGGGTGTCCAAACTCTAGAATCCTTCCGTTTCTGAACACGTGAGTCACTCAATGTCCACATTCCAGATCAAAGGGTGTCTGAATTCCAGAAGGACCAAATGTCTGCATTCTAAAATTGGATTGTGGAGGAATTCTAGAATGCACAGCACGGCGGAATTCGAAAGTCCTAAAATGCCTGCTATCCAGAATTAAGGTGTCTGACATTCAGAATGCTACCACGTCAGAATTATACCATTCTGAAAGATTCTGGGATCTAGAATAAATGGACGGCTGGGTTCCAGAATGTCAGGGTGGCAAAACTCTAGAATCCTTGCGTGTCTGAACTCGAGAGTCATTCAATCTCCACATTCCAGAACTCTGGATGTCTGAATTATAGAAGCACCAAATGTCTGCATTCTAGAATCGGAATGTGGTAGAATTCTAGAATGCACAGCATGGCGGAATTCTAAAGTCCTAAAATGCCAGCTATCCGGAAGTTAAGGTGTCTGACACCCAGAATGCTACCACATCAGAATTATACCATTCTGAAACATTCTGGGATCTAGAATCAATGGACGGGTGGGTTCCAGAATGTCAGGGTGGCAAAACTCTAGAATCCTGGCGTGTCTGAACTCGAGAGTCATTCAAGGTCCACATTCCAGAACTCGGGATGTCTGAATTGTAGAAGCACCAAATGTCTGCATTCTAGAATCGGAATGTGGTGGAATTCTAGAATGCACAGCACGGCGGAGTTCTAAAGTCCTAAAATGCCTGCTATCCGGAAGTTAAGGTGTCTGACATCAACAATGCTACCAAGTTAGAATTATAACATTCTGAAAGATTCTGGGATCTAGAATCAATGGACAGCTGAGTTCCAGAATGTCAGGGTGGCAAAACTCTAGAATCCTTGCGTGTCTGAACTCGAGAGTCATTCAATGTCCACATTCCAGAACTCTGGATGTCTGAAATATAGAAGCACCAAATGTCTGCATTCTAGAATCAGAATGTGGCGGAATTCTAGAATGCACAGCACGGCGGAATTTTAAAGTCCTAAAATGCCTGCTATACGGATGTCAAGGTGTCTGACATCCAGAATGTTACTAGGTCAGCATTCTACAGTTCTGAGAGATTCTGGGTTCTAGAATCAATGGATGGCAGAGTTCTGGAATGTCAGGGTGTTCAAACTCAAGAATACTTGTGTGTCTGAACTCGAGAGTCATTCAATGTCCACATTTCGCATCACAGGCTTTCTGAATTCCAGAAGCACCAAATGTCTGCATTCTAGAATCGGAATGTGGCGGAATTCTAGAATGCACAGCACGGCAGAATTCTAAAGTCCTAAAATGCCTGCTATTCGGAAGTTAAGGTGTCTGACATCCAGAATGTTACTAGGTCAGCATTCAACCATTCTGAGAGATTCTGGGTTCTAGAATCAATGGACGGCAGAGTTCTGGAATGTCAGGGTGTCCAAACTCTAGAATCCTTCTGTGTCTGAACTCGTGAGTCATTCAATGTCCACATTCCGGATCACAGGGTGTCTGAATTCCAGAAGCACCAAATGTCTTCATTCTAGAATCGGAATGTGGCGGAATTCTAGAATGCACAGCACGGCAGAATTCTGAAGTCCTAAAATGCCTGATATTCCGAAGTTTAGGAGTCTGACATCCAGAATGTTACTAGGTCAGCATTCTACCGTTCTGAAAGATTCTGGGTTCTAGAATCAAGGGACGGCAGAGTTCTGGAATGTCAGGGTGTCCAAACTCTAGAATCCTTGCGTGTCTGAACTCGTGAGTCATTCAATGTCGACATTCCAGAACTCTGGATGTCTGAATTATAGAAGCACCAAATGTCTGCATTCTAGAAACGGAATGTGGCGGAATTCTAGAATGCACAGCACGGCGGAATTCGAAAGTCCTAAAATGCCTGCTATCCGAAAGTTAAGGTGTCTGACATCCAGAATGCTACCACGTCAGAATTATACCATTCTGAAAGATTCTGGGATCTAGAATCAATGGACGGCTGAGTTCCAGAATGTCAGGGTGAAAAAACTCTAGAATCGTTGCGTGTCTGAACTCGAGAGTCATTCAATATCCACATTCCAGAACTCTGGATGTCTGAATTATAGAAGCACCAAATGTCTGCATTCTAGAATCGGAATGTGGCGGAATTCTAGAATGCACAGCACGGCGGAATTCGAAAGTCCTATAATGCCTGCTATCCGGAAGTTAAGGTGTCTGACATCCAGAATGCTACCACGTCAGAATTAAACCATTCTGAAAGATTCTGGGATCTAGAATCAATGGACGACTGAGTTCCAGAATGTCAGGGTTTCCAAACTCTAGAAGCCTTGTGTGTCTGAACTCGAGAGTCATTCAATATCCACATTCCAGGACTCTGGATGTCTGAAATATAGAAGCACCAAATGTCTGCATTCTAGAATCGGAATGTGGCGGAATTCTAGAATGCACAGCAAGGCGGAATTCCAAAGTCCTAAAATGCCTACTAGCCGAAAGTTAAGGTGTCTGATGACCAGTATGTTACTAGGTCAGCATTGTACCGTTCTGAGAGATTCTGGGTTCTAGAATCAATGGACGGCAGAGATCTGGAATGTCAGGGTGTCCAAACTCTAGAATCATTGCGTGTCTGAACTCGAGAGTCATTCAATGTCCACATTCCGGATCACAGGGTGTCTGAATTCCAGAAGCACCAAATGTCTGCATTCTAGAATCGGAATGTGGTAGAATTCAAGAATGCACAGCACGGCGGTATTCTAAAGTCCTAAAATGCCTGCTATCCGGAATTTAAGGTGTCTGACACCCAGTATGCTACCACATCAGAATTATACCATTCTGAAACATTCTGGGATCTAGAATCAATGGACGGGTGAGTTCCAGAATGTCAGGGTGGCAAAACTCTAGAATCCTTGCGTGTCTGAACTAGAGAGTCATTCAATGTCCACATTCCAGAACTCTGGATATCTGAATTATAGAAGCACCAAATGTCTGCATTCTAGATTCGGAATGTGGCGGAATTCTAGAATGCACAGCACGGCGGAATTCTAAAGTCCTAAAATGCCTGCTATCCGGAAGTAAAGGGGTCTGACATCAAGAATGCTACCAAGTCACAATTATACCATTCTCAAAGATTCTGGGATCTAGAATCAATGGACGGCTGAGTTCCAGAATGTCAGGGTAGCAAAACTCTAGAATCCTTGCGTGTCTGAACTCGAGAGTCATTCAATGTCCACATTCCAGAACTCTGGATGTCTGAATTATAGAAGCACCAAATGTCTGCATTCTAGAATCGGAATGTGGCGGAATTCTAGAATGCACAGCACGGCGGAGTTCTAAAGTCCTAAAATGCCTGTTATCCGGAAGTTAATGTGTCTGACATCCCGAATGCTACCACGTCAGAATTATACCATTCTGAAACATTCTGTGATCTAGAATCAATGGACGGCAGAGTTCTGGAATGTCAGGGTGTCCAAACTCTAGAATCCTTCCGAATCTGAACTCGTGAGTCATTCAATGTCCACATTCCGGATCACAGGGTGTCTGAATTCCAGAAGCACCAAATGTCTGCATTCTAGAATCGGAATGTGGCGGAATTCTAGAATGCACAGCACGGCGGAATTCTAAAGTCCTAAAATGCCTGCTATCCGGAATTTATGGTGTCTGACATCAGGAATGCTACCACGTCAGAATTATACCATTCTGAAACATTCTGGGATCTAGAATCAATGGACGGCTGAGTTCCAGAATGCAAGGGTGGCAAAACTCTAGAATCCTTGTGTGTGTGATCTCGAGATTCATTCAATGTCCACATTCCAGAACTCTGGATATCTGAAATATAGAAGCACCAAATGTCTGCATTCTAGAATCAGAATGTGGCGGAATTCTAGAATGCACAGCACGGCGGAATTTTAAAGTCGTAAAATGCCTGCTATCCAGAAGTCAAGGTGTCTGACATCCAGAATGTTACTAGGTCAGCATTCTACCGTTCTGAGAGATTCCGGTTTCTAGAATCAATGGATGGCAGAGTTCTGGAATGTCAGGGTGTTCAAACTCAAGAATACTTGCGTGTCTGAACTCGAGAGTCATTCAATGTCCACATTCCGGATCACAGGGTGTCCGAATAGCAGAAGCACCAAATGTCTGCATTCTAGAATCGGAATGTGGTGGAATTCTAGAATGCATAGCACGGCGGTATTCGAAAGTCCTAAAATGCCTGCTATTCGGAAGTTAAGGTGTCTGACATCCAGAATGCTACCACGTCAGAATTATACCATTCTGAAAGATTCTGGGATCTAGAATCAATGGACGGCCGAGTTCCAGAATGTCCGGGTTTCCAAACTCTAGAATCCTTGCGTGTCTGAACTCGAGAGTCATTCAATATCCACATTCCAGGACTCTGGATGTCTGAAATATAGAAGCAACAAATGTCTGCATTCTAGAATCGGAATGTGGTGGAATTCTAGAATGCACAGCACGGCAGAATTCTAAAGTCCTAAAATGCCTGCTATTCGGAAGTTAAGGTGTCTGACATCCAGAATGTTACTAGGTCAGCATTCTACCGTTCTGAGAGATTCTGGGTTCTAGAATCAATGAATGGCAGAGTTCTGGAATGTCAGGGTGTCCAAATTCTAGAGTCCTTCCGTGTCTGAACTCGTGAGTCATTCAATGACCACATTCCGGTTCACAGGGTGTCTGAATTATAGAAGCACCAAATGTCTGCATTCTAGAATCGGAATGTGGCGGAATTCTAGAATGCACAGCACGTCAGAATACTAAAGTCGTAAAATGCCTGATATTCGGAAGTTAAGGAGTCTGACATCCAGAATGTTACTAGGTCAGCATTCTACCGTTCTGAGAGATTCTGGGTTCTAGAATCAATGGACGGCAGAGTTCTGGAATGTCAGGGTGTCCAAACTCTAGAATCCTTCCGTGTCTGAACTCGAGAGTCATTCAATGTCCACATTCCAGAACTCTGGATGTCTGAATTATAGAAGCACCAAATGTCTGCATTCTAGAATCGGAATGTGGCGGAATTCTAGAATGCACAGCACGGCGGAATTCGAAAGTCCTAAAATGCCTGCTATCGTGAAGTTAAGGTGTCTGACATCCAGAATGCTACCACGTCAGAATGATACCATTCTGAATGATTCTGGGATCTAGAATCAATGGACGGCTGAGTTCCAGAATGTCAGGGTGGCAAAACTCTAGAATCCTTGCGTGTCTGAACTCGAGAGTCATTCAATGTCCACATTCCAGAACTCTGGATGTCTGAATTATAGAAGCACCAAATGTCTGCATTCTAGAATCGGAATGTGGCGGAATTCTAGAATGCACAGCACGGCGGAATTCTAAAATCCTAAAATGCCTGCTATCCGGAAGTTAAGGTGTCTGACATCAAGAATGCTACCAAGTCAGAATTATACCATTCTGAAAGATTCTGGGATCTAAAATCAATGGACGGCTGAGTTCCAGAATGTCAGGGTGGCAAAACTCTAGAATCCTTGCATGTCTGAACTCGAGAGTCATTCAATGTCCACATTCCAGAACTCTGGATGTCTGAATTATAGAAGCACCAAATGTCTGCATTCTAGAATCGGAATGTGGCGGAATTCTAGAATGCACAGCACGGCGCAATTCTAAAGTCCTAAAATGCCTACTAGCCGAAAGTTAAGGTGTGTGATGACCAGAATGTTACTAGGTCAGCATTCTACCGTTCTGAGAGATTCTGGGTTCTAGAATCAATGGATGGCAGAGTTCTGGAATGTCAGGGTGTCCAAACTCTAGAATCCTTGAGTGTTTGAACTCGAGAGTCATTCAATTTCCATATTCCGGGTCACAGGGTGTCTGAATTCCAGAAGCACCAAATGTCTGCATTCTAGAATCGGAATGTGGCAGAATTCTAGAATGCACAGCACGGCAGAATTCTAAAGACGTAAAATGACTGATATTCGGAAGTTAAGGTGTCTGACATCCAGAATGTTACTAGGTCAGCATTCTACCGTTCTGAGAGATTCTGGGTTCTAGAATCAATGGACGGCAGAGTTCTGGAATGTCAGGGTGTCCAAACTCTAGAATCCTTCCGTGTCTGAACTCCTGAGTCATTCAATGTCCACATTCCGGATAACAGGGTGTCTGAATTCCAGAAGCACCAAATATCTGCATTCTAGAATCGGAATGTGGCGGAATTCTAGAATGCACAGCACGGCGGAATTTGAAAGTCCTAAAATGCCTGCTGTCGGGAAGTAAAGGTGTCTGACATCCAGAATGCTACCAGGTCAGAATTACACCATTCTGAAAGATTCTGGGATCTAGAATCAATGGACGGCAGAGTTCCAGAATGTCAGGGTGGCAAAACTCTAGAATCCTTGCGTTTCTGAACTCGAGAGTCATTCAATGTCCACATTCCAGAACTCTGGATGTCTGAATTATAGAAGCACCAAATGACTGCATTCTAGCATCGGAATGTGGCGGAATTCTAGCATGCACAGCACGGCGGAATTCTAAAATCCTAAAATGCCTGCTGTCTGGAAGTTAAGGTGTCTGACATCAAGAATGCTACCAAGTCAGAATTATACCATTCTGAAAGATTCTGGGATCTAGAATCAATGGACGGCTGAGTTCCAGAATGTCAGGGTGGCAAAACTCAAGAATACTTGCGTGTCTGAACTCGAGAGTCTTTCAATGTCCACATTCCAGAACTCTGGATGTCTGAATTATAGAAGCACCAAATGTCTGCATTCTAGAATCGGAATGTGGCAGAATTCTAGAATGCACAGCACGGCGGAATCCTAAAGTCCTAAAATGCCTACTAGCCGAAATTTAAGGTGTCTGATGACCAGAATGTTACCAGGTCAGGATTCTACCGTTCTGCGAGATTCTGGGTTCTAGAATCAATGGACGGCAGAGTTCTGGAATGTCAGGGTGTTCAAACTCAAGAATACTTGCGTGTCTGAACTCGAGAGTCATTCAATGTCCACATTCCGGATCACAGGTTGTCTGAATTCCAGAAGCACCAAATGTCTGCATTCTAGAATCGGAATGTGGCGGAATTCTAGAATGCACAGCATGGCGGAATTCGAAAGTCCTAAAATGCCTGCTATCCGGAAGTTAAGGTGTCTGACATCCAGAATGTTACTAGGTGAGCATTCTACAATTCTGAGAGATTCTGTGTTCTAGAATCAATGGATGGCAGAGTTCTGGAATGTCATGGTGTTCAAACTCAAGAATACTTGCGTGTCTGAACTTGAGAGTCATTCAATGTCCACATTCCGCATCACAGGTGTCTGAATTCCAGAAGCACCAAATGTCTGCATTCTAGAATCGGAATGTGGCGGAATTCTAGAATGCACAGCACGGCGGAATTCTAAAGTCCTAAAATGCCTGCTATTGGGAAGTTAAGGTGTCTGACATCCAGAATGCTACCACGTCAGTAATATACCATTCTGATAGATTCTGGGATCTAGAATCAATGGACGGCTGAGTTCCAGAATGTCAGGGTGGCAAAACTCTAGAATCCTTGCGTGTCTGAACTCGAGAGTCATTCAATGTCCACATTCCAGAACTCTGGATGTCTGAATTATAGAAGCACCAAATGTCTGCATTCTAGAATCAGAATGTGGCGGAATTCTAGAATGCACAGCACGGCGGAATTTTAAAGTCCTAAAATGCCTGCTATCCAGAAGTCAAGGTGTCTGACATCCAGAATGTTACTAGGTCAGCATTCTACCGTTCTGAGAGATTCTGGGTTTTAGAATCAATGGATGGCAGAGTTCTGGAATGTCAGGGTGTTCTAACTCAAGAATACTTGCGTGTCTGAACTCGAAAGTCATTCAATGACCACATTCCGGATCACAGGGTGTCTGAATTCCAGAAGCACCAAATGTCTGCATTCTAGAATCAGAATGTGGCGGAATTCTAGAATGCACAGCACGGCGGAATTCGAAAGTCCTAAAATGCCTGCTATCCGGAAGTTAAGGTGTCTGACATCCAGAATGCTACCACGTCAGAATTATAACATTCTGAAAGATTCTGGGATCTAGAATCAATGGACGGCTGAGTTCCAGTATGTCAGGGTTTCCAAACTCTAGAATCCTTGCGTGTCTGAACTCGAGAGTCATTCAATATCCACATTCCAGGACTCTGGATGTCTGAAATATAGAAGCAACAAATGTCTGCATTCTAGAATCGGAATGTGGTGGAATTCTAGAATGCACAGCATGGCGGAATTCTAAAGTCCTAAAATGCCTGCTATTCGGAAGTTAAGGTGTCTGACATCCAGAATGTTACTAGGTCAGCATTCTACCATTCTGAGAGATTCTGGGTTCTAGAATCAATGGACGGCAGAGTTCTGGAATGTCAGGGTGTCCAAACTCTAGAATCCTTCCGTGTCTGAACTCGTGAGTCATTCAATGTCCACATTCCGGATCACAGGGTGTCTGAATTCCAGAAGCACCAAATATCTGCATTCTAGAATCAGAATGTGGCGGAATTCTAGAATGCACAGCACGGCGGAATTCGAAAGTCCTAAAATGCCTGCTATCCGGAAGTTAAGGTGTCTGACATCCAGAATGCTACCACGTCATAGTTATACCATTCTGAAAGATTCTGGGATCAAGAATCAATGGACGGCTGAGTTCCAGAATGTCAGGGTGGCAAAACTCTAGAATCCTTGCGTGTCTGAACTTGAGAGTCATTCAATGTCCACATTCCAGAACTCTGGATGTCTGAATAATAGAAGCACCAAATGTCTGCATTCTAGAATCGGAATGTGGCGGAATTCTAGAATGCACAGCACGGTGGAATTCTAAAGTCCTAAAATGCCTGCTTCCGGAAGTTAAGGTGTCTGACATCCAGAATGTTACTAGGTCAACATTCTACCGTTCTGAGAGATTCTGGGTTCTAGAATCAATGGATGGCAGAGATCTGGCATGTCAGGGTGTCCAAACTCTAGAATCCTTGTGTGTCTGAACTCGAGAGTCATTCAATGTCAACATTCCGGATCACAGGGTGTCTGAATTCCAGAAGCACCAAATGTCTGCATTCTAGAATCGGAATGTGGTAGAATTCTAGAATGCACAGCACGGCGGAATTCTAAAGTCCTAAAATGCCTGATATCCGGAAGTTAAGGTGTCTGACACCCAGAATGCTACCACATCAGAATTATACCATTCTGAAACATTCTGGGATCTAGAATCAATGGACGGGTGAGTTCCAGAAAGTCAGGGTGGCAAAACTCTAGAATCCTGGCGTGTCTGAACTCGAGAGTCATTCAATGTCCACATTCCATAACTCTGGATGTCTGAATTATAGAAGCACCAAATGTCTGCATTCTAGAATCGGAATGTGGCAGAATTCTAGAATGCACAGCACGGCGGAATTCTAAAGTCCTAAAATGCCTGCTATCGGGAAGTTAAGGTGTCTGACATCCAGAATGCTACCACGTCAGAATTATACCATTCTGAAAGATTCTCGGATCTAGAATCAATGGACGGCTGAGTTCCAGAATGTCAGGGTGGCAAAACTCTAGAATCCTGGCGTGTCTGAACTCGAGAGTCATTCAGTGTCCACATTCCAGAACTCTGGATGTCTGAAATATAGAAGCACCAAATGTCTGCATTCTAGAATCAGAATGTGGCGGATTTCGAGAATGCACAGCACGGCGGAATTCTAAAGTCCTAAAATGCCTGCTATCCGGAAGTTAAGGTGTCTGACATCCAGAATGTTACTAGGTCAGCATTCTACCGTTCTGAGAGATTCCGGGTTCTAGAATCAATGGACGGCAGAGTTCTGGAATGTCAGGGTGTCCAAACTCTAGAATCCTTCCGTGTCTGAAATCGTGAGTCATTCAATGGCCACATTCCGGATCACAGGGTGTCTGAATTCCAGAAGCACCAAATGTCTGCATTCTAGAATCGGAATGTGGCGGAATTCTAGAATGCACAGCACGGCAGAATTCTAAAGTCCTAAAATGCCTGATATTCGGAAGTTAAGGAATCTGACATCCAGAATGTTACTAGGTCAGCATTCTACCGTTCTGAGAGATTCTGGGTTCTAGAATCAATGGACGGCAGAGTTCTGGAATATCAGGGTGTCCAAACTCTAGAATCCTTGCGTGTCTGAACTCGAGAGTCATTCAATGTCCACATTCCGGATCACAGGGTGTCTGAATTCCAGAAGCACCAAATGTCTGCATTCTAGAATCGGAATGTGGTAGAATTCTAGAATGCACAGCACGGCGGAATTCTAAAGTCTTAAAATGCCTGCTATCCGGAAGTTAAGGTGTCTGACACCCAGAATTCTACCACATCAGAATTATACCATTCTGAAACATTCTGGGATCTAGAATCAATGGACGGGTGAGTTCCAGAATGTCAGGGTGGCAAAACTCTAGAGTCCTGGCGTGTCTGAATTCGAGAGTCATTCAATGTCCACATTCCAGAACTCTGGATGTCTGAATTATAGAAGCACCAAATATCTGCATTCTAGAATCGGAATGTGGCGGAATTCTAGAATGCACATCACGGAGGATTTCTAAAATCCTAAAATGCCTGCTATCCGGAAGTTAATGTGTCTGACATCCAGAATGCTACCAAGTCACCATTATACCATTCTGAAAGATTCTGGAATCTAGAATCAATGGACGGCTGAGTTCCAGAATTTCAGGGTTTCCAAACTCTAGAATCCTTGCGTGTCTTAACTCGAGAGTCATTCAATGTCCACATTCCAGAACTCTGGATGTCTGAATTATAGAAGCACCAAATGTCTGCATTCTAGAATCGGAATGTGGCGGAATTCTAGAATGCACAGCACAGAGGAATTCTAAAGTCCTAAAATGCCTACTAGCCGAAAGTTAAGGTGTCTGATGACCAGAATGTTACTAGGTCAGCATTCTACCGTTCTGAGAGATTCTGGGTTCTAGAATCAATGGATGGCAGAATTCTGGAATGTCAGGGTGTCCAAGCTCTAGAATCCTTGAGTGTTTGAACTCGAGAGTCATTCAATTTCCATATTCCGGGTCACAGGGTGACTGAATTCCAGAAGCACCAAATGTCTGCATTCAAGAATCGGAATGTGGTGGATTTCTAGAATGCACAGCACGGCGGAATTCTAAAGTCCTAAAATGCCTGCTATCCGAAAGTTAAGGTGTCTGATTCCGGAATGTTACTAGGTCAGCATTCTACCGTTCTGAGAGATTCTGGGTTCTAGAATCAATGAACGGCAGAGTTCTGGAATGTCAGGGTGTCTAAACTCTAGAATCCTTCCGTGTCTGAACTCGTGAGTCATTCAATGTCCACATTCCGGATCACAGGGTGTCTGAATTCCAGAAGCACCAAATGTCTGCATTCTAGAATCGGAATGTGGCGGAATTCTAGAATGCACAGCACGGCAGAATTCCTAAATTCCTAAAATGCCTGATATTCGGAAGTTAAGGAGTCTGACATCCAGAATGTTACTAGGTCAGCATTCTACCGTTCTGAGAGATTCTGGGTTCTAGAATCAATGGACGGCAGAGTTCTGGAATATCAGGGTGTCCAAACTCTAGAATCCTTCCGTGTCTGAACTCGTGAGTCATTCAATGTCCACTTTCCGGATCACAGGGTGTATGAATTCCAGAAGCACCAAATGTCTGCATTCTAGAATCGGAATGTGGCGGAATTCTAGAATGCACAGCACGGCGGAATTCTAAAGTCCTAAAATGCCTGCTATCGGGAAGTTAAGGTGTCTGACATCCAGAATGCTACCACGTCAGAATTATACCATTCTGAAAGATTCTGGGATCTAGAATCAATGGACGGCTGAGTTCCAGAATGTCAGGGTGGCAAAACTCTAGAATCCTTGCGTGTCTGAACTCGAGAGTCATTCAATGTCCACATTCCAGAACTCTGGATGTCTGAATTATAGAAGCACCAAATGTCTGCATTCTAGAATCAGAATGTGGTGGAATTCTAGAATGCACAGCACGGCGGAATTCTAAAGTCCTAAAATGCCTGCTATCCGGAAGTTAAGGGGTCTGACATCAAGAATGCTACCAAGTCAGAATTATACCATTCTGAAAGATTCTGGGATCTAGAATCAATGGATGGCTGAGTTCCAGAATGTCAGGGTAGCAAAACTCTAGAATCCTTGCGTGTCTGAACTCAAGAGTCATTCAATGTCCACATTCCAGAACTCTGGATGTCTGAATTATAGAAGCACCAAATGTCTGCATTCTAGAATCGGAATGTGGCGGAATTCTAGAATGCACAGCACGGCGGAATTCCAAAGTCCTAAAATGCCTACTAGCCGAAAGTTAAGGTGTCTGATGACCAGTATGTTACTAGGTCAGCATTGTACCGTTCTGGGAGATTCTGGGTTCTAGAATCAATGGACGGCAGAGATCTGGAATGTCAGGGTGTCCAAACTCTAGAATCATTGCGTGTCTGAACTCGAGAGTCATTCAATGTCCACATTCCGGATCACAGGGTGTCTGAATTCCAGAAGCACCAAATGTCTGCATTCTAGAATCGGAATGTGGTAGAATTCTAGAATGCACAGCACGGCGGAATTCTAAAGTCCTAAAATGCCTGCTATCCGGAAGTTAAGGTGTCTGACACCCAGAATGCTACCACATCAGAATTATACCATTCTGAAACATTCTGGGATCTAGAATCAATGGACGGGTGAGTTCCAGAATGTCAGGGTGGCAAAACTCTAGAATCCTGGCGTGTCTGAACTCGAGAGTCATTCAATGTCCACATTCCAGAACTCTGGATGTCTGAATTATAGAAGCACCAAATGTCTGCATTCTAGAATCGGAATGTGGCGGAATTCTAGAATTCACAGCACGGCGGAATTCTAAAGTCCTAAAATGCCTGCTATCCGGAAGTAAAGGGGTCTGACGTCAAGAATGCTACCAAGTCACAATTATAACATTCTGAAAGATTCTGGGATCTAGAATCAATGGACGGCTGAGTTCCAGAATATCAGGGTAGCAAAACTCTAGAATCCTTGCGTGTCTGAACTCGAGAGTCATTCAATGTCCACATTCCAGAACTCTGGATGTCTGAATTATAGAAGCACCAAATGTCTGCATTCTAGAATCGGACTGTGGCAGAATTCTAGAATGCACAGCACGGCGGAATTCTAAAGTCCTAAAATGCCTACTAGCCGAAAGTTAAGGTGTCTGATGACCAGTATGTTACTAGGTCAGCATTCTACCGTTCTGAGAGATTCTGGGTTCTAGAATCAATGGACGGCAGAGATCTGGAATGTCAGGGTGTCCAAACTCTAGAATCCTTGTGTGTCTGAACTCGAGAGTCATTCAATGTCCACATTCCGGATCACAGGGTGTCTGAATTCCAGAAGCACCAAATGTCTGCATTCTGGAATCGGAATGTGGTAGAATTCTAGAATGCACATCACGGCGGAATTCTAAAATACTAAAATGCCTGCTATCCGGAAGTTAAGGTGTCTGACATCCAGAATGGTACCACATCAGAATTATACCATTCTGAAACATTCTGGGATCTAGAATCAATGGACGGGTGAGTTCCAGAATGTCAGGGCGGCAAAACTCTAGAATCCTGGCTTGTCTGAACTCGAGAGTCATTCAATGTCCACATTCCAGAACTCTGGATGTCTGAATTATGGAAGCACCAAATGTCTGCATTCTAGAATCGGAATGTGGCAGAATTCTAGAATGCACAGCACGGCGGAATTCTAAAGTCCTAAAATGCCTGTTATCCGGAAGTTAATATGTCTGACATCCCGAATGCTACCACGTCAGAATTATATCATTCTGAAACATTCTGGTATCTAGAATCAAAGGACGGCAGAGTTCTGGTATGTCAGGGTGTCCAAACTCTAGAATCCTTCCGAGTCTGAACTCGTGAGTCATTCAATGTCCACCCTCCGAATCACAGGGTGTCTGAATTCCAGAAGCACCAAATGTCTGCATTCTAGAATCGGAATGTGGCGGAATTCTAGAATGCACAGCACGGCAAAATTCTAAAGTCCTAAAATGCCTGATATTCGGAAGTTAAGGAGTCTGACATCCAGAATGTTACTAGGTCAGCATTCTATCGTTCTGAGAGATTCTGGGTTCTAGAATCAATGGACGGCAGAGTTCTGGAATGTCAGGGTGTCCAAACTCTAGAATCCTTCCGTGTTTGAACTCGTGAGTCATTCAATGTCCACATTCCAGATCAAAGTGTGTCTGAATTCCAGAAGCACCAAATGTCTGCATTCTAGAATCGGAATGTGGCGGAATTCTAGAATGCACATCACGGCGGATTTCTAAAGTCCTAAAATGCCTGCTATCGGGAAGTTAAGATGTCTGACATCCAGAATGTTACTAGGTCAGCATTCTACCGTTCTGAGAGGTTCTGGGTTCTAGAATCAATGGACGGCAGAGATCTGGCATGTCAGGTTGTCCAAACTCTAGAATCCTTGCGTGTCTGAACTCGAGAGTCATTCAATGTCCACATTCCGGATCACAGGGTGTCTGAATTCCAGAAGCACCAAATGTCTGCATTCTAGAATCGGAATGTGGCGGAATTCTAGAATGCACAGCACAGCGGAATTCTAAAGTCCTAAAATGCCTGCCCTCCGGAAGTTAAGATGTCTCACACCCAGAATGCTACCACATCAGAATTATACCATTCTGAAATATTCTGGAATCTAGAATCAATGGACGGGTGAGTTCCAGAATGTCAGGGTGGCAAAACTCTAGAATCCTGGCGTGTCTGAACTCGAGAGTCATTCAATGTCCACATTCCAGAACTCTGGATGTCTGAATTATAGAAGCACGAAATGTCTGCATTCTAGAATCGGAATGTGGCGGAATTCTAGAATGCACAGCACGGCGTAATTCGAAAGTCCTAAAATGCCTGCTATCCGGAAGTTAAAGTGTCTGACATCCAGAATGCTACCACGTCAGAATTATACCATTCTGAAAGATTCTGGGATCTAGAATCAATGGACGGCTGAGTTCCAGAATGTCAGGGTGGCAAAACTCTAGAATTCTTGCGTGTCTGAAGTCGAGAGTCATTCAATGTCCACATTCCAGAACTCTGGATGTCTGAATTATAGAAGTACCAAATGTCTGCATTCTAGAATCAGAATGTGGCGGAATTCTAGAATGCACAGCACGGCGAAATTCTAAAGACCTAAAATGCCTGCTATCCGGAAGTTAAGGTGTCTGACATCCAGAATGCTACCAAGTCAGAATTATACCATTCTGAAATATTCTGGGATCTAGAATCAATGGACGGCTGAGTTCCAGAATGTCAGGGTGGCAAAACTCTAGAATCCTTGCGTGTCTGAACTCGAGAGTCATTCAATGTCCACATTCCAGAACTCTGGATGTCTGAATTATAGAAGCACCAAATGTCTGCATTCTAGAATCGGAATGTGTCGGAATTCTAGAAAGCATAGCACGGCGGAATTCGAAAGTCCTAAAATGCCTGCTATCCGGAAGTTAAGGTGTCTGACATCCAGAATGTAACTAGGTCAGCATTCTACCGTTCTGAGAGTTTCTGGGTTCTAGAATCAATGAACGGCAGAGATCTGGCTTGTCAGGGTGTCCAAACCCTAGAATCCTTGCGTGTCTGAACTCGAGAGTCATTCAATGTCCACATACCGGATCACAGGGTGTCTGAATTCCAGAAGCACCAAATGTCTGCATTCTAGAATCGGAATGTGGTAGAATTCTAGAATGCAAAGCACGGCGGAATTCTAAAGTCCTAAAATGCCTGCTATCCGGAAGTTAAGGTGTCTGACACCCAGAATGCTACCACATCAGAATTATACCATTCTGAAACATTCTGGGATCTAGAATCAATGGAGGGGTGAGTTCCAGAATGTCAGGGTGGCAAAACTCTAGAGTCCTGTTGTGTCTGAACTCGAGAGTCATTCAATGTCCACATTCCAGAACTCTGGATGTCTGAATTATAGAAGCACCAAATGTCTGCATTCTAGAATCAGAATGTGGCGGAATTCTAGAATGCACAGCACAGCGAAATTCTAAAGACCTAAAATGCCTGCTATCCGGAAGTTAAGGTGTCTGACATCCAGAATGCTACCAAGTCAGAATTATACCATTCTGAAATATTCTGGGATCTAGAATCAATGGACGGCTGAGTTCCAGAATGTCAGGTTGGCAAAACTCTATAATCCTTGCGTGTCTGAACTCGAGAGTCATTCAATGTCCACATTCCAGAACTCTGGATGTCTGAATTATAGAAGCACCAAATGTCTGCATTCTAGAATCGGAATGTGTCGGCATTCTAGAATGCATAGCACGGCGGAATTCGAAAGTCCTAAAATGCCTGCTATCCGGAAGTTAAGGTGTCTGACATCCAGAATGCGACCACGTCAGAATTATACCATTCTGAAAGATTCTGGGATCTAGAATCAATGGACGGCTGAGTTCCAGAATGTCGGGGTTTCCAAACTCTAGAATCCTTGCGTGTCTGAACTCGGGAGTCATTCAATATCCACATTACAGGACTCTGGATGTCTGAAATATAGAAGCACCAAATGTCTGCATTCTAGAATCGGAATGTGGCGGAATTATAGAATGCACAGCACGGCAGAATTCTAAAGTCCTAAAATGCCTGCTATTCGGAATTAAGGTGTCTGACATCCAGAATGTTACTAGGTCAGCATTCTACCGTTCTGAGAGATTCTGGGTTCTAGAATCCATGGACGGCAGAATTCTGGAATGTCAGGGTGTCCAAACTCTAGAATCCTTCCGTGTCTGAACTCGTGAGTCATTCAATGTCCACATTCAGGATCACAGGGTGTCTGAATGCCAGAAGCACCAAATGTCTGCATTCTAGAATTGGAATGTGGCGGAATTCTAGAATGCACAGCACTGCAGAATTCTGAAGTCCTAAAATGCCTGATATTCGGAAGTTAAGGAGTCTGACATCCAGAATTTTACTTGGTCAGCATTCTACCGTTCTGAGAGATTCCGGCTTCTAGAATCAATGGACGGCAGAGTTCTGAAATGTCAGGGTGTCCAAACTGTAGAATCCCTCCGTGTCTGGACTCATGAGTCATTCAATGTCCACATTCCGGATCACAGGGTGTCTGAATTCCAGAAGCACCAAATGTCTGCATTCTAGAATCGGATTGTGGCGGAATTCTAGAATGCACAGCACGGCAGAATTCTAAATTCCTAAAATGCCTGCTATCCGGAAGTTAAGGTGTCTTACATCAAGAATGCTACCAAGTCAGAATTATAACATTCTGAAAGATTCTGGGATCTAGAATCAGTGGACAGCTGAGTTCCAAAATGTCAAGGTGGCAAAACTCTAGAATCCTTGCGTGTCTGAACTCGAGAGTCATTCAATGTCCACATTCCAGAACTCTGGATGTCTGAAATATAGAAGCACCAAATGTCTGCATTCTAGAATCGGAATGTGGCGGAATTCTAGAATGCACAGCACGGCAGAATTCTAAAGTCCTAAAATGCCTGCTATTCGGAAGTTAAGGTGTCTGACATCCAGAATGTTAATAGGTCAGCATTCTACCTTTCTGAGAGATTCTGGGTTCTAGAATCAATGGACGGCAGAGTTCTGGAATGTCAGGGTGTCCAAACTCTAGAATCCTTCCGTGTCTGAACTCGTGAGTCATTCAATGTCCACATTCCGGATCACAGGGTGTCTGAATTCCAGAAGCACCAAATGTCTGCATTCTAGAATCGGAATGTGGCGGAATTCTAGAATGCACAGCACGGCGGAATTCGAAGGTCCTAAAATGCCTGCTATCTGGAAGTTAAGGTGTCTGACATCCAGAATGCTACCACGTCGGAATTATACCATTCTGAAAGATTCTGGGATCTAGAATCAATGGACGGCTGAGTTCCAGAATGTCAGGGTGGCAAAACTCTAGAATCCTTGCGTGTCTGAACTCGAGAGTCATTCCATGTCCACATTCCAGAATTCTGGATATCTGAATTATAGAAGCAACAAATGTCTGCATTCTAGAATCGGAATGTGGCGGAATTCTAGAATGCACAGCACGGCGGAATTCTAAAGTCCTAAAATGCCTGCTATCCGGAAGTTAAGGTGTCTGACATCAAGAATGCTACCAAGTCAGAATTATACCATTCTGAAAGATTCTGGGATCTAGAATCAATAGACGGCTGAGTTTCAGAATGTCAGGGTGGCAAAACTCTAGAATCCTTGTGTGTCTGAACTCGAGAGTCATTCAATGTCCACATTCCAGAACTCTGGATGTCTGAATTATAGAAGCACCAAATGTCTGCATTCTAGAATCGGAATGTGGCGGAATTCTAGAATGCACAGCACGGCGGAATTCTAAAGTCCTAAAATGCCTGCTATCCGGAAGTTAAGGTGTCTGACATCAAGAATGCTACCAAGTCAAAATTATATCATTCCGAAAGATTCTGGGATCTAGAATCAATGGACGGCTGAGTTCCAGAATGTCAGGGTGGCAAAAATCTAGAATACTTGCGTGTCTGAACTCGAGAGTCATTCAATGTCCACATTCCAGAACTCTGGATGTCTGAATTATAGAAGCACCAAATGTCTGCATTCTAGAATCTGAATGTGGCGGAATTCTAGAATGCACAGCAAGGCGGATTTCTAAAGTCCTAAAATGCCTACTAGCCGAAAGTTAAGGTGTCTGAAGACCAGAATGTTACTAGGTCAGCATTCTAACATTCTGAGAGATTCTGGGTTCTAGAATCAATGGACGGCAGAGTTCTGGAAACTCAGGGTGTCCAAACTCTAGAATCCTTGAGTGTTTGAACTCGAGAGTCATTCAATTACCATATTACGGGTGACAGGGTGACTGAATTCCAGAAGCACCAAATGTCTGCGTTCTAGATTCGGAATGTGGCGGAATTCTAGAATGCACAGCACGGCGGAATTCTAAAGTCCTAAAATGCCTGCTATCCGGAAGTTAAGGTGTCTGACATCCAGAATGTTACTAGGTCAGCATTCTACCGTTCTGAGAGATTCCGGGTTCTAGAATCAATGGACGGCAGAGTTCTGGAATGTCAGGGTGTCCAAACTCTAGAATCCTTCCGTGTCTGAAATCGTGAGTCATTCAATGGCCACATTCCGGATCACAGGGTGTCTGAACTCCAGAAGCACCTAATGTCTGCATTCTAGAATCGGAATGTGGCGGAATTCTAGAATGCACAGCACGGCAGAATTCTAAAGTCCTAAAATGCCTGATATTCGGAAGTTAAGGAATCTGACATCCAGAATGTTACTAGGTCAGCATTCTACCGTTCTGAGAGATTCTGGGTTCTAGAATCAATGGACGGCAGAGTTCTGGAATATCAGGGTGTCCAAACTCTAGAATCCTTCCGTGTCTGAACTCGTGAGTCATTCAATGTCCACATTCCGGATCACAGGGTGTCTGAATTCCAGAAGCACCAAATGTCTGCATTCTAGAATCGGAATGTGGTAGAATTCTAGAATGCACAGCACGGCGGAATTCTAAAGTCTTAAAATGCCTGCTATCCGGAAGTTAAGGTGTCTGACACCCAGAATGCTACCACATCAGAATTATACCATTCTGAAACATTCTGGGATCTAGAATCAATGGACGGGTGAGTTCCAGAATGTCAGGGTGGCAAAACTCTAGAGTCCTGGCGTGTCTGAATTCGAGAGTCATTCAATGTCCACATTCCAGAACTCTGGATGTCTGAATTATAGAAGCACCAAATATCTGCATTCTAGAATCGGAATGTGGCGGAATTCTAGAATGCACAGCACGGCGGAATTCTAAAGACCTAAAATGCCTGCTATCCGGAAGTTAAGGTGTCTGACATCCAGAATGCTACCAAGTCAGAATTATACCATTCTGAAAGATTCTGGGTTCTAGAATCAATGGACGGCTGAGTTCCAGAATGTCAGGGTGGCAAAACTCTAGAATCCTTGCGTGTCTGAACTCGAGAGTCATTCAATGTCCACATTCCAGAACTCTGGATGTCTGAATTATAGAAGCACCAAATGTCTGCATTCTAGAATCGGAATGTGGCGGAATTCTAGAATGCACAGCATGGCGGAATTCTAAAGTCCTAAAATGCCTGCTATCCGGAGGTTAAGGTGTCTGACATCCAGAATGTTACTAGGTCAGCATTCTACCGTTCTGAGAGATTCTGGGTTCTAGAATCAATGGACGGCAGAGTTCTGGAATGTCAGGGTGTCCAAACTCTAGAATCCTTGCGTGTCTGAACTCGAGAGTCATTCAATGTCCACATTCCAGAACTCTGGATGTCTGAATTATAGAAGCACCAAATGTCTCCATTCTAGAATCGGAATGTGGCGGAATTCTAGAATGCACAGCACGGCGGATTTCTAAAATCCTAAAATGCCTGCTATCCGGAAGTTAATGTGTCTGACATCCAGAATGCTACCAAGTCACCATTATACCATTCTGAAAGATTCTGGAATCTAGAATCAATGGACGGCTGAGTTCCAGAATTTCAGGGTTTCCAAACTCTAGAATCCTTGCGTGTCTGAACTCGAGAGTCATTCAATGTCCACATTCCAGAACTCTGGATGTCTGAATTATAGAAGCACCAAATGTCTGCATTCTAGAATCGGAATGTGGCGGAATTCTAGAATGCACAGCACGGAGGGATTCTAAAGTCCTAAAATGCCTACTAGCCGAAAGTTAAGGTGTCTGATGACCAGAATGTTACTAGGTCAGCATTCTACCGTTCTGAGAGATTCTGGGTTCTAGAATCAATGGACGGCAGAGTTCTGGAATGTCAGGGTGTCCAAACCCTAGAATCCTTCCGTGTTTGAACTCGTTAGTCATTCAATGTCCACATTCCAGATCAAAGTGTGTCTGAATTCCAGAAGCACCAAATGTCTGCATTCTAGAATCGGAATGTGGCGGAATTCTAGAATGCACAGCACGGCGGATTTCTAAAGTCCTAAAATGCCTGCTATCGGGAAGTTAAGGTGTCTGACATCCAGAATGTTAATAGGTCAGCATTCTACCGTTCTGAGAGGTTCTGGGTTCTAGAATCAATGGACGGCAGAGATCTGGCATGTCAGGTTGTCCAAACTCTAGAATCCTTGCGTGTCTGAACTCGAGAGTCATTCAATGTCCACATTCCGGATCACAGGGTGTCTGAATTCCAGAAGCACCAAATGTCTGCATTCTAGAATCGGAATGTGGCGGAATTCTAGAATGCACAGCACGGCGGAATTCTAAAGTCCTAAAATGCCTGCCCTCCGGAAGTTAAGATGTCTCACACCCAGAATGCTACCACATCAGAATTATACCATTCTGAAATATTCTGGGATCTAGAATCAATGGACGGGTGAGTTCCAGAATGTCAGGGTGGCAAAACTCTAGAATCCTGGCGTGTCTGAACTCGAGAGTCATTCAATGTCCACATTCCAGAACTCTGGATGTCTGAATTATAGAAGCACGAAATGTCTGCATTCTAGAATCGGAATGTGGCGGAATTCTAGAATGCACAGCACGGCGTAATTCGAAAGTCCTAAAATGCCTGCTATCCGGAAGTTAAAGTGTCTGACATCCAGAATGCTACCACGTCAGAATTATACCATTCTGAAAGATTCTGGGATCTAGAATCAATGGACGGCTGAGTTCCAGAATGTCAGGGTGGCAAAACTCTAGAATTCTTGCGTGTCTGAAGTCGAGAGTCATTCAATGTCCACATTCCAGAACTCTGGATGTCTGAATTATAGAAGTACCAAATGTCTGCATTCTAGAATCAGAATGTGGCGGAATTCTAGAATGCACAGCACGGCGAAATTCTAAAGACCTAAAATGCCTGCTATCCGGAAGTTAAGGTGTCTGACATCCAGAATGCTACCAAGTCAGAATTATACCATTCTGAAATATTCTGGGATCTAGAATCAATGGACGGCTGAGTTCCAGAATGTCAGGGTGGCAAAACTCTATAATCCTTGCGTGTCTGAACTCGAGAGTCATTCAATGTCCACATTCCAGAACTCTGGATGTCTGAATTATAGAAGCACCAAATGTCTGCATTCTAGAATCGGAATGTGTCGGAATTCTAGAATGCATAGCACGGCGGAATTCGAAAGTCCTAAAATGCCTGCTATCCGGAAGTTAAGGTGTCTGACATCCAGAATGTAACTAGGTCAGCATTCTACCGTTCTGAGAGTTTCTGGGTTCTAGAATCAATGAACGGCAGAGATCTGGCTTGTCAGGGTGTCCAAACCCTAGAATCCTTGCGTGTCTGAACTCGAGAGTCATTCAATGTCCACATACCGGATCACAGGGTGTCTGAATTCCAGAAGCACCAAATGTCTGCATTCTAGAATCGGAATGTGGTAGAATTCTAGAATGCACAGCACGGCGGAATTCTAAAGTCCTAAAATGCCTGCTATCCGGAAGTTAAGGTGTCTGACACCCAGAATGCTACCACATCAGAATTATACCATTCTGAAACATTCTGGGATCTAGAATCAATGGAGGGGTGAGTTCCAGAATGTCAGGGTGGCAAAACTCTAGAGTCCTGTTGTGTCTGAACTCGAGAGTCATTCAATGTCCACATTCCAGAACTCTGGATGTCTGAATTATAGAAGCACCAAATGTCTGCATTCTAGAATCAGAATGTGGCGGAATTCTAGAATGCACAGCACGGCGAAATTCTAAAGACCTAAAATGCCTGCTATCCGGAAGTTAAGGTGTCTGACATCCAGAATGCTACCAAGTCAGAATTATACCATTCTGAAATATTCTGGGATCTAGAATCAATGGACGGCTGAGTTCCAGAATGTCAGGTTGGCAAAACTCTATAATCCTTGCGTTTCTGAACTCGAGAGTCATTCAATGTCCACATTCCAGAACTCTGGATGTCTGAATTATAGAAGCACCAAATGTCTGCATTCTAGAATCGGAATGTGTCGGAATTCTAGAATGCATAGCACGGCGGAATTCGAAAGTCCTAAAATGCCTGCTATCCGGAAGTTAAGGTGTCTGACATCCAGAATGCGACCACGTCAGAATTATACCATTCTGAAAGATTCTGGGATCTAGAATCAATGGACGGCTGAGTTCCAGAATGTCGGGGTTTCCAAACTCTAGAATCCTTGCGTGTCTGAACTCGAGAGTCATTCAATGTCCACATTCCAGAACTCTGGATGTCTGAATTATAGAAGCACCAAATGTCTGCATTCTAGAATCGGAATGTGGCGGAATTCTAGAATGCACAGCATGGCGGAATTCTAAAGTCCTAAAATGCCTGCTATCCGGAAGTTAAGGTGTCTGACATCCAGAATGTTACTAGGTCAGCATTCTACCGTTCTGAGAGATTCTGGGTTCTAGAATCAATGGACGGCAGAGTTCTGGAATGTCAGGGTGTCCAATCTCTAGAATCCTTGCGTGTCTGAACTCGAGAGTCATTCAATGTCCACATTCCAGAACTCTGGATGTCTGAATTATAGAAGCACCAAATGTCTCCATTCTAGAATCGGAATGTGGCGGAATTCTAGAATGCACATCACGGCGGATTTCTAAAATCCTAAAATGCCTGCTATCCGGAAGTTAATGTGTCTGACATCCAGAATGCTACCAAGTCACCATTATACCATTCTGAAAGATTCTGGAATCTAGAATCAATGGACGGCTTAGTTCCAGAATTTCAGGGTTTCCAAACTCTAGAATCCTTGCGTGTCTGAACTCGAGAGTCATTCAATGTCCACATTCCAGAACTCTGGATGTCTGAATTATAGAAGCACCAAATGTCTGCATTCTAGAATCGGAATGTGGCGGAATTCTAGAATGCACAGCACGGAGGGATTCTAAAGTCCTAAAATGCCTACTAGCCGAAAGTTAAGGTGTCTGATGACCAGAATGTTACTAGGTCAGCATTCTACCGTTCTGAGAGATTCTGGGTTCTAGAATCAATGGACGGCAGAGTTCTGGAATGTCAGGGTGTCCAAACCCTAGAATCCTTCCGTGTTTGAACTCGTGAGTCATTCAATGTCCACATTCCAGATCAAAGTGTGTCTGAATTCCAGAAGCACCAAATGTCTGCATTCTAGAATCGGAATGTGGCGGAATTCTAGAATGCACAGCACGGCGGAATTCTAAAGTCCTAAAATGCCTGCCCTCCGGAAGTTAAGATGTCTCACACCCAGAATGCTACCACATCAGAATTATACCATTCTGAAATATTCTGGGATCTAGAATCAATGGACGGGTGAGTTACAGAATGTCAGGGTGGCAAAACTCTAGAATCCTGGCGTGTCTGAACTCGAGAGTCATTCAATGTCCACATTCCAGAACTCTGGATGTCTGAATTATAGAAGCACGAAATGTCTGCATTCTAGAATCGGAATGTGGCGGAATTCTAGAATGCACAGCACGGCGTAATTCGAAAGTCCTAAAATGCCTGCTATCCGGAAGTTAAAGTGTCTGACATCCAGAATGCTACCACGTCAGAATTATACCATTCTGAAAGATTCTGGGATCTAGAATCAATGGACGGCTGAGTTCCAGAATGTCAGGGTGGCAAAACTCTAGAATTCTTGCGTGTCTGAAGTCGAGAGTCATTCAATGTCCACATTCCAGAACTCTGGATGTCTGAATTATAGAAGTACCAAATGTCTGCATTCTAGAATCAGAATGTGGCGGAATTCTAGAATGCACAGCACGGCGAAATTCTAAAGACCTAAAATGCCTGCTATCCGGAAGTTAAGGTGTCTGACATCCAGAATGCTACCAAGTCAGAATTATACCATTCTGAAATATTCTGGGATCTAGAATCAATGGACGGCTGAGTTCCAGAATGTCAGGGTGGCAAAACTCTATAATCCTTGCGAGTCTGAACTCGAGAGTCATTCAATGTCCACATTCCAGAACTCTGGATGTCTGAATTATAGAAGCACCAAATGTCTGCATTCTAGAATCGGAATGTGTCGGAATTCTAGAATGCATAGCACGGCGGAATTCGAAAGTCCTAAAATGCCTGCTATCCGGAAGTTAAGGTGTCTGACATCCAGAATGCGACCACGTCAGAATTATACCATTCTGAAAGATTCTGGGATCTAGAATCAATGGACGGCTGAGTTCCAGAATGTCGGGGTTTCCAAACTCTAGAATCCTTGCGTGTCTGAACTCGGGAGTCATTCAATATCCACATAACAGGACTCTGGATGTCTGAAATATAGAAGCACCAAATGTCTGCATTCTAGAATCGGAATGTGGCGGAATTCTAGAATGCACAGCACGGCAGAATTCTAAAGTCCTAAAATGCCTGCTATTCGGAATTAAGGTGTCTGACATCCAGAATGTTACTAGGTCAGCATTCTACCGTTCTGAGAGATTCTGGGTTCTAGAATCCATGGACGGCAGAGTTCTGGAATGTCAGTGTGTCCAAACTCTAGAATCCTTCCGTGTCTGAACTCGTGAGTCATTCAATGTCCACATTCAGGATCACAGGGTGTCTGAATGCCAGAAGCACCAAATGTCTGCATTCTAGAATCGGAATGTGGCGGAATTCTAGAATGCACAGCACTGCAGAATTCTGAAGTCCTAAAATGCCTGATATTCGGAAGTTAAGGAGTCTGACATCCAGAATTTTACTTGGTCAGCATTCTACCGTTCTGAGAGATTCCGGCTTCTAGAATCAATGGACGGCAGAGTTCTGAAATGTCAGGGTGTCCAAACTGTAGAATCCCTCCGTGTCTGGACTCGTGAGTCATTCAATGTCCACATTCCGGATCACAGGGTGTCTGAATTCCAGAAGCACCAAATGTCTGCATTCTAGAATCGGAATGTGGCGGAATTCTAGAATGCACAGCACGGCAGAATTCTAAATTCCTAAAATGCCTGCTATCCGGAAGTTAAGGTGTCTTACATCAAGAATGCTACCAAGTCAGAATTATAACATTCTGAAAGATTCTGGGATCTAGAATCAGTGGACAGCTGAGTTCCAAAATGTCAAGGTGGCAAAACTCTAGAATCCTTGCGTGTCTGAACTCGAGAGTCATTCAATGTCCACATTCCAGAACTCTGGATGTCTGAAATATAGAAGCACCAAATGTCTGCATTCTAGAATCGGAATGTGGCGGAATTCTAGAATGCACAGCACGGCAGAATTCTAAAGTCCTAAAATGCCTGCTATTCGGAAGTTAAGGTGTCTGACATCCAGAATGTTACTAGGTCAGCATTCTACCTTTCTGAGAGATTCTGGGTTCTAGAATCAATGGACGGCAGAGTTCTGGAATGTCAGGGTGTCCAAACTCTAGAATCCTTCCGTGTCTGAACTCGTGAGTCATTCAATGTCCACATTCCGGATCACAGGGTGTCTGAATTCCAGAAGCACCAAATGTCTGCATTCTAGAATCGGAATGTGGCGGAATTCTAGAATGCACAGCACGGCGGAATTCGAAGGTCCTAAAATGCCTGCTATCTGGAAGTTAAGGTGTCTGACATCCAGAATGCTACCACGTCGGAATTATACCATTCTGAAAGATTCTGGGATCTAGAATCAATGGACGGCTGAGTTCCAGAATGTCAGGGTGGCAAAACTCTAGAATCCTTGCGTGTCTGAACTCGAGAGTCATTCCATGTCCACATTCCAGAATTCTGGATATCTGAATTATAGAAGCAACAAATGTCTGCATTCTAGAATCGGAATGTGGCGGAATTCTAGAATGCACAGCACGGCGGAATTCTAAAGTCCTAAAATGCCTGCTATCCGGAAGTTAAGGTGTCTGACATCAAGAATGCTACCAAGTCAGAATTATACCATTCTGAAAGATTCTGGGATCTAGAATCAATAGACGGCTGAGTTTCAGAATGTCAGGGTGGCAAAACTCTAGAATCCTTGTGTGTCTGAACTCGAGAGTCATTCAATGTCCACATTCCAGAACTCTGGATGTCTGAATTATAGAAGCACCAAATGTCTGCATTCTAGAATCTGAATGTGGCGGAATTCTAAAATGCACAGCAAGGCGGATTTCTAAAGTCCTAAAATGCCTACTAGCCGAAAGTTAAGGTGTCTGAAGACCAGAATGTTACTAGGTCAGCATTCTAACATTCTGAGAGATTCTGGGTTCTAGAATCAATGGACGGCAGACTTCTGGAAACTCAGGGTTTCCAAACTCTAGAATCCTTGAGTGTTTGAACTCGAGAGTCATTCAATTACCATATTACGGGTGACAGGGTGACTGAATTCCAGAAGCACCAAATGTCTGCGTTCTAGATTCGGAATGTGGTGGAATTCTAGAATGCACAGCACGGCGGAATTCTAAAGTCCTAAAATGCCTGCTATCCGGAAGTTAAGGTGTCTGACATCCAGAATGTTACTAGGTCAGCATTCTACCGTTCTGAGAGATTCCGGGTTCTAGAATCAATGGACGGCAGAGTTCTGGAATGTCAGGGTGTCCAAACTCTAGAATCCTTCCGTGTCTGAAATCGTGAGTCATTCAATGGCCACATTCCGGAACACAGGGTGTCTGAATTCCAGAAGCACCAAATGTCTGCATTCTAGAATCGGAATGTGGCGGAATTCTAGAATGCACAGCACGGCAGAATTCTAAAGTCCTAAAATGCCTGATATTCGGAAGTTAAGGAATCTGACATCCAGAATGTTACTAGGTCAGCATTCTACCGTTCTGAGAGATTCTGGGTTCTAGAATCAATGGACGGCAGAGTTCTGGAATATCAGGGTGTCCAAACTCTAGAATCCTTCCGTGTCTGAACTCGTGAGTCATTCAATGTCCACATTCCGGATCACAGGGTGTCTGAATTCCAGAAGCACCAAATGTCTGCATTCTAGAATCGGAATGTGGTAGAATTCTAGAATGCACAGCACGGCGGAATTCTAAAGTCTTAAAATGCCTGCTATCCGGAAGTTAAGGTGTCTGACACCCAGAATGCTACCACATCAGAATTATACCATTCTGAAACATTCTGGGATCTAGAATCAATGGACGGGTGAGTTCCAGAATGTCAGGGTGGCAAAACTCTAGAGTCCTGGCGTGTCTGAATTCGAGAGTCATTCAATGTCCACATTCCAGAACTCTGGATGTCTGAATTATAGAAGCACCAAATATCTGCATTCTAGAATCGGAATGTGGCGGAATTCTAGAATGCACAGCACGGCGGAATTCTAAAGACCTAAAATGCCTGCTATCCGGAAGTTAAGGTGTCTGACATCCAGAATGCTACCAAGTCAGAATTATACCATTCTGAAAGATTCTGGGTTCTAGAATCAATGGACGGCTGAGTTCCAGAATGTCAGGGTGGCAAAACTCTAGAATCCTTGCGTGTCTGAACTCGAGAGTCATTCAATGTCCACATTCCAGAACTCTGGATGTCTGAATTATAGAAGCACCAAATGTCTGCATTCTAGAATCGGAATGTGGCGGAATTCTAGAATGCACAGCATGGCGGAATTCTAAAGTCCTAAAATGCCTGCTATCCGGAAGTTAAGGTGTCTGACATCCAGAATGTTACTAGGTCAGCATTCTACCGTTCTGAGAGATTCTGGGTTCTAGAATCAATGGACGGCAGAGTTCTGGAATGTCAGGGTGTCCAAACTCTAGAATCCTTGCGTGTCTGAACTCGAGAGTCATTCAATGTCCACATTCCAGAACTCTGGATGTCTGAATTATAGAAGCACCAAATGTCTCCATTCTAGAATCGGAATGTGGCGGAATTCTAGAATGCACATCACGGCGGATTTCTAAAATCCTAAAATGCCTGCTATCCGGAAGTTAATGTGTCTGACATCCAGAATGCTACCAAGTCACCATTATACCATTCTGAAAGATTCTGGAATCTAGAATCAATGGACGGCTGAGTTCCAGAATTTCAGGGTTTCCAAACTCTAGAATCCTTGCGTGTCTGAACTCGAGAGTCATTCAATGTCCACATTCCAGAACTCTGGATGTCTGAATTATAGAAGCACCAAATGTCTGCATTCTAGAATCGGAATGTGGCGGAATTCTAGAATGCACAGCACGGAGGGATTCTAAAGTCCTAAAATGCCTACTAGCCGAAAGTTAAGGTGTCTGATGACCAGAATGTTACTAGGTCAGCATTCTACCGTTCTGAGAGATTCTGGGTTCTAGAATCAATGGACGGCAGAGTTCTGGAATGTCAGGGTGTCCAAACCCTAGAATCCTTCCGTGTTTGAACTCGTGAGTCATTCAATGTCCACATTCCAGATCAAAGTGTGTCTGAATTCCAGAAGCACCAAATGTCTGCATTCTAGAATCGGAATGTGGCGGAATTCTAGAATGCACAGCACGGCGGAATTCTAAAGTCCTAAAATGCCTGCCCTCCGGAAGTTAAGATGTCTCACACCCAGAATGCTACCACATCAGAATTATACCATTCTGAAATATTCTGGGATCTAGAATCAATGGACGGGTGAGTTACAGAATGTCAGGGTGGCAAAACTCTAGAATCCTGGCGTGTCTGAACTCGAGAGTCATTCAATGTCCACATTCCAGAACTCTGGATGTCTGAATTATAGAAGCACGAAATGTCTGCATTCTAGAATCGGAATGTGGCGGAATTCTAGAATGCACAGCACGGCGTAATTCGAAAGTCCTAAAATGCCTGCTATCCGGAAGTTAAAGTGTCTGACATCCAGAATGCTACCACGTCAGAATTATACCATTCTGAAAGATTCTGGGATCTAGAATCAATGGACGGCTGAGTTCCACAATGTCAGGGTGGCAAAACTCTAGAATTCTTGCGTGTCTGAAGTCGAGAGTCATTCAATGTCCACATTCCAGAACTCTGGATGTCTGAATTATAGAAGTACCAAATGTCTGCATTCTAGAATCAGAATGTGGCGGAATTCTAGAATGCACAGCACGGCGAAATTCTAAAGACCTAAAATGCCTGCTATCCGGAAGTTAAGGTGTCTGACATCCAGAATGCTACCAAGTCAGAATTATACCATTCTGAAATATTCTGGGATCTAGAATCAATGGACGGCTGAGTTCCAGAATGTCAGGGTGGCAAAACTCTATAATCCTTGCGAGTCTGAACTCGAGAGTCATTCAATGTCCACATTCCAGAACTCTGGATGTCTGAATTATAGAAGCACCAAATGTCTGCATTCTAGAATCGGAATGTGTCGGAATTCTAGAATGCATAGCACGGCGGAATTCGAAAGTCCTAAAATGCCTGCTATCCGGAAGTTAAGGTGTCTGACATCCAGAAAGCGACCACGTCAGAATTATACCATTCTGAAAGATTCTGGGATCTAGAATCAATGGACGGCTGAGTTCCAGAATGTCGGGGTTTCCAAACTCTAGAATCCTTGCGTGTCTGAACTCGGGAGTCATTCAATATCCACATAACAGGACTCTGGATGTCTGAAATATAGAAGCACCAAATGTCTGCATTCTAGAATCGGAATGTGGCGGAATTCTAGAATGCACAGCACGGCAGAATTCTAAAGTCCTAAAATGCCTGCTATTCGGAATTAAGGTGTCTGACATCCAGAATGTTACTAGGTCAGCATTCTACCGTTCTGAGAGATTCTGGGTTCTAGAATCCATGGACGGCAGAGTTCTGGAATGTCAGGGTGTCCAAACTCTAGAATCCTTCCGTGTCTGAACTCGTGAGTCATTCAATATCCACATTCAGGATCACAGGGTGTCTGAATGCCAGAAGCACCAAATGTCTGCATTCTAGAATCGGAATGTGGCGGAATTCTAGAATGCACAGCACTGCAGAATTCTGAAGTCCTAAAATGCCTGATATTCGGAAGTTAAGGAGTCTGACATCCAGAATTTTACTTGGTCAGCATTCTACCGTTCTGAGAGATTCCGGCTTCTAGAATCAATGGACGGCAGAGTTCTGAAATGTCAGGGTGTCCAAACTGTAGAATCCCTCCGTGTCTGGACTCGTGAGTCATTCAATGTCCACATTCCGGATCACAGGGTGTCTGAATTCCAGAAGCACCAAATGTCTGCATTCTAGAATCGGAATGTGGCGGAATTCTAGAATGCACAGCACGGCAGAATTCTAAATTCCTAAAATGCCTGCTATCCGGAAGTTAAGGTGTCTTACATCAAGAATGCTACCAAGTCAGAATTATAACATTCTGAAAGATTCTGGGATCTAGAATCAGTGGACAGCTGAGTTCCAAAATGTCAAGGTGGCAAAACTCTAGAATCCTTGCGTGTCTGAACTCGAGAGTCATTCAATGTCCACATTCCAGAACTCTGGATGTCTGAAATATAGAAGCACCAAATGTCTGCATTCTAGAATCGGAATGTGGCGGAATTCTAGAATGCACAGCACGGCAGAATTCTAAAGTCCTAAAATGCCTGCTATTCGGAAGTTAAGGTGTCTGACATCCAGAATGTTACTAGGTCAGCATTCTACCTTTCTGAGAGATTCTGGGTTCTAGAATCAATGGACGGCAGAGTTCTGGAATGTCAGGGTGTCCAAACTCTAGAATCCTTCCGTGTCTGAACTCGTGAGTCATTCAATGTCCACATTCCGGATCACAGGGTGTCTGAATTCCAGAAGCACCAAATGTCTGCATTCTAGAATCGGAATGTGGCGGAATTCTAGAATGCACAGCACGGCGGAATTCGAAGGTCCTAAAATGCCTGCTATCTGGAAGTTAAGGTGTCTGACATCCAGAATGCTACCACGTCGGAATTATACCATTCTGAAAGATTCTGGGATCTAGAATCAATGGACGGCTGAGTTCCAGAATGTCAGGGTGGCAAAACTCTAGAATCCTTGCGTGTCTGAACTCGAGAGTCATTCCATGTCCACATTCCAGAATTCTGGATATCTGAATTATAGAAGCAACAAATGTCTGCATTCTAGAATCGGAATGTGGCGGAATTCTAGAATGCACAGCACGGCGGAATTCTAAAGTCCTAAAATGCCTGCTATCCGGAAGTTAAGGTGTCTGACATCAAGAATGCTACCAAGTCAGAATTATACCATTCTGAAAGATTCTGGGATCTAGAATCAATAGACGGCTGAGTTTCAGAATGTCAGGGTGGCAAAACTCTAGAATCCTTGTGTGTCTGAACTCGAGAGTCATTCAATGTCCACATTCCAGAACTCTGGATGTCTGAATTATAGAAGCACCAAATGTCTGCATTCTAGAATCGGAATGTGGCGGAATTCTAGAATGCACAGCACGGCGGAATTCTAAAGTCCTAGAATGCCTGCTATCCGGAAGTTAAGGTGTCTGACATCAAGAATGCTACCAAGTCAAAATTATATCATTCTGAAAGATTCTGGGATCTAGAATCAATGGACGGCTGAGTTCCAGAATGTCAGGGTGGCAAAAATCTAGAATACTTGCGTGTCTGAACTCGAGAGTCATTCAATGTCCACATTCCAGAACTCTGGATGTCTGAATTATAGAAGCACCAAATGTCTGCATTCTAGAATCTGAATGTGGCGGAATTCTAGAATGCACAGCAAGGCGGATTTCTAAAGTCCTAAAATGCCTACTAGCCGAAAGTTAAGGTGTCTGAAGACCAGAATGTTACTAGGTCAGCATTCTAACATTCTGAGAGATTCTGGGTTCTAGAATCAATGGACGGCAGACTTCTGGAAACTCAGGGTTTCCAAACTCTAGAATCCTTGAGTGTTTGAACTCGAGAGTCATTCAATTACCATATTACGGGTGACAGGGTGACTGAATTCCAGAAGCACCAAATGTCTGCGTTCTAGATTCGGAATGTGGTGGAATTCTAGAATGCACAGCACGGCGGAATTCTAAAGTCCTAAAATGCCTGCTATCCGGAAGTTAAGGTGTCTGACATCCAGAATGTTACTAGGTCAGCATTCTACCGTTCTGAGAGATTCCGGGTTCTAGAATCAATGGACGGCAGAGTTCTGGAATGTCAGGGTGTCCAAACTCTAGAATCCTTCCGTGTCTGAAATCGTGAGTCATTCAATGGCCACATTCCGGAACACAGGGTGTCTGAATTCCAGAAGCACCAAATGTCTGCATTCTAGAATCGGAATGTGGCGGAATTCTAGAATGCACAGCACGGCAGAATTCTAAAGTCCTAAAATGCCTGATATTCGGAAGTTAAGGAATCTGACATCCAGAATGTTACTAGGTCAGCATTCTACCGTTCTGAGAGATTCTGGGTTCTAGAATCAATGGACGGCAGAGTTCTGGAATATCAGGGTGTCCAAACTCTAGAATCCTTCCGTGTCTGAACTCGTGAGTCATTCAATGTCCACATTCCGGATCACAGGGTGTCTGAATTCCAGAAGCACCAAATGTCTGCATTCTAGAATCGGAATGTGGTAGAATTCTAGAATGCACAGCACGGCGGAATTCTAAAGTCTTAAAATGCCTGCTATCCGGAAGTTAAGGTGTCTGACACCCAGAATGCTACCACATCAGAATTATACCATTCTGAAACATTCTGGGATCTAGAATCAATGGACGGGTGAGTTCCAGAATGTCAGGGTGGCAAAACTCTAGAGTCCTGGCGTGTCTGAATTCGAGAGTCATTCAATGTCCACATTCCAGAACTCTGGATGTCTGAATTATAGAAGCACCAAATATCTGCATTCTAGAATCGGAATGTGGCGGAATTCTAGAATGCACAGCACGGCGGAATTCTAAAGACCTAAAATGCCTGCTATCCGGAAGTTAAGGTGTCTGACATCCAGAATGCTACCAAGTCAGAATTATACCATTCTGAAAGATTCTGGGTTCTAGAATCAATGGACGGCTGAGTTCCAGAATGTCAGGGTGGCAAAACTCTAGAATCCTTGCGTGTCTGAACTCGAGAGTCATTCAATGTCCACATTCCAGAACTCTGGATGTCTGAATTATAGAAGCACCAAATGTCTGCATTCTAGAATCGGAATGTGGCGGAATTCTAGAATGCACAGCATGGCGGAATTCTAAAGTCCTAAAATGCCTGCTATCCGGAAGTTAAGGTGTCTGACATCCAGAATGTTACTAGGTCAGCATTCTACCGTTCTGAGAGATTCTGGGTTCTAGAATCAATGGACGGCAGAGTTCTGGAATGTCAGGGTGTCCAAACTCTAGAATCCTTGCGTGTCTGAACTCGAGAGTCATTCAATGTCCACATTCCAGAACTCTGGATGTCTGAATTATAGAAGCACCAAATGTCTCCATTCTAGAATCGGAATGTGGCGGAATTCTAGAATGCACATCACGGCGGATTTCTAAAATCCTAAAATGCCTGCTATCCGGAAGTTAATGTGTCTGACATCCAGAATGCTACCAAGTCACCATTATACCATTCTGAAAGATTCTGGAATCTAGAATCAATGGACGGCTGAGTTCCAGAATTTCAGGGTTTCCAAACTCTAGAATCCTTGCGTGTCTGAACTCGAGAGTCATTCAATGTCCACATTCCAGAACTCTGGATGTCTGAATTATAGAAGCACCAAATGTCTGCATTCTAGAATCGGAATGTGGCGGAATTCTAGAATGAACAGCACGGAGGGATTCTAAAGTCCTAAAATGCCTACTAGCCGAAAGTTAAGGTGTCTGATGACCAGAATGTTACTAGGTCAGCATTCTACCGTTCTGAGAGATTCTGGGTTCTAGAATCAATGGACGGCAGAGTTCTGGAATGTCAGGGTGTCCAAACCCTAGAATCCTTCCGTGTTTGAACTCGTGAGTCATTCAATGTCCACATTCCAGATCAAAGTGTGTCTGAATTCCAGAAGCACCAAATGTCTGCATTCTAGAATCGGAATGTGGCGGAATTCTAGAATGCACAGCACGGCGGAATTCTAAATTCCTAAAATGCCTGCCCTCCGGAAGTTAAGATGTCTCACACCCAGAATGCTACCACATCAGAATTATACCATTCTGAAATATTCTGGGATCTAGAATCAATGGACGGGTGAGTTACAGAATGTCAGGGTGGCAAAACTCTAGAATCCTGGCGTGTCTGAACTCGAGAGTCATTCAATGTCCACATTCCAGAACTCTGGATGTCTGAATTATAGAAGCACGAAATGTCTGCATTCTAGAATCGGAATGTGGCGGAATTCTAGAATGCACAGCACGGCGTAATTCGAAAGTCCTAAAATGCCTGCTATCCGGAAGTTAAAGTGTCTGACATCCAGAATGCTACCACGTCAGAATTATACCATTCTGAAAGATTCTGGGATCTAGAATCAATGGACGGCTGAGTTCCAGAATGTCAGGGTGGCAAAACTCTAGAATTCTTGCGTGTCTGAAGTCGAGAGTCATTCAATGTCCACATTCCAGAACTCTGGATGTCTGAATTATAGAAGTACCAAATGTCTGCATTCTAGAATCAGAATGTGGCGGAATTCTAGAATGCACAGCACGGCGAAATTCTAAAGACCTAAAATGCCTGCTATCCGGAAGTTAAGGTGTCTGACATCCAGAATGCTACCAAGTCAGAATTATACCATTCTGAAATATTCTGGGATCTAGAATCAATGGACGGCTGAATTCCAGAATGTCAGGGTGGCAAAACTCTATAATCCTTGCGAGTCTGAACTCGAGAGTCATTCAATGTCCACATTCCAGAACTCTGGATGTCTGAATTATAGAAGCACCAAATGTCTGCATTCTAGAATCGGAATGTGTCGGAATTCTAGAATGCATAGCACGGCGGAATTCGAAAGTCCTAAAATGCCTGCTATCCGGAAGTTAAGGTGTCTGACATCCAGAATGTAACTAGGTCAGCATTCTACCGTTCTGAGAGTTTCTGGGTTCTACAATCAATGAACGGCAGAGATCTGGCTTGTCAGGGTGTCCAAACCCTAGAATCCTTGCGTGTCTGAACTCGAGAGTCATTCAATGTCCACATACCGGATCACAGGGTGTCTGAATTCCAGAAGCACCAAATGTCTGCATTCTAGAATCGGAATGTGGTAGAATTCTAGAATGCACAGCACGGCGGAATTCTAAAGTCCTAAAATGCCTGCTATCCGGAAGTTAAGGTGTCTGACACCCAGAATGCTACCACATCAGAATTATACCATTCTGAAACATTCTGGGATCTAGAATCAATGGAGGGGTGAGTTCCAGAATGTCAGGGTGGCAAAACTCTAGAGTCCTGTTGTGTCTGAACTCGAGAGTCATTCAATGTCCACATTCCAGAACTCTGGATGTCTGAATTATAGAAGCACCAAATGTCTGCATTCTAGAATCAGAATGTGGCGGAATTCTAGAATGCACAGCATGGCGAAATTCTAAAGACCTAAAATGCCTGCTATCCGGAAGTTAAGGTGTCTGACATCCAGAATGCTGCCAAGTCAGAATTATACCATTCTGAAATATTCTGGGATCTAGAATCAATGGACGGCTGAGTTCCAGAATGTCAGGTTGGCAAAACTCTATAATCCTTGCGTGTCTGAACTCGAGAGTCATTCAATGTCCACATTCCAGAACTCTGGATGTCTGAATTATAGAAGCACCAAATGTCTGCATTCTAGAATCGGAATGTGTCGGAATTCTAGAATGCATAGCACGGCGGAATTCGAAAGTCCTAAAATGCCTGCTATCCGGAAGTTAAGGTGTCTGACATCCAGAATGCGACCACGTCAGAATTATACCATTCTGAAAGATTCTGGGATCTAGAATCAATGGACGGCTGAGTTCCAGAATGTCGGGGTTTCCAAACTCTAGAATCCTTGCGTGTCTGAACTCGGGAGTCATTCAATATCCACATAACAGGACTCTGGATGTCTGAAATATAGAAGCACCAAATGTCTGCATTCTAGAATCGGAATGTGGCGGAATTCTAGAATGCACAGCACGGCAGAATTCTAAAGTCCTAAAATGCCTGCTATTCGGAATTAAGGTGTCTGACATCCAGAATGTTACTAGGTCAGCATTCTACCGTTCTGAGAGATTCTGGGTTCTAGAATCCATGGACGGCAGAGTTCTGGAATGTCAGGGTGTCCAAACTCTAGAATCCTTCCGTGTCTGAACTCGTGAGTCATTCAATGTCCACATTCAGGATCACAGGGTGTCTGAATGCCAGAAGCACCAAATGTCTGCATTCTAGAATCGGAATGTGGCGGAATTCTAGAATGCACAGCACTGCAGAATTCTGAAGTCCTAAAATGCCTGATATTCGGAAGTTAAGGAGTCTGACATCCAGAATTTTACTTGGTCAGCATTCTACCGTTCTGAGAGATTCCGGCTTCTAGAATCAATGGACGGCAGAGTTCTGAAATGTCAGGGTGTCCAAACTGTAGAATCCCTCCGTGTCTGGACTCGTGAGTCATTCAATGTCCACATTCCGGATCACAGGGTGTCTGAATTCCAGAAGCACCAAATGTCTGCATTCTAGAATCGGAATGTGGCGGAATTCTAGAATGCACAGCACGGCAGAATTCTAAATTCCTAAAATGCCTGCTATCCGGAAGTTAAGGTGTCTTACATCAAGAATGCTACCAAGTCAGAATTATAACATTCTGAAAGATTCTGGGATCTAGAATCAGTGGACAGCTGAGTTCCAAAATGTCAAGGTGGCAAAACTCTAGAATCCTTGCGTGTCTGAACTCGAGAGTCATTCAATGTCCACATTCCAGAACTCTGGATGTCTGAAATATAGAAGCACCAAATGTCTGCATTCTAGAATCGGAATGTGGCGGAATTCTAGAATGCACAGCACGGCAGAATTCTAAAGTCCTAAAATGCCTGCTATTCGGAAGTTAAGGTGTCTGACATCCAGAATGTTACTAGGTCAGCATTCTACCTTTCTGAGAGATTCTGGGTTCTAGAATCAATGGACGGCAGAGTTCTGGAATGTCAGGGTGTCCAAACTCTAGAATCCTTCCGTGTCTGAACTCGTGAGTCATTCAATGTCCACATTCCGGATCACAGGGTGTCTGAATTCCAGAAGCACCAAATGTCTGCATTCTAGAATCGGAATGTGGCGGAATTCTAGAATGCACAGCACGGCGGAATTCGAAGGTCCTAAAATGCCTGCTATCTGGAAGTTAAGGTGTCTGACATCCAGAATGCTACCACGTCGGAATTATACCATTCTGAAAGATTCTGGGATCTAGAATCAATGGACGGCTGAGTTCCAGAATGTCAGGGTGGCAAAACTCTAGAATCCTTGCGTGTCTGAACTCGAGAGTCATTCCATGTCCACATTCCAGAATTCTGGATATCTGAATTATAGAAGCAACAAATGTCTGCATTCTAGAATCGGAATGTGGCGGAATTCTAGAATGCACAGCACGGCGGAATTCTAAAGTCCTAAAATGCCTGCTATCCGGAAGTTAAGGTGTCTGACATCAAGAATGCTACCAAGTCAGAATTATACCATTCTGAAAGATTCTGGGATCTAGAATCAATGGACGGCTGAGTTTCAGAATGTCAGGGTGGCAAAACTCTAGAATCCTTGTGTGTCTGAACTCGAGAGTCATTCAATGTCCACATTCCAGAACTCTGGATGTCTGAATTATAGAAGCACCAAATGTCTGCATTCTAGAATCGGAATGTGGCGGAATTCTAGAATGCACAGCACGGCGGAATTCTAAAGTCCTAGAATGCCTGTTATCCGGAAGTTAAGGTGTCTGACATCAAGAATGCTACCAAGTCAAAATTATATCATTCTGAAAGATTCTGGGATCTAGAATCAATGGACGGCTGAGTTCCAGAATGTCAGGGTGGCAAAAATCTAGAATACTTGCGTGTCTGAACTCGAGAGTCATTCAATGTCCACATTCCAGAACTCTGGATGTCTGAATTATAGAAGCACCAAATGTCTGCATTCTAGAATCTGAATGTGGTGGAATTCTAGAATGCACAGCAAGGCGGATTTCTAAAGTCCTAAAATGCCTACTAGCCGAAAGTTAAGGTGTCTGAAGACCAGAATGTTACTAGGTCAGCATTCTAACATTCTGAGAGATTCTGGGTTCTAGAATCAATGGACGGCAGACTTCTGGAAACTCAGGGTTTCCAAACTCTAGAATCCTTGAGTGTTTGAACTCGAGAGTCATTCAATTACCATATTACGGGTGACAGGGTGACTGAATTCCAGAAGCACCAAATGTCTGCGTTCTAGATTCGGAATGTGGTGGAATTCTAGAATGCACAGCACGGCGGAATTCTAAAGTCCTAAAATGCCTGCTATCCGGAAGTTAAGGTGTCTGACATCCAGAATGTTACTAGGTCAGCATTCTACCGTTCTGAGAGATTCCGGGTTCTAGAATCAATGGACGGCAGAGTTCTGGAATGTCAGGGTGTCCAAACTCTAGAATCCTTCCGTGTCTGAAATCGTGAGTCATTCAATGGCCACATTCCGGAACACAGGGTGTCTGAATTCCAGAAGCACCAAATGTCTGCATTCTAGAATCGGAATGTGGCGGAATTCTAGAATGCACAGCACGGCAGAATTCTAAAGTCCTAAAATGCCTGATATTCGGAAGTTAAGGAATCTGACATCCAGAATGTTACTAGGTCAGCATTCTACCGTTCTGAGAGATTCTGGGTTCTAGAATCAATGGACGGCAGAGTTCTGGAATATCAGGGTGTCCAAACTCTAGAATCCTTCCGTGTCTGAACTCGTGAGTCATTCAATGTCCACATTCCGGATCACAGGGTGTCTGAATTCCAGAAGCACCAAATGTCTGCATTCTAGAATCGGAATGTGGTAGAATTCTAGAATGCACAGCACGGCGGAATTCTAAAGTCTTAAAATGCCTGCTATCCGGAAGTTAAGGTGTCTGACACCCAGAATGCTACCACATCAGAATTATACCATTCTGAAACATTCTGGGATCTAGAATCAATGGACGGGTGAGTTCCAGAATGTCAGGGTGGCAAAACTCTAGAGTCCTGGCGTGTCTGAATTCGAGAGTCATTCAATGTCCACATTCCAGAACTCTGGATGTCTGAATTATAGAAGCACCAAATATCTGCATTCTAGAATCGGAATGTGGCGGAATTCTAGAATGCACAGCACGGCGGAATTCTAAAGACCTAAAATGCCTGCTATCCGGAAGTTAAGGTGTCTGACATCCAGAATGCTACCAAGTCAGAATTATACCATTCTGAAAGATTCTGGGTTCTAGAATCAATGGACGGCTGAGTTCCAGAATGTCAGGGTGGCAAAACTCTAGAATCCTTGCGTGTCTGAACTCGAGAGTCATTCAATGTCCACATTCCAGAACTCTGGATGTCTGAATTATAGAAGCACCAAATGTCTGCATTCTAGAATCGGAATGTGGCGGAATTCTAGAATGCACAGCATGGCGGAATTCTAAAGTCCTAAAATGCCTGCTATCCGGAAGTTAAGGTGTCTGACATCCAGAATGTTACTAGGTCAGCATTCTACCGTTCTGAGAGATTCTGGGTTCTAGAATCAATGGACGGCAGAGTTCTGGAATGTCAGGGTGTCCAAACTCTAGAATCCTTGCGTGTCTGAACTCGAGAGTCATTCAATGTCCACATTCCAGAACTCTGGATGTCTGAATTATAGAAGCACCAAATGTCTCCATTCTAGAATCGGAATGTGGCGGAATTCTAGAATGCACATCACGGCGGATTTCTAAAATCCTAAAATGCCTGCTATCCGGAAGTTAATGTGTCTGACATCCAGAATGCTACCAAGTCACCATTATACCATTCTGAAAGATTCTGGAATCTAGAATCAATGGACGGCTGAGTTCCAGAATTTCAGGGTTTCCAAACTCTAGAATCCTTGCGTGTCTGAACTCGAGAGTCATTCAATGTCCACATTCCAGAACTCTGGATGTCTGAATTATAGAAGCACCAAATGTCTGCATTCTAGAATCGGAATGTGGCGGAATTCTAGAATGCACAGCACGGAGGGATTCTAAAGTCCTAAAATGCCTACTAGCCGAAAGTTAAGGTGTCTGATGACCAGAATGTTACTAGGTCAGCATTCTACCGTTCTGAGAGATTCTGGGTTCTAGAATCAATGGACGGCAGAGTTCTGGAATGTCAGGGTGTCCAAACCCTAGAATCCTTCCGTGTTTGAACTCGTGAGTCATTCAATGTCCACATTCCAGATCAAAGTGTGTCTGAATTCCAGAAGCACCAAATGTCTGCATTCTAGAATCGGAATGTGGCGGAATTCTAGAATGCACAGCACGGCGGAATTCTAAAGTCCTAAAATGCCTGCCCTCCGGAAGTTAAGATGTCTCACACCCAGAATGCTACCACATCAGAATTATACCATTCTGAAATATTCTGGGATCTAGAATCAATGGACGGGTGAGTTACAGAATGTCAGGGTGGCAAAACTCTAGAATCCTGGCGTGTCTGAACTCGAGAGTCATTCAATGTCCACATTCCAGAACTCTGGATGTCTGAATTATAGAAGCACGAAATGTCTGCATTCTAGAATCGGAATGTGGCGGAATTCTAGAATGCACAGCACGGCGTAATTCGAAAGTCCTAAAATGCCTGCTATCCGGAAGTTAAAGTGTCTGACATCCAGAATGCTACCACGTCAGAATTATACCATTCTGAAAGATTCTGGGATCTAGAATCAATGGACGGCTGAGTTCCAGAATGTCAGGGTGGCAAAACTCTAGAATTCTTGCGTGTCTGAAGTCGAGAGTCATTCAATGTCCACATTCCAGAACTCTGGATGTCTGAATTATAGAAGTACCAAATGTCTGCATTCTAGAATCAGAATGTGGCGGAATTCTAGAATGCACAGCACGGCGAAATTCTAAAGACCTAAAATGCCTGCTATCCGGAAGTTAAGGTGTCTGACATCCAGAATGCTACCAAGTCAGAATTATACCATTCTGAAATATTCTGGGATCTAGAATCAATGGACGGCTGAATTCCAGAATGTCAGGGTGGCAAAACTCTATAATCCTTGCGAGTCTGAACTCGAGAGTCATTCAATGTCCACATTCCAGAACTCTGGATGTCTGAATTATAGAAGCACCAAATGTCTGCATTCTAGAATCGGAATGTGTCGGAATTCTAGAATGCATAGCACGGCGGAATTCGAAAGTCCTAAAATGCCTGCTATCCGGAAGTTAAGGTGTCTGACATCCAGAATGTAACTAGGTCAGCATTCTACCGTTCTGAGAGTTTCTGGGTTCTAGAATCAATGAACGGCAGAGATCTGGCTTGTCAGGGTGTCCAAACCCTAGAATCCTTGCGTGTCTGAACTCGAGAGTCATTCAATGTCCACATACCGGATCACAGGGTGTCTGAATTCCAGAAGCACCAAATGTCTGCATTCTAGAATCGGAATGTGGTAGAATTCTAGAATGCACAGCACGGCGGAAATCTAAAGTCCTAAAATGCCTGCTATCCGGAAGTTAAGGTGTCTGACACCCAGAATGCTACCACATCAGAATTATACCATTCTGAAACATTCTGGGATCTAGAATCAATGGAGGGGTGAGTTCCAGAATGTCAGGGTGGCAAAACTCTAGAGTCCTGTTGTGTCTGAACTCGAGAGTCATTCAATGTCCACATTCCAGAACTCTGGATGTCTGAATTACAGAAGCACCAAATGTCTGCATTCTAGAATCAGAATGTGGCGGAATTCTAGAATGCACAGCACGGCGAAATTCTAAAGACCTAAAATGCCTGCTATCCGGAAGTTAAGGTGTCTGACATCCAGAATGCTGCCAAGTCAGAATTATACCATTCTGAAATATTCTGGGATCTAGAATCAATGGACGGCTGAGTTCCAGAATGTCAGGTTGGCAAAACTCTATAATCCTTGCGTGTCTGAACTCGAGAGTCATTCAATGTCCACATTCCAGAACTCTGGATGTCTGAATTATAGAAGCACCAAATGTCTGCATTCTAGAATCGGAATGTGTCGGAATTCTAGAATGCATAGCACGGCGGAATTCGAAAGTCCTAAAATGCCTGCTATCCGGAAGTTAAGGTGTCTGACATCCAGAATGCGACCACGTCAGAATTATACCATTCTGAAAGATTCTGGGATCTAGAATCAATGGACGGCTGAGTTCCAGAATGTCGGGGTTTCCAAACTCTAGAATCCTTGCGTGTCTGAACTCGGGAGTCATTCAATATCCACATAACAGGACTCTGGATGTCTGAAATATAGAAGCACCAAATGTCTGCATTCTAGAATCGGAATGTGGCGGAATTCTAGAATGCACAGCACGGCAGAATTCTAAAGTCCTAAAATGCCTGCTATTCGGAATTAAGGTGTCTGACATCCAGAATGTTACTAGGTCAGCATTCTACCGTTCTGAGAGATTCTGGGTTCTAGAATCCATGGACGGCAGAGTTCTGGAATGTCAGGGTGTCCAAACTCTAGAATCCTTCCGTGTCTGAACTCGTGAGTCATTCAATGTCCACATTCAGGATCACAGGGTGTCTGAATGCCAGAAGCACCAAATGTCTGCATTCTAGAATCGGAATGTGGCGGAATTCTAGAATGCACAGCACTGCAGAATTCTGAAGTCCTAAAATGCCTGATATTCGGAAGTTAAGGAGTCTGACATCCAGAATTTTACTTGGTCAGCATTCTACCGTTCTGAGAGATTCCGGCTTCTAGAATCAATGGACGGCAGAGTTCTGAAATGTCAGGGTGTCCAAACTGTAGAATCCCTCCGTGTCTGGACTCGTGAGTCATTCAATGTCCACATTCCGGATCACAGGGTGTCTGAATTCCAGAAGCACCAAATGTCTGCATTCTAGAATCGGAATGTGGCGGAATTCTAGAATGCACAGCACGGCAGAATTCTAAATTCCTAAAATGCCTGCTATCCGGAAGTTAAGGTGTCTTACATCAAGAATGCTACCAAGTCAGAATTATAACATTCTGAAAGATTCTGGGATCTAGAATCAGTGGACAGCTGAGTTCCAAAATGTCAAGGTGGCAAAACTCTAGAATCCTTGCGTGTCTGAACTCGAGAGTCATTCAATGTCCACATTCCAGAACTCTGGATGTCTGAAATATAGAAGCACCAAATGTCTGCATTCTAGAATCGGAATGTGGCGGAATTCTAGAATGCACAGCACGGCAGAATTCTAAAGTCCTAAAATGCCTGCTATTCGGAAGTTAAGGTGTCTGACATCCAGAATGTTACTAGGTCAGCATTCTACCTTTCTGAGAGATTCTGGGTTCTAGAATCAATGGACGGCAGAGTTCTGGAATGTCAGGGTGTCCAAACTCTAGAATCCTTCCGTGTCTGAACTCGTGAGTCATTCAATGTCCACATTCCGGATCACAGGGTGTCTGAATTCCAGAAGCACCAAATGTCTGCATTCTAGAATCGGAATGTGGCGGAATTCTAGAATGCACAGCACGGCGGAATTCGAAGGTCCTAAAATGCCTGCTATCTGGAAGTTAAGGTGTCTGACATCCAGAATGCTACCACGTCGGAATTATACCATTCTGAAAGATTCTGGGATCTAGAATCAATGGACGGCTGAGTTCCAGAATGTCAGGGTGGCAAAACTCTAGAATCCTTGCGTGTCTGAACTCGAGAGTCATTCCATGTCCACATTCCAGAATTCTGGATATCTGAATTATAGAAGCAACAAATGTCTGCATTCTAGAATCGGAATGTGGCGGAATTCTAGAATGCACAGCACGGCGGAATTCTAAAGTCCTAAAATGCCTGCTATCCGGAAGTTAAGGTGTCTGACATCAAGAATGCTACCAAGTCAGAATTATACCATTCTGAAAGATTCTGGGATCTAGAATCAATAGACGGCTGAGTTTCAGAATGTCAGGGTGGCAAAACTCTAGAATCCTTGTGTGTCTGAACTCGAGAGTCATTCAATGTCCACATTCCAGAACTCTGGATGTCTGAATTATAGAAGCACCAAATGTCTGCATTCTAGAATCGGAATGTGGCGGAATTCTAGAATGCACAGCACGGCGGAATTCTAAAGTCCTAGAATGCCTGCTATACGGAAGTTAAGGTGTCTGACATCAAGAATGCTACCAAGTCAAAATTATATCATTCTGAAATATTCTGGGATCTAGAATCAATGGACGGCTGAGTTCCAGAATGTCAGGGTGGCAAAAATCTAGAATACTTGCGTGTCTGAACTCGAGAGTCATTCAATGTCCACATTCCAGAACTCTGGATGTCTGAATTATAGAAGCACCAAATGTCTGCATTCTAGAATCTGAATGTGGCGGAATTCTAGAATGCACAGCAAGGCGGATTTCTAAAGTCCTAAAATGCCTACTAGCCGAAAGTTAAGGTGTCTGAAGACCAGAATGTTACTAGGTCAGCATTCTAACATTCTGAGAGATTCTGGGTTCTAGAATAAATGGACGGCAGACTTCTGGAAACTCAGGGTTTCCAAACTCTAGAATCCTTGAGTGTTTGAACTCGAGAGTCATTCAATTACCATATTACGGGTGACAGGGTGACTGAATTCCAGAAGCACCAAATGTCTGCGTTCTAGATTCGGAATGTGGTGGAATTCTAGAATGCACAGCACGGCGGAATTCTAAAGTCCTAAAATGCCTGCTATCCGGAAGTTAAGGTGTCTGACATCCAGAATGTTACTAGGTCAGCATTCTACCGTTCTGAGAGATTCCGGGTTCTAGAATCAATGGACGGCAGAGTTCTGGAATGTCAGGGTGTCCAAACTCTAGAATCCTTCCGTGTCTGAAATCGTGAGTCATTCAATGGCCACATTCCGGAACACAGGGTGTCTGAATTCCAGAAGCACCAAATGTGTGCATTCTAGAATCGGAATGTGGCGGAATTCTAGAATGCACAGCACGGCAGAATTCTAAAGTCCTAAAATGCCTGATATTCGGAAGTTAAGGAATCTGACATCCAGAATGTTACTAGGTCAGCATTCTACCGTTCTGAGAGATTCTGGGTTCTAGAATCAATGGACGGCAGAGTTCTGGAATATCAGGGTGTCCAAACTCTAGAATCCTTCCGTGTCTGAACTCGTGAGTCATTCAATGTCCACATTCCGGATCACAGGGTGTCTGAATTCCAGAAGCACCAAATGTCTGCATTCTAGAATCGGAATGTGGTAGAATTCTAGAATGCACAGCACGGCGGAATTCTAAAGTCTTAAAATGCCTGCTATCCGGAAGTTAAGGTGTCTGACACCCAGAATGCTACCACATCAGAATTATACCATTCTGAAACATTCTGGGATCTAGAATCAATGGACGGGTGAGTTCCAGAATGTCAGGGTGGCAAAACTCTAGAGTCCTGGCGTGTCTGAATTCGAGAGTCATTCAATGTCCACATTCCAGAACTCTGGATGTCTGAATTATAGAAGCACCAAATATCTGCATTCTAGAATCGGAATGTGGCGGAATTCTAGAATGCACAGCATGGCGGAATTCTAAAGACCTAAAATGCCTGCTATCCGGAAGTTAAGGTGTCTGACATCCAGAATGCTACCAAGTCAGAATTATACCATTCTGAAAGATTCTGGGTTCTAGAATCAATGGACGGCTGAGTTCCAGAATGTCACGGTGGCAAAACTCTAGAATCCTTGCGTGTCTGAACTCGAGAGTCATTCAATGTCCACATTCCAGAACTCTGGATGTCTGAATTATAGAAGCACCAAATGTCTGCATTCTAGAATCGGAATGTGGCGGAATTCTAGAATGCACAGCATGGCGGAATTCTAAAGTCCTAAAATGCCTGCTATCCGGAAGTTAAGGTGTCTGACATCCAGAATGTTACTAGGTCAGCATTCTACCGTTCTGAGAGATTCTGGGTTCTAGAATCAATGGACGGCAGAGTTCTGGAATGTCAGGGTGTCCAAACTCTAGAATCCTTGCGTGTCTGAACTCGAGAGTCATTCAATGTCCACATTCCAGAACTCTGGATGTCTGAATTATAGAAGCACCAAATGTCTCCATTCTAGAATCGGAATGTGGCGGAATTCTAGAATGCACATCACGGCGGATTTCTAAAATCCTAAAATGCCTGCTATCCGGAAGTTAATGTGTCTGACATCCAGAATGCTACCAAGTCACCATTATACCATTCTGAAAGATTCTGGAATCTAGAATCAATGGACGGCTGAGTTCCAGAATTTCAGGGTTTCCAAACTCTAGAATCCTTGCGTGTCTGAACTCGAGAGTCATTCAATGTCCACATTCCAGAACTCTGGATGTCTGAATTATAGAAGCACCAAATGTCTGCATTCTAGAATCGGAATGTGGCGGAATTCTAGAATGCACAGCACGGAGGGATTCTAAAGTCCTAAAATGCCTACTAGCCGAAAGTTAAGGTGTCTGATGACCAGAATGTTACTAGGTCAGCATTCTACCGTTCTGAGAGATTCTGGGTTCTAGAATCAATGGACGGCAGAGTTCTGGAATGTCAGGGTGTCCAAACCCTAGAATCCTTCCGTGTTTGAACTCGTGAGTCATTCAATGTCCACATTCCAGATCAAAGTGTGTCTGAATTCCAGAAGCACCAAATGTCTGCATTCTAGAATCGGAATGTGGCGGAATTCTAGAATGCACAGCACGGCGGAATTCTAAAGTCCTAAAATGCCTGCCCTCCGGAAGTTAAGATGTCTCACACCCAGAATGCTACCACATCAGAATTATACCATTCTGAAATATTCTGGGATCTAGAATCAATGGACGGGTGAGTTACAGAATGTCAGGGTGGCAAAACTCTAGAATCCTGGCGTGTCTGAACTCGAGAGTCATTCAATGTCCACATTCCAGAACTCTGGATGTCTGAATTATAGAAGTACCAAATGTCTGCATTCTAGAATCAGAATGTGGCGGAATTCTAGAATGCACAGCACGGCGAAATTCTAAAGACCTAAAATGCCTGCTATCCGGAAGTTAAGGTGTCTGACATCCAGAATGCTACCAAGTCAGAATTATACCATTCTGAAATATTCTGGGATCTAGAATCAATGGACGGCTGAGTTCCAGAATGTCAGGGTGGCAAAACTCTATAATCCTTGCGTGTCTGAACTCGAGAGTCATTCAATGTCCACATTCCAGAACTCTGGATGTCTGAATTATAGAAGCACCAAATGTCTGCATTCTAGAATCGGAATGTGTCGGAATTCTAGAATGCATAGCACGGCGGAATTCGAAAGTCCTAAAATGCCTGCTATCCGGAAGTTAAGGTGTCTGACATCCAGAATATAACTAGGTCAGCATTCTACCGTTCTGAGAGTTTCTGGGTTCTAGAATCAATGAACGGCAGAGATCTGTCTTGTCAGGGTGTCCAAACCCTAGAATCCTTGCGTGTCTGAACTCGAGAGTCATTCAATGTCCACATACCGGATCACAGGGTGTCTGAATTCCAGAAGCACCAAATGTCTGCATTCTAGAATCGGAATGTGGTAGAATTCTAGAATGCACAGCACGGCGGAATTCTAAAGTCCTAAAATGCCTGCTATCCGGAAGTTAAGGTGTCTGACACCCAGAATGCTACCACATCAGAATTATACCATTCTGAAACATTCTGGGATCTAGAATCAATGGAGGGGTGAGTTCCAGAATGTCAGGGTGGCAAAACTCTAGAGTCCTGTTGTGTCTGAACTCGAGAGTCATTCAATGTCCACATTCCAGAACTCTGGATGTCTGAATTATAGAAGCACCAAATGTCTGCATTCTAGAATCAGAATGTGGCGGAATTCTAGAATGCACAGCACGGCGAAATTCTAAAGACCTAAAATGCCTGCTATCCGGAAGTTAAGGTGTCTGACATCCAGAATGCTACCAAGTCAGAATTATACCATTCTGAAATATTCTGGGATCTAGAATCAATGGACGGCTGAGTTCCAGAATGTCAGGTTGGCAAAACTCTATAATCCTTGCGTGTCTGAACTCGAGAGTCATTCAATGTCCACATTCCAGAACTCTGGATGTCTGAATTATAGAAGCACCAAATGTCTGCATTCTAGAATCGGAATGTGTCGGAATTCTAGAATGCATAGCACGGCGGAATTCGAAAGTCCTAAAATGCCTGCTATCCGGAAGTTAAGGTGTCTGACATCCAGAATGCGACCACGTCAGAATTATACCATTCTGAAAGATTCTGGGATCTAGAATCAATGGACGGCTGAGTTCCAGAATGTCGGGGTTTCCAAACTCTAGAATCCTTGCGTGTCTGAACTCGGGAGTCATTCAATATCCACATAACAGGACTCTGGATGTCTGAAATATAGAAGCACCAAATGTCTGCATTCTAGAATCGGAATGTGGCGGAATTCTAGAATGCACAGCACGGCAGAATTCTAAAGTCCTAAAATGCCTGCTATTCGGAATTAAGGTGTCTGACATCCAGAATGTTACTAGGTCAGCATTCTACCGTTCTGAGAGATTCTGGGTTCTAGAATCCATGGATGGCAGAGTTCTGGAATGTCAGGGTGTCCAAACTCTAGAATCCTTCCGTGTCTGAACTCGTGAGTCATTCAATGTCCACATTCAGGATCACAGGGTGTCTGAATGCCAGAAGCACCAAATGTCTGCATTCTAGAATCGGAATGTGGCGGAATTCTAGAATGCACAGCACTGCAGAATTCTGAAGTCCTAAAATGCCTGATATTCGGAAGTTAAGGAGTCTGACATCCAGAATTTTACTTGGTCAGCATTCTACCGTTCTGAGAGATTCCGGCTTCTAGAATCAATGGACGGCAGAGTTCTGAAATGTCAGGGTGTCCAAACTGTAGAATCCCTCCGTGTCTGGACTCGTGAGTCATTCAATGTCCACATTCCGGATCACAGGGTGTCTGAATTCCAGAAGCACCAAATGTCTGCATTCTAGAATCGGAATGTGGCGGAATTCTAGAATGCACAGCACGGCAGAATTCTAAATTCCTAAAATGCCTGCTATCCGGAAGTTAAGGTGTCTTACATCAAGAATGCTACCAAGTCAGAATTATAACATTCTGAAAGATTCTGGGATCTAGAATCAGTGGACAGCTGAGTTCCAAAATGTCAAGGTGGCAAAACTCTAGAATCCTTGCGTGTCTGAACTCGAGAGTCATTCAATGTCCACATTCCAGAACTCTGGATGTCTGAAATATAGAAGCACCAAATGTCTGCATTCTAGAATCGGAATGTGGGGGAATTCTAGAATGCACAGCACGGCAGAATTCTAAAGTCCTAAAAGGCCTGCTATTCGGAAGTTAAGGTGTCTGACATCCAGAATGTTACTAGGTCAGCATTCTACCTTTCTGAGAGATTCTGGGTTCTAGAATCAATGGACGGCAGAGTTCTGGAATGTCAGGGTGTCCAAACTCTAGAATCCTTCCGTGTCTGAACTCGTGAGTCATTCAATGTCCACATTCCGGATCACAGGGTGTCTGAATTCCAGAAGCACCAAATGTCTGCATTCTAGAATCGGAATGTGGCGGAATTCTAGAATGCACAGCACGGCGGAATTCGAAGGTCCTAAAATGCCTGCTATCTGGAAGTTAAGGTGTCTGACATCCAGAATGCTACCACGTCGGAATTATACCATTCTGAAAGATTCTGGGATCTAGAATCAATGGACGGCTGAGTTCCAGAATGTCAGGGTGGCAAAACTCTAGAATCCTTGCGTGTCTGAACTCGAGAGTCATTCCATGTCCACATTCCAGAATTCTGGATATCTGAATTATAGAAGCAACAAATGTCTGCATTCTAGAATCGGAATGTGGCGGAATTCTAGAATGCACAGCACGGCGGAATTCTAAAGTCCTAAAATGCCTGCTATCCGGAAGTTAAGGTGTCTGACATCAAGAATGCTACAAAGTCAGAATTATACCATTCTGAAAGATTCTGGGATCTAGAATCAATAGACGGCTGAGTTTCAGAATGTCAGGGTGGCAAAACTCTAGAATCCTTGTGTGTCTGAACTCGAGAGTCATTCAATGTCCACATTCCAGAACTCTGGATGTCTGAATTATAGAAGCACCAAATGTCTGCATTCTAGAATCGGAATGTGGCGGAATTCTAGAATGCACAGCACGGCGGAATTCTAAAGTCCTAGAATGCCTGCTATCCGGAAGTTAAGGTGTCTGACATCAAGAATGCTACCAAGTCACCATTATACCATTCTGAAAGATTCTGGAATCTAGAATCAATGGACGGCTGAGTTCCAGAATTTCAGGGTTTCCAAACTCTAGAATCCTTGCGTGTCTGAACTCGAGAGTCATTCAATGTCCACATTCCAGAACTCTGGATGTCTGAATTATAGAAGCACCAAATGTCTGCATTCTAGAATCGGAATGTGGCGGAATTCTAGAATGCACAGCACGGAGGGATTCTAAAGTCCTAAAATGCCTACTAGCCGAAAGTTAAGGTGTCTGATGACCAGAATGTTACTAGGTCAGCATTCTACCGTTCTGAGAGATTCTGGGTTCTAGAATCAATGGACGGCAGAGTTCTGGAATGTCAGGGTGTCCAAACCCTAGAATCCATCCGTGTTTGAACTCGTGAGTCATTCAATGTCCACATTCCAGATCAAAGTGTGTCTGAATTCCAGAAGCACCAAATGTCTGCATTCTAGAATCGGAATGTGGCGGAATTCTAGAATGCACAGCACGGCGGAATTCTAAAGTCCTAAAATGCCTGCCCTCCGGAAGTTAAGATGTCTCACACCCAGAATGCTACCACATCAGAATTATACCATTCTGAAATATTCTGGGATCTAGAATCAATGGACGGGTGAGTTACAGAATGTCAGGGTGGCAAAACTCTAGAATCCTGGCGTGTCTGAACTCGAGAGTCATTCAATGTCCACATTCCAGAACTCTGGATGTCTGAATTATAGAAGCACGAAATGTCTGCATTCTAGAATCGGAATGTGGCGGAATTCTAGAATGCACAGCACGGCGTAATTCGAAAGTCCTAAAATGCCTGCTATCCGGAAGTTAAAGTGTCTGACATCCAGAATGCTACCACGTCAGAATTATACCATTCTGAAAGATTCTGGGATCTAGAATCAATGGACGGCTGAGTTCCAGAATGTCAGGGTGGCAAAACTCTAGAATTCTTGCGTGTCTGAAGTCGAGAGTCATTCAATGTCCACATTCCAGAACTCTGGATGTCTGAATTATAGAAGTACCAAATGTCTGCATTCTAGAATCAGAATGTGGCGGAATTCTAGAATGCACAGCACGGCGAAATTCTAAAGACCTAAAATGCCTGCTATCCGGAAGTTAAGGTGTCTGACATCCAGAATGCTACCAAGTCAGAATTATACCATTCTGAAATATTCTGGGATCTAGAATCAATGGACGGCTGAGTTCCAGAATGTCAGGGTGGCAAAACTCTATAATCCTTGCGTGTCTGAACTCGAGAGTCATTCAATGTCCACATTCCAGAACTCTGGATGTCTGAATTATAGAAGCACCAAATGTCTGCATTCTAGAATCGGAATGTGTCGGAATTCTAGAATGCATAGCACGGCGGAATTCGAAAGTCCTAAAATGCCTGCTATCCGGAAGTTAAGGTGTCTGACATCCAGAATGTAACTAGGTCAGCATTCTACCGTTCTGAGAGTTTCTGGGTTCTAGAATCAATGAACGGCAGAGATCTGGCTTGTCAGGGTGTCCAAACCCTAGAATCCTTGCGTGTCTGAACTCGAGAGTCATTCAATGTCCACATACCGGATCACAGGGTGTCTGAATTCCAGAAGCACCAAATGTCTGCATTCTAGAATCGGAATGTGGTAGAATTCTAGAATGCACAGCACGGCGGAATTCTAAAGTCCTAAAATGCCTGCTATCCGGAAGTTAAGGTGTCTGACACCCAGAATGCTACCACATCAGAATTATACCATTCTGAAACATTCTGGGATCTAGAATCAATGGAGGGGTGAGTTCCAGAATGTCAGGGTGGCAAAACTCTAGAGTCCTGTTGTGTCTGAACTCGAGAGTCATTCAATGTCCACATTCCAGAACTCTGGATGTCTGAATTATAGAAGCACCAAATGTCTGCATTCTAGAATCAGAATGTGGCGGAATTCTAGAATGCACAGCACGGCGAAATTCTAAAGACCTAAAATGCCTGCTATCCGGAAGTTAAGGTGTCTGACATCCAGAATGCTACCAAGTCAGAATTATACCATTCTGAAATATTCTGGGATCTAGAATCAATGGACGGCTGAGTTCCAGAATGTCAGGATGGCAAAACTCTATAATCCTTGCGTGTCTGAACTCGAGAGTCATTCAATGTCCACATTCCAGAACTCTGGATGTCTGAATTATAGAAGCACCAAATGTCTGCATTCTAGAATCGGAATGTGTCGGAATTCTAGAATGCATAGCACGGCGGAATTCGAAAGTCCTAAAATGCCTGCTATCCGGAAGTTAAGGTGTCTGACATCCAGAATGCGACCACGTCAGAATTATACCATTCTGAAAGATTCTGGGATCTAGAATCAATGGACGGCTGAGTTCCAGAATGTCGGGGTTTCCAAACTCTAGAATCCTTGCGTGTCTGAACTCGGGAGTCATTCAATATCCACATAACAGGACTCTGGATGTCTGAAATATAGAAGCACCAAATGTCTGCATTCTAGAATCGGAATGTGGCGGAATTCTAGAATGCACAGCACGGCAGAATTCTAAAGTCCTAAAATGCCTGCTATTCGGAATTAAGGTGTCTGACATCCAGAATGTTACTAGGTCAGCATTCTACCGTTCTGAGAGATTCTGGGTTCTAGAATCCATGGACGGCAGAGTTCTGGAATGTCAGGGTGTCCAAACTCTAGAATCCTTCCGTGTCTGAACTCGTGAGTCATTCAATGTCCACATTCAGGATCACAGGGTGTCTGAATGCCAGAAGCACCAAATGTCTGCATTCTAGAATCGGAATGTGGCGGAATTCTAGAATGCACAGCACTGCAGAATTCTGAAGTCCTAAAATGCCTGATATTCGGAAGTTAAGGAGTCTGACATCCAGAATTTTACTTGGTCAGCATTCTACCGTTCTGAGAGATTCCGGCTTCTAGAATCAATGGACGGCAGAGTTCTGAAATGTCAGGGTGTCCAAACTGTAGAATCCCTCCGTGTCTGGACTCGTGAGTCATTCAATGTCCACATTCCGGATCACAGGGTGTCTGAATTCCAGAAGCACCAAATGTCTGCATTCTAGAATCGGAATGTGGCGGAATTCTAGAATGCACAGCACGGCAGAATTCTAAATTCCTAAAATGCCTGCTATCCGGAAGTTAAGGTGTCTTACATCAAGAATGCTACCAAGTCAGAATTATAACATTCTGAAAGATTCTGGGATCTAGAATCAGTGGACAGCTGAGTTCCAAAATGTCAAGGTGGCAAAACTCTAGAATCCTTGCGTGTCTGAACTCGAGAGTCATTCAATGTCCACATTCCAGAACTCTGGATGTCTGAAATATAGAAGCACCAAATGTCTGCATTCTAGAATCGGAATGTGGCGGAATTCTAGAATGCACAGCACGGCAGAATTCTAAAGTCCTAAAATGCCTGCTATTCGGAAGTTAAGGTGTCTGACATCCAGAATGTTACTAGGTCAGCATTCTACCTTTCTGAGAGATTCTGGGTTCTAGAATCAATGGACGGCAGAGTTCTGGAATGTCAGGGTGTCCAAACTCTAGAATCCTTCCGTGTCTGAACTCGTGAGTCATTCAATGTCCACATTCCGGATCACAGGGTGTCTGAATTCCAGAAGCACCAAATGTCTGCATTCTAGAATCGGAATGTGGCGGAATTCTAGAATGCACAGCACGGCGGAATTCGAAGGTCCTAAAATGCCTGCTATCTGGAAGTTAAGGTGTCTGACATCCAGAATGCTACCACGTCGGAATTATACCATTCTGAAAGATTCTGGGATCTAGAATCAATGGACGGCTGAGTTCCAGAATGTCAGGGTGGCAAAACTCTAGAATCCTTGCGTGTCTGAACTCGAGAGTCATTCCATGTCCACATTACAGAATTCTGGATATCTGAATTATAGAAGCAACAAATGTCTGCATTCTAGAATCGGAATGTGGCGGAATTCTAGAATGCCCAGCACGGCGGAATTCTAAAGTCCTAAAATGCCTGCTATCCGGAAGTTAAGGTGTCTGACATCAAGAATGCTACCAAGTCAGAATTATACCATTCTGAAAGATTCTGGGATCTAGAATCAATAGACGGCTGAGTTTCAGAATGTCAGGGTGGCAAAACTCTAGAATCCTTGTGTGTCTGAACTCGAGAGTCATTCAATGTCCACATTCCAGAACTCTGGATGTCTGAATTATAGAAGCACCAAATGTCTGCATTCTAGAATCGGAATGTGGCGGAATTCTAGAATGCACAGCACGGCGGAATTCTAAAGTCCTAGAATGCCTGCTATCCGGAAGTTAAGGTGTCTGACATCAAGAATGCTACCAAGTCAAAATTATATCATTCTGAAAGATTCTGGGATCTAGAATCAATGGACGGCTGAGTTCCAGAATGTCAGGGTGGCAAAAATCTAGAATACTTGCGTGTCTGAACTCGAGAGTCATTCAATGTCCACATTCCAGAACTCTGGATGTCTGAATTATAGAAGCACCAAATGTCTGCATTCTAGAATCTGAATGTGGCGGAATTCTAGAATGCACAGCAAGGCGGATTTCTAAAGTCCTAAAATGCCTACTAGCCGAAAGTTAAGGTGTCTGAAGACCAGAATGTTACTAGGTCAGCATTCTAACATTCTGAGAGATTCTGGGTTCTAGAATCAATGGACGGCAGACTTCTGGAAACTCAGGGTTTCCAAACTCTAGAATCCTTGAGTGTTTGAACTCGAGAGTCATTCAATTACCATATTACGGGTGACAGGGTGACTGAATTCCAGAAGCACCAAATGTCTGCGTTCTAGATTCGGAATGTGGTGGAATTCTAGAATGCACAGCACGGCGGAATTCTAAAGTCCTAAAATGCCTGCTATCCGGAAGTTAAGGTGTCTGACATCCAGAATGTTACTAGGTCAGCATTCTACCGTTCTGAGAGATTCCGGGTTCTAGAATCAATGGACGGCAGAGTTCTGGAATGTCAGGGTGTCCAAACTCTAGAATCCTTCCGTGTCTGAAATCGTGAGTCATTCAATGGCCACATTCCGGATCACAGGGTGTCTGAATTCCAGAAGCACCAAATGTCTGCATTCTAGAATCGGAATGTGGCGGAATTCTAGAATGCACAGCACGGCAGAATTCTAAAGTCCTAAAATGCCTGATATTCGGAAGTTAAGGAATCTGACATCCAGAATGTTACTAGGTCAGCATTCTACCGTTCTGAGAAATTCTGGGTTCTAGAATCAATGGACGGCAGAGTTCTGGAATATCAGGGTGTCCAAACTCTAGAATCCTTCCGTGTCTGAACTCGTGAGTCATTCAATGTCCACATTCCGGATCACAGGGTGTCTGAATTCCAGAAGCACCAAATGTCTGCATTCTAGAATCGGAATGTGGTAGAATTCTAGAATGCACAGCACGGCGGAATTCTAAAGTCTTAAAATGCCTGCTATCCGGAAGTTAAGGTGTCTGACACCCAGAATGCTACCACATCAGAATTATACCATTCTGAAACATTCTGGGATCTAGAATCAATGGACGGGTGAGTTCCAGAATGTCAGGGTGGCAAAACTCTAGAGTCCTGGCGTGTCTGAATTCGAGAGTCATTCAATGTCCACATTCCAGAACTCTGGATATCTGAATTATAGAAGCACCAAATATCTGCATTCTAGAATCGGAATGTGGCGGAATTCTAGAATGCACAGCACGGCGGAATTCTAAAGACCTAAAATGCCTGCTATCCGGAAGTTAAGGTGTCTGACATCCAGAATGCTACCAAGTCAGAATTATACCATTCTGAAAGATTCTGGGTTCTAGAATCAATGGACGGCTGAGTTCCAGAATGTCAGGGTGGCAAAACTCTAGAATCCTTGCGTGTCTGAACTCGAGAGTCATTCAATGTCCACATTCCAGAACTCTGGATGTCTGAATTATAGAAGCACCAAATGTCTGCATTCTAGAATCGGAATGTGGCGGAATTCTAGAATGCACAGCATGGCGGAATTCTAAAGTCCTAAAATGCCTGCTATCCGGAAGTTAAGGTGTCTGACATCCAGAATGTTACTAGGTCAGCATTCTACCGTTCTGAGAGATTCTGGGTTCTAGAATCAATGGACGGCAGAGTTCTGGAATGTCAGGGTGTCCAAACTCTAGAATCCTTGCGTGTCTGAACTCGAGAGTCATTCAATGTCCACATTCCAGAACTCTGGATGTCTGAATTATAGAAGCACCAAATGTCGCCATTCTAGAATCGGAATGTGGCGGAATTCTAGAATGCACATCACGGCGGATTTCTAAAATCCTAAAATGCCTGCTATCCGGAAGTTAATGTGTCTGACATCCAGAATGCTACCAAGTCACCATTATACCATTCTGAAAGATTCTGGAATCTAGAATCAATGGACGGCTGAGTTCCAGAATTTCAGGGTTTCCAAACTCTAGAATCCTTGCGTGTCTGAACTCGAGAGTCATTCAATGTCCACATTCCAGAACTCTGGATGTCTGAATTATAGAAGCACCAAATGTCTGCATTCTAGAATCGGAATGTGGCGGAATTCTAGAATGCACAGCACGGAGGGATTCTAAAGTCCTAAAATGCCTACTAGCCGAAAGTTAAGGTGTCTGATGACCAGAATGTTACTAGGTCAGCATTCTACCGTTCTGAGAGATTCTGGGTTCTAGAATCAATGGACAGCAGAGTTCTGGAATGTCAGGGTGTCCAAACCCTAGAATCCTTCCGTGTTTGAACTCGTGAGTCATTCAATGTCCACATTCCAGATCAAAGTGTGTCTGAATTCCAGAAGCACCAAATGTCTGCATTCTAGAATCGGAATGTGGCGGAATTCTAGAATGCACAGCACGGCGGAATTCTAAAGTCCTAAAATGCCTGCCCTCCGGAAGTTAAGATGTCTCACACCCAGAATGCTACCACATCAGAATTATACCATTCTGAAATATTCTGGGATCTAGAATCAATGGACGGGTGAGTTACAGAATGTCAGGGTGGCAAAACTCTAGAATCCTGGCGTGTCTGAACTCGAGAGTCATTCAATGTCCACATTCCAGAACTCTGGATGTCTGAATTATAGAAGCACGAAATGTCTGCATTCTAGAATCGGAATGTGGCGGAATTCTAGAATGCACAGCACGGCGTAATTCGAAAGTCCTAAAATGCCTGCTATCCGGAAGTTAAAGTGTCTGACATCCAGAATGCTACCACGTCAGAATTATACCATTCTGAAAGATTCTGGGATCTAGAATCAATGGACGGCTGAGTTCCAGAATGTCAGGGTGGCAAAACTCTAGAATTCTTGCGTGTCTGAAGTCGAGAGTCATTCAATGTCCACATTCCAGAACTCTGGATGTCTGAATTATAGAAGTACCAAATGTCTGCATTCTAGAATCAGAATGTGGCGGAATTCTAGAATGCACAGCACGGCGAAATTCTAAAGACCTAAAATGCCTGCTATCCGGAAGTTAAGGTGTCTGACATCCAGAATGCTACCAAGTCAGAATTATACCATTCTGAAATATTCTGGGATCTAGAATCAATGGACGGCTGAGTTCCAGAATGTCAGGGTGGCAAAACTCTATAATCCTTGCGTGTCTGAACTCGAGAGTCATTCAATGTCCACATTCCAGAACTCTGGATGTCTGAATTATAGAAGCACCAAATGTCTGCATTCTAGAATCGGAATGTGTCGGAATTCTAGAATGCATAGCACGGCGGAATTCGAAAGTCCTAAAATGCCTGCTATCCGGAAGTTAAGGTGTCTGACATCCAGAATGCGACCACGTCAGAATTATACCATTCTGAAAGATTCTGGGATCTAGAATCAATGGACGGCTGAGTTCCAGAATGTCGGGGTTTCCAAACTCTAGAATCCTTGCGTGTCTGAACTCGGGAGTCATTCAATATCCACATAACAGGACTCTGGATGTCTGAAATATAGAAGCACCAAATGTCTGCATTCTAGAATCGGAATGTGGCGGAATTCTAGAATGCACAGCACGGCAGAATTCTAAAGTCCTAAAATGCCTGCTATTCGGAATTAAGGTGTCTGACATCCAGAATGTTACTAGGTCAGCATTCTACCGTTCTGAGAGATTCTGGGTTCTAGAATCCATGGACGGCAGAGTTCTGGAATGTCAGGGTGTCCAAACTCTAGAATCCTTCCGTGTCTGAACTCGTGAGTCATTCAATGTCCACATTCAGGATCACAGGGTGTCTGAATGCCAGAAGCACCAAATGTCTGCATTCTAGAATCGGAATGTGGCGGAATTCTAGAATGCACAGCACTGCAGAATTCTGAAGTCCTAAAATGCCTGATATTCGGAAGTTAAGGAGTCTGACATCCAGAATTTTACTTGGTCAGCATTCTACCGTTCTGAGAGATTCCGGCTTCTAGAATCAATGGACGGCAGAGTTCTGAAATGTCAGGGTGTCCAAACTGTAGAATCCCTCCGTGTCTGGACTCGTGAGTCATTCAATGTCCACATTCCGGATCACAGGGTGTCTGAATTCCAGAAGCACCAAATGTCTGCATTCTAGAATCGGAATGTGGCGGAATTCTAGAATGCACAGCACGGCAGAATTCTAAATTCCTAAAATGCCTGCTATCCGGAAGTTAAGGTGTCTTACATCAAGAATGCTACCAAGTCAGAATTATAACATTCTGAAAGATTCTGGGATCTAGAATCAGTGGACAGCTGAGTTCCAAAATGTCAAGGTGGCAAAACTCTAGAATCCTTGCGTGTCTGAACTCGAGAGTCATTCAATGTCCACATTCCAGAACTCTGGATGTCTGAAATATAGAAGCACCAAATGTCTGCATTCTAGAATCGGAATGTGGCGGAATTCTAGAATGCACAGCACGGCAGAATTCTAAAGTCCTAAAATGCCTGCTATTCGGAAGTTAAGGTGTCTGACATCCAGAATGTTACTAGGTCAGCATTCTACCTTTCTGAGAGATTCTGGGTTCTAGAATCAATGGACGGCAGAGTTCTGGAATGTCAGGGTGTCCAAACTCTAGAATCCTTCCGTGTCTGAACTCGTGAGTCATTCAATGTCCACATTCCGGATCACAGGGTGTCTGAATTCCAGAAGCACCAAATGTCTGCATTCTAGAATCGGAATGTGGCGGAATTCTAGAATGCACAGCACGGCGGAATTCGAAGGTCCTAAAATGCCTGCTATCTGGAAGTTAAGGTGTCTGACATCCAGAATGCTACCACGTCGGAATTATACCATTCTGAAAGATTCTGGGATCTAGAATCAATGGACGGCTGATTTCCAGAATGTCAGGGTGGCAAAACTCTAGAATCCTTGCGTGTCTGAACTCGAGAGTCATTCCATGTCCACATTCCAGAATTCTGGATATCTGAATTATAGAAGCAACAAATGTCTGCATTCTAGAATCGGAATGTGGCGGAATTCTAGAATGCACAGCACGGCGGAATTCTAAAGTCCTAAAATGCCTGCTATCCGGAAGTTAAGGTGTCTGACATCAAAAATGCTACCAAGTCAGAATTATACCATTCTGAAAGATTCTGGGATCTAGAATCAATAGACGGCTGAGTTTCAGAATGTCAGGGTGGCAAAACTCTAGAATCCTTGTGTGTCTGAACTCGAGAGTCATTCAATGTCCACATTCCAGAACTCTGGATGTCTGAATTATAGAAGCACCAAATGTCTGCATTCTAGAATCGGAATGTGGCGGAATTCTAGAATGCACAGCACGGCGGAATTCTAAAGTCCTAGAATGCCTGCTATCCGGAAGTTAAGGTGTCTGACATCAAGAATGCTACCAAGTCAAAATTATATCATTCTGAAAGATTCTGGGATCTAGAATCAATGGACGGCTGAGTTCCAGAATGTCAGGGTGGCAAAAATCTAGAATACTTGCGTGTCTGAACTCGAGAGTCATTCAATGTCCACATTCCAGAACTCTGGATGTCTGAATTATAGAAGCACCAAATGTCTGCATTCTAGAATCTGAATGTGGCGGAATTCTAGAATGCACAGCAAGGCGGATTTCTAAAGTCCTAAAATGCCTACTAGCCGAAAGTTAAGGTGTCTGAAGACCAGAATGTTACTAGGTCAGCATTCTAACATTCTGAGAGATTCTGGGTTCTAGAATCAATGGACGGCAGACTTCTGGAAACTCAGGGTTTCCAAACTCTAGAATCCTTGAGTGTTTGAACTCGAGAGTCATTCAATTACCATATTACGGGTGACAGGGTGACTGAATTCCAGAAGCACCAAATGTCTGCGTTATAGATTCGGAATGTGGTGGAATTCTAGAATGCACAGCACGGCGGAATTCTAAAGTCCTAAAATGCCTGCTATCCGGAAGTTAAGGTGTCTGACATCCAGAATGTTACTAGGTCAGCATTCTACCGTTCTGAGAGATTCCGGGTTCTAGAATCAATGGACGGCAGAGTTCTGGAATGTCAGGGTGTCCAAACTCTAGAATCCTTCCGTGTCTGAAATCGTGAGTCATTCAATGGCCACATTCCGGAACACAGGGTGTCTGAATTCCAGAAGCACCAAATGTCTGCATTCTAGAATCGGAATGTGGCGGAATTCTAGAATGCACAGCACGGCAGAATTCTAAAGTCCTAAAATGCCTGATATTCGGAAGTTAAGGAATCTGACATCCAGAATGTTACTAGGTCAGCATTCTACCGTTCTGAGAGATTCTGGGTTCTAGAATCAATGGACGGCAGAGTTCTGGAATATCAGGGTGTCCAAACTCTAGAATCCTTCCGTGTCTGAACTCGTGAGTCATTCAATGTCCACATTCCGGATCACAGGGTGTCTGAATTCCAGAAGCACCAAATGTCTGCATTCTAGAATCGGAATGTGGTAGAATTCTAGAATGCACAGCACGGCGGAATTCTAAAGTCTTAAAATGCCTGCTATCCGGAAGTTAAGGTGTCTGACACCCAGAATGCTACCACATCAGAATTATACCATTCTGAAACATTCTGGGATCTAGAATCAATGGACGGGTGAGTTCCAGAATGTCAGGGTGGCAAAACTCTAGAGTCCTGGCGTGTCTGAATTCGAGAGTCATTCAATGTCCACATTCCAGAACTCTGGATGTCTGAATTATAGAAGCACCAAATATCTGCATTCTAGAATCGGAATGTGGCGGAATTCTAGAATGCACAGCACGGCGGAATTCTAAAGACCTAAAATGCGTGCTATCCGGAAGTTAAGGTGTCTGACATCCAGAATGCTACCAAGTCAGAATTATACCATTCTGAAAGATTCTGGGTTCTAGAATCAATGGACGGCTGAGTTCCAGAATGTCAGGGTGGCAAAACTCTAGAATCCTTGCGTGTCTGAACTCGAGAGTCATTCAATGTCCACATTCCAGAACTCTGGATGTCTGAATTATAGAAGCACCAAATGTCTGCATTCTAGAATCGGAATGTGGCGGAATTCTAGAATGCACAGCATGGCGGAATTCTAAAGTCCTAAAATGCCTGCTATCCGGAAGTTAAGGTGTCTGACATCCAGAATGTTACTAGGTCAGCATTCTACCGTTCTGAGAGATTCTGGGTTCTAGAATCAATGGACGGCAGAGTTCTGGAATGTCAGGGTGTCCAAACTCTAGAATCCTTGCGTGTCTGAACTCGAGAGTCATTCAATGTCCACATTCCAGAACTCTGGATGTCTGAATTATAGAAGCACCAAATGTCTCCATTCTAGAATCGGAATGTGGCGGAATTCTAGAATGCACATCACGGCGGATTTCTAAAATCCTAAAATGCCTGCTATCCGGAAGTTAATGTGTCTGACATCCAGAATGCTACCAAGTCACCATTATACCATTCTGAAAGATTCTGGAATCTAGAATCAATGGACGGCTGAGTTCCAGAATTTCAGGGTTTCCAAACTCTAGAATCCTTGCGTGTCTGAACTCGAGAGTCATTCAATGTCCACATTCCAGAACTCTGGATGTCTGAAATATAGAAGCACCAAATGTCTGCATTCTAGAATCGGAATGTGGCGGAATTCTAGAATGCACAGCACGGAGGGATTCTAAAGTCCTAAAATGCCTACTAGCCGAAAGTTAAGGTGTCTGATGACCAGAATGTTACTAGGTCAGCATTCTACCGTTCTGAGAGATTCTGGGTTCTAGAATCAATGGACGGCAGAGTTCTGGAATGTCAGGGTTTCCAAACCCTAGAATCCTTCCGTGTTTGAACTCGTGAGTCATTCAATGTCCACATTCCAGATCAAAGTGTGTCTGAATTCCAGAAGCACCAAATGTCTGCATTCTAGAATCGGAATGTGGCGGAATTCTAGAATGCACAGCACGGCGGAATTCTAAAGTCCTAAAATGCCTGCCCTCCGGAAGTTAAGATGTCTCACACCCAGAATGCTACCACATCAGAATTATACCATTCTGAAATATTCTGGGATCTAGAATCAATGGACGGGTGAGTTACAGAATGTCAGGGTGGCAAAACTCTAGAATCCTGGCGTGTCTGAACTCGAGAGTCATTCAATGTCCACATTCCACAACTCTGGATGTCTGAATTATAGAAGCACGAAATGTCTGCATTCTAGAATCGGAATGTGGCGGAATTCTAGAATGCACAGCACGGCGTAATTCGAAAGTCCTAAAATGCCTGCTATCCGGAAGTTAAAGTGTCTGACATCCAGAATGCTACCACGTCAGAATTATACCATTCTGAAAGATTCTGGGATCTAGAATCAATGGACGGCTGAGTTCCAGAATGTCAGGGTGGCAAAACTCTAGAATTCTTGCGTGTCTGAAGTCGAGAGTCATTCAATGTCCACATTCCAGAACTCTGGATGTCTGAATTATAGAAGTACCAAATGTCTGCATTCTAGAATCAGAATGTGGCGGAATTCTAGAATGCACAGCACGGCGAAATTCTAAAGACCTAAAATGCCTGCTATCCGGAAGTTAAGGTGTCTGACATCCAGAATGCTACCAAGTCAGAATTATACCATTCTGAAATATTCTGGGATCTAGAATCAATGGACGGCTGAGTTCCAGAATGTCAGGGTGGCAAAACTCTATAATCCTTGCGTGTCTGAACTCGAGAGTCATTCAATGTCCACATTCCAGAACTCTGGATGTCTGAATTATAGAAGCACCAAATGTCTGCATTCTAGAATCGGAATGTGTCGGAATTCTAGAATGCATAGCACGGCGGAATTCGAAAGTCCTAAAATGCCTGCTATCCGGAAGTTAAGGTGTCTGACATCCAGAATGTAACTAGGTCAGCATTCTACCGTTCTGAGAGTTTCTGGGTTCTAGAATCAATGAACGGCAGAGATCTGGCTTGTCAGGGTGTCCAAACCCTAGAATCCTTGCGTGTCTGAACTCGAGAGTCATTCAATGTCCACATACCGGATCACAGGGTGTCTGAATTCCAGAAGCACCAAATGTCTGCATTCTAGAATCGGAATGTGGTAGAATTCTAGAATGCACAGCACGGCGGAATTCTAAAGTCCTAAAATGCCTGCTATCCGGAAGTTAAGGTGTCTGACACCCAGAATGCTACCACATCAGAATTATACCATTCTGAAACATTCTGGGATCTAGAATCAATGGAGGGGTGAGTTCCAGAATGTCAGGGTGGCAAAACTCTAGAGTCCTGTTGTGTCTGAACTCGAGAGTCATTCAATGTCCACATTCCAGAACTCTGGATGTCTGAATTATAGAAGCACCAAATGTCTGCATTCTAGAATCAGAATGTGGCGGAATTCTAGAATGCACAGCACGGCGAAATTCTAAAGACCTAAAATGCCTGCTATCCGGAAGTTAAGGTGTCTGACATCCAGAATGCTGCCAAGTCAGAATTATACCATTCTGAAATATTCTGGGATCTAGAATCAATGGACGGCTGAGTTCCAGAATGTCAGGTTGGCAAAACTCTATAATCCTTGCGTGTCTGAACTCGAGAGTCATTCAATGTCCACATTCCAGAACTCTGGATGTCTGAATTATAGAAGCACCAAATGTCTGCATTCTAGAATCGGAATGTGTCGGAATTCTAGAATGCATAGCACGGCGGAATTCGAAAGTCCTAAAATGCCTGCTATCCGGAAGTTAAGGTGTCTGACATCCAGAATGCGACCACGTCAGAATTATACCATTCTGAAAGATTCTGGGATCTAGAATCAATGGACGGCTGAGTTCCAGAATGTCGGGGTTTCCAAACTCTAGAATCCTTGCGTGTCTGAACTCGGGAGTCATTCAATATCCACATAACAGGACTCTGGATGTCTGAAATATAGAAGCACCAAATGTCTGCATTCTAGAATCGGAATGTGGCGGAATTCTAGAATGCACAGCACGGCAGAATTCTAAAGTCCTAAAATGCCTGCTATTCGGAATTAAGGTGTCTGACATCCAGAATGTTACTAGGTCAGCATTCTACCGTTCTGAGAGATTCTGGGTTCTAGAATCCATGGACGGCAGAGTTCTGGAATGTCAGGGTGTCCAAACTCTAGAATCCTTCCGTGTCTGAACTCGTGAGTCATTCAATGTCCACATTCAGGATCACAGGGTGTCTGAATGCCAGAAGCACCAAATGTCTGCATTCTAGAATCGGAATGTGGCGGAATTCTAGAATGCACAGCACTGCAGAATTCTGAAGTCCTAAAATGCCTGATATTCGGAAGTCAAGGAGTCTGACATCCAGAATTTTACTTGGTCAGCATTCTACCGTTATGAGAGATTCCGGCTTCTAGAATCAATGGACGGCAGAGTTCTGAAATGTCAGGTTGTCCAAACTGTAGAATCCCTCCGTGTCTGGACTCGTGAGTCATTCAATGTCCACATTCCGGATCACAGGGTGTCTGAATTCCAGAAGCACCAAATGTCTGCATTCTAGAATCGGAATGTGGCGGAATTCTAGAATGCACAGCACGGCAGAATTCTAAATTCCTAAAATGCCTGCTATCCGGAAGTTAAGGTGTCTTACATCAAGAATGCTACCAAGTCAGAATTATAACATTCTGAAAGATTCTGGGATCTAGAATCAGTGGACAGCTGAGTTCCAAAATGTCAAGGTGGCAAAACTCTAGAATCCTTGCGTGTCTGAACTCGAGAGTCATTCAATGTCCACATTCCAGAACTCTGGATGTCTGAAATATAGAAGCACCAAATGTCTGCATTCTAGAATCGGAATGTGGCGGAATTCTAGAATGCACAGCACGGCAGAATTCTAAAGTCCTAAAATGCCTGCTATTCGGAAGTTAAGGTGTCTGACATCCAGAATGTTACTAGGTCAGCATTCTACCTTTCTGAGAGATTCTGGGTTCTAGAATCAATGGACGGCAGAGTTCTGGAATGTCAGGGTGTCCAAACTCTAGAATCCTTCCGTGTCTGAACTCGTGAGTCATTCAATGTCCACATTCCGGATCACAGGGTGTCTGAATTCCAGAAGCACCAAATGTCTGCATTCTAGAATCGGAATGTGGCGGAATTCTAGAATGCACAGCACGGCGGAATTCGAAGGTCCTAAAATGCCTGCTATCTGGAAGTTAAGGGGTCTGACATCCAGAATGCTACCACGTCGGAATTATACCATTCTGAAAGATTCTGGGATCTAGAATCAATGGACGGCTGAGTTCCAGAATGTCAGGGTGGCAAAACTCTAGAATTCTTGCGTGTCTGAAGTCGAGAGTCATTCAATGTCCACATTCCAGAACTCTGGATGTCTGAATTATAGAAGTACCAAATGTCTGCATTCTAGAATCAGAATGTGGCGGAATTCTAGAATGCACAGCACGGCGAAATTCTAAAGACCTAAAATGCCTGCTATCCGGAAGTTAAGGTGTCTGACATCCAGAATGCTACCAAGTCAGAATTATACCATTCTGAAATATTCTGGGATCTAGAATCAATGGACGGCTGAGTTCCAGAATGTCAGGGTGGCAAAACTCTATAATCCTTGCGTGTCTGAACTCGAGAGTCATTCAATGTCCACATTCCAGAACTCTGGATGTCTGAATTATAGAAGCACCAAATGTCTGCATTCTAGAATCGGAATGTGTCGGAATTCTAGAATGCATAGCACGGCGGAATTCGAAAGTCCTAAAATGCCTGCTATCCGGAAGTTAAGGTGTCTGACATCCAGAATGTAACTAGGTCAGCATTCTACCGTTCTGAGAGTTTCTGGGTTCTAGAATCAATGAACGGCAGAGATCTGGCTTGTCAGGGTGTCCAAACCCTAGAATCCTTGCGTGTCTGAACTCGAGAGTCATTCAATGTCCACATACCGGATCACAGGGTGTCTGAATTCCAGAAGCACCAAATGTCTGCATTCTAGAATCGGAATGTGGTAGAATTCTAGAATGCACAGCACGGCGGAATTCTAAAGTCCTAAAATGCCTGCTATCCGGAAGTTAAGGTGTCTGACACCCAGAATGCTACCACATCAGAATTATACCATTCTGAAACATTCTGGGATCTAGAATCAATGGAGGGGTGAGTTCCAGAATGTCAGGGTGGCAAAACTCTAGAGTCCTGTTGTGTCTGAACTCGAGAGTCATTCAATGTCCACATTCCAGAACTCTGGATGTCTGAATTATAGAAGCACCAAATGTCTGCATTCTAGAATCAGAATGTGGCGGAATTCTAGAATGCACAGCACGGCGAAATTCTAAAGACCTAAAATGCCTGCTATCCGGAAGTTAAGGTGTCTGACATCCAGAATGCTACCAAGTCAGAATTATACCATTCTGAAATATTCTGGGATCTAGAATCAATGGACGGCTGAGTTCCAGAATGTCAGGTTGGCAAAACTCTATAATCCTTGCGTGTCTGAACTCGAGAGTCATTCAATGTCCACATTCCAGAACTCTGGATGTCTGAATTATAGAAGCACCAAATGTCTGCATTCTAGAATCGGAATGTGTCGGAATTCTAGAATGCATAGCACGGCGGAATTCGAAAGTCCTAAAATGCCTGCTATCCGGAAGTTAAGGTGTCTGACATCCAGAATGCGACCACGTCAGAATTATACCATTCTGAAAGATTCTGGGATCTAGAATCAATGGACGGCTGAGTTCCAGAATGTCGGGGTTTCCAAACTCTAGAATCCTTGCGTGTCTGAACTCGGGAGTCATTCAATATCCACATAACAGGACTCTGGATGTCTGAAATATAGAAGCACCAAATGTCTGCATTCTAGAATCGGAATGTGGCGGAATTCTAGAATGCACAGCACGGCAGAATTCTAAAGTCCTAAAATGCCTGATATTCGGAAGTTAAGGAGTCTGACATCCAGAATTTTACTTGGTCAGCATTCTACCGTTCTGAGAGATTCCGGCTTCTAGAATCAATGGACGGCAGAGTTCTGAAATGTCAGGGTGTCCAAACTGTAGAATCCCTCCGTGTCTGGACTCGTGAGTCATTCAATGTCCACATTCCGGATCACAGGGTGTCTGAATTCCAGAAGCACCAAATGTCTGCATTCTAGAATCGGAATGTGGCGGAATTCTAGAATGCACAGCACGGCAGAATTCTAAATTCCTAAAATGCCTGCTATCCGGAAGTTAAGGTGTCTTACATCAAGAATGCTACCAAGTCAGAATTATAACATTCTGAAAGATTCTGGGATCTAGAATCAGTGGACAGCTGAGTTCCAAAATGTCAAGGTGGCAAAACTCTAGAATCCTTGCGTGTCTGAACTCGAGAGTCATTCAATGTCCACATTCCAGAACTCTGGATGTCTGAAATATAGAAGCACCAAATGTCTGCATTCTAGAATCGGAATGTGGCGGAATTCTAGAATGCACAGCACGGCAGAATTCTAAAGTCCTAAAATGCCTGCTATTCGGAAGTTAAGGTGTCTGACATCCAGAATGTTACTAGGTCAGCATTCTACCTTTCTGAGAGATTCTGGGTTCTAGAATCAATGGACGGCAGAGTTCTGGAATGTCAGGGTGTCCAAACTCTAGAATCCTTCCGTGTCTGAACTCGTGAGTCATTCAATGTCCACATTCCGGATCACAGGGTGTCTGAATTCCAGAAGCACCAAATGTCTGCATTCTAGAATCGGAATGTGGCGGAATTCTAGAATGCACAGCACGGCGGAATTCGAAGGTCCTAAAATGCCTGCTATCTGGAAGTTAAGGGGTCTGACATCCAGAATGCTACCACGTCGGAATTATACCATTCTGAAAGATTCTGGGATCTAGAATCAATGGACGGCTGAGTTCCAGAATGTCAGGGTGGCAAAACTCTAGAATCCTTGCGTGTCTGAACTCGAGAGTCATTCCATGTCCACATTCCAGAATTCTGGATATCTGAAATATAGAAGCAACAAATGTCTGCATTCTAGAATCGGAATGTGGCGGAATTCTAGAATGCACAGCACGGCGGAATTCTAAAGTCCTAAAATGCCTGCTATCCGGAAGTTAAGGTGTCTGACATCAAGAATGCTACCAAGTCAGAATTATACCATTCTGAAAGATTCTGGGATCTAGAATCAATAGACGGCTGAGTTTCAGAATGTCAGGGTGGCAAAACTCTAGAATCCTTGTGTGTCTGAACTCGAGAGTCATTCAATGTCCACATTCCAGAACTCTGGATGTCTGAATTATAGAAGCACCAAATGTCTGCATTCTAGAATCGGAATGTGGCGGAATTCTAGAATGCACAGCACGGCGGAATTCTAAAGTCCTAGAATGCCTGCTATCCGGAAGTTAAGGTGTCTGACATCAAGAATGCTACCAAGTCAAAATTATATCATTCTGAAAGATTCTGGGATCTAGAATCAATGGACGGCTGAGTTCCAGAATGTCAGGGTGGCAAAAATCTAGAATACTTGCGTGTCTGAACTCGAGAGTCATTCAATGTCCACATTCCAGAACTCTGGATGTCTGAATTATAGAAGCACCAAATGTCTGCATTCTAGAATCTGAATGTGGCGGAATTCTAGAATGCACAGCAAGGCGGATTTCTAAAGTCCTAAAATGCCTACTAGCCGAAAGTTAAGGTGTCTGAAGACCAGAATGTTACTAGGTCAGCATTCTAACATTCTGAGAGATTCTGGGTTCTAGAATCAATGGACGGCAGACTTCTGGAAACTCAGGGTTTCCAAACTCTAGAATCCTTGAGTGTTTGAACTCGAGAGTCATTCAATTACCATATTACGGGTGACAGGGTGACTGAATTCCAGAAGCACCAAATGTCTGCGTTATAGATTCGGAATATGGTGGAATTCTAGAATGCACAGCACGGCGGAATTCTAAAGTCCTAAAATGCCTGCTATCCGGAAGTTAAGGTGTCTGACATCCAGAATGTTACTAGGTCAGCATTCTACCGTTCTGAGAGATTCCGGGTTCTAGAATCAATGGACGGCAGAGTTCTGGAATGTCAGGGTGTCCAAACTCTAGAATCCTTCCGTGTCTGAAATCGTGAGTCATTCAATGGCCACATTCCGGAACACAGGGTGTCTGAATTCCAGAAGCACCAAATGTCTGCATTCTAGAATCGGAATGTGGCGGAATTCTAGAATGCACAGCACGGCAGAATTCTAAAGTCCTAAAATGCCTGATATTCGGAAGTTAAGGAATCTGACATCCAGAATGTTACTAGGTCAGCATTCTACCGTTCTGAGAGATTCTGGGTTCTAGAATCAATGGACGGCAGAGTTCTGGAATATCAGGGTGTCCAAACTCTAGAATCCTTCCGTGTCTGAACTCGTGAGTCATTCAATGTCCACATTCCGGATCACAGGGTGTCTGAATTCCAGAAGCACCAAATGTCTGCATTCTAGAATCGGAATGTGGTAGAATTCTAGAATGCACAGCACGGCGGAATTCTAAAGTCTTAAAATGCCTGCTATCCGGAAGTTAAGGTGTCTGACACCCAGAATGCTACCACATCAGAATTATACCATTCTGAAACATTCTGGGATCTAGAATCAATGGACGGGTGAGTTCCAGAATGTCAGGGTGGCAAAACTCTAGAGTCCTGGCGTGTCTGAATTCGAGAGTCATTCAATGTCCACATTCCAGAACTCTGGATGTCTGAATTATAGAAGCACCAAATATCTGCATTCTAGAATCGGAATGTGGCGGAATTCTAGAATGCACAGCACGGCGGAATTCTAAAGACCTAAAATGCCTGCTATCCGGAAGTTAAGGTGTCTGACATCCAGAATGCTACCAAGTCAGAATTATACCATTCTGAAAGATTCTGGGTTCTAGAATCAATGGACGGCTGAGTTCCAGAATGTCAGGGTGGCAAAACTCTAGAATCCTTGCGTGTCTGAACTCGAGAGTCATTCAATGTCCACATTCCAGAACTCTGGATGTCTGAATTATAGAAGCACCAAATGTCTGCATTCTAGAATCGGAATGTGGCGGAATTCTAGAATGCACAGCATGGCGGAATTCTAAAGTCCTAAAATGCCTGCTATCCGGAAGTTAAGGTGTCTGACATCCAGAATGTTACTAGGTCAGCATTCTACCGTTCTGAGAGATTCTGGGTTCTAGAATCAATGGACGGCAGAGTTCTGGAATGTCAGGGTGTCCAAACTCTAGAATCCTTGCGTGTCTGAACTCGAGAGTCATTCAATGTCCACATTCCAGAACTCTGGATGTCTGAATTATAGAAGCACCAAATGTCTTCATTCTAGAATCGGAATGTGGCGGAATTCTAGAATGCACATCACGGCGGATTTCTAAAGTCCTAAAATGCCTGCTATCCGGAAGTTAATGTGTCTGACATCCAGAATGCTACCAAGTCACCATTATACCATTCTGAAAGATTCTGGAATCTAGAATCAATGTACGGCTGAGTTCCAGAATTTCAGGGTTTCCAAACTCTAGAATCCTTGCGTGTCTGAACTCGAGAGTCATTCAAAGTCCACTTTCCAGAACTCTGGATGTCTGAATTATAGAAGCACCAAATGTCTGCATTCTAGAATCGGAATGTGGCGGAATTCTAGAATGCACAGCAAGGCGGAATTCTAAAATCCTAAAATGCCTGCTATCCGGAAGTTAAGGTATCTGACATCAAGAATGCTACCAAGTCAGAATTATACCATTCTGAAAGATTCTGGGATCTAGAATCAATGGACGGCTGAGTTCCAGAATATCAGGGTGGCAAAACTCTAGAATGCTTGCGTGTCTGAACTCGAGAGTCATTCAATGTCCACATTCCAGAACTCTGGATGTCTGAATAACAGAAGCACCAAATGTCTGCATTCTAGAATCGGAATGTGGCGGAATTCTAGAATGCACAGCACCGCGCCAATTCTAAAGTCCTAAAATGACTGCTATCCGGAAGTTAATGTGTCTGACATCAAGAATGCTACCAAATCAGAATTATACCATTCTGAAAGATTCTGGGATCTAGAATCAATGGACGGCTGAGTTCCAGAATGTCAGGGTGGCAAAATTCAAGAATCCTTGTGTGTCTGAACTCGAGAGTCATTCAATGTCCGCATTCCAGAACTCTGGATGTCTGAATTATAGAAGCACCAAATGTCTGCATTCTAGAATCGGAATGTGGCGGAATTCTAGTATGCACAGCACGGCGGAATTCTAAAGTCCTAAAATGCCTGCTATCCGAAAGTTAAGGTGTCTGACATCAAGAATGCTACCAAGTCAGAATTATACCATTCTGAAAGATTCTGGGATCTAGAATCAATGGACAGCTGAGTTCCAGAATGTCAGGGTTTCCAAACTCTAGAATCCTTGCGTGTCTGAACTCGAGAGTCATTCAATGTCCACATTCCAGAACTCTTGAGGTCTGAATTATAGAAGCACCAAATGTCTGCATTGTAGAATCGGAATGTGGCGGAATTCTAGAATGCACAGCACTGCGGAATTCTAAAGTCCTAAAATGCCTGCTATTCGGAAGTTAAGGTGTCTGATGACCAGTATGTTACAAGGTCAGCATTCTACCGTTCTGAGAGATTCTGGGTTCTAGAATCAATGGATGGCAGAGTTCTGGAATGTCAGGGTGTCCAAACTCTAGAATCCTTGCATGTCTGAACTCGAGAGTCATTCAATGTCTACATTCCGGATCACAGGGTGTCTGAATTCCAGAAGCACCAAATGTCTGCATTCTAGAATCGGAATGTGGTAGAATTCTAGAATGCACAGCATGGTAGAATTCTAAAGTCCTAAAATGCCTGCTATCCAGAAGTTAAGGTGTCTGACATCCAGAGTGGTACCACATCAGAATTATATCATTCTGAAACATTCTGGGATCTAGAATCAATGGACGGGTGAGTTCCAGAATGTCAGGGTGGCAAAACTCTAGAATCCTGGCATGTCTGAACTCGAGAGTCATTCAATGTCCACATTCCAGAACTCTGGATATCTGAATTATAGAAGCACCAAATGTCTGCATTCTAAAATCGGAATGTGGCGGAATTCTAGAATGCACAGCACGGAGGAATTCTAAGTCCTAAAATGCCTGCTATACGGAAGTTAAGGTGTCTGACATCCAGAATGCTACCACGTCAGAATTATACCTTTCTGAAAGATTCTGGGATCCAGAATCAATGGACGGCTGAGTTCCAGAATGCAAGGGTGGCAAAACTCTAGAATCCTTGCGTGTCTGAACTCGAGAGTCATTCAATGTCCACATTCCAGAACTCTGGATGTCTGAAATATAGAAGCACCAAATGTCTGCATTCTAGAATCAGAATGTGGCGGAATTCTAGAATGCACAGCACGGCGGAATTTTAAAGTCCTAAAATGCCTGCTATACGGAAGTCATGGTGTCTGACATCCAGAATGTTGCTAAGTCATCATTCTACCGTTCTGAGAAATTCTGGGTTCTAGAATCAATGGATGGCAGAGTTCTGGAATGTCAGGGTGTTCAAACTCAAGAATACTTGCGTGTCTGAACTCGAGAGTCATTCAATGTCCACATTCCGCATCACAGGGTGTCTGAATTCCAGAAGCACCAAATGTCTGCATTCTAGAATCGGAATGTGGCGGAATTCTAGAATGCACAGCACGGCAGAATTCGAAAGTCCTAAAATGCCTGCTATCCGGAAGTTAAGGTGTCTGACATCCAGAATGCTACCACGTCAGAATTATACCATTCTGAAAGATTCTGGGATCTAGAATCAATGGACGGCTGAGTTCCAGAATGTCAGGGCTTCCAAACTCTAGAATACGTGCATGTCTGAACTCGAGAGTCATTCAATGTCCACATTCCAGAACTCTGGATGTCTGAATTATAGAAGCACCAAATGTCTGCATTCTAGAATCGGAATGTGGCGGAATTCTAGAATGCACAGCAAGGCGGAATTCTAAACTCCTAAAATGCCTGCTATCCGGAAGTTAAGGTATCTGACATCAAGAATGCTACCACGTCAGAATTATACCATTCTGAAAGATTCTGGGATCTAGAATCAATGGACGGCTGAGTTCCAGAATATCAGGGTGGCAAAACTCTAGAATGCTTGCGTGTGTGAACTCGAGAGTCATTCAATGTCCACATTCCAGAACTCTGGATGTCTGAATAACAGAAGCACCAAATGTCTGCATTCTAGAATCGGAATGTGGCGGAATTCTAGAATGCACAGCACGGCAGATTTCGAAAGTCCTAAAATGCCTGCTATCCGGAAGTTAAGGTGTCTGACATCCAGAATGCTACCACGTCAGAATTATACCATTCTGAAAGATTCTGGGATCTAGAATCAATGGACGGCTGAGTTCCACAATGTCAGGGCTTCCAAACTCTAGAATACTTGCATGTCTGAACTCGAGAGTCATTCAATATCCACATTCCAGGACTCTGGATGTCTGAAATATAGAAGCACCAAATGTCTGCATTCTAGAATCGGAATGTGGTAGAATTCTAGAATGCACAGCACGACAGAATTCTAAAGTCCTAAAATGCCTGCTATTCGGAAGTTAAGGTGTCTGACATCCAGAATGTTACTAGGTCAGCATTCTACCGTTCTGAGAGATTCTGGGTTCTAGAATCAATGGACGGCAGAGTTCTGTAATGTCAGGGTGTCCAAACTCTAGAATCCTTCCGTGCCTGAACTCGTGAGTCATTCAATATCCACATTCCGGATCACAGGGTGTCTGAATTCCAGAAGCCCCAAATGTCTTCATTCTAGAATCGGAATGTGGCGGAATTCTAGAATGCACAGCACGGCGGTATTCGAAAGTCCTAAAATGCCTGCTATCGGGAAGTTAAGGTGTCTGACATCCAGAATGCTACCACGTCAGAATTATAGCATTCTGAAAGTTTCTGGGATCTAGAATCAATGGACGGCTGAGTTCCAGAATGTCAGGGTGTCAAAACTCTAGAGTCCTTGCGTGTCTGAACTCGAGAGTCATTCAATGTCCACATTCCAGAACTCTGGATGTCTGAATTATAGAAGCACCAAATGTCTGCATTCTAGAATCGGAATGTGGCGGAATTCTAGAATGCACAGCAAGGCGGAATTCTAAAATCCTAAAATGCCTGCTATCCGGAAGTTAAGGTATCTGACATCAAGAATGCTACCAAGTCAGAATTATACCATTCTGAAAGATTCTGGGATCTAGAATCAATGGACGGCTGAGTTCCAGAATATCAGGGTGGCAAAACTCTAGAATGCTTGCATGTCTGAACTCGAGAGTCATTCAATGTCCACATTCCAGAACTCTGGATGTCTGAATAACAGAAGCACCAAATGTCTGCATTCTAGAATCGGAATGTGGCGGAATTCTAGAATGCACAGCACCGCGCCAATTCTAAAGTCCTAAAATGACTGCTATCCGGATGTTAATATGTCTGACATCAAGAATGCTACCAATTCAGAATTATACCATTCTGAAAGATTCTGGGATCTAGAATCAATGGACGGCTGAGTTCCAGAATGTCAGGGTGGCAAAATTCTAGAATCCTTGTGTGTCTGAACTCGAGAGTCATTCAATGTCCGCATTCCAGAACTCTGGATGTCTGAATTATAGAAGCACCAAATGTCTGCATTCTAGAATCGGAATGTGGCGGAATTCTAGTATGCACAGCACGGCGGAATTCTAAAGTCCTAAAATGCCTGCTATCGGGAAGTTAATGTGTCTGACATCAAGAATGCTACCAAGTCAGAATTATACCATTCTGAAAGATTCTGGGATCTAGAATCAATGGACGGCTGAGTTCCAGAATGTCAGGGTTTCCAAACTCTAGAATCCTTGCGTGTCTGAACTCGAGAGTCATTCAATGTCCACATTCCAGAACTCTGGATGTCTGAATTATAGAAGCACCAAATGTCTGCATTCTAGAATCGGAATGTGGCGGAATTCTAGAATGCACAGCACTGCGGAATTCTAAAGTCCTAAAATGCCTGCTATTCGGAAGTTAAGGTGTCTGATGACCAGTATGTTACAAGGTCAGCATTCTACCGTTCTGAGAGATTCTGGGTTCTAGAATCAATGGACGACAGAGATCTGGAATTTCAGGGTGTCCAAACTCTAGAATCCTTGCGTGTCTGAACTCGAGAGTCATTCAATGTCCACATTCCGGATCACAGGGTGTCTGAATTCCAGAAGCACCAAATGTCTGCATTCTAGAATCGGAATGTGGCGGAATTCTAGAATGCACAGCACGGCGGAATTCTAAAGTCCTAAAATGCCTGCTATCGGGAAGTTAATGTGTCTGACATCCAGAATGCTACCACGTCAGAATTATACCATTCTGAAAGATTCTGGGATCTAGAATCAATGGACGGCTGAGTTCCAGAATGTCAGGGTGGCAAAACTCTAGAATCCTGGCGTGTCTGAACTCGAGAGTCATTCAATGTCCACATTCCAGAACTCAGGATGTCTGAATTATAGAAGCACCAAATGTCTGCATTCTAGAATCGGAATGTGGCGGAATTGTAGAATGCACAGCAAGGCGGAATTCTAAAATCCTAAAATGCCTGCTATCCGGAAGTTAAGGTATCTGACATCAAGAATGCTACCAAGTCAGAATTATACCATTCTGAAAGATTCTGGGATCTAGAATCAATGGACGGCTGAGTTCCAGAATATCAGGGTGGCAAAACTCTAGAATGCTTGCGTGTCTGAACTCGAGAGTCATTCAATGTCCACATTCCAGAACTCTGGATGTCTGAATAACAGAAGCACCAAATGTCTGCATTCTAGAATCGGAATGTGGCGGAATTCTAGAATGCACAGCACCGCGCCAATTCTAAAGTCCTAAAATGACTGCTATCCGGAAGTTAATATTTCTGACATCAAGAATGCTACCAAGTCAGAATTATACCATTCTGAAAGATTCTGGGATCTAGAATCAATGGACGACTGAGTTCCAGAATGTCAGGGTGGCAAAATTCTAGAATCCTTGTGTGTCTGAACTCGAGAGTCATTCAATGTCCGCATTCCAGAACTCTGGATGTCTGAATTATAGAAGCACCAAATGTCTGCATTCTAGAATCGGAATGTGTCGGAATTCTAGAATGCACAGCACGGCAGAATTCTAAAGTCCTAAAATGCCTGCTATTCGGAATTAAGGTGTCTGACATCCAGAATGTTACTAGGTCAGCATTCTACCGTTCTGAGAGATTCTGGGTTCTAGAATCCATGGACGGCAGAGTTCTGGAATGTCAGGGTGTCCAAACTCTAGAATCCTTCCGTGTCTGAACTCGTGAGTCATTCAATGTCCACATTCAGGATCACAGGGTGTCTGAATGCCAGAAGCACCAAATGTCTGCATTCTAGAATCGGAATGTGGCGGAATTCTAGAATGCACAGCACTGCAGAATTCTGAAGTCCTAAAATGCCTGATATTCGGAAGTTAAGGAGTCTGACATCCAGAATTTTACTTGGTCAGCATTCTACCGTTCTGAGAGATTCCGGCTTCTAGAATCAATGGACGGCAGAGTTCTGAAATGTCAGGGTGTCCAAACTGTAGAATCCCTCCGTGTCTGGACTCGTGAGTCATTCAATGTCCACATTCCGGATCACAGGGTGTCTGAATTCCAGAAGCACCAAATGTCTGCATTCTAGAATCGGAATGTGGCGGAATTCTAGAATGCACAGCACGGCAGAATTCTAAATTCCTAAAATGCCTGCTATCCGGAAGTTAAGGTGTCTTACATCAAGAATGCTACCAAGTCAGAATTATAACATTCTGAAAGATTCTGGGATCTAGAATCAGTGGACAGCTGAGTTCCAAAATGTCAAGGTGGCAAAACTCTAGAATCCTTGCGTGTCTGAACTCGAGAGTCATTCAATGTCCACATTCCAGAACTCTGGATGTCTGAAATATAGAAGCACCAAATGTCTGCATTCTAGAATCGGAATGTGGCGGAATTCTAGAATGCACAGCACGGCAGAATTCTAAAGTCCTAAAATGCCTGCTATTCGGAAGTTAAGGTGTCTGACATCCAGAATGTTACTAGGTCAGCATTCTACCTTTCTGAGAGATTCTGGGTTCTAGAATCAATGGACGGCAGAGTTCTGGAATGTCAGGGTGTCCAAACTCTAGAATCCTTCCGTGTCTGAACTCGTGAGTCATTCAATGTCCACATTCCGGATCACAGGGTGTCTGAATTCCAGAAGCACCAAATGTCTGCATTCTAGAATCGGAATGTGGCGGAATTCTAGAATGCACAGCACGGCGGAATTCGAAGGTCCTAAAATGCCTGCTATCTGGAAGTTAAGGTGTCTGACATCCAGAATGCTACCACGTCGGAATTATACCATTCTGAAAGATTCTGGGATCTAGAATCAATGGACGGCTGATTTCCAGAATGTCAGGGTGGCAAAACTCTAGAATCCTTGCGTGTCTGAACTCGAGAGTCATTCCATGTCCACATTCCAGAATTCTGGATATCTGAATTATAGAAGCAACAAATGTCTGCATTCTAGAATCGGAATGTGGCGGAATTCTAGAATGCACAGCACGGCGGAATTCTAAAGTCCTAAAATGCCTGCTATCCGGAAGTTAAGGTGTCTGACATCAAAAATGCTACCAAGTCAGAATTATACCATTCTGAAAGATTCTGGGATCTAGAATCAATAGACGGCTGAGTTTCAGAATGTCAGGGTGGCAAAACTCTAGAATCCTTGTGTGTCTGAACTCGAGAGTCATTCAATGTCCACATTCCAGAACTCTGGATGTCTGAATTATAGAAGCACCAAATGTCTGCATTCTAGAATCGGAATGTGGCGGAATTCTAGAATGCACAGCACGGCGGAATTCTAAAGTCCTAGAATGCCTGCTATCCGGAAGTTAAGGTGTCTGACATCAAGAATGCTACCAAGTCAAAATTATATCATTCTGAAAGATTCTGGGATCTAGAATCAATGGACGGCTGAGTTCCAGAATGTCAGGGTGGCAAAAATCTAGAATACTTGCGTGTCTGAACTCGAGAGTCATTCAATGTCCACATTCCAGAACTCTGGATGTCTGAATTATAGAAGCACCAAATGTCTGCATTCTAGAATCTGAATGTGGCGGAATTCTAGAATGCACAGCAAGGCGGATTTCTAAAGTCCTAAAATGCCTACTAGCCGAAAGTTAAGGTGTCTGAAGACCAGAATGTTACTAGGTCAGCATTCTAACATTCTGAGAGATTCTGGGTTCTAGAATCAATGGACGGCAGACTTCTGGAAACTCAGGGTTTCCAAACTCTAGAATCCTTGAGTGTTTGAACTCGAGAGTCATTCAATTACCATATTACGGGTGACAGGGTGACTGAATTCCAGAAGCACCAAATGTCTGCGTTATAGATTCGGAATGTGGTGGAATTCTAGAATGCACAGCACGGCGGAATTCTAAAGTCCTAAAATGCCTGCTATCCGGAAGTTAAGGTGTCTGACATCCAGAATGTTACTAGGTCAGCATTCTACCGTTCTGAGAGATTCCGGGTTCTAGAATCAATGGACGGCAGAGTTCTGGAATGTCAGGGTGTCCAAACTCTAGAATCCTTCCGTGTCTGAAATCGTGAGTCATTCAATGGCCACATTCCGGAACACAGGGTGTCTGAATTCCAGAAGCACCAAATGTCTGCATTCTAGAATCGGAATGTGGCGGAATTCTAGAATGCACAGCACGGCAGAATTCTAAAGTCCTAAAATGCCTGATATTCGGAAGTTAAGGAATCTGACATCCAGAATGTTACTAGGTCAGCATTCTACCGTTCTGAGAGATTCTGGGTTCTAGAATCAATGGACGGCAGAGTTCTGGAATATCAGGGTGTCCAAACTCTAGAATCCTTCCGTGTCTGAACTCGTGAGTCATTCAATGTCCACATTCCGGATCACAGGGTGTCTGAATTCCAGAAGCACCAAATGTCTGCATTCTAGAATCGGAATGTGGTAGAATTCTAGAATGCACAGCACGGCGGAATTCTAAAGTCTTAAAATGCCTGCTATCCGGAAGTTAAGGTGTCTGACACCCAGAATGCTACCACATCAGAATTATACCATTCTGAAACATTCTGGGATCTAGAATCAATGGACGGGTGAGTTCCAGAATGTCAGGGTGGCAAAACTCTAGAGTCCTGGCGTGTCTGAATTCGAGAGTCATTCAATGTCCACATTCCAGAACTCTGGATGTCTGAATTATAGAAGCACCAAATATCTGCATTCTAGAATCGGAATGTGGCGGAATTCTAGAATGCACAGCACGGCGGAATTCTAAAGACCTAAAATGCCTGCTATCCGGAAGTTAAGGTGTCTGACATCCAGAATGCTACCAAGTCAGAATTATACCATTCTGAAAGATTCTGGGTTCTAGAATCAATGGACGGCTGAGTTCCAGAATGTCAGGGTGGCAAAACTCTAGAATCCTTGCGTGTCTGAACTCGAGAGTCATTCAATGTCCACATTCCAGAACTCTGGATGTCTGAATTATAGAAGCACCAAATGTCTGCATTCTAGAATCGGAATGTGGCGGAATTCTAGAATGCACAGCATGGCGGAATTCTAAAGTCCTAAAATGCCTGCTATCCGGAAGTTAAGGTGTCTGACATCCAGAATGTTACTAGGTCAGCATTCTACCGTTCTGAGAGATTCTGGGTTCTAGAATCAATGGACGGCAGAGTTCTGGAATGTCAGGGTGTCCAAACTCTAGAATCCTTGCGTGTCTGAACTCGAGAGTCATTCAATGTCCACATTCCAGAACTCTGGATGTCTGAATTATAGAAGCACCAAATGTCTCCATTCTAGAATCGGAATGTGGCGGAATTCTAGAATGCACATCACGGCGGATTTCTAAAATCCTAAAATGCCTGCTATCCGGAAGTTAATGTGTCTGACATCCAGAATGCTACCAAGTCACCATTATACCATTCTGAAAGATTCTGGAATCTAGAATCAATGGACGGCTGAGTTCCAGAATTTCAGGGTTTCCAAACTCTAGAATCCTTGCGTGTCTGAACTCGAGAGTCATTCAATGTCCACATTCCAGAACTCTGGATGTCTGAAATATAGAAGCACCAAATGTCTGCATTCTAGAATCGGAATGTGGCGGAATTCTAGAATGCACAGCACGGAGGGATTCTAAAGTCCTAAAATGCCTACTAGCCGAAAGTTAAGGTGTCTGATGACCAGAATGTTACTAGGTCAGCATTCTACCGTTCTGAGAGATTCTGGGTTCTAGAATCAATGGACGGCAGAGTTCTGGAATGTCAGGGTTTCCAAACCCTAGAATCCTTCCGTGTTTGAACTCGTGAGTCATTCAATGTCCACATTCCAGATCAAAGTGTGTCTGAATTCCAGAAGCACCAAATGTCTGCATTCTAGAATCGGAATGTGGCGGAATTCTAGAATGCACAGCACGGCGGAATTCTAAAGTCCTAAAATGCCTGCCCTCCGGAAGTTAAGATGTCTCACACCCAGAATGCTACCACATCAGAATTATACCATTCTGAAATATTCTGGGATCTAGAATCAATGGACGGGTGAGTTACAGAATGTCAGGGTGGCAAAACTCTAGAATCCTGGCGTGTCTGAACTCGAGAGTCATTCAATGTCCACATTCCACAACTCTGGATGTCTGAATTATAGAAGCACGAAATGTCTGCATTCTAGAATCGGAATGTGGCGGAATTCTAGAATGCACAGCACGGCGTAATTCGAAAGTCCTAAAATGCCTGCTATCCGGAAGTTAAAGTGTCTGACATCCAGAATGCTACCACGTCAGAATTATACCATTCTGAAAGATTCTGGGATCTAGAATCAATGGACGGCTGAGTTCCAGAATGTCAGGGTGGCAAAACTCTAGAATTCTTGCGTGTCTGAAGTCGAGAGTCATTCAATGTCCACATTCCAGAACTCTGGATGTCTGAATTATAGAAGTACCAAATGTCTGCATTCTAGAATCAGAATGTGGCGGAATTCTAGAATGCACAGCACGGCGAAATTCTAAAGACCTAAAATGCCTGCTATCCGGAAGTTAAGGTGTCTGACATCCAGAATGCTACCAAGTCAGAATTATACCATTCTGAAATATTCTGGGATCTAGAATCAATGGACGGCTGAGTTCCAGAATGTCAGGGTGGCAAAACTCTATAATCCTTGCGTGTCTGAACTCGAGAGTCATTCAATGTCCACATTCCAGAACTCTGGATGTCTGAATTATAGAAGCACCAAATGTCTGCATTCTAGAATCGGAATGTGTCGGAATTCTAGAATGCATAGCACGGCGGAATTCGAAAGTCCTAAAATGCCTGCTATCCGGAAGTTAAGGTGTCTGACATCCAGAATGTAACTAGGTCAGCATTCTACCGTTCTGAGAGTTTCTGGGTTCTAGAATCAATGAACGGCAGAGATCTGGCTTGTCAGGGTGTCCAAACCCTAGAATCCTTGCGTGTCTGAACTCGAGAGTCATTCAATGTCCACATACCGGATCACAGGGTGTCTGAATTCCAGAAGCACCAAATGTCTGCATTCTAGAATCGGAATGTGGTAGAATTCTAGAATGCACAGCACGGCGGAATTCTAAAGTCCTAAAATGCCTGCTATCCGGAAGTTAAGGTGTCTGACACCCAGAATGCTACCACATCAGAATTATACCATTCTGAAACATTCTGGGATCTAGAATCAATGGAGGGGTGAGTTCCAGAATGTCAGGGTGGCAAAACTCTAGAGTCCTGTTGTGTCTGAACTCGAGAGTCATTCAATGTCCACATTCCAGAACTCTGGATGTCTGAATTATAGAAGCACCAAATGTCTGCATTCTAGAATCAGAATGTGGCGGAATTCTAGAATGCACAGCACGGCGAAATTCTAAAGACCTAAAATGCCTGCTATCCGGAAGTTAAGGTGTCTGACATCCAGAATGCTGCCAAGTCAGAATTATACCATTCTGAAATATTCTGGGATCTAGAATCAATGGACGGCTGAGTTCCAGAATGTCAGGTTGGCAAAACTCTATAATCCTTGCGTGTCTGAACTCGAGAGTCATTCAATGTCCACATTCCAGAACTCTGGATGTCTGAATTATAGAAGCACCAAATGTCTGCATTCTAGAATCGGAATGTGTCGGAATTCTAGAATGCATAGCACGGCGGAATTCGAAAGTCCTAAAATGCCTGCTATCCGGAAGTTAAGGTGTCTGACATCCAGAATGCGACCACGTCAGAATTATACCATTCTGAAAGATTCTGGGATCTAGAATCAATGGACGGCTGAGTTCCAGAATGTCGGGGTTTCCAAACTCTAGAATCCTTGCGTGTCTGAACTCGGGAGTCATTCAATATCCACATAACAGGACTCTGGATGTCTGAAATATAGAAGCACCAAATGTCTGCATTCTAGAATCGGAATGTGGCGGAATTCTAGAATGCACAGCACGGCAGAATTCTAAAGTCCTAAAATGCCTGCTATTCGGAATTAAGGTGTCTGACATCCAGAATGTTACTAGGTCAGCATTCTACCGTTCTGAGAGATTCTGGGTTCTAGAATCCATGGACGGCAGAGTTCTGGAATGTCAGGGTGTCCAAACTCTAGAATCCTTCCGTGTCTGAACTCGTGAGTCATTCAATGTCCACATTCAGGATCACAGGGTGTCTGAATGCCAGAAGCACCAAATGTCTGCATTCTAGAATCGGAATGTGGCGGAATTCTAGAATGCACAGCACTGCAGAATTCTGAAGTCCTAAAATGCCTGATATTCGGAAGTCAAGGAGTCTGACATCCAGAATTTTACTTGGTCAGCATTCTACCGTTCTGAGAGATTCCGGCTTCTAGAATCAATGGACGGCAGAGTTCTGAAATGTCAGGTTGTCCAAACTGTAGAATCCCTCCGTGTCTGGACTCGTGAGTCATTCAATGTCCACATTCCGGATCACAGGGTGTCTGAATTCCAGAAGCACCAAATGTCTGCATTCTAGAATCGGAATGTGGCGGAATTCTAGAATGCACAGCACGGCAGAATTCTAAATTCCTAAAATGCCTGCTATCCGGAAGTTAAGGTGTCTTACATCAAGAATGCTACCAAGTCAGAATTATAACATTCTGAAAGATTCTGGGATCTAGAATCAGTGGACAGCTGAGTTCCAAAATGTCAAGGTGGCAAAACTCTAGAATCCTTGCGTGTCTGAACTCGAGAGTCATTCAATGTCCACATTCCAGAACTCTGGATGTCTGAAATATAGAAGCACCAAATGTCTGCATTCTAGAATCGGAATGTGGCGGAATTCTAGAATGCACAGCACGGCAGAATTCTAAAGTCCTAAAATGCCTGCTATTCGGAAGTTAAGGTGTCTGACATCCAGAATGTTACTAGGTCAGCATTCTACCTTTCTGAGAGATTCTGGGTTCTAGAATCAATGGACGGCAGAGTTCTGGAATGTCAGGGTGTCCAAACTCTAGAATCCTTCCGTGTCTGAACTCGTGAGTCATTCAATGTCCACATTCCGGATCACAGGGTGTCTGAATTCCAGAAGCACCAAATGTCTGCATTCTAGAATCGGAATGTGGCGGAATTCTAGAATGCACAGCACGGCGGAATTCGAAGGTCCTAAAATGCCTGCTATCTGGAAGTTAAGGGGTCTGACATCCAGAATGCTACCACGTCGGAATTATACCATTCTGAAAGATTCTGGGATCTAGAATCAATGGACGGCTGAGTTCCAGAATGTCAGGGTGGCAAAACTCTAGAATTCTTGCGTGTCTGAAGTCGAGAGTCATTCAATGTCCACATTCCAGAACTCTGGATGTCTGAATTATAGAAGTACCAAATGTCTGCATTCTAGAATCAGAATGTGGCGGAATTCTAGAATGCACAGCACGGCGAAATTCTAAAGACCTAAAATGCCTGCTATCCGGAAGTTAAGGTGTCTGACATCCAGAATGCTACCAAGTCAGAATTATACCATTCTGAAATATTCTGGGATCTAGAATCAATGGACGGCTGAGTTCCAGAATGTCAGGGTGGCAAAACTCTATAATCCTTGCGTGTCTGAACTCGAGAGTCATTCAATGTCCACATTCCAGAACTCTGGATGTCTGAATTATAGAAGCACCAAATGTCTGCATTCTAGAATCGGAATGTGTCGGAATTCTAGAATGCATAGCACGGCGGAATTCGAAAGTCCTAAAATGCCTGCTATCCGGAAGTTAAGGTGTCTGACATCCAGAATGTAACTAGGTCAGCATTCTACCGTTCTGAGAGTTTCTGGGTTCTAGAATCAATGAACGGCAGAGATCTGGCTTGTCAGGGTGTCCAAACCCTAGAATCCTTGCGTGTCTGAACTCGAGAGTCATTCAATGTCCACATACCGGATCACAGGGTGTCTGAATTCCAGAAGCACCAAATGTCTGCATTCTAGAATCGGAATGTGGTAGAATTCTAGAATGCACAGCACGGCGGAATTCTAAAGTCCTAAAATGCCTGCTATCCGGAAGTTAAGGTGTCTGACACCCAGAATGCTACCACATCAGAATTATACCATTCTGAAACATTCTGGGATCTAGAATCAATGGAGGGGTGAGTTCCAGAATGTCAGGGTGGCAAAACTCTAGAGTCCTGTTGTGTCTGAACTCGAGAGTCATTCAATGTCCACATTCCAGAACTCTGGATGTCTGAATTATAGAAGCACCAAATGTCTGCATTCTAGAATCAGAATGTGGCGGAATTCTAGAATGCACAGCACGGCGAAATTCTAAAGACCTAAAATGCCTGCTATCCGGAAGTTAAGGTGTCTGACATCCAGAATGCTACCAAGTCAGAATTATACCATTCTGAAATATTCTGGGATCTAGAATCAATGGACGGCTGAGTTCCAGAATGTCAGGTTGGCAAAACTCTATAATCCTTGCGTGTCTGAACTCGAGAGTCATTCAATGTCCACATTCCAGAACTCTGGATGTCTGAATTATAGAAGCACCAAATGTCTGCATTCTAGAATCGGAATGTGTCGGAATTCTAGAATGCATAGCACGGCGGAATTCGAAAGTCCTAAAATGCCTGCTATCCGGAAGTTAAGGTGTCTGACATCCAGAATGCGACCACGTCAGAATTATACCATTCTGAAAGATTCTGGGATCTAGAATCAATGGACGGCTGAGTTCCAGAATGTCGGGGTTTCCAAACTCTAGAATCCTTGCGTGTCTGAACTCGGGAGTCATTCAATATCCACATAACAGGACTCTGGATGTCTGAAATATAGAAGCACCAAATGTCTGCATTCTAGAATCGGAATGTGGCGGAATTCTAGAATGCACAGCACGGCAGAATTCTAAAGTCCTAAAATGCCTGATATTCGGAAGTTAAGGAGTCTGACATCCAGAATTTTACTTGGTCAGCATTCTACCGTTCTGAGAGATTCCGGCTTCTAGAATCAATGGACGGCAGAGTTCTGAAATGTCAGGGTGTCCAAACTGTAGAATCCCTCCGTGTCTGGACTCGTGAGTCATTCAATGTCCACATTCCGGATCACAGGGTGTCTGAATTCCAGAAGCACCAAATGTCTGCATTCTAGAATCGGAATGTGGCGGAATTCTAGAATGCACAGCACGGCAGAATTCTAAATTCCTAAAATGCCTGCTATCCGGAAGTTAAGGTGTCTTACATCAAGAATGCTACCAAGTCAGAATTATAACATTCTGAAAGATTCTGGGATCTAGAATCAGTGGACAGCTGAGTTCCAAAATGTCAAGGTGGCAAAACTCTAGAATCCTTGCGTGTCTGAACTCGAGAGTCATTCAATGTCCACATTCCAGAACTCTGGATGTCTGAAATATAGAAGCACCAAATGTCTGCATTCTAGAATCGGAATGTGGCGGAATTCTAGAATGCACAGCACGGCAGAATTCTAAAGTCCTAAAATGCCTGCTATTCGGAAGTTAAGGTGTCTGACATCCAGAATGTTACTAGGTCAGCATTCTACCTTTCTGAGAGATTCTGGGTTCTAGAATCAATGGACGGCAGAGTTCTGGAATGTCAGGGTGTCCAAACTCTAGAATCCTTCCGTGTCTGAACTCGTGAGTCATTCAATGTCCACATTCCGGATCACAGGGTGTCTGAATTCCAGAAGCACCAAATGTCTGCATTCTAGAATCGGAATGTGGCGGAATTCTAGAATGCACAGCACGGCGGAATTCGAAGGTCCTAAAATGCCTGCTATCTGGAAGTTAAGGGGTCTGACATCCAGAATGCTACCACGTCGGAATTATACCATTCTGAAAGATTCTGGGATCTAGAATCAATGGACGGCTGAGTTCCAGAATGTCAGGGTGGCAAAACTCTAGAATCCTTGCGTGTCTGAACTCGAGAGTCATTCCATGTCCACATTCCAGAATTCTGGATATCTGAAATATAGAAGCAACAAATGTCTGCATTCTAGAATCGGAATGTGGCGGAATTCTAGAATGCACAGCACGGCGGAATTCTAAAGTCCTAAAATGCCTGCTATCCGGAAGTTAAGGTGTCTGACATCAAGAATGCTACCAAGTCAGAATTATACCATTCTGAAAGATTCTGGGATCTAGAATCAATAGACGGCTGAGTTTCAGAATGTCAGGGTGGCAAAACTCTAGAATCCTTGTGTGTCTGAACTCGAGAGTCATTCAATGTCCACATTCCAGAACTCTGGATGTCTGAATTATAGAAGCACCAAATGTCTGCATTCTAGAATCGGAATGTGGCGGAATTCTAGAATGCACAGCACGGCGGAATTCTAAAGTCCTAGAATGCCTGCTATCCGGAAGTTAAGGTGTCTGACATCAAGAATGCTACCAAGTCAAAATTATATCATTCTGAAAGATTCTGGGATCTAGAATCAATGGACGGCTGAGTTCCAGAATGTCAGGGTGGCAAAAATCTAGAATACTTGCGTGTCTGAACTCGAGAGTCATTCAATGTCCACATTCCAGAACTCTGGATGTCTGAATTATAGAAGCACCAAATGTCTGCATTCTAGAATCTGAATGTGGCGGAATTCTAGAATGCACAGCAAGGCGGATTTCTAAAGTCCTAAAATGCCTACTAGCCGAAAGTTAAGGTGTCTGAAGACCAGAATGTTACTAGGTCAGCATTCTAACATTCTGAGAGATTCTGGGTTCTAGAATCAATGGACGGCAGACTTCTGGAAACTCAGGGTTTCCAAACTCTAGAATCCTTGAGTGTTTGAACTCGAGAGTCATTCAATTACCATATTACGGGTGACAGGGTGACTGAATTCCAGAAGCACCAAATGTCTGCGTTATAGATTCGGAATATGGTGGAATTCTAGAATGCACAGCACGGCGGAATTCTAAAGTCCTAAAATGCCTGCTATCCGGAAGTTAAGGTGTCTGACATCCAGAATGTTACTAGGTCAGCATTCTACCGTTCTGAGAGATTCCGGGTTCTAGAATCAATGGACGGCAGAGTTCTGGAATGTCAGGGTGTCCAAACTCTAGAATCCTTCCGTGTCTGAAATCGTGAGTCATTCAATGGCCACATTCCGGAACACAGGGTGTCTGAATTCCAGAAGCACCAAATGTCTGCATTCTAGAATCGGAATGTGGCGGAATTCTAGAATGCACAGCACGGCAGAATTCTAAAGTCCTAAAATGCCTGATATTCGGAAGTTAAGGAATCTGACATCCAGAATGTTACTAGGTCAGCATTCTACCGTTCTGAGAGATTCTGGGTTCTAGAATCAATGGACGGCAGAGTTCTGGAATATCAGGGTGTCCAAACTCTAGAATCCTTCCGTGTCTGAACTCGTGAGTCATTCAATGTCCACATTCCGGATCACAGGGTGTCTGAATTCCAGAAGCACCAAATGTCTGCATTCTAGAATCGGAATGTGGTAGAATTCTAGAATGCACAGCACGGCGGAATTCTAAAGTCTTAAAATGCCTGCTATCCGGAAGTTAAGGTGTCTGACACCCAGAATGCTACCACATCAGAATTATACCATTCTGAAACATTCTGGGATCTAGAATCAATGGACGGGTGAGTTCCAGAATGTCAGGGTGGCAAAACTCTAGAGTCCTGGCGTGTCTGAATTCGAGAGTCATTCAATGTCCACATTCCAGAACTCTGGATGTCTGAATTATAGAAGCACCAAATATCTGCATTCTAGAATCGGAATGTGGCGGAATTCTAGAATGCACAGCACGGCGGAATTCTAAAGACCTAAAATGCCTGCTATCCGGAAGTTAAGGTGTCTGACATCCAGAATGCTACCAAGTCAGAATTATACCATTCTGAAAGATTCTGGGTTCTAGAATCAATGGACGGCTGAGTTCCAGAATGTCAGGGTGGCAAAACTCTAGAATCCTTGCGTGTCTGAACTCGAGAGTCATTCAATGTCCACATTCCAGAACTCTGGATGTCTGAATTATAGAAGCACCAAATGTCTGCATTCTAGAATCGGAATGTGGCGGAATTCTAGAATGCACAGCATGGCGGAATTCTAAAGTCCTAAAATGCCTGCTATCCGGAAGTTAAGGTGTCTGACATCCAGAATGTTACTAGGTCAGCATTCTACCGTTCTGAGAGATTCTGGGTTCTAGAATCAATGGACGGCAGAGTTCTGGAATGTCAGGGTGTCCAAACTCTAGAATCCTTGCGTGTCTGAACTCGAGAGTCATTCAATGTCCACATTCCAGAACTCTGGATGTCTGAATTATAGAAGCACCAAATGTCTTCATTCTAGAATCGGAATGTGGCGGAATTCTAGAATGCACATCACGGCGGATTTCTAAAGTCCTAAAATGCCTGCTATCCGGAAGTTAATGTGTCTGACATCCAGAATGCTACCAAGTCACCATTATACCATTCTGAAAGATTCTGGAATCTAGAATCAATGTACGGCTGAGTTCCAGAATTTCAGGGTTTCCAAACTCTAGAATCCTTGCGTGTCTGAACTCGAGAGTCATTCAAAGTCCACTTTCCAGAACTCTGGATGTCTGAATTATAGAAGCACCAAATGTCTGCATTCTAGAATCGGAATGTGGCGGAATTCTAGAATGCACAGCAAGGCGGAATTCTAAAATCCTAAAATGCCTGCTATCCGGAAGTTAAGGTATCTGACATCAAGAATGCTACCAAGTCAGAATTATACCATTCTGAAAGATTCTGGGATCTAGAATCAATGGACGGCTGAGTTCCAGAATATCAGGGTGGCAAAACTCTAGAATGCTTGCGTGTCTGAACTCGAGAGTCATTCAATGTCCACATTCCAGAACTCTGGATGTCTGAATAACAGAAGCACCAAATGTCTGCATTCTAGAATCGGAATGTGGCGGAATTCTAGAATGCACAGCACCGCGCCAATTCTAAAGTCCTAAAATGACTGCTATCCGGAAGTTAATGTGTCTGACATCAAGAATGCTACCAAATCAGAATTATACCATTCTGAAAGATTCTGGGATCTAGAATCAATGGACGGCTGAGTTCCAGAATGTCAGGGTGGCAAAATTCAAGAATCCTTGTGTGTCTGAACTCGAGAGTCATTCAATGTCCGCATTCCAGAACTCTGGATGTCTGAATTATAGAAGCACCAAATGTCTGCATTCTAGAATCGGAATGTGGCGGAATTCTAGTATGCACAGCACGGCGGAATTCTAAAGTCCTAAAATGCCTGCTATCCGAAAGTTAAGGTGTCTGACATCAAGAATGCTACCAAGTCAGAATTATACCATTCTGAAAGATTCTGGGATCTAGAATCAATGGACAGCTGAGTTCCAGAATGTCAGGGTTTCCAAACTCTAGAATCCTTGCGTGTCTGAACTCGAGAGTCATTCAATGTCCACATTCCAGAACTCTTGAGGTCTGAATTATAGAAGCACCAAATGTCTGCATTGTAGAATCGGAATGTGGCGGAATTCTAGAATGCACAGCACTGCGGAATTCTAAAGTCCTAAAATGCCTGCTATTCGGAAGTTAAGGTGTCTGATGACCAGTATGTTACAAGGTCAGCATTCTACCGTTCTGAGAGATTCTGGGTTCTAGAATCAATGGATGGCAGAGTTCTGGAATGTCAGGGTGTCCAAACTCTAGAATCCTTGCATGTCTGAACTCGAGAGTCATTCAATGTCTACATTCCGGATCACAGGGTGTCTGAATTCCAGAAGCACCAAATGTCTGCATTCTAGAATCGGAATGTGGTAGAATTCTAGAATGCACAGCATGGTAGAATTCTAAAGTCCTAAAATGCCTGCTATCCAGAAGTTAAGGTGTCTGACATCCAGAGTGGTACCACATCAGAATTATATCATTCTGAAACATTCTGGGATCTAGAATCAATGGACGGGTGAGTTCCAGAATGTCAGGGTGGCAAAACTCTAGAATCCTGGCATGTCTGAACTCGAGAGTCATTCAATGTCCACATTCCAGAACTCTGGATATCTGAATTATAGAAGCACCAAATGTCTGCATTCTAAAATCGGAATGTGGCGGAATTCTAGAATGCACAGCACGGAGGAATTCTAAGTCCTAAAATGCCTGCTATACGGAAGTTAAGGTGTCTGACATCCAGAATGCTACCACGTCAGAATTATACCTTTCTGAAAGATTCTGGGATCCAGAATCAATGGACGGCTGAGTTCCAGAATGCAAGGGTGGCAAAACTCTAGAATCCTTGCGTGTCTGAACTCGAGAGTCATTCAATGTCCACATTCCAGAACTCTGGATGTCTGAAATATAGAAGCACCAAATGTCTGCATTCTAGAATCAGAATGTGGCGGAATTCTAGAATGCACAGCACGGCGGAATTTTAAAGTCCTAAAATGCCTGCTATACGGAAGTCATGGTGTCTGACATCCAGAATGTTGCTAAGTCATCATTCTACCGTTCTGAGAAATTCTGGGTTCTAGAATCAATGGATGGCAGAGTTCTGGAATGTCAGGGTGTTCAAACTCAAGAATACTTGCGTGTCTGAACTCGAGAGTCATTCAATGTCCACATTCCGCATCACAGGGTGTCTGAATTCCAGAAGCACCAAATGTCTGCATTCTAGAATCGGAATGTGGCGGAATTCTAGAATGCACAGCACGGCAGAATTCGAAAGTCCTAAAATGCCTGCTATCCGGAAGTTAAGGTGTCTGACATCCAGAATGCTACCACGTCAGAATTATACCATTCTGAAAGATTCTGGGATCTAGAATCAATGGACGGCTGAGTTCCAGAATGTCAGGGCTTCCAAACTCTAGAATACGTGCATGTCTGAACTCGAGAGTCATTCAATGTCCACATTCCAGAACTCTGGATGTCTGAATTATAGAAGCACCAAATGTCTGCATTCTAGAATCGGAATGTGGCGGAATTCTAGAATGCACAGCAAGGCGGAATTCTAAACTCCTAAAATGCCTGCTATCCGGAAGTTAAGGTATCTGACATCAAGAATGCTACCACGTCAGAATTATACCATTCTGAAAGATTCTGGGATCTAGAATCAATGGACGGCTGAGTTCCAGAATATCAGGGTGGCAAAACTCTAGAATGCTTGCGTGTGTGAACTCGAGAGTCATTCAATGTCCACATTCCAGAACTCTGGATGTCTGAATAACAGAAGCACCAAATGTCTGCATTCTAGAATCGGAATGTGGCGGAATTCTAGAATGCACAGCACGGCAGATTTCGAAAGTCCTAAAATGCCTGCTATCCGGAAGTTAAGGTGTCTGACATCCAGAATGCTACCACGTCAGAATTATACCATTCTGAAAGATTCTGGGATCTAGAATCAATGGACGGCTGAGTTCCAGAATGTCAGGGCTTCCAAACTCTAGAATACTTGCATGTCTGAACTCGAGAGTCATTCAATATCCACATTCCAGGACTCTGGATGTCTGAAATATAGAAGCACCAAATGTCTGCATTCTAGAATCGGAATGTGGTAGAATTCTAGAATGCACAGCACGACAGAATTCTAAAGTCCTAAAATGCCTGCTATTCGGAAGTTAAGGTGTCTGACATCCAGAATGTTACTAGGTCAGCATTCTACCGTTCTGAGAGATTCTGGGTTCTAGAATCAATGGACGGCAGAGTTCTGTAATGTCAGGGTGTCCAAACTCTAGAATCCTTCCGTGCCTGAACTCGTGAGTCATTCAATATCCACATTCCGGATCACAGGGTGTCTGAATTCCAGAAGCCCCAAATGTCTTCATTCTAGAATCGGAATGTGGCGGAATTCTAGAATGCACAGCACGGCGGTATTCGAAAGTCCTAAAATGCCTGCTATCGGGAAGTTAAGGTGTCTGACATCCAGAATGCTACCACGTCAGAATTATAGCATTCTGAAAGTTTCTGGGATCTAGAATCAATGGACGGCTGAGTTCCAGAATGTCAGGGTGTCAAAACTCTAGAGTCCTTGCGTGTCTGAACTCGAGAGTCATTCAATGTCCACATTCCAGATCTCTGGATGTCTGAATTATAGAAGCACCAAATGTCTGCATTCTAGAATCGGAATGTGGCGGAATTCTAGAATGCACAGCAAGGCGGAATTCTAAAATCCTAAAATGCCTGCTATCCGGAAGTTAAGGTATCTGACATCAAGAATGCTACCAAGTCAGAATTATACCATTCTGAAAGATTCTGGGATCTAGAATCAATGGACGGCTGAGTTCCAGAATATCAGGGTGGCAAAACTCTAGAATGCTTGCATGTCTGAACTCGAGAGTCATTCAATGTCCACATTCCAGAACTCTGGATGTCTGAATAACAGAAGCACCAAATGTCTGCATTCTAGAATCGGAATGTGGCGGAATTCTAGAATGCACAGCACCGCGCCAATTCTAAAGTCCTAAAATGACTGCTATCCGGATGTTAATATGTCTGACATCAAGAATGCTACCAATTCAGAATTATACCATTCTGAAAGATTCTGGGATCTAGAATCAATGGACGGCTGAGTTCCAGAATGTCAGGGTGGCAAAATTCTAGAATCCTTGTGTGTCTGAACTCGAGAGTCATTCAATGTCCGCATTCCAGAACTCTGGATGTCTGAATTATAGAAGCACCAAATGTCTGCATTCTAGAATCGGAATGTGGCGGAATTCTAGTATGCACAGCACGGCGGAATTCTAAAGTCCTAAAATGCCTGCTATCGGGAAGTTAATGTGTCTGACATCAAGAATGCTACCAAGTCAGAATTATACCATTCTGAAAGATTCTGGGATCTAGAATCAATGGACGGCTGAGTTCCAGAATGTCAGGGTTTCCAAACTCTAGAATCCTTGCGTGTCTGAACTCGAGAGTCATTCAATGTCCACATTCCAGAACTCTGGATGTCTGAATTATAGAAGCACCAAATGTCTGCATTCTAGAATCGGAATGTGGCGGAATTCTAGAATGCACAGCACTGCGGAATTCTAAAGTCCTAAAATGCCTGCTATTCGGAAGTTAAGGTGTCTGATGACCAGTATGTTACAAGGTCAGCATTCTACCGTTCTGAGAGATTCTGGGTTCTAGAATCAATGGACGACAGAGATCTGGAATTTCAGGGTGTCCAAACTCTAGAATCCTTGCGTGTCTGAACTCGAGAGTCATTCAATGTCCACATTCCGGATCACAGGGTGTCTGAATTCCAGAAGCACCAAATGTCTGCATTCTAGAATCGGAATGTGGCGGAATTCTAGAATGCACAGCACGGCGGAATTCTAAAGTCCTAAAATGCCTGCTATCGGGAAGTTAATGTGTCTGACATCCAGAATGCTACCACGTCAGAATTATACCATTCTGAAAGATTCTGGGATCTAGAATCAATGGACGGCTGAGTTCCAGAATGTCAGGGTGGCAAAACTCTAGAATCCTGGCGTGTCTGAACTCGAGAGTCATTCAATGTCCACATTCCAGAACTCAGGATGTCTGAATTATAGAAGCACCAAATGTCTGCATTCTAGAATCGGAATGTGGCGGAATTGTAGAATGCACAGCAAGGCGGAATTCTAAAATCCTAAAATGCCTGCTATCCGGAAGTTAAGGTATCTGACATCAAGAATGCTACCAAGTCAGAATTATACCATTCTGAAAGATTCTGGGATCTAGAATCAATGGACGGCTGAGTTCCAGAATATCAGGGTGGCAAAACTCTAGAATGCTTGCGTGTCTGAACTCGAGAGTCATTCAATGTCCACATTCCAGAACTCTGGATGTCTGAATAACAGAAGCACCAAATGTCTGCATTCTAGAATCGGAATGTGGCGGAATTCTAGAATGCACAGCACCGCGCCAATTCTAAAGTCCTAAAATGACTGCTATCCGGAAGTTAATATTTCTGACATCAAGAATGCTACCAAGTCAGAATTATACCATTCTGAAAGATTCTGGGATCTAGAATCAATGGACGACTGAGTTCCAGAATGTCAGGGTGGCAAAATTCTAGAATCCTTGTGTGTCTGAACTCGAGAGTCATTCAATGTCCGCATTCCAGAACTCTGGATGTCTGAATTATAGAAGCACCAAATGTCTGCATTCTAGAATTGGAATGTGGCGGAATTCTAGTATGCACAGCACGGCGGAATTCTAAAGTCCTAAAATGCCTGCTATCCGAAAGTTAAGGTGTCTGACATCAAGAATGCTACCAAGTCAGAATTATACCATTCTGAAAGATTCTGGGATCTAGAATCAATGGACGGCAGAGTTCCAGAATGTCAGGGTTTCCAAACTCTAGAATCCTTGCGTGTCTGAACTCGAGAGTCATTCAATGTCCACATTCCAGAACTCTGGATGTCTGAATTATAGAAGCACCAAATGTCTGCATTCTAGAATCGGAATGTGGCGGAATTCTAGAATGCACAGCACTGCGGAATTCTAAAGTCCTAAAATGCCTGCTATTCGGAAGTTAAGGTGTCTGATGACCAGTATGTTACAAGGTCAGCATTCTACCGTTCTGAGAGATTCTGGGTTCTAGAATCAATGGACGACAGAGATCTGGAATTTCAGGGTGTCCAAACTCTAGAATCCTTGCGTGTCTGAACTCGAGAGTCATTCAATGTCCACATTCCGGATCACAGGGTGTCTGAATTCCAGAAGCACCAAATGTCTGCATTCTAGAATCGGAATGTGGCGGAATTCTAGAATGCACAGCACGGCGGAATTCTAAAGTCCTAAAATGCCTGCTATCGGGAAGTTAATGTGTCTGACATCCAGAATGCTACCACGTCAGAATTATACCATTCTGAAAGATTCTGGGATCTAGAATCAATGGACGGCTGAGTTCCAGAATGTCATGGTGTCAAAACTCTAGAATCCTTGCGTGTCTGAACTCGAGAGTCATTCAATGTCCACATTCCAGAACTCTGGATGTCTGAATTATAGAAGTACCAAATATCTGCATTCTAGAATCGAAATGTGGCGGAATTCTAGAATGTACAGCACGGCGGAATTCTAAAGTCCTAAAATGCCTGCTATCCGGAAGTTAAGGTGTCTGACATCAAGAATGCTACCAAGTCAGAATTATACCATTCTGAAAGATTCTGGGATCTAGAATCAATGAACGGCTGAGTTCCAGAATGTCAGGTTGGGAAAATTCTAGAATCCTTGCGTGTCTGAACTCAAGAGTCATTCAATGTCCACATTCCAGAACTCTGGATGTCTGAATTATAGAAGCACCAAATGTCTGCATTCTAGAATCGGAATGTGGCGGAATTCTAGAATGCACAGCACCGCGCCAGTTCTAAAATCCTAAAATGCCTGCTATCCGGAAGTTAATGTGTCTGATATCAAGAATGCTATCAAGTCAGAATTATACCATTCTGAAAGATTCTGGGATCTAGAATCAATGGATGGCTGAGTTCCAGAATGTCAGGGTGGCAAAATTCTAGAATCCTTGCGTGTCTGAAATCGAGAGTCATTCAATGTCCACATTCCAGAACTCTGGATGTCTGAATTATAGAAGCACCAAATGTCTGCATTCTAGAATCGGAATGTGGCGGAATTCTAGAATGCACAGCACGGCGGAATTCTAAAGTGCTAAAATGCCTGCTATCCGGAAGTTAAGGTGTCTGACATCAAGAATGCTACCATGTCAGAATTATACCATTCTGAAAGATTCTGGGATCTAGAATCAATGGACGGCTGAGTTCCAGAATGTCAGGGTGGCAAAACTCTAGAATCCTTGCGTGTCTGAACTCGAGAGTCATTCAATGTCCACATTCCAGAACTCTGGATGTCTGAATTATAGAAGCACCAAATGTCTGCATTCTAGAATCGGAATGTGGCGGAATTCTAGAATGCACAGCACTGCGGAATTCTAAAGTCCTAAAATGCCTGCTATTCGGAAGTTAAGGTGTCTGATGACCAGAATGTTACAAGGTCAGCATTCTACCGTTCTGAGAGATTCTGGGTTCTAGAATCAATGGACGACAGAGATCTGGAATTTCAGGGTGTCCAAACTCTAGAATCCTTGCGTGTCTGAACTCGAGAGTCATTCAATGTCCACATTCCGGATCACAGGGTGTCTGAATTCCAGAAGCACCAAATGTCTGCATTCTAGAATCGGAATGTGGCGGAATTCTAGAATGCACAGCACGGCGGAATTCTAAAGTCCTAAAATGCCTGCTATCGGGAAGTTAATGTGTCTGACATCCAGAATGCTACCACGTCAGAATTATACCATTCTGAAAGATTCTGGGATCTAGAATCAATGGACGGCTGAGTTCCAGAATGTCATGGTGTCAAAACTCTAGAATCCTTGCGTGTCTGAACTCGAGAGTCATTCAATGTCCACATTCCAGAACTCTGGATGTCTGAATTATAGAAGTACCAAATATCTGCATTCTAGAATCGAAATGTGGCGGAATTCTAGAATGTACAGCACGGCGGAATTCTAAAGTCCTAAAATGCCTGCTATCCGGAAGTTAAGGTGTCTGACATCAAGAATGCTACCAAGTCAGAATTATACCATTCTGAAAGATTCTGGGATCTAGAATCAATGAACGGCTGAGTTCCAGAATGTCAGGTTGGGAAAATTCTAGAATCCTTGCGTGTCTGAACTCAAGAGTCATTCAATGTCCACATTCCAGAACTCTGGATGTCTGAATTATAGAAGCACCAAATGTCTGCATTCTAGAATCGGAATGTGGCGGAATTCTAGAATGCACAGCACCGCGCCAGTTCTAAAGTCCTAAAATGCCTGCTATCCGGAAGTTAATGTGTCTGATATCAAGAATGCTATCAAGTCAGAATTATACCATTCTGAAAGATTCTGGGATCTAGAATCAATGGATGGCTGAGTTCCAGAATGTCAGGGTGGCAAAATTCTAGAATCCTTGCGTGTCTGAAATTGAGAGTCATTCAATGTCCACATTCCAGAACTCTGGATGTCTGAATTATAGAAGCACCAAATGTCTGCATTCTAGAATCGGAATGTGGCGGAATTCTAGAATGCACAGCACGGCGGAATTCTAAAGTGCTAAAATGCCTGCTATCCGGAAGTTAAGGTGTCTGACATCAAGAATGCTACCATGTCAGAATTATACCATTCTGAAAGATTCTGGGATCTAGAATCAATGGACGGCTGAGTTCCAGAATGTCAGGGTGGCAAAACTCTAGAATCCTTGCGTGTCTGAACTCGAGAGTCATTCAATGTCCACATTCCAGAACTCTGGATGTCTGAATTATAGAAGCACCAAATGTCTGCATTCTAGAATCGGAATGTGGCGGAATTCCAGAATGCACAGCACTGCGGAATTCTATAGTCCTAAAATGCCTAGTAGCCGAAAGTTAAGGTGTCTGATGACCAGTATGTTACTAGGTCAGCATTCTACCGTTCTGAGAGATTCTGCGTTCTAGAATCAATGGACGTCAGAGATCTGGAATGTCAGGGTGTCGAAACTCTAGAATCCTTGCGTGTCTGAACTCGAGAGTCATTCAATGTCCACATTCCGGATCACAGGGTGTCTGAATTCCAGAAGCACCAAATGTCTGCATTCTAGAATCGGAATGTGGTAGAATTCTAGAATGCACAGCACGGCGGAATTCTCGAATCCTAAAATGCCGGCTATCCGGAAGTTAAGGTGTCTGACATCCAGAATGGTACCACATCAGAATTATACCATTCTGAAATATTCTGGGATCTAGAATCAATGGACGGCTGAGTTCTGGAATGTCAGGGTGGCAAAACTCTAGAATCCTGGCGTGTCTGAACTCGAGAGTCATTCAATGTCCACATTCCAGAACTCTGGATGTCTGAAATATAGAAGCACCAAATGTCTGCATTCTAGAATCGGAATGTGGCGGAATTCTAGAATGCACAGCACGGCGGAATTCTAAAGTCCTAAAATGCCTGCTATCCGGAAGTTAAGGTGTCTGACATCCAGAATGTTACTAAGTCAGCATTCTGCCGTTCTGAGAGATTCTGGGTTCTAGAATCAATGGATGGCAGAGTTCTGGAATGTCAGGGTGTTCAAACTCAAGAATACTTGCGTGTCTGAACTCGAGAGTCATTCAATGTCCACATTCCGCATCACAGGGTGTCTGAATTCCAGAAGCACCAAATGCCTGCATTCTAGAATCGGAATGTGGCGGAATTCTAGAATGCACAGCACGGCGGAATTCGAAAGTCCTAAAATGCCTGCTATCCGGAAGTTAAGGTGTCTGACATCCAGAATGCTACCACGTCAGAATTATACCATTCTGAAAGATTCTGGGATCTAGAATCAATGGACGGCTGAGTTCCAGAATGTCAGGGTTTCCAAACTCTAGAATCCTTGCATGTCTGAACTCGAGAGTCATTCAATATCCACATTCCAGGACGCTGGATGTCTGAAATATAGAAGCACCTAATGTCTGCATTCTGGAATCGGAATGTGGTAGAATTCTAGAATGCACAGCACGACAGAATTCTAAAGTCCTAAAATGCCTGCTATTCGGAAGTTAAGGTGTCTGACATCCAGAATGTTACTAGGTCAGCATTCTACCGTTCTGAGAGATTCTGGGTTCTAGAATCAATGGACGGCAGAGTTCTGGAATGTCAGGGTGTCCAAACTCTAGAATCCTTCCGTGTCTGAACTCGTGAGTCATTCAATGTCCACATTCCGGATCACAGGGTGTCTGAATTCCAGAAGCACCAAATGTCTGCATTCTAGAATCGGAATATGGCGGAATTCTAGAATGCACAGCACGGCGGAATTCTAAAGTCCTAAAATGCCTGCTCTCCGGAAGTTAAGGTGTCTGACATCCAGAATGCTACCACGTCAGAATTATACCTTTCTGAAAGATTCTGGGATCCAGAATCAATGGACGGCTGAGTTCCAGAATGCAAGGGTGGCAAAACTCTAGAATCCTTGCGTGTCTGAACTCGAGAGTCATTCAATGTCCACATTCCAGAACTCTGGATGTCTGAAATATAGAAGCACCAAATGTCTGCATTCTAGAATCAGAATGTGGCGGAATTCTAGAATGCAGAGCACGGCGGAATTTTAAAGTCCTAAAATGCCTGCTATACGGAAGTCATGGTGTCTGACATCCAGAATGTTACTAAGTCATCATTCTACCGTTCTGAGAAATTCTGGGTTCTAGAATCAATGGATGGCAGAGTTCTGGAATGTCAGGGTGTTCAAACTCAAGAATACTTGCGTGTCTGAACTCGAGAGTCATTCAATGTCCACATTCCGCATCACAGGGTGTCTGAATTCCAGAAGCACCAAATGTCTGCATTCTAGAATCGGAATGTGGCGGAATTCTAGAATGCACAGCACGGCGGAATTCGAAAGTCCTAAAATGCCTGCTATCGGGAAGTTAAGGAGTCTGACATCCAGAATGCTACCACGTCAGTATTATACCATTCTGAAAGATTCTGGGATCTAGAATCAATGGACGGCTGAGTTCCAGAATGTCAGGGCTTCCAAACTCTAGAATACTTGCATGTCTGAACTCGAGAGTCATTCAATATCCACATTCCAGGACTCTGGATGTCTGAAATATAGAAGCACCAAATGTCTGCATTCTAGAATCGGAATGTGGTAGAATTCTAGAATGCACAGCACGACAGAATTCTAAAGTCCTAAAATGCCTTCTATTCGGAAGTTAAGGTGTCTGACATCCAGAATGTTACTAGGTCAGCATTCTACCGTTCTGAGAGATTCTGGGTTCTAGAATCAATGGACGGCAGAGTTCTGTAATGTCAGGGTGTCCAAACTCTAGAATCCTTCCGTGCCTGTACTCGTGAGTCATTCAATGTCCACATTCCGGATCACAGGGTGTCTGAATTCCAGAAGCACCAAATGTCTACATTCTAGAATCGGAATGTGGCGGAAATCTAGAATGCACAGCACGGCGGAATTCGAAAGTCCTAAAATGCCTGCTATCGGGAAGTTAAGGTGTCTGACATCCAGAATGCTACCACGTCAGAATTATACCATTCTGAAAGTTTCTGGGATCTAGAATCAATGGACGGCTGAGTTCCAGAATGTCAGGGTGTCAAAACTCTAGAATCCTTGCGTGTCTGAACTCGAGAGTCATTCAATGTCCACATTCCAGAACTCAGGATGTCTGAATTATAGAAGCACCAAATGTCTGCATTCTAGAATCGGAATGTGGCGGAATTGTAGAATGCACAGCAAGGCGGAATTCTAAAATCCTAAAATGCCTGCTATCCGGAAGTTAAGGTATCTGACATCAAGAATGCTACCAAGTCAGAATTATACCATTCTGAAAGATTCTGGGATCTAGAATCAATGGACGGCTGAGTTCCAGAATATCAGGGTGGCAAAACTCTAGAATGCTTGCGTGTCTGAACTCGAGAGTCATTCAATGTCCACATTCCAGAACTCTGGATGTCTGAATAACAGAAGCACCAAATGTCTGCATTCTAGAATCGGAATGTGGCGGAATTCTAGAATGCACAGCACCGCGCCAATTCTAAAGTCCTAAAATGACTGCTATCCGGAAGTTAATGTGTCTGACATCAAGAATGCTACCAAGTCAGAATTATACCATTCTGAAAGATTCTGGGATCTAGAATCAATGGACGGCTGAGTTCCAGAATGTCAGGGTGGCAAAATTCTAGAATCCTTGTGTGTCTGAACTCGAGAGTCATTCAATGTCCGCATTCCAGAACTCTGGATGTCTGAATTATAGAAGCACCAAATGTCTGCATTCTAGAATTGGAATGTGGCGGAATTCTAGTATGCACAGCACGGCGGAATTCTAAAGTCCTAAAATGCCTGCTATCCGAAAGTTAAGGTGTCTGACATCAAGAATGCTACCAAGTCAGAATTATACCATTCTGAAAGATTCTGGGATCTAGAATCAATGGACGGCAGAGTTCCAGAATGTCAGGGTTTCCAAACTCTAGAATCCTTGCGTGTCTGAACTCGAGAGTCATTCAATGTCCACATTCCAGAACTCTGGAGGTCTGAATTATAGAAGCACCAAATGTCTGCATTCTAGAATCGGAATGTGGCGGAATTCTAGAATGCACAGCACTGCGGAATTCTAAAGTCCTAAAATGCCTGCTATTCGGAAGTTAAGGTGTCTGATGACCAGTATGTTACAAGGTCAGCATTCTACCGTTCTGAGAGATTCTGGGTTCTAGAATCAATGGACGGCAGAGATCTGGAATGTCAGGGTGTCGAAACTCTAGAATCCTTGCGTGTCTGAACTCGAGAGTCATTCAATGTCCACATTCCGGATCACAGGGTGTCTGAATTCCAGAAGCACCAAATGTCTGCATTCTAGAATCGGAATGTGGTAGAATTCTAGAATGCACAGCACGGCGGAATTCTAGAATCCTAAAATGCCTGCTATCCGGAAGTTAAGGTGTCTGACATCCAGAATGGTACCACATCAGAATTATACCATTCTGAAATATTCTGGGATCTAGAATCAATGGACGGCTGAGTTCTGGAATGTCAGGGTGGAAAAACTCTAGAATCCTGGCGTGTCTGAACTCGAGAGTCATTCAATGTCCACATTCCAGAACTCTGGATGTTTGAATTATAGAAGCACCAAATGTCTGCATTCTAGAATCGGAATGTGGCGGAATTCTAGAATGCACAGCACGGCGGAATTCGAAAGTCCTAAAATGCCTGCTATCGGGAAGTTAAGGTTTCTGACATCCAGAATGCTACCACGTCAGAATTATACCATTCTGAAAGATTCTGGGATCTAGAATCAATGGACGGCTGAGTTCCAGAATATCAGGGTGGCAAAACTCTAGAATCCTTGCGTGTCTGAACTCGAGAGTCATTCAATGTCCACATTCCAGAACTCTGGATGTCTGAATTATAGAAGAACCAAATGTCTGAATTCTAGAATTGAAATGTGGCGGAATTCTAGAATGTACAGCACGGCGGAATTCTAAAGTCCTAAAATGCCTGCTATCCGGAAGTTAAGGTGTCTGACATCAAGAATGCTACCAAGTCAGAATTATACCATTCTGAAAGATTCTGGGATCTAGAATCAATGGACGGCTGAGTTCCAGAATGCAAGGGTGGCAAAACTCTAGAATCCTTGCGGGTCTGAACTCGAGAGTTTTTCAATGTCCACATTCCAGGACTCTGGATGTCTGAAATATAGAAGCACCAAATGTCTGCATTCTAGAATCGGAATGTGGCGGAGTTCTAGAATGCACAGCACGGCGGAATTCTAAAGTCCTAAAATGCCTACTAGCCGAAAGTTAAGGTGTCTGATGACCAGAATGTTACTAGGACAGCATTCTACCGTTCTGAGAGATTCTGGGTTCTAGAATCAATGGACGGCAGAGATCTGGAATGTCAGGGTGTCCAAACTCTAGAATCCTTGCATGTCTGAACTCGAGAGTCATTCAATGTCTACATTCCGGATCACAGGGTGTCTGAATTCCAGAAGCACCAAATGTCTGCATTCTAGAATCGGAATGTGGTAGAATTCTAGAATGCACAGCATGGTAGAATTCTAAAGTCCTAAAATGCCTGCTATCCAGAAGTTAAGGTGTCTGACATCCAGAGTGGTACCACATCAGAATTATATCATTCTGAAACATTCTGGGATCTAGAATCAATGGACGGGTGAGTTCCAGAATGTCAGGGTGGCAAAACTCTAGAATCCTGGCATGTCTGAACTCGAGAGTCATTCAATGTCCACATTCCAGAACTCTGGATATCTGAATTATAGAAGCACCAAATGTCTGCATTCTAGAATCGGAATGTGGCGGAATTCTAGAATGCACAGCACGGAGGAATTCTAAAGTCCTAAAATGCCTGCTATACGGAAGTTAAGGTGTCTGACATCCAGAATGCTACCACGTCAGAATTATACCTTTCTGAAAGATTCTGGGATTCAGAATCAATGGACGGCTGAGTTCCAGAATGCAAGGGTGGCAAAACTCTAGAATACTTGCGTGTCTGAACTCGAGAGTCATTCAATGTCCACATTCCAGAACTCTGGATGTCTGAAATATAGAAGCACCAAATGTCTGCATTCTAGAATCAGAATGTGGCGGAATTCTAGAATGCACAGCACGGCGGAATTTTAAAGTCCTAAAATGCCTGCTATACGGAAGTCATGGTGTCTGACATCCAGAATGTTACTAAGTCATCATTCTACCGTTCTGAGAAATTCTGGGTTCTAGAATCAATGGACGGCAGAGTTCTGTAATGTCAGGGTGTTCAAACTCAAGAATACTTGCGTGTCTGAACTCGAGAGTCATTCAATGTCCACATTCCGCATCACAGGGTGTCTGAATTCCAGAAGCACCAAATGTCTGCATTCTAGAATCGGAATGTGGCGGAATTCTAGAATGCACAGCACGGCGGAATTCGAAAGTCCTAAAATGCCTGCTATCCGGAAGTTAAGGTGTCTGACATCCAGAATGCTACCACGTCAGAATTATACCATTCTGAAAGATTCTGGGATCTAGAATCAATGGACGGCTGAGTTCCAGAATGTCAGGGCTTCCAAACTCTAGAATACTTGCATGTCTGAACTCGAGAGTCATTCAATATCCACATTCCAGGACTCTGGATGTCTGAAATATAGAAGCACCAAATGTCTGCATTCTAGAATCGGAATGTGGTAGAATTCTAGAATGCACACCACGACAGAATTCTAAAGTCCTAAAATGCCTGCTATTCGGAAGTTAAGGTGTCTGACATCCAGAATGTTACTAGGTCAGCATTCTACCGTTCTGAGATATTCTGGGTTCTAGAATCAATGGACGGCAGAGTTCTGTAATGTCAGGGTGTCCAAACTCTAGAATCCTTCCGTGCCTGAACTCGTGAGTCATTCAATGTCCACATTCCAGATCACAGGGTGTCTGAATTCCAGAAGCACCAAATGTCTTCATTCTAGAATCGTAATGTGGCGGAATTCTAGAATGCACAGCACGGCGGAATTCTAAAGTCCTAAAATGCCTGCTATCGGGAAGTTAAGGTGTCTGACATCCAGAATGCTACCTCGTCAGAATTATACCATTCTGAAAGTTTCTGGGATCTAGAATCAATGGACGGCTGAGTTCCAGAATGTCAGGGTGTCAAAACTCTAGAGTCCTTGCGTGTCTGATCTCGAGAGTCATTCAATGTCCACATTCCAGAACTCTGGATGTCTGAATTTTAGAAGCACCAAATGTCTGCATTCTAGAATCGGAATGTGGCGGAATTCTAGAATGCACAGCAAGGCGGAATTCTAAAATCCTAAAATGCCTGCTATCCGGAAGTTAAGGTATCTGACATCAAGAATGCTCCCAAGTCAGAATTATACCATTCTGAAAGATTCTGGGATCTAGAATCAATGGACGGCTGAGTTCCAGAATATCAGGGTGGCAAAACTCTAGAATGCTTGCATGTCTGAACTCGAGAGTCATTCAATGTCCACATTCCAGAACTCTGGATGTCTGAATAACAGAAGCACCAAATGTCTGCATTCTAGAATCGGAATGTGGCGGAATTCTAGAATGCACAGCACCGCGCCAATTCTAAAGTCCTAAAATGACTGCTATCCGGAAGTTAATGTGTCTGACATCAAGAATGCTACCAAGTCAGAATTATACCATTCTGAAAGATTCTGGGATCTAGAATCAATGGACGGCTGAGTTCCAGAATGTCAGGGTGGCAAAATTCTAGAATCCTTGTGTGTCTGAACTCGAGAGTCATTCAATGTCCGCATTCCAGAACTCTGGATGTCTGAATTATAGAAGCACCAAATGTCTGCATTCTAGAATCGGAATGTGGCGGAATTCTAGTATGCACAGCACGGCGGGATTCTAAAGTCCTAAAATGCCTGCTATCCGAAAGTTAAGGTGTCTGACATAAAGAATGCTACCAAGTCAGAATTATACCATTCTGAAAGATTCTGGGATCTAGAATCAATGGACGGCTGAGTTCCAGAATGCAAGGGTGGCAAAACTCTAGAATCCTTGCGGGTCTGAACTCGAGAGTCTTTCAATGTCCACATTCCAGGACTCTGGATGTCTGAAATATAGAAGCACCAAATGTCTGCATTCTAGAATCGGAATGTGGCGGAGTTCTAGAATGCACAGCACGGCGGAATTCTAAAGTCCTAAAATGCCTACTAGCCGAAAGTTAAGGTGTCTGATGACCAGAATGTTACTAGGACAGCATTCTACCGTTCTGAGAGATTCTGGGTTCTAGAATCAATGGACGGCAGAGATCTGGAATGTCAGGGTGTCCAAACTCTAGAATCCTTGCATGTCTGAACTCGAGAGTCATTCAATGTCTACATTCCGGATCACAGGGTGTCTGAATTCCAGAAGCACCAAATGTCTGCATTCTAGAATCGGAATGTGGTAGAATTCTAGAATGCACAGCATGGTAGAATTCTAAAGTCCTAAAATGCCTGCTATCCAGAAGTTAAGGTGTCTGACATCCAGAGTGGTACCACATCAGAATTATATCATTCTGAAACATTCTGGGATCTAGAATCAATGGACGGGTGAGTTCCAGAATGTCAGGGTGGCAAAACTCTAGAATCCTGGCATGTCTGAACTCGAGAGTCATTCAATGTCCACATTCCAGAACTCTGGATATCTGAATTATAGAAGCACCAAATGTCTGCATTCTAGAATCGGAATGTGGCGGAATTCTAGAATGCACAGCACGGAGGAATTCTAAAGTCCTAAAATGCCTGCTATACGGAAGTTAAGGTGTCTGACATCCAGAATGCGACCACGTCAGAATTATACCTTTCTGAAAGATTCTGGGATCCAGAATCAATGGACGGCTGAGTTCCAGAATGCAAGGGTGGCAAAACTCTAGAATCCTTGCGTGTCTGAACTCGAGAGTCATTCAATGTCCACATTCCAGAACTCTGGATGTCTGAAATATAGAAGCACCAAATGTCTGCATTCTAGAATCAGAATGTGGCGGAATTCTAGAATGCACAGCACGGCGGAATTTTAAAGTCCTAAAATGCCTGCTATACGGAAGTCATGGTGTCTGACATCCAGAATGTTACTAAGTCATCATTCTACCGTTCTGAGAAATTCTGGGTTCTAGAATCAATGGATGGCAGAGTTCTGGAATGTCAGGGTGTTCAAACTCAAGAATACTTGCGTGTCTGAACTCGAGAGTCATTCAATGTCCACATTCCGCATCACAGGGTGTCTGAATTCCAGAAGCACCAAATGTTTGCATTCTAGAATCGGAATGTGGCGGAAATCTAGAATGCACAGCACGGCAGAATTCGAAAGTCCTAAAATGCCTGCTATCCGGAAGTTAAGGTGTCTGACATCCAGAATGCTACCACGTCAGAATTATACCATTCTGAAAGATTCTGGGATCTAGAATCAATGGACGGCTGAGTTCCAGAATGTCAGGGCTTCCAAACTCTAGAATACTTGCATGTCTGAACTCGAGAGTCATTCAATATCCACATTCCAGGACTCTGGATGTCTGAAATATAGAAGCACCAAATGTCTGCATTCTAGAATCGGAATGTGGTAGAATTCTAGAATGCACAGCACGACAGAATTCTAAAGTCCTAAAATGCCTGCTATTCGGAAGTTAAGGTGTCTGACATCCAGAATGTTACTAGGTCAGCATTCTACCGTTCTGAGAGATTCTGGGTTCTAGAATCAATGGACGGCAGAGTTCTGTAATGTCAGGGTGTCCAAACTCTAGAATCCTTCCGTGCCTGAACTCGTGAGTCATTCAATGTCCACATTCCGGATCACAGGGTTTCTGAATTCCAGAAGCACCAAATGTCTTCATTCTAGAATCGGAATTTGGCGGAATTCTAGAATGCACAGCATGGCGGAATTCGAAAGTCCTAAAATGCCTGCTATCGGGAAGTTAAGGTGTCTGACATCCAGAATGCTACCACGTCAGAATTATACCATTCTGAAAGTTTCTGGGATCTAGAATCAATGGACGGCTGAGTTCCAGAATGTCAGGGTGTCAAAACTCTAGAGTCCTTGCGTGTCTGAACTCGAGAGTCATTCAATGTCCACATTCCAGAACTCTGGATGTCTGAATTATAGAAGCACCAAATGTCTGCATTCTAGAATCGGAATGTGGCGGAATTCTAGAATGCACAGCAAGGCGGAATTCTAAAATCCTAAAATGCCTGCTATCCGGAAGTTAAGGTATCTGACATCAAGAATGCTACCAAGTCAGAATTATATCATTCTGAAAGATACTGGGATCTAGAATCAATGGACGGCTGAGTTCCAGAATATCAGGGTGGCAAAACTCTAGAATGCTTGCGTGTCTGAACTCGAGAGTCATTCAATGTCCACATTCCAGAACTCTGGATGTCTGAATAACAGAAGCACCAAATGTCTGCATTCTAGAATCGGAATGTGGCGGAATTCTAGAATGCACAGCACCGCGCCAATTCTAAAGTCCTAAAATGACTGCTATCCGGAAGTTAATGTGTCTGACATCAAGAATGCTACCAAGTCAGAATTATACCATTCTGAAAGATTCTGGGATCTAGAATCAATGGACGGCTGAGTTCCAGAATGTCAGGGTGGCAAAATTCTAGAATCCTTGTGTGTCTGAACTCGAGAGTCATTCAATGTCCGCATTCCAGAACTCTGGATGTCTGAATTATAGAAGCACCAAATGTCTGCATTCTAGAATCGGAATGTGGCGGAATTCTAGTATGCACAGCACGGCGGAATTCTAAAGTCCTAAAATGCCTGCTATCCGAAAGTTAAGGTGTCTGACATCAAGAATGCTACCAAGTCAGAATTATACCATTCTGAAAGATTCTGGGATCTAGAATCAATGGACGGCTGAGTTCCAGAATGTCAGGGTTTCCAAACTCTAGAATCCTTGCGTGTCTGAACTCGAGAGTCATTCAATGTCCACATTCCAGAACTCTGGAGGTCTGAATTATAGAAGCACCAAATGTCTGCATTCTAGAATCGGAATGTGGCGGAAATCTAGAATGCACAGCACTGCGGAATTCTAAAGTCCTAAAATGCCTGCTATCTGGAAGTTAAGGTGTCTGACATCAAGAATGCTACCAAGTCAGAATTATACCATTCTGAAAGATTCTGGCATCCAGAATCAATGGACGGCTGGGTTCCAGAATGTCAGGGTGGCAAAATTCTACAATCGTTGCGTGTCTGAACTCGAGAGTCATTCAATGTCCACATTCCAGAACTCTGGATGTCTGAATTATAGAAGAACCAAATGTCTGCATTCTAGAATCGGAATGTGGCGGAATTCTAGAATGAACAGCACGGCGGAATTCTAAAGCCCTAAAATGCCTGCTATCCGGAAGTTAAGGTGTCTGACATCAAGAGTGCTACCAAGTCAGAATTATACCTTTCTGAAAGATTCTGGGATCTAGAATCAATGGACGGCTGAGTTCCAGAAAGTCAGGGTGGCAAAACTCTAGAATCCTTGCGTGTCTCAACTCGAGAGTCATTCAATGTCCACATTCCAGAACTCTGGATGTCTGAAATATAGACGCACCAAATGTCTGCATTCTAGAATCGGAATGTGGCGGAATTCTAGAATGCACAGCACGACAGAATACTAAAGTCTTAAAATGCCTGCTATCTGGAAGTTAAGGTGTCTGACATCCAGAATGTTACTAGGTCAGCATTCTACCGTTCTGAGAGATTCTGGGTTCTAGAATCAATGGACGGCAGAGTTCTGGAATGTCAGGGTGTCCAAACTCTAGAATCCTTCCGTGTCTGAACTCGTGAGTCATTCAATGACCACATTCCGGATCACAGGGTGTCTGAATTCCAGAAGCACCAAAAGTCTGCATTCTAGAATCGGAATGTGGCGGAATTCTAGAATGCACAGCACGGCAGAATTCTGAAGTCCTAAAATGCCTGATATTCGGAAGTTAAGGTGTCTGACATCCAGAATGTTACTAGGTCAGCATTCTACCGTTCCGAGAGATTCTGGGTTCTAGAATCAATGGACGGGAGAGTTCTGGAATGTCAGGGTGTCCAAACTCTAGAATCCTTCTGTGTCTGAACTCCTGAGTCATTAAAGGTCCACATTCCGGATCACAGGGTGTCTGAATTCCAGAAGAACCAAATGTCTGCATTCTAGAATCGGAATGTGGTAGAATTCTAGAATGCACAGCAAGGCGGAATTCTAAAGTCCTAAAATGCCTGCTATCCGGAAGTTAAGGTGTCTGACATCAAGAATGCTACCAAGTCAGAATTATACCATTCTGAAAGATTCTGGGATCTAGAATCAATGGACGGCTGCGTTCCAGAATGTCAGGTTGGGAAAACTCTAGAATCATTGCGTGTCTGAACTCGAGAGTCATTCAATGTCCACATTCCAGAACTCTGGATGTCTGAATTATTGAAGCACCAAATGCCTGCATTCTAGAATCGGAATGTGGCGGAATTCTAGAATGCACAGCACCGCGCCAATTCTAAAGTCCTAAAATGCCTGCTATCCGGAAGTTAATGTGTCTGACATCAAGAATGCTACCAAGTCAGAATTATACCATTCTGAAAGATTCTGGGATCTAGAATCAATGGATGGCTGAGTTCCAGAATGTCAGGGTGGCAAAATTCTAGAATCCTTGCATGTCTGAAATCGAGAGTCATTCAATGTCCACATTCCAGAACTCTGGATGTCTGAATTATAGAAGCACCAAATGTCTGCATTCTAGAATCGGAATGTGGCGGAATTCTAGAATGCACAGCACGGCGAAGTTCTAAAATCCTAAAATGCCTGCTATCCGGAAGTTAAGCTGTCTGACATCAAGAATGCTACCACGTCAGAATTATACCATTCTGAAACATTCTGGGATCTAGAATCAATGGAAGGATGAGTTCCAGAATATCGGGGTGGCAAACCTCTAGAATCCTTGCGTGTCTGAACTCGAGAGTCATTCAATGTCCACATTCCAGAACTCTGGATGTCTGAATAATAGAAGCACCAAATGTCTGCATTCTAGAATTGAAATGTGGCGGAATTCTAGAATGCACAGCATGGCGGAATTCTAAAGTCCTAAAATGCCTGCTATCCGGAAGTTAAGGTGTCTGACATCAAGAATGCTACCAAGTCAGAATTATACCATTCTGAAAGATTCTGGCATCTAGAATCAATGGACGGCTGAGTTCCAGAATGTCAGGGTGGCAAAATTCTACAATCGTTGCGTGTCTGAACTCGAGAGTCATTCAATGTCCACATTCCAGAACTCTGGATGTCTGAATTATAGAAGCATCAAATGTCTGCATTCTAGAATCGGAATGTGGCGGAATTCTAGAATGAACAGCACGGCGGAATTCTAAAGCCCTAAAATGCCTGCTATCCGGAAGTTAAGGTGTCTGACATCAAGAATGCTACCAAGTCAGAATTATAACATTCTGAAAGATTCTGGGACCTAGAATCAATGGACGGCTGAGTTCCAGAATGTCAGGGTGGCAACATTCTACAATCGTTGCGTGTCTGAACTCGAGAGTCATTCAATGTCCACATTCCAGAACTCTGGATGTCTGAATTATAGAAGCACCAAATGTCTGCATTCTAGAATCGGAATGTGGCGGAATTCTAGAATGCACAGCACGGCGGAATTCTAAAGTCCTAAAATGCCTGCTATCCGGAAGTTAAGGTGTCTGACATCCAGAATGCTACCACGTCAGAATTATACCATTCTGAAAGATTCTGGGATCTAGAATCAATGGACGGCTGAGTTCCAGAATGCAAGGGTGGCAAAACTCTAGAATCCTTGCGGGTCTGAACTCGAGAGTCTTTCTATGTCCACATTCCAGGACTCTGGATGTCTGAAATATAGAAGCACCAAATGTCTGCATTCTAGAATCGGAATGTGGCGGAGTTCTAGAATGCACAGCACGACAGAATTCTAAAGTCTTAAAATGCCTGCTATCTGGAAGTTAAGATGTCTGACATCCAGAATGTTACTAGGTCAGCATTCTACCGTTCTGAGAGATTCTGGGTTCTAGAATCAATGGACGGCAGAGTTCTGGAATGTCAGGGTGTCAAAACTCTGGAATCCTTCCGTGTCTGAACCCGTGAGTCATTCAATGTCCACATTCCGGATCACAGGGTATCTGAACTCCAGAAGCACGAAATGTCTGCATTCTAGAATCGGAATGTGGCGGAATTCTAGAATGCACAGCACGGCGGAATTCGAAAGTCCTAAAATGCCTGCTATCCGGAAGTTAAGGTGTCTGACATCAAGAATGCTACCAAGTCAGAATTATACCATTCTGAAAGATTCTGGGATCTAGAATCATTGGATGGCTGAGTTCCAGAATGTCAGGGTGGCAAAATTCTAGAATCCTTGCGTGTCTGAACTCGAGAGTCATTCAATGTCTACATTCCGGATCACAGGGTCTCTGAATTCCAGAAGCACCAAATGTCTGCATTCTAGAATCGGAATGTGGTAGAATTCTAGAATGCACAGCCCGGTAGAATTCTAAAGTCCTAAAATGCCTGCTATCCAGAAGTTAAGGTGTCTGACATCCAGAGTAGTACCACATCAGAATTATACCATTCTGAAACATTCTGGGATCTAGAATCAATGGACGGCTGAGTTCCAGAACGTCAGGGTGGCAAAACTCTAGAATCCTGGCATGTCTGAACTCGAGAGTCATTCAATGTCCACATTCCAGAACTCTGGATATCTGAATTATAGAAGCACCAAATGTCTGCATTCTAGAATCGGAATGTGGCGGAATTCTAGAATGCACAGCACGGAGGAATTCTAAAGTCCTAAAATGCCTGCTATCCGGAAGTTAAGGTGTCTGACATCAAGAATGCTACCAAGTCAGAATTATACCATTCTGAAAGATTCTGGGATCTAGAATCAATGGACGGCTGAGTTCCAGAATATCAGGGTGGCAAAACTCTAGAATCCTTGCGTGTCTGAACTCGAGAGTCATTCAATGTCCACATTCCAGAACTCTGGATGTCTGAATTATAGAAGCACCAAATGTCTGCATTCTAGAATCGGAATGTGTCGGAATTCTAGAATGCACAGCACGGCGGAATTCTAAAGTCCTTAAATGCCTGCTATCCGGAAGTTAAGGTGTCTGACATCAAGAATGTTACTAGGTCAGCATTCTACCGTTCTGAGAGATTCTGGGTTCTAGAATCAATGGACGGCAGAGATCTGGAATGTCAGGGTGTCCAAACTCTAGAATCCTTGGGTGTCTGAACTCGAGAGTCATTCAATATCCACATTCCGGATCACAGGGTGTCTGAATTCCAGAAGCACCAAATGTCTGCATTCTAGAATCGGAATGTGGTAGAATTCTAGAATGCACAGCACTGCGGAATTCTAAAGTACTAAAATGCCTGCTATCCGGAAGTTAAGGTGTCTGACATCCAGAATGGTACCACATCAGAATTATACCATTCTGATACATTCTGGGATCTAGAATCAATGGACGGCTGAGTTCCAGAATGTCAAGGTGGCAAAACTCTAGAATCCTGGCGTGTCTGAACTCGAGAGTCATTCAATGTCCACATTCCAGAACTCTGGATGTCTGAATTATAGAAGCACCAAATGTCTGCATTCTAGAATCGGAATGTGGCGGAATTCTAGAATGCACAGCACGGCAGAATTCTAAAGTCCTAAAATGCCTGCTATCCGGAAGTTAAGGTGTCTGACATCCAGAATGCTACCAAGTCAGAATTATAACATTCTGAAACATTCTGGGATCTAGAATCAATGGACGGCTGAGTTCCAGAATGCAAGGGTGGCAAAACTCTAGAATCCTTGCGTGTCTGAACTCGAGACTCATTCAATGTCCACATTCCAGAACTCTGGATGTCTGAATTGTAGAAGCACCAAATGTCTGCATTCTAGAATCGGAATGTGGCGGAATTCTAGAATGCACAGCACAGCGGAATTTTAAAGTCCTAAAATGCCTGCTATACGGAAGTCAAGGTGTCTGACATCCAGAATGTTACTAAGTCAGCATTCTACCGTTCTGAGAGATTCTGGGTTCTAGAATCAATGGATGGCAGAGTTCCGGAAAGTCAGGGTGTTCAAACTCAAGAATATTTGCTTGTCTGAACTCGAGAGTCATTCATTGTCCACATTCCAGAACTCTGGATGTGTGAATTATAGAAGCACCAAATGTCTGCATTCTAGAATCGGAATGTGGCGGAATTCTAGAATGCACAGCACGGCGGAATTCTAAAGTCCTAAAATGCCAACTAGCCGAAAGTTAAGGTGTCTGATGACCAGAATGTTACTAGGTCAGCATTCTACCGTTCTGAGAGATTCTGGGTTCTAGAATCAATGGACGGCAGAGTTCTTGAATGTCAGGGTGTCCAAACTCTAGAATCCTTCAGTGTTTGAACTCGAGAGTCATTCAATGTCCACATTCCGCATCACAGGGTGTCTGAATTCCAGAAGCACCAAATGTCTGCATTCTAGAATCGGAATGTGGCGGAATTCTAGAATGCACAGCACGGCGGAATTCGAAAGTCCTAAAACGCCTGCTATCCAGAAGTTAAGGTGTCTGACATCCAGAATGCAACGACGTCAGAATTATACCATTCTGAAAGATTCTGGGATCTAGTATCAATGGACGGCTGAGTTCCAGAATGTCAGGGTTTCCAAACTCTAGAATCCTTGCATGTCTGAACTCGAGAGTCATTCAATATCCACATTCCAGGACCCTGGATGCCTGAAATATAGACGCACCAAATGTCTGCATTCTAGAATCGGAATGTGGTAGAATTCTAGAATGCACAGCACGACAGAATTCTAAAGTCCTAAATTGCCTGCTTTTCGGAAGTTAAGGTGTCTGACATCCAGAATGTTACTAGGTCAGCATTCTACCGTTCTGAGAGATTCTGGGTTCTAGAATCAATGGACGGCAGAGTTCTGGAATGTCAGGGTGTCCAAACTCTAGAATCCTTCCGTGTCTGAACTCGTGAGTCATTCAATGTCCACATTCCGGATCACAGGGTGTCTGAATTCCAGAAGCACCAAATGTCTGCATTCTAGAATCGGAATGTGGCGGAATTCTAGAATGCACAGCACGGCGGAATTCGAAAGTCCTAAAATGCCTGCTATCGGGAAGTTAAGGTGTCTGACATCCAGAATGCTACCACGTCAGAATTATACCATTCTGAAAGATTCTGGGATCTAGAATCAATGGACGGCTGAGTTCCAGAATGTCAGGGTGGCAAAACTCTAGAATACTTGCGTGTCTGAACTCGAGAGTCATTCAATGTCCACTTTCCAGAACTCTGGATGTCTGAATTATAGAAGCACCAAATGTCTGCATTCTAGAATCGGAATGTGGCGGAATTCTAGAATGCACAGCACGGCGGAATTCTAAAGTCCTCAAATGCCTACTAGCCGAAAGTTAAGGTGTCTGATGACCAGTATGTTACTAGGTCAGCATTCTGCCGTTCTGAGAGATTCTGGGTTCTAGAATCAATGGACGGCAGAGATCTGGAATGTCAGGGTGTCCAAACTCTAGAATCCTTGCATGTCTGAACTCGAGAGTCATTCAATGTCTACATTCCGGATCACAGGGTGTCTGAATTCAAGAAGCACCAAATGTCTGCATTCTAGAATCGGAATGTGGTAGAATTCTAGAATGCACAGCACGGTAGAATTCTAAAGTCCTAAAATGCCTTCTATCCGGAAGTTAAGGTGTCTGACATCCAGAGTGGTACCACATCAGAATTATACCTTTCTGAAACATTCTGGGATCTAGAATCAATGGACGGGTGAGTTCCAGAATGTCAGGGTGGCAAAACTCTAGAATCCTGGCATGTCTGATCTCGAGAGTCATTCAATGTCCACATTCCAGAACTCTGGATGTCTGAATTATAGAAGCACCAAATGTCTGCATTCTAGAATCGGAATGTGGCGGAATTCTAGAATGCACAGCACGGCGGAATTCTAAAGTCCTAAAATGCCTGCTATCCGGAAGTTAAGGTGTCTGACATCCAGAATGCTACCAAGTCAGAATTATAACATTCTGAAACATTCTGGGATCTAGAATCAATGGACGGCTGAGTTCCAGAAAGCAAGGGTGGCAAAACTCTAGAATCCTTGCGTGTCTGAACTCGAGAGTCATTCAATGTCCACATTCTAGAACTCTGGATGTCTGAAATATAGAAGCACCAAATGTCTGCATTCTAGAATCGGAATGTGGCGGAATTCTAGAATGCACAGCACGGCAGAATTTTAAAGTCCTAAAATGCCTGCTATACTGTAGTCAAGGTGTCTGACATCCAGAATGTTACTAAGTCATCATTCTACCGTTCTGAGAAATTCTGGGTTCTAGAATCAATGGATGGCAGAGTTCTGGAATGTCAGGGTGTTCAAACTCAAGAATACTTGCGTGTCTGAACTCGAGAGTCATTCAATGTCCACATTCCGCATCACAGGGTGTCTGAATTCCAGAAGCACCAAATGTCTGCATTCTAGAATCGGAATGTGGCGGAATTCTAGAATGCACAGCACGGCAGAATTCGAAAGTCCTAAAATGCCTGCTATCCGGAAGTTAAGGTGTCTGACATCCAGAATGCTACCACGTCAGAATTATACCATTCTGAAAGATTCTGGGATCTAGAATCAATGGACGGCTGAGTTCCAGAATGTCAGGGCCTCCAAACTCTAGAATACTTGCATGTCTGAACTCGAGAGTCATTCAATATCCACATTCCAGGACTCTGGATGTCTGAAATATAGAAGCACCAAATGTCTGCATTCTAGAATCGGAATGTGGTAGAATTCTAGAATGCACAGCACGACAGAATTCTAAAGTCCTAAAATGCCTGCTATTCGGAAGTTAAGGTGTCTGACATCCAGAATGTTACTAGGTCAGCATTCTACCGTTCTGAGAGATTCTGGGTTCTAGAATCAATGGACGGCAGAGTTCTGTAATGTCAGGGTGTCCAAACTCTAGAATCCTTCCGTGCCTGAAATCGTGAGTCATTCAATGTCCACATTCCGGATCACAGGGTGTCTGAATTCCAGAAGCACCAAATGTCTTCATTCTAGAATCGGAATGTGGCGGAATTCTAGAATGCACAGCACGGCGGAATTCGAAAGTCCTAAAATGCCTGCTATCGGGAAGTTAAGGTGTCTGACATCCAGAATGCTACCACGTCAGAATTATACCATTCTGAAATTTCTGGGATCTAGAATCAATGGACGGCTGAATTCCAGAATGTCAGGGTGTCAAAACTCTAGAGTCCTTGCGTGTCTGAACTCGAGAGTCATTCAATGTCCACATTCCAGAACTCTGGATGTCTGAATTATAGAAGCACCAAATGTCTGCATTCTAGAATCGGAATGTGGCGGAATTCTAGAATGCACAGCAAGGCGGAATTCTAAAATACTAAAATGCCTGCTATCCGGAAGTTAAGGTATCTGACATCAAGAATGCTACCAAGTCAGAATTATACCATTCTGAAAGATTCTGGGATCTAGAATCAATGGACGGCTGAGTTCCAGAATATTAGTGTGGCAAAACTCTAGAATGCTTGCGTGTCTGAACTCGAGAGACATTCAATGTCCACATTCCAGAACTCTGGATGTCTGAATAACAGAAGCACCAAATGTCTGCATTCTAGAATCGGAATGTGGCGGAATTCTAGAATGCACAGCACCGCGCCAATTCTAAAGTCCTAAAATGACTGCTATCCGGAAGTTAATGTGTCTAACATCAAGAATGCTACCAAGTCAGAATTATACCATTCTGAAAGATTCTGGGATCTAGAATCAATGGACGGCTGAGTTCCAGAATGTCAGGGTGGCAAAATTCTAGAATCCTTGTGTGTCTGAACTCGAGAGTCATTCAATGTCCGCATTCCAGAACTCTGGATGTCTGAATTATAGAAGCACCAAATGTCTGCATTCTAGAATCGGAATGTGGCGGAATTCTAGAATGCACAGCACTGCGGAATTCTAAAGTCCTAAAATGCCTGCTATTCGGAAGTTAAGGTGTCTGATGACCAGTATGTTACAAGGTCAGCATTCTACCGTTCTGAGAGATTCTGGGTTCTAGAATCAATGGACGGCAGAGATCTGGAATGTCAGGGTGTCGAAACTCTAGAATCCTTGCGTGTCTGAACTCGAGAGTCATTCAATGTCCACATTCCGGATCACAGGGTGTCTGAATTCCAGAAGCACCAAATGTCTGCATTCTAGAATCGGAATGTGGCGGAATTCTAGAATGCACAGCACGGCGGAATTCTAAAGTCCTAAAATGCCTGCTATCGGGAAGTTAATGTGTCTGACATCCAGAATGCTACCACGTCAGAATTATACCATTCTGAAAGATTCTGGGATCTAGAATCAAAGGACGGCTGAGTTCCAGAATGTCATGGTGTCAAAACTCTAGAATCCTTGCGTGTCTGAACTCGAGTGTCATTCAATGTCCACATTCCAGAACTCTGGATGTCTGTATTATAGAAGCACCAAATGTATGCATTCTAGAATCGGAATGTGGCGGAATTCTTGAATGCACAGCAAGGCGGAATTCTAAAATCCTAAAATGCCTGCTATTCGGAAGTTAAGGTGGCTGACATCCAGAATGCTACCAAGTCAGAATTATACCATGCTGAAACATTCGGGGATCAAGAATCAATGGACGGCTGAGTTCCAGAATATCAGGGTGGCAAAACTCTAGAATCCTTGTGTGTCTGAACTCGAGAGTCATTCAATGTCCACATTCCAGAACTCTGGATGTCTGAATTATAGAAGCACCAAATGTCTGCATTCTAGAATCGGAATGTGGCGGAATTCTAGAATGCACAGCACCGCGCCAGTTCTAAAGTCCTAAAATGCCTGCTATCCGGAAGTTAATGTGTCTGATATCAAGAATGCTACCAAGTCAGAATTATACCATTCTGAAAGATTCTGGGATCTAGAATCAATGGATGGCTGAGTTCCAGAATGTCAGGGTGGCAAAATTCTAGAATCCTTGCGTGTCTGAACTCGAGAGTCATTCAATGTCCACATTCCAGAACTCTGGATGTCTGAATTATAGAAGCACCAAATGTCTGCATTCTAGAATCGGAATGTGGCGGAATTCTAGAATGCACAGCACAGCGGAATTTTAAAGTCCTAAAATGCCTGCTATACGGAAGTCAAGGTGTCTGACATCCAGAATGTTACTAAGTCAGCCTTCTACCGTTCTGAGAGATTCTGGGTTCTAGAATCAATGGATGGCAGAGTTCTCGAATGTCAGGGTGTTCAAACTCAAGAATACTTGCGTGTCTGAACTCGAGAGTCATTCAATGTCCACATTCCAGAACTCTGGATGTCTGAATTATAGAAGCACCAAATGTCTGCATTCTAGAATCGGAATGTGGCGTAATTCTAGAATGCACAGCACGGCGGAATTCTAAAGTCCTAAAATGCCTACTAGCCGAAAGTTAAGGTGTCTGATGACCAGAATATTACTAAGTCAGCATTCTACCGTTCTGAGAGATTCTGGGTTCTACAATCAATGGACGGCAGAGTTCTGGAATGTCAGGGTGTCCAAACTCTAGTATCCTTCAGTGTTTGAACTCGAGAGTCATTCAATTTCCATATTCCGGGTCACAGGGTGACTGAATTCCAGAAGCACCAAATGTCTGCATTCTAGAATCGGAATGTGGCGGAATTCTAGAATGCACAGCACGGCGGAATTCTACAGTCCTAAAATGCCTACTAGCCGAAAGTTAAGGTGTCTGATGACCAGAATATTACTAGGTCAGCATTCTACCGTTCTGAGAAATTCTGGGTTCTAGAATCAATGGACGACAGAGTTCTGGAATGTCAGGGTGTCCAAACTCTAGAATCCTTCAGTGTTTGAACTCGAGAGTCATTCAATTTCCATATTCCGGTTCACAGGGTGACTGAATTCCAGAAGCACCAAATGTCTGCATTCTAGAATCGGAATGTGGTAGAATTCTAGAATGCACAGCACGGTGGAATTCGAAAGTCCTAAAATGCCTGCTATCCGGAAGTTAAGGTGTATGACATCCAGAATGCTACCACGTCAGAATTATACCATTCTGAAAGATTCTGGGATCTAGAATCAATGGACGGCTGAGTTCCAGAATGTCAGGGTGGCAAAACTCTAGAATCCTTACGTGTCTGAACTCGAGAGTCATTCAATGTCCACATTCCAGAACTCTGGATGTCTGTATTATAGAAGCACCAAATGTCTGCATTCTGGAACCGGAATGTGGTGGAATTCTAGAATGCACAGCACGGCGGAATTCTAAAGTCCTAAAATGCCTGCTATCCGGAAGTTAAGGTGTCTGACATCAAGAATGCTACCAAGTCAGAATTATACCATTCTGAAAGATTCTGGGATCTAGAATCAATGGACGGCTGAGTTCCAGAATGTCAGGGTGGCAAAACTCTAGAATCCTTGCGTGTCTGAACTCGAGAGTCATTCAATGTCCACATTCCAGAACTCTGGATGTCTGAATTATAGAAGCACCGAATGTCTGCATTCTAGAATCGGAATGTGGTGGAATTCCAGAATGCACAGCACTGCGGAATTCTAAAGTCCTAAAATGCCTACTAGCTGAAAGTTAAGGTGTCTGATGACCAGTATGTTACTAGGTCAGCATTCTACCGTTCTGAGAGATTCTGGGTTCTAGAATCAATGGACGGCAGAGATCTGGAATGTCAGGGTGTCCAAACTCTAGAATCCTTGCGTGTCTGAACTCGAGAGTCATTCAATGTCCACATTCCGGATCACAGGGTGTCTGAATTCCAGAAGCACCAAATGTCTGCATTCTAGAATCGGAATGTGGTAGAATTCTAGAATGCACAGCACGGCGGAATTCTAGAGTCCTAAAATGCCTGCTATCCGGAAGTTAAGGTGTCTGACATCCAGAATGGTACCACATCAGAATTATACCATTCTGAAACATTCTGGGATCTAGAATCAATGGACGGCTGAGTTCTGGAATGTCAGGGTGGCAAAACTCTAGAATCCTGGCGTGTCTGAACTCGAGAGTCATTCAATGTCCACATTCCAGAACTCTGGATGTCTGAATTATAGAAGCACCAAATGTCTGCATTCTAGAATCGGAATGTGGCGGAATTCTAGAATGCACAGCACCGCGCCAGTTCTAAAGTCCTAAAATGCCTGCTATCCGGAAGTTAATGTGTCTGATATCAAGAATGCTACCAAGTCAGAATTATACCATTCTGAAAGATTCTGGGATCTAGAATCAATGGATGGCTGAGTTCCAGAATGTCAGGGTGGCAAAATTCTAGAATCCTTGCATGTCTGAAATCGAGAGTCATTCAATGTCCACATTCCAGAACTCTGGATGTCTGAATTATAGAAGCACCAAATGTCTGCATTCTAGAATCGGAATGTGGCGGAATTCTAGAATGCACAGCACGGCGGAGTTCTAAAATCCTAAAATGCCTGCTATCCGGAAGTTAAGCTGTCTGACATCAAGAATGCTACCACGTCAGAATTATACCATTCTGAAACATTCTGGGATCTAGAATCAATGGAAGGATGAGTTCCAGAATATCGGGGTGGCAAACCTCTAGAATCCTTGCGTGTCTGAACTCGAGAGTCATTCAATGTCCACATTCCAGAACTCTGGATGTCTGAATAATAGAAGCACCAAATGTCTGCATTCTAGAATCGGAATGTGGCGGAATTCTAGAATGCACAGCATGGCGGAATTCTAAAGTCCTAAAATGCCTGCTATCCGGAAGTTAAGGTGTCTGACATCAAGAATGCTACCAAGTCAGAATTATACCATTCTGAAAGATTCTGGCATCTAGAATCAATGGACGGCTGAGTTCCAGAAAGTCAGGGTGGCAAAACTCTAGAATCCTTGCGTGTCTGAACTCGAGAGTCATTCAATGTCCACATTCCAGAACTCTGGATGTCTGAAATATAGAAGCACCAAATGTCTGCATTCTAGAATCGGAATGTGGCGGAATTCTAGAATGCACAGTACGGCGGAATTTTAAAGTCCTAAAATGCCTGCTTTACGGAAGTCATGGTGTCTGACATCCAGAATGTTACTAAGTCATCATTCTACCGTTCTGAGAAATTCTGGGTTCTAGAATCAATGGATGGCAGAGTTCTGGAATGTCAGGGTGTTCAAACTCAAGAATACTTGCGTGTCTGAACTCGAGAGTCATTCAATGTCCACATTCCAGAACTCTGGATGTCTGAATTATAGAAGCACCAAATGTCTGCATTCTAGAATCGGAATGTGGCGTAATTCTAGAATGCACAGCACGGCGGAATTCTAAAGTCCTAAAATGCCTACTAGCCGAAAGTTAAGGTGTCTGATGACCAGAATATTACTAAGTCAGCATTCTACCGTTCTGAGAGATTCTGGGTTCTACAATCAATGGACGGCAGAGTTCTGGAATGTCAGGGTGTCCAAACTCTAGTATCCTTCAGTGTTTGAACTCGAGAGTCATTCAATTTCCATATTCCGGGTCACAGGGTGACTGAATTCCAGAAGCACCAAATGTCTGCATTCTAGAATCGGAATGTGGCGGAATTCTAGAATGCACAGCACGGCGGAATTCTACAGTCCTAAAATGCCTACTAGCCGAAAGTTAAGGTGTCTGATGACCAGAATATTACTAGGTCAGCATTCTACCGTTCTGAGAAATTCTGGGTTCTAGAATCAATGGACGGCAGAGTTTTGGAATGTCAGGGTGTCCAAACTCTAGAATCCTTCAGTGTTTGAACTCGAGAGTCATTCAATTTCCATATTCCGGTTCACAGGGTGACTGAATTCCAGAAGCACCAAATGTCTGCATTCTAGAATCGGAATGTGGTAGAATTCTAGAATGCACAGCACGGTGGAATTCGAAAGTCCTAAAATGCCTGCTATCCGGAAGTTAAGGTGTATGACATCCAGAATGCTACCACGTCAGAATTATACCATTCTGAAAGATTCTGGGATCTAGAATCAATGGACGGCTGAGTTCCAGAATGTCAGGGTGGCAAAACTCTAGAATCCTTACGTGTCTGAACTCGAGAGTCATTCAATGTCCACATTCCAGAACTCTGGATGTCTGTATTATAGAAGCACCAAATGTCTGCATTCTGGAACCGGAATGTGGTGGAATTCTAGAATGCACAGCACGGCGGAATTCTAAAGTCCTAAAATGCCTGCTATCCGGAAGTTAAGGTGTCTGACATCAAGAATGCTACCAAGTCAGAATTATACCATTCTGAAAGATTCTGGGATCTAGAATCAATGGACGGCTGAGTTCCAGAATGTCAGGGTGGCAAAACTCTAGAATCCTTGCGTGTCTGAACTCGAGAGTCATTCAATGTCCACATTCCAGAACTCTGGATGTCTGAATTATAGAAGCACCAAATGTCTGCATTCTAGAATCGGAATGTGGTGGAATTCCAGAATGCACAGCACTGCGGAATTCTAAAGTCCTAAAATGCCTACTAGCTGAAAGTTAAGGTGTCTGATGACCAGTATGTTACTAGGTCAGCATTCTACCGTTCTGAGAGATTCTGGGTTCTAGAATCAATGGACGGCAGAGATCTGGAATGTCAGGGTGTCCAAACTCTAGAATCCTTGCGTGTCTGAACTCGAGAGTCATTCAATGTCCACATTCCGGATCACAGGGTGTCTGAATTCCAGAAGCACCAAATGTCTGCATTCTAGAATCGGAATGTGGTAGAATTCTAGAATGCACAGCACGGCGGAATTCTAGAGTCCTAAAATGCCTGCTATCCGGAAGTTAAGGTGTCTGACATCCAGAATGGTACCACATCAGAATTATACCATTCTGAAACATTCTGGGATCTAGAATCAATGGACGGCTGAGTTCTGGAATGTCAGGGTGGCAAAACTCTAGAATCCTGGCGTGTCTAAACTCGAGAGTCATTCAATGTCCACATTCCAGAACTCTGGATGTCTGAATTATAGAAGCACCAAATGTCTGCATTCTAGAATCGGAATGTGGCGGAATTCTAGAATGCACAGCACCGCGCCAGTTCTAAAGTCCTAAAATGCCTGCTATCCGGAAGTTAATGTGTCTGATATCAAGAATGCTACCAAGTCAGAATTATACCATTCTGAAAGATTCTGGGATCTAGAATCAATGGATGGCTGAGTTCCAGAATGTCAGGGTGGCAAAATTCTAGAATCCTTGCATGTCTGAAATCGAGAGTCATTCAATGTCCACATTCCAGAACTCTGGATGTCTGAATTATAGAAGCACCAAATGTCTGCATTCTAGAATCGGAATGTGGCGGAATTCTAGAATGCACAGCACGGCGGAGTTCTAAAATCCTAAAATGCCTGCTATCCGGAAGTTAAGCTGTCTGACATCAAGAATGCTACCACGTCAGAATTATACCATTCTGAAACATTCTGGGATCTAGAATCAATGGAAGGATGAGTTCCAGAATATCGGGGTGGCAAACCTCTAGAATCCTTGCGTGTCTGAACTCGAGAGTCATTCAATGTCCACATTCCAGAACTCTGGATGTCTGAATAATAGAAGCACCAAATGTCTGCATTCTAGAATCGGAATGTGGCGGAATTCTAGAATGCACAGCATGGCGGAATTCTAAAGTCCTAAAATGCCTGCTATCCGGAAGTTAAGGTGTCTGACATCAAGAATGCTACCAAGTCAGAATTATACCATTCTGAAAGATTCTGGCATCTAGAATCAATGGACGGCTGAGTTCCAGAAAGTCAGGGTGGCAAAACTCTAGAATCCTTGCGTGTCTGAACTCGAGAGTCATTCAATGTCCACATTCCAGAACTCTGGATGTCTGAAATATAGAAGCACCAAATGTCTGCATTCTAGAATCGGAATGTGGCGGAATTCTAGAATGCACAGTACGGCGGAATTTTAAAGTCCTAAAATGCCTGCTTTACGGAAGTCATGGTGTCTGACATCCAGAATGTTACTAAGTCATCATTCTACCGTTCTGAGAAATTCTGGGTTCTAGAATCAATGGATGGCAGAGTTCTGGAATGTCAGGGTGTTCAAACTCAAGAATACTTGCATGTCTGAACTCGAGAGTCATTCAATGTCCACATTCCAGAACTCTGGATGTCTGAATTATAGAAGCACCAAATGTCTGCATTCTAGAATCGGAATGTGGCGTAATTCTAGAATGCACAGCACGGCGGAATTCTAAAGTCCTAAAATGCCTACTAGCCGAAAGTTAAGGTGTCTGATGACCAGAATATTACTAAGTCAGCATTCTACCGTTCTGAGAGATTCTGGGTTCTACAATCAATGGACGGCAGAGTTCTGGAATGTCAGGGTGTCCAAACTCTAGTATCCTTCAGTGTTTGAACTCGAGAGTCATTCAATTTCCATATTCCGGGTCACAGGGTGACTGAATTCCAGAAGCACCAAATGTCTGCATTCTAGAATCGGAATGTGGCGGAATTCTAGAATGCACAGCACGGCGGAATTCTACAGTCCTAAAATGCCTACTAGCCGAAAGTTAAGGTGTCTGATGACCAGAATATTACTAGGTCAGCATTCTACCGTTCTGAGAAATTCTGGGTTCTAGAATCAATGGACGGCAGAGTTTTGGAATGTCAGGGTGTCCAAACTCTAGAATCCTTCAGTGTTTGAACTCGAGAGTCATTCAATTTCCATATTCCGGTTCACAGGGTGACTGAATTCCAGAAGCACCAAATGTCTGCATTCTAGAATCGGAATGTGGTAGAATTCTGGAATGCACAGCACGGTGGAATTCGAAAGTCCTAAAATGCCTGCTATCCGGAAGTTAAGGTGTATGACATCCAGAATGCTACCACGTCAGAATTATACCATTCTGAAAGATTCTGGGATCTAGAATCAATGGACGGCTGAGTTCCAGAATGTCAGGGTGGCAAAACTCTAGAATCCTTACGTGTCTGAACTCGAGAGTCATTCAATGTCCACATTCCAGAACTCTGGATGTCTGTATTATAGAAGCACCAAATGTCTGCATTCTGGAACCGGAATGTGGTGGAATTCTAGAATGCACAGCACGGCGGAATTCTAAAGTCCTAAAATGCCTGCTATCCGGAAGTTAAGGTGTCTGACATCAAGAATGCTACCAAGTCAGAATTATACCATTCTGAAAGATTCTGGGATCTAGAATCAATGGACGGCTGAGTTCCAGAATGTCAGGGTGGCAAAACTCTAGAATCCTTGCGTGTCTGAACTCGAGAGTCATTCAATGTCCACATTCCAGAACTCTGGATGTCTGAATTATAGAAGCACCAAATGTCTGCATTCTAGAATCGGAATGTGGTGGAATTCCAGAATGCACAGCACTGCGGAATTCTAAAGTCCTAAAATGCCTACTAGCTGAAAGTTAATGTGTCTGATGACCAGTATGTTACTAGGTCAGCATTCTACCGTTCTGAGAGATTCTGGGTTCTAGAATCAATGGACGGCAGAGATCTGGAATGTCAGGGTGTCCAAACTCTAGAATCCTTGCGTGTCTGAACTCGAGAGTCATTCAATGTCCACATTCCGGATCACAGGGTGTCTGAATTCGAGAAGCACCAAATGTCTGCATTCTAGAATCGGAATGTGGTAGAATTCTAGAATGCACAGCACGGCGGAATTCTAGAGTCCTAAAATGCCTGCTATCCGGAAGTTAAGGTGTCTGACATCCAGAATGGTACCACATCAGAATTATACCATTCTGAAACATTCTGGGATCTAGAATCAATGGACGGCTGAGTTCTGGAATGTCAGGGTGGCAAAATTCTAGAATCCTTGCATGTCTGAAATCGAGAGTCATTCAATGTCCACATTCCAGAACTCTGGATGTCTGAATTATAGAAGCACCAAATGTCTGCATTCTAGAATCGGAATGTGGCGGAATTCTAGAATGCACAGCACGGCGGAGTTCTAAAATCCTAAAATGCCTGCTATCCGGAAGTTAAGCTGTCTGACATCAAGAATGCTACCACGTCATAATTATACCATTCTGAAACATTCTGGGATCTAGAATCAATGGAAGGATGAGTTCCAGAATATCGGGGTGGCAAACCTCTAGAATCCTTGCGTGTCTGAACTCGAGAGTCATTCAATGTCCACATTCCAGAACTCTGGATGTCTGAATAATAGAAGCACCAAATGTCTGCATTCTAGAATCGGAATGTGGCGGAATTCTAGAATGCACAGCATGGCGGAATTCTAAAGTCCTAAAATGCCTGCTATCCGGAAGTTAAGGTGTCTGACATCAAGAATGCTACCAAGTCAGAATTATACCATTCTGAAAGATTCTGGCATCTAGAATCAATGGACGGCTGAGTTCCAGAAAGTCAGGGTGGCAAAACTCTAGAATCCTTGCGTGTCTGAACTCGAGAGTCATTCAATGTCCACATTCCAGAACTCTGGATGTCTGAAATATAGAAGCACCAAATGTCTGCATTCTAGAATCGGAATGTGGCGGAATTCTAGAATGCACAGCACGGCGGAATTTTAAAGTCCTAAAATGCCTGCTTTACGGAAGTCATGGTGTCTGACATCCAGAATGTTACTAAGTCATCATTCTACCTTTCTGAGAAATTCTGGGTTCTAGAATCAATGGATGGCAGAGTTCTGGAATGTCAGGGTGTTCAAACTCAAGAATACTTGCGTGTCTGAACTCGAGAGTCATTCAATGTCCACATTCCAGAACTCTGGATGTCTGAATAATAGAAGCACCAAATGTCTGCATTCTAGAATCGGAATGTGGCGGAATTCTAGAATGCACAGCATGGCGGAATTCTAAAGTCCTAAAATGCCTGCTATCCGGAAGTTAAGGTGTCTGACATCAAGAATGCTACCAAGTCAGAATTATACCATTCTGAAAGATTCTGGCATCTAGAATCAATGGACGGCTGAGTTCCAGAAAGTCAGGGTGGCAAAACTCTAGAATCCTTGCGTGTCTGAACTCGAGAGTCATTCAATGTCCACATTCCAGAACTCTGGATGTCTGAAATATAGAAGCACCAAATGTCTGCATTCTAGAATCGGAATGTGGCGGAATTCTAGAATGCACAGCACGGCGGAATTTTAAAGTCCTAAAATGCCTGCTTTACGGAAGTCATGGTGTCTGACATCCAGAATGTTACTAAGTCATCATTCTACCGTTCTGAGAAATTCTGGGTTCTAGAATCAATGGATGGCAGAGTTCTGGAATGTCAGGGTGTTCAAACTCAAGAATACTTGCGTGTCTGAACTCGAGAGTCATTCAATGTCCACATTCCGCATCACAGGGTGTCTGAATTCCAGAAGCACCAAATGTCTGCATTCTAGAATCGGAATGTGGCGGAATTCTAGAATGCACAGCACGGCAGAATTCGAAAGTCCTAAAATGCCTGCTATCCGGAAGTTAAGGTGTCTGACATCCTGAATGCTACCACGTCAGAATTATACCATTCTGAAAGATTCTGGGATCTAGAATCAATGGACGGCTGAGTTCCAGAATGTCAGGGCTTCCAAACTCTAGAATACTTGCATGTCTGAACTCGAGAGTCATTCAATATCCACATTCCAGGACTCTGGATGTCTGAAATATAGAAGCACCAAATGTCTGCATTCTAGAATCGGAATGTGGTAGAATTCTAGAATGCACAGCACGACAGAATTCTAAAGTCCTAAAATGCCTGCTATTCGGAAGTTAAGGTGTCTGACATCCAGAATGTTACTAGGTCAGCATTCTACCGTTCTGAGAGATTCTGGGTTCTAGAATCAATGGACGGCAGAGTTCTGTAATGTCAGGGTGTCCAAACTCTATAATCCTTCCGTGTCTGAACTAGTGAGTCATTCAATGTCCACATTCCGGATCACAGGGTGTCTGAATTCCAGAAGCACCAAATGTCTGCATTCTAGAATCGGAATGTGGCGGAATTCTAGAATGCACAGCACGGCGGAATTCGAAAGTCCTAAAATACCTGCTATCGGGAAGTTAAGGTGTCTGACATATAGAATGCTACCACGTCAGAATTATACCATTCTGAAAGATTCTGGGATCTAGAATCAATGGACGGCTGAGTTCCAGAATATCAGGGTGGCAAAACTCTAGAATCCTTGCGTGTCTGAACTCGAGAGTCATTCAATGTCCACATTCCAGAACTCTGGATGTCTGAATTATAGAAGCACCAAATGTCTGCATTCTAGAATCGGAATGTGGCGGAATTCTAGAATGCACAGCACAGCGGAATTTTAAAGTCCTAAAATGCCTGCTATACGGAAGTCAAGGTGTCTGACATCCAGAATGTTACTAAGTCAGCCTTCTACCGTTCTGAGAGATTCTGGGTTCTAGAATCAATGGATGGCAGAGTTCTCGAATGTCAGGGTGTTCAAACTCAAGAATACTTGCGTGTCTGAACTCGAGAGTCATTCAATGTCCACATTCCAGAACTCTGGATGTCTGAATTATAGAAGCACCAAATGTCTGCATTCTAGAATCGGAATGTGGTAGAATTCTAGAATGCACAGCACGGTGGAATTCGAAAGTCCTAAAATGCCTGCTATCCGGAAGTTAAGGTGTATGACATCCAGAATGCTACCACGTCAGAATTATACCATTCTGAAAGATTCTGGGATCTAGAATCAATGGACGGCTGAGTTCCAGAATGTCAGGGTGGCAAAACTCTAGAATCCTTACGTGTCTGAACTCGAGAGTCATTCAATGTCCACATTCCAGAACTCTGGATGTCTGTATTATAGAAGCACCAAATGTCTGCATTCTGGAACCGGAATGTGGCGGAATCCTAGAATGCACAGCACGGCGGAATTCTAAAGTCCTAAAATGCCTGCTATCCGGAAGTTAAGGTGTCTGACATCAAGAATGCTACCAAGTCAGAATTATACCATTCTGAAAGATTCTGGGATCTAGAATCAATGGACGGCTGAGTTCCAGAATGTCAGGGTGGCAAAACTCTAGAATCCTTGCGTGTCTGAACTCGAGAGTCATTCAATGTCCACATTCCAGAACTCTGGATGTCTGAATTATAGAAGCACCAAATGTCTGCATTCTAGAATCGGAATGTGGTGGAATTCCAGAATGCACAGCACTGCGGAATTCTAAAGTCCTAAAATGCCTACTAGCTGAAAGTTAAGGTGTCTGATGACCAGTATGTTACTAGGTCAGCATTCTACCGTTCTGAGAGATTCTGGGTTCTAGAATCAATGGACGGCAGAGATCTGGAATGTCAGGGTGTCCAAACTCTAGAATCCTTGCGTGTCTGAACTCGAGAGTCATTCAATGTCCACATTCCGGATCACAGGGTGTCTGAATTCCAGAAGCACCAAATGTCTGCATTCTAGAATCGGAATGTGGTAGAATTCTAGAATGCACAGCACGGCGGAATTCTAGAGTCCTAAAATGCCTGCTATCCGGAAGTTAAGGTGTCTGACATCCAGAATGGTACCACATCAGAATTATACCATTCTTAAACATTTTGGGATCTAGAATCAATGGACGGCTGAGTTCTGGAATGTCAGGGTGGCAAAACTCTAGAATCCTGGCGTGTCTGAACTCGAGAGTCATTCAATGTCCACATTCCAGAACTCTGGATGTCTGAATTATAGAAGCACCAAATGTCTGCATTCTAGAATCGGAATGTGGCGGAATTCTAGAATGCACAGCACCGCGCCAGTTCTAAAGTCCTAAAATGCCTGCTATCCGGAAGTTAATGTGTCTGATATCAAGAATGCTACCAAGTCAGAATTATACCATTCTGAAAGATTCTGGGATCTAGAATCAATGGATGGCTGAGTTCCAGAATGTCAGGGTGGCAAAATTCTAGAATCCTTGCATGTCTGAAATCGAGAGTCATTCAATGTCCACATTCCAGAACTCTGGATGTCTGAATTATAGAAGCACCAAATGTCTGCATTCTAGAATCGGAATGTGGCGGAATTCTAGAATGCACAGCACGGCGGAGTTCTAAAATCCTAAAATGCCTGCTATCCGGAAGATAAGCTGTCTGACATCAAGAATGCTACCACGTCATAATTATACCATTCTGAAACATTCTGGGATCTAGAATCAATGGAAGGATGAGTTCCAGAATATCGGGGTGGCAAACCTCTAGAATCCTTGCGTGTCTGAACTCGAGAGTCATTCAATGCCCACATTCCAGAACTCTGGATGTCTGAATAATAGAAGCACCAAATGTCTGCATTCTAGAATCGGAATGTGGCGGAATTCTAGAATGCACAGCATGGCGGAATTCTAAAGTCCTAAAATGCCTGCTATCCGGAAGTTAAGGTGTCTGACATCAAGAATGCTACCAAGTCAGAATTATACCATTCTGAAAGATTCTGGGATCTAGAATCAATGGACGGCTGAGTTCCAGAAAGTCAGGGTGGCAAAACTCTAGAATCCTTGCGTGTCTGAACTCGAGAGTCATTCAATGTCCATATTCCAGAACTCTGGATGTCTGAAATATAGAAGCACCAAATGTCTGCATTCGAGAATCGGAATGTGGCGGAATTCTAGAATGCACAGCACGGCGGAATTTTAAAGTCCTAAAATGCCTGCTTTACGGAAGTCATGGTGTCTGACATCCAGAATGTTACTAAGTCATCATTCTACCGTTCTGAGAAATTCTGGGTTCTAGAATCAATGGATGGCAGAGTTCTGGAATGTCAGGGTGTTCAAACTCAAGAATACTTGCGTGTCTGAACTCGAGAGTCATTCAATGTCCACATTCCGCATCACAGGGTGTCTGAATTCCAGAAGCACCAAATGTCTGCATTCTAGAATCGGAATGTGGCTGAATTCTAGAATGCACAGCACGGCAGAATTCGAAAGTCCTAAAATGCCTGCTCTCCGGAAGTTAAGGTGTCTGACATCCTGAATGCTACCACGTCAGAATTATACCATTCTGAAAGATTCTGGGATCTAGAATCAATGGACGGCTGAGTTCCAGAATGTCAGGGCTTCCAAACTCTAGAATACTTGCATGTCTGAACTCGAGAGTCATTCAATATCCACATTCCAGGACTCTGGATGTCTGAAATATAGAAGCACCAAATGTCTGCATTCTAGAATCGGAATGTGGTAGAATTCTAGAATGCACAGCACGACAGAATTCTAAAGTCCTAAAATGCCTGCTATTCGGAAGTTAAGGTGTCTGACATCCAGAATGTTACTAGGTCAGCATTCTACCGTTCTGAGAGATTCTGTGTTCTAGAATCAATGGACGGCAGAGTTCTGGAATGTCAGGGTGTCCAAACTCTAGAATCGTTCCGTGTCTGAACTCGTGAGTCATTCAATGTCCACATTCCGGATCACAGGGTGTCTGAATTCCAGAAGCACCAAATGTCTGCATTCTAGAATCGGAATGTGGCGGAATTCTAGAATGCACAGCACGGCGGAATTCGAAAGTCCTAAAATACCTGCTATCGGGAAGTTAAGGTGTCTGACATATAGAATGCTACCACGTCAGAATTATACCATTCTGAAAGATTCTGGGATCTAGAATCAATGGACGGCTGAGTTCCAGAATATCAGGGTGGCAAAACTCTAGAATGCTTGCGTGTCTGAACTCGAGAGTCATTCAATGTCCACATTCCAGAACTCTGGATGTCTGAATAATAGAAGCACCAAATGTCTGCATTCTAGAATCGGAATGTGGCGGAATTCTAGAATGCACAGCAAGGCGGAATTCTAAAGTCCTAAAATGCCTGCTATCCGGAAGTTAAGGTGTCTGACATCAAGAACGCTACCAAGTCAGAATTATACCATTCTGAAAGATTCTGGGATCTAGAATCAATGGACGGCTGCGTTCCAGAATGTCAGGTTTGGAAAACTCTAGAATCATTGCGTGTCTGAACTCGAGACTCATTCCATGTCCACATTCCAGAACTCTGGATGTCTGAATTATAGAAGCACCAAATGTCTGCATTCCAGAATCGGAATGTGGCGGAATTCTAGAATGCACAGCACCGCGCAAATTCTAAAGTCCTAAAATGCCTGCTATCCGGAAGTTAATGTGTCTGACATCAAGAATGCTACCAAGTCAGAATTATACCATTCTGAAAGATTCTGGGATCTGGAATCAATGGACGGCTGAGTTCCAGAATGTCAGGGTGGCAAAATTCTAGAATCCTTGTGTGTCTGAACTCGAGAGTCATTCAATGTCCACATTCCAGAACTCTGGATGTCTGAATTATAGAAGCACCAAATGTCTGCATTCTAGAATCGGAATGTGGCGGAATTCTAGAATGCACAGCACGGCGGAATTCTAAAGTCCTAAAATGCCTGGTATCCGGAAGTTAAGATGTCTGACATCAAGAATGCTACCAAGTCAGAATTATACCATTCTGAAAGATTCTGGGATCTAGAATCAATGGACGGCTGAGTTCCAGAATGTCAGGGTGGCAAAACTCTAGAATCCTTGCGTGTCTGAACTCGAGAGTCATTCAATGTCCACATTCCAGAACTCTGGATGTCTGAATTATAGAAGCACCAAATGTCTGCATTCTAGAATCGGAATGTGGCGGAATTCTAGAATGCACAGCACCGCGCCAGTTCTAAAGTCCTAAAATGCCTGCTATCCGGAAGTTAATGTGTCTGATATCAAGAATGCTACCAAGTCAGAATTATACCATTCTGAAAGTTTCTGGGATCTAGAATCAATGGATGGCTGAGTTCCAGAATGTCAGGGTGGCAAAATTCTAGAATCCTTGCATGTCTGAAATCGAGAGTCATTCAATGTCCACATTCCAGAACTCTGGATGTCTGAATTATAGAAGCACCAAATGTCTGCATTCTAGAATCGGAAGGTGGTGGAATTCTAGAATGCACAGCACGGCGGAATTCTAAAGTCCTAAAATGCCTACTAGCCGAAAGTTAAGGTGTCTGATGACCAGTATGTTACTAGGTCAGCATTCTACAGTTCTGAGAGATTCTGGGTTCTAGAATCAATGGACGGCAGAGATCTGGAATGTCAGGGTGTCCAAACTCTAGAATCCTTGGGTGTCTGAACTCGAGAGTCATTCAATTTCCATATTCCGGTTCACAGGGTGACTGAATTCCAGAAGCACCAAATGTCTGCATTCTAGAATCGGAATGTGGTAGAATTCTAGAATGCACAGCACGGTGGAATTCGAAAGTCCTAAAATGCCTGCTATCCGGAAGTTAAGGTGTATGACATCCAGAATGCTACCACGTCAGAATTATACCATTCTGAAAGATTCTGGGATCTAGAATCAATGGACGGCTGAGTTCCAGAATGTCAGGGTGGCAAAACTCTAGAATCCTTACGTGTCTGAACTCGAGAGTCATTCAATGTCCACATTCCAGAACTCTGGATGTCTGTATTATAGAAGCACCAAATGTCTGCATTCTGGAACCGGAATGTGGCGGAATTCTAGAATGCACAGCACGGCGGAATTCTAAAGTCCTAAAATGCCTGCTATCCGGAAGTTAAGGTGTCTGACATCAAGAATGCTACCAAGTCAGAATTATACCATTCTGAAAGATTCTGGGATCTAGAATCAATGGACGGCTGAGTTCCAGAATGTCAGGGTGGCAAACCTCTAGAATCCTTGCGTGTCTGAACTCGAGAGTCATTCAATGTCCACATTCCAGAACTCTGGATGTCTGAATTATAGAAGCACCAAATGTCTGCATTCTAGAATCGGAATGTGGTGGAATTCCAGAATGCACAGCACTGCGGAATTCTAAAGTCCTAAAATGCCTACTAGCTGAAAGTTAAGGTGTCTGATGACCAGTATGTTACTAGGTCAGCATTCTACCGTTCTGAGAGATTCTGGGTTCTAGAATCAATGGACGGCAGAGATCTGGAATGTCAGGGTGTCCAAACTCTATAATCCTTGCGTGTCTGAACTCGAGAGTCATTCAATGTCCACATTCCGGATCACAGGGTGTCTGAATTCGAGAAGCACCAAATGTCTGCATTCTAGAATCGGAATGTGGTAGAATTCTAGAATGCACAGCACGGCGGAATTCTAGAGTCCTAAAATGCCTGCTATCCAGAAGTTAAGGTGTCTGACATCCAGAATGGTACCACATCAGAATTATACCATTCTGAAACATTCTGGGATCTAGAATCAATGGACGGCTGAGTTCTGGAATGTCAGGTTGGCAAAACTCTAGAATCCTGGCGTGTCTGAACTCGAGAGTCATTCAATGTCCACATTCCAGAACTCTGGATGTCTGAATTATAGAAGCACCAAATGTCTGCATTCTAGAATCGGAATGTGGCGGAATTCTAGAATGCACAGCACCGCGCCAGTTCTAAAGTCCTAAAATGCCTGCTATCCGGAAGTTAATGTGTCTGATATCAAGAATGCTACCAAGTCAGAATTATACCATTCTGAAAGATTCTGGGATCTAGAATCAATGGATGGCTGAGTTCCAGAATGTCAGGGTGGCAAAATTCTAGAATCCTTGCATGTCTGAAATCGAGAGTCATTCAATGTCCACATTCCAGAACTCTGGATGTCTGAATTAAAGAAGCACCAAATGTCTGCATTCTAGAATCGGAATGTGGCGGAATTCTAGAATGCACAGCACGGCGGAGTTCTAAATTCCTAAAATGCCTGCTATCCGGAAGTTAAGCTGTCTGACATCAAGAATGCTACCACGTCAGAATTATACCATTCTGAAACATTCTGGGATCTAGAATCAATGGAAGGATGAGTTCCAGAATATCGGGGTGGCAAACCTCTAGAATCCTTGCGTGTCTGAACTCGAGAGTCATTCAATGTCCACATTCCAGAACTCTGGATGTCTGAATAATAGAAGCACCAAATGTCTGCATTCTAGAATCGGAATGTGGCGGAATTCTAGAATGCACAGCATGGCGGAATTCTAAAGTCCTAAAATGCCTGCTATCCGGAAGTTAAGGTGTCTGACATCAAGAATGCTACCAAGTCAGAATTATACCATTCTGAAAGATTCTGGCATCTAGAATCAATGGACGGCTGAGTTCCAGAAAGTCAGGGTGGCAAAACTCTAGAATCCTTGCGTGTCTGAACTCGAGAGTCATTCAATGTCCACATTCCAGAACTCTGGATGTCTGAAATATAGAAGCACCAAATGTCTGCATTCTAGAATCGGAATGTGGCGGAATTCTAGAATGCACAGCACGGCGGAATTTTAAAGTCCTAAAATGCCTGCTTTACGGAAGTCATGGTGTCTGACATCCAGAATGTTACTAAGTCATCATTCTACCGTTCTGAGAAATTCTGGGTTCTAGAATCAATGGATGGCAGAGTTCTGGAATGTCAGGGTGTTCATACTCAAGAATACTTGCGTGTCTGAACTCGAGAGTCATTCAATGTCCACATTCCGCATCACAGGGTGTCTGAATTCCAGAAGCACCAAATGTCTGCATTCTAGAATCGGAATGTGGCTGAATTCTAGAATGCACAGCACGGCAGAATTCGAAAGTCCTAAAATGCCTGCTATCCGGAAGTTAAGGTGTCTGACATCAAGAATGCTACCACGTCAGAATTATACCATTCTGAAAGATTCTGGGATCTAGAATCAATGGACGGCTGAGTTCCAGAATGTCAGGGCTTCCAAACTCTAGAATACTTGCATGTCTGAACTCGAGAGTCATTCAATATCCACATTCCAGGACTCTGGATGTCTGAAATATAGAAGCACCAAATGTCTGCATTCTAGAATCGGAATGTGGTAGAATTCTAGAATGCACAGCACGACAGAATTCTAAAGTCCTAAAATGCCTGCTATTCGGAAGTTAAGGTGTCTGACATCCAGAATGTTACTAGGTCAGCATTCTACCGTTCTGAGAGATTCTGGGTTCTAGAATCAATGGACGGCAGAGTTCTGGAATGTCAGGGTGTCCAAACTCTAGAATCCTTCCGTGTCTGAACTCGTGAGTCATTCAATGTCCACATTCCGGATCACAGGGTGTCTGAATTCCAGAAGCACCAAATGTCTGCATTCTAGAATCGGAATGTGGCGGAATTCTAGAATGCACAGCACGGCGGAATTCGAAAGTCCTAAAATACCTGCTATCGGGAAGTTAAGGTGTCTGACATATAGAATGCTACCACGTCAGAATTATACCATTCTGAAAGATTCTGGGATCTAGAATCAATGGACGGCTGAGTTCCAGAATATCAGGGTGGCAAAACTCTAGAATGCTTGCGTGTCTGAACTCGAGAGTCATTCAATGTCCACATTCCAGAACTCTGGATGTCTGAATAATAGAAGCACCAAATGTCTGCATTCTAGAATCGGAATGTGGCGGAATTCTAGAATGCACAGCAAGGCGGAATTCTAAAGTCCTAAAATGCCTGCTATCCGGAAGTTAAGGTGTCTGACATCAAGAACGCTACCAAGTCAGAATTATAGCATTCTGAAAGATTCTGGGATCTAGAATCAATGGACGGCTGCGTTCCAGAATGTCAGGTTTGGAAAACTCTAGAATCATTGCGTGTCTGAACTCGAGAGTCATTCCATGTCCACATTCCAGAACTCTGGATGTCTGAATTATAGAAGCACTAAATGTCTGCATTCCAGAATCGGAATGTGGCGGAATTCTAGAATGCACAGCACCGCGCCAATTCTAAAGTCCTAAAATGCCTGCTATCCGGAAGTTAATGTGTCTGACATCAAGAATGCTACCAAGTCAGAATTATACCATTCTGAAAGATTCTGGGATCTGGAATCAATGGACGGCTGAGTTCCAGAATGTCAGGGTGGCAAAATTCTAGAATCCTTGTGTGTCTGAACTCGAGAGTCATTCAATGTCCACATTCCAGAACTCTGGATGTCTGAATTATAGAAGCACCAAATGTCTGCATTCTAGAATCGGAATGTGGCGGAATTCTAGAATGCACAGCACGGCGGAATTCTAAAGTCCTAAAATGCCTGCTATCCGGAAGTTAAGGTGTCTGACATCAATAATGCTACCAAGTCAGAATTATACCATTCTGAAAGATTCTGGGATCTAGAATCAATGGACGGCTGAGTTCCAGAATGTCAGGGTGGCAAAACTCTAGAATCCTTGCGTGTCTGAACTCGAGAGTCATTCAATGTCCACATTCCAGAACTCTGGATGTCTGAATTATAGAAGCACCAAATGTCTGCATTCTAGAATCGGAATGTGGCGGAATTCTAGAATGCACAGCACCGCGCCAGTTCTAAAGTCCTAAAATGCCTGCTATCCGGAAGTTAATGTGTCTGATATCAAGAATGCTACCAAGTCAGAATTATACCATTCTGAAAGTTTCTGGGATCTAGAATCAATGGATGGCTGAGTTCCAGAATGTCAGGGTGGCAAAATTCTAGAATCCTTGCATGTCTGAAATCGAGAGTCATTCAATGTCCACATTCCAGAACTCTGGATGTCTGAATTATAGAAGCACCAAATGTCTGCATTCTAGAATCGGAATGTGGTGGAATTCTAGAATGCACAGCACGGCGGAATTCTAAAGTCCTAAAATGCCTACTAGCCGAAAGTTAAGGTGTCTGATGACCAGTATGTTACTAGGTCAGCATTCTACAGTTCTGAGAGATTCTGGGTTCTAGAATCAATGGACGGCAGAGATCTGGAATGTCAGGGTGTCCAAACTCTAGAATCCTTGCGTGTCTGAACTCGAGAGTCATTCAATGTCCACATTCCAGAACTCTGGATGTCTGTATTATAGAAGCACCAAATGTCTGCATTCTGGAACCGGAATGTGGCGGAATTCTAGAATGCACAGCACGGCGGAATTCTAAAGTCCTAAAATGCCTGCTATCCGGAAGTTAAGGTGTCTGACATCAAGAATGCTACCAAGTCAGAATTATACCATTCTGAAAGATTCTGGGATCTAGAATCAATGGACGGCTGAGTTCCAGAATGTCAGGGTGGCAAACCTCTAGAATCCTTGGGTGTCTGAACTCGAGAGTCATTCAATGTCCACATTCCAGAACTCTGGATGTCTGAATTATAGAAGCACCAAATGTCTGCATTCTAGAATCGGAATGTGGTGGAATTCCAGAATGCACAGCACTGCGGATTTCTAAAGTCCTAAAATGCCTACTAGCTGAAAGTTAAGGTGTCTGATGACCAGTATGTTACTAGGTCAGCATTCTACCGTTCTGAGAGATTCTGGGTTCTAGAATCAATGGACGGCAGAGATCTGGAATGTCAGGGTGTCCAAACTCTAGAATCCTTGCGTGTCTGAACTCGAGAGTCATTCAATGTCCACATTCCGGATCACAGGGTGTCTGAATTCGAGAAGCACCAAATGTCTGCATTCTAGAATCGGAATGTGGTAGAATTCTAGAATGCACAGCACGGCGGAATTCTAGAGTCCTAAAATGCCTGCTATCCGGAAGTTAAGGTGTCTGACATCCAGAATGGTACCACATCAGAATTATACCATTCTGAAACATTCTGGGATCTAGAATCAATGGACGGCTGAGTTCTGGAATGTCAGGGTGGCAAAACTCTAGAATCCTGGCGTGTCTGAACTCGAGAGTCATTCAATGTCCACATTCCAGAACTCTGGATGTCTGAATTATAGAAGCACCAAATGTCTGCATTCTAGAATCGGAATGTGGCGGAATTCTAGAATGCACAGCACCGCGCCAGTTCTAAAGTCCTAAAATGCCTGCTATCCGGAAGTTAATGTGTCTGATATCAAGAATGCTACCAAGTCAGAATTATACCATTCTGAAAGATTCTGGGATCTAGAATCAATGGATGGCTGAGTTCCAGAATGTCAGGGTGGCAAAATTCTAGAATCCTTGCATGTCTGAAATCGAGAGTCATTCAATGTCCACATTCCAGAACTCTGGATGTCTGAATTAAAGAAGCACCAAATGTCTGCATTCTAGAATCGGAATGTGGCGGAATTCTAGAATGCACAGCACGGCGGAGTTCTAAAATCCTAAAATGCCTGCTATCCGGAAGTTAAGCTGTCTGACATCAAGAATGCTACCACGTCAGAATTATACCATTCTGAAACATTCTGGGATCTAGAATCAATGGAAGGATGAGTTCCAGAATATCGGGGTGGCAAACCTCTAGAATCCTTGCGTGTCTGAACTCGAGAGTCATTCAATGTCCACATTCCAGAACTCTGGATGTCTGAATAATAGAAGCACCAAATGTCTGCATTCTAGAATCGGAATGTGGCGGAATTCTAGAATGCACAGCATGGCGGAATTCTAAAGTCCTAAAATGCCTGCTATCCGGAAGTTAAGGTGTCTGACATCAAGAATGCTACCAAGTCAGAATTATACCATTCTGAAAGATTCTGGCATCTAGAATCAATGGACGGCTGAGTTCCAGAAAGTCAGGGTGGCAAAACTCTAGAATCCTTGCGTGTCTGAACTCGAGAGTCATTCAATGTCCACATTCCAGAACTCTGGATGTCTGAAATATAGAAGCACCAAATGTCTGCATTCTAGAATCGGAATGTGGCGGAATTCTAGAATGCACAGCACGGCGGAATTTTAAAGTCCTAAAATGCCTGCTTTACGGAAGTCATGGTGTCTGACATCCAGAATGTTACTAAGTCATCATTCTACCGTTCTGAGAAATTCTGGGTTCTAGAATCAATGGATGGCAGAGTTCTGGAATGTCAGGGTGTTCAAACTCAAGAATACTTGCGTGTCTGAACTCGAGAGTCATTCAATGTCCACATTCCGCATCACAGGGTGTCTGAATTCCAGAAGCACCAAATGTCTGCATTCTAGAATCGGAATGTGGTAGAATTCTAGAATGCACAGCACGGCAGAATTCGAAAGTCCTAAAATGCCTGCTATCCGGAAGTTAAGGTGTCTGACATCAAGAATGCTACCACGTCAGAATTATACCATTCTGAAAGATTCTGGGATCTAGAATCAATGGACGGCTGAGTTCCAGAATGTCAGGGCTTCCAAACTCTAGAATACTTGCATGTCTGAACTCGAGAGTCATTCAATATCCACATTCCAGGACTCTGGATGTCTGAAATATAGAAGCACCAAATGTCTGCATTCTAGAATCGGAATGTGGTAGAATTCTAGAATGCACAGCACGACAGAATTCTAAAGTCCTAAAATGCCTGCTATTCGGAAGTTAAGGTGTCTGACATCCAGAATGTTACTAGGTCAGCATTCTACCGTTCTGAGAGATTCTGGGTTCTAGAATCAATGGACGGCAGAGTTCTGGAATGTCAGGGTGTCCAAACTCTAGAATCCTTCCGTGTCTGAACTCGTGAGTCATTCAATGTCCACATTCCGGATCACAGGGTGTCTGAATTCCAGAAGCACCAAATGTCTGCATTCTAGAATCGGAATGTGGCGGAATTCTAGAATGCACAGCACGGCGGAATTCGAAAGTCCTAAAATACCTGCTATCGGGAAGTTAAGGTGTCTGACATATAGAATGCTACCACGTCAGAATTATACCATTCTGAAAGATTCTGGGATCTAGAATCAATGGACGGCTGAGTTCCTGAATATCAGGGTGGCAAAACTCTAGAATGCTTGCGTGTCTGAACTCGAGAGTCATTCAAATGTCCACATTCCAGAACTCTGGATGTCTGAATAATAGAAGCACCAAATGTCTGCATTCTAGAATCGGAATGTGGCGGAATTCTAGAATGCACAGCAAGGCGGAATTCTAAAGTCCTAAAATGCCTGCTATCCGGAAGTTAAGGTGTCTGACATCAAGAACGCTACCAAGTCAGAATTATACCATTCTGAAAGATTCTGGGATCTAGAATCAATGGACGGCTGCGTTCCAGAATGTCAGGTTTGGAAAACTCTAGAATCATTGCGTGTCTGAACTCGAGAGTCATTCCATGCCCACATTCCAGAACTCTGGATGTCTGAATTATAGAAGCACCAAATGTCTGCATTCCAGAATCGGAATGTGGCGGAATTCTAGAATGCACAGCACCGCGCCAATTCTAAAGTCCTAAAATGCCTGCTATCCGGAAGTTAATGTGTCTGACATCAAGAATGCTACCAAGTCAGAATTATACCATTCTGAAAGATTCTGGGATCTGGAATCAATGGACGGCTGAGTTCCAGAATGTCAGGGTGGCAAAATTCTAGAATCCTTGTGTGTCTGAACTCGAGAGTCATTCAATGTCCACATTCCAGAACTCTGGATGTCTGAATTATAGAAGCACCAAATGTCTGCATTCTAGAATCGGAATGTGGCGGAATTCTAGAATGCACAGCACGGCGGAATTCTAAAGTCCTAAAATGCCTGCTATCCGGAAGTTAAGGTGTCTGACATCAAGAATGCTACCAAGTCAGAATTATACCATTCTGAAAGATTCTGGGATCTAGAATCAATGGACGGCTGAGTTCCAGAATGTCAGGGTGGCAAAACTCTAGATTCCTTGCGTGTCTGAACTCGAGAGTCATTCAATGTCCACATTCCAGAACTCTGGATGTCTGAATTATAGAAGCACCAAATGTCTGCATTCTAGAATCGGAATGTGGCGGAATTCTAGAATGCACAGCACCGCGCCAGTTCTAAAGTCCTAAAATGCCTGCTATCCGGAAGTTAATGTGTCTGATATCAAGAATGCTACCAAGTCAGAATTATACCATTCTGAAAGTTTCTGGGATCTAGAATCAATGGATGGCTGAGTTCCAGAATGTCAGGGTGGCAAAATTCTAGAATCCTTGCATGTCTGAAATCGAGAGTCATTCAATGTCCACATTCCAGAACTCTGGATGTCTGAATTATAGAAGCACCAAATGTCTGCATTCTAGAATCGGAATGTGGTGGAATTCTAGAATGCACAGCACGGCGGAATTCTAAAGTCCTAAAATGCCTACTAGCCGAAAGTTAAGGTGTCTGATGACCAGTATGTTACTAGGTCAGCATTCTACAGTTCTGAGAGATTCTGGGTTCTAGAATCAATGGACGGCAGAGATCTGGAATGTCAGGGTGTCCAAACTCTAGAATCCTTGGGTGTCTGAACTCGAGAGTCATTCAATTTCCATATTCCGGTTCACAGGGTGACTGAATTCCAGAAGCACCAAATGTCTGCATTCTAGAATCGGAATGTGGTAGAATTCTAGAATGCACAGCACGGTGGAATTCGAAAGTCCTAAAATGCCTGCTATCCGGAAGTTAAGGTGTATGACATCCAGAATGCTACCACGTCAGAATTATACCATTCTGAAAGATTCTGGGATCTAGAATCAATGGACGGCTGAGTTCCAGAATGTCAGGGTGGCAAAACTCTAGAATCCTTACGTGTCTGAACTCGAGAGTCATTCAATGTCCACATTCCAGAACTCTGGATGTCTGTATTATAGAAGCACCAAATGTCTGCATTCTGGAACCGGAATGTGGCGGAATTCTAGAATGCACAGCACGGCGGAATTCTAAAGTCCTAAAATGCCTGCTATCCGGAAGTTAAGGTGTCTGACATCAAGAATGCTACCAAGTCAGAATTATACCATTCTGAATGATTCTGGGATCTAGAATCAATGGACGGCTGAGTTCCAGAATGTCAGGGTGGCAAACCTCTAGAATCCTTGCGTGTCTGAACTCGAGAGTCATTCAATGTCCACATTCCAGAACTCTGGATGTCTGAATTATAGAAGCACCAAATGTCTGCATTCTAGAATCGGAATGTGGTGGAATTCCAGAATGCACAGCACTGCGGATTTCTAAAGTCCTAAAATGCCTACTAGCTGAAAGTTAAGGTGTCTGATGACCAGTATGTTACTAGGTCAGCATTCTACCGTTCTGAGAGATTCTGGGTTCTAGAATCAATGGACGGCAGAGATCTGGAATGTCAGGGTGTCCAAACTCTAGAATCCTTGCGTGTCTGAACTCGAGAGTCATTCAATGTCCACATTCCGGATCACAGGGTGTCTGAATTCGAGAAGCACCAAATGTCTGCATTCTAGAATCGGAATGTGGTAGAATTCTAGAATGCACAGCACGGCGGAATTCTAGAGTCCTAAAATGCCTGCTATCCGGAAGTTAAGGTGTCTGACATCCAGAATGGTACCACATCAGAATTATACCATTCTGAAACATTCTGGGATCTAGAATCAATGGACGGCTGAGTTCTGGAATGTCAGGGTGGCAAAACTCTAGAATCCTGGCGTGTCTGAACTCGAGAGTCATTCAATGTCCACATTCCAGAACTCTGGATGTCTGAATTATAGAAGCACCAAATGTCTGCATTCTAGAATCGGAATGTGGCGGAATTCTAGAATGCACAGCACCGCGCCAGTTCTAAAGTCCTAAAATGCCTGCTATCCGGAAGTTAATGTGTCTGATATCAAGAATGCTACCAAGTCAGAATTATACCATTCTGAAAGATTCTGGGATCTAGAATCAATGGATGGCTGAGTTCCAGAATGTCAGGGTGGCAAAATTCTAGAATCCTTGCATGTCTGAAATCGAGAGTCATTCAATGTCCACATTCCAGAACTCTGGATGTCTGAATTAAAGAAGCACCAAATGTCTGCATTCTAGAATCGGAATGAGGCGGAATTCTAGAATGCACAGCACGGCGGAGTTCTAAAATCCTAAAATGCCTGCTATCCGGAAGTTAAGCTGTCTGACATCAAGAATGCTACCACGTCAGAATTATACCATTCTGAAACATTCTGGGATCTAGAATCAATGGAAGGATGATTTCCAGAATATCGGGGTGGCAAACCTCTAGAATCCTTGCGTGTCTGAACTCGAGAGTCATTCAATGTCCACATTCCAGAACTCTGGATGTCTGAATAATAGAAGCACCAAATGTCTGCATTCTAGAATCGGAATGTGGCGGAATTCTAGAATGCACAGCATGGCGGAATTCTAAAGTCCTAAAATGCCTGCTATCCGGAAGTTAAGTTGTCTGACATCAAGAATGCTACCAAGTCAGAATTATACCATTCTGAAAGATTCTGGCAACTAGAATCAATGGACGGCTGAGTTCCAGAAAGTCAGGGTGGCAAAACTCTAGAATCCTTGCGTGTCTGAACTCGAGAGTCATTCAATGTACACATTCCAGAACTCTGGATGTCTGAAATATAGAAGCACCAAATGTCTGCATTCTAGAATCGGAATGTGGCGGAATTCTAGAATGCACAGCACGGCGGAATTTTAAAGTCCTAAAATGCCTGTTTTACGGAAGTCATGGTGTCTGACATCCAGAATGTTACTAAGTCATCATTCTACCGTTCTGAGAAATTCTGGGTTCTAGAATCAATGGATGGCAGAGTTCTGGAATGTCAGGGTGTTCAAACTCAAGAATACTTGCGTGTCTGAACTCGAGAGTCATTCAATGTCCACATTCCGCATCACAGGGTGTCTGAATTCCAGAAGCACCAAATGTCTGCATTCTAGAATCGGAATGTGGCTGAATTCTAGAATGCACAGCACGGCAGAATTCGAAAGTCCTAAAATGCCTGCTATCCGGAAGTTAAGGTGTCTGACATCCTGAATGCTACCACGTCAGAATTATACCATTCTGAAAGATTCTGGGATCTAGAATCAATGGACGGCTGAGTTCCAGAATGTCAGGGCTTCCAAACTCTAGAATACTTGCATGTCTGAACTCGAGAGTCATTCAATATCCACATTCCAGGACTCTGGATGTCTGAAATATAGAAGCACCAAATGTCTGCATTCTAGAATCGGAATGTGGTAGAATTCTAGAATGCACAGCACGACAGAATTCTAAAGTCCTAAAATGCCTGCTATTCGGAAGTTAAGGTGTCTGACATCCAGAATGTTACTAGGTCAGCATTCTACCGTTCTGAGAGATTCTGGGTTCTAGAATCAATGGATGGCAGAGTTCTGGAATGTCAGGGTGTCCAAACTCTAGAATCCTTCCGTGTCTGAACTCGTGAGTCATTCAATGTCCACATTCCGGATCACAGGGTGTCTGAATTCCAGAAGCACCAAATGTCTGCATTCTATAATCGGAATGTGGCGGAATTCTAGAATGCACAGCACGGCGGAATTCGAAAGTCCTAAAATGTCTGCTCTCGGGAAGTTAAGGTGTCTGACATATAGAATGCTACCACGTCAGAATTATACCATTCTGAAAGATTCTGGGATCTAGAATCAATGGACGGCTGAGTTCCAGAATATCAGGGTGGCAAAACTCTAGAATGCTTGCGTGTCTGAACTCGAGAGTCATTCAAATGTCCACATTCCAGAATTCTGGATGTCTGAATAATAGAAGCACCAAATGTCTGCATTCTAGAATCGGAATGTGGCGGAATTCTAGAATGCACAGCAAGGCGGAATTCTAAAGTCCTAAAATGCCTGCTATCCGGAAGTTAAGGTGTCTGACATCAAGAACGCTACCAAGTCAGAATTATACCATTCTGAAAGATTCTGGGATCTAGAATCAATGGACGGCTGCGTTCCAGAATGTCAGGTTTGGAAAACTCTAGAATCATTGCGTGTCTGAACTCGAGAGTCATTCCATGTCCACATTCCAGAACTCTGGATGTCTGAATTATAGAAGCACCAAATGTCTGCATTCCAGAATCGGAATGTGGCGGAATTCTAGAATGCACAGCACCGCGCCAATTCTAAAGTCCTAAAATGCCTGCTATCCGGAAGTTAATGTGTCTGACATCAAGAATGCTACCAAGTCAGAATTATACCATTCTGAAAGATTCTGGGATCTGGAATCAATGGACGGCTGAGTTCCAGAATGTCAGGGTGGCAAAATTCTAGAATCCTTGTGTGTCTGAACTCGAGAGTCATTCAATGTCCACATTCCAGAACTCTGGATGTCTGAATTATAGAAGCACCAAATGTCTGCATTCTAGAATCGGAATGTGGCGGAATTCTAGAATGCACAGCACGGCGGAATTCTAAAGTCCTAAAATGCCTGCTATCCGGAAGTTAAGGTGTCTGACATCAAGAATGCTACCAAGTCAGAATTATACCATTCTGAAAGATTCTGGGATCTAGAATCAATGGACGGCTGAGTTCCAGAATGTCAGGGTGGCAAAACTCTAGAATCCTTGCGTGTCTGAACTCGAGAGTCATTCAATGTCCACATTCCAGAACTCTGGATGTCTGAATTATAGAAGCACCAAATGTCTGCATTCTAGAATCGGAATATGGCGGAATTCTAGAATGCACAGCACCGCGCCAGTTCTAAAGTCCTAAAATGCCTGCTATCCGGAAGTTAATGTGTCTGATATCAAGAATGCTACCAAGTCAGAATTATACCATTCTGAAAGTTTCTGGGATCTAGAATCAATGGATGGCTGAGTTCCAGAATGTCAGGGTGGCAAAATTCTAGAATCCTTGCATGTCTGAAATCGAGAGTCATTCAATGTCCACATTCCAGAACTCTGGATGTCTGAATTATAGAAGCACCAAATGTCTGCATTCTAGAATCGGAATGTGGTGGAATTCTAGAATGCACAGCACGGCGGAATTCTAAAGTCCTAAAATGCCTACTAGCCGAAAGTTAAGGTGTCTGATGACCAGTATGTTACTAGGTCAGCATTCTACAGTTCTGAGAGATTCTGGGTTCTAGAATCAATGGACGGCAGAGATCTGGAATGTCAGGGTGTCCAAACTCTAGAATCCTTGGGTGTCTGAACTCGAGAGTCATTCAATGTCCACATTCCGGATCACAGGGTGTCTGAATTCCAGAAGCACCAAATGTCTGCATTCTAGAATCGGAATGTGGTAGAATTCTAGAATGCACAGCACTGTGGAATTCTAAAGTACTAAAATGCCTGCTATCCGGAAGTTAAGGTGTCTGACATCCAGAATGGTACCACATCAGAATTATACCATTCTGATACATTCTGGGATCTAGAATCAATGGACGGCTGAGTTCCGGAATGTCAAGGTGGCAAAACTCTAGAATCCTGGCGTGTCTGAACTCGAGAGTCATTCAATGTCCACATTCCAGAACTCTGGATGTCTGAATTGTAGAAGCACCAAATGTCTGCATTCTAGAATCGGAATGTGGCAGAATTCTGGAATGCACAGCACAGCGGAATTTTAAAGTCCTAAAATGCCTGCTATACGGAAGTCAAGGTGTCTGACATCCAGAATGTTACTAAGTCAGCATTCTACCGTTCTGAGAGATTCTGGGTTCCAGAATCAATGGATGGCAGAGTTCCGGAAAGTCAGGGTGTTCAAATTCAAGAATACTTGCGTGTCTGAACTCGAGAGTCATTCATTGTCCACATTCCAGAACTCTGGATGTGTGAATTATAGAAGCACCAAATGTCTGCATTCTAGAATCGGAATGTGGCGGAATTCTAGAATGCACAGCACGGCGGAATTCTAAAGTCCTAAAATGCCAACTAGCCGAAAGTTAAGGTGTCTGATGACCAGAATGTTACTAGGTCAGCATTCTACCGTTCTGAGAGATTCTGGGTTCTAGAATCAATGGACGGCAGAGTTCTGGAATGTCAGGGTGTCCAAACTCTAGAATCCTTCAGTGTTTGAACTCGAGAGTCATTCAATTTCCATATTCCGGGTCACAGGATGACTGAATTCCAGAAGCACCAAATGTCTGCATTCTAGAATCGGAATGTGTCGGAATTCTAGAATGCACAGCACGGCGGAATTCGAAAGTCCTAAAATGCCTGCTATCCGGAAGTTAAGGTGTATGACATCCAGAATGCTACCACGTCAGAATTATACCATTCTGAAATATTCTGGGATCTAGAATCAATGGACGGCTGAGTTCCAGAATGTCAGGGTGGCAAAACTCTAGAATCCTTGCGTGTCTGAACTCGAGAGTCATTAAATGTCCACATTCCAGAACTCTGGATGTCTGAATTATAGAAGCACCAAATGTCTGCATTCTAGAATCGGAATGTGGCGGAATTCTAGTATACACAGCACGGCGGAATTCTAAACTCCTAAAATGCCTACTAGCCGAAAGTTAAGGTGTCTGATGACCAGTATGTTACTAGGTCAGCATTCTAGCGTTCTGAGAGATTCTGGGTTCTAGAATCAATGGACGGCAGAGATCTGGAATGTCAGGGTGTCCAAACACTAGAAACCTTGCATGTCTGAACTCGAGAGTCATTCAATGTCCAAATTCCGGATCACAGGGTGTCTGAATTCCAGAAGCACCAAATGGCTGCATTCTAGAATCGGAATGTAGTAGAATTCTAGAATGCACAGCACGGTAGAATTCTAAAGTCCTAAAATGCCTGCTATCCGGGAGTTAAGGTGTCTGACATCCAGAGTGGTACCACATCAGAATTATACCATTCTGAAACATTCTGGGATCTAGAATCAATGGACGGGTGAGTTCCAGAATGTCAGGGTGGCAAAACTCAGGAATCCTGGCATGTCTGAACTCGAGAGTCATTCAATGTCCACATTCCAGAACTCTGGATGTCTGAATTATAGAAGAACCAAATGTCTGCATTGTAGAATCGGAATGTGGCGGAATTCTAGAATGCACAGCACGGCGGAATTCTAAAGTCCTAAAATGCCTGCTATCCGGAAGTTAAGGTGTCTGACATCCAGAATGCTACCACGTCAGAATTATACCATTCTGAAAGATTCTGGGATCTAGAATCAATGGACGGCTGAGTTCCAGAATGCAAGGGTGGCAAAACTCTAGAATCCTTGCGGGTCTGAACTCGAGAGTCTTTCTATGTCCACATTCCAGGACTCTGGATGTCTGAAATATAGAAGCACCAAATGTCTGCATTCTAGAATCGGAATGTGGCGGAGTTCTAGAATGCACAGCACGACAGAATTCTAAAGTCTTAAAATGCCTGCTATCTGGAAGTTAAGATGTCTGACATCCAGAATGTTACTAGGTCAGCATTCTACCGTTCTGAGAGATTCTGGGTTCTAGAATCAATGGACGGCAAAGTTCTGGAATGTCAGGGTGTCAAAACTCTAGAATCCTTCCGTGTCTGAACCCGTGAGTTATTCAATGTCCACATTCCGGATCACAGGGTATCTGAACTCCAGAAGCACCAAATGTCTGCATTCTAGAATCGGAATGTGGCGGAATTCTAGAATGCACAGCACGGCGGAATTCGAAAGTCCTAAAATGCCTGCTATCCGGAAGTTAAGGTGTCTGACATCAAGAATGCTACCAAGTCAGAATTATACCATTCTGAAAGATTCTGGGATCTAGAATCAATGGACGGCTGAGTTCCAGAATGTCAGAGTGGCAAAACTCTAGAATCCTTGCGTGTCTGAACTCGAGAGTCATTCAATGTCCACATTCCAGAACTCTGGATGTCTGAAATATAGAAGCACCAAATGTCTGCATTCTAGAATCGGAATGTGGCGGAATTCTAGAATGCACAGCACGGCGGAATTCTAAAGTCCTAAAATGCCTACTAGCCGAAAGTTAAGGTGTCTGATGACCAGTATGTTACTAGGTCAGCATTCTACCGTTCTGAGAGATTCTGGGTTCTAGAATCAATGGACGGCAGAGATCTGGAATGTCAGTGTGTCCAAACTCTAGAATCCTTGCATGTCTGAACTCGAGAGTCATTCAATGTCTACATTCCGGATCACAGGGTCTCTGAATTACAGAACACCAAATGTCTGCATTCTATAATCGGAATATGGTAGAATTCTAGAATGCACAGCACGTTAGAATTCTAAAGTCCTAAAATGCCTGCTATCCAGAAGTTAAGGTGTCTGACATCCAGAGTGGTACCACATCAGAATTATACCATTCTGAAACATTCTGGGATCTAGAATCAATGGACGGGTGAGTTCCAGAATGTCAGGGTGGCAAAACTCTAGAATCCTGGCATGTCTGAACTCGAGAGTCATTCAATGTCCACATTCCAGAACTCTGGATGTCTGAATTATAGAAGCACCAAATGTCTGCATTCTAGAATCGGAATGTGGCGGAATTCTAGAATGCACAGCACGGCGGAATTCTAAAGTCCTAAAATGCCTGCTATCCGGAAGTTAAGGTGTCTGACATCAAGAATGCTACCAAGTCAGAATTATACCATTCTGAAAGATTCTGGGATCTAGAATCAATGGACGGCTGAGTTCCAGAATATCAGGGTGGCAAAACTCTAGAATCCTTGCGTGTCTGAACTCGAGAGTCATTCAATGTCCACATTCCAGAACTCTGGATGTCTGAATTATAGAAGCACCAAATGTCTGCATTCTAGAATCGGAATGTGGCGGAATTCTAGAATGCACAGCACGGCGGAATTCTAAATTCCTAAAATGCCTACTAGCCGAAAGTTAAGGTGTCTGATGACCAGTATGTTACTAGGTCAGCATTCTACCGTTCTGAGAGATTCTGGGTTCTAGAATCAATGGACGGCAGAGATCTGGAATGTCAGGGTGTCCAAACTCTAGAATCCTTGGGTGTCTGAACTCGAGAGTCATTCAATGTCCACATTCCGGATCACAGGGTGTCTGAATTCCAGAAGCACCAAATGTCTGCATTCTAGAATCGGAATGTGGTAGAATTCTAGAATGCACAGCACGGCGGAATTCTAAAGTACTAAAATGCCTGCTATCCGGAAGTTAAGGTGTCTGACATCCAGAATGGTACCACATCAGAATTATACCATTCTGATACAATCTGGGATCTAGGATCAATGGACGGCTGAGTTCCAGAATGTCAAGGTGGCAAAACTCTAGAATCCTTGTGTGTCTGAACTCGAGAGTCATTCAATGTCCACATTCCAGAACTCTGGATGTCTGTATTGTAGAAGCACCAAATGTCTGCATTCCAGAATCGGAATGTGGCGGAATTCTAGAATGCACAGCACCGCGCCAATTCTAAAGTCCTAAAATGCCTGCTATCCGGAAGTTAATGTGTCTGACATCAAGAATGCTACCAAGTCAGAATTATACCATTCTGAAAGATTCTGGGATCTGGAATCAATGGACGGCTGAGTTCCAGAATGTCAGGGTGGCAAAATTATAGAATCCTTGTGTGTCTGAACTCGAGAGTCATTCAATGTCCACATTCCAGAACTCTGGATGTCTGAATTATAGAAGCACCAAATGTCTGCATTCTAGAATCGGAATGTGGCGGAATTCTAGAATGCACAGCACGGCGGAATTCTAAAGTCCTAAAATGCCTGCTATCCGGAAGTTAAGGTGTCTGACATCAAGAATGCTACCAAGTCAGAATTATACCATTCTGAAAGATTCTGGGATCTAGAATCAATGGACGGCTGAGTTCCAGAATGTCAGGGTGGCAAAACTCTAGAATCCTTGCGTGTCTGAACTCGAGAGTCATTCAATGTCCACATTCCAGAACTCTGGATGTCTGAATTATAGAAGCACCAAATGTCTGCATTCTAGAATCGGAATGTGGCGGAATTCTAGAATGCACAGCACCGCGCCAGTTCTAAAGTCCTAAAATGCCTGCTATCCGGAAGTTAATGTGTCTGATATCAAGAATGCTACCAAGTCAGAATTATACCATTCTGAAAGTTTCTGGGATCTAGAATCAATGGATGGCTGAGTTCCAGAATGTCAGTGTGGCAAAATTCTAGAATCCTTGCATGTCTGAAATCGAGAGTCATTCAATGTCCACATTCCAGAACTCTGGATGTCTGAATTATAGAAGCACCAAATGTCTGCATTCTAGAATCGGAATGTGGTGGAATTCTAGAATGCACAGCACGGCGGAATTCTAAAGTCCTAAAATGCCTACTAGCCGAAAGTTAAGGTGTCTGATGACCAGTATGTTACTAGGTCAGCATTCTACAGTTCTGAGAGATTCTGGGTTCTAGAATCAATGGACGGCAGAGATCTGGAATGTCAGGGTGTCCAAACTCTAGAATCCTTGGGTGTCTGAACTCGAGAGTCATTCAATTTCCATATTCCGGTTCACAGGGTGACTGAATTCCAGAAGCACCAAATGTCTGCATTCTAGAATCGGAATGTGGTAGAATTCTAGAATGCACAGCACGGTGGAATTCGAAAGTCCTAAAATGCCTGCTATCCGGAAGTTAAGGTGTATGACATCCAGAATGCTACCACGTCAGAATTATACCATTCTGAAAGATTCTGGGATCTAGAATCAATGGACGGCTGAGTTCCAGAATGTCAGGGTGGCAAAACTCTAGAATCCTTACGTGTCTGAACTCGAGAGTCATTCAATGTCCACATTCCAGAACTCTGGATGTCTGTATTATAGAAGCACCAAATGTCTGCATTCTGGAACCGGAATGTGGCGGAATTCTAGAATGCACAGCACGGCGGAATTCTAAAGTCCTAAAATGCCTGCTATCCGGAAGTTAAGGTGTCTGACATCAAGAATGCTAGCAAGTCAGAATTATACCATTCTGAAAGATTCTGGGATCTAGAATCAATGGACGGCTGAGTTCCAGAATGTCAGGGTGGCAAACCTCTAGAATCCTTGCGTGTCTGAACTCGAGAGTCATTCAATGTCCACATTCCAGAACTCTGGATGTCTGAATTATAGAAGCACCAAATGTCTGCATTCTAGAATCGGAATGTGGTGGAATTCCAGAATGCACAGCACTGCGGATTTCTAAAGTCCTAAAATGCCTACTAGCTGAAAGTTAAGGTGTCTGATGACCAGTATGTTACTAGGTCAGCATTCTACCGTTCTGAGAGATTCTGGGTTCTAGAATCAATGGACGGCAGAGATCTGGAATGTCAGGGTGTCCAAACTCTAGAATCGTTGCGTGTCTGAACTCGAGAGTCATTCAATGTCCACATTCCGGATCACAGGGTGTCTGAATTCGAGAAGCACCAAATGTCTGCATTCTAGAATCGGAATGTGGTAGAATTCTAGAATGCACAGCACGGCGGAATTCTAGAGTCCTAAAATGCCTGCTATCCGGAAGTTAAGGTGTCTGACATCCAGAATGGTACCACATCAGAATTATACCATTCTGAAACATTCTGGGATCTAGAATCAATGGACGGCTGAGTTCTGGAATGTCAGGGTGGCAAAACTCTAGAATCCTGGCGTGTCTGAACTCGAGAGTCATTCAATGTCCACATTCCAGAACTCTGGATGTCTGAATTATAGAAGCACCAAATGTCTGCATTCTAGAATCGGAATGTGGCGGAATTCTAGAATGCACAGCACCGCGCCAGTTCTAAAGTCCTAAAATGCCTGCTATCCGGAAGTTAATGTGTCTGATATCAAGAATGCTACCAAGTCAGAATTATACCATTCTGAAAGATTCTGGGATCTAGAATCAATGGATGGCTGAGTTCCAGAATGTCAGGGTGGCAAAATTCTAGAATCCTTGCATGTCTGAAATCGAGAGTCATTCAATGTCCACATTCCAGAACTCTGGATGTCTGAATTAAAGAAGCACCAAATGTCTGCATTCTAGAATCGGAATGAGGCGGAATTCTAGAATGCACAGCACGGCGGAGTTCTAAAATCCTAAAATGCCTGCTATCCGGAAGTTAAGCTGTCTGACATCAAGAATGCTACCACGTCAGAATTATACCATTCTGAAACATTCTGGGATCTAGAATCAATGGAAGGATGAGTTCCAGAATATCGGGGTGGCAAACCTCTAGAATCCTTGCGTGTCTGAACTCGAGAGTCATTCAATGTCCACATTCCAGAACTCTGGATGTCTGAATAATAGAAGCACCAAATGTCTGCATTCTAGAATCGGAATGTGGCGGAATTCTAGAATGCACAGCATGGCGGAATTCTAAAGTCCTAAAATGCCTGCTATCCGGAAGTTAAGGTGTCTGACATCAAGAATGCTACCAAGTCAGAATTATACCATTCTGAAAGATTCTGGCATCTAGAATCAATGGACGGCTGAGTTCCAGAAAGTCAGGGTGGCAAAACTCTAGAATCCTTGCGTGTCTGAACTCGAGAGTCATTCAATGTCCACATTCCAGAACTCTGGATGTCTGAAATATAGAAGCACCAAATGTCTGCATTCTAGAATCGGAATGTGGCGGAATTCTAGAATGCACAGCACGGCGGAATTTTAAAGTCCTAAAATGCCTGTTTTACGGAAGTCATGGTGTCTGACATCCAGAATGTTACTAAGTCATCATTCTACCGTTCTGAGAAATTCTGGGTTCTAGAATCAATGGATGGCAGAGTTCTGGAATGTCAGGGTGTTCAAACTCAAGAATACTTGCGTGTCTGAACTCGAGAGTCATTCAATGTCCACATTCCGCATCACAGGGTGTCTGAATTCCAGAAGCACCAAATGTCTGCATTCTAGAATCGGAATGTGGCTGAATTCTAGAATGCACAGCACGGCAGAATTCGAAAGTCCTAAAATGCCTGCTATCCGGAAGTTAAGGTGTCTGACATCCTGAATGCTACCACGTCAGAATTATACCATTCTGAAAGATTCTGGGATCTAGAATCAATGGATGGCTGAGTTCCAGAATGTCAGGGCTTCCAAACTCTAGAATACTTGCATGTCTGAACTCGAGAGTCATTCAATATCCACATTCCAGGACTCTGGATGTCTGAAATATAGAAGCACCAAATGTCTGCATTCTAGAATCGGAATGTGGTAGAATTCTAGAATGCACAGCACGACAGAATTCTAAAGTCCTAAAATGCCTGCTATTCGGAAGTTAAGGTGTCTGACATCCAGAATGTTACTAGGTCAGCATTCTACCGTTCTGAGAGATTCTGGGTTCTAGAATCAATGGATGGCAGAGTTCTGGAATGTCAGGGTGTCCAAACTCTAGAATCCTTCCGTGTCTGAACTCGTGAGTCATTCAATGTCCACATTCCGGATCACAGGGTGTCTGAATTCCAGAAGCACCAAATGTCTGCATTCTAGAATCGGAATGTGGCGGAATTCTAGAATGCACAGCACGGCGGAATTCGAAAGTCCTAAAATACCTGCTATCGGGAAGTTAAGGTGTCTGACATATAGAATGCTACCACGTCAGAATTATACCATTCTGAAAGATTCTGGGATCTAGAATCAATGGACGGCTGAGTTCCAGAATATCAGGGTGGCAAAACTCTAGAATGCTTGCGTGTCTGAACTCGAGAGTCATTCAAATGTCCACATTCCAGAATTCTGGATGTCTGAATAATAGAAGCACCAAATGTCTGCATTCTAGAATCGGAATGTGGCGGAATTCTAGAATGCACAGCAAGGCGGAATTCTAAAGTCCTAAAATGCCTGCTATCCGGAAGTTAAGGTGTCTGACATCAAGAACGCTACCAAGTCAGAATTATACCATTCTGAAAGATTCTGGGATCTAGAATCAATGGACGGCTGCGTTCCAGAATGTCAGGTTTGGAAAACTCTAGAATCATTGCGTGTCTGAACTCGAGAGTCATTCCATGTCCACATTCCAGAACTCTGGATGTCTGAATTATAGAAGCACCAAATGTCTGCATTCCAGAATCGGAATGTGGCGGAATTCTAGAATGCACAGCACCGCGCCAATTCTAAAGTCCTAAAATGCCTGCTATCCGGAAGTTAATGTGTCTGACATCAAGAATGCTACCAAGTCAGAATTATACCATTCTGAAAGATTCTGGGATCTGGAATCAATGGACGGCTGAGTTCCAGAATGTCAGGGTGGCAAAATTCTAGAATCCTTGTGTGTCTGAACTCGAGAGTCATTCAATGTCCACATTCCAGAACTCTGGATGTCTGAATTATAGAAGCACCAAATGTCTGCATTCTAGAATCGGAATGTGGCGGAATTCTAGAATGTACAGCACGGCGGAATTCTAAAGTCCTAAAATGCCTGCTATCCGGAAGTTAAGGTGTCTGACATCAAGAATGCTACCAAGTCAGAATTATACCATTCTGAAAGATTCTGGGATCTAGAATCAATGGACGGCTGAGTTCCAGAATGTCAGGGTGGCAAAACTCTAGAATCCTTGCGTGTCTGAACTCGAGAGTCATTCAATGTCCACATTCCAGAACTCTGGATGTCTGAATTATAGAAGCACCAAATGTCTGCATTCTAGAATCGGAATATGGCGGAATTCTAGAATGCACAGCACCGCGCCAGTTCTAAAGTCCTAAAATGCCTGCTATCCGGAAGTTAATGTGTCTGATATCAAGAATGCTACCAAGTCAGAATTATACCATTCTGAAAGTTTCTGGGATCTAGAATCAATGGATGGCTGAGTTCCAGAATGTCAGGGTGGCAAAATTCTAGAATCCTTGCATGTCTGAAATCGAGAGTCATTCAATGTCCACATTCCAGAACTCTGGATGTCTGAATTATAGAAGCACCAAATGTCTGCATTCTAGAATCGGAATGTGGTGGAATTCTAGAATGCACAGCACGGCGGAATTCTAAAGTCCTAAAATGCCTACTAGCCGAAAGTTAAGGTGTCTGATGACCAGTATGTTACTAGGTCAGCATTCTACAGTTCTGAGAGATTCTGGGTTCTAGAATCAATGGACGGCAGAGATCTGGAATGTCAGGGTGTCCAAACTCTAGAATCCTTGGGTGTCTGAACTCGAGAGTCATTCAATGTCCACATTCCGGATCACAGGGTGTCTGAATTCCAGAAGCACCAAATGTCTGCATTCTAGAATCGGAATGTGGTAGAATTCTAGAATGCACAGCACTGTGGAATTCTAAAGTACTAAAATGCCTGCTATCCGGAAGTTAAGGTGTCTGACATCCAGAATGGTACCACATCAGAATTATACCATTCTGATACATTCTGGGATCTAGAATCAATGGACGGCTGAGTTCCGGAATGTCAAGGTGGCAAAACTCTAGAATCCTGGCGTGTCTGAACTCGAGAGTCATTCAATGTCCACATTCCAGAACTCTGGATGTCTGAATTATAGAAGCACCAAATGTCTGCATTCTAGAATCGGAATGTGGCGGAATTCTAGAATGCACAGCACGGCGGAATTCTAAAGTCCTAAAATGCCTGCTATCCGGAAGTTAAGGTGTCTGACATCCAGAATGCTACCAAGTCAGAATTATAACATTCTGAAACATTCTGGGATCTAGAATCAATGGACGGCTGAGTTCCAGAATGCAAGGGTGGCAAAACTCTAGAATCCTTGCGTGTCTGAACTCGAGAGTCATTCAATGTCCACATTCCAGAACTCTGGATGTCTGAATTGTAGAAGCACCAAATGTCTGCATTCTAGAATCGGAATGTGGCAGAATTCTGGAATGCACAGCACAGCGGAATTTTAAAGTCCTAAAATGCCTGCTATACGGAAGTCAAGGTGTCTGACATCCAGAATGTTACTAAGTCAGCATTCTACCGTTCTGAGAGATTCTGGGTTCCAGAATCAATGGATGGCAGAGTTCCGGAAAGTCAGGGTGTTCAAATTCAAGAATACTTGCGTGTCTGAACTCGAGAGTCATTCATTGTCCACATTCCAGAACTCTGGATGTGTGAATTATAGAAGCACCAAATGTCTGCATTCTAGAATCGGAATGTGGCGGAATTCTAGAATGCACAGCACGGCGGAATTCTAAAGTCCTAAAATGCCAACTAGCCGAAAGTTAAGGTGTCTGATGACCAGAATGTTACTAGGTCAGCATTCTACCGTTCTGAGAGATTCTGGGTTCTAGAATCAATGGACGGCAGAGTTCTGGAATGTCAGGGTGTCCAAACTCTAGAATCCTTCAGTGTTTGAACTCGAGAGTCATTCAATTTCCATATTCCGGGTCACAGGATGACTGAATTCCAGAAGCACCAAATGTCTGCATTCTAGAATCGGAATGTGTCGGAATTCTAGAATGCACAGCACGGCGGAATTCGAAAGTCCTAAAATGCCTGCTATCCGGAAGTTAAGGTGTATGACATCCAGAATGCTACCACGTCAGAATTATACCATTCTGAAAGATTCTGGGATCTAGAATCAATGGACGGCTGAGTTCCAGAATGTCAGGGTGGCAAAACTCTAGAATCCTTGCGTGTCTGAACTCGAGAGTCATTCAATGTCCACATTCCAGAACTCTGGATGTCTGAATTATAGAAGCACCAAATGTCTGCATTCTAGAATCGGAATGTGGCGGAATTCTAGTATACACAGCACGGCGGAATTCTAAACTCCTAAAATGCCTACTAGCCGAAAGTTAAGGTGTCTGATGACCAGTATGTTACTAGGTCAGCATTCTAGCGTTCTGAGAGATTCTGGGTTCTAGAATCAATGGACGGCAGAGATCTGGAATGTCAGGGTGTCCAAACACTAGAAACCTTGCATGTCTGAACTCGAGAGTCATTCAATGTCCAAATTCCGGATCACAGGGTGTCTGAATTCCAGAAGCACCAAATGGCTGCATTCTAGAATCGGAATGTAGTAGAATTCTAGAATGCACAGCACGGTAGAATTCTAAAGTCCTAAAATGCCTGCTATCCGGGAGTTAAGGTGTCTGACATCCAGAGTGGTACCACATCAGAATTATACCATTCTGAAACATTCTGGGATCTAGAATCAATGGACGGGTGAGTTCCAGAATGTCAGGGTGGCAAAACTCAGGAATCCTGGCATGTCTGAACTCGAGAGTCATTCAATGTCCACATTCCAGAACTCTGGATGTCTGAATTATAGAAGCACCAAATGTCTGCATTGTAGAATCGGAATGTGGCGGAATTCTAGAATGCACAGCACGGCGGAATTCTAAAGTCCTAAAATGCCTGCTATCCGGAAGTTAAGGTGTCTGACATCCAGAATGCTACCACGTCAGAATTATACCATTCTGAAAGATTCTGGGATCTAGAATCAATGGACGGCTGAGTTCCAGAATGCAAGGGTGGCAAAACTCTAGAATCCTTGCGGGTCTGAACTCGAGAGTCTTTCTATGTCCACATTCCAGGACTCTGGATGTCTGAAATATAGAAGCACCAAATGTCTGCATTCTAGAATCGGAATGTGGCGGAGTTCTAGAATGCACAGCACGACAGAATTCTAAAGTCTTAAAATGCCTGCTATCTGGAAGTTAAGATGTCTGACATCCAGAATGTTACTAGGTCAGCATTCTACCGTTCTGAGAGATTCTGGGTTCTAGAATCAATGGACGGCAAAGTTCTGGAATGTCAGGGTGTCAAAACTCTAGAATCCTTCCGTGTCTGAACCCGTGAGTTATTCAATGTCCACATTCCGGATCACAGGGTATCTGAACTCCAGAAGCACCAAATGTCTGCATTCTAGAATCGGAATGTGGCGGAATTCTAGAATACACAGCACGGCGGAATTCGAAAGTCCTAAAATGCCTGCTATCCGGAAGTTAAGGTGTCTGACATCAAGAATGCTACCAAGTCAGAATTATACCATTCTGAAAGATTCTGGGATCTAGAATCAATGGACGGCTGAGTTCCAGAATGTCAGAGTGGCAAAACTCTAGAATCCTTGCGTGTCTGAACTCGAGAGTCATTCAATGTCCACATTCCAGAACTCTGGATGTCTGAAATATAGAAGCACCAAATGTCTGCATTCTAGAATCGGAATGTGGCGGAATTCTAGAATGCACAGCACGGCGGAATTCTAAAGTCCTAAAATGCCTACTAGCCGAAAGTTAAGGTGTCTGATGACCAGTATGTTACTAGGTCAGCATTCTACCGTTCTGAGAGATTCTGGGTTCTAGAATCAATGGACGGCAGAGATCTGGAATGTCAGTGTGTCCAAACTCTAGAATCCTTGCATGTCTGAACTCGAGAGTCATTCAATGTCTACATTCCGGATCACAGGGTCTCTGAATTACAGAACACCAAATGTCTGCATTCTATAATCGGAATATGGTAGAATTCTAGAATGCACAGCACGTTAGAATTCTAAAGTCCTAAAATGCCTGCTATCCAGAAGTTAAGGTGTCTGACATCCAGAGTGGTACCACATCAGAATTATACCATTCTGAAACATTCTGGGATCTAGAATCAATGGACGGGTGAGTTCCAGAATGTCAGGGTGGCAAAACTCTAGAATCCTGGCATGTCTGAAATCGAGAGTCATTCAATGTCCACATTCCAGAACTCTGGATGTCTGAATTATAGAAGCACCAAATGTCTGCATTCTAGAATCGGAATGTGGCGGAATTCTAGAATGCACAGCACGGCGGAATTCTAAAGTCCTAAAATGCCTACTAGCCGAAAGTTAAGGTGTCTGATGACCAGTATGTTACTAGGTCAGCATTCTACCGTTCTGAGAGATTCTGGGTTCTAGAATCAATGGACGGCAGAGATCTGGAATGTCAGGGTGTCCAAACTCTAGAATCCTTGGGTGTCTGAACTCGAGAGTCATTCAATGTCCACATTCCGGATCACAGGGTGTCTGAATTCCAGAAGCACCAAATGTCTGCATTCTAGAATCGGAATGTGGTAGAATTCTAGAATGCACAGCACGGCGGAATTCTAAAGTACTAAAATGCCTGCTATCCGGAAGTTAAGGTGTCTGACATCCAGAATGGTACCACATCAGAATTATACCATTCTGATACAATCTGGGATCTAGGATCAATGGACGGCTGAGTTCCAGAATGTCAAGGTGGCAAAACTCTAGAATCCTTGTGTGTCTGAACTCGAGAGTCATTCAATGTCCACATTCCAGAACTCTGGATGTCTGTATTGTAGAAGCACCAAATGTCTGCATTCTAGAATCGGAATGTGGCGGAATTCTAGAATGCACAGCACAGCGGAATTTTAAAGTCCTAAAATGCCTGCTATACGGAAGTCAAGGTGTCTGACATCCAGAATGTTACTAAGTCAGCATTCTACCGTTCTGAGAGATTCTGGGTTCTAGAATCAATGGATGGCAGAGTTCCGGAAAGTCAGGGTGTTCAAACTCAAGAATACTTGCGTGTCTGAACTCGAGAGTCATTCATTGTCCACATTCCAGAACTCTGGATGTGTGAATTATAGAAGCACCAAATGTCTCCATTCTAGAATCGGAATGTGGCGGAATTCTAGAATGCACAGCACGGCGGAATTCTAAAGTCCTAAAATGCCAACTAGCCGAAAGTTAAGGTGTCTGATGAACAGAATGTTACTAGGTCAGCATTCTACCGTTCTGAGAGATTCTGGGTTCTAGAATCAATGGACGGCAGAGTTCTGGAATGTCAGGGTGTCCAAACTCTAGAATCCTTCAGTGTTTGAACTCGAGAGTCATTCAATTTCCATATTCCGGGTCATAGGATGACTGAATTCCAGAAGCACCAAATGTCTGCATTCTAGAATCGGAATGTGGCGGAATTCTAGAATGCACAGCACGGCGGAATTCTACAGACCTAAAATGCCTACTAGCCGAAAGTTAAGGTGTCTGATGACCAGAATGTTACTAGGTCAGCATTCCACCGTTCTGAGAATTTCTGGGTTCTAGAATCAATGGGCGGCAGAGTTCTGGAATGTCAGGGTGTACAAACACTAGAATCCTTGCATGTCTGATCTCGAGCGTCATTCAATTTCCAAATTCCGGATCACAGGGTGTCTGAATTCCAGAAGCACCAAATGTCTGCATTCTAGAATCGGAATGTAGTAGAATTCTAGAATGCACAGCACGGTAGAATTCTAAAGTCCTAAAATGCCTGCTATCCGGAAGTTAAGGTGTCTGACATCCAGAGTGGTACCACATCAGAATTATACCATTCTGAAACATTCTGGGATCTAGAATCAATGGACGGGTGAGTTCCAGAATGACAGGGTGGCAAAACTCAGGAATCCTGGCATGTCTGAACTCGAGAGTCATTCAATGTCCACATTCCAGAACTCTGGATGTCTGAATTATAGAAGCACCAAATGTCTGCATTGTAGAATCGGAATGTGGCGGAATTCTAGAATGCACAGCACGGCGGAATTCTAAAGTCCTAAAATGCCTGCTATCCGGAAGTTAAGGTGTCTGACATCCAGAATGCTACCAAGTCATAATTATACCATTCTGAAAGATTCTGGGATCTAGAATCAATGGACGGCTGAGTTCCAGAATGCAAGGGTGGCAAAACTCTAGAATCCTTGCGGGTCTGAACTCGAGAGTCTTTCTATGTCCAGATTCCAGGACTCTGGATGTCTGAAATATAGAAGCACCAAATGTCTGCATTCTAGAATCGGAATGTGGCGGAGTTCTAGAATGCACAGCACGACAGAATTCTAAAGTCTTATAATGCCTGCTATCTGGAAGTTAAGATGTCTGACATCCAGAATGTTACTAGGTCAGCATTCTACCGTTCTGAGAGATTCTGGGTTCTAGAATCAATGGACGGCAGAGTTCTGGAATGTCAGGGTGTCAAAACTCTAGAATCCTTCCGTGTCTGAACCCGTGAGTCATTCAATGTCCACATTCCGGATCACAGGGTATCTGAACTCCAGAAGCACGAAATGTCTGCATTCTAGAATCGGAATGTGGCGGAATTCTAGAATGCACAGCACGGCGGAATTCGAAAGTCCTAAAATGCCTGCTATCCAGAAGTTAAGGTGTCTGACATCAAGAATGCTACCAAGTCAGAATTATACCATTCTGAAAGATTCTGGGATCTAGAATCAATGGATGGCTGAGTTCCAGAATGTCAGGGTGGCAAAATTCTAGAATCCTTGCGTGTCTGAACTCGAGAGTCATTCAATGTCTACATTCCGGATCACAGGGTCTCTGAATTCCAGAAGCACCAAATGTCTGCATTCTAGAATCGGAATGTGGTAGAATTCTAGAATGCACAGCACGGTAGAATTCTAAAATCCTAAAATGCCTGCTATCCAGAAGTTAAGGTGTCTGACATCCAGAGTAGTACCACATCAGAATTATACGATTCTGAAACATTCTGGGATCTAGAATCAATGGACGGCTGAGTTCCAGAACGTCAGGGTGGCAAAACTCTAGAATCCTGGCATGTCTGAACTCGAGAGTCATTCAATGTCCACATTCCAGAACTCTGGATATCTGAATTATAGAAGCACCAAATGTCTGCATTCTAGAATCGGAATGTGGCGGAATTCTAGAATGCACAGCACGGAGGAATTCTAAAGTCCTAAAATGCCTGCTATCCGGAAGTTAAGGTGTCTGACATCAAGAATGCTACCAAGTCAGAATTATACCATTCTGAAAGATTCTGGGATCTAGAATCAATGGACGGCTGAGTTCCAGAATGTCAGGTTGGGAAAATTCTAGAATCCTTGCGTGTCTGAACTCAAGAGTCATTCAATGTCCACATTCCAGAACTCTGGATGTCTGAATTATAGAAGCACCAAATGTCTGCATTCTAGAATCGGAATGTGGCGGAATTCTAGAATGCAGAGCACGGAGGAATTCTAAAGTCCTAAAATGCCTGCTATCCGGAAGTTAAGGTGTCTGACATCAAGAATGCTACCAAGTCAGAATTATACCATTCTGAAAGATTCTGGGATCTAGAATCAATGGACGGCTGAGTTCCAGAATATCAGGGTGGCAAAACTCTAGAATCCTTGCGTGTCTGAACTCGAGAGTCATTCAATGTCCACATTCCAGAACTCTGGATGTCTGAAATATAGAAGCACCAAATGTCTGCATTCTAGAATCGGAATGTGTCGGAATTCTAGAATGCACAGCACGGCGGAATTCTAAAGTCCTTAAATGCCTGCTATCCGAAAGTTAAGGTGTCTGACATCAAGAATGTTACTAGGTCAGCATTCTACCGTTCTGAGAGATTCTGGGTTCTAGAATCAATGGACGGCAGAGATCTGGAATGTCAGGGTGTCCAAACTCTAGAATCCTTGGGTGTCTGAACTCGAGAGTCATTCAATGTCCACATTCCGGATCACAGGGTGTCTGAATTCCAGAAGCACCAAATGTCTGCATTCTAGAATCGGAATGTGGTAGAATTCTAGAATGCACAGCATGGTAGAATTCTAAAGTCCTAAAATGCCTGCTATCCGGAAGTTAAGGTGTCTGACATCCAGAATGGTACCACATCAGAATTATACCATTCTGATACATTCTGGGATCTAGGAACAATGGACGGCTGAGTTAGAGAATGTCAAGGTGGCAAAACTCTAGAATCCTGGCGTGTCTGAACTCGAGAGTCATTCAATGTCCACATTCCAGAACTCTGGATGTCTGAATTATAGAAGCACCAAATGTCTGCATTCTAGAATCGGAATGTGGCGGAATTCTAGAATGCACAGCACGGCGGAATTCTAAAGTCCTAAAATGCCTGCTATCCGGAAGTTAAGGTGTCTGACATCCAGAATGCTACCAAGTCAGAATTATAACATTCTGAAACATTCTGGGATCTAGAATCAATGGACGGCTGAGTTCCAGAATGCAAGGGTGGCAAAACTCTAGAATCCTTGCGTGTCTGAACTCGAGAGTCATTCAATGTCCACATTCCAGAACTCTGGATGTCTGAATTGTAGAAGCACCAAATGTCTGCATTCTAGAATCGGAATGTGGCGGAATTCTAGAATGCACAGCACAGCGGAATTTTAAAGTCCTAAAATGCCTGCTATACGGAAGTCAAGGTGTCTGACATCCAGAATGTTACTAAGTCAGCATTCTACCGTTCTGAGAGATTCTGGGTTCTAGAATCAATGGATGGCAGAGTTCCGGAAAGTCAGGGTGTTCAAACTCAAGAATACTTGCGTGTCTGAACTCGAGAGTCATTCATTGTCCACATTCCAGAACTCTGGATGTGTGAATTATAGAAGCACCAAATGTCTGCATTCTAGAATCGGAATGTGGCGGAATTCTAGAATGCACAGCACGGCGGAATTCTAAAGTCCTAAAATGCCAACTAGCCGAAAGTTAAGGTGTCTGATGACCAGAATGCTACTAGGTCAGCATTCTACCGTTCTGAGAGATTCTGGGTTCTAGAATCAATGGACGGCAGAGTTCTGGAATGTCAGGGTGTCCAAACTCTAGAATCCTTCAGTGTTTGAACTCGAGAGTCATTCAATTTCCATATTCCGGGTCATAGGATGACTGAATTCCAGAAGCACCAAATGTCTGCATTCTAGAATCGGAATGTGGCGGAATTCTAGAATGCACAGCACGGCGGAATTCTACAGACCTAAAATGCCTACTTGCCGAAAGTTAAGGTGTCTGATAACCAGAATTTTACTAGGTCAGCATTCTACCGTTCTGAGAATTTCTGGGTTCTAGAATCAATGGGCGGCAGAGTTCTGGAATGTCAGGGTGTCCAATCTCTAGAATCCTTCAGTGTTTGAACTCGAGAGTCATTCAATTTCCATATTCCGGGTCACAGGGTGACTGAATTCCAGAAGCACCAAATGTCTGCATTCTAGAATCGGAATGTGGCCGAATTCTAGAATGCACATCACGGCGGAATTCGAAAGTCCTAAAATGCCTGCTATCCGAAAGTTAAGGTGTATGACATCCAGAATGCTACCACGTCAGAATTATACCATTCTGAAAGATTCTGGGATCTAGAATCAATGGACGGCTGAGTTCCAGAATGTCAGGGTGGCAAAACTCTAGAATCCTTGCGTGTCTGAACTCGAGAGTCATTCAATGTCCACATTCCAGAACTCTGGATGTCTGTATTATAGAAGCACCAAATGTCTGCATTCCAGAATCGGAATGTGGCGGAATTCTAGTATACACAGCACGGCGGAATTCTAAAGTCCTAAAATGCCTACTAGCCAAAAGTTAAAGTGTCTGATGACCAGTATGTTACTAGGTCAGCATTCTAGCGTTCTGAGAGATTCTGGGTTCTAGAATCAATGGACGGCAGAGATCTGGAATGTCAGGGTGTCCAAACACTAGAATCCTTGCATGTCTGATCTCGAGCGTCATTCAATTTCCAAATTCCGGATCACAGGGTGTCTGAATTCCAGAAGCACCAAATGTCTGCATTCTAGAATCGGAATGTAGTAGAATTCTAGAATGCACAGCACGGTAGAATTCTAAAGTCCTAAAATGCCTGCTATCCGGAAGTTAAGGTGTCTGACATCCAGAGTGGTACCACATCAGAATTATACCATTCTGAAACATTCTGGGATCTAGAATCAATGGACGGGTGAGTTCCAGAATGTCAGGGTGGCAAAACTCAGGAATCCTGGCATGTCTGAACTCGAGAGTCATTCAATGTCCACATTCCAGAACTCTGGATGTCTGAATTATAGAAGCACCAAATGTCTGCATTGTAGAATCGGAATGTGGCGGAATTCTAGAATGCACAGCACGGCGGAATTCTAAAGTCCTAAAATGCCTGCTATCCGGAAGTTAAGGTGTCTGACATCCAGAATGCTACCACGTCAGAATTATACCATTCTGAAAGATTCTGGGATCTAGAATCAATGGACGGCTGAGTTCCATAATGCAAGGGTGGCAAAACTCTAGAATCCTTGCGGGTCTGAACTCGAGAGTCTTTCTATGTCCACATTCCAGGACTCTGGATGTCTGAAATATAGAAGCACCAAATGTCTGCATTCTAGAATCGGAATGTGGCGGAGTTGTAGAATGCACAGCACGACAGAATTCTAAAGTCTTAAAATGCCTGCTATCTGGAAGTTAAGATGTCTGACATCCAGAATGTTACTAGGTCAGCATTCTACCGTCCTGAGAGATTCTGGGTTCTAGAATCAATGGACGGCAGAGTTCTGGAATGTCAGGGTGTCAAAACTCTAGAATCCTTCCGTGTCTGAACCCGTGAGTCATTCAATGTCCACATTCCGGATCACAGGGTATCTGAACTCCAGAAGCACGAAAAGTCTGCATTCTAGAATCGGAATGTGGCGGAATTCTAGAATGCACAGCACGGCGGAATTCGAAAGTCCTAAAATGCCTGCTATCCGGAAGTTAAGGTGTCTGACATCAAGAATGCTACCAAGTCAGAATTATACCATTCTGAAAGATTCTGGGATCTAGAATCAATGGATGGCTGAGTTCCAGAATGTCAGGGTGGCAAAATTCTAGAATCCTTGCGTGTCTGAACTCGAGAGTCATTCAATGTCTACATTCCGGATCACAGGGTCTCTGAATTCCAGAAGCACCAAATGTCTGCATTCTAGAATCGGAATGTGGTAGAATTCTAGAATGCACAGCACGGTAGAATTCTAAAGTCCTAAAATGCCTGCTATCCAGAAGTTAAGGTGTCTGACATCCAGAGTAGTACCACATCAGAATTATACCATTCTGAAACATTCTGGGATCTAGAATCAATGGACGGCTGAGTTCCAGAACGTCAGGGTGGCAAAACTCTAGAATCCTGGCATGTCTGAACTCGAGAGTCATTCAATGTCCACATTCCAGAACTCTGGATATCTGAATTATAGAAGCACCAAATGTCTGCCTTCTAGAATCGGAATGTGGCGGAATTCTAGAATGCACAGCACGGAGGAATTCTAAAGTCCTAAAATGCCTGCTATCCGGAAGTTAAGGTGTCTGACATCAAGAATGCTACCAAGTCAGAATTATACCATTCTGAAAGATTCTGGGATCTAGAATCAATGGACGGCTGAGTTCCAGAATGTCAGGTTGGGAAAATTCTAGAATCCTTGCGTGTCTGAACTCAAGAGTCATTCAATGTCCACATTCCAGAACTCTGGATGTCTGAATTATAGAAGCACCAAATGTCTGCATTCTAGAATCGGAATGTGGCTGAATTCTAGAATGCACAGCACGGAGGAATTCTAAAGTCCTAAAATGCCTGCTATCCGGAAGTTAAGGTGTCTGACATCAAGAATGCTACCAAGTCAGAATTATACCATTCTGAAAGATTCTGGGATCTAGAATCAATGGACGGCTGAGTTCCAGAATATCAGGGTGGCAAAACTCTAGAATCCTTGCGTGTCTGAACTCGAGAGTCATTCAATGTCCACATTCCAGAACTCTGGATGTCTGAATTATAGAAGCACCAAATGTCTGCATTCTAGAATCGGAATGTGTCGGAATTCTAGAATGCACAGCACGGCGGAATTCTAAAGTCCTTAAATGCCTGCTATCCGGAAGTTAAGGTGTCTGACATCAAGAATGTTACTAGGTCAGCATTCTACCGTTCTGAGAGATTCTGGGTTCTAGAATCAATGGACGGCAGAGATCTGGAATGTCAGGGTGTCCAAACTCTAGAATCCTTGGGTGTCTGAACTCGAGAGTCATTCAATGTCCACATTCCGGATCACAGGGTGTCTGAATTCCAGAAGCACCAAATGTCTGCATTCTAGAATCGGAATGTGGTAGAATTCTAGAATGCACAGCACTGCGGAATTCTAAAGTACTAAAATGCCTGCTATCCGGAAGTTAAGGTGTCTGACATCCAGAATGGTACCACATCAGAATTATACCATTCTGATACATTCTGGGATCTAGAATCAATGGACGGCTGAGTTCCAGAATGTCAAGGTGGCAAAACTCTAGAATCCTGGCGTGTCTGAACTCGAGAGTCATTCAATGTCCACATTCCAGAACTCTGGATGTCTGAATTATAGAAGCACCAAATGTCTGCATTCTAGAATCGGAATGTGGCGGAATTCTTGAATGCACAGCACGGCAGAATTCTAAAGTCCTAAAATGCCTGCTATCCGGTAGTTAAGGTGTCTGACATTCAGAATGCTACCAAGTCAGAATTATAACATTCTGAAACATTCTGGGATCTAGAATCAATGGACGGCTGAGTTCCAGAATGCAAGGGTGGCAAAACTCTAGAATCCTTGCGTGTCTGAACTCGAGAGTCATTCATTGTCCACATTCCAGAACTCTGGATGTGTGAATTATAGAAGCACCAAATGTCTGCATTCTAGAATCGGAATGTGGCGGAATTCTAGAATGCACAGCCTGGCGGAATTCTAAAGTCCTAAAATGCCAACTAGCCGAAAGTTAAGGTGTCTGATGACCAGAATGTTACTAGGTCAGCATTCTACCGTTCTGAGAGATTCTGGGTTCTAGAATCAATGGACGGCAGAGTTCCGGAATGTCAGGGTTTCCAAACTCTAGAATCCTTCAGTGTTTGAACTCGAGAGTCATTCAATGTCCACATTCCGCATCACAGGGTGTCTGAATTCCAGAAGCACCAAATGTCTGCATTCTAGAATCGGAATGTGGCGGAATTCTAGAATGCACAGCACGGCGGAATTCGAAAGTCCTAAAATGCCTGCTATCCAGAAGTTAAGGTGTCTGACATCCAGAATGCAACCACGTCAGAATTATACCATTCTGAAAGATTCTGGGATCTAGAATCAATGGACGGCTAAGTTCCAGAATGTCAGGGTTTCCAAACTCTAGAATCCTTGCATGTCTGAACTCGAGAGTCATTCAATATCCACATTCCAGGACCCTGGATGCCTGAAATATAGACGCACCAAATGTCTGCATTCTAGAATCGGAATGTGGTAGAATTCTAGAATGCACAGCACGACAGAATTCTAAAGTCCTTAATTGCCTGCTTTTCGGAAGTTAAGGTGTCTGACATCCAGAATGTTACTAGGTCAGCATTCTACCGTTCTGAGAGATTCTGGGTTCTAGAATCAATGGACGGCAGAGTTCTGGAATGTCAGGGTGTCCAAACTCTAGAATCCTTCCGTGTCTGAACTCGTGAGTCATTCAATGTCCACATTCCGGATCACAGGGTGTCTGAATTCCAGAAGCACCAAATGTCTGCATTCTAGAATCGGAATGTGGCGGAATTCTAGAATGCACAGCACGGCGGAATTCGAAAGTCCTAAAATGCCTGCTATCGGGAAGTTAAGGTGTCTGACATCCAGAATGCTACCACGTCAGAATTATACCATTCTGAAAGATTCTGGGATCTAGAATCAATGGACGGCTGAGTTCCAGAATGTCAGGGTGGCAAAACTCTAGAATACTTGCGTGTCTGAACTCGAGAGTCATTCAATGTCCACATTCCAGAACTCTGGATGTCTGAATTATAGAAGCACCAAATGTCTGCATTCTAGAATCGGAATGTGGCGGAATTCTAGAATGCACAGCACGGCGGAATTCTAAAGTCCTCAAATGCCTACTAGCCGAAAGTTAAGGTGTCTGATGACCAGTATGTTACTAGGTCAGCATTCTACCATTCTGAGAGATTCTGGGTTCTAGATTCTGTGGACGGCAGAGATCTGGAATGTCAGGGTGTCCAAACTCTAGAATCCTGGCTTGTCTGAACTCGAGAGTCATTCAATGTCTACATTCCGGATCACAGGGTGTCTGAATTCAAGAAGCACCAAATGTCTGCATTCTAGAATCGGAATGTGGTAGAATTCTAGAATGCACAGCACGGTAGAATTCTAAAGTCCTATAATGCCTGCTATCCGGAAGTTAAGGTGTCTGACATCCAGAGTGGTACCACATCAGAATTATACCTTTCTGAAATATTCTGGGATCTAGAATCAATGGACGGGTGAGTTCCAGAATGTCAGGGTGGCAAAACTCTAGAATCCTGGCATGTCTGATCTCGAGAGTCATTCAATGTCCACATTCCAGAACTCTGGATGTCTGAATTATAGAAGCTCCAAACGTCTGCATTCTAGAATCGGAATGTGGCGGAATTCTAGAATGCAAAGCACGGCGGAATTCTATAGCCCTAAAATGCCTGCTATCCAGAAGTTAAGCTGTCTGACATCAAGAGTGCTACCTAGTCAGAATTATAACATTCTGAAATATTCTGGGATCTAGAATCAATGGACGGCTGAGTTCCAGAATGTCAGGGTGGCAAAACTCTAGAGTCATTGCGTGTCTGAACTCGAGAGTCATTCAATGTCCACATTCCAGAACTCTGGATGTCTGAAATATAGAAGCACCAAATGTCTGACTTCTAGAATCGGAATGTGGCGGAATTCTAGAATGCACAGCACGGCGGAATTTTAAAGTCCTAAAATGCCTGCTATACGGAAGTCATGGTGTCTGACATCCAGAATGTTACTAAGTCAGCATTCTACCGTTCTGAGAAATTCTGGGTTCTAGAATCAATGGATGGCAGAGTTCTGGAATGTCAGGGTGTTCAAACTCAAGAATACTTGCGTGTCTGAACTCGAGAGTCATTCAATGACCACATTCCGCATCACAGGGTGTCTGAATTCCAGAAGAACCAAATGTCTGGATTCTAGAATCGGAATGTGGCGGAATTCTAGAATGCACGGCACGGCGGAATTCGAAAGTCCTAAAATGCCTGCTATCCGGAAGTTAAGGTGTCTGACATCCAGAATGCTACCACGTCAGAATTATACTATTCTGAAAGATTCTGGTATCTAGAATCAATGGACGGCTGAGTTACAGAATGTCAGGGCTTCCAAAGTCTAGAATACTTGCATATCTGAACTCGAGAGTCATTCAATATCCACATTCCAGGACTCTGGATGTCTGAAATATAGAAGCACCAAATGTCTGCATTCTAGAATCAGAATGTGGTAGAATTCTAGAATGCACAGCACGACAGAATTCTAAAGTCCTAAAATGCCTGCTATTCGGAAGTTAAGGTGTCTGACATCCAGAATGTTACTAGGTCAGCATTCTACCGTTCTGAGAGATTCTGGGTTCTAGAATAAATGGACGGCAGAGTTCTGGAATGTCTGTTTGTCCAAACTCTAGAATCCTTCCGTGTCTGAACTCGTGATTCATTCAATGTCCACATTCCGGATCACAGGGTGTCTGAATTCCAGAAGCACCAAATGTCTGCATTCTATAATCGGAATGTGGCGGAATTCTAGAATGCACAGCACGGCGGAATTCGAAAGTCCTAAAATGTCTGCTCTCGGGAAGTTAAGGTGTCTGACATCCAGAATGCTACCAAGTCAGAATTATACCATTCTGAAAGATTCTGGGATCTAGAATCAATGGACGTCTGAGTTCCAGAATATCAGGGTGGCAAAACTCTAGAATCCTTGCGTGTCTGAACTCGAGAGTCATTCAATGTCCACATTCCAGAACTCTGGATGTCTGAATTATAGAAGCACCAAATGTCTGCATTCTAGAATCGGAATGTGGCGGAATTCTAGAATGCACAGCAAGGCGGAATTCTAAAGTCCTAAAATGCCTGCTATCCGGAAGTTAAGGTGTCTGACATCAAGAATGCTACCAAGTCAGAATTATACCATTCTGAAAGATACTGGGATCTAGAATCAATGGACGGCTGAGTTCCAGAATGTCAGGTTGGGAAAACTCTAGAATCATTGCCTGTCTGAACTCGAGAGTCATTCAATGTCCACATTCCAGAACTCTGGATGTCTGAATTATAGAAGCACCAAATGTCTGCATTCTAGTATCGGAATGTGGCAGAATTCTAGAATGCACAGCACGGCGCCAATTCTAAAGTCCTAAAATGCCTGCTATCCGGAAGTTAATGTGTCTGACATCAAGAATGCTACCAAGTCAGAATTATACCATTCTGAAAGATTCTGGGATCTAGAATCAATGGACGGCAGAGTTCCAGAATGTCAGGGTGGCAAAATTCCAGTATCCTTGTGTGTCTGAACTCGAGAGTCATTCAATGTCCACATTCCAGAACTCTGGATGTCTGAATTATAGATGCACCAAATGTCTGCATTCTAGAATCGGAATGTGGCGGAATTCTAGAATGCACAGCACGGCGGAATTCTGAAGTCCTAAAATGCCTGCTATCCGGAAGTTAAGGTGTCTTACATCAAGAATGCTACCAAGTCAGAATTATACCATTCTGAAAGATTCTGGGATCTAGAATCAATGGACGGCTGAGTTCCAGAATGTCAGGGTGGCAAAACTCTAGAATACTTGCGTGTCTGAACTCGAGAGTCATTCAATGTCCACATTCCAGAACTCTGGATGTCTGAATTATAGAAGCACCAAATGTCTGCATTCTAGAATCGGAATGTGGCGGAATTCTAGAATGCACAGCACGGCGGAATTCTAAAGTCCTCAAATGCCTACTAGCCGAAAGTTAAGGTGTCTGATGACCAGTATGTTACTAGGTCAGCATTCTACCATTCTGAGAGATTCTGGGTTCTAGAATCTGTGGACGGCAGAGATCTGGAATGTCAGGGTGTCCAAACTCTAGAATCCTTGCATGTCTGAACTCGAGAGTCATTCAATGTCTACATTCCTGATCACAGGGTGTCTGAATTCAAGAAGCACCAAATGTCTGCATTCTAGAATCGGAATGTGGTAGAATTCTAGAATGCACAGCACGGTAGAATTCTAAAGTCCTAAAATGCCTGCTATCCGGAAGTTAAGGTGTCTGACATCCAGAGTGGTACCACATCAGAATTATACCTTTCTGAAATATTATGGGATCTAGAATCAATGGACGGGTGAGTTCCAGAATGTCAGGGTGGCAAAACTCTAGAATCCTGGCATGTCTGATCTCGAGAGTCATTCAATGTCCACATTCCAGAACTCTGGATGTCTGAATTATAGAAGCTCCAAACCTCTGCATTCTAGAATCGGAATGTGGCGGAATTCTAGAATGCAAAGCACGGCGGAATTCTAAAGCCCTAAAATGCCTGCTATCCGGAAGTTAAGCTGTCTGACATCAAGAGTGCTACCTAGTCAGAATTATAACATTCTGAAATATTCTGGGATCTAGAATCAATGGACGGCTGAGTTCCAGAGTGTCAGGGTGGCAAAACTCTAGAGTCATTGCGTGTCTGAACTCGAGAGTCATTCAATGTCCACATTCCAGAACTCTGGATGTCTGAAATATAGAAGCACCAAATGTCTGCATTCTAGAATCGGAATGTGGCGGAATTCTAGAATGCACAGCACGGCGGAATTTTAAAGTCCTAAAATGCCTGCTATACGGAAGTCATGGTGTCTGACATCCAGAATGTTACTAAGTCAGCATTCTACCGTTCTGAGAAATTCTGGGTTCTAGAATCAATGGATGGCAGAGTTCTGGAATGTCAGGGTGTTCAAACTCAAGAATACTTGCGTGTCTGAACTCGAGAGTCTTTCAATGACCACATTCCGCATCACAGGGTGTCTGAATTCCAGAAGAACCAATTGTCTGCATTCTAGAATCGGAATGTGGCGGAATTCTATAATGCACGGCACGGCGGAATTCGAAAGTCCTAAAATGCCTGCTATCCGGAAGTTAAGGTGTCTGACATCCAGAATGCTACCACGTCAGAATTATACTATTCTGAAAGATTCTGGTATCTAGAATCAATGGACGGCTGAGTTCCAGAATGTCAGGGCTTCCAAAGTCTAGAATACTTGCATATCTGAACTCGAGAGTCATTCAATATCCACATTCCAGGACTCTGGATGTCTGAAATATAGAAGAACCAAATGTCTGCATTCTAGAATCAGAATGTGGTAGAATTCTAGAATGCACAGCACGACAGAATTCTAAAGTCCTAAAATGCCTGCTATTCGGAAGTTAAGGTGTCTGACATCCAGAATGTTACTAGGTCAGCATTCTACCGTTCTGAGAGATTCTGGGTTCTAGAATCAATGGACGGCAGAGTTCTGGAATGTCAGTTTGTCCAAACTCTAGAATCCTTCCGTGTCTGAACTCGTGATTCATTCAATGTCCACATTCCGGATCACAGGGTGTCTGAATTCCATAAGCACCAAATGTCTGCATTCTATAATCGGAATGTGGCGGAATTCTAGAATGCACAGCACGGCGGAATTCGAAAGTCCTAAAATGTCTGCTCTCGGGAAGTTAAGGTGTCTGACATCCAGAATGCTACCACGTCAGAATTATACCATTCTGAAAGATTCTGGGATCTAGAATCAATGGACGTCTGAGTTCCAGAATATCAGGGTGGCAAAACTCTAGAATCCTTGCGTGTCTGAACTCGAGAGTCATTCAATGTCCACATTCCAGAACTCTGGATGTCTGAATTATAGAAGCACCAAATGTCTGCATTCTAGAATCGGAATGTGGCGGAATTCTAGAATGCACAGCACGGCGGAATTCTAAAGTCCTAAAATGCCTGCTATCCGGAAGTTAAGGTGTCTGACATCAAGAATGCTACCAAGTCAGAATTATACCATTCTGAAAGATACTGGGATCTAGAATCAATGGACGGCTGAGTTCCAGAATGTCAGGTTGGGAAAACTCTAGAATCATTGCGTGTCTGAACTCGAGAGTCATTCAATGTCCACATTCCAGAACTCTGGATGTCTGAATTATAGAAGCACCAAATGTCTGCATTCTAGAATCGGAATGTGGCAGAATTCTAGAATGCACAGCACCGCGCCAATTCTAAAGTCCTAAAATGCCTGCTATCCGGAAGTTAATGTGTCTGACATCAAGAATGCTACCAAGTCAGAATTATACCATTCTGAAAGATTCTGGGATCTAGAATCAATGGACGGCTGAGTTCCAGAATGTCAGGGTGGCAAAATTCCAGTATCCTTGTGTGTCTGAACTCGAGAGTCATTCAATGTCCACATTCCAGAACTCTGGATGTCTGAATTATAGATGCACCAAATGTCTGCATTCTAGAATCGGAATGTGGCGGAATTCTAGAATGCACAGCACGGCGGAATTCTGAAGTCCTAAAATGCCTGCTATCCGGAAGTTAAGGTGTCTGACATCAAGAATGCTACCAAGTCAGAATTATACCATTCTGAAAGATTCTGGGATCTAGAATCAATGGACGGCTGAGTTCCAGAATGTCAGGGTGGCAAAACTCTAGAATCCTTGCGTGTCTGAACTCGAGAGTCATTCAATGTCCACATTCCAGAACTCTGGATGTCTGAATAATAGAAGCACCAAATGTCTGCATTCCAGAATCGGAATGTGGCGGAATTCTAGAATGCACAGCACGGCGGAATTCTAAAGTCCTAAATTGCCTGCTTTTCGGAAGTTAAGGTGTCTGACATCCAGAATGTTACTAGGTCAGCATTCTACCGTTCTGAGAGATTCTGGGTTCTAGAATCAATGGACGGCAGAGTTCTGGAATGTCAGGGTGTCCAAACTCTAGAATCCTTCCGTGTCTGAACTCGTGAGTCATTCAATGTCCACATTCCGGATCACAGGGTGTCTGAATTCCAGAAGCACCAAATGTCTGCATTCTAGAATCGGAATGTGGCGGAATTCTAGAATGCACAGCACGGCGGAATTCGAAAGTCCTAAAATGCCTGCTATCGGGAAGTTAAGGTGTCTGACATCCAGAATGCTACCACGTCAGAATTATACCATTCTGAAAGATTCTGGGATCTAGAATCAATGGACGGCTGAGTTCCAGAATGTCAGGGTGGCAAAACTCTAGAATACTTGCGTGTCTGAACTCGAGAGTCATTCAATGTCCACATTCCAGAACTCTGGATGTCTGAATTATAGAAGCACCAAATGTCTGCATTCTAGAATCGGAATGTGGCGGAATTCTAGAATGCACAGCACGGCGGAATTCTAAAGTCCTCAAATGCCTACTAGCCGAAAGTTAAGGTGTCTGATGACCAGTATGTTACTAGGTCAGCATTCTACCATTCTGAGAGATTCTGGGTTCTAGAATCTGTGGACGGCAGAGATCTGGAATGTCAGGGTGTCCAAACTCTAGAATCCTTGCATGTCTGAACTCGAGAGTCATTCAATGTCTACATTCCTGATCACAGGGTGTCTGAATTCAAGAAGCACCAAATGTCTGCATTCTAGAATCGGAATGTGGTAGAATTCTAGAATGCACAGCACGGTAGAATTCTAAAGTCCTAAAATGCCTGCTATCCGGAAGTTAAGGTGTCTGACATCCAGAGTGGTACCACATCAGAATTATACCTTTCTGAAATATTATGGGATCTAGAATCAATGGACGGGTGAGTTCCAGAATGTCAGGGTGGCAAAACTCTAGAATCCTGGCATGTCTGATCTCGAGAGTCATTCAATGTCCACATTCCAGAACTCTGGATGTCTGAATTATAGAAGCTCCAAACCTCTGCATTCTAGAATCGGAATGTGGCGGAATTCTAGAATGCAAAGCACGGCGGAATTCTAAAGCCCTAAAATGCCTGCTATCCGGAAGTTAAGCTGTCTGACATCAAGAGTGCTACCTAGTCAGAATTATAACATTCTGAAATATTCTGGGATCTAGAATCAATGGACGGCTGAGTTCCAGAGTGTCAGGGTGGCAAAACTCTAGAGTCATTGCGTGTCTGAACTCGAGAGTCATTCAATGTCCACATTCCAGAACTCTGGATGTCTGAAATATAGAAGCACCAAATGTCTGCATTCTAGAATCGGAATGTGGCGGAATTCTAGAATGCACAGCACGGCGGAATTTTAAAGTCCTTAAATGCCTGCTATACGGAAGTCATGGTGTCTGACATCCAGAATGTTACTAAGTCAGCATTCTACCGTCCTGAGAAATTCTGGGTTCTAGAATCAATGGATGGCAGAGTTCTGGAATGTCAGGGTGTTCAAACTCAAGAATACTTGCGTGTCTGAACTCGAGAGTCATTCAATGACCACATTCCGCATCACAGGGTGTCTGAATTCCAGAAGCACCAAATGTCTGCATTCTAGAATCGGAATGTGGCGGAATTCTATAATGCACGGCACGGCGGAATTCGAAAGTCCTAAAATGCCTGCTATCCGGAAGTTAAGGTGTCTGACATCCAGAATGCTACCACGTCAGAATTATACTATTCTGAAAGATTCTGGTATCTAGAATCAATGGACGGCTGAGTTCCAGAATGTCAGGGCTTCCAAAGTCTAGAATACTTGCATATCTGAACTCGAGAGTCATTCAATATCCACATTCCAGGACTCTGGATGTCTGAAATATAGAAGCACCAAATGTCTGCATTCTAGAATCAGAATGTGGTAGAATTCTAGAATGCACAGCACGACAGAATTCTAAAGTCCTAAAATGCCTGCTATTCGGAAGTTAAGGTGTCTGACATCCAGAATGTTACTAGGTCAGCATTCTACCGTTCTGAGAGATTCTGGGTTCTAGAATCAATGGACGGCAGAGTTCTGGAATGTCAGTTTGTCCAAACTCTAGAATCCTTCCGTGTCTGAACTCGTGATTCATTCAATGTCCACATTCCGGATCACAGGGTGTCTGAATTCCAGAAGCACCAAATGTCTGCATTCTATAATCGGAATGTGGCGGAATTCTAGAATGCACAGCACGGCGGAATTCGAAAGTCCTAAAATGTCTGCTCTCGGGAAGTTAAGGTGTCTGACATCCAGAATGCTACCACGTCAGAATTATACCATTCTGAAAGATTCTGGGATCTAGAATCAATGGACGTCTGAGTTCCAGAATATCAGGGTGGCAAAACTCTAGAATCCTTGCGTGTCTGAACTCGAGAGTCATTCAATGTCCACATTCCAGAACTCTGGATGTCTGAATTATAGAAGCACCAAATGTCTGCATTCTAGAATCGGAATGTGGCGGAATTCTAGAATGCACAGCACGGCGGAATTCTAAAGTCCTAAAATGCCTGCTATCGGGAAGTTAAGGTGTCTGACATCCAGAATGTTACTAGGTCAGCATTCTACCGTTCTGAGAGATTCTGGGTTCTAGAATCAATGGACGGCAGAGATCTGGAATGTCAGGCTTTCCAAACTCTAGAATCCTTGCGTGTCTGAACTCGAGAGTCATTCAATGTCCACATTCCGGATCACAGGGTGTCTGAATTCCAGAGGCACCAAATGTCTGCATTCTAGAATCGGGATGTGGTAGAATTCTAGAATGCACAGCACGGCGGAATTCTAAAGTCCTAAAATGCCTGCTATTCGGAAGTCAAGGTGTCTGACATCCAGAATGGTACCACATCAGAATTATACCATTCTGAAACATTCTGGGATCTAGAATCAATGGACGGCTGAGTTCCAGAATGTCAGGGTGGCAAAACTCTAGAATCCTGGCGTGTCTGAACTCGAGAGTCATTCAATGTCCACTTTCCAGAACTCTGGATGTCTGAATTATAGAAGCACCAAATGTCTGCATTCTAGAATCGGAATGTGGCGGAATTTTAGAATGCACAGCACGGCGGAATTCTAAAGTCCTAAAATGCCTGCTATCCGGAAGTTAAGGTGTCTGACATCCAGAATGTTACTAAGTCAGCATTCTACCGTTGTGAGAGATTCTGGGTTCTAGAATCAATGGATGGCAGAGTTCTGGAATGTCAGGGTGTTCAAACTCAAGAATACTTGCGTGTCTGAACTCGAGAGTCATTCAATGTCCACATTCCACATCACCGGGTGTCTGAATTCCAGAAGCACCAAATGTCTGCATTCTAGAATCGGAATGTGGCGGAATTCTAGAATGCACAACACGGCGGAATTCGAAAGTCCTAAAATGCCTGCTATCCAGAAGTTAAGGTGTCTGACATCCAGAATGCAACCACGTCAGAATTATACCATTCTGAAAGATTCTGGGATCTAGAATCAATGGACGGCTGAGTTCCAGAATGTCAGGGTTTCCAAACTCTAGAATCCTTGCATGTCTGAACTCGAGAGTCATTCAATATCCACATTCCAGGACCCTGGATGCCTGAAATATAGACGCACCAAATGTCTGCATTCTAGAATCGGAATGTGGTAGAATTCTAGAATGCACAGCACGACAGAATTCTAAAGTCCTAAATTGCCTGCTATCCGGAAGTTAAGGTGTCTGACATCCAGAATGCTACCACGTCAGAATTATACCATTCTGAAAGATTCTGGGATCTAGAATCAATGGACGGCTGAGTTCCAGAATGTCAGGGTGGCAAAACTCTAGAATACTTGCGTGTCTGAACTCGAGAGTCATTCAATGTCCACATTCCAGAACTCTGGATGTCTGAATTATAGAAGCACCAAATGTCTGCATTCTAGAATCGGAATGTGGCGGAATTCTAGAATGCACAGCACGGCGGAATTCTAAAGTCCTCAAACGCCTACTAGCCGAAAGTTAAGGTGTCTGATGACCAGTATGTTACTAGGACAGCATTCTACCGTTCTGAGAGATTCTGGGTTCTAGAATCAGTGGACGGCAGAGATCTGGAATGTCAGGGTGTCCAAACTCTAGAATCCTTGCATGTCTGAACTCGAGAGTCATTCAATGTCTACATTCCGGATCATAGGGTGTCTGAATTCAAGAAGCACCAAATGTCTGCATTCTAGAATCGGAATGTGGTAGAATTCTAGAATGCACAGCACGGTAGAATTCTAAAGTCCTAAAATGCCTGCTATCCGGAAGTTAAGGTGTCTGACATCCAGAGTGGTACCACATCAGAATTATACCTTTCTGAAATATTATGGGATCTAGAATCAATGGACGGGTGAGTTCCAGAATGTCAGGGTGGCAAAACTCTAGAATCCTGGCATGTCTGATCTCGAGAGTCATTCAATGTCCACATTCCAGAACTCTGGATGTCTGAATTATAGAAGCTCCAAACCTCTGCATTCTAGAATCGGAATGTGGCGGAATTCTAGAATGCAAAGCACGGCGGAATTCTAAAGCCCTAAAATGCCTGCTATCCGGAAGTTAAGCTGTCTGACATCAAGAGTGCTACCTAGTCAGAATTATAACATTCTGAAATATTCTGGGATCTAGAATCAATGGACGGCTGAGTTCCAGAGTGTCAGGGTGGCAAAACTCTAGAGTCATTGCGTGTCTGAACTCGAGAGTCATTCAATGTCCACATTCCAGAACTCTGGATGTCTGAAATATAGAAGCACCAAATGTCTGCATTCTAGAATCGGAATGTGGCGGAATTCTAGAATGCACAGCACGGCGGAATTTTAAAGTCCTTAAATGCCTGCTATACGGAAGTCATGGTGTCTGACATCCAGAATGTTACTAAGTCAGCATTCTACCGTCCTGAGAAATTCTGGGTTCTAGAATCAATGGATGGCAGAGTTCTGGAATGTCAGGGTGTTCAAACTCAAGAATACTTGCGTGTCTGAACTCGAGAGTCATTCAATGACCACATTCCGCATCACAGGGTGTCTGAATTCCAGAAGCACCAAATGTCTGCATTCTAGAATCGGAATGTGGCGGAATTCTATAATGCACGGCACGGCGGAATTCGAAAGTCCTAAAATGCCTGCTATCCGGAAGTTAAGGTGTCTGACATCCAGAATGCTACCACGTCAGAATTATACTATTCTGAAAGATTCTGGTATCTAGAATCAATGGACGGCTGAGTTCCAGAATGTCAGGGCTTCCAAAGTCTAGAATACTTGCATATCTGAACTCGAGAGTCATTCAATATCCACATTCCAGGACTCTGGATGTCTGAAATATAGAAGCACCAAATGTCTGCATTCTAGAATCAGAATGTGGTAGAATTCTAGAATGCACAGCACGACAGAATTCTAAAGTCCTAAAATGCCTGCTATTCGGAAGTTAAGGTGTCTGACATCCAGAATGTTACTAGGTCAGCATTCTACCGTTCTGAGAGATTCTGGGTTCTAGAATCAATGGACGGCAGAGTTCTGGAATGTCAGTTTGTCCAAACTCTAGAATCCTTCCGTGTCTGAACTCGTGATTCATTCAATGTCCACATTCCGGATCACAGGGTGTCTGAATTCCAGAAGCACCAAATGTCTGCATTCTATAATCGGAATGTGGCGGAATTCTAGAATGCACAGCACGGCGGAATTCGAAAGTCCTAAAATGTCTGCTCTCGGGAAGTTAAGGTGTCTGACATCCAGAATGCTACCACGTCAGAATTATACCATTCTGAAAGATTCTGGGATCTAGAATCAATGGACGTCTGAGTTCCAGAATATCAGGGTGGCAAAACTCTAGAATCCTTGCGTGTCTGAACTCGAGAGTCATTCAATGTCCACATTCCAGAACTCTGGATGTCTGAATTATAGAAGCACCAAATGTCTGCATTCTAGAATCGGAATGTGGCGGAATTCTAGAATGCACAGCACGGCGGAATTCTAAAGTCCTAAAATGCCTGCTATCGGGAAGTTAAGGTGTCTGACATCCAGAATGTTACTAGGTCAGCATTCTACCGTTCTGAGAGATTCTGGGTTCTAGAATCAATGGACGGCAGAGATCTGGAATGTCAGGCTTTCCAAACTCTAGAATCCTTGCGTGTCTGAACTCGAGAGTCATTCAATGTCCACATTCCGGATCACAGGGTGTCTGAATTCCAGAGGCACCAAATGTCTGCATTCTAGAATCGGGATGTGGTAGAATTCTAGAATGCACAGCACGGCGGAATTCTAAAGTCCTAAAATGCCTGCTATTCGGAAGTCAAGGTGTCTGACATCCAGAATGGTACCACATCAGAATTATACCATTCTGAAACATTCTGGGATCTAGAATCAATGGACGGCTGAGTTCCAGAATGTCAGGGTGGCAAAACTCTAGAATCCTGGCGTGTCTGAACTCGAGAGTCATTCAATGTCCACTTTCCAGAACTCTGGATGTCTGAATTATAGAAGCACCAAATGTCTGCATTCTAGAATCGGAATGTGGCGGAATTTTAGAATGCACAGCACGGCGGAATTCTAAAGTCCTAAAATGCCTGCTATCCGGAAGTTAAGGTGTCTGACATCCAGAATGTTACTAAGTCAGCATTCTACCGTTGTGAGAGATTCTGGGTTCTAGAATCAATGGATGGCAGAGTTCTGGAATGTCAGGGTGTTCAAACTCAAGAATACTTGCGTGTCTGAACTCGAGAGTCATTCAATGTCCACATTCCACATCACCGGGTGTCTGAATTCCAGAAGCACCAAATGTCTGCATTCTAGAATCGGAATGTGGCGGAATTCTAGAATGCACAACACGGCGGAATTCGAAAGTCCTAAAATGCCTGCTATCCAGAAGTTAAGGTGTCTGACATCCAGAATGCAACCACGTCAGAATTATACCATTCTGAAAGATTCTGGGATCTAGAATCAATGGACGGCTGAGTTCCAGAATGTCAGGGTTTCCAAACTCTAGAATCCTTGCATGTCTGAACTCGAGAGTCATTCAATATCCACATTCCAGGACCCTGGATGCCTGAAATATAGACGCACCAAATGTCTGCATTCTAGAATCGGAATGTGGTAGAATTCTAGAATGCACAGCACGACAGAATTCTAAAGTCCTAAATTGCCTGCTATCCGGAAGTTAAGGTGTCTGACATCCAGAATGCTACCACGTCAGAATTATACCATTCTGAAAGATTCTGGGATCTAGAATCAATGGACGGCTGAGTTCCAGAATGTCAGGGTGGCAAAACTCTAGAATACTTGCGTGTCTGAACTCGAGAGTCATTCAATGTCCACATTCCAGAACTCTGGATGTCTGAATTATAGAAGCACCAAATGTCTGCATTCTAGAATCGGAATGTGGCGGAATTCTAGAATGCACAGCACGGCGGAATTCTAAAGTCCTCAAACGCCTACTAGCCGAAAGTTAAGGTGTCTGATGACCAGTATGTTACTAGGACAGCATTCTACCGTTCTGAGAGATTCTGGGTTCTAGAATCAGTGGACGGCAGAGATCTGGAATGTCAGGGTGTCCAAACTCTAGAATCCTTGCATGTCTGAACTCGAGAGTCATTCAATGTCTACATTCCGGATCACAGGGTGTCTGAATTCAAGAAGCACCAAATGTCTGCATTCTAGAATCGGAATGTGGTAGAATTCTAGAATGCACAGCACGGTAGAATTCTAAAGTCCTAAAATGCCTGCTATCCGGAAGTTAAGGTGTCTGACATCCAGAGTGGTACCACATCAGAATTATACCTTTCTGAAATATTCTGGGATCTAGAATCAATGGACGGGTGAGTTCCAGAATGTCAGGGTGGCAAAACTCTAGAATCCTGGCATGTCTGATCTCGAGAGTCATTCAATGTCCACATTCCAGAACTCTGGATGTCTGAATTATAGAAGCACCAAACGTCTGCATTCTAGAATCGGAATGTGGCGGAATTCTAGAATGCAAAGCACGGCGGAATTCTAAAGCCCTAAAATGCCTGCTATCCGGAAGTTAAGCTGTCTGACATCAAGAGTGCTACCTAGTCAGAATTATAACATTCTGAAATATTATGGGATCTAGAATCAATGGACGGCTGAGTTCCAGAATGTCAGGGTGGCAAAACTCTAGAGTCATTGCGTGTCTGAACTCGAGAGTCATTCAATGTCCACATTCCAGAACTCTGGATGTCTGAAATATAGAAGCACCAAATGTCTGCATTCTAGAATCGGAATGTGGCGGAATTCTAGAATGCACAGCACGGCGGAATTTTAAAGTCCTAAAATGCCTGCTATACGGAAGTCATGGTGTCTGACATCCAGAATGTTACTAAGTCAGCATTCTACCGTTCTGAGAAATTCTGGGTTCTAGAATCAATGGATGGCAGAGTTCTGGAATGTCAGGGTGTTCAAACTCAAGAATACTTGCGTGTCTGAACTCGAGAGTCATTCAATGACCACATTCCGCATCACAGGGTGTCTGAATTCCAGAAGAACCAAATGTCTGCATTCTAGAATCGGAATGTGGCGGAATTCTAGAATGCACGGCACGGCGGAATTCGAAAGTCCTAAAATGCCTGCTATCCGGAAGTTAAGGTGTCTGACATCCAGAATGCTACCACGTCAGAATTATACTATTCTGAAAGATTCTGGTATCTAGAATCAATGGACGGCTGAGTTCCAGAATGTCAGGGCTTCCAAAGTCTAGAATACTTGCATATCTGAACTCGAGAGTCATTCAATATCCACATTCCAGGACTCTGGATGTCTGAAATATAGAAGCACCAAATGTCTGCATTCTAGAATCAGAATGTGGTAGAATTCTAGAATGCACAGCACGACAGAATTCTAAAGTCCTAAAATGCCTGCTATTCGGAAGTTAAGGTGTCTGACATCCAGAATGTTACTAGGTCAGCATTCTACCGTTCTGAGAGATTCTGGGTTCTAGAATCAATGGACGGCAGAGTTCTGGAATGTCAGTTTGTCCAAACTCTAGAATCCTTCCGTGTCTGAACTCGTGATTCATTCAATGTCCACATTCCGGATCACAGGGTGTCTGAATTCCAGAAGCACCAAATGTCTGCATTCTATAATCGGAATGTGGCGGAATTCTAGAATGCACAGCACGGCGGAATTCGAAAGTCCTAAAATGTCTGCTCTCGGGAAGTTAAGGTGTCTGACATCCAGAATGCTACCAAGTCAGAATTATACCATTCTGAAAGATTCTGGGATCTAGAATCAATGGACGTCTGAGTTCCAGAATATCAGGGTGGCAAAACTCTAGAATCCTTGCGTGTCTGAACTCGAGAGTCATTCAATGTCCACATTCCAGAACTCTGGATGTCTGAATAATAGAAGCACCAAATGTCTGCATTCTAGAATCGGAATGTGGCGGAATTCTAGAATGCACAGCAAGGCGGAATTCTAAAGTCCTAAAATGCCTGCTATCCGGAAGTTAAGGTGTCTGACATCAAGAATGCTACCAAGTCAGAATTATACCATTCTGAAAGATACTGGTATCTAGAATCAATGGACGGCTGAGTTCCAGAATGTCAGGTTGGGAAAACTCTAGAATCATTGCGTGTCTGAACTCGAGAGTCATTCAATGTCCACATTCCAGAACTCTGGATGTCTGAATTATAGAAGCACCAAATGTCTGCATTCTAGAATCGGAATGTGGCAGAATTCTAGAATGCACAGCACCGCGCCAATTCTAAAGTCCTAAAATGCCTGCTATCCGGAAGTTAATGTGTCTGACATCAAGAATGCTACCAAGTCAGAATTATACCATTCTGAGAGATTCTGGGATCTAGAATCAATGGACGGCTGAGTTCCAGAATGTCAGGGTGGCAAAATTCCAGTATCCTTGTGTGTCTGAACTCGAGAGTCATTCAATGTCCACATTCCAGAACTCTGGATGTCTGAATTATAGATGCACCAAATGTCTGCATTCTAGAATCGGAATGTGGCGGAATTCTAGAATGCACAGCACGGCGGAATTCTGAAGTCCTAAAATGCCTACTAGCCGAAAGTTAAGGTGTCTGATGAACAGTATGTTACTAGGTCAGCATTCTACCGTTCTGAGAGATTCTGGGTTCTAGAATCAATGTACGGCAGAGATCTGGAATGTCAGGGTGTCCAAACTCTAGAATCCTTGCATGTCTGAACGCGAGAGTCATTCAATGTCCACATTCCGGATCACAGGGTGTCTGAATTCCAGAAGCACCAAATGTCTGCATTCTAGAATAGGAATGTGGTAGAATTCTAGAATGCACAGCATGGTAGAATTCTAAAGTCCTAAAATGCCTGCTATCCGGAAGTTAAGGTGTCTGATATTCAGAGTGGTACCACATCAGAATTAAAACATTCTGAAACATTCTGGGATCTAGAATCAATGGACGGGTGAGTTCCAGAATGTCAGGGTGTCCAAACTCTAGAATCATTCCGTGTCTGAACTCGTGAGTCATTCAATGTCCACATTCCGGATCACAGGGTGTCTGAATTCCAGAAGCACCAAATGTCTGCATTCTAGAATCGGAATGTGGCGGAATTCTAGAATGCACAGCACGGCGGAATTATAAAATCCTAAAATGCCTGCCATCCGGAAGTTAAGCTGTCTGACATCAAGAATGCTACCAAGTCAGAATTATACCATTCTGAAAGATTCTGGGATCTAGAATCAATGGACGGCTGAGTTCCAGAATGTCAGGGTGGCAAAACTCTAGAATCCTTGCGTGTCTGAACTCGAGAGTCATTCAATGTCCACATTCCAGAACTCTGGATGTCTGAAATATAGAAGCAGCAAATGTCTGCATTCTAGAATCGGAATGTGGCGGAATTCTAGAATGCACACCACGGCGGAATTCTAAAGTCCTAAAATGCCTGCTATCGGGAAGTTAAGGTGTCTGACATCCAGAATGTTACTAGGTCAGCATTCTACCGTTCTGAGAGATTCTGGGTTCTAGAATCAATGGACGGCAGAGATCTGGAATGTCAGGCTTTCCAAACTCTAGAATCCTTGCGTGTCTGAACTCGAGAGTCATTCAATGTCCACATTCCGGATCACAGGGTGTCTGAATTCCAGAGGCACCAAATGTCTGCATTCTAGAATCGGAATGTGGTAGTATTCTAGAATGCACAGCACGGCGTAATTCTAAAGTCCTAAAATGCCTGCTATTCGGAAGTTAAGGTGTCTGACATCCAGAATGGTACCACATCAGAATTATACCATTCTGAAACATTCTGGGATCTAGAATCAATGGACGGCTGAGTTCCAGAATGTCAGGGTGGCAAAACTCTAGAATCCTGGCGTGTCTGAACTCGAGAGTCATTCAATGTCCACTTTCCAGAACTCTGGATGTCTGAATTATAGAAGCACCAAATGTCTGCATTCTAGAATCGGAATGTGGCGGAATTTTAGAATGCACAGCACGGCGGAATTCTAAAGTCCTAAAATGCCTGCTATCCGGAAGTTAAGGTTTCTGACATCCAGAATGCTACCAAGTCAGAATTATAACATTCTGAAACATTCTGGGATCTAGAATCAATGGACGGCTGAGTTCCAGAATGCAAGGGTGGCAAAACTCTAGAATCCTAGCGTGTCTGAACTCGAGAGTCATTCAATGTCCACATTCTAGAACTCTGGATATCTGAAATATAGAAGCACCAAATGTCTGCATTCTAGAATCGGAATGTGGTGGAATTCTAGAATGCACAGCACGGCAGAATTTTAAAGTCCTAAAATGCCTGCTATACGGTAGTCAAGGTGTCTGACATCCAGAATGTTACTAAGTCAGCATTCTACCGTTCTGAGAGATTCTGGGTTCTAGAATCAATGGATGGCAGAGTTCTGGAATGTCAGGGTGTTCAAACTCAAGAATACTTGCGTGTCTGAACTCGAGAGTCATTCAATGTCCACATTCCGCATCACAGGGTGTCTGAATTCCAGAAGCACCAAATGTCTGCATTCTAGAATCGGAATGTGGCGGAATTCTAGAATGCACAGCACGGCGGAATTCGAAAGTCCTAAAATGCCTGCTATCCGGAAGTTAAGGTGTCTGACATCCAGAATGCTACCACGTCAGAATTATACCATTCTGAAAGATTCTGGGATCTAGAATCAATGGACGGCTGAGTTCCAGAATTTCAGGGTTTCCAAACTCTAGAATCCTTGCATGTCTGAACTCGAGAGTCATTCAATATCCACATTCCAGGACTCTGGATGTCTGAAATATAGAAGCACCAAATGTCTGCATTCTGGAATCGGAATGTGGTAGAATTCTAGAATGCACAGCACGACAGAATTCTAAAGTCCTAAAATGCCTGCTATTCGGAAGTTAAGGTGTCTGACATCCAGAATGTTACTAGGTCAGCATTCTACCGTTCTGAGAGATTCTGGGTTCTAGAATCAATGGACGGCAGAGTTCTGGAATGTCAGGGTGTCCAAACTCTAGAATCCTTCCGTGTCTGAACTCGTGAATCATTCAATGTCCACATTCCGGATCAAAGGGTGTCTGAATTCCAGAAGCACCAAATGTCTGCATTCTAGATTCGGAATGTGGTAGAATTCTAGAATGCACAGCACGGCGGAATTCGAAAGTCCTAAAATGCCTGCTTTCGGGAAGTTAAGGTGTCTGACATCCAGAATGCTACCACGTCAGAATTATACCATTCTGAAAGATTCTGGGATCTAGAATCAATGGACGGCTGAGTTCCAGAATGTCAGGGTGGCAAAACTCTAGAATCCTTGCGTGTCTGAACTCGAGAGTCATTCAATGTCCACATTCCAGAACTCTGGATGTCTGAATAATAGAAGCACCAAATGTCTGCATTCTAGAATCGGAATGTGGCGGAATTCTAGTATGCACAGCACGGCGGAATTCTAAAGTCCTAAAATGCCTACTAGCCTAAAGTTAAGGTGTCTGATGAACAGTATGTTACTAGGTCAGCATTCTACCGTTCTGAGAGATTCTGGGTTCTAGAATCAATGGACGGCAGAGATCTGGAATGTCAGGCTTTCCAAACTCTAGAATACTTGCGTGTCTGAACTCGAGAGTCATTCAATGTCCACATTCCGGATCACAGGGTGTCTGAATTCCAGAGGCACCAAATGTCTGCATTCTAGAATCGGAATGTGGTAGAATTCTAGAATGCACAGCACGGCGGAATTCTAAAGTCCTAAAATGCCTGCTATCCGGAAGTTAAGGTGTCTGACATCCAGAATGCTACCAAGTCAGAATTATAACATTCTGAAACATTCTGGGATCTAGAATCAATGGACGGCTGAGTTCCAGAATGCAAGGGTGGCAAAACTGTAGAATCCTTGCGTGTCTGAACTCGAGAGTCATTCAATGTCCACATTCTAGAACTCTGGATGTCTGAAATATAGAAGCACCAAATGTCTGCATTCTAGAATCGGAATGTGGCGGAATTCTAGAATGCACAGCACGGCAGAATTTTAAAGTCCTAAAATGCCTGCTATACGGTAGTCAAGGTGTCTGACATCCAGAATGTTACTAAGTCAGCATTCTACCGTTCTGATAGATTCTGGGTTCTAGAATCAATGGATGGCAGAGTTCTGGAATGTCAGGGTGTTCAAACTCAAGAATACTTGCGTGTCTGAACTCGAGAGTCATTCAATGTCCACATTCCGCATCACAGGGTGTCTGAATTCCAGAAGCAGCAAATGTCTGCATTCTAGAATCGGAAAGTGGCAGAATTCTAGAATGCACAGCACGGCGGAATTCGAAAGTCCTAAAATGCCTGCTATCCGGAAGTTAAGGTGTCTGACATCCAGAATGCTACCACGTCAGAATTATACCATTCTGAAAGATTCTGGGATCTAGAATCAATGGACGGCTGAGTTCCAGAATGTCAGGGTTTCCAAACTCTAGAATCCTTGCATGTCTGAACTCGAGAGTCATTCAATATCCACATTCCAGGACTCTGGATGTCTGAAATATAGCAGCACCAAATGTCTGCATTCTGGAATCGGAATGTGGTAGAATTCTAGAATGCACAGCACGACAGAATTCTAAAGTCCTAAAATGCCTGCTATTCGGAAGTTAAGGTGTCTGACATCCAGAATGTTACTAGGTCAGCATTCTACCGTTCTGAGAGATTCTGGGTTCTAGAATCAATGGACGGCAGAGTTCTGGAATGTCAGGGTGTCCAAACTCTAGAATCCTTGCGTGTCTGAACTCGAGAGTCATTCAATGTCCACATTCCAGAACTCTGGATGTCTGCATTATAGAAGCACCAAATGTCTGCATTGTAGAATCGGAATGTGGTGGAATTCTAGAATGCAGAGCAAGGCGGAATTCGAAAGTCCTAAAATGCCTGCTATCGGGAAGTTAAGGTGTCTGACATCAAGAATGCTACCAAGTCAGAATTATACCATTCTGAAAGATTCTGGGATCTAGAATCAATGAACGGCTGAGTTCCAGAATATCAGGGTGCCAAAACTCTAGAATCCTTGCGTGTCTGAACTCGAGAGTCATTCAATGTCCACATTCCAGAACTCTGGATGTCTGAATTATAGAAGCACCAAATGTCTGCATTCTAGAATCGGAATGTGGCGGAATTATAGAATGCACAGCACCGCGCCAATTCTAAAGTCCTAAAATGCCTGCTATCCGGAAGTTAATGTGTCTGACATCAAGAATGCTACCAAGTCAGAATTATACCATTCTGAAAGATTCTGGGATCTAGAATCAATGGACGGCTGAGTTCCAGAATGTCAGGGTGGCAAAACTCTAGAATCCTTGCGTGTCTGAACTCGAGAGTCATTCAATGTCCACATTCCAGAACTCTGGATGTCTGAATTATAGAAGCACCAAATGTCTGCATTCTAGAATCGGAATGTGGCGGAATTCTAGAATGCACAGCATGTCGGAATTCTAAAGTCCTAAAATGCCTACTAGCCGAAAGTTAAGGTGTCTGATGACCAGTATGTTACTAGGTCAGCATTCTACCGTTCTGAGAGATTCTGGGTTCTAGAATCAATGGACGGCAGAGATCTGGAATGTCAGGGTGTCCAAACTCTAGAATCCTTGCATGTCTGAACGCGAGAGTCATTCAATGTCCACATTCCGGATCACAGGGTGTCTGAATTCCAGAAGCACCAAATGTCTGCATTCTAGAATAGGAATGTGGTAGAATTCTAGAATGCACAGCATGGTAGAATTCTAAAGTCCTAAAATGCCTGCTATCCGGAAGTTAAGGTGTCTGATATTCAGAGTGGTACCACATCAGAATTAAACCATTCTGAAACATTCTGGGATCTAGAATCAATGGACGGGTGAGTTCCAGAATGTCAGGGTGTCCAAACTCTAGAATCCTTCCGTGTCTGAACTCGTGAGTCATTCAATGTCCACATTCCGGATCACAGGGTGTCTGAATTCCAGAAGCACCAAATGTCTGCATTCTAGAATCGGAATGTGGCGGAATTCTAGAATGCACAGCACGGCGGAATTATAAAATCCTAAAATGCCTGCCATCCGGAAGTTAAGCTGTCTGACATCAAGAATGCTACCAAGTCAGAATTATACCATTCTGAAAGATTCTGGGATCTAGAATCAATGGACGGCTGAGTTCCAGAATGTCAGGGTGGCAAAACTCTAGAATCCTTGCGTGTCTGAACTCGAGAGTCATTCAATGTCCACATTCCAGAACTCTGGATGTCTGAATTATAGAAGCAGCAAATGTCTGCATTCTAGAATCGGAATGTGGCGGAATTCTAGAATGCACAGCATGGCGGAATTCTAAAGTCCTAAAATGCCTGCTATCGGGAAGTTAAGGTGTCTGACATCCAGAATGTTACTAGGTCAGCATTCTACCGTTCTGAGAGATTCTGGGTTCTAGAATCAATGGACGGCAGAGTTCTGGAATGTCAGGGTGTCCAAACTCTAGAATCCTTCCGTGTCTGAACTCGTGAGTCATTCAATGTCCACATTCCGGATCACAGGGTGTCTGAATTCCAGAAGCAAAAAATGTCTGCATTCTAGAATCGGAATGTGGCGGAATTCTAGAATGCACAGCACGGCGGAATTTGAAAGTCCTAAAATGCCTGCTATCGGGAAGTTAAGGTGTCTGACATCCAGAATGCTACCACGTCAGAATTATACCATTCTGAAAGATTCTGGGATCTAGAATCAATGAACAGCTGAGTTCCAGAATATCAGGGTGGCAAAACTCTAGAATCCTTGCGTGTCTGAACTCGAGAGTCATTCAATGTCCACATTCCAGAACTCTGGATGTCTGAATTATAGAAGCACCAAATGTCTGCATTCTAGAATCGGAATGTGGCGGAATTATAGAATGCACAGCAAGGCGGAATTCTAAAGTCCTAAAATGCCTGCTATCCGGAAGTTAATGTGTCTGACATCAAGAATGCTACCAAGTCAGAATTATACCATTCTGAAAGATTCTGGGATCTAGAATCAATGGACGGCTGAGTTCCAGAACGTCAGGGTGGCAAAATTCTAGTATCCTTGTGTGTCTGAACTCGAGAGTCATTCAACGTCCACATTCCAGAACTCTGGATGTCTGAATTATAGAAGCACCAAATGTCTGCATTCTAGAATCGGAATGTGGCGGATTTCTAGAATGCACAGCACGGCGGAATTCTAAAGTCCTAAAATGCCTGCTATCCGGAAGGTAAGGTGTCTGACATCAAGAATGCTACCAAGTCAGAATTATACCATTCTGAAAGATTCTGGGATCTAGAATCAATGGACGGCTGAGTTCCAGAATGTCAGGGTGGCAAAACTCTAGAATCCTTGCGTGTCTGAACTCGAGAGTCATTCAATGTCCACATTCCAGAACTCTGGATGTCTGAATTATAGAAGCACCAAATGTCTGCATTCTAGAATCAGAATGTGGCGGAATTCTAGAATGCACAGCACGGCGGAATTCTAAAGTCCTAAAATGCCTACTAGCCGAAAGTTAAGGTGTCTGATGACCAGTATGTTACTAGGTCAGCATTCTACCGTTCTGAGAGATTCTGGGTTCTAGAATCAATGGACGGCAGAGATCTGGAATGTCAGGCTTTCCAAACTCTAGAATACTTGCGTGTCTGAACTCTAGAGTCATTCAATGTCCACATTCCGGATCACAGGGTGTCTGAATTCCAGAGGCACCAAATGTCTGCATTCTAGAATCGGAATGTGGTAGAATTCTAGAATGCACAGCACGGCGGAATTCTAAAGTCCTAAAATGCCTGCTATTCGGAAGTTAAGGTGTCTGACATCCAGAATGGTACCACATCAGAATTATACCATTCTGAAACATTCTGGGATCTAGAATCAATGGACGGCTGAGTTCCAGAATGTCAGGGTGGCAAAACTCTAGAATCCTGGCGTGTCTGAACTCAAGAGTCATTCAATGTCCACATTCCAGAACTCTGGATGTCTGAATAATAGAAGCAACAAATGTCTGCATTCTAGAATCGGAATGTGGCGGAATTCTAGAATGCACAGCATGGCGGAATTCTAAAGTCCTAAAATGCCTGCTATCCGGAAGTTAAGGTGTCTGACATCCAGAATGCTACCAAGTCAGAATTATAACATTCTGAAACATTCTGGGATCTAGAATCAATGTACGGCTGAGTTCCAGAATGCAAGGGTGGCAAAACTCTAGAATCCTTGCGTGTCTGAACTCGAGTGTCATTCAATGTCCACATTCTAGAACTCTGGATGTCTGAAATATAGAAGAACCAAATGTCTGCATTCTAGAATCGGAATGTGGCGGAATTCTAGAATGCACAGCACGGCAGAATTTTAAAGTCCTAAAATGCCTGCTATACGGTAGTCAAGGTGTCTGACATCCAGAATGTTACTAAGTCAGCATTCTACCGTTCTGAGAGATTCTGGGTTCTAGAATCAATGGATGGCAGAGTTCTGGAATGTCAGGGTGTTCAAACTCAAGAATACTTGCGTGTCTGAACTCGAGAGTCATTCAATGTCCACATTCCGCATCACAGGGTGTCTGAATTCCAGAAGCACCAAATGTCTGCATTCTAGAATCGGAATGTGGCAGAATTCTAGAATGCACAGCACGGCGGAATTCGAAAGTCCTAAAATGCCTGCTATCCGGAAGTTAAGGTGTCTGACATCCAGAATGCTACCACGTCAGAATTATACCATTCTGAAACATTCTGGGATCTAGAATCAATGGACGGCTGAGTTCCAGAATGTCAGGGTTTCCAAACTCTAGAATCCTTGCATGTCTGAACTCGAGAGTCATTCAATATCCACATTCCAGGACTCTGGATGTCTGAAATATAACATCACCAAATGTCTGCATTCTGGAATCGGAATGTGGTAGAATTCTAGAATGCACAGCACGACAGAATTCTAAAGTCCTAAAATGCCTGCTATTCGGAAGTTAAGGTGTCTGACATCCAGAATGTTACTAGGTCAGCATTCTACCGTTCTGAGAGATTCTGGGTTCTAGAATCAATGGACGGCAGAGTTCTGGAATATCAGGGTGTCCAAACTCTAGAATCCTTCCGTGTCTGAACTCGTGAATCATTCAATGTCCACATTCTGGATCACAGGGTGTCTGAATTCCAGAAGCACCAAATGTCTGCATTCTAGAATCGGAATGTGGTAGAATTCTAGAATGCACAGCACGGCGGAATTCGAAAGTCCTAAAATGCCTGCTATCGGGAAGTTAAGGTGTCTGACATCCAGAATGTTACTAGGTCAGAATTATACCGTTCTGAGAGATTCTGGTGTCTAGAATCAATGGACGGCAGAGTTCTGGAATGTCAGGGTGTCCAAACTCTAGAATCCTTCCGTGTCTGAACTCGTGAGTCATTCAAAGTCCACATTCCGGATCACAGGGTGTCTGAATTATAGAAGCAACAAAGGTCTGCATTCTAGAATCGGAATGTGGTGGAATTCTAGAATGCACAGCACGGCGGAATTTGAAAGTCCTAAAATGCCTGCTATCGGGAAGTTAAGGTGTCTGACATCCAGAATGCTACCACGTCAGAATTATACAATTCTGAAAGATTCTGGGATCTAGAATCAATGGACGGCTGAGTTCCAGAATGTCAGGGTGTGAAAACTCTAGAATCCATGCGTGTCTGAACTCGAGACTGATTCAATATCCACATTCCAGGACTCTGGATGTCTGAAATATAGAAGCAACAAATGTCTGCATTCTAGAATCGGAATGTGGCGGAATTATAGAATGCACAGCACGGCGGAATTCTAAAGTCCTAAAATGCCTGCTATCCGGAAGTTAAGGTGTCTGACATCAAGAATGCTACCAAGTCAGTATTATACCATTCTGAAAGATACTGGGATCTAGAATCAATGGACGGCTGAGTTCCAGAAGGTCAGGTTGGGAAAACCCTAGAATCATTGCGTGTCTGAACTCGAGAGTCATTCCATGTCCACATTCCAGAACTCTGGATGTCTGAATTATAGAAGCACCAAATGTCTGCATTCTAGAATCGGAATGTGGCGGAATTCTAGAATGCACAGCACGGCGGAATTCGAAAGTCCTAAAATGCCTGCTATCGAGAAGATAAGGTGTCTGACATCCAGAATGCTACCACGTCAGAATTATACCATTCTGAAAGATTCTGGGATCTGGAATCAATGGACGGCTGAGTTCCAGAACGTCAGGGTGGCAAAATTCTAGTATCCTTGTGTGTCTGAACTCGAGAGTCATTCAATGTCCACATTCCAGAACTCTGGATGTCTGAATTATAGAAGCACCAAATGTCTGCATTCTAGAATCGGAATGTGGCGGAATTCTAGAATGCACAGCATGGCGGAATTCTAAAGTCCTAAAATGCCTACTAGCCGAAAGTTAAGGTGTCTGATGACCAGTATGTTACTAGGTCAGCATTCTACCGTTCTGAGAGATTCTGGGTTCTAGAATCAATGGACGGCAGAGATCTGGAATGTCAGGCTTTCCAAACTCTAGAATCCTTGCGTGTCTGAACTCGAGAGTCATTCAATGTCCACATTCCGGATCACAGGGTGTCTGAATTGCAGAGGCACCAAATGTCTGCATTCTAGATTCGGAATGTGGTAGAATACTAGAATGCACAGCACGGCGGAATTCTAAAGTCCTAAAATGCCTGCTATTCGGAAGTTAAGGTGTCTGACATCCAGAATGGTACCACATCAGAATTATACCATTCTGAAACATTCTGGGATCTAGAATCAATGGACGGCTGAGTTCCAGAATGTCAGGGTGGCAAAACTCTAGAATCCTGGCGTGTCTGAACTCGAGAGTCATTCAATGTCCACATTCCAGAACTCTGGATGTCTGAATTATAGAAGCACCAAATGTCTGCATTCTAGAATCGGAATGTGGCGGAATTCTAGAAAGCACAGCACGGCGGAATTCTAAAGTCCTAAAATGCCTGCTATCCGGAAGTTAAGGTGTCTGACATCCAGAAGGCTACCAAGTCAGAATTATAACATTCTGAAACATTCTGGGATCTAGAATCAAAGGACGGCTGAGTTCCAGAATGCAAGGGTGGCAAAACTCTAGAATCCTTGCGTGTCTGAACTCGAGAGTCATTCAATATCCACATTCCAGGACTCTGGATGTCTGAAATATAGAAGCACCAAATGTCTGCATTCTGGAATTGGAATGTGGTAGAATTCTAGAATGCACAGCACGACAGAATTCTAAAGTCCTAAAATGCCTGCTATTCGAAAGTTAAGGTGTCTGACATCCAGAATGTTACTAGGTCAGCATTCTACCGTTCTGAGAGATTCTGGGTTCTAGAATCAATGGACGGCAGAGATCTGGAAAGTCAGGGTGTCCAAACTCTAGAATCCTTGCATGTCTGAACTCGAGAGTCATTCAATGTCCACATTCCGGATCACAGGGTGTCTGAATTCCAGAAGCACCAAATGTCTGCATTCTAGAATCGGAATGTGGTAGAATTCTAGAATGCACAGTACGGCGGAATTTGAAAGTCCTAAAATGCCTGCTATCGGGAAGTTAAGGTGTCTGACATCAAGAATGCTACCACGTCAGAATTATACCATTCTGAAAGATTCTGGGATCTAGAATCAATGGACGGCTGAGTTCCAGAATGTCAGGGTGTCAAAACTCTAGAATCCTTGCGTGTCTGAACTCGAGAGTCATTCAATGTCCACATTCCAGAACTCTGGATGTCTGAATTACAGAAGCACCAAATGTCTGCATTCTAGAAACGGAATGTGGTGGAATTCTAGAATGCACAGCACGGCGGAATTCTAAAGTCCTGAAATGCCTGCTATCCTGAAGTTAAGGTGTCTGACATCAAGAATGCTACCAAGTCAGAATTATACCATTCTGAAAGATTCTGGGATCTAGAATCAATGAACGGCTGAGTTCCAGAATATCAGGGTGGCAAAACTCTAGAATCCTTGCGTGTCTGAACTCGAGAGTCATTCAATGTCCACATTCCAGAACTCTGGATGTCTGAATTATAGAAGCACCAAATGTCTGCATTCTAGAATCGGAATGTGGTGGATTTCTAGAATGCACAGCACCGCGCCAATTCTAAAGTCCTAAAATGCCTGCTATCCAGAAGTTAATGTGTCTGACATCAAGAATGCTACCAAGTCAGAATTATACCATTCTGAAAGATTCTGGGATCTAGAATCAATGGACGGCTGAGTTCCAGAACCTCAGGGTGGCAAAATTCTAGTATCCTTGTGTGTCTGAACTCGAGAGTCATTCAATGTCCACCTTCCAGAACTATGGATGTCTGAATTATAGAAGCACCAAATGTCTGCATTCTAGAATCGGAATGTGGCGGATTTCTAGAATGCACAGCACGGAGGAATTCTAAAGTCCTAAAATGCCTGCTATCCGGAAGTTAATGTGTCTGACATCAAGAATGCTACCAAGTCAGAATTATACCATTCTGAAAGATTCTGGGATCTAGAATCAATGGACGGCTGAGTTCCAGAATGTCAGGGTGGCAAAACTCTAGAATCCTTGCGTGTCTGAACTCGAGAGTCATTCAATGTCCACATTCCAGAACTCTGGATGTCTGAATTATAGAAGCACCAAATGTCTGCATTCTAGAATCGGAATGTGGCGGAATTCTAGAATGCACAGCATGGCGGAATTCTAAAGTCCTAAAATGCCTACTAGCCGAAAGTTAAGGTGTCTGATGACCAGTATGTTACTAGGTCAGCATTCTACCGTTCTGAGAGATTCTGGTTTCTAGAATCAATGGACGGCAGAGATATGGAATGTCAGGCTTTCCAAACTCTAGAATCCTTGCGTGTCTGAACTCGAGAGTCATTCAATTTCCACATTCCGGATCACAGGGTGTCTGAATTCCAGAGGCACCAAATGTCTGCATTCTAGAATTGGAATGTGGTAGAATTCTAGAATGCACCCCACGGCGGAATTCTAAAGTCCTAAAATGCCTGCTATTCGGAAGTTAAGGTGTCTGACATCCAGAATGGTACCACATCAGAATTATACCATTCTGAAACGTTCTGGGATCAAGAATCAATGGACGGCTGAGTTCCAGAATGTCAGGGTGGCAAAACTCTAGAATCCTGGCGTGTCTGAACTCGAGAGTCATTCAATGTCCACATTCCAGAACTGTGGATGTCTGAATTATAGAAGCACCATATGTCTGCATTCTAGAATCGGAATGTGGCGGAATTCTAGAATGCACAGCACGGCGGAATTCTAAAGTCCTAAAATGCCTGCTATCCGGAAGTTAAGGTGTCTGACATCCAGAATGCTACCAAGTCAGAATTATAACATTCTGAAACATTCTGGGATCTAGAATCAATGGACGGCTGAGTTCCAGAATGCAAGGGTGGCAAAACTCTAGAATCCTTGCGTGTCTGAACTAGAGAGTCATTCAATGTCCACATTCTAGAACTCTGGATGTCTGAAATATAGAAGCACCAAATGTCTGCATTCTAGAATCGGAATGTGGCGGAATTCTAGAATGCACAGCACGGCGGAATTTTAAAGTCCTAAAATGCCTGCTATACGGTAGTCAAGGTGTCTGACATCCAGAATGTTACTAAGTCAGCATTCTACCGTTCTGAGAGATTCTGGGTTCTAGAATCAATGGATGGCAGAGTTCTGGAATGTCAGGGTGTTCAAACTCAAGAATACTTGCGTGCCTGAACTCGAGAGTCATTCAATGTCCACATTCCGCATCACAGGGTGTATGAATTCCAGAAGCAACAAATGTCTGCATTCTAGAATCGGAATGTGGCGGAATTCTAGAATGCACAGCACGGCGGAATTCGAAAGTCCTAAAATGCCTGCTATCCGGAAGTTAAGTGTCTGACATCCAGAATGCTACCACGTCAGAATTATAACATTCTGAAAGATTCTGGGATCTAGAATCAATGGACGGCTGAGTTCCAGAATGTCAGGGTTTCCAAACTCTAGAATCCTTGCATGTCTGAACTCGAGAGTCATTCAATATCCACATTCCAGGACTCTGGATGTCTGAAATATAGAAGCACCAAATATCTGCATTCTGGAATCGGAATGTGGTAGAATTCTAGAATGCACAGCACGACAGAATTCTAAAGTCCTAAAATGCCTGCTATTCGGAAGTTAAGGTGTCTGATATCCAGAATGTTACTAGGTCAGCATTCTACCGTTCTGAGAGATTCTGGGTTCTAGAATCAATGGACGGCAGAGTTCTGGAATGTCAGGGTGTCCAAACTCTAGAATCCTTCCGTGTCTGAAGTCGTGAATCATTCAATGTCCACATTCCGGATCACAGGGTGTCTGAATTCCAGAAGCACCAAATGTCTGCATTCTAGAATCAGAATGTGGTAGAATTCTAGAATGCACAGCACGGCGGAATTCGAAAGTCCTAAAATGCCTGCTATTGGGAAGTTAAGGTGTCTGACATCAAGAATGCTACCACGTCAGAATTATACCATTCTGAAAGATTCTGGGATCTAGAATCAGTGGACGGCTGAGTTCCAGAATGTCAGGGTGGCAAAAATCTAGAATCCTTGCGTGTCTGAACTCGAGAGTCATTCAATGTCCACATTCCAGAACTCTGGATGTCTGAATTATAGAAGCACCAAATGTCTGCATTCTAGAATCGGAATGTGGCGGAATTCTAGTATGCACAGCACGGCGGAATTCTAAAGTCCTAAAATGCCTACTAGCCGAAAGTTAAGGTGTCTGATGAACAGTATGTTACTAGGTCAGCATTCTACCGTTCTGAGAGATTCTGGGTTCTAGAATCAATGGACGGCAGAGATCTGGAATGTCAGGGTGTCCAAACTCTAGAATCCTTCCGTGTCTGAACTCGTGAGTCATTCAATGTCCACATTACGGATCACAGGGTGTCTGAATTCCAGAAGCACCAAATGTCTGCATTCTAGAATCGGAATGTGGCGGAATTCTAGAATGCACAGCACGGCGGAATTCTAAAGTACTAAAATGCCAGCTATCGGGAAGTTAAGGTGTCTGACATCCAGAATGTTACTAGGTCAGCATTCTACCGTTCTGAGAGATACTGGGTTCTAGAATCAATGGACGGCAGAGTTCTGGAATGTCAGGGTGTCCAAACTCTAGAATCCTTCCGTGTCTGAACTCGTGAGTCATTCAATGTCCACATTCCGGATCACAGGGTGTCTGAATTCCAGAAGCACCAAATGTCTGCATTCTAGAATCGGAATGTGGCGGAATTCTAGAATGCACAGCACGGCGGAATTTGAAATTCCTAAAATGCCTGCTATCGGGAAGTTAAGGTGTCTGACATCCAGAATGCTACCACGTCAGAATTATACCATTCTGAAAGATTCTGGGATCTAGAATCATTGGACGGCTGAGTTCCAGAATGTCAGGGTGGCAAAACTCTAGAATCCTTGGGTGTCTGAACTCGAGAGTCATTCAATGTCCACATTCCAGAACTCTGGATGTCTGCATTATAGAAGCACCAAATGTCTGCATTGTAGAATCAGAATGTGGCGGAATTCTAGAATGCACAGCAAGGCGGAATTCTAACATCCTAAAATGCCTGCTATCGGGAAGTTAAGGTGTCTGACATCAAGAATGCTACCACGTCAGAATTATACCATTCTGAAACATTCTGGGATCTAGAATCAATGGACGGCTGAGTTCCAGAATTTCAGGGTGTCCTAACTCTAGAATCCTTGCATGTCTGAACTCGAGAGTCATTCAATATCCACATTCCAGGACTCTGGATGTCTGATATATAGAAGCACCAAATGTCTGCATTCTAGAATCGGAATGTGGTAGAATTCTAGAATGCACAGCACGACAGAATTCTAAAGTCCTAAAATGCCTGCTATTCGGAAGTTAAGGTGTCTGACATCCAGAATGTTACTAGGTCAGCATTCTACCGTTCTGATTCTGGGTTCTAGAATCAATGGACGGCAGAGTTCTGGAATGTCAGGCTGTCCAAACTCTAGAATCCTTCCGTGTCTGAACTCGTGAGTCATTCAATGTCCACATTCCGGATCACAGGGTGTCTGAATTCCAGAAGCACCAAATGTCTGCATTCTAGAATCGGAATGTGGCGGAATTCTAGAATGCACAGCACGGCGGAATTCTAAAGTCCTAAAATGCATACTAGCCGAAAGTTAAGGTGTCTGATGACCAGTATGTTACTAGGTCAGCATTCTACCGTTCTGAGAGATTCTGGGTTCTAGAATCAATGGACGGCCGAGATCTGGAATGTCAGGGTGTCCAAACTCTAGAATCCTTGCGTGTCTGAACTCTAGAGTCATTCAATGTCCACATTCCGGATCACAGGGTGTCTGAATTCCAGAAGCACCAAATGTCTGCATTCTAGAATCGGAATGTGGTAGAATTCTAGAATGCACAGCACGGCGGAATTCTAAAGTCCTAAAATGCCTGCTATCGGGAAGTTAAGGTGTCTGACATCCAGAATGGTACCACATCAGAGTTATACCATTCTGAAACATTCTGGGATCTAGAATCAATGGACAGCTGAGTTCCAGAATGTCAGGGTGGCAAAACTCTAGAATCCTTGCGTGTCTGAACTCGAGAGTCATTCAATGTCCACATTCCAGAGCTCTGGATGTCTGAAATATAGAAGCACCAAATGTCTGCATTCTAGAATCGGAATGTGGCGGAATTCTAGAATGCACATCACAGCGGAATTTTAAAGTCCTAAAATGCCTGCTATACGGAAGTCAAGGTGTCTGACATCCAGAATGTTACTAAGTCAGCATTCTACCGTTCTGAGAGATTCTGGGTTCTAGAATCAATGGATGGCAGAGTTCTGGAATGTCAGGGTGTTCAAACTCAAGAATACTTGCGTGTCTGAACTCGAGAGTCATTCAATGTCCTCATTCCGCATCACAGGGTGTCTGAATTCCAGAAGCACCAAATGTCTGCATTCTAGAATCGGAATGTGGCGGAATTCTAGAATGCACAGCACGGCGGAATTCGAAAGTCCTAAAATGCCTGCTATCCGGAAGTTAAGGTGTCTGACATCCAGAATGCTACCACGTCAGAATTATACCATTCTGAAAGATTCTGGGATCTAGAATCAATGGACGGCTGAGTTCCAGAATGTCAGGGTTTCCAAACTCTAGAATCCTTGCAGGTCTGAACTTGAGAGTCATTCAATATCCACATTCCAGGACTCTGGATGCCTGAAATATAGAAGCACCAAATGTCTGCATTCTAGAATCGGAATGTGGTAGAATTCTAGAATGCACAGCACGACAGAATTCTAAAGTCCTAAAATGCCTGCTATTCGGAAGTTAAGGTGTCTGACATCCAGAATGTTACTAGGTCAGCATTCTACCGTTCTGAGAGATTCTGGGTTCTAGAATCAATGGACGGCAGAGTTCTGGAATGTCAGGGTGTCCAAACTCTAGAATCCTTCCATGTCTGAACTCGAGGGTCATTCAATGTCCACATTCCAGAACTCTGGATGTCTGAATTACAGAAGCACCAAATGTCTGCATTCTAGAATTGGAATGTGGCGGAATTCTAGAATGCACAGCACGGCGGAATTCGAAAGTCCTAAAATGCCTACTAGCCGAAAGTTAAGGTGTCTGATGACCAGAATGTTACTAGGTCAGCATTCTACCGTTCTGAGAGATTCTGGGGTCTAGAATCAATGGACGGCAGAGTTCTGGAATGTCAGGGTGTCCAAACTCTAGAATCGTTCAGTGTTTGAACACGAGAGTCATTCAATTTCCATATTCCGGGTCACAGGGTGACTGAATTCCAGAAGCACCAAATGTCTGCATTCTAGAATCGGAATGTGGCGGAATTCTAGAATGCACAGCACGGCAGAATTTTAAAGTCCTAAAATGCCTGCTATACGGTAGTCAAGGTGTCTGACATCCAGAATGTTACTAAGTCAGCATTCTACCGTTCTGAGAGATTCTGGGTTCTAGAATCAATGGATGGCAGAGTTCTGGAATGTCAGGGTGTTCAAACTCAAGAATACTTGCGTGTCTGAACTCGAGAGTCATTCAATGTCCACATTCCGCATCACAGGGTGTCTGAATTCCAGAAGCACCAAATGTCTGCATTCTAGAATCGGAATGTGGTAGAATTCTAGAATGCACAGCACGGCAGAATTCGAAAGTCCTAAAATGCCTGCTATCGGGAAGTTAAGGTGTCTGACATCCAGAATGCTACCACGTCAGAATTATACCATTCTGAAAGATTCTGGGATCTAGAATCAATGGACGGCTGAGTTCCAGAATGTCAGGGTGGCAAAACTCTAGAATCCTTGCGTGTCTGAACTCAAGAGTCATTCAATGTCCACATTCCAGAACTCTGGATGTCTGAATTATAGAAGCACCAAATGTCTGCATTCTAGAATCGGAATGTGGCGGAATTGTACTATGCACAGCACGGCGGAATTCTAAAGTCCTAAAATGCCTACTAGCCGAAAGTTAAGGTGTCTGATGAACAGTATGTTACTAGGTCAGCATTCTACCGTTCTGAGAGATTCTGGGTTCTAGAATCAATGGACGGCAGAGATCTGGAATGTCAGGGTGTCCAAACTCTAGAATCCTTGCATGTCTGAACTCGAGAGTCATTCAATGTCCACATTCCAGATCACAGGGTGTCTGAATTCCAGAAGCACCAAATGTCTGCATTCTAGAATAGGAATGTGGTAGAATTCTAGAATGCACAGCATAGTAGAATTCTAAAGTCCTAAAATGCCTGCTATCCGGAAGTTAAGGTGTCTGATATCCAGAGTGGTACCACATCAGAATTAAACCATTCTGAAACATTCTGGGATCTAGAATCAATGGACGGGTGAGTTCCAGAATGTCAGGGTGTCCAAACTCTAGAATCCTTGCGTGTCTGAACTCGAGAGTCATTCAATGTCCACATTCCAGAACTCTGGATGTCTGCATTATAGAAGCACCAAATGTCTGCATTGTAGAATCGGAATGTGGCGGAATTCTAGAATGCACAGCAATGCGGAATTCTAACATCCTAAAATGCCTGCTATCGGGAAGTTATTGTGTCTGACATCAAGAATGCTACCAAGTCAGAATTATACCATTCTGAAAGATTCTGGGATCTAGAATCAATGAACGGCTGAGTTCCAGAATATCAGGGTGGCAAAACTCTAGAATCCTTGCGTGTCTGAACTCGAGAGTCATTCAATGTCCACATTCCAGAACTCTGGATGTCTGAATTATAGAAGCACCAAATGTCTGCATTCTAGAATCGGAATGTGGCGGAATTCTAGAATGCACAGCATGGCGGAATTCTAAAGTCCTAAAATGCCTACTAGTCGAAAGTTAAGGTGTCTGATGACCAGTATGTTACTAGGTCAGCATTCTACCGTTCTGAGAGATTCTGGGTTCTAGAATCAATGGACGGAAGAGATTTGGAATGTCAGGCTTTCCAAACTCTAGAATCCTTGCGTGTCTGAACTCGAGAGTCATTCAATGTCCACATTACGGATCACAGGGTGTCTGAATTCCAGAGGCACCAAATGTCTGCATTCTAGAATCGGAATGTGGTAGAATTCTAGAATGCACAGCACGGCGGAATTCTAAAGTCCTAAAATGCCTGCTATTCGGAAGTTAAGGTGTCTGACATCCAGAATGGTACCACATCAGAATTATACCATTCTGAAACATTCTGGGATCTAGAATCAATGGACGGCTGAGTTCCAGAATGTCAGGGTGGCAAAACTCTAGAATCCTGGCGTGTCTGAACTCGAGAGTCATTCAATGTCCACATTCCAGAACTCTGGATGTCTGAATTATAGAAGCACCAAATGTCTGCATTCTAGAATCGGAATGTGGCGGAATTCTAGAATGCACAGCACGGCGGAATTCTAAAGTCCTAAAATGCCTGCTATCCGGAAGTTAAGGTGTCTGACATCCAGAATGCTACCAAGTCAGAATTATAACATTCTGAAACATTCTGGGATCTAGAATCAATGGACGGCTGAGTTCCAGAATGCAAGGGTGGCAAAACTCTAGAATCCTTGCGTGTCTGAACTCGAGAGTCATTCAATGTCCACATTCTAGAACTCTGGATGTCTGAAATATAGAAGCACCAAATGTCTGCATTCTAGAATCGGAATGTGGCGGAATTCTAGAATGCACGGCACGGCAGAATTTTAAAGTCCTAAAATGCCTGCTATACGGTAGTCAAGGTGTCTGACATCCAGAATGTTACTAAGTCAGCATTCTACCGTTCTGAGAGATTCTGGGTTCTAGAGTCAATGGATGGCAGAGTTCTGGAATGTCAGGGTGTTCAAACTCAAGAATACTTGCGTATCTGAACTCGAGAGTCATTCAATGTCCACATTCCGCATCACAGGGTGTCTGAATTCCAGAAGCACCAAATGTCTGCATTCTAGAATCGGAATGTGGCGGAATTCTAGAATGCACAGCACGGCGGAATTCGAAAGTCCTAAAATGCCTGCTATCCGGAAGTTAAGGTGTCTGACATCCAGAATGTTACTAGGTCAGCATTCTACCGTTATGAGAGATTCTGGGATCTAGAATCAATGGACGGCAGAGTTCTGGAATGTCAGGGTGTCAAAACTCTAGAATCCTTCCGTGTCTGAAATCGTGAATCATTCAATGTCCACATTCCGGATCACAGGGTGTCTGAATTCCAGAAGCACCAAATGTCTGCATTCTAGAATCGGAATGTGGTAGAATTCCAGAATGCACAGCACGGCGGAATTCGAAAGTCCTAAAATGCCTGCTATCGGGAAGTTAAGGTGTCTGACATCCAGCATGCTACCACGTCAGAATTATACCATTCTGAAAGATTCTGGGATCTAGAATCAATGGACGGCTGAGTTCCAGAATGTCAGGGTGGCAAAACTCTAGAATCCTTGCGTGTCTGAACTCGAGTCATTCAATGTCCACATTTGAGAACTCTGGATGTCTGAATTATAGAAGCACCAAATGTCTGCATTCTAGAATCGGAATGTGGCGGAATTCTACTATGCACAGCACGGCGGAATTCTAAAGTCCTAAAATGCCTACTAGCTGAAAGTTAAGGTGTCTGATGAACAGTATGTTACTAGGTCAGAATTCTACCGTTCTGAGAGATTCTGGGTTCTAGAATCAATGGACGGCAGAGATCTGGAATTGCAGCGTGTCCAAACTCTAGAATCCTTGCATGTCTGAACTCGAGAGTCATTGAATGTCCACATTCCGGATCATAGGGTGTCTGAATTCCAGAAGCACCAAATGTCTGCATTCTAGAATCGGAATGTGATAGAATTCTAGAATGCACAGCATGGTAGAATTCTAAAGTCCTAAAATGCCTGCTATCCGGAAGTTAAGGTGTCTGATATCCAGAGTGGTACCACATCAGAATTAAACCATTCTGAAACATTCTGGGATCTAGAATCAATGGACGGGTGAGTTCCAGAATGTCAGGGTGTCCAAACTCTAGAATCCTTCCGTGTCTGAACTCGTGAGTCATTCAATGTCCACATTCCGGATCACAGGGTGTCTGAATTCCAGAAGCACCAAATGTCTGCATTCTAGAATCGGAATGTGGCGGAATTCTACAATGCACAGCACGGCGGAATTCTAAAATCCTAAAATGCCTGCTATCCGGAAGTTAAGCTGTCTGACATCAAGAATGCTACCAAGACAGAATTATACCATTCTGAAAGATTCTGGGATCTAGAATCAATGGACGGCTGAGTTCCAGAATGTCAGGGTGACAAAACTCTAGAATCCTTGCATGTCTGAACTCGAGAGTCATTCAATGTCCACATTCCAGAACTCTGGATGTCTGAATTATAGAAGCAGCAAATGTCTGCATTCTAGAATCGGAATGTGGCGGAATTCTAGAATGCACAGCACGGCGGAATTCTAAAGTCCTAAAATGCCTGCTATCGGGAAGTTAAGGTGTCTGACATCCAGAATGTTACTAGGTCAGCATTCTACCGTTCTGAGAGATTCTGGGTTCTAGAATCAATGGACGGCAGGGTTCTGGAATGTCAGGGTGTCCAAACTCTAGAATCCTTCCGTGTCTGAACTCGTGAGTCATTCAATGTCCACATTCCGGATCACAGGGTGTCTGAATTCCAGAAGCACCAAATGTCTGCATTCTAGAATCGGAATGTGGCGGAATTCTAGAATGCACATCACGGCGGAATTCGAAAGTCCTAAAATGCCTGCTATCGGGAAGTTAAGGTGTCTGACATCCAGAATGCTACCACGTCAGAATTATACCATTCTGAAAGATTCTGGGATCTAGAATCAATGGACGGCTGAGTTCCAGAATGTCAGGGTGTCAAAACTCTAGAATCCTTGCGTGTCTGAACTCGAGAGTCATTCAATGTCCACATTCCAGAACTCTGGATGTCTGAATTATAGAAGCACCAAATGTCTGCATTCTAGAATCGGAATGTGGCGGAATTCTAGAATGCACAGCACCACGCCAATTCTAAAGTCCTAAAATGCCTGCTATCCGGAAGTTAATGTGTCTGACATCCAGAATGCTACCACGTCAGAATTATACCATTCTGAAAGATTCTGGGATCTAGAATCAATGTATGGCTGAGTTCCAGAATGTCAGGGTGGCAAAATTCTAGAATCCTTGTGTGTCTGAACTCGAGAGTCATTCAATGTCCACATTCCAGAACTCTGGATGTCTGAATTATAGAAGCACCAAATGTCTGCATTCTAGAATCGGAATGTGGCGGAATTCTAGAATGCACAGCACGGCGGAATTCTAAAGTCCTAAAATGCCTACTAGCCGAAAGTTAAGGTGTCTGATGACCAGTATGTTACTAGGTCAGCATTCTACCGTTCTGAGAGATTCTGGGTTCTAGAATCAATGGACGGCAGAGATCTGGAATGTCAGGGTGTCCAAACTCTAGAATCCTTGCGTGTCTGAACTCTAGAGTCATTCAATGTCCACATTCCGGATCACAGGGTGTCTGAATTCCAGAAGCACCAAATGTCTGCATTCTAGAATCGGAATGTGGTAGAATTCTAGAATGCACAGCACGGCGGAATTCTAAAGTCCTAAAATGCCTGCTATCCGGAAGTTAAGGTGTCTGACATCCAGAATGGTACCACATCAGAGTTATACCATTCTGAAACATTCTGGGATTTAGAATCAATGGACAGCTGAGTTCCAGAATGTCAGGGTGGCAAAACTCTAGAATCCTTGCGTGTCTGAACTCGAGAGTCATTCAATGTCCACATTCCAGAGCTCTGGATGTCTGAAATATAGAAGCACCAAATGTCTGCATTCTAGAATCGGAATGTGGCGGAATTCTAGAATGCACATCACAGCGGAATTTTAAAGTCCTAAAATGCCTGCTATACGGAAGTCAAGGTGTCTGACATCCAGAATGTTACTAAGTCAGCATTCTACCGTTCTGAGAGATTCTGGGTTCTAGAATCAATGGATGGCAGAGTTCTGGAATGTCAGGGTGTTCAAACTCAAGAATACTTGCGTGTCTGAACTCGAGAGTCATTCAATGTCCTCATTCCGCATCACAGGGTGTCTGAATTCCAGAAGCACCAAATGTCTGCATTCTAGAATCGGAATGTGGCGGAATTCTAGAATGCACAGCACGGCGGAATTCGAAAGTCCTAAAATGCCTGCTACCCGGAAGTTAAGGTGTCTGACATCCAGAATGCTACCACGTCAGAATTATACCATACTGAAAGATTCTGGGATCTAGAATCAATGGACGGCTGAGTTCCAGAATGTCAGTGTTTCCAAACTCTAGAATCCTTGCAGGTCTGAACTTGAGAGTCATTGAATATCCACATTCCAGGACTCTGGATGCCTGAAATATAGAAGCACCAAATGTCTGCATTCTAGAATCGGAATGTGGTAGAATTCTAGAATGCACAGCACGACAGAATTCTAAAGTCCTAAAATGCCTGCTATTCGGAAGTTAAGGTGTCTGACATCCAGAATGTTACTAGGTCAGCATTCTACCGTTCTGAGAGATTCTGGGTTCTAGAATCAATGGACGGCAGAGTTCTGGAATGTCAGGGTGTCCAAACTCTAGAATCCTTCCATGTCTGAACTCGAGGGTCATTCAATGTCCACATTCCAGAACTCTGGATGTCTGAATTACAGAAGCACCAAATGTCTGCATTCTAGAATTGGAATGTGGCGGAATTCTAGAATGCACAGCACGGCGGAATTTGAAAGTCCTAAAATGCCTACTAGCCGAAAGTGAAGGTGTCTGATGACCAGAATGTTACTAGGTCAGCATTCTACCGTTCTGAGAGATTCTGGGTTCTAGAATCAATGGACGGCAGAGTTCTGGAATGTCAGGGTGTCCAAACTGTAGAATCGTTCAGTGTTTGAACACGAGAGTCATTCAATTTCCATATTCCGGGTCACAGGGTGACTGAATTCCAGAAGCACCAAATGTCTGCATTCTAGAATCGGAATGTGGCGGAATTCTCGAATGCACAGCACGGCGGAATTCTAAAGGCCTAAAATGCCTTCTAGCCGAAAGTAAAGGTGTCTGATGACCAGTATGTTACGAGGTCAGCATTCTAGCGTTCTGAGAGATTCTGGGTTCTAGAATCAATGGACGGCAGAGATCTGGAATGTCAGGGTGTCCAAACTCTAGAATCCTTGCATGTCTGAACTCGAGAGTCATTCAATGTCCACATTCCGGATCACAGGTTGTCCAAATTCAAGAAGCACCAAATGTCTGCATTCTAGAATCGGAATGTGGTAGAATTCTAGAATGCACAGCACGGTAGAATTCTAAAGTCCTAAAATGCCTGCTATCCGGAAGTTAAGGTGTCTGACATCCAGAATGCTACCACGTCAGAATTATACCATTCTGAATGATTCTTGGACCTAGAATCAATGGACGGCTGAGTTCCAGAATGCAAGGGTGTCAAAACTCTAGAATCCTTGCGTGTCTGAACTCGAGAGTCATTCAATGTCCACATTCCAGAACACTGGATGTCTGAATTATAGAAGCACCAAATGTCTGCATTCTAGAATCGGAATGTGGCGGAATTCTAGAATGCACAGCACGGCGGAATTCTAAAGTCCTAAAATGCCTGCTATCCGGAAGTTAAGGTGTCTGACCTCCAGAATGCTACCAAGTCAGAATTATAACATTCTGAAACATTCTGGGATCTAGAATCAATGGACGGCTGAGTTCCAGAATGCAAGGGTGGCAAAACTCTAGAATCCTTGCGTGTCTGAACTCGAGAGTCATTCAATGTCCACATTCTAGAACTCTGGATGTCTGAAATATAGAAGCACCAAATGTCTGCATTCTAGAATCGGAATGTGGCGGAATTCTAGAATGCGCGGCACGGCAGAATTTTAAAGTCCTAAAATGCCTTCTATACGGTAGTCAAGGTGTCTGGCATCCAGAATGTTACTAAGTCAGCATTCTACCGTTCTGAGAGATTCTGGGTTCTAGAATCAATGGATGGCAGAGTTCTGGAATGTCAGGGTGTTCAAACTCAAGAATACTTGCGTGTCTGAACTCGAGAGTCATTCAATGTCCACATTCCGCATCACAGGGTGTCTGAATTCCAGAAGCACCAAATGTCTGCATTCTAGAATCGGAATGTGGCGGAATTCTAGAATGCACAGCACGGCGGAATTCGAAAGTCCTAAAATGCCTGCTATCCGGAAGTTAAGGTGTCTGACATCCAGAATGCTACCACGTCAGAATTATACCATTCTGAAAGATTCTGGGATCTAGAATCAATGGACGGCTGAGTTCCAGAATGTCAGGGTTTCCAAACTCTAGAATCCTTGCATGTCTGAACTCGAGAGTCATTCAATATCCACATTCCAGGACTCTGGATGTCTGAAATATAGAAGCACCAAATGTCTGCATTCTGGAATCGGAATGTGGTAGAATTCTAGAATGCACAGCACGACAGAATTCTAAAGTCCTAAAATGCCTGCTATTCGGAAGTTAAGTTGTCTGACATCCAGAATGTTACTAGGTCAGCATTCTACCGTTCTGAGAGATTCTGGGTTCTAGAATCAATGGACGGCAGAGTTCTGGAATGCCAGGGTGTCCAAACTCTAGAATCCTTCCGTGTCTGAACTCGTGAATCATTCAATGTCCACATTCCGGATCACAGGGTGTCTGAATTCCAGAAGCACCAAATGTCTGCATTCTAGAATCGGAATGTGGTAGAATTCCAGAATGCACAGCACGGCGGAATTCGAAAGTCCTAAAATGCCTGCTATCGGGAAGTTAAGGTGTCTGACATCCAGAATGCTACCACGTCAGAATTATACCATTCTGAAAGATTCTGGGATCTAGAATCAATGGACGGCTGAGTTCCAGAATGTCAGGGTGGCAAAACTCAAGAATCCTTGCGTGTCTGAACTCGAGTCATTCAATGTCCACATTTGAGAACTCTGGATGTCTGAATTCTAGAAGCACCAAATGTCTGCATTCTAGAATCGGAATGTGGCGGAATTCTACTATGCACAGCACGGGGGAATTCTAAAGTCCTAAAATGCCTACTAGCCGAAAGTTAAGGTGTCTGATGAACAGTATGTTACTAGGTCAGCATTCTACCGTTCTGAGAGATTCTGGGTTCTAGAATCAATGGACGGCAGAGATCTGGAATGTCAGCGTGTCCAAACTCTAGAATCCTTGCATGTCTGAACTCGAGAGTCATTCAATGTCCACATTCCGGATCACAGGGTGTCTGAATTCCAGAAGCACCAAATGTCTGCATTCTAGAATCGGAATGTGGTAGAATTCTAGAATGCACAGCATGGTAGAATTCTAAAGTCCTAAAATGCCTGCTATCCGGAAGTTAAGGTGTCTGATATCCAGAGTGGTACCACATCAGAATTAAACCATTCTGAAACATTCTGGGATCTAGAATCAATGGACGGGTGAGTTCCAGAATGTCAGGGTGTCCAAACTCTAGAATCCTTCCGTGTCTGAACTCGTGAGTCATTCAATGTCCACATTCCGGATCACAGGGTGTCTGAATTCCAGAAGCACCAAATGTCTGCATTCTAGAATCGGAATGTGGCGGAATTCTAGAATGCACAGCACGGCGGAATTCTAAAATCCTAAAATGCCTGCTATCCGGAAGTTAAGCTGTCTGACATCAAGAATGCTACCAAGTCAGAATTATACAATTCTGAAAGATTCTGGGATCTAGAATCAATGGACGGCTGAGTTTCAGAATGTCAGGGTGACAAAACTCTAGAATCCTTGCATGTCTGAACTCGAGAGTCATTCAATGTCCACATTCCAGAACTCTGGATGTCTGAATTATAGAAGCACCAAATGTCTGCATTCTAGAATCGGAATGTGGCGGAATTCTAGAATGCACAGCACGGCGGAATTCTAAAGTCCTAAAATGCCTACTAGCCGAAAGTTAAGGTGTCTGATGACCAGTATGTTACTAGGTCAGCATTCTACCGTTCTGAGAGATTCTGGGTTCTAGAATCAATGGACGGCAGAGATCTGGAATGTCAGGGTGTCCAAACTCTAGAATCCTTGCGTGTCTGAACTCGAGAGTCATTCAATGTCCACATTCCGGATCACAGGTTGTCTAAATTCCAGAAGCACCAAATGACTGCATTCTAGAATCGGAATGTGGCGGAATTCTAGAATGCACAGCACGGTAGAATTCTAAAGTCCTAAAATGCCTGCTATCCGGAAGTTAAGGTGTCTGACATCCAGAATGCTACCACGTTAGAATTATACCATTTTGAATGATTCTGGGATCTAGAATCAATGGACGGCTGATTTCCAGAATGCAAGGGTGGCAAAACTCTAGAATCCTTGCGTGTCTGAACTCGAGAGTCATTCAATATCCACATTCCAGAACTCTGGATGTCTGAAATATAGAAGCACCAAATGTCTGCATTCTAGAATCAGAATGTGGCGGAATTCTAGAATGCACAGCACGGCGGAATTCTAAAGTCCTAAAATGCCTGCTATCTGGAAGTCAAGGTGTCTGACATCCAGAATGTTACTAGGTCAGCATTCTACCGTTCTGAGAGATTCTGGGTTCTAGAATCAATGGACGGCAGAGTTCTGGAATGACAGGGTGTCAAAACGCTAGATTCCTTCCGTGTCTGAACTCGTGAGTCATTCAATGTCCACATTCCGGAACACAGGGTGTCTGAATTCCAGAAGCACCAAATGTCTGCATTCTAGAATCGGAATATGGCGGAATTCTAGAATGCACAGCACAGCAGAATTCTGAAGTCCTAAAATGCCTGATATTCGGAAGTTAAGGAGTCTGACATCCAGAATGTTACTAGGTCAGCATTCTACCGTTCTGAGAGATTCTGGGTTCTAGAATCAATGGACGGCAGAGATCTGGAATGTCAGGGTGTCCAAACTCTAGAATCCTTCCGTGTCTGAACTCCTGAGTCATTCAATGTCCACATTCCGGATCACAGGGTGTCTGAATTCCAGAAGCATCAAATGTCTGCATTCTAGAATCGGAATGTGGCGGAATTCTAGAATGCACAGCACGGCGGAATTCGAAAGTCCTTAAATGCCTGCTATCGGGAAGTTAAGGTGTCTGACATCCAGAATGCTACCACGTCAGAATTATACTATTCTGAAAGCTTCTGGGATCTAGAATCAATGGACGGCTGAGTTCCAGAATGTCAGGGTGGCAAAACTCTAGAATCCTTGCGTGTCTGAACTCGAGTGTCATTCAATGTCCACATTCTAGAACTCTGGATGTCTGAAATATAGAAGCACCAAATGTCTGCATTCTAGAATCGGAATGTGGCGGAATTCTAGAATGCACAGCACGGCAGAATTTTAAAGTCCTAAAATGCCTGCTATACGGTAGTCAAGGTGTCTGACATCCAGAATGTTACTAAGTCAGCATTCTACCGTTCTGAGAGATTCTGGGTTCTAGAATCAATGGATGGCAGAGTTCTGGAATGTCAGGGTGTTCAAACTCAAGAATACTTGCGTGTCTGAACTCGAGAGTCATTCAATGTCCACATTCCGCATCACAGGGTGTCTGAATTCCAGAAGCACCAAATGTCTGCATTCTAGAATCGGAATGTGGCAGAATTCTAGAATGCACAGCACGGCGGAATTCGAAAGTCCTAAAATGCCTGCTATCCGGAAGTTAAGGTGTCTGACATCCAGAATGCTACCACGTCAGAATTATACCATTCTGAAACATTCTGGGATCTAGAATCAATGGACGGCTGAGTTCCAGAATGTCAGGGTTTCCAAACTCTAGAATCCTTGCATGTCTGAACTCGAGAGTCATTCAATATCCACATTCCAGGACTCTGGATGTCTGAAATATAACATCACCAAATGTCTGCATTCTGGAATCGGAATGTGGTAGAATTCTAGAATGCACAGCACAACAGAATTCTAAAGTCCTAAAATGCCTGCTATTCGGAAGTTAAGGTGTCTGACATCCAGAATGTTACTAGGTCAGCATTCTACCGTTCTGAGAGATTCTGGGTTCTAGAATCAATGGACGGCAGAGTTCTGGAATATCAGGGTGTCCAAACTCTAGAATCCTTCCGTGTCTGAACTCGTGAATCATTCAATGTCCACATTCTGGATCACAGGGTGTCTGAATTCCAGAAGCACCAAATGTCTGCATTCTAGAATCGGAATGTGGTAGAATTCTAGAATGCACAGCACGGCGGAATTCGAAAGTCCTAAAATGCCTGCTATCGGGAAGTTAAGGTGTCTGACATCCAGAATGTTACTAGGTCAGAATTATACCGTTCTGAGAGATTCTGGTGTCTAGAATCAATGGACGGCAGAGTTCTGGAATGTCAGGGTGTCCAAACTCTAGAATCCTTCCGTGTCTGAACTCGTGAGTCATTCAAAGTCCACATTCCGGATCACAGGGTGTCTGAATTATAGAAGCAACAAAGGTCTGCATTCTAGAATCGGAATGTGGTGGAATTCTAGAATGCACAGCACGGCGGAATTTGAAAGTCCTAAAATGCCTGCTATCGGGAAGTTAAGGTGTCTGACATCCAGAATGCTACCACGTCAGAATTATACAATTCTGAAAGATTCTGGGATCTAGAATCAATGGACGGCTGAGTTCCAGAATGTCAGGGTGTGAAAACTCTAGAATCCATGCGTGTCTGAACTCGAGACTGATTCAATATCCACATTCCAGGACTCTGGATGTCTGAAATATAGAAGCAACAAATGTCTGCATTCTAGAATCGGAATGTGGCGGAATTATAGAATGCACAGCACGGCGGAATTCTAAAGTCCTAAAATGCCTGCTATCCGGAAGTTAAGGTGTCTGACATCAAGAATGCTACCAAGTCAGTATTATACCATTCTGAAAGATACTGGGATCTAGAATCAATGGACGGCTGAGTTCCAGAAGGTCAGGTTGGGAAAACCCTAGAATCATTGCGTGTCTGAACTCGAGAGTCATTCCATGTCCACATTCCAGAACTCTGGATGTCTGAATTATAGAAGCACCAAATGTCTGCATTCTAGAATCGGAATGTGGCGGAATTCTAGAATGCACAGCACGGCGGAATTCGAAAGTCCTAAAATGCCTGCTATCGAGAAGATAAGGTGTCTGACATCCAGAATGCTACCACGTCAGAATTATACCATTCTGAAAGATTCTGGGATCTGGAATCAATGGACGGCTGAGTTCCAGAACGTCAGGGTGGCAAAATTCTAGTATCCTTGTGTGTCTGAACTCGAGAGTCATTCAATGTCCACATTCCAGAACTCTGGATGTCTGAATTATAGAAGCACCAAATGTCTGCATTCTAGAATCGGAATGTGGCGGAATTCTAGAATGCACAGCATGGCGGAATTCTAAAGTCCTAAAATGCCTACTAGCCGAAAGTTAAGGTGTCTGATGACCAGTATGTTACTAGGTCAGCATTCTACCGTTCTGAGAGATTCTGGGTTCTAGAATCAATGGACGGCAGAGATCTGGAATGTCAGGCTTTCCAAACTCTAGAATCCTTGCGTGTCTGAACTCGAGAGTCATTCAATGTCCACATTCCGGATCACAGGGTGTCTGAATTGCAGAGGCACCAAATGTCTGCATTCTAGATTCGGAATGTGGTAGAATACTAGAATGCACAGCACGGCGGAATTCTAAAGTCCTAAAATGCCTGCTATTCGGAAGTTAAGGTGTCTGACATCCAGAATGGTACCACATCAGAATTATACCATTCTGAAACATTCTGGGATCTAGAATCAATGGACGGCTGAGTTCCAGAATGTCAGGGTGGCAAAACTCTAGAATCCTTGCGTGTCTGAACTCGAGAGTCATTCAATGTCCACATTCCAGAACTCTGGATGTCTGAATTACAGAAGCACCAAATGTCTGCATTCTAGAAACGGAATGTGGTGGAATTCTAGAATGCACAGCACGGCGGAATTCTAAAGTCCTGAAATGCCTGCTATCCTGAAGTTAAGGTGTCTGACATCAAGAATGCTACCAAGTCAGAATTATACCATTCTGAAAGATTCTGGGATCTAGAATCAATGAACGGCTGAGTTCCAGAATATCAGGGTGGCAAAACTCTAGAATCCTTGCGTGTCTGAACTCGAGAGTCATTCAATGTCCACATTCCAGAACTCTGGATGTCTGAATTATAGAAGCACCAAATGTCTGCATTCTAGAATCGGAATGTGGTGGATTTCTAGAATGCACAGCACCGCGCCAATTCTAAAGTCCTAAAATGCCTGCTATCCAGAAGTTAATGTGTCTGACATCAAGAATGCTACCAAGTCAGAATTATACCATTCTGAAAGATTCTGGGATCTAGAATCAATGGACGGCTGAGTTCCAGAACCTCAGGGTGGCAAAATTCTAGTATCCTTGTGTGTCTGAACTCGAGAGTCATTCAATGTCCACCTTCCAGAACTATGGATGTCTGAATTATAGAAGCACCAAATGTCTGCATTCTAGAATCGGAATGTGGCGGATTTCTAGAATGCACAGCACGGAGGAATTCTAAAGTCCTAAAATGCCTGCTATCCGGAAGTTAATGTGTCTGACATCAAGAATGCTACCAAGTCAGAATTATACCATTCTGAAAGATTCTGGGATCTAGAATCAATGGACGGCTGAGTTCCAGAATGTCAGGGTGGCGAAACTCTAGAATCCTTGCGTGTCTGAACTCGAGAGTCATTCAATGTCCACATTCCAGAACTCTGGATGTCTGAATTATAGAAGCACCAAATGTCTGCATTCTAGAATCGGAATGTGGCGGAATTCTAGAATGCACAGCATGGCGGAATTCTAAAGTCCTAAAATGCCTACTAGCCGAAAGTTAAGGTGTCTGATGACCAGTATGTTACTAGGTCAGCATTCTACCGTTCTGAGAGATTCTGGTTTCTAGAATCAATGGACGGCAGAGATATGGAATGTCAGGCTTTCCAAACTCTAGAATCCTTGCGTGTCTGAACTCGAGAGTCATTCAATTTCCACATTCCGGATCACAGGGTGTCTGAATTCCAGAGGCACCAAATGTCTGCATTCTAGAATCGGAATGTGGTAGAATTCTAGAATGCACCCCACGGCGGAATTCTAAAGTCCTAAAATGCCTGCTATTCGGAAGTTAAGGTGTCTGACATCCAGAATGGTACCACATCAGAATTATACCATTCTGAAACGTTCTGGGATCAAGAATCAATGGACGGCTGAGTTCCAGAATGTCAGGGTGGCAAAACTCTAGAATCCTGGCGTGTCTGAACTCGAGAGTCATTCAATGTCCACATTCCAGAACTGTGGATGTCTGAATTATAGAAGCACCATATGTCTGCATTCTAGAATTGGAATGTGGCGGAATTCTAGAATGCACAGCACGGCGGAATTCTAAAGTCCTAAAATGCCTGCTATCCGGAAGTTAAGGTGTCTGACATCCAGAATGCTACCAAGTCAGAATTATAACATTCTGAAACATTCTGGGATCTAGAATCAATGGACGGCTGAGTTCCAGAATGCAAGGGTGGCAAAACTCTAGAATCCTTGCGTGTCTGAACTAGAGAGTCATTCAATGTCCACATTCTAGAACTCTGGATGTCTGAAATATAGAAGCACCAAATGTCTGCATTCTAGAATCGGAATGTGGCGGAATTCTAGAATGCACAGCACGGCGGAATTTTAAAGTCCTAAAATGCCTGCTATACGGTAGTCAATGTGTCTGACATCCAGAATGTTACTAAGTCAGCATTCTACCGTTCTGAGAGATTCTGGGTTCTAGAATCAATGGATGGCAGAGTTCTGGAATGTCAGGGTGTTCAAACTCAAGAATACTTGCGTGTCTGAACTCGAGAGTCATTCAATGTCCACATTCCGCATCACAGGGTGTATGAATTCCAGAAGCAACAAATGTCTGCATTCTAGAATCGGAATGTGGCGGAATTCTAGAATGCACAGCACGGCGGAATTCGAAAGTCCTAAAATGCCTGCTATCCGGAAGTTAAGTGTCTGACATCCAGAATGCTACCACGTCAGAATTATAACATTCTGAAAGATTCTGGGATCTAGAATCAATGGACGGCTGAGTTCCAGAATGTCAGGGTTTCCAAACTCTAGAATCCTTGCATGTCTGAACTCGAGAGTCATTCAATATCCACATTCCAGGACTCTGGATGTCTGAAATATAGAAGCACCAAATATCTGCATTCTGGAATCGGAATGTGGTAGAATTCTAGAATGCACAGCACGACAGAATTCTAAAGTCCTAAAATGCCTGCTATTCGGAAGTTAAGGTGTCTGACATCCAGAATGTTACTAGGTCAGCATTCTACCGTTCTGAGAGATTCTGGGTTCTAGAATCAATGGACGGCAGAGTTCTGGAATGTCAGGGTGTCCAAACTCTAGAATCCTTCCGTGTCTGAAGTCGTGAATCATTCAATGTCCACATTCCGGATCACAGGGTGTCTGAATTCCAGAAGCACCAAATGTCTGCATTCTAGAATCAGAATGTGGTAGAATTCTAGAATGCACAGCACGGCGGAATTCGAAAGTCCTAAAATGCCTGCTATTGGGAAGTTAAGGTGTCTGACATCAAGAATGCTACCACGTCAGAATTATACCATTCTGAAAGATTCTGGGATCTAGAATCAGTGGACGGCTGAGTTCCAGAATGTCAGGGTGGCAAAAATCTAGAATCCTTGCGTGTCTGAACTCGAGAGTCATTCAATGTCCACATTCCAGAACTCTGGATGTCTGAATTATAGAAGCACCAAATGTCTGCATTCTAGAATCGGAATGTGGCGGAATTCTAGTATGCACAGCACGGCGGAATTCTAAAGTCCTAAAATGCCTACTAGCCGAAAGTTAAGGTGTCTGATGAACAGTATGTTACTAGGTCAGCATTCTACCGTTCTGAGAGATTCTGGGTTCTAGAATCAATGGACGGCAGAGATCTGGAATGTCAGGGTGTCCAAACTCTAGAATCCTTCCGTGTCTGAACTCGTGAGTCATTCAATGTCCACATTACGGATCACAGGGTGTCTGAATTCCAGAAGCACCAAATGTCTGCATTCTAGAATCGGAATGTGGCGGAATTCTAGAATGCACAGCACGGCGGAATTCTAAAGTACTAAAATGCCAGCTATCGGGAAGTTAAGGTGTCTGACATCCAGAATGTTACTAGGTCAGCATTCTACCGTTCTGAGAGATACTGGGTTCTAGAATCAATGGACGGCAGAGTTCTGGAATGTCAGGGTGTCCAAACTCTAGAATCCTTCCGTGTCTGAACTCGTGAGTCATTCAATGTCCACATTCCGGATCACAGGGTGTCTGAATTCCAGAAGCACCAAATGTCTGCATTCTAGAATCGGAATGTGGCGGAATTCTAGAATGCACAGCACGGCGGAATTTGAAATTCCTAAAATGCCTGCTATCGGGAAGTTAAGGTGTCTGACATCCAGAATGCTACCACGTCAGAATTATACCATTCTGAAAGATTCTGGGATCTAGAATCATTGGACGGCTGAGTTCCAGAATGTCAGGGTGGCAAAACTCTAGAATCCTTGGGTGTCTGAACTCGAGAGTCATTCAATGTCCACATTCCAGAACTCTGGATGTCTGCATTATAGAAGCACCAAATGTCTGCATTGTAGAATCAGAATGTGGCGGAATTCTAGAATGCACAGCAAGGCGGAATTCTAACATCCTAAAATGCCTGCTATCGGGAAGTTAAGGTGTCTGACATCAAGAATGCTACCACGTCAGAATTATACCATTCTGAAACATTCTGGGATCTAGAATCAATGGACGGCTGAGTTCCAGAATTTCAGGGTGTCCTAACTCTAGAATCCTTGCATGTCTGAACTCGAGAGTCATTCAATATCCACATTCCAGGACTCTGGATGTCTGATATATAGAAGCACCAAATGTCTGCATTCTAGAATCGGAATGTGGTAGAATTCTAGAATGCACAGCACGACAGAATTCTAAAGTCCTAAAATGCCTGCTATTCGGAAGTTAAGGTGTCTGACATCCAGAATGTTACTAGGTCAGCATTCTACCGTTCTGAGAGATTCTGGGTTCTAGAATCAATGGACGGCAGAGTTCTGGAATGTCAGGGTGTCCAAACTCTAGAATCCTTCCATGTCTGAACTCGAGGGTCATTCAATGTCCACATTCCAGAACTCTGGATGTCTGAATTACAGAAGCACCAAATGTCTGCATTCTAGAATTGGAATGTGGCGGAATTCTAGAATGCACAGCACGGCGGAATTCGAAAGTCCTAAAATGCCTACTAGCCGAAAGTTAAGGTGTCTGATGACCAGAATGTTACTAGGTCAGCATTCTACCGTTCTGAGAGATTCTGGGGTCTAGAATCAATGGACGGCAGAGTTCTGGAATGTCAGGGTGTCCAAACTCTAGAATCGTTCAGTGTTTGAACACGAGAGTCATTCAATTTCCATATTCCGGGTCACAGGGTGACTGAATTCCAGAAGCACCAAATGTCTGCATTCTAGAATCGGAATGTGGCGGAATTCTAGAATGCACAGCACGGCAGAATTTTAAAGTCCTAAAATGCCTGCTATACGGTAGTCAAGGTGTCTGACATCCAGAATGTTACTAAGTCAGCATTCTACCGTTCTGAGAGATTCTGGGTTCTAGAATCAATGGATGGCAGAGTTCTGGAATGTCAGGGTGTTCAAACTCAAGAATACTTGCGTGTCTGAACTCGAGAGTCATTCAATGTCCACATTCCGCATCACAGGGTGTCTGAATTCCAGAAGCACCAAATGTCTGCATTCTAGAATCGGAATGTGGTAGAATTCTAGAATGCACAGCACGGCAGAATTCGAAAGTCCTAAAATGCCTGCTATCGGGAAGTTAAGGTGTCTGACATCCAGAATGCTACCACGTCAGAATTATACCATTCTGAAAGATTCTGGGATCTAGAATCAATGGACGGCTGAGTTCCAGAATGTCAGGGTGGCAAAACTCTAGAATCCTTGCGTGTCTGAACTCAAGAGTCATTCAATGTCCACATTCCAGAACTCTGGATGTCTGAATTATAGAAGCACCAAATGTCTGCATTCTAGAATCGGAATGTGGCGGAATTCTACTATGCACAGCACGGCGGAATTCTAAAGTCCTAAAATGCCTACTAGCCGAAAGTTAAGGTGTCTGATGAACAGTATGTTACTAGGTCAGCATTCTACCGTTCTGAGAGATTCTGGGTTCTAGAATCAATGGACGGCAGAGATCTGGAATGTCAGGGTGTCCAAACTCTAGAATCCTTGCATGTCTGAACTCGAGAGTCATTCAATGTCCACATTCCAGATCACAGGGTGTCTGAATTCCAGAAGCACCAAATGTCTGCATTCTAGAATAGGAATGTGGTAGAATTCTAGAATGCACAGCATAGTAGAATTCTAAAGTCCTAAAATGCCTGCTATCCGGAAGTTAAGGTGTCTGATATCCAGAGTGGTACCACATCAGAATTAAACCATTCTGAAACATTCTGGGATCTAGAATCAATGGACGGGTGAGTTCCAGAATGTCAGGGTGTCCAAACTCTAGAATCCTTGCGTGTCTGAACTCGAGAGTCATTCAATGTCCACATTCCAGAACTCTGGATGTCTGCATTATAGAAGCACCAAATGTCTGCATTGTAGAATCGGAATGTGGCGGAATTCTAGAATGCACAGCAATGCGGAATTCTAACATCCTAAAATGCCTGCTATCGGGAAGTTATTGTGTCTGACATCAAGAATGCTACCAAGTCAGAATTATACCATTCTGAAAGATTCTGGGATCTAGAATCAATGAACGGCTGAGTTCCAGAATATCAGGGTGGCAAAACTCTAGAATCCTTGCGTGTCTGAACTCGAGAGTCATTCAATGTCCACATTCCAGAACTCTGGATGTCTGAATTATAGAAGCACCAAATGTCTGCATTCTAGAATCGGAATGTGGCGGAATTCTAGAATGCACAGCATGGCGGAATTCTAAAGTCCTAAAATGCCTACTAGTCGAAAGTTAAGGTGTCTGATGACCAGTATGTTACTAGGTCAGCATTCTACCGTTCTGAGAGATTCTGGGTTCTAGAATCAATGGACGGAAGAGATCTGGAATGTCAGGCTTTCCAAACTCTAGAATCCTTGCGTGTCTGAACTCGAGAGTCATTCAATTTCCACATTCCGGATCACAGGGTGTCTGAATTCCAGAGGCACCAAATGTCTGCATTCTAGAATCGGAATGTGGTAGAATTCTAGAATGCACAGCACGGCGGAATTCTAAAGTCCTAAAATGCCTGCTATTCGGAAGTTAAGGTGTCTGACATCCAGAATGGTACCACATCAGAATTATACCATTCTGAAACATTCTGGGATCTAGAATCAATGGACGGCTGAGTTCCAGAATGTCAGGGTGGCAAAACTCTAGAATCCTGGCGTGTCTGAACTCGAGAGTCATTCAATGTCCACATTCCAGAACTCTGGATGTCTGAATTATAGAAGCACCAAATGTCTGCATTCTAGAATCGGAATGTGGCGGAATTCTAGAATGCACAGCACGGCGGAATTCTAAAGTCCTAAAATGCCTGCTATCCGGAAGTTAAGGTGTCTGACATCCAGAATGCTACCAAGTCAGAATTATAACATTCTGAAACATTCTGGGATCTAGAATCAATGGACGGCTGAGTTCCAGAATGCAAGGGTGGCAAAACTCTAGAATCCTTGCGTGTCTGAACTCGAGAGTCATTCAATGTCCACATTCTAGAACTCTGGATGTCTGAAATATAGAAGCACCAAATGTCTGCATTCTAGAATCGGAATGTGGCGGAATTCTAGAATGCACGGCACGGCAGAATTTTAAAGTCCTAAAATGCCTGCTATACGGTAGTCAAGGTGTCTGACATCCAGAATGTTACTAAGTCAGCATTCTACCGTTCTGAGAGATTCTGGGTTCTAGAGTCAATGGATGGCAGAGTTCTGGAATGTCAGGGTGTTCAAACTCAAGAATACTTGCGTATCTGAACTCGAGAGTCATTCAATGTCCACATTCCGCATCACAGGGTGTCTGAATTCCAGAAGCACCAAATGTCTGCATTCTAGAATCGGAATGTGGCGGAATTCTAGAATGCACAGCACGGCGGAATTCGAAAGTCCTAAAATGCCTGCTATCCGGAAGTTAAGGTGTCTGACATCCAGAATGTTACTAGGTCAGCATTCTACCGTTATGAGAGATTCTGGGTTCTAGAATCAATGGACGGCAGAGTTCTGGAATGTCAGGGTGTCAAAACTCTAGAATCCTTCCGTGTCTGAAATCGTGAATCATTCAATGTCCACATTCCGGATCACAGGGTGTCTGAATTCCAGAAGCACCAAATGTCTGCATTCTAGAATCGGAATGTGGTAGAATTCCAGAATGCACAGCACGGCGGAATTCGAAAGTCCTAAAATGCCTGCTATCGGGAAGTTAAGGTGTCTGACATCCAGCATGCTACCACGTCAGAATTATACCATTCTGAAAGATTCTGGGATCTAGAATCAATGGACGGCTGAGTTCCAGAATGTCAGGGTGGCAAAACTCTAGAATCCTTGCGTGTCTGAACTCGAGTCATTCAATGTCCACATTTGAGAACTCTGGATGTCTGAATTATAGAAGCACCAAATGTCTGCATTCTAGAATCGGAATGTGGCGGAATTCTACTATGCACAGCACGGCGGAATTCTAAAGTCCTAAAATGCCTACTAGCTGAAAGTTAAGGTGTCTGATGAACAGTATGTTACTAGGTCAGAATTCTACCGTTCTGAGAGATTCTGGGTTCTAGAATCAATGGACGGCAGAGATCTGGAATTGCAGCGTGTCCAAACTCTAGAATCCTTGCATGTCTGAACTCGAGAGTCATTCAATGTCCACATTCCGGATCATAGGGTGTCTGAATTCCAGAAGCACCAAATGTCTGCATTCTAGAATCGGAATGTGGTAGAATTCTAGAATGCACAGCATGGTAGAATTCTAAAGTCCTAAAATGCCTGCTATCCGGAAGTTAAGGTGTCTGATATCCAGAGTGGTACCACATCAGAATTAAACCATTCTGAAACATTCTGGGATCTAGAATCAATGGACGGGTGAGTTCCAGAATGTCAGGGTGTCCAAACTCTAGAATCCTTCCGTGTCTGAACTCGTGAGTCATTCAATGTCCACATTCCGGATCACAGGGTGTCTGAATTCCAGAAGCACCAAATGTCTGCATTCTAGAATCGGAATGTGGCGGAATTCTACAATGCACAGCACGGCGGAATTCTAAAATCCTAAAATGCCTGCTATCCGGAAGTTAAGCTGTCTGACATCAAGAATGCTACCAAGACAGAATTATACCATTCTGAAAGATTCTGGGATCTAGAATCAATGGACGGCTGAGTTCCAGAATGTCAGGGTGACAAAACTCTAGAATCCTTGCATGTCTGAACTCGAGAGTCATTCAATGTCCACATTCCAGAACTCTGGATGTCTGAATTATAGAAGCAGCAAATGTCTGCATTCTAGAATCGGAATGTGGCGGAATTCTAGAATGCACAGCACGGCGGAATTCTAAAGTCCTAAAATGCCTGCTATCGGGAAGTTAAGGTGTCTGACATCCAGAATGTTACTAGGTCAGCATTCTACCGTTCTGAGAGATTCTGGGTTCTAGAATCAATGGACGGCAGAGTTCTGGAATGTCAGGGTGTCCAAACTCTAGAATCCTTCCGTGTCTGAACTCGTGAGTCATTCAATGTCCACATTCCGGATCACAGGGTGTCTGAATTCCAGAAGCACCAAATGTCTGCATTCTAGAATCGGAATGTGGCGGAATTCTAGAATGCACATCACGGCGGAATTCGAAAGTCCTAAAATGCCTGCTATCGGGAAGTTAAGGTGTCTGACATCCAGAATGCTACCACGTCAGAATTATACCATTCTGAAAGCTTCTGGGATCTAGAATCAATGGACGGCTGAGTTCCAGAATGTCAGGGTGTCAAAACTCTAGAATCCTTGCGTGTCTGAACTCGAGAGTCATTCAATGTCCACATTCCAGAACTCTGGATGTCTGAATTATAGAAGCACCAAATGTCTGCATTCTAGAATCGGAATGTGGCGGAATTCTAGAATGCACAGCACCACGCCAATTCTAAAGTCCTAAAATGCCTGCTATCCGGAAGTTAATGTGTCTGACATCCAGAATGCTACCACGTCAGAATTATACCATTCTGAAAGATTCTGGGATCTAGAATCAATGTATGGCTGAGTTCCAGAATGTCAGGGTGGCAAAATTCTAGAATCCTTGTGTGTCTGAACTCGAGAGTCATTCAATGTCCACATTCCAGAACTCTGGATGTCTGAATTATAGAAGCACCAAATGTCTGCATTCTAGAATCGGAATGTGGCGGAATTCTAGAATGCACAGCACGGCGGAATTCTAAAGTCCTAAAATGCCTACTAGCCGAAAGTTAAGGTGTCTGATGACCAGTATGTTACTAGGTCAGCATTCTACCGTTCTGAGAGATTCTGGGTTCTAGAATCAATGGACGGCAGAGATCTGGAATGTCAGGGTGTCCAAACTCTAGAATCCTTGCGTGTCTGAACTCTAGAGTCATTCAATGTCCACATTCCGGATCACAGGGTGTCTGAATTCCAGAAGCACCAAATGTCTGCATTCTAGAATCGGAATGTGGTAGAATTCTAGAATGCACAGCACGGCGGAATTCTAAAGTCCTAAAATGCCTGCTATCCGGAAGTTAAGGTGTCTGACATCCAGAATGGTACCACATCAGAGTTATACCATTCTGAAACATTCTGGGATTTAGAATCAATGGACAGCTGAGTTCCAGAATGTCAGGGTGGCAAAACTCTAGAATCCTTGCGTGTCTGAACTCGAGAGTCATTCAATGTCCACATTCCAGAGCTCTGGATGTCTGAAATATAGAAGCACCAAATGTCTGCATTCTAGAATCGGAATGTGGCGGAATTCTAGAATGCACATCACAGCGGAATTTTAAAGTCCTAAAATGCCTGCTATACGGAAGTCAAGGTGTCTGACATCCAGAATGTTACTAAGTCAGCATTCTACCGTTCTGAGAGATTCTGGGTTCTAGAATCAATGGATGGCAGAGTTCTGGAATGTCAGGGTGTTCAAACTCAAGAATACTTGCGTGTCTGAACTCGAGAGTCATTCAATGTCCTCATTCCGCATCACAGGGTGTCTGAATTCCAGAAGCACCAAATGTCTGCATTCTAGAATCGGAATGTGGCGGAATTCTAGAATGCACAGCACGGCGGAATTCGAAAGTCCTAAAATGCCTGCTACCCGGAAGTTAAGGTGTCTGACATCCAGAATGCTACCACGTCAGAATTATACCATACTGAAAGATTCTGGGATCTAGAATCAATGGACGGCTGAGTTCCAGAATGTCAGTGTTTCCAAACTCTAGAATCCTTGCAGGTCTGAACTTGAGAGTCATTGAATATCCACATTCCAGGACTCTGGATGCCTGAAATATAGAAGCACCAAATGTCTGCATTCTAGAATCGGAATGTGGTAGAATTCTAGAATGCACAGCACGACAGAATTCTAAAGTCCTAAAATGCCTGCTATTCGGAAGTTAAGGTGTCTGACATCCAGAATGTTACTAGGTCAGCATTCTACCGTTCTGAGAGATTCTGGGTTCTAGAATCAATGGACGGCAGAGTTCTGGAATGTCAGGGTGTCCAAACTCTAGAATCCTTCCATGTCTGAACTCGAGGGTCATTCAATGTCCACATTCCAGAACTCTGGATGTCTGAATTACAGAAGCACCAAATGTCTGCATTCTAGAATTGGAATGTGGCGGAATTCTAGAATGCACAGCACGGCGGAATTTGAAAGTCCTAAAATGCCTACTAGCCGAAAGTGAAGGTGTCTGATGACCAGAATGTTACTAGGTCAGCATTCTACCGTTCTGAGAGATTCTGGGTTCTAGAATCAATGGACGGCAGAGTTCTGGAATGTCAGGGTGTCCAAACTCTAGAATCGTTCAGTGTTTGAACACGAGAGTCATTCAATTTCCATATTCCGGGTCACAGGGTGACTGAATTCCAGAAGCACCAAATGTCTGCATTCTAGAATCGGAATGTGGCGGAATTCTGGAATGCACAGCACGGCGGAATTCTAAAGGCCTAAAATGCCTTCTAGCCGAAAGTAAAGGTGTCTGATGACCAGTATGTTACGAGGTCAGCATTCTAGCGTTCTGAGAGATTCTGGGTTCTAGAATCAATGGACGGCAGAGATCTGGAATGTCAGGGTGTCCAAACTCTAGAATCCTTGCATGTCTGAACTCGAGAGTCATTCAATGTCCACATTCCGGATCACAGGTTGTCCAAATTCAAGAAGCACCAAATGTCTGCATTCTAGAATCGGAATGTGGTAGAATTCTAGAATGCACAGCACGGTAGAATTCTAAAGTCCTAAAATGCCTGCTATCCGGAAGTTAAGGTGTCTGACATCCAGAATGCTACCACGTCAGAATTATACCATTCTGAATGATTCTTGGACCTAGAATCAATGGACGGCTGAGTTCCAGAATGCAAGGGTGTCAAAACTCTAGAATCCTTGCGTGTCTGAACTCGAGAGTCATTCAATATCCACATTCCAGAACTCTGGATGTCTGAAATATAGAAGCACCAAATGTCTGCATTCTAGAATCAGAATGTGGCGGAATTCTAGAATGCACAGCACGGCGGAATTTTAAATTCCTAAAATGCCTGCTATACGGAAGTCAAGGTGTCTGACATCCAGAATGTTACTAAGTCAGCATTCTACCGTTCTGAGAGATTCTGAGTTCTAGAATCAATGGATGGCGGAGTTCTGGAATGTCAGGGTGTTCAAACTCAAGAATACTTGTGTGTCTGAACTCGAGAGTCATTCAATGACCACATTCCGCATCACAGGGTGTCTGAATTCCAGAAGCACCAAATGTCTGCATTCTAGAATCGGAATGTGGCGGAATTCTAGAATGCACAGCACGGCGGAATTCGAAAGTCCTAAAATGCCTGCTATCCGGAAGTTAAGCTGTCTGACATCCAGAATGCTACCACGTCAGAATTATACCATTCTGAAAGATTCTGGAATCTAGAATCAATGGATGGCTGAGTTCCAGATGGTCAGGGTTTCCAAACTCTAGAATCCTTGCGTGTCTGAACTCGAGAGTCATTCAATATCCACATTCCGGGACTCTGGATGTCTGAAATATAGAAGCACCAAATGTCTGCATTCTAGAATCGGAATGTGGCGGAATTCTAGAATGCACAGCACGGCGGAATTCTAAAGTCCTAAAATGCCTGCTATCCGGAAGTTAAGGTGTCTGACATCAAGAATGCTACCAAGTCAGAATTATACCATTCTGAAAGATTCTGGGATCTAGAATCAATGGACGGCTGAGTTCCAGAATGTCAGGGTGGCAAAACTCAAGAATCCTTGCGTGTCTGAACTCGAGAGTCATTCAATGTCCACATTCCAGAACTCTGGATGTCTGAATTATAGAAGCACCAAATGTCTGCATTCTAGAATTGGAATGTGGCGGAATTCTAGAATGCACAGCACGGCGGAATTCTAAAGTCCTAAAATGCCTGCTATTCGGAAGTTAAGGTGTCTGACATCCAGAATGTTACTAGGTCAGCATTCTACCATTCTGAGAGATTCTGGGTTCTAGAATCAATGGATGGCAGAGTTCTGGAAAGTCAGGGTGTTCAAACTCAAGAATACTTGCGTGTCTGAACTCAAGAGTCATTCAATGTCCACATTCCGCATCACAGGGTGTCTGAATTCCAGAAGCACCAAATGTCTGCATTCTAGAATCGGAATGTGGCGGAATTCTAGAATGCACAGCACGGCGGAATTCGAAAGTCCTAAAATGCCTGCTATCGGGAAGTTAAGGTGTCTGACATCCAGAATGCTACCACGTCAGAATTATACCATTCTGAAAGATTCTGGGATCTAGAATCAATGGACGGCTGAGTTCCAGAATGTCAGGGTTTCCAAACTCTAGAATCCTTGCATGTCTGAACTCGAGAGTCATTCAATATCCACATTCCAGGACTCTGGATGTCTGAAATATAGAAGCACCAAATGTCTGCATTCTAGAGTCGGAATGTGGTAGAATTCTAGAATGCACAGCACGACAGAATTCTAAAGTCCTAAAATGCCTTCTATTCGGAAGTTAAGGTGTCTGACATACAGAATGTTACTAGGTCAGCATTCTACCGTTCTGAGAGATTCTGGGTTCTAGAATCAATGGACGGCAGAGTTCTGGAATGTCAGGGTGTCCAAACTCTAGAATACTTCCGTGTCTGAACTCGTGAGTCATTCAATGTCCACATTCCGGATCACAGTGTGTCTGAATTCCAGAAGCACCAAATGTCTGCATTCTAGAATCGGAATGTGGCGGAATTCTAGAATGCACAGCACGGCGGAATTCTAAAGTCCTAAAATGCCTGCTATCCGGAAGTTAAGGTGTCTGACATCCAGAATGCTACCACGTCAGAATTATACCATTCTGAAAGATTCTGGGATCTAGAATCAATGGACGGCTGAGTTCCAGAATGTCAGGGTGGCAAAACTCTAGAATCCTTGTGTGTCTGAACTCGAGAGTCATTCAATGTCCACATTTCAGAACTCTGGATGTCTGAATTATAGAAGCACCAAATGTCTGCATTCTAGAATCGAAATGTTGCGGAATTCTAGAATGCACAGCACGTCGGAATTCGAAAGTCCTAAAATGCCTGCTATCGGGAAGTTAAGGTGTCTGACATCCAGAAGGCTACCACGTCAGATTTATAACATTCTGAAAGATTCTGGGATCTAGAATCAATGGACACCTGAGTTCCAGAATGCAAGGGTGGCAAAACTCTAGAATCCTTGCGTGTCTGAACTCGAGAGTCATTCAATGTCCACATTCCAGAACTCTGGATGTCTGAATTATAGAAGCACCAAATGTCTGCATTCTAGAATCAGAATGTGGCGGAATTCTAGAATGCACAGCACGGCGGAATTTTAAAGTCCTAAAATGCCTGCTATACGGAAGTCAAGGTGTCTGACATCCAGAATGTTACTAAGTCAGCATTCTACCGTTCTGAGAGATTCTGAGTTCTAGAATCAATGGATGGCAGAGTTCTGGAATGTCAGGGTGTTCAAACTCAAGAATACTTGCGTGTCTGAACTGGAGTGTCATTCAATGTCCACATTCCGCATCACAGGGTGTCTGAATTCCAGAAGCACCAAATGTCTGCATTCTAGAATCGGAATGTGGCGGAATTCTAGAATGCACAGCACGGCGGAATTATAAAATCATAAAATGCCTGCTATTCGGAAGTTAAGGTGTCTGACATCCAGAATGGTAACACATCAGAATTATACCATTCTGAAACATTCTGGGATCTAGAATCAATGGACGGCTGAGTTCCAGAATGTCAGGGTGGCAAAACTCTAGAATCCTTGCGTGTCTGAACTCGAGAGTCATTCAATGTCCACATTCCAGAACACTGGATGTCTGAATTATAGAAGCACCAAATGTCTGCATTCTAGAATCGGAATGTGGCGGAATTCTAGAATGCACAGCACGGCGGAATTCTAAAGTCCTAAAATGCCTGCTATCCGGAAGTTAAGGTGTCTGACCTCCAGAATGCTACCAAGTCAGAATTATAACATTCTGAAACATTCTGGGATCTAGAATCAATGGACGGCTGAGTTCCAGAATGCAAGGGTGGCAAAACTCTAGAATCCTTGCGTGTCTGAACTCGAGAGTCATTCAATGTCCACATTCTAGAACTCTGGATGTCTGAAATATAGAAGCACCAAATGTCTGCATTCTAGAATCGGAATGTGGCGGAATTCTAGAATGCGCGGCACGGCAGAATTTTAAAGTCCTAAAATGCCTTCTATACGGTAGTCAAGGTGTCTGGCATCCAGAATGTTACTAAGTCAGCATTCTACCGTTCTGAGAGATTCTGGGTTCTAGAATCAATGGATGGCAGAGTTCTGGAATGTCAGGGTGTTCAAACTCAAGAATACTTGCGTGTCTGAACTCGAGAGTCATTCAATGTCCACATTCCGCATCACAGGGTGTCTGAATTCCAGAAGCACCAAATGTCTGCATTCTAGAATCGGAATGTGGCGGAATTCTAGAATGCACAGCACGGCGGAATTCGAAAGTCCTAAAATGCCTGCTATCCGGAAGTTAAGGTGTCTGACATCCAGAATGCTACCACGTCAGAATTATACCATTCTGAAAGATTCTGGGATCTAGAATCAATGGACGGCTGAGTTCCAGAATGTCAGGGTTTCCAAACTCTAGAATCCTTGCATGTCTGAACTCGAGAGTCATTCAATATCCACATTCCAGGACTCTGGATGTCTGAAATATAGAAGCACCAAATGTCTGCATTCTGGAATCGGAATGTGGTAGAATTCTAGAATGCACAGCACGACAGAATTCTAAAGTCCTAAAATGCCTGCTATTCGGAAGTTAAGTTGTCTGACATCCAGAATGTTACTAGGTCAGCATTCTACCGTTCTGAGAGATTCTGGGTTCTAGAATCAATGGACGGCAGAGTTCTGGAATGCCAGGGTGTCCAAACTCTAGAATCCTTCCGTGTCTGAACTCGTGAATCATTCAATGTCCACATTCCGGATCACAGGGTGTCTGAATTCCAGAAGCACCAAATGTCTGCATTCTAGAATCGGAATGTGGTAGAATTCCAGAATGCACAGCACGGCGGAATTCGAAAGTCCTAAAATGCCTGCTATCGGGAAGTTAAGGTGTCTGACATCCAGAATGCTACCACGTCAGAATTATACCATTCTGAAAGATTCTGGGATCTAGAATCAATGGACGGCTGAGTTCCAGAATGTCAGGGTGGCAAAACTCAAGAATCCTTGCGTGTCTGAACTCGAGTCATTCAATGTCCACATTTGAGAACTCTGGATGTCTGAATTCTAGAAGCACCAAATGTCTGCATTCTAGAATCGGAATGTGGCGGAATTCTACTATGCACAGCACGGGGGAATTCTAAAGTCCTAAAATGCCTACTAGCCGAAAGTTAAGGTGTCTGATGAACAGTATGTTACTAGGTCAGCATTCTACCGTTCTGAGAGATTCTGGGTTCTAGAATCAATGGACGGCAGAGATCTGGAATGTCAGCGTGTCCAAACTCTAGAATCCTTGCATGTCTGAACTCGAGAGTCATTCAATGTCCACATTCCGGATCACAGGGTGTCTGAATTCCAGAAGCACCAAATGTCTGCATTCTAGAATCGGAATGTGGTAGAATTCTAGAATGCACAGCATGGTAGAATTCTAAAGTCCTAAAATGCCTGCTATCCGGAAGTTAAGGTGTCTGATATCCAGAGTGGTACCACATCAGAATTAAACCATTCTGAAACATTCTGGGATCTAGAATCAATGGACGGGTGAGTTCCAGAATGTCAGGGTGTCCAAACTCTAGAATCCTTCCGTGTCTGAACTCGTGAGTCATTCAATGTCCACATTCCGGATCACAGGGTGTCTGAATTCCAGAAGCACCAAATGTCTGCATTCTAGAATCGGAATGTGGCGGAATTCTAGAATGCACAGCACGGCGGAATTCTAAAATCCTAAAATGCCTGCTATCCGGAAGTTAAGCTGTCTGACATCAAGAATGCTACCAAGTCAGAATTATACAATTCTGAAAGATTCTGGGATCTAGAATCAATGGACGGCTGAGTTTCAGAATGTCAGGGTGACAAAACTCTAGAATCCTTGCATGTCTGAACTCGAGAGTCATTCAATGTCCACATTCCAGAACTCTGGATGTCTGAATTATAGAAGCACCAAATGTCTGCATTCTAGAATCGGAATGTGGCGGAATTCTAGAATGCACAGCACGGCGGAATTCTAAAGTCCTAAAATGCCTACTAGCCGAAAGTTAAGGTGTCTGATGACCAGTATGTTACTAGGTCAGCATTCTACCGTTCTGAGAGATTCTGGGTTCTAGAATCAATGGACGGCAGAGATCTGGAATGTCAGGGTGTCCAAACTCTAGAATCCTTGCGTGTCTGAACTCGAGAGTCATTCAATGTCCACATTCCGGATCACAGGTTGTCTAAATTCCAGAAGCAACAAATGACTGCATTCTAGAATCGGAATGTGGCGGAATTCTAGAATGCACAGCACGGTAGAATTCTAAAGTCCTAAAATGCCTGCTATCCGGAAGTTAAGGTGTCTGACATCCAGAATGCTACCACGTTAGAATTATACCATTTTGAATGATTCTGGGATCTAGAATCAATGGACGGCTGATTTCCAGAATGCAAGGGTGGCAAAACTCTAGAATCCTTGCGTGTCTGAACTCGAGAGTCATTCAATATCCACATTCCAGAACTCTGGATGTCTGAAATATAGAAGCACCAAATGTCTGCATTCTAGAATCAGAATGTGGCGGAATTCTAGAATGCACAGCACGGCGGAATTCGAAGGTCCTAAAATGCCTGCTATCTGGAAGTCAAGGTGTCTGACATCCAGAATGTTACTAGGTCAGCATTCTACCGTTCTGAGAGATTCTGGGTTCTAGAATCAATGGACGGCAGAGTTCTGGAATGACAGGGTGTCAAAACGCTAGATTCCTTCCGTGTCTGAACTCGTGAGTCATTCAATGTCCACATTCCGGAACACAGGGTGTCTGAATTCCAGAAGCACCAAATGTCTGCATTCTAGAATCGGAATATGGCGGAATTCTAGAATGCACAGCACAGCAGAATTCTGAAGTCCTAAAATGCCTGATATTCGGAAGTTAAGGAGTCTGACATCCAGAATGTTACTAGGTCAGCATTCTACCGTTCTGAGAGATTCTGGGTTCTAGAATCAATGGACGGCAGAGATCTGGAATGTCAGGGTGTCCAAACTCTAGAATCCTTCCGTGTCTGAACTCCTGAGTCATTCAATGTCCACATTCCGGATCACAGGGTGTCTGAATTCCAGAAGCATCAAATGTCTGCATTCTAGAATCGGAATGTGGCGGAATTCTAGAATGCACAGCACGGCGGAATTCGAAAGTCCTTAAATGCCTGCTATCGGGAAGTTAAGGTGTCTGACATCCAGAATGCTACCACGTCAGAATTATACTATTCTGAAAGCTTCTGGGATCTAGAATCAATGGACGGCTGAGTTCCAGAATGTCAGGGTGGCAAAACTCTAGAATCCTTGCGTGTCTGAACTCGAGTGTCATTCAATGTCCACATTCTAGAACTCTGGATTTCTGAAATATAGAAGCACCAAATGTCTGCATTCTAGAATCGGAATGTGGCGGAATTCTAGAATGCACAGCACGGCAGAATTTTAAAGTCCTAAAATGCCTGCTATACGGTAGTCAAGGTGTCTGACATCCAGAATGTTACTAAGTCAGCATTCTACCGTTCTGAGAGATTCTGGGTTCTAGAATCAATGGATGGCAGAGTTCTGGAATGTCAGGGTGTTCAAACTCAAGAATACTTGCGTGTCTGAACTCGAGAGTCATTCAATGTCCACATTCCGCATCACAGGGTGTCTGAATTCCAGAAGCACCAAATGTCTGCATTCTAGAATCGGAATGTGGCAGAATTCTAGAATGCACAGCACGGCGGAATTCGAAAGTCCTAAAATGCCTGCTATCCGGAAGTTAAGGTGTCTGACATCCAGAATGCTACCACGTCAGAATTATACCATTCTGAAACATTCTGGGATCTAGAATCAATGGACGGCTGAGTTCCAGAATGTCAGGGTTTCCAAACTCTAGAATCCTTGCATGTCTGAACTCGAGAGTCATTCAATATCCACATTCCAGGACTCTGGATGTCTGAAATATAGCATCACCAAATGTCTGCATTCTGGAATCGGAATGTGGTAGAATTCTAGAATGCACAGCACGACAGAATTCTAAAGTCCTAAAATGCCTGCTATTCGGAAGTTAAGGTGTCTGACATCCAGAATGTTACTAGGTCAGCATTCTACCGTTCTGAGAGATTCTGGGTTCTAGAAACAATGGACAGCAGAGTTCTGGAATATCAGGGTGTCCAAACTCTAGAATCCTTCCGTGTCTGAACTCGTGAATCATTCAATGTCCACATTCTGGATCACAGGGTGTCTGAATTCCAGAAGCACCAAATGTCTGCATTCTAGAATCGGAATGTGGTAGAATTCTAGAATGCACAGCACGGCGGAATTCGAAAGTCCTAAAATGCCTGCTATCGGGAAGTTAAGGTGTCTGACATCCAGAATGTTACTAGGTCAGAATTATACCGTTCTGAGAGATTCTGGTGTCTAGAATCAATGGACGGCAGAGTTCTGGAATGTCAGGGTGTCCAAACTCTAGAATCCTTCCGTGTCTGAACTCGTGAGTCATTCAAAGTCCACATTCCGGATCACAGGGTGTCTGAATTATAGAAGCAACAAAGGTCTGCATTCTAGAATCGGAATGTGGTGGAATTCTAGAATGCACAGCACGGCGGAATTTGAAAGTCCTAAAATGCCTGCTAACGGGAAGTTAAGGTGTCTGACATCCAGAATGCTACCACGTCAGAATTATACAATTCTGAAAGATTCTGGGATCTAGAATCAATGGACGGCTGAGTTCCAGAATGTCAGGGTGTGAAAACTCTAGAATCCTTGCGTGTCTGAACTCGAGACTGATTCAATATCCACATTCCAGGACTCTGGATGTCTGAAATATAGAAGCAACAAATGTCTGCATTCTAGAATCGGAATGTGGCGGAATTATAGAATGCACTGCACGGCGGAATTCTAAAGTCCTAAAATGCCTGCTATCCGGAAGTTAAGGTGTCTGACATCAAGAATGCTACCAAGTCAGTATTATACCATTCTGAAAGATACTGGGATCTAGAATCAATGGACGGCTGAGTTCCAGAAGGTCAGGTTGGGAAAACTCTAGAATCATTGCGTGTCTGAACTCGAGAGTCATTCCATGTCCACATTCCAGAACTCTGGATGTCTGAATTATAGAAGCACCAAATGTCTGCATTCTAGAATCGGAATGTGGCGGAATTCTAGAATGCACAGCACGGCGGAATTCGAAAGTCCTAAAATGCCTGCTATCGAGAAGTTAAGGTGTCTGACATCCAGAATGCTACCACGTCAGAATTATACCATTCTGAAAGATTCTGGGATCTGGAATCAATGGACGGCTGAGTTCCAGAACGTCAGGGTGGCAAAATTCTAGTATCCTTGTGTGTCTGAACTCGAGAGTCATTCAATGTCCACATTCCAGAACTCTGGATGTCTGAATTATAGAAGCACCAAATGTCTGCATTCTAGAATCGGAATGTGGCGGAAATCTAGAATGCACAGCATGGCGGAATTCTAAAGTCCTAAAATGCCTACTAGCCGAAAGTTAAGGTGTCTGATGACCAGTATGTTACTAGGTCAGCATTCTACCGTTCTGAGAGATTCTGGGTTCTAGAATCAATGGACGGCAGAGATCTGGAATGTCAGGCTTTCCAAACTCTAGAATCCTTGCGTGTCTGAACTCGAGAGTCATTCAATGTCCACATTCCGGATCACAGGGTGTCTGAATTGCAGAGGCACCAAATGTCTGCATTCTAGATTCGGAATGTGGTAGAATACTAGAATGCACAGCACGGCGGTATTCTAAAGTCCTAAAATGCCTGCTATTCGGAAGTTAAGGTGTCTGACATCCAGAATGGTACCACATCAGAATTATACCAGTCTGAAACATTCTGGGATCTAGAATCAATGGACGGCTGAGTTCCAGAATGTCAGGGTGGCAAAACTCTAGAATCCTGGCGTGTCTGAACTCGAGAGTCATTCAATGTCCACATTCCAGAACTCTGGATGTCTGAATTATAGAAGCACCAAATGTCTGCATTCTAGAATCGGAATGTGGCGGAATTCTAGAAAGCACAGCACGGCGGAATTCTAAAGTCCTAAAATGCCTGCTATCCGGAAGTTAAGGTGTCTGACATCCAGAAGGCTACCAAGTCAGAATTATAACATTCTGAAACATTCTGGGATCTAGAATCAAAGGACGGCTGAGTTCCAGAATGCAAGGGTGGCAAAACTCTAGAATCCTTGCGTGTCTGAACTCGAGAGTCATTCAATATCCACATTCCAGGACTCTGGATGTCTGAAATATAGAAGCACCAAATGTCTGCATTCTGGAATTGGAATGTGGTAGAATTCTAGAATGCACAGCACGACAGAATTCTAAAGTCCTAAAATGCCTGCTATTCGAAAGTTAAGGTGTCTGACATCCAGAATGTTACTAGGTCAGCATTCTACCGTTCTGAGAGATTCTGGGTTCTAGAATCAATGGACGGCAGAGATCTGGAAAGTCAGGGTGTCCAAACTCTAGAATCCTTGCATGTCTGAACTCGAGAGTCATTCAATGTCCACATTCCGGATCACAGGGTGTCTGAATTCCAGAAGCACCAAATGTCTGCATTCTAGAATCGGAATGTGGTAGAATTCTAGAATGCACAGTACGGCGGAATTTGAAAGTCCTAAAATGCCTGCTATCGGGAAGTTAAGGTGTCTGACATCCAGAATGCTACCACGTCAGAATTATACCATTCTGAAAGATTCTGGGATCTAGAATCAATGGACGGCTGAGTTCCAGAATGTCAGGGTGTCAAAACTCTAGAATCCTTGCGTGTCTGAACTCGAGAGTCATTCAATGTCCACATTCCAGAACTCTGGATGTCTGCATTATAGAAGCACCAAATGTCTGCATTGTAGAATCGGAATGTGGCGGAATTCTAGAATGCACAGCAAGGCGGAATTCTAACATCCTAAAATGGCTGCTATCGGGAAGTTAAGGTGTCTGACATCAAGAATGCTACCAAGTCAGAATTATACCATTCTGAAAGATTCTGGGATCTAGAATCAATGAACGGCTGAGTTCCAGAATATCAGGGTGGCAAAACTCTAGAATCCTTGCGTGTCTGAACTCGAGAGTCATTCAATGTCCACATTCCAGAACTCTGGATGTCTGAATTATAGAAGCACCAAATGTCTGCATTCTAGAATCGGAATGTGGTGGATTTCTAGAATGCACAGCACCGCGCCAATTCTAAATTCCTAAAATGCCTGCTATCCAGAAGTTAATGTGTCTGACATCAAGAATGCTACCAAGTCAGAATTATACCATTCTGAAAGATTCTGGGATCTAGAATCAATGGACGGTTGAGTTCCAGAACCTCAGGGTGGCAAAATTCTAGTATCCTTGTGTGTCTGAACTCGAGAGTCATTCAATGTCCACCTTCCAGAACTATGGATGTCTGAATTATAGAAGCACCAAATGTCTGCATTCTAGAATCGGAATGTGGCGGATTTCTAGAATGCACAGCACGGAGGAATTCTAAAGTCCTAAAATGCCTGCTATCCGGAAGTTAATGTGTCTGACATCAAGAATGCTACCAAGTCAGAATTATACCATTCTGAAAGATTCTGGGATCTAGAATCAATGGACGGCTGAGTTCCAGAATGTCAGGGGGGCAAAACTCTAGAATCCTTGCGTGTCTGAACTCGAGAGTCATTCAATGTCCACATTCCAGAACTCTGGATGTCTGAATTATAGAAGCACCAAATGTCTGCATTCTAGAATCGGAATGTGGCGGAATTCTAGAATGCACAGCATGGCGGAATTCTAAAGTCCTAAAATGCCTACTAGCCGAAAGTTAAGGTGTCTGATGACCAGTATGTTACTAGGTCAGCATTCTACCGTTCTGAGAGATTCTGGTTTCTAGAATCAATGGACGGCAGAGATCTGGAATGTCAGGCTTTCCAAACTCTAGAATCCTTGCGTGTCTGAACTCGAGAGTCATTCAATTTCCACATTCCGGATCACAGGGTGTCTGAATTCCAGAGGCACCAAATGTCTGCATTCTAGAATCGGAATGTGGTAGAATTCTAGAATGCACCCCATGGCGGAATTCTAAAGTCCTAAAATGCCTGCTATTCGGAAGTTAAGGTGTCTGACATCCAGAATGGTACCACATCAGAATTATACCATTCTGAAACGTTCTGGGATCAAGAATCAATGGACGGCTGAGTTCCAGAATGTCAGGGTGGCAAAACTCTAGAATCCTGGCGTGTCTGAACTCGAGAGTCATTCAATGTCCACATTCCAGAACTCTGGATGTCTGAATTATAGAAGCACCATATGTCTGCATTCTAGAATCGGAATGTGGCGGAATTCTAGAATGCACAGCACGGCGGAATTCTAAAGTCCTAAAATGCCTGCTATCCGGAAGTTAAGGTGTCTGACATCCAGAATGCTACCAAGTCAGAATTATAACATTCTGAAACATTCTGGGATCTAGAATCAATGGACGGCTGAGTTCCAGAATGCAAGGGTGGCAAAACTCTAGAATCCTTGCGTGTCTGAACTAGAGAGTCATTCAATGTCCACATTCTAGAACTCTGGATGTCTGAAATATAGAAGCACCAAATGTCTGCATTCTAGAATCGGAATGTGGCGGAATTCTAGAATGCACAGCACGGCAGAATTTTAAAGTCCTAAAATGCCTGCTATACGGTAGTCAAGGTGTCTGACATCCAGAATGTTACTAAGTCAGCATTCTACCGTTCTGAGAGATTCTGGGTTCTAGAATCAATGGATGGCAGAGTTCTGGAATGTCAGGGTGTTCAAACTCAAGAATACTTGCGTGTCTGAACTCGAGAGTCATTCAATGTCCACATTCCGCATCACAGGGTGTCTGAATTCCAGAAGCACCAAATGTCTGCATTCTAGAATCGGAATGTGGCGGAATTCTAGAATGCACAGCACGGCGGAATTCGAAAGTCCTAAAATGCCTGCTATCCGGAAGTTAAGGTGTCTGACATCCAGAATGCTACCACGTCAGAATTATACCATTCTGAAAGATTCTGGGATCTAGAATCAATGGACGGCTGAGTTCCAGAATGTCAGGGTTTCCAAACTCTAGAATCCTTGCATGTCTGAACTCGAGAGTCATTCAATATCCACATTCCAGGACTCTGGATGTCTGAAATATAGAAGCACCAAATGTCTGCATTCTGGAATCGGAATGTGGTAGAATTCTAGAATGCACAGCACGACAGAATTCTAAAGTCCTAAAATGCCTGCTATTCGGAAGTTAAGGTGTCTGATATCCAGAATGTTACTAGGTCAGCATTCTACCGTTCTGAGAGATTCTGGGTTCTAGAATCAATGGACGGCAGAGTTCTGGAATGTCAGGGTGTCCAAACTCTAGAATCCTTCCGTGTCTGAAGTCGTGAATCATTCAATGTCCACATTCCGGATCACAGGGTGTCTGAATTCCAGAAGCACCAAATGTCTGCATTCTAGAATCAGAATGTGGTAGAATTCTAGAATGCACAGCACGGCGGAATTCGAAAGTCCTAAAATGCCTGCTATTGGGAAGTTAAGGTGTCTGACATCAAGAATGCTACCACGTCAGAATTATACCATTCTGAAAGATTCTGGGATCTAGAATCAGTGGACGGCTGAGTTCCAGAATGTCAGGGTGGCAAAAATCTAGAATCCTTGCGTGTCTGAACTCGAGAGTCATTCAATGTCCACATTCCAGAACTCTGGATGTCTGAATTATAGAAGCACCAAATGTCTGCATTCTAGAATCGGAATGTGGCGGAATTCTAGTATGCACAGCACGGCGGAATTCTAAAGTCCTAAAATGCCTACTAGCCGAAAGTTAAGGTGTCTGATGAACAGTATGTTACTAGGTCAGCATTCTACCGTTCTGAGAGATTCTGGGTTCTAGAATCAATGGACGGCAGAGATCTGGAATGTCAGGGTGTCCAAACTCTAGAATCCTTCCGTGTCTGAACTCGTGAGTCATTCAATGTCCACATTACGGATCACAGGGTGTCTGAATTCCAGAAGCACCAAATGTCTGCATTCTAGAATCGGAATGTGGCGGAATTCTAGAATGCACAGCACGGCGGAATTCTAAAGTACTAAAATGCCAGCTATCGGGAAGTTAAGGTGTCTGACATCCAGAATGTTACTAGGTCAGCATTCTACCGTTCTGAGAGATACTGGGTTCTAGAATCAATGGACGGCAGAGTTCTGGAATGTCAGGGTGTCCAAACTCTAGAATCCTTCCGTGTCTGAACTCGTGAGTCATTCAATGTCCACATTCCGGATCACAGGGTGTCTGAATTCCAGAAGCACCAAATGTCTGCATTCTAGAATCGGAATGTGGCGGAATTCTAGAATGCACAGCACGGCGGAATTTGAAATTCCTAAAATGCCTGCTATCGGGAAGTTAAGGTGTCTGACATCCAGAATGCTACCACGTCAGAATTATACCATTCTGAAAGATTCTGGGATCTAGAATCATTGGACGGCTGAGTTCCAGAATGTCAGGGTGGCAAAACTCTAGAATCCTTGCGTGTCTGAACTCGAGAGTCATTCAATGTCCACATTCCAGAACTCTGGATGTCTGCATTATAGAAGCACCAAATGTCTGCATTGTAGAATCAGAATGTGGCGGAATTCTAGAATGCACAGCAAGGCGGAATTCTAACATCCTAAAATGCCTGCTATCGGGAAGTTAAGGTGTCTGACATCAAGAATGCTACCAAGTCAGAATTACACCATTCTGAAAGATTCTGGGATCTAGAATCAATGAACGGCTGATTCCAGAATATCAGGGTGGCAAAACTCTAGAATCCTTGCGTGTCTGAACTCGAGAGTCATTCAATGTCCACATTCCAGAACTCTGGATGTCTGAATTATAGAAGCACCAAATGTCTGCATTCTAGAATCGGAATGTGGCGGAATTCTAGAATGCACAGCATGGCGGAATTCTAAAGTCCTAAAATGCCTGCTATCCGGAAGTTAAGGTGTCTGACATCAAGAATGCTACCACGTCAGAATTATACCATTCTGAAACATTCTGGTATCTAGAATCAATGGACGGCTGAGTTCCAGAATGTCAGGGTGTCCTAACTCTAGAATCCTTGCATGTCTGAACTCGAGAGTCATTCAATATCCACATACCAGGACTCTGGATGTCTGATATATAGAAGCACCAAATGTCTGCATTCTAGAATCGGAATGTGGTAGAATTCTAGAATGCACAGCACGACAGAATTCTAAAGTCCTAAAATGCCTGCTATTCGGAAGTTAAGGTGTCTGACATCCAGAATGTTACTAGGTCAGCATTCTACCGTTCTGATTCTGGGTTCTAGAATCAATGGACGGCAGAGTTCTGGAATGTCAGGGTGTCCAAACTCTAGAGTCCTTCCGTGTCTGAACTCGTGAGTCATTCAATGTCCACATTCCGGATCACAGGGTGTCTGAATTCCAGAAGCACCAAATGTCTGCATTCTAGAATCGGAATGTGGCGGAATTCTAGAATGCACAGCACGGCGGAATTCTAAAGTCCTAAAATGCCTACTAGCCGAAAGTTAAGGTGTCTGATGACCAGTATGTTACTAGGTCAGCATTCTACCGTTCTGAGAGATTCTGGGTTCTAGAATCAATGGACGGCCGAGATCTGGAATGTCAGGGTGTCCAAACTCTAGAATCCTTGCGTGTCTGAACTCTAGAGTCATTCAATGTCCACATTCCGGATCACAGGGTGTCTGAATTCCAGAAGCACCAAATGTCTGCATTCTAGAATCGGAATGTGGTAGAATTCTAGAATGCACAGCACGGCGGAATTCTAAAGTCCTAAAATGCCTGCTATCCGGACGTTAAGGTGTCTGACATCCAGAATGGTACCACATCAGAGTTATACCATTCTGAAACATTCTGGGATCTAGAATCAATGGACAGCTGAGTTCCAGAATGTCAGGGTGGCAAAACTCTAGAATCCTTGCGTGTCTGAACTCGAGAGTCATTCAATGTCCACATTCCAGAGCTCTGGATGTCTGAAATATAGAAGCTCCAAATGTCTGCATTCTAGAATCGGAATGTGGCGGAATTCTAGAATGCACATCACAGCGGAATTTTAAAGTCCTAAAATGCCTGCTATACGGAAGTCAAGGTGTCTGACATCCAGAATGTTACTAAGTCAGCATTCTACCGTTCTGAGAGATTCTGGGTTCTAGAATCAATGGATGGCAGAGTTCTGGAATGTCAGGGTGTTCAAACTCAAGAATACTTGCGTGTCTGAACTCGAGAGTCATTCAATGTCCTCATTCCGCATCACAGGGTGTCTGAATTCCAGAAGCACCAAATGTCTGCATTCTAGAATCGGAATGTGGCGGAATTCTAGAATGCACAGCACGGCGGAATTCGAAAGTCCTAAAATGCCTGCTATCCGGAAGTTAAGGTGTCTGACATCCAGAATGCTACCACGTCAGAATTATACCATTCTGAAAGATTCTGGGATCTAGAATCAATGGACGGCTGAGTTCCAGAATGTCAGGGTTTCCAAACTCTAGAATCCTTGCAGGTCTGAACTTGAGAGTCATTCAATATCCACATTCCAGGACTCTGGATGCCTGAAATATAGAAGCACCAAATGTCTGCATTCTAGAATCGGAATGTGGTAGAATTCTAGAATGCACAGCACGACAGAATTCTAAAGTCCTAAAATGCCTGCTATTCGGAAGTTAAGGTGTCTGACATCCAGAATGTTACTAGGTCAGCATTCTACCGTTCTGAGAGATTCTGGGTTCTAGAATCAATGGACGGCAGAGTTCTGGAATGTCAGGGTGTCCAAACTCTAGAATCCTTCCATGTCTGAACTCGAGGGTCATTCAATGTCCACATTCCAGAACTCTGGATGTCTGAATTACAGAAGCACCAAATGTCTGCATTCTAGAATTGGAATGTGGCGGAATTCTAGAATGCACAGCACGGCGGAATTCGAAAGTCCTAAAATGCCTACTAGCCGAAAGTTAAGGTGTCTGATGACCAGAATGTTACTAGGTCAGCATTCTACCGTTCTGAGAGATTCTGGGGTCTAGAATCAATGGACGGCAGAGTTCTGGAATGTCAGGGTGTCCAAACTCTAGAATCGTTCAGTGTTTGAACACGAGAGTCATTCAATTTCCATATTCCGGGTCACAGGGTGACTGAATTCCAGAAGCACCAAATGTCTGCATTCTAGAATCGGAATGTGGCGGAATTCTAGAATGCGCAGCACGGCAGAATTTTAAAGTCCTAAAATGCCTGCTATACGGTAGTCAAGGTGTCTGACATCCAGAATGTTACTAAGTCAGCATTCTACCGTTCTGAGAGATTCTGGGTTCTAGAATCAATGGATGGCAGAGTTCTGGAATGTCAGGGTGTTCAAACTCAAGAATACTTGTGTGTCTGAACTCGAGAGTCATTCAATGTCCACATTCCGCATCACAGGGTGTCTGAATTCCAGAAGCACCAAATGTCTGCATTCTAGAATCGGAATGTGGTAGAATTCTAGAATGCACAGCACGGCAGAATTCGAAAGTCCTAAAATGCCTGCTATCGGGAAGTTAAGGTGTCTGACATCCAGAATGCTACCACGTCAGAATTATACCATTCTGAAAGATTCTGGGATCTAGAATCAATGGACGGCTGAGTTCCAGAATGTCAGGGTGGCAAAACTCTAGAATCCTTGCGTGTCTGAACTCAAGAGTCATTCAATGTCCACATTCCAGAACTCTGGATGTCTGAATTATAGAAGCACCAAATGTCTGCATTCTAGAATCGGAATGTGGCGGAATTCTACTATGCACAGCACGGCGGAATTCTAAAGTCCTAAAATGCCTACTAGCCGAAAGTTAAGGTGTCTGATGAACAGTATGTTACTAGGTCAGCATTCTACCGTTCTGAGAGATTCTGGGTTCTAGAATCAATGGACGGCAGAGATCTGGAATGTCAGGGTGTCCAAACTCTAGAATCCTTGCATGTCTGAACTCGAGAGTCATTCAATGTCCACATTCCGGATCACAGGGTGTCTGAATTCCAGAAGCACCAAATGTCTGCATTCTAGAATAGGAATGTGGTAGAATTCTAGAATGCACAGCATAGTAGAATTCTAAAGTCCTAAAATGCCTGCTATCCGGAAGTTAAGGTGTCTGATATCCAGAGTGGTACCACATCAGAATTAAACCATTCTGAAACATTCTGGGATCTAGAATCAATGGACGGGTGAGTTCCAGAATGTCAGGGTGTCCAAACTCTAGAATCCTTGCGTGTCTGAACTCGAGAGTCATTCAATGTCCACATTCCAGAACTCTGGATGTCTGAATTATAGAAGCACCAAATGTCTGCATTCTAGAATCGGAATGTGGCGGAATTCTAGAATGCACAGCAATGCGGAATTCTAACATCCTAAAATGCCTGCTATCGGGAAGTTAATGTGTCTGACATCAAGAATGCTACCACGTCAGAATTATACCATTCTGAAAGATTCTGGGATCTAGAATCAATGGACGGCTGAGTTCCAGAATATCAGGGTGGCAAAACTCTAGAATCCTTGCGTGTCTGAACTCGAGAGTCATTCAATGTCCACATTCCAGAACTCTGGATGTCTGAATTATAGAAGCACCAAATGTCTGCATTCTAGAATCGGAATGTGGCGGAATTCTAGAATGCACAGCATGGCGGAATTCTAAAGTCCTAAAATGCCTACTAGTCGAAAGTTAAGGTGTCTGATGACCAGTATGTTACTAGGTCAGCATTCTACCGTTCTGAGAGATTCTGGGTTCTAGAATCAATGGACGGCAGAGATCTGGAATGTCAGGCTTTCCAAACTCTAGAATCCTTGCGTGTCTGAACTCGAGAGTCATTCAATGTCCACATTACGGATCACAGGGTGTCTGAATTCCAGAGGCACCAAATGTCTGCATTCTAGAATCGGAATGTGGTAGAATTCTAGAATGCACAGCACGGCGGAATTCTAAAGTCCTAAAATGCCTGCTATTCGGAAGTTAAGGTGTCTGACATCCAGAATGGTACCACATCAGAATTATACCATTCTGAAACATTCTGGGATCTAGAATCAATGGACGGCTGAGTTCCAGAATGTCAGGGTGGCAAAACTCTAGAATCCTGGCGTGTCTGAACTCGAGAGTCATTCAATGTCCACATTCCAGAACTCTGGATGTCTGAATTATAGAAGCACCAAATGTCTGCATTCTAAATCGGAATGTGGCGGAATTCTAGAATGCACAGCACGGCGGAATTCTAAAGTCCTAAAATGCCTGCTATCCGGAAGTTAAGGTGTCTGACATCCAGAATGCTACCAAGTCAGAATTATAACATTCTGAAACATTCTGGGATCTAGAATCAATGGACGGCTGAGTTCCAGAATGCAAGGGTGGCAAAACTCTAGAATCCTTGCGTGTCTGAACTCGAGAGTCATTCAATGTCCACATTCTAGAACTCTGGATGTCTGAAATATAGAAGCACCAAATGTCTGCATTCTAAAATCGGAATGTGGCGGAATTCTAGAATGCACGGCACGGCAGAATTTTAAAGTCCTAAAATGCCTGCTATACGGTAGTCAAGGTGTCTGACATCCAGAATGTTACTAAGTCAGCATTCTACCGTTCTGAGAGATTCTGGGTTCTAGAGTCAATGGATGGCAGAGTTCTGGAATGTCAGGGTGTTCAAACTCAAGAATACTTGCGTATCTGAACTCGAGAGTCATTCAATGTCCACATTCCGCATCACAGGGTGTCTGAATTCCAGAAGCACCAAATGTCTGCATTCTAGAATCGGAATGTGGCGGAATTCTAGAATGCACAGCACGGCGGAATTCGAAAGTCCTAAAATGCCTGCTATCCGGAAGTTAAGGTGTCTGACATCCAGAATGCTACCACGTCAGAATTATACCATTCTGAAAGATTCTGGTATCTAGAATCAATGGACGGCTGAGTTCCAGAATGTCAGGGTTTCCAAACTCTAGAATCCTTGCATGTCTGAACTCGAGAGTCATTCAATATCCACATTCCAGGACTCTGGATGTCTGAAATATAGAAGCACCAAATGTCTGCATTCTGGAATCGGAATGTGGTAGAATTCTAGAATGCACAGCACGACAGAATTCTAAAGTCCTAAAATGCCTGCTATTCGGAAGTTAAGTTGTCTGACATCCAGAATGTTACTAGGTCAGCATTCTACCGTTATGAGAGATTCTGGGTTCTAGAATCAATGGACGACAGAGTTCTGGAATGTCAGGGTGTCCAAACTCTAGAATCCTTCCGTGTCTGAAATCGTGAATCATTCAATGTCCACATTCCGGATCACAGGGTGTCTGAATTCCAGAAGCACCAAATGTATGCATTCTAGAATCGGAATGTGGTAGAATTCCAGAATGCACAGCACGGCGGAATTCGAAAGTCCTAAAATGCCTGCTATCGGGAAGTTAAGGTGTCTGACATCCAGCATGCTACCACGTCAGAATTATACCATTCTGAAAGATTCTGGGATCTAGAATCAATGGACGGCTGAGTTCCAGAATGTCAGGGTGGCAAAACTCTAGAATCCTTGCGTGTCTGAACTCGAGTCATTCAATGTCCACATTTGAGAACTCTGGATGTCTGAATTATAGAAGCACCAAATGTCTGCATTCTAGAATCGGAATGTGGCGGAATTCTACTATGCACAGCACGGCGGAATTCTAAAGTCCTAAAATGCCTACTAGCCGAAAGTTAAGGTGTCTGATGAACAGTATGTTACTAGGTCAGAATTCTACCGTTCTGAGAGATTCTGGGTTCTAGAATCAATGGACGGCAGAGATCTGGAATTGCAGCGTGTCCAAACTCTAGAATCCTTGCATGTCTGAACTCGAGAGTCATTCAATGTCCACATTCCGGATCATAGGGTGTCTGAATTCCAGAAGCACCAAATGTCTGCATTCTAGAATCGGAATGTGGTAGAATTCTAGAATGCACACCATGGTAGAATTCTAAAGTCCTAAAATGCCTGCTATCCGGAAGTTAAGGTGTCTGATATCCAGAGTGGTACCACATCAGAATTAAACCATTCTGAAACATTCTGGGATCTAGAATCAATGGACGGGTGAGTTCCAGAATGTCAGGGTGTCCAAACTCTAGAATCCTTCCGTGTCTGAACTCGTGAGTCATTCAATGTCCACATTCCGGATCACAGGGTGTCTGAATTCCAGAAGAACCAAATGTCTGCATTCTAGAATCGGAATGTGGCGGAATTCTACAATGCACAGCACGGCGGAATTCTAAAATCCTAAAATGCCTGCTATCCGGAAGTTAAGCTGTCTGACATCAAGAATGCTACCAAGACAGAATTATACCATTCTGAAAGATTCTGGGATCTAGAATCAATGGACGGCTGAGTTCCAGAATGTCAGGGTGACAAAACTCTAGAATCCTTGCATGTCTGAACTCGAGAGTCATTCAATGTCCACATTCCAGAACTCTGGATGTCTGAATTATAGAAGCAGCAAATGTCTGCATTCTAGAATCGGAATGTGGCGGAATTCTAGAATGCACAGCACGGCGGAATTCTAAAGTCCTAAAATGCCTGCTATCGGGAAGTTAAGGTGTCTGACATCCAGAATGTTACTAGGTCAGCATTCTACCGTTCTGAGAGATTCTGGGTTCTAGAATCAATGGACGGCAGAGTTCTGGAATGTCAGGGTGTCCAAACTCTAGAATCCTTCCGTGTCTGAACTCGTGAGTCATTCAATGTCCACATTCCGGATCACAGGGTGTCTGAATTCCAGAAGCACCAAATGTCTGCATTCTAGAATCGGAATGTGGCGGAATTCTAGAATGCACATCACGGCGGAATTCGAAAGTCCTAAAATGCCTGCTATCGGGAAGTTAAGGTGTCTGACATCCAGAATGCTACCACGTCAGAATTATACCATTCTGAAAGATTCTGGGATCTAGAATCAATGGACGGCTGAGTTCCAGAATGTCAGGGTGTCAAAACTCTAGAATCCTTGCGTGTCTGAACTCGAGAGTCATTCAATGTCCACATTCCAGAACTCTGGATGTCTGAATTATAGAAGCACCAAATGTCTGCATTCTAGAATCGGAATGTGGCGGAATTCTAGAATGCACAGCACCACGCCAATTCTAAAGTCCTAAAATGCCTGCTATCCGGAAGTTAATGTGTCTGACATCCAGAATGCTACCACGTCAGAATTATACCATTCTGAAAGATTCTGGGATCTAGAATCAATGTATGGCTGAGTTCCAGAATGTCAGGGTGGCAAAATTCTAGAATCCTTGTGTGTCTGAACTCGAGAGTCATTCAATGTCCACATTCCAGAACTCTGGATGTCTGAATTATAGAAGCACCAAATGTCTGCATTCCAGAATCGGAATGTGGCGGAATTCTAGAATGCACAGCACGGCGGAATTCTAAAGTCCTAAAATGCCTACTAGCCGAAAGTTAAGGTGTCTGATGACCAGTATGTTACTAGGTCAGCATTCTACCGTTCTGAGAGATTCTGGGTTCTAGAATCAATGGACGGCAGAGATCTGGAATGTCAGGGTGTCCAAACTCTAGAATCCTTGCGTGTCTGAACTCTAGAGTCATTCAATGTCCACATTCCGGATCACAGGGTGTCTGAATTCCAGAAGCACCAAATGTCTGCATTCTAGAATCGGAATGTGGTAGAATTCTAGAATGCACAGCACGGCGGAATTCTAAAGTCCTAAAATGCCTGCTATCCGGAAGTTAAGGTGTCTGACATCCAGAATGGTACCACATCAGAGTTATACCATTCTGAAACATTCTGGGATCTAGAATCAATGGACAGCTGAGTTCCAGAATGTCAGGGTGGCAAAACTCTAGAATCCTTGCGTGTCTGAACTCGAGAGTCATTCAATGTCCACATTCCAGAGCTCTGGATGTCTGAAATATAGAAGCACCAAATGTCTGCATTCTAGAATCGGAATGTGGCGTAATTCTAGAATGCACATCACAGCGGAATTTTAAAGTCCTAAAATGCCTGCTATACGGAAGTCAAGGTGTCTGACATCCAGAATGTTACTAAGTCAGCATTCTACCGTTCTGAGAGATTCTGGGTTCTAGAATCAATGGATGGCAGAGTTCTGGAATGTCAGGGTGTTCAAACTCAAGAATACTTGCGTGTCTGAACTCGAGAGTCATTCAATGTCCTCATTCCGCATCACAGGGTGTCTGAATTCCAGAAGCACCAAATGTCTGCATTCTAGAATCGGAATGTGGCGGAATTCTAGAATGCACAGCACGGCGGAATTCGAAAGTCCTAAAATGCCTGCTATCCGGAAGTTAAGGTGTCTGACATCCAGAATGCTACCACGTCAGAATTATACCATACTGAAAGATTCTGGGATCTAGAATCAATGGACGGCTGAGTTCCAGAATGTCAGTGTTTCCAAACTCTAGAATCCTTGCAGGTCTGAACTTGAGAGTCATTGAATATCCACATTCCAGGACTCTGGATGCCTGAAATATAGAAGCACCAAATGTCTGCATTCTAGAATCGGAATGTGGTAGAATTGTAGAATGCACAGCACGACAGAATTCTAAAGTCCTAAAATGCCTGCTATTCGGAAGTTAAGGTGTCTGACATCCAGAATGTTACTAGGTCAGCATTCTACCGTTCTGAGAGATTCTGGGTTCTAGAGTCAATGGACGGCAGAGTTCTGGAATGTCAGGGTGTCCAAACTCTAGAATCCTTCCATGTCTGAACTCGAGGGTCATTCAATGTCCACATTCCAGAACTCTGGATGTCTGAATTCCAGAAGCACCAAATGTCTGCATTCTAGAATTGGAATGTGGCGGAATTCTAGAATGCACAGCACGGCGGAATTTGAAAGTCCTAAAATGCCTACTAGCCGAAAGTTAAGGTGTCTGATGACCAGAATGTTACTAGGTCAGCATTCTACCGTTCTGAGAGATTCTGGGTTCTAGAATCAATGGACGGCAGAGTTCTGGAATATCAGGGTGTCAAAACTCTAGAATCGTTCAGTGTTTGAACTCGAGAGTCATTCAATTTCCATATTCCGGGTCACAGGGTGACTGAATTCCAGAAGCACCAAATGTCTGCATTCTAGAATCGGAATGTGGCGGAATTCTAGAATGCACAGCACGGCGGAATTCTAAAGGCCTAAAATGCCTTCTAGCCGAAAGTAAAGGTGTCTGATGACCAGTATGTTACGAGGTCAGCATTCTACCGTTCTGAGAGATTCTGGGTTCTAGAATCAATGGACGGCAGAGATCTGGAATGTCAGGGTGTCCAAACTCTAGAATCCTTGCATGTCTGAACTAGAGAGTCATTCAATGTCCACATTCCGGATCACAGGTTGTCTAAATTCAAGAAGCACCAAATGTCTGCATTCTAGAATCGGAATGTGGTAGAATTCTAGAATGCAAAGCACGGTAGAATTCTAAAGTCCTAAAATGCCTGCTATCCGGAAGTTAAGGTGTCTGACATCCAGAATGCTACCACGTCAGAATTATACCATTCTGAATGATTCTGGGACCTAGAATCAATGGACGGCTGAGTTCCAGAATGCAAGGGTGGCAAAACTCTAGAATCCTTGCGTGTCTGAACTCGAGAGTCATTCAATATCCACATTCCAGAACTCTGGATGTCTGAAATATAGAAGCACCAAATGTCTGCATTCTAGAATCAGAATGTGGCGGAATTCTAGAATGCACAGCACGGCGGAATTTTAAATTCCTAAAATGCCTGCTATACGGAAGTCAAGGTGTCTGACATCCAGAATGTTACTAAGTCAGCATTCTACCGTTCTGAGAGATTCTGAGTTCTAGAATCAATGGATGGCGGAGTTCTGGAATGTCAGGGTGTTCAAACTCAAGAATACTTGTGTGTCTGAACTCGAGAGTCATTCAATGACCACATTCCGCATCACAGGGTGTCTGAATTCCAGAAGCACCAAATGTCTGCATTCTAGAATCGGAATGTGGCGGAATTCTAGAATGCACAGCACGGCGGAATTCGAAAGTCCTAAAATGCCTGCTAACCGGAAGTTAAGCTGTCTGACATCCAGAATGCTACCACGTCAGAATTATACCATTCTGAAAGATTCTGGAATCTAGAATCAATGGATGGCTGAGTTCCAGATGGTCAGGGTTTCCAAACTCTAGAATCCTTGCGTGTCTGAACTCGAGAGTCATTCAATATCCACATTCCAGGACTCTGGATGTCTGAAATATAGAAGCACCAAATGTCTGCATTCTAGAGTCGGAATGTGGTAGAATTCTAGAATGCACAGCACGACAGAATTCTAAAGTCCTAAAATGCCTTCTATTCGGAAGTTAAGGTGTCTGACATCCAGAATGTTACTAGGTCAGCATTCTACCGTTCTGAGAGATTCTGGGTTCTAGAATCAATGGACGGCAGAGTTCTGGAATGTCAGGGTGTCCAAACTCTAGAATACTTCCGTCTCTGAACTCGTGAGTCATTCAATGTCCACATTCCGGATCACAGGGTGTCTGAATTCCAGAAGCACCAAATGTCTGCATTCTAGAATCGGAATGTGGCGGAATTCTAGAATGCACAGCACGGCGGAATTCGAAAGTCCTAAAATGCCTGCTATCCGGAAGTTAAGGTGTCTGACATCCAGAATGCTACCACGTCAGAATTATACCATTCTGAAAGATTCTGGGATCTAGAATCAATGGACGGCTGAGTTCCAGAATGTCAGGGTGGCAAAACTCTAGAATCCTTGTGTGTCTGAACTCGAGAGTCATTCAATGTCCACATTTCAGAACTCTGGATGTCTGAATTATAGAAGCACCAAATGTCTGCATTCTAGAATCGAAATGTTGCGGAATTCTAGAATGCACAGCACGTCGGAATTCGAAAGTCCTAAAATGCCTGCTATCGGGAAGTTAAGGTGTCTGACATCCAGAAGGCTACCACGTCAGATTTATAACATTCTGAAAGATTCTGGGATCTAGAATCAATGGACACCTGAGTTCCAGAATGCAAGGGTGGCAAAACTCTAGAATCCTTGCGTGTCTGAACTCGAGAGTCATTCAATGTCCACATTCCAGAACTCTGGATGTCTGAATTATAGAAGCACCAAATGTCTGCATTCTAGAATCAGAATGTGGCGGAATTCTAGAATGCACAGCACGGCGGAATTTTAAAGTCCTAAAATGCCTGCTATACGGAAGTCAAGGTGTCTGACATCCAGAATGTTACTAAGTCAGCATTCTACCGTTCTGAGAGATTCTGAGTTCTAGAATCAATTGATGGCAGAGTTCTGGAATGTCAGGGTGTTCAAACTCAAGAATACTTGCGTGTCTGAACTGGAGTGTCATTCAATGTCCACATTCCGCATCACAGGGTGTCTGAATTCCAGAAGCACCAAATGTCTGCATTCTAGAATCGGAATGTGGCGGAATTCTAGAATGCACAGCACGGCGGAATTATAAAATCATAAAATGCCTGCTATCCGGAAGTTAAGCTGTCTGACATCAAGAAGGCTACCAAGTCAGAATTACACCATTCTGAACGATTCTGCGATCTAGAATCAATGGACGGCTGAGTTCCAGAATGTCAGGGTGGCAAAACTCTAGAATCCTTGCGTGTCTGAACTCGAGAGTCATTCAATGTCCACATTCCAGAACTCTGGATGTCTGAATTATAGAAGCAGCAAATGTCTGCATTCTAGAATCGGAATGTGGCGGAATTCTAGAATGCACAGCACGGCGGAATTCTAAAGTCCTAAAATGCCTGCTATCGGGAAATTAAGGTGTCTGACATCCAGAATCTTACTAGGTCAGCATTCTACCGTTCTGAGAGATTCTGTGTTCTAGAATCAATGGACGGCAGAGTTCTGGAAAGTCAGGGTGTCCAAACTCTAGAATCCTTCCGTGTCTGAACTCGTGAGTCATTCAATGTCCACATTCCGGATCACAGTGTGTCTGAATTCCAGAAGCACCAAATGTCTGCATTCTAGAATCGGAATGTGGCGGAATTCTAGAATGCACAGCACGGCGGAATTTGAAAGACCTAAAATGCCTGCTATCGGGAAGTTAAGGTGTCTGACATCCAGAATGCTACCACGTCAGAATTATACCTTTCTGAAAGATTCTGGGATCTAGAATCAATGGACGGCTGAGTTCCAGAATGTCAGGGTGTCAAAACTCTAGAATCCTTGCGTGTCTGAACTCGAGAGTCATTCAATGTCCACATTCCAGAGCTCTGGATGTCTGCATTATAGAAGCACCAAATGTCTGCATTGTAGAATCGGAATGTGGCGGAATTCTAGAATGCACAGCAATGCGGAATTCTAACATCCTAAAATGCCTGCTATCGGGAAGTTAAGGTGTCTGACATCAGGAATGCTACCAAGTCAGAATTATACCATTCTGAAAGATTCTGGGATCTAGAATCAATGAACGGCTGAGTTCCAGAATATCAGGTTGGCAAAAATCTAGAATCCTTGCGTGTCTGAACTCGAGAGTCATTCAATGTCCACATTCCAGAACTCTGGATGTCTGAATTATAGAAGCACCAAATGTCTGCATTCTAGAATCGGAATGTGGCGGAATTCTAGAATGCACAGCATGGCGGAATTCTAAAGTCCTAAAATGCCTACTAGTCGAAAGTTAAGGTGTCTGATGACCAGTATGTTACTAGGTCAGCATTCTACCATTCTGAGAGATTCTGGGTTCTAGAGTCAATGGACGGCAGAGATCTGGAATGTCAGGCTTTCCAAACTCTAGAATCCTTGCGTGTCTGAACTCGAGAGTCATTCAATGTCCACATTACGGATCACAGGGTGTCTGAATTCCAGAGGCACCAAATGTCTGCATTCTAGAATCGGAATGTGGTAGAATTCTAGAATGCACAGCACGGCGGAATTCTAAAGTCCTAAAATGCCTGCTATTCGGAAGTTAAGGTGTCTGACATCCAGAATGGTAACACATCAGAATTATACCATTCTGAAACATTCTGGGATCTAGAATCAATGGACGGCTGAGTTCCAGAATGTCAGGGTGGCAAAACTCTAGAATCCTGGCGTGTCTGAACTCGAGAGTCATTCAATGTCCACATTCCAGAACACTGGATGTCTGAATTATAGAAGCACCAAATGTCTGCATTCTAGAATCGGAATGTGGCGGAATTCTAGAATGCACAGCACGGCGGAATTCTAAAGTCCTAAAATGCCTGCTATCCGGAAGTTAAGGTGTCTGACCTCCAGAATGCTACCAAGTCAGAATTATAATATTCTGAAACATTCTGGGATCTAGAATCAATGGACGGCTGAGTTCCAGAATGCAAGGGTGGCAAAACTCTAGAATCCTTGCGTGTCTGAACTCGAGAGTCATTCAATGTCCACATTCTAGAACTCTGGATGTCTGAAATATAGAAGCACCAAATGTCTGCATTCTAGAATCGGAATGTGGCGGAATTCTAGAATGCACAGCACGTCGGAATTCTAAAATCCTAAAATGCCTGCTATCCGGAAGTTAAGCTGTCTGACATCAAGAATGCTACCAAGTCAGAATTATACAATTCTGAAAGATTCTGGGATCTAGAATCAATGGACGGCTGAGTTTCAGAATGTCAGGGTGACAAAACTCTAGAATCCTTGCATGTCTGAACTCGAGAGTCATTCAATGTCCACATTCCAGAACTCTGGATGTCTGAATTATAGAAGCACCAAATGTCTGCATTCTAGAATCGGAATGTGGTAGAATTCTAGAATGCACAGCACGGCGGAATTCTAAAGTCCTAAAATGCCTACTAGCCGAAAGTTAAGGTGTCTGATGACCAGTATGTTACTAGGTCAGCATTCTACCGTTCTGAGAGATTCTGGGTTCTAGAATCAATGGACGGCAGAGATCTGGAATGTCAGGGTGTCCAAACTCTAGAATCCTTGCGTGTCTGAACTCGAGAGTCTTTCAATGTCCACATTCCGGATCACAGGTTGTCTAAATTCCAGAAGCACCAAATGACTGCATTCTAGAATCGGAATGTGGCGGAATTCTAGAATGCACAGCACGGTAGAATTCTAAAGTCCTAAAATGCCTGCTATCCGGAAGTTAAGGTGTCTGACATCCAGAATGCTACCACGTTAGAATTATACCATTTTGAATGATTCTGGGATCTAGAATCAATGGACGGCTGATTTCCAGAATGCAAGGGTGGCAAAACTCTAGAATCCTTGCGTGTCTGAACTCGAGAGTCATTCAATATCCACATTCCAGAACTCTGGATGTCTGAAATATAGAAGCACCAAATGTCTGCATTCTAGAATCGGAATGTGGCGGAATTCTAGAATGCACAGCACGGCGGAATTTTAAAGTCCTAAAATGCCTGCTATACGGAAGTCAAGGTGTCTGACATCCAGAATGTTACTAAGTCAGCATTCTACCGTTCTGAGAGATTCTGAGTTCTAGAATCAATGGATGGCAGAGTTCTGGAATGTCAGGGTGTTCAAACTCAAGAATACTTGTGTGTCTGAACTCGAGAGTCATTCAATGACCACATTCCGCATCACAGGGTGTCTGAATTCCAGAAGCACCAAATGTCTGCATTCTAGAATCGGAATGTGGCGGAATTCTAGAATGCACAGCACGGCGGAATTCTAAAGTCCTAAAATGCCTGCTATCCGGAAGTTAAGCTGTCTGACATCCAGAATGCTACCACGTCAGAATTATACCATTCTGAAAGATTCTGGGATCTAGAATCAATGGATGGCTGAGTTCCAGATAGTCAGGGTTTCCAAACTCTAGAATCCTTGCGTGTCTGAACTCGAGAGACATTCAATATCCACATTCCGGGACTCTGGATGTCTGAAATATAGAAGCACCAAAGGTCTGCATTCTAGAATCGGAATGTGGCGGAATTCTAGAATGCACAGCACGGCGGAATTCGAAGGTCCTAAAATGCCTGCTATCTGGAAGTTAAGGTGTCTGACATCCAGAATGTTACTAGGTCAGCATTCTACCGTTCTGAGGGATTCTGGGTTCTAGAATCAATGGACGGCAGAGTTCTGGAATGACAGGGTGTCAAAACGCTAGATTCCTTCCGTGTCTGAACTCGTGAGTCATTCAATGTCCACATTCCGGAACACAGGGTGTCTGAATTCCAGAAGCACCAAATGTCTGCATTCTAGAATCGGAATATGGAGGAATTCTAGAATGCACAGCACAGCAGAATTCTGAAGTCCTAAAATGCCTGATATTCGGAAGTTAAGGAGTCTGACATCCAGAATGTTACTAGGTCAGCATTCTACCGTTCTGAGAGATTCTGGGTTCTAGAATCAATGGACGGCAGAGATCTGGAATGTCAGGGTGTCCAAACTCTAGAATCCTTCCGTGTCTGAACTCCTGAGTCATTCAATGTCCACATTCCGGATCACAGGGTGTCTGAATTCCAGAAGCATCAAATGTCTGCATTCTAGAATCGGAATGTGGCGGAATTCTAGAATGCACAGCACGGCGGAATTCGAAAGTCCTTAAATGCCTGCTATCGGGAAGTTAAGGTGTCTGACATCCAGAATGCTACCACGTCAGAATTATACTATTCTGAAAGCTTCTGGGATCTAGAATCAATGGACGGCTGAGTTCCAGAATGTCAGGGTGGCAAAACTCTAGAATCCTTGCGTGTCTGAACTCGAGAGTCATTCAATGTCCACATTCCAGAACTCTGGATGTCTGAATTATAGAAGCACCAAATGTTTGCATTCTAGAATCGGAATGTGGCGGAATTCTAGAATGCACAGCACGGCGGAATTCTAAAATCCTAAAATGCCTGCTATCCGGAAGTTAAGGTGTGTGACATCAAGAATGCTATCAAGTCAGAATTATACCATTCTGAAAGATTCTGGGATCTAGAATCAATGGACGGCTGAGTTCCAGAATGTCAGGGTGGCAAAACTCTAGAATCCTTGCGTGTCTGAACTCGAGAGTCATTCAATGTCCGCATTCCAGAACTCTGGATGTCTGAATTACAGAAGCACCAAATGTCTGCATTCTAGAATCGGAATGTGGCGGAATTCTAGAATGCACAGCACGGCGGAATTCTAAAGTCCTGAAATGCCTGCTATCCGGAAGTTAAGGTGACTGACATCAAGAATGCTACCAAGTCAGAATTATACCATTCTGAAAGATTCTGGGATCTAGAATCAATGGACGGCTGAGTTCCAGAATGTCAGGGTGGCAAAATTCTAGAATCCTTGTGTGTCTGAACACGAGAGTCATTCAATATCGACATTCCAGGACTCTGGATGTCTGAAATATAGAAGCACCAAATGTCTGCATTCTAGAATCGGAATGTGGTAGAATTCTAGAATGCACAGCATGACAGAATTCTAAAGTCCTAAAATGCCTGCTATTCGGAAGTTAAGGTGTCTGACATCCAGAATGTTACTAGGTCAGCATTCTACCGTTCTGAGAGATTCTGGGTTCTAGAATCAATGGACGGCAGAGTTCTGGAATGTCAGGGTGTCCAAACTCTAGAATCCTTCCGTGTCTGAACTCGTGAGTCATTCAATGTCCACATTCCGGATCACAGGGTGTCTGAACTCCAGAAGAACCAAATGTCTGCATTCTAGAATCGGAATGTGGCGGAATTCTAGAATGCACAGCACGGCGGAATTCTAAAGTCCTAAAATGCCTGCTATCGGGAAGTTAAGGTGTCTGATATCCAGAATGCTACCACGTCAGAATTATACCATTCTGAAAGATTCTGGGATCTAGAATCAATGGACGGCTGAGTTCCAGAATGTCAGGGTGGCAAAACTCTAGAATCCTGGCGTGTCTGAACTCGAGAGTCATTCAATGTCCACATTCCAGAACTCTGGATGTCTGAATTATAGAAGCACCAAATGTCTGCATTCTAGAATCGGAACGTTGCGGAATACTAGAATGCACAGCACGGCGGAATTCGAAAGTCCTAAAATGCCTGCTATCGGGAAGTTAAGGTGTCTGACATCCAGAATGCTACCACGTCAGAATTATAGCATTCTGAATGATTCTGGGATCTAGAATCAATGGACGGCTGCGTTCCAGAATGCAAGGGTGGCAAAACTCTAGAATCCTTGCGTGTCTGAACTCGAGAGTCATTCAATGTCCACATTACAGAACTCTGGATGTCTGAATTATAGAAGCACCAAATGTCTGCATTCTAGAATCAGAATGTGGCGGAATTCTAGAATGCACAGCACGGCGGAATTTTAAAGTCCTAAAATGCCTGCTATACGGAAGACAAGGTGTCTGACATCCAGAATGTTACTAAGTCAGCATTCTACCGTTCTGAGAGATTCTGAGTTCTAGAATCAATGGATGGCAGAGTTCTGGAATGTCAGGGTGTTCAAACTCAAGAAAACTTGCGTGTCTGAACTGGAGAGTCATTCAATGTCCACATTCCAGAACTCTGGATGTCTGAATTACAGAAGCACCAAATGTCTGCATTCTAGAATCGGAATGTGGCGGAATTCTAGAATGCACAGCACGGCGGAATTCTAAAGTCCTGAAAAGCCTGCTATCCGGAAGTTAAGGTGTCTGACATCAAGAATGCTACCAAGTCAGAATTATACCATTCTGAAAGATTCTGGGATCAAGAATCAATGAACGGCTGAGTTCCAGAATGTCAGGGTTTCCAAACTCTAGAATCCTTGCGTGTCTGAACTCGAGGGTCATTCAATGTCCACATTCCAGAACTCTGGATGTCTGAATTATAGAAGCACCAAATGTCTGCATTCTAGAATCGGAATGTGGCGGAATTCTAGAATGCACAACACGGCGGAATTCTAAAGTCCTAAAATGCCTACTAGCCGAAAGTTAAGGTGTCTGATGACCAGAATGTTACTAGGTCAGCATTCTACCGTTCTGAGAGATTCTGGGTTCTAGAATCAATGGACGGCAGAGTTCTGGAATGTCAGGGTGTCAAAACTCTAGAATCGTTCAGTGTTTGAACTCGAGAGTCATTCAATTTCCATATTCCGGGTCACAGGGTGACTGAATTCCAGAAGCACCAAATGTCTGCATTCTAGAATCGGAATGTGGCGGAATTCTAGAATGCACAGCACGGCGGAATTCGAAAGTCCTAAAATGCCTGCTATCGGGAAGTTAAGGTGTCTGACATCCAGAATGCTACCACGTCAGAATTATACCATTCTGAAAGATTCTGGGATCTAGAATCAATGGACGGCTCAGTTCCAGAATGTCAGGGTGGCAAAGCTCTAGAATCCTTGTGTGTCTGAACTCGAGAGTCATTCAATGTCCACATTCCAGAACTCTGGATGTCTGAATTATAGAAGCACCAAATGTCTGCATTCTAGAATCGGAATGTGGCGGAATTCTAGAATGCACAGCACGGCGGAATTCTAAAATCCTAAAATGCCTGCTATCCGGAAGTTAAGGTGTCTGACATCAAGAATGCTACCAAGTCAGAATTATACCATTCTGAAAGATTCTGGGTTCTAGAATCAATGGACGGCTGAGTTCCAGAATGTCAGGGTGGCAAAACTCTAGAATCCTTGTGTGTCTGAACTCGAGAGTCATTCAATGTCCACATTCCAGAACTCTGGATGTCTGAATTATAGAAGCACCAAATGTCTGAATTCTAGAATCGGAATGTGGCGGAATTCTAGAATGCACAGCACGGCGGAATTCTAAAGTACTAAAATGCCTACTAGCCGAAAGTTAAGGTGTCTGATGACCAGAATGTTACTAGGTCAGCATTCTACCGTTCTGAGAGATTCTGGGTTCTAGAATCAATGGACGGCAGAGTTCTGGAATATCAGGGTGTCAAAACTCTAGAATCGTTCAGTGTTTGAACTCGAGAGTCATTCAATTTCCATATTCCGGGTCACAGGGTGACTGAATTCCAGAAGCACCAAATGTCTGCATTCTAGAATCGGAATTTGGCGGAATTCTAGAATGCACAGCACGGCGGATATCTAAAGTCCTAAAATGCCTGCTAGCCGAAAGTTAAGGTGTCTGATGACCAGAATGTTACTAGGTCAGCATTCTACCGTTCTGAGAGATTCTGGGTTCTAGAATCAATGGACGGCAGAGTTCTGGAATGTCAGGGTGTCAAAACTCTAGAATCGTTCAGTGTTTGAACTCGAGAGTCATTCAATTTCCATATTCCGGGTCACAGGGTGACTGAATTCCAGAAGCACCAAATGTCTGCATTCTAGAATCGGAATGTGGCGGAATTCTAGAATGCACAGCACGGCGGAATTCGAAAGTCCTAAAATGCCTTCTATCCGGAAGTTAAGGTGTCTGACATCCAGAATGCTACCACGTCAGAATTATACCATTCTGAAACATTCAGGGATTTAGAATCAATGGACGGCTGAGTTCCAGAATGTCAGGGTGGCAAAACTCTAGAATCCTGGCGTGTCTGAACTCGAGAGTCTTTCAATGTCCACATTCCAGGACTCTGGATGTCTGAATTATAGAAGCACAAAATGTCTGCATTCTAGAATCGGAATGTGGCGGATTTCTAGCATGCACAGCACGGCGGAATTCTAAAGACCTAAAATGCCTGCTATCCGGAAGTTAAGGTGTCTGACATCAAGAATGCTACCACGTCAGAATTATACCATTCTGAAACATTCTGGGATCTAGAATCAGTGGAAGGCTGATTTCCAGAATGTCAGGGTGGCAAAACTCTAGAATCCTTGCGTGTCTGAACTCGAGAGTCATTCAATGTCCACATTCCAGAACTCTGGATGTCTGAATTATAGAAGCACCAAATGTCTGCATTATAGAATCGGAATGTGGCGGAATTCTAGAATGCACAGCACGGCGGAATTCTAAAGTCCTAAAATGCCTGCTATCCGGAAGTTAAGGTGTCTGACATCAAGAATGCTACCAAGTCAGAATTATACCATTCTGAAAGATTCTGGGATCTAGAATCAATGGACGGCTGAGTTCCAGAATGTCAGGGTGGCAAAATTCGAGAATCCTTGTGTGTCTGAACTCGAGAGTCATTCAATATCGACATTCCAGGACTCTGGATGTCTGAAATATAGAAGAACCAAATGTCTGCATTCTAGAATCGGAATGTGGTAGAATTCTAGAATGCACAGCACGACAGAATTCTAAAGTCCTAAAATGCCTGCTATTCGGAAGTTAAGGTGTCTGACATCCAGAATGTTACTAGGTCAGCATTCTACCGTTCTGAGAGATTCTGGGTTCTAGAATCAATGGACGGCAGAGTTCTGGAATGTCAGGGTGTCCAACCTCTAGAATCCTTCCGTGTCTGAACTCGAGAGTCATTCAATGTCCACATTCCGGATCACAGGGTGTCTGAATTCCAGAAGCACCAAATGTCTGCATTCTAGAATCGGAATGTGGCGGAATTCTAGAATGCACAGCACGGCGGAATTCGAAAGTCCTATAATGCCTGCTATCCGGAAGTTAAGGTGTCTGACATCCAGAATGCAACCATGTCAGAATTATACCATTCTGAAAGATTCTGGAATCTAGAATCAATGGACGGCTGAGTTCCAGAATGTCAGGGTTTCCAAACTCTAGAATCCTTGCATGTCTGAACTCGAGAGTCATTCAATATCCACATTCCAGAACTCTGGATGTCTGAAATATAGAAGCACCAAATGTCTGCATTCTTGAATCGCAATGTGGCGGAATTCTACAATGCACAGCAGGGCAGAATTCTGAAGTCCTAAAATGCCTGATATTCGGAAGTTAAGGCGTCTGACATCCAGAATGTTACTAGGTCAGCATTCTACCGTTCTGAGAGATGCTGGGTTCCAGAATCAATGGACAGCAGAGTTCTGGAATGTCAGGGTGTCCAAACTCTAGAATCCTTCCGTGTCTGAACTCGTGAGTCATTCAATGTCCACATTCCGGATCACAGGGTGTCTGAATTCCAGAAGCACCAAATGTCTGCATTCTAGAATCGGAATGTGGCGGAATTCTAGAATGCACAGCACGGCGGAATTCTAAAGTCCTAAAATGCCTGGTATCCGGAAGTTAATGTGTCTGACATTAAGAATGCTACCAAGTCAGAATTATACCATACTGAAAGATTCTGGGATCCAGAATCAATGGACGGCTGAGTTCCAGAATGTCAGGGTGGCAAAATTCTAGAATCCTTCTGTGTCTGAACTCGAGAGTCATTCAATGTCCACATTCCAGAACTCTGGATATCTGAATTATAGAAGCACCAAATATCTGCATTCTAGAATCGGAATGTGGCGGAATTCTAGAATGCACAGCACGGCGGAATTCTAAAGTCCTAAAATGCCTGCTATCCGGAAGTTAAGGTTTCTGACATCAAGAATGCTACCAAGTCAGAATTATACCATTCTGAAAGATTCTGGGATCTAGAATCAATGGACGGCTGAGTTACAGAATGTCAGGGTGGCAAATCTCTAGAATCCTTGCGTGCCTGAACTCGAGAGTCATTCAATGTCCACATTCCGGAACTCTGGATGTCTGAATTATAGAAGCACCAAATGTCTGCATTCTAGAATCGGAATGTGGCGGAATTCTAGAATGCACAGCACGGCGGAATTCTAAAGTCCTAAAATGCCTGCTATCCGGAAGTTAAGGTGTCTGACATCCAGAATGCTACCATGTCAGAATTATACCATTCTGAAACATTCTGGGATCTAGAATCAATGGACGGCTGAGTTCCAGAATGTCAGGGGGCAAAACTCTAGAAACTTTGCATGTCTGAACTTGAGAGTCATTCAATGTCCACATTCCAGAACTCTGGATGTCTGAATTATAGAAGCACCAAATGTCTGCATTATAGAATCGGAATGTGGTGGAATTCTAGAATGCACAGCACGGCGGAATTCTAAAGTCCTAAAATGCCTGCTATCCGGAAGTTAAGGTGTCTGACACCAAGAATTCTACCAAGTCAGAATTATAACATTCTGAAAGATTCTGGGATCTAGAATCAATGGACGGCTGAGTTCCAGAATGTCAGGGTGGCAAAACTCTAGAATCCTGGCGTGTCTGAACTTGAGAGTCATTCAATGTCCACATTCCAGAACTCTGGATGTCTGAAATATAGAAGCAGCAAATGTCTGCATTCTAGAATCGGAATGTGGCGGAATTCTAGAATGCACAGCACGGCGGAATTTTAAAGTCCTAAAATGCCTGCTATACGGAAGTCAAGGTGTCTGACATCCAGAATGTTACTAAGTCAGCATTCTACCGTTCTGAGAGATTCTGGGTTCTAGAATCAATGGATGGCAGAGTTCTGGAATGTCAGGGTGTTCAAACTCAAGAATACTTGCGTGTCTGAACTCGAGAGTCATTCAATGTCCGCATTCCGCATCACAGGGTGTCTGAATTCCAGAAGCACCAAATGTCTGCATTCTAGAATCGGAATGTGGCGGAATTCTAGAATGCACAGCACGGCAGAATTCGAAAGTCCTAAAATGCCTGCTATCCAGAAGTTAAGGTGTCTGACATCCAGAATGCTACCATGTCAGAATTATACCATTCTGAAACATTCTGGGATCTAGCATCAATGGACGGCTGAGTTCCAGAATGTCAGGGTGGCAAAACTCTAGAATCCTGGCGTGCCTGAACTCGAGAGTCATTCAATGTCCACATTCCAGAGCTCTGGATGTCTGAAATATAGAAGCACCAAATGTCTGCATTCTAGAATCGGAATGTGGCGGAATTCTAGAATGCACATCACAGCGGAATTTTAAAGACCTAAAATGCCTGCTATACGGAAGTCAAGGTGTCTGACATCCAGAATGTTACTAAGTCAGCATTCTACCGTTCTGAGAGATTCTGGGTTCTAGAATCAATGGATGGCAGAGTTCTGGAATGTCAGGGTGTTCAAACTCAAGAATACTTGCGTGTCTGAACTCGAGAGTCATTCAATGTCCGCATTCCGCATCACAGGGTGTCTGAATTCCAGAAGCACCAAATGTCTGCATTCTAGAATCGGAATGTGGCGGAATTCTAGAATGCACAGCACGGCGGAATTCGAAAGTCCTAAAATGCCTGGTATCCGGAAGTTAATGTGTCTGACATTAAGAATGCTACCAAGTCAGAATTATACCATACTGAAAGATTCTGGGATCCAGAATCAATGGACGGCTGAGTTCCAGAATGTCAGGGTGGCAAAATTCTAGAATCCTTCTGTGTCTGAACTCGAGAGTCATTCAATGTCCACATTCCAGAACTCTGGATATCTGAATTATAGAAGCACCAAATATCTGCATTCTAGAATCGGAATGTGGCGGAATTCTAGAATGCACAGCACGGCGGAATTCTAAAGTCCTAAAATGCCTGCTATCCGGAAGTTAAGGTTTCTGACATCAAGAATGCTACCAAGTCAGAATTATACCATTCTGAAAGATTCTGGGATCTAGAATCAATGGACGGCTGAGTTACAGAATGTCAGGGTGGCAAATCTCTAGAATCCTTGCGTGTCTGAACTCGAGAGTCATTCAATGTCCACATTCCGGAACTCTGGATGTCTGAATTATAGAAGCACCAAATGTCTGCATTCTAGAATCGGAATGTGGCGGAATTCTAGAATGCACAGCACGGCGGAATTCTAAAGTCCTAAAATGCCTGCTATCCGGAAGTTAAGGTGTCTGACATCCAGAATGCTACCATGTCAGAATTATACCATTCTGAAACATTCTGGGATCTAGAATCAATGGACGGCTGAGTTCCAGAATGTCAGGGGGCAAAACTCTAGAAACTTTGCATGTCTGAACTTGAGAGTCATTCAATGTCCACATTCCAGAACTCTGGATGTCTGAATTATAGAAGCACCAAATGTCTGCATTATAGAATCGGAATGTGGTGGAATTCTAGAATGCACAGCACGGCGGAATTCTAAAGTCCTAAAATGCCTGCTATCCGGAAGTTAAGGTGTCTGACACCAAGAATTCTACCAAGTCAGAATTATAACATTCTGAAAGATTCTGGGATCTAGAATCAATGGACGGCTGAGTTCCAGAATGTCAGGGTGGCAAAACTCTAGAATCCTGGCGTGTCTGAACTTGAGAGTCATTCAATGTCCACATTCCAGAACTCTGGATGTCTGAAATATAGAAGCAGCAAATGTCTGCATTCTAGAATCGGAATGTGGCGGAATTCTAGAATGCACAGCACGGCGGAATTTTAAAGTCCTAAAATGCCTGCTATACGGAAGTCAAGGTGTCTGACATCCAGAATGTTACTAAGTCAGCATTCTACCGTTCTGAGAGATTCTGGGTTCTAGAATCAATGGATGGCAGAGTTCTGGAATGTCAGGGTGTTCAAACTCAAGAATACTTGCGTGTCTGAACTCGAGAGTCATTCAATGTCCGCATTCCGCATCACAGGGTGTCTGAATTCCAGAAGCACCAAATGTCTGCATTCTAGAATCGGAATGTGGCGGAATTCTAGAATGCACAGCACGGCAGAATTCGAAAGTCCTAAAATGCCTGCTATCCAGAAGTTAAGGTGTCTGACATCCAGAATGCTACCATGTCAGAATTATACCATTCTGAAACATTCTGGGATCTAGCATCAATGGACGGCTGAGTTCCAGAATGTCAGGGTGGCAAAACTCTAGAATCCTGGCGTGCCTGAACTCGAGAGTCATTCAATGTCCACATTCCAGAGCTCTGGATGTCTGAAATATAGAAGCACCAAATGTCTGCATTCTAGAATCGGAATGTGGCGGAATTCTAGAATGCACATCACAGCGGAATTTTAAAGACCTAAAATGCCTGCTATACGGAAGTCAAGGTGTCTGACATCCAGAATGTTACTAAGTCAGCATTCTACCGTTCTGAGAGATTCTGGGTTCTAGAATCAATGGATGGCAGAGTTCTGGAATGTCAGGGTGTTCAAACTCAAGAATACTTGCGTGTCTGAACTCGAGAGTCATTCAATGTCCGCATTCCGCATCACAGGGTGTCTGAATTCCAGAAGCACCAAATGTCTGCATTCTAGAATCGGAATGTGGCGGAATTCTAGAATGCACAGCACGGCGGAATTCGAAAGTCCTAAAATGAATGCTATCCGGAAGTTAAGGTGTCTGACATCCACAATGCTACCACGTCAGAATTATACCATTCTGAAAGATTCTGGAATCTAGAATCAATGGACGGCTGAGTTCCAGAATGTCAGGGTTTCCAACCTCTAGAATCCTTGCAGGTCTGAACTTGAGAGTCATTCAATATCCACATTCCAGGACTCTGGATGCCTGAAATATAGAAGCACCAAATGTCTGCATTCTAGAATCGGAATGTGGTAGAATTCTAGAATGCACAGCACGACAGAATTCTAAAGTCCTAAAATGCCTGCTATTCGGAAGTTAAGGTGTCTGACATCCAGAATGTTACTAGGTCAGCATTCTACCGTTCTGAGAGATTCTGGGTTCTAGAATCAATGGACGGCAGAGTTCTGGAATGTCAGGGTGTCCAAACTCTAGAATCCTTCCATGTCTGAACTCGAGGGTCATTCAATGTCCACATTCCAGAATTCTGGATGTCTGAATTACAGAAGCACCAAATGTCTGCATTCTAGAATCAGAATGTGGCGGAATTCTAGAATGCACAGCACGGCGGAATTCGAAAGTCCTAAAATGCCTACTAGCCGAAAGTTAAGGTGTCTGATGACCAGAATGTTACTAGGTCAGCATTCTACCGTTCTGAGAGATTCTGGGGTCTAGAATCAATGGACGGCAGAGTTCTGGAATGTCAGGGTGTCCAAACTCTAGAATCGTTCAGTGTTTGAACACGAGAGTCATTCAATTTCCATATTCCGGGTCACAGGGTGACTGAATTCCAGAAGCACCAAATGTCTACATTCTAGAATCGGAATGTGGCGGAATTCTAGAATGCACAGCACGGCGGAATTCTAAAGTCCTAAAATGCCTACTAGCCGAAAGTAAAGGTGTCTGATGACCAGTATGTTACGAGGTCAGCATTCTACCGTTCTGAGAGATTCTGGGTTCTAGTATCAATGGACGGCAGAGATCTGGAATGTCAGGGTGTCCAAACTCTAGAATCCTTGCATGTCTGAACTCGAGAGTCATTCAATGTCCACATTCCGGATCACAGGTTGTCTAAATTCCAGAAGCACCAAATGTCTGCATTCTAGAATCGGAATGTGGTAGAATTCTAGAATGCACAGCACGGTAGAATTCTAAAGTCCTAAAATGCCTGCTATCCGGAAGTTAAGGTGTCTGACATCCAGAATGCTACCACGTTAGAATTATACCATTCTGAATGATTCTGGGATCTAGAATCAATGGACGGCTGATTTCCAGAATGCAAGGGTGGCAAAACTCTAGAATCCTTGCGTGTCTGAACTCGAGAGTCATTCAATATCCACATTCCAGAACTCTGGATGTCTGAAATATAGAAGCACCAAATGTCTGCATTCTAGAATCAGAATGTGGCGGAATTCTAGAATGCACAGCACGGCGGAATTTTAAAGTCCTAAAATGCCTGCTATACGGAAGTCAAGGTGTCTGACATCCAGAATGTTACTAAGTCAGCATTCTACCGTTCTGAGAGATTCTGAGTTCTAGAATCAATGGATGGCAGAGTTCTGGAATGTCAGGGTGTTCAAACTCAAGAATACTTGTGTGTCTGAACTCGAGAGTCATTCAATGACCACATTCCGCATCACAGGGTGTCTGAATTCCAGAAGCACCAAATGTCTGCATTCTAGAATCGGAATGTGGCGGAATTCTAGAATGCACAGCACGGCGGAATTCGAAAGTCCTAAAATGCCTGCTATCCGGAAGTTAAGCTGTCTGACATCCAGAATGCTACCACGTCAGAATTATACCATTCTGAAAGATTCTGGGATCTAGAATCAATGGATGGCTGAGTTCCAGATAGTCAGGGTTTCCAAACTCTAGAATCCTTGCGTGTCTGAACTCGAGAGACATTCAATATCCACATTCCGGGACTCTGGATGTCTGAAATATAGAAGCACCAAATGTCTGCATTCTAGAATCGGAATGTGGCGGAATTCTAGAATGCACAGCACGACAGAATTCTAAAGTCTTAAAATGCCTGCTATCTGGAAGTTAAGGTGTCTGACATCCAGAATGTTACTAGGTCAGCATTCTACCGTTCTGAGAGATTCTGGGTTCTAGAATCAATGGACGGCAGAGTTCTGGAATGACAGGGTGTCAAAACGCTAGATTCCTTCCGTGTCTGAACTCGTGAGTCATTCAATGTCCACATTCCGGAACACAGGGTGTCTGAATTCCAGAAGCACCAAATGTCTGCATTCTAGAATCGGAATGTGGCGGAATTCTAGAATGCACAGCACAGCAGAATTCTGAAGTCCTAAAATGCCTGATATTCGGAAGTTAAGGAGTCTGACATCCAGAATGTTACTAGGTCAGCATTCTACCGTTCTGAGAGATTCTGGGTTCTAGAATCAATGGACGGCAGAGATCTGGAATGTCAGGGTGTCCAAACTCTAGAATCCTTCCGTGTCTGAACTCCTGAGTCATTCAATGTCCACATTCCGGATCACAGGGTGTCTGAATTCCAGAAGCATCAAATGTCTGCATTCTAGAATCGGAATGTGGCGGAATTCTAGAATGCACAGCACGGCCGAATTCGAAATTCCTTAAATGCCTGCTATCGGGAAGTTAAGGTGTCTGACATCCAGAATGCTACCACGTCAGAATTATACTATTCTGAAAGCTTCTGGGATCTAGAATCAATGGACGGCTGAGTTCCAGAATGTCAGGGTGTCAAAACTCTAGAATCATTGCGTGTCTGAAATCGAGAGTCATTCAATGTCCACATTCCAGAACTCTGGATGTCTGAATTATAGAAGCACCAAATGTTTGCATTCTAGAATCGGAATGTGGCGGAATTCTAGAATGCACAGCACGGCGGAATTCTAAAGTCCTGAAATGCCTGCTATCCGGAAGTTAAGGTGACTGACATCAAGAATGCTACCAAGTCAGAATTATACCATTCTGAAAGATTCTGGGATCTAGAATCAATGGACGGCTGAGTTCCAGAATGTCAGGGTGGCAAAATTCTAGAATCCTTGTGTGTCTGAACACGAGAGTCATTCAATATCGACATTCCAGGACTCTGGATGTCTGAAATATAGAAGCACCAAATGTCTGCATTCTAGAATCGGAATGTGGTAGAATTCTAGAATGCACAGCATGACAGAATTCTAAGGTACTAAAATGCCTGCTATTCGGATGTTAAGGTGTCTGACATCCAGAATGTTACTAGGTCAGCATTCTACCGTTCTGAGAGATTCTGGGTTCTAGAATCAATGGACGGCAGAGTTCTGGAATGTCAGGGTGTCCAAACTCTAGAATCCTTCCGTGTCTGAACTCGTGAGTCATTCAATGTCCACATTCCGGATCACAGGGTGTCTGAATTCCAGAAGCACCAAATGTCTGCATTCTAGAATCGGAATGTGGCGGAATTCTAGAATGCACAGCACGGCGGAATTCAAAAGTCCTAAAATGCCTGCTATCGGGAAGTTAAGGTGTCTGACATCCAGAATGCTACCACGTCAGAATTATACCATTCTGAAAGATTCTGGGATCTAGAATCAATGGACGGCTGAGTTCCAGAATGTCAGGGTGGCAAAACTCTAGAATACTTGCGTGTCTGAACTCGAGAGTCATTCAATGTCCACATTCCAGAACTCTGGATGTCTGAATTATAGAAGCACCAAATGTCTGCATTCTAGAATCGGAACGTTGCGGAATACTAGAATGCACAGCACGGCGGAATTCGAAAGTCCTAAAATGCCTGCTATCGGGAAGTTAAGGTGTCTGACATCCAGAATGCTACCACGTCAGAATTATAACATTCTGAATGATTCTGGGATCTAGAATCAATGGACGGCTGCGTTCCAGAATGCAAGGGTGGCAAAACTCTAGAATCCTTGCGTGTCTGAACTCGAGAGTCATTCAATGTCCACATTCCAGAACTCTGGATGTCTGAATTATAGAAGCACCAAATGTCTGCATTCTAGAATCAGAATGTGGCGGAATTCTAGAATGCACAGCACGGCGGAATTTTAAAGTCCTAAAATGCCTGCTATACGGAAGTCAAGGTGTCTGACATCCAGAATGTTACTAAGTCAGCATTCTACCGTTCTGAGAGATTCTGAGTTCTAGAATCAATGGATGGCAGAGTTCTGGAATGTCAGGGTGTTCAAACTCAAGAAAACTTGCGTGTCTGAACTGGAGAGTCATTCAATGTCCACATTCCAGAACTCTGGATGTCTGAATTACAGAAGCACCAAATGTCTGCATTCTAGAATCGGAATGTGGCGGAATTCTAGAATGCACAGCACGGCGGAATTCTAAAGTCCTGAAAAGCCTGCTATCCGGAAGTTAAGGTGTCTGACATCAAGAATGCTACCAAGTCAGAATTATACCATTCTGAAAGATTCTGGGATCAAGAATCAATGAACGGCTGAGTTCCAGAATGTCAGGGTTTCCAAACTCTAGAATCCTTGCGTGTCTGAACTCGAGGGTCATTCAATGTCCACATTCCAGAACTCTGGATGTCTGAATTATAGAAGCACCAAATGTCTGCATTCTAGAATCGGAATGTGGCGGAATTCTAGAATGCACAACACGGCGGAATTCTAAAGTCCTAAAATGCCTACTAGCCGAAAGTTAAGGTGTCTGATGACCAGAATGTTACTAGGTCAGCATTCTACCGTTCTGAGAGATTCTGGGTTCTAGAATCAATGGACGGCAGAGTTCTGGAATGTCAGGGTGTCAAAACTCTAGAATCGTTCAGTGTTTGAACTCGAGAGTCATTCAATTTCCATATTCCGGGTCACAGGGTGACTGAATTCCAGAAGCACCAAATGTCTGCATTCTAGAATCGGAATGTGGCGGAATTCTAGAATGCACAGCACGGCGGAATTCGAAAGTCCTAAAATGCCTGCTATCGGGAAGTTAAGGTGTCTGACATCCAGAATGCTACCACGTCAGAATTATACCATTCTGAAAGATTCTGGGATCTAGAATCAATGGACGGCTCAGTTCCAGAATGTCAGGGTGGCAAAGCTCTAGAATCCTTGTGTGTCTGAACTCGAGAGTCATTCAATGTCCACATTCCAGAACTCTGGATGTCTGAATTATAGAAGCACCAAATGTCTGCATTCTAGAATCGGAATGTGGCGGAATTCTAGAATGCACAGCACGGCGGAATTCTAAAATCCTAAAATGCCTGCTATCCGGAAGTTAAGGTGTCTGACATCAAGAATGCTACCAAGTCAGAATTATACCATTCTGAAAGATTCTGGGTTCTAGAATCAATGGACGGCTGAGTTCCAGAATGTCAGGGTGGCAAAACTCTAGAATCCTTGTGTGTCTGAACTCGAGAGTCATTCAATGTCCACATTCCAGAACTCTGGATGTCTGAATTATAGAAGCACCAAATGTCTGAATTCTAGAATCGGAATGTGGCGGAATTCTAGAATGCACAGCACGGCGGAATTCTAAAGTACTAAAATGCCTACTAGCCGAAAGTTAAGGTGTCTGATGACCAGAATGTTACTAGGTCAGCATTCTACCGTTCTGAGAGATTCTGGCTTCTAGAATCAATGGACGGCAGAGTTCTGGAATATCAGGGTGTCAAAACTCTAGAATCGTTCAGTGTTTGAACTCGAGAGTCATTCAATTTCCATATTCCGGGTCACAGGGTGACTGAATTCCAGAAGCACCAAATGTCTGCATTCTAGAATCGGAATTTGGCGGAATTCTAGAATGCACAGCACGGCGGATATCTAAAGTCCTAAAATGCCTGCTAGCCGAAAGTTAAGGTGTCTGATGACCAGAATGTTACTAGGTCAGCATTCTACCGTTCTGAGAGATTCTGGGTTCTAGAATCAATGGACGGCAGAGTTCCGGAATGTCAAGGTGTCAAAACTCTAGAATCGTTCAGTGTTTGAACTCGAGAGTCATTCAATTTCCATATTCCGGGTCACAGGGTGACTGAATTCCAGCAGCACCAAATGTCTGCATTCTAGAATCGGAATGTGGCGGAATTCTAGAATGCACAGCACGGCGGAATTCGAAAGTCCTAAAATGCCTGCTATCGGGAAGTTAAGGTGTCTGACATCCAGGATGCTACCACGTCAGAATTATACCATTCTGAAAGATTCTGGGATCTAGAATCAATGGACGGCTGAGTTCCAGAATGTCAGGGTGGCAAAACTCAAGAATCCTTGCGTGTCTGAACTCGAGAGTCATTCAATGTCCACATTCCAGAACTCTGGATGTCTGAATTATAGAAGCACCAAATGTCTGCATTCTAGAATCGGAATGTGGCGGAATTCTAGAATGCACAGCACGGCGGAATTCTAAAGTCCTAAAATGCCAACTAGCCGAAAGTTAAGGTGTCTGATGACCGGTAAGTTCCTAGGTCAGCATTCTACCGTTCTGAGAGATTCTGGGTTCTAGAATCAATTGACGGCAGAGATCTGGATTGTCAGGGTGTCCAAACTCTAGAATCCTTGCATGTCTGAACTCGAGAGTCATTCAATGTCCACATTCCGGATCACAGGGTGTCTGAATTCCAGAAGCAACAAATGTCTGCATTCTAGAATCGGAATGTGGTAGAATTCTAGAATGCACAGCACGGTAGAATTCTAAAGTCTTAAAATGCCTGCTATCCGGAAGTTAAGGTGTCTGACATCCAGAGTGGTACCACATCAGAATTATACCATTCTGAAACATTCTGGGATCTAGAATCAATGGACGGCTGAGTTCCAGAATGTCAGGGTGGCAAAACTCTAGAATCCTTGCATGTCTGAACTCGAGAGTCATTCAATATCCACATTCCAGAACTCTGGATATCTGAAATATAGAAGCACCAAATGTCTGCATTCCTGAATCACAATGTGGCGGAATTCTAGAATACACAGCAGGGCAGTATTCTGAAGTCCTAAAATGCCTGATATTCGGAAGTTAAGGAGTCTGACATCCAGAATGTTACTAGGTCAGCATTCTACCGTTCTGAGAGATGCTGGGTTCCAGAATCAATGGACGGCAGAGTTCTGGAATGTCAGGGTGTCCAAACTCTAGAATCCTTCCGTGTCTGAACTCGTGAGTCATTCAATGTCCACATTCCGGATCACAGGGTGTCTGAATTACAGAAGCACCAAATGTCTGCATTCTAGAATCGGAATGTGGCGGAATTCTAGAATGCACAGCACGGCGGAATTCGAAAGACCTAAAATGCCTGCTATCCGGAAGTTAAAGTGTCTGACATTAAGAATGCTACCAAGTCAGAATTATACCATACTGAAAGATTCTGGGATCTAGAATCAATGGACGGCTGAGTTCCAGAATGTCAGGGGGCAAAACTCTAGAAACTTTGCGTGTCTGAACTCGAGAGTCATTCAATGTCCACATTCCAGAACTCTGGATGTCTGAATTATAGAAGCACCAAATGTCTGCATTCTAGAATCGGAATGTGGCGGAATTCTAGAATGCACAGCACGGCGGAATTCTAAAGTCCTAAAATGCCTGCTATCCGGAAGTTAAGGTGTCTGACATCCAGAATGCTACCATGTCAGAATTATACCATTCTGAAAGATTCTGGGATCTAGCATCAATGGACGGCTGAGTTCCAGAATGTCAGGGTGGCAAAACTCTAGAATCCTGGCGTGTCTGAACTCGAGAGTCATTCAATGTCCACATTCCAGAACTCTGGGTGTCTGAAATATAGAAGCAGCAAATGTCTGCATTCTAGAATCGGAATGTGGCGGAATTCTAGAATGCACAGCACGGCGGAATTTTAAAGTCCTAAAATGCCTGCTATACGGAAGTCAATGTGTCTGACATCCAGAATGTTACTAAGTCAGCATTCTACCGTTCTGAGAGATTCTGTGTTCTAGAATCAATGGATGGCAGAGTTCTGGAATGTCAGGGTGTTCAAACTCAAGAATACTTGCGTGTCTGAACTCGAGAGTCATTCAATGTCCACATTCTGCATCACAGGGTGTCTGAATTCCAGAAGCACCAAATGTCTGCATTCTAGAATCGGAATGTGGCGGAATTCTAGAATGCACAGCACGGCGGAATTCGAAAGTCCTATAATGCCTGCTATCCGGAAGTTAAGGTGTCTGACATCCAGAATGCTACCATGTCAGAATTATACCATTCTGAAAGATTCTGGAATCTAGAATCAATGGACGGCTGAGTTCCAGAATGTCAGGGTTTCCAAACTCTAGAATCCTTGCATGTCTGAACTCGAGAGTCATTCAATATCCACATTCCAGCACTCTGGATGTCTGAAATATAGAAGCACCAAATGTCTGCATTCTAGAATCGGAATGTGGTAGAATTCTAGAATGCACAGCACGACAGAATTCTAAAGTCCTAAAATGCCTGCTATTCGGAAGTTAAGGTGTCTGACATCCAGAATGTTACTAGGTCAGCATTCTACCGTTCTGAGAGATTCTGGGTTGTAGAATCAATGGACGGCAGAGTTCTGGAATGTCAGGGTGTCCAAACTCTAGAATCCTTCCGTGTCTGAACTCGTGAGTCATTCAATGTCCACATTGTGGATCACAGGGTGTCTGAATTCCAGAAGCACCAAATGTCTGCATTGTAGAATCGGAATGTGGCGGAATTCTAGAATGCACAGCACGGCGGAATTCGAAAGTCCTAAAATGCACGCTATCGGGAAGTTAAGGTGTCTGACATCCAGAATGCTACCACGTCAGAATTATACCATTCTGAAAGATTCTGGAATCTAGAATCAATGGAAGGCTGAGTTACAGAATGTCAGGGTGTCAAAACTCTAGAATCCTTGCATGTCTGAACTCGAGAGTCATTCAATGTCCACATTCCAGAACTCTGGATGTCTGAATTATAGAAGCACCAAATGTCTGCATTCTAGAATCGGAATGTGGCGGAATTCTAGAATGCACAGCAAGGCGGAATTCTAAAATCCTAAAATGCCTGCTATCCGGAAGTTAAGGTGTCTGACATCAAGAATGCTACCAAGACATAATTATACCATTCTGAAAGATTCTGGGATCTAGAATCAATGGACGGCTGAGTTCCAGAATGTCAGGGTGGCAAAATTCTAGAATCCTTGCGTGTCTGAACTCGAGAATCAGTCAATGTCCACATTCCAGAACTCTGGATGTCTGAATTATAGAAGCACCAAATGTCTGCATTCTAGAATCGGAATGTGGCGGAATTCTAGAATGCACAGCACAGCGGAATTCTAAAGTCCTAAATTGCCTGCTATCCGGAAGTTAAGGTGTCTGACATCAAGAATGCTACCAAGTCAGAATTATACCATTCTGAAAGATTCTGGGATCCAGAATCAATGGACGGCTGAGTTCCAGAATGTCTGGGTTGGAAAACTCTAGAATCATTGCGTGTCTGAACTCGAGAGTCATTCAATGTCCACATTCCAGAACTCTGGATGTCAGACTTATAGAAGCACCAAATGTCTGCATTCTAGAAACAGAAAGTGGTAGAATTCTAGAATGCACAGCATAGCGGAATTCTAAAGTCCTAAAATGCCTGCTATCCGGAAGTTAAGGTGTCTGACATCAAGAATGCTACCAAGTCAGAATTATAACATTCTGTAAGATTCTGGGATCTAGAATCAATGGACGGCTGAGTTCCATAATGTCAGGGTGGCAAAACTCTAGATTCCTTGCGTGTCTGATCTCGAGAGTCATTCAATGTCCACATTCCAGAACTCTGGATGTCTGAATTATAGAAGCACCAAATGTCTGCATTCTAGAATCGGAATGTGGCGGAATTCTAGAATGCACAACACGGCGGAATTCTAAAGTCCTAAAATGCCTGCTATCCGGAAGTTAAGGTGTCTGACATCCAGAATGCTACCACGTCAGAATTATCCCATTCTGAAAGATTCTGGGATCTAGAATCAATGGATGCCTGAGTTCCAGAATGTCAGGGTGGCAAAACTCTAGAATCCTTGCGTGTCTGAACTCAAGAGTCATTCAATGTCCACATTCCAGAACTCCGGATGTCTGAATTATAGAAGCACCAAATGTCTGTATTCTAGAATCGGAATGTGGCGGAATTCTAGAATGCACAGCACGGCGGAATTCTAAAGTCCTAAAATGCCTGCTATTCAGAAGTTAAGGTGTCTGACATCAAGAATGTTACTAGGTCAGCATTCTACCGTTCTGAGAGATTCTGGGTTCTAGAATCAATGGACAGCAGAGATCTGGCATGTCAGGGTATCCAAACTCTAGAATCCTTGCGTGTCTGAACTCGAGAGTCATTCAATGTCCACATTCTGGATCACAGGGTGTCTGAATTCCAGAAGCAGCAAATGTCTGCATTCTAGAATTGGAATGTGGTAGAATTCTAGAATGCACAACACGGCGGAATTCTAAAGTCCTAAAATGCCTGCTATACGGAAGTTAAGGTGTCTGACACCCAGAATGCTACCACATCAGAATTATGCAATGCTGAAACATTCTGGGATCTAGAATCAATGGACGGGTGAGTTCCAGAATGTCAGGGTGGCAAAACTCTTGAATCCTGGCGTGTCTGAACTCGAGAGTCATTCAATGTCCACATTCCAGAACTCTGGATGTCTGAATTATAGAAGCACCAAATGTCTGCATTCTAGAATCGGAACGTGGCGGAATTCTAGAATGCACAGCACGGCGGAATTCTAAAGTCATAAAATGCCTGCTATCCGGAAATTAAGGTGTCTGACATCCAGAATGTTACTAAGTCAGCATTCCACCGTTCTGAGAGATTCTGGGTTCTAGAATCAATGGATGGCAGAGTTCTGGAATGTCAGGGTGTTCAAACTCAATAATACTTGCGTGTCTGAACTTGAGAGTCATTCAATGTCCACATTCCGCATCACAGGGTGTCTGAATTCCAGAAGCACCAAATGTCTGCATTCGAGAATCGGAATGTGGCGGAATTCTTGAATGCACAGCACGGCGGAATTCGAAGGTCCTAAAATGCCTGCTATCTGGAAGTTAAGGTGTCTGACATCCAGAATGCTACCACGTCGGAATTATAACATTCTGAAAGATTCTGGGATCTAGAATCAATGGACGGCTGAGTTCCAGAATGTCAGGGTGGCAAAACTCTAGAATCCTTGCGTGTCTGAACTCGAGAGTCATTCCATGTCCACATTCCAGAATTCTGGATATCTGAATTATAGAAGCAACAAATGTCTGCATTCTAGAATCGGAATGTGGCGGAATTCTAGAATGCACAGCAGGGCAGAATTCTGAAGTCCTAAAATGCCTGATATTCGGAAGTTAAGGAGTCTGACATCCAGAACGTTACTAGGTCAGCATTCTACCGTTCTGAGAGATGCTCGGTTCCAGAATCAATGGACGGCAGAGTTCTGGAATGTCAGGGTGTCCAAACTCTAGAATCCTTCCGTGTCTGAACTCATGAGTCATTCAATGTCCACATTCCGTATCACAGGGTGTCTGAATTCCAGAAGCACCAAATGTCTGCATTCTAGAATCGGAATGTGGCGGAATTCTAGAATGCACAGCACGGCGGAATTCTAAAGTCCTAAAATGCCTGCTATCCGGAAGTTAAGGTGTCTGACATCAAGAATGCTACCAAGTCAGAATTATAACATTCTGAAAAATTCTGGGATCTAGAATCAATGGACGGCTGAGTTCCAGAATGTCAGGGTGGCAAAATTCTCGAATCCTTGTGTGTCTGAACTCGAGAGTCATTCAATGTCCACATTCCGGAACTCTGGATGTCTGAATTATAGAAGCACCAAATGTCTGCCTTCTAGAATCGGAATGTGGCGGAATTCTAGAATGCACAGCACGGCGGAATTCGAAAGTCCTAAAATGCCTGCTATCCGGAAGTTAAGGTGTCTGACATCCAGAATGCTACCACGTCAGAATTATACCATTCTGAAAGATTCTGGGATCTAGAATCAACGGACAGCTGAGTTCCAGAATGCAAGGGTGTCCAAACTCTAGAATCCTTGCGTGTCTGAACTCGAGAGTCATTCAATGTCCACATTCCAGAACTCTGGATGTCTGAAATATAGAAGCACCAAATGTCTGCATTCTAGAATCAGAATGTGGCGGAATTCTAGAATGCACAGCACGGCGGAATTTTAAAGTCCTAAAATGCCTGCTATACGGAAGTCAAGGTGTCTGACATCCAGAATGTTACTAAGTCAGCATTCTACCGTTCTGAGAGATTCTGGGTTCTAGAATCAATGGATGGCAGAGTTCTGGAATGTCAGGGTGTTCAAACTCAAGAATACTTGCGTGTCTGAACTCGAGAGTCATTCAATGTCCACATTCCGCATCACAGGGTGTCTGAATTCCATAAGCACCAAATGTCTGCATTCTAGAATCGGAATGTGGCGGAATCCTTGAATGCACAGCACGGCGGAATTCGAAAGTCCTAAAATGCCTGCTATCGGGAATTTAAGGTGTCTGACATCCAGAATGCTACCACGTCAGAATTATACCATTCTGAAAGATTCTGGGATCTAGAATCAATGGACGGCTGAGTTCCAGAATGCAAGGTTGGCAAAACTCTAGAATCCTTGCATGTCTGAACTCGAGAGTCATTCAATATCCACATTCCAGAACTCTGGATATCTGAAATATAGAAGCACCAAATGTCTGCATTCCTGAATCACAATGTGGCGGAATTCTAGAATACACAGCAGGGCAGTATTCTGAAGTCCTAAAATGCCTGATATTCGGAAGTTAAGGAGTCTGACATCCAGAATGTTACTAGGTCAGCATTCTACCGTTCTGAGAGATGCTGGGTTCCAGAATCAATGGACGGCAGAGTTCTGGAATGTCAGGGTGTCCAAACTCTAGAATCCTTCCGTGTCTGAACTCGTGAGTCATTCAATGTCCACATTCCGGATCACAGGGTGTCTGAATTACAGAAGCACCAAATGTCTGCATTCTAGAATCGGAATGTGGCGGAATTCTAGAATGCACAGCACGGCGGAATTTGAAAGACCTAAAATGCCTGCTATCCGGAAGTTAAAGTGTCTGACATTAAGAATGCTACCAAGTCAGAATTATACCATACTGAAAGATTCTGGGATCTAGAATCAATGGACGGCTGAGTTCCAGAATGTCAGGGGGCAAAACTCTAGAAACTTTGCGTGTCTGAACTCGAGAGTCATTCAATGTCCACATTCCAGAACTCTGGATGTCTGAATTATAGAAGCACCAAATGTCTGCATTCTAGAATCGGAATGTGGCGGAATTCTAGAATGCACAGCACGGCGGAATTCTAAAGTCCTAAAATGCCTGCTATCCGGAAGTTAAGGTGTCTGACATCAAGAATGCTACCAAGTCAGAATTATAACATTCTGAAAGATTCTGGGATCTAGAATCAATGGACGGCTGAGTTCCAGAATGTCAGGGTGGCAAAACTCTAGAATCCTGGCGTGTCTGAACTCAAGAGTCATTCAATGTCCACATTCCAGAACTCTGGATGTCTGAAATATAGAAGCAGCAAATGTCTGCATTCTAGAATCGGAATGTGGCGGAATTCTAGAATGCACAGCACGGCGGAATTTTAAAGTCCTAAAATGCCTGGTATACGAAAGTCAAGGTGTCTGACATCCAGAATGTTACTAAGTCAGCATTCTACCGTTCTGAGAGATTCTGGGTTCTAGAATCAATGGATGGCAGAGTTCTGGAATGTCAGGGTGTTCAAACTCAAGAATACTTGCGTGTCTGAACTCGAGAGTCATTCAATGTCCGCATTCCGCATCACAGGGTGTCTGAATTCCAGAAGCACCAAATGTCTGCATTCTATAATCGGAATGTGGCGGAATTCTAGAATGCACAGCACGGCGGATTTCGAAAGTCCTAAAATGCCTGCTATCCGGAAGTTAAGGTGTCTGACATCCAGAATGCTACCAAGTCAGAATTATACCATTCTGAAAGATTTCGGGATCTAGAATCAATGGACGGCTGAGTTCCAGAATGTCAGGGTGGCAAAACTCTAGAATCCTTGCGTGTCTGAACACGAGAGTCATTCAATGTCCACATTCAAGGACTCTGGATGAGTGAAATATAGAAGCACCAAATGTCTGCATTCTAGAATCGGAATGTGGCGGAATTCTAGAATGCACAGCACGACAGAATTCTAAAGTCCTAAAATGCCTGCTATACGGAAGTTAAGGTGTCTGACATCCAGAATGTTACTAGGTCAGCATTCTACCTTTCTGAGAGATTCTGGGTTCTAGAATCAATGGACGGCAGAGATCTGGCATGTCAGGGTGTCCAAACTCTAGAATCCTTGCGTGTCTGAACTCTAGAGTCATTCAATGTCCACATTCCGGATCACAGGGTGTCTGAATTCCAGAAGCACCAAATGTCTGCATTCTAGAATCGGAATGTGGCGGAATTCTAGAATGCACAGCACGGCAGAATTCTAAAGTCCTAAAATGCCTGCTATCCGGAAGTTAAGTTGTCTGACATCCAGAATGCTACCACGTCAGAATTATACCATTCTGAAACATTCTGGGATCTAGAATCAATGGACGGCTGAGTTCCAGAATGTCAGGGTGGCAAAACTCTAGAATCCTTGTGTGTCTGAACTCGAGAGTCATTCAATGTCCACATTCCAGAACTCTGGATGTCTGAAATATAGAAGCACCAAATGTCTGCATTCTAGAATCGGAATGTGGCGGAATTCTAGAATGCACAGCACGGCGGAATTCTAAAGTCCTAAAATGCCTGCTATCCGGAAGTTAAGTGGTCTGACATCAAGAATGCTACCAAGTCAGAATTATACCATTCTGAAAGATTCTGGGATCTAGAATCAATGGACGGCTGAGTTCCAGAACGTCAGGGTGGCAAAACTGTAGAATCCTTGTGTGTCTGAACTCGAGAGTCATTCAATGTCCACATTCCAGAACTCTGGATGCCTGAATTATAGAAGCACCAAATGTCTGCATTCTAGAATCGGAATGTGGCGGAATTCTAGAATGCACAGCACGGCGGAATTCTAAAGTCCTAAAATGCCTGCTATCCGGAAGTTATGGTGTCTGACATCAAGAATGCTACCAAGTCAGAATTATAACATTCTGAAAGATTCTGGGATGTAGAATCAATGGACGGCTGAGTTCCAGAATGTCAGGGTGGCAAAACTCTAGAATCCTGGCGTGTCTGAACTCGAGTGTCATTCAATGTCCACATTCCAGAACTCTGGATGTCTGAAAAATAGAAGCAGCAAATGTCTGCATTCTAGAATCGGAATGTGGCGGAATTCTAGAATGCACAGCACGGCGGAATTTTAACGTCCTAAAATGCCTGCTATACGGAAGTCAAGGTGTCTGACATCCAGAATGTTACTAAGTCAGCATTCTACCGTTCTGAGAGATTCTGGGTTCTAGAATCAATGGATGGCAGAGTTCTGGAATGTCAGGGTGTTCAAACTGAAGAATACTTGCGTGTCTGAACTCGAGAGTCATTCAATGTCCACATTCCGCATCACAGGGTGTCTGAATTCCAGAAGCACCAAATGTCTGCATTCTAGAATCGGAATGTGGCGGAATTCTAGAATGCACAGCACGGCGGAATTCGAAAGTCCTAAAATGCCTGCTATCCGGAAGTTAAGGTGTCTGACATCTAGAATGCTACTACGTCAGAATTATACCATTCTGAAAGATTCTGGGATCTAGAATCAATGGACGGCTGAGTTCCAGAATGTCAGGGTTTCCAAACACTAGAATCCTTGCATGTCTGAACACGAGAGTCATTCAATATCCACATTCCAGGACTCTGTATGTCTGAAATATAGAAGCACCAAATGTCTGCATTCTAGAATCGGAATGTGGTAGAATTCTAGAATGCGCAGCACGACAGAATTCTAAAGTCCTAAAATGCCTGCTATCCGGAAGTTAAGGTGTCTGACATCCAGAATGTTACTAGGTCAGCATTCTACCGTTCTGAGAGATACTGGGTTCTAGAATAAATGGACGGCAGAGTTCTGGAATGTCAGGGTGTCCAAACTCTAGAATCCTACCGTGTCTGAACTCGTGAGTCATTCAATGTCCACATTCCGGATCACAGGGTGTCTGAATTCCAGAAGCACCAAATGTCAGCATTGTAGAATCGGAATGTGGCAGAATTCTAGAATGCACAGCACGGCGGAATTTTAAAGTCCTAAAATGCCTGCTATACGGAAATCAAGGTGTCTGACATCCAGAATGTTGCTAAGTCAGCATTCTACCGGTCTGAGAGATTCTGGGTTGTAGAATCAATGGTTGGCAGAGTTCTGGAATGTCAGAGTGTTCAAACTCAAGAATACTTGCGTGTCTGAACTCGAGAGTCATTCAATGTCCACATTCCGGATCACAGGGTGTCTGAATTCCAGAAGAACCAAATGTCTGCATTCTACAATCAGAATGTGGCGGAATTCTAGAATGCACTGCACGGCGGAATTCTAAAGTCCTAAAATGCCTGCTATCCGGAAGTTAAGGTGTCTGACATCCAGAATGCTACCACGTCAGAATTATACCATTCTGAAAGATTCTGGGATCTAGAATCAATGGACGGGTGAGTTCCAGAATGTCAGGGTGGCAAAACTCTAGAATCCTTGCGTGTCTGAACTCGAGAGTCATTCAATGTCCACATTCCAGAACTCTGGATGTCTGAATCAAAGAAGCACCAAATGTCTGCATTCTAGAATCGGAATGTGGCGGAATTCTAGAATGCACATCACGGCGGAATTCTAAAGTCCTAAAATGCCTGCTATCCGGAAGTCAAGGTGTCTGACATCCAGAATGCTACCACGTCAGAATTATACCATTCTGAAACATTCTGGGATCTAGAATCAATGGACGGCTGAGTTCCAGAATGTCAGGGGCCCAAACTCTAGAAACTTTGCGTGTCTGAACTCGAGAGTCATTCAATGTCCACATTCCAGAACTCTGGATGTCTGAATTATAGAAGCACCAAATGTCTGCATTCTAGAATCGGAATGTGGCGTAAATCTAGAATGCACAGCACGGCGGAATTCTAAAATCCTAAAATGCCTGCTATCCGGAAGTTAAGGTGTCTGACATCAAGAATGCTACCAAGTCAGAAATATACCATTCTGAAAGATTCTGGGATCTAGAATCAATGGACGGCTGAGTTCCAGAATGTCAGGGTGGCAAAACTCTAGAATACTTGTGTGTCTGAACTCGAGAGTCATTCAATGTCCACATTCCAGAACTCTGGATGTCTGAATTATAGAAGCACCAAATGTCTGCATTCTGGAATTGGAATGTGGCGGAATTCTAGAATGCACAGCACGGCGGAATTCTAAAGTCCTAAAATGCCTGCTATCCGGAAGTTAAGGTGTCTGACATCAAGAATGCTACCAAGTCAGAATTATAACATTCTGAAAGATTCTGGGATCTAGAATCAATGGACGGCTGAGTTCCAGAATGTCAGGGTGGCAAAACTCTAGAATCCTTGCGTGTCTGAACTCGAGAGTCATTCAATGTCCACATTCCAGAACTCTGGATGTCTGAATTATAGAAGCAGCAAATGTCTGCATTCTAGAATCGGAATGTGGCGGAATTCTAGAATGCACAGCACGGCGGAATTCTAAAGTCCTAAAATGCCTGCTATCCGGAAGTTAAGGTGTCTGACATCCAGAATGCTACCACGTCAGAATTATACCATTCTGAAACATTCTGGGATCTAGAATCAATGGACGGCTGAGTTCCAGAATGTCAGGGTGGCAAAACTCTAGAATCCTGGCGTGTCTGAACTCGAGAGTCATTCAATGTCCACATTCCAGAACTCTGGATGTCTGAAATATAGAAGCAGCAAATGTCTGCATTCTAGAATCGGAATGTGGCAGAATTCTAGAATGCACAGCACGGTGGAATTTTAAAGTCCTAAAATGCCTGCTATACGGAAGTCAAGGTGTCTGACATCCAGAATGTTACTAAGTCAGCATTCTACCGTTCTGAGAGATTCTGGGTTCTAGAATCAATGGATGGCAGAGTTCTGGAATATCAGGGTGTTCAAACTGAAGAATACTTGCGTGTCAGAACTCGAGAGTCATTCAATGTCCTCATTCCGCATCACAGGGTGTCTGAATTCCAGAAGCACCAAATGTCTGCATTCTAGAATGGGAATGTGGCGGAATTCTAAAATGCACAGCACGGCGGAATTCGAAAGTCCTAAAATGCCTGCTATCCGGAAGTTAAAGTGTCTGACATCTAGAATGCTACCACGTCAGAATTATACCATTCTGAAAGATTCTGGGATCTAGAATCAATGGACGGCTGAGTTCCAGAATGTCAGGGTCTCCAAACACTAGAATCCTTGCATGTCTGAACACGAGAGTCATTCAATATCCACATTCCAGGACTCTGTATGTCTGAAATATAGAAGCACCAAATGTCTGCATTCTAGAATCGGAATGTGGTAGAATTCTAGAATGCGCAGCACGGCAGAATTCTAAAGTCCTAAAATGCCTGCTATTCGGAAGTTAAGGTGTCTGACATCCAGAATATTACTAGGTCAGCATTCTACCGTTCTGAGAGATTCTGGGTTCTAGAATAAATGGACGGCAGAGTTCTGGAATGTCAGGGTGTCCAAACTCTAGAATCCTACCGTGTCTGATCTCGTGAGTCATTCAATGTCCACATTCCGGATCACAGGGTGTCTGAATTCCAGAAGCACCAAATGTCAGCATTGTAGAATCGGAATGTGGCAGAATTCTAGAATGCACAGCACGGCGGAATTTTAAAGTCCTAAAATGCCTGCTATACGGAAATCAAGGTGTCTGACATCCAGAATGTTGCTAAGTCAGCATTCTACCGGTCTGAGAGATTCTGGGTTCTAGAATCAATGGTTGGCAGAGTTCAGGAATGTCAGAGTGTTCAAACTCAAGAATACTTGCGTGTCTGAACTCGAGAGTCATTCAATGTCCACATTCCGGATCACAGGGTGTCTGAATTCCAGAAGCACCAAATGTCTGCATTCTACAATCGGAATGTGGCGGAATTCTAGAATGCACTGCACGGCGGAATTCTAAACTCCTAAAATGCCTGCTATCCGGAAGTTAAGCTGTCTGACATCCAGAATGCTACCAAGTCAGAATTATACCATTCTGAAAGATTCTGGGATCTAGAATCAATGGACGGGTGAGTTCCAGAATGTCAGGGTGTCCAAACTCTAGAATCCTTGCGTGTCTGAACTCGAGAGTCATTCAATGTCCACATTCCGGATCACAGGGTGTCTGAATTCCAGAAGCACCAAATGTCTGCATTCTAGAATCGGAATGTGGTAGAATTCTAGAATGCACACCACGGCGGAATTCTAAAGTCATAAAATGCCTGCTATCCGGAAGTTAAGGTGTCTGACATCCAGAATGGTACCACATCATAATTATACCATTCTGAAACATTCTGGGATCTAGAATCAATGGACGGTTGAGTTCCAGAATGTCAGGGTGGCAAAACTCTAGAATCCTGGCGTGTCTGAACTCGAGAGTCATTCAATGTCCACATTCCAGAACTCTGGATGTCTGAAATATAGAAGCACCAAATGTCTGCATTCTAGAATCAGAATGTGGCGGAATTCTAGAATGCACAGCACGGCGGAATTTTAAAGTCCTAAAATGCCTGCTATACGGAAGTCAAGGTGTCTGACATCCAGAATGTTGCTAAGTCAGCATTCTACCGGTCTGAGAGATTCTGGGTTCTACAATCAATGGCTGGCAGAGTTCTGGAATGTCAGAGTGTTCAAACTCAAGAATACTTGCGTGTCTGAACTCGAGAGTCATTCAATGTCCACATTCCGCATCACAGGGTGTCTGAATTCCAGAAGCACCAAATGTCTGCATTCTAGTATTGGAATGTGGCGGAATTCTAGAATGCACAGCACGGCGGAATTCTAAAGTCCTAAAATGCCTGCTATCCGGAAGTTAAGGTGTCTGACATCCGGAATGCTACCACGTCAGAATTACACCATTCTGAAAGATTCTGGGATCTAGAATCAATGGACGGCTGAGTTCCAGAATGTCAGGGTGGCAAAACTCTAGAATCCTTGCGTGTCTGAACTCGAGAGTCATTCAATGTCCACATTCCAGAACTCTGTATGTCTGAAATATAGAAGCACCAAATGTCTGCATTCTAGAATCGGAATGTGGCAGAATTCTAGAATGCACAGCACGGCAGAATTCTGAAGTCCTAAAATGCCTGATATTCGGAAGTTAAGGAGTCTGACATCCAGAATGTTACTAGGTCAGCATTCTACCGTTCTGAGAGATTCTGGGTTCCTGAATCAATGGACGGCAGAGTTCTGGAATGTCAGGGTGTCCAATCTCTAGAATCCTTCCGTGTCTGAACTCGTGAGTCATTCAATGTCCACATTCTGGATCACAGGGTGTCTGAATTCCAGAAGCACCAAATGTCTGCATTCTACTATCGAAATGTGGCGGAATTCTAGAATGCACAGCACGGCGGATTTCGAAAGTCCTAAAATGCCTGCTATCCGGAAGTTAAGGTGTCTGACATCCAGAATGCTACCAAGTCAGAATTATACCATTCTGAAAGATTTTGGGATCTAGAATCAATGGACGGCTGAGTTCCAGAATGTCAGGGTGGCAAAACTCTAGAATCCTTGCGTGTCTGAACACGAGAGTCATTCAATTTCCACATTCCAGGACTCTGGATGAGTGAAATATAGAAGCACCAAATGTCTGCATTCTAGAATCGGAATGTGGCGGAATTCTAGAATGCACAGCACGACAGAATTCTAAAGTCCTAAAATGCCTGCTATACGGAAGTTAAGGTGTCTGACATCCAGAATGTTACTAGGTCAACATTCTACCTTTCTGAGAGATTCTGGGTTCTAGAATCAATGGACGGCAGAGATCTGGCATGTCAGGGTGTCCAAACTCTAGAATCCTTGCGTGTCTGAACTCGAGAGTCATTCAATGTCCACATTCCGGATCACAGGGTGTCTGAATTCCAGAAGCACCAAATGTCTGCATTCTACAATCGGAATGTGGCGGAATTCTAGAATGCACAGCACGGCGGAATTCTAAGGTCCTAAAATGCCTGCTATCCGGAAGTTAAGGTGTCTGATGACCAGAATGTTACTAGGTCAGCATTCTAACGTTCTGAGAGATTCTGGGTTCTAGAAACAATGGACGGCAGAGTTCTGGAATGTCAGGGTGTCCAAACTCTAGAATCTTGAGAGTTTGAACTCGAGAGTCATTCAATTTCCATATTCCGCGTCACAGGTTGACTGAATTCCAGAAGCACCAAATGTCTGCATTCTAGAATCGGAATGTGGCGGAATTCTAGAATGCAGAGCACGGCGGAATTCTAAAGTCCTAAAATGCCTGCTATCCGGAAGTTAAGGTGTCTGACATCCAGAATGCTACCACGTCAGAATTATACCATTCTGAAAGATTCTGGGATTTAGAATCAATGGATGCCTGAGTTCCAGAATGTCAGGGTGGCAAAACTCTAGAATCCTTGCGTGTCTGAACTCAAGAGTCATTCAAGGTCCACATTCCAGAACTCTGAATGTCTGAATTATAGAAGCACCAAATGTCTGTATTCTAGAATCGGAATGTGGCGGAACTCTAGAATGCACAGCACGGCGGAATTCTAAAGTCCTAAAATGCCTGCTATCCGGAAGTTAAGGTGTCATACATCAAGAATGTTACTAGGTCAGCATTCTACCGTTCTGAGAGATTCTGGGTTCTAGAATCAATGGACGGCAGAGATCTGGCATTTCAGGGTGTCCAAACTCTAGAATCCTTGCGTGTCTGAACTCTAGAGTCATTCAATGTCCACATTCCAGAACTCTGGATGTCTGAAATATAGAAGCACCAAATGTCTGCATTCTAGAATCGGAATGTGGCGGAATTCTAGAATGCACAGCACGGCAGAATTCTAAAGTCCTAAAATGCCTGCTATCCGGAAGTTAAGGGGTCTGACATCAAGAATGCTACCAAGTCAGAATTATACCATTCTGAAAGATTCTGGGATCTAGAATCAATGGACGGCTGAGTTCCAGAACGTCAGGGTGGCAAAACTCTAGAATCCTTGTGTGTCTGAACTCGAGAGTCATTCAATGTCCACATTCCAGAACTCTGGATGTCTGAATTATAGAAGCACCAAATGTCTGCATTCTAGAATCGGAATGTGGCGGAATTCTAGAATGCACAGCACGGCAGAATTCGAAAGTCCTAAAATGCCTGCTATCCGGAAGTTAAGGGGTCTGACATCAAGAATGCTACCAAGTCAGAATTATATCATTCTGAAAGATTCTGGGATCTAGAATCAATGGACGGCTGTGTTCCAGAATGTCAGGGTGGCAAAACTCTAGAATCCTGGCGTGTCTGAACTCGAGAGTCATTCAGTATCCACATTCCAGAACTCTGGATGTCTGAAATATAGAAGCAACAAATGTCTGCATTCTAGAATCAGAATGTGGCGGAATTCTAGAATGCACAGCACGGCGGAATTTTAAAGTCTTAAATGCCTGCTATACGGAAGTCAAGGTGTCTGACATCCAGAATGTTGCTAAGTCAGCATTCTACCGGTCTGAGAGATTCTGGGTTCTAGAATCAATGGTTGGCAGAGTTCTGGAATGTCACAGTGTTCAAACTCAAGAATACTTGCGTGTCTGAACTCGAGGGTCATTCAATGTCCACATTCCGGATCACAGGGTGTCTGAATTCCAGAAGCACCAAATGTCTGCATTCTAGAATCGGAATGTGGCGGAATTCTTGAATGCACAGCACGGCGGAATTCGAAAGTCCTACAATGCCTGCTATCTGGAAGTTAAGGTGTCTGACATCCAGAATGCTACCACGTCAGAATTATACCATTCTGAAAGATTCTGGGATCTAGAATCAATGGACGGCTGAGTTCCAGAACGCAAGGGTGTCAAAACTCTAGAATCCTTGCGTGTCTGAACTCGAGAGTCTTTCAATGTCCACATTCCAGAACTCTGGATGTCTGAATTATAGAAGCACCAAATGTCTGCATTCTAGAATGGGAATGTGGCGGAATTCTAGAATGCACAGCACGGCGGAATTCTAAAGTCCTAAAATGCCTACTAGCCGAAAGTTAAGGTGTCTGATGACCAGAATGTTACTAGGTCAGCATTCTAACGTTCTGAGAGATTCTCGGTTCTAGAATCAATGGACGGCAGAGTTCTCGAATGTCAGGGTGTCCAAACTCTAGAATCCTTGAGAGTTTGAACTCGAGAGTCATTCAATTTCCATATTCCGCGTCACAGGGTGACTGAATTCCAGAAGCACCAAATGTCTGCGTTCTAGAATTGGAATGTGGCGGAATTCTAGAATGCACAGCACGGCGGAATTCTAAAGTTCTAAAATGCCTGCTATCCGGAAGTTAAGGTGTCTGACATCCGCAATGCTACCTCGTCAGTATTATACCATTCTGAAAGATTCTGGGATGTAGAATCAATGGACGGCTGAGTTCCAGAATGTCAGGGTGGCAAAACTCTAGAATCCTGGCGTGTCTGAACTCGAGAGTCATTCAATGTCCACATTCCAGAACTCTGGATATCTGAATTATAGAAGCACCAAATGTCTGTATTCTAGAATCGGAATGTGGCCGAATTCTAGAATGCACAGCACGGCGGAATTCTAAAGTGCTAAAATGCCTGCTATTCGGAAGTTAAGGTGTCTGACATCAAGAATGTTACTAGGTCTGCATTCTACCGTTCTGAGAGATTCTGGGTTCTAGAATCAATGGACGGCAGAGATCTGGCATGTCAGGGTGTCCAAACTCTAGAACCCTTGCGTGTCTGAACTCGAGAGTCATTCAATATCCACATTCCGGATCACAGGGTGTCTGAATTCCAGAAGCACCAAATGTCTGCATTCTAGAATCGGAATGTGGTAGAATTCTAGAATGCACAGCACGGCGGAATTCGAAAGTCCTAAAATGCCTGCGATCGAGAAGTTAATGTGTCTGACATCCAGAATGGTACCACGTCAGAATTATACCATTCTGAAACATTCTGGGATCTAGAATCAATGGACGGCTGAGTTCCAGAATGTCACGGTGGCAAAACTCTAGAATCCTTGCGTGTCTGAACTCGAGAGTCATTCAATGTCCACATTCCAGAACTCTGGATGTCTGAATTATAGAAGCACCAAATGTCTGCATTCTAGAATTGGAATGTGGCGGAATTCTAGAATGCACGGCACGGCGGAATTCTAAAGTCCTAAAATGCCTGCTATCCGGAAGTTAAGGTGTCTGACATCCAGAATGCTACCACGTCAGAATTATACAATTCTGAAAGATTCTGGGATCTAGAATCAATGGACGGCTGACTTCCAGAATGCAATGGTGGCAAAACTCTAGAATCCTTGCGTGTCTGAACTCGAGAGTCATTCAATGTCCACATTCCAGAACTCTGGATGTCTGAAATATAGAAGAACCAAATGTCTGCATTCTAGAATCAGAATGTGGCGGAATTCTAGAATGCACAGCACGGCGGAATTTTAAAGTCCTAAAATGCCTGCTATACGGAAGTCAAGGTGTCTGACATCCAGAATGTTGCTAAGTCAGCATTCTACCCGTCTGAGAGATTCTGGGTTCTAGAATCAATGGTTGGCAGAGTTCTGGAATGTCAGAGTGTTCAAACTCAGGCATATTTGCGTGTCTGAACTCGAGAGTCATTCAATGTCCACATTCCGCATCACAGGGTGTCTGAATTCCAGAAGCACCAAATGTGTGCATTCTACAATCGGAATGTGGCGGAATTCTAGAATGCACAGCACGACAGAATTCTAAAGTCCTAAAATGCCTGCTATTCGGAAGTTAAGGTGTCTGACATCCAGAATGTTACTAGGTCAGCATTCTACCGTTCTGAGAGTTTCTGGGTTCTAGAATCAATGGACGGCAGAGTTCTGGAATGTCAGGGTGCCCAAACTCTAGAATCCTTCCGTGTCTGAACTCGTTAGTCATTTAATGTCCACATTCCGGATCACAGGGTGTCTGAATTATAGAAGCATCAAATGTCTGCATTCTAGAATCGGAATGTGGCGGAAATCTAGAATGCACAGCACGGCGGTATTCTAAAGTCCTAAAATGCCTGCTATCCGGAAGTTAAGGTGTCTGACATCCAGAATGCTACCACGTCAGAATTATACCATTCTGAATGATTCTGGCATCTAGAATCAATGGACGGCTGAGTTCAAGAATGTCAGGGTGGCAAAACTCTAGAATCCTTGTGTGTCAGAACTTGAGAGTCATTCAATGTCCACATTCCAGAACTCTGGATGTCTGAATTATAGAAGCACCAAATGTCTGCATTCCAGAATCGGAATGTGGCAGAATTCTAGAATGCACAGCACGGCGGAACTCTAAAATCCTAAAATGCCTGCTATCCGGAAGTTAAGGTGTCTGACATCAAGAATGCTACCAAGTCAGAATTATACCATTCTGAAAGATTCTGGGATCTAGGATCAATGGACGGCTGAGTTCCAGAATGTCAGGGTGGCAAAACTCTAGAATCCTTGCGTGTCTGAACTCGAGAGCCATTCAATGTCCATATTCCAAAACTCTGGATGTCTGAATTATAGAAGCACCAAATGTCTGCATTCTAGAATCGGAATGTGGCGGAATTCTAGAATGCACAGCAGGGCGGAATTCTAAAGTCCTAAAATGCCTACGAGACGAAAGTTAACGTGTCTGATGACCAGAATGTTAGTAGGTCAGCATTCTACCGTTCTGAGAGATTCTGGGTTCTAGAATCAATGGATGGCAGATTTCTGGAATGTCATGGTGTTCAAACTCAGGAATACTTGCGTGTCTGAACTCGAGAGTCATTCAATGTCCACATTCCGCATCACAGGGTGTCTGAATTCCAGAAGCACCAAATGTCTGCATTCTAGAATCGGAATGTGGCGGAATTCTTGAATGCACAGCACGGCGGAATTTGAAAGTCCTAAAATGCCTGCTATCCGGAAGTTAAGCTGTCTGACATCCAGAATGCTACCACGTCAGAATTATAACATTCTGTAAGATTCTGGAATCTAGAATCAATGGACGGCTGAGTTCCAGAACGCAAGGGTTGCAAAACTCTATAATCCTTGCGTGTCTGAACTCGAGAGTCATTCAATGTCCACATTCCAGAACTCTGGATGTCTGAAATATAGAAGCACCAAATGTCTGCATTCTAGAATCGGAACGTGGCGGAATTCTAGAATGCACAGCACGGCAGAATTCTGAAGTCGTAAAATGCCTGATATTCGGAAGTTAAGGAGTCTGACATCCAGAATGTTACTAGGTCAGCATTCTACCGTTCTGCGAGATTCTGGGTTCCAGAATCAATGGACGGCAGAGTTCTGGAATGTCAGGGTGTCCAATCTCTAGAATGCTTCCGTGTCTGAACTCGTGAGTCATTCAATGTCCACATTCCGGATCACAGGGTGTCTGAATTCCAGAAGCACCAAATGTCTGCATTCTACAATCAAAATGTGGCGGAATTCTAGAATGCACAGCACGGCGGAATTCGAAAGTCCTAAAATGCCTGCTGTCCGGAAGTTAAGGTGTCTGACATCCAGAATGCTACCACGTCAGAATTATACCATTCTGAAAGATTCTGGGATCTAGAATCAATGGACGGCTGAGTTCCAGAATGTCACGGTGGCAAAACTCTAGAATCCTTGGGTGTCTGAACTCGAGAGTCATTCAATATCCACATTCCAGGACTCTGGATGTCTGAAATATAGAAGCACCAAATGTCTGCATTCTAGAATCGGAATGTGGCGGAATTCTAGAATGCACAGCACGACAGAATTCTAAAGTCCTAAAATGCCTGCTATTCGGAAGTTAAGGTGTCTGACATCCAGAATGTTACTAGGTCAGCATTCTACCGTTCTGAGAGATTCTGGGTTCTAGAATCAATGGACGGCAGAGTTCTGGAATGTCAGGGTGTCCAAACTCTAGAATCCTTCCGTGTCTGAACTCGTGAGTCATTCAATGTCCACATTCCGGATCACAGGGTGTCTGAATTCCAGAAGCACCAAATGTCTGCATTCCAGAATCGGAATGTGGCGGAATTCTAGAATGCACAGCACGGCGGAATTCTAAAGTCCTAAAATGCCTGCTATCGGGAAGTTAAGGTGTCTGACATCCAGAATGCTACCACGTCAGAATTATACCATTCTGAATGATTCTGGGATCTAGAATCAATGGATGGCTGAGTTCCAGAATGTCAGGGTGGCAAAACTCTAGAATCCTTGCGTGTCTGAACTCGAGAGTCATTCAATGTCCACATTCCAGAACTCTGGATGTCTGAAATATAGAAGCACCAAATGTCTGCATTCTAGAATCGGAATGTGGCGGAATTCTAGAATGCACAGCACGGCAGAATTCTGAAGACCTAAAATGCCTGATATTCGGAAGTTAAGGAGTCTGACATCCAGAATGTTACTAGGTCAGCATTCTACCGTTCTGAGAGATTCTGGGTTCCAGAATCAATGGACGGCAGAGTTCTGGAATGTCAGGGTGTCCAATCTCTAGAATCCTTCCGTGTCTGAACTCGTGAGTCATTCAATGTCCACATTCCAGATCACAGGGTGTCGGAATTCCAGAAGAACCAAATGTCTGCATTCTACAATCGGAATGTGGCGGAATTCTAGAATGCACAGCACGGCGGAATTCAAAAGTCCTAAAATGCCTGCTATCCGGAAGTTAAGGTGTCTGACATCCAGAATGCTACCAAGTCAGAATTATACAATTTTGAAAGATTCTGGGATCTAGAATCAATGGACGGGTGAGTTACAGAATGTCAGGGTGGCAAAACTCTAGAATCCTTGCGTGTCTGAACTCGAGAGTCATTCAATGTCCACATTCCAGAACTCTGGATGTCTGAATTATAGAAGCACCAAATGTCTGCATTCTAGAATCGGAATGTGGCGGAATTCTAGAATGCACAGCACGGCGGAATTCTAAAGTCCTAAAATGCCTACCAGCCGAAAGTTAAGGTGTCTGATGACCAGAATGTTACTAGGTCAGCATTCTAACGTTCTGAGAGATTCTGGGTTCTAGAAAAAATGGACGGCAGGGTTCTGGAATGTCAGGGTGTCCAAACTCTAGAATCCTTGAGAGTTTGAACTCGAGAGTCATTCAATTTCCATATTCCACGTCACAGGGTGACTGAATTCCAGAAGCACCAAATGTCTGCATTCTAGAATCGGAATGTGGCGGAATTCTAGTATGCAGAGCACGGCGGAATTCTAAAGTCCTAAAATGCCTGCTATCCGGAAGTTAAGGTGTCTGACATCCAGAATGCTACCACGTCAGAATTATACCATTCTGAAAGATTCTGGCATCTAGAATCAATGGATGACTGAGTTCCAGAATGTCAGGGTGGCAAAACTCTAGAATCCTAGCGTGTCTGAACTCGAGAGTCATTCAATATCCACATTCCAGAACTCTGGATGTCTGAATTATAGAAGCACCAAATGTCTGCATTCTAGAATCGGAATGTGGCGGAATTCTAGAATGCACAGCACGGCGGAATTCTAAAGTCCTAAAATGCCTACTAGCGGAAAGTTAAGGTGTCCGATGACCAGTATGTTACTAGGTCAGCATTCTACCGTTCTGAGAGATTCTGGGTTCTAGAATCAATGGATGGCAGAGATCTGGAATGTCAGGGTGTCCAAACTCTAGAATCCTCACGTGTCTGAACTCGAGGGTCATTCAATGTCCACATTCCGGATCACAGGGTGTCTGTATTCCAGAAGCACCAAATGTCTGCTTTCTAGAATCGGAATGTGGTAGAATTCTAGAATGCACAGCACGGCGGAATTCTAAAGTCATAAAATGCCTGCTATCCGGAAGTTAAGGTGTCTGACATCCAGAATGGTACCACGTCAGAATTATACCATTCTGAAACATTCTGGGATCTAGAATCAATGGACGGGTCAGTTCCAGAATGTCAGGGAGGGAAAACTCTAGAATCCTGGCGTGTCTGAACTCGAGAGTCATTCAATGTCCACATTCCAGAACTCTGGATGTCTGAATTATAGAAGCACCAAATGTCTGCATTCTAGAATCGGAATGTGGCGGAATTCTAGAATGCACGGCACGGCGGAATTCTAAAGTCCTAAAATGCCTGCTATCCGGAAGTTAAGGTGTCTGACATCCAGAATGCTACCACGTCAGAATTATACCATTCTGAAAGACTCTGGGATCTAGAATCAATGGACGGCTGTGTTCCAGAATGTCAGGGTGGCAAAACTCTAGAATCCTTGCGTGTCTGAACTCGAGAGTCATTCAATGTCCACATTCCAGAACTCTGGATGTCTGAATTATGGAAGCACCAAATGTCTGCATTCTAGAATCGGAATGTGGCAGAATTCTAGAATGCACAGCACGGCGGAATTCTAAAGTCCTAAAATGCCTACTATCCGAAAGATAAGGTGTCTGATGACCTGTAGGTTACTAGGTCAGCATTCTACCATTCTGAGAGATTCTGGGTTCTAGAATCAATGGATGGCAGAGATCTGGAACGTCAGGGTGTCCAAACTCTAGAATCCTTACGGGTCTGAACTCGAGAGTCATTCAATGTCCACATTCCGGATCACAGGGTGTCTGAATTCCAGAAGCACCAAATGTGTGCATTCTAGAATCGGAATGTGGTAGAATTCTAGAATGCACAGAACGGCGAAATTCTAAAGTCCTAAAATGCCTGCTATCAGGAAGTTAAGGTGTCTTACATCCAGAATGGTACCACATCACAATTATACCATTCTGAAACATTCTGGGATCTAGAATCAATGGACGGGTGAGTTCCAGAATGTCAGGGTGGCAAAACTCTAGAATCCTGGCGTGTCTGAACTCGAGAGTCATTCAATGTCCACATTCCAGAACTCTGGATGTCTGAATTATAGAAGAACCAAATGTCTGCATTCTAGAATCGGAATGTGGCGGAATTCTAGAATGCACAGCACGGCGGAATTCTAAAGTCCTAAAATGCCTGCTATCCGGAAGGTAAGGTGTCTGACATCCAGAATGCTACCACGTCAGAATTATACCATTCTGAAAGATTCTGGGATGTAGAATCAATGGACGGCTGAGTTCCAGAACTCTGGATGTCTGAATTATAGAAGCACCAAATGTCTGCATTCTAGAATCAGAATGTGGCGGAATTCTAGAATGCACAGCACGGCGGAATTTTAAAGTCCTAAAATGCCTGATATATGGAAGTCAAGGTGTCTGACATCCAGAATGTTACTAAGTCAGCATTCTACCGTTCTGAGAGATTCTGGGTTCTAGAATCAATGCATGGCACAGTTCTGGAATGTCAGGGTGTTCAAACTCAAAAATACTTGCGTGTCTGAACTCGAGAGTCATTCAATGTCCACATTTCGCATCACAGGGTGTCTGAATTCCAGAAACACCAAATATCTGCATTCTAGAATCGGAATGTGGCGGAATTCTAGACTGCACAGCATGGCGGAATTCTAAAGTCCTAAAATGCCTGCTATACGGAAGTTAAGGTGTCTGACATCCAGAATGCTACCACGTCAGAATTATACCATTCTGAAAGATTCCGGGATCTAGAATCAATGGACGGCTGAGTTCCAGAATGTCAGGGTGGCAAAACTCTAGAATCCTTGGGTGTCTGAACTCGAGAGTCATTCAATATCCACATTCCAGGACTCTGGATGTCTGAAATATAGAAGCACCAAATATCTGCATTCTAGAATCGGAATGTGGCGGAATTCTAGTATGCACAGCACGGCGGAATTCTAACGTCCTAAAATGCCTGCTATCCGGAAGTTAAGGTGTCTGACATCAAGAATGCTACCAAGTCAGAATTATACCATTCTGAAAGATTCTGGGATCTAGAATCAATGGACGGCTGAGTTCCAGAATGTCAGGGTGGCAAAACTCTAGAATCCTTGCGTGTCTGAACTCGAGAGTCATTCAATGACCACATTCCAGAACTCTGGATGTCTGAATTATAGATGCACCAAATGTCTGCATTCTAGAATCGGAATGTGTCGGAATTCTAGAATGCACAGCACGGCGGAATTCTAAAGTCCTAAAATGCCTACTAGACGAAAGTTAAGGTGTCTGATGACCAGAATGTTAGTAGGTCAGCATTTTACCGTTCTGAGAGATTCTGGGTTCTAGAATCAATGGACGACAGTGTTCTGGAATGTCAGGGTGTCCAAACTCTAGAATCCTTGAGGGTTTGAACTCGAGAGTCATTCAATTTCCATATTCCGGGTCACAGGGTGACTGAATTCCAGAAGCACCAAATGTCTGCATTGTAGAATCGGAATGTGGTGGAATTCTAGAATGCACAGCACGGCGGAATTCGAAAGTCCTAAAATGCCTGCTATCCTGAAGTTAAGGTGTCTGACATCCAGAATGCTACCACGTCAGAATTATACCATTCTGAAAGATTCTGGGATCTAGAATCAATGGATGGCTGAGTTCCAGAATGTCAGGGGGGCAAAACTCTAGAATCCTTGCGTGTCTGAACTCGAGAGTCATTCAATGTCCACATTCCAGAACTCTGGATGTCTGAATTATAGAAGCACCAAATGTCTGCATTCTAGAATCGGAATGTGGCGGAATTCTAGAATGCACAGCACGGCGGAATTCTAAAGTCCTAAAATGCCAGCTATCCGGAAGTTAAGGTTTCTGACATCCAGAATGTTACTAGGTCAGCATTCTACCGTTCTGAGAGATTCTGTGTTCTAGAATCAATGTACGGCAGAGATCTGGCATGTCAGGGTGTCCAAACTCTAGAATCCTTGCGTTTCTGAACTCGAGAGTCATTCAATGTCCACATTTCGGATCACAGGGTGTCTGAATTCCAGAAGCACCAAATGTATGTATTCTAGAATCGGAATGTGGTAGAATGCTAGAAAGCACAGCACGGCGGAATTCTAAAGTCCTAAAATGCCTGCTATCCGGAAGTTAAGGTGTCTGACATCCAGAATGCTACCACATCAGAATTATACCATTCTGAAACATTCTGGGATCTAGAATCAATGGACGGGTGAGTTCCAGAATGTCAGGGTGGCAAAACTCTAGAATCCTTGTGTGTCTGAACTCGAGAGTCATTCAATGTCCACATTCCAGAACTCTGGATGTCTGAATTATAGAAGCAGCAAATGTCTGCATTCTAGAATCGGAATGTGGCGGAATTCTAGAATGCACAGCACGGCGGAATTCTGAAGTCCTAAAATGCCTGCTATCCGGAAGTTAAGGTGTCTGACATCCAGAATGGTACTACATCAGAATTATACCATTCTGAAAGACTCTGGGATCTAGAATCAATGGACGGCTGAGTTCCAGAATGTCAGGGTGGCAAAACTCCAGAATCCTTGCGTGTCTGAACTCGAGAGTCATTCAATGTCCACATTCCAGAACTCTGGATGTCTGAATTATAGAAGCACCAAATGTCTGCATTCTAGAATCGGAATGTGGCAGAATTCTAGAATGCACAGCACGGCGGAATTCTAAAGTCCTAAAATGCCTACTATCCGAAAGATAAGGTGTCTGATGACCAGTAGGTTACTAGGTCAGCATTCTACCATTATGAGAGATTCTGGGTTCTTGAATCAATGGACGGCGGAGATCTGGAACGTCAGGGTGTCCAAACTCTCGAATCCTTACGTGTCTGAACTCGAGAGTCATTCAATGTCCATATTCCGGATCACAGGGTGTCTGAATTCCAGAAGCACCAAATGTGTGCATTCTAGAATCGGAATGTGGTAGAATTCTAGAATGCACAGCACGGCGTAATTCTAAAGTCCTAAAATGCCTGCTATCCGGAATTTAAGGTGTCTGACATCCAGAATGGTACCACATCACAATTATACCATTCTGAAACATTCTGGGATCTAGAATCAATGGACGGGTGAGTTCCAGAATGTCAGGGTGGCAAAACTCTAGAATCCTGGCGTGTCTGAACTCGAGAGTCATTCAAGGTCCACATTTCAGAACTCTGGATGTCTGAATTATGGAAGCACCAAATGTCTGCATTCTAGAATCGGAATGTGGCGGAATTCTAGAATGCACAGCACGGCGGAATTCTAAACTCCTAAAATGCCTGCTATCCGGAAGTTAAGTTGTCTGACATCCAGAATGCTACCACGTCAGAATTATACCATTCTGAAAGATTCTGGGATCTAGAATCAGTGGACGGCTGAGTTCCAGAATGCAAGGGTGGCAAAACTCTAGAATCCTGGCGTGTCTGATCTCGAGAGTCATTCAATGTCCACATTCCAGAACTCTGGATATCTGAATTATAGAAGCACCACATGTCTGCATTCTAGAATCGGAATGTGGCGGAATTCTAGAATGCACAGCACGGCGGAATTCTAAAGTCCTAAAATGCCTACTAGCCGAAAGTTAAGGTGTCTGATGACCAGAATGTTACTAGGCCAGCATTCTACCGTTCTGAGAGATTCTGCGTTCTAGAATAAATGAATGGCAGAGTTCTGGAATGTCAGGGTGTTCAAACTCTAGAATCCTTGCCAGTCTGAACTCGAGAGTCATTCAATGTCCACATTCCGGATCACAGGGTGTCTGAATTCCAGAAGCACCAAATGTCTGCATTCTAGAATCGGAATGTGGCGGAATCCTAGAATGCACAGCACGGCGGAATTCGAAAGTCCTAAAATGCCTGCTATCCGGAAGTTAAGGTGTCTGACATCCAGAATGCTACCACGTCAGAATTATACCATTCTGAAAGATTCTGGGATCTAGAATCAATGGACGGCTGCGTTCCAGAATGTCAGGGTGGCAAAACTCTAGAATCCTGGCGTGTCTGAACTCGAGTCTTTCAATGTCCACATTCCAGAACTCTGGATGTCTGAATTATGGAAGCACCAAATGTCTGCATTCTAGAATCGGAATGTGGCGGAATTCTAGAATGCACAGCACGGCGGAATTCTAAAGTCCTAAAATGCCTGCTATCCGGAAGTTAAGGTGTCTGACATCCAGAATGCTACCACGTCAGAATTATACCATTCTGAAAGATTCTGGGATCTAGAATCAATGGACGGCTGAGTTCCAGAATGCAAGGGTGGCAAAACTCTAGAATCATTACATGTCTGAACTCGAGAGTCATTCAATGTCCACATTCCAGAACTCTGGATATCTGAAATATAGAAGCAACAAATGTCTGCATTCTAGAATCAGAATGTGGCGGAATTCTAGAATGCACAGCACGGCGGAACTTTAAAGTCCTAAAATGCCTGGTATCCAGAAGTCAAGATGTCTGACATCCAGAATGTTACTAGGTCAGCATTCTAACGTTCTGAGAGATTCTGGGTTCTAGAATAAATGGATGGCAGAGTTCTGGAATGTCAGGGTGTTCAAACTCAAGAATACTTGCCTGTCTGAACTCGAGAGTCATTCAATGTCCACATTCCGGATCACAGGGTGTCTGAATTCCAGAAGCACCAAATGTCTGCATTCTAGAATCGGAATGTGGCGGAATTCTAGAATGCACAGCACGGCGGAATTCGAAAGTCCTACAATGCCTGCTATCCGGAAGTTAAGGTGTCTGACATCCAGAATGCTACCTCGTCAGAATTATACCATTCTGAAACATTCTGGGATCTAGAATCAATGGACGGCTGAGTTCCAGAATGTCAGGGTTTCCAAACTCTAGAATCCTTGCGTGTCTGAACTCGAGATTCACTCAATATCCACATTCCAGGACTCTGGATGTCTGAAATATAGAAGCACCAAATGTCTGCATTCTAGAATCAGAATGTGGCGGAATTCTAGAATGCACATCACGGCAGAATTCTAAAGTCCTAAAATGCCTGCTATTCGGAAGTAAAGGTGTCTGTCATCCAGAATGTTACTAGGTCAGCATTCTACCGTTCTGAGAGATTCTGGGTTCTAGAATCAATGGACGGCAGAGTTCTGGAATGTCAGGGTGTCCAAACTCTAGAATCCTTCCGTGTCTGAACTCGTGAGTCATTCAATGACCACATTCCGGATCACAGGGTGTCTGAATTCCAGAAGCACCAAATGTCTGCATTCTAGAATCGGAATGTGGCGGAATTCTAGAATGCACAGCACGGCAAAATTCTAAAGACCTATAATGCCTGATATTCGGAAGTTAAGGAGTCTGACATCCAGAATGTTACTAGGTCAGCATTCTACCGTTCTGAGAGATTCTGTGTTCTAGAATCAATGGACGGCATAGTTCTGGAATGTCAGGATGTCCAAACTCTAGAATCCTTCCGTGTCTGAACTCGTGAGTCATTCAATGTCCACATTCCGGATCACAGGGTGTCTGAATTCCAGAAGCACCAAATATCTGCATTCTAGAATCGGAATGTGGCGGAATTCTAGAATGCACAGCACGGCGGAATTCGAAAGTCCTAAAATGACTGCTATCGGGAAGTTAGGGTGTCTGACATCCACAATGCTACCACGTCAGAATTATACCATTCTGAAAGATTCTGGGATCTAGAATCAATGGACGGCTGAGTTCCAGAATGTCAGGGTGGCAAAACTCTAGAATCCTTGCGTGTCTGGACTCGAGAGTCATTCAATGTCCACATTCCAGAACTCTGGATGTCTGAATTATAGAAGCACCAAATGTCTGCATTCCAGAATCGGAATGTGGCGGAATTCTAGAATGCACAGCACGGCGGAATTCTAAAATCCTAAAATGCCTGCTATCCGGAAGTTAAGGTGTCTGACATCAAGAATGCTACCAAGTCAGAATTATACCATTCTGAAAGATTCTGGGATCTAGAATCAATGGACGGCTGAGTTCCAGAATGTCAGGGTGGCAAAACTCTAGAATCCTTGCGTGTCTGAACTCGAGAGTCATTCAATGTCCACATTCCAGAACTCTGGATGTCTGAATTATAGAAGCACCAAATGTCTGCATTCTAGAATCGGAATGTGGCGGAATTCTAGAATGCACAGCACGGCGGAATTCTAAAGTCCTAAAATGCCTGCTATCCGGAAGTTAAGGTGTCTGACATCAAGAATGCTACCAAGTCAGAATTATACCATTCTGAAAGATTCTGGGATCTAGAATCAATGGACGGCTGAGTTCCAGAATGTCAGGGTGGCAAAACTCTAGAATCCTTGCGTGTCTGAACTCGAGAGTCATTAAATGTCCACATTCCAAACTCTGTATGTCTGAATTATAGAAGCACCAAATGTCTGCATTCTAGAATCGGAATGTGGCGGAATTCTAGAATGCACAGCACGGCGGAATTCGGAAGTCCTAAAATGCCTGCTATCCGGAAGTTAAGGTGTCTGACATCCAGAATGGTACTACATCAGAATTATACCATTCTGAAAGACTCTGGGATCTAGAATCAATGGACGGCTGAGTTCCAGAATGTCAGGGTGGCAAAACTCTAGAATCCTTGCGTGTCTGAACTCGAGAGTCATTCAATGTCCACATTCCAGAACTCTGGATGTCTGAATTATGGAAGCACCAAATGTCTGCATTCTAGAATCGGAATGTGGCAGAATTCTAGAATGCACAGCACGGCGGAATTCTAAAGTCCTAAAATGCCTAATATCCGAAAGATAAGGTGTCTGATGACCTGTAGGTTACTAGGTCAGCATTCTACCATTCTGAGAGATTCTGGGTTCTAGAATCAATGGATGGCAGAGATCTGGAACGTCAGGGTGTCCAAACTCTAGAATCCTTACGTGTCTGAACTCGAGAGTCATTCAATGTCCACATTCCGGATCACAGGGTGTCTGAATTCCAGAAGCACCAAATGTGTGCATTCTAGAATCGGAATGTGGTAGAATTCTAGAATGCACAGAACGGCGAAATTCTAAAGTCCTAAAATGCCTGCTATCAGGAAGTTAAGGTGTCTTACATCCAGAATGGTACCACATCACAATTATACCATTCTGAAACATTCTGGGATCTAGAATCAATGGACGGGTGAGTTCCAGAATGTCAGGGTGGCAAAACTCTAGAATCCTGGCGTGTCTGAACTCGAGAGTCATTCAATGTCCACATTCCAGAACTCTGGATGTCTGAATTATAGAAGAACCAAATGTCTGCATTCTAGAATCGGAATGTGGCGGAATTCTAGAATGCACAGCACGGCGGAATTCTAAAGTCCTAAAATGCCTGCTATCCGGAAGGTAAGGTGTCTGACATCCAGAATGCTACCACGTCAGAATTATACCATTCTGAAAGATTCTGGGATGTAGAATCAATGGACGGCTGAGTTCCAGAACTCTGGATGTCTGAATTATAGAAGCACCAAATGTCTGCATTCTAGAATCAGAATGTGGCGGAATTCTAGAATGCACAGCACGGCAGAATTTTAAAGTCCTAAAATGCCTGATATATGGAAGTCAAGGTGTCTGACATCCAGAATGTTACTAAGTCAGCATTCTACCGTTCTGAGAGATTCTGGGTTCTAGAATCAATGCATGGCACAGTTCTGGAATGTCAGGGTGTTCAAACTCAAAAATACTTGCGTGTCTGAACTCGAGAGTCATTCAATGTCCACATTTCGCATCACAGGGTGTCTGAATTCCAGAAGCACCAAATATCTGCATTCTAGAATCGGAATGTGGCGGAATTCTAGACTGCACAGCATGGCGGAATTCTAAAGTCCTAAAATGCCTGCTATACGGAAGTTAAGGTGTCTGACATCCAGAATGCTACCACGTCAGAATTATACCATTCTGAAAGATTCCGGGATCTAGAATCAATGGACGGCTGAGTTCCAGAATGTCAGGGTGGCAAAATTCTAGAATCCTTGGGTGTCTGAACTCGAGAGTCATTCAATATCCACATTCCAGGACTCTGGATGTCTGAAATATAGAAGCACCAAATATCTGCATTCTAGAATCGGAATGTGGCGGAATTCTAGTATGCACAGCACGGCAGAATTCTAACGTCCTAAAATGCCTGCTATCCGGAAGTTAAGGTGTCTGACATCAAGAATGCTACCAAGTCAGAATTATACCATTCTGAAAGATTCTGGGATCTAGAATCAATGGACGGCTGAGTTACAGAATGTCAGGGTGGCAAAACTCTAGAATCCTTGCGTGTCTGAACTCGAGAGTCATTCAATGACCACATTCCAGAACTCTGGATGTCTGAATTATAGATGCACCAAATGTCTGCATTCTAGAATCGGAATGTGGCGGAATTCTAGAATGCACAGCACGGCGGAATTCTAAAGTCCTAAAATGCCTACTAGACGAAAGTTAAGGTGTCTGATGACCAGAATGTTAGTAGGTCAGCATTTTACCGTTCTGAGAGATTCTGGGTTCTAGAATCAATGGACGACAGTGTTCTGGAATGTCAGGGTGTCCAAACTCTAGAATCCTTGAGGGTTTGAACTCGAGAGTCATTCAATTTCCATATTCCGGGTCACAGGGTGACTGAATTCCAGAAGCACCAAATGTCTGCATTGTAGAATCGGAATGTGGTGGAATTCTAGAATGCACAGCACGGCGGAATTCGAAAGTCCTAAAATGCCTGCTATCCTGAAGTTAAGGTGTCTGACATCCAGAATGCTACCACGTCAGAATTATACCATTCTGAAAGATTCTGGGATCTAGAATCAATGGATGGCTGAGTTCCAGAATGTCAGGGGGGCAAAACTCTAGAATCCTTGCGTGTCTGAACTCGAGAGTCATTCAATGTCCACATTCCAGAACTCTGGATGTCTGAATTATAGAAGCACCAAATGTCTGCATTCTAGAATCGGAATGTGGCGGAATTCTAGAATGCACAGCACGGCGGAATTCTAAAGTCCTAAAATGCCAGCTATCCGGAAGTTAAGGTTTCTGACATCCAGAATGTTACTAGGTCAGCATTCTACCGTTCTGAGAGATTCTGTGTTCTAGAATCAATGTACGGCAGAGATCTGGCATGTCAGGGTGTCCAAACTCTAGAATCCTTGCGTTTCTGAACTCGAGAGTCATTCAATGTCCACATTTCGGATCACAGGGTGTCTGAATTCCAGAAGCACCAAATGTATGCAATCTAGAATCGGAATGTGGTAGAATGCTAGAAAGCACAGCACGGCGGAATTCTAAAGTCCTAAAATGCCTGCTATCCGGAAGTTAAGGTGTCTGACATCCAGAATGCTACCACATCAGAATTATACCATTCTGAAACATTCTGGGATCTAGAATCAATGGACGGGTGAGTTCCAGAATGTCAGGGTGGCAAAACTCTAGAATCCTTGTGTGTCTGAACTCGAGAGTCATTCAATGTCCACATTCCAGAACTCTGGATGTCTGAATTATAGAAGCAGCAAATGTCTGCATTCTAGAATCGGAATGTGGCAGAATTCTAGAATGCACAGCACGGCGGAATTCTGAAATCCTAAAATGCCTGCTATCCGAAAGTTAAGGTGTCTGACATCAAGAATGCTATAAAGTCAGAATTATAACATTCTGTAAGATTATGGGATCTAGAATCAATGGACGGCTGAGTTCCAGAATATCAGGGTGGCAAAACTCTAGAATCCTTGCGTGTCTGAACTCGAGAGTCATTCAATGTCCACATTCCAGAACTCTGGATGTCTGAATTATAGAAGCACCAAATGTCTGCATTCTAGAATCGGAATGTGGCAGAATTCTAGAATGCACAGCACGGCGGAATTCTAAAGTCCTAAAATGCCTACTATCCGAAAGATAAGGTGTCTGATGACCAGTAGGTTACTAGGTCAGCATTCTACCATTCTGAGAGATTCTGGGTTCTTGAATCAATGGACGGCGGAGATCTGGAACGTCAGGGTGTCCAAACTCTCGAATCCTTACGTGTCTGAACTCGAGAGTCATTCAATGTCCATATTCCGGATCACAGGGTGTCTGAATTCCAGAAGCACCAAATGTGTGCATTCTAGAATCGGAATGTGGTAGAATTCTAGAATGCACAGCACGGCGTAATTCTAAAGTCCTAAAATGCCTGCTATCCGGAATTTAAGGTGTCTGACATCCAGAATGGTACCACATCACAATTATACCATTCTGAAACATTCTGGGATCTAGAATCAATGGACGGGTGAGTTCCAGAATGTCAGGGTGGCAAAACTCTAGAATCCTGGCGTGTCTGAACTCGAGAGTCATTCAATGTCCACATTTCAGAACTCTGGATGTCTGAATTATGGAAGCACCAAATGTCTGCTTTCTAGAATCGGAATGTGGCGGAATTCTAGAATGCACAGCACGGCGGAATTCTAAACTCCTAAAATGCCTGCTATCCGGAAGTTAAGTTGTCTGACATCCAGAATGCTACCACGTCAGAATTATACCATTCTGAAAGATTCTGGGATCTAGAATCAGTGGACGGCTGAGTTCCAGAATGCAAGGGTGGCAAAACTCTAGAATCCTGGCGTGTCTGATCTCGAGAGTCATTCAATGTCCACATTCCAGAACTCTGGATATCTGAATTATAGAAGCACCACATGTCTGCATTCTAGAATCGGAATGTGGCGGAATTCTAGAATGCACAGCACGGCGGAATTTGAAAGTCCTAAAATGCCTGCTATCTGGAAGTTAAGGTGTCTGACATCAAGAATGCTACCAAGTCAGAATTATACCATTCTGAAACATTCTGGGATCTAGAATCAATGGACGGCTGAGTTCCAGAATGTCAGGGTGGCAAAACTCTAGAATCCTTGCGTGTCTGAACTCGAGAGTCATTCAATGTCCACATTCCAGAACTCTGGATGTCTGAAATATATAAGCACCAAATGTCTGCATTCTAGAATCGGAGTGTCGCGGAATTCTAGAATGCACAGCACGGCGGAATTCTAAAGTCCTAAAATGCCTACTAGCCGAAAGTTAAGGTGTCTGATGACCAGAATGTTACTAGATCAGCATTCTACCGTTCTGAGAGATTCTGGGTTCTAGAATAAATGGATGGCAGAATTCTGGAATGTCAGGGTGTTCAAACTCAAGAATACTTGCGTGTCTGAACTCGAGAGTCATTCAATGTCCACATTCCGCATCACAGCGTGTCTGAATTCCAGAAGCACCAAATGTCTGCATTCTAGAATCGGAATGTGGCGGAATTCTAGAATGCACAGCACGGCGGAATTCGAAAGTCCTAAAATGCCTGCTATCCGGAAGTTAAGGTGTCTGACATCCAGAATGCTACCACGTCAGAATTATACCATTCTGAAAGATTCTGGGATCTAGAATCAATGGACGGCTGAGTTCCAGAATGCAAGGGTGGCAAAACTCTAGAATCATTACATGTCTGAACTCGAGAGTCATTCAATGTCCACATTCCAGAACTCTGGATATCTGAAATATAGAAGCAACAAATGTCTGCATTCTAGAATCAGAATGTGGCGGAATTCTAGAATGCACAGCACGGCGGAACTTTAAAGTCCTAAAATGCCTGGTATCCAGAAGTCAAGATGTCTGACATCCAGAATGTTACTAGGTCAGCATTCTAACGTTCTGAGAGATTCTGGGTTCTAGAATAAATGGATGGCAGAGTTCTGGAATGTCAGGGTGTTCAAACTCAAGAATACTTGCCTGTCTGAACTCGAGAGTCATTCAATGTCCACATTCCGGATCACAGGGTGTCTGAATTCCAGAAGCACCAAATGTCTGCATTCTAGAATCGGAATGAGGCGGAATTCTAGAATGCACAGCACGGCGGAATTCGAAAGTCCTACAATGCCTGCTATCCGGAAGTTAAGGTGTCTGACATCCAGAATGCTACCTCGTCAGAATTATACCATTCTGAAACATTCTGGGATCTAGAATCAATGGACGGCTGAGTTCCAGAATGTCAGGGTTTCCAAACTCTAGAATCCTTGCGTGTCTGAACTCGAGATTCACTCAATATCCACATTCCAGGACTCTGGATGTCTGAAATATAGAAGCACCAAATGTCTGCATTCTAGAATCGGAATGTGGCGGAATTCTAGAATGCACATCACGGCAGAATTCTAAAGTCCTAAAATGCCTGCTATTCGGAAGTAAAGGTGTCTGTCATCCAGAATGTTACTAGGTCAGCATTCTACCGTTCTGAGAGATTCTGGGTTCTAGAATCAATGGACGGCAGAGTTCTGGAATGTCAGGGTGTCCAAACTCTAGAATCCTTCCGTGTCTGAACTCGTGAGTCATTCAATGACCACATTCCGGATCACAGGGTGTCTGAATTCCAGAAGCACCAAATGTCTGCATTCTAGAATCGGAATGTGGCGGAATTCTAGAATGCACAGCACGGCAAAATTCTAAAGACCTATAATGCCTGATATTCGGAAGTTAAGGAGTCTGACATCCAGAATGTTACTAGGTCAGCATTCTACCGTTCTGAGAGATTCTGTGTTCTAGAATCAATGGACGGCATAGTTCTGGAATGTCAGGATGTCCAAACTCTAGAATCCTTCCGTGTCTGAACTCGTGAGTCATTCAATGTCCACATTCCGGATCACAGGGTGTCTGAATTCCAGAAGCACCAAATATCTGCATTCTAGAATCGGAATGTGGCGGAATTCTAGAATGCACAGCACGGCGGAATTCGAAAGTCCTAAAATGACTGCTATCGGGAAGTTAGGGTGTCTGACATCCACAATGTTACCACGTCAGAATTATACCATTCTGAAAGATTCTGGGATCTAGAATCAATGGACGGCTGAGTTCCAGAATGTCAGGGTGGCAAAACTCTAGAATCCTTGCGTGTCTGGACTCGAGAGTCATTCAATGTCCACATTCCAGAACTCTGTATGTCTGAATTATAGAAGCACCAAATGTCTGCATTCCAGAATCGGAATGTGGCGGAATTCTAGAATGCACAGCACGGCGGAATTCTAAAGTCCTAAAATGCCTGCTATCCGGAAGTTAAGGTGTCTGACATCAAGAATGCTACCAAGTCAGAATTATACCATTCTGAAAGATTCTGGGATCTAGAATCAATGGACGGCTGAGTTCCAGAATGTCAGGGTGGCAAAACTCTAGAATCCTTGCGTGTCTGAACTCGAGAGTCATTCAATGTCCACATTCCAGAACTCTGGATGTCTGAATTATAGAAGCAACAAATGTCTGCATTCTAGAATCGGAATGTGGCGGAATTCTAGAATGCACAGCACGGCGGAATTCTAAAGTCCTAAAATGCCTGCTATCCGGAAGTTAAGGTGTCTGACATCAAGAATGCTACCAAGTCAGAATTATACCATTCTGAAAGATTCTGGGATCTAGAATCAATGGACGGCTGAGTTCCAGAATGTCAGGGTGGCAAAACTCTAGAATCCTTGCGTGTCTGAACTCGAGAGTCATTAAATGTCCACATTCCAAACTCTGTATGTCTGAATTATAGAAGCACCAAATGTCTGCATTCTAGAATCGGAATGTGGCGGAATTCTAGAATGCACAGCACGGCGGAATTCGGAAGTCCTAAAATGCCTGCTATCCGGAAGTTAAGGTGTCTGACATCCAGAATGGTACTACATCAGAATTATACCATTCTGAAAGACTCTGGGATCTAGAATCAATGGACGGCTGAGTTCCAGAATGTCAGGGTGGCAAAACTCTAGAATCCTTGCGTGTCTGAACTCGAGAGTCATTCAATGTCCACATTCCAGAACTCTGGATGTCTGAATTATGGAAGCAGCAAATGTCTGCATTCTAGAATCGGAATGTGGCAGAATTCTAGAATGCACAGCACGGCGGAATTCTAAAGTCCTAAAATGCCTAATATCCGAAAGATAAGGTGTCTGATGACCTGTAGGTTACTAGGTCAGCATTCTACCATTCTGAGAGATTCTGGGTTCTAGAATCAATGGATGGCAGAGATCTGGAACGTCAGGGTGTCCAAACTCTAGAATCCTTACGTGTCTGAACTCGAGAGTCATTCAATGTCCACATTCCGGATCACAGGGTGTCTGAATTCCAGAAGCACCAAATGTGTGCATTCTAGAATCGGAATGTGGTAGAATTCTAGAATGCACAGAACGGCGAAATTCTAAAGTCCTAAAATGCCTGCTATCAGGAAGTTAAGGTGTCTTACATCCAGAATGGTACCACATCACAATTATACCATTCTGAAACATTCTGGGATCTAGAATCAATGGACGGGTGAGTTCCAGAATGTCAGGGTGGCAAAACTCTAGAATCCTGGCGTGTCTGAACTCGAGAGTCATTCAATGTCCACATTCCAGAACTCTGGATGTCTGAATTATAGAAGAACCAAATGTCTGCATTCTAGAATCGGAATGTGGCGGAATTCTAGAATGCACAGCACGGCGGAATTCTAAAGTCCTAAAATGCCTGCTATCCGGAAGGTAAGGTGTCTGACATCCAGAATGCTACCACGTCAGAATTATACCATTCTGAAAGATTCTGGGATGTAGAATCAATGGACGGCTGAGTTCCAGAACTCTGGATGTCTGAATTATAGAAGCACCAAATGTCTGCATTCTAGAATCAGAATGTGGCGGAATTCTAGAATGCACAGCACGGCGGAATTTTAAAGTCCTAAAATGCCTGATATATGGAAGTCAAGGTGTCTGACATCCAGAATGTTACTAAGTCAGCATTCTACCGTTCTGAGAGATTCTGGGTTCTAGAATCAATGCATGGCACAGTTCTGGAATGTCAGGGTGTTCAAACTCAAAAATACTTGCGTGTCTGAACTCGAGAGTCATTCAATGTCCACATTTCGCATCACAGGGTGTCTGAATTCCAGAAGCACCAAATATCTGCATTCTAGAATCGGAATGTGGCGGAATTCTAGACTGCACAGCATGGCGGAATTCTAAAGTCCTAAAATGCCTGCTATACGGAAGTTAAGGTGTCTGACATCCAGAATGCTACCACGTCAGAATTATACCATTCTGAAAGATTCCGGGATCTAGAATCAATGGACGGCTGAGTTCCAGAATGTCAGGGTGGCAAAATTCTAGAATCCTTGGGTGTCTGAACTCGAGAGTCATTCAATATCCACATTCCAGGACTCTGGATGTCTGAAATATAGAAGCACCAAATATCTGCATTCTAGAATCGGAATGTGGCGGAATTCTAGTATGCACAGCACGGCGGAATTCTAACGTCCTAAAATGCCTGCTATCCGGAAGTTAAGGTGTCTGACATCAAGAATGCTACCAAGTCAGAATTATACCATTCTGAAAGATTCTGGGATCTAGAATCAATGGACGGCTGAGTTCCAGAATGCAAGGGTGGCAAAACTCTAGAATCATTACATGTCTGAACTCGAGAGTCATTCAATGTCCACATTCCAGAACTCTGGATATCTGAAATATAGAAGCAACAAATGTCTGCATTCTAGAATCAGAATGTGGCGGAATTCTAGAATGCACAGCACGGCGGAACTTTAAAGTCCTAAAATGCCTGGTATCCAGAAGTCAAGATGTCTGACATCCAGAATGTTACTAGGTCAGCATTCTAACGTTCTGAGAGATTCTGGGTTCTAGAATAAATGGATGGCAGAGTTCTGGAATGTCAGGGTGTTCAAACTCAAGAATACTTGCCTGTCTGAACTCGAGAGTCATTCAATGTCCACATTCCGGATCACAGGGTGTCTGAATTCCAGAAGCACCAAATGTCTGCATTCTAGAATCGGAATGAGGCGGAATTCTAGAATGCACAGCACGGCGGAATTCGAAAGTCCTACAATGCCTGCTATCCGGAAGTTAAGGTGTCTGACATCCAGAATGCTACCTCGTCAGAATTATACCATTCTGAAACATTCTGGGATCTAGAATCAATGGACGGCTGAGTTCCAGAATGTCAGGGTTTCCAAACTCTAGAATCCTTGCGTGTCTGAACTCGAGATTCACTCAATATCCACATTCCAGGACTCTGGATGTCTGAAATATAGAAGCACCAAATGTCTGCATTCTAGAATCGGAATGTGGCGGAATTCTAGAATGCACATCACGGCAGAATTCTAAAGTCCTAAAATGCCTGCTATTCGGAAGTAAAGGTGTCTGTCATCCAGAATGTTACTAGGTCAGCATTCTACCGTTCTGAGAGATTCTGGGTTCTAGAATCAATGGACGGCAGAGTTCTGGAATGTCAGGGTGTCCAAACTCTAGAATCCTTCCGTGTCTGAACTCGTGAGTCATTCAATGACCACATTCCGGATCACAGGGTGTCTGAATTCCAGAAGCACCAAATGTCTGCATTCTAGAATCGGAATGTGGCGGAATTCTAGAATGCACAGCACGGCAAAATTCTAAAGACCTATAATGCCTGATATTCGGAAGTTAAGGAGTCTGACATCCAGAATGTTACTAGGTCAGCATTCTACCGTTCTGAGAGATTCTGTGTTCTAGAATCAATGGACGGCATAGTTCTGGAATGTCAGGATGTCCAAACTCTAGAATCCTTCCGTGTCTGAACTCGTGAGTCATTCAATGTCCACATTCCGGATCACAGGGTGTCTGAATTCCAGAAGCACCAAATATCTGCATTCTAGAATCGGAATGTGGCGGAATTCTAGAATGCACAGCACGGCGGAATTCGAAAGTCCTAAAATGACTGCTATCGGGAAGTTAGGGTGTCTGACATCCACAATGTTACCACGTCAGAATTATACCATTCTGAAAGATTCTGGGATCTAGAATCAATGGACGGCTGAGTTCCAGAATGTCAGGGTGGCAAAACTCTAGAATCCTTGCGTGTCTGGACTCGAGAGTCATTCAATGTCCACATTCCAGAACTCTGTATGTCTGAATTATAGAAGCACCAAATGTCTGCATTCCAGAATCGGAATGTGGCGGAATTCTAGAATGCACAGCACGGCGGAATTCTAAAGTCCTAAAATGCCTGCTATCCGGAAGTTAAGGTGTCTGACATCAAGAATGCTACCAAGTCAGAATTATACCATTCTGAAAGATTCTGGGATCTAGAATCAATGGACGGCTGAGTTCCAGAATGTCAGGGTGGCAAAACTCTAGAATCCTTGCGTGTCTGAACTCGAGAGTCATTCAATGTCCACATTCCAGAACTCTGGATGTCTGAATTATAGAAGCACCAAATGTCTGCATTCTAGAATCGGAATGTGGCGGAATTCTAGAATGCACAGCACGGCGGAATTCTAAAGTCCTAAAATGCCTGCTATCCGGAAGTTAAGGTGTCTGACATCAAGAATGCTACCAAGTCAGAATTATACCATTCTGAAAGATTCTGGGATCTAGAATCAATGGACGGCTGAGTTCCAGAATGTCAGGGTGGCAAAACTCTAGAATCCTTGCGTGTCTGAACTCGAGAGTCATTAAATGTCCACATTCCAAACTCTGTATGTCTGAATTATAGAAGCACCAAATGTCTGCATTCTAGAATCGGAATGTGGCGGAATTCTAGAATGCACAGCACGGCGGAATTCGGAAGTCCTAAAATGCCTGCTATCCGGAAGTTAAGGTGTCTGACATCCAGAATGGTACTACATCAGAATTATACCATTCTGAAAGACTCTGGGATCTAGAATCAATGGACGGCTGAGTTCCAGAATGTCAGGGTGGCAAAACTCTAGAATCCTTGCGTGTCTGAACTCGAGAGTCATTCAATGTCCACATTCCAGAACTCTGGATGTCTGAATTATGGAAGCACCAAATGTCTGCATTCTAGAATCGGAATGTGGCAGAATTCTAGAATGCACAGCACGGCGGAATTCTAAAGTCCTAAAATGCCTAATATCCGAAAGATAAGGTGTCTGATGACCTGTAGGTTACTAGGTCAGCATTCTACCATTCTGAGAGATTCTGGGTTCTAGAATCAATGGATGGCAGAGATCTGGAACGTCAGGGTGTCCAAACTCTAGAATCCTTACGTGTCTGAACTCGAGAGTCATTCAATGTCCACATTCCGGATCACAGGGTGTCTGAATTCCAGAAGCACCAAATGTGTGCATTCTAGAATCGGAATGTGGTAGAATTCTAGAATGCACAGAACGGCGAAATTCTAAAGTCCTAAAATGCCTGCTATCAGGAAGTTAAGGTGTCTTACATCCAGAATGGTACCACATCACAATTATACCATTCTGAAACATTCTGGGATCTAGAATCAATGGACGGGTGAGTTCCAGAATGTCAGGGTGGCAAAACTCTAGAATCCTGGCGTGTCTGAACTCGAGAGTCATTCAATGTCCACATTCCAGAACTCTGGATGTCTGAATTATAGAAGAACCAAATGTCTGCATTCTAGAATCGGAATGTGGCGGAATTCTAGAATGCACAGCACGGCGGAATTCTAAAGTCCTAAAATGCCTGCTATCCGGAAGGTAAGGTGTCTGACATCCAGAATGCTACCACGTCAGAATTATACCATTCTGAAAGATTCTGGGATGTAGAATCAATGGACGGCTGAGTTCCAGAACTCTGGATGTCTGAATTATAGAAGCACCAAATGTCTGCATTCTAGAATCAGAATGTGGCGGAATTCTAGAATGCACAGCACGGCGGAATTTTAAAGTCCTAAAATGCCTGATATATGGAAGTCAAGGTGTCTGACATCCAGAATGTTACTAAGTCAGCATTCTACCGTTCTGAGAGATTCTGGGTTCTAGAATCAATGCATGGCACAGTTCTGGAATGTCAGGGTGTTCAAACTCAAAAATACTTGCGTGTCTGAACTCGAGAGTCATTCAATGTCCACATTTCGCATCACAGGGTGTCTGAATTCCAGAAGCACCAAATATCTGCATTCTAGAATCGGAATGTGGCGGAATTCTAGACTGCACAGCATGGCGGAATTCTAAAGTCCTAAAATGCCTGCTATACGGAAGTTAAGGTGTCTGACATCCAGAATGCTACCACGTCAGAATTATACCATTCTGAAAGATTCCGGGATCTAGAATCAATGGACGGCTGAGTTCCAGAATGTCAGGGTGGCAAAATTCTAGAATCCTTGGGTGTCTGAACTCGAGAGTCATTCAATATCCACATTCCAGGACTCTGGATGTCTGAAATATAGAAGCACCAAATATCTGCATTCTAGAATCGGAATGTGGCGGAATTCTAGTATGCACAGCACGGCGGAATTCTAACGTCCTAAAATGCCTGCTATCCGGAAGTTAAGGTGTCTGACATCAAGAATGCTACCAAGTCAGAATTATACCATTCTGAAAGATTCTGGGATCTAGAATCAATGTACGGCAGAGATCTGGCATGTCAGGGTGTCCAAACTCTAGAATCCTTGCGTTTCTGAACTCGAGAGTCATTCAATGTCCACATTTCGGATCACAGGGTGTCTGAATTCGAGAAGCACCAAATGTATGCATTCTAGAATCGGAATGTGGTAGAATGCTAGAAAGCACAGCACGGCGGAATTCTAAAGTCCTAAAATGCCTGCTATCCGGAAGTTAAGGTGTCTGACATCCACAATGCTACCACATCAGAATTATACCATTCTGAAACATTCTGGGATCTAGAATCAATGGACGGGTGAGTTCCAGAATGTCAGGGTGGCAAAACTCTAGAATCCTTGTGTGTCTGAACTCGAGAGTCATTCAATGTCCACATTCCAGAACTCTGGATGTCTGAATTATAGAAGCAGCAAATGTCTGCATTCTAGAATCGGAATGTGGCGGAATTCTAGAATGCACAGCACGGCGGAATTCTGAAGTCCTAAAATGCCTGCTATCCGAAAGTTAAGGTGTCTGACATCAAGAATGCTACCAAGTCAGAATTATAACATTCTGTAAGATTATGGGATCTAGAATCAATGGACGGCTGAGTTCCAGAATATCAGGGTGGCAAAACTCTAGAATCCTTGCGTGTCTGAACTCGAGAGTCATTCAATGTCCACATTCCAGAACTCTGGATGTCTGAAATATAGAAGGACCAAATGTCTGCATTCTAGAATCGGAATGTGGCGGAATTCTAGAATGCACAGCACGGCGGAATTCTAAAGTCCTAAAATGCCTACTAGCCGAAAGTTAAGGTGTCTGATGACCAGAATGTTACTAGGCCAGCATTCTACCGTTCTGAGACATTCTGCGTTCTAGAATAAATGAATGGCATAGTTCCGGAATGTCAGGGTGTTCAAACTCAAGAATACTTGCGTGTCTGAACTCGAGAGTCATTCAATGTCCACATTCCGGATCACAGGTTGTCTGAATTCCAGAAGCACCAAATGTCTGCATTCTAGAATCGGAATGTGGCGGAATTCTAGAATGCACAGCACGGCGGAATTCGAAAGTCCTAAAATGCCTGCTATCCGGAAGTTAAGGTGTCTGACATCCAGAATGCTACCACGTCAGAATTATACCATTCTGAAAGATTCTGGGATCTAGAATCAATGGACGGCTGAGTTCCAGAATGTCAGGGTGGCAAAACTCTAGAATCCTGGCGTGTCTGAACTCGAGAGTCATTCAATGTCCACATTCCAGAACTCTGGATGTCTGAAATATAGAAGCAACAAATGTCTGCATTCTAGAATCAGAATGTGGCGGAATTCTAGAATGCACAGCACGGCGGAACTTTAAAGTCCTAAAATGCCTGCTATCCAGAAGTCAAGATGTCTGACATCCAGAATGTTACTAGGTCAGCATTCTAACGTTCTGAGAGATTCTGGGTTCTAGAATAAATGGATGGCAGAGTTCTGGAATGTCAGGGTGTTCAAACTCAAGAATCCTTGCGTGTCTGAACTCGAGGGTCATTCAATGTCCACATTCCGGATCACAGGGTGTCTGAATTCCAGAAGCACCAAATGTCTGCATTCTAGAATTGGAATGTGGCGGAATTCTAGAATGCACAGCACGGCGGAATTCGAAAGTCCTAAAATGCCTGCTATCCGGAAGTTATGGTGTCTGACATCCAGAATGCTACCACGTCAGAATTATACCATTCTGAAACATTCTGGGATCTAGAATCAATGGACGGCTGAGTTCCAGAATGTCAGGGTGGCAAAACTCTAGAATCCTTGTGTGTCTGAACTCGAGAGTCATTCAATGTCCACATTCCAGAACTCTGGATGTCTGAAATATAGAAGCACCAAATGTCTGCATTCTAGAATCGGAATGTGGCGGAATTCTAGAATGCACAGCACGGCGGAATTCTAAAGTCCTAAAATGCCTGCTATCCGGAAGTTAAGGAGTCTGACATCAAGAATGCTACCAAGTCAGAATTATACCATTCTGAAAGATTCTGGGATCTAGAATCAATGGACGGCTGAGTTCCAGAACGTCAGGGTGGCAAAACTGTAGAATCCTTGTGTGTCTGAACTCGAGAGTCATTCAATGTCCACATTCCAGAACTCTGGATGCCTGAATTATAGAAGCACCAAATGTCTGCATTCTAGAATCGGAATGTGGCGGAATTCTAGAATGCACAGCACGGCGGAATTCTAAAGTCCTAAAATGCCTGCTATCCGGAAGTTATGGTGTCTGACATCAAGAATGCTACCAAGTCAGAATTATAACATTCTGAAAGATTCTGGGATGTAGAATCAATGGACGGCTGAGTTCCAGAATGTCAGGGTGGCAAAACTCTAGAATCCTGGCGTGTCTGAACTCGAGTGTCATTCAATGTCCACATTCCAGAACTCTGGATGTCTGAAATATAGAAGCAGCAAATGTCTGCATTCTAGAATCGGAATGTGGCGGAATTCTAGAATGCACAGCACGGCGGAATTTTAACGTCCTAAAATGCCTGCTATACGGAAGTCAAGGTGTCTGAGATCCAGAATGTTACTAAGTCAGCATTCTACCGTTCTGAGAGATTCTGGGTTCTAGAATCAATGGATGGCAGAGTTCTGGAATGTCAGGGTGTTCAAACTGAAGAATACTTGCGTGTCTGAACTCGAGAGTCATTCAATGTCCACATTCCGCATCACAGGGTGTCTGAATTCCAGAAGCACCAAATGTCTGCATTCTAGAATCGGAATGTGGCGGAATTCTAGAATGCACAGCACGGCGGAATTCGAAGGTCCTAAAATGCCTGCTATCCGGAAGTTAGGGTGTCTGACATCTAGAATGCTACTACGTCAGAATTATACCATTCTGAAAGATTCTGGGATCTAGAATCAATGGACGGCTGAGTTCCAGAATGTCAGGGTTTCCAAACACTAGAATCCTTGCATGTCTGAACACGAGAGTCATTCAATATCCACATTCCAGGACTCTGTATGTCTGAAATATAGAAGCACCAAATGTCTGCATTCTAGAATCGGAATGTGGTAGAATTCTAGAATGCGCAGCACGACAGAATTCTAAAGTCCTAAAATGCCTGCTATTCGGAAGTTAAGGTGTCTGACATCCAGAATGTTACTAGGTCAGCATTCTACCGTTCTGAGAGATTCTGGGTTCTAGAATAAATGGACGGCAGAGTTCTGGAATGTCAGGGTGTCCAAACTCTAGAATCCTACCGTGTCTGAACTCGTGAGTCATTCAATGTCCACATTCCGGATCCCAGGGTGTCTGAATTCCAGAAGCACCAAATGTCAGCATTGTAGAATCGGAATGTGGCAGAATTCTAGAATGCACAGCACGGCGGAATTTTGAAGTCCTAAAATGCCTGCTATACGGAAATCAAGGTGTCTGACATCCAGAATGTTGCTAAGTCAGCATTCTACCGGTCTGAGAGATTCTGGGTTCTAGAATCAATGGTTGGCAGAGTTCTGGAATGTCAGAGTGTTCCAACTCAAGAATACTTGCGTGTCTGAACTCGAGAGTCATTCAATGTCCACATTCCGGATCACAGGGTGTCTGAATTCCAGAAGCACCAAATGTCAGCATTCTACAATCAGAATGTGGCGGAATTCTAGAATGCACTGCACGGCGGAATTCTAAAGTCCTAAAATGCCTGCTATCCGGAAGTTAAGGTGTCTGACATCCAGAATGCTACCACGTCAGAATTATACCATTCTGAAAGATTCTGGGATCTAGAATCAATGGACGGGTGAGTTCCAGAATGTCAGGGTGGCAAAACTCTAGAATCCTTGCGTGTCTGAACTCGAGAGTCATTCAATGTCCACATTCCAGAACTCTGGATGTCTGAATCATAGAAGCACCAAATGTCTGCATTCTAGAATCGGAATGTGGCGGAATTCTAGAATGCACATCACGGCGGAATTCTAAAGTCCTAAAATGCCTGCTATCCGGAATTCAAGGTGTCTGACAACCAGAATGCTACCACGTCAGAATTATACCATTCTGAAACATTCTGGGATCTAGAATCAATGGACGGCTGAGTTCCAGAATGTCAGGGGGCCAAACTCAAGAAACTTTGCGTGTCTGAACTCGAGAGTCATTCAATGTCCACATTCCAGAACTCTGGATGTCTGAATTATAGAAGCACCAAATGTCTGCATTCTAGAATCGGAATGTGGCGTAAATCTAGAATGCACAGCACGGCGGAATTCTAAAGTCCTAAAATGCCTGCTATCCGGAAGTTAAGGTGTCTGACATCAAGAATGCTACCAAGTCAGAAATATACCATTCTGAAAGATTCTGGGATCTAGAATCAATGGACGGCTGAGTTCCAGAATGTCAGGGTGGCAAAACTCTAGAATACTTGTGTGTCTGAACTCGAGAGTCATTCAATGTCCACATTCCAGAACTCTGGATGTCTGAAATATAGAAGCACCAAATGTCTGCATTCTGGAATCGGAATGTGGCGGAATTCTAGAATGCACAGCACGGCGGAATTCTAAAGTCCTAAAATGCCTGCTATCCGGAAGTTAAGGTGTCTGACATCAAGAATGCTACCAAGTCAGAATTATAACATTCTGAAAGATTCTGGGATCTAGAATCAATGGACGGCTGAGTTCCAGAATGTCAGGGTGGCAAAACTCTAGAATCCTTGCGTGTCTGAACTCGAGAGTCATTCAATGTCCACATTCCAGAACTCTGGATGTCTGAATTACAGAAGCAGCAAATGTCTGCATTCTAGAATCGGAATGTGGCGGAATTCTAGAATGCACAGCACGGCGGAATTCTAAAGTCCTAAAATGCCTGCTATCCGGAAGTTAAGGTGTCTGACATCCAGAATGCTACCACGTCAGAATTATACCATTCTGAAACATTCTGGGATCTAGAATCAATGGACGTCTGAGTTCCAGAATGTCAGGGGGCAAAACTCTAGAAACTTTGCGTGTCTGAACTCGAGAGTCATTCAATGTCCACATTCCAGAACTCTGGATGTCTGAATTATAGAAGCACCAAATGTCTGCATTCTAGAATCGGAATGTGGCGTAAATCTAGAATGCACAGCACGGCGGAATTCTAAAGTCCTAAAATGTCTGCTATCCGGAAGTTAAGGTGTCTGACATCAAGAATGCTACCAAGTCAGAAATATACCATTCTGAATGATTCTGGGATCTAGAATCAATGGACGGCTGAGTTCCAGAATGTCAGGGTGGCAAAATTCTAGAATATTGTGTGTCTGAACTCGAGAGTCATTCAATGTCCACATTCCAGAACTCTGGATGTCTGAATTATAGAAGAACCAAATGTCTGCATTCTAGAATCGGAATGTGGCGGAATTCTAGAATGCACAGCACGGCGGAATTCTAAAGTCCTAAAATGCCTGCTATCCGGAAGTTAAGGTGTATGACATCCAGAATGCTACCACGTCAGAGTTATACCATTCTGAAAGATTCTGGGATCTAGAATCAATGGAGGGCTGAGTTCCAGAATGTCAGGGTGGCAAAACTCTAGAATCCTGGCGTGTCTGAACTCGAGAGTCATTCAATGTCCACATTCCAGAACTCTGGATGTCTGAAATATAGAAGCAGCAAATGTCTGCATTCTAGAATCGGAATGTGGCGGAATTCTAGAATGCACAGCACGGCGGAATTTTAAAGTCCTAAAATGCCTGCTATACGGAAGTCAAGGTGTCTGACATCCAGAATGTTACTAAGTCAGCATTCTACCGTTCTGAGAGATTCTGGGTTCTAGAATCAATGGATGGCAGAGTTCTGGAATATCAGGGTGTTCAAACTGAAGAATACTTGCGTGTCTGAACTCGAGAGTCATCCAATGTCCTCATTCCGCATCACAGGGTGTCTGAATTCCAGAAGCACCAAATGTCTGCATTCTAGAATCGGAATGTGGCGGAATTCTAAAATGCACAGCACGGCGGAATTCGAAAGTCCTAAAATGCCTGCTATCCGGAAGTTAAGGTGTCTGACGTCTAGAATGCTACCACGTCAGAATTATACCATTCTGAAAGATTCTGGGATCTAGAATCAATGGACGGCTGAGTTCCAGAATGTCAGGGTGGGAAAACTCTAGAATCCTTGCGTTTCTGAACTCGAGAGTCATTCAATGTCCACATTCCAGAACTCTGGATGTCTGAATTATAGAAGCACCAAATGTCTGCATTCTAGAATCGGAATGTGGTAGAATTCTACAATGCACAGCACGGCGGAATTCTAAAGTCCTAAAATGCCTGCTATCCGGAAGTTAAGGTGTCTGACATCAAGAATGCTACCAAGTCAGAATTATAACATTCTGAAAGATTCTGGGATCTAGAATCAATGGACGGCTGAGTTCCAGAATGTCAGGGTGGCAAAACTCTAGATTCCTTGTGTGTCTGAACTCGAGAGTCATTCAATGTCCACATTCCAGAACTCTGGATGTCTGAAGTATAGAAGCACCAAATGTCTGCATTCTAGAATCGGAATGTGGTGGAATTCTAGAATGCACAACACGGCGGCATTCTAAAGTCCTAAAATGCCTACTAGCCGAAAGTTAAGGTGTCTGATGACCAGTATGTTACTAGGTCAGCATTCTAGCGTTCTGAAAGATTCTGGGTTCTAGAATCAATGGATGGCAGAGATCTGGAATGTCAGGGTGTCCAAACTCTAGAATCTTGAGAGTTTGAACTCGAGAGTCATTCAATTTCCATATTCCGCGTCACAGGGTGACTGAATTCCAGAAGCACCAAATGTCTGCATTCTAGAATCGGAATGTGGCGGAATTCTAGAATGCAGAGCACGGCGGAATTCTAAAGTCCTAAAATGCCTGCTATCCGGAAGTTAAGGTGTCTGACATCCAGAATGCTACCACGTCAGAATTATACCATTCTGAAAGATTCTGGGATCTAGAATCAATGGATGCCTGAGTTCCAGAATGTCAGGGTGGCAAAACTCTAGAATCCTTGCGTGTCTGAACTCGAGAGTCATTCAATGTCCACATTCCAGAACTCTGAATGTCTGAATTATAGAAGCACCAAATGTCTGTATTCTAGAATCGGAATGTGGCGGAACTCTAGAATGCACAGCACGGCGGAAATCTAAAGTCCTAAAATGCCTGCTATCCGGAAGTTAAGGTGTCATACATCAAGAATGTTACTAGGTCAGCATTCTACCGTTCTGAGAGATTCTGGGTTCTAGAATCAATGGACGGCAGAGATCTGGCATGTCAGGGTGTCCAAACTCTAGAATCCTTGCGTGTCTGAACTCTAGAGTCATTCAATGTCCACATTCCAGAACTCTGGATGTCTGAAATATAGAAGCACCAAATGTCTGCATTCTAGAATCGGAATGCGGCGGAATTCTAGAATGCACAGCACGGCGGAATTCTAAAGTCCTAAAATGCCTGCTATCCGGAAGTTAAGGGGTCTGACATCAAGAATGCTACCAAGTCAGAATTATACCATTCTGAAAGATTCTGGGATCTAGAATCAATGGACGGCTGAGTTCCAGAACGTCAGGGTGGCAAAACTCTAGAATCCTTGTGTGTCTGAACTCGAGAGTCATTCAATGTCCACATTCCAGAACTCTGGATGTCTGAATTATAGAAGCACCAAATGTCTGCATTCTAGAATCGGAATGTGGCGGAATTCTAGAATGCACAGCACGGCAGAATTCGAAACTCCTAAAATGCCTGCTATCCGGAAGTTAAGGTGTCTGACATCAAGAATGCTACCAAGTCAGAATTATAACATTCTGAAAGATTCTGGGATCTAGAATCAATGGACGGCTGTGTTCCAGAATGTCAGGGTGGCAAAACTCTAGAATCCTGGCGTGTCTGAACTCGAGAGTCATTCAATATCCACATTCCAGAACTCTGGATGTCTGAAATATAGAAGCAACAAATGTCTGCATTCTAGAATCAGAATGTGCGGGAATTCTAGAATGCACAGCACGGCGGAATTTTAAAGTCTTAAATGCCTGCTATACGGAAGTCAAGGTGTCTGACATCCAGAATGTTGCTAAGTCAGCATTCTACCGGTCTGAGAGATTCTGGGTTCTAGAATCAATGGTTGGCAGAGTTCTGGAATGTCACAGTGTTCAAACTCAAGAATACTTGCGTGTCTGAACTCGAGGGTCATTCAATGTCCACATTCCGGATCACAGGGTGTCTGAATTCCAGAAGCACCAAATGTCTGCATTCTAGAATCGGAATGTGGCGGAATTATTGAATGCACAGCACGGCGGAATTCGAAAGTCCTACAATGCCTGCTATCTGGAAGTTAAGGTGTCTGACATCCAGAATGCTACCACGTCAGAATTATACCATTCTGAAAGATTCTGGGATCTAGAATCAATGGACGGCTGAGTTCCAGAACGCAAGGGTGTCAAAACTCTAGAATCCTTGCGTGTCTGAACTCGAGAGTCTTTCAATGTCCACATTCCAGAACTCTGGATGTCTGAATTATAGAAGCACCAAATGTCTGCATTCTAGAATGGGAATGTGGCGGAATTCTAGAATGCACAGCACGGCGGAATTCTAAAGTCCTAAAATGCCTACTAGCCGAAAGTTAAGGTGTCTGATGACCAGAATGTTACTAGGTCAGCATTCTAACGTTCTGAGAGATTCTCGGTTCTAGAATCAATGGACGGCAGAGTTCTCGAATGTCAGGGTGTCCAAACTCTAGAATCCTTGAGAGTTTGAACTCGAGAGTCATTCAATTTCCATATTCCGCGTCACAGGGTGACTGAATTCCAGAAGCACCAAATGTCTGCATTCTAGAATTGGAATGTGGCGGAATTCTAGAATGCACAGCACGGCGGACTTCTAAAGTCCTAAAATGCCTGCTATCCGGAAGTTAAGGTGTCTGACATCCGGAATGCTACCTCGTCAGTATTATACCATTCTGAAAGATTCTGGGATGTAGAATCAATGGACGGCTGAGTTCCAGAATGTCAGGGTGGCAAAACTCTAGAATCCTGGCGTGTCTGAACTCGAGAGTCATTCCATGTCCACATTCCAGAACTCTGGATATCTGAATTATAGAAGCACCAAATGTCTGTATTCTAGAATCGGAATGTGGCGGAATTCTAGAATGCACAGCACGGCGGAATTCTAAAGTGCTAAAATGCCTGCTATTCGGAATTTAAGGTGTCTGACATCAAGAATGTTACTAGGTCTGCATTCTACCGTTCTGAGAGATTCTGGGTTCTAGAATCAATGGACGGCAGAGATCTGGCATGTCAGGGTGTCCAAACTCTAGAACACTTGCGTGTCTGAACTCGAGAGTCATTCAATGTCCACATTCCGGATCACAGGGTGTCTGAATTCCAGAAGCACCAAATGTCTGCATTCTAGAATCGGAATGTGGTAGAATTCTAGAATGCACAGCACGGCGGAATTCGAAAGTCCTAAAATGCCTGCGATCGAGAAGTTAATGTGTCTGACATCCAGAATGGTACCACGTCAGAATTATACCATTCTGAAACATTCTGGGATCTAGAATCAATGGACGGCTGAGTTCCAGAATGTCAGGGTGGCAAAACTCTAGAATCCTGGCGTGTCTGAACTCGAGAGTCATTCAATGTCCACATTCCAGAACTCTGGATGTCTGAATTATAGAAGCACCAAATGTCTGCATTCTAGAATCGGAATGTGGCGGAATTCTAGAATGCACGGCACGGCGGAATTCTAAAGTCCTAAAATGCCTGCTATCCGGAAGTTAAGGTGTCTGACATCCAGAATGCTACCACGTCAGAATTATACAATTCTGAAAGATTCTGGGATCTAGAATCAATGGACGGCTGAGTTCCAGAATGCAATGGTGGCAAAACTCTAGAATCCTTGCGTGTCTGAACTCGAGAGTCATTCAATGTCCACATTCCAGAACTCTGGATGTCTGAAATATAGAAGAACCAAATGTCTGCATTCTAGAATCAGAATGTGGCGGAATTCTAGAATGCACAGCACGGCGGAATTTTAAAGTCCTAAAATGCCTGCTATACGGAAGTCAAGGTGTCTGACATCCAGAATGTTGCTAAGTCAGCATTCTACCCGTCTGAGAGATTCTGGGTTCTAGAATCAATGGTTGGCAGAGTTCTGGAATGTCAGAGTGTTCAAACTCAGGCATACATGCGTGTCTGAACTCGAGAGTCATTCAATGTCCACATTCCGCATCACAGGGTGTCTGAATTCCAGAAGCACCAAATGTGTGCATTCTAGAATCGGAATGTGGCGGAATTCTTGAATGCACAGCACGGCGGAATTTGAAAGTCCTAAAATGCCTGCTATCCGGAAGTTAAGGTGTCTGACATCCAGAATGCTACCAAGTCAGAATTATACCATTCTGAAAGATTTTGGGATCTAGAATCAATGGACGGGTGAGTTCCAGAATGTCAGGGTGGCAAAACTCTATAATCCTTGCGTGTCTGAACTCGAGAGTCATTCAATGTCCACATTCCAGGACTCTGGATGAGTGAAATATAGAAGCACCAAATGTCTGCATTCTAGAATCGGAATGTGGCAGAATTCTAGAATGCACAGCACGACAGAATTCTAAAGTCCTAAAATGCCTGCTATTCGGAAGTTAAGGTGTCTGACATCCAGAATGTTACTAGGTCAGCATTCTACCGTTCTGAGAGATTCTGGGTTCTAGAATCAATGGACGGCAGAGTTCTGGAATGTCAGGGTGCCCAAACTCTAGAATCCTTCCGTGTCTGAACTCGTTAGTCATTTAATGTCCACATTCCGGATCACAGGGTGTCTGAATTATAGAAGCATCAAATGTCTGCATTCTAGAATCGGAATGTGGCGGAAATCTAGAATGCACAGCACGGCGGTATTCTAAAGTCCTAAAATGCCTGCTAACCGGAAGTTAAGGTGTCTGACATCCAGAATGCTACCACGTCAGAATTATACCATTCTGAATGATTCTGGGATCTAGAATCAATGGACGGCTGAGTTCAAGAATGTCAGGGTGGCAAAACTCTAGAATCCTTGTGTGTCAGAACTTGAGAGTCATTCAATGTCCACATTCCAGAACTCTGGATGTCTGAATTATAGAAGCACCAAATGTCTGCATTCCAGAATCGGAATGTGGCAGAATTCTAGAATGCACAGCACGGCGGAACTCTAAAATCCTAAAATGCCTGCTATCCGGAAGTTAAGGTGTCTGACATCAAGAATGCTACCAAGTCAGAATTATACCATTCTGAAAGATTCTGGGATCTAGAATCAATGGACGGCTGAGTTCCAGAATGTCAGGGTGGCAAAACTCTAGAATCCTTGCGTGTCTGAACTCGAGAGCCATTCAATGTCCACATTCCAGAACTCTGGATGTCTGAATTATAGAAGCACCAAATGTCTGCATTCTAGAATCGGAATGTGGCGGAATTCTAGAATGCACAGCAGGGCGGAATTCTAAAGTCCTAAAATGCCTACGAGACGAAAGTTAACGTGTCTGATGACCAGAATGTTAGTAGGTCAGCATTCTACCGTTCTGAGAGATTCTGGGTTCTAGAATCAATTGACGACAGAGTTCTGGAATGTCAGGGTGTCCAAACTCTACAATCGTTGAGTGTTTGAACTCGAGAGTCATTCAATTTCCATATTCCTGGTCGCAGGGTGACTGAATTCCAGAAGCACCAAATGTCTACAATCTAGAATCGGAATGTGGCGGAATTCTAGAATGCACAGCACGGCGGAATTCGAAAGTCCTAAAATGCCTGCTATCCGGAAGTTAAGGTGTCTGACATCCAGAATGCTACCACGTCAGTATTATACCATTCTGAAAGATTCTCGGATCTAGAATCAATGGACGGCTGAGTTCCAGAATGTCACGGTGGCAAAACTCTAGAATCCTTGTGTGTCTGAACTCGAGAGTCATTCAATATCCTCATTCCAGGACTCTGGATGTCTGAAATATAGAAGCACCAAATGTCTGCATTCTAGAATCGGAATGTGGCGGAATTCTTGAATGCACAGCACGACAGAATTCTAAAGTCCTAAAATGCCTGCTATTCGGAAGTTAAGGTGTCTGACATCCAGAATGTTACTAGGTCAGCATTCTACCGTTCTGAGAGATTCTGGGTTCTAGAATCAATGGACGGCAGAGTTCTGGAATGTCAGGGTGTCCAAACTCTAGAATCCTTCCGTGTCTGAACTCGTGAGTCATTCAATGTCCACATTCCGGATCACAGGGTGTCTGAATTCCAGAAGCACCAAATGTCTGCATTCCAGAATCGGAATGTGGTGGAATTCTAGAATGCACAGCACGGCGGAATTCTAAAGTCCTAAAATGCCTGCTATCGGGAAGTTAAGGTGTCTGACATCCAGAATGCTACCACGTCAGAATTATACCATTCTGAATGATTCTGGGATCTAGAATCAATGGATGGCTGAGTTCCAGAATGTCAGGGTGGCAAAACTCTAGAATCCTTGCGTGTCTGAACTCGAGAGTCATTCAATGTCCACATTCCAGAACTCTGGATGTCTGAATTATAGAAGCACCAAATGTCTGCATTCTAGAATCGGAATGTGGCGGAATTCTAGAATGCACAGCACGGCGGAATTCTAAAGTCCTAAAATGCCTACTAGCCGAAAGTTAAGGTGTCTGATGACCAGAATGTTACTAGGTCAGCATTCTAACGTTCTGAGAGATTCTGGGTTCTAGAAACAATGGACGGCAGAGTTCTGGAATGTCAGGGTGTCCAAACTCTAGAATCCTTGAGAGTTTGAACTCGAGAGTCATTCAATTTCCATATTCCACGTCACAGGGTGACTGAATTCCAGAAGCACCAAATGTCTGCATTCTAGAATCGGAATGTGGCGGAATTCTAGTATGCAGAGCACGGCGGAATTCTAAAGTCCTAAAATGCCTGCTATCCGGAAGTTAAGGTGTCTGACATCCAGAATGCTACCACGTCAGAATTATACCATTCTGAAAGATTCTGGCATCTAGAATCAATGGATGCCTGAGTTCCAGAATGTCAGGGTGGCAAAACTCTAGAATCCTAGCGTGTCTGAACTCGAGAGTCATTCAATGTCCACATTCCAGAACTCTGGATGTCTGAATTATAGAAGCACCAAATGTCTGCATTCTAGAATCGGAATGTGGCGGAATTCTAGAATGCACAGCACGGCGGAATTCGAAAGTCCTAAAATGCCTGCTGTCCGGAAGTTAAGGTGTCTGACATCCAGAATGCTACCACGTCAGAATTATACCATTCTGAAAGATTCTGGGATCTAGAATCAATGGACGGCTGAGTTCCAGAATGTCACGGTGGCAAAACTCTAGAATCCTTGGGTGTCTGAACTCGAGAGTCATTCAATATCCACATTCCAGGACTCTGGATGTCTGAAATATAGAAGCACCAAATGTCTGCATTCTAGAATCGGAATGTGGCGGAATTCTTGAATGCACAGCACGACAGAATTCTAAAGTCCTAAAATGCCTGCTATTCGGAAGTTAAGGTGTCTGACATCCAGAATGTTACTAGGTCAGCATTCTACCGTTCTGAGAGATTCTGGGTTCTAGAATCAATGGACGGCAGAGTTCTGGAATGTCAGGGTGTCCAAACTCTAGAATCCTTCCGTGTCTGAACTCGTGAGTCATTCAATGTCCACATTCCGGATCACAGGGTGTCTGAATTCCAGAAGCACCAAATGTCTGCATTCCAGAATCGGAATGTGGCGGAATTCTAGAATGCACAGCACGGCGGAATTCTAAAGTCCTAAAATGCCTGCTATCGGGAAGTTAAGGTGTCTGACATCCAGAATGCTACCACGTCAGAATTATACCATTCTGAATGATTCTGGGATCTAGAATCATTGGATGGCTGAGTTCCAGAATGTCAGGGTGGCAAAACTCTAGAATCCTTGCGTGTCTGAACTCGAGAGTCATTCAATGTCCACATTCCAGAACTCTGGATGTCTGAAATATAGAAGCACCAAATGTCTGCATTCTAGAATCGGAATGTGGCGGAATTCTAGAATGCACAGCACGGCAGAATTCTGAAGTCCTAAAATGCCTGATATTCGGAAGTTAAGGAGTCTGACATCCAGAATGTTACTAGGTCAGCATTCTACCGTTCTGAGAGATTCTGGGTTCCAGAATCAATGGACGGCAGAGTTCTGGAATGTCAGGGTGTCCAATCTCTAGAATCCTTCCGTGTCTGAACTCGTGAGTCATTCAATGTCCACATTCCAGATCACAGGGTGTCGGAATTCCAGAAGCACCAAATGTCTGCATTCTACAATCGGAATGTGGCGGAATTCTAGAATGCACAGCACGGCGGAATTCTAAAGTCCTAAAATGCCTGCTATCCGGAAGTTAAGGTGTCTGACATCCAGAATGCTACCAAGTCAGAATTATACAATTTTGAAAGATTCTGGGATCTAGAATCAATGGACGGGTGAGTTCCAGAATGTCAGGGTGGCAAAACTCTAGAATCCTTGCGTGTCTGAACTCGAGAGTCATTCAATGTCCACATTCCAGAACTCTGGATGTCTGAATTATAGAAGCACCAAATGTCTGCATTGTAGAATCGGAATGTGGCGGAATTCTAGAATGCACAGCACGGCGGAATTCTAAAGTCCTAAAATGCCTACTAGCCGAAAGTTAAGGTGTCCGATGACCAGTATGTTACTAGGTCAGCATTCTACCGTTCTGAGAGATTCTGGGTCCTAGAATCAATGGATGGCAGAGATCTGGAATGTCAGGGTGTCCAAACTCTAGAATCCTCACGTGTCTGAACTCGAGAGTCATTCAAAGTCCACATTCCGGATCACAGGGTGTCTGTATTCCAGAAGCACCAAATGTCTGCTTTCTAGAATCGGAATGTGGTAGAATTCTAGAATGCACAGCTCGGCGGAATTCTAAAGTCATAAAATGCCTGCTATCCGGAAGTTAAGGTGTCTGACATCCAGAATGCTACCACGTCAGAATTATACCATTCTGAAACATTCTGGGATCTAGAATCAATGGACGGGTCAGTTCCAGAATGTCAGGGAGGCAAAACTCTAGAATCCTGGCGTGTCTGAACTCGAGAGTCATTCAATGTCCACATTCCAGAACTCTGGATGTCTGAATTATAGAAGCACCAAATGTCTGCATTCTAGAATCGGAATGTGGCGGAATTCTAGAATGCACGGCACGGCGGAATTCTAAAGTCCTAAAATGCCTGCTATCCGGAAGTTAAGGTGTCTGACATCCAGAATGCTACCACGTCAGAATTATACCATTCTGAAAGACTCTGGGATCTAGAATCAATGGACGGCTGAGTTCCAGAATGTCAGGGTGGCAAAACTCTAGAATCCTTGCGTGTCTGAACTCGAGAGTCATTCAATGTCCACATTCCAGAACTCTGGATGTCTGAATTATGGAAGCACCAAATGTCTGCATTCTAGAATCGGAATGTGGCAGAATTCTAGAATGCACAGCACGGCGGAATTCTAAAGTCCTAAAATGCCTACTATCCGAAAGATAAGGTGTCTGATCACCTGTAGGTTACTAGGTCAGCATTCTACCATTCTGAGAGATTCTGGGTTCTAGAATCAATGGATGGCAGAGATCTGGAACGTCAGGGTGTCCAAACTCTAGAATCCTTACGTGTCTGAACTCGAGAGTCATTCAATGTCCACATTCCGGATCACAGGGTGTCTGAATTCCAGAAGCACCAAATGTGTGCATTCTAGAATCGGAATGTGGTAGAATTCTAGAATGCACAGAACGGCGAAATTCTAAAGTCCTAAAATGCCTGCTATCAGGAAGTTAAGGTGTCTTTCATCCAGAATGGTACCACATCACAATTATACCATTCTGAAACATTCTGGGATCTAGAATCAATGGACGGGTGAGTTCCAGAATGTCAGGGTGGCAAAACTCTAGAATCCTGGCGTGTCTGAACTCGAGAGTCATTCAATGTCCACATTCCAGAACTCTGGATGTCTGAATTATAGAAGAAACAAATGTCTGCATTCTAGAATCGGAATGTGGCGGAATTCTAGAATGCACAGCACGGCGGAATTCTAAAGTGCTAAAATGCCTGCTATCCGGAAGGTAAGGTGTCTGACATCCAGAATGCTACCATTTCAGAATTATACCATTCTGAAAGATTCTGGGATGTAGAATCAATGGACGGCTGAGTTCCAGAACTCTGGATGTCTGAATTATAGAAGCACCAAATGTCGGCATTCTAGAATCAGAATGTGGCGGAATTCTAGAATGCACAGCACGGCGGAATTTTAAAGTCCTAAAATGCCTGATATATGGAAGTCAAGGTGTCTGACATCCAGAATGTTACTAAGTCAGCTTTCTACCGTTCTGAGAGATTCTGGGTTCTAGAATCAATGCATGGCACAGTACTGGAATGTCAGGGTGTTCAAACTCAAAAATACTTGCGTGTCTGAACTCGAGAGTCATTCAATGTCCACATTCCGGATCACAGGGTGTCTGAATTCCAGAAGCACCAAATGTCTGCATTCTAGAATCGGAATGTGGCGGAATTCTAGAATGCACAGCCCGGCGGAATTCGAAAGTCCTAAAATGCCTGCTATCCGGAAGTTAAGGTGTCTGACATCCAGAATGCTACCACGTCAGAATTATACCATTCTGAAAGATTCTGGGATCTAGAATCAATGGACGGCTGCGTTCCAGAATGTCAGGGTGGCAAAACTCTAGAATCCTGGCGTGTCTGAACTCGAGAGTCTTTCAATGTCCACATTCCAGAACTCTGGATGTCTGAATTATGGAAGCACCAAATGTCTGCATTCTAGAATCGGAATGTGGCGGAATTCTAGAATGCACAGCACGGCGGAATTCGAAAGTCCTAAAATGCCTGCTATCCGGAAGTTAAGGTGTCTGACATCCAGAATGCTACCACGTCAGAATTATACCATTCTGAAAGATTCTGGGATCTAGAATCAATGGACGGCTGAGTTCCAGAATGCAAGGGTGGCAAAACTCTAGAATCATTACATGTCTGAACTCGAGAGTCATTCAATGTCCACATTCCAGAACTCTGGATATCTGAAATATAGAAGCAACAAATGTCTGCATTCTAGAATCAGAATGTGGCGGAATTCTAGAATGCACAGCACGGCGGAACTTTAAAGTCCTAAAATGCCTGGTATCCAGAAGTCAAGATGTCTGACATCCAGAATGTTACTAGGTCAGCATTCTAACGTTCTGAGAGATTCTGGGTTCTAGAATAAATGGATGGCAGAGTTCTGGAATGTCAGGGTGTTCAAACTCAAGAATACTTGCCTGTCTGAACTCGAGAGTCATTCAATGTCCACATTCCGGATCACAGGGTGTCTGAATTCCAGAAGCACCAAATGTCTGCATTCTAGAATCGGAATGTGGCGGAATTCTAGAATGCACAGCACGGCGGAATTCGAAAGTCCTACAATGCCTGCTATCCGGAAGTTAAGGTGTCTGACATCCAGAATGCTACCTCGTCAGAATTATACCATTCTGAAACATTCTGGGATCTAGAATCAATGGACGGCTGAGTTCCAGAATGTCAGGGTTTCCAAACTCTAGAATCCTTGTGTGTCTGAACTCGAGATTCACTCAATATCCACATTCCAGGACTCTGGATGTCTGAAATATAGAAGCACCAAATGTCTGCATTCTAGAATCGGAATGTGGCGGAATTCTAGAATGCACATCACGGCAGAATTCTAAAGTCCTAAAATGCCTGCTATTCGGAAGTAAAGGTGTCTGTCATCCAGAATGTTACTAGGTCAGCATTCTACCGTTCTGAGAGATTCTGGGTTCTAGAATCAATGGACGGCAGAGTTCTGGAATGTCAGGGTGTCCAAACTCTAGAATCCTTCCGTGTCTGAACTCGTGAGTCATTCAATGACCACATTCCGGATCACAGGGTGTCTGAATTCCAGAAGCACCAAATGTCTGCATTCTAGAATCGGAATGTGGCGGAATTCTAGAATGCACAGCACGGCAGAATTCTAAAGACCTATAATGCCTGAAATTCGGAAGTTAAGGAGTCTGACATCCAGAATGTTACTAGGTCAGCATTCTACCGTTCTGAGAGATTCTGGGTTCTAGAATCAATGGACGGCATAGTTCTGGAATGTCAGGATGTCCAAACTCTAGAATCCTTCCGTGTCTGAACTCGTGAGTCATTCAATGTCCACATTCCGGATCACAGGGTGTCTGAATTCCAGAAGCACCAAATATCTGCATTCTAGAATCGGAATGTGGCGGAATTCTAGAATGCACAGCACGGCGGAATTCGAAAGTCCTAAAATGACTGCTATCGGGAAGTTAGGGTGTCTGACATCCACAATGCTACCACGTCAGAATTATACCATTCTGAAAGATTCTGGGATCTAGAATCAAAGGACGGCTGAGTTCCAGAATGTCAGGGTGGCAAAACTCTAGAATCCTTGCGTGTCTGGACTCGAGAGTCATTCAATGTCCACATTCCAGAACTCTGGATGTCTGAATTATAGAAGCACCAAATGTCTGCATTCCAGAATCGGAATGTGGCGGAATTCTAGAATGCACAGCACGTCGGAATTCTAAAATCCTAAAATGCCTGCTATCCGGAAGTTAAGGTGTCTGACATCAAGAATGCTACCAAGTCAGAATTATACCATTCTGAAAGATTCTGGGATCTAGAATCAATGGACGGCTGAGTTCCAGAATGTCAGGGTGGCAAAACTCTAGAATCCTTGCGTGTCTGAACTCGAGAGTCATTCAATGTCCACATTCCAGAACTCTGCATGTCTGAATTATAGAAGCACCAAATGTCTGCATTCTAGAATCGGAATGTGGTGGAATTCTAGAATGCACAGCACGGCGGAATTCGAAAGTCCTAAAATGCCTGCTATCCGGAAGTTAAGGTGTCTGACATCAAGAATGCTACCAAGTCAGAATTATACCATTCTGAAAGATTCTGGGATCTAGAATCAATGGAAGGCTGAGTTCCAGAATGTCAGGGTGGCAAAACTCTAGAATACTTGCGTGTCTGAACTCGAGAGTCATTAAATGTCCACATTCCAAACTCTGGATGTCTCAATTATAGAAGCACCAAATGTCTGCATTCTAGAATCGGAATGTGGCGGAATTCTAGAATGCACAGCACGGCGGAATTCGAAGTCCTAAAATGCCTGCTATCCGGAAGTTAAGGTGTCTGACATCCAGAATGGTACTACATCAGAATTATACCATTCTGAAACATTCTGGGATCTAGAATCAATGGACGGCTGAGTTCCAGAATGTCAGGGTGGCAAAACTCTAGAATCCTTGCGTGTCTGAACTCGAGAGTCATTCAATGTCCACATTCCAGAACTCTGGATGTCTGAAATATATAAGCACCAAATGTCTGCATTCTAGAATCGGAGTGTCGCGGAATTCTAGAATGCACAGCACGGCGGAATTCTAAAGTCCTAAAATGCCTACTAGCCGAAAGTTAAGGTGTCTGATGACCAGAATGTTACTAGGTCAGCATTCTACGGTTCTGAGAGATTCTGGATTCTAGAATAAATGGATGGCAGAATTCTGGAATGTCAGGGTGTTCAAACTCAAGAATACTTGCGTGTCTGAACTCGAGAGTCATTCAATGTCCACATTCCGCATCACAGCGTGTCTGAATTCCAGAAGCACCAAATGTCTGCATTCTAGAATCGGAATGTGGCGGAATTCTAGAATGCACAGCACGGCGGAATTCGAAAGTCCTAAAATGCCTGCTATCCGGAAGTTAAGGTGTCTGACATCCAGAATGCTACCACGTCAGAATTATACCATTCTGAAAGATTCTGGGATCTAGAATCAATGGACGGCTGAGTTCCAGAATGTCAGGGTGGCAAAACTCTAGAATCCTTGCGTGTCTGAACTCGAGAGTCATTCAATGTCCACATTCCAGAACTCTGGATGTCTGAATTGTAGAAGCACCAAATGTCTGCATTCTAGAATCGGAATGTGGCGGAATTCTAGAATGCACAGCACGGCGGAATTCTAAAATCCTAAAATGCCTGCTATCCGGAAGTTAAGGTGTCTGACATCGAGAATGCTACCAAGTCAGAATTATACCATTCTGAAAGATTCTGTGATCTAGAATCAATGGACGGCTGAGTTACAAAATGTCAGGGTGGCAAAACTCTAGAATCCTTGCGTGTCTGAACTCGAGAGTCATTCAATGTCCACATTCCAGAACTCTGGATGTCTGAATTATAGAAGCACCAAATGTCTGCATTCTAGAATCGGAATGTGGCGGAATTCAAGAATGCACAGCACGGCGGAATTCTAAAGTCCTAAAATGCCTGCTATCCGGAAGTTAAGCTTTCTGACATCAAGAATGCTACCAAGTCAGAATTATACCATTCTGAAACATTCTGGGATCTAGAATCAATGGACGGGTGAGTTCCAGAATGTCAGGGTGGCAAAACTCTAGAATCCTGGCGTGTCTGAACTCGAGAGTCATTCAATGTCCACATTCCAGAACTCTGGATGTCTGAATTATGGAAGCACCAAATGTCTGCATTCTAGAATCGGAATGTGGCGGAATTCTAGAATGCACAGCACGGCGGAATTCTAAAGTCCTAAAATGCCTGCTATCCAGAAGTTAAGGTGTCTGACATCCAGAATGCTACCACATCAGAATTATACCATTCTGAAAGATTCTGGGATCTAGAATCAGTGGACGGCTGAGTTCCAGAATGCAAGGGTGGCAAAACTCTAGAATCCTGGCGTGTCTGATCTCGAGAGTCATTCAATGTCCACATTCCAGAACTCTGGATATCTGAAATATAGAAGCACCAAATGTCTGCATTCTAGAATCGGAATGTGGCGGAATTCTAGAATGCACAGCACTACAGAATTCTAAAGTCCTAAAATGCCTGCTATCCGGAAGTTAAGGTGTCTGACACCAAGAATGCTACCAAGTCAGAATTATACCATTCTGAAAGATTCTGGGATCCAGAATCAATGGACGGCTGAGTTCCAGAATGTCAGGGGGGCAAAACTCTAGAATCCTTGCGTGTCTGAACTCGAGAGGCATTCAATGTCCACATTCCAGAACTCTGTATGTCTGAATTATTGAAGCACCAAATGTCTGCATTCTAGAATCGGAATGTGGCGGAATTCTAGAATGCACAGCACGGCGGAATTTGAAAGTCCTAAAATGCCTGCTATCTGGAAGTTAAGTTGTCTGACATCAAGAATGCTACCAAGTCAGAATTATACCATTCTGATAGATTCTGGGATCTAGAGTCAATGGACGGATGAGTTCCAGAATGTCAGGGTGGCAAAACTCTAGAATCCTTGCGTGTCTGAACTCGAGAGTCATTCAATGTCCACATTCCAGAACTCTGGATGTCTGAAATATAGAAGGACCAAATGTCTGCATTCTAGAATCGGAATGTGGCGGAATTCTAGAATGCACAGCACGGCGGAATTCTAAAGTCCTAAAATGCCTACTAGCCGAAAGTTAAGGTGTCTGATGACCAGAATGTTACTAGGCCAGCATTCTACCGTTCTGAGAGATTCTGCGTTCTAGAATAAATGAATGGCAGAGTTCCGGAATGTCAGGGTGTTCAAACTCAAGAATACTTGCGTGTCTGAACTCGAGAGTCATTCAATGTCCACATTCCGGATCACAGGTTGTCTGAATTCCAGAAGCACCAAATGTCTGCATTCTAGAATCGGAATGTGGCGGAATTCTAGAATGCACAGCACGGCGGAATTCTAAAGTCCTAAAATGCCTGCTATCCGGAAGTTAAGGTATCTGACATCCAGAATGCTACCACGTCAGAATTATACCATTCTGAAAGATTCTGGGATCTAGAATCAATGGACGGCTGAGTTCCAGAATGTCAGGGTGGCAAAACTCTAGAATCCTGGCGTGTCTGAACTCGAGAGTCATTCAATGTCCACATTCCAGAACTCTGGATGTCTGAAATATAGAAGCAACAAATGTCTGCATTCTAGAATCGGAATGTGGCGGAATTCTAGAATGCACAGCACGGCGGAACTTTAAAGACCTAAAATGCCTGCTATCCAGAAGTCAAGATGTCTGACATCCAGAATGTTACCAGGTCAGCATTCTAACGTTCTGAGAGATTCTGGGATCTAGAATAAATGGATGGCAGAGTTCTGGAATGTCAGGGTGTTCAAACTCAAGGATACTTGCCTGTCTGAACTCGAGAGTCATTCAATGTCCACATTCCGGATCACAGGGTGTCTGAATTCCAGAAGCACCAAATGTCTGCATTCTAGAATCGGAATGTGGCGGAATTCTAGAATGCACAGCACGGCGGAATTCTAAATTCCTACAATGCCTGCTATCCGGAAGTTAAGGTGTCTGACATCCAGAATGCTACCACGTCAGAATTATACCATTCTGAAACATTCTGGGATCTAGAATCAATGGACGGCTGAGTTCCAGAATGTCAGGGTTTCCAAACTCTAGAATCCTTGCGTGTCTGAACTCGAGATTCACTCAATATCCACATTCCAGGACTCTGGATGTCTGAAATATAGAAGCACCAAATGTCTGCATTCTAGAATCGGAATGTGGCGGAATTCTAGAATGCACATCACGGCAGAATTCTAAAGTCCTAAAATGCCTGCTATTCGGAAGTAAAGGTGTCTGTCATCCAGAATGTTACTAGGTCAGCATTCTACCGTTCTGAGAGATTCTGGGTTCTAGAATCAATGGACGGCAGAGTTCTGGAATGTCAGGGTGTCCAAACTCTAGAATCCTTCCGTGTCTGAACTCGTGAGTCATTCAATGACCACATTCCGGATCACAGGGTGTCTGAATTCCAGAAGCACCAAATGTCTGCATTCTAGAATCGGAATGTGGCGGAATTCTAGAATGCACAGCACGGCAGAATTCTAAAGACCTAAAATGCCTGATATTCGGAAGTTAAGGAGTCTGACATCCAGAATGTTACTAGGTCAGCATTCTACCGTTCTGAGAGATTCTGTGTTCTAGAATCAATGGACGGCATAGTTCTGGAATGTCAGGATGTCCAAACTCTAGAATCCTTCCGTGTCTGAACTCGTGAGTCATTCAATGTCCACATTCCGGATCACAGGGTGTCTGAATTCCAGAAGCACCAAATGTCTGCATTCTAGAATCGGAATGTGGCGGAATTCTAGAATGCACAGCACGGCGGAATTCGAAAGTCCTAAAATGACTGCTATCGGGAAGTTAGGGTGTCTGACATCCACAATGCTACCACGTCAGAATTATACCATTCTGAAAGATTCTGGGATCTAGAATCAATGGACGGCTGAGTTCCAGAATGTCAGGGTGGCAAAACTCTAGAATCCTTGCGTGTCTGAACTCGAGAGTCATTCAATGTCCACATTCCAGAACTCTGGATGTCTGAATTATAGAAGCACCAAATGTCTGCATTCCAGAGTCGGAATGTGGCGGAATTCTAGAATGCACAGCACGTCGGAATTCTAAAATCCTAAAATGCCTGCTATCCGGAAGTTAAGGTGTCTGACATCAAGAATTCTACCAAGTCAGAATTATACCATTCTGAAAGATTCTGGGATCTAGAATCAATGGACGGCTGATTTCCAGAATGTCAGGGTGGCAAAACTCTAGAATCCTTGCGTGTCTGAACTCGAGAGTCATTCAATGTCCACATTCCAGAACTCTGGATGTCTGAATTATAGAAGCACCAAATGTCTGCATTCTAGATTCGGAATGTGGCGGAATTCTAGAATGCACAGCACGGCGGAATTCTAAAGTCCTAAAATGCCTGCTATCCCGAAGTTAAGGTGTCTGACATCAAGAATGCTACCAAGTCAGAATTATACCATTCTGAAAGATTCTGGGATCTAGAATCAATGGACGTCTGAGTTCCAGAATGTCAGGGTGGCAAAACTCTAGAATCCTTGCGTGTCTGAACTCGAGAGTCATTAAATGTCCACATTCCAAATTCTGGATGTCTGAATTATAGAAGCACCAAATGTCTGCATTCTAGAATCGGAATGTGGCGGAATTCTAGAATGCACAGCACGGCGGAATTCGGAAGTCCTAAAATGCCTGCTATCCGGAAGTTAAGGTGTCTGACATCCAGAATGGTACTACATCAGAATTATACCATTCTGAAAGATTCTGGCATCTAGAATTAATGGACGGCTGAGTTCCAGAATGTCAGGGTGGCAAAACTCTAGAATCCTTGCGTGTCTGAACTCGAGAGTCATTCAATGTCCACATTCCAGAACTCTGGATGTCTGAAATATATAAGCACCAAATGTCTGCATTCTAGAATCGGAGTGTCGCGGAATTCTAGAATGCACAGCACGGCGGAATTCTAAAGTCCTAAAATGCCTACTAGCCGAAAGTTAAGGTGTCTGATGACCAGAATGTTACTAGGTCAGCATTCTACCGTTCTGAGAGATTCTGGGTTCTAGAATAAATGGATGGCAGAATTCTGGAATGTCAGGGTGTTCAAACTCAAGAATACTTGCGTGTCTGAACTCGAGAGTCATTCAATGTCCACATTCCGCATCACAGCGTGTCTGAATTCCAGAAGCACCAAATGTCTGCATTCTAGAATCGGAATGTGGCGGAATTCTAGAATGCACAGCACGGCGGAATTCGAAAGTCCTAAAATGCCTGCTATCCGGAAGTTAAGGTGTCTGACATCGAGAATGCTACCAAGTCAGAATTATACCATTCTGAAAGATTCTGGGATCTAGAATCAATGGACGGCTGAGTTCCAGAATGTCAGGGTGGCAAAACTCTAGAATCCTTGCGTGTCTGAACTCGAGAGTCATTCAATGTCCACATTCCAGAACTCTGGATGTCTGAATTATAGAAGCACCAAATGTCTGCATTCTAGAATCGGAATGTGGCGGAATTCAAGAATGCACAGCACGGCGGAATTCTAAAGTCCTAAAATGCCTGCTATCCGGAAGTTAAGCTTTCTGACATCAAGAATGCTACCAAGTCAGAATTATACCATTCTGAAACATTCTGGGATCTAGAATCAATGGACGGGTGAGTTCCAGAATGTCAGGGTGGCAAAACTCTAGAATCCTGGCGTGTCTGAACTCGAGAGTCATTCAATGTCCACATTCCAGAACTCTGGATGTCTGAATTATGGAAGCACCAAATGTCTGCATTCTAGAATCGGAATGTGGCGGAATTCTAGAATGCACAGCACGGCGGAATTCTAAAGTCCTAAAATGCCTGCTATCCAGAAGTTAAGGTGTCTGACATCCAGAATGCTACCACGTCAGAATTATACCATTCTGAAAGATTCTGGGATCTAGAATCAGTGGACGGCTGAGTTCCAGAATGCAAGGGTGGCAAAACTCTAGAATCCTGGCGTGTCTGATCTCGAGAGTCATTCAATGTCCACATTCCAGAACTCTGGATATCTGAAATATAGAAGCACCAAATGTCTGCATTCTAGAATCGGAATGTGGCGGAATTCTAGAATGCACAGCACTACAGAATTCTAAAGTCCTAAAATGCCTGCTATCCGGAAGTTAAGGTGTCTGACACCAAGAATGCTACCAAGTCAGAATTATAACATTCTGAAAGATTCTGGGATCCAGAATCAATGGACGGCTGAGTTCCAGAATGTCAGTGTGGCAAAACTCTAGAATCCTTGCGTGTCTGAACTCGAGAGGCATTCAATGTCCACATTCCAGAACTCTGTATGTCTGAATAATTGAAGCAACAAATGTCTGCATTCTAGAATCGGAATGTGGCGGAATTCTAGAATGCACAGCACGGCGGAATTTGAAAGTCCTAAAATGCCTGCTATCTGGAAGTTAAGTTGTCTGACATCAAGAATGCTACCAAGTCAGAATTATACCATTCTGATAGATTCTGGGATCTAGAATCAATGGACGGATGAGTTCCAGAATGTCAGGGTGGCAAAACTCTAGAATCCTTGCGTGTCTGAACTCGAGAGTCATTCAATGTCCACATTCCAGAACTCTGGATGTCTGAAATATAGAAGGACCAAATGTCTGCATTCTAGAATCGGAATGTGGCGGAATTCTAGAATGCACAGCACGGCGGAATTCTAAAGTCCTAAAATGCCTACTAGCCGAAAGTTAAGGTGTCTGATGACCAGAATGTTACTAGGCCAGCATTCTACCGTTCTGAGAGATTCTGCGTTCTAGAATAAATGAATGGCAGAGTTCCGGAATGTCAGGGTGTTCAAACTCAAGAATACTTGCGTGTCTGAACTCGAGAGTCATTCAATGTCCACATTCCGGATCACAGGTTGTCTGAATTCCAGAAGCACCAAATGTCTGCATTCTAGAATCGGAATGTGGCGGAATTCTAGAATGCACAGCACGGCGGAATTCTAAAGTCCTAAAATGCCTGCTATCCGGAAGTTAAGGTGTCTGACATCCAGAATGCTACCACGTCAGAATTATACCATTCTGAAAGATTCTGGGATCTAGAATCAATGGACGGCTGAGTTCCAGAATGTCAGGGTTTCCAAACTCTAGAATCCTGGCGTGTCTGAACTCGAGAGTCATTCAATGTCCACATTCCAGAACTCTGGATGTCTGAAATATAGAAGCAACAAATGTCTGCATTCTAGAATCAGAATGTGGCGGAATTCTAGAATGCACAGCACGGCGGAACTTTAAAGTCCTAAAATGCCTGCTATCCAGAAGTCAAGATGTCTGACATCCAGAATGTTACTAGGTCAGCATTCTAACGTTCTGAGAGATTCTGGGTTCTAGAATAAATGGATGGCAGAGTTCTGGAATGTCAGGGTGTTCAAACTCAAGAATCCTTGCGTGTCTGAACTCGAGGGTCATTCAATGTCCACATTCCGGATCACAGGGTGTCTGAATTCCAGAAGCACCAAATGTCTGCATTCTAGAATCGGAATGTGGCGGAATTCTAGAATGCACAGCACGGCGGAATTCGAAAGTCCTAAAATGCCTGCTATCCGGAAGTTATGGTGTCTGACATCCAGAATGCTACCACGTCAGAATTATACCATTCTGAAAGATTCTGGGATCTAGAATCAATGGACGGCTGAGTTCCAGAATGCAAGGGTTTCCAAACTCTAGAATCCTTGCGTGTCTGAACTCGAGATTCACTCAATATCCACATTCCAGGACTCTGGACGTCTGAAATATAGAAGCACCAAATGTCTGCATTCTAGAATCGGAATGTGGCGGAATTCTAGAATGCACATCACGGCAGAATTCTAAAATCCTAAAATGCCTGCTATTCGGAAGTAAAGGTGTCTGACATCCAGAATGTTACTAGGTCAGCATTCTACCGTTCTGAGAGATTCTGGATTCTAGAATCAATGGATGGCAGAGTTCTGGAATGTCAGGGTGTCCAAACTCTAGAATCCTTCCGTGTCTGAACTCGTGATTCATTCAATGTCCACATTCCGGATAACAGGGTGTCTGAATTCCAGAAGCACCAAATGTCTGCATTCTAGAATCGGAATGTGGCGGAATTCTAGAATGCACAGCACGGCAGAATTCTAAAGACCTAAAATGCCTGATATTCGTAAGTTAAGGAGTCTGACATCCAGAATGTTACTAGGTCAGCATTCTACCGTTCTGAGAGATTCTGTGTTCTAGAATCAATGGACGGCATAGTTCTGGAATGACAGGATGTCCAAACTCTAGAATCCTTCCGTGTCTGAACTCGTGAGTCATTCAATGTCCACATTCCGGATCACAGGGTGTCTGAATTCCAGAAGCACCAAATGTCTGCATTGTAGAATCGGAATGTGGCGGAATTCTAGAATGCACAGCACGGCGGAATTCGAAAGTCCTAAAATGCCTGCTATCCTGAAGTTAAGGTGTCTGACATCCAGAATGCTACCACGTCAGAATTATACCATTCTGAAATATTCTGGGATCTAGAATCAATGGACGGGTGAGTTCCAGAATGTCAGGGTGGCAAAACTCTAGAATCCTGGTGTGTCTGAACTCGAGAGTCATTCAATGTCCACATTCCAGAACTCTGGATGTCTGAAATATAGAAGCACCAAATGTCTGCATTCTAGAATCGGAATGTGGCGGAATTCTAGAATGCACAGCACGGCGGAATTCTAAAGTCCTAAAATGTCTGCTATCCGGAAGTTAAGGTGTCTGACATCCAGAATGTTACTAGGTCAGCATTCTACCGTTCTGAGAGATTCTGTGTTCTAGAATCAATGTACGGCAGAGATCTGGCATGTCAGGGTGTCCAAACTCTAGAATCCTTGCGTTTCTGAACTCGAGAGTCATTCAATGTCCACATTTCGGATCACAGGGTGTCTGAATTCCAGAAGCACCAAATGTATGCATTCTAGAATCGGAATGTGGTAGAATGCTAGAAAGCACAGCACGGCGGAATTCTAAAGTCCTAAAATGCCTGCTATCTGGAAGTTAAGGTGCCTGACATCCAGAATGCTACCACATCAGAATTATACCATTCTGAAACATTCTGGGATCTAGAATCAATGGACGGGTGAGTTCCAGAATGTCAGGGTGGCAAAACTCTAGAATCCTGGCATGTCTGAATTCGAGAGTCATTCAATGTCCATATTCCAGAACTCTGGATGTCTGAATTATAGAAGCACCAAATGTCTGCATTCTAGAATCGGAATGTGGCGGAATTCAAGAATGCACAGCACGGCGGAATTCTAAAGTCCTAAAATGCCTGCTATCCGGAAGTTAAGCTTTCTGACATCAAGAATGCTACCAAGTCAGAATTATACCATTCTGAAACATTCTGGGATCTAGAATCAATGGACGGGTGAGTTCCAGAATGTCAGGGTGGCAAAACTCTAGAATCCTGGCGTGTCTGATCTCGAGAGTCATTCAATGTCCACATTCCAGAACTCTGGATATCTGAAATATAGAAGCACCAAATGTCTTCATTCTAGAATCGGAATGTGGCGGAATTCTAGAATGCACAGCACTACAGAATTCTAAAGTCCTAAAATGCCTGCTATCCGGAAGTTAAGGTGTCTGACACCAAGAATGCTACCAAGTCAGAATTATATCATTCTGAAAGATTCTGGGATCCAGAATCAATGGACGGCTGAGTTCCAGAATGTCAGGGGGGCAAAACTCTAGAATCCTTGCGTGTCTGAACTCGAGAGGCATTCAATGTCCACATTCCAGAACTCTGTATGTCTGAAATATTGAAGCACCAAATGTCTGCATTCTAGAATCGGAATGTGGCGGAATTCTAGAATGCACAGCACGGTGGAATTTGAAAGTCCTAAAATGCCTGCTATCTGGAAGTTAAGTTGTCTGACATCAAGAATGCTACCAAGTCAGAATTATACCATTCTGATAGATTCTGGGATCTAGAGTCAATGGACGGATGAGTTCCAGAATGTCAGGGTGGCAAAACTCTAGAATCCTTGCGTGTCTGAACTCGAGAGTCATTCAATGTCCACATTCCAGAACTCTGGATGTCTGAAATATAGAAGGACCAAATGTCTGCATTCTAGAATCGGAATGTGGCGGAATTCTAGAATGCACAGCACGGCGGAATTCTAAAGTCCTAAAATGCCTACTAGCCGAAAGTTAAGGTGTCTGATGACCAGAATGTTACTAGGCCAGCATTCTACCGTTCTGAGAGATTCTGCGTTCTAGAATAAATGAATGGCAGAGTTCCGGAATGTCAGGGTGTTCAAACTCAAGAATACTTGCGTGTCTGAACTCGAGAGTCATTCAATGTCCACATTCCGGATCACAGGTTGTCTGAATTCCAGAAGCACCAAATGTCTGCATTCTAGAATCGGAATGTGGCGGAATTCTAGAATGCACAGCACGGCGGAATTCTAAAGTCCTAAAATGCCTGCTATCCGGAAGTTAAGGTATCTGACATCCAGAATGCTACCACGTCAGAATTATACCATTCTGAAAGATTCTGGGATCTAGAATCAATGGACGGCTGAGTTCCAGAATGTCAGGGTGGCAAAACTCTAGAATCCTGGCGTGTCTGAACTCGAGAGTCATTCAATGTCCACATTCCAGAACTCTGGATGTCTGAAATATAGAAGCAACAAATGTCTGCATTCTAGAATCGGAATGTGGCGGAATTCTAGAATGCACAGCACGGCGGAACTTTAAAGTCCTAAAATGCCTGCTATCCAGAAGTCAAGATGTCTGACATCCAGAATGTTACTAGGTCAGCATTCTAACGTTCTGAGAGATTCTGGGTTCTAGAATAAATGGATGGCAGAGTTCTGGAATGTCAGGGTGTTCAAACTCAAGAATCCTTGCGTGTCTGAACTCGAGGGTCATTCAATGTCCACATTCCGGATCACAGGGTGTCTGAATTCCAGAAGCACCAAATGTCTGCATTCTAGAATCGGAATGTGGCGGAATTCTAGAATGCACACCACGGCGGAATTCTAAAGTCCTAAGATGCTTGCTATCCGGAAGTTAAGGTATCTGACATCCAGAATGCTACCACGTCAGAATTATACCATTCTGAAAGATTCTGGGATCTAGAATCAATGGACGGCTGAGTTCCAGAATGTCAGGGTGGCAAAACTCTAGAATGCTTGCGTGTCTGAACTCGAGAGTCATTCAATGTCCACATTCCAGAACTCTGTATGTCTGAATTATAGAAGCACCAAATGTCTGCATTCTAGAATCGGAATGTGGCGGAATTCTAGAATGCACAGCACGGCGGAATTTGAAAGTCCTAAAATGCCTGCTATCTGGAAGTTAAGGTGTCTGACATCCAGAATGCTACCACGTCAGTATCATACCATTCTGAAACATTCTGGGATCTAGAATCAATGGACGGCTGTGTTCCAGAATGTCAGGGTGGCAAAACTCTAGAATCCTTGCGTGTCTGAACTCGAGAGTCATTCAATGTCCACATTCCAGAACTCTGGATGTCTGAAATATAGAAGCACCAAATGTCTGCATTCTAGAATCGGAATGTCGCGGAATTCTAGAATGCACAGCATGGCGGAATTCTAAAGTCCTAAAATGCCTACTGGCCGAAAGTTAAGGTGTCTGATGACCAGAATGTTACTAGGCCAGCATTCTACCGTTCTGAGAGATTCTGCGTTCTAGAATAAATGAATGGCAGAGTTCTGGAATGTCAGGGTGTTCAAACTCTAGAATACTTGCCTGTCTGAACTCGAGAGTCATTCAATGTCCACATTCCGGATCACAGGGTGTCTGAATTCCAGAAGCAACAAATGTCTGCATTCTAGAATCGGAATGTGGCGGAATTCTAGAATGCACAGCACGGCGGAATTCGAAAGTCCTAAAATGCCTGCTATCCGGAAGTTAAGGTGTCTGACATCCAGAATGCTACCACGTCAGAATTATACCATTCTGAAAGATTCTGGGATCTAGAATCAATGGACGGCTGCGTTCCAGAATGTCACGGTGGCAAAACTCTAGAATCCTGGCGTGTCTGAACTCGAGAGTCATTCAATGTCCACATTCCAGAACTCTGGATGTCTGAATTATGGAAGCACCAAATGTCTGCATTCTAGAATCGGAATGTGGCGGAATTCTAGAATGCACAGCACGGCGGAATTCTAAAGTCCTAAAATGCCTGCTATCCGGAAGTTAAGGTGTCTGACATCCAGAATGCTACCACGTCAGAATTATACCATTCTGAAAGATTCTGGGTTCTAGAATCAATGGACGGCTGAGTTCCAGAATGCAAGGGTGGCAAAACTCTAGAATCATTACATGTCTGAACTCGAGAGTCATTCAATGTCCACATTCCAGAACTCTGGATATCTGAAATATAGAAGCAACAAATGTCTGCATTCTAGAATCAGAATATGGCGGAATTCTAGAATGCACAGCACGGCGGAACTTTAAAGACCTAAAATGCCTGCTATCCAGAAGTCAAGATGTCTGACATCCAGAATGTTACCAGGTCAGCATTCTAACGTTCTGAGAGATTCTGGGATCTAGAATAAATGGATGGCAGAGTTCTGGAATGTCAGGGTGTTCAAACTCAAGAATACTTGCCTGTCTGAACTCGAGAGTCATTCAATGTCCACATTCCGGATCACAGGGTGTCTGAATTCCAGAAGCACCAAATGTCTGCATTCTAGAATCGGAATGTGGCGGAATTCTAGAATGCACAGCACGGCGGAATTCTAAATTCCTACAATGCCTGCTATCCGGAAGTTAAGGTGTCTGACATCCAGAATGCTACCACGTCAGAATTATACCATTCTGAAACATTCTGGGATCTAGAATCAATGGACGGCTGAGTTCCAGAATGTCAGGGTTTCCAAACTCTAGAATCCTTGCGTGTCTGAACTCGAGATTCACTCAATATCCACATTCCAGGACTCTGGATGTCTGAAATATAGAAGCACCAAATGTCTGCATTCTAGAATCGGAATGTGGCGGAATTCTAGAATGCACATCACGGCAGAATTCTAAAGTCCTAAAATGCCTGCTATTCGGAAGTAAAGGTGTCTGTCATCCAGAATGTTACTAGGTCAGCATTCTACCGTTCTGAGAGATTCCGGTTTCTAGAATCAATGGACGGCAGAGTTCTGGAATGTCAGGGTGTCCAAACTCTAGAATCCTTCCGTGTCTGAACTCGTGAGTCATTCAATGACCACATTCCGGATCACAGGGTGTCTGAATTCCAGAAGCACCAAATGTCTGCATTCTAGAATCGGAATGTGGCGGAATTCTAGAATGCACAGCACGGCAGAATTCTAAAGACCTAAAATGCCTGATATTCGGAAGTTAAGGAGTTTGACATCCAGAATGTTACTAGGTCAGCATTCTACCGTTCTGAGAGATTCTGTGTTCTAGAATCAATGGACGGCATAGTTCTGGAATGTCAGGATGTCCAAACTCTAGAATCCTTCCGTGTCTGAACTCGTGAGTCATTCAATGTCCACATTCCAGATCACAGGGTGTCTGAATTCCAGAAGCACCAAATGTCTGCATTGTAGAATCGGAATGTGGCGGAATTCTAGAATGCACAGCACGGCGGAATTCGAAAGTCCTAAAATGACTGCTATCGGGAAGTTAGGGTGTCTGACATCCACAATGCTACCACGTCAGAATTATACCATTCTGAAAGATTCTGGGATCTAGAATCAATGGACGGCTGAGTTCCAGAATGTCAGGGTGGCAAAACTCTAGAATCCTGGCGTGTCTGAACTCGAGAGTCATTCAATGTCCACATTCCAGAACTCTGGATGTCTGAATTATAGAAGCACCAAATGTCTGCATTCCAGAGTCGGAATGTGGCGGAATTCTAGAATGCACAGCACGTCGGAATTCTAAAATCCTAAAATGCCTGCTATCCGGAAGTTAAGGTGTTTGACATCAAGAATTCTACCAAGTCAGAATTATACCATTCTGAAAGATTCTGGGATCTAGAATCAATGGACGGCTGATTTCCAGAATGTCAGGGTGGCAAAACTCTAGAATCCTTGCGTGTCTGAACTCGAGAGTCATTCAATGTCCACATTCCAGAACTCTGGATGTCTGAATTATAGAAGCACCAAATGTCTGCATTCTAGAATCGGAATGTGGCGGAATTCTAGAATGCACAGCACGGCGGAATTCTAAAGTCCTAAAATGCCTGCTATCCCGAAGTTAAGGTGTCTGACATCAAGAATGCTACCAAGTCAGAATTATACCATTCTGAAAGATTCTGGGATCTAGAATCAATGGACGTCTGAGTTCCAGAATGTCAGGGTGGCAAAACTCTAGAATCCTTGTGTGTCTGAACTCGAGAGTCATTAAATGTCCACATTCCAAATTCTGGATGTCTGAATTATAGAAGCACCAAATGTCTGCATTCTAGAATCGGAATGTGGCGGAATTCTAGAATGCACAGCACGGCGGAATTCGGAAGTCCTAAAATGCCTGCTATCCGGAAGTTAAGGTGTCTGACATCCAGAATGGTACTACATCAGAATTATACCATTCTGAAAGATTCTGGGATCTAGAATCAATGGACGGCTGAGTTCCAGAATGTCAGGGTGGCAAAACTCTAGAATCCTTGCGTGTCTGAACTCGAGAGTCATTCAATGTCCACATTCCAGAACTCTGGATGTCTGAAATATATAAGCACCAAATGTCTGCATTCTAGAATCGGAGTGTCGCGGAATTCTAGAATGCACAGCACGGCGGAATTCTAAAGTCCTAAAATGCCTACTAGCCGAAAGTTAAGGTGTCTGATGACCAGAATGTTACTAGGTCAGCATTCTACCGTTCTGAGAGATTCTGGGTTCTAGAATAAATGGATGGCAGAATTCTGGAATGTCAGGGTGTTCAAACTCAAGAATACTTGCGTGTCTGAACTTGAGAGTCATTCAATGTCCACATTCCGCATCACAGCGTGTCTGAATTCCAGAAGCACCAAATGTCTGCATTCTAGAATCGGAATGTGGCGGAATTCTAGAATGCACAGCACGGCGGAATTCGAAAGTCCTAAAATGCCTGCTATCCGGAAGTTAAGGTGTCTGACATCCAGAATGCTACCACCTCAGAATTATACCATTCTGAAAGATTCTGGGATCTAGAATCAATGGACGGCTGCGTTCCAGAATGTCACGGTGGCAAAACTCTAGAATCCTGGCGTGTCTGAACTCGAGAGTCATTCAATGTCCACATTCCAGAACTCTGGATGTCTGAATTATGGAAGCACCAAATGTCTGCATTCTAGAATCGGAATGTGGCGGAATTCTAGAATGCACAGCACGGCGGAATTCTAAAGTCCTAAAATGCCTGCTATCCGGAAGTTAAGGTGTCTGACATCCAGAATGCTACCACGTCAGAATTATACCATTCTGAAAGATTCTGGGATCTAGAATCAATGGACGGCTGAGTTCCAGAATGCAAGGGTGGCAAAACTCTAGAATCATTACATGTCTGAACTCGAGAGTCATTCAATGTCCACATTCCAGAACTCTGGATATCTGAAATATAGAAGCAACAAATGTCTGCATTCTAGAATCAGAATATGGCGGAATTCTAGAATGCACAGCACGGCGGAACTTTAAAGACCTAAAATGCCTGCTATCCAGAAGTCAAGATGTCTGACATCCAGAATGTTACCAGGTCAGCATTCTAACGTTCTGAGAGATTCTGGGATCTAGAATAAATGGATGGCAGAATTCTGGAATGTCAGGGTGTTCAAACTCAAGAATACTTGCCTGTCTGAACTCGAGAGGCATTCAATGTCCACATTCCGGATCACAGGGTGTCTGAATTCCAGAAGCACCAAATGTCTGCATTCTAGAATCGGAATGTGGCGGAATTCTAGAATGCACAGCACGGCGGAATTCTAAATTCCTACAATGCCTGCTATCCGGAAGTTAAGGTGTCTGACATCCAGAATGCTACCACGTCAGAATTATACCATTCTGAAACATTCTGGGATCTAGAATCAATGGACGGCTGAGTTCCAGAATGTCAGGGTTTCCAAACTCTAGAATCCTTGCATGTCTGAACTCGAGATTCACTCAATATCCACATTCCAGGACTCTGGATGTCTGAAATATAGAAGCACCAAATGTCTGCATTTTAGAATCGGAATGTGGCGGAATTCTAGAATGCACATCACGGCAGAATTCTAAAGTCCTAAAATGCCTGCTATTCGGAAGTAAAGGTGTCTGTCATCCAGAATGTTACTAGGTCAGCATTCTACCGTTCTGAGAGATTCTGGGTTCTAGATTCAATGGACGGCAGAGTTCTGGAATGTCAGGGTGTCCAAACTCTAGAATCCTTCCGTGTCTGAACTCGTGAGTCATTCAATGACCACATTCCGGATCACAGGGTGTCTGAATTCCAGAAGCACCAAATGTCTGCATTCTAGAATCGGAATGTGGCGGAATTCTAGAATGCACAGCACGGCAGAATTCTAAAGACCTAAAATGCCTGATATTCGGAAGTTAAGGAGTCTGACATCCAGAATGTTACTAGGTCAGCATTCTACCGTTCTGAGAGATTCTGTGTTCTAGAATCAATGGACGGCATAGTTCTGGAATGTCAGGATGTCCAAACTCTAGAATCCTTCCGTGTCTGAACTCGTGAGTCATTCAATGTCCACATTCCGGATCACAGGGTGTCTGAATTCCAGAAGCACCAAATGTCTGCATTCTAGAATCGGAATGTGGCGGAATTCTAGAATGCACAGCACGGCGGAATTCGAAAGTCCTAAAATGACTGCTATCGGGAAATTAGGGTGTCTGACATCCACAATGCTACCACGTCAGAATTATACCATTCTGAAAGATTCTGGGATCTAGAATCAATGGACGGCTGAGTTCCAGAATGTCAGGGTGGCAAAACTCTAGAATCCTTGCGTGTCTGAACTCGAGAGTCATTCAATGTCCACATTCCAGAACTCTGGATGTCTGAATTATAGAAGCACCAAATGTCTGCATTCCAGAGTCGGAATGTGGCGGAATTCTAGAATGCACAGCACGTCGGAATTCTAAAATCCTAAAATGCCTGCTATCCGGAAGTTAAGGTGTCTGACATCAAGAATTCTACCAAGTCAGAATTATACCATTCTGAAAGATTCTGGGATCTAGAATCAATGGACGGCTGATTTCCAGAATGTCAGGGTGGCAAAACTCTAGAATCCTTGCGTGTCTGAACTCGAGAGTCATTCAATGTCCACATTCCAGAACTCTGCATGTCTGAATTATAGAAGCACCAAATGTCTGCATTCTAGAATCGGAATGTGGCGGAATTCTAGAATGCACAGCACGGCGGAATTCTAAAGTCCTAAAATGCCTGCTATCCCGAAGTTAAGGTGTCTGACATCAAGAATGCTACCAAGTCAGAATTATACCATTCTGAAAGATTCTGGGATCTAGAATCAATGGACGTCTGAGTTCCAGAATGTCAGGGTGGCAAAACTCTAGAATCCTTGCGTGTCTGAACTCGAGAGTCATTAAATGTCCACATTCCAAATTCTGGATGTCTGAATTATAGAAGCACCAAATGTCTGCATTCTAGAATTGGAATGTGGCGGAATTCTAGAATGCACAGCACGGCGGAATTCGGAAGTCCTAAAATGCCTGCTATCCGGAAGTTAAGGTGTCTGACATCCAGAATGGTACTACATCAGAATTATACCATTCTGAAAGATTCTGGGATCTAGAATCAATGGACGGCTGAGTTCCAGAATGTCAGGGTGGCAAAACTCTAGAATCCTTGCGTGTCTGAACTCGAGAGTCATTCAATGTCCACATTCCAGAACTCTGGATGTCTGAAATATATAAGCACCAAATGTCTGCATTCTAGAATCGGAGTGTCGCGGAATTCTAGAATGCACAGCACGGCGGAATTCTAAAGTCCTAAAATGCCTACTAGCCGAAAGTTAAGTTGTCTGATGACCAGAATGTTACTAGGTCAGCATTCTACCGTTCTGAGAGATTCTGGGTTCTAGAATAAATGGATGGCAGAATTCTGGAATGTCAGGGTGTTCAAACTCAAGAATACTTGCGTGTCTGAACTTGAGAGTCATTCAATGTCCACATTCCGCATCACAGCGTGTCTGAATTCCAGAAGCACCAAATGTCTGCATTCTAGAATCGGAATGTGGCGGAATTCTAGAATGCACAGCACGGCGGAATTCGAAAGTCCTAAAATGCCTGCTATCCGGAAGTTAAGGTGTCTGACATCCAGAATGCTACCACGTCAGAATTATACCATTCTGAAAGATTCTGGGATCTAGAATCAATGGACGGCTGAGTTCCAGAATGCAAGGGTGGCAAAACTCTAGAATCATTACATGTCTGAACTCGAGAGTCATTCAATGTCCACATTCCAGAACTCTGGATATCTGAAATATAGAAGCAACAAATGTCTGCATTCTAGAATCAGAATATGGCGGAATTCTAGAATGCACAGCACGGCGGAACTTTAAAGACCTAAAATGCCTGCTATCCAGAAGTCAAGATATCTGACATCCAGAATGTTACCAGGTCAGCATTCTAACGTTCTGAGAGATTCTGGGATCTAGAATAAATGGATGACAGAATTCTGGAATGTCAGGGTGTTCAAACTCAAGAATACTTGCCTGTCTGAACTCGAGAGGCATTCAATGTCCACATTCCGGATCACAGGGTGTCTGAATTCCAGAAGCACCAAATGTCTGCATTCTAGAATCGGAATGTGGCGGAATTCTAGAATGCACAGCACGGCGGAATTCTAAATTCCTACAATGCCTGCTATCCGGAAGTTAAGGTGTCTGACATCCAGAATGCTACCACGTCAGAATTATACCATTCTGAAACATTCTGGGATCTAGAATCAATGGACGGCTGAGTTCCAGAATGTCAGGGTTTCCAAACTCTAGAATCCTTGCATGTCTGAACTCGAGATTCACTCAATATCCACATTCCAGGACTCTGGATGTCTGAAATATAGAAGCACCAAATGTCTGCATTCTAGAATCGGAATGTGGCGGAATTCTAGAATGCACATCACGGCAGAATTCTAAAGTCCTAAAATGCCTGCTATTCGGAAGTAAAGGTGTCTGTCATCCAGAATGTTACTAGGTCAGCATTCTACCGTTCTGAGAGATTCTGGGTTCTAGAATCAATGGACGGCAGAGTTCTGGAATGTCAGGGTGTCCAAACTCTAGAATCCTTCCGTGTCTGAACTCGTGAGTCATTCAATGACCACATTCCGGATCACAGGGTGTCTGAATTCCAGAAGCACCAAATGTCTGCATTCTAGAATCGGAATGTGGCGGAATTCTAGAATGCACAGCACGGCAGAATTCTAAAGACCTAAAATGCCTGATATTCGGAAGTTAAGGAGTCTGACATCCAGAATGTTACTAGGTCAGCATTCTACCGTTCTGAGAGATTCTGTGTTCTAGAATCAATGGACGGCATAGTTCTGGAATGTCAGGATGTCCAAACTCTAGAATCCTTCCGTGTCTGAACTCGTGAGTCATTCAATGTCCACATTCCGGATCACAGGGTGTCTGAATTCCAGAAGCACCAAATGTCTGCATTCTAGAATCGGAATGTAGCGGAATTCTAGAATGCACAGCACGGCGGAATTCGAAAGTCCTAAAATGACTGCTATCGGGAAGTTAGGGTGTCTGACATCCACAATGCTACCACGTCAGAATTATACCATTCTGAAAGATTCTGGGATCTAGAATCAATGGACGGCTGAGTTCCAGAATGTCAGGGTGGCAAAACTCTAGAATCCTTGCGTGTCTGAACTCGAGAGTCATTCAATGTCCACATTCCAGAACTCTGGATGTCTGAATTATAGAAGCACCAAATGTCTGCATTCCAGAGTCGGAATGTGGCGGAATTCTAGAATGCACAGCACGTCGGAATTCTAAAATCCTAAAATGCCTGCTATCCGGATGTTAAGGTGTCTGACATCAAGAATTCTACCAAGTCAGAATTATACCATTCTGAAAGATTCTGGGATCTAGAATCAATGGACGGCTGATTTCCAGAATGTCAGGGTGGCAAAACTCTAGAATCCTTGCGTGTCTGAACTCGAGAGTCATTCAATGTCCACATTCCAGAACTCTGGATGTCTGAATTATAGAAGCACCAAATGTCTGCATTCTAGAATCGGAATGTGGCGGAATTCTAGAATGCACAGCACGGCGGAATTCTAAAGTCCTAAAATGCCTGCTATCCCGAAGTTAAGGTGTCTGACATCAAGAATGCTACCAAGTCAGAATTATACCATTCTGAAAGATTCTGGGATCTAGAATCAATGGAAGGCTGAGTTCCAGAATGTCAGGGTGGCAAAACTCTAGAATCCTTGCGTGTCTGAACTCGAGAGTCATTAAATGTCCACATTCCAAATTCTGGATGTCTGAATTATAGAAGCACCAAATGTCTGCATTCTAGAATCGGAATGTGGCGGAATTCTAGAATGCACAGCACGGCGGAATTCGGAAGTCCTAAAATGCCTGCTATCCGGAAGTTAAGGTGTCTGACATCCAGAATGGTACTACATCAGAATTATACCATTCTGAAAGATTCTGGGATCTAGAATCAATGGACGGCTGAGTTCCAGAATGTCAGGGTGGCAAAACTCTAGAATCCTTGCGTGTCTGAACTCGAGAGTCATTCAATGTCCACATTCCAGAACTCTGGATGTCTGAAATATATAAGCACCAAATGTCTGCATTCTAGAATCGGAGTGTCGCGGAATTCTAGAATGCACAGCACGGCGGAATTCTAAAGTCCTAAAATGCCTACTAGCCGAAAGTTAAGGTGTCTGATGACCAGAATGTTACTAGGTCAGCATTCTACCGTTCTGAGAGATTCTGGGTTCTAGAATAAATGGATGGCAGAATTCTGGAATGTCAGGGTGTTCAAACTCAAGAATACTTGCGTGTCTGAACTCGAGAGTCATTCAATGTCCACATTCCGCATCACAGCGTGTCTGAATTCCAGAAGCACCAAATGTCTGCATTCTAGAATCGGAATGTGGCGGAATTCTAGAATGCACAGCACGGCGGAATTCTAAAGTCCTAAAATGCCTGCTATCCGGAAGTTAAGGTGTCTGACATCCAGAATGCTACCACGTCAGAATTATACCATTCTGAAAGATTCTGGGATCTAGAATCAATGGACGGCTGAGTTCCAGAATGTCAGGGTGGCAAAACTCTAGAATCCTTGCGTGTCTGAACTCGAGAGTCATTCAATGTCCACATTCCAGAACTCTGGATGTCTGAATTGTAGAAGCACCAAATGTCTGCATTCTAGAATCGGAATGTGGCGGAATTCTAGAATGCACAGCACGGCGGAATTCGAAAGTCCTAAAATGCCTGCTATCCGGAAGTTAAGGTGTCTGACATCGAGAATGCTACCAAGTCAAAATTATACCATTCTGAAAGATTCTGGGATCTAGAATCAATGGACGGCTGAGTTCCAGAATGTCAGGGTGGCAAAACTCTAGAATCCTTGCGTGTCTGAACTCGAGAGTCATTCAATGTCCACATTCCAGAACTCTGGATGTCTGAATTATAGAAGCACCAAATGTCTGCATTCTAGAATCGGAATGTGGCGGAATTCAAGAATGCACAGCACGGCGGAATTCTAAAGTCCTAAAATGCCTGCTATCCGGAAGTTAAGCTTTCTGACATCAAGAATGCTACCAAGTCAGAATTATACCATTCTGAAACATTCTGGGATCTAGAATCAATGGACGGGTGAGTTCCAGAATGTCAGGGTGGCAAAACTCTAGAATCCTGGCGTGTCTGAACTCGAGAGTCATTCAATGTCCACATTCCAGAACTCTGGATGTCTGAATTATGGAAGCACCAAATGTCTGCATTCTAGAATCGGAATGTGGCGGAATTCTAGAATGCACAGCACGGCGGAATTCTAAAGTCCTAAAATGCCTGCTATCCAGAAGTTAAGGTGTCTGACATCCAGAATGCTACCACGTCAGAATTATACCATTCTGAAAGATTCTGGGATCTAGAATCAGTGGACGGCTGAGTTCCAGAATGCAAGGGTGGCAAAACTCTAGAATCCTGGCGTGTCTGATCTCGAGAGTCATTCAATGTCCACATTCCAGAACTCTGGATATCTGAAATATAGAAGCACCAAATGTCTGCATTCTAGAATCGGAATGTGGCGGAATTCTAGAATGCACAGCACTACAGAATTCTAAAGTCCTAAAATGCCTGCTATCCGGAAGTTAATGTGTCTGACACCAAGAATGCTACCAAGTCAGAATTATAACATTCTGAAAGATTCTGGGATCCAGAATCAATGGACGGCTGAGTTCCAGAATGTCAGTGTGGCAAAACTCTAGAATCCTTGCGTGTCTGAACTCGAGAGGCATTCAATGTCCACATTCCAGAACTCTGTATGTCTGAATTATTGAAGCACCAAATGTCTGCATTCTAGAATCGGAATGTGGCGGAATTCTAGAATGCACAGCACGGCGGAATTTGAAAGTCCTAAAATGCCTGCTATCTGGAAGTTAAGTTGTCTGACATCAAGAATGCTACCAAGTCAGAATTATACCATTCTGATAGATTCTGGGATCTAGAATCAATGGACGGATGAGTTCCAGAATGTCAGGGTGGCAAAACTCTAGAATCCTTGCGTGTCTGAACTCGAGAGTCATTCAATGTCCACATTCCAGAACTCTGGATGTCTGAAATATAGAAGGACCAAATGTCTGCATTCTAGAATCGGAATGTGGCGGAATTCTAGAATGCACAGCACGGCGGAATTCTAAAGTCCTAAAATGCCTACTAGCCGAAAGTTAAGGTGTCTGATGACCAGAATGTTACTAGGCCAGCATTCTACCGTTCTGAGAGATTCTGCGTTCTAGAATAAATGAATGGCAGAGTTCCGGAATGTCAGGGTGTTCAAACTCAAGAATACTTGCGTGTCTGAACTCGAGAGACATTCAATGTCCACATTCCGGATCACAGGTTGTCTGAATTCCAGAAGCACCAAATGTCTGCATTCTAGAATCGGAATGTGGCGGAATTCTAGAATGCACAGCACGGCGGAATTCTAAAGTCCTAAAATGCCTGCTATCCGGAAGTTAAGGTGTCTGACATCCAGAATGCTACCACGTCAGAATTATACCATTCTGAAAGATTCTGGGATCTAGAATCAATGGACGGCTGAGTTCCAGAATGTCAGGGTTTCCAAACTCTAGAATCCTGGCGTGTCTGAACTCGAGAGTCATTCAATGTCCACATTCCAGAACTCTGGATGTCTGAAATATAGAAGCAACAAATGTCTGCATTCTAGAATCAGAATGTGGCGGAATTCTAGAATGCACAGCACGGCGGAACTTTAAAGTCCTAAAATGCCTGCTATCCAGAAGTCAAGATGTCTGACATCCAGAATGTTACTAGGTCAGCATTCTAACGTTCTGAGAGATTCTGGGTTCTAGAATAAATGGATGGCAGAGTTCTGGAATGTCAGGGTGTTCAAACTCAAGAATCCTTGCGTGTCTGAACTCGAGGGTCATTCAATGTCCACATTCCGGATCACAGGGTGTCTGAATTCCAGAAGCACCAAATGTCTGCATTCTAGAATCGGAATGTGGCGGAATTCTAGAATGCACAGCACGGCGGAATTCGAAAGTCCTAAAATGCCTGCTATCCGGAAGTTATGGTGTCTGACATCCAGAATGCTACCACGTCAGAATTATACCATTCTGAAAGATTCTGGGATCTAGAATCAATGGACGGCTGAGTTCCAGAATGCAAGGGTTTCCAAACTCTAGAATCCTTGCGTGTCTGAACTCGAGATTCACTCAATATCCACATTCCAGGACTCTGGACGTCTGAAATATAGAAGCACCAAATGTCTGCATTCTAGAATCGGAATGTGGCGGAATTCTAGAATGCACATCACGGCAGAATTCTAAAATCCTAAAATGCCTGCTATTCGGAAGTAAAGGTGTCTGACATCCAGAATGTTACTAGGTCAGCATTCTACCGTTCTGAGAGATTCTGGATTCTAGAATCAATGGATGGCAGAGTTCTGGAATGTCAGGGTGTCCAAACTCTAGAATCCTTCCGTGTCTGAACTCGTGATTCATTCAATGTCCACATTCCGGATCACAGGGTGTCTGAATTCCAGAAGCACCAAATGTCTGCATTCTAGAATCGGAATGTGGCAGAATTCTAGAATGCACAGCACGGCAGAATTCTAAAGACCTAAAATGCCTGATATTCGGAAGTTAAGGAGTCTGACATCCAGAATGTTACTAGGTCAGCATTCTACCGTTCTGAGAGATTCTGTGTTCTAGAATCAATGGACGGCAAAGTTCTGGAATGACAGGATGTCCAAACTCTAGAATCCTTCCGTGTCTGAACTCGTGAATCATTCAATGTCCACATTCCGGATCACAGGGTGTCTGAATTCCAGAAGCACCAAATGTCTGCATTCTAGAATCGGAATGTGGCGGAATTCTAGAATGCACAGCACGGCGGAATTCGAAAGTCCTAAAATGCCTGCTATCCTGAAGTTAAGGTGTCTGACATCCAGAATGCTACCACGTCAGAATTATACCATTCTGAAATATTCTGGGATCTAGAATCAATGGACGGGTGAGTTCCAGAATGTCAGGGTGGCAAAACTCTAGAATCCTGGTGTGTCTGAACTCGAGAGTCATTCAATGTCCACATTCCAGAACTCTGGATGTCTGAAATATAGAAGCACCAAATGTCTGCATTCTAGAATCGGAATGTGGCGGAATTCTAGAATGCACAGCACGGCGGAATTCTAAAGTCCTAAAATGCCTGCTATCCGGAAGTTAAGGTGTCTGACATCCAGAATGTTACTAGGTCAGCATTCTACCTTTCTGAGAGATTCTGTGTTCTAGAATCAATGTACGGCAGAGATCTGGCATGTCAGGGTGTCCAAACTCTAGAATCCTTGCGTTTCTGAACTCGAGAGTCATTCAATGTCCACATTTCGGATCACAGGGTGTCTGAATTCCAGAAGCACCAAATGTATGCATTCTAGAATCGGAATGTGGTAGAATGCTAGAAAGCACAGCACGGCGGAATTCTAAAGTCCTAAAATGCCTGCTATCTGGAAGTTAAGGTGCCTGACATCCAGAATGCTACCACATCAGAATTATACCATTCTGAAACATTCTGGGATCTAGAATCAATGGACGGGTGAGTTCCAGAATGTCAGGGTGGCAAAACTCTAGAATCCTGGCGTATCTGAATTCGAGAGTCATTCAATGTCCATATTCCAGAACTCTGGATGTCTGAATTATAGAAGCACCAAATGTCTGCATTCTAGAATCGGAATGTGGCGGAATTCTAGAATGCACACCACGGCGGAATTCTAAAGTCCTAAGATGCTTGCTATCCGGAAGTTAAGGTGTCTGACATCCAGAATGCTACCACGTCAGAATTATACCATTCTGAAAGATTCTGGGATCTAGAATCAATGTACGGCTGAGTTCCAGAATGTCAGGGTGGCAAAACTCTAGAATGCTTGCGTGTCTGAACTCGAGAGTCATTCAATGTCCACATTCCAGAACTCTGGATGTCTGAATTATAGAAGCACCAAATGTCTGCATTCTAGAATCGGAATGTGGCGGAATTCTAGAATGCACAGTACGGCGGTATTCTGAAGTCCTAAAATGCCTGCTATCCGAAAGTTAAGGTGTCTGTCATCAAGAATGCTACCAAGTCAGAATTATAACATTCTGTAAGATTCTGGGATCTAGAATCAATGGACGGCTGAGTTCCAGAATGTCAGGGTGGCAAAACTCTAGAATCCTTGCGTGTCTGAACTCGAGAGTCATTCAATGTCCACATTCCAGAACTCTGGATGTCTGAATTATAGAAGCACCAAATGTCTGCATTCTAGAATCGGAATGTGGTGGAATTCTAGAATGCACAGCACGGCAGAATTCTAAAGTCCTAAAATGCCTAGTATCCGAAAGATAATGTGTCTGATGACCAGTAGGTTACTAGGTCAGCATTCTACCATTCTGAGAGATTCTGGGTTCTAGAATCAATGGACGGCAGAGATCTGGAACGTCAGGGTGTCCAAACTCTAGAATCCTTACGTGTCTGAACTCGAGAGTCATTCAATGTCCACATTCCGGATCACAGGGTGTCTGAATTCCAGAAGCACCAAATGTGTGCATTCTAGAATCGGAATGTGGTAGAATTCTAGAATGCACAGCACGGCGAAATTCTAAAGTCCTAAAATGCCTGCTATCCGGAAGTTAAGGTGTCTTACATCCAGAATGGTACCACATCACAATTATATCATTCTGAAACATTCTGGGATCTAGAATCAATGGACGGGTGAGTTCCAGAATGTCAGGGTGGCAAAACTCTAGAATCCTGGTGTGTCTGAACTCGAGAGTCATTCAATGTCCACATTCCAGAACTCTGGATGTCTGAATTAAGGAAGCACCAAATGTCTGCATTCTAGAATCGGAATGTGGCGGAATTCTAGAATGCACAGCACGGCGGAATTCTAAAGTCCTAAAATGCCTGCTATCCGGAAGTTAAGGTGTCTGACATCCAGAATGCTACCACGTCAGAATTATACCATTCTGAAAGATTCTGGGATCTAGAATCAGTGGACGGCTGAGTTCCAGAATGCAAGGGTGGCAAAACTCTAGAATCCTGGCCTGTCTGATCTCGAGAGTCATTCAATGTCCACATTCCAGAACTCTGGATATCTGAAATATAGAAGCACCAAATGTCTGCATTCTAGAATCGGAATGTGGCGGAATTCTAGAATGCACAGCACTACAGAATTCTAAAGTCCTAAAATGCCTGCTATCCGGAAGTTAAGGTGTCTGACATCAAGAATGCTACCAAGTCAGAATTATACCATTCTGAAAGATTCTGGGATCCAGAATCAATGGACGGCTGAGTTCCAGAATGTCAGGGTATACAAACTCTAGAATCCTTGCGTGTGTGAACTCGAGAGTCATTCAATGTCCACATTCCAGAACTCTGTATGTCTGAATTATAGAAGCACCAAATGTCTGCATTCTAGAATCGGAATGTGGCGGAATTCTAGAATGCACAGCACGGCGGAATTTGAAAGTCCTAAAATGCCTGCTATCTGGAAGTTAAGGTGTCTGACATCCAGAATGCTACCACGTCAGTATCATACCATTCTGAAACATTCTGGGATCTAGAATCAATGGACGGCTGTGTTCCAGAATGTCAGGGTGGCAAAACTCTAGAATCCTTGCGTGTCTGAACTCGAGAGTCATTCAATGTCCACATTCCAGAACTCTGGATGTCTGAAATATAGAAGCACCAAATGTCTGCATTCTAGAATCGGAATGTCGCGGAATTCTAGAATGCACAGCACGGCGGAATTCTAAAGTCCTAAAATGCCTACTGGCCGAAAGTTAAGGTGTCTGATGACCAGAATGTTACTAGGTCAGCATTCTACCGTTCTGAGAGATTCTGGGTTCTAGAATAAATGGATGGCAGAGTTCTGGAATGTCAGGGTGTTCAAACTCAAGAATACTTGCGTGTCTGAACTCGAGAGTCATTCAATGTCCACATTCCGTATCACAGGGTGTCTGAATTCCAGAAGCACCAAATGTCTGCATTCTAGAATCAGAATGTGGCGGAATTCTAGAATGCACAGCACGGCGGAATTCGAAAGTCCTAAAATGCCTGCTATCCGGAAGTTAAGGTGTCTGACATCCAGAATGCTACCACGTCAGAATTATACCATTCTGAAAGATTCTGGGATCTAGAATCAATGGACGGCTGTGTTCCAGAATGTCAGGGTGGCAAAACTCTAGAATCCTTGCGTGTCTGAACTCGAGAGTCATTCAATGTCCACATTCCAGAACTCTGGATGTCTGAATTGTAGAAGCACCAAATGTCTGCATTCTAGAATCGGAATGTGGCGGAATTCTAGAATGCACAGCACGGCGGAATTCTAAAATCCTAAAGTGCCTGCTATCCGGAAGTTAAGGTGTCTGACATCGAGAATGCTACCAAGTCAGAATTATACCATTCTGAAAGATTCTGGGATCTAGAATCAATGGACGGCTGATTTCCAGAATGTCAGGGTGGCAAAACTCTAGAATCCTTGCGTGTCTGAACTCGAGAGTCATTCAATGTCCACATTCCAGAACTCTGGATGTCTGAATTAAAGAAGCACCAAATGTCTGCATTCTAGAATCGGAATGTGGCGGAATTCAAGAATGCACTGCACGGCGGAATTCTAAAGTCCTAAAATGCCTGCTATCCGGAAGTTAAGCTTTCTGACATCAAGAATGCTACCAAGTCAGAATTATACCATTCTGAAACATTCTGATATCTAGAATCAATGGACGGGTGAGTTCCAGAATGTCAGTGTGGCAAAACTCTAGAATCCTGGCGTGTCTGAACTCGAGAGTCATTCAATGTCCACATTCCAGAACTCTGGATGTCTGAATTATGGAAGCACCAAATGTCTGCTTTCTAGAATCGGAATGTGGCGGAATTCTAGAATGCACAGCACGGCGGAATTCTAAAGTCCTAAAATGCCTGCTATCCGGAAGTTAAGGTGTCTGACATCCAGAATGCTACCAAGTCAGAATTATACCATTCTGAAAGATTCGGGGATCCAGAATCAATGGACGGCTGAGTTCCAGAATGTCAGGGTGTCAAAACTCTAGAATCCTTGCGTGTCTGAACTCGAGAGTCAATCAATGTCCACAATCCAGAACTCTGTATGTCTGAATTATTGAAGCACCAAATGTCTGCATTCTAGAATCGGAATATGGCGGAATTCTAGAATGCACAGCACGGCGGAATTTGAAAGTCCTAAAATGCCTGCTATCTGGAAGTTAAGATGTCTGACATCAAGAATGCTACCAAGTGAGAATTATACCTTTCTGATAGATTCTGGGATCTAGAATCAATGGACGGATGAGTTCCAGAATGTCAGGGTGGCAAAACTCTAGAATCCTTGCGTGGCTGAACTCGAGAGTCTTTCAATGTCCATATTACAGAACTCTGGATGTCTGAAATATAAAAGGACCAAATGTCTGCATTCTAGAATCGGAATGTGACGGAATTCTAGAATGCACAGCACAGCGGAATTCTAAAGTCCTAAAATGCCTACTAGCCGAAAGTTAAGGTGTCTGATGACCAGAATGTTACTAGGCCAGCATTCTACCGTTCTGAGAGATTCTGTGTTCTAGAATAAATGAATGGCAGAGTTCTGGAAAGTCAGGGTGTTCAAACTCAAGAATACTTGCGTGTCTGAACTCGAGAGTCATTCAATGTCCACATTCCGGATCACAGGGTGTCTGAATTCCAGAAGCACCAAATGTCTGCATTCTAGAATCAGAATGTGGCGGAATTCTAGAATGCACAGCACGGCGGAATTCGAAAGTCCTAAAATGCGTGCTATCCGGAAGTTAAGGTGTCTGACATCCAGAATGCTACCACGTCAGAATTATACCATTCTGAAAGATTCTGGGATCTAGAATCAATGGACGGCTGAGTTCCAGAATGTCAGGGTGGCAAAACTCTAGAATCCTGGCGTGTCTGAACTCGAGAGTCATTCAATGTCCACATTCCAGAACTCTGGATGTCTGAAATATAGAAGCAACAAATGTCTGCATTCTAGAATCAGAATGTGGCGGAATTCTAGAATGCACAGCACGGCGGAACTTTAAAGTCCTAAAATGCCTGCTATCCAGAAGTCAAGATGTCTGACATCCAGAATGTTACTAGGTCAGCATTCTAACGTTCTGAGAGATTCTGGGTTCTAGAATAAATGGATAGCAGAGTTCTGGAATGTCAGGGTGTTCAAACTCAAGAATCCTTGCGTGTCTGAACTCGAGATTCACTCAATATCCACATTCCAGGACTCTGGACGTCTGAAATATAGAAGCACCAAATGTCTGCATTCTAGAAACGGAATGTGGCGGAATTCTAGAATGCACATCACGGCAGAATTCTAAAGTCCTAAAATGCCTGCTATTCGGAAGTAAAGGTGTCTGACATCCAGAATGTTACTAGGTCAGCATTCTACCGTTCTGAGAGATTCTGGATTCTAGAATCAATGGACGGCAGAGTTCTGGAATGTCAGGGTGTCCAAACTCTAGAATCCTTCCGTGTCTGAACTCGTGAGTCATTCAATGTCCACATTCCGCATCACAGGGTGTCTGAATTCCAGAAGCACCAAATGTCTGCATTCTAGAATCGGAATGTGGCGGAATTCTAGAATGCACAGCACGGCAGAATTCTAAAGACCTAAAATGCCTGATATTCGGAAGTTAAGGAGTCTGACATCCAGAATGTTACTAGGTCAGCATTCTACCGTTCTGAGAGATTCTGTGTTCTAGAATCACTGGACGGCATAGTTCTGGAATGTCAGGATGTCCAAACTCTAGAATCCTTCCGTGTCTGAACTCGTGAGTCATTCAATGTCCACATTCCGGATCACAGGGTGTCTGAATTCCAGAAGCACCAAATGTCTGCATTGTAGAATCGGAATGTGGCGGAATTCTAGAATGCACAGCACGGCGGAATTCGAAAGTCCTAAAATGCCTGCTATCCTGAAGTTAAGGTGTCTGACATCCAGAATGCTGCCACGTCAGAATTATACCATTCTGAAAGATTCTGGGATCTAGAATCAATGGTTGGCTGAGTTCCAGAATGTCAGGGGGGCAAAACTCTAGAATCCTTGCGTGTCTGAACTCGAGAGTCATTCAATGTCCACATTCCAGAACTCTGGATGTCTGAATTATAGAAGCACCAAATGTCTGCATTCTAGAATCGGAATGTGGCGGAATTCTAGAATGCACAGCACGGCGGAATTCTAAAGTCCTAAAATGCCTGCTATCCGGAAGTTAAGGTGTCTGACATCCAGAATGTTACTAGGTCAGCATTCTAACGTTCTGAGAGATTCTGTGTTCTAGAATCAATGTACGGCAGAGATCTGGCATGTCAGGGTGTCCAAACTCTAGAATCCTTGCGTTTCTGAACTCGAGAGTGATTCAATGTCCACATTTCGGATCACAGGGTGTCTGAATTCCAGAAGCACCAAATGTATGCATTCTAGAATCGGAATGTGGTAGAATGCTAGAAAGCACAGCACGGCGGAATTCTAAAGTCCTAAAATGCCTGCTATCCGGAAGTTAAGGTGCCTGACATCCAGAAAGCTACCACATCAGAATTATACCATTCTGATACATTCTGGGATCTAGAATCAATGGAAGGGTGAGTTCCAGAATGTCAGGGTGGCAAAACTCTAGAATCCTGGCGTGTCTGAATTCGAGAGTCATTCAATGTCCATATTCCAGAACTCTGGATGTCTGAATTATAGAAGCACCAAATGTCTGCATTCTAGAATCGGAATGTGGCGGAATTCTAGAATGCACAGCACGGCGGAATTCTAAAGTCCTAAGATGCTTCCTATCCGGAAGTTAAGGTGTCTGACATCCAGAATGCTACCACGTCAGAATTATACCATTCTGAAAGATTCTGGGATCTAGAATCAATGGACGGCTGAGTTCCAGAATGTCAGGGTGGCAAAACTCTAGAATGCTTGCGTGTCTGAACTCGAGAGTCATTCAATGTCCACATTCCAGAACTCTGGATGTCTGAATTATAGAAGCACCAAATGTCTGCATTCTAGAATCGGAATGTGGCGGAATTCTACAATGCACAGCACGGCGGAATTCTAAAGTCCTAAAATGCCTGCTATCCGGAACTTACGGTGTCTGACAACAAGAATGATACCAAGTCAGAATTATACCATTCTGAAAGATTCTGGGATCTAGAATCAATGGACGGCTGAGTTCCAGAATGTCAGTGTTTCCAAATTCTAGAATCATTCTGTGTCTGAACTCGAGAGTCATTCAATATCCACATTCCAGGACTCTGGATGTCTGAAATATAGAAGCACCAAATGTCTGCATTCTAGAATCAGAATGTGGCGGAATTCTAGAATGCACAGCACGGCGGAATTCGAAAGTCCTAAAATGCCTGCTATCCGGAAGTTAAGGTGTCTGACATCCAGAATGCTACCACGTCAGAATTATACCATTCTGAAAGATTCTGGGATCTAGAATCAATGGACGGCTGAGTTCCAGAATGTCAGGGTGGCAAAACTCTAGAATCCTGGCGTGTCTGAACTCGAGAGTCATTCAATGTCCACATTCCAGAACTCTGGATGTCTGAAATATAGAAGCAACAAATGTCTGCATTCTAGAATCAGAATGTGGCGGAATTCTAGAATGCACAGCACGGCGGAACTTTAAAGTCCTAAAATGCCTGCTATCCAGAAGTCAAGATGTCTGACATCCAGAATGTTACTAGGTCAGCATTCTAACGTTCTGAGAGATTCTGGGTTCTAGAATAAATGGATGGCAGAGTTCTGGAATGTCAGGGTGTTCAAACTCAAGAATCCTTGCGTGTCTGAACTCGAGAGTCATTCAATGTCCACATTCCGGATCACAGGGTGTCTGAATTCCAGAAGCACCAAATGTCTGCATTCTAGAATCGGAATGTGGCGGAATTCTAGAATGCACAGCACGGCGGAATTCGAAAGTCCTAAAATGCCTGCTATCCGGAAGTTATGGTGTCTGACATCCAGAATGCTACCACGTCAGAATTATACCATTCTGAAAGATTCTGGGATCTAGAATCAATGGACGGCTGAGTTCCAGAATGTCAGGGTTTCCAAACTCTAGAATCCTTGCGTGTCTGAACTCGAGATTCACTCAATATCCACATTCCAGGACTCTGGACGTCTGAAATATAGAAGCACCAAATGTCTGCATTCTAGAAACGGAATGTGGCGGAATTCTAGAATGCACATCACGGCAGAATTCTAAAGTCCTAAAATGCCTGCTATTCGGAAGTAAAGGTGTCTGACATCCAGAATGTTACTAGGTCAGCATTCTACCGTTCTGAGAGATTCTGGATTCTAGAATCAATGGACGGCAGAGTTCTGGAATGTCAGGGTGTCCAAACTCTAGAATCCTTCCCTGTCTGAACTCGTGAGTCATTCAATGTCCACATTCCGCATCACAGGGTGTCTGAATTCCAGAAGCACCAAATGTCTGCATTCTAGAATCGGAATGTGGCGGAATTCTAGAATGCACAGCACGGCAGAATTCTAAAGACCTAAAATGCCTGATATTCGGAAGTTAAGGAGTCTGACATCCAGAATGTTACTAGGTCAGCATTCTACCGTTCTGAGAGATTCTGTGTTCTAGAATCAATGGACGGCATAGTTCTGGAATGTCAGGATGTCCAAACTCTAGAATCCTTCCGTGTCTGAACTCGTGAGTCATTCAATGTCCACATTCCGGATCACAGGGTGTCTGAATTCCAGAAGCACCAAATGTCTGCATTGTAGAATCGGAATGTGGCGGAATTCTAGAATGCACAGCACGGTGGAATTCGAAAGTCCTAAAATGCCTGCTATCCTGAAGTTAAGGTGTCTGACATCCAGAATGCTGCCACGTCAGAATTATACCATTCTGAAAGATTCTGGGATCTAGAATCAATGGTTGGCTGAGTTCCAGAATGTCAGGGGGGCAAAACTCTAGAATCCTTGCGTGTCTGAACTCGAGAGTCATTCAATGTCCACATTCCAGAACTCTGGATGTCTGAATTATAGAAGCACCAAATGTCTGCATTCTAGAATCGGAATGTGGCGGAATTCTAGAATGCACAGCACGGCGGAATTCTAAAGACCTAAAATGCCTGCTATCCGGAAGTTAAGGTGTCTGACATCCAGAATGTTACTAGGTCAGCATTCTAACGTTCTGAGAGATTCTGTGTTCTAGAATCAATGTACGGCAGAGATCTGGCATGTCAGGGTGTCCAAACTCTAGAATTCTTGCGTTTCTGAACTCGAGAGTGATTCAATGTCCACATTTCGGATCACAGGGTGTCTGAATTCCAGAAGCACCAAATGTATGCATTCTAGAATCGGAATGTGGTAGAATGCTAGAAAGCACAGCACGGCGGAATTCTAAAGTCCTAAAATGCCTGCTATCCGGAAGTTAAGGTGCCTGACATCCAGAAAGCTACCACATCAGAATTATACCATTCTGATACATTCTGGGATCTAGAATCAATGGAAGGGTGAGTTCCAGAATGTCAGTGTGGCAAAACTCTAGAATCCTGGCGTGTCTGAACTCGAGAGTCATTCAATGTCCACATTCCAGAACTCTGGATGTCTGAATTATGGAAGCACCAAATGTCTGCTTTCTAGAATCGGAATGTGGCGGAATTCTAGAATGCACAGCACGGCGGAATTCTAAAGTCCTAAAATGCCTGCTATCCGGAAGTTAAGGTGTCTGACATCCAGAATGCTACCAAGTCAGAATTATACCATTCTGAAAGATTCGGGGATCCAGAATCAATGGACGGCTGAGTTCCAGAATGTCAGGGTGTCAAAACTCTAGAATCCTTGCGTGTCTGAACTCGAGAGTCAATCAATGTCCACAATCCAGAACTCTGTATGTCTGAATTATTGAAGCACCAAATGTCTGCATTCTAGAATCGGAATATGGCGGAATTCTAGAATGCACAGCACGGCGGAATTTGAAAGTCCTAAAATGCCTGCTATCTGGAAGTTAAGATGTCTGACATCAAGAATGCTACCAAGTCAGAATTATACCTTTCTGATAGATTCTGGGATCTAGAATCAATGGACGGATGAGTTCCAGAATGTCAGGGTGGCAAAACTCTAGAATCCTTGCGTGGCTGAACTCGAGAGTCTTTCAATGTCCATATTACAGAACTCTGGATGTCTGAAATATAAAAGGACCAAATGTCTGCATTCTAGAATCGGAATGTGACGGAATTCTAGAATGCACAGCACAGCGGAATTCTAAAGTCCTAAAATGCCTACTAGCCGAAAGTTAAGGTGTCTGATGACCAGAATGTTACTAGGCCAGCATTCTACCGTTCTGAGAGATTCTGTGTTCTAGAATAAATGAATGGCAGAGTTCTGGAAAGTCAGGGTGTTCAAACTCAAGAATACTTGCGTGTCTGAACTCGAGAGTCATTCAATGTCCACATTCCGGATCACAGGGTGTCTGAATTCCAGAAGCACCAAATGTCTGCATTCTAGAATCAGAATGTGGCGGAATTCTAGAATGCACAGCACGGCGGAATTCGAAAGTCCTAAAATGCGTGCTATCCGGAAGTTAAGGTGTCTGACATCCAGAATGCTACCACGTCAGAATTATACCATTCTGAAAGATTCTGGGATCTAGAATCAATGGACGGCTGAGTTCCAGAATGTCAGGGTGGCAAAACTCTAGAATCCTGGCGTGTCTGAACTCGAGAGTCATTCAATGTCCACATTCCAGAACTCTGGATGTCTGAAATATAGAAGCAACAAATGTCTGCATTCTAGAATCAGAATGTGGCGGAATTCTAGAATGCACAGCACGGCGGAACTTTAAAGTCCTAAAATGCCTGCTATCCAGAAGTCAAGATGTCTGACATCCAGAATGTTACTAGGTCAGCATTCTAACGTTCTGAGAGATTCTGGGTTCTAGAATAAATGGATGGCAGAGTTCTGGAATGTCAGGGTGTTCAAACTCAAGAATCCTTGCGTGTCTGAACTCGAGAGTCATTCAATGTCCACATTCCGGATCACAGGGTGTCTGAATTCCAGAAGCACCAAATGTCTGCATTCTAGAATCGGAATGTGGCGGAATTCTAGAATGCACAGCACGGCAGAATTCGAAAGTCCTAAAATGCCTGCTATCCGGAAGTTATGGTGTCTGACATCCAGAATGCTACCACGTCAGAATTATACCATTCTGAAAGATTCTGGGATCTAGAATCAATGGACGGCTGAGTTCCAGAATGTCAGGGTTTCCAAACTCTAGAATCCTTGCGTGTCTGAACTCGAGATTCACTCAATATCCACATTCCAGGACTCTGGACGTCTGAAATATAGAAGCACCAAATGTCTGCATTCTAGAAACGGAATGTGGCGGAATTCTAGAATGCACATCACGGCAGAATTCTAAAGTCCTAAAATGCCTGCTATTCGGAAGTAAAGGTGTCTGACATCCAGAATGTTACTAGGTCAGCATTCTACCGTTCTGAGAGATTCTGGATTCTAGAATCAATGGACGGCAGAGTTCTGGAATGTCAGGGTGTCCAAACTCTAGAATCCTTCCGTGTCTGAACTCGTGAGTCATTCAATGTCCACATTCCGCATCACAGGGTGTCTGAATTCCAGAAGCACCAAATGTCTGCATTCTAGAATCGGAATGTGGCGGAATTCTAGAATGCACAGCACGGCAGAATTCTAAAGACCTAAAATGCCTGATATTCGGAAGTTAAGGAGTCTGACATCCAGAATGTTACTAGGTCAGCATTCTACCGTTCTGAGAGATTCTGTGTTCTAGAATCAATGGACGGCATAGTTCTGGAATGTCAGGATGTCCAAACTCTAGAATCCTTCCGTGTCTGAACTCGTGAGTCATTCAATGTCCACATTCCGGATCACAGGGTGTCTGAATTCCAGAAGCACCAAATGTCTGCATTGTAGAATCGGAATGTGGCGGAATTCTAGAATGCACAGCACGGCGGAATTCGAAAGTCCTAAAATGCCTGCTATCCTGAAGTTAAGGTGTCTGACATCCAGAATGCTGCCACGTCAGAATTATACCATTCTGAAAGATTCTGGGATCTAGAATCAATGGTTGGCTGAGTTCCAGAATGTCAGGGGGGCAAAACTCTAGAATCCTTGCGTGTCTGAACTCGAGAGTCATTCAATGTCCACATTCCAGAACTCTGGATGTCTGAATTATAGAAGCACCAAATGTCTGCATTCTAGAATCGGAATGTGGCGGAATTCTAGAATGCACAGCACGGCGGAATTCTAAAGTCCTAAAATGCCTGCTATCCGGAAGTTAAGGTGTCTGACATCCAGAATGTTACTAGGTCAGCATTCTAACGTTCTGAGAGATTCTGTGTTCTAGAATCAATGTACGGCAGAGATCTGGCATGTCAGGGTGTCCAAACTCTAGAATCCTTGCGTTTCTGAACTCGAGAGTGATTCAATGTCCACATTTCGGATCACAGGGTGTCTGAATTCCAGAAGCACCAAATGTATGCATTCTAGAATCGGAATGTGGTAGAATGCTAGAAAGCACAGCACGGCGGAATTCTAAAGTCCTAAAATGCCTGCTATCCGGAAGTTAAGGTGCCTGACATCCAGAAAGCTACCACATCAGAATTATACCATTCTGATACATTCTGGGATCTAGAATCAATGGAAGGGTGAGTTCCAGAATGTCAGGGTGGCAAAACTCTAGAATCCTGGCGTGTCTGAATTCGAGAGTAATTCAATGTCCATATTCCAGAACTCTGGATGTCTGAATTATAGAAGCACCAAATGTCTGCATTCTAGAATCGGAATGTGGCGGAATTCTAGAATGCACAGCACGGCGGAATTCTAAAGTCCTAAGATGCTTCCTATCCGGAAGTTAAGGTGTCTGACATCCAGAATGCTACCACGTCAGAATTATACCATTCTGAAAGATTCTGGGATCTAGAATCAATGGACGGCTGAGTTCCAGAATGTCAGGGTGGCAAAACTCTAGAATCCTTGCGTGTCTGAACTCGAGAGTCATTCAATGTCCACATTCCAGAACTCTGGATGTCTGAATTATAGAAGCACCAAATGTCTGCATTCTAGAATCGGAATGTGGCGGAATTCTAGAATGCACAGCACGGCGGAATTCTAAAGTCCTAAAATGCCTGCTATCCGGAACTTACGGTGTCTGACAACAAGAATGATACCAAGTCAGAATTATACCATTCTGAAAGATTCTGGGATCTAGAATCTATGGACGGCTGAGTTCCAGAATGTCAGTGTTTCCAAACTCTAGAATCATTCTGTGTCTGAACTCGAGAGTCATTCAATATCCACATTCCAGGACTCTGGATGTCTGAAATATAGAAGCACCAAATGTCTGCATTCTAGAATCAGAATGTGGCGGAATTCTAGAATGCACAGCACGGCGGAATTCGAAAGTCCTAAAATGCCTGCTATCCGGAAGTTAAGGTGTCTGACATCCAGAATGCTACCACGTCAGAATTATACCATTCTGAAAGATTCTGGGATCTAGAATCAATGGACGGCTGAGTTCCAGAATGTCAGGGTGGCAAAACTCTAGAATCCTGGCGTGTCTGAACTCGAGAGTCATTCAATGTCCACATTCCAGAACTCTGGATGTCTGAAATATAGAAGCAACAAATGTCTGCATTCTAGAATCAGAATGTGGCGGAATTCTAGAATGCACAGCACGGCGGAACTTTAAAGTCCTAAAATGCCTGCTATCCAGAAGTCAAGATGTCTGACATCCAGAATGTTACTAGGTCAGCATTCTAACGTTCTGAGAGATTCTGGGTTCTAGAATAAATGGATGGCAGAGTTCTGGAATGTCAGGGTGTTCAAACTCAAGAATCCTTGCGTGTCTGAACTCGAGAGTCATTCAATGTCCACATTCCGGATCACAGGGTGTCTGAATTCCAGAAGCACCAAATGTCTGCATTCTAGAATCGGAATGTGGCGGAATTCTAGAATGCACAGCACGGCGGAATTCGAAAGTCCTAAAATGCCTGCTATCCGGAAGTTATGGTGTCTGACATCCAGAATGCTACCACGTCAGAATTATACCATTCTGAAAGATTCTGGGATCTAGAATCAATGGACGGCTGAGTTCCAGAATGTCAGGGTTTCCAAACTCTAGAATCCTTGCGTGTCTGAACTCGAGATTCACTCAATATCCACATTCCAGGACTCTGGACGTCTGAAATATAGAAGCACCAAATGTCTGCATTCTAGAAACGGAATGTGGCGGAATTCTAGAATGCACATCACGGCAGAATTCTAAAGTCCTAAAATGCCTGCTATTCGGAAGTAAAGGTGTCTGACATCCAGAATGTTACTAGGTCAGCATTCTACCGTTCTGAGAGATTCTGGATTCTAGAATCAATGGACGGCAGAGTTCTGGAATGTCAGGGTGTCCAAACTCTAGAATCCTTCCCTGTCTGAACTCGTGAGTCATTCAATGTCCACATTCCGCATCACAGGGTGTCTGAATTCCAGAAGCACCAAATGTCTGCATTCTAGAATCGGAATGTGGCGGAATTCTAGAATGCACAGCACGGCAGAATTCTAAAGACCTAAAATGCCTGATATTCGGAAGTTAAGGAGTCTGACATCCAGAATGTTACTAGGTCAGCATTCTACCGTTCTGAGAGATTCTGTGTTCTAGAATCAATGGACGGCATAGTTCTGGAATGTCAGGATGTCCAAACTCTAGAATCCTTCCGTGTCTGAACTCGTGAGTCATTCAATGTCCACATTCCGGATCACAGGGTGTCTGAATTCCAGAAGCACCAAATGTCTGCATTGTAGAATCGGAATGTAGCGGAATTCTAGAATGCACAGCACGGTGGAATTCGAAAGTCCTAAAATGCCTGCTATCCTGAAGTTAAGGTGTCTGACATCCAGAATGCTGCCACGTCAGAATTATACCATTCTGAAAGATTCTGGGATCTAGAATCAATGGTTGGCTGAGTTCCAGAATGTCAGGGGGGCAAAACTCTAGAATCCTTGCGTGTCTGAACTCGAGAGTCATTCAATGTCCACATTCCAGAACTCTGGATGTCTGAATTATAGAAGCACCAAATGTCTGCATTCTAGAATCGGAATGTGGCGGAATTCTAGAATGCACAGCACGGCGGAATTCTAAAGTCCTAAAATGCCTGCTATCCGGAAGTTAAGGTGTCTGACATCCAGAATGTTACTAGGTCAGCATTCTAACGTTCTGAGAGATTCTGTGTTCTAGAATCAATGTACGGCAGAGATCTGGCATGTCAGGGTGTCCAAACTCTAGAATTCTTGCGTTTCTGAACTCGAGAGTGATTCAATGTCCACATTTCGGATCACAGGGTGTCTGAATTCCAGAAGCACCAAATGTATGCATTCTAGAATCGGAATGTGGTAGAATGCTAGAAAGCACAGCACGGCGGAATTCTAAAGTCCTAAAATGCCTGCTATCCGGAAGTTAAGGTGCCTGACATCCAGAAAGCTACCACATCAGAATTATACCATTCTGATACATTCTGGGATCTAGAATCAATGGAAGGGTGAGTTCCAGAATGTCAGGGTGGCAAAACTCTAGAATCCTGGCGTGTCTGAATTCGAGAGTCATTCAATGTCCATATTCCAGAACTCTGGATGTCTGAATTATAGAAGCACCAAATGTCTGCATTCTAGAATCGGAATGTGGCGGAATTCTAGAATGCACAGCACGGCGGAATTCTAAAGTCCTAAGATGCTTGCTATCCGGAAGTTAAGGTGTCTGACATCCAGAATGCTACCACGTCAGAATTATACCATTCTGAAAGATTCTGGGATCTAGAATCAATGGACGGCTGAGTTCCAGAATGTCAGGGTGGCAAAACTCTAGAATGCTTGCGTGTCTGAACTCGAGAGTCATTCAATGTCCACATTCCAGAACTCTGGATGTCTGAATTATAGAAGCACCAAATGTCTGCATTCTAGAATCGGAATGTGGCGGAATTCTAGAATGCACAGCACGGCGGAATTCTAAAGTCCTAAAATGCCTGCTATCCGGAACTTACGGTGTCTGACAACAAGAATGATACCAAGTCAGAATTATACCATTCTGAAAGATTCTGGGATCTAGAATCAATGGACGGCTGAGTTCCAGAATGTCAGTGTTTCCAAACTCTAGAATCATTCTGTGTCTGAACTCGAGAGTCATTCAATATCCACATTCCAGGACTCTGGATGTCTGAAATATAGAAGCACCAAATGTCTGCATTCTGGAATCGGAATGTGGCGGAATTCTAGAATGCACAGCACGGCAGAATTCTAAAGTCCTAAAATGCCTGCTATTCGGAAGTTAAGGTGTCTGACATCCAGAATGTTACTAGGTCAGCATTCTACCGTTCTGAAAGATTCTGGGTTCTAGAATCAATGGACGGCAGAGTTCTGGAATGTCAGGGTGTCCAAACTCTAGAATCCTTCCGTGTCTGAACTCGTGAGTCATTCAATGTCCACATTCCGGATCACAGGGTGTCTGAATTCCAGAAGCACCAAATGTCTGCATTCTAGAATCGGAATGTGGCGGAATTCTAGAATGCACAGCACGGCAGATTTCTGAAGTCCTAAAATGCCTGATATTCGGAAGTTAAGGAGTCTGACATCCAGAATGTTACTAGGTCAGCATTCTACCGTTCTGAGAGATTCTGGGTTCTAGAATCAATGGACGGCTGAGTTCTGGAATGTCAGGGTGTCCAACCTCTAGAATTCTTCCGTGTCTGAACTCGTGAGTCATTCAATGTCCACATTCCGGATCACAGGGTGTCTGAATGCCAGAAGCACCAAATGTCTGCATTCTAGAATCGGAATGTGGCGGAATTCTAGAATGCACAGCACGGCGGAATTCGAAAGACCTAAAATGCCTGCTATCGCGAAGTTAAGGTGTCTGACATCCAGAATGCTACCACGTCAGTAATATACCATTCTGAGAGATTCTGGGATCTAGAATCAATGGACGGCTGAGTTCCAGAATGTCAGGGTGGCAAAACTCTAGAATCCTTGCGTGTCTGAACTCGAGAGTCATTCAATGTCCACATTCCAGAACTGTGGATGTCTGAAATATAGAAGCACCAAATGTCTGCATTCTAGAATCTGAATGTGGCGGAATTCTAGAATGCACAGCACGGCGGAATTCTAAAGTCCTGAAATGCCTGCTATCCGGAAGTTAAGGTGTCTGGCATCCAGAATGCTATCAGGTCAGAATTATACCATTCTGAAAGATTCTGGGATCTAGAATGAATGGACGGCTGAGTTCCAGAATGTCAGTGTGGCAAAACTCTAGAATCCTTGTGTGTCTGAACTCGAGAGTCATTCAATATCCAGATTCCAGAACTCTGGATGTCTGAATTATGGAAGCACCAAATCTCTCCATTCTAGAATCGGAATGTGGCGGAATTCTAGAATGCACAGCTCGGCGGAATTCTAAAGTCCTGAAATGCCTGCTATCAGGAAGTTAAGGTGTCTGACATCCAGAATGTTACTAGGTCAGCATTCTACCGTTCTGAGAGATTCTGGGTTCTAGAATCAATGGACGGCAGAGTTCTGGAATGTCAGGGTTTCCAAACTCTGGAATCATTCCGTGTCTGAACTCGTGAGTCATTCAATGTCCACATTCCGGATTACAGGGTGTCTGAATTCCAGAAGCATCAAATGTCTGCATTCTAGAAACGGAATGTGGCGGAATTCTAGAATGCACAGCACGGCGGAATTCTAAAGTCCTAAAATGCCTGCTATACGGAAGTTAAGGTGTCTGACATCCAGAATGCTACCACGTCAGAATTATACCATTCTGAAAGATTCTGGGATCTAGAATCAATGGACGGCTGAGTTCCAGAATGTCAGGGTTTCCAAACTCTAGAATCCTTGCGTGTTTGAACTCGAGAGTCATTCAATTTCCATATTCCGGGTCACAGGGTGTCTGAATTCCAGAAGCACCAAATGTCTGCATTCTAGAATCGGAATGTGGCAGAATTCTAGAATGCACAGCACGGCAGAATTCTAAAGACGTAAAATGACTGATATTCGGAAGTTAAGGTGTCTGACATCCAGAATGTTACTAGGTCAGCATTCTACCGTTCTGAGAGATTCTGGGTTCCAGAATAAATGGACGGCAGAGTTCTGGAATGTCAGGGTGTCCAAACTCCAGAATCCTTCCGTGTCTGAACTCCTGAGTCATTCAATGTCCACATTCCGGATCACAGGGTGTCTGAATTCCAGAAGCCCCAAATGTCTGCATTCTAGAATCGGAATGCGGCGGAATTCTAGAATGCACAGCACGGCAGAATTCTGAAGTCCTAAAATGCCTGCTATCGGGAAGTTAAGGTGTCTGACATCCAGAATGCTACCACATCAGAATTATACCATTCTGAAAGATTCTGGGATCTAGAATCAATGGACGGCTGAGTTCCAGAATGTCAGGGTGACAAAACTCTAGAATCCTTGCGTGTCTGAACTCGAGAGTCATTCAATGTCCACATTCCAGAACTCCGGATGTCTGAAATATAGAAGCACCAAATGTCTGCATTCTAGAATCCGAATGTGTCGGAATTCTAGAATGCACAGCACAGCGGAATTTTAAAGTCCTAAAATGCCTGCTATCCAGAAGTCAAGGTGTCTGACATCCAGAATGTTACTAGGTCAGCATTCTACCGTTCTGAGAGATTCTGGGTTTCAGAATCAATGGATAGCTGAGTTCTGGAATGTCAGGTTGTCCAAACTCTAGAATCCTTGAGTGTTTGAACTCGAGAGTCATTCAATTTCCATATTCCGGGTCACAGGGTGACTGAATTCCAGAAGCACCAAATGTCTGCATTCCAGAATCGGAATGTGGCGGAATTCTAGAATGCACAGCACGGCGGAATTCGAATGTCCTAAAATGCCAGCTATCCGGAAGTTAAGGTGTCTGACATCCAGAATGCTACCACGTCAGAATTATACCATTCTGAAAGATTCTGGGATCTAGAATCAATGGACGGCTGAGTTCCAGAATGTCAGGGTGGCAAAACTCTAGAATCCTTGCGTGTCTGAACTCGAGAGTCATTCAATGTTCACATTCCAGAACTCTGGATGTCTGAATTATAGAAGCACCAAATGTCTGCATTCTAGAATCGGAATGTGGCGGAATTCTAGAATGCACAGCACGGCGTAATTCTAAAGTCCTAAAATGCCTGCTATACGGAAGTTAAGGTGTCTGGCATCCAGAATGCTATCAGGTCAGAATTATACCATTCTGAAAGATTCTGGGATCTAGAATGAATGGACGGCTGAGTTCCAGAATGTCAGTGTGGCAAAACTCTAGAATCCTTGTGTGTCTGAACTCGAGAGTCATTCAATATCCACATTCCAGAACTCTGGATGTCTGAATTATGGAAGCACCAAATCTCTCCATTCTAGAATCGGAATGTGGCGGAATTCTAGAATGCACAGCTCGGCGGAATTCTAAAGTCCTGAAATGCCTGCTATCAGGAAGTTAAGGTGTCTGACATCCAGAATGTTACTAGGTCAGCATTCTACCGTTCTGAGAGATTCTGGGTTCTAGAATCAATGGACGGCAGAGTTCTGGAATGTCAGGGTTTCCAAACTCTGGAATCATTCCGTGTCTGAACTCGTGAGTCATTCAATGTCCACATTCCGGATCACAGGGTGTCTGAATTCCAGAAGCATCAAATGTCTGCATTCTAGAAACGGAATGTGGCGGAATTCTAGAATGCACAGCACGGCGGAATTCTAAAGTCCTAAAATGCCTGCTATACGGAAGTTAAGGTGTCTGACATCCAGAATGCTACCACGTCAGAATTATACCATTCTGAAAGATTCTGGGATCTAGAATCAATGGACGGCTGAGTTCCAGAATGTCAGGGTTTCCAAACTCTAGAATCCTTGCGTGTTTGAACTCGAGAGTCATTCAATTTCCATATTCCGAGTCACAGGGTGTCTGAATTCCAGAAGCACCAAATGTCTGCATTCTAGAATCGGAATGTGGCAGAATTCTAGAATGCACAGCACGGCAGAATTCTAAAGACGTAAAATGACTGATATTCGGAAGTTAAGGTGTCTGACATCCAGAATGTTACTAGGTCAGCATTCTACCGTTCTGAGAGATTCTGGGTTCCAGAATAAATGGACGGCAGAGTTCTGGAATGTCAGGGTGTCCAAACTCCAGAATCCTTCCGTGTCTGAACTCCTGAGTCATTCAATGTCCACATTCCGGATCACAGGGTGTCTGAATTCCAGAAGCACCAAATGTCTGCATTCTAGAATCGGAATGCGGCGGAATTCTAGAATGCACAGCACGGCAGAATTCTGAAGTCCTAAAATGCCTGCTATCGGGAAGTTAAGGTGTCTGACATCCAGAATGCTGCCACATCAGAATTATACCATTCTGAAAGATTCTGGGATCTAGAATCAATGGACGGCTGAGTTCCAGAATGTCAGGGTGACAAAACTCTAGAATCCTTGCGTGTCTGAACTCGAGAGTCATTCAATGTCCACATTCCAGAACTCCGGATGTCTGAAATATAGAAGCACCAAATGTCTGCATTCTAGAATCCGAATGTGGCGGAATTCTAGAATGCACAGCACAGCGGAATTTTAAAGTCCTAAAATGCCTGCTATCCAGAAGTCAAGGTGTCTGACATCCAGAATGTTACTAGGTCAGCATTCTACCGTTCTGAGAGATTCTGGGTTTCAGAATCAATGGATAGCTGAGTTCTGGAATGTCAGGTTGTCCAAACTCTAGAATCCTTGAGTGTTTGAACTCGAGAGTCATTCAATTTCCATATTCCGGGTCACAGGGTGACTGAATTCCAGAAGCACCAAATGTCTGCATTCCAGAATCGGAATGTGGCGGAATTCTAGAATGCACAGCACGGCGGAATTCGAATGTCCTAAAATGCCAGCTATCCGGAAGTTAAGGTGTCTGACATCCAGAATGCTACCACGTCAGAATTATACCATTCTGAAAGATTCTGGGATCTAGAATCAATGGATGGCTGAGTTCCAGAATGTCAGGGTGGCAAAACTCTAGAATCCTTGCGTGTCTGAACTCGAGAGTCATTCAATGTCCACATTCCAGAACTCTGGATGTCTGAATTATAGAAGCACCAAATGTCTGCATTCTAGAATCGGAATGTGGCGGAATTCTAGAATGCACAGCACGGCGGAATTCTAAAGTCCTAAATTGCCTGCTATACGGAAGTTAAGGTGTCTGACATCCAGAATGTTACTAGGTCAGCATTCTACCGTTCTGAGAGATTCTGGGTTCTAGAATCAATGGACGGTAGAGATCTGGCATGTCAGGGTGTCCAAACTCTAGAATCCCTTTGTGTCTGAACTCGAGAGTCATTCAATGTCCACATTCCGGATCACAGGGTGTCTGAATTCCTGAAACACCAAATGTCTGCATTCTAGAAACGGAATGTGGTAGAATTCTAGAATGCACAGCACGGCGGAATTCTAAAGTCCTAAAATGCCTGCTATCCGGAAGTTAAGGTGTCTGACACCCAGAATGCTACCACATAAGAATTATACCATTCTGAAACGTTCTGGGATCTAGAATCAATGGACGGGTGAGTTCCCGAATGTCAGTGTGGCAAAACTCTAGAATCCTTGTGTGTCTGAACTCGAGAGTCATTCAATATCCACATTCCAGAACTCTGGATGTCTGAATTATAGAAGCACCAAATCTCTCCATTCTAGAATCGGAATGTGGCGGAATTCTAGAATGCACAGCACGGCGGAATTCTAAAGTCCTGAAATGCCTGCTATCAGGAAGTTAAGGTGTCTGACATCAAGAATGTTACTAGGTCAGCATTCTACCGTTCTGAGAGATTCTGGGTTCTAGAATCAATGGACGGCAGAGTTCTGGAATGTCAGGGTGTCCAAACTCTGGAATCATTCCGTATCTGAACTCGTGAGTCATTCAATGTCCACATTCCGGATCACAGGGTGTCTGAATTCCAGAAGCATCAAATGTCTGCATTCTAGAAACGGAATGTGGCGGAATTCTAGAATGCACAGCACGGCGGAATTCTAAAGTCCTAAAATGCCTGCTATACGGAAGTTAAGGTGTCTGACATCCAGAATGCTACCACGTCAGAATTATACCCTTCCGAAAGATTCTGGGATCTAGAATCAATGGACGGCTGAGTTCCAGAATGTCAGGTTTTCCAAACTCTAGAATCCTTGCGTGTTTGAACTCGAGAGTCATTCAATTTCCATATTCCGGGTCACAGGGTGTCTGAATTCCAGAAGCACCAAATGTCTGCATTCTAGAATCGGAATGTGGCAGAATTCTAGAATGCACAGCACGGCAGAATTCTAAAGACGTAAAATGACTGATATTCGGAAGTTAAGGTGTCTGACATCCAGAATGTTACTAGGTCAGCATTCTACCGTTCTGAGAGATTCTGGGTTCTAGAATCAATGGACGGCAGAGTTCTGGAATGTCAGGGTGTCCAAACTCCAGAATCCTTCCGTGTCTGAACTCCTGAGTCATTCAATGTCCACATTCCGGATCACAGGGTGTCTGAATTCCAGAAGCACCAAATGTCTGCATTCTAGAATCGGAATGTGGCGGAATTCTAGAATGAACAGCACGGCAGAATTCTGAAGTCCTAAAATGCCTGCTATCGGGAAGTTAAGGTGTCTGACATCCAGAATGCTACCACATCAGAATTATACCATTCTGAAAGATTCTGGGATCTAGAATCAATGGACGGCTGAGTTCCAGAATGTCAGGGTTTCCAAACTCTAGAATCCTTGCGTGTTTGAACTCGAGAGTCATTCAATTTCCATATTCCGGGTCACAGGGTGTCTGAATTCCAGAAGCACCAAATGTCTGCATTCTAGAATCGGAATGTGGCAGAATTCTAGAATGCACAGCACGGCAGAATTCTAAAGACGTAAAATGACTGATATTCGGAAGTTAAGGTGTCTGACATCCAGAATGTTACTAGGTCAGCATTCTACCGTTCTGAGAGATTCTGGGTTCTAGAATCAATGGACGGCAGAGTTCTGGAATGTCAGGGTGTCCAAACTCCAGAATCCTTCCGTGTCTGAACTCCTGAGTCATTCAATGTCCACATTCCGGATCACAGGGTGTCTGAATTCCAGAAGCACCAAATGTCTGCATTCTAGAATCGGAATGTGGCGGAATTCTAGAATGAACAGCACGGCAGAATTCTGAAGTCCTAAAATGCCTGCTATCGGGAAGTTAAGGTGTCTGACATCCAGAATGCTACCACATCAGAATTATACCATTCTGAAAGATTCTGGGATCTAGAATCAATGGACGGCTGAGTTCCAGAATGTCAGGGTGGCAAAACTCTAGAATCCTTGCGTGTCTGAACTCGAGAGTCATTCAATGTTCACATTCCAGAACTCTGGATGTCTGAATTATAGAAACACCAAATGTCTGCATTCTAGAATCGGAATGTGGCGGAATTCTAGAATGCACGGCACGGCGGAATTCTAAAGTCCTAAAGTGCCTGCTATCCGGAAGTTAAGGTGTCTGACATCCAGAATGCTACCACGTCAGAATTATACCATTCTGAAAGATTCTGGGATCTAGAATCAATGGACGACTGAGTTCCAGAATGCCAGGGTGGCAAAACTCTAGAATCCTTGCGTGTCTGAACTCGAGAGTCATTCAATGTCCACATTCCAGAACTCTGGATGTCTGAAATATAGAAGCACCAAATGTCTGCATTCTAGAATCAGAATGTGGCGGAATTCTAGAATGCACAGCACGGCGGAATTTTAAAGTCCTAAAATGCCTGCTATCCAGACGTCAAGGTGTCTGACATCCAGAATGTTACTAGGTCATCATTCTACCGTTCTGAGAGATTCTGGGTTTTAGAATCAATGGATGGCTGAGTTCTGGAATGTCAGGTGGTCCAAACTCTAGAATCCTTGAGTGTTTGAACTCGAGAGTCATTCAATTTCCATATTCCGGGTCACAGGGTGACTGAATTCCAGAAGCACCAAATGTCTGCAATCCAGAATCGGAATGTGGCGGAATTCTAGAATGCACAGCACGGCGGAATTCGAATGTCCTAAAATGCCTGCTATCCGGAAGTTAAGGTGTCTGACATCCAGAATGCTACCACGTCAGAATTATACCATTCTGAAAGATTCTGGGATCTAGAATCAATGGACGGCTGAGTTCCAGAATGTCAGGGTGGCAAAACTCTAGAATCCTTGCGTGTCTGAACTCGAGAGTCATTCAATGTCCACATTCCAGAACTCTGGATGTCTGAATTATAGAAGCACCAAATGTCTGCATTCTAGAATCGGAATGTGGCGGAATTCTAGAATGCACAGCACGGCGTAATTCTAAAGTCCTAAAATGCCTGCTATCCGGAAGTTAAGGTGTCTGACATCCAGAATGTTACTAGGTCAGCATTCTACCATTCTGAGAGATTCTGGGTTCTAGAATCAATGGACGGCAGAGATCTGGCATGTCAGGGTGTCCAAACTCTAGAATCCCTTTGTGTCTGAACTCGAGAGTCATTCAATGTCCACATTCCGGATCACAGGGTGTCTGAATTCCTGAAACACCAAATGTCTGCATTCTAGAAACGGAATGTGGTAGAATTCTAGAATGCACAGCACGGCGGAATTCTAAAGTCCTAAAATGCCTGCTATCCGGAAGTTAAGGTGTCTGACACCCAGAATGCTACCACATAAGAATTATACCATTCTGAAACGTTCTGGGATCTAGAATCAATGGACGGGTGAGTTCCCGAATGTCAGGGTGGCAAAACACTAGAATCCTGGCATGTCTGAACTCGAGAGTCATTCAATGTCCACATTCCAGAACTCTAGATGTCTGAATTATAGAAGCATCAAATGTCTGCATTCTAGAATCTGAATGTGGCGGAATTCTAGAATGCACAGCACGGCGGAATTCTAAAGTCCTGAAATGCCTGCTATCCGGAAGTTAAGGTGTCTGACATCCAGAATGCTATCACGTCAGAATTATACCATTCTGAAAGATTCTGGGATCTAGAATGAATGGACAGCTGAGTTCCAGAATATCAGTGTGGCAAAACTCTAGAATCCTTGTGTGTCTGAACTCGAGAGTCATTCAATATCCACATTCCAGAACTCTGGATGTCTGAATTATAGAAGCACCAAATCTCTCCATTCTAGAATCGGAATGTGGCGGAATTCTAGAATGCACAGCACGGCGGAATTCTAAAGTCCTGAAATGCCTGCTATCAGGAAGTTAAGGTGTCTGACATCCAGAATGTTACTAGGTCAGCATTCTACCGTTCTGAGAGATTCTGGGTTCTAGAATCAATGGACGGCAGAGTTCTGGAATGTCAGGGTGTCCAAACTCTGGAATCATTCCGTGTCTGAACTCGTGAGTCATTCAATGTCCACATTCCGGATCACAGGGTGTCTGAATTCCAGAAGCATCAAATGTCTGCATTCTAGAAACGGAATGTGGCGGAATTCTAGAATGCACAGCACGGCGGAATTCTAAAGTCCTAAAATGCCTGCTATACGGAAGTTAAGGTGTCTGACATCCAGAATGCTACCACGTCAGAATTATAACATTCTGAAAGATTCTGGGATCTAGAATCAATGGACGGCTGAGTTCCAGAATGTCAGGGTTTCCAAACTCTAGAATCCTTGCGTGTTTGAACTCGAGAGTCATTCAATTTCCATATTCCGGGTCACAGGGTGTCTGAATTCCAGAAGCACCAAATGTCTGCATTCTAGAATCGGAATGTGGCAGAATTCTAGAATGCACAGCACGGCAGAATTCTAAAGACGTAAAATGACTGATATTCGGAAGTTAAGGTGTCTGACATCCAGAATGTTACTAGGTCAGCATTCTACCGTTCTGAGAGATTCTGGGTTCTAGAATCAATGGACGGCAGAGTTCTGGAATGTCAGGGTGTCCAAACTCCAGAATCCTTCCGTGTCTGAACTCCTGAGTCATTCAATGTCCACATTCCGGATCACAGGGTGTCTGAATTCCAGAAGCACCAAATGTCTGCATTCTAGAATCGGAATGTGGCGGAATTCTAGAATGCACAGCACGGCAGAATTCTGAAGTCCTAAAATGCCTGCTATCGGGAAGTTAAGGTGTCTGACATCCAGAATGCTACCACATCAGAATTATACCATTCTGAAAGATTCTGGGATCTAGAATCAATGGACGGCTGAGTTCCAGAATGTCAGGGTGGCAAAACTCTAGAATCCTTGCGTGTCTGAACTCGAGAGTCATTCAATGTTCACATTCCAGAACTCTGGATGTCTGAATTATAGAAGCACCAAATGTCTGCATTCTAGAATCGGAATGTGGCGGAATTCTAGAATGCACGGCACGGCGGAATTCTAAAGTCCTAATGTGCCTGCTATCCGGAAGTTAAAGTGTCTGACATCCAGAATGCTACCACGTCAGAATTATACCATTCTGAAAGATTCTGGGATCTAGAATCAATGGACGACTGAGTTCCAGAATGTCAGGGTGGCAAAACTCTAGAATCCTTGCGTGTCTGAACTCGAGAGTCATTCAATGTCCACATTCCAGAACTCTGGATGTCTGAAATATAGAAGCACCAAATGTCTGCATTCTAGAATCAGAATGTGGCGGAATTCTAGAATGCACAGCACGGCGGAATTTTAAAGTCCTAAAATGCCTGCTATCCAGAAGTCAAGGTGTCTGACATCCAGAATGTTACTAGGTCAGCATTCTACCGTTCTGAGAGATTCTGGGTTTTAGAATCAATGGATGGCTGAGTTCTGGAATGTCAGGTTGTCCAAACTCTAGAATCCTTGAGTGTTTGAACTCGAGAGTCATTCAATTTCCATATTCCGGGTCACAGGGTGACTGAATTCCAGAAGCACCAAATGTCTGCAATCCAGAATCGGAATGTGGCGGAATTCTAGAATGCACAGCACGGCGGAATTCGAATGTCCTAAAATGCCTGCTATCGGGAAGTTAAGGTGTCTGACATCCAGAATGCTACCACGTCAGAATTATACCATTCTGAAAGATTCTGGGATCTAGAATCAATGGACGGCTGAGTTCCAGAATGTCAGGGTGGCAAAACTCTGGAATCCTTGCGTGTCTGAACTCGAGAGTCATTCAATATCCACATTCCAGAACTCTGGATGTCTGAATTATAGAAGCACCAAATGTCTGCATTCTAGAATCGGAATGTGGCGGAATTCTAGAATGCACAGCACGGCGTAATTCTAAAGTCCTAAAATGCCTGCTATCCGGAAGTTAAGGTGTCTGACATCCAGAATGTTACTAGGTCAGCATTCTACCATTCTGAGAGATTCTGGGTTCTAGAATCAATGGACGGCAGAGATCTGGCATGTCAGGGTGTCCAAACTCTAGAATCCCTTTGTGTCTGAACTCGAGAGTCATTCAATGTCCACATTCCGGATCACAGGGTGTCTGAATTCCTGAAACACCAAATGTCTGCATTCTAGAAACGGAATGTGGTAGAATTCTAGAATGCACAGCACGGCGGAATTCTAAAGTCCTAAAATGCCTGCTATCCGGAAGTTAAGGTGTCTCACACCCAGAATGCTACCACATAAGAATTATACCATTCTGAAACGTTCTGGGATCTAGAATCAATGGACGGGTGAGTTCCCGAATGTCAGGGTGGCAAAACACTAGAATCCTGGCGTGTCTGAACTCGAGAGTCATTCAATGTCCACATTCCAGAACTTTAGATGTCTGAATTATAGAAGCACCAAATGTCTGCATTCTAGAATCGGAATGTGGCGGAATTCTAGAATGCACAGCACGGCGGAATTCTAAAGCCCTGAAATGCCTGCTATCCGGAAGTTAAGGTGTCTGACATCCAGAATGCTATCACGTCAGAATTATACCATTCTGAAAGATTCTGGGATCTAGAATGAATGGACGGCTGAGTTCCAGAATGTCAGTGTGGCAAAACTCTAGAATCCTTGTGTGTCTGAACTCGAGAGTCATTCAATATCCACATTCCAGAACTCTGGATGTCTGAATTATAGAAGCACCAAATGTCTGCATTCTAGAATCAGAATGTGGCGGAATTCTAGAATGCACAGCACGGCGGAATTTTTAAGTCCTAAAATGCCTGCTATCCGGAGGTCAAGGTGTCTGACATCCAGAATGTTACTAGGTCAGCATTCTACCGTTCTGAGAGATTCTGGGTTCTAGAATCAATGGATGGCAGAGTTCTGGAATGTCAGGGTGTTCAAACTCAAGAATACTTGCGTGTCTGAACTTGAGAGTCATTCAATGTCCACATTCCGCATCACAGGTGTCTGAATTCCAGAAACACCAAATGTCTGCATTCTAGAATCGGAATGTGGCGGAATTCTAGAATGCACAGCACGGCGGAATTCGAAAGTCCTAAAATGCCTGCTATCCGGAAGTTAAGGTGTCTGACATCCAGAATGCTACCACGTCAGAATTATACCATTCTGAAAGATTCTGGGATCTAGAATCAATGGACGGCTGAGTTCCAGAATGTCAGGGTTTCCAAACTCTAGAATCATTCTGTGTCTGAACTCGAGAGTCATTCAATATCCACATTCCAGGACTCTGGATGTCTGAAATATAGAAGCACCAAATGTCTGCATTCTGGAATCGGAATGTGGCGGAATTCTAGAATGCACAGCACGGCAGAATTCTAAAGTCCTAAAATGCCTGCTATTCGGAAGTTAAGGTGTCTGACATCCAGAATGTTACTAGGTCAGCATTCTACCATTCTGAAAGATTCTGGGTCCTAGAATCAATGGACGGCAGAGTTCTGGAATGTCAGGGTGTCCAAACTCTAGAATCCTTCCGTGTCTGAACTCGTGAGTCATTCAATGTCCACATTCCGGATCACAGGGTGTCTGAATGCCAGAAGCACCAAATGTCTGCATTCTAGAATCGGAATGTGGCGGAATTCTAGAATGCACAGCACGGCGGAATTCGAAAGACCTAAAATGCCTGCTATCGGGAAGTTAAGGTGTCTGACATCCAGAATGCTACCACGTCAGTAATATACCATTCTGATAGATTCTGGGATCTAGAATCAATGGACGGCTGAGTTCCAGAATGTCAGGGTGGCAAAACTCTAGAATCCTTGCGTGTCTGAACTCGAGAGTCATTCAATGTCCACATTCCAGAACTCTGGATGTCTGAAATATAGAAGCACCAAATGTCTGCATTCTAGAATCAGAATGTGGCGGAATTCTAGAATGCACAGCACGGCGGAATTTTAAAGTCCTAAAATGCCTGCCATCCAGAAGTCAAGGTGTCTGACATCCAGAATGTTACTAGGTCAGCATTCTACCGTTCTGAGAGATTCTGGGTTTTAGAATCAATGGATAGCTGAGTTCTGGAATGTCAGGTTGTCCAAACTCTAGAATCCTTGAGTGTTTGAACTCGAGAGTCATTCAATTTCCATATTCCGGGTCACAGGGTGACTGAATTCCAGAAGCACCAAATGTCTGCATTCCAGAATCGGAATGTGGCGGAATTCTAGAATGCACAGCACGGCGGAATTCGAATGTCCTAAAATGCCTGCTATCCGGAAGTTAAGGTGTCTGACATCCAGAATGCTACCACGTCAGAATTATACCATTCTGAAAGATTCTGGGATCTAGAATCAATGGACGGCTGAGTTCCAGAATGTCAGGGTGGCAAAACTCTAGAATCCTTGCGTGTCTGAACTCGAGAGTCATTCAATGTCCACATTCCAGAACTCTGGATGTCTGAATTATAGAAGCACCAAATGTCTGCATTCTAGAATCGGAATGTGGCGGAATTCTAGAATGCACAGCACGGCGTAATTCTAAAGTCCTAAAATGCCTGCTATCCGGAAGTTAAGGTGTCTGACATCCAGAATGTTACTAGGTCAGCATTCTACCATTCTGAGAGATTCTGGGTTCTAGAATCAATGGACGGCAGAGATCTGGCATGTCAGGGTGTCCAAACTCTAGAATCCCTTTGTGTCTGAACTCGAGAGTCATTCAATGTCCACATTCCGGATCACAGGGTGTCTGAATTCCAGAAGCATCAAATGTCTGCATTCTAGAAACGGAATGTGGCGGAATTCTAGAATGCACAGCACGGCGGAATTCTAAAGTCCTAAAATGCCTGCTATACGGAAGTTAAGGTGTCTGACATCCAGAATGCTACCACGTCAGAATTATACCATTCTGAAAGATTCTGGGATCTAGAATCAATGGACGGCTGAGTTCGAGAATGTCAGGGTTTCCAAACTCTAGAATCCTCGCGTGTTTGAAGTCGAGAGTCATTCAATTTCCATATTCCGGGTCACAGGGTGTCTGAATTCCAGAAGCACCAAATGTCTGCAATCTAGAATCGGAATGTGGCAGAATTCTAGAATGCACAGCACGGCAGAATTCTAAAGACGTAAAATGACTGATATTCGGAAGTTAAGGTGTCTGACAGCCAGAATGTTACTAGGTCAGCATTCTACCGTTCTGAGAGATTCTGGGTTCTAGAATCAATGGACGGCAGAGTTCTGGAATGTCAGGGTGTCCAAACTCCAGAATCCTTCCGTGTCTGAACTCCTGAGTCATTCAATGTCCACATTCCGGATCACAGGGTGTCTGAATTCCAGAAGCACCAAATGTCTGCATTCTAGAATCGGAATGTGGCGGAATTCTAGAATGCACAGCACGGCGGAATTTGAAAGTCCTAAAAATTCCTGCTATCGGGAAGTAAAGGTGTCTGACATCCAGAATGCTACCAGGTCACAATTACACCATTCTGAAAGATTCTGGGATCTAGAATCAATGGACGGCTGAGTTCCAGAATGTCAGGGTGGCAAAACTCTAGAATCCTTGCGTGTCTGAACTCGAGAGTCATTCAATGTCCACATTCCAGAACTCTGGATGTCTGATTTATAGAAGCACCAAATGACTGCATTCTAGCATCGGAATGTGACGGAATTCTAGCATGCACAGCACGGCGGAATTCTAAAATCCTAAAATGCCTGCTGTCCGGAAGTTAAGGTGTCTGACATCAAGAATGCTACCAAGTCAGAATTATACCATTCTGAAAGATTCTGGGATCTAGAATCAATGGACGGCTGAGTTCCAGAATGTCAGGGTGGCAAAACTCTAGTATCCTTGCGTGTCTGAACTCGAGAGTCATTCAAAGTCCACATTCCAGAACTCTGGATGTCTGAATTATAGAAGCACCAAATGTCTGCATTCTAGAATCGGAATGTGGCGGAATTCTAGAATGCACAGCACGGCGGAATTCTAAAGTCCTAAATTGCCTGCTATCCGGAAGTTAAGGTGTCTGAAATCCAGAATGTTACTAGGTCAGCATTCTACCGTTCTGAGAGATTCTGGGTTTTAGAATCAATGGATGGCAGAGTTCTGGAATGTCAGGGTGTTCAAACTCTAGAATACTTGCGTGTCTGAACTCGAGAGTCATTCAATGTCCACATTCCGGACCACAGGGTGTCTGAATTCCAGAGGCACCAAATGTCTGCATTCTAGAATCGGAATGTGGCGGAATTCTAGAATGCACAGCATGGCGGAATTCGAAATTCCTAAAATGCCTGCTCTCCGGAAGTTAAGTTGTCTGACATCCAGAATGCCACCACGTCAGAATTATAACATTCTGAAAGATTCTGGGATCTAGAATCAATTGACGGCTGAGTTCCAGAATGTCAGGGTTTCCAAACTCTATAATCCTTGCGTGTCTGAACTCGAGAGTCATTCAATATCCACATTCCAGGACTCTGGATGTCTGAAATATAGAAGCAACAAATGCCTGCATTCTAGAATCGGAATGTGGTGGAATTCTAGAATGCACAGCATGGCAGAATTCTAAAGTCCTAAAATGCCTGCTATTCGGAAGTTAAGGTGTCTGACATCCAGAATGTTACTAGGTCAGCATTCTACCGTTCTGGGAGATTCTGGGTTCTAGAATCAATGGACGGCAGACTTCTGGAATGTCAGGGTGTCCAAACTCTAGAATCCTTCCGTGTCTGAACTCGCGAGTCATTCAATGTCCACATTCCGGATCACAGGTGTCTGAATTCCAGAAGCACCAAATGTCTGCATTCTAGAATCGGAATGTGGCGGAATTCTAGAATGCACAGCACGGCGGAATTCGAAAGTCCTAAAATGCCTGCTATCGGGAAGTTAAGGTGTCTGACATCCAGAATGCTACCACGTCATAGTTATACCATTCTGAAAGATTCTGGGATCTAGAATCAATGGACGGCTGAGTTCCAGAATGTCAGGGTGGCAAAACTCTAGAACACTTGCGTGTCTGAACTTGAGAGTCATTCAATGTCCACATTCCAGAACTCTGGATGTCTGAAAAATAGAAGCACCAAATGTCTGCATTCTAGAATCAGAATGTGGCGGAATTCTAGAATGCACAGCACGGCAGAATTCTAAAGACGTAAAATGACTGATATTCGGTAGTTAAGGTGTCTGACATCCAGAATGTTACTAGGTCAGCATTCTACCGTTCTGAGAGATTCTCGGTTCTAGAATCAATGGACGGCAGAGTTCTGGAATGTCAGGGTGTCCAAACTCCAGAATCCTTCCGTGTCTGAATTCCTGAGTCATTCAATGCCCACATTCCGGATCACAGGGTGTCTGAATTCCAGAAGCACCAAATGTCTGCATTCTAGAATCGGAATGTGGCGGAATTCTAGAATGCACAGCACGGCGGAATTTGAAAGTCCTAAAATGCCTGCTATCGGGAAGTAAAGGTGTCTGACATCCAGATTGCTACCAGGTCAGAATTACACCATTCTGAAAGATTCTGGGATCTAGAATCAATGGACGGCTGAGTTCCAGAATGTCAGGGTTTCCAAACTCTAGAATCCTTGCGTGTCTGAACTCGAGAGTCATTCAATGTCCACATTCCAGAACTCTGGATGTCTGAATTATAGAAGCACCAAATGACTGCATTCTAGCATCGGAATGTGGCGGAATTCTAGCATGCACAGCACGGCGGAATTCTAAAATCCTAAAATGCCTGCTGTCCGGAAGTTAAGGTGTCTGACATCAAGAATGCTACCAAGTCAGAATTATACCATTCTGAAAGATTCTGGGATCTAGAATCAATGGACGGCTGAGTTCCAGAATGTCAGGGTGGCAAAACTCTAGAATCCTTGCGTGTCTGAACTCGAGAGTCTTTCAATGTCCACATTCCAGAACTCTGGATGTCTGAATTATAGAAGCACCAAATGTCTGCATTCTAGAATCGGAATGTGGCGGATTTCTAGAATGCACAGCACGGCGGAATTCTAAAGTCCTAAAATGCCTACTAGCCGAAAGTTAAGGTGTCTGATGACCAGAATGTTACTTGGTCAGCATTCTACCGTTCTGAGAGATTCTGGGTTCTAGAATCAATGGATGGCTGAGTTCTGGAATGTCAGGGTGTCCAAACTCTAGAATCCTTGAGTGTTTGAACTCGAGAGTCATTCAATTTCCATATTCCGGGTCACAGGGTGACTGAATTCCAGAAGCACCAAATGTCTGCATTCCAGAATCGGAATTTGGCGGAATTCTAGAATGCACAGCACGGCGGAATTCGAACGTCCTAAAAAGCCTGCTATCCGGAAGTTAAGGTGTCTGACATCCAGAATGCTACCACGTCAGAATTATACCATTCTGAAAGATTCTGGGATCTAGAATCAATGGACGGCTGAGTTCCAGAATGTCAGGGTGGCAAAACTCTAGAATCCTTGCGTGTCTGAACTCGAGAGTCATTCAATGTCCACATTCCAGAACTCTGGATGTCTGAATTATAGAAGCACCAAATGTCTGCATTCTAGAATCGGAATGTGGCGGAATTCTAGAATGCACAGCACGGCTGAATTCTAAAGTCCTAAAATGCCTGCTATCCGGAAGATAAGGTGTCTGACATCCAGAATGTTACTAGGTCAGCATTCTACCATTCTGAGAGATTCTGGGTTCTAGAATCTATGGACGGCAGAGATGTGGCATGTCAGGGTGTCCAAACTCTAGAATCCCTTTGTGTCTGAACTCGAGAGTCATTCAATGTCCACATTCCGGATCACAGGGTGTCTGAATTCCTGAAACACCAAATGTCTGCATTCTAGAATCGGAATGTGGTAGAATTCTAAAATGCACAACACGGCGGAATTCTAAAGTCCTAAAATGCCTGCTATCCGGAAGTTAAGGTGTCTGACACCCAGAATGCTACCACATAAGAATTATACCATTCTGAAATGTTCTGGGATCTAGAATCAATGGACGGGTGAGTTTCCGAATGTCAGGGTGGCAAAACTCTAGAATCCTGGCGTGTCTGAACTCGAGAGTCATTCAATGTCCACATTCCAGAACTCTAGATGTCTGAATTATAGAAGCACCAAATGTCTGCATTAAGAATCAGAATGTGGCGGAATTCTAGAATGCACAGCACGGCGGAATTCTAAAGTCCTGAAATGCCTGCTATCCGGAAGTTAAGGTGTCTGACATCCAGAATGCTACCACGTCAGAATTATACCATTCTGAAAGATTCTGGGATCTAGAATCAATGGACGGCTGACTTCCAGAATGTCAGTGTGGCAAAACTCTAGAATCCTTGTGTGTCTGAACTCGAGAGTCATTCAATATCCACATTCCAGAACTCTGGATGTCTGAATTTTAGAATCACCAATTCTCTGCATTCTATAACCGGAATGTGGCGGAATTCTAGAATGCACAGCACGGCGGAATTCTAAAGTCCTGAAATGCCTGCTATCCGGAAGTTAAGCTGTCTGAAATCCAGAATGTTACTAGGTCAGCATTCTACCGTTCTGAGAGATTCTGGGTTCTAGAATCAATGGACGGCAGGGTTCTGGAATGTCAGGGTGTCCAAACTCTGGAATCATTACGTGTCTGAACTCGTGAGTCATTCAATGTCCACATTCCGGATCACAGGGTGTCTGAATTCCAGAAGCATCAAATGTCTGCATTCTAGAAACGGAATGTGGCGGAATTCTAGAATGCACAGCACGGCGGAATTCTAAAGTCCTAAAATGCCTGCTATACGAAAGTTAAGGTTTCTGACATCCAGAATGCTACCACGTTAGAATTATACCATTCTGAAAGATTCTGGGATCTAGAATCCATGGACGGCTGAGTTCCAGAATGTCAGGCTTTCCAAACTCTAGAATCCTTGCGTGTCTGAACTCGAGAGTCATTCAATATCCACATTCCAGGACTCTGGATGTCTGAAATATAGAAGCAACAAATGTCTGCATTCTAGAATCGGAATGTGGCGGAATTCTAGAATGCACAGCACGGCAGAATTCTAAAGTCCTAAAAGGCCTGCTATTCGGAAGTTAAGGTGTCTGACATCCAGAATGTTACTAGGTCAGCATTCTACCGTTCTGAGAGATTCTGGGTTCTAGAATCAATGGACGGCAGAGTTCTGGAATGTCAGGGTGTCCAAACTCTAGAATCCTTCCGTGTCTGAACTCGTGAGTCATTCAATGTCCACATTCCGGATCACAGGGTGTCTGAAATCCAGAAGCACCAAATGTCTGCATTCTAGAATCGGAATGTGGCGGAATTCTAGAATGCACAGCACGGCAGAATTCTGAAGTCCTAAAATGCCTGCTATCGGGAAGTTAAGGTGTCTGACATCCAGAATGCTACCACATCAGAATTATACCATTCTGAAAGATTCTGGGATCTAGAATCAATGGACGGCTGAGTTCCAGAATGTCAGGGTGGCAAAACACTAGAATTCTTGCGTGTCTGAACTCGAGAGTAATTCAATGTTCACATTCAAGAGCTCTGAATGTCTGAATTATAGAAGCACCAAATGTCTGCATTCTAGAATCGGAATGTGGCGGAATTTTAGAATGCACGGCACGGCGGAATTCTAAAGTCCTAAAGTGCCTGCTATCCGGAAGTTAAGGTGTCTGACATCCAGAATGCTACCACGTCAGAATTATACCATTCTGAAAGATTCTGGGATCTGGAATCAATGGACGACTGAGTTCCAGAATGTCAGGGTGGCAAAACTCTAGAATCCTTGCGTGTCTGAACTCGAGAGTCATTCAATGTCCACATTCCAGAACTCTGGATGTCTGAATTATAGAAGCACCAAATGTCTGCATTCTAGAATCGGAATGTGGCGGAATTCTAGAATGCACAGCACGGCGGAATTTTTAAGTCCTAAAATGCCTGCTATCCGGAAGTCAAGGTGTCTGACATCCAGAATGTTACTAGGTCAGCATTCTACCGTTCTGAGAGATTCTGGGTTCTAGAATCAATGGATGGCAGAGTTCTGGAATGTCAGGGTGTTCAAACTCAAGAATACTTGCGTGTCTGAACTTGAGAGTCATTCAATGTCCACATTCCGCATCACAGGTGTCTGAATTCCAGAAACACCAAATGTCTGCATTCTAGAATCGGAATGTGGCGGAATTCTAGAATGCACAGCACGGCGGAATTCGAAAGTCCTAAAATGCCTGCTATCCGGAAGTTAAGGTGTCTGACATCCAGAATGCTACCACGTCAGAATTATACCATTCTGAAAGATTCTGGGATCTAGAATCAATGGACGGCTGAGTTCCAGAATGTCAGGGTTTCCAAACTCTAGAATCCTTGCGTGTCTGAACTCGAGACTCATTCAATATCCACATTCCAGGACTCTGGATGTCTGAAATATAGAAGCAACAAATGTCTGCATTCTAGAATCGGAATGTGGCGGAATTCTAGAATGCACAGCACGGCAGAATTCTAAAGTCCTAAAAGGCCTGCTATTCGGAAGTTAAGGTGTCTGACATCCAGAATGTTACTAGGTCAGCATTCTACCGTTCTGAGAGATTCTGGGTTCTAGAATCAATGGACGGCAGAGTTCTGGAATGTCAGGGTGTCCAAACTCTAGAATCCTTCCGTGTCTGAACTCGTGAGTCATTCAATGTCCACATTCCGGATCACAGGGTGTCTGAATTCCAGAAGCACCAAATGTCTGCATTCTAGAATCGGAATGTGGCGGAATTCTAGAATGCACAGCACGGCAGAATTCTGAAGTCCTAAAATGCCTGCTATCGGGAAGTTAAGGTGTCTGACATCCAGAATGCTACCACATCAGAATTATACCATTCTGAAAGATTCTGGGATCTAGAATCAATGGACGGCTGAGTTCCAGAATGTCAGGGTGGCAAAACTCTAGAATCCTTGCGTGTCTGAACTCGAGAGTCATTCAATGTTCACAATCCAGAACTCTGGATGTCTGAATTATAGAAGCACCAAATGTCTGCATTCTAGAATCGGAATGTGGCGGAATTCTAGAATGCACAGCATGGCGGAATTCTAAAGCCCTGAAATGCCTGCTATCCGGAAGTTAAGGTGTCTGACATCCAGAATGCTATCACGTCAGAATTATACCATTCTGAAAGATTCTGGGATCTAGAATGAATGGACGGCTGAGTTCCAGAATGTCAGTGTGGCAAAACTCTAGAATCCTTGTGTGTCTGAACTCGAGAGTCATTCAATATCCACATTCCAGAACTCTGGATGTCTGAATTATAGAAGCACCAAATGTCTGCATTCTAGAATCAGAATGTGGCGGAATTCTAGAATGCACAGCACGGCGGAATTTTTAAGTCCTAAAATGCCTGCTATCCGGAGGTCAAGGTGTCTGACATCCAGAATGTTACTAGGTCAGCATTCTACCGTTCTGAGAGATTCTGGGTTCTAGAATCAATGGATGGCAGAGTTCTGGAATGTCAGGGTGTTCAAACTCAAGAATACTTGCGTGTCTGAACTTGAGAGTCATTCAATGTCCACATTCCGCATCACAGGTGTCTGAATTCCAGAAACACCAAATGTCTGCATTCTAGAATCGGAATGTGGCGGAATTCTAGAATGCACAGCACGGCGGAATTCGAAAGTCCTAAAATGCCTGCTATCCGGAAGTTAAGATGTCTGACATCCAGAATGCTACCACGTCAGAATTATACCATTCTGAAAGATTCTGGGATCTAGAATCAATGGACGGCTGAGTTCCAGAATGTCAGGGTTTCCAAACTCTAGAATCATTCTGTGTCTGAACTCGAGAGTCATTCAATATCCACATTCCAGGACTCTGGATGTCTGAAATATAGAAGCACCAAATGTCTGCATTCTGGAATCGGAATGTGGCGGAATTCTAGAATGCACAGCACGGCAGAATTCTAAATTCCTAAAATGCCTGCTATTCGGAAGTTAAGGTGTCTGACATCCAGAATGTTACTAGGTCAGCATTCTACCATTCTGAAAGATTCTGGGTTCTAGAATCAATGGACGGCAGAGTTCTGGAATATCAGGGTGTCCAAACTCTAGAATCCTTCCGTGTCTGAACTCGTGAGTCATTCAATGTCCACATTCCGGATCACAGGGTGTCTGAATGCCAGAAGCACCAAATGTCTGCATTCTAGAATCGGAATGTGGCGGAATTCTAGAATGCACAGCACGGCGGAATTCGAAAGACCTAAAATGCCTGCTATCGGGAAGTTAAGGAGTCTGACATCCAGAATGTTACTAGGTCAGCATTCTACCATTCTGATAGATTCTGGGATCTAGAATCAATGGACGGCTGAGTTCCAGAATGTCAGGGTGGCAAAACTCTAGAATCCTTGCGTGTCTGAACTCGAGAGTCATTCAATGTCCACATTCCAGAACTCTGGATGTCTGAAATATAGAAGCACCAAATGTCTGCATTCTAGAATCAGAATGTGGCGGAATTCTAGAATGCACAGCACGGCGGAATTTTAAAGTCCTAAAATGCCTGCTATCCAGAAGTCAAGGTGTCTGACATCCAGAATGTTACTAGGTCAGCATTCTACCGTTCTGAGAGATTCTGGGTTTTAGAATCAATGGATAGCTGAGTTCTGGAATGTCAGGTTGTCCAAACTCTAGAATCCTTGAGTGTTTGAACTCGAGAGTCATTCAATTTCCATATTCCGGGTCACAGGGTGACTGAATTCCAGAAGCACCAAATGTCTGCATTCCAGAATCGGAATGTGGCGGAATTCTAGAATGCACAGCACGGCGGAATTCGAATGTCCTAAAATGCCTGCTATCCGGAAGTTAAGGTGTCTGACATCCAGAATGCTACCACGTCAGAATTATACCATTCTGAAAGATTCTGGGATCTAGAATCAATGGACGGCTGAGTTCCAGAATGTCAGGGTGGCAAAACTCTAGAATCCTTGCGTGTCTGAACTCGAGAGTCATTCAATGTCCACATTCCAGAACTCTGGATGTCTGAATTATAGAAGCACCAAATGTCTGCATTCTAGAATCGGAATGTGGCGGAATTCTAGAATGCACAGCACGGCGTAATTCTAAAGTCCTAAAATGCCTGCTATCCGGAAGTTAAGGTGTCTGACATCCAGAATGTTACTAGGTCAGCATTCTACCATTCTGAGAGATTCTGGGTTCTAGAATCAATGGACGGCAGAGATCTGGCATGTCAGGGTGTCCAAACTCTAGAATCCCTTTGTGTCTGAACTCGAGAGTCATTCAATGTCCACATTCCGTATCACAGGGTGTCTGAATTCCTGAAACACCAAATGTCTGCATTCTAGAAACGGAATGTGGTAGAATTCTAGAATGCACAGCACGGCGGAATTCTAAAGTCCTAAAATGCCTGCTATCCGGAAGTTAAGGTGTCTGACACCCAGAATGCTACCACATAAGAATTATACCATTCTGAAAGATTCTGGGATCTAGAATCAATGGACGGGTGAGTTCCCGAATGTCAGGGTGGCAAAACACTAGAATCCTGGCATGTCTGAACTCGAGAGTCATTCAATGTCCACATTCCAGAACTCTAGATGTCTGAATTATAGAAGCATCAAATGTCTGCATTCTAGAATCTGAATGTGGCGGAATTCTAGAATGCACAGCACGGCGGAATTCTAAAGTCCTGAAATGCCTGCTATCCGGAAGTTAAGGTGTCTGACATCCAGAATGCTATCACGTCAGAATTATACCATTCTGAAAGATTCTGGGATCTAGAATGAATGGACGGCTGAGTTCCAGAATGTCAGTGTGGCAAAACTCTAGAATCCTTGTGTGTCTGAACTCGAGAGTCATTCAATATCCACATTCCAGAACTCTGGATGTCTGAATTATAGAAGCACCAAATCTCTGCATTCTAGAATCGGAATGTGGCGGAATTCTAGAATGCACAGCACGGCGGAATTCTAAAGTCCTGAAATGCCTGCTATCAGGAAGTTAAGGTGTCTGACATCCAGAATGTTACTAGGTCAGCATTCTACCGTTCTGAGAGATTCTGGGTTCTAGAATCAATGGACGGCAGAGTTCTGGAATGTCAGGGTGTCTAAACTTTGGAATCATTCCGTGTCTGAACTCGTGAGTCATTCAATGTCCACATTCCGGATCACAGGGTGTCTGAATTCCAGAAGCATCAAATGTCTGCATTCTAGAAACGGAATGTGGCGGAATTCTAGAATGCACAGCACGGCGGAATTCTAAAGTCCTAAAATGCCTGCTATACGGAAGTTAAGGTGTCTGACATCCAGAATGCTACCACGTCAGAATTATACCATTCTGAAAGATTCTGGGATCTAGAATCAATGGACGGCTGAGTTCGAGAATGTCAGGGTTTCCAAACTCTAGAATCCTCGCGTGTTTGAACTCGAGAGTCATTCAATTTCCATATTCCGGGTCACAGGGTGTCTGAATTCCAGAAGCACCAAATGTCTGCAATCTAGAATCGGAATGTGGCAGAATTCTAGAATGCACAGCACGGCAGAATTCTAAAGACGTAAAATGACTGATATTCGGAAGTTAAGGTGTCTGACATCCAGAATGTTACTAGGTCAGCATTCTACCGTTCTGAGAGATTCTGGGTTCTAGAATCAATGGACGGCAGAGTTCTGGAATGTCAGGGTGTCCAAACTCCAGAATCCTTCCGTGTCTGAACTCCTGAGTCATTCAATGTCCACATTCCGGATCACAGGGTGTCTGAATTCCAGAAGCACCAAATGTCTGCATTCTAGAATCGGAATGTGGCGGAATTCTAGAATGCACAGCACGGCGGAATTCGAAAGACCTAAAATGCCTGCTATCGGGAAGTTAAGGAGTCTGACATCCAGAATGTTACTAGGTCAGCATTCTACCATTCTGATAGATTCTGGGATCTAGAATCAATGGACGGCTGAGTTCCAGAATGTCAGGGTGGCAAAACTCTAGGATCCTTGCGTGTCTGAACTCGAGAGTCATTCAATGTCCACATTCCAGAACTCTGGATGTCTGAAATATAGAAGCACCAAATGTCTGCATTCTAGAATCAGAATGTGGCGGAATTCTAGAATGCACAGCATGGCGGAATTTTAAAGTCCTAAAATGCCTGCTATCCAGAAGTCAAGGTGTCTGACATCCAGAATGTTACTAGGTCAGCATTCTACCGTTCTGAGAGATTCTGGGTTTTAGAATCAATGGATAGCTGAGTTCTGGAATGTCAGGTTGTCCAAACTCTAGAATCCTTGAGTGTTTGAACTCGAGAGTCATTCAATTTCCATATTCCGGGTCACAGGGTGACTGAATTCCAGAAGCACCAAATGTCTGCATTCCAGAATCGGAATGTGGCGGAATTCTAGAATGCACAGCACGGCGGAATTCGAATGTCCTAAAATGCCTGCTATCCGGAAGTTAAGGTGTCTGACATCCAGAATGCTACCACGTCAGAATTATACCATTCTGAAAGATTCTGGGATCTAGAATCAATGGACGGCTGAGTTCCAGAATGTCAGGGTTTGCAAACTCTAGAATCCTTGCGTGTCTGAACTCGAGAGTCATTCAATGTCCACATTCCAGAACTCTGGATGTCTGAATTATAGAAGCACCAAATGTCTGCATTCTAGAATCGGAATGTGGCGGAATTCTAGAATGCACAGCACGGCGTAATTCTAAAGTCCTAAAATGCCTGCTATCCGGAAGTTAAGGTGTCTGACATCCAGAATGTTACTAGGTCAGCATTCTACCATTCTGAGAGATTCTGGGTTCTAGAATCAATGGACGGCAGAGATCTGGCATGTCAGGGTGTCCAAACTCTAGAATCCCTTTGTGTCTGAACTCGAGAGTCATTCAATGTCCACATTCCGGATCACAGGGTGTCTGAATTCCTGAAACACCAAATGTCTGCATTCTAGAAACGGAATGTGGTAGAATTCTAGAATGCACAGCACGGCGGAATTCTAAAGTCCTAAAATGCCTGCTATCCGGAAGTTAAGGTGTCTGACACCCAGAATGCTACCACATAAGAATTATACCATTCTGAAACGTTCTGGGATCTAGAATCAATGGACGGGTGAGTTCCCGAATGTCAGGGTGGCAAAACACTAGAATCCTGGCATGTCTGAACTCGAGAGTCATTCAATGTCCACATTCCAGAACTCTAGATGTCTGAATTATAGAAGCATCAAATGTCTGCATTCTAGAATCTGAATGTGGCGGAATTCTAGAATGCACAGCACGGCGGAATTCTAAAGTCCTGAAATGACTGCTATCCGGAAGTTAAGGTGTCTGACATCCAGAATGCTATCACGTCAGAATTATACCATTCTGAAAGATTCTGGGATCTAGAATGAATGGACGGCTGAGTTCCAGAATGTCAGTGTGGCAAAACTCTAGAATCCTTGTGTGTCTGAACTCGAGAGTCATTCAATATCCACATTCCAGAACTCTGGATGTCTGAATTATAGAAGCACCAAATCTCTGCATTCTAGAATCGGAATGTGGCGGAATTCTAGAATGCACAGCACGGCGGAATTCTAAAGTCCTGAAATGCCTGCTATCAGGAAGTTAAGGTGTCTGACATCCAGAATGTTACTAGGTCAGCATTCTACCGTTCTGAGAGATTCTGGGTTCTAGAATCAATGGACGGCAGAGTTCTGGAATGTCAGGGTGTCTAAACTTTGGAATCATTCCGTGTCTGAACTCGTGAGTCATTCAATGTCCACATTCCGGATCACAGGGTGTCTGAATTCCAGAAGCATCAAATGTCTGCATTCTAGAAACGGAATGTGGCGGAATTCTAGAATGCACAGCACGGCGGAATTCTAAAGTCCTAAAATGCCTGCTATACGGAAGTTAAGGTGTCTGACATCCAGAATGCTACCACGTCAGAATTATACCATTCTGAAAGATTCTGGGATCTAGAATCAATGGACGGCTGAGTTCGAGAATGTCAGGGTTTCCAAACTCTAGAATCCTCGCGTGTTTGAACTCGAGAGTCATTCAATTTCCATATTCCGGGTCACAGGGTGTCTGAATTCCAGAAGCACCAAATGTCTGCAATCTAGAATCGGAATGTGGCAGAATTCTAGAATGCACAGCACGGCAGAATTCTAAAGACGTAAAATGACTGATATTCGGAAGTTAAGGTGTCTGACATCCAGAATGTTACTAGGTCAGCATTCAACCGTTCTGAGAGATTCTGGGTTCTAGAATCAATGGACGGCAGAGTTCTGGAATGTCAGGGTGTCCAAACTCCAGAATCCTTCCGTGTCTGAACTCCTGAGTCATTCAATGTCCACATTCCGGATCACAGGGTGTCTGAATTCCAGAAGCACCAAATGTCTGCATTCTAGAATCGGAATGTGGCGGAATTCTAGAATGCACAGCACGGCGGAATTCGAAAGACCTAAAATGCCTGCTATCGGGAAGTTAAGGAGTCTGACATCCAGAATGTTACTAGGTCAGCATTCTACCATTCTGATAGATTCTGGGATCTAGAATCAATGGACGGCTGAGTTCCAGAATGTCAGGGTGGCAAAACTCTAGGATCCTTGCGTGTCTGAACTCGAGAGTCATTCAATGTCCACATTCCAGAACTCTGGATGTCTGAAATATAGAAGCACCAAATGTCTGCATTCTAGAATCAGAATGTGGCGGAATTCTAGAATGCACAGCATGGCGGAATTTTAAAGTCCTAAAATGCCTGCTATCCAGAAGTCAAGGTGTCTGACATCCAGAATGTTACTAGGTCAGCATTCTACCGTTCTGAGAGATTCTGGGTTTTAGAATCAATGGATAGCTGAGTTCTGGAATGTCAGGTTGTCCAAACTCTAGAATCCTTGAGTGTTTGAACTCGAGAGTCATTCAATTTCCATATTCCGGGTCACAGGGTGACTGAATTCCAGAAGCACCAAATGTCTGCATTCCAGAATCGGAATGTGGCGGAATTCTAGAATGCACAGCACGGCGGAATTCGAATGTCCTAAAATGCCTGCTATCCGGAAGTTAAGGTGTCTGACATCCAGAATGCTACCACGTCAGAATTATACCATTCTGAAAGATTCTGGGATCTAGAATCAATGGACGGCTGAGTTCCAGAATGTCAGGGTGGCAAAACTCTAGAATCCTTGCGTGTCTGAACTCGAGAGTCATTCAATGTCCACATTCCAGAACTCTGGATGTCTGAATTATAGAAGCACCAAATGTCTGCATTCTAGAATCGGAATGTGGCGGAATTCTAGAATGCACAGCACGGCGTAATTCTAAAGTCCTAAAATGCCTGCTATCCGGAAGTTAAGGTGTCTGACATCCAGAATGTTACTAGGTCAGCATTCTACCATTCTGAGAGATTCTGGGTTCTAGAATCAATGGACGGCAGAGATCTGGCATGTCAGGGTGTCCAAACTCTAGAATCCCTTTGTGTATGAACTCGAGAGTCATTCAATGTCCACATTCCGGATCACAGGGTGTCTGAATTCCTGAAACACCAAATGTCTGCATTCTAGAAACGGAATGTGGTAGAATTCTAGAATGCACAGCACGGCGGAATTCTAAAGTCCTAAAATGCCTGCTATCCGGAAGTTAAGGTGTCTGACACCCAGAATGCTACCACATAAGAATTATACCATTCTGAAACGTTCTGGGATCTAGAATCAATGGACGGGTGAGTTCCCGAATGTCAGGGTGGCAAAACACTAGAATCCTGGCATGTCTGAACTCGAGAGTCATTCAATGTCCACATTCCAGAACTCCGGATGTCTGATTTATAGAAGCACCAAATGACTGCATTCTAGCATCGGAATGTGGCGGAATTCTAGCATGCACAGCACGGCGGAATTCTAAAGTCCTAAAATGCCTACTAGCCGAAAGTTAAGGTGTCTGATGACCAGAATGTTACCAGGTCAGCATTCTACCGTTCTGAGAGATTCTGGGTTCTAGAATCAATGGACGGCAGAGTTCTGGAATGTCAGGGTGTCCAAACTCTAGAATCCTTCCGTGTCTGAACTCGTGAGTCATTCAATTTCCATATTCCGGGTCACAGGGTGACTGAATTCCAGAAGCACCTAATGTCTGCATTCTAGAATCGGAATGTGGCGGAATTCTAGAATGCACAGCACGGCAGAATTCGAAAGTCCTAAAATGCCTGCTATACGGAAGTTAAGGTGTCTGACATCCGGAATGCTACCACGTCAGAATTATACCATTCTGAAAGATTCTGGGATCTAGAATCAATGGACGGCTGAGTTCCAGAATGTCAGGGTTGCAAAACTCTAGTATCCTTGCGTGTCTGAACTCGAGAGTCATTCAAAGTCCACATTCCAGAACTCTGGATGTCTGAATTATAGAAGCACCAAATGTCTGCATTCTAGAATCGGAATGTGGCGGAATTCTAGAATGCAAAGCACGGCGGAATTCTAAAGTCCTAAATTGCCTGCTATCCGGAAGTTAAGGTGTCTGAAATCCAGAATGTTACTAGGTCAGCATTCTACCGTTCTGAGAGATTCTGGGTTTTAGAATCAATGGATGGCAGAGTTCTGGAATGTCAGGGTGTTCAAACTCAAGAATACTTGCGTGTCTGAACTCGAGAGTCATTCAATGTCCACATTCCGGACCACAGGGTGTCTGAATTCCAGAAGCACCAAATGTCTGCATTCTAGAATCGGAATGTGGCGGAATTCTAGAATGCACAGCATGGCGGAATTCGAAATTCCTAAAATGCCTGCTCTCCGGAAGTTAAGGTGTCTGACATCCAGAATGCCACCACGTCAGAATTATAACATTCTGAAAGATTCTGGGATCTAGAATCAATGGACGGCTGAGTTCCAGAATGTCAGGGTTTCCAAACTCTATAATCCTTGCGTGTCTGAACTCGAGAGTCATTCAATATCCACATTCCAGGACTCTGGATGTCTGAAATATAGAAGCAACAAATGCCTGCATTCTAGAATCGGAATGTGGTGGAATTCTAGAATGCACAGCATGGCAGAATTCTAAAGTCCTAAAATGCCTGCTATTCGGAAGTTAAGGTGTCTGACATCCAGAATGTTACTAGGTCAGCATTCTACCGTTCTGGGAGATTCTGGGTTCTAGAATCAATGGACGGCAGACTTCTGGAATGTCAGGGTGTCCAAACTCTAGAATCCTTCCGTGTCTGAACTCGCGAGTCATTCAATGTCCACATTCCGGATCACAGGTGTCTGAATTCCAGAAGCACCAAATGTCTGCATTCTAGAATCGGAATGTGGTGGAATTCTAGAATGCACAGCACGGCGGAATTCGAAAGTCCTAAAATGCCTGCTATCGGGAAGTTAAGGTGTCTGACATCCAGAATGCTACCACGTCATAGTTATACCATTCTGAAAGATTCTGGGATCTAGAATCAATGGACGGCTGAGTTCCAGAATGTCAGGGTGGCAAAACTCTAGAATCCTTGCGTGTCTGAACTTGAGAGTCATTCAATGTCCACATTCCAGAACTCTGGATGTCTGAAAAATAGAAGCACCAAATGTCTGCATTCTAGAATCAGAATGTGGCGGAATTCTAGAATGCACAGCACGGCGGAATTCTAAATTCCTAAAATGCCTACTAGCCGAAAGTTAAGGTGTCTGATGACCAGAATGTTACTTGGTCAGCATTCTACCGTTCTGAGAGATTCTGGGTTCTAGAATCAATGGATGGCTGAGTTCTGGAATGTCAGGGTGTCCAAACTCTAGAATCCTTGAGTGTTTGAACTCGAGAGTCATTCAATTTCCATACTCCGGGTCACAGGGTGACTGAATTCCAGAAGCACCAAATGTCTGCATTCCAGAATCGGAATGTGGCGGAATTCTAGAATGCACAGCACGGCGGAATTCGAACGTCCTAAAATGCCTGCTATCCGGAAGTTAAGGTGTCTGACATCAAGAATGCTACCAAGTCAGAATTATACCATTCTGAAAGATTCTGGGATCTAAAATCAATGGACGGCTGAGTTCCAGAATGTCAGGGTGGCAAAACTCTAGAATCCTTGCGTGTCTGAACTCGAGAGTCATTCAATGTCCACATTCCAGAACTCTGGATGTCTGAATTATAGAAGCACCAAATGTCTGCATTCTAGCATCGGAAAGTGGCGGAATTCTAGCATGCACAGCACGGCGGAATTCTAAAATCCTAAAATGCCTGCTATCCGGAAGTTAAGGTGTCTGACATCAAGAATGCTACCAAGTCAGAATTATACCATTCTGAAAGATTCTGGGATCTAAAATCAATGGACGACTGAGTTCCAGAAGGTCAGGGTGGCAAAACTCTAGAATCCTAGTGTGTCTGAACTCGAGAGTCATTCAATGTCCACATTCCAGAACTCTGGATGTCTGAATTATAGAAGCACCAAATGTCTGCATTCTAGAATCGGAATGTGGCGATATTCTAGAATGCACAGCACGGCGCAATTCTAAAGTCCTAAAATGCCTACTAGCCGAAAGTTAAGGTGTCTGATGACCAGAATGTTACTAGGTCAGCATTCTACCGTTCTGAGAGATTCTGGGTTCTAGAATCAATGGATGGCAGAGTTCTGGAATGTCAGGGTGTCCAAACTCTAGAATCCCTGAGTGTTTGAACTCGAGAGTCATTCAATTTCCGTATTCCGGGTCACAGGGTGTCTGAATTCCAGAAGCACCAAATGTCTGCATTCTAGAATCGGAATGTGGCAGAATTCTAGAATGCACAGCACGGCAGAATTCTAAAGACGTAAAATGACTGATATTCGGTAGTTAAGGTGTCTGACATCCAGAATGTTACTAGGTCAGCATTCTACCGTTCTGAGAGATTCTCGGTTCTAGAATCAATGGACGGCAGAGTTCTGGAATGTCAGGGTGTCCAAACTCCAGAATCCTTCCGTGTCTGAATTCCTGAGTCATTCAATGTCCACATTCCGGATCACAGGGTGTCTGAATTCCAGAAGCACCAAATGTCTGCATTCTAGAATCGGAATGTGGCGGAATTCTAGAATGCACAGCACGGCGGAATTTGAAAGTCCTAAAATGCCTGCTATCGGGAAGTAAAGGTGTCTGACATCCAGAATGCTACCAGGTCAGAATTACCCCATTCTGAAAGATTCTGGGATCTAGAATCAATGGACGGCTGAGTTCCAGAATGTCAGGGTGGCAAAACTCTAGAATCCTTGCGTGTCTGAACTCGAGAGTCATTCAATGTCCACATTCCAGAACTCTGGATGTCTGAATTATAGAAGCACCAAATGACTGCATTCTAGCATCGGAATGTGGCGGAATTCTAGCATGCACAGCACGGCGGAATTCTAAAATCCTAAAATGCCTGCTGTCCGGAAGTTAAGGTGTCTGACATCAAGAATGCTACCAAGTCAGAATTATACCATTCTGAAAGATTCTGGGATCTAGAATCAATGGACGGCTGAGTTCCAGAATGTCAGGGTGGCAAAACTCTAGAATCCTTGCGTGTCTGAACTCGAGAGTCTTTCAATGTCCACATTCCAGAACTCTGGATGTCTGAATTATAGAAGCACCAAATGTCTGCATTCTAGAATCGGAATGTGGCGGAATTCTAGAATGCACAGCACAGCGGAATTCTAAAGTCCTAAAATGCCTACTAGCCGAAAGTTAAGGTGTCTGATGACCAGAATGTTACTTGGTCAGCATTCTACCGTTCTGAGAGATTCTGGGTTCTAGAATCAATGGATGGCTGAGTTCTGGAATGTCAGGGTGTCCAAACTCTAGAATCCTTGAGTGTTTGAACTCGAGAGTCATTCAATTTCCATACTCCGGGTCACAGGGTGACTGAATTCCAGAAGCACCAAATGTCTGCATTCCAGAATCGGAATTTGGCGGAATTCTAGAATGCACAGCACGGCGGAATTCGAACGTCCTAAAATGCCTGCTATCCGGAAGTTAAGGTGTCTGACATCCAGAATGCTACCACGTCAGAATTATACCATTCTGAAAGATTCTGGGATCTAGAATCAATGGACGGCTGAGTTCCAGAATGTCAGGGTGGCAAAACTCTAGAATCCTTGCGTGTCTGAACTCGAGAGTCATTCAATGTCCACATTCCAGAACTCTGGATGTCTGAATTATAGAAGCACCAAATGTCTGCATTCTAGAATCGGAATGTGGCGGAATTCTAGAATGCACAGCACGGCTGAATTCCAAAGTCCTAAAATGCCTGCTATCCGGAAGATAAGGTGTCTGACATCCAGAATGTTACTAGGTCAGCATTCTACCATTCTGAGAGATTCTGGGTTCTAGAATCAATGGACGGCAGAGATGTGGCATGTCAGGGTGTCCAAACTCTAGAATCCCTTTGTGTCTGAACTCGAGAGTCATTCAATGTCCACATTCCGGATCACAGGGTGTCTGAATTCCTGAAACACCAAATGTCTGCATTCTAGAATCGGAATGTGGTAGAATTCTAAAATGCACAACACGGCGGAATTCTAAAGTCCTAAAATGCCTGCTATCCGGAAGTTAAGGTGTCTGACACCCAGAATGCTTCCACATAAGAATTATACCATTCTGAAACGTTCTGGGATTTAGAATCAATGGACGGGTGAGTTCCCGAATGTCAGGGTGGCAAAACTCTAGAATCCTGGCGTGTCTGAACTCGAGAGTCATTCAATGTCCACATTCCAGAACTCTAGATGTCTGAATTATAGAAGCACCAAATGTCTGCATTCTAGAATCGGAATGTGGCGGAATTCTAGAATGCACAGCACGGCGGAATTCTAAAGTCCTGAAATGCCTGCTATCCGGAAGTTAAGGTGTCTGACATCCAGAATGCTACCACGTCAGAATTATACCATTCTGAAAGATTCTGGGATCTAGAATCAATGGACGGCTGAGTTCCAGAATGTCAGTGTGGCAAAACTCTAGAATCCTTGTGTGTCTGAACTCGAGAGTCATTCAATATCCACATTCCAGAACTCTGGATGTCTGAATTTGAGAATCACCAATTCTCTGCATTCTATAACCGGAATGTGGCGGAATTCTAGAATGCACAGCACGGCGGAATTCTAAAGTCCTGAAATGCCTGCTATCCGGAAGTTAAGCTGTCTGACATCCAGAATGTTACTAGGTCAGCATTCTACAGTTCTGAGAGATTCTGGGTTCTAGAATCAATGGACGGCAGAGTTCTGGAATGTCAGGGTGTCCAAACTCTGGAATCATTACGAGTCTGAACTCGTGAGTCATTCAATGTCCACATTCCGGATCACAGGGTGTCTGAATTCCAGAAGCATCAAATGTCTGCATTCTAGAAACGGAATGTGGCGGAATTCTAGAATGCACAGCACGGCGGAATTCTAAAGTCCTAAAATGCCTGCTATACGGAAGTTAAGGTTTCTGACATCCAGAATGCTACCACGTTAGAATTATACCATTCTGAAAGATTCTGGGATCTAGAATCAATGGACGGCTGAGTTCCAGAATGTCAGGCTTTCCAAACTCTAGAATCCTTGCGTGTCTGAACTCGAGAGTCATTCAATATCCACATTCCAGGACTCTGGATGTCTGAAATATAGAAGCAACAAATGTCTGCATTCTAGAATCGGAATGTGGCGGAATTCTAGAATGCACAGCACGGCAGAATTCTAAAGTCCTAAAAGGCCTGCTATCGGGAAGTTAAGGTGTCTGACATCCAGAATGTTACTAGGTCAGCATTCTACCGTTCTGAGAGATTCTGGGTTCTAGAATCAATGGACGGCAGAGTTCTGGAATGTCAGGGTGTCCAAACTCTAGAATCCTTCCGTGTCTGAACTCGTGAGTCATTCAATGTCCACATTCCGGATCACAGGGTGTCTGAAATCCAGAAGCACCAAATGTCTGCATTCTAGAAACGGAATGTGGCGGAATTCTAGAATGCACAGCACGGCGGAATTCGAAAGTCCTAAAATGCCTGCTATCGGGAAGTTAAGGTGTCTGACATCCAGAATGCTACCACATCAGAATTATACCATTCTGAAAGATTCTGGGATCTAGAATCAATGGACGGCTGAGTTCCAGAATGTCAGGGTGGCAAAACTCTAGAATCCTTGCGTGTCTGAACTCGAGAGTCATTCAATGTTCACATTCCAGAACTCTGGATGTCTGAATTATAGAAGCACCAAATGTCTGCATTCTAGAATCGGAATGTGGCGGAATTCTAGAATGCACGGCACGGCGGAATTCTAAAGTCCTAAAGTGCCTGCTATCCGGAAGTTAAGGTGTCTGACATCCAGAATGCTACCACGTCAGAATTATACCATTCTGAAAGATTCTGGGATCTAGAATCAATGGACGGCTGAGTTCCAGAATGTCAGGGTGGCAAAACTCTAGAATCCTTGCGTGTCTGAACTCGAGAGTCATTCAATGTCCACATTCCAGAACTCTGGATGTCTGAATTATAGAAGCACCAAATGTCTGCATTCTAGAATCGGAATGTGGCGGAATTCTAGAATGCACAGCACGGCGGAATTTTTAAGTCCTAAAATGCCTGCTATCCGGAAGTCAAGGTGTCTGACATCCAGAATGTTACTAGGTCAGCATTCTACCGTTCTGAGAGATTCTGGGTTCTAGAATCAATGGATGGCAGAGTTCTGGAATGTCAGGGTGTTCAAACTCAAGAATACTTGCGTGTCTGAACTTGAGAGTCATTCAATGTCCACATTCCGCATCACAGGTGTCTGAATTCCAGAAACACCAAATGTCTGCATTCTAGAATCGGAATGTGGCGGAATTCTAGAATGCACAGCACGGCGGAATTCGAAAGTCCTAAAATGCCTGCTATCCGGAAGTTAAGGTGTCTGACATCCAGAATGCTACCACGTCAGAATTATACCATTCTGAAAGATTCTGGGATCTAGAATCAATGGACGGCTGAGTTCCAGAATGTCAGGGTTTCCAATCTCTAGAATCCTTGCGTGTCTGAACTCGAGAGTCATTCAATATCCACATTCCAGGACTCTGGATGTCTGAAATATAGAAGCACCAAATGTCTGCATTCTGGAATCGGAATGTGGCGGAATTCTAGAATGCACAGCACGGCAGAATTCTAAAGTCCTAAAATGCCTGCTATTCGGAAGTTAAGGCGTCTGACATCCAGAATGTTACTAGGTCAGCATTCTACCGTTCTGAAAGATTCTGGGTTCTAGAATCAATGGACGGCAGAGTTCTGGAATGTCAGGGTGTCCAAACTCTAGAATCCTTCCGTGTCTGAACTCGTGAGTCATTCAATGTCCACATTCCGGATCACAGGGTGTCTGAATTCCAGAAGCACCAAATGTCTGCATTCTAGAATCGGAATGTGGCGGAATTCTAGAATGCACAGCACGGCAGATTTCTGAAGTCCTAAAATGCCTGATATTCGGAAGTTAAAGAGTCTGACATCCAGAATGTTACTAGGTCAGCATTCTACCGTTCTGAGAGATTCCGGGTTCAAGAATCAATGGACGGCAGAGTTCTGGAATGTCAGGGTGTCCAAACTCTAGAATTCTTCCGTGTCTGAACTCGTGAGTCATTCAATGTCCACATTCCGGATCACAGGGTGTCTGAATTCCAGGAGCACCAAATGTCTGCATTCTAGAATCGGAATGTGGCGGAATTCTAGAATGCACAGCACGGCGGAATTCGAAAGACCTAAAATGCCTGCTATCGGGAAGTTAAGGTGTCTGACATCCAGAATGCTACCACGTCAGTAATATACCATTCTGATAGATTCTGGGATCTAGAATCAATGGACGGCTGAGTTCCAGAATGTCAGGGTGGCAAAACTCTAGAGTCCTTGCGTGTCTGAACTCGAGAGTCATTCAATGTCCACATTCCAGAACTCTGGATGTCTGAAATATAGAAGGACCAAATGTCTGCATTCTAGAATCAGAATGTGGCGGAATTCTAGAATGCACAGCACGGCGGAATTTTAAAGTCCTAAAATGCCTGCTATCCAGAAGTCAAGGTGTCTGACATCCAGAATGTTACTAGGTCAGCATTCTACCGTTCTGAGAGATTCTGGGTTTTAGAATCAATGGATGGCAGAGTTCTGGAATGTCAGGGTGTTCAAACTCAAGAATACTTGCGTGTCTGAACTCGAGAGTCATTAAATGACCACATTCCGGATCACAGGGTGTCTGAATTCCAGAAGCACCAAATGTCTGCATTCTAGAATCGGAATGTGGCGGAATTCTAGAATGCACAGCATGGCGGAATTCGAAAGTCCTAAAATGCCTGCTATCCGGAAGTTAAGTTGTCTGACGTCCAGAATGCTACCACGTCAGAATTATAACATTCTGAAAGATTCTGGGTTCTAGAATCAATGGACGGCTGAGTTCCAGAATGTCAGGGTTTCCAAACTCTAGAATCCTTGCGTGTCTGAACTCGAGAGTCATTCAATATCCACATTCCAGGACTCTGGATGTCTGAAATATAGAAGTAACAAATGTCTGCATTCTAGAATCAGAATGTGGCGGAATTCTAGAATGCACAGCACGGCGGAATTTTAAAGTCCTAAAATGCCTGCTATCCAGAAGTTAAGGTGTCTGACATCCAGAATGTTACTAGGTCAGCATTCTACCGTTCTGAGAGATTCTGGGTTCTAGAATCAATGGACGGCAGAGTTCTGGAATGTCAGGGTGTCCAAACTCTAGAATCCTTCCGTGTCTGAACTTCGTGAGTCATTCAATGTCCACATTCCGGATCACAGGGTGTCTGAATTCCAGAAGCACCAAATGTCTGCATTCTGGAATTGGAAAGTGGCGGATTTCTAGAATGCACAGCACGGTGGAATTCGAAAGTCCTAAAATGCCTGCTATCGGGAAGTTAAGGTGTCTGACATAAAGAATGCTACCACGTCATAGTTATACCATTCTGAAAGATTCTGGGATCTAGAATCAATGGACCGCTGAGTTCCAGAATGTCAGGGTGGCAAAACTCTAGAATCCTTGCGTGGGTGAACTTGAGAGTCATTCAATGTCCACATTCCAGAACTCTGGATGTCTGAATAATAGAAGCACCAAATGTCTGCATTCTAGAATCGGAATGTGGCGGAATTCTAGAAGGCACAGCACGGCGGAATTCTAAAATCCTAAAATGCCTGCTATCCGGAAGTTAAGGTGTCTGACATCAAGAATGCTACCAAGTCAGAATTATACCATTCTGAAAGATTCTGGGATCTAGAATCAATGGACGGCTGAGTTCCAGAATGTCAGGGTGGCAAAACTCTAGAATCCTTGCGTGTCTGAACTCGAGAGTCATTCAATGTCCACATTCCGGACCACAGGGTGTCTGAATTCCAGAAGCACCAAATGTCTGCATTCTAGAATCGGAATGTGGCGGAATTCTAGAATGCACAGCATGGCGGAATTCGAAATTCCTAAAATGCCTGCTCTCCGGAAGTTAAGGTGTCTGACATCCAGAATGCCACCACGTCAGAATTATAACATTCTGAAAGATTCTGGGATCTAGAATCAATGGACGGCTGAGTTCCAGAATGTCAGGGTTTCCAAACTCTAGAATCCTTGCGTGTCTGAACTCGAGAGTCATTCAATATCCACATTCCAGGACTCTGGATGTCTGAAATATAGAAGCAACAAATGCCTGCATTCTAGAATCGGAATGTGGTGGAATTCTAGAATGCACAGCATGGCAGAATTCTAAAGTCCTAAAATGCCTGCTATTCGGAAGTTAAGGTGTCTGACATCCAGAATGTTACTAGGTCAGCATTCTACCGTTCTGGGAGATTCTGGGTTCTAGAATCAATGGACGGCAGACTTCTGGAATGTCAGGGTTTCCAAACTCTAGAATCCTTCCGTGTCTGAACTCGCGAGTCATTCAATGTCCACATTCCGGATCACAGGTGTCTGAATTCCAGAAGCACCAAATGTCTGCATTCTAGAATCGGAATGTGGCGGAATTCTAGAATGCACAGCACGGCGGAATTCGAAAGTCCTAAAATGCCTGCTATCGGGAAGTTAAGGTGTCTGACATCCAGAATGCTACCACGTCATAGTTATACCATTCTGAAAGATTCTGGGATCTAGAATCAATGGACGGCTGAGTTCCAGAATGTCAGGGTGGCAAAACTCTAGAATCCTTGCGTGTCTGAACTTGAGAGTCATTCAATGTCCACATTCCAGAACTCTGGATGTCTGAAAAATTGAAGCACCAAATGTCTGCATTCTAGAATCAGAATGTGGCGGAATTCTAGAATGCACAGCACGGCGGAATTCTAAATTCCTAAAATGCCTACTAGCCGAAAGTTAAGGTGTCTGATGACCAGAATGTTACTTGGTCAGCATTCTACCGTTCTGAGAGATTCTGGGTTCTAGAATCAATGGATGGCTGAGTTCTGGAATGTCAGGGTGTCCAAACTCTAGAATCCTTGAGTGTTTGAACTCGAGAGTCATTCAATTTCCATACTCCGGGTCACAGGGTGACTGAATTCCAGAAGCACCAAATGTCTGCATTCCAGAATCGGAATGTGGCGGAATTCTAGAATGCACAGCACGGCGGAATTCGAACGTCCTAAAATGCCTGCTATCCGGAAGTTAAGGTGTCTGACATCAAGAATGCTACCAAGTCAGAATTATACCATTCTGAAAGATTCTGGGATCTAAAATCAATGGACGGCTGAGTTCCAGAATTTCAGGGTGGCAAAACTCTAGAATCCTTGCGTGTCTGAACTCGAGAGTCATTCAATGTCCACATTCCAGAACTCTGGATGTCTGAATTATAGAAGCACCAAATGTCTGCATTCTAGCATCGGAAAGTGGCGGAATTCTAGCATGCACAGCACGGCGGAATTCTAAAATCCTAAAATGCCTGCTATCCGGAAGTTAAGGTGTCTGACATCAAGAATGCTACCAAGTCAGAATTATACCATTCTGAAAGATTCTGGGATCTAGAATCAATGGACGGCTGAGTTCCAGAATGTCAGGGTGGCAAAACTCTAGAATACTTGCGTGTCTGAACTCGAGAGTCTTTCAATTTCCACATTCCAGAACTCTGGATGTCTGAATTATAGAAGCACCAAATGTCTGCATTCTAGAATCGGAATGTGGCGGAATTCTAGAATGCACAGCACGGCGGAATTCTAAAGTCCTAAAATGCCTACTAGCCGAAAGTTAAGGTGTCTGTTGACCAGAAAGTTACCAGGTCAGCATTCTACCGTTCTGAGAGATTCTGGGTTCTAGAATCAATGGACGGCAGAGTTCTGGAATGTCAGGGTGTCCAAACTCTAGAATCGCTGAGTGTTTGAACTCGAGAGTCATTCAATTTACATATTCCGGGTCACAGGGTGACTGAATTCCAGAAGCACCAAATGTCTGCATTCTAGAATCGGAATGTGGCGGAATTCTAGAATGCACAGCACGGCGGAATTCTAAAATCCTAAAATGCCTGCTATCCGGAAGTTAAGGTGTCTGACATCAAGAATGCTACCAAGTCAGAATTATACCATTCTGAAAGATTCTGGGATCTAAAATCAATGGACGGCTGAGTTCCAGAAGGTCAGGGTGGCAAAACTCTAGAATCCTAGTGTGTCTGAACTCGAGAGTCATTCAATGTCCACATTCCAGAACTCTGGATGTCTGAATTATAGAAGCACCAAATGTCTGCATTCTAGAATCGGAATGTGGCGATATTCTAGAATGCACAGCACGGCGGAATTCGAAAGTCCTAAAATGCCTGCTATCCGGAAGTTAAGGTGTCTGACATCCAGAATGCTACCACGTCAGAATTATACCATTCTGAAAGATTCTGGGATCTAGAATCAATGGACGGCTGAGTTCCAGAATGTCAGGGTTTCCAATCTCTAGAATCCTTGCGTGTCTGAACTCGAGAGTCATTCAATATCCACATTCCAGGACTCTGGATGTCTGAAATATAGAAGCACCAAATGTCTGCATTCTGGAATCGGAATGTGGCGGAATTCTAGAATGCACAGCACGGCAGAATTCTAAAGTCCTAAAATGCCTGCTATTCGGAAGTTAAGGTGTCTGACATCCAGAATGTTACTAGGTCAGCATTCTACCGTTCTGAAAGATTCTGGGTTCTAGAATCAATGGACGGCAGAGTTCTGGAATGTCAGGGTGTCCAAACTCTAGAATCCTTCCGTGTCTGAACTCGTGAGTCATTCAATGTCCACATTCCGGATCACAGGGTGTCTGAATTCCAGAAGCACCAAATGTCTGCATTCTAGAATCGGAATGTGGCGGAATTCTAGAATGCACAGCACGGCAGATTTCTGAAGTCCTAAAATGCCTGATATTCGGAAGTTAAAGAGTCTGACATCCAGAATGTTACTAGGTCAGCATTCTACCGTTCTGAGAGATTCCGGGTTCAAGAATCAATGGACGGCAGAGTTCTGGAATGTCAGGGTGTCCAAACTCTAGAATTCTTCCGTGTCTGAACTCGTGAGTCATTCAATGTCCACATTCCGGATCACAGGGTGTCTGAATTCCAGGAGCACCAAATGTCTGCATTCTAGAATCGGAATGTGGCGGAATTCTAGAATGCACAGCACGGCGGAATTCGAAAGACCTAAAATGCCTGCTATCGGGAAGTTAAGGTGTCTGACATCCAGAATGCTACCACGTCAGTAATATACCATTCTGATAGATTCTGGGATCTAGAATCAATGGACGGCTGAGTTCCAGAATGTCAGGGTGGCAAAACTCTAGAGTCCTTGCGTGTCTGAACTCGAGAGTCATTCAATGTCCACATTCCAGAACTCTGGATGTCTGAAATATAGAAGGACCAAATGTCTGCATTCTAGAATCAGAATGTGGCGGAATTCTAGAATGCACAGCACGGCGGAATTTTAAAGTCCTAAAATGCCTGCTATCCAGAAGTCAAGGTGTCTGACATCCAGAATGTTACTAGGTCAGCATTCTACCGTTCTGAGAGATTCTGGGTTTTAGAATCAATGGATGGCAGAGTTCTGGAATGTCAGGGTGTTCAAACTCAAGAATACTTGCGTGTCTGAACTCGAGAGTCATTAAATGACCACATTCCGGATCACAGGGTGTCTGAATTCCAGAAGCACCAAATGTCTGCATTCTAGAATCGGAATGTGGCGGAATTCTAGAATGCACAGCATGGCGGAATTCGAAAGTCCTAAAATGCCTGCTATCCGGAAGTTAAGTTGTCTGACGTCCAGAATGCTACCACGTCAGAATTATAACATTCTGAAAGATTCTGGGTTCTAGAATCAATGGACGGCTGAGTTCCAGAATGTCAGGGTTTCCAAACTCTAGAATCCTTGCGTGTCTGAACTCGAGAGTCATTCAATATCCACATTCCAGGACTCTGGATGTCTGAAATATAGAGGAACAAATGTCTGCATTCTAGAATCAGAATGTGGCGGAATTCTAGAATGCACAGCACGGCGGAATTTTAAAGTCCTAAAATGCCTGCTATCCAGAAGTTAAGGTGTCTGACATCCAGAATGTTACTAGGTCAGCATTCTACCGTTCTGAGAGATTCTGGGTTCTAGAATCAATGGACGGCAGAGTTCTGGAATGTCAGGGTGTCCAAACTCTAGAATCCTTCCGTGTCTGAACTTCGTGAGTCATTCAATGTCCACATTCCGGATCACAGGGTGTCTGAATTCCAGAAGCACCAAATGTCTGCATTCTGGAATTGGAAAGTGGCGGATTTCTAGAATGCACAGCACGGTGGAATTCGAAAGTCCTAAAATGCCTGCTATCGGGAAGTTAAGGTGTCTGACATAAAGAATGCTACCACGTCATAGTTATACCATTCTGAAAGATTCTGGGATCTAGAATCAATGGACCGCTGAGTTCCAGAATGTCAGGGTGGCAAAACTCTAGAATCCTTGCGTGGCTGAACTTGAGAGTCATTCAATGTCCACATTCCAGAACTCTGGATGTCTGAATAATAGAAGCACCAAATGTCTGCATTCTAGAATCGGAATGTGGCGGAATTCTAGAATGCACAGCACGGCGGAATTCTAAAATCCTAAAATGCCTGCTATCCGGAAGTTAAGGTGTCTGACATCAAGAATGCTACCAAGTCAGAATTATACCATTCTGAAAGATTCTGGGATCTAGAATCAATGGACGGCTGAGTTCCAGAATGTCAGGGTGGCAAAACTCTAGAATCCTTGCGTGTCTGAACTCGAGAGTCATTCAATGTCCACATTCCGGACCACAGGGTGTCTGAATTCCAGAAGCACCAAATGTCTGCATTCTAGAATCGGAATGTGGCGGAATTCTAGAATGCACAGCATGGCGGAATTCGAAATTCCTAAAATGCCTGCTCTCCGGAAGTTAAGGTGTCTGACATCCAGAATGCCACCACGTCAGAATTATAACATTCTGAAAGATTCTGGGATCTAGAATCAATGGACGGCTGAGTTCCAGAATGTCAGGGTTTCCAAACTCTATAATCCTTGCGTGTCTGAACTCGAGAGTCATTCAATATCCACATTCCAGGACTCTGGATGTCTGAAATATAGAAGCAACAAATGCCTGCATTCTAGAATCGGAATGTGGTGGAATTCTAGAATGCACAGCATGGCAGAATTCTAAAGTCCTAAAATGCCTGCTATTCGGAAGTTAAGGTGTCTGACATCCAGAATGTTACTAGGTCAGCATTCTACCGTTCTGGGAGATTCTGGGTTCTAGAATCAATGGACGGCAGACTTCTGGAATGTCAGGGTTTCCAAACTCTAGAATCCTTCCGTGTCTGAACTCGCGAGTCATTCAATGTCCACATTCCGGATCACAGGTGTCTGAATTCCAGAAGCACCAAATGTCTGCATTCTAGAATCGGAATGTGGCGGAATTCTAGAATGCACAGCACGGCGGAATTCGAAAGTCCTAAAATGCCTGCTATCGGGAAGTTAAGGTGTCTGACATCCAGAATGCTACCACGTCATAGTTATACCATTCTGAAAGATTCTGGGATCTAGAATCAATGGACGGCTGAGTTCCAGAATGTCAGGGTGGCAAAACTCTAGAATCCTTGCGTGTCTGAACTTGAGAGTCATTCAATGTCCACATTCCAGAACTCTGGATGTCTGAAAAATAGAAGCACCAAATGTCTGCATTCTAGAATCAGAATGTGGCGGAATTTATGAATGCACAGCACGGCGGAATTCTAAATTCCTAAAATGCCTACTAGCCGAAAGTTAAGGTGTCTGATGACCAGAATGTTACTTGGTCAGCATTCTACCGTTCTGAGAGATTCTGGGTTCTAGAATCAATGGATGGCTGAGTTCTGGAATGTCAGGGTGTCCAAACTCTAGAATCCTTGAGTGTTTGAACTCGAGAGTCATTCAATTTCCATACTCCGGGTCACAGGGTGACTGAATTCCAGAAGCACCAAATGTCTGCATTCCAGAATCGGAATGTGGCGGAATTCTAGAATGCACAGCACGGCGGAATTCGAACGTCCTAAAAAGCCTGCTATCCGGAAGTTAAGGTGTCTGACATCAAGAATGCTACCAAGTCAGAATTATACCATTCTGAAAGATTCTGGGATCTAAAATCAATGGACGGCTGAGTTCCAGAATGTCAGGGTGGCAAAACTCTAGAATCCTTGCGTGTCTGAACTCGAGAGTCATTCAATGTCCACATTCCAGAACTCTGGATGTCTGAATTATAGAAGCACCAAATGTCTGCATTCTAGCATCGGAAAGTGGCGGAATTCTAGCATGCACAGCACGGCGGAATTCTAAAATCCTAAAATGCCTGCTATCCGGAAGTTAAGGTGTCTGACATCAAGAATGCTACCAAGTCAGAATTATACCATTCTGAAAGATTCTGGGATCTAGAATCAATGGACGGCTGAGTTCCAGAATGTCAGGGTGGCAAAACTCTAGAATACTTGCGTGTCTGAACTCGAGAGTCTTTCAATTTCCACATTCCAGAACTCTGGATGTCTGAATTATAGAAGCACCAAATGTCTGCATTCTAGAATCGGAATGTGGCGGAATTCTAGAATGCACAGCACGGCGGAATTCTAAAGTCCTAAAATGCCTACTAGCCGAAAGTTAAGGTGTCTGTTGACCAGAATGTTACCAGGTCAGCATTCTACCGTTCTGAGAGATTCTGGGTTCTAGAATCAATGGACGGCAGAGTTCTGGAATGTCAGGGTGTCCAAACTCTAGAATCGCTGAGTGTTTGAACTCGAGAGTCATTCAATTTACATATTCCGGGTCACAGGGTGACTGAATTCCAGAAGCACCAAATGTCTGCATTCTAGAATCGGAATGTGGCGGAATTCTAGAATGCACAGCACGGCGGAATTCTAAAATCCTAAAATGCCTGCTATCCGGAAGTTAAGGTGTCTGACATCAAGAATGCTACCAAGTCAGAATTATACCATTCTGAAAGATTCTGGGATCTAAAATCAATGGACGGCTGAGTTCCAGAAGGTCAGGGTGGCAAAACTCTAGAATCCTAGTGTGTCTGAACTCGAGAGTCATTCAATGTCCACATTCCAGAACTCTGGATGTCTGAATTATAGAAGCACCAAATGTCTGCATTCTAGAATCGGAATGTGGCGATATTCTAGAATGCACAGCACGGCGCAATTCTAAAGTCCTAAAATGCCTACTAGCCGAAAGTTAAGGTGTCTGATGACCAGAATGTTACTAGGTCAGCATTCTACCGTTCTGAGAGATTCTGGGTTCTAGAATCAATGGATGGCAGAGTTCTGGAATGTCAGGGTGTCCAAACTCTAGAATCCCTGAGTGTTTGAACTCGAGAGTCATTCAATTTCCATATTCCGGGTCACAGGGTGTCTGAATTCCAGAAGCACCAAATGTCTGCATTCTAGAATCGGAATGTGGCAGAATTCTAGAATGCACAGCACGGCAGAATTCTAAAGACGTAAAATGACTGATATTCGGTAGTTAAGGTGTCTGACATCCAGAATGTTACTAGGTCAGCATTCTACCGTTCTGAGAGATTCTCGGTTCTAGAATCAATGGACGGCAGAGTTCTGGAATGTCAGGGTGTCCAAACTCCAGAATCCTTCCGTGTCTGAATTCCTGAGTCATTCAATGTCCACATTCCGGATCACAGGGTGTCTGAATTCCAGAAGCACCAAATGTCTGCATTCTAGAATCGGAATGTGGCGGAATTCTAGAATGCACAGCACGGCGGAATTTGAAAGTCCTAAAATGCCTGCTATCGGGGAGTAAAGGTGTCTGACATCCAGAATGCTACCAGGTCAGAATTACACCATTCTGAAAGATTCTGGGATCTAGAATCAATGGACGGCTGAGTTCCAGAATGTCAGGGTGGCAAAACTCTAGAATCCTTGCGTGTCTGAACTCGAGAGTCATTCAATGTCCACATTCCAGAACTCTGGATGTCTGAATTATAGAAGCACCAAATGACTGCATTCTAGCATCGGAATGTGGCGGAATTCTAGCATGCACAGCACGGCGGAATTCTAAAATCCTAAAATGCCTGCTGTCCGGAAGTTAAGGTGTCTGACATCAAGAATGCTACCAAGTCAGAATTATACCATTCTGAAAGATTCTGGGATCTAGAATCAATGGACGGCTGAGTTCCAGAATGTCAGGGTGGCAAAACTCTAGAATCCTTGCGTGTCTGAACTCGAGAGTCTTTCAATGTCCACATTCCAGAACTCTAGATGTCTGAATTACAGAAGCACCAAATGTCTGCATTCTAGAATCGGAATGTGGCGGAATTCTAGAATGCACAGCACGGCGGAATTCTAAAGTCCTGAAATGCCTGCTATCCGGAAGTTAAGTTGTCTGACATCCAGAATGTTACTAGGTCAGCATTCTACCGTTCTGAGAGATTCTGGGTTCTAGAATCAATGGACGGCAGAGTTCTGGAATGTCAGGGTGTCCAAACTCTGGAATCATTACGTGTCTGAACTCGTGAGTCATTCAATGTCCACATTCCGGATCACAGGGTGTCTGAATTCCAGAAGCATCAAATGTCTGCATTCTAGAAACGGAATGTGGCGGAATGCTAGAATGCACAGCACGGCGGAATTCTAAAGTCCTAAAATGCCTGCTATCCGGGAGTTAAGGTGTCTGACTTCCAGAATGCTACCACGTTAGAATTATACCATTCTGAAAGATTCTGGGATCTAGAATCAATGGACGGCTGAGTTCCAGAATGTCAGGGTTTCCAAACTCTAGAATCCTTGCGTGTCTGAACTCGAGAGTCATTCAATATCCACATTCCAGGACTCTGGATGTCTGAAATATAGAAGCACCAAATGTCTGCATTCTAGAATCGGAATGTGGCGGAATTCTAGAATGCACAGCACGGCAGAATTCTAAAGTCCTAAAAGGCCTGCTATTCGGAAGTTAAGGTGTCTGATATCCAGAATGTTACTAGGTCAGCATTCTACCGTTCTGAGAGATTCTGGGTTCTAGAATCAATGGACGGCAGAGTTCTGGAATGTCAGGGTGTCCAAACTCTAGAATCCTTCCGTGTCTGAACTCGTGAGTCATTCAATGTCCACATTCCGGATCACAGGGTGTCTGAAATCCAGAAGCACCAAATGTCTGCATTCTAGAATCGGAATGTGGCGGAAATCTAGAATGCACAGCACGGCAGAATTCTGAAGTCCTAAAATGCCTGCTATCGGGAAGTTAAGGTGTCTGACATCCAGAATGCTACCACATCAGAATTATACCATTCTGAAAGATTCTGGGATCTAGAATCAATGGACGGCTGAGTTCCAGAATGTCAGGGTGGCAAAACACTAGAATTCTTGCGTGTCTGAACTCGAGAGTCATTCAATGTTCACATTCAAGAGCTCTGGATGTCTGAATTATAGAAGCACCAAATATCTGCATTCTAGAATCGGAATGTGGCGGAATTATAGAATGTACGGCACGGCGGAATTCTAAAGTCCTAAAGTGCCTGCTATCCGGAAGTTAAGGTGTCTGACATCCAGAATGCTACCACGTCAGAATTATACCATTCTGAAAGATTCTGGGATCTGGAATCAATGGACGACTGAGTTCCAGAATGTCAGGGTGGCAAAACTCTAGAATTCTTGCGTGTCTGAACTCGAGAGTCATTCAATGTCCACATTCCAGAACTCTGGATGTCTGAATTATAGAAGCACCAGATGTCTGCATTCTAGAATCGGAATGTGGCGGAATTCTAGAATGCACAGCACGGTGGAATTTTTAAGTCCTAAAATGCCTGCTATCCGGAAGTCAAGGTGTCTGACATCCAGAATGTTACTAGGTCAGCATTCTACCGTTCTGAGAGATTCTGGGTTCTAGAATCAATGGATGGCAGAGTTCTGGAATGTCAGGGTGTTCAAACTCAAGAATACTTTCGTGTCTGAACTTGAGAGTCATTCAATGTCCACATTCCGCATCACAGGTGTCTGAATTCCAGAAACACCAAATGTCTGCATTCTAGAATCGGAATGTGGCGGAATTCTAGAATGCACAGCACGGCGGAATTCGAAAGTCCTAAAATGCCTGCTATCCGGAAGTTAAGGTGTCTGACATCCAGAATGCTACCACGTCAGAATTATAGCATTCTGAAAGATTCTGGGATCTAGAATCAATGGACGGCTGAGTTCCAGAATGTCAGGGTTTCCAAACTCTAGAATCCTTGCGTGTCTGAACTCGAGAGTCATTCAATATCCACATTCCAGGACTCTGGATGTCTGAAATATAGAAGCAACAAATGTCTGCATTCTAGAATCGGAATGTGGCGGAATTCTAGAATGCACAGCACGGCAGAATTCTAAAGTCCTAAAAGGCCTGCTATTCGGAAGTTAAGGTGTCTGACATCCAGAATGTTACTAGGTCAGCATTCTACCGTTCTGAGAGATTCTGGGTTCTAGAATCAATGGACGGCAGAGTTCTGGAATGTCAGGGTGTCCAAACTCTAGAATCCTTCCGTGTCTGAACTCGTGAGTCATTCAATGTCCACATTCCGGATCACAGGGTGTCTGAATTCCAGAAGCACCAAATGTCTGCATTCTAGAATCGGAATGTGGCGGAATTCTAGAATGCACAGCACGGCAGAATTCTGAAGTCCTAAAATGCCTGCTATCGGGAAGTTAAGGTGTCTGACATCCAGAATGCTACCACATCAGAATTATACCATTCTGAAAGATTCTGGGATCTAGAATCAATGGACGGCTGAGTTCCAGAATGTCAGGGTGGCAAAACTCTAGAATCCTTGCGTGTCTGAACTCGAGAGTCATTCAATGTTCACATTCCAGAACTCTGGATGTCTGAATTATAGAAGCACCAAATGTCTGCATTCTAGAATCGGAATGTGGCGGAATTCTAGAATGCACGGCACGGCGGAATTCTAAAGTCCTAAAGTGCCTGCTATCCGGAAGTTAAGGTGTCTGACATCCAGAATGCTACCACGTCAGAATTATACCATTCTGAAAGATTCTGGGATCTAGAATCAATGGACGGCTGAGTTCCAGAATGTCAGGGTGGAAAAACTCTAGAATCCTTGCGTGTCTGAACTCGAGAGTCATTCAATGTCCACATTCCAGAACTCTGGATGTCTGAATTATAGAAGCACCAAATGTCTGCATTCTAGAATCGGAATGTGGCGGAATTCTAGAATGCACAGCACGGCGGAATTTTTAAGTCCTAAAATGCCTGCTATCCGGAAGTCAAGGTGTCTGACATCCAGAATGTTACTAGGTCAGCATTCTACCGTTCTGAGAGATTCTGGGTTCTAGAATCAATGGATGGCAGAGTTCTGGAATGTCAGGGTGTTCAAACTCAAGAATACTTGCGTGTCTGAACTTGAGAGTCATTCAATGTCCACATTCCGCATCACAGGTGTCTGAATTCCAGAAACACCAAATGTCTGCATTCTAGAATCGGAATGTGGCGGAATTCTAGAATGCACAGCACGGCGGAATTCGAAAGTCCTAAAATGCCTGCTATCCGGAAGTTAAGGTGTCTGACATCCAGAATGCTACCACGTCAGAATTATACCATTCTGAAAGATTCTGGGATCTAGAATCAATGGACGGCTGAGTTCCAGAATGTCAGGGTTTCCAATCTCTAGAATCCTTGCGTGTCTGAACTCGAGAGTCATTAAATATCCACATTCCAGGACTCTGGATGTCTGAAATATAGAAGCACCAAATGTCTGCACTCTAGAATCAGAATGTGGCGGAATTCTAGAATGCACAGCACGGCGGAATTTTAAAGTCCTAAAATTCCTGCTATCCAGAAGTTAAGGTGTCTGACATCCAGAATGTTACTAGGTCAGCATTCTACCGTTCTGAGAGATTCTGGGTTCTAGAATCAATGGACGGCAGAGTTCTGGAATGTCAGGGTGTCCAAACTCTAGAATCCTTCCGTGTCTGAACTCGAGAGTCATTCAATGTCCACATTCCAGAACTCTGGATGTCTGAATTATAGAAGCACCAAATGTCTGCATTCTAGAATCGGAATGTGGCGGAATTCTAGAATGCACAGCACGGCGGAATTCCAAAGTCCTAAAATGCCTACTAGCCGAAAGTTAAGGTGTCTGATGACCAGTATGTTACTAGGTCAGCATTGTACCGTTCTGAGAGATTCTGGGTTCTAGAATCAATGGACGGCAGAGATCTGGAATGTCAGGGTGTCCAAACTCTAGAATCATTGCGTGTCTGAACTCGAGAGTCATTCAATGTTCACATTCCAGATCACAGGGTGTCTGAATTCCAGAAGCACCAATGTCTGCATTCTAGAATCGGAATGTGGTAGAATTCTAGAATGCACAGCACGGCGGAATTCTAAAGTCCTAAAATGCCTGCTATCCGGAAGTTAAGGTGTCTGACATCCAGAATGGTACCACATCAGAATTATACCATTCTGAAACATTCTGGGATCTAGAATCAATGGACGGGTGAGTTCCAGAATGTCAGGGCGGCAAAACTCTAGAATCCTGGCTTGTCTGAACTCGAGAGTCATTCAATGTCCACATTCCAAAACTCTGGATGTCTGAATTATGGAAGCACCAAATGTCTGCATTCTAGAATCGGAATGTGGCGGAATTCTAGAATGCACAGCACGGCGGAATTCTAAAGTCCTATAATGCCTGTTATCCGGAAGTTAATGTGTCTGACATCCCGAATGCTACCACGTCAGAATTATACCATTCTGAAACATTTTGAGATCTAGAATCAATGGACGGCAGAGTTCTGGAATGTCAGGGTGTCCAAACTCTAGAATCCTTCCGAAGCTGAAATCGTGAGTCATTCAATGTCCACATTCCGGATCACAGGGTGTCTGAATTCCAGAAGCACCAAATGTCTGTATTCTAGAATCGGAATGTGGCGGAATTCTAGAATGCTCAGCACGGCGGAATTCTAAAATCCTAAAATGCCTGCTATCCGGAAGTTAAGGTGTCTGACATCAAGAATGCTACCAAGTCAAAATTATATCATTCTGAAAGATTCTGGGATCTAGAATCAATGGACGGCTGAGTTCCAGAAAGGGTGGCAAAACTCTAGAATACTTGCGTGTCTGAACTCGAGAGTCATTCAATGTCCACATTCCAGAACTCTGGATGTCTGAATTATAGAAGCACCAAATGTCTGCCTTCTAGAATCTGAATGTGGCGGAATTCTAGAATGCACAGCACGGCGGAATTCTAAAGACCTAAAATGCCTGCTATCCGGAAGTTAAGGTGTCTGACATCCAGAATGCTACCAAGTCAGAATTATACCATTCTGAAAGATTCTGGGTTCTAGAATCAATGGACCTCTGTGTTCCAGAATGTCAGGGTGGCAAAAGTCTAGAATCCTTGCGTGTCTGAACTCGAGAGTCATTCAATGTCCACATTCCAGAACTCTGGATGTCGGAATTATAGAAGCACCAAATGTCTGCATTCTAGAATCGGAATGTGGCGGAATTCTAGAATGCACATCACGGCGGAATTCTAAAATCCTAAAATGCCTGCTATCCGGAAGTTAAGGTGTCTGACATCAAGAATGCTACCAAGTCAGAATTATACCATTCTGAAAGATTCTGGGATCTAAAATCAATGGACGGCTGAGTTCCAGAATGTCAGGGTGGCAAAACTCAAGAATCCTGGCTTGTCTGAACTCGAGAGTCATTCAATGTCCACATTCCAGAACTCTGGATGTCTGAATTATGGAAGCACCAAATGTCTGCATTCTAGAATCGGAATGTGGCGGAATTCTAGAATGCACAGCACGGCGGAATTCGAAAGTCCTAAAATGCCTGCTATCCGGAAGTTAAGGTGTCTGACATCCAGAATGCTACCACGTCAGAATTATACCATTCTGAAAGATTCTGGGATCTAGAATCAATGGACGGCTGAGTTCCAGAATGTCAGGGGGGCAAAACTCTAGAATCCTTGCGTGTCTGAACTCGAGAGTCATTCAATGTCCACATTCCAGAACTCTGGATGTCTGAATTATAGAAGCACCAAATGTCTGCATTCTAGAATCGGAATGTGGCGGAATTCCGGAATGCACAGCACGGCGCAATTCTAAAGTCCTAAAATGCCTACTAGCCGAACGTTAAGGTGTCTGATGACCAGAATGTTACTAGGTCAGCATTCTACCGTTCTGAGAGATTCTGGGTTCTAGAATCAATGAATGGCAGAGTTCTGGAATGTCAGGGTGTCCAAACTCTAGAATCCTTGAGTGTTTGAACTCGAGAGTCATTCAATTTCCATATTCCGGGTCACAGGGTGTCTGAATTCCAGAAGCACCAAATGTCTGCATTCTGGAATCGGAATGTGGCAGAATTCTAGAATGCACAGCACGGCAGAATTCTAAAGACGTAAAATGACTGATATTCGGAAGTTAAGGTGTCTGACATCCAGAATGTTACTAGGTCAGCATTCTACCGTTCTGAGAGATTCTGGGTTCTAGAATCAATGGACGGCAGAGTTCTGGAATGTCAGGGTGTCCAAACTCCAGAATCCTTCCGTGTCTGAACTCCTGAGTCATTCAATGTCCACATTCCGGATAAAAGGGTGTCTGAATTCCAGAAGCACCAAATATCTGCATTCTAGAATCGGAATGTGGCGGAATTCTAGAATGCACAGCACGGCGGAATTTGAAAGTCCTAAAATGCCTGCTATCGGGAAGTAAAGGTGTCTGACATCCAGAATGCTACCAGGTCAGAATTACACCATTCTGAAAGATTCTGGGATCTAGAATCAATGGACGGCTGAGTTCCAGAATGTCAGGGTGGCAAAACTCTAGAATCCTGGCGTGTCTGAACTCGAGAGTCATTCAATGTCCACATTCCAGAACTCTGGATGTCTGAATTATAGAAGCACCAAATGACTGCATTCTAGCATCGGAATGTGGCGGAATTCTAGAATGCACAGCACGGCGGAATTCTAAAGTCCTAAAATGCCTGCTATCCAGAAGTCAAGGTGTCTGACATCCAGAATGTTACTAGGTCAGCATCCTACCGTTCTGAGAGATTCTGGGTTTTAGAATCAATTGATGGCAGAGTTCTGGAATGTCAGGGTGTCCAAACTCTAGAATCCTTGAATGTTTGAACTCGAGAGTCATTCAATTTCCATATTCCGGGTCACAGGGTGACTGAATTCCAGAAGCACCAAATGTCTGCATTACAGAATCGGAATGTGGCGGAATTCTAGAATGCACAGCAAGGCGGAATTCGAACGTCCTAAAATGCCTGCTATCCGGAAGTTAAGGTGTCTGACATCCAGAATGCTACCACGTCAGAATTATACCATTCTGAAAGATTCTGGGGTCTAGAATCAATGGACGGCTGAGTTCCAGAACGTCAGGGTGGCAAAACTCTAGAATCCTTGCGTGTCTGAACTCGAGAGTCATTCAATGTCCACATTACAGAACTCTGGATGTCTGAATTATAGAAGCACCAAATGTCTGCATTCTAGAATCGGAATGTGGCAGAATTCTAGAATGCACAGCATGGCTGAATTCTAAAGTCCTAAAATGCCTGCTATCCGGAAGTTAAGGTGTCTGACATCCAGAAAGTTACTAGGTCAGCATTCTACCGTTCTGAGAGATTCTGGGTTCTAGAATCAATGTACGGCAGAGATCTGGCATGTCAGGGTGTCCAAACTCTAGAATCCCTGTGTGTCTGAACTCGAGAGTCATTCAATGTCCACATTCCGGATCACAGGGTGTCTGAATTCCTGAAACACCAAATGTCTGCATTCTAGAATCGGAATGTGGTAGAATTCTAGAATGCACAGCACGGCGGAATTCTAAAGTCCTAAATTGCCTGCTATACGGAAGTTAAGGTGTCTGACATCCAGAATGCTACCACGTTAGAATTATACCATTCTGAAAGATTCTGGGATCTAGAATCAATGGACGGCTGAGTTCCAGAATGTCAGGGTTTCCAAACTCTAGAATCCTTGCATGTCTGAACTCGAGTCATTCAATATCCACATTCCAGGACTCTGGATGTCTGAAATATAGAAGCACCAAATGTCTGCATTCTAGAATCGGAATGTGGCGGAATTCTAGAATGCACAGCACGGCAGAATTCTAAAGTCCTAAAAGGCCTGCTCTTCGGAAGTTAAGGTGTCTGACATCCAGAATGTTACTAGGTCAGCATTCTGCCGTTCTGAGAGATTCTGGGTTCTAGAATCAATGGACGGCAGAGTTCTGGAATGTCAGGGTGTCCAAACTCTAGAATCCTTCCGTGTCTGAACTCGTGAGTCATTCAATGTCCACATTCCGGATCACAGGGTGTCTGAATTCCAGAAGCAGCAAATGTCTGCATTCTAGAATCGGAATGTGGCGGAATTCTAGAATGCACAGCACGGCAGAATTCTGAAGTCCTAAAATGCCTGCTATCGGGAAGTTAAGGTGTCTGACATCCAGAATGCTACCACATCAGAATTATACCATTCTGAAAGATTCTGGGATCTAGAATCAATGGACGGCTGAGTTCCAGAATGTCACGGTGGCAAAACTCTAGAATCCTTGCGTGTCTGAACTCGAGAGTCATTCAATGTCCATATTCCAGAACTCTGGATGTCTGAATTATAGAAGCACCAAATGTCTGCATTCTAGAATCGGAATGTGGCGGAATTCTAGAATGCACGGCACGGCGGAATTCTAAAGTCCTAAAGTGCCTGCTTTCCGGAAGTTAAGGTGTCTGACATCCAGAATGCTACCACGTCAGAATTATACCATTCTGAAAGATTCTGGGATCTAGAATCAATGGACGGCTGAGTTCCAGAATGTCAGGGTTTCCAAACTCTAGAATCCTTGCGTGTCTGAACACGAGAGTCATTCAATATCCACATTCCAGGACTCTGGATGTCTGAAATATAGAAGCACCAAATGTGTGCATTCTGGAATTGGAATGTGGCGGAATTCTAGAATGCACAGCACGGCAGAATTCTAAAGTCCTAAAATGCCTGCTATTCGGAAGTTAAGGTGTCTGACATCCAGAATGTCACTAGGTCAGTATTCTACCGTTCTGAAAGATTCTGGGTTCTAGAATCAATGGACGGCAGAGTTCTGGAATGTCAGGGTGTCCAAACTCTAGAATCCTGCCGTGTCTGAACTCGTGAGTCATTCAATGACCACATTCCGGATCACAGGGTGTCTGAATTCCAGAAGCACCAAATGTCTGCATTCTAGAATCGGAATGTGGCGGAATTCTAGAGTGCACAGCACGGCAGATTTCTGAAGTCCTAAAATGCCTGATATTCGGAAGTTAAAGAGTCTGACATCCAGAATGTTACTAGGTCAGCATTCTACCGTTCTGAGAGATTCCGGGTTCAAGAATCAATGGACGGCAGAGTTCTGGAATGTCAGGGTGTCCAAACTCTAGAATTCTTCCGTGTCTGAACTCGTAAGTCTTTCAATATCCACATTCCGGATCACAGGGTGTCTGAATTCCAGGAGCGCCAAATGTCTGCATTCTAGAATCGGAATGTGGCGGAATTCTAGAATGCACAGCACGGCGGAATTCGAAAGACCTAAAATGCCTGCTATCGGGAACTTAAGGTGTCTGACATCCAGAATGCTACCACGTCAGTAATATACCATTCTGATAGATTCTGGGATCTAGAATCAATGGACGGCTGAGTTCCAGAATGTCAGGGTGGCAAAACTCTAGAATCCTTGCGTGTCTGAACTCGAGAGTCATTCAATGTCCACATTCCAGAACTCTGGATGTCTGAAATATAGAAGCACCAAATGTCTGCATTCTAGAATCAGAATGTGGCGGAATTCTAGAATGCACAGCACGGCGGAATTTTAAAGTCCTAAAATGCCTGCTATCCAGAAGTCAAGGTGTCTGACATCCAGAATGTTACTAGGTCAGCATTCTACCGTTCTGAGAGATTCTGGGTTTTAGAATCAATGGATGGCAGAGTTCTGGAATGTCAGGGTGTCCAAACTCAAGAATACTTGCGTGTCTGAACTCGAGAGTCATTCAATGACCACATTCCGGATCACAGGGTGTCTGAATTCCAGAAGCACCAAATGTCTGCATTCTAGAATCGGAATGTGGCGGAATTCTAGAATGCACAGCATGGAGGAATTCGAAAGTCCTAAAATGCCTGCTATCCGGAAGTTAAGGTGTCTGACGTCCAGAATGCTACCACGTCAGAATTATAACATTCTGAAAGATTCTGGGATCTAGAATCAATGGACGGCTGAGTTCCAGAATGTCAGGGTTTCCAAACTCTAGAATCCTTGCGTGTCTGAACTCGAGAGTCATTCAATATCCACATTCCAGGACTCTGGATGTCTGAAATATAGAAGAAACAAATGTCTGCATTCTAGAATCGGAATGTGGTGGAATTCTAGAATGCACAGCATGGCAGAATTCTAAAGTCCTAAAATGCCTGCTATCCGGAAGTTAAGGTGTCTGACATCCAGAATGTTACTAGGTCAGCATTCTACCGTTCTGAGAGATTCTGGGTTCTAGAATCAATGGACGGCAGAGTTCTGGAATGTCAGGGTGTCCAAACTCTAGAATCCTTCCGTGTCTGAACTCGTGAGTCATTCAATGTCCACATTCCGGATCACAGGGTGTCTGAATTCCAGAAGCACCAAATGTCTGCATTCTGGAATCGGAATGTGGCGGAATTCTAGAATGCACAGCACGGCGGAATTCGAAAGTCCTAAAATGCCTGCTATCGGGAAGTTAAGGTGTCTGACATCCAGAATGCTACCACGTCATAGTTATACCATTCTGAAAGATTCTGGGATCTAGAATCAATGGACCGCTGAGTTCCAGAATGTCAGGGTGGCAAAACTCTAGAATCCTTGTGTGTCTGAACTTGAGAGTCATTCAATGTCCACATTCCAGAACTCTGGATGTCTGAATAATAGAAGCACCAAATGTCTGCATTCTAGAATCGGAATGTGACGGAATTCTAGAATGCACAGCACGGCGGAATTCTAAAGTCCTAAAATGCCTGCTATCCGGAAGTTAAGGTGTCTGACATCAAGAATGCTACCAAGTCAGAATTATACCATTCTGAAAGATTCTGGGATCTAGAATCAATGGACGGTTGAGTTCCAGAATGTCAGGGTGGCAAAACTCTAGAATCCTTGCATGTCTGAACTCGAGAGTCATTCAATGTCCACATTCCAGAACTCTGGATGTCTGAATTATAGAAGCACCAAATGTCTGCATTCTAGAATCGAAATGTGGCGGAATACTAGAATGCACAGCACGGCGGAATTCTAAATTCCTAAAATGCCTACTAGCCGAAAGTTAAGGTGTCTGATGACCAGAATGTTACTAGGTCTGCATTCTACCGTTCTTAGAGATTCTGGGTTCTAGAATCAATGGATGGCAGAGTTCTGGAATGTCAGGGTGTCCAAACTCTAGAATCCTTGAGTGTTTGAACTCGAGAGTCATTCAATTTCCATATTCCGGGTCACAGGGTTATTGAATTCCAGAAGCACCAAATGTCTGCATTCCAGAATCGGAATGTGGCGGAATTCTAGAATGCACAGCACGGCGGAATTCGAACGTCCTAATATGCCTGCTATCCGGAAGTTAAGGTTTCTGACATCCAGAATTCTACCACGTCAGAATTATACCATTCTGAAAGATTCTGGGATCTAGAATCAATGGACGGCTGAGTTCCAGAATGTCAGCTTTTCCAAACTCCAGAATCCTGGCGTGTCTGAAATCGAGAGTCATTCAATATCCACATTCCAGGACTCTGGATGTCTGAAATATAGAAGCAACAAATGTCTGCATTCTAGAATCGGAATGTGGTGGAATTCTAGAATGCACAGCACGGCAGAATTCTGAAGTCCTAAAATGCCTGCTATTCGGAATTTAAGGTGTCTGACATCCAGAATGTTACTAGGTCAGCATTCTACCGTTCTGAGAGATTCTGGATTCTAGAATCAATGGACGGCAGAGTTCTGGAATGCCAGGGTGTCCAAACTCTAGAATCCTTCCGTGTCTGAACTCGTGAGTCATTCAATGTCCACATTCCAGATCACAGGGTGTCTGAATTCCAGAAGCACCAAATGTCTGCATTCTAGAATCGGAATGTGGCGGAATTCTAGAATGCACAGCATGGAGGAATTCGAAAGTCCTAAAATGCCTGCTATCCGGAAGTTAAGGTGTCTGACGTCCAGAATGCTACCACGTCAGAATTATAACATTCTGAAAGATTCTGAGATCTAGAATCAATGGACGGGTGAGTTCCAGAATGTCAGGGTGGCAAAACTCTAGAATCCTGGCTTGTCTGTACTCGAGAGTCATTCAATGTCCACATTCCGGAACTCTGGATGTCTGAATTATAGAAACACCAAATGTCTGCATTCTAGAATCGGAATGTGGCGGAATTCTAGAATGCACAGCACGGCGAAATTCGAAAGTCCTAAAATGCCTGCTATCCGGAAGTTAAGGTGTCTGACATCCAGAATGTTACTAGGTCAGCATTCTACCGTTCTGAGAGATTCTGTGTTCTAGAATCAATGGACGGCATAGTTCTGGAATGTCTGGGTGTCCAAACTCTAGAATCCTTCCGTGTCTGGACTCGTGAGTCATTCAATTTCCACATTCCGGATCACAGGGTGTTTGAATTCCAGAAGCACCAAATGTCTGCATTCTAGAAGCGGAATGTGGCGGAATTCTAGAGTGCACAGCATGGCCGAATTCTAAAATCCTAAAATGCCTGCTATACGGAAGTTAAGGTGTCTGACATTAAGATTGCTACCAAGTCAGAATTATACCATTCTGAAAGATTCTGGGATCTAGAATCAATGGACGGCTGAGGTCCAGAATGTCTGGGTGGGAAAACTCTAGAATCCTTGCATGTCTGAACTCGAGAGTCATTCAATGTCCACATTCCAGAACTCTGGATGTCTGAATTATAGAAGCACCAAATGTGTGCATTCTAGAATCGGAATGTGGCGGAATTTTAGAATGCACAGCACGGTGGAATTCTAAAGTCCTAAAATGCCTATTAGCCGAAAACTAAGGTGTCTGATGACCAGAATGTTACTAGGTCAGCATTCTACCGTTCTGAGAGATTCTGGGTTCTAGAATCAATGGACGGCCGAGTTCTGGAATGTCTGGGTGTCCAAACTCTAGAATCCTTGAGTGTTTGAACTCGAGAGTCATTCAATTTCCATATTCCGGGTCACAGGGTGACTGAATTCCAGAAGCAACAAATGTCTGCATTCTAGAATCGGAATGTGGTAGAATTCTGGAATGCACAGCACAGCGGAATTCTAAAGTCCTAAAATGCCTGCTATCCGGAAGTTAAGGTGTCTGACACCCAGAATGCTACCACATCAGAATTATAACATTCTGAAACATTCTGGAATCTAGAATCAATGGACGGGTGAGTTCCAGAATGTCAGGGTGGCAAAACTCTAGAGTCCGGGCGTGTCTGAACTCGAGAGTCATTCAATGTCCACATTCCAGAACTCTGGATGTCTGAATTATAGAAGCACCAAATGTCTGCATTCTAGAATCAGAATGTGGCGGAATTCTAGAATGCACAGCACGGCGAAATTCTAAAGTCCTAAAATGCCTGCTATCCGGAAGTTAAGGTGTCTGACATCCAGAATGCTACCACGTCAGAATTATACCATTCTGAAAGATTCTGGGATCTAGAATCAATGGACGGCTGAGTTCCAGAATGTCGGGGTTTCCAAACTCTAGAATCCTTGCGTGTCTGAACTCGGGAGTCACTCAATATCCACATTCCAGGACTCTGGATGTCTGAAATATAGAAGCACCAAATGTCTGCATTCTTGAATCGCAATGTGGCGGAATTCTAGAATGCACAGCACGGCGGAATTCTAAATTCCTAAAATTCCTTCTATCCGGAAGTTAAGGTGTCTGACATCAAGAATGCTACCAAGTCAGAATTATAACATTCTGAAAGATTCTGGGATCTAAAATCAGTGGACGGCTGAGTTCCAAAATGTCAGGGTGGCAAAACTCTAGAATCCTTGCGTGTCTGAACTCGAGAGTCATTCAATGTCCACATTCCAGAACTCTGGATGTCTGAAATATAGAAGCACCAAATGTCTGCATTCTAGAATCGGAATGTGGCAGAATTCTAGAAAGCACAGCACGGCAGAATTCTAAAGTCCTAAAATGCCTGCTATTCGGAAGTTAAGGTGCCTGACATCCAGAAAGTTACTAGGTCAGCATTCTACCGTTCTGTGAGATTCTCGGTTCTAGAATCAATGGACGGCAGATTACTGGAATGTCAGGGTGTCCAAACTCTAGAATCCTTCCGTGTCTGAATATGTGAGTCATTCAATGTCCACATTCCGGATCACAGGGTGTCTGAATTCCAGAAGCACCAAATGTCTGCATTCTAGAATCGGAATGTGGTGGAATTCTAGAATGCACAGCACGGCGGAATTCGAAAGTCCTAAAATGCCTGCTATCCGGAAGTTAAGGTGTCTGACATCCAGAATGCTACCACGTCAGAATTATACCATTCTGAAAGATTCTGGGATCTAGAATCAATGGACGGCTGAGTTCCAGAATGTCAGGGTGTCCAAACTCTAGAATCCTTGCGTGTCTGAACTCGAGAGTCTTTCAATGTCCACATTCCAGAACTCTGGATGTCTGAATTATAGAAGCACCAAATGTCTGCATTCTAGAATCGGAATGTGGCGGAATTCTAGAATGCACAGCACGGTGAAATTCTAAAGTCCTAAAATGCCTGCTATCCGGAAGTTAAGGTGTCTGACATCCAGAATGCTACCACGTCAGAATTATACCATTCTGAAAGATTCTGGGATCTAGAATCAATGGACGGCTGAGTTCCAGAATGTCGGGGTTTCCAAACTCTAGAATCCTTGCGTGTCTGAACTCGGGAGTCATTCAATATCCACATTCCAGGACTCTGGATGTCTGAAATATAGAAGCACCAAGTGTCTGCATTCTAGAATCGCAATGTGGCGGAATCTAGAATGCACAGCACGGCGGAATTCTAAATTCCTAAAATTCCTTCTATCCGGAAGTTAAGGTGTCTGACATCAAGAATGCTACCAAGTCAGAATTATAACATTCTGAAAGATTCTGGGATCTAGAATCAGTGGACAGCTGAGTTCCAAAATGTCAGGGTGGCAAAACTCTAGAATCCTTGCGTGTCTGAACTCGAGAGTCATTCAATGTCCACATTCCAGAACTCTGGAAGTCTGAAATATAGAAGCACCAAATGTCTGCATTCTAGAATCGGAATGTGGCAGAATTCTAGAAAGCACAGCACGGCAGAATTCTAAAGTCCTAAAATGCCTGCTATTCGGAAGTTAAGGTGCCTGACATCCAGAAAGTTACTAGGTCAGCATTCTACGGTTCTGTGAGATTCTCGGTTCTAGAATCAATGGACGGCAGATTACTGGAATGTCAGGGTGTCCAAACTCTAGAATCCTTCCGTGTCTGAATATGTGAGTCATTCAATGTCCACATTCCGGATCACAGGGTGTCTGAATTCCAGAAGCACCAAATGTCTGCATTCTAGAATCGGAATGTGGTGGAATTCTAGAATGCACAGCACGGCGAAATTCTAAAGTCCTAAAATGCCTGCTATCCGGAAGTTAAGGTGTCTGACATCCAGAATGCTACCACGTCAGAATTATACCATTCTGAAAGATTCTGGGATCTAGAATCAATGGACGGCTGAGTTCCAGAATGTCGGGGTTTCCAAACTCTAGAATCCTTGCGTGTCTGAACTCGGGAGTCACTCAATATCCACATTCCAGGACTCTGGATGTCTGAAATATAGAAGCACCAAATGTCTGCATTCTTGAATCGCAATGTGGCGGAATTCTAGAATGCACAGCACGGCGGAATTCTAAATTCCTAAAATTCCTTCTATCCGGAAGTTAAGGTGTCTGACATCAAGAATGCTACCAAGTCAGAATTATAACATTCTGAAAGATTCTGGGATCTAAAATCAGTGGACGGCTGAGTTCCAAAATGTCAGGGTGGCAAAACTCTAGAATCCTTGCGTGTCTGAACTCGAGAGTCATTCAATGTCCACATTCCAGAACTCTGGATGTCTGAAATATAGAAGCACCAAATGTCTGCATTCTAGAATCGGAATGTGGCAGAATTCTAGAAAGCACAGCACGGCAGAATTCTAAAGTCCTAAAATGCCTGCTATTCGGAAGTTAAGGTGCCTGACATCCAGAAAGTTACTAGGTCAGCATTCTACCGTTCTGTGAGATTCTCGGTTCTAGAATCAATGGACGGCAGATTACTGGAATGTCAGGGTGTCCAAACTCTAGAATCCTTCCGTGTCTGAATATGTGAGTCATTCAATGTCCACATTCCGGATCACAGGGTGTCTGAATTCCAGAAGCACCAAATGTCTGCATTCTAGAATCGGAATGTGGTGGAATTCTAGAATGCACAGCACGGCGGAATTCGAAAGTCCTAAAATGCCTGCTATCCGGAAGTTAAGGTGTCTGACATCCAGAATGCTACCACGTCAGAATTATACCATTCTGAAAGATTCTGGGATCTAGAATCAATGGACGGCTGAGTTCCAGAATGTCAGGGTGTCCAAACTCTAGAATCCTTGCGTGTCTGAACTTGAGAGTCTTTCAATGTCCACATTCCAGAACTCTGGATGTCTGAATTATAGAAGCACCAAATGTCTGCATTCTAGAATCGGAATGTGGCGGAATTCTAGAATGCACAGCACGGCGGAATTCTAATGTTCTAAAATGCCTACTAGCCGAAAGTTAAGGTGTCTGATGACCAGAATGTTACCAGGTCAGCATTCTACCGTTCTGAGAGATTCTGGGTTCTAGAATCAATGGACGGCATAGTTCTGGAATGTCAGGGTGTCCAAACTCTAGAATCCCTGAGTGTTTGAACTCGAGAGTCATTCAATTTCCATATTCCGGGTCACAGGATGACTGAATTCCAGAAGCACCAAATGTCTGCATTCTAGAATCGGAATGTGGCGGAATTCTAGAATGCACAGCACGGCGGAATTCGAAAGTCCTAAAATGCCTGCTATACGGAAGTTAAGGTGTCTGACATCCAGAATGCTACCACGTCAGAATTATACCATTCTGAAAGATTCTGGGATCTAGAATCAATGGACGGCTTTGTTCCAGAATGTCAGGGTGGCAAAACTCTAGAATCCTGGCTTGTCTGAACTCGAGAGTCATTCAAAGTCCACATTCCAGATCTCTGGATGTCTGAATTATAGAAGCACCAAATGTCTGCATTCTAGAATCGGAATGTGGCGGAATTCTAGAATGCACAGCACGGCGGAATTCTAAAGTCCTAAATTGCCTGCTATCCGGAAGTTAAGGTGTCTGACATCCAGAATGTACTAGGTCAGCATTCTACCGTTCTGAGAGATTCTGGGTTCTAGAATCAATGGACGGCAGAGTTCTGGAAAGTCAGGATGTCCAAACTCTAGAATTCTTCCGTGTCTGAACTCGTGAGTCATTCAATGTCCACATTCCGTATCACAGGGTGTCTGAATGCCAGAAGCACCAAATGTCTGCATTCTAGAATCGGAATGTGGCGGAATTCTAGAATGCACAGCACGGCGGAATTCGAAAGACCTAAAATGCCTGCTATCGGGAACTTAAGGTGTCTGACATCCAGAATGCTACCACGTCAGAAATATACCATTCTGATAGATTCTGGGATCTAGAATCAATGGACGGCTGAGTTCCAGAATGTCAGGGTGGAAAAACTCTAGAATCCTTGCGTGTCTGAACTCGAGAGTCATTCAATGTCCACATTCCAGAACTCTGGATGTCTGAAATATAGAAGCACCAAATGGCTGCATTCTAGAATCAGAATGTGGCGGAATTCTAGAATGCACAGCACGGCGGAATTTTAAAGTCCTAAAATGCCTGCTATCCAGAAGTCAAGGTGTCTGACATCCAGAATGTTACTAGGTCAGCATTCTACCGTTCTGAGAGATTCTGGGTTTTAGAATCAATTGATGGCAGAGTTCTGGAATGTCAGGGTGTCCAAACTCTAGAATCCTTGAGTGTTTGAACTCGAGAGTCAATCAATTTCCATATTCCGGGTCACAGGGTGACTGAATTCCAGAAGCACCAAATGTCTGCATTACAGAATCGGAATGTGGCGGAATTCTAGAATGCACAGCACGGCGGAATTCGAACGTCCTAATATGCCTGCTATCCGGAAGTTAAGGTGTCTGACATCCAGAATTCTACCACGTCAGAATTATACCATTCTGAAAGATTCTGGGATCTAGAATCAATTGACGGCTGAGTTCCAGAATGTCAGGGTGGCAAAACCCCAGAATCCTTCCGTGTATGAATTCGTGAGTCATTCAATGTCCACATTCCGGATCACAAGGTGTCTGAATGCCAGAAGCACCAAATGTCTGCATTCTAGAATCGGAATGTGGCGGAATTCTAGAATGCACAGCACGGCAGAATTCAAAAGACCTAAAATGCCTGCTATCGGGAAGTTAAGGTGTCTGACATCCAGAATGCTACCACGTCAGAATTATACCATTCTGAAAGATTCTGGGATCTAGAATCAATGGACGTGTGAGTTCCAGAATGTCAGGGTGGCAAAACTCTAGAAACATTCCGTATCTGAACTCGTGAGTCATTCAATGTCCACATTCCGGATCACAGGGTGTCTGAATTAAAGAAGCACCAAATGTCTGCATTCTAGAATCGGAATGTGGCGGAATTCTAGAATGCACAGCACGGCGGAATTCTAAAGTCCTAAAATGCCTGATATTCGGAAGTTAAGGAGTTTGACATCCAGAATGTTACTAGGTCAGCTTTCTACCGTTCTGAGAGATTCTGGGTTCTGGAATCAATGGACGGCAGAGTTCTTGAATGTCAGGGTGTCCCAACTCTAGAATCCTTCCGTGTCTGAATTCGTGAGTCTTTCAATGTCCACATTCTGGATCACAGGGTGTCTGAATTCCAGAAGCACCAAATGTCTGCATTCTAGAATCGGAATGTGGTAGAATTCTAGAATGCACAGCACGGCGGAATTCTAAAGTCCTAAAATGCCTGCTATCCGGAAGTTAAGGTTTCCTACATCCAGAATGCTACCACGTCAGAATTATACCATTCTGAAACATTCTGGGATCTAGAATCAATGGACGGGTGAGTTCCAGAATGTCAGGGTGGCAAAACTCTAGAATCCTGGCTGGTCTGTACTCGAGAGTCATTCAATGTCCACATTCCGGAACTCTGGATGTCTGAATTATAGAAGCACCAAATGTCTGCATTCTAGAATCGGAATGTGGCGGAATTCTAGAATGCACAGCACGGCAGAATTCGAAAATCCTAAAATGCCTGCTATCCGGAAGTTAAGGAGTCTGACATCCAGAATGTTACTAGGTCAGCATTCTACCGTTCTGAGAGATTCTGTGTTCTAGAATCAATGGACGGCATAGTTCTGGAATGTCCGGGTGTCCAAACTCTAGAATCCTTCCGTGTCTGGACTCGTGAGTCATTCAATTTCCACATTCCGGATCACAGGGTGTTTGAATTCCAGAAGCACCAAATGTCTGCATTCTAGAAGCGGAATGTGGCGGAATTCTAGAGTGCACAGCATGGCCGAATTCTGAAATCCTAAAATGCCTGCTATACGGAAGTTAAGGTGTCTGACATTAAGAATGCTACCAAGTCAGAATTATACCATTCTGAAAGATTCTGGGATCTAGAATCAATGGACGGCTGAGGTCCAGAATGTCTGGGTGGGAAAACTCTAGAATCCTTGCGTGTCTGAACTCGAGAGTCATTCAATGTCCACATTCCAGAACTCTGGATGTCTGAATTATAGAAGCACCAAATGTGTGCATTCTAGAATCGGAATGTGGCGGAATTTTAGAATGCACAGCACGGTGGAATTCTAAAGTCCTAAAATGCCTATTAGCCGAAAACTAAGGTGTCTGATGACCAGAATGTTACTAGGTCAGCATTCTACCGTTCTGAGAGATTCTGGGTTCTAGAATCAATGGACGGCCGAGTTCTGGAATGTCTGGGTGTCAAACTCTAGAATCCTTGAATGTTTGAACTCGAGAGTCATTCAATTTCCATATTCCGGGTCACAGGGTGACTGAATTCCAGAAGCACCAAATGTCTGCATTCTAGAATCGGAATGTGGTAGAATTCTAGAATGCACAGCACGGCGGAATTCTAAAGTCCTAAAATGCCTACTATCCGGAAGTTAAGGTGTCTGACACCCAGAATGCTACCACATCAGAATTATAACATTCTGAAACATTCTGGAATCTAGAATCAATGGACGGGTGAGTTCCAGAATGTCAGGGTGGCAAAACTCTAGAGTCCTGGCGTGTCTGAACTCGAGAGTCATTCAATGTCCACATTCCAGAACTCTGGATGTCTGAATTATAGAAGCACCAAATGTCTGCATTCTAGAATCGGAATGTGGCGGAATTCTAGAATGCACAGCACGGTGAAATTCTAAAGTCCTAAAATGCCTGCTATCCGGAAGTTAAGGTGTCTGACATCCAGAATGCTACCACGTCAGAATTATACCATTCTGAAAGATTCTGGGATCTAGAATCAATGGACGGCTGAGTTCCAGAATGTCGGGGTTTCCAAACTCTAGAATCCTTGCGTGTCTGAACTCGGGAGTCATTCAATATCCACATTCCAGGACTCTGGATGTCTGAAATATAGAAGCACCAAATGTCTGCATTCTAGAATCGCAATGTGGCGGAATCTAGAATGCACAGCACGGCAGAATTCTAAAGTCCTAAAATGCCTGCTATTCGGAAGTTAAGGTGCCTGACATCCAGAAAGTTACTAGGTCAGCATTCTACCGTTCTGTGAGATTCTCGGTTCTAGAATCAATGGACGGCAGATTACTGGAATGTCAGGGTGTCCAAACTCTAGAATCCTTCCGTGTCTGAATATGTGAGTCATTCAATGTCCACATTCCGGATCACAGGGTGTCTGAATTCCAGAAGCACCAAATGTCTGCATTCTAGAATCGGAATGTGGTGGAATTCTAGAATGCACAGCACGGCGGAATTCGAAAGTCCTAAAATGCCTGCTATCCGGAAGTTAAGGTGTCTGACATCCAGAATGCTACCACGTCAGAATTATACCATTCTGAAAGATTCTGGGATCTAGAATCAATGGACGGCTGAGTTCCAGAATGTCAGGGTGTCCAAACTCTAGAATCCTTGCGTGTCTGAACTCGAGAGTCTTTCAATGTCCACATTCCAGAACTCTGGATGTCTGAATTATAGAAGCACCAAATGTCTGCATTCTAGAATCGGAATGTGGCGGAATTCTAGAATGCACAGCACGGCGGAATTCTAATGTTCTAAAATGCCTACTAGCCGAAAGTTAAGGTGTCTGATGACCAGAATGTTACCAGGTCAGCATTCTACCGTTCTGAGAGATTCTGGGTTCTAGAATCAATGGACGGCAGAGTTCTGGAATGTCAGGGTGTCCAAACTCTAGAATCCCTGAGTGTTTGAACTCGAGAGTCATTCAATTTCCATATTCCGGGTCACAGGATGACTGAATTCCAGAAGCACCAAATGTCTGCATTCTAGAATCGGAATGTGGCGGAATTCTAGAATGCACAGCACGGCGGAATTCGAAAGTCCTAAAATGCCTGCTATACGGAAGTTAAGGTGTCTGACATCCAGAATGCTACCACGTCAGAATTATACCATTCTGAAAGATTCTGGGATCTAGAATCAATGGACGGCTTAGTTCCAGAATGTCAGGGTGGCAAAACTCTAGAATCCTGGCTTGTCTGAACTCGAGAGTCATTCAAAGTCCACATTCCAGATCTCTGGATGTCTGAATTATAGAAGCACCAAATGTCTGCATTCTAGAATCGGAATGTGGCGGAATTCTAGAAAGCACAGCACGGCGGAATTCTAAAGTCCTAAATTGCCTGCTACCCGGAAGTTAAGGTGTCTGACATCCAGAATGTACTAGGTCAGCATTCTACCGTTCTGAGAGATTCTGGGTTCTAGAATCAATGGACGGCAGAGTTCTGGAAAGTCAGGATGTCCAAACTCTAGAATTCTTCCGTGTCTGAACTCGTGAGTCATTCAATGTCCACATTCCGTATCACAGGGTGTCTGAATGCCAGAAGCACCAAATGTCTGCATTCTAGAATCGGAATGTGGCGGAATTCTAGAATGCACAGCACGGCGGAATTCGAAAGACCTAAAATGCCTGCTATCGGGAACTTAAGGTGTCTGACATCCAGAATGCTACCACGTCAGAAATATACCATTCTGATAGATTCTGGGATCTAGAATCAATGGACGGCTGAGTTCCAGAATGTCAGGGTGGAAAAACTCTAGAATCCTTGCGTGTCTGAACTCGAGAGTCATTCAATGTCCACATTCCAGAACTCTGGATGTCTGAAATATAGAAGCACCAAATGGCTGCATTCTAGAATCAGAATGTGGCGGAATTCTAGAATGCACAGCACGGCGGAATTTTAAAGTCCTAAAATGCCTGCTATCCAGAAGTCAAGGTGTCTGACATCCAGAATGTTACTAGGTCAGCATTCTACCGTTCTGAGAGATTCTGGGTTTTAGAATCAATTGATGGCAGAGTTCTGGAATGTCAGGGTGTCCAAACTCTAGAATCCTTGAGTGTTTGAACTCGAGAGTCAATCAATTTCCATATTCCGGGTCACAGGGTGACTGAATTCCAGAAGCACCAAATGTCTGCATTACAGAATCGGAATGTGGCGGAATTCTAGAATGCACAGCACGGCGGAATTCGAACGTCCTAATATGCCTGCTATCCGGAAGTTAAGGTGTCTGACATCCAGAATTCTACCACGTCAGAATTATACCATTCTGAAAGATTCTGGGATCTAGAATCAATTGACGGCTGAGTTCCAGAATGTCAGGGTGGCAAAACCCTAGAATCCTTGCGTGTATGAATTCGTGAGTCATTCAATGTCCACATTCCGGATCACAAGGTGTCTGAATGCCAGAAGCACCAAATGTCTGCATTCTAGAATCGGAATGTGGCGGAATTCTAGAATGCACAGCACGGCAGAATTCAAAAGACCTAAAATGCCTGCTATCGGGAAGTTAAGGTGTCTGACATCCAGAATGCTACCACGTCAGAATTATACCATTCTGAAAGATTCTGGGATCTAGAATCAATGGACGTGTGAGTTCCAGAATGTCAGGGTGGCAAAACTCTAGAAACATTCCGTATCTGAACTCGTGAGTCATTCAATGTCCACATTCCGGATCACAGGGTGTCTGAATTAAAGAAGCACCAAATGTCTGCATTCTAGAATCGGAATGTGGCGGAATTCTAGAATGCACAGCACGGCGGAATTCTAAAGTCCTAAAATGCCTGATATTCGGAAGTTAAGGAGTTTGACATCCAGAATGTTACTAGGTCAGCTTTCTACCGTTCTGAGAGATTCTGGGTTCTGGAATCAATGGACGGCAGAGTTCTTGAATGTCAGGGTGTCCCAACTCTAGAATCCTTCCGTGTCTGAATTCGTGAGTCTTTCAATGTCCACATTCTGGATCACAGGGTGTCTGAATTCCAGAAGCACCAAATGTCTGCATTCTAGAATCGGAATGTGGTAGAATTCTAGAATGCACAGCACGGCGGAATTCTAAAGTCCTAAAATGCCTGCTATCCGGAAGTTAAGGTTTCCTACATCCAGAATGCTACCACGTCAGAATTATACCATTCTGAAACATTCTGGGATCTAGAATCAATGGACGGGTGAGTTCCAGAATGTCAGGGTGGCAAAACTCTAGAATCCTGGCTGGTCTGTACTCGAGAGTCATTCAATGTCCACATTCCGGAACTCTGGATGTCTGAATTATAGAAGCACCAAATGTCTGCATTCTAGAATCGGAATGTGGCGGAATTCTAGAATGCACAGCACGGCAGAATTCGAAAATCCTAAAATGCCTGCTATCCGGAAGTTAAGGAGTCTGACATCCAGAATGTTACTAGGTCAGCATTCTACCGTTCTGAGAGATTCTGTGTTCTAGAATCAATGGACGGCATAGTTCTGGAATGTCCGGGTGTCCAAACTCTAGAATCCTTCCGTGTCTGGACTCGTGAGTCATTCAATTTCCACATTCCGGATCACAGGGTGTTTGAATTCCAGAAGCACCAAATGTCTGCATTCTAGAAGCGGAATGTGGCGGAATTCTAGAGTGCACAGCATGGCCGAATTCTAAAATCCTAAAATGCCTGCTATACGGAAGTTAAGGTGTCTGACATTAAGAATGCTACCAAGTCAGAATTATACCATTCTGAAAGATTCTGGGATCTAGAATCAATGGACGGCTGAGGTCCAGAAGGTCTGGGTGGGAAAACTCTAGAATCCTTGCGTGTCTGAACTCGAGAGTCATTCAATGTCCACATTCCAGAACTCTGGATGTCTGAATTATAGAAGCACCAAATGTCTGCATTCTAGAATCGGAATGTGGCGGAATTCTAGAATGCACAGCACGGCGGAATTCTAATGTTCTAAAATGCCTACTAGCCGAAAGTTAAGGTGTCTGATGACCAGAATGTTACCAGGTCAGCATTCTACCGTTCTGAGAGATTCTGGGTTCTAGAATCAATGGACGGCAGAGTTCTGGAATGTCAGGGTGTCCAAACTCTAGAATCCCTGAGTGTTTGAACTCGAGAGTCATTCAATTTCCATATTCCGGGTCACAGGATGACTGAATTCCAGAAGCACCAAATGTCTGCATTCTAGAATCGGAATGTGGCGGAATTCTAGAATGCACAGCACGGCGGAATTCGAAAGTCCTAAAATGCCTGCTATACGGAAGTTAAGGTGTCTGACATCCAGAATGCTACCACGTCAGAATTATACCATTCTGAAAGATTCTGGGATCTAGAATCAATGGACGGCTTAGTTCCAGAATGTCAGGGTGGCAAAACTCTAGAATCCTGGCTTGTCTGAACTCGAGAGTCATTCAAAGTCCACATTCCAGATCTCTGGATGTCTGAATTATAGAAGCACCAAATGTCTGCATTCTAGAATCGGAATGTGGCGGAATTCTAGAAAGCACAGCACGGCGGAATTCTAAAGTCCTAAATTGCCTGCTATCCGGAAGTTAAGGTGTCTGACATCCAGAATGTACTAGGTCAGCATTCTACCGTTCTGAGAGATTCTGGGTTCTAGAATCAATGGACGGCAGAGTTCTGGAAAGTCAGGATGTCCAAACTCTAGAATTCTTCCGTGTCTGAACTCGTGAGTCATTCAATGTCCACATTCCGTATCACAGGGTGTCTGAATGCCAGAAGCACCAAATGTCTGCATTCTAGAATCGGAATGTGGCGGAATTCTAGAATGCACAGCACGGCGGAATTCGAAAGACCTAAAATGCCTGCTATCGGGAACTTAAGGTGTCTGACATCCAGAATGCTACCACGTCAGAAATATACCATTCTGATAGATTCTGGGATCTAGAATCAATGGACGGCTGAGTTCCAGAATGTAAGGGTGGAAAAACTCTAGAATCCTTGCGTGTCTGAACTCGAGAGTCATTCAATGTCCACATTCCAGAACTCTGGATGTCTGAAATATAGAAGCACCAAATGGCTGCATTCTAGAATCAGAATGTGGCGGAATTCTAGAATGCACAGCACGGCGGAATTTTAAAGTCCTAAAATGCCTGCTATCCAGAAGTCAAGGTGTCTGACATCCAGAATGTTACTAGGTCAGCATTCTACCGTTCTGAGAGATTCTGGGTTTTAGAATCAATTGATGGCAGAGTTCTGGAATGTCAGGGTGTCCAAACTCTAGAATCCTTGAGTGTTTGAACTCGAGAGTCAATCAATTTCCATATTCCGGGTCACAGGGTGACTGAATTCCAGAAGCACCAAATGTCTGCATTACAGAATCGGAATGTGGCGGAATTCTAGAATGCACAGCACGGCGGAATTCGAACGTCCTAATATGCCTGCTATCCGGAAGTTAAGGTGTCTGACATCCAGAATTCTACCACGTCAGAATTATACCATTCTGAAAGATTCTGGGATCTAGAATCAATTGACGGCTGAGTTCCAGAATGTCAGGGTGGCAAAACCCTAGAATCCTTGCGTGTATGAATTCGTGAGTCATTCAATGTCCACATTCCGGATCACAAGGTGTCTGAATGCCAGAAGCACCAAATGTCTGCATTCTAGAATCGGAATGTGGCGGAATTCTAGAATGCACAGCACGGCAGAATTCAAAAGACCTAAAATGCCTGCTATCGGGAAGTTAAGGTGTCTGACATCCAGAATGCTACCACGTCAGAATTATACCATTCTGAAAGATTCTGGGATCTAGAATCAATGGACGTGTGAGTTCCAGAATGTCAGGGTGGCAAAACTCTAGAAACATTCCGTATCTGAACTCGTGAGTCATTCAATGTCCACATTCCGGATCACAGGGTGTCTGAATTAAAGAAGCACCAAATGTCTGCATTCTAGAATCGGAATGTGGCGGAATTCTAGAATGCACAGCACGGCGGAATTCTAAAGTCCTAAAATGCCTGATATTCGGAAGTTAAGGAGTTTGACATCCAGAATGTTACTAGGTCAGCTTTCTACCGTTCTGAGAGATTCTGGGTTCTGGAATCAATGGACGGCAGAGTTCTTGAATGTCAGGGTGTCCCAACTCTAGAATCCTTCCGTGTCTGAATTCGTGAGTCTTTCAATGTCCACATTCTGGATCACAGGGTGTCTGAATTCCAGAAGCACCAAATGTCTGCATTCTAGAATCGGAATGTGGTAGAATTCTAGAATGCACAGCACGGCGGAATTCTAAAGTCCTAAAATGCCTGCTATCCGGAAGTTAAGGTTTCCTACATCCAGAATGCTACCACGTCAGAATTATACCATTCTGAAACATTCTGGGATCTAGAATCAATGGACGGGTGAGTTCCAGAATGTCAGGGTGGCAAAACTCTAGAATCCTGGCTGGTCTGTACTCGAGAGTCATTCAATGTCCACATTCCGGAACTCTGGATGTCTGAATTATAGAAGCACCAAATGTCTGCATTCTAGAATCGGAATGTGGCGGAATTCTAGAATGCACAGCACGGCAGAATTCGAAAATCCTAAAATGCCTGCTATCCGGAAGTTAAGGAGTCTGACATCCAGAATGTTACTAGGTCAGCATTCTACCGTTCTGAGAGATTCTGTGTTCTAGAATCAATGGACGGCATAGTTCTGGAATGTCCGGGTGTCCAAACTCTAGAATCCTTCCGTGTCTGGACTCGTGAGTCATTCAATTTCCACATTCCGGATCACAGGGTGTTTGAATTCCAGAAGCACCAAATGTCTGCATTCTAGAAGCGGAATGTGGCGGAATTCTAGAGTGCACAGCATGGCCGAATTCTAAAATCCTAAAATGCCTGCTATACGGAAGTTAAGGTGTCTGACATTAAGAATGCTACCAAGTCAGAATTATACCATTCTGAAAGATTCTGGGATCTAGAATCAATGGACGGCTGAGGTCCAGAATGTCTGGGTGGGAAAACTCTAGAATCCTTGCGTGTCTGAACTCGAGAGTCATTCAATGTCCACATTCCAGAACTCTGGATGTCTGAATTATAGAAGCACCAAATGTGTGCATTCTAGAATCGGAATGTGGCGGAATTTTAGAATGCACAGCACGGTGGAATTCTAAAGTCCTAAAATGCCTATTAGCCGAAAACTAAGGTGTCTGATGACCAGAATGTTACTAGGTCAGCATTCTACCGTTCTGAGAGATTCTGGGTTCTAGAATCAATGGACGGCCGAGTTCTGGAATGTCTGGGTGTCAAACTCTAGAATCCTTGAATGTTTGAACTCGAGAGTCATTCAATTTCCATATTCCGGGTCACAGGGTGACTGAATTCCAGAAGCACCAAATGTCTGCATTCTAGAATCGGAATGTGGTAGAATTCTAGAATGCACAGCACGGCGGAATTCTAAAGTCCTAAAATGCCTACTATCCGGAAGTTAAGGTGTCTGACACCCAGAATGCTACCACATCAGAATTATAACATTCTGAAACATTCTGGAATCTAGAATCAATGGACGGGTGAGTTCCAGAATGTCAGGGTGGCAAAACTCTAGAGTCCTGGCGTGTCTGAACTCGAGAGTCATTCAATGTCCACATTCCAGAACTCTGGATGTCTGAATTATAGAAGCACCAAATGTCTGCATTCTAGAATCGGAATGTGGCGGAATTCTAGAATGCACAGCACGGTGAAATTCTAAAGTCCTAAAATGCCTGCTATCCGGAAGTTAAGGTGTCTGACATCCAGAATGCTACCACGTCAGAATTATACCATTCTGAAAGATTCTGGGATCTAGAATCAATGGACGGCTGAGTTCCAGAATGTCGGGGTTTCCAAACTCTAGAATCCTTGCGTGTCTGAACTCGGGAGTCATTCAATATCCACATTCCAGGACTCTGGATGTCTGAAATATAGAAGCACCAAATGTCTGCATTCTAGAATCGCAATGTGGCGGAATCTAGAATGCACAGCACGGCGGAATTCTAAATTCCTAAAATTCCTTCTATCCGGAAGCTAACGTGTCTGACATCAAGAATGCTACCAAGTCAGAATTATAACATTCTGAAAGATTCTGGGATCTAGAATCAGTGGACAGCTGAGTTCCAAAATGTCAGGGTGGCAAAACTCTAGAATCCTTGCGTGTCTGAACTCGAGAGTCATTCAATGTCCACATTCCAGAACTCTGGAAGTCTGAAATATAGAAGCACCAAATGTCTGCATTCTAGAATCGGAATGTGGCAGAATTCTAGAAAGCACAGCACGGCAGAATTCTAAAGTCCTAAAATGCCTGCTATTCGGAAGTTAAGGTGCCTGACATCCAGAAAGTTACTAGGTCAGCATTCTACCGTTCTGTGAGATTCTCGGTTCTAGAATCAATGGACGGCAGATTACTGGAATGTCAGGGTGTCCAAACTCTAGAATCCTTCCGTGTCTGAATATGTGAGTCATTCAATGTCCACATTCCGGATAACAGGGTGTCTGAATTCCAGAAGCACCAAATGTCTGCATTCTAGAATCGGAATGTGGTGGAATTCTAGAATGCACAGCACGGCGGAATTCGAAAGTCCTAAAATGCCTGCTATCCGGAAGTTAAGGTGTCTGACATCCAGAATGCTACCACGTCAGAATTATACCATTCTGAAAGATTCTGGGATCTAGAATCAATGGACGGCTGAGTTCCAGAATGTCAGGGTGTCCAAACTCTAGAATCCTTGCGTGTCTGAACTCGAGAGTCATTCAATATGCACATTCCAGGACTCTGGATGTCTGAAATATAGAAGCAACAAATGTCTGCATTCTAGAATCGGAATGTGGTGGAATTCTAGAATGCAAAGCACGGCAGAATTCTAAAGTCCTAAAATGCCTGATATTCGGAAGTTAAGGTGTCTGACATCCAGAATGTTACTAGGTCAGCATTCTACCGTTCTGAGAGATTCTGGGTTCTAGAATCAATGGACGGCAGAGTTCTGGAATGTCAGGGTGTCCAAACTCTAGAATCCTTCCGTTTCTGAACACGTGAGTCATTCAATGTCCACATTCCGGATCACAGGGTGTCTGAATTCCAGAAGCACCAAATATCTGCATTCTAGAATCGGAATGTGGTAGAATACTAGAATGCACAGTACGGCGGAATTCTAAAGTCCTAAAATGCCTGCTATCCGGAAGTTAAGGTGTCTGACACCCAGAATGCTACCACATCAGAATTATACCATTCTGAAACATTCTGGGATCTTGAATGAATGGACGGGTGAGTTCCAGAATGTCAGGGTGGCAAAACTCTAGAGTCCTGGCGTGTCTGAAGTCGAGAGTCATTCAATGTCCACATTCCAGAACTCTGGATGTCTGAATTATAGAAGCACCAAATGTCTGCATTCTAGAATCGGAATGTGGCGGAATTCTAGAATGCACAGCACGGCGGAATTCGAAAGTCCTAAAATGCCTGCTATCCGGAAGTTAAGGTGTCTGACATCCAGAATGCTACCACGTCAGAATTATACCATTCTGAAAGATTCTGGGATCTAGAATCAATGGACGGCCGAGTTCCAGAATGTCCGGGTTTCCAAACTCTAGAATCCTTGCGTGTCTGAACTCGAGAGTCATTCAATATCCACATTCCAGGACTCTGGATGTCTGAAATATAGAAGAAACAAATGTCTGCATTCTAGAATCGGAATGTGGTGGAATTCTAGAATGCACAGCATGGCAGAATTCTAAAGTCCTAAAATGCCTGCTATTTGGAAGTTAAGGTGTCTGACATCCAGAATGCTACTAGGTCAACATTCTACCGTTCTGAGAGATTCTGGGTTCTAGAATCAATGGACGGCAGAGTTCTGGAATGTCAGGGTGTCCAAACTCTAGAATCCTTCCGTATCTGAACTCGTGAGTCATTCAATGTCCACATTCCGGATCACAGGGTGTCTGAATTAAAGAAGCACCAAATGTCTTCATTCTAGAATCGGAATGTGGCGGAATTCTAGAATGCACAGCACGGCGGAATTCTAAAGTCCTAAAATGCCTGATATTCGGAAGTTAAGGAGTTTGACATCCAGAATGTTACTAGGTCAGCTTTCTACCGTTCTGAGAGATTCTGGGTTCTGGAATCAATGGACGGCAGAGTTCTTGAATGTCAGGGTGTCCCAACTCTAGAATCCTTCCGTGTCTGAACTCGTGAGTCTTTCAATGTCCACATTCCGGATCACAGGGTGTCTGAATTACAGAAGCACCAAATGTCTGCATTCTAGAATTGGAATGTGGTAGAATTCTAGAATGCATAGCACGGCGGAATTCTAAAGTCCTAAAATGCCTGCTATCCGGAAGTTAAGGTTTCCTACATCCAGAATGCTACGACGTCAGAATTATACCATTCTGAAACATTCTGGGATCTAGAATCAATGGACGGGTGAGTTCCAGAATGTCAGGGTGGCAAAACTCTAGAATCCTGGCTTGTCTGTACTCGAGAGTCATTCAATGTCCACATTCCGGAACTCTGGATGTCTGAATTATAGAAGCACCAAATGTCTGCATTCTAGAATCGGAATGTGGCGGAATTCTAGAATGCACAGCACGGCGAAATTCGAAAGTCCTAAAATGCCTGCTATCCGGAAGTTAAGTAGTCTGACATCCAGAATGTTACTAGGTCAGCATTCTACCGTTCTGAGAGATTCTGTGTTCTAGAATCAATGGACGGCATAGTTCTGGAATGTCCGGGTGTCCAAACTCTAGAATCCTTCCGTGTCTGGACTCGTGAGTCATTCAATTTCCACATTCCGGATCACAGGGTGTTTGAATTCCAGAAGCACCAAATGTCTGCATTCTAGAAGCGGAATGTGGCGGAATTCTAGAGTGCACAGCATGGCCGAATTCTAAAATCCTAAAATGCCTGCTATACGGAAGTTAAGGTGTCTGACATTAAGAATGCTACCAAGTCAGAATTATACCATTCTGAAAGATTCTGGGATCTAGAATCAATGGACGGCTGAGGTCCAGAATGTCTGGGTGGGAAAACTCTAGAATCCTTGCGTGTCTGAACTCGAGAGTCATTCAATGTCCACATTCCAGAACTCTGGATGTCTGAATTATAGAAGCACCAAATGTGTGCATTCTAGAATCGGAATGTGGCGGAATTTTAGAATGCACAGCACGGTGGAATTCTAAAGTCCTAAAATGCCTATTAGCCGAAAACTAAGGTGTCTGATGACCAGAATGTTACTAGGTCAGCATTCTACCGTTCTGAGAGATTCTGGGTTCTAGAATCAATGGACGGCCGAGTTCTGGAATGTCTGGGTGTCCAAACTCTAGAATCCTTGAGTGTTTGAACTCGAGAGTCATTCAATTTCCATATTCCGGGTCACAGGGTGACTGAATTCCAGAAGCACCAAATGTCTGCATTCTAGAATCGGAATGTGGTAGAATTCTGGAATGCACAGCACGGCGGAATTCTAAAGTCCTAAAATGCCTGCTATCCGGAAGTTAAGGTGTCTGACACCCAGAATGCTACCACATCAGAATTATAACATTCTGAAACATTCTGGAATCTAGAATCAATGGACGGGTGAGTTCCAGAATGTCAGGGTGGCAAAACTCTAGAGTCCGGGCGTGTCTGAACTCGAGAGTCATTCAATGTCCACATTCCAGAACTCTGGATGTCTGAATTATAGAAGCACCAAATGTCTGCATTCTAGAATCAGAATGTGGCGGAATTCTAGAATGCACAGCACGGCGAAATTCTAAAGTCCTAAAATGCCTGCTATCCGGAAGTTAAGGTGTCTGACATCCAGAATGCTACCACGTCAGAATTATACCATTCTGAAAGATTCTGGGATCTAGAATCAATGGACGGCTGAGTTCCAGAATGTCGGGGTTTCCAAACTCTAGAATCCTTGCGTGTCTGAACTCGGGAGTCACTCAATATCCACATTCCAGGACTCTGGATGTCTGAAATATAGAAGCACCAAATGAATGCATTCTTGAATCGCAATGTGGCGGAATTCTAGAATGCACAGCACGGCGGAATTCTAAATTCCTAAAATTCCTTCTATCCGGAAGTTAAGGTGTCTGACATCAAGAATGCTACCAAGTCAGAATTATAACATTCTGAAAGATTCTGGGATCTAAAATCAGTGGACGGCTGAGTTCCAAAATGTCAGGGTGGCAAAACTCTAGAATCCTTGCGTGTCTGAACTCGAGAGTCATTCAATGTCCACATTCCAGAACTCTGGATGTCTGAAATATAGAAGCACCAAATGTCTGCATTCTAGAATCGGAATGTGGCAGAATTCTAGAAAGCACAGCACGGCAGAATTCTAAAGTCCTAAAATGCCTGCTATTCGGAAGTTAAGGTGCCTGACATCCAGAAAGTTACTAGGTCAGCATTCTACCGTTCTGTGAGATTCTCGGTTCAAGAATCAATGGACGGCAGATTACTGGAATGTCAGGGTGTCCAAACTCTAGAATCCTTCCGTGTCTGAATATGTGAGTCATTCAATGTCCACATTCCGGATCACAGGGTGTCTGAATTCCAGAAGCACCAAATGTCTGCATTCTAGAATCGGAATGTGGTGGAATTCTAGAATGCACAGCACGGCGGAATTCGAAAGTCCTAAAATGCCTGCTATCCGGAAGTTAAGGTGTCTGACATCCAGAATGCTACCACGTCAGAATTATACCATTCTGAAAGATTCTGGGATCTAGAATCAATGGACGGCTGAGTTCCAGAATGTCAGGGTGTCCAAACTCTAGAATCCTTGCGTGTCTGAACTCGAGAGTCTTTCAATGTCCACATTCCAGAACTCTGGATGTCTGAATTATAGAAGCACCAAATGTCTGCATTCTAGAATCGGAATGTGGCGGAATTCTAGAATGCACAGCACGGCGGAATTCTAATGTTCTAAAATGCCTACTAGCCGAAAGTTAAGGTGTCTGATGACCAGAATATTACCAGGTCAGCATTCTACCGTTCTGAGAGATTCTGGGTTCTAGAATCAATGGACGGCAGAGTTCTGGAATGTCAGGGTGTCCAAACTCTAGAATCCCTGAGTGTTTGAACTCGAGAGTCATTCAATTTCCATATTCCGGGTCACAGGATGACTGAATTCCAGAAGCACCAAATGTCTGCATTCTAGAATCGGAATGTGGCGGAATTCTAGAATGCACAGCACGGCGGAATTCGAAAGTCCTAAAATGCCTGCTATACGGAAGTTAAGGTGTCTGACATCCAGAATGCTACCACGTCAGAATTATACCATTCTGAAAGATTCTGGGATCTAGAATCAATGGACGGCTTAGTTCCAGAATGTCAGGGTGGCAAAACTCTAGAATCCTTGCGTGTCTGAACTCGAGAGTCATTCAAAGTCCACATTCCAGAACTCTGGATGTCTGAATTATAGAAGCACCAAATGTCTGCATTCTAGAATCGGAATGTGGCGGAATTCTAGAATGCACAGCACGGCGGAATTCTAAAGTCCTAAATTGCCTGCTATCCGGAAGTTAAGGTGTCTGACATCCAGAATGTACTAGGTCAGCATTCTACCGTTCTGAGAGATTCTGGGTTCTAGAATCAATGGACGGCAGAGTTCTGGAAAGTCAGGATGTCCAAACTCTAGAATTCTTCCGTGTCTGAACTCGTGAGTCATTCAATGTCCACATTCCGTAGCACAGGGTGTCTGAATGCCAGAAGCACCAAATGTCTGCATTCTAGAATCGGAATGTGGCGGAATTCTAGAATGCACAGCACGGCGGAATTCGAAAGACCTAAAATGCCTGCTATCGGGAACTTAAGGTGTCTGACATCCAGAATGCTACCACGTCAGAAATATACCATTCTGATAGATTCTGGGATCTAGAATCAATGGACGGCTGAGTTCCAGAATGTCAGGGTGGAAAAACTCTAGAATCCTTGCGTGTCTGAACTCGAGAGTCATTCAATGTCCACATTCCAGAACTCTGAATGTCTGAAATATAGAAGCACCAAATGTCTGCATTCTAGAATCAGAATGTGGCGGAATTCTAGAATGCACAGCACGGCGGAATTTTAAAGTCCTAAAATGCCTGCTATCCAGAAGTCAAGGTGTCTGACATCCAGAATGTTACTAGGTCAGCATTCTACCGTTCTGAGAGATTCTGGGTTTTAGAATCAATTGATGGCAGAGTTCTGGAATGTCAGGGTGTCCAAACTCTAGAATCCTTGAGTGTTTGAACTCGAGAGTCATTCAATTTCCATATTCCGGGTCACAGGGTGACTGAATTCCAGAAGCACCAAATGTCTGCATTACAGAATCGGAATGTGGCGGAATTCTAGAATGCACAGCACGGCGGAATTCGAACATCCTAATATGCCTGCTATCCGGAAGTTAAGGTGTCTGACATCCAGAATTCTACCACGTCAGAATTATACCATTCTGAAAGATTCTGGGATCTAGAATCAATTGACGGCTGAGTTCCAGAATGTCAGGGTGGCAAAACCCTAGAATCCTTGCGTGTCTGAATTCGTGAGTCATTCAATGTCCACATTCCGGATCACAAGGTGTCTGAATGCCAGAAGCACCAAATGTCTGCATTCTAGAATCGGAATGTGGCGGAATTCTAGAATGCACAGCACGGCAGAATTCGAAAGACCTAAAATGCCTGCTATCCGGAAGTTAAGGTGTCTGACATCCAGAATGCTACCACGTCAGAATTATACCATTCTGAAAGATTCTGGGATCTAGAATCAATGGACGGGTGAGTTCCAGAATGTCAGGGTGGCAAAACTCTAGAATCATTCCGTATCTGAACTCGTGAGTCATTCAATGTCCACATTCCGGATCACAGGGTGTCTGAATTAAAGAAGCACCAAATGTCTGCATTCTAGAATCGGAATGTGGCGGAATTCTAGAATGCACAGCACGGCGGAATTCTAAAGTCCTAAAATGCCTGATATTCGGAAGTTAAGGAGTTTGACATCCAGAATGTTACTAGGTCAGCTTTCTACCGTTCTGAGAGATTCTGGGTTCTGGAATCAATGGACGGCAGAGTTCTTGAATGTCAGGGTGTCCCAACTCTAGAATCCTTCCGTGTCTGAATTCGTGAGTCTTTCAATGTCCACATTCTGGATCACAGGGTGTCTGAATTCCAGAAGCACCAAATGTCTGCATTCTAGAATCGGAATGTGGTAGAATTCTAGAATGCACAGCACGGCGGAATTCTAAAGTCCTAAAATGCCTGCTATCCGGAAGTTAAGGTTTCCTACATCCAGAATGCTACCACGTCAGAATTATACCATTCTGAAACATTCTGGGATCTAGAATCAATGGACGGGTGAGTTCCCGAATGTCAGGGTGGCAAAACTCTAGAATCCTGGCGTGTCTGAACTCGAGAGTCATTCAATGTCCACATTCCAGAACTCTGGATGTCTGAATTATAGAAGCACCAAATGTGTGCATTCTAGAATCGGAATGTGGCGGAATTCTAGAGTGCACAGCACGGCAGATTTCTGAAGTCCTAAAATGCCTGATATTCGGAAGTTAAAGAGTCTGACATCCAGAATGTTACTAGGTCAGCATTCTACCGTTCTGAGAGATTCTGTGTTCTAGAATCAATGGACGGCATAGTTCTGGAATGTCCGGGTGTCCAAACTCTAGAATCCTTCCGTGTCTGGACTCGTGAGTCATTCAATTTCCACATTCCGGATCACAGGGTGTTTGAATTCCAGAAGCACCAAATGTCTGCATTCTAGAAGCGGAATGTGGCGGAATTCTAGAGTGCACAGCATGGCCGAATTCTAAAATCCTAAAATGCCTGCTATACGGAAGTTAAGGTGTCTGACATTAAGAATGCTACCAAGTCAGAATTATACCATTCTGAAAGATTCTGGGATCTAGAATCAATGGACGGCTGAGGTCCAGAATGTCTGGGTGGGAAAACTCTAGAATCCTTGCGTGTCTGAACTCGAGAGTCATTCAATGTCCACATTCCAGAACTCTGGATGTCTGAATTATAGAAGCACCAAATGTGTGCATTCTAGAATCGGAATGTGGCGGAATTTTAGAATGCACAGCACGGTGGAATTCTAAAGTCCTAAAATGCCTATTAGCCGAAAACTAAGGTGTCTGATGACCAGAATGTTACTAGGTCAGCATTCTACCGTTCTGAGAGATTCTGGGTTCTAGAATCAATGGACGGCCGAGTTCTGGAATGTCTGGGTGTCAAACTCTAGAATCCTTGAATGTTTGAACTCGAGAGTCATTCAATTTCCATATTCCGGGTCACAGGGTGACTGAATTCCAGAAGCACCAAATGTCTGCATTCTAGAATCGGAATGTGATAGAATTCTAGAATGCACAGCACGGCGGAATTCTAAAGTCCTAAAATGCCTGCTATCCGGAAGTTAAGGTGTCTGACACCCAGAATGCTACCACATCAGAATTATAACATTCTGAAACATTCTGGAATCTAGAATCAATGGACGGGTGAGTTCCAGAATGTCAGGGTGGCAAAACTCTAGAGTCCTGGCGTGTCTGAACTCGAGAGTCATTCAATGTCCACATTCCAGAACTCTGGATGTCTGAATTATAGAAGCACCAAATGTCTGCATTCTAGAATCGGAATGTGGCGGAATTCTAGAATGCACAGCACGGCGAAATTCTAAAGTCCTAAAATGCCTGCTATCCGGAAGTTAAGGTGTCTGACATCCAGAATGCTACCACGTCAGAATTATACCATTCTGAAAGATTCTGGGATCTAGAATCAGTGGACGGCTGAGTTCCAGAATGTCGGGGTTTCCAAACTCTAGAATCCTTGCGTGTCTGAACTCGGGAGTCATTCAATATCCACATTCCAGGACTCTGGATGTCTGAAATATAGAAGCACCAAATGTCTGCATTCTAGAATCGCAATGTGGCGGAATCTAGAATGCACAGCACGGCGGAATTCTAAATTCCTAAAATTCCATCTATCCGGAAGTTAAGGTGTCTGACATCAAGAATGCTACCAAGTCAGAATTATAACATTCTGAAAGATTCTGGGATCTAGAATCAGTGGACGGCTGAGTTCCAAAATGTCAGGGTGGCAAAACTCTAGAATCCTTGCGTGTCTTAACTCGAGAGTCATTCAATGTCCACATTCCAGAACTCTGGAAGTCTGAAATATAGAAGCACCAAATGTCTGCATTCTAGAATCGGAATGTGGCAGAATTCTAGAAAGCACAGCACGGCAGAATTCTAAAGTCCTAAAATGCCTGCTATTCGGAAGTTAAGGTGCCTGACATCCAGAAAGTTACTAGGTCAGCATTCTACCGTTCTGTGAGATTCTCGGTTCTAGAATCAATGGACGGCAGATTACTGGAATGTCAGGGTGTCCAAACTCTAGAATCCTTCCGTGTCTGAATATGTGAGTCATTCAATGTCCACATTCCGGATCACAGGGTGTCTGAATTCCAGAAGCACCAAATGTCTGCATTCTAGAATCGGAATGTGGTGGAATTCTAGAATGCACAGCACGGCGGAATTCGAAAGTCCTAAAATGCCTGCTATCCGGAAGTTAAGGTGTCTGACATCCAGAATGCTACCACGTCAGAATTATACCATTCTGAAAGATTCTGGGATCTAGAATCAATGGACGGCTGAGTTCCAGAATGTCAGGGTGTCCAAACTCTAGAATCCTTGCGTGTCTGAACTCGAGAGTCATTCAATATACACATTCCAGGACTCTGGATATCTGAAATATAGAAGCAACAAATGTCTGCATTCTAGAATCGGAATGTGGTGGAATTCTAGAATGCAAAGCACGGCAGAATTCTAAAGTACTAAAATGCCTGCTATTCGGAAGTTAAGGTGTCTGACATCCAGAATGTTACTAGGTCAGCATTCTACCGTTCTGAGAGATTCTGGGTTCTAGAATCAATGGACGGCAGAGTTCTGGAATGTCAGGGTGTCCAAACTCTAGAATCCTTCCGTGTCTGAACTCGTGAGTCATTCAATGTCCACATTCCGGATCACAGGGTGTCTGAATTCCAGAAGCACCAAATGTCTGCATTCTAGAATCGGAATGTGGCAGAATTCTAGAATGCACAGCATGGCAGAATTCTAAAGTCCTAAAATGCCTGATATTCGGAAGTTAAGGAGTCTGACATCCAGAATGTTACTAGGTCAGCATTCTACCGTTCTGAGAGATTCTGGGTTCTGGAATCTATGGAGGGCAGAGTTCTGGAATGTCAGGGTGCCAAACTCTAGAATACTTCCGTGTCTGAATTCGTGAGTCATTCAATGTCCACATTCCGGATCACAGGGTGTCTGAATTCCAGAAGCACCAAATGTCTGCATTCTAGAATCGGAATGTGGTAGAATTCTAGAATGCACAGCACGGCGGAATTCTAAAGTCCTAAAATGCCTGCTATCCGGAAGTTAAGGTGTCTGACACCCAGAATTCTACCACATCAGAATTATAACATTCTGAAACATTCTGGGATCTAGAATCAATGGACGGGTGAGTTCCAGAATGTCAGGGTGGCAAAACTCTAGAATCCTGGCGTGTCTGAACTCGAGAGTCATTCAATGTCCACATTCCAGAACTCTGGATGTCTGAATTATGCAAGTACCAAATGTCTGCATTCTAGAATCGGAATGTGGCGGAATTCTAGAATGCACAGCACGGCGGAATTCGAAAGTCCTAAAATGCCTGCTATCAGGAAGTTAAGGTGTCTGACATCCAGAATGCTACCACGTCAGAATTATACCATTCTGAAAGATTCTGGGATCTAGAATCAATGGACGGCTGAGTTCCAGAATGTCAGGGTGGCAAAACTCAAGAATCCTTGCGTGTCTGAACTCGAGAGTCATTCAATGTCCACATTCCAGAACTCTGGATGTCTGAATTATAGAAGCACCAAATGTCTGCATTCTAGAATCGGAATGTGGCGGAATTCTAGAATGCACAGCACGGCGGAATTCGAAAGTCCTAAAATGCCTGCTATCCGGAAGTTAAGGTGTCTGACATCCAGAATGCTACGACGTCAGAATTATACCATTCTGAAAGATTCTGGGATCTAGAATCAATGGACGGCTGAGTTCCAGAATGTCAGGTTTTCCAAACTCTAGAATCCTTGCGTGTCTGAACTCGATAGTCATTCAATATCCACATTCCAGGACTCTGGATGTCTGAAATATAGAAGCACCAAATGTCTGCATTCTAGAATCGGAATGTGGTGGAATTCTAGAATTCACAGCACGGAAGAATTCTAAAGTCCTAAAATGCCTGCTATTCGGAAGTTAAGGTATCTGACATCCTGAATGTTACTAGGTCAGCATTCTACCGTTCTGAGAGATTCTGGGTTCTAAAATCAATGGACGGCAGAGTTCTGGAATGTCAGGGTGTCCAAACTCTAGAATCCTTCCGTGTCTGAACTCGTGAGTCATTCAATGTCCACATTCCGGATCACAGGGTGTCTGAATTCCAGAAGCACCAAATGTCTGCATTGTAGAATCAGAATGTGGCGGAATTCTAGAAAGCACAGCATGGCAGAATTCTAAAAGCCTAAAATGCCTGATATTCGGAAGTTAAGGAGTCTGACATCCAGAATGTTACTAGGTCAGCATTCTAACTTTCTGAGAGATTCTGGGTTCTGGAATCTATGGACGGCTGAGTTCCAGAATGTCAGAGTGTCCAAACTCTAGAATCCTTCCGTGTCTGAACTCGTGAGTCATTCAATGTCCACATTCCGGATCACAGGGTGTCTGAATTCCAGAAGCACCAAATGTCTGCATTCTAGAATCGGAATGTGGTAGAATTCTAGAATGCACAGCATGGCGGAATTCTAAAGTCCTAAAATGCCTGCTATCCGGAAGTTAAGGTGTCTGACACCCAAAATTCTACCACATCAGAGTTATACCATTCTGATACATTCTGGGATCTAGAATCAATGGACGGGTGAGTTCCAGAATGTCAGGGTGGCAAAACTCTAGAATCCTGGCGTGTCTGAACTCGAGAGTCACTCAATGTCCACATTCCAGAACTCTGGATGTGTGAATTATGGAAGCACCAAATGTCTGCATTCTAGAATCGGAATGTGGCGGAATTCTAGAATGCACAGCACGGCGGAATTCTAAAGTCCAAAAATGCCTGCTATCCGGAAGTTAAGGTGTCTGACATCCAGAATGCTACCACGTCAGAATTATACCATTCTGAAAGATTCTGGGATCTAGAATCAATGGACGGCTGAGTTCCAGAATGTCAGGGTGTCCAAACTCTAGAATCCTTGTGTGTCTGAACTCGAGAGTCATTCAATATCCCTATTCCAGGACTCTGGATGTCTGAAATATAGAAGCAACAAATGTCTGCATTCTAGAATCGGAATGTGGTGGAATTCTAGAATGCAAAGCACGACAGAATTCTAAAGTCCTAAAATGCCTGCTATACGGAAGTTAAGGTGTCTGACATCCAGAATGTTACTAGGTCAGCATTCTACCGTTCTGAGAGATTCTGGGTTCTAGAATCAATGGACGGCAGAGTTCTGGAATGTCAGGGTGTCCAAACTCTAGAATCCTTCCGTGTCTGAACTCGTGAGTCATTCAATGTCCACATTCCGGATCACAGGGTTTCTGAATTCCAGAAGCACCAAATGTCGGCATTCTAGAATCGGAATGTGGCGGAATTCTAGAATGCACAGCACGGCAGAATTCTAAAGTCCTAAAATGCCTGATATTCGGAAGTTAAGGAGTCTGACATCCAGAATGTTACTAGGTCAGCATTCTACCGTTCTGAGAGATTCTGGGATCTAGAATCAATGGACGGCTGAGGTCCAGAATGTCTGGGTGGGAAAACTCTAGAATCCTTGCGTGTCTGAACTCGAGAGTCATTCAATGTCCACATTCCAGAACTCTGGATGTCTGAATTATAGAAGCACCAAATGTGTGCATTCTAGAATCGGAATGTGGCGGAATTTTAGAATGCACAGCACGGTGGAATTCTAAAGTCCTAAAATGCCTATTAGCCGAAAACTAAGGTGTCTGATGACCAGAATGTTACTAGGTCAGCATTCTACCGTTCTGAGAGATTCTGGGTTCTAGAATCAATGGACGGCCGAGTTCTGGAATGTCTGGGTGTCAAACTCTAGAATCCTTGAATGTTTGAACTCGAGAGTCATTCAATTTCCATATTCCGGGTCACAGGGTGACTGAATTCCAGAAGCACCAAATGTCTGCATTCTAGAATCGGAATGTGATAGAATTCTAGAATGCACAGCACGGCGGAATTCTAAAGTCCTAAAATGCCTGCTATCCGGAAGTTAAGGTGTCTGACACCCAGAATGCTACCACATCAGAATTATAACATTCTGAAACATTCTGGAATCTAGAATCAATGGACGGGTGAGTTCCAGAATGTCAGGGTGGCAAAACTCTAGAGTCCTGGCGTGTCTGAACTCGAGAGTCATTCAATGTCCACATTCCAGAACTCTGGATGTCTGAATTATAGAAGCACCAAATGTCTGCATTCTAGAATCGGAATGTGGCGGAATTCTAGAATGCACAGCACGGCGAAATTCTAAAGTCCTAAAATGCCTGCTATCCGGAAGTTAAGGTGTCTGACATCCAGAATGCTACCACGTCAGAATTATACCATTCTGAAAGATTCTGGGATCTAGAATCAATGGACGGCTGAGTTCCAGAATGTCGGGGTTTCCAAACTCTAGAATCCTTGCGTGTCTGAACTCGGGAGTCATTCAATATCCACATTCCAGGACTCTGGATGTCTGAAATATAGAAGCACCAAATGTCTGCATTCTAGAATCGCAATGTGGCGGAATCTAGAATGCACAGCACGGCGGAATTCTAAATTCCTAAAATTCCTTCTATCCGGAAGTTAAGGTGTCTGACATCAAGAATGCTACCAAGTCAGTATTATAACATTCTGAAAGATTCTGGGATCTAGAATCAGTGGACAGCTGAGTTCCAAAATGTCAGGGTGGCAAAACTCTAGAATCCTTGCGTGTCTGAACTCGAGAGTCATTCAATGTCCACATTCCAGAACTCTGGAAGTCTGAAATATAGAAGCACCAAATGTCTGCATTCTAGAATCGGAATGTGGCAGAATTCTAGAAAGCACAGCACGGCAGAATTCTAAAGTCCTAAAATGCCTGCTATTCGGAAGTTAAGGTGCCTGACATCCAGAAAGTTACTAGGTCAGCATTCTACCGTTCTGTGAGATTCTCGGTTCTAGAATCAATGGACGGCAGATTACTGGAATGTCAGGGTGTCCAAACTCTAGAATCCTTCCGTGTCTGAATATGTGAGTCATTCAATGTCCACATTCCGGATCACAGGGTGTCTGAATTCCAGAAGCACCAAATGTCTGCATTCTAGAATCGGAATGTGGTGGAATTCTAGAATGCACAGCACGGCGGAATTCGAAAGTCCTAAAATGCCTGCTATCCGGAAGTTAAGGTGTCTGACATCCAGAATGCTACCACGTCAGAATTATACCATTCTGAAAGATTCTGGGATCTAGAATCAATGGACGGCTGAGTTCCAGAATGTCAGGGTGTCCAAACTCTAGAATCCTTGCGTGTCTGAACTCGAGAGTCATTCAATATACACATTCCAGGACTCTGGATGTCTGAAATATAGAAGCAACAAATGTCTGCATTCTAGAATCGGAATGTGGTGGAATTCTAGAATGCAAAGCACGGCAGAATTCTAAAGTACTAAAATGCCTGATATTCGGAAGTTAAGGTGTCTGACATCCAGAATGTTACTAGGTCAGCATTCTACCGTTCTGAGAGATTCTGGGTTCTAGAATCAATGGACGGCAGAGTTCTGGAATGTCAGGGTGTCCAAACTCTAGAATCCTTCCGTTTCTGAACACGTGAGTCATTCAATGTCCACATTCCGGATCACAGGGTGTCTGAATTCCAGAAGCACCAAATGTCTGCATTCTAGAATCGGAATGTGGTAGAATACTAGAATGCACAGTACGGCGGAATTCTAAAGTCCTAAAATGCCTGCTATCCGGAAGTTAAGGTGTCTGACACCCAGAATGCTACCACATCAGAATTATACCATTCTGAAACATTCTGGGATCTTGAATGAATGGACGGGTGAGTTCCAGATCGTCAGGGTGGCAAAACTCTAGAGTCCTGGCGTGTCTGAAGTCGAGAGTCATTCAATGTCCACATTCCAGAACTCTGGATGTCTGAATTATAGAAGCACCAAATGTCTGCATTCTAGAATCGGAATGTGGCGGAATTCTAGAATGCACAGCACGGCGGAATTCGAAAGTCCTAAAATGCCTGCTATCCGGAAGTTAAGGTGTCTGACATCCAGAATGCTACCACGTCAGAATTATACCATTCTGAAAGATTCTGGGATCTAGAATCAATGGACGGCTGAGTTCCAGAATGTCCGGGTTTCCAAACTCTAGAATCCTTGCGTGTCTGAACTCGAGAGTCATTCAATATCCACATTCCAGGACTCTGGATGTCTGAAATATAGAAGAAACAAATGTCTGCATTCTAGAATCGGAATGTGGTGGAATTCTAGAATGCACAGCATGGCAGAATTCTAAAGTCCTAAAATGCCTGCTATTTGGAAGTTAAGGTGTCTGACATCCAGAATGCTACTAGGTCAACATTCTACCGTTCTGAGAGATTCTGGGTTCTAGAATCAATGGACGGCAGAGTTCTGGAATGTCAGGGTGTCCAAACTCTAGAATCCTTCCGTATCTGAACTCGTGAGTCATTCAATGTCCACATTCCGGATCACAGGGTGTCTGAATTAAAGAAGCACCAAATGTCTGCATTCTAGAATCGGAATGTGGCGGAATTCTAGAATGCACAGCACGGCGGAATTCTAAAGTCCTAAAATGCCTGATATTCGGAAGTTAAGGAGTTTGACATCCAGAATGTTACTAGGTCAGCTTTCTACCGTTCTGAGAGATTCTGGGTTCTGGAATCAATGGACGGCAGAGTTCTTGAATGTCAGGGTGTCCCAACTCTAGAATCCTTCCGTGTCTGAACTCGTGAGTCTTTCAATGTCCACATTCCGGATCACAGGGTGTCTGAATTACAGAAGCACCAAATGTCTGCATTCTAGAATTGGAATGTGGTAGAATTCTAGAATGCATAGCACGGCGGAATTCTAAAGTCCTAAAATGCCTGCTATCCGGAAGTTAAGGTTTCCTACATCCAGAATGCTACGACGTCAGAATTATACCATTCTGAAACATTCTGGGATCTAGAATCAATGGACGGGTGAGTTCCAGAATGTCAGGGTGGCAAAACTCTAGAATCCTGGCTTGTCTGTACTCGAGAGTCATTCAATGTCCACATTCCGGAACTCTGGATGTCTGAATTATAGAAGCACCAAATGTCTGCATTCTAGAATCGGAATGTGGCGGAATTCTAGAATGCACAGCACGGCGAAATTCGAAAGTCCTAAAATGCCTGCTATCCGGAAGTTAAGTAGTCTGACATCCAGAATGTTACTAGGTCAGCATTCTACCGTTCTGAGAGATTCTGTGTTCTAGAATCAATGGACGGCATAGTTCTGGAATGTCCGGGTGTCCAAACTCTAGAATCCTTCCGTGTCTGGACTCGTGAGTCATTCAATTTCCACATTCCGGATCACAGGGTGTTTGAATTCCAGAAGCACCAAATGTCTGCATTCTAGAAGCGGAATGTGGCGGAATTCTAGAGTGCACAGCATGGCCGAATTCTAAAATCCTAAAATGCCTGCTATACGGAAGTTAAGGTGTCTGACATTAAGAATGCTACCAAGTCAGAATTATACCATTCTGAAAGATTCTGGGATCTAGAATCAATGGACGGCTGAGGTCCAGAATGTCTGGGTGGGAAAACTCTAGAATCCTTGCGTGTCTGAACTCGAGAGTCATTCAATGTCCACATTCCAGAACTCTGGATGTCTGAATTATAGAAGCACCAAATGTGTGCATTCTAGAATCGGAATGTGGCGGAATTTTAGAATGCACAGCACGGTGGAATTCTAAAGTCCTAAAATGCCTATTAGCCGAAAACTAAGGTGTCTGATGACCAGAATGTTACTAGGTCAGCATTCTACCGTTCTGAGAGATTCTGGGTTCTAGAATCAATGGACGGCCGAGTTCTGGAATGTCTGGGTGTCCAAACTCTAGAATCCTTGAGTGTTTGAACTCGAGAGTCATTCAATTTCCATATTCCGGGTCACAGGGTGACTGAATTCCAGAAGCACCAAATGTCTGCATTCTAGAATCGGAATGTGGTAGAATTCTGGAATGCACAGCACGGCGGAATTCTAAAGTCCTAAAATGCCTGCTATCCGGAAGTTAAGGTGTCTGACACCCAGAATGCTACCACATCAGAATTATAACATTCTGAAACATTCTGGAATCTAGAATCAATGGAAGGGTGAGTTCCAGAATGTCAGGGTGGCAAAACTCTAGAGTCCGGGCGTGTCTGAACTCGAGAGTCATTCAATGTCCACATTCCAGAACTCTGGATGTCTGAATTATAGAAGCACCAAATGTCTGCATTCTAGAATCAGAATGTGGCGGAATTCTAGAATGCACAGCACGGCGGAATTCGAAAGTCCTAAAATGCCTGCTATCCGGAAGTTAAGGTGTCTGACATCCAGAATGCTACCACGTCAGAATTATACCATTCTGAAAGATTCTGGGATCTAGAATCAATGGACGGCTGAGTTCCAGAATGTCGGGGTTTCCAAACTCTAGAATCCTTGCGTGTCTGAACTCGGGAGTCACTCAATATCCACATTCCAGGACTCTGGATGTCTGAAATATAGAAGCACCAAATGTCTGCATTCTTGAATCGCAATGTGGCGGAATTCTAGAATGCACAGCACGGCGGAATTCTAAATTCCTAAAATTCCTTCTATCCGGAAGTTAAGGTGTCTGACATCAAGAATGCTACCAAGTCAGAATTATAACATTCTGAAAGATTCTGGGATCTAAAATCAGTGGACGGCTGAGTTCCAAAATGTCAGGGTGGCAAAACTCTAGAATCCTTGCGTGTCTGAACTCGAGAGTCATTCAATGTCCACATTCCAGAACTCTGGATGTCTGAAATATAGAAGCACCAAATGTCTGCATTCTAGAATCGGAATGTGGCAGAATTCTAGAAAGCACAGCACGGCAGAATTCTAAAGTCCTAAAATGCCTGCTATTCGGAAGTTAAGGTGCCTGACATCCAGAAAGTTACTAGGTCAGCATTCTACCGTTCTGAGAGATTCTCGGTTCTAGAATCAATGGACGGCAGATTACTGGAATGTCAGGGTGTCCAAACTCTAGAATCCTTCCGTGTCTGAATATGTGAGTCATTCAATGTCCACTTTCCGGATCACAGGGTGTCTGAATTCCAGAAGCACCAAATGTCTGCATTCTAGAATCGGAATGTGGTGGAATTCTAGAATGCACAGCACGGCGGAATTCGAAAGTCCTAAAATGCCTGCTATCCGGAAGTTAAGGTGTCTGACATCCAGAATGCTACCACGTCAGAATTATACCATTCTGAAAGATTCTGGGATCTAGAATCAATGGACGGCTGAGTTCCAGAATGTCAGGGTGTCCAAACTCTAGAATCCTTGCGTGTCTGAACTCGAGAGTCTTTCAATGTCCACATTCCAGAACTCTGGATGTCTGAATTATAGAAGCACCAAATGTCTGCATTCTAGAATCGGAATGTGGCGGAATTCTAGAATGCACAGCACGGCGGAATTCTAAAGTTCTAAAATGCCTACTAGCCGAAAGTTAAGGTGTCTGATGACCAGAATGTTACCAGGTCAGCATTCTACCGTTCTGAGAGATTCTGGGTTCTAGAATCAATGGACGGCAGAGTTCTGGAATGTCAGGGTGTCCAAACTCTAGAATCCCTGAGTGTTTGAACTCGAGAGTCATTCAATTTCCATATTCCGGGTCACAGGATGACTGAATTCCAGAAGCACCAAATGTCTGCATTCTAGAATTGGAATGTGGCGGAATTCTAGAATGCACAGCACGGCGGAATTCGAAAGTCCTAAAATGCCTGCTATACGGAAGTTAAGGTGTCTGACATCCAGAATGCTACCACGTCAGAATTATACCATTCTGAAAGATTCTGGGATCTAGAATCAATGGACGGCTTAGCTCCAGAATGTCAGGGTGGCAAAACTCTAGAATCCTTGCGTGTCTGAACTCGAGAGTCATGCAAAGTCCACATTCCAGAACTCTGGATGTCTGAATTATAGAAGCACCAAATGTCTGCATTCTAGAATCGGAATGTGGCGGAATTCTAGAATGCACAGCACGGCGGAATTCTAAAGTCCTAAATTGCCTGCTATCCGGAAGTTAAGGTGTCTGACATCCAGAATGTACTAGGTCAGCATTCTACCGTTCTGAGAGATTCTGGGTTCTAGAATCAATGGACGGCAGAGTTCTGGAAAGTCAGGATGTCCAAACTCTAGAATTCTTCCGTGTCTGAACTCGTGAGTCATTCAATGTCCACATTCCGTATCACAGGGTGTCTGAATGCCAGAAGCACCAAATGTCTGCATTCTAGAATCGGAATGTGGCGGAATTCTAGAATGCACAGCACGGCGGAATTCGAAAGACCTAAAATGCCTGCTATCGGGAACTTAAGGTGTCTGACATCCAGAATGCTACCACGTCAGAAATATACCATTCTGATAGATTCTGGGATCTAGAATCAATGGACGGCTGAGTTCCAGAATGTCAGGGTGGAAAAACTCTAGAATCCTTGCGTGTCTGAACTCGAGAGTCATTCAATGTCCACATTCCAGAACTCTGGATGTCTGAAATATAGAAGCACCAAATGTCTGCATTCTAGAATCAGAATGTGGCGGAATTCTAGAATGCACAGCACGGCGGAATTTTAAAGTCCTAAAATGCCTGCTATCCAGAAGTCAAGGTGTCTGACATCCAGAATGTTACTAGGTCAGCATTCTACCGTTCTGAGAGATTCTGGGTTTTAGAATCAATTGATGGCAAAGTTCTGGAATGTCAGGGTGTCCAAACTCTAGAATCCTTGAGTGTTTGAACTCGAGAGTCATTCAATTTCCATATTCCGGGTCACAGGGTGACTGAATTCCAGAAGCACCAAATGTCTGCATTACAGAATCGGAATGTGGCGGAATTCTAGAATGCACAGCACGGCGGAATTCGAACGTCCTAATATGCCTGCTATCCGGAAGTTAAGGTGTCTGACATCCAGAATTCTACCACGTCAGAATTATACCATTCTGAAAGATTCTGGGATCTAGAATCAATTGACGGCTGAGTTCCAGAATGTCAGGGTGGCAAAACCCTAGAATCCTTGCGTGTCTGAATTCGTGAGTCATTCAATGTCCACATTCCGGATCACAAGGTGTCTGAATGCCAGAAGCACCAAATGTCTGCATTCTAGAATCGGAATGTGGCGGAATTCTAGAATGCACAGCACGGCAGAATTCGAAAGACCTAAAATGCCTGCTATCGGGAAGTTAAGGTGTCTGACATCCAGAATGCTACCACGTCAGAATTATACCATTCTGAAAGATTCTGGGATCTAGAATCAATGGACGGGTGAGTTCCAGAATGTCAGGGTGGCAAAACTCTAGAATCATTCCGTATCTGAACTCGTGAGTCATTCAATGTCCACATTCCGGATCACAGGGTGTCTGAATTAAAGAAGCACCAAATGTCTGCATTCTAGAATCGGAATTTGGCGGAATTCTAGAATGCACAGCACGGCGGAATTCTAAAGTCCTAAAATGCCTGATATTCGGAAGTTAAGGAGTTTGACATCCAGAATGTTACTAGGTCAGCTTTCTACCGTTCTGAGAGATTCTGGGTTCTGGAATCAATGGACGGCAGAGTTCTTGAATGTCAGGGTGTCCCAACTCTAGAATCCTTCCGTGTCTGAATTCGTGAGTCTTTCAATGTCCACATTCCGGATCACAGGGTGTCTGAATTCCAGAAGCACCAAATGTCTGCATTCTAGAATCGGAATGTGGTAGAATTCTAGAATGCACAGCACGGCGGAATTCAAAGGCCTAAAATGCCTGCTATCCGGAAGTTAAGGTTTCCTACATCCAGAATGCTACCACGTCAGAATTATACCATTCTGAAACATTCTGGGATCTAGAATCAATGGACGGGTGAGTTCCAGAATGTCAGGGTGGCAAAACTCTAGAATCCTGGCTGGTCTGTACTCGAGAGTCATTCAATGTCCACATTCCGGAACTCTGGATGTCTGAATTATAGAAGCACCAAATGTCTGCATTCTAGAATCGGAATGTGGTGGAATTCTAGAATGCACAACACGGCGGAATTCGAAAATCCTAAAATGCCTGCTATCCGGAAGTTAAGGAGTCTGACATCCAGAATGTTACTAGGTCAGCATTCTACCGTTCTGAGAGATTCTGTGTTCTAGAATCAATGGACGGCATAGTTCTGGAATGTCCGGGTGTCCAAACTCTAGAATCCTTCCGTGTCTGGACTCGTGAGTCATTCAATTTCCACATTCCGGATCACAGGGTGTTTGAATTCCAGAAGCACCAAATGTCTGCATTCTAGAAGCGGAATGTGGCGGAATTCTAGAGTGCACAGCATGGCCGAATTCTAAAATCCTAAAATGCCTGCTATACGGAAGTTAAGGTGTCTGACATTAAGAATGCTACCAAGTCAGAATTATACCATTCTGAAAGATTCTGGGATCTAGAATCAATGGACGGCTGAGGTCCAGAATGTCTGGGTGGGAAAACTCTAGAATCCTTGCGTGTCTGAACTCGAGAGTCATTCAATGTCCACATTCCAGAACTCTGGATGTCTGAATTATAGAAGCACCAAATGTGTGCATTCTAGAATCGGAATGTGGCGGAATTTTAGAATGCACAGCACGGTGGAATTCTAAAGTCCTAAAATGCCTATTAGCCGAAAACTAAGGTGTCTGATGACCAGAATGTTACTAGGTCAGCATTCTACCGTTCTGAGAGATTCTGGGTTCTAGAATCAATGGACGGCCGAGTTCTGGAATGTCTGGGTGTCAAACTCTAGAATCCTTGAATGTTTGAACTCGAGAGTCATTCAATTTCCATATTCCGGGTCACAGGGTGACTGAATTCCGGAAGCACCAAATGTCTGCATTCTAGAATCGGAATGTGATAGAATTCTAGAATTCACAGCACGGCGGAATTCTAAAGTCCTAAAATGCCTGCTATCCGGAAGTTAAGGTGTCTGACACCCAGAATGCTACCACATCAGAATTATAACATTCTGAAACATTCTGGAATCTAGAATCAATGGACGGGTGAGTTCCAGAATGTCAGGGTGGCAAAACTCTAGAGTCCTGGCGTGTCTGAACTCGAGAGTCATTCAATGTCCACATTCCAGAACTCTGGATGTCTGAATTATAGAAGCACCAAATGTCTGCATTCTAGAATCGGAATGTGGCGGAATTCTAGAATGCACAGCACGGCGAAATTCTAAAGTCCTAAAATGCCTGCTATCCGGAAGTTAAGGTGTCTGACATCCAGAATGCTACCACGTCAGAATTATACCATTCTGAAAGATTCTGGGATCTAGAATCAATGGACGGCTGAGTTCCAGAATGTCGGGGTTTCCAAACTCTAGAATCCTTGCGTGTCTGAACTCGGGAGTCATTCAATATCCACATTCCAGGACTCTGGATGTCTGAAATATAGAAGCACCAAATGTCTGCATTCTAGAATCGCAATGTGGCGGAATCTAGAATGCACAGCACGGCGGAATTCTAAATTCCTAAAATTCCATCTATCCGGAAGTTAAGGTGTCTGACATCAAGAATGCTACCAAGTCAGAATTATAACATTCTGAAAGATTCTGGGATCTAGAATCAGTGGACGGCTGAGTTCCAAAATGTCAGGGTGGCAAAACTCTAGAATCCTTGCGTGTCTTAACTCGAGAGTCATTCAATGTCCACATTCCAGAACTCTGGAAGTCTGAAATATAGAAGCACCAAATGTCTGCATTCTAGAATCGGAATGTGGCAGAATTCTAGAAAGCACAGCACGGCAGAATTCTAAAGTCCTAAAATGCCTGCTATTCGGAAGTTAAGGTGCCTGACATCCAGAAAGTTACTAGGTCAGCATTCTACCGTTCTGTGAGATTCTCGGTTCTAGAATCAATGGACGGCAGATTACTGGAATGTCAGGGTGTCCAAACTCTAGAATCCTTCCGTGTCTGAATATGTGAGTCATTCAATGTCCACATTCCGGATCACAGGGTGTCTGAATTCCAGAAGCACCAAATGTCTGCATTCTAGAATCGGAATGTGGTGGAATTCTAGAATGCACAGCACGGCGGAATTCGAAAGTCCTAAAATGCCTGCTATCCGGAAGTTAAGGTGTCTGACATCCAGAATGCTACCACGTCAGAATTATACCATTCTGAAAGATTCTGGGATCTAGAATCAATGGACGGCTGAGTTCCAGAATGTCAGGGTGTCCAAACTCTAGAATCCTTGCGTGTCTGAACTCGAGAGTCATTCAATATACACATTCCAGGACTCTGGATGTCTGAAATATAGAAGCAACAAATGTCTGCATTCTAGAATCGGAATGTGGTGGAATTCTAGAATGCAAAGCACGGCAGAATTCTAAAGTACTAAAATGCCTGCTATTCGGAAGTTAAGGTGTCTGACATCCAGAATGTTACTAGGTCAGCATTCTACCGTTCTGAGAGATTCTGGGTTCTAGAATCAATGGACGGCAGAGTTCTGGAATGTCAGGGTGTCCAAACTCTAGAATCCTTCCGTGTCTGAACTCGTGAGTCATTCAATGTCCACATTCCGGATCACAGGGTGTCTGAATTCCAGAAGCACCAAATGTCTGCATTGTAGAATCGGAATGTGGCGGAATTCTAGAAAGCACAGCACGGCAGAATTCTAAAGGCCTAAAATGCCTGATATTCGGAAGTTAAGGAGTCTGACATCCAGAATGTTACTAGGTCAGCATTCTAACTTTCTGAGAGATTCTGGGTTCTGGAATCTATGGACGGCTGAGTTCCAGAATGTCAGGGTGTCCAAACTCTAGAATCCTTCCGTGTCTGAACTCGTGAGTCATTCAATGTCCACATTCCGGATCACAGGGTGTCTGAATTCCAGAAGCACCAAATGTCTGCATTCTAGAATCGGAATGTGGTAGAATTCTAGAATGCACAGCACGGCGGAATTCTAAAGTCCTAAAATGCCTGCTATCCGGAAGTTAAGGTGTCTGACACCCAAAATTCTACCACATCAGAGTTATACCATTCTGAAACATTCTGGGATCTAGAATCAATGGACGGGTGAGTTCCAGAATGTCAGGGTGGCAAAACTCTAGAATCCTGGCGTGTCTGAACTCGAGAGTCATTCAATGTCCACATTCCAGAACTCTGGATGTCTGAATTATGGAAGCACCAAATGTCTGCATTCTAGAATCGGAATGTGGCGGAATTCTAGAATGCACAGCACGGCGGAATTCTAAAGTCCAAAAATGCCTGCTATCCGGAAGTTAAGGTGTCTGACATCCAGAATGCTACCACGTCAGAATTATACCATTCTGAAAGATTCTGGGATCTAGAATCAATGGACGGCTGAGTTCCAGAATGTCAGGGTGTCCAAACTCTAGAATCCTTGTGTGTCTGAACTCGAGAGTCATTCAATATCCACATTCCAGGACTCTGGATGTCTGAAATATAGAAGCAACAAATGTCTGCATTCTAGAATCGGAATGTGGTGGAATTCTAGAATGCAAAGCACGACAGAATTCTAAAGTCCTAAATTGCCTGCTATACGGAAGTTAAGGTGTCTGACATCCAGAATGTTACTAGGTCAGCATTCTACCGTTCTGAGAGATTCTGGGTTCTAGAATCAATGGACGGCAGAGTTCTGGAATGTCAGGGTGTCCAAACTCTAGAATCCTTCCGTGTCTGAACTCGTGAGTCATTCAATGTCCACATTCCGGATCACAGGGTTTCTGAATTCCAGAAGCACCAAATGTCGGCATTCTAGAATCAGAATGTGGCGGAATTCTAGAATGCACAGCACGGCAGAATTCTAAAGTCCTAAAATGCCTGATATTCGGAAGTTAAGGAGTCTGACATCCAGAATGTTACTAGGTCAGCATTCTACCGTTCTGAGAGATTCTGGGATCTGGAATCTATGGAGGGCAGAGTTCTGGAATGTCAGGGTGTCCAAACTCTAGAATCCTTCCGTGTCTGAACTCGTGAGTCATTCAATGTCCACATTCCGGATCACAGGGTGTCTGAATTCCAGAAGCACCAAATGTATGCATTCTAGAATCGGAATGTGGTAGAATTCTAGAATGCACAGCATGGCGGAATTCTAAAGTCCTAAAATGCCTGCTATCCGGAAGTTAAGGTGTCTGACACCCAGAATTCTACCACATCAGAGTTATACCATTCTGAAACATTCTGGGATCTAGAATCAATGGACGGGTGAGTTCCAGAATGTCAGGGTGGCAAAACTCTAGAATCCTGGCGTGTCTGAACTCGAGAGTCATTCAATGTCCACATTCCAGAACTCTGGATGTCTGAATTATGGAAGCACCAAATGTCTGAATTCTAGAATCGGAATGTGGCGGAATTCTAGAATGCACAGCACGGCGGAATTCTAAAGTCCTAAAATGCCTGCTATCCGGAAGTTAAGGTGTCTGACATCCAGAATGCTACCACGTCAGAATTATACCATTCTGAAAGATTCTGGGATCTAGAATCAATGGACGGCTGAGTTCCAGAATGTCAGGGTGTCCAAAATCTAGAATCCTTGCGTGTCTGAACTCGAGAGTCATTCAATATCCACATTCCAGGACTCTGGATGTCTGAAATATAGAAGCAACAAATGTCTGCATTCTAGAATCGGAATGTGGTGGAATTCTAGAATGCAAACCACGGCAGAATTCTAAAGTCCTAAAATGCCTGCTATTCGGAAGTTAAGGTGTCTGACATCCAGAATGTTACTAGGTCAGCATTCTACCGTTTTGAGAGATTCTGGGTTCTAGAATCAATGGTCGGCAGAGTTCTGGAATGTCAGGGTGTCCAAACTCTAGAATACTTCCGTGTCTGAACTCGTGAGTCATTCAATGTCCACATTCCGGATCACAGGGTGTCTGAATTCCAGAAGCACCAAATGTCTGCATTCTAGAATCAGAATGTGGCGGAATTCTAGAATGCACAGCACGGCGGAATTCTAAAGTCCTAAAATGCGTGATATTCGGAAGTTAAGGAGTCTGACATCCAGAATGTTACTAGGTCAGTATTCTACCGTTCTGAGAGATTCTGGGTTCTAGAATCAATGGACGGCAGAGTTCTGGAATGTCAGGGTGTCCAAACTGTAGAATACTTCCGTGTCTGAACTCGTGAGTCATTCAATGTCCACATTCCGGATCACAGGGTGTCTGAATTCCAGAAGCACCAAATGTCTGCATTCTAGAATCAGAATGTGGTAGAATTCTAGAATGCACAGCACGGCGGAATTCTAAAGTCCTAAAATGCCTGCTATCTGGAAGTTAAGGTGTCTGACACCCAGAATGCTACCACATCAGAATTATACCATTCTGAAACACTATGGGATCTAGAATCAATGGACGGGTGAGTTCCAGAATGTCAGGGTGGCAAAACTCTAGAATCCTGGCGTGTCTGAACTCGAGAGTCATTCAATGTCCACATTCCGGAACTCTGGATGTCTGAATTATAGAAGCACCAAATGTCTGCATTCTAGAATCGGAATGTGGCAGAATTCTAGAATGCTGTGCATCCTAGAATTCCGCCACATTCCGATTCTAGAATTCTAAAGTCCTAAAATGCCTGCTATCCAGAAGTTAAGGTGTCTGACATCCAGAATGCTACCAAGTCAGAATTATACCATTCTGAAGGATTCTGGGATCTAGAATCAATGGACGGCTGAGTTCCAGAATGTCAGGGTGGCAAAACTCTAGAACCCTTGTGTGTCTGAACTCGAGAGTCATTCAATGTCCACATTCCAGAACTCTGGATGTCTGAATAATAGAAGCACCAAATGTCTGCATTCTAGAATCGGAATGTGGCGGAATTCTAGAATGCACAGCACGGCGGAATTCTAAAGATCTAAAATGCCTGCTATCCGGAAGTTAAGATGTCTGATATCAAGAATGCTACCAAGTCAGAATTATAACATTCTGAAAGATTCTGGGATATAGAATCAATGGACGGCTGAGTTCCAGAATTTCAGGGTGGCATAACTCTAGAATCCTTGCGTGTCTGAACTCGAGAGTCATTCAATGTCCACATTCCAGAACTCTGGATGTCGGAATTATAGAAGCACCAAATGACTGCATTCTAGAATCGGAATGTGGCGGAATTCTAGAATGCACAGCACGGCGGTATTCTAAAGTCCTAAAATGCTTACTAGCCGAAAGTTAAGGTGTCTGATGACCAGTATGTTACTAGGTCAGCATTCTACCGTTCGGAGAGATTCTGGGTTCTAGAATCAATGGACGGCAGAGATCTGGAATGTCTGGGTGTCCAAACTCTAGAATCCTTGCGTGTCTGAACTCGAGAGTCATTCAATGTCCACATTCTGGATCACAGGGTTTCTGAATTCCAGAAGCACCAAATGTCTGCATTCTAGAATCGGAATGTGGTGGAATTCTAGAATGCACAGCACGGCAGAATTCTAAAGTCCTAAAATGCCTGATATTTGGAAGTTAAGGAGTCTGACATCCAGAATGTTACTAGGTCAGCATTCTACCGTTCTGAGAGATTCTGGGTTCTGGAATCAATGGACGGCAGAGTTCTGGAATATCAGGGTGTCCAAACTCAAGAATCCTTGCGTGTCTGAACTCGAGAGTCATTCAATGTCCACATTCCAGAACTCTGGATGTCTGAATTATAGAAGCACCAAATGTCTGCATTCTAGAATCGGAATGTGGCAGAATTCTAGAAAGCACAGCACGGCAGAATTCTAAAGTCCTAAAATGCCTGCTATTCGGAAGTTAAGGTGCCTGACATCCAGAAAGTTACTAGGTCAGCATTCTACCGTTCTGTGAGATTCTCGGTTCTAGAATCAATGGACGGCAGATTACTGGAATGTCAGGGTGTCCAAACTCTAGAATCCTTCCGTGTCCGAATATGTGAGTCATTCAATGTCCACATTCCGGATCACAGGGTGTCTGAATTCCAGAAGCACCAAATGTCTGCATTCTAGAATCGGAATGTGGTGGAATTCTAGAATGCACAGCACGGCGGAATTCGAAAGTCCTAAAATGCCTGCTATCCGGAAGTTAAGGTGTCTGACATCCAGAATGCTACCACGTCAGAATTATACCATTCTGAAAGATTCTGGGATCTAGAAGCAATGGACGGCTGAGTTCCAGAATGTCAGGGTGTCCAAACTCTAGAATCCTTGCGTGTCTGAACTCGAGAGTCATTCAATGTCCACATTCCAGAACTCTGGATGTCTGAATTATAGAAGAACCAAATGACTGCATTCTAGCATCGGAATGTGGTAGAATTCTAGAATGCACAGCACGGCGGAATTCTAAAGCCCTAAAATGCCTGCTATCCGGAAGTTAAGGTGTCTGACACCCAGAATTCTACCACATCAGAATTATAACATTCTGAAACATTCTGGGATCTAGAATCAATGGACGGGTGAGTTCCAGAATGTCAGGGTGGCAAAACTCTAGAATCCTGGCGTGGTTGAACTCGAGAGTCATTCAATGTCCACATTCCAGAACTCTGGATGTCTGAATTATGCAAGTACCAAATGTCTGCATTCTAGAATCGGAATGTGGCGGAATTCTAGAATGCACAGCACGGCGGAATTCGAAAGTCCTAAAATGCCTGCTATCAGGAAGTTAAGGTGTCTGACATCCAGAATGCTACCACGTCAGAATTATACCATTCTGAAAGATTCTGGGATCTAGAATCAATGGACGGCTGAGTTCCAGAATGTCAGGGTGGCAAAACTCAAGAATCCTTGCGTGTCTGAACTCGAGAGTCATTCAATGTCCACATTCCAGAACTCTGGATGTCTGAATTATAGAAGCACCAAATGTCTGCATTCTAGAATCGGAATGTGGCGGAATTCTAGAATGCACAGCACGGCGGAATTCTAAAGTCCAAAAATGCCTGCTATCCGGAAGTTAAGGTGTCTGACATCCAGAATGCTACCACGTCAGAATTATACCATTCTGAAAGATTCTGGGATCTAGAATCAATGGACGGCTTAGCTCCAGAATGTCAGGGTGGCAAAACTCTAGAATCCTTGCGTGTCTGAACTCGAGAGTCATGCAAAGTCCACATTCCAGAACTCTGGATGTCTGAATTATAGAAGCACCAAATGTCTGCATTCTAGAATCGGAATGTGGCGGAATTCTAGAATGCACAGCACGGCGGAATTCTAAAGTCCTAAATTGCCTGCTATCCGGAAGTTAAGGTGTCTGACATCCAGAATGTACTAGGTCAGCATTCTACCGTTCTGAGAGATTCTGGGTTCTAGAATCAATGGACGGCAGAGTTCTGGAAAGTCAGGATGTCCAAACTCTAGAATTCTTCCGTGTCTGAACTCGTGAGTCATTCAATGTCCACATTCCGTATCACAGGGTGTCTGAATGCCAGAAGCACCAAATGTCTGCATTCTAGAATCGGAATGTGGCGGAATTCTAGAATGCACAGCACGGCGGAATTCGAAAGACCTAAAATGCCTGCTATCGGGAACTTAAGGTGTCTGACATCCAGAATGCTACCACGTCAGAAATATACCATTCTGATAGATTCTGGGATCTAGAATCAATGGACGGCTGAGTTCCAGAATGTCAGGGTGGAAAAACTCTAGAATCCTTGCGTGTCTGAACTCGAGAGTCATTCAATGTCCACATTCCAGAACTCTGGATGTCTGAAATATAGAAGCACCAAATGTCTGCATTCTAGAATCAGAATGTGGCGGAATTCTAGAATGCACAGCACGGCGGAATTTTAAAGTCCTAAAATGCCTGCTATCCAGAAGTCAAGGTGTCTGACATCCAGAATGTTACTAGGTCAGCATTCTACCGTTCTGAGAGATTCTGGGTTTTAGAATCAATTGATGGCAAAGTTCTGGAATGTCAGGGTGTCCAAACTCTAGAATCCTTGAGTGTTTGAACTCGAGAGTCATTCAATTTCCATATTCCGGGTCACAGGGTGACTGAATTCCAGAAGCACCAAATGTCTGCATTACAGAATCGGAATGTGGCGGAATTCTAGAATGCACAGCACGGCGGAATTCGAACGTCCTAATATGCCTGCTATCCGGAAGTTAAGGTGTCTGACATCCAGAATTCTACCACGTCAGAATTATACCATTCTGAAAGATTCTGGGATCTAGAATCAATTGACGGCTGAGTTCCAGAATGTCAGGGTGGCAAAACCCTAGAATCCTTGCGTGTCTGAATTCGTGAGTCATTCAATGTCCACATTCCGGATCACAAGGTGTCTGAATGCCAGAAGCACCAAATGTCTGCATTCTAGAATCGGAATGTGGCGGAATTCTAGAATGCACAGCACGGCAGAATTCGAAAGACCTAAAATGCCTGCTATCGGGAAGTTAAGGTGTCTGACATCCAGAATGCTACCACGTCAGAATTATACCATTCTGAAAGATTCTGGGATCTAGAATCAATGGACGGGTGAGTTCCAGAATGTCAGGGTGGCAAAACTCTAGAATCATTCCGTATCTGAACTCGTGAGTCATTCAATGTCCACATTCCGGATCACAGGGTGTCTGAATTAAAGAAGCACCAAATGTCTGCATTCTAGAATCGGAATTTGGCGGAATTCTAGAATGCACAGCACGGCGGAATTCTAAAGTCCTAAAATGCCTGATATTCGGAAGTTAAGGAGTTTGACATCCAGAATGTTACTAGGTCAGCTTTCTACCGTTCTGAGAGATTCTGGGTTCTGGAATCAATGGACGGCAGAGTTCTTGAATGTCAGGGTGTCCCAACTCTAGAATCCTTCCGTGTCTGAATTCGTGAGTCTTTCAATGTCCACATTCCGGATCACAGGGTGTCTGAATTCCAGAAGCACCAAATGTCTGCATTCTAGAATCGGAATGTGGTAGAATTCTAGAATGCACAGCACGGCGGAATTCAAAGGCCTAAAATGCCTGCTATCCGGAAGTTAAGGTTTCCTACATCCAGAATGCTACCACGTCAGAATTATACCATTCTGAAACATTCTGGGATCTAGAATCAATGGACGGGTGAGTTCCAGAATGTCAGGGTGGCAAAACTCTAGAATCCTGGCTGGTCTGTACTCGAGAGTCATTCAATGTCCACATTCCGGAACTCTGGATGTCTGAATTATAGAAGCACCAAATGTCTGCATTCTAGAATCGGAATGTGGTGGAATTCTAGAATGCACAGCACGGCGGAATTCGAAAATCCTAAAATGCCTGCTATCCGGAAGTTAAGGAGTCTGACATCCAGAATGTTACTAGGTCAGCATTCTACCGTTCTGAGAGATTCTGTGTTCTAGAATCAATGGACGGCATAGTTCTGGAATGTCCGGGTGTCCAAACTCTAGAATCCTTCCGTGTCTGGACTCGTGAGTCATTCAATTTCCACATTCCGGATCACAGGGTGTTTGAATTCCAGAAGCACCAAATGTCTGCATTCTAGAAGCGGAATGTGGCGGAATTCTAGAGTGCACAGCATGGCCGAATTCTAAAATCCTAAAATGCCTGCTATACGGAAGTTAAGGTGTCTGACATTAAGAATGCTACCAAGTCAGAATTATACCATTCTGAAAGATTCTGGGATCTAGAATCAATGGACGGCTGAGGTCCAGAATGTCTGGGTGGGAAAACTCTAGAATCCTTGCGTGTCTGAACTCGAGAGTCATTCAATGTCCACATTCCAGAACTCTGGATGTCTGAATTATAGAAGCACCAAATGTGTGCATTCTAGAATCGGAATGTGGCGGAATTTTAGAATGCACAGCACGGTGGAATTCTAAAGTCCTAAAATGCCTATTAGCCGAAAACTAAGGTGTCTGATGACCAGAATGTTACTAGGTCAGCATTCTACCGTTCTGAGAGATTCTGGGTTCTAGAATCAATGGACGGCCGAGTTCTGGAATGTCTGGGTGTCAAACTCTAGAATCCTTGAATGTTTGAACTCGAGAGTCATTCAATTTCCATATTCCGGGTCACAGGGTGACTGAATTCCGGAAGCACCAAATGTCTGCATTCTAGAATCGGAATGTGATAGAATTCTAGAATTCACAGCACGGCGGAATTCTAAAGTCCTAAAATGCCTGCTATCCGGAAGTTAAGGTGTCTGACACCCAGAATGCTACCACATCAGAATTATAACATTCTGAAACATTCTGGAATCTAGAATCAATGGACGGGTGAGTTCCAGAATGTCAGGGTGGCAAAACTCTAGAGTCCTGGCGTGTCTGAACTCGAGAGTCATTCAATGTCCACATTCCAGAACTCTGGATGTCTGAATTATAGAAGCACCAAATGTCTGCATTCTAGAATCGGAATGTGGCGGAATTCTAGAATGCACAGCACGGCGAAATTCTAAAGTCCTAAAATGCCTGCTATCCGGAAGTTAAGGTGTCTGACATCCAGAATGCTACCACGTCAGAATTATACCATTCTGAAAGATTCTGGGATCTAGAATCAATGGACGGCTGAGTTCCAGAATGTCGGGGTTTCCAAACTCTAGAATCCTTGCGTGTCTGAACTCGGGAGTCATTCAATATCCACATTCCAGGACTCTGGATGTCTGAAATATAGAAGCACCAAATGTCTGCATTCTAGAATCGCAATGTGGCGGAATCTAGAATGCACAGCACGGCGGAATTCTAAATTCCTAAAATTCCATCTATCCGGAAGTTAAGGTGTCTGACATCAAGAATGCTACCAAGTCAGAATTATAACATTCTGAAAGATTCTGGGATCTAGAATCAGTGGACGGCTGAGTTCCAAAATGTCAGGGTGGCAAAACTCTAGAATCCTTGCGTGTCTTAACTCGAGAGTCATTCAATGTCCACATTCCAGAACTCTGGAAGTCTGAAATATAGAAGCACCAAATGTCTGCATTCTAGAATCGGAATGTGGCAGAATTCTAGAAAGCACAGCACGGCAGAATTCTAAAGTCCTAAAATGCCTGCTATTCGGAAGTTAAGGTGCCTGACATCCAGAAAGTTACTAGGTCAGCATTCTACCGTTCTGTGAGATTCTCGGTTCTAGAATCAATGGACGGCAGATTACTGGAATGTCAGGGTGTCCAAACTCTAGAATCCTTCCGTGTCTGAATATGTGAGTCATTCAATGTCCACATTCCGGATCACAGGGTGTCTGAATTCCAGAAGCACCAAATGTCTGCATTCTAGAATCGGAATGTGGTGGAATTCTAGAATGCACAGCACGGCGGAATTCGAAAGTCCTAAAATGCCTGCTATCCGGAAGTTAAGGTGTCTGACATCCAGAATGCTACCACGTCAGAATTATACCATTCTGAAAGATTCTGGGATCTAGAATCAATGGACGGCTGAGTTCCAGAATGTCAGGGTGTCCAAACTCTAGAATCCTTGCGTGTCTGAACTCGAGAGTCATTCAATATACACATTCCAGGACTCTGGATGTCTGAAATATAGAAGCAACAAATGTCTGCATTCTAGAATCGGAATGTGGTGGAATTCTAGAATGCAAAGCACGGCAGAATTCTAAAGTACTAAAATGCCTGCTATTCGGAAGTTAAGGTGTCTGACATCCAGAATGTTACTAGGTCAGCATTCTACCGTTCTGAGAGATTCTGGGTTCTAGAATCAATGGACGGCAGAGTTCTGGAATGTCAGGGTGTCCAAACTCTAGAATCCTTCCGTGTCTGAACTCGTGAGTCATTCAATGTCCACATTCCGGATCACAGGGTGTCTGAATTCCAGAAGCACCAAATGTCTGCATTGTAGAATCGGAATGTGGCGGAATTCTAGAAAGCACAGCACGGCAGAATTCTAAAGGCCTAAAATGCCTGATATTCGGAAGTTAAGGAGTCTGACATCCAGAATGTTACTAGGTCAGCATTCTAACTTTCTGAGAGATTCTGGGTTCTGGAATCTATGGACGGCTGAGTTCCAGAATGTCAGGGTGTCCAAACTCTAGAATCCTTCCGTGTCTGAACTCGTGAGTCATTCAATGTCCACATTCCGGATCACAGGGTGTCTGAATTCCAGAAGCACCAAATGTCTGCATTCTAGAATCGGAATGTGGTAGAATTCTAGAATGCACAGCACGGCGGAATTCTAAAGTCCTAAAATGCCTGCTATCCGGAAGTTAAGGTGTCTGACACCCAAAATTCTACCACATCAGAGTTATACCATTCTGAAACATTCTGGGATCTAGAATCAATGGACGGGTGAGTTCCAGAATGTCAGGGTGGCAAAACTCTAGAATCCTTGCGTGTCTGAACTCGAGAGTCATTCAATGTCCACATTCCAGAACTCTGGATGTCTGAATTATGGAAGCACCAAATGTCTGCATTCTAGAATCGGAATGTGGCGGAATTCTAGAATGCACAGCACGGCGGAATTCTAAAGTCCAAAAATGCCTGCTATCCGGAAGTTAAGGTGTCTGACATCCAGAATGCTACCACGTCAGAATTATACCATTCTGAAAGATTCTGGGATCTAGAATCAATGGACGGCTGAGTTCCAGAATGTCAGGGTGTCCAAACTCTAGAATCCTTGTGTGTCTGAACTCGAGAGTCATTCAATATCCACATTCCAGGACTCTGGATGTCTGAAATATAGAAGCAACAAATGTCTGCATTCTAGAATCGGAATGTGGTGGAATTCTAGAATGCAAAGCACGACAGAATTCTAAAGTCCTAAATTGCCTGCTATACGGAAGTTAAGGTGTCTGACATCCAGAATGTTACTAGGTCAGCATTCTACCGTTCTGAGAGATTCTGGGTTCTAGAATCAATGGACGGCAGAGTTCTGGAATGTCAGGGTGTCCAAACTCTAGAATCCTTCCGTGTCTGAACTCGTGAGTCATTCAATGTCCACATTCCGGATCACAGGGTTTCTGAATTCCAGAAGCACCAAATGTCGGCATTCTAGAATCAGAATGTGGCGGAATTCTAGAATGCACAGCACGGCAGAATTCTAAAGTCCTAAAATGCCTGATATTCGGAAGTTAAGGAGTCTGACATCCAGAATGTTACTAGGTCAGCATTCTACCGTTCTGAGAGATTCTGGGATCTGGAATCTATGGAGGGCAGAGTTCTGGAATGTCAGGGTGTCCAAACTCTAGAATCCTTCCGTGTCTGAACTCGTGAGTCATTCAATGTCCACATTCCGGATCACAGGGTGTCTGAATTCCAGAAGCACCAAATGTATGCATTCTAGAATCGGAATGTGGTAGAATTCTAGAATGCACAGCATGGCGGAATTCTAAAGTCCTAAAATGCCTGCTATCCGGAAGTTAAGGTGTCTGACACCCAGAATTCTACCACATCAGAGTTATACCATTCTGAAACATTCTGGGATCTAGAATCAATGGACGGGTGAGTTCCAGAATGTCAGGGTGGCAAAACTCTAGAATCCTGGCGTGTCTGAACTCGAGAGTCATTCAATGTCCACATTCCAGAACTCTGGATGTCTGAATTATGGAAGCACCAAATGTCTGAATTCTAGAATCGGAATGTGGCGGAATTCTAGAATGCACAGCACGGCGGAATTCTAAAGTCCTAAAATGCCTGCTATCCGGAAGTTAAGGTGTCTGACATCCAGAATGCTACCACGTCAGAATTATACCATTCTGAAAGATTCTGGGATCTAGAATCAATGGACGGCTGAGTTCCAGAATGTCAGGGTGTCCAAAATCTAGAATCCTTGCGTGTCTGAACTCGAGAGTCATTCAATATCCACATTCCAGGACTCTGGATGTCTGAAATATAGAAGCAACAAATGTCTGCATTCTAGAATCGGAATGTGGTGGAATTCTAGAATGCAAACCACGGCAGAATTCTAAAGTCCTAAAATGCCTGCTATTCGGAAGTTAAGGTGTCTGACATCCAGAATGTTACTAGGTCAGCATTCTACCGTTTTGAGAGATTCTGGGTTCTAGAATCAATGGACGGCAGAGTTCTGGAATGTCAGGGTGTCCAAACTCTAGAATACTTCCGTGTCTGAACTCGTGAGTCATTCAATGTCCACATTCCGGATCACAGGATGTCTGAATTCCAGAAGCACCAAATGTCTGCATTCTAGAATCAGAATGTGGCGGAATTCTAGAATGCACAGCACGGCGGAATTCTAAAGTCCTAAAATGCGTGATATTCGGAAGTTAAGGAGTCTGACATCCAGAATGTTACTAGGTCAGTATTCTACCGTTCTGAGAGATTCTGGGTTCTAGAATCAATGGACGGCAGAGTTCTGGAATGTCAGGGTGTCCAAACTGTAGAATACTTCCGTGTCTGAACTCGTGAGTCATTCAATGTCCACATTCCGGATCACAGGGTGTCTGAATTCCAGAAGCACCAAATGTCTGCATTCTAGAATCAGAATGTGGTAGAATTCTAGAATGCACAGCACGGCGGAATTCTAAAGTCCTAAAATGCCTGCTATCCGGAAGTTAAGGTGTCTGACACCCAGAATGCTACCACATCAGAATTATACCATTCTGAAACACTATGGGATCTAGAATCAATGGACGGGTGAGTTCCAGAATGTCAGGGTGGCAAAACTCTAGAATCCTGGCGTGTCTGAACTCGAGAGTCATTCAATGTCCACATTCCGGAACTCTGGATGTCTGAATTATAGAAGCACCAAATGTCTGCATTCTAGAATCGGAATGTGGCAGAATTCTAGAATGCTGTGCATCCTAGAATTCCGCCACATTCCGATTCTAGAATTCTAAAGTCCTAAAATGCCTGCTATCCAGAAGTTAAGGTGTCTGACATCCAGAATGCTACCAAGTCAGAATTATACCATTCTGAAGGATTCTGGGATCTAGAATCAATGGACGGCTGAGTTCCAGAATGTCAGGGTGGCAAAACTCTAGAACCCTTGTGTGTCTGAACTCGAGAGTCATTCAATGTCCACATTCCAGAACTCTGGATGTCTGAATAATAGAAGCACCAAATGTCTGCATTCTAGAATCGGAATGTGGCGGAATTCTAGAATGCACAGCACGGCGGAATTCTAAAGATCTAAAATGCCTGCTATCCGGAAGTTAAGATGTCTGATATCAAGAATGCTACCAAGTCAGAATTATAACATTCTGAAAGATTCTGGGATATAGAATCAATGGACGGCTGAGTTCCAGAATTTCAGGGTGGCATAACTCTAGAATCCTTGCGTGTCTGAACTCGAGAGTCATTCAATGTCCACATTCCAGAACTCTGGATGTCGGAATTATAGAAGCACCAAATGACTGCATTCTAGAATCGGAATGTGGCGGAATTCTAGAATGCACAGCACGGCGGTATTCTAAAGTCCTAAAATGCTTACTAGCCGAAAGTTAAGGTGTCTGATGACCAGTATGTTACTAGGTCAGCATTCTACCGTTCGGAGAGATTCTGGGTTCTAGAATCAATGGACGGCAGAGATCTGGAATGTCTGGGTGTCCAAACTCTAGAATCCTTGCGTGTCTGAACTCGAGAGTCATTCAATGTCCACATTCTGGATCACAGGGTTTCTGAATTCCAGAAGCACCAAATGTCTGCATTCTAGAATCGGAATGTGGTGGAATTCTAGAATGCACAGCACGGCAGAATTCTAAAGTCCTAAAATGCCTGATATTTGGAAGTTAAGGAGTCTGACATCCAGAATGTTACTAGGTCAGCATTCTACCGTTCTGAGAGATTCTGGGTTCTGGAATCAATGGACGGCAGAGTTCTGGAATATCAGGGTGTCCAAACTCAAGAATCCTTGCGTGTCTGAACTCGAGAGTCATTCAATGTCCACATTCCAGAACTCTGGATGTCTGAATTATAGAAGCACCAAATGTCTGCATTCTAGAATCGGAATGTGGCAGAATTCTAGAAAGAACAGCACGGCAGAATTCTAAAGTCCTAAAATGCCTGCTATTCGGAAGTTAAGGTGCCTGACATCCAGAAAGTTACTAGGTCAGCATTCTACCGTTCTGTGAGATTCTCGGTTCTAGAATCAATGGACGGCAGATTACTGGAATGTCAGGGTGTCCAAACTCTAGAATCCTTCCGTGTCCGAATATGTGAGTCATTCAATGTCCACATTCCGGATCACAGGGTGTCTGAATTCCAGAAGCACCAAATGTCTGCATTCTAGAATCGGAATGTGGTGGAATTCTAGAATGCACAGCACGGCGGAATTCGAAAGTCCTAAAATGCCTGCTATCCGGAAGTTAAGGTGTCTGACATCCAGAATGCTACCACGTCAGAATTATACCATTCTGAAAGATTCTGGGATCTAGAAGCAATGGACGGCTGAGTTCCAGAATGTCAGGGTGTCCAAACTCTAGAATCCTTGCGTGTCTGAACTCGAGAGTCATTCAATGTCCACATTCCAGAACTCTGGATGTCTGAATTATAGAAGAACCAAATGACTGCATTCTAGCATCGGAATGTGGTAGAATTCTAGAATGCACAGCACGGCGGAATTCTAAAGCCCTAAAATGCCTGCTATCCGGAAGTTAAGGTGTCTGACACCCAGAATTCTACCACATCAGAATTATAACATTCTGAAACATTCTGGGATCTAGAATCAATGGACGGGTGAGTTCCAGAATGTCAGGGTGGCAAAACTCTAGAATCCTGGCGTGGTTGAACTCGAGAGTCATTCAATGTCCACATTCCAGAACTCTGGATGTCTGAATTATGCAAGTACCAAATGTCTGCATTCTAGAATCGGAATGTGGCGGAATTCTAGAATGCACAGCACGGCGGAATTCGAAAGTCCTAAAATGCCTGCTATCAGGAAGTTAAGGTGTCTGACATCCAGAATGCTACCACGTCAGAATTATACCATTCTGAAAGATTCTGGGATCTAGAATCAATGGACGGCTGAGTTCCAGAATGTCAGGGTGGCAAAACTCAAGAATCCTTGCGTGTCTGAACTCGAGAGTCATTCAATGTCCACATTCCAGAACTCTGGATGTCTGAATTATAGAAGCACCAAATGTCTGCATTCTAGAATCGGAATGTGGCGGAATTCTAGAATGCACAGCACGGCGGAATTCTAAAGTCCAAAAATGCCTGCTATCCGGAAGTTAAGGTGTCTGACATCCAGAATGCTACCACGTCAGAATTATACCATTCTGAAAGATTCTGGGATCTAGAATCAATGGACGGCTGAGTTCCAGAATGTCAGGGTGTCCAAACTCTAGAATCCTTGTGTGTCTGAACTCGAGAGTCATTCAATATCCACATTCCAGGACTCTGGATGTCTGAAATATAGAAGCAACAAATGTCTGCATTCTAGAATCGGAATGTGGTGGAATTCTAGAATGCAAAGCACGACAGAATTCTAAAGTCCTAAAATGCCTGCTATACGGAAGTTAAGGTGTCTGACATCCAGAACGTTACTAGGTCAGCATTCTACCGTTCTGAGAGATTCTGGGTTCTAGAATCAATGGACGGCAGAGTTCTGGAATGTCAGGGTGTCCAAACTCTAGAATCTTTCCGTGTCTGAACTCGTGAGTCATTCAATGTCCACATTCCGGATCACAGGGTTTCTGAATTCCAGAAGCACCAAATGTCGGCATTCTAGAATCGGAATGTGGCGGAATTCTAGAATGCACAGCACGGCAGAATTCTAAAGTCCTAAAATGCCTGATATTCGGAAGTTAAGGAGTCTGACATCCAGAATGTTACTAGGTCAGCATTCTACCGTTCTGAGAGATTCTGGGTTCTGGAATCTATGGAGGGCAGAGTTCTGGAATATCAGGGTGTCCAAACTCTAGAATCCTTCCGTGTCTGAACTCGTGAGTCATTCAATGTCCACATTCCGGATCACAGGGTGTCTGAATTCCAGAAGCACCAAATGTATGCATTCTAGAATCGGAATGTGGTAGAATTCTAGAATGCACAGCATGGCGGAATTCTAAAGTCCTAAAATGCCTGCTATATGGAAGTTAAGGTGTCTGACACCCAGAATTCTACCACATCAGAGTTATACCATTCTGAAACAATCTGGGATCTAGAATCAATGGACGGGTGAGTTCCAGAATGTCAGGGTGGCAAAACTCTAGAATCCTGGCGTGTCTGAACTCGAGAGTCATTCAATGTCCACATTCCAGAACTCTGGATGTCTGAATTATGGAAGCACCAAATGTCTGAATTCTAGAATCGGAATGTGGCGGAATTCTAGAATGCACAGCACGGCGGAATTCTAAAGTCCTAAAATGCCTGCTATCCGGAAGTTAAGGTGTCTGACATCCAGAATGCTACCACGTCAGAATTATACCATTCTGAAAGATTCTGGGATCTAGAATCAATGGACGGCTGAGTTCCAGAATGTCAGGGTGTCCAAAATCTAGAATCCTTGCGTGTCTGAACTCGAGAGTCATTCAATATCCACATTCCAGGACTCTGGATGTCTGAAATATAGAAGCAACAAATGTCTGCATTCTAGAATCGGAATGTGGTGGAATTCTAGAATGCAAACCACGGCAGAATTCTAAAGTCCTAAAATGCCTGCTATTCGGAAGTTAAGGTGTCTGACATCCAGAATGTTACTAGGTCAGCATTCTACCGTTTTGAGAGATTCTGGGTTCTAGAATCAATGGACGGCAGAGTTCTGGAATGTCAGGGTGTCCAAACTCTAGAATACTTCCGTGTCTGAACTCGTGAGTCATTCAATGTCCACATTCCGGATCACAGGGTGTCTGAATTCCAGAAGCACCAAATGTCTGCATTCTAGAATCAGAATGTGGCGGAATTCTAGAATGCACAGCACGGCGGAATTCTAAAGTCCTAAAATGCGTGATATTCGGAAGTTAAGGAGTCTGACATCCAGAATGTTACTAGGTCAGTATTCTACCGTTCTGAGTGATTCTGGGTTCTAGAATCAATGGACGGCAGAGTTCTGGAATGTCAGGGTGTCCAAACTGTAGAATACTTCCGTGTCTGAACTCGTGAGTCATTCAATGTCCACATTCCGGATCACAGGGTGTCTGAATTCCAGAAGCACCAAATGTCTGCATTCTAGAATCGGAATGTGGTAGAATTCTAGAATGCACAGCACGGCGGAATTCTAAAGTCCTAAAATGCCTGCTATCTGGAAGTTAAGGTGTCTGACACCCAGAATGCTACCACATCAGAATTATACCATTCTGAAACACTGTGGGATCTAGAATCAATGGACGGGTGAGTTCCAGAATGTCAGGGTGGCAAAACTCTAGAATCCTTGCGTGTCTGAACTCGAGAGTCATTCAATGTCCACATTCCGGAACTCTGGATGTCTGAATTATAGAAGCACCAAATGTCTGCATTCTAGAATCGGAATGTGGCAGAATTCTAGAATGCTGTGCATCCTAGAATTCCGCCACATTCCGATTCTAGAATTCTAAAGTCCTAAAATGCCTGCTATCCAGAAGTTAAGGTGTCTGACATCCAGAATGCTACCAAGTCAGAATTATACCATTCTGAAGGATTCTGGGATCTAGAATCAATGGACGGCTGAGTTCCAGAATGTCAGGGTGGCAAAACTCTAGAATCCTTGTGTGTCTGAACTCGAGAGTCATTCAATGTCCACATTCCAGAACTCTGGATGTCTGAATAATAGAAGCACCAAATGTCTGCATTCTAGAATCGGAATGTGGCGGAATTCTAGAATGCACAGCACGGCGGAATTCTAAAGATCTAAAATGCCTGCTATCCGGAAGTTAAGATGTCTGATATCAAGAATGCTACCAAGTAAGAATTATAACATTCTGAAAGATTCTGGGATATAGAATCAATGGACGGCTGAGTTCCAGAATTTCAGGGTGGCATAACTCTAGAATCCTTGCGTGTCTGAACTCGAGAGTCATTCAATGTCCACATTCCAGAACTCTGGATGTCGGAATTATAGAAGCACCAAATGACTGCATTCTAGAATCGGAATGTGGCGGAATTCTAGAATGCACAGCACGGCGGTATTCTAAAGTCCTAAAATGCTTACTAGCAGAAAGTTAAGGTGTCTGATGACCAGTATGTTACTAGGTCAGCATTCTACCGTTCGGAGAGATTCTGGGTTCTAGAATCAATGGACGGCAGAGATCTGGAATGTCTGGGTGTCCAAACTCTAGAATCCTTGCGTGTCTGAACTCGAGAGTCATTCAATGTCCACATTCTGGATCACAGGGTTTCTGAATTCCAGAAGCACCAAATGTCTGCATTCTAGAATCGGAATGTGGTGGAATTCTAGAATGCACAGCACGGCAGAATTCTAAAGTCCTAAAATGCCTGATATTCGGAAGTTAAGGAGTCTGACATCCAGAATGTTACTAGGTCAGCATTCTACCGTTCTGAGAGATTCTGGGTTCTGGAATCAATGGACGGCAGAGTTCTGGAATATCAGGGTGTCCAAACTCTAGAATACTTCCGTGTCTGAACTCGTGAGTCATTCAATGTCCACATTCCGGATCACAGGGTGTCTGAATTCCAATAGCACCAAATGTCTGCATTCTAGAATCGGAATGTGGTAGAATTCTAGAATGCACAGCACGGCGGAATTCTAAAGTCCTAAAATGCCTGCGATCCGGAAGTTAAGGTGTCTGACACCCAGAATGCTACCACATCAGAATTATACCATTCTGAAACATTGTGGGATCTAGAATCAATGGACGGGTGAGTTCCAGAAAGTCAGGGTGGCAAAACTCTAGAATCCTGGCGTGTCTGAACTCGAGAGTCATTCAATGTCCACATTCCGGAACTCTGGATGTCTGAATTATAGAAGCACGAAATGTCTGCATTCTAGAATCGGAATGTGGCGGATTTCTAGAATGCACAGCACGGCGGAATTCTAAAGTCCTAAAATGCCTGCTATCCGGAAGTTAAGGTGTCTGAAATCCAGAATGCTACCACGTCAGAATTATACCATTCTGAAAGATTCTGGGATCTAGAATCAATGGACGGCTGAGTTCCAGAATGTCAGGGTGGCAAAACTCTAGAATCCTTGTGTGTCTGAACTCGAGAGTCATTCAATGTCCACATTCCAGAACTCTGGATGTCTGAATAATAGAAGCACCAAATGTCTGCATTCTAGAATCGGAATGTGGCGGAATTCTAGAATGCACAGCACGGCGGAATTGTAAAGACCTAAAATGCCTGCTATCCGGAAATTAAGGTGTCTGACATCAAGAATGCTACCAAGTCAGAATTATAACATTCTGAAAGATTCTGGGATATAGAATCAATGGACGCCTGAGTTCCAGAATGTCAGGGTGGCAAAACTCTAGAATCCTTGCGTGTCTGAACTCGAGAGTCATTCAATGTCCACATTCCAGAACTCTGGATGTCTGAATTATAGAAGCACCAAATGTGTGCATTCTAGAATCGGAATGTGGTGGAATTTTAAAATGCAGAGCACGGTGGAATTCTAAAGTCCTAAAATGCCTATTAGCCGAAAGCTAAGGTGTCTGATGACCAGAATGTTACTAGGTCAGCATTCTAACGTTCTGAGAGATTCTGGGTTCTAGAATCAATGGACGGCAGAGTTCTGGAATGTCTGGGTGTCCAAACTCTAGAATCCTTGAGTGTTTGAACTCGAGAGTCATTCAATTTCCATATTCCGGGTCACAGGGTGACTGAATTCCAGAAGCACCAAATGTCTGCATTCTAGAATCGGAATGTGGCGGAATTCTAGAATGCACAGCACGGCGGAATTCGAAGGTCCTAAAATGCCTGCTATCTGGAAGTTAAGGTGTCTGACATCCAGAATGTTACTAGGTCAGCATTGTAACGTTCTGAGAGATTCTGGGTTCTAGAATCAATGGACGGCAGAGTTCTGGAATGTCAGGGTGTCCAAACTCTAGAATCCTTGCGTGTCTGAACTCGAGAGTCATTCAATGTCCACATTCCGGATCACAGGGTGTCTGAATTCCAGAAGAACCAAATGTCTGCATTCTAGAATCGGAATGTGGTAGAATTCTAGAATGCACAGCACGGCGGAATTCTAAAGACCTAAAATGCCTGCTATCCGGAAGTTAAGGTGTCTGACATCCAGAATGCTACCAAGGCAGAATTATGCCATTCTGAAAGATTCTGGGATCTAGAATCAATGGACGGCTGAGTTCCAGAATGTCAGGGTGGCAAAACTCTAGAATCCTTGCGTGTCTGAACTCGAGAGTCATTCAATGTCCACATTCCAGAACTCTGGATGTCTGAATTATAGAAGCACCAAATGTCTGCATTCTAGAATTCGAATGTGGCGGAATTCTAGAATGCACAGCACGGCGTAATTCTAAAGTCCTAAAATGCCTACTAGCCGAAAGTTAAGGTGTCTGATGACCAGAATGTTACTAGGTCAGCATTCTACCGTTCTGAGAGATTCTGGGTTCTAGAATCAATGGATGGCAGAGTTCTGGAATGTCAGGGTGTCCAAGCTCTAGAATCCTTGAGTGTTTGAACTCGAGAGTCATTCAATTTCCATATTCCGGGTCACAGGGTGACTGAATTCCAGAAGCTCCAAATGTCTGCGTTCTAGAATCGGAATGTGGCGGAATTCTAGAATGCACAGCACGGCGGAATTCTAAAGTCCTAAAATGCCTGCTATCCGGAAGTTAAGGTGTCTGACATCCAGAATGTTACTAGGTCAGCATTCTACCGTTCTGAGAGATTCTGGGTTCTAGAATCAATGGACGGCAGAGTTCTGGAATGTCAGGATGTCCAAACTCTAGAATCCTTCTGTGTCTGAACTCGTGAGTCATTCAATGTCCACTTTCCGGATCACAGGGTGTCTGAATTCCAGAAGCACCAAATGTCTGCATTCTAGAATCGGAATGTGGCGGAATTCTAGAATGCACAGCACCGCAGAATTCTAAAGTCCTAAAATGCCTGATATTCGGAAGTCAAGGCGTCTGACATCCAGAATGTTACTAGGTCAGCATTCTACCGTTGTGAGAGATTCTGGGTTCTAGAATCAATGGACGGCAGAGTTCTGGAATATCAGGGTGCCCAAACTCTAGAATCCTTCCGTGTCTGAACTCGTGAGTCATTCAATGTCCACATTCCGGATCACAGGGTGTCTGAATTCCAGAAGAACCAAATGTCTGCATTATAGAATTGGAATGTGGCGGAATTCTAGAATGCACAGCACGGCGGAATTCGAAAGTCCTAAAATGCCTGCTATCCGGAAGTTAAGGTGTCTGACATCCAGAATGCTACCACGTCAGAATTAAACCGTTCTGAAAGATTCTGGGATCTAGAATCAATGGACGGCTGAGTTCCAGAATGTCAGGGTGGCAAAACTCTAGAATCCTTGCGTGTCTGAACTCGAGAGTCATTCAATGTCCACATTCCGAATCACAGGGTGTCTGAATTCCAAAAGCACCAAATGTCTGCATTCTAGAATCGGAATGTGGTAGAATTCTAGAATGCACAGCACGGCGGAATTCGAAAGTCCTAAAATGCCTGCTATCCGGAAGTTAAGGTGTCTGACACCCAGAATGCTACCACATCAGAATTATACCATTCTGAAACATTCTGGGATCTAGAATCAATGGACGGGTGAGTTCCAGAATGTCAGGGTGGCAAAACTCTAGAGTCCTGGCGTGTCTGAACTCGAGAGTCATTCAATGTCCACATTCCAGAACTCTGGATGTCTGAATTATAGAAGCAACAAATGTCTGCATTCTAGAATCGGAAAGTGGCGGAATTCTAGAATGCACAGCACGGCGGAATTCTAAAGACCTAAAATGCCTGCTACCCGGAAGTTAAGGTGTCTGACATCCAGAATGCTACCAAGTCAAAATTATACCATTCTGAAAGATTCTGGGTTCTAGAATCAATGGATGGCTGAGTTCCAGAATGTCAGGGTGGCAAAACTCTAGAATCCTTGCGTGTCTGAACTCGAGAGTCATTCAATGTCCACATTCCAGAACTCTGGATGTCTGAAATATAGAAGCACCAAATGTCTGCATTCTAGAATCGGAATGTGGCAGAATTCTAGAATGCACAGCATGGCGGAATTCTAAAATCCTAAAATGCCTGCTATCCGGAAGTTAAGGTGTCTTACACCCAGAATGCTACCACATCAGAATTATACCATTCTGAAACATTCTGGGATCTAGAATCAATGGACGGGTGAGTTCCAGAATGTCAGGGTGGCAAAACTCTAGAGTCCTGGCGTGTCTGAACTCGAGAGTCATTCAATGTCCACATTCCAGAACTCTGGATGTCTGAATTATAGAAGCAACAAATGTCTGCATTCTAGAATCGCAACGTGGCAGAATTCTAGAATGCACAGCACGGCGGAATTCTAAAGACCTAAAATGCCTGCTACCCGGAAGTTAAGGTGTCTGACATCCAGAATGCTACCAAGTCAGAATTATAGCATTCTGAAAGATTCTGGGTTCTAGAATCAATGGACGGCTGAGTTCCAGAATTTCAGGGTTTCCAAACTCTAGAATCCTTGCGTGTCTGAACTCGAGAGTCATTCAATGTCCACATTCCAGAACTCTGGATGTCTGAATTATAGAAGCACCAAATGTCTGCATTCTAGAATCGGAATGTGGCGGAATTCTAGAATGCAAAGCACGGAGGAATTCTAAAGTCCTAAAATGCCTACTAGCCGAAAGTTAAGGTGTCTGATGACCAGAATGTTACTAGGTCAGCATTCTACCGTTCTGAGAGTTTCTGGGTTCTAGAATCAATGGATGGCAGAGTTCTGGAATGTCAGGGTGTCCAAGCTCTAGAATCCCTGAGTGTTTGAACTCGAGAGTCATTCAATTTCCATATTCCGTGTCACAGGGTGACTGAATTCCAGAAGCACCAAATGTCTGCATTCTAGAATCGGAATGTGGCGGAATTCTAGAATGCACAGCACGGCGGAATTCTAAAGTCCTAAAATGCCTGCTATCCGGAAGTTAAGGTGTCTGACATCCGGAATGTTACTAGGTCAGCATTCTACCGTTCTGAGAGATTCTGGGTTCTAGAATCAATGGACGGCAGAGTTCTGGAATGTCAGGGTGTCCAAACTCTGGAATCCTTCCGTGTCTGAACTCGTGAGTCATTCAATGTCCACATTCCGGATCACAGGGTGTCTGAATTCCAGAAGCACCAAATGTCTGCATTCTAGAATCGGAATGTGGCGGAATTCTAGAATGCACAGCACGGCAGAATTCTAAAGTCCTAAAATGCCTGATATTCGGAAGTTAAGGAGTCTGACATCCAGAATGTTACTAGGTCAGTATTCTACCGTTCTGAGAGATTCTGGGTTCTAGAATCAATGGACGGCAGAGTTCTGGAATGTCAGGTTGTCCAAACTGTAGAATCCTTCCGTGTCTGAACTCGTGAGTCATTCAATGTCCACTTTCCGGATCACAGGGTGTCTGAATTCCAGAAGCACCAAATGTCTGCATTCTAGAATCGGAATGTGGCGGAATTCTAGAATGCACAGCACGGCGGAATTCGAAAGTCCTAAAATGCCTGCTATCGGGAAGTTAAGGTGTCTGACATCCAGAATGCTACCACGTCAGAATTATACCATTCTGAAAGATTCTGGGATCTAGAATCAATGGACGGCTGAGTTCCAGAATGTCAGGGTGGCAAAACTCTAGAATCCTTGCGTGTCTGAACTCGAGAGTCATTCAATGTCCACATTCCAGAACTCTGGATGTCTGAATTATAGAAGCACCAAATGTCTGCATTCTAGAATCGGAATGTGGCGGAATTCTAGAATGCACAGCACGGCGGAATTCTAAAGTCCTAAAATGCCTGCTATCCGGAAGTTAAGGGGTCTGACATCAAGAATGCTACCAAGTCAGAATTATACCATTCTGAAAGATTCTGGGATCTAGAATCAATGGATGGCTGAGTTCCAGAATGTCAGGGTAGCAAAACTCTAGAATCCTTGCGTGTCTGAACTCAAGAGTCATTCAATGTCCACATTCCAGAACTCTGGATGTCTGAATTATAGAAGCACCAAATGACTGCATTCTAGAATCGGAATGTGGCGGAATTCTAGAATGCACAGCACGGCGGTATTCTAAAGTCCTAAAATGCTTACTAGCCGAAAGTTAAGGTGTCTGATGACCAGTGTGTTACTAGGTCAGCATTCTACCGTTCTGAGAGATTCTGGGTTCTAGAATCAATGGACGGCCGAGATCTGGAATATCTGGGTGTCCAAACTCTAGAATCCTTGCGTGTCTGAACTCGAGAGTCATTCAATGTCCACATTCCGGATCACAGGGTTTCTGAATTCCAGAAGCACCAAATGTCTGCATTCTAGAATCGGAATGTGGCGGAATTCTAGAATGCACAGCACGGCGGAATTCGAACGTCCTAAAATGTCTGCTATCCGGAAGTTAAGGTGTCTGACATCCAGAATGGTACCACATCAGAATTATACCATTCTGAAACATTCTGGGATCTAGAATCAATGGACGGGTGAGTTCCAGAATGTCAGGGTGGCAAAACTCTAGAATCCTGGCGTGTCTGAACTCGAGAGTCATTCAATGTCCACATTCTAGAACTCTGGATGTCTGAATTATGGAAGCACCAAATGTCTGCATTCTAGAATCAGAATGTGGCGGAATTCTAGAATGCACAGCACGGCGGAATTCGAAAGTCCTAAAATGCCTGCTATCCAGAAGTTAAGGTGTCTGACATCCAGAATGCTACCACGTCAGAATTAAAACATTCTGAAAGATTCTGGGATCTGGAATCAATGGACGGCTGAGTTTCAGAATGTCAGGGTTTCCAAACTCTAGAATCCTTGCGTGTCTGAACTCGAGAGTCACTCAATATCCACATTCCAGGACTCTGGATGTCTGAAATATAGAAGCACCAAATGTCTGCATTCTAGAATCGGAATGTGGCGGAATTCTAGAATGCACAGCGCGGCAGAATTCTAAAGTCATAAAATGCCTGATATTCGGAAGTTAATGTGTCTGACATCCAGAATGTTACTAGGTCAGCATTCTACCGTTCTGAGAGATTCTGGGTTCTAGAATCAATGGACGGCATAGTTCTGGAATGTCCTGGTTTCCAAACTCTAGAATCCTTCCGTGTCTGAACTCGTGAGTCATTCAATGTCCACATTCCGGATCACAGGGTGTCTGAATTCCAGAAGCACCAAATGTCTGCATTCTAGAAGCGGAATGTGCGGAATTCTAGAATGCACAGCATGGCGGAATTCTAAAATCCTATAATGCCTGCTATCCGGAAGTTAAGGTGTCTGACATCAAGAATGCTACCAAGTAAGAATTATACCATTCTGAAAGATTCTGGGATCTAGAATTAATGGACGACTGAGTTCCAGAATGTCAGGGTGGCAAAACTCTAGAATCCTTGCGTGTCTGAACTCGAGAGTCATTCAATGTCCACATTCCAGAACTCTGGATGTCTGAATTATAGAAGCACCAAATGTGTGCATTCTAGAATCGGAATGTGGTGGAATTTTAAAATGCAGAGCACGGTGGAATTCTAAAGTCCTAAAATGCCTATTAGCCGAAAGCTAAGGTGTCTGATGACCAGAATGTTACTAGGTCAGCTTTCTACCATTCTGAGAGATTCTGGGTTCAAGAATCAATGGACGGCAGAGTTCTGGAATGTCAGGGTGTCCAAACTCTAGAATCCTTCCGTGTCTGAACTCGTGAGTCATTCAATGTCCATATTCCGGATCACAGGGTGTCTGAATTCCAGAAGCACCAAATGTCTGCATTCTAGAATCGGAATGTGGCGGAATTCTAGAATGCACAGCACGGCAGAATTCTGAAGTCCTAAAATGCCTGCTATCCGGAAGTTAAGGTGTCTGACATCCAGAATGCTACCACATCAGAATTATACCATTCTGAAAGATTCTGGGATCTAGAATCAATGGATGGCTGAGTTCCAGAATGTCAGGGTTTCCAAACTCTAGAATCCTTGCGTGTCTGAACTCGAGAGTCATTCAATGTCCACATTCCAGAACTCTGGATGTCTGAATAATAGAAGCAGCAAATGTCTGCATTCTAGAATCGGAATGTGGCGGAATTCTACAATGCACAGCACGGCGGAATTCTAAAGTCCTAAAATGCCTGCTATCCGGAAGTTAAGGTGTCTGACATCCAGAAAGTTACTTGGTCAACATTCTACCGTTCTGAGAGATTCTGGGTTCTAGAATCAATGTACGGCAGAGATCTGGCATGTCAGGGTGTCCAAACTCTAGAATCCATGTGTGTCTGAACTCGAGAGTCATTCAATGTCCACATTCCGGATCACAGGGTGTCTGAATTCCTGAAACACCAAATGTCTGCATTCTAGAATCGGAATGTGGTAGAATTCTATAATGCACAGCACGGCGGAATTCTAAAGTCCTAAAATGCCTGCTATCTGGAAGTTAAGGTGTCTGACATCCAGAATGCTACCACGTTAGAATTATACCATTCTGAAAGATTCTGGGATCTAGAATCAATGGACGGCTGAGTTCCAGAATGTCAGGGTTTCCAAACTCTAGAATCCTTGCGTGTCTGAACTCGAGAGTCATTCAATATCCACATTCCAGGACTCTGGATGTCTGAAATATAGAAGCAACAAATGTCTGCATTCTAGAATCGGAATGTGTGGAATTCTAGAATGCACAGCACGGCAGAATTCTAAAGTCCTAAAATGACTGCTATTCGGAATTTAAGGTGTCTGACATCCAGAATGTTACTAGGTCAGCATTCTACCATTCTGAGAGATTCTGGGTTCTAGAATCAATGGACGGCAGAGTTCTGGAATGCCAGGGTGTCCAAACTCTAGAATCCTTCCGTGTCTGAACTCGTGAGTCATTCAATGTCCACATTCCTGATCACAGGGTGTCTGAATTCCAGAAGCACCAAATGTCTGCATTCTAGAATCGGAATGTTGCGGAATTCTAGAATGCACAGCACGGCAGAATTCTAAAGTCCTAAAATGCCTGATATTCGGAAGTTAAGGAGTCTGACATCCAGAATGTTACTAGGTCAGCATTCTACCTTTCTGAGAGATTCTGGGTTCTAGAATCAATGGACGGCTGATTTCTGGAATGTCAGGGTGTCCAAACTCTAGAATCCTTCCGTGTCTGAACACGTGAGTCATTCAATGTCCACATTCCAGATCAAAGGGTGTCTGAATTCCAGAAGCACCAAATGTCTGCATTCTAGAATCGGAATGTGGCAGAATTCTAGAATGCACAGCACGGCAGAATTCGAAAGTCCTAAAATGCCTGCTATCCAGAATTAAGTTGACTGACATCCAGAATGCTACCACGTCAGAATTATACCATTCTGAAAGATTCTGGGATCTAGAATAAATGGACGGCTGGGTTCCAGAATGTCAGGGTGGCAAAACTCTAGAATGCTTGCGGGTCTGAACTCGAGAGTCATTCAATCTCCACATTCCAGAACTCTGGATGTCTGAATTATAGAAGCACCAAATGTCTGCATTCTAGAATCGGTATGTGGCATAATTCTAGATTGCACAGCACGGCGGAATTCTAAAGTCCTAAAATGCCTGCTATCCGGAAGTTAAGGTGTCTGACATCCAGAATGTTACTAGGTCAACATTCTACCGTTCTGAGAGATTCTGGGTTCTAGAATCAATGGATGGCAGAGATCTGGCATGTCAGGGTGTCCAAACTCTAGAATCCTTGTGTGTCTGAACTCGAGAGTCATTCAATGTCCACATTCCAGAACTCTGGATGTCTGAATTATAGAAGCACCAAATGTCTGCATTCTAAAATCGGAATGTGGCTGAATTCTAGAATGCACAGCACGGCGGAATTCTAAAGTCCTAAAATGCCTGCTATACGGAAGTTAAGGTGTCTGACATCCAGAATGCCACCACGTCAGAATTATACCATTCTGAAAGACTCTGGGATCTAGAATCAATGGACGGCTGAGTTCCAGAATGTCAGGGTTTGCAAACTCTAGAATCCTTGCGTGTCTGAACTCGAGAGTCATTCAATGTCCACATTCCAGAACTCTGGATGTCTGAATTATAGAAGCACCAAATGTCTGCATTCTAGAATCGGAATGTGGCGGAATTCTAGAATGCACAGCACGGCGGAATTCAAAGGCCTAAAATGCCTGCTATCCGGAAGTTAAGGTGTCTGACATCCAGAATGCTACCACGTCAGAATTATACCATTCTGAAAGATTCTGGGATCTAGAATCATTGGACGGCTGAGTTCCAGAATGTCAGGGTGGCAAAACTCTAGAATCCTTGCGTGTCTGAACTCGTGAGTCTTTCAATGTCCACATTCCGGATCACAGGGTGTCTGAATGCCAGAAGCACCAAATGTCTGCATTCTAGAATCAGAATGTGGCGGAATTCTAGAATGCACAGCACGGTGGAATTTTAAAGTCCTAAAATGCCTGCTATCCAGAAGTCAATGTGTCTGACATCCAGAATGTTACTAGGTCAGCATTCTACCGTTCTGAGAGATTCTGGGTTTTATAATCAATGGATGGCAGAGTTCTGGAATGTCAGGGTGTTCAAACTCAAGAATACTTGCGTGTCTGAACTCGAGAGTCATTCAATGTCCGCATTCCGGATCACAGGGTGTCTGAATTCCAGAAGCACCAAATGTCTGCATTCTAGAATCGGAATGTGGCGGAATTCTAGAATGCACAGCATGGCGGAATTCGAAAGTCCTAAAATGCCGGCTATCCGGAAGTTAAGGTGTCTGACATCCAGAATGCTACCACGTCAGAATTATAACATTCTGAAAGATTCTGGGATCTAGAATCAATGGACGGCTGAGTTCCAGAATGTCAGGGTGGCAAAACTCTAGAATCCTGGCTTGTCTGAACTCGAGAGTCATTCAATGTCCACATTCCGGAACTCTGGATGTCTGAATTATAGAAGCACCAAATGTCTCTATTCTAGAATCGGAATGTGGCGGAATTCTAGAATGCACAGCACGGCGGAATTCGAAAGTCCTAAAATGCCTGCTATCCGGAAGTTAAGGAGTCTGACATCCAGAATGTTACTAGGTTAGCATTCTACCGTTCTGAGAGATTCTGTGTTCTAGAATCAATGGACGGCAGAGTTCTGGAATGTCCGGGTGTCCAAACTCTAGAATCCTTCCGTGTCTGGACTCGTGAGTCATTCAATGTCCACATTCCGGATCACAGGGTGTTTGAATTCCAGAAGCACCAAATGTCTGCATTCTAGAAGCGGAATGTGGCAGAATTCTAGAATGCACAGCATGGCGGAATTCTAAACTCCTAAAATGCCTGCTATACGGAAGTTAAGGTGTCTGACATCAAGAATGCTACCAATTCAGAATTATACCATTCTGAAAGATTCTGGGATCTAGAATCAATGGACGGCTGAGTTCCATAATGTCTGGGTGGGAATACTCTAGAATCCTTGCGTGTCTGAACTCGAGAGTCATTCAATGTCCACATTCCAGAACTCTGGATGTCTGAATTATAGAAGCACCAAATGTGTGCATTCTAGAATCGGAATGTGGCGGAATTTTAGAATGCACAGCACGGTGGAATTCTAAAGTCCTAAAATGCCTATTAGCCGAAAGCTAAGGTGTCTGATGACCAGAATGTTACTAGGTCAGCATTCTACCCTTCTGAGAGATTCTGGGTTCTAGAATCAATGGACGTCCGAGTTCTGGAATGTCTGGGTGTCCAAACTCTAGAATCCTTGAGTGTTAGAACTCGACAGTCATTCAATTTCCATATTCCGGGTCACAGGGTGATTGAATTCCAGAAGCACCAAATGTCTGCATTCTGGAATCAGAATGTGGCGGAATTCTAGAATGCACAGCACGGCGGAATTCGAAGGTCCTAAAATGCCTGCTATCGGGAAGTAAAGGTGTCTGACATCCAGAATGCTACCAGGTCAGAATTACACCATTCTGAAAGATTCTGGGATCTAGAATCAATGGACGGCTGAGTTCCAGAATGTCAGGGTGGCAAAACTCTAGAATCCTTGCATGTCTGAACTCGAGAGTCATTCAATGTCCACATTCCAGAACTCTGGATGTCTGAATTATAGAAGCACCAAATGACTGCATTCTAGCATCGGAATGTGGCGGAATTCTAGCATGCACAGCACGGCGGACTTCTAAAATCCTAAAATGCCTGCTGTCCGGAAGTTAAGGTGTCTGACATCAAGAATGCTACAAAGTCAGAATTATACCATTCTGAAAGATTCTGGGATCTAGAATCAATGGACGGCTGAGTTCCAGAATGTCAGTGTGGCAAAACTCTAGAATACTTGCGTGTCTGAACTCGAGAGTCTTTCAATGTCCACATTCCAGAACTCTGGATGTCTGAATTATAGAAGCACCAAATGTCTGCATTCTAGAATCGGAATGTGTCGGAATTCTAGAATGCACAGCACGGCGGAATTCTAAAGTCCTAAAATGGCTACTAGCCGAAAGTTAAGGTGTCTGATGACCAGAATGTTACCAGGTCAGCATTCTACCGTTCTGAGAGATTCTGGGTTCTAGAATCAATGGACGGCAGAGTTCTGGAATGTCAGGGTGTCCAAACTCTAGAATCCCTGAGTGTTTGAACTCGAGAGTCATTCAATTTCCATATTCCGGGTCACAGGGTGACTGAATTCCAGAAGCACCAAATGTCTGCATTCTAGAATCGGAATGTGGCGGAATTCTAGAATGCACAGCACGGCGGAATTCGAAAGTCCTAAAATGCCTGCTATCCAGAATTAAGTTGACTGACATCCAGAATATTAGCACGTAAGAATTATACCATTCTGAAAGATTCTGGGATTTAGAATAAATGGACGGCTGGGTTCCAGAATGTCAGGGTGGCAAAACTCTAGAATGCTTGCGGCTCTGAACTCGAGAGTCATTCCATCTCCACATTCCAGAACTCTGGATGTCTGAATTATAGAAGCACCAAATGTCTGCATTCTAGAATCGGAATGTGGCGTAATTCTAGAATGCACAGCACGGCGGAATTCTAAAGTCCTAAAATGCCTGCTATCCGGAAGTTAAGGTGTCTGACATCCAGAATGTTACTAGGTCAACATTCTACCGTTCTGAGAGATTCTGGGTTCTAGAATCAATGGATGGCAGAGATCTGGCATGTCAGGGTGTCCAAACTCTAGAATCCTTGTGTGTCTGAACTCGAGAGTCATTCAATGTCCACATTCCAGAACTCTGGATGTCTGAATTATAGAAGCACCAAATGTCTGCATTCTAAAATCGGAATGTGGCTGAATTCTAGAATGCACAGCACGGCGGAATTCTAAAGTCCTAAAATGCCTGCTATACGGAAGTTAAGGTGTCTGACATCCAGAATGCCACCACGTCAGAATTATACCATTCTGAAAGACTCTGGGATCTAGAATCAATGGACGGCTGAGTTCCAGAATGTCAGGGTTTGCAAACTCTAGAATCCTTGCGTGTCTGAACTCGAGAGTCATTCAATGTCCACATTCCAGAACTCTGGATGTCTGAATTATAGAAGCACCAAATGTCTGCATTCTAGAATCGGAATGTGGCGGAATTCTAGAATGCACAGCACGGCGGAATTCAAAGGCCTAAAATGCCTGCTATCCGGAAGTTAAGGTGTCTGACATCCAGAATGCTACCACGTCAGAATTATACCATTCTGAAAGATTCTGGGATCTAGAATCATTGGACGGCTGAGTTCCAGAATGTCAGGGTGGCAAAACTCTAGAATCCTTGCGTGTCTGAACTCGTGAGTCTTTCAATGTCCACATTCCGGATCACAGGGTGTCTGAATGCCAGAAGCACCAAATGTCTGCATTCTAGAATCGGAATGTGGCGGAATTCTAGAATGCACAGCACGGCAGAATTCGAAAGACCTAAAATGCCTGCTATCGGGAAGTTAAGGTGTCTGACATCCAGAATGCTACCACGTCAGAATTATACCATTCTGAAAGATTCTGGGATCTAGAATCAATGGACGGCTGAGTTCCAGAATGTCAGGGTGGCAAAACTCTAGAATCCTGGCGTGTCTGAACTCGAGAGTCATTCAGTGTCCACATTCCAGAACTCTGGATGTCTGAAATATAGAAGCACCAAATGTCTGCATTCTAGAATCAGAATGTGGCGGAATTCTAGAATGCACAGCACGGCGGAATTTTAAAGTCCTAAAATGCCTGCTATCCAGAAGTCAATGTGTCTGACATCCAGAATGTTACTAGGTCAGCATTCTACCGTTCTGAGAGATTCTGGGTTTTATAATCAATGGATGGCAGAGTTCTGGAATGTCAGGGTGTTCAAACTCAAGAATACTTGCGTGTCTGAACTCGAGAGTCATTCAATGTCCGCATTCCGGATCACAGGGTGTCTGAATTCCAGAAGCACCAAATGTCTGCATTCTAGAATCGGAATGTGGCGGAATTCTAGAATGCACAGCATGGCGGAATTCGAAAGTCCTAAAATGCCGGCTATCCGGAAGTTAAGGTGTCTGACATCCAGAATGCTACCACGTCAGAATTATAACATTCTGAAAGATTCTGGGATCTAGAATCAATGGACGGCTGAGTTCCAGAATGTCAGGGTGGCAAAACTCTAGAATCCTGGCTTGTCTGAACTCGAGAGTCATTCAATGTCCACATTCCGGAACTCTGGATGTCTGAATTATAGAAGCACCAAATGTCTCTATTCTAGAATCGGAATGTGGCGGAATTCTAGAATGCACAGCACGGCGGAATTCGAAAGTCCTAAAATGCCTGCTATCCGGAAGTTAAGGAGTCTGACATCCAGAATGTTACTAGGTTAGCATTCTACCGTTCTGAGAGATTCTGTGTTCTAGAATCAATGGACGGCAGAGTTCTGGAATGTCCGGGTGTCCAAACTCTAGAATCCTTCCGTGTCTGGACTCGTGAGTCATTCAATGTCCACATTCCGGATCACAGGGTGTTTGAATTCCAGAAGCACCAAATGTCTGCATTCTAGAAGCGGAATGTGGCAGAATTCTAGAATGCACAGCATGGCGGAATTCTAAACTCCTAAAATGCCTGCTATACGGAAGTTAAGGTGTCTGACATCAAGAATGCTACCAATTCAGAATTATACCATTCTGAAAGATTCTGGGATCTAGAATCAATGGACGGCTGAGTTCCATAATGTCTGGGTGGGAATACTCTAGAATCCTTGCGTGTCTGAACTCGAGAGTCATTCAATGTCCACATTCCAGAACTCTGGATGTCTGAATTATAGAAGCACCAAATGTGTGCATTCTAGAATCGGAATGTGGCGGAATTTTAGAATGCACAGCACGGTGGAATTCTAAAGTCCTAAAATGCCTATTAGCCGAAAGCTAAGGTGTCTGATGACCAGAATGTTACTAGGTCAGCATTCTACCCTTCTGAGAGATTCTGGGTTCTAGAATCAATGGATGTCCGAGTTCTGGAATGTCTGGGTGTCCAAACTCTAGAATCCTTGAGTGTTAGAACTCGACAGTCATTCAATTTCCATATTCCGGGTCACAGGGTGACTGAATTCCAGAAGCACCAAATGTCTGCATTCTGGAATCAGAATGTGGCGGAATTCTAGAATGCACAGCACGGCGGAATTCGAAGGTCCTAAAATGCCTGCTATCGGGAAGTAAAGGTGTCTGACATCCAGAATGCTACCAGGTCAGAATTACACCATTCTGAAAGATTCTGGGATCTAGAATCAATGGACGGCTGAGTTCCAGAATGTCAGGGTGGCAAAACTCTAGAATCCTTGCATGTCTGAACTCGAGAGTCATTCAATGTCCACATTCCAGAACTCTGGATGTCTGAATAATAGAAGCACCAAATGACTGCATTCTAGCATCGGAATGTGGCGGAATTCTAGCATGCACAGCACGGCGGACTTCTAAAATCCTAAAATGCCTGCTGTCCGGAAGTTAAGGTGTCTGACATCAAGAATGCTACAAAGTCAGAATTATACCATTCTGAAAGATTCTGGGATCTAGAATCAATGGACGGCTGAGTTCCAGAATGTCAGTGTGGCAAAACTCTAGAATACTTGCGTGTCTGAACTCGAGAGTCTTTCAATGTCCACATTCCAGAACTCTGGATGTCTGAATTATAGAAGCACCAAATGTCTGCATTCTAGAATCGGAATGTGTCGGAATTCTAGAATGCACAGCACGGCGGAATTCTAAAGTCCTAAAATGGCTACTAGCCGAAAGTTAAGGTGTCTGATGACCAGAATGTTACCAGGTCAGCATTCTACCGTTCTGAGAGATTCTGGGTTCTAGAATCAATGGACGGCAGAGTTCTGGAATGTCAGGGTGTCCAAACTCTAGAATCCCTGAGTGTTTGAACTCGAGAGTCATTCAATTTCCATATTCCGGGTCACAGGGTGACTGAATTCCAGAAGCACCAAATGTCTGCATTCTAGAATCGGAATGTGGCGGAATTCTAGAATGCACAGCACGGCGGAATTCGAAAGTCCTAAAATGCCTGCTATTCGGAAGTTAAGGTGTCTGACATCCAGAATGCTACCACGTCAGAATTATACCATTCTGAAAGATTCTGGGATCTAGAATCAATGGACGGCTGAGTTCCAGAATGTCAGGGTGGCAAAACTCTAGAATCCTTGCGTGTCTGAACTCGAGAGTCATTCAAAGTCCACATTCCAGAACTCTGGATGTCTGAATTATAGAAGCACCAAATGTCTGCATTCTAGAATCGGAATGTGGCGGAATTCTAGAATGCACAGCACGGCAGAATTCTAAAGTCCTAAATTGCCTGCTATCCGGAAGTTAAGGTGTCTGACATCCAGAATGTACTAGGTCAGCATTCTACCGTTCTGAGAGATTCTGGGTTCTAGAATCAATGGACGGCAGAGTTCTGGAAAGTCAGGATGTCCAAACTCTAGAATTCTTCCGTGTCTGAACTCGTGAGTCATTCAATGTCCACATTCCGGATCACAGGGTGTCTGAATGCCAGAAGCACCAAATGTCTGCATTCTAGAATCGGAATGTGGCGGAATTCTAGAATGCACAGCACGGCGGAATTCGAAAGTCCTAAAATGCCTGCTATCGGGAAGTTAAGGTGTCTGACATCCAGAATGCTACCACGTCATAGTTATACCATTCTGAAAGATTCTGGGATCTAGAATCAATGGACGGCTCAGTTCCAGAATGTCAGGGTGGCAAAACTCTAGAATCCTTGCGAGTCTGAACTTGAGAGTCATTCAATGTCCACATTCCAGAACTCTGGATGTCTGAAAAATAGAAGCACCAAATGTCTGCATTCTAGAATCGGAATGTGGCGGAATTCTAGAATGCACAGCACGGCGGAATTCTAAAGTCCTAAAATGCCTGCTATCCGGAAGTTAAGGTGTCTGACATCAAGAATGCTACCAAGTCAGAATTATACCATTCTGAAAGATTCTGGGATCTAGATTCAATGGACGGCTGAGTTCCAGAATGTCAGGGTGGCAAAACTCTAGAATCCTTGCGTGTCTGAACTCGAGAGTCATTCAATGTCCACATTCCAGAACTCTGGATGTCTGAATTATAGAAGCACCAAATGTCTGCATTCTAGAATCGGAATGTGGCGGAATTCTAGAATGCACAGCACGGCGGAATTCTAAAGTCCTAAAATGCCTACTAGCCGAAAGTTAAGATGTCTGATGACCAGAATGTTACTTGGTCAGCATTCTACCGTTCTGAGAGATTCTGGGTTCTAGAATCAATGGATGACCGAGTTCTTGAATGTCAGGGTGGCAAAACTCTAGAATCCTTGAGTGTTTGAACTCGAGAGTCATTCAATTTCCATATTCCGGGTCACAGGGTGACTGAATTCCAGAAGCACCAAATGTCTGCATTCCAGAATCGGAATGTGGCGGAATTCTAGAATGCACAGCACGGCGGAATTCGAACGTCCTAAAATGCCTGCTATCCGGAAGTTAAGGTGTCTGACATCCAGAATGCTACCACGTCAGAATTATACCATTCTGAAAGATTCTGGGATCTAGAATCAATGGACGGCTGAGTTCCAGAATGTCAGGTTCGCAAAACTCTAGAATCCTTGCGTGTCTGAACTCGAGAGTCATTCAATGTCCACATTCCAGAACTCTGGATGTCTGAATTATAGAAGCACCAACTGTCTGCATTCTAGAATGGGAATGTGGCGGAATTCTAGAATGCACAGCACGGCTGAATTCTAAAGTCCTAAAATGCCTGCTATCCGGAAGTTAAGGTGTCTGACATCCAGAATGTTACTAGGTCAGCATTCTACCATTCTGAGAGATTCTGGGTTCTAGAATCAATGTACGGCAGAGATCTGGCATGTCAGGGTGTCCAAACTCTAGAATCCATGTGTGTCTGAACTCGAGAGTCATTCAATGTCCACATTCCGGATCACAGGGTGTCTGAATTCCTGAAACACCAAATGTCTGCATTCTAGAATCGGAATGTGGTAGAATTCTAGAATGCACAGCACGGCGGAATTCTAAAGTCCTAAAATGCCTGCTATATGGAAGTTAAGGTGTCTGACATCCAGAATGCTACCACGTTAGAATTATACCATTCTGAAAGATTCTGGGATCTAGAATCAATGGACGGCTGAGTTCCAGAATGTCAGGGTTTCCAAACTCTAGAATCCTTTCGTGTCTGAACTCGAGTGTCATTCAATATTCACATTCCAGGACTCTGGATGTCTGAAATATAGAAGCACCAAATGTCTGCATTCTAGAATCGGAATGTGGCGGAATTCTAGAATGCACAGCACGGCAGAATTCTAAAGTCCTAAAAGGCCTGCTATTCGGAAGTTAAGGTGTCTGACATCCAGAATGTTACTAGGTCAGCATTCTACCGTTCTGAGAGATTCTGGGTTCTAGAATCAATGGACGGCAGAGATCTGGAATATCATGGTGTCCAAACTCTAGAATCCTTGCGTGTCTGAACTCGAGAGTCATTCAATGTCCACATTCCGGATCACAGGGTGTCTGAATTCCAGAAGCACCAAATGTCTGCATTCTAGAATCGGAATGTGGTGGAATTCTAGAATGCACAGCACGGCGTAATTCGAAAGTCCTAAACTGCCGGCTATCCAGAAGTTAAGGTGTCTGACATCCAGAATGGTACCACATCAGAATTATACCATTCTGAAACATTCTGCGATATAGATTCAATGGACGGTTGAGTTCCAGAATGTCAGGGTGGCAAAACTCTAGAATCCTGGCTTGTCAGAACTCGAGAGTCATTCAATGTCCACATTCCAGAACTCTGGATGTCTGAATTATGGAAGCACCAAATGTCTGCATTCTAGAATCGGAATGTGGCGGAATTCTAGAATGCACAGCACGGCGGAATTCTAAAGTCGTAAAATGCCTGCTATCCAGAAGTCAAGGTGTCTGACATCCAGAATGTTACTAGGTCCGCATTCTACCGTTCTGAGAGATTCCGGTTTCTAGAATCAATGGATGGCAGAGTTCTGGAATGTCAGGGTGTTCAAACTCAAGAATACTTGCGTGTCTGAACTCGAGAGTCATTCAATGTCCACATTCCGGATCACAGGGTGTCCGAATACCAGAAGCACCAAATGTCTGCATTCTAGAATCGGAATGTGGCGGAATTCTAGAATGCATAGCACGGCGGTATTCGAAAGTCCTAAAATGCCTGCTATTCGGAAGTTAAGGTGTCTGACATCCAGAATGCTACCACGTCAGAATTATACCATTCTGAAAGATTCTGGGATCTAGAATCAATGGACGGCCGAGTTCCAGAATGTCCGGGTTTCCAAACTCTAGAATCCTTGCGTGTCTGATCTCGAGAGTCATTCAATATCCACATTCCAGGACTCTGGATGTCTGAAATATAGAAGCACCAAATGTCTGCATTCTTGAATCGGAATGGGGTGGAATTCTAGAATGCACTGCACGGCAGAATTCTAAAGTCCTAAAATGCCTGCTATTCGGAAGTTAAGGTGTCTGACATCCAGAATGTTACTAGGTCAGCATTCTACCGTTCTGTGAGATTCTGGGCTCTAGAATCAATGGACGGCAGAGTTCTGGAATGTCAGGGTGTCCAAACTCTAGAATCCTTCCGTGTCTGAACTCGTGAGTCATTCAATGTCCACATTCCGGATCACAGGGTGTCTGAATTACAGAAGCACCAAATGTCTGCATTCTAGAATCGGAATGTGGCGGAATTCTAGAATGCACAGCACGGCGGAATTCTAAAATCCTAAAATGCCTGCTATCCGGAAGTTAAGGTGTCTGACATCAAGAATGCTACCAAGTCAGAATTATACCATTCTGAAAGATTCTGGGATCTAAAATCAATGGACGGCTGAGTTCCAGAATGTCAGGGTGACAAAACTCAAGAATCCTTGCGTGTCTGAACTCGAGAGTCATTCAATGTCCACATTCCAGAACTCTGGATGTCTGAATTATAGAAGCACCAAATGTCTGCATTCTAGAATCGGAATGTGGCGGAATTATAGAATGCACAGCACGGCGCAATTCTAACGTCCTAAAATGCCTACTAGCCGAAAGTTAAGGTGTCTGATGACCAGAATGTTACTAGGTCAGCATTCTACCGTTCTGAGAGATTCTGGGTTCTAGAATCAATGGATGGCAGAGTTCTGGAATGTCAGGGTGTCCAAACTCTAGAATCCTTGAGTGTTTGAACTCGAGAGTCATTCAATTTCCATATTCCGGGTCACAGGGTGTCTGAATTCCAGAAGCACCAAATGTCTGCATTCTAGAATCGGAATGTGGCAGAATTCTAGAATGCACAGCACGGCAGAATTCTAAAGACGTAAAATGACTGGTATTCGGAAGTTAAGGTGTCTGACATCCAGAATGTTACTAGGTCAGCATTCTACCGTTCTGAGAGATTCTGGGTTCTAGAATCAATGGACGGCAGAGTTCTGGAATGTCAGGGTGTCCAAACTCCAGAATCCTTCCGTGTCTGAACTCCTGAGTCATTCAATGTCCACATTCCGGATAACAGGGTGTCTGAATTCCAGAAGCACCAAATATCTGCATTCTAGAATCGGAATGTGGCGGAATTCTAGAATGCACAGCACGGCGGAATTTGAAAGTCCTAAAATGCCTGCTATCGGGAAGTAAAGGTGTCTGACATCCAGAATGCTACCAGGTCAGAATTACACCATTCTGAAAGATTCTGGGATCTAGAATCAATGGACGGCTGAGTTCCAGAATGTCAGGGTGGCAAAACTCTAGAATCCTTGCGTGTCTGAACTCGAGAGTCATTCAATGTCCACATTCCAGAACTCTGGATGTCTGAATTATAGAAGCACCAAATGTCTGCATTCTAGAATCGGAATGTGGCGGAATTCTAGAATGCACAGCACGGCTGAATTCTAAAGTCCTAAAATGCCTGCTATCCGGAAGTTAAGGTGTCTGACATCCAGAATGTTACTAGGTCAGCATTCTAACGTTCTGAGAGATTCTGGGTTCTAGAATCAATGTACGGCAGAGATCTGGCATGTCAGGGTGTCCAAACTCTAGAATCCCTGTGTGTCTGAATTCGAGAGTCATTCAATGTCCACATTCCGGATCACAGGGTGTCTGAATTCCTGAAACACCAAATGTCTGCATTCTAGAATCGGAATGTGGTAGAATTCTAGAATGCACAGCACGGCGGAATTCTAAAGTCCTAAAATGCCTGCTATACGGAAGTTAAGGTGTCTGACATCCAGAATTCTACCACGTTAGAATTATACCATTCTGAAAGATTCTGGGATCTAGAATCAATGGATGGCTGAGTTCCAGAATGTCAGGGTTTCCAAACTCTAGAATCCTTTCGTGTCTGAACTCGAGTGTCATTCAATATTCATATTCCAGGACTCTGGATTTCTGAAATATAGAAGCACCAAATGTCTGCATTCTAGAATCGGAATGTGGCGGAATTCTAGAATGCACAGCACGGCAGAATTCTAAAGTCCTAAAAGGCCTGCTATTCGGAAGTTAAGCTGTCTGACATCCAGAATGTTACTAGGTCAGCATTCTACCGTTCTGAGAGATTCTGGGTTCTAGAATCAATGGACGGCAGAGTTCTGGAATGTCAGGGTGTCCAAACTCTAGAATCCTTCCGTGTCTGAACTCGTGAGTCATTCAATGTCCACATTCCGGATCACAGGGTGTCTGAATTCCAGAAGCACCAAATGTCTGCATTCTAGAATCGGAATGTGGCGGAATTCTAGAATGCACAGCACGGCAGAATTCTGAAGTCCTAAAATGCCTGCTATCCGGAAGTTAAGGTGTCTGACATCCAGAATGCTACCACATCAGAATTATACCATTCTGAAAGATTCTGGGATCTAGAATCAATGGATGGCTGAGATCCAGAATGTCAGGGTTTCCAAACTCTAGAATCCTTGCGTGTCTGAACTCGAGAGTCATTCAATGTCCACATTCCAGAACTCTGGATGTCTGAATAATAGAAGCACCAAATGTCTGCATTCTAGAATCGGAATGTGGCGGAATTCTACAATGCACAGCACGGCGGAATTCTAAAGTCCTAAAATGCCTGCTATCCGGAAGTTAAGGTGTCTGACATCCAGAATGTTACTTGGTCAACATTCTACCGTTCTGAGAGATTCTGGGTTCTAGAATCAATGGATGGCAGAGTTCTGGAATGTCAGGGTGTCCAAACTCTAGAATCCTTGAGTGTTTGAACTCGAGAGTCATTCAATTTCCATATTCCGGGTCACAGGGTGACTGAATTCCAGAAGCACCAAATGTCTGCATTCCAGAATCGGAATGTGGCGGAATTCTAGAATGCACAGCACGGCGGAATTCGAACGTCCTAAAATGCCTGCTATCCGGAAGTTAAGGTGTCTGACATCCAGAATGCTACCACGTCAGAATTATACCATTCTGAAAGATTCTGGGATCTAGAATCAATGGACGGCTGAGTTCCAGAATGTCAGGGTGGGAAAACTGTAGAATCCTTGCGTGTCTGAACTCGAGAGTCATTCAATGTCCACATTCCAGAACTCTGGATGTCTGAATTATAGAAGCACCAAATGTCTGCATTCTAGAATCGGAATGTGGCGGAATTCTAGAATGCACAGCACGGCTGAATTCTAAAGTCCTAAAATGCCTGCTATCCGGAAGTTAAGGTGTCTGACATCCAGAATGTTACTTGGTCAACATTCTACAGTTCTGAGAGATTCTGGGTTCTAGAATCAATGTACGGCAGAGATCTGGCATGTCAGGGTGTCCAAACTCTAGAATCCATGTGTGTCTGAACTCGAGAGTCATTCAATGTCCACATTCCGGATCACAGGGTGTCTGAATTCCTGAAACACCAAATGTCTGCATTCTAGAATCGGAATGTGGTAGAATTCTATAATGCACAGCACGGCGGAATTCTAAAGTCCTAAAATGCCTGCTATCTGGAAGTTAAGGTGTCTGACATCCAGAATGCTACCACGTTAGAATTATACCATTCTGAAAGATTCTGGGATCTAGAATCAATGGACGGCTGAGTTCCAGAATGTCAGGATTTCCAAACTCTAGAATCCTTGCGTGTCTGAACTCGAGAGTCATTCAATATCCACATTCCAGGACTCTGGATGTCTGAAATATAGAAGCAACAAATGTCTGCATTCTAGAATCGGAATGTGTGGAATTCTAGAATGCACAGCACGGCAGAATTCTAAAGTCCTAAAATGACTGCTATTCGGAATTTAAGGTGTCTGACATCCAGAATGTTACTAGGTCAGCATTCTACCATTCTGAGAGATTCTGGGTTCTAGAATCAATGGACGGCAGAGTTCTGGAATGCCAGGGTGTCCAAACTCTAGAATCCTTCCGTGTCTGAACTCGTGAGTCATTCAATGTCCACATTCCTGATCACAGGGTGTCTGAATTCCAGAAGCACCAAATGTCTGCATTCTAGAATCGGAATGTGGCGGAATTCTAGAATGCACAGCACGGCAGAATTCTAAAGTCCTAAAATGCCTGATATTCGGAAGTTAAGGAGTCTGACATCCAGAATGTTACTAGGTCAGCATTCTACCTTTCTGAGAGATTCTGGGTTCTAGAATCAATGGACGGCTGATTTCTGGAATGTCAGGGTGTCCAAACTCTAGAATCCTTCCGTGTCTGAACACGTGAGTCATTCAATGTCCACATTCCAGATCAAAGGGTGTCTGAATTCCAGAAGCACCAAATGTCTGCATTCTAGAATCGGAATGTGGCAGAATTCTAGAATGCACAGCACGGCAGAATTCGAAAGTCCTAAAATGCCTGCTATCCAGAATTAAGTTGACTGACATCCAGAATGCTACCAAGTCAGAATTATACCATTCTGAAAGATTCTGGGATCTAGAATAAATGGACGGCTGGGTTCCAGAATGTCAGGGTGGCAAAACTCTAGAATGCTTGCGGGTCTGAACTCGAGAGTCATTCAATCTCCACATTCCAGAACTCTGGATGTCTGAATTATAGAAGCACCAAATGTCTGCATTCTAGAATCGGAATGTGGCGTAATTCTAGAATGCACAGCACGGCGGAATTCTAAAGTCCTAAAATGCCTGCTATCCGGAAGTTAAGGTGTCTGACATCCAGAATGTTACTAGGTCAACATTCTACCGTTCTGAGAGATTCTGGGTTCTAGAATCAATGGATGGCAGAGATCTGGCATGTCAGGGTGTCCAAACTCTAGAATCCTTGTGTGTCTGAACTCGAGAGTCATTCAATGTCCACATTCCAGAACTCTGGATGTCTGAATTATAGAAGCACCAAATGTCTGCATTCTAAAATCGGAATGTGGCTGAATTCTAGAATGCACAGCACGGCGGAATTCTAAAGTCCTAAAATGCCTGCTATACGGAAGTTAAGGTGTCTGACATCCAGAATGCCACCACGTCAGAATTATACCATTCTGAAAGACTCTGGGATCTAGAATCAATGGACGGCTGAGTTCCAGAATGTCAGGGTTTGCAAACTCTAGAATCCTTGCGTGTCTGAACTCGAGAGTCATTCAATGTCCACATTCCAGAACTCTGGATGTCTGAATTATAGAAGCAGCAAATGTCTGCATTCTAGAATCGGAATGTGGCGGAATTCTAGAATGCACAGCACGGCGGAATTCAAAGGCCTAAAATGCCTGCTATCCGGAAGTTAAGGTGTCTGACATCCAGAATGCTACCACGTCAGAATTATACCATTCTAAAAGATTCTGGGATCTAGAATCATTGGACGGCTGAGTTCCAGAATGTCAGGGTGGCAAAACTCTAGAATCCTTGCGTGTCTGAACTCGTGAGTCTTTCAATGTCCACATTCCGGATCACAGGGTGTCTGAATGCCAGAAGCACCAAATGTCTGCATTCTAGAATCGGAATGTGGCGGAATTCTAGAATGCACAGCACGGCAGAATTCGAAAGACCTAAAATGCCTGCTATCGGGAAGTTAAGGTGTCTGACATCCAGAATGCTACCACGTCAGAATTATACCATTCTGAAAGATTCTGGGATCTAGAATCAATGGACGGCTGAGTTCCAGAATGTCAGGGTGGCAAAACTCTAGAATCCTGGCGTGTCTGAACTCGAGAGTCATTCAGTGTCCACATTCCAGAACTCTGGATGTCTGAAATATAGAAGCACCAAATGTCTGCATTCTAGAATCAGAATGTGGCGGAATTCTAGAATGCACAGCACGGCGGAATTTTAAAGTCCTAAAATGCCTGCTATCCAGAAGTCAATGTGTCTGACATCCAGAATGTTACTAGGTCAGCATTCTACCGTTCTGAGAGATTCTGGGTTTTATAATCAATGGATGGCAGAGTTCTGGAATGTCAGGGTGTTCAAACTCAAGAATACTTGCGTGTCTGAACTCGAGAGTCATTCAATGTCCGCATTCCGGATCACAGGGTGTCTGAATTCCAGAAGCACCAAATGTCTGCATTCTAGAATCGGAATGTGGCGGAATTCTAGAATGCACAGCATGGCGGAATTCGAAAGTCCTAAAATGCCTGCTATCCGGAAGTTAAGGTGTCTGACATCCAGAATGCTACCACGTCAGAAGTATAACATTCTGAAAGATTCTGGGATCTAGAATCAATGGACGGCTGAGTTCCAGAATGTCAGGGTGGCAAAACTCTAGAATCCTGGCTTGTCTGAACTCGAGAGTCATTCAATGTCCACATTCCGGAACTGTGGATGTCTGAATTATAGAAGCACCAAATGTCTCTATTCTAGAATCGGAATGTGGCGGAATTCTAGAATGCACAGCACGGCGGAATTCGAAAGTCCTAAAATGCCTGCTATCCGGAAGTTAAGGAGTCTGACATCCAGAATGTTACTAGGTTAGCATTCTACCGTTCTGAGAGATTCTGTGTTCTAGAATCAATGGACGGCAGAGTTCTGGAATGTCCGGGTGTCCAAACTCTAGAATCCTTCCGTGTCTGGACTCGTGAGTCATTCAATGTCCACATTCCGGATCACAGGGTGTTTGAATTCCAGAAGCACCAAATGTCTGCATTCTAGAAGCGGAATGTGGCAGAATTCTAGAATGCACAGCATGGCGGAATTCTAAACTCCTAAAATGCCTGCTATACGGAAGTTAAGGTGTCTGACATCAAGAATGCTACCAATTCAGAATTATACCATTCTGAAAGATTCTGGGATCTAGAATCAATGGAAGGCTGAGTTCCATAATGTCTGGGTGGGAATACTCTAGAATCCTTGCGTGTCTGAACTCGAGAGTCATTCAATGTCCACATTCCAGAACTCTGGATGTCTGAATTATAGAAGCACCAAATGTGTGCATTCTAGAATCGGAATGTGGCGGAATTTTAGAATGCACAGCACGGTGGAATTGTAAAGTCCTAAAATGCCTATTAGCCGAAAGCTAAGGTGTCTGATGACCAGAATGTTACTAGGTCAGCATTCTACCCTTCTGAGAGATTCTGGGTTCTAGAATCAATGGACGTCCGAGTTCTGGAATGTCTGGGTGTCCAAACTCTAGAATCCTTGAGTGTTAGAACTCGACAGTCATTCAATTTCCATATTCCGGGTCACAGGGTGACTGAATTCCAGAAGCACCAAATGTCTGCGTTCTGGAATCAGAATGTGGCGGAATTCTAGAATGCACAGCACGGCGGAATTCGAAGGTCCTAAAATGCCTGCTATCGGGAAGTAAAGGTGTCTGACATCCAGAATGCTACCAGGTCAGAATTACACCATTCTGAAAGATTCTGGGATCTAGAATCAATGGACGGCTGAGTTCCAGAATGTCAGGGTGGCAAAACTCTAGAATCCTTGCATGTCTGAACTCGAGAGTCATTCAATGTCCACATTCCAGAACTCTGGATGTCTGAATTATAGAAGCACCAAATGACTGCATTCTAGCATCGGAATGTGGCGGAATTCTAGCATGCACAGCACGGCGGAATTCTAAAATCCTAAAATGCCTGCTGTCCGGAAGTTAAGGTGTCTGACATCCAGAATGTACTAGGTCAGCATTCTACCGTTCTGAGAGATTCTGGGTTCTAGAATCAATGGACGGCAGAGTTCTGGAAAGTCAGGATGTCCAAACTCTAGAATTCTTCCGTGTCTGAACTCGTGAGTCATTCAATGTCCACATTCCGGATCACAGGGTGTCTGAATGCCAGAAGCACCAAATGTCTGCATTCTAGAATCGGAATGTGGCGGAATTCTAGAATGCACAGCACGGCGGAATTCGAAAGTCCTAAAATGCCTGATATTCGGAAGTTAAGGAGTCTGACATCCAGAATGTTACTAGGTCAGTATTCTACCGTTCTGAGAGATTCTGGGTTCTAGAATCAATGGACGGCAGAGTTCTGGAATGTCAGGTTGTCCAAACTGTAGAATCCTTCCGTGTCTGAACTCGTGAGTCATTCAATGTCCACTTTCCGGATCACAGGGTGTCTGAATTCCAGAAGCACCATATGTCTGCATTCTAGAATCGGAATGTGGCGGAATTCTAGAATGCACAGCACGGCGGAATTCGAAAGTCCTAAAATGCCTGCTATCGGGAAGTTAAGGTGTCTGACATCCAGAATGCTACCACGTCAGAATTATACCATTCTGAAAGATTCTGGGATCTAGAATCAATGGACGGCTGAGTTCCAGAATGTCAGGGTGGCAAAACTCTAGAATCCTTGCGTGTCTGAACTCGAGAGTCATTCAATGTCCACATTCCAGAACTCTGGATGTCTGAATTATAGAAGCACCAAATGTCTGCATTCTAGAATCGGAATGTGGCGGAATTCTAGAATGCACAGCACGGCGGAATTCTAAAGTCCTAAAATGCCTGCTATCCGGAAGTTAAGGGGTCTGACATCAAGAATGCTACCAAGTCAGAATTATACCATTCCGAAAGATTCTGGGATCTAGAATCAATGGATGGCTGAGTTCCAGAATGTCAGGGTAGCAAAACTCTAGAATCCTTGCGTGTCTGAACTCAAGAGTCATTCAATGTCCACATTCCAGAACTCTGGATGTCTGAATTATAGAAGCACCAAATGACTGCATTCTAGAATCGGAATGTGGCGGAATTCTAGAATGCACAGCACGGCGGTATTCTAAAGTCCTAAAATGCTTACTAGCCGAAAGTTAAGGTGTCTGATGACCAGTGTGTTACTAGGTCAGCATTCTACCGTTCTGAGAGATTCTGGGTTCTAGAATCAATGGACGGCCGAGATCTGGAATATCTGGGTGTCCAAACTCTAGAATCCTTGCGTGTCTGAACTCGAGAGTCATTCAATGTCCACATTCCGGATCACAGGGTTTCTGAATTCCAGAAGCACCAAATGTCTGCATTCTAGAATCGGAATGTGGCGGAATTCTAGAATGCACAGCACGGCGGAATTCGAACGTCCTAAAATGTCTGCTATCCGGAAGTTAAGGTGTCTGACATCCAGAATGGTACCACATCAGAATTATACCATTCTGAAACATTCTGGGATCTAGAATCAATGGACGGGTGAGTTCCAGAATGTCAGGGTGGCAAAACTCTAGAATCCTGGCGTGTCTGAACTCGAGAGTCATTCAATGTCCACATTCTAGAACTCTGGATGTCTGAATTATGGAAGCACCAAATGTCTGCATTCTAGAATCAGAATGTGGCGGAATTCTAGAATGCACAGCACGGCGGAATTCGAAAGTCCTAAAATGCCTGCTATCCGGAAGTTAAGGTGTCTGACATCCAGAATGCTACCACGTCAGAATTAAAACATTCTGAAAGATTCTGGGATCTGGAATCAATGGACGGCTGAGTTCCAGAATGTCAGGGTTTCCAAACTCTAGAATCCTTGCGTGTCTGAACTCGAGAGTCACTCAATATCCACATTCCAGGACTCTGGATGTCTGAAATATAGAAGCACCAAATGTCTGCATTCTAGAATCGGAATGTGGCGGAATTCTAGAATGCACAGCGCGGCAGAATTCTAAAGTCATAAAATGCCTGATATTCGGAAGTTAATGTGTCTGACATCCAGAATGTTACTAGGTCAGCATTCTACAGTTCTGAGAGATTCTGGGTTCTAGAATCAATGGACGGCATAGTTCTGGAATGTCCTGGTTTCCAAACTCTAGAATCCTTCCGTGTCTGAACTCGTGAGTCATTCAATGTCCACATTCCGGATCACAGGGTGTCTGAATTCCAGAAGCACCAAATGTCTGCATTCTAGAAGCGGAATGTGCGGAATTCTAGAATGCACAGCATGGCGGAATTCTAAAATCCTATAATGCCTGCTATCCGGAAGTTAAGGTGTCTGACATCAAGAATGCTACCAAGTAAGAATTATACCATTCTGAAAGATTCTGGGATCTAGAATCAATGGACGGCTGAGTTCCAGAATGTCAGGGTGGCAAAACTCTAGAATCCTTGCGTGTCTGAACTCGAGAGTCATTCAATGTCCACATTCCAGAACTCTGGATGTCTGAATTATAGAAGCACCAAATGTGTGCATTCTAGAATCGGAATGTGGTGGAATTTTAAAATGCAGAGCACGGTGGAATTCTAAAGTCCTAAAATGCCTATTAGCCGAAAGCTAAGGTGTCTGATGACCAGAATGTTACTAGGTCAGCATTCTACCGTTCTGAGAGATTCTGGGTTCAAGAATCAATGGACGGCAGAGTTCTGGAATGTCTGGGTGTCCAAACTCTAGAATCCTTGAGTGTTTGAACTCGAGAGTCATTCAATTTCCATATTCCGGGTCACAGGGTGACTGAATTCCAGAAGCACCAAATGTCTGCATTCTAGAATCGGAATGTGGCGGAATTCTAGAATGCACAGCACGGCGGAATTCGAAGGTCCTAAAATGCCTGCTATCTGGAAGTTAAGGTGTCTGACATCCAGAATGTTACTAGGTCAGCATTGTAACGTTCTGAGAGATTCTGGGTTCTAGAATCAATGGACGGCAGAGTTCTGGAATGTCAGGGTGTCCAAACTCTAGAATCCTTGCGTGTCTGAACTCGAGAGTCATTCAATGTCCACATTCCGGATCACAGGGTGTCTGAATTCCAGAAGCACCAAATGTCTGCATTCTAGAATCGGAATGTGGTAGAATTCTAGAATGCACAGCACGGCGGAATTCTAAAGACCTAAAATGCCTGCTATCCGGAAGTTAAGGTGTCTGACATCCAGAATGCTACCAAGTCAGAATTATGCCATTCTGAAAGATTCTGGGATCTAGAATCAATGGACGGCTGAGTTCCAGAATGTCAGGTTGGCAAAACTCTAGAATCCTTGCGTGTCTGAACTCGAGAGTCATTCAATGTCCACATTCCAGAACTCTGGATGTCTGAATTATGGAAGCACCAAATGTCTGCATGCTAGAATCGGAATGTGGCGGAATTCTAGAATGCACATCACGGCGGAATTCTAAAATCCTAAAATGCCTGCTATCCGGAAGTTAATGTGTTCTGACATCCAGAATGCTACCAAGTCACAATTATACCATTCTGAAAGATTCTGGGATCTAGAATCAATGGACGGCTGAGTTCCGGAATTTCAGGGTTTCCAAACTCTAGAATCCTTGCGTGTCTGAACTCGAGAGTCATTCAATCTCCACATTCCAGAACTCTGGATGTCTGAATTATAGAAGCACCAAATGTCTGCATTCTAGAATTCGAATGTGGCGGAATTCTAGAATGCACAGCACGGCGTAATTCTAAAGTCCTAAAATGCCTACTAGACGAAAGTTAAGGTGTCTGAGGACCAGAATGTTACTAGGTCAGCATTCTACCGTTCTGAGAGATTCTGGGTTCTAGAATCAATGGATGGCAGAGTTCTGGAATGTCAGGTTGTCCAAGCTCTAGAATCCTTGAGTGTTTGAACTCGAGAGTCATTCAATTTCCATATTCCGGGTCACAGGGTGACTGAATTCCAGAAGCACCAAATGTCTGCGTTCTAGAATCGGAATGTGGCGGAATTCTAGAATGCACAGCACGGCGGAATTCGAAAGTCCTAAAATGCCTGCTATCCGGAAGTTAAGGTGTCTGACATCCAGAATGTTACTAGGTCAGCATTCTACCGTTCTGAGAGATTCTGGGTTCTAGAATCAATGGACGGCAGAGTTCTGGAATGTCAGGATGTCCAAACTCTAGAATCCTTCCGTGTCTGAACTCGTGAGTCATTCAATGTCCACTTTCCGGATCACAGGGTGTCTGAATTCCAGAAGCACCAAATGTCTGCATTCTAGAATCGGAATGTGGCGGAATTCAAGAATGCACAGCGCCGCAGAATTCTAAAGTCCTAAAACGCCTGATATTCGGAAGTTAAGGCGTCTGACATCCAGAATGTTACTAGGTCAGCATTCTACCGTTCTGAGAGATTCTGGGTTCTAGAATCAATGGACGGCAGAGTTCTGGAATATCAGGGTGTCCAAACTCTAGAATCCTTCCGTGTCTGAACTCGTGAGTCATTCAATGTCCACATTCCGGATCACAGGGTGTCTGAATTCCAGAAGAACCAAATGTCTGCATTCTAGAATCGGAATGTGGCGGAATTCTAGAATGCACAGCACGGCGGAATTCGAAAGTCCTAAAATGCCTGCTATCCGGAAGTTAAGGTGTCTGACATCCAGAATGCTACCACGTCAGATTTATACCGTTCTGAAAGATTCTGGGATCTAGAATCAATGGACGGCTGAGTTCCAGAATATCAGGGTGGCAAAACTCTAGAATCCTTGCGGGTCTGAACTCGAGAGTCATTCAATGTCCACATTCCGAATCACAGGGTGTCTGAATTCCAGAAGCACCAAATGTCTGCATTCTAGAATCGGAATGTGGTAGAATTCTAGAATGCACAGCACGGCGGAATTCGAAAGTCCTAAAATGCCTGCTATCCGGAAGTTAATGTGTCTGACATCCAGAATGCTACCAAGTCACAATTATACCATTCTGAAAGATTCTGGAATCTAGAATCAATGGACGGCTGAGTTCCAGAATTTCAGGGTTTCCAAACTCTAGAACCCTTGCGTGTCTGAACTCGAGAGTCATTCAATGTCCACATTCCAGAACTCTGGATGTCTGAATTATAGAAGCACCAAATGTCTGCATTCTAGAATCGGAATGTGGCGGAATTCTAGAATGCAAAGCACGGCGGAATTCTAAAGTCCTAAAATGCCTACTAGCCGAAAGTTAAGGTGTCTGATGACCAGAATGTTACTAGGTCAGCATTCTACCGTTCTGAGAGTTTCTGGGTTCTAGAATCAATGGATGGCAGAGTTCTGGAATGTCAGGGTGTCCAAGCTCTAGAATCCCTGAGTGTTTGAACTCGAGAGTCATTCCATTTCCATATTCCGTGTCACAGGGTGACTGAATTCCAGAAGAACCAAATGTCTGCATTCTAGAATCGGAATGTGGCGGAATTCTAGAATGCACAGCACGGCGGAATTCTAAAGTCCTAAAATGCCTGCTATCCGGAAGTTAAGGTGTCTGACATCCGGAATGTTACTAGGTCAGCATTCTACCGTTCTGAGAGATTCTGGGTTCTAGAATCAATGGACGGCAGAGTTCTGGAATGTCAGGGTGTCCAAACTCTAGAATCCTTCCGTGTCTGAACTCGTGAGTCATTCAATGTCCACATTCCGGATCACAGGGTGTCTGAATTCCAGAAGCACCAAATGTCTGCATTCTAGAATCGGAATGTGGCGGAATTCTAGAATGCACAGCACGGCAGAATTCTAAAGTCCTAAAATGCCTGATATTCGGAAGTTAAGGAGTCTGACATCCAGAATGTTACTAGGTCAGCATTCTACCGTTCTGAGAGATTCTGGGTTCTAGAATCAATGGACGGCAGAGTTCTGGAATATCAGGGTGTCCAAACTCTAGAATCCTTCCGTGTCTGAACTCGTGAGTCATTCAATGTCCACTTTCCGGATCACAGGGTGTCTGAATTCCAGAAGCACCAAATGTCTGCATTCTAGAATCGGAATGTGGCGGAATTCTAGAATGCACAGCACGGCGGAATTCGAAAGTCCTAAAATGCCTGCTATCGGGAAGTTAAGGTGTCTGACATCCAGAATGCTACCACGTCAGAATTATACCATTCTGAAAGATTCTGGGATCTAGAATCAATGGACGGCTGAGTTCCAGAATGTCAGGGTGTCAAAACTCTAGAATCCTTGCGTGTCTGAACTCGAGAGTCATTCAATGTCCACATTCCAGAACTCTGGATGTCTGAATTATAGAAGCACCAAATGTCTGCATTCTAGAATCGGAATGTGGCGGAATTCTAGAATGCACAGCACGGCGGAATTCTAAAGTCCTAAAATGCCTGCTATCCGGAAGTTAAGGGGTCTGACATCAAGAATGCTACCAAGTCAGAATTATACCATTCTGAAAGATTTTGGGATCTAGAATCAATGGATGGCTGAGTTCCAGAATGTCAGGGTAGCAAAATTCTAGAATCCTTGCGTGTCTGAACTCAAGAGTCATTCAATGTCCACATTCCAGAACTCTGGATGTCTGAATTATAGAAGCACCAAATGTCTGCATTCTAGAATCGGAATGTGGCGGAATTCTAGAATGCACAGCACGGCGGAATTCCAAAGTCCTAAAATGCCTACTAGCCGAAAGTTAAGGTGTCTGATGACCAGTATGTTACTAGGTCAGCATTGTACCGTTCTGAGAGATTCTGGGTTCTAGAATCAATGGACGGCAGAGATCTGGAATGTCAGGGTGTCCAAACTCAAGAATACTTGCGTGTCTGAACTCGAGAGTCATTCAATGTCCACATTCCGGATCACAGTGTGTCTGAATTCCAGAAGCACCAAATGTCTGCATTCTAGAATCGGAATGTGGCGGAATTCTAGAATGCACAGCACGGCGGAATTCGAAAGTCCTAAAATGCCTGCTATCCGGAAGTTAAGGTGTCTGACATCCAGAATGCTACCATGTCAGAATTATACCATTCTGAATGATTCTGGGATCTAGAATCAATGGACAGCTGAGTTCCAGAATGTCAGGGTTTCCAAACTCTAGAATCCTTGCGTGTCTGAACTCGAGAGTCATTAAATATCCACATTCCAGGACTCTGGATGTCTGAAATATAGAAGCAACAAATGTCTGCATTCTAGAATCGGAATGTGGTGGAATTCTAGAATGCACAGCACGGCAGAAATCTAAAGTCCTAAAATGCCTGCTATTCGGAAGTTAAGGTGTCTGACATCCAGAATGTTACTAGGTCAGCATTATACCGTACTGAGAGATTCTGGGTTCTAGAATCAATGGACGGCAGAGTTCTGGAATGTCAGGGTGTCCAAACTCTAGAATTCTTCCGTGTTTGAACTCGTGAGTCATTCAATGTCCACATTCCAGATCAAAGTGTGTCTGAATTCCAGAAGCACCAAATGTCTGCATTCTAGAATCGGAATGTGGCGGAATTCTAGAATGCACATCACGGCGGATTTCTAAAGTCCTAAAATGCCTGCTATCGGGAAGTTAAGGTGTCTGACATCCAGAATGTTACTAGGTCAGCATTCTACCGTTCTGAGAGGTTCTGGGTTCTAGAATCAATGGACGGCAGAGATCTGGCATGTCAGGTTGTCCAAACTCTAGAATCATTGCGTGTCTGAACTCGAGAGTCATTCAATGTCCACATTCCGGATCACAGGGTGTCTGAATTCCAGAAGCACCAAATGTCTGCATTGTAGAATCGGAATGTGGTAGAATTCTAGAATGCACAGCACGGCGGAATTCTAAAGTCCTAAAATGCCTGCTCTCCGGAAGTTAAGATGTCTCACACCCAGAATGCTACCACATCAGAATTATACCATTCTGAAACATTCTGGGATCTAGAATCAATGGACGGGTGACTTCCAGAATGTCAGGGTGGCAAAACTCTAGAATCCTGGTGTGTCTGAACTCGAGAGTCATTCAATGTCCACATTCCAGAACTCTGGATGTCTGAATTATAGAAGCACGAAATGTCTGCATTCTAGAATCGGAATGTGGCGGAATTCTAGAATGCACAGCACGGCGGAATTCTAAAGTCCTAAAATGCCTGCTATCCGGAAGTTAAGTTGTCTGACATCAAGAATGCTACCAAGTCAGAATTATACCATTCTGAAAGATTCTGGGATCTAGAATCAATGGACGGGTGAGTTCCAGAATGTCAGGTTGGCAAAACTCTTGAATCCTTGTGTGTCTGAACTCGAGAGTCATTCAATGTCCACATTCCAGAACTCTGGATGTCTGAATTTTAGAAGCACGAAATGTCTGCATTCTAGAATCGGAATGTGGCGGAATTCTAGAATGCACAGCACGGCGGAATTCTAAAGTCCTAAAATGCCTGCTATACGGAATTTATTGTGTCTGACATCCAGAATGCTACCACGTCAGAATTATACCATTCTGAAACATTCTGGGATCTAGAATCAATGGACGGCTGAGTTCCAGAATGCAAGGGTGGCAAAGCTCTAGAATCCTTGCGTGTCTGAACTCGAGAGTCATTCAATGTCCACATTCCAGAACTCTGGATGTCTGAAATATAGAAGCACCAAATGTCTGCATTCTAGAATCAGAATGTGGCGGAATTCTAGAATGCACAGCACGGCGGAATTTTAAAGTCGTAAAATGCCTGCTATCCAGAAGTCAAGGTGTCTAACATCCAGAATGTTACTAGGTCCGCATTCTACCGTTCTGAGAGATTCCGGTTTCTAGAATCAATGGATGGCAGAGTTCTGGAATGTCAGGGTGTTCAAACTCAAGAATACTTGCGTGTCTGAACTCGAGAGTCATTCAATATCCACATTCCGGATCACAGGGTGTCCGAATACCAGAAGCACCAAATGTCTGCATTCTAGAATCGGAATGTGGCGGAATTCTAGAATGCACAGCACGGCGGAATTCTAAAGTCCTAAAATGCCTACTAGCCGAAAGTTAAGGTGTCTGATGACCAGAATGTTACTAGGTCAGCATTCTAACGTTCTGAGAGATTCTGGGTTCTAGAATCAATGGACGGCAGAGTTCTGGAATGTCAGGGTGTCCAAAGTCTAGAATCCTTGAGTGTTTGAACTCGAGAGTCATTCAATGTCCACATTCCCGGTCACAGGATGACTGAATTCCAGAAGCACCAAATGTCTGCATTCTAGAATCGGAATGTGGCGGAAATCTAGAATGCACAACACGGCGGAATTCTAAAGTCCTAAAATGCCTGCTATCCGGAATTTAAGGTGTCTGACATCCAGAATCCTACCACGTCAGAATTATACCATTCTGAAACATTCTGGGATCTAGAATCAATGGACGGCTGAGTTCCAGAATGTCAGGGTGGCAAAACTCTAGAATCCTTGCGTGTCTGAACTCGAGAGTCATTCAATGTCCACATTCCAGAACTCTGGATGTCTGAATAATAGAAGCACCAAATGTCTGTATTCTAGAATCGGAATGTGGCGGAATTCTAGAACGCACAGCACGGCGGAATTCTAAAGTCCTAAAATGCCTGCTATCCGGAAGTTAAGGTGTCTGACATCCAGAATGCTACCACGTCAGAATTATACCATTCTGAAACATTCTTGGATCTAGAATCAATGGACGGCTGAGTTCCAGAATGTCAGGGTTTCCAAACTCTAGAATCCTTGCGTGTCTGAACTCGAGTGTCATTCAATGTCCACATTCCAGAACTCTGGATGTCTGAATTATAGAAGCACCAAATGTCTGCATTCTAGAAACGGAATGTGGCAGAATTCTAGAATGCACAGCACGGCGGAATTCTAAAGTCCTAAAATACCTGCTATCCGGAATTAAGGTGTCTGACATCAAGAATGCTACCAAGTCAGAATTATACCATTCTGAAAGATTCTGGGATCTAGAATCAATCCAGCGCTGAGTTCCAGAATGTCAGGATGGCAAAGCTCTAGAATCCTTGCGTGTCTGAACTCGAGAGTCATTCAATGTCCACATTCCAGAACTCTGGATGTCTGAAATATAGAAGCACCAAATGTCTGCATTCTAGAATCAGAATGTGGCGGAATTCTAGAATGCACAGCACGGCGGAATTCTAAAGTCCTAAAATGCCTGCTATCCGGAAGTTAAGGTGTCTGACATCCAGAATGGTACCACATCAGAATTATACCATTCTGAAACATTCTGCGATCTAGATTCAATGGACGGGTGAGTTCCAGAATGTCAGGGTGGCAAAACTCTAGAATCCTGGCTTGTCTGAACTCGAGAGTCATTCAATGTCCACATTCCAGAACTCTGGATGTCTGAATTATGGAAGCACCAAATGTCTGCATTCTAGAATCGGAATGTGGCGGAATTCTAGAATGCACAGCACGGCGGAATTCTAAAGTCGTAAAATGCCTGCTATCCAGAAGTCAAGGTGTCTGACATCCAGAATGTTACTAGGTCCGCATTCTACCGTTCTGAGAGATTCCGGTTTCTAGAATCAATGGATGGCAGAGTTCTGGAATGTCAGGGTGTTCAAACTCAAGAATACTTGCGTGTCTGAACTCGAGAGTCATTCAATGTCCACATTCCGGATCACAGGGTGTCCGAATACCAGAAGCACCAAATGTCTGCATTCTAGAATCGGAATGTGGCGGAATTCTAGAATGCATAGCACGGCGGTATTCGAAAGTCCTAAAATGCCTGCTATTCGGAAGTTAATGTGTCTGACATCCAGAATGCTACCACGTCAGCATTCTACCATTCTGAGAGATTCTGGGTTCTAGAATCAATGGACGGCAGAGTTCTGGAATGCCAGGGTGTCCAAACTCTAGAATCCTTCCGTGTCTGAACTCGTGAGTCATTCAATGTCCACATTCCAGAACTCTGGATGTCTGAATTATAGAAGCACCAAATGACTGCATTCTAGAATCGGAATGTGGCGGAATTCTAGAATGCACAGCACGGCGGTATTCTAAAGTCCTAAAATGCTTACTAGCCGAAAGTTAAGGTGTCTGATGACCAGTGTGTTACTAGGTCAGCATTCTACCGTTCTGAGAGATTCTGGGTTCTAGAATCAATGGACGGCCGAGATCTGGAATATCTGGGTGTCCAAACTCTAGAATCCTTGCGTGTCTGAACTCGAGAGTCATTCAATGTCCACATTCCGGATCACAGGGTTTCTGAATTCCAGAAGCACCAAATGTCTGCATTCTAGAATCGGAATGTGGCGGAATTCTAGAATGCACAGCACGGCGGAATTCGAACGTCCTAAAATGTCTGCTATCCGGAAGTTAAGGTGTCTGACATCCAGAATGGTACCACATCAGAATTATACCGTTCTGAAACATTCTGGGATCTAGAATCAATGGACGGGTGAGTTCCAGAATGTCAGGGTGGCAAAACTCTAGAATCCTGGCGTGTCTGAACTCGAGAGTCATTCAATGTCCACATTCTAGAACTCTGGATGTCTGAATTATGGAAGCACCAAATGTCTGCATTCTAGAATCAGAATGTGGCGGAATTCTAGAATGCACAGCACGGCGGAATTCGAAAGTCCTAAAATGCCTGCTATCCGGAAGTTAAGGTGTCTGACATCCAGAATGCTACCACGTCAGAATTAAAACATTCTGAAAGATTCTGGGATCTGGAATCAATGGACGGCTGAGTTCCAGAATGTCAGGGTTTCCAAACTCTAGAATCCTTGCGTGTCTGAACTCGAGAGTCACTCAATATCCACATTCCAGGACTCTGGATGTCTGAAATATAGAAGCACCAAATGTCTGCATTCTAGAATCGGAATGTGGCGGAATTCTAGAATGCACAGCGCGGCAGAATTCTAAAGTCATAAAATGCCTGATATTCGGAAGTTAATGTGTCTGACATCCAGAATGTTACTAGGTCAGCATTCTACCGTTCTGAGAGATTCTGGGTTCTAGAATCAATGGACGGCATAGTTCTGGAATGTCCTGGTTTCCAAACTCTAGAATCCTTCCGTGTCTGAACTCGTGAGTCATTCAATGTCCACATTCCGGATCACAGGGTGTCTGAATTCCAGAAGCACCAAATGTCTGCATTCTAGAAGCGGAATGTGCGGAATTCTAGAATGCACAGCATGGCGGAATTCTAAAATCCTATAATGCCTGCTATCCGGAAGTTAAGGTGTCTGACATCAAGAATGCTACCAAGTAAGAATTATACCATTCTGAAAGATTCTGGGATCTAGAATCAATGGACGGCTGAGTTCCAGAATGTCAGGGTGGCAAAACTCTAGAATCCTTGCGTGTCTGAACTCGAGAGTCATTCAATGTCCACATTCCAGAACTCTGGATGTCTGAATTATAGAAGCACCAAATGTGTGCATTCTAGAATCGGAATGTGGTGGAATTTTAAAATGCAGAGCACGGTGGAATTCTAAAGTCCTAAAATGCCTATTAGCCGAAAGCTAAGGTGTCTGATGACCAGAATGTTACTAGGTCAGCATTCTACCGTTCTGAGAGATTCTGGGTTCAAGAATCAATGGACGGCAGAGTTCTGGAATGTCTGGGTGTCCAAACTCTAGAATCCTTGAGTGTTTGAACTCGAGAGTCATTCAATTTCCATATTCCGGGTCACAGGGTGACTGAATTCCAGAAGCACCAAATGTCTGCATTCTAGAATCGGAATGTGGCGGAATTCTAGAATGCACAGCACGGCGGAATTCGAAGGTCCTAAAATGCCTGCTATCTGGAAGTTAAGGTGTCTGACATCCAGAATGTTACTAGGTCAGCATTGTAACGTTCTGAGAGATTCTGGGTTCTAGAATCAATGGACGGCAGAGTTCTGGAATGTCAGGGTGTCCAAACTCTAGAATCCTTGCGTGTCTGAACTCGAGAGTCATTCAATGTCCACATTCCGGATCACAGGGTGTCTGAATTCCAGAAGCACCAAATGTCTGCATTCTAGAATCGGAATGTGGTAGAATTCTAGAATGCACAGCACGGCGGAATTCTAAAGACCTAAAATGCCTGCTATCCGGAAGTTAAGGTGTCTGACATCCAGAATGCTACCAAGTCAGAATTATGCCATTCTGAAAGATTCTGGGATCTAGAATCAATGGACGGCTGAGTTCCAGAATGTCAGGTTGGCAAAACTCTAGAATCCTTGCGTGTCTGAACTCGAGAGTCATTCAATGTCCACATTCCAGAACTCTGGATGTCTGAATTATGGAAGCACCAAATGTCTGCATGCTAGAATCGGAATGTGGCGGAATTCTAGAATGCACATCACGGCGGAATTCTAAAATCCTAAAATGCCTGCTATCCGGAAGTTAATGTGTTCTGACATCCAGAATGCTACCAAGTCACAATTATACCATTCTGAAAGATTCTGGGATCTAGAATCAATGGACGGCTGAGTTCCGGAATTTCAGGGTTTCCAAACTCTAGAATCCTTGCGTGTCTGAACTCGAGAGTCATTCAATCTCCACATTCCAGAACTCTGGATGTCTGAATTATAGAAGCACAAAATGTCTGCATTCTAGAATTCGAATGTGGCGGAATTCTAGAATGCACAGCACGGCGTAATTCTAAAGTCCTAAAATGCCTACTAGACGAAAGTTAAGGTGTCTGAGGACCAGAATGTTACTAGGTCAGCATTCTACCGTTCTGAGAGATTCTGGGTTCTAGAATCAATGGATGGCAGAGTTCTGGAATGTCAGGTTGTCCAAGCTCTAGAATCCTTGAGTGTTTGAACTCGAGAGTCATTCAATTTCCATATTCCGGGTCACAGGGTGACTGAATTCCAGAAGCACCAAATGTCTGCGTTCTAGAATCGGAATGTGGCGGAATTCTAGAATGCACAGCACGGCGGAATTCGAAAGTCCTAAAATGCCTGCTATCCGGAAGTTAAGGTGTCTGACATCCAGAATGTTACTAGGTCAGCATTCTACCGTTCTGAGAGATTCTGGGTTCTAGAATCAATGGACGGCAGAGTTCTGGAATGTCAGGATGTCCAAACTCTAGAATCCTTCCGTGTCTGAACTCGTGAGTCATTCAATGTCCACTTTCCGGATCACAGGGTGTCTGAATTCCAGAAGCACCAAATGTCTGCATTCTAGAATCGGAATGTGGCGGAATTCAAGAATGCACAGCGCCGCAGAATTCTAAAGTCCTAAAACGCCTGATATTCGGAAGTTAAGGCGTCTGACATCCAGAATGTTACTAGGTCAGCATTCTACCGTTCTGAGAGATTCTGGGTTCTAGAATCAATGGACGGCAGAGTTCTGGAATATCAGGGTGTCCAAACTCTAGAATCCTTCCGTGTCTGAACTCGTGAGTCATTCAATGTCCACATTCCGGATCACAGGGTGTCTGAATTCCAGAAGAACCAAATGTCTGCATTCTAGAATCGGAATGTGGCGGAATTCTAGAATGCACAGCACGGCGGAATTCGAAAGTCCTAAAATGCCTGCTATCCGGAAGTTAAGGTGTCTGACATCCAGAATGCTACCACGTCAGAATTATACCGTTCTGAAAGATTCTGGGATCTAGAATCAATGGACGGCTGAGTTCCAGAATATCAGGGTGGCAAAACTCTAGAATCCTTGCGGGTCTGAACTCGAGAGTCATTCAATGTCCACATTCCGAATCACAGGGTGTCTGAATTCCAGAAGCACCAAATGTCTGCATTCTAGAATCGGAATGTGGTAGAATTCTAGAATGCACAGCACGGCGGAATTCGAAAGTCCTAAAATGCCTGCTATCCGGAAGTTAATGTGTCTGACATCCAGAATGCTACCAAGTCACAATTATACCATTCTGAAAGATTCTGGAATCTAGAATCAATGGACGGCTGAGTTCCAGAATTTCAGGGTTTCCAAACTCTAGAACCCTTGCGTGTCTGAACTCGAGAGTCATTCAATGTCCACATTCCAGAACTCTGGATGTCTGAATTATAGAAGCACCAAATGTCTGCATTCTAGAATCGGAATGTGGCGGAATTCTAGAATGCAAAGCACGGCGGAATTCTAAAGTCCTAAAATGCCTACTAGCCGAAAGTTAAGGTGTCTGATGACCAGAATGTTACTAGGTCAGCATTCTACCGTTCTGAGAGTTTCTGGGTTCTAGAATCAATGGATGGCAGAGTTCTGGAATGTCAGGGTGTCCAAGCTCTAGAATCCCTGAGTGTTTGAACTCGAGAGTCATTCCATTTCCATATTCCGTGTCACAGGGTGACTGAATTCCAGAAGAACCAAATGTCTGCATTCTAGAATCGGAATGTGGCGGAATTCTAGAATGCACAGCACGGCGGAATTCTAAAGTCCTAAAATGCCTGCTATCCGGAAGTTAAGGTGTCTGACATCCGGAATGTTACTAGGTCAGCATTCTACCGTTCTGAGAGATTCTGGGTTCTAGAATCAATGGACGGCAGAGTTCTGGAATGTCAGGGTGTCCAAACTCTAGAATCCTTCCGTGTCTGAACTCGTGAGTCATTCAATGTCCACATTCCGGATCACAGGGTGTCTGAATTCCAGAAGCACCAAATGTCTGCATTCTAGAATCGGAATGTGGCGGAATTCTAGAATGCACAGCACGGCAGAATTCTAAAGTCCTAAAATGCCTGATATTCGGAAGTTAAGGAGTCTGACATCCAGAATGTTACTAGGTCAGCATTCTACCGTTCTGAGAGATTCTGGGTTCTAGAATCAATGGACGGCAGAGTTCTGGAATATCAGGGTGTCCAAACTCTAGAATCCTTCCGTGTCTGAACTCGTGAGTCATTCAATGTCCACTTTCCGGATCACAGGGTGTCTGAATTCCAGAAGCACCAAATGTCTGCATTCTAGAATCGGAATGTGGCGGAATTCTAGAATGCACAGCACGGCGGAATTCGAAAGTCCTAAAATGCCTGCTATCGGGAAGTTAAGGTGTCTGACATCCAGAATGCTACCACGTCAGAATTATACCATTCTGAAAGATTCTGGGATCTAGAATCAATGGACGGCTGAGTTCCAGAATGTCAGGGTGGCAAAACTCTAGAATCCTTGCGTGTCTGAACTCGAGAGTCATTCAATGTCCACATTCCAGAACTCTGGATGTCTGAATTATAGAAGCACCAAATGTCTGCATTCTAGAATCGGAATGTGGCGGAATTCTAGAATGCACAGCACGGCGGAATTCTAAAGTCCTAAAATGCCTGCTATCCGGAAGTTAAGGGGTCTGACATCAAGAATGCTACCAAGTCAGAATTATACCATTCTGAAAGATTTTGGGATCTAGAATCAATGGATGGCTGAGTTCCAGAATGTCAGGGTAGCAAAATTCTAGAATCCTTGCGTGTCTGAACTCAAGAGTCATTCAATGTCCACATTCCAGAACTCTGGATGTCTGAATTATAGAAGCACCAAATGTCTGCATTCTAGAATCGGAATGTGGCGGAATTCTAGAATGCACAGCACGGCGGAATTCCAAAGTCCTAAAATGCCTACTAGCCGAAAGTTAAGGTGTCTGATGACCAGTATGTTACTAGGTCAGCATTGTACCGTTCTGAGAGATTCTGGGTTCTAGAATCAATGGACGGCAGAGATCTGGAATGTCAGGGTGACCAAACTCAAGAATACTTGCGTGTCTGAACTCGAGAGTCATTCAATGTCCACATTCCGGATCACAGTGTGTCTGAATTCCAGAAGCACCAAATGTCTGCATTCTAGAATCGGAATGTGGCGGAATTCTAGAATGCACAGCACGGCGGAATTCGAAAGTCCTAAAATGCCTGCTATCCGGAAGTTAAGGTGTCTGACATCCAGAATGCTACCATGTCAGAATTATACCATTCTGAATGATTCTGGGATCTAGAATCAATGGACGGCTGAGTTCCAGAATGTCAGGGTTTCCAAACTCTAGAATCCTTGCGTGTCTGAACTCGAGAGTCATTAAATATCCACATTCCAGGACTCTGGATGTCTGAAATATAGAAGCAACAAATGTCTGCATTCTAGAATCGGAATGTGGTGGAATTCTAGAATGCACAGCACGGCAGAAATCTAAAGTCCTAAAATGCCTGCTATTCGGAAGTTAAGGTGTCTGACATCCAGAATGTTACTAGGTCAGCATTATACCGTACTGAGAGATTCTGGGTTCTAGAATCAATGGACGGCAGAGTTCTGGAATGTCAGGGTGTCCAAACTCTAGAATTCTTCCGTGTTTGAACTCGTGAGTCATTCAATGTCCACATTCCAGATCAAAGTGTGTCTGAATTCCAGAAGCACCAAATGTCTGCATTCTAGAATCGGAATGTGGCGGAATTCTAGAATGCACATCACGGCGGATTTCTAAAGTCCTAAAATGCCTGCTATCGGGAAGTTAAGGTGTCTGACATCCAGAATGTTACTAGGTCAGCATTCTACCGTTCTGAGAGGTTCTGGGTTCTAGAATCAATGGACGGCAGAGATCTGGCATGTCAGGTTGTCCAAACTCTAGAATCATTGCGTGTCTGAACTCGAGAGTCATTCAATGTCCACATTCCGGATCACAGGGTGTCTGAATTCCAGAAGCACCAAATGTCTGCATTGTAGAATCGGAATGTGGTAGAATTCTAGAATGCACAGCACGGCGGAATTCTAAAGTCCTAAAATGCCTGCTCTCCGGAAGTTAAGATGTCTCACACCCAGAATGCTACCACATCAGAATTATACCATTCTGAAACATTCTGGGATCTAGAATCAATGGACGGGTGACTTCCAGAATGTCAGGGTGGCAAAACTCTAGAATCCTGGTGTGTCTGAACTCGAGAGTCATTCAATGTCCACATTCCAGAACTCTGGATGTCTGAATTATAGAAGCACGAAATGTCTGCATTCTAGAATCGGAATGTGGCGGAATTCTAGAATGCACAGCACGGCGGAATTCTAAAGTCCTAAAATGCCTGCTATCCGGAAGTTAAGTTGTCTGACATCAAGAATGCTACCAAGTCAGAATTATACCATTCTGAAAGATTCTGGGATCTAGAATCAATGGACGGGTGAGTTCCAGAATGTCAGGTTGGCAAAACTCTTGAATCCTTGTGTGTCTGAACTCGAGAGTCATTCAATGTCCACATTCCAGAACTCTGGATGTCTGAATTTTAGAAGCACGAAATGTCTGCATTCTAGAATCGGAATGTGGCGGAATTCTAGAATGCACAGCACGGCGGAATTCTAAAGTCCTAAAATGCCTGCTATACGGAATTTATTGTGTCTGACATCCAGAATGCTACCACGTCAGAATTATACCATTCTGAAACATTCTGGGATCTAGAATCAATGGACGGCTGAGTTCCAGAATGCAAGGGTGGCAAAGCTCTAGAATCCTTGCGTGTCTGAACTCGAGAGTCATTCAATGTCCACATTCCAGAACTCTGGATGTCTGAAATATAGAAGCACCAAATGTCTGCATTCTAGAATCAGAATGTGGCGGAATTCTAGAATGCACAGCACGGCGGAATTTTAAAGTCGTAAAATGCCTGCTATCCAGAAGTCAAGGTGTCTAACATCCAGAATGTTACTAGGTCCGCATTCTACCGTTCTGAGAGATTCCGGTTTCTAGAATCAATGGATGGCAGAGTTCTGGAATGTCAGGGTGTTCAAACTCAAGAATACTTGCGTGTCTGAACTCGAGAGTCATTCAATATCCACATTCCGGATCACAGGGTGTCCGAATACCAGAAGCACCAAATGTCTGCATTCTAGAATCGGAATGTGGCGGAATTCTAGAATGCACAGCACGGCGGAATTCTAAAGTCCTAAAATGCCTACTAGCCGAAAGTTAAGGTGTCTGATGACCAGAATGTTACTAGGTCAGCATTCTAACGTTCTGAGAGATTCTGGGTTCTAGAATCAATGGACGGCAGAGTTCTGGAATGTCAGGGTGTCCAAAGTCTAGAATCCTTGAGTGTTTGAACTCGAGAGTCATTCAATGTCCACATTCCCGGTCACAGGATGACTGAATTCCAGAAGCACCAAATGTCTGCATTCTAGAATCGGAATGTGGCGGAAATCTAGAATGCACAACACGGCGGAATTCTAAAGTCCTAAAATGCCTGCTATCCGGAATTTAAGGTGTCTGACATCCAGAATCCTACCACGTCAGAATTATACCATTCTGAAACATTCTGGGATCTAGAATCAATGGACGGCTGAGTTCCAGAATGTCAGGGTGGCAAAACTCTAGAATCCTTGCGTGTCTGAACTCGAGAGTCATTCAATGTCCACATTCCAGAACTCTGGATGTCTGAATAATAGAAGCACCAAATGTCTGTATTCTAGAATCGGAATGTGGCGGAATTCTAGAACGCACAGCACGGCGGAATTCTAAAGTCCTAAAATGCCTGCTATCCGGAAGTTAAGGTGTCTGACATCCAGAATGCTACCACGTCAGAATTATACCATTCTGAAACATTCTTGGATCTAGAATCAATGGACGGCTGAGTTCCAGAATGTCAGGGTTTCCAAACTCTAGAATCCTTGCGTGTCTGAACTCGAGTGTCATTCAATGTCCACATTCCAGAACTCTGGATGTCTGAATTATAGAAGCACCAAATGTCTGCATTCTAGAAACGGAATGTGGCAGAATTCTAGAATGCACAGCACGGCGGAATTCTAAAGTCCTAAAATACCTGCTATCCGGAATTAAGGTGTCTGACATCAAGAATGCTACCAAGTCAGAATTATACCATTCTGAAAGATTCTGGGATCTAGAATCAATCCAGCGCTGAGTTCCAGAATGTCAGGATGGCAAAGCTCTAGAATCCTTGCGTGTCTGAACTCGAGAGTCATTCAATGTCCACATTCCAGAACTCTGGATGTCTGAAATATAGAAGCACCAAATGTCTGCATTCTAGAATCAGAATGTGGCGGAATTCTAGAATGCACAGCACGGCGGAATTCTAAAGTCCTAAAATGCCTGCTATCCGGAAGTTAAGGTGTCTGACATCCAGAATGGTACCACATCAGAATTATACCATTCTGAAACATTCTGCGATCTAGATTCAATGGACGGGTGAGTTCCAGAATGTCAGGGTGGCAAAACTCTAGAATCCTGGCTTGTCTGAACTCGAGAGTCATTCAATGTCCACATTCCAGAACTCTGGATGTCTGAATTATGGAAGCACCAAATGTCTGCATTCTAGAATCGGAATGTGGCGGAATTCTAGAATGCACAGCACGGCGGAATTCTAAAGTCGTAAAATGCCTGCTATCCAGAAGTCAAGGTGTCTGACATCCAGAATGTTACTAGGTCCGCATTCTACCGTTCTGAGAGATTCCGGTTTCTAGAATCAATGGATGGCAGAGTTCTGGAATGTCAGGGTGTTCAAACTCAAGAATACTTGCGTGTCTGAACTCGAGAGTCATTCAATGTCCACATTCCGGATCACAGGGTGTCCGAATACCAGAAGCACCAAATGTCTGCATTCTAGAATCGGAATGTGGCGGAATTCTAGAATGCATAGCACGGCGGTATTCGAAAGTCCTAAAATGCCTGCTATTCGGAAGTTAATGTGTCTGACATCCAGAATGCTACCACGTCAGAATTATACCATTCTGAAAGATTCTGGGATCTAGAATCAATGGACGGCCGAGTTCCAGAATGTCCGGGTTTCCAAACTCTAGAATCCTTGCGTGTCTGAACTCGAGAGTCATTCAATATCCACATTCCAGGACTCTGGATGTCTGAAATATAGAAGCAACAAATGTCTGCATTCTTGAATCGGAATGTGGTGGAATTCTAGAATGCACAGCACGGCAGAATTCTAAAGTCCTAAAATGCCTGCTATTCGGAAGTTAAGGTGTCTGACATACAGAATGTTACTAGGTCAGCATTCTACCATTCTGTGAGATTCTGGGTTCTAGAATCAATGGACGGCAGAGTTCTGGAATGTCAGGGTGTCCAAACTCTAGAATCCTTCCGTGTCTGAACTCGTGAGTCATTCAATGTCCACATTCCGGATCACAGGGTGTCTGAATTACAGAAGCACCAAATGTCTGCATTCTAGAATCGGAATGTGACGGAATTCTAGAATGCACAGCACGGCGGAATTCTAAAATCCTAAAATGCCTGCTATCCGGAAGTTAAGGTGTCTGACATCAAGAATGCTACCAAGTCAGAATTATACCATTCTGAAAGATTCTGGGATCTAAAATCAATGGACGGCTGAGTTCCAGAATGTCAGGGTGACAAAACTCAAGAATCCTTGCGTGTCTGAACTCGAGAGACATTCAATGTCCACATTCCAGAACTCTGGATGTCTGAATTATAGAAGCACCAAATGTCTGCATTCTAGAATCGGAATGTGGAGGAATTATAGAATGCACAGCATGGCGCAATTCTAACGTCCTAAAATGCCTACTAGCCGAAAGTTAAGGTGTCTTATGACCAGAATGTTACTAGGTCAGCATTCTACCGTTCTGAGAGATTCTGGGTTCTAGAATCAATGGATGGCAGAGTTCTGGAATGTCAGGGTGTCCAAACTCTAGAATCCTTGAGTGTTTGAACTCGAGAGTCATTCAATTTCCATATTCCGGGTCACAGGGTGTCTGAATTCCAGAAGCACCAAATGTCTGCATTCTAGAATCGGAATGTGGCAGAATTCTAGAATGCACAGCACGGCAGAATTCTAAAGACGTAAAATGACTGATATTCGGAAGTTAAGGTGTCTGACATCCAGAATGTTACTAGGTCAGCATTCTACCGTTCTGAGAGATTCTGGGTTCTAGAATCAATGGAGGGCAGAGTTCTGGAATGTCAGGGTGTCCAAACTCCAGAATCCTTCCGTGTCTGAACTCGTGAGTCATTCAATGTCCACATTCCGGATCACAGGGTGTCTGAATTCCAGAAGCACCAAATGTCTGCATTCTAGAATCGGAATGTGGCGGAATTCTAGAATGCACAGCACGGCAGAATTCTGAAGTCCTAAAATGCCTGCTATCCGGAAGTTAAGGTGTCTGACATCCAGAATGCTACCACATCAGAATTATACCATTCTGAAAGATTCTGGGATCTAGAATCAATGGATGGCTGAGTTCCAGAATGTCAGGGTTTCCAAACTCTAGAATCCTTGCGTGTCTGAACTCGAGAGTCATTCAATGTCCACATTCCAGAACTCTGGATGTCTGAATAATAGAAGCACCAAATGTCTGCATTCTAGAATCGGAATGTGGCGGAATTCTAGAATGCACAGCACGGCGGAATTCTAAAGTCCTAAAATGCCTGCTATCCGGAAGTTAAGGTGTCTGACATCAAGAATGCTACCAAGTCAGAATTAAACCATTCTGAAAGATTCTGGGATCTAGAATCAATGGACGGCTGAGTTCCAGAATGTCAGGGTGGCAAAACTCTAGAATCCTTGCGTGTCTGAACTCGAGAGTCATTCAATGTCCACATTCCAGAACTCTGTATGTCTGAATTACAGAAGCACCAAATGCCTGCATTCTAGAATCGGAATGTGGCGGAATTCTAGAATGCACAGCACGGCGGAATTCTAAAGTCCTAAAATGCCTACTAGCCGAAAGTTAAGATGTCTGATAACCAGAATGTTACTTGGTCAGCATTCTACCGTTCTGAGAGATTCTGGGTTCTAGAATCAATGGATGGCAGAGTTCTGGAATGTCAGGGTGTCCAAACTCTAGAATCCTTGAGTGTTTGAACTCGAGAGTCATTCAATTTCCATATTCCGGGTCACAGGGTGACTGAATTCCAGAAGCACCAAATGTCTGCATTCCAGAATCGGAATGTGGCGGAATTCTAGAATGCACAGCACGGCGGAATTCGAACGTCCTAAAATGCCTGCTATCCGGAAGTTAAGGTGTCTGACATCCAGAATGCTACCACGTCAGAATTATACCATTCTGAAAGATTCTGGGATCTAGAATCAATGGACGGCTGAGTTCCAGAATGTCAGGGTGGGAAAACTCTAGAATCCTTGCGTGTCTGAACTCGAGAGTCATTCAATGTCCACATTCCAGAACTCTGGATGTCTGAATTATAGAAGCACCAAATGTCTGCATTCTAGAATCGGAATGTGGCGGAATTCTAGAATGCACAGCACGGCTGAATTCTAAAGTCCTAAAATGCCTGCTATCCGGAAGTTAAGGTGTCTGACATCCAGAATGTTACTTGGTCAACATTCTACCGTTCTGAGAGATTCTGGGTTCTAGAATCAATGTACGGCAGAGATCTGGCATGTCAGGGTGTCCAAACTCTAGAATCCATGTGTGTCTGAACTCGAGAGTCATTCAATGTCCACATTCCGGATCACAGGGTGTCTGAATTCCTGAAACACCAAATGTCTGCATTCTAGAATCGGAATGTGGTAGAATTCTATAATGCACAGCACGGCGGAATTCTAAAGTCCTAAAATGCCTGCTATCTGGAAGTTAAGGTGTCTGACATCCAGAATGCTACCACGTTAGAATTATACCATTCTGAAAGATTCTGGGATCTAGAATCAATGGACGGCTGAGTTCCAGAATGTCAGGGTTTCCAAACTCTAGAATCCTTGCGTGTCTGAACTCGAGAGTCATTCAATATCCACATTCCAGGACTCTGGATGTCTGAAATATAGAAGCAACAAATGTCTGCATTCTAGAATCGGAATGTGTGGAATTCTAGAATGCACAGCACGGCAGAATTCTAAAGTCCTAAAATGACTGCTATTCGGAATTTAAGGTGTCTGACATCCAGAATGTTACTAGGTCAGCATTCTACCATTCTGAGAGATTCTGGGTTCTAGAATCAATGGACGGCAGAGTTCTGGAATGCCAGGGTGTCCAAACTCTAGAATCCTTCCGTGTCTGAACTCGTGAGTCATTCAATGTCCACATTCCTGATCACAGGGTGTCTGAATTCCAGAAGCACCAAATGTCTGCATTCTAGAATCGGAATGTGGCGGAATTCTAGAATGCACAGCACGGCAGAATTCTAAAGTCCTAAAATGCCTGATATTCGGAAGTTAAGGAGTCTGACATCCAGAATGTTACTAGGTCAGCATTCTACCTTTCTGAGAGATTCTGGGTTCTAGAATCAATGGACGGCTTATTTCTGGAATGTCAGGGTGTCCAAACTCTAGAATCCTTCCGTGTCTGAACACGTGAGTCATTCAATGTCCACATTCCAGATCAAAGGGTGTCTGAATTCCAGAAGCACCAAATGTCTGCATTCTAGAATCGGAATGTGGCAGAATTCTAGAATGCACAGCACGGCAGAATTCGAAAGTCCTAAAATGCCTGCTATCCAGAATTAAGTTGACTGACATCCAGAATGCTACCACGTCAGAATTATACCATTCTGAAAGATTCTGGGATCTAGAATAAATGGACGGCTGGGTTCCAGAATGTCAGGGTGGCAAAACTCTAGAATGCTTGCGGGTCTGAACTCGAGAGTCATTCAATCTCCACATTCCAGAACTCTGGATGTCTGAATTATAGAAGCACCAAATGTCTGCATTCTAAAATCGGAATGTGGCTGAATTCTAGAATGCACAGCACGGCGGAATTCTAAAGTCCTAAAATGCCTGCTATCGGGAAGTTAAGGTGTCTGACATCCAGAATGCTACCACGTCAGAATTATACCATTCTGAAAGATTCTGGGATCTAGAATCAATGGACGGCTGAGTTCCAGAATGTCAGGGTGCCTAAACTCTAGAATCCTGGCGTGTCTGAACTCGAGAGTCATTCAGTGTCCACATTCCAGAACTCTGGATGTCTGAAATATAGAAGCACCAAATGTCTGCATTCTAGAATCAGAATGTGGCGGAATTCTAGAATGCACAGCACGGCGGAATTTTAAAGTCCTAAAATGACTGCTATCCAGAAGTCAATGTGTCTGACATCCAGAATGTTACTAGGTCAGCATTCTACCGTTCTGAGAGATTCTGGGTTTTATAATCAATGGATGGCAGAGTTCTGGAATGTCAGGGTGTTCAAACTCAAGAATACTTGCGTGTCTGAACTCGAGAGTCATTCAATGTCCGCATTCCGGATCACAGGGTGTCTGAATTCCAGAAGCACCAAATGTCTGCATTCTAGAATCGGAATGTGGCGGAATTCTAGAATGCACAGCATGGCGGAATTCGAAAGTCCTAAAATGCCGGCTATCCGGAAGTTAAGGTGTCTGACATCCAGAATGCTACCACGTCAGAATTATAACATTCTGAAAGATTCTGGGATCTAGAATCAATGGACGGCTGAGTTCCAGAATGTCAGGGTGGCAAAACTCTAGAATCCTGGCTTGTCTGAACTCGAGAGTCATTCAATGTCCACATTCCGGAACTCTGGATGTCTGAATTATAGAAGCACCAAATGTCTCTATTCTAGAATCGGAATGTGGCGGAATTCTAGAATGCACAGCACGGCGGAATTCGAAAGTCCTAAAATGCCTGCTATCCGGAAGTTAAGGAGTCTGACATCCAGAATGTTACTAGGTTAGCATTCTACCGTTCTGAGAGATTCTGTGTTCTAGAATCAATGGACGGCAGAGTTCTGGAATGTCCGGGTGTCCAAACTCTAGAATCCTTCCGTGTCTGGACTCGTGAGTCATTCAATGTCCACATTCCGGATCACAGGGTGTTTGAATTCCAGAAGCACCAAATGTCTGCATTCTAGAAGCGGAATGTGGCAGAATTCTAGAATGCACAGCATGGCGGAATTCTAAACTCCTAAAATGCCTGCTATACGGAAGTTAAGGTGTCTGACATCAAGAATGCTACCAATTCAGAATTATACCATTCTGAAAGATTCTGGGATCTAGAATCAATGGACGGCTGAGTTCCATAATGTCTGGGTGGGAATACTCTAGAATCCTTGCGTGTCTGAACTCGAGAGTCATTCAATGTCCACATTCCAGAACTCTGGATGTCTGAATTATAGAAGCACCAAATGTGTGCATTCTAGAATCGGAATGTGGCGGAATTTTAGAATGCACAGCACGGTGGAATTCTAAAGTCCTAAAATGCCTATTAGCCGAAAGCTAAGGTGTCTGATGACCAGAATGTTACTAGGTCAGCATTCTACCCTTCTGAGAGATTCTGGGTTCTAGAATCAATGGACGTCCGAGTTCTGGAATGTCTGGGTGTCCAAACTCTAGAATCCTTGAGTGTTAGAACTCGACAGTCATTCAATTTCCATATTCCGGGTCACAGGGTGACTGAATTCCAGAAGCACCAAATGTCTGCATTCTGGAATCAGAATGTGGCGGAATTCTAGAATGCACAGCACGGCGGAATTCGAAGGTCCTAAAATGCCTGCTATCGGGAAGTAAAGGTGTCTGACATCCAGAATGCTACCAGGTCAGAATTACACCATTCTGAAAGATTCTGGGATCTAGAATCAATGGACGGCTGAGTTCCAGAATGTCAGGGTGGCAAAACTCTAGAATCCTTGCATGTCTGAACTCGAGAGTCATTCAATGTCCACATTCCAGAACTCTGGATGTCTGAATTATAGAAGCACCAAATGACTGCATTCTAGCATCGGAATGTGGCGGAATTCTAGCATGCACAGCACGGCGGACTTCTAAAATCCTAAAATGCCTGCTGTCCGGAAGTTAAGGTGTCTGACATCAAGAATGCTACAAAGTCAGAATTATACCATTCTGAAAGATTCTGGGATCTAGAATCAATGGACGGCTGAGTTCCAGAATGTCAGTGTGGCAAAACTCTAGAATACTTGCGTGTCTGAACTCGAGAGTCTTTCAATGTCCACATTCCAGAACTCTGGATGTCTGAATTATAGAAGCACCAAATGTCTGCATTCTAGAATCGGAATGTGTCGGAATTCTAGAATGCACAGCACGGCGGAATTCTAAAGTCCTAAAATGGCTACTAGCCGAAAGTTAAGGTGTCTGATGACCAGAATGTTACCAGGTCAGCATTCTACCGTTCTGAGAGATTCTGGGTTCTAGAATCATTGGACGGCAGAGTTCTGGAATGTCAGGGTGTCCAAACTCTAGAATCCCTGAGTGTTTGAACTCGAGAGTCATTCAATTTCCATATTCCGGGTCACAGGGTGACTGAATTCCAGAAGCACCAAATGTCTGCATTCTAGAATCGGAATGTGGCGGAATTCTAGAATGCACAGCACGGCGGAATTCGAAAGTCCTAAAATGCCTGCTATCCAGAATTAAGTTGACTGACATCCAGAATGCTACCACGTCAGAATTATACCATTCTGAAAGATTCTGGGATCTAGAATAAATGGACGGCTGGGTTCCAGAATGTCAGGGTGGCAAAACTCTAGAATGCTTGCGGGTCTGAACTCGAGAGTCATTCAATCTCCACATTCCAGAACTCTGGATGTCTGAATTATAGAAGCACCAAATGTCTGCATTCTAGAATCGGAATGTGGCGTAATTCTAGAATGCACAGCACGGCGGAATTCTAAAGTCCTAAAATGCCTGCTATCCGGAAGTTAAGGTGTCTGACATCCAGAATGTTACTAGGTCAACATTCTACCGTTCTGAGAGATTCTGGGTTCTAGAATCAATGGATGGCAGAGATCTGGCATGTCAGGGTGTCCAAACTCTAGAATCCTTGTGTGTCTGAACTCGAGAGTCATTCAATGTCCACATTCCAGAACTCTGGATGTCTGAATTATAGAAGCACCAAATGTCTGCATTCTAAAATCGGAATGTGGCTGAATTCTAGAATGCACAGCACGGCGGAATTCTAAAGTCCTAAAATGCCTGCTATACGGAAGTTAAGGTGTCTGACATCCAGAATGCCACCACGTCAGAATTATACCATTCTGAAAGACTCTGGGATCTAGAATCAATGGACGGCTGAGTTCCAGAATGTCAGGGTTTGCAAACTCTAGAATCCTTGCGTGTCTGAACTCGAGAGTCATTCAATGTCCACATTCCAGAACTCTGGATGTCTGAATTATAGAAGCACCAAATGTCTGCATTCCAGAATCGGAATGTGGCGGAATTCTAGAATGCACAGCACGGCGGAATTCAAAGGCCTAAAATGCCTGCTATACGGAAGTTAAGGTGTCTGACATCCAGAATGCTACCACGTCAGAATTATACCATTCTGAAAGATTCTGGGATCTAGAATCATTGGACGGCTGAGTTCCAGAATGTCAGGGTGGCAAAAATTCTAGAATCCTTGCGTGTCTGAACTCGTGAGTCTTTCAATGTCCACATTCCGGATCACAGGGTGTCTGAATGCCAGAAGCACCAAATGTCTGCATTCTAGAATCGGAATGTGGCGGAATTCTAGAATGCACAGCACGGCAGAATTCGAAAGACCTAAAATGCCTGCTATCGGGAAGTTAAGGTGTCTGACATCCAGAATGCTACCACGTCAGAATTATACCATTCTGAAAGATTCTGGGATCTAGAATCAATGGACGGCTGAGTTCCAGAATGTCAGGGTGGCAAAACTCTAGAATCCTGGCGTGTCTGAACTCGAGAGTCATTCAGTGTCCACATTCCAGAACTCTGGATGTCTGAAATATAGAAGCACCAAATGTCTGCATTCTAGAATCAGAATGTGGCGGAATTCTAGAATGCACAGCACGGCGGAATTTTAAAGTCCTAAAATGCCTGCTATCCAGAAGTCAATGTGTCTGACATCCAGAATGTTACTAGGTCAGCATTCTACCGTTCTGAGAGATTCTGGGTTTTATAATCAATGGATGGCAGAGTTCTGGAATGTCAGGGTGTTCAAACTCAAGAATACTTGCGTGTCTGAACTCGAGAGTCATTCAATGTCCACATTCCGGATCACAGGGTGTCTGAATTCCAGAAGCACCAAATGTCTGCATTCTAGAATCGGAATGTGGCGGAATTCTAGAATGCACAGCATGGCGGAATTCGAAAGTCCTAAAATGCCGGCTATCCGGAAGTTAAGGTGTCTGACATCCAGAATGCTACCACGTCAGAATTATAACATTCTGAAAGATTCTGGGATCTAGAATCAATGGACGGCTGAGTTCCAGAATGTCAGGGTGGCAAAACTCTAGAATCCTGGCTTGTCTGAACTCGAGAGTCATTCAATGTCCACATTCCGGAACTCTGGATGTCTGAATTATAGAAGCACCAAATGTCTCTATTCTAGAATCGGAATGTGGCGGAATTCTAGAATGCACAGCACGGCGGAATTCGAAAGTCCTAAAATGCCTGCTATCCGGAAGTTAAGGAGTCTGACATCCAGAATGTTACTAGGTTAGCATTCTACCGTTCTGAGAGATTCTGTGTTCTAGAATCAATGGACGGCAGAGTTCTGGAATGTCCGGGTGTCCAAACTCTAGAATCCTTCCGTGTCTGGACTCGTGAGTCATTCAATGTCCACATTCCGGATCACAGGGTGTTTGAATTCCAGAAGCACCAAATGTCTGCATTCTAGAAGCGGAATGTGGCAGAATTCTAGAATGCACAGCATGGCGGAATTCTAAACTCCTAAAATGCCTGCTATACGGAAGTTAAGGTGTCTGACATCAAGAATGCTACCAATTCAGAATTATACCATTCTGAAAGATTCTGGGATCTAGAATCAATGGACGGCTGAGTTCCATAATGTCTGGGTGGGAATACTCTAGAATCCTTGCGTGTCTGAACTCGAGAGTCATTCAATGTCCACATTCCAGAACTCTGGATGTCTGAATTATAGAAGCACCAAATGTGTGCATTCTAGAATCGGAATGTGGCGGAATTTTAGAATGCACAGCACGGTGGAATTCTAAAGTCCTAAAATGCCTATTAGCCGAAAGCTAAGGTGTCTGATGACCAGAATGTTACTAGGTCAGCATTCTACCCTTCTGAGAGATTCTGGGTTCTAGAATCAATGGACGTCCGAGTTCTGGAATGTCTGGGTGTCCAAACTCTAGAATCCTTGAGTGTTAGAACTCGACAGTCATTCAATTTCCATATTCCGGGTCACAGGGTGACTGAATTCCAGAAGCACCAAATGTCTGCATTCTGGAATCAGAATGTGGCGGAATTCTAGAATGCACAGCACAGCGGAATTCGAAGGTCCTAAAATGCCTGCTATCGGGAAGTAAAGGTGTCTGACATCCAGAATGCTACCAGGTCAGAATTACACCATTCTGAAAGATTCTGGGATCTAGAATCAATGGACGGCTGAGTTCCAGAATGTCAGGGTGGCAAAACTCTAGAATCCTTGCATGTCTGAACTCGAGAGTCATTCAATGTCCACATTCCAGAACTCTGGATGTCTGAATTATAGAAGCACCAAATGACTGCATTCTAGCATCGGAATGTGGCGGAATTCTAGCATGCACAGCACGGCGGACTTCTAAAATCCTAAAATGCCTGCTGTCCGGAAGTTAAGGTGTCTGACATCAAGAATGCTACAAAGTCAGAATTATACCATTCTGAAAGATTCTGGGATCTAGAATCAATGGACGGCTGAGTTCCAGAATGTCAGTGTGGCAAAACTCTAGAATACTTGCGTGTCTGAACTCGAGAGTCTTTCAATGTCCACATTCCAGAACTCTGGATGTCTGAATTATAGAAGCACCAAATGTCTGCATTCTAGAATCGGAATGTGTCGGAATTCTAGAATGCACAGCACGGCGGAATTCTAAAGTCCTAAAATGGCTACTAGCCGAAAGTTAAGGTGTCTGATGACCAGAATGTTACCAGGTCAGCATTCTACCGTTCTGAGAGATTCTGGGTTCTAGAATCAATGGACGGCAGAGTTCTGGAATGTCAGGGTGTCCAAACTCTAGAATCCCTGAGTGTTTGAACTCGAGAGTCATTCAATTTCCATATTCCGGGTCACAGGGTGACTGAATTCCAGAAGCACCAAATGTCTGCATTCTAGAATCGGAATGTGGCGGAATTCTAGAATGCACAGCACGGCGGAATTCGAAAGTCCTAAAATGCCTGATATTCGGAAGTTAAGGTGTCTGACATCCAGAATGCTACCACGTCAGAATTATACCATTCTGAAAGATTCTGGGATCTAGAATCAATGGACGGCTGAGTTCCAGAATGTCAGGGTGGCAAAACTCTAGAATCCTTGCGTGTCTGAACTCGAGAGTCATTCAAAGTCCACATTCCAGAACTCTGGATGTCTGAATTATAGAAGCACCAAATGTCTGCATTCTAGAATCGGAATGTGGCGGAATTCTAGAATGCACAGCACGGCAGAATTCTAAAGTCCTAAATTGCCTGCTATCCGGAAGTTAAGGTGTCTGACATCCAGAATGTACTAGGTCAGCATTCTACCGTTCTGAGAGATTCTGGGTTCTAGAATCAATGGACGGCAGAGTTCTGGAAAGTCAGGATGTCCAAACTCTAGAATTCTTCCGTGTCTGAACTCGTGAGTCATTCAATGTCCACATTCCGGATCACAGGGTGTCTGAATGCCAGAAGCACCAAATGTCTGCATTCTAGAATCGGAATGTGGCGGAATTCTAGAATGCACAGCACGGCGGAATTCGAAAGTCCTAAAATGCCTGCTATCGGGAAGTTAAGGTGTCTGACATCCAGAATGCTACCACGTCATAGTTATACCATTCTGAAAGATTCTGGGATCTAGAATCAATGGACGGCTCAGTTCCAGAATGTCAGGGTGGAAAAACTCTAGAATCCTTGCGAGTCTGAACTTGAGAGTCATTCAATGTCCACATTCCAGAACTCTGGATGTCTGAAATATAGAAGCACCAAATGTCTGCATTCTAGAATCGGAATGTGGCGGAATTCTAGAATGCACAGCATGGCGGAATTCTAAAGTCCTAAAATGCCTGCTATCCGGAAGTTAAGGTGTCTGACATCAAGAATGCTACCAAGTCAGAATTATACCATTCTGAAAGATTCTGGGATCTAGATTCAATGGACGGCTGAGTTCCAGAATGTCAGGGTGGCAAAACTCTAGAATCCTTGCGTGTCTGAACTCGAGAGTCATTCAATGTCCACATTCCAGAACTCTGGATGTCTGAATTATAGAAGCACCAAATGTCTGCATTCTAGAATCGGAATGTGGCGGAATTCTAGAATGCACAGCACGGCGGAATTCTAAAGTCCTAAAATGCCTACTAGCCGAAAGTTAAGATGTCTGATGACCAGAATGTTACTTGGTCAGCATTCTACCGTTCTGAGAGATTCTGGGTTCTAGAATCAATGGATGACCGAGTTCTGGAATGTCAGGGTGGCAAAACTCTAGAATCCTTGAGTGTTTGAACTCGAGAGTCATTCAATTTCCATATTCCGGGTCACAGGGTGACTGAATTCCAGAAGCACCAAATGTCTGCATTCCAGAATCGGAATGTGGCGGAATTCTAGAATGCACAGCATGGCGGAATTCGAACGTCCTAAAATGCCTGCTATCCGGAAGTTAAGGTGTCTGACATCCAGAATGTTACCACGTCAGAATTATACCATTCTGAAAGATTCTGGGATCTAGAATCAATGGACGGCTGAGTTCCAGAATGTCAGGTTCGCAAAACTCTAGAATCCTTGCGTGTCTGAACTCGAGAGTCATTCAATGTCCACATTCCAGAACTCTGGATGTCTGAATTATAGAAGCACCAACTGTCTGCATTCTAGAATGGGAATGTGGCGGAATTCTAGAATGCACAGCACGGCTGAATTCTAAAGTCCTAAAATGCCTGCTATCCGGAAGTTAAGGTGTCTGACATCCAGAATGTTACTAGGTCAGCATTCTACCATTCTGAGAGATTCTGGGTTCTAGAATCAATGTACGGCAGAGATCTGGCATGTCAGGGTGTCCAAACTCTAGAATCCATGTGTGTCTGAACTCGAGAGTCATTCAATGTCCACATTCCGGATCACAGGGTGTCTGAATTCCTGAAACACCAAATGTCTGCATTCTAGAATCGGAATGTGGTAGAGTTCTAGAATGCACAGCACGGCGGAATTCTAAAGTCCTAAAATGCCTGCTATATGGAAGTTAAGGTGTCTGACATCCAGAATGCTACCACGTTAGAATTATACCATTCTGAAAGATTCTGGGATCTAGAATCAATGGACGGCTGAGTTCCAGAATGTCAGGGTTTCCAAACTCTAGAATCCTTTCGTGTCTGAACTCGATTGTCATTCAATATTCACATTCCAGGACTCTGGATGTCTGAAATATAGAAGCACCAAATGTCTGCATTCTAGAATCGGAATGTGGCGGAATTCTAGAATGCACAGCACGGCAGAATTCTAAAGTCCTAAAAGGCCTGCTATTCGGAAGTTAAGGTGTCTGACATCCAGAATGTTACTAGGTCAGCATTCTACCGTTCTGAGAGATTCTGGGTTCTAGAATCAATGGACGGCAGAGATCTGGAATATCATGGTGTCCAAACTCTAGAATCCTTGCGTGTCTGAACTCGAGAGTCATTCAATGTCCACATTCCGGATCACAGGGTGTCTGAATTCCAGAAGCACCAAATGTCTGCATTCTAGAATCGGAATGTGGTGGAATTCTAGAATGCACAGCACGGCGTAATTCGAAAGTCCTAAACTGCCGGCTATCCGGAAGTTAAGGTGTCTGACATCCAGAATGGTACCACATCAGAATTATACCATTCTGAAACATTCTGCGATATAGATTCAATGGACGGTTGAGTTCCAGAATGTCAGGGTGGCAAAACTCTAGAATCCTGGCTTGTCAGAACTCGAGAGTCATTCAATGTCCACATTCCAGAACTCTGGATGTCTGAATTATGGAAGCACCAAATGTCTGCATTCTAGAATCGGAATGTGGCGGAATTCTAGAATGCACAGCACGGCGGAATTCTAAAGTCGTAAAATGCCTGCTATCCAGAAGTCAAGGTGTCTGACATCCAGAATGTTACTAGGTCCGCATTCTACCGTTCTGAGAGATTCCGGTTTATAGAATCAATGGATGGCAGAGTTCTGGAATGTCAGGGTGTTCAAACTCAAGAATACTTGCGTGTCTGAACTCGAGAGTCATTCAATGTCCACATTCCGGATCACAGGGTGTCCGAATACCAGAAGCACCAAATGTCTGCATTCTAGAATCGGAATGTGGCGGAATTCTAGAATGCATAGCACGGCGGTATTCGAAAGTCCTAAAATGCCTGCTATTCGGAAGTTAAGGTGTCTGACATCCAGAATGCTACCACGTCAGAATTATACCATTCTGAAAGATTCTGGGATCTAGAATCAATGGACGGCCGAGTTCCAGAATGTCCGGGTTTCCAAACTCTAGAATCCTTGCGTGTCTGATCTCGAGAGTCATTCAATATCCACATTCCAGGACTCTGGATGTCTGAAATATAGAAGCAACAAATGTCTGCATTCTTGAATCGGAATGGGGTGGAATTCTAGAATGCACAGCACGGCAGAATTCTAAAGTCCTAAAATGCCTGCTATTCGGAAGTTAAGGTGTCTGACATCCAGAATGTTACTAGGTCAGCATTCTACCGTTCTGTGAGATTCTGGGCTCTAGAATCAATGGACGGCAGAGTTCTGGAATGTCAGGGTGTCCAAACTCTAGAATCCTTCCGTGTCTGAACTCGTGAGTCATTCAATGTCCACATTCCGGATCACAGGGTGTCTGAATTACAGAAGCACCAAATGTCTGCATTCTAGAATCGGAATGTGGCGGAATTCTAGAATGCACAGCACGGCGGAATTCTAAAATCCTAAAATGCCTGCTATCCGGAAGTTAAGGTGTCTGACATCAAGAATGCTACCAAGTCAGAATTATACCATTCTGAAAGATTCTGGGATCTAAAATCAATGGACGGCTGAGTTCCAGAATGTCAGGGTGACAAAACTCAAGAATCCTTGCGTGTCTGAACTCGAGAGTCATTCAATATCCACATTCCAGAACTCTGGATGTCTGAATTATAGAAGCACCAAATGTCTGCATTCTAGAATCGGAATGTGGCGGAATCATAGAATGCACAGCACGGCGCAATTCTAACGTCCTAAAATGCCTACTAGCCGAAAGTTAAGGTGTCTGATGACCAGAATGTTACTAGGTCAGCATTCTACCGTTCTGAGAGATTCTGGGTTCTAGAATCAATGGATGGCAGAGTTCTGGAATGTCAGGGTGTCCAAACTCTAGAATCCTTGAGTGTTTGAACTCGAGAGTCATTCAATTTCCATATTCCGGGTCACAGGGTGTCTGAATTCCAGAAGCACCAAATGTCTGCATTCTAGAATCGGAATGTGGCAGAATTCTAGAATGCACAGCACGGCAGAATTCTAAAGACGTAAAATGACTGGTATTCGGAAGTTAAGTTGTCTGACATCCAGAATGTTACTAGGTCAGCATTCTACCGTTCTGAGAGATTCTGGGTTCTAGAATCAATGGACGGCAGAGTTCTGGAATGTCAGGGTGTCCAAACTCCAGAATCCTTCCGTGTCTGAACTCCTGAGTCATTCAATGTCCACATTCCGGATAACAGGGTGTCTGAATTCCAGAAGCACCAAATATCTGCATTCTAGAATCGGAATGTGGCGGAATTCTAGAATGCACAGCACGGCGGAATTTGAAAGTCCTAAAATGCCTGCTATCGGGAAGTAAATGTGTCTGACATCCAGAATGCTACCAGGTCAGAATTACACCATTCTGAAAGATTCTGGGATCTAGAATCAATGGACGGCTGAGTTCCAGAATGTCAGTGTGGCAAAACTCTAGAATCCTTGCGTGTCTGAACTCGAGAGTCATTCAATGTCCACATTCCAGAACTCTGGATGTCTGAATTATAGAAGCACCAAATGTCTGCATTCTAGAATCGGAATGTGGCGGAATTCTAGAATGCACAGCACGGCTGAATTCTAAAGTCCTAAAATGCCTGCTATCCGGAAGTTAAGGTGTCTGACATCCAGAATGTTACTAGGTCAGCATTCTAACGTTCTGAGAGATTCTGGGTTCTAGAATCAATGTACGGCAGAGATCTGGCATGTCAGGGTGTCCAAACTCTAGAATCCCTGTGTGTCTGAATTCGAGAGTCATTCAATGTCCACATTCCGGATCACAGGGTGTCTGAATTCCTGAAACACCAAATGTCTGCATTCTAGAATCGGAATGTGGTAGAATTCTAGAATGCACAGCACGGCGGAATTCTAAAGTCCTAAAATGCCTGCTATACGGAAGTTAAGGTGTCTGACATCCAGAATGCTACCACGTTAGAATTATACCATTCTGAAAGATTCTGGGATCTAGAATCAATGGATGGCTGAGTTCCAGAATGTCAGGGTTTCCAAACTCTAGAATCCTTTCGTGTCTGAACTCGAGTGTCATTCAATATTCATATTCCAGGACTCTGGATTTCTGAAATATAGAAGCACCAAATGTCTGCATTCTAGAATCGGAATGTGGCGGAATTCTAGAATGCACAGCACGGCAGAATTCTAAAGTCCTAAAAGGCCTGCTATTCGGAAGTTAAGCTGTCTGACATCCAGAATGTTACTAGGTCAGCATTCTACCGTTCTGAGAGATTCTGGGTTCTAGAATCAATGGACGGCAGAGTTCTGGAATGTCAGGGTGTCCAAACTCTAGAATCCTTCCGTGTCTGAACTCGTGAGTCATTCAATGTCCACATTCCGGATCACAGGGTGTCTGAATTCCAGAAGCACCAAATGTCTGCATTCTAGAATCGGAATGTGGCGGAATTCTAGAATGCACAGCACGGCAGAATTCTGAAGTCCTAAAATGCCTGCTATCCGGAAGTTAAGGTGTCTGACATCCAGAATGCTACCACATCAGAATTATACCATTCTGAAAGATTCTGGGATCTAGAATCAATGTAATGGCTGAGTTCCAGAATGTCAGGGTTTCCAAACTCTAGAATCCTTGCGTGTCTGAACTCGAGAGTCATTCAATGTCCACATTCCAGAACTCTGGATGTCTGAATAATAGAAGCACCAAATGTCTGCATTCTAGAATCGGAATGTGGCGGAATTCTACAATGCACAGCACGGCGGAATTCTAAAGTCCTAAAATGCCTGCTATCCGGAAGTTAAGGTGTCTGACATCAAGAATGCTACCAAGTCAGAATTATACCATTCTGAAAGATTCTGGGATCTAGAATCAATGGACGGCTGAGTTCCAGAATGTCAGGGTGGCAAAACTCTAGAATCCTTGCGTGTCTGAACTCGAGAGTCATTCAATGTCCACATTCCAGAACTCTGGATGTCTGAATTATAGAAGCACCAAATGTCTGCATTCTAGAATCGGAATGTGGCGGAATTCTAGAATGCACAGCACGGCGGAATTCTAAAGTCCTAAAATGCCTACTAGCCGAAAGTTAAGATGTCTGATGACCAGAATGTTACTTGGTCAGCATTCTACCGTTCTGAGAGATTCTGGGTTCTAGAATCAATGGATGGCAGAGTTCTGGAATGTCAGGGTGTCCAAACTCTAGAATCCTTGAGTGTTTGAACTCGAGAGTCATTCAATTTCCATATTCCGGGTCACAGGGTGACTGAATTCCAGAAGCACCAAATGTCTGCATTCCAGAATCGGAATGTGGCGGAATTCTAGAATGCACAGCACGGCGGAATTCGAACGTCCTAAAATGCCTGCTATCCGGAAGTTAAGGTGTCTGACATCCAGAATGCTACCACGTCAGAATTATACCATTCTGAAAGATTCTGGGATCTAGAATCAATGGACGGCTGAGTTCCAGAATGTCAGGGTGGGAAAACTCTAGAATCCTTGCGTGTCTGAACTCGAGAGTCATTCAATGTCCACATTCCAGAACTCTGGATGTCTGAATTATAGAAGCACCAAATGTCTGCATTCTAGAATCGGAATGTGGCGGAATTCTAGAATGCACAGCACGGCTGAATTCTAAAGTCCTAAAATGCCTGCTATCCGGAAGTTAAGGTGTCTGACATCCAGAATGTTACTTGGTCAACATTCTACCGTTCTGAGAGATTCTGGGTTCTAGAATCAATGTACGGCAGAGATCTGGCATGTCAGGGTGTCCAAACTCTAGAATCCATGTGTGTCTGAACTCGAGAGTCATTCAATGTCCACATTCCGGATCACAGGGTGTCTGAATTCCTGAAACACCAAATGTCTGCATTCTAGAATCGGAATGTGGTAGAATTCTATAATGCACAGCACGGCGGAATTCTAAAGTCCTAAAATGCCTGCTATCTGGAAGTTAAGGTGTCTGACATCCAGAATGCTACCACGTTAGAATTATACCATTCTGAAAGATTCTGGGATCTAGAATCAATGGACGGCTGAGTTCCAGAATGTCAGGGTTTCCAAACTCTAGAATCCTTGCGTGTCTGAACTCGAGAGTCATTCAATATCCACATTCCAGGACTCTGGATGTCTGAAATATAGAAGCAACAAATGTCTGCATTCTAGAATCAGAATGTGTGGAATTCTAGAATGCACAGCACGGCAGAATTCTAAAGTCCTAAAATGACTGCTATTCGGAATTTAAGGTGTCTGACATCCAGAATGTTACTAGGTCAGCATTCTACCATTCTGAGAGATTCTGGGTTCTAGAATCAATGGACGGCAGAGTTCTGGAATGCCAGGGTGTCCAAACTCTAGAATCCTTCCGTGTCTGAACTCGTGAGTCATTCAATGTCCACATTCCTGATCACAGGGTGTCTGAATTCCAGAAGCACCAAATGTCTGCATTCTAGAATCGGAATGTGGCGGAATTCTAGAATGCACAGCACGGCAGAATTCTAAAGTCCTAAAATGCCTGATATTCGGAAGTTAAGGAGTCTGACATCCAGAATGTTACTAGGTCAGCATTCTACCTTTCTGAGAGATTCTGGGTTCTAGAATCAATGGACGGCTGATTTCTGGAATGTCAGGGTGTCCAAACTCTAGAATCCTTCCGTGTCTGAACACGTGAGTCATTCAATGTCCACATTCCAGATCAAAGGGTGTCTGAATTCCAGAAGCACCAAATGTCTGCATTCTAGAATCGGAATGTGGCAGAATTCTAGAATGCACAGCACGGCAGAATTCGAAAGTCCTAAAATGCCTGCTATCCAGAATTAAGTTGACTGACATCCAGAATGCTACCACGTCAGAATTATACCATTCTGAAAGATTCTGGGATCTAGAATAAATGGACGGCTGGGTTCCAGAATGTCAGGGTGGCAAAACTCTAGAATGCTTGCGGGTCTGAACTCGAGAGTCATTCAATCTCCACATTCCAGAACTCTGGATGTCTGAATTATAGAAGCACCAAATGTCTGCATTCTAGAATCGGAATGTGGCGTAATTCTAGAATGCACAGCACGGCGGAATTCTAAAGTCCTAAAATGCCTGCTATCCGGAAGTTAAGGTGTCTGACATCCAGAATGTTACTAGGTCAACATTCTACCGTTCTGAGAGATTCTGGGTTCTAGAATCAATGGATGGCAGAGATCTGGCATGTCAGGGTGTCCAAACTCTAGAATCCTTGTGTGTCTGAACTCGAGAGTCATTCAATGTCCACATTCCAGAACTCTGGATGTCTGAATTATAGAAGCACCAAATGTCTGCATTCTAAAATCGGAATGTGGCTGAATTCTAGAATGCACAGCACGGCGGAATTCTAAAGTCCTAAAATGCCTGCTATACGGAAGTTAAGGTGTCTGACATCCAGAATGCCACCACGTCAGAATTATACCATTCTGAAAGACTCTGGGATCTAGAATCAATGGACGGCTGAGTTCCAGAATGTCAGGGTTTGCAAACTCTAGAATCCTTGCGTGTCTGAACTCGAGAGTCATTCAATGTCCACATTCCAGAACTCTGGATGTCTGAATTATAGAAGCACCAAATGTCTGCATTCTAGAATCGGAATGTGGCGGAATTCTAGAATGCACAGCACGGCGGAATTCAAAGGCCTAAAATGCCTGCTATCCGGAAGTTAAGGTGTCTGACATCCAGAATGCTACCACGTCAGAATTATACCATTCTGAAAGATTCTGGGATCTAGAATCATTGGACGGCTGAGTTCCAGAATGTCAGGGTGGCAAAACTCTAGAATCCTTGCGTGTCTGAACTCGTGAGTCTTTCAATGTCCACATTCCGGATCACAGGGTGTCTGAATGCCAGAAGCACCAAATGTCTGCATTCTAGAATCGGAATGTGGCGGAATTCTAGAATGCACAGCACGGCAGAATTCGAAAGACCTAAAATGCCTGCTATCGGGAAGTTAAGGTGTCTGACATCCAGAATGCTACCACGTCAGAATTATACCATTCTGAAAGATTCTGGGATCTAGAATCAATGGACGGCTGAGTTCCAGAATGTCAGGGTGGCAAAACTCTAGAATCCTGGCGTGTCTGAACTCGAGAGTCATTCAGTGTCCACATTCCAGAACTCTGGATGTCTGAAATATAGAAGCACCAAATGTCTGCATTCTAGAATCAGAATGTGGCGGAATTCTAGAATGCACAGCACGGCGGAATTTTAAAGTCCTAAAATGCCTGCTATCCAGAAGTCAATGTGTCTGACATCCAGAATGTTACTAGGTCAGCATTCTACCGTTCTGAGAGATTCTGGGTTTTATAATCAATGGATGGCAGAGTTCTGGAATGTCAGGGTGTTCAAACTCAAGAATACTTGCGTGTCTGAACTCGAGAGTCATTCAATGTCCGCATTCCGGATCACAGGGTGTCTGAATTCCAGAAGCACCAAATGTCTGCATTCTAGAATCGGAATGTGGCGGAATTCTAGAATGCACAGCATGGCGGAATTAGAAAGTCCTAAAATGCCTGCTATCCGGAAGTTAAGGTGTCTGACATCCAGAATGCTACCACGTCAGAATTATAACATTCTGAAAGATTCTGGGATCTAGAATCAATGGACGGCTGAGTTCCAGAATGTCAGGGTGGCAAAACTCTAGAATCCTGGCTTGTCTGAACTCGAGAGTCATTCAATGTCCACATTCCGGAACTGTGGATGTCTGAATTATAGAAGCACCAAATGTCTCTATTCTAGAATCGGAATGTGGCGGAATTCTAGAATGCACAGCACGGCGGAATTCGAAAGTCCTAAAATGCCTGCTATCCGGAAGTTAAGGAGTCTGACATCCAGAATGTTACTAGGTTAGCATTCTACCGTTCTGAGAGATTCTGTGTTCTAGAATCAATGGACGGCAGAGTTCTGGAATGTCCGGGTGTCCAAACTCTAGAATCCTTCCGTGTCTGGACTCGTGAGTCCTTCAATGTCCACATTCCGGATCACAGGGTGTTTGAATTCCAGAAGCACCAAATGTCTGCATTCTAGAAGCGGAATGTGGCAGAATTCTAGAATGCACAGCATGGCGGAATTCTAAACTCCTAAAATGCCTGCTATACGGAAGTTAAGGTGTCTGACATCAAGAATGCTACCAATTCAGAATTATACCATTCTGAAAGATTCTGGGATCTAGAATCAATGGAAGGCTGAGTTCCATAATGTCTGGGTGGGAATACTCTAGAATCCTTGCGTGTCTGAACTCGAGAGTCATTCAATGTCCACATTCCAGAACTCTGGATGTCTGAATTATAGAAGCACCAAATGTGTGCATTCTAGAATCGGAATGTGGCGGAATTTTAGAATGCACAGCACGGTGGAATTGTAAAGTCCTAAAATGCCTATTAGCCGAAAGCTAAGGTGTCTGATGACCAGAATGTTACTAGGTCAGCATTCTACCCTTCTGAGAGATTCTGGGTTCTAGAATCAATGGACGTCCGAGTTCTGGAATGTCTGGGTGTCCAAACTCTAGAATCCTTGAGTGTTAGAACTCGACAGTCATTCAATTTCCATATTCCGGGTCACAGGGTGACTGAATTCCAGAAGCACCAAATGTCTGCGTTCTGGAATCAGAATGTGGCGGAATTCTAGAATGCACAGCACGGCGGAATTCGAAGGTCCTAAAATGCCTGCTATCGGGAAGTAAAGGTGTCTGACATCCAGAATGCTACCAGGTCAGAATTACACCATTCTGAAAGATTCTGGGATCTAGAATCAATGGACGGCTGAGTTCCAGAATGTCAGGGTGGCAAAACTCTAGAATCCTTGCATGTCTGAACTCGAGAGTCATTCAATGTCCACATTCCAGAACTCTGGATGTCTGAATTATAGAAGCACCAAATGACTGCATTCTAGCATCGGAATGTGGCGGAATTCTAGCATGCACAGCACGGCGGAATTCTAAAATCCTAAAATGCCTGCTGTCCGGAAGTTAAGGTGTCTGACATCCAGAATGTACTAGGTCAGCATTCTACCGTTCTGAGAGATTCTGGGTTCTAGAATCAATGGACGGCAGAGTTCTGGAAAGTCAGGATGTCCAAACTCTAGAATTCTTCCGTGTCTGAACTCGTGAGTCATTCAATGTCCACATTCCGGATCACAGGGTGTCTGAATGCCAGAAGCACCAAATGTCTGCATTCTAGAATCGGAATGTGGCGGAATTCTAGAATGCACAGCACGGCGGAATTCGAAAGTCCTAAAATGCCTGCTATCGGGAAGTTAAGGTGTCTGACATCCAGAATGCTACCACGTCATAGTTATACCATTCTGAAAGATTCTGGGATCTAGAATCAATGGACGGCTCAGTTCCAGAATGTCAGGGTGGCAAAACTCTAGAATCCTTGCGAGTCTGAACTTGAGAGTCATTCAATGTCCACATTCCAGAACTCTGGATGTCTGAATAATAGAAGCACCAAATGTCTGCATTCTAGAATCGGAATGTGGCGGAATTCTAGAATGCACAGCACGGCGGAATTCTAAAGTCCTAAAATGCCTGCTATCCGGAAGTTAAGGTGTCTGACATCAAGAATGCTACCAAGTCAGAATTATACCATTCTGAAAGATTCTGGGATCTAGATTCAATGGACGGCTGAGTTCCAGAATGTCAGGGTGGCAAAACTCTAGAATCCTTGCGTGTCTGAACTCGAGAGTCATTCAATGTCCACATTCCAGAACTCTGGATGTCTGAATTATAGAAGCACCAAATGTCTGCATTCTAGAATCGGAATGTGGCGGAATTCTAGAATGCACAGCACGGCGGAATTCTAAAGTCCTAAAATGCCTACTAGCCGAAAGTTAAGATGTCTGATGACCAGAATGTTACTTGGTCCGCATTCTACCGTTCTGAGAGATTCTGGGTTCTAGAATCAATGGATGACCGAGTTCTGGAATGTCAGGGTGGCAAAACTCTAGAATCCTTGAGTGTTTGAACTCGAGAGTCATTCAATTTCCATATTCCGGGTCACAGGGTGACTGAATTCCAGAAGCACCAAATGTCTGCATTCCAGAATCGGAATGTGGCGGAATTCTAGAATGCACAGCACGGCGGAATTCGAACGTCCTAAAATGCCTGCTATCCGGAAGTTAAGGTGTCTGACATCCAGAATGCTACCACGTCAGAATTATACCATTCTGAAAGATTCTGGGATCTAGAATCAATGGACGGCTGAGTTCCAGAATGTCAGGTTCGCAAAACTCTAGAATCCTTGCGTGTCTGAACTCGAGAGTCATTCAATGTCCACATTCCAGAACTCTGGATGTCTGAATTATAGAAGCACCAAATGTCTGCATTCTAGAATGGGAATGTGGCGGAATTCTAGAATGCACAGCACGGCTGAATTCTAAAGTCCTAAAATGCCTGCTATCCGGAAGTTAAGGTGTCTGACATCCAGAATGTTACTAGGTCAGCATTCTACCATTCTGAGAGATTCTGGGTTCTAGAATCAAAGTACGGCAGAGATCTGGCATGTCAGGGTGTCCAAACTCTAGAATCCATGTGTGTCTGAACTCGAGAGTCATTCAATGTCCACATTCCGGATCACAGGGTGTCTGAATTCCTGAAACACCAAATGTCTGCATTCTAGAATCGGAATGTGGTAGAATTCTAGAATGCACAGCACGGCGGAATTCTAAAGTCCTAAAATGCCTGCTATATGGAAGTTAAGGTGTCTGACATCCAGAATGCTACCACGTTAGAATTATACCATTCTGAAAGATTCTGGGATCTAGAATCAATGGACGGCTGAGTTCCAGAATGTCAGGGTTTCCAAACTCTAGAATCCTTTCGTGTCTGAACTCGAGTGTCATTCAATATTCACATTCCAGGACTCTGGATGTCTGAAATATAGAAGCACCAAATGTCTGCATTCTAGAATCGGAATGTGGCGGAATTCTAGAATGCACAGCACGGCAGAATTCTAAAGTCCTAAAAGGCCTGCTATTCGGAAGTTAAGGTGTCTGACATCCAGAATGTTACTAGGTCAGCATTCTACCGTTCTGAGAGATTCTGGGTTCTAGAATCAATGGACGGCAGAGATCTGGAATATCATGGTGTCCAAACTCTAGAATCCTTGCGTGTCTGAACTCGAGAGTCATTCAATGTCCACATTCCGGATCACAGGGTGTCTGAATTCCAGAAGCACCAAATGTCTGCATTCTAGAATCGGAATGTGGTGGAATTCTAGAATGCACAGCACGGCGTAATTCGAAAGTCCTAAACTGCCGGCTATCCGGGAGTTAAGGTGTCTGACATCCAGAATGGTACCACATCAGAATTATACCATTCTGAAACATTCTGCGATATAGATTCAATGGACGGGTGAGTTCCAGAATGTCAGGGTGGCAAAACTCTAGAATCCTGGCTTGTCAGAACTCGAGAGTCATTCAATGTCCACATTCCAGAACTCTGGATGTCTGAATTATGGAAGCACCAAATGTCTGCATTCTAGAATCGGAATGTGGCGGAATTCTAGAATGCACAGCACGGCGGAATTCTAAAGTCGTAAAATGCCTGCTATCCAGAAGTCAAGGTGTCTGACATCCAGAATGTTACTAGGTCCGCATTCTACCGTTCTGAGAGATTCCGGTTTCTAGAATCAATGGATGGCAGAGTTCTGGAATGTCAGGGTGTTCAAACTCAAGAATACTTGCGTGTCTGAACTCGAGAGTCATTCAATGTCCACATTCCGGATCACAGGGTGTCCGAATACCAGAAGCACCAAATGTCTGCATTCTAGAATCGGAATGTGGCGGAATTCTAGAATGCATAGCACGGCGGTATTCGAAAGTCCTAAAATGCCTGCTATTAGGAAGTTAAGGTGTCTGACATCCAGAATGCTACCACGTCAGAATTATACCATTCTGAAAGATTCTGGGATCTAGAATCAATGGACGGCCGAGTTCCAGAATGTCCGGGTTTCCAAACTCTAGAATCCTTGCGTGTCTGAGCTCGAGAGTCATTCAATATCCACATTCCAGGACTCTGGATGTCTGAAATATAGAAGCAACAAATGTCTGCATTCTTGAATCGGAATGGGGTGGAATTCTAGAATGCACAGCACGGCAGAATTCTAAAGTCCTAAAATGCCTGCTATTCGGAAGTTAAGGTGTCTGACATCCAGAATGTTACTAGGTCAGCATTCTACCGTTCTGTGAGATTCTGGGCTCTAGAATCAATGGACGGCAGAGTTCTGGAATGTCAGGGTGTCCAAACTCTAGAATCCTTCCGTGTCTGAACTCGTGAGTCATTCAATGTCCACATTCCGGATCACAGGGTGTCTGAATTACAGAAGCACCAAATGTCTGCATTCTAGAATCGGAATGTGGCGGAATTCTAGAATGCACAGCACGGCGGAATTCTAAAATCCTAAAATGCCTGCTATCCGGAAGTTAAGGTGTCTGACATCAAGAATGCTACCAAGTCAGAATTATACCATTCTGAAAGATTCTGGGATCTAAAATCAATGGACGGCTGAGTTCCAGAATGTCAGGGTGACAAAACTCAAGAATCCTTGCGTGTCTGAACTCGAGAGTCATTCAATGTCCACATTCCAGAACTCTGGATGTCTGAATTATAGAAGCACCAAATGTCTGCATTCTAGAATCGGAATGTGGCGGAATTATAGAATGCACAGCACGGCGCAATTCTAACGTCCTAAAATGCCTACTAGCCGAAAGTTAAGGTGTCTGATGACCAGAATGTTACTAGGTCAGCATTCTACCGTTCTGAGAGATTCTGGGTTCTAGAATCAATGGATGGCAGAGTTCTGGAATGTCAGGGTGTCCAAACTCTAGAATCCTTGAGTGTTTGAACTCGAGAGTCATTCAATTTCCATATTCCGGGTCACAGGGTGTCTGAATTCCAGAAGCACCAAATGTCTGCATTCTAGAATCGGAATGTGGCAGAATTCTAGAATGCACAGCACGGCAGAATTCTAAAGACGTAAAATGACTGGTATTCGGAAGTTAAGGTGTCTGACATCCAGAATGTTACTAGGTCAGCATTCTACCGTTCTGAGAGATTCTGGGTTCTAGAATCAATGGACGGCAGAGTTCTGGAATGTCAGGGTGTCCAAACTCCAGAATCCTTCCGTGTCTGAACTCCTGAGTCATCCAATGTCCACATTCCAGAATTCTGGATGTCTGAAATATAGAAGCACCAAATGTCTGCATTCTAGTATCAGAATGTGGCGGAATTCTAGAATGCACAGCACGGCAGAATTCTAAAGTCCTAAAAGGCCTGCTATTCGGAATTAAGCTGTCTGACATCCAGAATGTTACTAGGTCAGCATTCTACCGTTCTGAGAGATTCTGGGTTCTAGAATCAATGGACGGCAGAGTTCTGGAATGTCAGGGTGTCCAAACTCTAGAATCCTTCCGTGTCTGAACTCGTGAGTCATTCAATGTCCACATTCCGGATCACAGGGTGTCTGAATTCCAGAAGCACCAAATGTCTGCATTCTAGAATCGGAATGTGGCGGAATTCTAGAATGCACAGCACGGCAGAATTCTGAAGTCCTAAAATGCCTGCTATCCGGAAGTTAAGGTGTCTGACATCCAGAATGCTACCACATCAGAATTACACCATTCTGAAAGATTCTGGGATCTAGAATCAATGGATGGCTGAGTTCCAGAATGTCAGGGTTTCCAAACTCTAGAATCCTTGCGTGTCTGAACTCGAGAGTCATTCAATGTCCACATTCCAGAACTCTGGATGTCTGAATAATAGAAGCACCAAATGTCTGCATTCTAGAATCGGAATGTGGCGGAATTCTACAATGCACAGCACGGCGGAATTCTAAAGTCCTAAAATGCCTGCTATCCGGAAGTTAAGGTGTCTGACATCAAGAATGCTACCAAGTCAGAATTATACCATTCTGAAAGATTCTGGGATCTAGAATCAATGGACGGCTGAGTTCCAGAATGTCAGGGTGGCAAAACTCTAGAATCCTTGCGTGTCTGAACTCGAGAGTCATTCAATGTCCACATTCCAGAACTCTGGATGTCTGAATTATAGAAGCACCAAATGTCTGCATTCTAGAATCGGAATGTGGCGGAATTCTAGAATGCACAGCACGGCGGAATTCTAAAGTCCTAAAATGCCTACTAGCCGAAAGTTAAGATGTCTGATGACCAGAATGTTACTTGGTCAGCATTCTACCGTTCTGAGAGATTCTGGGTTCTAGAATCAATGGATGGCAGAGTTCTGGAATGTCAGGGTGTCCAAACTCTAGAATCCTTGAGTGTTTGAACTCGAGAGTCATTCAATTTCCATATTCCGGGTCACAGGGTGACTGAATTCCAGAAGCACCAAATGTCTGCATTCCAGAATCGGAATGTGGCGGAATTCTAGAATGCACAGCACGGCGGAATTCGAACGTCCTAAAATGCCTGCTATCCGGAAGTTAAGGTGTCTGACATCCAGAATGCTACCACGTCAGAATTATACCATTCTGAAAGATTCTGGGATCTAGAATCAATGGACGGCTGAGTTCCAGAATGTCAGGGTGGGAAAACTCTAGAATCCTTGCGTGTCTGAACTCGAGAGTCATTCAATGTCCACATTCCAGAACTCTGGATGTCTGAATTATAGAAGCACCAAATGTCTGCATTCTAGAATCGGAATGTGGCGGAATTCTAGAATGCACAGCACGGCTGAATTCTAAAGTCCTAAAATGCCTGCTATCCGGAAGTTAAGGTGTCTGACATCCAGAATGTTACTTGGTCAACATTCTACCGTTCTGAGAGATTCTGGGTTCTAGAATCAATGTACGGCAGAGATCTGGCATGTCAGGGTGTCCAAACTCTAGAATCCATGTGTGTCTGAACTCGAGAGTCATTCAATGTCCACATTCCGGATCACAGGGTGTCTGAATTCCTGAAACACCAAATGTCTGGATTCTAGAATCGGAATGTGGTAGAATTCTATAATGCACAGCACGGCGGAATTCTAAAGTCCTAAAATGCCTGCTATCTGGAAGTTAAGGTGTCTGACATCCAGAATGCTACCACGTTAGAATTATACCATTCTGAAAGATTCTGGGATCTAGAATCAATGGACGGCTGAGTTCCAGAATGTCAGGGTTTCCAAACTCTAGAATCCTTGCGTGTCTGAACTCGAGAGTCATTCAATATCCACATTCCAGGACTCTGGATGTCTGAAATATAGAAGCAACAAATGTCTGCATTCTAGAATCGGAATGTGTGGAATTCTAGAATGCACAGCACGGCAGAATTCTAAAGTCCTAAAATGACTGCTATTCGGAATTTAAGGTGTCTGACATCCAGAATGTTACTAGGACAGCATTCTACCATTCTGAGAGATTCTGGGTTCTAGAATCAATGGACGGCAGAGTTCTGGAATGCCAGGGTGTCCAAACTCTAGAATCCTTCCGTGTCTGAACTCGTGAGTCATTCAATGTCCACATTCCTGATCACAGGGTGTCTGAATTCCAGAAGCACCAAATGTCTGCATTCTAGAATCGGAATGTGGCGGAATTCTAGAATGCACAGCACGGCAGAATTCTAAAGTCCTAAAATGCCTGATATTCGGAAGTTAAGGAGTCTGACATCCAGAATGTTACTAGGTCAGCATTCTACCTTTCTGAGAGATTCTGGGTTCTAGAATCAATGTACGGCAGAGATCTGGCATGTCAGGGTGTCCAAACTCTAGAATCCCTGTGTGTCTGAACTCGAGAGTCATTCAATGTCCACATTCCGGATCACAGGGTGTCTGAATTCCTGAAACACCAAATGTCTGCATTCTAGAATCGGAATGTGGTAGAATTCTAGAATGCACAGCACGGCGGAATTCTAAAGTCCTAAAATGCCTGCTATACGGAAGTTAAGGTGTCTGACATCCAGAATGCTACCACGTTAGAATTATACCATTCTGAAAGATTCTGGGATCTAGAATCAATGGATGGCTGAGTTTCAGAATGTCAGGGTTTCCAAACTCTAGAATCCTTTCGTGTCTGAACTCGAGTGTCATTCAATATTCATATTCCAGGACTCTGGATTTCTGAAATATAGAAGCACCAAATGTCTGCATTCTAGAATCGGAATGTGGCGGAATTCTAGAATGCACAGCACGGCAGAATTCTAAAGTCCTAAAAGGCCTGCTATTCGGAATTAAGCTGTCTGACATCCAGAATGTTACTAGGTCAGCATTCTACCGTTCTGAGAGATTCTGGGTTCTAGAATCAATGGACGGCAGAGTTCTGGAATGTCAGGGTGTCCAAACTCTAGAATCCTTCCGTGTCTGAACTCGTGAGTCATTCAATGTCCACATTCCGGATCACAGGGTGTCTGAATTCCAGAAGCACCAAATGTCTGCATTCTAGAATCGGAATGTGGCGGAATTCTAGAATGCACAGCACGGCAGAATTCTGAAGTCCTAAAATGCCTGCTATCCGGAAGTTAAGGTGTCTGACATCCAGAATGCTACCACATCAGAATTACACCATTCTGAAAGATTCTGGGATCTAGAATCAATGGATGGCTGAGTTCCAGAATGTCAGGGTTTCCAAACTCTAGAATCCTTGCGTGTCTGAACTCGAGAGTCATTCAATGTCCACATTCCAGAACTCTGGATGTCTGAATAATAGAAGCACCAAATGTCTGCATTCTAGAATCGGAATGTGGCGGAATTCTACAATGCACAGCACGGCGGAATTCTAAAGTCCTAAAATGCCTGCTATCCGGAAGTTAAGGTGTCTGACATCAAGAATGCTACCAAGTCAGAATTATACCATTCTGAAAGATTCTGGGATCTAGAATCAATGGACGGCTGAGTTCCAGAATGTCAGGGTGGCAAAACTCTAGAATCCTTGCGTGTCTGAACTCGAGAGTCATTCAATGTCCACATTCCAGAACTCTGGATGTCTGAATTATAGAAGCACCAAATGTCTGCATTCTAGAATCGGAATGTGGCGGAATTCTAGAATGCACAGCACGGCGGAATTCTAAAGTCCTAAAATGCCTACTAGCCGAAAGTTAAGATGTCTGATGACCAGAATGTTACTTGGTCAGCATTCTACCGTTCTGAGAGATTCTGGGTTCTAGAATCAATGGATGGCAGAGTTCTGGAATGTCAGGGTGTCCAAACTCTAGAATCCTTGAGTGTTTGAACTCGAGAGTCATTCAATTTCCATATTCCGGGTCACAGGGTGACTGAATTCCAGAAGCACCAAATGTCTGCATTCCAGAATCGGAATGTGGCGGAATTCTAGAATGCACAGCACGGCGGAATTCGAACGTCCTAAAATGCCTGCTATCCGGAAGTTAAGGTGTCTGACATCCAGAATGCTACCACGTCAGAATTATACCATTCTGAAAGATTCTGGGATCTAGAATCAATGGACGGCTGAGTTCCAGAATGTCAGGGTGGGAAAACTCTAGAATCCTTGCGTGTCTGAACTCGAGAGTCATTCAATGTCCACATTCCAGAACTCTGGATGTCTGAATTATAGAAGCACCAAATGTCTGCATTCTAGAATCGGAATGTGGCGGAATTCTAGAATGCACAGCACGGCTGAATTCTAAAGTCCTAAAATGCCTGCTATCCGGAAGTTAAGGTGTCTGACATCCAGAATGTTACTTGGTCAACATTCTACCGTTCTGAGAGATTCTGGGTTCTAGAATCAATGTACGGCAGAGATCTGGCATGTCAGGGTGTCCAAACTCTAGAATCCATGTGTGTCTGAACTCGAGAGTCATTCAATGTCCACATTCCGGATCACAGGGTGTCTGAATTCCTGAAACACCAAATGTCTGGATTCTAGAATCGGAATGTGGTAGAATTCTATAATGCACAGCACGGCGGAATTCTAAAGTCCTAAAATGCCTGCTATCTGGAAGTTAAGGTGTCTGACATCCAGAATGCTACCACGTTAGAATTATACCATTCTGAAAGATTCTGGGATCTAGAATCAATGGACGGCTGAGTTCCAGAATGTCAGGGTTTCCAAACTCTAGAATCCTTGCGTGTCTGAACTCGAGAGTCATTCAATATCCACATTCCAGGACTCTGGATGTCTGAAATATAGAAGCAACAAATGTCTGCATTCTAGAATCGGAATGTGTGGAATTCTAGAATGCACAGCACGGCAGAATTCTAAAGTCCTAAAATGACTGCTATTCGGAATTTAAGGTGTCTGACATCCAGAATGTTACTAGGACAGCATTCTACCATTCTGAGAGATTCTGGGTTCTAGAATCAATGGACGGCAGAGTTCTGGAATGCCAGGGTGTCCAAACTCTAGAATCCTTCCGTGTCTGAACTCGTGAGTCATTCAATGTCCACATTCCTGATCACAGGGTGTCTGAATTCCAGAAGCACCAAATGTCTGCATTCTAGAATCGGAATGTGGCGGAATTCTAGAATGCACAGCACGGCAGAATTCTAAAGTCCTAAAATGCCTGATATTCGGAAGTTAAGGAGTCTGACATCCAGAATGTTACTAGGTCAGCATTCTACCTTTCTGAGAGATTCTGGGTTCTAGAATCAATGGACGGCTGATTTCTGGAATGTCAGGGTGTCCAAACTCTAGAATCCTTCCGTGTCTGAACACGTGAGTCATTCAATGTCCACATTCCAGATCAAAGGGTGTCTGAATTCCAGAAGCACCAAATGTCTGCATTCTAGAATCGGAATGTGGCAGAATTCTAGAATGCACAGCACGGCAGAATTCGAAAGTCCTAAAATGCCTGCTATCCAGAATTAAGTTGACTGACATCCAGAATGCTACCAAGTCAGAATTATACCATTCTGAAAGATTCTGGGATCTAGAATAAATGGACGGCTGGGTTCCAGAATGTCAGGGTGGCAAAACTCTAGAATGCTTGCGGGTCTGAACTCGAGAGTCATTCAATCTCCACATTCCAGAACTCTGGATGTCTGAATTATAGAAGCACGAAATGTCTGCATTCTAGAATCGGAATGTGGCGTAATTCTAGAATGCACAGCACGGCGGAATTCTAAAGTCCTAAAATGCCTGCTATCCGGAAGTTAAGGTGTCTGACATCCAGAATGTTACTAGGTCAATATTCTACCGTTCTGAGAGATTCTGGGTTCTAGAATCAATGGATGGCAGAGATCTGGCATGTCAGGGTGTCCAAACTCTAGAATCCTTGTGTGTCTGAACTCGAGAGTCATTCAATGTCCACATTCCAGAACTCTGGATGTCTGAATTATAGAAGCACCAAATGTCTGCATTCTAAAATCGGAATGTGGCTGAATTCTAGAATGCACAGCACGGCGGAATTCTAAAGTCCTAAAATGCCTGCTATACGGAAGTTAAGGTGTCTGACATCCAGAATGCCACCACGTCAGAATTATACCATTCTGAAAGACTCTGGGATCTAGAATCAATGGACGGCTGAGTTCCAGAATGTCAGGGTTTGCAAACTCTAGAATCCTTGCGTGTCTGAACTCGAGAGTCATTCAATGTCCACATTCCAGAACTCTGGATGTCTGAATTATAGAAGCACCAAATGTCTGCATTCTAGAATCGGAATGTGGCGGAATTCTAGAATGCACAGCACGGCGGAATTCAAAGGCCTAAAATGCCTGCTATCCGGAAGTTAAGGTATCTGACATCCAGAATGCTACCACGTCAGAATTATACCATTCTGAAAGATTCTGGGATCTAGAATCATTGGACGGCTGAGTTCCAGAATGTCAGGGTGGCAAAACTCTAGAATCCTTGCGTGTCTGAACTCGTGAGTCTTTCAATGTCCACATTCCGGATCACAGGGTGTCTGAATGCCAGAAGCACCAAATGTCTGCATTCTAGAATCGGAATGTGGCGGAATTCTAGAATGCACAGCACGGCAGAATTCGAAAGACCTAAAATGCCTGCTATCGGGAAGTTAAGGTGTCTGACATCCAGAATGCTACCACGTCAGAATTATACCATTCTGAAAGATTCTGGGATCTAGAATCAATGGACGGCTGAGTTCCAGAATGTCAGGGTGGCAAAACTCTAGAATCCTGGCGTGTCTGAACTCGAGAGTCATTCAGTGTCCACATTCCAGAACTCTGGATGTCTGAAATATAGAAGCACCAAATGTCTGCATTCTAGAATCAGAATGTGGCGGAATTCTAGAATGCACAGCACGGCGGAATTTTAAAGTCCTAAAATGCCTGCTATCCAGAAGTCAATGTGTCTGACATCCAGAATGTTACTAGGTCAGCATTCTACCGTTCTGAGAGATTCTGGGTTTTATAATCAATGGATGGCAGAGTTCTGGAATGTCAGGGTGTTCAAACTCAAGAATACTTGCGTGTCTGAACTCGAGAGTCATTCAATGTCCGCATTCCGGATCACAGGGTGTCTGAATTCCAGAAGCACCAAATGTCTGCATTCTAGAATCGGAATGTGGCGGAATTCTAGAATGCACAGCATGGCGGAATTCGAAAGTCCTAAAATGCCTGCTATCCGGAAGTTAAGGTGTCTGACATCCAGAATGCTACCACGTCAGAATTATAACATTCTGAAAGATTCTGAAATCTAGAATCAATGGACGGCTGAGTTCCAGAATGTCAGGGTGGCAAAACTCTAGAATCCTGGCTTGTCTGAACTCGAGAGTAATTCAATGTTCACATTCAAGAGCTCTGGATGTCTGAATTATAGAAGCACCAAATGTCTCTATTCTAGAATCGGAATGTGGCGGAATTCTAGAATGCACAGCACGGCGGAATTCGAAAGTCCTAAAATGCCTGCTATCCGGAAGTTAAGGAGTCTGACATCCAGAATGTTACTAGGTTAGCATTCTACCGTTCTGAGAGATTCTGTGTTCTAGAATCAATGGACGGCAGAGTTCTGGAATGTCCGGGTGTCCAAACTCTAGAATCCTTCCGTGTCTGGACTCGTGAGTCATTCAATGTCCACATTCCGGATCACAGGGTGTTTGAATTCCAGAAGCACCAAATGTCTGCATTCTAGAAGCGGAATGTGGCAGAATTCTAGAATGCACAGCATGGCGGAATTCTAAACTCCTAAAATGCCTGCTATACGGAAGTTAAGGTGTCTGACATCAAGAATGCTACCAATTCAGAATTATACCATTCTGAAAGATTCTGGGATCTAGAATCAATGGAAGGCTGAGTTCCATAATGTCTGGGTGGGAATACTCTAGAATCCTTGCGTGTCTGAACTCGAGAGTCATTCAATGTCCACATTCCAGAACTCTGGATGTCTGAATTATAGAAGCACCAAATGTGTGCATTCTAGAATCGGAATGTGGCGGAATTTTAGAATGCACAGCACGGTGGAATTGTAAAGTCCTAAAATGCCTATTAGCCGAAAGCTAAGGTGTCTGATGACCAGAATGTTACTAGGTCAGCATTCTACCCTTCTGAGAGATTCTGGGTTCTAGAATCAATGGACGTCCGAGTTCTGGAATGTCTGGGTGTCCAAACTCTAGAATCCTTGAGTGTTAGAACTCGACAGTCATTCAATTTCCATATTCCGGGTCACAGGGTGACTGAATTCCAGAAGCACCAAATGTCTGCATTCTGGAATCAGAATGTGGCGGAATTCTAGAATGCACAGCACGGCGGAATTCGAAGGTCCTAAAATGCCTGCTATCGGGAAGTAAAGGTGTCTGACATCCAGAATGCTACCAGGTCAGAATTACACCATTCTGAAAGATTCTGGGATCTAGAATCAATGGACGGCTGAGTTCCAGAATGTCAGGTTGGCAAAACTCTAGAATCCTTGCATGTCTGAACTCGAGAGTCATTCAATGTCCACATTCCAGAACTCTGGATGTCTGAATTATAGAAGCACCAAATGACTGCATTCTAGCATCGGAATGTGGCGGAATTCTAGCATGCACAGCACGGCGGAATTCTAAAATCCTAAAATGCCTGCTGTCCGGAAGTTAAGGTGTCTGACATCAAGAATGCTACAAAGTCAGAATTATACCATTCTGAAAGATTCTGGGATCTAGAATCAATGGACGGCTGAGTTCCAGAATGTCAGTGTGGCAAAACTCTAGAATACTTGCGTGTCTGAACTCGAGAGTCTTTCAATGTCCACATTCCAGAACTCTGGATGTCTGAATTATAGAAGCACCAAATGTCTGCATTCTAGAATCAGAATGTGTCGGAATTCTAGAATGCACAGCACGGCGGAATTCTAAAGTCCTAAAATGGCTACTAGCCGAAAGTTAAGGTGTCTGATGACCAGAATGTTACCAGGTCAGCATTCTACCGTTCTGAGAGATTCTGGGTTCTAGAATCAATGGACGGCAGAGTTCTGGAATGTCAGGGTGTCCAAACTCTAGAATCCCTGAGTGTTTGAACTCGAGAGTCATTCAATTTCCATATTCCGGGTCACAGGGTGACTGAATTCCAGAAGCACCAAATGTCTGCATTCTAGAATCGGAATGTGGCGGAATTCTAGAATGCACAGCACGGCGGAATTCGAAAGTCCTAAAATGCCTGCTATTCGGAAGTTAAGGTGTCTGACATCCAGAATGCTACCACGTCAGAATTATACCATTCTGAAAGATTCTGGGATCTAGAATCAATGGACGGCTGAGTTCCAGAATGTCAGGGTGGCAAAACTCTAGAATCCTTGCGTGTCTGAACTCGAGAGTCATTCAAAGTCCACATTCCAGAACTCTGGATGTCTGAATTATAGAAGCACCAAATGTCTGCATTCTAGAATCGGAATGTGGCGGAATTCTAGAATGCACAGCACGGCAGAATTCTAAAGTCCTAAATTGCCTGCTATCCGGAAGTTAAGGTGTCTGACATCCAGAATGTACTAGGTCAGCATTCTACCGTTCTGAGAGATTCTGGGTTCTAGAATCAATGGACGGCAGAGTTCTGGAAAGTCAGGATGTCCAAACTCTAGAATTCTTCCGTGTCTGAACTCGTGAGTCATTCAATGTCCACATTCCGGATCACAGGGTGTCTGAATGCCAGAAGCACCAAATGTCTGCATTCTAGAATCGGAATGTGGCGGAATTCTAGAATGCACAGCACGGCGGAATTCGAAAGTCCTAAAATGCCTGCTATCGGGAAGTTAAGGTGTCTGACATCCAGAATGCTACCACGTCATAGTTATACCATTCTGAAAGATTCTGGGATCTAGAATCAATGGACGGCTCAGTTCCAGAATGTCAGGGTGGCAAAACTCTAGAATCCTTGCGAGTCTGAACTTGAGAGTCATTCAATGTCCACATTCCAGAACTCTGGATGTCTGAATAATAGAAGCACCAAATGTCTGCATTCTAGAATCGGAATGTGGCGGAATTCTAGAATGCACAGCACGGCGGAATTCGAAAGTCCTAAAATGCCTGCTATCCGGAAGTTAAGGTGTCTGACATCAAGAATGCTACCAAGTCAGAATTATACCATTCTGAAAGATTCTGGGATCTAGATTCAATGGACGGCTGAGTTCCAGAATGTCAGGGTGGCAAAACTCTAGAATCCTTGCGTGTCTGAACTCGAGAGTCATTCAATGTCCACATTCCAGAACTCTGGATGTCTGAATTATAGAAGCACCAAATGTCTGCATTCTAGAATCGGAATGTGGCGGAGTTCTAGAATGCACAGCACGGCGGAATTCTAAAGTCCTAAAATGCCTACTAGCCGAAAGTTAAGATGTCTGATGACCAGAATGTTACTTGGTCAGCATTCTACCGTTCTGAGAGATTCTGGGTTCTAGAATCAATGGATGACCGAGTTCTTGAATGTCAGGGTGGCAAAACTCTAGAATCCTTGAGTGTTTGAACTCGAGAGTCATTCAATTTCCATATTCCGGGTCACAGGGTGACTGAATTCCAGAAGCACCAAATGTCTGCATTCCAGAATCGGAATGTGGCGGAATTCTAGAATGCACAGCATGGCGGAATTCGAACGTCCTAAAATGCCTGCTATCCGGAAGTTAAGGTGTCTGACATCCAGAATGCTACCACGTCAGAATTATACCATTCTGAAAGATTCTGGGATCTAGAATCAATGGACGGCTGAGTTCCAGAATGTCAGGTTCGCAAAACTCTAGAATCCTTGTGTGTCTGAACTCGAGAGTCATTCAATGTCCACATTCCAGAACTCTGGATGTCTGAATTATAGAAGCACCAAATGTCTGCATTCTAGAATGGGAATGTGGCGGAATTCTAGAATGCACAGCACGGCTGAATTCTAAAGTCCTAAAATGCCTGCTATCCGGAAGTTAAGGTGTCTGACATCCAGAATGTTACTAGGTCAGCATTCTACCATTCTGAGAGATTCTGGGTTCTAGAATCAATGTACGGCAGAGATCTGGCATGTCAGGGTGTCCAAACTCTAGAATCCATGTGTGTCTGAACTCGAGAGTCATTCAATGTCCACATTCCGGATCACAGGGTGTCTGAATCCCTGAAACACCAAATGTCTGCATTCTAGAATCGGAATGTGGTAGAATTCTAGAATGCACAGCACGGCGGAATTCTAAAGTCCTAAAATGCCTGCTATATGGAAGTTAAGGTGTCTGACATCCAGAATGCTACCACGTTAGAATTATACCATTCTGAAAGATTCTGGGATCTAGAATCAATGGACGGCTGAGTTCCAGAATGTCAGGGTTTCCAAACTCTAGAATCCTTTCGTGTCTGAACTCGAGTGTCATTCAATATTCACATTCCAGGACTCTGGATGTCTGAAATATAGAAGCACCAAATGTCTGCATTCTAGAATCGGAATGTGGCGGAATTCTAGAATGCACAGCACGGCAGAATTCTAAAGTCCTAAAAGGCCTGCTATTCGGAAGTTAAGGTGTCTGACATCCAGAATGTTACTAGGTCAGCATTCTACCGTTCTGAGAGATTCTGGGTTCTAGAATCAATGGACGGCAGAGATCTGGAATATCATGGTGTCCAAACTCTAGAATCCTTGCGTGTCTGAACTCGAGAGTCATTCATTGTCCACATTCCGGATCACAGGGTGTCTGAATTCCAGAAGCACCAAATGTCTGCATTCTAGAATCGGAATGTGGTGGAATTCTAGAATGCACAGCACGGCGTAATTCGAAAGTCCTAAACTGCCGGCTATCCGGAAGTTAAGGTGTCTGACATCCAGAATGGTACCACATCAGAATTATACCATTCTGAAACATTCTGCGATATAGATTCAATGGACGGGTGAGTTCCAGAATGTCAGGGTGGCAAAACTCTAGAATCCTGGCTTGTCAGAACTCGAGAGTCATTCAATGTCCACATTCCAGAACTCTGGATGTCTGAATTATGGAAGCACCAAATGTCTGCATTCTAGAATCGGAATGTGGCGGAATTCTAGAATGCACAGCACGGCGGAATTCTAAAGTCGTAAAATGCCTGCTATCCAGAAGTCAAGGTGTCTGACATCCAGAATGTTACTAGGTCCGCATTCTACCGTTCTGAGAGATTCCGGTTTCTAGAATCAATGGATGGCAGAGTTCTGGAATGTCAGGGTGTTCAAACTCAAGAATACTTGCGTGTCTGAACTCGAGAGTCATTCAATGTCCACATTCCGGATCACAGGGTGTCCGAATACCAGAAGCACCAAATGTCTGCATTCTAGAATCGGAATGTGGCGGAATTCTAGAATGCATAGCACGGCGGTATTCGAAAGTCCTAAAATGCCTGCTATTCGGAAGTTAAGGTGTCTGACATCCAGAATGCTACCACGTCAGAATTATACCATTCTGAAAGATTCTGGGATCTAGAATCAATGGACGGCCGAGTTCCAGAATGTCCGGGTTTCCAAACTCTAGAATCCTTGCGTGTCTGAGCTCGAGAGTCATTCAATATCCACATTCCAGGACTCTGGATGTCTGAAATATAGAAGCAACAAATGTCTGCATTCTTGAATCGGAATGGGGTGGAATTCTAGAATGCACAGCACGGCAGAATTCTAAAGTCCTAAAATGCCTGCTATTCGGAAGTTAAGGTGTCTGACATCCAGAATGTTACTAGGTCAGCATTCTACCGTTCTGTGAGATTCTGGGCTCTAGAATCAATGGACGGCAGAGTTCTGGAATGTCAGGGTGTCCAAACTCTAGAATCCTTCCGTGTCTGAACTCGTGAGTCATTCAATGTCCACATTCCGGATCACAGGGTGTCTGAATTACAGAAGCACCAAATGTCTGCATTCTAGAATCGGAATGTGGCGGAATTCTAGAATGCACAGCACGGCGGAATTCTAAAATCCTAAAATGCCTGCTATCCGGAAGTTAAGGTGTCTGACATCAAGAATGCTACCAAGTCAGAATTATACCATTCTGAAAGATTCTGGGATCTAAAATCAATGGACGGCTGAGTTCCAGAATGTCAGGGTGACAAAACTCAAGAATCCTTGCGTGTCTGAACTCGAGACTCATTCAATGTCCACATTCCAGAACTCTGGATGTCTGAATTATAGAAGCACCAAATGTCTGCATTCTAGAATCGGAATGTGGCGGAATTATAGAATGCACAGCACGGCGCAATTCTAACGTCCTAAAATGCCTACTAGCCGAAAGTTAAGGTGTCTGATGACCAGAATGTTACTAGGTCAGCATTCTACCGTTCTGAGAGATTCTGGGTTCTAGAATCAATGGATGGCAGAGTTCTGGAATGTCAGGGTGTCCAAACTCTAGAATCCTTGAGTGTTTGAACTCGAGAGTCATTCAATTTCCATATTCCGGGTCACAGGGTGTCTGAATTCCAGAAGCACCAAATGTCTGCATTCTAGAATCGGAATGTGGCAGAATTCCAGAATGCACAGCACGGCAGAATTCTAAAGACGTAAAATGACTGGTATTCGGAAGTTAAGGTGTCTGACATCCAGAATGTTACTAGGTCAGCATTCTACCGTTCTGAGAGATTCTGGGTTCTAGAATCAATGGACGGCAGAGTTCTGGAATGTCAGGGTGTCCAAACTCCAGAATCCTTCCGTGTCTGAACTCCTGAGTCATTCAATGTCCACATTCCGGATAACAGGGTGTCTGAATTCCAGAAGCACCAAATATCTGCATTCTAGAATCGGAATGTGGCGGAATTCTAGAATGCACAGCACGGCGGAATTTGAAAGTCCTAAAATGCCTGCTATCGGGAAGTAAAGGTGTCTGACATCCAGAATGCTACCAGGTCAGAATTACACCATTCTGAAAGATTCTGGGATCTAGAATCAATGGACGGCTGAGTTCCAGAATGTCAGGGTGGCAAAACTCTAGAATCCTTGCGTGTCTGAACTCGAGAGTCATTCAATGTCCACATTCCAGAACTCTGGATGTCTGAATTATAGAAGCACCAAATGTCTGCATTCTAGAATCGGAATGTGGCGGAATTCTAGAATGCACAGCACGGCTGAATTCTAAAGTCCTAAAATGCCTGCTATCCGGATGTTAAGGTGTCTGACATCCAGAATGTTACTAGGTCAGCATTCTAACGTTCTGAGAGATTCTGGGTTCTAGAATCAATGTACGGCAGAGATCTGGCATGTCAGGGTGTCCAAACTCTAGAATCCCTGTGTGTCTGAACTCGAGAGTCATTCAATGTCCACATTCCGGATCACAGGGTGTCTGAATTCCTGAAACACCAAATGTCTGCATTCTAGAATCGGAATGTGGTAGAATTCTAGAATGCACAGCACGGCGGAATTCTAAAGTCCTAAAATGCCTGCTATACGGAAGTTAAGGTGTCTGACATCCAGAATGCTACCACGTTAGAATTATACCATTCTGAAAGATTCTGGGATCTAGAATCAATGGATGGCTGAGTTTCAGAATGTCAGGTTTTCCAAACTCTAGAATCCTTTCGTGTCTGAACTCGAGTGTCATTCAATATTCATATTCCAGGACTCTGGATTTCTGAAATATAGAAGCACCAAATGTCTGCATTCTAGAATCGGAATGTGGCGGAATTCTAGAATGCACAGCACGGCAGAATTCTAAAGTCCTAAAAGGCCTGCTATTCGGAATTAAGCTGTCTGACATCCAGAATGTTACTAGGTCAGCATTCTACCGTTCTGAGAGATTCTGGGTTCTAGAATCAATGGACGGCAGAGTTCTGGAATGTCAGGGTGTCCAAACTCTAGAATCCTTCCGTGTCTGAACTCGTGAGTCATTCAATGTCCACATTCCGGATCACAGGGTGTCTGAATTCCAGAAGCACCAAATGTCTGCATTCTAGAATCGGAATGTGGCGGAATTCTAGAATGCACAGCACGGCAGAATTCTGAAGTCCTAAACTGCCGGCTATCCGGAAGTTAAGGTGTCTGACATCCAGAATGCTACCACATCAGAATTATACCATTCTGAAAGATTCTGGGATCTAGAATCAATGGATGGCTGAGTTCCAGAATGTCAGGGTATCCAAACTCTAGAATCCTTGCGTGTCTGAACTCGAGAGTCATTCAATGTCCACATTCCAGAACTCTGGATGTCTGAATAATAGAAGCACCAAATGTCTGCATTCTAGAATCGGAATGTGGCGGAATTCTACAATGCACAGCACGGCGGAATTCTAAAGTCCTAAAATGCCTGCTATCCGGAAGTTAAGGTGTCTGACATCAAGAATGCTACCAAGTCAGAATTATACCATTCTGAAAGATTCTGGGATCTAGAATCAATGGACGGCTGAGTTCCAGAATGTCAGGGTGGCAAAACTCTAGAATCCTTGCGTGTCTGAACTCGAGAGTCATTCAATGTCCACATTCCAGAACTCTGGATGTCTGAAATATAGAAGCACCAAATGTCTGCATTCTAGAATCGGAATGTGGCGGAATTCTAGAATGCACAGCACGGCGGAATTCTAAAGTCCTAAAATGCCTACTACCCGAAAGTTAGGATGTCTGATGACCAGAATGTTACTTGGTCAGCATTCTACCGTTCTGAGAGATTCTGGGTTCTAGAATCAATGGATGGCAGAGTTCTGGAATGTCAGGGTGTCCAAACTCTAGAATCCTTGAGTGTTTGAACTCGAGAGTCATTCAATTTCCATATTCCGGGTCACAGGGTGACTGAATTCCAGAAGCACCAAATGTCTGCATTCCAGAATCGGAATGTGGCGGAATTCTAGAATGCACAGCACGGCGGAATTCGAACGTCCTAAAATGCCTGCTATCCGGAAGTTAAGGTGTCTGACATCCAGAATGCTACCACGTCAGAATTATACCATTCTGAAAGATTCTGGGATCTAGAATCAATGGACGGCTGAGTTCCAGAATGTCAGGGTGGGAAAACTCTAGAATCCTTGCGTGTCTGAACTCGAGAGTCATTCAATGTCCACATTCCAGAACTCTGGATGTCTGAATTATAGAAGCACCAAATGTCTGCATTCTAGAATCGGAATGTGGCGGAATTCTAGAATGCACAGCACGGCTGAATTCTAAAGTCCTAAAATGCCTGCTATCCGGAAGTTAAGGTGTCTGACATCCAGAATGTTACTTGGTCAACATTCTACCGTTCTGAGAGATTCTGGGTTCTAGAATCAATGTACGGCAGAGATCTGGCATGTCAGGGTGTCCAAACTCTAGAATCCATGTGTGTCTGAACTCGAGAGTCATTCAATGTCCACATTCCGGATCACAGGGTGTCTGAATTCCTGAAACACCAAATGTCTGCATTCTAGAATCGGAATGTGGCGGAATTCTATAATGCACAGCACGGCGGAATTCTAAAGTCCTAAAATGCCTGCTATCTGGAAGTTAAGGTGTCTGACATCCAGAATGCTACCACGTTAGAATTATACCATTCTGAAAGATTCTGGGATCTAGAATCAATGGACGGCTGAGTTCCAGAATGTCAGGGTTTCCAAACTCTAGAATCCTTGCGTGTCTGAACTCGAGAGTCATTCAATATCCACATTCCAGGACTCTGGATGTCTGAAATATAGAAGCACCAAATGTCTGCATTCTAGAATCGGAATGTGTGGAATTCTAGAATGCACAGCACGGCAGAATTCTAAAGTCCTAAAATGACTGCTATTCGGAATTTAAGGTGTCTGACATCCACAATGTTACTAGGTCAGCATTCTACCATTCTGAGAGATTCTGGGTTCTAGAATCAATGGACGGCAGAGTTCTGGAATGCCAGGGTGTCCAAACTCTAGAATCCTTCCGTGTCTGAACTCGTGAGTCATTCAATGTCCACATTCCTGATCACAGGGTGTCTGAATTCCAGAAGCACCAAATGTCTGCATTCTAGAATCGGAATGTGGCGGAATTCTAGAATGCACAGCACGGCAGAATTCTAAAGTCCTAAAATGCCTGATATTCGGAAGTTAAGGAGTCTGACATCCAGAATGTTACTAGGTCAGCATTCTACCTTTCTGAGAGATTCTGGGTTCTAGAATCAATGGACGGCTGATTTCTGGAATGTCAGGGTGTCCAAACTCTAGAATCCTTCCGTGTCTGAACTCGTGAGTCATTCAATGTCCACATTCCAGATCAAAGGGTGTCTGAATTCCAGAAGCACCAAATGTCTGCATTCTAGAATCGGAATGTGGCGGAATTCTAGAATGCACATCACGGCAGAATTCGAAAGTCCTAAAATGCCTGCTATCCAGAATTAAGTTGTCTGACATCCAGAATGCTACCACGTCAGAATTATACCATTCTGAAAGATTCTGGGATCTAGAATAAATGGACGGCTGGGTTCCAGAATGTCAGGGTGGCAAAACTCTAGAATCCTTGCGGGTCTGAACTCGAGAGTCATTCAATCTCCACATTCCAGAACTCTGGATGTCTGAATTATAGAAGCACCAAATGTCTGCATTCTAGAATCGGAATGTGGCGGAATTCTAGAATGCACAGCACGGCGGAATTCTAAAGTCCTAAAATGCCTGCTATCCGGAAGTTAAGGTGTCTGACATCCAGAATGTTACTAGGTCAACATTCTACCGTTCTGAGAGATTCTGGGTTCTAGAATCAATGGATGGCAGAGATCTGGCATGTCAGGGTGTCCAAACTCTAGAATCCTTGTGTGTCTGAACTCGAGAGTCATTCAATGTCCACATTCCAGAACTCTGGATGTCTGAATTATAGAAGCACCAAATGTCTGCATTCTAAAATCGGAATGTGGCTGAATTCTAGAATGCACAGCACGGCGGAACTCTAAAGTCCTAAAATGCCTGCTATCCGGAAGTTAAGGTGTCTGACATCCAGAATGCCACCACGTCAGAATTATACCATTCTGAAAGACTCTGGGATCTAGAATCAATGGACGGCTGAGTTCCAGAATGTCAGGGTTTGCAAACTCTAGAATCCTTGCGTGTCTGAACTCGAGAGTCATTCAATTTCCATATTCCGGGTCACAGGGTGACTGAATTCCAGAAGCACCAAATGTCTGCATTCCAGAATCGGAATGTGGCGGAATTCTAGAATGCACAGCACGGCGGAATTCGTACGTCCTAAAATGCCTGCTATCCGGAAGTTAAGGTGTCTGACATCCAGAATGCTACCACGTCAGAATTATACCATTCTGAAAGATTCTGGCATCTAGAATCAATGGACGGCTGAGTTCCAGAATGTCAGGGTGGGAAAACTCTAGAATCCTTGCGTGTCTGAACTCGAGAGTCATTCAATGTCCACATTCCAGAACTCTGGATGTCTGAATTATAGAAGCACCAAATGTCTGCATTCTAGAATCGGAATGTGGCGGAATTCTAGAATGCACAGCACGGCTGAATTCTAAAGTCCTAAAATGCCTGCTATCCGGAAGTTAAGGTGTCTGACATCCAGAATGTTACTTGGTCAACATTCTACCGTTCTGAGAGATTCTGGGTTCTAGAATCAATGTACGGCAGAGATCTGGCATGTCAGGGTGTCCAAACTCTAGAATCCATGTGTGTCTGAACTCGAGAGTCATTCAATGTCCACATTCCGGATCACAGGGTGTCTGAATTCCTGAAACACCAAATGTCTGCATTCTAGAATCGGAATGTGGTAGAATTCTATAATGCACAGCACGGCGGAATTCTAAAGTCCTAAAATGCCTGCTATCTGGATGTTAAGGTGTCTGACATCCAGAATGCTACCACGTTAGAATTATACCATTCTGAAAGATTCTGGGATCTAGAATCAATGGACGGCTGAGTTCCAGAATGTCAGGGTTTCCAAACTCTAGAATCCTTGCGTGTCTGAACTCGAGTGTCATTCAATATCCACATTCCAGGACTCTGGATGTCTGAAATATAGAAGCAACAAATGTCTGCATTCTAGAATCGGAATGTGTGGAATTCTAGAATGCACAGCACGGCAGAATTCTAAAGTCCTAAAATGACTGCTATTCGGAATTTAAGGTGTCTGACATCCAGAATGTTACTAGGTCAGCATTCTACCATTCTGAGAGATTCTGGGTTCTAGAATCAATGGACGGCAGAGTTCTGGAATGCCAGGGTGTCCAAACTCTAGAATCCTTCCGTGTCTGAACTTGTGAGTCATTCAATGTCCACATTCCTGATCACAGGGTGTCTGAATTCCAGAAGCACCAAATGTCTGCATTCTAGAATCGGAATGTGGCGGAATTCTAGAATGCACAGCACGGCAAAATTCTAAAGTCCTAAAATGCCTGATATTCGGAAGTTAAGGAGTCTGACATCCAGAATGTTACTAGGTCAGCATTCTACCTTTCTGAGAGATTCTGGGTTCTAGAATCAATGGACGGCTGATTTCTGGAATGTCAGGGTGTCCAAACTCTAGAATCCTTCCGTGTCTGAACACGTGAGTCATTCAATGTCCACATTCCAGATCAAAGGGTGTCTGAATTCCAGAAGCACCAAATGTCTGCATTCTAGAATCGGAATGTGGCGGAATTCTAGAATGCACATCACGGCAGAATTCGAAAGTCCTAAAATGCCTGCTATCCAGAATTAAGTTGTCTGACATCCAGAATGCTACCACGTCAGAATTATACCATTCTGAAAGATTCTGGGATCTAGAATAAGTGGACGGCTGGGTTCCAGAATGTCAGGGTGGCAAAACTCTAGAATCCTTGCGGGTCTGAACTCGAGAGTCATTCAATCTCCACATTCCAGAACTCTGGATGTCTGAATTATAGAAGCACCAAATGTCTGCATTCTAGAATCGGAATGTGGCGGAATTCTAGAATGCACAGCACGGTGGAATTCTAAAGTCCTAAAATGCCTGCTATCCGGAAGTTAAGGTGTCTGACATCCAGAATGTTACTAGGTCAACATTCTACCGTTCTGAGAGATTCTGGGTTCTAGAATCAATGGATGGCAGAGATCTGGCATGTCAGGGTGTCCAAACTCTAGAATCCTTGTGTGTCTGAACTCGAGAGTCATTCAATGTCCACATTCCAGAACTCTGGATGTCTGAATTATAGAAGCACCAAATGTCTGCATTCTAAAATCGGAATGTGGCTGAATTCTAGAATGCACAGCACGGCGGAATTCTAAAGTCCTAAAATGCCTGCTATCCGGAAGTTAAGGTGTCTGACATCCAGAATGCCACCACGTCAGAATTATACCATTCTGAAAGACTCTGGGATCTAGAATCAATGGACGACTGAGTTCCAGAATGTCAGGGTTTGCAAACTCTAGAATCCTTGCGTGTCTGAACTCGAGAGTCATTCAATGTCCACATTCCAGAACTCTGGATGTCTGAATTATAGAAGCACCAAATGTCTGCATTCCAGAATCGGAATGTGGCGGAATTCTAGAATGCACAGCACGGCGGAATTCAAAGGCCTAAAATGCCTGCTATCCGGAAGTTAAGGTGTCTGACATCCAGAATGCTACCACGTCAGAATTATACCATTCTGAAAGATTCTGGGATCTAGAATCATTGGACGGCTGAGTTCCAGAATGTCAGGGTGGCAAAACTCTAGAATCCTTGCGTGTCTGAAATCGTGAGTCTTTCAATGTCCACATTCCGGATCACGGGGTGTCTGAATGCCAGAAGCACCAAATGTCTGCATTCTAGAATCGGAATGTGGCGGAATTCTAGAATGCACAGCACGGCAGAATTCGAAAGACCTAAAATGCCTGCTATCGGGAAGTTAAGGTGTCTGACATCCAGAATGCTACCACGTCAGAATTATACCATTCTGAAAGATTCTGGCATCTAGAATCAATGGACGGCTGAGTTCCAGAATGTCAGGGTGGCAAAACTCTAGAATCCTGGCGTGTCTGAACTCGAGAGTCATTCAGTGTCCACATTCCAGAACTCTGGATGTCTGAAATATAGAAGCACCAAATGTCTGCATTCTAGAATCAGAATGTGGCGGAATTCTAGAATGCACAGCACGGCGGAATTTTAAAGTCCTAAAATGCCTGCTATCCAGAAGTCAATGTGTCTGACATCCAGAATGTTACTAGGTCAGCATTCTACCGTTCTGAGAGATTCTGGGTTTTATAAGCAATGGATGGCAGAGTTCTGGAATGTCAGGGTGTTCAAACTCAAGAATACTTGCGTGTCTGAACTCGAGAGTCATTCAATGTCCACATTCCGGATCACAGGGTGTCTGAATTCCAGAAGCACCAAATGTCTGCATTCTAGAATCGGAATGTGGCGGAATTCTAGAATGCACAGCATGGCGGAATTCGAAAGTCCTAAAATGCCTGCTATCCGGAAGTTAAGGTGTCTGACATCCAGAATGCTACCACGTCAGAATTATAACATTCTGAAAGATTCTGGGATCTAGAATCAATGGACGGCTGAGTTCCAGAATGTCAGGGTGGCAAAACTCTAGAATCCCGGCTTGTCTGAACTCGAGAGTCATTCAATGTCCACATTCCGGAACTCTGGATGTCTGAATTATAGAAGCACCAAATGTCTCTATTCTAGAATCGGAATGTGGCGGAATTCTAGAATGCACAGCACGGCGGAATTCGAAAGTCCTAAAATGCCTGCTATCCGGAAGTTAAGGAGTCTGACATCCAGAATGTTACTAGGTTAGCATTCTACCGTTCTGAGAGATTCTGTGTTCTAGAATCAATGGACGGCAGAGTTCTGGAATGTCCGGGTGTCCAAACTCTAGAATCCTTCCGTGTCTGGACTCGTGAGTCATTCAATGTCCACATTCCGGATCACAGGGTGTTTGAATTCCAGAAGCACCAAATGTCTGCATTCTAGAAGCGGAATGTGGCAGAATTCTAGAATGCACAGCATGGCGGAATTCTAAAATCCTAAATTGCCTGCTATACGGAAGTTAAGGTGTCTGACATCAAGAATGCTACCAATTCAGAATTATACCATTCTGAAAGATTCTGGGATCTAGAATCAATGGACGGCTGAGTTCCATAATGTCTGGGTGGGAATACTCTAGAATCCTTGCGTGTCTGAACTCGAGAGTCATTCAATGTCCACATTCCAGAACTCTGGATGTCTGAATTATAGAAGCACCAAATGTCTGCATTCTAGAATCGGAATGTGGCGGAATTTTAGAATGCACAGCACGGGGGAATTCTAAAGTACTAAAATGCCTATTAGCCGAAAGCTAAGGTGTCTGATGACCAGAATGTTACTAGGTCAGCATTCTACCCTTCTGAGAGATTCTGGGTTCTAGAATCAATGGACGTCCGAGTTCTGGAATGTCTGGGTGTCCAAACTCTAGAATCCTTGAGTGTTAGAACTCGACAGTCATTCAATTTCCATATTCCGGGTCACAGGGTGACTGAATTCCAGAAGCACCAAATGTCTGCATTCTGGAATCAGAATGTGGCGGAATTCTAGAATGCACAGCACGGCGGAATTCGAAGGTCCTAAAATGCCTGCTATCGGGAAGTAAAGGTGTCTGACATCCAGAATGCTACCAGGTCAGAATTACACCATTCTGAAAGATTCTGGGATCTAGAATCAATGGACGGCTGAGTTCCAGAATGTCAGGGTGGCAAAACTCTAGAATCCTTGCATGTCTGAACTCGAGAGTCATTCAATGTCCACATTCCAGAACTCTGGATGTCTGAATTATAGAAGCACCAAATGACTGCATTCTAGCATCGGAATGTGGCGGAATTCTAGCATGCACAGCACGGCGGAATTCTAAAATCCTAAAATGCCTGCTGTCCGGAAGTTAAGGTGTCTGACATCAAGAATGCTACAAAGTCAGAATTATACCATTCTGAAAGATTCTGGGATCTAGAATCAATGGACGGCTGAGTTCCAGAATGTCAGTGTGGCAAAACTCTAGAATACTTGCGTGTCTGAACTCGAGAGTCTTTCAATGTCCACATTCCAGAACTCTGGATGTCTGAATTATAGAAGCACCAAATGTCTGCATTCTAGAATCGGAATGTGTCGGAATTCTAGAATGCACAGCACGGCGGAATTCTAAAGTCCTAAAATGGCTACTAGCCGAAAGTTAAGGTGTCTGATGACCAGAATGTTACCAGGTCAGCATTCTACCGTTCTGAGAGATTCTGGTTTCTAGAATCAATGGACGGCAGAGTTCTGGAATGTCAGGGTGTCCAAACTCTAGAATCCCTGAGTGTTTGAACTCGAGAGTCATTCAATTTCCATATTCCGGGTCACAGGGTGACTGAATTCCAGAAGCACCAAATGTCTGCATTCTAGAATCGGAATGTGGCGGAATTCTAGAATGCACAGCACGGCGGAATTCTAAAGTCCTAAAATGCCTGATATTCGGAAGTTAAGGAGTCTGACATCCAGAATGTTACTAGGTCAGCTTTCTACCGTTCTGAGAGATTCTGGGTTCTGGAATCAATGGACGGCAGAGTTCTTGAATTTCAGGGTGTCCAAACTCTAGAATCCTTCCGTGTCTGAACTCGTGAGTCATTCAATGTCCACATTCCGGATTACAGGGTGTCTGAATTCCAGAAGTACCAAATGTCTTCATTCTAGAATCGGAATGTGGTAGAATTCTAGAATGCACAGCACGGCGGAATTCTAAAGTCCTAAAATGCCTGCTATCCGGAAATTAAGGTGTCTGACATCCAGAATGCTACCACGTCAGAATTATACCATTCTGAAATATTCTGGGATCTAGAATCAATGGACGGGTGAGTTCCAGAATGTCAGGGTGGCAAAACTCTAGAATCCTGGCTTGTCTGAACTCGAGAGTCATTCAATGTCCACATTCCGGAACTCTGGATGTCTGAATTATAGAAGCACCAAATGTCTCTATTCTAGAATCGGAATGTGGCGGAATTCTAGAATGCACAGCACGGCGGAATTCGAAAGTCCTAAAATGCCTGCTATCCGGAAGTTAAGGAGTCTGACATCCAGAATGTTACTAGGTTAGCATTCTACCGTTCTGAGAGATTCTGTGTTCTAGAATCAATGGACGGCAGAGTTCTGGATTGTCCGGGTGTCCAAACTCTAGAATCCTTCCGTGTCTGGACTCGTGAGTCATTCAATGTCCACATTCCGGATCACAGGGTGTTTGAATTCCAGAAGCACCAAATGTCTGCATTCTAGAAGCGGAATGTGGCAGAATTCTAGAATGCACAGCATGGGGGAATTCTAAAATCCTAAAATGCCTGCTATACGGAAGTTAAGGTGTCTGACATCAAGAATGCTACCAATTCAGAATTATACCATTCTGAAAGATTCTGGGATCTAGAATCAATGGACGGCTGAGTTCCATAATGTCTGGGTGGGAATACTCTAGAATCCTTGCGTGTCTGAACTCGAGAGTCATTCAATGTCCACATTACAGAACTCTGGATGTCTGAATTATAGAAGCACCAAATGTGTGCATTCTAGAATCGGAATGTGGCGGAATTTTAGAATGCACAGCACGGTGGAATTCTAAAGTCCTAAAATGCCTATTAGCCGAAAGCTAAGGTGTCTGATGACCAGAATGTTACTAGGTCAGCATTCTACCCTTCTGAGAGATCCTGGGTTCTTGAATCAATGGACGTCCGAGTTCTGGAATGTCTGGGTGTCCAAACTCTAGAATCCTTGAGTGTTAGAACTCGACAGTCATTCAATTTCCATATTCCGGGTCACAGGGTGACTGAATTCCAGAAGCACCAAATGTCTGCATTCTGGAATCAGAATGTGGCGGAATTCTAGAATGCACAGCACGGCGGAATTCGATGGTCCTAAAATGCCTGCTATCGGGAAGTAAAGGTGTCTGACATCCAGAATGCTACCAGGTCAGAATTACACCATTCTGAAAGATTCTGGGATCTAGAATCAATGGACGGCTGAGTTCCAGAATGTCAGGGTGGCAAAACTCTAGAATCCTTGCATGTCTGAACTCGAGAGTCATTCAATGTCCACATTCCAGAACTCTGGATGTCTGAATTATAGAAGCACCAAATGACTGCATTGTAGCATCGGAATGTGGCGGAATTCTAGCATGCACAGCACGGCGGAATTCTAAAATCCTAAAATGCCTGCTGTCCGGAAGTTAAGGTGTCTGACATCTAGAATGCTACAAAGTCAGAATTATACCATTCTGAAAGATTCTGGGATCTAGAATCAACGGACGGCTGAGTTCCAGAATGTCAGTGTGGCAAAACTCTAGAATACTTGCGTGTCTGAACTCGAGAGTCTTTCAATGTCCACATTCCAGAACTCTGGATGTCTGAATTATAGAAGCACCAAATGTCTGCATTCTAGAATCGGAATGTGTCGGAATTCTAGAATGCACAGCACGGCGGAATTCTAAAGTCCTAAAATGGCTACTAGCCGAAAGTTAAGGTGTCTGATGACCAGAATGTTACCAGGTCAGCATTCTACCGTTCTGAGAGATTCTGGGTTCTAGAATCAATGGACGGCAGAGTTCTGGAATGTCAGGGTGTCCAAACTCTAGAATCCCTGAGTGTTTGAACTCGAGAGTCATTCAATTTACATATTCCGGGTCACAGGGTGACTGAATTCCAGAAGCACCAAATGTCTGCATTCTAGAATCGGAATGTGGCGGAATTCTAGAATGCACAGCACGGCGGAATTCGAAAGTCCTAAAATGCCTGCTATTCGGAAGTTAAGGTGTCTGACATCCAGAATGCTACCACGTCAGAATTATACCATTCTGAAAGATTCTGGGATCTAGAATCAATGGACGGCTGAGTTCCAGAATGTCAGGGTGGCAAAACTCTAGAATCCTTGCGTGTCTGAACTCGAGAGTCATTCAAAGTCCACATTCCAGAACTCTGGATGTCTGAATTATAGAAGCACCAAATGTCTGCATTCTAGAATCGGAATGTGGCGGAATTCTAGAATGCACAGCACGGCAGAATTCTAAAGTCCTAAATTGCCTGCTATCCGGAAGTTAAGGTGTCTGACATCCAGAATGTACTAGGTCAGCATTCTACCGTTCTGAGAGATTCTGGGTTCTAGAATCAATGGACGGCAGAGTTCTGGAAAGTCAGGATGTCCAAACTCTAGAATTCTTCCGTGTCTGAACTCGTGAGTCATTCAATGTCCGCATTCCGGATCACAGGGTGTCTGAATTCCAGGAGCACCAAATGTCTGCATTCTAGAATCGGAATGTGGCAGAATTCTAGAATGCACAGCACGGCGGAATTCGAAAGTCCTAAAATGCCTGCTATCGGGAAGTTAAGGTGTCTGACATCCAGAATGCTACCACGTCATAGTTATACCATTCTGAAAGATTCTGGGATCTAGAATCAATGGACGGCTCAGTTCCAGAATGTCAGGGTGGCAAAACTCTAGAATCCTTGCGAGTCTGAACTTGAGAGTCATTCAATGTCCACATTCCAGAACTCTGGATGTCTGAATAATAGAAGCACCAAATGTCTGCATTCTAGAATCGGAATGTGGCGGAATTCTAGAATGCACAGCACGGCGGAATTCTAAAGTCCTAAAATGCCTGCTATCCGGAAGTTAAGGTGTCTGACATCAAGAATGCTACCAAGTCAGAATTATACCATTCTGAAAGATTCTGGGATCTAGATTCAATGGACGGCTGAGTTCCAGAATGTCAGGGTGGCAAAACTCTAGAATCCTTGCGTGTCTGAACTCGAGAGTCATTCAATGTCCACATTCCAGAACTCTGGATGTCTGAATTATAGAAGCACCAAATGTCTGCATTCTAGAATCGGAATGTGGCGGAATTCTAGAATGCACAGCACGGCGGAATTCTAAAGTCCTAAAATGCCTACTAGCCGAAAGTTAAGATGTCTGATGACCAGAATGTTACTTGGTCAGCATTCTACCGTTCTGAGAGATTCTGGGTTCTAGAATCAATGGATGACCGAGTTCTGGAATGTCAGGGTGTCAAAACTCTAGAATCCTTGAGTGTTTGAACTCGAGAGTCATTCAATGTCCACATTCCGGATCACAGGGTGTCTGAATTCCTGAAACACCAAATGTCTGCATTCTAGAATCGGAATGTGGTAGAATTGTAGAATGCACAGCACGGCGGAATTCTAAAGTCCTAAAATGCCTTCTATACGGAAGTTAAGGTGTCTGACATCCAGAATGCTACCACGTTAGAAGTATACCATTCTGAAAGATTCTGGGATCTAGAATCAATGGACGGCTGAGTTCCAGAATGTCAGGGTTTCCAAACTCTAGAATCCTTTCGTGTCTGAACTCGAGTGTCATTCAATATTCACATTCCAGGACTCTGGATGTCTGAAATATAGAAGCACCAAATGTCTGCATTCTAGAATCGGAATGTGGCGGAATTCTAGAATGCACAGCACGGCAGAATTCTAAAGTCCTAAAAGGCCTGCTATTCGGAAGTTAAGGTGTCTGACATCCAGAATGTTACTAGGTCAGCATTCTACCGTTCTGAGAGATTCTGGGTTCTAGAATCAATGGACGGCAGAGTTCTGGAATGTCAGGGTGTCCAAACTCTAGAATCCTTCCGTGTCTGAACTCGTGAGTCATTCAATGTCCACATTCCGGATCACAGGGTGTCTGAATTCCAGAAGCACCAAATGTCTGCATTCTAGAATCGGAATGTGGCGGAATTCTAGAATGCACAGCACGGCAGAATTCTGAAGTCCTAAAATGCCTGCTATCGGGAAGTTAAGGTGTCTGACATCCAGAATGCTACCATATCAGAATTATACCATTCTGAAAGATTCTGGGATCTAGAATCAATGGACGGCTGAGTTCCAGAAAGTCAGGGTGGCAAAACTCTAGAATCCTTGCGTGTCTGAACTCGAGAGTCATTCAATGTCCACATTCCCGATCTCTGGATGTCTGAATTATAGAAGCACCAAATGTCTGCATTCTAGAATCGGAATGTGGCGGAATTCTAGAATGCACGGCACAGCGGAATTCTAAAGTCCTAAAGTGCCTGCTATCCGGAAGTTAAGGTGTCTGACATCCAGAATGCTACCGCGTCAGAATTATACCATTCTGAAAGATTCTGGGATCTAGAATCAATGGAAGACTGAGTTCCAGAATGTCAGGGTGGCAAAACTCTAGAATCCTTGCGTGTCTGAACTCGAGAGTCATTCAATGTCCACATTCCAGAACTCTGGATGTCTGAATTATCGAAGAACCAAATGTCTGCATTCTAGAATCGGAATGTGGCGGAATTCTAGAATGCACAGCACGGCGGAATTCTAAAATCCTAAAATGCCTACTAGCAGAAAGTTAAGGTGTCTGATGACCAGAATGTTACTAGGTCAGCATTCTACCGTTCTGAGAGATTCTGTGTTCTAGAATCAATGGATGGCAGAGTTCTGGAATGTCAGGGTGTCCAAACTCTAGAATCCTTGAGTGTTTGAACTCGAGAGTCATTCAATTTCCATATTCCGGGTCACAGGGTGACTGAATTCCAGAAGCATCAAATGTCTGCATTCTAGAATCGGAATATGGCGGAATTCTAGAATGCACAGCACGGCGGAATTCGAAAGTCCTAAAATGCCTGCTATCCGGATGTTAAGGTGTCTGACATCCAGAATGCTACCACGTTAGAATTATACCATTCTGAAAGATTCTGGGATCTAGAATCAATGGACGGCTGAGTTCCAGAATGTCAGGGTTTCCAAACTCTAGAATCCTTGCGTGTCTGAACTCGAGAGTCAATCAATATCCACATTCCAGGACTCTGGATGTCTGAAATATAGAAGCACCAAATGACTGCATTCTAGCATCGGAATGTGGCGGAATTCTAGCATGCACAGCACGGCGGAATTCTAAAATCCTAAAATGCCTGCTGTCCGGAAGTTAAGGTGTCTGACATCAAGAATGCTACAAAGTCAGAATTATACCATTCTGAAAGATTCTGGGATCTAGAATCAATGGACGGCTGAGTTCCAGAATGTCAGGGTGGCAAAACTCTAGAATACTTGCGTGTCTGAACTCGAGAGTCTTTCAATGTCCACATTCCAGAACTCTGGATGTCTGAATTATAGAAGCACCAAATGTCTGCATTCTAGAATCGGAATGTGGCGGATTTCTAGAATGCACAGCACGGCGGAATTCTAAAGTCCTAAAATGCCTACTAGCCGAAAGTTAAGGTGTCTGATAACCAGAATGTTACCAGGTCAGCATTCTACCGTTCTGAGAGATTCTGGGTTCTAGAATCAATGGACGGCAGAGTTCTGGAATGTCAGGGTGTCCAAACTCTAGAATCCCTGAGTGTTTGAACTCGAGAGTCATTCAATTTCCATATTCCGGGTCACAGGGTGACTGAATTCCAGAAGCACCAAATGTCTGCATTCTAGAATCGGAATGTGGCGGAATTCTAGAATAAACAGCACGGCGGAATTCGAAAGTCCTAAAATGCCTGCTATACGGAAGTTAAGGTGTCTGACATCCAGAATGCTACCACGTCAGAATTATACCATTCTGAAAGATTCTGGGATCTAGAACCAATGGACGACTGAGTTCCAGAATGTCAGGGTGGCAAAACTCTAGAATCCTTGCGTGTCTGAACTCGAGAGTCATTCAATGTCCACATTCCAGAACTCTGGATGTCTGAATTATAGAAGCACCAAATGTCTGCATTCTAGAATCGGAATGTGGCGGAATTCTAGAATGCACAGCACGGCAGAATTCTAAAGTCCTAAATTGCCTGCTATCCGGAAGTTATGGTGTCTGACATCCAGAATGTACTAGGTCAGCATTCTACCGTTCTGAGAGATTCTGGGTTCTAGAATCAATGGACGGCAGAGTTCTGGAAAGTCAGGATGTCCAAACTCTAGAATTCTTCCGTGTCTGAACTCGTGAGTCATTCAATGTCCACATTCCGGATCACAGGGTGTCTGAATGCCAGAAGCACCAAATGTCTGCATTCTAGAATCGGAATGTGGCGGAATTCTAGAATGCACAGCACGGCGGAATTCGAAAGTCCTAAAATGCCTGCTATCGGGAAGTTAAGGTGTCTGACATCCAGAATGCTACCACGTCATAGTTATACCATTCTGAAAGATTCTGGGATCTGGAATCAATGGACGGCTCAGTTCCAGAATGTCAGGGTGGCAAAACTCTAGAATCCTTGCGTGTCTGAACTTGAGAGTCATTCAATGTCCACATTCCAGAACTCTGGATGTCTGAATAATAGAAGCACCAAATGTCTGCATTCTAGAATCGGAATGTGGCGGAATTCTACAATGCACAGCACGGCGGAATTCTAAAGTCCTAAAATGCCTGCTATCCGGAAGTTAAGGTGTCTGACATCAAGAATGCTACCAAGTCAGAATTATACCATTCTGAAAGATTCTGGGATCTAGAATCAATGGACGGCTGAGTTCCAGAATGTCAGGGTGGCAAAACTCTAGAATCCTTGCGTGTCTGAACTCGAGAGTCATTCAATGTCCACATTCCAGAACTCTGGATGTCTGAATTATAGAAGCACCAAATGTCTGCATTCTAGAATCGGAATGTGGCGGAATTCTAGAATGCACAGCACGGCGGAATTCTAAAGTCCTAAAATGCCTACTAGCCGAAAGTTAAGATGTCTGATGACCAGAATGTTACTTGGTCAGCATTCTACCGTTCTGAGAGATTCTGGGTTCTAGAATCAATGGATGGCAGAGTTCTGGAATGTCAGGGTGTCCAAACTCTAGAATCCTTGAGTGTTTGAACTCGAGAGTCATTCAATTTCCATATTCCGGGTCACAGGGTGACTGAATTCCAGAAGCACCAAATGTCTGCATTCCAGAATCGGAATGTGGCGGAATTCTAGAATGCACAGCACGGCGGAATTCGAACGTCCTAAAATGCCTGCTATCCGGAAGTTAAGGTGTCTGACATCCAGAATGCTACCACGTCAGAATTATACCATTCTGAAAGATTCTGGGATCTAGAATCAATGGACGGCTGAGTTCCAGAATGTCAGGGTGGGAAAACTCTAGAATCCTTGCGTGTCTGAACTCGAGAGTCATTCAATGTCCACATTCCATAACTCTGGATGTCTGAATTATAGAAGCACCAAATGTCTGCATTCTAGAATCGGAATGTGGCGGAATTCTAGAATGCACAGCACGGCTGAATTCTAAAGTCCTAAAATGCCTGCTATCCGGAAGTTAAGGTGTCTGACATCCAGAATGTTACTTGGTCAGCATTCTACCGTTCTGAGAGATTCTGGGTTCTAGAATCAATGTACGGCAGAGATCTGGCATGTCAGTGTGTCCAAACTCTAGAATCCATGTGTGTCTGAACTCGAGAGTCATTCAATGTCCACATTCCGGATCACAGGGTGTCTGAATTCCTGAAACACCAAATGTCTGCATTCTAGAATCGGAATGTGGTAGAATTCTATAATGCACAGCACGGCGGAATTCTAAAGTCCTAAAATGCCTGCTATCCGGACGTTAAGGTGTCTGACATCCAGAATGCTACCACGTTAGAATTATACCATTCTGAAAGATTCTGGGATCTAGAATCAATGGACGGCTGAGTTCCAGAATGTCAGGGTTTCCAAACTCTAGAATCCTTGCGTGTCTGAACTCGAGAGTCATTCAATATCCACATTCCAGGACACTGGATGTCTGAAATATAGAAGAAACAAATGTCTGCATTCTAGAATCGGAATGTGTGGAATTCTAGAATGCACAGCACGGCAGAATTCTAAAGTCCTAAAATGACTGCTATTCGGAATTTAAGGTGTCTGACATCCAGAATGTTACTAGGTCAGCATTCTACCATTCTGAGAGATTCTGGGTTCTAGAATCAATGGACGGCAGAGTTCTGGAATGCCAGGGTGTCCAAACTCTAGAATCCTTCCGTGTCTGAACTCGTGAGTAATTCAATGTCCACATTCCTGATCACAGGGTGTCTGAATTCCAGAAGCACCAAATGTCTGCATTCTAGAATCGGAATGTGGCGGAATTATAGAATGCACAGCACGGCAGAATTCTAAAGTCCTAAAATGCCTGATATTCGGAAGTTAAGGAGTCTGACATCCAGAATGTTACTAGGTCAGCATTCTACCTTTCTGAGAGATTCTGGGTTCTAGAATCAATGGACGGCTGATTTCTGGAATGTCAGGGTGTCCAAACTCTAGAATCCTTCCGTGTCTGAACACGTGAGTCATTCAATGTCCACATTCCAGATCAAAGGGTGTCTGAATTCCAGAAGCACCAAATGTCTGCATTCTAGAATCGGAATGTGGCGGAATTCTAGAATGCACAGCACGGCAGTATTCGAAAGTCGTAAAATGCCTGCTATCCAGAATTAAGTTGTCTGACATCCAGAATGCTACCAGGTCAGAATTATACCATTCTGAAAGATTCTGGGAACTAGAATAAATGGACGGCTGGGTTCCAGAATGTCAGGGTGGCAAAACTCTAGAATCCTTGCGGGTCTGAACTCGAGAGTCATTCAATCTCCACATTCCAGAACTCTGGATGTCTGAATTATAGAAGCACCAAATGTCTGCATTCTAGAATCGGAATGTGGCGGAATTCTAGAATGCACAGCACGGCGGAATTCTAAAGTCCTAAAATGCCTGCTATCCGGAAGTTAAGGTGTCTGACATCCGGAATGTTACTAGGTCAACATTCTACCGTTCTGAGAGATTCTGCGTTCTAGAATCAATGGATGGCAGAGATCTGGCATGTCAGGGTGTCCAAACTCTAGAATCCTTGTGTGTCTGAACTCGAGAGTCATTCAATGTCCACATTCCAGAACTCTGGATGTCTGAATTATAGAAGCACCAAATGTCTGCATTCTAAAATCGGAATGTGGCTGAATTCTAGAATGCACAGCACGGCGGAATTCTAAAGTCCTAAAATGCCTGCTATCCGGAAGTTAAGGTGTCTGACATCCAGAATGCTACCACGTCAGAATTATACCATTCTGAAAGACTCTGGGATCTAGAATCAATGGACGGCTGAGTTCCAGAATGTCAGGGTTTGCAAACTCTAGAATCCTTGCGTGTCTGAACTCGAGAGTCATTCAATGTCCACATTCCAGAACTCTGGATGTCTGAATTATAGAAGCACCAAATGTCTGCATTCTAGAATCGGAATGTGGCGGAATTCTAGAATGCACAGCACGGCGGAATTCAAAGGCCTAAAATGCCTGCTATCCGGAAGTTAAGGTGTCTGACATCCAGAATGCTACCACGTCAGAATTATACCATTCTGAAAGATTCTGGGATCTAGAATCAATGGACGGCTGAGTTCCAGAATGTCAGGGTGGCAAAACTCTAGAATCCTTGCGTGTCTGAACTCGTGAGTCATTCAATGTCCACATTCCGGATCACGGGGTGTCTGAATGCCAGAAGCACCAAATGTCTGCATTCTAGAATCGGAATGTGGCGGAATTCTAGAATGCACAGCACGGCAGAATTCGAAAGACCTTAAATGCCTGCTATCGGGAAGTTAAGGTGTCTGACATCCAGAATGCTACCACGTCAGAATTATACCATTCTGAAAGATTCTGGGATCTAGAATCAATGGACGGCTGAGTTCCAGAATGTCAGGGTGGCAAAACTCTAGAATCCTGGCGTGTCTGAACTCGAGAGTCATTCAGTGTCCACATTCCAGAACTCTGGATGTCTGAAATATAGAAGCACCAAATGTCTGCATTCTAGAATCAGAATGTGGCGGAATTCTAGAATGCACAGCATGGCGGAATTTTAAAGTCCTAAAATGCCTGCTATTCGGAAGGTAAGGTGTCTGACATCCAGAATGTTACTAGGTCAGCATTCTACCATTCTGAGAGATTCTGGGTTCTAGAATCAATGGACGGCATAGTTCTGGAATGTCCGGGTGTCCAAACTCTAGAATCCTTCCCTGTCTGGACTCGTGAGTCATTCAATGTCCACATTCCGGATCACAGGGTGTTTGAATTCCAGAAGCACCAAATGTCTGCATTCTAAAAGCGGAATGTGGCAGAATTCTAGAATGCACAGCATGGCGGAATTCTAAAATCCTAAAATGCCTGCTATACGGAAGTTAAGGTGTCTGACATCAAGAATGCTACCAATTCAGAATTATACCATTCTGAAAGATTCTGGGATCTAGAATCAATGGACGGCTGAGTTCCAGAATGTCTGGGTGGGAATACTCTAGAATCCTTGCGTGTCTGAACTCGAGAGTCATTCAATGTCCACATTACAGAACTCTGGATGTCTGAAATCTAGAAGCACCAAATGTGTGCATTCTAGAATCGGAATGTGGCGGAATTTTAGAATGCACAGCACGGTGGAATTCTAAACTCCTAAAATGCCTATTAGCCGAAAGCTAAGGTGTCTGATGACCAGAATGTTACTAGGTCAGCATTCTACCATTCTGAGAGATTCTGGGTTCTAGAATCAATGGACGGCCGAGTTCTGGAATGTCTGGGTGTCCAAACTCTAGAATCCTTGAGTGTTAGAACTCGACAGTCATTCAATTTCCATATTCCGGGTCACAGGGTGACTGAATTCCAGAAGCACCAAATGTCTGCATTCTAGAATCAGAATGTGGCGGAATTCTAGAATGCACAGCACGGCGGAATTCGAAGGTCCTAAAATGCCTGCTATCCGGAAGTTAAGGTGTCTGACATCAAGAATGCTACCAAGTCAGAATTATATCATTCTGAAAGATTCTGGGATCTAGAATCAATGGACGGCTGAGTTCCAGAATGTCAGGGTGGCAAAACTCTAGAATCCTTGCGTGTCTGAACTCGAGAGTCATTCAGTGTCCACATTCCAGAACTCTGGATGTCTGAAATATAGAAGCACCAAATGTCTGCATTCTAGAATCAGAATGTGGCGGAATTCTAGAATGCACAGCACGGCAGAATTCTAAAGTCCTAAAATGCCTGCTATTCGGAAGGTAAGGTGTCTGACATCCAGAATGTTACTAGGTCAGCATTCTACCGTTCTGAGAGATTCTGGGTTCTAGAATCAATGGACGGCAGAGTTCTGGAATGCCAGGGTGTCCAAACTCTAGAATCCTTCCGTGTCTGAACTCGTGAGTCATTCAATGTCCACATTCCAGATCACAGGGTGTCTGAATTCCAGAAGCACCAAATGTCTGCATTCTAGAATCGGAATGTGGCAGAATTCTAGAATGCACAGCACGGCAGAATTCTAAAGTCCTAAAATGCCTGATATTCGGAAGTTAAGGAGTCTGACATCCAGAATGTTACTAGGTCAGCATTCTACCGTTCTGAGAGATTCTGGGTTCTAGAATCAATGGACGGCAGAGTTCTGGAATGTCAGGGTGTCCAAACTCTAGAATCCTTCCGTTTCTGAACACCTGAGTCATTCAATGTCCACATTCCAGATCAAAGGGTGTCTGAATTCCAGAAGCACCAAATGTCTGCATTCTAGAATCGGAATGTGGCGGAATTCTAGAATGCACAGCACGGCGGAATTCGAAAGTCCTAAAATGCCTGCTATCCAGAATTAAGGTGTCTGACATTCAGAATGCTACCACGTCAGAATTATACCATTCTGAAAGATTCTGGGATCTAGAATAAATGGACGGCTGGGTTCCAGAATGTCAGGGTTGCAAAACTCTAGAATCCTTGCGTGTCTGAACTAGAGAGTCATTCAATCTCCACATTCCAGAACTCTGGATGTCTGAATTATAGAAGCACCAAATGTCTGCATTCTAGAATCGGAATGTGGCGGAATTCTAAAGTCCTAAAATGCCTGCTATCCGGAAGTTAAGGTGTCTGACATCCAGAATGTTACTAGGTCAGCATTCTACCGTTCTGAGAGATTCTGGGTTCTAGAATCAATGGACGGCAGAGATCTGGCTTGTCAGGGTGTCCAAACTCTAGAATCCTTGTGTGTCTGAACTCGAGAGTCATTCAATGTCCACATTCCGGATCACAGGGTGTCTGAATTCCAGAAACACCAAATGTCTGCATTCTAGAATCGGAATGTGGTAGAATTCTAGAATGCACAGCACGGCGGAATTCTAAAGTCCTAAAATGCCTGCTATCCGGAAGTTAAGGTGTCTGACACCCAGAATACTACCACATCAGAATTATACCATTCTGAAACATTCTGGGATCTAGAATCAATGGACGGGTGATTTCCAGAATGTCAGGGTGGCAAAACTCTAGAATCTTGGCGTGTCTGAACTCGAGAGTCATTCAATGTCCACATTCCAGAACTCGGGATGTCTGAATTGTAGAAGCACCAAATGTCTGCATTCTAGAATCGGAATGTGGCGGAATTCTAGAATGCACAGCATGGCGGAATTCTAAAATCCTATAATGCCTGCTATCCGGAAGTTAAGGTGTCTGACATCAAGAATGCTACCAAGTTAGAATTATAACATTCTGAAAGATTCTGGGATCTAGAATCAATGGACAGCTGAGTTCCAGAATGTCAGGGTGGCAAAACTCTTGAATCCTTGCGTGTCTGAACTCGAGAGTCATTCAATGTCCACATTCCAGAACTCTGGATGTCTGAAATATAGAAGCACCAAATGTCTGCATTCTAGAATCAGAATGTGGCGGAATTCTAGAATGCACAGCACGGCGGAATTTTAAAGTCCTAAAATGCCTGCTATCCAGAAGTCAAGGTGTCTGACATCCAGAATGTTACTAGGTCAGCATTCTACAGTTCTGAGAGATTCTGGGTTCTAGAATCAATGGATGGCAGAGTTCTGGAATGTCAGGGTGTTCAAACTCAAGAATACTTGCGTGTCTGAACTCGAGAGTCATTCAATGTCCACATTTCGCATCACAGGGTGTCTGAATTCCAGAAGCACCAAATGTCTGCATTCTAGAATCGGAATGTGGCGGAATTCTAGAATGCACAGCACGGCAGAATTCTAAAGTCCTAAAATGCCTGCTATTCGGAAGTTAAGGTGTCTGACATCCAGAATGTTACTAGGTCAGCATTCTACCATTCTGAGAGATTCTGGGTTCTAGAATCAATGGACGGCAGAGTTCTGGAATGTCAGGGTGTCCAAACTCTAGAATCCTTCTGTGTCTGAACTCGTGAGTCATTCAATGTCCACATTCCGGATCACAGGGTGTCTGAATTCCAGAAGCACAAAATGTCTGCATTCTAGAATCGGAATGTGGTAGAATTCTAGAATGCACAGCACGGCGGAATTCTAAAGTCCTAAAATGCCTGCTATCCGGAAGTTAAGGTGTCTGTCACCCAGAATGCTACCATATCAGAATTATACCATTCTTAAACATTCTGGGATCTAGAATCAATGGACGGGTGAGTTCCAGAATGTCAGGGTGGCAAAACTCTAGAGTCCTGGCGTGTCTGAAATCGAGAGTCATTCAATGTCCACATTCCAGAACTCTGGATGTCTGATTTATAGATGCACCAAATGTCTGCATTCTAGAATCGGAATGTGGCGGAATTCTAGAATGCACAGCACGGCGGAATTCGAAAGTCCTAAAATGCCTGCTATCCGGAAGTTAAGGTGTCTGACATCCAGAATGCTGCCACGTCAGAATTATACCATTCTGAAAGATTCTGGGATCTAGAATCAATGGCGGCTGAGTTCCAGAATGTCAGGGTTTGCAAACTCTAGAATCCTTGCGTGTCTGAACTCGAGAGTCATTCAATATCCACATTCCAGGACTCTGGATGTCTGAAATATAGAAGAAACAAATGTCTGCATTCTAGAATCGGAATGTGGTGGAATTCTAGAATGCACAGCACGGCAGAATTCTAAAGTCTTAAAATGCCTGCTATTCGGAAGTTAAGGTGTCTGACATCCAGAATGTTACTAGGTCAGCATTCTACCGTTCTGAGAGATTCTGGGTTCTAGAATCAATGGAGGGCAGAGTTCTGGAATGTCACGATGTCCAAACTCTAGAATGCTTCCGTGTCTGAACTCGTGAGTCATTCAATGTCCACATTCCGGATCACAGGGTGTCTGAATTCCAGAAGCACCAAATGTCTGCATTCTAGAATCGGAATGTGGCGGAATTCTAGAATGCACAGCACGGCGGAATTCTAAAGTCCTAAAATGCCTCATATTCGGAAGTTAAGTAGTGTGACATCCAGAATGTTACTAGGTCAGCATTCTACCGTTCTGAGAGATTCTGGGTTCTAGAATCAATGGACGGCAGAGATCTGGAATGTCAGGGTGTCCAAACTCTAGAATCCTTCCGTATCTGAACTCGTGAGTCATTCAATGTCCACATTCCGGATCACAGGGTGTCTGAATTCCAGAAGCACCAAATGTCTGCATTCTAGAATCGGAATGTGGCGGAATTCTAGAATGCACAGCACGGCGGAATTCTAAAGTCCTAAAATGCCTGATATTCGGAAGTTAAGGAGTCTGACATCCAGAATGTTACTAGGTCAGCTTTCTACCGTTCTGAGAGATTCTGGGTTCTGGAATCAATGGACGGCAGAGTTCTTGAATGTCAGGGTGTCCAAACTCTAGAATCCTTCCGTGTCTGAACTCGTGAGTCATTCAATGTCCACATTCCGGATTACAGGGTGTCTGAATTCCAGAAGTACCAAATGTCTGCATTCTTGAATCGGAATGTGGTAGAATTCTAGAATGCACAGCACGGCGGAATTCTAAAGTCCTAAAATGCCTGCTATCCGGAAATTAAGGTGTCTGACATCCAGAATGCTACCACGTCAGAATTATACCATTCTGAAACATTCTGGGATCTAGAATCAATGGACGGGTGAGTTCCAGAATGTCAGGGTGGCAAAACTCTAGAATCCTGGCTTGTCTGAACTCGAGAGTCATTCAATGTCCACATTCCGGAACTCTGGATGTCTGAATTATAGAAGCACCAAATGTCTCTATTCTAGTATCGGAATGTGGCGGAATTCTAGAATGCACAGCACGGCGGAATTCGAAAGTCCTAAAATGCCTGCTATCCGGAAGTTAAGTAGTCTGACATCCAGAATGTTACTAGGTTAGCATTCTACCGTTCTGAGAGATTCTGTGATCTAGAATCAATGGACGGCAGAGTTCTGGAATGTCCGGGTGTCCAAACTCTAGAATCCTTCCGTGTCTGGACTCGTGAGTCATTCAATGTCCACATTCCGGATCACAGGGTGTTTGAATTCCAGAAGCACCAAATGTCTGCATTCTAGAAGCGGAATGTGGCAGAATTCTAGAATGCACAGCATGGCGGAATTCTAAAATCCTAAAATGCCTGCTATACGGAAGTTAAGGTGTCTGACATCAAGAATGCTACCAATTCAGAATTATACCATTCTGAAAGATTCTGGGATCTAGAATCAGTGGACAGCTGAGTTCCAAAATGTCAAGGTGGCAAAACTCTAGAATCCTTGCGTGTCTGAACTCGAGAGTCATTCAATGTCCACATTCCAGAACTCTGGATGTCTGAAATATAGAAGCACCAAATGTCTGCATTCTAGAATCGGAATGTGGCGGAATTCTAGAATGCACAGCACGGCAGAATTCTAAAGTCCTAAAATGCCTGCTATTCGGAAGTTAAGGTGTCTGACATCCAGAATGTTACTAGGTCAGCATTCTACCGTTCTGAGAGATTCTGGGTTCTAGAATCAATGGACGGCAGAGTTCTGGAATGTCAGGGTGTCCAAACTCTAGAATCCTTCTCTGTCTGAACTCGTGAGTTATTCAATGTCCACATTCCGGATCACAGGGTGTCTGAATTCCAGAAGCACCAAATGTCTGCATTCTAGAATCAGAATGTGGCGGAATTCTAGAATGCACAGCACGGCAGAATTCTGAAGTCCTAAAATGCCTGATATTCGGAAGTTAAGGAGTCTGACATCCAGAATGTTACTAGGTCAGCATTCTACCTTTCTGAGAGATTCTGGGTTCTAGAATCAATGGACAGCAGTGTTCTGGAATGTCAGGGTGTCCAAACTCTAGAGTCCTTCCGTGTCTGAACTCGTGAGTCATTCAAAATCCACATTCCGGATCACAGGGTGTCTGAATTCCTGAAGCAGCAAATGTCTGCATTCTAGAATCGGAATGTGGCGGATTTCTAGAATGCACAGCACGGCGGAATTCGAAAGTCCTAAAATGCCTGCTATCAGGAAGTTAAGGTGTCTGACATCCAGAATGCTACCACGTCAGAATTATACCATTCTGAAAGTTTCTGGTATCTAGAATCAATGGACGGCTGAGTTCCAGAATGTCAGGGTGGCAAAACTCAAGAATCCTTGCGTGTCTGAACTCGAGAGTCATTCAATGTCCACATTCCAGAACTCTGGATGTCTGAATTATAGAAGCACCAAATGTGTGCATTCTAGAGTCGGAATGTGGCGGAATTCTAGAATGCACAGCACAGCGGAATTCGAAAGTCCTAAAATGCCTGCTATCCGGAAGTTAAGGTGTCTGACATCCAGAATGCTACGACGTCAGAATTATACCATTCTGAAAGATTCTGGGATCTAGAATCAATGGACGGCTGAGTTCCAGAATGTCAGGTTTTCCAAACTCTAGAATCCTTGCGTGTCTGAACTCGAGAGTCACTGAATATCCACATTCCAAGACTCTGGATGTCTGAAATATAGAAGCACCAAATGTCTGCATTCTAGAATCGGAATGTGGCGGAATTCTAGAATGCACAGCGCGGCAGAATTCTAAAGTTCTAAAATGCCTGATATTCGGAAGTTAAGGAGTCTGACATCCAGAATGTTACTAGGTCAGCATTCTAGCGTTCTGAGAGATTCTGTGATCTAGAATCAATGGACGGCATAGTTCTGGAATGTCATGGTTTCCAAACTCTAGAATCCTTCCGTGTCTGAACTCGTGAGTCATTCAATGTCCACATTCCGGATCACAGGGTGTCTGAATTCCAGAAGCACCAAATGTCTGCATTCTAGAAGCGGAATGTGGCGGAATTCTAGAATGCACAGCATGGCGGAATTCTACAATCCTAAAATGCCTGCTATACGGAAGTTAAGCTGTCTGACATCAAGAATGCTACCAAGTCAGAATTATACCATTCTGAAAGATTCTGGGATCTAGAATCAATGGACGGCTGAGTTCCAGAATGTCTGGGTGGGAATACTCTAGAATCCTTGCGTGTCTGAACTCGAGAGTCATTCAATGTCCACATTCCAGAACTCTGGATGTCTGAATTATAGAAGCACCAAATGTGTGCATTCTAGAATCGTAATGTGGCGGAATTTTAGAATGCACAGCACGGTGGAATTCTAAAGTCCTAAAATGCCTGTTAGCCGAAAGCTAAGGTGTCTGATGACCAGAATGTTACTAGGTCAGCATTCTACCGTTCTGAGAGATTCTGGGTTCTAGAATCAATGGACGGCCGAGTTCTGGAATGTCTGGGTGTCCAAACTCTAGAATCCTTGAGTGTTAGAACTCGACAGTCATTCAATTTCCATATTCCGGGTCACAGGGTGACTGAATTCCAGAAGCACCAAATGTCTGCATTCTAGAATCGGAATATGGCGGAATTCTAGAATGCACAGCACGGCGGAATTCGAAGGTCCTAAATTGCCTGCTATCTGGAAGTTAAGGTGTCTGACATCCAGAATGCTACCACGTCAGAATTATACCATTCTTAAAAATTCTGTGATCTAGAATCAATGGACGGCTGAGTTCCAGAATGTCAGGGTGTCAAAACTCTAGAATCCTGGTGTGTCTGAACTCGAGAGTCATTCAATGTCCACATTCCAGAACTCTGGATGTCTGAATTATAGAAGCACGAAATGTCTGCATTCTAGAAGCGGAATGTGGCGGAATTCTAGAATGCACAGCACGGCGGAATTCGAAAGTCCTAAAATGCCTGCTATCCGGAAGTTAAGGTGTCTGACATCCAGAATGCTACCACGCCAGAATTATACCATTCTGAAAGATTATGGGATCTAGAATCAATGGACGGCTTAGTTCCAGAATGTCAGGGTAGCAAAACTCTAGAATCCTTGCGTGTCTGAACTCGAGAGTAGTTCAATGTCCACATTCCAGAACTCTGGATGTCTGAATTATAGAAGCACCAAATGTCTGCATTCTAGAATCGGAATGTGGTGGAATTCTAGAATGCACAGCACGGCGGAATTCTAAAGTCCTAAAACGCCTACTAGCCGAAAGTTAAGGTGTCTGATGACCAGTATGTTACTAGGTCAGCATTGTACCATTCTGAGAGATTCTGGGTTCTAGAATCAATGGACGACAGAGATCTGGAATGTCAGGGTGTCCAAACTCTAGAATACTTGCGTGTCTGAACTCGAGAGTCATTCAATGTCCACATTCCGGATCACATGGTGTCTGAATTCCAGAAGCACCAAATGTCTGCATTCTAGAATCAGAATGTGGTAGCATTCTAGAATGCACAGCACGGCGGAATTCTAAAGTCCTAAAATGCCTGTTATGCGGAAGTTAAGGTGTCTGACATCCAGAATGCTACCACATCAGAATTATACCATTCTGAAACATTCTGGGATCCAGAATCAGTGGACGGGTGAGTTCCAGAATGTCAGGGCGGCAAAACTCTAGAATCCTGGCTTGTCTGAACTCGAGAGTCATTCAATGTCCACATTCCAGAACTCTGGATGTCTGAATTATAGAAGCACCAAATGTCTGCATTCTAGAATCGGAATGTGGTGGAATTCTAGAATGCACAGCACGGCGGAATTCTAAATTCCTAAAATGCCTGATATTCGGAAGTTAAGATGTCTGACATCCAGAATGTTACTAGGTCAGCATTCTACCGTTCTGAGAGATTCTGGGTTCTAGAATCAATGGACGGCAGAGTTCTGGAATGTCAGGGTGTCCAAACTTATAATCCTTCCGTGTTTGAACTCGTGAGTCATTCAATGTCCACATTCCAGATCAAAGGGTGTCTGAATTCCAGAAGCACCAAATGTCTGCATTCTAGAATTGGAATGGGGCGGAATTCTAGAATGCACAGCACGGCGGATTTCTAAAGTACTAAAATGCCTGCTATCCGGAAGTTAAGGTGTCTGACATCAAGAATGCTACCAAGTCAGAATTATACCATTCTGAAAGATTCTGGGATCTAGAATCAATGGACGGCTGAGTTCCAGAATGTCAGGGAAGCAAAACTCTAGAATCCTTGCGTGTCTGAACTCGACAGTCATTCAATGTCCACATTCCAGAACTCTGGAGGTCTGAATTATAGAAGCACCAAATGTCTGCATTCTAGAATCGGAATGTGCTGGAATTCTAGAATGCACAGCACGGCGGAATTCTAAAGTCCTAAAATGCCTGCTATCCGGAAGTTAAGGTGTCTGACATCAAGAATGCTACCAAGTCAGAATTATACCATTCTGAAAGATTCTGGGATCTAGAATCAATGGACGGCTGAGTTCCAGAATGTCAGGGTGGCAAAACTCTAGAATCCTTGTGTGTCTGAACTCGAGAGTCATTCAATGTCCACATTCCAGAACTCTGGATGTCTGAATTATAGAAGCACGAAATGTCTGCATTCTAGAATCGGAATGTGGCGGAATTCTAGAATGCACAGCACGGCGGAATTCTAAAGTCCTAAAATGCATGCTATCCGGAAGTTAAGGTGTCTGACATCAAGAATGCTACCAAGTCAGAATTATAACATTCTGAAAGATTCTGGGATCTAGAATCAATGGACGGCTGAGTTCCAGAATGTCAGGGTAGCAAAACTCTAGAATCCTTGCATGTCTGAACTTGAGAGTCATTCAATGTCCACATTCCAGAACTCTGGATGTCTGAATTATAGAAGCACCAAATGTCTGCATTCTAGAATCGGAATGTGGCGGAATTCTAGAATGCACAGCACGGCGGAATTCTAAAGTGCTAAAATGCCTACAAGCCGAAAGTTAAGGTGTCTGATGACCAGTATGTTACTAGGTCAGCATTCTACCGTTCTGAGAGATTCTGGGTTCTAGAATCAATGGACGGCAGAGATCTGAAATGACAGGGTGTCCAAACTCCAGAATATTTGTGTGTCTGAACTCGAGAGTCATTCAATGTCCACATTCCGGATCACAGGGTGTCTGAATTCCAGAAGCACCAAATGTCTGCATTCTAGAATCGGAATGTGGTAGAATTCTAGAATGCACAGCACGGCGGAATTCTAAAGTCCTAAAATGCCTGCTAACCGGAAGTTAAGGTGTCTGACATCCAGAATGGTACCACATCAGAATTATACAATTCTGAAACATCCTGGGATCTAGAATCAATGGACGGGTAAGTTCCAGAATGTCTGGGCGGCAAAACTCTAGAATCCTGGCTTGTCTGAACCGGAGAGTCATTCAATGTCCACATTCCAGAACTCTGGATGTCTGAATTATGGAAGAACCAAATGTCTGCATTCTAGAATCGGAATGTGGCGGAATTCTAGAATGCACAGCACGGCGGAACTTTAAAGTCCTAAAATGCCTGCTATCCAGAAGTCAAGATGTCTGACATCCAGAATGTTACTAGGTCAGCATTCTAACGTTCTGAGAGATTCTGGGTTCTAGAATAAATGGATGGCAGAGTTCTGGAATGTCAGGGTGTTCAAACTCAAGAATCCTTGCGTGTCTGAACTCGAGAGTCATTCAATGTCCACATTCCGGATCACAGGGTGTCTGAATTCCAGAAGCACCAAATGTCTGCATTCTAGAATCGGAATGTGGCGGAATTCTAGAATGCACAGCACGGCGGAATTCGAAAGTCCTAAAATGCCTGCTATCCGGAAGTTATGGTGTCTGACATCCAGAATGCTACCACGTCAGAATTATACCATTCTGAAAGATTCTGGGATCTAGAATCAATGGACGGCTGAGTTCCAGAATGTCAGGGTTTCCAAACTCTAGAATCCTTGCGTGTCTGAACTCGAGATTCACTCAATATCCACATTCCAGGACTCTGGACGTCTGAAATATAGAAGCACCAAATGTCTGCATTCTAGAAACGGAATGTGGCGGAATTCTAGAATGCACATCACGGCAGAATTCTAAAGTCCTAAAATGCCTGCTATTTGGAAGTAAAGGTGTCTGACATCCAGAATGTTACTAGGTCAGCATTCTACCGTTCTGAGAGATTCTGGATTCTAGAATCAATGGACGGCAGAGTTCTGGAATGTCAGGGTGTCCAAACTCTAGAATCCTTCCGTGTCTGAACTCGTGAGTCATTCAATGTCCACATTCCGCATCACAGGGTGTCTGAATTCCAGAAGCACCAAATGTCTGCATTCTAGAATCGGAATGTGGCGGAATTCTAGAATGCACAGCACGGCAGAATTCTAAAGACCTAAAATGCCTGATATTCGGAAGTTAAGATGTCTGACATCCAGAATGTTACTAGGTCAGCATTCTACCGTTCTGAGAGATTCTGTGTTCTAGAATCAATGGACGGCATAGTTCTGGAATGTCAGGATGTCCAAACTCTAGAATCCTTCCGTGTCTGAACTCGTGAGTCATTCAATGTCCACATTCCGGATCACAGGGTGTCTGAATTCCAGAAGCACCAAATGTCTGCATTGTAGAATCGGAATGTGGCGGAATTCTAGAATGCACAGCACGGCGGAATTCGAAAGTCCTAAAATGCCTGCTATCCTGAAGTTAAGGTGTCTGACATCCAGAATGCTGCCACGTCAGAATTATACCATTCTGAAAGATTCTGGGATCTAGAATCAATGGTTGGCTGAGTTCCAGAATGTCAGGGGGGCAAAACTCTAGAATCCTTGCGTGTCTGAACTCGAGAGTCATTCAATGTCCACATTCCAGAACTCTGGATGTCTGAATTATAGAAGCACCAAATGTCTGCATTCTAGAATCGGAATGTGGCGGAATTCTAGAATGCACAGCACGGCGGAATTCTAAAGTCCTAAAATGCCTGCTATCCGGAAGTTAAGGTGTCTGACATCCAGAATGTTACTAGGTCAGCATTCTAACGTTCTGAGAGATTCTGTGTTCTAGAATCAATATACGGCAGAGATCTGGCATGTCAGGGTGTCCAAACTCTAGAATCCTTGCGTTTCTGAACTCGAGAGTGATTCAATGTCCACATTTCGGATCACAGGGTGTCTGAATTCCAGAAGCACCAAATGTATGCATTCTAGAATCGGAATGTGGTAGAATGCTAGAAAGCACAGCACGGCGGAATTCTAAAGTCCTAAAATGCCTGCTATCCGGAAGTTAAGGTGCCTGACATCCAGAAAGCTACCACATCAGAATTATACCATTCTGATACATTCTGGGATCTAGAATCAATGGAAGGGTGAGTTCCAGAATGTCAGGGTGGCAAAACTCTAGAATCCTGGCGTGTCTGAATTCGAGAGTCATTCAATGTCCATATTCCAGAACTCTGGATGTCTGAATTATAGAAGCACCAAATGTCTGCATTCTAGAATCGGAATGTGGCGGAATTCTAGAATGCACAGCACGGCGGAATTCTAAAGTCCTAAGATGCTTGCTATCCGGAAGTTAAGGTGTCTGACATCCAGAATGCTACCACGTCAGAATTATACCATTCTGAAAGATTCTGGGATCTAGAATCAATGGACGGCTGAGTTCCAGAATGTCAGGGTGGCAAAACTCTAGAATGCTTGCGTGTCTGAACTCGAGAGTCATTCAATGTCCACATTCCAGAACTCTGGATGTCTGAATTATAGAAGCACCAAATGTCTGCATTCTAGAATCGGAATGTGGCGGAATTCTAGAATGCACAGCACGGCGGAATTCTAAAGTCCTAAAATGCCTGCTATCCGGAACTTACGGTGTCTGACAACAAGAATGATACCAAGTCAGAATTATACCATTCTGAAAGATTCTGGGATCTAGAATCAATGGACGGCTGAGTTCCAGAATGTCAGTGTTTCCAAACTCTAGAATCATTCTGTGTCTGAACTCGAGAGTCATTCAATATCCACATTCCAGGACTCTGGATGTCTGAAATATAGAAGCACCAAATGTCTGCATTCTAGAATCAGAATGTGGCGGAATTCTAGAATGCACAGCACGGCGGAATTCGAAAGTCCTAAAATGCCTGCTATCCGGAAGTTAAGGTGTCTGACATCCAGAATGCTACCACGTCAGAATTATACCATTCTGAAAGATTCTGGGATCTAGAATCAATGGACGGCTGAGTTCCAGAATGTCAGGGTGGCAAAACTCTAGAATCCTGGCGTGTCTGAACTCGAGAGTCATTCAATGTCCACATTCCAGAACTCTGGATGTCTGAAATATAGAAGCAACAAATGTCTGCATTCTAGAATCAGAATGTGGCGGAATTCTAGAAGGCACAGCACGGCGGAACTTTAAAGTCCTAAAATGCCTGCTATCCAGAAGTCAAGATGTCTGACATCCAGAATGTTACTAGGTCAGCATTCTAACGTTCTGAGAGATTCTGGGTTCTAGAATAAATGGATGGCAGAGTTCTGGAATGTCAGGGTGTTCAAACTCAAGAATCCTTGCGTGTCTGAACTCGAGAGTCATTCAATGTCCACATTCCGGATCACAGGGTGGCTGAATTCCAGAAGCACCAAATGTCTGCATTCTAGAATCGGAATGTGGCGGAATTCTAGAATGCACAGCACGGCGGAATTCGAAAGTCCTAAAATGCCTGCTATCCGGAAGTTATGGTGTCTGACATCCAGAATGCTACCACGTCAGAATTATACCATTCTGAAAGATTCTGGGATCTAGAATCAATGGACGGCTGAGTTCCAGAATGTCAGGGTTTCCAAACTCTAGAATCCTTGCGTGTCTGAACTCGAGATTCACTCAATATCCACATTCCAGGACTCTGGACGTCTGAAATATAGAAGCACCAAATGTCTGCATTCTAGAAACGGAATGTGGCGGAATTCTAGAATGCACATCACGGCAGAATTCTAAAGTCCTAAAATGCCTGCTATTCGGAAGTAAAGGTGTCTGACATCCAGAATGTTACTAGGTCAGCATTCTACCGTTCTGAGAGATTCTGGATTCTAGAATCAATGGACGGCAGAGTTCTGGAATGTCAGGGTGTCCAAACTCTAGAATCCTTCCCTGTCTGAACTCGTGAGTCATTCAATGTCCACATTCCGCATCACAGGGTGTCTGAATTCCAGAAGCACCAAATGTCTGCATTCTAGAATCGGAATGTGGCGGAATTCTAGAATGCACAGCACGGCAGAATTCTAAAGACCTAAAATGCCTGATATTCGGAAGTTAAGGAGTCTGACATCCAGAATGTTACTAGGTCAGCATTCTACCGTTCTGAGAGATTCTGTGTTCTAGAATCAATGGACGGCATAGTTCTGGAATGTCAGGATGTCCAAACTCTAGAATCCTTCCGTGTCTGAACTCGTGAGTCATTCAATGTCCACATTCCGGATCACAGGGTGTCTGAATTCCAGAAGCACCAAATGTCTGCATTGTAGAATCGGAATGTGGCGGAATTCTAGAATGCACAGCACGGTGGAATTCGAAAGTCCTAAAATGCCTGCTATCCTGAAGTTAAGGTGTCTGACATCCAGAATGCTACCAAGTCAGAATTATACCATTCTGAAAGATTCTGGGATCTAGAATCAATGGTTGGCTGAGTTCCAGAATGTCAGGGGGGCAAAACTCTAGAATCCTTGCGTGTCTGAACTCGAGAGTCATTCAATGTCCACATTCCAGAACTCTGGATGTCTGAATTATAGAAGCACCAAATGTCTGCATTCTAGAATCGGAATGTGGCGGAATTCTAGAATGCACAGCACGGCGGAATTCTAAAGTCCTAAAATGCCTGCTATCCGGAAGTTAAGGTGTCTGACATCCAGAATGTTACTAGGTCAGCATTCTAACGTTCTGAGAGATTCTGTGTTCTAGAATCAATGTACGGCAGAGATCTGGCATGTCAGGGTGTCCAAACTCTAGAATTCTTGCGTTTCTGAACTCGAGAGTGATTCAATGTCCACATTTCGGATCACAGGGTGTCTGAATTCCAGAAGCACCAAATGTATGCATTCTAGAATCGGAATGTGGTAGAATGCTAGAAAGCACAGCACGGCGGAATTCTAAAGTCCTAAAATGCCTGCTATCCGGAAGTTAAGGTGCCTGACATCCAGAAAGCTACCACATCAGAATTATACCATTCTGATACATTCTGGGATCTAGAATCAATGGAAGGGTGAGTTCCAGAATGTCAGGGTGGCAAAACTCTAGAATCCTGGCGTGTCTGAATTCGAGAGTCATTCAATGTCCATATTCCAGAACTCTGGATGTCTGAATTATAGAAGCACCAAATGTCTGCATTCTAGAATCGGAATGTGGCGGAATTCTAGAATGCACAGCACGGCGGAATTCTAAAGTCCTAAGATGCTTGCTATCCGGAAGTTAAGGTGTCTGACATCCAGAATGCTACCACGTCAGAATTATACCATTCTGAAAGATTCTGGGATCTAGAATCAATGGACGGCTGAGTTCCAGAATGTCAGGGTGGCAAAACTCTAGAATGCTTGCGTGTCTGAACTCGAGAGTCATTCAATGTCCACATTCCAGAACTCTGGATGTCTGAATTATAGAAGCACCAAATGTCTGCATTCTAGAATCGGAATGTGGTGGAATTCTAGAATGCACAGCACGGCGGAATTCTAAAGTCCTAAAATGCCTGCTATCCGGAACTTACGGTGTCTGACAACAAGAATGATACCAAGTCAGAATTATACCATTCTGAAAGATTCTGGGATCTAGAATCAATGGACGGCTGAGTTCCAGAATGTCAGTGTTTCCAAACTCTAGAATCATTCTGTGTCTGAACTCGAGAGTCATTCAATATCCACATTCCAGGACTCTGGATGTCTGAAATATAGAAGCACCAAATGTCTGCATTCTGGAATCGGAATGTGGCGGAATTCTAGAATGCACAGCACGGCAGAATTCTAAAGTCCTAAAATGCCTGCTATTCGGAAGTTAAGGTGTCTGACATCCAGAATGTTACTAGGTCAGCATTCTACCGTTCTGAAAGATTCTGGGTTCTAGAATCAATGGACGGCAGAGTTCTGGAATGTCAGGGTGTCCAAACTCTAGAATCCTTCCGTGTCTGAACTCGTGAGTCATTCAATGTCCACATTCCGGATCACAGGGTGTCTGAATTCCAGAAGCACCAAATGTCTGCATTCTAGAATCGGAATGTGGCGGAATTCTAGAATGCACAGCACGGCAGATTTCTGAAGTCCTAAAATGCCTGATACTCGGAAGTTAAAGAGTCTGACATCCAGAATGTTACTAGGTCAGCATTCTACCGTTCTGAGAGATTCTGGGTTCTAGAATCAATGGACGGCTGAGTTCTGGAATGTCAGGGTGTCCAAACTCTAGAATTCTTCCGTGTCTGAACTCGTGAGTCATTCAATGTCCACATTCCGGATCACAGGGTGTCTGAATGCCAGAAGCACCAAATGTCTGCATTCTAGAATCGGAATGTGGCGGAATTCTAGAATGCACAGCACGGCGGAATTCGAAAGACCTAAAATGCCTGCTATCGCGAAGTTAAGGTGTCTGACATCCAGAATGCTACCACGTCAGTAATATACCATTCTGAGAGATTCTGGGATCTAGAATCAATGGACGGCTGAGTTCCAGAATGTCAGGGTGGCAAAACTCTAGAATCCTTGCGTGTCTGAACTCGAGAGTCATTCAATGTCCACATTCCAGAACTCTGGATGTCTGAAATATAGAAGCACCAAATGTCTGCATTCTAGAATCTGAATGTGGCGGAATTCTAGAATGCACAGCACGGCGGAATTCTAAAGTCCTGAAATGCCTGCTATCCGGAAGTTAAGGTGTCTGGCATCCAGAATGCTATCAGGTCAGAATTATACCATTCTGAAAGATTCTGGGATCTAGAATGAATGGACGGCTGAGTTCCAGAATGTCAGTGTGGCAAAACTCTAGAATCCTTGTGTGTCTGAACTCGAGAGTCATTCAATATCCACATTCCAGAACTCTGGATGTCTGAATTATGGAAGCACCAAATCTCTCCATTCTAGAATCGGAATGTGGCGGAATTCTAGAATGCACAGCTCGGCGGAATTCTAAAGTCCTGAAATGCCTGCTATCAGGAAGTTAAGGTGTCTGACATCCAGAATGTTACTAGGTCAGCATTCTACCGTTCTGAGAGATTCTGGGTTCTAGAATCAATGGACGGCAGAGTTCTGGAATGTCAGGGTTTCCAAACTCTGGAATCATTCCGTGTCTGAACTCGTGAGTCATTCAATGTCCACATTCCGGATTACAGGGTGTCTGAATTCCAGAAGCATCAAATGTCTGCATTCTAGAAACGGAATGTGGCGGAATTCTAGAATGCACAGCACGGCGGAATTCTAAAGTCCTAAAATGCCTGCTATACGGAAGTTAAGGTGTCTGACATCCAGAATGCTACCACGTCAGAATTATACCATTCTGAAAGATTCTGGGATCTAGAATCAATGGACGGCTGAGTTCCAGAATGTCAGGGTTTCCAAACTCTAGAATCCTTGCGTGTTTGAACTCGAGAGTCATTCAATTTCCATATTCCGGGTCACAGGGTGTCTGAATTCCAGAAGCACCAAATGTCTGCATTCTAGAATCGGAATGTGGCAGAATTCTAGAATGCACAGCACGGCAGAATTCTAAAGACGTAAAATGACTGATATTCGGAAGTTAAGGTGTCTGACATCCAGAATGTTACTAGGTCAGCATTCTACCGTTCTGAGAGATTCTGGGTTCCAGAATAAATGGACGGCAGAGTTCTGGAATGTCAGGGTGTCCAAACTCCAGAATCCTTCCGTGTCTGAACTCCTGAGTCATTCAATGTCCACATTCCGGATCACATGGTGTCTGAATTCCAGAAGCACCAAATGTCTGCATTCTAGAATCGGAATGCGGCGGAATTCTAGAATGCACAGCACGGCAGAATTCTGAAGTCCTAAAATGCCTGCTATCGGGAAGTTAAGGTGTCTGACATCCAGAATGCTACCACATCAGAATTATACCATTCTGAAAGATTCTGGGATCTAGAATCAATGGACGGCTGAGTTCCAGAATGTCAGGGTGACAAAACTCTAGAATCCTTGCGTGTCTGAACTCGAGAGTCATTCAATGTCCACATTCCAGAACTCCGGATTTCTGAAATATAGAAGCACCAAATGTCTGCATTCTAGAATCCGAATGTGGCGGAATTCTAGAATGCACAGCACAGCGGAATTTTAAAGTCCTAAAATGCCTGCTATCCAGAAGTCAAGGTGTCTGACATCCAGAATGTTACTAGGTCAGCATTCTACCGTTCTGAGAGATTCTGGGTTTCAGAATCAATGGATAGCTGAGTTCTGGAATGTCAGGTTGTCCAAACTCTAGAATCCTTGAGTGTTTGAACTCGAGAGTCATTCAATTTCCATATTCCGGGTCACAGGGTGACTGAATTCCAGAAGCACCAAATGTCTGCATTCCAGAATCGGAATGTGGCGGAATTCTAGAATGCACAGCACGGCGGAATTCGAATGTCCTAAAATGCCAGCTATCCGGAAGTTAAGGTGTCTGACATCCAGAATGCTACCACGTCAGAATTATACCATTCTGAAAGATTCTGGGATCTAGAATCAATGGACGGCTGAGTTCCAGAATGTCAGGGTGGCAAAACTCTAGAATCCTTGCGTGTCTGAACTCGAGAGTCATTCAATGTCCACATTCCAGAACTCTGGATGTCTGAATTATAGAAGCACCAAATGTCTGCATTCTAGAATCGGAATGTGGCGGAATTCTAGAATGCACAGCACGGCGTAATTCTAAAGTCCTAAAATGCCTGCTATACGGAAGTTAAGGTGTCTGGCATCCAGAATGCTATCAGGTCAGAATTATACCATTCTGAAAGATTCTGGGATCTAGAATGAATGGACGGCTGAGTTCCAGAATGTCAGTGTGGCAAAACTCTAGAATCCTTGTGTGTCTGAACTCGAGAGTCATTCAATGTTCACATTCCAGAACTCTGGATGTCTGAATTATAGAAGCACCAAATGTCTGCATTCTAGAATCGGAATGGGGCGGAATTCTAGAATGCACGGCACGGCGGAATTCTAAAGTCCTAAAGTGCCTGCTATCCGGAAGTTAAGGTGTCTGACATCCAGAATGCTACCACGTCAGAATTATACCATTCTGAAAGATTCTGGGATCTAGAATCAATGGACGACTGAGTTCCAGAATGTCAGGGTGGCAAAACTCTAGAATCCTTGCGTGTCTGAACTCGAGAGTCATTCAATGTCCACATTCCAGAACTCTGGATGTCTGAAATATAGAAGCACCAAATGTCTGCATTCTAGAATCAGAATGTGGCGGAATTCTAGAATGCACAGCACGGCGGAATTTTAAAGTCCTAAAATGCCTGCTATCCAGAAGTCAAGGTGTCTGACATCCAGAATGTTACTAGGTCAGCATTCTACCGTTCTGAGAGATTCTGGGTTTTAGAATCAATGGATGGCTGAGTTCTGGAATGTCAGGTTGTCCAAACTCTAGAATCCTTGAGTGTTTGAACTCGAGAGTCATTCAATTTCCATATTCCGGGTCACAGGGTGACTGAATTCCAGAAGCACCAAATGTCTGCAATCCAGAATCGGAATGTGGCGGAATTCTAGAATGCACAGCACGGCGGAATTCGAATGTCCTAAAATGCCTGCTATCCGGAAGTTAAGGTGTCTGACATCCAGAATGCTACCACGTCAGAATTATACCATTCTGAAAGATTCTGGGATCTAGAATCAATGGACGGCTGAGTTCCAGAATGTCAGGGTGGCAAAACTCTAGAATCCTTGCGTGTCTGAACTCGAGAGTCATTCAATGTCCACATTCCAGAACTCTGGATGTCTGATTTATAGAAGCACCAAATGTCTGCATTCTAGAATCGGAATGTGGCGGAATTCTAGAATGCACAGCACGGCGTAATTCTAAAGTCCTAAAATGCCTGCTATCCGGAAGTTAAGGTGTCTGACATCCAGAATGTTACTAGGTCAGCATTCTACCATTCTGAGAGATTCTGGGTTCTAGAATCAATGGACGGCAGAGATCTGGCATGTCAGGGTGTCCAAACTCTAGAATCCCTTTGTGTCTGAACTCGAGAGTCATTCAATGTCCACATTCCGGATCACAGGGTGTCTGAATTCCTGAAACACCAAATGTCTGCATTCTAGAAACGGAATGTGGTAGAATTCTAGAATGCACAGCACGGCGGAAATCTAAAGTCCTAAAATGCCTGCTATCCGGAAGTTAAGGTGTCTGACACCCAGAATGCTACCACATAAGAATTATACCATTCTGAAACGTTCTGGGATCTGGAATCAATGGACGGGTGAGTTCCCGAATGTCAGGGTGGCAAAACACTAGAATCCTGGCATGTCTGAACTCGAGAGTCATTCAATGTCCACATTCCAGAACTCTAGATGTCTGAATTATAGAAGCACCAAATGTCTGCATTCTAGAATCTGAATGTGGCGGAATTCTAGAATGCACAGCACGGCGGAATTCTAAAGTCCTGAAATGCCTGCTATCCGGAAGTTAAGGTGTCTGACATCCAGAATGCTATCAGGTCAGAATTATACCATTCTGAAAGATTCTGGGATATAGAATGAATGGACGGCTGAGTTCCAGAATATCAGTGTGGCAAAACTCTAGAATCCTTGTGTGTCTGAACTCGAGAGTCATTCAATATCCACATTCCAGAACTCTGGATGTCTGAATTATAGAAGCACCAAATCTCTCCATTCTAGAATCGGAATGTGGCGGAATTCTAGAATGCACAGCACGGCGGAATTTTAAAGTCCTGAAATGCCTGCTATCAGGAAGTTAAGGTGTCTGACATCCAGAATGTTACTATGTCAGCATTCTACCGTTCTGAGAGATTCTGGGTTCTAGAATCAATGGACGGCAGAGTTCTGGAATGTCAGGGTGTCCAAACTCTGGAATCATTCCGTGTCTGAACTCGTGAGTCATTCAATGTCCACATTCCGGATCACAGGGTGTCTGAATTCCAGAAGCATCAAATGTCTGCATTCTAGAAACGGAATGTGGCGGAATTCTAGAATGCACAGCACGGCGGAATTCTAAAGTCCTAAAATGCCTGCTATACGGAAGTTAAGGTGTCTGACATCCAGAATGCTACCACGTCAGAATTATACCATTCTGAAAGATTCTGGGATCTAGAATCAATGGACGGCTGAGTTCCAGAATGTCAGGGTTTCCAAACTCTAGAATCCTTGCGTGTTTGAACTCGAGAGTCATTCAATTTCCATATTCCGGGTCACAGGGTGTCTGAATTCCAGAAGCACCAAATGTCTGCATTCTAGAATCGGAATGTGGCAGAATTCTAGAATGCACAGCACGGCAGAATTCTAAAGACGTAAAATGACTGATATTCGGAAGTTAAGGTGTCTGACATCCAGAATGTTACTAGGTCAGCATTCTACCGTTCTGAGAGATTCTGGGTTCTAGAATCAATGGACGGCAGAGTTCTGGAATGTCAGGGTGTCCAAACTCCAGAATCCTTCCGTGTCTGAACTCCTGAGTCATTCAATGTCCACATTCCGGATCACAGGGTGTCTGAATTCCAGAAGCACCAAATGTCTGCATTCTAGAATCGGAATGTGGCGGAATTCTAGAATGCACAGCACGGCAGAATTCTGAAGTCCTAAAATGCCTGCTATCGGGAAGTTAAGGTGTCTGACATCCAGAATGCTACCACATCAGAATTATACCATTCTGAAAGATTCTGGGATCTAGAATCAATGGACGGCTGAGTTCCAGAATGTCAGGGTGACAAAACTCTAGAATCCTTGCGTGTCTGAACTCGAGAGTCATTCAATGTCCACATTCCAGAACTCCGGATTTCTGAAATATAGAAGCACCAAATGTCTGCATTCTAGAATCCGAATGTGGCGGAATTCTAGAATGCACAGCACAGCGGAATTTTAAAGTCCTAAAATGCCTGCTATCCAGAAGTCAAGGTGTCTGACATCCAGAATGTTACTAGGTCAGCATTCTACCGTTCTGAGAGATTCTGGGTTTCAGAATCAATGGATAGCTGAGTTCTGGAATGTCAGGTTGTCCAAACTCTAGAATCCTTGAGTGTTTGAACTCGAGAGTCATTCAATTTCCATATTCCGGGTCACAGGGTGACTGAATTCCAGAAGCACCAAATGTCTGCATTCCAGAATCGGAATGTGGCGGAATTCTAGAATGCACAGCACGGCGGAATTCGAATGTCCTAAAATGCCAGCTATCCGGAAGTTAAGGTGTCTGACATCCAGAATGCTACCACGTCAGAATTATACCATTCTGAAAGATTCTGGGATCTAGAATCAATGGACGGCTGAGTTCCAGAATGTCAGGGTGGCAAAACTCTAGAATCCTTGCGTGTCTGAACTCGAGAGTCATTCAATGTCCACATTCCAGAACTCTGGATGTCTGAATTATAGAAGCACCAAATGTCTGCATTCTAGAATCGGAATGTGGCGGAATTCTAGAATGCACAGCACGGCGTAATTCTAAAGTCCTAAAATGCCTGCTATACGGAAGTTAAGGTGTCTGGCATCCAGAATGCTATCAGGTCAGAATTATACCATTCTGAAAGATTCTGGGATCTAGAATGAATGGACGGCTGAGTTCCAGAATGTCAGTGTGGCAAAACTCTAGAATCCTTGTGTGTCTGAACTCGAGAGTCATTCAATATCCACATTCCAGAACTCTGGATGTCTGAATTATGGAAGCACCAAATCTCTCCATTCTAGAATCGGAATGTGGCGGAATTCTAGAATGCACAGCTCGGCGGAATTCTAAAGTCCTGAAATGCCTGCTATCAGGAAGTTAAGGTGTCTGACATCCAGAATGTTACTAGGTCAGCATTCTACCGTTCTGAGAGATTCTGGGTTCTAGAATCAATGGACGGCAGAGTTCTGGAATGTCAGGGTTTCCAAACTCTGGAATCATTCCGTGTCTGAACTCGTGAGTCATTCAATGTCCACATTCCGGATCACAGGGTGTCTGAATTCCAGAAGCATCAAATGTCTGCATTCTAGAAACGGAATGTGGCGGAATTCTAGAATGCACAGCACGGCGGAATTCTAAAGTCCTAAAATGCCTGCTATACGGAAGTTAAGGTGTCTGACATCCAGAATGCTACCACGTCAGAATTATACCATTCTGAAAGATTCTGGGATCTAGAATCAATGGACGGCTGAGTTCCAGAATGTCAGGGTTTCCAAACTCTAGAATCCTTGCGTGTTTGAACTCGAGAGTCATTCAATTTCCATATTCCGGGTCACAGGGTGTCTGAATTCCAGAAGCACCAAATGTCTGCATTCTAGAATCGGAATGTGGCAGAATTCTAGAATGCACAGCACGGCAGAATTCTAAAGACGTAAAATGACTGATATTCGGAAGTTAAGGTGTCTGACATCCAGAATGTTACTAGGTCAGCATTCTACCGTTCTGAGAGATTCTGGGTTCCAGAATAAATGGACGGCAGAGTTCTGGAATGTCAGGGTGTCCAAACTCCAGAATCCTTCCGTGTCTGAACTCCTGAGTCATTCAATGTCCACATTCCGGATCACAGGGTGTCTGAATTCCAGAAGCACCAAATGTCTGCATTCTAGAATCGGAATGCGGCGGAATTCTAGAATGCACAGCACGGCAGAATTCTGAAGTCCTAAAATGCCTGCTATCGGGAAGTTAAGGTGTCTGACATCCAGAATGCTACCACATCAGAATTATACCATTCTGAAAGATTCTGGGATCTAGAATCAATGGACGGCTGAGTTCCAGAATGTCAGGGTGACAAAACTCTAGAATCCTTGCGTGTCTGAACTCGAGAGTCATTCAATGTCCACATTCCAGAACTCCGGATGTCTGAAATATAGAAGCACCAAATGTCTGCATTCTAGAATCCGAATGTGGCGGAATTCTAGAATGCACAGCACAGCGGAATTTTAAAGTCCTAAAATGCCTGCTATCCAGAAGTCAAGGTGTCTGACATCCAGAATGTTACTAGGTCAGCATTCTACCGTTCTGAGAGATTCTGGGTTTCAGAATCAATGGATAGCTGAGTTCTGGAATGTCAGGTTGTCCAAACTCTAGAATCCTTGAGTGTTTGAACTCGAGAGTCATTCAATTTCCATATTCCGGGTCACAGGGTGACTGAATTCCAGAAGCACCAAATGTCTGCATTCCAGAATCGGAATGTGGCGGAATTCTAGAATGCACAGCACGGCGGAATTCGAATGTCCTAAAATGCCAGCTATCCGGAAGTTAAGGTGTCTGACATCCAGAATGCTACCACGTCAGAATTATACCATTCTGAAAGATTCTGGGATCTAGAATCAATGGATGGCTGAGTTCCAGAATGTCAGGGTGGCAAAACTCTAGAATCCTTGCGTGTCTGAACTCGAGAGTCATTCAATGTCCACATTCCAGAACTCTGGATGTCTGAATTATAGAAGCACCAAATGTCTGCATTCTAGAATCGGAATGTGGCGGAATTCTAGAATGCACAGCACGGCGGAATTCTAAAGTCCTAAATTGCCTGCTATACGGAAGTTAAGGTGTCTGACATCCAGAATGTTACTAGGTCAGCATTCTACCGTTCTGAGAGATTCTGGGTTCTAGAATCAATGGACGGCAGAGATCTGGCATGTCAGGGTGTCCAAACTCTAGAATCCCTTTGTGTCTGAACTCGAGAGTCATTCAATGTCCACATTCCGGATCACAGGGTGTCTGAATTCCTGAAACACCAAATGTCTGCATTCTAGAAACGGAATGTGGTAGAATTCTAGAATGCACAGCACGGCGGAATTCTAAAGTCCTAAAATGCCTGCTATCCGGAAGTTAAGGTGTCTGACACCCAGAATGCTACCACATAAGAATTATACCATTCTGAAACGTTCTGGGATCTAGAATCAATGGACGGGTGAGTTCCCGAATGTCAGTGTGGCAAAACTCTAGAATCCTTGTGTGTCTGAACTCGAGAGTCATTCAATATCCACATTCCAGAACTCTGGATGTCTGAATTATAGAAGCACCAAATCTCTCCATTCTAGAATCGGAATGTGGCGGAATTCTAGAATGCACAGCACGGCGGAATTCTAAAGTCCAGAAATGCCTGCTATCAGGAAGTTAAGGTGTCTGACATCCAGAATGTTACTAGGTCAGCATTCTACCGTTCTGAGAGATTCTGGGTTCTAGAATCAATGGACGGCAGAGTTCTGGAATGTCAGGGTGTCCAAACTCTGGAATCATTCCGTGTCTGAACTCGTGAGTCATTCAATGTCCACATTCCGGATCACAGGGTGTCTGAATTCCAGAAGCATCAAATGTCTGCATTCTAGAAACGGAATGTGGCGGAATTCTAGAATGCACAGCACGGCGGAATTCTAAAGTCCTAAAATGCCTGCTATACGGAAGTTAAGGTGTCTGACATCCAGAATGCTACCACGTCAGAATTATACCCTTCCGAAAGATTCTGGGATCTAGAATCAATGGACGGCTGAGTTCCAGAATGTCAGGTTTTCCAAACTCTAGAATCCTTGCGTGTTTGAACTCGAGAGTCATTCAATTTCCATATTCCGGGTCACAGGGTGTCTGAATTCCAGAAGCACCAAATGTCTGCATTCTAGAATCGGAATGCGGCAGAATTCTAGAATGCACAGCACGGCAGAATTCTAAAGACGTAAAATGACTGATATTCGGAAGTTAAGGTGTCTGACATCCAGAATGTTACTAGGTCAGCATTCTACCGTTCTGAGAGATTCTGGGTTCTAGAATCAATGGACGGCAGAGTTCTGGAATGTCAGGGTGTCCAAACTCCAGAATCCTTCCGTGTCTGAACTCCTGAGTCATTCAATGTCCACATTCCGGATCACAGGGTGTCTGAATTCCAGAAGCACCAAATGTCTGCATTCTAGAATTGGAATGTGGCGGAATTCTAGAATGCACAGCACGGCAGAATTCTGAAGTCCTAAAATGCCTGCTATCGGGAAGTTAAGGTGTCTGACATCCAGAATGCTACCACATCAGAATTATACCATTCTGAAAGATTCTGGGATCTAAAATCAATGGACGGCTGATTTCCAGAATGTCAGGGTGGCAAAACTCTAGAATCCTTGCGTGTCTGAACTCGAGAGTCATTCAATGTTCACATTCCAGAACTCTGGATGTCTGAATTATAGAAGCACCAAATGTCTGCATTCTAGAATCGGAATGGGGCGGAATTCTAGAATGCACGGCACGGCGGAATTCTAAAGTCCTAAAGTGCCTGCTATCCGGAAGTTAAGGTGTCTGACATCCAGAATGCTACCACGTCAGAATTATACCATTCTGAAAGATTCTGGGATCTAGAATCAATGGACGACTGAGTTCCAGAATGTCAGGGTGGCAAAACTCTAGAATCCTTGCGTGTCTGAACTCGAGAGTCATTCAATGTCCACATTCCAGAACTCTGGATGTCTGAAATATAGAAGCACCAAATGTCTGCATTCTAGAATCAGAATGTGGCGGAATTCTAGAATGCACAGCACGGCGGAATTTTAAAGTCCTAAAATGCCTGCTATCCAGAAGTCAAGGTGTCTGACATCCAGAATGTTACTAGGTCAGCATTCTACCGTTCTGAGAGATTCTGGGTTTTAGAATCAATGGATGGCTGAGTTCTGGAATGTCAGGTTGTCCAAACTCTAGAATCCTTGAGTGTTTGAACTCGAGAGTCATTCAATTTCCATATTCCGGGTCACAGGGTGACTGAATTCCAGAAGCACCAAATGTCTGCAATCCAGAATCGGAATGTGGCGGAATTCTAGAATGCACAGCACGGCGGAATTCGAATGTCCTAAAATGCCTGCTATCCGGAAGTTAAGGTGTCTGACATCCAGAATGCTACCACGTCAGAATTATACCATTCTGAAAGATTCTGGGATCTAGAATCAATGGACGGCTGAGTTCCAGAATGTCAGGGTGGCAAAACTCTAGAATCCTTGCGTGTCTGAACTCGAGAGTCATTCAATGTCCACATTCCAGAACTCTGGATGTCTGATTTATAGAAGCACCAAATGTCTGCATTCTAGAATCGGAATGTGGCGGAATTCTAGAATGCACAGCACGGCGTAATTCTAAAGTCCTAAAATGCCTGCTATCCGGAAGTTAAGGTGTCTGACATCCAGAATGTTACTAGGTCAGCATTCTACCATTCTGAGAGATTCTGGGTTCTAGAATCAATGGACGGCAGAGATCTGGCATGTCAGGGTGTCCAAACTCTAGAATCCCTTTGTGTCTGAACTCGAGAGTCATTCAATGTCCACATTCCGGATCACAGGGTGTCTGAATTCCTGAAACACCAAATGTCTGCATTCTAGAAACGGAATGTGGTAGAATTCTAGAATGCACAGCACGGCGGAATTCTAAAGTCCTAAAATGCCTGCTATCCGGAAGTTAAGGTGTCTGACACCCAGAATGCTACCACATAAGAATTATACCATTCTGAAACGTTCTGGGATCTGGAATCAATGGACGGGTGAGTTCCCGAATGTCAGGGTGGCAAAACACTAGAATCCTGGCATGTCTGAACTCGAGAGTCATTCAATGTCCACATTCCAGAACTCTAGATGTCTGAATTCCAGAAGCACCAAATGTCTGCATTCTAGAATCGGAATGCGGCGGAATTCTAGAATGCACAGCACGGCAGAATTCTGAAGTCCTAAAATGCCTGCTATCGGGAAGTTAAGGTGTCTGACATCCAGAATGCTACCACATCAGAATTATACCATTCTGAAAGATTCTGGGATCTAGAATCAATGGACGGCTGAGTTCCAGAATGTCAGGGTGACAAAACTCTAGAATCCTTGCGTGTCTGAACTCGAGAGTCATTCAATGTCCACATTCCAGAACTCCGGATGTCTGAAATATAGAAGCACCAAATGTCTGCATTCTAGAATCCGAATGTGGCGGAATTCTAGAATGCACAGCACAGCGGAATTTTAAAGTCCTAAAATGCCTGCTATCCAGAAGTCAAGGTGTCTGACATCCAGAATGTTACTAGGTCAGCATTCTACCGTTCTGAGAGATTCTGGGTTTCAGAATCAATGGATAGCTGAGTTCTGGAATGTCAGGTTGTCCAAACTCTAGAATCCTTGAGTGTTTGAACTCGAGAGTCATTCAATTTCCATATTCCGGGTCACAGGGTGACTGAATTCCAGAAGCACCAAATGTCTGCATTCCAGAATCGGAATGTGGCGGAATTCTAGAATGCACAGCACGGCGGAATTCGAATGTCCTAAAATGCCAGCTATCCGGAAGTTAAGGTGTCTGACATCCAGAATGCTACCACGTCAGAATTATACCATTCTGAAAGATTCTGGGATCTAGAATCAATGGATGGCTGAGTTCCAGAATGTCAGGGTGGCAAAACTCTAGAATCCTTGCGTGTCTGAACTCGAGAGTCATTCAATGTCCACATTCCAGAACTCTGGATGTCTGAATTATAGAAGCACCAAATGTCTGCATTCTAGAATCGGAATGTGGCGGAATTCTAGAATGCACAGCACGGCGGAATTCTAAAGTCCTAAATTGCCTGCTATACGGAAGTTAAGGTGTCTGACATCCAGAATGTTACTAGGTCAGCATTCTACCGTTCTGAGAGATTCTGGGTTCTAGAATCAATGGACGGCAGAGATCTGGCATGTCAGGGTGTCCAAACTCTAGAATCCCTTTGTGTCTGAACTCGAGAGTCATTCAATGTCCACATTCCGGATCACAGGGTGTCTGAATTCCTGAAACACCAAATGTCTGCATTCTAGAAACGGAATGTGGTAGAATTCTAGAATGCACAGCACGGCGGAATTCTAAAGTCCTAAAATGCCTGCTATCCGGAAGTTAAGGTGTCTGACACCCAGAATGCTACCACATAAGAATTATACCATTCTGAAACGTTCTGGGATCTAGAATCAATGGACGGGTGAGTTCCCGAATGTCAGTGTGGCAAAACTCTAGAATCCTTGTGTGTCTGAACTCGAGAGTCATTCAATATCCACATTCCAGAACTCTGGATGTCTGAATTATAGAAGCACCAAATCTCTCCATTCTAGAATCGGAATGTGGCGGAATTCTAGAATGCACAGCACGGCGGAATTCTAAAGTCCAGAAATGCCTGCTATCAGGAAGTTAAGGTGTCTGACATCCAGAATGTTACTAGGTCAGCATTCTACCGTTCTGAGAGATTCTGGGTTCTAGAATCAATGGACGGCAGAGTTCTGGAATGTCAGGGTGTCCAAACTCTGGAATCATTCCGTGTCTGAACTCGTGAGTCATTCAATGTCCACATTCCGGATCACAGGGTGTCTGAATTCCAGAAGCATCAAATGTCTGCATTCTAGAAACGGAATGTGGCGGAATTCTAGAATGCACAGCACGGCGGAATTCTAAAGTCCTAAAATGCCTGCTATACGGAAGTTAAGGTGTCTGACATCCAGAATGCTACCACGTCAGAATTATACCCTTCCGAAAGATTCTGGGATCTAGAATCAATGGACGGCTGAGTTCCAGAATGTCAGGTTTTCCAAACTCTAGAATCCTTGCGTGTTTGAACTCGAGAGTCATTCAATTTCCATATTCCGGGTCACAGGGTGTCTGAATTCCAGAAGCACCAAATGTCTGCATTCTAGAATCGGAATGCGGCAGAATTCTAGAATGCACAGCACGGCAGAATTCTAAAGACGTAAAATGACTGATATTCGGAAGTTAAGGTGTCTGACATCCAGAATGTTACTAGGTCAGCATTCTACCGTTCTGAGAGATTCTGGGTTCTAGAATCAATGGACGGCAGAGTTCTGGAATGTCAGGGTGTCCAAACTCCAGAATCCTTCCGTGTCTGAACTCCTGAGTCATTCAATGTCCACATTCCGGATCACAGGGTGTCTGAATTCCAGAAGCACCAAATGTCTGCATTCTAGAATTGGAATGTGGCGGAATTCTAGAATGCACAGCACGGCAGAATTCTGAAGTCCTAAAATGCCTGCTATCGGGAAGTTAAGGTGTCTGACATCCAGAATGCTACCACATCAGAATTATACCATTCTGAAAGATTCTGGGATCTAAAATCAATGGACGGCTGATTTCCAGAATGTCAGGGTGGCAAAACTCTAGAATCCTTGCGTGTCTGAACTCGAGAGTCATTCAATGTTCACATTCCAGAACTCTGGATGTCTGAATTATAGAAGCACCAAATGTCTGCATTCTAGAATCGGAATGGGGCGGAATTCTAGAATGCACGGCACGGCGGAATTCTAAAGTCCTAAAGTGCCTGCTATCCGGAAGTTAAGGTGTCTGACATCCAGAATGCTACCACGTCAGAATTATACCATTCTGAAAGATTCTGGGATCTAGAATCAATGGACGACTGAGTTCCAGAATGTCAGGGTGGCAAAACTCTAGAATCCTTGCGTGTCTGAACTCGAGAGTCATTCAATGTCCACATTCCAGAACTCTGGATGTCTGAAATATAGAAGCACCAAATGTCTGCATTCTAGAATCAGAATGTGGCGGAATTCTAGAATGCACAGCACGGCGGAATTTTAAAGTCCTAAAATGCCTGCTATCCAGAAGTCAAGGTGTCTGACATCCAGAATGTTACTAGGTCAGCATTCTACCGTTCTGAGAGATTCTGGGTTTTAGAATCAATGGATGGCTGAGTTCTGGAATGTCAGGTTGTCCAAACTCTAGAATCCTTGAGTGTTTGAACTCGAGAGTCATTCAATTTCCATATTCCGGGTCACAGGGTGACTGAATTCCAGAAGCACCAAATGTCTGCAATCCAGAATCGGAATGTGGCGGAATTCTAGAATGCACAGCACGGCGGAATTCGAATGTCCTAAAATGCCTGCTATCCGGAAGTTAAGGTGTCTGACATCCAGAATGCTACCACGTCAGAATTATACCATTCTGAAAGATTCTGGGATCTAGAATCAATGGACGGCTGAGTTCCAGAATGTCAGGGTGGCAAAACTCTAGAATCCTTGCGTGTCTGAACTCGAGAGTCATTCAATGTCCACATTCCAGAACTCTGGATGTCTGATTTATAGAAGCACCAAATGTCTGCATTCTAGAATCGGAATGTGGCGGAATTCTAGAATGCACAGCACGGCGTAATTCTAAAGTCCTAAAATGCCTGCTATCCGGAAGTTAAGGTGTCTGACATCCAGAATGTTACTAGGTCAGCATTCTACCATTCTGAGAGATTCTGGGTTCTAGAATCAATGGACGGCAGAGATCTGGCATGTCAGGGTGTCCAAACTCTAGAATCCCTTTGTGTCTGAACTCGAGAGTCATTCAATGTCCACATTCCGGATCACAGGGTGTCTGAATTCCTGAAACACCAAATGTCTGCATTCTAGAAACGGAATGTGGTAGAATTCTAGAATGCACAGCACGGCGGAATTCTAAAGTCCTAAAATGCCTGCTATCCGGAAGTTAAGGTGTCTGACACCCAGAATGCTACCACATAAGAATTATACCATTCTGAAACGTTCTGGGATCTGGAATCAATGGACGGGTGAGTTCCCGAATGTCAGGGTGGCAAAACACTAGAATCCTGGCATGTCTGAACTCGAGAGTCATTCAATGTCCACATTCCAGAACTCTAGATGTCTGAATTATAGAAGCACCAAATGTCTGCATTCTAGAATCTGAATGTGGCGGAATTCTAGAATGCACAGCACGGCGGAATTCTAAAGTCCTGAAATGCCTGCTATCCGGAAGTTAAGGTGTCTGACATCCAGAATGCTATCAGGTCAGAATTATACCATTCTGAAAGATTCTGGGATATAGAATGAATGGACGGCTGAGTTCCAGAATATCAGTGTGGCAAAACTCTAGAATCCTTGTGTGTCTGAACTCGAGAGTCATTCAATATCCACATTCCAGAACTCTGGATGTCTGAATTATAGAAGCACCAAATCTCTCCATTCTAGAATCGGAATGTGGCGGAATTCTAGAATGCACAGCACGGCGGAATTTTAAAGTCCTGAAATGCCTGCTATCAGGAAGTTAAGGTGTCTGACATCCAGAATGTTACTATGTCAGCATTCTACCGTTCTGAGAGATTCTGGGTTCTAGAATCAATGGACGGCAGAGTTCTGGAATGTCAGGGTGTCCAAACTCTGGAATCATTCCGTGTCTGAACTCGTGAGTCATTCAATGTCCACATTCCGGATCACAGGGTGTCTGAATTCCAGAAGCATCAAATGTCTGCATTCTAGAAACGGAATGTGGCGGAATTCTAGAATGCACAGCACGGCGGAATTCTAAAGTCCTAAAATGCCTGCTATACGGAAGTTAAGGTGTCTGACATCCAGAATGCTACCACGTCAGAATTATACCATTCTGAAAGATTCTGGGATCTAGAATCAATGGACGGCTGAGTTCCAGAATGTCAGGGTTTCCAAACTCTAGAATCCTTGCGTGTTTGAACTCGAGAGTCATTCAATTTCCATATTCCGGGTCACAGGGTGTCTGAATTCCAGAAGCACCAAATGTCTGCATTCTAGAATCGGAATGTGGCAGAATTCTAGAATGCACAGCACGGCAGAATTCTAAAGACGTAAAATGACTGATATTCGGAAGTTAAGGTGTCTGACATCCAGAATGTTACTAGGTCAGCATTCTACCGTTCTGAGAGATTCTGGGTTCTAGAATCAATGGACGGCAGAGTTCTGGAATGTCAGGGTGTCCAAACTCCAGAATCCTTCCGTGTCTGAACTCCTGAGTCATTCAATGTCCACATTCCGGATCACAGGGTGTCTGAATTCCAGAAGCACCAAATGTCTGCATTCTAGAATCGGAATGTGGCGGAATTCTAGAATGAACAGCACGGCAGAATTCTGAAGTCCTAAAATGCCTGCTATCGGGAAGTTAAGGTGTCTGACATCCAGAATGCTACCACATCAGAATTATACCATTCTGAAAGATTCTGGGATCTAGAATCAATGGACGGCTGAGTTCCAGAATGTCAGGGTGGCAAAACTCTAGAATCCTTGCGTGTCTGAACTCGAGAGTCATTCAATGTTCACATTCCAGAACTCTGGATGTCTGAATTATAGAAACACCAAATGTCTGCATTCTAGAATCGGAATGTGGCGGAATTCTAGAATGCACGGCACGGCGGAATTCTAAAGTCCTAAAGTGCCTGCTATCCGGAAGTTAAAGTGTCTGACATCCAGAATGCTACCACGTCAGAATTATACCATTCTGAAAGATTCTGGGATCTAGAATCAATGGACGACTGAGTTCCAGAATGCCAGGGTGGCAAAACTCTAGAATCCTTGCGTGTCTGAACTCGAGAGTCATTCAATGTCCACATTCCAGAACTCTGGATGTCTGAAATATAGAAGCACCAAATGTCTGCATTCTAGAATCAGAATGTGGCGGAATTCTAGAATGCACAGCACGGCGGAATTTTAAAGTCCTAAAATGCCTGCTATCCAGACGTCAAGGTGTCTGACATCCAGAATGTTACTAGGTCATCATTCTACCGTTCTGAGAGATTCTGGGTTTTAGAATCAATGGATGGCTGAGTTCTGGAATGTCAGGTGGTCCAAACTCTAGAATCCTTGAGTGTTTGAACTCGAGAGTCATTCAATTTCCATATTCCGGGTCACAGGGTGACTGAATTCCAGAAGCACCAAATGTCTGCAATCCAGAATCGGAATGTGGCGGAATTCTAGAATGCACAGCACGGCGGAATTCGAATGTCCTAAAATGCCTGCTATCCGGAAGTTAAGGTGTCTGACATCCAGAATGCTACCACGTCAGAATTATACCATTCTGAAAGATTCTGGGATCTAGAATCAATGGACGGCTGAGTTCCAGAATGTCAGGGTGGCAAAACTCTAGAATCCTTGCGTGTCTGAACTCGAGAGTCATTCAATGTCCACATTCCAGAACTCTGGATGTCTGAATTATAGAAGCACCAAATGTCTGCATTCTAGAATCGGAATGTGGCGGAATTCTAGAATGCACAGCACGGCGTAATTCTAAAGTCCTAAAATGCCTGCTATCCGGAAGTTAAGGTGTCTGACATCCAGAATGTTACTAGGTCAGCATTCTACCATTCTGAGAGATTCTGGGTTCTAGAATCAATGGACGGCAGAGATCTGGCATGTCAGGGTGTCCAAACTCTAGAATCCCTTTGTGTCTGAACTCGAGAGTCATTCAATGTCCACATTCCGGATCACAGGGTGTCTGAATTCCTGAAACACCAAATGTCTGCATTCTAGAAACGGAATGTGGTAGAATTCTAGAATGCACAGCACGGCGGAATTCTAAAGTCCTAAAATGCCTGCTATCCGGAAGTTAAGGTGTCTGACACCCAGAATGCTACCACATAAGAATTATACCATTCTGAAACGTTCTGGGATCTAGAATCAATGGACGGGTGAGTTCCCGAATGTCAGGGTGGCAAAACACTAGAATCCTGGCATGTCTGAACTCGAGAGTCATTCAATGTCCACATTCCAGAACTCTAGATGTCTGAATTATAGAAGCATCAAATGTCTGCATTCTAGAATCTGAATGTGGCGGAATTCTAGAATGCACAGCACGGCGGAATTCTAAAGTCCTGAAATGCCTGCTATCCGGAAGTTAAGGTGTCTGACATCCAGAATGCTATCACGTCAGAATTATACCATTCTGAAAGATTCTGGGATCTAGAATGAATGGACAGCTGAGTTCCAGAATATCAGTGTGGCAAAACTCTAGAATCCTTGTGTGTCTGAACTCGAGAGTCATTCAATATCCACATTCCAGAACTCTGGATGTCTGAATTATAGAAGCACCAAATCTCTCCATTCTAGAATCGGAATGTGGCGGAATTCTAGAATGCACAGCACGGCGGAATTCTAAAGTCCTGAAATGCCTGCTATCAGGAAGTTAAGGTGTCTGACATCCAGAATGTTACTAGGTCAGCATTCTACCGTTCTGAGAGATTCTGGGTTCTAGAATCAATGGACGGCAGAGTTCTGGAATGTCAGGGTGTCCAAACTCTGGAATCATTCCGTGTCTGAACTCGTGAGTCATTCAATGTCCACATTCCGGATCACAGGGTGTCTGAATTCCAGAAGCATCAAATGTCTGCATTCTAGAAACGGAATGTGGCGGAATTCTAGAATGCACAGCACGGCGGAATTCTAAAGTCCTAAAATGCCTGCTATACGGAAGTTAAGGTGTCTGACATCCAGAATGCTACCACGTCAGAATTATACCATTCTGAAAGATTCTGGGATCTAGAATCAATGGACGGCTGAGTTCCAGAATGTCAGGGTTTCCAAACTCTAGAATCCTTGCGTGTTTGAACTCGAGAGTCATTCAATTTCCATATTCCGGGTCACAGGGTGTCTGAATTCCAGAAGCACCAAATGTCTGCATTCTAGAATCGGAATGTGGCAGAATTCTAGAATGCACAGCACGGCAGAATTCTAAAGACGTAAAATGACTGATATTCGGAAGTTAAGGTGTCTGACATCCAGAATGTTACTAGGTCAGCATTCTACCGTTCTGAGAGATTCTGGGTTCTAGAATCAATGGACGGCAGAGTTCTGGAATGTCAGGGTGTCCAAACTCCAGAATCCTTCCGTGTCTGAACTCCTGAGTCATTCAATGTCCACATTCCGGATCACAGGGTGTCTGAATTCCAGAAGCACCAAATGTCTGCATTCTAGAATCGGAATGTGGCGGAATTCTAGAATGCACAGCACGGCAGAATTCTGAAGTCCTAAAATGCCTGCTATCGGGAAGTTAAGGTGTCTGACATCCAGAATGCTACCACATCAGAATTATACCATTCTGAAAGATTCTGGGATCTAGAATCAATGGACGGCTGAGTTCCAGAATGTCAGGGTGGCAAAACTCTAGAATCCTTGCGTGTCTGAACTCGAGAGTCATTCAATGTTCACATTCCAGAACTCTGGATGTCTGAATTATAGAAGCACCAAATGTCTGCATTCTAGAATCGGAATGTGGCGGAATTCTAGAATGCACGGCACGGCGGAATTCTAAAGTCCTAATGTGCCTGCTATCCGGAAGTTAAAGTGTCTGAAATCCAGAATGCTACCACGTCAGAATTATACCATTCTGAAAGATTCTGGGATCTAGAATCAATGGACGACTGAGTTCCAGAATGTCAGGGTGGCAAAACTCTAGAATCCTTGCGTGTCTGAACTCGAGAGTCATTCAATGTCCACATTCCAGAACTCTGGATGTCTGAAATATAGAAGCACCAAATGTCTGCATTCTAGAATCAGAATGTGGCGGAATTCTAGAATGCACAGCACGGCGGAATTTTAAAGTCCTAAAATGCCTGCTATCCAGAAGTCAAGGTGTCTGACATCCAGAATGTTACTAGGTCAGCATTCTACCGTTCTGAGAGATTCTGGGTTTTAGAATCAATGGATGGCTGAGTTCTGGAATGTCAGGTTGTCCAAACTCTAGAATCCTTGAGTGTTTGAACTCGAGAGTCATTCAATTTCCATATTCCGGGTCACAGGGTGACTGAATTCCAGAAGCACCAAATGTCTGCAATCCAGAATCGGAATGTGGCGGAATTCTAGAATGCACAGCACGGCGGAATTCGAATGTCCTAAAATGCCTGCTATCCGGAAGTTAAGGTGTCTGACATCCAGAATGCTACCACGTCAGAATTATACCATTCTGAAAGATTCTGGGATCTAGAATCAATGGACGGCTGAGTTCCAGAATGTCAGGGTGGCAAAACTCTAGAATCCTTGCGTGTCTGAACTCGAGAGTCATTCAATATCCACATTCCAGAACTCTGGATGTCTGAAATATAGAAGCACCAAATGTCTGCATTCTAGAATCGGAATGTGGCGGAATTCTAGAATGCACAGCACGGCGTAATTCTAAAGTCCTAAAATGCCTGCTATCCGGAAGTTAAGGTGTCTGACATCCAGAATGTTACTAGGTCAGCATTCTACCATTCTGAGAGATTCTGGGTTCTAGAATCAATGGACGGCAGAGATCTGGCATGTCAGGGTGTCCAAACTCTAGAATCCCTTTGTGTCTGAACTCGAGAGTCATTCAATGTCCACATTCCGGATCACAGGGTGTCTGAATTCCTGAAACACCAAATGTCTGCATTCTAGAAACGGAATGTGGTAGAATTCTAGAATGCACAGCACGGCGGAATTCTAAAGTCCTAAAATGCCTGCTATCCGGAAGTTAAGGTGTCTCACACCCAGAATGCTACCACATAAGAATTATACCATTCTGAAACGTTCTGGGATCTAGAATCAATGGACGGGTGAGTTCCAGAATGTCAGGCTGGCAAAACACTAGAATCCTGGCGTGTCTGAACTCGAGAGTCATTCAATGTCCACATTCCAGAACTCTAGATGTCTGAATTATAGAAGCACCAAATGTCTGCATTCTAGAATCGGAATGTGGCGGAATTCTAGAATGCACAGCACGGCGGAATTCTAAAGCCCTGAAATGCCTGCTATCCGGAAGTTAAGGTGTCTGACATCCAGAATGCTACCACGTCAGAATTATACCATTCTGAAAGATTCTGGGATCTAGAATGAATGGACGGCTGAGTTCCAGAATGTCAGTGTGGCAAAACTCTAGAATCCTTGTGTGTCTGAACTCGAGAGTCATTCAATATCCACATTCCAGAACTCTGGATGTCTGAATTATAGAAGCACCAAATGTCTGCATTCTAGAATCAGAATGTGGCGGAATTCTAGAATGCACAGCACGGCGGAATTTTTAAGTCCTAAAATGCCTGCTATCCGGAGGTCAAGGTGTCTGACATCCAGAATGTTACTAGGTCAGCATTCTACCGTTCTGAGAGATTCTGGGTTCTAGAATCAATGGATGGCAGAGTTCTGGAATGTCAGGGTGTTCAAACTCAAGAATACTTGCGTGTCTGAACTTGAGAGTCATTCAATGTCCACATTCCGCATCACAGGTGTCTGAATTCCAGAAACACCAAATGTCTGCATTCTAGAATCGGAATGTGGCGGAATTCTAGAATGCACAGCACGGCGGAATTCGAAAGTCCTAAAATGCCTGCTATCCGGAAGTTAAGGTGTCTGACATCCAGAATGCTACCACGTCAGAATTATACCATTCTGAAAGATTCTGGGATCTAGAATCAATGGACGGCTGAGTTCCAGAATGTCAGGGTTTCCAAACTCTAGAATCATTCTGTGTCTGAACTCGAGAGTCATTCAATATCCACATTCCAGGACTCTGGATGTCTGAAATATAGAAGCACCAAATGTCTGCATTCTGGAATCGGAATGTGGCGGAATTCTAGAATGCACAGCACGGCAGAATTCTAAAGTCCTAAAATGCCTGCTATTCGGAAGTTAAGGTGTCTGACATCCAGAATGTTACTAGGTCAGCATTCTACCATTCTGAAAGATTCTGGGTCCTAGAATCAATGGACGGCAGAGTTCTGGAATGTCAGGGTGTCCAAACTCTAGAATCCTTCCGTGTCTGAACTCGTGAGTCATTCAATGTCCACATTCCGGATCACAGGGTGTCTGAATGCCAGAAGCACCAAATGTCTGCATTCTAGAATCGGAATGTGGCGGAATTCTAGAATGCACAGCACGGCGGAATTCGAAAGACCTAAAATGCCTGCTATCGGGAAGTTAAGGTGTCTGACATCCAGAATGCTACCACGTCAGTAATATACCATTCTGATAGATTCTGGGATCTAGAATCAATGGACGGCTGAGTTCCAGAATGTCAGGGTGGCAAAACTCTAGAATCCTTGCGTGTCTGAACTCGAGAGTCATTCAATGTCCACATTCCAGAACTCTGGATGTCTGAAATATAGAAGCACCAAATGTCTGCATTCTAGACTCAGAATGTGGCGGAATTCTAGAATGCACAGCACGGCGGAATTTTAAAGTCCTAAAATGCCTGCCATCCAGAAGTCAAGGTGTCTGACATCCAGAATGTTACTAGGTCAGCATTCTACCGTTCTGAGAGATTCTGGGTTTTAGAATCAATGGATAGCTGAGTTCTGGAATGTCAGGTTGTCCAAACTCTAGAATCCTTGAGTGTTTGAACTCGAGAGTCATTCAATTTCCATATTCCGGGTCACAGGGTGACTGAATTCCAGAAGCACCAAATGTCTGCATTCCAGAATCGGAATGTGGCGGAATTCTAGAATGCACAGCACGGCGGAATTCGAATGTCCTAAAATGCCTGCTATCCGGAAGTTAAGGTGTCTGACATCCAGAATGCTACCACGTCAGAATTATACCATTCTGAAAGATTCTGGGATCTAGAATCAATGGACGGCTGAGTTCCAGAATGTCAGGGTGGCAAAACTGTAGAATCCTTACGTGTCTGAACTCGAGAGTCATTCAATGTCCACATTCCAGAACTCTGGATGTCTGAATTATAGAAGCACCAAATGTCTGCATTCTAGAATCGGAATGTGGCGGAATTCTAGAATGCACAGCACGGCGTAATTCTAAAGTCCTAAAATGCCTGCTATCCGGAAGTTAAGGTGTCTGACATCCAGAATGTTACTAGGTCAGCATTCTACCATTCTGAGAGATTCTGGGTTCTAGAATCAATGGACGGCAGAGATCTGGCATGTCAGGGTGTCCAAACTCTAGAATCCCTTTGTGTCTGAACTCGAGAGTCATTCAATGTCCACATTCCGGATCACAGGGTGTCTGAATTCCTGAAACACCAAATGTCTGCATTCTAGAAACGGAATGTGGTAGAATTCTAGAATGCACAGCACGGCGGAATTCTAAAGTCCTAAAATGCCTGCTATCCGGAAGTTAAGGTGTCTGACACCCAGAATGCTACCACATCAGAATTATACCATTCTGAAACGTTCTGGGATCTAGAATCAATGGACGGGTGAGTTCCCGAATGTCAGGGTGGCAAAACACTAGAATCCTGGCATGTCTGAACTCGAGAGTCATTCAATGTCCACATTCCAGAACTCTAGATGTCTGAATTATAGAAGCATCAAATGTCTGCATTCTAGAATCTGAATGTGGCGGAATTCTAGAATGCACAGCACGGCGGAATTCTAAAGTCCTGAAATGCCTGCTATCCGGAAGTTAAGGTGTCTGACATCCAGAATGCTATCACGTCAGAATTATACCATTCTGAAAGATTCTGGGATCTAGAATGAATGGACGGCTGAGTTCCAGAATGTCAGTGTGGCAAAACTCTAGAATCCTTGTGTGTCTGAACTCGAGAGTCATTCAATATCCACATTCCAGAACTCTGGATGTCTGAATTATAGAAGCACCAAATCTCTGCATTCTAGAATCGGAATGTGGCGGAATTCTAGAATGCACAGCACGGCGGAATTCTAAAGTCCTGAAATGCCTGCTATCAGGAAGTTAAGGTGTCTGACATCCAGAATGTTACTAGGTCAGCATTCTACCGTTCTGAGAGATTCTGGGTTCTAGAATCAATGGACGGCAGAGTTCTGGAATGTCAGGGTGTCTAAACTTTGGAATCATTCCGTGTCTGAACTCGTGAGTCATTCAATGTCCACATTCCGGATCACAGGGTGTCTGAATTCCAGAAGCATCAAATGTCTGCATTCTAGAAACGGAATGTGGCGGAATTCTAGAATGCACAGCACGGCGGAATTCTAAAGTCCTAAAATGCCTGCTATACGGAAGTTAAGGTGTCTGACATCCAGAATGCTACCACGTCAGAATTATACCATTCTGAAAGATTCTGGGATCTAGAATCAATGGACGGCTGAGTTCGAGAATGTCAGGGTTTCCAAACTCTAGAATCCTCGCGTGTTTGAACTCGAGAGTCATTCAATTTCCATATTCCGGGTCACAGGGTGTCTGAATTCCAGAAGCACCAAATGTCTGCCATCTAGAATCGGAATGTGGCAGAATTCTAGAATGCACAGCACGGCAGAATTCTAAAGACGTAAAATGACTGATATTCGGAAGTTAAGGTGTCTGACAGCCAGAATGTTACTAGGTCAGCATTCTACCGTTCTGAGAGATTCTGGGTTCTAGAATCAATGGACGGCAGAGTTCTGGAATGTCAGGGTGTCCAAACTCCAGAATCCTTCCGTGTCTGAACTCCTGAGTCATTCAATGTCCACATTCCGGATCACAGGGTGTCTGAATTCCAGAAGCACCAAATGTCTGCATTCTAGAATCGGAATGTGGCGGAATTCTAGAATGCACAGCACGGCGGAATTTGAAAGTCCTAAAATGCCTGCTATCGGGAAGTAAAGGTGTCTGACATCCAGAATGCTACCAAGTCAGAATTATACCATTCTGAAAGATTCTGGGATCTAGAATCAATGGACGGCTGAGTTCCAGAATGTCAGGGTGGCAAAACTCTAGAATAATTGCGTGTCTGAACTCGAGAGTCTTTCAATGTCCACATTCCAGAACTCTGGATGTCTGAATTATAGAAGCACCAAATGTCTGCATTCTAGAATCGGAATGTGGCGGAATTCTAGAATGCACAGCACGGCGGAATTCTAAAGTCCTAAAATGCCTACTACCCGAAAGTTAAGGTGTCTGATGACCAGAATGTTACCAGGTCAGCATTCTACCGTTCTGAGAGATTCTGGGTTCTAGAATCAATGGACGGCAGAGTTCTGGAATGTCAGGGTGTCCAAACTCAAGAATCCCTGTGTGTTTGAACTCGAGAGTCATTCAATTTCCATATTCCGGGTCACAGGGTGACTGAATTCCAGAAGCACCAAATGTCTGCATTCTAGAATCGGAATGTGGCGGAATTCTAGAATGCACAGCACGGCAGAATTCGAAAGTCCTAAAATGCCTGCTATACGGAAGTTAAGGTGTCTGACATCCGGAATGCTACCACGTCAGAATTATACCATTCTGAAAGATTCTGGGATCTAGAATCAATGGACGGCTGAGTTCCAGAATGTCAGGGTGGCAAAACTCTAGTATCCTTGCGTGTCTGAACTCGAGAGTCATTCAAAGTCCACATTCCAGAACTCTGGATGTCTGAATTATAGAAGCACCAAATGTCTGCATTCTAGAATCGGAATGTGGCGGAATTCTAGAATGCACAGCACGGCGGAATTCTAAAGTCCTAAATTGCCTGCTATCCGGAAGTTAAGGTGTCTGACATCCAGAATGTTACTAGGTCAGCATTCTACCGTTCTGAGAGATTCTGGGTTTTAGAATCAATGGATGGCAGAGTTCTGGAATGTCAGGGTGTTCAAACTCAAGAATACTTGCGTGTCTGAACTCGAGAGTCATTCAATGTCCACATTCCGGACCACAGAGTGTCTGAATTCCAGAGGCACCAAATGTCTGCATTCTAGAATCGGAATGTGGCGGAATTCTAGAATGCACAGCATGGCGGAATTCGAAATTCCTAAAATGCCTGCTCTCCGGAAGTTAAGTTGTCTGACATCCAGAATGCCACCACGTCAGAATTATAACATTCTGAAAGATTCTGGGATCTAGAATCAATTGACGGCTGAGTTCCAGAATGTCAGGGTTTCCAAACTCTATAATCCTTGCGTGTCTGAACTCGAGAGTCATTCAATATCCACATTCCAGGACTCTGGATGTCTGAAATATAGAAGCAACAAATGCCTGCATTCTAGAATCGGAATGTGGTGGAATTCTAGAATGCACAGCATGGCAGAATTCTAAAGTCCTAAAATGCCTGCTATTCGGAAGTTAAGGTGTCTGACATCCAGAATGTTACTAGGTCAGCATTCTACCGTTCTGGGAGATTCTGGGTTCTAGAATCAATGGACGGCAGACTTCTGGAATGTCAGGGTGTCCAAACTCTAGAATCCTTCCGTGTCTGAACTCGCGAGTCATTCAATGTCCACATTCCGGATCACAGGTGTCTGAATTCCAGAAGCACCAAATGTCTGCATTCTAGAATCGGAATGTGGCGGAATTCTAGAATGCACAGCACGGCGGAATTCGAAAGTCCTAAAATGCCTGCTATCGGGAAGTTAAGGTGTCTGACATCCAGAATGCTACCACGTCATAGTTATACCATTCTGAAAGATTCTGGGATCTAGAATCAATGGACGGCTGAGTTCCAGAATGTCAGGGTGGCAAAACTCTAGAATACTTGCGTGTCTGAACTTGAGAGTCATTCAATGTCCACATTCCAGAACTCTGGATGTCTGAAAAATAGAAGCACCAAATGTCTGCATTCTAGAATCAGAATGTGGCGGAATTCTAGAATGCACAGCACGGCGGAATTCTAAATTCCTAAAATGCCTACTAGCCGAAAGTTAAGGTGTCTGATGACCAGAATGTTACTTGGTCAGCATTCTACCGTTCTGAGAGATTCTGGGTTCTAGAATCAATGGATGGCTGAGTTCTGGAATGTCAGGGTGTCCAAACTCTAGAATCCTTGAGTGTTTGAACTCGAGAGTCATTCAATTTCCATACTCCGGGTCACAGGGTGACTGAATTCCAGAAGCACCAAATGTCTGCATTCCAGAATCGGAATGTGGCAGAATTCTAGAATGCACAGCACGGCGGAATTCGAACGTCCTAAAATGCCTGCTATCCGGAAGTTAAGGTGTCTGACATCAAGAATGCTACCAAGTCAGAATTATACCATTCTGAAAGATTCTGGGATCTAAAATCAATGGACGGCTGAGTTCCAGAATGTCAGGGTGGCAAAACTCTAGAATCCTTGCGTGTCTGAACTCGAGAGTCATTCAATGTCCACATTCCAGAACTCTGGATGTCTGAATTATAGAAGCACCAAATGTCTGCATTCTAGCATCGGAAAGTGGCGGAATTCTAGCATGCACAGCACGGCGGAATTCTAAAATCCTAAAATGCCTGCTATCCGGAAGTTAAGGTGTCTGACATCAAGAATGCTACCAAGTCAGAATTATACCATTCTGAAAGATTCTGGGATCTAGAATCAATGGACGGCTGAGTTCCAGAATGTCAGGGTGGCAAAACTCTAGAATACTTGCGTGTCTGAACTCGAGAGTCTTTCAATTTCCACATTCCAGAACTCTGGATGTCTGAATTATAGAAGCACCAAATGTCTGCATTCTAGAATCGGAATGTGGCGGAATTCTAGAATGCACAGCACGGCGGAATTCTAAATTCCTAAAATGCCTACTAGCCGAAAGTTAAGGTGTCTGATGACCAGAATGTTACCAGGTCAGCATTCTACCGTTCTGAGAGATTCTGGGTTCTAGAATCAATGGACGGCAGAGTTCTGGAATGTCAGGGTGTCCAAACTCTAGAATCGCTGAGTGTTTGAACTCGAGAGTCATTCAATTTACATATTCCGGGTCACAGGGTGACTGAATTCCAGAAGCACCAAATGTCTGCATTCTAGAATTGGAATGTGGCGGAATTCTAGAATGCACAGCACGGCGGAATTCTAAAATCCTAAAATGCCTGCTATCCGGAAGTTAAGGTGTCTGACATCAAGAATGCTACCAAGTCAGAATTATACCATTCTGAAAGATTCTGGGATCTAAAATCAATGGACGGCTGAGTTCCAGAAGGTCAGGGTGGCAAAACTCTAGAATCCTAGTGTGTCTGAACTCGAGAGTCATTCAATGTCCACATTCCAGAACTCTGGATGTCTGAATTATAGAAGCACCAAATGTCTGCATTCTAGAATCGGAATGTGGCGATATTCTAGAATGCACAGCACGGCGCAATTCTAAAGTCCTAAAATGCCTACTAGCCGAAAGTTAAGGTGTCTGATGACCAGAATGTTACTAGGTCAGCATTCTACCGTTCTGAGAGATTCTGGGTTCTAGAATCAATGGATGGCAGAGTTCTGGAATGTCAGGGTGTCCAAACTCTAGAATCCCTGAGTGTTTGAACTCGAGAGTCATTCAATTTCCATATTCCGGGTCACAGGGTGTCTGAATTCCAGAAGCACCAAATGTCTGCATTCTAGAATCGGAATGTGGCAGAATTCTAGAATGCACAGCACGGCAGAATTCTAAAGACGTAAAATGACTGATATTCGGTAGTTAAGGTGTCTGACATCCAGAATGTTACTAGGTCAGCATTCTACCGTTCTGAGAGATTCTCGGTTCTAGAATCAATGGACGGCAGAGTTCTGGAATGTCAGGGTGTCCAAACTCCAGAATCCTTCCGTGTCTGAATTCCTGAGTCATTCAATGCCCACATTCCGGATCACAGGGTGTCTGAATTCCAGAAGCACCAAATGTCTGCATTCTAGAATCGGAATGTGGCGGAATTCTAGAATGCACAGCACGGCGGAATTTGAAAGTCCTAAAATGCCTGCTATCGGGAAGTAAAGGTGTCTGACATCCAGATTGCTACCAGGTCAGAATTACACCATTCTGAAAGATTCTGGGATCTAGAATCAATGGACGGCTGAGTTCCAGAATGTCAGGGTGGCAAAACTCTAGAATCCTTGCGTGTCTGAACTCGAGAGTCATTCAATGTCCACATTCCAGAACTCTGGATGTCTGAATTATAGAAGCACCAAATGACTGCATTCTAGCATCGGAATGTGGCGGAATTCTAGCATGCACAGCACGGCGGAATTCTAAAATCCTAAAATGCCTGCTGTCCGGAAGTTAAGGTGTCTGACATCAAGAATGCTACCAAGTCAGAATTATACCATTCTGAAAGATTCTGGGATCTAGAATCAATGGACGGCTGAGTTCCAGAATGTCAGGGTGGCAAAACTCTAGAATCCTTGCGTGTCTGAACTCGAGAGTCTTTCAATGTCCACATTCCAGAACTCTGGATGTCTGAATTTTAGAAGCACCAAATGTCTGCATTCTAGAATCGGAATGTGGCGGATTTCTAGAATGCACAGCACGGCGGAATTCTAAAGTCCTAAAATGCCTACTAGCCGAAAGTTAAGGTGTCTGATGACCAGAATGTTACTTGTTCAGCATTCTACCGTTCTGAGAGATTCTGGGTTCTAGAATCAATGGATGGCTGAGTTCTGGAATGTCAGGGTGTCCAAACTCTAGAATCCTTGAGTGTTTGAACTCGAGAGTCATTCAATTTCCATATTCCGGGTCACAGGGTGACTGAATTCCAGAAGCACCAAATGTCTGCATTCCAGAATCGGAATTTGGCGGAATTCTAGAATGCACAGCACGGCGGAATTCGAACGTCCTAAAATGCCTGCTATCCGGAAGTTAAGGTGTCTGACATCCAGAATGCTACCACGTCAGAATTATACCATTCTGAAAGATTCTGGGATCTAGAATCAATGGACGGCTGAGTTCCAGAATGTCAGGGTGGCAAAACTCTAGAATCCTTGCGTGTCTGAACTCGAGAGTCATTCAATGTCCACATTCCAGAACTCTGGATGTCTGAATTATAGAAGCACCAAATGTCTGCATTCTAGAATCGGAATGTGGCGGAATTCTAGAATGCACAGCACGGCTGAATTCTAAAGTCCTAAAATGCCTGCTATCCGGAAGATAAGGTGTCTGACATCCAGAATCTTACTAGGTCAGCATTCTACCATTCTGAGAGATTCTGGGTTCTAGAATCTATGGACGGCAGAGATGTGGCATGTCAGGGTGTCCAAACTCTAGAATCCCTTTGTGTCTGAACTCGAGAGTCATTCAATGTCCACATTCCGGATCACAGGGTGTCTGAATTCCTGAAACACCAAATGTCTGCATTCTAGAATCGGAATGTGGTAGAATTCTAAAATGCACAACACGGCGGAATTCTAAAGTCCTAAAATGCCTGCTCTCCGGAAGTTAAGGTGTCTGACACCCAGAATGCTACCACATAAGAATTATACCATTCTGAAACGTTCTGGGATCTAGAATCAATGGACGGGTGAGTTTCCGAATGTCAGGGTGGCAAAACTCTAGAATCCTGGCGTGACTGAACTCGAGAGTCATTCAATGTCCACATTCCAGAACTCTAGATGTCTGAATTATAGAAGCACCAAATGTCTGCATTCTAGAATCAGAATGTGGCGGAATTCTAGAATGCACAGCACGGCGGAATTCTAAAGTCCTGAAATGCCTGCTATCCGGAAGTTAAGGTGTCTGACATCCAGAATGCTACCACGTCAGAATTATACCATTCTGAAAGATTCTGGGATCTAGAATCAATGGACGGCTGACTTCCAGAATGTCAGTGTGGCAAAACTCTAGAATCCTTGTGTGTCTGAACTCGAGAGTCATTCAATATCCACATTCCAGAACTCTGGATGTATGAATTTTAGAATCACCAATTCTCTGCATTCTATAACCGGAATGTGGCGGAATTCTAGAATGCACAGCACGGCGGAATTCTAAAGTCCTGAAATGCCTGCTATCCGGAAGTTAAGCTGTCTGACATCCAGAATGTTACTAGGTCAGCATTCTACCGTTCTGAGAGATTCTGGGTTCTAGAATCAATGGACGGCAGGGTTCTGGAATGTCAGGGTGTCCAAACTCTGGAATCATTACGTGTCTGAACTCGTGAGTCATTCAATGTCCACATTCCGGATCACAGGGTGTCTGAATTCCAGAAGCATCAAATGTCTGCATTCTAGAAACGGAATGTGGCGGAATTCTAGAATGCACAGCACGGCGGAATTCTAAAGTCCTAAAATGCCTGCTATACGAAAGTTAAGGTTTCTGACATCCAGAATGCTACCACGTTAGAATTATACCATTCTGAAAGATTCTGGGATCTAGAATCCATGGACGGCTGAGTTCCAGAATGTCAGGCTTTCCAAACTCTAGAATCCTTGCGTGTCTGAACTCGAGAGTCATTCAATATCCACATTCCAGGACTCTGGATGTCTGAAATATAGAAGCAACAAATGTCTGCATTCTAGAATCGGAATGTGGCGGAATTCTAGAATGCACAGCACGGCAGAATTCTAAAGTCCTAAAAGGCCTGCTATTCGGAAGTTAAGGTGTCTGACATCCAGAATGTTACTAGGTCAGCATTCTACCGTTCTGAGAGATTCTGGGTTCTAGAATCAATGGACGGCAGAGTTCTGGAATGTCAGGGTGTCCAAACTCTAGAATCCTTCCGTGTCTGAACTCGTGAGTCATTCAATGTCCACATTCCGGATCACAGGGTGTCTGAAATCCAGAAGCACCAAATGTCTGCATTCTAGAATCGGAATGTGGCGGAATTCTAGAATGCACAGCACGGCAGAATTCTGAAGTCCTAAAATGCCTGCTATCGGGAAGTTAAGGTGTCTGACATCCAGAATGCTACCACATCAGAATTATACCATTCTGAAAGATTCTGGGATCTAGAATCAATGGACGGCTGAGTTCCAGAATGTCAGGGTGGCAAAACACTAGAATTCTTGCGTGTCTGAACTCGAGAGTAATTCAATGTTCACATTCAAGAGCTCTGGATGTCTGAATTATAGAAGCACCAAATGTCTGCATTCTAGAATCGGAATGTGGCGGAATTTTAGAATGCACGGCACGGCGGAATTCTAAAGTCCTAAAGTGCCTGCTATAAGGAAGTTAAGGTGTCTGACATCCAGAATGCTACCACGTCAGAATTATACCATTCTGAAAGATTCTGGGATCTGGAATCAATGGACGACTGAGTTCCAGAATGTCAGGGTGGCAAAACTCTAGAATCCTTGCGTGTCTGAACTCGAGAGTCATTCAATGTCCACATTCCAGAACTCTGGATGTCTGAATTATAGAAGCACCAAATGTCTGCATTCTAGAATCGGAATGTGGCGGAATTCTAGAATGCACAGCACGGCGGAATTTTTAAGTCCTAAAATGCCTGCTATCCGGAAGTCAAGGTGTCTGACATCCAGAATGTTACTAGGTCAGCATTCTACCGTTCTGAGAGATTCTGGGTTCTAGAATCAATGGATGGCAGAGTTCTGGAATGTCAGGGTGTTCAAACTCAAGAATACTTGCGTGTCTGAACTTGAGAGTCATTCAATGTCCACATTCCGCATCACAGGTGTCTGAATTCCAGAAACACCAAATGTCTGCATTCTAGAATCGGAATGTGGCGGAATTCTAGAATGCACAGCACGGCGGAATTCGAAAGTCCTAAAATGCCTGCTATCCGGAAGTTAAGGTGTCTGACATCCAGAATGCTACCACGTCAGAATTATACCATTCTGAAAGATTCTGGGATCTAGAATCAATGGACGGCTGAGTTCCAGAATGTCAGGGTTTCCAAACTCTAGAATCCTTGCGTGTCTGAACTCGAGAGTCATTCAATATCCACATTCCAGGACTCTGGATGTCTGAAATATAGAAGCAACAAATGTCTGCATTCTAGAATCGGAATGTGGCGGAATTCTAGAATGCACAGCACGGCAGAATTCTAAAGTCCTAAAAGGCCTGCTATTCGGAAGTTAAGGTGTCTGACATCCAGAATGTTACTAGGTCAGCATTCTACCGTTCTGAGAGATTCTGGGTTCTAGAATCAATGGACGGCAGAGTTCTGGAATGTCAGGGTGTCCAAACTCTAGAATCCTTCCGTGTCTGAACTCGTGAGTCATTCAATGTCCACATTCCGGATCACAGGGTGTCTGAAATCCAGAAGCACCAAATGTCTGCATTCTAGAATCGGAATGTGGCGGAATTCTAGAATGCACAGCACGGCAGAATTCTGAAGTCCTAAAATGCCTGCTATCGGGAAGTTAAGGTGTCTGACATCCAGAATGCTACCACATCAGAATTATACCATTCTGAAAGATTCTGGGATCTAGAATCAATGGACGGCTGAGTTCCAGAATGTCAGGGTGGCAAAACTCTAGAATCCTTGCGTGTCTGAACTCGAGAGTCATTCAATGTTCACAATCCAGAACTCTGGATGTCTGAATTATAGAAGCACCAAATGTCTGCATTCTAGAATCGGAATGTGGCGGAATTCTAGAATGCACAGCACGGCGGAATTCTAAAGCCCTGAAATGCCTGCTATCCGGAAGTTAAGGTGTCTGACATCCAGAATGCTATCACGTCAGAATTATACCATTCTGAAAGATTCTGGGATCTAGAATGAATGGACGGCTGAGTTCCAGAATGTCAGTGTGGCAAAACTCTAGAATCCTTGTGTGTCTGAACTCGAGAGTCATTCAATATCCACATTCCAGAACTCTGGATGTCTGAATTATAGAAGCACCAAATGTCTGCATTCTAGAATCAGAATGTGGCGGAATTCTAGAATGCACAGCACGGCGGAATTTTTAAGTCCTAAAATGCCTGCTATCCGGAGGTCAAGGTGTCTGACATCCAGAATGTTACTAGGTCAGCATTCTACCGTTCTGAGAGATTCTGGGTTCTAGAATCAATGGATGGCAGAGTTCTGGAATGTCAGGGTGTTCAAACTCAAGAATACTTGCGTGTCTGAACTTGAGAGTCATTCAATGTCCACATTCCGCATCACAGGTGTCTGAATTCCAGAAACACCAAATGTCTGCATTCTAGAATCGGAATGTGGCGGAATTCTAGAATGCACAGCACGGCGGAATACGAAAGTCCTAAAATGCCTGCTATCCGGAAGTTAAGGTGTCTGACATCCAGAATGCTACCACGTCAGAATTATACCATTCTGAAAGATTCTGGGATCTAGAATCAATGGACGGCTGAGTTCCAGAATGTCAGGGTTTCCAAACTCTAGAATCATTCTGTGTCTGAACTCGAGAGTCATTCAATATCCACATTCCAGGACTCTGGATGTCTGAAATATAGAAGCACCAAGTGTCTGCATTCTGGAATCGGAATGTGGCGGAATTCTAGAATGCACAGCACGGCAGAATTCTAAATTCCTAAAATGCCTGCTATTCGGAAGTTAAGGTGTCTGACATCCAGAATGTTACTAGGTCAGCATTCTACCATTCTGAAAGATTCTGGGTTCTAGAATCAATGGACGGCAGAGTTCTGGAATATCAGGGTGTCCAAACTCTAGAATCCTTCCGTGTCTGAACTCGTGAGTCATTCAATGTCCACATTCCGGATCACAGGGTGTCTGAATGCCAGAAGCACCAAATGTCTGCATTCTAGAATCGGAATGTGGCGGAATTCTAGAATGCACAGCACGGCGGAATTCGAAAGACCTAAAATGCCTGCTATCGGGAAGTTAAGGAGTCTGACATCCAGAATGTTACTAGGTCAGCATTCTACCATTCTGATAGATTCTGGGATCTAGAATCAATGGACGGCTGAGTTCCAGAATGTCAGGGTGGCAAAACTCTAGAATCCTTGCGTGTCTGAACTCGAGAGTCATTCAATGTCCACATTCCAGAACTCTGGATGTCTGAAATATAGAAGCACCAAATGTCTGCATTCTAGAATCAGAATGTGGCGGAATTCTAGAATGCACAGCACGGCGGAATTTTAAAGTCCTAAAATGCCTGCTATCCAGAAGTCAAGGTGTCTGACATCCAGAATGTTACTAGGTCAGCATTCTACCGTTCTGAGAGATTCTGGGTTTTAGAATCAATGGATAGCTGAGTTCTGGAATGTCAGGTTGTCCAAACTCTAGAATCCTTGAGTGTTTGAACTCGAGAGTCATTCAATTTCCATATTCCGGGTCACAGGGTGACTGAATTCCAGAAGCACCAAATGTCTGCATTCCAGAATCGGAATGTGGCGGAATTCTAGAATGCACAGCACGGCGGAATTCGAATGTCCTAAAATGCCTGCTATCCGGAAGTTAAGGTGTCTGACATCCAGAATGCTACCACGTCAGAATTATACCATTCTGAAAGATTCTGGGATCTAGAATCAATGGACGGCTGAGTTCCAGAATGTCAGGGTGGCAAAACTCTAGAATCCTTGCGTGTCTGAACTCGAGAGTCATTCAATGTCCACATTCCAGAACTCTGGATGTCTGAATTATAGAAGCACCAAATGTCTGCATTCTAGAATCGGAATGTGGCGGAATTCTAGAATGCACAGCACGGCGTAATTCTAAAGTCCTAAAATGCCTGCTATCCGGAAGTTAAGGTGTCTGACATCCAGAATGTTACTAGGTCAGCATTCTACCATTCTGAGAGATTCTGGGTTCTAGAATCAATGGACGGCAGAGATCTGGCATGTCAGGGTGTCCAAACTCTAGAATCCCTTTGTGTCTGAACTCGAGAGTCATTCAATGTCCACATTCCGGATCACAGGGTGTCTGAATTCCTGAAACACCAAATGTCTGCATTCTAGAAACGGAATGTGGTAGAATTCTAGAATGCACAGCACGGCGGAATTCTAAAGTCCTAAAATGCCTGCTATCCGGAAGTTAAGGTGTCTGACACCCAGAATGCTACCACATAAGAATTATACCATTCTGAAACGTTCTGGGATCTAGAATCAATGGACGGGTGAGTTCCCGAATGTCAGGGTGGCAAAACACTAGAATCCTGGCATGTCTGAACTCGAGAGTCATTCAATGTCCACATTCCAGAACTCTAGATGTCTGAATTATAGAAGCATCAAATGTCTGCATTCTAGAATCTGAATGTGGCGGAATTCTAGAATGCACAGCACGGCGGAATTCTAAAGTCCTGAAATGCCTGCTATCCGGAAGTTAAGGTGTCTGACATCCAGAATGCTATCACGTCAGAATTATACCATTCTGAAAGATTCTGGGATCTAGAATGAATGGACGGCTGAGTTCCAGAATGTCAGTGTGGCAAAACTCTAGAATCCTTGTGTGTCTGAACTCGAGAGTCATTCAATATCCACATTCCAGAACTCTGGATGTCTGAATTATAGAAGCACCAAATCTCTGCATTCTAGAATCGGAATGTGGCGGAATTCTAGAATGCACAGCACGGCGGAATTCTAAAGTCCTGAAATGCCTGCTATCAGGAAGTTAAGGTGTCTGACATCCAGAATGTTACTAGGTCAGCATTCTACCGTTCTGAGAGATTCTGGGTTCTAGAATCAATGGACGGCAGAGTTCTGGAATGTCAGGGTGTCTAAACTTTGGAATCATTCCGTGTCTGAACTCGTGAGTCATTCAATGTCCACATTCCGGATCACAGGGTGTCTGAATTCCAGAAGCATCAAATGTCTGCATTCTAGAAACGGAATGTGGCGGAATTCTAGAATGCACAGCACGGCGGAATTCTAAAGTCCTAAAATGCCTGCTATACGGAAGTTAAGGTGTCTGACATCCAGAATGCTACCACGTCAGAATTATACCATTCTGAAAGATTCTGGGATCTAGAATCAATGGACGGCTGAGTTCGAGAATGTCAGGGTTTCCAAACTCTAGAGTCCTCGCGTGTTTGAACTCGAGAGTCATTCAATTTCCATATTCCGGGTCACAGGGTGTCTGAATTCCAGAAGCACCAAATGTCTGCAATCTAGAATCGGAATGTGGCAGAATTCTAGAATGCACAGCACGGCAGAATTCTAAAGACGTAAAATGACTGATATTCGGAAGTTAAGGTGTCTGACATCCAGAATGTTACTAGGTCAGCATTCTACCGTTCTGAGAGATTCTGGGTTCTAGAATCAATGGACGGCAGAGTTCTGGAATGTCAGGGTGTCCAAACTCCAGAATCCTTCCGTGTCTGAACTCCTGAGTCATTCAATGTCCACATTCCGGATCACAGGGTGTCTGAATTCCAGAAGCACCAAATGTCTGCATTCTAGAATCGGAATGTGGCGGAATTCTAGAATGCACAGCACGGCGGAATTCGAAAGACCTAAAATGCCTGCTATCGGGAAGTTAAGGAGTCTGACATCCAGAATGTTACTAGGTCAGCATTCTACCATTCTGATAGATTCTGGGATCTAGAATCAATGGACGGCTGAGTTCCAGAATGTCAGGGTGGCAAAACTCTAGGATCCTTGCGTGTCTGAACTCGAGAGTCATTCAATGTCCACATTCCAGAACTCTGGATGTCTGAAATATAGAAGCACCAAATGTCTGCATTCTAGAATCAGAATGTGGCGGAATTCTAGAATGCACAGCATGGCGGAATTTTAAAGTCCTAAAATGCCTGCTATCCAGAAGTCAAGGTGTCTGACATCCAGAATGTTACTAGGACAGCATTCTACCGTTCTGAGAGATTCTGGGTTTTAGAATCAATGGATAGCTGAGTTCTGGAATGTCAGGTTGTCCAAACTCTAGAATCCTTGAGTGTTTGAACTCGAGAGTCATTCAATTTCCATATTCCGGGTCACAGGGTGACTGAATTCCAGAAGCACCAAATGTCTGCATTCCAGAATCGGAATGTGGCGGAATTCTAGAATGCACAGCACGGCGGAATTCGAATGTCCTAAAATGCCTGCTATCCGGAAGTTAAGGTGTCTGACATCCAGAATGCTACCACGTCAGAATTATACCATTCTGAAAGATTCTGGGATCTAGAATCAATGGACGGCTGAGTTCCAGAATGTCAGGGTGGCAAAACTCTAGAATCCTTGCGTGTCTGAACTCGAGAGTCATTCAATGTCCACATTCCAGAACTCTGGATGTCTGAATTATAGAAGCACCAAATGTCTGCATTCTAGAATCGGAATGTGGCGGAATTCTAGAATGCACAGCACGGCGTAATTCTAAAGTCCTAAAATGCCTGCTATCCGGAAGTTAAGGTGTCTGACATCCAGAATGTTACTAGGTCAGCATTCTACCATTCTGAGTGATTCTGGGTTCTAGAATCAATGGACGGCAGAGATCTGGCATGTCAGGGTGTCCAAACTCTAGAATCCCTTTGTGTCTGAACTCGAGAGTCATTCAATGTCCACATTCCGGATCACAGGGTGTCTGAATTCCTGAAACACCAAATGTCTGCATTCTAGAAACGGAATGTGGTAGAATTCTAGAATGCACAGCACGGCGGAATTCTAAAGTCCTAAAATGCCTGCTATCCGGAAGTTAAGGTGTCTGACACCCAGAATGCTACCACATAAGAATTATACCATTCTGAAACGTTCTGGGATCTAGAATCAATGGACGGGTGAGTTCCCGAATGTCAGGGTGGCAAAACACTAGAATCCTGGCATGTCTGAACTCGAGAGTCATTCAATGTCCACATTCCAGAACTCTAGATGTCTGAATTATAGAAGCATCAAATGTCTGCATTCTAGAATCTGAATGTGGCGGAATTCTAGAATGCACAGCACGGCGGAATTCTAAAGTCCTGAAATGCCTGCTATCCGGAAGTTAAGGTGTCTGACATCCAGAATGCTATCACGTCAGAATTATACCATTCTGAAAGATTCTGGGATCTAGAATGAATGGACGGCTGAGTTCCAGAATGTCAGTGTGGCAAAACTCTAGAATCCTTGTGTGTCTGAACTCGAGAGTCATTCAATATCCACATTCCAGAACTCTGGATGTCTGAATTATAGAAGCACCCAATCTCTGCATTCTAGAATCGGAATGTGGCGGAATTCTAGAATGCACAGCACGGCGGAATTCTAAAGTCCTGAAATGCCTGCTATCAGGAAGTTAAGGTGTCTGACATCCAGAATGTTACTAGGTCAGCATTCTACCGTTCTGAGAGATTCTGGGTTCTAGAATCAATGGACGGCAGAGTTCTGGAATGTCAGGGTTTCTAAACTTTGGAATCATTCCGTGTCTGAACTCGTGAGTCATTCAATGTCCACATTCCGGATCACAGGGTGTCTGAATTCCAGAAGCATCAAATGTCTGCATTCTAGAAACGGAATGTGGCGGAATTCTAGAATGCACAGCACGGCGGAATTCTAAAGTCCTAAAATGCCTGCTATAGGGAAGTTAAGGTGTCTGACATCCAGAATGCTACCACGTCAGAATTATACCATTCTGAAAGATTCTGGGATCTAGAATCAATGGACGGCTGAGTTCGAGAATGTCAGGGTTTCCAAACTCTAGAATCCTCGCGTGTTTGAACTCGAGAGTCATTCAATTTCCATATTCCGGGTCACAGGGTGTCTGAATTCCAGAAGCACCAAATGTCTGCAATCTAGAATCGGAATGTGGCAGAATTCTAGAATGCACAGCACGGCAGAATTCTAAAGACGTAAAATGACTGATATTCGGAAGTTAAGGTGTCTGACATCCAGAATGTTACTAGGTCAGCATTCTACCGTTCTGAGAGATTCTGGGTTCTAGAATCAATGGACGGCAGAGTTCTGGAATGTCAGGGTGTCCAAACTCCAGAATCCTTCCGTGTCTGAACTCCTGAGTCATTCAATGTCCACATTCCGGATCACAGGGTGTCTGAATTCCAGAAGCACCAAATGTCTGCATTCTAGAATCGGAATGTGGCGGAATTCTAGAATGCACAGCACGGCGGAATTTGAAAGTCCTAAAATGCCTGCTATCGGGAAGTAAAGGTGTCTGACATCCAGAATGCTACCAGGTCAGAATTACACCATTCTGAAAGATTCTGGGATCTAGAATCAATGGACGGCTGAGTTCCAGAATGTCAGGGTGGCAAAACTCTAGAATCCTTGCGTGTCTGAACTCGAGAGTCATTCAATGTCCACATTCCAGAACTCCGGATGTCTGATTTATAGAAGCACCAAATGACTGCATTCTAGCATCGGAATGTGGCGGAATTCTAGCATGCACAGCACGGCGGAATTCTAAAGTCCTAAAATGCCTACTAGCCGAAAGTTAAGGTGTCTGATGACCAGAATGTTACCAGGTCAGCATTCTACCGTTCTGAGAGATTCTGGGTTCTAGAATCAATGGACGGCAGAGTTCTGGAATGTCAGGGTGTCCAAACTCTAGAATCCCTGAGTGTTTGAACTCGAGAGTCATTCAATTTCCATATTCCGGGTCACAGGGTGACTGAATTCCAGAAGCACCTAATGTCTGCATTCTAGAATCGGAATGTGGCGGAATTCTAGAATGCACAGCACGGCAGAATTCGAAAGTCCTAAAATGCCTGCTATACGGAAGTTAAGGTGTCTGACATCCGGAATGCTACCACGTCAGAATTATACCATTCTGAAAGGTTCTGGGATCTAGAATCAATGGACGGCTGAGTTCCAGAATGTCAGGGTTGCAAAACTCTAGTATCCTTGCGTGTCTGAACTCGAGAGTCATTCAAAGTCCACATTCCAGAACTCTGGATGTCTGAATTATAGAAGCACCAAATGTCTGCATTCTAGAATCGGAATGTGGCGGAATTCTAGAATGCAAAGCACGGCGGAATTCTAAAGTCCTAAATTGCCTGCTATCCGGAAGTTAAGGTGTCTGAAATCCAGAATGTTACTAGGTCAGCATTCTACCGTTCTGAGAGATTCTGGGTTTTAGAATCAATGGATGGCAGAGTTCTGGAATGTCAGGGTGTTCAAACTCAAGAATACTTGCGTCTCTGAACTCGAGAGTCATTCAATGTCCACATTCCGGACCACAGGGTGTCTGAATTCCAGAAGCACCAAATGTCTGCATTCTAGAATCGGAATGTGGCGGAATTCTAGAATGCACAGCATGGCGGAATTCGAAATTCCTAAAATGCCTGCTCTCCGGAAGTTAAGGTGTCTGACATCCAGAATGCCACCACGTCAGAATTATAACATTCTGAAAGATTCTGGGATCTAGAATCAATGGACGGCTGAGTTCCAGAATGTCAGGGTTTCCAAACTCTATAATCCTTGCGTGTCTGAACTCGAGAGTCATTCAATATCCACATTCCAGGACTCTGGATGTCTGAAATATAGAAGCAACAAATGCCTGCATTCTAGAATCAGAATGTGGCGGAATTCTAGAATGCACAGCATGGCAGAATTCTAAAGTCCTAAAATGCCTGCTATTCGGAAGTTAAGGTGTCTGACATCCAGAATGTTACTAGGTCAGCATTCTACCGTTCTGGGAGATTCTGGGTTCTAGAATCAATGGACGGCAGACTTCTGGAATGTCAGGGTGTCCAAACTCTAGAATCCTTCCGTGTCTGAACTCGCGAGTCATTCAATGTCCACATTCCGGATCACAGGTGTCTGAATTCCAGAAGCACCAAATGTCTGCATTCTAGAATCGGAATGTGGCGGAATTCTAGAATGCACAGCACGGCGGAATTCGAAAGTCCTAAAATGCCTGCTATCGGGAACTTAAGGTGTCTGACATCCAGAATGCTACCACGTCATAGTTATACCATTCTGAAAGATTCTGGGATCTAGAATCAATGGACGGCTGAGTTCCAGAATGTCAGGGCGGCAAAACTCTAGAATCCTTGCGTGTCTGAACTTGAGAGTCATTCAATGTCCACATTCCAGAACTCTGGATGTCTGAAAAATAGAAGCACCAAATGTCTGCATTCTAGAATCAGAATGTGGCGGAATTCTAGAATGCACAGCACGGCGGAATTCTAAATTCCTAAAATGCCTACTAGCCGAAAGTTAAGGTGTCTGATGACCAGAATGTTACTTGGTCAGCATTCTACCGTTCTGAGAGATTCTGGGTTCTAGAATCAATGGATGGCTGAGTTCTGGAATGTCAGGGTGTCCAAACTCTAGAATCCTTGAGTGTTTGAACTCGAGAGTCATTCAATTTCCATACTCCGGGTCACAGGGTGACTGAATTCCAGAAGCACCAAATGTCTGCATTCCAGAATCGGAATGTGGCGGAATTCTAGAATGCACAGCACGGCGGAATTCGAACGTCCTAAAATGCCTGCTATCCGGAAGTTAAGGTGTCTGACATCAAGAATGCTACCAAGTCAGAATTATACCATTCTGAAAGATTCTGGGATCTAAAATCAATGGACGGCTGAGTTCCAGAATATCAGGGTGGCAAAACTCTAGAATCCTTGCGTGTCTGAACTCGAGAGTCATTCAATGTCCACATTCCAGAACTCTGGATGTCTGAATTATAGAAGCACCAAATGTCTGCATTCTAGCATCGGAAAGTGGTGGAATTCTAGCATGCACAGCACGGCGGAATTCTAAAATCCTAAAATGCCTGCTATCCGGAAGTTAAGGTGTCTGACATCAAGAATGCTACCAAGTCAGAATTATACCATTCTGAAAGATTCTGGGATCTAGAATCAATGGACGGCTGAGTTCCAGAATGTCAGGGGGGCAAAACTCTAGAATACTTGCGTGTCTGAACTCGAGAGTCTTTCAATTTCCACATTCCAGAACTCTGGATGTCTGAATTATAGAAGCACCAACTGTCTGCATTCTAGAATCGGAATGTGGCGGAATTCTAGAATGCACAGCACGGCGGAATTCTAAAGTCCTAAAATGCCTACTAGCCGAAAGTTAAGGTGTCTGATGACCAGAATGTTACCAGGTCAGCATTCTACCGTTCTGAGAGATTCTGGGTTCTAGAATCAATGGACGGCAGAGTTCTGGAATGTCAGGGTGTCCAAACTCTAGAATCGCTGAGTGTTTGAACTCGAGAGTCATTCAATTTACATATTCCGGGTCACAGGGTGACTGAATTCCAGAAGCACCAAATGTCTGCATTCTAGAATCGGAATGTGGCGGAATTCTAGAATGCACAGCACGGCGGAATTCTAAAATCCTAAAATGCCTGCTATCCGGAAGTTAAGGTGTCTGACATCAAGAATGCTACCAAGTCAGAATTATACCATTCTGAAAGATTCTGGGATCTAAAATCAATGGACGACTGAGTTCCAGAAGGTCAGGGTGGCAAAACTCTAGAATCCTAGTGTGTCTGAACTCGAGAGTCATTCAATGTCCACATTCCAGAACTCTGGATGTCTGAATTATAGAAGCACCAAATGTCTGCATTCTAGAATCGGAATGTGGCGATATTCTAGAATGCACAGCACGGCGCAATTCTAAAGTCCTAAAATGCCTACTAGCCGAAAGTTAAGGTGTCTGATGACCAGAATGTTACTAGGTCAGCATTCTACCGTTCTGAGAGATTCTGGGTTCTAGAATCAATGGATGGCAGAGTTCTGGAATGTCAGGGTGTCCAAACTCTAGAATCCCTGAGTGTTTGAACTCGAGAGTCATTCAATTTCCATATTCCGGGTCACAGGGTGTCTGAATTCCAGAAGCACCAAATGTCTGCATTCTAGAATCGGAATGTGGCAGAATTCTAGAATGCACAGCACGGCAGAATTCTAAAGACGTAAAATGACTGATATTCGGTAGTTAAGGTGTCTGACATCCAGAATGTTACTAGGTCAGCATTCTACCGTTCTGAGAGATTCTCGGTTCTAGAATCAATGGACGGCAGAGTTCTGGAATGTCAGGGTGTCCAAACTCCAGAATCCTTCCGTGTCTGAATTCCTGAGTCATTCAATGTCCACATTCCGGATCACAGGGTGTCTGAATTCCAGAAGCACCAAATGTCTGCATTCTAGAATCGGAATGTGGCGGAATTCTAGAATGCACAGCACGGCGGAATTTGAAAGTCCTAAAATGCCTGCTATCGGGAAGTAAAGGTGTCTGACATCCAGAATGCTACCAGGTCAGAATTACACCATTCTGAAAGATTCTGGGATCTAGAATCAATGGACGGCTGAGTTCCAGAATGTCAGGGTGGCAAAACTCTAGAATCCTTGCGTGTCTGAAATCGAGAGTCATTCAATGTCCACATTCCAGAACTCTGGATGTCTGAATTATAGAAGCACCAAATGACTGCATTCTAGCATCGGAATGTGGCGGAATTCTAGCATGCACAGCACGGCGGAATTCTAAAATCCTAAAATGCCTGCTGTCCGGAAGTTAAGGTGTCTGACATCAAGAATGCTACCAAGTCAGAATTATACCATTCTGAAAGATTCTGGGATCTAGAATCAATGGACGGCTGAGTTCCAGAATGTCAGGGTGGCAAAACTCTAGAATCCTTGCGTGTCTGAACTCGAGAGTCTTTCAATGTCCACATTCCAGAACTCTGGATTTCTGAATTATAGAAGCACCAAATGTCTGCATTCTAGAATCGGAATGTGGCGGAATTCTAGAATGCACAGCACGGCGGAATTCTAAAGTCCTAAAATGCCTACTAGCCGAAAGTTAAGGTGTCTGATGACCAGAATGTTACTTGGTCAGCATTCTACCGTTCTGAGAGATTCTGGGTTCTAGAATCAATGGATGGCTGAGTTCTGGAATGTCAGGGTGTCCAAACTCTAGAATCCTTGAGTGTTTGAACTCGAGAGTCATTCAATTTCCATACTCCGGGTCACAGGGTGACTGAATTCCAGAAGCACCAAATGTCTGCATTCCAGAATCGGAATTTGGCGGAATTCTAGAATGCACAGCACGGCGGAATTCGAACGTCCTAAAATGCCTGCTATCCGGAAGTTAAGGTGTCTGACATCCAGAATGCTACCACGTCAGAATTATACCATTCTGAAAGATTCTGGGATCTAGAATCAATGGACGGCTGAGTTCCAGAATGTCAGGGTGGCAAAACTCTAGAATCCTTGCGTGTCTGAACTCGAGAGTCATTCAATGTCCACATTCCAGAACTCTGGATGTCTGAATTATAGAAGCACCAAATGTCTGCATTCTAGAATCGGAATGTGGCGGAATTCTAGAATGCACAGCACGGCTGAATTCTAAAGTCCTAAAATGCCTGCTATCCGGAAGATAAGGTGTCTGACATCCAGAATGTTACTAGGTCAGCATTCTACCATTCTGAGAGATTCTGGGTTCTAGAATCAATGGACGGCAGAGATGTGGCATGTCAGGGTGTCCAAACTCTAGAATCCCTTTGTGTCTGAACTCGAGAGTCATTCAATGTCCACATTCCGGATCACAGGGTGTCTGAATTCCTGAAACACCAAATGTCTGCATTCTAGAATCGGAATGTGGTAGAATTCTAAAATGCACAACACGGCGGAATTCTAAAGTCCTAAAATGCCTGCTATCCGGAAGTTAAGGTGTCTGACACCCAGAATGCTTCCACATAAGAATTATACCATTCTGAAACGTTCTGGGATCTAGAATCAATGGACGGGTGAGTTCCCGAATGTCAGGGTGGCAAAACTCTAGAATCCTGGCGTGTCTGAACTCGAGAGTCATTCAATGTCCACATTCCAGAACTCTAGATGTCTGAATTATAGAAGCACCAAATGTCTGCATTCTAGAATCGGAATGTGGCGGAATTCTAGAATGCACAGCACGGCGGAATTCTAAAGTCCTGAAATGCCTGCTATCCGGAAGTTAAGGTGTCTGACATCCAGAATGCTACCACGTCAGAATTATACCATTCTGAAAGATTCTGGGATCTAGAATCAATGGACGGCTGAGTTCCAGAATATCAGTGTGGCAAAACTCTAGAATCCTTGTGTGTCTGAACTCGAGAGTCATTCAATATCCACATTCCAGAACTCTGGATGTCTGAATTTGAGAATCACCAATTCTCTGCATTCTATAACCGGAATGTGGCGGAATTCTAGAATGCACAGCACGGCGGAATTCTAAAGTCCTGAAATGCCTGCTATCCGGAAGTTAAGCTGTCTGACATCCAGAATGTTACTAGGTCAGCATTCTACAGTTCTGAGAGATTCTGGGTTCTAGAATCAATGGACGGCAGAGTTCTGGAATGTCAGGGTGTCCAAACTCTGGAATCATTACGAGTCTGAACTCGTGAGTCATTCAATGTCCACATTCCGGATCACAGGGTGTCTGAATTCCAGAAGCATCAAATGTCTGCATTCTAGAAACGGAATGTGGCGGAATTCTAGAATGCACAGCACGGCGGAATTCTAAAGTCCTAAAATGCCTGCTATACGGAAGTTAAGGTTTCTGACATCCAGAATGCTACCACGTTAGAATTATACCATTCTGAAAGATTCTGGGATCTAGAATCAATGGACGGCTGAGTTCCAGAATGTCAGGCTTTCCAAACTCTAGAATCCTTGCGTGTCTGAACTCGAGAGTCATTCAATATCCACATTCCAGGACTCTGGATGTCTGAAATATAGAAGCAACAAATGTCTGCATTCTAGAATCGGAATGTGGCGGAATTCTAGAATGCACAGCACGGCAGAATTCTAAAGTCCTAAAAGGCCTGCTATCGGGAAGTTAAGGTGTCTGACATCCAGAATGTTACTAGGTCAGCATTCTACCGTTCTGAGAGATTCTGGGTTCTAGAATCAATGGACGGCAGAGTTCTGGAATGTCAGGGTGTCCAAACTCTAGAATCCTTCCGTGTCTGAACTCGTGAGTCATTCAATGTCCACATTCCGGATCACAGGGTGTCTGAAATCCAGAAGCACCAAATGTCTGCATTCTAGAATCGGAATGTGGCGGAATTCTAGAATGCACAGCACGGCAGAATTCTGAAGTCCTAAAATGCCTGCTATCGGGAAGTTAAGGTGTCTGACATCCAGAATGCTACCACATCAGAATTATACCATTCTGAAAGATTCTGGGATCTAGAATCAATGGACGGCTGAGTTCCAGAATGTCAGGGTGGCAAAACACTAGAATTCTTGCGTGTCTGAACTCGAGAGTCATTCAATGTTCACATTCAAGAGCTCTGGATGTCTGAATTATAGAAGCACCAAATGTCTGCATTCTAGAATCGGAATGTGGCGGAATTATAGAATGCACGGCACGGCGGAATTCTAAAGTCCTAAAGTGCCTGCTATTCGGAAGTTAAGTTGTCTGACATCCAGAATGCTACCACGTCAGAATTATACCATTCTGAAAGATTCTGGGATCTGGAATCAATGGACGACTGAGTTCCAGAATGTCAGGGTGGCAAAACTCTAGAATCCTTGCGTGTCTGAACTCGAGAGTCATTCAATGTCCATATTCCAGAACTCTGGATGTCTGAATTATAGAAGCACCAAATGTCTGCATTCTAGAATCGGAATGTGGCGGAATTCTAGAATGCACAGCACGGCGGAATTTTTAAGTCCTAAAATGCCTGCTATCCGGAAGTCAAGGTGTCTGACATCCAGAATGTTACTAGGTCAGCATTCTACCGTTCTGAGAGATTCTGGGTTCTAGAATCAATGGATGGCAGAGTTCTGGAATGTCAGGGTGTTCAAACTCAAGAATACTTGCGTGTCTGAACTTGAGAGTCATTCAATGTCCACATTCCGCATCACAGGTGTCTGAATTCCAGAAACACCAAATGTCTGCATTCTAGAATCGGAATGTGGCGGAATTCTAGAATGCACAGCACGGCGGAATTCTAAAGTCCTAAAATGCCTGCTATCCGGAAGTTAAGGTGTCTGACATCCAGAATGCTACCACGTCAGAATTATACCATTCTGAAAGATTCTGGGATCTAGAATCAATGGACGGCTGAGTTCCAGAATGTCAGGGTTTCCAAACTCTAGAATCCTTGCGTGTCTGAACTCGAGAGTCATTCAATATCCACATTCCAGGACTCTGGATGTCTGAAATATAGAAGCAACAAATGTCTGCATTCTAGAATCGGAATGTGGCGGAATTCTAGAATGCACAGCACGGCAGAATTCTAAAGTCCTAAAAGGCCTGCTATTCGGAAGTTAAGGTGTCTGACATCCAGAATGTTACTAGGTCAGCATTCTACCGTTCTGAGAGATTCTGGGTTCTAGAATCAATGGACGGCAGAGTTCTGGAATGTCAGGGTGTCCAAACTCTAGAATCCTTCCGTGTCTGAACTCGTGAGTCATTCAATGTCCACATTCCGGATCACAGGGTGTCTGAATTCCAGAAGCACCAAATGTCTGCATTCTAGAATCGGAATGTGGCGGAATTCTAGAATGCACAGCACGGCAGAATTCTGAAGTCCTAAAATGCCTGCTATCGGGAAGTTAAGGTGTCTGACATCCAGAATGCTACCACATCAGAATTATACCATTCTGAAAGATTCTGGGATCTAGAATCAATGGACGGCTGAGTTCCAGAATGTCAGGGTGGCAAAACTCTAGAATCCTTGCGTGTCTGAACTCGAGAGTCATTCAATGTTCACATTCCAGAACTCTGGATGTCTGAATTATAGAAGCACCAAATGTCTGCATTCTAGAATCGGAATGTGGCGGAATTCTAGAATGCACGGCACGGCGGAATTCTAAAGTCCTAAAGTGCCTGCTCTCCGGAAGTTAAGGTGTCTGACATCCAGAATGCTACCACGTCAGAATTATACCATTCTGAAAGATTCTGGGATCTAGAATCAATGGACGGCTGAGTTCCAGAATGTCAGGGTGGCAAAACTCTAGAATCCTTGCGTGTCTGAACTCGAGAGTCATTCAATGTCCACATTCCAGAACTCTGGATGTCTGAATTATAGAAGCACCAAATGTCTGCATTCTAGAATCGGAATGTGGCGGAATTCTAGAATGCACAGCACGGCGGAATTTTTAAGTCCTAAAATGCCTGCTATCCGGAAGTCAAGGTGTCTGACATCCAGAATGTTACTAGGTCAGCATTCTACCGTTCTGAGAGATTCTGGGTTCTAGAATCAATGGATGGCAGAGTTCTGGAATGTCAGGGTGTTCAAACTCAAGAATACTTGCGTGTCTGAACTTGAGAGTCATTCAATGTCCACATTCCGCATCACAGGTGTCTGAATTCCAGAAACACCAAATGTCTGCATTCTAGAATCGGAATGTGGCGGAATTCTAGAATGCACAGCACGGCGGAATTCGAAAGTCCTAAAATGCCTGCTATCCGGAAGTTAAGGTGTCTGACATCCAGAATGCTACCACGTCAGAATTATACCATTCTGAAAGATTCTGGGATCTAGAATCAATGGACGGCTGAGTTCCAGAATGTCAGGGTTTCCAATCTCTAGAATCCTTGCGTGTCTGAACTCGAGAGTCATTCAATATCCACATTCCAGGACTCTGGATGTCTGAAATATAGAAGCACCAAATGTCTGCATTCTGGAATCGGAATGTGGCGGAATTCTAGAATGCACAGCACGGCAGAATTCTAAAGTCCTAAAATGCCTGCTATTCGGAAGTTAAGGTGTCTGACATCCAGAATGTTACTAGGTCAGCATTCTACCGTTCTGAAAGATTCTGGGTTCTAGAATCAATGGACGGCAGAGTTCTGGAATGTCAGGGTGTCCAAACTCTAGAATCCTTGCGTGTCTGAACTCGTGAGTCATTCAATGTCCACATTCCGGATCACAGGGTGTCTGAATTCCAGAAGCACCAAATGTCTGCATTCTAGAATCGGAATGTGGCGGAATTCTAGAATGCACAGCACGGCAGAATTCTGAAGTCCTAAAATGCCTGCTATCGGGAAGTTAAGGTGTCTGACATCCAGAATGCTACCACATCAGAATTATACCATTCTGAAAGATTCTGGGATCTAGAATCAATGGACGGCTGAGTTCCAGAATGTCAGGGTGGCAAAACTCTAGAATCCTTGCGTGTCTGAACTCGAGAGTCATTCAATGTTCACATTCCAGAACTCTGGATGTCTGAATTATAGAAGCACCAAATGTCTGCATTCTAGAATCGGAATGTGGCGGAATTCTAGAATGCACGGCACGGCGGAATTCTAAAGTCCTAAAGTGCCTGCTATCCGGAAGTTAAGGTGTCTGACATCCAGAATGCTACCACGTCAGAATTATACCATTCTGAAAGATTCTGGGATCTAGAATCAATGGACGGCTGAGTTCCAGAATGTCAGGGTGGCAAAACTCTAGAATCCTTGCGTGTCTGAACTCGAGAGTCATTCAATGTCCACATTCCAGAACTCTGGATGTCTGAATTATAGAAGCACCAAATGTCTGCATTCTAGAATCGGAATGTGGCGGAATTCTAGAATGCACAGCACGGCGGAATTTTTAAGTCCTAAAATGCCTGCTATCCGGAAGTCAAGGTGTCTGACATCCAGAATGTTACTAGGTCAGCATTCTACCGTTCTGAGAGATTCTGGGTTCTAGAATCAATGGATGGCAGAGTTCTGGAATGTCAGGGTGTTCAAACTCAAGAATACTTGCGTGTCTGAACTTGAGAGTCATTCAATGTCCACATTCCGCATCACAGGTGTCTGAATTCCAGAAACACCAAATGTCTGCATTCTAGAATCGGAATGTGGCGGAATTCTAGAATGCACAGCACGGCGGAATTCGAAAGTCCTAAAATGCCTGCTATCCGGAAGTTAAGGTGTCTGACATCCAGAATGCTACCACGTCAGAATTATACCATTCTGAAAGATTCTGGGATCTAGAATCAATGGACGGCTGAGTTCCAGAATGTCAGGGTTTCCAATCTCTAGAATCCTTGCGTGTCTGAACTCGAGAGTCATTCAATATCCACATTCCAGGACTCTGGATGTCTGAAATATAGAAGCACCAAATGTCTGCATTCTGGAATCGGAATGTGGCGGAATTCTAGAATGCACAGCACGGCAGAATTCTAAAGTCCTAAAATGCCTGCTATTCGGAAGTTAAGGTGTCTGACATCCAGAATGTTACTAGGTCAGCATTCTACCGTTCTGAAAGATTCTGGGTTCTAGAATCAATGGACGGCAGAGTTCTGGAATGTCAGGGTGTCCAAACTCTAGAATCCTTCCGTGTCTGAACTCGTGAGTCATTCAATGTCCACATTCCGGATCACAGGGTGTCTGAATTCCAGAAGCACCAAATGTCTGCATTCTAGAATCGGAATGTGGCGGAATTCTAGAATGCACAGCACGGCAGATTTCTGAAGTCCTAAAATGCCTGATATTCGGAAGTTAAAGAGTCTGACATCCAGAATGTTACTAGGTCAGCATTCTACCGTTCTGAGAGATTCCGGGTTCAAGAATCAATGGACGGCAGAGTTCTGGAATGTCAGGGTGTCCAAACTCTAGAATTCTTCCGTGTCTGAACTCGTGAGTCATTCAATGTCCACATTCCGGATCACAGGGTGTCTGAATTCCAGGAGCACCAAATGTCTGCATTCTAGAATCGGAATGTGGCGGAATTCTAGAATGCACAGCACGGCGGAATTCGAAAGACCTAAAATGCCTGCTATCGGGAAGTTAAGGTGTCTGACATCCAGAATGCTACCACGTCAGTAATATACCATTCTGATAGATTCTGGGATCTAGAATCAATGGACGGCTGAGTTCCAGAATGTCAGGGTGGCAAAACTCTAGAGTCCTTGCGTGTCTGAACTCGAGAGTCATTCAATGTCCACATTCCAGAACTCTGGATGTCTGAAATATAGAAGGACCAAATGTCTGCATTCTAGAATCAGAATGTGGCGGAATTCTAGAATGCACAGCACGGCGGAATTTTAAAGTCCTAAAATGCCTGCTATCCAGAAGTCAAGGTGTCTGACATCCAGAATGTTACTAGGTCAGCATTCTACCGTTCTGAGAGATTCTGGGTTTTAGAATCAATGGATGGCAGAGTTCTGGAATGTCAGGGTGTTCAAACTCAAGAATACTTGCGTGTCTGAACTCGAGAGTCATTAAATGACCACATTCCGGATCACAGGGTGTCTGAATTCCAGAAGCACCAAATGTCTGCATTCTAGAATCGGAATGTGGCGGAATTCTAGAATGCACAGCATGGCGGAATTCGAAAGTCCTAAAATGCCTGCTATCCGGAAGTTAAGTTGTCTGACGTCCAGAATGCTACCACGTCAGAATTATAACATTCTGAAAGATTCTGGGTTCTAGAATCAATGGACGGCTGAGTTCCAGAATGTCAGGGTTTCCAAACTCTAGAATCCTTGCGTGTCTGAACTCGAGAGTCATTCAATATCCACATTCCAGGACTCTGGATGTCTGAAATATAGAAGTAACAAATGTCTGCATTCTAGAATCAGAATGTGGCGGAATTCTAGAATGCACAGCACGGCGGAATTTTAAAGTCCTAAAATGCCTGCTATCCAGAAGTTAAGGTGTCTGACATCCAGAATGTTACTAGGTCAGCATTCTACCGTTCTGAGAGATTCTGGGTTCTAGAATCAATGGACGGCAGAGTTCTGGAATGTCAGGGTGTCCAAACTCTAGAATCCTTCCGTGTCTGAACTTCGTGAGTCATTCAATGTCCACATTCCGGATCACAGGGTGTCTGAATTCCAGAAGCACCAAATGTCTGCATTCTGGAATTGGAAAGTGGCGGATTTCTAGAATGCACAGCACGGTGGAATTCGAAAGTCCTAAAATGCCTGCTATCGGGAAGTTAAGGTGTCTGACATAAAGAATGCTACCACGTCATAGTTATACCATTCTGAAAGATTCTGGGATCTAGAATCAATGGACCGCTGAGTTCCAGAATGTCAGGGTGGCAAAACTCTAGAATCCTTGCGTGGCTGAACTTGAGAGTCATTCAATGTCCACATTCCAGAACTCTGGATGTCTGAATAATAGAAGCACCAAATGTCTGCATTCTAGAATCGGAATGTGGCGGAATTCTAGAAGGCACAGCACGGCGGAATTCTAAAATCCTAAAATGCCTGCTATCCGGAAGTTAAGGTGTCTGACATCAAGAATGCTACCAAGTCAGAATTATACCATTCTGAAAGATTCTGGGATCTAGAATCAATGGACGGCTGAGTTCCAGAATGTCAGGGTGGCAAAACTCTAGAATCCTTGCGTGTCTGAACTCGAGAGTCATTCAATGTCCACATTCCGGACCACAGGGTGTCTGAATTCCAGAAGCACCAAATGTCTGCATTCTAGAATCGGAATGTGGCGGAATTCTAGAATGCACAGCATGGCAGAATTCTAAAGTCCTAAAATGCCTGCTATTCGGAAGTTAAGGTGTCTGACATCCAGAATGTTACTAGGTCAGCATTCTACCGTTCTGGGAGATTCTGGGTTCTAGAATCAATGGACGGCAGACTTCTGGAATGTCAGGGTTTCCAAACTCTAGAATCCTTCCGTGTCTGAACTCGCGAGTCATTCAATGTCCACATTCCGGATCACAGGTGTCTGAATTCCAGAAGCACCAAATGTCTGCATTCTAGAATCGGAATGTGGCGGAATTCTAGAATGCACAGCACGGCGGAATTCGAAAGTCCTAAAATGCCTGCTATCGGGAAGTTAAGGTGTCTGACATCCAGAATGCTACCACGTCATAGTTATACCATTCTGAAAGATTCTGGGATCTAGAATCAATGGACGGCTGAGTTCCAGAATGTCAGGGTGGCAAAACTCTAGAATCCTTGCGTGTCTGAACTTGAGAGTCATTCAATGTCCACATTCCAGAACTCTGGATGTCTGAAAAATAGAAGCACCAAATGTCTGCATTCTAGAATCAGAATGTGGCGGAATTCTAGAATGCACAGCACGGCGGAATTCTAAATTCCTAAAATGCCTACTAGCCGAAAGTTAAGGTGTCTGATGACCAGAATGTTACTTGGTCAGCATTCTACCGTTCTGAGAGATTCTGGGTTCTAGAATCAATGGATGGCTGAGTTCTGGAATGTCAGGGTGTCCAAACTCTAGAATCCTTGAGTGTTTGAACTCGAGAGTCATTCAATTTCCATACTCCGGGTCACAGGGTGACTGAATTCCAGAAGCACCAAATGTCTGCATTCCAGAATCGGAATGTGGCGGAATTCTAGAATGCACAGCACGGCGGAATTCGAACGTCCTAAAATGCCTGCTATCCGGAAGTTAAGGTGTCTGACATCAAGAATGCTACCAAGTCAGAATTATACCATTCTGAAAGATTCTGGGATCTAAAATCAATGGACGGCTGAGTTCCAGAATGTCAGGGTGGCAAAACTCTAGAATCCTTGCGTGTCTGAACTCGAGAGTCATTCAATGTCCACATTCCAGAACTCTGGATGTCTGAATTATAGAAGCACCAAATGTCTGCATTCTAGCATCGGAAAGTGGCGGAATTCTAGCATGCACAGCACGGCGGAATTCTAAAATCCTAAAATGCCTGCTATCCGGAAGTTAAGGTGTCTGACATCAAGAATGCTACCAAGTCAGAATTATACCATTCTGAAAGATTCTGGGATCTAGAATCAATGGACGGCTGAGTTCCAGAATGTCAGGGTGGCAAAACTCTAGAATACTTGCGTGTCTGAACTCGAGAGTCTTTCAATTTCCACATTCCAGAACTCTGGATGTCTGAATTATAGAAGCACCAAATGTCTGCATTCTAGAATCGGAATGTGGCGGAATTCTAGAATGCACAGCACGGCGGATTTCTAAAGTCCTAAAATGCCTACTAGCCGAAAGTTAAGGTGTCTGTTGACCAGAATGTTACCAGGTCAGCATTCTACCGTTCTGAGAGATTCTGGGTTCTAGAATCAATGGACGGCAGAGTTCTGGAATGTCAGGGTGTCCAAACTCTAGAATCGCTGAGTGTTTGAACTCGAGAGTCATTCAATTTACATATTCCGGGTCACAGGGTGACTGAATTCCAGAAGCACCAAATGTCTGCATTCTAGAATCGGAATGTGGCGGAATTCTAGAATGCACAGCACGGCGGAATTCTAAAATCCTAAAATGCCTGCTATCCGGAAGTTAAGGTGTCTGACATCAAGAATGCTACCAAGTCAGAATTATACCATTCTGAAAGATTCTGGGATCTAAAATCAATGGACGGCTGAGTTCCAGAAGGTCAGGGTGGCAAAACTCTAGAATCCTAGTGTGTCTGAACTCGAGAGTCATTCAATGTCCACATTCCAGAACTCTGGATGTCTGAATTATAGAAGCACCAAATGTCTGCATTCTAGAATCGGAATGTGGCGATATTCTAGAATGCACAGCACGGCGCAATTCTAAAGTCCTAAAATGCCTACTAGCCGAAAGTTAAGGTGTCTGATGACCAGAATGTTACTAGGTCAGCATTCTACCGTTCTGAGAGATTCTGGGTTCTAGAATCAATGGATGGCAGAGTTCTGGAATGTCAGGGTGTCCAAACTCTAGAATCCCTGAGTGTTTGAACTCGAGAGTCATTCAATTTCCATATTCCGGGTCACAGGGTGTCTGAATTCCAGAAGCACCAAATGTCTGCATTCTAGAATCGGAATGTGGCAGAATTCTAGAATGCACAGCACGGCAGAATTCTAAAGACGTAAAATGACTGATATTCGGTAGTTAAGGTGTCTGACATCCAGAATGTTACTAGGTCAGCATTCTACCGTTCTGAGAGATTCTCGGTTCTAGAATCAATGGATGGCAGAGTTCTGGAATGTCAGGGTGTCCAAACTCCAGAATCCTTCCGTGTCTGAATTCCTGAGTCATTCAATGTCCACATTCCGGATCACAGGGTGTCTGAATTCCAGAAGCACCAAATGTCTGCATTCTAGAATCGGAATGTGGCGGAATTCTAGAATGCACAGCACGGCGGAATTTGAAAGTCCTAAAATGCCTGCTATCGGGAAGTAAAGGTGTCTGACATCCAGAATGCTACCAGGTCAGAATTACACCATTCTGAAAGATTCTGGGATCTAGAATCAATGGACGGCTGAGTTCCAGAATGTCAGGGTGGCAAAACTCTAGAATCCTTGCGTGTCTGAACTCGAGAGTCATTCAATGTCCACATTCCAGAACTCTGGATGTCTGAATTATAGAAGCACCAAATGACTGCATTCTAGCATCGGAATGTGGCGGAATTCTAGAATGCACAGCACGGCGGAATTTTAAGTCCTAAAATGCCTGCTATCCGGAAGTCAAGGTGTCTGACATCCAGAATGTTACTAGGTCAGCATTCTACCGTTCTGAGAGATTCTGGGTTCTAGAATCAATGGATGGCAGAGTTCTGGAATGTCAGGGTGTTCAAACTCAAGAATACTTGCGTGTCTGAACTTGAGAGTCATTCAATGTCCACATTCCGCATCACAAGTGTCTGAATTCCAGAAACACCAAATGTCTGCATTCTAGAATCGGAATGTGGCGGAATTCTAGAATGCACAGCACGGCGGAATTCGAAAGTCCTAAAATGCCTGCTATCCGGAAGTTAAGGTGTCTGACATCCAGAATGCTACCACGTCAGAATTATACCATTCTGAAAGATTCTGGGATCTAGAATCAATGGACGGCTGAGTTCCAGAATGTCAGGGTTTCCAAACTCTAGAATCCTTGCGTGTCTGAACTCGAGAGTCATTCAATATCCACATTCCAGGACTCTGGATGTCTGAAATATAGAAGCAACAAATGTCTGCATTCTAGAATCGGAATGTGGCGGAATTCTAGAATGCACAGCACGGCAGAATTCTAAAGTCCTAAAAGGCCTGCTATTCGGAAGTTAAGGTGTCTGACATCCAGAATGTTACTAGGTCAGCATTCTACCGTTCTGAGAGATTCTGGGTTCTAGAATCAATGGACGGCAGAGTTCTGGAATGTCAGGGTGTCCAAACTCTAGAATCCTTCCGTGTCTGAACTCGTGAGTCATTCAATGTCCACATTCCGGATCACAGGGTGTCTGAATTCCAGAAGCACCAAATGTCTGCATTCTAGAATCGGAATGTGGCGGAATTCTAGAATGCACAGCACGGCAGAATTCTGAAGTCCTAAAATGCCTGCTATCGGGAAGTTAAGGTGTCTGACATCCAGAATGCTACCACATCAGAATTATACCATTCTGAAAGATTCTGGGATCTAGAATCAATGGACGGCTGAGTTCCAGAATGTCAGGGTGGCAAAACTCTAGAATCCTTGCGTGTCTGAACTCGAGAGTCATTCAATGTTCACATTCCAGAACTCTGGATGTCTGAATTATAGAAGCACCAAATGTCTGCATTCTAGAATCGGAATGTGGCGGAATTCTAGAATGCACGGCACGGCGGAATTCTAAAGTCCTAAAGTGCCTGCTATCCGGAAGTTAAGGTGTCTGACATCCAGAATGCTACCACGTCAGAATTATACCATTCTGAAAGATTCTGGGATCTAGAATCAATGGACGGCTGAGTTCCAGAATGTCAGGGTGGAAAAACTCTAGAATCCTTCCGTGTCTGAACTCGAGAGTCATTCAATGTCCACATTCCAGAACTCTGGATGTCTGAATTATAGAAGCACCAAATGTCTGCATTCTAGAATCGGAATGTGGCGGAATTCTAGAATGCACAGCACGGCGGAATTTTTAAGTCCTAAAATGCCTGCTATCCGGAAGTCAAGGTGTCTGACATCCAGAATGTTACTAGGTCAGCATTCTACCGTTCTGAGAGATTCTGGGTTCTAGAATCAATGGATGGCAGAGTTCTGGAATGTCAGGGTGTTCAAACTCAAGAATACTTGCGTGTCTGAACTTGAGAGTCATTCAATGTCCACATTCCGCATCACAGGTGTCTGAATTCCAGAAACACCAAATGTCTGCATTCTAGAATCGGAATGTGGCGGAATTCTAGAATGCACAGCACGGCGGAATTCGAAAGTCCTAAAATGCCTGCTATCCGGAAGTTAAGGTGTCTGACATCCAGAATGCTACCACGTCAGAATTATACCATTCTGAAAGATTCTGGGATCTAGAATCAATGGACGGCTGAGTTCCAGAATGTCAGGGTTTCCAATCTCTAGAATCCTTGCGTGTCTGAACTCGAGAGTCATTCAATATCCACATTCCAGGACTCTGGATGTCTGAAATATAGAAGCACCAAATGTCTGCATTCTGGAATCGGAATGTGGCGGAATTCTAGAATGCACAGCACGGCAGAATTCTAAAGTCCTAAAATGCCTGCTATTCGGAAGTTAAGGTGTCTGACATCCAGAATGTTACTAGGTCAGCATTCTACCGTTCTGAAAGATTCTGGGTTCTAGAATCAATGGACGGCAGAGTTCTGGAATGTCAGGGTGTCCAAACTCTAGAATCCTTCCGTGTCTGAACTCGTGAGTCATTCAATGTCCACATTCCGGATCACAGGGTGTCTGAATTCCAGAAGCACCAAATGTCTGCATTCTAGAATCGGAATGTGGCGGAATTCTAGAATGCACAGCACGGCAGATTTCTGAAGTCCTAAAATGCCTGATATTCGGAAGTTAAAGAGTCTGACATCCAGAATGTTACTAGGTCAGCATTCTACCGTTCTGAGAGATTCCGGGTTCAAGAATCAATGGACGGCAGAGTTCTGGAATGTCAGGGTGTCCAAACTCTAGAATTCTTCCGTGTCTGAACTCGTGAGTCATTCAATGTCCACATTCCGGATCACAGGGTGTCTGAATTCCAGGAGCACCAAATGTCTGCATTCTAGAATCGGAATGTGGCGGAATTCTAGAATGCACAGCACGGCGGAATTCGAAAGACCTAAAATGCCTGCTATCGGGAAGTTAAGGTGTCTGACATCCAGAATGCTACCACGTCAGTAATATACCATTCTGATAGATTCTGGGATCTAGAATCAATGGACGGCTGAGTTCCAGAATGTCAGGGTGGCAAAACTCTAGAGTCCTTGCGTGTCTGAACTCGAGAGTCATTCAATGTCCACATTCCAGAACTCTGGATGTCTGAAATATAGAAGGACCAAATGTCTGCATTCTAGAATCAGAATGTGGCGGAATTCTAGAATGCACAGCACGGCGGAATTTTAAAGTCCTAAAATGCCTGCTATCCAGAAGTCAAGGTGTCTGACATCCAGAATGTTACTAGGTCAGCATTCTACCGTTCTGAGAGATTCTGGGTTTTAGAATCAATGGATGGCAGAGTTCTGGAATGTCAGGGTGTTCAAACTCAAGAATACTTGCGTGTCTGAACTCGAGAGTCATTAAATGACCACATTCCGGATCACAGGGTGTCTGAATTCCAGAAGCACCAAATGTCTGCATTCTAGAATCGGAATGTGGCGGAATTCTAGAATGCACAGCATGGCGGAATTCGAAAGTCCTAAAATGCCTGCTATCCGGAAGTTAAGTTGTCTGACGTCCAGAATGCTACCACGTCAGAATTATAACATTCTGAAAGATTCTGGGTTCTAGAATCAATGGATGGCTGAGTTCCAGAATGTCAGGGTTTCCAAACTCTAGAATCCTTGCGTGTCTGAACTCGAGAGTCATTGAATATCCACATTCCAGGACTCTGGATGTCTGAAATATAGAAGTAACAAATGTCTGCATTCTAGAATCAGAATGTGGCGGAATTCTAGAATGCACAGCACGGCGGAATTTTAAAGTCCTAAAATGCCTGCTATCCAGAAGTTAAGGTGTCTGACATCCAGAATGTTACTAGGTCAGCATTCTACCGTTCTGAGAGATTCTGGGTTCTAGAATCAATGGACGGCAGAGTTCTGGAATGTCAGGGTGTCCAAACTCTAGAATCCTTCCGTGTCTGAACTTCGTGAGTCATTCAATGTCCACATTCCGGATCACAGGGTGTCTGAATTCCAGAAGCACCAAATGTCTGCATTCTGGAATTGGAAAGTGGCGGATTTCTAGAATGCACAGCACGGTGGAATTCGAAAGTCCTAAAATGCCTGCTATCGGGAAGTTAAGGTGTCTGACATAAAGAATGCTACCACGTCATAGTTATACCATTCTGAAAGATTCTGGGATCTAGAATCAATGGACCGCTGAGTTCCAGAATGTCAGGGTGGCAAAACTCTAGAATCCTTGCGTGGCTGAACTTGAGAGTCATTCAATGTCCACATTCCAGAACTCTGGATGTCTGAATAATAGAAGCACCAAATGTCTGCATTCTAGAATCGGAATGTGGCGGAATTCTAGAAGGCACAGCACGGCGGAATTCTAAAATCCTAAAATGCCTGCTATCCGGAAGTTAAGGTGTCTGACATCAAGAATGCTACCAAGTCAGAATTATACCATTCTGAAAGATTCTGGGATCTAGAATCAATGGACGGCTGAGTTCCAGAATGTCAGGGTGGCAAAACTCTAGAATACTTGCGTGTCTGAACTCGAGAGTCTTTCAATTTCCACATTCCAGAACTCTGGATGTCTGAATTATAGAAGCACCAAATGTCTGCATTCTAGAATCGGAATGTGGCGGAATTCTAGAATGCACAGCACGGCGGAATTCTAAAGTCCTAAAATGCCTACTAGCCGAAAGTTAAGGTGTCTGTTGACCAGAATGTTACCAGGTCAGCATTCTACCGTTCTGAGAGATTCTGGGTTCTAGAATCAATGGACGGCAGAGTTCTGGAATGTCAGGGTGTCCAAACTCTAGAATCGCTGAGTGTTTGAACTCGAGAGTCATTCAATTTACATATTCCGGGTCACAGGGTGACTGAATTCCAGAAGCACCAAATGTCTGCATTCTAGAATCGGAATGTGGCGGAATTCTAGAATGCACAGCACGGCGGAATTCTAAAATCCTAAAATGCCTGCTATCCGGAAGTTAAGGTGTCTGACATCAAGAATGCTACCAAGTCAGAATTATACCATTCTGAAAGATTCTGGGATCTAAAATCAATGGACGGCTGAGTTCCAGAAGGTCAGGGTGGCAAAACTCTAGAATCCTAGTGTGTCTGAACTCGAGAGTCATTCAATGTCCACATTCCAGAACTCTGGATGTCTGAATTATAGAAGCACCAAATGTCTGCATTCTAGAATCGGAATGTGGCGATATTCTAGAATGCACAGCACGGCGGAATTCGAAAGTCCTAAAATGCCTGCTATCCGGAAGTTAAGGTGTCTGACATCCAGAATGCTACCACGTCAGAATTATACCATTCTGAAAGATTCTGGGATCTAGAATCAATGGACGGCTGAGTTCCAGAATGTCAGGGTTTCCAATCTCTGGAATCCTTGCGTGTCTGAACTCGAGAGTCATTCAATATCCACATTCCAGGACTCTGGATGTCTGAAATATAGAAGCACCAAATGTCTGCATTCTGGAATCGGAATGTGGCGGAATTCTAGAATGCACAGCACGGCAGAATTCTAAAGTCCTAAAATGCCTGCTATTCGGAAGTTAAGGTGTCTGACATCCAGAATGTTACTAGGTCAGCATTCTAACGTTCTGAAAGATTCTGGGTTCTAGAATCAATGGACGGCAGAGTTCTGGAATGTCAGGGTGTCCAAACTCTAGAATCCTTCCGTGTCTGAACTCGTGAGTCATTCAATGTCCACATTCCGGATCACAGGGTGTCTGAATTCCAGAAGCACCAAATGTCTGCATTCTAGAATCGGAATGTGGCGGAATTCTAGAATGCACAGCACGGCAGATTTCTGAAGTCCTAAAATGCCTGATATTCGGAAGTTAAAGAGTCTGACATCCAGAATGTTACTAGGTCAGCATTCTACCGTTCTGAGAGATTCCGGGTTCAAGAATCAATGGACAGCAGAGTTCTGGAATGTCAGGGTGTCCAAACTCTAGAATTCTTCCGTGTCTGAACTCGTGAGTCATTCAATGTCCACATTCCGGATCACAGGGTGTCTGAATTCCAGGAGCACCAAATGTCTGCATTCTAGAATCGGAATGTGGCGGAATTCTAGAATGCACAGCACGGCGGAATTCGAAAGACCTAAAATGCCTGCTATCGGGAAGTTAAGGTGTCTGACATCCAGAATGCTACCACGTCAGTAATATACCATTCTGATAGATTCTGGGATCTAGAATCAATGGACGGCTGAGTTCCAGAATGTCAGGGTGGCAAAACTCTAGAGTCCTTGCGTGTCTGAACTCGAGAGTCATTCAATGTCCACATTCCAGAACTCTGGATGTCTGAAATATAGAAGGACCAAATGTCTGCATTCTAGAATCAGAATGTGGCGGAATTCTAGAATGCACAGCACGGCGGAATTTTAAAGTCCTAAAATGCCTGCTATCCAGAAGTCAAGGTGTCTGACATCCAGAATGTTACTAGGTCAGCATTCTACCGTTCTGAGAGATTCTGGGTTTTAGAATCAATGGATGGCAGAGTTCTGGAATGTCAGGGTGTTCAAACTCAAGAATACTTGCGTGTCTGAACTCGAGAGTCATTAAATGACCACATTCCGGATCACAGGGTGTCTGAATTCCAGAAGCACCAAATGTCTGCATTCTAGAATCGGAATGTGGCGGAATTCTAGAATGCACAGCATGGCGGAATTCGAAAGTCCTAAAATGCCTGCTATCCGGAAGTTAAGTTGTCTGACGTCCAGAATGCTACCACGTCAGAATTATAACATTCTGAAAGATTCTGGGTTCTAGAATCAATGGACGGCTGAGTTCCAGAATGTCAGGGTTTCCAAACTCTAGAATCCTTGCGTGTCTGAACTCGAGAGTCATTCAATATCCACATTCCAGGACTCTGGATGTCTGAAATATAGAAGTAACAAATGTCTGCATTCTAGAATCAGAATGTGGCGGAATTCTAGAATGCACAGCACGGCGGAATTTTAAAGTCCTAAAATGCCTGCTATCCAGAAGTTAAGGTGTCTGACATCCAGAATGTTACTAGGTCAGCATTCTACCGTTCTGAGAGATTCTGGGTTCTAGAATCAATGGACGGCAGAGTTCTGGAATGTCAGGGTGTCCAAACTCTAGAATCCTTCCGTGTCTGAACTTCGTGAGTCATTCAATGTCCACATTCCGGATCACAGGGTGTCTGAATTCCAGAAGCACCAAATGTCTGCATTCTGGAATTGGAAAGTGGCGGATTTCTAGAATGCACAGCACGGTGGAATTCGAAAGTCCTAAAATGCCTGCTATCGGGAAGTTAAGGTGTCTGACATAAAGAATGCTACCACGTCATAGTTATACCATTCTGAAAGATTCTGGGATCTAGAATCAATGGACCGCTGAGTTCCAGAATGTCAGGGTGGCAAAACTCTAGAATCCTTGCGTGGCTGAACTTGAGAGTCATTCAATGTCCACATTCCAGAACTCTGGATGTCTGAATAATAGAAGCACCAAATGTCTGCATTCTAGAATCGGAATGTGGCGGAATTCTAGAATGCACAGCACGGCGGAATTCTAAAATCCTAAAATGCCTGCTATCCGGAAGTTAAGGTGTCTGACATCAAGAATGCTACCAAGTCAGAATTATACCATTCTGAAAGATTCTGGGATCTAGAATCAATGGACGGCTGAGTTCCAGAATGTCAGGGTGGCAAAACTCTAGAATCCTTGCGTGTCTGAACTCGAGAGTCATTCAATGTCCACATTCCGGACCACAGGGTGTCTGAATTCCAGAAGCACCAAATGTCTGCATTCTAGAATCGGAATGTGGCGGAATTCTAGAATGCACAGCATGGCGGAATTCGAAATTCCTAAAATGCCTGCTCTCCGGAAGTTAAGGTGTCTGACATCCAGAATGCCACCACGTCAGAATTATAACATTCTGAAAGATTCTGGGATCTAGAATCAATGGACGGCTGAGTTCCAGAATGTCAGGGTTTCCACACTCTATAATCCTTGCGTGTCTGAACTCGAGAGTCATTCAATATCCACATTCCAGGACTCTGGATGTCTGAAATATAGAAGCAACAAATGCCTGCATTCTAGAATCGGAATGTGGTGGAATTCTAGAATGCACAGCATGGCAGAATTCTAAAGTCCTAAAATGCCTGCTATTCGGAAGTTAAGGTGTCTGACATCCAGAATGTTACTAGGTCAGCATTCTACCGTTCTGGGAGATTCCGGGTTCTAGAATCAATGGACGGCAGACTTCTGGAATGTCAGGGTTTCCAAACTCTAGAATCCTTCCGTGTCTGAACTCGCGAGTCATTCAATGTCCACATTCCGGATCACAGGTGTCTGAATTCCAGAAGCACCAAATGTCTGCATTCTAGAATCGGAATGTGGCGGAATTCTAGAATGCACAGCACGGCGGAATTCGAAAGTCCTAAAATGCCTGCTATCGGGAAGTTAAGCTGTCTGACATCCAGAATGCTACCACGTCATAGTTATACCATTCTGAAAGATTCTGGGATCTAGAATCAATGGACGGCTGAGTTCCAGAATGTCAGGGTGGCAAAACTCTAGAATCCTTGCGTGTCTGAACTCGTGAGTCTTTCAATGTCCACATTCCGGATCACAGGGTGTCTGAATGCCAGAAGCACCAAATGTCTGCATTCTAGAATCGGAATGTGGCGGAATTCTAGAATGCACAGCACGGCAGAATTCGAAAGACCTAAAATGCCTGCTATCGGGAAGTTAAGGTGTCTGACATCCAGAATGCTACCACGTCAGAATTATACCATTCTGAAAGATTCTGGGATCTAGAATCAATGGACGGCTGAGTTCCAGAATGTCAGGGTTTCCAAACTCTAGAATCCTTGCGTGTCTGAACTCGAGAGTCATTCAATATCCACATTCCAGGACTCTGGATGTCTGAAATATAGAAGCAACAAATGTCTGCATTCTAGAATCGGAATGTGGCGGAATTCTAGAATGCACAGCACGGCAGAATTCTAAAGTCCTAAAAGGCCTGCTATTCGGAAGTTAAGGTGTCTGACATCCAGAATGTTACTAGGTCAGCATTCTACCGTTCTGAGAGATTCTGGGTTCTAGAATCAATGGACGGCAGCGTTCTGGAATGTCAGGGTGTCCAAACTCTAGAATCCTTCCGTGTCTGAACTCGTGAGTCATTCAATGTCCACATTCCGGATCACAGGGTGTCTGAATTCCAGAAGCACCAAATGTCTGCATTCTAGAATCGGAATGTGGCGGAATTCTAGAATGCACAGCACGGCAGAATTCTGAAGTCCTAAAATGCCTGCTATCGGGAAGTTAAGGTGTCTGACATCCAGAATGCTACCACATCAGAATTATACCATTCTGAAAGATTCTGGGATCTAGAATCAATGGACGGCTGAGTTCCAGAATGTCAGGGTGGCAAAACTCTAGAATCCTTGCGTGTCTGAACTCGAGAGTCATTCAATGTTCACATTCCAGAACTCTGGATGTCTGAATTATAGAAGCACCAAATGTCTGCATTCTAGAATCGGAATGTGGCGGAATTCTAGAATGCACGGCACGGCGGAATTCTAAAGTCCTAAAGTGCCTGCTATCCGGAAGTTAAGGTGTCTGACATCCAGAATGCTACCACGTCAGAATTATACCATTCTGAAAGATTCTGGGATCTAGAATCAATGGACGGCTGAGTTCCAGAATGTCAGGGTGGAAAAACTCTAGAATCCTTGCGTGTCTGAACTCGAGAGTCATTCAATGTCCACATTCCAGAACTCTGGATGTCTGAATTATAGAAGCACCAAATGTCTGCATTCTAGAATCGGAATGTGGCGGAATTCTAGAATGCACAGCACGGCGGAATTTTTAAGTCCTAAAATGCCTGCTATCCGGAAGTCAAGGTGTCTGACATCCAGAATGTTACTAGGTCAGCATTCTACCGTTCTGAGAGATTCTGGGTTCTAGAATCAATGGATGGCAGAGTTCTGGAATGTCAGGGTGTTCAAACTCAAGAATACTTGCGTGTCTGAACTTGAGAGTCATTCAATGTCCACATTCCGCATCACAGGTGTCTGAATTCCAGAAACACCAAATGTCTGCATTCTAGAATCGGAATGTGGCGGAATTCTAGAATGCACAGCACGGCGGAATTCGAAAGTCCTAAAATGCCTGCTATCCGGAAGTTAAGGTGTCTGACATCCAGAATGCTACCACGTCAGAATTATACCATTCTGAAAGATTCTGGGATCTAGAATCAATGGACGGCTGAGTTCCAGAATGTCAGGGTTTCCAATCTCTAGAATCCTTGCGTGTCTGAACTCGAGAGTCATTCAATATCCACATTCCAGGACTCTGGATGTCTGAAATATAGAAGCACCAAATGTCTGCATTCTGGAATCGGAATGTGGCGGAATTCTAGAATGCACAGCACGGCAGAATTCTAAAGTCCTAAAATGCCTGCTATTCGGAAGTTAAGGTGTCTGACATCCAGAATGTTACTAGGTCAGCATTCTACCGTTCTGAAAGATTCTGGGTTCTAGAATCAATGGACGGCAGAGTTCTGGAATGTCAGGGTGTCCAAACTCTAGAATCCTTCCGTGTCTGAACTCGTGAGTCATTCAATGTCCACATTCCGGATCACAGGGTGTCTGAATTCCAGAAGCACCAAATGTCTGCATTCTAGAATCGGAATGTGGCGGAATTCTAGAATGCACAGCACGGCAGATTTCTGAAGTCCTAAAATGCCTGATATTCGGAAGTTAAAGAGTCTGACATCCAGAATGTTACTAGGTCAGCATTCTACCGTTCTGAGAGATTCCGGGTTCAAGAATCAATGGACGGCAGAGTTCTGGAATGTCAGGGTGTCCAAACTCTAGAATTCTTCCGTGTCTGAACTCGTGAGTCATTCAATGTCCACATTCCGGATCACAGGGTGTCTGAATTCCAGGAGCACCAAATGTCTGCATTCTAGAATCGGAATGTGGCGGAATTCTAGAATGCACAGCACGGCGGAATTCGAAAGACCTAAAATGCCTGCTATCGGGAAGTTAAGGTGTCTGACATCCAGAATGCTACCACGTCAGTAATATACCATTCTGATAGATTCTGGGATCTAGAATCAATGGACGGCTGAGTTCCAGAATGTCAGGGTGGCAAAACTCTAGAGTCCTTGCGTGTCTGAACTCGAGAGTCATTCAATGTCCACATTCCAGAACTCTGGATGTCTGAAATATAGAAGGACCAAATGTCTGCATTCTAGAATCAGAATGTGGCGGAATTCTAGAATGCACAGCACGGCGGAATTTTAAAGTCCTAAAATGCCTGCTATCCAGAAGTCAAGGTGTCTGACATCCAGAATGTTACTAGGTCAGCATTCTACCGTTCTGAGAGATTCTGGGTTTTAGAATCAATGGATGGCAGAGTTCTGGAATGTCAGGGTGTTCAAACTCAAGAATACTTGCGTGTCTGAACTCGAGAGTCATTAAATGACCACATTCCGGATCACAGGGTGTCTGAATTCCAGAAGCACCAAATGTCTGCATTCTAGAATCGGAATGTGGCGGAATTCTAGAATGCACAGCATGGCGGAATTCGAAAGTCCTAAAATGCCTGCTATCCGGAAGTTAAGTTGTCTGACGTCCAGAATGCTACCACGTCAGAATTATAACATTCTGAAAGATTCTGGGTTCTAGAATCAATGGACGGCTGAGTTCCAGAATGTCAGGGTTTCCAAACTCTAGAATCCTTGCGTGTCTGAACTCGAGAGTCATTCAATATCCACATTCCAGGACTCTGGATGTCTGAAATATAGAAGTAACAAATGTCTGCATTCTAGAATCAGAATGTGGCGGAATTCTAGAATGCACAGCACGGCGGAATTTTAAAGTCCTAAAATGCCTGCTATCCAGAAGTTAAGGTGTCTGACATCCAGAATGTTACTAGGTCAGCATTCTACCGTTCTGAGAGATTCTGGGTTCTAGAATCAATGGACGGCAGAGTTCTGGAATGTCAGGGTGTCCAAACTCTAGAATCCTTCCGTGTCTGAACTTCGTGAGTCATTCAATGTCCACATTCCGGATCACAGGGTGTCTGAATTCCAGAAGCACCAAATGTCTGCATTCTGGAATTGGAAAGTGGCGGATTTCTAGAATGCACAGCACGGTGGAATTCGAAAGTCCTAAAATGCCTGCTATCGGGAAGTTAAGGTGTCTGACATAAAGAATGCTACCACGTCATAGTTATACCATTCTGAAAGATTCTGGGATCTAGAATCAATGGACCGCTGAGTTCCAGAATGTCAGGGTGGCAAAACTCTAGAATCCTTGCGTGGCTGAACTTGAGAGTCATTCAATGTCCACATTCCAGAACTCTGGATGTCTGAATAATAGAAGCACCAAATGTCTGCATTCTAGAATCGGAATGTGGCGGAATTCTAGAAGGCACAGCACGGCGGAATTCTAAAATCCTAAAATGCCTGCTATCCGGAAGTTAAGGTGTCTGACATCAAGAATGCTACCAAGTCAGAATTATACCATTCTGAAAGATTCTGGGATCTAGAATCAATGGACGGCTGAGTTCCAGAATGTCAGGGTGGCAAAACTCTAGAATACTTGCGTGTCTGAACTCGAGAGTCTTTCAATTTCCACATTCCAGAACTCTGGATGTCTGAAATATAGAAGCACCAAATGTCTGCATTCTAGAATCGGAATGTGGCGGAATTCTAGAATGCACAGCACGGCGGAATTCTAAAGTCCTAAAATGCCTACTAGCCGAAAGTTAAGGTGTCTGTTGACCAGAATGTTACCAGGTCAGCATTCTACCGTTCTGAGAGATTCTGGGTTCTAGAATCAATGGACGGCAGAGTTCTGGAATGTCAGGGTGTCCAAACTCTAGAATCGCTGAGTGTTTGAACTCGAGAGTCATTCAATTTACATATTCCGGGTCACAGGGTGACTGAATTCCAGAAGCACCAAATGTCTGCATTCTAGAATCGGAATGTGGCGGAATTCTAGAATGCACAGCACGGCGGAATTCTAAAATCCTAAAATGCCTGCTATCCGGAAGTTAAGGTGTCTGACATCAAGAATGCTACCAAGTCAGAATTATACCATTCTGAAAGATTCTGGGATCTAAAATCAATGGACGGCTGAGTTCCAGAAGGTCAGGGTGGCAAAACTCTAGAATCCTAGTGTGTCTGAACTCGAGAGTCATTCAATGTCCACATTCCAGAACTCTGGATGTCTGAATTATAGAAGCACCAAATGTCTGCATTCTAGAATCGGAATGTGGCGATATTCTAGAATGCACAGCACGGCGGAATTCGAAAGTCCTAAAATGACTGCTATCCGGAAGTTAAGGTGTCTGACATCCAGAATGCTACCACGTCAGAATTATACCATTCTGAAAGATTCTGGGATCTAGAATCAATGGACGGCTGAGTTCCAGAATGTCAGGGTTTCCAATCTCTGGAATCCTTGCGTGTCTGAACTCGAGAGTCATTCAATATCCACATTCCAGGACTCTGGATGTCTGAAATATAGAAGCACCAAATGTCTGCATTCTGGAATCGGAATGTGGCGGAATTCTAGAATGCACAGCACGGCAGAATTCTAAAGTCCTAAAATGCCTGCTATTCGGAAGTTAAGGTGTCTGACATCCAGAATGTTACTAGGTCAGCATTCTACCGTTCTGAAAGATTCTGGGTTCTAGAATCAATGGACGGCAGAGTTCTGGAATGTCAGGGTGTCCAAACTCTAGAATCCTTCCGTGTCTGAACTCGTGAGTCATTCAATGTCCACATTCCGGATCACAGGGTGTCTGAATTCCAGAAGCACCAAATGTCTGCATTCTAGAATCGGAATGTGGCGGAATTCTAGAATGCACAGCACGGCAGATTTCTGAAGTCCTAAAATGCCTGATATTCGGAAGTTAAAGAGTCTGACATCCAGAATGTTACTAGGTCAGCATTCTACCGTTCTGAGAGATTCCGGGTTCAAGAATCAATGGACGGCAGAGTTCTGGAATGTCAGGGTGTCCAAACTCTAGAACTCTTCCGTGTCTGAACTCGTGAGTCATTCAATGTCCACATTCCGGATCACAGGGTGTCTGAATTCCAGGAGCACCAAATGTCTGCATTCTAGAATCGGAATGTGGCGGAATTCTAGAATGCACAGCACGGCGGAATTCGAAAGACCTAAAATGCCTGCTATCGGGAAGTTAAGGTGTCTGACATCCAGAATGCTACCACGTCAGTAATATACCATTCTGATAGATTCTGGGATCTAGAATCAATGGACGGCTGAGTTCCAGAATGTCAGGGTGGCAAAACTCTAGAGTCCTTGCGTGTCTGAACTCGAGAGTCATTCAATGTCCACATTCCAGAACTCTGGATGTCTGAAATATAGAAGGACCAAATGTCTGCATTCTAGAATCAGAATGTGGCGGAATTCTAGAATGCACAGCACGGCGGAATTTTAAAGTCCTAAAATGCCTGCTATCCAGAAGTCAAGGTGTCTGACATCCAGAATGTTACTAGGTCAGCATTCTACCGTTCTGAGAGATTCTGGGTTTTAGAATCAATGGATGGCAGAGTTCTGGAATGTCAGGGTGTTCAAACTCAAGAATACTTGCGTGTCTGAACTCGAGAGTCATTAAATGACCACATTCCGGATCACAGGGTGTCTGAATTCCAGAAGCACCAAATGTCTGCATTCTAGAATCGGAATGTGGCGGAATTCTAGAATGCACAGCATGGCGGAATTCGAAAGTCCTAAAATGCCTGCTATCCGGAAGTTAAGTTGTCTGACGTCCAGAATGCTACCACGTCAGAATTATAACATTCTGAAAGATTCTGGGTTCTAGAATCAATGGACGGCTGAGTTCCAGAATGTCAGGGTTTCCAAACTCTAGAATCCTTGCGTGTCTGAACTCGAGAGTCATTCAATATCCACATTCCAGGACTCTGGATGTCTGAAATATAGAAGTAACAAATGTCTGCATTCTAGAATCAGAATGTGGCGGAATTCTAGAATGCACAGCACGGCGGAATTTTAAAGTCCTAAAATGCCTGCTATCCAGAAGTTAAGGTGTCTGACATCCAGAATGTTACTAGGTCAGCATTCTACCGTTCTGAGAGATTCTGGGTTCTAGAATCAATGGACGGCAGAGTTCTGGAATGTCAGGGTGTCCAAACTCTAGAATCCTTCCGTGTCTGAACTTCGTGAGTCATTCAATGTCCACATTCCGGATCACAGGGTGTCTGAATTCCAGAAGCACCAAATGTCTGCATTCTGGAATTGGAAAGTGGCGGATTTCTAGAATGCACAGCACGGTGGAATTCGAAAGTCCTAAAATGCCTGCTATCGGGAAGTTAAGGTGTCTGACATAAAGAATGCTACCACGTCATAGTTATACCATTCTGAAAGATTCTGGGATCTAGAATCAATGGACCGCTGAGTTCCAGAATGTCAGGGTGGCAAAACTCTAGAATCCTTGCGTCGCTGAACTTGAGAGTCATTCAATGTCCACATTCCAGAACTCTGGATGTCTGAATAATAGAAGCACCAAATGTCTGCATTCTAGAATCGGAATGTGGCGGAATTCTAGAATGCACAGCACGGCGGAATTCTAAAATCCTAAAATGCCTGCTATCCGGAAGTTAAGGTGTCTGACATCAAGAATGCTACCAAGTCAGAATTATACCATTCTGAAAGATTCTGGGATCTAGAATCAATGGACGGCTGAGTTCCAGAATGTCAGGGTGGCAAAACTCTAGAATCCTTGCGTGTCTGAACTCGAGAGTCATTCAATGTCCACATTCCGGACCACAGGGTGTCTGAATTCCAGAAGCACCAAATGTCTGCATTCTAGAATCGGAATGTGGCGGAATTCTAGAATGCACAGCATGGCGGAATTCGAAATTCCTAAAATGCCTGCTCTCCTGAAGTTAAGGTGTCTGACATCCAGAATGCCACCACGTCAGAATTATAACATTCTGAAAGATTCTGGGATCTAGAATCAATGGACGGCTGAGTTCCAGAATGTCAGGGTTTCCAAACTCTATAATCCTTGCGTGTCTGAACTCGAGAGTCATTCAATATCCACATTCCAGGACTCTGGATGTCTGAAATATAGAAGCAACAAATGCCTGCATTCTAGAATCGGAATGTGGTGGAATTCTAGAATGCACAGCATGGCAGAATTCTAAAGTCCTAAAATGCCTGCTATTCGGAAGTTAAGGTGTCTGACATCCAGAATGTTACTAGGTCAGCATTCTACCGTTCTGGGAGATTCTGGGTTCTAGAATCAATGGACGGCAGACTTCTGGAATGTCAGGGTTTCCAAACTCTAGAATCCTTCCGTGTCTGAACTCGCGAGTCATTCAATGTCCACATTCCGGATCACAGGTGTCTGAATTCCAGAAGCACCAAATGTCTGCATTCTAGAATCGGAATGTGGCGGAATTCTAGAATGCACAGCACGGCGGAATTCGAAAGTCCTAAAATGCCTGCTATCGGGAAGTTAAGGTGTCTGACATCCAGAATGCTACCACGTCATAGTTATACCATTCTGAAAGATTCTGGGATCTAGAATCAATGGACGGCTGAGTTCCAGAATGTCAGGGTGGCAAAACTCTAGAATCCTTGCGTGTCTGAACTTGAGAGTCATTCAATGTCCACATTCCAGAACTCTGGATGTCTGAAAAATAGAAGCACCAAATGTCTGCATTCTAGAATCAGAATGTGGCGGAATTTATGAATGCACAGCACGGCGGAATTCTAAATTCCTAAAATGCCTACTAGCCGAAAGTTAAGGTGTCTGATGACCAGAATGTTACTTGGTCAGCATTCTACCGTTCTGAGAGATTCTGGGTTCTAGAATCAATGGATGGCTGAGTTCTGGAATGTCAGGGTGTCCAAACTCTAGAATCCTTGAGTGTTTGAACTCGAGAGTCATTCAATTTCCATACTCCGGGTCACAGGGTGACTGAATTCCAGAAGCACCAAATGTCTGCATTCCAGAATCGGAATGTGGCGGAATTCTAGAATGCACAGCACGGCAGAATTCGAACGTCCTAAAATGCCTGCTATCCGGAAGTTAAGGTGTCTGACATCAAGAATGCTACCAAGTCAGAATTATACCATTCTGAAAGATTCTGGGATCTAAAATCAATGGACGGCTGAGTTCCAGAATGTCAGGGTGGCAAAACTCTAGAATCCTTGCGTGTCTGAACTCGAGAGTCATTCAATGTCCACATTCCAGAACTCTGGATGTCTGAATTATAGAAGCACCAAATGTCTGCATTCTAGCATCGGAAAGTGGCGGAATTCTAGCATGCACAGCACGGCGGAATTCTAAAATCCTAAAATGCCTGCTATCCGGAAGTTAAGGTGTCTGACATCAAGAATGCTACCAAGTCAGAATTATACCATTCTGAAAGATTCTGGGATCTAGAATCAATGGACGGCTGAGTTCCAGAATGTCAGGGTGGCAAAACTCTAGAATACTTGCGTGTCTGAACTCGAGAGTCTTTCAATTTCCACATTCCAGAACTCTGGATGTCTGAATTATAGAAGCACCAAATGTCTGCATTCTAGAATCGGAATGTGGCGGAATTCTAGAATGCACAGCACGGCGGAATTCTAAAGTCCTAAAATGCCTACTAGCCGAAAGTTAAGGTGTCTGTTGACCAGAATGTTACCAGGTCAGCATTCTACCGTTCTGAGAGATTCTGGGTTCTAGAATCAATGGACGGCAGAGTTCTGGAATGTCAGGGTGTCCAAACTCTAGAATCGCTGAGTGTTTGAACTCGAGAGTCATTCAATTTACATATTCCGGGTCACAGGGTGACTGAATTCCAGAAGCACCAAATGTCTGCATTCTAGAATCGGAATGTGGCGGAATTCTAGAATGCACAGCACGGCGGAATTCTAAAATCCTAAAATGCCTGCTATCCGGAAGTTAAGGTGTCTGACATCAAGAATGCTACCAAGTCAGAATTATACCATTCTGAAAGATTCTGGGATCTAAAATCAATGGACGGCTGAGTTCCAGAAGGTCAGGGTGGCAAAACTCTAGAATCCTAGTGTGTCTGAACTCGAGAGTCATTCAATGTCCACATTCCAGAACTCTGGATGTCTGAATTATAGAAGCACCAAATGTCTGCATTCTAGAATCGGAATGTGGCGATATTCTAGAATGCACAGCACGGCGCAATTCTAAAGTCCTAAAATGCCTACTAGCCGAAAGTTAAGGTGTCTGATGACCAGAATGTTACTAGGTCAGCATTCTACCGTTCTGAGAGATTCTGGGTTCTAGAATCAATGGATGGCAGAGTTCTGGAATGTCAGGGTGTCCAAACTCTAGAATCCCTGAGTGTTTGAACTCGAGAGTCATTCAATTTCCATATTCCGGGTCACAGGGTGTCTGAATTCCAGAAGCACCAAATGTCTGCATTCTAGAATCGGAATGTGGCAGAATTCTAGAATGCACAGCACGGCAGAATTCTAAAGACGTAAAATGACTGATATTCGGTAGTTAAGGTGTCTGACATCCAGAATGTTACTAGGTCAGCATTCTACCGTTCTGAGAGATTCTCGGTTCTAGAATCAATGGACGGCAGAGTTCTGGAAAGTCAGGGTGTCCAAACTCCAGAATCCTTCCGTGTCTGAATTCCTGAGTCATTCAATGTCCACATTCCGGATCACAGGGTGTCTGAATTCCAGAAGCACCAAATGTCTGCATTCTAGAATCGGAATGTGGCGGAATTCTAGAATGCACAGCACGGCGGAATTTGAAAGTCCTAAAATGCCTGCTATCGGGAAGTAAAGGTGTCTGACATCCAGAATGCTACCAGGTCAGAATTACACCATTCTGAAAGATTCTGGGATCTAGAATCAATGGACGGCTGAGTTCCAGAATGTCAGGGTGGCAAAACTCTAGAATCCTTGCGTGTCTGAACTCGAGAGTCATTCAATGTCCACATTCCAGAACTCTGGATGTCTGAATTATAGAAGCACCAAATGACTGCATTCTAGCATCGGAATGTGGCGGAATTCTAGCATGCACAGCACGGCGGAATTCTAAAATCCTAAAATGCCTGCTGTCCGGAAGTTAAGGTGTCTGACATCAAGAATGCTCCCAAGTCAGAATTATACCATTCTGAAAGATTCTGGGATCTAGAATCAATGGACGGCTGAGTTCCAGAATGTCAGGGTGGCAAAACTCTAGAATCCTTGCGTGTCTGAACTCGAGAGTCTTTCAATGTCCACATTCCAGAACTCTAGATGTCTGAATTATAGAAGCACCAAATGTCTGCATTCTAGAATCGGAATGTGGCGGAATTCTAGAATGCACAGCACGGCGGAATTCTAAAGTCCTGAAATGCCTGCTATCCGGAAGTTAAGGTGTCTGACATCCAGAATGCTACCACGTCAGAATTATACCATTCTGAAAGATTCTGGGATCTAGAATCAATGGACGGCTGAGTTCCAGAATGTCAGTGTGGCAAAACTCTAGAATCCTTATGTGTCTGAACTCGAGAGTCATTCAATATCCACATTCCAGAACTCTGGATGTCTGAATTTTAGAATCACCAATTCTCTGCATTCTATAACCGGAATGTGGCGGAATTCTAGAATGCACAGCACGGCGGAATTCTAAAGTCCTGAAATGCCTGCTATCCGGAAGTTAAGCTGTCTGACATCCAGAATGTTACTAGGTCAGCATTCTACCGTTCTGAGAGATTCTGGGTTCTAGAATCAATGGACGGCAGAGTTCTGGAATGTCAGGGTGTCCAAACTCTGGAATCATTACGTGTCTGAACTCGTGAGTCATTCAATGTCCACATTCCGGATCACAGGGTGTCTGAATTCCAGAAGCATCAAATGTCTGCATTCTAGAAACGGAATGTGGCGGAATGCTAGAATGCACAGCACGGCGGAATTCTAAAGTCCTAAAATGCCTGCTATCCGGGAGTTAAGGTGTCTGACTTCCAGAATGCTACCACGTTAGAATTATACCATTCTGAAAGATTCTGGGATCTAGAATCAATGGACGGCTGAGTTCCAGAATGTCAGGGTTTCCAAACTCTAGAATCCTTGCGTGTCTGAACTCGAGAGTCATTCAATATCCACATTCCAGGACTCTGGATGTCTGAAATATAGAAGCACCAAATGTCTGCATTCTAGAATCGGAATGTGGCGGAATTCTAGAATGCACAGCACGGCAGAATTCTAAAGTCCTAAAAGGCCTGCTATTCGGAAGTTAAGGTGTCTGATATCCAGAATGTTACTAGGTCAGCATTCTACCGTTCTGAGAGATTCTGGGTTCTAGAATCAATGGACGGCAGAGTTCTGGAATGTCAGGGTGTCCAAACTCTAGAATCCTTCCGTGTCTGAACTCGTGAGTCATTCAATGTCCACATTCCGGATCACAGGGTGTCTGAAATCCAGAAGCACCAAATGTCTGCATTCTAGAATCGGAATGTGGCGGAAATCTAGAATGCACAGCACGGCAGAATTCTGAAGTCCTAAAATGCCTGCTATCGGGAAGTTAAGGTGTCTGACATCCAGAATGCTACCACATCAGAATTATACCATTCTGAAAGATTCTGGGATCTAGAATCAATGGACGGCTGAGTTCCAGAATGTCAGGGTGGCAAAACACTAGAATTCTTGCGTGTCTGAACTCGAGAGTCATTCAATGTTCACATTCAAGAGCTCTGGATGTCTGAATTATAGAAGCACCAAATATCTGCATTCTAGAATCGGAATGTGGCGGAATTATAGAATGCACGGCACGGCGGAATTCTAAAGTCCTAAAGTGCCTGCTATCCGGAAGTTAAGGTGTCTGACATCCAGAATGCTACCACGTCAGAATTATACCATTCTGAAAGATTCTGGGATCTGGAATCAATGGACGACTGAGTTCCAGAATGTCAGGGTGGCAAAACTCTAGAATTCTTGCGTGTCTGAACTCGAGAGTCATTCAATGTCCACATTCCAGAACTCTGGATGTCTGAATTATAGAAGCACCAAATGTCTGCATTCTAGAATCGGAATGTGGCGGAATTCTAGAATGCACAGCACGGTGGAATTTTTAAGTCCTAAAATGCCTGCTATCCAGAAGTCAAGGTGTCTGACATCCAGAATGTTACTAGGTCAGCATTCTACCGTTCTGAGAGATTCTGGGTTCTAGAATCAATGGATGGCAGAGTTCTGGAATGTCAGGGTGTTCAAACTCAAGAATACTTTCGTGTCTGAACTTGAGAGTCATTCAATGTCCACATTCCGCATCACAGGTGTCTGAATTCCAGAAACACCAAATGTCTGCATTCTAGAATCGGAATGTGGCGGAATTCTAGAATGCACAGCACGGCGGAATTCGAAAGTCCTAAAATGCCTGCTATCCGGAAGTTAAGGTGTCTGACATCCAGAATGCTACCACGTCAGAATTATAGCATTCTGAAAGATTCTGGGATCTAGAATCAATTGACGGCTGAGTTCCAGAATGTCAGGGTTTCCAAACTCTAGAATCCTTGCGTGTCTGAACTCGAGAGTCATTCAATATCCACATTCCAGGACTCTGGATGTCTGAAATATAGAAGCAACAAATGTCTGCATTCTAGAATCGGAATGTGGCGGAATTCTAGAATGCACAGCACGGCAGAATTCTAAAGTCCTAAAAGGCCTGCTATTCGGAAGTTAAGGTGTCTGACATCCAGAATGTTACTAGGTCAGCATTCTACCGTTCTGAGAGATTCTGGGTTCTAGAATCAATGGACGGCAGAGTTCTGGAATGTCAGGGTGTCCAAACTCTAGAATCCTTCCGTGTCTGAACTCGTGAGTCATTCAATGTCCACATTCCGGATCACAGGGTGTCTGAATTCCAGAAGCACCAAATGTCTGCATTCTAGAATCGGAATGTGGCGGAATTCTAGAATGCACAGCACGGCAGAATTCTGAAGTCCTAAAATGCCTGCTATCGGGAAGTTAAGGTGTCTGACATCCAGAATGCTACCACATCAGAATTATACCATTCTGAAAGATTCTGGGATCTAGAATCAATGGACGGCTGAGTTCCAGAATGTCAGGGTGGCAAAACTCTAGAATCCTTGCGTGTCTGAACTCGAGAGTCATTCAATGTTCACATTCCAGAACTCTGGATGTCTGAATTATAGAAGCACCAAATGTCTGCATTCTAGAATCGGAATGTGGCGGAATTCTAGAATGCACGGCACGGCGGAATTCTAAAGTCCTAAAGTGCCTGCTATCCGGAAGTTAAGGTGTCTGACATCCAGAATGCTACCACGTCAGAATTATACCATTCTGAAAGATTCTGGGATCTAGAATCAATGGACGGCTGAGTTCCAGAATGTCAGGGTGGCAAAACTCTAGAATCCTTGCGTGTCTGAACTCGAGAGTCATTCAATGTCCACATTCCAGAACTCTGGATGTCTGAATTATAGAAGCACCAAATGTCTGCATTCTAGAATCGGAATGTGGCGGAATTCTAGAATGCACAGCACGGCGGAATTTTTAAGTCCTAAAATGCCTGCTATCCGGAAGTCAAGGTGTCTGACATCCAGAATGTTACTAGGTCAGCATTCTACCGTTCTGAGAGATTCTGGGTTCTAGAATCAATGGATGGCAGAGTTCTGGAATGTCAGGGTGTTCAAACTCAAGAATACTTGCGTGTCTGAACTTGAGAGTCATTCAATGTCCACATTCCGCATCACAGGTGTCTGAATTCAAGAAACACCAAATGTCTGCATTCTAGAATCGGAATGTGGCGGAATTCTAGAATGCACAGCACGGCGGAATTCGAAAGTCCTAAAATGCCTGCTATCCGGAAGTTAAGGTGTCTGACATCCAGAATGCTACCACGTCAGAATTATACCATTCTGAAAGATTCTGGGATCTAGAATCAATGGACGGCTGAGTTCCAGAATGTCAGGGTTTCCAATCTCTAGAATCCTTGCGTGTCTGAACTCGAGAGTCATTAAATATCCACATTCCAGGACTCTGGATGTCTGAAATATAGAAGCACCAAATGTCTGCATTCTAGAATCAGAATGTGGCGGAATTCTAGAATGCACAGCACGGCGGAATTTTAAAGTCCTAAAATTCCTGCTATCCAGAAGTTAAGGTGTCTGACATCCAGAATGTTACTAGGTCAGCATTCTACCGTTCTGAGAGATTCTTTGTTCTAGAATCAATGGACGGCAGAGTTCTGGAATGTCAGGGTGTCCAAACTCTAGAATCCTTCCGTGTCTGAACTCGAGAGTCATTCAATGTCCACATTCCAGAACTCTGGATGTCTGAATTATAGAAGCACCAAATGTCTGCATTCTAGAATCGGAATGTGGCGGAATTCTAGAATGCACAGCACGGCGGAATTCCAAAGTCCTAAAATGCCTACTAGCCGAAAGTTAAGGTGTCTGATGACCAGTATGTTACTAGGTCAGCATTGTACCGTTCTGAGAGATTCTGGGTTCTAGAATCAATGGACGGCAGAGATCTGGAATGTCAGGGTGTCCAAACTCTAGAATCATTGCGTGTCTGAACTCGAGAGTCATTCAATGTTCACATTCCAGATCACAGGGTGTCTGAATTCCAGAAGCACCAATGTCTGCATTCTAGAATCGGAATGTGGTAGAATTCTAGAATGCACAGCACGGCGGAATTCTAAAGTCCTAAAATGCCTGCTATCCGGAAGTTAAGGTGTCTGACATCCAGAATGGTACCACATCAGAATTATACCATTCTGAAACATTCTGGGATCTAGAATCAATGGACGGGTGAGTTCCAGAATGTCAGGGCGGCAAAACTCTAGAATCCTGGCTTGTCTGAACTCGAGAGTCATTCAATGTCCACATTCCAAAACTCTGGATGTCTGAATTATGGAAGCACCAAATGTCTGCATTCTAGAATCGGAATGTGGCGGAATTCTAGAATGCACAGCACGGCGGAATTCTAAAGTCCTATAATGCCTGTTATCCGGAAGTTAATGTGTCTGACATCCCGAATGCTACCACGTCAGAATTATACCATTCTGAAACATTTTGAGATCTAGAATCAATGGACGGCAGAGTTCTGGAATGTCAGGGTGTCCAAACTCTAGAATCCTTCCGAAGCTGAAATCGTGAGTCATTCAATGTCCACATTCCGGATCACAGGGTGTCTGAATTCCAGAAGCACCAAATGTCTGCATTCTAGAATCGGAATGTGGCGGAATTCTAGAATGCTCTGCACGGCGGAATTCTAAAATCCTAAAATGCCTGCTATCCGGAAGTTAAGGTGTCTGACATCAAGAATGCTACCAAGTCAAAATTATATCATTCTGAAAGATTCTGGGATCTAGAATCAATGGACGGCTGAGTTCCAGAAAGGGTGGCAAAACTCTAGAATACTTGCGTGTCTGAACTCGAGAGTCATTCAATGTCCACATTCCAGAACTCTGGATGTCTGAATTATAGAAGCACCAAATGTCTGCCTTCTAGAATCTGAATGTGGCGGAATTCTAGAATGCACAGCACGGCGGAATTCTAAAGACCTAAAATGCCTGCTATCCTGAAGTTAAGGTGTCTGACATCCAGAATGCTACCAAGTCAGAATTATACCATTCTGAAAGATTCTGGGTTCTAGAATCAATGGACCTCTGTGTTCCAGAATGTCAGGGTGGCAAAAGTCTAGAATCCTTGCGTGTCTGAACTCGAGAGTCATTCAATGTCCACATTCCAGAACTCTGGATGTCGGAATTATAGAAGCACCAAATGTCTGCATTCTAGAATCGGAATGTGGCGGAATTCTAGAATGCACATCACGGCGGAATTCTAAAATCCTAAAATGCCTGCTATCCGGAAGTTAAGGTGTCTGACATCAAGAATGCTACCAAGTCAGAATTATACCATTCTGAAAGATTCTGGGATCTAAAATCAATGGACGGCTGAGTTCCAGAATGTCAGGGTGGCAAAACTCAAGAATCCTGGCTTGTCTGAACTCGAGAGTCATTCAATGTCCACATTCCAGAACTCTGGATGTCTGAATTATGGAAGCACCAAATGTCTGCATTCTAGAATCGGAATGTGGCGGAATTCTAGAATGCACAGCACGGCGGAATTCGAAAGTCCTAAAATGCCTGCTATCCGTAAGTTAAGGTGTCTGACATCCAGAATGCTACCACGTCAGAATTATACCATTCTGAAAGATTCTGGGATCTAGAATCAATGGACGGCTGAGTTCCAGAATGTCAGGGTGGCAAAACTCTAGAATCCTTGCGTGTCTGAACTCGAGAGTCATTCAATGTCCACATTCCAGAACTCTGGATGTCTGAATTATAGAAGCACCAAATGTCTGCATTCTAGAATCGGAATGTGGCGGAATTCTGGAATGCACAGCACGGCGCAATTCTAAAGTCCTAAAATGCCTACTAGCCGAAAGTTAAGGTGTCTGATGACCAGAATGTTACTAGGTCAGCATTCTACCGTTCTGAGAGATTCTGGGTTCTAGAATCAATGGATGGCAGAGTTCTGGAATGTCAGGGTGTCCAAACTCTAGAATCCTTGAGTGTTTGAACTCGAGAGTCATTCAATTTCCATATTCCGGGTCACAGGGTGTCTGAATTCCAGAAGCACCAAATGTCTGCATTCTGGAATCGGAATGTGGCAGAATTCTAGAATGCACAGCACGGCAGAATTCTAAAGACGTAAAATGACTGATATTCGGAAGTTAAGGTGTCTGACATCCAGAATGTTACTAGGTCAGCATTCTACCGTTCTGAGAGATTCTGGGTTCTAGAATCAATGGACGGCAGAGTTCTGGAATGTCAGGGTGTCCAAACTCCAGAATCCTTCCGTGTCTGAACTCCTGAGTCATTCAATATCCACATTCCGGATAACAGGGTGTCTGAATTCCAGAAGCACCAAATATCTGCATTCTAGAATCGGAATGTGGCGGAATTCTAGAATGCACAGCACGGCGGAATTTGAAAGTCCTAAAATGCCTGCTATCGGGAAGTAAAGGTGTCTGACATCCAGAATGCTACCAGGTCAGAATTACACCATTCTGAAAGATTCTGGGATCTAGAATCAATGGACGGCTGAGTTCCAGAATGTCAGGGTGGCAAAACTCTAGAATCCTGGCGTGTCTGAACTCGAGAGTCATTCAATGTCCACATTCCAGAACTCTGGATGTCTGAATTATAGAAGCACCAAATGACTGCATTCTAGCATCGGAATGTGGCGGAATTCTAGCATGCACAGCACGGCGGAATTCTAAAGTCCTAAAATGCCTGCTATCCAGAAGTCAAGGTGTCTGACATCCAGAATGTTACTAGGTCAGCATCCTACCGTTCTGAGAGATTCTGGGTTTTAGAATCAATTGATGGCAGAGTTCTGGAATGTCAGGGTGTCCAAACTCTAGAATCCTTGAATGTTTGAACTCGAGAGTCATTCAATTTCCATATTCCGGGTCACAGGGTGACTGAATTCCAGAAGCACCAAATGTCTGCATTACAGAATCGGAATGTGGCGGAATTCTAGAATGCACAGCAAGGCGGAATTCGAACGTCCTAAAATGCCTGCTATCCGGAAGTTAAGGTGTCTGACATCCAGAATGCTACCACGTCAGAATTATACCATTCTGAAAGATTCTGGGGTCTAGAATCAATGGACGGCTGAGTTCCAGAATGTCAGGGTGGCAAAACTCTAGAATCCTTGCGTGTCTGAACTCGAGAGTCATTCAATGTCCACATTACAGAACTCTGGATGTCTGAATTATAGAAGCACCAAATGTCTGCATTCTAGAATCGGAATGTGGCAGAATTCTAGAATGCACAGCATGGCTGAATTCTAAAGTCCTAAAATGCCTGCTATCCGGAAGTTAAGGTGTCTGACATCCAGAATGTTACTAGGTCAGCATTCTACCGTTCTGAGAGATTCTGGGTTCTAGAATCAATGTACGGCAGAGATCTGGCATGTCAGGGTGTCCAAACTCTAGAATCCCTGTGTGTCTGAACTCGAGAGTCATTCAATGTCCACATTCCGGATCACAGGGTGTCTGAATTCCTGAAACACCAAATGTCTGCATTCTAGAATCGGAATGTGGTAGAATTCTAGAATGCACAGCACGGCGGAATTCTAAAGTCCTAAATTGCCTGCTATACGGAAGTTAAGGTGTCTGACATCCAGAATGCTACCACGTTAGAATTATACCATTCTGAAAGATTCTGGGATCTAGAATCAATGGACGGCTGAGTTCCAGAATGTCAGGGTTTCCAAACTCTAGAATCCTTGCATGTCTGAACTCGAGTCATTCAATATCCACATTCCAGGACTCTGGATGTCTGAAATATAGAAGCACCAAATGTCTGCATTCTAGAATCGGAATGTGGCGGAATTCTAGAATGCACAGCACGGCAGAATTCTAAAGTCCTAAAAGGCCTGCTCTTCGGAAGTTAAGGTGTCTGACATCCAGAATGTTACTAGGTCAGCATTCTGCCGTTCTGAGAGATTCTGGGTTCTAGAATCAATGGACGGCAGAGTTCTGGAATGTCAGGGTGTCCAAACTCTAGAATCCTTCCGTGTCTGAACTCGTGAGTCATTCAATGTCCACATTCCGGATCACAGGGTGTCTGAATTCCAGAAGCAGCAAATGTCTGCATTCCAGAATCGGAATGTGGCGGAATTCTAGAATGCACAGCACGGCAGAATTCTGAAGTCCTAAAATGCCTGCTATCGGGAAGTTAAGGTGTCTGACATCCAGAATGCTACCACATCAGAATTATACCATTCTGAAAGATTCTGGGATCTAGAATCAATGGACGGCTGAGTTCCAGAATGTCAGGGTGGCAAAACTCTAGAATCCTTGCGTGTCTGAACTCGAGAGTCATTCAATGTCCATATTCCAGAACTCTGGATGTCTGAATTATAGAAGCACCAAATGTCTGCATTCTAGAATCGGAATGTGGCGGAATTCTAGAATGCACGGCACGGTGGAATTCTAAAGTCCTAAAGTGCCTGCTTTCCGGAAGTTAAGGTGTCTGACATCCAGAATGCTACCACGTCAGAATTTTACCATTCTGAAAGATTCTGGGATCTAGAATCAATGGACGGCTGAGTTCCAGAATGTCAGGGTTTCCAAACTCTAGAATCCTTGCGTGTCTGAACACGAGAGTCATTCAATATCCACATTCCAGGACTCTGGATGTCTGAAATATAGAAGCACCAAATGTGTGCATTCTGGAATTGGAATGTGGCGGAATTCTAGAATGCACAGCACGGCAGAATTCTAAAGTCCTAAAATGCCTGCTATTCGGAAGTTAAGGTGTCTGACATCCAGAATGTCACTAGGTCAGTATTCTACCGTTCTGAAAGATTCTGGGTTCTAGAATCAATGGACGGCAGAGTTCTGGAATGTCAGGGTGTCCAAACTCTAGAATCCTTCCGTGTCTGAACTCGTGAGTCATTCAATGTCCACATTCCGGATCACAGGGTGTCTGAATTCCAGAAGCACCAAATGTCTGCATTCTAGAATCGGAATGTGGCGGAATTCTAGAGTGCACAGCACGGCAGATTTCTGAAGTCCTAAAATGCCTGATATTCGGAAGTTAAAGAGTCTGACATCCAGAATGTTACTAGGTCAGCATTCTACCGTTCTGAGAGATTCCGGGTTCAAGAATCAATGGACGGCAGAGTTCTGGAATGTCAGGGTGTCCAAACTCTAGAATTCTTCCGTGTCTGAACTCGTGAGTCTTTCAATATCCACATTCCGGATCACAGGGTGTCTGAATTCCAGGAGCGCCAAATGTCTGCATTCTAGAATCGGAATGTGGCGGAATTCTAGAATGAACAGCACGGCGGAATTCGAAAGACCTAAAATGCCTGCTATCGGGAACTTAAGGTGTCTGACATCCAGAATGCTACCACGTCAGTAATATACCATTCTGATAGATTCTGGGATCTAGAATCAATGGACGGCTGAGTTCCAGAATGTCAGGGTGGCAAAACTCTAGAATCCTTGCGTGTCTGAACTCGAGAGTCATTCAATGTCCACATTCCAGAACTCTGGATGTCTGAAATATAGAAGCACCAAATGTCTGCATTCTAGAATCAGAATGTGGCGGAATTCTAGAATGCACAGCACGGCGGAATTTTAAAGTCCTAAAATGCCTGCTATCCAGAAGTCAAGGTGTCTGACATCCAGAATGTTACTAGGTCAGCATTCTACCGTTCTGAGAGATTCTGGGTTTTAGAATCAATGGATGGCAGAGTTCTGGAATGTCAGGGTGTCCAAACTCAAGAATACTTGCGTGTCTGAACTCGAGAGTCATTCAATGACCACATTCCGGATCACAGGGTGTCTGAATTCCAGAAGCACCAAATGTCTGCATTCTAGAATCGGAATGTGGCGGAATTCTAGAATGCACAGCATGGAGGAATTCGAAAGTCCTAAAATGCCTGCTATCCGGAAGTTAAGGTGTCTGACGTCCAGAATGCTACCACGTCAGAATTATAACATTCTGAAAGATTCTGGGATCTAGAATCAATGGACGGCTGAGTTCCAGAATGTCAGGGTTTCCAAACTCTAGAATCCTTGCGTGTCTGAACTCGAGAGTCATTCAATATCCACATTCCAGGACTCTGGATGTCTGAATTATAGAAGCACCAAATGTCTGCATTCTAGAATCGAAATGTGGCGGAATACTAGAATGCACAGCACGGCGGAATTCTAAATTCCTAAAATGTCTACTAGCCGAAAGTTAAGGTGTCTGATGACCAGAATGTTACTAGGTCTGCATTCTACCGTTCTTAGAGATTCTGGGTTCTAGAATCAATGGATGGCAGAGTTCTGGAATGTCAGGGTGTCCAAACTCTAGAATCCTTGAGTGTTTGAACTCGAGAGTCATTCAATTTCCATATTCCGGGTCACAGGGTTATTGAATTCCAGAAGCACCAAATGTCTGCATTCCAGAATCGGAATGTGGCGGAATTCTAGAATGCACAGCACGGCGGAATTCGAACGTCCTAATATGCCTGCTATCCGGAAGTTAAGGTGTCTGACATCCAGAATTCTACCACGTCAGAATTATACCATTCTGAAAGATTCTGGGATCTAGAATCAATGGACGGCTGAGTTCCAGAATGTCAGTGTGGCAAAACTCAAGAATCCTGGCGTGTCTGAACTCCAGAGTCATTCAATGTCCACATTCCAGAACTCTGGATGTCTGAATTATAGAAGCACCAAATCTCTGCATTCTAGAATCGGAATGTGGCGGAATTCTAGAATGCACAGCACGGCGGAATTCTAAAGTCCTGAAATGCCTGCTATCCGGAAGTTAAGGTGTCTGACATCCAGAATGTTACTAGGTCAGCATTCTACCGTTCTGAGAGATTCTGGGTTCTAGAATCAATGGACGGCAGAGTTCTGGAATGTCAGGGTGTTCAAACTCAAGAATACTTGCGTGTCTGAACTCGAGAATCTTTTAATGTCCATATTCCAGATCACAGGGTGTCTGAATTCCAGAAGCACCAAATGTCTGCATTCTAGAATCGGAATGTGGCGGAATTATAGAATGCACAGCATGGCGGAATTCGAAAGTCCTAAAATGCCTGCTATCCGGAAGTTAAGGTGTCTGACATCCAGAATGCTACCATGTCAGAATTATAACATTCTGAAAGATTCTGGGATCTAGAATCAATGGACGGCTGAGTTCCAGAATGTCAGCTTTTCCAAACTCCAGAATCCTTGCGTGTCTGAACTCGAGAGTCATTCAATATCCACATTCCAGGACTCTGGATGTCTGAAATATAGAAGCAACAAATGTCTGCATTCTAGAATCGGAATGTGGTGGAATTCTAGAATGCACAGCACGGCAGAATTCTGAAGTCCTAAAATGCCTGCTATTCGGAATTTAAGGTGTCTGACATCCAGAATGTTACTAGGTCAGCATTCTACCGTTCTGAGAGATTCTGGATTCTAGAATCAATGGACGGCAGAGTTCTGGAATGCCAGGGTGTCCAAACTCTAGAATCCTTCCGTGTCTGAACTCGTGAGTCATTCAATGTCCACATTCCAGATCACAGGGTGTCTGAATTCCAGAAGCACCAAATGTCTGCATTCTAGAATCGGAATGTGGCGGAATTCTAGAATGCACAGCACGGCAGAATTCGAAAAACCTAAAATGCCTGCTATCGGGAAGTTAAGGTGTCTGACATCCAGAATGCTACCACGTCAGAATTATACCATTCTGAAAGATTCTGGGATCTAGAATCTATGGACGGCTGAGTTCCAGAATGTCAGGGTGGCAAAACTCTAGAATCCTGGCGTGTCTGAACTCGAGAGTCATTCAATGTCCACATTCAAGAACTCTGGATATCTGAAATATAGAAGCACCAAATGTCTGCATTCTAGAATCAGAATGTGGCGGAATTCTAGAATGCACAGCACGGCCGAATTTTAAAGTCCTAAAATGCCTGCTATCCAGAAGTCAATGTGTCTGACATCCAGAATGTTACTAGGTCAGCATTCTACCGTTCTGAGAGATTCTGGGTTTTAGAATCAATGGATGGCAGAGTTCTGGAATGTCAGGGTGTTCAAACTCAAGAATACTTGCGTGTCTGAACTCGAGAGTCATTCAATGTCCACATTCCGGATCACAGGGTGTCTGAATTCCAGAAGCACCAAATGTCTGCATTCTAGAATCGGAATGTGGCGGAATTCTAGAATGCACAGCACGGCGGAATTCTAAAGTCCTAAAATGCCTGCTATCCGGAAATTAAAGTGTCTGACATCCAGAATGCTACCACGTCAGAATTATAACATTCTGAAAGATTCTGGGATCTAGAATCAATGGACGGGTGAGTTCCAGAATGTCAGGTTTTCCTAACTCTAGAATCCTTGCGTGTCTGAACTCGAGAGTCATTCAATATCCACATTCCAGGACTCTGGATGTCTGAAATATAGAAGCAACAAATGTCTGCATTCTAGAATCGGAATGTGGTGGAATTCTAGAATGCACAGCACGGCAGAATTCTAAAGTCCTAAAATGCCTGATATTCGGAAGTTAAGGTGTCTGACATCCAGAATGTTACTAGGTCAGCATTCTACCGTTCTGAGAGATTCTGGGTTCTAGAATCAATGGACGGCAAAGTTCTGGAATGTCAGGGTGTCCAAACTCTAGAATCCTTCCGTTTCTGAACACGTGAGTCATTCAATGTCCACATTCCGGATCACAGGGTGTCTGAATTCCAGAAGCACCAAATGTCTGCATTCTAGAATCGGAATGTGGTAGAATACTAGAATGCACAGTACGGCGGAATTCTAAAGTCCTAAAATGCCTGCTATCCGGAAGTTAAGGTGTCTGACACCCAGAATGCTACCACATCAGAATTATACCATTCTGAAACATTCTGGGATCTAGAATCAATGGACGGGTGAGTTCCAGAATGTCAGGGTGGCAAAACTCTAGAATCCTGGCTTGTCTGTACTCGAGAGTCATTCAATGTCCACATTCCGGAACTCTGGATGTCTGAATTATAGAAGCACCAAATGTCTGCATTCTAGAATCGGAATGTGGCGGAATTCTAGAATGCACAGCACGGCGAAATTCGAAAGTCCTAAAATGCCTGCTATCCGGAAGTTAAGGTGTCTGACATCCAGAATGTTACTAGGTCAGCATTCTACCGTTCTGAGAGATTCTGTGTTCTAGAATCAATGGACGGCATAGTTCTGGAATGTCTGGGTGTCCAAACTCTAGAATCCTTCCGTGTCTGGACTCGTGAGTCATTCAATTTCCACATTCCGGATCACAGGGTGTTTGAATTCCAGAAGCACCAAATGTCTGCATTCTAGAAGCGGAATGTGGCAGAATTCTAGAGTGCACAGCATGGCCGAATTCTAAAATCCTAAAATGCCTGCTATACGGAAGTTAAGGTGTCTGACATTAAGATTGCTACCAAGTCAGAATTATACCATTCTGAAAGATTCTGGGATCTAGAATCAATGGACGGCTGAGGTCCAGAATGTCTGGGTGGGAAAACTCTAGAATCCTTGCATGTCTGAACTCGAGAGTCATTCAATGTCCACATTCCAGAACTCTGGATGTCTGAATTATAGAAGCACCAAATGTGTGCATTCTAGAATCGGAATGTGGCGGAATTTTAGAATGCACAGCACGGTGGAATTCTAAAGTCCTAAAATGCCTATTAGCCGAAAACTAAGGTGTCTGATGACCAGAATGTTACTAGGTCAGCATTCTACCGTTCTGAGAGATTCTGGGTTCTAGAATCAATGGACGGCCGAGTTCTGGAATGTCTGGGTGTCCAAACTCTAGAATCCTTGAGTGTTTGAACTCGAGAGTCATTCAATTTCCATATTCCGGGTCACAGGGTGACTGAATTCCAGAAGCAACAAATGTCTGCATTCTAGAATCGGAATGTGGTAGAATTCTGGAATGCACAGCACAGCGGAATTCTAAAGTCCTAAAATGCCTGCTATCCGGAAGTTAAGGTGTCTGACACCCAGAATGCTACCACATCAGAATTATAACATTCTGAAACATTCTGGAATCTAGAATCAATGGACGGGTGAGTTCCAGAATGTCAGGGTGGCAAAACTCTAGAGTCCGGGCGTGTCTGAACTCGAGAGTCATTCAATGTCCACATTCCAGAACTCTGGATGTCTGAATTATAGAAGCACCAAATGTCTGCATTCTAGAATCAGAATGTGGCGGAATTCTAGAATGCACAGCACGGCGAAATTCTAAAGTCCTAAAATGCCTGCTATCCGGAAGTTAAGGTGTCTGACATCCAGAATGCTACCACGTCAGAATTATACCATTCTGAAAGATTCTGGGATCTAGAATCAATGGACGGCTGAGTTCCAGAATGTCGGGGTTTCCAAACTCTAGAATCCTTGCGTGTCTGAACTCGGGAGTCACTCAATATCCACATTCCAGGACTCTGGATGTCTGAAATATAGAAGCACCAAATGTCTGCATTCTTGAATCGCAATGTGGCGGAATTCTAGAATGCACAGCACGGCGGAATTCTAAATTCCTAAAATTCCTTCTATCCGGAAGTTAAGGTGTCTGACATCAAGAATGCTACCAAGTCAGAATTATAACATTCTGAAAGATTCTGGGATCTAAAATCAGTGGACGGCTGAGTTCCAAAATGTCAGGGTGGCAAAACTCTAGAATCCTTGCGTGTCTGAACTCGAGAGTCATTCAATGTCCACATTCCAGAACTCTGGATGTCTGAAATATAGAAGCACCAAATGTCTGCATTCTAGAATCGGAATGTGGCAGAATTCTAGAAAGCACAGCACGGCAGAATTCTAAAGTCCTAAAATGCCTGCTATTCGGAAGTTAAGGTGCCTGACATCCAGAAAGTTACTAGGTCAGCATTCTACCGTTCTGTGAGATTCTCGGTTCTAGAATCAATGGACGGCAGATTACTGGAATGTCAGGGTGTCCAAACTCTAGAATCCTTCCGTGTCTGAATATGTGAGTCATTCAATGTCCACATTCCGGATCACAGGGTGTCTGAATTCCAGAAGCACCAAATGTCTGCATTCTAGAATCGGAATGTGGTGGAATTCTAGAATGCACAGCACGGCGGAATTCGAAAGTCCTAAAATGCCTGCTATCCGGAAGTTAAGGTGTCTGACATCCAGAATGCTACCACGTCAGAATTATACCATTCTGAAAGATTCTGGGATCTAAAATCAATGGACGGCTGAGTTCCAGAATGTCAGGGTGTCCAAACTCTAGAATCCTTGCGTGTCTGAACTCGAGAGTCTTTCAATGTCCACATTCCAGAACTCTGGATGTCTGAATTATAGAAGCACCAAATGTCTGCATTCTAGAATCGGAATGTGGCGGAATTCTAGAATGCACAGCACGGTGAAATTCTAAAGTCCTAAAATGCCTGCTATCCGGAAGTTAAGGTGTCTGACATCCAGAATGCTACCACGTCAGAATTATACCATTCTGAAAGATTCTGGGATCTAGAATCAATGGACGGCTGTGTTCCAGAATGTCGGGGTTTCCAAACTCTAGAATCCTTGCGTGTCTGAACTCGGGAGTCATTCAATATCCACATTCCAGGACTCTGGATGTCTGAAATATAGAAGCACCAAATGTCTGCATTCTAGAATCGCAATGTGGCGGAATCTAGAATGCACAGCACGGCGGAATTCTAAATTCCTAAAATTCCTTCTATCCGGAAGTTAAGGTGTCTGACATCAAGAATGCTACCAAGTCAGAATTATAACATTCTGAAAGATTCTGGGATCTAGAATCAGTGGACAGCTGAGTTCCAAAATGTCAGGGTGGCAAAACTCTAGAATCCTTGCGTGTCTGAACTCGAGAGTCATTCAATGTCCACATTCCAGAACTCTGGAAGTCTGAAATATAGAAGCACCAAATGTCTGCATTCTAGAATCGGAATGTGGCAGAATTCTAGAAAGCACAGCACGGCAGAATTCTAAAGTCCTAAAATGCCTGCTATTCGGAAGTTAAGGTGCCTGACATCCAGAAAGTTACTAGGTCAGCATTCTACCGTTCTGTGAGATTCTCGGTTCTAGAATCAATGGACGGCAGATTACTGGAATGTCAGGGTGTCCAAACTCTAGAATCCTTCCGTGTCTGAATATGTGAGTCATTCAATGTCCACATTCCGGATCACAGGGTGTCTGAATTCCAGAAGCACCAAATGTCTGCATTCTAGAATCGGAATGTGGTGGAATTCTAGAATGCACAGCACGGCGAAATTCTAAAGTCCTAAAATGCCTGCTATCCGCAAGTTAAGGTGTCTGACATCCAGAATGCTACCACGTCAGAATTATACCATTCTGAAAGATTCTGGGATCTAGAATCAATGGACGGCTGAGTTCCAGAATGTCGGGGTTTCCAAACTCTAGAATCCTTGCGTGTCTGAACTCGGGAGTCACTCAATATCCACATTCCAGGACTCTGGATGTCTGAAATATAGAAGCACCAAATGTCTGCATTCTTGAATCGCAATGTGGCGGAATTCTAGAATGCACAGCACGGCGGAATTCTAAATTCCTCAAATTCCTTCTATCCGGAAGTTAAGGTGTCTGACATCAAGAATGCTGCCAAGTCAGAATTATAACATTCTGAAAGATTCTGGGATCTAAAATCAGTGGACGGCTGAGTTCCAAAATGTCAGGGTGGCAAAACTCTAGAATCCTTGCGTGTCTGAACTCGAGAGTCATTCAATGTCCACATTCCAGAACTCTGGATGTCTGAAATATAGAAGCACCAAATGTCTGCATTCTAGAATCGGAATGTGGCAGAATTCTAGAAAGCACAGCACGGCAGAATTCTAAAGTCCTAAAATGCCTGCTATTCGGAAGTTAAGGTGCCTGACATCCAGAAAGTTACTAGGTCAGCATTCTACCGTTCTGTGAGATTCTCGGTTCTAGAATCAATGGACGGCAGATTACTGGAATGTCAGGGTGTCCAAACTCTAGAATCCTTCCGTGTCTGAATATGTGAGTCATTCAATGTCCACATTCCGGATCACAGGGTGTCTGAATTCCAGAAGCACCAAATGTCTGCATTCTAGAATCGGAATGTGGTGGAAATCTAGAATGCACAGCACGGCGAAATTCTAAAGTCCTAAAATGCCTGCTATCCGGAAGTTAAGGTGTCTGACATCCAGAATGCTACCACGTCAGAATTATACCATTCTGAAAGATTCTGGGATCTAGAATCAATGGACGGCTGAGTTCCAGAATGTTGGGGTTTCCAAACTCTAGAATCCTTGCGTGTCTGAACTCGGGAGTCACTCAATATCCACATTCCAGGACTCTGGATGTCTGAAATATAGAAGCACCAAATGTCTGCATTCTTGAATCGCAATGTGGCGGAATTCTAGAATGCACAGCACGGCGGAATTCTAAATTCCTAAAATTCCTTCTATCCGGAAGTTAAGGTGTCTGACATCAAGAATGCTACCAAGTCAGAATTATAACATTCTGAAAGATTCTGGGATCTAAAATCAGTGGACGGCTGAGTTCCAAAATGTCAGGGTGGCAAAACTCTAGAATCCTTGCGTGTCTGAACTCGAGAGTCATTCAATGTCCACATTCCAGAACTCTGGATGTCTGAAATATAGAAGCACCAAATGTCTGCATTCTAGAATCGGAATGTGGCAGAATTCTAGAAAGCACAGCACGGCAGAATTCTAAAGTCCTAAAATGCCTGCTATTCGGAAGTTAAGGTGCCTGACATCCAGAAAGTTACTAGGTCAGCATTCTACCGTTCTGTGAGATTCTCGGTTCTAGAATCAATGGACGGCAGATTACTGGAATGTCAGGGTGTCCAAACTCTAGAATCCTTCCGTGTCTGAATATGTGAGTCATTCAATGTCCACATTCCGGATCACAGGGTGTCTGAATTCCAGAAGCACCAAATGTCTGCATTCTAGAATCGGAATGTGGTGGAATTCTAGAATGCACAGCACGGCGGAATTCGAAAGTCCTAAAATGCCTGCTATCCGGAAGTTAAGGTGTCTGACATCCAGAATGCTACCACGTCAGAATTATACCATTCTGAAAGATTCTGGGATCTAGAATCAATGGACGGCTGAGTTCCAGAATGTCAGGGTGTCCAAACTCTAGAATCCTTGCGTGTCTGAACTCGAGAGTCTTTCAATGTCCACATTCCAGAACTCTGGATGTCTGAATTATAGAAGCACCAAATGTCTGCATTCTAGAATTGGAATGTGGCGGAATTCTAGAATGCACAGCACGGCGGAATTCTAATGTTCTAAAATGCCTACTAGCCGAAAGTTAAGGTGTCTGATGACCAGAATGTTACCAGGTCAGCATTCTACCGTTCTGAGAGATTCTGGGTTCTAGAATCAATGGACGGCAGAGTTCTGGAATGTCAGGGTGTCCAAACTCTAGAATCCCTGAGTGTTTGAACTCGAGAGTCATTCAATTTCCATATTCCGGGTCACAGGATGACTGAATTCCAGAAGCACCAAATGTCTGCATTCTAGAATCGGAATGTGGCGGAATTCTAGAATGCACAGCACGGCGGAATTCGAAAGTCCTAAAATGCCTGCTATACGGAAGTTAAGGTGTCTGACATCCAGAATGCTACCACGTCAGAATTATACCATTCTGAAAGATTCTGGGATCTAGAATCAATGGACGGCTTAGTTCCAGAATGTCAGGGTGGCAAAACTCTAGAATCCTGGCTTGTCTGAACTCGAGAGTCATTCAAAGTCCACATTCCAGAACTCTGGATGTCTGAATTATAGAAGCACCAAATGTCTGCATTCTAGAATCGGAATGTGGCGGAATTCTAGAATGCACAGCACGGCGGAATTCTAAAGTCCTAAATTGCCTGCTATCCGGAAGTTAAGGTGTCTGACATCCAGAATGTACTAGGTCAGCATTCTACCGTTCTGAGAGATTCTGGGTTCTAGAATCAATGGACGGCAGAGTTCTGGAAAGTCAGGATGTCCAAACTCTAGAATTCTTCCGTGTCTGAACTCGTGAGTCATTCAATGTCCACATTCCGTATCACAGGGTGTCTGAATGCCAGAAGCACCAAATGTCTGCATTCTAGAATCGGAATGTGGCGGAATTCTAGAATGCACAGCACGGCGGAATTCGAAAGACCTAAAATGCCTGCTATCGGGAACTTAAGGTGTCTGACATCCAGAATGCTACCACGTCAGAAATATACCATTCTGATAGATTCTGGGATCTAGAATCAATGGACGGCTGAGTTCCAGAATGTCAGGGTGGAAAAACTCTAGAATCCTTGCGTGTCTGAACTCGAGAGTCATTCAATGTCCACATTCCAGAACTCTGGATGTCTGAAATATAGAAGCACCAAATGGCTGCATTCTAGAATCAGAATGTGGCGGAATTCTAGAATGCACAGCACGGCGGAATTTTAAAGTCCTAAAATGCCTGCTATCCAGAAGTCAAGGTGTCTGACATCCAGAATGTTACTAGGTCAGCATTCTACCGTTCTGAGAGATTCTGGGTTTTAGAATCAATTGATGGCAGAGTTCTGGAATGTCAGGGTGTCCAAACTCTAGAATCCTTGAGTGTTTGAACTCGAGAGTCAATCAATTTCCATATTCCGGGTCACAGGGTGACTGAATTCCAGAAGCATCAAATGTCTGCATTACAGAATCGGAATGTGGCGGAATTCTAGAATGCACAGCACGGCGGAATTCGAACGTCCTAATATGCCTGCTATCCGGAAGTTAAGGTGTCTGACATCCAGAATTCTACCACGTCAGAATTATACCATTCTGAAAGATTCTGGGATCTAGAATCAATTGACGGCTGAGTTCCAGAATGTCAGGGTGGCAAAACCCTAGAATCCTTGCGTGTATGAATTCGTGAGTCATTCAATGTCCACATTCCGGATCACAAGGTGTCTGAATGCCAGAAGCACCAAATGTCTGCATTCTAGAATCGGAATGTGGCGGAATTCTAGAATGCACAGCACGGCAGAATTCGAAAGACCTAAAATGCCTGCTATCGGGAAGTTAAGGTGTCTGACATCCAGAATGCTACCACGTCAGAATTATACCATTCTGAAAGATTCTGGGATCTAGAATCAATGGACGTGTGAGTTCCAGAATGTCAGGGTGGCAAAACTCTAGAAACATTCCGTATCTGAACTCGTGAGTCATTCAATGTCCACATTCCGGATCACAGGGTGTCTGAATTAAAGAAGCACCAAATGTCTGCATTCTAGAATCGGAATGTGGCGGAATTCTAGAATGCACAGCACGGCGGAATTCTAAAGTCCTAAAATGCCTGATATTCGGAAGTTAAGGAGTTTGACATCCAGAATGTTACTAGGTCAGCTTTCTACCGTTCTGAGAGATTCTGGGTTCTGGAATCAATGGACGGCAGAGTTCTTGAATGTCAGGGTGTCCCAACTCTAGAATCCTTCCGTGTCTGAATTCGTGAGTCTTTCAATGTCCACATTCTGGATCACAGGGTGTCTGAATTCCAGAAGCACCAAATGTCTGCATTCTAGAATCGGAATGTGGTAGAATTCTAGAATGCACAGCACGGCGGAATTCTAAAGTCCTAAAATGCCTGCTATCCGGAAGTTAAGGTTTCCTACATCCAGAATGCTACCACGTCAGAATTATACCATTCTGAAACATTCTGGGATCTAGAATCAATGGACGGGTGAGTTCCAGAATGTCAGGGTGGCAAAACTCTAGAATCCTGGCTGGTCTGTACTCGAGAGTCATTCAATGTCCACATTCCGGAACTCTGGATGTCTGAATTATAGAAGCACCAAATGTCTGCATTCTAGAATCGGAATGTGGCGGAATTCTAGAATGCACAGCACGGCAGAATTCGAAAATCCTAAAATGCCTGCTATCCGGAAGTTAAGGAGTCTGACATCCAGAATGTTACTAGGTCAGCATTCTACCGTTCTGAGAGATTCTGTGTTCTAGAATCAATGGACGGCATAGTTCTGGAATGTCCGGGTGTCCAAACTCTAGAATCCTTCCGTGTCTGGACTCGTGAGTCATTCAATTTCCACATTCCGGATCACAGGGTGTTTGAATTCCAGAAGCACCAAATGTCTGCATTCTAGAAGCGGAATGTGGCGGAATTCTAGAGTGCACAGCATGGCCGAATTCTAAAATCCTAAAATGCCTGCTATACGGAAGTTAAGGTGTCTGACATTAAGAATGCTACCAAGTCAGAATTATACCATTCTGAAAGATTCTGGGATCTAGAATCAATGGACGGCTGAGGTCCAGAATGTCTGGGTGGGAAAACTCTAGAATCCTTGCGTGTCTGAACTCGAGAGTCATTCAATGTCCACATTCCAGAACTCTGGATGTCTGAATTATAGAAGCACCAAATGTGTGCATTCTAGAATCGGAATGTGGCGGAATTTTAGAATGCACAGCACGGTGGAATTCTAAAGTCCTAAAATGCCTATTAGCCGAAAACTAAGGTGTCTGATGACCAGAATGTTACTAGGTCAGCATTCTACCGTTCTGAGAGATTCTGGGTTCTAGAATCAATGGACGGCCGAGTTCTGGAATGTCTGGGTGTCAAACTCTAGAATCCTTGAATGTTTGAACTCGAGAGTCATTCAATTTCCATATTCCGGGTCACAGGGTGACTGAATTCCAGAAGCACCAAATGTCTGCATTCTAGAATCGGAATGTGATAGAATTCTAGAATGCACAGCACGGCGGAATTCTAAAGTCCTAAAATGCCTGCTATCCGGAAGTTAAGGTGTCTGACACCCAGAATGCTACCACATCAGAATTATAACATTCTGAAACATTCTGGAATCTAGAATCAATGGACGGGTGAGTTCCAGAATGTCAGGGTGGCAAAACTCTAGAGTCCTGGCGTGTCTGAACTCGAGAGTCATTCAATGTCCACATTCCAGAACTCTGGATGTCTGAATTATAGAAGCACCAAATGTCTGCATTCTAGAATCGGAATGTGGCGGAATTCTAGAATGCACAGCACGGCGAAATTCTAAAGTCCTAAAATGCCTGCTATCCGGAAGTTAAGGTGTCTGACATCCAGAATGCTACCACGTCAGAATTATACCATTCTGCAAGATTCTGGGATCTAGAATCAATGGACGGCTGAGTTCCAGAATGTCGGGGTTTCCAAACTCTAGAATCCTTGCGTGTCTGAACTCGGGAGTCATTCAATATCCACATTCCAGGACTCTGGATGTCTGAAATATAGAAGCACCAAATGTCTGCATTCTAGAATCGCAATGTGGCGGAATCTAGAATGCACAGCACGGCGGAATTCTAAATTCCTAAAATTCCATCTATCCGGAAGTTAAGGTGTCTGACATCAAGAATGCTACCAAGTCAGAATTATAACATTCTGAAAGATTCTGGGATCTAGAATCAGTGGACGGCTGAGTTCCAAAATGTCAGGGTGGCAAAACTCTAGAATCCTTGCGTGTCTTAACTCGAGAGTCATTCAATGTCCACATTCCAGAACTCTGGAAGTCTGAAATATAGAAGCACCAAATGTCTGCATTCTAGAATCGGAATGTGGCAGAATTCTAGAAAGCACAGCACGGCAGAATTCTAAAGTCCTAAAATGCCTGCTATTCGGAAGTTAAGGTGCCTGACATCCAGAAAGTTACTAGGTCAGCATTCTACCGTTCTGTGAGATTCTCGGTTCTAGAATCAATGGACGGCAGATTACTGGAATGTCAGGGTGTCCAAACTCTAGAATCCTTCCGTGTCTGAATATGTGAGTCATTCAATGTCCACATTCCGGATCACAGGGTGTCTGAATTCCAGAAGCACCAAATGTCTGCATTCTAGAATCGGAATGTGGTGGAATTCTAGAATGCACAGCACGGCGGAATTCGAAAGTCCTAAAATGCCTGCTATCCGGAAGTTAAGGTGTCTGACATCCAGAATGCTACCACGTCAGAATTATACCATTCTGAAAGATTCTGGGATCTAGAATCAATGGACGGCTGAGTTCCAGAATGTCAGGGTGTCCAAACTCTAGAATCCTTGCGTGTCTGAACTCGAGAGTCATTCAATATACACATTCCAGGACTCTGGATGTCTGAAATATAGAAGCAACAAATGTCTGCATTCTAGAATCGGAATGTGGTGGAATTCTAGAATGCAAAGCACGGCAGAATTCTAAAGTACTAAAATGCCTGCTATTCGGAAGTTAAGGTGTCTGACATCCAGAATGTTACTAGGTCAGCATTCTACCGTTCTGAGAGATTCTGGGTTCTAGAATCAATGGACGGCAGAGTTCTGGAATGTCAGGGTGTCCAAACTCTAGAATCCTTCCGTGTCTGAACTCGTGAGTCATTCAATGTCCACATTCCGGATCACAGGGTGTCTGAATTCCAGAAGCACCAAATGTCTGCATTCTAGAATCGGAATGTGGCAGAATTCTAGAATGCACAGCATGGCAGAATTCTAAAGTCCTAAAATGCCTGATATTCGGAAGTTAAGGAGTCTGACATCCAGAATGTTACTAGGTCAGCATTCTACCGTTCTGAGAGATTCTGGGTTCTGGAATCTATGGAGGGCAGAGTTCTGGAATGTCAGGGTGCCAAACTCTAGAATACTTCCGTGTCTGAATTCGTGAGTCATTCAATGTCCACATTCCGGATCACAGGGTGTCTGAATTCCAGAAGCACCAAATGTCTGCATTCTAGAATCGGAATGTGGTAGAATTCTAGAATGCACAGCACGGCGGAATTCTAAAGTCCTAAAATGCCTGCTATCCGGAAGTTAAGGTGTCTGACACCCAGAATTCTACCACATCAGAATTATAACATTCTGAAACATTCTGGGATCTAGAATCAATGGACGGGTGAGTTCCAGAATGTCAGGGTGGCAAAACTCTAGAATCCTGGCGTGTCTGAACTCGAGAGTCATTCAATGTCCACATTCCAGAACTCTGGATGTCTGAATTATGCAAGTACCAAATGTCTGCATTCTAGAATCGGAATGTGGCGGAATTCTAGAATGCACAGCACGGCGGAATTCGAAAGTCCTAAAATGCCTGCTATCAGGAAGTTAAGGTGTCTGACATCCAGAATGCTACCACGTCAGAATTATACCATTCTGAAAGATTCTGGGATCTAGAATCAATGGACGGCTGAGTTCCAGAATGTCAGGGTGGCAAAACTCAAGAATCCTTGCGTGTCTGAACTCGAGAGTCATTCAATGTCCACATTCCAGAACTCTGGATGTCTGAATTATAGAAGCACCAAATGTCTGCATTCTAGAATCGGAATGTGGCGGAATTCTAGAATGCACAGCACGGCGGAATTCGAAAGTCCTAAAATGCCTGCTATCCGGAAGTTAAGGTGTCTGACATCCAGAATGCTACGACGTCAGAATTATACCATTCTGAAAGATTCTGGGATCTAGAATCAATGGACGGCTGAGTTCCAGAATGTCAGGTTTTCCAAACTCTAGAATCCTTGCGTGTCTGAACTCGATAGTCATTCAATATCCACATTCCAGGACTCTGGATGTCTGAAATATAGAAGCACCAAATGTCTGCATTCTAGAATCGGAATGTGGTGGAATTCTAGAATTCACAGCACGGAAGAATTCTAAAGTCCTAAAATGCCTGCTATTCGGAAGTTAAGGTATCTGACATCCAGAATGTTACTAGGTCAGCATTCTACCGTTCTGAGAGATTCTGGGTTCTAAAATCAATGGACGGCAGAGTTCTGGAATGTCAGGGTGTCCAAACTCTAGAATCCTTCCGTGTCTGAACTCGTGAGTCATTCAATGTCCACATTCCGGATCACAGGGTGTCTGAATTCCAGAAGCACCAAATGTCTGCATTGTAGAATCGGAATGTGGCGGAATTCTAGAAAGCACAGCATGGCAGAATTCTAAAAGCCTAAAATGCCTGATATTCGGAAGTTAAGGAGTCTGACATCCAGAATGTTACTAGGTCAGCATTCTAACTTTCTGAGAGATTCTGGGTTCTGGAATCTATGGACGGCTGAGTTCCAGAATGTCAGGGTGTCCAAACTCTAGAATCCTTCCGTGTCTGAACTCGTGAGTCATTCAATGTCCACATTCCGGATCACAGGGTGTCTGAATTCCAGAAGCACCAAATGTCTGCATTCTAGAATCGGAATGTGGTAGAATTCTAGAATGCACAGCACGGCGGAATTCTAAAGTCCTAAAATGCCTGCTATCCAGAAGTGAAGGTGTCTGACACCCAAAATTCTACCACATCAGAGTTATACCATTCTGATACATTCTGGGATCTAGAATCAATGGACGGGTGAGTTCCAGAATGTCAGGGTGGCAAAACTCTAGAATCCTGGCGTGTCTGAACTCGAGAGTCACTCAATGTCCACATTCCAGAACTCTGGATGTGTGAATTATGGAAGCACCAAATGTCTGCATTCTAGAATCGGAATGTGGCGGAATTCTAGAATGCACAGCACGGCGGAATTCTAAAGTCCAAAAATGCCTGCTATCCGGAAGTTAAGGTGTCTGACATCCAGAATGCTACCACGTCAGAATTATACCATTCTGAAAGATTCTGGGATCTAGAATCAATGGACGGCTGAGTTCCAGAATGTCAGGGTGTCCAAACTCTAGAATCCTTGTGTGTCTGAACTCGAGAGTCATTCAATATCCACATTCCAGGACTCTGGATGTCTGAAATATAGAAGCAACAAATGTCTGCATTCTAGAATCGGAATGTGGTGGAATTCTAGAATGCAAAGCACGACAGAATTCTAAAGTCCTAAAATGCCTGCTATACGGAAGTTAAGGTGTCTGACATCCAGAATGTTACTAGGTCAGCATTCTACCGTTCTGAGAGATTCTGGGTTCTAGAATCAATGGACGGCAGAGTTCTGGAATGTCAGGGTGTCCAAACTCTAGAATCCTTCCGTGTCTGAACTCGTGAGTCATTCAATGTCCACATTCCGGATCACAGGGTTTCTGAATTCCAAAAGCACCAAATGTCGGCATTCTAGAATCGGAATGTGGCGGAATTCTAGAATGCACAGCACGGCAGAATTCTAAAGTCCTAAAATGCCTGATATTCGGAAGTTAAGGAGTCTGACATCCAGAATGTTACTAGGTCAGCATTCTACCGTTCTGAGAGATTCTGGGATCTAGAATCAATGGACGGCTGAGGTCCAGAATGTCTGGGTGGGAAAACTCTAGAATCCTTGCGTGTCTGAACTCGAGAGTCATTCAATGTCCACATTCCAGAACTCTGGATGTCTGAATTATAGAAGCACCAAATGTGTGCATTCTAGAATCGGAATGTGGCGGAATTTTAGAATGCACAGCACGGTGGAATTCTAAAGTCCTAAAATGCCTATTAGCCGAAAACTAAGGTGTCTGATGACCAGAATGTTACTAGGTCAGCATTCTACCGTTCTGAGAGATTCTGGGTTCTAGAATCAATGGACGGCCGAGTTCTGGAATGTCTGGGTGTCAAACTCTAGAATCCTTGAATGTTTGAACTCGAGAGTCATTCAATTTCCATATTCCGGGTCACAGGGTGACTGAATTCCAGAAGCACCAAATGTCTGCATTCTAGAATCGGAATGTGATAGAATTCTAGAATGCACAGCACGGCGGAATTCTAAAGTCCTAAAATGCCTGCTATCCGGAAGTTAAGGTGTCTGACACCCAGAATGCTACCACATCAGAATTATAACATTCTGAAACATTCTGGAATCTAGAATCAATGGACGGGTGAGTTCCAGAATGTCAGGGTGGCAAAACTCTAGAGTCCTGGCGTGTCTGAACTCGAGAGTCATTCAATGTCCACATTCCAGAACTCTGGATGTCTGAATTATAGAAGCACCAAATGTCTGCATTCTAGAATCGGAATGTGGCGGAATTCTAGAATGCACAGCACGGCGAAATTCTAAAGTCCTAAAATGCCTGCTATCCGGAAGTTAAGGTGTCTGACATCCAGAATGCTACCACGTCAGAATTATACCATTCTGAAAGATTCTGGGATCTAGAATCAATGGACGGCTGAGTTCCAGAATGTCGGGGTTTCCAAACTCTAGAATCCTTGCGTGTCTGAACTCGGGAGTCATTCAATATCCACATTCCAGGACTCTGGATGTCTGAAATATAGAAGCACCAAATGTCTGCATTCTAGAATCGCAATGTGGCGGAATCTAGAATGCACAGCACGGCGGAATTCTAAATTCCTAAAATTCCTTCTATCCGGAAGTTAAGGTGTCTGACATCAAGAATGCTACCAAGTCAGAATTATAACATTCTGAAAGATTCTGGGATCTAGAATCAGTGGACAGCTGAGTTCCAAAATGTCAGGGTGGCAAAACTCTAGAATCCTTGCGTGTCTGAACTCGAGAGTCATTCAATGTCCACATTCCAGAACTCTGGAAGTCTGAAATATAGAAGCACCAAATGTCTGCATTCTAGAATCGGAATGTGGCAGAATTCTAGAAAGCACAGCACGGCAGAATTCTAAAGTCCTAAAATGCCTGCTATTCGGAAGTTAAGGTGCCTGACATCCAGAAAGTTACTAGGTCAGCATTCTACCGTTCTGTGAGATTCTCGGTTCTAGAATCAATGGACGGCAGATTACTGGAATGTCAGGGTGTCCAAACTCTAGAATCCTTCCGTGTCTGAATATGTGAGTCATTCAATGTCCACATTCCGGATCACAGGGTGTCTGAATTCCAGAAGCACCAAATGTCTGCATTCTAGAATCGGAATGTGGTGGAATTCTAGAATGCACAGCACGGCGGAATTCGAAAGTCCTAAAATGCCTGCTATCCGGAAGTTAAGGTGTCTGACATCCAGAATGCTACCACGTCAGAATTATACCATTCTGAAAGATTCTGGGATCTAGAATCAATGGACGGCTGAGTTCCAGAATGTCAGGGTGTCCAAACTCTAGAATCCTTGTGTGTCTGAACTCGAGAGTCATTCAATATACACATTCCAGGACTCTGGATGTCTGAAATATAGAAGCAACAAATGTCTGCATTCTAGAATCGGAATGTGGTGGAATTCTAGAATGCAAAGCACGGCAGAATTCTAAAGTACTAAAATGCCTGATATTCGGAAGTTAAGGTGTCTGACATCCAGAATGTTACTAGGTCAGCATTCTACCGTTCTGAGAGATTCTGGGTTCTAGAATCAATGGACGGCAGAGTTCTGGAATGTCAGGGTGTCCAAACTCTAGAATCCTTCCGTTTCTGAACACGTGAGTCATTCAATGTCCACATTCCGGATCACAGGGTGTCTGAATTCCAGAAGCACCAAATGTCTGCATTCTAGAATCGGAATGTGGTAGAATACTAGAATGCACAGTACGGCGGAATTCTAAAGTCCTAAAATGCCTGCTATCCGGAAGTTAAGGTGTCTGACACCCAGAATGCTACCACATCAGAATTATACCATTCTGAAACATTCTGGGATCTTGAATGAATGGACGGGTGAGTTCCAGAACGTCAGGGTGGCAAAACTCTAGAGTCCTGGCGTGTCTGAAGTCGAGAGTCATTCAATGTCCACATTCCAGAACTCTGGATGTCTGAATTATAGAAGCACCAAATGTCTGCATTCTAGAATCGGAATGTGGCGGAATTCTAGAATGCACAGCACGGCGGAATTCGAAAGTCCTAAAATGCCTGCTATCCGGAAGTTAAGGTGTCTGACATCCAGAATGCTACCACGTCAGAATTATACCATTCTGAAAGATTCTGGGATCTAGAATCAATGGACGGCTGAGTTCCAGAATGTCCGGGTTTCCAAACTCTAGAATCCTTGCGTGTCTGAACTCGAGAGTCATTCAATATCCACATTCCAGGACTCTGGATGTCTGAAATATAGAAGAAACAAATGTCTGCATTCTAGAATCGGAATGTGGTGGAATTCTAGAATGCACAGCATGGCAGAATTCTAAAGTCCTAAAATGCCTGCTATTTGGAAGTTAAGGTGTCTGACATCCAGAATGCTACTAGGTCAACATTCTACCGTTCTGAGAGATTCTGGGTTCTAGAATCAATGGACGGCAGAGTTCTGGAATGTCAGGGTGTCCAAGCTCTAGAATCCTTCCGTATCTGAACTCGTGAGTCATTCAATGTCCACATTCCGGATCACAGGGTGTCTGAATTAAAGAAGCACCAAATGTCTGCATTCTAGAATCGGAATGTGGCGGAATTCTAGAATGCACAGCACGGCGGAATTCTAAAGTCCTAAAATGCCTGATATTCGGAAGTTAAGGAGTTTGACATCCAGAATGTTACTAGGTCAGCTTTATACCGTTCTGAGAGATTCTGGGTTCTGGAATCAATGGACGGCAGAGTTCTTGAATGTCAGGGTGTCCCAACTCTAGAATCCTTCCGTGTCTGAACTCGTGAGTCTTTCAATGTCCACATTCCGGATCACAGGGTGACTGAATTCCAGAAGCACCAAATGTCTGCATTCTAGAATCGGAATGTGATAGAATTCTAGAATGCACAGCACGGCGGAATTCTAAAGTCCTAAAATGCCTGCTATCCGGAAGTTAAGGTGTCTGACACCCAGAATGCTACCACATCAGAATTATAACATTCTGAAACATTCTGGAATCTAGAATCAATGGACGGGTGAGTTCCAGAATGTCAGGGTGGCAAAACTCTAGAGTCCTGGCGTGTCTGAACTCGAGAGTCATTCAATGTCCACATTCCAGAACTCTGGATGTCTGAATTATAGAAGCACCAAATGTCTGCATTCTAGAATCGGAATGTGGCGGAATTCTAGAATGCACAGCACGGCGAAATTCTAAAGTCCTAAAATGCCTGCTATCCGGAAGTTAAGGTGTCTGACATCCAGAATGCTACCACGTCAGAATTATACCATTCTGAAAGATTCTGGGATCTAGAATCAATGGACGGCTGAGTTCCAGAATGTCGGGGTTTCCAAACTCTAGAATCCTTGCGTGTCTGAACTCGGGAGTCATTCAATATCCACATTCCAGGACTCTGGATGTCTGAAATATAGAAGCACCAAATGTCTGCATTCTAGAATCGCAATGTGGCGGAATCTAGAATGCACAGCACGGCGGAATTCTAAATTCCTAAAATTCCTTCTATCCGGAAGTTAAGGTGTCTGACATCAAGAATGCTACCAAGTCAGAATTATAACATTCTGAAAGATTCTGGGATCTAGAATCAGTGGACAGCTGAGTTCCAAAATGTCAGGGTGGCAAAACTCTAGAATCCTTGCGTGTCTGAACTCGAGAGTCATTCAATGTCCACATTCCAGAACTCTGGAAGTCTGAAATATAGAAGCACCAAATGTCTGCATTCTAGAATCGGAATGTGGCAGAATTCTAGAAAGCACAGCACGGCAGAATTCTAAAGTCCTAAAATGCCTGCTATTCGGAAGTTAAGGTGCCTGACATCCAGAAAGTTACTAGGTCAGCATTCTACCGTTCTGTGAGATTCTCGGTTCTAGAATCAATGGACGGCAGATTACTGGAATGTCAGGGTGTCCAAACTCTAGAATCCTTCCGTGTCTGAATATGTGAGTCATTCAATGTCCACATTCCGGATCACAGGGTGTCTGAATTCCAGAAGCACCAAATGTCTGCATTCTAGAATCGGAATGTGGTGGAATTCTAGAATGCACAGCACGGCGGAATTCGAAAGTCCTAAAATGCCTGCTATCCGGAAGTTAAGGTGTCTGACATCCAGAATGCTACCACGTCAGAATTATACCATTCTGAAAGATTCTGGGATCTAGAATCAATGGACGGCTGAGTTCCAGAATGTCAGGGTGTCCAAACTCTAGAATCCTTGCGTGTCTGAACTCGAGAGTCATTCAATATACACATTCCAGGACTCTGGATGTCTGAAATATAGAATCAACAAATGTCTGCATTCTAGAATCGGAATGTGGTGGAATTCTAGAATGCAAAGCACGGCAGAATTCTAAAGTACTAAAATGCCTGATATTCGGAAGTTAAGGTGTCTGACATCCAGAATGTTACTAGGTCAGCATTCTACCGTTCTGAGAGATTCTGGGTTCTAGAATCAATGGACGGCAGAGTTCTGGAATGTCAGGGTGTCCAAACTCTAGAATCCTTCCGTTTCTGAACACGTGAGTCATTCAATGTCCACATTCCGGATCACAGGGTGTGTGAATTCCAGAAGCACCAAATGTCTGCATTCTAGAATCGGAATGTGGTAGAATACTAGAATGCACAGTACGGCGGAATTCTAAAGTCCTAAAATGCCTGCTATCCGGAAGTTAAGGTGTCTGACACCCAGAATGCTACCACATCAGAATTATACCATTCTGAAACATTCTGGGATCTTGAATGAATGGACGGGTGAGTTCCAGAACGTCAGGGTGGCAAAACTCTAGAGTCCTGGCGTGTCTGAAGTCGAGAGTCATTCAATGTCCACATTCCAGAACTCTGGATGTCTGAATTATAGAAGCACCAAATGTCTGCATTCTAGAATCGGAATGTGGCGGAATTCTAGAATGCACAGCACGGCGGAATTCGAAAGTCCTAAAATGCCTGCTATCCGGAAGTTAAGGTGTCTGACATCCAGAATGCTACCACGTCAGAATTATACCATTCTGAAAGATTCTGGGATCTAGAATCAATGGACGGCTGAGTTCCAGAATGTCCGGGTTTCAAAACTCTAGAATCCTTGCGTGTCTGAACTCGAGAGTCATTCAATATCCACATTCCAGGACTCTGGATGTCTGAAATATAGAAGAAACAAATGTCTGCATTCTAGAATCGGAATGTGGTGGAATTCTAGAATGCACAGCATGGCAGAATTCTAAAGTCCTAAAATGCCTGCTATTTGGAAGTTAAGGTGTCTGACATCCAGAATGCTACTAGGTCAACATTCTACCGTTCTGAGAGATTCTGGGTTCTAGAATCAATGGACGGCAGAGTTCTGGAATGTCAGGGTGTCCAAGCTCTAGAATCCTTCCGTATCTGAACTCGTGAGTCATTCAATGTCCACATTCCGGATCACAGGGTGTCTGAATTAAAGAAGCACCAAATGTCTGCATTCTAGAATCGGAATGTGGCGGAATTCTAGAATGCACAGCACGGCGGAATTCTAAAGTCCTAAAATGCCTGATATTCGGAAGTTAAGGAGTTTGACATCCAGAATGTTACTAGGTCAGCTTTATACCGTTCTGAGAGATTCTGGGTTCTGGAATCAATGGACGGCAGAGTTCTTGAATGTCAGGGTGTCCCAACTCTAGAATCCTTCCGTGTCTGAACTCGTGAGTCTTTCAATGTCCACATTCCGGATCACAGGGTGTCTGAATTACAGAAGCACCAAATGTCTGCATTCTAGAATTGGAATGTGGTAGAATTCTAGAATGCATAGCACGGCGGAATTCTAAAGTCCTAAAATGCCTGCTATCCGGAAGTTAAGGTTTCCTACATCCAGAATGCTACGACGTCAGAATTATACCATTCTGAAACATTCTGGGATCTAGAATCAATGGACGGGTGAGTTCCAGAATGTCAGGGTGGCAAAACTCTAGAATCCTGGCTTGTCTGTACTCGAGAGTCATTCAATGTCCACATTCCGGAACTCTGGATGTCTGAATTATAGAAGCACCAAATGTCTGCATTCTAGAATCGGAATGTGGCGGAATTCTAGAATGCACAGCACGGCGAAATTCGAAAGTCCTAAAATGCCTGCTATCCGGAAGTTAAGTAGTCTGACATCCAGAATGTTACTAGGTCAGCATTCTACCGTTCTGAGAGATTCTGTGTTCTAGAATCAATGGACGGCATAGTTCTGGAATGTCCGGGTGTCCAAACTCTAGAATCCTTCCGTGTCTGGACTCGTGAGTCATTCAGTTTCCACATTCCGGATCACAGGGTGTTTGAATTCCAGAAGCACCAAATGTCTGCATTCTAGAAGCGGAATGTGGCGGAATTCTAGAGTGCACAGCATGGCCGAATTCTAAAATCCTAAAATGCCTGCTATACGGAAGTTAAGGTGTCTGACATTAAGAATGCTACCAAGTCAGAATTATACCATTCTGAAAGATTCTGGGATCTAGAATCAATGGACGGCTGAGGTCCAGAATGTCTGGGTGGGAAAACTCTAGAATCCTTGCGTGTCTGAACTCGAGAGTCATTCAATGTCCACATTCCAGAACTCTGGATGTCTGAATTATAGAAGCACCAAATGTGTGCATTCTAGAATCGGAATGTGGCGGAATTTTAGAATGCACAGCACGGTGGAATTCTAAAGTCCTAAAATGCCTATTAGCCGAAAACTAAGGTGTCTGATGACCAGAATGTTACTAGGTCAGCATTCTACCGTTCTGAGAGATTCTGGGTTCTAGAATCAATGGACGGCCGAGTTCTGGAATGTCTGGGTGTCCAAACTCTAGAATCCTTGAGTGTTTGAACTCGAGAGTCATTCAATTTCCATATTCCGGGTCACAGGGTGACTGAATTCCAGAAGCACCAAATGTCTGCATTCTAGAATCGGAATGTGGTAGAATTCTGGAATGCACAGCACGGCGGAATTCTAAAGTCCTAAAATGCCTGCTATCGGGAAGTTAAGGTGTCTGACACCCAGAATGCTACCACATCAGAATTATAACATTCTGAAACATTCTGGAATCTAGAATCAATGGACGGGTGAGTTCCAGAATGTCAGGGTGGCAAAACTCTAGAGTCCGGGCGTGTCTGAACTCGAGAGTCATTCAATGTCCACATTCCAGAACTCTGGATGTCTGAATTATAGAAGCACCAAATGTCTGCATTCTAGAATCAGAATGTGGCGGAATTCTAGAATGCACAGCACGGCGGAATTCGAAAGTCCTAAAATGCCTGCTATCCGGAAGTTAAGGTGTCTGACATCCAGAATGCTACCACGTCAGAATTATACCATTCTGAAAGATTCTGGGATCTAGAATCAATGGACGGCTGAGTTCCAGAATGTCGGGGTTTCCAAACTCTAGAATCCTTGCGTGTCTGAACTCGGGAGTCACTCAATATCCACATTCCAGGACTCTGGATGTCTGAAATATAGAAGCACCAAATGTCTGCATTCTTGAATCGCAATGTGGCGGAATTCTAGAATGCACAGCACGGCGGAATTCTAAATTCCTAAAATTCCTTCTATCCGGAAGTTAAGGTGTCTGACATCAAGAATGCTACCAAGTCAGAATTATAACATTCTGAAAGATTCTGGGATCTAAAATCAGTGGACGGCTGAGTTCCAAAATGTCAGGGTGGCAAAACTCTAGAATCCTTGCGTGTCTGAACTCGAGAGTCATTCAATGTCCACATTCCAGAACTCTGGATGTCTGAAATATAGAAGCACCAAATGTCTGCATTCTAGAATCGGAATGTGGCAGAATTCTAGAAAGCACAGCACGGCAGAATTCTAAAGTCCTAAAATGCCTGCTATTCGGAAGTTAAGGTGCCTGACATCCAGAAAGTTACTAGGTCAGCATTCTACCGTTCTGAGAGATTCTCGGTTCTAGAATCAATGGACGGCAGATTACTGGAATGTCAGGGTGTCCAAACTCTAGAATCCTTCCGTGTCTGAATATGTGAGTCATTCAATGTCCACATTCCGGATCACAGGGTGTCTGAATTCCAGAAGCACCAAATGTCTGCATTCTAGAATCGGAATGTGGTGGAATTCTAGAATGCACAGCACGGCGGAATTCTAAAGTCCTAAAATGCCTGCTATCCGGAAGTTAAGGTGTCTGACATCCAGAATGCTACCACGTCAGAATTATACCATTCTGAAAGATTCTGGGATCTAGAATCAATGGACGGCTGAGTTCCAGAATGTCAGGGTGTCCAAACTCTAGAATCGTTGCGTGTCTGAACTCGAGAGTCTTTCAATGTCCACATTCCAGAACTCTGGATGTCTGAATTATAGAAGCACCAAATGTCTGCATTCTAGAATCGGAATGTGGCGGAATTCTAGAATGCACAGCACGGCGGAATTCTAAAGTTCTAAAATGCCTACTAGCCGAAAGTTAAGGTGTCTGATGACCAGAATGTAACCAGGTCAGCATTCTACCGTTCTGAGAGATTCTGGGTTCTAGAATCAATGGACGGCAGAGTTCTGGAATGTCAGGGTGTCCAAACTCTAGAATCCCTGAGTGTTTGAACTCGAGAGTCATTCAATTTCCATATTCCGGGTCACAGGATGACTGAATTCCAGAAGCACCAAATGTCTGCATTCTAGAATTGGAATGTGGCGGAATTCTAGAATGCACAGCACGGCGGAATTCGAAAGTCCTAAAATGCCTGCTATACGGAAGTTAAGGTGTCTGACATCCAGAATGCTACCACGTCAGAATTATACCATTCTGAAAGATTCTGGGATCTAGAATCAATGGACGGCTTAGCTCCAGAATGTCAGGGTGGCAAAACTCTAGAATCCTTGCGTGTCTGAACTCGAGAGTCATGCAAAGTCCACATTCCAGAACTCTGGATGTCTGAATTATAGAAGCACCAAATGTCTGCATTCTAGAATCGGAATGTGGCGGAATTCTAGAATGCACAGCACGGCGGAATTCTAAAGTCCTAAATTGCCTGCTATCCGGAAGTTAAGGTGTCTGACATCCAGAATGTACTAGGTCAGCATTCTACCGTTCTGAGAGATTCTGGGTTCTAGAATCAATGGACGGCAGAGTTCTGGAAAGTCAGGATGTCCAAACTCTAGAATTCTTCCGTGTCTGAACTCGTGAGTCATTCAATGTCCACATTCCGTATCACAGGGTGTCTGAATGCCAGAAGCACCAAATGTCTGCATTCCAGAATCGGAATGTGGCGGAATTCTAGAATGCACAGCACGGCGGAATTCGAAAGACCTAAAATGCCTGCTATCGGGAACTTAAGGTGTCTGACATCCAGAATGCTACCACGTCAGAAATATACCATTCTGATAGATTCTGGGATCTAGAATCAATGGACGGCTGAGTTCCAGAATGTCAGGGTGGAAAAACTCTAGAATCCTTGCGTGTCTAAACTCGAGAGTCATTCAATGTCCACATTCCAGAACACTGGATGTCTGAAATATAGAAGCACCAAATGTCTGCATTCTAGAATCAGAATGTGGCGGAATTCTAGAATGCACAGCACGGCGGAATTTTAAAGTCCTAAAATGCCTGCTATCCAGAAGTCAAGGTGTCTGACATCCAGAATGTTACTAGGTCAGCATTCTACCGTTCTGAGAGATTCTGGGTTTTAGAATCAATTGATGGCAAAGTTCTGGAATGTCAGGGTGTCCAAACTCTAGAATCCTTGAGTGTTTGAACTCGAGAGTCATTCAATTTCCATATTCCGGGTCACAGGGTGACTGAATTCCAGAAGCACCAAATGTCTGCATTACAGAATCGGAATGTGGCGGAATTCTAGAATGCACAGCACGGCGGAATTCGAACGTCCTAATATGCCTGCTATCCGGAAGTTAAGGTGTCTGACATCCAGAATTCTACCACGTCAGAATTATACCATTCTGAAAGATTCTGGGATCTAGAATCAATTGACGGCTGAGTTCCAGAATGTCAGGGTGGCAAAACCCTAGAATCCTTGCGTGTCTGAATTCGTGAGTCATTCAATGTCCACATTCCGGATCACAAGGTGTCTGAATGCCAGAAGCACCAAATGTCTGCATTCTAGAATCGGAATGTGGCGGAATTCTAGAATGCACAGCACGGCAGAATTCGAAAGACCTAAAATGCCTGCTATCGGGAAGTTAAGGTGTCTGACATCCAGAATGCTACCACGTCAGAATTATACCATTCTGAAAGATTCTGGGATCTAGAATCAATGGACGGGTGAGTTCCAGAATGTCAGGGTGGCAAAACTCTAGAATCATTCCGTATCTGAACTCGTGAGTCATTCAATGTCCACATTCCGGATCACAGGGTGTCTGAATTAAAGAAGCACCAAATGTCTGCATTCTAGAATCGGAATGTGGCGGAATTCTAGAATGCACAGCACGGCGGAATTCTAAAGTCCTAAAATGCCTGATATTCAGAAGTTAAGGAGTTTGACATCCAGAATGTTACTAGGTCAGCTTTCTACCGTTCTGAGAGATTCTGGGTTCTGGAATCAATGGACGGCAGAGTTCTTGAATGTCAGGGTGTCCCAACTCTAGAATCCTTCCGTGTCTGAATTCGTGAGTCTTTCAATGTCCACATTCCGGATCACAGGGTGTCTGAATTCCAGAAGCACCAAATGTCTGCATTCTAGAATCGGAATGTGGTAGAATTCTAGAATGCACAGCACGGCGGAATTCAAAGGCCTAAAATGCCTGCTATCCGGAAGTTAAGGTTTCCTACATCCAGAATGCTACGACGTCAGAATTATACCATTCTGAAACATTCTGGGATCTAGAATCAATGGACGGGTGAGTTCCAGAATGTCAGGGTGGCAAAACTCTAGAATCCTGGCTGGTCTGTACTCGAGAGTCATTCAATGTCCACATTCCGGAACTCTGGATGTCTGAATTATAGAAGCACCAAATGTCTGCATTCTAGAATCGGAATGTGGTGGAATTCTAGAATGCACAGCACGGCGGAATTTGAAAATCCTAAAATGCCTGCTATCCGGAAGTTAAGGAGTCTGACATCCAGAATGTTACTAGGTCAGCATTCTACCGTTCTGAGAGATTCTGTGTTCTAGAATCAATGGACGGCATAGTTCTGGAATGTCCGGGTGTCCAAACTCTAGAATCCTTCCGTGTCTGGACTCGTGAGTCATTCAATTTCCACATTCCGGATCACAGGGTGTTTGAATTCCAGAAGCACCAAATGTCTGCATTCTAGAAGCGGAATGTGGCGGAATTCTAGAGTGCACAGCATGGCCGAATTCTAAAATCCTAAAATGCCTGCTATACGGAAGTTAAGGTGTCTGACATTAAGAATGCTACCAAGTCAGAATTATACCATTCTGAAAGATTCTGGGATCTAGAATCAATGGACGGCTGAGGTCCAGAATGTCTGGGTGGGAAAACTCTAGAATCCTTGCGTGTCTGAACTCGAGAGTCATTCAATGTCCACATTCCAGAACTCTGGATGTCTGAATTATAGAAGCACCAAATGTGTGCATTCTAGAATCGGAATGTGGCGGAATTTTAGAATGCACAGCACGGTGGAATTCTAAAGTCCTAAAATGCCTATTAGCCGAAAACTAAGGTGTCTGATGACCAGAATGTTACTAGGTCAGCATTCTACCGTTCTGAGAGATTCTGGGTTCTAGAATCAATGGACGGCCGAGTTCTGGAATGTCTGGGTGTCAAACTCTAGAATCCTTGAATGTTTGAACTCGAGAGTCATTCAATTTCCATATTCCGGGTCACAGGGTGACTGAATTCCAGAAGCACCAAATGTCTGCATTCTAGAATCGGAATGTGATAGAATTCTAGAATTCACAGCACGGCGGAATTCTAAAGTCCTAAAATGCCTGCTATCCGGAAGTTAAGGTGTCTGACACCCAGAATGCTACCACATCAGAATTATAACATTCTGAAACATTCTGGAATCTAGAATCAATGGACGGGTGAGTTCCAGAATGTCAGGGTGGCAAAACTCTAGAGTCCTGGCGTGTCTGAACTCGAGAGTCATTCAATGTCCACATTCCAGAACTCTGGATGTCTGAATTATAGAAGCACCAAATGTCTGCATTCTAGAATCGGAATGTGGTGGAATTCTAGAATGCACAGCACGGCGAAATTCGAAAGTCCTAAAATGCCTGCTATCCGGAAGTTAAGGTGTCTGACATCCAGAATGCTACCACGTCAGAATTATACCATTCTGAAAGATTCTGGGATCTAGAATCAATGGACGGCTGAGTTCCAGAATGTCGGGGTTTCCAAACTCTAGAATCCTTGCGTGTCTGAACTCGGGAGTCATTCAATATCCACATTCCAGGACTCTGGATGTCTGAAATATAGAAGCACCAAATGTCTGCATTCTAGAATCGCAATGTGGCGGAATCTAGAATGCACAGCACGGCGGAATTCTAAATTCCTAAAATTCCATCTATCCGGAAGTTAAGGTGTCTGACATCAAGAATGCTACCAAGTCAGAATTATAACATTCTGAAAGATTCTGGGATCTAGAATCAGTGGACGGCTGAGTTCCAAAATGTCAGGGTGGCAAAACTCTAGAATCCTTGCGTGTCTTAACTCGAGAGTCATTCAATGTCCACATTCCAGAACTCTGGAAGTCTGAAATATAGAAGCACCAAATGTCTGCATTCTAGAATCGGAATGTGGCAGAATTCTAGAAAGCACAGCACGGCAGAATTCTAAAGTCCTAAAATGCCTGCTATTCGGAAGTTAAGGTGCCTGACATCCAGAAAGTTACTAGGTCAGCATTCTACCGTTCTGTGAGATTCTCGGTTCTAGAATCAATGGACGGCAGATTACTGGAATGTCAGGGTGTCCAAACTCTAGAATCCTTCCGTGTCTGAATATGTGAGTCATTCAATGTCCACATTCCGGATCACAGGGTGTCTGAATTCCAGAAGCACCAAATGTCTGCATTCTAGAATCGGAATGTGGTGGAATTCTAGAATGCACAGCACGGCGGAATTCGAAAGTCCTAAAATGCCTGCTATCCGGAAGTTAAGGTGTCTGACATCCAGAATGCTACCACGTCAGAATTATACCATTCTGAAAGATTCTGGGATCTAGAATCAATGGACGGCTGAGTTCCAGAATGTCAGGGTGTCCAAACTCTAGAATCCTTGCGTGTCTGAACTCGAGAGTCATTCAATATACACATTCCAGGACTCTGGATGTCTGAAATATAGAAGCAACAAATGTCTGCATTCTAGAATCGGAATGTGGTGGAATTCTAGAATGCAAAGCACGGCAGAATTCTAAAGTACTAAAATGCCTGCTATTCGGAAGTTAAGGTGTCTGACATCCAGAATGTTACTAGGTCAGCATTCTACCGTTCTGAGAGATTCTGGGTTCTAGAATCAATGGACGGCAGAGTTCTGGAATGTCAGGGTTTCCAAACTCTAGAATCCTTCCGTGTCTGAACTCGTGAGTCATTCAATGTCCACATTCCGGATCACAGGGTGTCTGAATTCCAGAAGCACCAAATGTCTGCATTCTAGAATCGGAATGTGGCAGAATTCTAGAATGCACAGCATGGCAGAATTCTAAAGTCCTAAAATGCCTGATATTCGGAAGTTAAGGAGTCTGACATCCAGAATGTTACTAGGTCAGCATTCTACCGTTCTGAGAGATTCTGGGTTCTGGAATCTATGGAGGGCAGAGTTCTGGAATGTCAGGGTGCCAAACTCTAGAATACTTCCGTGTCTGAATTCGTGAGTCATTCAATGTCCACATTCCGGATCACAGGGTGTCTGAATTCCAGAAGCACCAAATGTCTGCATTCTAGAATCGGAATGTGGTAGAATTCTAGAATGCACAGCACGGCGGAATTCTAAAGTCCTAAAATGCCTGCTATCCGGAAGTTAAGGTGTCTGACACCCAGAATTCTACCACATCAGAATTATAACATTCTGAAACATTCTGGGATATAGAATCAATGGACGGGTGAGTTCCAGAATGTCAGGGTGGCAAAACTCTAGAATTCTGGCGTGTCTGAACTCGAGAGTCATTCAATGTCCACATTCCAGAACTCTGGATGTCTGAATTATGCAAGTACCAAATGTCTGCATTCTAGAATCGGAATGTGGCGGAATTCTAGAATGCACAGCACGGCGGAATTCGAAAGTCCTAAAATGCCTGCTATCAGGAAGTTAAGGTGTCTGACATCCAGAATGCTACCACGTCAGAATTATACCATTCTGAAAGATTCTGGGATCTAGAATCAATGGACGGCTGAGTTCCAGAATGTCAGGGTGGCAAAACTCAAGAATCCTTGCGTGTCTGAACTCGAGAGTCATTCAATGTCCACATTCCAGAACTCTGGATGTCTGAATTATAGAAGCACCAAATGTCTGCATTCTAGAATCGGAATGTGGCGGAATTCTAGAATGCACAGCATGGCGGAATTCGAAAGTCCTAAAATGCCTGCTATCCGGAAGTTAAGGTGTCTGACATCCAGAATGCTACGACGTCAGAATTATACCATTCTGAAAGATTCTGGGATCTAGAATCAATGGACGGCTGAGTTCCAGAATGTCAGGTTTTCCAAACTCTAGAATCCTTGCGTGTCTGAACTCGATAGTCATTCAATATCCACATTCCAGGACTCTGGATGTCTGAAATATAGAAGCACCAAATGTCTGCATTCTAGAATCGGAATGTGGTGGAATTCTAGAATTCACAGCACGGAAGAATTCTAAAGTCCTAAAATGCCTGCTATTCGGAAGTTAAGGTATCTGACATCCAGAATGTTACTAGGTCAGCATTCTACCGTTCTGAGAGATTCTGGGTTCTAAAATCAATGGACGGCAGAGTTCTGGAATGTCAGGGTGTCCAAACTCTAGAATCCTTCCGTGTCTGAACTCGTGAGTCATTCAATGTTCACATTCCGGATCACAGGGTGTCTGAATTCCAGAAGCACCAAATGTCTGCATTGTAGAATCGGAATGTGGCGGAATTCTAGAAAGCACAGCACGGCAGAATTCTAAAGGCCTAAAATGCCTGATATTCGGAAGTTAAGGAGTCTGACATCCAGAATGTTACTAGGTCAGCATTCTAACTTTCTGAGAGATTCTGGGTTCTGGAATCTATGGACGGCTGAGTTCCAGAATGTCAGGGTGTCCAAACTCTAGAATCCTTCCGTGTCTGAACTCGTGAGTCATTCAATGTCCACATTCCGGATCACAGGGTGTCTGAATTCCAGAAGCACCAAATGTCTGCATTCAAGAATCGGAATGTGGTAGAATTCTAGAATGCACAGCACGGCGGAATTCTAAAGTCCTAAAATGCCTGCTATCCGGAAGTTAAGGTGTCTGACACCCAAAATTCTACCACATCAGAGTTATACCATTCTGAAACATTCTGGGATCTAGAATCAATGGACGGGTGAGTTCCAGAATGTCAGGGTGGCAAAACTCTAGAATCCTGGCGTGTCTGAACTCGAGAGTCATTCAATGTCCACATTCCAGAACTCTGGATGTCTGAATTATGGAAGCACCAAATGTCTGCATTCTAGAATCGGAATGTGGCGGAATTCTAGAATGCACAGCACGGCGGAATTCTAAAGTCCAAAAATGCCTGCTATCCGGAAGTTAAGGTGTCTGACATCCAGAATGCTACCACGTCAGAATTATACCATTCTGAAAGATTCTGGGATCTAGAATCAATGGACGGCTGAGTTCCAGAATGTCAGGGTGTCCAAACTCTAGAATCCTTGTGTGTCTGAACTCGAGAGTCATTCAATATCCACATTCCAGGACTCTGGATGTCTGAAATATAGAAGAAACAAATGTCTGCATTCTAGAATCGGAATGTGGTGGAATTCTAGAATGCAAAGCACGACAGAATTCTAAAGTCCTAAATTGCCTGCTATACGAAAGTTAAGGTGTCTGACATCCAGAATGTTACTAGGTCAGCATTCTACCGTTCTGAGAGGTTCTGGGTTCTAGAATCAATGGACGGCAGAGTTCTGGAATGTCAGGGTGTCCAAACTCTAGAATCCTTCCGTGTCTGAACTCGTGAGTCATTCAATGTCCACATTCCGGATCACAGGGTTTCTGAATTCCAGAAGCACCAAATGTCGGCATTCTAGAATCAGAATGTGGCGGAATTCTAGAATGCACAGCACGGCAGAATTCTAAAGTCCTAAAATGCCTGATATTCGGAAGTTAAGGAGTCTGACATCCAGAATGTTACTAGGTCAGCATTCTACCGTTCTGAGAGATTCTGGGTTCTGGAATCTATGGAGGGCAGAGTTCTGGAATGTCAGGGTGTCCAAACTCTAGAATCCTTCCGTGTCTGAACTCGTGAGTCATTCAATGTCCACATTCCGGATCACAGGGTGTCTGAATTCCAGAAGCACCAAATGTATGCATTCTAGAATCGGAATGTGGTAGAATTCTAGAATGCACAGCATGGCGGAATTCTAAAGTCCTAAAATGCCTGCTATCCGGAAGTTAAGGTGTCTGACACCCAGAATTCTACCACATCAGAGTTATACCATTCTGAAACATTCTGGGATCTAGAATCAATGGACGGGTGAGTTCCAGAATGTCAGTGTGGGAAAACTCTAGAATCCTGGCGTGTCTGAACTCGAGAGTCATTCAATGTCCACATTCCAGAACTCTGGATGTCTGAATTATGGAAGCACCAAATGTCTGAATTCTAGAATCGGAATGTGGCGGAATTCTAGAATGCACAGCACGGCGGAATTCTAAAGTCCTAAAATGCCTGCTATCCGGAAGTTAAGGTGTCTGACATCCAGAATGCTACCACGTCAGAATTATACCATTCTGAAAGATTCTGGGATCTAGAATCAATGGACGGCTGAGTTCCAGAATGTCAGGGTGTCCAAAATCTAGAATCCTTGCGTGTCTGAACTCGAGAGTCATTCAATATCCACATTCCAGGACTCTGGATGTCTGAAATATAGAAGCAACAAATGTCTGCATTCTAGAATCGGAATGTGGTGGAATTCTAGAATGCAAACCACGGCAGAATTCTAAAGTCCTAAAATGCCTGCTATTCGGAAGTTAAGGTGTCTGACATCCAGAATGTTACTAGGTCAGCATTCTACCGTTTTGAGAGATTCTGGGTTCTAGAATCAATGGACGGCAGAGTTCTGGAATGTCAGGGTGTCCAAACTCTAGAATACTTCCGTGTCTGAACTCGTGAGTCATTCAATGTCCACATTCCGGATCACAGGGTGTCTGAATTCCAGAAGCACCAAATGTCTGCATTCTAGAATCAGAATGTGGCGGAATTCTAGAATGCACAGCACGGCGGAATTCTAAAGTCCTAAAATGCGTGATATTCGGAAGTTAAGGAGTCTGACATCCAGAATGTTACTAGGTCAGTATTCTACCGTTCTGAGAGATTCTGGGTTCTAGAATCAATGGACGGCAGAGTTCTGGAATGTCAGGGTGTCCAAACTGTAGAATACTTCCGTGTCTGAACTCGTGAGTCATTCAATGTCCACATTCCGATCACAGGGTGTCTGAATTCCAGAAGCACCAAATGTCTGCATTCTAGAATCAGAATGTGGTAGAATTCTAGAATGCACAGCACGGCGGAATTCTAAAGTCCTAAAATGCCTGCTATCTGGAAGTTAAGGTGTCTGACACCCAGAATGCTACCACATCAGAATTATACCATTCTGAAACACTATGGGATCTAGAATCAATGGACGGGTGAGTTCCAGAATGTCAGGGTGGCAAAACTCTAGAATCCTGGCGTGTCTGAACTCGAGAGTCATTCAATGTCCACATTCCGGAACTCTGGATGTCTGAATTATAGAAGCACCAAATGTCTGCATTCTAGAATCGGAATGTGGCAGAATTCTAGAATGCTGTGCATCCTAGAATTCCGCCACATTCCGATTCTAGAATTCTAAAGTCCTAAAATGCCTGCTATCCAGAAGTTAAGGTGTCTGACATCCAGAATGCTACCAAGTCAGAATTATACCATTCTGAAGGATTCTGGGATCTAGAATCAATGGACGGCTGAGTTCCAGAATGTCAGGGTGGCAAAACTCTAGAATCCTTGTGTGTCTGAACTCGAGAGTCATTCAATGTCCACATTCCAGAACTCTGGATGTCTGAATAATAGAAGCACCAAATGTCTGCATTCTAGAATCGGAATGTGGCGGAATTCTAGAATGCACAGCACGGCGGAATTCTAAAGATCTAAAATGCCTGCTATCCGGAAGTTAAGATGTCTGATATCAAGAAAGCTACCAAGTCAGAATTATAACATTCTGAAAGATTCTGGGATATAGAATCAATGGACGGCTGAGTTCCAGAATTTCAGGGTGGCATAACTCTAGAATCCTTGCGTGTCTGAACTCGAGAGTCATTCAATGTCCACATTTCAGAACTCTGGATGTCGGAATTATAGAAGCACCAAATGACTGCATTCTAGAATCGGAATGTGGCGGAATTCTAGAATGCACAGCACGGCGGTATTCTAAAGTCCTAAAATGCTTACTAGCCGAAAGTTAAGGTGTCTGATGACCAGTATGTTACTAGGTCAGCATTCTACCGTTCGGAGAGATTCTGGGTTCTAGAATCAATGGACGGCAGAGATCTGGAATGTCTGGGTGTCCAAACTCTAGAATCCTTGCATGTCTGAACTCGAGAGTCATTCAATGTCCACATTCTGGATCACAGGGTTTCTGAATTCCAGAAGCACCAAATGTCTGCATTCTAGAATCGGAATGTGGTGGAATTCTAGAATGCACAGCACGGCAGAATTCTAAAGTCCTAAAATGCCTGATATTTGGAAGTTAAGGAGTCTGACATCCAGAATGTTACTAGGTCAGCATTCTACCGTTCTGAGAGATTCTGGGTTCTGGAATCAATGGACGGCAGAGTTCTGGAATATCTGGGTGTCCAAACTCAAGAATCCTTGCGTGTCTGAACTCGAGAGTCATTCAATGTCCACATTCCAGAACTCTGGATGTCTGAATTATAGAAGCACCAAATGTCTGCATTCTAGAATCGGAATGTGGCAGAATTCTAGAAAGCACAGCACGGCAGAATTCTAAAGTCCTAAAATGCCTGCTATTCGGAAGTTAAGGTGCCTGACATCCAGAAAGTTACTAGGTCAGCATTCTACCGTTCTGTGAGATTCTCGGTTCTAGAATCAATGGACGGCAGATTACTGGAATGTCAGGGTGTCCAAACTCTAGAATCCTTCCGTGTCTGAATATGTGAGTCATTCAATGTCCACATTCCGGATCACAGGGTGTCTGAATTCCAGAAGCACCAAATGTCTGCATTCTAGAATCGGAATGTGGTGGAATTCTAGAATGCACAGCACGGCGGAATTCGAAAGTCCTAAAATGCCTGCTATCCGGAAGTTAAGGTGTCTGACATCCAGAATGCTACCACGTCAGAATTATACCATTCTGAAAGATTCTGGGATCTAGAAGCAATGGACGGCTGAGTTCCAGAATGTCAGGGTGTCCAAACTCTAGAATCTTTGCGTGTCTGAACTCGAGAGTCATTCAATATACACATTCCAGGACTCTGGATGTCTGAAATATAGAAGCAACAAATGTCTGCATTCTAGAATCGGAATGTGGTGGAATTCTAGAATGCAAAGCACGGCAGAATTCTAAAGTACTAAAATGCCTGCTATTCGGAAGTTAAGGTGTCTGACATCCAGAATGTTACTAGGTCAGCATTCTACCGTTCTGAGAGATTCTGGGTTCTAGAATCAATGGACGGCAGAGTTCTGGAATGTCAGGGTGTCCAAACTCTAGAATCCTTCCGTGTCTGAACTCGTGAGTCATTCAATGTCCACATTCCTGATCACAGGGTGTCTGAATTCCAGAAGCACCAAATGTCTGCATTCTAGAATCGGAATGTGGTGGAATTCTAGAATGCACAGCATGGCAGAATTCTAAAGTCCTAAAATGCCTGATATTCGGAAGTTAAGGAGTCTGACATCCAGAATGTTACTAGGTCAGCATTCTACCGTTCTGATAGATTCTGGGTTCTGGAATCTATGGAGGGCAGAGTTCTGGAATGTCAGGGTGCCAAACTCTAGAATACTTCCGTGTCTGAATTCGTGAGTCATTCAATGTCCACATTCCGGATCACAGGGTGTCTGAATTCCAGAAGCACCAAATGTCTGCATTCTAGAATCGGAATGTGGTAGAATTCTAGAATGCACAGCACGGCGGAATTCTAAAGTCCTAAAATGCCTGCTATCCGGAAGTTAAGGTGTCTGACACCCAGAATTCTACCACATCAGAATTATAACATTCTGAAACATTCTGGGATCTAGAATCAATGGACGGGTGAGTTCCAGAATGTCAGGGTGGCAAAACTCTAGAATCCTGGCGTGGTTGAACTCGAGAGTCATTCAATGTCCACATTCCAGAACTCTGGATGTCTGAATTATGCAAGTACCAAATGTCTGCATTCTAGAATCGGAATGTGGCGGAATTCTAGAATGCACAGCACGGCGGAATTCGAAAGTCCTAAAATGCCTGCTATCAGGAAGTTAAGGTGTCTGACATCCAGAATGCTACCACGTCAGAATTATACCATTCTGAAAGATTCTGGGATCTAGAATCAATGGACGGCTGAGTTCCAGAATGTCAGGGTGGCAAAACTCAAGAATCCTTGCGTGTCTGAACTCGAGAGTCATTCAATGTCCACATTCCAGAACTCTGGATGTCTGAATTATAGAAGCACCAAATGTCTGCATTCTAGAATCGGAATGTGGCGGAATTCTAGAATGCACAGCACGATGGAATTCGAAAGTCCTAAAATGCCTGCTATCCGGAAGTTAAGGTGTCTGACATCCAGAATGCTACGACGTCAGAATTATACCATTCTGAAAGATTCTGGGATCTAGAATCAATGGACGGCTGAGTTCCAGAATGTCAGGTTTTCCAAACTCTAGAATCCTTGCGTGTCTGAACTCGATAGTCATTCAATATCCACATTCCAGGACTCTGGATGTCTGAAATATAGAAGCACCAAATGTCTGCATTCTAGAATCGGAATGTGGTGGAATTCTAGAATTCACAGCACGGCAGAATTCTAAAGTCCTAAAATGCCTGCTATTCGGAAGTTAAGGTATCTGACATCCAGAATGTTACTAGGTCAGCATTCTACCGTTCTGAGAGATTCTGGGTTCTAAAATCAATGGACGGCAGAGTTCTGGAATGTCAGGGTGTCCAAACTCTAGAATCCTTCCGTGTCTGAACTCGTGAGTCATTCAATGTCCACATTCCGGATCACAGGGTGTCTGAATTCCAGAAGCACCAAATGTCTGCATTGTAGAATCGGAATGTGGCGGAATTCTAGAAAGCACAGCACGGCAGAATTCTGAAGGCCTAAAATGCCTGATATTCGGAAGTTAAGGAGTCTGACATCCAGAATGTTACTAGGTCAGCATTCTACCTTTCTGAGAGATTCTGGGTTCTGGAATCTATGGACGGCTGAGTTCCAGAATGTCAGGGTGTCCAAACTCTAGAATCCTTCCGTGTCTGAACTCGTGAGTCATTCAATGTCCACATTCCGGATCACAGGGTGTCTGAATTCCAGAAGCACCAAATGTCTGCATTCTAGAATCGGAATGTGGTAGAATTCTAGAATGCACAGCACGGCGGAATTCTAAAGTCCTAAAATGCCTGCTATCCGGAAGTTAAGGTGTCTGACACCCAAAATTCTACCACATCAGAGTTATACCATTCTGAAACATTCTGGGATCTAGAATCAATGGACGGGTGAGTTCCAGAATGTCAGGGTGGCAAAACTCTAGAATCCTGGCGTGTCTGAACTCGAGAGTCATTCAATGTCCACATTCCAGAACTCTGGATGTCTGAATTATGGAAGCACCAAATGTCTGCATTCTAGAATCGGAATGTGGCGGAATTCTAGAATGCACAGCACGGCGGAATTCTAAAGTCCAAAAATGCCTGCTATCCGGAAGTTAAGGTGTCTGACATCCAGAATGCTACCACGTCAGAATTATACCATTCTGAAAGATTCTGGGATCTAGAATCAATGGACGGCTGAGTTCCAGAATGTCAGGGTGTCCAAACTCTAGAATCCTTGTGTGTCTGAACTCGAGAGTCATTCAATATCCACATTCCAGGACTCTGGATGTCTGAAATATAGAAGCAACAAATGTCTGCATTCTAGAATCGGAATGTGGTGGAATTCTAGAATGCAAATCACGACAGAATTCTAAAGTCCTAAAATGCCTGCTATACGGAAGTTAAGGTGTCTGACATCCAGAACGTTACTAGGTCAGCATTCTACCGTTCTGAGAGATTCTGGGTTCTAGAATCAATGGACGGCAGAGTTCTGGAATGTCAGGGTGTCCAAACTCTAGAATCCTTCCGTGTCTGAACTCGTGAGTCATTCAATGTCCACATTCCGGATCACAGGGTTTCTGAATTCCAGAAGCACCAAATGTCGGCATTCTAGAATCGGAATGTGGCGGAATTCTAGAATGCACAGCACGGCAGAATTCTAAAGTCCTAAAATGCCTGATATTCGGAAGTTAAGGAGTCTGACATCCAGAATGTTACTAGGTCAGCATTCTACCGTTCTGAGAGATTCTGGGTTCTGGAATCTATGGAGGGCAGAGTTCTGGAATATCAGGGTGTCCAAACTCTAGAATCCTTCCGTGTCTGAACTCGTGAGTCATTCAATGTCCACATTCCGGATCACAGGGTGTCTGAATTCCAGAAGCACCAAATGTATGCATTCTAGAATCGGAATGTGGTAGAATTCTAGAATGCACAGCATGGCGGAATTCTAAAGTCCTAAAATGCCTGCTATATGGAAGTTAAGGTGTCTGACACCCAGAATTCTACCACATCAGAGTTATACCATTCTGAAACATTCTGGGATCTAGAATCAATGGACGGGTGAGTTCCAGAATGTCAGGGTGGCAAAACTCTAGAATCCTGGCGTGTCTGAACTCGAGAGTCATTCAATGTCCACATTCCAGAACTCTGGATGTCTGAATTATGGAAGCACCAAATGTCTGAATTCTAGAATCGGAATGTGGCGGAATTCTAGAATGCACAGCACGGCGGAATTCTAAAGTCCTAAAATGCCTGCTATCCGGAAGTTAAGGTGTCTGACATCCAGAATGCTACCACGTCAGAATTATACCATTCTGAAAGATTCTGGGATCTAGAATCAATGGACGGCTGAGTTCCAGAATGTCAGGGTGTCCAAAATCTAGAATCCTTGCGTGTCTGAACTCGAGAGTCATTCAATATCCACATTCCAGGACTCTGGATGTCTGAAATATAGAAGCAACAAATGTCTGCATTCTAGAATCGGAATGTGGTGGAATTCTAGAATGCAAACCACGGCAGAATTCTAAAGTCCTAAAATGCCTGCTATTCGGAAGTTAAGGTGTCTGACATCCAGAATGTTACTAGGTCAGCATTCTACCGTTTTGAGAGATTCTGGGTTCTAGAATCAATGGACGGCAGAGTTCTGGAATGTCAGGGTGTCCAAACTCTAGAATACTTCCGTGTCTGAACTCGTGAGTCATTCAATGTCCACATTCCGGATCACAGGGTGTCTGAATTCCAGAAGCACCAAATGTCTGCATTCTAGAATCAGAATGTGGCGGAATTCTAGAATGCACAGCACGGCGGAATTCTAAAGTCCTAAAATGCGTGATATTCGGAAGTTAAGGAATCTGACATCCAGAATGTTACTAGGTCACTATTCTACCGTTCTGAGTGATTCTGGGTTCTAGAATCAATGGACGGCAGAGTTCTGGAATGTCAGGGTGTCCAAACTGTAGAATACTTCCGTGTCTGAACTCGTGAGTCATTCAATGTCCACATTCCGGATCACAGGGTGTCTGAATTCCAGAAGCACCAAATGTCTGCATTCTAGAATCGGAATGTGGTAGAATTCTAGAATGCACAGCACGGCGGAATTCTAAAGTCCTAAAATGCCTGCTATCCGGAAGTTAAGGTGTCTGACACCCAGAATGCTACCACATCAGAATTATACCATTCTGAAACACTGTGGGATCTAGAATCAATGGACGGGTGAGTTCCAGAATGTCAGGGTGGCAAAACTCTAGAATCCTTGCGTGTCTGAACTCGAGAGTCATTCAATGTCCACATTCCGGAACTCTGGATGTCTGAATTATAGAAGCACCAAATGTCTGCATTCTAGAATCGGAATGTGGCAGAATTCTAGAATGCTGTGCATCCTAGAATTCCGCCACATTCCGATTCTAGAATTCTAAAGTCCTAAAATGCCTGCTATCCAGAAGTTAAGGTGTCTGACATCCAGAATGCTACCAAGTCAGAATTATACCATTCTGAAGGATTCTGGGATCTAGAATCAATGGACGGCTGAGTTCCAGAATGTCAGGGTGGCAAAACTCTAGAATCCTTGTGTGTCTGAACTCGAGAGTCATTCAATGTCCACATTCCAGAACTCTGGATGTCTGAATAATAGAAGCACCAAATGTCTGCATTCTAGAATCGGAATGTGGCGGAATTCTAGAATGCACAGCACGGCGGAATTCTAAAGATCTAAAATGCCTGCTATCCGGAAGTTAAGATGTCTGATATCAAGAATGCTACCAAGTAAGAATTATAACATTCTGAAAGATTCTGGGATATAGAATCAATGGACGGCTGAGTTCCAGAATTTCAGGGTGGCATAACTCTAGAATCCTTGCGTGTCTGAACTCGAGAGTCATTCAATGTCCACATTCCAGAACTCTGGATGTCGGAATTATAGAAGCACCAAATGACTGCATTCTAGAATCGGAATGTGGCGGAATTCTAGAATGCACAGCACGGCGGTATTCTAAAGTCCTAAAATGCTTACTAGCAGAAAGTTAAGGTGTCTGATGACCAGTATGTTACTAGGTCAGCATTCTACCGTTCGGAGAGATTCTGGGTTCTAGAATCAATGGACGGCAGAGATCTGGAATGTCTGGGTGTCCAAACTCTAGAATCCTTGCGTGTCTGAACTCGAGAGTCATTCAATGTCCACATTCTGGATCACAGGGTTTCTGAATTCCAGAAGCACCAAATGTCTGCATTCTAGAATCGGAATGTGGTGGAATTCTAGAATGCACAGCACGGCAGAATTCTAAAGTCCTAAAATGCCTGATATTCGGAAGTTAAGGAGTCTGACATCCAGAATGTTACTAGGTCAGCATTCTACCGTTCTGAGAGATTCTGGGTTCTGGAATCAATGGACGGCAGAGTTCTGGAATATCAGGGTGTCCAAACTCTAGAATACTTCCGTGTCTGAACTCGTGAGTCATTCAATGTCCACATTCCGGATCACAGGGTGTCTGAATTCCAATAGCACCAAATGTCTGCATTCTAGAATCGGAATGTGGTAGAATTCTAGAATGCACAGCACGGCGGAATTCTAAAGTCCTAAAATGCCTGCGATCCGGAAGTTAAGGTGTCTGACACCCAGAATGCTACCACATCAGAATTATACCATTCTGAAACATTGTGGGATCTAGAATCAATGGACGGGTGAGTTCCAGAAAGTCAGGGTGGCAAAACTCTAGAATCCTGGCGTGTCTGAACTCGAGAGTCATTCAATGTCCACATTCCGGAACTCTGGATGTCTGAATTATAGAAGCACCAAATGTCTGCATTCTAGAATCGGAATGTGGCGGATTTCTAGAATGCACAGCACGGCGGAATTCTAAAGTCCTAAAATGCCTGCTATCCGGAAGTTAAGGTGTCTGAAATCCAGAATGCTACCACGTCAGAATTATACCATTCTGAAAGATTCTGGGATCTAGAATCAATGGACGGCTGAGTTCCAGAATGTCAGGGTGGCAAAACTCTAGAATCCTTGTGTGTCTGAACTCGAGAGTCATTCAATGTCCACATTCCAGAACTCTGGATGTCTGAATAATAGAAGCACCAAATGTCTGCATTCTAGAATCGGAATGTGGCGGAATTCTAGAATGCACAGCACGGCGGAATTGTAAAGACCTAAAATGCCTGCTATCCGGAAATTAAGGTGTCTGACATCAAGAATGCTACCAAGTCAGAATTATAACATTCTGAAAGATTCTGGGATATAGAATCAATGGACGCCTGAGTTCCAGAATGTCAGGGTGGCAAAACTCTAGAATCCTTGCGTGTCTGAACTCGAGAGTCATTCAATGTCCACATTCCAGAACTCTGGATGTCTGAATTATAGAAGCACCAAATGTGTGCATTCTAGAATCGGAATGTGGTGGAATTTTAAAATGCAGAGCACGGTGGAATTCTAAAGTCCTAAAATGCCTATTAGCCGAAAGCTAAGGTGTCTGATGACCAGAATGTTACTAGGTCAGCATTCTAACGTTCTGAGAGATTCTGGGTTCTAGAATCAATGGACGGCAGAGTTCTGGAATGTCTGGGTGTCCAAACCCTAGAATCCTTGAGTGTTTGAACTCGAGAGTCATTCAATTTCCATATTCCGGGTCACAGGGTGACTGAATTCCAGAAGCACCAAATGTCTGCATTCTAGAATCGGAATGTGGCGGAATTCTAGAATGCACAGCACGGCGGAATTCGAAGGTCCTAAAATGCCTGCTATCTGGAAGTTAAGGTGTCTGACATCCAGAATGTTACTAGGTCAGCATTGTAACGTTCTGAGAGATTCTGGGTTCTAGAATCAATGGACGGCAGAGTTCTGGAATGTCAGGGTGTCCAAACTCTAGAATCCTTGCGTGTCTGAACTCGAGAGTCATTCAATGTCCACATTCCGGATCACAGGGTGTCTGAATTCCAGAAGAACCAAATGTCTGCATTCTAGAATCGGAATGTGGTAGAATTCTAGAATGCACAGCACGGCGGAATTCTAAAGACCTAAAATGCCTGCTATCCGGAAGTTAAGGTGTCTGACATCCAGAATGCTACCAAGGCAGAATTATGCCATTCTGAAAGATTCTGGGATCTAGAATCAATGGACGGCTGAGTTCCAGAATGTCAGGGTGGCAAAACTCTAGAATCCTTGCGTGTCTGAACTCGAGAGTCATTCAATGTCCACATTCCAGAACTCTGGATGTCTGAATTATAGAAGCACCAAATGTCTGCATGCTAGAATCGGAATGTGGCGGAATTCTAGAATGCACATCACGGCGGAATTCTAAAATCCTAAAATGCCTGCTATCCGGAAGTTAATGTGTTCTGACATCCAGAATGCTACCAAGTCACAATTATACCATTCTGAAAGATTCTGGGATCTAGAATCAATGGACGGCTGAGTTCCGGAATTTCAGGGTTTCCAAACTCTAGAATCCTTGCGTGTCTGAACTCGAGAGTCATTCAATCTCCACATTCCAGAACTCTGGATGTCTGAATTATAGAAGCACCAAATGTCTGCATTCTAGAATTCGAATGTGGCGGAATTCTAGAATGCACAGCACGGCGTAATTCTAAAGTCCTAAAATGCCTACTAGCCGAAAGTTAAGGTGTCTGATGACCAGAATGTTACTAGGTCAGCATTCTACCGTTCTGAGAGATTCTGGGTTCTAGAATCAATGGACGGCAGAGTTCTGGAATGTCAGGATGTCCAAACTCTAGAATCCTTCTGTGTCTGAACTCGTGAGTCATTCAATGTCCACTTTCCGGATCACAGGGTGTCTGAATTCCAGAAGCACCAAATGTCTGCATTCTAGAATCGGAATGTGGCGGAATTCTAGAATGCACAGCACCGCAGAATTCTAAAGTCCTAAAATGCCTGATATTCGGAAGTCAAGGCGTCTGACATCCAGAATGTTACTAGGTCAGCATTCTACCGTTGTGAGAGATTCTGGGTTCTAGAATCAATGGACGGCAGAGTTCTGGAATATCAGGGTGCCCAAACTCTAGAATCCTTCCGTGTCTGAACTCGTGAGTCATTCAATGTCCACATTCCGGATCACAGGGTGTCTGAATTCCAGAAGAACCAAATGTCTGCATTATAGAATTGGAATGTGGCGGAATTCTAGAATGCACAGCACGGCGGAATTCGAAAGTCCTAAAATGCCTGCTATCCGGAAGTTAAGGTGTCTGACATCCAGAATGCTACCACGTCAGAATTAAACGGTTCTGAAAGATTCTGGGATCTAGAATCAATGGACGGCTGAGTTCCAGAATGTCAGGGTGGCAAAACTCTAGAATCCTTGCGTGTCTGAACTCGAGAGTCATTCAATGTCCACATTCCGAATCACAGGGTGTCTGAATTCCAGAAGCACCAAATGTCTGCATTCTAGAATCGGAATGTGGTAGAATTCTAGAATGCACAGCACGGCGGAATTCGAAAGTCCTAAAATGCCTGCGATCCGGAAGTTAAGGTGTCTGACACCCAGAATGCTACCACATCAGAATTATACCATTCTGAAACATTGTGGGATCTAGAATCAATGGACGGGTGAGTTCCAGAAAGTCAGGGTGGCAAAACTCTAGAATCCTGGCGTGTCTGAACTCGAGAGTCATTCAATGTCCACATTCCGGAACTCTGGATGTCTGAATTATAGAAGCACCAAATGTCTGCATTCTAGAATCGGAATGTGGCGGATTTCTAGAATGCACAGCACGGCGGAATTCTAAAGTCCTAAAATGCCTGCTATCCGGAAGTTAAGGTGTCTGAAATCCAGAATGCTACCACGTCAGAATTATACCATTCTGAAAGATTCTGGGATCTAGAATCAATGGACGGCTGAGTTCCAGAATGTCAGGGTGGCAAAACTCTAGAATCCTTGTGTGTCTGAACTCGAGAGTCATTCAATGTCCACATTCCAGAACTCTGGATGTCTGAATAATAGAAGCACCAAATGTCTGCATTCTAGAATCGGAATGTGGCGGAATTCTAGAATGCACAGCACGGCGGAATTGTAAAGACCTAAAATGCCTGCTATCCGGAAATTAAGGTGTCTGACATCAAGAATGCTACCAAGTCAGAATTATAACATTCTGAAAGATTCTGGGATATAGAATCAATGGACGCCTGAGTTCCAGAATGTCAGGGTGGCAAAACTCTAGAATCCTTGCGTGTCTGAACTCGAGAGTCATTCAATGTCCACATTCCAGAACTCTGGATGTCTGAATTATAGAAGCACCAAATGTGTGCATTCTAGAATCGGAATGTGGTGGAATTTTAAAATGCAGAGCACGGTGGAATTCTAAAGTCCTAAAATGCCTATTAGCCGAAAGCTAAGGTGTCTGATGACCAGAATGTTACTAGGTCAGCATTCTAACGTTCTGAGAGATTCTGGGTTCTAGAATCAATGGACGGCAGAGTTCTGGAATGTCTGGGTGTCCAAACCCTAGAATCCTTGAGTGTTTGAACTCGAGAGTCATTCAATTTCCATATTCCGGGTCACAGGGTGACTGAATTCCAGAAGCACCAAATGTCTGCATTCTAGAATCGGAATGTGGCGGAATTCTAGAATGCACAGCACGGCGGAATTCGAAGGTCCTAAAATGCCTGCTATCTGGAAGTTAAGGTGTCTGACATCCAGAATGTTACTAGGTCAGCATTGTAACGTTCTGAGAGATTCTGGGTTCTAGAATCAATGGACGGCAGAGTTCTGGAATGTCAGGGTGTCCAAACTCTAGAATCCTTGCGTGTCTGAACTCGAGAGTCATTCAATGTCCACATTCCGGATCACAGGGTGTCTGAATTCCAGAAGAACCAAATGTCTGCATTCTAGAATCGGAATGTGGTAGAATTCTAGAATGCACAGCACGGCGGAATTCTAAAGACCTAAAATGCCTGCTATCCGGAAGTTAAGGTGTCTGACATCCAGAATGCTACCAAGGCAGAATTATGCCATTCTGAAAGATTCTGGGATCTAGAATCAATGGACGGCTGAGTTCCAGAATGTCAGGGTGGCAAAACTCTAGAATCCTTGCGTGTCTGAACTCGAGAGTCATTCAATGTCCACATTCCAGAACTCTGGATGTCTGAATTATAGAAGCACCAAATGTCTGCATGCTAGAATCGGAATGTGGCGGAATTCTAGAATGCACATCACGGCGGAATTCTAAAATCCTAAAATGCCTTCTATCCGTAAGTTAATGTGTTCTGACATCCAGAATGCTACCAAGTCACAATTATACCATTCTGAAAGATTCTGGGATCTAGAATCAATGGACGGCTGAGTTTCGGAATTTCAGGGTTTCCAAACTCTAGAATCCTTGCGTGTCTGAACTCGAGAGTCATTCAATCTCCACATTCCAGAACTCTGGATGTCTGAATTATAGAAGCACCAAATGTCTGCATTCTAGAATTCGAATGTGGCGGAATTCTAGAATGCACAGCACGGCGTAATTCTAAAGTCCTAAAATGCCTACTAGCCGAAAGTTAAGGTGTCTGATGACCAGAATGTTACTAGGTCAGCATTCTACCGTTCTGAGAGATTCTGGGTTCTAGAATCAATGGATGGCAGAGTTCTGGAATGTCAGGGTGTCCAAGCTCTAGAATCCTTGAGTGTTTGAACTCGAGAGTCATTCAATTTCCATATTCCGGGTCACAGGGTGACTGAATTCCAGAAGCACCAAATGTCTGCGTTCTAGAATCGGAATGTGGCGGAATTCTAGAATGCACAGCACGGCGGAATTCTAATGTCCTAAAATGCCTGCTATCCGGAAGTTAAGGTGTCTGACATCCAGAATGTTACTAGGTCAGCATTCTACCGTTCTGAGAGATTCTGGGTTCTAGAATCAATGGACGGCAGAGTTCTGGAATGTCAGGATGTCCAAACTCTAGAATCCTTCTGTGTCTGAACTCGTGAGTCATTCAATGTCCACTTTCCGGATCACAGGGTGTCTGAATTCCAGAAGCACCAAATGTCTGCATTCTAGAATCGGAATGTGGCGGAATTCTAGAATGCACAGCACCGCAGAATTCTAAAGTCCTAAAATGCCTGATATTCGGAAGTCAAGGCGTCTGACATCCAGAATGTTACTAGGTCAGCATTCTACCGTTGTGAGAGATTCTGGGTTCCAGAATCAATGGACGGCAGAGTTCTGGAATATCAGGGTGCCCAAACTCTAGAATCCTTCCGTGTCTGAACTCGTGAGTCATTCAATGTCCACATTCCGGATCACAGGGTGTCTGAATTCCAGAAGAACCAAATGTCTGCATTATAGAATTGGAATGTGGCGGAATTCTAGAATGCACAGCACGGCGGAATTCTAAAGTCCTAAAATGCCTGCTATCCGGAAGTTAAGGTGTCTGACATCCAGAATGCTACCACGTCAGAATTAAACCGTTCTGAAAGATTCTGGGATCTAGAATCAATGGACGGCTGAGTTCCAGAATGTCAGGGTGGCAAAACTCTAGAATCCTTGCGTGTCTGAACTCGAGAGTCATTCAATGTCCACATTCCGAATCACAGGGTGTCTGAATTCCAGAAGCACCAAATGTCTGCATTCTAGAATCGGAATGTGGTAGAATTCTAGAATGCACAGCACGGCGGAATTCGAAAGTCCTAAAATGCCTGCTATCCGGAAGTTAAGATGTCTGACACCCAGAATGCTACCACATCAGAATTATACCATTCTGAAACATTCTGGGATCTAGAATCAATGGACGGGTGAGTTCCAGAATGTCAGGGTGGCAAAACTCTAGAGTCCTGGCGTGTCTGAACTCGAGAGTCATTCAATGTCCACATTCCAGAACTCTGGATGTCTGAATTATAGAAGCAACAAATGTCTGCATTCTAGAATCGGAAAGTGGCGGAATTCTAGAATGCACAGCACGGCGGAATTCTAAAGACCTAAAATGCCTGCTACCCGGAAGTTAAGGTGTCTGACATCCAGAATGCTACCAAGTCAGAATTATACCATTCTGAAAGATTCTGGGTTCTAGAATCAATGGATGGCTGAGTTCCAGAATGTCAGGGTGGCAAAACTCTAGAATCCTTGCGTGTCTGAACTCGAGAGTCATTCAATGTCCACATTCCAGAACTCTGGATGTCTGAAATATAGAAGCACCAAATGTCTGCATTCTAGAATCGGAATGTGGCAGAATTCTAGAATGCACAGCATGGCGGAATTCTAAAATCCTAAAATGCCTGCTATCCGGAAGTTAAGGTGTCTTACACCCAGAATGCTACCACATCAGAATTATACCATTCTGAAACATTCTGGGATCTAGAATCAATGGACGGGTGAGTTCCAGAATGTCAGGGTGGCAAAACTCTAGAGTCCTGGCGTGTCTGAACTCGAGAGTCATTCAATGTCCACATTCCAGAACTCTGGATGTCTGAATTATAGAAGCAACAAGTGTCTGCATTCTAGAATCGCAACGTGGCAGAATTCTAGAATGCACAGCACGGCGGAATTCTAAAGACCTAAAATGCCTGCTACCCGGAAGTTAAGGTGTCTGACATCCAGAATGCTACCAAGTCAGAATTATAGCATTCTGAAAGATTCTGGGTTCTAGAATCAATGGACGGCTGAGTTCCAGAATTTCAGGGTTTCCAAACTCTAGAATCCTTGCGTGTCTGAACTCGAGAGTCATTCAATGTCCACATTCCAGAACTCTGGATGTCTGAATTATAGAAGCACCAAATGTCTGCATTCTAGAATCGGAATGTGGCGGAATTCTAGAATGCAAAGCACGGAGGAATTCTAAAGTCCTAAAATGCCTACTAGCCGAAAGTTAAGGTGTCTGATGACCAGAATGTTACTAGGTCAGCATTCTACCGTTCTGAGAGTTTCTGGGTTCTAGAATCAATGGATGGCAGAGTTCTGGAATGTCAGGGTGTCCAAGCTCTAGAATCCCTGAGTGTTTGAACTCGAGAGTCATTCAATTTCCATATTCCGTGTCACAGGGTGACTGAATTCCAGAAGCACCAAATGTCTGCATTCTAGAATCGGAATGTGGCGGAATTCTAGAATGCACAGCACGGCGGAATTCTAAAGTCCTAAAATGCCTGCTATCCGGAAGTTAAGGTGTCTGACATCCGGAATGTTACTAGGTCAGCATTCTACCGTTCTGAGAGATTCTGGGTTCTAGAATCAATGGACGGCAGAGTTCTGGAATGTCAGGGTGTCCAAACTCTAGAATCCTTCCGTGTCTGAACTCGTGAGTCATTCAATGTCCACATTCCGGATCACAGGGTGTCTGAATTCCAGAAGCACCAAATGTCTGCATTCTAGAATCGGAATGTGGCGGAATTCTAGAATGCACAGCACGGCAGAATTCTAAAGTCCTAAAATGCCTGATATTCGGAAGTTAAGGAGTCTGACATCCAGAATGTTACTAGGTCAGTATTCTACCGTTCTGAGAGATTCTGGGTTCTAGAATCAATGGACGGCAGAGTTCTGGAATGTCAGGTTGTCCAAACTGTAGAATCCTTCCGTGTCTGAACTCGTGAGTCATTCAATGTCCACTTTCCGGATCACAGGGTGTCTGAATACCAGAAGCACCAAATGTCTGCATTCTAGAATCGGAATGTGGCGGAATTCTAGAATGCACAGCACGGCGGAATTCGAAAGTCCTAAAATGCCTGCTATCGGGAAGTTAAGGTGTCTGACATCCAGAATGCTACCACGTCAGAATTATACCATTCTGAAAGATTCTGGGATCTAGAATCAATGGACGGCTGAGTTCCAGAATGTCAGGGTGGCAAAACTCTAGAATCCTTGCGTGTCTGAACTCGAGAGTCATTCAATGTCCACATTCCAGAACTCTGGATGTCTGAATTATAGAAGCACCAAATGTCTGCATTCTAGAATCGGAATGTGGCGGAATTCTAGAATGCACAGCACGGCGGAATTCTAAAGTCCTAAAATGCCTGCTCTACGGAAGTTAAGGGGTCTGACATCAAGAATGCTACCAAGTCAGAATTATACCATTCTGAAAGATTCTGGGATCTAGAATCAATGGATGGCTGAGTTCCAGAATGCCAGGGTAGCAAAACTCTAGAATCCTTGCGTGTCTGAACTCAAGAGTCATTCAATGTCCACATTCCAGAACTCTGGATGTCTGAATTATAGAAGCACCAAATGACTGCATTCTAGAATCGGAATGTGGCGAAATTCTAGAATGCACAGCACGGCGGTATTCTAAAGTCCTAAAATGCTTACTAGCCGAAAGTTAAGGTGTCTGATGACCAGTGTGTTACTAGGTCAGCATTCTACCGTTCTGAGAGATTCTGGGTTCTAGAATCAATGGACGGCCGAGATCTGGAATATCTGGGTGTCCAAACTCTAGAATCCTTGCGTGTCTGAACTCGAGAGTCATTCAATGTCCACATTCCGGATCACAGGGTTTCTGAATTCCAGAAGCACCAAATGTCTGCATTCTAGAATCGGAATGTGGCGGAATTCTAGAATGCACAGCACGGCGGAATTCGAACGTCCTAAAATGTCTGCTATCCGGAAGTTAAGGTGTCTGACATCCAGAATGGTACCACATCAGAATTATACCATTCTGAAACATTCTGGGATCTAGAATCAATGGACGGGTGAGTTCCAGAATGTCAGGGTGGCAAAACTCTAGAATCCTGGCGTGTCTGAACTCGAGAGTCATTCAATGTCCACATTCTAGAACTCTGGATGTCTGAATTATGGAAGCACCAAATGTCTGCATTCTAGAATCAGAATGTGGCGGAATTCTAGAATGCACAGCACGGCGGAATTCGAAAGTCCTAAAATGCCTGCTATCCGGAAGTTAAGGTGTCTGACATCCAGAATGCTACCACGTCAGAATTAAAACATTCTGAAAGATTCTGGGATCTGGAATCAATGGACGGCTGAGTTCCAGAATGTCAGGGTTTCCAAACTCTAGAATCCTTGCGTGTCTGAACTCGAGAGTCACTCAATATCCACATTCCAGGACTCTGGATGTCTGAAATATAGAAGCACCAAATGTCTGCATTCTAGAATCGGAATGTGGCGGAATTCTAGAATGCACAGCGCGGCAGAATTCTAAAGTCATAAAATGCCTGATATTCGGAAGTTAATGTGTCTGACATCCAGAATGTTACTAGGTCAGCATTCTACCGTTCTGAGAGATTCTGGGTTCTAGAATCAATGGACGGCATAGTTCTGGAATGTCCTGGTTTCCAAACTCTAGAATCCTTCCGTGTCTGAACTCGTGAGTCATTCAATGTCCACATTCCGGATCACAGGGTGTCTGAATTCCGGAAGCACCAAATGTCTGCATTCTAGAAGCGGAATGTGCGGAATTCTAGAATGCACAGCATGGCGGAATTCTAAAATCCTATAATGCCTGCTATCCGGAAGTTAAGGTGTCTGACATCAAGAATGCTACCAAGTAAGAATTATACCATTCTGAAAGATTCTGGGATCTAGAATCAATGGACGGCTGAGTTCCAGAATGTCAGGGTGGCAAAACTCTAGAATCCTTGCGTGTCTGAAGTCGAGAGTCATTCAATGTCCACATTCCAGAACTCTGGATGTCTGAATTATAGAAGCACCAAATGTGTGCATTCTAGAATCGGAATGTGGTGGAATTTTAAAATGCAGAGCACGGTGGAATTCTAAAGTCCTAAAATGCCTATTAGCCGAAAGCTAAGGTGTCTGATGACCAGAATGTTACTAGGTCAGCATTCTACCGTTCTGAGAGATTCTGGGTTCAAGAATCAATGGACGGCAGAGTTCTGGAATGTCAGGGTGTCCAAACTCTAGAATCCTTCCGTGTCTGAACTCGTGAGTCATTCAATGTCCATATTCCGGATCACAGGGTGTCTGAATTCCAGAAGCACCAAATGTCTGCATTCTAGAATCGGAATGTGGCGGAATTCTAGAATGCACAGCACGGCAGAATTCTGAAGTCCTAAAATGCCTGCTATCCGGAAGTTAAGGTGTCTGACATCCAGAATGCTACCACATCAGAATTATACCATTCTGAAAGATTCTGGGATCTAGAATCAATGGATGGCTGAGTTCCAGAATGTCAGGGTTTCCAAACTCTAGAATCCTTGCGTGTCTGAACTCGAGAGTCATTCAATGTCCACATTCCAGAACTCTGGATGTCTGAATAATAGAAGAACCAAATGTCTGCATTCTAGAATCGGAATGTGGCGGAATTCTACAATGCACAGCACGGCGGAATTCTAAAGTCCTAAAATGCCTGCTATCCGGAAGTTAAGGTGTCTGACATCCAGAATGTTACTTGGTCAACATTCTACCGTTCTGAGAGATTCTGGGTTCTAGAATCAATGTACGGCAGAGATCTGGCATGTCAGGGTGTCCAAACTCTAGAATCCATGTGTGTCTGAACTCGAGAGTCATTCAATGTCCACATTCCGGATCACAGGGTGTCTGAATTCCTGAAACACCAAATGTCTGCATTCTAGAATCGGAATGTGGTAGAATTCTATAATGCACAGCACGGCGGAATTCTAAAGTCCTAAAATGCCTGCTATCTGGAAGTTAAGGTGTCTGACATCCAGAATGCTACCACGTTAGAATTATACCATTCTGAAAGATTCTGGGATCTAGAATCAATGGACGGCTGAGTTCCAGAATGTCAGGGTGTCCAAACTCTAGAATCCTTGCGTGTCTGAACTCGAGAGTCATTCAATATCCACATTCCAGGACTCTGGATGTCTGAAATATAGAAGCAACAAATGTCTGCATTCTAGAATCGGAATGTGTGGAATTCTAGAATGCACAGCACGGCAGAATTCTAAAGTCCTAAAATGACTGCTATTCGGAATTTAAGGTGTCTGACATCCAGAATGTTACTAGGTCAGCATTCTACCATTCTGAGAGATTCTGGGTTCTAGAATCAATGGACGGCAGAGTTCTGGAATGCCAGGGTGTCCAAACTCTAGAATCCTTCCGTGTCTGAACTCGTGAGTCATTCAATGTCCACATTCCTGATCACAGGGTGTCTGAATTCCAGAAGCACCAAATGTCTGCATTCTAGAATCGGAATGTGGCGGAATTCTAGAATGCACAGCACGGCAGAATTCTAAAGTCCTAAAATGCCTGATATTCGGAAGTTAAGGAGTCTGACATCCAGAATGTTACTAGGTCAGCATTCTACCTTTCTGAGAGATTCTGGGTTCTAGAATCAATGGACGGCTGATTTCTGGAATGTCAGGGTGTCCAAACTCTAGAATCCTTCCGTGTCTGAACACGTGAGTCATTCAATGTCCACATTCCAGATCAAAGGGTGTCTGAATTCCAGAAGCACCAAATGTCTGCATTCTAGAATCGGAATGTGGCAGAATTCTAGAATGCACAGCACGGCAGAATTCGAAAGTCCTAAAATGCCTGCTATCCAGAATTAAGTTGACTGACATCCAGAATGCTACCACGTCAGAATTATACCATTCTGAAAGATTCTGGGATCTAGAATAAATGGACGGCTGGGTTCCAGAATGTCAGGGTGGCAAAACTCTAGAATGCTTGCGGGTCTGAACTCGAGAGTCATTCAATGTCCACATTTGAGAACTCTGGATGTCTGAATTCTAGAAGCACCAAATGTCTGCATTCTAGAATCGGAATGTGGCGTAATTCTAGATTGCACAGCACGGCGGAATTCTAAAGTCCTAAAATGCCTGCTATCCGGAAGTTAAGGTGTCTGACATCCAGAATGTTACTAGGTCAACATTCTACCGTTCTGAGAGATTCTGGGTTCTAGAATCAATGGATGGCAGAGATCTGGCATGTCAGGGTGTCCAAACTCTAGAATCCTTGTGTGTCTGAACTCGAGAGTCATTCAATGTCCACATTCCAGAACTCTGGATGTCTGAATTATAGAAGCACCAAATGTCTGCATTCTAAAATCGGAATGTGGCTGAATTCTAGAATGCACAGCACGGCGGAATTCTAAAGTCCTAAAATGCCTGCTATACGGAAGTTAAGGTGTCTGACATCCAGAATGCCACCACGTCAGAATTATACCATTCTGAAAGACTCTGGGATCTAGAATCAATGGACGGCTGAGTTCCAGAATGTCAGGGTTTGCAAACTCTAGAATCCTTGCGTGTCTGAACTCGAGAGTCATTCAATGTCCACATTCCAGAACTCTGGATGTCTGAATTATAGAAGCACCAAATGTCTGCATTCTAGAATCGGAATGTGGCGGAATTCTAGAATGCACAGCACGGCGGAATTCAAAGGCCTAAAATGCCTGCTATCCGGAAGTTAAGGTGTCTGACATCCAGAATGCTACCACGTCAGAATTATACCATTCTGAAAGATTCTGGGATCTAGAATCATTGGACGGCTGAGTTCCAGAATGTCAGGATGGCAAAACTCTAGAATCCTTGCGTGTCTGAACTCGTGAGTCTTTCAATGTCCACATTCCGGATCACAGGGTGTCTGAATGCCAGAAGCACCAAATGTCTGCATTCTAGAATCGGAATGTGGCGGAATTCTAGAATGCACAGCACGGCAGAATTCGAAAGACCTAAAATGCCTGCTATCGGGAAGTTAAGGTGTCTGACATCCAGAATGCTACCACGTCAGAATTATACCATTCTGAAAGATTCTGGGATCTAGAATCAATGGACGGCTGAGTTCCAGAATGTCAGGGTGGCAAAACTCTAGAATCCTGGCGTGTCTGAACTCGAGAGTCATTCAGTGTCCACATTCCAGAACTCTGGATGTCTGAAATATAGAAGCACCAAATGTCTGCATTCTAGAATCAGAATGTGGCGGAATTCTAGAATGCACAGCACGGCGGAATTTTAAAGTCCTAAAATGCCTGCTATCCAGAAGTCAATGTGTCTGACATCCAGAATGTTACTAGGTCAGCATTCTACCGTTCTGAGAGATTCTGGGTTTTATAATCAATGGATGGCAGAGTTCTGGAATGTCAGGGTGTTCAAACTCAAGAATACTTGCGTGTCTGAACTCGAGAGTCATTCAATGTCCGCATTCCGGATCACAGGGTGTCTGAATTCCAGAAGCACCAAATGTCTGCATTCTAGAATCGGAATGTGGCGGAATTCTAGAATGCACAGCATGGCGGAATTCGAAAGTCCTAAAATGCCGGCTATCCGGAAGTTAAGGTGTCTGACATCCAGAATGCTACCACGTCAGAATTATACCATTCTGAAAGATTCTGGGATCTAGAATCAATGGACGGCTGAGTTCCAGAATGTCAGGGTGGCAAAACTCTAGAATCCTGGCTTGTCTGAACTCGAGAGTCATTCAATGTCCACATTCCGGAACTCTGGATGTCTGAATTATAGAAGCACCAAATGTCTCTATTCTAGAATCGGAATGTGGCAGAATTCTAGAATGCACAGCACGGCGGAATTCGAAAGTCCTAAAATGCCTGCTATCCGGAAGTTAAGGAGTCTGACATCCAGAATGTTACTAGGTTAGCATTCTACCGTTCTGAGAGATTCTGTGTTCTAGAATCAATGGACGGCAGAGTTCTGGAATGTCCGGGTGTCCAAACTCTAGAATCCTTCCGTGTCTGGACTCGTGAGTCATTCAATGTCCACATTCCGGATCACAGGGTGTTTGAATTCCAGAAGCACCAAATGTCTGCATTCTAGAAGCGGAATGTGGCCGAATTCTAGAATGCACAGCATGGCGGAATTCTAAACTCCTAAAATGCCTGCTATACGGAAGTTAAGGTGTCTGACATCAAGAATGCTACCAATTCAGAATTATACCATTCTGAAAGATTCTGGGATCTAGAATCAATGGACGGCTGAGTTCCATAATGTCTGGGTGGGAATACTCTAGAATCCTTGCGTGTCTGAACTCGAGAGTCATTCAATGTCCACATTCCAGAACTCTGGATGTCTGAATTATAGAAGCACCAAATGTGTGCATTCTAGAATCGGAATGTGGCGGAATTTTAGAATGCACAGCACGGTGGAATTCTAAAGTCCTAAAATGCCTATTAGCCGAAAGCTAAGGTGTCTGATGACCAGAATGTTACTAGGTCAGCATTCTACCCTTCTGAGAGATTCTGGGTTCTAGAATCAATGGACGTCCGAGTTCTGGAATGTCTGGGTGTCCAAACTCTAGAATCCTTGAGTGTTAGAACTCGACAGTCATTCAATTTCCATATTCCGGGTCACAGGGTGACTGAATTCCAGAAGCACCAAATGTCTGCATTCTGGAATCAGAATGTGGCGGAATTCTAGAATGCACAGCACGGCGGAATTCGAAGGTCCTAAAATGCCTGCTATCGGGAAGTAAAGGTGTCTGACATCCAGAATGCTACCAGGTCAGAATTACACCATTCTGAAAGATTCTGGGATCTAGAATCAATGGACGGCTGAGTTCCAGAATGTCAGGGTGGCAAAACTCTAGAATCCTTGCATGTCTGAACTCGAGAGTCATTCAATGTCCACATTCCAGAACTCTGGATGTCTGAATTATAGAAGCACCAAATGACTGCATTCTAGCATCGGAATGTGGCGGAATTCTAGCATGCACAGCACGGCGGACTTCTAAAATCCTAAAATGCCTGCTGTCCGGAAGTTAAGGTGTCTGACATCAAGAATGCTACAAAGTCAGAATTATACCATTCTGAAAGATTCTGGGATCTAGAATCAATGGACGGCTGAGTTCCAGAATGTCAGTGTGGCAAAACTCTAGAATACTTGCGTGTCTGAACTCGAGAGTCTTTCAATGTCCACATTCCAGAACTCTGGATGTCTGAATTATAGAAGCACCAAATGTCTGCATTCTAGAATCGGAATGTGTCGGAATTCTAGAATGCACAGCACGGCGGAATTCTAAAGTCCTAAAATGGCTACTAGCCGAAAGTTAAGGTGTCTGATGACCAGAATGTTACCAGGTCAGCATTCTACCGTTCTGAGAGATTCTGGGTTCTAGAATCAATGGACGGCAGAGTTCTGGAATGTCAGGGTGTCCAAACTCTAGAATCCCTGAGTGTTTGAACTCGAGAGTCATTCAATTTCCATATTCCGGGTCACAGGGTGACTGAATTCCAGAAGCACCAAATGTCTGCATTCTAGAATCGGAATGTGGCGGAATTCTAGAATGCACAGCACGGCGGAATTCGAAAGTCCTAAAATGCCTGCTATCCAGAATTAAGTTGACTGACATCCAGAATGCTACCACGTCAGAATTATACCATTCTGAAAGATTCTGGGATCTAGAATAAATGGACGGCTGGGTTCCAGAATGTCAGGGTGGCAAAACTCTAGAATGCTTGCGGGTCTGAACTCGAGAGTCATTCAATCTCCACATTCCAGAACTCTGGATGTCTGAATTATAGAAGCACCAAATGTCTGCATTCTAGAATCGGAATGTGGCGTAATTCTAGATTGCACAGCACGGCGGAATTCTAAAGTCCTAAAATGCCTGCTATCCGGAAGTTAAGGTGTCTGACATCCAGAATGTTACTAGGTCAACATTCTACCGTTCTGAGAGATTCTGGGTTCTAGAATCAATGGATGGCAGAGATCTGGCATGTCAGGGTGTCCAAACTCTAGAATCCTTGTGTGTCTGAACTCGAGAGTCATTCAATGTCCACATTCCAGAACTCTGGATGTCTGAATTATAGAAGCACCAAATGTCTGCATTCTAAAATCGGAATGTGGCTGAATTCTAGAATGCACAGCACGGCGGAATTCTAAAGTCCTAAAATGCCTGCTATACGGAAGTTAAGGTGTCTGACATCCAGAATGCCACCACGTCAGAATTATACCATTCTGAAAGACTCTGGGATCTAGAATCAATGGACGGCTGAGTTCCAGAATGTCAGGGTTTGCAAACTCTAGAATCCTTGCGTGTCTGAACTCGAGAGTCATTCAATGTCCACATTCCAGAACTCTGGATGTCTGAATTATAGAAGCACCAAATGTCTGCATTCTAGAATCGGAATGTGGCGGAATTCTAGAATGCACAGCACGGCGGAATTCAAAGGCCTAAAATGCCTGCTATCCGGAAGTTAAGGTGTCTGACATCCAGAATGCTACCACGTCAGAATTATACCATTCTGAAAGATTCTGGGATCTAGAATCATTGGACGGCTGAGTTCCAGAATGTCAGGGTGGCAAAACTCTAGAATCCTTGCGTGTCTGAACTCGTGAGTCTTTCAATGTCCACATTCCGGATCACAGGGTGTCTGAATGCCAGAAGCACCAAATGTCTGCATTCTAGAATCGGAATGTGGCGGAATTCTAGAATGCACAGCACGGCAGAATTCGAAAGACCTAAAATGCCTGCTATCGGGAAGTTAAGGTGTCTGACATCCAGAATGCTACCACGTCAGAATTATACCATTCTGAAAGATTCTGGGATCTAGAATCAATGGACGGCTGAGTTCCAGAATGTCAGGGTGGCAAAACTCTAGAATCCTGGCGTGTCTGAACTCGAGAGTCATTCAGTGTCCACATTCCAGAACTCTGGATGTCTGAAATATAGAAGCACCAAATGTCTGCATTCTAGAATCAGAATGTGGCGGAATTCTAGAATGCACAGCACGGCGAAATTTTAAAGTCCTAAAATGCCTGCTATCCAGAAGTCAATGTGTCTGACATCCAGAATTTTACTAGGTCAGCATTCTACCGTTCTGAGAGATTCTGGGTTTTATAATCAATGGATGGCAGAGTTCTGGAATGTCAGGGTGTTCAAACTCAAGAATACTTGCATGTCTGAACTCGAGAGTCATTCAATGTCCGCATTCCGGATCACAGGGTGTCTGAATTCCAGAAGCACCAAATGTCTGCATTCTAGAATCGGAATGTGGCGGAATTCTAGAATGCACAGCATGGCGGAATTCGAAAGTCCTAAAATGCCGGCTATCCGGAAGTTAAGGTGTCTGACATCCAGAATGCTACCACGTCAGAATTATACCATTCTGAAAGATTCTGGGATCTAGAATCAATGGACGGCTGAGTTCCAGAATGTCAGGGTGGCAAAACTCTAGAATCCTGGCTTGTCTGAACTCGAGAGTCATTCAATGTCCACATTCCGGAACTCTGGATGTCTGAATTATAGAAGCACCAAATGTCTCTATTCTAGAATCGGAATGTGGCGGAATTCTAGAATGCACAGCACGGCGGAATTCGAAAGTCCTAAAATGCCTGCTATCCGGAAGTTAAGGAGTCTGACATCCAGAATGTTACTAGGTTAGCATTCTACCGTTCTGAGAGATTCTGTGTTCTAGAATCAATGGACGGCAGAGTTCTGGAATGTCCGGGTGTCCAAACTCTAGAATCCTTCCGTGTCTGGACTCGTGAGTCATTCAATGTCCACATTCCGGATCACAGGGTGTTTGAATTCCAGAAGCACCAAATGTCTGCATTCTAGAAGCGGAATGTGGCAGAATTCTAGAATGCACAGCATGGCGGAATTCTAAACTCCTAAAATGCCTGCTATACGGAAGTTAAGGTGTCTGACATCAAGAATGCTACCAATTCAGAATTATACCATTCTGAAAGATTCTGGGATCTAGAATCAATGGACGGCTGAGTTCCATAATGTCTGGGTGGGAATACTCTAGAATCCTTGCGTGTCTGAACTCGAGAGTCATTCAATGTCCACATTCCAGAACTCTGGATGTCTGAATTATAGAAGCACCAAATGTGTGCATTCTAGAATCGGAATGTGGCGGAATTTTAGAATGCACAGCACGGTGGAATTCTAAAGTCCTAAAATGCCTATTTGCCGAAAGCTAAGGTGTCTGATGACCAGAATGTTACTAGGTCAGCATTCTACCCTTCTGAGAGATTCTGGGTTCTAGAATCAATGGACGTCCGAGTTCTGGAATGTCTGGGTGTCCAAACTCTAGAATCCTTGAGTGTTAGAACTCGACAGTCATTCAATTTCCATATTCCGGGTCACAGGGTGACTGAATTCCAGAAGCACCAAATGTCTGCATTCTGGAATCAGAATGTGGCGGAATTCTAGAATGCACAGCACGGCGGAATTCGAAGGTCCTAAAATGCCTGCTATCGGGAAGTAAAGGTGTCTGACATCCAGAATGCTACCAGGTCAGAATTACACCATTCTGAAAGATTCTGGGATCTAGAATCAATGGACGGCTGAGTTCCAGAATGTCAGGGTGGCAAAACTCTAGAATCCTTGCATGTCTGAACTCGAGAGTCATTCAATGTCCACATTCCAGAACTCTGGATGTCTGAATTATAGAAGCACCAAATGACTGCATTCTAGCATCGGAATGTGGCGGAATTCTAGCATGCACAGCACGGCGGACTTCTAAAATCCTAAAATGCCTGCTGTCCGGAAGTTAAGGTGTCTGACATCAAGAATGCTACAAAGTCAGAATTATACCATTCTGAAAGATTCTGGGATCTAGAATCAATGGACGGCTGAGTTCCAGAATGTCAGTGTGGCAAAACTCTAGAATACTTGCGTGTCTGAACTCGAGAGTCTTTCAATGTCCACATTCCAGAACTCTGGATGTCTGAATTATAGAAGCACCAAATGTCTGCATTCTAGAATCGGAATGTGTCGGAATTCTAGAATGCACAGCACGGCGGAATTCTAAAGTCCTAAAATGGCTACTAGCCGAAAGTTAAGGTGTCTGATGACCAGAATGTTACCAGGTCAGCATTCTACCGTTCTGAGAGATTCTGGGTTCTAGAATCAATGGACGGCAGAGTTCTGGAATGTCAGGGTGTCCAAACTCTAGAATCCCTGAGTGTTTGAACTCGAGAGTCATTCAATTTCCATATTCCGGGTCACAGGGTGACTGAATTCCAGAAGCACCAAATGTCTGCATTCTAGAATCGGAATGTGGCGGAATTCTAGAATGCACAGCACGGCGGAATTCGAAAGTCCTAAAATGCCTGCTATCCAGAATTAAGTTGACTGACATCCAGAATGCTACCACGTCAGAATTATACCATTCTGAAAGATTCTGGGATCTAGAATAAATGGACGGCTGGGTTCCAGAATGTCAGGGTGGCAAAACTCTAGAATGCTTGCGGCTCTGAACTCGAGAGTCATTCCATCTCCACATTCCAGAACTCTGGATGTCTGAATTATAGAAGCACCAAATGTCTGCATTCTAGAATCGGAATGTGGCGTAATTCTAGAATGCACAGCACGGCGGAATTCTAAAGTCCTAAAATGCCTGCTATCCGGAAGTTAAGGTGTCTGACATCCAGAATGTTACTAGGTCAACATTCTACCGTTCTGAGAGATTCTGGGTTCTAGAATCAATGGATGGCAGAGATCTGGCATGTCAGGGTGTCCAAACTCTAGAATCCTTGTGTGTCTGAACTCGAGAGTCATTCAATGTCCACATTCCAGAACTCTGGATGTCTGAATTATAGAAGCACCAAATGTCTGCATTCTAAAATCGGAATGTGGCTGAATTCTAGAATGCACAGCACGGCGGAATTCTAAAGTCCTAAAATGCCTGCTATACGGAAGTTAAGGTGTCTGACATCCAGAATGCCACCACGTCAGAATTATACCATTCTGAAAGACTCTGGGATCTAGAATCAATGGACGGCTGAGTTCCAGAATGTCAGGGTTTGCAAACTCTAGAATCCTTGCGTGTCTGAACTCGAGAGTCATTCAATGTCCACATTCCAGAACTCTGGATGTCTGAATTATAGAAGCACCAAATGTCTGCATTCTAGAATCGGAATGTGGCGGAATTCTAGAATGCACAGCACGGCGGAATTCAAAGGCCTAAATTGCCTGCTATCCGGAAGTTAAGGTGTCTGACATCCAGAATGCTACCACGTCAGAATTATACCATTCTGAAAGATTCTGGGATCTAGAATCATTGGACGGCTGAGTTCCAGAATGTCAGGGTGGCAAAACTCTAGAATCCTTGCGTGTCTGAACTCGTGAGTCTTTCAATGTCCACATTCCGGATCACAGGGTGTCTGAATGCCAGAAGCACCAAATGTCTGCATTCTAGAATCGGAATGTGGCGGAATTCTAGAATGCACAGCACGGCAGAATTCGAAAGACCTAAAATGCCTGCTATCGGGAAGTTAAGGTGTCTGACATCCAGAATGCTACCACGTCAGAATTATACCATTCTGAAAGATTCTGGGATCTAGAATCAATGGACGGCTGAGTTCCAGAATGTCAGGGTGGCAAAACTCTAGAATCCTGGCGTGTCTGAACTCGAGAGTCATTCAGTGTCCACATTCCAGAACTCTGGATGTCTGAAATATAGAAGCACCAAATGTGTGCATTCTAGAATCAGAATGTGGCGGAATTCTAGAATGCACAGCACGGCGGAATTTTAAAGTCCTAAAATGACTGCTATCCAGAAGTCAATGTGTCTGACATCCAGAATGTTACTAGGTCAGCATTCTACCGTTCTGAGAGATTCTGGGTTTTAGAATCAATGGATGGCAGAGTTCTGGAATGTCAGGGTGTTCAAACTCAAGAATACTTGCGTGTCTGAACTCGAGAGTCATTCAATGTCCGCATTCCGGATCACAGGGTGTCTGAATTCCAGAAGCACCAAATGTCTGCATTCTAGAATCGGAATGTGGCGGAATTCTAGAATGCACAGCATGGCGGAATTCGAAAGTCCTAAAATGCCGGCTATCCGGAAGTTAAGGTGTCTGACATCCAGAATGCTACCACGTCAGAATTATAACATTCTGAAAGATTCTGGGATCTAGAATCAATGGACGGCTGAGTTCCAGAATGTCAGGGTGGCAAAACTCTAGAATCCTGGCTTGTCTGAACTCGAGAGTCATTCAATGTCCACATTCCGGAACTCTGGATGTCTGAATTATAGAAGCACCAAATGTCTCTATTCTAGAATCGGAATGTGGCGGAATTCTAGAATGCACAGCACGGCGGAATTCGAAAGTCCTAAAATGCCTGCTATCCGGAAGTTAAGGAGTCTGACATCCAGAATGTTACTAGGTTAGCATTCTACCGTTCTGAGAGATTCTGTGTTCTAGAATCAATGGACGGCAGAGTTCTGGAATGTCCGGGTGTCCAAACTCTAGAATCCTTCCGTGTCTGGACTCGTGAGTCATTCAATGTCCACATTCCGGATCACAGGGTGTTTGAATTCCAGAAGCACCAAATGTCTGCATTCTAGAAGCGGAATGTGGCAGAATTCTAGAATGCACAGCATGGCGGAATTCTAAACTCCTAAAATGCCTGCTATACGGAAGTTAAGGTGTCTGACATCAAGAATGCTACCAATTCAGAATTATACCATTCTGAAAGATTCTGGGATCTAGAATCAATGGACGGCTGAGTTCCATAATGTCTGGGTGGGAATACTCTAGAATCCTTGCGTGTCTGAACTCGAGAGTCATTCAATGTCCACATTCCAGAACTCTGGATGTCTGAATTATAGAAGCACCAAATGTGTGCATTCCAGAATCGGAATGTGGCGGAATTTTAGAATGCACAGCACGGTGGAATTCTAAAGTCCTAAAATGCCTATTAGCCGAAAGCTATGGTGTCTGATGACCAGAATGTTACTAGGTCAGCATTCTACCCTTCTGAGAGATTCTGGGTTCTAGAATCAATGGACGTCCGAGTTCTGGAATGTCTGGGTGTCCAAACTCTAGAATCCTTGAGTGTTAGAACTCGACAGTCATTCAATTTCCATATTCCGGGTCACAGGGTGACTGAATTCCAGAAGCACCAAATGTCTGCATTCTGGAATCAGAATGTGGCGGAATTCTAGAATGCACAGCACGGCGGAATTCGAAGGTCCTAAAATGCCTGCTATCGGGAAGTAAAGGTGTCTGACATCCAGAATGCTACCAGGTCAGAATTACACCATTCTGAAAGATTCTGGGATCTAGAATCAATGGACGGCTGAGTTCCAGAATGTCAGGGTGGCAAAACTCTAGAATCCTTGCATGTCTGAACTCGAGAGTCATTCAATGTCCACATTCCAGAACTCTGGATGTCTGAATAATAGAAGCACCAAATGACTGCATTCTAGCATCGGAATGTGGCGGAATTCTAGCATGCACAGCACGGCGGACTTCTAAAATCCTAAAATGCCTGCTGTCCGGAAGTTAAGGTGTCTGACATCAAGAATGCTACAAAGTCAGAATTATACCATTCTGAAAGATTCTGGGATCTAGAATCAATGGACGGCTGAGTTCCAGAATGTCAGTGTGGCAAAACTCTAGAATACTTGCGTGTCTGAACTCGAGAGTCTTTCAATGTCCACATTCCAGAACTCTGGATGTCTGAATTATAGAAGCACCAAATGTCTGCATTCTAGAATCGGAATGTGTCGGAATTCTAGAATGCACAGCACGGCGGAATTCTAAAGTCCTAAAATGGCTACTAGCCGAAAGTTAAGGTGTCTGATGACCAGAATGTTACCAGGTCAGCATTCTACCGTTCTGAGAGATTCTGGGTTCTAGAATCAATGGACGGCAGAGTTCTGGAATGTCAGGGTGTCCAAACTCTAGAATCCCTGAGTGTTTGAACTCGAGAGTCATTCAATTTCCATATTCCGGGTCACAGGGTGACTGAATTCCAGAAGCACCAAATGTCTGCATTCTAGAATCGGAATGTGGCGGAATTCTAGAATGCACAGCACGGCGGAATTCGAAAGTCCTAAAATGCCTGCTATTCGGAAGTTAAGGTGTCTGACATCCAGAATGCTACCACGTCAGAATTATACCATTCTGAAAGATTCTGGGATCTAGAATCAATGGACGGCTGAGTTCCAGAATGTCAGGGTGGCAAAACTCTAGAATCCTTGCGTGTCTGAACTCGAGAGTCATTCAAAGTCCACATTCCAGAACTCTGGATGTCTGAATTATAGAAGCACCAAATGTCTGCATTCTAGAATCGGAATGTGGCGGAATTCTAGAATGCACAGCACGGCAGAATTCTAAAGTCCTAAATTGCCTGCTATCCGGAAGTTAAGGTGTCTGACATCCAGAATGTACTAGGTCAGCATTCTACCGTTCTGAGAGATTCTGGGTTCTAGAATCAATGGACGGCAGAGTTCTGGAAAGTCAGGATGTCCAAACTCTAGAATTCTTCCGTGTCTGAACTCGTGAGTCATTCAATGTCCACATTCCGGATCACAGGGTGTCTGAATGCCAGAAGCACCAAATGTCTGCATTCTAGAATCGGAATGTGGCGGAATTCTAGAATGCACAGCACGGCGGAATTCGAAAGTCCTAAAATGCCTGCTATCGGGAAGTTAAGGTGTCTGACATCCAGAATGCTATCACGTCATAGTTATACCATTCTGAAAGATTCTGGGATCTAGAATCAATGGACGGCTCAGTTCCAGAATGTCAGGGTGGCAAAACTCTAGAATCCTTGCGAGTCTGAACTTGAGAGTCATTCAATGTCCACATTCCAGAACTCTGGATGTCTGAATAATAGAAGCACCAAATGTCTGCATTCTAGAATCGGAATGTGGCGGAATTCTAGAATGCACAGCACGGCGGAATTCTAAAGTCCTAAAATGCCTGCTATCCGGAAGTTAAGGTATCTGACATCAAGAATGCTACCAAGTCAGAATTATACCATTCTGAAAGATTCTGGGATCTAGATTCAATGGACGGCTGAGTTCCAGAATGTCAGGGTGGCAAAACTCTAGAATCCTTGCGTGTCTGAACTCGAGAGTCATTCAATGTCCACATTCCAGAACTCTGGATGTCTGAATTATAGAAGCACCAAATGTCTGCATTCTAGAATCGGAATGTGGCGGAATTCTAGAATGCACAGCACGGCGGAATTCTAAAGTCCTAAAATGCCTACTAGCCGAAAGTTAAGATGTCTGATGACCAGAATGTTACTTGGTCAGCATTCTACCGTTCTGAGAGATTCTGGGTTCTAGAATCAATGGATGACCGAGTTCTGGAATGTCAGGGTGGCAAAACTCTAGAATCCTTGAGTGTTTGAACTCGAGAGTCATTCAATTTCCATATTCCGGGTCACAGGGTGACTGAATTCCAGAAGCACCAAATGTCTGCATTCCAGAATCGGAATGTGGCGGAATTCTAGAATGCACAGCACGGCGGAATTCGAACGTCCTAAAATGCCTGCTATCCGGAAGTTAAGGTGTCTGACATCCAGAATGCTACCACGTCAGAATTATACCATTCTGAAAGATTCTGGGATCTAGAATCAATGGACGGCTGAGTTCCAGAATGTCAGGTTCGCAAAACTCTAGAATCCTTGCGTGTCTGAACTCGAGAGTCATTCAATGTCCACATTCCAGAACTCTGGATGTCTGAATTATAGAAGCACCAACTGTCTGCATTCTAGAATGGGAATGTGGCGGAATTCTAGAATGCACAGCACGGCTGAATTCTAAAGTCCTAAAATGCCTGCTATCCGGAAGTTAAGGTGTCTGACATCCAGAATGTTACTAGGTCAGCATTCTACCATTCTGAGAGATTCTGGGTTCTAGAATCAATGTACGGCAGAGATCTGGCATGTCAGGGTGTCCAAACTCTAGAATCCATGTGTGTCTGAACTCGAGAGTCATTCAATGTCCACATTCCGGATCACAGGGTGTCTGAATTCCTGAAACACCAAATGTCTGCATTCTAGAATCGGAATGTGGTAGAATTCTAGAATGCACAGCACGGCGGAATTCTAAAGTCCTAAAATGCCTGCTATATGGAAGTTAAGGTGTCTGACATCCAGAATGCTACCACGTTAGAATTATACCATTCTGAAAGATTCTGGGATCTAGAATCAATGGACGGCTGAGTTCCAGAATGTCAGGGTTTCCAAACTCTAGAATCCTTTCGTGTCTGAACTCGAGTGTCATTCAATATTCACATTCCAGGACTCTGGATGTCTGAAATATAGAAGCACCAAATGTCTGCATTCTAGAATCGGAATGTGGCGGAATTCTAGAATGCACAGCACGGCAGAATTCTAAAGTCCTAAAAGGCCTGCTATTCGGAAGTTAAGGTGTCTGACATCCAGAATGTTACTAGGTCAGCATTCTACCGTTCTGAGAGATTCTGGGTTCTAGAATCAATGGACGGCAGAGATCTGGAATATCATGGTGTCCAAACTCTAGAATCCTTGCGTGTCTGAACTCGAGAGTCATTCAATGTCCACATTCCGGATCACAGGGTGTCTGAATTCCAGAAGCACCAAATGTCTGCATTCTAGAATCGGAATGTGGTGGAATTCTAGAATGCACAGCACGGAGTAATTCGAAAGTCCTAAACTGCCGGCTATCCAGAAGTTAAGGTGTCTGACATCCAGAATGGAACCACATCAGAATTATACCATTCTGAAACATTCTGCGATATAGATTCAATGGACGGTTGAGTTCCAGAATGTCAGGGTGGCAAAACTCTAGAATCCTGGCTTGTCAGAACTCGAGAGTCATTCAATGTCCACATTCCAGAACTCTGGATGTCTGAATTATGGAAGCACCAAATGTCTGCATTCTAGAATCGGAATGTGGCGGAATTCTAGAATGCACAGCACGGCGGAATTCTAAAGTCGTAAAATGCCTGCTATCCAGAAGTCAAGGTGTCTGACATCCAGAATGTTACTAGGTCCGCATTCTACCGTTCTGAGAGATTCCGGTTTCTAGAATCAATGGATGGCAGAGTTCTGGAATGTCAGGGTGTTCAAACTCAAGAATACTTGCGTGTCTGAACTCGAGAGTCATTCAATGTCCACATTCCGGATCACAGGGTGTCCGAATACCAGAAGCACCAAATGTCTGCATTCTAGAATCGGAATGTGGCGGAATTCTAGAATGCATAGCACGGCGGTATTCGAAAGTCCTAAAATGCCTGCTATTCGGAAGTTAAGGTGTCTGACATCCAGAATGCTACCACGTCAGAATTATACCATTCTGAAAGATTCTGGGATCTAGAATCAATGGACGGCCGAGTTCCAGAATGTCCGGGTTTCCAAACTCTAGAATCCTTGCGTGTCTGATCTCGAGAGTCATTCAATATCCACATTCCAGGACTCTGGATGTCTGAAATATAGAAGCAACAAATGTCTGCATTCTTGAATTGGAATGGGGTGGAATTCTAGAATGCACAGCACGGCAGAATTCTAAAGTCCTAAAATGCCTGCTATTCGGAAGTTAAGGTGTCTGACATCCAGAATGTTACTAGGTCAGCATTCTACCGTTCTGTGAGATTCTGGGCTCTAGAATCAATGGACGGCAGAGTTCTGGAATGTCAGGGTGTCCAAACTCTAGAATCCTTCCGTGTCTGAACTCGTGAGTCATTCAATGTTCACATTCCGGATCACAGGGTGTCTGAATAATAGAAGCACCAAATGTCTGCATTCTAGAATCGGAATGTGGCGGAATTCTACAATGCACAGCACGGCGGAATTCTAAAGTCCTAAAATGCCTGCTATCCGGAAGTTAAGGTGTCTGACATCAAGAATGCTACCAAGTCAGAATTATACCATTCTGAAAGATTCTGGGATCTAGAATCAATGGACGGCTGAGTTCCAGAATGTCAGGGTGGCAAAACTCTAGAATCCTTGCGTGTCTGAACTCGAGAGTCATTCAATGTCCACATTCCAGAACTCTGTATGTCTGAATTACAGAAGCACCAAATGTCTGCATTCTAGAATCGGAATGTGGCGGAATTCTAGAATGCACAGCACGGCGGAATTCTAAAGTCCTAAAATGCCTACTAGCCGAAAGTTAAGATGTCTGATGACCAGAATGTTACTTGGTCAGCATTCTACCGTTCTGAGAGATTCTGGGTTCTAGAATCAATGGATGGCAGAGTTCTGGAATGTCATGGTGTCCAAACTCTAGAATCCTTGAGTGTTTGAACTCGAGAGTCATTCAATTTCCATATTCCGGGTCACAGGGTGACTGAATTCAAGAAGCACCAAATGTCTGCATTCCAGAATCGGAATGTGGCGGAATTCTAGAATGCACAGCACGGCGGAATTCGAACGTCCTAAAATGCCTGCTATCCGGAAGTTAAGGTGTCTGACATCCAGAATGCTACCATGTCAGAATTATACCATTCTGAAAGATTCTGGGATCTAGAATCAATGGACGGCTGAGTTCCAGAATGTCAGGGTGGGAAAACTCTAGAATCCTTGCGTGTCTGAACTCGAGAGTCATTCAATGTCCACATTCCAGAACTCTGGATGTCTGAATTATAGAAGCACCAAATGTCTGCATTCTAGAATCGGAATGTGGCGGAATTCTAGAATGCACAGCACGGCTGAATTCTAAAGTCCTAAAATGCCTGCTATCCGGAAGTTAAGGTGTCTGACATCCAGAATGTTACTTGGTCAACATTCTACCGTTCTGAGAGATTCTGGGTTCTAGAATCAATGTACGGCAGAGATCTGGCATGTCAGGGTGTCCAAACTCTAGAATCCATGTGTGTCTGAACTCGAGAGTCATTCAATGTCCACATTCCGGATCACAGGGTGTCTGAATTCCTGAAACACCAAATGTCTGCATTCTAGAATCGGAATGTGGTAGAATTCTATAATGCACAGCACGGCGGAATTCTAAAGTCCTAAAATGCCTGCTATCTGGAAGTTAAGGTGTCTGACATCCAGAATGCTACCACGTTAGAATTATACCATTCTGAAAGATTCTGGGATCTAGAATCAATGGACGGCTGAGTTCCAGAATGTCAGGGTTTCCAAACTCTAGAATCCTTGCGTGTCTGAACTCGAGAGTCATTCAATATCCACATTCCAGGACTCTGGATGTCTGAAATATAGAAGCAACAAATGTCTGCATTCTAGAATCGGAATGTGTGGAATTCTAGAATGCACAGCACGGCAGAATTCTAAAGTCCTAAAATGACTGCTATTCGGAATTTAAGGTGTCTGACATCCAGAATGTTACTAGGTCAGCATTCTACCATTCTGAGAGATTCTGGGTTCTAGAATCAATGGACGGCAGAGTTCTGGAATGCCAGGGTGTCCAAACTCTAGAATCCTTCCGTGTCTGAACTCGTGAGTCATTCAATGTCCACATTCCTGATCACAGGGTGTCTGAATTCCAGAAGCACCAAATGTCTGCATTCTAGAATCGGAATGTGGCGGAATTCTAGAATGCACAGCACGGCAGAATTCTAAAGTCCTAAAATGCCTGATATTCGGAAGTTAAGGAGTCTGACATCCAGAATGTTACTAGGTCAGCATTCTACCTTTCTGAGAGATTCTGGGTTCTAGAATCAATGGACGGCTGATTTCTGGAATGTCAGGGTGTCCAAACTCTAGAATCCTTCCGTGTCTGAACACGTGAGTCATTCAATGTCCACATTCCAGATCAAAGGGTGTCTGAATTCCAGAAGCACCAAATGTCTGCATTCTAGAATCGGAATGTGGCAGAATTCTAGAATGCACAGCACGGCAGAATTCGAAAGTCCTAAAATGCCTGCTATCCAGAATTAAGTTGACTGACATCCAGAATGCTACCACGTCAGAATTATACCATTCTGAAAGATTCTGGGATCTAGAATAAATGGACGGCTGGGTTCCAGAATGTCAGGGTGGCAAAACTCTAGAATGCTTGCGGGTCTGAACTCGAGAGTCATTCAATCTCCACATTCCAGAACTCTGGATGTCTGAATTATAGAAGCACCAAATGTCTGCATTCTAGAATCGGAATGTGGCGTAATTCTAGAATGCACAGCACGGCGGAATTCTAAAGTCCTAAAATGCCTGCTATCCGGAAGTTAAGGTGTCTGACATCCAGAATGTTACTAGGTCAACATTCTACCGTTCTGAGAGATTCTGGGTTCTAGAATCAATGGATGGCAGAGATCTGGCATGTCAGGGTGTCCAAACTCTAGAATCCTTGTGTGTCTGAACTCGAGAGTCATTCAATGTCCACATTCCAGAACTCTGGATGTCTGAATTATAGAAGCACCAAATGTCTGCATTCTAAAATCGGAATGTGGCTGAATTCTAGAATGCACAGCACGGCGGAATTCTAAAGTCCTAAAATGCCTGCTATACGGAAGTTAAGGTGTCTGACATCCAGAATGCCACCACGTCAGAATTATACCATTCTGAAAGACTCTGGGATCTAGAATCAATGGACGGCTGAGTTCCAGAATGTCAGGGTTTGCAAACTCTAGAATCCTTGCGTGTCTGAACTCGAGAGTCATTCAATGTCCACATTCCAGAACTCTGGATGTCTGAATTATAGAAGCACCAAATGTCTGCATTCTAGAATCGGAATGTGGCGGAATTCTAGAATGCACAGCACGGCGGAATTCAAAGGCCTAAAATGCCTGCTATCCGGAAGTTAAGGTGTCTGACATCCAGAATGCTACCACGTCAGAATTATACCATTCTGAAAGATTCTGGGATCTAGAATCATTGGACGGCTGAGTTCCAGAATGTCAGGGTGGCAAAACTCTAGAATCCTTGCGTGTCTGAACTCGTGAGTCTTTCAATGTCCACATTCCGGATCACAGGGTGTCTGAATGCCAGAAGCACCAAATGTCTGCATTCTAGAATCGGAATGTGGCGGAATTCTAGAATGCACAGCACGGCAGAATTCGAAAGACCTAAAATGCCTGCTATCGGGAAGTTAAGGTGTCTGACATCCAGAATGCTACCACGTCAGAATTATACCATTCTGAAAGATTCTGGGATCTAGAATCAATGGACGGCTGAGTTCCAGAATGTCAGGGTGGCAAAACTCTAGAATCCTGGCGTGTCTGAACTCGAGAGTCATTCAGTGTCCACATTCCAGAACTCTGGATGTCTGAAATATAGAAGCACCAAATGTCTGCATTCTAGAATCAGAATGTGGCGGAATTCTAGAATGCACAGCACGGCGGAATTTTAAAGTCCTAAAATGCCTGCTATCCAGAAGTCAATGTGTCTGACATCCAGAATGTTACTAGGTCAGCATTCTACCGTTCTGAGAGATTCTGGGTTTTATAATCAATGGATGGCAGAGTTCTGGAATGTCAGGGTGTTCAAACTCAAGAATACTTGCGTGTCTGAACTCGAGAGTCATTCAATGTCCGCATTCCGGATCACAGGGTGTCTGAATTCCAGAAGCACCAAATGTCTGCATTCTAGAATCGGAATGTGGCGGAATTCTAGAATGCACAGCATGGCGGAATTCGAAAGTCCTAAAATGCCTGCTATCCGGAAGTTAAGGTGTCTGACATCCAGAATGCTACCACGTCAGAATTATAACATTCTGAAAGATTCTGGGATCTAGAATCAATGGACGGCTGAGTTCCAGAATGTCAGGGTGGCAAAACTCTAGAATCCTGGCTTGTCTGAACTCGAGAGTCATTCAATGTCCACATTCCGGAACTGTGGATGTCTGAATTATAGAAGCACCAAATGTCTCTATTCTAGAATCGGAATGTGGCGGAATTCTAGAATGCACAGCACGGCGGAATTCGAAAGTCCTAAAATGCCTGCTATCCGGAAGTTAAGGAGTCTGACATCCAGAATGTTACTAGGTTAGCATTCTACCGTTCTGAGAGATTCTGTGTTCTAGAATCAATGGACGGCAGAGTTCTGGAATGTCCGGGTGTCCAAACTCTAGAATCCTTCCGTGTCTGGACTCGTGAGTCATTCAATGTCCACATTCCGGATCACAGGGTGTTTGAATTCCAGAAGCACCAAATGTCTGCATTCTAGAAGCGGAATGTGGCAGAATTCTAGAATGCACAGCATGGCGGAATTCTAAACTCCTAAAATGCCTGCTATACGGAAGTTAAGGTGTCTGACATCAAGAATGCTACCAATTCAGAATTATACCATTCTGAAAGATTCTGGGATCTAGAATCAATGGAAGGCTGAGTTCCATAATGTCTGGGTGGGAATACTCTAGAATCCTTGCGTGTCTGAACTCGAGAGTCATTCAATGTCCACATTCCAGAACTCTGGATGTCTGAATTATAGAAGCACCAAATGTGTGCATTCTAGAATCGGAATGTGGCGGAATTTTAGAATGCACAGCACGGTGGAATTGTAAAGTCCTAAAATGCCTATTAGCCGAAAGCTAAGGTGTCTGATGACCAGAATGTTACTAGGTCAGCATTCTACCCTTCTGAGAGATTCTGGGTTCTAGAATCAATGGACGTCCGAGTTCTGGAATGTCTGGGTGTCCAAACTCTAGAATCCTTGAGTGTTAGAACTCGACAGTCATTCAATTTCCATATTCCGGGTCACAGGGTGACTGAATTCCAGAAGCACCAAATGTCTGCGTTCTGGAATCAGAATGTGGCGGAATTCTAGAATGCACAGCACGGCGGAATTCGAAGGTCCTAAAATGCCTGCTATCGGGAAGTAAAGGTGTCTGACATCCAGAATGCTACCAGGTCAGAATTACACCATTCTGAAAGATTCTGGGATCTAGAATCAATGGACGGCTGAGTTCCAGAATGTCAGGGTGGCAAAACTCTAGAATCCTTGCATGTCTGAACTCGAGAGTCATTCAATGTCCACATTCCAGAACTCTGGATGTCTGAATTATAGAAGCACCAAATGACTGCATTCTAGCATCGGAATGTGGCGGAATTCTAGCATGCACAGCACGGCGGAATTCTAAAATCCTAAAATGCCTGCTGTCCGGAAGTTAAGGTGTCTGACATCCAGAATGTACTAGGTCAGCATTCTACCGTTCTGAGAGATTCTGGGTTCCAGAATCAATGGACGGCAGAGTTCTGGAAAGTCAGGATGTCCAAACTGTAGAATTCTTCCGTGTCTGAACTCGTGAGTCATTCAATGTCCACATTCCGGATCACAGGGTGTCTGAATGCCAGAAGCACCAAATGTCTGCATTCTAGAATCGGAATGTGGCGGAATTCTAGAATGCACAGCACGGCGGAATTCGAAAGTCCTAAAATGCCTGATATTCGGAAGTTAAGGAGTCTGACATCCAGAATGTTACTAGGTCAGTATTCTACCGTTCTGAGAGATTCTGGGTTCTAGAATCAATGGACGGCAGAGTTCTGGAATGTCAGGTTGTCCAAACTGTAGAATCCTTCCGTGTCTGAACTCGTGAGTCATTCAATGTCCACTTTCCGGATCACAGGGTGTCTGAATTCCAGAAGCACCAAATGTCTGCATTCTAGAATCGGAATGTGGCGGAATTCTAGAATGCACAGCACGGCGGAATTCAAAAGTCCTAAAATGCCTGCTATCGGGAAGTTAAGGTGTCTGACATCCAGAATGCTACCACGGCAGAATTATACCATTCTGAAAGATTCTGGGATCTAGAATCAATGGACGGCTGAGTTCCAGAATGTCAGGGTGGCAAAACTCTAGAATCCTTGCGTGTCTGAACTCGAGAGTCATTCAATGTCCACATTCCAGAACTCTGGATGTCTGAATTATAGAAGCACCAAATGTCTGCATTCTAGAATCGGAATGTGGCGGAATTCTAGAATGCACAGCACGGCGGAATTCTAAAGTCCTAAAATGCCTGCTATCCGGAAGTTAAGGGGTCTGACATCAAGAATGCTACCAAGTCAGAATTATACCATTCCGAAAGATTCTGGGATCTAGAATCAATGGATGGCTGAGTTCCAGAATGTCAGGGTAGCAAAACTCTAGAATCCTTGCGTGTCTGAACTCAAGAGTCATTCAATGTCCACATTCCAGAACTCTGGATGTCTGAATTATAGAAGCACCAAATGACTGCATTCTAGAATCGGAATGTGGCGGAATTCTAGAATGCACAGCACGGCGGTATTCTAAAGTCCTAAAATGCTTACTAGCCGAAAGTTAAGGTGTCTGATGACCAGTGTGTTACTAGGTCAGCATTCTACCGTTCTGAGAGATTCTGGGTTCTAGAATCAATGGACGGCCGAGATCTGGAATATCTGGGTGTCCAAACTCTAGAATCCTTGCGTGTCTGAACTCGAGAGTCATTCAATGTCCACATTCCGGATCACAGGGTTTCTGAATTCCAGAAGCACCAAATGTCTGCATTCTAGAATCGGAATGTGGCGGAATTCTAGAATGCACAGCACGGCGGAATTCGAACGTCCTAAAATGTCTGCTATCCGGAAGTTAAGGTGTCTGACATCCAGAATGGTACCACATCAGAATTATACCGTTCTGAAACATTCTGGGATCTAGAATCAATGGACGGGTGAGTTCCAGAATGTCAGGGTGGCAAAACTCTAGAATCCTGGCGTGTCTGAACTCGAGAGTCATTCAATGTCCACATTCTAGAACTCTGGATCTCTGAATTATGGAAGCACCAAATGTCTGCATTCTAGAATCAGAATGTGGCGGAATTCTAGAATGCACAGCACGGCGGAATTCGAAAGTCCTAAAATGCCTGCTATCCGGAAGTTAAGGTGTCTGACATCCAGAATGCTACCACGTCAGAATTAAAACATTCTGAAAGATTCTGGGATCTGGAATCAATGGACGGCTGAGTTCCAGAATGTCAGGGTTTCCAAACTCTAGAATCCTTGCGTGTCTGAACTCGAGAGTCACTCAATATCCACATTCCAGGACTCTGGATGTCTGAAATATAGAAGCACCAAATGTCTGCATTCTAGAATCGGAATGTGGCGGAATTCTAGAATGCACAGCGCGGCAGAATTCTAAAGTCATAAAATGCCTGATATTCGGAAGTTAATGTGTCTGACATCCAGAATGTTACTAGGTCAGCATTCTACCGTTCTGAGAGATTCTGGGTTCTAGAATCAATGGACGGCATAGTTCTGGAATGTCCTGGTTTCCAAACTCTAGAATCCTTCCGTGTCTGAACTCGTGAGTCATTCAATGTCCACATTCCGGATCACAGGGTGTCTGAATTCCAGAAGCACCAAATGTCTGCATTCTAGAAGCGGAATGTGCGGAATTCTAGAATGCACAGCATGGCGGAATTCTAAAATCCTATAATGCCTGCTATCCGGAAGTTAAGGTGTCTGACATCAAGAATGCTACCAAGTAAGAATTATACCATTCTGAAAGATTCTGGGATCTAGAATCAATGGACGGCTGAGTTCCAGAATGTCAGGGTGGCAAAACTCTAGAATCCTTGCGTGTCTGAACTCGAGAGTCATTCAATGTCCACATTCCAGAACTCTGGATGTCTGAATTATAGAAGCACCAAATGTGTGCATTCTAGAATTGGAATGTGGTGGAATTTTAAAATGCAGAGCACGGTGGAATTCTAAAGTCCTAAAATGCCTATTAGCCGAAAGCTAAGGTGTCTGATGACCAGAATGTTACTAGGTCAGCATTCTACCGTTCTGAGAGATTCTGGGTTCAAGAATCAATGGACGGCAGAGTTCTGGAATGTCTGGGTGTCCAAACTCTAGAATCCTTGAGTGTTTGAACTCGAGAGTCATTCAATTTCCATATTCCGGGTCACAGGGTGACTGAATTCCAGAAGCACCAAATGTCTGCATTCTAGAATCGGAATGTGGCGGAATTCTAGAATGCACAGCACGGCGGAATTCGAAGGTCCTAAAATGCCTGCTATCTGGAAGTTAAGGTGTCTGACATCCAGAATGTTACTAGGTCAGCATTGTAACGTTCTGAGAGATTCTGGGTTCTAGAATCAATGGACGGCAGAGTTCTGGAATGTCAGGGTGTCCAAACTCTAGAATCCTTGCGTGTCTGAACTCGAGAGTCATTCAATGTCCACATTCCGGATCACAGGGTGTCTGAATTCCAGAAGCACCAAATGTCTGCATTCTAGAATCGGAATGTGGTAGAATTCTAGAATGCACAGCACGGCGGAATTCTAAAGACCTAAAATGCCTGCTATCCGGAAGTTAAGGTGTCTGACATCCAGAATGCTACCAAGTCAGAATTATGCCATTCTGAAAGATTCTGGGATCTAGAATCAATGGACGGCTGAGTTCCAGAATGTCAGGTTGGCAAAACTCTAGAATCCTTGCGTGTCTGAACTCGAGAGTCATTCAATGTCCACATTCCAGAACTCTGGATGTCTGAATTATGGAAGCACCAAATGTCTGCATGCTAGAATCGGAATGTGGCGGAATTCTAGAATGCACATCACGGCGGAATTCTAAAATCCTAAAATGCCTGCTATCCGGAAGTTAATGTGTTCTGACATCCAGAATGCTACCAAGTCACAATTATACCATTCTGAAAGATTCTGGGATCTAGAATCAATGGACGGCTGAGTTCCGGAATTTCAGGGTTTCCAAACTCTAGAATCCTTGCGTGTCTGAACTCGAGAGTCATTCAATCTCCACATTCCAGAACTCTGGATGTCTGAATTATAGAAGCACCAAATGTCTGCATTCTAGAATTCGAATGTGGCGGAATTCTAGAATGCACAGCACGGCGTAATTCTAAAGTCCTAAAATGCCTACTAGACGAAAGTTAAGGTGTCTGAGGACCAGAGTGTTACTAGGTCAGCATTCTACCGTTCTGAGAGATTCTGGGTTCTAGAATCAATGGATGGCAGAGTTCTGGAATGTCAGGTTGTCCAAGCTCTAGAATCCTTGAGTGTTTGAACTCGAGAGTCATTCAATTTCCATATTCCGGGTCACAGGGTGACTGAATTCCAGAAGCACCAAATGTCTGCGTTCTAGAATCGGAATGTGGCGGAATTCTAGAATGCACAGCACGGCGGAATTCTAAAGTCCTAAAATGCCTGCTATCCGGAAGTTAAGGTGTCTGACATCCAGAATGTTACTAGGTCAGCATTCTACCGTTCTGAGAGATTCTGGGTTCTAGAATCAATGGACGGCAGAGTTCTGGAATGTCAGGATGTCCAAACTCTAGAATCCTTCCGTGTCTGAACTCGTGAGTCATTCAATGTCCACTTTCCGGATCACAGGGTGTCTGAATTCCAGAAGCACCAAATGTCTGCATTCTAGAATCGGAATGTGGCGGAATTCAAGAATGCACAGCGCCGCAGAATTCTAAAGTCCTAAAACGCCTGATATTCGGAAGTTAAGGCGTCTGACATCCAGAATGTTACTAGGTCAGCATTCTACCGTTCTGAGAGATTCTGGGTTCTAGAATCAATGGACGGCAGAGTTCTGGAATATCAGGGTGTCCAAACTCTAGAATCCTTCCGTGTCTGAACTCGTGAGTCATTCAATGTCCACATTCCGGATCACAGGGTGTCTGAATTCCAGAAGAACCAAATGTCTGCATTCTAGAATCGGAATGTGGCGGAATTCTAGAATGCACAGCACGGCGGAATTCGAAAGTCCTAAAATGCCTGCTATCCGGAAGTTAAGGTGTCTGACATCCAGAATGCTACCACGTCAGAATTATACCGTTCTGAAAGATTCTGGGATCTAGAATCAATGGACGGCTGAGTTCCAGAATATCAGGGTGGCAAAACTCTAGAATCCTTGCGGGTCTGAACTCGAGAGTCATTCAATGTCCACATTCCGAATCACAGGGTGTCTGAATTCCAGAAGCACCAAATGTCTGCATTCTAGAATCGGAATGTGGTAGAATTCTAGAATGCACAGCACGGCGGAATTCGAAAGTCCTAAAATGCCTGCTATCCGGAAGTTAATGTGTCTGACATCCAGAATGCTACCAAGTCACAATTATACCATTCTGAAAGATTCTGGAATCTAGAATCAATGGACGGCTGAGTTCCAGAATTTCAGGGTTTCCAAACTCTAGAACCCTTGCGTGTCTGAACTCGAGAGTCATTCAATGTCCACATTCCAGAACTCTGGATGTCTGAATTATAGAAGCACCAAATGTCTGCATTCTAGAATCGGAATGTGGCGGAATTCTAGAATGCAAAGCACGGCGGAATTCTAAAGTCCTAAAATGCCTACTAGCCGAAAGTTAAGGTGTCTGATGACCAGAATGTTACTAGGTCAGCATTCTACCGTTCTGAGAGTTTCTGGGTTCTAGAATCAATGGATGGCAGAGTTCTGGAATGTCAGGGTGTCCAAGCTCTAGAATCCCTGAGTGTTTGAACTCGAGAGTCATTCCATTTCCATATTCCGTGTCACAGGGTGACTGAATTCCAGAAGCACCAAATGTCTGCATTCTAGAATCGGAATGTGGCGGAATTCTAGAATGCACAGCACGGCGGAATTCTAAAGTCCTAAAATGCCTGCTATCCGGAAGTTAAGGTGTCTGACATCCGGAATGTTACTAGGTCAGCATTCTTCCGTTCTGAGAGATTCTGGGTTCTAGAATCAATGGACGGCAGAGTTCTGGAATGTCAGGGTGTCCAAACTCTAGAATCCTTCCGTGTCTGAACTCGTGAGTCATTCAATGTCCACATTCCGGATCACAGGGTGTCTGAATTCCAGAAGCACCAAATGTCTGCATTCTAGAATCGGAATGTGGCGGAATTCTAGAATGCACAGCACGGCAGAATTCTAAAGTCCTAAAATGCCTGATATTCGGAAGTTAAGGAGTCTGACATCCAGAATGTTACTAGGTCAGCATTCTACCGTTCTGAGAGATTCTGGGTTCTAGAATCAATGGACGGCAGAGTTCTGGAATATCAGGGTGTCCAAACTCTAGAATCCTTCCGTGTCTGAACTCGTGAGTCATTCAATGTCCACTTTCCGGATCACAGGGTGTCTGAATTCCAGAAGCACCAAATGTCTGCATTCTAGAATCGGAATGTGGCGGAATTCTAGAATGCACAGCACGGCGGAATTCGAAAGTCCTAAAATGCCTGCTATCGGGAAGTTAAGGTGTCTGACATCCAGAATGCTACCACGTCAGAATTATACCATTCTGAAAGATTCTGGGATCTAGAATCAATGGACGGCTGAGTTCCAGAATGTCAGGGTGTCAAAACTCTAGAATCCTTGCGTGTCTGAACTCGAGAGTCATTCAATGTCCACATTCCAGAACTCTGGATGTCTGAATTATAGAAGCACCAAATGTCTGCATTCTAGAATCGGAATGTGGCGGAATTCTAGAATGCACAGCACGGCGGAATTCTAAAGTCCTAAAATGCCTGCTATCCGGAAGTTAAGGGGTCTGACATCAAGAATGCTACCAAGTCAGAATTATACCATTCTGAAAGATTTTGGGATCTAGAATCAATGGATGGCTGAGTTCCAGAATGTCAGGGTAGCAAAATTCTAGAATCCTTGCGTGTCTGAACTCAAGAGTCATTCAATGTCCACATTCCAGAACTCTGGATGTCTGAATTATAGAAGCACCAAATGTCTGCATTCTAGAATCGGAATGTGGCGGAATTCTAGAATGCACAGCACGGCGGAATTCCAAAGTCCTAAAATGCCTACTAGCCGAAAGTTAAGGTGTCTGATGACCAGTATGTTACTAGGTCAGCATTGTACCGTTCTGAGAGATTCTGGGTTCTAGAATCAATGGACGGCAGAGATCTGGAATGTCAGGGTGTCCAAACTCAAGAATACTTGCGTGTCTGAACTCGAGAGTCATTCAATGTCCACATTCCGGATCACAGTGTGTCTGAATTCCAGAAGCACCAAATGTCTGCATTCTAGAATCGGAATGTGGCGGAATTCTAGAATGCACAGCACGGCGGAATTCGAAAGTCCTAAAATGCCTGCTATCCGGAAGTTAAGGTGTCTGACATCCAGAATGCTACCATGTCAGAATTATACCATTCTGAATGATTCTGGGATCTAGAATCAATGGACGGCTGAGTTCCAGAATGTCAGGGTTTCCAAACTCTAGAATCCTTGCGTGTCTGAACTCGAGAGTCATTAAATATCCACATTCCAGGACTCTGGATGTCTGAAATATAGAAGCAACAAATGTCTGCATTCTAGAATCGGAATGTGGTGGAATTCTAGAATGCACAGCACGGCAGAAATCTAAAGTCCTAAAATGCCTGCTATTCGGAAGTTAAGGTGTCTGACATCCAGAATGTTACTAGGTCAGCATTATACCGTACTGAGAGATTCTGGGTTCTAGAATCAATGGACGGCAGAGTTCTGGAATGTCAGGGTGTCCAAACTCTAGAATCCTTCCGTGTTTGAACTCGTGAGTCATTCAATGTCCACATTCCAGATCAAAGTGTGTCTGAATTCCAGAAGCACCAAATGTCTGCATTCTAGAATCGGAATGTGGCGGAATTCTAGAATGCACATCACGGCGGATTTCTAAAGTCCTAAAATGCCTGCTATCGGGAAGTTAAGGTGTCTGACATCCAGAATGTTACTAGGTCAGCATTCTACCGTTCTGAGAGGTTCTGGGTTCTAGAATCAATGGACGGCAGAGATCTGGCATGTCAGGTTGTCCAAACTCTAGAATCATTGCGTGTCTGAACTCGAGAGTCATTCAATGTCCACATTCCGGATCACAGGGTGTCTGAATTCCAGAAGCACCAAATGTCTGCATTCTAGAATCGGAATGTGGTAGAATTCTAGAATGCACAGCACGGCGGAATTCTAAAGTCCTAAAATGCCTGCTCTCCGGAAGTTAAGATGTCTCACACCCAGAATGCTACCACTTCAGAATTATACCATTCTGAAACATTCTGGGATCTAGAATCAATGGACGGGTGACTTCCAGAATGTCAGGGTGGCAAAACTCTAGAATCCTGGTGTGTCTGAACTCGAGAGTCATTCAATGTCCACATTCCAGAACTCTGGATGTCTGAATTATAGAAGCACGAAATGTCTGCATTCTAGAATCGGAATGTGGCGGAATTCTAGAATGCACAGCACGGCGGAATTCTAAAGTCCTAAAATGCCTGCTATCCGGAAGTTAAGGTGTCTGACATCCAGAATGCTACCACGTCAGAATTATACCATTCTGAAAGATTCTGGGATCTAGAATCAGTGGACGGCTGAGTTCCAGAATGTCAGGGTGGCAAAACTCTAGAATCCTTGCGTGTCTGAAGTCGAGAGTCATTCAATGTCCACATTCCAGAACTCTGGATGTCTGAATTATAGGATCACCAAATTTCTGCATTCTAGAATTGGAATGTGGCAGAATTCTAGAATGCACAGCACGGCGGAATTCTAAAGTCCTAAAATGCCTGCTATCCGGAAGTTAAGTTGTCTGACATCAAGAATGCTACCAAGTCAGAATTATACCATTCTGAAAGATTCTGGGATCTAGAATCAATGGACGGGTGAGTTCCAGAATGTCAGGTTGGCAAAACTCTTGAATCCTTGTGTGTCTGAACTCGAGAGTCATTCAATGTCCACATTCCAGAACTCTGGATGTCTGAATTTTAGAAGCACGAAATGTCTGCATTCTAGAATCGGAATGTGGCGGAATTCTAGAATGCACAGCACGGCGGAATTCTAAAGTCCTAAAATGCCTGCTATACGGAATTTATTGTGTCTGACATCCAGAATGCTACCACGTCAGAATTATACCATTCTGAAACATTCTGGGATCTAGAATCAATGGACGGCTGAGTTCCAGAATGCAACGGTGGCAAAGCTCTAGAATCCTTGCGTGTCTGAACTCGAGAGTCATTCAATGTCCACATTCCAGAACTCTGGATGTCTGAAATATAGAAGCACCAAATGTCTGCATTCTAGAATCAGAATGTGGCGGAATTCTAGAATGCACAGCACGGCGGAATTTTAAAGTCGTAAAATGCCTGCTATCCAGAAGTCAAGGTGTCTAACATCCAGAATGTTACTAGGTCCGCATTCTACCGTTCTGAGAGATTCCGGTTTCTAGAATCAATGGATGGCAGAGTTCTGGAATGTCAGGGTGTTCAAACTCAAGAATACTTGCGTGTCTGAACTCGAGAGTCATTCAATATCCACATTCCGGATCACAGGGTGTCCGAATACCAGAAGCACCAAATGTCTGCATTCTAGAATCGGAATGTGGCGGAATTCTAGAATGCACAGCACGGCGGAATTCTAAAGTCCTAAAATGCCTACTAGCCGAAAGTTAAGGTGTCTGATGACCAGAATGTTACTAGGTCAGCATTCTAACGTTCTGAGAGATTCTGGGTTCTAGAATCAATGGACGGCAGAGTTCTGGAATGTCAGGGTGTCCAAAGTCTAGAATCCTTGAGTGTTTGAACTCGAGAGTCATTCAATGTCCACATTCCCGGTCACAGGATGACTGAATTCCAGAAGCACCAAATGTCTGCATTCTAGAATCGGAATGTGGCGGAAATCTAGAATGCACAACACGGCGGAATTCTAAAGTCCTAAAATGCCTGCTATCCGGAATTTAAGGTGTCTGACATCCAGAATCCTACCACGTCAGAATTATACCATTCTGAAACATTCTGGGAACCAGAATCAATGGACGGCTGAGTTCCAGAATGTCAGGGTGGCAAAACTCTAGAATCCTTGCGTGTCTGAACTCGAGAGTCATTCAATGTCCACATTCCAGAACTCTGGATGTCTGAATAATAGAAGCACCAAATGTCTGTATTCTAGAATCGGAATGTGGCGGAATTCTAGAACGCACAGCACGGCGGAATTCTAAAGTCCTAAAATGCCTGCTATCCGGAAGTTAAGGTGTCTGACATCCAGAATGCTACCACGTCAGAATTATACCATTCTGAAACATTCTTGGATCTAGAATCAATGGACGGCTGAGTTCCAGAATGTCAGGGTTTCCAAACTCTAGAATCCTTGCGTGTCTGAACTCGAGTGTCATTCAATGTCCACATTCCAGAACTCTGGATGTCTGAATTATAGAAGCACCAAATGTCTGCATTCTAGAAACGGAATGTGGCAGAATTCTAGAATGCACAGCACGGCGGAATTCTAAAGTCCTAAAATACCTGCTATCCGGAATTAAGGTGTCTGACATCAAGAATGCTACCAAGTCAGAATTATACCATTCTGAAAGATTCTGGGATCTAGAATCAATCCAGCGCTGAGTTCCAGAATGTCAGGATGGCAAAGCTCTAGAATCCTTGCGTGTCTGAACTCGAGAGTCATTCAATGTCCACATTCCAGAACTCTGGATGTCTGAAATATAGAAGCACCAAATGTCTGCATTCTAGAATCAGAATGTGGCGGAATTCTAGAATGCACAGCACGGCGGAATTCTAAAGTCCTAAAATGCCTGCTATCCGGAAGTTAAGGTGTCTGACATCCAGAATGGTACCACATCAGAATTATACCATTCTGAAACATTCTGCGATCTAGATTCAATGGACGGGTGAGTTCCAGAATGTCAGGGTGGCAAAACTCTAGAATCCTGGCTTGTCTGAACTCGAGAGTCATTCAATGTCCACATTCCAGAACTCTGGATGTCTGAATTATGGAAGCACCAAATGTCTGCATTCTAGAATCGGAATGTGGCGGAATTCTAGAATGCACAGCACGGCGGAATTCTAAAGTCGTAAAATGCCTGCTATCCAGAAGTCAAGGTGTCTGACATCCAGAATGTTACTAGGTCCACATTCTACCGTTCTGAGAGATTCCGGTTTCTAGAATCAATGGATGGCAGAGTTCTGGAATGTCAGGGTGTTCAAACTCAAGAATACTTGCGTGTCTGAACTCGAGAGTCATTCAATGTCCACATTCCGGATCACAGGGTGTCCGAATACCAGAAGCACCAAATGTCTGCATTCTAGAATCGGAATGTGGCGGAATTCTAGAATGCATAGCACGGCGGTATTCGAAAGTCCTAAAATGCCTGCTATTCGGAAGTTAATGTGTCTGACATCCAGAATGCTACCACGTCAGAATTATACCATTCTGAAAGATTCTGGGATCTAGAATCAATGGACGGCCGAGTTCCAGAATGTCCGGGTTTCCAAACTCTAGAATCCTTGCGTGTCTGAACTCGAGAGTCATTCAATATCCACATTCCAGGACTCTGGATGTCTGAAATATAGAAGCAACAAATGTCTGCATTCTTGAATCGGAATGTGGTGGAATTCTAGAATGCACAGCACGGCAGAATTCTAAAGTCCTAAAATGCCTGCTATTCGGAAGTTAAGGTGTCTGACATACAGAACGTTACTAGGTCAGCATTCTACCATTCTGTGAGATTCTGGGTTCTAGAATCAATGGACGGCAGAGTTCTGGAATGTCAGGGTGTCCAAACTCTAGAATCCTTCCGTGTCTGAACTCGTGAGTCATTCAATGTCCACATTCCGGATCACAGGGTGTCTGAATTACAGAAGCACCAAATGTCTGCATTCTAGAATCGGAATGTGACGGAATTCTAGAATGCACAGCACGGCGGAATTCTAAAATCCTAAAATGCCTGCTATCCGGAAGTTAAGGTGTCTGACATCAAGAATGCTACCAAGTCAGAATTATACCATTCTGAAAGATTCTGGGATCTAAAATCAATGGACGGCTGAGTTCCAGAATGTCAGGGTGACAAAACTCAAGAATCCTTGCGTGTCTGAACTCGAGAGTCATTCAATGTCCACATTCCAGAACTCTGGATGTCTGAATTATAGAAGCACCAAATGTCTGCATTCTAGAATCGGAATGTGGAGGAATTATAGAATGCACAGCACGGCGCAATTCTAACGTCCTAAAATGCCTACTAGCCGAAAGTTAAGGTGTCTAATGACCAGAATGTTACTAGGTCAGCATTCTACCGTTCTGAGAGATTCTGGGTTCTAGAATCAATGGATGGCAGAGTTCTGGAATGTCAGGGTGTCCAAACTCTAGAATCCTTGAGTGTTTGAACTCGAGAGTCATTCAATTTCCATATTCCGGGTCACAGGGTGTCTGAATTCCAGAAGCACCAAATGTCTGCATTCTAGAATCGGAATGTGGCAGAATTCTAGAATGCACAGCACGGCAGATTTCTAAAGACGTAAAATGACTGATATTCGGAAGTTAAGGTGTCTGACATCCAGAATGTTACTAGGTCAGCATTCTACCGTTCTGAGAGATTCTGGGTTCTAGAATCAATGGAGGGCAGAGTTCTGGAATGTCAGGGTGTCCAAACTCCAGAATCCTTCCGTGTCTGAACTCGTGAGTCATTCAATGTCCACATTCCGGATCACAGGGTGTCTGAATTCCAGAAGCACCAAATGTCTGCATTCTAGAATCGGAATGTGGCGGAATTCTAGAATGCACAGCACGGCAGAATTCTGAAGTCCTAAAATGCCTGCTATCCGGAAGTTAAGGTGTCTGACATCCAGAATGCTACCACATCAGAATTATACCATTCTGAAAGATTCTGGGATCTAGAATCAATGGATGGCTGAGTTCCAGAATGTCAGGGTTTACAAACTCTAGAATCCTTGCGTGTCTGAACTCGAGAGTCATTCAATGTCCACATTCCAGAACTCTGGATGTCTGAATAATAGAAGCACCAAATGTCTGCATTCTAGAATCGGAATGTGGCGGAATTCTACAATGCACAGCACGGCGGAATTCTAAAGTCCTAAAATGCCTGCTATCCGGAAGTTAATGTGTCTGACATCAAGAATGCTACCAAGTCAGAATTAAACCATTCTGAAAGATTCTGGGATCTAGAATCAATGGACGGCTGAGTTCCAGAATGTCAGGGTGGCAAAACTCTAGAATCCTTGCGTGTCTGAACTCGAGAGTCATTCAATGTCCACATTCCAGAACTCTGTATGTCTGAATTACAGAAGCACCAAATGTCTGCATTCTAGAATCGGAATGTGGCGGAATTCTAGAATGCACAGCACGGCGGAATTCTAAAGTCCTAAAATGCCTACTAGCCGAAAGTTAAGATGTCTGATAACCAGAATGTTACTTGGTCAGCATTCTACCGTTCTGAGAGATTCTGGGTTCTAGAATCAATGGATGGCAGAGTTCTGGAATGTCAGGGTGTCCAAACTCTAGAATCCTTGAGTGTTTGAACTCGAGAGTCATTCAATTTCCATATTCCGGGTCACAGGGTGACTGAATTCCAGAAGCACCAAATGTCTGCATTCCAGAATCGGAATGTGGCGGAATTCTAGAATGCACAGCACGGCGGAATTCGAACGTCCTAAAATGCCTGCTATCCGGAAGTTAAGGTGTCTGACATCCAGAATGCTACCACGTCAGAATTATACCATTCTGAAAGATTCTGGGATCTAGAATCAATGGACGGCTGAGTTCCAGAATGTCAGGGTGGGAAAACTCTAGAATCCTTGCGTGTCTGAACTCGAGAGTCATTCAATGTCCACATTCCAGAACTCTGGATGTCTGAATTATAGAAGCACCAAATGTCTGCATTCTAGAATCGGAATGTGGCGGAATTCTAGAATGCACAGCACGGCTGAATTCTAAAGTCCTAAAATGCCTGCTATCCGGAAGTTAAGGTGTCTGACATCCAGAATGTTACTTGGTCAACATTCTACCGTTCTGAGAGATTCTGGGTTCTAGAATCAATGTACGGCAGAGATCTGGCATGTCAGGGTGTCCAAACTCTAGAATCCATGTGTGTCTGAACTCGAGAGTCATTCAATGTCCACATTCCGGATCACAGGGTGTCTGAATTCCTGAAACACCAAATGTCTGCATTCTAGAATCGGAATGTGGTAGAATTCTATAATGCACAGCACGGCGGAATTCTAAAGTCCTAAAATGCCTGCTATCTGGAAGTTAAGGTGTCTGACATCCAGAATGCTACCACGTTAGAATTATACCATTCTGAAAGATTCTGGGATCTAGAATCAATGGACGGCTGAGTTCCAGAATGTCAGGGTTTCCAAACTCTAGAATCCTTGCGTGTCTGAACTCGAGAGTCATTCAATATCCACATTCCAGGACTCTGGATGTCTGAAATATAGAAGCAACAAATGTCTGCATTCTAGAATCGGAATGTGTGGAATTCTAGAATGCACAGCACGGCAGAATTCTAAAGTCCTAAAATGACTGCTATTCGGAATTTAAGGTGTCTGACATCCAGAATGTTACTAGGTCAGCATTCTACCATTCTGAGAGATTCTGGGTTCTAGAATCAATGGACGGCAGAGTTCTGGAATGCCAGGGTGTCCAAACTCTAGAATCCTTCCGTGTCTGAACTCGTGAGTCATTCAATGTCCACATTCCTGATCACAGGGTGTCTGAATTCCAGAAGCACCAAATGTCTGCATTCTAGAATCGGAATGTGGCGGAATTCTAGAATGCACAGCACGGCAGAATTCTAAAGTCCTAAAATGCCTGATATTCGGAAGTTAAGGAGTCTGACATCCAGAATGTTACTAGGTCAGCATTCTACCTTTCTGAGAGATTCTGGGTTCTAGAATCAATGGACGGCTGATTTCTGGAATGTCAGGGTGTCCAAACTCTAGAATCCTTCCGTGTCTGAACACGTGAGTCATTCAATGTCCACATTCCAGATCAAAGGGTGTCTGAATTCCAGAAGCACCAAATGTCTGCATTCTAGAATCGGAAAGTGGCAGAATTCTAGAATGCACAGCACGGCAGAATTCGAAAGTCCTAAAATGCCTGCTATCCAGAATTAAGTTGACTGACATCCAGAATGCTACCACGTCAGAATTATACCATTCTGAAAGATTCTGGGATCTAGAATAAATGGACGGCTGGGTTCCAGAATGTCAGGGTGGCAAAACTCTAGAATGCTTGCGGGTCTGAACTCGAGAGTCATTCAATCTCCACATTCCAGAACTCTGGATGTCTGAATTATAGAAGCACCAAATGTCTGCATTCTAGAATCGGAATGTGGCGTAATTCTAGAATGCACAGCACGGCGGAATTCTAAAGTCCTAAAATGCCTGCTATCCGGAAGTTAAGGTGTCTGACATCCAGAATGTTACTAGGTCAACATTCTACCGTTCTGAGAGATTCTGGGTTCTAGAATCAATGGATGGCAGAGATCTGGCATGTCAGGGTGTCCAAACTCTAGAATCCTTGTGTGTCTGAACTCGAGAGTCATTCAATGTCCACATTCCAGAACTCTGGATGTCTGAATTATAGAAGCACCAAATGTCTGCATTCTAAAATCGGAATGTGGCTGAATTCTAGAATGCACAGCACGGCGGAATTCTAAAGTCCTAAAATGCCTGCTATACGGAAGTTAAGGTGTCTGACATCCAGAATGCCACCACGTCAGAATTATACCATTCTGAAAGACTCTGGGATCTAGAATCAATGGACGGCTGAGTTCCAGAATGTCAGGGTTTGCAAACTCTAGAATCCTTGCGTGTCTGAACTCGAGAGTCATTCAATGTCCACATTCCAGAACTCTGGATGTCTGAATTATAGAAGCACCAAATGTCTGCATTCTAGAATCGGAATGTGGCGGAATTCTAGAATGCACAGCACGGCGGAATTCAAAGGCCTAAAATGCCTGCTATCCGGAAGTTAAGGTGTCTGACATCCAGAATGCTACCACGTCAGAATTATACCATTCTGAAAGATTCTGGGATCTAGAATCATTGGACGGCTGAGTTCCAGAATGTCAGGGTGGCAAAACTCTAGAATCCTTGCGTGTCTGAACTCGTGAGTCTTTCAATGTCCACATTCCGGATCACAGGGTGTCTGAATGCCAGAAGCACCAAATGTCTGCATTCTAGAATCGGAATGTGGCGGAATTCTAGAATGCACAGCACGGCAGAATTCGAAAGACCTAAAATGCCTGCTATCGGGAAGTTAAGGTGTCTGACATCCAGAATGCTACCACGTCAGAATTATACCATTCTGAAAGATTCTGGGATCTAGAATCAATGGACGGCTGAGTTCCAGAATGTCAGGGTGGCAAAACTCTAGAATCCTGGCGTGTCTGAACTCGAGAGTCATTCAGTGTCCACATTCCAGAACTCTGGATGTCTGAAATATAGAAGCACCAAATGTCTGCATTCTAGAATCAGAATGTGGCGGAATTCTAGAATGCACAGCACGGCGGAATTTTAAAGTCCTAAAATGACTGCTATCCAGAAGTCAATGTGTCTGACATCCAGAATGTTACTAGGTCAGCATTCTACCGTTCTGAGAGATTCTGGGTTTTATAATCAATGGATGGCAGAGTTCTGGAATGTCAGGGTGTTCAAACTCAAGAATACTTGCGTGTCTGAACTCGAGAGTCATTCAATGTCTGCATTCCGGATCACAGGGTGTCTGAATTCCAGAAGCACCAAATGTCTGCATTCTAGAATCGGAATGTGGTGGAATTCTAGAATGCACAGCATGGCGGAATTCGAAAGTCCTAAAATGCCGGCTATCCGGAAGTTAAGGTGTCTGACATCCAGAATGCTACCACGTCAGAATTATAACATTCTGAAAGATTCTGGGATCTAGAATCAATGGACGGCTGAGTTCCAGAATGTCAGGGTGGCAAAACTCTAGAATCCTGGCTTGTCTGAACTCGAGAGTCATTCAATGTCCACATTCCGGAACTCTGGATGTCTGAATTATAGAAGCACCAAATGTCTCTATTCTAGAATCGGAATGTGGCGGAATTCTAGAATGCACAGCACGGCGGAATTCGAAAGTCCTAAAATGCCTGCTATCCGGAAGTTAAGGAGTCTGACATCCAGAATGTTACTAGGTTAGCATTCTACCGTTCTGAGAGATTCTGTGTTCTAGAATCAATGGACGGCAGAGTTCTGGAATGTCCGGGTGTCCAAACTCTAGAATCCTTCCGTGTCTGGACTCGTGAGTCATTCAATGTCCACATTCCGGATCACAGGGTGTTTGAATTCCAGAAGCACCAAATGTCTGCATTCTAGAAGCGGAATGTGGCCGAATTCTAGAATGCACAGCATGGCGGAATTCTAAACTCCTAAAATGCCTGCTATACGGAAGTTAAGGTGTCTGACATCAAGAATGCTACCAATTCAGAATTATACCATTCTGAAAGATTCTGGGATCTAGAATCAATGGACGGCTGAGTTCCATAATGTCTGGGTGGGAATACTCTAGAATCCTTGCGTGTCTGAACTCGAGAGTCATTCAATGTCCACATTCCAGAACTCTGGATGTCTGAATTATAGAAGCACCAAATGTGTGCATTCTAGAATCGGAATGTGGCGGAATTTTAGAATGCACAGCACGGTGGAATTCTAAAGTCCTAAAATGCCTATTAGCCGAAAGTTAAGGTGTCTGATGACCAGAATGTTACTAGGTCAGCATTCTACCCTTCTGAGAGATTCTGGGTTCTAGAATCAATGGACGTCCGAGTTCTGGAATGTCTGGGTGTCCAAACTCTAGAATCCTTGAGTGTTAGAACTCGACAGTCATTCAATTTCCATATTCCGGGTCACAGGGTGACTGAATTCCAGAAGCACCAAATGTCTGCATTCTGGAATCAGAATGTGGCGGAATTCTAGAATGCACAGCACGGCGGAATTCGAAGGTCCTAAAATGCCTGCTATCGGGAAGTAAAGTGTCTGACATCCAGAATGCTACCAGGTCAGAATTACACCATTCTGAAAGATTCTGGGATCTAGAATCAATGGACGGCTGAGTTCCAGAATGTCAGGGTGGCAAAACTCTAGAATCCTTGCATGTCTGAACTCGAGAGTCATTCAATGTCCACATTCCAGAACTCTGGATGTCTGAATTATAGAAGCACCAAATGACTGCATTCTAGCATCGGAATGTGGCGGAATTCTAGCATGCACAGCACGGCGGACTTCTAAAATCCTAAAATGCCTGCTGTCCGGAAGTTAAGGTGTCTGACATCAAGAATGCTACAAAGTCAGAATTATACCATTCTGAAAGATTCTGGGATCTAGAATCAATGGACGGCTGAGTTCCAGAATGTCAGTGTGGCAAAACTCTAGAATACTTGCGTGTCTGAACTCGAGAGTCTTTCAATGTCCACATTCCAGAACTCTGGATGTCTGAATTATAGAAGCACCAAATGTCTGCATTCTAGAATCGGAATGTGTCGGAATTCTAGAATGCACAGCACGGCGGAATTCTAAAGTCCTAAAATGGCTACTAGCCGAAAGTTAAGGTGTCTGATGACCAGAATGTTACCAGGTCAGCATTCTACCGTTCTGAGAGATTCTGGGTTCTAGAATCAATGGACGGCAGAGTTCTGGAATGTCAGGGTGTCCAAACTCTAGAATCCCTGAGTGTTTGAACTCGAGAGTCATTCAATTTCCATATTCCGGGTCACAGGGTGACTGAATTCCAGAAGCACCAAATGTCTGCATTCTAGAATCGGAATGTGGCGGAATTCTAGAATGCACAGCACGGCGGAATTCGAACGTCCTAAAATGCCTGCTATCCGGAAGTTAAGGTGTCTGACATCCAGAATGCTACCACGTCAGAATTATACCATTCTGAAAGATTCTGGGATCTAGAATCAATGGACGGCTGAGTTCCAGAATGTCAGGGTGGGAAAACTCTAGAATCCTTGCGTGTCTGAACTCGAGTGTCATTCAATGTCCACATTCCAGAACTCTGGATGTCTGAATTATAGAAGCACCAAATGTCTGCATTCTAGAATCGGAATGTGGCGGAATTCTAGAATGCACAGCACGGCTGAATTCTAAAGTCCTAAAATGCCTGCTATCCGGAAGTTAAGGTGTCTGACATCCAGAATGTTACTTGGTCAACATTCTACCGTTCTGAGAGATTCTGGGTTCTAGAATCAATGTACGGCAGAGATCTGGCATGTCAGGGTGTCCAAACTCTAGAATCCATGTGTGTCTGAACTCGAGAGTCATTCAATGTCCACATTCCGGATCACAGGGTGTCTGAATTCCTGAAACACCAAATGTCTGCATTCTAGAATCGGAATGTGGTAGAATTCTATAATGCACAGCACGGCGGAATTCTAAAGTCCTAAAATGCCTGCTATCTGGAAGTTAAGGTGTCTGACATCCAGAATGCTACCACGTTAGAATTATACCATTCTGAAAGATTCTGGGATCTAGAATCAATGGACGGCTGAGTTCCAGAATGTCAGGGTTTCCAAACTCTAGAATCCTTGCGTGTCTGAACTCGAGAGTCATTCAATATCCACATTCCAGGACTCTGGATGTCTGAAATATAGAAGCAACAAATGTCTGCATTCTAGAATCGGAATGTGTGGAATTCTAGAATGCACAGCACGGCAGAATTCTAAAGTCCTAAAATGACTGCTATTCGGAATTTAAGGTGTCTGACATCCAGAATGTTACTAGGTCAGCATTCTACCATTCTGAGAGATTCTGGGTTCTAGAATCAATGGACGGCAGAGTTCTGGAATGCCAGGGTGTCCAAACTCTAGAATCCTTCCGTGTCTGAACTCGTGAGTCATTCAATGTCCACATTCCTGATCACAGGGTGTCTGAATTCCAGAAGCACCAAATGTCTGCATTCTAGAATCGGAATGTGGCGGAATTCTAGAATGCACAGCACGGCAGAATTCTAAAGTCCTAAAATGCCTGATATTCGGAAGTTAAGGAGTCTGACATCCAGAATGTTACTAGGTCAGCATTCTACCTTTCTGAGAGATTCTGGGTTCTAGAATCAATGGACGGCTGATTTCTGGAATGTCAGGGTGTCCAAACTCTAGAATCCTTCCGTGTCTGAACACGTGAGTCATTCAATGTCCACATTCCAGATCAAAGGGTGTCTGAATTCCAGAAGCACCAAATGTCTGCATTCTAGAATCGGAATGTTGCAGAATTCTAGAATGCACAGCACGGCAGAATTCGAAAGTCCTAAAATGCCTGCTATCCAGAATTAAGTTGACTGACATCCAGAATGCTACCACGTCAGAATTATACCATTCTGAAAGATTCTGGGATCTAGAATAAATGGACGGCTGGGTTCCAGAATGTCAGGGTGGCAAAACTCTAGAATGCTTGCGGGTCTGAACTCGAGAGTCATTCAATCTCCACATTCCAGAACTCTGGATGTCTGAATTATAGAAGCACCAAATGTCTGCATTCTAGAATCGGAATGTGGCGTAATTCTAGAATGCACAGCACGGCGGAATTCTAAAGTCCTAAAATGCCTGCTATCCGGAAGTTAAGGTGTCTGACATCCAGAATGTTACTAGGTCAACATTCTACCGTTCTGAGAGATTCTGGGTTCTAGAATCAATGGATGGCAGAGATCTGGCATGTCAGGGTGTCCAAACTCTAGAATCCTTGTGTGTCTGAACTCGAGAGTCATTCAATGTCCACATTCCAGAACTCTGGATGTCTGAATTATAGAAGCACCAAATGTCTGCATTCTAAAATCGGAATGTGGCTGAATTCTAGAATGCACAGCACGGCGGAATTCTAAAGTCCTAAAATGCCTGCTATACGGAAGTTAAGGTGTCTGACATCCAGAATGCCACCACGTCAGAATTATACCATTCTGAAAGACTCTGGGATCTAGAATCAATGGACGGCTGAGTTCCAGAATGTCAGGGTTTGCAAACTCTAGAATCCTTGCGTGTCTGAACTCGAGAGTCATTCAATGTCCACATTCCAGAACTCTGGATGTCTGAATTATAGAAGCACCAAATGTCTGCATTCTAGAATCGGAATGTGGCGGAATTCTAGAATGCACAGCACGGCGGAATTCAAAGGCCTAAAATGCCTGCTATCCGGAAGTTAAGGTGTCTGACATCCAGAATGCTACCACGTCAGAATTATACCATTCTGAAAGATTCTGGGATCTAGAATCATTGGACGGCTGAGTTCCAGAATGTCAGGGTGGCAAAACTCTAGAATCCTTGCGTGTCTGAACTCGTGAGTCTTTCAATGTCCACATTCCGGATCACAGGGTGTCTGAATGACAGAAGCACCAAATGTCTGCATTCTAGAATCGGAATGTGGCGGAATTCTAGAATGCACAGCACGGCAGAATTCGAAAGACCTAAAATGCCTGCTATCGGGAAGTTAAGGTGTCTGACATCCAGAATGCTACCACGTCAGAATTATACCATTCTGAAAGATTCTGGGATCTAGAATCAATGGACGGCTGAGTTCCAGAATGTCAGGGTGGCAAAACTCTAGAATCCTGGCGTGTCTGAACTCGAGAGTCATTCAGTGTCCACATTCCAGAACTCTGGATGTCTGAAATATAGAAGCACCAAATGTCTGCATTCTAGAATCAGAATGTGGCGGAATTCTAGAATGCACAGCACGGCGGAATTTTAAAGTCCTAAAATGACTGCTATCCAGAAGTCAATGTGTCTGACATCCAGAATGTTACTAGGTCAGCATTCTACCGTTCTGAGAGATTCTGGGTTTTATAATCAATGGATGGCAGAGTTCTGGAATGTCAGGGTGTTCAAACTCAAGAATACTTGCGTGTCTGAACTCGAGAGTCATTCAATGTCCGCATTCCGGATCACAGGGTGTCTGAATTCCAGAAGCACCAAATGTCTGCATTCTAGAATCGGAATGTGGCGGAATTCTAGAATGCACAGCATGGCGGAATTCGAAAGTCCTAAAATGCCGGCTATCCGGAAGTTAAGGTGTCTGACATCCAGAATGCTACCACGTCAGAATTATAACATTCTGAAAGATTCTGGGATCTAGAATCAATGGACGGCTGAGTTCCAGAATGTCAGGGTGGCAAAACTCTAGAATCCTGGCTTGTCTGAACTCGAGAGTCATTCAATGTCCACATTCCGGAACTCTGGATGTCTGAATTATAGAAGCACCAAATGTCTCTATTCTAGAATCGGAATGTGGCGGAATTCTAGAATGCACAGCACGGCGGAATTCGAAAGTCCTAAAATGCCTGCTATCCGGAAGTTAAGGAGTCTGACATCCAGAATGTTACTAGGTTAGCATTCTACCGTTCTGAGAGATTCTGTGTTCTAGAATCAATGGACGGCAGAGTTCTGGAATGTCCGGGTGTCCAAACTCTAGAATCCTTCCGTGTCTGGACTCGTGAGTCATTCAATGTCCACATTCCGGATCACAGGGTGTTTGAATTCCAGAAGCACCAAATGTCTGCATTCTAGAAGCGGAATGTGGCCGAATTCTAGAATGCACAGCATGGCGGAATTCTAAACTCCTAAAATGCCTGCTATACGGAAGTTAAGGTGTCTGACATCAAGAATGCTACCAATTCAGAATTATACCATTCTGAAAGATTCTGGGATCTAGAATCAATGGACGGCTGAGTTCCATAATGTCTGGGTGGGAATACTCTAGAATCCTTGCGTGTCTGAACTCGAGAGTCATTCAATGTCCACATTCCAGAACTCTGGATGTCTGAATTATAGAAGCACCAAATGTGTGCATTCTAGAATCGGAATGTGGCGGAATTTTAGAATGCACAGCACGGTGGAATTCTAAAGTCCTAAAATGCCTATTAGCCGAAAGCTAAGGTGTCTGATGACCAGAATGTTACTAGGTCAGCATTCTACCCTTCTGAGAGATTCTGGGTTCTAGAATCAATGGACGTCCGAGTTCTGGAATGTCTGGGTGTCCAAACTCTAGAATCCTTGAGTGTTAGAACTCGACAGTCATTCAATTTCCATATTCCGGGTCACAGGGTGACTGAATTCCAGAAGCACCAAATGTCTGCATTCTGGAATCAGAATGTGGCGGAATTCTAGAATGCACAGCACGGCGGAATTCGAAGGTCCTAAAATGCCTGCTATCGGGAAGTAAAGGTGTCTGACATCCAGAATGCTACCAGGTCAGAATTACACCATTCTGAAAGATTCTGGGATCTAGAATCAATGGACGGCTGAGTTCCAGAATGTCAGGGTGGCAAAACTCTAGAATCCTTGCATGTCTGAACTCGAGAGTCATTCAATGTCCACATTCCAGAACTCTGGATGTCTGAATTATAGAAGCACCAAATGACTGCATTCTAGCATCGGAATGTGGCGGAATTCTAGCATGCACAGCACGGCGGACTTCTAAAATCCTAAAATGCCTGCTGTCCGGAAGTTAAGGTGTCTGACATCAAGAATGCTACAAAGTCAGAATTATACCATTCTGAAAGATTCTGGGATCTAGAATCAATGGACGGCTGAGTTCCAGAATGTCAGTGTGGCAAAACTCTAGAATACTTGCGTGTCTGAACTCGAGAGTCTTTCAATGTCCACATTCCAGAACTCTGGATGTCTGAATTATAGAAGCACCAAATGTCTGCATTCTAGAATCGGAATGTGTCGGAATTCTAGAATGCACAGCACGGCGGAATTCTAAAGTCCTAAAATGGCTACTAGCCGAAAGTTAAGGTGTCTGATGACCAGAATGTTACCAGGTCAGCATTCTACCGTTCTGAGAGATTCTGGGTTCTAGAATCAATGGACGGCAGAGTTCTGGAATGTCAGGGTGTCCAAACTCTAGAATCCCTGAGTGTTTGAACTCGAGAGTCATTCAATTTCCATATTCCGGGTCACAGGGTGACTGAATTCCAGAAGCACCAAATGTCTGCATTCTAGAATCGGAATGTGGCGGAATTCTAGAATGCACAGCACGGCGGAATTCGAAAGTCCTAAAATGCCTGCTATCCAGAATTAAGTTGACTGACATCCAGAATGCTACCACGTCAGAATTATACCATTCTGAAAGATTCTGGGATCTAGAATAAATGGACGGCTGGGTTCCAGAATGTCAGGGTGGCAAAACTCTAGAATGCTTGCGGGTCTGAACTCGAGAGTCATTCAATCTCCACATTCCAGAACTCTGGATGTCTGAATTATAGAAGCACCAAATGTCTGCATTCTAGAATCGGAATGTGGCGTAATTCTAGAATGCACAGCACGGCGGAATTCTAAAGTCCTAAAATGCCTGCTATCCGGAAGTTAAGGTGTCTGACATCCAGAATGTTACTAGGTCAACATTCTACCGTTCTGAGAGATTCTGGGTTCTAGAATCAATGGATGGCAGAGATCTGGCATGTCAGGGTGTCCAAACTCTAGAATCCTTGTGTGTCTGAACTCGAGAGTCATTCAATGTCCACATTCCAGAACTCTGGATGTCTGAATTATAGAAGCACCAAATGTCTGCATTCTAAAATCGGAATGTGGCTGAATTCTAGAATGCACAGCACGGCGGAATTCTAAAGTCCTAAAATGCCTGCTATACGGAAGTTAAGGTGTCTGACATCCAGAATGCCACCACGTCAGAATTATACCATTCTGAAAGACTCTGGGATCTAGAATCAATGGACGGCTGAGTTCCAGAATGTCAGGGTTTGCAAACTCTAGAATCCTTGCGTGTCTGAACTCGAGAGTCATTCAATGTCCACATTCCAGAACTCTGGATGTGTGAATTATAGAAGCACCAAATGTCTGCATTCTAGAATCGGAATGTGGCGGAATTCTAGAATGCACAGCACGGCGGAATTCAAAGGCCTAAAATGCCTGCTATCCGGAAGTTAAGGTGTCTGACATCCAGAATGCTACCACGTCAGAATTATACCATTCTGAAAGATTCTGGGATCTAGAATCATTGGACGGCTGAGTTCCAGAATGTCAGGGTGGCAAAACTCTAGAATCCTTGCGTGTCTGAACTCGTGAGTCTTTCAATGTCCACATTCCGGATCACAGGGTGTCTGAATGCCAGAAGCACCAAATGTCTGCATTCTAGAATCGGAATGTGGCGGAATTCTAGAATGCACAGCACGGCAGAATTCGAAAGACCTAAAATGCCTGCTATCGGGAAGTTAAGGTGTCTGACATCCAGAATGCTACCACGTCAGAATTATACCATTCTGAAAGATTCTGGGATCTAGAATCAATGGACGGCTGAGTTCCAGAATGTCAGGGTGGCAAAACTCTAGAATCCTGGCGTGTCTGAACTCGAGAGTCATTCAGTGTCCACATTCCAGAACTCTGGATGTCTGAAATATAGAAGCACCAAATGTCTGCATTCTAGAATCAGAATGTGGCGGAATTCTAGAATGCACAGCACGGCGGAATTTTAAAGTCCTAAAATGCCTGCTATCCAGAAGTCAATGTGTCTGACATCCAGAATGTTACTAGGTCAGCATTCTACCGTTCTGAGAGATTCTGGGTTTTATAATCAATGGATGGCAGAGTTCTGGAATGTCAGGGTGTTCAAACTCAAGAATACTTGCGTGTCTGAACTCGAGAGTCATTCAATGTCCGCATTCCGGATCACAGGGTGTCTGAATTCCAGAAGCACCAAATGTCTGCATTCTAGAATCGGAATGTGGCGGAATTCTAGAATGCACAGCATGGCGGAATTCGAAAGTCCTAAAATGCCGGCTATCCGGAAGTTAAGGTGTCTGACATCCAGAATGCTACCACGTCAGAATTATAACATTCTGAAAGATTCTGGGATCTAGAATCAATGGACGGCTGAGTTCCAGAATGTCAGGGTGGCAAAACTCTAGAATCCTGGCTTGTCTGAACTCGAGAGTCATTCAATGTCCACATTCCGGAACTCTGGATGTCTGAATTATAGAAGCACCAAATGTCTCTATTCTAGAATCGGAATGTGGCGGAATTCTAGAATGCACAGCACGGCGGAATTCGAAAGTCCTAAAATGCCTGCTATCCGGAAGTTAAGGAGTCTGACATCCAGAATGTTACTAGGTTAGCATTCTACCGTTCTGAGAGATTCTGTGTTCTAGAATCAATGGACGGCAGAGTTCTGGAATGTCCGGGTGTCCAAACTCTAGAATCCTTCCGTGTCTGGACTCGTGAGTCATTCAATGTCCACATTCCGGATCACAGGGTGTTTGAATTCCAGAAGCACCAAATGTCTGCATTCTAGAAGCGGAATGTGGCAGAATTCTAGAATGCACAGCATGGCGGAATTCTAAACTCCTAAAATGCCTGCTATACGGAAGTTAAGGTGTCTGACATCAAGAATGCTACCAATTCAGAATTATACCATTCTGAAAGATTCTGGGATCTAGAATCAATGGACGGCTGAGTTCCATAATGTCTGGGTGGGAATACTCTAGAATCCTTGCGTGTCTGAACTCGAGAGTCATTCAATGTCCACATTCCAGAACTCTGGATGTCTGAATTATAGAAGCACCAAATGTGTGCATTCTAGAATCGGAATGTGGCGGAATTTTAGAATGCACAGCACGGTGGAATTCTAAAGTCCTAAAATGCCTATTAGCCGAAAGCTAAGGTGTCTGATGACCAGAATGTTACTAGGTCAGCATTCTACCCTTCTGAGAGATTCTGGGTTCTAGAATCAATGGACGTCCGAGTTCTGGAATGTCTGGGTGTCCAAACTCTAGAATCCTTGAGTGTTAGAACTCGACAGTCATTCAATTTCCATATTCCGGGTCACAGGGTGACTGAATTCCAGAAGCACCAAATGTCTGCATTCTGGAATCAGAATGTGGCGGAATTCTAGAATGCACAGCACAGCGGAATTCGAAGGTCCTAAAATGCCTGCTATCGGGAAGTAAAGGTGTCTGACATCCAGAATGCTACCAGGTCAGAATTACACCATTCTGAAAGATTCTGGGATCTAGAATCAATGGACGGCTGAGTTCCAGAATGTCAGGGTGGCAAAACTCTAGAATCCTTGCATGTCTGAACTCGAGAGTCATTCAATGTCCACATTCCAGAACTCTGGATGTCTGAATTATAGAAGCACCAAATGACTGCATTCTAGCATCGGAATGTGGCGGAATTCTAGCATGCACAGCACGGCGGACTTCTAAAATCCTAAAATGCCTGCTGTCCGGAAGTTAAGGTGTCTGACATCAAGAATGCTACAAAGTCAGAATTATACCATTCTGAAAGATTCTGGGATCTAGAATCAATGGACGGCTGAGTTCCAGAATGTCAGTGTGGCAAAACTCTAGAATACTTGCGTGTCTGAACTCGAGAGTCTTTCAATGTCCACATTCCAGAACTCTGGATGTCTGAATTATAGAAGCACCAAATGTCTGCATTCTAGAATCGGAATGTGTCGGAATTCTAGAATGCACAGCACGGCGGAATTCTAAAGTCCTAAAATGGCTACTAGCCGAAAGTTAAGGTGTCTGATGACCAGAATGTTACCAGGTCAGCATTCTACCGTTCTGAGAGATTCTGGGTTCTAGAATCAATGGACGGCAGAGTTCTGGAATGTCAGGGTGTCCAAACTCTAGAATCCCTGAGTGTTTGAACTCGAGAGTCATTCAATTTCCATATTCCGGGTCACAGGGTGACTGAATTCCAGAAGCACCAAATGTCTGCATTCTAGAATCGGAATGTGGCGGAATTCTAGAATGCACAGCACGGCGGAATTCGAAAGTCCTAAAATGCCTGATATTCGGAAGTTAAGGTGTCTGACATCCAGAATGCTACCACGTCAGAATTATACCATTCTGAAAGATTCTGGGATCTAGAATCAATGGACGGCTGAGTTCCAGAATGTCAGGGTGGCAAAACTCTAGAATCCTTGCGTGTCTGAACTCGAGAGTCATTCAAAGTCCACATTCCAGAACTCTGGATGTCTGAATTATAGAAGCACCAAAGGTCTGCATTCTAGAATCGGAATGTGGCGGAATTCTAGAATGCACAGCACGGCAGAATTCTAAAGTCCTAAATTGCCTGCTATCCGGAAGTTAAGGTGTCTGACATCCAGAATGTACTAGGTCAGCATTCTACCGTTCTGAGAGATTCTGGGTTCTAGAATCAATGGACGGCAGAGTTCTGGAAAGTCAGGATGTCCAAACTCTAGAATTCTTCCGTGTCTGAACTCGTGAGTCATTCAATGTCCACATTCCGGATCACAGGGTGTCTGAATGCCAGAAGCACCAAATGCCTGCATTCTAGAATCGGAATGTGGCGGAATTCTAGAATGCACAGCACGGCGGAATTCGAAAGTCCTAAAATGCCTGCTATCGGGAAGTTAAGGTGTCTGACATCCAGAATGCTACCACGTCATAGTTATACCATTCTGAAAGATTCTGGGATCTAGAATCAATGGACGGCTCAGTTCCAGAATGTCAGGGTGGCAAAACTCTAGAATCCTTGCGAGTCTGAACTTGAGAGTCATTCAATGTCCACATTCCAGAACTCTGGATGTCTGAATAATAGAAGCACCAAATGTCTGCATTCTAGAATCGGAATGTGGCGGAATTCTACAATGCACAGCACGGCGGAATTCTAAAGTCCTAAAATGCCTGCTATCCGGAAGTTAAGGTGTCTGACATCAAGAATGCTACCACGTCAGAATTATACCATTCTGAAAGATTCTGGGATCTAGATTCAATGGACGGCTGAGTTCCAGAATGTCAGGGTGGCAAAACTCTAGAATCCTTGCGTGTCTGAACTCGAGAGTCATTCAATGTCCACATTCCAGAACTCTGGATGTCTGAATTATAGAAGCACCAAATGTCTGCATTCTAGAATCGGAATGTGGCGGAATTCTAGAATGCACAGCACGGCGGAATTCTAAAGTCCTAAAATGCCTACTAGCCGAAAGTTAAGATGTCTGATGACCAGAATGTTACTTGGTCAGCATTCTACCGTTCTGAGAGATTCTGGGTTCTAGAATCAATGGATGACCGAGTTCTGGAATGTCAGGGTGGCAAAACTCTAGAATCCTTGAGTGTTTGAACTCGAGAGTCATTCAATTTCCATATTCCGGGTCACAGGGTGACTGAATTCCAGAAGCACCAAATGTCTGCATTCCAGAATCGGAATGTGGCGGAATTCTAGAATGCACAGCACGGCGGAATTCGAACGTCCTAAAATGCCTGCTATCCGGAAGTTAAGGTGTCTGACATCCAGAATGTTACCACGTCAGAATTATACCATTCTGAAAGATTCTGGGATCTAGAATCAATGGACGGCTGAGTTCCAGAATGTCAGGTTCGCAAAACTCTAGAATCCTTGCGTGTCTGAACTCGAGAGTCATTCAATGTCCACATTCCAGAACTCTGGATGTCTGAATTATAGAAGCACCAAATGTCTCTATTCTAGAATCGGAATGTGGCGGAATTCTAGAATGCACAGCACGGCGGAATTCGAAAGTCCTAAAATGCCTGCTATCCGGAAGTTAAGGAGTCTGACATCCAGAATGTTACTAGGTTAGCATTCTACCGTTCTGAGAGATTCTGTGTTCTAGAATCAATGGACGGCAGAGTTCTGGAATGTCCGGGTGTCCAAACTCTAGAATCCTTCCGTGTCTGGACTCGTGAGTCATTCAATGTCCACATTCCGGATCACAGGGTGTTTGAATTCCAGAAGCACCAAATGTCTGCATTCTAGAAGCGGAATGTGGCAGAATTCTAGAATGCACAGCATGGCGGAATTCTAAACTCCTAAAATGCCTGCTATACGGAAGTTAAGGTGTCTGACATCAAGAATGCTACCAATTCAGAATTATACCATTCTGAAAGATTCTGGGATCTAGAATCAATGGACGGCTGAGTTCCATAATGTCTGGGTGGGAATACTCTAGAATCCTTGCGTGTCTGAACTCGAGAGTCATTCAATGTCCACATTCCAGAACTCTGGATGTCTGAATTATAGAAGCACCAAATGTGTGCATTCTAGAATCGGAATGTGGCGGAATTTTAGAATGCACAGCACGGTGGAATTCTAAAGTCCTAAAATGCCTATTAGCCGAAAGCTAAGGTGTCTGATGACCAGAATGTTACTAGGTCAGCATTCTACCCTTCTGAGAGATTCTGGGTTCTAGAATCAATGGACGTCCGAGTTCTGGAATGTCTGGGTGTCCAAACTCTAGAATCCTTGAGTGTTAGAACTCGACAGTCATTCAATTTCCATATTCCGGGTCACAGGGTGACTGAATTCCAGAAGCACCAAATGTCTGCATTCTGGAATCAGAATGTGGCGGAATTCTAGAATGCACAGCACAGCGGAATTCGAAGGTCCTAAAATGCCTGCTATCGGGAAGTAAAGGTGTCTGACATCCAGAATGCTACCAGGTCAGAATTACACCATTCTGAAAGATTCTGGGATCTAGAATCAATGGACGGCTGAGTTCCAGAATGTCAGGGTGGCAAAACTCTAGAATCCTTGCATGTCTGAACTCGAGAGTCATTCAATGTCCACATTCCAGAACTCTGGATGTCTGAATTATAGAAGCACCAAATGACTGCATTCTAGCATCGGAATGTGGCGGAATTCTAGCATGCACAGCACGGCGGACTTCTAAAATCCTAAAATGCCTGCTGTCCGGAAGTTAAGGTGTCTGACATCAAGAATGCTACAAAGTCAGAATTATACCATTCTGAAAGATTCTGGGATCTAGAATCAATGGACGGCTGAGTTCCAGAATGTCAGTGTGGCAAAACTCTAGAATACTTGCGTGTCTGAACTCGAGAGTCTTTCAATGTCCACATTCCAGAACTCTGGATGTCTGAATTATAGAAGCACCAAATGTCTGCATTCTAGAATCGGAATGTGTCGGAATTCTAGAATGCACAGCACGGCGGAATTCTAAAGTCCTAAAATGGCTACTAGCCGAAAGTTAAGGTGTCTGATGACCAGAATGTTACCAGGTCAGCATTCTACCGTTCTGAGAGATTCTGGGTTCTAGAATCAATGGACGGCAGAGTTCTGGAATGTCAGGGTGTCCAAACTCTAGAATCCCTGAGTGTTTGAACTCGAGAGTCATTCAATTTCCATATTCCGGGTCACAGGGTGACTGAATTCCAGAAGCACCAAATGTCTGCATTCTAGAATCGGAATGTGGCGGAATTCTAGAATGCACAGCACGGCGGAATTCGAAAGTCCTAAAATGCCTGATATTCGGAAGTTAAGGTGTCTGACATCCAGAATGCTACCACGTCAGAATTATACCATTCTGAAAGATTCTGGGATCTAGAATCAATGGACGGCTGAGTTCCAGAATGTCAGGGTGGCAAAACTCTAGAATCCTTGCGTGTCTGAACTCGAGAGTCATTCAAAGTCCACATTCCAGAACTCTGGATGTCTGAATTATAGAAGCACCAAAGGTCTGCATTCTAGAATCGGAATGTGGCGGAATTCTAGAATGCACAGCACGGCAGAATTCTAAAGTCCTAAATTGCCTGCTATCCGGAAGTTAAGGTGTCTGACATCCAGAATGTACTAGGTCAGCATTCTACCGTTCTGAGAGATTCTGGGTTCTAGAATCAATGGACGGCAGAGTTCTGGAAAGTCAGGATGTCCAAACTCTAGAATTCTTCCGTGTCTGAACTCGTGAGTCATTCAATGTCCACATTCCGGATCACAGGGTGTCTGAATGCCAGAAGCACCAAATGCCTGCATTCTAGAATCGGAATGTGGCGGAATTCTAGAATGCACAGCACGGCGGAATTCGAAAGTCCTAAAATGCCTGCTATCGGGAAGTTAAGGTGTCTGACATCCAGAATGCTACCACGTCATAGTTATACCATTCTGAAAGATTCTGGGATCTAGAATCAATGGACGGCTCAGTTCCAGAATGTCAGGGTGGCAAAACTCTAGAATCCTTGCGAGTCTGAACTTGAGAGTCATTCAATGTCCACATTCCAGAACTCTGGATGTCTGAATAATAGAAGCACCAAATGTCTGCATTCTAGAATCGGAATGTGGCGGAATTCTACAATGCACAGCACGGCGGAATTCTAAAGTCCTAAAATGCCTGCTATCCGGAAGTTAAGGTGTCTGACATCAAAAATGCTACCACGTCAGAATTATACCATTCTGAAAGATTCTGGGATCTAGATTCAATGGACGGCTGAGTTCCAGAATGTCAGGGTGGCAAAACTCTAGAATCCTTGCGTGTCTGAACTCGAGAGTCATTCAATGTCCACATTCCAGAACTCTGGATGTCTGAATTATAGAAGCACCAAATGTCTGCATTCTAGAATCGGAATGTGGCGGAATTCTAGAATGCACAGCACGGCGGAATTCTAAAGTCCTAAAATGCCTACTAGCCGAAAGTTAAGATGTCTGATGACCAGAATGTTACTTGGTCAGCATTCTACCGTTCTGAGAGATTCTGGGTTCTAGAATCAATGGATGACCGAGTTCTGGAATGTCAGGGTGGCAAAACTCTAGAATCCTTGAGTGTTTGAACTCGAGAGTCATTCAATTTCCATATTCCGGGTCACAGGGTGACTGAATTCCAGAAGCACCAAATGTCTGCATTCCAGAATCGGAATGTGGCGGAATTCTAGAATGCACAGCACGGCGGAATTCGAACGTCCTAAAATGCCTGCTATCCGGAAGTTAAGGTGTCTGACATCCAGAATGTTACCACGTCAGAATTATACCATTCTGAAAGATTCTGGGATCTAGAATCAATGGACGGCTGAGTTCCAGAATGTCAGGTTCGCAAAACTCTAGAATCCTTGCGTGTCTGAACTCGAGAGTCATTCAATGTCCACATTCCAGAACTCTGGATGTCTGAATTATAGAAGCACCAACTGTCTGCATTCTAGAATGGGAATGTGGCGGAATTCTAGAATGCACAGCACGGCTGAATTCTAAAGTCCTAAAATGCCTGCTATCCGGAAGTTAAGGTGTCTGACATCCAGAATGTTACTAGGTCAGCATTCTACCATTCTGAGAGATTCTGGGTTCTAGAATCAATGTACGGCAGAGATCTGGCATGTCAGGGTGTCCAAACTCTAGAATCCATGTGTGTCTGAACTCGAGAGTCATTCAATGTCCACATTCCGGATCACAGGGTGTCTGAATTCCTGAAACACCAAATGTCTGCATTCTAGAATCGGAATGTGGTAGAATTCTAGAATGCACAGCACGGCGGAATTCTAAAGTCCTAAAATGCCTGCTATATGGAAGTTAAGGTGTCTGACATCCAGAATGCTACCACGTTAGAATTATACCATTCTGAAAGATTCTGGGATCTAGAATCAATGGACGGCTGAGTTCCAGAATGTCAGGGTTTCCAAACTCTAGAATCCTTTCGTGTCTGAACTCGATTGTCATTCAATATTCACATTCCAGGACTCTGGATGTCTGAAATATAGAAGCACCAAATGTCTGCATTCTAGAATCGGAATGTGGCGGAATTCTAGAATGCACAGCACGGCAGAATTCTAAAGTCCTAAAAGGCCTGCTATTCGGAAGTTAAGGTGTCTGACATCCAGAATGTTACTAGGTCAGCATTCTACCGTTCTGAGAGATTCTGGGTTCTACAATCAATGGACGGCAGAGATCTGGAATATCATGGTGTCCAAACTCTAGAATCCTTGCGTGTCTGAACTCGAGAGTCATTCAATGTCCACATTCCGGATCACAGGGTGTCTGAATTCCAGAAGCACCAAATGTCTGCATTCTAGAATCGGAATGTGGTGGAATTCTAGAATGCACAGCACGGCGTAATTCGAAAGTCCTAAACTGCCGGCTATCCGGAAGTTAAGGTGTCTGACATCCAGAATGGTACCACATCAGAATTATACCATTCTGAAACATTCTGCGATATAGATTCAATGGACGGTTGAGTTCCAGAATGTCAGGGTGGCAAAACTCTAGAATCCTGGCTTGTCAGAACTCGAGAGTCATTCAATGTCCACATTCCAGAACTCTGGATGTCTGAATTATGGAAGCACCAAATGTCTGCATTCTAGAATCGGAATGTGGCGGAATTCTAGAATGCACAGCACGGCGGAATTCTAAAGTCGTAAAATGCCTGCTATCCAGAAGTCAAGGTGTCTGACATCCAGAATGTTACTAGGTCCGCATTCTACCGTTCTGAGAGATTCCGGTTTATAGAATCAATGGATGGCAGAGTTCTGGAATGTCAGGGTGTTCAAACTCAAGAATACTTGCGTGTCTGAACTCGAGAGTCATTCAATGTCCACATTCCGGATCACAGGGTGTCCGAATACCAGAAGCACCAAATGTCTGCATTCTAGAATCGGAATGTGGCGGAATTCTAGAATGCATAGCACGGCGGTATTCGAAAGTCCTAAAATGCCTGCTATTCGGAAGTTAAGGTGTCTGACATCCAGAATGCTACCACGTCAGAATTATACCATTCTGAAAGATTCTGGGATCTAGAATCAATGGACGGCCGAGTTCCAGAATGTCCGGGTTTCCAAACTCTAGAATCCTTGCGTGTCTGATCTCGAGAGTCATTCAATATCCACATTCCAGGACTCTGGATGTCTGAAATATAGAAGCAACAAATGTCTGCATTCTTGAATCGGAATGGGGTGAAATTCTAGAATGCACAGCACGGCAGAATTCTAAAGTCCTAAAATGCCTGCTATTCGGAAGTTAAGGTGTCTGACATCCAGAATGTTACTAGGTCAGCATTCTACCGTTCTGTGAGATTCTGGGCTCTAGAATCAATGGACGGCAGAGTTCTGGAATGTCAGGGTGTCCAAACTCTAGAATCCTTCCGTGTCTGAACTCGTGAGTCATTCAATGTCCACATTCCGGATCACAGGGTGTCAGAATTACAGAAGCACCAAATGTCTGCATTCTAGAATCGGAATGTGGCAGAATTCTAGAATGCACAGCACGGCGGAATTCTAAAATCCTAAAATGCCTGCTATCCGGAAGTTAAGGTGTCTGACATCAAGAATGCTACCAAGTCAGAATTATACCATTCTGAAAGATTCTGGGATCTAAAATCAATGGACGGCTGAGTTCCAGAATGTCAGGGTGACAAAACTCAAGAATCCTTGCGTGTCTGAACTCGAGAGTCATTCAATGTCCACATTCCAGAACTCTGGATGTCTGAATTATAGAAGCACCAAATGTCTGCATTCTAGAATCGGAATGTGGCGGAATCATAGAATGCACAGCACGGCGCAATTCTAACGTCCTAAAATGCCTACTAGCCGAAAGTTAAGGTGTCTGATGACCAGAATGTTACTAGGTCAGCATTCTACCGTTCTGAGAGATTCTGGGTTCTAGAATCAATGGATGGCAGAGTTCTGGAATGTCAGGGTGTCCAAACTCTAGAATCCTTGAGTGTTTGAACTCGAGAGTCATTCAATTTCCATATTCCGGGTCACAGGGTGTCTGAATTCCAGAAGCACCAAATGTCTGCATTCTAGAATCGGAATGTGGCAGAATTCTAGAATGCACAGCACGGCAGAATTCTAAAGACGTAAAATGACTGGTATTCGGAAGTTAAGTTGTCTGACATCCAGAATGTTACTAGGTCAGCATTCTACCGTTCTGAGAGATTCTGGGTTCTAGAATCAATGGACGGCAGAGTTCTGGAATGTCAGGGTGTCCAAACTCCAGAATTCTTCCGTGTCTGAACTCCTGAGTCATTCAATGTCCACATTCCGGATAACAGGGTGTCTGAATTCCAGAAGCACCAAATATCTGCATTCTAGAATCGGAATGTGGCGGAATTCTAGAATGCACAGCACGGCGGAATTTGAAAGTCCTAAAATGCCTGCTATCGGGAAGTAAATGTGTCTGACATCCAGAATGCTACCAGGTCAGAATTACACCATTCTGAAAGATTCTGGGATCTAGAATCAATGGACGGCTGAGTTCCAGAATGTCAGGGTGGCAAAACTCTAGAATCCTTGCGTGTCTGAACTCGAGAGTCATTCAATGTCCACATTCCAGAACTCTGGATGTCTGAATTATAGAAGCACCAAATGTCTGCATTCTAGAATCGGAATGTGGCGGAATTCTAGAATGCACAGCACGGCTGAATTCTAAAGTCCTAAAATGCCTGCTATCCGGAAGTTAAGGTGTCTGACATCCAGAATGTTACTAGGTCAGCATTCTAACGTTCTGAGAGATTCTGGGTTCTAGAATCAATGTACGGCAGAGATCTGGCATGTCAGGGTGTCCAAACTCTAGAATCCCTGTGTGTCTGAATTCGAGAGTCATTCAATGTCCACATTCCGGATCACAGGGTGTCTGAATTCCTGAAACACCAAATGTCTGCATTCTAGAATCGGAATGTGGTAGAATTCTAGAATGCACAGCACGGCGGAATTCTAAAGTCCTAAAATGCCTGCTATACGGAAGTTAAGGTGTCTGACATCCAGAATGCTACCACGTTAGAATTATACCATTCTGAAAGATTCTGGGATCTAGAATCAATGGATGGCTGAGTTCCAGAATGTCAGGGTTTCCAAACTCTAGAATCCTTTCGTGTCTGAACTCGAGTGTCATTCAATATTCATATTCCAGGACTCTGGATTTCTGAAATATAGAAGCACCAAATGTCTGCATTCTAGAATCGGAATGTGGCGGAATTCTAGAATGCACAGCACGGCAGAATTCTAAAGTCCTAAAAGGCCTGCTATTCGGAAGTTAAGCTGTCTGACATCCAGAATGTTACTAGGTCAGCATTCTACCGTTCTGAGAGATTCTGGGTTCTAGAATCAATGGACGGCAGAGTTCTGGAATGTCAGGGTGTCCAAACTCTAGAATCCTTCCGTGTCTGAACTCGTGAGTCATTCAATGTCCACATTCCGGATCACAGGGTGTCTGAATTCCAGAAGCACCAAATGTCTGCATTCTAGAATCGGAATGTGGCGGAATTCTAGAATGCACAGCACGGCAGAATTCTGAAGTCCTAAAATGCCTGCTATCCGGAAGTTAAGGTGTCTGACATCCAGAATGCTACCACATCAGAATTATACCATTCTGAAAGATTCTGGGATCTAGAATCAATGTAATGGCTGAGTTCCAGAATGTCAGGGTTTCCAAACTCTAGAATCCTTGCGTGTCTGAACTCGAGAGTCATTCAATGTCCACATTCCAGAACTCTGGATGTCTGAATAATAGAAGCACCAAATGTCTGCATTCTAGAATCGGAATGTGGCGGAATTCTACAATGCACAGCACGGCGGAATTCTAAAGTCCTAAAATGCCTGCTATCCGGAAGTTAAGGTGTCTGACATCAAGAATGCTACCAAGTCAGAATTATACCATTCTGAAAGATTCTGGGATCTAGAATCAATGGACGGCTGAGTTCCAGAATGTCAGGGTGGCAAAACTCTAGAATCCTTGCGTGTCTGAACTCGAGAGTCATTCAATGTCCACATTCCAGAACTCTGTATGTCTGAATTACAGAAGCACCAAATGTCTGCATTCTAGAATCGGAATGTGGCGGAATTCTAGAATGCACAGCACGGCGGAATTCTAAAGTCCTAAAATGCCTACTAGCCGAAAGTTAAGATGTCTGATGACCAGAATGTTACTTGGTCAGCATTCTACCGTTCTGAGAGATTCTGGGTTCTAGAATCAATGGATGGCAGAGTTCTGGAATGTCAGGGTGTCCAAACTCTAGAATCCTTGAGTGTTTGAACTCGAGAGTCATTCAATTTCCATATTCCGGGTCACAGGGTGACTGAATTCCAGAAGCACCAAATGTCTGCATTCCAGAATCGGAATGTGGCGGAATTCTAGAATGCACAGCACGGCGGAATTCGAACGTCCTAAAATGCCTGCTATCCGGAAGTTAAGGTGTCTGACATCCAGAATGCTACCACGTCAGAATTATACCATTCTGAAAGATTCTGGGATCTAGAATCAATGGACGGCTGAGTTCCAGAATGTCAGGGTGGGAAAACTCTAGAATCCTTGCGTGTCTGAACTCGAGAGTCATTCAATGTCCACATTCCAGAACTCTGGATGTCTGAATTATAGAAGCACCAAATGTCTGCATTCTAGAATCGGAATGTGGCGGAATTCTAGAATGCACAGCACGGCTGAATTCTAAAGTCCTAAAATGCCTGCTATCCGGAAGTTAAGGTGTCTGACATCCAGAATGTTACTTGGTCAACATTCTACCGTTCTGAGAGATTCTGGGTTCTAGAATCAATGTACGGCAGAGATCTGGCATGTCAGGGTGTCCAAACTCTAGAATCCATGTGTGTCTGAACTCGAGAGTCATTCAATGTCCACATTCCGGATCACAGGGTGTCTGAATTCCTGAAACACCAAATGTCTGCATTCTAGAATCGGAATGTGGTAGAATTCTATAATGCACAGCACGGCGGAATTCTAAAGTCCTAAAATGCCTGCTATCTGGAAGTTAAGGTGTCTGACATCCAGAATGCTACCACGTTAGAATTATACCATTCTGAAAGATTCTGGGATCTAGAATCAATGGACGGCTGAGTTCCAGAATGTCAGGGTTTCCAAACTCTAGAATCCTTGCGTGTCTGAACTCGAGAGTCATTCAATATCCACATTCCAGGACTCTGGATGTCTGAAATATAGAAGCAACAAATGTCTGCATTCTAGAATCGGAATGTGTGGAATTCTAGAATGCACAGCACGGCAGAATTCTAAAGTCCTAAAATGACTGCTATTCGGAATTTAAGGTGTCTAACATCCAGAATGTTACTAGGTCAGCATTCTACCATTCTGAGAGATTCTGGGTTCTAGAATCAATGGACGGCAGAGTTCTGGAATGCCAGGGTGTCCAAACTCTAGAATCCTTCCGTGTCTGAACTCGTGAGTCATTCAATGTCCACATTCCTGATCACAGGGTGTCTGAATTCCAGAAGCACCAAATGTCTGCATTCTAGAATCGGAATGTGGCGGAATTCTAGAATGCACAGCACGGCAGAATTCTAAAGTCCTAAAATGCCTGATATTCGGAAGTTAAGGAGTCTGACATCCAGAATGTTACTAGGTCAGCATTCTACCTTTCTGAGAGATTCTGGGTTTTAGAATCAATGGACGGCTGATTTCTGGAATGTCAGGGTGTCCAAACTCTAGAATCCTTCCGTGTCTGAACACGTGAGTCATTCAATGTCCACATTCCAGATCAAAGGGTGTCTGAATTCCAGAAGCACCAAATGTCTGCATTCTAGAATCGGAATGTGGCAGAATTCTAGAATGCACAGCACGGCAGAATTCGAAAGTCCTAAAATGCCTGCTATCCAGAATTAAGTTGACTGACATCCAGAATGCTACCACGTCAGAATTATACCATTCTGAAAGATTCTGGGATCTAGAATAAATGGACGGCTGGGTTCCAGAATGTCAGGGTGGCAAAACTCTAGAATGCTTGCGGGTCTGAACTCGAGAGTCATTCAATCTCCACATTCCAGAACTCTGGATGTCTGAATTATAGAAGCACCAAATGTCTGCATTCTAGAATCGGAATGTGGCGTAATTCTAGAATGCACAGCACGGCGGAATTCTAAAGTCCTAAAATGCCTGCTATCCGGAAGTTAAGGTGTCTGACATCCAGAATGTTACTAGGTCAACATTCTACCGTTCTGAGAGATTCTGGGTTCTAGAATCAATGGATGGCAGAGATCTGGCATGTCAGGGTGTCCAAACTCTAGAATCCTTGTGTGTCTGAACTCGAGAGTCATTCAATGTCCACATTCCAGAACTCTGGATGTCTGAATTATAGAAGCACCAAATGTCTGCATTCTAAAATCGGAATGTGGCTGAATTCTAGAATGCACAGCACGGCGGAATTCTAAAGTCCTAAAATGCCTGCTATACGGAAGTTAAGGTGTCTGACATCCAGAATGCCACCACGTCAGAATTATACCATTCTGAAAGACTCTGGGATCTAGAATCAATGGACGGCTGAGTTCCAGAATGTCAGGGTTTGCAAACTCTAGAATCCTTGCGTGTCTGAACTCGAGAGTCATTCAATGTCCACATTCCAGAACTCTGGATGTCTGAATTATAGAAGCACCAAATGTCTGCATTCTAGAATCGGAATGTGGCGGAATTCTAGAATGCACAGCACGGCGGAATTCAAAGGCCTAAAATGCCTGCTATCCGGAAGTTAAGGTGTCTGACATCCAGAATGCTACCACGTCAGAATTATACCATTCTGAAAGATTCTGGGATCTAGAATCATTGGACGGCTGAGTTCCAGAATGTCAGGGTGGCAAAACTCTAGAATCCTTGCGTGTCTGAACTCGTGAGTCTTTCAATGTCCACATTCCGGATCACAGGGTGTCTGAATGCCAGAAGCACCAAATGTCTGCATTCTAGAATCGGAATGTGGCGGAATTCTAGAATGCACAGCACGGCAGAATTCGAAAGACCTAAAATGCCTGCTATCGGGAAGTTAAGGTGTCTGACATCCAGAATGCTACCACGTCAGAATTATACCATTCTGAAAGATTCTGGGATCTAGAATCAATGGACGGCTGAGTTCCAGAATGTCAGGGTGGCAAAACTCTAGAATCCTGGCGTGTCTGAACTCGAGAGTCATTCAGTGTCCACATTCCAGAACTCTGGATGTCTGAAATATAGAAGCACCAAATGTCTGCATTCTAGAATCAGAATGTGGCGGAATTCTAGAATGCACAGCACGGCGGAATTTTAAAGTCCTAAAATGCCTGCTATCCAGAAGTCAATGTGTCTGACATCCAGAATGTTACTAGGTCAGCATTCTACCGTTCTGAGAGATTCTGGGTTTTATAATCAATGGATGGCAGAGTTCTGGAATGTCAGGGTGTTCAAACTCAAGAATACTTGCGTGTCTGAACTCGAGAGTCATTCAATGTCCGCATTCCGGATCACAGGGTGTCTGAATTCCAGAAGCACCAAATGTCTGCATTCTAGAATCGGAATGTGGCGGAATTCTAGAATGCACAGCATGGCGGAATTCGAAAGTCCTAAAATGCCTGCTATCCGGAAGTTAAGGTGTCTGACATCCAGAATGCTACCACGTCAGAATTATAACATTCTGAAAGATTCTGGGATCTAGAATCAATGGACGGCTGAGTTCCAGAATGTCAGGGTGGCAAAACTCTAGAATCCTGGCTTGTCTGAACTCGAGAGTCATTCAATGTCCACATTCCGGAACTGTGGATGTCTGAATTATAGAAGCACCAAATGTCTCTATTCTAGAATCGGAATGTGGCGGAATTCTAGAATGCACAGCACGGCGGAATTCGAAAGTCCTAAAATGCCTGCTATCCGGAAGTTAAGGAGTCTGACATCCAGAATGTTACTAGGTTAGCATTCTACCGTTCTGAGAGATTCTGTGTTCTAGAATCAATGGACGGCAGAGTTCTGGAATGTCCGGGTGTCCAAACTCTAGAATCCTTCCGTGTCTGGACTCGTGAGTCATTCAATGTCCACATTCCGGATCACAGGGTGTTTGAATTCCAGAAGCACCAAATGTCTGCATTCTAGAAGCGGAATGTGGCAGAATTCTAGAATGCACAGCATGGCGGAATTCTAAACTCCTAAAATGCCTGCTATACGGAAGTTAAGGTGTCTGACATCAAGAATGCTACCAATTCAGAATTATACCATTCTGAAAGATTCTGGGATCTAGAATCAATGGAAGGCTGAGTTCCATAATGTCTGGGTGGGAATACTCTAGAATCCTTGCGTGTCTGAACTCGAGAGTCATTCAATGTCCACATTCCAGAACTCTGGATGTCTGAATTATAGAAGCACCAAATGTGTGCATTCTAGAATCGGAATGTGGCGGAATTTTAGAATGCACAGCACGGTGGAATTGTAAAGTCCTAAAATGCCTATTAGCCGAAAGCTAAGGTGTCTGATGACCAGAATGTTACTAGGTCAGCATTCTACCCTTCTGAGAGATTCTGGGTTCTAGAATCAATGGACGTCCGAGTTCTGGAATGTCTGGGTGTCCAAACTCTAGAATCCTTGAGTGTTAGAACTCGACAGTCATTCAATTTCCATATTCCGGGTCACAGGGTGACTGAATTCCAGAAGCACCAAATGTCTGCGTTCTGGAATCAGAATGTGGCGGAATTCTAGAATGCACAGCACGGCGGAATTCGAAGGTCCTAAAATGCCTGCTATCGGGAAGTAAAGGTGTCTGACATCCAGAATGCTACCAGGTCAGAATTACACCATTCTGAAAGATTCTGGGATCTAGAATCAATGGACGGCTGAGTTCCAGAATGTCAGGGTGGCAAAACTCTAGAATCCTTGCATGTCTGAACTCGAGAGTCATTCAATGTCCACATTCCAGAACTCTGGATGTCTGAATTATAGAAGCACCAAATGACTGCATTCTAGCATCGGAATGAGGCGGAATTCTAGCATGCACAGCACGGCGGAATTCTAAAATCCTAAAATGCCTGCTGTCCGGAAGTTAAGGTGTCTGACATCCAGAATGTACTAGGTCAGCATTCTACCGTTCTGAGAGATTCTGGGTTCTAGAATCAATGGACGGCAGAGTTCTGGAAAGTCAGGATGTCCAAACTCTAGAATTCTTCCGTGTCTGAACTCGTGAGTCATTCAATGTCCACATTCGGATCACAGGGTGTCTGAATGCCAGAAGCACCAAATGTCTGCATTCTAGAATCGGAATGTGGCGGAATTCTAGAATGCACAGCACGGCGGAATTCGAAAGTCCTAAAATGCCTGCTATCGGGAAGTTAAGGTGTCTGACATCCAGAATGCTACCACGTCATAGTTATACCATTCTGAAAGATTCTGGGATCTAGAATCAATGGACGGCTCAGTTCCAGAATGTCAGGGTGGCAAAACTCTAGAATCCTTGCGAGTCTGAACTTGAGAGTCATTCAATGTCCACATTCCAGAACTCTGGATGTCTGAATAATAGAAGCACCAAATGTCTGCATTCTAGAATCGGAATGTGGCGGAATTCTAGAATGCACAGCACGGCGGAATTCTAAAGTCCTAAAATGCCTGCTATCCGGAAGTTAAGGTGTCTGACATCAAGAATGCTACCAAGTCAGAATTATACCATTCTGAAAGATTCTGGGATCTAGATTCAATGGACGGCTGAGTTCCAGAATGTCAGGGTGGCAAAACTCTAGAATCCTTGCGTGTCTGAACTCGAGAGTCATTCAATGTCCACATTCCAGAACTCTGGATGTCTGAATTATAGAAGCACCAAATGTCTGCATTCTAGAATCGGAATGTGGCGGAATTCTAGAATGCACAGCACGGCGGAATTCTAAAGTCCAAAAATGCCTACTAGCCGAAAGTTAAGATGTCTGATGACCAGAATGTTACTTGGTCCGCATTCTACCGTTCTGAGAGATTCTGGGTTCTAGAATCAATGGATGACCGAGTTCTGGAATGTCAGGGTGGCAAAACTCTAGAATCCTTGAGTGTTTGAACTCGAGAGTCATTCAATTTCCATATTCCGGGTCACAGGGTGACTGAATTCCAGAAGCACCAAATGTCTGCATTCCAGAATCGGAATGTGGCGGAATTCTAGAATGCACAGCACGGCGGAATTCGAACGTCCTAAAATGCCTGCTATCCGGAAGTTAAGGTGTCTGACATCCAGAATGCTACCACGTCAGAATTATACCATTCTGAAAGATTCTGGGATCTAGAATCAATGGACGGCTGAGTTCCAGAATGTCAGGTTCGCAAAACTCTAGAATCCTTGCGTGTCTGAACTCGAGAGTCATTCAATGTCCACATTCCAGAACTCTGGATGTCTGAATTATAGAAGCACCAAATGTCTGCATTCTAGAATGGGAATGTGGCGGAATTCTAGAATGCACAGCACGGCTGAATTCTAAAGTCCTAAAATGCCTGCTATCCGGAAGTTAAGGTGTCTGACATCCAGAATGTTACTAGGTCAGCATTCTACCATTCTGAGAGATTCTGGGTTCTAGAATCAATGTACGGCAGAGATCTGGCATGTCAGGGTGTCCAAACTCTAGAATCCATGTGTGTCTGAACTCGAGAGTCATTCAATGTCCACATTCCGGATCACAGGGTGTCTGAATCCCTGAAACACCAAATGTCTGCATTCTAGAATCGGAATGTGGTAGAATTCTAGAATGCACAGCACGGCGGAATTCTAAAGTCCTAAAATGCCTGCTATATGGAAGTTAAGGTGTCTGACATCCAGAATGCTACCACGTTAGAATTATACCATTCTGAAAGATTCTGGGATCTAGAATCAATGGACGGCTGAGTTCCAGAATGTCAGGGTTTCCAAACTCTAGAATCCTTTCGTGTCTGAACTCGAGTGTCATTCAATATTCACATTCCAGGACTCTGGATGTCTGAAATATAGAAGCACCAAATGTCTGCATTCTAGAATCGGAATGTGGCGGAATTCTAGAATGCACAGCACGGCAGAATTCTAAAGTCCTAAAAGGCCTGCTATTCGGAAGTTAAGGTGTCTGACATCCAGAATGTTACTAGGTCAGCATTCTACCGTTCTGAGAGATTCTGGGTTCTAGAATCAATGGACGGCAGAGATCTGGAATATCATGGTGTCCAAACTCTAGAATCCTTGCGTGTCTGAACTCGAGAGTCATTCATTGTCCACATTCCGGATCACAGGGTGTCTGAATTCCAGAAGCACCAAATGTCTGCATTCTAGAATCGGAATGTGGTGGAATTCTAGAATGCACAGCACGGCGTAATTCGAAAGTCCTAAACTGCCGGCTATCCGGAAGTTAAGGTGTCTGACATCCAGAATGGTACCACATCAAATTATACCATTCTGAAACATTCTGCGATATAGATTCAATGGACGGGTGAGTTCCAGAATGTCAGGGTGGCAAAACTCTAGAATCCTGGCTTGTCAGAACTCGAGAGTCATTCAATGTCCACATTCCAGAACTCTGGATGTCTGAATTATGGAAGCACCAAATGTCTGCATTCTAGAATCGGAATGTGGCGGAATTCTAGAATGCACAGCACGGCGGAATTCTAAAGTCGTAAAATGCCTGCTATCCAGAAGTCAAGGTGTCTGACATCCAGAATGTTACTAGGTCCGCATTCTACCGTTCTGAGAGATTCCGGTTTCTAGAATCAATGGATGGCAGAGTTCTGGAATGTCAGGGTGTTCAAACTCAAGAATACTTGCGTGTCTGAACTCGAGAGTCATTCAATGTCCACATTCCGGATCACAGGGTGTCCGAATACCAGAAGCACCAAATGTCTGCATTCTAGAATCGGAATGTGGCGGAATTCTAGAATGCATAGCACGGCGGTATTCGAAAGTCCTAAAATGCCTGCTATTCGGAAGTTAAGGTGTCTGACATCCAGAATGCTACCACGTCAGAATTATACCATTCTGAAAGATTCTGGGATCTAGAATCAATGGACGGCCGAGTTCCAGAATGTCCGGGTTCCCAAACTCTAGAATCCTTGCGTGTCTGAGCTCGAGAGTCATTCAATATCCACATTCCAGGACTCTGGATGTCTGAAATATAGAAGCAACAAATGTCTGCATTCTTGAATCGGAATGGGGTGGAATTCTAGAATGCACAGCACGGCAGAATTCTAAAGTCCTAAAATGCCTGCTATTCGGAAGTTAAGGTGTCTGACATCCAGAATGTTACTAGGTCAGCATTCTACCGTTCTGTGAGATTCTGGGCTCTAGAATCAATGGACGGCAGAGTTCTGGAATGTCAGGGTGTCCAAACTCTAGAATCCTTCCGTGTCTGAACTCGTGAGTCATTCAATGTCCACATTCCGGATCACAGGGTGTCTGAATTACAGAAGCACCAAATGTCTGCATTCTAGAATCGGAATGTGGCGGAATTCTAGAATGCACAGCACGGCGGAATTCTAAAATCCTAAAATGCCTGCTATCCGGAAGTTAAGGTGTCTGACATCAAGAATGCTACCAAGTCAGAATTATACCATTCTGAAAGATTCTGGGATCTAAAATCAATGGACGGCTGAGTTCCAGAATGTCAGGGTGACAAAACTCAAGAATCCTTGCGTGTCTGAACTCGAGAGTCATTCAATGTCCACATTCCAGAACTCTGGATGTCTGAATTATAGAAGCACCAAATGTCTGCATTCTAGAATCGGAATGTGGCGGAATTATAGAATGCACAGCACGGCGCAATTCTAACGTCCTAAAATGCCTACTAGCCGAAAGTTAAGGTGTCTGATGACCAGAATGTTACTAGGTCAGCATTCTACCGTTCTGAGAGATTCTGGGTTCTAGAATCAATGGATGGCAGAGTTCTGGAATGTCAGGGTGTCCAAACTCTAGAATCCTTGAGTGTTTGAACTCGAGAGTCATTCAATTTCCATATTCCGGGTCACAGGGTGTCTGAATTCCAGAAGCACCAAATGTCTGCATTCTAGAATCGGAATGTGGCAGAATTCTAGAATGCACAGCACGGCAGAATTCTAAAGACGTAAAATGACTGGTATTCGGAAGTTAAGGTGTCTGACAGCCAGAATGTTACTAGGTCAGCATTCTACCGTTCTGAGAGATTCTGGGTTCTAGAATCAATGGACGGCAGAGTTCTGGAATGTCAGGGTGTCCAAACTCCAGAATCCTTCCGTGTCTGAACTCCTGAGTCATTCAATGTCCACATTCCGGATAACAGGGTGTCTGAATTCCAGAAGCACCAAATATCTGCATTCTAGAATCGGAATGTGGCGGAATTCTAGAATGCACAGCACGGCGGAATTTGAAAGTCCTAAAATGCCTGCTATCGGGAAGTAAAGGTGTCTGACATCCAGAATGCTACCAGGTCAGAATTACACCATTCTGAAAGATTCTGGGATCTAGAATCAATGGACGGCTGAGTTCCAGAATGTCAGGGTGGCAAAACTCTAGAATCCTTGCGTGTCTGAACTCGAGAGTCATTCAATGTCCACATTCCAGAACTCTGGATGTCTGAATTATAGAAGCACCAAATGTCTGCATTCTAGAATCGGAATGTGGCGGAATTCTAGAATGCACAGCACGGCTGAATTCTAAAGTCCTAAAATGCCTGCTATCCGGATGTTAAGGTGTCTGACATCCAGAATGTTACTAGGTCAGCATTCTAACGTTCTGAGAGATTCTGGGTTCTAGAATCAATGTACGGCAGAGATCTGGCATGTCAGGGTGTCCAAACTCTAGAATCCCTGTGTGTCTGAACTCGAGAGTCATTCAATGTCCACATTCCGGATCACAGGGTGTCTGAATTCCTGAAACACCAAATGTCTGCATTCTAGAATCGGAATGTGGTAGAATTCTAGAATGCACAGCACGGCGGAATTCTAAAGTCCTAAAATGCCTGCTATACGGAAGTTAAGGTGTCTGACATCCAGAATGCTACCACGTTAGAATTATACCATTCTGAAAGATTCTGGGATCTAGAATCAATGGATGGCTGAGTTTCAGAATGTCAGGTTTTCCAAACTCTAGAATGCTTTCGTGTCTGAACTCGAGTGTCATTCAATATTCATATTCCAGGACTCTGGATTTCTGAAATATAGAAGCACCAAATGTCTGCATTCTAGAATCGGAATGTGGCGGAATTCTAGAATGCACAGCACGGCAGAATTCTAAAGTCCTAAAAGGCCTGCTATTCGGAATTAAGCTGTCTGACATCCAGAATGTTACTAGGTCAGCATTCTACCGTTCTGAGAGATTCTGGGTTCTAGAATCAATGGACGGCAGAGTTCTGGAATGTCAGGGTGTCCAAACTCTAGAATCCTTCCGTGTCTGAACTCGTGAGTCATTCAATGTCCACATTCCGGATCACAGGGTGTCTGAATTCCAGAAGCACCAAATGTCTGCATTCTAGAATCGGAATGTGGCGGAATTCTAGAATGCACAGCACGGCAGAATTCTGAAGTCCTAAAATGCCTGCTATCCGGAAGTTAAGGTGTCTGACATCCAGAATGCTACCACATCAGAATTATACCATTCTGAAAGATTCTGGGATCTAGAATCAATGGATGGCTGAGTTCCAGTATGTCAGGGTTTCCAAACTCTAGAATCCTTGCGTGTCTGAACTCGAGAGTCATTCAATGTCCACATTCCAGAACTCTGGATGTCTGAATAATAGAAGCACCAAATGTCTGCATTCTAGAATCGGAATGTGGCGGAATTCTACAATGCACCGCACGGCGGAATTCTAAAGTCCTAAAATGCCTGCTATCCGGAAGTTAAGGTGTCTGACATCAAGAATGCTACCAAGTCAGAATTATACCATTCTGAAAGATTCTGGGATCTAGAATCAATGGACGGCTGAGTTCCAGAATGTCAGGGTGGCAAAACTCTAGAATCCTTGCGTGTCTGAACTCGAGAGTCATTCAATGTCCACATTCCAGAACTCTGGATGTCTGAAATATAGAAGCACCAAATGTCTGCATTCTAGAATCGGAATGTGGCGGAATTCTAGAATGCACAGCACGGCGGAATTCTAAAGTCCTAAAATGCCTACTAGCCGAAAGTTAAGATGTCTGATGACCAGAATGTTACTTGGTCAGCATTCTACCGTTCTGAGAGATTCTGGGTTCTAGAATCAATGGATGGCAGAGTTCTGGAATGTCAGGGTGTCCAAACTCTAGAATCCTTGAGTGTTTGAACTCGAGAGTCATTCAATTTCCATATTCCGGGTCACAGGGTGACTGAATTCCAGAAGCACCAAATGTCTGCATTCCAGAATCGGAATGTGGCGGAATTCTAGAATGCACAGCACGGCGGAATTCGAACGTCCTAAAATGCCTGCTATCCGGAAGTTAAGGTGTCTGACATCCAGAATGCTACCACGTCAGAATTATACCATTCTGAAAGATTCTGGGATCTAGAATCAATGGACGGCTGAGTTCCAGAATGTCAGGGTGGGAAAACTCTAGAATCCTTGCGTGTCTGAACTCGAGAGTCATTCAATGTCCACATTCCAGAACTCTGGATGTCTGAATTATAGAAGCACCAAATGTCTGCATTCTAGAATCGGAATGTGGCGGAATTCTAGAATGCACAGCACGGCTGAATTCTAAAGTCCTAAAATGCCTGCTATCCGGAAGTTAAGGTGTCTGACATCCAGAATGTTACTTGGTCAACATTCTACCGTTCTGAGAGATTCTGGGTTCTAGAATCAATGTACGGCAGAGATCTGGCATGTCAGGGTGTCCAAACTCTAGAATCCATGTGTGTCTGAACTCGAGAGTCATTCAATGTCCACATTCCGGATCACAGGGTGTCTGAATTCCTGAAACACCAAATGTCTGCATTCTAGAATCGGAATGTGGCGGAATTCTATAATGCACAGCACGGCGGAATTCTAAAGTCCTAAAATGCCTGCTATCTGGAAGTTAAGGTGTCTGACATCCAGAATGCTACCACGTTAGAATTATACCATTCTGAAAGATTCTGGGATCTAGAATCAATGGACGGCTGAGTTCCAGAATGTCAGGGTTTCCAAACTCTAGAATCCTTGCGTGTCTGAACTCGAGAGTCATTCAATATCCACATTCCAGGACTCTGGATGTCTGAAATATAGAAGCACCAAATGTCTGCATTCTAGAATCGGAATGTGTGGAATTCTAGAATGCACAGCACGGCAGAATTCTAAAGTCCTAAAATGACTGCTATTCGGAATTTAAGGTGTCTGACATCCAGAATGTTACTAGGTCAGCATTCTACCATTCTGAGAGATTCTGGGTTCTAGAATCAATGGACGGCAGAGTTCTGGAATGCCAGGGTGTCCAAACTCTAGAATCCTTCCGTGTCTGAACTCGTGAGTCATTCAATGTCCACATTCCTGATCACAGGGTGTCTGAATTCCAGAAGCACCAAATGTCTGCATTCTAGAATCGGAATGTGGCGGAATTCTAGAATGCACAGCACGGCAGAATTCTAAAGTCCTAAAATGCCTGATATTCGGAAGTTAAGGAGTCTGACATCCAGAATGTTACTAGGTCAGCATTCTACCTTTCTGAGAGATTCTGGGTTCTAGAATCAATGGACGGCTGATTTCTGGAATGTCAGGGTGTCCAAACTCTAGAATCCTTCCGTGTCTGAACTCGTGAGTCATTCAATGCCCACATTCCAGATCAAAGGGTGTCTGAATTCCAGAAGCACCAAATGTCTGCATTCTAGAATCGGAATGTGGCGGAATTCTAGAATGCACATCACGGCAGAATTCGAAAGTCCTAAAATGCCTGCTATCCAGAATTAAGTTGTCTGACATCCAGAATGCTACCACGTCAGAATTATACCATTCTGAAAGATTCTGGGATCTAGAATAAATGGACGGCTGGGTTCCAGAATGTCAGGGTGGCAAAACTCTAGAATCCTTGCGGGTCTGAACTCGAGAGTCATTCAATCTCCACATTCCAGAACTCTGGATGTCTGAATTATAGAAGCACCAAATGTCTGCATTCTAGAATCGGAATGTGGCGGAATTCTAGAATGCACAGCACGGCGGAATTCTAAAGTCCTAAAATGCCTGCTATCCGGAAGTTAAGGTGTCTGACATCCAGAATGTTACTAGGTCAACATTCTACCGTTCTGAGAGATTCTGGGTTCTAGAATCAATGGATGGCAGAGATCTGGCATGTCAGGGTGTCCAAACTCTAGAATCCTTGTGTGTCTGAACTCGAGAGTCATTCAATGTCCACATTCCAGAACTCTGGATGTCTGAATTATAGAAGCACCAAATGTCTGCATTCTAAAATCGGAATGTGGCTGAATTCTAGAATGCACAGCACGGCGGAACTCTAAAGTCCTAAAATGCCTGCTATCCGGAAGTTAAGGTGTCTGACATCCAGAATGCCACCACGTCAGAATTATACCATTCTGAAAGACTCTGGGATCTAGAATCAATGGACGGCTGAGTTCCAGAATGTCAGGGTTTGCAAACTCTAGAATCCTTGCGTGTCTGAACTCGAGAGTCATTCAATTTCCATATTCCGGGTCACAGGGTGACTGAATTCCAGAAGCACCAAATGTCTGCATTCCAGAATCGGAATGTGGCGGAATTCTAGAATGCACAGCACGGCGGAATTCGAACGTCCTAAAATGCCTGCTATCCGGAAGTTAAGGTGTCTGACATCCAGAATGCTACCACGTCAGAATTATACCATTCTGAAAGATTCTGGCATCTAGAATCAATGGACGGCTGAGTTCCAGAATGTCAGGGTGGGAAAACTCTAGAATCCTTGCGTGTCTGAACTCGAGAGTCATTCAATGTCCACATTCCAGAACTCTGGATGTCTGAATTATAGAAGCACCAAATGTCTGCATTCTAGAATCGGAATGTGGCGGAATTCTAGAATGCACAGCACGGCTGAATTCTAAAGTCCTAAAATGCCTGCTATCCGGAAGTTAAGGTGTCTGACATCCAGAATGTTACTTGGTCAACATTCTACCGTTCTGAGAGATTCTGGGTTCTAGAATCAATGTACGGCAGAGATCTGGCATGTCAGGGTGTCCAAACTCTAGAATCCATGTGTGTCTGAACTCGAGATTCATTCAATGTCCACATTCCGGATCACAGGGTGTCTGAATTCCTGAAACACCAAATGTCTGCATTCTAGAATCGGAATGTGGTAGAATTCTATAATGCACAGCACGGCGGAATTCTAAAGTCCTAAAATGCCTGCTATCTGGAAGTTAAGGTGTCTGACATCCAGAATGCTACCACGTTAGAATTATACCATTCTGAAAGATTCTGGGATGTAGAATCAATGGACGGCTGAGTTCCAGAATGTCAGGGTTTCCAAACTCTAGAATCCTTGCGTGTCTGAACTCGAGTGTCATTCAATATCCACATTCCAGGACTCTGGATGTCTGAAATATAGAAGCAACAAATGTCTGCATTCTAGAATCGGAATGTGTGGAATTCTAGAATGCACAGCACGGCAGAATTCTAAAGTCCTAAAATGACTGCTATTCGGAATTTAAGGTGTCTGACATCCAGAATGTTACTAGGTCAGCATTCTACCATTCTGAGAGATTCTGGGTTCTAGAATCAATGTACGGCAGAGTTCTGGAATGCCAGGGTGTCCAAACTCTAGAATCCTTCCGTGTCTGAACTTGTGAGTCATTCAATGTCCACATTCCTGATCACAGGGTGTCTGAATTCCAGAAGCACCAAATGTCTGCATTCTAGAATCGGAATGTGGCGGAATTCTAGAATGCACAGCACGGTAGAATTCTAAAGTCCTAAAATGCCTGATATTCGGAAGTTAAGGAGTCTGACATCCAGAATGTTACTAGGTCAGCATTCTACCGTTCTGAGAGATTCTGGGTTCTAGAATCAATGGACGGCAGAGTTCTGGAATGTCAGGGTGTCCAAACTCTAGAATCCTTCCGTGTCTGAACTCGTGAGTCATTCAATGTCCACATTCCGGATCACAGGGTGTCTGAATTCCAGAAGCACCAAATGTCTGCATTCTAGAATCGGAATGTGGCGGAATTCTAGAATGCACAGCACGGCAGAATTCTGAAGTCCTAAAATGCCTGCTATCCGGAAGTTAAGGTGTCTGACATCCAGAATGCTACCACATCAGAATTATACCATTCTGAAAGATTCTGGGATCTAGAATCAATGGATGGCTGAGTTCCAGAATGTCAGGGTTTCCAAACTCTAGAATCCTTGCGTGTCTGAACTCGAGAGTCATTCAATGTCCACATTCCAGAACTCTGGATGTCTGAATAATAGAAGCACCAAATGTCTGCATTCTAGAATCGGAATGTGGCGGAATTCTACAATGCACAGCACGGCGGAATTCTAAAGTCCTAAAATGCCTGCTATCCGGAAGTTAAGGTGTCTGACATCAAGAATGCTACCAAGTCAGAATTATACCATTCTGAAAGATTCTGGGATCTAGAATCAATGGACGGCTGAGTTCCAGAATGTCAGGGTGGCAAAACTCTAGAATCCTTGCGTGTCTGAACTCGAGAGTCATTCAATGTCCACATTCCAGAACTCTGGATGTCTGAAATATAGAAGCACCAAATGTCTGCATTCTAGAATCGGAATGTGGCGGAATTCTAGAATGCACAGCACGGCGGAATTCTAAAGTCCTAAAATGCCTACTAGCCGAAAGTTAAGATGTCTGATGACCAGAATGTTACTTGGTCAGCATTCTACCGTTCTGAGAGATTCTGGGTTCTAGAATCAATGGATGGCAGAGTTCTGGAATGTCAGGGTGTCCAAACTCTAGAATCCTTGAGTGTTTGAACTCGAGAGTCATTCAATTTCCATATTCCGGGTCACAGGGTGACTGAATTCCAGAAGCACCAAATGTCTGCATTCCAGAATCGGAATGTGGCGGAATTCTAGAATGCACAGCACGGCGGAATTCGAACGTCCTAAAATGCCTGCTATCCGGAAGTTAAGGTGTCTGACATCCAGAATGCTACCACGTCAGAATTATACCATTCTGAAAGATTCTGGGATCTAGAATCAATGGACGGCTGAGTTCCAGAATGTCAGGGTGGGAAAACTCTAGAATCCTTGCGTGTCTGAACTCGAGAGTCATTCAATGTCCACATTCCAGAACTCTGGATGTCTGAATTATAGAAGCACCAAATGTCTGCATTCTAGAATCGGAATGTGGCGGAATTCTAGAATGCACAGCACGGCTGAATTCTAAAGTCCTAAAATGCCTGCTATCCGGAAGTTAAGGTGTCTGACATCCAGAATGTTACTTGGTCAACATTCTACCGTTCTGAGAGATTCTGGGTTCTAGAATCAATGTACGGCAGAGATCTGGCATGTCAGGGTGTCCAAACTCTAGAATCCATGTGTGTCTGAACTCGAGAGTCATTCAATGTCCACATTCCGGATCACAGGGTGTCTGAATTCCTGAAACACCAAATGTCTGCATTCTAGAATCGGAATGTGGCGGAATTCTATAATGCACAGCACGGCGGAATTCTAAAGTCCTAAAATGCCTGCTATCTGGAAGTTAAGGTGTCTGACATCCAGAATGCTACCACGTTAGAATTATACCATTCTGAAAGATTCTGGGATCTAGAATCAATGGACGGCTGAGTTCCAGAATGTCAGGGTTTCCAAACTCTAGAATCCTTGCGTGTCTGAACTCGAGAGTCATTCAATATCCACATTCCAGGACTCTGGATGTCTGAAATATAGAAGCACCAAATGTCTGCATTCTAGAATCGGAATGTGTGGAATTCTAGAATGCACAGCACGGCAGAATTCTAAAGTCCTAAAATGACTGCTATTCGGAATTTAAGGTGTCTGACATCCAGAATGTTACTAGGTCAGCATTCTACCATTCTGAGAGATTCTGGGTTCTAGAATCAATGGACGGCAGAGTTCTGGAATGCCAGGGTGTCCAAACTCTAGAATCCTTCCGTGTCTGAACTCGTGAGTCATTCAATGTCCACATTCCTGATCACAGGGTGTCTGAATTCCAGAAGCACCAAATGTCTGCATTCTAGAATCGGAATGTGGCGGAATTCTAGAATGCACAGCACGGCAGAATTCTAAAGTCCTAAAATGCCTGATATTCGGAAGTTAAGGAGTCTGACATCCAGAATGTTACTAGGTCAGCATTCTACCTTTCTGAGAGATTCTGGGTTCTAGAATCAATGGACGGCTGATTTCTGGAATGTCAGGGTGTCCAAACTCTAGAATCCTTCCGTGTCTGAACTCGTGAGTCATTCAATGCCCACATTCCAGATCAAAGGGTGTCTGAATTCCAGAAGCACCAAATGTCTGCATTCTAGAATCGGAATGTGGCGGAATTCTAGAATGCACATCACGGCAGAATTCGAAAGTCCTAAAATGCCTGCTATCCAGAATTAAGTTGTCTGACATCCAGAATGCTACCACGTCAGAATTATACCATTCTGAAAGATTCTGGGATCTAGAATAAATGGACGGCTGGGTTCCAGAATGTCAGGGTGGCAAAACTCTAGAATCCTTGCGGGTCTGAACTCGAGAGTCATTCAATCTCCACATTCCAGAACTCTGGATGTCTGAATTATAGAAGCACCAAATGTCTGCATTCTAGAATCGGAATGTGGCGGAATTCTAGAATGCACAGCACGGCGGAATTCTAAAGTCCTAAAATGCCTGCTATCCGGAAGTTAAGGTGTCTGACATCCAGAATGTTACTAGGTCAACATTCTACCGTTCTGAGAGATTCTGGGTTCTAGAATCAATGGATGGCAGAGATCTGGCATGTCAGGGTGTCCAAACTCTAGAATCCTTGTGTGTCTGAACTCGAGAGTCATTCAATGTCCACATTCCAGAACTCTGGATGTCTGAATTATAGAAGCACCAAATGTCTGCATTCTAAAATCGGAATGTGGCTGAATTCTAGAATGCACAGCACGGCGGAACTCTAAAGTCCTAAAATGCCTGCTATCCGGAAGTTAAGGTGTCTGACATCCAGAATGCCACCACGTCAGAATTATACCATTCTGAAAGACTCTGGGATCTAGAATCAATGGACGGCTGAGTTCCAGAATGTCAGGGTTTGCAAACTCTAGAATCCTTGCGTGTCTGAACTCGAGAGTCATTCAATTTCCATATTCCGGGTCACAGGGTGACTGAATTCCAGAAGCACCAAATGTCTGCATTCCAGAATCGGAATGTGGCGGAATTCTAGAATGCACAGCACGGCGGAATTCGAACGTCCTAAAATGCCTGCTATCCGGAAGTTAAGGTGTCTGACATCCAGAATGCTACCACGTCAGAATTATACCATTCTGAAAGATTCTGGCATCTAGAATCAATGGACGGCTGAGTTCCAGAATGTCAGGGTGGGAAAACTCTAGAATCCTTGCGTGTCTGAACTCGAGAGTCATTCAATGTCCACATTCCAGAACTCTGGATGTCTGAATTATAGAAGCACCAAATGTCTGCATTCTAGAATCGGAATGTGGCGGAATTCTAGAATGCACAGCACGGCTGAATTCTAAAGTCCTAAAATGCCTGCTATCCGGAAGTTAAGGTGTCTGACATCCAGAATGTTACTTGGTCAACATTCTACCGTTCTGAGAGATTCTGGGTTCTAGAATCAATGTACGGCAGAGATCTGGCATGTCAGGGTGTCCAAACTCTAGAATCCATGTGTGTCTGAACTCGAGAGTCATTCAATGTCCACATTCCGGATCACAGGGTGTCTGAATTCCTGAAACACCAAATGTCTGCATTCTAGAATCGGAATGTGGTAGAATTCTATAATGCACAGCACGGCGGAATTCTAAAGTCCTAAAATGCCTGCTATCTGGAAGTTAAGGTGTCTGACATCCAGAATGCTACCACGTTAGAATTATACCATTCTGAAAGATTCTGGGATCTAGAATCAATGGACGGCTGAGTTCCAGAATGTCAGGGTTTCCAAACTCTAGAATCCTTGCGTGTCTGAACTCGAGTGTCATTCAATATCCACATTCCAGGACTCTGGATGTCTGAAATATAGAAGCAACAAATGTCTGCATTCTAGAATCGGAATGTGTGGAATTCTAGAATGCACAGCACGGCAGAATTCTAAAGTCCTAAAATGACTGCTATTCGGAATTTAAGGTGTCTGACATCCAGAATGTTACTAGGTCAGCATTCTACCATTCTGAGAGATTCTGGGTTCTAGAATCAATGTACGGCAGAGTTCTGGAATGCCAGGGTGTCCAAACTCTAGAATCCTTCCGTGTCTGAACTTGTGAGTCATTCAATGTCCACATTCCTGATCACAGGGTGTCTGAATTCCAGAAGCACCAAATGTCTGCATTCTAGAATCGGAATGTGGCGGAATTCTAGAATGCACAGCACGGCAGAATTCTAAAGTCCTAAAATGCCTGATATTCGGAAGTTAAGGAGTCTGACATCCAGAATGTTACTAGGTCAGCATTCTACCTTTCTGAGAGATTCTGGGTTCTAGAATCAATGGACGGCTGATTTCTGGAATGTCAGGGTGTCCAAACTCTAGAATCCTTCCGTGTCTGAACACGTGAGTCATTCAATGTCCACATTCCAGATCAAAGGGTGTCTGAATTCCAGAAGCACCAAATGTCTGCATTCTAGAATCGGAATGTGGCGGAATTCTAGAATGCACATCACGGCAGAATTCGAAAGTCCTAAAATGCCTGCTATCCAGAATTAAGTTGTCTGACATCCAGAATGCTACCACGTCAGAATTATACCATTCTGAAAGATTCTGGGATCTAGAATAAGTGGACGGCTGGGTTCCAGAATGTCAGGGTGGCAAAACTCTAGAATCCTTGCGGGTCTGAACTCGAGAGTCATTCAATCTCCACATTCCAGAACTCTGGATGTCTGAATTATAGAAGCACCAAATGTCTGCATTCTAGAATCGGAATGTGGCGGAATTCTAGAATGCACAGCACGGTGGAATTCTAAAGTCCTAAAATGCCTGCTATCCGGAAGTTAAGGTGTCTGACATCCAGAATGTTACTAGGTCAACATTCTACCGTTCTGAGAGATTCTGGGTTCTAGAATCAATGGATGGCAGAGATCTGGCATGTCAGGGTGTCCAAACTCTAGAATCCTTGTGTGTCTGAACTCGAGAGTCATTCAATGTCCACATTCCAGAACTCTGGATGTCTGAATTATAGAAGCACCAAATGTCTGCATTCCAGAATCGGAATGTGGCGGAATTCTAGAATGCACAGCACGGCGGAATTCAAAGGCTTAAAATGCCTGCTATCCGGAAGTTAAGGTGTCTGACATCCAGAATGCTACCACGTCAGAATTATACCATTCTGAAAGATTCTGGGATCTAGAATCATTGGACGGCTGAGTTCCAGAATGTCAGGGTGGCAAAACTCTAGAATCCTTGCGTGTCTGAAATCGTGAGTCTTTCAATGTCCACATTCCGGATCACGGGGTGTCTGAATGCCAGAAGCACCAAATGTCTGCATTCTAGAATCGGAATGTGGCGGAATTCTAGAATGCACAGCACGGCAGAATTCGAAAGACCTAAAATGCCTGCTATCGGGAAGTTAAGGTGTCTGACATCCAGAATGCTACCACGTCAGAATTATACCATTCTGAAAGATTCTGGCATCTAGAATCAATGGACGGCTGAGTTCCAGAATGTCAGGGTGGCAAAACTCTAGAATCCTGGCGTGTCTGAACTCGAGAGTCATTCAGTGTCCACATTCCAGAACTCTGGATGTCTGAAATATAGAAGCACCAAATGTCTGCATTCTAGAATCAGAATGTGGCGGAATTCTAGAATGCACAGCACGGCGGAATTTTAAAGTCCTAAAATGCCTGCTATCCAGAAGTCAATGTGTCTGACATCCAGAATGTTACTAGGTCAGCATTCTACCGTTCTGAGAGATTCTGGGTTTTATAAGCAATGGATGGCAGAGTTCTGGAATGTCAGGGTGTTCAAACTCAAGAATACTTGCGTGTCTGAACTCGAGAGTCATTCAATGTCCACATTCCGGATCACAGGGTGTCTGAATTCCAGAAGCACCAAATGTCTGCATTCTAGAATCGGAATGTGGCGGAATTCTAGAATGCACAGCATGGCGGAATTCGAAAGTCCTAAAATGCCTGCTATCCGGAAGTTAAGGTGTCTGACATCCAGAATGCTACCACGTCAGAATTATAACATTCTGAAAGATTCTGGGATCTAGAATCAATGGACGGCTGAGTTCCAGAATGTCAGGGTGGCAAAACTCTAGAATCCCGGCTTGTCTGAACTCGAGAGTCATTCAATGTCCACATTCCGGAACTCTGGATGTCTGAATTATAGAAGCACCAAATGTCTCTATTCTAGAATCGGAATGTGGCGGAATTCTAGAATGCACAGCACGGCGGAATTCGAAAGTCCTAAAATGCCTGCTATCCGGAAGTTAAGGAGTCTGACATCCAGAATGTTACTAGGTTAGCATTCTACCGTTCTGAGAGATTCTGTGTTCTAGAATCAATGGACGGCAGAGTTCTGGAATGTCCGGGTGTCCAAACTCTAGAATCCTTCCGTGTCTGGACTCGTGAGTCATTCAATGTCCACATTCCGGATCACAGGGTGTTTGAATTCCAGAAGCACCAAATGTCTGCATTCTAAAAGCGGAATGTGGCAGAATTCTAGAATGCACAGCATGGCGGAATTCTAAAATCCTAAATTGCCTGCTATACGGAAGTTAAGGTGTCTGACATCAAGAATGCTACCAATTCAGAATTATACCATTCTGAAAGATTCTGGGATCTAGAATCAATGGACGGCTGAGTTCCATAATGTCTGGGTGGGAATACTCTAGAATCCTTGCGTGTCTGAACTCGAGAGTCATTCAATGTCCACATTCCAGAACTCTGGATGTCTGAATTATAGAAGCACCAAATGTCTGCATTCTAGAATCGGAATGTGGCGGAATTTTAGAATGCACAGCACGGGGGAATTCTAAAGTACTAAAATGCCTATTAGCCGAAAGCTAAGGTGTCTGATGACCAGAATGTTACTAGGTCAGCATTCTACCCTTCTGAGAGATTCTGGGTTCTAGAATCAATGGACGTCCGAGTTCTGGAATGTCTGGGTGTCCAAACTCTAGAATCCTTGAGTGTTAGAACTCGACAGTCATTCAATTTCCATATTCCGGGTCACAGGGTGACTGAATTCCAGAAGCACCAAATGTCTGCATTCTGGAATCAGAATGTGGCGGAATTCTAGAATGCACAGCACGGCGGAATTCGAAGGTCCTAAAATGCCTGCTATCGGGAAGTAAAGGTGTCTGACATCCAGAATGCTACCAGGTCAGAATTACACCATTCTGAAAGATTCTGGGATCTAGAATCAATGGACGGCTGAGTTCCAGAATGTCAGGGTGGCAAAACTCTAGAATCCTTGCATGTCTGAACTCGAGAGTCATTCAATGTCCACATTCCAGAACTCTGGATGTCTGAATTATAGAAGCACCAAATGACTGCATTCTAGCATCGGAATGTGGCGGAATTCTAGCATGCACAGCACGGCGGAATTCTAAAATCCTAAAATGCCTGCTGTCCGGAAGTTAAGGTGTCTGACATCAAGAATGCTACAAAGTCAGAATTATACCATTCTGAAAGATTCTGGGATCTAGAATCAATGGACGGCTGAGTTCCAGAATGTCAGTGTGGCAAAACTCTAGAATACTTGCGTGTCTGAACTCGAGAGTCTTTCAATGTCCACATTCCAGAACTCTGGATGTCTGAATTATAGAAGCACCAAATGTCTGCATTCTAGAATCGGAATGTGTCGGAATTCTAGAATGCACAGCACGGCGGAATTCTAAAGTCCTAAAATGGCTACTAGCCGAAAGTTAAGGTGTCTGATGACCAGAATGTTACCAGGTCAGCATTCTACCGTTCTGAGAGATTCTGGGTTCTAGAATCAATGGACGGCAGAGTTCTGGAATGTCAGGGTGTCCAAACTCTAGAATCCCTGAGTGTTTGAACTCGAGAGTCATTCAATTTCCATATTCCGGGTCACAGGGTGACTGAATTCCAGAAGCACCAAATGTCTGCATTCTAGAATCGGAATGTGGCGGAATTCTAGAATGCACAGCACGGCGGAATTCTAAAGTCCTAAAATGCCTGATATTCGGAAGTTAAGGAGTCTGACATCCAGAATGTTACTAGGTCAGCTTTCTACCGTTCTGAGAGATTCTGGGTTCTGGAATCAATGGACGGCAGAGTTCTTGAATGTCAGGGTGTCCAAACTCTAGAATCCTTCCGTGTCTGAACTCGTGAGTCATTCAATGTCCACATTCCGGATTACAGGGTGTCTGAATTCCAGAAGTACCAAATGTCTTCATTCTAGAATCGGAATGTGGTAGAATTCTAGAATGCACAGCACGGCGGAATTCTAAAGTCCTAAAATGCCTGCTATCCGGAAATTAAGGTGTCTGACATCCAGAATGCTACCACGTCAGAATTATACCATTCTGAAATATTCTGGGATCTAGAATCAATGGACGGGTGAGTTCCAGAATGTCAGGGTGGCAAAACTCTAGAATCCTGGCTTGTCTGAACTCGAGAGTCATTCAATGTCCACATTCCGGAACTCTGGATGTCTGAATTATAGAAGCACCAAATGTCTCTATTCTAGAATCGGAATGTGGCGGAATTCTAGAATGCACAGCACGGCGGAATTCGAAAGTCCTAAAATGCCTGCTATCCGGAAGTTAAGGAGTCTGACATCCAGAATGTTACTAGGTTAGCATTCTACCGTTCTGAGAGATTCTGTGTTCTAGAATCAATGGACGGCAGAGTTCTGGAATGTCCGGGTGTCCAAACTCTAGAATCCTTCCGTGTCTGGACTCGTGAGTCATTCAATGTCCACATTCCGGATCACAGGGTGTTTGAATTCCAGAAGCACCAAATGTCTGCATTCTAGAAGCGGAATGTGGCAGAATTCTAGAATGCACAGCATGGGGGAATTCTAAAATCCTAAAATGCCTGCTATACGGAAGTTAAGGTGTCTGACATCAAGAATGCTACCAATTCAGAATTATACCATTCTGAAAGATTCTGGGATCTAGAATCAATGGACGGCTGAGTTCCATAATGTCTGGGTGGGAATACTCTAGAATCCTTGCGTGTCTGAACTCGAGAGTCATTCAATGTCCACATTACAGAACTCTGGATGTCTGAATTATAGAAGCACCAAATGTGTGCATTCTAGAATCGGAATGTGGCGGAATTTTAGAATGCACAGCACGGTGGAATTCTAAAGTCCTAAAATGCCTATTAGCCGAAAGCTAAGGTGTCTGATGACCAGAATGTTACTAGGTCAGCATTCTACCCTTCTGAGAGATCCTGGGTTCTTGAATCAATGGACGTCCGAGTTCTGGAATGTCTGGGTGTCCAAACTCTAGAATCCTTGAGTGTTAGAACTCGACAGTCATTCAATTTCCATATTCCGGGTCACAGGGTGACTGAATTCCAGAAGCACCAAATGTCTGCATTCTGGAATCAGAATGTGGCGGAATTCTAGAATGCACAGCACGGCGGAATTCGATGGTCCTAAAATGCCTGCTATCGGGAAGTAAAGGTGTCTGACATCCAGAATGCTACCAGGTCAGAATTACACAATTCTGAAAGATTCTGGGATCTAGAATCAATGGACGGCTGAGTTCCAGAGTGTCAGGGTGGCAAAACTCTAGAATCCTTGCATGTCTGAACTCGAGAGTCATTCAATGTCCACATTCCAGAACTCTGGATGTCTGAATTATAGAAGCACCAAATGACTGCATTGTAGCATCGGAATGTGGCGGAATTCTAGCATGCACAGCACGGCGGAATTCTAAAATCCTAAAATGCCTGCTGTCCGGAAGTTAAGGTGTCTGACATCTAGAATGCTACAAAGTCAGAATTATACCATTCTGAAAGATTCTGGGATCTAGAATCAATGGACGGCTGAGTTCCAGAATGTCAGTGTGGCAAAACTCTAGAATACTTGCGTGTCTGAACTCGAGAGTCTTTCAATGTCCACATTCCAGAACTCTGGATGTCTGAATTATAGAAGCACCAAATGTCTGCATTCTAGAATCGGAATGTGTCGGAATTCTAGAATGCACAGCACGGCGGAATTCTAAAGTCCTAAAATGGCTACTAGCCGAAAGTTAAGGTGTCTGATGACCAGAATGTTACCAGGTCAGCATTCTACCGTTCTGAGAGATTCTGGGTTCTAGAATCAATGGACGGCAGAGTTCTGGAATGTCAGGGTGTCCAAACTCTAGAATCCCTGAGTGTTTGAACTCGAGAGTCATTCAATTTCCATATTCCGGGTCACAGGGTGACTGAATTCCAGAAGCACCAAATGTCTGCATTCTAGAATCGGAATGTGGCGGAATTCTAGAATGCACAGCACGGCGGAATTCGAAAGTCCTAAAATGCCTGCTATTCGTAAGTTAAGGTGTCTGACATCCAGAATGCTACCACGTCAGAATTATACCATTCTGAAAGATTCTGGGATCTAGAATCAATGGACGGCTGAGTTCCAGAATGTCAGGGTGGCAAAACTCTAGAATCCTTGCGTGTCTGAACTCGAGAGTCATTCAAAGTCCACATTCCAGAACTCTGGATGTCTGAATTATAGAAGCACCAAATGTCTGCATTCTAGAATCGGAATGTGGCGGAATTCTAGAATGCACAGCACGGCAGAATTCTAAAGTCCTAAATTGCCTGCTATCCGGAAGTTAAGGTGTCTGACATCCAGAATGTACTAGGTCAGCATTCTACCGTTCTGAGAGATTCTGGGTTCTAGAATCAATGGACGGCAGAGTTCTGGAAAGTCAGGATGTCCAAACTCTAGAATTCTTCCGTGTCTGAACTCGTGAGTCATTCAATGTCCGCATTCCGGATCACAGGGTGTCTGAATTCCAGGAGCACCAAATGTCTGCATTCTAGAATCGGAATGTGGCAGAATTCTAGAATGCACAGCACGGCGGAATTCGAAAGTCCTAAAATGCCTGCTATCGGGAAGTTAAGGTGTCTGACATCCAGAATGCTACCACGTCATAGTTATACCATTCTGAAAGATTCTGGGATCTAGAATCAATGGACGGCTCAGTTCCAGAATGTCAGGGTGGCAAAACTCTAGAATCCTTGCGAGTCTGAACTTGAGAGTCATTCAATGTCCACATTCCAGAACTCTGGATGTCTGAATAATAGAAGCACCAAATGTCTGCATTCTAGAATCGGAATGTGGCGGAATTCTAGAATGCACAGCACGGCGGAATTCTAAAGTCCTAAAATGCCTGCTATCCGGAAGTTAAGGTGTCTGACATCAAGAATGCTACCAAGTCAGAATTATACCATTCTGAAAGATTCTGGGATCTAGATTCAATGGACGGCTGAGTTCCAGAATGTCAGGGTGGCAAAACTCTAGAATCCTTGCGTGTCTGAACTCGAGAGTCATTCAATGTCCACATTCCAGAACTCTGGATGTCTGAATTATAGAAGCACCAAATGTCTGCATTCTAGAATCGGAATGTGGCGGAATTCTAGAATGCACAGCACGGCGGAATTCTAAAGTCCTAAAATGCCTACTAGCCGAAAGTTAAGATGTCTGATGACCAGAATGTTACTTGGTCAGCATTCTACCGTTCTGAGAGATTCTGGGTTCTAGAATCAATGGATGACCGAGTTCTGGAATGTCAGGGTGTCAAAACTCTAGAATCCTTGAGTGTTTGAACTCGAGAGTCATTCAATGTCCACATTCCGGATCACAGGGTGTCTGAATTCCTGAAACACCAAATGTCTGCATTCTAGAATCGGAATGTGGTAGAATTGTAGAATGCACAGCACGGCGGAATTCTAAAGTCCTAAAATGCCTTCTATACGGAAGTTAAGGTGTCTGACATCCAGAATGCTACCACGTTAGAAGTATACCATTCTGAAAGATTCTGGGATCTAGAATCAATGGACGGCTGAGTTCCAGAATGTCAGGGTTTCCAAACTCTAGAATCCTTTCGTGTCTGAACTCGAGTGTCATTCAATATTCACATTCCAGGACTCTGGATGTCTGAAATATAGAAGCACCAAATGTCTGCATTCTAGAATCGGAATGTGGCGGAATTCTAGAATGCACAGCACGGCAGAATTCTAAAGTCCTAAAAGGCCTGCTATTCGGAAGTTAAGGTGTCTGACATCCAGAATGTTACTAGGTCAGCATTCTACCGTTCTGAGAGATTCTGGGTTCTAGAGTCAATGGACGGCAGAGTTCTGGAATGTCAGGGTGTCCAAACTCTAGAATCCTTCCGTGTCTGAACTCGTGAGTCATTCAATGTCCACATTCCGGATCACAGGGTGTCTGAATTCCAGAAGCACCAAATGTCTGCATTCTAGAATCGGAATGTGGCGGAATTCTAGAATGCACAGCACGGCAGAATTCTGAAGTCCTAAAATGCCTGCTATCGGGAAGTTAAGGTGTCTGACATCCAGAATGCTACCATATCAGAATTATACCATTCTGAAAGATTCTGGGATCTAGAATCAATGGACGGCTGAGTTCCAGAAAGTCAGGGTGGCAAAACTCTAGAATCCTTGCGTGTCTGAACTCGAGAGTCATTCAATGTCCACATTCCCGATCTCTGGATGTCTGAATTATAGAAGCACCAAATGTCTGCATTCTAGAATCGGAATGTGGCGGAATTCTAGAATGCACGGCACGGCGGAATTCTAAAGTCCTAAAGTGCCTGCTATCCGGAAGTTAAGGTGTCTGACATCCAGAATGCTACCGCGTCAGAATTATACCATTCTGAAAGATTCTGGGATCTAGAATCAATGGAAGACTGAGTTCCAGAATGTCAGGGTGGCAAAACTCTAGAATCCTTGCGTGTCTGAACTCGAGAGTCATTCAATGTCCACATTCCAGAACTCTGGATGTCTGAATTATCGAAGAACCAAATGTCTGCATTCTAGAATCGGAATGTGGCGGAATTCTAGAATGCACAGCACGGCGGAATTCTAAAATCCTAAAATGCCTACTAGCAGAAAGTTAAGGTGTCTGACGACCAGAATGTTACTAGGTCAGCATTCTACCGTTCTGAGAGATTCTGTGTTCTAGAATCAATGGATGGCAGAGTTCTGGAATGTCAGGGTGTCCAAACTCTAGAATCCTTGAGTGTTTGAACTCGAGAGTCATTCAATTTCCATATTCCGGGTCACAGGGTGACTGAATTCCAGAAGCATCAAATGTCTGCATTCTAGAATCGGAATGTGGCGGAATTCTAGAATGCACAGCACGGCGGAATTCGAAAGTCCTAAAATGCCTGCTATCCGGATGTTAAGGTGTCTGACATCCAGAATGCTACCACGTTAGAATTATACCATTCTGAAAGATTCTGGGATCTAGAATCAATGGACGGCTGAGTTCCAGAATGTCAGGGTTTCCAAACTCTAGAATCCTTGCGTGTCTGAACTCGAGAGTCAATCAATATCCACATTCCAGGACTCTGGATGTCTGAAATATAGAAGCACCAAATGACTGCATTCTAGCATCGGAATGTGGCGGAATTCTAGCATGCACAGCACGGCGGAATTCTAAAATCCTAAAATGCCTGCTGTCCGGAAGTTAAGGTGTCTGACATCAAGAATGATACAAAGTCAGAATTATACCATTCTGAAAGATTCTGGGATCTAGAATCAATGGACGGCTGAGTTCCAGAATGTCAGGGTGGCAAAACTCTAGAATACTTGCGTGTCTGAACTCGAGAGTCTTTCAATGTCCACATTCCAGAACTCTGGATGTCTGAATTATAGAAGCACCAAATGTCTGCATTCTAGAATCGGAATGTGGCGGAATTCTAGAATGCACAGCACGGCGGAATTCTAAAGTCCTAAAATGGCTACTAGCCGAAAGTTAAGGTGTCTGATAACCAGAATGTTACCAGGTCAGCATTCTACCGTTCTGAGAGATTCTGGGTTCTAGAATCAATGGACGGCAGAGTTCTGGAATGTCAGGGTGTCCAAACTCTAGAATCCCTGAGTGTTTGAACTCGAGAGTCATTCAATTTCCATATTCCGGGTCACAGGGTGACTGAATTCCAGAAGCACCAAATGTCTGCATTCTAGAATCGGAATGTGGCGGAATTCTAGAATAAACAGCACGGCGGAATTCGAAAGTCCTAAAATGCCTGCTATACGGAAGTTAAGGTGTCTGACATCCAGAATGCTACCACGTCAGAATTATACCATTCTGAAAGATTCTGGGATCTAGAACCAATGGACGACTGAGTTCCAGAATGTCAGGGTGGCAAAACTCTAGAATCCTTGCGTGTCTGAACTCGAGAGTCATTCAATGTCCACATTCCAGAACTCTGGATGTCTGAATTATAGAAGCACCAAATGTCTGCATTCTAGAATCGGAATGTGGCGGAATTCTAGAATGCACAGCACGGCTGAATTCTAAAGTCCTAAATTGCCTGCTATCCGGAAGTTATGGTGTCTGACATCCAGAATGTACTAGGTCAGCATTCTACCGTTCTGAGAGATTCTGGGTTCTAGAATCAATGGACGGCAGAGTTCTGGAAAGTCAGGATGTCCAAACTCTAGAATTCTTCCGTGTCTGAACTCGTGAGTCATTCAATGTCCACATTCCGGATCACAGGGTGTCTGAATGCCAGAAGCACCAAATGTCTGCATTCTAGAATCGGAATGTGGCGGAATTCTAGAATGCACAGCACGGCGGAATTCGAAAGTCCTAAAATGCCTGCTATCGGGAAGTTAAGGTGTCTGACATCCAGAATGCTACCACGTCATAGTTATACCATTCTGAAAGATTCTGGGATCTGGAATCAATGGACGGCTCAGTTCCAGAATGTCAGGGTGGCAAAACTCTAGAATCCTTGCGTGTCTGAACTTGAGAGTCATTCAATGTCCACATTCCAGAACTCTGGATGTCTGAATAATAGAAGCACCAAATGTCTGCATTCTAGAATCGGAATGTGGCGGAATTCTAGAATGCACAGCACGGCGGAATTCTAAAGTCCTAAAATGCCTGCTATCCGGAAGTTAAGGTGTCTGACATCAAGAATGCTACCAAGTCAGAATTATACCATTCTGAAAGATTCTGGGATCTAGAATCAATGGACGGCTGAGTTCCAGAATGTCAGGGTGGCAAAACTCTAGAATCCTTGCGTGTCTGAACTCGAGAGTCATTCAATGTCCACATTCCAGAACTCTGGATGTCTGAATTATAGAAGCACCAAATGTCTGCATTCTAGAATCGGAATGTGGCGGAATTCTAGAATGCACAGCACGGCGGAATTCTAAAGTCCTAAAATGCCTACTAGCCGAAAGTTAAGATGTCTGATGACCAGAATGTTACTTGGTCAGCATTCTACCGTTCTGAGAGATTCTGGGTTCTAGAATCAATGGATGGCAGAGTTCTGGAATGTCAGGGTGTCCAAACTCTAGAATCCTTGAGTGTTTGAACTCGAGAGTCATTCAATTTCCATATTCCGGGTCACAGGGTGACTGAATTCCAGAAGCACCAAATGTCTGCATTCCAGAATCGGAATGTGGCGGAATTCTAGAATGCACAGCACGGCGGAATTCGAACGTCCTAAAATGCCTGCTATCCGGAAGTTAAGGTGTCTGACATCCAGAATGCTACCACGTCAGAATTATACCATTCTGAAAGATTCTGGGATCTAGAATCAATGGACGGCTGAGTTCCAGAATGTCAGGGTGGGAAAACTCTAGAATCCTTGCGTGTCTGAACTCGAGAGTCATTCAATGTCCACATTCCATAACTCTGGATGTCTGAATTATAGAAGCACCAAATGTCTGCATTCTAGAATCGGAATGTGGCGGAATTCTAGAATGCACAGCACGGCTGAATTCTAAAGTCCTAAAATGCCTGCTATCCGGAAGTTAAGGTGTCTGACATCCAGAATGTTACTTGGTCAGCATTCTACCGTTCTGAGAGATTCTGGGTTCTAGAATCAATGTACGGCAGAGATCTGGCATGTCAGTGTGTCCAAACTCTAGAATCCATGTGTGTCTGAACTCGAGAGTCATTCAATGTCCACATTCCGGATCACAGGGTGTCTGAATTCCTGAAACACCAAATGTCTGCATTCTAGAATCGGAATGTGGTAGAATTCTATAATGCACAGCACGGCGGAATTCTAAAGTCCTAAAATGCCTGCTATCCGGACGTTAAGGTGTCTGACATCCAGAATGCTACCACGTTAGAATTATACCATTCTGAAAGATTCTGGGATCTAGAATCAATGGACGACTGAGTTCCAGAATGTCAGGGTTTCCAAACTCTAGAATCCTTGCGTGTCTGAACTCGAGAGTCATTCAATATCCACATTCCAGGACTCTGGATGTCTGAAATATAGAAGAAACAAATGTCTGCATTCTAGAATCGGAATGTGTGGAATTCTAGAATGCACAGCACGGCAGAATTCTAAAGTCCTAAAATGACTGCTATTCGGAATTTAAGGTGTCTGACATCCAGAATGTTACTAGGTCAGCATTCTACCATTCTGAGAGATTCTGGGTTCTAGAATCAATGGACGGCAGAGTTCTGGAATGCCAGGGTGTCCAAACTCTAGAATCCTTCCGTGTCTGAACTCGTGAGTAATTCAATGTCCACATTCCTGATCACAGGGTGTCTGAATTCCAGAAGCACCAAATGTCTGCATTCTAGAATCGGAATGTGGCGGAATTCTAGAATGCACAGCACGGCAGAATTCTAAAGTCCAAAATGCCTGATATTCGGAAGTTAAGGAGTCTGACATCCAGAATGTTACTAGGTCAGCATTCTACCTTTCTGAGAGATTCTGGGTTCTAGAATCAATGGACGGCTGATTTCTGGAATGTCAGGGTGTCCAAACTCTAGAATCCTTCCGTGTCTGAACACGTGAGTCATTCAATGTCCACATTCCAGATCAAAGGGTGTCTGAATTCCAGAAGCACCAAATGTCTGCATTCTAGAATCGGAATGTGGCGGAATTCTAGAATGCACAGCACGGCAGTATTCGAAAGTCGTAAAATGCCTGCTATCCAGAATTAAGTTGTCTGACATCCAGAATGCTACCAGGTCAGAATTATACCATTCTGAAAGATTCTGGGAACTAGAATAAATGGACGGCTGGGTTCCAGAATGTCAGGGTGGCAAAACTCTAGAATCCTTGCGGGTCTGAACTCGAGAGTCATTCAATCTCCACATTCCAGAACTCTGGATGTCTGAATTATAGAAGCACCAAATGTCTGCATTCTAGAATCGGAATGTGGCGGAATTCTAGAATGCACAGCACGGCGGAATTCTAAAGTCCTAAAATGCCTGCTATCCGGAAGTTAAGGTGTCTGACATCCGGAATGTTACTAGGTCAACATTCTACCGTTCTGAGAGATTCTGCGTTCTAGAATCAATGGATGGCAGAGATCTGGCATGTCAGGGTGTCCAAACTCTAGAATCCTTGTGTGTCTGAACTCGAGAGTCATTCAATGTCCACATTCCAGAACTCTGGATGTCTGAATTATAGAAGCACCAAATGTCTGCATTCTAAAATCGGAATGTGGCTGAATTCTAGAATGCACAGCACGGCGGAATTCTAAAGTCCTAAAATGCCTGCTATCCGGAAGTTAAGGTGTCTGACATCCAGAATGCCACCACGTCAGAATTATACCATTCTGAAAGACTCTGGGATCTAGAATCAATGGACGGCTGAGTTCCAGAATGTCAGGGTTTGCAAACTCTAGAATCCTTGCGTGTCTGAACTCGAGAGTCATTCAATGTCCACATTCCAGAACTCTGGATGTCTGAATTATAGAAGCACCAAATGTCTGCATTCTAGAATCGGAATGTGGCGGAATTCTAGAATGCACAGCACGGCGGAATTCAAAGGCCTAAAATGCCTGCTATCCGGAAGTTAAGGTGTCTGACATCCAGAATGCTACCACGTCAGAATTATACCATTCTGAAAGATTCTGGGATCTAGAATCAATGGACGGCTGAGTTCCAGAATGTCAGGGTGGCAAAACTCTAGAATCCTTGCGTGTCTGAACTCGTGAGTCATTCAATGTCCACATTCCGGATCACGGGGTGTCTGAATGCCAGAAGCACCAAATGTCTGCATTCTAGAATCGGAATGTGGCGGAATTCTAGAATGCACAGCACGGCAGAATTCGAAAGACCTAAAATGCCTGCTATCGGGAAGTTAAGGTGTCTGACATCCAGAATGCTATCATGTCAGAATTATACCATTCTGAAAGATTCTGGGATCTAGAATCAATGGACGGCTGAGTTCCAGAATGTCAGGGTGGCAAAACTCTAGAATCCTGGCGTGTCTGAACTCGAGAGTCATTCAGTGTCCACATTCCAGAACTCTGGATGTCTGAAATATAGAAGCACCAAATGTCTGCATTCTAGAATCAGAATGTGGCGGAATTCTAGAATGCACAGCATGGCGGAATTTTAAAGTCCTAAAATGCCTGCTATTCGGAAGGTAAGGTGTCTGACATCCAGAATGTTACTAGGTCAGCATTCTACCATTCTGAGAGATTCTGGGTTCTAGAATCAATGGACGGCATAGTTCTGGAATGTCCGGGTGTCCAAACTCTAGAATCCTTCCGTGTCTGGACTCGTGAGTCATTCAATGTCCACATTCCGGATCACAGGGTGTTTGAATTCCAGAAGCACCAAATGTCTGCATTCTAAAAGCGGAATGTGGCAGAATTCTAGAATGCACAGCATGGCGGAATTCTAAAATCCTAAAATGCCTGCTATACGGAAGTTAAGGTGTCTGACATCAAGAATGCTACCAATTCAGAATTATACCATTCTGAAAGATTCTGGGATCTAGAATCAATGGACGGCTGAGTTCCAGAATGTCTGGGTGGGAATACTCTAGAATCCTTGCGTGTCTGAACTCGAGAGTCATTCAATGTCCACATTACAGAACTCTGGATGTCTGAAATCTAGAAGCACCAAATGTGTGCATTCTAGAATCGGAATGTGGCGGAATTTTAGAATGCACAGCACGGTGGAATTCTAAACTCCTAAAATGCCTATTAGCCGAAAGCTAAGGAGTCTGATGACCAGAATGTTACTAGGTCAGCATTCTACCATTCTGAGAGATTCTGGGTTCTAGAATCAATGGACGGCCGAGTTCTGGAATGTCTGGGTGTCCAAACTCTAGAATCCTTGAGTGTTAGAACTCGACAGTCATTCAATTTCCATATTCCGGGTCACAGGGTGACTGAATTCCAGAAGCACCAAATGTCTGCATTCTAGAATCAGAATGTGGCGGAATTCTAGAATGCACAGCACGGCGGAATTCGAAGGTCCTAAAATGCCTGCTATCCGGAAGTTAAGGTGTCTGACATCAAGAATGCTACCAAGCCAGAATTATATCATTCTGAAAGATTCTGGGATCTAGAATCAATGGACGGCTGAGTTCCAGAATGTCAGGGTGGCAAAACTCTAGAATCCTTGCGTGTCTGAACTCGAGAGTCATTCAGTGTCCACATTCCAGAACTCTGGATGTCTGAAATATAGAAGCACCAAATGTCTGCATTCTAGAATCAGAATGTGGCGGAATTCTAGAATGCACAGCACGGCAGAATTCTAAAGTCCTAAAATGCCTGCTATTCGGAAGGTAAGGTGTCTGACATCCAGAATGTTACTAGGTCAGCATTCTACCGTTCTGAGAGATTCTGGGTTCTAGAATCAATGGACGGCAGAGTTCTGGAATGCCAGGGTGTCCAAACTCTAGAATCCTTCCGTGTCTGAACTCGTGAGTCATTCAATGTCCACATTCCAGATCACAGGGTGTCTGAATTCCAGAAGCACCAAATGTCTGCATTCTAGAATCGGAATGTGGCAGAATTCTAGAATGCACAGCACGGCAGAATTCTAAAGTCCTAAAATGCCTGATATTCGGAAGTTAAGGAGTCTGACATCCAGAATGTTACTAGGTCAGCATTCTACCGTTCTGAGAGATTCTGGGTTCTAGAATCAATGGACGGCAGAGTTCTGGAATGTCAGGGTGTCCAAACTCTAGAATCCTTCCGTTTCTGAACACCTGAGTCATTCAATGTCCACATTCCAGATCAAAGGGTGTCTGAATTCCAGAAGCACCAAATGTCTGCATTCTAGAATCGGAATGTGGCGCAATTCTAGAATGCACAGCACGGCGGAATTCGAAAGTCCTAAAATGCCTGCTATCCAGAATTAAGGTGTCTGACATTCAGAATGCTACCACGTCAGAATTATACCATTCTGAAAGATTCTGGGATCTAGAATAAATGGACGGCTGGGTTCCAGAATGTCAGGGTTGCAAAACTCTAGAATCCTTGCATGTCTGAACTAGAGAGTCATTCAATCTACACATTCCAGAACTCTGGATGTCTGAATTATAGAAGCACCAAATGTCTGCATTCTAGAATCGGAATGTGGCGGAATTCTAAAGTCCTAAAATGCCTGCTATCCGGAAGTTAAGGTGTCTGACATCCAGAATGTTACTAGGTCAGCATTCTACCGTTCTGAGAGATTCTGGGTTCTAGAATCAATGGACGGCAGAGATCTGGCTTGTCAGGGTGTCCAAACTCTAGAATCCTTGTGTGTCTGAACTCGAGAGTCATTCAATGTCCACATTCCGGATCACAGGGTGTCTGAATTCCAGAAACACCAAATGTCTGCATTCTAGAATCGGAATGTGGTAGAATTCTAGAATGCACAGCACGGCGGAATTCTAAAGTCCTAAAATGCCTGCTATCCGGAAGTTAAGGTGTCTGACACCCAGAATACTACCACATCAGAATTATACCATTCTGAAACATTCTGGGATCTAGAATCAATGGACGGGTGATTTGCAGAATGTCAGGGTGGCAAAACTCTAGAATCTTGGCGTGTCTGAACTCGAGAGTCATTCAATGTCCACATTCCAGAACTCGGGATGTCTGAATTGTAGAAGCACCAAATGTCTGCATTCTAGAATCGGAATGTGGCGGAATTCTAGAATGCACAGCACGGCGGAATTCTAAAGTCCTAAAATGCCTGCTATCCGGAAGTTAAGGTGTCTGACATCAAGAATGCTACCAAGTTAGAATTATAACATTCTGAAAGATTCTGGGATCTAGAATCAATGGACAGCTGAGTTCCAGAATGTCAGGGTGGCAAAACTCTTGAATCCTTGCGTGTCTGAACTCGAGAGTCATTCAATGTCCACATTCCAGAACTCTGGATGTCTGAAATATAGAAGCACCAAATGTCTGCATTCTAGAATCAGAATGTGGCGGAATTCTAGAATGCACAGCACGGCGGAATTTTAAAGTCCTAAAATGCCTGCTATCCAGAAGTCAAGGTGTCTGACATCCAGAATGTTACTAGGTCAGCATTCTACAGTTCTGAGAGATTCTGGGTTCTAGAATCAATGGATGGCAGAGTTCTGGAATGTCAGGGTGTTCAAACTCAAGAATACTTGCGTGTCTGAACTCGAGAGTCATTCAATGTCCACATTTCGCATCACAGGGTGTCTGAATTCCAGAAGCACCAAATGTCTGCATTCTAGAATCGGAATGTGGCGGAATTCTAGAATGCACAGCACGGCAGAATTCTAAAGTCCTAAAATGCCTGCTATTCGGAAGTTAAGGTGTCTGACATCCAGAATGTTACTAGGTCAGCATTCTACCATTCTGAGAGATTCTGGGTTCTAGAATCAATGGACGGCAGAGTTCTGGAATGTCAGGGTGTCCAAACTCTAGAATCCTTCTGTGTCTGAACTCGTGAGTCATTCAATGTCCACATTCCGGATCACAGGGTGTCTGAATTCCAGAAGCACAAAATGTCTGCATTCTAGAATCGGAATGTGGTAGAATTCTAGAATGCACAGCACGGCGGAATTCTAAAGTCCTAAAATGCCTGCTATCCGGAAGTTAAGGTGTCTGTCACCCAGAATGCTACCATATCAGAATTATACCATTCTTAAACATTCTGGGATCTAGAATCAATGGACGGGTGAGTTCCAGAATGTCAGGGTGGCAAAACTCTAGAGTCCTGGCGTGTCTGAAATCGAGAGTCATTCAATGTCCACATTCCAGAACTCTGGATGTCTGAATTATAGATGCACCAAATGTCTGCATTCTAGAATCGGAATGTGGCGGAATTCTAGAATGCACAGCACGGCGGAATTCGAAAGTCCTAAAATGCCTGCTATCCGGAAGTTAAGGTGTCTGACATCCAGAATGCTGCCACGTCAGAATTATACCATTCTGAAAGATTCTGGGATCTAGAATCAATGGACGGCTGAGTTCCAGAATGTCAGGGTTTGCAAACTCTAGAATCCTTGCGTGTCTGAACTCGAGAGTCATTCAATATCCACATTCCAGGACTCTGGATGTCTGAAATATAGAAGAAACAAATGTCTGCATTCTAGAATCGGAATGTGGTGGAATTCTAGAATGCACAGCACGGCAGAATTCTAAAGTCTTAAAATGCCTGCTATTCGGAAGTTAAGGTGTCTGACATCCAGAATGTTACTAGGTCAGCATTCTACCGTTCTGAGAGATTCTGGGTTCTAGAATCAATGGAGGGCAGAGTTCTGGAATGTCACGATGTCCAAACTCTAGAATGCTTCCGTGTCTGAACTCGTGAGTCATTCAATGTCCACATTCCGGATCACAGGGTGTCTGAATTCCAGAAGCACCAAATGTCTGCATTCTAGAATCGGAATGTGGCGGAATTCTAGAATGCACAGCACGGCGGAATTCTAAAGTCCTAAAATGTCTCATATTCGGAAGTTAAGTAGTGTGACATCCAGAATGTTACTAGGTCAGCATTCTACCGTTCTGAGAGATTCTGGGTTCTAGAATCAATGGACGGCAGAGATCTGGAATGTCAGGGTGTCCAAACTCTAGAATCCTTCCGTATCTGAACTCGTGAGTCATTCAATGTCCACATTCCGGATCACAGGGTGTCTGAATTCCAGAAGCACCAAATGTCTGCATTCTAGAATCGGAATGTGGCGGAATTCTAGAATGCACAGCACGGCGGAATTCTAAAGTCCTAAAATGCCTGATATTCGGAAGTTAAGGAGTCTGACATCCAGAATGTTACTAGGTCAGCTTTCTACCGTTCTGAGAGATTCTGGGTTCTGGAATCAATGGACGGCAGAGTTCTTGAATGTCAGGGTGTCCAAACTCTAGAATCCTTCCGTGTCTGAACTCGTGAGTCATTCAATGTCCACATTCCGGATTACAGGGTGTCTGAATTCCAGAAGTACCAAATGTCTGCATTCTTGAATCGGAATGTGGTAGAATTCTAGAATGCACAGCACGGCGGAATTCTAAAGTCCTAAAATGCCTGCTATCCGGAAATTAAGGTGTCTGACATCCAGAATGCTACCACGTCAGAATTATACCATTCTGAAACATTCTGGGATCTAGAATCAATGGACGGGTGATTTCCAGAATGTCAGGGTGGCAAAACTCTAGAATCCTGGCTTGTCTGAACTCGAGAGTCATTCAATGTCCACATTCCGGAACTCTGGATGTCTGAATTATAGAAGCACCAAATGTCTCTATTCTAGTATCGGAATGTGGCGGAATTCTAGAATGCACAGCACGGCGGAATTCGAAAGTCCTAACATGCCTGCTATCCGGAAGTTAAGTAGTCTGACATCCAGAATGTTACTAGGTTAGCATTCTACCGTTCTGAGAGATTCTGTGATCTAGAATCAATGGACGGCAGAGTTCTGGAATGTCCGGGTGTCCAAACTCTAGAATCCTTCCGTGTCTGGACTCGTGAGTCATTCAATGTCCACATTCCGGATCACAGGGTGTTTGAATTCCAGAAGCACCAAATGTCTGCATTCTAGAAGCGGAATGTGGCAGAATTCTAGAATGCACAGCATGGCGGAATTCTAAAATCCTAAAATGCCTGCTATACGGAAGTTAAGGTGTCTGACATCAAGAATGCTACCAATTCAGAATTATACCATTCTGAAAGATTCTGGGATCTAGAATCAGTGGACAGCTGAGTTCCAAAATGTCAAGGTGGCAAAACTCTAGAATCCTTGCGTGTCTGAACTCGAGAGTCATTCAATGTCCACATTCCAGAACTCTGGATGTCTGAAATATAGAAGCACCAAATGTCTGCATTCTAGAATCGGAATGTGGCGGAATTCTAGAATGCACAGCACGGCAGAATTCTAAAGTCCTAAAATGCCTGCTATTCGGAAGTTAAGGTGTCTGACATCCAGAATGTTACTAGGTCAGCATTCTACCGTTCTGAGAGATTCTGGGTTCTAGAATCAATGGACGGCAGAGTTCTGGAATGTCAGGGTGTCCAAACTCTAGAATCCTTCTCTGTCTGAACTCGTGAGTTATTCAATGTCCACATTCCGGATCACAGGGTGTCTGAATTCCAGAAGCACCAAATGTCTGCATTCTAGAATCGGAATGTGGCGGAATTCTAGAATGCACAGCACGGCAGAATTCTGAAGTCCTAAAATGCCTGATATTCGGAAGTTAAGGAGTCTGACATCCAGAATGTTACTAGGTCAGCATTCTACCTTTCTGAGAGATTCTGGGTTCTAGAATCAATGGACAGCAGTGTTCTGGAATGTCAGGGTGTCCAAACTCTAGAGTCCTTCCGTGTCTGAACTCGTGAGTCATTCAAAATCCACATTCCGGATCACAGGGTGTCTGAATTCCTGAAGCAGCAAATGTCTGCATTCTAGAATCGGAATGTGGCGGATTTCTAGAATGCACAGCACGGCGGAATTCGAAAGTCCTAAAATGCCTGCTATCAGGAAGTTAAGGTGTCTGACATCCAGAATGCTACCACGTCAGAATTATACCATTCTGAAAGTTTCTGGTATCTAGAATCAATGGACGGCTGAGTTCCAGAATGTCAGGGTGGCAAAACTCAAGAATCCTTGCGTGTCTGAACTCGAGAGTCATTCAATGTCCACATTCCAGAACTCTGGATGTCTGAATTATAGAAGCACCAAATGTGTGCATTCTAGAATCGGAATGTGGCGGAATTCTAGAATGCACAGCACAGCGGAATTCGAAAGTTCTAAAATGCCTGCTATCCGGAAGTTAAGGTGTCTGACATCCAGAATGCTACGACGTCAGAATTATACCATTCTGAAAGATTCTGGAATCTAGAATCAATGGACGGCTGAGTTCCAGAATGTCAGGTTTTCCAAACTCTAGAATCCTTGCGTGTCTGAACTCGAGAGTCACTGAATATCCACATTCCAAGACTCTGGATGTCTGAAATATAGAAGCACCAAATGTCTGCATTCTAGAATCGGAATGTGGCGGAATTCTAGAATGCACAGCGCGGCAGAATTCTAAAGTCCTAAAATGCCTGATATTCGGAAGTTAAGGAGTCTGACATCCAGAATGTTACTAGGTCAGCATTCTAGCTTTCTGAGAGATTCTGTGATCTAGAATCAATGGACGGCATAGTTCTGGAATGTCCTGGTTTCCAAACTCTAGAATCCTTCCGTGTCTGAACTCGTGAGTCATTCAATGTCCACATTCCGGATCACAGGGTGTCTGAATTCCAGAAGCACCAAATGTCTGCATTCTAGAAGCGGAATGTGGCGGAATTCTAGAATGCACAGCATGGCGGAATTCTAAAATCCTAAAATGCCTGCTATACGGAAGTTAAGCTGTCTGACATCAAGAATGCTACCAAGTCAGAATTATACCATTCTGAAAGATTCTGGGATCTAGAATCAATGGACGGCTGAGTTCCAGAATGTCTGGGTGGGAATACTCTAGAATCCTTGCGTGTCTGAACTCGAGAGTCATTCAATGTCCACATTCCAGAACTCTGGATGTCTGAATTATAGAAGCACCAAATGTGTGCATTCTAGAATCGTAATGTGGCGGAATTTTAGAATGCACAGCACGGTGGAATTCTAAAGTCCTAAAATGCCTGTTAGCCGAAAACTAAGGTGTCTGATGACCAGAATGTTACTAGGTCAGCATTCTACCGTTCTGAGAGATTCTGGGTTCTAGAATCAATGGACGGCCGAGTTCTGGAATGTCTGGGTGTCCAAACTCTAGAATCCTTGAGTGTTAGAACTCGACAGTCATTCAATTTCCATATTCCGGGTCACAGGGTGACTGAATTCCAGAAGCACCAAATGTCTGCATTCTAGAATCGGAATGTGGCGGAATTCTAGAATGCACAGCACGGCGGAATTCGAAGGTCCTAAATTGCCTGCTATCTGGAAGTTAAGGTGTCTGACATCCAGAATTCTACCACGTCAGAATTATACCATTCTTAAAAATTCTGTGATCTAGAATCAATGGACGGCTGAGTTCCAGAATGTCAGGGTGGCAAAACTCTAGAGTCCTTGCGTGTCTGAACTCGAGACTCATTCCATGTCCACATTCCAGAATTCTGGATGTCTGAACTATAGAAGCACCAAATGTCTGCATTCTAGAATCGGAATGTGGCGGAATACTAGAATGCACAGCACGGCGTAATTCTAAAGTCCTAAAATGCCTCCTATTCGGAAGTTAAGGTGTCTGACACCCAGAATGCTACCAAGTCAGAATTATACCATTCTGAAATATTCTGGGATATAGAATCAATGGACGGCTGAGTTCCAGAATGTCAGGGTGGCAAAACTCTAGAATCCTTGCGTGTCTGAACACGAGAGTCATTCAATGTCCACATTCCAGAACTCTGGATGTCTGAATTATAGAAGCACCAAATGTCTGCATTCCAGAATCGGAATGTAGCGGAATTCTAGAATGCACAGCACGGCGGAATTCTAAAGTCCTAAAATGCCTGCTATCCGGAAGTTAAGGTGTCTGACACCCAGAATGCTACCACATCAGAATTATACCATTCTGAAACATTCTGGGATCTAGAATCAATGGACAGGTGAGTTCCAGAATGTCACGGTGGCAATACTCTAGAGTCCTGGCGTGTCTGAACTCGAGAGTCATTCAATGTCCACATTCCAGAACTCTGGATGTCTGAATTATAGAAGCACCAAATGTCTGCATTCTAGAATCGGATTGTGGCAGAATTCTAGAATGCACAGCACGGCGGAATTCTAAAGACCTAAAATGCCTGCTATCCGGAAGTTAAGGTGTCTGACATCCAGAATGCTACCAAGTCAGAATTATACCATTCTGAAAGATTCTGGGATCTAGAATCAATGGACGGCTGAGTTCCAGAATGTCAGGGTGGCAAAACTCTAGAATCCTTGCGTGTCTGAACACGAGAGTCATTCAATGTCCACATTCCAGAACTCTGGATTTCTGAATTATAGAAGCACCAAATGTCTGCATTCTAGAATTGGAATGTGGCGGAATTCTAGAATGCACAGCACGGCGGAATTCTAAAGTCCTAAAATGCCTGCTATCCGGAAGTTAAGGTGTCTGACATCCAGAATGTAACTAGGTCAGCATTCTACCGTTCTGAGAGATTCTGGGTTCTAGAATCAATGGACGGCAGAGATCTGGCTTGTCAGGGTGTCCAAACTCTAGAATCCTTGCGTGTCTGAACTCGAGAGTCATTCAATGTCCACATTCCAGATCACAGGGTGTCTGAATTCCAGAAGCACCAAATGTCTGCATTCTAGAATCGGAATGTGGTAGAATTCTAGAATTCCCAGCACAGCGGAATTCTAAAGTCCTAAAATGCCTGCTATCCGGAAGTTAAGGTGTCTGACACCCAGAATGCTACCACATCAGAATTATACCATTCTGAAACATTCTGGGATCTAGAATCAATGGAGTGGTGAGTTCCAGAAAGTCAGGGTGGCAAAACTCTAGAGTCCTGTTGTGTCTGAACTCGAGAGTCATTCAATGTCCACATTCCAGAACTCTGGATGTCTGAATTATAGAAGCACCATATGTCTGCATTCTAGAATCGGAATGTGGCGGAATTCTAGAATGCACAGCACGGCGGAATTCTAAAGTCCTAAAATGCCTGCTATCCGGAAGTTAAGGTGTCTGACATCCAGGATGCTACGACGTCAGAATTATACCATTCTGAAAGATTCTGGGATGTAGAATCAATGGACGGCTGAGTTCCAGAATGTCAGGGTGGCAAAACTCTAGAATCCTTGCGTGTCAGAACTCGAGAGTCTTTCAATGTCCACATTCCAGAACTCTGGATGTCTGAATTATAGAAGCACCAAATGTCTGCATTCTAGAATCGGAATGTGGCGGAATTCTAGAATGCACAGCACGGCGGAATTCTAAAGTCCTTAAATGCCTACTAGCCGAAAGTTAAGGTGTCTGATGACCAGTATGTTACTAGGTCAGCATTGTACCGTTCTGAGAGATTCTGGGTTCCAGAATCAATGGACGGCAGAGATCTGGAATGTCAGGGTGTCCAAACTCAAGAATACTTGCGTGTCTGAACTCGAGAGTCATTCAATGTCCACCTTCCGGATCACAGGGTGTCTGAATTCCAGAAGCACCAAATGTCTGCATTCTAGAATCGGAATGTGGCGGAATTCTAGAATGCACAGCACGGCGGAATTCGAAAATCCTAAAATGCCTGCTATCCGGAAGTTAAGGTGTCTGACATCCAGAATGCTACCACGTCAGAATTATACCATTCTGAAAGATTCTGGGATCTAGAATCAATGGACGGCTGAGTTCCAGAATGTCAGGGTTTCCAAACTCTTGAATCCTTGCGTGTCTGAACTCGAGAGTCATTCAATATCCACATTCCAGGACTCTGGATGTCTGAAATATAGAAGCAACAAATGTCTGCATTCTAGAATCGGAATGTGGTGGAATTCTAGAATGCACAGCACGGCAGAATTCTAAAGTCCTAAAATGCCTGCTATTCGGAAGTTAAAGTGTCTGACATCCAGAATGTTACTAGGTCAGCATTCTACCGTTCTGAGAGATTCTGGGTTCTAGAATCAATGGACGGCAGAGTTCTGGAATGTCAGGGTGTCCAAACTCTAGAATCCTTCCGTGTCTGAATTCGTGAGTCATTCAATGTCCACATTCTGGATCACAGGGTGGCTGAATTCCAGAAGCACCAAATGTCTGCATTCTAGAATCGGAATGTGGCGGAATTCCAGAATGCACAGCTCGGCAGAATTCTAAAGTCCTAAAATGCCTGATATTCGGAAGTTAAGGAGTCTGACATCCAGAATGTTACTAGGTCAGCATTCTATCGTTCTGAGAGATTCTGGGTTCTAGAATCAATGGACGGCAGAGTTCTGGAATGTCAGGGTGTCCAAACTCTAGAATCCTTCCGTGTTTGAACTCGTGAGTCATTCAATGTCCACATTCCAGATCAAAGTGTGTCTGAATTCCAGAAGCACCAAATGTCTGCATTCTAGAATCGGAATGTGGCGGAATTCCAGAATGCACAGCACGGCGGAATTCTAAAGTCCTAAAATGCCTGCTCTCCGGAAGTTAAGATGTCTCACACCCAGAATGCTACCACATCAGAATTATACCATTCTGAATCATTCTGGGATCTAGAATCAATGGACGGGTGAGTTCCAGAATGTCAGGGTGGTAAAACTCTAGAATCCTGGTGTGTCTGAACTCGAGAGTCATTCAATGTCCACATTCCAGAACTCTGGATGTCTGAATTATAGAAGCACGAAATGTCTGCATTCTAGAAGCGGAATGTGGCGGAATTCTAGAATGCACAGCACGGCGGAATTCGAAAGTCCTAAAATGCCTGCTATCCGGAAGTTAAGGTGTCTGACATCCAGAATGCTACCACGCCAGAATTATACCATTCTGAAAGATTATGGGATCTAGAATCAATGGACGGCTTAGTTCCAGAATGTCAGGGTAGCAAAACTCTAGAATCCTTGCGTGTCTGAACTCGAGAGTAGTTCAATGTCCACATTCCAGAACTCTGGATGTCTGAATTATAGAAGCACCAAATGTCTGCATTCTAGAATCGGAATGTGGTGGAATTCTAGAATGCACAGCACGGCGGAATTCTAAAGTCCTAAAACGCCTACTAGCCGAAAGTTAAGGTGTCTGATGACCAGTATGTTACTAGGTCAGCATTGTACCATTCTGAGAGATTCTGGGTTCTAGAATCAATGGACGACAGAGATCTGGAATGTCAGGGTGTCCAAACTCTAGAATACTTGCGTGTCTGAACTCGAGAGTCATTCAATGTCCACATTCCGGATCACATGGTGTCTGAATTCCAGAAGCACCAAATGTCTGCATTCTAGAATCAGAATGTGGTAGCATTCTAGAATGCACAGCACGGCGGAATTCTAAATTCCTAAAATGCCTGATATTCGGAAGTTAAGGTGTCTGACATCCAGAATGCTACCACATCAGAATTATACCATTCTGAAACATTCTGGGTTCCAGAATCAGTGGACGGGTGAATTCCAGAATGTCAGGGCGGCAAAACTCTAGAATCCTGGCTTGTCTGAACTCGAGAGTCATTCAATGTCCACATTCCAGAACTCTGGATGTCTGAATTATAGAAGCACCAAATGTCTGCATTCTAGAATCGGAATGTGGTGGAATTCTAGAATGCACAGCACGGCGGAATTCTAAATTCCTAAAATGCCTGATATTCGGAAGTTAAGATGTCTGACATCCAGAATGTTACTAGGTCAGCATTCTACCGTTCTGAGAGATTCTGGGTTCTAGAATCAATGGACGGCAGAGTTCTGGAATGTCAGGGTGTCCAAACTTTAGAATCCTTCCGTGTTTGAACTCGTGAGTCATTCAATGTCCACATTCCAGATCAAAGGGTGTCTGAATTCCAGAAGCACCAAATGTCTGCATTCTAGAATTGGAATGGGGCGGAATTCTAGAATGCACAGCACGGCGGATTTCTAAAGTACTAAAATGCCTGCTATCCGGAAGTTAAGGTGTCTGACATCAAGAATGCTACCAAGTCAGAATTATACCATTCTGAAAGATTCTGGGATCTAGAATCAATGGACGGCTGAGTTCCAGAATGTCAGGGAAGCAAAACTCTAGAATCCTTGCGTGTCTGAACTCGACAGTCATTCAATGTCCACATTCCAGAACTCTGGAGGTCTGAATTATAGAAGCACCAAATGTCTGCATTCTAGAATCGGAATGTGCTGGAATTCTAGAATGCACAGCACGGCGGAATTCTAAAGTCCTAAAATGCCTGCTATCCGGAAGTTAAGGTGTCTGACATCAAGAATGCTACCAAGTCAGAATTATACCATTCTGAAAGATTCTGGGATCTAGAATCAATGGACGGCTGAGTTCCAGAATGTCAGGGTGGCAAAACTCTAGAATCCTTGTGTGTCTGAACTCGAGAGTCATTCAATGTCCACATTCCAGAACTCTGGATGTCTGAATTATAGAAGCACGAAATGTCTGCATTCTAGAATCGGAATGTGGCGGAATTCTAGAATGCACAGCACGGCGGAATTCTAAAGTGCTAAAATGCCTACAAGCCGAAAGTTAAGGTGTCTGATGACCAGTATGTTACTAGGTCAGCATTCTACCGTTCTGAGAGATTCTGGGTTCTAGAATCAATGGACGGCAGAGATCTGAAATGACAGGGTGTCCAAACTCCAGAATATTTGTTTGTCTGAACTCGAGAGTCATTCAATGTCCACATTCCGGATCACAGGGTGTCTGAATTCCAGAAGCACCAAATGTCTGCATTCTAGAATCGGAATGTGGTAGAATTCTAGAATGCACAGCACGGCGGAATTCTAAAGTCCTAAAATGCCTGCTATCCGGAAGTTAAGGTGTCTGACATCAAGAATGCTACCAAGTCAGAATTATATCATTCTGAAAGATTCTGGGATCTAGAATCAATGGACGGCTGAGTTCCAGAATTTCAGGGTGGCAAAACTCTAGAATACTTGCGTGTCTGAACTCGAGAGTCATTCAATGTCCACATTCCAGAACTCTGGATGTCTGAATTATAAAAGCACCAAATGTCTGCATTGTAGAATCGGAATGTGGCGGAATTCTAGAATGCACAGCACGGCGGATTTCTAAAGTCCTAAAATGACTACTAGCCGAAAGTTAAGGTGTCTGATGACCAGAATGTTACTAGGTCAGCATTCTACCGTTCTGAGAGATTTTGGGTTCTAGAGTCAATGGACGGCAGAGTTCCGGAATGTCAGGGTGTCCAAACTCTAGAATCCTTGAGTGTTTGAACTCGAGAGATATTCAATATCCATATTCCGGGTCACAGGGTGACTGAATTCCAGAAGCACCAAATGTCTGCTTTCTAGAATCGGAATGTGGCGGAATTCTAGAATGCACAGCACGGCGGAATTCGAAAGTCCTTAAATGCCTGCTATCCGGAAGTTAAGGTGTCTGAGATCCAGAATGATACCACGTCAGAACTATACCATTCTGAAAGATTCTGGGATCTAGAATCAATGGACGGCTGAGTTCCAGAATGTCAGGGTGGCAAAACTCTAGAATCCTTGCGGGTCTGAACTCGAGAGTCATTCAATCTCCACATTCCAGAACTCTGGATGTCTGAATTATAGAAGCACAAAATGTCTGCATTCTAGAATCAAAATGTGGCGGAATTCTGGAATGCACAGCACGGCGGAATTCTAAAGTCCTAAAATGCCTGCTATCCGGAAGTTAAGGTTTCTGACATCCAGAATGTTACTAGGTCAGCATTCTACCGTTCTGAGAGATTCTGGGTTCTAGAATCAATGGACGGCAGAGATCTGGAATGTCAGGGTGTCCAAACTCTAGAATACTTGCGTGTCTGAACTCGTGAGTCATTCAATGTCCACATTCCGGATCACAGGGTGTCTGAATTCCAGAAGCACCAAATGTCTGCATTCTAGAATCAGAATGTGGTAGCATTCTACAATGCACAGCACGGCGGAATTCTAAAGTCCTAAAATGCCTGTTATGCGGAAGTTAAGGTGTCTGATATCCAGAATGCTACCACATCAGAATTATACCATTCTGAAACATTCTGGGATCTAGAATCAGTGGACGGGTGAGTTCCAGAATGTCAGGGCGGCAAAACTCTAGAATCCTGGCTTGTCTGAACTCGAGAGTCATTCAATGTCCACATTCCAGAACTCTGGATGTCTGAATTATGGAAGCACCAAATGTCTGCATTCTAGAATCGGAATGTTGCGGAATTCTAGAATGCACAGCACGGCAGAATTCTAAAGTCCTAAAATGCCTGATATTCGGAAGTTAAGGAGTCTGACATCCAGAATGTTACTAGGTCAGCATTCTACCGTTCTGAGAGATTCTGGGTTCCAGAATCAATGGACGGCAGAGTTCTGGAATGTCAGGGTGTCCAAACTCAAGAATCCTTCCGTGTCTGAACTCGTGAGTCATTCAATGTCCACATTCCGGATCACAGGGTTTCTGAATTCCAGAAGCAACAAATGTCCTCATTCTAGAATCGGAATGTGGCAGAATTCTAGAATGCACAGCACGGCAGAATTCTAAAGTCCTAAAATGCCTGATATTCGGAAGTTAAGGAGTCTGACATCCAGAATGTTACTAGGTCAGCATTCTACCATTCTGAGAGATTCTGGGTTCTAGAATCAATGGACGGCAGAGTTCTGGAATGTCAGGTTGTCCAAACTCTAGATTCCTTCCGTGTCTGAACTCGTGAGTCATTCAATGTCCACATTCCGGATCACAGGGTTTCTGAATTCCAGAAGCAACAAATGTCCTCATTCTAGAATCGGAATGTGGCAGAATTCTAGAATGCACAGCACGGCAGAATTCTAAAGTCCTAAAATGCCTGATATTCGGAAGTTAAGGAGTCTGACATCCAGAATGTTACTAGGTCAGCATTCTACCATTCTGAGAGATTCTGGGTTCTAGAATCAATGGACGGCAGAGTTCTGGAATGTCAGGGTGTCCAAACTCTAGAATCCTTGCGTGTCTGAACTCGTGAGTCATTCAATGTCCACATTCCGGATCACAGGGTGTCTGAATTCCAGAAGCACCAAATGTCTGCATTCTAGAATTGGAATGTGACTGAATTCTAGAATGCACACCACGGCGGAATTCGAAAGTCCTAAAATGCCTGCTATCGGGAAGTTAAGGTGTCTGACATCCAGAATGCTACCACGTCAGAATTATACCATTCTGAAAGATTCTGGGATCTAGAATCAATGGATGGCTGAGTTCCAGAATGTCAGGGTAGCAAAACTCTAGAATCCTTGTGTGTCTGAACTCGAGAGTCATTCAATGTCCACATTCCAGAACTCTGGATGTCTGAATTATAGAAGCACCAAATGTCTGCATTCTAGAATCGGAATGTGGCGGAATTCTAGAATGCACAGCACGGCGGAATTCTAAAATCCTAAAATGCCTGCTATCCGGAAGTTAAGGTGTCTGACATCAAGAATGCTACCAAGTCAGAATTATACCATTCTGAAAGATTCTGGGATCTAGAATCAATGGACGGCTGAGTTCCAGAATGTCAGGGTGGCAAAACTCTAGAATCCTTGCGTGTCTGAACTCGAGAGTCATTCAATGTCCACATTCCAGAACTCTGGATGTCTGAATTATAGAAGCACCAAATGTCTGCATTCTAGAATCGGAATGTGGCGGAATTCTAGAATGCACAGCACGGCGGAATTCTAAAGTCCGAAAATGCCTACTAGCCGAAAGTTAAGGTGTCTGATGACCAGTATGTTACTAGGTCAGCATTCTACCGTTCTGAGAGATTCTGGGTTCTAGAATCAATGGACGGCAGAGATCTGGAATGTCAGGGTGTCCAAACTCTAGAATCCTTGCGTGTCTGAACTCGAGAGTCATTCAATGTCCACATTCCGGATCACAGGGTGTCTGAATTCCAGAAACACCAAATGTCTGCATTCTAGAATCGGAATGTGGCGGAATTCTAGAATGCACAGCACGGCGGAATTCGAAAGTCCTAAAATGCCTGATATCCAGAAGTTAAGGTGTCTGACATCCAGAATGCTACCACGTCAGAATTATACCATTCTGAATGATTCTGGGATCTAGAATCAATGGACGGCTGAGTTCCAGAATGTCAGGCTTTCCAAACTCTAGAATCCTTGCGTGTCTGAACTCGAGAGTCATTCAATATCCACATTCCAGGACTCTGGATGTCTAAAATATAGAAGCAACAAATGTCTGCATTCTAGAATCGGAATGTGGTGGAATTCTAGAATGCACAGCACGGCAGAATTCTAAAGTCCTAAAATGCTTGCTATTCGGAAGTTAAGGTGTCTGACATCCAGAATGTTACTAGGTCAGCATTCCACCGTTCTGAGAGATTCTGGGTTCCAGAATCCATGGACGGCAGATTTATGGAATGTCAGGGTGTCCAAACTCTAGAATCCTTCCGTGTCTGAACTCGTGAGTCATTCAATGTCCACATTCCGGATCACAGGGTGTCTGAATTCCAGAAGCACCAAATGTCTGCATTCTAGAATCGGAATGTGGCGGAATTCTAGAATGCACAGCACGGCAGAATTCTAAAGTCCTAAAATGACTGATATTCGGAAGTTAATGTATCTGACATCCAGAATGTTACTAGGTCAGCATTCTACCGTTCTGAGAGATTCTGGTTTCTAGAATCAATGGACGGCAGAGTTCTGGAATGTCAGGGTGTCCAAACTTTAGAATCCTTCCGTGTTTGAACTCGTGAGTCATTCAATGTCCACATTCCAGATCAAAGGGTGTCTGAATTCCAGAAGCACCAAATGTCTGCATTCTAGAATTGGAATGGGGCGGAATTCTAGAATGCACAGCACGGCGGATTTCTAAAGTACTAAAATGCCTGCTATCCGGAAGTTAAGGTGTCTGACATCAAGAATGCTACCAAGTCAGAATTATACCATTCTGAAAGATTCTGGGATCTAGAATCAATGGACGGCTGAGTTCCAGAATGTCAGGGAAGCAAAACTCTAGAATCCTTGCGTGTCTGAAGTCGAGAGTCATTCAATGTCCACATTCCAGAACTCTGGAGGTCTGAATTATAGAAGCACCAAATGTCTGCATTCTAGAATCGGAATGTGGTGGAATTCTAGAATGCACAGCACGGCGGAATTCTAAAGTCCTAAAATGCCTGCTATCCGGAAGTTAAGGTGTCTGACATCAAGAATGCTACCAAGTCAGAATTATACCATTCTGAAAGATTCTGGGATCTAGAATCAATGGACGGCTGAGTTCCAGAATGTCAGGGTGGCAAAACTCTAGAATCCTTGTGTGTCTGAACTCGAGAGTCATTCAATGTCCACATTCCAGAACTCTGGATGTCTGAATTATAGAAGCACGAAATGTCTGCATTCTAGAATCGGAATGTGGCGGAATTCTAGAATGCACAGCACGGCGGAATTCTAAAGTCCTAAAATGCCTGCTATCCGGAAGTTAAGGTGTCTGACATCAAGAATGCTACCAAGTCAGAATTATAACATTCTGAAAGACTCTGGGATCTAGAATCAATGGACGGCTGAGTTCCAGAATGTCAGGGTAGCAAAACTCTAGAATCCTTGCATGTCTGAACTTGAGAGAAATTCAATGTCCACATTCCAGAACTCTGGATGTCTGAATTATAGAAGCACCAAATGTCTGCATTCTAGAATCGGAATGTGGCGGAATTCTAGAATGCACAGCACGGCGGAATTCTAAAGTGCTAAAATGCCTACAAGCCGAAAGTTAAGGTGTCTGATGACCAGTATGCTACTAGGTCAGCATTCTACCGTTCTGAGAGATTCTGGGTTCTAGAATCAATGGACGGCAGAGATCTGAAATGACAGGGTGTCCAAACTCCAGAATATTTGCGTGTCTGAACTCGAGAGTCATTCAATGTCCACATTCCGGATCACAGGGTGTCTGAATTCCAGAAGCACCAAATGTCTGCATTCTAGATTCGGAATGTGGTAGAATTCTAGAATGCACAGCACGGCGGAATTCTAAAGTCCTAAAATGCCTGCTAACCGGAAGTTAAGGTGTCTGACATCCAGAATGGTACCACATCAGAATTATACAATTCTGAAACATTCTGGGATCTAGAATCAATGGACGGGTGAGTTCCAGAATGTCAGGGCGGCAAAACTCTAGAATCCTGGCTTGTCTGAACTCGAGAGTCATTCAATGTCCACATTCCAGAACTCTGGATGTCTGAATTATGGAAGAACCAAATGTCTGCATTCTAGAATCGGAATGTGGCGGAATTCTAGAATGCACAGCACGGCGGAATTCTAAAGTCCTAAATTGCCTGTTATCCGGAAGTTAAGTTGTCTGACATCCCGAATGCTACCACGTCAGAATTATACCATTCTGAAACATTCTGGGATCTAGAATCAATGGACGGCTGAGTTCCAGAGTGCAAGGGTGGCAAAACTCCAGAATCCTTGCGTGTCTGAACTCGAGAGTCATTCAATGTCCACATTCCAGAACTCTGGATGTCTGAAATATAGAAGCACCAAATGTCTGCATTCTAGTATCAGAATGTGGCGGAATTCTAGAATGCACAGCACGGCGGAATTTTAAAATCCTAAAGTGCCTGCTATCCAGAAGTCAAGGTGTCTGACATCCAGAATGTTACTAGGTCAGCATTCTACCGTTCTGAGAGATTCTGGGTTCTAGAATCAATTGATGGCAGAGTTCTGGAATGTCAGGGTGTTCAAACTCCAGAATACTTGCGTGTCTGAACTCGAGAGTCATTCAATGTCCACATTCCGGATCACAGGGTGTCTGAATTCCAGAAGCACCAAATGTCTGCATTCTAGAATCGGAATGTGGCGGAATTCTAGAATGCACAGCACGGCGGAATTCTAAAGTCCTAAAATGCCTGCTATCCGGAAGTTAAGGTGTCTGACATCAATAATGCTACCAAGTCAGAATTATATCATTCTGAAAGATTCTGGGATCTAGAATCAATGGACGGCTGAGTTCCAGAATTTCAGGGTGGCAAAACTCTAGAATACTTGCGTGTCTGAACTCGAGAGTCATTCAATGTCCACATTCCAGAACTCTGGATGTCTGAATTATAAAAGCACCAAATGTCTGCATTCTAGAATCGGAATGTGGCGGAATTCTAGAATGCACAGCACGGCGGATTTCTAAAGTCCTAAAATGACTACTAGCCGAAAGTTAAGGTGTCTGATGACCAGAATGTTACTAGGTCAGAATTCTACCGTTCTGAGAGATTTTGGGTTCTAGAGTCAATGGACGGCAGAGTTCCGGAATGTCAGGGTGTCCAAACTCTAGAATCCTTGAGTGTTTGAACTCGAGAGATATTCAATATCCATATTCCGGGTCACAGGGTGACTGAATTCCAGAAGCACCAAATGTCTGCTTTCTAGAATCGGAATGTGGCGGAATTCTAGAATGCACAGCACGGCGGAATTCGAAAGTCCTTAAATGCCTGCTATCCGGAAGTTAAGGTGTCTGAGATCCAGAATGATACCACGTCAGAATTATACCATTCTGAAAGATTCTGGGATCTAGAATCAATGGACGGCTGAGTTCCAGAATGTCAGGGTGGCAAAACTCTAGAATCCTTGCGGGTCTGAACTCGAGAGTCATTCAATATCCACATTCCAGAACTCTGGATGTCTGAATTATAGAAGCACAAAATGTCTGCATTCTAGAATCAAAATGTGGCGGAATTCTGGAATGCACAGCACGGCGGAATTCTAAAGTCCTAAAATGCCTGCTATCCGGAAGTTAAGGTTTCTGACATCCAGAATGTTACTAGGTCAGCATTCTACCGTTCTGAGAGATTCTGGGTTCTAGAATCAATGGACGGCAGAGATCTGGCTTCTCAGGGTGTCCAAACTCTAGAATCCTTGCGTGTCTGAAATCGAGAGTCATTCAATGTCCACATTCCGGATCACAGGGTGTCTGAATTCCAGAAGCACCAAATGTCAGCATTCTAGAATCGGAATGTGGTAGAATTCTATAATGCACAGCATGGCGGAATTCTAAAGTCCTAAAATGCCTGCTATCCGGAAGTTAAGGTGTCTGACACCCAGAATGCTACTACATCAGAATTATACCATTCTGAAACATTCTGGGATCTAGAATCAATGGACGGGTGAGTTCCAGAATGTCAGGTTGGCAAAACTCTAGAATCCTGGCTTGTCTGAACTCGAGAGTCATTCAATGTCCACATTCCAGAACTCTGGATGTCTGAATTATAGAAGCACCAAATGTCTGCATTCTAGAATCGGAATGTGGCGGAATTCTAGAATGCACAGCACGGCGGAATTCTAAAGTCCTAAAATGCCTGCTATCCGGAAGTCAAGGTGTCTGACATCCAGAATGTTACTAGGTCAGCATTCTACCGTTCTGAGAGATTCTGGGTTCTAGAATCAATTGATGGCAGAGTTCTGGAATGTCAGGGTGTTCAAACTCAAGAATACTTGCGTGTCTGAACTCGAGTGTCATTCAATGTCCACATTCCGGATCACAGAGTGTCTGAATTCCAGAAGCACCAAATGTCTGCATTTTGGAATCGGAATGTGGCGGAATTCTAGAATGCACAGCAGAGCGGAATTCTAAAATCCTAAAATGCCTGCTATCCGGAAGTTAAGGTGTCTGACATCCAGAATGCTACCACGTCACAATTATACCATTCTGAAAGATTCTGGGATCTAGAATCAATGGACGGGTGAGTTCCAGAATGTCAGGGCGGCAAAACTCTAGAATCCTGGCTTGTCTGAACTCGAGAGTCATTCAATGTCCACATTCCAGAACTCTGGATGTCTGAATTATAGAAGCACCAAATGTCTGCATTCTAGAATCGGAATGTGGCGGAATTCTAGAATGCACAGCACGGCGGAATTCTAAAGTCCTAAAATGCCTGTTATCCGGAAGTTAAGGTGTCTGACATCCCGAATGCTACCACGTCAGAATTATACCATTCTGAAACATTCTGGGATCTAGAATCAATGGACGGCTGAGTTCCAGAGTGCAAGGGTGGCAAAACTCCAGAATCCTTGTGTGTCTGAACTCGAGAGTCATTCAATGTCCACATTCCAGAACTCTGGATGTCTGAAATATAGAAGCACCAAATGTCTGCATTCTAGTATCAGAATGTGGCGGAATTCTAGAATGCACAGCACGGCGGAATTTTAAAGTCCTAAAGTGCCTGCTATCCAGAAGACAAGGTGTCTGATATCCAGAATGTTACTAGGTCAGCATTCTACCGTTCTGAGAGATTCTGGGTTCTAGAAACAATTGATGGCAGAGTTCTGGAATGTCAGGGTGTTCAAACTCAAGAATTCTTGCGTGTCTGAACTCGAGAGTCATTCAATGTCCACATTCCGGATCACAGGGTGTCTGAATTCCAGAAGCACCAAATGTCTGCATTCTAGAATCGGAATGTGGCGGAATTCTAGAATGCACAGCACGGCGGAATTCGAAAGTCCTAAAATGCCTGCTATCCGGAAGTTAAGGTGTCTGACATCAAGAATGCTACCAAGTCAGAATTATATCATTCTGAAAGATTCTGGGATCTAGAATCAATGGACGGCTGAGTTCCAGAATGTCAGGGTGGCAAAACTCTAGAATACTTGCGTGTCTGAACTCGAGAGTCATTCAATGTCCACATTCCAGAACTCTGGATGTCTGAATTATAGAAGCACCAAATGTCTGCATTCTAGAATCGGAATGTGGTGGAATTCTAGAATGCACAGCACGGCGGATTTCTAAAGTCCTAAAATGCCTACTAGCCGAAAGTTAAGGTGTCTGATGACCAGAATGTTACTAGGTCAGCATTCTACCGTTCTGAGAGATTCTGGGTTCTAGAGTCAATGGACGGCAGAGTTCCGGAATGTCAGGGTGTCCAAACTCTAGGATCCTTGAGTGTTTGAACTCGAGAGTCATTCAATTTCCATATTCCGGGTCACAGGGTGTCTGAATTCCAGAAGCACCAAATGTCAGCATTCTAGAATCGGAATGTATTAGAATTCTTTAATGCACAGCATGGCGGAATTCTAAAGTCCTAAAATGCCTGCTATCCGGAAGTTAAGGTGTCTGACACCCAGAATGCTACCACATTAGAATTATACCATTCTGAAACATTCTGGGATCTAGAATCAATGGACGGCTGAGTTCCAGAATGTCAGGGTGGCAAAACTCTAGAATCCTTGTGTGTTTGAACTCGAGAGTCATTCAATGTCCACATTCCAGAACTCTGGATGTCTGAATTATAGAAGCACGAAATGTCTGCATTCTAGAATCGGAATGTGGCGGAATTCTAGAATGCACAGCACGGCGGAATTCTAAAGTCCTAAAATGCCTGCTATCCAGAAGTCAAGGTGTCTGACATCCAGAATGTTACTAGGTCAGCATTCTACCGTTCTGAGAGATTCAGGGTTCTAGAATCAATTGATGGCAGAGTTCTGGAATGTCAGGGTGTTCAAACTCAAGAATACTTGCGTGTCTGAACTCGAGTGTCATTCAATGTCCACATTCCGGATCACAGAGTGTCTGAATTCCAGAAGCACCAAATGTCTGCATTTTGGAATCGGAATGTGGCGGAATTCTAGAATGCACAGCAGAGCGGAATTCTAAAATCCTAAAATGCCTGCTATACGGAAGTTAAGGTGTCTGACATCCAGAATGCTACCACGTCACAATTATACCATTCTGAAAGATTCTGGGATCTAGAATCAATGGACGGGTGAGTTCCAGAATGTCAGGGCGGCAAAACTCTAGAATCCTGGCTTGTCTGAACTCGAGAGTCATTCAATGTCCACATTCCAGAACTCTGGATGTCTGAATTATAGAAGCACCAAATGTCTGCATTCTAGAATCGGAATGTGGCGGAATTCTAGAATGCACAGCACGGCGGAATTCTAAAGTCCTAAAATGCCTGTTATCCGGAAGTTAAGGTGTCTGACATCCCGAATGCTACCACGTCAGAATTATATCATTCTGAAACATTCTGGGATCTAGAATCAATGGACGGCTGAGTTCCAGAGTGCAAGGGTGGCAAAACTCCAGAATCCTTGTGTGTCTGAACTCGAGAGTCATTCAATGTCCACATTCCAGAACTCTGGATGTCTGAAATATAGAAGCACCAAATGTCTGCATTCTAGTATCAGAATGTGGCGGAATTCTGGAATGCACAGCACGGCGGAATTTTAAAGTCCTAAAGTGCCTGCTATCCAGAAGACAAGGTGTCTGATATCCAGAATGTTACTAGGTCAGCATTCTACCGTTCTGAGAGATTCTGGGTTCTAGAAACAATTGATGGCAGAGTTCTGGAATGTCAGGGTGTTCAAACTCAAGAATTCTTGCGTGTCTGAACTCGAGAGTCATTCATTGTCCACATTCCGGATCACAGGGTGTCTGAATTCCAGAAGCACCAAATGTCTGCATTCTAGAATCGGAATGTGGCGGAATTCTAGAATGCACAGCACGGCGGAATTCGAAAGTCCTAAAATGCCTGCTATCCGGAAGTTAAGGTGTCTGACATCAAGAATGCTACCAAGTCAGAATTATATCATTCTGAAAGATTCTGGGATCTAGAATCAATGGACGGCTGAGTTCCAGAATGTCAGGGTGGCAAAACTCTAGAATACTTGCGTGTCTGAACTCGAGAGTCATTCAATGTCCACATTCCAGAACTCTGGATGTCTGAATTATAGAAGCACCAAATGTCTGCATTCTAGAATCGGAATGTGGCGGAATTCTAGAATGCACAGCACGGCGGATTTCTAAAGTCCTAAAATGCCTACTAGCCGAAAGTTAAGGTGTCTGATGACCAGATTGTTACTAGGTCAGCATTCTACCGTTCTGAGAGATTCTGGGTTCTAGAGTCAATGGACGGCATAGTTCCGGAATGTCAGGGTGTCCAAACTCTAGGATCCTTGAGTGTTTGAACTGGAGAGTCATTCAATTTCCATATTCCGGGTCACAGGGTGTCTGAATTCCAGAAGCACCAAATGTCAGCATTCTAGAATCGGAATGTATTAGAATTCTATAATGCACAGCATGGCGGAATTCTAAAGTCCTAAAATGCCTGCTATCCGGAAGTTAAGGTGTCTGACACCCAGAATGCTACCACATCAGAATTATACCATTCTGAAACATTCTGGGATCTAGAATCAATGGACGGCTGAGTTCCAGAATGTCAGGGTGGCAAAACTCTAGAATCCTTGTGTGTTTGAACTCGAGAGTCATTCAATGTCCACATTCCAGAACTCTGGATGTCTGAATTATAGAAGCACGAAATGTCTGCATTCTAGAATCGGAATGTGGCGGAATTCTAGAATGCACAGCACGGCGGAATTCTAAAGTCCTAAAATGCCTGCTATCCGGAAGTTAAGGTGTCTGACATCAAGAATGCTACCAAGTCAGAATTATAACATTCTGAAAGATTCTGGGATCTAGAATCAATGGACGGGTGAGTTCCAGAATGTCAGGGTAGCAAAACTCTAGAATCCTAGCATGTCTGAACTCGAGAGTCATTCAATGTCCACATTCCAGAACTCTGGATGTCTGAATTATAGAAGCACCAAATGTCTGCATTCTAGAATCGGAATGTGGCGGAATTCTAAAATGCACAGCACGGCGGAATTCTAATGTCCTAAAATGCCTACAAGCCGAAAGTTAAGGTGTCTGAAGACCAGTATGTTACTAGGTCAGCATTCTACCATTCTGAGAGATTCTGGGTTCTAGAATCAATGGACGGCAGAGATCTGAAATGTCAGGTTGTCCAAACTCTAGAATCCTTGCGTGTCTGAACTCGAGAGTCATTCAATGTCCACATTCCGGATCACAGGGTGTCTGAATTCCAGAAGCACCAAATGTCTGCATTCTAGAATTGGAATGTGGCGGAATTCTAGAATGCACAGCACGGTGGAATTCTAAATTCCTAAAATGCCTACTAGCCGAAAGTTAAGGTGTCTGATGACCAGTATGTTACTAGGTCAGCATTCTACCGTTCTGAGAGATTCTGGGTTCTAGAATCAATGGACGGCAGAGATCTGGAACGTCAGGGTGTCCAAACTCTAGAATCCTTGCGTGTCTGAACTCGAGAGTCATTCAATGTCCACATTCCAGAACTCTGGATGTCTGAATTATGGAATCACCAAATGTCTGCATTCTAGAATCAGAATGTGGCGGAATTCTAGAATGCACAGCACGGCGGAATTCTAAAGTCCTAAAATGCCTGTTATCCGGAAGTTAAGGTGTCTGACATCCCGAATGCTACCACGTCAGAATGATACCATTCTGAAACATTCTGGGATCTAGAATCAATGGACGGCTGAGTTCCAGAGTGCAAGGGTGGCAAAACTCCAGAATCCTTGCGTGTCTGAACTCGAGAGTCATTCAATGTCCACATTCCAGAACTCTGGATGTCTGAAATATAGAAGCACCAAATGTCTGCATTCTAGTATCAGAATGTGGCGGAATTCTAGAATGCACAGCACGGCGGAATTTTAAAGTCCTATAGTGCCTGCTATCCAGAAGTCAAGGTGTCTGACATCCAGAATGTTACTAGGTCAGCATTCTACCGTTCTGAGAGATTCTGGGTTCTAGAATCAATTGATGGCAGAGTTCTGGAATGTCAGGGTGTTCAAACTCCAGAATACTTGCGTGTCTGAACTCGAGAGTCATTCAATGTCCACATTCCGGATCACAGGGTGTCTGAATTCCAGAAGCACCAAATGTCTGCATTCTAGAATCGGGATGTGGCGGAATTCTAGAATGCACAGCACGGCAGAATTCGAAAGTACTAAAATGCCTGCTATCCGGAAGTTAAGGTGTCTGACATCAAGAATGCTACCAAGTCAGAATTATACCATTCTGAAAGATTCTGGGATCTAGAATCAATGGACGGCTGATTTCCAGAATATCAGGGTGTCAAAACCCTAGAATCCATGCGTGTCTGAACTCGAGACTCATTCAATGTCCACATTCCAGAATTCTGGATGTCTGAATTATAGAAGCACCAAATGTCTGCCTTCCAGAATCGGAATGTGGCGTAATTCTAGAATGCACAGCACGGCGGAATTCTAAATTCCTAAAATGCCTACTAGCCGAAAGTTAAGGTGTCTGATGACCAGTATGTTACTAGGTCAGCATTCTACCATTTTGAGAGATTCTGGGTTCTAGAATCAATGGACGGCAGAGATCTGGAATGTCAGGGTGTCCAAACTCTAGAATCCTTGCGTGTCTGAACTCGAGAGTCATTCAATGTCCACATTCCGGGTCACAGGGTGTCTGAATTCCAGAAGCACCAAATGTCTGCATTCTAGAATCGGAATGTGGTAGAATTCTAGAATGCACAGCACGGCGGAATTCTAAAGTCCCCAAATGCCTGCTATCGGGAAGTTAAGGTGTCTGACATCCAGAATGGTACCACATCAGAATTATACCATTCTGAAACATTCTGGGATCTAGAATCAATGGACGGGTGAGTTCCAGAATGTCAGGGTGGCAAAACTCTAGAATCCTGGCTTGTCTGAAGTCGAGAGTCATTCAATGTCCACATTCCAGAACTCTGGATGTCTGAATTATGGAAGCACCTAATGTCTGCATTCTAGAATGGGATTGTGGCGGAATTCTAGAATACACAGCACGGCGGAATTCTAAAGTCCTAAAATGCCTGCTATCCGGAAGTTAAGGTGTCTGACATCCAGAATGTTACTAGGTCAGCATTCCACCGTTCTGAGAGATTCTGGGTTCTAGAATCAATGGACGGCAGAGTTCTGGAATGTCAGGGTGTCCAAACTCTAGAATCCTTCCGTGTCTGAACTCGTGAGTCATTCAATGTCCACATTCCGGATCACAGGGTGTCTGAATTCCAGAAGCACCAAATGTCTGCATTCTAGAATCGGAATGTGGCAGAATTATAGAATGCACAGCACGGCGGAATTCTAAAGTCCTAAAATGCCAGATATCGGGAAGTTAAGGTGTCTGACATCCAGAATGTTACTAGGTCTGCATTCTACCGTTCTGAGAGATTCTGGGTTCTAGATTAAAATGACGGCAGAGATCTGGCATGTCAGGGTGTCCAAACTCTAGAATCCTTGCATGTCTGAACTCGAGAGTCATTCAATGTCCACATTCCGGATCACAGGGTGTGTGAATTCCAGAAGCACCAAATGTCTGCATTCTAGAATCGGAATGTGGTAGAATTCTAGAATGCACAGCACGGCGGAATTCTAAAGTCCTAAAATGCCTGCTATCCGGAAGTTAAGGTGTCTGACATCAATAATGCTACCAAGTCAGAATTATATCATTCTGAAAGATTCTGGGATCTAGAATCAATGGACGGCTGAGTTCCAGAATTTCAGGGTGGCAAAACTCTAGAATACTTGCGTGTCTGAACTCGAGAGTCATTCAATGTCCACATTCCAGAACTCTGGATGTCTGAATTATAAAAGCACCAAATGTCTGCATTCCAGAATCGGAATGTGGCGGAATTCTAGAATGCACAGCACGGCGGATTTCTAAAGTCCTAAAATGACTACTAGCCGAAAGTTAAGGTGTCTGATGACCAGAATGTTACTAGGTCAGCATTCTACCGTTCTGAGAGATTTTGGGTTCTAGAGTCAATGGACGGCAGAGTTCCGGAATGTCAGGGTGTCCAAACTCTAGAATCCTTGAGTGTTTGAACTCGAGAGATATTCAATATCCATATTCCGGGTCACAGGGTGACTGAATTCCAGAAGCACCAAATGTCTGCTTTCTAGAATCGGAATGTGGCGGAATTCTAGAATGCACAGCACGGCGGAATTCGAAAGTCCTTAAATGCCTGCTATCCGGAAGTTAAGGTGTCTGAGATCCAGAATGATACCACGTCAGAATTATACCATTCTGAAAGATTCTGGGATCTAGAATCAATGGACGGCTGAGTTCCAGAATGTCAGGGTGGCAAAACTCTAGAATCCTTGCGGGTCTGAACTCGAGAGTCATTCAATCTCCACATTCCAGAACTCTGGATGTCTGAATTATAGAAGCACAAAATGTCTGCATTCTAGAATCAAAATGTGGCGGAATTCTGGAATGCACAGCACGGCGGAATTCTAAAGTCCTAAAATGCCTGCTATCCGGAAGTTAAGGTTTCTGACATCCAGAATGTTACTAGGTCAGCATTCTACCGTTCTGAGAGATTCTGGGTTCTAGAATCAATGGACGGCAGAGATCTGGCTTCTCAGGGTGTCCAAACTCTAGAATCCTTGCGTGTCTGAACTCGAGAGTCATTCAATGTCCACATTCCGGATCACAGGGTGTCTGAATTCCAGAAGCACCAAATGTCAGCATTCTAGAATCGGAATGTGGTAGAATTCTATAATGCACAGCATGGCGGAATTCTAAAGTCCTAAAATGCCTGCTATCCGGAAGTTAAGGTGTCTGACACCCAGAATGCTACTACATCAGAATTATACCATTCTGAAACATTCTGGGATCTAGAATCAATGGACGGGTGAGTTCCAGAATGTCAGGGTGGCAAAACTCTAGAATCCTGGCTTGTCTGAACTCGAGAGTCATTCAATGTCCACATTCCAGAACTCTGGATGTCTGAATTATAGAAGCACCAAATGTCTGCATTCTAGAATCGGTATGTGGCGGAATTCTAGAATGCACAGCACGGCGGAATTCTAAAGTCCTAAAATGCCTGCTATCCAGAAGTCAAGGTGTCTGACATCCAGAATGTTACTAGGTCAGCATTCTACCGTTCTGAGAGATTCTGGGTTCTAGAATCAATTGATGGCAGAGTTCTGGAATGTCAGGGTGTTCAAACTCAAGAATACTTGCGTGTCTGAACTCGAGTGTCATTCAATGTCCACATTCCGGATCACAGAGTGTCTGAATTCCAGAAGCACCAAATGTCTGCATTTTGGAATCGGAATGTGGCGGAATTCTAGAATGCACAGCAGAGCGGAATTCTAAAATCCTAAAATGCCTGCTATCCGGAAGTTAAGGTGTCTGACATCCAGAATGCTACCACGTCACAATTATACCATTTTGAAAGATTCTGGGATCTAGAATCAATGGACGGGTGAGTTCCAGAATGTCAGGGCGGCAAAACTCTAGAATCCTGGCTTGTCTGAACTCGAGAGTCATTCAATGTCCACATTCCAGAACTCTGGATGTCTGAATTATAGAAGCACCAAATGTCTGCATTCTAGAATCGGAATGTGGCGGAATTCTAGAATGCACAGCACGGCGGAATTCTAAAGTCCTAAAATGCCTGTTATCCGGAAGTTAAGGTGTCTGACATCCCGAATGCTACCACGTCAGAATTATACCATTCTGAAACATTCTGGGATCTAGAATCAATGGACGGCTGAGTTCCAGAGTGCAAGGGTGGCAAAACTCCAGAATCCTTGTGTGTCTGAACTCGAGAGTCATTCAATGTCCACATTCCAGAACTCTGGATGTCTGAAATATAGAAGCACCAAATGTCTGCATTCTAGTATCAGAATGTGGCGGAATTCTAGAATGCACAGCACGGCGGAATTTTAAAGTCCTAAAGTGCCTGCTATCCAGAAGACAAGGTGTCTGATATCCAGAATGTTACTAGGTCAGCATTCTACCGTTCTGAGAGATTCTGGGTTCTAGAAACAATTGATGGCAGAGTTCTGGAATGTCAGGGTGTTCAAACTCAAGAATTCTTGCGTGTCTGAACTCGAGAGTCATTCAATGTCCACATTCCGGATCACAGGGTGTCTGAATTCCAGAAGCACCAAATGTCTGCATTCTAGAATCGGAATGTGGCGGAATTCTAGAATGCACAGCACGGCGGAATTCGAAAGTCCTAAAATGCCTGCTATCCGGAAGTTAAGGTGTCTGACATCAAGAATGCTACCAAGTCAGAATTATATCATTCTGAAAGATTCTGGGATCTAGAATCAATGGACGGCTGAGTTCCAGAATGTCAGGGTGGCAAAACTCTAGAATACTTGCGTGTCTGAACTCGAGAGTCATTCAATGTCCACATTCCAGAACTCTGGATGTCTGAATTATAGAAGCACCAAATGTCTGCATTCTAGAATCGGAATGTGGTGGAATTCTAGAATGCACAGCACGGCGGATTTCTAAAGTCCTAAAATGCCTACTAGCCGAAAGTTAAGGTGTCTGATGACCAGAATGTTACTAGGTCAGCATTCTACCGTTCTGAGAGATTCTGGGTTCTAGAGTCAATGGACGGCAGAGTTCCGGAATGTCAGGGTGTCCAAACTCTAGGATCCTTGAGTGTTTGAACTCGAGAGTCATTCAATTTCCATATTCCGGGTCACAGGGTGTCTGAATTCCAGAAGCACCAAATGTCAGCATTCTAGAATCGGAATGTATTAGAATTCTTTAATGCACAGCATGGCGGAATTCTAAAGTCCTAAAATGCCTGCTATCCGGAAGTTAAGGTGTCTGACACCCAGAATGCTACCACATCAGAATTATACCATTCTGAAACATTCTGGGATCTAGAATCAATGGACGGCTGAGTTCCAGAATGTCAGGGTGGCAAAACTCTAGAATCCTTGTGTGTTTGAACTCGAGAGTCATTCAATGTCCACATTCCAGAACTCTGGATGTCTGAATTATAGAAGCACGAAATGTCTGCATTCTAGAATCGGAATGTGGTGGAATTCTAGAATGCACAGCACGGCGGAATTCTAAAGTCCTAAAATGCCTGCTATCCAGAAGTCAAGGTGTCTGACATCCAGAATGTTACTAGGTCAGCATTCTACCGTTCTGAGAGATTCTGGGTTCTAGAATCAATTGATGGCAGAGTTCTGGAATGTCAGGGTGTTCAAACTCAAGAATACTTGCGTGTCTGAACTCGAGTGTCATTCAATGTCCACATTCCGGATCACAGAGTGTCTGAATTCCAGAAGCACCAAATGTCTGCATTTTGGAATCGGAATGTGGCGGAATTCTAGAATGCACAGCAGAGCGGAATTCTAAAATCCTAAAATGCCTGCTATACGGAAGTTAAGGTGTCTGACATCCAGAATGCTACCACGTCACAATTATACCATTCTGAAAGATTCTGGGATCTAGAATCAATGGACGGGTGAGTTCCAGAATGTCAGGGCGGCAAAACTCTAGAATCCTGGCTTGTCTGAACTCGAGAGTCATTCAATGTCCACATTCCAGAACTCTGGATGTCTGAATTATAGAAGCACCAAATGTCTGCATTCTAGAATCGGAATGTGGCGGAATTCTAGAATGCACAGCACGGCGGAATTCTAAAGTCCTAAAATGCCTGTTATCCGGAAGTTAAGGTGTCTGACATCCCGAATGCTACCACGTCAGAATTATATCATTCTGAAACATTCTGGGATCTAGAATCAATGGACGGCTGAGTTCCAGAGTGCAAGGGTGGCAAAACTCCAGAATCCTTGTGTGTCTGAACTCGAGAGTCATTCAATGTCCACATTCCAGAACTCTGGATGTCTGAAATATAGAAGCACCAAATGTCTGCATTCTAGTATCAGAATGTGGCGGAATTCTGGAATGCACAGCACGGCGGAATTTTAAAGTCCTAAAGTGCCTGCTATCCAGAAGACAAGGTGTCTGATATCCAGAATGTTACTAGGTCAGCATTCTACCGTTCTGAGAGATTCTGGGTTCTAGAAACAATTGATGGCAGAGTTCTGGAATGTCAGGGTGTTCAAACTCAAGAATTCTTGCGTGTCTGAACTCGAGAGTCATTCAATGTCCACATTCCGGATCACAGGGTGTCTGAATTCCAGAAGCACCAAATGTCTGCATTCTAGAATCGGAATGTGGCGGAATTCTAGAATGCACAGCACGGCGGAATTCGAAAGTCCTAAAATGCCTGCTATCCGGAAGTTAAGGTGTCTGACATCAAGAATGCTACCAAGTCAGAATTATATCATTCTGAAAGATTCTGGGATCTAGAATCAATGGACGGCTGAGTTCCAGAATGTCAGGGTGGCAAAACTCTAGAATACTTGCGTGTCTGAACTCGAGAGTCATTCAATGTCCACATTCCAGAACTCTGGATGTCTGAATTATAGAAGCACCAAATGTCTGCATTCTAGAATCGGAATGTGGCGGAATTCTAGAATGCACAGCACGGCGGATTTCTAAAGTCCTAAAATGCCTACTAGCCGAAAGTTAAGGTGTCTGATGACCAGATTGTTACTAGGTCAGCATTCTACCGTTCTGAGAGATTCTGGGTTCTAGAGTCAATGGACGGCATAGTTCCGGAATGTCAGGGTGTCCAAACTCTAGGATCCTTGAGTGTTTGAACTCGAGAGTCATTCAATTTCCATATTCCGGGTCACAGGGTGTCTGAATTCCAGAAGCACCAAATGTCAGCATTCTAGAATCGGAATGTATTAGAATTCTATAATGCACAGCATGGCGGAATTCTAAAGTCCTAAAATGCCTGCTATCCGGAAGTTAAGGTGTCTGACACCCAGAATGCTACCACATCAGAATTATACCATTCTGAAACATTCTGGGATCTAGAATCAATGGACGGCTGAGTTCCAGAATGTCAGGGTGGCAAAACTCTAGAATCCTTGTGTGTTTGAACTCGAGAGTCATTCAATGTCCACATTCCAGAACTCTGGATGTCTGAATTATAGAAGCACGAAATGTCTGCATTCTAGAATCGGAATGTGGCGGAATTCTAGAATGCACAGCACGGCGGAATTCTAAAGTCCTAAAATGCCTGCTATCCGGAAGTTAAGGTGTCTGACATCAAGAATGCTACCAAGTCAGAATTATAACATTCTGAAAGATTCTGGGATCTAGAATCAATGGACGGGTGAGTTCCAGAATGTCAGGGTAGCAAAACTCTAGAATCCTAGCATGTCTGAACTCGAGAGTCATTCAATGTCCACATTCCAGAACTCTGGATGTCTGAATTATAGAAGCACCAAATGTCTGCATTCTAGAATCGGAATGTGGCGGAATTCTAAAATGCACAGCACGGCGGAATTCTAATGTCCTAAAATGCCTACAAGCCGAAAGTTAAGGTGTCTGAAGACCAGTATGTTACTAGGTCAGCATTCTACCGTTCTGAGAGATTCTGGGTTCTAGAATCAATGGACGGCAGAGATCTGAAATGTCAGGTTGTCCAAACTCTAGAATCCTTGCGTGTCTGAACTCGAGAGTCATTCAATGTCCACATTCCGGATCACAGGGTGTCTGAATTCCAGAAGCACCAAATGTCTGCATTCTAGAATTGGAATGTGGCGGAATTCTAGAATGCACAGCACGGTGGAATTCTAAATTCCTAAAATGCCTACTAGCCGAAAGTTAAGGTGTCTGATGACCAGTATGTTACTAGGTCAGCATTCTACCGTTCTGAGAGATTCTGGGTTCTAGAATCAATGGACGGCAGAGATCTGGAACGTCAGGGTGTCCAAACTCAAGAATCCTTGCGTGTCTGAACTCGAGAGTCATTCAATGTCCACATTCCAGAACTCTGGATGTCTGAATTATGGAAGCACCAAATGTCTGCATTCTAGAATCAGAATGTGGCGGAATTCTAGAATGCACAGCACGGCGGAATTCTAAAGTCCTAAAATGCCTGTTATCCGGAAGTTAAGGTGTCTGACATCCCGAATGCTTCCACGTCAGAATGATACCATTCTGAAACATTCTGGGATCTAGAATCAATGGACGGCTGAGTTCCAGAGTGCAAGGGTGGCAAAACTCCAGAATCCTTGCGTGTCTGAACTCGAGAGTCATTCAATGTCCACATTCCAGAACTCTGGATGTCTGAAATATAGAAGCACCAAATGTCTGCATTCTAGTATCAGAATGTGGCGGAATTCTAGAATGCACAGCACGGCGGAATTTTAAAGTCCTATAGTGCCTGCTATCCAGAAGTCAAGGTGTCTGACATCCAGAATGTTACTAGGTCAGCATTCTACCGTTCTGAGAGATTCTGGGTTCTAGAATCAATTGATGGCAGAGTTCTGGAATGTCAGGGTGTTCAAACTCCAGAATACTTGCGTGTCTGAACTCGAGAGTCATTCAATGTCCACATTCCGGATCACAGGGTGTCTGAATTCCAGAAGCACCAAATGTCTGCATTCTAGAATCGGGATGTGGCGGAATTCTAGAATGCACAGCACGGCAGAATTCGAAAGTACTAAAATGCCTGCTATCGGGAAGTTAAGCTGTCTGACATCCAGAATGCTACCACGTCAGAATTATACCATTCTGAAAGATTCTGGGATCTAGAATCAATGGACGGCTGAGTTCCAGAATGTCAGGGTGGCAAAACTCTAGAATCCTTGCGTGTCTGAACTCGAGAGTCATTCAATGTCCACATTCCAGAACTCTGGATGTCTGAATTATAGAAGCACCAAATGTCTGCATTCTATAATCGGAATGTGGCGGAATTCTAGAATGCACAGCACAGCGGAATTCTAAAATCCTAAAATGCCTGCTATCCGGAAGTTAAGGTGTCTGACATCAAGAATGCTACCAAGTCAGAATTATACCATTCTGAAAGATTCTGGGATCTAGAATCAATGGACGGCTGATTTCCAGAATATCAGGGTGTCAAAACCCTAGAATCCATGCGTGTCTGAACTCGAGACTCATTCAATGTCCACATTCCAGAATTCTGGATGTCTGAATTATAGAAGCACCAAATGTCTGCCTTCCAGAATCGGAATGTGGCGTAATTCTAGAATGCACAGCACGGCGGAATTCTAAAGTCCTAAAATGCCTACTAGCCGAAAGTTAAGGTGTCTGATGACCAGTATGTTACTAGGTCAGCATTCTACCATTTTGAGAGATTCTGGGTTCTAGAATCAATGGACGGCAGAGATCTGGAATGTCAGGGTGTCCAAACTCTAGAATCCTTGCGTGTCTGAACTCGAGAGTCATTCAATGTCCACATTCCGGGTCACAGGGTGTCTGAATTCCAGAAGCACCAAATGTCTGCATTCTAGAATCGGAATGTGGTAGAATTCTAGAATGCACAGCACGGCGGAATTCTAAAGTCCCCAAATGCCTGCTATCGGGAAGTTAAGGTGTCTGACATCCAGAATGGTACCACATCAGAATTATACCATTCTGAAACATTCTGGGATCTAGAATCAATGGACGGGTGAGTTCCAGAATGTCAGGGTGGCAAAACTCTAGAATCCTGGCTTGTCTGAAGTCGAGAGTCATTCAATGTCCACATTCCAGAACTCTGGATGTCTGAATTATGGAAGCACCTAATGTCTGCATTCTAGAATGGGATTGTGGCGGAATTCTAGAATACACAGCACGGCGGAATTCTAAAGTCCTAAAATGCCTGCTATCCGGAAGTTAAGGTGTCTGACATCCAGAATGTTACTAGGTCAGCATTCCACCGTTCTGAGAGATTCTGGGTTCTAGAATCAATGGACGGCAGAGTTCTGGAATGTCAGGGTGTCCAAACTCTAGAATCCTTCCGTGTCTGAACTCGTGAGTCATTCAATGTCCACATTCCGGATCACAGGGTGTCTGAATTCCAGAAGCACCAAATGTCTGCATTCTAGAATCGGAATGTGGCAGAATTATAGAATGCACAGCACGGCGGAATTCTAAAGTCCTAAAATGCCAGATATCGGGAAGTTAAGGTGTCTGACATCCAGAATGTTACTAGGTCTGCATTCTACCGTTCTGAGAGATTCTGGGTTCTAGATTAAAATGACGGCAGAGATCTGGCATGTCAGGGTGTCCAAACTCTAGAATCCTTGCATGTCTGAACTCGAGAGTCATTCAATGTCCACATTCCGGATCACAGGGTGTGTGAATTCCAGAAGCACCAAATGTCTGCATTCTAGAATCGGAATGTGGTAGAATTCTAGAATGCACAGCACGGCGGAATTCTAAAGTCCTAAAATGCCTGCTATCCGGAAGTTAAGGTGTCTGACACCCAGAATGCTACCACATCAGAATTATACCATTCTGAAACATTCTGGGATCTAGAATCAATGGACGGGTGAGTTCCACAATGTCAGGGTGGCAAAACTCGAGAATCCTGGTGTGTCTGAACTCGAGAGTCATTCAATGTCCACATTCCAGAACTCTGGATGTCTGAATTATAGAAGCACCAAATGTCTGCATTCTAGAATCGGAATGTGGCGGAATTCTAGAATGCATAGCACGGCGGAATTCTAAAGTCCTAAAATGCCTCCTATCCGGAAGTTAAGGTGTCTGACATCCAGAATGCTACCACGTCAGAATTATACCATTCTGAAAGATTCTGGGATCTAGAATCAATGGACGGCTGAGTTCCAGAATGTCAGTGTGGCAAAACTCAAGAATCCTTGCGTGTCTGAACTCGAGAGTCATTCAATGTCCACATTCCAGAACTCTGGATATCTGAATTATAGGAGCACCAAATGTCTGCATTCTAGAATCGGAATGTGGCGGAATTCTAGAATGCACAGCACGGCGGAATTCGAAAGTCCTAAAATGCCTGCCATCCGGAAGTTAAGGTGTCTGACATCAAAAATGCTACCAAGTCAGAATTATACCATTCTGAAAGATTCTGGGATCTAGAATCAATGGACGGCTGAGTTCCAGAATGTCAGGGTGGCAAAACTCTAGAATCCTTGCGTGTCTGAACTCGAGAGTCATTCAATGTCCACATTCCAGAACTCTGGATGTCTGAATTCCAGAAGCACCAAATGTCTGCATTCTAGAATCGGAATGTGGCGGAATTCTAGAATGCACAGCACGGCGGAATTCTAAAGTCCTAAAATGGCTGCTATCCGGAAGTTATGGTGTCTGACATCCAGAATGCTACCACGTCAGAATTATACCATTCCGAAAGATTCTGGGATCTAGAATCAATGGACGGCTGAGTTCCAGAATGTCAGGGTGGCAAAACTCTAGAATCCTTGCGTGTCTGAACTCGAGAGTCATTCAATGTCCACATTCCAGAACTCTGGATGTCTGAATTATAGAAGCACCAAATGTCTGCATTCTAGAATCGGAATGTGGCGGAATTCTAGAATGCACAGCACGGCGGAATTCGAAACTCCTAAAAGGCCTGCTATCCGGAAGTTAAGGTGTCTGACATCCAGAATGTTACTAGGTCAGCATTCCACCATTCTGAGAGATTCTGGGTTCTAGAATCAATGGACGGCAGAGTACTGGAATGTCAGTGTTTCCAAACTCTAGAATCCTTCCGTGTCTGAACTCGTGAGTCATTCAATGTCCACATTCCGGATCACAGGGTGTCTGAATTCCAGAAGCACCAAATGTCTTCATTCTAGAATCGGAATGTGGCGGAATTCTAGAATGCACAGCACGGCAGAATTCTAAAGTCCTAAAATGCCTCATATTCGGAAGTTAAGGAATCTGACATCCAGAATGTTACTAGGTCAGCATTCTACCATTCTGAGAGATTCTGCGTTCTAGAATCAATGGACGGCAGAGATCTGGCATGTCAGGGTGTCCAAACTCTAGAATCCTTCCGTGTCTGAACTCGTGAGTTAATCAATGTCCACATTCCAGATCACAGGGCGTCTGAATTCCAAAAGCACCAAATGTCTGCATTCTAGAATCGGAATGTGGCGGAATTCTAGAATGCACAGCACGGCGGAATTTAAAGTCCTAAAATGCCTACTAGCCGAAAGTTAAGGTGTCTGATGACCAGTATGTTACTAGGTCAGCATTCTACCGTTCTGAGAGATTCTGGGTTCTAGAATTAATGGACGGCAGAGATCTGGAATATCAGGTTGTCCAAACTCTAGAATCCTTGCGTGTCTGAACTCGAGAGTCATTCAATTTCCACATTCCGGATCACAGGGTGTCTGAATTCCAGAAGCCCCAAATGTCTGCATTCTAGAATCGGAATGTGTCGGAATTCTAGAATGCACAGCACGGCAGAATTCGAAAGTACTAAAATGCCTGCTATCGGGAAGTTAAGCTGTCTGACATCCAGAATGCTACCACGTCAGAATTATACCATTCTGAAAGATTCTGGGATCTAGAATCAATGGACGGCTGAGTTCCAGAATGTCAGGGTGGCAAAACTCTAGAATCCTTGCGTGTCTGAACTCGAGAGTCATTCAATGTCCACATTCCAGAACTCTGGATGTCTGAATTATAGAAGCACCAAATGTCTGCATTCTATAATCGGAACGTGGCGGAATTCTAGAATGCACAGCACAGCAGAATTCTAAAATCCTAAAATGCCTGCTATCCGGAAGTTAAGGTGTCTGACATCAAGAATGCTACCAAGTCAGAATTATACCATTCTGAAAGATTCTGGGATCTAGAATCAATGGACGGCTGATTTCCAGAATAACAGAGTGGCAAAACCCTAGAATCCATGCGTGTCTGAACTCGAGACTCATTCAATGTCCACATTCCAGAATTCTGGATGTCTGAATTATAGAACCACCAAATGTCTGCCTTCCAGAATCGGAATGTGGCGTAATTCTAGAATGCACAGCACGGCGGAATTCTAAAGTCCTAAAATGCCTACTAGCCGAAAGTTAAGGTGTCTGATGACCAGTATGTTACTAGGTCAGCATTCTACCGTTTTGAGAGATTCTGGGTTCTAGAATCAATGGACGGCAGAGATCTGGAATGTCAGGGTGTCCAAACTCTAGAATCCTTGCGTGTCTGAACTCGAGAGTCATTCAATGTCCACATTCCGGATCACAGGGTGTCTGAATTCCAGAAGCACCAAATGTCTGCATTCTAGAATCGGAATGTGGCGGAATTCTAGAATGCCCAGCACGGCGGATTTCTAAAGTCCTAAAATGCCTGCTATCGGGAAGTTAAGGTGTCTGACATCCAGAATGTTACTAGGTCAGCATTCTACCCTTCTGAGAGATTCTGGGTTCTAGAATCAATGGACGGCAGAGATCTGGCATGTCAGGGTGTCCAAACTCTAGAATCCTTGCGTGTCTGAACTCGAGAGTCATTCAATGTCCACATTCCGGATCACAGGGTGTCTGAATTCCAGAAGCACCAAATGTCTGCATTCTAGAATCGGAATGTGGTAGAATTCTAGATTGCACAGCCCGGCGGAATTCTAAAGTCCTAAAAGCCTGCTGTCCGGAAGTTAAGGTGTCTGACACCCTGAATGCTACCACATCAGAATTATACCATTCTGAAACATTCTGGGATCTAGAATCAATGGACGGGTGAGTTCCAGAATGTCAGGGTTTCCAAACTCTAGAATCCTTGCGTGTCTGAACTTGAGAGTCATTCAATATCCACATTCCAGGACTCTGGATGTCTGAAATATAGAAGCAACAAATGTCTGCATTCTAGAATCGGAATGTGGTGGAATTCTAGAATGCACAGCACGGCAGAATTCTAAAGTCATAAAATGCCTGCTATTCGGAAGTTAAGGTGTCTGACATCCAGTATGTTACTAGGTCAGCATTCTACCGTTCTGAGAGATTCTGGGTTGTAGAATCAATGGACGGCAGAGTTATGGAATGTCAGGGTGTCCAAACTCTAGAATCCTTCCGTGTCTGAACTCGTGAGTCATTCAATGTCCACATTCCGGATCACAGGGTGTCTGAATTCCAGAAGCACCAAATGTCTGCATTCTAGAATCGGAATGTGGCGGAATTCTAGAATGCACAGCACGGCAGAATTCTAAAGTCCTAAAATGCCTGATATTCGGAAGTTAAGGTGTCTGACATCCAGAACGTTACTAGGTCAGCATTCTAACGTTCTGAGAGATTCTGGGTTCTAGAATCAATGGACGGCAGAGATCTGGAATGTCAGGGTGTCCAAACTCTAGAATCCTTCCGTGTTTGAACTCGTGAGTCATTCAATTTCCACATTCCAGATCAAAGGGTTTCTGAATTCCAGAAGCACCAAATGTCTGCATTCTAGAATTGGAATGTGGCGGAATTATAGAATGCACAGCACGGCGGATTTCTAAAGTCCTAAAATGCCTGCTATCGGGAAGTTAAGGTGTCTGACATCCAGAATGTTACTAGGTCAGCATTCTACCGTTCTGAGAGATTCTGGGTTCTAGAATCAATGGACGGCAGAGATCTGGCATGTCAGGCTGTCCAAACTCTAGAATCCCTGCGTGTCTGAACTCGAGAGTCATTCAATGTCCATTCCGGATCACAGGGTGTCTGAATTCCAGAAGCACCAAATGTCTGCATTCTAGAATCGGAATGTGGTAGAATTCTAGAATGCACAGCCCGGGGAATTCTAATGTCCTAAAATGCCTGCTATCCGGAAGTTAAGGTGTCTGACACCCAGAATGCTACCACATCAGAATTATACCATTCTGAAACATTCTGGGATCTAGAATCAATGGACGGGTGAGTTCCAGAATGTCAGGGTGGCAAAACTCTAGAATCCTGGCGTGTCTGAACTCGAGAGTCATTCAATGTCCACATTCCAGAACTCTGGATGTCTGAATTATAGAAACACCAAATGTCTGCATTGTAGAATCGGAATGTGGCGGAATTCTAGAATGCACTGCACGGCGGAATTCTAAAGTCCTAAAATGCCTGCTATCCGGAAGTTAAGGTTTCTGCCATCAAGAATGCTACCAAGTCAGATTTTACCATTCTGAAAGATTCTGGGATCTAGAATCAATGGACGGCTGAGTTCCAGAATGTCAGGGAAGCAAAACTCTAGAATCCTTGCGTGTCTGAACTCGAGAGTCATTCAATGTCCACATTCCGGAACTCTGGATGTCTGAATTATAGAAGCACCAAATGTCTGCATTCTAGAATCGGAATGTGGCGGAATTCTAGAATGCACAGCACGGCGGAATTCTAAATTCCTAAAATGCCTACTAGCCGAAAGTTAAGGTGTCTGATGACCAGTATGTTACTAGGTCAGCATTCTAGCGTTCTGAGAGATTCTGGGTTCTAGAATCAATGGACGGCAGATATCTGGAACGTCAGGGTGTCCAAACTCTAGAATCCTTGCGTGTCTGAACTCGAGAGTCATTCAATGTCCACATTCCGGATCACAGGGTGTCTGAATTCCCGAAGCACCAAATGTCTGCATTCTAGAATCGGAATGTGGTAGAATTCTAGAATGCACAGCACGGTGGAATTCTAAATTCCCCAAATGCCTGCTATCCAGAAGTTAAGGTGTCTGACATCCAGAATGGTACCACATCAGAATTATACCATTCTGAAACATTCTGGGATCTAGAATCAAAGGACGGGTGAGTTCCAGAACGTCAGGGCGGCAAAACTCTAGAATCCTGGCTTGTCTGAACTCGAGAGTCATTCAATGTCCACATTCCAGAACTCTGGATGTCTGAATTATGGAAGCACCAAATGTCTGCATTCTAGAATCGGAATGTGGCGGAATTCTAGAATGCAAATCACGGCGGAATTCTAAAGTCCTAATATGCCTGCTATCCGGAAGTTAAGGTGTCTGACATCCAGAATGCTACCACGTCAGAATTATACCATTCTGAAACATTCTTGGATCTAGAATCAATGGACGGCTGAGTTCCAGAATGCAAGGGTGGCAAAATTCTAGAATCCTTGCGTGTCTGAACTCGAGAGTCATTCAATGTCCACATTCCAGAACTCTGGATGTCTGAAATATAGAAGCACCAAATGTCTGCATTCTAGAATCAGAATGTGACGGAATTCTAGAATGCACAGCACGGCGGAATTCTAAAGTCCTAAAATGCCTGCTATCCAGAAGTCAAGGTGTCTGACATCCAGAATGTTACTAGGTCAGCATTCTACCATTCTGAGAGATTCTGGGTTCTAGAATCAATGGATGGCAGTGTTCTGGAATGTCAGGGTGTTCAAACTCAAGAATACTTGCGTGTCTGAACTCGAGAGTCATTCAATGTCCACATTCCGGATCACAGGGTGTCTGAATTCCAGAAGCACAAAATGTCTGCATTCTAGAATCGGAATGTGGCGGAATTCTAGAATGCACAGCACGGCGGAATTCGAAAGTCCTAAAATGCCTACTAGCCGAAAGTTAAGGTGTCTGATGACCAGAATGTTACTAGGTCAGCATTCTAGCGTTCTGAGAGATTCTGGGTTCTAGAATCAATGGATGGCAGAGTTCTGGAATGTCAGGGTGTCCAAACTCTAGAATCCTTGTGTGTTTGAACTCGAGAGTCATTCAATTTCCATATTCCGGGTCACAGGGTGACTGAATTCCAGAAGCACCAAATGTCTGCATTCTAGAATCGGAATGTGGCGGAATTCTAGAATGCACAGCACGGCGGAATTCTAAAGTCCTAAAATGCCTGCTATCCGGAAGTAAAGGTGTCTGACATCCAGAATGCTACCGCGTCAGAATTATACCATTCTGAAAGATTCTGGGATCTAGAATCAATGGACGGCTGAGTTCCAGAATGTCAGGGTGGCAAAACTCTAGAATCCTTGCGTGTCTGAACTCGAGAGTCATTCAATGTCCACATTCCAGAACTCTGGATGTCTGAATTATAGAAGCACCAAATGTCTGCATTCTAGAATCGGAATGTGGCGGAATTCTAGAATGCACAGCACGGCGGAATTCTAAAGTCCTAAAATGCCTGCTATCCGGAAGTTAAGATGTCTGACATCCAGAAAGTTACTAGGTCAGCATTCTACCGTTCTGAGAGATTCTGGGTTCTAGAATCAATGGACGGCAGAGTTCTGGAATGTCAGGGTGTCCAAACTCTAGAATCCTTCCGTGTCTGAACTCGTGAGTCATTCAATGTCCACATTCCGGATCACAGGGTGTCTGAATTCCAGAAGCACCAAATGTCTGCATTCTAGAATCGGAATGTGGCAGAATTCTAGAATGCACAGCACGGCGGAATTCGAAAGTCTTAAATGCCTGCTATCGGGAAGTTAAGGTGTCTGACATCCAGAATGCTACCACGTCAGAATTATACCATTCTGAAAGATTCTGGGATCTAGAATCAATGGACGGCTGAGCTCCAGAATGTCAGGGTAGCAAAACTCTAGAATCCTTGCGTGTCTGAACTCGAGAGTCATTCAATGTCCACATTCCAGAACTCTGGATGTCTGAAATATAGAAGCACCAAATGTCTGCATTCTAGAATCGGAATGTGGCGGAATTCTAGAATGCAAAGCACGGCGGAATTCTAAAATCCTAAAATGCCTGCTATCCGGAAGTTAAGGTGTCTGACACCCAGAATGCTACCACATCAGAATTATACCATTCTGAAACATTCTGGGATCTAGAATCAATGGACGGGTGAGTTCCAGAATGTCAGGGTGGCAAAACTCGAGAATCCTGGCGTGTCTGAACTCGAGAGTCATTCAATGTCCACATTCCAGAACTCTGGATGTCTGAATTAGAGAAGCACCAAATGTCTGCATTCTAGAATCGGAATGTGGCGGAATTCTAGAATGCATAGCACGGCGGAATTCTAAAGTCCTAAAATGCCTCCTATCCGGAAGTTAAGGTGTCTGACATCCAGAATGCTACCACGTCAGAATTATACCATTCTGAAAGATTCTGGGATCTAGAATCAATGGACGGCTGAGTTCCAGAATGTCAGTGTGGCAAAACTCAAGAATCCTTGCGTGTCTGAACTCGAGAGTCATTCAATGTCCACATTCCAGAACTCTGGATATCTGAAATATAGGAGCACCAAATGTCTGCATTCTAGAATCGGAATGTGGCGGAATTCTAGAATGCACAGCACGGCAGAATTCTAAAGTCCTAAAATGCCTGCCATCCGGAAGCTAAGGTGTCTGACATCAAAAATGCTACCAAGTCAGAATTATACCATTCTGAAAGATTCTGGGATCTAGAATCAATGGACGGCTGAGTTCCAGATTGTCAGGGTGGCAAAACTCTAGAATCCTTGCGTGTCTGAAGTCGAGAGTCATTCAATGTCCACATTCCAGAACTCTGGATGTCTGAATTCCAGAAGCACCAAATGTCTGCATTCTAGAATCGGAATGTGGCGGAATTCTAGAATGCACAGCACGGCGGAATTCTAAAGTCCTAAAATGGCTGCTATCCGGAAGTTATGGTGTCTGACATCCAGAATGCTACCACGTCAGAATTATACCATTCCGAAAGATTCTGGGATCTAGAATCAATGGACGGCTGAGTTACAGAATGTCAGGGTGGCAAAACTCTAGAATCCTTGCGTATCTGAACTCGAGAGTCATTCAATGTCCACATTCCAGAACTCTGGATGTCTGAATTATAGAAGCACCAAATGTCTGCATTCTAGAATCGGAATGTGGCGGAATTCTAGAATGCACAGCACGGCGGAATTCGAAACTCCTAAAATGCCTGCTATCCGGAAGTTAAGGTGTCTGACATCCAGAATGTTACTAGGTCAGCATTCCACCATTCTGAGAGATTCTGGGTTCTAGAATCAATGGACGGCAGAGTACTGGAATGTCAGGGTTTCCAAACTCTAGAATCCTTCCGTGTCTGAACTCGTGAGTCATTCAATGTCCACATTCCGGATCACAGGGTGTCTGAATTCCAGAAGCACCAAATGTCTTCATTCTAGAATCGGAATGTGGCGGAATTCTAGAATGCACAGCACGGCAGAATTCTAAAGTCCTAAAATGCCTGATATTCGGAAGTTAAGGAGTCTGACATCCAGAATGTTACTAGGTCAGCATTCTACCATTCTGAGAGATTCTGCGTTCTAGAATCAATGGACGGCAGAGATCTGGCATGTCAGGGTGTCCAAACTCTAGAATCCTTCCGTGTCTGAACTCGTGAGTTAATCAATGTCCACATTCCAGATCACAGGGCGTCTGAATTCCAAAAGCACCAAATGTCTGCATTCTAGAATCGGAATGTGGCGGAATTCTAGAATGCACAGCACGGCGGAATTTAAAGTCCTAAAATGCCTACTAGCCGAAAGTTAAGGTGTCTGATGACCAGTATGTTACTAGGTCAGCATTCTACCGTTCTGAGAGATTCTGGGTTCTAGAATTAATGGACGGCAGAGATCTGGAATATCAGGTTGTCCAAACTCTAGAATCCTTGCGTGTCTGAACTCGAGGGTCATTCAATTTCCACATTCCGGATCACAGGGTGTCTGAATTCCAGAAGCCCCAAATGTCTGCATTCTAGAATCGGAATGTGTCGGAATTCTAGAATGCACAGCACGGCAGAATTCGAAAGTACTAAAATGCCTGCTATCGGGAAGTTAAGCTGTCTGACATCCAGAATGCTACCACGTCAGAATTATACCATTCTGAAAGATTCTGGGATCTAGAATCAATGGACGGCTGAGTTCCAGAATGTCAGGGTGGCAAAACTCTAGAATCCTTGCGTGTCTGAACTCGAGAGTCATTCAATGTCCACATTCCAGAACTCTGGATGTCTGAATTATAGAAGCACCAAATGTCTGCATTCTAGAATCGGAATGTGGCGGAATTCTAGAATGCACAGCACAGCGGAATTCTAAAATCCTAAAATGCCTGCTATCCGGAAGTTAAGGTGTCTGACATCAAGAATGCTACCAAGTCAGAATTATACCATTCTGAAAGATTCTGGGATCTAGAATCAATGGACGGCTGATTTCCAGAATATCAGGGTGGCAAAACCCTAGAATCCATGCGTGTCTGAACTCGAGACTCATTCAATGTCCACATTCCAGAATTCTGGATGTCTGAATTATAGAAGCACCAAATGTCTGCCTTCCAGAATCGGAATGTGGCGTAATTCTAGAATGCACAGCACGGCGGAATTCTAAAGTCCTAAAATGCCTACTAGCCGAAAGTTAAGTTGTCTGATGACCAGTATGTTACTAGGTCAGCATTCTACCGTTTTGAGAGATTCTGGGTTCTAGAATCAATGGACGGCAGTGATCTGGAATGTCAGGGTGTCCAAACTCTAGAATCCTTGCGTGTCTGAACTCGAGAGTCATTCAATGTCCACATTCCGGATCACAGGGTGTCTGAATTCCAGAAGCACCAAATGTCTGCATTCTAGAATCGGAATGTGGTAGAATTCTAGAATGCACAGCACGGCGGAATTCTAAAGTCCCCAAATGCCTGCTATCGGGAAGTTAAGGTGTCTGACATCCAGAATGGTACCACATCAGAATTATACCATTCTGAAACATTCTGGGATCTAGAATCAATGTACGGTTGAGTTCCAGAATGTCAGGGTGGCAAAACTCTAGAATCCTGGCTTGTCTGAACTCGAGAGTCATTCAATGTCCACATTCCAGAACTCCGGATGTCTGAATTATGGAAGCACCTAATGTCTGCATTCTAGAATGGGATTGTGGCGGAATTCTAGGATACACAGCACGGCGGAATTCTAAAGTCCTAAAATGCCTGCTATCCGGAAGTTAAGGTGTCTGACATCCAAAATGTTACTAGGTCAGAATTCTACCGTTCTGAGAGATTCTGGGTTGTAGAATCAATGGACGGCAGAGTTATGGAATGTCAGGGTGTCCAAACTCTAGAATCCTTCCGTGTCTGAAGTCGTGAGTCATTCAATGTCCACATTCCGGATCACAGGGTGTCTGAATTCCAGAAGCACCAAATGTCTGCATTCTAGAATCGGAATGTGGCGGAATTCTAGAATGCACAGCACGGCAGAATTCTAAAGTCCTAAAATGCCTGATATTCGGAAGTTAAGGTGTCTGACATCCAGAACGTTACTAGGTCAGCATTCTACCGTTCTGAGAGATTCTGGGTTCTAGAATCAATGGACGGCAGAGTTCTGGAATGTCAGGGTGTCCAAACTCTAGAATCCCTCCGTGTTTGAACTCGTGAGTCATTCAATTTCCACATTCCAGATCAAAGGGTTTCTGAATTCCAGAAGCACCAAATGTCTGCATTCTAGAATTGGAATGTGGCGGAATTATAGAATGCACAGCACGGCGGATTTCTAAAGTCCTAAAATGCCTGCTATCGGGAAGTTAAGGTGTCTGACATCCAGAATGTTACTAGGTCAGCATTCTACCGTTCCGAGAGATTCTGGGTTCTAGAATCAATGGATGGCAGTGTTCTGGAATGTCAGGGTGTTCAAACTCAAGAATACTTGCGTGTCTGAACTCGAGAGTCATTCAATGTCCACATTCCGGATCACAGGGTGTCTGAATTCCAGAAGAACAAAATGTCTGCATTCTAGAATCGGAATGTGGCGGAATTCTAGAATGCACAGCACGGCGGAATTCGAAAGTCCTAAAATGCCTACTAGCCGAAAGTTAAGGTGTCTGATGACCAGAATGTTACTAGGTCAGAATTCTAGCGTTCTGAGAGATTCTGGGTTCTAGAATCAATGGATGGCAGAATTCTGGAATGTCAGGGTGTCCAAACTCTAGAATCCTTGTGTGTTTGAACTCGAGAGTCATTCAATTTCCATATTCCGGGTCACAGGGTGACTGAATTCCAGAAGCACCAAATGTCTGCATTCTAGAATCGGAATGTGGCGGAATTCTAGAATGCACAGCACGGCGGAATTCTAAAGTCCTAAAATGCGTGATATTCGGAAGTTAAGGAGTCTGACATCCAAAATGTTACTAGGTCAGCATTCTACCATTCTGAGAGATTCTGGTTTCTAGAATCAATGGACGGCAGAGATCTGGCATGTCAGGGTGTCCAAACTCTAGAATCCTTCCGTGTCTGAACTCGTGAGTCATTCCATGTCCACATTCCAGATCACAGGGTGTCTGAATTCCAGAAGCACCAAATGTCTGCATTCTAGAATCGGAATGTGGCGGAATTCTAGAATGCACAGCACGGCGGAATTCTAAAGCCCTAAAATGGCTACTAGCCGAAAGTTAAGGTGTCTGATGACCAGTATATTACTAGGTCAGCATTCTACCGTTCTGAGAGATTCTGGGTTCTAGAATCAATGGACGGCAGAGTTCTGGAATGTCAGGGTGTCCAAACTCTAGAATCCTTGAGTGTTTGAACTCGAGAGTCATATAATTTCCATATTCCGGGTCACAGAATGACTGAATTCCCGAAGAACCAAATGTCTGCATTCTAGAAACAGAATGTGGCGGAATTCTAGAATGCACAGCACGGCGGAATTCGAAAGTCCTAAAATGCATGCTATCCGGAAGTTAAGGTGTCTGACATCCAGAATGCTACCACGTCAGAATTATACCATTCTGAAAGATTCTGGGATCTAGAATCAATGGACGGCTGAGTTCCAGAATGTCAGGGTGGCAAAACTCTAGAATCCTTGCGTTTCTGAACTCGAGAGTCATTCAATGTCCACATTCCAGAACTCTGGATGTCTGAATTATAGAAGCACCAAATGTCTGCATTCTAGAATCGGAATGTGGCGGAATTCTAGAATGCACAGCACGGCGGAATTCTAAAGTCCTAAAAAGCCTGCTATCCGGAAGTTAAGGTGTCTGACATCCAGAATGTTACTAGGTCAGCATTCTACCGTTCTGAGAGATTCTGGGTTCTAGAATCAATGGACGGCAGAGATCTGGCATGTCAGGGTGTCCAAACTCTAGAATCCTTGCGTGTCTGAACTCAAGAGTCATTCACTGTCCACATTCCGGATCACAGGGTGTCTGAATTCCAGAAGAACCAAATGTCTACATTCTAGAATCGGAATGTGGTAGAATTCTAGAATGCACAGCACGGCGGAATTCTAAAGTCCTAAAATGCCTGCTATCCAGAAGTTAAGGTGTCTGACACCCAGAATGCTACCACATCAGAATTATACCATTCTGAAACATTCTGGGATCTAGAATCAATGGACGGGTGAGTTCCAGAATGTCAGGGTTTCCAAACTCTAAAATCCTGGCGTGTCTGAACTCGAGAGTCATTCAATGTCCACATTCCAGAACTCTGGATGTCTGAATTATAGAAACACCAAATGTCTGCATTCTAGAACCAGAATGTGGCGGAATTCTAGAATGCACAGCACGGCGGAATTCTAAAGTCCTAAAATGGATACTTGCCGAAAGTTAAGGTGTCTGATGACCAGTATATTACTAGGTCAGCATTCTACCATTCTGAGAGATTCTGGGTTCTAGAATCAATGGACGGCTGAGTTCCAGAATGTCAGGGTAGCAAAACTCTAGAATCCTTGCGTGTCTGAACTCGAGAGTCATTCAATGTCCACATTCCGGATCACAGGGTGTCTGAATTCCAGAAGCCCCAAATGTCTGCATTCTAGAAACGGAATGTGGCGGAATTCTAGAATGCACAGCAAGGAGGATTTCGAAAGTCCTAAAATGCCTGCTATCAGGAAGTTAAGGTGTCTGACATCCAGAATGGTACCACATCAGAATTATACCACTCTGAAACATTCTGGGATCTAAAATCAATGGACGGGTGAGTTCCAGAATGTCAGGGTGGCAAAACTCTAGAATCCTGGCTTGTCTGAACTCGAGAGTCATTCAATGTCCACATTCCAGAACTCTGGATGTCTGAATTATGGAAGCACCAAATGTCTGCATTCTAGAATCAGAATGTGGTGGAATTCTAGAATGCACAGCACGGCGGAATTCTAAAGTCCTAAAATGACTGCTATCCGGAAGTTAATGTGTCTGACATCCAGAATGTTACTAGGTCAGCATTCCACCGTTCTGAGAGATTCTGGGTTCTAGAATCAATGGACGGCAGAGTTCTGGAATGTCAGGGTGTCCAAACTCTAGAATCCTTCCGTGTCTGAACTCGTGAGTCATTCAATGTCCACATTCCGGATCACAGGGTGTCTGAATTCCAGAAGCACAAATGTCTTCATTCTAGAATCGGAATGTGGCGGAATTCTAGAATGCACAGCACGGCAGAATCCTAAAGTCCTAAAATGCCTGATATTCGGAAGTTAAGGAGTCTGACATCCAGAATGATACTAGGTCAGCATTCTACCATTCTGAGAGATTCTGGGTTCTAGAATCAATGGACGGCAGAGATCTGGCATGTCAGGGTGTCCAAAATCTAGAATCCTTCCGTGTCTGACCTTGTGAGTCATTCAATGTCCACATTCCGGATCACAGGGTGTCTGAATACCAGAAGCACCAAATGTCTGCATTCTAGAATCGGAATGTGGTGGAATTCTAGAATGCACAGCACGGCGGAATTCGAAAGTCCTAAAATGCCTGCTATCGGGAAGTTAATGTGTCTGACATCCAGAATGCTACCACGTCAGAATTATACCATTCTGAAAGATTCTGGGATCTAGAATCAATGGACGGCTGAGTTCCAAATGTCAGGGTGGCAAAACTCTAGAATCCTTGCGTGTCTGAACTCGAGAGTCATTCAATGTCCACATTCCAGAACTCTGGATGTCTGAATTATAGAAGCACCAAATGTCTGCATTCTAGAATCGGAATGTGGTGGAATTCTAGAATGCACAGCACGGCGGAATTCTAAAATCTAAAATGCCTGCTATCCGGAAGTTAAGGTGTCTGACATCAAGAATGCTACCAAGTCAGAATTATACCATTCTGAAAGATTCTGGGATCTAGAATCAATGGACGGCTGAGTTCCAGAATGTCAGAGTTTCAAAACTCTAGAATCCTTGCGTGTCTGAACTCGAGAGTCATTCAATGTCCACATTCCAGAACTCTGGATGTCTGAATTATAGAAGCACCAAATGTCTGCATTCTAGAATCAGAATGTGGCGGAATTCTAGAATGCACAGCACGGTGGAATTCTAAAGTCCTAAAATGCCTACTAGCCGAAAGTTAAGGTGTCTGTTGACCAGAATGTTACTAGGTCAGCATTCTACCGTTCTGAGAGATTCTGGGTTCTAGAATCAATGGACGGCAGAGATCTGGCATGTCAGGGTGTCCAAACTCTAGAATCCTTGCGTGTCTGAACTCGAGAGTCATTCAATGTCCACATTCCGGATCACAGGGTGTCTGAATTCCAGAAGCACCAAATGTCTGCATTCTAGAATCGGAATGTGGTAGAATTCTAGAATGCACAGCACGGCGGAATTCTAAAGTCCTAAAATGCCTGCTATCCGGAAGTTAAGGTGTCTGACACCCAGAATGCTACCACATCAGAATTATACCATTCTGAAACATTCTGGGATCTAGAATCAATGGACGGGTGAGTTCCAGAATATCAGGGTGTCCAAACTCTAAAATCCTGGCGTGTCTGACCTCGAGAGTCATTCAATGTCCACATTCCAGAACTCTGGATGTCTGAATTATAGAAGCACCAAATGTCTGCATTCTAGAATCGGAATGTGGCGGTATTCTAGAATGCACAGCACGGAGGATTTCGAAAGTCCTAAAATGCCTGCTATCAGGAAGTTAAGGTGTCTGACATCCAGAATGCTACCACGTCAGAATTATACCATTCTGAAAGATTCAGGGATCTAGAATCAAGGGACGGCTGAGTTCCAGAATGTCAGGGTGGCAAAACTCTAAAATCCTTGCGTGTCTGAACTCGAGAGTCATTCATTGTCCACATTCCGGATCACAGGGTGTCTGAATTCCAGAAGCACCAAATGTCTGCATTCTAGAAACGGAATGTGGCGGAATTCTAGAATGCACAGCAAGGAGGATTTCGAAAGTCCTAAAATGCCTGATATCAGGAAGTTAAGGTGTCTGACATCCAGAATTGTACCACATCAGAATTATACCACTCTGAAACATTCTGGGATCTAGAATCAATGGACGGGTGAGTTCCAGAATGTCAGGGTGGCAAAACTCTAGAATCCTGGCTTGTCTGAACTCGAGAGTCATTCAATGTCCACATTCCAGAACTCTGGATGTCTGAATTATGGAAGCACCAAATGTCTGCATTCTAGAATCAGAATGTGGTGGAATTCTAGAATGCACAGCACGGCGGAATTCTAAAGTCCTAAAATGCCTGCTATCCGGAAGTTAATGTGTCTGACATCCAGAATGTTACTAGGTCAGCATTCCACCGTTCTGAGAGATTCTGGGTTCTAGAATCAATGGACGGCAGAGTTCTGGAATGTCATGGTGTCCAAACTCTAGAATACTTCCGTGTCTGAACTCGTGAGTCATTCAATGTCCACATTCCGGATCACAGGGTGTCTGAATTCCAGAAGCACAAATGTCTTCATTCTAGAATCGGAATGTGGCGGAATTCTAGAATGCACAGCACGGCAGAATTCTAACGTCCTAAAATGCCTGATATTCGGAAGTTAAGGAGTCTGACATCCAGAATGATACTAGGTCAGCATTCTACCATTCTGAGAGATTCTGGGTTCTAGAATCAATGGACGGCAGAGATCTGGCATGTCAGGGTGTCCAAACTCTAGAATCCTTCCGTGTCTGAAGTCGAGCGTCATTCAATGTCCACATTCCGGATCACAGGGTGTCTGAATTCCAGAAGCACCAAATGTCTGCATTCTAGAATCGGAATGTGGTGGAATTCTAGAATGCACAGCACGGCGGAATTCGAAAGTCCTAAAATGCCTGCTATCGGGAAGTTAATGTGTCTGACATCCAGAATGCTACCACGTCAGAATTATACCATTCTGAAAGATTCTGGGATCTAGAATCAATAGACGGCTGAGTTCCAAATGTCAGGGTGGCAAAACTCTAGAATCCTTGCGTGTCTGAACTCGAGAGTCATTCAATGTCCACATTCCAGAACTCTGGATGTCTGAATTATAGAAGCACCAAATGTCTGCATTCTAGAATCGGAATGTGGTGGAATTCTAGAATGCACAGCACGGCGGAATTCTAAAATTCTAAAATGCCTGCTATCCGGAAGTTAAGGTGTCTGACATCAAGAATGCTACCAAGTCAGAATTATACCATTCTGAAAGATTCTGGGATCTAGAATCAATGGACGGCTGAGTTCCAGAATGTCAGGGTGGCAAAACTCTAGAATCCTTGTGTTTCTGAACTCGAGAGTCATTCAATGTCCACATTCCATAACTCTGGATGTCTGAATTATAGAAGCACCAAATGTCTGCATTCTAGAATCGGAATGTGGCGGAATTCTAGAATGCACAGCACGGCGGAATTCTAAAGTCCTAAAATGCCTGCTATCCGGAAGTTAAGGTGTCTGACATCCAGAATGTTACTAGGTCAGCATTCTACCGTTCTGAGAGATTCTGGGTTCTAGAATCAATGGACGGCAGAGATCTGGCATGTCAGGGTGTCCAAACTCTAGAATCCTTGCGTGTCTGAACTCGAGAGTCATTCAATGTCCACATTCCGGATCACAGGGTGTCTGAATTCCAGAAGCACCAAATGTCTGCATTCTAGCATCGGAATGTGGTAGAATTCTAGAATGCACAGCACGGCGGAATTCTAATGTCCTAAAATGCCTGCTATCCGGAAGTTAAGGTGTCTGACACCCAGAATGCTACCACATCAGAATTATACCATTCTGAAACATTCTGGGATCTAGAATCAATGGACGGGTGAGTTCCAGAATGTCAGGGTGTCCAAACTCTAAAATCCTGGCGTGTCTGAACTCGAGAGTCATTCAATGTCCACATTCCAGAACTCTGGATGTCTGAATTATAGAAGCACCAAATGTCTGCATTCTAGAATCGGATTGTGGCGGTATTCTAGAATGCACAGCACGGAGGATTTCGAAAGTCCTAAAATGCCTTCTATCAGGAAGTTAAGGTGTGTGACATCCAGAATGCTACCACGTCAGAATTATACCATTCTGAAAGATTCAGGGATCTAGAATCAAGGGACGGCTGAGTTCCAGAATGTCAGGGTGGCAAAACTCTAAAATCCTTGCGTGTCTGAACTCGAGAGTCATTCAATGTCCACATTCCAGAACTCTGGATGTCTGAATTATAGAAGCACCAAATGTCTGCATTCTAGAATCAGAATGTGGCGGAATTCTAGAATGCACACCACGGCGGAATTCTAAAGTCCTAAAATGGCTACTAGCCGAAAGTTAAGGTGTCTGATGACCAGTATATTACTAGGTCAGCATTCTACCGTTCTGAGAGATTCTGGGTTCTAGAATCAATGGACGGCTGAGTTCCAGAATGTCAGGGTAGCAAAACTCTAGAATCCTTGCGTGTCTGAACTCGAGAGTCATTCAATGTCCACATTCCGGATCATAGGGTGTCTGAATTCCAGAAGCACCAAATATCTGCATTCTAGAAACGGAATGTGGCGGAATTCTAGAATGCACAGCACGGAGGATTTCGAAAGTCCTAAAATGCCTGCTATCCGGAAGTTAATGTGTCTGACATCCAGAATGTTACTAGGTCAGCATTCCACCGTTCTGAGAGATTCTGGGTTCTAGAATCAATGGACGGCAGTGTTCTGGAATGTCAGGGTGTCCAAACTCTAGAATCCTTCCGTGTCTGAACTCGTGAGTCATTCAATGTCCACATTCCGAATCACAGGGTGTCTGAAATCCAGAAGCACCAAATGTCTTCATTCTAGAATCGGAATGTGGCGGAATTCTAGAATGCACAGCACGGCAGAATTCTAAAGTCCTAAAATGCCTGATATTCGGAAGTTAAGGAGTCTGACATCCAGAATGATACTGGGTCAGCATTCTACCATTCTGAGAGATTCTGGGTTCTAGAATCAATGGACGGCAGAGATCTGGCATGTCAGGGTGTCCAAACTCTAGAATCCTTCCGTGTCTGAACTCGAGAGTCATTCAATGTCCACATTCCGGATCACAGGGTGTCTGAATTCCAGAAGCACCAAATGTCTGCATTCTAGAATCGGAATATGGCGGAATACTAGAATGCACAGCACGGCGGAATTCGAAAGTCCTAAAATGCCTGCTATCGGGAAGTTAATGTGTCTGACATCAAGAATGCTACCACGTCAGAATTATACCATTCTGAAAGATTCTGGGATCTAGAATCAATGGACGGCTGAGTTCCAGAATGTCAGGGTGGCAAAACTCTAGAATCCTTGCGTGTCTGAACTCGAGAGTCATTCAATGTCCACATTCCAGAACTCTGAATGTCTGAATTATAGAAGCACCAAATTTCTGCATTCTAGAATCGGAATGTGGTGGAATTCTAGAATGCACAGCACGGCGGAATTCTAAAATTCTAAAATGCCTGCTATCCGGAAGTTAAGGTGTCTGACATCCAGAATGCTACCACGTCAGAATTATACCATTCTGAAAGATTCTGGGATCTAGAATCAATGGACGGCTGAGTTCCAGAATTTCAGGGTGGCAAAACTCTAGAATCCTTGCGTTTCTGAACTCGAGAGTCATTCAATGTCCACATTCCAGAACTCTGGATGTCTGAATTATAGAAGCACCAAATGTCTGCATTCTAGAATCGGAATGTGGCGGAATTCTAGAAAGCACAGCACGGCGGAATTCTAAAGTCCTAAAATGCCTGCTATCCGGAAGTTAAGGTGTCTGACATCCAGAATGTTACTAGGTCAGCATTCTACCGTTCTGAGAGATTCTGGGTTCTAGAATCAATGGACGGCAGAGATCTGGCATGTCAGGGTGTCCAAACTCTAGAATCCTTGCGTGTCTGAACTCGAGAGTCATTCAATGTCCACATTCCGGATCACAGGGTGTCTGAATTCCAGAAGCACCAAATGTCTGCATTCTAGAATTGAAATGTGGTAGAATTCTAGAATGCACAGCACGGCGGAATTCTAAAGTCCTAAAATGCCTGCTATCCGGAAGTTAAGGTGTCTGACACCCAGAATGCTACCACATCAGAATTATACCATTCTGAAACATTCTGGGATCTAGAATCAATGGTCGGGTGAGTTCCAGAATGTCAGGGTGTCCAAACTCTAAAATCCTGGCGTGTCTGAACTCGAGAGTCATTCAATGTCCACATTCCAGAACTCTGGATGTCTGAATTATAGAAGCACCAAATGTCTGCATTCTAGAATCGGAATGTGGCGGTATTCTAGAATGCACAGCACGGAGGATTTCGAAAGTCCTAAAATGCCTGCTATCAGGAAGTTAAGGTGTCTGACATCCAGAATGCTACCACGTCAGAATTATACCATTCTGAAAGATTCAGGGATCTAGAATCAAGGGACGGCTGAGTTCCAGAATGTCAGGGTGGCAAAACTCTAAAATCCTTGCGTGTCTGAACTCGAGAGTCATTCAATGTCCACATTCCGGATCACAGGGTGTCTGAATTCCAGAAGCACCAAATGTCTGCATTCTAGAAACGGAAAGTGGCGGAATTCTAGAATGCACAGCACGGAGGATTTCGAAAGTCCTAAAATGCCTGCTATCCGGAAGTTAAGGTGTCTGACATCCAGAATACTACCACGTCAGAATTATACCATTCTGAACGATTCAGGGATCTAGAATCAATGGACGGCTGAGTTCCAGAATGTCAGGGTGGCAAAACTCTAGAATCCTTGCATGTCTCAACTCGAGAGTCATTCAATGTCCACATTCCAGAACTCTGGATGTCTGAATTATAGAAGCACCAAATGTCTGCATTCTAGAATCAGAATGTGGCGGAATTCTAGAATGCACACCACGGCGGAATTCTAAAGTCCTAAAATGGCTACTAGCCGAAAGTTAAGGTGTCTGATGACCAGCATATTACTAGGTCAGCATTCTACCGTTCTGAGAGATTCTGGGTTCTAGAATCAATGGACGGCTGAGTTCCAGAATGTCAGGGTAGCAAAACTCTAGAATCCTTGCGTGTCTGAACTCGAGAGTCATTCAATGTCCACATTCCGGATCACAGGGTGTCTGAATTCCAGAAGCACCAAATATCTGCATTCTAGAAACGGAATGTGGCGGAATTCTAGAATGCACAGCACGGAGGATTTCGAAAGTCCTAAAATGCCTGCTATCCGGAAGTTAATGTGTCTGACATCCAGAATGTTACTAGGTCAGCATTCCACCGTTCTGAGAGATTCTGGGTTCTAGAATCAATGGACGGCAGAGTTCTGGAATGTCAGGGTGTCCAAACTCTAGAATCCTTCCGTGTCTGAACTCGTGAGTCATTCAATGTCCACATTCCGAATCACAGGGTGTCTGAATTCCAGAAGCACCAAATGTCTGCATTCTAGAATCGGAATGTGGCGGAATTCTAGAATGCAAAGCACGGCGGAATTCGAAAGTCCTAAAATGCCTGCTATCGGGAAGTTAATGTGTCTGACATCAAGAATGCTACCACGTCAGAATTATACCATTCTGAAAGATTCTGGGATCTAGAATCAATGGACGGCTGAGTTCCAGAATGTCAGGGTGGCAAAACTCTAGAATCCTTGCGTGTCTGAACTCGAGAGTCATTCAATGTCCACATTCCAGAACTCTGGATGTCTGAATTATAGAAGCACCAAATTTCTGCATTCTAGAATCGGAATGTGGTGGAATTCTAGAATGCACAGCACGGCGGAATTCTAAAATTCTAAAATGCCTGCTATCCGGAAGTTAAGGTGTCTGACATCCAGAATGCTACCACGTCAGAATTATACCATTCTGAAAGATTCTGGGATCTAGAATCAATGGACGGCTGAGTTCCAGAATGTCAGGGTGGCAAAACTCTAGAATCCTTGCGTTTCTGAACTCGAGAGTCATTCAATGTCCACATTCCAGAACTCTGGATGTCTGAATTATAGAAGCACCAACTGTCTGCATTCTAGAATCGGAATGTTGCGGAATTCTAGAATGCACAGCACGGCGGAATTCTAAAGTCCTAAAATGCCTGCTATCCGGAAGTTAAGGTGTCTGACATCCAGAATGTTACTAGGTCAGCATTCTACCGTTCTGAGAGATTCTGGGTTCTAGAATCAATGGACGGCAGAGATCTGGCATGTCAGGGTGTCCAAACTCTAGAATCCTTGCGTGTCTGAACTCGAGAGTCATTCAATGTCCACATTCCGGATCACAGGGTGTCTGAATTCCAGAAGCACCAAATGTCTGCATTCTAGAATTGAAATGTGGTAGAATTCTAGAATGCACAGCACGGCGGAATTCTAAAGTCCTAAAATGCCTGCTATCCGGAAGTTAAGGTGTCTGACACCCAGAATGCTACCACATCAGAATTATACCATTCTGAAACATTCTGGGATCTAGAATCAATGGTCGGGTGAGTTCCAGAATGTCAGGGTGTCCAAACTCTAAAATCCTGGCGTGTCTGAACTCGAGAGTCATTCAATGTCCACATTCCAGAACTCTGGATGTCTGAATTATAGAAGCACCAAATGTCTGCATTCTAGAATCGGAATGTGGCGGTATTCTAGAATGCACAGCACGGAGGATTTCGAAAGTCCTAAAATGCCTGCTATCAGGAAGTTAAGGTGTCTGACATCCAGAATGCTACCACGTCAGAATTATACCATTCTGAAAGATTCAGGGATCTAGAATCAAGGGACGGCTGAGTTCCAGAATGTCAGGGTGGCAAAACTCTAAAATCCTTGCGTGTCTGAACTCGAGAGTCATTCAATGTCCACATTCCGGATCACAGGGTGTCTGAATTCCAGAAGCACCAAATGTCTGCATTCTAGAAACGGAAAGTGGCGGAATTCTAGAATGCACAGCACGGAGGATTTCGAAAGTCCTAAAATGCCTGCTATCCGGAAGTTAAGGTGTCTGACATCCAGAATACTACCACGTCAGAATTATACCATTCTGAACGATTCAGGGATCTAGAATCAATGGACGGCTGAGTTCCAGAATGTCAGGGTGGCAAAACTCTAGAATCCTTGCATGTCTCAACTCGAGAGTCATTCAATGTCCACATTCCAGAACTCTGGATGTCTGAATTATAGAAGCACCAAATGTCTGCATTCTAGAATCAGAATGTGGCGGAATTCTAGAATGCACACCACGGCGGAATTCTAAAGTCCTAAAATGGCTACTAGCCGAAAGTTAAGGTGTCTGATGACCAGCATATTACTAGGTCAGCATTCTACCGTTCTGAGAGATTCTGGGTTCTAGAATCAATGGACGGCTGAGTTCCAGAATGTCAGGGTAGCAAAACTCTAGAATCCTTGCGTGTCTGAACTCGAGAGTCATTCAATGTCCACATTCCGGATCACAGGGTGTCTGAATTCCAGAAGCACCAAATATCTGCATTCTAGAAACGGAATGTGGCGGAATTCTAGAATGCACAGCACGGAGGATTTCGAAAGTCCTAAAATGCCTGCTATCCGGAAGTTAATGTGTCTGACATCCAGAATGTTACTAGGTCAGCATTCCACCGTTCTGAGAGATTCTGGGTTCTAGAATCAATGGACGGCAGAGTTCTGGAATGTCAGGGTGTCCAAACTCTAGAATCCTTCCGTGTCTGAACTCGTGAGTCATTCAATGTCCACATTCCGAATCACAGGGTGTCTGAATTCCAGAAGCACCAAATGTCTGCATTCTAGAATCGGAATGTGGCGGAATTCTAGAATGCAAAGCACGGCGGAATTCGAAAGTCCTAAAATGCCTGCTATCGGGAAGTTAATGTGTCTGACATCAAGAATGCTACCACGTCAGAATTATACCATTCTGAAAGATTCTGGGATCTAGAATCAATGGACGGCTGAGTTCCAGAATGTCAGGGTGGCAAAACTCTAGAATCCTTGCGTGTCTGAACTCGAGAGTCATTCAATGTCCACATTCCAGAACTCTGGATGTCTGAATTATAGAAGCACCAAATTTCTGCATTCTAGAATCGGAATGTGGTGGAATTCTAGAATGCACAGCACGGCGGAATTCTAAAATTCTAAAATGCCTGCTATCCGGAAGTTAAGGTGTCTGACATCCAGAATGCTACCACGTCAGAATTATACCATTCTGAAAGATTCTGGGATCTAGAATCAATGGACGGCTGAGTTCCAGAATGTCAGGGTGGCAAAACTCTAGAATCCTTGCGTTTCTGAACTCGAGAGTCATTCAATGTCCACATTCCAGAACTCTGGATGTCTGAATTATAGAAGCACCAACTGTCTGCATTCTAGAATCGGAATGTTGCGGAATTCTAGAATGCACAGCACGGCGGAATTCTAAAGTCCTAAAATGCCTGCTATCCGGAAGTTAAGGTGTCTGACATCCAGAATGTTACTAAGCCAGCATTCTACCATTCTGAGAGATTCTGGGTTCTAGAATCAATGGACGGCAGAGATCTGGCATGTTAGGGTGTCCAAACTCTAGAATCCTTGCGTGTCTGAAGTCGAGAGTCATTCAATGTCCATATTCCGGATCACAGGGTGTCTGAATTCCAGAAGCACCAAATATCTGCATTCTAGAATCGGAATGTGGTAGAATTCTAGAATGCACAGCACGGCGGAATTCTAAAGTCCTAAAATGCCTGCTATCTGGAAGTTAAGGTGTCTGACACCCAGAATGCTACCACGTCAGAATTATACCATTCTGAAAGATTCTGGGATCTAGAATCAATGGACGGCTGAGTTCCAGAATGTCAGGGTGTCCAAACTCTAGAATCCTGGCGTGTCTGAACTCGAGAGTCATTCAATGTCCACATTCCAGAACTCTGGATGTCTGAATTATAGAAGCACCAAATGTCTGCATTCTAGAATCGGAATGTGGCGGAATTCTAGAATGCACAGCACGGCAGAATTCTAAAGTCCTAAAATGCCTGCTATCCGGAAGTTAAGGTGTCTGACATCCAGAATACTACCACGTCAGAATTATACCATTCTGAACGATTCAGGGATCTAGAATCAATGGACGGCTGAGTTCCAGAATGTCAGGGTGGCAAAACTCTAGAATCCTTGCGTGTCTCAACTCGAGAGTCATTCAATGTCCACATTCCAGAACTCTGGATGTCTGAATTATAGAAGCACCAAATGTCTGCATTCTAGAATCAGAATGTGGCGGAATTCTAGAATGCACAGCACGGCAGAATTCTAAAGTCCTAAAATGCCTACTAGCCGAAAGTTAAGGTGTCTGATGACCAGAATGTTTCTAGGTCTGCATTCTACCGTTCTGAGAGATTCTGGGTTCTAGAATCAATGGACGGCAGAGTTCTGGAATGTCAGGTTGTCCAAACTCTAGAATCCTTGACTGTTTGAACTCGAGAGTCATTCAATTTCCATATTCCGGGTCACAGGGTGACTGAATTCCAGAAGAACCAAATGTCTGCATTCTAGAATCGGAATGTGGCGGAATTCTGGAATGCACAGCACGGCGGAATTCGAAAGTCCTAAAATGCATGCTATCCGGAAGTTAAGGTGTCTGACATCCAGAATGCTACCACGTCAGAATTATACCATTCTGAAAGATTCTGGGATCTAGAATCAATGGACGGCTGAGTTCCAGAATGTCAGGCTGGCAAAACTCTAGAATCCTTGCGTTTCTGAACTCGAGAGTCATTCAATGTCCACATTCCAGAACTCTGGATGTCTGAATTATAGAAGCACCAAATGTCTGCATTCTAGAATCGGAATGTGGCGGAATTCTAGAATGCACAGCACGGCGGAATTCTAAAATCCTAAAATGCCTGCTATCCGGAAGTTAAGGTGTCTGACATCAAGAATGCTACCAAGTCAGAATTATACCATTCTGAAAGATTCTGTGATCTAGAATCAATGGACGGCTGAGTTCCAGAATGTCAGGGTGGCAAAACTCTAGAATCCTTGCGTGTCTGAACTCGAGAGTCATTCAATGTCCACATTCCAGAACTCTGGATGTCTGAATTATAGAAGCACCAAATGTCTGCATTCTAGAATCGGAATGTGGCGGAATTCTAGAATGCACAGCACGGTGGAATTCTAAAGTCCTAAAATGGCTACTAGCCGAAAGTTAACGTGTCTGATGACCAGTATGTTACTAGGTCAGCATTCTACCGTTCTGAGAGATTCTGGGTTCTAGAATCAATGGACGGCAGAGATCTGGCATGTCAGGGTGTCCAAACTCTAGAATCATTCCGTGTCTGAACTCGTGAGTCATTCAATGTCCACATTCCGGATCACAGGGTGTCTGAATTCCAGAAGCACCAAATGTCTGCATTCTAGAATCGGAATGTGGCAGAATTCTAGAATGCACAGCACGGCGGAATTCGAAAGTCCTAAAATGCCTGCTATCAGGAAGTTAATGTGTCTGACATCAAGAATGCTACCACGTCAGAATTATACCATTCTGAAACATTCTGGGATCTAGAATCAATGGACGGCTGAGTTCCAGAATGTCAGGGTGGCAAAACTCTAGAATCCTTGCGTGTCTGAACTCGAGAGTCATTCAATGTCCACATTCCAGAACTCTGGATGTCTGAATTATAGAAGCACCAAATTTCTGCATTCTAGAATCGGAATGTGGTGGAATTCTAGAATGCACAGCACGGCGGAATTCTAAAATTCTAAAATGCCTGCTATCCGGAAGTTAAGGTGTCTGACAACAAGAATGCTACCAAGTCAGAATTATACCATTCTGAAAGATTCTGGGATCTAGAATCAATGGACGGCTGAGTTCCAGAATGTCAGAGTTTCAAAACTCTAGAATCCTTGCGTGTCTGAACTCGAGAGTCATTCAATGTCCACATTCCAGAACTCTGGATGTCTGAATTATAGAAGCACCAAATGTCTGCATTCTAGAATCAGAATGTGGCGGAATTCTAGAATGCACAGCACGGTGGAATTCTAAAGTCCTAAAATGCCTACTAGCCGAAAGTTAAGGTGTCTGATGACCAGAATGTTACTAGGTCAGCATTCTACCATTCTGAGAGATTCTGGGTTCTAGAATCAATGGACGGCAGAGTTCTGGAATGTCAGGGTGTCCAAACTCTAGAATCCTTGAGTGTTTGAACTCGAGAGTCATTCAATTTCCATATTCCGGGTCACAGGGTGACTGAATTCCAGAAGAACCAAATGTCTGCATTCTAGAATCGGAATGTGGCGGAATTCTAGAATGCACAGCACGGCGGAATTCTAAAGTCCTAAAATGCCTGCTATCCGGAAGTTAAGGTGTCTGACATCAAGAATGCTACCAAGTCAGAATTATACCATTCTGAAAGATTCTGGGATCTAGAATCAATGGACGGCTGAGTTCCAGAATGTCAGGGTGGCAAAATTCTAGAATCCTTGTGTTTCTGAACTCGAGAGTCATTCAATGTCCACATTCCAGAACTCTGGATGTCTGAATTATAGAAGCACCAAATGTCTGCATTCTAGAATCGGAATGTGGCGGAATTCTTGAATGCACAGCACGGCGGAATTTTAAAGTCCTAAAATGCCTGCTATACGGAAGTCAAGGTGTCTGACATCCAGAATGTTACTAAGTCAGCATTCTACCGTTCTGAGATTCTGGGTTCTAGAATCAATGGATGGCAGAGTTCTGGAATGTCAGGGAGTTCAAACTCAAGATTACTTGCTTGTCTGAACTCGAGAGTCATTCAATGTCCACATTCCGCATCACAGGGTGTCTGAATTCCAGAAGCACCAAATGTCTGCATTCTAGAATCGGAATGTGGCAGAATTCTAGAATGCACAGCACGGCGGAATTCGAAAGTCCTAAAATGTCTGCTATCCGGAAGTTAAGGTGTCTGACATCCAGAATTCTACCACGTCAGAATTATACCATTCTGAAAAATTCTGTGATCTAGAATCAATGGACGGCTGAGTTCCAGAATGTCAGGGTGGCAAAACTCTAGAATCCTTGCGTGTCTGAACTCGAGAGTCATTCAATGTCCACATTCCAGAACTCTGGATGTCTGAATTATAGAAGCACCAAATGTCTGCATTCTAGAATCGGAATGTGGCAGAATTCTAGAATGCACAGCACGGCGGAATTCTAAAGTCCTAAAATGGCTACTAGCCGAAAGTTAACGTGTCTGATGACCAGTATGTTACTAGTTCAGCATTCTACCGTTCTGAGAGATTCTGGGTTCTAGAATCAATGGACGGCAGAGATCTGGAATGTCAGGGTGTCCAAACTCTAGAATCCTTGCATGTCTGAACTCGAGAGTCATTCAATGTCCACATTCCGGATCACAGGGTGTCTGAATTCCAGAAGAAACAAATGTCTGCATTCTAGAATCGGAATGTGGTAGAATTCTAGAATGCACAGCACGGTAGAATTCTAAAGTCCTAAAACGCCTGCTATCCGGAAGTTAAGGTTTCTGACATCCAGAGTGGTACCACATCAGAATTATACCATTCTGAAACATTCTGGGATCTAGAATCAATGGACGGCTGAGTTCCAGAATGTCAGGGTGGCAAAACTCTAGAATCCTGGCATGTCTGAACTCGAGAGTCATTCAATGTCCACATTCCAGAACTCTGGATGTCTGAATTATAGAAGCACCAAATTTCTGCATTCTAGAATCGGAATGTGGTGGAATTCTAGAATGCACAGCACGGCGGAATTCTAAAATTCTAAAATGCCTGCTATCCGGAAGTTAAGGTGTCTGACAACAAGAATGCTACCAAGTCAGAATTATACCATTCTGAAAGATTCTGGGATCTAGAATCAATGGACGGCTGAGTTCCAGAATGTCAGAGTTTCAAAACTCTAGAATCCTTGCGTGTCTGAACTCGAGAGTCATTCAATGTCCACATTCCAGAACTCTGGATGTCTGAATTATAGAAGCACCAAATGTCTGCATTCTAGAATCAGAATGTGGCGGAATTCTAGAATGCACAGCACGGTGGAATTCTAAAGTCCTAAAATGCCTACTAGCCGAAAGTTAAGGTGTCTGATGACCAGAATGTTACTAGGTCAGCATTCTACCATTCTGAGAGATTCTGGGTTCTAGAATCAATGGACGGCAGAGTTCTGGAATGTCAGGGTGTCCAAACTCTAGAATCCTTGAGTGTTTGAACTCGAGAGTCATTCAATTTCCATATTCCGGGTCACAGGGTGACTGAATTCCAGAAGAACCAAATGTCTGCATTCTAGAATCGGAATGTGGCGGAATTCTAGAATGCACAGCACGGCGGAATTCTAAAGTCCTAAAATGCCTGCTATCCGGAAGTTAAGGTGTCTGACATCAAGAATGCTACCAAGTCAGAATTATACCATTCTGAAAGATTCTGGGATCTAGAATCAATGGACGGCTGAGTTCCAGAATGTCAGGGTGGCAAAATTCTAGAATCCTTGTGTTTCTGAACTCGAGAGTCATTCAATGTCCACATTCCAGAACTCTGGATGTCTGAATTATAGAAGCACCAAATGTCTGCATTCTAGAATCGGAATGTGGCGGAATTCTTGAATGCACAGCACGGCGGAATTTTAAAGTCCTAAAATGCCTGCTATACGGAAGTCAAGGTGTCTGACATCCAGAATGTTACTAAGTCAGCATTCTACCGTTCTGAGATTCTGGGTTCTAGAATCAATGGATGGCAGAGTTCTGGAATGTCAGGGAGTTCAAACTCAAGATTACTTGCTTGTCTGAACTCGAGAGTCATTCAATGTCCACATTCCGCATCACAGGGTGTCTGAATTCCAGAAGCACCAAATGTCTGCATTCTAGAATCGGAATGTGGCAGAATTCTAGAATGCACAGCACGGCGGAATTCGAAAGTCCTAAAATGTCTGCTATCCGGAAGTTAAGGTGTCTGACATCCAGAATTCTACCACGTCAGAATTATACCATTCTGAAAAATTCTGTGATCTAGAATCAATGGACGGCTGAGTTCCAGAATGTCAGGGTGGCAAAACTCTAGAATCCTTGCGTGTCTGAACTCGAGAGTCATTCAATGTCCACATTCCAGAACTCTGGATGTCTGAATTATAGAAGCACCAAATGTCTGCATTCTAGAATCGGAATGTGGCAGAATTCTAGAATGCACAGCACGGCGGAATTCTAAAGTCCTAAAATGGCTACTAGCCGAAAGTTAACGTGTCTGATGACCAGTATGTTACTAGGTCAGCATTCTACCGTTCTGAGAGATTCTGGGTTCTAGAATCAATGGACGGCAGAGATCTGGAATGTCAGGGTGTCCAAACTCTAGAATCCTTGCATGTCTGAACTCGAGAGTCATTCAATGTCCACATTCCGGATCACAGGGTGTCTGAATTCCAGAAGAAACAAATGTCTGCATTCTAGAATCGGAATGTGGTAGAATTCTAGAATGCACAGCACGGTAGAATTCTAAAGTCCTAAAACGCCTGCTATCCGGAAGTTAAGGTTTCTGACATCCAGAGTGGTACCACATCAGAATTATACCATTCTGAAACATTCTGGGATCTAGAATCAATGGACGGCTGAGTTCCAGAATGTCAGGGTGGCAAAACTCTAGAATCCTGGCATGTCTGAACTCGAGAGTCATTCAATGTCCACATTCCAGAACTCTGGATGTCTGAATTATAGAAGCACCAAATATCTGCATTCTAGAATCGGAATGTGGCCGAATTTTAGAATTCACAGCACGGCGGATTTCTAAAATCCTAAAATGCCTGCTATCCGGAATTTAAGGTGTCTGACATCAAGAATGCTACCAAGTCAGAATTATACCATTCTGAAAGATTCTGGGATCTAGAATCAATGGACGGCTGAGTTCCAGAATGTCAGGGTGGCAAAACTCTAGAATCCTTGCGTGTCTGAACTCGAAAGTCATTCAATGTCCACATTCCAGAACTCTGGATGTCTGAATTATAGGAGCACCAAATGTCTGCATTCTGGAATCGGAATGTGGCGGAATTCTAGAATGCACAGCACGGTGGAATTCAAAAGTCCTAAAATGCCTACTAGCCGAAAGTTAAGGTGTCTGATGACCAGAATGTTACTAGGTCAGCATTCTATCGTTCTGAGAGATTCTGGGTTCTAGAATCAATGGACGGCAGAGTTCTGGAATGTCAGGGTGTCCAAACTCTAGAATCCTTCAGTGTTTGAACTCGAGAGTCATTCAATTTCCATATTCCGGTTCACAGGGTGACTGAATTCCAGAAGCACCAAATGTCTGCATTCTAGAATCGGAATGTGGCGGAATTCTAGAATGCACAGCATGGCGGAATTCGAAAGTCCTAAAATGCCTGCTATCCGGAAGTTAAGGTGTCTGACATCCAGAATGCTACCACGTCAGAATTATACCATTCTGAAACATTCTGGGATCTAGAATCAATGGACGGCTGAGTTCCAGAATGTCAGGGTGGCAAAACTCTAGAATCCTGGCGTGTCTGAACTCGAGAGTCTTTCAATGTCCACATTCCAGAACTCTGGATGTCTGAATTATAGAAGCACCTAATGTCTGCATTCTAGAATCGGAATGTGGCGGAATTCGAGAATGCACAGCACGGCGGAATTCTAAAGTCCTAAAATGCCTGCTATCCGGAAGTTAAGGTGTCTGACATCAAGAATGCTACCACGTCAGAATTATACCATTCTGAAAGATTCTGGGATCTAGAATCAATGGACGGCTGAGTTCCTGAATGTCAGGGTGGCAAAATTCTAGAATCCTTGTGTTTCTGAACTCGAGAGTCATTCAATGTCCACATTCCAAAACTCTGGATGTCTGAATTATAGAAGCACCAAATGTCTGCATTCTAGAATCGGAATGTGGCGGAATTCTAGAATGCACAGCACGGCGGAATTTTAAAGTCCTAAAATGCCTGCTATACGGAAGTCAAGGTGTCTGACATCCAGAATGTTACTAAGTCAGCATTCTACCGTTCTGAGATTCTGGGTTCTAGAATCAATGGATGGCAGAGTTCTGGAATGTCAGGGAGTTCAAACTCAAGATTACTTGCTTGCCTTAACTCGAGAGTCATTCAATGTCCACATTCCACATCACAGGGTGTCTGAATTCCAGAAGCACCAAATGTCTGCATTCTAGAATCGGAATGTGGCAGAATTCTAGAATGCACAGCACGGCGGAATTCGAAAGTCCTAAAATGCCTGCTATCCGGAAGTTAAGGTGTCTGACATCCAGAATGCTACCACGTCAGAATTATACCATTCTGAAAGATTCTGGGATCTAGAATCAATGGACGGCTGAGTTCCAGAATGTCAGGGTGGCAAAACTCTACAATCCTTGCATGTCTGAACTCGAGAGTCATTCAATATCCACCTTCCAGGACTCTGGATGTCTGAAATATAGAAGCACCAAATGTCTGCATTCTAGAATCAGAATGTGGTAGAATTCTAGAATGCACAGCACGACAGAATTCTAAAGTCCTAAAATGCCTACTAGCCGAAAGTTAAGGTGTCTGATGACCAGTATGTTACTAGGTCAGCATTCTACCGCTCTGAGAGATTCTGGGTTCTAGAATCAATGGACGGCAGAGATCTGGAATGTCAGGGTGTCCAAACTCTAGAATCCTTGCGTGTCTGAACTCGAGAGTCATTCAATGTCCACATTCCGGATCACAGGGTGTCTGAATTCCAGAAGCACCAAATGTCTGCATTCTAGAATCGGAATGTGGCGGAATTCTAGAATGCACAGCACGGCGGAATTCGAAAGCCCTAAAATGCATGCTATCCGGAAGTTAAGGTGTCTGACATCCAGAATGCTACCACGTCAGAATTATACCATTCTGAAAGATTCTGGGATCTAGAATCAATGGACGGCTGGGTTCCAGAATGTCAGGCTGGCAAAACTCTAGAATCCTTGCATTTCTGAACTCGAGAGTCATTCAATGTCCACATTCCAGAACTCTGGATGTCTGAATTATAGAAGCACCAAATGTCTGCATTCTAGAATCGGAATGTGGCGGAATTCTAGAATGCACAGCACGGCGGAATTCGAAAATCCTAAAATGCCTGCTATCCGGAAGTTAAGGTGTCTGACATCAAGAATGCTACCAAGTCAGAATTATACCATTCTGAAAGATTCTGGGATCTAGAATCAATGGACGGCTGAGTTCCAGAATGTCAGAGTTTCAAAACTCTAGAATACTTGCGTGTCTGAACTCGAGAGTCATTCAATGTCCACATTCCAGAACTCTGGATGTCTGAATTATAGAAGCACCAAATGTCTGTATTCTAGAATCAGAATGTGGCGGAATTCTAGAATACACAGCATGGCGGAATTCTAAAGTCCTAAAATGCCTACTAGCCGAAAGTTAAGGTGTCTGATGACCAGAATGTTACTAGGTCAGCATTCTACCGTTCTGAGAGATTCTGGGTTCTAGAATCAATTTACGGCAGAGTTCTGGAATGTCAGGGTGTCCAAACTCTAGAATCCTTGAGTGTTTGAACTCGAGAGTCATTCAATTTCCATTTTCCGGGTCACAGGGTGACTGAATTCCAGAAGAACCAAATGTCTGCATTCTAGAATCGGAATGTGGCGGAATTCTAGAATGCACAGCCCGGCGGAATTCCAAAATCCTAAAATGCATGCTATCCGGAAGTTAAGGTGTCTGACATCCAGAATGCTACCACGTCAGAATTATACCATTCTGAAAGATTCTGGGATCTAGAATCAATGGACGGCTGAGTTCCAGAATGTCAGGCTGGCAAAACTCTAGAATCCTTGCGTGTCTGAACTCGAGAGTCATTCAATGTCCACATTCCAGAATTCTGGATGTCTGCATTATAGAAGCACCAAATGTCTGCATTCTAGAATCGGAATGTGGCGGAATTCTAGAATGCACAGCACGGCGGAATTCTAAAATCCTAAAATGCCTGCTCTCCGGAAGTTAAGGTGTCTGACATCAAGAATGCTACCAAGTCAGAATTATACCATTCTGAAAGATTCTGGGATCTAGAATCAATGGACAGCTGAGTTCCAGAATGTCAGGGTGGCAAAACTCTAGAATCCTTGCGTGTATGAACTTGAGAGTCATTCAATGTCCACATTCCAGAACTCTGGATGTCTGAATTATAGAAGCACCAAATGTCTGCATTCTAGAATCGGAATGTGGCGGAATTCTAGAATGCACAGCACGGCGGAATTCTAAAGTCCTAAAATGCCTACTAGCCGAAAGTTAACGTGTCTGATGACCAGTATGTTACTAGGTCAGCATTCTACCGTTCTGAGAGATTCTGGGTTCTAGAATCAATGGACGGCTGAGTTCCAGAATGTAGGGTAGCAAAACTCTAGAATCCTTGCGTGTCTGAACTCTAGAGTCATTCAATGTCCACATTCAGGATCACAGGGTGTCTGAATTCCAGAAGCACCCAATGTCTGCATTCTAGAATCGGAATGTGGTAGAATTCTAGAATGCACAGCACCGCGGAATTCTAAAGTCCCCAAATGCCTGCTATCCGGAAGATAAGGTGTCTGACATCCAGAATTGTACCACATCAGAATTATACCATTCTGAAACATTCTGGGATCTAGAATCAATGGACGGGTGAGTTCCAGAATGTCAGGGTGGCAAAACTCTAGAATCCTGGCTTGTCTGAACTCGAGAGTCATTCAATGTCCACATTCCAGATCTCTGGATGTCTGAATTATGTAAGCACCAAATGTCTGCATTCTAGAATCGGAATGTGGCGGAATTCTAGAATGCACAGCACGGCAGAATTCTAAAGTCCTAAAATGCCTGCTATCCGGAGGTTAAGGTGTCTGACATCCAGAATGTTACTAGGTCAGCATTCCACCGTTCTGAGAGATTCTGGGTTCCAGAATCAATGGACGGCAGAGTTCTGTAATGTCAGGATATCCAAACTCTAGAATCCTTCCGTGTCTGAACTCGTGAGTCATTCAATGTCCACATTCTGGATCACAGGGTGTCTGAATTCCAGAAGCACTAAATGTATTCATTCTAGAATCGGAATTTGGCGGATTTCTAGAATGCACAGCACGGCAGAATTCTAAAGTCCTAAAAGGACTGATATTCGGAAGTTAAGGAGTCTGACATCCAAAATGTTACTAGGTCAGCATTCTACCATTCTGAGAGATTCTGGTTTCTAGAATCAATGGACGGCAGAGATCTGGCATGTCAGGGTGTCCAAACTCTAGAATCCTTCCGTGTCTGAACTCGTGAGTCATTCAATGTCCACATTCCGGATCACAGGGTGTCTGAATTCCAGAAGCACCAAATGTCTGCATTCTAGAATCGGAATGTGGCGGAATTCTAGAATGCACAGCACGGCAGAATTCTAAAGTCCTAAAATGCCTGCTATCCGGAAGTTAAGGTGTCTGACATCCAGAATGTTACTAAGCCAGCATTCTACCTTTCTGAGAGATTCTGGGTTCTAGAATCAATGGACGGCAGAGATCTGGCATGTCAGGGTGTCCAAACTCTAGAATCCTTGCGGGTCTGAACTCGAGAGTCATTCAATGTCCACATTCCGGATCACCGGGTGTCTGAATTCCAGAAGCACCAAATGTCTGCATTCTAGAATCGGAATGCGGTAGAATTCTAGAATGCACAGCACGGCGGAATTCTAAAGTCCTAAAATGCCTGCTATCTGGAAGTTAAGGTGTCTGACACCCAGAATGCTACCACATCAGAATTATACCATTCTGAAAACTTCTGGGATCTAGAATCAATGGACGGGTGAGTTGCAGAATGTCAGGGTGTCCAAACTCTAGAATCCTGGCGTGTCTGAACTCGAGAGTCATTCAATGTCCACATTCCAGAACTCTGGATGTCTGAATTATAGAAGCACCAAATGTCTGCATTCTAGAATCGGAATGTGGCGGAATTCTAGAATGCACAGCACGGCAGAATTCTAAAGTCCTAAAATGCCTGCTATCAGGAAGTTAAGGTGTCTGACATCCAGAATACTACCACGTCAGAATTATACCATTCTGAACGATTCAGGGATCTAGAATCAATGGACGGCTGAGTTCCAGAATGTCAGGGTGGCAAAACTCTAGAATCCTTGCGTGTCTGAACTCGAGAGTCATTCAATGTCCACATTCCAGAACTCTGGATGTCTGAATTATAGAAGCACCAAATGTCTGCATTCTAGAATCAGAATGTGGCGGAATTCTAGAATGCACAGCACGGCGGAATTCTAAAGTCCTAAAATGCCTACTAGCCGAAAGTTAAGGTGTCTGATGACCAGAATGTTACTATGTCTGCATTCTACCGTTCTGAGAGATTCTGGGTTCTAGAATCAATGGACGGCAGAGTTCTGGAATGTCAGGGTGTCCAAACTCTAGAATCCTTGAGTGTTTGAACTCGAGATTCATTCAATTTCCATATTCCGGGTCACAGGGTTACTGAATTCCAGGAGAACCAAATGTCTGCATTCTAGAATCGGAATGTGGCGGAATTCTAGAATGCACAGCACGGCGGAATTCGAAAGTCCTAAAATGCATGCTATCCGGAAGTTAAGGTGTCTGACATCCAGAATGCTACCACGTCAGAATTATACCATTCTGAAAGATTCTGGGATCTAGAATCAATGGACGGCTGGGTTCCAGAATGTCAGGCTGGCAAAACTCTAGAATCCTTGCGTTTCTGAACTCGAGAGTCATTCAATGTCCACATTCCAGAACTCTGGATGTCTGAATTATAGAAGCACCAAATGTCTGCATTCTAGAATCGGAATGTGGCGGAATTCTAGAATGCACAGCACGGCGGAATTCTAAAATCCTAAAATGCCTGCTATCCGGAAGTTAAGGTGTCTGACATCAAGAATGCTACCAAGTCAGAATTATACCATTCTGAAAGATTCTGTGATCTAGAATCAATGGACGGCTGAGTTCCAGAATGTCAGGGTGGCAAAACTCTAGAATCCTTGCGTGTCTGAACTCGAGAGTCATTCAATGTCCACATTCCAGAACTCTGGATGTCTGAATTATAGAAGCACCAAATGTCTGCATTCTAGAATCGGAATGTGGCGGAATTCTAGAATGCACAGCACGGCGGAATTCTAAAGTCCTAAAATGGCTACTAGCCGAAAGTTAACGTGTCTGATGACCAGTATGTTACTAGGTCAGCATTCTACCGTTCTGAGAGATTCTGGGTTCTAGAGTCAATGGACGGCTGAGTTCCAGAATGTAGGGTAGCAAAACTCTAGAATCCTTGCGTGTCTGAACTCGAGAGTCATTCAATGTCCACATTCCGGATCACAGGGTGTCTGAATTCCAGAAGCACCTAATGTCTGCATTCTAGAATCGGAATGTGGTAGAATTCTAGAATGCACAGCACGGCGGAATTCTAAATTCCCCAAATGCCTGCTATCCGGAAGTTAAGGTGTCTGACATCCAGAATTGTACCACATCAGAATTATACCATTCTGAAACATTCTGGGATCTAGAATCAATGGACGGGTGAGTTCCAGAATGTCAGGGTGGCAAAACTCTAGAATACTTGCTTGTCTGAACTCGAGAGTCATTCAATGTCCACATTCCAGAAGTCTGGATGTCTGAATTATGGAAGCACCAAATGTCTGCATTCTAGAATCGGAATGTGGCGGAATTCTAGAATGCACAGCACGGCAGAATTCTAAAGTCCTAAAATGCCTGCTATCCGGAAGTTAAGGTGTCTGACATCCAGAATGTTACTAGGTCAGCATTCCACCGTTCTGAGAGATTCTGGGTTCTAGAATCAATGGACGGCAGAGTTCTGTAATGTCAGGGTGTCCAAACTCTAGAATCCTTCCGTGTCTGAACTATTGAGTCATTCAATGTCCACATTCCTTATCACAGGGTGTCTGAATTCCAGAAGCACCAAATGTCTTCATTCTAGAATCGGAATGTGGCAGAATTCTAGAATGCACAGCACGGCAGAATTCTAAAGTCCTAAAATGACTGATATTCGGAAGTTAAGGAGTCTGACATCCAAAATGTTACTAGGTCAGCATTCTACCATTCTGAGAGATTCTGGGTTCTAGAATCAATGGACGGCAGAGATCTGGCATGTCAGGGTGTCCAAAGTCTAGAATCCTTCCGTGTCTGAACTCGTGAGTCATTCAATGTCCACATTCCGGATCACAGGGTGTCTGAATTCCAGAAGCAACAAATGTCTGCATTCTTGAATCGGAATGTGGCGGAATTCTAGAATGCACAGCACGGCGGAATTCGAAAGTCCTAAAATGCCTGCTATCGGGAAGTTAATGTGTCTGACATCCAGAATGCTACCACGTCAGAATTATACCATTCTGAAAGATTCTGGGATCTAGAATCAATGGACGGCTGAGTTCCAGAATATCAGGGTGGCAAAACTCTAGAATCCTTGCGTGTCTGAACTCGAGAGTGATTCAATGTCCACATTCCAGAACTCTGGATGTCTGAATTATAGAAGCACCAAATGTCTGCATTCTAGAATCGGAATGTCGCGGAATTCTAGAATGCACAGCACGGCGGAATTCTAAAGTCCTAAAATGCCTACTAGCCGAAAGTTAAGGTGTCTGATGACCAGTATGTTACTAGGTCAGCATTCTACCGTTCTGAGAGATTCTGGGTTCTAGAATTAATGGACGGCAGAGATCTGGAATATCAGGGTGTCCAAACTCTAGAATCTTTGCGTGTCTGAACTCGAGAGTCATTCAATGTCCACATTCCGGATCACAGGGTGTCTGAATTCCAGAAGCACCAAATGTCTGCATTCTAGAATCGGAATGTGGCGGAATTCTAGAATGCACAGCACGGCGGAATTCTAAAATCCTAAAATGCCTGCTCTCCGGAAGTTAAGGTGTCTGACATCAAGAATGCTACCAAGTCAGAATTATACCATTCTGAAAGATTCTGGGATCTAGAATCAATGGACGGCTGAGTTCCAGAATGTCAGGGTGGCAAAACTCTAGAATCCTTGCGTGTCTGAACTCGAGAGTCATTCAATGTCCACATTCCAGAACTCTGGATGTCTGAATGATAGAAGCACCAAATGTCTGCATTCTAGAATCGGAATGTGGCGGAATACTAGAATGCACAGCACGGCGGAATTCTAAAGTCCTAAAATGCCTACTAGCCGAAAGATAACGTGTCTGATGACCAGTAAGTTACTAGGTCAGCATTCTACCGTTCTGAGAGATTCTGGGTTCTAGAATCAATGGACGGCTGAGTTCCAGAATGTACGGTAGCAAAACTCTAGAATCCATGCGTGTCTGAACTCGAGAGTCATTCAATGTCCATATTCCGGATCACAGGGTGTCTGAATTCCAGAAGGACCTAATGTCTGCATTCTAGAATCGGAATGTGGTAGAATTCTGGAATGCACAGCACGGCGGAATTCTAAAGTCCCCAAATGCCTGCTATCCGGAAGATAAGGTGTCTGACATCCAGAATTGTACCACATCAGAATTATACCATTCTGAAACATTCTGGGATCGAGAATCAATGGACGGGTGAGTTCCAGAATGTCAGGGTGGCAAAACTCTAGAATCCTGGCTTGTCTGAACTCGAGAGTCATTCAATGTCCACATTCCAGATCTCTGGATGTCTGAATTATGTAAGCACCAAATGTCTGCATTCTAGAATCGGAATGTGGCGGAATTCTAGAATGCACAGCACGGCAGAATTCTAAAGTCCTAAAATGCCTGCTATCCGGAAGTAAAGGTGTCTGACATCCAGAATGTTACTAGGTCAGCTTTCCACCGTTCTGAGAGATTCTGGGTTCTAGAATCAATGGACGGCAGAGTTCTGTAATGTCAGGGTGTCCAAACTCTAGAATCCTTCCGTGTCTGAACTCGTGAGTCATTCAATGTCCACATTCTGGTTCACAGGGTGTCTGAATTCCAGAAGCACTAAATGTCTTCATTCTAGAATCGGAATGTGGCGGAATTCTAGAATGCACAGCACGGCAGAATTCTAAAGTCCTAAAATGCCTGCTATCAGGAAGTTAAGGTGTCTGACATCCAGAATACTACCACATCAGAATTATACCATTCTGAACGATTCAGGGATCTAGAATCAATGGACTGCTGAGTTCCAGAATGTCAGGGTGGCAAAACTCGAGAATCCTTGCGTGTCTGAACTCGAGAGTCATTCAATGTCCACATTCCAGAACTCTGGATGTCTGAATTATAGAAGCACCAAATGTCTTCATTCTAGAATCGGAATGTGGCGGAATTCTAGAATGCGCAGCACGGCAGAATTCTAAAGTCCTAAAATGACTGATATTCGGAAGTTAAGGAGTCTGACATCCAAAATGTTACTAGGTCAGCATTCTACCATTCTGAGAGATTCTGGTTTCTAGAATCAATGGACGGCAGAGATCTGGCATGTCAGGGTGTCCAAACTCTAGAATCCTTCCGTGTCTGAACTCGTGAGTCATTCCATGTCCACATTCCAGATCACAGGGTGTCTGAATTCCAGAAGCACCAAATGTCTGCATTCTAGAATCGGAATGTGGCGGAATTCTAGAATGCACAGCACGGCGGAATTCGAAAGTCCTAAACTGCCTGCTATCGGGAAGTTAATGTGTCTGACATCCAGAATGGTACCACGTCAGAATTATACCATTCTGAAAGATTCTGGGATCTAGAATCAATGGACGGCTGATTTCCAGAATGTCAGGGTGTCCAAACTCTAGAATCCTTGCGTGTCTGAACTCGAGAGTCATTCAATGTCCACATTCCAGAACTCTGGATGTCTGAATTATAGAAGCACCAAATGTCTGCATTCTAGAATCGGAATGTGGCGGAATTCTAGAATGCACAGCACGGCAGAATTCTAAAGTCCTAAAATGACTGATATTCGGAAGTTAAGGAGTCTGACATCCAAAATGTTACTAGGTCAGCATTCTACCATTCTGAGAGATTCTGGTTTCTAGAATCAATGGACGGCAGAGATCTGGCATGTCAGGGTGTCCAAACTCTAGAATCCTTCCGTGTCTGAACTCGTGAGTCATTCAATGTCCACATTCCGGATCACAGGGTGTCTGAATTCCAGAAGCACCAAATGTCTGCATTCTAGAATCGGAATGTGGCGGAATTCTAGGATGCACAGCACGGCGGATTTCTAAAGTCCTAAAATGCCTGCTATCCGGAAGTTAAGGTGTCTGACATCCAGAATGTTACTAAGCCAGCATTCTACCGTTCTGAGAGATTCTGGGTTCTAGAATCAATGGACGGCAGAGATCTGGCATGTCAGGGTGTCCAAACTCTAGAATCCTTGCGGGTCTGAACTCGAGAGTCATTCAATGTCCACATTCCGGATCACAGGGTGTCTGAATTCCAGAAGCACCAAATGTCTGCATTCTAGAATCGGAATGTGGTAGAATTCTAGAATGCACAGCACGGCGGAATTCTAAAGTCCTAAAATGCCTGCTATCTGGAAGTTAAGGTGTCTGACACCCAGAATGCTACCACATCAGAATTATACCATTCTGAAACCTTCTGGGATCTAGAATCAATGGACGGGTGAGTTGCAGAATGTCAGGGTGTCCAAACTCTAGAATCCTGGCGTGTCTGAACTCGAGAGTCATTCAATGTCCACATTCCAGAACTCTGGATGTCTGAATTATAGAAGCACCAAATGTCTGCATTCTAGAATCGGAATGTGGCGGAATTCTAGAATGCACAGCACGGCAGAATTCTAAAGTCCTAAAATGCCTGCTATCAGGAAGTTAAGGTGTCTGACATGCAGAATACTACCACGTCAGAATTATACCATTCTGAACGATTCAGGGATCTAGAATCAATGGACTGCTGAGTTCCAGAATGTCAGGGTGGCAAAACTCGAGAATCCTTGCGTGTCTGAACTCGAGAGTCATTCAATGTCCACATTCCAGAACTCTGGATGTCTGAATTATAGAAGCACCAAATGTCTTCATTCTAGAATCGGAATGTGGCGGAATTCTAGAATGCACAGCACGGCAGAATTCTAAAGTCCTAAAATGACTGATATTCGGAAGTTAAGGAGTCTGACATCCAAAATGTTACTAGGTCAGCATTCTACCATTCTGAGAGATTCTGGTTTCTAGAATCAATGGACGGCAGAGATCTGGCATGTCAGGGTGTCCAAACTCTAGAATCCTTCCGTGTCTGAACTCGTGAGTCATTCCATGTCCACATGCCGGATCACAGGGTGTCTGAATTCCAGAAGCACCAAATGTCTGCATTCTTGAATCGGAATGTGGCGGAATTCTAGAAAGCACAGCACGGCAGAATTCGAAAGTCCTAAACTGCCTGCTATCGGGAAGTTAATGTGTCTGACATCCAGAATGCTACCACGTCAGAATTATACCATTCTGAAAGATTCTGGGATCTAGAATCAATGGACGGCTGAGTTCCAGAATATCAGGGTGGCAAAACTCTAGAATCCTTGCGTGTCTGAACTCGAGAGTCATTCAATGTCCACATTCCAGAACTCTGGATGTCTGAATTATAGAAGCACCAAATGTCTGCATTCTAGAATCGGAATGTGGCGGAATTCTAGAATGCACAGCACGGCGGAATTCTAAAGTCCTAAAATGCCTACTAGCCGAAAGTTAAGGTGTCTGATGACCAGTATGTTACTAGGTCAGCATTCTACCGTTCTGAGAGATTCTGGGTTCTAGAATTAATGAACGGCAGAGATCTGGAATATCAGGGTGTCCAAACTCTAGAATCCTTGCGTGTCTGAACTCGAGAGTCATTCAATGTCCACATTCCGGATCACAGGGTGTCTGAATTCCAGAAGCACCAAATGTCTGCATTCTAGAATCGGAATGTGGCGGAATTCTAGAATGCACAGCACGGCGGAATTCGAAAGTCCTAAAATGCCTGCTATCGGGAATTTAAGCTGTCTGACATCCAGAATGCTACCACGTCAGAATTATACCATTCTGAAAGATTCCGGGATCTAGAATCAAAGGACGGCTGAGTTCCAAAATGTCAGGGTGGCAAAACTCTAGAATCCTTGCGTGTCTGAACTCGAGAGTGATTCAATGTCCACATTCCAGAACTCTGGATGTCTGAATTATAGAAGCACCAAATGTCTGCATTCTAGATTCGGAATGTCGCGGAATTCTAGAATGCACAGCACGGCGGAATTCTAAAGTCCTAAAATGCCTACTAGCCGAAAGTTAAGGTGTCTGATGACCAGTATGTTACTAGGTCAGCATTCTACCGTTCTGAGAGATTCTGGGTTCTAGAATTAATGGACGGCAGAGATCTGGAATATCAGGGTGTCCAAACTCTAGAATCTTTGCGTGTCTGAACTCGAGAGTCATTCAATGTCCACATTCCGGATCACAGGGTGTCTGAATTCCAGAAGCACCAAATGTCTGCATTCTAGAATCGGAATGTGGCGGAATTCTAGAATGCACAGCACGGCGGAATTCTAAAATCCTAAAATGCCTGCTCTCCGGAAGTTAAGGTGTCTGACATCAAGAATGCTACCAAGTCAGAATTATACCATTCTGAAAGATTCTGGGATCTAGAATCAATGGACGGCTGAGTTCCAGAATGTCAGGGTGGCAAAACTCTAGAATCCTTGCGTGTCTGAACTCGAGAGTCATTCAATGTCCACATTCCAGAACTCTGGATGTCTGAATGATAGAAGCACCAAATGTCTGCATTCTAGAATCGGAATGTGGCGGAATACTAGAATGCACAGCACGGCGGAATTCTAAAGTCCTAAAATGCCTACTAGCCGAAAGTTAACGTGTCTGATGACCAGTAAGTTACTAGGTCAGCATTCTACCGTTCTGAGAGATTCTGGGTTCTAGAATCAATGGACGGCTGAGTTCCAGAATGTACGGTAGCAAAACTCTAGAATCCATGCGTGTCTGAACTCGAGAGTCATTCAATGTCCATATTCCGGATCACAGGGTGTCTGAATTCCAGAAGGACCTAATGTCTGCATTCTAGAATCGGAATGTGGTAGAATTCTAGAATGCACAGCACGGCGGAATTCTAAAGTCCCCAAATGCCTGCTATCCGGAAGATAAGGTGTCTGACATCCAGAATTGTACCACATCAGAATTATACCATTCTGAAACATTCTGGGATCGAGAATCAATGGACGGGTGAGTTCCAGAATGTCAGGGTGGCAAAACTCTAGAATCCTGGCTTGTCTGAACTCGAGAGTCATTCAATGTCCACATTCCAGATCTCTGGATGTCTGAATTATGTAAGCACCAAATGTCTGCATTCTAGAATCGGAATGTGGCGGAATTCTAGAATGCACAGCACGGCAGAATTCTAAAGTCCTAAAATGCCTGCTATCCGGAAGTAAAGGTGTCTGACATCCAGAATGTTACTAGGTCAGCATTCCACCGTTCTGAGAGATTCTGGGTTCTAGAATCAATGGACGGCAGAGTTCTGTAATGTCAGGGTGTCCAAACTCTAGAATCCTTCCGTGTCTGAACTCGTGAGTCATTCAATGTCCACATTCTGGTTCACAGGGTGTCTGAATTCCAGAAGCACTAAATGTCTTCATTCTAGAATCGGAATGTGGCGGAATTCTAGAATGCACAGCACGGCAGAATTCTAAAGTCCTAAAATGCCTGCTATCAGGAAGTTAAGGTGTCTGACATCCAGAATACTACCACATCAGAATTATACCATTCTGAACGATTCAGGGATCTAGAATCAATGGACTGCTGAGTTCCAGAATGTCAGGGTGGCAAAACTCGAGAATCCTTGCGTGTCTGAACTCGAGAGTCATTCAATGTCCACATTCCAGAACTCTGGATGTCTGAATTATAGAAGCACCAAATGTCTTCATTCTAGAATCGGAATGTGGCGGAATTCTAGAATGCGCAGCACGGCAGAATTCTAAAGTCCTAAAATGACTGATATTCGGAAGTTAAGGAGTCTGACATCCAAAATGTTACTAGGTCAGCATTCTACCATTCTGAGAGATTCTGGTTTCTAGAATCAATGGACGGCAGAGATCTGGCATGTCAGGGTGTCCAAACTCTAGAATCCTTCCGTGTCTGAACTCGTGAGTCATTCCATGTCCACATTCCAGATCACAGGGTGTCTGAATTCCAGAAGCACCAAATGTCTGCATTCTAGAATCGGAATGTGGCGGAATTCTAGAATGCACAGCACGGCGGAATTCGAAAGTCCTAAACTGCCTGCTATCGGGAAGTTAATGTGTCTGACATCCAGAATGGTACCACGTCAGAATTATACCATTCTGAAAGATTCTGGGATCTAGAATCAATGGACGGCTGATTTCCAGAATGTCAGGGTGTCCAAACTCTAGAATCCTTGCGTGTCTGAACTCGAGAGTCATTCAATGTCCACATTCCAGAACTCTGGATGTCTGAATTATAGAAGCACCAAATGTCTGCATTCTAGAATCGGAATGTGGCGGAATTCTAGAATGCACAGCACGGCAGAATTCTAAAGTCCTAAAATGACTGATATTCGGAAGTTAAGGAGTCTGACATCCAAAATGTTACTAGGTCAGCATTCTACCATTCTGAGAGATTCTGGTTTCTAGAATCAATGGACGGCAGAGATCTGGCATGTCAGGGTGTCCAAACTCTAGAATCCTTCCGTGTCTGAACTCGTGAGTCATTCAATGTCCACATTCCGGATCACAGGGTGTCTGAATTCCAGAAGCACCAAATGTCTGCATTCTAGAATCGGAATGTGGCGGAATTCTAGGATGCACAGCACGGCGGATTTCTAAAGTCCTAAAATGCCTGCTATCCGGAAGTTAAGGTGTCTGACATCCAGAATGTTACTAAGCCAGCATTCTACCGTTCTGAGAGATTCTGGGTTCTAGAATCAATGGACGGCAGAGATCTGGCATGTCAGGGTGTCCAAACTCTAGAATCCTTGCGGGTCTGAACTCGAGAGTCATTCAATGTCCACATTCCGGATCACAGGGTGTCTGAATTCCAGAAGCACCAAATGTCTGCATTCTAGAATCGGAATGTGGTAGAATTCTAGAATGCACAGCACGGCGGAATTCTAAAGTCCTAAAATGCCTGCTATCTGGAAGTTAAGGTGTCTGACACCCAGAATGCTACCACATCAGAATTATACCATTCTGAAACCTTCTGGGATCTAGAATCAATGGACGGGTGAGTTGCAGAATGTCAGGGTGTCCAAACTCTAGAATCCTGGCGTGTCTGAACTCGAGAGTCATTCAATGTCCACATTCCAGAACTCTGGATGTCTGAATTATAGAAGCACCAAATGTCTGCATTCTAGAATCGGAATGTGGCGGAATTCTAGAATGCACAGCACGGCAGAATTCTAAAGTCCTAAAATGCCTGCTATCAGGAAGTTAAGGTGTCTGACATGCAGAATACTACCACGTCAGAATTATACCATTCTGAACGATTCAGGGATCTAGAATCAATGGACTGCTGAGTTCCAGAATGTCAGGGTGGCAAAACTCGAGAATCCTTGCGTGTCTGAACTCGAGAGTCATTCAATGTCCACATTCCAGAACTCTGGATGTCTGAATTATAGAAGCACCAAATGTCTTCATTCTAGAATCGGAATGTGGCGGAATTCTAGAATGCACAGCACGGCAGAATTCTAAAGTCCTAAAATGACTGATATTCGGAAGTTAAGGAGTCTGACATCCAAAATGTTACTAGGTCAGCATTCTACCATTCTGAGAGATTCTGGTTTCTAGAATCAATGGACGGCAGAGATCTGGCATGTCAGGGTGTCCAAACTCTAGAATCCTTCCGTGTCTGAACTCGTGAGTCATTCCATGTCCACATGCCGGATCACAGGGTGTCTGAATTCCAGAAGCACCAAATGTCTGCATTCTTGAATCGGAATGTGGCGGAATTCTAGAAAGCACAGCACGGCAGAATTCGAAAGTCCTAAACTGCCTGCTATCGGGAAGTTAATGTGTCTGACATCCAGAATGCTACCACGTCAGAATTATACCATTCTGAAAGATTCTGGGATCTAGAATCAATGGACGGCTGAGTTCCAGAATATCAGGGTGGCAAAACTCTAGAATCCTTGCGTGTCTGAACTCGAGAGTCATTCAATGTCCACATTCCAGAACTCTGGATGTCTGAATTATAGAAGCACCAAATGTCTGCATTCTAGAATCGGAATGTGGCGGAATTCTAGAATGCACAGCACGGCGGAATTCTAAAGTCCTAAAATGCCTACTAGCCGAAAGTTAAGGTGTCTGATGACCAGTATGTTACTAGGTCAGCATTCTACCGTTCTGAGAGATTCTGGGTTCTAGAATTAATGAACGGCAGAGATCTGGAATATCAGGGTGTCCAAACTCTAGAATCCTTGCGTGTCTGAACTCGAGAGTCATTCAATGTCCACATTCCGGATCACAGGGTGTCTGAATTCCAGAAGCACCAAATGTCTGCATTCTAGAATCGGAATGTGGCGGAATTCTAGAATGCACAGCACGGCAGAATTCGAAAGTCCTAAAATGCCTGCTATCGGGAATTTAAGCTGTCTGACATCCAGAATGCTACCACGTCAGAATTATACCATTCTGAAAGATTCCGGGATCTAGAATCAAAGGACGGCTGAGTTCCAGAATGTCAGGGTGGCAAAACTCTAGAATCCTTGCGTGTCTGAACTCGAGAGTCATTCAATGTCCACATTCCAGAACTCTGGATGTCTGAATTATAGAAGCACCAAATGTCTGCATTCTAGAATCGGAATGTGGTGGAATTCTAGAATGCACAGCACGGCAGAATTCTAAAATTCTAAAATGCCTGCTATCCGGAAGTTAATGTGTCTGACATCCAGAATGCTACCACGTCAGAATTATACCATTCTGAAAGATTCTGGGATCTAGAATCAATGGACGGCTGAGTTCCAGAATATCAGGGTGGCAAAACTCTAGAATCCTTGTGTGTCTGAACTCGAGAGTCATTCAATGTCCACATTCCAGAACTCTGGATGTCTGAATTATAGAAGCACCAAATGTCTGCATTCTAGAATCAGAATGTGGCGGAATTCTAGAATGCACAGCACGGCGGAATTCTAAAGTCCTAAAATGCCTACTAGCCGAACGTTAAGGTGTCTGATGACCAGAATGTTACTAGGTCAGCATTCTACCGTTCTGAGAGATTCTGGGTTCTAGAATCAATTGACGGCAGAGTTCTGGAATGTCAGGGGGTCCAAACTCCAAAATCCTTGAGTGTTTGAACTCGAGAGTCATTCAATTTCCATATACCGGGTCACAGGGTGACTGAATTCCAGAAGAACCAAATGTCTGCATTCTAGAAACGGAATGTGGCGGAATTCTAGAATGCACAGCACGGCGGAATTCGAAAGTCCTAAAATGCATGCTATCCGGAAGTTAAGGTGTCTGACATCCAGAATGCTACCACGTCAGAATTATACCATTCTGAAAGATTCTGGGATCTAGAATCAATGGACGGCAGAGTTCTGGAATGTCAGGGTGTCAAAACGCTAGAATCCTTCCGTGTCTGAACTCGTGAGTCATTCAATGTCCACATTCCGGATCACAGGGTGTCTGAATTCCAGAAGCACCAAATGTCTGCATTCTAGAATCGGAATGTGGCGGAATTCTAGAATGCACAGCACGGCAGAATTCTGAAGTCCTAAAATGCCTGATATTCGGAAGTTAAGGAGTCTGACATCCAGAATGTTACTAGGTCAGCATTCTACCGTTCTGAGAGATTCTGGGTTCTAGAATCAATGGACGGCAGAGATCTGGAATGTCAGGGTGTCCAAACTCTAGAATCCTTCCGTGTCTGAACTCCTGAGTCATTCAATGTCCACATTCTGGATCACAGGGTGTCTGAATTCCAGAAGCACCAAATGTCTGCATTCTAGAATCGGAATGTGGCGGAATTCTAGAATGCACAGCACGGCGGAATTCGAAAGTCCTAAAATGCCTGCTATCGGGAAGTTAAGGTGTCTGACATCCAGAATGCTACCACATCAGAATTATACCATTCTGAAAGATTCTGGGATCTAGAATCAATGGACGGCTGAGTTCCAGAATGTCAGGGTTTCCAAACTCTAGAATCCTTGCGTGTCTGAACTCGAGAGTCATTCAATGTCCACATTCCAGAACTCTGGATGTCTGAATTATAGAAGCACCAAATGTCTGCATTCTAGAATCGGAATGTGGCGGAATTCTAGAATGCACAGCACGGCGGAATTCTAAAATCCTAAAACGCCTGCTATCCGGAAGTTAAGGTGTCTGACATCAAGAATGCTACCAAGTCAGAATTATACCATTCTGAAAGATTCTGGGATCTAGAATCAGTGGACGGCTGAGTTACAAAATGTCAGGGTGGCAAAACTCTAGAATCCTTGCGTGTCTGAACTCGAGAGACTTTCAATGTCCACATTCCAGAACTCTGGATGTCTGAATTACAGAAGCACCAAACGTCTGCATTCTAGAATCGTAATGTGGCGGAATTCTAGAATGCACAGCACGGCGGAATTCTAAGGTCCTGAAATGCCTGCGATCCGGAAGTTAAGTTGTGTGACATCCAGAATGCTACCAAGTCAGAATTATACCATTCTGAAAGATTCTGGGATCTAGAATCAATGGACGGCTGAGTTCCAGAATGTCAGGGTGGCAAAACTCTAGAATCCTTGCGCGTCTGAACTCGAGAGTCATTCAATGTCCACATTCTAGAACTCTGGATGTCTGAATTATAGAAGCACCAAATGTCTGCATTCTAGAATCGGAATGTGGCGGAATTCTAGAATGCACAGCACGGCGGAATTCTAAAGTCCTAAAATGCCTGCTAGCCGAAAGTTAAGGTGTCTGATGACCAGAATGTTACTAGGTCAGCATTCTACTGTTCTGAGAGATTCTGGGTTCTAGAATCAATGGACGGCAGAGTTCTGGAATGTCAAGGTGTTCAAACTCTACAATCGTTCAGTGTTTCAACTCGAGAGTCATTCAATATCGACATTCCAGGACTCTGGATGTCTGAAATATAGAAGCACCAAATGTCTGCATTCTAGAATCGGAATGTGGTAGAATTCTAGAATGCACAGCACGACAGAAGTCTAAAGTCCTAAAATGCCTGCTATTCGGAAGTTAAGGTGTCTGACATCCAGAATGTTACTAGGTCAGCATTCTACCGTTCTGAGAGATTCTGGGTTCTAGAATCAATGGACGGCAGAGTTCTGGAATGTCAGGGTGTCCAAACTCTAGAATTCTTCCGTGTCTGAACTCGTGAGTTATTCAATGTCCACATTCCGGATCACAGGGTGTCTGAATTCCAGAAGCACCAAATGTCTGCATTCTAGAATCGGAATGTGGCGGAATTCTAGAATGCACAGCACGGCGGAATTCTAAAGTCCTAAAATGCCTGCTATCGGGAAGTTAAGGTGTCTGACATCCAGAATGCTACCAACTCATAATTATACCATTCTGAAAGATTCTGGGATCTAGAATCAATGGACGGCTGAGTTCCAGAATGTCAGGGGGGCAAAACTCTAGAATCCTTGCGTGTCTGAACTCGAGAGTCATTCAATGTCCACATTCCAGAACTCTGGATGTCTGAATTATAGAAGCACCAAATGTCTGCATTCTAGAATCGGAATGTGGCGGAATTCTAGAATGCACAGCACGGCGGAATTCAAAAGTCCTAAAATGACAACTAGCCGAAAGTTAAGGTGTCTGATGACCGGTATGTTCCTAGGTCAGCATTCTACTGTTCTGAGAGATTCTGGGTTCTAGAATCAATGGACGGCAGAGATCTGGAATGTCAGGGTGTCCAAACTCTAGAATCCTTGCATGTCTGAACTCGAGAGTCATTCAATGTCCACATTCCGGATCACAGGGTGTCTGAATTCCAGAAGCACCAAATGTCTGCATTCTAGAATCGGAATGTGGTAGAATTCTAGAATGCACAGCACGGTAGAATTCTAAAGTCCTAAAACGCCTGCTATCCGGAAGTTAAGGTGTCTGACATCCAGAATGCTACCACGTCAGAATTATAAGATTCTGAAACATTCTGGGATCTAGAATCAATGGACGGCTGAGATCCAGAATGTCAGGGTGGCAAAACTCTAGAACCCTGGCGTGTCTGAACTCGAGAGTCATTCAATGTCCACATTCCAGAACTCTGGATGTCTGAATTATAGAAGCACCAAATGTCTGCATTCTAGAATCGGAATGTGGCGGAATTCTAGATTGCACAGCACGGCGGAATTCTAAAGTCCTAAAATGCCTGCTATCCGGAAGTTAAGGTGTCTGACATCAAGAATGCTACAAAGTCAGAATTATACCATTCTGAAAGATTCTGGGATCTAGAATCAATGGACGGCTGAGTTCCAGAATGTCAGGGTGGCAAAATTCTAGAATCCTTGTGTTTCTGAACTCGAGAGTCATTCAATGTCCACATTCCAGAACTCTGGATGTCTGAATTATAGAAGCACCAAATGTCAGCATTCTAGAATCGGAATGTGGCGGAATTCTTGAATGCACAGCACGGCGGAATTTTAAAGTCCTAAAATGCCTGCTATACGGAAGTCAAGGTGTCTGACATCCAGAATGTTACTAAGTCAGCATTCTACAGTTCTGAGATTCTGGGTTCTAGAATCAATGGATGGCAGAGTTCTGGAATGTCAGGGAGTTCAAACTCAAGATTACTTGCTTGTCTGAACTCGAGAGTCATTCAATGTCCACATTCCGCATCACAGGTTGTCTGAATTCCAGAAGCACCAAATGTCTGCATTCTAGAATCGGAATGTGGCGGAATTCTAGAATGCACAGCACGGCGGAATTCGAAAGTCCTAAAATGCCTGCTATCGGGAAGATAAGGTGTCTGACATCCAGAATGCTACCAAGTCAGAATTATACCATTCTGAATGATTCTGGGATCTAGAATCAATGGACGGCTGAGTTCCAGAATGTCAGGGTGGCAAAACTCTAGAATCCTTGCGTGTCTGAACTCGAGAGTCATTCAATGTCCACATTCCAGAACTCTGGATGTCTGAATTATAGAAGCACCAAATGTCTGCATTCTAGAATCGGAATGTGGCGGAATTCTACAATGCACAGCACGGCGGAATACGAAAGTCCTAAAATGCCTACTAGCCGAAAGTTAAGGTGTCTGATGACCAGAATGTTACTAGGTCAGCATTCTACCGTTCTGAGAGATTCTGGGTTCTAGAATCAATGGACGGCAGAGTTCTGGAATGTCAGGGTGTCCAAACTCTAGAATCCTTCAGTGTTTGAACTCGAGGGTCATTCAATTTCCATATTCCGTGTCACAGGGTGACTGAATTCTAGAAGCACCAAATGTCTGCATTCTAGAATCGGAATGTGGCGGAATTCTAGAATGCACAGCACGGCGGAATTCGAAAGTCCTAAAATGACTGCTATCCGGAAGTTAAGGTGTCTCACATCCAGAATGCTACCACGTCAGAATTATACCATTCTGAAAGATTCTGGGATCTAGAATCAATAGACGGCTGAGTTCCAGAATGTCAGGGTGGCAAAACTCTAGAATCCTTGCGTGTCTGAACTCGAGAGTCATTCAATGTCCACATTCCAGAACTCTGGATGTCTGAAATATAGAAGCACCAAATGTCTGCATTCTAGAATCGGAATGTGGCGGAATTCTACAATGCACAGCACGGCGGAATTCGAAAGTCCTAAAATGCCCGCTCTCCGGAAGTTAAGGTGTCTGACATCCAGAATGTTACTAGGACAGCATTCTACCGTTCTGAGAGATTCTGGGTTCTAGAATCAATGGACGGCAGAGATCTGGCAAGTCAGGGTATCCAAACTCTAGAGTCCTTGCGTGTCTGAACTCGAGAGTCATTCAATGTCCACATTCTGGATCACAGGGTGTCTGAGTCCCAGAAGCACCAAATGTCTGCATTCTAGAATCGAAATGTGGTAGAATTCTAGAATGCACAACACGGCGGAATTCTAAAGTCCTAAAATGCCTGCTATCCGGAAGTTAAGTTGTCTGACACCCAGAATGCTACCACATCATAATTATACCATTCTGAAACCTTCTGGGATCTAGAATCAATGGACGGGTGAGTTCCAGAATGTCAGGGTGGCAAAACTCTAGAATCCGGGCGTGTCTGAACTCGAGAGTCATTCAATGTCCACATTCCAGAACTCTGGATGTCTGAAATATAGAAGCACCAAATGTCTGCATTCTAGAATCGGAATGTGGCAGAATTCTAGGATGCACAGCACGGCGGAATTCGAAAGTCCTAAAATGCCCGCTCTCCGGAAGTTAAGGTGTCTGACATCCAGAATGTTACTAGGACAGCATTCTACCGTTCTGAGAGATTCTGGGTTCTAGAATCAATGGACGGCAGAGATCTGGCAAGTCAGGGTATCCAAACTCTAGAGTCCTTGCGTGTCTGAACTCGAGAGTCATTCAATGTCCACATTCTGGATCACAGGGTGTCTGAATCCCAGAAGCACCAAATGTCTGCATTCTAGAATCGGAATGTGGTAGAATTCTAGAATGCACAACACGGCGGAATTCTAAAGTCCTAAAATGCCTGCTATCCGGAAGTTAAGTTGTCTGACACCCAGAATGCTACCACATCATAATTATACCATTCTGAAACATTCTGGGATCTAGAATCAATGGACGGGTGAGTTCCAGAATGTCAGGGTGGCAAAACTCTAGAATCCGGGCGTGTCTGAACTCGAGAGTCATTCAATGTCCACATTCCAGAACTCTGGATGTCTGAATTATAGAAGCACCAAATGTCTGCATTCTAGAATCGGAATGTGGCGGCATTTTAGAATGCACAGCACGGCGGATTTCTAAAATCCTAAAATGCCTGCTATCCGGAAGTTAAGGTGTCTGACATCAAGAATGCTACCAAGTCAGAATTAGACCATTCTAAAAGATTCTGGGATCTAGAATCAATGGACGGCTGAGTTCCAGAATGTCAGGGTGGCAAAACTCTAGAATCCTTGCGTGTCTGAACTCGAAAGTCATTCAATGTCCACATTCCAGAACTCTGGATGTCTGAATTATAGGAGCACCAAATGTCTGCATTCTGGAATCGGAATGTGGCGGAATTCTAGAATGCACAGCACGGCGGAATTCGAAAGTCCTAAAATGCCTACTAGCCGAAAGCTAAGGTGTCTGATGACCAGAATGTTACTAGGTCAGCATTCTATCATTCTGAGAGATTATGGGTTCTAGAATCAATGGACGGCAGAGTTCTGGAATGTCAGGGTGTCCAAACTCTAGAATCCTTGCGTGTCTGAACTCGAGAGTCAGTCAATGTCCACATTCCAGAACTCTGGATGTCTGAATTATAGAAGCACCAAGTGTCTGCATTCTAGAATCGGAATGTGGCGGAATTCTAGAATGCACAGCACGGCGGAATTCTAAAGTCCTAAAATGCCTGCTATCCGGAAGTTAAGGTGTCTGACATCAAGAATGCTACCAAGTCAGAATTATACCATTCTGAAAGATTCTGGGATCTAGAATCAATGGGCGGCTGAGTTCCAGAATGTCAGGGTGGCAAAATTCTAGAATCCTTGTGTTTCTGAACTCGAGAGTCATTCAATGTCCACATTCCAGAACTCTGGATGTCTGAATTATAGAAGCACCAAATGTCTGCATTCTAGAATCGGAATGTTGCGGAATTCTTGAATGCACAGCACGGCGGAATTTTAAAGTCCTAAAATGCCTGCTATACGGAAGTCAAGGTGTCTGACATCCAGAATGTTACTAAGTCAGCATTCTACCGTTCTGAGATTCTGGGTTCTAGAATCAATGGATGGCAGAGTTGTGGAATGTCAGGGAGTTCAAACTCAAGATTACTTGCTTGTCTGAACTCGATAGTCATTCAATGTCCACATTCCGCATCACAGGGTGTCTGAATTCCAGAAGCACCAAATGTCTGCATTCTAGAATCGGAATGTGGCAGAATTCTAGAATGCACAGCACGGCGGAATTCGAAAGTCCTAAAATGCCTGCTATCCGGAAGTTAAGGTGTCTGACATCCAGAATGCTACCACGTCAGAATTATACCATTCTGAAAGATTCTAGGATCTAGAATCAATGGACGGTTGAGTTCCAGAATGTCAGGGCGGCAAAACTCTAGAATCCTTGCATGTCTGAACTCGAGAGTCATTCAATATCCACCTTCCAGGACTCTGGATGTCTGAAATATGGAAGCACCAAATGTCTGCATTCTAGAATCAGAATGTGGTAGAATTCTAGAATGCACAGCACGACAGAATTCTAAAGTCCTAAAATGCCTACTAGCCGAAAGTTAAGGTGTCTGATGACCAGGATGTTACTAGGTCAGCATTCTACCGTTCTGAGAGATTCTGGGTTCTAGAATCAATGGACGGCAGAGATCTGGAATGTCAGGGTGTCCAAACTCTAGAATACTTGCGTGTCTGAACTCGAGAGTCATTCAATGTCCACATTCCGGATCACAGGGTGTCTGAATTCCAGAAGCACCAAATGTCTGCATTCTAGAATCGGAATGTGGTAGAATTCTAGAATGCACAGCACGGCGGAATTCGAAAGTCCTAAAATGCCTGCTATCCGGAAGTTAAGGTGTCTGACATCCAGAATGCTACCACGTCAGAATTATATCATTCTGAAAGATTCTGGGATCTAGAATCAATGGACGGCTGAGTTCCAGAATGTCAGGGGGGCAAAACTCTAGAATCCTTGCGTGTCTGAACTCGAGAGTCATTCAATGTCCACATTCCAGAACTCTGGATGTCTGAATTATAGAAGCACCAAATGTCTGCATTCTAGAATCGGAATGTGGCGGAATTCTAGAATGCACAGCACGGCGGAATTCAAAAGTCCTAAAATGACAACTAGCCGAAAGTTAAGGTGTCTGATGACCGGTATGTTCCTAGGTCAGCATTCTACTGTTCTGAGAGATTCTGGGTTCTAGAATCAATGGACGGCAGAGATCTGGAATGTCAGGGTGTCCAAACTCTAGAATCCTTGCATGTCTGAACTCGAGAGTCATTCAATGTCCACATTCCGGATCACAGGGTGTCTGAATTCCAGAAGCACCAAATGTCTGCATTCTAGAATCGGAATGTGGTAGAATTCTAGAATGCACAGCACGGTAGAATTCTAAAGTCCTAAAACGCCTGCTATCCGGAAGTTAAGGTGTCTGACATCCAGAATGCTACCACGTCAGAATTATAAGATTCTGAAACATTCTGGGATCTAGAATCAATGGACGGCTGAGTTCCAGAATGTCAGGGTGGCAAAACTCTAGAACCCTGGCGTGTCTGAACTCGAGAGTCATTCAATGTCCACATTCCAGAACTCTGGATGTCTGAATTATAGAAGCACCAAATGTCTGCATTCTAGAATCGGAATGTGGCGGAATTCTAGATTGCACAGCACGGCGGAATTCTAAAGTCCTAAAATGCCTGCTATCCGGAAGTTAAGGTGTCTGACATCAAGAATGCTACAAAGTCAGAATTATACCATTCTGAAAGATTCTGGGATCTAGAATCAATGGACGGCTGAGTTCCAGAATGTCAGGGTGGCAAAATTCTAGAATCCTTGTGTTTCTGAACTCGAGAGTCATTCAATGTCCACATTCCAGAACTCTGGATGTCTGAATTATAGAAGCACCAAATGTCAGCATTCTAGAATCGGAATGTGGCGGAATTCTTGAATGCACAGCACGGCGGAATTTTAAAGTCCTAAAATGCCTGCTATACGGAAGTCAAGGTGTCTGACATCCAGAATGTTACTAAGTCAGCATTCTACAGTTCTGAGATTCTGGGTTCTAGAATCAATGGATGGCAGAGTTCTGGAATGTCAGGGAGTTCAAACTCAAGATTACTTGCTTGTCTGAACTCGAGAGTCATTCAATGTCCACATTCCGCATCACAGGTTGTCTGAATTCCAGAAGCACCAAATGTCTGCATTCTAGAATCGGAATGTGGCGGAATTCTAGAATGCACAGCACGGCGGAATTCGAAAGTCCTAAAATGCCTGCTATCGGGAAGATAAGGTGTCTGACATCCAGAATGCTACCAAGTCAGAATTATACCATTCTGAATGATTCTGGGATCTAGAATCAATGGACGGCTGAGTTCCAGAATGTCAGGGTGGCAAAACTCTAGAATCCTTGCGTGTCTGAACTCGAGAGTCATTCAATGTCCACATTCCAGAACTCTGGATGTCTGAATTATAGAAGCACCAAATGTCTGCATTCTAGAATCGGAATGTGGCGGAATTCTACAATGCACAGCACGGCGGAATACGAAAGTCCTAAAATGCCTACTAGCCGAAAGTTAAGGTGTCTGATGACCAGAATGTTACTAGGTCAGCATTCTACCGTTCTGAGAGATTCTGGGTTCTAGAATCAATGGACGGCAGAGTTCTGGAATGTCAGGGTGTCCAAACTCTAGAATCCTTCAGTGTTTGAACTCGAGGGTCATTCAATTTCCATATTCCGTGTCACAGGGTGACTGAATTCTAGAAGCACCAAATGTCTGCATTCTAGAATCGGAATGTGGCGGAATTCTAGAATGCACAGCACGGCGGAATTCGAAAGTCCTAAAATGACTGCTATCCGGAAGTTAAGGTGTCTCACATCCAGAATGCTACCACGTCAGAATTATACCATTCTGAAAGATTCTGGGATCTAGAATCAATAGACGGCTGAGTTCCAGAATGTCAGGGTGGCAAAACTCTAGAATCCTTGCGTGTCTGAACTCGAGAGTCATTCAATGTCCACATTCCAGAACTCTGGATGTCTGAAATATAGAAGCACCAAATGTCTGCATTCTAGAATCGGAATGTGGCGGAATTCTACAATGCACAGCACGGCGGAATTCGAAAGTCCTAAAATGCCCGCTCTCCGGAAGTTAAGGTGTCTGACATCCAGAATGTTACTAGGACAGCATTCTACCGTTCTGAGAGATTCTGGGTTCTAGAATCAATGGACGGCAGAGATCTGGCAAGTCAGGGTATCCAAACTCTAGAGTCCTTGCGTGTCTGAACTCGAGAGTCATTCAATGTCCACATTCTGGATCACAGGGTGTCTGAGTCCCAGAAGCACCAAATGTCTGCATTCTAGAATCGAAATGTGGTAGAATTCTAGAATGCACAACACGGCGGAATTCTAAAGTCCTAAAATGCCTGCTATCCGGAAGTTAAGTTGTCTGACACCCAGAATGCTACCACATCATAATTATACCATTCTGAAACCTTCTGGGATCTAGAATCAATGGACGGGTGAGTTCCAGAATGTCAGGGTGGCAAAACTCTAGAATCCGGGCGTGTCTGAACTCGAGAGTCATTCAATGTCCACATTCCAGAACTCTGGATGTCTGAAATATAGAAGCACCAAATGTCTGCATTCTAGAATCGGAATGTGGCAGAATTCTAGGATGCACAGCACGGCGGAATTCGAAAGTCCTAAAATGCCCGCTCTCCGGAAGTTAAGGTGTCTGACATCCAGAATGTTACTAGGACAGCATTCTACCGTTCTGAGAGATTCTGGGTTCTAGAATCAATGGACGGCAGAGATCTGGCAAGTCAGGGTATCCAAACTCTAGAGTCCTTGCGTGTCTGAACTCGAGAGTCATTCAATGTCCACATTCTGGATCACAGGGTGTCTGAATCCCAGAAGCACCAAATGTCTGCATTCTAGAATCGGAATGTGGTAGAATTCTAGAATGCACAACACGGCGGAATTCTAAAGTCCTAAAATGCCTGCTATCCGGAAGTTAAGTTGTCTGACACCCAGAATGCTACCACATCATAATTATACCATTCTGAAACATTCTGGGATCTAGAATCAATGGACGGGTGAGTTCCAGAATGTCAGGGTGGCAAAACTCTAGAATCCGGGCGTGTCTGAACTCGAGAGTCATTCAATGTCCACATTCCAGAACTCTGGATGTCTGAATTATAGAAGCACCAAATGTCTGCATTCTAGAATCGGAATGTGGCGGCATTTTAGAATGCACAGCACGGCGGATTTCTAAAATCCTAAAATGCCTGCTATCCGGAAGTTAAGGTGTCTGACATCAAGAATGCTACCAAGTCAGAATTAGACCATTCTAAAAGATTCTGGGATCTAGAATCAATGGACGGCTGAGTTCCAGAATGTCAGGGTGGCAAAACTCTAGAATCCTTGCGTGTCTGAACTCGAAAGTCATTCAATGTCCACATTCCAGAACTCTGGATGTCTGAATTATAGGAGCACCAAATGTCTGCATTCTGGAATCGGAATGTGGCGGAATTCTAGAATGCACAGCACGGCGGAATTCGAAAGTCCTAAAATGCCTACTAGCCGAAAGCTAAGGTGTCTGATGACCAGAATGTTACTAGGTCAGCATTCTATCATTCTGAGAGATTATGGGTTCTAGAATCAATGGACGGCAGAGTTCTGGAATGTCAGGGTGTCCAAACTCTAGAATCCTTGCGTGTCTGAACTCGAGAGTCAGTCAATGTCCACATTCCAGAACTCTGGATGTCTGAATTATAGAAGCACCAAGTGTCTGCATTCTAGAATCGGAATGTGGCGGAATTCTAGAATGCACAGCACGGCGGAATTCTAAAGTCCTAAAATGCCTGCTATCCGGAAGTTAAGGTGTCTGACATCAAGAATGCTACCAAGTCAGAATTATACCATTCTGAAAGATTCTGGGATCTAGAATCAATGGGCGGCTGAGTTCCAGAATGTCAGGGTGGCAAAATTCTAGAATCCTTGTGTTTCTGAACTCGAGAGTCATTCAATGTCCACATTCCAGAACTCTGGATGTCTGAATTATAGAAGCACCAAATGTCTGCATTCTAGAATCGGAATGTTGCGGAATTCTTGAATGCACAGCACGGCGGAATTTTAAAGTCCTAAAATGCCTGCTATACGGAAGTCAAGGTGTCTGACATCCAGAATGTTACTAAGTCAGCATTCTACCGTTCTGAGATTCTGGGTTCTAGAATCAATGGATGGCAGAGTTGTGGAATGTCAGGGAGTTCAAACTCAAGATTACTTGCTTGTCTGAACTCGATAGTCATTCAATGTCCACATTCCGCATCACAGGGTGTCTGAATTCCAGAAGCACCAAATGTCTGCATTCTAGAATCGGAATGTGGCAGAATTCTAGAATGCACAGCACGGCGGAATTCGAAAGTCCTAAAATGCCTGCTATCCGGAAGTTAAGGTGTCTGACATCCAGAATGCTACCACGTCAGAATTATACCATTCTGAAAGATTCTAGGATCTAGAATCAATGGACGGTTGAGTTCCAGAATGTCAGGGCGGCAAAACTCTAGAATCCTTGCATGTCTGAACTCGAGAGTCATTCAATATCCACCTTCCAGGACTCTGGATGTCTGAAATATGGAAGCACCAAATGTCTGCATTCTAGAATCAGAATGTGGTAGAATTCTAGAATGCACAGCACGACAGAATTCTAAAGTCCTAAAATGCCTACTAGCCGAAAGTTAAGGTGTCTGATGACCAGGATGTTACTAGGTCAGCATTCTACCGTTCTGAGAGATTCTGGGTTCTAGAATCAATGGACGGCAGAGATCTGGAATGTCAGGGTGTCCAAACTCTAGAATACTTGCGTGTCTGAACTCGAGAGTCATTCAATGTCCACATTCCGGATCACAGGGTGTCTGAATTCCAGAAGCACCAAATGTCTGCATTCTAGAATCGGAATGTGGTAGAATTCTAGAATGCACAGCACGGCGGAATTCGAAAGTCCTAAAATGCCTGCTATCCGGAAGTTAAGGTGTCTGACATCCAGAATGCTACCACGTCAGAATTATATCATTCTGAAAGATTCTGGGATCTAGAATCAATGGACTGCTGAGTTCCAGAATGCAAGCGTGGCAAAACTCTAGAATCCTTGCGTGTCTGAACTGGAGAGTCATTCAATGTCCACATTCCAGAACTCTGGATGTCTGAAAGATAGAAGCACCAAATGTCTGCATTCCAGAATCGGAACGTGGCGGAAATCTAGAATGCACAGAACGGCAGAATTCTGAAGTCCTAAAATGCCTGATATTCGGAAGTTAAGGAGTCTGACATCCAGAATGTTACTAGGTCAGCATTCCACCGTTCTGAGAGATGCTGGGTTCCAGAATCAATGGACGGCAGAGTTCTGGAATGTCAGGGTGTCCAAACTCTAGAATCCTTCCGTGTCTGAACTCATGAGTCATTCAATGTCCACATTCCGGATCACAGCGTGTCTGAATTCCAGAAGCACCAAATGTCTGCATTCTAGAATCGGAATGTGGCGGAATTCTAGAATGCACAGCACGGCGGAATTCGAAAGTCCTAAAATGCCTGCTATCGGGAAGATAAGGTGTCTGACATCCAGAATGCTACCAAGTCAGAATTATACCATTCTGAATGATTCTGGGATCTAGAATCAATGGACGGCTGAGTTCCAGAATGTCAGGGTGGCAAAACTCTAGAATACTTGCGTGTCTGAACTCGAGAGTCATTCAATGTCCACATTCCAGAACTCTGGATGTCTGAATTATAGAAGCACCAAATGTCTGCATTCTAGAATCAGAATGTGGCGGAATTCTAGAATGCACAGCACGGCGAAATTTTAAAGTCCTAAAATGCCTGCTATACGGAAGTCAAGGTGTCTGACATCCAGAATGTTACTAAGTCAGCATTCTACCGTTCTGAGAGATTCTGGGTTCTAGAATCAATGGATGGCAGAGTTCTGGAATGTCAGGGTGTTCAAACTCAAGAATACTTGCGTGTCTGAACTCGAGAGTCATTCAATGTCCACATTCCGCATCACAGGGTGTCTGAATTCCAGAAGCACCAAATGTCTGCATTCTAGAATCGGAATGTGGCGGAATTCTTGAATGCACAGCACGGCGGAATTCGAAAGTCCTAAAATGCCTGCTATCGGGAAGTTAAGGTGTCTGACATCCAGAATGGTACCACGTCAGAATTATACCATTCTGAAAGATTCTGGGATCTAGAATCAATGGACGGCTGAGTTCCAGAATGTCAGGGTTTCCAATCTCTAGAATCCTTGCATGTCTGAAATCGAGAGTCATTCAATATCCACATTCCAGGACTGTGGATGTCTGAAATATAGAAGCAACAAATGTCTGCATTCTAGAATCGGAATGTGGTAGAATTCTAGAATGCACAGCACGACAGAATTCTAAAGTCCTAAAATGCCTGCTATTCGGAAGTTAAGTTGTCTGACATCCAGAATGTTACTAGGTCAGCATTCTACCGTTCTGAGAGATTCTGGGTTCTAGAATAAATGGACGGCAGAGTTCTGTAATGTCAGGGAGTCCAAACTCTAGAATCCTTCCGTGTCTGAACTCGTGAGTCATTCAATGTCCACATTCCGGATCACAGGGTGTCTGAATTCCAGAAGCACCAAATGTCTGCATTGTAGAATCGGAATGTTGCGGAATTCTAGAATGCACAGCACGGCGGAATTCGAAAGTCCTAAAATGCCTGCTATCCGGAAGTTAAGGTGTCTGACATCAAGAATGCTACCAAGTGAGAATTATACCATTCTGAAAGATTCTGGGATCTAGCATCAATGGACGGCTGAGTTCCAGAATGTCAGGGTGGCAAAATTCTAGAATCCTTGCGTGTCTGAACTCGAGAGTCATTCTATGTCCACATTCCAGAACTCTGGATGTCTGAATTATAGAAGCACCAAATGTCTGCATTCTAGAATCGGAATGTGGCGGAATTCTAGAATGCACAGCACGGCGGAAATCTAAAGTCCTATAATGCCTGCTATCCGGAAGTTAAGGTGTCTGACATCAAGAATGCTACCAAGTCAGAATTATACCATTCTGAAAGATTCTGGGATCTAGAATCAATGGACGGCTGAGTTCCAGAATGTCAGGGTGGGAAAACTCTAGAATCCTTGCGTGTCTGAACTCGAGAGTCATTCAATGTCCACATTCCAGAACTCTGGATGTCTGACTTATAGAAGCACCAAATGTCTGCATTCTAGAATCGGAATGTGGCGGAATTCTAGAATGCACAGCACGGCGGAATTCTAAAGTCCTAAAATGCCTGCTATCCGGAAGTTAAGGTGTCTGACATCAAGAATGCCACCAAGTCAGAATTATAACATTCTGAAAGATTCTGGGATCTAGAATCAATGGACGGATGAGTTCCAGAATGTCAGGGTGGCAAAACTCTAGATTCCTTGCGTGTCTGAACTCGAGAGTCATTCAATGTCCACATTCCAGAACTCTGGATGTCTGAATTATAGAAGCACCAAATGTCTGCATTCTAGAATCGGAATGTGGCGGAATTCTAGAATGCACAACACGGCGGAATTCTAAAATCCTAAAATGCCTACTAGCCGAAAGTTAAGGTGTCTGATGACCAGTATGTTACTAGGTCAGCATTCTACCGTTCTGAGAGATTCTGGGTTCTAGTATCAATGGATGGCAGAGATCTGGAATGTCCGGGTGTCCAAACTCTAGAATCCTTGCGTGTCTGAACTCGTGAGTCATTCAATGTCCACATTCCGGATCACAGGGTGTCTGAATTCCAGAAGCACCAAATGTCTGCATTCTAGAATCGGAATGTGGTAGAATTCTAGAATGCACAGCACGGCGGAATTCGAACGTCCTAAAATGCCTGCTATCCGGAAGTTAAGGTGTCTGACATCCAGAATGGTACTACATCAGAATTATACCATTCTGAAACATTCTGGGATCTAGAATCAATGCACGGGTGAGTTCCAGAATGTCAGGGTGGCAAAACTCTAGAATCCTGGCGTGTCTGAACTCGAGAGTCATTCAAAGTCCACATTCCAGAACTCTGGATGTCTGAAATATAGAAGCACCAAATGTCTGCATTCTAGAATCGGAATGTGGCGGAATTCTAGAATGCACGGCACGGCGGAATTCTAAAGTCCTAAAATGCCTGCTATCCGGAAGCTAATGTGTCTGACATCCAGAATGCTACCACGTCAGAATTATGCCATTCTGAAAGATTCTTGGATCTAGAATCAATGGACGGCTAAGTTCCAGAATGCAATGGTGGCAAAACTCTAGAATCCTTGCGTGTCTGAACTCGAGAGTCATTCAATGTCCACATTCCAGAACTCTGGATGTCTGAAATATAGAAGCACCAAATGTCTGCATTCTAGAATCAGAATGTGGCGGAATTCTAGAATGCACAGCACGGTGGAATTTTAAAGTCCTAAAATGCCTGCTATACGGAAGTCAAGGTGTCTGACATCCAGAATGTTGCTAAGTCAGCATTCTACCGGTCTGAGAGATTCTGGGTTCTAGAATCAATGGTTGGCAGAGTTCTGGAATGTCAGAGTGTTCAAACTCAAGTATACTTGCGTGTCTGAACTCGAGAGTCATTCAATGTCCACATTCCGGATCACAGGGTGTCTGAATTCCAGAAGCACCAAATGTCTGCATTCTAGAATCGGAATGTGGCGGAATTCTTGAATGCACAGCACGGCGGAATTCGAAAGTCCTACAATGCCTGCTTTCCGGAAGTTAAGGTGTCTGACATCCAGAATGCTACCACGTCAGAATTATACCATTCTGAAAGATTCTGGGATCTAGAATCAATGGACGACTGAGTTCCAGAACGCAAGGGTTTCAAAAGTCTAGAATCCTTGCGTGTCTGAACTCGAGAGTCATTCAATGTCCACATTCCAGAACTCTGGATGTCTGAAATATAGAAGCACCAAATGTCTACATTACAGAATCGGAATGTGGCGGAATTCTAGAATGCACAGCACGGCAGAATTCTGAAGTCCTAAAATGCCTGATATTCGGAAGGTAAGGTGTCTGACATCCAGAATGTTACTAGGTCAGCATTCTACCGTTCTGAGAGATTCTGGGTTCCAGAATCAATGGACGGCAGAGTTCTGGAATGTCAGGGTGTCCAATCTCTAGAATCCTTACGGGTCTGAACTCGTGAGTCATTCAATGTCCACATTCCGGATCACAGGGTGTCTGAATTCCAGAAGCACCAAGTGTCTGCATTCTACAATCGGAAAGTGGTGGAATTCTAGAATGCACTGCACGGCGGAATTCTAAAGTCCTAAAATGCCTGCTATCCGGAAGTTAAGGTGTCTGACATCCAGAATGATACCAAGTCAGAATTATACCATTCTGAATGATTCTGGGATCTAGAATCAATGGATGGGTGAGTTCCAGAATGTCAGGGTTGCAAAACTCTAGAATCCTTGCGTGTCTGAACTCGAGAGTCATTCAATGTCCACATTCCAGAACTCTGGATGTCTGAATTACAGAAGCACCAAATGTCTGCATTCTAGAATCGGAATGTGGCGGAATTCTGGAATGCACAGCACGGCGGAATTCTAAAGTCCTAAAATGCCTACTAGCCGAAAGTTAAGGTGTCTGATGACCAGAATGTTACTAGGTCAGCATTCTAACGTTCTGAGACATTCTAGGTTCTAGAATCAATGGACGGCAGAGTTCTGGAATGTCAGGCTGTCCAAACTCTAGAATCCTTGAGAGTTTGAACTCGAGAGTCATTCAATTTCCATATTCCGGGTCACAGGGTGACTGAATTCCAGAAGCACCAAATGTCTGCATTCTAGAATTGGAATGTGGCGGAATTCTAGAATGCACAGCACGGCGGAATTCTAAAGTCCTAAAATGCCTGCTATCCGGAAGTTAAGGTGTCTGACATCCAGAATGCTACCACGTCAGAATTATACCATTCTGAAAGATTCTGGGATCTAGAAACAATGGATGCCTGAGTTCCAGAATGTCAGGGTGGCAAAACTCTAGAATCCTTGTGTGTCTGAGCTCGAGAGTCATTCAATGTCCACATTCCAGAACTCTGGATGTCTCAATTATAGAAGCACCAAATGTCTGTATTCTAGAATCGGAATGTGGCGGAATTCTAGAATGCACAGCACGGCGGAATTCGAATGTCCTAAAATGCCTGCTTTTCGGAAGTTAAGGTGTCTGACATCAAGAATGTTAGTAGGTCAGCATTCTACCGTTCTGAGAGATTCTGGGTTCTAGAATCAATGGACAGCAGAGATCTGGCATGTCAGGGTGTCCAAACTCTAGAATCCTTGCGTGTCTGAACTCGAGAGTCATTCAATGTCCACATTCCGGATCACAGGGTGTCTGAATTCCAGAAGCACCAAATGTCTGCATTCTAGAATCGGAATGTGGTAGAATTCTAGAATGCACAGCACGGCGGAATTCGAAAGTCCTAAAATGCCTGCGATCGGGAAGTTAAGGTGTCTGACACCCAGAATGCTACCACATCAGAATTATACCATTCTGAAACATTCTGGGATCTAGAATCAATGGACGGGTGAGTTCCAGAATGTCAGGGTGGCAAAACTCTAGAATCCTGGCGTGTCTGAACTCGAGAGGCATTCAATGTCCACATTCCAGAACTCTGGATGTCTGAATTATAGAAGCACCAAATGTCTGCATTCTAGAATCGGAATGTGGCGGAATTCTAGAATGCACAGCACAGCGGAATTCTAAAGTCCTAAAATGCCTGCTATCCGGAAGTTAAGTAGTCTGACATCCAGAATGCAACCACGTCAGAATTATACCATTCTGAAAGATTCTGGGATCTAGAATCAATGGACGGCTGAGTTCCAGAATGTCAGGGTGGCAAAACTCTAGAATCCTTGCGTGTCTGAACTCGAGAGTCATTCAATGTCCACATTCCAGAACTCTGGATGTCTGAATTATAGAAGCACCAAATGTCTGCATTCTAGAATCGGAATGCGGCGGAATTCTAGAATGCACATCACGGCGGAATTCTAAAGTCCTAAAATGCCTGCTATCCGGAAGTTAAGGTGTCTGACATCCAGAATGCTACCACGTCAGAATTATACCATTCTGAAAGATTCTGGGATCTAGAATCAATGGACGGCTGAGTTCCAGAATGCAATGGTGGCAAAACTCTAGAATCCTTGCGTGTCTGAACTCGAGAGTCATTCAATGTCCACATTCCGGATCACAGGGTGTCTGAATTCCAGAAGCACCAAATGTCTGCATTCTAGAATCAGAATGTGGCGGAATTCTAGAATGCACAGCACGGCGGAATTCTAAATTCCTAAAATGCCTGCTATCTGGAAGTTAAGGTGTCTGACATCCAGAATGCTACCACGTCAGAATTATACCATTCTGAAAGATTCTGGGATCTAGAATCAATGGATGCCTGAGTTCCAGAATGTCAGGTTGGCAAAACTCTAGAATCCTTGCGTGTCTGAGCTCGAGAGTCATTCAATGTCCACATTCCAGAACTCTGGATGTCTGAATTATACAAGCACCAAATGTCTGTATTCTAGAATCGGAATGTGGCGGAATTCTAGAATGCACAGCACGGTGGAATTCGAAAGCCCTAAAATGCCTGCTTTTCGGAAGTTAAGGTGTCTGACATCAAGAATGTTAGTAGGTCAGCATTCTACCGTTCTGAGAGATTCTGGGTTCTAGAATCAATGGACGGCAGAGATCTGGCATGTCAGGGTGTCCAAACTCTAGAATCCTTGCGTGTCTGAACTCGAGAGTCATTCAATGTCCACATTCCGGATCACAGGGTGTCTGAATTCCAGAAGCACCAAATGTCTGCATTCTAGAATCGGAATGTGGTAGAATTCTAGAATGCACAGCACGGCGGAATTCGAAAGTACTAAAATGCCTGCGATCGGGAAGTTAAGGTGTCTGACACCCAGAATGCTACCACATCAGAATTATACCATTCTGAAAGATTCTGGGATCTAGAATCAATGGACGGCTGAGTTCCAGAATGTCAGGGTGGCAAAACTCTAGAATCCTTGCGTGTCTGAACTCGAGAGTCATTCAATGTCCACATTCCAGAACTCTGGATGTCTGAATTATAGAAGCACCAAATGTCTGCATTCTAGAATCGGAATGCGGCGGAATTCTAGAATGCACAGCACGGCGGAATTCTAAAGTCCTAAAATGCCTGCTATCCGGAAGTTAAGGTGTCTGACATCCAGAATGCTACCACGTCAGAATTATACCATTCTGAAATATTCTGGGATCTAGAATCAATGGACGGCTGAGTTCCAGAATGCAATGGTGGCAAAACTCTAGAATCCTTGTGTGTCTGAACTCGAGAGTCATTCAATGTCCACATTCCAGAACTCTGGATGTCTGAAATATAGAAGCACCAAATGTCTGCATTCTAGAATCAGAATGTGGCGGAATTCTAGAATGCACAGCACGGCGGAATTCTAAAGTCCTAAAATGCCTGCTATCTGGAAGTTAAGGTGTGTGACATCCAGAATGCTACCACGTCAGAATTATACCATTCTGAAAGATTCTGGGATCAAGAATCAATGGACGGCTGAGTTCCAGAATGTCAGGGTGTCCAAACTCTAGAATCCTTGCGTGTCTGAACTCGAGAGTCATTCAATGTCCACATTCCGGATCACAGGGTGTCTGAATTCCAGAAGCACCAAATGTCTGCATTGAGAATCGGAATGTGGCGGAATTCTAGAATGCACAGCACGGCGGAATTCGAAAGCCCTAAAATGCATGCTATCCGGAAGTTAAGGTGTCTGACATCCAGAATGCTACCACGTCAGAATTATACCATTCTGAAAGATTCTGGGATCTAGAATCAATGGACGGCTGGGTTCCAGAATGTCAGGCTGGCAAAACTCTAGAATCCTTGCGTTTCTGAACTCGAGAGTCATTCAATGTCCACATTCCAGAACTCTGGATGTCTGAATTATAGAAGCACCAAATGTCTGCATTCTAGAATCGGAATGTGGCGGAATTCTAGAATGCACAGCACGGCGGAATTCGAAAATCCTAAAATGCCTGCTATCCGGAAGTTAAGGTGTCTGACATCAAGAATGCTACCAAGTCAGAATTATACCATTCTGAAAGATTCTGGGATCTAGAATCAATGGACGGCTGAGTTCCAGAATGTCAGAGTTTCAAAACTCTAGAATACTTGCGTGTCTGAACTCGAGAGTCATTCAATGTCCACATTCCAGAACTCTGGATGTCTGAATTATAGAAGCACCAAATGTCTGTATTCTAGAATCAGAATGTGGCGGAATTCTAGAATACACAGCATGGCGGAATTCTAAAGTCCTAAAATGCCTACTAGCCGAAAGTTAAGGTGTCTGATGACCAGAATGTTACTAGGTCAGCATTCTACCGTTCTGAGAGATTCTGGGTTCTAGAATCAATTTACGGCAGAGTTCTGGAATGTCAGGGTGTCCAAACTCTAGAATCCTTGAGTGTTTGAACTCGAGAGTCATTCAATTTCCATTTTCGGGGTCACAGGGTGACTGAATTCCAGAAGAACCAAATGTCTGCATTCTAGAATCGGAATGTGGCGGAATTCTAGAATGCACAGCCCGGCGGAATTCCAAAATCCTAAAATGCATGCTATCCGGAAGTTAAGGTGTCTGACATCCAGAATGCTACCACGTCAGAATTATACCATTCTGAAAGATTCTGGGATCTAGAATCAATGGACGGCTGAGTTCCAGAATGTCAGGCTGGCAAAACTCTAGAATCCTTGCGTGTCTGAACTCGAGAGTCATTCAATGTCCACATTCCAGAATTCTGGATGTCTGCATTATAGAAGCACCAAATGTCTGCATTCTAGAATCGGAATGTGGCGGAATTCTAGAATGCACAGCACGGCGGAATTCTAAAATCCTAAAATGCCTGCTCTCCGGAAGTTAAGGTGTCTGACATCAAGAATGCTACCAAGTCAGAATTATACCATTCTGAAAGATTCTGGGATCTAGAATCAATGGACAGCTGAGTTCCAGAATGTCAGGGTGGCAAAACTCTAGAATCCTTGCGTGTATGAACTTGAGAGTCATTCAATGTCCACATTCCAGAACTCTGGATGTCTGAATTATAGAAGCACCAAATGTCTGCATTCTAGAATCGGAATGTGGCGGAATTCTAGAATGCACAGCACGGCGGAATTCTAAAGTCCTAAAATGCCTACTAGCCGAAAGTTAACGTGTCTGATGACCAGTATGTTACTAGGTCAGCATTCTACCGTTCTGAGAGATTCTGGGTTCTAGAATCAATGGACGGCTGAGTTCCAGAATGTAGGGTAGCAAAACTCTAGAATCCTTGCGTGTCTGAACTCTAGAGTCATTCAATGTCCACATTCCGGATCACAGGGTGTCTGAATTCCAGAAGCACCCAATGTCTGCATTCTAGAATCGGAATGTGGTAGAATTCTAGAATGCACAGCACCGCGGAATTCTAAAGTCCCCAAATGCCTGCTATCCGGAAGATAAGGTGTCTGACATCCAGAATTGTACCACATCAGAATTATACCATTCTGAAACATTCTGGGATCTAGAATCAATGGACGGGTGAGTTCCAGAATGTCAGGGTGTCAAAACTCTAGAATCCTGGCTTGTCTGAACTCGAGAGTCATTCAATGTCCACATTCCAGATCTCTGGATGTCTGAATTATGTAAGCACCAAATGTCTGCATTCTAGAATCGGAATGTGGCGGAATTCTAGAATGCACAGCACGGCAGAATTCTAAAGTCCTAAAATGCCTGCTATCCGGAGGTTAAGGTGTCTGACATCCAGAATGTTACTAGGTCAGCATTCCACCGTTCTGAGAGATTCTGGGTTCCAGAATCAATGGACGGCAGAGTTCTGTAATGTCAGGATATCCAAACTCTAGAATCCTTCCGTGTCTGAACTCGTGAGTCATTCAATGTCCACATTCTGGATCACAGGGTGTCTGAATTCCAGAAGCACTAAATGTATTCATTCTAGAATCGGAATTTGGCGGATTTCTAGAATGCACAGCACGGCAGAATTCTAAAGTCCTAAAAGGACTGATATTCGGAAGTTAAGGAGTCTGACATCCAAAATGTTACTAGGTCAGCATTCTACCATTCTGAGAGATTCTGGTTTCTAGAATCAATGGACGGCAGAGATCTGGCATGTCAGGGTGTCCAAACTCTAGAATCCTTCCGTGTCTGAACTCGTGAGTCATTCAATGTCCACATTCCGGATCACAGGGTGTCTGAATTCCAGAAGCACCAAATGTCTGCATTCTAGAATCGGAATGTGGCGGAATTCTAGAATGCACAGCACGGCAGAATTCTAAAGTCCTAAAATGCCTGCTATCCGGAAGTTAAGGTGTCTGACATCCAGAATGTTACTAAGCCAGCATTCTACCGTTCTGAGAGATTCTGGGTTCTAGAATCAATGGACGGCAGAGATCTGGCATGTCAGGGTGTCCAAACTCTAGAATCCTTGCGGGTCTGAACTCGAGAGTCATTCAATGTCCACATTCCGGATCACCGGGTGTCTGAATTCCAGAAGCACCAAATGTCTGCATTCTAGAATCGGAATGCGGTAGAATTCTAGAATGCACAGCACGGCGGAATTCTAAAGTCCTAAAATGCCTGCTATACGGAAGTTAAGGTGTCTGACATCCAGAATGCTACCACGTCAGAATTATACCATTCTGAAAGATTCTGGGATCTAGAATCATTGGACGGCTGAGTTCCAGAATGTCAGGGTGGCAAAACTCTAGAATCCTTGCGTGTCTGAACTCGTGAGTCTTTCAATGTCCACATTCCGGATCACAGGGTGTCTGAATGCCAGAAGCACCAAATGTCTGCATTCTAGAATCGGAATGTGGCGGAATTCTAGAATGCACAGCACGGCAGAATTCGAAAGACCTAAAATGCCTGCTATCGGGAAGTTAAGGTGTCTGACATCCAGAATGCTACCACGTCAGAATTATACCATTCTGAAAGATTCTGGGATCTAGAATCAATGGACGGCTGAGTTCCAGAATGTCAGGGTGGCAAAACTCTAGAATCCTGGCGTGTCTGAACTCGAGAGTCATTCAGTGTCCACATTCCAGAACTCTGGATGTCTGAAATATAGAAGCACCAAATGTCTGCATTCTAGAATCAGAATGTGGCGGAATTCTAGAATGCACAGCACGGCGGAATTTTAAAGTCCTAAAATGCCTGCTATCCAGAAGTCAATGTGTCTGACATCCAGAATGTTACTAGGTCAGCATTCTACCGTTCTGAGAGATTCTGGGTTTTATAATCAATGGATGGCAGAGTTCTGGAATGTCAGGGTGTTCAAACTCAAGAATACTTGCGTGTCTGAACTCGAGAGTCATTCAATGTCCGCATTCCGGATCACAGGGTGTCTGAATTCCAGAAGCACCAAATGTCTGCATTCTAGAATCGGAATGTGGCGGAATTCTAGAATGCACAGCATGGCGGAATTCGAAAGTCCTAAAATGCCGGCTATCCGGAAGTTAAGGTGTCTGACATCCAGAATGCTACCACGTCAGAATTATAACATTCTGAAAGATTCTGGGATCTAGAATCAATGGACGGCTGAGTTCCAGAATGTCAGGGTGGCAAAACTCTAGAATCCTGGCTTGTCTGAACTCGAGAGTCATTCAATGTCCACATTCCGGAACTCTGGATGTCTGAATTATAGAAGCACCAAATGTCTCTATTCTAGAATCGGAATGTGGCGGAATTCTAGAATGCACAGCACGGCGGAATTCGAAAGTCCTAAAATGCCTGCTATCCGGAAGTTAAGGAGTCTGACATCCAGAATGTTACTAGGTTAGCATTCTACCGTTCTGAGAGATTCTGTGTTCTAGAATCAATGGACGGCAGAGTTCTGGAATGTCCGGGTGTCCAAACTCTAGAATCCTTCCGTGTCTGGACTCGTGAGTCATTCAATGTCCACATTCCGGATCACAGGGTGTTTGAATTCCAGAAGCACCAAATGTCTGCATTCTAGAAGCGGAATGTGGCAGAATTCTAGAATGCACAGCATGGCGGAATTCTAAACTCCTAAAATGCCTGCTATACGGAAGTTAAGGTGTCTGACATCAAGAATGCTACCAATTCAGAATTATACCATTCTGAAAGATTCTGGGATCTAGAATCAATGGACGGCTGAGTTCCATAATGTCTGGGTGGGAATACTCTAGAATCCTTGCGTGTCTGAACTCGAGAGTCATTCAATGTCCACATTCCAGAACTCTGGATGTCTGAATTATAGAAGCACCAAATGTGTGCATTCTAGAATCGGAATGTGGCGGAATTTTAGAATGCACAGCACGGTGGAATTCTAAAGTCCTAAAATGCCTATTAGCCGAAAGCTAAGGTGTCTGATGACCAGAATGTTACTAGGTCAGCATTCTACCCTTCTGAGAGATTCTGGGTTCTAGAATCAATGGACGTCCGAGTTCTGGAATGTCTGGGTGTCCAAACTCTAGAATCCTTGAGTGTTAGAACTCGACAGTCATTCAATTTCCATATTCGGGGTCACAGGGTGACTGAATTCCAGAAGCACCAAATGTCTGCATTCTGGAATCAGAATGTGGCGGAATTCTAGAATGCACAGCACAGCGAAATTCGAAGGTCCTAAAATGCCTGCTATCGGGAAGTAAAGGTGTCTGACATCCAGAATGCTACCAGGTCAGAATTACACCATTCTGAAAGATTCTGGGATCTAGAATCAATGGACGGCTGAGTTCCAGAATGTCAGGGTGGCAAAACTCTAGAATCCTTGCATGTCTGAACTCGAGAGTCATTCAATGTCCACATTCCAGAACTCTGGATGTCTGAATTATAGAAGCACCAAATGACTGCATTCTAGCATCGGAATGTGGCGGAATTCTAGCATGCACAGCACGGCGGACTTCTAAAATCCTAAAATGCCTGCTGTCCGGAAGTTAAGGTGTCTGACATCAAGAATGCTACAAAGTCAGAATTATACCATTCTGAAAGATTCTGGGATCTAGAATCAATGGACGGCTGAGTTCCAGAATGTCAGTGTGGCAAAACTCTAGAATACTTGCGTGTCTGAACTCGAGAGTCTTTCAATGTCCACATTCCAGAACTCTGGATGTCTGAATTATAGAAGCACCAAATGTCTGCATTCTAGAATCGGAATGTGTCGGAATTCTAGAATGCACAGCACGGCGGAATTCTAAAGTCCTAAAATGTCTACTAGCCGAAAGTTAAGGTGTCTGATGACCAGAATGTTACCAGGTCAGCATTCTACCGTTCTGAGAGATTCTGGGTTCTAGAATCAATGGACGGCAGAGTTCTGGAATGTCAGGGTGTCCAAACTCTAGAATCCCTGAGTGTTTGAACTCGAGAGTCATTCAATTTCCATATTCCGGGTCACAGGGTGACTGAATTCCAGAAGCACCAAATGTCTGCATTCTAGAATCGGAATGTGGCGGAATTCTAGAATGCACAGCACGGCGGAATTCGAAAGTCCTAAAATGCCTGATATTCGGAAGTTAAGGTGTCTGACATCCAGAATGCTACCACGTCAGAATTATACCATTCTGAAAGATTCTGGGATCTAGAATCAATGGACGGCTGAGTTCCAGAATGTCAGGGTGGCAAAACTCTAGAATCCTTGCGTGTCTGAACTCGAGAGTCATTCAAAGTCCACATTCCAGAACTCTGGATGTCTGAATTATAGAAGCACCAAATGTCTGCATTCTAGAATCGGAATGTGGCGGAATTCTAGAATGCACAGCACGGCAGAATTCTAAAGTCCTAAATTGCCTGCTATCCGGAAGTTAAGGTGTCTGACATCCAGAATGTACTAGGTCAGCATTCTACCGTTCTGAGAGATTCTGGGTTCTAGAATCAATGGACGGCAGAGTTCTGGAAAGTCAGGATGTCCAAACTCTAGAATTCTTCCGTGTCTGAACTCGTGAGTCATTCAATGTCCACATTCCGGATCACAGGGTGTCTGAATGCCAGAAGCACCAAATGTCTGCATTCTAGAATCGGAATGTGGCGGAATTCTAGAATGCACAGCACGGCGGAATTCGAAAGTCCTAAAATGCCTGCTATCGGGAAGTTAAGGTGTCTGACATCCAGAATGCTACCACGTCATAGTTATACCATTCTGAAAGATTCTGGGATCTAGAATCAATGGACGGCTCAGTTCCAGAATGTCAGGGTGGCAAAACTCTAGAATCCTTGCGAGTCTGAACTTGAGAGTCATTCAATGTCCACATTCCAGAACTCTGGATGTCTGAATAATAGAAGCACCAAATGTCTGCATTCTAGAATCGGAATGTGGCGGAATTCTAGAATGCACAGCACGGCGGAATTCTAAAGTCCTAAAATGCCTGCTATCCGGAAGTTAAGGTGTCTGACATCAAGAATGCTACCACGTCAGAATTATACCATTCTGAAAGATTCTGGGATCTAGATTCAATGGACGGCTGAGTTCCAGAATGTCAGGGTGGCAAAACTCTAGAATCCTTGCGTGTCTGAACTCGAGAGTCATTCAATGTCCACATTCCAGAACTCTGGATGTCTGAATTATAGAAGCACCAAATGTCTGCATTCTAGAATCGGAATGTGGCGGAATTCTAGAATGCACAGCACGGCGGAATTCTAAAGTCCTAAAATGCCTACTAGCCGAAAGTTAAGATGTCTGATGACCAGAATGTTACTTGGTCAGCATTCTACCGTTCTGAGAGATTCTGGGTTCTAGAATCAATGGATGACCGAGTTCTGGAATGTCAGGGTGGCAAAACTCTAGAATCCATGTGTGTCTGAACTCGAGAGTCATTCAATGTCCACATTCCGGATCACAGGGTGTCTGAATTCCTGAAACACCAAATGTCTGCATTCTAGAATCGGAATGTGGTAGAATTCTAGAATGCACAGCACGGCGGAATTCTAAAGTCCTAAAATGCCTGCTATATGGAAGTTAAGGTGTCTGACATCCAGAATGCTACCACGTTAGAATTATACCATTCTGAAAGATTCTGGGATCTAGAATCAATGGACGGCTGAGTTCCAGAATGTCAGGGTTTCCAAACTCTAGAATCCTTTCGTGTCTGAACTCGATTGTCATTCAATATTCACATTCCAGGACTCTGGATGTCTGAAATATAGAAGCACCAAATGTCTGCATTCTAGAATCGGAATGTGGCGGAATTCTAGAATGCACAGCACGGCAGAATTCTAAAGTCCTAAAAGGCCTGCTATTCGGAAGTTAAGGTGTCTGACATCCAGAATGTTACTAGGTCAGCATTCTACCGTTCTGAGAGATTCTGGGTTCTAGAATCAATGGACGGCAGAGATCTGGAATATCATGGTGTCCAAACTCTAGAATCCTTGCGTGTCTGAACTCGAGAGTCATTCAATGTCCACATTCCGGATCACAGGGTGTCTGAATTCCAGAAGCACCAAATGTCTGCATTCTAGAATCGGAATGTGGTGGAATTCTAGAATGCACAGCACGGCGTAATTCGAAAGTCCTAAACTGCCGGCTATCCGGAAGTTAAGGTGTCTGACATCCAGAATGGTACCACATCAGAATTATACCATTCTGAAACATTCTGCGATATAGATTCAATGGACGGTTGAGTTCCAGAATGTCAGGGTGGCAAAACTCTAGAATCCTGGCTTGTCAGAACTCGAGAGTCATTCAATGTCCACATTCCAGAACTCTGGATGTCTGAATTATGGAAGCACCAAATGTCTGCATTCTAGAATCGGAATGTGGCGGAATTCTAGAATGCACAGCACGGCGGAATTCTAAAGTCGTAAAATGCCTGCTATCCAGAAGTCAAGGTGTCTGACATCCAGAATGTTACTAGGTCCGCATTCTACCGTTCTGAGAGATTCCGGTTTATAGAATCAATGGATGGCAGAGTTCTGGCATGTCAGGGTGTTCAAACTCAAGAATACTTGCGTGTCTGAACTCGAGAGTCATTCAATGTCCACATTCCGGATCACAGGGTGTCCGAATACCAGAAGCACCAAATGTCTGCATTCTAGAATCGGAATGTGGCGGAATTCTAGAATGCATAGCACGGCGGTATTCGAAAGTCCTAAAATGCCTGCTATTCGGAAGTTAAGGTGTCTGACATCCAGAATGCTACCACGTCAGAATTATACCATTCTGAAAGATTCTGGGATCTAGAATCAATGGACGGCCGAGTTCCAGAATGTCCGGGTTTCCAAACTCTAGAATCCTTGCGTGTCTGATCTCGAGAGTCATTCAATATCCACATTCAAGGACTCTGGATGTCTGAAATATAGAAGCAACAAATGTCTGCATTCTTGAATCGGAATGGGGTGAAATTCTAGAATGCACAGCACGGCAGAATTCTAAAGTCCTAAAATGCCTGCTATTCGGAAGTTAAGGTGTCTGACATCCAGAATGTTACTAGGTCAGCATTCTACCGTTCTGTGAGATTCTGGGCTCTAGAATCAATGGACGGCAGAGTTCTGGAATGTCAGGGTGTCCAAACTCTAGAATCCTTCCGTGTCTGAACTCGTGAGTCATTCAATGTCCACATTCCGGATCACAGGGTGTCAGAATTACAGAAGCACCAAATGTCTGCATTCTAGAATCGGAATGTGGCGGAATTCTAGAATGCACAGCACGGCGGAATTCTAAAATCCTAAAATGCCTGCTATCCGGAAGTTAAGGTGTCTGACATCAAGAATGCTACCAAGTCAGAATTATACCATTCTGAAAGATTCTGGGATCTAAAATCAATGGACGGCTGAGTTCCAGAATGTCAGGGTGACAAAACTCAAGAATCCTTGCGTGTCTGAACTCGAGAGTCATTCAATGTCCACATTCCAGAACTCTGGATGTCTGAATTATAGAAGCACCAAATGTCTGCATTCTAGAATCGGAATGTGGCGGAATCATAGAATGCACAGCACGGCGCAATTCTAACGTCCTAAAATGCCTACTAGCCGAAAGTTAAGGTGTCTGATGACCAGAATGTTACTAGGTCAGCATTCTACCGTTCTGAGAGATTCTGGGTTCTAGAATCAATGGATGGCAGAGTTCTGGAATGTCAGGGTGTCCAAACTCTAGAATCCTTGAGTGTTTGAACTCGAGAGTCATTCAATTTCCATATTCCGGGTCACAGGGTGTCTGAATTCCAGAAGCACCAAATGTCTGCATTCTAGAATCGGAATGTGGCAGAATTCTAGAATGCACAGCACGGCAGAATTCTAAAGACGTAAAATGACTGGTATTCGGAAGTTAAGTTGTCTGACATCCAGAATGTTACTAGGTCAGCATTCTACCGCTCTGAGAGATTCTGGGTTCTAGAATCAATGGACGGCAGAGTTCTGGAATGTCAGGGTGTCCAAACTCCAGAATCCTTCCGTGTCTGAACTCCTGAGTCATTCAATGTCCACATTCCGGATAACAGGGTGTCTGAATTCCAGAAGCACCAAATATCTGCATTCTAGAATCGGAATGTGGCGGAATTCTAGAATGCACAGCACGGCGGAATTTGAAAGTCCTAAAATGCCTGCTATCGGGAAGTAAAGGTGTCTGACATCCAGAATGCTACCAGGTCAGAATTACACCATTCTGAAAGATTCTGGGATCTAGAATCAATGGACGGCTGAGTTCCAGAATGTCAGGGTGGCAAAACTCTAGAATCCTGGCGTGTCTGAACTCGAGAGTCATTCAATGTCCACATTCCAGAACTCTGGATGTCTGAATTATAGAAGCACCAAATGTCTGCATTCTAGAATCGGAATGTGGCGGAATTCTAGAATGCACAGCACGGCTGAATTCTAAAGTCCTAAAATGCCTGCTATCCGGAAGTTAAGGTGTCTGACATCCAGAATGTTACTAGGTCAGCATTCTAACGTTCTGAGAGATTCTGGGTCCTAGAATCAATGTACGGCAGAGATCTGGCATGTCAGGGTGTCCAAACTCTAGAATCCCTGTGTGTCTGAATTCGAGAGTCATTCAATGTCCACATTCCGGATCACAGGGTGTCTGAATTCCTGAAACACCAAATGTCTGCATTCTAGAATCGGAATGTGGTAGAATTCTAGAATGCACAGCACGGCGGAATTCTAAAGTCCTAAAATGCCTGCTATACGGAAGTTAAGGTGTCTGACATCCAGAATGCTACCACGTTAGAATTATACCATTCTGAAAGATTCTGGGATCTAGAATCAATGGATGGCTGAGTTCCAGAATGTCAGGGTTTCCAAACTCTAGAATCCTTTCGTGTCTGAACTCGAGTGTCATTCAATATTCATATTCCAGGACTCTGGATTTCTGAAATATAGAAGCACCAAATGTCTGCATTCTAGAATCGGAATGTGGCGGAATTCTAGAATGCACAGCACGGCAGAATTCTAAAGTCCTAAAAGGCCTGCTATTCGGAAGTTAAGTTGTCTGACATCCAGAATGTTACTAGGTCAGCATTCTACCGTTCTGAGAGATTCTGGGTTCTAGAATCAATGGACGGCAGAGTTCTGGAATGTCAGGGTGTCCAAACTCTAGAATCCTTCCGTGTCTGAACTCGTGAGTCATTCAATGTCCACATTCCGGATCACAGGGTGTCTGAATTCCAGAAGCACCAAATGTCTGCATTCTAGAATCGGAATGTGGCGGAATTCTAGAATGCACAGCACGGCAGAATTCTGAAGTCCTAAAATGCCTGCTATCCGGAAGTTAAGGTGTCTGACATCCAGAATGCTACCACATCAGAATTATACCATTCTGAAAGATTCTGGGATCTAGAATCAATGTAATGGCTGAGTTCCAGAATGTCAGGGTTTCCAAACTCTAGAATCCTTGCGTGTCTGAACTCGAGAGTCATTCAATGTCCACATTCCAGAACTCTGGATGTCTGAATAATAGAAGCACCAAATGTCTGCATTCTAGAATCGGAATGTGGCGGAATTCTACAATGCACAGCACGGCGGAATTCTAAAGTCCTAAAATGCCTGCTATCCGGAAGTTAAGGTGTCTGACATCAAGAATGCTACCAAGTCAGAATTATACCATTCTGAAAGATTCTGGGATCTAGAATCAATGGACGGCTGAGTTCCAGAATGTCAGGGTGGCAAAACTCTAGAATCCTTGCGTGTCTGAACTCGAGAGTCATTCAATGTCCACATTCCAGAACTCTGTATGTCTGAATTACAGAAGCACCAAATGTCTGCATTCTAGAATCGGAATGTGGCGGAATTCTAGAATGCACAGCACGGCGGAATTCTAAAGTCCTAAAATGCCTACTAGCCGAAAGTTAAGATGTCTGATGACCAGAATGTTACTTGGTCAGCATTCTACCGTTCTGAGAGATTCTGGGTTCTAGAATCAATGGATGGCAGAGTTCTGGAATGTCAGGGTGTCCAAACTCTAGAATCCTTGAGTGTTTGAACTCGAGAGTCATTCAATTTCCATATTCCGGGTCACAGGGTGACTGAATTCCAGAAGCACCAAATGTCTGCATTCCAGAATCGGAATGTGGCGGAATTCTAGAATGCACAGCACGGCGGAATTCGAACGTCCTAAAATGCCTGCTATCCGGAAGTTAAGGTGTCTGACATCCAGAATGCTACCACGTCAGAATTATACCATTCTGAAAGATTCTGGGATCTAGAATCAATGGACGGCTGAGTTCCAGAATGTCAGGGTGGGAAAACTCTAGAATCCTTGCGTGTCTGAACTCGAGAGTCATTCAATGTCCACATTCCAGAACTCTGGATGTCTGAATTATAGAAGCACCAAATGTCTGCATTCTAGAATCGGAATGTGGCGGAATTCTAGAATGCACAGCACGGCTGAATTCTAAAGTCCTAAAATGCCTGCTATCCGGAAGTTAAGGTGTCTGACATCCAGAATGTTACTTGGTCAACATTCTACCGTTCTGAGAGATTCTGGGTTCTAGAATCAATGTACGGCAGAGATCTGGCATGTCAGGGTGTCCAAACTCTAGAATCCATGTGTGTCTGAACTCGAGAGTCATTCAATGTCCACATTCCGGATCACAGGGTGTCTGAATTCCTGAAACACCAAATGTCTGCATTCTAGAATCGGAATGTGGTAGAATTCTATAATGCACAGCACGGCGGAATTCTAAAGTCCTAAAATGCCTGCTATCTGGAAGTTAAGGTGTCTGACATCCAGAATGCTACCACGTTAGAATTATACCATTCTGAAAGATTCTGGGATCTAGAATCAATGGACGGCTGAGTTCCAGAATGTCAGGGTTTCCAAACTCTAGAATCCTTGCGTGTCTGAACTCGAGAGTCATTCAATATCCACATTCCAGGACTCTGGATGTCTGAAATATAGAAGCAACAAATGTCTGCATTCTAGAATCGGAATGTGTGGAATTCTAGAATGCACAGCACGGCAGAATTCTAAAGTCCTAAAATGACTGCTATTCGGAATTTAAGGTGTCTGACATCCAGAATGTTACTAGGTCAGCATTCTACCATTCTGAGAGATTCTGGGTTCTAGAATCAATGGACGGCAGAGTTCTGGAATGCCAGGGTGTCCAAACTCTAGAATCCTTCCGTGTCTGAACTCGTGAGTCATTCAATGTCCACATTCCTGATCACAGGGTGTCTGAATTCCAGAAGCAGCAAATGTCTGCATTCTAGAATCGGAATGTGGCGGAATTCTAGAATGCACAGCACGGCAGAATTCTAAAGTCCTAAAATGCCTGATATTCGGAAGTTAAGGAGTCTGACATCCAGAATGTTACTAGGTCAGCATTCTACCTTTCTGAGAGATTCTGGGTTCTAGAATCAATGGACGGCTGATTTCTGGAATGTCAGGGTGTCCAAACTCTAGAATCCTTCCGTGTCTGAACACGTGAGTCATTCAATGTCCACATTCCAGATCAAAGGGTGTCTGAATTCCAGAAGCACCAAATGTCTGCATTCTAGAATCGGAATGTGGCAGAATTCTAGAATGCACAGCACGGCAGAATTCGAAAGTCCTAAAATGCCTGCTATCCAGAATTAAGTTGACTGACATCCAGAATGCTACCACGTCAGAATTATACCATTCTGAAAGATTCTGGGATCTAGAATAAATGGACGGCTGGGTTCCAGAATGTCAGGGTGGCAAAACTCTAGAATGCTTGCGGGTCTGAACTCGAGAGTCATTCAATCTCCACATTCCAGAACTCTGGATGTCTGAATTATAGAAGCACCAAATGTCTGCATTCTAGAATCGGAATGTGGCGGAATTCTAGAATGCACAGCACGGCGGAATTCGAAAGTCCTAAAATGCCTGCTATCCGGAAGTTAAGGTGTCTGACATCCAGAATGTTACTAGGTCAACATTCTACCGTTCTGAGAGATTCTGGGTTCTAGAATCAATGGATGGCAGAGATCTGGCATGTCAGGGTTTCCAAACTCTAGAATCCTTGTGTGTCTGAACTCGAGAGTCATTCAATGTCCACATTCCAGAACTCTGGATGTCTGAATTATAGAAGCACCAAATGTCTGCATTCTAAAATCGGAATGTGGCTGAATTCTAGAATGCACAGCACGGCGGAATTCTAAAGTCCTAAAATGCCTGCTATACGGAAGTTAAGGTGTCTGACATCCAGAATGCCACCACGTCAGAATTATACCATTCTGAAAGACTCTGGGATCTAGAATCAATGGACGGCTGAGTTCCAGAATGTCAGGGTTTGCAAACTCTAGAATCCTTGCGTGTCTGAACTCGAGAGTCATTCAATGTCCACATTCCAGAACTCTGGATGTCTGAATTATAGAAGCACCAAATGTCTGCATTCTAGAATCGGAATGTGGCGGAATTCTAGAATGCACAGCACGGCGGAATTCAAAGGCCTAAAATGCCTGCTATCCGGAAGTTAAGGTGTGTGACATCCAGAATGCTACCACGTCAGAATTATACCATTCTGAAAGATTCTGGGATCTAGAATCATTGGACGGCTGAGTTCCAGAATGTCAGGGTGGCAAAACTCTAGAATCCTTGCGTGTCTGAACTCGTGAGTCTTTCAATGTCCACATTCCGGATCACAGGGTGTCTGAATGCCAGAAGCACCAAATGTCTGCATTCTAGAATCGGAATGTGGCGGAATTCTAGAATGCACAGCACGGCAGAATTCGAAAGACCTAAAATGCCTGCTATCGGGAAGTTAAGGTGTCTGACATCCAGAATGCTACCACGTCAGAATTATACCATTCTGAAAGATTCTGGGATCTAGAATCAATGGACGGCTGAGTTCCAGAATGTCAGGGTGGCAAAACTCTAGAATCCTGGCGTGTCTGAACTCGAGAGTCATTCAGTGTCCACATTCCAGAACTCTGGATGTCTGAAATATAGAAGCACCAAATGTCTGCATTCTAGAATCAGAATGTGGCGGAATTCTAGAATGCACAGCACGGCGGAATTTTAAAGTACTAAAATGCCTGCTATCCAGAAGTCAATGTGTCTGACATCCAGAATGTTACTAGGTCAGCATTCTACCGTTCTGAGAGATTCTGGGTTTTATAATCAATGGATGGCAGAGTTCTGGAATGTCAGGGTGTTCAAACTCAAGAATACTTGCGTGTCTGAACTCGAGAGTCATTCAATGTCCGCATTCCGGATCACAGGGTGTCTGAATTCCAGAAGCACCAAATGTCTGCATTCTAGAATCGGAATGTGGCGGAATTCTAGAATGCACAGCATGGCGGAATTCGAAAGTCCTAAAATGCCTGCTATCCGGAAGTTAAGGTGTCTGACATCCAGAATGCTACCACGTCAGAATTATAACATTCTGAAAGATTCTGGGATCTAGAATCAATGGACGGCTGAGTTCCAGAATGTCAGGGTGGCAAAACTCTAGAATCCTGGCTTGTCTGAACTCGAGAGTCATTCAATGTCCACATTCCGGAACTGTGGATGTCTGAATTATAGAAGCACCAAATGTCTCTATTCTAGAATCGGAATGTGGCGGAATTCTAGAATGCACAGCACGGCGGAATTCGAAAGTCCTAAAATGCCTGCTATCCGGAAGTTAAGGAGTCTGACATCCAGAATGTTACTAGGTTAGCATTCTACCGTTCTGAGAGATTCTGTGTTCTAGAATCAATGGACGGCAGAGTTCTGGAATGTCCGGGTGTCCAAACTCTAGAATCCTTCCGTGTCTGGACTCGTGAGTCATTCAATGTCCACATTCCGGATCACAGGGTGTTTGAATTCCAGAAGCACCAAATGTCTGCATTCTAGAAGCGGAATGTGGCAGAATTCTAGAATGCACAGCATGGCGGAATTCTAAACTCCTAAAATGCCTGCTATACGGAAGTTAAGGTGTCTGACATCAAGAATGCTACCAATTCAGAATTATACCATTCTGAAAGATTCTGGGATCTAGAATCAATGGAAGGCTGAGTTCCATAATGTCTGGGTGGGAATACTCTAGAATCCTTGCGTGTCTGAACTCGAGAGTCATTCAATGTCCACATTCCAGAACTCTGGATGTCTGAATTATAGAAGCACCAAATGTGTGCATTCTAGAATCGGAATGTGGCGGAATTTTAGAATGCACAGCACGGTGGAATTGTAAAGTCCTAAAATGCCTATTAGCCGAAAGCTAAGGTGTCTGATGACCAGAATGTTACTAGGTCAGCATTCTACCCTTCTGAGAGATTCTGGGTTCTAGAATCAATGGACGTCCGAGTTCTGGAATGTCTGGGTGTCCAAACTCTAGAATCCTTGAGTGTTAGAACTCGACAGTCATTCAATTTCCATATTCCGGGTCACAGGGTGACTGAATTCCAGAAGCACCAAATGTCTGCGTTCTGGAATCAGAATGTGGCGGAATTCTAGAATGCACAGCACGGCGGAATTCGAAGGTCCTAAAATGCCTGCTATCGGGAAGTAAAGGTGTCTGACATCCAGAATGCTACCAGGTCAGAATTACACCATTCTGAAAGATTCTGGGATCTAGAATCAATGGACGGCTGAGTTCCAGAATGTCAGGGTGGCAAAACTCTAGAATCCTTGCATGTCTGAACTCGAGAGTCATTCAATGTCCACATTCCAGAACTCTGGATGTCTGAATTATAGAAGCACCAAATGACTGCATTCTAGCATCGGAATGAGGCGGAATTCTAGCATGCACAGCACGGCGGAATTCTAAAATCCTAAAATGCCTGCTGTCCGGAAGTTAAGGTGTCTGACATCCAGAATGTACTAGGTCAGCATTCTACCGTTCTGAGAGATTCTGGGTTCTAGAATCAATGGACGGCAGAGTTCTGGAAAGTCAGGATGTCCAAACTCTAGAATTCTTCCGTGTCTGAACTCGTGAGTCATTCAATGTCCACATTCGGATCACAGGGTGTCTGAATGCCAGAAGCACCAAATGTCTGCATTCTAGAATCGGAATGTGGCGGAATTCTAGAATGCACAGCACGGCGGAATTCGAAAGTCCTAAAATGCCTGCTATCGGGAAGTTAAGGTGTCTGACATCCAGAATGCTACCACGTCATAGTTATACCATTCTGAAAGATTCTGGGATCTAGAATCAATGGACGGCTCAGTTCCAGAATGTCAGGGTGGCAAAACTCTAGAATCCTTGCGAGTCTGAACTTGAGAGTCATTCAATGTCCACATTCCAGAACTCTGGATGTCTGAATAATAGAAGCACCAAATGTCTGCATTCTAGAATCGGAATGTGGCGGAATTCTAGAATGCACAGCACGGCGGAATTCTAAAGTCCTAAAATGCCTGCTATCCGGAAGTTAAGGTGTCTGACATCAAGAATGCTACCAAGTCAGAATTATACCATTCTGAAAGATTCTGGGATCTAGATTCAATGGACGGCTGAGTTCCAGAATGTCAGGGTGGCAAAACTCTAGAATCCTTGCGTGTCTGAACTCGAGAGTCATTCAATGTCCACATTCCAGAACTCTGGATGTCTGAATTATAGAAGCACCAAATGTCTGCATTCTAGAATCGGAATGTGGCGGAATTCTAGAATGCACAGCACGGCGGAATTCTAAAGTCCAAAAATGCCTACTAGCCGAAAGTTAAGATGTCTGATGACCAGAATGTTACTTGGTCCGCATTCTACCGTTCTGAGAGATTCTGGGTTCTAGAATCAATGGATGACCGAGTTCTGGAATGTCAGGGTGGCAAAACTCTAGAATCCTTGAGTGTTTGAACTCGAGAGTCATTCAATTTCCATATTCCGGGTCACAGGGTGACTGAATTCCAGAAGCACCAAATGTCTGCATTCCAGAATCGGAATGTGGCGGAATTCTAGAATGCACAGCACGGCGGAATTCGAACGTCCTAAAATGCCTGCTATCCGGAAGTTAAGGTGTCTGACATCCAGAATGCTACCACGTCAGAATTATACCATTCTGAAAGATTCTGGGATCTAGAATCAATGGACGGCTGAGTTCCAGAATGTCAGGTTCGCAAAACTCTAGAATCCTTGCGTGTCTGAACTCGAGAGTCATTCAATGTCCACATTCCAGAACTCTGGATGTCTGAATTATAGAAGCACCAAATGTCTGCATTCTAGAATGGGAATGTGGCGGAATTCTAGAATGCACAGCACGGCTGAATTCTAAAGTCCTAAAATGCCTGCTATCCGGAAGTTAAGGTGTCTGACATCCAGAATGTTACTAGGTCAGCATTCTACCATTCTGAGAGATTCTGGGTTCTAGAATCAATGTACGGCAGAGATCTGGCATGTCAGGGTGTCCAAACTCTAGAATCCATGTGTGTCTGAACTCGAGAGTCATTCAATGTCCACATTCCGGATCACAGGGTGTCTGAATCCCTGAAACACCAAATGTCTGCATTCTAGAATCGGAATGTGGTAGAATTCTAGAATGCACAGCACGGCGGAATTCTAAAGTCCTAAAATGCCTGCTATATGGAAGTTAAGGTGTCTGACATCCAGAATGCTACCACGTTAGAATTATACCATTCTGAAAGATTCTGGGATCTAGAATCAATGGACGGCTGAGTTCCAGAATGTCAGGGTTTCCAAACTCTAGAATCCTTTCGTGTCTGAACTCGAGTGTCATTCAATATTCACATTCCAGGACTCTGGATGTCTGAAATATAGAAGCACCAAATGTCTGCATTCTAGAATCGGAATGTGGCGGAATTCTAGAATGCACAGCACGGCAGAATTCTAAAGTCCTAAAAGGCCTGCTATTCGGAAGTTAAGGTGTCTGACATCCAGAATGTTACTAGGTCAGCATTCTACCGTTCTGAGAGATTCTGGGTTCTAGAATCAATGGACGGCAGAGATCTGGAATATCATGGTGTCCAAACTCTAGAATCCTTGCGTGTCTGAACTCGAGAGTCATTCATTGTCCACATTCCGGATCACAGGGTGTCTGAATTCCAGAAGCACCAAATGTCTGCATTCTAGAATCGGAATGTGGTGGAATTCTAGAATGCACAGCACGGCGTAATTCGAAAGTCCTAAACTGCCGGCTATCCGGAAGTTAAGGTGTCTGACATCCAGAATGGTACCACATCAAATTATACCATTCTGAAACATTCTGCGATATAGATTCAATGGACGGGTGAGTTCCAGAATGTCAGGGTGGCAAAACTCTAGAATCCTGGCTTGTCAGAACTCGAGAGTCATTCAATGTCCACATTCCAGAACTCTGGATGTCTGAATTATGGAAGCACCAAATGTCTGCATTCTAGAATCGGAATGTGGCGGAATTCTAGAATGCACAGCACGGCGGAATTCTAAAGTCGTAAAATGCCTGCTATCCAGAAGTCAAGGTGTCTGACATCCAGAATGTTACTAGGTCCGCATTCTACCGTTCTGAGAGATTCCGGTTTCTAGAATCAATGGATGGCAGAGTTCTGGAATGTCAGGGTGTTCAAACTCAAGAATACTTGCGTGTCTGAACTCGAGAGTCATTCAATGTCCACATTCCGGATCACAGGGTGTCCGAATACCAGAAGCACCAAATGTCTGCATTCTAGAATCGGAATGTGGCGGAATTCTAGAATGCATAGCACGGCGGTATTCGAAAGTCCTAAAATGCCTGCTATTCGGAAGTTAAGGTGTCTGACATCCAGAATGCTACCACGTCAGAATTATACCATTCTGAAAGATTCTGGGATCTAGAATCAATGGACGGCCGAGTTCCAGAATGTCCGGGTTTCCAAACTCTAGAATCCTTGCGTGTCTGAGCTCGAGAGTCATTCAATATCCACATTCCAGGACTCTGGATGTCTGAAATATAGAAGCAACAAATGTCTGCATTCTTGAATCGGAATGGTGTGGAATTCTAGAATGCACAGCACGGCAGAATTCTAAAGTCCTAAAATGCCTGCTATTCGGAAGTTAAGGTGTCTGACATCCAGAATGTTACTAGGTCAGCATTCTACCGTTCTGTGAGATTCTGGGCTCTAGAATCAATGGACGGCAGAGTTCTGGAATGTCAGGGTGTCCAAACTCTAGAATCCTTCCGTGTCTGAACTCGTGAGTCATTCAATGTCCACATTCCGGATCACAGGGTGTCTGAATTACAGAAGCACCAAATGTCTGCATTCTAGAATCGGAATGTGGCGGAATTCTAGAATGCACAGCACGGCGGAATTCTAAAATCCTAAAATGCCTGCTATCCGGAAGTTAAGGTGTCTGACATCAAGAATGCTACCAAGTCAGAATTATACCATTCTGAAAGATTCTGGGATCTAAAATCAATGGACGGCTGAGTTCCAGAATGTCAGGGTGACAAAACTCAAGAATCCTTGCGTGTCTGAACTCGAGAGTCATTCAATGTCCACATTCCAGAACTCTGGATGTCTGAATTATAGAAGCACCAAATGTCTGCATTCTAGAATCGGAATGTGGCGGAATTATAGAATGCACAGCACGGCGCAATGCTAACGTCCTAAAATGCCTACTAGCCGAAAGTTAAGGTGTCTGATGACCAGAATGTTACTAGGTCAGCATTCTACCGTTCTGAGAGATTCTGGGTTCTAGAATCAATGGATGGCAGAGTTCTGGAATGTCAGGGTGTCCAAACTCTAGAATCCTTGAGTGTTTGAACTCGAGAGTCATTCAATTTCCATATTCCGGGTCACAGGGTGTCTGAATTCCAGAAGCACCAAATGTCTGCATTCTAGAATCGGAATGTGGCAGAATTCTAGAATGCACAGCACGGCAGAATTCTAAAGACGTAAAATGACTGGTATTCGGAAGTTAAGGTGTCTGACAGCCAGAATGTTACTAGGTCAGCATTCTACCGTTCTGAGAGATTCTGGGTTCTAGAATCAATGGACGGCAGAGTTCTGGAATGTCAGGGTGTCCAAACTCCAGAATCCTTCCGTGTCTGAACTCCTGAGTCATTCAATGTCCACATTCCGGATAACAGGGTGTCTGAATTCCAGAAGCACCAAATATCTGCATTCTAGAATCGGAATGTGGCGGAATTCTAGAATGCACAGCACGGCGGAATTTGAAAGTCCTAAAATGCCTGCTATCGGGAAGTAAAGGTGTCTGACATCCAGAATGCTACCAGGTCAGAATTACACCATTCTGAAAGATTCTGGGATCTAGAATCAATGGACGGCTGAGTTCCAGAATGTCAGGGTGGCAAAACTCTAGAATCCTTGCGTGTCTGAACTCGAGAGTCATTCAATGTCCACATTCCAGAACTCTGGATGTCTGAATTATAGAAGCACCAAATGTCTGCATTCTAGAATCGGAATGTGGCGGAATTCTAGAATGCACAGCACGGCTGAATTCTAAAGTCCTAAAATGCCTGCTATCCGGATGTTAAGGTGTCTGACATCCAGAATGTTACTAGGTCAGCATTCTAACGTTCTGAGAGATTCTGGGTTCTAGAATCAATGTACGGCAGAGATCTGGCATGTCAGGGTGTCCAAACTCTAGAATCCCTGTGTGTCTGAACTCGAGAGTCATTCAATGTCCACATTCCGGATCACAGGGTGTCTGAATTCCTGAAACACCAAATGTCTGCATTCTAGAATCGGAATGTGGTAGAATTCTAGAATGCACAGCACGGCGGAATTCTAAAGTCCTAAAATGCCTGCTATACGGAAGTTAAGGTGTCTGACATCCAGAATGCTACCACGTTAGAATTATACCATTCTGAAAGATTCTGGGATCTAGAATCAATGGATGGCTGAGTTTCAGAATGTCAGGTTTTCCAAACTCTAGAATCCTTTCGTGTCTGAACTCGAGTGTCATTCAATATTCATATTCCAGGACTCTGGATTTCTGAAATATAGAAGCACCAAATGTCTGCATTCTAGAATCGGAATGTGGCGGAATTCTAGAATGCACAGCACGGCAGAATTCTAAAGTCCTAAAAGGCCTGCTATTCGGAATTAAGCTGTCTGACATCCAGAATGTTACTAGGTCAGCATTCTACCGTTCTGAGAGATTCTGGGTTCTAGAATCAATGGACGGCAGAGTTCTGGAATGTCAGGGTGTCCAAACTCTAGAATCCTTCCGTGTCTGAACTCGTGAGTCATTCAATGTCCACATTCCGGATCACAGGGTGTCTGAATTCCAGAAGCACAAAATGTCTGCATTCTAGAATCGGAATGTGGCGGAATTCTAGAATGCACAGCACGGCAGAATTCTGAAGTCCTAAAATGCCTGCTATCCGGAAGTTAAGGTGTCTGACATCCAGAATGCTACCACATCAGAATTATACCATTCTGAAAGATTCTGGGATCTAGAATCAATGGATGGCTGAGTTCCAGAATGTCAGGGTTTCCAAACTCTAGAATCCTTGCGTGTCTGAACTCGAGAGTCATTCAATGTCCACATTCCAGAACTCTGGATGTCTGAATAATAGAAGCACCAAATGTCTGCATTCTAGAATCGGAATGTGGCGGAATTCTACAATGCACAGCACGGCGGAATTCTAAAGTCCTAAAATGCCTGCTATCCGGAAGTTAAGGTGTCTGACATCAAGAATGCTACCAAGTCAGAATTATACCATTCTGAAAGATTCTGGGATCTAGAATCAATGGACGGCTGAGTTCCAGAATGTCAGGGTGGCAAAACTCTAGAATCCTTGCGTGTCTGAACTCGAGAGTCATTCAATGTCCACATTCCAGAACTCTGGATGTCTGAAATATAGAAGCACCAAATGTCTGCATTCTAGAATCGGAATGTGGCGGAATTCTAGAATGCACAGCACGGCGGAATTCTAAAGTCCTAAAATGCCTACTAGCCGAAAGTTAAGATGTCTGATGACCAGAATGTTACTTGGTCAGCATTCTACCGTTCTGAGAGATTCTGGGTTCTAGAATCAATGGATGGCAGAGTTCTGGAATGTCAGGGTGTCCAAACTCTAGAATCCTTGAGTGTTTGAACTCGAGAGTCATTCAATTTCCATATTCCGGGTCACAGGGTGACTGAATTCCAGAAGCACCAAATGTCTGCATTCCAGAATCGGAATGTGGCGGAATTCTAGAATGCACAGCACGGCGGAATTCGAACGTCCTAAAATGCCTGCTATCCGGAAGTTAAGGTGTCTGACATCCAGAATGCTACCACGTCAGAATTATACCATTCTGAAAGATTCTGGGATCTAGAATCAATGGACGGCTGAGTTCCAGAATGTCAGGGTGGGAAAACTCTAGAATCCTTGCGTGTCTGAACTCGAGAGTCATTCAATGTCCACATTCCAGAACTCTGGATGTCTGAATTATAGAAGCACCAAATGTCTGCATTCTAGAATCGGAATGTGGCGGAATTCTAGAATGCACAGCACGGCTGAATTCTAAAGTCCTAAAATGCCTGCTATCCGGAAGTTAAGGTGTCTGACATCCAGAATGTTACTTGGTCAACATTCTACCGTTCTGAGAGATTCTGGGTTCTAGAATCAATGTACGGCAGAGATCTGGCATGTCAGGGTGTCCAAACTCTAGAATCCATGTGTGTCTGAACTCGAGAGTCATTCAATGTCCACATTCCGGATCACAGGGTGTCTGAATTCCTGAAACACCAAATGTCTGCATTCTAGAATCGGAATGTGGCGGAATTCTATAATGCACAACACGGCGGAATTCTAAAGTCCTAAAATGCCTGCTATCTGGAAGTTAAGGTGTCTGACATCCAGAATGCTACCACGTTAGAATTATACCATTCTGAAAGATTCTGGGATCTAGAATCAATGGACGGCTGAGTTCCAGAATGTCAGGGTTTCCAAACTCTAGAATCCTTGCGTGTCTGAACTCGAGAGTCATTCAATATCCACATTCCAGGACTCTGGATGTCTGAAATATAGAAGCACCAAATGTCTGCATTCTAGAATCGGAATGTGTGGAATTCTAGAATGCACAGCACGGCAGAATTCTAAAGTCCTAAAATGACTGCTATTCGGAATTTAAGGTGTCTGACATCCAGAATGTTACTAGGTCAGCATTCTACCATTCTGAGAGATTCTGGGTTCTAGAATCAATGGACGGCAGAGTTCTGGAATGCCAGGGTGTCCAAACTCTAGAATCCTTCCGTGTCTGAACTCGTGAGTCATTCAATGTCCACATTCCTGATCACAGGGTGTCTGAATTCCAGAAGCACCAAATGTCTGCATTCTAGAATCGGAATGTGGCGGAATTCTAGAATGCACAGCACGGCAGAATTCTAAAGTCCTAAAATGCCTGATATTCGGAAGTTAAGGAGTCTGACATCCAGAATGTTACTAGGTCAGCATTCTACCTTTCTGAGAGATTCTGGGTTCTAGAATCAATGGACGGCTGATTTCTGGAATGTCAGGGTGTCCAAACTCTAGAATCCTTCCGTGTCTGAACTCGTGAGTCATTCAATGCCCACATTCCAGATCAAAGGGTGTCTGAATTCCAGAAGCACCAAATGTCTGCATTCTAGAATCGGAATGTGGCGGAATTCTAGAATGCACATCACGGCAGAATTCGAAAGTCCTAAAATGCCTGCTATCCAGAATTAAGTTGTCTGACATCCAGAATGCTACCACGTCAGAATTATACCATTCTGAAAGATTCTGGGATCTAGAATAAATGGACGGCTGGGTTCCAGAATGTCAGGGTGGCAAAACTCTAGAATCCTTGCGGGTCTGAACTCGAGAGTCATTCAATCTCCACATTCCAGAACTCTGGATGTCTGAATTATAGAAGCACCAAATGTCTGCATTCTAGAATCGGAATGTGGCAGAATTCTAGAATGCACAGCACGGCGGAATTCTAAAGTCCTAAAATGCCTGCTATCCGGAAGTTAAGGTGTCTGACATCCAGAATGTTACTAGGTCAACATTCTACCGTTCTGAGAGATTCTGGGTTCTAGAATCAATGGATGGCAGAGATCTGGCATGTCAGGGTGTCCAAACTCTAGAATCCTTGTGTGTCTGAACTCGAGAGTCATTCAATGTCCACATTCCAGAACTCTGGATGTCTGAATTATAGAAGCACCAAATGTCTGCATTCTAAAATCGGAATGTGGCTGAATTCTAGAATGCACAGCACGGCGGAACTCTAAAGTCCTAAAATGCCTGCTATCCGGAAGTTAAGGTGTCTGACATCCAGAATGCCACCACGTCAGAATTATACCATTCTGAAAGACTCTGGGATCTAGAATCAATGGACGGCTGAGTTCCAGAATGTCAGGGTTTGCAAACTCTAGAATCCTTGCGTGTCTGAACTCGAGAGTCATTCAATTTCCATATTCCGGGTCACAGGGTGACTGAATTCCAGAAGCACCAAATGTCTGCATTCCAGAATCGGAATGTGGCGGAATTCTAGAATGCACAGCACGGCGGAATTCGAACGTCCTAAAATGCCTGCTATCCGGAAGTTAAGGTGTCTGACATCCAGAATGCTACCACGTCAGAATTATACCATTCTGAAAGATTCTGGCATCTAGAATCAATGGACGGCTGAGTTCCAGAATGTCAGGGTGGGAAAACTCTAGAATCCTTGCGTGTCTGAACTCGAGAGTCATTCAATGTCCACATTCCAGAACTCTGGATGTCTGAATTATAGAAGCACCAAATGTCTGCATTCTAGAATCGGAATGTGGCGGAATTCTAGAATGCACAGCACGGCTGAATTCTAAAGTCCTAAAATGCCTGCTATCCGGAAGTTAAGGTGTCTGACATCCAGAATGTTACTTGGTCAACATTCTACCGTTCTGAGAGATTCTGGGTTCTAGAATCAATGTACGGCAGAGATCTGGCATGTCAGGGTGTCCAAACTCTAGAATCCATGTGTGTCTGAACTCGAGAGTCATTCAATGTCCACATTCCGGATCACAGGGTGTCTGAATTCCTGAAACACCAAATGTCTGCATTCTAGAATCGGAATGTGGTAGAATTCTATAATGCACAGCACGGCGGAATTCTAAAGTCCTAAAATGCCTGCTATCTGGAAGTTAAGGTGTCTGACATCCAGAATGCTACCACGTTAGAATTATACCATTCTGAAAGATTCTGGGATCTAGAATCAATGGACGGCTGAGTTCCAGAATGTCAGGGTTTCCAAACTCTAGAATCCTTGCGTGTCTGAACTCGAGTGTCATTCAATATCCACATTCCAGGACTCTGGATGTCTGAAATATAGAAGCAACAAATGTCTGCATTCTAGAATCGGAATGTGTGGAATTCTAGAATGCACAGCACGGCAGAATTCTAAAGTCCTAAAATGACTGCTATTCGGAATTTAAGGTGTCTGACATCCAGAATGTTACTAGGTCAGCATTCTACCATTCTGAGAGATTCTGGGTTCTAGAATCAATGTACGGCAGAGTTCTGGAATGCCAGGGTGTCCAAACTCTAGAATCCTTCCGTGTCTGAACTTGTGAGTCATTCAATGTCCACATTCCTGATCACAGGGTGTCTGAATTCCAGAAGCACCAAATGTCTGCATTCTAGAATCGGAATGTGGCGGAATTCTAGAATGCACAGCACGGCAGAATTCTAAAGTCCTAAAATGCCTGATATTCGGAAGTTAAGGAGTCTGACATCCAGAATGTTACTAGGTCAGCATTCTACCTTTCTGAGAGATTCTGGGTTCTAGAATCAATGGACGGCTGATTTCTGGAATGTCAGGGTGTCCAAACTCTAGAATCCTTCCGTGTCTGAACACGTGAGTCATTCAATGTCCACATTCCAGATCAAAGGGTGTCTGAATTCCAGAAGCACCAAATGTCTGCATTCTAGAATCGGAATGTGGCGGAATTCTAGAATGCACATCACGGCAGAATTCGAAAGTCCTAAAATGCCTGCTATCCAGAATTAAGTTGTCTGACATCCAGAATGCTACCACGTCAGAATTATACCATTCTGAAAGATTCTGGGATCTAGAATAAGTGGACGGCTGGGTTCCAGAATGTCAGGGTGGCAAAACTCTAGAATCCTTGCGGGTCTGAACTCGAGAGTCATTCAATCTCCACATTCCAGAACTCTGGATGTCTGAATTATAGAAGCACCAAATGTCTGCATTCTAGAATCGGAATGTGGCGGAATTCTAGAATGCACAGCACGGTGGAATTCTAAAGTCCTAAAATGCCTGCTATCCGGAAGTTAAGGTGTCTGACATCCAGAATGTTACTAGGTCAACATTCTACCGTTCTGAGAGATTCTGGGTTCTAGAATCAATGGATGGCAGAGATCTGGCATGTCAGGGTGTCCAAACTCTAGAATCCTTGTGTGTCTGAACTCGAGAGTCATTCAAGGTCCACATTCCAGAACTCTGGATGTCTGAATTATAGAAGCACCAAATGTCTGCATTCTAAAATCGGAATGTGGCTGAATTCTAGAATGCACAGCACGGCGGAATTCTAAAGTCCTAAAATGCCTGCTATCCGGAAGTTAAGGTGTCTGACATCCAGAATGCCACCACGTCAGAATTATACCATTCTGAAAGACTCTGGGATCTAGAATCAATGGACGGCTGAGTTCCAGAATGTCAGGGTTTGCAAACTCTAGAATCCTTGCGTGTCTGAACTCGAGAGTCATTCAATGTCCACATTCCAGAACTCTGGATGTCTGAATTATAGAAGCACCAAATGTCTGCATTCCAGAATCGGAATGTGGCGGAATTCTAGAATGCACAGCACGGCGGAATTCAAAGGCTTAAAATGCCTGCTATCCGGAAGTTAAGGTGTCTGACATCCAGAATGCTACCACGTCAGAATTATACCATTCTGAAAGATTCTGGGATCTAGAATCATTGGACGGCTGAGTTCCAGAATGTCAGGGTGGCAAAACTCTAGAATCCTTGCGTGTCTGAAATCGTGAGTCTTTCAATGTCCACATTCCGGATCACGGGGTGTCTGAATGCCAGAAGCACCAAATGTCTGCATTCTAGAATCGGAATGTGGCGGAATTCTAGAATGCACAGCACGGCAGAATTCGAAAGACCTAAAATGCCTGCTATCGGGAAGTTAAGGTGTCTGACATCCAGAATGCTACCACGTCAGAATTATACCATTCTGAAAGATTCTGGCATCTAGAATCAATGGACGGCTGAGTTCCAGAATGTCAGGGTGGCAAAACTCTAGAATCCTGGCGTGTCTGAACTCGAGAGTCATTCAGTGTCCACATTCCAGAACTCTGGATGTCTGAAATATAGAAGCACCAAATGTCTGCATTCTAGAATCAGAATGTGGCGGAATTCTAGAATGCACAGCACGGCGGAATTTTAAAGTCCTAAAATGCCTGCTATCCAGAAGTCAATGTGTCTGACATCCAGAATGTTACTAGGTCAGCATTCTACCGTTCTGAGAGATTCTGGGTTTTATAAGCAATGGATGGCAGAGTTCTGGAATGTCAGGGTGTTCAAACACAAGAATACTTGCGTGTCTGAACTCGAGAGTCATTCAATGTCCACATTCCGGATCACAGGGTGTCTGAATTCCAGAAGCACCAAATGTCTGCATTCTAGAATCGGAATGTGGCGGAATTCTAGAATGCACAGCATGGCGGAATTCGAAAGTCCTAAAATGCCTGCTATCCGGAAGTTAAGGTGTCTGACATCCAGAATGCTACCACGTCAGAATTATAACATTCTGAAAGATTCTGGGATCTAGAATCAATGGACGGCTGAGTTCCAGAATGTCAGGGTGGCAAAACTCTAGAATCCCGGCTTGTCTGAACTCGAGAGTCATTCAATGTCCACATTCCGGAACTCTGGATGTCTGAATTATAGAAGCACCAAATGTCTCTATTCTAGAATCGGAATGTGGCGGAATTCTAGAATGCACAGCACGGCGGAATTCGAAAGTCCTAAAATGCCTGCTATCCGGAAGTTAAGGAGTCTGACATCCAGAATGTTACTAGGTTAGCATTCTACCGTTCTGAGAGATTCTGTGTTCTAGAATCAATGGACGGCAGAGTTCTGGAATGTCCGGGTGTCCAAACTCTAGAATCCTTCGGTGTCTGGACTCGTGAGTCATTCAATGTCCACATTCCGGATCACAGGGTGTTTGAATTCCAGAAGGACCAAATGTCTGCATTCTAGAAGCGGAATGTGGCAGAATTCTAGAATGCACAGCATGGCGGAATTCTAAAATCCTAAATTGCCTGCTATACGGAAGTTAAGGTGTCTGACATCAAGAATGCTACCAATTCAGAATTATACCATTCTGAAAGATTCTGGGATCTAGAATCAATGGACGGCTGAGTTCCATAATGTCTGGGTGGGAATACTCTAGAATCCTTGCGTGTCTGAACTCGAGAGTCATTCAATGTCCACATTCCAGAACTCTGGATGTCTGAATTATAGAAGCACCAAATGTCTGCATTCTAGAATCGGAATGTGGCGGAATTTTAGAATGCACAGCACGGGGGAATTCTAAAGTACTAAAATGCCTATTAGCCGAAAGCTAAGGTGTCTGATGACCAGAATGTTACTAGGTCAGCATTCTACCCTTCTGAGAGATTCTGGGTTCTAGAATCAATGGACGTCCGAGTTCTGGAATGTCTGGGTGTCCAAACTCTAGAATCCTTGAGTGTTAGAACTCGACAGTCATTCAATTTCCATATTCCGGGTCACAGGGTGACTGAATTCCAGAAGCACCAAATGTCTGCATTCTGGAATCAGAATGTGGCGGAATTCTAGAATGCACAGCACGGCGGAATTCGAAGGTCCTAAAATGCCTGCTATCGGGAAGTAAAGGTGTCTGACATCCAGAATGCTACCAGGTCAGAATTACACCATTCTGAAAGATTCTGGGATCTAGAATCAATGGACGGCTGAGTTCCAGAATGTCAGGGTGGCAAAACTCTAGAATCCTTGCATGTCTGAACTCGAGAGTCATTCAATGTCCACATTCCAGAACTCTGGATGTCTGAATTATAGAAGCACCAAATGACTGCATTCTAGCATCGGAATGTGGCGGAATTCTAGCATGCACAGCACGGCGGAATTCTAAAATCCTAAAATGCCTGCTGTCCGGAAGTTAAGGTGTCTGACATCAAGAATGCTACAAAGTCAGAATTATACCATTCTGAAAGATTCTGGGATCTAGAATCAATGGACGGCTGAGTTCCAGAATGTCAGTGTGGCAAAACTCTAGAATACTTGCGTGTCTGAACTCGAGAGTCTTTCAATGTCCACATTCCAGAACTCTGGATGTCTGAATTATAGAAGCACCAAATGTCTGCATTCTAGAATCGGAATGTGTCGGAATTCTAGAATGCACAGCACGGCGGAATTCTAAAGTCCTAAAATGGCTACTAGCCGAAAGTTAAGGTGTCTGATGACCAGAATGTTACCAGGTCAGCATTCTACCGTTCTGAGAGATTCTGGTTTCTAGAATCAATGGACGGCAGAGTTCAGGAATGTCAGGGTGTCCAAACTCTAGAATCCCTGAGTGTTTGAACTCGAGAGTCATTCAATTTCCATATTCCGGGTCACAGGGTGACTGAATTCCAGAAGCACCAAATGTCTGCATTCTAGAATCGGAATGTGGCGGAATTCTAGAATGCACAGCACGGCGGAATTCTAAAGTCCTAAAATGCCTGATATTCGGAAGTTAAGGAGTCTGACATCCAGAATGTTACTAGGTCAGCTTTCTACCGTTCTGAGAGATTCTGGGTTCTGGAATCAATGGACGGCAGAGTTCTTGAATGTCAGGGTGTCCAAACTCTAGAATCCTTCCGTGTCTGAACTCGTGAGTCATTCAATGTCCACATTCCGGATTACAGGGTGTCTGAATTCCAGAAGTACCAAATGTCTTCATTCTAGAATCGGAATGTGGTAGAATTCTAGAATGCACAGCACGGCGGAATTCTAAAGTCCTAAAATGCCTGCTATCCGGAAATTAAGGTGTCTGACATCCAGAATGCTACCACGTCAGAATTATACCATTCTGAAATATTCTGGGATCTAGAATCAATGGACGGGTGAGTTCCAGAATGTCAGGGTGGCAAAACTCTAGAATCCTGGCTTGTCTGAACTCGAGAGTCATTCAATGTCCACATTCCGGAACTCTGGATGTCTGAATTATAGAAGCACCAAATGTCTCTATTCTAGAATCGGAATGTGGCGGAATTCTAGAATGCACAGCACGGCGGAATTCGAAAGTCCTAAAATGCCTGCTATCCGGAAGTTAAGGAGTCTGACATCCAGAATGTTACTAGGTTAGCATTCTACCGTTCTGAGAGATTCTGTGTTCTAGAATCAATGGACGGCAGAGTTCTGGAATGTCCGGGTGTCCAAACTCTAGAATCCTTCCGTGTCTGGACTCGTGAGTCATTCAATGTCCACATTCCGGATCACAGGGTGTTTGAATTCCAGAAGCACCAAATGTCTGCATTCTAGAAGCGGAATGTGGCAGAATTCTAGAATGCACAGCATGGGGGAATTCTAAAATCCTAAAATGCCTGCTATACGGAAGTTAAGGTGTCTGACATCAAGAATGCTACCAATTCAGAATTATACCATTCTGAAAGATTCTGGGATCTAGAATCAATGGACGGCTGAGTTCCATAATGTCTGGGTGGGAATACTCTAGAATCCTTGCGTGTCTGAACTCGAGAGTCATTCAATGTCCACATTACAGAACTCTGGATGTCTGAATTATAGAAGCACCAAATGTGTGCATTCTAGAATCGGAATGTGGCGGAATTTTAGAATGCACAGCACGGTGGAATTCTAAAGTCCTAAAATGCCTATTAGCCGAAAGCTAAGGTGTCTGATGACCAGAATGTTACTAGGTCAGCATTCTACCCTTCTGAGAGATCCTGGGTTCTTGAATCAATGGACGTCCGAGTTCTGGAATGTCTGGGTGTCCAAACTCTAGAATCCTTGAGTGTTAGAACTCGACAGTCATTCAATTTCCATATTCCGGGTCACAGGGTGACTGAATTCCAGAAGCACCAAATGTCTGCATTCTGGAATCAGAATGTGGCGGAATTCTAGAATGCACAGCACGGCGGAATTCGATGGTCCTAAAATGCCTGCTATCGGGAAGTAAAGGTGTCTGACATCCAGAATGCTACCAGGTCAGAATTACACCATTCTGAAAGATTCTGGGATCTAGAATCAATGGACGGCTGAGTTCCAGAATGTCAGGGTGGCAAAACTCTAGAATCCTTGCATGTCTGAACTCGAGAGTCATTCAATGTCCACATTCCAGAACTCTGGATGTCTGAATTATAGAAGCACCAAATGACTGCATTGTAGCATCGGAATGTGGCGGAATTCTAGCATGCACAGCACGGCGGAATTCTAAAATCCTAAAATGCCTGCTGTCCGGAAGTTAAGGTGTCTGACATCTAGAATGCTACAAAGTCAGAATTATACCATTCTGAAAGATTCTGGGATCTAGAATCAATGGACGGCTGAGTTCCAGAATGTCAGTGTGGCAAAACTCTAGAATACTTGCGTGTCTGAACTCGAGAGTCTTTCAATGTCCACATTCCAGAACTCTGGATGTCTGAATTATAGAAGCACCAAATGTCTGCATTCTAGAATCGGAATGTGTCGGAATTCTAGAATGCACAGCACGGCGGAATTCTAAAGTCCTAAAATGGCTACTAGCCGAAAGTTAAGGTGTCTGATGACCAGAATGTTACCAGGTCAGCATTCTACCGTTCTGAGAGATTCTGGGTTCTAGAATCAATGGACGGCAGAGTTCTGGAATGTCAGGGTGTCCAAACTCTAGAATCCCTGAGTGTTTGAACTCGAGAGTCATTCAATTTCCATATTCCGGGTCACAGGGTGACTGAATTCCAGAAGCACCAAATGTCTGCATTCTAGAATCGGAATGTGGCGGAATTCTAGAATGCACAGCACGGCGGAATTCGAAAGTCCTAAAATGCCTGCTATTCGGAAGTTAAGGTGTCTGACATCCAGAATGCTACCACGTCAGAATTATACCATTCTGAAAGATTCTGGGATCTAGAATCAATGGACGGCTGAGTTCCAGAATGTCAGGGTGGCAAAACTCTAGAATCCTTGCGTGTCTGAACTCGAGAGTCATTCAAAGTCCACATTCCAGAACTCTGGATGTCTGAATTATAGAAGCACCAAATGTCTGCATTCTAGAATCGGAATGTGGCGGAATTCTAGAATGCACAGCACGGCAGAATTCTAAAGTCCTAAATTGCCTGCTATCCGGAAGTTAAGGTGTCTGACATCCAGAATGTACTAGGTCAGCATTCTACCGTTCTGAGAGATTCTGGGTTCTAGAATCAATGGACGGCAGAGTTCTGGAAAGTCAGGATGTCCAAACTCTAGAATTCTTCCGTGTCTGAACTCGTGAGTCATTCAATGTCCGCATTCCGGATCACAGGGTGTCTGAATTCCAGGAGCACCAAATGTCTGCATTCTAGAATCGGAATGTGGCAGAATTCTAGAATGCACAGCACGGCGGAATTCGAAAGTCCTAAAATGCCTGCTATCGGGAAGTTAAGGTGTCTGACATCCAGAATGCTACCACGTCATAGTTATACCATTCTGAAAGATTCTGGGATCTAGAATCAATGGACGGCTCAGTTCCAGAATGTCAGGGTGGCAAAACTCTAGAATCCTTGCGAGTCTGAACTTGAGAGTCATTCAATGTCCACATTCCAGAACTCTGGATGTCTGAATAATAGAAGCACCAAATGTCTGCATTCTAGAATCGGAATGTGGCGGAATTCTAGAATGCACAGCACGGCGGAATTCTAAAGTCCTAAAATGCCTGCTATCCGGAAGTTAAGGTGTCTGACATCAAGAATGCTACCAAGTCAGAATTATACCATTCTGAAAGATTCTGGGATCTAGATTCAATGGACGGCTGAGTTCCAGAATGTCAGGGTGGCAAAACTCTAGAATCCTTGCGTGTCTGAACTCGAGAGTCATTCAATGTCCACATTCCAGAACTCTGGATGTCTGAATTATAGAAGCACCAAATGTCTGCATTCTAGAATCGGAATGTGGCGGAATTCTAGAATGCACAGCACGGCGGAATTCTAAAGTCCTAAAATGCCTACTAGCCGAAAGTTAAGATGTCTGATGACCAGAATGTTACTTGGTCAGCATTCTACCGTTCTGAGAGATTCTGGGTTCTAGAATCAATGGATGACCGAGTTCTGGAATGTCAGGGTGTCAAAACTCTAGAATCCTTGAGTGTTTGAACTCGAGAGTCATTCAATGTCCACATTCCGGATCACAGGGTGTCTGAATTCCTGAAACACCAAATGTCTGCATTCTAGAATCGGAATGTGGTAGAATTGTAGAATGCACAGCACGGCGGAATTCTAAAGTCCTAAAATGCCTTCTATACGGAAGTTAAGGTGTCTGACATCCAGAATGCTACCACGTTAGAAGTATACCATTCTGAAAGATTCTGGGATCTAGAATCAATGGACGGCTGAGTTCCAGAATGTCAGGGTTTCCAAACTCTAGAATCCTTTCGTGTCTGAACTCGAGTGTCATTCAATATTCACATTCCAGGACTCTGGATGTCTGAAATATAGAAGCACCAAATGTCTGCATTCTAGAATCGGAATGTGGCGGAATTCTAGAATGCACAGCACGGCAGAATTCTAAAGTCCTAAAAGGCCTGCTATTCGGAAGTTAAGGTGTCTGACATCCAGAATGTTACTAGGTCAGCATTCTACCGTTCTGAGAGATTCTGGGTTCTAGAATCAATGGACGGCAGAGTTCTGGAATGTCAGGGTGTCCAAACTCTAGAATCCTTCCGTGTCTGAACTCGTGAGTCATTCAATGTCCACATTCCGGATCACAGGGTGTCTGAATTCCAGAAGCACCAAATGTCTGCATTCTAGAATCGGAATGTGGCGGAATTCTAGAATGCACAGCACGGCAGAATTCTGAAGTCCTAAAATGCCTGCTATCGGGAAGTTAAGGTGTCTGACATCCAGAATGCTACCATATCAGAATTATACCATTCTGAAAGATTCTGGGATCTAGAATCAATGGACGGCTGAGTTCCAGAAAGTCAGGGTGGCAAAACTCTAGAATCCTTGCGTGTCTGAACTCGAGAGTCATTCAATGTCCACATTCCCGATCTCTGGATGTCTGAATTATAGAAGCACCAAATGTCTGCATTCTAGAATCGGAATGTGGCGGAATTCTAGAATGCACGGCACGGCGGAATTCTAAAGTCCTAAAGTGCCTGCTATCCGGAAGTTAAGGTGTCTGACATCCAGAATGCTACCGCGTCAGAATTATACCATTCTGAAAGATTCTGGGATCTAGAATCAATGGAAGACTGAGTTCCAGAATGTCAGGGTGGCAAAACTCTAGAATCCTTGCGTGTCTGAACTCGAGAGTCATTCAATGTCCACATTCCAGAACTCTGGATGTCTGAATTATCGAAGAACCAAATGTCTGCATTCTAGAATCGGAATGTGGCGGAATTCTAGAATGCACAGCACGGCGGAATTCTAAAATCCTAAAATGCCTACTAGCAGAAAGTTAAGGTGTCTGATGACCAGAATGTTACTAGGTCAGCATTCTACCGTTCTGAGAGTTTCTGTGTTCTAGAATCAACGGATGGCAGAGTTCTGGAATGTCAGGGTGTCCAAACTCTAGAATCCTTGAGTGTTTGAACTCGAGAGTCATTCAATTTCCATATTCCGGGTCACAGGGTGACTGAATTCCAGAAGCATCAAATGTCTGCATTCTAGAATCGGAATGTGGCGGAATTCTAGAATGCACAGCACGGCGGAATTCGAAAGTCCTAAAATGCCTGCTATCCGGATGTTAAGGTGTCTGACATCCAGAATGCTACCACGTTAGAATTATACCATTCTGAAAGATTCTGGGATCTAGAATCAATGGACGGCTGAGTTCCAGAATGTCAGGGTTTCCAAACTCTAGAATCCTTGCGTGTCTGAACTCGAGAGTCAATCAATATCCACATTCCAGGACTCTGGATGTCTGAAATATAGAAGCACCAAATGACTGCATTCTAGCATCGGAATGTGGCGGAATTCTAGCATGCACAGCACGGCGGAATTCTAAAATCCTAAAATGCCTGCTGTCCGGAAGTTAAGGTGTCTGACATCAAGAATGATACAAAGTCAGAATTATACCATTCTGAAAGATTCTGGGATCTAGAATCAATGGACGGCTGAGTTCCAGAATGTCAGGGTGGCAAAACTCTAGAATACTTGCGTGTCTGAACTCGAGAGTCTTTCAATGTCCACATTCCAGAACTCTGGATGTCTGAATTATAGAAGCACCAAATGTCTGCATTCTAGAATCGGAATGTGGCGGAATTCTAGAATGCACAGCACGGCGGAATTCTAAAGTCCTAAAATGGCTACTAGCCGAAAGTTAAGGTGTCTGATAACCAGAATGTTACCAGGTCAGCATTCTACCGTTCTGAGAGATTCTGGGTTCTAGAATCAATGGACGGCAGAGTTCTGGAATGTCAGGGTGTCCAAACTCTAGAATCCCTGAGTGTTTGAACTCGAGAGTCATTCAATTTCCATATTCCGGGTCACAGGGTGACTGAATTCCAGAAGCACCAAATGTCTGCATTCTAGAATCGGAATGTGGCGGAATTCTAGAATAAACAGCACGGCGGAATTCGAAAGTCCTAAAATGCCTGCTATACGGAAGTTAAGGTGTCTGACATCCAGAATGCTACCACGTCAGAATTATACCATTCTGAAAGATTCTGGGATCTAGAACCAATGGACGACTGAGTTCCAGAATGTCAGGGTGGCAAAACTCTAGAATCCTTGCGTGTCTGAACTCGAGAGTCATTCAATGTCCACATTCCAGAACTCTGGATGTCTGAATTATAGAAGCACCAAATGTCTGCATTCTAGAATCGGAATGTGGCGGAATTCTAGAATGCACAGCACGGCTGAATTCTAAAGTCCTAAATTGCCTGCTATCCGGAAGTTATGGTGTCTGACATCCAGAATGTACTAGGTCAGCATTCTACCGTTCTGAGAGATTCTGGGTTCTAGAATCAATGGACGGCAGAGTTCTGGAAAGTCAGGATGTCCAAACTCTAGAATTCTTCCGTGTCTGAACTCGTGAGTCATTCAATGTCCACATTCCGGATCACAGGGTGTCTGAATGCCAGAAGCACCAAATGTCTGCATTCTAGAATCGGAATGTGGCGGAATTCTAGAATGCACAGCACGGCGGAATTCGAAAGTCCTAAAACGCCTGCTATCGGGAAGTTAAGGTGTCTGACATCCAGAATGCTACCACGTCATAGTTATACCATTCTGAAAGATTCTGGGATCTGGAATCAATGGACGGCTCAGTTCCAGAATGTCAGGGTGGCAAAACTCTAGAATCCTTGCGTGTCTGAACTTGAGAGTCATTCAATGTCCACATTCCAGAACTCTGGATGTCTGAATAATAGAAGCACCAAATGTCTGCATTCTAGAATCGGAATGTGGCGGAATTCTACAATGCACAGCACGGCGGAATTCTAAAGTCCTAAAATGCCTGCTATCCGGAAGTTAAGGTGTCTGACATCAAGAATGCTACCAAGTCAGAATTATACCATTCTGAAAGATTCTGGGATCTAGAATCAATGGACGGCTGAGTTCCAGAATGTCAGGGTGGCAAAACTCTAGAATCCTTGCGTGTCTGAACTCGAGAGTCATTCAATGTCCACATTCCAGAACTCTGGATGTCTGAATTATAGAAGCACCAAATGTCTGCATTCTAGAATCGGAATGTGGCGGAATTCTAGAATGCACAGCACGGCGGAATTCTAAAGTCCTAAAATGCCTACTAGCCGAAAGTTAAGATGTCTGATGACCAGAATGTTACTTGGTCAGCATTCTACCGTTCTGAGAGATTCTGGGTTCTAGAATCAATGGATGGCAGAGTTCTGGAATGTCAGGGTGTCCAAACTCTAGAATCCTTGAGTGTTTGAACTCCAGAGTCATTCAATTTCCATATTCCGGGTCACAGGGTGACTGAATTCCAGAAGCACCAAATGTCTGCATTCCAGAATCGGAATGTGGCGGAATTCTAGAATGCACAGCACGGCGGAATTCGAACGTCCTAAAATGCCTGCTATCCGGAAGTTAAGGTGTCTGACATCCAGAATGCTACCACGTCAGAATTATACCATTCTGAAAGATTCTGGGATCTAGAATCAATGGACGGCTGAGTTCCAGAATGTCAGGGTGGGAAAACTCTAGAATCCTTGCGTGTCTGAACTCGAGAGTCATTCAATGTCCACATTCCATAACTCTGGATGTCTGAATTATAGAAGCACCAAATGTCTGCATTCTAGAATCGGAATGTGGCGGAATTCTAGAATGCACAGCACGGCTGAATTCTAAAGTCCTAAAATGCCTGCTATCCGGAAGTTAAGGTGTCTGACATCCAGAATGTTACTTGGTCAGCATTCTACCGTTCTGAGAGATTCTGGGTTCTAGAATCAATGTACGGCAGAGATCTGGCATGTCAGTGTGTCCAAACTCTAGAATCCATGTGTGTCTGAACTCGAGAGTCATTCAATGTCCACATTCCGGATCACAGGGTGTCTGAATTCCTGAAACACCAAATGTCTGCATTCTAGAATCGGAATGTGGTAGAATTCTATAATGCACAGCACGGCGGAATTCTAAAGTCCTAAAATGCCTGCTATCCGGACGTTAAGGTGTCTGACATCCAGAATGCTACCACGTTAGAATTATACCATTCTGAAAGATTCTGGGATCTAGAATCAATGGACGGCTGAGTTCCAGAATGTCAGGGTTTCCAAACTCTAGAATCCTTGCGTGTCTGAACTCGAGAGTCATTCAATATCCACATTCCAGGACTCTGGATGTCTGAAATATAGAAGAAACAAATGTCTGCATTCTAGAATCGGAATGTGTGGAATTCTAGAATGCACAGCACGGCAGAATTCTAAAGTCCTAAAATGACTGCTATTCGGAATTTAAGGTGTCTGACATCCAGAATGTTACTAGGTCAGCATTCTACCATTCTGAGAGATTCTGGGTTCTAGAATCAATGGACGGCAGAGTTCTGGAATGCCAGGGTGTCCAAACTCTAGAATCCTTCCGTGTCTGAACTCGTGAGTAATTCAATGTCCACATTCCTGATCACAGGGTGTCTGAATTCCAGAAGCACCAAATGTCTGCATTCTAGAATCGGAATGTGGCGGAATTCTAGAATGCACAGCACGGCAGAATTCTAAAGTCCTAAAATGCCTGATATTCGGAAGTTAAGGAGTCTGACATCCAGAATGTTACTAGGTCAGCATTCTACCTTTCTGAGAGATTCTGGGTTCTAGAATCAATGGACGGCTGATTTCTGGAATGTCAGGGTGTCCAAACTCTAGAATCCTTCCGTGTCTGAACACGTGAGTCATTCAATGTCCACATTCCAGATCAAAGGGTGTCTGAATTCCAGAAGCACCAAATGTCTGCATTCTAGAATCGGAATGTGGCGGAATTCTAGAATGCACAGCACGGCAGTATTCGAAAGTCGTAAAATGCCTGCTATCCAGAATTAAGTTGTCTGACATCCAGAATGCTACCAGGTCAGAATTATACCATTCTGAAAGATTCTGGGAACTAGAATAAATGGACGGCTGGGTTCCAGAATGTCAGGGTGGCAAAACTCTAGAATCCTTGCGGGTCTGAACTCGAGAGTCATTCAATCTCCACATTCCAGAACTCTGGATGTCTGAATTATAGAAGCACCAAATGTCTGCATTCTAGAATCGGAATGTGGCGGAATTCTAGAATGCACAGCACGGCGGAATTCTAAAGTCCTAAAATGCCTGCTATCCGGAAGTTAAGGTGTCTGACATCCGGAATGTTACTAGGTCAACATTCTACCGTTCTGAGAGATTCTGCGTTCTAGAATCAATGGATGGCAGAGATCTGGCATGTCAGGGTGTCCAAACTCTAGAATCCTTGTGTGTCTGAACTCGAGAGTCATTCAATGTCCACATTCCAGAACTCTGGATGTCTGAATTATAGAAGCACCAAATGTCTGCATTCTAAAATCGGAATGTGGCTGAATTCTAGAATGCACAGCACGGAGGAATTCTAAAGTCCTAAAATGCCTGCTATCCGGAAGTTAAGGTGTCTGACATCCAGAATGCCACCACGTCAGAATTATACCATTCTGAAAGACTCTGGGATCTAGAATCAATGGACGGCTGAGTTCCAGAATGTCAGGGTTTGCAAACTCTAGAATCCTTGCGTGTCTGAACTCGAGAGTCATTCAATGTCCACATTCCAGAACTCTAGATGTCTGAATTATAGAAGCACCAAATGTCTGCATTCTAGAATCGGAATGTGGCGGAATTCTAGAATGCACAGCACGGCGGAATTCAAAGGCCTAAAATGCCTGCTATCCGGAAGTTAAGGTGTCTGACATCCAGAATGCTACCACGTCAGAATTATACCATTCTGAAAGATTCTGGGATCTAGAATCAATGGACGGCTGAATTCCAGAATGTCAGGGTGGCAAAACTCTAGAATCCTTGCGTGTCTGAACTCGTGAGTCATTCAATGTCCACATTCCGGATCACGGGGTGTCTGAATGCCAGAAGCACCAAATGTCTGCATTCTAGAATCGGAATGTGGCGGAATTCTAGAATGCACAGCACGGCAGAATTCGAAAGACCTAAAATGCCTGCTATCGGGAAGTTAAGGTGTCTGACATCCAGAATGCTACCACGTCAGAATTATACCATTCTGAAAGATTCTGGGATCTAGAATCAATGGACGGCTGAGTTCCAGATTGTCAGGGTGGCAAAACTCTAGAATCCTGGCGTGTCTGAACTCGAGAGTCATTCAGTGTCCACATTCCAGAACTCTGGATGTCTGAAATATAGAAGCACCAAATGTCTGCATTCTAGAATCAGAATGTCGCGGAATTCTAGAATGCACAGCATGGCGGAATTTTAAAGTCCTAAAATGCCTGCTATTCGGAAGGTAAGGTGTCTGACATCCAGAATGTTACTAGGTCAGCATTCTACCATTCTGAGAGATTCTGGGTTCTAGAATCAATGGACGGCATAGTTCTGGAATGTCCGGGTGTCCAAACTCTAGAATCCTTCCGTGTCTGGACTCGTGAGTCATTCAATGTCCACATTCCGGATCACAGGGTGTTTGAATTCCAGAAGCACCAAATGTCTGCATTCTAAAAGCGGAATGTGGCAGAATTCTAGAATGCACAGCATGGCGGAATTCTAAAATCCTAAAATGCCTGCTATACGGAAGTTAAGGTGTCTGACATCAAGAATGCTACCAATTCAGAATTATACCATTCTGAAAGATTCTGGGATCTAGAATCAATGGACGGCTGAGTTCCAGAATGTCTGGGTGGGAATACTCTAGAATCCTTGCGTGTCTGAACTCGAGAGTCATTCAATGTCCACATTACAGAACTCTGGATGTCTGAAATCTAGAAGCACCAAATGTGTGCATTCTAGAATCGGAATGTGGCGGAATTTTAGAATGCACAGCACGGTGGAATTCTAAACTCCTAAAATGCCTATTAGCCGAAAGCTAAGGTGTCTGATGACCAGAATGTTACTAGGTCAGCATTCTACCATTCTGAGAGATTCTGGGTTCTAGAATCAATGGACGGCCGAGTTCTGGAATGTCTGGGTGTCCAAACTCTAGAATCCTTGAGTGTTAGAACTCGACAGTCATTCAATTTCCATATTCCGGGTCACAGGGTGACTGAATTCCAGAAGCACCAAATGTCTGCATTCTAGAATCAGAATGTGGCGGAATTCTAGAATGCACAGCACGGCGGAATTCGAAGGTCCTAAAATGCCTGCTATCCGGAAGTTAAGGTGTCTGACATCAAGAATGCTACCAAGTCAGAATTATATCATTCTGAAAGATTCTGGGATCTAGAATCAATGGACGGCTGAGTTCCAGAATGTCAGGGTGGCAAAACTCTAGAATCCTTGCGTGTCTGAACTCGAGAGTCATTCAGTGTCCACATTCCAGAACTCTGGATGTCTGAAATATAGAAGCACCAAATGTCTGCATTCTAGAATCAGAATGTGGCGGAATTCTAGAATGCACAGCACGGCAGAATTCTAAAGTCCTAAAATGCCTGCTATTCGGAAGGTAAGGTGTCTGACATCCAGAATGTTACTAGGTCAGCATTCTACCGTTCTGAGAGATTCTGGGTTCTAGAATCAATGGACGGCAGAGTTCTGGAATGCCAGGGTGTCCAAACTCTAGAATCCTTCCGTGTCTGAACTCGTGAGTCATTCAATGTCCACATTCCAGATCACAGGGTGTCTGAATTCCAGAAGCACCAAATGTCTGCATTCTAGAATCGGAATGTGGCAGAATTCTAGAATGCACAGCACGGCAGAATTCTAAAGTCCTAAAATGCCTGATATTCGGAAGTTAAGGAGTCTGACATCCAGAATGTTACTAGGTCAGCATTCTACCGTTCTGAGAGATTCTGGGTTCTAGAATCAATGGACGGCAGAGTTCTGGAATGTCAGGGTGTCCAAACTCTAGAATCCTTCCGTTTCTGAACACCTGAGTCATTCAATGTCCACATTCCAGATCAAAGGGTGTCTGAATTCCAGAAGCACCAAATGTCTGCATTCTAGAATCGGAATGTGGCGGAATTCTAGAATGCACAGCACGGCGGAATTCGAAAGTCCTAAAATGCCTGCTATCCAGAATTAAGGTGTCTGACATTCAGAATGCTACCACGTCAGAATTATACCATTCTGAAAGATTCTGGGATCTAGAATAAATGGACGGCTGGGTTCCAGAATGTCAGGGTTGCAAAACTCTAGAATCCTTGCATGTCTGAACTAGAGAGTCATTCAATCTCCACATTCCAGAACTCTGGATGTCTGAATTATAGAAGCACCAAATGTCTGCATTCTAGAATCGGAATGTGGCGGAATTCTAAAGTCCTAAAATGCCTGCTATCCGGAAGTTAAGGTGTCTGACATCCAGAATGTTACTAGGTCAGCATTCTACCGTTCTGAGAGATTCTGGGTTCTAGAATCAATGGACGGCAGAGATCTGGCTTGTCAGGGTGTCCAAACTCTAGAATCCTTGTGTGTCTGAACTCGAGAGTCATTCAATGTCCACATTCCGGATCACAGGGTGTCTGAATTCCAGAAACACCAAATGTCTGCATTCTAGAATCGGAATGTGGTAGAATTCTAGAATGCACAGCACGGCGGAATTCTAAAGTCCTAAAATGCCTGCTATCCGGAAGTTAAGGTGTCTGACACCCAGAATACTACCACATCAGAATTATACCATTCTGAAACATTCTGGGATCTAGAATCAATGGACGGGTGATTTCCAGAATGTCAGGGTGGCAAAACTCTAGAATCTTGGCGTGTCTGAACTCGAGAGTCATTCAATGTCCACATTCCAGAACTCGGGATGTCTGAATTGTAGAAGCACCAAATGTCTGCATTCTAGAATCGGAATGTGGCGGAATTCTAGAATGCACAGCACGGCGGAATTCTAAAGTCCTAAAATGCCTGCTATCCGGAAGTTAAGGTGTCTGACATCAAGAATGCTACCATGTTAGAATTATAACATTCTGAAAGATTCTGGGATCTAGAATCAATGGACAGCTGAGTTCCAGAATGTCAGGGTGGCAAAACTCTTGAATCCTTGCGTGTCTGAACTCGAGAGTCATTCAATGTCCACATTCCAGAACTCTGGATGTCTGAAATATAGAAGCACCAAATGTCTGCATTCTAGAATCAGAATGTGGCGGAATTCTAGAATGCACAGCACGGCGGAATTTTAAAGTCCTAAAATGCCTGCTATCCAGAAGTCAAGGTGTCTGACATCCAGAATGTTACTAGGTCAGCATTCTACAGTTCTGAGAGATTCTGGGTTCTAGAATCAATGGATGGCAGAGTTCTGGAATGTCAGGGTGTTCAAACTCAAGAATACTTGCGTGTCTGAACTCGAGAGTCATTCAATGTCCACATTTCGCATCACAGGGTGTCTGAATTCCAGAAGCACCAAATGTCTGCATTCTAGAATCGGAATGTGGCGGAATTCTAGAATGCACAGCACGGCAGAATTCTAAAGTCCTAAAATGCCTGCTATTCGGAAGTTAAGGTGTCTGACATCCAGAATGTTACTAGGTCAGCATTCTACCATTCTGAGAGATTCTGGGTTCTAGAATCAATGGACGGCAGAGTTCTGGAATGTCAGGGTGTCCAAACTCTAGAATCCTTCTGTGTCTGAACTCGTGAGTCATTCAATGTCCACATTCCGGATCACAGGGTGTCTGAATTCCAGAAGCACAAAATGTCTGCATTCTAGAATCGGAATGTGGTAGAATTCTAGAATGCACAGCACGGCGGAATTCTAAAGTCCTAAAATGCCTGCTATCCGGAAGTTAAGGTGTCTGTCACCCAGAATGCTACCATATCAGAATTATACCATTCTTAAACATTCTGGGATCTAGAATCAATGGACGGGTGAGTTCCAGAATGTCAGGGTGGCAAAACTCTAGAGTCCTGGCGTGTCTGAAATCGAGAGTCATTCAATGTCCACATTCCAGAACTCTGGATGTCTGAATTATAGATGCACCAAATGTCTGCATTCTAGAATCGGAATGTGGCGGAATTCTAGAATGCACAGCACGGCGGAATTCGAAAGTCCTAAAATGCCTGCTATCCGGAAGTTAAGGTGTCTGACATCCAGAATGCTGCCACGTCAGAATTATACCATTCTGAAAGATTCTGGGATCTAGAATCAATGGACGGCTGAGTTCCAGAATGTCAGGGTTTGCAAACTCTAGAATCCTTGCGTGTCTGAACTCGAGAGTCATTCAATATCCACATTCCAGGACTCTGGATGTCTGAAATATAGAAGAAACAAATGTCTGCATTCTAGAATCGGAATGTGGTGGAATTCTAGAATGCACAGCACGGCAGAATTCTAAAGTCTTAAAATGCCTGCTATTCGGAAGTTAAGGTGTCTGACATCCAGAATGTTACTAGGTCAGCATTCTACCGTTCTGAGAGATTCTGGGATCTAGAATCAATGGAGGGCAGAGTTCTGGAATGTCACGATGTCCAAACTCTAGAATGCTTCCGTGTCTGAACTCGTGAGTCATTCAATGTCCACATTCCGGATCACAGGGTGTCTGAATTCCAGAAGCACCAAATGTCTGCATTCTAGAATCGGAATGTGGCGGAATTCTAGAATGCACAGCACGGCGGAATTCTAAAGTCCTAAAATGCCTCATATTCGGAAGTTAAGTAGTGTGACATCCAGAATGTTACTAGGTCAGCATTCTACCGTTCTGAGAGATTCTGGGTTCTAGAATCAATGGACGGCAGAGATCTGGAATGTCAGGGTGTCCAAACTCTAGAATCCTTCCGTATCTGAACTCGTGAGTCATTCAATGTCCACATTCCGGATCACAGGGTGTCTGAATTCCAGAAGCACCAAATGTCTGCATTCTAGAATCGGAATGTGGCGGAATTCTAGAATGCACAGCACGGCGGAATTCTAAAGTCCTAAAATGCCTGATATTCGGAAGTTAAGGAGTCTGACATCCAGAATGTTACTAGGTCAGCTTTCTACCGTTCTGAGAGATTCTGGGTTCTGGAATCAATGGACGGCAGAGTTCTTGAATGTCAGGGTGTCCAAACTCTAGAATCCTTCCGTGTCTGAACTCGTGAGTCATTCAATGTCCACATTCCGGATTACAGGGTGTCTGAATTCCAGAAGTACCAAATGTCTGCATTCTTGAATCGGAATGTGGTAGAATTCTAGAATGCACAGCACGGCGGAATTCTAAAGTCCTAAAATGCCTGCTATCCGGAAATTAAGGTGTCTGACATCCAGAATGCTACCACGTCAGAATTATACCATTCTGAAACATTCTGGGATCTAGAATCAATGGACGGGTGATTTCCAGAATGTCAGGGTGGCAAAACTCTAGAATCCTGGCTTGTCTGAACTCGAGAGTCATTCAATGTCCACATTCCGGAACTCTGGATGTCTGAATTATAGAAGCACCAAATGTCTCTATTCTAGTATCGGAATGTGGCGGAATTCTAGAATGCACAGCACGGCGGAATTCGAAAGTCCTAAAATGCCTGCTATCCGGAAGTTAAGTAGTCTGACATCCAGAATGTTACTAGGTTAGCATTCTACCGTTCTGAGAGATTCTGTGATCTAGAATCAATGGACGGCAGAGTTCTGGAATGTCCGGGTGTCCAAACTCTAGAATCCTTCCGTGTCTGGACTCGTGAGTCATTCAATGTCCACATTCCGGATCACAGGGTGTTTGAATTCCAGAAGCACCAAATGTCTGCATTCTAGAAGCGGAATGTGGCAGAATTCTAGAATGCACAGCATGGCGGAATTCTAAAATCCTAAAATGCCTGCTATACGGAAGTTAAGGTGTCTGACATCAAGAATGCTACCAATTCAGAATTATACCATTCTGAAAGATTCTGGGATCTAGAATCAGTGGACAGCTGAGTTCCAAAATGTCAAGGTGGCAAAACTCTAGAATCCTTGCGTGTCTGAACTCGAGAGTCATTCAATGTCCACATTCCAGAACTCTGGATGTCTGAAATATAGAAGCACCAAATGTCTGCATTCTAGAATCGGAATGTGGCGGAATTCTAGAATGCACAGCACGGCAGAATTCTAAAGTCCTAAAATGCCTGCTATTCGGAAGTTAAGGTGTCTGACATCCAGAATGTTACTAGGTCAGCATTCTACCGTTCTGAGAGATTCTGGGTTCTAGAATCAATGGACGGCAGAGTTCTGGAATGTCAGGGTGTCCAAACTCTAGAATCCTTCTCTGTCTGAACTCGTGAGTTATTCAATGTCCACATTCCGGATAACAGGGTGTCTGAATTCCAGAAGCACCAAATGTCTGCATTCTAGAATCGGAATGTGGCGGAATTCTAGAATGCACAGCACGGCAGAATTCTGAAGTCCTAAAATGCCTGATATTCGGAAGTTAAGGAGTCTGACATCCAGAATGTTACTAGGTCAGCATTCTACCTTTCTGAGAGATTCTGGGTTCTAGAATCAATGGACAGCAGTGTTCTGGAATGTCAGGGTGTCCAAACTCTAGAGTCCTTCCGTGTCTGAACTCGTGAGTCATTCAAAATCCACATTCCGGATCACAGGGTGTCTGAATTCCTGAAGCAGCAAATGTCTGCATTCTAGAATCGGAATGTGGCGGATTTCTAGAATGCACAGCACGGCGGAATTCGAAAGTCCTAAAATGCCTGCTATCAGGAAGTTAAGGTGTCTGACATCCAGAATGCTACCACGTCAGAATTATACCATTCTGAAAGTTTCTGGTATCTAGAATCAATGGACGGCTGAGTTCCAGAATGTCAGGGTGGCAAAACTCAAGAATCCTTGCGTGTCTGAACTCGAGAGTCATTCAATGTCCACATTCCAGAACTCTGGATGTCTGAATTATAGAAGCACCAAATGTGTGCATTCTAGAATCGGAATGTGGCGGAATTCTAGAATGCACAGCACAGCGGAATTCGAAAGTTCTAAAATGCCTGCTATCCGGAAGTTAAGGTGTCTGACATCCAGAATGCTACCACGTCAGAATTATACCATTCTGAAAGTTTCTGGTATCTGGAATCAAAGGACGGCTGAGTTCCAGAATGTCAGGTTTTCCAAACTCTAGAATCCTTGCGTGTCTGAACTCGAGAGTCACTGAATATCCACATTCCAAGACTCTGGATGTCTGAAATATAGAAGCACCAAATGTCTGCATTCTAGAATCGGAATGTGGCGCAATTCTAGAATGCACAGCGCGGCAGAATTCTAAAGTCCTAAAATGCCTGATATTCGGAAGTTAAGGAGTCTGACATCCAGAATGTTACTAGGTCAGCATTCTAGCTTTCTGAGAGATTCTGTGATCTAGAATCAATGGACGGCATAGTTCTGGAATGTCCTGGTTTCCAAACTCTAGAATCCTTCCGTGTCTGAACTCGTGAGTCATTCAATGTCCACATTCCGGATCACAGGGTGTCTGAATTCCAGAAGCACCAAATGTCTGCATTCTAGAAGCGGAATGTGGCGGAATTCTAGAATGCACAGCATGGCGGAATTCTAAAATCCTAAAATGCCTGCTATACGGAAGTTAAGCTGTCTGACATCAAGAATGCTACCAAGTCAGAATTATACCATTCTGAAAGATTCTGGGATCTAGAATCAATGGACGGCTGAGTTCCAGAATGTCTGGGTGGGAATACTCTAGAATCCTTGCGTGTCTGAACTCGAGAGTCATTCAATGTCCACATTCCAGAACTCTGGATGTCTGAATTATAGAAGCACCAAATGTGTGCATTCTAGAATCGTAATGTGGCGGAATTTTAGAATGCACAGCACGGTGGAATTCTAAAGTCCTAAAATGCCTGTTAGCCGAAAGCTAAGGTGTCTGATGACCAGAATGTTACTAGGTCAGCATTCTACCGTTCTGAGAGATTCTGGGTTCTAGAATCAATGGACGGCCGAGTTCTGGAATGTCTGGGTGTCCAAACTCTAGAATCCTTGAGTGTTAGAACTCGACAGTCATTCAATTTCCATATTCCGGGTCACAGGGTGACTGAATTCCAGAAGCACCAAATGTCTGCATTCTAGAATCGGAATGTGGCGGAATTCTAGAATGCACAGCACGGCGGAATTCGAAGGTCCTAAATTGCCTGCTATCTGGAAGTTAAGGTGTCTGACATCCAGAATGCTACCACGTCAGAATTATACCATTCTTAAAAATTCTGTGATCTAGAATCAATGGACGGCTGAGTTCCAGAATGTCAGGGTGGCAAAACTCTAGAGTCCTTGCGTGTCTGAACTCGAGACTCATTCCATGTCCACATTCCAGAATTCTGGATGTCTGAACTATAGAAGCACCAAATGTCTGCATTCTAGAATCGGAATGTGGCGGAATACTAGAATGCACAGCACGGCGTAATTCTAAAGTCCTAAAATGCCTCCTATCCGGAAGTTAAGGTGTCTGACACCCAGAATGCTACCAAGTCAGAATTATACCATTCTGAAATATTCTGGGATATAGAATCAATGGACGGCTGAGTTCCAGAATGTCAGCGTGGCAAAACTCTAGAATCCTTGCGTGTCTGAACACGAGAGTCATTCAATGTCCACATTCCAGAACTCTGGATGTCTGAATTATAGAAGCACCAAATGTCTGCATTCCAGAATCGGAATGTAGCGGAATTCTAGAATGCACAGCACGGCGGAATTCTAAAGTCCTAAAATGCCTGCTATCCGGAAGTTAAGGTGTCTGACACCCAGAATGCTACCACATCAGAATTATACCATTCTGAAACATTCTGGGATCTAGAATCAATGGACAGGTGAGTTCCAGAATGTCACGGTGGCAATACTCTAGAGTCCTGGCGTGTCTGAACTCGAGAGTCATTCAATGTCCACATTCCAGAACTCTGGATGTCTGAATTATAGAAGCACCAAATGTCTGCATTCTAGAATCGGATTGTGGCAGAATTCTAGAATGCACAGCACGGCGGAATTCTAAAGACCTAAAATGCCTGCTATCCGGAAGTTAAGGTGTCTGACATCCAGAATGCTACCAAGTCAGAATTATACCATTCTGAAAGATTCTGGGATCTAGAATCAATGGACGGCTGAGTTCCAGAATGTCAGGGTGGCAAAACTCTAGAATCCTTGCGTGTCTGAACACGAGAGTCATTCAATGTCCACATTCTGGATCACAGGGTGGCTGAATTATAGAAGCACCAAATGTCTGCATTCTAGAATCGGAATGTGGCGGAATTCCAGAATGCACAGCTCGGCAGAATTCTAAAGTCCTAAAATGCCTGATATTCGGAAGTTAAGGAGTCTGACATCCAGAATGTTACTAGGTCAGCATTCTACCGTTCTGAGAGATTCTGGGTTCTAGAATCAATGGACGGCAGAGATCTGGCTTGTCAGGGTGTCCAAACTCTAGAATCCTTCCGTGTTTGAACTCGAGAGTCATTCAATGTCCACATTCCAGATCAAAGTGTGTCTGAATTCCAGAAGCACCAAATGTCTGCATTCTAGAATCGGAATGTGGCGGAATTCCAGAATGCACAGCACGGCGGAATTCTAAAGTCCTAAAATGCCTGCTCTCCGGAAGTTAAGATGTCTCACACCCAGAATGCTACCACATCAGAATTATACCATTCTGAATCATTCTGGGATCTAGAATCAATGGACGGGTGAGTTCCAGAATGTCAGGGTGGTAAAACTCTAGAATCCTGGTGTGTCTGAACTCGAGAGTCATTCAATGTCCACATTCCAGAACTCTGGATGTCTGAATTATAGAAGCACGAAATGTCTGCATTCTAGAAGCGGAATGTGGCGGAATTCTAGAATGCACAGCACGGCGGAATTCGAAAGTCCTAAAATGCCTGCTATCCGGAAGTTAAGGTGTCTGACATCCAGAATGCTACCACGCCAGAATTATACCATTCTGAAAGATTATGGGATCTAGAATCAATGGACGGCTTAGTTCCAGAATGTCAGGGTAGCAAAACTCTAGAATCCTTGCGTGTCTGAACTCGAGAGTAGTTCAATGTCCACATTCCAGAACTCTGGATGTCTGAATTATAGAAGCACCAAATGTCTGCATTCTAGAATCGGAATGTGGTGGAATTCTAGAATGCACAGCACGGCGGAATTCTAAAGTCCTAAAACGCCTACTAGCCGAAAGTTAAGGTGTCTGATGACCAGTATGTTACTAGGTCAGCATTGTACCATTCTGAGAGATTCTGGGTTCTAGAATCAATGGACGACAGAGATCTGGAATGTCAGGGTGTCCAAACTCTAGAATACTTTCGTGTCTGAACTCGAGAGTCATTCAATGTCCACATTCCGGATCACATGGTGTCTGAATTCCAGAAGCACCAAATGTCTGCATTCTAGAATCAGAATGTGGTAGCATTCTAGAATGCACAGCACGGCGGAATTCTAAATTCCTAAAATGCCTGATATTCGGAAGTTAAGGTGTCTGACATCCAGAATGCTACCACATCAGAATTATACCATTCTGAAACATTCTGGGATCCAGAATCAGTGGACGGGTGAGTTCCAGAATGTCAGGGCGGCAAAACTCTAGAATCCTGGCTTGTCTGAACTCGAGAGTCATTCAATGTCCACATTCCAGAACTCTGGATGTCTGAATTATAGAAGCACCAAATGTCTGCATTCTAGAATCGGAATGTGGTGGAATTCTAGAATGCACAGCACGGCGGAATTCTAAATTCCTAAAATGCCTGATATTCGGAAGTTAAGATGTCTGACATCCAGAATGTTACTAGGTCAGCATTCTACCGTTCTGAGAGATTCTGGGTTCTAGAATCAATGGACGGCAGAGTTCTGGAATGTCAGGGTGTCCAAACTTTAGAATCCTTCCGTGTTTGAACTCGTGAGTCATTCAATGTCCACATTCCAGATCAAAGGGTGTCTGAATTCCAGAAGCACCAAATGTCTGCATTCTAGAATTGGAATGGGGCGGAATTCTAGAATGCACAGCACGGCGGATTTCTAAAGTACTAAAATGCCTGCTATCCGGAAGTTAAGGTGTCTGACATCAAGAATGCTACCAAGTCAGAATTATACCATTCTGAAAGATTCTGGGATCTAGAATCAATGGACGGCTGAGTTCCAGAATGTCAGGGAAGCAAAACTCTAGAATCCTTGCGTGTCTGAACTCGACAGTCATTCAATGTCCACATTCCAGAACTCTGGAGGTCTGAATTATAGAAGCACCAAATGTCTGCATTCTAGAATCGGAATGTGCTGGAATTCTAGAATGCACAGCACGGCGGAATTCTAAAGTCCTAAAATGCCTGCTATCCGGAAGTTAAGGTGTCTGACATCAAGAATGCTACCAAGTCAGAATTATACCATTCTGAAAGATTCTGGGATCTAGAATCAATGGACGGCTGAGTTCCAGAATGTCAGGGTGGCAAAACTCTAGAATCCTTGTGTGTCTGAACTCGAGAGTCATTCAATGTCCACATTCCAGAACTCTGGATGTCTGAATTATAGAAGCACGAAATGTCTGCATTCTAGAATCGGAATGTGGCGGAATTCTAGAATGCACAGCACGGCGGAATTCTAAAGTGCTAAAATGCCTACAAGCCGAAAGTTAAGGTGTCTGATGACCAGTATGTTACTAGGTCAGCATTCTACCGTTCTGAGAGATTCTGGGTTCTAGAATCAATGGACGGCAGAGATCTGAAATGACAGGGTGTCCAAACTCCAGAATATTTGTTTGTCTGAACTCGAGAGTCATTCAATGTCCACATTCCGGATCACAGGGTGTCTGAATTCCAGAAGCACCAAATGTCTGCATTCTAGAATCGGAATGTGGCGGAATTCTAGAATGCACAGCACGGCGGAATTCGAAAGTCCTAAAATGCCTGCTATCCGGAAGTTAAGGTGTCTGACATCAAGAATGCTACCAAGTCAGAATTATATCATTCTGAAAGATTCTGGGATCTAGAATCAATGGACGGCTGAGTTCCAGAATTTCAGGGTGGCAAAACTCTAGAATACTTGCGTGTCTGAACTCGAGAGTCATTCAATGTCCACATTCCAGAACTCTGGATGTCTGAATTATAAAAGCACCAAATGTCTGCATTCTAGAATCGGAATGTGGCGGAATTCTAGAATGCACAGCACGGCGGATTTCTAAAGTCCTAAAATGACTACTAGCCGAAAGTTAAGGTGTCTGATGACCAGAATGTTACTAGGTCAGCATTCTACCGTTCTGAGAGATTTTGGGTTCTAGAGTCAATGGACGGCAGAGTTCCGGAATGTCAGGGTGTCCAAACTCTAGAATCCTTGAGTGTTTGAACTCGAGAGATATTCAATATCCATATTCCGGGTCACAGGGTGACTGAATTCCAGAAGCACCAAATGTCTGCTTTCTAGAATCGGAATGTGGCGGAATTCTAGAATGCACAGCACGGCGGAATTCGAAAGTCCTTAAATGCCTGCTATCCGGAAGTTAAGGTGTCTGAGATCCAGAATGATACCACGTCAGAACTATACCATTCTGAAAGATTCTGGGATCTAGAATCAATGGACGGCTGAGTTCCAGAATGTCAGGGTGGCAAAACTCTAGAATCCTTGCGGGTCTGAACTCGAGAGTCATTCAATCTCCACATTCCAGAACTCTGGATGTCTGAATTATAGAAGCACAAAATGTCTGCATTCTAGAATCAAAATGTGGCGGAATTCTGGAATGCACAGCACGGCGGAATTCTAAAGTCCTAAAATGCCTGCTATCCGGAAGTTAAGGTTTCTGACATCCAGAATGTTACTAGGTCAGCATTCTACCGTTCTGAGAGATTCTGGGTTCTAGAATCAATGGACGGCAGAGATCTGGAATGTCAGGGTGTCCAAACTCTAGAATACTTGCGTGTCTGAACTCGTGAGTCATTCAATGTCCACATTCCGGATCACAGGGTGTCTGAATTCCAGAAGCACCAAATGTCTGCATTCTAGAATCAGAATGTGGTAGCATTCTACAATGCACAGCACGGCGGAATTCTAAAGTCCTAAAATGCCTGTTATGCGGAAGTTAAGGTGTCTGATATCCAGAATGCTACCACATCAGAATTATACCATTCTGAAACATTCTGGGATCTAGAATCAGTGGACGGGTGAGTTCCAGAATGTCAGGGCGGCAAAACTCTAGAATCCTGGCTTGTCTGAACTCGAGAGTCATTCAATGTCCACATTCCAGAACTCTGGATGTCTGAATTATGGAAGCACCAAATGTCTGCATTCTAGAATCGGAATGTTGCGGAATTCTAGAATGCACAGCACGGCAGAATTCTAAAGTCCTAAAATGCCTGATATTCGGAAGTTAAGGAGTCTGACATCCAGAATGTTACTAGGTCAGCATTCTACCGTTCTGAGAGATTCTGGGTTCCAGAATCAATGGACGGCAGAGTTCTGGAATGTCAGGGTGTCCAAACTCAAGAATCCTTCCGTGTCTGAACTCGTGAGTCATTCAATGTCCACATTCCGGATCACAGGGTTTCTGAATTCCAGAAGCAACAAATGTCCTCATTCTAGAATCGGAATGTGGCAGAATTCTAGAATGCACAGCACGGCAGAATTCTAAAGTCCTAAAATGCCTGATATTCGGAAGTTAAGGAGTCTGACATCCAGAATGTTACTAGGTCAGCATTCTACCATTCTGAGAGATTCTGGGTTCTAGAATCAATGGACGGCAGAGTTCTGGAATGTCAGGTTGTCCAAACTCTAGATTCCTTCCGTGTCTGAACTCGTGAGTCATTCAATGTCCACATTCCGGATCACAGGGTTTCTGAATTCCAGAAGCAACAAATGTCCTCATTCTAGAATCGGAATGTGGCAGAATTCTAGAATGCACAGCACGGCAGAATTCTAAAGTCCTAAAATGCCTGATATTCGGAAGTTAAGGAGTCTGACATCCAGAATGTTACTAGGTCAGCATTCTACCATTCTGAGAGATTCTGGGTTCTAGAATCAATGGACGGCAGAGTTCTGGAATGTCAGGGTGTCCAAACTCTAGAATCCTTGCGTGTCTGAACTCGTGAGTCATTCAATGTCCACATTCCGGATCACAGGGTGTCTGAATTCCAGAAGCACCAAATGTCTGCATTCTAGAATTGGAATGTGACTGAATTCTAGAATGCACACCACGGCGGAATTCGAAAGTCCTAAAATGCCTGCTATCGGGAAGTTAAGGTGTCTGACATCCAGAATGCTACCACGTCAGAATTATACCATTCTGAAAGATTCTGGGATCTAGAATCAATGGATGGCTGAGTTCCAGAATGTCAGGGTAGCAAAACTCTAGAATCCTTGTGTGTCTGAACTCGAGAGTCATTCAATGTCCACATTCCAGAACTCTGGATGTCTGAATTATAGAAGCACCAAATGTCTGCATTCTAGAATCGGAATGTGGCGGAATTCTAGAATTAACAGCACGGCGGAATTCTAAAATCCTAAAATGCCTGCTATCCGGAAGTTAAGGTGTCTGACATCAAGAATGCTACCAAGTCAGAATTATACCATTCTGAAAGATTCTGGGATCTAGAATCAATGGACGGCTGAGTTCCAGAATGTCAGGGTGGCAAAACTCTAGAATCCTTGCGTGTCTGAACTCGAGAGTCATTCAATGTCCACATTCCAGAACTCTGGATGTCTGAATTATAGAAGCACCAAATGTCTGCATTCTAGAATCGGAATGTGGCGGAATTCTAGAATGCACAGCACGGCGGAATTCTAAAGTCCGAAAATGCCTACTAGCCGAAAGTTAAGGTGTCTGATGACCAGTATGTTACTAGGTCAGCATTCTACCGTTCTGAGAGATTCTGGGTTCTAGAATCAATGGACGGCAGAGATCTGGAATGTCAGGGTGTCCAAACTCTAGAATCCTTGCGTGTCTGAACTCGAGAGTCATTCAATGTCCACATTCCGGATCACAGGGTGTCTGAATTCCAGAAACACCAAATGTCTGCATTCTAGAATCGGAATGTGGCGGAATTCTAGAATGCACAGCACGGCGGAATTCGAAAGTCCTAAAATGCCTGATATCCAGAAGTTAAGGTGTCTGACATCCAGAATGCTACCACGTCAGAATTATACCATTCTGAATGATTCTGGGATCTAGAATCAATGGACGGCTGAGTTCCAGAATGTCAGGCTTTCCAAACTCTAGAATCCTTGCGTGTCTGAACTCGAGAGTCATTCAATATCCACATTCCAGGACTCTGGATGTCTAAAATATAGAAGCAACAAATGTCTGCATTCTAGAATCGGAATGTGGTGGAATTCTAGAATGCACAGCACGGCAGAATTCTAAAGTCCTAAAATGCTTGCTATTCGGAAGTTAAGGTGTCTGACATCCAGAATGTTTCTAGGTCAGCATTCCACCGTTCTGAGAGATTCTGGGTTCCAGAATCCATGGACGGCAGATTTATGGAATGTCAGGGTGTCCAAACTCTAGAATCCTTCCGTGTCTGAACTCGTGAGTCATTCAATGTCCACATTCCGGATCACAGGGTGTCTGAATTCCAGAAGCACCAAATGTCTGCATTCTAGAATCGGAATGTGGCGGAATTCTAGAATGCACAGCACGGCAGAATTCTAAAGTCCTAAAATGACTGATATTCGGAAGTTAATGTATCTGACATCCAGAATGTTACTAGGTCAGCATTCTACCGTTCTGAGAGATTCTGGTTTCTAGAATCAATGGACGGCAGAGTTCTGGAATGTCAGGGTGTCCAAACTTTAGAATCCTTCCGTGTTTGAACTCGTGAGTCATTCAATGTCCACATTCCAGATCAAAGGGTGTCTGAATTCCAGAAGCACCAAATGTCTGCATTCTAGAATTGGAATGGGGCGGAATTCTAGAATGCACAGCACGGCGGATTTCTAAAGTACTAAAATGCCTGCTATCCGGAAGTTAAGGTGTCTGACATCAAGAATGCTACCAAGTCAGAATTATACCATTCTGAAAGATTCTGGGATCTAGAATCAATGGACGGCTGAGTTCCAGAATGTCAGGGAAGCAAAACTCTAGAATCCTTGCGTGTCTGAACTCGAGAGTCATTCAATGTCCACATTCCAGAACTCTGGAGGTCTGAATTATAGAAGCACCAAATGTCTGCATTCTAGAATCGGAATGTGGTGGAATTCTAGAATGCACAGCACGGCGGAATTCTAAAGTCCTAAAATGCCTGCTATCCGGAAGTTAAGGTGTCTGACATCAAGAATGCTACCAAGTCAGAATTATACCATTCTGAAAGATTCTGGGATCTAGAATCAATGGACGGCTGAGTTCCAGAATGTCAGGGGGGCAAAACTCTAGAATCCTTGTGTGTCTGAACTCGAGAGTCATTCAATGTCCACATTCCAGAACTCTGGATGTCTGAATTATAGAAGCACGAAATGTCTGCATTCTAGAATCGGAATGTGGCGGAATTCTAGAATGCACAGCACGGCGGAATTCTAAAGTCCTAAAATGCCTGCTATCCGGAAGTTAAGGTGTCTGACATCAAGAATGCTACCAAGTCAGAATTATAACATTCTGAAAGATTCTGGGATCTAGAATCAATGGACGGCTGAGTTCCAGAATGTCAGGGTAGCAAAACTCTAGAATCCTTGCATGTCTGAACTTGAGAGAAATTCAATGTCCACATTCCAGAACTCTGGATGTCTGAATTATAGAAGCACCAAATGTCTGCATTCTAGAATCGGAATGTGGCGGAATTCTAGAATGCACAGCACGGCGGAATTCTAAAGTGCTAAAATGCCTACAAGCCGAAAGTTAAGGTGTCTGATGACCAGTATGTTACTAGGTCAGCATTCTACCGTTCTGAGAGATTCTGGGTTCTAGAATCAATGGACGGCAGAGATCTGAAATGACAGGGTGTCCAAACTCCAGAATATTTGCGTGTCTGAACTCGAGAGTCATTCAATGTCCACATTCCGGATCACAGGGTGTCTGAATTCCAGAAGCACCAAATGTCTGCATTCTAGATTCGGAATGTGGTAGAATTCTAGAATGCACAGCACGGCGGAATTCTAAAGTCCTAAAATGCCTGCTAACCGGAAGTTAAGGTGTCTGACATCCAGAATGGTACCACATCAGAATTATACAATTCTGAAACATTCTGGGATCTAGAATCAATGGACGGGTGAGTTCCAGAATGTCAGGGCGGCAAAACTCTAGAATCCTGGCTTGTCTGAACTCGAGAGTCATTCAATGTCCACATTCCAGAACTCTGGATGTCTGAATTATGGAAGAACCAAATGTCTGCATTCTGGAATCGGAATGTGGCGGAATTCTAGAATGCACAGCACGGCGGAATTCTAAAGTCCTAAATTGCCTGTTATCCGGAAGTTAAGTTGTCTGACATCCCGAATGCTACCACGTCAGAATTATACCATTCTGAAACATTCTGGGATCTAGAATCAATGGACGGCTGAGTTCCAGAGTGCAAGGGTGGCAAAACTCCAGAATCCTTGCGTGTCTGAACTCGAGAGTCATTCAATGTCCACATTCCAGAACTCTGGATGTCTGAAATATAGAAGCACCAAATGTCTGCATTCTAGTATCAGAATGTGGCGGAATTCTAGAATGCACAGCACGGCGGAATTTTAAAATCCTAAAGTGCCTGCTATCCAGAAGTCAAGGTGTCTGACATCCAGAATGTTACTAGGTCAGCATTCTACCGTTCTGAGAGATTCTGGGTTCTAGAATCAATTGATGGCAGAGTTCTGGAATGTCAGGGTGTTCAAACTCCAGAATACTTGCGTGTCTGAACTCGAGAGTCATTCAATGTCCACATTCCGGATCACAGGGTGTCTGAATTCCAGAAGCACCAAATGTCTGCATTCTAGAATCGGAATGTGGCGGAATTCTAGAATGCACAGCACGGCGGAATTCTAAAGTCCTAAAATGCCTGCTATCCGGAAGTTAAGGTGTCTGACATCAATAATGCTACCAAGTCAGAATTATATCATTCTGAAAGATTCTGGGATCTAGAATCAATGGACGGCTGAGTTCCAGAATTTCAGGGTGGCAAAACTCTAGAATACTTGCGTGTCTGAACTCGAGAGTCATTCAATGTCCACATTCCAGAACTCTGGATGTCTGAATTATAAAAGAACCAAATGTCTGCATTCTAGAATCGGAATGTGGCGGAATTCTAGAATGCACAGCACGGCGGATTTCTAAAGTCCTAAAATGACTACTAGCCGAAAGTTAAGGTGTCTGATGACCAGAATGTTACTAGGTCAGCATTCTACCGTTCTGAGAGATTTTGGGTTCTAGAGTCAATGGACGGCAGAGTTCCGGAATGTCAGGGTGTCCAAACTCTAGAATCCTTGAGTGTTTGAACTCGAGAGATATTCAATATCCATATTCCGGGTCACAGGGTGACTGAATTCCAGAAGCACCAAATGTCTGCTTTCTAGAATCGGAATGTGGCGGAATTCTAGAATGCACAGCACGGCGGAATTCGAAAGTCCTTAAATGCCTGCTATCCGGAAGTTAAGGTGTCTGAGATCCAGAATGATACCACGTCAGAACTATACCATTCTGAAAGATTCTGGGATCTAGAATCAATGGACGGCTGAGTTCCAGAATGTCAGGGTGGCAAAACTCTAGAATCCTTGCGGGTCTGAACTCGAGAGTCATTCAATCTCCACATTCCAGAACTCTGGATGTCTGAATTATAGAAGCACAAAATGTCTGCATTCTAGAATCAAAATGTGGCGGAATTCTGGAATGCACAGCACGGCGGAATTCTAAAGTCCTAAAATGCCTGCTATCCGGAAGTTAAGGTTTCTGACATCCAGAATGTTACTAGGTCAGCATTCTACCGTTCTGAGAGATTCTGGGTTCTAGAATCAATGGACGGCAGAGATCTGGCTTCTCAGGGTGTCCAAACTCTAGAATCCTTGCGTGTCTGAACTCGAGAGTCATTCAATGTCCACATTCCGGATCACAGGGTGTCTGAATTCCAGAAGCACCAAATGTCAGCATTCTAGAATCGGAATGTGGTAGAATTCTATAATGCACAGCATGGCGGAATTCTAAAGTCCTAAAATGCCTGCTATCCGGAAGTTAAGGTGTCTGACACCCAGAATGCTACTACATCAGAATTATACCATTCTGAAACATTCTGGGATCTAGAATCAATGGACGGGTGAGTTCCAGAATGTCAGGGTGGCAAAACTCTAGAATCCTGGCTTGTCTGAACTCGAGAGTCATTCAATGTCCACATTCCAGAACTCTGGATGTCTGAATTATAGAAGCACCAAATGTCTGCATTCTAGAATCGGAATGTGGCGGAATTCTAGAATGCACAGCACGGCGGAATTCTAAAGTCCTAAAATGCCTGCTATCCGGAAGTCAAGGTGTCTGACATCCAGAATGTTACTAGGTCAGCATTCTACCGTTCTGAGAGATTCTGGGTTCTAGAATCAATTGATGGCAGAGTTCTGGAATGTCAGGGTGTTCAAACTCAAGAATACTTGCGTGTCTGAACTCGAGTGTCATTCAATGTCCACATTCCGGATCACAGAGTGTCTGAATTCCAGAAGCACCAAATGTCTGCATTTTGGAATCGGAATGTGGCGGAATTCTAGAATGCACAGCAGAGCGGAATTCTAAAATCCTAAAATGCCTGCTATCCGGAAGTTAAGGTGTCTGATATCCAGAATGCTACCACGTCACAATTATACCATTCTGAAAGATTCTGGGATCTAGAATCAATGGACGGGTGAGTTCCAGAATGTCAGGGCGGCAAAACTCTAGAATCCTGGCTTGTCTGAACTCGAGAGTCATTCAATGTCCACATTCCAGAACTCTGGATGTCTGAATTATAGAAGCACCAAATGTCTGCATTCTAGAATCGGAATGTGGCGGAATTCTAGAATGCACAGCACGGCGGAATTCTAAAGTCCTAAAATGCCTGTTATCCGGATGTTAAGGTGTCTGACATCCCGAATGCTACCACGTCAGAATTATACCATTCTGAAACATTCTGGGATCTAGAATCAATGGACGGCTGAGTTCCAGAGTGCAAGGGTGGCAAAACTCCAGAATCCTTGTGTGTCTGAACTCGAGAGTCATTCAATGTCCACATTCCAGAACTCTGGATGTCTGAAATATAGAAGCACCAAATGTCTGCATTCTAGTATCAGAATGTGGCGGAATTCTAGAATGCACAGCACGGCGGAATTTTAAAGTCCTAAAGTGCCTGCTATCCAGAAGACAAGGTGTCTGATATCCAGAATGTTACTAGGTCAGCATTCTACCGTTCTGAGAGATTCTGGGTTCTAGAAACAATTGATGGCAGAGTTCTGGAATGTCAGGGTGTTCAAACTCAAGAATTCTTGCGTGTCTGAACTCGAGAGTCATTCAATGTCCACATTCCGGATCACAGGGTGTCTGAATTCCAGAAGCACCAAATGTCTGCATTCTAGAATCGGAATGTGGCGGAATTCTAGAATGCACAGCACGGCGGAATTCGAAAGTCCTAAAATGCCTGCTATCCGGAAGTTAAGGTGTCTGACATCAAGAATGCTACCAAGTCAGAATTATATCATTCTGAAAGATTCTGGGATCTAGAATCAATGGACGGCTGAGTTCCAGAATGTCAGGGTGGCAAAACTCTAGAATACTTGCGTGTCTGAACTCGAGAGTCATTCAATGTCCACATTCCAGAACTCTGGATGTCTGAATTATAGAAGCACCAAATGTCTGCATTCTAGAATCGGAATGTGGTGGAATTCTAGAATGCACAGCACGGCGGATTTCTAAAGTCCTAAAATGCCTACTAGCCGAAAGTTAAGGTGTCTGATGACCAGAATGTTACTAGGTCAGCATTCTACCGTTCTGAGAGATTCTGGGTTCTAGAGTCAATGGACGGCAGAGTTCCGGAATGTCAGGGTGTCCAAACTCTAGGATCCTTGAGTGTTTGAACTCGAGAGTCATTCAATTTCCATATTCCGGGTCACAGGGTGTCTGAATTCCAGAAGCACCAAATGTCAGCATTCTAGAATCGGAATGTATTAGAATTCTTTAATGCACAGCATGGCGGAATTCTAAAGTCCTAAAATGCCTGCTATCCGGAAGTTAAGGTGTCTGACACCCAGAATGCTACCACATCAGAATTATACCATTCTGAAACATTCTGGGATCTAGAATCAATGGACGGCTGAGTTCCAGAATGTCAGGGTGGCAAAACTCTAGAATCCTTGTGTGTTTGAACTCGAGAGTCATTCAATGTCCACATTCCAGAACTCTGGATGTCTGAATTATAGAAGCACGAAATGTCTGCATTCTAGAATCGGAATGTGGCGGAATTCTAGAATGCACAGCACGGCGGAATTCTAAAGTCCTAAAATGCCTGCTATCCAGAAGTCAAGGTGTCTGACATCCAGAATGTTACTAGGTCAGCATTCTACCGTTCTGAGAGATTCTGGGTTCTAGAATCAATTGATGGCAGAGTTCTGGAATGTCAGGGTGTTCAAACTCAAGAATACTTGCGTGTCTGAACTCGAGTGTCATTCAATGTCCACATTCCGGATCACAGAGTGTCTGAATTCCAGAAGCACCAAATGTCTGCATTTTGGAATCGGAATGTGGCGGAATTCTAGAATGCACAGCAGAGCGGAATTCTAAAATCCTAAAATGCCTGCTATCCGGAAGTTAAGGTGTCTGACATCCAGAATGCTACCACGTCACAATTATACCATTCTGAAAGATTCTGGGATCTAGAATCAATGGACGGGTGAGTTCCAGAATGTCAGGGCGGCAAAACTCTAGAATCCTGGCTTGTCTGAACTCGAGAGTCATTCAATGTCCACATTCCAGAACTCTGGATGTCTGAATTATAGAAGCACCAAATGTCTGCATTCTAGAATCGGAATGTGGCGGAATTCTAGAATGCACAGCACGGCGGAATTCTAAAGTCCTAAAATGCCTGTTATCCGGAAGTTAAGGTGTCTGACATCCCGAATGCTACCACGTCAGAATTATATCATTCTGAAACATTCTGGGATCTAGAATCAATGGACGGCTGAGTTCCAGAGTGCAAGGGTGGCAAAACTCCAGAATCCTTGTGTGTCTGAACTCGAGAGTCATTCAATGTCCACATTCCAGAACTCTGGATGTCTGAAATATAGAAGCACCAAATGTCTGCATTCTAGTATCAGAATGTGGCGGAATTCTGGAATGCACAGCACGGCGGAATTTTAAAGTCCTAAAGTGCCTGCTATCCAGAAGACAAGGTGTCTGATATCCAGAATGTTACTAGGTCAGCATTCTACCGTTCTGAGAGATTCTGGGTTCTAGAAACAATTGATGGCAGAGTTCTGGAATGTCAGGGTGTTCAAACTCAAGAATTCTTGCGTGTCTGAACTCGAGAGTCATTCAATGTCCACATTCCGGATCACAGGGTGTCTGAATTCCAGAAGCACCAAATGTCTGCATTCTAGAATCGGAATGTGGCGGAATTCTAGAATGCACAGCACGGCGGAATTCGAAAGTCCTAAAATGCCTGCTATCCGGAAGTTAAGGTGTCTGACATCAAGAATGCTACCAAGTCAGAATTATATCATTCTGAAAGATTCTGGGATCTAGAATCAATGGACGGCTGAGTTCCAGAATTTCAGGGTGGCAAAACTCTAGAATACTTGCGTGTCTGAACTCGAGAGTCATTCAATGTCCACATTCCAGAACTCTGGATGTCTGAATTATAGAAGCACCAAATGTCTGCATTCTAGAATCGGAATGTGGCGGAATTCTAGAATGCACAGCACGGCGGATTTCTAAAGTCCTAAAATGCCTACTAGCCGAAAGTTAAGGTGTCTGATGACCAGATTGTTACTAGGTCAGCATTCTACCGTTCTGAGAGATTCTGGGTTCTAGAGTCAATGGACGGCATAGTTCCGGAATGTCAGGGTGTCCAAACTCTAGGATCCTTGAGTGTTTGAACTCGAGAGTCATTCAATTTCCATATTCCGGGTCACAGGGTGTCTGAATTCCAGAAGCACCAAATGTCAGCATTCTAGAATCGGAATGTATTAGAATTCTATAATGCACAGCATGGCGGAATTCTAAAGTCCTAAAATGCCTGCTATCCGGAAGTTAAGGTGTCTGACACCCAGAATGCTACCACATCAGAATTATACCATTCTGAAACATTCTGGGATCTAGAATCAATGGACGGCTGAGTTCCAGAATGTCAGGGTGGCAAAACTCTAGAATCCTTGTGTGTTTGAACTCGAGAGTCATTCAATGTCCACATTCCAGAACTCTGGATGTCTGAATTATAGAAGCACGAAATGTCTGCATTCTAGAATCGGAATGTGGCGGAATTCTAGAATGCACAGCACGGCGGAATTCTAAAGTCCTAAAATGCCTGCTATCCGGAAGTTAAGGTGTCTGACATCAAGAATGCTACCAAGTCAGAATTATAACATTCTGAAAGATTCTGGGATCTAGAATCAATGGACGGGTGAGTTCCAGAATGTCAGGGTAGCAAAACTCTAGAATCCTAGCATGTCTGAACTCGAGAGTCATTCAATGTCCACATTCCAGAACTCTGGATGTCTGAATTATAGAAGCACCAAATGTCTGCATTCTAGAATCGGAATGTGGCGGAATTCTAAAATGCACAGCACGGCGGAATTCTAATGTCCTAAAATGCCTACAAGCCGAAAGTTAAGGTGTCTGAAGACCAGTATGTTACTAGGTCAGCATTCTACCATTCTGAGAGATTCTGGGTTCTAGAATCAATGGACGGCAGAGATCTGAAATGTCAGGTTGTCCAAACTCTAGAATCCTTGCGTGTCTGAACTCGAGAGTCATTCAATGTCCACATTCCGGATCACAGGGTGTCTGAATTCCAGAAGCACCAAATGTCTGCATTCTAGAATTGGAATGTGGCGGAATTCTAGAATGCACAGCACGGTGGAATTCTAAATTCCTAAAATGCCTACTAGCCGAAAGTTAAGGTGTCTGATGACCAGTATGTTACTAGGTCAGCATTCTACCGTTCTGAGAGATTCTGGGTTCTAGAATCAATGGACGGCAGAGATCTGGAACGTCAGGGTGTCCAAACTCTAGAATCCTTGCGTGTCTGAACTCGAGAGTCATTCAATGTCCACATTCCAGAACTCTGGATGTCTGAATTATGGAAGCACCAAATGTCTGCATTCTAGAATCAGAATGTGGCGGAATTCTAGAATGCACAGCACGGCGGAATTCTAAAGTCCTAAAATGCCTGTTATCCGGAAGTTAAGGTGTCTGACATCCCGAATGCTACCACGTCAGAATGATACCATTCTGAAACATTCTGGGATCTAGAATCAATGGACGGCTGAGTTCCAGAGTGCAAGGGTGGCAAAACTCCAGAATCCTTGCGTGTCTGAACTCGAGAGTCATTCAATGTCCACATTCCAGAACTCTGGATGTCTGAAATATAGAAGCACCAAATGTCTGCATTCTAGTATCAGAATGTGGCGGAATTCTAGAATGCACAGCACGGCGGAATTTTAAAGTCCTATAGTGCCTGCTATCCAGAAGTCAAGGTGTCTGACATCCAGAATGTTACTAGGTCAGCATTCTACCGTTCTGAGAGATTCTGGGTTCTAGAATCAATTGATGGCAGAGTTCTGGAATGTCAGGGTGTTCAAACTCCAGAATACTTGCGTGTCTGAACTCGAGAGTCATTCAATGTCCACATTCCGGATCACAGGGTGTCTGAATTCCAGAAGCACCAAATGTCTGCATTCTAGAATCGGGATGTGGCGGAATTCTAGAATGCACAGCACGGCAGAATTCGAAAGTACTAAAATGCCTGCTATCGGGAAGTTAAGCTGTCTGACATCCAGAATGCTACCACGTCAGAATTATACCATTCTGAAAGATTCTGGGATCTAGAATCAATGGACGGCTGAGTTCCAGAATGTCAGGGTGGAAAAACTCTAGAATCCTTGCGTGTCTGAACTCGAGAGTCATTCAATGTCCACATTCCAGAACTCTGGATGTCTGAATTATAGAAGCACCAAATGTCTGCATTCTATAATCGGAATGTGGCGGAATTCTAGAATGCACAGCACAGCGGAATTCTAAAATCCTAAAATGCCTGCTATCCGGAAGTAAAGGTGTCTGACATCAAGAATGCTACCAAGTCAGAATTATACCATTCTGAAAGATTCTGGGATCTAGAATCAATGGACGGCTGATTTCCAGAATATCAGGGTGTCAAAACCCTAGAATCCATGCGTGTCTGAACTCGAGACTCATTCAATGTCCACATTCCAGAATTCTGGATGTCTGAATTATAGAAGCACCAAATGTCTGCCTTCCAGAATCGGAATGTGGCGTAATTCTAGAATGCACAGCACGGCGGAATTCTAAATTCCTAAAATGCCTACTAGCCGAAAGTTAAGGTGTCTGATGACCAGTATGTTACTAGGTCAGCTTTCTACCATTTTGAGAGATTCTGGGTTCTAGAATCAATGGACGGCAGAGATCTGGAATGTCAGGGTGTCCAAACTCTAGAATCCTTGCGTGTCTGAACTCGAGAGTCATTCAATGTCCACATTCCGGGTCACAGGGTGTCTGAATTCCAGAAGCACCAAATGTCTGCATTCTAGAATCGGAATGTGGTAGAATTCTAGAATGCACAGCACGGCGGAATTCTAAAGTCCCCAAATGCCTGCTATCGGGAAGTTAAGGTGTCTGACATCCAGAATGGTACCACATCAGAATTATACCATTCTGAAACATTCTGGGATCTAGAATCAATGGACGGGTGAGTTCCAGAATGTCAGGGTGGCAAAACTCTAGAATCCTGGCTTGTCTGAAGTCGAGAGTCATTCAATGTCCACATTCCAGAACTCTGGATGTCTGAATTATGGAAGCACCTAATGTCTGCATTCTAGAATGGGATTGTGGCGGAATTCTAGAATACACAGCACGGCGGAATTCTAAAGTCCTAAAATGCCTGCTATCCGGAAGTTAAGGTGTCTGACATCCAGAATGTTACTAGGTCAGCATTCCACCGTTCTGAGAGATTCTGGGTTCTAGAATCAATGGACGGCAGAGTTCTGGAATGTCAGGGTGTCCAAACTCTAGAATCCTTCCGTGTCTGAACTCGTGAGTCATTCAATGTCCACATTCCGGATCACAGGGTGTCTGAATTCCAGAAGCACCAAATGTCTGCATTCTAGAATCGGAATGTGGCAGAATTATAGAATGCACAGCACGGCGGAATTCTAAAGTCCTAAAATGCCAGATATCGGGAAGTTAAGGTGTCTGACATCCAGAATGTTACTAGGTCTGCATTCTACCGTTCTGAGAGATTCTGGGTTCTAGATTAAAATGACGGCAGAGATCTGGCATGTCAGGGTGTCCAAACTCTAGAATCCTTGCATGTCTGAACTCGAGAGTCATTCAATGTCCACATTCCGGATCACAGGGTGTGTGAATTCCAGAAGCACCAAATGTCTGCATTCTAGAATCGGAATGTGGTAGAATTCTAGAATGCACAGCACGGCGGAATTCTAAAGTCCTAAAATGCCTGCTATCCGGAAGTTAAGGTGTCTGACATCAATAATGCTACCAAGTCAGAATTATATCATTCTGAAAGATTCTGGGATCTAGAATCAATGGACGGCTGAGTTCCAGAATTTCAGGGTGGCAAAACTCTAGAATACTTGCGTGTCTGAACTCGAGAGTCATTCAATGTCCACATTCCAGAACTCTGGATGTCTGAATTATAAAAGCACCAAATGTCTGCATTCTAGAATCGGAATGTGGCGGAATTCTAGAATGCACAGCACGGCGGATTTCTAAAGTCCTAAAATGACTACTAGCCGAAAGTTAAGGTGTCTGATGACCAGAATGTTACTAGGTCAGCATTCTACCGTTCTGAGAGATTTTGGGTTCTAGAGTCAATGGACGGCAGAGTTCCGGAATGTCAGGGTGTCCAAACTCTAGAATCCTTGAGTGTTTGAACTCGAGAGATATTCAATATCCATATTCCGGGTCACAGGGTGACTGAATTCCAGAAGCACCAAATGTCTGCTTTCTAGAATCGGAATGTGGCGGAATTCTAGAATGCACAGCACGGCGGAATTCGAAAGTCCTTAAATGCCTGCTATCCGGAAGTTAAGGTGTCTGAGATCCAGAATGATACCACGTCAGAATTATACCATTCTGAAAGATTCTGGGATCTAGAATCAATGGACGGCTGAGTTCCAGAATGTCAGGGTGGCAAAACTCTAGAATCCTTGCGGGTCTGAACTCGAGAGTCATTCAATCTCCACATTCCAGAACTCTGGATGTCTGAATTATAGAAGCACAAAATGTCTGCATTCTAGAATCAAAATGTGGCGGAATTCTGGAATGCACAGCACGGCGGAATTCTAAAGTCCTAAAATGCCTGCTATCCGGAAGTTAAGGTTTCTGACATCCAGAATGTTACTAGGTCAGCATTCTACCGTTCTGAGAGATTCTGGGTTCTAGAATCAATGGACGGCAGAGATCTGGCTTCTCAGGGTGTCCAAACTCTAGAATCCTTGCGTGTCTGAACTCGAGAGTGATTCAATGTCCACATTCCGGATCACAGGGTGTCTGAATTCCAGAAGCACCAAATGTCAGCATTCTAGAATCGGAATGTGGTAGAATTCTATAATGCACAGCATGGCGGAATTCTAAAGTCCTAAAATGCCTGCTATCCGGAAGTTAAGGTGTCTGACACCCAGAATGCTACTACATCAGAATTATACCATTCTGAAACATTCTGGGATCTAGAATCAATGGACGGGTGAGTTCCAGAATGTCAGGGTGGCAAAACTCTAGAATCCTGGCTTGTCTGAACTCGAGAGTCATTCAATGTCCACATTCCAGAACTCTGGATGTCTGAATTATAGAAGCACCAAATGTCTGCATTCTAGAATCGGTATGTGGCGGAATTCTAGAATGCACAGCACGGCGGAATTCTAAAGTCCTAAAATGCCTGCTATCCAGAAGTCAAGGTGTCTGACATCCAGAATGTTACTAGGTCAGCATTCTACCGTTCTGAGAGATTCTGGGTTCTAGAATCAATTGATGGCAGAGTTCTGGAATGTCAGGGTGTTCAAACTCAAGAATACTTGCGTGTCTGAACTCGAGTGTCATTCAATGTCCACATTCCGGATCACAGAGTGTCTGAATTCCAGAAGCACCAAATGTCTGCATTTTGGAATCGGAATGTGGCGGAATTCTAGAATGCACAGCAGAGCGGAATTCTAAAATCCTAAAATGCCTGCTATCCGGAAGTTAAGGTGTCTGACATCCAGAATGCTACCACGTCACAATTATACCATTCTGAAAGATTCTGGGATCTAGAATCAATGGACGGGTGAGTTCCAGAATGTCAGGGCGGCAAAACTCTAGAATCCTGGCTTGTCTGAACTCGAGAGTCATTCAATGTCCACATTCCAGAACTCTGGATGTCTGAATTATAGAAGCACCAAATGTCTGCATTCTAGAATCGGAATGTGGCGGAATTCTAGAATGCACAGCACGGCGGAATTCTAAAGTCCTAAAATGCCTGTTATCCGGAAGTTAAGGTGTCTGACATCCCGAATGCTACCACGTCAGAATTATACCATTCTGAAACATTCTGGGATCTAGAATCAATGGACGGCTGAGTTCCAGAGTGCAAGGGTGGCAAAACTCCAGAATCCTTGTGTGTCTGAACTCGAGAGTCATTCAATGTCCACATTCCAGAACTCTGGATGTCTGAAATATAGAAGCAACAAATGTCTGCATTCTAGTATCAGAATGTGGCGGAATTCTAGAATGCACAGCACGGCGGAGTTTTAAAGTCCTAAAGTGCCTGCTATCCAGAAGACAAGGTGTCTGATATCCAGAATGTTACTAGGTCAGCATTCTACCGTTCTGAGAGATTCTGGGTTCTAGAAACAATTGATGGCAGAGTTCTGGAATGTCAGGGTGTTCAAACTCAAGAATTCTTGCGTGTCTGAACTCGAGAGTCATTCAATGTCCACATTCCGGATCACAGGGTGTCTGAATTCCAGAAGCACCAAATGTCTGCATTCTAGAATCGGAATGTGGCGGAATTCTAGAATGCACAGCACGGCGGAATTCGAAAGTCCTAAAATGCCTGCTATCCGGAAGTTAAGGTGTCTGACATCAAGAATGCTACCAAGTCAGAATTATATCATTCTGAAAGATTCTGGGATCTAGAATCAATGGACGGCTGAGTTCCAGAATGTCAGGGTGGCAAAACTCTAGAATACTTGCGTGTCTGAACTCGAGAGTCATTCAATGTCCACATTCCAGAACTCTGGATGTCTGAATTATAGAAGCACCAAATGTCTGCATTCTAGAATCGGAATGTGGTGGAATTCTAGAATGCACAGCACGGCGGATTTCTAAAGTCCTAAAATGCCTACTAGCCGAAAGTTAAGGTGTCTGATGACCAGAATGTTACTAGGTCAGCATTCTACCGTTCTGAGAGATTCTGGGTTCTAGAGTCAATGGACGGCAGAGTTCCGGAATGTCAGGGTGTCCAAACTCTAGGATCCTTGAGTGTTTGAACTCGAGAGTCATTCAATTTCCATATTCCGGGTCACAGGGTGTCTGAATTCCAGAAGCACCAAATGTCAGCATTCTAGAATCGGAATGTATTAGAATTCTTTAATGCACAGCATGGCGGAATTCTAAAGTCCTAAAATGCCTGCTATCCGGAAGTTAAGGTGTCTGACACCCAGAATGCTACCACATCAGAATTATACCATTCTGAAACATTCTGGGATCTAGAATCAATGGACGGCTGAGTTCCAGAATGTCAGGGTGGCAAAACTCTAGAATCCTTGTGTGTTTGAACTCGAGAGTCATTCAATGTCCACATTCCAGAACTCTGGATGTCTGAATTATAGAAGCACGAAATGTCTGCATTCTAGAATCGGAATGTGGTGGAATTCTAGAATGCACAGCACGGCGGAATTCTAAAGTCCTAAAATGCCTGCTATCCAGAAGTCAAGGTGTCTGACATCCAGAATGTTACTAGGTCAGCATTCTACCGTTCTGAGAGATTCTGGGTTCTAGAATCAATTGATGGCAGAGTTCTGGAATGTCAGGGTGTTCAAACTCAAGAATACTTGCGTGTCTGAACTCGAGTGTCATTCAATGTCCACATTCCGGATCACAGAGTGTCTGAATTCCAGAAGCACCAAATGTCTGCATTTTGGAATCGGAATGTGGCGGAATTCTAGAATGCACAGCAGAGCGGAATTCTAAAATCCTAAAATGCCTGCTATACGGAAGTTAAGGTGTCTGACATCCAGAATGCTACCACGTCACAATTATACCATTCTGAAAGATTCTGGGATCTAGAATCAATGGACGGGTGAGTTCCAGAATGTCAGGGCGGCAAAACTCTAGAATCCTGGCTTGTCTGAACTCGAGAGTCATTCAATGTCCACATTCCAGAACTCTGGATGTCTGAATTATAGAAGCACCAAATGTCTGCATTCTAGAATCGGAATGTGGCGGAATTCTAGAATGCACAGCACGGCGGAATTCTAAAGTCCTAAAATGCCTGTTATCCGGAAGTTAAGGTGTCTGACATCCCGAATGCTACCACGTCAGAATTATATCATTCTGAAACATTCTGGGATCTAGAATCAATGGACGGCTGAGTTCCAGAGTGCAAGGGTGGCAAAACTCCAGAATCCTTGTGTGTCTGAACTCGAGAGTCATTCAATGTCCACATTCCAGAACTCTGGATGTCTGAAATATAGAAGCACCAAATGTCTGCATTCTAGTATCAGAATGTGGCGGAATTCTGGAATGCACAGCACGGCGGAATTTTAAAGTCCTAAAGTGCCTGCTACCCAGAAGACAAGGTGTCTGATATCCAGAATGTTACTAGGTCAGCATTCTACCGTTCTGAGAGATTCTGGGTTCTAGAAACAATTGATGGCAGAGTTCTGGAATGTCAGGGTGTTCAAACTCAAGAATTCTTGCGTGTCTGAACTCGAGAGTCATTCAATGTCCACATTCCGGATCACAGGGTGTCTGAATTCCAGAAGCACCAAATGTCTGCATTCTAGAATCGGAATGTGGCGGAATTCTAGAATGCACAGCACGGCGGAATTCGAAAGTCCTAAAATGCCTGCTATCCGGAAGTTAAGGTGTCTGACATCAAGAATGCTACCAAGTCAGAATTATATCATTCTGAAAGATTCTGGGATCTAGAATCAATGGACGGCTGAGTTCCAGAATGTCAGGGTGGCAAAACTCTAGAATACTTGCGTGTCTGAACTCGAGAGTCATTCAATGTCCACATTCCAGAACTCTGGATGTCTGAATTATAGAAGCACCAAATGTCTGCATTCTAGAATCGGAATGTGGCGGAATTCTAGAATGCACAGCACGGCGGATTTCTAAAGTCCTAAAATGCCTACTAGCCGAAAGTTAAGGTGTCTGATGACCAGATTGTTACTAGGTCAGCATTCTACCGTTCTGAGAGATTCTGGGTTCTAGAGTCAATGGACGGCATAGTTCCGGAATGTCAGGGAGTCCAAACTCTAGGATCCTTGAGTGTTTGAACTCGAGAGTCATTCAATTTCCATATTCCGGGTCACAGGGTGTCTGAATTCCAGAAGCACCAAATGTCAGCATTCTAGAATCGGAATGTATTAGAATTCTATAATGCACAGCATGGCGGAATTCTAAAGTCCTAAAATGCCTGATATCCGGAAGTTAAGGTGTCTGACACCCAGAATGCTACCACATCAGAATTATACCATTCTGAAACATTCTGGGATCTAGAATCAATGGACGGCTGAGTTCCAGAATGTCAGGGTGGCAAAACTCTAGAATCCTTGTGTGTTTGAACTCGAGAGTCATTCAATGTCCACATTCCAGAACTCTGGATGTCTGAATTATAGAAGCACGAAATGTCTGCATTCTAGAATCGGAATGTGGCGGAATTCTAGAATGCACAGCACGGCGGAATTCTAAAGTCCTAAAATGCCTGCTATCCGGAAGTTAAGGTGTCTGACATCAAGAATGCTACCAAGTCAGAATTATAACATTCTGAAAGATTCTGGGATCTAGAATCAATGGACGGGTGAGTTCCAGAATGTCAGGGTAGCAAAACTCTAGAATCCTAGCATGTCTGAACTCGAGAGTCATTCAATGTCCACATTCCAGAACTCTGGATGTCTGAATTATAGAAGCACCAAATGTCTGCATTCTAGAATCGGAATGTGGCGGAATTCTAAAATGCACAGCACGGCGGAATTCTAATGTCCTAAAATGCCTACAAGCCGAAAGTTAAGGTGTCTGAAGACCAGTATGTTACTAGGTCAGCATTCTACCGTTCTGAGAGATTCTGGGTTCTAGAATCAATGGACGGCAGAGATCTGAAATGTCAGGTTGTCCAAACTCTAGAATCCTTGCGTGTCTGAACTCGAGAGTCATTCAATGTCCACATTCCGGATCACAGAGTGTCTGAATTCCAGAAGCACCAAATGTCTGCATTCTAGAATTGGAATGTGGCGGAATTCTAGAATGCACAGCACGGTGGAATTCTAAATTCCTAAAATGCCTACTAGCCGAAAGTTAAGGTGTCTGATGACCAGTATGTTACTAGGTCAGCATTCTACCGTTCTGAGAGATTCTGGGTTCTAGAATCAATGGACGGCAGAGATCTGGAACGTCAGGGTGTCCAAACTCTAGAATCCTTGCGTGTCTGAACTCGAGAGTCATTCAATGTCCACATTCCAGAACTCTGGATGTCTGAATTATGGAAGCACCAAATGTCTGCATTCTAGAATCAGAATGTGGCGGAATTCTAGAATGCACAGCACGGCGGAATTCTAAAGTCCTAAAATGCCTGTTATCCGGAAGTTAAGGTGTCTGACATCCCGAATGCTTCCACGTCAGAATGATACCATTCTGAAACATTCTGGGATCTAGAATCAATGGACGGCTGAGTTCCAGAGTGCAAGGGTGGCAAAACTCCAGAATCCTTGCGTGTCTGAACTCGAGAGTCATTCAATGTCCACATTCCAGAACTCTGGATGTCTGAAATATAGAAGCACCAAATGTCTGCATTCTAGTATCAGAATGTGGCGGAATTCTAGAATGCACAGCACGGCGGAATTTTAAAGTCCTATAGTGCCTGCTATCCAGAAGTCAAGGTGTCTGACATCCAGAATGTTACTAGGTCAGCATTCTACCGTTCTGAGAGATTCTGGGTTCTAGAATCAATTGATGGCAGAGTTCTGGAATGTCAGGGTGTTCAAACTCCAGAATACTTGCGTGTCTGAACTCGAGAGTCATTCAATGTCCACATTCCGGATCACAGGGTGTCTGAATTCCAGAAGCACCAAATGTCTGCATTCTAGAATCGGGATGTGGCGGAATTCTAGAATGCACAGCACGGCAGAATTCGAAAGTACTAAAATGCCTGCTATCGGGAAGTTAAGCTGTCTGACATCCAGAATGCTACCACGTCAGAATTATACCATTCTGAAAGATTCTGGGATCTAGAATCAATGGACGGCTGAGTTCCAGAATGTCAGGGTGGCAAAACTCTAGAATCCTTGCGTGTCTGAACTCGAGAGTCATTCAATGTCCACATTCCAGAACTCTGGATGTCTGAATTATAGAAGCACCAAATGTCTGCATTCTATAATCGGAATGTGGCGGAATTCTAGAATGCACAGCACAGCGGAATTCTAAAATCCTAAAATGCCTGCTATCCGGAAGTTAAGGTGTCTGACATCAAGAATGCTACCAAGTCAGAATTATACCATTCTGAAAGATTCTGGGATCTAGAATCAATGGACGGCTGATTTCCAGAATATCAGGGTGTCAAAACCCTAGAATCCATGCGTGTCTGAACTCGAGACTCATTCAATGTCCACATTCCAGAATTCTGGATGTCTGAATTATAGAAGCACCAAATGTCTGCCTTCCAGAATCGGAATGTGGCGTAATTCTAGAATGCACAGCACGGCGGAATTCTAAAGTCCTAAAATGCCTACTAGCCGAAAGTTAAGGTGTCTGATGACCAGTATGTTACTAGGTCAGCATTCTACCATTTTGAGAGATTCTGGGTTCTAGAATCAATGGACGGCAGAGATCTGGAATGTCAGGGTGTCCAAACTCTAGAATCCTTGCGTGTCTGAACTCGAGAGTCATTCAATGTCCACATTCCGGGTCACAGGGTGTCTGAATTCCAGAAGCACCAAATGTCTGCATTCTAGAATCGGAATGTGGTAGAATTCTAGAATGCACAGCACGGCGGAATTCTAAAGTCCCCAAATGCCTGCTATCGGGAAGTTAAGGTGTCTGACATCCAGAATGGTACCACATCAGAATTATACCATTCTGAAACATTCTGGGATCTAGAATCAATGGACGGGTGAGTTCCAGAATGTCAGGGTGGCAAAACTCTAGAATCCTGGCTTGTCTGAAGTCGAGAGTCATTCAATGTCCACATTCCAGAACTCTGGATGTCTGAATTATGGAAGCACCTAATGTCTGCATTCTAGAATGGGATTGTGGCGGAATTCTAGAATACACAGCACGGCGGAATTCTAAAGTCCTAAAATGCCTGCTATCCGGAAGTTAAGGTGTCTGACATCCAGAATGTTACTAGGTCAGCATTCCACCGTTCTGAGAGATTCTGGGTTCTAGAATCAATGGACGGCAGAGTTCTGGAATGTCAGGGTGTCCAAACTCTAGAATCCTTCCGTGTCTGAACTCGTGAGTCATTCAATGTCCACATTCCGGATCACAGGGTGTCTGAATTCCAGAAGCACCAAATGTCTGCATTCTAGAATCGGAATGTGGCAGAATTATAGAATGCACAGCACGGCGGAATTCTAAAGTCCTAAAATGCCAGATATCGGGAAGTTAAGGTGTCTGACATCCAGAATGTTACTAGGTCTGCATTCTACCGTTCTGAGAGATTCTGGGTTCTAGATTAAAATGACGGCAGAGATCTGGCATGTCAGGGTGTCCAAACTCTAGAATCCTTGCATGTCTGAACTCGAGAGTCATTCAATGTCCACATTCCGGATCACAGGGTGTGTGAATTCCAGAAGCACCAAATGTCTGCATTCTAGAATCGGAATGTGGTAGAATTCTAGAATGCACAGCACGGCGGAATTCTAAAGTCCTAAAATGCCTGCTATCCGGAAGTTAAGGTGTCTGACACCCAGAATGCTACCACATCAGAATTATACCATTCTGAAACATTCTGGGATCTAGAATCAATGGACGGGTGAGTTCCACAATGTCAGGGTGGCAAAACTCGAGAATCCTGGTGTGTCTGAACTCGAGAGTCATTCAATGTCCACATTCCAGAACTCTGGATGTCTGAATTATAGAAGCACCAAATGTCTGCATTCTAGAATCGGAATGTGGCGGAATTCTAGAATGCATAGCACGGCGGAATTCTAAAGTCCTAAAATGCCTCCTATCCGGAAGTTAAGGTGTCTGACATCCAGAATGCTACCACGTCAGAATTATACCATTCTGAAAGATTCTGGGATCTAGAATCAATGGACGGCTGAGTTCCAGAATGTCAGTGTGGCAAAACTCAAGAATCCTTGCGTGTCTGAACTCGAGAGTCATTCAATGTCCACATTCCAGAACTCTGGATATCTGAATTATAGGAGCACCAAATGTCTGCATTCTAGAATCGGAATGTGGCGGAATTCTAGAATGCACAGCACGGCGGAATTCGAAAGTCCTAAAATGCCTGCTATCCGGAAGTTAAGGTGTCTGACATCAAAAATGCTACCAAGTCAGAATTATACCATTCTGAAAGATTCTGGGATCTAGAATCAATGGACGGCTGAGTTCCAGAATGTCAGGGTGGCAAAACTCTAGAATCCCTGCGTGTCTGAAGTCTAGAGTCATTCAATGTCCACATTCCAGAACTCTGGATGTCTGAATTCCAGAAGCACCAAATGTCTGCATTCTAGAATCGGAATGTGGCGGAATTCTAGAATGCACAGCACGGCGGAATTCTAAAGTCCTAAAATGGCTGCTATCCGGAAGTTATGGTGTCTGACATCCAGAATGCTACCACGTCAGAATTATACCATTCCGAAAGATTCTGGGATCTAGAATCAATGGACGGCTGAGTTCCAGAATGTCAGGGTGGCAAAACTCTAGAATCCTTGCGTGTCTGAACTCGAGAGTCATTCAATGTCCACATTCCAGAACTCTGGATGTCTGAATTATAGAAGCACCAAATGTCTGCATTCTAGAATCGGAATGTGGCGGAATTCTAGAATGCACAGCACGGCGGAATTCGAAACTCCTAAAAGGCCTGCTATCCGGAAGTTAAGGTGTCTGACATCCAGAATGTTACTAGGTCAGCTTTCCACCATTCTGAGAGATTCTGGGTTCTAGAATCAATGGACGGCAGAGTACTGGAATGTCAGTGTTTCCAAACTCTAGAATCCTTCCGTGTCTGAACTCGTGAGTCATTCAATGTCCACATTCCGGATCACAGGGTGTCTGAATTCCAGAAGCACCAAATGTCTTCATTCTAGAATCGGAATGTGGCGGAATTCTAGAATGCACAGCACGGCAGAATTCTAAAGTCCTAAAATGCCTCATATTCGGAAGTTAAGGAGTCTGACATCCAGAATGTTACTAGGTCAGCATTCTACCATTCTGAGAGATTCTGCGTTCTAGAATCAATGGACGGCAGAGATCTGGCATGTCAGGGTGTCCAAACTCTAGAATCCTTCCGTGTCTGAACTCGTGAGTTAATCAATGTCCACATTCCAGATCACAGGGCGTCTGAATTCCAAAAGCACCAAATGTCTGCATTCTAGAATCGGAATGTGGCGGAATTCTAGAATGCACAGCACGGCGGAATTTAAAGTCCTAAAATGCCTACTAGCCGAAAGTTAAGGTGTCTGATGACCAGTATGTTACTAGGTCAGCATTCTACCGTTCTGAGAGATTCTGGGTTCTAGAATTAATGGACGGCAGAGATCTGGAATATCAGGTTGTCCAAACTCTAGAATCCTTGCGTGTCTGAACTCGAGAGTCATTCAATTTCCACATTCCGGATCACAGGGTGTCTGAATTCCAGAAGCCCCAAATGTCTGCATTCTAGAATCGGAATGTGTCGGAATTCTAGAATGCACAGCACGGCAGAATTCGAAAGTACTAAAATGCCTGCTATCGGGAAGTTAAGCTGTCTGACATCCAGAATGCTACCACGTCAGAATTATACCATTCTGAAAGATTCTGGGATCTAGAATCAATGGACGGCTGAGTTCCAGAATGTCAGGGTGGCAAAACTCTAGAATCCTTGCGTGTCTGAACTCGAGAGTCATTCAATGTCCACATTCCAGAACTCTGGATGTCTGAATTATAGAAGCACCAAATGTCTGCATTCTATAATCGGAACGTGGCGGAATTCTAGAATGCACAGCACAGCAGAATTCTAAAATCCTAAAATGCCTGCTATCCGGAAGTTAAGGTGTCTGACATCAAGAATGCTACCAAGTCAGAATTATACCATTCTGAAAGATTCTGGGATCTAGAATCAATGGACGGCTGATTTCCAGAATAACAGAGTGGCAAAACCCTAGAATCCATGCGTGTCTGAACTCGAGACTCATTCAATGTCCACATTCCAGAATTCTGGATGTCTGAATTATAGAACCACCAAATGTCTGCCTTCCAGAATCGGAATGTGGCGTAATTCTAGAATGCACAGCACGGCGGAATTCTAAAGTCCTAAAATGCCTACTAGCCGAAAGTTAAGGTGTCTGATGACCAGTATGTTACTAGGTCAGCATTCTACCGTTTTGAGAGATTCTGGGTTCTAGAATCAATGGACGGCAGAGATCTGGAATGTCAGGGTGTCCAAACTCTAGAATCCTTGCGTGTCTGAACTCGAGAGTCATTCAATGTCCACATTCCGGATCACAGGGTGTCTGAATTCCAGAAGCACCAAATGTCTGCATTCTAGAATCGGAATGTGGTAGAATTCTAGAATGCACAGCACGGCGGAATTCTAAAGTCCCCAAATGCCTGCTATCGGGAAGTTAAGGTGTCTGACATCCAGAATGGTACCACATCAGAATTATACCATTCTGAAACATTCTGGGATCTAGAATCAATGGACGGGTGAGTTCCAGAATGTCAGGGTTTCCAAACTCTAGAATCCTTGCGTGTCTGAACTTGAGAGTCATTCAATATCCACATTCCAGGACTCTGGATGTCTGAAATATAGAAGCAACAAATGTCTGCATTCTAGAATCGGAATGTGGTGGAATTCTAGAATGCACAGCACGGCAGAATTCTAAAGTCATAAAATGCCTGCTATTCGGAAGTTAAGGTGTCTGACATCCAGAATGTTACTAGGTCAGCATTCTACCGTTCTGAGAGATTCTGGGTTGTAGAATCAATGGACGGCAGAGTTATGGAATGTCAGGGTGTCCAAACTCTAGAATCCTTCCGTGTCTGAACTCGTGAGTCATTCAATGTCCACATTCCGGATCACAGGGTGTCTGAATTCCAGAAGCACCAAATGTCTGCATTCTAGAATCGGAATGTGGCGGAATTCTAGAATGCACAGCACGGCAGAATTCTAAAGTCCTAAAATGCCTGATATTCGGAAGTTAAGGTGTCTGACATCCAGAACGTTACTAGGTCATCATTCTAACGTTCTGAGAGATTCTGGGTTCTAGAATCAATGGACGGCAGAGATCTGGAATGTCAGGGTGTCCAAACTCTAGAATCCTTCCGTGTTTGAACTCGTGAGTCATTCAATTTCCACATTCCAGATCAAAGGGTTTCTGAATTCCAGAAGCACCAAATGTCTGCATTCTAGAATTGGAATGTGGCGGAATTATAGAATGCACAGCACGGCGGATTTCTAAAGTCCTAAAATGCCTGCTATCGGGAAGTTAAGGTGTCTGACATCCAGAATGTTACTAGGTCAGCATTCTACCGTTCTGAGAGATTCTGGGTTCTAGAATCAATGGACGGCAGAGATCTGGCATGTCAGGCTGTCCAAACTCTAGAATCCCTGCGTGTCTGAACTCGAGAGTCATTCAATGTCCATTCCGGATCACAGGGTGTCTGAATTCCAGAAGCACCAAATGTCTGCATTCTAGAATCGGAATGTGGTAGAATTCTAGAATGCACAGCCCGGCGGAATTCTAATGTCCTAAAATGCCTGCTATCCGGAAGTTAAGGTGTCTGACACCCAGAATGCTACCACATCAGAATTATACCATTCTGAAACATTCTGGGATCTAGAATCAATGGACGGGTGAGTTCCAGAATGTCAGGGTGGCAAAACTCTAGAATCCTGGCGTGTCTGAACTCGAGAGTCATTCAATGTCCACATTCCAGAACTCTGGATGTCTGAATTATAGAAACACCAAATGTCTGCATTGTAGAATCGGAATGTGGCGGAATTCTAGAATGCACTGCACGGCGGAATTCTAAAGTCCTAAAATGCCTGCTATCCGGAAGTTAAGGTTTCTGCCATCAAGAATGCTACCAAGTCAGATTTATACCATTCTGAAAGATTCTGGGATCTAGAATCAATGGACGGCTGAGTTCCAGAATGTCAGGGAAGCAAAACTCTAGAATCCTTGCGTGTCTGAACTCGAGAGTCATTCAATGTCCACATTCCGGAACTCTGGATGTCTGAATTATAGAAGCACCAAATGTCTGCATTCTAGAATCGGAATGTGGCGGAATTCTAGAATGCACAGCACGGCGGAATTCTAAATTCCTAAAATGCCTACTAGCCGAAAGTTAAGGTGTCTGATGACCAGTATGTTACTAGGTCAGCATTCTAGCGTTCTGAGAGATTCTGGGTTCTAGAATCAATGGACGGCAGATATCTGGAACGTCAGGGTGTCCAAACTCTAGAATCCTTGCGTGTCTGAACTCGAGAGTCATTCAATGTCCACATTCCGGATCACAGGGTGTCTGAATTCCCGAAGCACCAAATGTCTGCATTCTAGAATCGGAATGTGGTAGAATTCTAGAATGCACAGCACGGTGGAATTCTAAATTCCCCAAATGCCTGCTATCCAGAAGTTAAGGTGTCTGACATCCAGAATGGTACCACATCAGAATTATACCATTCTGAAACATTCTGGGATCTAGAATCAAAGGACGGGTGAGTTCCAGAATGTCAGGGCGGCAAAACTCTAGAATCCTGGCTTGTCTGAACTCGAGAGTCATTCAATGTCCACATTCCAGAACTCTGGATGTCTGAATTATGGAAGCACCAAATGTCTGCATTCTAGAATCGGAATGTGGCGGAATTCTAGAATGCAAATCACGGCGGAATTCTAAAGTCCTAATATGCCTGCTATCCGGAAGTTAAGGTGTCTGACATCCAGAATGCTACCACGTCAGAATTATACCATTCTGAAACATTCTTGGATCTAGAATCAATGGACGGCTGAGTTCCAGAATGCAAGGGTGGCAAAACTCTAGAATCCTTGCGTGTCTGAACTCGAGAGTCATTCAATGTCCACATTCCAGAACTCTGGATGTCTGAAATATAGAAGCACCAAATGTCTGCATTCTAGAATCAGAATGTGACGGAATTCTAGAATGCACAGCACGGCGGAATTCTAAAGTCCTAAAATGCCTGCTATCCAGAAGTCAAGGTGTCTGACATCCAGAATGTTACTAGGTCAGCATTCTACCATTCTGAGAGATTCTGGGTTCTAGAATCAATGGATGGCAGTGTTCTGGAATGTCAGGGTGTTCAAACTCAAGAATACTTGCGTGTCTGAACTCGAGAGTCATTCAATGTCCACATTCCGGATCACAGGGTGTCTGAATTCCAGAAGCACAAAATGTCTGCATTCTAGAATCGGAATGTGGCGGAATTCTAGAATGCACAGCACGGCGGAATTCGAAAGTCCTAAAATGCCTACTAGCCGAAAGTTAAGGTGTCTGATGACCAGAATGTTACTAGGTCAGCATTCTAGCGTTCTGAGAGATTCTGGGTTCTAGAATCAATGGATGGCAGAGTTCTGGAATGTCAGGGTGTCCAAACTCTAGAATCCTTGTGTGTTTGAACTCGAGAGTCATTCAATTTCCATATTCCGGGTCACAGGGTGACTGAATTCCAGAAGCACCAAATGTCTGCATTCTAGAATCGGAATGTGGCGGAATTCTAGAATGCACAGCACGGCGGAATTCTAAAGTCCTAAAATGCCTGCTATCCGGAAGTAAAGGTGTCTGACATCCAGAATGCTACCGCGTCAGAATTATACCATTCTGAAAGATTCTGGGATCTAGAATCAATGGACGGCTGAGTTCCAGAATGTCAGGGTGGCAAAACTCTAGAATCCTTGCGTGTCTGAACTCGAGAGTCATTCAATGTCCACATTCCAGAACTCTGGATGTCTGAATTATAGAAGCACCAAATGTCTGCATTCTAGAATCGGAATGTGGCGGAATTCTAGAATGCACAGCACGGCGGAATTCTAAAGTCCTAAAATGCCTGCTATCCGGAAGTTAAGATGTCTGACATCCAGAAAGTTACTAGGTCAGCATTCTACCGTTCTGAGAGATTCTGGGTTCTAGAATCAATGGACGGCAGAGTTCTGGAATGTCAGGGTGTCCAAACTCTAGAATCCTTCCGTGTCTGAACTCGTGAGTCATTCAATGTCCACATTCCGGATCACAGGGTGTCTGAATTCCAGAAGCACCAAATGTCTGCATTCTAGAATCGGAATGTGGCAGAATTCTAGAATGCACAGCACGGCGGAATTCGAAAGTCTTAAATGCCTGCTATCGGGAAGTTAAGGTGTCTGACATCCAGAATGCTACCACGTCAGAATTATACCATTCTGAAAGATTCTGGGATCTAGAATCAATGGACGGCTGAGCTCCAGAATGTCAGGGTAGCAAAACTCTAGAATCCTTGCGTGTCTGAACTCGAGAGTCATTCAATGTCCACATTCCAGAACTCTGGATGTCTGAAATATAGAAGCACCAAATGTCTGCATTCTAGAATCGGAATGTGGCGGAATTCTAGAATGCAAAGCACGGCGGAATTCTAAAATCCTAAAATGCCTGCTATCCGGAAGTTAAGGTGTCTGACACCCAGAATGCTACCACATCAGAATTATACCATTCTGAAACATTCTGGGATCTAGAATCAATGGACGGGTGAGTTCCAGAATGTCAGGGTGGCAAAACTCGAGAATCCTGGCGTGTCTGAACTCGAGAGTCATTCAATGTCCACATTCCAGAACTCTGGATGTCTGAATTAGAGAAGCACCAAATGTCTGCATTCTAGAATCGGAATGTGGCGGAATTCTAGAATGCATAGCACGGCAGAATTCTAAAGTCCTAAAATGCCTCCTATCCGGAAGTTAAGGTGTCTGACATCCAGAATGCTACCACGTCAGAATTATACCATTCTGAAAGATTCTGGGATCTAGAATCAATGGACGGCTGAGTTCCAGAATGTCAGTGTGGCAAAACTCAAGAATCCTTGCGTGTCTGAACTCGAGAGTCATTCAATGTCCACATTCCAGAACTCTGGATATCTGAAATATAGGAGCACCAAATGTCTGCATTCTAGAATCGGAATGTGGCGGAATTCTAGAATGCACAGCACGGCAGAATTCTAAAGTCCTAAAATGCCTGCCATCCGGAAGCTAAGGTGTCTGACATCAAAAATGCTACCAAGTCAGAATTATACCATTCTGAAAGATTCTGGGATCTAGAATCAATGGACGGCTGAGTTCCAGATTGTCAGGGTGGCAAAACTCTAGAATCCTTGCGTGTCTGAAGTCGAGAGTCATTCAATGTCCACATTCCAGAACTCTGGATGTCTGAATTCCAGAAGCACCAAATGTCTGCATTCTAGAATCGGAATGTGGCGGAATTCTAGAATGCACAGCACGGCGGAATTCTAAAGTCCTAAAATGGCTGCTATCCGGAAGTTATGGTGTCTGACATCCAGAATGCTACCACGTCAGAATTATACCATTCCGAAAGATTCTGGGATCTAGAATCAATGGACGGCTGAGTTACAGAATGTCAGGGTGGCAAAACTCTAGAATCCTTGCGTATCTGAACTCGAGAGTCATTCAATGTCCACATTCCAGAACTCTGGATGTCTGAATTATAGAAGCACCAAATGTCTGCATTCTAGAATCGGAATGTGGCGGAATTCTAGAATGCACAGCACGGCGGAATTCGAAACTCCTAAAATGCCTGCTATCCGGAAGTTAAGGTGTCTGACATCCAGAATGTTACTAGGTCAGCATTCCACCATTCTGAGAGATTCTGGGTTCTAGAATCAATGGACGGCAGAGTACTGGAATGTCAGGGTTTCCAAACTCTAGAATCCTTCCGTGTCTGAACTCGTGAGTCATTCAATGTCCACATTCCGGATCACAGGGTGTCTGAATTCCAGAAGCACCAAATGTCTTCATTCTAGAATCGGAATGTGGCGGAATTCTAGAATGCACAGCATGGCAGAATTCTAAAGTCCTAAAATGCCTGATATTCGGAAGTTAAGGAGTCTGACATCCAGAATGTTACTAGGTCAGCATTCTACCATTCTGAGAGATTCTGCGTTCTAGAATCAATGGACGGCAGAGATCTGGCATGTCAGGGTGTCCAAACTCTAGAATCCTTCCGTGTCTGAACTCGTGAGTTAATCAATGTCCACATTCCAGATCACAGGGCGTCTGAATTCCAAAAGCACCAAATGTCTGCATTCTAGAATCGGAATGTGGCGGAATTCTAGAATGCACAGCACGGCGGAATTTAAAGTCCTAAAATGCCTACTAGCCGAAAGTTAAGGTGTCTGATGACCAGTATGTTACTAGGTCAGCATTCTACCGTTCTGAGAGATTCTGGGTTCTAGAATTAATGGACGGCAGAGATCTGGAATATCAGGTTGTCCAAACTCTAGAATCCTTGCGTGTCTGAACTCGAGGGTCATTCAATTTCCACATTCCGGATCACAGGGTGTCTGAATTCCAGAAGCCCCAAATGTCTGCATTCTAGAATCGGAATGTGTCGGAATTCTAGAATGCACAGCACGGCAGAATTCGAAAGTACTAAAATGCCTGCTATCGGGAAGTTAAGCTGTCTGACATCCAGAATGCTACCACGTCAGAATTATACCATTCTGAAAGATTCTGGGATCTAGAATCAATGGACGGCTGAGTTCCAGAATGTCAGGGTGGCAAAACTCTAGAATCCTTGCGTGTCTGAACTCGAGAGTCATTCAATGTCCACATTCCAGAACTCTGGATGTCTGAATTATAGAAGCACCAAATGTCTGCATTCTAGAATCGGAATGTGGCGGAATTCTAGAATGCACAGCACAGCGGAATTCTAAAATCCTAAAATGCCTGCTATCCGGAAGTTAAGGTGTCTGACATCAAGAATGCTACCAAGTCAGAATTATACCATTCTGAAAGATTCTGGGATCTAGAATCAATGGACGGCTGATTTCCAGAATATCAGGGTGGCAAAACCCTAGAATCCATGCGTGTCTGAACTCGAGACTCATTCAATGTCCACATTCCAGAATTCTGGATGTCTGAATTATAGAAGCACCAAATGTCTGCCTTCCAGAATCGGAATGTGGCGTAATTCTAGAATGCACAGCACGGCGGAATTCTAAAGTCCTAAAATGCCTACTAGCCGAAAGTTAAGTTGTCTGATGACCAGTATGTTACTAGGTCAGCATTCTACCGTTTTGAGAGATTCTGGGTTCTAGAATCAATGGACGGCAGTGATCTGGAATGTCAGGGTGTCCAAACTCTAGAATCCTTGCGTGTCTGAACTCGAGAGTCATTCAATGTCCACATTCCGGATCACAGGGTGTCTGAATTCCAGAAGCACCAAATGTCTGCATTCTAGAATCGGAATGTGGTAGAATTCTAGAATGCACAGCACGGCGGAATTCTAAAGTCCCCAAATGCCTGCTATCGGGAAGTTAAGGTGTCTGACATCCAGAATGGTACCACATCAGAATTATACCATTCTGAAACATTCTGGGATCTAGAATCAATGTACGGTTGAGTTCCAGAATGTCAGGGTGGCAAAACTCTAGAATCCTGGCTTGTCTGAACTCGAGAGTCATTCAATGTCCACATTCCAGAACTCTGGATGTCTGAATTATGGAAGCACCTAATGTCTGCATTCTAGAATGGGATTGTGGCGGAATTCTAGGATACACAGCACGGCGGAATTCTAAAGTCCTAAAATGCCTGCTATCCGGAAGTTAAGGTGTCTGACATCCAAAATGTTACTAGGTCAGAATTCTACCGTTCTGAGAGATTCTGGGTTGTAGAATCAATGGACGGCAGAGTTATGGAATGTCAGGGTGTCCAAACTCTAGAATCCTTCCGTGTCTGAAGTCGTGAGTCATTCAATGTCCACATTCCGGATCACAGGGTGTCTGAATTCCAGAAGCACCAAATGTCTGCATTCTAGAATCGGAATGTGGCGGAATTCTAGAATGCACAGCACGGCAGAATTCTAAAGTCCTAAAATGCCTGATATTCGGAAGTTAAGGTGTCTGACATCCAGAACGTTACTAGGTCAGCATTCTACCGTTCTGAGAGATTCTGGGTTCTAGAATCAATGGACGGCAGAGTTCTGGAATGTCAGGGTGTCCAAACTCTAGAATCCCTCCGTGTTTGAACTCGTGAGTCATTCAATTTCCACATTCCAGATCAAAGGGTTTCTGAATTCCAGAAGCACCAAATGTCTGCATTCTAGAATTGGAATGTGGCGGAATTATAGAATGCACAGCACGGCGGATTTCTAAAGTCCTAAAATGCCTGCTATCGGGAAGTTAAGGTGTCTGACATCCAGAATGTTACTAGGTCAGCATTCTACCGTTCCGAGAGATTCTGGGTTCTAGAATCAATGGATGGCAGTGTTCTGGAATGTCAGGGTGTTCAAACTCAAGAATACTTGCGTGTCTGAACTCGAGAGTCATTCAATGTCCACATTCCGGATCACAGGGTGTCTGAATTCCAGAAGAACAAAATGTCTGCATTCTAGAATCGGAATGTGGCGGAATTCTAGAATGCACAGCACGGCGGAATTCGAAAGTCCTAAAATGCCTACTAGCCGAAAGTTAAGGTGTCTGATGACCAGAATGTTACTAGGTCAGAATTCTAGCGTTCTGAGAGATTCTGGGTTCTAGAATCAATGGATGGCAGAATTCTGGAATGTCAGGGTGTCCAAACTCTAGAATCCTTGTGTGTTTGAACTCGAGAGTCATTCAATTTCCATATTCCGGGTCACAGGGTGACTGAATTCCAGAAGCACCAAATGTTTGCATTCTAGAATCGGAATGTGGCGGAATTCTAGAATGCACAGCACGGCGGAATTCTAAAGTCCTAAAATGCGTGATATTCGGAAGTTAAGGAGTCTGACATCCAAAATGTTACTAGGTCAGCATTCTACCATTCTGAGAGATTCTGGTTTCTAGAATCAATGGACGGCAGAGATCTGGCATGTCAGGGTGTCCAAACTCTAGAATCCTTCCGTGTCTGAACTCGTGAGTCATTCCATGTCCACATTCCAGATCACAGGGTGTCTGAATTCCAGAAGCACCAAATGTCTGCATTCTAGAATCGGAATGTGGCGGAATTCTAGAATGCACAGCACGGCGGAATTCGAAAGTCCTAAACTGCCTGCTATCGGGAAGTTAATGTGTCTGACATCCAGAATGCTACCACGTCAGAATTATACCATTCTGAAAGATTCTGGGATCTAGAATCAATGGACGGCTGAGTTCCAGAATATCAGGGTGGCAAAACTCTAGAATCCTTGCATGTCTGAACTCGAGAGTCATTCAATGTCCACATTCCAGAACTCTGGATGTCTGAATTATAGAAGCACCAAATGTCTGCATTCTAGAATCAGAATGTGGCGGAATTCTAGAATGCACAGCACGGCGGAATTCTAAAGCCCTAAAATGGCTACTAGCCGAAAGTTAAGGTGTCTGATGACCAGTATATTACTAGGTCAGCATTCTACCGTTCTGAGAGATTCTGGGTTCTAGAATCAATGGACGGCAGAGTTCTGGAATGTCAGGGTGTCCAAACTCTAGAATCCTTGAGTGTTTGAACTCGAGAGTCATATAATTTCCATATTCCGGGTCACAGAATGACTGAATTCCCGAAGAACCAAATGTCTGCATTCTAGAAACAGAATGTGGCGGAATTCTAGAATGCACAGCACGGCGGAATTCGAAAGTCCTAAAATGCATGCTATCCGGAAGTTAAGGTGTCTGACATCCAGAATGCTACCACGTCAGAATTATACCATTCTGAAAGATTCTGGGATCTAGAATCAATGGACGGCTGAGTTCCAGAATGTCAGGGTGGCAAAACTCTAGAATCCTTGCGTTTCTGAACTCGAGAGTCATTCAATGTCCACATTCCAGAACTCTGGATGTCTGAATTATAGAAGCACCAAATGTCTGCATTCTAGAATCGGAATGTGGCGGAATTCTAGAATGCACAGCACGGCGGAATTCTAAAGTCCTAAAATGCCTGCTATCCGGAAGTTAAGGTGTCTGACATCCAGAATGTTACTAGGTCAGCATTCTACCGTTCTGAGAGATTCTGGGTTCTAGAATCAATGGACGGCAGAGATCTGGCATGTCAGGGTGTCCAAACTCTAGAATCCTTGCGTGTCTGAACTCAAGAGTCATTCACTGTCCACATTCCGGATCACAGGGTGTCTGAATTCCAGAAGAACCAAATGTCTACATTCTAGAATCGGAATGTGGTAGAATTCTAGAATGCACAGCACGGCGGAATTCTAAAGTCCTAAAATGCCTGCTATCCAGAAGTTAAGGTGTCTGACACCCAGAATGCTACCACATCAGAATTATACCATTCTGAAACATTCTGGGATCTAGAATCAATGGACGGGTGAGTTCCAGAATGTCAGGGTTTCCAAACTCTAAAATCCTGGCGTGTCTGAACTCGAGAGTCATTCAATGTCCACATTCCAGAACTCTGGATGTCTGAATTATAGAAACACCAAATGTCTGCATTCTAGAACCAGAATGTGGCGGAATTCTAGAATGCACAGCACGGCGGAATTCTAAAGTCCTAAAATGGATACTTGCCGAAAGTTAAGGTGTCTGATGACCAGTATATTACTAGGTCAGCATTCTACCATTCTGAGAGATTCTGGGTTCTAGAATCAATGGACGGCTGAGTTCCAGAATGTCAGGGTAGCAAAACTCTAGAATCCTTGCGTGTCTGAACTCGAGAGTCATTCAATGTCCACATTCCGGATCACAGGGTGTCTGAATTCCAGAAGCACCAAATGTCTGCATTCTAGAAACGGAATGTGGCGGAATTCTAGAATGCACAGCAAGGAGGATTTCGAAAGTCCTAAAATGCCTGCTATCAGGAAGTTAAGGTGTCTGACATCCAGAATGGTACCACATCAGAATTATACCACTCTGAAACATTCTGGGATCTAAAATCAATGGACGGGTGAGTTCCAGAATGTCAGGGTGGCAAAACTCTAGAATCCTTGCGTTTCTGAACTCGAGAGACATTCAATGTCCACATTCCAGAACTCTGGATGTCTGAATTATGGAAGCACCAAATGTCTGCATTCTAGAATCAGAATGTGGTGGAATTCTAGAATGCACAGCACGGCGGAATTCTAAAGTCCTAAAATGCCTGCTATCCGGAAGTTAATGTGTCTGACATCCAGAATGTTACTAGGTCAGCATTCCACCGTTCTGAGAGATTCTGGGTTCTAGAATCAATGGACGGCAGAGTTCTGGAATGTCATGGTGTCCAAACTCTAGAATACTTCCGTGTCTGAACTCGTGAGTCATTCAATGTCCACATTCCGGATCACAGGGTGTCTGAATTCCAGAAGCACAAATGTCTTCATTCTAGAATCGGAATGTGGCGGAATTCTAGAATGCACAGCACGGCAGAATTCTAACGTCCTAAAATGCCTGATATTCGGAAGTTAAGGAGTCTGACATCCAGAATGATACTAGGTCAGCATTCTACCATTCTGAGAGATTCTGGGTTCTAGAATCAATGGACGGCAGAGATCTGGCATGTCAGGGTGTCCAAACTCTAGAATCCTTCCGTGTCTGAAGTCGAGAGTCATTCAATGTCCACATTCCGGATCACAGGGTGTCTGAATTCCAGAAGCACCAAATGTCTGCATTCTAGAATCGGAATGTGGTGGAATTCTAGAATGCACAGCACGGCGGAATTCGAAAGTCCTAAAATGCCTGCTATCGGGAAGTTAATGTGTCTGACATCCAGAATGCTACCACGTCAGAATTATACCATTCTGAAAGATTCTGGAATCTAGAATCAATAGACGGCTGAGTTCCAAATGTCAGGGTGGCAAAACTCTAGAATCCTTGCGTGTCTGAACTCGAGAGTCATTCAATGTCCACATTCCAGAACTCTGGATGTCTGAATTATAGAAGCACCAAATGTCTGCATTCTAGAATCGGAATGTGGTGGAATTCTAGAATGCACAGCACGGCGGAATTCTAAAATTCTAAAATACCTGCTATCCGGAAGTTAAGGTGTCTGACATCAAGAATGCTACCAAGTCAGAATTATACCATTCTGAAAGATTCTGGGATCTAGAATCAATGGACGGCTGAGTTCCAGAATGTCAGGGTGGCAAAACTCTAGAATCCTTGTGTTTCTGAACTCGAGAGTCATTCAATGTCCACATTCCATAACTCTGGATGTCTGAATTATAGAAGCACCAAATGTCTGCATTCTAGAATCGGAATGTGGCGGAATTCTAGAATGCACAGCACGGCGGAATTCTAAAGTCCTAAAATGCCTGCTATCCGGAAGTTAAGGTGTCTGACATCCAGAATGTTACTAGGTCAGCATTCTACCGTTCTGAGAGATTCTGGGTTCTAGAATCAATGGACGGCAAAGATCTGGCATGTCAGGGTGTCCAAACTCTAGAATCCTTGCGTGTCTGAACTCGAGAGTCATTCAATGTCCACATTCCGGATCACAGGGTGTCTGAATTCCAGAAGCACCAAATGTCTGCATTCTAGCATCGGAATGTGGTAGAATTCTAGAATGCACAGCACGGCGGAATTCTAATGTCCTAAAATGCCTGCTATCCGGAAGTTAAGGTGTCTGACACCCAGAATGCTACCACATCAGAATTATACCATTCTGAAACATTCTGGGATCTAGAATCAATGGACGGGTGAGTTCCAGAATGTCAGGGTGTCCAAACTCTAAAATCCTGGCGTGTCTGAACTCGAGAGTCATTCAATGTCCACATTCCAGAACTCTGGATGTCTGAATTATAGAAGCACCAAATGTCTGCATTCTAGAATCGGAATGTGGCGGTATTCTAGAATGCACAGCACGGAGGATTTCGAAAGTCCTAAAATGCCTGCTATCAGGAAGTTAAGGTGTGTGACATCCAGAATGCTACCACGTCAGAATTATACCATTCTGAAAGATTCAGGGATCTAGAATCAAGGGACGGCTGTGTTCCAGAATGTCAGGGTGGCAAAACTCTAAAATCCTTGCGTGTCTGAACTCGAGAGTCATTCAATGTCCACATTCCAGAACTCTGGATGTCTGAATTATAGAAGCACCAAATGTCTGCATTCTAGAATCAGAATGTGGCGGAATTCTAGAATGCACACCACGGCGGAATTCTAAAGTCCTAAAATGGCTACTAGCCGAAAGTTAAGGTGTCTGATGACCAGTATATTACTAGGTCAGCATTCTACCGTTCTGAGAGATTCTGGGTTCTAGAATCAATGGACGGCTGAGTTCCAGAATGTCAGGGTAGCAAAACTCTAGAATCCTTGCGTGTCTGAACTCGAGAGTCATTCAATGTCCACATTCCGGATCATAGGGTGTCTGAATTCCAGAAGCACCAAATATCTGCATTCTAGAAACGGAATGTGGCGGAATTCTAGAATGCACAGCACGGAGGATTTCGAAAGTCCTAAAATGCCTGCTATCCGGAAGTTAATGTGTCTGACATCCAGAATGTTACTAGGTCAGCATTCCACCGTTCTGAGAGATTCTGGGTTCTAGAATCAATGGATGGCAGTGTTCTGGAATGTCAGGGTGTCCAAACTCTAGAATCCTTCCGTGTCTGAACTCGTGAGTCATTCAATGTCCACATTCCGAATCACAGGGTGTCTGAAATCCAGAAGCACCAAATGTCTTCATTCTAGAATCGGAATGTGGCGGAATTCTAGAATGCACAGCACGGCAGAATTCTAAAGTCCTAAAATGCCTGATATTCGGAAGTTAAGGAGTCTGACATCCAGAATGATACTAGGTCAGCATTCTACCATTCTGAGAGATTCTGGGTTCTAGAATCAATGGACGGCAGAGATCTGGCATGTCAGGGTGTCCAAACTCTAGAATCCTTCCGTGTCTGAACTCGAGAGTCATTCAATGTCCACATTCCGGATCACAGGGTGTCTGAATTCCAGAAGCACCAAATGTCTGCATTCTAGAATCGGAATGTGGCGGAATACTAGAATGCACAGCACGGCGGAATTCGAAAGTCCTAAAATGCCTGCTATCGGGAAGTTAATGTGTCTGACATCAAGAATGCTACCACGTCAGAATTATACCATTCTGAAAGATTCTGGGATCTAGAATCAATGGACGGCTGAGTTCCAGAATGTCAGGGTGGCAAAACTCTAGAATCCTTGCGTGTCTGAACTCGAGAGTCATTCAATGTCCACATTCCAGAACTCTGAATGTCTGAATTATAGAAGCACCAAATTTCTGCATTCTAGAATCGGAATGTGGTGGAATTCTAGAATGCACAGCACGGCGGAATTCTAAAATTCTAAAATGCCTGCTATCCGGAAGTTAAGGTGTCTGACATCCAGAATGCTACCACGTCAGAATTATACCATTCTGAAAGATTCTGGGATCTAGAATCAATGGACGGCTGAGTTCCAGAATTTCAGGGTGGCAAAACTCTAGAATCCTTGCGTTTCTGAACTCGAGAGTCATTCAATGTCCACATTCCAGAACTCTGGATGTCTGAATTATAGAAGCACCAAATGTCTGCATTCTAGAATCGGAATGTGGCGGAATTCTAGAAAGCACAGCACGGCGGAATTCTAAAGTCCTAAAATGCCTGCTATCCGGAAGTTAAGGTGTCTGACATCCAGAATGTTACTAGGTCAGCATTCTACCGTTCTGAGAGATTCTGGGTTCTAGAATCAATGGACGGCAGAGATCTGGCATGTCAGGGTGTCCAAACTCTAGAATCCTTGCGTGTCTGAACTCGAGAGTCATTCAATGTCCACATTCCGGATCACAGGGTGTCTGAATTCCAGAAGCACCAAATGTCTGCATTCTAGAATCGAAATGTGGTAGAATTCTAGAATGCACAGCACGGCGGAATTCTAAAGTCCTAAAATGCCTGCTATCCGGAAGTTAAGGTGTCTGACACCCAGAATGCTACCACATCAGAATTATACCATTCTGAAACATTCTGGGATCTAGAATCAATGGTCGGGTGAGTTCCAGAATGTCAGGGTGTCCAAACTCTAAAATCCTGGCGTGTCTGAACTCGAGAGTCATTCAATGTCCACATTCCAGAACTCTGGATGTCTGAATTATAGAAGCACCAAATGTCTGCATTCTAGAATCGGAATGTGGCGGTATTCTAGAATGCACAGCACGGAGGATTTCGAAAGTCCTAAAATGCCTGCTATCAGGAAGTTAAGGTGTCTGACATCCCGAATGCTACCACGTCAGAATTATACCATTCTGAAAGATTCAGGGATCTAGAATCAAGGGACGGCTGAGTTCCAGAATGTCAGGGTGGCAAAACTCTAAAATCCTTGCGTGTCTGAACTCGAGAGTCATTCAATGTCCACATTCCGGATCACAGGGTGTCTGAATTCCAGAAGCACCAAATGTCTGCATTCTAGAAACGGAAAGTGGCGGAATTCTAGAATGCACAGCACGGAGGATTTCGAAAGTCCTAAAATGCCTGCTATCCGGAAGTTAAGGTGACTGACATCCAGAATACTACCACGTCAGAATTATACCATTCTGAACGATTCAGGGATCTAGAATCAATGGACGGCTGAGTTCCAGAATGTCAGGGTGGCAAAACTCTAGAATCCTTGCGTGTCTCAACTCGAGAGTCATTCAATGTCCACATTCCAGAACTCTGGATGTCTGAATTATAGAAGCACCAAATGTCTGCATTCTAGAATCAGAATGTGGCGGAATTCTAGAATGCACACCACGGCGGAATTCTAAAGTCCTAAAATGGCTACTAGCCGAAAGTTAAGGTGTCTGATGACCAGCATATTACTAGGTCAGCATTCTACCGTTCTGAGAGATTCTGGGTTCTAGAATCAATGGACGGCTGAGTTCCAGAATGTCAGGGTAGCAAAACTCTAGAATCCTTGCGTGTCTGAACTCGAGAGTCATTCAATGTCCACATTCCGGATCACAGGGTGTCTGAATTCCAGAAGCACCAAATATCTGCATTCTAGAAACGGAATGTGGCGGAATTCTAGAATGCACAGCACGGAGGATTTCGAAAGTCCTAAAATGCCTGCTATCCGGAAGTTAATGTGTCTGACATCCAGAATGTTACTAGGTCAGCATTCCACCGTTCTGAGAGATTCTGGGTTCTAGAATCAATGGACGGCAGAGTTCTGGAATGTCAGGGTGTCCAAACTCTAGAATCCTTCCGTGTCTGAACTCGTGAGTCATTCAATGTCCACATTCCGAATCACAGGGTGTCTGAATTCCAGAAGCACCAAATGTCTGCATTCTAGAATCGGAATGTGGCGGAATTCTAGAATGCACAGCACGGCGGAATTCGAAAGTCCTAAAATGCCTGCTATCGGGAAGTTAATGTGTCTGACATCAAGAATGCTACCACGTCAGAATTATACCATTCTGAAAGATTCTGGGATCTAGAATCAATGGACGGCTGAGTTCCAGAATGTCAGGGTGGCAAAACTCTAGAATCCTTGCGTGTCTGAACTCGAGAGTCATTCAATGTCCACATTCCAGAACTCTGGATGTCTGAATTATAGAAGCACCAAATTTCTGCATTCTAGAATCGGAATGTGGTGGAATTCTAGAATGCACAGCACGGCGGAATTCTAAAATTCTAAAATGCCTGCTATCCGGAAGTTAAGGTGTCTGACATCCAGAATGCTACCACGTCAGAATTATACCATTCTGAAAGATTCTGGGATCTAGAATCAATGGACGGCTGAGTTCCAGAATGTCAGGGTGGCAAAACTCTAGAATCCTTGCGTTTCTGAACTCGAGAGTCATTCAATGTCCACATTCCAGAACTCTGGATGTCTGAATTATAGAAGCACCAACTGTCTGCATTCTAGAATCGGAATGTTGCGGAATTCTAGAATGCACAGCACGGCGGAATTCTAAAGTCCTAAAATGCCTGCTATCCGGAAGTTAAGGTGTCTGACATCCAGAATGTTACTAAGCCAGCATTCTACCATTCTGAGAGATTCTGGGTTCTAGAATCAATGGACGGCAGAGATCTGGCATGTTAGGGTGTCCAAACTCTAGAATCCTTGCGTGTCTGAACTCGAGAGTCATTCAATGTCCATATTCCGGATCACAGGGTGTCTGAATTCCAGAAGCACCAAATGTCTGCATTCTAGAATCGGAATGTGGTAGAATTCTAGAATGCACAGCACGGCGGAATTCTAAAGTCCTAAAATGCCTGCTATCTGGAAGTTAAGGTGTCTGACACCCAGAATGCTACCACATCAGAATTATACCATTCTGAAACCTTCTGGGATCTAGAAACAATGGACGGGTGAGTTGCAGAATGTCAGGGTGTCCAAACTCTAGAATCCTGGCGTGTCTGAACTCGAGAGTCATTCAATGTCCACATTCCAGAACTCTGGATGTCTGAATTATAGAAGCACCAAATGTCTGCATTCTAGAATCGGAATGTGGCGGAATTCTAGAATGCACAGCACGGCAGAATTCTAAAGTCCTAAAATGCCTGCTATCCGGAAGTTAAGGTGTCTGACATCCAGAATACTACCACGTCAGAATTATACCATTCTGAACGATTCAGGGATCTAGAATCAATGGACGGCTGAGTTCCAGAATGTCAGGGTGGCAAAACTCTAGAATCCTTGCATGTTTCAACTCGAGAGTCATTCAATGTCCACATTCCAGAACTCTGGATGTCTGAATTATAGAAGCACCAAATGTCTGCATTCTAGAATCAGAATGTGGCGGAATTCTAGAATGCACAGCACGGCAGAATTCTAAAGTCCTAAAATGCCTACTAGCCGAAAGTTAAGGTGTCTGATGACCAGAATGTTTCTAGGTCTGCATTCTACCGTTCTGAGAGATTCTGGGTTCTAGAATCAATGGACGGCAGAGTTCTGGAATGTCAGGTTGTCCAAACTCTAGAATCCTTGACTGTTTGAACTCGAGAGTCATTCAATTTCCATATTCCGGGTCACAGGGTGACTGAATTCCAGAAGAACCAAATGTCTGCATTCTAGAATCGGAATGTGGCGGAATTCTGGAATGCACAGCACGGCGGAATTCGAAAGTCCTAAAATGCATGCTATCCGGAAGTTAAGGTGTCTGACATCCAGAATGCTACCACGTCAGAATTATACCATTCTGAAAGATTCTGGGATCTAGAATCAATGGACGGCTGAGTTCCAGAATGTCAGGCTGGCAAAACTCTAGAATCCTTGCGTTTCTGAACTCGAGAGTCATTCAATGTCCACATTCCAGAACTCTGGATGTCTGAATTATAGAAGCACCAAATGTCTGCATTCTAGAATCGGAATGTGGCGGAATTCTAGAATGCACAGCACGGCGGAATTCTAAAATCCTAAAATGCCTGCTATCCGGAAGTTAAGGTGTCTGACATCAAGAATGCTACCAAGTCAGAATTATACCATTCTGAAAGATTCTGTGATCTAGAATCAATGGACGGCTGAGTTCCAGAATGTCAGGGTGGCAAAACTCTAGAATCCTTGCGTGTCTGAACTCGAGAGTCATTCAATGTCCACATTCCAGAACTCTGGATGTCTGAATTATAGAAGCACCAAATGTCTGCATTCTAGAATCGGAATGTGGCGGAATTCTAGAATGCACAGCACGGTGGAATTCTAAAGTCCTAAAATGGCTACTAGCCGAAAGTTAACGTGTCTGATGACCAGTATGTTACTAGGTCAGCATTCTACCGTTCTGAGAGATTCTGGGTTCTAGAATCAATGGACGGCAGAGATCTGGCATGTCAGGGTGTCCAAACTCTAGAATCATTCCGTGTCTGAACTCGTGAGTCATTCAATGTCCACATTCCGGATCACAGGGTGTCTGAATTCCAGAAGCACCAAATGTCTGCATTCTAGAATCGGAATGTGGCAGAATTCTAGAATGCACAGCACGGCGGAATTCGAAAGTCTTAAAATGCCTGCTATCAGGAAGTTAATGTGTCTGACATCAAGAATGCTACCACGTCAGAATTATACCATTCTGAAACATTCTGGGATCTAGAATCAATGGACGGCTGAGTTCCAGAATGTCAGGGTGGCAAAACTCTAGAATCCTTGCGTGTCTGAACTCGAGAGTCATTCAATGTCCACATTCCAGAACTCTGGATGTCTGAATTATAGAAGCACCAAATTTCTGCATTCTAGAATCGGAATGTGGTGGAATTCTAGAATGCACAGCACGGCGGAATTCTAAAATTCTAAAATGCCTGCTATCCGGAAGTTAAGGTGTCTGACAACAAGAATGCTACCAAGTCAGAATTATACCATTCTGAAAGATTCTGGGATCTAGAATCAATGGACGGCTGAGTTCCAGAATGTCAGAGTTTCAAAACTCTAGAATCCTTGCGTGTCTGAACTCGAGAGTCATTCAATGTCCACATTCCAGAACTCTGGATGTCTGAATTATAGAAGCACCAAATGTCTGCATTCTAGAATCAGAATGTGGCGGAATTCTAGAATGCACAGCACGGTGGAATTCTAAAGTCCTAAAATGCCTACTAGCCGAAAGTTAAGGTGTCTGATGACCAGAATGTTACTAGGTCAGCATTCTACCATTCTGAGAGATTCTGGGTTCTAGAATCAATGGACGGCAGAGTTCTGGAATGTCAGGGTGTCCAAACTCTAGAATCCTTGAGTGTTTGAACTCGAGAGTCATTCAATTTCCATATTCCGGGTCACAGGGTGACTGAATTCCAGAAGAACCAAATGTCTGCATTCTAGAATCGGAATGTGGCGGAATTCTAGAATGCACAGCACGGCGGAATTCTAAAGTCCTAAAATGCCTGCTATCCGGAAGTTAAGGTGTCTGACATCAAGAATGCTACCAAGTCAGAATTATACCATTCTGAAAGATTCTGGGATCTAGAATCAATGGACGGCTGAGTTCCAGAATGTCAGGGTGGCAAAATTCTAGAATCCTTGTGTTTCTGAACTCGAGAGTCATTCAATGTCCACATTCCAGAACTCTGGATGTCTGAATTATAGAAGCACCAAATGTCTGCATTCTAGAATCGGAATGTGGCGGAATTCTTGAATGCACAGCACGGCGGAATTTTAAAGTCCTAAAATGCCTGCTATACGGAAGTCAAGGTGTCTGACATCCAGAATGTTACTAAGTCAGCATTCTACCGTTCTGAGATTCTGGGTTCTAGAATCAATGGATGGCAGAGTTCTGGAATGTCAGGGAGTTCAAACTCAAGATTACTTGCTTGTCTGAACTCGAGAGTCATTCAATGTCCACATTCCGCATCACAGGGTGTCTGAATTCCAGAAGCACCAAATGTCTGCATTCTAGAATCGGAATGTGGCAGAATTCTAGAATGCACAGCACGGCGGAATTCGAAAGTCCTAAAATGTCTGCTATCCGGAAGTTAAGGTGTCTGACATCCAGAATTCTACCACGTCAGAATTATACCATTCTGAAAAATTCTGTGATCTAGAATCAATGGACGGCTGAGTTCCAGAATGTCAGGGTGGCAAAACTCTAGAATCCTTGCGTGTCTGAACTCGAGAGTCATTCAATGTCCACATTCCAGAACTCTGGATGTCTGAATTATAGAAGCACCAAATGTCTGCATTCTAGAATCGGAATGTGGCAGAATTCTAGAATGCACAGCACGGCGGAATTCTAAAGTCCTAAAATGGCTACTAGCCGAAAGTTAACGTGTCTGATGACCAGTATGTTACTAGGTCAGCATTCTACCGTTCTGAGAGATTCTGGGTTCTAGAATCAATGGACGGCAGAGATCTGGAATGTCAGGGTGTCCAAACTCTAGAATCCTTGCATGTCTGAACTCGAGAGTCATTCAATGTCCACATTCCGGATCACAGGGTGTCTGAATTCCAGAAGAAACAAATGTCTGCATTCTAGAATCGGAATGTGGTAGAATTCTAGAATGCACAGCACGGTAGAATTCTAAAGTCCTAAAACGCCTGCTATCCGGAAGTTAAGGTTTCTGACATCCAGAGTGGTACCACATCAGAATTATACCATTCTGAAACATTCTGGGATCTAGAATCAATGGACGGCTGAGTTCCAGAATGTCAGGGTGGCAAAACTCTAGAATCCTGGCATGTCTGAACTCGAGAGTCATTCAATGTCCACATTCCAGAACTCTGGATGTCTGAATTATAGAAGCACCAAATATCTGCATTCTAGAATCGGAATGTGGCCGAATTTTAGAATTCACAGCACGGCGGATTTCTAAAATCCTAAAATGCCTGCTATCCGGAAGTTAAGGTGTCTGACATCAAGAATGCTACCAAGTCAGAATTATACCATTCTGAAAGATTCTGGGATCTAGAATCAATGGACGGCTGAGTTCCAGAATGTCAGGGTGGCAAAACTCTAGAATCCTTGCGTGTCTGAACTCGAAAGTCATTCAATGTCCACATTCCAGAACTCTGGATGTCTGAATTATAGGAGCACCAAATGTCTGCATTCTGGAATCGGAATGTGGCGGAATTCTAGAATGCACAGCACGGTGGAATTCAAAAGTCCTAAAATGCCTACTAGCCGAAAGTTAAGGTGTCTGATGACCAGAATGTTACTAGGTCAGCATTCTATCGTTCTGAGAGATTCTGGGTTCTAGAATCAATGGACGGCAGAGTTCTGGAATGTCAGGGTGTCCAAACTCTAGAATCCTTCAGTGTTTGAACCCGAGAGTCATTCAATTTCCATATTCCGGTTCACAGGGTGACTGAATTCCAGAAGCACCAAATGTCTGCATTCTAGAATCGGAATGTGGCGGAATTCTAGAATGCACAGCATGGCGGAATTCGAAAGTCCTAAAATGCCTGCTATCCGGAAGTTAAGGTGTCTGACATCCAGAATGCTACCACGTCAGAATTATACCATTCTGAAACATTCTGGGATCTAGAATCAATGGACGGCTGAGTTCCAGAATGTCAGGGTGGCAAAACTCTAGAATCCTGGCGTGTCTGAACTCGAGAGTCTTTCAATGTCCACATTCCAGAACTCTGGATGTCTGAATTATAGAAGCACCTAATGTCTGCATTCTAGAATCGGAATGTGGCGGAATTCGAGAATGCACAGCACGGCGGAATTCTAAAGTCCTAAAATGCCTGCTATCCGGAAGTTAAGGTGTCTGACATCAAGAATGCTACCACGTCAGAATTATACCATTCTGAAAGATTCTGGGATCTAGAATCAATGGACGGCTGAGTTCCAGAATGTCAGGGTGGCAAAATTCTAGAATCCTTGTGTTTCTGAACTCGAGAGTCATTCAATGTCCACATTCCAAAACTCTGGATGTCTGAATTATAGAAGCACCAAATGTCTGCATTCTAGAATCGGAATGTGGCGGAATTCTAGAATGCACAGCACGGCGGAATTTTAAAGTCCTAAAATGCCTGCTATACGGAAGTCAAGGTGTCTGACATCCAGAATGTTACTAAGTCAGCATTCTACCGTTCTGAGATTCTGGGTTCTAGAATCAATGGATGGCAGAGTTCTGGAATGTCAGGGAGTTCAAACTCAAGATTACTTGCTTGCCTTAACTCGAGAGTCATTCAATGTCCACATTCCACATCACAGGGTGTCTGAATTCCAGAAGCACCAAATGTCTGCATTCTAGAATCGGAATGTGGCAGAATTCTAGAATGCACAGCACGGCGGAATTCGAAAGTCCTAAAATGCCTGCTATCCGGAAGTTAAGGTGTCTGACATCCAGAATGCTACCACGTCAGAATTATACCATTCTGAAAGATTCTGGGATCTAGAATCAATGGACGGCTGAGTTCCAGAATGTCAGGGTGGCAAAACTCTACAATCCTTGCATGTCTGAACTCGAGAGTCTTTCAATATCCACCTTCCAGGACTCTGGATGTCTGAAATATAGAAGCACCAAATGTCTGCATTCTAGAATCAGAATGTGGTAGAATTCTAGAATGCACAGCACGACAGAATTCTAAAGTCCTAAAATGCCTACTAGCCGAAAGTTAAGGTGTCTGATGACCAGTATGTTACTAGGTCAGCATTCTACCGCTCTGAGAGATTCTGGGTTCTAGAATCAATGGACGGCAGAGATCTGGAATGTCAGGGTGTCCAAACTCTAGAATCCTTGCGTGTCTGAACTCGAGAGTCATTCAATGTCCACATTCCGGATCACAGGGTGTCTGAATTCCAGAAGCACCAAATGTCTGCATTGAGAATCGGAATGTGGCGGAATTCTAGAATGCACAGCACGGCGGAATTCGAAAGCCCTAAAATGCATGCTATCCGGAAGTTAAGGTGTCTGACATCCAGAATGCTACCACGTCAGAATTATACCATTCTGAAAGATTCTGGGATCTAGAATCAATGGACGGCTGGGTTCCAGAATGTCAGGCTGGCAAAACTCTAGAATCCTTGCGTTTCTGAACTCGAGAGTCATTCAATGTCCACATTCCAGAACTCTGGATGTCTGAATTATAGAAGCACCAAATGTCTGCATTCTAGAATCGGAATGTGGCGGAATTCTAGAATGCACAGCACGGCGGAATTCGAAAATCCTAAAATGCCTGCTATCCGGAAGTTAAGGTGTCTGACATCAAGAATGCTACCAAGTCAGAATTATACCATTCTGAAAGATTCTGGGATCTAGAATCAATGGACGGCTGAGTTCCAGAATGTCAGAGTTTCAAAACTCTAGAATACTTGCGTGTCTGAACTCGAGAGTCATTCAATGTCCACATTCCAGAACTCTGGATGTCTGAATTATAGAAGCACCAAATGTCTGTATTCTAGAATCAGAATGTGGCGGAATTCTAGAATACACAGCATGGCGGAATTCTAAAGTCCTAAAATGCCTACTAGCCGAAAGTTAAGGTGTCTGATGACCAGAATGTTACTAGGTCAGCATTCTACCGTTCTGAGAGATTCTGGGTTCTAGAATCAATTTACGGCAGAGTTCTGGAATGTCAGGGTGTCCAAACTCTAGAATCCTTGAGTGTTTGAACTCGAGAGTCATTCAATTTCCATTTTCCGGGTCACAGGGTGACTGAATTCCAGAAGAACCAAATGTCTGCATTCTAGAATCGGAATGTGGCGGAATTCTAGAATGCACAGCCCGGCGGAATTCCAAAATCCTAAAATGCATGCTATCCGGAAGTTAAGGTGTCTGACATCCAGAATGCTACCACGTCAGAATTATACCATTCTGAAAGATTCTGGGATCTAGAATCAATGGACGGCTGAGTTCCAGAATGTCAGGCTGGCAAAACTCTAGAATCCTTGCGTGTCTGAACTCGAGAGTCATTCAATGTCCACATTCCAGAATTCTGGATGTCTGCATTATAGAAGCACCAAATGTCTGCATTCTAGAATCGGAATGTGGCGGAATTCTAGAATGCACAGCACGGCGGAATTCTAAAATCCTAAAATGCCTGCTCTCCGGAAGTTAAGGTGTCTGACATCAAGAATGCTACCAAGTCAGAATTATACCATTCTGAAAGATTCTGGGATCTAGAATCAATGGACAGCTGAGTTCCAGAATGTCAGGGTGGCAAAACTCTAGAATCCTTGCGTGTATGAACTTGAGAGTCATTCAATGTCCACATTCCAGAACTCTGGATGTCTGAATTATAGAAGCACCAAATGTCTGCATTCTAGAATCGGAATGTGGCGGAATTCTAGAATGCACAGCACGGCGGAATTCTAAAGTCCTAAAATGCCTACTAGCCGAAAGTTAACGTGTCTGATGACCAGTATGTTACTAGGTCAGCATTCTACCGTTCTGAGAGATTCTGGGTTCTAGAATCAATGGACGGCTGAGTTCCAGAATGTAGGGTAGCAAAACTCTAGAATCCTTGCGTGTCTGAACTCTAGAGTCATTCAATGTCCACATTCCGGATCACAGGGTGTCTGAATTCCAGAAGCACCCAATGTCTGCATTCTAGAATCGGAATGTGGTAGAATTCTAGAATGCACAGCACCGCGGAATTCTAAAGTCCCCAAATGCCTGCTATCCGGAAGATAAGGTGTCTGACATCCAGAATTGTACCACATCAGAATTATACCATTCTGAAACATTCTGGGATCTAGAATCAATGGACGGGTGAGTTCCAGAATGTCAGGGTGGCAAAACTCTAGAATCCTGGCTTGTCTGAACTCGAGAGTCATTCAATGTCCACATTCCAGATCTCTGGATGTCTGAATTATGTAAGCACCAAATGTCTGCATTCTAGAATCGGAATGTGGCGGAATTCTAGAATGCACAGCACGGCAGAATTCTAAAGTCCTAAAATGCCTGCTATCCGGAGGTTAAGGTGTCTGACATCCAGAATGTTACTAGGTCAGCATTCCACCGTTCTGAGAGATTCTGGGTTCCAGAATCAATGGACGGCAGAGTTCTGTAATGTCAGGATATCCAAACTCTAGAATCCTTCCGTGTCTGAACTCGTGAGTCATTCAATGTCCACATTCTGGATCACAGGGTGTCTGAATTCCAGAAGCACTAAATGTATTCATTCTAGAATCGGAATTTGGCGGATTTCTAGAATGCACAGCACGGCAGAATTCTAAAGTCCTAAAAGGACTGATATTCGGAAGTTAAGGAGTCTGACATCCAAAATGTTACTAGGTCAGCATTCTACCATTCTGAGAGATTCTGGTTTCTAGAATCAATGGACGGCAGAGATCTGGCATGTCAGGGTGTCCAAACTCTAGAATCCTTCCGTGTCTGAACTCGTGAGTCATTCAATGTCCACATTCCGGATCACAGGGTGTCTGAATTCCAGAAGCACCAAATGTCTGCATTCTAGAATCGGAATGTGGCGGAATTCTAGAATGCACAGCACGGCAGAATTCTAAAGTCCTAAAATGCCTGCTATCCGGAAGTTAAGGTGTCTGACATCCAGAATGTTACTAAGCCAGCATTCTACCGTTCTGAGAGATTCTGGGTTCTAGAATCAATGGACGGCAGAGATCTGGCATGTCAGGGTGTCCAAACTCTAGAATCCTTGCGGGTCTGAACTCGAGAGTCATTCAATGTCCACATTCCGGATCACCGGGTGTCTGAATTCCAGAAGCACCAAATGTCTGCATTCTAGAATCGGAATGCGGTAGAATTCTAGAATGCACAGCACGGCGGAATTCTAAAGTCCTAAAATGCCTGCTATCTGGAAGTTAAGGTGTCTGACACCCAGAATGCTACCACATCAGAATTATACCATTCTGAAAACTTCTGGGATCTAGAATCAATGGACGGGTGAGTTGCAGAATGTCAGGGTGTCCAAACTCTAGAATCCTGGCGTGTCTGAACTCGAGAGTCATTCAATGTCCACATTCCAGAACTCTGGATGTCTGAATTATAGAAGCACCAAATGTCTGCATTCTAGAATCGGAATGTGGCGGAATTCTAGAATGCACAGCACGGCAGAATTCTAAAGTCCTAAAATGCCTGCTATCAGGAAGTTAAGGTGTCTGACATCCAGAATACTACCACGTCAGAATTATACCATTCTGAACGATTCAGGGATCTAGAATCAATGGACGGCTGAGTTCCAGAATGTCAGGGTGGCAAAACTCTAGAATCCTTGCGTGTCTGAACTCGAGAGTCATTCAATGTCCACATTCCAGAACTCTGGATGTCTGAATTATAGAAGCACCAAATGTCTGCATTCTAGAATCAGAATGTGGCGGAATTCTAGAATGCACAGCACGGCGGAATTCTAAAGTCCTAAAATGCCTACTAGCCGAAAGTTAAGGTGTCTGATGACCAGAATGTTACTATGTCTGCATTCTACCGTTCTGAGAGATTCTGGGTTCTAGAATCAATGGACGGCAGAGTTCTGGAATGTCAGGGTGTCCAAACTCTAGAATCCTTGAGTGTTTGAACTCGAGATTCATTCAATTTCCATATTCCGGGTCACAGGGTTACTGAATTCCAGGAGAACCAAATGTCTGCATTCTAGAATCGGAATGTGGCGGAATTCTAGAATGCACAGCACGGCGGAATTCGAAAGTCCTAAAATGCATGCTATCCGGAAGTTAAGGTGTCTGACATCCAGAATGCTACCACGTCAGAATTATACCATTCTGAAAGATTCTGGGATCTAGAATCAATGGACGGCTGGGTTCCAGAATGTCAGGCTGGCAAAACTCTAGAATCCTTGCGTTTCTGAACTCGAGAGTCATTCAATGTCCACATTCCAGAACTCTGGATGTCTGAATTATAGAAGCACCAAATGTCTGCATTCTAGAATCGGAATGTGGCGGAATTCTAGAATGCACAGCACGGCGGAATTCTAAAGTCCTAAAATGGCTACTAGCCGAAAGTTAACGTGTCTGATGACCAGTATGTTACTAGGTCAGCATTCTACCGTTCTGAGAGATTCTGGGTTCTAGAATCAATGGACGGCTGAGTTCCAGAATGTAGGGTAGCAAAACTCTAGAATCCTTGCGTGTCTGAACTCGAGAGTCATTCAATGTCCACATTCCGGATCACAGGGTGTCTGAATTCCAGAAGCACCTAATGTCTGCATTCTAGAATCGGAATGTGGTAGAATTCTAGAATGCACAGCACGGCGGAATTCTAAATTCCCCAAATGCCTGCTATCCGGAAGTTAAGGTGTCTGACATCCAGAATTGTACCACATCAGAATTATACCATTCTGAAACATTCTGGGATCTAGAATCAATGGACGGGTGAGTTCCAGAATGTCAGGGTGGCAAAACTCTAGAATACTTGCTTGTCTGAACTCGAGAGTCATTCAATGTCCACATTCCAGAAGTCTGGATGTCTGAATTATGGAAGCACCAAATGTCTGCATTCTAGAATCGGAATGTGGCGGAATTCTAGAATGCACAGCACGGCAGAATTCTAAAGTCCTAAAATGCCTGCTATCCGGAAGTTAAGGTGTCTGACATCCAGAATGTTACTAGGTCAGCATTCCACCGTTCTGAGAGATTCTGGGTTCTAGAATCAATGGACGGCAGAGTTCTGTAATGTCAGGGTGTCCAAACTCTAGAATCCTTCCGTGTCTGAACTATTGAGTCATTCAATGTCCACATTCCTTATCACAGGGTGTCTGAATTCCAGAAGCACCAAATGTCTTCATTCTAGAATCGGAATGTGGCAGAATTCTAGAATGCACAGCACGGCAGAATTCTAAAGTCCTAAAATGACTGATATTCGGAAGTTAAGGAGTCTGACATCCAAAATGTTACTAGGTCAGCATTCTACCATTCTGAGAGATTCTGGGTTCTAGAATCAATGGACGGCAGAGATCTGGCATGTCAGGGTGTCCAAAGTCTAGAATCCTTCCGTGTCTGAACTCGTGAGTCATTCAATGTCCACATTCCGGATCACAGGGTGTCTGAATTCCAGAAGCAACAAATGTCTGCATTCTTGAATCGGAATGTGGCGGAATTCTAGAATGCACAGCACGGCGGAATTCGAAAGTCCTAAAATGCCTGCTATCGGGAAGTTAATGTGTCTGACATCCAGAATGCTACCACGTCAGAATTATACCATTCTGAAAGATTCTGGGATCTAGAATCAATGGACGGCTGAGTTCCAGAATATCAGGGTGGCAAAACTCTAGAATCCTTGCGTGTCTGAACTCGAGAGTGATTCAATGTCCACATTCCAGAACTCTGGATGTCTGAATTATAGAAGCACCAAATGTCTGCATTCTAGAATCGGAATGTCGCGGAATTCTAGAATGCACAGCACGGCGGAATTCTAAAGTCCTAAAATGCCTACTAGCCGAAAGTTAAGGTGTCTGATGACCAGTATGTTACTAGGTCAGCATTCTACCGTTCTGAGAGATTCTGGGTTCTAGAATTAATGGACGGCAGAGATCTGGAATATCAGGGTGTCCAAACTCTAGAATCTTTGCGTGTCTGAACTCGAGAGTCATTCAATGTCCACATTCCGGATCACAGGGTGTCTGAATTCCAGAAGCACCAAATGTCTGCATTCTAGAATCGGAATGTGGCGGAATTCTAGAATGCACAGCACGGCGGAATTCTAAAATCCTAAAATGCCTGCTCTCCAGAAGTTAAGGTGTCTGACATCAAGAATGCTACCAAGTCAGAATTATACCATTCTGAAAGATTCTGGGATCTAGAATCAATGGACGGCTGAGTTCCAGAATGTCAGGGTGGCAAAACTCTAGAATCCTTGCGTGTCTGAACTCGAGAGTCATTCAATGTCCACATTCCAGAACTCTGGATGTCTGAATGATAGAAGCACCAAATGTCTGCATTCTAGAATCGGAATGTGGCGGAATACTAGAATGCACAGCACGGCGGAATTCTAAAGTCCTAAAATGCCTACTAGCCGAAAGTTAACGTGTCTGATGACCAGTAAGTTACTAGGTCAGCATTCTACCGTTCTGAGAGATTCTGGGTTCTAGAATCAATGGACGGCTGAGTTCCAGAATGTACGGTAGCAAAACTCTAGAATCCATGCGTGTCTGAACTCGAGAGTCATTCAATGTCCATATTCCGGATCACAGGGTGTCTGAATTCCAGAAGGACCTAATGTCTGCATTCTAGAATCGGAATGTGGTAGAATTCTAGAATGCACAGCACGGCGGAATTCTAAAGTCCCCAAATGCCTGCTATCCGGAAGATAAGGTGTCTGACATCCAGAATTGTACCACATCAGAATTATACCATTCTGAAACATTCTGGGATCGAGAATCAATGGACGGGTGAGTTCCAGAATGTCAGGGTGGCAAAACTCTAGAATCCTGGCTTGTCTGAACTCGAGAGTCATTCAATGTCCACATTCCAGATCTCTGGATGTCTGAATTATGTAAGCACCAAATGTCTGCATTCTAGAATCGGAATGTGGCGGAATTCTAGAATGCACAGCACGGCAGAATTCTAAAGTCCTAAAATGCCTGCTATCCGGAAGTAAAGGTGTCTGACATCCAGAATGTTACTAGGTCAGCATTCCACCGTTCTGAGAGATTCTGGGTTCTAGAATCAATGGACGGCAGAGTTCTGTAATGTCAGGGTGTCCAAACTCTAGAATCCTTCCGTGTCTGAACTCGTGAGTCATTCAATGTCCACATTCTGGTTCACAGGGTGTCTGAATTCCAGAAGCACTAAATGTCTTCATTCTAGAATCGGAATGTGGCGGAATTCTAGAATGCACAGCACGGCAGAATTCTAAAGTCCTAAAATGCCTGCTATCAGGAAGTTAAGGTGTCTGACATCCAGAATACTACCACATCAGAATTATACCATTCTGAACGATTCAGGGATCTAGAATCAATGGACTGCTGAGTTCCAGAATGTCAGGGTGGCAAAACTCGAGAATCCTTGCGTGTCTGAACTCGAGAGTCATTCAATGTCCACATTCCAGAACTCTGGATGTCTGAATTATAGAAGCACCAAATGTCTTCATTCTAGAATCGGAATGTGGCGGAATTCTAGAATGCGCAGCACGGCAGAATTCTAAAGTCCTAAAATGACTGATATTCGGAAGTTAAGGAGTCTGATATCCAAAATGTTACTAGGTCAGCATTCTACCATTCTGAGAGATTCTGGTTTCTAGAATCAATGGACGGCAGAGATCTGGCATGTCAGGGTGTCCAAACTCTAGAATCCTTCCGTGTCTGAACTCGTGAGTCATTCCATGTCCACATTCCAGATCACAGGGTGTCTGAATTCCAGAAGCACCAAATGTCTGCATTCTAGAATCGGAATGTGGCGGAATTCTAGAATGCACAGCACGGCGGAATTCGAAAGTCCTAAACTGCCTGCTATCGGGAAGTTAATGTGTCTGACATCCAGAATGGTACCACGTCAGAATTATACCATTCTGAAAGATTCTGGGATCTAGAATCAATGGACGGCTGATTTCCAGAATGTCAGGGTGTCCAAACTCTAGAATCCTTGCGTGTCTGAACTCGAGAGTCATTCAATGTCCACATTCCAGAACTCTGGATGTCTGAATTATAGAAGCACCAAATGTCTGCATTCTAGAATCGGAATGTGGCGGAATTCTAGAATGCACAGCACGGCAGAATTCTAAAGTCCTAAAATGACTGATATTCGGAAGTTAAGGAGTCTGACATCCAAAATGTTACTAGGTCAGCATTCTACCATTCTGAGAGATTCTGGTTTCTAGAATCAATGGACGGCAGAGATCTGGCATGTCAGGGTGTCCAAACTCTAGAATCCTTCCGTGTCTGAACTCGTGAGTCATTCAATGTCCACATTCCGGATCACAGGGTGTCTGAATTCCAGAAGCACCAAATGTCTGCATTCTAGAATCGGAATGTGGCGGAATTCTAGGATGCACAGCACGGCGGATTTCTAAAGTCCTAAAATGCCTGCTATCCGGAAGTTAAGGTGTCTGACATCCAGAATGTTACTAAGCCAGCATTCTACCGTTCTGAGAGATTCTGGGTTCTAGAATCAATGGACGGCAGAGATCTGGCATGTCAGGGTGTCCAAACTCTAGAATCCTTGCGGGTCTGAACTCGAGAGTCATTCAATGTCCACATTCCGGATCACAGGGTGTCTGAATTCCAGAAGCACCAAATGTCTGCATTCTAGAATCGGAATGTGGTAGAATTCTAGAATGCACAGCACGGCGGAATTCTAAAGTCCTAAAATGCCTGCTATCTGGAAGTTAAGGTGTCTGACACCCAGAATGCTACCACATCAGAATTATACCATTCTGAAACCTTCTGGGATCTAGAATCAATGGACGGGTGAGTTGCAGAATGTCAGGGTGTCCAAACTCTAGAATCCTGGCGTGTCTGAACTCGAGAGTCATTCAATGTCCACATTCCAGAACTCTGGATGTCTGAATTATAGAAGCACCAAATGTCTGCATTCTAGAATCGGAATGTGGCGGAATTCTAGAATGCACAGCACGGCAGAATTCTAAAGTCCTAAAATGCCTGCTATCAGGAAGTTAAGGTGTCTGACATGCAGAATACTACCACGTCAGAATTATACCATTCTGAACGATTCAGGGATCTAGAATCAATGGACTGCTGAGTTCCAGAATGTCAGGGTGGCAAAACTCGAGAATCCTTGCGTGTCTGAACTCGAGAGTCATTCAATGTCCACATTCCAGAACTCTGGATGTCTGAATTATAGAAGCACCAAATGTCTTCATTCTAGAATCGGAATGTGGCGGAATTCTAGAATGCACAGCACGGCAGAATTCTAAAGTCCTAAAATGACTGATATTCGGAAGTTAAGGAGTCTGACATCCAAAATGTTACTAGGTCAGCATTCTACCATTCTGAGAGATTCTGGTTTCTAGAATCAATGGACGGCAGAGATCTGGCATGTCAGGGTGTCCAAACTCTAGAATCCTTCCGTGTCTGAACTCGTGAGTCATTCCATGTCCACATGCCGGATCACAGGGTGTCTGAATTCCAGAAGCACCAAATGTCTGCATTCTTGAATCGGAATGTGGCGGAATTCTAGAATGCACAGCACGGCAGAATTCGAAAGTCCTAAACTGCCTGCTATCGGGAAGTTAATGTGTCTGACATCCAGAATGCTACCACGTCAGAATTATACCATTCTGAAAGATTCTGGGATCTAGAATCAATGGACGGCTGAGTTCCAGAATATCAGGGTGGCAAAACTCTAGAATCCTTGCGTGTCTGAACTCGAGAGTCATTCAATGTCCACATTCCAGAACTCTGGATGTCTGAATTATAGAAGCACCAAATGTCTGCATTCTAGAATCGGAATGTGGCGGAATTCTAGAATGCACAGCACGGCGGAATTCTAAAGTCCTAAAATGCCTACTAGCCGAAAGTTAAGGTGTCTGATGACCAGTATGTTACTAGGTCAGCATTCTACCGTTCTGAGAGATTCTGGGTTCTAGAATTAATGAACGGCAGAGATCTGGAATATCAGGGTGTCCAAACTCTAGAATCCTTGCGTGTCTGAACTCGAGAGTCATTCAATGTCCACATTCCGGATCACAGGGTGTCTGAATTCCAGAAGCACCAAATGTCTGCATTCTAGAATCGGAATGTGGCGGAATTCTAGAATGCACAGCACGGCAGAATTCGAAAGTCCTAAAATGCCTGCTATCGGGAATTTAAGCTGTCTGACATCCAGAATGCTACCACGTCAGAATTATACCATTCTGAAAGATTCCGGGATCTAGAATCAAAGGACGGCTGAGTTCCAGAATGTCAGGGTGGCAAAACTCTAGAATCCTTGCGTGTCTGAACTCGAGAGTCATTCAATGTCCACATTCCAGAACTCTGGATGTCTGAATTATAGAAGCACCAAATGTCTGCATTCTAGAATCGGAATGTGGTGGAATTCTAGAATGCACAGCACGGCAGAATTCTAAAATTCTAAAATGCCTGCTATCCGGAAGTTAATGTGTCTGACATCCAGAATGCTACCACGTCAGAATTATACCATTCTGAAAGATTCTGGGATCTAGAATCAATGGACGGCTGAGTTCCAGAATATCAGGGTGGCAAAACTCTAGAATCCTTGTGTGTCTGAACTCGAGAGTCATTCAATGTCCACATTCCAGAACTCTGGATGTCTGAATTATAGAAGCACCAAATGTCTGCATTCTAGAATCAGAATGTGGCGGAATTCTAGAATGCACAGCACGGCGGAATTCTAAAGTCCTAAAATGCCTACTAGCCGAAAGTTAAGGTGTCTGATGACCAGAATGTTACTAGGTCAGCATTCTACCTTTCTGAGAGATTCTGGGTTCTAGAATCAATTGACGGCAGAGTTCTGGAATGTCAGGGGGTCCAAACTCCAAAATCCTTGAGTGTTTGAACTCGAGAGTCATTCAATTTCCATATACCGGGTCACAGGGTGACTGAATTCCAGAAGAACCAAATGTCTGCATTCTAGAAACGGAATGTGGCGGAATTCTAGAATGCACAGCACGGCGGAATTCGAAAGTCCTAAAATGCATGCTATCCGGAAGTTAAGGTGTCTGACATCCAGAATGCTACCACGTCAGAATTATACCATTCTGAAAGATTCTGGGATCTAGAATCAATGGACGGCAGAGTTCTGGAATGTCAGGGTGTCAAAACGCTAGAATCCTTCCGTGTCTGAACTCGTGAGTCATTCAATGTCCACATTCCGGATCACAGGGTGTCTGAATTCCAGAAGCACCAAATGTCTGCATTCTAGAATCGGAATGTGGCGGAATTCTAGAATGCACAGCACGGCAGAATTCTGAAGTCCTAAAATGCCTGATATTCGGAAGTTAAGGAGTCTGACATCCAGAATGTTACTAGGTCAGCATTCTACCGTTCTGAGAGATTCTGGGTTCTAGAATCAATGGACGGCAGAGATCTGGAATGTCAGGGTGTCCAAACTCTAGAATCCTTCCGTGTCTGAACTCCTGAGTCATTCAATGTCCACATTCTGGATCACAGGGTGTCTGAATTCCAGAAGCACCAAATGTCTGCATTCTAGAATCGGAATGCGGCGGAATTCTAGAATGCACAGCACGGCGGAATTCGAAAGTCCTAAAATGCCTGCTATCGGGAAGTTAAGGTGTCTGACATCCAGAATGCTACCACATCAGAATTATACCATTCTGAAAGATTCTGGGATCTAGAATCAATGGACGGCTGAGTTCCAGAATGTCAGGGTTTCCAAACTCTAGAATCCTTGCGTGTCTGAACTCGAGAGTCATTCAATGTCCACATTCCAGAACTCTGGATGTCTGAATTATAGAAGCACCAAATGTCTGCATTCTAGAATCGGAATGTGGCGGAATTCTAGAATGCACAGCACGGCGGAATTCTAAAATCCTAAAACGCCTGCTATCCGGAAGTTAAGGTGTCTGACATCAAGAATGCTACCAAGTCAGAATTATACCATTCTGAAAGATTCTGGGATCTAGAATCAGTGGACGGCTGAGTTACAAAATGTCAGGGTGGCAAAACTCTAGAATCCTTGCGTGTCTGAACTCGAGAGACTTTCAATGTCCACATTCCAGAACTCTGGATGTCTGAATTACAGAAGCACCAAACGTCTGCATTCTAGAATCGTAATGTGGCGGAATTCTAGAATGCACAGCACGGCGGAATTCTAAAGTCCTAAAATGCCTGCTAGCCGAAAGTTAAGGTGTCTGATGACCAGAATGTTACTAGGTCAGCATTCTACTGTTCTGAGAGATTCTGGGTTCTAGAATCAATGGACGGCAGAGTTCTGGAATGTCAAGGTGTTCAAACTCTACAATCGTTCAGTGTTTCAACTCGAGAGTCATTCAATATCGACATTCCAGGACTCTGGATGTCTGAAATATAGAAGCACCAAATGTCTGCATTCTAGAATCGGAATGTGGTAGAATTCTAGAATGCACAGCACGACAGAAGTCTAAAGTCCTAAAATGCCTGCTATTCGGAAGTTAAGGTGTCTGACATCCAGAATGTTACTAGGTCAGCATTCTACCGTTCTGAGAGATTCTGGGTTCTAGAATCAATGGACGGCAGAGTTCTGGAATGTCAGGGTGTCCAAACTCTAGAATTCTTCCGTGTCTGAACTCGTGAGTTATTCAATGTCCACATTCCGGATCACAGGGTGTCTGAATTCCAGAAGCACCAAATGTCTGCATTCTAGAATCGGAATGTGGCGGAATTCTAGAATGCACAGCACGGCGGAATTCTAAAGTCCTAAAATGCCTGCTATCGGGAAGTTAAGGTGTCTGACATCCAGAATGCTACCAACTCAGAATTATACCATTCTGAAAGATTCTGGGATCTAGAATCAATGGACGGCTGAGTTCCAGAATGTCAGGGTGGCAAAACTCTAGAATCCTTGCGTGTCTGAACTCGAGAGTCATTCAATGTCCACATTCCAGAACTCTGGATGTCTGAATTATAGAAGCACCAAATGTCTGCATTCTAGAATCGGAATGTGGCGGAATTCTAGAATGCACAGCACGGCGGAATTCAAAAGTCCTAAAATGACAACTAGCCGAAAGTTAAGGTGTCTGATGACCGGTATGTTCCTAGGTCAGCATTCTACTGTTCTGAGAGATTCTGGGTTCTAGAATCAATGGACGGCAGAGATCTGGAATGTCAGGGTGTCCAAACTCTAGAATCCTTGCATGTCTGAACTCGAGAGTCATTCAATGTCCACATTCCGGATCACAGGGTGTCTGAATTCCAGAAGCACCAAATGTCTGCATTCTAGAATCGGAATGTGGTAGAATTCTAGAATGCACAGCACGGTAGAATTCTAAAGTCCTAAAACGCCTGCTATCCGGAAGTTAAGGTGTCTGACATCCAGAATGCTACCACGTCAGAATTATAAGATTCTGAAACATTCTGGGATCTAGAATCAATGGACGGCTGAGTTCCAGAATGTCAGGGTGGCAAAATTCTAGAATCCTGGCGTGTCTGAACTCGAGAGTCATTCAATGTCCACATTCCAGAACTCTGGATGTCTGAATTATAGAAGCACCAAATGTCTGCATTCTAGAATCGGAATGTGGCGGAATTCTAGATTGCACAGCACGGCGGAATTCTAAAGTCCTAAAATGCCTGCTATCCGGAAGTTAAGGTGTCTGACATCAAGAATGCTACAAAGTCAGAATTATACCATTCTGAAAGATTCTGGGATCTAGAATCAATGGACGGCTGAGTTCCAGAATGTCAGGGTGGCAAAATTCTAGAATCCTTGTGTTTCTGAACTCGAGAGTCATTCAATGTCCACATTCCAGAACTCTGGATGTCTGAATTATAGAAGCACCAAATGTCAGCATTCTAGAATCGGAATGTGGCGGAATTCTTGAATGCACAGCACGGCGGAATTTTAAAGTCCTAAAATGCCTGCTATACGGAAGTCAAGGTGTCTGACATCCAGAATGTTACTAAGTCAGCATTCTACAGTTCTGAGATTCTGGGTTCTAGAATCAATGGATGGCAGAGTTCTGGAATGTCAGGGAGTTCAAACTCAAGATTACTTGCTTGTCTGAACTCGAGAGTCATTCAATGTCCACATTCCGCATCACAGGGTGTCTGAATTCCAGAAGCACCAAATGTCTGCATTCTAGAATCGGAATGTGGCGGAATTCTAGAATGCACAGCACGGCGGAATTCGAAAGTCCTAAAATGCCTGCTATCGGGAAGATAAGGTGTCTGACATCCAGAATGCTACCAAGTCAGAATTATACCATTCTGAATGATTCTGGGATCTAGAATCAATGGACGGCTGAGTTCCAGAATGTCAGGGTGGCAAAACTCTAGAATCCTTGCGTGTCTGAACTCGAGAGTCATTCAATGTCCACATTCCAGAACTCTGGATGTCTGAATTATAGAAGCACCAAATGTCTGCATTCTAGAATCGGAATGTGGCGGAATTCTACAATGCACAGCACGGCGGAATACGAAAGTCCTAAAATGCCTACTAGCCGAAAGTTAAGGTGTCTGATGACCAGAATGTTACTAGGTCAGCATTCTACCGTTCTGAGAGATTCTGGGTTCTAGAATCAATGGACGGCAGAGTTCTGGAATGTCAGGGTGTCCAAACTCTAGAATCCTTCAGTGTTTGAACTCGAGGGTCATTCAATTTCCATATTCCGTGTCACAGGGTGACTGAATTCTAGAAGCACCAAATGTCTGCATTCTAGAATCAGAATGTGGCGGAATTCTAGAATGCACAGCACGGCGGAATTCGAAAGTCCTAAAATGACTGCTATCCGGAAGTTAAGGTGTCTCACATCCAGAATGCTACCACGTCAGAATTATACCATTCTGAAAGATTCTGGGATCTAGAATCAATAGACGGCTGAGTTCCAGAATGTCAGGGTGGCAAAACTCTAGAATCCTTGCGTGTCTGAACTCGAGAGTCATTCAATGTCCACATTCCAGAACTCTGGATGTCTGAAATATAGAAGCACCAAATGTCTGCATTCTAGAATCGGAATGTGGCGGAATTCTAGAATGCACAGCACGGCGGAATTCGAAAGTCCTAAAATGCCCGCTCTCCGGAAGTTAAGGTGTCTGACATCCAGAATGTTACTAGGACAGCATTCTACCGTTCTGAGAGATTCTGGGTTCTAGAATCAATGGACGGCAGAGATCTGGCAAGTCAGGGTATCCAAACTCTAGAGTCCTTGCGTGTCTGAACTCGAGAGTCATTCAATGTCCACATTCTGGATCACAGGGTGTCTGAATCCCAGAAGCACCAAATGTCTGCATTCTAGAATCGAAATGTGGTAGAATTCTAGAATGCACAACACGGCGGAATTCTAAAGTCCTAAAATGCCTGCTATCCGGAAGTTAAGTTGTCTGACACCCAGAATGCTACCACATCATAATTATACCATTCTGAAACCTTCTGGGATCTAGAATCAATGGACGGGTGAGTTCCAGAATGTCAGGGTGGCAAAACTCTAGAATCCGGGCGTGTCTGAACTCGAGAGTCATTCAATGTCCACATTCCAGAACTCTGGATGTCTGAAATATAGAAGCACCAAATGTCTGCATTCTAGAATCTGAATGTGGCAGAATTCTAGAATGCACAGCACGGCGGAATTCGAAAGTCCTAAAATGCCCGCTCTCCGGAAGTTAAGGTGTCTGACATCCAGAATGTTACTAGGACAGCATTCTACCGTTCTGAGAGATTCTGGGTTCTAGAATCAATGGACGGCAGAGATCTGGCAAGTCAGGGTATCCAAACTCTAGAGTCCTTGCGTGTCTGAACTCGAGAGTCATTCAATGTCCACATTCTGGATCACAGGGTGTCTGAATCCCAGAAGCACCAAATGTCTGCATTCTAGAATCGGAATGTGGTAGAATTCTAGAATGCACAACACGGCGGAATTCTAAAGTCCTAAAATGCCTGCTCTCCGGAAGTTAAGTTGTCTGACACCCAGAATGCTACCACATCATAATTATACCATTCTGAAACATTCTGGGATCTAGAATCAATGGACGGGTGAGTTCCAGAATGTCAGGGTGGCAAAACTCTAGAATCCGGGCGTGTCTGAACTCGAGAGTCATTCAATGTCCACATTCCAGAACTCTGGATGTCTGAATTATAGAAGCACCAAATGTCTGCATTCTAGAATCGGAATGTGGCGGCATTTTAGAATGCACAGCACGGCGGATTTCTAAAATCCTAAAATGCCTGCTATCCGGAAGTTAAGGTGTCTGACATCAAGAATGCTACCAAGTCAGAATTAGACCATTCTAAAAGATTCTGGGATCTAGAATCAATGGACGGCTGAGTTCCAGAATGTCAGGGTGGCAAAACTCTAGAATCCTTGCGTGTCTGAACTCGAAAGTCATTCAATGTCCACATTCCAGAACTCTGGATGTCTGAATTATAGGAGCACCAAATGTCTGCATTCTGGAATCGGAATGTGGCGGAATTCTAGAATGCACAGCACGGCGGAATTCGAAAGTCCTAAAATGCCTACTAGCCGAAAGCTAAGGTGTCTGATGACCAGAATGTTACTAGGTCAGCATTCTATCATTCTGAGAGATTATGGGTTCTAGAATCAATGGACGGCAGAGTTCTGGAATGTCAGGGTGTCCAAACTCTAGAATCCTTGCGTGTCTGAACTCGAGAGTCAGTCAATGTCCACATTCCAGAACTCTGGATGTCTGAATTATAGAAGCACCAAGTGTCTGCATTCTAGAATCGGAATGTGGCGGAATTCTAGAATGCACAGCACGGCGGAATTCTAAAGTCCTAAAATGCCTGCTATCCGGAAGTTAAGGTGTCTGACATCAAGAATGCTACCAAGTCAGAATTATACCATTCTGAAAGATTCTGGGATCTAGAATCAATGGACGGCTGAGTTCCAGAATGTCAGGGTGGCAAAATTCTAGAATCCTTGTGTTTCTGAACTCGAGAGTCATTCAATGTCCACATTCCAGAACTCTGGATGTCTGAATTATAGAAGCACCAAATGTCTGCATTCTAGAATCGGAATGTTGCGGAATTCTTGAATGCACAGCACGGCGGAATTTTAAAGTCCTAAAATGCCTGCTATACGGAAGTCAAGGTGTCTGACATCCAGAATGTTACTAAGTCAGCATTCTACCGTTCTGAGATTCTGGGTTCTAGAATCAATGGATGGCAGAGTTGTGGAATGTCAGGGAGTTCAAACTCAAGATTACTTGCTTGTCTGAACTCGATAGTCATTCAATGTCCACATTCCGCATCACAGGGTGTCTGAATTCCAGAAGCACCAAATGTCTGCATTCTAGAATCGGAATGTGGCAGAATTCTAGAATGCACAGCACGGCGGAATTCGAAAGTCCTAAAATGCCTGCTATCCGTAAGTTAAGGTGTCTGACATCCAGAATGCTACCACGTCAGAATTATACCATTCTGAAAGATTCTAGGATCTAGAATCAATGGACGGTTGAGTTCCAGAATGTCAGGGCGGCAAAACTCTAGAATCCTTGCATGTCTGAACTCGAGAGTCATTCAATATCCACCTTCCAGGACTCTGGATGTCTGAAATATGGAAGCACCAAATGTCTGCATTCTAGAATCAGAATGTGGTAGAATTCTAGAATGCACAGCACGACAGAATTCTAAAGTCCTAAAATGCCTACTAGCCGAAAGTTAAGGTGTCTGATGACCAGGATGTTACTAGGTCAGCATTCTACCGTTCTGAGAGATTCTGGGTTCTAGAATCAATGGACGGCAGAGATCTGGAATGTCAGGGTGTCCAAACTCTAGAATACTTGCGTGTCTGAACTCGAGAGTCATTCAATGTCCACATTCCGGATCACAGGGTGTCTGAATTCCAGAAGCACCAAATGTCTGCATTCTAGAATCGGAATGTGGTAGAATTCTAGAATGCACAGCACGGCGGAATTCGAAAGTCCTAAAATGCCTGCTATCCGGAAGTTAAGGTGTCTGACATCCAGAATGCTACCACGTCAGAATTATATCATTCTGAAAGATTCTGGGATCTAGAATCAATGGACTGCTGAGTTCCCGAATGCAAGCGTGGCAAAACTCTAGAATCCTTGCGTGTCTGAACTCGAGAGTCATTCAATGTCCACATTCCAGAACTCTGGATGTCTGAAAGATAGAAGCACCAAATGTCTGCATTCCAGAATCGGAATGTGGCGGAAATCTAGAATGCACAGAACGGCAGAATTCTGAAGTCCTAAAATGCCTGATATTCGGAAGTTAAGGAGTCTGACATCCAGAATGTTACTAGGTCAGCATTCCACCGTTCTGAGAGATGCTGGGTTCCAGAATCAATGGACGGCAGAGTTCTGGAATGTCAGGGTGTCCAAACTCTAGAATCCTTCCGTGTCTGTACTCGTGAGTCATTCAATGTCCACATTCCGGATCACAGCGTGTCTGAATTCCAGAAGCACCAAATGTCTGCATTCTAGAATCGGAATGTGGCGGAATTCTAGAATGCACAGCACGGCGGAATTCGAAAGTCCTAAAATGCCTGCTATCGGGAAGATAAGGTGTCTGACATCCAGAATGCTACCAAGTCAGAATTATACCATTCTGAATGATTCTGGGATCTAGAATCAATGGACGGCTGAGTTCCAGAATGTCAGGGTGGCAAAACTCTAGAATCCTTGCGTGTCTGAACTCGAGAGTCATTCAATGTCCACATTCCAGAACTCTGGATGTCTGAATTATAGAAGCACCAAATGTCTGCATTCTAGAATCAGAATGTGGCGGAATTCTAGAATGCACAGCACGGCGAAATTTTAAAGTCCTAAAATGCCTGCTATACGGAAGTCAAGGTGTCTGACATCCAGAATGTTACTAAGTCAGCATTCTACCGTTCTGAGAGATTCTGGGTTCTAGAATCAATGGATGGCAGAGTTCTGGAATGTCAGGGTGTTCAAACTCAAGAATACTTGCGTGTCTGAACTCGAGAGTCATTCAATGTCCACATTCCGCATCACAGGGTGTCTGAATTCCAGAAGCACCAAATGTCTGCATTCTAGAATCGGAATGTGGCGGAATTCTTGAATGCACAGCACGGCGGAATTCGAAAGTCCTAAAATGCCTGCTATCGGGAAGTTAAGGTGTCTGACATCCAGAATGGTACCACGTCAGAATTATACCATTCTGAAAGATTCTGGGATCTAGAATCAATGGACGGCTGAGTTCCAGAATGCAAGGTTCGCAAAACTCTAGAATCCTTGCGTGTCTGAACTCGAGAGTCATTCAATATCCACATTCCAGAACTCTGGATGTCTGAAATATAGAAGCACCAAATGTCTGCATTCTAGAATCGGAATGTGGCGGAATTCTAGAATGCACAGCAGGGCAGAATTCTGAAGTCCTAAAATGCCTGATATTAGGAAGTTAAGGAGTCTGACATCCAGAATGTAACTAGGTCAGCATTCTACCGTTCTGAGAGATGCTGGGTTCCAGAATCAATGGACGGCAGAGTTCTGGAATGTCAGGGTGTCCAAACTCTAGAATCCTTCCGTGTCTGAACTCGTGAGTCATTTAATGTCCACATTCCGGATCACAGGGTGTCTGAATTCCAGAAGCACCAAATGTCTGCATTCTAGAATCGGAATGTGGCGGAATTCTTGAATGCACAGCACGGCGTAATTCTAAAGTCCTAAAATGCCTGCTATCCGGAAGTTAATGTGTCTGACATTAAGAATGCTACCAAGTCAGAATTATACCATACTGAAAGATTCTGGGATCTAGAATCAATGGACGGCTGAGTTCCAGAATGTCAGGGTGGCAAAATTCTAGAATACTTGTGTGTCTGAACTCGAGAGTCATTCAATGTCCACATTCCAGAACTCTGGATGTCTGAATTATAGAAGCAACAAATGTCTGCATTCTAGAATCGGAATGTGGCGGAATTCTAGAATGCACAGCACGGCGGAATTCTAAAGTCCTAAAATGCCTGCTATCCGGAAGTTAAGGTGTCTGACATCAAGAATGCTACCAAGTCAGAATTATACCATTCTGAAAGATTCTGGGATCTAGAGTCAATGGACGGCTGAGTTCCAGAATGTCAGGGTGGCAAAACTCTAGAATCCTGGCGCGTCTGAACTCGAGAGACATTCAATGTCCACATTCCAGAACTCTGGATGTCTAAAATATAGAAGAACCAAATGTCTGCATTCTAGAATCGGAATGTGGCGGAATTCTAGAATGCACACCACAGCGGAATTTTAAAGTCCTAAAATGCCTGCTATACGGAAGTCAATGTGTCTGACATCCAGAATGTTACTAAGTCAGCATTCTACCGTTCTGAGAGATTCTCGGTTCTAGAATCAATGGATGGCAGAGTTCTGGAATGTCAGGGTGTTCAAACTCAAGAAATCTTGCGTGTCTGAACTCGAGAGTCATTCAATGTCCACATTCCGCATCACAGGGTGTCTGAATTCCAGAAGCACCAAATGTCTGCATTCTAGAATCGGAATGTGGGGGAATTCTAGAATGCACAGCACGGCGGAATTCGAAAGTCCTAAAATGCCTGCTATACGGAAGTTAAGGTGTCTGACATCCAGAATGCTACCACGTCAGAATTATACCATTCTGAAAGATTCTGGGATCTAGAATCAATGGACGGCTGAGTTCCAGAATGTCAGGGTTTCCAATCTCTAGAATCCTTGCATGTCTGAAATCGAGAGTCATTCAATATCCACATTCCAGGACTGTGGATGTCTGAAATATAGAAGCAACAAATGTCTGCATTCTAGAATCGGAATGTGGTAGAATTCTAGAATGCACAGCACGACAGAATTCTAAAGTCCTAAAATGCCTGCTATTCGGAAGTTAAGTTGTCTGACATCCAGAATGTTACTAGGTCAGCATTCTACCGTTCTGAGAGATTCTGGGTTCTAGAATAAATGGACGGCAGAGTTCTGTAATGTCAGGGAGTCCAAACTCTAGAATCCTTCCGTGTCTGAACTCGTGAGTCATTCAATGTCCACATTCCGGATCACAGGGTGTCTGAATTCCAGAAGCACCAAATGTCTGCATTGTAGAATCGGAATGTTGCGGAATTCTAGAATGCACAGCACGGCGGAATTCGAAAGTCCTAAAATGCCTGCTATCCGGAAGTTAAGGTGTCTGACATCAAGAATGCTACCAAGTGAGAATTATACCATTCTGAAAGATTCTGGGATCTAGAATCAATGGACGGCTGAGTTCCAGAATGTCAGGGTGGCAAAATTCTAGAATCCTTGCGTGTCTGAACTCGAGAGTCATTCTATGTCCACATTCCAGAACTCTGGATGTCTGAATTATAGAAGCACCAAATGTCTGCATTCTAGAATCGGAATGTGGCGGAATTCTAGAATGCACAGCACGGCGGAATTCTAAAGTCCTATAATGCCTGCTATCCGGAAGTTAAGGTGTCTGACATCAAGAATGCTACCAAGTGAGAATTATACCATTCTGAAAGATTCTGGGATCTAGAATCAATGGACGGCTGAGTTCCAGAATGTCAGGGTGGCAAAACTCTAGATTCCTTGCGTGTCTGAACTCGAGAGTCATTCAATGTCCACATTCCAGAACTCTGGATGTCTGAATTATAGAAGCACCAAATGTCTGCATTCTAGAATCGGAATGTGGCGGAATTCTAGAATGCACAACACGGCGGAATTCTAAAATCCTAAAATGCCTACTAGCCGAAAGTTAAGGTGTCTGATGACCAGTATGTTACTAGGTCAGCATTCTACCGTTCTGAGAGATTCTGGGTTCTAGTATCAATGGATGGCAGAGATCTGGAATGTCCGGGTGTCCAAACTCTAGAATCCTTGCGTGTCTGAACTCGTGAGTCATTCAATGTCCACATTCCGGATCACAGGGTGTCTGAATTCCAGAAGCACCAAATGTCTGCATTCTAGAATCGGAATGTGGTAGAATTCTAGAATGCACAGCACGGCGGAATTCGAACGTCCTAAAATGCCTGCTATCCGGAAGTTAAGGTGTCTGACATCCAGAATGGTACTACATCAGAATTATACCATTCTGAAACATTCTGGGATCTGGAATCAATACACGGGTGAGTTCCAGAATGTCAGGGTGGCAAAACTCTAGAATCCTGGCGTGTCTGAACTCGAGAGTCATTCAAAGTCCACATTCCAGAACTCTGGATGTCTGAAATATAGAAGCACCAAATGTCTGCATTCTAGAATCGGAATGTGGCGGAATTCTAGAATGCACGGCACGGCGGAATTCTAAAGTCCTAAAATGCCTGCTATCCGGAAGCTAATGTGTCTGACATCCAGAATGCTACCACGTCAGAATTATGCCATTCTGAAAGATTCTTGGATCTAGAATCAATGGACGGCTAAGTTCCAGAATGCAATGGTGGCAAAACTCTAGAATCCTTGCGTGTCTGAACTCGAGAGTCATTCAATGTCCACATTCCAGAACTCTGGATGTCTGAAATATAGAAGCACCAAATGTCTGCATTCTAGAATCAGAATGTGGCGGAATTCTAGAATGCACAGCACGGTGGAATTTTAAAGTCCTAAAATGCCTGCTATACGGAAGTCAAGGTGTCTGACATCCAGAATGTTACTAGGTCAGCATTCTACCGGTCTGAGAGATTCTGGGTTCTAGAATCAATGGTTGGCAGAGTTCTGGAATGTCAGAGTGTTCAAACTCAAGTATACTTGCGTGTCTGAACTCGAGAGTCATTCAATGTCCACATTCCGGATCACAGGGTGTCTGAATTCCAGAAGCACCAAATGTCTGCATTCTAGAATCGGAATGTGGCGGAATTCTTGAATGCACAGCAGGGCGGAATTCGAAAGTCCTACAATGCCTGCTTTCCGGAAGTTAAGGTGTCTGACATCCAGAATGCTACCACGTCAGAATTATACCATTCTGAAAGATTCTGGGATCTAGAATCAATGGACGACTGAGTTCCAGAACGCAAGGGTTTCAAAAGTCTAGAATCCTTGCGTGTCTGAACTCGAGAGTCATTCAATGTCCACATTCCAGAACTCTGGATGTCTGAAATATAGAAGCACCAAATGTCTACATTACAGAATCGGAATGTGGCGGAATTCTAGAATGCACAGCACGGCAGAATTCTGAAGTCCTAAAATGCCTGATATTCGGAAGGTAAGGTGTCTGACATCCAGAATGTTACTAGGTCAGCATTCTACCGTTCTGAGAGATTCTGGGTTCCAGAATCAATGGACGGCAGAGTTCTGGAATGTCAGGGTGTCCAATCTCTAGAATCCTTACGGGTCTGAACTCGTGAGTCATTCAATGTCCACATTCCGGATCACAGGGTGTCTGAATTCCAGAAGCACCAAGTGTCTGCATTCTACAATCGGAAAGTGGTGGAATTCTAGAATGCACTGCACGGCGGAATTCTAAAGTCCTAAAATGCCTGCTATCCGGAAGTTAAGGTGTCTGACATCCAGAATGATACCAAGTCAGAATTATACCATTCTGAATGATTCTGGGATCTAGAATCAATGGATGGGTGAGTTCCAGAATGTCAGGGTTGCAAAACTCTAGAATCCTTGCGTGTCTGAACTCGAGAGTCATTCAATGTCCACATTCCAGAACTCTGGATGTCTGAATTACAGAAGCACCAAATGTCTGCATTCTAGAATCGGAATGTGGCGGAATTCTGGAATGCACAGCACGGCGGAATTCTAAAGTCCTAAAATGCCTACTAGCCGAAAGTTAAGGTGTCTGATGACCAGAATGTTACTAGGTCAGCATTCTAACGTTCTGAGACATTCTAGGTTCTAGAATCAATGGACGGCAGAGTTCTGGAATGTCAGGCTGTCCAAACTCTAGAATCCTTGAGAGTTTGAACTCGAGAGTCATTCAATTTCCATATTCCGGGTCACAGGGTGACTGAATTCCAGAAGCACCAAATGTCTGCATTCTAGAATTGGAATGTGGCGGAATTCTAGAATGCACAGCACGGCGGAATTCTAAAGTCCTAAAATGCCTGCTATCCGGAAGTTAAGGTGTCTGACATCCAGAATGCTACCACGTCAGAATTATACCATTCTGAAAGATTCTGGGATCTAGAAACAATGGATGCCTGAGTTCCAGAATGTCAGGGTGGCAAAACTCTAGAATCCTTGTGTGTCTGAGCTCGAGAGTCATTCAATGTCCACATTCCAGAACTCTGGATGTCTGAATTATAGAAGCACCAAATGTCTGTATTCTAGAATCGGAATGTGGCGGAATTCTAGAATGCACAGCACGGCGGAATTCGAATGTCCTAAAATGCCTGCTTTTCGGAAGTTAAGGTGTCTGACATCAAGAATGTTAGTAGGTCAGCATTCTACCGTTCTGAGAGATTCTGGGTTCTAGAATCAATGGACAGCAGAGATCTGGCATGTCAGGGTGTCCAAACTCTAGAATCCTTGCGTGTCTGAACTCGAGAGTCATTCAATGTCCACATTCCGGATCACAGGGTGTCTGAATTCCAGAAGCACCAAATGTCTGCATTCTAGAATCGGAATGTGGTAGAATTCTAGAATGCACAGCACGGCGGAATTCGAAAGTCCTAAAATGCCTGCGATCGGGAATTTAAGGTGTCTGACACCCAGAATGCTACCACATCAGAATTATACCATTCTGAAACATTCTGGGATCTAGAATCAATGGACGGGTGAGTTCCAGAATGTCAGGGTGGCAAAACTCTAGAATCCTGGCGTGTCTGAACTCGAGAGGCATTCAATGTCCACATTCCAGAACTCTGGATGTCTGAATTATAGAAGCACCAAATGTCTGCATTCTAGAATCGGAATGTGGCGGAATTCTAGAATGCACAGCACAGCGGAATTCTAAAGTCCTAAAATGCCTGCTATCCGGAAGTTAAGTAGTCTGACATCCAGAATGCAACCACGTCAGAATTATACCATTCTGAAAGATTCTGGGATCTAGAATCAATGGACGGCTGAGTTCCAGAATGTCAGGGTGGCAAAACTCTAGAATCCTTGCGTGTCTGAACTCGAGAGTCATTCAATGTCCACATTCCAGAACTCTGGATGTCTGAATTATAGAAGCACCAAATGTCTGCATTCTAGAATCGGAATGCGGCGGAATTCTAGAATGCACATCACGGCGGAATTCTAAAGTCCTAAAATGCCTGCTATCCGGAAGTTAAGGTGTCTGACATCCAGAATGCTACCACGTCAGAATTATACCATTCTGAAAGATTCTGGGATCTAGAATCAAAGGACGGCTGAGTTCCAGAATGCAATGGTGGCAAAACTCTAGAATCCTTGCGTGTCTGAACTCGAGAGTCATTCAATGTCCACATTCCAGAACTCTGGATGTCTGAAATATAGAAGCACCAAATGTCTGCATTCTAGAATCAGAATGTGGCGGAATTCTAGAATGCACAGCACGGCGGAATTCTAAATTCCTAAAATGCCTGCTATCTGGAAGTTAAGGTGTCTGACATCCAGAATGCTACCACGTCAGAATTATACCATTCTGAAAGATTCTGGGATCTAGAATCAATGGATGCCTGAGTTCCAGAATGTCAGGTTGGCAAAACTCTAGAATCCTTGCGTGTCTGAGCTCGAGAGTCATTCAATGTCCACATTCCAGAACTCTGGATGTCTGAATTATAGAAGCACCAAATGTCTGTATTCTAGAATCGGAATGTGGCGGAATTCTAGAATGCACAGCACGGTGGAATTCGAAAGCCCTAAAATGCCTGCTTTTCGGAAGTTAAGGTGTCTGACATCAAGAATGTTAGTAGGTCAGCATTCTACCGTTCTGAGAGATTCTGGGTTCTAGAATCAATGGACGGCAGAGATCTGGCATGTCAGGGTGTCCAAACTCTAGAATCCTTGCGTGTCTGAACTCGAGAGTCATTCAATGTCCACATTCCGGATCACAGGGTGTCTGAATTCCAGAAGCACCAAATGTCTGCATTCTAGAATCGGAATGTGGTAGAATTCTAGAATGCACAGCACGGCGGAATTCGAAGGTACTAAAATGCCTGCGATCGGGAAGTTAAGGTGACTGACACCCAGAATGCTACCACATCAGAATTATACCATTCTGAAAGATTCTGGGATCTAGAATCAATGGACGGCTGAGTTCCAGAATGTCAGGGTGGCAAAACTCTAGAATCCTTGCGTGTCTAAACTCGAGAGTCATTCAATGTCCACATTCCAGAACTCTGGATGTCTGAATTATAGAAGCACCAAATGTCTGCATTCTAGAATCGGAATGCGGCGGAATTCTAGAATGCACAGCACGGCGGAATTCTAAAGTCCTAAAATGCCTGCTATCCGGAAGTTAAGGTGTCTGACATCCAGAATGCTACCACGTCAGAATTATACCATTCTGAAATATTCTGGGATCTAGAATCAATGGACGGCTGAGTTCCAGAATGCAATGGTGGCAAAACTCTAGAATCCTTGTGTGTCTGAACTCGAGAGTCATTCAATGTCCACATTCCAGAACTCTGGATGTTTGAAATATAGAAGCACCAAATGTCTGCATTCTAGAATCAGAATGTGGCGGAATTCTAGAATGCACAGCACGGCGGAATTCTAAAGTCCTAAAATGCCTGCTATCTGGAAGTTAAGGTGTGTGACATCCAGAATGCTACCACGTCAGAATTATACCATTCTGAAAGATTCTGGGATCAAGAATCAATGGACGGCTGAGTTCCAGAATGTCAGGGTGGCAAAACTCTAGAATCCTTGCGTGTCTGAACTCGAGAGTCATTCAATGTCCACATTCCAGAACTCTGGATGTCTGAATTATAGAAGCACCAAATGTCTGCATTCTAGAATCGGAATGTGGCGGAATTCTAGAATGCACAGCACGGCGGAATTCTAAAGTCCTAAAATGCCTGCTATCCGGAAGTTAAGGTGTCTGACATCCAGAATGCTACCACGTCAGAATTATTCCATTCTTAAAGATTCTGGGATCTAGAATCAATGGACGGCTGAGTTCCAGAATGCAATGGTGGCAAAACTCTAGAATCCTTGTGTTTCTGAACTCAAGAGTCATTCAATGTCCATATTCCAGAACTCTGGATGTCTGAAATATAGAAGCACCAAATGTCTGCATTCTAGAATCAGAATGTGGCAGAATTCTAGAATGCACAGCACGGCGGAATTCTAAAGTCCTAAAATGCCTGCTATCCGGAAGTTAAGGTGTCTGACATCCAGAATGCTACCACGTCAGAATTATACCATTCTGAAAGATTCTGGGATCTAGAATCAATGGATGCCTGAGTTCCAGAATGTCAGGGTTTCCAAACTCTAGTATCCTTGCGTGTCTGAACTCGAGAGTCATTCAATGTCCACATTCCAGAACTCTGGATGTCTGAATTATAGAAGCACCAAATGTCTGTATTCTAGAATCGGAATGTGGCGGAATTCTAGAATGCACAGCACAGCGGAATTCTAAAGTCCTAAAATGCCTGCTATCCGGAAGTTAAGGTGTCTGACATCCAGAATGCTACCACGTCAGAATTATACCATTCTGAAAGATTCTGGGATCTAGTATCAATGGATGCCTGAGTTCCAGAATGTCAGGGTGGCAAAACTCTAGAATCCTTGCGTGTCTGAGCTCGAGAGTCATTCAATGTCCACATTCCAGGACTCTGGATGTCTGAATTATAGAAGCACCAAATGTCTGCATTCTAGAATCGGAATGTGGCGGAATTCTAGAATGCACAGCACGGCGGAATTCGAAAGTCCTAAAATGCCTGCTTTTCGGAAGTTAAGGTGTCTGACATCAAGAATGTTAGTAGGTCAGCATTCTACCGTTCTGAGAGATTCTGGGTTCTAGAATCAATGGACGGCAGAGATCTGGCATGTCAGGGTGTCCAAACCCTAGAATCCTTGCGTGTCTGAACTCGAGAGTCATTCAATGTCCACATTCCGGATCACAGGGTGTCTGAATTCCAGAAGCACCAAATGTCTGCATTCTAGAATCGGAATGTGGTAGAATTCTAGAATGCACAGCACGGCGGAATTCGAAAGTCCTAAAATGCCTGCGATCGGGAAGTTAAGGTGTCTGACACCCAGAATGCTACCACATCAGAATTATACCATTCTGAAACATTCTGGGATCTAGAATCAATGGACGGGTGAGTTCCAGAATGTCAGGGTGGCAAAACTCTAGAATCCTTGCGTGTCTGAATTCGAGAGTCATTCAATGTCCACATTCCAGAACTCTGGATGTCTGAATTATAGAAGCACCAAATGTCTGCATTCTAGAATCGGAATGTGGCGGAATTCTAGAATGCACAGCACTGCGGAATTCTAAAGTCTTAAAATGCCTGCTATCCGGAAGTTAAGGTGTCTGACATCCAGAATGCTACCACGTCAGAATTTTACCATTCTGAAAGATTCTGGGATCTAGAATCAATGGACGGCTGAGTTCCAGAATGCAATGGTGGCAAAACTCTAGAATCCTTGCGTGTCTGAACTCGAGAGTCATTCAATGTCCACATTCCAGAACTCTGGATGTCTGAAATATAGAAGCACCAAATGTCTGCATTCTAGAATCAGAATGTGGCGGAATTCTAGAATGCACAGCACGGTGGAATTTTAAAGTCCTAAAATGCCTGCTATACGGAAGTCAAGGTGTCTGACATCCAGAATGTTGCTAAGTCAGCATTCTACCGGTCTGAGAGATTCTGGGTTCTAGAATCAATGGATGGCAGAGTTCTGGAATGTCAGGGTGTTCAAAGTCAAAAATACTTGTGTGTCTGAACTCGAGAGTCATTCAATGTCCACATTCCGCATCACAGGGTGTCTGAATTCCAGAAGCACCAAATGTCTGCATTCTAGAATCGGAATGTGGCGGAATTCTTGAATGCACAGCACGGCGGAATTCGAAACTCCTAAAATGCCTGCTATCCGGATGTTAAGGTGTCTGACATCCAGAATGCTACCACGTCAGAATTATACCATTCTGAATGATTCTGGGATCTAGAATAAATGGACGGCTGAGCTCCAGAATGCAAGGGAGGCAAAACTCTAGAATCCTTGCGTGTCTGAACTCGAGAGTCATTCAATGTCCACATTCCAGAACTCTGGATGTCTGAAATATAGAAGCACCAAATGTCTGCATTCAAGAATCGGAATGTGGCGGAATTCTAGAATGCACAGCATGGCAGAATTCTGAAGTCCTAAAATGCCTGATATTCGGAAGTCAAGGAGTCTGACATCCAGAATGTTACTAGGTCAGCATTCTACCGTTCTGAGAGATTCTGGGTTCAAGAATCAATGGACGGCAGAGTTCTGGAATGTCAGGGTGTCCAATCTCTAGAATCCTTACGTGTCTGAACTCGTGAGTCATTCAATGTCCACATTCCGGATCACAGGGTTTCTGAATTCCAGAAGCACCAAATGTCTGCATTCTAGAATCGGAATGTGGCGGAATTCTAGAATGCACAGCACGGCGGAATTCTAAAGTCCTAAAAGGTCTGCTATCCGGAAGTTAAGGTGTCTGACATCCAGCATGCTACCACGTCAGAATTATACCATTCTGAAAGATTCTGGGATCTAGAATCAATGGATGCCTGAGTTCCAGAATGTCAGGGTTTCCAAACTCTAGAATCCTTGCGTGTCTGAACTCGAGAGTCATTCAATGTCCACATTCCAGAACTCTGGATGTCTGAATTATAGAATCACCAAATGTCTGCATTCTAGAATCGGAATGTGGCGGAATTCTAGAATGCACAGCACGGCGGAATTCTAAAGTCCTAAAATGCCTACTAGCCGAAAGTTAAGGTGTCTGATGACCAGTATGTTACTAGGTCAGCATTCTACCGTTCTGAGAGATTCTGGGTTCTAGAATCAATGGATGGCAGAGATCTGGAATGTCAGGCTGTCCAAACTCTAGAATCCTTGCGTGTCTGAACTCGAGAGTCATTCAATGTCCACATTCCGGATCACAGGGTGTCTGAATTCCAGAAGCACCAAATGTCTGCATTCTAGAATCGGAATGTGGTAGAATTCTAGAATGCACAGCACGGCGGAATTCTAAAGTCATAAAATGCCTGCTATCCGGAAGTTAAGGTGTCTGACATCCAGAATGGTACCACATCAGAATTATACCATTCTGAAACATTCTGGGATCTAGAATCAATGGACGGGTGAGTTCCAGAATGTCAGGGTGGCAAAATTCCTGAATCCTGGCGTGTCTGAACTCGAGAGTCATTCAATGTCCACATTCCAGAACTCTGGATGTCTGAATTATAGAAGCACCAAATGTCTGCATTCTAGAATCGGAATGTGGCGGAATTCTAGAATGCACGGCACGGCGGAATTCTAAAGTCCTAAAATGCCTGCTATCAGGAAGTTAAGGTGTCTGACATCCAGAATGCGTATCTGAACTCGAGAGTCATTCAATGTCCACATTCCAGAACTCTGGATGTCTGAATTATGGAAGCACCCAATGTCTGCATTGTAGAATCGGAATGTGGCGGAATTCTAGAATGCACAGCACGGCGGAATTCTAAAGTCCTAAAATACCTGCTATCCGGAAGTTAAGGTGTCTGACATCCAGAATGCTACCACGTCAGAATTATATCATTCTGAAAGATTCTGGGATCTAGAATAAAAGGACGGCTGAGTTCCAGAATGTCAGAGTTTCAAAACTCTAGAATACTTGCGTGTCTGAACTCGAGAGTCATTGAATGTCCACATTCCAGAACTCTGGATGTCTGAATTATAGAAGCACCAAATGTCTGCATTCTAGAATCAGAATGTGGCGGAATTCTAGAATGCACAGCACGGCGGAATTCTAAAGTCCTAAAATGCCTACTAGCCGAAAGTTAAGGTGTCTGATGACCAGAATGTTACTAGGTCAGCATTCTACCGTTCTGAGAGATTCTGGGTTCTAGAATCAATTGACGGCAGAGTTCTGGAATGTCAGGGGGTCCAAACTCCAAAATCCTTGAGTGTTTGAACTCGAGAGTCATTCAATTTCCATATACCGGGTCACAGGGTGACTGAATTCCAGAAGAACCAAATGTCTGCATTCTAGAAACGGAATGTGGCGGAATTCTAGAATGCACAGCACGGCGGAATTCGAAAGTCCTAAAATGCATGCTATCCGGAAGTTAAGGTGTCTGACATCCAGAATGCTACCACGTCAGAATTATACCATTCTGAAAGATTCTGGGATCTAGAATCAATGGACGGCAGAGTTCTGGAATGTCAGGGTGTCAAAACGCTAGAATCCTTCCGTGTCTGAACTCGTGAGTCATTCAATGTCCACATTCCGGATCACAGGGTGTCTGAATTCCAGAAGCACCAAATGTCTGCATTCTAGAATCGGAATGTGGCGGAATTCTAGAATGCACAGCACGGCAGAATTCTGAAGTCCTAAAATGCCTGATATTCGGAAGTTAAGGAGTCTGACATCCAGAATGCTACTAGGTCAGCATTCTACCGTTCTGAGAGATTCTGGGTTCTAGAATCAATGGACGGCAGAGATCTGGAATGTCAGGGTGTCCAAACTCTAGAATCCTTCCGTGTCTGAACTCCTGAGTCATTCAATGTCCACATTCTGGATCACAAGGTGTCTGAATTCCAGAAGCACCAAATGTCTGCATTCTAGAATCGGAATGTGGCGGAATTCTAGAATGCACAGCACGGCGGAATTCGAAAGTCCTAAAATGCCTGCTATCGGGAAGTTAAGGTGTCTGACATCCAGAATGCTACCACATCAGAATTATACCATTCTGAAAGATTCTGGGATCTAGAATCAATGGACGGCTGAGTTCCAGAATGTCAGGGTTTCCAAACTCTAGAATCCTTGCGTGTATGAACTCGAGAGTCATTCAATGTCCACATTCCAGAACTCTGGATGTCTGAATTATAGAAGCACCAAATGTCTGCATTCTAGAATCGGAATGTGGCGGAATTCTAGAATGCACAGCACGGCGGAATTCTAAAATCCTAAAACGCCTGCTATCCGGAAGTTAAGGTGTCTGACATCAAGAATGCTACCACGTCAGAATTATACCATTCTGAAACATTCTGGGATCTAGAATCAATGGACGGCTGAGTTCCAGAATGTCAGGGTGGCAAAACTCTAGAATCCTTGCGTGTCTGAACTCGAGAGTCATTCAATGTCCACATTCCAGAACTCTGGATGTCTGAATTATAGAAGCACCAAATTTCTGCATTCTAGAATCGGAATGTGGTGGAATTCTAGAATGCACAGCACGGCGGAATTCTAAAATTCTAAAATGCCTGCTATCCGGAAGTTAAGGTGTCTGACAACAAGAATGCTACCAAGTCAGAATTATACCATTCTGAAAGATTCTGGGATCTAGAATCAATGGACGGCTGAGTTCCAGAATGTCAGAGTTTCAAAACTCTAGAATCCTTGCGTGTCTGAACTCGAGAGTCATTCAATGTCCACATTCCAGAACTCTGGATGTCTGAATTATAGAAGCACCAAATGTCTGCATTCTAGAATCAGAATGTGGCGGAATTCTAGAATGCACAGCACGGTGGAATTCTAAAGTCCTAAAATGCCTACTAGCCGAAAGTTAAGGTGTCTGATGACCAGAATGTTACTAGGTCAGCATTCTACCATTCTGAGAGATTCTGGGTTCTAGAATCAATGGACGGCAGAGTTCTGGAATGTCAGGGTGTCCAAACTCTAGAATCCTTGAGTGTTTGAACTCGAGAGTCATTCAATTTCCATATTCCGGGTCACAGGGTGACTGAATTCCAGAAGAACCAAATGTCTGCATTCTAGAATCGGAATGTGGCGGAATTCTAGAATGCACAGCACGGCGGAATTCTAAAGTCCTAAAATGCCTGCTATCCGGAAGTTAAGGTGTCTGACATCAAGAATGCTACCAAGTCAGAATTATACCATTCTGAAAGATTCTGGGATCTAGAATCAATGGACGGCTGAGTTCCAGAATGTCAGGGTGGCAAAATTCTAGAATCCTTGTGTTTCTGAACTCGAGAGTCATTCAATGTCCACATTCCAGAACTCTGGATGTCTGAATTATAGAAGCACCAAATGTCTGCATTCTAGAATCGGAATGTGGCGGAATTCTTGAATGCACAGCACGGCGGAATTTTAAAGTCCTAAAATGCCTGCTATACGGAAGTCAAGGTGTCTGACATCCAGAATGTTACTAAGTCAGCATTCTACCGTTCTGAGATTCTGGGTTCTAGAATCAATGGATGGCAGAGTTCTGGAATGTCAGGGAGATCAAACTCAAGATTACTTGCTTGTCTGAACTCGAGAGTCATTCAATGTCCACATTCCGCATCACAGGGTGTCTGAATTCCAGAAGCACCAAATGTCTGCATTCTAGAATCGGAATGTGGCAGAATTCTAGAATGCACAGCACGGCGGAATTCGAAAGTCCTAAAATGTCTGCTATCCGTAAGTTAAGGTGTCTGACATCCAGAATTCTACCACGTCAGAATTATACCATTCTGAAAAATTCTGTGATCTAGAATCAATGGACGGCTGAGTTCCAGAATGTCAGGGTGGCAAAACTCTAGAATCCTTGCGTGTCTGAACTCGAGAGTCATTCAATGTCCACATTCCAGAACTCTGGATGTCTGAATTATAGAAGCACCAAATGTCTGCATTCTAGAATCGGAATGTGGCAGAATTCTAGAATGCACAGCACGGCGGAATTCTAAAGTCCTAAAATGGCTACTAGCCGAAAGTTAACGTGTCTGATGACCAGTATGTTACTAGGTCAGCATTCTACCGTTCTGAGAGATTCTGGGTTCTAGAATCAATGGACGGCAGAGATCTGGAATGTCAGGGTGTCCAAACTCTAGAATCCTTGCATGTCTGAACTCGAGAGTCATTCAATGTCCACATTCCGGATCACAGGGTGTCTGAATTCCAGAAGAAACAAATGTCTGCATTCTAGAATCGGAATGTGGTAGAATTCTAGAATGCACAGCACGGTAGAATTCTAAAGTCCTAAAACGCCTGCTATCCGGAAGTTAAGGTTTCTGACATCCAGAGTGGTACCACATCAGAATTATACCATTCTGAAACATTCTGGGATCTAGAATCAATGGACGGCTGAGTTCCAGAATGTCAGGGTGGCAAAACTCTAGAATCCTGGCATGTCTGAACTCGAGAGTCATTCAATGTCCACATTCCAGAACTCTGGATGTCTGAATTATAGAAGCACCAAATATCTGCATTCTAGAATCGGAATGTGGCCGAATTTTAGAATTCACAGCACGGCGGATTTCTAAAATCCTAAAATGCCTGCTATCCGGAAGTTAAGGTGTCTGACATCAAGAATGCTACCAAGTCAGAATTATACCATTCTGAAAGATTCTGGGATCTAGAATCAATGGACGGCTGAGTTCCAGAATGTCAGGGTGGCAAAACTCTAGAATCCTTGCGTGTCTGAACTCGAAAGTCATTCAATGTCCACATTCCAGAACTCTGGATGTCTGAATTATAGGAGCACCAAATGTCTGCATTCTGGAATCGGAATGTGGCGGAATTCTAGAATGCACAGCACGGTGGAATTCAAAAGTCCTAAAATGCCTACTAGCCGAAAGTTAAGGTGTCTGATGACCAGAATGTTACTAGGTCAGCATTCTATCGTTCTGAGAGATTCTGGGTTCTAGAATCAATGGACGGCAGAGTTCTGGAATGTCAGGGTGTCCAAACTCTAGAATCCTTCAGTGTTTGAACTCGAGAGTCATTCAATTTCCATATTCCGGTTCACAGGGTGACTGAATTCCAGAAGCACCAAATGTCTGCATTCTAGAATCGGAATGTGGCGGAATTCTAGAATGCACAGCATGGCGGAATTCGAAAGTCCTAAAATGCCTGCTATCCGGAAGTTAAGGTGTCTGACATCCAGAATGCTACCACGTCAGAATTATACCATTCTGAAACATTCTGGGATCTAGAATCAATGGACGGCTGAGTTCCAGAATGTCAGGGTGGCAAAACTCTAGAATCCTGGCGTGTCTGAACTCGAGAGTCTTTCAATGTCCACATTCCAGAACTCTGGATGTCTGAATTATAGAAGCACCTAATGTCTGCATTCTAGAATCGGAATGTGGCGGAATTCGAGAATGCACAGCACGGCGGAATTCTAAAGTCCTAAAATGCCTGCTATCCGGAAGTTAAGGTGTCTGACATCAAGAATGCTACCACGTCAGAATTATACCATTCTGAAAGATTCTGGGATCTAGAATCAATGGACGGCTGAGTTCCAGAATGTCAGGGTGGCAAAATTCTAGAATCCTTGTGTTTCTGAACTCGAGAGTCATTCAATGTCCACATTCCAAAACTCTGGATGTCTGAATTATAGAAGCACCAAATGTCTGCATTCTAGAATCGGAATGTGGCGGAATTCTAGAATGCACAGCACGGCGGAATTTTAAAGTCCTAAAATGCCTGCTATACGGAAGTCATGGTGTCTGACATCCAGAATGTTACTAAGTCAGCATTCTACCGTTCTGAGATTCTGGGTTCTAGAATCAATGGATGGCAGAGTTCTGGAATGTCAGGGAGTTCAAACTCAAGATTACTTGCTTGCCTTAACTCGAGAGTCATTCAATGTCCACATTCCACATCACAGGGTGTCTGAATTCCAGAAGCACCAAATGTCTGCATTCTAGAATCGGAATGTGGCAGAATTCTAGAATGCACAGCACGGCGGAATTCGAAAGTCCTAAAATGCCTGCTATCCGGAAGTTAAGGTGTCTGACATCCAGAATGCTACCACGTCAGAATTATACCATTCTGAAAGATTCTGGGATCTAGAATCAATGGACGGCTGAGTTCCAGAATGTCAGGGTGGCAAAACTCTACAATCCTTGCATGTCTGAACTCGAGAGTCATTCAATATCCACCTTCCAGGACTCTGGATGTCTGAAATATAGAAGCACCAAATGTCTGCATTCTAGAATCAGAATGTGGTAGAATTCTAGAATGCACAGCACGACAGAATTCTAAAGTCCTAAAATGCCTACTAGCCGAAAGTTAAGGTGTCTGATGACCAGTATGTTACTAGGTCAGCATTCTACCGCTCTGAGAGATTCTGGGTTCTAGAATCAATGGACGGCAGAGATCTGGAATGTCAGGGTGTCCAAACTCTAGAATCCTTGCGTGTCTGAACTCGAGAGTCATTCAATGTCCACATTCCGGATCACAGGGTGTCTGAATTCCAGAAGCACCAAATGTCTGCATTGAGAATCGGAATGTGGCGGAATTCTAGAATGCACAGCACGGCGGAATTCGAAAGCCCTAAAATGCATGCTATCCGGAAGTTAAGGTGTCTGACATCCAGAATGCTACCACGTCAGAATTATACCATTCTGAAAGATTCTGGGATCTAGAATCAATGGACGGCTGGGTTCCAGAATGTCAGGCTGGCAAAACTCTAGAATCCTTGCGTTTCTGAACTCGAGAGTCATTCAATGTCCACATTCCAGAACTCTGGATGTCTGAATTATAGAAGCACCAAATGTCTGCATTCTAGAATCGGAATGTGGCGGAATTCTAGAATGCACAGCACGGCGGAATTCGAAAATCCTAAAATGCCTGCTATCCGGAAGTTAAGGTGTCTGACATCAAGAATGCTACCAAGTCAGAATTATACCATTCTGAAAGATTCTGGGATCTAGAATCAATGGACGGCTGAGTTCCAGAATGTCAGAGTTTCAAAACTCTAGAATACTTGCGTGTCTGAACTCGAGAGTCATTCAATGTCCACATTCCAGAACTCTGGATGTCTGAATTATAGAAGCACCAAATGTCTGTATTCTAGAATCAGAATGTGGCGGAATTCTAGAATACACAGCATGGCGGAATTCTAAAGTCCTAAAATGCCTACTAGCCGAAAGTTAAGGTGTCTGATGACCAGAATGTTACTAGGTCAGCATTCTACCGTTCTGAGAGATTCTGGGTTCTAGAATCAATTTACGGCAGAGTTCTGGAATGTCAGGGTGTCCAAACTCTAGAATCCTTGAGTGTTTGAACTCGAGAGTCATTCAATTTCCATTTTCCGGGTCACAGGGTGACTGAATTCCAGAAGAACCAAATGTCTGCATTCTAGAATCGGAATGTGGCGGAATTCTAGAATGCACAGCCCGGCGGAATTCCAAAATCCTAAAATGCATGCTATCCGGAAGTTAAGGTGTCTGACATCCAGAATGCTACCACGTCAGAATTATACCATTCTGAAAGATTCTGGGATCTAGAATCAATGGACGGCTGAGTTCCAGAATGTCAGGCTGGCAAAACTCTAGAATCCTTGCGTGTCTGAACTCGAGAGTCATTCAATGTCCACATTCCAGAATTCTGGATGTCTGCATTATAGAAGCACCAAATGTCTGCATTCTAGAATCGGAATGTGGCGGAATTCTAGAATGCACAGCACGGCGGAATTCTAAAATCCTAAAATGCCTGCTCTCCGGAAGTTAAGGTGTCTGACATCAAGAATGCTACCAAGTCAGAATTATACCATTCTGAAAGATTCTGGGATCTAGAATCAATGGACAGCTGAGTTCCAGAATGTCAGGGTGGCAAAACTCTAGAATCCTTGCGTGTATGAACTTGAGAGTCATTCAATGTCCACATTCCAGAACTCTGGATGTCTGAATTATAGAAGCACCAAATGTCTGCATTCTAGAATCGGAATGTGGCGGAATTCTAGAATGCACAGCACGGCGGAATTCTAAAGTCCTAAAATGCCTACTAGCCGAAAGTTAACGTGTCTGATGACCAGTATGTTACTAGGTCAGCATTCTACCGTTCTGAGAGATTCTGGGTTCTAGAATCAATGGACGGCTGAGTTCCAGAATGTAGGGTAGCAAAACTCTAGAATCCTTGAGTGTCTGAACTCTAGAGTCATTCAATGTCCACATTCCGGATCACAGGGTGTCTGAATTCCAGAAGCACCCAATGTCTGCATTCTAGAATCGGAATGTGGTAGAATTCTAGAATGCACAGCACCGCGGAATTCTAAAGTCCCCAAATGCCTGCTATCCGGAAGATAAGGTGTCTGACATCCAGAATTGTACCACATCAGAATTATACCATTCTGAAACATTCTGGGATCTAGAATCAATGGACGGGTGAGTTCCAGAATGTCAGGGTGGCAAAACTCTAGAATCCTGGCTTGTCTGAACTCGAGAGTCATTCAATGTCCACATTCCAGATCTCTGGATGTCTGAATTATGTAAGCACCAAATGTCTGCATTCTAGAATCGGAATGTGGCGGAATTCTAGAATGCACAGCACGGCAGAATTCTAAAGTCCTAAAATGCCTGCTATCCGGAGGTTAAGGTGTCTGACATCCAGAATGTTACTAGGTCAGCATTCCACCGTTCTGAGAGATTCTGGGTTCCAGAATCAATGGACGGCAGAGTTCTGTAATGTCAGGATATCCAAACTCTAGAATCCTTCCGTGTCTGAACTCGTGAGTCATTCAATGTCCACATTCTGGATCACAGGGTGTCTGAATTCCAGAAGCACTAAATGTATTCATTCTAGAATCGGAATTTGGCGGATTTCTAGAATGCACAGCACGGCAGAATTCTAAAGTCCTAAAAGGACTGATATTCGGAAGTTAAGGAGTCTGACATCCAAAATGTTACTAGGTCAGCATTCTACCATTCTGAGAGATTCTGGTTTCTAGAATCAATGGACGGCAGAGATCTGGCATGTCAGGGTGTCCAAACTCTAGAATCCTTCCGTGTCTGAACTCGTGAGTCATTCAATGTCCACATTCCGGATCACAGGGTGTCTGAATTCCAGAAGCACCAAATGTCTGCATTCTAGAATCGGAATGTGGCGGAATTCTAGAATGCACAGCACGGCAGAATTCTAAAGTCCTAAAATGCCTGCTATCCGGAAGTTAAGGTGTCTGACATCCAGAATGTTACTAAGCCAGCATTCTACCGTTCTGAGAGATTCTGGGTTCTAGAATCAATGGACGGCAGAGATCTGGCATGTCAGGGTGTCCAAACTCTAGAATCCTTGCGGGTCTGAACTCGAGAGTCATTCAATGTCCACATTCCGGATCACCGGGTGTCTGAATTCCAGAAGCACCAAATGTCTGCATTCTAGAATCGGAATGCGGTAGAATTCTAGAATGCACAGCACGGCGGAATTCTAAAGTCCTAAAATGCCTGCTATCTGGAAGTTAAGGTGTCTGACACCCAGAATGCTACCACATCAGAATTATACCATTCTGAAAACTTCTGGGATCTAGAATCAATGGACGGGTGAGTTGCAGAATGTCAGGGTGTCCAAACTCTAGAATCCTGGCTTGTCTGAACTCGAGAGTCATTCAATGTCCACATTCCAGAACTCTGGATGTCTGAATTATAGAAGCACCAAATGTCTGCATTCTAGAATCGGAATGTGGCGGAATTCTAGAATGCACAGCACGGCAGAATTCTAAAGTCCTAAAATGCCTGCTATCAGGAAGTTAAGGTGTCTGACATCCAGAATACTACCACGTCAGAATTATACCATTCTGAACGATTCAGGGATCTAGAATCAATGGACGGCTGAGTTCCAGAATGTCAGGGTGGCAAAACTCTAGAATCCTTGCGTGTCTGAACTCGAGAGTCATTCAATGTCCACATTCCAGAACTCTGGATGTCTGAATTATAGAAGCACCAAATGTCTGCATTCTAGAATCGGAATGTGGCGGAATTCTAGAATGCACAGCACGGCGGAATTCTAAAGTCCTAAAATGCCTACTAGCCGAAAGTTAAGGTGTCTGATGACCAGAATGTTACTATGTCTGCATTCTACCGTTCTGAGAGATTCTGGGTTCTAGAATCAATGGACGGCAGAGTTCTGGAATGTCAGGGTGTCCAAACTCTAGAATCCTTGAGTGTTTGAACTCGAGATTCATTCAATTTCCATATTCCGGGTCACAGGGTTACTGAATTCCAGGAGAACCAAATGTCTGCATTCTAGAATCGGAATGTGGCGGAATTCTAGAATGCACAGCACGGCGGAATTCGAAAGTCCTAAAATGCATGCTATCCGGAAATTAAGGTGTCTGACATCCAGAATGCTACCACGTCAGTATTATACCATTCTGAAAGATTCTGGGATCTAGAATCAATGGACGGCTGGGTTCCAGAATGTCAGGCTGGCAAAACTCTAGAATCCTTGCGTTTCTGAACTCGAGAGTCATTCAATGTCCACATTCCAGAACTCTGGATGTCTGAATTATAGAAGCACCAAATGTCTGCATTCTAGAATCGGAATGTGGCGGAATTCTAGAATGCACAGCACGGCGGAATTCTAAAATCCTAAAATGCCTGCTATCCGGAAGTTAAGGTGTCTGACATCAAGAATGCTACCAAGTCAGAATTATACCATTCTGAAAGATTCTGTGATCAAGAATCAATGGACGGCTGAGTTCCAGAATGTCAGGGTGGCAAAACTCTAGAATCCTTGCGTGTCTGAACTCGAGAGTCATTCAATGTCCACATTCCAGAACTCTGGATGTCTGAATTATAGAAGCACCAAATGTCTGCATTCTAGAATCGGAATGTGGCGGAATTCTAGAATGCACAGCACGGCGGAATTCTAAAGTCCTAAAATGGCTACTAGCCGAAAGTTAACGTGTCTGATGACCAGTATGTTACTAGGTCAGCATTCTACCGTTCTGAGAGATTCTGGGTTCTAGAATCAATGGACGGCTGAGTTCCAGAATGTAGGGTAGCAAAACTCTAGAATCCTTGCGTGTCTGAACTCGAGAGTCATTCAATGTCCACATTCCGGATCACAGGGTGTCTGAATTCCAGAAGCACCTAATGTCTGCATTCTAGAATCGGAATGTGGTAGAATTCTAGAATGCACAGCACGGCGGAATTCTAAATTCCCCAAATGCCTGCTATCCGGAAGTTAAGGTGTCTGACATCCAGAATTGTACCACATCAGAATTATACCATTCTGAAACATTCTGGGATCTAGAATCAATGGACGGGTGAGTTCCAGAATGTCAGGGTGGCAAAACTCTAGAATACTTGCTTGTCTGAACTCGAGAGTCATTCAATGTCCACATTCCAGAAGTCTGGATGTCTGAATTATGGAAGCACCAAATGTCTGCATTCTAGAATCGGAATGTGGCGGAATTCTAGAATGCACAGCACGGCAGAATTCTAAAGTCCTAAAATGCCTGCTATCCGGAAGTTAAGGTGTCTGACATCCAGAATGTTACTAGGTCAGCATTCCACCGTTCTGAGAGATTCTGGGTTCTAGAATCAATGGACGGCAGAGTTCTGTAATGTCAGGGTGTCCAAACTCTAGAATCCTTCCGTGTCTGAACTATTGAGTCATTCAATGTCCACATTCCTTATCACAGGGTGTCTGAATTCCAGAAGCACCAAATGTCTTCATTCTAGAATCGGAATGTGGCAGAATTCTAGAATGCACAGCACGGCAGAATTCTAAAGTCCTAAAATGACTGATATTCGGAAGTTAAGGAGTCTGACATCCAAAATGTTACTAGGTCAGCATTCTACCATTCTGAGAGATTCTGGGTTCTAGAATCAATGGACGGCAGAGATCTGGCATGTCAGGGTGTCCAAAGTCTAGAATCCTTCCGTGTCTGAACTCGTGAGTCATTCAATGTCCACATTCCGGATCACAGGGTGTCTGAATTCCAGAAGCAACAAATGTCTGCATTCTTGAATCGGAATGTGGCGGAATTCTAGAATGCACAGCACGGCGGAATTCGAAAGTCCTAAAATGCCTGCTATCGGGAAGTTAATGTGTCTGACATCCAGAATGCTACCACGTCAGAATTATACCATTCTGAAAGATTCTGGGATCTAGAATCAATGGACGGCTGAGTTCCAGAATATCAGGGTGGCAAAACTCTAGAATCCTTGCGTGTCTGAACTCGAGAGTGATTCAATGTCCACATTCCAGAACTCTGGATGTCTGAATTATAGAAGCACCAAATGTCTGCATTCTAGAATCGGAATGTCGCGGAATTCTAGAATGCACAGCACGGCGGAATTCTAAAGTCCTAAAATGCCTACTAGCCGAAAGTTAAGGTGTCTGATGACCAGTATGTTACTAGGTCAGCATTCTACCGTTCTGAGAGATTCTGGGTTCTAGAATTAATGGACGGCAGAGATCTGGAATATCAGGGTGTCCAAACTCTAGAATCTTTGCGTGTCTGAACTCGAGAGTCATTCAATGTCCACATTCCGGATCACAGGGTGTCTGAATTCCAGAAGCACCAAATGTCTGCATTCTAGAATCGGAATGTGGCGGAATTCTAGAATGCACAGCACGGCGGAATTCTAAAATCCTAAAATGCCTGCTCTCCGGAAGTTAAGGTGTCTGACATCAAGAATGCTACCAAGTCAGAATTATACCATTCTGAAAGATTCTGGGATCTAGAATCAATGGACGGCTGAGTTCCAGAATGTCAGGGTGGCAAAACTCTAGAATCCTTGCGTGTCTGAACTCGAGAGTCATTCAATGTCCACATTCCAGAACTCTGGATGTCTGAATGATAGAAGCACCAAATGTCTGCATTCTAGAATCGGAATGTGGCGGAATACTAGAATGCACAGCACGGCGGAATTCTAAAGTCCTAAAATGCCTACTAGCCGAAAGTTAACGTGTCTGATGACCAGTAAGTTACTAGGTCAGCATTCTACCGTTCTGAGAGATTCTGGGTTCTAGAATCAATGGACGGCTGAGTTCCAGAATGTACGGTAGCAAAACTCTAGAATCCATGCGTGTCTGAACTCGAGAGTCATTCAATGTCCATATTCCGGATCACAGGGTGTCTGAATTCCAGAAGGACCTAATGTCTGCATTCTAGAATCGGAATGTGGTAGAATTCTAGAATGCACAGCACGGCGGAATTCTAAAGTCCCCAAATGCCTGCTATCCGGAAGATAAGGTGTCTGACATCCAGAATTGTACCACATCAGAATTATACCATTCTGAAACATTCTGGGATCGAGAATCAATGGACGGGTGAGTTCCAGAATGTCAGGGTGGCAAAACTCTAGAATCCTGGCTTGTCTGAACTCGAGAGTCATTCAATGTCCACATTCCAGATCTCTGGATGTCTGAATTATGTAAGCACCAAATGTCTGCATTCTAGAATCGGAATGTGGCGGAATTCTAGAATGCACAGCACGGCAGAATTCTAAAGTCCTAAAATGCCTGCTATCCGGAAGTAAAGGTGTCTGACATCCAGAATGTTACTAGGTCAGCATTCCACCGTTCTGAGAGATTCTGGGTTCTAGAATCAATGGACGGCAGAGTTCTGTAATGTCAGGGTGTCCAAACTCTAGAATCCTTCCGTGTCTGAACTCGTGAGTCATTCAATGTCCACATTCTGGTTCACAGGGTGTCTGAATTCCAGAAGCACTAAATGTCTTCATTCTAGAATCGGAATGTGGCGGAATTCTAGAATGCACAGCAAGGCAGAATTCTAAAGTCCTAAAATGACTGATATTCGGAAGTTAAGGAGTCTGACATCCAAAATGTTACTAGGTCAGCATTCTACCATTCTGAGAGATTCTGGTTTCTAGAATCAATGGACGGCAGAGATCTGGCATGTCAGGGTGTCCAAACTCTAGAATCCTTCCGTGTCTGAACTCGTGAGTCATTCAATGTCCACATTCCGGATCACAGGGTGTCTGAATTCCAGAAGCACCAAATGTCTGCATTCTAGAATCGGAATGTGGCGGAATTCTAGAATGCACAGCACGGCGGAATTCTAAAGTCCTAAAATGCCTGCTATCCGGAAGTTAAGGTGTCTGACATCCAGAATGTTATTAAGCCAGCATTCTACCGTTCTGAGAGATTCTGGGTTCTAGAATCAATGGACGGCAGAGATCTGGCATGTCAGGGTGTCCAAACTCTAGAATCCTTGCGGGTCTGAACTCGAGAGTCATTCAATGTCCACATTCCGGATCACAGGGTGTCTGAATTCCAGAAGCACCAAATGTCTGCATTCTAGAATCGGAATGTGGTAGAATTCTAGAATGCACATCACGGCGGAATTCTAAAGTCCTAAAATGCCTGCTATCTGGAAGTTAAGGTGTCTGACACCCAGAATGCTACCACATCAGAATTATACCATTCGGAAACCTTCTGGGATCTAGAATCAATGGACGGGTGAGTTGCAGAATGTCAGGGTGTCCAAACTCTAGAATCCTGGCGAGTCTGAACTCGAGAGTCATTCAATGTCCACATTCCAGAACTCCGGATGTCTGAATTATAGAAGCACCAAATGTCTGCATTCTAGAATCGGAATGTGGCGGAATTCTAGAATGCACAGCACGGCAGAATTCTAAAGTCCTAAAATGCCTGCTATCAGGAAGTTAAGGTGTCTGACATCCAGAATACTACCACATCAGAATTATACCATTCTGAACGATTCAGGGATCTAGAATCAATGGACTGCTGAGTTCCAGAATGTCAGGGTGGCAAAACTCGAGAATCCTTGCGTGTCTGAACTCGAGAGTCATTCAATGTCCACATTCCAGAACTCTGGATGTCTGAATTATAGAAGCACCAAATGTCTTCATTCTAGAATCGGAATGTGGCGGAATTCTAGAATGCGCAGCACGGCAGAATTCTAAAGTCCTAAAATGACTGATATTCGGAAGTTAAGGAGTCTGACATCCAAAATGTTACTAGGTCAGCATTCTACCATTCTGAGAGATTCTGGTTTCTAGAATCAATGGACGGCAGAGATCTGGCATGTCAGGGTGTCCAAACTCTAGAATCCTTCCGTGTCTGAACTCGTGAGTCATTCCATGTGCACATTCCAGATCACAGGGTGTCTGAATTCCAGAAGCACCAAATGTCTGCATTCTAGAATCGGAATGTGGCGGAATTCTAGAATGCACAGCACGGCGGAATTCGAAAGTCCTAAACTGCCTGCTATCGGGAAGTTAATGTGTCTGACATCCAGAATGCTACCACGTCAGAATTATACCATTCTGAAAGATTCTGGGATCTAGAATCAATGGACGGCTGAGTTGCAGAATGTCAGGGTGTCCAAACTCTAGAATCCTTGCGTGTCTGAACTCGAGAGTCATTCAATGTCCACATTCCAGAACTCTGGATGTCTGAATTATAGAAGCACCAAATGTCTGCATTCTAGAATCGGAATGTGGCGGAATTCTAGAATGCACAGCACGGCAGAATTCTAAAGTCCTAAAATGACTGATATTCGGAAGTTAAGGAGTCTGACATCCAAAATGTTACTAGGTCAGCATTCTACCATTCTGAGAGATTCTGGTTTCTAGAATCAATGGACGGCAGAGATCTGGCATGTCAGGGTGTCCAAACTCTAGAATCCTTCCGTGTCTGAACTCGTGAGTCATTCAATGTCCACATTCCGGATCACAGGGTGTCTGAATTCCAGAAGCACCAAATGTCTGCATTCTAGAATCGGAATGTGGCGGAATTCTAGGATGCACAGCACGGCGGATTTCTAAAGTCCTAAAATGCCTGCTATCCGGAAGTTAAGGTGTCTGACATCCAGAATGTTACTAAGCCAGCATTCTACCGTTCTGAGAGATTCTGGGTTCTAGAATCAATGGACGGCAGAGATCTGGCATGTCAGGGTGTCCAAACTCTAGAATCCTTGCGGGTCTGAACTCGAGAGTCATTCAATGTCCACATTCCGGATCACAGGGTGTCTGAATTCCAGAAGCACCAAATGTCTGCATTCTAGAATCGGAATGTGGTAGAATTCTAGAATGCACAGCACGGCGGAATTCTAAAGTCCTAAAATGCCTGCTATCTGGAAGTTAAGGTGTCTGACACCCAGAATGCTACCACATCAGAATTATACCATTCTGAAACCTTCTGGGATCTAGAATCAATGGACGGGTGAGTTGCAGAATGTCAGGGTGTCCAAACTCTAGAATCCTGGCGTGTCTGAACTCGAGAGTCATTCAATGTCCACATTCCAGAACTCTGGATGTCTGAATTATAGAAGCACCAAATGTCTGCATTCTAGAATCGGAATGTGGCGGAATTCTAGAATGCACAGCACGGCAGAATTCTAAAGTCCTAAAATGCCTGCTATCAGGAAGTTAAGGTGTCTGACATGCAGAATACTACCACGTCAGAATTATACCATTCTGAACGATTCAGGGATCTAGAATCAATGGACTGCTGAGTTCCAGAATGTCAGGGTGGCAAAACTCGAGAATCCTTGCGTGTCTGAACTCGAGAGTCATTCAATGTCCACATTCCAGAACTCTGGATGTCTGAATTATAGAAGCACCAAATGTCTTCATTCTAGAATCGGAATGTGGCGGAATTCTAGAATGCACAGCACGGCAGAATTCTAAAGTCCTAAAATGACTGATATTCGGAAGTTAAGGAGTCTGACATCCAGAATGTTACTAGGTCAGCATTCCACCGTTCTGAGAGATGCTGGGTTCCAGAATCAATGGACGGCAGAGTTCTGGAATGTCAGGGTGTCCAAACTCTAGAATCCTTCCGTGTCTGAACTCGTGAGTCATTCAATGTCCACATTCCGGATCACAGCGTGTCTGAATTCCAGAAGCACCAAATGTCTGCATTCTAGAATCGGAATGTGGCGGAATTCTAGAATGCACAGCACGGCGGAATTCGAAAGTCCTAAAATGCCTGCTATCGGGAAGATAAGGTGTCTGACATCCAGAATGCTACCAAGTCAGAATTATACCATTCTGAATGATTCTGGGATCTAGAATCAATGGACGGCTGAGTTCCAGAATGTCAGGGTGGCAAAACTCTAGAATCCTTGCGTGTCTGAACTCGAGAGTCATTCAATGTCCACATTCCAGAACTCTGGATGTCTGAATTATAGAAGCACCAAATGTCTGCATTCTAGAATCAGAATGTGGCGGAATTCTAGAATGCACAGCACGGCGAAATTTTAAAGTCCTAAAATGCCTGCTATACGGAAGTCAAGGTGTCTGACATCCAGAATGTTACTAAGTCAGCATTCTACCGTTCTGAGAGATTCTGGGTTCTAGAATCAATGGATGGCAGAGTTCTGGAATGTCAGGGTGTTCAAACTCAAGAATACTTGCGTGTCTGAACTCGAGAGTCATTCAATGTCCACATTCCGCATCACAGGGTGTCTGAATTCCAGAAGCACCAAATGTCTGCATTCTAGAATCGGAATGTGGCGGAATTCTTGAATGCACAGCACGGCGGAATTCGAAAGTCCTAAAATGCCTGCTATCGGGAAGTTAAGGTGTCTGACATCCAGAATGGTACCACGTCAGAATTATACCATTCTGAAAGATTCTGGGATCTAGAATCAATGGACGGCTGAGTTCCAGAATGCAAGGTTCGCAAAACTCTAGAATCCTTGCGTGTCTGAACTCGAGAGTCATTCAATATCCACATTCCAGAACTCTGGATGTCTGAAATATAGAAGCACCAAATGTCTGCATTCTAGAATCGGAATGTGGCGGAATTCTAGAATGCACAGCACGGCGGAATTCGAAAGTCCTAAACTGCCTGCTATCGGGAAGTTAATGTGTCTGACATCCAGAATGCTACCACGTCAGAATTATACCATTCTGAAAGATTCTGGGATCTAGAATCAATGGACGGCTGAGTTGCAGAATGTCAGGGTGTCCAAACTCTAGAATCCTTGCGTGTCTGAACTCGAGAGTCATTCAATGTCCACATTCCAGAACTCTGGATGTCTGAATTATAGAAGCACCAAATGTCTGCATTCTAGAATCGGAATGTGGCGGAATTCTAGAATGCACAGCACGGCAGAATTCTAAAGTCCTAAAATGACTGATATTCGGAAGTTAAGGAGTCTGACATCCAAAATGTTACTAGGTCAGCATTCTACCATTCTGAGAGATTCTGGTTTCTAGAATCAATGGACGGCAGAGATCTGGCATGTCAGGGTGTCCAAACTCTAGAATCCTTCCGTGTCTGAACTCGTGAGTCATTCAATGTCCACATTCCGGATCACAGGGTGTCTGAATTCCAGAAGCACCAAATGTCTGCATTCTAGAATCGGAATGTGGCGGAATTCTAGGATGCACAGCACGGCGGATTTCTAAAGTCCTAAAATGCCTGCTATCCGGAAGTTAAGGTGTCTGACATCCAGAATGTTACTAAGCCAGCATTCTACCGTTCTGAGAGATTCTGGGTTCTAGAATCAATGGACGGCAGAGATCTGGCATGTCAGGGTGTCCAAACTCTAGAATCCTTGCGGGTCTGAACTCGAGAGTCATTCAATGTCCACATTCCGGATCACACGGTGTCTGAATTCCAGAAGCACCAAATGTCTGCATTCTAGAATCGGAATGTGGTAGAATTCTAGAATGCACAGCACGGCGGAATTCTAAAGTCCTAAAATGCCTGCTATCTGGAAGTTAAGGTGTCTGACACCCAGAATGCTACCACATCAGAATTATACCATTCTGAAACCTTCTGGGATCTAGAATCAATGGACGGGTGAGTTGCAGAATGTCAGGGTGTCCAAACTCTAGAATCCTGGCGTGTCTGAACTCGAGAGTCATTCAATGTCCACATTCCAGAACTCTGGATGTCTGAATTATAGAAGCACCAAATGTCTGCATTCTAGAATCGGAATGTGGCGGAATTCTAGAATGCACAGCACGGCAGAATTCTAAAGTCCTAAAATGCCTGCTATCAGGAAGTTAAGGTGTCTGACATGCAGAATACTACCACGTCAGAATTATACCATTCTGAACGATTCAGGGATCTAGAATCAATGGACTGCTGAGTTCCAGAATGTCAGGGTGGCAAAACTCGAGAATCCTTGCGTGTCTGAACTCGAGAGTCATTCAATGTCCACATTCCAGAACTCTGGATGTCTGAATTATAGAAGCACCAAATGTCTTCATTCTAGAATCGGAATGTGTCGGAATTCTAGAATGCACAGCACGGCAGAATTCTAAAGTCCTAAAATGACTGATATTCGGAAGTTAAGGAGTCTGACATCCAGAATGTTACTAGGTCAGCATTCCACCGTTCTGAGAGATGCTGGGTTCCAAAATCAATGGACGGCAGAGTTCTGGAATGTCAGGGTGTCCAAACTCTAGAATCCTTCCGTGTCTGAACTCGTGAGTCATTCAATGTCCACATTCCGGATCACAGCGTGTCTGAATTCCAGAAGCACCAAATGTCTGCATTCTAGAATCGGAATGTGGCGGAATTCTAGAATGCACAGCACGGCGGAATTCGAAAGTCCTAAAATGCCTGCTATCGGGAAGATAAGGTGTCTGACATCCAGAATGCTACCAAGTCAGAATTATACCATTCTGAATGATTCTGGGATCTAGAATCAATGGACGGCTGAGTTCCAGAATGTCAGGGTGGCAAAACTCTAGAATCCTTGCGTGTCTGAACTCGAGAGTCATTCAATGTCCACATTCCAGAACTCTGGATGTCTGAATTATAGAAGCACCAAATGTCTGCATTCTAGAATCAGAATGTGGCGGAATTCTAGAATGCACAGCACGGCGAAATTTTAAAGTCCTAAAATGCCTGCTATACGGAAGTCAAGGTGTCTGACATCCAGAATGTTACTAAGTCAGCATTCTACCGTTCTGAGAGATTCTGGGTTCTAGAATCAATGGATGGCAGAGTTCTGGAATGTCAGGGTGTTCAAACTCAAGAATACTTGCGTGTCTGAACTCGAGAGTCATTCAATGTCCACATTCCGCATCACAGGGTGTCTGAATTCCAGAAGCACCAAATGTCTGCATTCTAGAATCGGAATGTGGCGGAATTCTTGAATGCACAGCATGGCGGAATTCGAAAGTCCTAAAATGCCTGCTATCGGGAAGTTAAGGTGTCTGACATCCAGAATGGTACCACGTCAGAATTATACCATTCTGAAAGATTCTGGGATCTAGAATCAATGGACGGCTGAGTTCCAGAATGCAAGGTTCGCAAAACTCTAGAATCCTTGCGTGTCTGAACTCGAGAGTCATTCAATATCCACATTCCAGAACTCTGGATGTCTGAAATATACAAGCACCAAATGTCTGCATTCTAGAATCGGAATGTGGCGGAATTCTAGAATGCACAGCAGGGCAGAATTCTGAAGTCCTAAAATGCCTGATATTAGGAAGTTAAGGAGTCTGACATCCAGAATGTAACTAGGTCAGCATTCTACCGTTCTGAGAGATGCTGGGTTCCAGAATCAATGGACGGCAGAGTTCTGGAATGTCAGGGTGTCCAAACTCTAGAATCCTTCCGTGTCTGAACTCGTGAGTCATTTAATGTCCACATTCCGGATCACAGGGTGTCTGAATTCCAGAAGCACCAAATGTCTGCATTCTAGAATCGGAATGTGGCGGAATTCTTGAATGCACAGCACGGCGTAATTCTAAAGTCCTAAAATGCCTGCTATCCGGAAGTTAATGTGTCTGACATTAAGAATGCTACCAAGTCAGAATTATACCATACTGAAAGATTCTGGGATCTAGAATCAATGGACGGCTGAGTTCCAGAATGTCAGGGTGGCAAAATTCTAGAATACTTGTGTGTCTGAACTCGAGAGTCATTCAATGTCCACATTCCAGAACTCTGGATGTCTGAATTATAGAAGCAACAAATGTCTGCATTCTAGAATCGGAATGTGGCGGAATTCTAGAATGCACAGCACGGCGGAATTCTAAAGTCCTAAAATGCCTGCTATCCGGAAGTTAAGGTGTCTGACATCAAGAATGCTACCAAGTCAGAATTATACCATTCTGAAAGATTCTGGGATCTAGAGTCAATGGACGGCTGAGTTCCAGAATGTCAGGGTGGCAAAACTCTAGAATCCTGGCGCGTCTGAACTCGAGAGACATTCAATGTCCACATTCCAGAACTCTGGATGTCTAAAATATAGAAGAACCAAATGTCTGCATTCTAGAATCGGAATGTGGCGGAATTCTAGAATGCACACCACAGCGGAATTTTAAAGTCCTAAAATGCCTGCTATACGGAAGTCAATGTGTCTGACATCCAGAATGTTACTAAGTCAGCATTCTACCGTTCTGAGAGATGCTGGGTTCCAGAATCAATGGACGGCTGAGTTCCAGAATGTCAGGGTGGCAAAATTCTAGAATCCTTGCGTGTCTGAACTCGAGAGTCATTCTATGTCCACATTCCAGAACTCTGGATGTCTGAATTATAGAAGCACCAAATGTCTGCATTCTAGAATCGGAATGTGGCGGAATTCTAGAATGCACAGCACGGCGGAATTCTAAAGTCCTATAATGCCTGCTATCCGGAAGTTAAGGTGTCTGACATCAAGAATGCTACCAAGTCAGAATTATACCATTCTGAAAGATTCTGGGATCTAGAATCAATGGACGGCTGAGTTCCAGAATGTCAGGGTGGGAAAACTCTAGAATCCTTGCGTGTCTGAACTCGAGAGTCATTCAATGTCCACATTCCAGAACTCTGGATGTCTGACTTATAGAAGCACCAAATGTCTGCATTCTAGAATCGGAATGTGGCGGAATTCTAGAATGCACAGCACGGCGGAATTCTAAAGTCCTAAAATGCCTGCTATCCGGAAGTTAAGGTGTCTGACATCAAGAATGCCACCAAGTCAGAATTATAACATTCTGAAAGATTCTGGGATCTAGAATCAATGGACGGCTGAGTTCCAGAATGTCAGGGTGGCAAAACTCTAGATTCCTTGCGTGTCTGAACTCGAGAGTCATTCAATGTCCACATTCCAGAACTCTGGATGTCTGAATTATAGAAGCACCAAATGTCTGCATTCTAGAATCGGAATGTGGCGGAATTCTAGAATGCACAACACGGCGGAATTCTAAAATCCTAAAATGCCTACTAGCCGAAAGTTAAGGTGTCTGATGACCAGTATGTTACTAGGTCAGCATTCTACCGTTCTGAGAGATTCTGGGTTCTAGTATCAATGGATGGCAGAGATCTGGAATGTCCGGGTGTCCAAACTCTAGAATCCTTGCGTGTCTGAACTCGTGAGTCATTCAATGTCCACATTCCGGATCACAGGGTGTCTGAATTCCAGAAGCACCAAATGTCTGCATTCTAGAATCGGAATGTGGTAGAATTCTAGAATGCACAGCACGGCGGAATTCGAACGTCCTAAAATGCCTGCTATCCGGAAGTTAAGGTGTCTGACATCCAGAATGGTACTACATCAGAATTATACCATTCTGAAACATTCTGGGATCTAGAATCAATGCACGGGTGAGTTCCAGAATGTCAGGGTGGCAAAACTCTAGAATCCTGGCGTGTCTGAACTCGAGAGTCATTCAAAGTCCACATTCCAGAACTCTGGATGTCTGAAATATAGAAGCACCAAATGTCTGCATTCTAGAATCGGAATGTGGCGGAATTCTAGAATGCACGGCACGGCGGAATTCTAAAGTCCTAAAATGCCTGCTATCCGGAAGCTAATGTGTCTGACATCCAGAATGCTACCACGTCAGAATTATGCCATTCTGAAAGATTCTTGGATCTAGAATCAATGGACGGCTAAGTTCCAGAATGCAATGGTGGCAAAACTCTAGAATCCTTGCGTGTCTGAACTCGAGAGTCATTCAATGTCCACATTCCAGAACTCTGGATGTCTGAAATATAGAAGCACCAAATGTCTGCATTCTAGAATCAGAATGTGGCGGAATTCTAGAATGCACAGCACGGTGGAATTTTAAAGTCCTAAAATGCCTGCTATACGGAAGTCAAGGTGTCTGACATCCAGAATGTTGCTAAGTCAGCATTCTACCGGTCTGAGAGATTCTGGGTTCTAGAATCAATGGTTGGCAGAGTTCTGGAATGTCAGAGTGTTCAAACTCAAGTATACTTGCGTGTCTGAACTCGAGAGTCATTCAATGTCCACATTCTGGATCACAGGGTGTCTGAATTCCAGAAGCACCAAATGTCTGCATTCTAGAATCGGAATGTGGCAGAATTCTTGAATGAACAGCACGGCGGAATTCGAAAGTCCTACAATGCCTGCTTTCCGGAAGTTAAGGTGTCTGACATCCAGAATGCTACCACGTCAGAATTATACCATTCTGAAAGATTCTGGGATCTAGAATCAATGGACGACTGAGTTCCAGAACGCAAGGGTTTCAAAAGTCTAGAATCCTTGCGTGTCTGAACTCGAGAGTCATTCAATGTCCACATTCCAGAACTCTGGATGTCTGAAATATAGAAGCACCAAATGTCTACATTACAGAATCGGAATGTGGCGGAATTCTAGAATGCACAGCACGGCAGAATTCTGAAGTCCTAAAATGCCTGATATTCGGAAGGTAAGGTGTCTGACATCCAGAATGTTACTAGGTCAGCATTCTACCGTTCTGAGAGATTCTGGGTTCCAGAATCAATGGACGGCAGAGTTCTGGAATGTCAGGGTGTCCAATCTCTAGAATCCTTACGGGTCTGAACTCGTGAGTCATTCAATGTCCACATTCCGGATCACAGGGTGTCTGAATTCCAGAAGCACCAAGTGTCTGCATTCTACAATCGGAAAGTGGTGGAATTCTAGAATGCACTGCACGGCGGAATTCTAAAGTCCTAAAATGCCTGCTATCCGGAAGTTAAGGTGTCTGACATCCAGAATGATACCAAGTCAGAATTATACCATTCTGAATGATTCTGGGATCTAGAATCAATGGATGGGTGAGTTCCAGAATGTCAGGGTTGCAAAACTCTAGAATCCTTGCGTGTCTGAACTCGAGAGTCATTCAATGTCCACATTCCAGAACTCTGGATGTCTGAATTACAGAAGCACCAAATGTCTGCATTCTAGAATCGGAATGTGGCGGAATTCTAGAATGCACACCACAGCGGAATTTTAAAGTCCTAAAATGCCTGCTATACGGAAGTCAATGTGTCTGACATCCAGAATGTTACTAAGTCAGCATTCTACCGTTCTGAGAGATGCTGGGTTCCAGAATCAATGGACGGCTGAGTTCCAGAATGTCAGGGTGGCAAAATTCTAGAATCCTTGCGTGTCTGAACTCGAGAGTCATTCTATGTCCACATTCCAGAACTCTGGATGTCTGAATTATAGAAGCACCAAATGTCTGCATTCTAGAATCGGAATGTGGCGGAATTCTAGAATGCACAGCACGGCGGAATTCTAAAGTCCTATAATGCCTGCTATCCGGAAGTTAAGGTGTCTGACATCAAGAATGCTACCAAGTCAGAATTATACCATTCTGAAAGATTCTGGGATCTAGAATCAATGGACGGCTGAGTTCCAGAATGTCAGGGTGGGAAAACTCTAGAATCCTTGCGTGTCTGAACTCGAGAGTCATTCAATGTCCACATTCCAGAACTCTGGATGTCTGACTTATAGAAGCACCAAATGTCTGCATTCTAGAATCGGAATGTGGCGGAATTCTAGAATGCACAGCACGGCGGAATTCTAAAGTCCTAAAATGCCTGCTATCCGGAAGTTAAGGTGTCTGACATCAAGAATGCCACCAAGTCAGAATTATAACATTCTGAAAGATTCTGGGATCTAGAATCAATGGACGGCTGAGTTCCAGAATGTCAGGGTGGCAAAACTCTAGATTCCTTGCGTGTCTGAACTCGAGAGTCATTCAATGTCCACATTCCAGAACTCTGGATGTCTGAATTATAGAAGCACCAAATGTCTGCATTCTAGAATCGGAATGTGGCGGAATTCTAGAATGCACAACACGGCGGAATTCTAAAATCCTAAAATGCCTACTAGCCGAAAGTTAAGGTGTCTGATGACCAGTATGTTACTAGGTCAGCATTCTACCGTTCTGAGAGATTCTGGGTTCTAGTATCAATGGATGGCAGAGATCTGGAATGTCCGGGTGTCCAAACTCTAGAATCCTTGCGTGTCTGAACTCGTGAGTCATTCAATGTCCACATTCCGGATCACAGGGTGTCTGAATTCCAGAAGCACCAAATGTCTGCATTCTAGAATCGGAATGTGGTAGAATTCTAGAATGCACAGCACGGCGGAATTCGAACGTCCTAAAATGCCTGCTATCCGGAAGTTAAGGTGTCTGACATCCAGAATGGTACTACATCAGAATTATACCATTCTGAAACATTCTGGGATCTAGAATCAATGCACGGGTGAGTTCCAGAATGTCAGGGTGGCAAAACTCTAGAATCCTGGCGTGTCTGAACTCGAGAGTCATTCAAAGTCCACATTCCAGAACTCTGGATGTCTGAAATATAGAAGCACCAAATGTCTGCATTCTAGAATCGGAATGTGGCGGAATTCTAGAATGCACGGCACGGCGGAATTCTAAAGTCCTAAAATGCCTGCTATCCGGAAGCTAATGTGTCTGACATCCAGAATGCTACCACGTCAGAATTATGCCATTCTGAAAGATTCTTGGATCTAGAATCAATGGACGGCTAAGTTCCAGAATGCAATGGTGGCAAAACTCTAGAATCCTTGCGTGTCTGAACTCGAGAGTCATTCAATGTCCACATTCCAGAACTCTGGATGTCTGAAATATAGAAGCACCAAATGTCTGCATTCTAGAATCAGAATGTGGCGGAATTCTAGAATGCACAGCACGGTGGAATTTTAAAGTCCTAAAATGCCTGCTATACGGAAGTCAAGGTGTCTGACATCCAGAATGTTGCTAAGTCAGCATTCTACCGGTCTGAGAGATTCTGGGTTCTAGAATCAATGGTTGGCAGAGTTCTGGAATGTCAGAGTGTTCAAACTCAAGTATACTTGCGTGTCTGAACTCGAGAGTCATTCAATGTCCACATTCTGGATCACAGGGTGTCTGAATTCCAGAAGCACCAAATGTCTGCATTCTAGAATCGGAATGTGGCAGAATTCTTGAATGCACAGCACGGCGGAATTCGAAAGTCCTACAATGCCTGCTTTCCGGAAGTTAAGGTGTCTGACATCCAGAATGCTACCACGTCAGAATTATACCATTCTGAAAGATTCTGGGATCTAGAATCAATGGACGACTGAGTTCCAGAACGCAAGGGTTTCAAAAGTCTAGAATCCTTGCGTGTCTGAACTCGAGAGTCATTCAATGTCCACATTCCAGAACTCTGGATGTCTGAAATATAGAAGCACCAAATGTCTACATTACAGAATCGGAATGTGGCGGAATTCTAGAATGCACAGCACGGCAGAATTCTGAAGTCCTAAAATGCCTGATATTCGGAAGGTAAGGTGTCTGACATCCAGAATGTTACTAGGTCAGCATTCTACCGTTCTGAGAGATTCTGGGTTCCAGAATCAATGGACGGCAGAGTTCTGGAATGTCAGGGTGTCCAATCTCTAGAATCCTTACGGGTCTGAACTCGTGAGTCATTCAATGTCCACATTCCGGATCACAGGGTGTCTGAATTCCAGAAGCACCAAGTGTCTGCATTCTACAATCGGAAAGTGGTGGAATTCTAGAATGCACTGCACGGCGGAATTCTAAAGTCCTAAAATGCCTGCTATCCGGAAGTTAAGGTGTCTGACATCCAGAATGATACCAAGTCAGAATTATACCATTCTGAATGATTCTGGGATCTAGAATCAATGGATGGGTGAGTTCCAGAATGTCAGGGTTGCAAAACTCTAGAATCCTTGCGTGTCTGAACTCGAGAGTCATTCAATGTCCACATTCCAGAACTCTGGATGTCTGAATTACAGAAGCACCAAATGTCTGCATTCTAGAATCGGAATGTGGCGGAATTCTGGAATGCACAGCACGGCGGAATTCTAAAGTCCTAAAATGCCTACTAGCCGAAAGTTAAGGTGTCTGATGACCAGAATGTTACTAGGTCAGCATTCTAACGTTCTGAGACATTCTAGGTTCTAGAATCAATGGACGGCAGAGTTCTGGAATGTCAGGCTGTCCAAACTCTAGAATCCTTGAGAGTTTGAACTCGAGAGTCATTCAATTTCCATATTCCGGGTCACAGGGTGACTGAATTCCAGAAGCACCAAATGTCTGCATTCTAGAATTGGAATGTGGCGGAATTCTAGAATGCACAGCACGGCGGAATTCTAAAGTCCTAAAATGCCTGCTATCCGGAAGTTAAGGTGTCTGACATCCAGAATGCTACCACGTCAGAATTATACCATTCTGAAAGATTCTGGGATCTAGAAACAATGGATGCCTGAGTTCCAGAATGTCAGGGTGGCAAAACTCTAGAATCCTTGTGTGTCTGAGCTCGAGAGTCATTCAATGTCCACATTCCAGAACTCTGGATGTCTGAATTATAGAAGCACCAAATGTCTGTATTCTAGAATCGGAATGTGGCGGAATTCTAGAATGCACAGCACGGCGGAATTCGAATGTCCTAAAATGCCTGCTTTTCGGAAGTTAAGGTGTCTGACATCAAGAATGTTAGTAGGTCAGCATTCTACCGTTCTGAGAGATTCTGGGTTCTAGAATCAATGGACAGCAGAGATCTGGCATGTCAGGGTGTCCAAACTCTAGAATCCTTGCGTGTCTGAACTCGAGAGTCATTCAATGTCCACATTCCGGATCACAGGGTGTCTGAATTCCAGAAGCACCAAATGTCTGCATTCTAGAATCGGAATGTGGTAGAATTCTAGAATGCACAGCACGGCGGAATTCGAAAGTCCTAAAATGCCTGCGATCGGGAAGTTAAGGTGTCTGACACCCAGAATGCTACCACATCAGAATTATACCATTCTGAAACATTCTGGGATCTAGAATCAATGGACGGGTGAGTTCCAGAATGTCAGGGTGGCAAAACTCTAGAATCCTGGCGTGTCTGAACTCGAGAGGCATTCAATGTCCACATTCCAGAACTCTGGATGTCTGAATTATAGAAGCACCAAATGTCTGCATTCTAGAATCGGAATGTGGCGGAATTCTAGAATGCACAGCACAGCGGAATTCTAAAGTCCTAAAATGCCTGCTATCCGGAAGTTAAGTAGTCTGACATCCAGAATGCAACCACGTCAGAATTATACCATTCTGAAAGATTCTGGGATCTAGAATCAATGGACGGCTGAGTTCCAGAATGTCAGGGTGGCAAAACTCTAGAATCCTTGCGTGTCTGAACTCGAGAGTCATTCAATGTCCACATTCCAGAACTCTGGATGTCTGAATTATAGAAGCACCAAATGTCTGCATTCTAGAATCGGAATGCGGCGGAATTCTAGAATGCACATCACGGCGGAATTCTAAAGTCCTAAAATGCCTGCTATCCGGAAGTTAAGGTGTCTGACATCCAGAATGCTACCACGTCAGAATTATACCATTCTGAAAGATTCTGGGATCTAGAATCAATGGACGGCTGAGTTCCAGAATGCAATGGTGGCAAAACTCTAGAATCCTTGCGTGTCTGAACTCGAGAGTCATTCAATGTCCACATTCCAGAACTCTGGATGTCTGAAATATAGAAGCACCAAATGTCTGCATTCTAGAATCAGAATGTTGCGGAATTCTAGAATGCACAGCACGGCGGAATTCTAAATTCCTAAAATGCCTGCTATCTGGAAGTTAAGGTGTCTGACATCCAGAATGCTACCACGTCAGAATTATACCATTCTGAAAGATTCTGGGATCTAGAATCAATGGATGCCTGAGTTCCAGAATGTCAGGTTGGCAAAACTCTAGAATCCTTGCGTGTCTGAGCTCGAGAGTCATTCAATGTCCACATTCCAGAACTCTGGATGTCTGAATTATACAAGCACCAAATGTCTGTATTCTAGAATCGGAATGTGGCGGAATTCTAGAATGCACAGCACGGTGGAATTCGAAAGCCCTAAAATGCCTGCTTTTCGGAAGTTAAGGTGTCTGACATCAAGAATGTTAGTAGGTCAGCATTCTACCGTTCTGAGAGATTCTGGGTTCTAGAATCAATGGACGGCAGAGATCTGGCATGTCAGGGTGTCCAAACTCTAGAATCCTTGCGTGTCTGAACTCGAGAGTCATTCAATGTCCACATTCCGGATCACAGGGTGTCTGAATTCCAGAAGCACCAAATGTCTGCATTCTAGAATCGGAATGTGGTAGAATTCTAGAATGCACAGCACGGCGGAATTCGAAAGTACTAAAATGCCTGCGATCGGGAAGTTAAGGTGTCTGACACCCAGAATGCTACCACATCAGAATTATACCATTCTGAAAGATTCTGGGATCTAGAATCAATGGACGGCTGAGTTCCAGAATGTCAGGGTGGCAAAACTCTAGAATCCTTGCGTGTCTGAACTCGAGAGTCATTCAATGTCCACATTCCAGAACTCTGGATGTCTGAATTATAGAAGCACCAAATGTCTGCATTCTAGAATCGGAATGCGGCGGAATTCTAGAATGCACAGCACGGCGGAATTCTAAAGTCCTAAAATGCCTGCTATCCGGAAGTTAAGGTGTCTGACATCCAGAATGCTACCACGTCAGAATTATACCATTCTGAAATATTCTGGGATCTAGAATCAATGGACGGCTGAGTTCCAGAATGCAATGGTGGCAAAACTCTAGAATCCTTGTGTGTCTGAACTCGAGAGTCATTCAATGTCCACATTCCAGAACTCTGGATGTCTGAAATATAGAAGCACCAAATGTCTGCATTCTAGAATCAGAATGTGGCGGAATTCTAGAATGCACAGCACGGCGGAATTCTAAAGTCCTAAAATGCCTGCTATCTGGAAGTTAAGGTGTGTGACATCCAGAATGCTACCACGTCAGAATTATACCATTCTGAAAGATTCTGGGATCAAGAATCAATGGACGGCTGAGTTCCAGAATGTCAGGGTGGCAAAACTCTAGAATCCTTGCGTGTCTGAACTCGAGAGTCATTCAATGTCCACATTCCAGAACTCTGGATGTCTGAATTATAGAAGCACCAAATGTCTGCATTCTAGAATCGGAATGTGGCGGAATTCTAGAATGCACAGCACGGCGGAATTCTAAAGTCCTAAAATGCCTGCTATCCGGAAGTTAAGGTGTCTGACATCCAGAATGCTACCACGTCAGAATTATTCCATTCTTAAAGATTCTGGGATCTAGAATCAATGGACGGCTGAGTTCCAGAATGCAATGGTGGCAAAACTCTAGAATCCTTGTGTGTCTGAACTCAAGAGTCATTCAATGTCCATATTCCAGAACTCTGGATGTCTGAAATATAGAAGCACCAAATGTCTGCATTCTAGAATCAGAATGTGGCAGAATTCTAGAATGCACAGCACGGCGGAATTCTAAAGTCCTAAAATGCCTGCTATCCGGAAGTTAAGGTGTCTGACATCCAGAATGCTACCACGTCAGAATTATACCATTCTGAAAGATTCTGGGATCTAGAATCAATGGATGCCTGAGTTCCAGAATGTCAGGGTTTCCAAACTCTAGTATCCTTGCGTGTCTGAACTCGAGAGTCATTCAATGTCCACATTCCAGAACTCTGGATGTCTGAATTATAGAAGCACCAAATGTCTGTATTCTAGAATCGGAATGTGGCGGAATTCTAGAATGCACAGCACAGCGGAATTCTAAAGTCCTAAAATGCCTGCTATCCGGAAGTTAAGGTGTCTGACATCCAGAATGCTACCACGTCAGAATTATACCATTCTGAAAGATTCTGGGATCTAGTATCAATGGATGCCTGAGTTCCAGAATGTCAGGGTGGCAAAACTCTAGAATCCTTGCGTGTCTGAGCTCGAGAGTCATTCAATGTCCACATTCCAGAACTCTGGATGTCTGAATTATAGAAGCACCAAATGTCTGCATTCTAGAATCGGAATGTGGCGGAATTCTAGAATGCACAGCACGGCGGAATTCGAAAGTCCTAAAATGCCTGCTTTTCGGAAGTTAATGTGTCTGACATCAAGAATGTTAGTAGGTCAGCATTCTACCGTTCTGAGAGATTCTGGGTTCTAGAATCAATGGACGGCAGAGATCTGGCATGTCAGGGTGTCCAAACCCTAGAATCCTTGCGTGTCTGAACTCGAGAGTCATTCAATGTCCACATTCCGGATCACAGGGTGTCTGAATTCCAGAAGCACCAAATGTCTGCATTCTAGAATCGGAATGTGGTAGAATTCTAGAATGCACAGCACGGCGGAATTCGAAAGTCCTAAAATGCCTGCGATCGGGAAGTTAAGGTGTCTGACACCCAGAATGCTACCACATCAGAATTATACCATTCTGAAACATTCTGGGATCTAGAATCAATGGACGGGTGAGTTCCAGAATGTCAGGGTGGCAAAACTCTAGAATCCTTGCGTGTCTGAATACGAGAGTCATTCAATGTCCACATTCCAGAACTCTGGATGTCTGAATTATAGAAGCACCAAATGTCTGCATTCTAGAATCGGAATGTGGCGGAATTCTAGAATGCACAGCACTGCGGAATTCTAAAGTCTTAAAATGCCTGCTATCCGGAAGTTAAGGTGTCTGACATCCAAAATGCTACCACGTCAGAATTTTACCATTCTGAAAGATTCTGGGATCTAGAATCAATGGACGGCTGAGTTCCAGAATGCAATGGTGGCAAAACTCTAGAATCCTTGCGTGTCTGAACTCGAGAGTCATTCAATGTCCACATTCCAGAACTCTGGATGTCTGAAATATAGAAGCACCAAATGTCTGCATTCTAGAATCAGAATGTGGCGGAATTCTAGAATGCACAGCACGGTGGAATTTTAAAGTCCTAAAATGCCTGCTATACGGAAGTCAAGGTGTCTGACATCCAGAATGTTGCTAAGTCAGCATTCTACCGGTCTGAGAGATTCTGGGTTCTAGAATCAATGGATGGCAGAGTTCTGGAATGTCAGGGTGTTCAAAGTCAAAAATACTTGTGTGTCTGAACTCGAGAGTCATTCAATGTCCACATTCCGCATCACAGGGTGTCTGAATTCCAGAAGCACCAAATGTCTGCATTCTAGAATCGGAATGTGGCGGAATTATTGAATGCACAGCACGGCGGAATTCGAAACTCCTAAAATGCCTGCTATCCGGATGTTAAGGTGTCTGACATCCAGAATGCTACCACGTCAGAATTATACCATTCTGAATGATTCTGGGATCTAGAATAAATGGACGGCTGAGCTCCAGAATGCAAGGGAGGCAAAACTCTAGAATCCTTGCGTGTCTGAACTCGAGAGTCATTCAATGTCCACATTCCAGAACTCTGGATGTCTGAAATATAGAAGCACCAAATGTCTGCATTCAAGAATCGGAATGTGGCGGAATTCTAGAATGCACAGCATGGCAGAATTCTGAAGTCCTAAAATGCCTGATATTCGGAAGTCAAGGAGTCTGACATCCAGAATGTTACTAGGTCAGCATTCTACCGTTCTGAGAGATTCTGGGTTCAAGAATCAATGGACGGCAGAGTTCTGGAATGTCAGGGTGTCCAATCTCTAGAATCCTTACGTGTCTGAACTCGTGAGTCATTCAATGTCCACATTCCGGATCACAGGGTTTCTGAATTCCAGAAGCACCAAATGTCTGCATTCTAGAATCGGAATGTGGCGGAATTCTAGAATGCACAGCACGGCGGAATTCTAAAGTCCTAAAAGGTCTGCTATCCGGAAGTTAAGGTGTCTGACATCCAGCATGCTACCACGTCAGAATTATACCATTCTGAAAGATTCTGGGATCTAGAATCAATGGATGCCTGAGTTCCAGAATGTCAGGGTTTCCAAACTCTAGAATCCTTGCGTGTCTGAACTCGAGAGTCATTCAATGTCCACATTCCAGAACTCTGGATGTCTGAATTATAGAATCACCAAATGTCTGCATTCTAGAATCGGAATGTGGCGGAATTCTAGAATGCACAGCACGGCGGAATTCTAAAGTCCTAAAATGCCTACTAGCCGAAAGTTAAGGTGTCTGATGACCAGTATGTTACTAGGTCAGCATTCTACCGTTCTGAGAGATTCTGGGTTCTAGAATCAATGGATGGCAGAGATCTGGAATGTCAGGCTGTCCAAACTCTAGAATCCTTGCGTGTCTGAACTCGAGAGTCATTCAATGTCCACATTCCGGATCACAGGGTGTCTGAATTCCAGAAGCACCAAATGTCTGCATTCTAGAATCGGAATGTGGTAGAATTCTAGAATGCACAGCACGGCGGAATTCTAAAGTCATAAAATGCCTGCTATCCGGAAGTTAAGGTGTCTGACATCCAGAATGGTACCACATCAGAATTATACCATTCTGAAACATTCTGGGATCTAGAATCAATGGACGGGTGAGTTCCAGAATGTCAGGGTGGCAAAACTCCTGAATCCTGGCGTGTCTGAACTCGAGAGTCATTCAATGTCCACATTCCAGAACTCTGGATGTCTGAATTATAGAAGCACCAAATGTCTGCATTCTAGAATCGGAATGTGGCGGAATTCTAGAATGCACGGCACGGCGGAATTCTAAAGTCCTAAAATGCCTGCTATCAGGAAGTTAAGGTGTCTGACTTCCAGAATGCGTATCTGAACTCGAGAGTCATTCAATGTCCACATTCCAGAACTCTGGATGTCTGAATTATGGAAGCACCCAATGTCTGCATTGTAGAATCGGAATGTGGCGGAATTCTAGAATGCACAGCACGGCGGAATTCTAAAGTCCTAAAATACCTGCTATCCGGAAGTTAAGGTGTCTGACATCCAGAATGCTACCACGTCAGAATTATATCATTCTGAAAGATTCTGGGATCTAGAATCAAAGGACGGCTGAGTTCCAGAATGTCAGAGTTTCAAAACTCTAGAATACTTGCGTGTCTGAACTCGAGAGTCATTGAATGTCCACATTCCAGAACTCTGGATGTCTGAATTATAGAAGCACCAAATGTCTGCATTCTAGAATCAGAATGTGGCGGAATTCTAGAATGCACAGCACGGCGGAATTCTAAAGTCCTAAAATGCCTACTAGCCGAAAGTTAAGGTGTCTGATGACCAGAATGTTACTAGGTCAGCATTCTACCGTTCTGAGAGATTCTGGGTTCTAGAATCAATTGACGGCAGAGTTCTGGAATGTCAGGGGGTCCAAACTCCAAAATCCTTGAGTGTTTGAACTCGAGAGTCATTCAATTTCCATATACCGGGTCACAGGGTGACTGAATTCCAGAAGAACCAAATGTCTGCATTCTAGAAACGGAATGTGGCGGAATTCTAGAATGCACAGCACGGCGGAATTCGAAAGTCCTAAAATGCATGCTATCCGGAAGTTAAGGTGTCTGACATCCAGAATGCTACCACGTCAGAATTATACCATTCGGAAAGATTCTGGGATCTAGAATCAATGGACGGCAGAGTTCTGGAATGTCAGGGTGTCAAAACGCTAGAATCCTTCCGTGTCTGAACTCGTGAGTCATTCAATGTCCACATTCCGGATCACAGGGTGTCTGAATTCCAGAAGCACCAAATGTCTGCATTCTAGAATCGGAATGTGGCGGAATTCTAGAATGCACAGCACGGCAGAATTCTGAAGTCCTAAAATGCCTGATATTCGGAAGTTAAGGAGTCTGACATCCAGAATGTTACTAGGTCAGCATTCTACCGTTCTGAGAGATTCTGGGTTCTAGAATCAATGGACGGCAGAGATCTGGAATGTCAGGGTGTCCAAACTCTAGAATCCTTCCGTGTCTGAACTCCTGAGTCATTCAATGTCCACATTCTGGATCACAAGGTGTCTGAATTCCAGAAGCACCAAATGTCTGCATTCTAGAATAGGAATGTGGCGGAATTCTAGAATGCACAGCACGGCGGAATTCGAAAGTCCTAAAATGCCTGCTATCGGGAAGTTAAGGTGTCTGACATCCAGAATGCTACCACATCAGAATTATACCATTCTGAAAGATTCTGGGATCTAGAATCAATGGACGGCTGAGTTCCAGAATGTCAGGGTTTCCAAACTCTAGAATCCTTGCGTGTATGAACTCGAGAGTCATTCAATGTCCACATTCCAGAACTCTGGATGTCTGAATTATAGAAGCACCAAATGTCTGCATTCTAGAATCGGAATGTGGCGGAATTCTAGAATGCACAGCACGGCGGAATTCTAAAATCCTAAAACGCCTGCTATCCGGAAGTTAAGGTGTCTGACATCAAGAATGCTACCAAGTCAGAATTATACCATTCTGAAAGATTCTGGGATCTAGAATCAGTGGACGGCTGAGTTACAGAATGTCAGGGTGGCAAAACTCTAGAATCCTTGCGTGTCTGAACTCGAGAGACTTTCAATGTCCACATTCCAGAACTCTGGATGTCTGAATTATAGAAGCACCAAATGTCTGCATTCTAGAATCGGAATGTGGCGGAATTCTAGAATGCACAGCACGGCGGAATTCTAAAGTCCTAAAATGCCTGCTAGCCGAAAGTTAAGGTGTCTGATGACCAGAATGTTACTAGGTCAGCATTCTACTGTTCTGAGAGATTCTGGGTTCTAGAATCAATGGACGGCAGAGTTCTGGAATGTCAAGGTGTCCAAACGCTACAATCGTTCAGTGTTTCAACTCGAGAGTCATTCAATATCGACATTCCAGGACTCTGGATGTCTGAAATATAGAAGCACCAAATGTCTGCATTCTAGAATCGGAATGTGGTAGAATTCTAGAATGCACAGCACGACAGAAGTCTAAAGTCCTAAAATGCCTGCTATTCGGAAGTTAAGGTGTCTGACATCCAGAATGTTACTAGGTCAGCATTCTACCGTTCTGAGAGATTCTGGGTTCTAGAATCAATGGACGGCAGAGTTCTGGAATGTCAGGGTGTCCAAACTCTAGAATCCTTCCGTGTCTGAACTCGTGAGTTATTCAATGTCCACATTCCGGATCACAGGGTGTCTGAATTCCAGAAGCACCAAATGTCTGCATTCTAGAATCGGAATGTGGCGGAATTCTAGAATGCACAGCACGGCGGAATTTTAAAGTCCTAAAATGCCTGCTATACGGAAGTCAAGGTGTCTGACATCCAGAATGTTACTAAGTCAGCATTCTACCGTTCTGAGAGATTCTGGGTTCTAGAATCAATGGATGGCAGAGTTCTGGAATATCAGGGTGTTCAAACTCAAGAATACTTGCGTGTCTGAACTCGAGAGTCATTCAATGTCCACATTCCGCATCACAGGGTGTCTGAATTCCAGAAGCACCAAATGTCTGCATTCTAGAATTGGAATGTGGCGGAATTCTTGAATGCACAGCACGGCGGAATTCGAAAGTCCTAAAATGCCTGCTATCGGGAAGTTAAGGTGTCTGACATCCAGAATGCTACCACGTCAGAATTATACCATTCTGAAAGATTCTGGGATCTAGAATCAATGGACGGCTGAGTTCCAGAATGCAAGGTTGGCAAAACTCTAGAATCCTTGCGTGTCTGAACTCAAGAGTCATTCAATATCCACATTCCAGAACTCTGGATGTCTGAAATATAGAAGCACCAAATGTCTGCATTCTAGAATCGGAATGTGGCGGAATTCTAGAATGCACAGCAGGGCAGAATTCTGAAGTCCTAAAATGCCTGCTATCGGGAAGTTAAGGTGTCTGACATCCAGAATGCTACCAAGTCAGAATTATACCATTCTGAAAGATTCTGGGATCTAGAATCAATGGACGGCTGAGTTCCAGAATGTCAGGGTGGCAAAACTCTAGAATCCTTGCGTGTCTGAACTCGAGAGTCATTCAATGTCCGCATTCCAGAACTCTGGATGTCTGAATTATAGAAGCACCAAATGTCTGCATTCTAGAATCGGAATGTGGCGGAATTCTAGAATGCACAGCACGGCGGAATTCAAAAGTCCTAAAATGCCAACTAGCCGAAAGTTAAGGTGTCTGATGACCGGTATGTTCCTATGTCAGCATTCTACCGTTCTGAGAGATTCTGGGTTCTAGAATCAATGGACGGCAGAGATTTGGAATGTCAGGGTGTCCAAACTCTAGAATCCTTGCATGTCTGAACTCGAGAGTCATTCAAAGTCCACATTCCGGATCACCGGGTGTCTGAATTCCAGAAGCGACAAATGTCTGCATTCTAGAATCGGAATGTGGTAGAATTCTAGAATGCACAGCACGGTAGAATTCTAAAGTCCTAAAACGCCTGCTATCCGGAAGTTAAGTTTTCTGACATCCAGAGTGGTACCACATCAGAATTATACCATTCTGAAACATTCTGGGATCTAGAATCAATGGATGGCTGAGTTCCAGAATGTCAGGGCGGCAAAACTCTAGAATCCTGGCATGTCTGAAATCGAGAGTCATTCAATGTCCACATTCCAGAACTCTGGATGTCTGAATTATAGAAGCACCAAATATCTGCATTCTAGAATCGGAATGTGGCGGAATTTTAGAATGCACAGCACGGCGGATTTCTAAAATCCTAAAATGCCTGCTATCCGGAAGTTAAGGTGTCTGACATCAAGAATGCTACCAAGTCAGAATTAGACCATTCTAAAAGATTCTGGGATCTAGAATCAATGGACGGCTGAGTTCCAGAATGTCAGGGCGGCAAAACTCTAGAATCCTTGCGTGTCTGAACTCGAAAGTCATTCAATGTCCACATTCCAGAACTCTGGATGTCTGAATTATAGGAGCACCAAATGTCTGCATTCTGGAATCGGAATGTGGCGGAATTCTAGAATGCACAGCACGGCGGAATTCGAAAGTGCTAAAATGCCTACTAGCCGAAAGCTAAGGTGTCTGATGACCAGAATGTTACTAGGTCAGCATTCTATCGTTCTGAGAGATTATGGGTTCTAGAATCAATGGACGGCAGAGTTCTGGAATGTCAGGGTGTCCAAACTCTAGAATCCTTGCGTGTCTGAACTCGAGAGTCAGTCAATGTCCACATTCCAGAACTCTGGATGTCTGAATTATAGAAGCACCAAGTGTCTGCATTCTAGAATCGGAATGTGGCGGAATTCTAGAATGCACAGCACGGCGGAATTCTAAAGTCCTAAAATGCCTGCTATCCGGAAGTTAAGGTGTCTGACATCAAGAATGCTACCAAGTCAGAATTATACCATTCTGAAAGATTCTGGGATCTAGAATCAATGGACGGCTGAGTTCCAGAATGTCAGGGTGGCAAAATTCTAGAATCCTTGTGTTTATGAACTCGAGAGTCATTCAATGTCCACATTCCAGAACTCTGGATGTCTGAATTATAGAAGCATCAAATGTCTGCATTCTAGAATCGGAATGTGGCGGAATTCTTGAATGCACAGCACGGCGGAATTCGAAAGTCCTAAAATGCCTGCTATCCGGAAGTTAAGGTGTCTGACATCCAGAATGCTACCACGTCAGAATTATACCATTCTGAAAGATTCTAGGATCTAGAATCAATGGACGGCTGAGTTCCAGAATGTCAGGGCGGCAAAACTCTAGAATCCTTGCATGTCTGAACTCGAGAGTCATTCAATATCCACCTTCCAGGACTCTGGATGTCTGAAATATGGAAGCACCAAATGTCTGCATTCTAGAATCAGAATGTGGTAGAATTCTAGAATGCACAGCACGACAGAATTCTAAAGTCCTAAAATGCCTACTAGCCGAAAGTTAAGGTGTCTGATGACCAGTATGTTACTAGGTCAGCATTCTACCACTCTGAGAGATTCTGGGTTCTAGAATCAATGGACGGCAGAGATCTGGAATGTCAGGGTGTCCAAACTCTAGAATACTTGCGTGTCTGAACTCGAGAGTCATTCAATGTCCACATTCCGGATCACAGGGTGTCTGAATTCCAGAAGCACCAAATGTCTGCATTCTAGAATCGGAATGTGGTAGAATTCTAGAATGCACAGCACGGCGGAATTCGAAAGTCCTAAAATGCCTGCTATCCGGAAGTTAAGGTGTCTGACATCCAGAATGCTACCACGTCAGAATTATATCATTCTGAAAGATTCTGGGATCTAGAATCAATGGACGGCTGAGTTCCAGAATGCAAGCGTGGCAAAACTCTAGAATCCTTGCGTGTCTGAACTCGAGAGTCATTCAATGTCCACATTCCAGAACTCTGGATGTCTGAAAGATAGAAGCACCAAATGTCTGCATTCTAGAATCGGAATGTGGCGGAATTCTAGAATGCACAGCACGGCAGAATTCTGAAGTCCTAAAATGCCTGATATTCGGAAGTTAAGGAGTCTGACATCCAGAATGTTACTAGGTCAGCATTCCACCGTTCTGAGAGATGCTGGGTTCCAGAATCAATGGACGGCAGAGTTCTGGAATGTCAGGGTGTCCAAACTCTAGAATCCTTCCGTGTCTGAACTCGTGAGTCATTCAATGTCCACATTCCGGATCACAGCGTGTCTGAATTCCAGAAGCACCAAATGTCTGCATTCTAGAATCGGAATGTGGCGGAATTCTAGAATGCACAGCACGGCGGAATTCGAAAGTCCTAAAATGCCTGCTATCGGGAAGATAAGGTGTCTGACATCCAGAATGCTACCAAGTCAGAATTATACCATTCTGAATGATTCTGGGATCTAGAATCAATGGACGGCTGAGTTCCAGAATGTCAGGGTGGCAAAACTCTAGAATCCTTGCGTGTCTGAACTCGAGAGTCATTCAATGTCCACATTCCAGAACTCTGGATGTCTGAATTATAGAAGCACCAAATGTCTGCATTCTAGAATCGGAATGTGGCGGAATTCTAGAATGCACAGCACGGCGGAATACGAAAGTCCTAAAATGCCTACTAGCAGAAAGTTAAGGTGTCTGATGACCAGAATGCTACTAGGTCAGCATTCTACCGTTCTGAGAGATTCTGGGTTCTAGGATCAATGGACGGCAGAGTTCTGGAATGTCAGGGTGTCCAAACTCTAGAATCCTTCAGTGTTTGAAATCGAGGGTCATTCAATTTCCATATTCCGTGTCACAGGGTGACTGAATTCCAGAAGCACCAAATGTCTGCATTCTAGAATCGGAATGTGGCGGAATTCTAGAATGCACAGCACGGCGGAATTCTAAAGTCCTAAAATGACTGCTATCCGGAAGTTAAGGTGTCTGACATCCAGAATGCTACCACATCAGAATCATACCATTCTGAAAGATTCTGGGATCTTGAATCAATTGAAGGCTGAGTTCCAGAATGTCAGGTTGGCAAAACTCTAGAATCCTTACGTGTCTGAACTCGAGAGTCATTCAATGTCCACATTCCAGAACTCTGGATGTCTGAATTATAGAAGCACCAAATGTCTGCATTCTAGAATCGGAATGTGGCGGAATTCTAGAATGCACTGCACGGCGGAATTCGAAAGTCCTAAAATGCCTGCTATCCGGAAGTTAAGGTGTCTGACATCCAGAATGCTACCACGTCAGAATTATACCATTCTGAAAGATTCTGGGATCTAGAATCAATGGACGGCTGAGTTCCAGAATGCAAGGGTGTCCAAACTCTAGAATCCTTGCGTGTCTGAACTCGAGAGTCATTCAATGTCCACCTTACAGAACTCTGGATGTCTGAAATATAGAAGCACCAAATGTCTGCATTCTAGAATCAGAATGTGGCGGAATTCTAGAATGCACAGCACGGCGAAATTTTAAAGTCCTAAAATGCCTGCTATACGGAAGTCAAGGTGTCTGACATCCAGAATGTTACTAAGTCAGCATTCTACCGTTCTGAGAGATTCTGGGTTCTAGAATCAATGGATGGCAGAGTTCTGGAATGTCAGGGTGTTCAAACTCAAGAATACTTGCGTGTCTGAACTCGAGAGTCATTCAATGTCCACATTCCGCATCACAGGGTGTCTGAATTCCAGAAGCACCAAATGTCTGCATTCTAGAATCGGAATGTGGCGGAATTCTTGAATGCACAGCACGGCGGAATTCGAAAGTCCTAAAATGCCTGCTATCGGGAAGTTAAGGTGTCTGACATCCAGAATGCTACCACGTAAGAATTATACCATTCTGAAAGATTCTGGGATCTAGAATCAATGGACGGCTGAGTTCCAGAATGCAAGGTTGGCAAAACTCTAGAATCCTTGCGTGTCTGAACTCGAGAGTCATTCAATATCCACATTCCAGAACTCTGGATGTCTGAAATATAGAAGCACCAAATGTCTGCATTCTAGAATCGGAATGTGGCGGAATTCTAGAATGCACAGCAGGGCAGAATTCTGAAGTCCTAAAATGCCTGATATTAGGAAGTTAAGGAGTCTGACATCCAGAATGTAACTAGGTCAGCATTCTACCGTTCTGAGAGATGCTGGGTTCCAGAATCAATGGACGGCAGAGTTCTGGAATGTCAGGGTGTCCAAACTCTAGAATCCTTCCGTGTCTGAACTCGTGAGTCATTTAATGTCCACATTCCGGATCACAGGGTGTCTGAATTCCAGAAGCACCAAATGTCTGCATTCTAGAATCGGAATGTGGCGGAATTCTTGAATGCACAGCATGGCGTAATTCTAAAGTCCTAAAATGCCTGCTATCCGGAAGTTAATGTGTCTGACATTAAGAATGCCACCAAGTCAGAATTATACCATACTGAAAGATTCTGGGATCTAGAATCAATGGACGGCTGAGTTCCACAATGTCAGGGTGGCAAAATTCTAGAATACTTGTGTGTCTGAACTCGAGAGTCATTCAATGTCCACATTCCAGAACTCTGGATGTCTGAATTATAGAAGCAACAAATGTCTGCATTCTAGAATCGGAATGTGGCGGAATTCTAGAATGCACAGCACGGCGGAATTCTAAAGTCCTAAAATGCCTGCTATCCGGAAGTTAAGGTGTCTGACATCAAGAATGCTACCAAGTCAGAATTATACCATACTGAAAGATTCTGGGATCTAGAATCAATGGACGGCTGAGTTCCAGAATATCAGGGTGGCAAAACTCTAGAGTCCTGGCGCGTCTGAACTCGAGAGACATTCAATGTCCACATTCCAGAACTCTGGATGTCTAAAATATAGAAGAACCAAATGTCTGCATTCTAGAATCGGAATGTGGCGGAATTCTAGAATGCACACCACGGCGGAATTTTAAAGTCCTAAAATGCCTGCTATACGGAAGTCAATGTGTCTGACATCCAGAATGTTACTAAGTCAGCATTCTACCGTTCTGAGAGATTCTGGGTTCTAGAATCAATGGATGGCAGAGTTCTGGAATGTCAGGGTGTTCAAACTCAAGAAAACCTGCGTGTCTGAACTCGAGAGTCATTCAATGTCCACATTCCGCATCACAGGGTGTCTGAATTCCAGAAGCACCAAGTGTCTGCATTCTACAATCGGAAAGTGGTGGAATTCTAGAATGCACTGCACGGCGGAATTCTAAAGTCCTAAAATGCCTGCTATCCGGAAGTTAAGGTGTCTGACATCCAGAATGCTACCAAGTCAGAATTATACCATTCTGAATGATTCTGGGATCTAGAATCAATGGATGGGTGAGTTCCAGAATGTCAGGGTTGCAAAACTCTAGCATCCTTGCGTGTCTGAACTCGAGAGTCATTCAATGTCCACATTCCAGAACTCTGGATGTCTGAATTACAGAAGCACCAAATGTCTGCATTCTAGAATCAGAATGTGGCGGAATTCTGGAATGCACAGCACGGCGGAATTCTAAAGTCCTAAAATGCCTACTAGCCGAAAGTTAAGGTGTCTGATGACCAGAATGTTACTAGGTCAGCATTCTAACGTTCTGAGAGATTCTAGGTTCTAGAATCAATGGACGGCAGAGTTCTGGAATGTCAGGCTGTCCAAACTCTAGAATCCTTGCGGGTCTGAACTCGAGAGTCATTCAATGTCCACATTCCAGAACTCTGGATGTCTGAATTATAGAAGCACCAAATGTCTGCATTCTAGAATCGGAATGCGGCGGAATTCTAGAATGCACATCACGGCGGAATTCTAAAGTCCTAAAATGCCTGCTATCCGGAAGTTAAGGTGTCTGACATCCAGAATGCTACCACGTCAGAATTATACCATTCTGAAAGATTCTGGGATCTAGAATCAATGGATGCCTGAGTTACAGAATGTCAGGGTGGGAAAACTCTAGAATCCTTGCGTGTCTGAGCTCGAGAGTCATTCAATGTCCACATTCCAGAACTCTGGATGTCTGAATTATAGAAGCACCAAATGTCTGTATTCTAGAATCGGAATGTGGCGGAATTCTAGAATGCACAGCACGGTGGAATTCGAAAGTCCTAAAATGCCTGCTTTTCGGAAGTGAAGGTGTCTGACATCAAGAATGTTAGTAGGTCAGCATTCTACCGTTCTGAGAGATTCTGGGTTCTAGAATCAATGGATGGCAGAGATCTGGCATGTCAGGGTGTCCAAACTCTAGAATCCTTGCGTGTCTGAACTCGAGAGTCATTCAATGTCCACATTCCGGATCACAGGGTGTCTGAATTCCAGAAGCACCAAATGTCTGCATTCTAGAATCGGAATGTGGTAGAATTCTAGAATGCACAGCACGGCGGAATTCGAAAGTACTAAAATGCCTGCGATCGGGAAGTTAAGGTGTCTGACACAGAATGCTACCACATCAGAATTATACCATTCTGAAACATTCTGGGATCTAGAATCAATGGACGTGTGAGTTCCAGAATGTCAGGGTGGCAAAACTCTAGAATCCTGGCGTGTCTGAACTCGAGAGTCATTCAGTGTCCACATTCCAGAACTCTGGATGTCTGAATTATAGAAGCACCAAATGTCTGCATTCTAGAATCGGAATGTGGCGGAATTCTAGAATGCACAGCACTGCGGAATTCTAAAGTCCTAAAATGCCTGCTATCCGGAAGTTAAGTTGTCTGACATCCAGAATGCTACCACGTCAGAATTATACCATTCTGAAATATTCTGGGATCTAGAATCAATGGACGGCTGAGTTCCAGAATGCAATGGTGGCAAAACTCTAGAATCCTTGCGTGTCTGAACTCGAGAGTCATTCAATGTCCACATTCCAGAACTCTGGATGTCTGAAATATAGAAGCACCAAATGTCTGCATTCTAGAATCAGAATGTGGCGGAATTCTAGAATGCACAGCACGGCGGAATTCTAAAGTCCTAAAATGCCTGCTATCCGGAAGTTAAGGTGTGTGACATCCAGAATGCTACCACGTCAGAATTATACCATTCTGAAAGATTCTGGGATCAAGAATCAATGGACGGCTGAGTTCCAGAATGTCAGGGTGGCAAAACTCTAGAATCCTTGCGTGTCTGAACTCGAGAGTCATTCAATGTCCACATTCCAGAACTCTGGATGTCTGAATTATAGAAGCACCAAATGTCTGCATTCTAGAATCGGAATGTGGCGGAATTCTAGAATGCACAGCACGGCGGAATTCTAAAGTCCTAAAATGCCTGCTATCCGGAAGTTAAGGTGTCTGACATCCAGAATGCTACCACGTCAGAATTATTCCATTCTTAAAGATTCTGGGATCTAGAATCAATGGACGGCTGAGTTCCAGAATGCAATGGTTGCAAAACTCTAGAATCCTTGCGTGTCTGAACTCAAGAGTCATTCAATGTCCATATTCCAGAACTCTGGATGTCTGAAATATAGAAGCACCAAATGTCTGCATTCTAGAATCAGAATGTGGCAGAATTCTAGAATGCACAGCACGGCGGAATTCTAAAGTCCTAAAATGCCTGCTATCCGGAAGTTAAGGTGTCTGACATCCAGAATGCTACCACGTCAGAATTATACCATTCTGAAAGATTCTGGGATCTAGTATCAATGGATGCCTGAGTTCCAGAATGTCAGGGTGGCAAAACTCTAGAATCCTTGCGTGTCTGAACTCGAGAGTCGTTCAATGTCCACATTCCAGAACTCTGGATGTCTGAATTATAGAAGCACCAAATGTCTGTATTCTAGAATCGGAATGTGGCGGAATTCTAGAATGCACAGCACGGCGGAATTCGAAAGTCCTAAAATGCCTGCTTTTCGGAAGTTAAGGTGTCTGACATCAATAATGTTAGTAGGTCAGCATTCTACCGTTCTGAGAGATTCTGGGTTCTAGAATCAATGGACGGCAGAGATCTGGCATGTCAGGGTGTCCAAACCCTAGTATCCTTGCGTGTCTGAACTCGAGAGTCATTCAATGTCCACATTCCGGATCACAGGGTGTCTGAATTCCAGAAGCACCAAATGTCTGCATTCTAGAATCGGAATGTGGCGGAATTCTAGAATGCACAGCACGGTGGAATTCTAAAGTCCTAAAATGTCTGCTATCCGGAAGTTAAGGTGTCTGACATCCAGAATGCTACCACGTCAGAATTATACCATTCTGAAAGATTCTGGGATCTAGAATCAATGGATGCCTGAGTTCCAGAATGTCAGGGTTTCCAAACTCTAGAATCCTTGCGTGTCTGAACTCAAGAGTCATTCAATGTCCACATTCCAGAACTCTGGATGTCTGAATTATAGAAGCACCAAATGTCTGTATTCTAGAATCGGAATGTGGCGGAATTCTAGAATGCACAGCACGGCGGAATTCGAAAGTCCTAAAATGCCTGCTATCCGGAAGTTAAGGTGTCTGACATCCAGAATGCTACCACGTCAGAATTATACCATTCTGAAAGATTCTGGGATCTAGTATCAATGGATGCCTGAGTTCCAGAATGTCAGGGTGGCAAAACTCTAGAATCCTTGCGTGTCTGAGCTCGAGAGTCATTCAATGTCCACATTCCAGAACTCTGGATGTCTGAATTATAGAAGCACCAAATGTCTGTATTCTAGAATCGGAATGTGGCGGAATTCTAGAATGCACAGCACGGCGGAATTCTAAAGTCCTAAAATGCCTGCTTTTCGGAAGTTAAGGTGTCTGACATCAAGAATGTTAGTAGGTCAGCATTCTACCGTTCTGAGAGATTCTGGGTTCTAGAATCAATGGACGGCAGAGATCTGGCATGTCAGGGTGTCCAAACCCTAGAATCCTTGCGTGTCTGAACTCGAGAGTCATTCAATGTCCACATTCCGGATCACAGGGTGTCTGAATTCCAGAATCACCAAATGTCTGCATTCTAGAATCGGAATGTGGTAGAATTCTAGAATGCACAGCACGGCGGAATTCGAAAGTCCTAAAATGCCTGCGATCGGGAAGTTAAGGTGTCTGACACCCAGAATGCTACCACATCAGAATTATACCATTCTGAAACATTCTGGGATCTAGAATCAATGGACGGGTGAGTTCCAGAATGTCAGGGTGGCAAAACTCTAGAATCCTTGCGTGTCTGAACTCGAGAGTCATTCAATGTCCACATTCCAGAACTCTGGATGTCTGAATTATAGAAGCACCAAATGTCTGCATTCTAGAATCGGAATGTGGCGGAATTCTAGAATGCACAGCACTGCGGAATTCTAAAGTCCTAAAATGCCTGCTATCCGGAAGTTAAGTTGTCTGACATCCAGAATGCTACCACGTCAGAATTATACCATTCTGAAAGATTCTGGGATCTAGAATCAATGGACGGCTGAGTTACAGAATGTCAGGTTGGCAAAACTCTAGAATCCTTGCGTGTCTGAACTCGAGAGTCATTCAATGTCCACATTCCAGAACTCTGGATGTCTGAATTATAGAAGCACCAAATGTCTGCATTCTAGAATCGGAATGCGGCGGAATTCTAGAATGCACAGCACAGCGGAATTCTAAAGTCTTAAAATGCCTGCTATCCGGAAGTTAAGGTGTCTGACATCCAGAATGCTACCACGTCAGAATTTTACCATTCTGAAAGATTCTGGGATCTAGAATCAATGGACGGCTGAGTTCCAGAATGCAATGGTGGCAAAACTCTAGAATCCTTGCGTGTCTGAACTCGAGAGTCATTCAATGTCCACATTCCAGAACTCTGGATGTCTGAAATATAGAAGCACCAAATGTCTGCATTCTAGAATCAGAATGTGGCGGAATTTTAGAATGCACAGCACGGTGGAATTTTAAAGTCCTAAAATGCCTGATATACGGAAGTCAAGGTGTCTGACATCCAGAATGTTGCTAAGTCAGCATTCTACCGGTCTGAGAGATTCTGGGTTCTAGAATCAATGGATGGCAGAGTTCTGGAATGTCAGGGTGTTCAAAGTCAAAAATACTTGTGTGTCTGAACTCGAGAGTCATTCAATGTCCACATTCCGCATCACAGGGTGTCTGAATTCCAGAAGCACCAAATGTCTGTATTCTAGAATCGGAATGTGGCGGAATTCTAGAATGCACAGCACGGCGGAATTCTAAAGTCCTAAAATGCCTGCTATCCGGAAGTTAAGGTGTCTGACATCAAGAATGTTACTAGGTCAGCATTCTACCGTTCTGAGAGATTCTGGGCTCTAGAATCAATGGACGGCAGAGATCTGGCATGTCAGGGTGTCCAAACTCTAGAATCCTAGCGTGTCTGAACTCGAGAGTCATTCAATGTCCACATTCCGGATCACAGGGTGTCTGAATTCCAGAAGCACCAAATGTCTGCATTCTAGAATCGGAATGTGGTACAATTCTAGAATGCACAGCACGGTGGAATTCTAAAGTCCTAAAATGCCTCCTATCCAGAAGTTAAGGTGTCTGACATCCAGAATGCTACCACATCAGAATTATACCATTCTGAAACATTCTGGGATCTAGAATCAATGGACGGGTGAGTTCCAGAATGTCAGGGTGGCAAAACTCTAGAATCCTTGCGTGTCTGAACTCGAGAGTCATTCAATGTCCAGATTCCAGAACTCTGGATGTCTGAATTATAGAAGCACCAAATGTCTGCATTCTAGAATCGGAATGTGGCGGAATTCTAGAATGCACAGCACGGCGGAATTCTAAAGTCCTAAAATGCCTACTAGCCGAAAGTTAAGGTGTCTGATGACCAGTATGTTACTAGGTCAGCATTCTACCGTTCTGAGAGATTCTGGGTTCTAGAATCAATGGATGGCAGAGATCTGGAATGTCAGGCTGTCCAAACTCTAGAATCCTTGCGTGTCTGAACTCGAGAGTCATTCAATGTCCACATTCCGGATCACAGGGTGTCTGAATTCCAGAAGCACCAAATGTCTGCATTCTAGAATCGGAATGTGGTAGAATTCTAGAATGCACAGCACGGCGGAATTCTAAAGTCATAAAATGCCTGCTATCCGGAAGTTAAGGTGTCTGACATCCAGAATGGTACCACATCAGAATTATACCATTCTGAAACATTCTGGGATCTAGAATCAATGGACGGGTCAGTTCCAGAATGTCAGGGTGGCAAAACTCTAGAATCCTGGCGTGTCTGAACTCGAGAGTCATTCAATGTCCACATTCCAGAACTCTGGATGTCTGAATTATAGAAGCACCAAATGACTGCATTCTAGAATCGGAATGTGGCGGAATTCTAGAATGCACGGCACGGCGGAATTCTAAAGTCCTAAAATGCCTGCTATCAGGAAGTTAAGGTGTCTGACATCCAGAATGCGTATCTGAACTCGAGAGTCATTCAATGTCCACATTCCAGAACTCTGGATGTCTGAATTATGGAAGCACCAAATGTCTGCATTCTAGAATCGGAATGTGGCGGAATTCTAGAATGCACAGCACGGCGGAATTCTAAAGTCCTAAAATACCTGCTATCCGGAAGTTAAGGTGTCTGACATCCAGAATGCTACCACGTCAGAATTATACCATTCTGAAAGATTCTGGGATCTAGAATCAATGGACGGCTGAGTTCCAGAATGTCAGGTTGGCAAAATTCTAGAATCCTTGCGGGTCTGAACTCGAGAGTCATTCAATGTCCACATTCCAGAACTCTGGATGTCTGAATTATAGAAGCACCAAATGTCTGCATTCTAGAATCGGAATGCGGCGGATTTCTAGAATGCACAGCACGGCGGAATTCTAAAGTCCTAAAATGCCTGCTATCCGGAAGTTAAGGTGTCTGACATCCAGAATGCTACCACGTCAGAATTATACCATTCTGAAAGATTCTGGGATCTAGAATCAATGGACGGCTGAGTTCCAGAATGCAATGGTGGCAAAACTCTAGAATCCTTGCGTGTCTGAACTCGAGAGTCATTCAATGTCCACATTCCAGAACTCTGGATGTCTGAAATATAGAAGCACCAAATGTCTGCATTCTAGAATCAGAATGTGGCGGAATTCTAGAATGCACAGCACGGCGGAATTTTAAAGTCCTAAAATGCCTGCTATACGGAAGTCAAGGTGTCTGACATCCAGAATGTTGCTAAGTCAGCATTCTACCGGTCTGAGAGATTCTGGGTTCTAGAATCAATGGATGGCAGAGTTCTGGAATGTCAGGGTGTTCAAAGTCAAAAATACTTGCGTGTCTGAACTCGAGAGTCATTCAATGTCCACATTCCGCATCACAGGGTGTCTGAATTCCAGAAGCACCAAATGTCTGCATTCTAGAATCGGAATGTGGCGGAATTCTAGAATGCACAGCACGGCGGAATTCGAAACTCCTAAAATGCCTGCTATCCGGAAGTTAAGGTGTCTGACATCCAGAATGCTACCACGACAGAATTATACCATTCTGAAAGATTCTGGGATCTAGAATAAATGGACGGCTGAGTTCCAGAATGCAAGGGTGGCAAAACTCTAGAATCCTTGCGTGTCTGAACTCGAGAGTCATTCAATGTCCACATTCCAGAACTCTGGATGTCTGAAATATAGAAGCACCAAATGTCTGCATTCAAGAATCGGAATGTGGCGGAATTCTAGAATGCACAGCACGGCAGAATTCTGAAGTCCTAAAATGCCTGATATTCGGAAGTCAAGGAGTCTGACATCCAGAATGTTACTAGGTCAGCATTCTACCGTTCTGAGAGAATCTGGGATCAAGAATCAATGGACGGCAGAGTTCTGGAATGTCAGGGTGTCCAATCTCTAGAATCCTTACGTGTCTGAACTCGTGAGTCATTCAATGTCCACATTCCGGATCACAGGGTGTCTGAATTCCAGAAGCACCAAATGTCTGCATTCTAGAATCGGAATGTGGCGGAATTCTAGAATGCACAGCACGGCGGAATTCTAAAGTCCTAAAATGTCTGCTATCCGGAAGTTAAGGTGTCTGACATCCAGCATGCTACCACGTCAGAATTATACCATTCTGAAAGATTCTGGGATCTAGAATCAATGGTTGCCTGAGTTCCAGAATGCCAGGGTTTCCAAACTCTAGAATCCTTGCGTGTCTGAACTCGAGAGTCATTCAATGTCCACATTCCAGAACTCTGGATGTCTGAATTATAGAAGCACCAAATGTCTGTATTCTAGAATCGGAATGTGGCGGAATTCTAGAATGCACAGCACGGCGGAATTCTAAAGTCCTAAAATGCCTGCTATCCGGAAGTTAAGGTGTCTGACATCAAGAATGTTACTAGGTCAGCATTCTACCGTTCTGAGAGATTCTGGGCTCTAGAATCAATGGACGGCATAGATCTGGCATGTCAGGGTGTCCAAACTCTAGAATCCTAGCGTGTCTGAACTCGAGAGTCATTCAATGTCCACATTCCGGATCACAGGGTGTCTGAATTCCAGAATCACCAAATGTCTGCATTCTAGAATCGGAATGTGGTACAATTCTAGAATGCACAGCACGGTGGAATTCTAAAGTCCTAAAATGCCTCCTATCCGGAAGTTAAGGTGTCTGACATCCAGAATGCTACCACATCAGAATTATACCATTCTGAAACATTCTGGGATCTAGAATCAATGGACGGGTGAGTTCCAGAATGTCAGGGTGGCAAAATTCTAGAATCCTTGCGTGTCTGAACTCGAGAGTCATTCAATGTCCAGATTCCAGAACTCTGGATGTCTGAAATATATAAGAACCAAATGTCTGCATTCTAGAATCGGAATGTGGCGGAATTCTAGAATGCACAGCACGGCGGAATTCTAAAGTCCTAAAATGCCTACTAGCCGAAAGTTAAGGTGTCTGATGACCAGTATGTTACTAGGTCAGCATTCTACCGTTCTGAGAGATTCTGGGTTCTAGAATCAATGGATGGCAGAGATCTGGAATGTCAGGCTGTCCAAACTCTAGAATCCTTGCGTGTCTGAACTCCAGAGTCATTCAATGTCCACATTCCAGATCACAGGGTGTCTGAATTCCAGAAGCACCAAATGTCTGCATTCTTGAATCGGAATGTGGTAGAATTCTAGAATGCACAGCACGGCGGAATTCTAAAGTCATAAAATGCCTGCTATCCGGAAGTTAAGGTGTCTGACGTCCAGAATGGTACCACATCAGAATTATACCATTCTGAAACATTCTGGGATCTAGAATCAATGGACGGGTCAGTTCCAGAATGTCAGTGTGGCAAAACTCTAGAATCCTGGCATGTCTGAACTCGAGAGTCATTCAATGTCCACATTCCAGAACTCTGGATGTCTGAATTATAGAAGCACCAAATGTCTGCATTCTAGAATCGGAATGTGGCGGAATTCTAGAATGCACGGCACGGCGGAATTCTAAAGTCCTAAAATGCCTGCTATCAGGAAGTTAAGGTGTCTGACATCCAGAATGCGTGTCTGAACTCGAGAGTCATTCTATGTCCACATTCCAGAACTCTGGATGTCTGAATTATAGAAGCACCAAATGTCTGCATTCTAGAATCGGAATGTGGCGGAATTCTAGAATGTACAGCCCGGCGGAATTCTAAAGTCCTAAAATGCCTGCTATCCGGAAGTTACGGTGTCTGAAAACAAGAATGCTACCAAGTCAGAATTATACCATTCTGAAAGATTCTGGGATCCAGAATCAATGGACGACTGAGTTCCAGAACGCAAGGGTGTCAAAAGTCTAGAATCCTTGCGTGTCTGAACTCGAGAGTCATTCAATGTCCACATTCCAGAACTCTGGATGTCTGAAATATAGAAGCACCAAATGTCTACATTACAGAATCGGAATGTGGCGGAATTCTAGAATGCACAGCACGGCAGAATTCTGAAGTCCTAAAATGCCTGATATTCGGAAGTTAAGGTGTCTGACATCCAGAATGTTACTAGGTCAGCATTCTACCGTTCTGAGAGATTCTGGGTTCCAGAATCAATGGACGGCAGAGTTCTGGAATGTCAGGGTGTCCAATCTCTAGAATCCTTACGGGTCTGAACTCGTGAGTCATTCAATGTCCACATTCCGGATCACAGGGTGTCTGAATTCCAGAAGCACCAAATGTCTGCATTCTACAATCGGAAAGTGGTGGAATTCTAGAATGCACTGCACGGCGGAATTCTAAAGTCCTAAAATGCCTGCTATCGGGAAGTTAAGGTGTCTGACATCCAGAATGCTACCAAGTCAGAATTATACCATTCTGAATGATTCTGGGGTCTAGAATCAATGGATGGGTGAGTTCCAGAATGTCAGGGTTGCAAAACTCTAGAATCCTTGCGTGTCTGAACTCGAGAGTCATTCAATGTCCACATTCCAGAACTCTGGATGTCTGAATTACAGAAGCACCAAATGTCTGCATTCTAGAATCGGAATGTGGCGGAATTCTGGAATGCACAGCACGGCGGAATTCTAAAGTCCTAAAATGCCTACTAGCCGAAAGTTAAGGTGTCTGATGACCAGAATGTTACTAGGTCAGCATTCTAACGTTCTGAGAGATTCTAGGTTCTAGAATCAATGGACGGCAGAGTTCTGGAATGTCAGGGTGTCCAAACTCTAGAATCCTTGAGAGTTTGAACTCGAGAGTCATTCAATTTCCATATTCCGGGTCACAGGGTGACTGAATTCCAGAAGCACCAAATGTCTGCATTCCAGAATTGGAATGTGGCGGAATTCTAGAATGCACAGCACGGCGGAATTCTAAAGTCCTAAAATGCCTGCTATCCGGAAGTTAAGGTGTCTGACATCCAGAATGCTACCACGTCAGAATTATACCATTCTGAAAGATTCTGGGATCTAGAAACAATGGATGCCTGAGTTCCAGAATGTCAGGGTGGCAAAACTCTAGAATCCTTGTGTGTCTGAGCTCGAGAGTCATTCAATGTCCACATTCCAGAACTCTGGATGTCTGAATTATAGAAGCACCAAATGTCTGTATTCTAGAATCGGAATGTGGCGGAATTCTAGAATGCACAGCACGGCGGAATTCGAATGTCCTAAAATGCCTGCTTTTCGGAAGTTAAGGTGTCTGACATCAAGAATGTTAGTAGGTCAGCATTCTACATTTCTGAGAGATTCTGGGTTCTAGAATCAATGGACGGCAGAGATCTGGCATGTCAGGGTGTCCAAACTCTAGAATCCTTGCGTGTCTGAACTCGAGAGTCATTCAATGTCCACATTCCGGATCACAGGGTGTCTGAATTCCAGAAGCACCAAATGTCTGCATTCTAGAATCGGAATGTGGTAGAATTCTAGAATGCACAGCACGGCGGAATTCGAAAGTCCTAAAATGCCTGCGATCGGGAAGTTAAGGTGTCTGACACCCAGAATGCTACCACATCAGAATTATACCATTCTGAAACATTCTGGGATCTAGAATCAATGGACGGGTGAGTTCCAGAATGTCAGGGTGGCAAAACTCTAGAATCCTGGTGTGTCTGAACTCGAGAGTCATTCAATGTCCACATTCCAGAACTCTGGATGTCTGAATTATAGAAGCACCAAATGTCTGCATTCTAGAATCGGAATGTGGCAGAATTCTAGAATGCACAGCACTGCGGAATTCTAAAGTCCTAAAATGCCTGCTATCCGGAAGTTAAGTTGTCTGACATCCAGAATGCAACCACGTCAGAATTATACCATTCTGAAAGATTCTGGGATCTAGAATCAATGGACGGCTGAGTTCCAGAATGTCAGGGTGGCAAAACTCTAGAATCCTTGCGGGTCTGAACTCGAGAGTCATTCAATGTCCACATTCCAGAACTCTGGATGTCTGAATTATAGAAGCACCAAATGTCTGCATTCTAGAATCGGAATGCGGCGGAATTCTAGAATGCACATCACGGCGGAATTCTAAAGTCCTAAAATGCCTGCTATCCGGAAGTTAAGGTGTCTGACATCCAGAATGCTACCACGTCAGAATTATACCATTCTGAAAGATTCTGGGATCTAGAATCAATGGACGGCTGAGTTCCAGAATGCAATGGTGGCAAAACTCTAGAATCCTTGCATGTCTGAACTCGAGAGTCATTCAATGTCCACATTCCAGAACTCTGGATGTCTGAAATATAGAAGCACCAAATGTCTGCATTCTAGAATCAGAATGTGGCGGAATTCTAGAATGCACAGCACGGCGGAATTCTAAATTCCTAAAATGCCTGCTATCTGGAAGTTAAGGTGTCTGACATCGAGAATGCTACCACGTCAGAATTATACCATTCTGAAAGATTCTGGGATCTAGAATCAATGGATGCCTGAGTTCCAGAATGTCAGGTTGGCAAAACTCTAGAATCCTTGCGTGTCTGAGCTCGAGAGTCATTCAATGTCCACATTCCAGAACTCTGGATGTCTGAATTATACAAGCACCAAATGTCTGTATTCTAGAATCGGAATGTGGCGGAATTCTAGAATGCACAGCACGGCGGAATTCGAAAGTCCTAAAATGCCTGCTATCCGGAAGTTAAGGTGTCTGACATCAAGAATGTTACTAGGTCAGCATTCTACCGTTCTGAGAGATTCTGGGCTCTAGAATCAATGGACGGCAGAGATCTGGCATGTCAGGGTGTCCAAACTCTAGAATCCTAGCGTGTCTGAACTCGAGAGTCATTCAATGTCCACATTCCGGATCACAGGGTGTCTGAATTCCAGAAGCACCAAATGTCTGCATTCTAGAATCGGAATGTGGTACAATTCTAGAATGCACAGCACGGTGGAATTCTAAAGTCCTAAAATGCCTCCTATCCAGAAGTTAAGGTGTCTGACATCCAGAATGCTACCACATCAGAATTATACCATTCTGAAACATTCTGGGATCTAGAATCAATGGACGGGTGAGTTCCAGAATGTCAGGGTGGCAAAACTCTAGAATCCTTGCGTGTCTGAACTCGAGAGTCATTCAATGTCCAGATTCCAGAACTCTGGATGTCTGAATTATAGAAGCACCAAATGTCTGCATTCTAGAATCGGAATGTGGCGGAATTCTAGAATGCACAGCACGGCGGAATTCTAAAGTCCTAAAATGCCTACTAGCCGAAAGTTAAGGTGTCTGATGACCAGTATGTTACTAGGTCAGCATTCTACCGTTCTGAGAGATTCTGGGTTCTAGAATCAATGGATGGCAGAGATCTGGAATGTCAGGCTGTCCAAACTCTAGAATCCTTGCGTGTCTGAACTCGAGAGTCATTCAATGTCCACATTCCGGATCACAGGGTGTCTGAATTCCAGAAGCACCAAATGTCTGCATTCTAGAATCGGAATGTGGTAGAATTCTAGAATGCACAGCACGGCGGAATTCTAAAGTCATAAAATGCCTGCTATCCGGAAGTTAAGGTGTCTGACATCCAGAATGGTACCACATCAGAATTATACCATTCTGAAACATTCTGGGATCTAGAATCAATGGACGGGTCAGTTCCAGAATGTCAGGGTGGCAAAACTCTAGAATCCTGGCGTGTCTGAACTCGAGAGTCATTCAATGTCCACATTCCAGAACTCTGGATGTCTGAATTATAGAAGCACCAAATGACTGCATTCTAGAATCGGAATGTGGCGGAATTCTAGAATGCACGGCACGGCGGAATTCTAAAGTCCTAAAATGCCTGCTATCAGGAAGTTAAGGTGTCTGACATCCAGAATGCGTATCTGAACTCGAGAGTCATTCAATGTCCACATTCCAGAACTCTGGATGTCTGAATTATGGAAGCACCAAATGTCTGCATTCTAGAATCGGAATGTGGCGGAATTCTAGAATGCACAGCACGGCGGAATTCTAAAGTCCTAAAATACCTGCTATCCGGAAGTTAAGGTGTCTGACATCCAGAATGCTACCACGTCAGAATTATACCATTCTGAAAGATTCTGGGATCTAGAATCAATGGACGGCTGAGTTCCAGAATGTCAGGTTGGCAAAACTCTAGAATCCTTGCGGGTCTGAACTCGAGAGTCATTCAATGTCCACATTCCAGAACTCTGGATGTCTGAATTATAGAAGCACCAAATGTCTGCATTCTAGAATCGGAATGCGGCGGATTTCTAGAATGCACAGCACGGCGGAATTCTAAAGTCCTAAAATGCCTGCTATCCGGAAGTTAAGGTGTCTGACATCCAGAATGCTACCACGTCAGAATTATACCATTCTGAAAGATTCTGGGATCTAGAATCAATGGACGGCTGAGTTCCAGAATGCAATGGTGGCAAAACTCTAGAATCCTTGCGTGTCTGAACTCGAGAGTCATTCAATGTCCACATTCCAGAACTCTGGATGTCTGAAATATAGAAGCACCAAATGTCTGCATTCTAGAATCAGAATGTGGCGGAATTCTAGAATGCACAGCACGGCGGAATTTTAAAGTCCTAAAATGCCTGCTATACGGAAGTCAAGGTGTCTGACATCCAGAATGTTGCTAAGTCAGCATTCTACCGGTCTGAGAGATTCTGGGTTCTAGAATCAATGGATGGCAGAGTTCTGGAATGTCAGGGTGTTCAAAGTCAAAAATACTTGCGTGTCTGAACTCGAGAGTCATTCAATGTCCACATTCCGCATCACAGGGTGTCTGAATTCCAGAAGCACCAAATGTCTGCATTCTAGAATCGGAATGTGGCGGAATTCTAGAATGCACAGCACGGCGGAATTCGAAACTCCTAAAATGCCTGCTATCCGGAAGTTAAGGTGTCTGACATCCAGAATGCTACCACGTCAGAATTATACCATTCTGAAAGATTCTGGGATCTAGAATAAATGGACGGCTGAGTTCCAGAATGCAAGGGTGGCAAAACTCTAGAATCCTTGCGTGTCTGAACTCGAGAGTCATTCAATGTCCACATTCCAGAACTCTGGATGTCTGAAATATAGAAGCACCAAATGTCTGCATTCAAGAATCGGAATGTGGCGGAATTCTAGAATGCACAGCACGGCAGAATTCTGAAGTCCTAAAATGCCTGATATTCGGAAGTCAAGGAGTCTGACATCCAGAATGTTACTAGGTCAGCATTCTACCGTTCTGAGAGAATCTGGGATCAAGAATCAATGGACGGCAGAGTTCTGGAATGTCAGGGTGTCCAATCTCTAGAATCCTTACGTGTCTGAACTCGTGAGTCATTCAATGTCCACATTCCGGATCACAGGGTGTCTGAATTCCAGAAGCACCAAATGTCTGCATTCTAGAATCGGAATGTGGCGGAATTCTAGAATGCACAGCACGGCGGAATTCTAAAGTCCTAAAATGTCTGCTATCCGGAAGTTAAGGTGTCTGACATCCAGCATGCTACCACGTCAGAACTATACCATTCTGAAAGATTCTGGGATCTAGAATCAATGGATGCCTGAGTTCCAGAATGCCAGGGTTTCCAAACTCTAGAATCCTTGCGTGTCTGAACTCGAGAGTCATTCAATGTCCACATTCCAGAACTCTGGATGTCTGAATTATAGAAGCACCAAATGTCTGTATTCTAGAATCGGAATGTGGCGGAATTCTAGAATGCACAGCACGGCGGAATTCTAAAGTCCTAAAATGCCTGCTATCCGGAAGTTAAGGTGTCTGACATCAAGAATGTTACTAGGTCAGCATTCTACCGTTCTGAGAGATTCTGGGCTCTAGAATCAATGGACGGCATAGATCTGGCATGTCAGGGTGTCCAAACTCTAGAATCCTAGCGTGTCTGAACTCGAGAGTCATTCAATGTCCACATTCCGGATCACAGGGTGTCTGAATTCCAGAATCACCAAATGTCTGCATTCTAGAATCGGAATGTGGTACAATTCTAGAATGCACAGCACGGTGGAATTCTAAAGTCCTAAAATGCCTCCTATCCGGAAGTTAAGGTGTCTGACATCCAGAATGCTACCACATCAGAATTATACCATTCTGAAACATTCTGGGATCTAGAATCAATGGACGGGTGAGTTCCAGAATGTCAGGGTGGCAAAATTCTAGAATCCTTGCGTGTCTGAACTCGAGAGTCATTCAATGTCCAGATTCCAGAACTCTGGATGTCTGAAATATATAAGCACCAAATGTCTGCATTCTAGAATCGGAATGTGGCGGAATTCTAGAATGCACAGCACGGCGGAATTCTAAAGTCCTAAAATGCCTACTAGCCGAAAGTTAAGGTGTCTGATGACCAGTATGTTACTAGGTCAGCATTCTACCGTTCTGAGAGATTCTGGGTTCTAGAATCAATGGATGGCAGAGATCTGGAATGTCAGGCTGTCCAAACTCTAGAATCCTTGCGTGTCTGAACTCGAGAGTCATTCAATGTCCACATTCCAGATCACAGGGTGTCTGAATTCCAGAAGCACCAAATGTCTGCATTCTTGAATCGGAATGTGGTAGAATTCTAGAATGCACAGCACGGCGGAATTCTAAAGTCATAAAATGCCTGCTATCCGGAAGTTAAGGTGTCTGACATCCAGAATGGTACCACATCAGAATTATACCATTCTGAAACATTCTGGGATCTAGAATCAATGGACGGGTCAGTTCCAGAATGTCAGTGTGGCAAAACTCTAGAATCCTGGCATGTCTGAACTCGAGAGTCATTCAATGTCCACATTCCAGAACTCTGGATGTCTGAATTATAGAAGCACCAAATGTCTGCATTCTAGAATCGGAATGTGGCGGAATTCTAGAATGCACGGCACGGCGGAATTCTAAAGTCCTAAAATGCCTGCTATCAGGAAGTTAAGGTGTCTGACATCCAGAATGCGTGTCTGAACTCGAGAGTCATTCTATGTCCACATTCCAGAACTCTGGATGTCTGAATTATAGAAGTACAAAATGTCTGCATTCTAGAATTGGAATGTGGCGGAATTCTAGAATGTACAGCCCGGCGGAATTCTAAAGTTCTAAAATGCCTGCTATCCGGAAGTTACGGTGTCTGAAAACAAGAATGCTACCAAGTCAGAATTATACCATTCTGAAAGATTCTGGGATCCAGAATCAATGGACGACTGAGTTCCAGAACGCAAGGGTGTCAAAAGTCTAGAATCCTTGCGTGTCTGAACTCGAGAGTCATTCAATGTCCACATTCCAGAACTCTGGATGTCTGAAATATAGAAGCACCAAATGTCTACATTACAGAATCGGAATGTGGCGGAATTCTAGAATGCACAGCACGGCAGAATTCTGAAGTCCTAAAATGCCTGATATTCGGAAGTTAAGGTGTCTGACATCCAGAATGTTACTAGGTCAGCATTCTACCGTTCTGAGAGATTCTGGGTTCCAGAATCAATGGACGGCAGAGTTCTGGAATGTCAGGGTTTCCAATCTCTAGAATCCTTACGGGTCTGAACTCGTGAGTCATTCAATGTCCACATTCCGGATCACAGGGTGTCTGAATTCCAGAAGCACCAAATGTCTGCATTCTACAATCGGAAAGTGGTGGAATTCTAGAATGCACTGCACGGCGGAATTCTAAAGTCCTAAAATGCCTGCTATCCGGAAGTTAAGGTGTCTGACATCCAGAATGCTACCAAGTCAGAATTATACCATTCTGAATGATTCTGGGGTCTAGAATCAATGGATGGGTGAGTTCCAGAATGTCAGGGTTGCAAAATTCTAGAATCCTTGCGTGTCTGAACTCGAGAGTCATTCAATGTCCACATTCCAGAACTCTGGATGTCTGAATTACAGAAGCACCAAATGTCTGCATTCTAGAATCGGAATGTGGCGGAATTCTGGAATGCACAGCACGGCGGAATTCTAAAGTCCTAAAATGCCTACTAGCCGAAAGTTAAGGTGTCTGATGACCAGAATGTTACTAGGTCAGCATTCTAACGTTCTGAGAGATTCTAGGTTCTAGAATCAATGGACGGCAGAGTTCTGGAATGTCAGGGTGTCCAAACTCTAGAATCCTTGAGAGTTTGAACTCGAGAGTCATTCAATTTCCATATTCCGGGTCACAGGGTGACTGAATTCCAGAAGCACCAAATGTCTGCATTCTAGAATTGGAATGTGGCGGAATTCTAGAATGCACAGCACGGCGGAATTCTAAAGTCCTAAAATGCCTGCTATCCGGAAGTTAAGGTGTCTGACATCCAGAATGCTACCACGTCAGAATTATACCATTCTGAAAGATTCTGGGATCTAGAAACAATGGATGCCTGAGTTCCAGAATGTCAGGGTGGCAAAACTCTAGAATCCTTGTGTGTCTGAGCTCGAGAGTCATTCAATGTCCACATTCCAGAACTCTGGATGTCTGAATTATAGAAGCACCAAATGTCTGTATTCTAGAATCGGAATGTGGCGGAATTCTAGAATGCACAGCACGGCGGAATTCGAATGTCCTAAAATGCCTGCTTTTCGGAAGTTAAGGTGTCTGACATCAAGAAAGTTAGCAGGTCAGCATTCTACATTTCTGAGAGATTCTGGGTTCTAGAATCAATGGACGGCAGAGATCTGGAATGTCAGGGTGTCCAAACTCTAGAATCCTTGCGTGTCTGAACTCGAGAGTCATTCAATGTCCACATTCCGGATCACAGGGTGTCTGAATTCCAGAAGCACCAAATGTCTGCATTCTAGAATCGGAATGTGGTAGAATTCTAGAATGCACAGCACGGCGGAATTCGAAAGTCCTAAAATGCCTGCGATCGGGAAGTTAAGGTGTCTGACACCCAGAATGCTACCACATCAGAATTATACCATTCTGAAACATTCTGGGATCTAGAATCAATGGACGGCTGAGTTCCAGAATGTCAGGGTGGCAAAACTCTAGAATCCTTGCGTGTCTGAACTCGAGAGTCATTCAATGTCCACATTCCAGAACTCTGGATGTCTGAATTATAGAAGCACCAAATGTCTGCATTCTAGAATCGGAATGCGGCGGAATTCTAGAATGCACAGCACGGCGGAATTCTAAAGTCCTAAAATGCCTGCTATCCGGAAGTTAAGGTGTCTGACATCCAGAATGCTACCACGTCAGAATTATAACATTCTGAAATATTCTGGGATCTAGAATCAATGGACGGCTGAGTTCCAGAATGCAATGGTGGCAAAACTCTAGAATCCTTGCGTGTCTGAACTCGAGAGTCATTCAATGTCCACATTCCAGAACTCTGGATATCTGAAATATAGAAGCACGAAATGTCTGCATTCTAGAATCAGAATGTGGCGGAATTCTAGAATGCACAGCACGGCGGAATTCTAAAGTCCTAAAATGCCTGCTATCCGGAAGTTAAGGTGTGTGACATCCAGAATGCTACCACGTCAGAATTATACCATTCTGAAAGATTCTGGGATCAAGAATCAATGGACGGCTGAGTTCCAGAATGTCAGGGTGGCAAAACTCTAGAATCCTTGCGTGTCTGAACTCGAGAGTCATTCAATGTCCACATTCCAGAACTCTGGATGTCTGAATTATAGAAGCACCAAATGTCTGCATTCTAGAATCGGAATGTGGCGGAATTCTAGAATGCACAGCACGGCGGAATTCTAAAGTCCTAAAATGCCTGCTATCCGGAAGTTAGGGTGTCTGACATCCAGAATGCTACCACGTCAGAATTATACCATTCTTAAAGATTCTGGGATCTAGAATCAATGGACGGCTGAGTTCCAGAATGCAATGGTGGCAAAACTCTAGAATCCTTGCGTGTCTGAACTCAAGAGTCATTCAATGTCCATATTCCAGAACTCTGGATGTCTGAAATATAGAAGCACCAAATGTCTGCATTCTAGAATCAGAATGTGGCAGAATTCTAGAATGCAGAGCACGGCGGAATTCTAAAGTCCTAAAATGCCTGCTATCCGGAAGTTAAGGTGTCTGACATCCAGAATGCTACCACGTCAGAATTATACCATTCTGAAAGATTCTGGGATCTAGTATCAATGGATGCCTGAGTTCCAGAATGTCAGGGTGGCAAAACTCTAGAATCCTTGCGTGTCTGAACTCGAGAGTCGTTCAATGTCCACATTCCAGAACTCTGGATGTCTGAATTATAGAAGCACCAAATGTCTGTATTCTAGAATCGGAATGTGGCGGAATTCTAGAATGCACAGCACGGCGGAATTCGAAAGTCCTAAAATGCCTGCTTTTCGGAAGTTAAGGTGTCTGACATCAATAATGTTAGTAGGTCAGCATTCTACCGTTCTGAGAGATTCTGGGTTCTAGAATCAATGGACGGCAGAGATCTGGCATGTCAGGGTGTCCAAACCCTAGTATCCTTGCGTGTCTGAACTCGAGAGTCATTCAATGTCCACATTCCGGATCACAGGGTGTCTGAATTCCAGAAGCACCAAATGTCTGCATTCTAGAATCGGAATGTGGCGGAATTCTAGAATGCACAGCACGGTGGAATTCTAAAGTCCTAAAATGTCTGCTATCCGGAAGTTAAGGTGTCTGACATCCAGAATGCTACCACGTCAGAATTATACCATTCTGAAAGATTCTGGGATCTAGAATCAATGGATGCCTGAATTCCAGAATGTCAGGGTTTCCAAACTCTAGAATCCTTGCGTGTCTGAACTCGAGAGTCATTCAATGTCCACATTCCAGAACTCTGGATGTCTGAATTATAGAAGCACCAAATGTCTGTATTCTAGAATCGGAATGTGGCGGAATTCTAGAATGCACAGCACGGCGGAATTCTAAAGTCCTAAAATGCCTGCTATCCGGAAGTTAAGTTGTCTGACATCCAGAATGCTACCACGTCAGAATTATGCCATTCTGAAAGATTCTGGGATCTAGAATCAATGGACGGCTGAGTTACAGAATGTCAGGTTGGCAAAACTCTAGAATCCTTGCGTGTCTGAACTCGAGAGTCATTCAATGTCCACATTCCAGGACTCTGGATGTCTGAATTATAGAAGCACCAAATGTCTGCATTCTAGAATCGGAATGCAGCGGAATTCTAGAATGCACAGCACAGCGGAATTCTAAAGTCTTAAAATGCCTGCTATCCGGAAGTTAAGGTGTCTGACATCCAGAATGCTACCACGTCAGAATTTTACCATTCTGAAAGATTCTGGGATCTAGAGTCAATGGACGGCTGATTTCCAGAATGCAATGGTGGCAAAACTCTAGAATCCTTGCGTGTCTGAACTCGAGAGTCATTCAATGTCCACATTCCAGAACTCTGGATGTCTGAAATATAGAAGCACCAAATGTCTGCATTCTAGAATCAGAATGTGGCGGAATTCTAGAATGCACAGCACGGCGGAATTTTAAAGTCCTAAAATGCCTGCTATACGGAAGTCAAGGTGTCTCACATCCAGAATGTTGCTAAGTCAGCATTCTACCGGTCTGAGAGATTCTGGGTTCTAGAATCAATGGATGGCAGAGTTCTGGAATGTCAGGGTGTTCAAACTCAAGAATACTTGCCTGTCTGAACTCGAGAGTCATTCAATGTCCACATTCCACATCACAGGGTGTCTGAATTCCAGAAGCACCAAATGTCTGCATTCTAGAATCGGAATGTGGCGGAATTCTAGAATGCACAGCACGGCGGAATTCGAAAGTTCTAAAATGCCTGCTATCCGGAAGTTAAGGTGTCTGATATCCAGAATGCTACCACGTCAGAATTATACCATTATGAAAGATTCTGGGATCTAGAATCAATGGACGGCTGAGTTCCAGAATGTCAGGGTGGCAAAACTCTAGAATCCTTGTGTGTCTGAACTCGAGAGTCATTCAATGTCCACATTCCAGAACTCTGGATGTCTGAATTATAGAAGCACCAAATGTCTGCATTCTAGAATCGGAATGTGGCGGAATTCTAGAATGCACAGCACGGCGGAATTCTAAAGTCCTAAAATGCCTACTAGCCGAATGTTGAGGTGTCTGATGACCAGAATGTTACTAGGTCAGCATTCTACCGTTCTGAGAGATTCTGGGTTCAAGAATCAATGGACGGCAGGGTTCTGGAATGTCAGGGTGTCCAAACTCTAGAATCCTTCTGTGTCTGAACTCGTGAGTCATTCAATGTCCACATTCCGGGTCACAGGGTGACTGAATTCCAGAAGCACCAAATGTCTGCATTCTAGAATCGGAATGTGGCGGAATTCTAGAATGCACAGCACGGCGGAATTCGAAAGTCCTAAAATGCCTGCTATCCGGAAGTTTAGGTGTCTGACATCCAGAATGCTACCACGTCAGAATTATACCATTCTGAAAGATTCTGGGATCTAGAATCAATGGACGGCTGAGTTCCAGAATGTCAGGGTGGCAAAATTCAAGAATCCTTGCGTGTCTGAACTCGAGAGTCATTCAATGTCCACATTCCAGAACTCTGGATGTCTGAATTGTAGAAGCACCAAATGTCTGCATTCTAGAATCGGAATGTGGCGGAATTCTAGAATGCACAGCACGGCAGAATTCTAAAATCCTAAAATGCCTGCTATCCGGAAGTTAAGGTGTCTGACATCAAGAATGCTACCAAGTCAGAATTATACCATTCTGAAAGATTCTGGGATCTAGAATCAATGAACGGCTGAGTTCCAGAATGTCAGGGTGGCAAAACTCTAGAATCCTTGCGGGTCTGAACTCGAGAGTCATTCAATGTCCACATTCCAGAACTCTGGTTGTCTGAATTATAGAAGCACCAAATGTCTGCATTCTAGAATCGGAATGTGGCGGAATTCTAGAATGCACAGCACGGCGGAATTCTAAAGTCCTAAAATGCCTGCTATCCGGAAGTTAAGGTTTCTGACATCAAGAATGCTACCAAGTCAGAATTATACCATTCTGAAAGATTCTGGGATCTAGAATCAATGGACGGCTGAGTTCCAGAATGTCAGGGTGGCAAAACTCTAGAATCCTTGCGTGTCTGAACCCGAGAGTCATTCAATGTCCACATTCCAGAACTCTGGATGTCTGAATTATAGAAGCACCAAATGTCTGCATTCTAGAATCTGAATGTGGCGGAATTCTAGAATGCACAGCACGACGGAATTCTAACGTCCTAAAATGCCTGCTATCCGGAAGTTAAGGTGTCTGACATCAAGAATGCTACCAAGTCAGAATTATACCATTCTGAAAGATTCTGGGATCTAGAATCAATGGACGGCTGAGTTCCAGAATGTCAGGGTGGCAAAACTCTAGAATCCTTGCGTGTCTGAACTCGAGAGTCATTAAATATCCACATTCCAGAACTCTGGATGTCTGAATTATAGAAGCACCAAATGTCTGCTTTCTAGAATCGGAATGTGGCGGAATTCTAGAATGCACAGCACGGCGGAATTCTAAAGTCCTAAAATGCCTGGTATCCGGAAGGTAAGGTGTCTGACATCCAGAATGTTACTAGGTCAGCATTCTACCGTTCTGAGAGATTCTGGGTTCTAGAATCAATGGACGGCAGAGTTCTGGAATGTCAGGGTGTAGAAACTCTAGAATCCTTGAGTGTTTGAACTCGAGAGTCATTCAATTTCCATATTCCGGGTCACAGGGTGACTGAATTCCAGAAGAACCAAATGTCTGCATTCTAGAATCGGAATGTGGCGGAATTCTAGAATGCACAGCATGGCGGAATTCGAAAGTCCTAAAATGCCTGCTATCCGGAAGTTTAGGTGTCTGACATCCAGAATGCTACCAAGTCAGAATTATACCATTCTGAAGGATTCTGGGATCTAGAATCAATGGACGGCTGAGTTCCAGAATGTCAGGGTGGCAAAACTCAAGAATCCTTGCGTGTCTGAACTCGAGAGTCATTCAATGTCCACATTCCAGAACTCTGTATGTCTGAATTATAGAAGCACCAAATGTCTGCATTCTAGAATCGGAATGTGGCGGAATTCTAGAATGCACTGCACGGCGGAATTCTAAAGTCCTAAAATGCCTGCTATCCGGAAGTTAAGGTGTCTGACATCAAGAATGCTACCAAGTCAGAATTATACCATTCTGAAAGATTGTGGGATCTAGAATCAATGGACGGCTGAGTTCCAGAATGTCAGGGTGGCAAAACTCTAGAATCCTTGCGTGACTGAACTCGAGAGTCATTCAATGTCCACATTCCAGAACTCTGGATGTCTGAAATATAGAAGCACCAAATGTCTGCATTCTAGAATCGGAATGTGGCGGAATTCTAGAATGCACAGCACGGCGGAATTCTAAAGTCCTAAAATGCCTACTAGCCGAAAGTTAAGGTGTCTGATGACCAGAATGTTACTAGGTCAGCATTCTACCGTTCTGAGAGATTCTGGGTTCTAGAATAAATGGATGGCAAAGTTCTGGAATGTCAGGGTGTTCAAACTCAAGAATACTTGCGTGCCTGAACTCGAGACTCATTCAATGTCCACATTCCAGATCACAGGGTGTCTGAATTCCAGAAGCACCAAATGTCTGCATTCTAGAATCGGAATGTGGCGGAATTCTAGAATGCACAGCACGGCGGAATTCTAAAGTCCTAAAATGCCTGCTATCCGGAAGTTAAGGTGTCTGACATCAAGAATGCTACCAAGTCAGAATTATACCATTCTGAACGATTCTGGGATCTAGAATCAATGGACGGCTGAGTTCCAGAATGTCAGGGTGGCAAAACTCTAGAATCCTTGCGTGTCTGAGCTCGAGAGTCATTCAATGTCCACATTCCAGAACTCTGGATGTCTGAAATATATAAGCACCAAATGTCTGCATTCTAGAATCGGAATGTGGCGGAATTCTAGAATGCACAGCACGGCGGAATTCTAAAGTCCTAAAATGCCTACTAGCCGAAAGTTAAGGTGTCTGATGACCAGAATGTTACTAGGTCAGCATTCTACCGTTCTGAGAGATTCTGGGTTCTAGAATAAATGGATGGCAGAGTTCTGGAATGTCAGGGTGTTCAAACTCAAGAATACTTGCGTGTCTGAGCTCGAGAGTCATTCAATGTCCACATTCCGGATCACAGGGTTTCTGAATTCCAGAAGCACCAAATGTCTGCATTCTAGAATCGGAATGTGGCGGAATTCTAGAATGCACAGCACGGCGGAATTAGAAAGGCCTAAAATGCCTGCTATCCGGAAGTTAAGGTGTCTGACATCCAGAATGCTACCACGTCAGAATTATACCATTCTGAAAGATTCTGGGATCTAGAGTCAATGGACGGCTGAGTTCCAGAATGTCAGGGTGGCAAAACTCTAGAATCCTTGCGTGTCTGAACTCGAGAGTCATTCAATGTCCACATTCCAGAACTCTGGATGTCTGAATTGTAGAAGCACCAAATGTCTGCATTCTAGAATCGGAATGTGGCGGAATTCTAGAATGCACAGCACGGCAGAATTCTAAAATCCAAAAATGCCTGCTATCCGGAAGTTAAGGTGTCTGACATCAAGAATGCTACCAAGTCAGAATTATACCATTTTGAAAGATTCTGGGATCTAGAATCAATGAACGGCTGAGTTCCAGAATGTCAGGGTGGCAAAACTCTAGAATCCTTGCGGGTCTGAACTCGAGAGTCATTCAATGTCCACATTCCAGAACTCTGGTTGTCTGAATTATAGAAGCACCAAATGTCTGCATTCTAGAATCGGAATGTGGCGGAATTCTAGAATGCACAGCACGGCGGAATTCTAAAGTCCTAAAATGCCTGCTATCCGGAAGTTAAGGTTTCTGACATCAAGAATGCTACCAAGTCAGAATTATACCATTCTGAAAGATTCTGGGATCTAGAATCAATGGACGGCTGAGTTCCAGAATGTCAGGGTGGCAAAACTCTAGAATCCTTGCGTGTCTGAACCCGAGAGTCATTCAATGTCCACATTCCAGAACTCTGGATGTCTGAATTATAGAAGCACCAAATGTCTGCATTCTAGAATCTGAATGTGGCGGAATTCTAGAATGCACAGCACGACGGAATTCTAAGGTCCTAAAATGCCTGCTATCCGGAAGTTAAGGTGTCTGACATCAAGAATGCTACCAAGTCAGAATTATACCATTCTGAAAGATTCTGGGATCTAGAATCAATGGATGCCTGAGTTCCAGAAAGTCAGGTTGGCAAAACTCTAGAATCCTTGCGTGTCTGAGCTCGAGAGTCATTCAATGTCCACATTCCAGAACTCTGGATGTCTGAATTATACAAGCACCAAATGTCTGTATTCTAGAATCGGAATGTGGAGGAATTCTAGAATGCACAGCACGGTGGAATTCGAAAGTCCTAAAATGCCTGCTTTTCGGAAGTTAAGGTGTCTGACATCAAGAATGTTAGTAGGTCAGCATTCTACCGTTCTGAGAGATTCTGGGTTCTAGAATCAATGGACGGCAGAGATCTGGCATGTCAGGGTGTCCAAACTCTAGAATCCTTGCGTGTCTGAACTCGAGAGTCATTCAATGTCCACATTCCGGATCACAGGGTGTCTGAATTCCAGAAGCACCAAATGTCTGCATTCTAGAATCGGAATGTGGTAGAATTCTAGAATGCACAGCACGGCGGAATTCGAAAGTACTAAAATGCCTGCGATCGGGAAGTTAAGGTGTCTGACACCCAGAATGCTACCACATCAGAATTATACCATTCTGAAACATTCTGGGATCTAGAATCAATGGACGGGTGAGTTCCAGAATGTCAGGGTGGCAAAACTCTAGAATCCTGGCGTGTCTGAACTCGAGAGTCATTCAATGTCCACATTCCAGAACTCTGGATGTCTGAATTATAGAAGCACCAAATGTCTGCATTCTAGAATCGGAATGTGGCGGAATTCTAGAATGCACAGCACTGCGGAATTCTAAAGTCCTAAAATGCCTGCTATCCGGAAGCTAAGTTGTCTGTCATCCAGAATGCTAACACGTCACAATTATACCATTCTGAAAGATTCTGGGATCTAGAATCAATGGACGGCTGAGTTCCAGAATGTCAGGGTGGCAAAACTCTAGAATCCTTGCGTGTCTGAACTCGAGAGTCATTCAATGTCCACATTCCAGAACTCTGGATGTCTGAATTATAGAAGCACCAAATGTCTGCATTCTAGAATCGGAATGCGGCGGAATTCTAGAATGCACAGCACGGCGGAATTCTAAAGTCCTAAAATGCCTGCTATCCGGAAGTTAAGGTGTCTGACATCCAGAATGCTACCACGTCAGAATTATAACATTCTGAAATATTCTGGGATCTAGAATCAATGGACGGCTGAGTTCCAGAATGCAATGGTGGCAAAACTCTAGAATCCTTGCGTGTCTGAACTCGAGAGTCATTCAATGTCCACATTCCAGAACTCTGGATATCTGAAATATAGAAGCACGAAATGTCTGCATTCTAGAATCATAATGTGGCGGAATTCTAGAATGCACAGCACGGCGGAATTCTAAAGTCCTAAAATGCCTGCTATCCGGAAGTTAAGGTGTGTGACATCCAGAATGCTACCACGTCAGAATTATACCATTCTGAAAGATTCTGGGATCAAGAATCAATGGACGGCTGAGTTCCAGAATGTCAGGGTGGCAAAACTCTAGAATCCTTGCGTGTCTGAACTCGAGAGTCATTCAATGTCCACATTCCAGAACTCTGGATGTCTGAATTATAGAAGCACCAAATGTCTGCATTCTAGAATCGGAATGTGGCGGAATTCTAGAATGCACAGCACGGCGGAATTCTAAAGTCCTAAAATGCCTGCTATCCGGAAGTTAGGGTGTCTGACATCCAGAATGCTACCACGTCAGAATTATACCATTCTTAAAGATTCTGGGATCTAGAATCAATGGACGGCTGAGTTCCAGAATGCAATGGTGGCAAAACTCTAGAATCCTTGCGTGTCTGAACTCAAGAGTCATTCAATGTCCATATTCCAGAACTCTGGATGTCTGAAATATAGAAGCACCAAATGTCTGCATTCTAGAATCAGAATGTGGCAGAATTCTAGAATGCAGAGCACGGCGGAATTCTAAAGTCCTAAAATGCCTGCTATCCGGAAGTTAAGGTGTCTGACATCCAGAATGCTACCACGTCAGAATTATACCATTCTGAAAGATTCTGGGATCTAGTATCAATGGATGCCTGAGTTCCAGAATGTCAGGGTGGCAAAACTCTAGAATCCTTGCGTGTCTGAACTCGAGAGTCGTTCAATGTCCACATTCCAGAACTCTGGATGTCTGAATTATAGAAGCACCAAATGTCTGTATTCTAGAATCGGAATGTGGCGGAATTCTAGAATGCACAGCACGGCGGAATTCGAAAGTCCTAAAATGCCTGCTTTTCGGAAGTTAAGGTGTCTGACATCAATAATGTTAGTAGGTCAGCATTCTACCGTTCTGAGAGATTCTGGGTTCTAGAATCAATGGACGGCAGAGATCTGGCATGTCAGGGTGTCCAAACCCTAGTATCCTTGCGTGTCTGAACTCGAGAGTCATTCAATGTCCACATTCCGGATCACAGGGTGTCTGAATTCCAGAAGCACCAAATGTCTGCATTCTAGAATCGGAATGTGGCGGAATTCTAGAATGCACAGCACGGTGGAATTCTAAAGTCCTAAAATGTCTGCTATCCGGAAGTTAAGGTGTCTGACATCCAGAATGCTACCACGTCAGAATTATACCATTCTGAAAGATTCTGGGATCTAGAATCAATGGATGCCTGAATTCCAGAATGTCAGGGTTTCCAAACTCTAGAATCCTTGCGTGTCTGAACTCGAGAGTCATTCAATGTCCACATTCCAGAACTCTGGATGTCTGAATTATAGAAGCACCAAATGTCTGTATTCTAGAATCGGAATGTGGCGGAATTCTAGAATGCACAGCACGGCGGAATTCTAAAGTCCTAAAATGCCTGCTATCCGGAAGTTAAGTTGTCTGACATCCAGAATGCTACCACGTCAGAATTATGCCATTCTGAAAGATTCTGGGATCTAGAATCAATGGACGGCTGAGTTACAGAATGTCAGGTTGGCAAAACTCTAGAATCCTTGCGTGTCTGAACTCGAGAGTCATTCAATGTCCACATTCCAGGACTCTGGATGTCTGAATTATAGAAGCACCAAATGTCTGCATTCTAGAATCGGAATGCAGCGGAATTCTAGAATGCACAGCACAGCGGAATTCTAAAGTCTTAAAATGCCTGCTATCCGGAAGTTAAGGTGTCTGACATCCAGAATGCTACCACGTCAGAATTTTACCATTCTGAAAGATTCTGGGATCTAGAGTCAATGGACGGCTGATTTCCAGAATGCAATGGTGGCAAAACTCTAGAATCCTTGCGTGTCTGAACTCGAGAGTCATTCAATGTCCACATTCCAGAACTCTGGATGTCTGAAATATAGAAGCACCAAATGTCTGCATTCTAGAATCAGAATGTGGCGGAATTCTAGAATGCACAGCACGGCGGAATTTTAAAGTCCTAAAATGCCTGCTATACGGAAGTCAAGGTGTCTCACATCCAGAATGTTGCTAAGTCAGCATTCTACCGGTCTGAGAGATTCTGGGTTCTAGAATCAATGGATGGCAGAGTTCTGGAATGTCAGGGTGTTCAAACTCAAGAATACTTGCCTGTCTGAACTCGAGAGTCATTCAATGTCCACATTCCACATCACAGGGTGTCTGAATTCCAGAAGCACCAAATGTCTGCATTCTAGAATCGGAATGTGGCGGAATTCTAGAATGCACAGCACGGCGGAATTCGAAAGTTCTAAAATGCCTGCTATCCGGAAGTTAAGGTGTCTGATATCCAGAATGCTACCACGTCAGAATTATACCATTATGAAAGATTCTGGGATCTAGAATCAATGGACGGCTGAGTTCCAGAATGTCAGGGTGGCAAAACTCTAGAATCCTTGTGTGTCTGAACTCGAGAGTCATTCAATGTCCACATTCCAGAACTCTGGATGTCTGAATTATAGAAGCACCAAATGTCTGCATTCTAGAATCGGAATGTGGCGGAATTCTAGAATGCACAGCACGGCGGAATTCTAAAGTCCTAAAATGCCTACTAGCCGAATGTTGAGGTGTCTGATGACCAGAATGTTACTAGGTCAGCATTCTACCGTTCTGAGAGATTCTGGGTTCTAGAATCAATGGACGGCAGGGTTCTGGAATGTCAGGGTGTCCAAACTCTAGAATCCTTCTGTGTCTGAACTCGTGAGTCATTCAATGTCCACATTCCGGGTCACAGGGTGACTGAATTCCAGAAGCACCAAATGTCTGCATTCTAGAATCGGAATGTGGCGGAATTCTAGAATGCACAGCACGGCGGAATTCGAAAGTCCTAAAATGCCTGCTATCCGGAAGTTTAGGTGTCTGACATCCAGAATGCTACCAAGTCAGAATTATACCATTCTGAAAGATTCTGGGATCTAGAATCAATGGACGGCTGAGTTCCAGAATGTCAGGGTGGCAAAATTCAAGAATCCTTGCGTGTCTGAACCCGAGAGTCATTCAATGTCCACATTCCAGAACTCTGTATGTCTGAATTATAGAAGCACCAAATGTCTGCATTCTAGAATCGGAATGTGGCGGAATTCTAGAATGCACAGCACGGCGGAATTCTAAAGTCCTAAAATACCTGCTATCCGGAAGTTAAGGTGTCTGACATCAAGAATGCTACCAAGTCAGAATTATACCATTCTGAACGATTCTGGGATCTAGAATCAATGGACGGCTGAGTTCCAGAATGTCAGGGTGGCAAAACTCTAGAATCCTTGCGTGTCTGAGCTCGAGAGTCATTCAATGTCCACATTCCAGAACTCTGGATGTCTGAAATATATAAGCACCAAATGTCTGCATTCTAGAATCGGAATGTGGCGGAATTCTAGAATGCACAGCACGGCGGAATTCTAAAGTCCTAAAATGCCTACTAGCCGAAAGTTAAGGTGTCTGATGACCAGAATGTTACTAGGTCAGCATTCTACCGTTCTGAGAGATTCTGGGTTCTAGAATAAATGGATGGCAGAGTTCTGGAATGTCAGGGTGTTCAAACTCAAGAATACTTGCGTGTCTGAGCTCGAGAGTCATTCAATGTCCACATTCCGGATCACAGGGTTTCTGAATTCCAGAAGCACCAAATGTCTGCATTCTAGAATCGGAATGTGGCGGAATTCTAGAATGCACAGCACGGCGGAATTAGAAAGGCCTAAAATGCCTGCTATCCGGAAGTTAAGGTGTCTGACATCCAGAATGCTACCACGTCAGAATTATACCATTCTGAAAGATTCTGGGATCTAGAATCAATGGACGGCTGAGTTCCAGAATGTCAGGGTGGCAAAACTCTAGAATCCTTGCGTGTCTGAACTCGAGAGTCATTCAATGTCCACATTCCAGAACTCTGGATGTCTGAATTGTAGAAGCACCAAATGTCTGCATTCTAGAATCGGAATGTGGCGGAATTCTAGAATGCACAGCACGGCAGAATTCTAAAATCCTAAAATGCCTGCTATCCGGAAGTTAAGGTGTCTGACATCAAGAATGCTACCAAGTCAGAATTATACCATTCTGAAAGATTCTGGGATCTAGAATCAATGAACGGCTGAGTTCCAGAATGTCAGGGTGGCAAAACTCTAGAATCCTTGCGGGTCTGAACTCGAGAGTCATTCAATGTCCACATTCCAGAACTCTGGTTGTCTGAATTATAGAAGCACCAAATGTCTGCATTCTAGAATCGGAATGTGGCGGAATTCTAGAATGCACAGCACGGCGGAATTCTAAAGTCCTAAAATGCCTGCTATCCGGAAGTTAAGGTTTCTGACATCAAGAATGCTACCAAGTCAGAATTATACCATTCTGAAAGATTCTGGGATCTAGAATCAATGGACGGCTGAGTTCCAGAATGTCAGGGTGGCAAAACTCTAGAATCCTTGCGTGTCTGAACCCGAGAGTCATTCAATGTCCACATTCCAGAACTCTGGATGTCTGAATTATAGAAGCACCAAATGTCTGCATTCTAGAATCTGAATGTGGCGGAATTCTAGAATGCACAGCACGACGGAATTCTAAGGTCCTAAAATGCCTGCTATCCGGAAGTTAAGGTGTCTGACATCAAGAATGCTACCAAGTCAGAATTATACCATTCTGAAAGATTCTGGGATCTAGAATCAATGGACGGCTGAGTTCCAGAATGTCAGGGTGGCAAAACTCTAGAATCCTTGCGTGTCTGAACTCGAGAGTCATTAAATATCCACATTCCAGAACTCTGGATGTCTGAATTATAGAAGCACCAAATGTCTGCTTTCTAGAATCGGAATGTGGCGGAATTCTAGAATGCACAGCACGGCGGAATTCTAAAGTCCTAAAATGCCTGGTATCCGGAAGGTAAGGTGTCTGACATCCAGAATGTTACTAGGTCAGCATTCTACCGTTCTGAGAGATTCTGGGTTCTAGAATCAATGGACGGCAGAGTTCTGGAATGTCAGGGTGTAGAAACTCTAGAATCCTTGAGTGTTTGAACTCGAGAGTCATTCAATTTCCATATTCCGGGTCACAGGGTGACTGAATTCCAGAAGAACCAAATGTCTGCATTCTAGAATCGGAATGTGGCGGAATTCTAGAATGCACAGCATGGCGGAATTCGAAAGTCCTAAAATGCCTGCTATCCGGAAGTTTAGGTGTCTGACATCCAGAATGCTACCAAGTCAGAATTATACCATTCTGAAAGATTCTGGGATCTAGAATCAATGGACGGCTGAGTTCCAGAATGTCAGGGTGGCAAAACTCAAGAATCCTTGCGTGTCTGAACTCGAGAGTCATTCAATGTCCACATTCCAGAACTCTGTATGTCTGAATTATAGAAGCACCAAATGTCTGCATTCTAGAATCGGAATGAGGCGGAATTCTAGAATGCACTGCACGGCGGAATTCTAAAGTCCTAAAATGCCTGCTATCCGGAAGTTAAGGTGTCTGACATCAAGAATGCTACCAAGTCAGAATTATACCATTCTGAAAGATTGTGGGATCTAGAATCAATGGACGGCTGAGTTCCAGAATGTCAGGGTGGCAAAACTCTAGAATCCTTGCGTGACTGAACTCGAGAGTCATTCAATGTCCACATTCCAGAACTCTGGATGTCTGAAATATAGAAGCACCAAATGTCTGCATTCTAGAATCGGAATGTGGCGGAATTCTAGAATGCACAGCACGGCGGAATTCTAAAGTCCTAAAATGCCTACTAGCCGAAAGTTAAGGTGTCTGATGACCAGAATGTTACTAGGTCAGCATTCTACCGTTCTGAGAGATTCTGGGTTCTAGAATAAATGGATGGCAAAGTTCTGGAATGTCAGGGTGTTCAAACTCAAGAATACTTGCGTGCCTGAACTCGAGACTCATTCAATGTCCACATTCCAGATCACAGGGTGTCTGAATTCCAGAAGCACCAAATGTCTGCATTCTAGAATCGGAATGTGGCGGAATTCTAGAATGCACAGCACGGCGGAATTCTAAAGTCCTAAAATGCCTGCTATCTGGAAGTTAAGGTGTCTGACATCAAGAATGCTACCAAGTCAGAATTATACCATTCTGAACGATTCTGGGATCTAGAATCAATGGACGGCTGAGTTCCAGAATGTCAGGGTGGCAAAACTCTAGAATCCTTGCGTGTCTGAGCTCGAGAGTCATTCAATGTCCACATTCCAGAACTCTGGATGTCTGAAATATATAAGCACCAAATGTCTGCATTCTAGAATCGGAATGTGGCGGAATTCTAGAATGCACAGCACGGCGGAATTCTAAAGTCCTAAAATGCCTACTAGCCGAAAGTTAAGGTGTCTGATGACCAGAATGTTACTAGGTCAGCATTCTACCGTTCTGAGAGATTCTGGGTTCTAGAATAAATGGATGGCAGAGTTCTGGAATGTCAGGGTGTTCAAACTCAAGAATACTTGCGTGTCTGAGCTCGAGAGTCATTCAATGTCCACATTCCGGATCACAGGGTTTCTGAATTCCAGAAGCACCAAATGTCTGCATTCTAGAATCGGAATGTGGCGGAATTCTAGAATGCACAGCACGGCGGAATTAGAAAGGCCTAAAATGCCTGCTATCCGGAAGTTAAGGTGTCTGACATCCAGAATGCTACCACGTCAGAATTATACCATTCTGAAAGATTCTGGGATCTAGAGTCAATGGACGGCTGAGTTCCAGAATGTCAGGGTGGCAAAACTCTAGAATCCTTGCGTGTCTGAACTCGAGAGTCATTCAATGTCCACATTCCAGAACTCTGGATGTCTGAATTGTAGAAGCACCAAATGTCTGCATTCTAGAATCGGAATGTGGCGGAATTCTAGAATGCACAGCACGGCAGAATTCTAAAATCCTAAAATGCCTGCTATCCGGAAGTTAAGGTGTCTGACATCAAGAATGCTACCAAGTCAGAATTATACCATTCTGAAAGATTCTGGGATCTAGAATCAATGAACGGCTGAGTTCCAGAATGTCAGGGTGGCAAAACTCTAGAATCCTTGCGGGTCTGAACTCGAGAGTCATTCAATGTCCACATTCCAGAACTCTGGTTGTCTGAATTATAGAAGCACCAAATGTCTGCATTCTAGAATCGGAATGTGGCGGAATTCTAGAATGCACAGCACGGCGGAATTCTAAAGTCCTAAAATGCCTGCTATCCGGAAGTTAAGGTTTCTGACATCAAGAATGCTACCAAGTCAGAATTATACCATTCTGAAAGATTCTGGGATCTAGAATCAATGGACGGCTGAGTTCCAGAATGTCAGGGTGGCAAAACTCTAGAATCCTTGCGTGTCTGAACCCGAGAGTCATTCAATGTCCACATTCCAGAACTCTGGATGTCTGAATTATAGAAGCACCAAATGTCTGCATTCTAGAATCTGAATGTGGCGGAATTCTAGAATGCACAGCACGACGGAATTCTAAGGTCCTAAAATGCCTGCTATCCGGAAGTTAAGGTGTCTGACATCAAGAATGCTACCAAGTCAGAATTATACCATTCTGAAAGATTCTGGGATCTAGAATCAATGGACGGCTGAGTTCCAGAATGTCAGGGTGGCAAAACTCTAGAATCCTTGCGTGTCTGAACTCGAGAGTCATTAAATATCCACATTCCAGAACTCTGGATGTCTGAATTATAGAAGCACCAAATGTCTGCTTTCTAGAATCGGAATGTGGCGGAATTCTAGAATGCACAGCACGGCGGAATTCTAAAGTCCTAAAATGCCTGGTATCCGGAAGGTAAGGTGTCTGACATCCAGAATGTTACTAGGTCAGCATTCTACCGTTCTGAGAGATTCTGGGTTCTAGAATCAATGGACGGCAGAGTTCTGGAATGTCAGGGTGTAGAAACTCTAGAATCCTTGAGTGTTTGAACTCGAGAGTCATTCAATTTCCATATTCCGGGTCACAGGGTGACTGAATTCCAGAAGAACCAAATGTCTGCATTCTAGAATCGGAATGTGGCGGAATTCTAGAATGCACAGCATGGCGGAATTCGAAAGTCCTAAAATGCCTGCTATCCGGAAGTTTAGGTGTCTGACATCCAGAATGCTACCAAGTCAGAATTATACCATTCTGAAAGATTCTGGGATCTAGAATCAATGGACGGCTGAGTTCCAGAATGTCAGGGTGGCAAAACTCAAGAATCCTTGCGTGTCTGAACTCGAGAGTCATTCAATGTCCACATTCCAGAACTCTGTATGTCTGAATTATAGAAGCACCAAATGTCTGCATTCTAGAATCGGAATGTGGCGGAATTCTAGAATGCACTGCACGGCGGAATTCTAAAGTCCTAAAATGCCTGCTATCCGGAAGTTAAGGTGTCTGACATCAAGAATGCTACCAAGTCAGAATTATACCATTCTGAAAGATTGTGGGATCTAGAATCAATGGACGGCTGAGTTCCAGAATGTCAGGGTGGCAAAACTCTAGAATCCTTGCGTGACTGAACTCGAGAGTCATTCAATGTCCACATTCCAGAACTCTGGATGTCTGAAATATAGAAGCACCAAATGTCTGCATTCTAGAATCGGAATGTGGCGGAATTCTAGAATGCACAGCACGGCGGAATTCTAAAGTCCTAAAATGCCTACTAGCCGAAAGTTAAGGTGTCTGATGACCAGAATGTTACTAGGTCAGCATTCTACCGTTCTGAGAGATTCTGGGTTCTAGAATAAATGGATGGCAAAGTTCTGGAATGTCAGGGTGTTCAAACTCAAGAATACTTGCGTGCCTGAACTCGAGACTCATTCAATGTCCACATTCCAGATCACAGGGTGTCTGAATTCCAGAAGCACCAAATGTCTGCATTCTAGAATCGGAATGTGGCGGAATTCTAGAATGCACAGCACGGCGGAATTCTAAAGTCCTAAAATGCCTGCTATCCGGAAGTTAAGGTGTCTGACATCAAGAATGCTACCAAGTCAGAATTATACCATTCTGAAAGATTCTGGGATCTAGAATCAATGGACGGCTGAGTTCCAGAATGTCAGGGTTTCCAAACTCTAGAATCCTTGCGTGTCTGAACTCGAGAGTCATTCAATGTCCACATTCCAGAACTCTGGATGTCTGAATTATAGAAGCACCAAATGTCTTCATTCTAGAATCGGAATGTGGCGGAATTCTAGAATGCACAGCACGGCGGAATTCTAAAGTCCTAAAATGCCTACTAGCCGAAAGTTAAGGTGTCTGATGACCAGAATGTTACTAGGTCAGCATTCTACCGTTCTGAGAGATTCTGGGTTCTAGAATAAATGGATGGCAGTGTTCTGGAATGTCAGGGTGTTCAAACTCAAGAATACTTGCGTGTCTGAACTCGAGAGTCATTCAATGTCCACATTCCGGATCACAGGGTGTCTGAATTCCAGAAGCACCAAATGTCTGCATTCTAGAATCGGAATGTGGCGGAATTCTAGAATGCACAGCACGGCGGAATTCGAAAGTCCTAAAATGCCTGCTATCCGGAAGTTAAGGTGTCTGACATCCAGAATGCTACCACGTCAGAATTATACCATTCTGAAAGATTCTGGGATCTAGAATCAATGGACGGCTGAGTTCCAGAATCTCAGGGTGGCAAAACTCTAGAATCCTGGCGTGTCTGAACTCGAGAGTCATTCAATGTCCACATTCCAGAACTCTGGATGTCTGAATTGTAGAAGCACCAAATGTCTGCATTCTAGAATCGGAATGTGGCGGAATTCCAGAATGCACAGCACGGTGAAATTCTAAAATCCTAAAATGCCTGCTATCCGGAAGTTAATGTGTCTGACATCGAGAATGCTACCAAGTCAGAATTATACCATTCTGAAAGATTCTCGGCTCACCGCAATCTCCGCCTCCTGGGTTCAGGCAATTCTTCTGCCTCAGCCTCCTGAGTAGCTGGGATTACAGGCACGCGCCACCGTGCCCAGCTAATTTTTTTTTTTTTTGTATTATTAGAGACGGGGTTTCACCATGTTGACCAGGATGGTCTCGATCTCTTGACCTCGTGATCCACCGCCTAGGCCTCCCAAAGTGCTGGGATTACAGGCTTGAGCCACCGCGCCCGGCCTATCCGGAAGTTAAGGTGTCTGACATCTAGAATGTTTCTAGGTCAGCATTCTACCGTTCTGAGAGATTCTCGGTTCTAGAATCAATGGACGGCAGAGATCTGGCATGTCAGGGTGGCCAAACTCTAGAATCCTTGCGTGTCTGAACTCGAGAGTCATTCAATGTCCACATTCCGGATCACAGTGTGTCTGAATTCCAGAAGCACCAAATGTCTGCATTCTAGAATCGGAATGTGGTAGAATTCAAGAATGCACAGCACGGCGGAATTCTAAAGTCCTAAAATGCCTGCTATCCGGAAGTTAAGGTGTCTGACATCCAGAATGGTACCACACCAGAATTATACCGTTCTGAAAGATTCTGGGATCTAGAATCAATGGACGGCTGAGTTCCAGAATGCAAGGGTGGCAAAACTCTAGAATCCTTGCGTGTCTGAACTCGAGAGTCATTCAATGTCCACATTCAAGAACTCTGGATGTCTGAATTATAGAAGCACCAAATGTCTGCATTCTAGAATCGTAATGTGGCGGAATTCTAGAATGGACAGCACGGCGGAATTCTAAAGTCCTAAAATGCCTACTAGCCGAAAGTTGAGGTGCCTGATGACCAGAATGTTACTAGGTCAGCATTCTACCGTTCTGAGAGATTCTGGGTTCTAGAATCAATGGACGGCAGAGTTCTGTAATGTCAGGTTGTCCAAACTCTAGAATCCTTGAGTGTTTGAACTCGAGAGTCATTCAATTTCCATATTCCGGTACACAAGGTGACTGAATTCCAGAAGCACCAAATGTCTGCATTCTAGAATCGGAATGTGGCGGAATTCTAGAATGCACAGCACGGCGGAATTCGAAAGTCCTAAAATGCCTGCTATCCGGAAGTTAAGGTGTCTGACATCCAGAATGCTACCACGTCAGAATTATACCATTCTGAAAGATTCTGGGATCTAGAATCAATGGACGGCTGACTTCCAGAATGTCAGGGTGGCAAAACTCTAGAATCCTTGCGTGTCTGAACTCGAGAGTCATTCAATGTCCACATTCCAGAACTCTGGATGTCTGAATTGTAGAAGCACCAAATGTCTGCATTCTAGAATCGGAATGTGGCGGAATTCTAGAATGCACAGCACGGCGGAATTCTAAAATCCTAAAATGCCTGCTATCCGGAAGTTAAGGTGTCTGACATCGAGAATGCTACCAAGTCAGAAGTATACCATTCTGAAAGATTCTGGGATCTAGAATCAATGGACGGCTGAGTTCCAGAATGTCAGGGTGGCAAAACTCTAGAATCCTTGCGTGTCTGAACTCGAGAGTCATTCAATGTCCACATTCCAGAACTCTGGATGTCTGAATTATAGAAGCACCAAATGTCTGCATTCTAGAATCGGAATGTGGCAGAATTCTAGAATGCACAGCATGGCGGAATTCTAAAGTCCTAAAATGCCTGCTATACGGAAGTTAAGGTGTCTGACATCCAGAATGCTACGACGTCAGAATTATACCATTCTGAAAGATTCTGGGATCTAGAATCAATGGACGGCTGAGTTCCAGAAAGTCAGGGTTTCCAAACTCTAGAATCCTTGCGTGTCTGAACTCGAGAGTCATTCAATGTCCACATTCCGGATCACAGGGTGTCTGAATTCCAGAAGCACCAAATGTCTGCATTCTAGAATCGGAATGTGGCGGAATTCTAGAATGCATAGCACGGCGGAATTCTAAAGTCCTAAAATGCCTACTAGCCGAAAGTTAAGGTGTCTGATGACCAGAATGTTACTAGGTCAGCATTCTACCGTTCTGAGAGATTCTGGGTTCTAGAATAAATGGATGGCAGAGTTCTGGAATGTCAGGGTGTTCAAACTCAAGAATACTTGCGTGTCTGAACTCGAGAGTCATTCAATGTCCACATTCCGGATCACAGGGTGTCTGAATTCCAGAAGCACCAAATGTCTGCATTCTAGAATCGGAATGTGGCGGAATTCTAGAATGCACAGCACGGCGGAATTCGAAAGTCCTAAAATGACTGCTATCGGGAAGTTAGGGTGTCTGACATCCAGAATGCTACCACGTCAGAATTATACCATTCTGAAAGATTCTGGGATCTAGAATCAATGGACGGCTGAGTTCCAGAATGTCAGGGTGGCAAAACTCTAGAATCCTTGCGTGTCTGAACTCGAGAGTCATTCAATGTCCACATTCCAGAACTCTGGATGTCTGAATTATAGAAGCACCAAATGTCTGCATTCTAGAATCGGAATGTGGCGGAATTCTAGAATGCACAGCACGGCGGAATTCTAAAGTCCAAAAATGCCTGCTATCAGGGAGTTAAGGTGTCTGACATCAAGAATGCTACCAAGTCAGAATTATACCATTCTGAAATTCTGGGATCTAGAATCAATGGACGGCTGAGTTCCAGAATGCAAGGGTGGTAAAACTCTAGAATCCTTGCGTGTCTGAACTCGAGAGTCATTCAATGTCCACATTCCAGAACTCTGGATGTCTGAATTATAGAAGCACCAAATGTCTGCATTCTAGAATCGGAATGTGGCGGAATTCTACAATGCACAGCACGGCGGAATTCTAAAGTCCTAAAATGCCTGCTATCCGGAAGTTAAGGTGTCTGACATCTAGAATTTTTCTAGGTCACCATTCTACCGTTCTGAGAGATTCTCGGTTCTAGAATCAATGGACGGCAGAGATCTGGCATGTCAGGGTGGCCAAACTCTAGAATCCTTGCGTGTCTGAACTCGAGAGTCATTCAATGTCCACATTCCGGATCACAGGGTGTCTGAATTCCAGAAGCACCAAATGTCTGCATTCTAGAATCGGAATGTGGTAGAATTCAAGAATGCACAGCACGGCGGAATTCTAAATTCCTAAAATGCCTGCTATCCGGAAGTTAAGGTTTCTGACATCCAGAATGGTACCACACCAGAATTATACCATTCTGAAAGATTCTGGGATCTAGAATCAACGGACGGCTGAGTTCCAGGATGCAAGGGTTGCAAAACTCTAGAATCCTTGCGTGTCTGAACTCGAGAGTCATTCAATGTCCACATTCCAGAACTCTGGATGTCTGAATTACAGAAGCACCAAATGTCTGCATTCTAGAATCGGAATGTGGCGGAATTCTGGAATGCACAGCACGGCGGAATTCTAAAGTCCTAAAATGCCTACTAGCCGAAAGTTGAGGTGTCTGATGACCAGAATGTTACTAGGTCAGCATTCTACCGTTCTGAGAGATTCTGGGTTCTAGAATCAATGGACGGCAGAGTTCTGGAATCTCAGGTTGTCCAAACTCTAGAATCCTTGAGTGTTTGAACTCGAGAGTCATTCAATTTCCATTTTCCGGGTCACAGGGTGACTGAATTCCAGAAGCACCAAATGTCTGCATTCTAGAATCGGAATGTGGCGGAATTCTAGAATGCACAGCACGGCGGAATTCTAAAGTCCTAAAATGCCTGCTATCCGGAAGTTAAGGTGTCTGACATCCAGAATGCTACCACGTCAGAATTATACCATTCTGAAAGATTCTGGGATCTAGAATCAATGGACGGCTGAGTTCCAGAATGTCAGGGTTTCCAAACTCTAGAATCCTTGCGTGTCTGAACTCGAGAGTCATTCAATATCCACATTCCAGGACTCTGGATGTCTGAAATATTGAAGCACCAAATGTCTGCATTCTTGAATCGGAATGTGGCGGAATTCTAGAATGCACAGCACGACAGAATTCTAAAGTCCTAAAATACCTGCTATTCGGAAGTTAAGGTGTCTGACATCCAGAATGTTACTAGGTCAGCATTCTACCGTTCTGAGAGATTCTGGGTTCTAGAATCAATGGACGGCAGTGTTCTGGAATGTTAGGGTGTCCAAACTCTAGAATCCTTCCGTGTCTGAACTCGTGAGTCATTCAATGTCCACATTCCGGATAACAGGGTGTCTGAATTCCAGAAGCACCAAATGTCTGCATTCTAGAATCGGAATGTGGCGGAATTCTAGAATGCACAGCACGGCGGAATTCTAAAATCCTAAAATGCCTGATATCGGGAAGTTAAGGTGTCTGACATCCAGAATGCTACCACGTCAGAATTATACCATTCTGAAAGATTCTGGGATGTAGAATCAATGGACGGCTGAGTTCCAGAATGTCAGGGTGGCTAAACTCTAGAATCCTTGCATGTCTGAACTCGAGAGTCATTCAATGTCCACATTCCAGAACTCTGGATGTCTGAAATATAGAAGCACCAAATGTCTGCATTCTAGAATTGGAATGTGGCGGAATTCTAGAATGCACAACACCGTGGAATTCTAAAATCCTAAAATGCCTGCTATCCGGAAGTTAAGGTGTCTGACATCAAGAATGCTACCAAGTCAGAATTATACCATTCTTAAAGATTCTGGGATCTAGAATCAATGGACGGCTGAGTTCCAGAATATCAGGGTGGCAAAACTCTAGAATCCTTGCGTGTCTGAACTCGAGAGTCATTCAATATCCACATTCCAGGACTCTGGATGTCTGAAATATAGAAGCACCAAATGTCTGCATTCTAGAATCGGAATGTGGTCGAATTCTATAATGCACAGCACGACAGAATTCTAAAGTCCTAAAATGCCTGCTATTCGGAAGTTAAGGTGTCTGACATCCAGAATGTTACTAGGTCAGCATTCTACCGTTCTGAGAGATTCTGGGTTCTAGAATAAATGGACGGCAGAATTCTGTAATGTCAGGGAGTCCAAACTCTAGAATCCTTCCGTGTCTGAACTCGTGAGTCATTCAATGTCCACATTCCGGATCACAGGGTGTCTGAATTCCAGAAGCACCAAATGTCTGCATTCTAGAATCGGAATGTGGCGGAATTCTAGAATGCATAGCACGGCGGAATTCTAAAGTCCTAAAATGCCTACTAGCCGAAAGTTAAGGTGTCTGATGACCAGAATGTTACTAGGTCAGCATTCTACCGTTCTGAGAGATTCTGGGTTCTAGAATAAATGGATGGCAGAGTTCTGGAATGTCAGGGTGTTCAAACTCAAGAATACTTGCGTGTCTGAACTCGAGAGTCATTCAATGTCCACATTCCGGATCACAGGGTGTCTGAATTCCAGAAGCACCAAATGTCTGCATTCTAGAATCGGAATGTGGCGGAATTCTAGAATGCACAGCACGGCGGAATTCGAAAGTCCTAAAATGACTGCTATCGGGAAGTTAGGGTGTCTGACATCCAGAATGCTACCACGTCAGAATTATACCATTCTGAAAGATTCTGGGATCTAGAATCAATGGACGGCTGAGTTCCAGAATGTCAGGGTGGCAAAACTCTAGAATCCTTGCGTGTCTGAACTCGAGAGTCATTCAATGTCCACATTCCAGAACTCTGGATGTCTGAATTATAGAAGCACCAAATGTCTGCATTCTAGAATCGGAATGTGGCGGAATTCTAGAATGCAAAGCACGGCGGAATTCTAAAGTCCTAAAATGCCTGCTATCCGGAAGTTAAGGTGTCTGACATCAAGAATGCTACCAAGTCAGAATTATACCATTCTGAAAGATTCTGGGATCTAGAATCAATGGACGGCTGAGTTCCAGAATGCAAGGGTGGTAAAACTCTAGAATCCTTGCGTGTCTGAACTCGAGAGTCATTCAATGTCCACATTCCAGAACTCTGGATGTCTGAATTATAGAAGCACCAAATGTCTGCATTCTAGAATCGGAATGTGGCGGAATTCTAGAATGCACAGCACGGCGGAATTCTAAAGTCCTAAAATGCCTGCTATCCGGAAGTTAAGGTGTCTGACATCTAGAATGTTTCTAGGTCACCATTCTACCGTTCTGAGAGATTCTCGGTTCTAGAATCAATGGACGGCAGAGATCTGGCATGTCAGGGTGGCCAAACTCTAGAATCCTTGCGTGTCTGAACTCGAGAGTCATTCAATGTCCACATTCCGGATCACAGGGTGTCTGAATTCCAGAAGCACCAAATGTCTGCATTCTAGAATCGGAATGTGGTAGAATTCAAGAATGCACAGCACGGCGGAATTCTAAAGTCCTAAAATGCCTGCTATCCGGAAGTTAAGGTTTCTGACATCCAGAATGGTACCACACCAGAATTATACCATTCTGAAAGATTCTGGGATCTAGAATCAACGGACGGCTGAGTTCCAGGATGCAAGGGTGGCAAAACTCTAGAATCCTTGCGTGTCTGAACTCGAGAGTCATTCAATGTCCACATTCCAGAACTCTGGATGTCTGAATTACAGAAGCACCAAATGTCTGCATTCTAGAATCGGAATGTGGCGGAATTCTGGAATGCACAGCACGGCGGAATTCTAAAGTCCTAAAATGCCTACTAGCCGAAAGTTGAGGTGTCTGATGACCAGAATGTTACTAGGTCAGCATTCTACCGTTCTGAGAGATTCTGGGTTCTAGAATCAATGGACGGCAGAGTTCTGGAATCTCAGGTTGTCCAAACTCTAGAATCCTTGAGTGTTTGAACTCGAGAGTCATTCAATTTCCATTTTCCGGGTCACAGGGTGACTGAATTCCAGAAGCACCAAATGTCTGCATTCTAGAATCGGAATGTGGCGGAATTCTAGAATGCACAGCACGGCGGAATTCTAAAGTCCTAAAATGCCTGCTATCCGGAAGTTAAGGTGTCTGACATCCAGAATGCTACCACGTCAGAATTATACCATTCTGAAAGATTCTGGGATCTAGAATCAATGGACGGCTGAGTTCCAGAATGTCAGAGTTTCCAAACTCTAGAATCCTTGCGTGTCTGAACTCGAGAGTCATTCAATATCCACATTCCAGGACTCTGGATGTCTGAAATATTGAAGCACCAAATGTCTGCATTCTTGAATCGGAATGTGGCGGAATTCTAGAATGCACAGCACGACAGAATTCTAAAGTCCTAAAATACCTGCTATTCGGAAGTTAAGGTGTCTGACATCCAGAATGTTACTAGGTCAGCATTCTACCGTTCTGAGAGATTCTGGGTTCTAGAATCAATGGACGGCAGTGTTCTGGAATGTTAGGGTGTCCAAACTCTAGAATCCTTCCGTGTCTGAACTCGTGAGTCATTCAATGTCCACATTCCGGATAACAGGGTGTCTGAATTCCAGAAGCACCAAATGTCTGCATTCTAGAATCGGAATGTGGCGGAATTCTAGAATGCACAGCACGGCGGAATTCTAAAATCCTAAAATGCCTGATATCGGGAAGTTAAGGTGTCTGACATCCAGAATGCTACCACGTCAGAATTATACCATTCTGAAAGATTCTGGGATGTAGAATCAATGGACGGCTGAGTTCCAGAATGTCAGGGTGGCTAAACTCTAGAATCCTTGCATGTCTGAACTCGAGAGTCATTCAATGTCCACATTCCAGAACTCTGGATGTCTGAAATATAGAAGCACCAAATGTCTGCATTCTAGAATTGGAATGTGGCGGAATTCTAGAATGCACAACACCGTGGAATTCTAAAATCCTAAAATGCCTGCTATCCGGAAGTTAAGGTGTCTGACATCAAGAATGCTACCAAGTCAGAATTATACCATTCTTAAAGATTCTGGGATCTAGAATCAATGGACGGCTGAGTTCCAGAATATCAGGGTGGCAAAACTCTAGAATCCTTGCGTGTCTGAACTCGAGAGTCATTCAATATCCACATTCCAGGACTCTGGATGTCTGAAATATAGAAGCACCAAATGTCTGCATTCTAGAATCGGAATGTGGTCGAATTCTATAATGCACAGCACGACAGAATTCTAAAGTCCTAAAATGCCTGCTATTCGGAAGTTAAGGTGTCTGACATCCAGAATGTTACTAGGTCAGCATTCTACCGTTCTGAGAGATTCTGGGTTCTAGAATAAATGGACGGCAGAATTCTGTAATGTCAGGGAGTCCAAACTCTAGAATCCTTCCGTGTCTGAACTCGTGAGTCATTCAATGTCCACATTCCGGATCACAGGGTGTCTGAATTCCAGAAGCACCAAATGTCTGCATTCTAGAATCGGAATGTGGCGGAATTCTAGAATGCATAGCACGGCGGAATTCTAAAGTCCTAAAATGCCTACTAGCCGAAAGTTAAGGTGTCTGATGACCAGAATGTTACTAGGTCAGCATTCTACCGTTCTGAGAGATTCTGGGTTCTAGAATAAATGGATGGCAGAGTTCTGGAATGTCAGGGTGTTCAAACTCAAGAATACTTGCGTGTCTGAACTCGAGAGTCATTCAATGTCCACATTCCGGATCACAGGGTGTCTGAATTCCAGAAGCACCAAATGTCTGCATTCTAGAATCGGAATGTGGCGGAATTCTAGAATGCACAGCACGGCGGAATTCGAAAGTCCTAAAATGACTGCTATCGGGAAGTTAGGGTGTCTGACATCCAGAATGCTACCACGTCAGAATTATACCATTCTGAAAGATTCTGGGATCTAGAATCAATGGACGGCTGAGTTCCAGAATGTCAGGGTGGCAAAACTCTAGAATCCTTGCGTGTCTGAACTCGAGAGTCATTCAATGTCCACATTCCAGAACTCTGGATGTCTGAATTATAGAAGCACCAAATGTCTGCATTCTAGAATCGGAATGTGGCGGAATTCTAGAATGCAAAGCACGGCGGAATTCTAAAGTCCTAAAATGCCTGCTATCCGGAAGTTAAGGTGTCTGACATCAAGAATGCTACCAAGTCAGAATTATACCATTCTGAAAGATTCTGGGATCTAGAATCAATGGACGGCTGAGTTCCAGAATGCAAGGGTGGTAAAACTCTAGAATCCTTGCGTGTCTGAACTCGAGAGTCATTCAATGTCCACATTCCAGAACTCTGGATGTCTGAATTATAGAAGCACCAAATGTCTGCATTCTAGAATCGGAATGTGGCGGAATTCTAGAATGCACAGCACGGCGGAATTCTAAAGTCCTAAAATGCCTGCTATCCGGAAGTTAAGGTGTCTGACATCTAGAATGTTTCTAGGTCACCATTCTACCGTTCTGAGAGATTCTCGGTTCTAGAATCAATGGACGGCAGAGATCTGGCATGTCAGGGTGGCCAAACTCTAGAATCCTTGCGTGTCTGAACTCGAGAGTCATTCAATGTCCACATTCCGGATCACAGGGTGTCTGAATTCCAGAAGCACCAAATGTCTGCATTCTAGAATCGGAATGTGGTAGAATTCAAGAATGCACAGCACGGCGGAATTCTAAAGTCCTAAAATGCCTGCTATCCGGAAGTTAAGGTTTCTGACATCCAGAATGGTACCACACCAGAATTATACCATTCTGAAAGATTCTGGGATCTAGAATCAACGGACGGCTGAGTTCCAGGATGCAAGGGTGGCAAAACTCTAGAATCCTTGCGTGTCTGAACTCGAGAGTCATTCAATGTCCACATTCCAGAACTCTGGATGTCTGAATTACAGAAGCACCAAATGTCTGCATTCTAGAATCGGAATGTGGCGGAATTCTGGAATGCACAGCACGGCGGAATTCTAAAGTCCTAAAATGCCTACTAGCCGAAAGTTGAGGTGTCTGATGACCAGAATGTTACTAGGTCAGCATTCTACCGTTCTGAGAGATTCTGGGTTCTAGAATCAATGGACGGCAGAGTTCTGGAATGTCAGGTTGTCCAAACTCTAGAATCCTTGAGTGTTTGAACTCGAGAGTCATTCAATTTCCATTTTCCGGGTCACAGGGTGACTGAATTCCAGAAGCACCAAATGTCTGCATTCTAGAATCGGAATGTGGCGGAATTCTAGAATGCACAGCACGGCGGAATTCGAAAGTCCTAAAATGCCTGCTATCCGGAAGTTAAGGTGTCTGAAATCCAGAATGCTACCACGTCAGAATTATACCATTCTGAAAGATTCTGGGATCTAGAATCAATGGACGGCTGAGTTCCAGAATGTCAGGGTTTCCAATCTCTAGAAGCCTTGCATGTCTGAACTCGAGAGTCATTCAATATCCACATTCCAGGACTCTGGATGTCTGAAATATAGAAGCACCAAATGTCTGCATTCTAGAATGGGAATGTGGTAGAATTCCAGAATGCACAGCACGACAGAATTCTAAAGTCCTAAAATGCCTGCTATTCGGAACTTAAGGTGTCTGACATCCAGAATGTTACTAGGTCAGCATTCTACCGTTCTGAGAGATTCTGGGTTCTAGAATCAATGGACGGCAGAGATCTGGAATGTCAGGTTGTCCAAACTCTAGAATCCTTGCGTGTCTGAACTCGAGAGTCATTCAATGTCCACATTACGGATCACAGGGTGTCTGAATTCCAGAAGCACCAAATGTCTGCATTCTAGAATTGGAATGTGGTGGAATTCTAGAATGCACAGCACGGCAGAATTCTAAAGTCCTAAAATGCCTGCTATCCGAAGTTAAAGTGTGTGACATCCAGAATGGTACCACATCAGAATTATACCATTCTGAAACATTCTGGGATCTAGAATCAATGGACGGCCGAGTTCCAGAATGTCAGGGTGGCAAAACTCTAGAATCCTGGCGTGTCTGAACTCGAGAGTCATTCAATGTCCACATTCCAGAACTCTGGATGTCTGAATTATAGAAGCACCAAATGTCTGCATTCTAGAATCGGAATGTGGCGGAATTCTAGAATGCACAGCACGGCGGAATTCGAAAGTCCTAAAATGCCTGCTATCCGGAAGTTAAGGTGTCTGACTTCAAGAATGCTACCAAGTCAGAATTATAACATTCTGAAAGATTCTGGGATCTAGAATCAATGGACGGCTGAGTTCCAGAATGCGAGGGTGGCAAAACTCTAGAATCCTTGCGGGTCTGAACTCGAGAGTCATTCAATGTCCACATTCCAGAACTCTGGATGTCTGAAATATAGAAGCACCAAATGTCTGCATTCTAGAATCGGAATGTGGCAGAATTCTAGAATGCACAGCACAGCGGAATTTTAAAGTCCTAAAATGCCTGCTATTCGGAAGTCAAGGTGTCTGACATCCAGAATGTTGCTAAGTCAGCATTCTACCGTTCTGAGAGATTCTCGGTTATAGAATCAATGGATGGCAGAGTTCTGGAATGTCAGGGTGTTCAAACTCAAGAATACTTGTGTGTCTGAACTCGAGAGTCATTCAATGTCCACATTCCGCGTCACAGGGTGTCTGAATTACAGAAGCACCAAATGTCTGCATTCTAGAATCGGAATGTGGCAGAATTCTAGAATGCACAGCACGGCGGAATTCGAAAGTCCTAAAATGCTGCTATCCGGAAGTTAAGGTGTCTGAAATCCAGAATGCTACCACGTCAGAATTATACCATTCTGAAACATACTGGGATCTAGAATCAATGGACGGCTGAGTTCCAGAAGGTCAGGGTGGCAAAACTCTAGAATCCTGGCGTGTCTGAACTCGAGAGTCATTCAATGTCCACATTCCAGAACTCTGGATCTCTGAATTATAGAAGCACCAAATGTCTGCATTCTAGAATCGGAGTGTGGCGGAATTCTAGTATGCACAACACGGCGGAATTCTAAAGTCCTAAAATGCCTGCTATCCGGAAGTTAAGGTGTCTGACATCCAGAATGCTACCACGTCAGAATTATACCATTCTGAAACATTCTGGGATCTAGAATCAATGGACGGCTGAGTTCCAGAATGTCAGGGTGGCAAAACTCTAGAATCCTTGCCTGTCTGAACTCGAGAGTCATTCAATGTCCACATTCCAGAACTCTGGATGTCTGAAATATAGAGGCACCAAATGTCTGCATTCTAGAATCGGAATGTGGTGGAATTATAGAATGCACAGCATGGCGGAATTTTAAAGTCCTAAAATGCCTGCTATACGGAAGTCAAGGTGTCTGACCTCCAGAATGTTACTAAGTCAGCATTCTACCGTTCTGAGAAATTCTGGGTTCAATAATCAATGGAAGGCAGAGTTCTGGAATGTCAGGGTGTTCAAACTCAAGAATACTTGCATGTCTGAACTCGAGAGTCATTCAATGTCCACATTCCGCATCACAGGGTATCTGAATTCCAGAAGCACCAAATGTCTGCATTCTAGAATCGGAATGTGGCGGAATTCTAGAATGCACAGCACGGCGGATTTCGAAAGTCCTAAAATGCCTGCTATCCGGAAGTTAAGGTGTCTGAAATCCAGAATGCTACCACGTCAGAATTATACAATTCTGAAAGATTTTGGGATCTAGAATCAATGGACGGCTGAGTTCCAGAATGTCAGGGTTTCCAATCTCTAGAATCCTTGCATGTCTGAACTCGAGAGTCATTCAATATCCACATTCCAGGACTCTGGATGTCTGAAATATGGAAGCACCAAATGTCTGCATTCTAAAATCGGAATGTGGTAGAATTCTAGAATGCACAGCACGACAGAATTCTAAAGTCCTAAAATGCCTGCTATTCGGAACTTAAGGTGTCTGACATCCAGTATGTTGCTAGGTCAGCATTCTACCGTTCTGAGAGATTCTGGGTTCTAGAATCAATAGACGGCAGAGTTCTGGAATGTCAGGGTGTCCAAACTCTAGAATCCTTCCGTGTCTGAACTCGAGAGTCATTCAATGTCCACATTCCAGAACTCTGTATGTCTGAATTATAGAAGCACCAAATGTCTGCATTCTAGAATTGGAATGTGGCGGAATTCTAGAATGCACAGCACGGCGGAATTCTAAAGTCCTAAAATGCCTGCTATCCGGAAGTTAAGGTGTCTGACATCCAGAATGCTACCACGTCAGAATTATACCATTCTGAAAGATTCTGGGATCTAGAATAAATGGACGGCTGAGTTCCAGAATGTCAGGGTGGCAAAACTCTAAAATCCTGGCGTGTCTGAACTCGAGAGTCATTCAATGTCCACATTCCAGAACTCTGGATGTCTGAATTATAGAAGCACCAAATGTCTGCATTCTAGAATCGGAATGTGGCGGAATTCTAGAATGCACAGCACGGCGGAATTCTAAAGTCCTAAAATGCCTGCTATCCGCAAGTTAAGGTGTCTGACATCAAGAATGCTACCACGACAGAATTATACCATTCTGAAACATTCTGTGATCTAGAATCAATGGACGGCTGAGTTCCAGAATGTCAGGGTGGCATAACTCTAGAATCCTTGCGTGTCTGAACTCGAGAGTCATTCACTGTCCACATTCCAGAACTCTGGATGTCTGATTTATAGAAGCACCAAATGTCTGCATTCTATAATCGGAATGTGGCGGAATTCTAGAATGCACAGCACGGCGGAATTCTAAAGCCCTAAAATGCCTGCTATCCGGAAGTTAAGTTGTCTGACATCAAGAGTGCTTCCAACTCAGAATTATAACATTCTGAAAGATTCTGGGATCTAGAATCAATGGACGGCTGAGTTCCAGAATGTCAGGGTGGCAAAACTCTAGAATCCTTGCCTGTCTGAACTCAAGAGTCATTCAAAGTCCACATTCCAGAACTCTGGATGTCTGAAATATAGAAGCACCAAATGTCTGCATTCTAGAATCGGAATGTGGCGGAATTGTAGAATGCACAGCACGGCGGAATTTTAAAGTCCTAAAATGCCTGCTATACGGAAGTCAAGGTGTCTGACCTCCAGAATGTTACTAAGTCAGCATTCTACCGTTCTGAGAAATTCTGGGTTCTAGAATCAAAGGATGGCAGAGTTCTGGAATGTCAGGGTGTTCAAACTCAAGAATACTTGCGTGTCTGAACTCGAGAGTCATTCAATGTCCACATTCCGCATCACAGGGTGTCTGAATTCCAGAAGCACCAAATGTCTGCATTCTAGAATTGGAATGTGTTGGAATTCTAGAATGCACAGCACAGCGGAATTCTAAAGTCCTAAAATGCCTGCTATCCGGAAGTTAATGTGTGTGACATCCAGAATGGTACCACATCAGAATTATACCATTCTGAAACATTCTGGGATCTAGAATCAATGGACGGCCCAGTTCCAGAATGTCAGGGTGGCAAAACTCTAGAATCCTGGCGTGTCTGAACTCGAGAGTCATTCAATGTCCACATTCCAGGACTCTGGATGTCTGAAATATAGAAGCACCAAATGTCTGCATTCTAGAATCGGAATGTGGTAGATTTCTAGAATGCACAGCACGACAGAATTCTAAAGTCCTAAAATGCCTGCTATTCGGAAGTTAAGGTGTCTGACATCCAGAATGTTACTAGGTCAGCATTCTACCGTTCTGAGAGATTCTGGGTTCTAGAATCAATGGACGGCTGAGATCTGGAATGTCAGGGTGTCCAAACTCTAGAATCCTTGTGTGTCTGAACTCGAGAGACATTCAATGTCCACATTCCGGATCACAGGGTGTCTGAATTCCAGAAGCACCAAATGTCTGCATTCTAGAATTGGAATGTGGTGGAATTCTAGACTGCACAGCACAGCGGAATTTTAAAGTCCTAAAATGCCTGCTATACGGAAGTCAAGCTGTCTGACATCCAGAATGTTACTAAGTCAGCATTCTACCGTTCTGAGAGATTCTCGGTTCTAGAATCAATGGATGGCAGAGTTCTCGAATGTCAGGGTGTTCAAACTCAAGAATACATGCGTGTGTGAACTCGAGAGTCATTCAATGTCCACATTCCGCATCACAGGGTGTCTGAATTCCAGAAGCACCAAATGTCTGCATTCTAGAATCGGAATGTGGCGGAATTCTAGAATGCACAGCACGGCGGAATTCTAAAGTCCTAAAATGCCTGCTATCCGGAAGTTAAGGTGTCTGACATCAAGAATGCTACCACGTCAGAATTATACCATTCTGAAACATTCTGTGATCTAGAATCAATGGACGGCTGAGTTCCAGAATGTCAGGGTGGCAAAACTCTAGAATCCTTGCGTGTCTGAAATCGAGAGTCAGTCAATGTCCACATTCCAGAACTCTGGATGTCTGAATTATAGAAGCACCAAATGTCTGCATTCTAGAATCGGAATGTGGCGGAATTCTAGAATGCACAGCACGGCGGAATTCTAAAGTCCTAAAATGCCTGCTATCCGGAAGTTAAGTTGTCTGACATCAAGAATGCTACCAAGTCAGAATTATACCATTCTGAAAGATTCTGGGATCTAGAATCAATGGACGGCAGAGTTCCAGAATGTCAGGGTGGCAAAATTCTAGAATCCTTGTGTGTCTGAACTCGAGAGTCATTCAATGTCCACATTCCAGAACTCTGGATGTCTGAATTATAGAAGCACCAAATGTCTGCATTCTAGAATCGGAATGTGGCGGAATTCTAGAATGCACAGCACGGCGGAATTCTAAAGCCCTAAAATGCCTGCTATCCGGAAGTTAAGGTGTCTGACATCAAGAGTGCTACCAAGTCAGAATTATAACATTCTGAAAGATTCTGGGATCTAGAATCAATGGACGGCTGAGTTCCAGAATGTCAGGGTGGCAAAACTCTAGAATCCTTGCCTGTCTGAACTTGAGAGTCATTCAATGTCCACATTCCAGAACTGTGGATATCTGAAATATAGAGGCACCAAATGTCTGCATTCTAGAATCGGAATGTGGCGGAATTGTAGAATGCACAGCACGGCGGAATTTTAAGTCCTAAAATGCCTGCTATACGGAAGTCAAGGTGTCTGACCTCCAGAATGTTACTAAGTCAGCATTCTACCGTTCTGAGAAATTCTGGGTTCTAGAATCAATGGATGGCAGAGTTCTGGAATGTCAGGATGTTCAAACTCAAGAATACTTGCATGTCTGAACTCGAGAGTCATTCAATGTCCACATTCCGCATCACAGGGTGTCTGAATTCCAGAAGCACCAAATGTCTGCATTCTAGAATCGGAATGTGGCGGAATTCTAGAATGCACAGCACGGCGGAATTCGAAAGTCCTAAAATGCCTGCTATCCGGAAGTTAAGGTGTCTGAAATCCAGAATGCTACCACGTCAGAATTATACAATTCTGAAAGATTCTGGGATCTAGAATCAATGGACGGCTGAGTTCCAGAATGTCAGGGTTCCAATCTCTAGAATCCTTGCATGTCTGAACTCGAGAGTCATTCAATATCCACATTCCAGGACTCTGGATGTCTGAAATATAGAAGCACCAAATGTCTGCATTCTAGAAACGGAATGTGGTAGATTTCTAGAATGCACAGCGCGACAGAATTCTAAAGTCCTAAAATGCCTGCTATTTGGAAGTTAAGTTATCTGACATCCAGAATGTTACTAGGTCAGCATTCTACCGTTCTGAGAGATTCTGGGTTCTAGAATCAATGGACGGCAGAGTTCTGGAATGTCAGGGTGTCCAAACTCTAGAATCCTTCCGTGTCTGAACTCGAGAGTCATTCAATGTCCACATTCCAGAACTCTGGATGTCTGAATTATAGAAGCACCAAATGTCTGCATTCTAGAATCGGAATGTGGCGGAATTCTAGAATGCACAGCACGGCGGAATTCTAAAGTCCTAAAATGCCTGCTATCCGGAAGTTAAGGTGTCTGACATCAAGAATGCTACCAAGTCAGAATTATACCATTCTGAAAGATTCTGGGATCTAGAATCAATGGACGGCTGAGTTCCAGAATGTCAGGGTGGCAAAACTCGAGAATCCTTGCCTGTCTGAACTCGAGAGTCATTCAATGTCCACATTCCAGAACTCTGGATGTCTGAAATATAGAAGCACCAAATGTCTGCATTCTAGAATCGGAATGTGGCGGAATTCTAGAATGCACAGCACGGCGGAATTCTAAAGTCCTAAAATGCCTGCTATTCGCAAGTTAAGGTGTCTGACATCAAGAATGGTACCACACCAGAATTATACCATTCTGAGAGATTCTGGGTTCTAGAATCTATGGACGGCAGTGTTCTGGAATGTCAGGGTGTCCAAACTCTAGAATCCTTCCGTGTCTGAACTCGAGAGTCATTCAATGTCCACATTCCGGATCACAGGGTGTCTGAATTCCAGAAGCACCAAATGTCTGCATTCTAGAATGGGAATGTGGTAGAATTCTAGAGTGCACAGCACGACAGAATTCTAAAGTCCTAAAATGCCTGCTATTCGGAAGTTAAGGTGTCTGACATCCAGAATGTTACTAGGTCAGCATTCTACCGTTCTGAGAGATTCTGGGTTCTAGAATCAATGGACGGCAGAGATCTGGAATGTCAGGGTGTCCAAACTCTAGAATCCTTGCGTGTCTGAACTCGAGAGTCATTCAATGTCCACATTCCGGATCACAGGGTGTCTGAATTCCAGAAGCACCAAATGTCTGCATTCTAGAATTGGAATGTGGTGGAATTCTAGAATGCACAGCACGGCAGAATTCTAAAGTCCTAAAATGCCTGCTATCCGAAGTTAAAGTGTGTGACATCCAGAATGGTACCACATCAGAATTATACCATTCTGAAACATTCTGGGATCTAGAATCAATGGACGGCTGAGTTCCAGAATGTCAGGGTGGCAAAATTCTAGAATCCTTGTGTGTCTGAACTCGAGAGTCATTCAATGTCCACATTCCAGAACTCTGGGTGTCTGAATTATAGAAGCACCAAATGTCTGCATTCTAGAATCGGAATGTGGCGGAATTCTAGAATGCACAGCACGGCGGAATTCTAAAGTCCTATAATGCCTACTAGCCTAAAGTTAAGGTGTCTGATGACCAGTATCTTACTAGGTCAGCATTCTACCGTTCTGAGGGATTCTGGGTTCTAGAATCAATGGACGGCAGAGATCTGGAATGTCAGGGTGTCCAAACTCTAGAATCCTTGCGTGTCTGAACTCGTGAGTCATTCAATGTCCACATTCCGCATCACAGGGTGTCTGAATTCCAGAAGCACCAAATGTCTGCATTCTAGAATCGGAATGTGGCGGAATTCTAGAATGCACAGCACAGCGGAATTTTAAAGTCCTAAAATGCCTGCTATTCGGAAGTCAAGGTGTCTGACATCCAGAATGTTACTAAGTCAGCATTCTACCGTTCTGAGAGATTCTCGGTTCTAGAATCAATGGACGGCAGAGTTCTGGAATGTCAGGGTGTTCAAACTCAAGAATACTTGCGTGTCTGAACTTGAGAGTCATTCAATGTCCACATTCCGCATCACAGGGTGTCTGAATTCCAGAAGTAACAAATGTCTGCATTCTAGAATCGGAATGTGGCGGAATTCTAGAATGCACAGCACGGCGGAATTCGAAAGTCCTAAAATGCCTGCTATCCGGAAGTTAAGGTGTCTGAAATCCAGAATGCTACCACGTCAGAATTATACCATTCTGAAAGATTCTGGGATCTAGAATCAATGGACGGCTGAGTTCCAGAATGTCAGGGTTTCCAATCTCTAGAAGCCTTGCATGTCTGAACTCGAGAGTCATTCAATATCCACATTCCAGGACTCTGGATGTCTGAAATATAGAAGCACCAAATGTCTGCATTCTAGAATGGGAATGTGGTAGAATTCCAGAATGCACAGCACGACAGAATTCTAAAGTCCTAAAATGCCTGCTATTCGGAACTTAAGGTGTCTGACATCCAGAATGTTACTAGGTCAGCATTCTACCGTTCTGAGAGATTCTGGGTTCTAGAATCAATGGACGGCAGAGATCTGGAATGTCAGGTTGTCCAAACTCTAGAATCCTTGCGTGTCTGAACTCGAGAGTCATTCAATGTCCACATTACGGATCACAGGGTGTCTGAATTCCAGAAGCACCAAATGTCTGCATTCTAGAATTGGAATGTGGTGGAATTCTAGAATGCACAGCACGGCAGAATTCTAAAGTCCTAAAATGCCTGCTATCCGAAGTTAAAGTGTGTGACATCCAGAATGGTACCACATCAGAATTATACCATTCTGAAACATTCTGGGATCTAGAATCAATGGACGGCCGAGTTCCAGAATGTCAGGGTGGCAAAACTCTAGAATCCTGGCGTGTCTGAACTCGAGAGTCATTCAATGTCCACATTCCAGAACTCTGGATGTCTGAATTATAGAAGCACCAAATGTCTGCATTCTAGAATCGGAATGTGGCGGAATTCTAGAATGCACAGCACGGCGGAATTCGAAAGTCCTAAAATGCCTGCTATCCGGAAGTTAAGGTGTCTGACTTCAAGAATGCTACCAAGTCAGAATTATAACATTCTGAAAGATTCTGGGATCTAGAATCAATGGACGGCTGAGTTCCAGAATGCGAGGGTGGCAAAACTCTAGAATCCTTGCGGGTCTGAACTCGAGAGTCATTCAATGTCCACATTCCAGAACTCTGGATGTCTGAAATATGGAAACACCAAATGTCTGCATTCTAGAATCGGAATGTGGCAGAATTCTAGAATGCACAGCACAGCGGAATTTTAAAGTCCTAAAATGCCTGCTATTCGGAAGTCAAGGTGTCTGACATCCAGAATGTTGCTAAGTCAGCATTCTACCGTTCTGAGAGATTCTCGGTTCTAGAATCAATGGATGGCAGAGTTCTGGAATGTCAGGGTGTTCAAACTCAAGAATACTTGTGTGTCTGAACTCGAGAGTCATTCAATGTCCACATTCCGCGTCACAGGGTGTCTGAATTACAGAAGCACCAAATGTCTGCATTCTAGAATCGGAATGTGGCAGAATTCTAGAATGCACAGCACGGCGGAATTCGAAAGTCCTAAAATGCTGCTATCCGGAAGTTAAGGTGTCTGAAATCCAGAATGCTACCACGTCAGAATTATACCATTCTGAAACATACTGGGATCTAGAATCAATGGACGGCTGAGTTCCAGAAGGTCAGGGTGGCAAAACTCTAGAATCCTGGCGTGTCTGAACTCGAGAGTCATTCAATGTCCACATTCCAGAACTCTGGATCTCTGAATTATAGAAGCACCAAATGTCTGCATTCTAGAATCGGAGTGTGGCGGAATTCTAGTATGCACAACACGGCGGAATTCTAAAGTCCTAAAATGCCTGCTATCCGGAAGTTAAGGTGTCTGACATCCAGAATGCTACCACGTCAGAATTATACCATTCTGAAACATTCTGGGATCTAGAATCAATGGACGGCTGAGTTCCAGAATGTCAGGGTGGCAAAACTCTAGAATCCTTGCCTGTCTGAACTCGAGAGTCATTCAATGTCCACATTCCAGAACTCTGGATGTCTGAAATATAGAGGCACCAAATGTCTGCATTCTAGAATCGGAATGTGGTGGAATTATAGAATGCACAGCATGGCGGAATTTTAAAGTCCTAAAATGCCTGCTATACGGAAGTCAAGGTGTCTGACCTCCAGAATGTTACTAAGTCAGCATTCTACCGTTCTGAGAAATTCTGGGTTCAATAATCAATGGAAGGCAGAGTTCTGGAATGTCAGGGTGTTCAAACTCAAGAATACTTGCATGTCTGAACTCGAGAGTCATTCAATGTCCACATTGCGCATCACAGGGTATCTGAATTCCAGAAGAACCAAATGTCTGCATTCTAGAATCGGAATGTGGCGGAATTCTAGAATGCACAGCACGGCGGATTTCGAAAGTCCTAAAATGCCTGCTATCCGGAAGTTAAGGTGTCTGAAATCCAGAATGCTACCACGTCAGAATTATACAATTCTGAAAGATTTTGGGATCTAGAATCAATGGACGGCTGAGTTCCAGAATGTCAGGGTTTCCAATCTCTAGAATCCTTGCATGTCTGAACTCGAGAGTCATTCAATATCCACATTCCAGGACTCTGGATGTCTGAAATATGGAAGCACCAAATGTCTGCATTCTAAAATCGGAATGTGGTACAATTCTATAATGCACAGCACGACAGAATTCTAAAGTCCTAAAATGCCTGCTATTCGGAACTTAAGGTGTCTGACATCCAGTATGTTGCTAGGTCAGCATTCTACCGTTCTGAGAGATTCTGGGTTCTAGAATCAATAGACGGCAGAGTTCTGGAATGTCAGGGTGTCCAAACTCTAGAATCCTTCCGTGTCTGAACTCGAGAGTCATTCAATGTCCACATTCCAGAACTCTGGATGTCTGAATTATAGAAGCACCAAATGTCTGCATTCTAGAATTGGAATGTGGCGGAATTCTAGAATGCACAGCACGGCGGAATTCTAAAGTCCTAAAATGCCTGCTATCCGGAAGTTAAGGTGTCTGACATCCAGAATGCTACCACGTCAGAATTATACCATTCTGAAAGATTCTGGGATCTAGAATAAATGGACGGCTGAGTTCCAGAATGTCAGGGTGGCAAAACTCTAAAATCCTGGCGTGTCTGAACTCGAGAGTCATTCAATGTCCACATTCCAGAACTCTGGATGTCTGAATTATAGAAGCACCAAATGTCTGCATTCTAGAATCGGAATGTGGCGGAATTCTAGAATGCACAGCACGGCGGAATTCTAAAGTCCTAAAATGACTGCTATCCGCAAGTTAAGGTGTCTGACATCAAGAATGCTACCACGACAGAATTATACCATTCTGAAACATTCTGTGATCTAGAATCAATGGACGGCTGAGTTCCAGAATGTCAGGGTGGCATAACTCTAGAATCCTTGCGTGTCTGAACTCGAGAGTCATTCACTGTCCACATTCCAGAACTCTGGATGTCTGATTTATAGAAGCACCAAATGTCTGCATTCTATAATCGGAATGTGGCGGAATTCTAGAATGCACAGCACGGCGGAATTCTAAAGCCCTAAAATGCCTGCTATCCGGAAGTTAAGTTGTCTGACATCAAGAGTGCTTCCAACTCAGAATTATAACATTCTGAAAGATTCTGGGATCTAGAATCAATGGACGGCTGAGTTCCAGAATGTCAGGGTGGCAAAACTCTAGAATCCTTGCCTGTCTGAACTCAAGAGTCATTCAAAGTCCACATTCCAGAACTCTGGATGTCTGAAATATAGAAGCACCAAATGTCTGCATTCTAGAATCGGAATGTGGCGGAATTGTAGAATGCACAGCACGGCGGAATTTTAAAGTCCTAAAATGCCTGCTATACGGAAGTCAAGGTGTCTGACCTCCAGAATGTTACTAAGTCAGCATTCTACCGTTCTGAGAAATTCTGGGTTCTAGAATCAAAGGATGGCAGAGTTCTGGAATGTCAGGGTGTTCAAACTCAAGAATACTTGCGTGTCTGAACTCGAGAGTCATTCAATGTCCACATTCCGCATCACAGGGTGTCTGAATTCCAGAAGCACCAAATGTCTGCATTCTAGAATTGGAATGTGTTGGAATTCTAGAATTCACAGCACAGCGGTATTCTAATGTCCTAAAATGCCTGCTATCCGGAAGTTAATGTGTGTGACATCCAGAATGGTACCACATCAGAATTATACCATTCTGAAACATTCTGGGATCTAGAATCAATGGACGGCCCAGTTCCAGAATGTCAGGGTGGCAAAACTCTAGAATCCTGGCGTGTCTGAACTCGAGAGTCATTCAATGTCCACATTCCAGGACTCTGGATGTCTGAAATATAGAAGCACCAAATGTCTGCATTCTAGAATCGGAATGTGGTAGATTTCTAGAATGCACAGCACGACAGAATTCTAAAGTCCTAAAATGCCTGCTATTCGGAAGTTAAGGTGTCTGACATCCAGAATGTTACTAGGTCAGCATTCTACCGTTCTGAGAGATTCTGGGTTCTAGAATCAATGGACGGCTGAGATCTGGAATGTCAGGGTGTCCAAACTCTAGAATCCTTGTGTGTCTGAACTCGAGAGACATTCAATGTCCACATTCCGGATCACAGGGTGTCTGAATTCCAGAAGCACCAAATGTCTGCATTCTAGAATTGGAATGTGGTGGAATTCTAGACTGCACAGCACAGCGGAATTCTAAAGTCCTAAAATGCCTGCTATCCGGAAGTTAATGTGTGTGACATCCAGAATGGTACCACATCAGAATTATACCATTCTGAAACATTCTGGGATCTAGAATCAATGGAAGGCCCAGTTCCAGAATGTCAGGGTGGAAAAACTCTAGAATCCTGGCGTGTCTGAACTCGAGAGTCATTCAATGTCCACATTCCAGAACTCTGGATGTCTGAATTATAGAAGCACCAAATGTCTGCATTCTAGAATCGGGATGTGGCGGAATTCTAGAATGCACAGCACGGAGTAATTCGAAAGTCCTAAAATGCCTGCTATACGGAAGTCAATGTGTCTGACATCCAGAATGTTACTAAGTCAGCATTCTACCGTTCTGAGAGATTCTCGGTTCTAGAATCAATGGATGGCAGAGTACTGGAATATCAGGGTGTTTAAACTCAAGAATACTTGCGTGTCTGAACTCGAGAGTCATTCAATGTCCACATTCCGCGTCACAGGGTGTCTGAATTCCAGAAGCACCAAATGTCTGCATTCTAGAATCGGAATGTGGCGGAATTCTAGAATGCACAGTACGGCGGAATTCGAAAGTCCTAAAATGCCTGCTATCCGTAAGTTAAGGTGTCTGACATCCAGAATGCTACCACGTCAGAATTATACCATTCTGAAAGATTCTGGGATCTAGAATCAATGGACGACTGAGTTCCAGAATGTCAGGGTTTCCAAACTCTAGAATCCTTGCATGTCTGAACTCGAGAGTCATTCAATATCCACATTCCAGGACTCTGGATGTCTGAAATATAGAAGCACCAAATGTCTGCATTCTAGAATCGGAATGTGGTAGAATTCTAGAATGCACAGCACGACAGAATTCTAAGTCCTAAAATGCCTGCTATTCGGAAGTTAAGGTGTCTGACATCCAGAATGTTACTAGGTCAGCATTCTACCGTTCTGAGAGATTCTGGGTTCTAGAATCAATGGACGGCAGAGTTCTGGAATGTCAGGGTGTCAAAACTCTAGAATCCTTCCGTGTCTGAACTCGTGAGTCATTCAATGTCCACATTCCGCGTCACAGGGTGTCTGAATTCCAGAAGCATCAAATGTCTGCTTTCTAGAATCGGAATGTGGCGGAATTCTAGAATGCACAGCACGGCGGAATTCTAAAGTCCTAAAATGCCTGCTATCGGGAAGTTAAGGTGTCTGACATCCACAATGCTACCACTTCAGAATTATACCATTCTGAAACATCCTGGGATCTAGAATCAATGGACGGCTGAGTTCCAGAATGCGAGGGTGGCAAAACTCTGGAATCCTTGCGGGTCTGAACTCAAGAGTCATTCAATGTCCACATTCCAGAACTCTGGATGTCTGAAATATAGAAGCACCAAATGTCTGCATTCTAGAATCGGAATGTGGCGGAATTCTAGAATGCACAGCACAGCGGAATTTTAAAGTCCTAAAATGCCTGCTATACGGAAGTCAAGCTGTCTGACATCCAGAATGTTACTAAGTCAGCATTCTACCGTTCTGAGAGATTCTCGGTTCTAGAATCAATGGATGGCAGAGTTCTCGAATGTCAGGGTGTTCAAACTCAAGAATACATGCGTGTGTGAACTCGAGAGTCATTCAATGTCCACATTCCGCATCACAGGGTGTCTGAATTCCAGAAGCACCAAATGTCTGCATTCTAGAATCGGAATGTGGCGGAATTCTAGAATGCACAGCACGGCGGAATTCTAAACTCCTAAAATGCCTGCTATCCGAAGTTAAAGTGTGTGACATCCAGAATGGTACCACATCAGAATTATACCATTCTGAAACATTCTGGGATCTAGAATCAATGGACGGCCGAGTTCCAGAATGTCAGGGTGGCAAAACTCTAGAATCCTGGCGTGTCTGAACTCGAGAGTCATTCAATGTCCACATTCCAGAACTCTGGATGTCTGAATTATAGAAGCACCAAATGTCTGCATTCTAGAATCGGAATGTGGCGGAATTCTAGAATGCACAGCACGGCGGAATTCGAAAGTCCTAAAATGCCTGCTATCCGGAAGTTAAGGTGTCTGACTTCAAGAATGCTACCAAGTCAGAATTATAACATTCTGAAAGATTCTGGGATCTAGAATCAATGGACGGCTGAGTTCCAGAATGCGAGGGTGGCAAAACTCTAGAATCCTTGCGGGTCTGAACTCGAGAGTCATTCAATGTCCACATTCCAGAACTCTGGATGTCTGAAATATGGAAACACCAAATGTCTGCATTCTAGAATCGGAATGTGGCAGAATTCTAGAATGCACAGCACAGCGGAATTTTAAAGTCCTAAAATGCCTGCTATTCGGAAGTCAAGGTGTCTGACATCCAGAATGTTGCTAAGTCAGCATTCTACCGTTCTGAGAGATTCTCGGTTCTAGAATCAATGGATGGCAGAGTTCTGGAATGTCAGGGTGTTCAAACTCAAGAATACTTGTGTGTCTGAACTCGAGAGTCATTCAATGTCCACATTCCGCGTCACAGGGTGTCTGAATTACAGAAGCACCAAATGTCTGCATTCTAGAATCGGAATGTGGCAGAATTCTAGAATGCACAGCACGGCGGAATTCGAAAGTCCTAAAATGCTGCTATCCGGAAGTTAAGGTGTCTGAAATCCAGAATGCTACCACGTCAGAATTATACCATTCTGAAACATACTGGGATCTAGAATCAATGGACGGCTGAGTTCCAGAAGGTCAGGGTGGCAAAACTCTAGAATCCTGGCGTGTCTGAACTCGAGAGTCATTCAATGTCCACATTCCAGAACTCTGGATCTCTGAATTATAGAAGCACCAAATGTCTGCATTCTAGAATCGGAGTGTGGCGGAATTCTAGTATGCACAACACGGCGGAATTCTAAAGTCCTAAAATGCCTGCTATCCGGAAGTTAAGGTGTCTGACATCCAGAATGCTACCACGTCAGAATTATACCATTCTGAAACATTCTGGGATCTAGAATCAATGGACGGCTGAGTTCCAGAATGTCAGGGTGGCAAAACTCTAGAATCCTTGCCTGTCTGAACTCGAGAGTCATTCAATGTCCACATTCCAGAACTCTGGATGTCTGAAATATAGAGGCACCAAATGTCTGCATTCTAGAATCGGAATGTGGTGGAATTATAGAATGCACAGCATGGCGGAATTTTAAAGTCCTAAAATGCCTGCTATACGGAAGTCAAGGTGTCTGACCTCCAGAATGTTACTAAGTCAGCATTCTACCGTTCTGAGAAATTCTGGGTTCAATAATCAATGGAAGGCAGAGTTCTGGAATGTCAGGGTGTTCAAACTCAAGAATACTTGCATGTCTGAACTCGAGAGTCATTCAATGTCCACATTGCGCATCACAGGGTATCTGAATTCCAGAAGCACCAAATGTCTGCATTCTAGAATCGGAATGTGGCGGAATTCTAGAATGCACAGCACGGCGGATTTCGAAAGTCCTAAAATGCCTGCTATCCGGAAGTTAAGGTGTCTGAAATCCAGAATGCTACCACGTCAGAATTATACAATTCTGAAAGATTTTGGGATCTAGAATCAATGGACGGCTGAGTTCCAGAATGTCAGGGTTTCCAATCTCTAGAATCCTTGCATGTCTGAACTCGAGAGTCATTCAATATCCACATTCCAGGACTCTGGATGTCTGAAATATGGAAGCACCAAATGTCTGCATTCTAAAATCGGAATGTGGTACAATTCTAGAATGCACAGCACGACAGAATTCTAAAGTCCTAAAATGCCTGCTATTCGGAACTTAAGGTGTCTGACATCCAGTATGTTGCTAGGTCAGCATTCTACCGTTCTGAGAGATTCTGGGTTCTAGAATCAATAGACGGCAGAGTTCTGGAATGTCAGGGTGTCCAAACTCTAGAATCCTTCCGTGTCTGAACTCGAGAGTCATTCAATGTCCACATTCCAGAACTCTGGATGTCTGAATTATAGAAGCACCAAATGTCTGCATTCTAGAATTGGAATGTGGCGGAATTCTAGAATGCACAGCACGGCGGAATTCTAAAGTCCTAAAATGCCTGCTATCCGGAAGTTAAGGTGTCTGACATCCAGAATGCTACCACGTCAGAATTATACCATTCTGAAAGATTCTGGGATCTAGAATAAATGGACGGCTGAGTTCCAGAATGTCAGGGTGGCAAAACTCTAAAATCCTGGCGTGTCTGAACTCGAGAGTCATTCAATGTCCACATTCCAGAACTCTGGATGTCTGAATTATAGAAGCACCAAATGTCTGCATTCTAGAATCGGAATGTGGCGGAATTCTAGAATGCACAGCACGGCGGAATTCTAAAGTCCTAAAATGACTGCTATCCGCAAGTTAAGGTGTCTGACATCAAGAATGCTACCACGACAGAATTATACCATTCTGAAACATTCTGTGATCTAGAATCAATGGACGGCTGAGTTCCAGAATGTCAGGGTGGCATAACTCTAGAATCCTTGCGTGTCTGAACTCGAGAGTCATTCACTGTCCACATTCCAGAACTCTGGATGTCTGATTTATAGAAGCACCAAATGTCTGCATTCTATAATCGGAATGTGGCGGAATTCTAGAATGCACAGCACGGCGGAATTCTAAAGCCCTAAAATGCCTGCTATCCGGAAGTTAAGTTGTCTGACATCAAGAGTGCTTCCAACTCAGAATTATAACATTCTGAAAGATTCTGGGATCTAGAATCAATGGACGGCTGAGTTCCAGAATGTCAGGGTGGCAAAACTCTAGAATCCTTGCCTGTCTGAACTCAAGAGTCATTCAAAGTCCACATTCCAGAACTCTGGATGTCTGAAATATAGAAGCACCAAATGTCTGCATTCTAGAATCGGAATGTGGCGGAATTGTAGAATGCACAGCACGGCGGAATTTTAAAGTCCTAAAATGCCTGCTATACGGAAGTCAAGGTGTCTGACCTCCAGAATGTTACTAAGTCAGCATTCTACCGTTCTGAGAAATTCTGGGTTCTAGAATCAAAGGATGGCAGAGTTCTGGAATGTCAGGGTGTTCAAACTCAAGAATACTTGCGTGTCTGAACTCGAGAGTCATTCAATGTCCACATTCCGCATCACAGGGTGTCTGAATTCCAGAAGCACCAAATGTCTGCATTCTAGAATTGGAATGTGTTGGAATTCTAGAATTCACAGCACAGCGGAATTCTAATGTCCTAAAATGTCTGCTATCCGGAAGTTAATGTGTGTGACATCCAGAATGGTACCACATCAGAATTATACCATTCTGAAACATTCTGGGATCTAGAATCAATGGACGGCCCAGTTCCAGAATGTCAGGGTGGCAAAACTCTAGAATCCTGGCGTGTCTGAACTCGAGAGTCATTCAATGTCCACATTCCAGGACTCTGGATGTCTGAAATATAGAAGCACCAAATGTCTGCATTCTAGAATCGGAATGTGGTAGATTTCTAGAATGCACAGCACGACAGAATTCTAAAGTCCTAAAATGCCTGCTATTCGGAAGTTAAGGTGTCTGACATCCAGAATGTTACTAGGTCAGCATTCTACCGTTCTGAGAGATTCTGGGTTCTAGAATCAATGGACGGCTGAGATCTGGAATGTCAGGGTGTCCAAACTCTAGAATCCTTGTGTGTCTGAACTCGAGAGACATTCAATGTCCACATTCCGGATCACAGGGTGTCTGAATTCCAGAAGCACCAAATGTCTGCATTCTAGAATTGGAATGTGGTGGAATTCTAGACTGCACAGCACAGCGGAATTCTAAAGTCCTAAAATGCCTGCTATCCGGAAGTTAATGTGTGTGACATCCAGAATGGTACCACATCAGAATTATACCATTCTGAAACATTCTGGGATCTAGAATCAATGGAAGGCCCAGTTCCAGAATGTCAGGGTGGAAAAACTCTAGAATCCTGGCGTGTCTGAACTCGAGAGTCATTCAATGTCCACATTCCAGAACTCTGGATGTCTGAATTATAGAAGCACCAAATGTCTGCATTCTAGAATCGGGATGTGGCGGAATTCTAGAATGCACAGCACGGAGTAATTCGAAAGTCCTAAAATGCCTGCTATACGGAAGTCAATGTGTCTGACATCCAGAATGTTACTAAGTCAGCATTCTACCGTTCTGAGAGATTCTCGGTTCTAGAATCAATGGATGGCAGAGTACTGGAATATCAGGGTGTTTAAACTCAAGAATACTTGCGTGTCTGAACTCGAGAGTCATTCAATGTCCACATTCCGCGTCACAGGGTGTCTGAATTCCAGAAGCACCAAATGTCTGCATTCTAGAATCGGAATGTGGCGGAATTCTAGAATGCACAGTACGGCGGAATTCGAAAGTCCTAAAATGCCTGCTATCCGTAAGTTAAGGTGTCTGACATCCAGAATGCTACCACGTCAGAATTATACCATTCTGAAAGATTCTGGGATCTAGAATCAATGGACGACTGAGTTCCAGAATGTCAGGGTTTCCAAACTCTAGAATCCTTGCATGTCTGAACTCGAGAGTCATTCAATATCCACATTCCAGGACTCTGGATGTCTGAAATATAGAAGCACCAAATGTCTGCATTCTAGAATCGGAATGTGGTAGAATTCTAGAATGCACAGCACGACAGAATTCTAAGTCCTAAAATGCCTGCTATTCGGAAGTTAAGGTGTCTGACATCCAGAATGTTACTAGGTCAGCATTCTACCGTTCTGAGAGATTCTGGGTTCTAGAATCAATGGACGGCAGAGTTCTGGAATGTCAGGGTGTCAAAACTCTAGAATCCTTCCGTGTCTGAACTCGTGAGTCATTCAATGTCCACATTCCGCGTCACAGGGTGTCTGAATTCCAGAAGCATCAAATGTCTGCTTTCTAGAATCGGAATGTGGCGGAATTCTAGAATGCACAGCACGGCGGAATTCTAAAGTCCTAAAATGCCTGCTATCGGGAAGTTAAGGTGTCTGACATCCACAATGCTACCACTTCAGAATTATACCATTCTGAAACATCCTGGGATCTAGAATCAATGGACGGCTGAGTTCCAGAATGCGAGGGTGGCAAAACTCTGGAATCCTTGCGGGTCTGAACTCAAGAGTCATTCAATGTCCACATTCCAGAACTCTGGATGTCTGAAATATAGAAGCACCAAATGTCTGCATTCTAGAATCGGAATGTGGCGGAATTCTAGAATGCACAGCACAGCGGAATTTTAAAGTCCTAAAATGCCTGCTATACGGAAGTCAAGCTGTCTGACATCCAGAATGTTACTAAGTCAGCATTCTACCGTTCTGAGAGATTCTCGGTTCTAGAATCAATGGATGGCAGAGTTCTCGAATGTCAGGGTGTTCAAACTCAAGAATACATGCGTGTGTGAACTCGAGAGTCATTCAATGTCCACATTCCGCATCACAGGGTGTCTGAATTCCAGAAGCACCAAATGTCTGCATTCTAGAATCGGAATGTGGCGGAATTCTAGAATGCACAGCACGGCGGAATTCTAAACTCCTAAAATGCCTGCTATCCGGAAGTTAAGGTGTCTGACATCAAGAATGCTACCACGTCAGAATTATACCATTCTGAAACATTCTGTGATCTAGAATCAATGGACGGCTGAGTTCCAGAATGTCAGGGTGGCAAAACTCTAGAATCCTTGCGTGTCTGAAATCGAGAGTCAGTCAATGTCCACATTCCAGAACTCTGGATGTCTGAATTATAGAAGCACCAAATGTCTGCATTCTAGAATCGGAATGTGGCGGAATTCTAGAATGCACAGCACGGCGGAATTCTAAAGTCCTAAAATGCCTGCTATCCGGAAGTTAAGTTGTCTGACATCAAGAATGCTACCAAGTCAGAATTATACCATTCTGAAAGATTCTGGGATCTAGAATCAATGGACGGCTGAGTTCCAGAATGTCAGGGTGGCAAAATTCTAGAATCCTTGTGTGTCTGAACTCGAGAGTCATTCAATGTCCACATTCCAGAACTCTGGATGTCTGAATTATAGAAGCACCAAATGTCTGCATTCTAGAATCGGAATGTGGCGGAATTCTAGAATGCACAGCACGGCGGAATTCTAAAGCCCTAAAATGCCTGCTATCCGGAAGTTAAGGTGTCTGACATCAAGAGTGCTACCAAGTCAGAATTATAACATTCTGAAAGATTCTGGGATCTAGAATCAATGGACGGCTGAGTTCCAGAATGTCAGGGTGGCAAAACTCTAGAATCCTTGCCTGTCTGAACTTGAGAGTCATTCAATGTCCACATTCCAGAACTGTGGATATCTGAAATATAGAGGCACCAAATGTCTGCATTCTAGAATCGGAATGTGGCGGAATTGTAGAATGCACAGCACGGCGGAATTTTAAGTCCTAAAATGCCTGCTATACGGAAGTCAAGGTGTCTGACCTCCAGAATGTTACTAAGTCAGCATTCTACGTTCTGAGAAATTCTGGGTTCTAGAATCAATGGATGGCAGAGTTCTGGAATGTCAGGATGTTCAAACTCAAGAATACTTGCATGTCTGAACTCGAGAGTCATTCAATGTCCACATTCCGCATCACAGGGTGTCTGAATTCCAGAAGCACCAAATGTCTGCATTCTAGAATCGGAATGTGGCGGAATTCTAGAATGCACAGCACGGCGGTATTCGAAAGTCCTAAAATGCCTGCTATCCGGAAGTTAAGGTGTCTGAAATCCAGAATGCTACCACGTCAGAATTATACAATTCTGAAAGATTCTGGGATCTAGAATCAATGGACGGCTGAGTTCCAGAATGTCAGGGTTCCAATCTCTAGAATCCTTGCATGTCTGAACTCGAGAGTCATTCAATATCCACATTCCAGGACTCTGGATGTCTGAAATATAGAAGCACCAAATGTCTGCATTCTAGAAACGGAATGTGGTAGATTTCTAGAATGCACAGCACGACAGAATTCTAAAGTCCTAAAATGCCTGCTATTCGGAAGTTAAGTTATCTGACATCCAGAATGTTACTAGGTCAGCATTCTACCGTTCTGAGAGATTCTGGGTTCTAGAATCAATGGACGGCAGAGTTCTGGAATGTCAGGGTGTCCAAACTCTAGAATCCTTCCGTGTCTGAACTCGAGAGTCATTCAATGTCCACATTCCAGAACTCTGGATATCTGAATTATAGAAGCACCAAATGTCTGCATTCTAGAATCGGAATGTGGCGGAATTCTAGAATGCACAGCACGGCGGAATTCTAAAGTCCTAAAATGCCTGCTATCCGGAAGTTAAGGTGTCTGACATCAAGAATGCTACCAAGTCAGAATTATAGCATTCTGAAAGATTCTGGGATCTAGAATCAATGGACGGCTGAGTTCCAGAATGTCAGGGTGGCAAAACTCGAGAATCCTTGCCTGTCTGAACTCGAGAGTCATTCAATGTCCACATTCCAGAACTCTGGATGTCTGAAATATAGAAGCACCAAATGTCTGCATTCTAGAATCGGAATGTGGCGGAATTCTAGAATGCACAGCATGGCGGAATTTTAAAGTCCTAAAATGCCTGCTATACGGAAGTCAAGGTGTCTGACCTCCAGAATGTTACTAAGTCAGCATTCTACCGTTCTGAGAAATTCTGGGTTCAAGAATCAATGGATGGCAGAGTTCTGGAATGTCAGGGTGTTCAAACTCAAGAATACTTGCGTTTCTGAACTCGAGAGTCATTCAATGTCCACATTCCGCATCACAGGGTGTCTGAATTCCAGAAGCACCAAATGTCTGCATTCTAGAATCGGAATGTGGCGGAATTCTAGAATGCACAGCACGGCGGAATTCGAAAGTCCTAAAATGCCTGCTATCCGGAAGTTAAGGTGTCTGAAATCCAGAATGCTACCACGTCAGAATTATACAATTCTGAAAGATTCTGGGATCTAGAATCAATGGACGGCTGAGTTCCAGAATGTCAGGGTTCCAATCTCTAGAATCCTTGCATGTCTGAACTCGAGAGTCATTCAATATCCACATTCCAGGACTCTGGATGTCTGAAATATAGAAGCACCAAATGTCTGCATTCTAGAAACGGAATGTGGTAGATTTCTAGAATGCACAGCACGACAGAATTCTAAAGTCCTAAAATGCCTGCTATTCGGAAGTTAAGGTATCTGACATCCAGAATGTTACTAGGTCAGCATTCTACCGTTCTGAGAGATTCTGGGTTCTAGAATCAATGGACGGCAGAGTTCTGGAATGTCAGGGTGTCCAAACTCTAGAATCATTCCGTGTCTGAACTCGAGAGTCATTCAATGTCCACATTCCAGAACTCTGGATGTCTGAATTATAGAAGCACCAAATGTCTGCATTCTAGAATCGGAATGTGGCGGAATTCTAGAATGCACAGCACGGCAGAATTCTAAAGTCCTAAAATGCCTGCTATCCGGAAGTTAAGGTGTCTGACATCAAGAATGCTACCAAGTCAGAATTATACCATTCTGAAAGATTCTGGGATCTAGAATCAATGGACGGCTGAGTTCCAGAATGTCAGGGTGGCAAAACTCGAGAATCCTTGCCTGTCTGAACTCGAGAGTCATTCAATGTCCACATTCCAGAACTCTGGATGTCTGAAATATAGAAGCACCAAATGTCTGCATTCTAGAATCGGAATGTGGCGGAATTCTAGAATGCACAGCATGGCGGAATTTTAAAGTCCTAAAATGCCTGCTATACGGAAGTCAAGGTGTCTGACCTCCAGAATGTTACTAAGTCAGCATTCTACCGTTCTGAGAAATTCTGGGTTCAAGAATCAATGGATGGCAGAGTTCTGGAATGTCAGGGTGTTCAAACTCAAGAATACTTGCGTTTCTGAACTCGAGAGTCATTCAATGTCCACATTCCGCATCACAGGGTGTCTGAATTCCAGAAGCACCAAATGTCTGCATTCTAGAATCGGAATGTGGCGGAATTCTAGAATGCACAGCACGGCGGAATTCGAAAGTCCTAAAATGCCTGCTATCCGGAAGTTAAGGTGTCTGAAATCCAGAATGCTACCACGTCAGAATTATACCATTCTGAAAGATTCTGGGATCTAGAATCAATGGACGGCTGAGTTCCAGAATGTCAGGGTTTCCAAACTCTAGAATCCTTGCATGTCTGAACTCGAGAGTCATTCAATATCCACATTCCAGGACTCTGGATGTCTGAAATATAGAAGCACCAAACGTCTGCATTCTAGAAACGGAATGTGGTAGATTTCTAGAATGCACAGCCCGACAGAATTTTAAAGTCCTAAAATGCCTGCTATTCGGAAGTTTAGGTGTCTGACATCCAGAATGTTACTAGGTCAGCATTCTACCGTTCTGAGAGATTCTGGGTTCTAGAATCAATGGACGGCAGAGTTCTGGAATGTCAGGGTGTCCAAACTCTAGAATCCTTCCGTGTCTGAACTCGAGAGTCATTCAATGTCCACATTCCAGAACTCTGGATGTCTGAATTATAGAAGCACCAAATGTCTGCATTCTAGTATCGGAATGTGGCGGAATTCTAGAATGCACAGCACGGCGGAATTCTAAAGTCCAAAAATGCCTGCTATCCGGAAGTTAAGGTGTCTGACATCAAGAATGCTACCAAGTCAGAATTATACCATTCTGAAAGATTCTGGGATCTAGAATCAATGGACGGCTGAGTTCCAGAATGTCAGGGTGGCAAAACTCGAGAATCCTTGCCTGTCTGAACTCGAGAGTCATTCAATGTCCACATTCCAGAACTCTGGATGTCTGAAATATAGAAGCACCAAATGTCTGCATTCTAGAATCGGAATGTGGCGGAATTCTAGAATGCACAGCATGGCGGAATTTTAAAGTCCTAAAATGCCTGCTATACGGAAGTCAAGGTGTCTGACCTCCAGAATGTTACTAAGTCAGCATTCTACCGTTCTGAGAAATTCTGGGTTCAAGAATCAATGGATGGCAGAGTTCTGGAATGTCAGGGTGTTCAAACTCAAGAATACTTGCGTGTCTGAACTCGAGAGTCATTCAATGTCCACATTCCGCATCACAGGGTGTCTGAATTCCAGAAGCACCAAATGTCTGCATTCTAGAATCGGAATGTGGCGGAATTCTAGAATGCACAGCACGGCGGAATTCGAAAGTCCTAAAATGCCTGCTATCCGGAAGTTAAGGTGTCTGAAATCCAGAATGCTACCACGTCAGAATTATACCATTCTGAAAGATTCTGGGATCTAGAATCAATGGACGGCTGAGTTCCAGAATGTCAGGGTTTCCAATCTCTAGAATCCTTGCATGTCTGAACTCGAGAGTCATTCAATATCCACATTCCAGGACTCTGGATGTCTGAAATATAGAAGCACCAAATGTCTGCATTCTAGAATCGGAATGTGGTAGAATTCTAGAATGCACTGCACGACAGAATTCTAAAGTCCTAAAAAGACTGCTATTCGGAAGTTAATGTGTCTGACATCCAGAATGTTACTAGGTCAGCATTCTACCGTTCTGAGAGATTCTGGGTTCTAGAATCAATGGACGGCAGAGTTCTGGAATGTCAGGGTGTCCAAACTCTAGAATCCTTCCGTGTCTGAACTCGAGAGTCATTCAATGTCCACATTCCAGAACTCTGGATGTCTGAATTATAGAAGCACCACATGTCTGCATTCTAGAATCGGAATGTGGCGGAATTCTAGAATGCACAGCACGGCGGAATTCTAAAGTCCTAAAATGCCTGCTATCCGGAAATTAAGGTGTCTGACATCAAGAATGCTACCAAGTCAGAATTATACCATTCTGAAAGATTCTGGGATCTAGAATCAATGGACGGCTGAGTTCCAGAATGTCAGGGTGGCAAAACTCTAGAATCCTTGCGTGTCTGAACTCGAGAGTCATTCAATGTCCACATTCCAGAACTCTGGATGTCTGAATTATAGAAGCGCCAAATGTCTGCATTCTAGAATCGGAATGTGGCGGAATTCTAGAATGCACAGCACGGCGGAATTCCAAAGTCCTAAAATGCCTACTAGCCGAAAGTTAAGGTGTCTGATGACCAGTATGTTACTAGGTCCGCATTCTACCGTTCTGAGAGATTCTGGGTTCTAGAATCAATGGACGGCAGAGATCTGGAATGTCAGGTTGTCCAAAGTCTAGAATCCTTGCGTGTCTGAACTCGAGAGTCATTCAATGTCCACATTCCCCATCACAGGGTGTCTGAATTCCAGAAGCAACAAATGTCTGCATTCTAGAATCGGAAAGTTGCGGAATTCTAGAATGCACAGCACGGAGTAATTCGAAAGTCCTAAAATGCCTGCTATCCGGAAGTTAAGGTGTCTGAAATCCAGAATGCTACCACGTCAGAATTATACCATTCTGAAAGATTCTGGGATCTTGAATCAATCGACGGCTGAGTTCCAGAATGTCAGGGTTTCCAAACTCTAGAATCCTTGCATGTCTGAACTCGAGAGTCATTCAATATCCACATTCCAGGACTCTGGATGTCTGAAATATAGAAGCACCAAATGTCTGCATTCTAGAATCGGAATGTGGTAGAATTCTAGAATGCACAGCACGGCGGAATTTTAAGTCCTAAAATGCCTGCTATACGGAAGTCACGGTGTTTGACCTCCAGAATGTTACTAAGTCAGCATTCTACCGTTCTGAGAAATTCTGGGTTCTAGAATCAATGGATGGCAGAGTTCTGGAATGTCAGGGTGTTCAAACTCAAGAATACTTGCGTGTCTGAACTCGAGAGTCATTCAATGTCCACATTCCGCATCACAGGGTGTCTGAATTCCAGAAGCACCAAATGTCTGCATTCTAGAATCGGAATGTGGCGGAATTCCAGAATGCACAGCACGGAGTAATTCGAAAGTCGTAAAATGACTGCTATCCGGAAGTTAAGGTGTCTGAAATCCAGAATGCTACCATGTCAGAATTATACCATTCTGAAAGATTCTGGGATCTTGAATCAATGGACGGCTGAGTTCCAGAATGTCAGGGTTTCCAAACTCTAGAATCCTTGCATGTCTGAACTCGAGAGTCATTCAATATCCACATTCCAGGACTCTGGATGTCTGAAATATAGAAGCACCAAATGTCTGCATTCTAGAATCGGAATGTGGTAGAATTCTAGAATGCACAGCACGACAGAATTCTAAAGTCCTAAAATGCCTGCTATTCGGAAGTTAAGGTGTCTGACATCCAGAATGTTACTAGGTCAGCATTCTACCGTTCTGAGAGATTCTGGGTTCTAGAATCAATGGACGGCAGAGTTCTGGAATGTCAGGGTGTCTAGACTCTAGAATCCTTCCGTGTCTGAACTCGTGAGTCATTCAATGTCCACATTCCGGATCACAGGGTGTCTGAATTCCAGAAGCACCAAATGTCTGCATTCTAGAATCGGAATGTGGCGGAATTCTAGAATGCACAGCACGGCGGAATTCGAAAGTCCTAAAATGCCTGCTATCGGGAAGTTAAGGTGTCTGACATCCACAATGCTACCACGTCAGAATTATACCATTCTGAAACATTCTGGGATCTAGAATCAATGGACGGCTGAGTTCCAGAATGTCAGGGTGGCAAAACTCTAGAATCCTGGCGTGTCTGAACTCGAGAGTCATTCAATGTCCACATTCCAGAACTCTGGATGTCTGAATTATAGAAGCACCAAATGTCTGCATTCAAGAATCGGAATGTGGCGGAATTCTAGAATGCACAGCACGGCGGATTTCTAAAGTCCTAAAATGCCTGCTATCCGGAAGTTAAGGTGTCTGACATCAAGAATGCTACCACGTCAGAATTATACCATTCTGAAACATTCTGGGATCTAGAATCAATGGACGGCTGAGTTCCAGAATGTCAGGGTGGCAAAACTCTAGAATCCTTGCGTGTCTGAACTCGAGAGTCATTCAATGTCCACATTCCAGAACTCTGGATGTCTAATTATAGAAGCACCAAATGTCTGCATTCTAGAATCGGAATGTGGCGGAATTCTAGAATGCACAGCACGGCGGAATTCTAAAGTCCTAAAATGCCTGCTATCCGGAAGTTAAGGTGTCTGACATCAAGAATGCTACCAAGTCAGAATTATACCATTCTGAAAGATTCTGGGATCTAGAATCAATGGACAGCTGAGTTCCAGAATGTCAGGGTGGCAAAATTCTAGAATCCTTGTGTGTCTGAACTCGAGAGTCATTCAATGTCCACATTCCAGAACTCTGGATGTCTGAATTATAGAAGCACCAAATGTCTGCATTCTAGAATCGGAATGTGGCGGAATACTAGAATGCACAGCACGGCGGAATTCTAAAGCCCTAAAATGCCTGCTATCCGGAAGTTAAGGTGTCTGACATCAAGAGTGCTACCAAGTCAGAATTATAACATTCTGAAAGATTCTGGGATCTAGAATCAATGGACGGCTGAGTTCCAGAATGTCAGGGTGACAAAACTCTAGAATCCTTGCCTGTCTGAACTCGAGAGTCATTCAATGTCCACATTACAGAACTCTGGATGTCTGAAATATAGAAGCACCAAATGTCTGCATTCTAGAATCGGAATGTGGCGGAATTGTAGAATGCACAGCACGGCGGAATTTTAAGTCCTAAAATGCCTGCTATACGGAAGTCAAGGTGTTTGACCTCCAGAATGTTACTAAGTCAGCATTCTACCGTTCTGAGAAATTCTGGGTTCTAGAATCAATGGATGGCAGAGTTCTGGAATGTCAGGGTGTTCAAACTCAAGAATACTTGCATGTCTGAACTCGAGAGTCATTCAATGTCCACATTCCGCATCACAGGGTGTCTGAATTCCAGAAGCACCAAATGTCTGCATTCTAGAATCGGAATGTGGCGGAATTCTAGAATGCACAGCACGGCGGATTTCGAAAGTCCTAAAATGCCTGCTATCCGGAAGTTAAGGTGTCTGAAATCCAGAATGCTACCACGTCAGAATTATACAATTCTGAAAGATTCTGGGATCTAGAATCAATGGACGGCTGAGTTCCAGAATGTCAGGGTTTCCAATCTCTAGAATCCTTGCATGTCTGAACTCGAGAGTCATTCAATATCCACATTCCAGGACTCTGGATGTCTGAAATATAGAAGCACCAAATGTCTGCATTCTAAAATCGGAATGTGGTAGAATTCTAGAATGCACAGCACGACAGAATTCTAAAGTCCTAAAATGCCTGCTATTTGGAACTTAAGGTGTCTGACATCCAGTATGTTACTAGGTCAGCATTCTACCGTTCTGAGAGATTCTGGGTTCTAGAATCAATAGACGGCAGAGTTGTGGAATGTCAGGGTGTCCAAACTCTAGAATCCTTCCGTGTCTGAACTCGAGAGTCATTCAAAGTCCACTTTCCAGAACTCTGGATGTCTGAATTATAGAAGCACCAAATGTCTGCATTCTAGAATTGGAATGTGGCGGAATTCTAGAATGCACAGCACGGCGGAATTCTAAAGTCCTAAAATGCCTGCTATCCGCAAGTTAAGGTGTCTGACATCAAGAATGCTACCAAGTCAGAATTATACCATTCTGAATGATTCTGGGATCTAGAATCAATGGATGGCTGAGTTCCAGAATGCGAGGGTGGCAAAACTCTAGAATCCTTGCGGGTCTGAACTCGAGAGTCATTTAATGTCCACATTCCAGAACTCTGGATGTCTGAAATATAGAAGCACCAAATGTCTGCATTCTAGAATCGGAATGTGGCGGAATTCTAGAATGCACAGCACGGCGGAATTTTAAAGTCCTAAAATGCCTGCTATACGGAAGTCAAGGTGTCTGACATCCAGAATGTTACTAAGTCAGCATTCTACCGTTCTGAGAGATTCTCGGTTCTAGAATCAATGGATGGCAGAGTTCTGGAATGTCAGGGTGTTCAAACTCAAGAATACTTGCGTGTCTGAACTCGAGAGTCATTCAATGTCCACATTACGCATCACAGGGTGTCTGAATTCCAGAAGCACCAAATGTCTGCATTCTAGAATCGGAATGTGGCGGAATTCTAGAATGCACAGCATGGCGGAATTCGAAAGTCCTAAAATGCCTGCTATCCGTAAGTTAAGGTGTCTGACATCCAGAATGCTACCACGTCAGAATTATACCATTCTGAAAGATTCTGTGATCTAGAATCAATGGACGGCTGAGTTCCAGAATGTCAGGGTTTCCAAACTCTAGAATCCTTGCATGTCTGAACTCGAGAGTCATTCAATATCCACATTCCAGGACTCTGGATGTCTGAAATATAGAAGCACCAAGTGTCTGCATTCTAGAATCGGAATGTGGTAGAATTCTAGAATGCACAGCACGACAGAATTCTAAAGTCCTAAAATGCCTGCTATTCGGAAGTTAAGGTGTCTGACATCCAGAATGTTACTAGGTCAGCATTCTACCGTTCTGAGAGATTCTGGGTTCTAGAATCAATGGACGGCAGAGTTCTGGAATGTCAGGTTGTCAAAACTCTAGAATCCTGCCGTGTCTGAACTCGTGAGTCATTCAATGTCCACATTCCGGATCACAGGGTGTCTGAATTCCAGAAGCACCAAATGTCTGCATTCTAGAATCGGAATGTGGCGGAATTCTAGAATGCACAGCACGGCGGAATTCTAAAGTCCTAAAATGCCTGCTATCGGGAAGTTAAGGTGTCTGACATCCACAATGCTACCACGTCAGAATTATACCATTCTGAAACATTCTGGGATCTAGAATCAATGGACGGCTGAGTTCCAGAATGCGAGGGTGGCAAAACTCTAGAATCCTTGCGGGTCTGAACTCAAGAGTCATTCAATGTCCACATTCCAGAACTCTGGATGTCTGAAATATAGAAGCACCAAATGTCTGCATTCTAGAATCGGAATGTGGCGGAATTCTAGAATGCACAGCACAGCGGAATTTTAAAGTCCTAAAATGCCTGCTATACGGAAGTCAAGGTGTCTGACATCCAGAATGTTACTATGTCAGCATTCTACCGTTCTGAGAGATTCTCGGTTCTAGAATCAATGGATGGCAGAGTTCTCGAATGTCAGGGTGTTCAAACTCAAGAATACATGCGTGTGTGAACTCGAGAGTCATTCAATGTCCACATTCCGCATCACAGGGTGTCTGAATTCCAGAAGCACCAAATGTCTGCATTCTAGAATCGGAATGTGGCGGAATTCTAGAATGCACAGCACGGCGGAATTCTAAAGTCCTAAAATGACTGCTATCCGGAAGTTAAGGTGTCTGACATCAAGAATGCTACCACGTCAGAATTATACCATTCTGAAACATTCTGTGATCTAGAATCAATGGACGGCTGAGTTCCAGAATGTCAGGGTGGCAAAACTCTAGAATCCTTGCCTGTCTGAACTCGAGAGTCATTCAATGTCCACATTCCAGAACTCTGGATGTCTGAAATATAGAGGCACCAAATGTCTGCATTCTAGAATCGGAATGTGGTGGAATTGTAGAATGCACAGCACGGCGGAATTTTAAGTCCTAAAATGCCTGCTATACGGAAGTCAAGGTGTCTGACCTCCAGAATGTTACTAAGTCAGCATTCTACCGTTCTGAGAAATTCTGGGTTCTAGAATCAATGGATGGCAGAGTTCTGGAATGTCAGGGTGTTCAAACTCAAGAATACTTGCATGTCTGAACTCGAGAGTCATTCAATGTCCACATTCCGCATCACAGGGTGTCTGAATTCCAGAAGCACCAAATGTCTGCATTCTAGAATCGGAATGTGGCGGAATTCTAGAATGCACAGCAGGGCGGAATTCGAAAGTCCTAAAATGCCTGCTATCCGGAAGTTAAGGTGTCTGACATCCAGAATGCTACCACGTCAGAATTATACCATTCTGAAAGATTCTGGGATCTAGAATCAATGGACGGCTGAGTTCCAGAATGTCAGGGATTCCAAACTCTAGAATCCTTGCATGTCTGAACTCGAGAGTCATTCAATATCCACATTCCAGGACTCTGGATGTCTGAAATATAGAAGCACCAAATGTCTGCATTCTAGAATCGGAATGTGGTAGATTTCTAGAATGCACAGCACGACAGAATTCTAAAGTCCTAAAATGCCTGCTATTCGGAAGTTAAGGTGTCTGACATCCAGAATGTTACTAGGTCAGCATTCTACCGTTCTGAGAGATTCTGGGTTCTATAATCAATGGACGGCAGAGTTCTGGAATGTCAGGGTGTCCAAACTCTAGAATCCTTCCGTGTCTGAACTCGAGAGTCATTCAATGTCCACATTCCAGAACTCTGGATGTCTGAATTATAGAAGCACCAAATGTCTGCATTCTAGAATCGGAATGTGGCGGAATTCTAGAATGCACAGCACGGCGGAATTCTAAAGTCCTAAAATGCCTGCTATCCGGAAGTTAAGGGGTCTGACATCAAGAATGCTACCAAGTCAGAATTATACCATTCTGAAAGATTCTGGGATCTAGAATCAATGGACGGCTGAGTTCCAGAATGTCGGGGTGGCAAAACTCGAGAATCCTTGCCTGTCTGAACTCGAGAGTCATTCAATGTCCACATTCCAGAACTCTGGATGTCTGAAATATAGAAGCACCAAATGTCTGCATTCTAGAATCGGAATGTGGCGGAATTCTAGAATGCACAGCATGTCGGAATTTTAAAGTCCTAAAATGCCTGCTATACGGAAGTCAAGGTGTCTGACCTCCAGAATGTTACTAAGTCAGCATTCTACCGTTCTGAGAGATTCTGGGTTCTAGAATCAATGGATGGCAGAGTTCTGGAATGTCAGGGTGTTCAAACTCAAGAATACTTGCGTGTCTGAACTCGAGAGTCATTCAATGGCCACATTCCGCATCACAGGGTGTCTGAATTCCAGAAGCACCAAATGTCTGCATTCTAGAATCGGAATGTGTCGGAATTCTAGAATGCACAGCACGGCGGAATTCGAAAGTCCTAAAATGCCTGCTTTCCGGAAGTTAAGGTGTCTGAAATCCAGAATGCTACCACGTCAGAATTATACCATTCTGAAAGATTCTGGGATCTAGAATCAATGGACGGCTGAGTTCCAGAATGTCAGGGTGGCAAAATTCTAGAATCCTTGTGTGTCTGAACTCGAGAGTCATTCAATGTCCACATTCCAGAACTCTGGATGTCTGAATAATAGAAGCACCAAATGTCTGCATTCTAGAATCGGAATGTGGCGGAATACTAGAATGCACAGCACGGCGGAATTCTAAAGCCCTAAAATGCCTGCTATCCGGAAGTTAAGGTGTCTGACATCAAGAGTGCTACCAAGTCAGAATTATAACATTCTGAAAGATTCTGGGATCTAGAATCAATGGACGGCTGAGTTCCAGAATGTCAGGGTGGCAAAACTCTAGAATCCTTGCCTGTCTGAACTCGAGAGTCATTCAATGTCCACATTCCAGAACTCTGGATGTCTGAAATATAGAGGCACCAAATGTCTGCATTCTAGAATCGGAATGTGGCGGAATTGTAGAATACACAGCACGGCGGAATTTTAAGTACTAAAATGCCTGCTATACGGAAGTCAAGATGTCTGACCTCCAGAATGTTACTAAGTCAGCATTCTACCGTTCTGAGAAATTCTGGGTTCTAGAATCAATGGATGGCAGAGTTCTGGAATGTCAGGGTGTTCAAACTCAAGAATACTTGCATGTCTGAACTCGAGAGTCATTCAATGTCCACATTCCGCATCACAGGGTGTCTGAATTCCAGAAGCACCAAATGTCTGCATTCTAGAAACGGAATGTGGCGGAATTCTAGAATGCACAGCACGGCGGAATTCGAAAGTCCTAAAATGCCTGCTATCCGGAAGTTAAGGTGTCTGAAATCCAGAATGCTACCATGTCAGAATTATACCATTCTGAAAGATTCTGGGATCTAGAATCAATGGACGGCTGAGTTCCAGAATGTCAGGGTTTCCAAACTCTAGAATCCTTGCATGTCTGAACTCGAGAGTCATTCAATATCCACATTCCAGGACTCTGGATGTCTGAAATATAGAAGCACCAAATGTCTGCATTCTAGAAACGGAATGTGGTAGATTTCTAGAATGCACAGCACGACAGAATTCTAAAGTCCTAAAATGCCTGCTATTCGGAAGTTAAGGTGTCTGACATCCAGAATGTTACTAGGTCAGCATTCTACCGTTCTGAGAGATTCTGGGTTCTAGAATCAATGGACGGCAGAGTTCTGGAATGTCAGGTTGTCAAAACTCTAGAATCCTGCCGTGTCTGAACTCGTGAGTCATTCAATGTCCACATTCCGCATCACAGGGTGTCTGAATTCCAGAAGCACCAAATGTCTGCATTCTAGAATCGGAATGTGGCGGAATTCTAGAATGCACAGCACGGCGGAATTCTAAATTCCTAAAATGCCCGCTATCCGGAAGTTAAGGTGTCTGACATCCAGAATGCTACCAAGTCAGAATTATACCATTCTGAAAGATTCTGGGATCTAGAATCAATGGACGTCTGAGTTCCAGAATGTCAGGGTGGCAAAACTCTAAAATCCTTGCGTGTCTGAACTCGAGAGTCATTCAATGTCCACATTCCAGAACTCTGGATGTCTGAATTCCAGAAGCACCAAATGTCTGCTTTCTAGAATCGGAATGTGGCGGAATTCTAGAATGCACAGCACGGCGGAATTCTAAAGTCCTAAAATGCCTGCTTTCCGGAAGTTAAGGTGTCTGACATCAAGAATGCTACCACGTCAGAATTATACCATTCTGAAACATTCTGTGATCTAGAATCAATGGACGGCTGAGTTCCAGAATGTCAGGGTGGCAAAACTCTAGAATCCTTGCGTGTCTGAACTCGAGAGTCAGTCAATGTCCACATTCCAGAACTCTGGATGTCTGAATTATAGAAGCACCAAATGTCTGCATTCTAGAATCGGAATGTGGCGGAATTCTAGAATGCACAGCACGGCGGAATTCTAAAGTCCTAAAATGCCTGCTATCCGGAAGTTAAGGTGTCTGACATCAAGAATGCTACCAAGTCAGAATTATACCATTCTGAAAGATTCTGGGATCTAGAATCAATGGACGGCTGAGTTCCAGAATGTCAGGGTTTCCAAACTCTAGAATCCTTGCATGTCTGAACTCGAGAGTCATTCAATATCCACATTCCAGGACTCTGGATGTCTGAAATATAGAAGCACCAAATGTCTGCATTCTAGAAACGGAATGTGGTAGATTTCTAGAATGCACAGCACGACAGAATTCTAAAGTCCTAAAATGCCTGCTATTCGGAAGTTAAGGTGTCTGACATCCAGAATGTTACTAGGTCAGCATTCTACCGTTCTGAGAGTTTCTGGGTTCTATAATCAATGGACGGCAGAGTTCTGGAATGTCAGGGTGTCCAAACTCTAGAATCCTTCTGTGTCTGAACTCGAGAGTCATTCAATGTCCACATTCCAGAACTCTGGATGTCTGAATTATAGAAGCACCAAATGTCTGCATTCTAGAATCGGAATGTGGCGGAATTCTAGAATGCACAGCATGGCGGAATTTTAAAGTCCTAAAATGCCTGCTATACGGAAGTCAAGGTGTCTGACCTCCAGAATGTTACTAAGTCAGCATTCTACCGTTCTGAGAAATTCTGGGTTCTAGAATCAATGGATGTCAGAGTTCTGGAATGTCAGGGTGTTCACACTCAAGAATACTTGCGTGTCTGAACTCGAGAGTCATTCAATGTCCACATTCCGCATCACAAGGTGTCTGAATTCCAGAAGCACCAAATGTCTGCATTCTAGAAACGGAATGTGGCGGAATTCTAGAATGCACAGCACGGCGGAATTCGAAAGTCCTAAAATGCCTGCTATCGGGAAGTTAAGGTGTCTGACATCCACAATGCTACCACGTCAGAATTATACCATTGTGAAACATTCTGGGATCTAGAATCAATGGACGGCTGAGTTCCAGAATGTCAGGGTGGCAAAACTCTAGAATCCTTGCGTGTCTGAACTCGAGAGTCATTCAATGTCCACATTCCAGAACTCTGGATGTCTGAATTATAGAAGCACCAAATGTCTGCCTTCAAGGATCGGAATGTGGCGGAATTCTAGAATGCACAGCACGGCGGAATTCTAAAGTCCTAAAATGCCTGCTATCCGGAAGTTAAGGTGTCTGACATCAAGAATGCTACCAAGTCAGAATTATACCATTCTGAAAGATTCTGGGATCTAGAATCAATGGACGGCTGAGTTCCAGAATGTCAGGGTGGCAAAATTCTAGAATCCTTGTGTGTCTGAACTCGAGAGTCATTCAATGTCCACATTCCAGAACTCTGGATGTCTGAATTATAGAAGCACCAAATGTCTGCATTCTAGAATCGGAATGTGGCGGAATACTAGAATGCACAGCACGGCGGAATTCTAAAGTCCTAAAATGCCTACTAGCCGAAAGTTAAGGTGTCTGATGACCAGAATGTTACTAGGTCAGCATTCTACCGTTCTGAGAGATTCTGGGTTCTAGAATCAATGGACGGCAGAGATCTGGAATGTCAGGTTGTCCAAACTCTAGAATCCTTGCGTGTCTGAACTCGAGAGTCATTCAATGTCCACATTCCCCTCACAGGGTGTCTGAATTCCAGAAGCAACAAATGTCTGCATTCTAGAATCGGAATGTTGCGGAATTCGAGAATGCACAGCACGGCGTAATTCGAAAGTCCTAAAATGCCTGCTATCCGGAAGTTAAGGTGTCTGAAATCCAGAATGCTACCACGTCAGAATTATACCATTCTGAAAGATTCTGGGATCTAGAATCAATGGAAGGCTGAGTTCCAGAATGTCAGGGTTTCCAAACTCTAGAATCCTTGCATGTCTGAACTCGAGAGTCATTCAATATCCACATTCCAGGACTCTGGATGTCTGAAATATAGAAGCACCAAATGTCTGCATTCTAGAATCGGAATGTGGTAGAATTCTAGAATGCACAGCATGACAGAATTCTAAAGTCCTAAAATGCCTGCTCTTCGGAAGTTAAGGTTTCTGACGTCCAGAATGTTACTAGGTCAGCATTCTACCGTTCTGAGAGATTCTGGGTTCTAGAATCAATGGACGGCAGAGATCTGGAATGTCAGGGTGTCCAAACTCTAGAATCCTTGCGGGTCTGAATTCGAGAGTCATTCAATGTCCACATTCCAGAACTCTGGATGTCTGAAATATAGAAGCACCAAATGTCTGCATTCTAGAATTGGAATGTGGCGGAATTCTAGAATGCACAGCACAGCGGAATTTTAAAGTCCTAAAATGCCTGCTATACGGAAGTCAAGGTGTCTGACATCCAGAATGTTACTAAGTCAGCATTCTACCGTTCTGAGAGATTCTCGGTTCTAGAATCAATGGATGGCAGAGTTCTGGAATGTCAGGGTGTTCAAACTCAAGAATACTTGCGTGTCTGAACTCGAGAGTCATTCAATGTCCACATTCCGCATCACAGGGTGTCTGAATTCCAGAAGCACCAAATGTCTGCATTCTAGAATCGGAATGTGGCGGAATTCTAGAATGCACAGCACGGCGGAATTCGAAAGTCCTAAAATGCCTACTATCCGTAAGTTAAGGTGTCTGACATCCAGAATGCTACCACGTCAGAATTATACCATTCTGAAAGATTCTGGGATCTAGAATCAATGGACGGCTGAGTTCCAGAATGTCAGGGTGGCAAAACTCTAGAATCCTTGCGTGTCTGAACTCGAGAGTCATTCAATGTCCACATTCCAGAACTCTGGATGTCTGAAATATAGAAGCACCAAATGTCTGCATTCTAGAATCGGAATGTGGCGGAATTCTAGAATGCACAGCACGGCGGAATTCTAAAGTCCTAAAAGGCCTACTAGCCGAAAGTTAATGTGTCTGATGACCAGTATGTTACTAGGTCAGCATTCTACCGTTCTGAGAGATTCTGGGTTCTAGAATCAATGGACGGCAGAGATCTGGAATGTCAGGGTGTCCAAACTCTAGAATCCTTGCGTGTCTGAACTCGAGAGTCATTCAATGTCCACATTCCGGATCACAGGGTGTCTGAATTCCAGAAGCACCAAATGTCTGCATTCTAGAATTGGAATGTGCTGGAATTCTAGAATGCACAGCACGGCGGAATTCTAAAGTCCTAAAATGCCTGCTATCCGGAAGTTAAGGTGTCTGACATCCAGAATGGTACCACATCAGAATTATACCATTCTGAAACATTCTGGGATCTAGAATCAATGGACGGCCGAGTTCCAGAATGTCAGGGTGGCAAAACTCTAGAATCCTGGCGTGTCTGACCTCGAGAGTCATTCAATGTCCACATTCCAGAACTCTGGATGTCTGAATTATAGAAGCACCAAATGTCTGCATTCTAGAATCGGAATGTGGCAGAATTCTAGAATGCACAGCATGGCGGAATTCGAAAGTCCTAAAATGCCTGCTTTCCGGAAGTTAAGGTGTCTGAAATCCAGAATGCTACCACGTCAGAATTATACCATTCTGAAAGATTCTGGGATCTAGAATCAATGGACGGCTGAGTTCCAGAATGTCAGGGTGGCAAAACTCTAGAATCCTTGCCTGTCTGAACTCGAGAGACATTCAATGTCCACATTCCAGAACTCTGGATGTCTGAAATATAGAGGCACCAAATGTCTGCATTCTAGAATCGGAATGTTGCGTAATTGTAGAATGCACAGCACGGCGGAATTTTAAGTCCTAAAATGCCTGCTATACGGAAGTCAAGGTGTCTGACCTCCAGAATGTTACTAAGTCAGCATTCTACCGTTCTGAGAAATTCTGGGTTCTAGAATCAATGGATGGCAGAGTTCTGGAATGTCAGGGTGTTCAAACTCAAGAATACTTGCATGTCTGAACTCGAGAGTCATTCAATGTCCACATTCCGCATCACAGGGTGTCTGAATTCCAGAAGCACCAAATGTCTGCATTCTAGAATCGGAATGTGGCAGAATTCTAGAATGCACAGCACGGCGGAATTCGAAAGTCCTAAAATGCCTGCAATCCGGAAGTTAAGGTGTCTGACATCCAGAATGCTACCACGTCAGAATTATACCATTCTGAAAGATTCTGGGATCAAGAATCAATGGACGGCTGAGTTCCAGAATGTCAGGGTTTCCAAACTCTAGAATCCTTGCATGTCTGAACTCGAGAGTCATTCAATATCCACATTCCAGGACTCTGGATGTCTGAAATATAGAAGCACCAAATGTCTGCATTCTAGAAACGGAATGTGGTAGATTTCTAGAATGCACAGCACGACAGAATTCTAAAGTCCTAAAATGCCTGCTATTCGGAAGTTAAGGTGTCTGACATCCAGAATGTTACTAGGTCAGCATTCTACCGTTCTGAGAGATTCTGGGTTCTAGAATCAATGGGCGGCAGAGATCTGGAATGTCAGGGTGTCCAAACTCTAGAATCCTTGCGTGTCTGAACTAGAGAGTCATTCAATGTCCACATTCCAGAACTCTGGATGTCTGAAATATAGAAGCACCAAATGTCTGCATTCTAGAATCGGAATGTGGCGGAATTCTAGAATGCACAGCATGGCGGAATTTTAAAGTCCTACAATGCCTGCTATACGGAAGGCAAGGTGTCTGACATCCAGAATGTTACTAAGTCAGCATTCTACCGTTCTGAGAGATTCTCGGTTCTAGAATCAATGGATGGCAGAGTTTTGGAATGTCAGGGTGTTCAAACTCAAGAATACTTGCGTGTCTGAACTCGAGAGTCATTCAATGTCCACATTCCGCATCACAGGGTGTCTGAATTCCAGAAGCACCAAATGTCTGCATTCTAGAATCGGAATGTGGCGGAATTCTAGAATGCACAGCACGGCGGAATTCGAAAGTCCTAAAATGCCTGCTATCCGTAAGTTAAGGTGTCTGACATCCAGAATGCTACCACGTCAGAATTATACCATTCTGAAAGATTCTGGGATCTAGAATCAATGGACGGATGAGTTCCAGAATGTCAGGGTTTCCAAACTCTAGAATCCTTGCATGTCTGAACTCGAGAGTCATTCAATATCCACATTCCAGGACTCTGGATGTCTGAAATATAGAAGCACCAAATGTCTGCATTCTAGAATCGGAATGTGGTCGAATTCTAGAATGCACAGCACGACAGATTTCTAAAGTCCTAAAATGCCTGCTATTCGGAAGTTAAGGTGTCTGACAACCAGAATGTTACTAGGTCAGCATTCTACCGTTCTGAGAGATTCTGGGTTCTAGAATCAATGGACGGCAGAGTTCTGGAATGTCAGGGTGTCTAAACTCTAGAATCCTTCCGTGTCTGAACTCGTGAGTCATTCAATGTCCACATTCCGGATCACAGGGTGTCTGAATTCCAGAAGCACCAAATGTCTGCATTCTAGAATCGGAATGTGGCGGAATTCTAGAATGCACAGCACGTCGGAATTCGAATGTCCTAAAATGCCTGCTATCGGGAAGTTAAGGTGTCTGACATCCACAATGCTACCACGTCAGAATTATACCATTCTGAAACATTCTGGGATCTAGAATCAATGGATGGCTGAGTTCCAGAATGTCAGGGTGGCAAAACTCTAGAATCCTGGCGTGTCTGAACTCGAGAGTCATTCAATGTCCACATTCCAGAACTCTGGAGGTCTGAATTATAGAAGCACCAAATGTCTGCATTCAAGAATCGGAATGTGGCGGATTTCTAGAATGCACAGCACAGCGGAAATCTAAAGTCCTAAAATGCCTGCTATCCGGAAGTTAAGGTGTCTGACATCAAGAATGCTACCACGTCAGAATTATACCATTCTGAAACATTCTGGGATCTAGAATCAATGGACGGCTGAGTTTCAGAATGTCAGGGTGGCAAAACTCTAGAATCCTTGCGTGTCTGAACTCGAGAGTCATTCAATGTCCACATTCCAGAACTCTGGATGTCTAATTATAGAACCACCAAATGTCTGCATTCTAGAATCGGAATGTGGCGGAATTCTAGAATGCACAGCACGGCGGAATTTTAAAGTCCTAAAATGCCTGCTATCCGGAAGTTAAGGTGTCTGACATCAAGAATGCTACCACGTCAGAATTATACCATTCTGAAAGATTCTGGGATCTAGAATCAATGGACGGCTGAGTTCCAGAATGTCAGGGTGGCAAAACTCTAGAATCCTTGCGTGTCTGAACTCGAGAGTCATTCAATGTCCACATTCCGCATCACAGGGTGTCTGAATTCCAGAAGCACCAAATGTCTGCATTCTAGAATCGGAATGTGGCGGAATTCTAGAACGCACGGCACGGCGGAATTCGAAAGTCCTAAAATGCCTGCTATCCGGAAGTTAAGGTGTCTGACATCCAGAATGCTACCACGTCAGAATTATACCATTCTGAAAGATTCTGGGATCTAGAATCAATGGACGGCTGAGTTCCAGAATGTCAGGGTTTCCAAACTCTAGAATCCTTGCATGTCTGAACTCGAGAGTCGTTCAATATCCACATTCCAGGACTCTGGATGTCTGAAATATAGAAGCACCAAATGTCTGCATTCTAGAATCGGAATGTGGTAGAATTCTAGAATGCACAGCACGACAGAATTCTAAAGTCCTAAAATGCCTGCTATTCGGAAGTTAAGGTGTCTGACATCCAGAATGTTACTAGGTCAGCATTCTGCCTTTCTGAGAGATTCTGGGTTCTAGAATCAATGGACGGCAGAGTTCTGGAATGTCAGGGTGTCTAAACTCTAGAATCCTTCCATGTCTGAACTCGTGAGTCATTCAATGTCCACATTCCGGATCACAGGGTGTCTGAATCCCAGAAGCACCAAATGTCTGCATTCTAGAATTGGAATGTGGCGGAATTCTAGAATGCACAGCACGGCGGAATTCGAAAGTCCTAAAATGCCTGCTATCGGGAAGTTAAGGTGTCTGACATCCACAATGCTACCACGTCAGAATTATACCATTCTGAAACATTCTGGGATCTAGAATCAATGGACGGCTGAGTTCCAGAATGTCAGGGTGGCAAAACTCTAGAATCCTGGCGTGTCTGAACTCGAGAGTCATTCAATGTCCACATTCCAGAACTCTGGATGTCTGAATTATAGAAGCACCAAATGTCTGCATTCAAGAATCGGAAAGTGGCGGAATTCTAGAATGCAAAGCACGGCGGAATTCTAAAGTCCTAAAATGCCTGCTATCCGGAAGTTAAGGTGTCTGACATCAAGAATGCTACCACGTCAGAATTATACCATTCTGAAACATTCTGGGATCTAGAATCAATGGACGGCTGAGTTTCAGAATATCAGGGTGGCAAAACTCTAGAATCCTTGCGTGTCTGAACTCGAGAGTCATTCAATGTCCACATTCCAGAACTCTGGATGTCTAATTATAGAAGCACCAAATGTCTGCATTCTAGAATCGGAATGTGGCGGAATTCTAGAATGCACAGCACGGCGGAATTCTAAAGTCCTAAAATGCCTGCTGTACGGAAGTCAAGGTGTCTGACCTCCAGAATGTTACTAAGTCAGCATTCTACCGTTCTGAGAAATTCCGGGTTCAAGAATCAATGGATGGCAGAGTTCTGGAATGTCAGGGTGTTCAAACTCAAGAATACTTGCGTGTCTGAACTCGAGAGTCATTCAATGTCCACATTCCGCATCACAGGGTGTCTGAATTCCAGAAGCACCAAATGTCTGCATTCTAGAATCGGAATGTGGCGGAATTCTAGAATGCACAGCACGGCGGAATTCGAAAGTCCTAAAATGCCTGCTATCCGGAAGTTAAGGTGTCTGAAATCCAGAATGCTACCACGTCAGAATTATACCATTCTGAAAGATTCTGGGATCTAGAATCAATGGACGGCTGAGTTCCAGAATGTCAGGGTGGCAAAACTCTAGAATCCTTGCGTGTCTGAATTCGAGAGTCATTCAATGTCCACATTCCAGAACTCTGGATGTCTAATTATAGAAGCACCAAATGTCTGCATTCTAGAATCGGAATGTGGCGGAATTCTAGAATGCACAGCATGGCGGAATTTTAAAGTCGTAAAATGCCTGCTATCCGGAAGTTAAGGTGTCTGACATCAAGAATGCTACCACGTCAGAATTATACCATTCTGAAAGATTCTGGGATCTAGAATCAATGGACGGCTGAGTTCCAGAATGTCAGGGTGGCAAAACTCTAGAATCCTTGCGTGTCTGAACTCGAGAGTCATTCAATGTCCACATTCCGCATCACAGGGTGTCTGAATTCCAGAAGCACCAAATGTCTGCATTCTAGAATCGGAATGTGGCGGAATTCTAGAATGCACAGCACGGCGGAATTCGAAAGTCCTAAAATGCCTGCTATCCGGAAGTTAACGTGTCTGACATCCAGAATGCTACCACGTCAGAATTATACCATTCTGAAAGATTCTGGGATCTAGAATCAATGGACGGCTGAGTTCCAGAATGTCAGGGTTTCCAAACTCTAGAATCCTTGCATGTCTGAACTCGAGAGTCATTCAATATCCACATTCCAGGACTCTGGATGTCTGAAATATAGAAGCACCAAATGTCTGCATTCTAGAATCGGAATGTGGTAGAATTCTAGAATGCACAGCACGACAGAATTCTAAAGTCCTAAAATGACTACTAGCCGAAAGTTAAGGTGTCTGATGACCAGTATGTGTCTAGGTCAGCATTCTACCATTCTGAGAGATTCTGGGTTCTAGAATCAATGGACGGCAGAGATCTGGAATGTCAGGGTGTCCAAACTCTAGAATCCTTGCGTGTCTGAACTCGAGAGTCATTCAATGTCCACATTCCGGATCACAGGGTGTCTGAATTCCAGAAGCACCAAATGTCTGCATTCTAGAATCGGAATGTGGTAGAATTCTAGAATGCACAGCACGGCGGAATTCTAAAGTCCTAAAATGCCTGCTATCTGGAAGTTAAGATGTCTGACATCCAGAATGGTACCACATCAGAATTATACCATTCTGAAACATTCTGGGATCTAGAATCAATGGACGGCCGAGTTCCAGAATGTCAGGGTGGCAAAATTCTAGAATCCTGGCGTGTCTGAACTCGAGAGTCATTCAATGTCCACATTCCAGAACTCTGGATGTCTGAATTATAGAAGCACCAAATGTCTGCATTCTAGAATCGGAATGCGGCGGAGTTCTAGAATGCACAGCACGGCGGAATTCTAAAGTCCTAAAATGCCTGCTATCCGGAAGTTAAGGTGTCTGATATCAAGAATGCTACCAAGTTAGAATTATAACATTCTGAAACATTCTGGGATCTAGAATCAATGGACGGCTGAGTTCCAGAATGCAAGGGTGGCAAAACTCTAGAATCCTTGCGTGTCTGAACTCGAGAGTCATTCAATGTCCACATTCCAGAACTCTGGATGTCTGAAATATAGAAGCACCAAATGTCTGCATTCTAGAATCAGAATGTGGCGGAATTCTAGAATGCACAGCACAGCGGAATTTTAAAGTCCTAAAATGCCTGCTATACGGAAGTCAAGGTGTCTGACATCCAGAATGTTACTAAGTCAGCATTCCACCATTCTGAGAGATTCTGGGTTCTAGAATCAATGGATGGCAGAGTTCTGGAATGTCAGGGTGTTCAAACTCAAGAATACTTGCGTGTCTGAACTCGAGAGTCATTCAATGTCCACATTCCAGAACTCTGGATGTCTGAATTATAGAAGCACCAAATGTCTGCATTCTAGAATCGGAATGTGGCAGAATTCTAGAATGCACAGCACGGCGGAATTCTAAAGTCCTAAAATGCCTGCTATCCGGAAGTTAAGGTGTCTGACATCAAGAATGCTTCCAAGTCAGAATTATACCATTCTGAATGATTCTGGGATCTAGAATCAATGGACGGCTGAGTTCCAGAATGTCAGGGTGGCAAAACTCTAGAATCCTTGCGTGTCTGAACTCGAGAGTCATTCAATGTCCACATTCCAGAACTCTGGATGTCTGAATTATAGAAGCACCAAATGTCTGCATTCTAGAATCGGAATGTGGCGGAATTGTAGAATGCACAGCACAGCGGAATTCTAAAGTCCTAAAAGGCATACTAGCCGAAAGTTAATGTGTCTGATGACCAGTATGTTACTAGGTCAGCATTCTACCGTTCTGAGAGATTCTGGGTTCTAGAATCAATGGACGGCAGAGATCTGGAATGTCAGGGTGTCCAAACTCTAGAATCCTTGCGTGTCTGAACTCGAGAGTCATTCAATGTCCACATTCCGGATCACAGGGTGTCTGAATTCCAGAAGCACCAAATGTCTGCATTCTAGAATCGGAATGTGGTAGAATTCTAGAATGCACAGCATGGCGGAATTCGAAAGTCCTAAAATGCCTTCTATAGGGAAGTTAAGTTGTCTGACATCCAGAATGCTACCACGTCAGAATTATACCATTCTGAAAGATTCTGGGATCTAGAATCAATGGACGGCTGAGTTATAGAATGTCAGGGTGGCAAAACTCTAGAATCCTTGGGTGTCTGAACTCGAGAGTCATTCAATATCCACATTCCAGGACTCTGGATGTCTGAAATATAGAAGCACCAAATGTCTGCATTCTAGAATCGGAATGTGGTAGAATTCTCGAATGCACAGCACGACAGAATTCTAAAGTCCTAAAATGCCTGCTATCCGGAAGTTAAGGTGTCTGACATCAAGAATGCTACCAAGTCAGAATTATACCATTCTGAATGATTCTGGGATCTAGAATCAATGGACGGCTGAGTTCCAGAATGTCAGGGTGGCAAAACTCTAGAATCCTTGCGTGTCTGAACTCGAGAGTCATTCAATGTCCACATTCCAGAACTCTGGATGTCTGAATTATAGAAGCACCAAATGTCTGCATTCTAGAATCGGAATGTGGCGGAATTCTAGAATGCACAGCACGGCGGAATTCTAAAGTCCTAAAAGGCCTACTAGCCGAAAGTTAATGTGTCTGATCACCAGTATGCTAGTAGGTCAGCATTCTACCGTTCTGAAAGATTCTGGGTTCTAGAATCAATGGACGGCAGAGATCTGGAATGTCAGGGTGTCCAAACTCTAGAATCCTTGCGTGTCTGAACTCGAGAGTCATTCAATGTCCACATTCCGGGTCACAGGGTGACTGAATTCCAGAAGCACCAAATGTCTGCATTCTAGAATCGGAATGTGGCGGAATTCTAGAATGCACAGCACGGCGGAATTCGAAAGTCCTAAAATTTCTGCTATCTGGAAGTTAAGGTGTCTGACATCCAGAATGCTACCACGTCAGAATTATACCATTATGAAACATTCTGGGATTTAGAGTCAATGGACGGCTGAGTTCCAGAATGTCAGGGTGGCAAAACTCTAGAATCCTTGTGTCTGAACTCGAGAGTCATTCAATGTCCACATTCCAGAACTCTGGATGTCTGAATTATAGAAGCACCAAATGTCTGCAATCTAGAATCGAAATGTGGTGGAATTCTAGAATGCACAGCACGGCGGAATTCTAAAATCCTGAAATGCCTGCTATCCGGAAGTTAAGGTGTCTGACATCAAGAATGCTACCAATTCAGAATTATACCATTCTGAAAGATTCTGGGATATAGAATCAATGGACGGCTGAGTTCCAGAATGTCAGGGTGGCAAAACTCTAGAATCCTTGCGTGTCTGAACTCGAGAGTCATTCAATGTCCACATTCCAGAACTCTGGATGTCTGAATTATAGAAGCACCAAATGTCTGCATTCTAGAATCGGAATGTGGCGGAATTCTAGAATGCACAGCACGGCGGAATTCTAAAGTCCTAAAATGCCTGCTATCCGGAAGTTAAGGTGTCTGACATCAAGAATGCTACCAAGTCAGAATTATAACATTCTGAAACATTCTGGGATCTAGAATCAATGGACGGCTGAGTTCCAGAATGCAAGGGTGGCAAAACTCTAGAATCCTTGCGTGTCTGAACTCGAGAGTCATTCAATGTCCACATTCCAGAACTCTGGATGTCTGAATTATAGAAGCACCAAATGTCTGCATTCTAGAATCGGAATGTGGCGGAATTCCAGAATACACAGCACGGCGGAATTCTAAAGTCCTAAAATGCCTACTAGCCGAAAGTTAAGGTGTCTGATGACCAGTATGTGTCTAGGTCAGCATTCTACCATTCTGAGAGATTCTGGGTTCTAGAATCAATGGACGGCAGAGATCTGGAATGTCAGGGTGTCCAAACTCTAGAATCCTTGCGTGTCTGAACTCGAGAGTCATTCAATGTCCACATTCCGGATCACAGGGTGTCTGAATTCCAGAAGCACCAAATGTCTGCATTCTAGAATCGGAATGTGGTAGAATTCTAGAATGAACAGCACGGCGGAATTCTAAAGTCCTAAAATGCCTGCTATCTGGAAGTTAAGATGTCTGACATCCAGAATGGTACCACGTCAGAATTATACCATTCTGAAACATTCTGGGATCTAGAATCAATGGACGGGTGAGTTCCAGAATGTCAGGGTTTCCAAACTCTAGAATCCTTGCATGTCTGAACTCGAGAGTCATTCAATATCCACATTCCAGGACTCTGGATGTCTGAAATATAGAAGCACCAAATGTCTGCATTCTAGAATCGGAATGTGGTAGAATTCTCGAATGCACAGCACGACAGAATTCTAAAGTCCTAAAATGCCTGCTATCCGGAAGTTAAGGTGTCTGACATCAAGAATGCTACCAAGTCAGAATTATACCATTCTGAATGATTCTGGGATCTAGAATCAATGGACGGCTGAGTTCCAGAATGTCAGGGTGGCAAAACTCTAGAATCCTTGCGTGTCTGAACTCGAGAGTCATTCAATGTCCACATTCCAGAACTCTGGATGTCTGAATTATAGAAGCACCAAATGTCTGCATTCTAGAATCGGAATGTGGCGGAATTCTAGAATGCACAGCACGGCGGAATTCTAAAGTCCTAAAAGGCCTACTAGCCGAAAGTTAATGTGTCTGATCACCAGTATGCTAGTAGGTCAGCATTCTACCGTTCTGAGAGATTCTGGGTTCTAGAATCAATGGACGGCAGAGATCTGGAATGTCAGGGTGTCCAAACTCTAGAATCCTTGCGTGTCTGAACTCGAGAGTCATTCAATGTCCACATTCCGGGTCACAGGGTGACTGAATTCCAGAAGCACCAAATGTCTGCATTCTAGAATCGGAATGTGGCGGAATTCTAGAATGCACAGCACGGCGGAATTCGAAAGTCCTAAAATTTCTGCTATCTGGAAGTTAAGGTGTCTGACATCCAGAATGCTACCACGTCAGAATTATACCATTATGAAACATTCTGGGATTTAGAGTCAATGGACGGCTGAGTTCCAGAATGTCAGGGTGGCAAAACTCTAGAATCCTTGTGTGTCTGAACTCGAGAGTCATTCAATGTCCACATTCCAGAACTCTGGATGTCTGAATTATAGAAGCACCAAATGTCTGCAATCTAGAATCGAAATGTGGTGGAATTCTAGAATGCACAGCACGGCGGAATTCTAAAATCCTGAAATGCCTGCTATCCGGAAGTTAAGGTGTCTGACATCAAGAATGCTACCAATTCAGAATTATACCATTCTGAAAGATTCTGGGATATAGAATCAATGGACGGCTGAGTTCCAGAATGTCAGGGTGGCAAAACTCTAGAATCCTTGCGTGTCTGAACTCGAGAGTCATTCAATGTCCACATTCCAGAACTCTGGATGTCTGAATTATAGAAGCACCAAATGTCTGCATTCTAGAATCGGAATGTGGCGGAATTCTAGAATGCACAGCACGGCGGAATTCTAAAGTCCTAAAATGCCTGCTATCCGGAAGTTAAGGTGTCTGACATCAAGAATGCTACCAAGTCAGAATTATAACATTCTGAAACATTCTGGGATCTAGAATCAATGGACGGCTGAGTTCCAGAATGCAAGGGTGGCAAAACTCTAGAATCCTTGCGTGTCTGAACTCGAGAGTCATTCAATGTCCACATTCCAGAACTCTGGATGTCTGAATTATAGAAGCACCAAATGTCTGCATTCTAGAATCGGAATGTGGCGGAATTCTAGAATACACAGCACGGCGGAATTCTAAAGTCCTAAAATGCCTACTAGCCGAAAGTTAAGGTGTCTGATGACCAGTATGTGTCTAGGTCAGCATTCTACCATTCTGAGAGATTCTGGGTTCTAGAATCAATGGACGGCAGAGATCTGGAATGTCAGGGTGTCCAAACTCTAGAATCCTTGCGTGTCTGAACTCGAGAGTCATTCAATGTCCACATTCCGGATCACAGGGTGTCTGAATTCCAGAAGCACCAAATGTCTGCATTCTAGAATCGGAATGTGGTAGAATTCTAGAATGAACAGCACGGCGGAATTCTAAAGTCCTAAAATGCCTGCTATCTGGAAGTTAAGATGTCTGACATCCAGAATGGTACCACATCAGAATTATACCATTCTGAAACATTCTGGGATCTAGAATCAATGGACGGCTGAGTTCCAGAATGTCAGGGTGGCAAAACTCTAGAATACTGTCGTGTCTGAACTCGAGTGTCATTCAATGTCCACATTCCAGAACTCTGGATGTCTGAATTATAGAAGCACCAAATGTCTGCATTCTAGAATCGGAATGTGGCGGAATTCTAGAATGCACAGCACGGCGGAATTTTAAAGTCGTAAAATGCCTGCTATTCGGAAGTCAAGGTGTCTGACATCCAGAATGTTACTCAGTCAGCATTCTATCGTTCTGAGAGATTCTGGGTTCTAGAATCAATGGATGGCAGAGTTCTGGAATGTCAGGGTGTTCAAACTCAAGAATACTTGCGTGTCTGAACTCGAGAGTCATTCAATGTCCACATTCCGCATCACAGGGTGTCTGAATTCCAGAAGAACCAAATGTCTGCATTCTAGAATCGGAATGTGGCGGAATTCTAGAATGCACAGCACGGCGGAATTTTAAAGTCCTAAAATGCCTGCTATCCGGAAGTTAAGGTGTCTGACATCCAGAATGCTACCACGTCAGAATTATACCATTCGGAAAGATTCTGGGATCTAGAATCAATGGACGGCTGAGTTCCAGAATGTCAGGGTTTCCAAACTCTAGAATCCTTGCATGTCTGAAATCGAGAGTCATTCAATATCCACATTCCAGGACTCTGGATGTCTGAAATAAAGAAGCACCAATTGTCTGCATTCTAGAATCGGAATGTGGTAGAATTCTAGAATGCACAGCACGAGAGAATTCTAAAGTCCTAAAATGCCTGCTATTCGGAAGTTAAGGTGTCTGACATCCAGAATGTTACTATTTCAGCATTCTATCGTTCTGAGAGATTCTGGGTTCTAGAATCAATGGACGGCAGAGTTCTGGAATGTCAGGGTGTCCAAACTCTAGAATCCTTCCGTGTCTGAACTCGTGAGTCATTCAATGTCCACATTCCGGATCACAGGGTGTCTGAATTCCAGAAGCACCAAATGTCTGCATTCTAGAATCGGAATGTGGCGGAATTCTAGAATGCACAGCACGGCGGAATTTTAAAGTCCTAAAATGCCTGCTATCGGGAAGTTAAGGTGTCTGACATCCAGAATGCTACCACGTCAGAATTATACCATTCTGAATGATTCTGGGATCTAGAATCAATGGACGGCTGAGTTCCAGAATGCAAGGGTGGCAAAACTCTAGAATCCTTGCGTGTCTGAACTCGAGAGTCATTCAATATCCACATTCCAGGACTCTGGATGTCTGAAATATAGAAGCACCAAATGTCTGCATTCTAGAATCGGAATGTGGCGGAATTCTAGAATGCACAGCACGGCGGAATTTTAAAGTCGTAAAATGCCTGCTATTCGGAAGTCAAGGTGTCTGACATCCAGAATGTTACTCAGTCAGCATTCTATCGTTCTGAGAGATTCTGGGTTCTAGAATCAATGGATGGCAGAGTTCTGGAATGTCAGGGTGTTCAAACTCAAGAATACTTGCGTGTCTGAACTCGAGAGTCATTCAATGTCCACATTCCGCATCACAGGGTGTCTGAATTCCAGAAGAACCAAATGTCTGCATTCTAGAATCGGAATGTGGTGGAATTCTAGAATGCACAGCACGGCGGAATTTTAAAGTCCTAAAATGCCTGCTATCCGGAAGTTAAGGTGTCTGACATCCAGAATGCTACCACGTCAGAATTATACCATTCTGAAAGATTCTGGGATCTAGAATCAATGGACGGGTGAGTTCCAGAATGTCAGGGTTTCCAAACTCTAGAATCCTTGCATGTCTGAACTCGAGAGTCATTCAATATCCACATTCCAGGACTCTGGATGTCTGAAATATAGAAGCACCAAATGTCTGCATTCTAGAATCGGAATGTGGTAGAATTCTCGAATGCACAGCACGACAGAATTCTAAAGTCCTAAAATGCCTGCTATCCGGAAGTTAAGGTGTCTGACATCAAGAATGCTACCAAGTCAGAATTATACCATTCTGAATGATTCTGGGATCTAGAATCAATGGACGGCTGAGTTCCAGAATGTCAGGGTGGCAAAACTCTAGAATCCTTGCGTGTCTGAACTCGAGAGTCATTCAATGTCCACATTCCAGAACTCTGGATGTCTGAATTATAGAAGCACCAAATGTCTGCATTCTAGAATCGGAATGTGGCGGAATTCTAGAATGCACAGCACGGCGGAATTCTAAAGTCCTAAAAGGCCTACTAGCCGAAAGTTAATGTGTCTGATCACCAGTATGCTAGTAGGTCAGCATTCTACCGTTCTGAGAGATTCTGGGTTCTAGAATCAATGGACGGCAGAGATCTGGAATGTCAGGGTGTCCAAACTCTAGAATCCTTGCGTGTCTGAACTCGAGAGTCATTCAATGTCCACATTCCGGGTCACAGGGTGACTGAATTCCAGAAGCACCAAATGTCTGCATTCTAGAATCGGAATGTGGCGGAATTCTAGAATGCACAGCACGGCGGAATTCGAAAGTCCTAAAATTTCTGCTATCTGGAAGTTAAGGTGTCTGACATCCAGAATGCTACCACGTCAGAATTATACCATTATGAAACATTCTGGGATTTAGAGTCAATGGACGGCTGAGTTCCAGAATGTCAGGGTGGCAAAACTCTAGAATCCTTGTGTGTCTGAACTCGAGAGTCATTCAATGTCCACATTCCAGAACTCTGGATGTCTGAATTATAGAAGCACCAAATGTCTGCAATCTAGAATCGAAATGTGGTGGAATTCTAGAATGCACAGCACGGCGGAATTCTAAAATCCTGAAATGCCTGCTATCCGGAAGTTAAGGTGTCTGACATCAAGAATGCTACCAATTCAGAATTATACCATTCTGAAAGATTCTGGGATATAGAATCAATGGACGGCTGAGTTCCAGAATGTCAGGGTGGCAAAACTCTAGAATCCTTGCGTGTCTGAACTCGAGAGTCATTCAATGTCCACATTCCAGAACTCTGGATGTCTGAATTATAGAAGCACCAAATGTCTGCATTCTAGAATCGGAATGTGGCGGAATTCTAGAATGCACAGCACGGCGGAATTCTAAAGTCCTAAAATGCCTGCTATCCGGAAGTTAAGGTGTCTGACATCAAGAATGCTACCAAGTCAGAATTATAACATTCTGAAACATTCTGGGATCTAGAATCAATGGACGGCTGAGTTCCAGAATGCAAGGGTGGCAAAACTCTAGAATCCTTGCGTGTCTGAACTCGAGAGTCATTCAATGTCCACATTCCAGAACTCTGGATGTCTGAATTATAGAAGCACCAAATGTCTGCATTCTAGAATCGGAATGTGGCGGAATTCTAGAATACACAGCACGGCGGAATTCTAAAGTCCTAAAATGCCTACTAGCCGAAAGTTAAGGTGTCTGATGACCAGTATGTGTCTAGGTCAGCATTCTACCATTCTGAGAGATTCTGGGTTCTAGAATCAATGGACGGCAGAGATCTGGAATGTCAGGGTGTCCAAACTCTAGAATCCTTGCGTGTCTGAACTCGAGAGTCATTCAATGTCCACATTCCGGATCACAGGGTGTCTGAATTCCAGAAGCACCAAATGTCTGCATTCTAGAATCGGAATGTGGTAGAATTCTAGAATGAACAGCACGGCGGAATTCTAAAGTCCTAAAATGCCTGCTATCTGGAAGTTAAGATGTCTGACATCCAGAATGGTACCACATCAGAATTATACCATTCTGAAACATTCTGGGATCTAGAATCAATGGACGGCTGAGTTCCAGAATGTCAGGGTGGCAAAACTCTAGAATACTGTCGTGTCTGAACTCGAGTGTCATTCAATGTCCACATTCCAGAACTCTGGATGTCTGAATTATAGAAGCACCAAATGTCTGCATTCTAGAATCGGAATGTGGCGGAATTCTAGAATGCACAGCACGGCGGAATTTTAAAGTCGTAAAATGCCTGCTATTCGGAAGTCAAGGTGTCTGACATCCAGAATGTTACTCAGTCAGCATTCTATCGTTCTGAGAGATTCTGGGTTCTAGAATCAATGGATGGCAGAGTTCTGGAATGTCAGGGTGTTCAAACTCAAGAATACTTGCGTGTCTGAACTCGAGAGTCATTCAATGTCCACATTCCGCATCACAGGGTGTCTGAATTCCAGAAGAACCAAATGTCTGCATTCTAGAATCGGAATGTGGCGGAATTCTAGAATGCACAGCACGGCGGAATTTTAAAGTCCTAAAATGCCTGCTATCCGGAAGTTAAGGTGTCTGACATCCAGAATGCTACCACGTCAGAATTATACCATTCGGAAAGATTCTGGGATCTAGAATCAATGGACGGCTGAGTTCCAGAATGTCAGGGTTTCCAAACTCTAGAATCCTTGCATGTCTGAAATCGAGAGTCATTCAATATCCACATTCCAGGACTCTGGATGTCTGAAATAAAGAAGCACCAATTGTCTGCATTCTAGAATCGGAATGTGGTAGAATTCTAGAATGCACAGCACGAGAGAATTCTAAAGTCCTAAAATGCCTGCTATTCGGAAGTTAAGGTGTCTGACATCCAGAATGTTACTATTTCAGCATTCTATCGTTCTGAGAGATTCTGGGTTCTAGAATCAATGGACGGCAGAGTTCTGGAATGTCAGGGTGTCCAAACTCTAGAATCCTTCCGTGTCTGAACTCGTGAGTCATTCAATGTCCACATTCCGGATCACAGGGTGTCTGAATTCCAGAAGCACCAAATGTCTGCATTCTAGAATCGGAATGTGGCGGAATTCTAGAATGCACAGCACGGCGGAATTTTAAAGTCCTAAAATGCCTGCTATCGGGAAGTTAAGGTGTCTGACATCCAGAATGCTACCACGTCAGAATTATACCATTCTGAATGATTCTGGGATCTAGAATCAATGGACGGCTGAGTTCCAGAATGCAAGGGTGGCAAAACTCTAGAATCCTTGCGTGTCTGAACTCGAGAGTCATTCAATATCCACATTCCAGGACTCTGGATGTCTGAAATATAGAAGCACCAAATGTCTGCATTCTAGAATCGGAATGTGGCGGAATTCTAGAATGCACAGCACGACAGAATTCTAAAGTCTTAAAATGCCTGCTATCTGGAAGCTAAGGTGTCTGACATCCAGAATGTTACTAGGTCAGCATTCTACCGTTCTGAGAGATTCTGGGTTCTAGAATCAATGGACGGCAGAGTTCTGGAATGTCAGGGTGTCAAAACTCTAGAATCCTTCCGTGTCTGAACTCGTGAGTCATTCAATGTCCACATTCCAGATCACAGGGTGTCTGAATTCCAGAAGCACCAAATGTCTGCATTCTAGAATCGGAATGTGGCGGAATTCTAGAATGCACAGCACAGCAGAATTCTGAAGTCCTAAAATGCCTGATATACGGAAGTTAAGGAGTCTGACTTCCAGAATGTTACTAGGTCAGCATTCTACCGTTCTGAGAGATTCTGGGTTCTAGAATCAATGGACGGCAGAGTTCTGGAATGTCAGGGTGTCCAAACTCTAGAATCCTTCCGTGTCTGAACTCCTGAGTCATTCAATGTCCACATTCCGGATCACAGGGTGTCTGAATTCCAGAAACACCAAATGTCTGCATTCTAGAATCGGAATGTGGCGGAATTCTAGAATGCACAGCACGGCGGAATTCGAAAGTCCTAAAATGCCTGCTATCTGGAAGTTAAGATGTCTGACATCCAGAATGCTACCACGTCAGAATTATACCATTATGAAACATTCTGGGATTTAGAGTCAATGGACGGATGAGTTCCAGAATGTCAGGGTGGCAAAACTCTAGAATCCTTGCATGTCTGAACTCGAGAGTCATTCAATGTCCACATTCCAGAACTCTGGATGTCTGAATTATAGAAGCACCAAATGTCTGCATTTTAGAATCGAAATGTGGTGGAATTCTAGAATGCACAGCACGGCGGAATTCTAAAATCCTGAAATGCCTGCTATCCGGAAGTTAAGGTGTCTGACATCAAGAATGCTACCAATTCAGAATTATACCATTCTGAAAGATTCTGGGATATAGAATCAATGGACGGCTGAGTTCCAGAATGTCAGGGTGGCAAAACTCTAGAATCCTTGCGTGTCTGAACTCGAGAGTCATTCAATGTCCACATTCCAGAACTCTGGATGTCTGAATTATAGAAGCACCAAATGTCTGCATTCTAGAATCGGAATGTGGCGGAATTCTAGAATGCACAGCACGGCGGAATTCTAAAGTCCTAAAATGCCTGCTATCCGGAAGTTAAGGTGTCTGACATCAAGAATGATACCAAGTCAGAATTATAACATTCTGAAACATTCTGGGATCTAGAATCAATGGACGGCTGAGTTCCAGAATGCAAGGGTGGCAAAACTCTAGAATCCTTGCGTGTCTGAACTCGAGAGTCATTCAATGTCCACATTCCAGAACTCTGGATGTCTGAATTATAGAAGTACCAAATGTCTGCATTCTAGAATCGGAATGTGGCGGAATTCTAGAATACACAGCACGGCGGAATTCTAAAGTCCTAAAATGCCTACTAGCCGAAAGTTAAGGTGTCTGATGACCAGTATGTTACTAGGTCAGCATTCTAACGTTCTGAGAGATTCTGGGTTCTAGAATCAATGGACGGCAGAGATCTGGAATGTCAGGGTTTCCAAACTCTAGAATCCTTGCGTGTCTGAACTCGAGAGTCATTCAATGTCCACATTCCGGATCACAGGGTGTCTGAATTCCAGAAGCACCAAATGTCTGCATTCTAGAATTGGAATGTGGTAGAATTCTAGAATGCACAGCACGGCGGAATTCTAAAGTCCTAAAATGCCTGCTATCTGGAAGTTAAGATGTCTGACATCCAGAATGGTACCACATCAGAATTATACCATTCTGAAACATTCTGGGATCTAGAATCAATGGACGGCTGAGTTCCAGAATGTCAGGGTGGCAAAACTCTAGAATCCTGGCGTGTCTGAACTCGAGAGTCATTCAATGTCCACATTCCAGAACTCTGGATGTCTGAATTATAGAAGCACCAAATGTCTGCATTCTAGAATCGGAATGTGGCGGAATTCTAGAATGCACAGCACGGCGGAATTTTAAAGTCGTAAAATGCCTGCTATTCGGAAGTCAAGGTGTCTGACATCCAGAATGTTACTAGGTCAGCATTCTATCGTTCTGAGAGATTCTGGGTTCTAGAATCAATGGATGGCAGAGTTCTGGAATGTCAGGGTGTTCAAACTCAAGAATACTTGCGTGTCTGAACTCGAGAGTCATTCAATGTCCACATTCCGCATCACAGGGTGTCTGAATTCCAGAAGAACCAAATGTCTGCATTCTAGAATCGGAATGTGGCGGAATTCTAGAATGCACAGAACGGCGGAATTTTAAAGTCCTAAAATGCCTGCTATCCGGAAGTTAAGGTGTCTGACATCCAGAATGCTACCACGTCAGAATTATACCATTCGGAAAGATTCTGGGATCTAGAATCAATGGACGGCTGAGTTCCAGAATGTCAGGGTTTCCAAACTCTAGAATCCTTGCATGTCTGAAATCGAGAGTCATTCAATATCCACATTCCAGGACTCTGGATGTCTGAAATAAAGAAGCACCAATTGTCTGCATTCTAGAATCGGAATGTGGTAGAATTCTAGAATGCACAGCACGACAGAATTCTAAAGTCCTAAAATGCCTGCTATTCGGAAGTTAAGGTGTCTGACATCCAGAATGTTACTATTTCAGCATTCTATCGTTCTGAGAGATTCTGGGTTCTAGAATCAATGGACGGCAGAGTTCTGGAATGTCAGGGTGTCCAAACTCTAGAATCCTTCCGTGTCTGAACTCGTGAGTCATTCAATGTCCACATTCCGGATAACAGGGTGTCTGAATTCCAGAAGCACCAAATGTCTGCATTCTAGAATCGGAATGTGGCGGAATTCTAGAATGCACAGCACGGCGGAATTTTAAAGTCCTAAAATGCCTGCTATCGGGAAGTTAAGGTGTCTGACATCCAGAATGCTACCACGTCAGAATTATACCATTCTGAATGATTCTGGGATCTAGAATCAATGGACGGCTGAGTTCCAGAATGCAAGGGTGGCAAAACTCTAGAATCCTTGCGTGTCTGAACTCGAGAGTCATTCAATATCCACATTCCAGGACTCTGGATGTCTGAAATATAGAAGCACCAAATGTCTGCATTCTAGAATCGGAATGTGGCGGAATTCTAGAATGCACAGCACGAAAGAATTCTAAAGTCTTAAAATGCCTGCTATCTGGAAGCTAAGGTGTCTGACATCCAGAATGTTACTAGGTCAGCATTCTACCGTTCTGAGAGATTCTGGGTTCTAGAATCAATGGACGGCAGAGTTCTGGAATGTCAGGGTGTCAAAACTCTAGAATACTTCCGTGTCTGAACTCGTGAGTCATTCAATGTCCACATTCCAGATCACAGGGTGTCTGAATTCCAGAAGCACCAAATGTCTGCATTCTAGATTCGGAATGTGGCGGAATTCTAGAATGCACAGCACAGCAGAATTCTGAAGTCCTAAAATGCCTGATATACGGAAGTTAAGGAGTCTGACTTCCAGAATGTTACTAGGTCAGCATTCTACCGTTCTGAGAGATTCTGGGTTCTAGAATCAATGGACGGCAGAGTTCTGGAATGTCAGGGTGTCCAAACTCTAGAATCCTTCCGTGTCTGAACTCCTGAGTCATTCAATGTCCACATTCCGGATCACAGGGTGTCTGAATTCCAGAAACACCAAATGTCTGCATTCTAGAATCGGAATGTGGCGGAATTCTAGAATGCACAGCACGGCGGAATTCGAAAGTCCTAAAATGCCTGCTATCGGGAAGTTAAGGTGTCTGACATCCAGAATGCTACCACGTCAGAATTATACCATTCTGAAAGATTCTGGGATCTAGAATCAATGGACGGCTGAGTTCCAGAATGTCAGGGTGGCAAAACTCTAGAATCCTTGCGTGTCTGAACTCGAGAGTCATTCAATGTCCACATTCCAGAACTCTGGATGTCTGAATTATAGAAGCACCAAATGTCTGCATTCAAGAATCGGAACGTGGCGGAATTCTAGAATGCACAGCACGGCGGAATTCTAAAGTCCTAAAATGCCTGCTATCCGGAAGTTAAGGTTTCTGACATCAAGAATGCTACCAAGTCAGAAATATACCATTCTGAAAGATTCTGGGATCTAGAATCAATGGACGGCTGAGTTCCAGAATGTCAGGGTTTCCAAACTCTAGAATCCTTGCGTGTCTGAACTCGAGAGTCATTCAATGTCCACATTCCAGAACTCTGGATGTCTGAAATATAGAAGCACCAAATGTCTGCATTCTAGAATCGGAATGTGGCGGAATTCTAGAATGCACAGCACGGCGGAATTTTAAAGTCCTAAAATGCCTGCTATACGGAAGTCAAGGTGTCTGACATCCAGAATGTTACTATGTCAGCATTCTACCGTTCTGAGAGATTCTGGGTTCTAGAATCAATGGATGGCAGAGTTCTGGAATGTCAGGTTGTTCAAACTCAAGAATACTTGCGTGTCTGAACTCGAGAGTCATTCAATGTCCACATTCCGCATCACAGGGTGTCTGAATTCCAGAAGCACCAAATGTCTGCATTCTAGAATCGGAATGTGGCGGAATTCTAGAATGCACAGCACGGCAGAATTTTAAAGTCCTAAAATGCCTGCTATCCGGAAGTTAAGGTGTCTGACATCCAGAATGCTACCACGTCAGAATTATACCATTCGGAAAGATTCTGGGATCTAGAATCAATGGACGACTGAGTTCCAGAATGTCAGGGTTTCCAAACTCTAGAATCCTTGCATGTCTGTACTCGAGAGTCATTCAATATCCACATTCCAGGACTCTGGATGTCTGAAATATAGAAGCACCAATTGTCTGCATTCTAGAATCGGAATGTGGTAGAATTCTAGAATGCACAGCACGACAGAATTCTAAAGTCCTGAAATGCCTGCTATCTGGAAGTTAAGGTGTCTGACATCAAGAATGCTACCAAGAAAGAATTATACCATTCTGAAAGATTCTGGGATCTAGAATCAATGGACGGCTGAGTTCCAGAATGCAAGGGTGGCAAAACTCTAGAATCCTTGCGTGTCTGAACTCGAGAGTCATTCAATATCCACATTCCAGGACTCTGGATGTCTGAAATATAGAAGCACCAAATGTCTGCATTCTAGAATCGGAATGTGGCGGAATTCTAGAATGCACAGCACGAAAGAATTCTAAAGTCTTAAAATGCCTGCAATCTGGAAGCTAAGGTGTCTGACATCCAGAATGTTACTAGGTCAGCATTCTACCGTTCTGAGAGATTCTGGGTTCTAGAATCAATGGACGGCAGAGTTCTGGAATGTCAGGTTGTCAAAACTCTAGAATCCTTCCGTGTCTGAACTCGTGAGTCATTCAATGTCCACATTCCAGATCACAGGGTGTCTGAATTCCAGAAGCACCAAATGTCTGCATTCTAGAATCGGAATGTGGCGGAATTCTAGAATGCACAGCACAGCAGAATTCTGAAGTCCTAAAATGCCTGATATACGGAAGTTAAGGAGTCTGACTTCCAGAATGTTACAAGGTCAGCATTCTACCGTTCTGAGAGATTCTGGGTTCTTAAATCAATGGACGGCAGAGATCTGGAATGTCAGGTTGTCCAAACTCTAGAATCCTTGCGTGTCTGAACTCGAGAGTCATTCAATGTCCACATTCCCCATAACAGGGTGTCTGAATTCCAGAAGCAACAAATTTCTGCATTCTAGAATCGGAATGTTGCGGAATTCTAGAATGCACAGCACGGCGTAATTCGAAAGTCCTAAAATGCCTGCTATCCGGAAGTTAAGGTGTCTGAAATCCAGAATGCTACCACGTCAGAATTATACCATTCTGAAAGATTCTGGGATCTAGAATCAATGGACGGCTGAGTTCCGGAATGTCAGTGTTTCCAAACTCTAGAATCCTTGCATGTCTGAACTCGAGAGTCATTCAATATCCACATTCCAGGACTCTGGATGTCTGAAATATAGAAGCACCAAATGTTTGCATTCTAGAATCGGAATGTGGTAGAATTCTAGAATGCACAGCACGACAGAATTCTAAAGTCCTAAAATGCCTGCTCTTTGGAAGTTAAGGTTTCTGACATCCAGAATGTTACTAGGTCAGCATTCTACCGTTCTGAGAGATTCTGGGTTCTAGAATCAATGGACGGCAGAGATCTGGAATGTCAGGGTGTCCAAACTCTAGAATCCTTGCGTGTCTGAACTCGAGAGTCATTCAATGTCCACATTCCAGAACTCTGGATGTCTGAAATATAGAAGCACCAAATGTCTGCATTCTAGAATCGGAATGTGGCGGAATTCTAGAATGCACAGCACAGCGGAATTTCAAAGTCCTACAATGCCTGCTATACGGAAGTCAAGGTGTCTGACATCCAGAATGTTACTAAGTCAGCATTCTACCGTTCTGAGAGATTCTCGGTTCTAGAATCAATGGATGGCAGAGTTCTGGAATGTCATGGTGTTCAAACTCAAGAATACTTGCGTGTCTGAACTCGAGAGTCATTCAATGTCCACATTCCGCATCACAGGGTGTCTGAATTCCAGAAGCACCAAATGTCTGCATTCTAGAATCGGAATGTGGTGGAATTCTAGAATGCACAGCACGGCGGAATTCGAAAGTCCTAAAATGCCTGCTATCCGTAAGTTAAGGTGTCTGACATCCAGAATGCTACCACGTCAAAATTATACCATTCTGAAAGATTCTGGGATCTAGAATCAATGGACGGCTGAGTTCCAGAATGTCAGGGTTTCCAAACTCTAGAATCCTTGCATGTCTGAACTCGAGAGTCATTCAATATCCACATTCCAGGACTCTGGATGTCTGAAATATAGAAGCACCAAATGTCTGCATTCTAGAATCGGAATGTGGTAGAATTCTAGAATGCACAGCACGACAGAATTCTAAAGTCCTAAAATGCCTGCTATTCGGAAGTTAAGGTGTCTGACATCCAGAATGTTACTAGGTCAGCATTCTACCGTTCTGAGAGATTCTGGGTTCTAGAATCAATGGACGGCAGAGTTCTGGAATGTCAGGGTGTCTAAACTCTAGAATCCTTCCGTGTCTGAACTCGTGAGTCATTCAATGTCCACATTCCGGATCACAGGGCGTCTGAATTCCAGAAGCACCAAATGTCTGCATTCTAGAATCGGAATGTGGCGGAATTCTAGAATGCACAGCACGGCGGAATTCGAAAGTCCTAAAATGCCTGCTATCCGGAAGTTAAGGTGTCTGACATCCACAATGCTACCACGTCAGAATTATACCATTGTGAAACATTCTGGGATCTAGAATCAATGGACGGCTGAGTTCCAGAATGTCAGGGTGGCAAAACTCTAGAATCCTGGCGTGTCTGAACTCGAGAGTCATTCAATGTCCACATTCCAGAACTCTGGATGTCTGAATTATAGAAGCACCAAATGTCTGCCTTCAAGAATCGGAATGTGGCGGAATTCTAGAATGCACAGCACGGCGGAATTCTAAAGTCCTAAAATGCCTGCTATCCGGAAGTTAAGGTGTCTGACATCAAGAATGCTACCAAGTCAGAATTATACCATTCTGAAACATTCTGGGATCTAGAATCAATGGACGGCTGAGTTCCAGAATGTCAGGGTGGCAAAACTCTAGAATCCTTGCGTGTCTGAACTCGAGTGTCATTCAATGTCCACATTCCAGAACTCTGGATGTCTAATTATAGAAGCACCAAATGTTTGCATTCTAGAATCGGAATGTGGCGGAATTCTAGAATGCACAGCACGGCGGAATTCGAAAGTCCTAAAATGCCTGCTTTCCGGAAGTTAAGGTGTCTGAAATCCAGAAAGCTACCACGTCAGAATTATACCATTCTGAAAGATTCTGTGATCTAGAATCAATGGACGGGTGAGTTCCAGAATGTCAGAGTTTCCAAACTCTAGAATCCTTGCATGTCTGAAATCGAAAGTCATTCAATATCCACATTCCAGGACTCTGGATGTCTGAAATATAGAAGCACCAAATGTCTGCATTCTAGAATCGGAATGTGGTAGAATTCTAGAATGCACAGCAAGACAGAATTCTAAAGTCCTAAAATGCCTGCTATCCGGAAGTTAATGTGTCAGACATCAAGAATGCTACCAAGTCAGAATTATACCATTCTGAATGATTCTGGGATCTAGAATCAATGGACGGCTGAGTTCCAGAATGTCAGGGTGGCAAAACTCTAGAATCCTTGCGTGTCTGAACTCGAGAGTCATTCAATGTCCACATTCCAGAACTCTGGATGTCTGAATTATAGAAGCACCAAATGTCTGCATTCTAGAATCGGAATGTGGCGGAATTCTAGAATGCACAGCACGGCGGAATTCTAAAGTCCTAAAAGGCCTACTAGCCGAAAGTTAATGTGTCTGATGACCAGTATGTTACTAGGTCAGCATTCTAACGTTCTGAGAGATTCTGGGTTCTAGAATCAATGGACGGCCGAGATCTGGAATGTCAGGGTGTCCAAACTCTAGAATCCTTGCGTGTCTGAACTCGAGAGTCATTCAATGTCCACATTCCGGATCACAGGGTGTCTGAATTCCAGAAGCACCAAATGTCTTCATTCTAGAATTGGAATGTGGTAGAATTCTAGAATGCACAGCACGGCGGAATTCTAAAGTCCTAAAATGCCTGCTATCCGGAAGTTAAGGTGTCTGACATCCAGAATGGTACCACATCAGAATTATACCATTCTGAAACATTCTGTGATCTAGAATCAATGTACGGCCGAGTTCCAGAATGTCAGGGTGGCAAAACTCTAGAATCCTGGCGTGTCTGAACTCGAGAGTCATTCAATGTCCACATTCCAGAACTCTGGATGTCTGAATTATAGAAGCACCAAATGTCTGCATTCTAGAATCGGAATGTGGCGGAATTCTAGAATGCACAGCATGGCGGAATTCGAAAGTCCTAAAATGCCTGCTTTCCGGAAGTTAAGGTGTCTGAAATTCAGAATGCTACCACGTCAGAATTATACCATTCTGAAAGATTCTGGGATCTAGAATCAATGGACGGGTGAGTTCCAGAATGTCAGGGTTTCCAAACTCTAGAATCCTTGCATGTCTGAACTCGAGAGTCATTCAATATCCACATTCCAGGACTCTGGATGTCTGAAATATAGAAGCACCAAATGTCTGCATTCTAGAATCGGAATGTGGTAGAATTCTAGAATGCACAGCACGACAGAATTCTAAACTCCTAAAATGCCTGCTATCCGGAAGTTAAGTTGTCTGACATCAAGAGTGCTACCAACTCAGAATTATAACATTCTGAAAGATTCAGGGATCTAGAATCAATGGACGGCTGAGTTCCAGAATGTCAGGGTGGAAAAACTCTAGAATCCTTGCCTGTCTGAACTCGAGAGTCATTCAATGTCCACATTCCAGAACTCTGGATGTCTGAAATATAGAAGCACCAAATGTCTGCATTCTAGAATCGGAATGTGGCGGAATTGTAGAATGCACAGCACGGCGGAATTTTAAAGTCCTAAAATGCCTGCTCTTCGGAAGTTAAGGTTTCTGACATCCAGAATGTTACTAGGTCAGCATTCTACCGTTCTGAGAGATTCTGGGTTCTAGAATCAATGGACGGCAGAGATCTGGAATGTCAGGGTGTCCAAACTCTAGAATCCTTGTGTGTCTGAACTCGAGAGTCATTCAAAGTCCACATTCCGGATCACAGGGTGTCTGAATTCCAGAAGCACCAAATGTCTGCATTCTAGAATTGGAATGTGGTGGAATTCTAGAATGCACAGCACAGCGGAATTCTAAAGTCCTAAAATGCCTGCTATCCGGAAGTTAAGGTGTGTGACATCCAGAATGGTACCACATCAGAATTATACCATTCTGAAACATTCTGTGATCCAGAATCAATGGACGGCCCAGTTCCAGAATGTCAGTTTGGAAAAACTCTAGAATCCTTGCGTGTCTGAACTCGAGAGTCATTCAATGTCCACATTCCAGAACTCTGGATGTCTGAATTATAGAAGCACCAAATGTCTGCATTCTAGAATCGGAATGTGGCGGAATTCTAGAATGCACAGCACGGCGGAATTCTAAAGTCCTAAAATGCCTGCTATCCGGAAGTTAATGTGTCTGACATCAAGAATGCTACCAAGTCAGAATTATAACATTCTGAAACATTCTGTGATCTAGAATCAATGGACGGTTGAGTTCCAGAATGCGAGGGTGGCAAAACTCTAGAATCCTTGCGGGTCTGAACTCGAGAGTCATTCAATGTCCACATTCCAGAACTCTGGATGTCTGAAATATAGAAGCACCAAATGTCTGCATTCTAGAATCGAAATGTGGCGGAATTCTAGAATGCACAGCACAGCGGAATTTTAAAGTCCTAAAATGCCTGCTATACGGAAGTCAAGGTGTCTGATATCTAGAATGTTACTAAGTCAGCATTCTACCGTTCTGAGAGATTCTTGGTTCTAGAATCAATGGATGGCAGAGTTCTGGAATGTCAGGGTGTACAAACTCAAGAATACTTGTGTGTCTGAACTCGAGAGTCATTCAATGTCCACATTCCGCATCACAGGGTGTCTGAATTACAGAAGCACCAAATGTCTGCATTCTAGAATCGGAATGTGGCGGAATTCTAGAATGCACAGCACGGCGGATTTCGAAAGTCCTAAAATGCCTGCTATCCGTAAGTTAAGGTGTCTGACATCCAGAATGCTACCACGTCAGAATTATACCATTCTGAAAGATTCTGGGATCTAAAATCAATGGACGGCTGAGTTCCAGAATGTCAGGGTTTCCAAACTCTAGAATCCTTGCATGTCTGAACTCGAGAGTCATTCAATATCCACATTCCAAGACTCTGGATGTCTGAAATATAGAAGCACCAAATGTCTGCATTCTAGAATCGGAATGTGGCGGAATTCTAGAATGCAAAGCACAGCGGAATTTTAAAGTCCTAAAATGCCTGCTATACGGAAGTCAAGGTGTCTGACATCCAGAATGCTACCACGTCAGAATTATACCGTTCTGAGAGATTCTCGGTTCTAGAATCAATGGATGGCAGAGTTCTCGAATGTCATGGTGTCAAAACTCTAGAATTCTTCCGTGTCTGAACTCGTGAGTCATTCAATGTACACATTCCGGATCACAGGGTGTCTGAATTCCAGAAGCACCAAATGTCTGCATTCTAGAATCGGAATGTGGCGGAATTCTAGAATGCACAGCACGGCGGAATTCTAAAGTCCTTAAATGCCCGCTATCCGGAAGTTAAGGTGTCTGACATCAGGAATGCTACCAAGTCAGAATTATACCATTCTGAAAGATTCTGGGATCTAGAATCAATGGACGGCTGAGTTCCAGAATGTCAGGGTGGCAAAACTCTAGAATCCTGGCGTGTCTGAACTCGAGAGTCATTCAATGTCCACATTCCAGAACTCTGGATGTCTGAATTATAGAAGCACCAAATGTCTGCATTCTAGAATCGGAATGTGGCGGAATTCTAGAATGCACAGCACGGCGGAATTCTAAAGTCCTAAAATGCCTGCTATCCGGAAGTTAAGGTGTCTGACATCCAGAATGGTACCACATCAGAATTATACCATTCTGAAACATTCTGGGATCTAGAATCAATGGACGGGTCAGTTCCAGAATGTCAGGGTGGCAAAACTCTAGAATCCTGGCGTGTCTGAACTCGAGAGTCAGTCAATGTCCACATTCCAGAACTCTGGATGTCTGAATTATAGAAGCACCAAATGTCTGCATTCTAGAATCGGAATGTGGCGGAATTCTAGAATGCACAGCACGGCGGAATTCTAAAGTCCTAAAATGCCTGCTATCCGGAAGTTAAGGTGTCTGACATCAAGAATGCTACCATGTCAGAATTATACCATTCTGAAAGATTCTGGGATCTAGAATCAATGGACGGCTGAGTTCCAGAATGTCAGGGTGGCAAAATTCTAGAATCCTTGTGTGTCTGAACTCGAGAGTCATTCAATGTCCACATTCCAGAACTCTGGATGTCTGAATTATAGAAGCACCAAATGTCTGCATTCTAGAATCGGAATGTGGCGGAATACTAGAATGCACAGCACGGCGGAATTCTAAAGCCCTAAAATGCCTGCTATCCAGAAGTAAAGGTGTCTGACATCAAGAGTGCTACCAAGTCAGAATTATAACATTCTGAAAGATTCTGGGATCTAGAATCAATGGACGGCTGAGTTCCAGAATGTCAGGGTGGCAAAACTCTAGAATCCTTGCCTGTCTGAACTCGAGAGACATTCAATGTCCACATTCCAGAACTCTGGATGTCTGAAATATAGAGGCACCAAATGTCTGCATTCTAGAATCGGAATGTGGCGGAATTGTAGAATGCACAGCACGGCGGAATTTTAAGTCCTAAAATGCCTGCTATACGGAAGTCAAGGTGTCTGACCTCCAGAATGTTACTAAGTCAGCATTCTACCGTTCTGAGAAATTCTGGGTTCTAGAATCAATGGATGGCAGAGTTCTGGAATGTCAGGGTGTTCAAACTCAAGAATACTTGCATGTCTGAACTCGAGAGTCATTCAATGTCCACATTCCGCATCACAGGGTGTCTGAATTCCAGAAGCACCAAATGTCTGCATTCTAGAATCGGAATGTGGCGGAAGTCTAGAATGCACAGCACGGCGAAATTCGAAAGTCCTAAAATGCCTGCTTTCTGGAAGTTAAGGTGTCTGAAATCCAGAATGCTACCACGTCAGAATTATACCATTCTGAAAGATTCTGGGATCTAGAATCAATGGACGGCTGAGTTCCAGAATGTCAGGGTTTCCAAACTCTAGAATCCTTGCATGTCTGAACTCGACAGTCATTCAATATCCACATTCCAGGACTCTGGATGTCTGAAATATAGAAGCACCAAATGTCTGCATTCTAGAAACGGAATGTGGTAGATTTCTAGAATGCACAGCACGACAGACTTCTAAAGTCCTAAAATGCCTGCTATTCGGAAGTTAAGGTGTCTGACATCCAGAATGTTACTAGGTCAGCATTCTACCGTTCTGAGAGATTCTGGGTTCTAGAATCAATGGACGGCAGAGTTCTGGAATGTCAGGGTGTCCAAACTCGAGAATCCTTCCGTGTCTGAACTCGAGAGTCATTCAATGTCCACATTCCAGAACTCTGGATGTCTGAATTATAGAAGCACCAAATGTCTGCATTCTAGAATCGGAATGTGGCGGAATTCTAGAATGCACAGCACGGCGGAATTCTAAAGTCCTAAAATGCCTGCTATCCGGAAGGTAAGGTGTCTGACATCAAGAATGCTACCAAGTCAGAATTATACCATTCTGAAAGATTCTGGGATCTAGAATAAATGGACGGCTGAGTTCCAGAATGTCAGGGTGGCAAAACTCGAGAATCCTTGCCTGTCTGAACTCGAGAGTCATTCAATGTCCACATTCCAGAACTCTGGATGTCTGAATTATAGAATGCACAGCATGGCGGAATTTTAAAGTCCTAAAATGCCTGCTATACGGAAGTCAAGGTGTCTGACCTCCAGAATCTTACTAAGTCAGCATTCTATCGTTCTGAGAAATTCTGGGTTCAAGAATCAATGGATGGCAGAGTTCTGGAATGTCAGGGTGTTCAAACTCAAGAATACTTGCGTGTCTAAACTCGAGAGTCATTCAATGTCCACATTCCCCATCACAGGGTGTCTGAATTCCAGAAGCACCAAATGTCTGCATTCTAGAATCGGAATGTGGCGGAATTCTAGAATGCACAGCACGGCGTAATTCGAAAGTCCTAAAATGCCTGCTATCCGGAAGTTAAGGTGTCTGAAATCCAGAATGCTACCACGTCAGAATTATACCATTCTGAAAGATTCTGGGATCTAGAATCAATGGACGGCTGAGTTCCAGAATGTCAGGGTTTCCAAACTCTAGAATCCTTGCATGTCTGAACTCGAGAGTCATTCAATATCCACATTCCAGGACACTGGATGTCTGAAATATAGAAGCACCAAATGTTTGCATTCTAGAATCGGAATGTGGTAGAATTCTAGAATGCACAGCACGACAGAATTCTAAAGTCCTAAAATGCCTGCTCTTCGGAAGTTAAGGTTTCTGACATCCAGAATGTTACTAGGTCAGCATTCTACCGTTCTGAGAGATTCTGGGTTCTAGAATCAATGGACGGCAGAGATCTGTTGTGTCAGGGTGTCCAAACTCTAGAATCCTTGCGTGTCTGAACTCGAGAGTCATTCAATGTCCACATTCCAGAACTCTGGATGTCTGAAATATAGAAGCACCAAATGTCTGCATTCTAGAATCGGAATGTGGCGGAATTCTAGAATGCACAGCACAGCGGAATTTTAAAGTCCTACAATGCCTGCTATACGGAAGTCAAGGTGTCTGACATCCAGAATGTTACTAAGTCAGCATTCTACCGTTCTGAGAGATTCTCGGTTCTAGAATCAATGGATGGCAGAGTTCTGGAATGTCAGGGTGTTCAAACTCAAGAATACTTGCGTGTCTGAACTCGAGAGTCATTCAATGTCCACATTCCGCATCACAGGGTGTCTGAATTCCAGAAGCAACAAATGTCTGCATTCTAGAATCGGAATGTGGCGGAATTCTAGAATGCACAGCATGGCGGAATTCGAAAGTCCTAAAATGCCTGCTATCGGGAAGTTAAGGTGTCTGACATCCACAATGCTACCACGTCAGAATTATACCATTCTGAAACATTCTGGGATCTAGAATCAATGGACGGCTGAGTTCCAGAATGTCAGGGTGGCAAAACTCTAGAATCCTTGCGTGTCTGAACTCGAGAGTCAGTCAATGTCCACATTCCAGTACTCTGGATGTCTGAATTATAGAAGCACCAAATGTCTGCATTCTAGAATCGGAATGTGGCGGAATTCTAGAATGCACAGCACGGCGGAATTCTAAAGTCCTAAAATGCCTGCTATCCGGAAGTTAAGGTGTCTGACATCAAGAATGCTACCAAGTCACAATTATACCATTCTTAAAGATTCTGGGATCTAGAATCAATGGACGGCTGAGTTCCAGAATGTCAGGGTGGCAAAATTCTAGAATCCTTGTGTGTCTGAACTCGAGATTCATTCAATGTCCACATTCCAGAACTCTGGATGTCTGAATTATAGAAGCACCAAATGTCTGCATTCTAGAATCGGAATGTGTCGGAATACTAGAATGCACAGCACGGCGGAATTCTAAAGCCCTAAAATGCCTGCTATCCGGAAGTTAAGGTGTCTGACATCAAGAGTGCTACCAAGTCAGAATTATATCATTCTGAAAGATTCTGGGATCTAGAATCAATGGACCGCTGAGTTCCAGAATGTCAGGGTGGCAAAACTCTAGAATCCTTGCCTGTCTGAACTCGAGAGACATTCAATGTCCACATTCCAGAACTCTGTATGTCTGAAATATAGAGGCACCAAATGTCTGTATTCTAGAATCGGAATGTGGCGGAATTGTAGAATGCACAGCACGGCGGAATTTTAAGTTCTAATATGCCTGCTATACGGAAGTCAAGGTGTCTGACCTCCAGAATGTTACTAAGTCAGCATTCTACCGTTCTGAGAAATTCTGGGTTCTAGAATCAATGGATGGCAGAGTTCTGGAATGTCAGGGTGTTCAAACTCAAGAATACTTGCATGTCTGAACTCGAGAGTCATTCAATGTCCACATTCCAGAACTCTGGATGTCTAATTGTAGAAGCACCAAATGTCTGCATTCTAGAATCGGAATGTGGCGGAATTCTAGAATGCACAGCACGGCGGAATTCTAAAGTCCTAAAATGCCTGCTATCTGGAAGTTAAGGTGTCTGACATCAAGAATGCTACCAAGTCAGAATTCTACCATTCTGAAAGATTCTGGGATCTAGAATCAATGGACGGCTGAGTTCCAGAATGTCAGGGTGGCAAAACTCTAGAATCCTGGCGTATCTGAACTCGAGAGTCATTCAATGTCCACATTCCAGAACTCTGGATGTCTGAATTATAGAAGCACCAAATGTCTGCATTCTAGAATCGGAATGTGGCGGAATTCTAGAATGCAAAGCACGGCGGAATTCTAAAGTCCTAAAATGCCTGCTATCCGGAAGTTAAGGTGTCTGACATCAAGAATGCTACCACGTCAGAATTATACCATTCTGAAACATTCTGTGATCTATAATCAATGGACGGCTGAGTTCCAGAATGTCAGGGTGGCAAAACTCTAGAATCCTTGCGTGTCTGAACTTGAGAGTCAGTCAATGTCCACATTCCAGAACTCTGGATGTCTGAATTATAGAAGCACCAAATGTCTGCATTCTAGAATCGGAATGTGGCGGAATTCTAGAATGCACAGCACGGCGGAATTCTAAAGTCCTAAAATGCCTGCTATCTGGAAGTTAAGGTGTCTGTCATCAAGAATGCTACCAAGTCAGAATTATACCATTCTGAAAGATTCTGGGATCTAGAATCAATGGACGGCTGAGTTCCAGAATGTCAGGGTGGCAAAATTCTAGAATCCTTGTGTGTCTGAACTCGAGAGTCATTCAATGTCCACATTCCAGAACTCTGGATTTCTGAATTATAGAAGCACCAAATGTCTGCATTCTAGAATCGGAATGTGGCGGAATACTAGAATGCACAGCACAGCGGAATTCTAAAGCCCTAAAATGCCTGCTATCCGGAAGTTAAGGTGTCTGACATCAAGAGTGCTACCAAGTCAGAATTATAACATTCTGAAAGATTCTGGGATCTAGAATCAATGGACCGCTGAGTTCCAGAATGTCAGGGTGGCAAAACTCTAGAATCCTTGCCTGTCTGAACTCGAGAGACATTCAATGTCCACATTCCAGAACTCTGGATGTCTGAAATATAGAGGCACCAAAAGTCTGTATTCTAGAATCGGAATGTGGCGTAATTGTAGAATGCACAGCACGGCGGAATTTTAAGTCCTAAAATGCCTGCTATGCGGAAGTCAAGGTGTCTGACCTCCAGAATGTTACTAAGTCAGCATTCTACCGTTCTGAGAAATTCTGGGTTCTAGAATCAATGGATGGCAGAGTTCTGGAATGTCAGGGTGTTCAAACTCAAGAATACTTGCATGTCTGAACTCGAGAGTCATTCAATGTCCACATTCCGCATCACAGGGTGTCTGAATTCCAGAAGCACCAAATGTCTGCATTCTAGAATCGGAATGTGGCGGAATTCTAGAATGCACAGCACGGCGGAATTCGAAAGTCCTAAAATGCCTGCTATCCGGAAGTTAAGGTGTCTGAAATCCAGAATGCTACCACGTCAGAATTATACCATTCTGAAAGATTCTGGGATCTAGAATCAATGGACGGCTGAGTTCCAGAATGTCAGGGTTTCCAAACTCTAGAATCCTTGCATGTCTGAACTCGAGAGTCATTCAATATCCACATTCCAGGACTCTGGATGTCTGAAATATAGAAGCACCAAATGTCTGCATTCTAGAAACGGAATGTGGTAGATTTCTAGAATGCACAGCACGACAGAATTCTAAAGTCCTAAAATGCCTGCTATTCGGAAGTTAAGGTGTCTGACATCCAGAATGTTACTAGGTCAGCATTCTACCGTTCTGAGAGATTCTGGGTTCTAGAATCAATGGACGGCAGAGTTCTGGAATGTCAGGGTGTCCAAACTCGAGAATCCTTCCGTGTCTGAACTCGAGAGTCATTCAATGTCCACATTCCAGAACTCTGGATGTCTGAATTATAGAAGCACCAAATGTCTGCATTCTAGAATCGGAATGTGGCGGAATTCTAGAATGCACAGCACGGCGGAATTCTAAAGTCCTAAAATGCCTGCTATCCGGAAGTTAAGGTGTCTGACATCAAGAATGCTACCAAGTCAGAATTATACCATTCTGAAAGATTCTGGGATCTAGAATCAATGGACGGCTGAATTCCAGAATGTCAGGGTGGCAAAACTCGAGAATCCTTGCCTGTCTGAACTCGAGAGTCATTCAATGTCCACAATCCAGAACTCTGGATGTCTGAAATATAGAAGCACCAAATGTCTGCATTCTAGAATCGGAATGTGGCGGAATTCTAGAATACACAGCATGGCGGAATTTTAAAGTCCTAAAATGCCTGCTATACGGAAGTCAAGGTGTCTGACCTCCAGAATGTTACTAAGTCAGCATTCTACCGTTCTGAGATATTCTGGGTTCAAGAATCAATGGATGGCAGAGTTCTGGAATGTCAGGGTGTTCAAACTCAAGAATACTTGCGTGTCTGAACTCGAGTGTCATTCAATGTCCACATTCCGCATCACAGGGTGTCTGAATTCCAGAAGCACCAAATGTCTGCATTCTAGAATCGGAATGTGGCGGAATTCTAGAATGCACAGCACGGCGGAATTCGAAAGACCTAAAATGCCTGCTATCCGGAAGTTAAGGTGTCTGACATCCAGAATGCTACCACGTCAGAATTATACCATTCTGAAAGATTCTGGGATCTAGAATCAATGGACGGCTGAGTTCCAGAATGTCAGGGTTTCCAAACTCTAGAATCCTTGCATGTCTGAACTCGAGAGTCATTCAATATCCACATTCCAGGACTCTGGATGTCTGAAATATAGAAGCACCAAATGTCTGCATTCTAGAATCGGAATGTGGTAGAATTCTAGAATGCACAGCACGACAGAATTCTAAAGTCCTAAAATGCCTGCTATTCGGAAGTTAAGGTGTCTGACATCCAGAATGTTACTAGGTCAGCATTCTGCCGTTCTGAGAGATTCTGGGTTCTAGAATCAATGGGCGGCAGAGTTCTGGAATGTCAGGGTGTCTAAACTCTAGAATCCTTCCATGTCTGAACTCGTGAGTCATTCAATGTCCACATTCCGGATCACAGGGTGTCTGAATCCCAGAAGCACCAAATGTCTGCATTCTAGAATCGGAATGTGGCGGAATTCTAGAATGCACAGCACGGCGGAATTCGAAAGTCCTAAAATGCCTGCTATCGGGAAGTTAAGGTGTCTGACATCCACAATGCTACCACGTCAGAATTATACCATTCTGAAACATTCTGGGATCTAGAATCAATGGACGGCTGAGTTCCAGAATGTCAGGGTGGCAAAACTCTAGAATCCTGGCGTGTCTGAACTCGACAGTCATTCAATGTCCACATTCCAGAACTCTGGAGGTCTGAATTATAGAAGCACCAAATGTCTGCATTCAAGAATCGGAAAGTGGCGGAATTCTAGAATGCACAGCACGGCGGAATTCTAAAGTCCTAAAATGTCTGCTATCCGGAAGTTACGGTGTCTGACATCAAGAATGCTACCACGTCAGAATTATACCATTCTGAAACATTCTGGGATCTAGAATCAATGGACGGCTGAGTTTCAGAATATCAGGGTGGCAAAACTCTAGAATCCTTGCGTGTCTGAACTCGAGAGTCATTCAATGTTCACATTCCAGAACTCTGGATGTCTAATTATAGAAGCACCAAATGTCTGCATTCTAGAATCGGAATGTGGCGGAATTCTAGAATGCACAGCACGGCGGAATTCTAAAGTCCTAAAATGCCTGCTATCCGGAAGTTAAGGTGTCTAACATCAAGAACGCTACCAAGTCAGAATTATACCATTCCAAAAGATTCTGGGATCTAGAATCAATGGACGGCTGAGTTCCAGAATGTCAGGGTGGCAAAATTCTAGAATCCTTGTGTGTCTGAACTCGAGAGTCATTCAATGTCCACATTCCAGAACTCTGGATGTCTGAATTATAGAAGCACCAAATGTCTGCATTCTAGAATCGGAATGTGGCGGAATACTAGAATGCACAGCACGGCGGAATTCTAAAGCCCTAAAATGCCTGCTATCCGGAAGTTAAGGTGTCTGACATCAAGAGTGCTACCAAGTCAGAATTATAACATTCTGAAAGATTTTGGGATCTAGAATCAATGGACGGCTGAGTTCCAGAATGTCAGGGTGGCAAAACTCTAGAATCCTTGCCTGTGTGAACTCGAGAGTCATTCAATGTCCACATTACAGAACTCTGGATGTCTGAAATATAGAAGCACCAAATGTCTGCATTCTAGAATCGGAATGTGGCGGAATTGTAGAATGCACAGCACGGCGGAATTTTAAGTCCTAAAATGCCTGCTATTCGGAAGTTAAGGTGTCTGACATCCAGAATGTTACTAGGTCAGCATTCTACCGTTCTGAGAAATTCTGGGTTCTAGAATCAATGGACGGCAGAGTTCTGGAATGTCAGTGTGTCGAAACTCTAGAATCCTTGCGTGTCTGAACTCGAGAGTCATTCAATGTCCACATTCCAGAACTCTGGATGTCTGAATTATAGAAGCACCAAATGTCTGCATTCTAGAATCGGAATGTGGCGGAATTCTAGAATGCACAGCACGGCGGAATTCTAAAGTCCTAAAATGCCTGCTATCCGGAAGTTAAGGTGTCTGACATCAAGAATGCTACCAAGTCAGAATTATACCATTCTGAAAGATTCTGGGATCTAGAATCAATGGACGGCTGAGTTCCAGAATGTCAGGGTGGCAAAACTCGAGAATCCTTGCCTGTCTGAACTCGAGAGTCATTCAATGTCCACATTCCAGAACTCTGGATGTCTGAAATATAGAAGCACCAAATGTCTGCATTCTAGAATCGGAATGTCGCGGAATTCTAGAATGCACAGCACGGCGGAATTCTAAAGTCCTAAAATGCCTACTGGCCGAAAGTTAAGGTGTCTGATGACCAGATTGTTACTAGGCCAGCATTCTACCGTTCTGAGAGATTCTGCGTTCTAGAATAAATGAATGGCAGAGTTCTGGAATGTCAGGGTGTTCAAACTCTAGAATACTTGCCTGTCTGAACTCGAGAGTCATTCAATGTCCACATTCCGGATCACAGGGTGTCTGAATTCCAGAAGCACCAAATGTCTGCATTCTAGAATCGGAATGTGGCGGAATTCTAGAATGCACAGCATGGCGGAATTTTAAAGTCCTAAAATGCCTGCTATACGGAAGTCAAGGTGTCTGACCTCCAGAATGTTACTAAGTCAGCATTCTACCGTTCTGAGAAATTCTGGGTTCAAGAATCAATGGATGGCAGAGTTCTGGAATGTCAGGTTGTTCAAACTCAAGAATACTTGCGTGTCTGAACTCGAGAGTCATTCAATGTCCACATTCCGCATCACAGGGTGTCTGAATTCCAGAAGCACCAAATGTCTGCATTCTAGAATCGGAATGTGGCGGAATTCAAGAATGCACAGCACGGCGGAATTCGAAAGTCCTAAAATGCCTGCTATCCGGAAGTTAAGGTGTCTGAAATCCAGAATGCTACCACGTCAGAATTATACCATTCTGAAAGATTCTGGGATCTAGAATCAATGGACGGCTGAGTTCCAGAATGTCAGGGTTTCCAATCTCTAGAATCCTTGCATGTCTGAACTCGAGAGTCATTCAATATCCACATTCCAGGACTCTGGATGTCTGAAATATAGAAGCACCAAATGTCTGCATTCTAGAATCGGAATGTGGTAGAATTCTAGAATAAACAGCACGACAGAATTCTAAAGTCCTAAAAAGCCTGCTATTCGGAAGTTAAGGTGTCTGACATCCAGAATGTTACTAGTTCAGCATTCTACCGTTCTGAGAGATTCTGGGTTCTAGAATCAATGGACGGCAGAGTTCTGGAATGTCAGGGTGTCTAAACTCTAGAATCCTTGCGTGTCTGAACTCGAGAGTCATTCAATGTCCACATTCCAGAACTCTGGATGTCAGAATTATAGAAGCACCAAATGTCTGCATTCTAGAATTGGAATGTGGCGGAATACTGGAATGCACAGCACGGCGGAATTCTAAAGCCCTAAAATGCCTGCTATCCGGAAGTTAAGGTGTCTGACATCAAGAGTGCTACCAAGTCAGAATTATAACATTCTGAAAGATTCTGGGATCTAGAATCAATGGACGGCTGAGTTCCAGAATGTCAGGGTGGCAATACTCTAGAATCCTTGCCTGTCTGAACTCGAGAGTCATTCAATGTCCACATTCCAGAACTCTGGATGTCTGAAATATAGAAGCACCAAATGTCTGCATTCTAGAATCGGAATGTGGCGGAATTCTAGAATGCACAGCACGGCGGAATTTTAAAGTCCTAAAATGCCTGTTATACGGAAGTCAAGGTGTCTGACCTCCAGAATGTTATTAAGTCAGCATTCTACCGTTCTGAGAAATTCTGGGTTCTAGAATCAATGGATGGCAGAGTTCTGGAATGTCAGGGTGTTCAAACTCAAGAATACTTGCGTGTCTGAACTCGAGAGTCATTCAATGTCCACATTCCGCATCACAGGGTGTCTGAATTCCAGAAGCACCAAATGTCTGCATTCTAGAATCGGAATGTGGCGGAATTCTAGAATGCACAGCACGGCGGAATTCGAAAGTCCTAAAATGCCTGCTTTCCGGAAGTTAAGGTGTCTGAAATCCAGAATGCTACCTCGTCAGAATTATACCATTCTGAAAGATTCTGGGATCTAGAATCAATGGACTGGTGAGTTCCAGAATATCAGGGTTTCCAAACTCTAGAATCCTTGCATGTCTGAACTCGAGAGTCATTCAATATCCACATTCCAGGACTCTGGATGTCTGAAATATAGAAGCACCAAATGTCTGCATTCAAGAATCGGAATGTGGTAGAATTCTAGAATGCACAGCACGACAGAATTCTAAAGTTCTAAAATGTCTGCTATCCGGAAGTTAAGGTGTCTGACATCAAGAATGCTACCAAGTCAGAATTATACCATTCTGAATGATTCTGGGATCTAGAATCAATGGACGGCTGAGTTCCAGAATGTCAGGGTGGCAAAACTCTAGAATCCTTGCGTGTCTGAACTCGAGAGTCATTCAATGTCCACATTCCAGAACTCTGGATCTCTGAATTATAGAAGCACCAAATGTCTGCATTCTAGAATCAGAATGTGGCGGAATTCTAGAATGCACAGCACGGCGGAATTCTAAAGTCCTAAAAGGCCTACTAGCCGAAAGTTAATGTGTCTGATGACCAGTATGTTACTAGGTCAGCATTCTACCGTTCTGAGAGATTCTGGGTTCTAGAATCAATGGACGGCAGAGATCTGGAATGTCAGGGTGTCCAAACTCTAGAATCCTTGCGTGTCTGAACTCGAGAGTCATTCAATGTCCACATTCCAGAACTCTGGATGTCTGAATTATAGAAGCACCAAATGTCTGCATTCTAGAATCGGAATGTGGCGGAATACTAGAATGCACAGCACGGCGGAATTCTAAAGCCCTAAAATGCCTGCTATCCGGAAGTTAAGGTGTCTGACATCAAGAGTGCTACCAAGTCAGAATTATAACATTCTGAAAGATTTTGGGATCTAGAATCAATGGACGGCTGAGTTCCAGAATGTCAGGGTGGCAAAACTCTAGAATCCTTGCCTGTGTGAACTCGAGAGTCATTCAATGTCCACATTACAGAACTCTGGATGTCTGAAATATAGAAGCACCAAATGTCTGCATTCTAGAATCGGAATGTGGCGGAATTGTAGAATGCACAGCACGGCGGAATTTTAAGTCCTAAAATGCCTGCTATTCGGAAGTTAAGGTGTCTGACATCCAGAATGTTACTAGGTCAGCATTCTACCGTTCTGAGAAATTCTGGGTTCTAGAATCAATGGACGGCAGAGTTCTGGAATGTCAGTGTGTCGAAACTCTAGAATCCTTGCGTGTCTGAACTCGAGAGTCATTCAATGTCCACATTCCAGAACTCTGGATGTCTGAATTATAGAAGCACCAAATGTCTGCATTCTAGAATCGGAATGTGGCGGAATTCTAGAATGCACAGCACGGCGGAATTCTAAAGTCCTAAAATGCCTGCTATCCGGAAGTTAAGGTGTCTGACATCAAGAATGCTACCAAGTCAGAATTATACCATTCTGAAAGATTCTGGGATCTAGAATCAATGGACGGCTGAGTTCCAGAATGTCAGGGTGGCAAAACTCGAGAATCCTTGCCTGTCTGAACTCGAGAGTCATTCAATGTCCACATTCCAGAACTCTGGATGTCTGAAATATAGAAGCACCAAATGTCTGCATTCTAGAATCGGAATGTCGCGGAATTCTAGAATGCACAGCACGGCGGAATTCTAAAGTCCTAAAATGCCTACTGGCCGAAAGTTAAGGTGTCTGATGACCAGATTGTTACTAGGCCAGCATTCTACCGTTCTGAGAGATTCTGCGTTCTAGAATAAATGAATGGCAGAGTTCTGGAATGTCAGGGTGTTCAAACTCTAGAATACTTGCCTGTCTGAACTCGAGAGTCATTCAATGTCCACATTCCGGATCACAGGGTGTCTGAATTCCAGAAGCACCAAATGTCTGCATTCTAGAATCGGAATGTGGCGGAATTCTAGAATGCACAGCATGGCGGAATTTTAAAGTCCTAAAATGCCTGCTATACGGAAGTCAAGGTGTCTGACCTCCAGAATGTTACTAAGTCAGCATTCTACCGTTCTGAGAAATTCTGGGTTCAAGAATCAATGGATGGCAGAGTTCTGGAATGTCAGGTTGTTCAAACTCAAGAATACTTGCGTGTCTGAACTCGAGAGTCATTCAATGTCCACATTCCGCATCACAGGGTGTCTGAATTCCAGAAGCACCAAATGTCTGCATTCTAGAATCGGAATGTGGCGGAATTCAAGAATGCACAGCACGGCGGAATTCGAAAGTCCTAAAATGCCTGCTATCCGGAAGTTAAGGTGTCTGAAATCCAGAATGCTACCACGTCAGAATTATACCATTCTGAAAGATTCTGGGATCTAGAATCAATGGACGGCTGAGTTCCAGAATGTCAGGGTTTCCAATCTCTAGAATCCTTGCATGTCTGAACTCGAGAGTCATTCAATATCCACATTCCAGGACTCTGGATGTCTGAAATATAGAAGCACCAAATGTCTGCATTCTAGAATCGGAATGTGGTAGAATTCTAGAATAAACAGCACGACAGAATTCTAAAGTCCTAAAAAGCCTGCTATTCGGAAGTTAAGGTGTCTGACATCCAGAATGTTACTAGTTCAGCATTCTACCGTTCTGAGAGATTCTGGGTTCTAGAATCAATGGACGGCAGAGTTCTGGAATGTCAGGGTGTCTAAACTCTAGAATCCTTGCGTGTCTGAACTCGAGAGTCATTCAATGTCCACATTCCAGAACTCTGGATGTCAGAATTATAGAAGCACCAAATGTCTGCATTCTAGAATTGGAATGTGGCGGAATACTGGAATGCACAGCACGGCGGAATTCTAAAGCCCTAAAATGCCTGCTATCCGGAAGTTAAGGTGTCTGACATCAAGAGTGCTACCAAGTCAGAATTATAACATTCTGAAAGATTCTGGGATCTAGAATCAATGGACGGCTGAGTTCCAGAATGTCAGGGTGGCAATACTCTAGAATCCTTGCCTGTCTGAACTCGAGAGTCATTCAATGTCCACATTCCAGAACTCTGGATGTCTGAAATATAGAAGCACCAAATGTCTGCATTCTAGAATCGGAATGTGGCGGAATTCTAGAATGCACAGCACGGCGGAATTTTAAAGTCCTAAAATGCCTGTTATACGGAAGTCAAGGTGTCTGACCTCCAGAATGTTATTAAGTCAGCATTCTACCGTTCTGAGAAATTCTGGGTTCTAGAATCAATGGATGGCAGAGTTCTGGAATGTCAGGGTGTTCAAACTCAAGAATACTTGCGTGTCTGAACTCGAGAGTCATTCAATGTCCACATTCCGCATCACAGGGTGTCTGAATTCCAGAAGCACCAAATGTCTGCATTCTAGAATCGGAATGTGGCGGAATTCTAGAATGCACAGCACGGCGGAATTCGAAAGTCCTAAAATGCCTGCTTTCCGGAAGTTAAGGTGTCTGAAATCCAGAATGCTACCTCGTCAGAATTATACCATTCTGAAAGATTCTGGGATCTAGAATCAATGGACTGGTGAGTTCCAGAATATCAGGGTTTCCAAACTCTAGAATCCTTGCATGTCTGAACTCGAGAGTCATTCAATATCCACATTCCAGGACTCTGGATGTCTGAAATATAGAAGCACCAAATGTCTGCATTCAAGAATCGGAATGTGGTAGAATTCTAGAATGCACAGCACGACAGAATTCTAAAGTTCTAAAATGTCTGCTATCCGGAAGTTAAGGTGTCTGACATCAAGAATGCTACCAAGTCAGAATTATACCATTCTGAATGATTCTGGGATCTAGAATCAATGGACGGCTGAGTTCCAGAATGTCAGGGTGGCAAAACTCTAGAATCCTTGCGTGTCTGAACTCGAGAGTCATTCAATGTCCACATTCCAGAACTCTGGATCTCTGAATTATAGAAGCACCAAATGTCTGCATTCTAGAATCAGAATGTGGCGGAATTCTAGAATGCACAGCACGGCGGAATTCTAAAGTCCTAAAAGGCCTACTAGCCGAAAGTTAATGTGTCTGATGACCAGTATGTTACTAGGTCAGCATTCTACCGTTCTGAGAGATTCTGGGTTCTAGAATCAATGGACGGCAGAGATCTGGAATGTCAGGGTGTCCAAACTCTAGAATCCTTGCGTGTCTGAACTCGAGAGTCATTCAATGTCCACATTCCGGATCACAGGGTGTCTGAATTCCAGAAGCACCAAATGTCTTCATTCTAGAATTGGAATGTGGTGGAATTCTAGAATGCACAGCACGGCAGAATTCTAAAGTCCTAAAATGCCTGCTATCCGGAAGTTAAGATGTCTGACATCCAGAATGTTACTAGGTCAGCATTCTACCGTTCTGAGAGATTCTGGGTTCTAGAATCAATGGACGGCAGAGTTCTGGAATGTCAGGGTGTCCAAACTCTAGAATCCTTCCGTGTCTGAACTCGAGAGTCATTCAATGTCCACATTCCAGAACTCTGGATGTCTGAATTATAGAAGCACCAAATGTCTGCATTCTAGAATCGGAATGTGGCGGAATTCTAGAATGCACAGCACGGCGGAATTCTAAAGTCCTAAAATGCCTGCTATCCGGAAATTAAGGTGTCTGACATCAAGAATGCTACCAAGTAAGAATTATACCATTCTGAAAGATTCTGGGATCTAGAATCAATGGACGGCTGAGTTCCAGAATGTCAGGGTGGCAAAACTCTAGAATCCTTGCGTGTCTGAACTCGAGAGTCATTCAATGTCCACATTCCAGAACTCTGGATGTCTGAAATATAGAAGCACCAAATGTCTGCATTCTAGAATCGGAATGTGGCGGAATTCTAGAATGCACAGCACAGCGGAATTTTAAAGTCCTAAAATGCCTGCTATACGGAAGTCAAGGTGTCTGACATCCAGAATGTTACTAAGTCAGCATTCTACCGTTCTGAGAGATTCTCGGTTCTAGAATCAATGGATGGCAGAGTTCTGGAATGTCAGGGTGTTCAAACTCAAGAATACTTGCGTGTCTGAACTCGAGAGTCAGTCAATGTCCACATTCCGCATCACAGGGTGTCTGAATTCCAGAGCACCAAATGTCTGCATTCTAGAATCGGAATGTGGCGGAATTCTAGAATGCACAGCACGGCGGAATTCGAAAGTCCTAAAATGCCTGCTATCCGTAAGTTAAGGTGTCTGACATCCAGAATGCTACCACGTCAGAATTATACCATTCTGAAAGATTCTGGGATCTAGAATCAATGGACGGCTGAGTTCCAGAATGTCAGGTTTTCCAACTCTAGAATCCTTGCATGTGTGAACTCGAGAGTCATTCAATATCCACATTCCAGGACTCTGGATGTCTGAAATATAGAAGCACCAAATGTCTGCATTCTAGAATCGGAATGTGGTAGAATTCTAGAATGCAGAGCACGACAGAATTCTCAACTCCTAAAATGCCTGCTCTTCGGAAGTTAAGGTGTGTGACATCCAGAATGTTACTAGGTCAGCATTCTACCGTTCTGAGAGATTCTGGGTTCTAGAATCAATGGACGGCAGAGTTCTGGAATGTCAGGGTGTCTAAACTCTAGAATCCTTCCGTGTCTGAACTCGTGAGTCATTCAATGTCCACTTTCCGGATCACAGGGTGTCTGAATTCCAGAAGCACCAAATGTCTGCATTCTAGAATCGGAATGTGGCGGAATTCTAGAATGCACAGCACGGCGGAATTCGAAAGTCCTAAAATGACTGCTATTGGGAAGTTAAGGTGTCTGACATCCACAATGCTACCACGTCAGAATTATACCATTCTGAAACATTCTGGGATCTAGAATCAATGGACGGCTGAGTTCCAGAATGTCAGGGTGGCAAAACTCTAGAATCCTGGAGTGTCTGAACTCGAGAGTCATTCAATGTCCACATTCCAGAACTCTGGATGTCTGAATTATAGAAGCACCAAATGTCTGCATTCAAGAATCGGAATTTGGCGGAATTCTAGAATGCACAGCACGGCGGAATTCTAAAGTCCTAAAATGCCTGCTATCCGGAAGTTAAGGTGTCTGACATTAAGAATGCTACCACGTCAGAATTATACCATTCTGAAACATTCTGGGATCTAGAATCAATGGACGGCTGAGTTCCAGAATGTCAGGGTTGCAAAACTCTAGAATCCTTGCGTGTCTCAACTCGAGAGTCATTCAATGTCCACATTCCAGAACTCTGGATGTCTAATTATAGAAGCACCAAATGTCTGCATTCTAGAATCGGAATGTGGCGGAATTCTAGAATGCACAGCACGGCGGAATTCTAAAGTCCTAAAATGCCTGCTATCCGGAAGTTAAGGTGTCTGACATCAAGAATGCTACCAAGTCAGAATTATACCATTCTGAATGATTCTGGGATCTAAAATCAATGGACGGCTGAGTTCCAGAATGTCAGGGTGGCAAAACTCTAGAATCCTTGCGTGTCTGAACTCGAGAGTCATTCAATGTCCACATTCCAGAACTCTGGATGTCTGAATTATAGAAGCACCAAATGTCTGCATTCTAGAATCGGAATGTGGCGGAATTGTAGAATGCACAGCACGGCGGAATTCTAAAGTCCTAAAAGGCCTACTAGCCGAAAGTTAATGTGTCTGATGACCAGTATGTTACTAGGTCAGCATTCTACCGTTCTGAGAGATTCTGGTTTCTAGAATCAATGGACGGCAGAGATCTGGAATGTCAGGGTGTCCAAACTCTAGAATCCTTGCGTGTCTGAACTCGAGAGTCATTCAATGTCCACATTCCGGATCACAGGGTGTCTGAATTCCAGAAGCACCAAATGTCTGCATTCTAGTATCGGAATGTGTTAGAATTCTAGAATGCACAGCACGGCGGAATAAGAATGTCCTAAAATGCCTGCTATAGGGAAGTTAAGGTGTCTGACATCCAGAATGCTACCACGTCAGAATTATACCATTCTGAAAGATTCTGGGATCTAGAATCAATGGACGGCTGAGTTCCAGAATGTCAGGGTGGCAAAACTCTAGAATCCTTGCGTGTCTGAACTCGAGAGTCATTCAATGTCCACATTCCAGAACTCTGGATGTCTGAATTATAGAAGCACCAAATGTCTGCATTCTAGAATCGAAATGTGGTGGAATTCTAGAATGCACAGCACGGCGGAATTCTAAAATCCTGAAATGCCTGCTATCCGGAAGTTAAGGTGTCTGACATCAAGAATGCTACCAATTCAGAATTATACCATTCTGAAAGATTCTGGGATATAGAATCAATGGACGGCTGAGTTCCAGAATGTCAGGGTGGCAAAACTCTAGAATCCTTGCGTGTCTGAACTCGAGAGTCATTCAATGTCCACATTTCAGAACTCTGGATGTCTGAATTATAGAAGCACCAAATGTCTGCATTCTAGAATCGGAATGTGGCGTAATTCTAGAATGCACAGCACGGCGGAATTCTAAAGTCCAAAAATGCCTACTAGCCGAAAGTTAAGGTGTCTGATGACCAGAATGTTACTAGGTCAGCATTCTACCATTCTGAGAGATACTGGGTTCTAGAATCAATGGACGGCAGAGTTCTGGAATGTCAGGGTGTCCAAACTCTAGAATCCTTCAGTGTTTGAACTCGAGAGTCATTCAATGTCCACATTCCGGGTCACAGGGTGACTGAATTCCAGAAGCACCAAATGTCTGCATTCTAGAATCGGAATGTGGCGGAATTCTAGAATGCACAGCACGGCGGAATTCGAAAGTCCTAAAATGCCTGCTATCTGGAATTTAAGGTGTCTGACATCCAGAATGCTACCACGTCAGAATTATACCATTATGAAACATTCTGGGATTTAGAGTCAATGGACGGCTGAGTTCCAGAATGTCAGGGTGGCAAAACTCTAGAATCCTTGCATGTCTGAACTCGAGAGTCATTCAATGTCCACATTCCAGAACTCTGGATGTCTGAATTATAGAAGCACCAAATGTCTGCATTCTAGAATCGGAATGTGGCGGAATTCTAGAATGCACAGCACGGCGGAATTCTAAAGTCCTAAAATGCCTAGTAGCCGAAAGTTAAAGTGTCTGATGACCAGAATGTTACTAGGTCAGCATTCTACCGTTCTGAGAGATTCTGGGTTCTAGAATCAATGGACGGCAGAGTTCTGGAATGTCAGTGTGTCCAAACTCTAGAATCCTTCAGTGTTTGAACTCGAGAGTCATTCAATGTCCACATTCCGGGTCACAGGGTGACTGAATTCCAGAAGCACCAAATGTCTGCATTCTAGAATCGGAATGTGGCGGAATTCTAGAATGCACAGCACGGCGGAATTCGAAAGTCCTAAAATGCCTGCTATCTGGAATTTAAGGTGTCTGACATCCAGAATGCTACCACGTCAGAATTATACCATTATGAAACATTCTGGGATTTAGAGTCAATGGACGGCTGAGTTCCAGAATGTCAGGGTGGCAAAACTCTAGAATCCTTGCATGTCTGAACTCGAGAGTCATTCAATGTCCACATTCCAGAACTCTGGATGTCTGAATTATAGAAGCACCAAATGTCTGCATTCTAGAATCGGAATGTGGCGGAATTCTAGAATGCACAGCACGGTGGAATTCTAAAGTCCTAAAATGCCTGCTATCCGGAAGTTAAGTTGTCTGACATCAAGAATGCTACCAAGTCAGAATTATACCATTCTGAAAGATTCTGGGATCTAGAATCAATGGACGGCTGAGTTCCAGAATGTCAGGGTGGCAATATTCTAGAATCCTTGTGTGTCTGAACTCGAGAGTCATTCAATGTCCACATTCCAGAACTCTGGATGTCTGAATTATAGAAGCACCAAATGTCTGCATTCTAGAATCGGAATGTGGCGGAATTCTAGAATGCACAGCACGGCGGAATTCTAAAGTCCTAAAATGCCTGCTATCCGGAAGTTAAGGTGTCTGACATCAAGAATGCTACCAAGTCAGAATTATAACATTCTGAAACATTCTGGGATCTAGAATCAATGGACGGCTGAGTTCCAGAATGCAAGGGTGGCAAAACTCTAGAATCCTTGCGTGTCTGAACTCGAGAGTCATTCAATGTCCACATTCCAGAACTCTGGATGTCTGAATTATAGAAGCACCAAATGTCTGCATTCTAGAATCGGAATGTGGCGGAATTCTAGAATACACAGCACGGCGGAATTCTAAAGTCCTAAAATGCCTACTAGCCGAAAGTTAAGGTGTCTGATGACCAGTATGTTACTAGGTCAGCATTCTACCGTTCTGAGAGATTCTGGGTTCTAGAATCAATGGAAGGCAGAGATCTGGAATGTCAGGGTGTCCAAACTCTAGAATCCTTGCGTGTCTGAACTCGAGAGTCATTCAATGTCCACATTCCGGATCACAGGGTGTCTGAATTCCAGAAGCACCAAATGTCTGCATTCTAGAATCGGAATGTGGTAGAATTCTAGAATGCACAGCACGGCGGAATTCTAAAGTCCTAAAATGCCTGCTATCTGGAAGTTAAGATGTCTGACATCCAGAATGGTACCACATCAGAATTATACCATTCTGAAACATTCTGGGATCTAGAATCAATGGACGGCTGAGTTCCAGAATGTCAGGGTGGCAAAACTGTAGAATACTGGCGTGTCTGAACTCGAGTGTCATTCAATGTCCACATTCCAGAACTCTGGATGTCTGAATTATAGAAGCACCAAATGTCTGCATTCTAGAATCGGAATGTGGCGAAATTCTAGAATGCACAGCACGGCGGAATTTTAAAGTCATAAAATGCCTGCTATTCGGAAGTCAAGGTTTCTGACATCCAGAATGTTACTCAGTCAGCATTCTATCGTTCTGAGAGATTCTGGGTTCTAGAATCAATGGATGGCAGAGTTCTGGAATGTCAGGGTGTTCAAACTCAAGAATACTTGCGTGTCTGATCTCGAGAGTCATTCAATGTCCACATTCCGCATCACAGGGTGTCTGAATTCCAGAAGCACCAAATGTCTGCATTCTAGAATCGGAATGTGGCGGAATTCTAGAATGCACAGCACGGCGGAATTCGAAAGTCCTAAAATGCCTGCTATCCGGAAGTTAAGGTGTCTGACATCCAGAATGCTACCACGTCAGAATTATACCATTCTGAATGATTCTGGGATCTAGAATCAATGGACGGCTGAGTTCCAGAATGCAAGGGTGGAAAAACTCTAGAATCCTTGCGTGTCTGAACTCGAGAGTCATTCAATATCCACATTCCAGGACTCTGGATGTCTGAAATATAGAAGCACCAAATGTCTGCATTCTAGAATCGGAATGTGGCGGAATTCTAGAATGCACAGCACGACAGAATTCTAAAGTCTTAAAATGCCTGCTATCTGGAAGCTAACGTGTCTGACATCCAGAATGTTACTAGGTCAGCATTCTACCGTTCTGAGAGATTCTGGGTTCTAGAATCAATGGACGGCAGAGTTCTGGAATGTCAGGGTGTCAAAACTCTAGAATCCTTCCGTGTCTGAACTCGTGAGTCATTCAATGTCCACATTCCAGATCACAGGGTGTCTGAAATCCAGAAGCACCAAATGTCTGCATTCTAGAATCGGAATGTGGCGGAATTCTAGAATGCACAGCACAGCAGAATTCTGAAGTCCTAAAATGCCTGATATACGGAAGTTAAGGAGTCTGACTTCCAGAATGTTACTAGGTCAGCATTCTACCGTTCTGAGAGATTCTGGGTTCTAGAATCAATGGACGGCAGAGTTCTGGAATGTCAGGGTGTCCAAACTCTAGAATCCTTCCGTGTCTGAACTCCTGAGTCATTCAATGTCCACATTCCGGATCAAAGGGTGTCTGAATTCCAGAAACACCAAATGTCTGCATTCTAGAAGCGGAATGTGGTGGAATTCTAGAATGCACAGCACAGCGGAATTCGAAAGTCCTAAAATGCCTGCTATCGGGAAGTTAAGGTGTCTGACATCCAGAATGCTACCACGTCAGAATTATACCATTCTGAAAGATTCTGGGATCTAGAATCAATGGACGGCTGAGTTCCAGAATGTCAGGGTGGCAAAACTCTAGAATCCTTGCGTGTCTGAACTCGAGAGTCATTCAATGTCCACATTCCAGAACTCTGGATGTCTGAATTATAGAAGCACCAAATGTCTGCATTCTAGAATCGGAACGTGGCGGAATTCTAGAATGCACAGCACGGCGGAATTCTAAAGTCCTAAAATGCCTGCTATCCGGAAGTTAAGGTTTCTGACATCAAGAATGCTACCAAGTCAGAATTATACCATTCTGAAAGATTCTGGGATCTAGAATCAATGGACGGCTGAGTTCCAGAATGTCAGGGTTTCCAAACTCTAGAATCCTTGCGTGTCTGAACTCGAGAGTCATTCAATGTTCACATTCCAGAACTCTGGATGTCTGAATTATAGAAGCACCAAATGTCTGCATTCTAGAATCGAAATGTGGCGGAATTCTAGAATGCACAGCACGGCGGAATTTTAAAGTCCTAAAATGCCTGCTATACGGAAGTCAAGGTGTCTGACATCCAGAATGTTACTAAGTCAGCATTCTACCGTTCTGAGAGATTCTGGGTTCTAGAATCAATGGATGGCAGAGTTCTGGAATGTCAGGGTGTTCAAACTCAAGAATACTTGCGTGTCTGATCTCGAGAGTCATTCAATGTCCACATTCCGCATCACAGGGTGTCTGAATTCCAGAAGCACCAAATGTCTGCATTCTAGAATCGGAATGTGGCGGAATTCTAGAATGCACAGCACGGCGGAATTCGAAAGTCCTAAAATGCCTGCTATCCGGAAGTTAAGGTGTCTGACATCCAGAATGCTACCACGTCAGAATTATACCATTCTGAATGATTCTGGGATCTAGAATCAATGGACGGCTGAGTTCCAGAATGCAAGGGTGGAAAAAGTCTAGAATCCTTGCGTGTCTGAACTCGAGAGTCATTCAATATCCACATTCCAGGACTCTGGATGTCTGAAATATAGAAGCACCAAATGTCTGCATTCTAGAATCGGAATGTGGCGGAATTCTAGAATGCACAGCACGACAGAATTCTAAAGTCTTAAAATGCCTGCTATCTGGAAGCTAACGTGTCTGACATCCAGAATGTTACTAGGTCAGCATTCTACCGTTCTGAGAGATTCTGGGTTCTAGAATCAATGGACGGCAGAGTTCTGGAATGTCAGGGTGTCAAAACTCTAGAATCCTTCCGTGTCTGAACTCGTGAGTCATTCAATGTCCACATTCCAGATCACAGGGTGTCTGAAATCCAGAAGCACCAAATGTCTGCATTCTAGAATCGGAATGTGGCGGAATTCTAGAATGCACAGCACAGCAGAATTCTGAAGTCCTAAAATGCCTGATATACGGAAGTTAAGGAGTCTGACTTCCAGAATGTTACTAGGTCAGCATTCTACCGTTCTGAGAGATTCTGGGTTCTAGAATCAATGGACGGCAGAGTTCTGGAATGTCAGGGTGTCCAAACTCTAGAATCCTTCCGTGTCTGAACTCCTGAGTCATTCAATGTCCACATTCCGGATCAAAGGGTGTCTGAATTCCAGAAACACCAAATGTCTGCATTCTAGAAGCGGAATGTGGTGGAATTCTAGAATGCACAGCACAGCGGAATTCGAAAGTCCTAAAATGCCTGCTATCGGGAAGTTAAGGTGTCTGACATCCAGAATGCTACCACGTCAGAATTATACCATTCTGAAAGATTCTGGGATCTAGAATCAATGGACGGCTGAGTTCCAGAATGTCAGGGTGGCAAAACTCTAGAATCCTTGCGTGTCTGAACTCGAGAGTCATTCAATGTCCACATTCCAGAACTCTGGATGTCTGAATTATAGAAGCACCAAATGTCTGCATTCTAGAATCGGAACGTGGCGGAATTCTAGAATGCACAGCACGGCGGAATTCTAAAGTCCTAAAATGCCTGCTATCCGGAAGTTAAGGTTTCTGACATCAAGAATGCTACCAAGTCAGAATTATACCATTCTGAAAGATTCTGGGATCTAGAATCAATGGACGGCTGAGTTCCAGAATGTCAGGGTTTCCAAACTCTAGAATCCTTGCGTGTCTGAACTCGAGAGTCATTCAATGTTCACATTCCAGAACTCTGGATGTCTGAATTATAGAAGCACCAAATGTCTGCATTCTAGAATCGAAATGTGGCGGAATTCTAGAATGCACAGCACGGCGGAATTTTAAAGTCCTAAAATGCCTGCTATACGGAAGTCAAGGTGTCTGACATCCAGAATGTTACTAAGTCAGCATTCTACCGTTCTGAGAGATTCTGGGTTCTAGAATCAATGGATGGCAGAGTTCTGGAATGTCAGGTTGTTCAAACTCAAGAATACTTGCGTGTCTGAACTCGAGAGTCATTCAATGTCCACATTCCGCATCACAGGGTGTCTGAATTCCAGAAGCACCAAATGTCTGCATTCTGGAATCGGAATGTGGCGGAATTCTAGAATGCACAGCACGGCAGAATTTTAAAGTCCTAAAATGCCTGCTATCCGGAAGTTAAGGTGTCTGACATCCAGAATGCTACCACGTCAGAATTATGCCATTCGGAAAGATTCTGGGATCTAGAATCAATGGACGACTGAGTTCCAGAATGTCAGGGTTTCCAAACTCTAGAATCCTTGCATGTCTGTACTCGAGAGTCATTCAATATCCACATTCCAGGATTCTGGATGTCTGAAATATAGAAGCACCAATGGTCTGCTTTCTAGAATCGGAATGTGGTAGAATTCTAGAATGCACAGCACGACAGAATTCTAAAGTCCTGAAATGCCTGCTATCCGGAAGTTAAGGTGTCTGACATCAAGAATGCTACCAAGTCAGAATTATACCATTCTGAAAGATTCTGGGATCTAGAATCAATGGACGGCTGAGTTCCAGAATGTCAGGGTTTCCAAACTCTAGAATCCTTGCGTGTCTGAACTCGAGAGTCATTCAATGTCCACATTCCAGATCTCTGGATGTCTGAATTATAGAAGCACCAAATGTCTGCATTCTAGAATCGGAATGTGGCGGAATTCTAGAATGCACAGCACGGTGGAATTCTATAGTCCTAAAATGCCTACTAGCCGAAAGTTAAGGTGTCTGATGACCAGAATGTTACTAGGTCAGCATTCTACCGTTCTGAGAGATTCTGGGTTCTAGAATCAACGGACGGCAGAGTTCTGGAATGTCAGGGTGTCCAAACTCTAGAATCCTTCAGTATTTGAACTCGAGAGTCATTCAATTTCCATATTCCGGGTCACAGGGTGACTGAATTCCAGAAGCACCAAATGTCTGCATTCTAGAATCGGAATGTGGCGGAATTCTAGAATGCACAGCACAGCGGAATTTTAAAGTCCTAAAATGCCTGGTATACGGAAGTCAAGGTGTCTGACATCCAGAATGTTACTAAGTCAGCATTCTACCGTTCTGAGAGATTCTGGGTTCTAGAATCAATGGATGGCAGAGTTCTGGAATGTCAGGGTGTTCAAACTCAAGAATACTTGCGTGTCTGAACTCGAGAGTCATTCAATGTCCACATTCCGCATCACAGGGTGTCTGAATTCCAGAAGCACCAAATGTCTGCATTCTAGAATCGGAATGTGGCGGAATTCTAGAATGCACAGAGCGGCGGAATTCGAAAGTCCTAAAATGACTGCTATCCGGAAGCTAAGGTGTCTGACATCCAGAATGCTACCACGTCAGAATTATACCATTCTGAAAGATTCTGGGATCTAGAATCAATGGACTGCTGAGTTCCAGAATGTCAGGTTGGGAAAACTCTAGAATCATTGCGTGTCTGAACTCGAGAGTCATTCAATGTCCACAATCCAGAACTCTGGATGTCTGAATTATAGAAGCACCAAATGTCTGCATTCTAGAATCGGAACGTGGCGCAATTCTAGAATGCACAGCACCGCGCCAATTCTAAAGTCCTAAAATGCCTGCTATCCGGAAGTTAATCTGTCTGACATCAAGAAGGCTACCGAGTCAGAATTATACCATTCTGAAAGATTCTGGGATGTAGAATCAATGGACGGCTGAGTTCCAGAATGTCAGGGTGGCAAAATTCTAGAATCCTTGTGTGTCTGAACTCGAGAGTCATTCAATGTCCACATTCCAGAACTCTGGATGTCTGAATTATAGAAGCACCAAATGTCTGCATTCTAGAATCGGAATGTGGCGGAATTCTAGAATGCACAGCACGGCGGAATTCTAAAGTCCTAAAATGCCTGCTATCCGGAAGTTAAGGTGTCTGACATCAAGAATGCTACCAAGTCAGAATTATACCATTCTGAATGATTCTGGGATCTAGAATCAATGGACGGCTGAGTTCCAGAATGTCAGGGTGGCAAAACTCTAGAATCCTTGCGTGTCTGAACTCGAGAGTCATTCAATGTCCACATTCCAGAACTCTGGATGTCTGAATTATAGAAGCACCAAATGTCTGCATTCTAGAATCGGAATGTGGCGGAATTCTAGAATGCACAGCACGGCGGAATTCTAAAGTCCTAAAAGGCCTACTAGCCGAAAGTTAATGTGTCTGATGACCAGTATGTTACTAGGTCAGCATTCTACCGGTCTGAGAGATTCTGGGTTCTAGAACAAATGGACGGCAGAGATCTGGAATGTCAGGGTGTCCAAACTCTAGAATCCTTGCGTGTCTGAACTCGAGAGTCATTCAATGTCCACATTCCGGATCACAGGGTGTCTGAATTCCAGAAGCACCAAATGTCTGCATTCTACAATCGGAATGTGGTAGAATTCTAGAATGCACAGCACGGCGGAATTCGAAAGTCCTAAAATGCCTGCTATCGGGAAGTTAAGGTGTCTGACATCCAGAATGCTACCACGTCAGAATTATACCATTCTGAAAGATTCTGGGATCTAGAATCAATGGACGGCTGAGTTCCAGAATGTCAGGGTGGCAAAACTCTAGAATCCTTGCGTGTCTGAACTCGAGAGTCATTCAATGTCCACATTCCAGAACTCTGGATGTCTGAATTATAGAAGCACCAAATGTCTGCATTCTAGAATCGAAATGTGGCGGAATTCTAGAATGCACAGCACGGCGGAATTCTAAAATCCTGAAATGCCTGCTATCCGGAAGTTAAGGTGTCTGACATCAAGAATGCTACCAATTCAGAATTATACCATTCTGAAAGATTCTGGGATCTAGAATCAATGGACGGCTGAGTTCCAGAATGTCAGGGTGGCAAAACTCTAGAATCCTTGCGTGTCTGAACTCGAGAGTCATTCAATGTCCACATTCCAGAACTCTGGATGTCTGAATTATAGAAGCACCAAATGTCTGCATTCTAGAATCGGAATGTGGCGGAATTCTAGAATGCACAGCACGGCGGAATTCTAAAGTCCTAAAATGCCTACTAGACGAAAGTTAAGGTGTCTGATGACCAGAATGTTACTAGGTCAGCATTCTACCGTTCTGAGAGATTCTGGGTTCTAGAATCAATGGACGGCAGAGTTCTGGAATGTCAGGGTGTCCAAACTCTAGAATCCTTCCGTGTCTGAACTCGTGAGTCATTCAATGTCCACATTCCGGATCACAGGGTGTCTGAATTCCAGAAGCACCAAATGTCTGCATTCTAGAATCGGAATGTGGCGGAATTCTAGAATGCACAGCACGGCGGAAATCTAAAGTCCTAAAATGCCTGCTATCGGGAAGTTAAAGTGTCTGACATCCAGAATGCTACCACGTCAGAATTATACCATTCTGAATGATTCTGGGATCTAGAATCAATGGACGGCTGAGTTCCAGAATACAAGGGTGGCAAAACTCTAGAATCCTTGCGTGTCTGAACTCGAGAGTCATTCAATATCCACATTCCAGGACTCTGGATGTCTGAAATATAGAAGCACCAAATGTCTGCATTCTAGAATCGGAATGTGGTGGAATTCTAGAATGCACAGCACGACAGAATTCTAAAGTCTTAAAATGCCTGCTATCTGGAAGCTAAGGTGTCTGACATCCAGAATGTTACTAGGTCAGCATTCTACCGTTCTGAGAGATTCTGGGTTCTAGAATCAACAGACGGCAGAGTTCTGGAATGTCAGGGTGTCCAAACTCTAGAATCCTTCAGTGTTTGAACTCGAGAGTCATTCAATTTCCATATTCCGGGTCACAGGGTGACTGAATTCCAGAAGCACCAAATGTCTGCATTCTAGAATCGGAATGTGGTGGAATTCTAGAATGTACAGCACGGCGGAATTCTAAAATCCTAAAATGCCTGCTATCCGTAAATTAAGGTGTCTGACATCAAGAATGCTACCACGTCAGAATTATACCATTCTGAAACATTCTGGGATCTAGAATCAATGGACGGCTGAGTTCCAGAATGTCAGGGTGGCAAAACTCTAGAATCCTTGCGTTTCTGAACTCGAGAGTCATTCAATGTCCACATTCCAGAACTCTGGATGTCTGAATTATAGAAGCACCAAATATCTGCATTCTAGAATCGGAATGTGGCGGAATTCTAGAATGCACAGCACGGCGGAATTCTAAAGTCCTAAAATGCCTACTAGCCGAAAGTTAAGGTGTCTGATGACCAGTATGTTACTAGGTCAGCATTCTACCGTTCTGAGAGATTCTGGGTTCTAGAATCAATGGACGGCAGAGATCTGGAATGTCAGGGTGTCCAAACTCTAGAATCCTTGCGTGTCTGAACTTGAGAGTCATTCAATGTCCACATTCCGGATCACAGGGTGTCTGAATTCCAGAAGCACCAAATGTCTGCATTCTAGAATCGGAATGTGGTAGAATTCTAGAATGCACAGCACGGCGGAATTCTAAAGTCCTAAAATGCCTGCTATTTGGAAGTTAAGATGTCTGACATCCAGAATGGTACCACATCAGAATTATACCATTCTGAAACATTCTGGGATCTAGAATCAATGGACGGCTGAGTTCCAGAATGTCAGGGTGGCAAAACTCTAGAATACTGTCGTGTCTGAACTCGAGTGTCATTCAATGTCCACATTCCAGAACTCTGGATGTCTGAATTATAGAAGCACCAAATGTCTGCATTCTAGAATCGGAATGTGGCGGAATTCTAGAATGCACAGCACGGCGGAATTTTAAAGTCGTAAAATGCCTGCTATTCGGAAGTCAAGGTGTCTGACATCCAGAATGTTACTCAGTCAGCATTCTATCGTTCTGAGAGATTCTGGGTTCTAGAATCAATGGATGGCAGAGTTCTGGAATGTCAGGGTGTTCAAACTCAAGAATACTTGCGTGTCTGAACTCGAGAGTCATTCAATGTCCACATTCCGCATCACAGGGTGTCTGAATTCCAGAAGAACCAAATGTCTGCATTCTAGAATCGGAATGTGGCGGAATTCTAGAATGCACAGCACGGCGGAATTTTAAAGTCCTAAAATGCCTGCTATCCGGAAGTTAAGGTGTCTGACATCCAGAATGCTACCACGTCAGAATTATACCATTCTGAAAGATTCTGGGATCTAGAATCAATGGACGGCTGAGTTCCAGAATGTCAGGGTTTCCAAACTCTAGAATCCTTGCATGTCTGAAATCGAGAGTCATTCAATATCCACATTCCAGGACTCTGGATGTCTGAAATAAAGAAGCACCAATTGTCTGCATTCTAGAATCGGAATGTGGTAGAATTCTAGAATGCACAGCACGACAGAATTCCAAAGTCCTAAAATGCCTGCTATTCGGAAGTTAAGGTGTCTGACATCCAGAATGTTACTATTTCAGCATTCTACCGTTCTGAGAGATTCTGGGTTCTAGAATCAATGGAGGGCAGAGTTCTGGAATGTCAGGGTGTCCAAACTCTAGAATCCTTCCGTGTCTGAACTCGTGAGTCATTCAATGTCCACATTCCGGATCACAGGGTGTCTGAATTCCAGAAGCACCAAATGTCTGCATTCTAGAATCGGAATGTGGCGGAATTCTAGAATGCACAGCACGGCGGAAATCTAAAGTCCTAAAATGCCTGCTATCGGGAAGTTAAAGTGTCTGACATCCAGAATGCTACCACGTCAGAATTATACCATTCTGAATGATTCTGGGATCTAGAATCAATGGACGGCTGAGTTCCAGAATACAAGGGTGGCAAAACTCTAGAATCCTTGCGTGTCTGAACTCGAGAGTCATTCAATATCCACATTCCAGGACTCTGGATGTCTGAAATATAGAAGCACCAAATGTCTGCATTCTAGAATCGGAATGTGGCGGAATTCTAGAATGCACAGCACGACAGAATTCTAAAGTCTTAAAATGCCTGCTATCTGGAAGCTAAGGTGTCTGACATCCAGAATGTTACTAGGTCAGCATTCTACCGTTCTGAGAGATTCTGGGTTCTAGAATCAACAGACGGCAGAGTTCTGGAATGTCAGGGTGTCCAAACTCTAGAATCCTTCAGTGTTTGAACTCGAGAGTCATTCAATTTCCATATTCCGGGTCACAGGGTGACTGAATTCCAGAAGCACCAAATGTCTGCATTCTAGAATCGGAATGTGGTGGAATTCTAGAATGTACAGCACGGCGGAATTCTAAAATCCTAAAATGCCTGCTATCCGGAAATTAAGGTGTCTGACATCAAGAATGCTACCACGTCAGAATTATACCATTCTGAAACATTCTGGGATCTAGAATCAATGGACGGCTGAGTTCCAGAATGTCAGGGTGGCAAAACCCTAGAATCCTTGCGTTTCTGAACTCGAGAGTCATTCAATGTCCACATTCCAGAACTCTGGATGTCTGAATTATAGAAGCACCAAATGTCTGCATTCTAGAATCGGAATGTGGCGGAATTCTAGAATGCACAGCACGGCGGAATTCTAAAGTCCTAAAATGCCTGCTATCCGGAAGTTAAGGAGTCTGACATCAAGAATGCTACCTAGTCAGAATTATAACATTCTGAAAGATTCTGGGATCTAGAATCAATGGACGGCTGAGTTCCAGAATGTCAGGGTGGCAAAACTCTAGAATCCTGGCGTGTCTGAACTCGAGAGTCATTCAATGTCCACATTCCAGAACTCTGGATGTCTGAAATATAGAAGCACCAAATGTCTGCATTCTAGAATCGGAATGTGGCGGAATTCTAGAATGCACAGCACAGCGGAATTTTAAAGTCCTAAAATGCCTGCTATACGGAAGTCAAGGTGTCTGACATCCAGAATGTTACTAAGTCAGCATTCTACCGTTCTGAGAGATTCTCGGTTCTAGAATCAATGGATGGCAGAGTTCTGGAATGTCAGGTTGTTCAAACTCAAGAATACTTGCGTGTCTGAACTCGAGAGTCATTCAATGTCCACATTCCGCATCATAGGGTGTCTGAATTCCAGAAGCACCAAATGTCTGCATTCTAGAATCGGAATGTGGCGGAATTCTAGAATGCACAGCACGGCGGAATTCGAAAGTCCTAAAATGCCTGCTATCCGGAAGTGAAGGTGTCTGACATCCAGAATGCTACCACGTCAGAATTATACCATTCTGAAAGATTCTGGGATCTAGAATCAATGGACGGCTGAGTTCCAGAATGTCAGGGTTTCCAAACTCTAGAATCCTTGCATGTCTGAACTCGAGAGTCATTCAATATCCACATTCCAGGAGTCTGGATGTCTGAAATATAGAAACACCAAATGTCTGCATTCTAGAATCGGAATGTGGTAGAATTCTAGAATGCACAGCACGACAGAATTCTAAAGTCCTAAAATGCCTGCTATTCGGAAGTTAAGGTGTCTGACATCCAGAATGTTACTAGGTCAGCATTCTACCGTTCTGAGAGTTTCTGGGTTCTAGAATCAATGGACGGCAGAGTTCTGGAATGTCAGGGTGTCCAAACTCTAGAATCCTTCCGTGTCTGAACTCGTGAGTCATTCAATGTCCACATTCCAGATCTCTGGATGTCTGAATTATAGAAGCACCAAATGTCTGCATTCTAGAATCGGAATGTGGCGGAATTCTAGAATGCACAGCACGGTGGAATTCTATAGTCCTAAAATGCCTACTAGCCGAAAGTTAAGGTGTCTGATGACCAGAATGTTACTAGGTCAGCATTCTACCGTTCTGAGAGATTCTGGGTTCTAGAATCAACGGACGGCAGAGTTCTGGAATGTCAGGGTGTCCAAACTCTAGAATCCTTCAGTATTTGAACTCGAGAGTCATTCAATTTCCATATTCCGGGTCACAGGGTGACTGAATTCCAGAAGCACCAAATGTCTGCATTCTAGAATCGGAATGTGGCGGAATTCTAGAATGCACAGCACAGCGGAATTTTAAAGTCCTAAAATGCCTGGTATACGGAAGTCAAGGTGTCTGACATCCAGAATGTTACTAAGTCAGCATTCTACCGTTCTGAGAGATTCTGGGTTCTAGAATCAATGGATGGCAGAGTTCTGGAATGTCAGGGTGTTCAAACTCAAGAATACTTGCGTGTCTGAACTCGAGAGTCATTCAATGTCCACATTCCGCATCACAGGGTGTCTGAATTCCAGAAGCACCAAATGTCTGCATTCTAGAATCGGAATGTGGCGGAATTCTAGAATGCACAGAGCGGCGGAATTCGAAAGTCCTAAAATGACTGCTATCCGGAAGCTAAGGTGTCTGACATCCAGAATGCTACCACGTCAGAATTATACCATTCTGAAAGATTCTGGGATCTAGAATCAATGGACTGCTGAGTTCCAGAATGTCAGGTTGGGAAAACTCTAGAATCATTGCGTGTCTGAACTCGAGAGTCATTCAATGTCCACAATCCAGAACTCTGGATGTCTGAATTATAGAAGCACCAAATGTCTGCATTCTAGAATCGGAACGTGGCGCAATTCTAGAATGCACAGCACCGCGCCAATTCTAAAGTCCTAAAATGCCTGCTATCCGGAAGTTAATCTGTCTGACATCAAGAAGGCTACCGAGTCAGAATTATACCATTCTGAAAGATTCTGGGATGTAGAATCAATGGACGGCTGAGTTCCAGAATGTCAGGGTGGCAAAATTCTAGAATCCTTGTGTGTCTGAACTCGAGAGTCATTCAATGTCCACATTCCAGAACTCTGGATGTCTGAATTATAGAAGCACCAAATGTCTGCATTCTAGAATCGGAATGTGGCGGAATTCTAGAATGCACAGCACGGCGGAATTCTAAAGTCCTAAAATGCCTGCTATCCGGAAGTTAAGGTGTCTGACATCAAGAATGCTACCAAGTCAGAATTATACCATTCTGAATGATTCTGGGATCTAGAATCAATGGACGGCTGAGTTCCAGAATGTCAGGGTGGCAAAACTCTAGAATCCTTGCGTGTCTGAACTCGAGAGTCATTCAATGTCCACATTCCAGAACTCTGGATGTCTGAATTATAGAAGCACCAAATGTCTGCATTCTAGAATCGGAATGTGGCGGAATTCTAGAATGCACAGCACGGCGGAATTCTAAAGTCCTAAAAGGCCTACTAGCCGAAAGTTAATGTGTCTGATGACCAGTATGTTACTAGGTCAGCATTCTACCGGTCTGAGAGATTCTGGGTTCTAGAACAAATGGACGGCAGAGATCTGGAATGTCAGGGTGTCCAAACTCTAGAATCCTTGCGTGTCTGAACTCGAGAGTCATTCAATGTCCACATTCCGGATCACAGGGTGTCTGAATTCCAGAAGCACCAAATGTCTGCATTCTACAATCGGAATGTGGTAGAATTCTAGAATGCACAGCACGGCGGAATTCGAAAGTCCTAAAATGCCTGCTATCGGGAAGTTAAGGTGTCTGACATCCAGAATGCTACCACGTCAGAATTATACCATTCTGAAAGATTCTGGGATCTAGAATCAATGGACGGCTGAGTTCCAGAATGTCAGGGTGGCAAAACTCTAGAATCCTTGCGTGTCTGAACTCGAGAGTCATTCAATGTCCACATTCCAGAACTCTGGATGTCTGAATTATAGAAGCACCAAATGTCTGCATTCTAGAATCGAAATGTGGCGGAATTCTAGAATGCACAGCACGGCGGAATTCTAAAATCCTGAAATGCCTGCTATCCGGAAGTTAAGGTGTCTGACATCAAGAATGCTACCAATTCAGAATTATACCATTCTGAAAGATTCTGGGATCTAGAATCAATGGACGGCTGAGTTCCAGAATGTCAGGGTGGCAAAACTCTAGAATCCTTGCGTGTCTGAACTCGAGAGTCATTCAATGTCCACATTCCAGAACTCTGGATGTCTGAATTATAGAAGCACCAAATGTCTGCATTCTAGAATCGGAATGTGGCGGAATTCTAGAATGCACAGCACGGCGGAATTCTAAAGTCCTAAAATGCCTACTAGACGAAAGTTAAGGTGTCTGATGACCAGAATGTTACTAGGTCAGCATTCTACCGTTCTGAGAGATTCTGGGTTCTAGAATCAATGGACGGCAGAGTTCTGGAATGTCAGGGTGTCCAAACTCTAGAATCCTTCCGTGTCTGAACTCGTGAGTCATTCAATGTCCACATTCCGGATCACAGGGTGTCTGAATTCCAGAAGCACCAAATGTCTGCATTCTAGAATCGGAATGTGGCGGAATTCTAGAATGCACAGCACGGCGGAAATCTAAAGTCCTAAAATGCCTGCTATCGGGAAGTTAAAGTGTCTGACATCCAGAATGCTACCACGTCAGAATTATACCATTCTGAATGATTCTGGGATCTAGAATCAATGGACGGCTGAGTTCCAGAATACAAGGGTGGCAAAACTCTAGAATCCTTGCGTGTCTGAACTCGAGAGTCATTCAATATCCACATTCCAGGACTCTGGATGTCTGAAATATAGAAGCACCAAATGTCTGCATTCTAGAATCGGAATGTGGTGGAATTCTAGAATGCACAGCACGACAGAATTCTAAAGTCTTAAAATGCCTGCTATCTGGAAGCTAAGGTGTCTGACATCCAGAATGTTACTAGGTCAGCATTCTACCGTTCTGAGAGATTCTGGGTTCTAGAATCAACAGACGGCAGAGTTCTGGAATGTCAGGGTGTCCAAACTCTAGAATCCTTCAGTGTTTGAACTCGAGAGTCATTCAATTTCCATATTCCGGGTCACAGGGTGACTGAATTCCAGAAGCACCAAATGTCTGCATTCTAGAATCGGAATGTGGTGGAATTCTAGAATGTACAGCACGGCGGAATTCTAAAATCCTAAAATGCCTGCTATCCGTAAATTAAGGTGTCTGACATCAAGAATGCTACCACGTCAGAATTATACCATTCTGAAACATTCTGGGATCTAGAATCAATGGACGGCTGAGTTCCAGAATGTCAGGGTGGCAAAACTCTAGAATCCTTGCGTTTCTGAACTCGAGAGTCATTCAATGTCCACATTCCAGAACTCTGGATGTCTGAATTATAGAAGCACCAAATATCTGCATTCTAGAATCGGAATGTGGCGGAATTCTAGAATGCACAGCACGGCGGAATTCTAAAGTCCTAAAATGCCTACTAGCCGAAAGTTAAGGTGTCTGATGACCAGTATGTTACTAGGTCAGCATTCTACCGTTCTGAGAGATTCTGGGTTCTAGAATCAATGGACGGCAGAGATCTGGAATGTCAGGGTGTCCAAACTCTAGAATCCTTGCGTGTCTGAACTTGAGAGTCATTCAATGTCCACATTCCGGATCACAGGGTGTCTGAATTCCAGAAGCACCAAATGTCTGCATTCTAGAATCGGAATGTGGTAGAATTCTAGAATGCACAGCACGGCGGAATTCTAAAGTCCTAAAATGCCTGCTATTTGGAAGTTAAGATGTCTGACATCCAGAATGGTACCACATCAGAATTATACCATTCTGAAACATTCTGGGATCTAGAATCAATGGACGGCTGAGTTCCAGAATGTCAGGGTGGCAAAACTCTAGAATACTGTCGTGTCTGAACTCGAGTGTCATTCAATGTCCACATTCCAGAACTCTGGATGTCTGAATTATAGAAGCACCAAATGTCTGCATTCTAGAATCGGAATGTGGCGGAATTCTAGAATGCACAGCACGGCGGAATTTTAAAGTCGTAAAATGCCTGCTATTCGGAAGTCAAGGTGTCTGACATCCAGAATGTTACTCAGTCAGCATTCTATCGTTCTGAGAGATTCTGGGTTCTAGAATCAATGGATGGCAGAGTTCTGGAATGTCAGGGTGTTCAAACTCAAGAATACTTGCGTGTCTGAACTCGAGAGTCATTCAATGTCCACATTCCGCATCACAGGGTGTCTGAATTCCAGAAGAACCAAATGTCTGCATTCTAGAATCGGAATGTGGCGGAATTCTAGAATGCACAGCACGGCGGAATTTTAAAGTCCTAAAATGCCTGCTATCCGGAAGTTAAGGTGTCTGACATCCAGAATGCTACCACGTCAGAATTATACCATTCTGAAAGATTCTGGGATCTAGAATCAATGGACGGCTGAGTTCCAGAATGTCAGGGTTTCCAAACTCTAGAATCCTTGCATGTCTGAAATCGAGAGTCATTCAATATCCACATTCCAGGACTCTGGATGTCTGAAATAAAGAAGCACCAATTGTCTGCATTCTAGAATCGGAATGTGGTAGAATTCTAGAATGCACAGCACGACAGAATTCCAAAGTCCTAAAATGCCTGCTATTCGGAAGTTAAGGTGTCTGACATCCAGAATGTTACTATTTCAGCATTCTACCGTTCTGAGAGATTCTGGGTTCTAGAATCAATGGAGGGCAGAGTTCTGGAATGTCAGGGTGTCCAAACTCTAGAATCCTTCCGTGTCTGAACTCGTGAGTCATTCAATGTCCACATTCCGGATCACAGGGTGTCTGAATTCCAGAAGCACCAAATGTCTGCATTCTAGAATCGGAATGTGGCGGAATTCTAGAATGCACAGCACGGCGGAAATCTAAAGTCCTAAAATGCCTGCTATCGGGAAGTTAAAGTGTCTGACATCCAGAATGCTACCACGTCAGAATTATACCATTCTGAATGATTCTGGGATCTAGAATCAATGGACGGCTGAGTTCCAGAATACAAGGGTGGCAAAACTCTAGAATCCTTGCGTGTCTGAACTCGAGAGTCATTCAATATCCACATTCCAGGACTCTGGATGTCTGAAATATAGAAGCACCAAATGTCTGCATTCTAGAATCGGAATGTGGCGGAATTCTAGAATGCACAGCACGACAGAATTCTAAAGTCTTAAAATGCCTGCTATCTGGAAGCTAAGGTGTCTGACATCCAGAATGTTACTAGGTCAGCATTCTACCGTTCTGAGAGATTCTGGGTTCTAGAATCAACAGACGGCAGAGTTCTGGAATGTCAGGGTGTCCAAACTCTAGAATCCTTCAGTGTTTGAACTCGAGAGTCATTCAATTTCCATATTCCGGGTCACAGGGTGACTGAATTCCAGAAGCACCAAATGTCTGCATTCTAGAATCGGAATGTGGTGGAATTCTAGAATGTACAGCACGGCGGAATTCTAAAATCCTAAAATGCCTGCTATCCGGAAATTAAGGTGTCTGACATCAAGAATGCTACCACGTCAGAATTATACCATTCTGAAACATTCTGGGATCTAGAATCAATGGACGGCTGAGTTCCAGAATGTCAGGGTGGCAAAACCCTAGAATCCTTGCGTTTCTGAACTCGAGAGTCATTCAATGTCCACATTCCAGAACTCTGGATGTCTGAATTATAGAAGCACCAAATGTCTGCATTCTAGAATCGGAATGTGGCGGAATTCTAGAATGCACAGCACGGCGGAATTCTAAAGTCCTAAAATGCCTGCTATCCGGAAGTTAAGGAGTCTGACATCAAGAATGCTACCAAGTCAGAATTATAACATTCTGAAAGATTCTGGGATCTAGAATCAATGGACGGCTGAGTTCCAGAATGTCAGGGTGGCAAAACTCTAGAATCCTGGCGTGTCTGAACTCGAGAGTCATTCAATGTCCACATTCCAGAACTCTGGATGTCTGAAATATAGAAGCACCAAATGTCTGCATTCTAGAATCGGAATGTGGCGGAATTCTAGAATGCACAGCACAGCGGAATTTTAAAGTCCTAAAATGCCTGCTATACGGAAGTCAAGGTGTCTGACATCCAGAATGTTACTAAGTCAGCATTCTACCGTTCTGAGAGATTCTCGGTTCTAGAATCAATGGATGGCAGAGTTCTGGAATGTCAGGTTGTTCAAACTCAAGAATACTTGCGTGTCTGAACTCGAGAGTCATTCAATGTCCACATTCCGCATCATAGGGTGTCTGAATTCCAGAAGCACCAAATGTCTGCATTCTAGAATCGGAATGTGGCGGAATTCTAGAATGCACAGCACGGCGGAATTCGAAAGTCCTAAAATGCCTGCTATCCGGAAGTGAAGGTGTCTGACATCCAGAATGCTACCACGTCAGAATTATACCATTCTGAAAGATTCTGGGATCTAGAATCAATGGACGGCTGAGTTCCAGAATGTCAGGGTTTCCAAACTCTAGAATCCTTGCATGTCTGAACTCGAGAGTCATTCAATATCCACATTCCAGGAGTCTGGATGTCTGAAATATAGAAACACCAAATGTCTGCATTCTAGAATCGGAATGTGGTAGAATTCTAGAATGCACAGCACGACAGAATTCTAAAGTCCTAAAATGCCTGCTATTCGGAAGTTAAGGTGTCTGACATCCAGAATGTTACTAGGTCAGCATTCTACCGTTCTGAGAGTTTCTGGGTTCTAGAATCAATGGACGGCAGAGTTCTGGAATGTCAGGGTGTCCAAACTCTAGAATCCTTCCGTGTCTGAACTCGTGAGTCATTCAATGTCCACATTCCGGATCACAGGGTGTCTGAATTCCAGAAGCACCAAATGTCTGCATTCTAGAATCGGAATGTGGCGGAATTCTAGAATGCACAGCACGGCGGAATTCAAAAGTCCTAAAATGCCTGCTATCGGGAAGTTAAGGTGTCTGACATCCAGAATGCTACCACGTCAGAATTATACCATTCTGAAAGATTCTTGGATCTAGAATCAATGGACGGCTGAGTTTCAGAATGTCAGTGTGTCAAAACTCTAGAATCCTTGCGTGTCTGACCTCGAGAGTCATTCAATGTCCACATTCCACAACTCTGGATGTCTGAATTATAGAAGCACCAAATGTCTGCATTCTAGAATCGGAATGTGGCGGAATTCTAGAATGCACAGCACGGCGGAATTCTAAAGTCCTAAAACGCCTACTAGCCGAAAGTTAAGGTGTCTGATGACCAGTATGTTACTAGGTCAGAATTCTACCGTTCTGAGAGATTCTGGGTTCTAGAATTAATGGACGGCAGAGATCTGGAATATCAGGTTGTCCAAACTCTAGAATCCTTGCGTGTCTCAACTCGAGAGTCATTCAATTTCCACATTCCGGATCACAGGGTGTCTGAATTCCAGAAGCACCAAATGTCTGCATTCTAGAATCGGAATGTGGCGGAATTCTAGAATGCACAGCACGACAGAATTCTAAAGTCTTAAAATTCCTGCTATTCGGAAGTTAAGGTGTCTGACATCCAGAATGTTACTAGGTCAGCATTCTACAGTTCTGAGAGATTCTGGGTTCTAGAATCAATGGACGGCAGAGTTCTGGAATGTCAGGGTGTCCAAACTCTAGAATACTTGCGTGTCTGAACTCGAGAGTCATTCAATGTCCACATTCCGGATCACAGGGTGTCTGAATTCCAGAAGCACCAAATGTCTGCATTCTAGAATCGGAATGTTGTAGAATTCTAGAATGCACAGCACGGCGGAATTCTAAAGTCCTAAAATGCCTGCTCTCTGGAAGTTAAGATGTCTGACATCCAGAATGGTACCACATCAGAATTATACCATTCTGAAACATTCTGGGATCTAGAATCAATGGACGGCTGAGTTCCAGAATGTCAGGGTGGCAAAACTCTAGAATACTGGCGTGTCTGAACTCGAGTGTCATTCAATGTCCACATTCCAGAACTCTGGATGTCTGAATTATAGAAGCACCAAAAGTCTGCATTCTAGAATCGGAATGTGGCGGAATTCTAGAATGCACAGCACGGCGGAATTTTAAAGTCGTAAAATGCCTGCTATTCGGAAGCCAAGGTGTCTGACATCCAGAATGTTACTCAGTCAGCATTCTATCGTTCTGAGAGATTCTGGGTTCTAGAATCAATGGATGGCAGAGTTCTGGAATGTCAGGGTGTTCAAACTCAAGAATACTTGCGTGTCTGAACTCGAGAGTCATTCAATGTCCACATTCCGCATCACAGGGTGTCTGAATTCCAGAAGAACCAAATGTCTGCATTCTAGAATCGGAATGTGGCGGAATTCTAGAATGCACAGCACGGCGGAATTTTAAAGTCCTAAAATGCCTGCTATCCGGAAGTTAAAGTGTCTGACATCCAGAATGCTACCACGTCAGAATTATACCATTCGGAAAGATTCTGCGATCTAGAATCAATGGACGGCTGAGTTCCAGAATGTCAGGGTTTCCAAACTCTAGAATCCTTGCATGTCTGAAATCGAGAGTCATTCAATATCCACATTCCAGGACTCTGGATGTCTGAAATAAAGAAGCACCAATTGTCTGCATTCTAGAATCGGAATGTGGTAGAATTCTAGAATGCACAGCACGACAGAATTCTAAAGTCCTAAAATGCCTGCTATTCGGAAGTTAAGGTGTCTGACATCCAGAATGTTACTATTTCAGAATTCTATCGTTCTGAGAGATTCTGGGTTCTAGAATCAATGGACGGCAGAGTTCTGGAATGTCAGGGTGTCCAAACTCTAGAATCCTTCCATGTCTGAACTCGTGAGTCATTCAATGTCCACATTCCGGATCACAGGGTGTCTGAATTCCAGAAGCACCAAATGTCTGCATTCTAGAATCAGAATGTGGCGGAATTCTAGAATGCACAGCACGGCGGAATTTTAAAGTCCTAAAATGCCTGCTATCGGGAAGTTAAGGTGTCTGACATCCAGAATGCTACCACGTCAGAATTATACCATTCTGAATGATTCTGGGATCTAGAATCAATGGACGGCTGAGTTCCAGAATGCAAGGGTGGCAAAACTCTAGAATCCTTGCGTGTCTGAACTCGAGAGTCATTCAATATCCACATTCCAGGACTCTGGATGTCTGAAATATAGAAGCACCAAATGTCTGCATTCTAGAATCGGAATGTGGCGGAATTCTAGAATGCACAGCACGACAGAATTCTAAAGTCTTAAAATGCCTGCTATCTGGAAGCTAAGGTGTCTGACATCCAGAATGTTACTAGGTCAGCATTCTACCGTTCTGAGAGATTCTGGGTTCTAGAATCAATGGACGGCAGAGTTCTGGAATGTCTGGGTGTCAAAACTCTAGAATCCTTCCGTGTCTGAACTCGTGAGTCATTCAATGTCCACATTCCAGATCACAGGGTGTCTGAATTCCAGAAGCACCAAATGTCTGCATTCTAGAATCGGAATGTGGCAGAATTCTAGAATGCACAGCACAGCAGAATTCTGAAGTCCTAAAATGCCTGATATACGGAAGTTAAGGAGTCTGACTTCCAGAATGTTACTAGGTCAGCATTCTACCGTTCTGAGAGATTCTGGGTTCTAGAATCAATGGACGGCAGAGTTCTGGAATGTCAGGGTGTCCAAACTCTAGAATCCTTCCGTGTCTGAACTCCTGAGTCATTCAATGTCCACATTCCGGATCACAGGGTGTCTGAATTCCAGAAGCACCAAATGTCTGCATTCTAGAATCGGAATGTGGCGGAATTCTAGAATGCACAGCACGGCAGAATTTTAAAGTCCTAAAATGCCTGCTATCCGGAAGTTAAGGTGTCTGACATCCAGAATGCTACCACGTCAGAATTATACCATTCGGAAAGATTCTGGGATCTAGAATCAATGGACGACTGAGTTCCAGAATGTCAGGGTTTCCAAACTCTAGAATCCTTGCATGTCTGTACTCGAGAGTCATTCAATATCCACATTCCAGGACTCTGGATGTCTGAAATATAGAAGCACCAATTGTCTGCATTCTAGAATCGGAATGTGGTAGAATTCTAGAATGCACAGCACGACAGAATTCTAAAGTCCTGAAATGCCTGCTATCCGGAAGTTAAGGTGTCTGACATCAAGAATGCTACCAAGTCAGAATTATACCATTCTGAAAGATTCTGGGATCTAGAATCAATGGACGGCTGAGTTCCAGAATGTCAGGGTTTCCAAACTCTAGAATCCTTGCGGGTCTGAACTCGAGAGTCATTCAATGTCCACATTCCAGATCTCTGGATGTCTGAATTATAGAAGCACCAAATGCCTGCATTCTAGAATCGGAATGTAGCGGAATTCTAGAATGCACAGCACGGTGGAATTCTAAAGTCCTAAAATGCCTACTAGCCGAAAGTTAAGGTGTCTGATGACCAGAATGTTACTAGGTCAGCATTCTACCGTTCTGAGAGATTCTGGGTTCTAGAATCAACGGACGGCAGAGTTCTGGAATGTCAGGGTGTCCAAACTCTAGAATCCTTCAGTGTTTGAACTCGAGAGTCATTCAATTTCCATATTCCGGGTCACAGGGTGACTGAATTCCAGAAGCACCAAATGTCTGCATTCTAGAATCGGAATGTGGCGGAATTCTAGAATGCACAGCGCGGCGGAATTCTAAAGTCCTAAAATGCCTGCTATCCGGAAGTTAAGGTGTCTGACATCAAGAATGCTACCACGTCAGAATTATACCATTCTGAAACATTCTGGGATCTAGAATCAATGGACGGCTGAGTTCCAGAATGTCAGGGTGGCAAAACTCTAGAATCCTTGCGTTTCTGAACTCGAGAGTCATTCAATGTCCACATTCCAGAACTCTGGATGTCTGAATTATAGAAGCCCCAAATGTCTGCATTCTAGAATCGGAATGTGGCGGAATTCTAGAATGCACAGCTCGGCGGAATTCTAAAGTCCTAAAATGCCTGCTGTCCGGAAGTTAAGGTGTCTGACATCAAGAATGCTACCAAGTCAGAATTATACCATTCTGAAAGATTCTGGGATGTAGAATCAATGGACGGCTGAGTTCCAGAATGTCAGGGTGGCAAAATTCTAGAATCCTTGTGTGTCTGAACTCGAGAGTCATTCAATGTCCACATTCCAGAACTCTGGATGTCTGAATTATAGAAGCACCAAATGTCTGCATTCTAGAATCGGAATGTGGCGGAATTCTAGAATGCACAGCACGGCGGAATTCTAAAGTCCTAAAATGCCTGCTATCCGGAGGTTAAGGAGTCTGACATCAAGAATGCTACCAAGTCAGAATTATAACATTCTGAAAGACTCTGGGATCTAGAATCAATGGACGGCTGAGTTCCAGAATGTCAGGGTGGCACAACTCTAGAATCCTGGCGTGTCTGAACTCGAGAGTCATTCAATGTCCACATTCCAGAACTCTGGATGTCTGAAATATAGAAGGACCAAATGTCTGCATTCTAGAATCGGAATGTGGCGGAATTCTAGAATGCACAGCACGGAGGAATTTTAAAGTCTTAAAATGCCTGCTATACGTAAGTCAAGGTGTCTGACATCCAGAATGTTACTAAGTCAGCATTCTACCGTTCTGAGAGATTCTGGGTTCTAGAATCAATGGATGGCAGAGTTCTGGAAAGTCAGGGTGTTCAAACTCAAGAATCCTTGAGTGTCTGAACTCGAGAGGCATTCAATGTCCACATTCCGCATTACAGGGTGTCTGAATTCCAGAAGCACCAAATGTCTGCATTCTAGAATCGGAATGTGGCAGAATTCTAGAATGCACAGCACGGCGGTATTCGAAAGTCCTAAAATGCCTGCTATCCGGAAGTTAAGGTGTCTGACATCCAGAATGCTACCACGTCAGAATTATACCATTCTGAAAGATTCTGGGATCTAGAATCAATGGACGGCTGAGTTCCAGAATGTCAGGTTTTCCAAACTCTAGAATCCTTGCATGTCTGAACTCGAGAGTCATTCAATATCCACATTCCAGGAGTCTGGATGTCTGAAATATAGAAACACCAAATGTCTGCATTCTAGAATCGGAATGTGGTAGAATTCTAGAATGCACAGCACGGCGGAATTCTAAAGTCCTAAAATGCCTCCTAGCCGAAAGTTAAGGTGTCTGATGACAAGTATGTTACTAGGTCAGCATTCTACCGTTCTGAGAGATTCTGGGTTCTAGAATCAATGGACGGCAGAGATCTGGAATGTCAGGGTGTCCAAATTCTAGAATCCTTGCGTGTCTGAACTTGAGAGTCATTCAATGTCCACATTCCGGATCACAAGGTGTCTGAATTCCAGAAGCACCAAATGTCTGCATTCTAGAATCGGAATGTGGTAGAATTCTAGAATGCACAGCACGGCGGAATTCTAAAGTCCTAAAATGCCTGCTATCCGGAAGTTAAGGTGTCTGACATCCAGAATGGTACCACATCAGAATTATACCATTCTGAAAGATTCTGGGATCTAGAATCAATGGACGGCTGAGTTCCAGAATGTCAGGGTGGCAAAACTCTAGAATCCTTGCGTGTCTGAACTCGAGAGTCATTCAATGTCCGCATTCCAGAACTCTGGATGTCTGAATTATAGAAGCACCAAATGTCTGCATTCTAGAATCGGAATGTGGCGGAATTCTAGAATGCACAGCACGGCGGAATTCTAAAGTCTTAAAATGCCTGCTATCCGGAAGTTAAGGTGTCTGACATCCAGAATGCTACCAAGTCAGAATTATAACATTCTGAAACATTCTGGGATCTAGAATCAATGGACGGCTGAGTTCCAGAATGCAAGGGTGGCAAAACTCTAGAATGCTTGCGTGTCTGAACTCGAGAGTCATTCAATGTCCACATTCCAGAACTCTGGATCTCTGAATTATAGAACCACCAAATGTCTGCATTCTAGAATCGGAATGTGGCGGAATTCTAGAATGCACAGCACAGCGGAATTTTAAAGTCCTAAAATGCCTGCTATACGGAAGTCAAGGTGTCTGACATCCAGAATGTTACTAAGTCATCATTCTACCGTTCTGAGAGATTCTGGGTTCTAGAATCAATGGATGGCAGAGTTCTGGAATGTCAGGGTGTTCAAACTCAAGAATACTTGCGTGTCTGAACTCGAGAGTCATTCAATGTCCACATTCCGCATCACAGGGTGTCTGAATTCCAGAAGCACCAAATGTCTGCATTCTAGAATCGGAATGTGGCGGAATTCTAGAATGCACAGCACGGCGGAATTCGAAAGTCCTAAAATGCCTGCTTTCCGGAAGTTAAGTTGTCTGAAATCCAGAATGCTACCACGTCAGAATTATACCATTCTGAAAGATTCTGGGATCTAGAATCAATGGACGGGTGAGTTCCAGAATGTCAGGGTTTCCAAACTCTAGAATCCTTGCATGTCTGAACTCGAGAGTCATTCAATATCCACATTCCAGGACTCTGGATGTCTGAAATATAGAAGCACCAAATGTCTGCATTCTAGAATCGGAATGTGGCGGAATTCTAGAATGCACAGCACGACAGAATTCTAAAGTCCTAAAATGCCTGCTATCCGGAAGTTAAGGTGTCTGACATCAAGAATGCTACCAAGTCAGAATTATACCATTCTGAATGATTCTGGGATCTAGAATCAATGGACGGCTGAGTTCCAGAATGTCAGGGTGGCAAAACTCTAGAATCCTTGCGTGTCTGAACTCGAGAGTCATTCAATGTCCACATTCCAGAACTCTGGATGTCTGAATTATAGAAGCACCAAATGTCTGCATTCTAGAATCAGAATGTGGCGGAATTCTAGAATGCACAGCACGGCGGAATTCTAAAGTCCTAAAAGGCCTACTAGCCGAAAGTTAATGTGTCTGATGACCAGTATGTTACTAGGTCAGCATTCTACCGTTCTGAAAGATTCTGGGTTCTAGAATCAATGGACGGCAGAGATCTGGAATGTCAGGGTGTCCAAACTCTAGAATCCTTGCGTGTCTGAACTCGAGAGTCATTCAATGTCCACATTCCGGATCACAGGGTGTCTGAATTCCAGAAGCACCAAATGTCTGCATTCTAGAATTGGAATGTGCTGGAATTCTAGAATGCACAGCACGGCGGAATTCTAAAGTCCTAAAATGCCTGCTATCCGGAAGTTAAGGTGTCTGACATCCAGAATGGTACCACATCAGAATTATACCATTCTGAAACATTCTGGGATCTAGAATCAATGGACGGCCGAGTTCCAGAATGTCAGGGTGGCAAAATTCTAGAATCCTGGCGTGTCTGAACTCGAGAGTCATTCAATGTCCACATTCCAGAACTCTGGATGTCTGAATTATAGAAGCACCAAATGTCTGCATTCTAGAATCGGAATGTGGCGGAATTCTAGAATGCACAGCACGGCGGAATTCGAAAGTCCTAAAATGCCTGCTATCCGGAAGTTAAGGTGTCTGACATCAAGAATGCTACCAAGTCAGAATTATAACATTCTGAAACATTCTGTGATCTAGAATCAATGGACGGCTGAGTTCCAGAATGCAAGGGTGGCAAAACTCTAGAATCCTTGCGTGTCTGAACTCGAGAGTCATTCAATGTCCACATTCCAGAACTCTGGATGTCTGAAATATAGAAGCACCAAATGTCTGCATTCTAGAATCGGAATGTGGCGGAATTCTAGAATGCACAGCACAGCGGAATTTTAAAGTCCTAAAATGCCTGCTATATGGAAGTCAAGGTGTCTGACATCCAGAATGTTACTAAGTCAGCATTCTACCATTCTGAGAGATTCTGGGTTCTAGAATCAATGGATGGCAGAGTTCTGGAATGTCAGGGTGTTCAAACTCAAGAATACTTGCGTGTCTGAACTCGAGAGTCATTCAATGTCCACATTCCGCATCACAGGGTGTCTGAATTCCAGAAGCACCAAATGTCTGCATTCTAGAATCGGAATGTGGCGGAATTGTAGAATGCACAGCACGGCGGAATTCGAAAGTCCTACAATGCCTGCTATCCGGAAGCTAAGGTGTCTGACATCCAGAATGCTACCACGTCAGAATTATACCATTCTGAAAGATTCTGGGATCTAGAATCAATGGACGGCTGAGTTCCAGAATGTCAGGTTGGGAAAACTCTAGAATCATTGCGTGTCTGAACTCGAGAGTCATTCAATGTCCACAATCCAGAACTCTGGATGTCTGAATTATAGAAGCACCAAATGTCTGCATTCTAGAATCGGAATGTGGCGGAATTCTAGAATGCACAGCACGGCGGAATTTTAAAGTCCTAAAATGCCTGCTATACGGAAGTCAAGGTGTCTGACATCCAGAATGTTACTAAGTCAGCATTCTACCGTTCTGAGAGATTCTGGGTTCTAGAATCAATGGATGGCAGAGTTCTGGAATGTCAGGTTGTTCAAACTCAAGAATACTTGCGTGTCTGAACTCGAGAGTCATTCAATGTCCACATTCCGCATCACAGGGTGTCTGAATTCCAGAAGCACCAAATGTCTGCATTCTAGAATCGGAATGTGGCGGAATTCTAGAATGCACAGCATGGCAGAATTTTAAAGTCTTAAAATGCCTGCTATCCGGAAGTTAAGGTGTCTGACATCCAGAATGCTACCACGTCAGAATTATACAATTCGGAATGATTCTGGGATCTAGAATCAATGGACGACTGAGTTCCAGAATGTCAGGGTTTCCAAACTCTAGAATCCTTGCATGTCTGTACTCGAGAGTCATTCAATATCCACATTCCAGGACTCTGGATGTCTGAAATATAGAAGCACCAATTGTCTGCATTCTAGAATCGGAATGTGGTAGAATTCTAGAATGCACAGCAAGACAGAATTCTAAAGTCCTGAAATGCCTGCTATCCGGAAGTTAAGGTGTCTGACATCAAGAATGCTACCAAGTCAGAATTATACCATTCTGAAAGATTCTGGGATCTAGAATCAATGGACGGCTGAGTTCCAGAATGTCAGGGTTTCCAAACTCTAGAATCCTTGCGGGTCTGAACTCGAGAGTCATTCAATGTCCACATTCCAGATCTCTGGATGTCTGAATTATAGAAGCACCAAATGTCTGCATTCTAGAATCGGAATGTGGCGGAATTCTAGAATGCACAGCACGGTGGAATTCTAAAGTCCTAAAATGCCTACTAGCCGAAAGTTAAGGTGTCTGATGACCAGAATGTTACTAGGTCAGCATTCTACCGTTCTGAGAGATTCTGGGTTCTAGAATCAACGGACGGCAGAGTTCTGGAATGTCAGGGTGTCCAAACTCTAGAATCCTTCAGTGTTTGAACTCGAGAGTCATTCAATTTCCATATTCCGGGTCACAGGGTGACTGAATTCCAGAAGCACCAAATGTCTGCATTCTAGAATCGGAATGTGGCGGAATTCTAGAATGCACAGCGCGGCGGAATTCTAAAGTCCTAAAATGCCTGCTATCCGGAAGTTAAGGTGTCTGACATCAAGAATGCTACCACGTCAGAATTATACCATTCTGAAACATTCTGGGATCTAGAATCAATGGACGGCTGAGTTCCAGAATGTCAGGGTGGCAAAACTCTAGAATCCTTGCGTTTCTGAACTCGAGAGACATTCAATGTCCACATTCCAGAACTCTGGATGTCTGAATTATAGAAGCACCAAATGTCTGCATACTAGAATCAGAATGTGGCGAAATTCTAGAATGCACAGCTCGGCGGAATTCTAAAGTCCTAAAATGCCTGCTATCCGGAAGTTAAGGTGTCTGACATCAAGAATGCTACCAAGTCAGAATTATACCATTCTGAAAGATTCTGGGATGTAGAATCAATGGATGGCTGAGTTCCAGAATGTCAGGGTGGTAAAATTCTAGAATCCTTGTGTGTCTGAACTCGAGAGTCATTCAATGTCCACATTCCAGAACTCTGGATGTCTGAATTATAGAAGCACCAAATGTCTGCATTCTAGAATCGGAATGTGGCGGAATTCTAGAATGCACAGCACGGCGGAATTCTAAAGTCCTAAAATGCCTGCTATCCGGAAGTTAAGGAGTCTGACATCAAGAATGCTACCAAGTCAGAATTATAACATTCTGAAAGATTCTGGGATCTAGAATCAATGGACGCCTGAGTTCCAGAATGTCAGGGTGGCAAAACTCTAGAATCCTGGCGTGTCTGAACTCGAGAGTCATTCAATGTCCACATTCCAGAACTCTGGATGTCTGAAATATAGAAGGACCAAATGTCTGCATTCTAGAATCGGAATGTGGCGGAATACTAGAATGCACAGCACGGAGGAATTTTAAAGTCTTAAAATGCCTGCTATACGGAAGTCAAGGTGTCTGACATCCAGAATGTTACTAAGTCAGCATTCTACCGTTCTGAGAGATTCTGGGTTCTAGAATCAATGGATGGCAGAGTTCTGGAATGTCAGGCTGTTCAAACTCAAGAATCCTTGAGTGTCTGAACTCGAGAGGCATTCAATGTCCACATTCCGCATTACAGGGTGTCTGAATTCCAGAAGCACCAAATGTCTGCATTCTAGAATCGGAATGTGGCAGAATACTAGAATGCACAGCACGGCGGAATTCGAAAGTCCTAAAATGCCTGCTATCCGGAAGTTAAGGTGTCTGACATCCAGAATGCTACCACGTCAGAATTATACCATTCTGAAAGATTCTGGGATCTAGAATCAATGGACGGCTGAGTTCCAGAATGTCAGGGTTTCCAAACTCTAGAATCCTTGCATGTCTGAACTCGAGAGTCATTCAATATCCACATTCCAGGAGTCTGGATGTCTGAAATATAGAAACACCAAATGTCTGCATTCTAGAATCGGAATGTGGTAGAATTCTAGAATGCACAGCACGGCGGAATTCTAAAGTCCTAAAATGCCTCCTAGCCGAAAGTTAAGGTGTCTGATGACCAGTATGTTACTAGGTCAGCATTCTACCGTTCTGAGAGATTCTGGGTTCTAGAATCAATGGACGGCGGAGATCTGGAATGTCAGGGTGTCCAAATTCTAGAATCCTTGCGTGTCTGAACTTGAGAGTCATTCAATGTCCCCATTCCGGATCACAAGGTGTCTGAATTCCAGAAGCACCAAATGTCTGCATTCTAGAATCGGAATGTGGCGAAATTCTAGAATGCACAGCACGGCGGAATTCGAAAGTCCTAAAATGCCTGCTTTCCGGAAGTTAAGTTGTCTGAAATCCAGAATGCTACCACGTCAGAATTATACCATTCTGAAAGATTCTTGGATCTAGAATCAATGGACGGGTGAGTTCCAGAATGTCAGGGTTTCCAAACTCTAGAATCCTTGCATGTCTGAACTCGAGAGTCATTGAATATCCACATTCCAGGACTCTGGATGTCTGAAATATAGAAGCACCAAATGTCTGCATTCTAGAATCGGAATGTGGTAGAATTCTAGAATGCACAGCACGACAGAATTCTAAAGTCCTAAAATGCCTGCTATCCGGAAGTTAAGGTGTCTGACATCAAGAATGCTACCAAGTCAGAATTATACCATTCTGAATGATTCTGGGATCTAGAATCAATGGACGGCTGAGTTCCAGAATGTCAGGGTGGCAAAACTCTAGAATCCTTGCGTGTCTGAACTCGAGAGTCATTCAATGTCCACATTCCAGAACTCTGGATGTCTGAATTATAGAAGCACCAAATGTCTGCATTCTAGAATCAGAATGTGGCGGAATTCTAGAATGCACAGCACGGCGGAATTCTAAAGTCCTAAAAGGCCTACTAGCCGAAAGTTAATGTGTCTGATGACCAGTATGTTACTAGGTCAGCATTCTACCATTCTGAGAGATTCTGGGTTCTAGAATCAATGGACGGCAGAGATCTGGAATGTCAGGGTGTCCAAACTCTAGAATCCTTGCGTGTCTGAACTCGAGAGTCATTCAATGTCCACATTCCGGATCACAGGGTGTCTGAATTCCAGAAGCACCAAATGTCTGCATTCTAGAATTGGAATGTGCTGGAATTCTAGAATGCACAGCACGGCGGAATTCTAAAGTCCTAAAATGCCTGCTATCCGGAAGTTAAGGTGTCTGACATCCAGAATGGTACCACATCAGAATTATACCATTCTGAAACATTCTGGGATCTAGAATCAATGGACGGCCGAGTTCCAGAATGTCAGGGTGGCAAAATTCTAGAATCCTGGCGTGTCTGAACTCGAGAGTCATTCAATGTCCACATTCCAGAACTCTGGATGTCTGAATTATAGAAGCACCAAATGTCTGCATTCTAGAATCGGAATGTGGCGGAATTCTAGAATGCACAGCACGGCGGAATTCTAAAGTCCTAAAATGCCTGCTATCCGGAAGTTAAGGTGTCTGACATCAAGAATGCTACCAAGTCAGAATTATAACATTCTGAAACATTCTGGGATCTAGAATCAATGGACGGCTGAGTTACAGAATGCAAGGGTGGCAAAACTCTAGAATCCTTGCGTGTCTGAACTCGAGAGTCATTCAATGTCCACATTCCAGAACTCTGGATGTCTGAAATATAGAAGCACCAAATGTCTGCATTCTAGAATCGGAATGTGGCGGAATTCTAGAATGCACAGCACAGCGGAATTTTAAAGTCCTAAAATGCCTGCTATATGGAAGTCAAGGTGTCTGACATCCAGAATGTTACTAAGTCAGCATTCTACCATTCTGAGAGATTCTGGGTTCTAGAATCAATGGATGGCAGAGTTCTGGAATGTCAGGGTGTTCAAACTCAAGAATACTTGCGTGTCTGAACTTGAGAGTCATTCAATGTCCACATTCCGCATCACAGGGTGTCTGAATTCCAGAAGCACCAAATGTCTGCATTCTAGAACCGGAATGTGGCGGAATTCTAGAATGCACAGCACGGCGGAATTCGAAAGTCCTACAATGCCTGCTATCCGGAAGCTAAGGTGTCTGACATCCAGAATGCTACCACGTCAGAATTATACCATTCTGAAAGATTCTGGGATCTAGAATCAATGGACGGCTGAGTTCCAGAATGTCAGGTTGGGAAAACTCTAGAATCATTGCGTGTCTGAACTCGAGAGTCATTCAATGTCCACAATCCAGAACTCTGGATGTCTGAATTATAGAAGCACCAAATGTCTACATTCTAGAATCGGAACGTGGCGGAATTCTAGAATGCACAGCACCGCGCCAATTCTAAAGTCCTAAAATGCCTGCTATCCGGAAGTTAATGTGTCTGACATCAAGAAGGCTACCGAGTCAGAATTATACCATTCTGAAAGATTCTGGGATGTAGAATCAATGGACGGCTGAGTTCCAGAATGTCAGGGTGGCAAAATTCTAGAATCCTTGTGTGTCTGAACTCGAGAGTCATTCAATGTCCACATTCCAGAACTCTGGATGTCTGAATTATAGAAGCACCAAATGTCTGCATTCTAGAATCGGAATGTGGCGGAATTCTAGAATGCACAGCACGGCGGAATTCTAAAGTCCTAAAATGCCTGCTATCCGGGAGTTAAGGTGTCTGACATCAAGAATGCTACCAAGTCAGAATTATACCATTCTGAATGATTCTGGGATCTAGAATCAATGGACGGCTGAGTTCCAGAATGTCAGGGTGGCAAAACTGTAGAATCCTTGCGTGTCTGAACTCGAGACTCATTCAATGTCCACATTCCAGAACTCTGGATGTCTGAAATATAGAAGCACCAAATGTCTGCATTCTAGAATCAGAATGTGACGGAATTCTAGAATGCACAGCACGGCGGAATTTTAAAGTCCTAAAATGCCTGCTATACGGAAGTCAAGGTGTCTGACATCCAGAATGTTACTAGGTCAGCATTCCACCGTTCTGAGAGATTCTGGGTTCTAGAATCAATGGACGGCAGAGATCTGGCATGTCAGGGTTTCCAAACTCTAGAATCATTGCGTGTCTGAACTCGAGAGTCATTCAATGTCCACATTCCGGATCACAGGGTGTCTGAATTCCAGAAGCACTAAATGTCTGCATTCTATAATCGGAATGTGGTAGAATTCTAGAATGCACAACACGGCGGATTTCTAAAGTCCTAAAATGCCTGCTATCCGGAAGTTAACGTGTCTGACACCCAGAATGCTACCACATCAGAATTATACCATTCTGAAACATTCTGGGATCTAGAATCAATGGACGGGTGACTTCCAGAATGTCAGGGTGGCAAAACTCTAGAATTCTGGCGTGTCTGAACTCGAGAGTCATTCAATGTCCACATTCCAGAACTCTGGATGTCTGAATTATAAAAGCACCAAATGTCTGCATTCTAGAATCAGAATGTGGCGGAATTCTAGAATGCACAGCACGGCGGAATTCGAAAGTCCTAAAATGCCTGCTATCCGGAAGTTAAGGTTTCTGACATCCAGAATGCTACCACGTCAGAATTATACCATTCTGAAACATTCTGGGATCTAGAATCAATGGACGGCTGAGTTCCAGAATGTCAGGGTGGCAAAACTCAAGAATCCTTGCGTGTCTGAACTCGAGAGTCATTCAATGTCCACATTCCAGAACTCTATGTCTGAATTATAGAAGCGCCAAATGTCTGCATTCTAGAATCGGAATGTGGCGGAATTCTAGAATGCACAGCACGGCAGAATTCTAAAGTCCTAAAATGCCTGCTATCCGGAAGTTAAGGTGTCTGACATCAAGAATGCTACCAAGTCAGAATTATACCATTCTGAAAGATTCTGGGATCCAGAATCAATGGACGGGTGAGTTCCAGAATGTCAGGGTGGCAAAATTCTAGAATCCTTGTGTGTGTGAACTCGAGAGTCATTCAATGTCCACATTCCAGAACTCTGGATGTCTGAATTATAGAAGCACCAAATGTCTGCATTCTAGAATCGGAATGTGGCGGAATTCTAGAATGCACAGCACGGCGGAATTCGAAAGTCCTAAAATGCCTGCTATCCGGAAGTTAAGGTGTCTGACATCCAGAATGCTACCACGTCAGAAATATACCATTCTGAAACATTCTGGGATCTAGAATCAATGGACAGCAGAGTTCCAGAATGTCAGGGTTTCCAAACTCTAGAATCCTTGCCTGTCTGAACTCGAGAGTCATTCAATATCCACATTCCAGGACTCTGGATGTCTGAATTATAGAAGCACCGAATGTCTGCATTCTAGAATCGGAATGTGGCGGAATTCTAGAATGCACAGCACGGCGGAATTCTAAAGTCCTAAAATGCCTACTAGCCGAAAGTTAAGGTGTCTGATGACCAGTATGTTACTAGGTCAGCATTCTACAGTTCTGAGAGATTCTGGGTTCTAGAATCAATGGACGGCAGAGATCTGGAATGTCAGGGTGTTCAAACTCTAGAATCCTTCAGTGTTTGAACTCGAGAGTCATTCAATTTCCATATTCCGGGTCACAGGGTGACTGAATTCCAGAAGCACCAAATGTCTGCATTCTAGAATCGGAATGTGGCGGAATTCTTGAATGCACAGCACGGCGGAATTCGAAAGTCCTAAAATGCCAGCTATCGGGAAGTTAAGGTGTCTGACATCCAGAATGCTACCACGTCAGAATTATACCATTTTGAAAGATTCTGGGATCTAGAATCAATGGACGGCTGAGTTCCAGAATGTCAGGGTGGCAAAACTCTAGAAACCTTGCGTGTCTGAACTCGAGAGTCATTCAATGTCCACATTCCAGAACTCTGGATGTCTGAATTATAGAAGCACCAAATGTCTGCATTCTAGAATCGGAATGTGGCGGAATTCTAGAATGCACAGCACGGCGGAATTCTAAAGTCCTAAAATGCCTGCTATCCGGAAGTTAAGGTTTCTGACATCAAGAATGCTACCAAGTCAGAATTATACCATTCTGAAAGATTCTGGGATCTAGAATCAATGGACGGCTGAGTTCCAGAATGTCAGGGTGGCAAAATTCTAGAATCCTTGTGTGTCTGAACTCGAGAGTCATTCAATGTCCACATTCCAGATCTCTGGATGTCTGAATTATAGAAGCACCAAATGTCTGCATTCTAGAATCGGAATGTGGCGGAATTCTGGAATGCACAGCACGGCAGTATTCTAAAGTCCTAAAATGCCTGCTATCCGGAAGTTAAGGTGTCTGACATCAAGAATGCTACCAAGTCAGAATTATAACATTCTGAAAGATTCTGGGATCTAGAATCAATGGACGGCTGAGTTCAAGAATGTCAGGGTGGCAAAATTCTAGAATCCTGGCGTGCCTGAACTCGAGAGTCATTCAATGTCCACATTCCAGAACTCTGGATGTCTGAAATATAGAAGCACCAAATGTCTGATTCTAGAATCGGAATGTGGCAGATTTCTAGAATGCACAGCACGGCGGAATTTTAAAGTCCTAAAATGCCTGCTATACGGAAGTCAAGGTGTCTGACATCCAGAATGTTACTAAGTCATCATTCTACCGTTCTGAGAGATTCTGGGTTCTAGAATCAATGGATGGCAGAGTTCTGGAATGTCAGGGTGTTCACACTCAAGAATACTTGCGTGTCTGAAATCGAGAGTCATTCAATGTCCACATTCCGCATCACAGGGTGTCTGAATTCCAGAAGCACCAAATGTCTGCATTCTAGAATCGGAATGTGGCGGAATTCTAGAATGCACAGCACGGCGGAATTCGAAAGTCCTAAAATGCCTGCTATCCGGAAGTTAAGGTGTCTGACATCCAGAATGCTACCACGTCAGAATTATACCATTCTGAAAGATTCTGGGATCTAGAATCAATGGACGGCTGAGTTCCAGAATGTCAGGGTGGCAAAACTCTAGAATCCTTGCGTGTCTGAACTCGAGAGTCATTCAATGTCCACATTCCAGAACTCTGGATGTCTGAAATATAGAAGCACCAAATGTCTGCATTCTAGAATCGGAATGTGGCGGAATTCTAGAATGCACAGCACGGCGGAATTTTAAAGTCCTAAAATGCCTGCTATACGGACGTCAAGGTGTCTGACATCCAGAATGTTACTAAGTCAGCATTCTACCGTTCTGAGAAATTCTGGGTTCTAGAATCATTGGATGGCAGAGTTCTGGAATGTCAGGGTGTTCAAACTCAAGAATACTTGTGTGTCTGAACTCGATAGTCATTCAATTTCCACATTCCGCATCACAGGGTGTCTGAATTCCAGAAGCACCAAATGTCTGCATTCTAGAATCGGAATGTGGCGGAATTCTAGAATGCACAGCACGGCGGAATTCGAAAGTCCTAAAATGCCTGCTATCCGGAAGTTAAGGTGTCTGAAATCCAGAATGCTACCACGTCAGAAATATACCATTCTGAAAGATTCTGGGATCTAGAATCAATGTACGGCTGAGTTCCAGAATGTCAGGGTGGCAAAACTCTAGATTCCTTGCGTGTCTGAACTCGAGAGTCATTCAATGTCCACATTCCAGAACTCTGGATGTCTGAATTATGGAAGCACCAAATATCTGCATTCTAGAATCGGAATGTGGCGGAATTCTAGAATGCACAGCACGGCGGAATTCTACAGTCCTAAAATGCCTACTAGCCGAAAGTTAAGGTTTCTGATGACCAGAATGTTACTAGGTCAGCATTCTACCGTTCTGAGAGATTCTGGGTTCTAGAATCAATGGACGGCAGAGTTCTGGAATGTCAGGGTGTCCAAACTCTAGAATCCTTCAGTGTTTGAACTCGAGAGTCATTCAATTTCCATATTCCGGGTCACAGGGTGACTGAATTCCAGAAGCACCAAATGTCTGCATTCTAGAATCGGAATGTGGCGGAATTCTAGAATGCACAGCACGGCGGAATTCGAAAGTCCTAAAATGCCTGCTATCCGGAAGTTAAGGTGTCTGACATCCAGAATGCTACCACGTCAGAATTATACCATTCTGAAAGATTCTGGGATCTAGAATCAATGTACGGCTGAGTTCCAGAATGTCAGGGTGGCAAAACTCTAGAATCCTTGCGTGTCTGAACTCGAGAGTCATTCAATGTCCACATTCCAGAACTCTGGATGTCTGAATTAAAGAAGCACCAAATGTCTGCATTCTAGAATCGGAATGTGGCGGAATTCTAGAATGCAGAGCACGGCGGAATTCTAAAGACCTAAAATGCCTGCTATCCGGAAGATAAGGTGTCTGACATCCAGAATGCTACCACGTCAGAATTATACCATTCTGAAACATTCTGGGATCTAGAATCAATGGACGGCTGAGTTCCAGATTGTCAGGGTGGCAAAACTCAAGAATCCTTGCGTGTCTGAACTCGAGAGTCATTCAATGTCCACATTCCAGAACTCTGAATGTCTGAAATATAGAAGCACCAAATGTCTGCATTCTAGAATAGGAATGTGGTGGAATTCTAGAATGCACAGCACGGCGGAATTCTAAAGCCCTAAAATGCCTGCTATCCGGAAGTTAAGCTGTCTGACAACCAAAATGTTACTATGTCAGCATTCTACCATTCTGAGAGATTCTGGGTTCTAGAATCAATGGACGGCAGAGTTCTGGAATGTCAGGGTGTCCAAACTCTAGAATCCTTCATTGTTTGAACTCGAGAGTCATTCAATTTCCATATTCCGGGTCACAGGGTGACTGAATTCCAGAAGCACCAAATGTCTGCATTCTAGAATCGGAATGTGGCGGAATTCTAGAATGCACAGCACGGCGGAATTCGAAAGTCCTAAAATGCCTGCTATCCGGAAGTTAAGGTGTCTGACATCCAGAATGCTACCACGTCAGAATTATACCATTCTGAAAGATTCTGGGATCTAGAATCAATGGACGGCTGATTTCCAGAATGTCAGGGTGGCAAAACTCTAGAATCCTTGCGTGTCTGAACTCGAGAGTCATTCAATGTCCACATTCCAGAACTCTGGATGTCTGAAATATAGAAGCTCCAAATGTCTGCATTCTAGAATCGGAATGTGGCGGAATTCTAGAATGCACAGCATGGCGGAATTTTAAAGTCCTAAAATGCCTGCTATACGGAAGTCAAGGTGTCTGACATCCAGAATGTTACTAAGTCAGCTTTCTACCGTTCTGAGAAATTCTGGGTTCTAGAATCAATGGATGGCAGAGTTCTGGAATGTCAGGGTGTTCAAACTCAAGAATACTTGTGTGTCTGAACTCGATAGTCATTCAATTTCCACATTCCGCATCACAGGGTGTCTGAATTCCAGAAGCACCAAATGTCTGCATTCTAGAATCGGAATGTGGCGGAATTCTAGAATGCACAGCACGGCGGAATTCGAAAGTCCTAAAATGCCTGCTATCCGGAAGTTAAGGTGTCTGAAATCCAGAATGCTACCACGTCAGAAATATACCATTCTGAAAGATTCTGGGATCTAGAATCAATGGACGGCTGAGTTCCAGAATGTCAGGGTGGCAAAACTCTAGATTCCTTGCGTGTCTGAACTCGAGAGTCATTCAATGTCCACATTCCAGAACTCTGGATGTCTGAATTATGGAAGCACCAAATGTCTGCATTCTAGAATCGGAATGTGGCAGAATTCTAGAATGCACAGCACGGCGGAATTCTACAGTCCTAAAATGCCTACTAGCCGAAAGTTAAGGTGTCTGATGACCAGAATGTTACTAGGTCAGCATTCTACCGTTCTGAGAGATTCTGGGTTCTAGAATCAATGGACGGCAGAGTTCTGGAATGTCAGGGTGTCCAAACTCTAGAATCCTTCAGTGTTTGAACTCGAGAGTCATTCAATTTCCATATTCCGGGTCACAGGGTGACTGAATTCCAGAAGCACCAAATGTCTGCATTCTAGAATCGGAATGTGGCGGAATTCTAGAATGCACAGCACGGCGGAATTCGAAAGTCCTAAAATGCCTGCTATCCGGAAGTTAAGGTGTCTGACATCCAGAATGCTACCACGTCAGAATTATACCATTCTGAAAGATTCTGGGATCTAGAATCAATGTACGGCTGAGTTCCAGAATGTCAGGGTGGCAAAACTCTAGAATCCTTGCGTGTCTGAACTCGAGAGTCATTCAATGTCCACATTCCAGAACTCTGGATGTCTGAATTAAAGAAGCACCAAATGTCTGCATTCTAGAATCGGAATGTGGCGGAATTCTAGAATGCACAGCACGGCGGAATTCTAAAGACCTAAAATGCCTGCTATCCGGAAGATAAGGTGTCTGACATCCAGAATGCTACCACGTCAGAATTATACCATTCTGAAACATTCTGGGATCTAGAATCAATGGACGGCTGAGTTCCAGATTGTCAGGGTGGCAAAACTCAAGAATCCTTGCGTGTCTGAACTCGAGAGTCATTCAATGTCCACATTCCAGAACTCTGGATGTCTGAAATATAGAAGCACCAAATGTCTGCATTCTAGAATAGGAATGTGGTGGAATTCTAGAATGCACAGCACGGCGGAATTCTAAAGCCCTAAAATGCCTGCTATCCGGAAGTTAAGCTGTCTGACAACCAAAATGTTACTAGGTCAGCATTCTACCGTTCTGAGAGATTCTGGGTTCTAGAATCAATGGACGGCAGAGTTCTGGAATGTCAGGGTGTCCAAACTCTAGAATCCTTCATTGTTTGAACTCGAGAGTCATTCAATTTCCATATTCCGGGTCACAGGGTGACTGAATTCCAGAAGCACCAAATGTCTGCATTCCAGAATCGGAATGTGGCGGAATTCTAGAATGCACAGCACGGCGGAATTCGAAAGTCCTAAAATGCCTGCTATCCGGAAGTTAAGGTGTCTGACATCCAGAATGCTACCACGTCAGAATTATACCATTCTGAAAGATTCTGGGATCTAGAATCAATGGACGGCTGAGTTCCAGAATGTCAGGGTGGCAAAATTCTAGAATCCTTACGTGTCTGAACTCGAGAGTCATTCAATGTCCACATTCCAGAACTCTGGATGTCTGAATTATAGAAGCACCGAATGTCTGCATTCTAGAATCGGAATGTGGCGGAATTCTAGAATGCACAGCACGGCAGAATTCTAAAGTACTAAAATGCCTACTAGCCGAAAGTTAAGGTGTCTGATGACCAGTATGTTACTAGGTCAGCATTCTACCGTTCGGAGAGATTCTGGGTTCTAGAATCAATGGACGGCAGAGATCTGGAATGTCAGGGTGTCCAAATTCTTGAATCCTTCAGTGTTGGAACTCGAGAGTCATTCAATTTCCATATTCCGGGTCACAGGGTGACTGAATTCCAGAAGCACCAAATGTCTGCATTCTAGAATCGGAATGTGGCGGAATTCTAGAATGCACAGCACGGCGGAATTCGAAAGTCCTAAAAGGCCTGCTATCGGGAAGTTAAGGTGTCTGACATCCAGAATGCTACCACGTCAGAATTATATCATTCTGAAAGATTCTGGGATCTAGAATCAATGGACGGCTGAGTTCCAGAATGTCAGGGTGGCAAAACTCTAGAATCCTTGCGTGTCTGAACTCGAGAGTCATTCAATGTCCACATTCCAGAACTCTGGATGTCTGAATTCCAGAAGCACCAAATGTCTGCTTTCTAGAATCGGAATGTGGCGGAATTCTAGAATGCACAGCACGGCGGAATTCTAAAATCCTAAAATGCCTGCTATCCGGAAGTTAAGGTTTCTGACATCAAGAATGCTACCAAGTCAGAATTATACCATTCTGAAAGATTCTGGGATCTAGAATCAATGGACGGCTGAGTTCCAGAATGTCAGGGTGGCAAAACTCTAGAATCCTTGCGTGTCTGAACTCGAGAGTCATTCAATGTCCACATTCCAGAACTCTGGATGTCTGAATTACAGAAGCACCAAATGTCTGCATTCTAGAATCAGAATGTGGCGGAATTCTAGAATGCACAGCACGGCGGAATTCTAAAGCCCTGAAATGCCTGCTATCCGGAAGTTAAGGTGTCTGACATCAAGAATGCTACCAAGTCAGAATTATACCATTCTGAAAGATTCTGGGATCTAGAATCCATGGACGGCAGAGTTCCAGAATGTCAGGGTTTCCAAACTCTAGAATCCTTGCGTGTCTGAACTCGAGAGTCATTCAATGTCCACATTACAGAACTCTGGATGTCTGAAGTATAGAAGCACCAAATGTCTGCATTCTAGAATCGGAATGTGGTGGAATTCTAGAATGCACAGCACGGCGGAATTCTAAAGTCCTAAAATGCCTACTAGCCGAAAGTTAAGGTGTCTGATGACCAGAATGTTACTAGGTCAGCATTCTACCGTTCTGAGAGATTCTGGGTTCTAGAATCAATGGACGGCAGAGTTCTGGAATGTCAGGGTGTCCAAACTCTAGAATCCTTCAGTGTTTGTACTCGAGAGTCATTCAATTTCCATATTCCGGGTCACAGGGTGACTGAATTCCAGAAGCACCAAATGTCTGCATTCTAGAATCGGAATGTGGCGGAATTCTAGAATGCACAGCACGGCGGAATTCGAAAGTCCTAAAATGCCTGCTATCCGGAAGTTAAGGTGTCTGACATCAAGAATGCTACCACGTCAGAATTATACCATTCTGAAACATTCTGGGATCTAGAATCAATGGACGGCTGAGTTCCAGAATGTCAGGGTGGCAAAACTCTACAATCCTGGCGTGTCTGAACTCGAGAGTCATTCAATGTCCACATTCCAGAACTCTGGATGTCTGAATTATAGAAGCACCAAATGTCTGCATTCTAGAATCGGAATGTGGCGGAATTCTAGAATGCACAGCACGGCGGAATTCTAAAGTCCTAAAATGCCTGCTATCCGGAAGTTAAGGTGTCTGACATCCAGAATGCTACCACGTCAGAGTTATACCATTCTGAAACATTCTGGGACCTAGAATCAATGGAGGGCTGAGTTCCAGAATGTCAGGGTGGCAAAACTCTAGAATCCTGGCATGTCTGAACTCGAGAGTCATTCAATGTCCACATTCCAGAACTCTGGATGTCTGAATTATAGAAGCACCAAATGTCTGCATTGTAGAATCGGAATGTGGCGGAATTCTAGAATGCACAGCACAGCGGAATTCTAAAGTCCTAAAATGCCTGCTATACGGAAGTCAAGGTGTCTGACATCCAGAATGTTACTAAGTCATCATTCTACCGTTCTGAGAGATTCTGAGTTCTAGAATCAATGGATGGCAGAGTTCTGGAATGTCAGGGTGTTCAAACTCAAGAATACTTGCGTGTCTGAACTCGAGAGTCATTCAATGTCCACATTCTGCATCACAGGGTGTCTGAATTCCAGAAGCACCAAATGTCTGCATTCTAGAATCGGAATGTGGCGAAATTCTAGAATGCACAGCACGGCGCAATTCGAAAGTCCTAAAATGCCTGCTATCCGGAAGTTAAGGTGTCTGACATCCAGAATGCTACCACGTCAAAATTATACCATTCTGAAAGATTCTGGGATCTAGAATCAATGGACGGCTGAGTTCCAGATTGTCAGGGTTTCCAAACTCTAGAATCCTTGCGTGTCTGAACTCGAGAGTCATTCAATATCCACATTCCAGGACTCTGGATGTCTGAAATATAGAAGGACCAAATGTCTGCATTCTAGAATCGGAATGTGGCGGAATTCTAGAATGCACAGCACGGCGGAATTCTAAAGTCCTAAAATGCCTGCTATCCGGAAGTTAAGGAGTCTGACATACAGAATGTTACTAGGTCAGCATTCTACCGTTCTGAGAGATTCTGGGTTCTAGAATCAGTGGACGGCAGAGTTCTGGAATGTCAGGGTGTCCAAACCCTAGAATCCTTCCGTGTCTGAACTCGTGAGTCATTCAATGTCCACATTCCGGATCACAGGGCGTCTGAATTCCAGAAGCACCAAATGTCTGCACTCTAGAATCGGAATGTGGCGGAATTCTAGAATGCACAGCACGGCAGAATTCTGAAGTCCTAAAATGCCTGATATTCGTAAGTTAAGGAGTCTTACATCCAGAATGTTACTAGGTCAGCATTCTACCGCTCTGAAAGATTCTGGGTTCTAGAATCAATGGACGGCAGAGTTCTGGAATGTCAGGGTGTCCAAACTCTAGAATCCTTCCGTGTTTGAACTCGTGAGTCATTCAATCTCCACATTCCGGATCACAGGGTGTCTGACTTCCAGAAGCACCAAATGTCTGCATTCTAGAATCGGAATGTGGCGGAATTCTAGAATGCACAGCACGGCGGAATTCTAAAGTCCTAAAATGCCTGCTATCTGGAAGTTAATGTGTCTGACAACCAAAATGTTACTAGGTCAGCATTCTACCGTTCTGAGAGATTCTGGGTTCTAGAATCAATGGACGGCAGAGTTCTGGAATGTCAGGGTGTCCAAACTCTAGAATCCTTCATTGTTTGAACTCGAGAGTCATTCAATTTCCATATTCCGGGTCACAGGGTGACTGAATTCCAGAAGCACCAAATGTCTGCATTCTAGAATCGGAATGTGGCGGAATTCTAGAATGCACAGCACGGCGGAATTCGAAAGTCCTAAAATGCCTGCTATCCGGAAGTTAAGTTGTATGACATCCAGAATGCTGCCACGTCAGAATTATACCATTCTGAAACATTCTGGGATCTAGAATCAATGGATGGGTGAGTTCCAGAATGTCAGGGTGGCAAAACTCTAGAATTCTGGCGTGTCTGAACTCGAGAGTCATTCAATGTCCACATTCCAGAACTCTGGATGTCTGAATTATAAAAGCACCAAATGTCTGCATTCTAGAATCAGAATGTGGCGGAATTCTAGAATGCACAGCACGGCGGAATTCTAAAGTCCTAAAATTCCTGCTATCCGGAAGTTAAGGTGTCTGACATCAAGAATGCTACCACGTCAGAATTATACCATTCTGAAACATTCTGGGATCTAGAATTAATGGACGGCTGAGTTCCAGAATGTCAGGGTGGCAAAATTCTAGAATCCTTGTGTGTGTGAACTCGAGAGTCATTCAATGTCCACATTCCAGAACTCTGGATGTCTGAATTATAGAAGCACCAAATGTCTGCATTCTAGAATCGGAATGTGGCGGAATTCTAGAATGCACAGCACGGCGGAATTCTAAAGTCCTAAAATGCCTGCTATCCGGAAGTTAAGGTGTCTGACATCAAGAATGCTACCAAGTCAGAATTATAACATTCTGAAAGATTCTGGGATCTAGAATCAATGGACGGCTGAGTTCCAGAATATCAGGTTGGCAAAACTCTAGAATTCTGGCCTGTCTGAACTCGAGAGTCATTCAATGTCCACATTCCAGAATTCTGGATGTCTGAAATATAGAAGAACCAAATGTCTGCATTCTAGAATCGGAATGTGGCGGAATTCTAGAATGCACCGCACGGCGGAATTTTAAAGTCCTAAAATGCCTGCTATACGGAAGTCAAGGTGTCTGACATCCAGAATGTTACTAGGTCAGCATTCTACCGTTCTGAGAGATTCTGGGTTCTAGAATCAATGGACGGCTGAGTTCTTGAATGTCAGGGTGTCCAAACTCTAGAATCCTTCCGTGTCTGAACTCGTGAGACATTCAATGTCCACATTCCGGATCACAGGGTGTCTGAATTCCAGAAGCACCAAATGTCTGCATTCTAGAATCGGAATGTGGCCGAATTCTAGAATGCACAGCACAGCGGAATTCGAAAGTCCTAAAATGCCTGCTATCCGGAAGTTAAGTTGTCTGACATCCAGATTGCTACCACGTCAGAATTATACCATTCTGAAAGATTCTGGGATCTAGAATCAATGGACGGCTGAGTTCCAGAATGTCAGGGTGGCAAAATTCTAGAATCCTTGCGTGTCTGAACTCGAGAGTCATTCAATGTCCACATTCCAGAACTCTGGATGTCTGAATTATAGAAGCACCGAATGTCTCCATTCTAGAATCGGAATGTGGCGGAATTCTAGAATGCACAGCACGGCGGAATTCTAAAGTCCTAAAATGCCTACTAGCCGAAAGTTAAGGTGTCTGATGACCAGTATGTTACTAGGTCAGCATTCTACCGTTCGGAGAGATTCTGGGTTCTAGAATCAATGGACGGCAGAGATCTGGAATGTCAGGGTGTCCAAACTCTAGAATCCTTGCGTGTCTGAACTCGAGAGTCATTCAATGTCCACATTCCGGATCACAGGGTGTCTGAATTCCAGAAACACCAAATGTCTGCATTCTAGAATCGGAATGTGGCGGAATTCTAGAATGCACAGCACGGCGGAATTCGAAAGTCCTAAAATGCCTGCTATCCGGAAGTTAAGGTGTCTGACATCAAGAATGCTACCAAGTCAGAATTATAACATTCTGAAACATTCTGGGATCTAGAATCAATGGACGGCTGAGTTCCAGAATGCAAGGGTGGCAAAACTCTAGAATCCTTGCGTGTCTGAACTCGAGAGTCATTCAATGTCCACATTCCAGAACTCTGGATGTTGAAATATAGAAGCACCAAATGTCTGCATTCTAGAATCGGAATGTGGCGGAATTCTAGAATGCACAGCACAGCGGAATTTTAAAGTCCTAAAATGCCTGCTATATGGAAGTCAAGGTGTCTGACATCCAGAATGTTACTAAGTCAGCATTCTACCATTCTGAGAGATTCTGGGTTCTAGAATCAATGGATGGCAGAGTTCTGGAATGTCAGGGTGTTCAAACTCAAGAATACTTGCGTGTCTGAACTCGAGAGTCATTCAATGTCCACATTCCGCATCACAGGGTGTCTGAATTCCAGAAGCACCAAATGTCTGCATTCTAGAATCGGAATGTGGCGGAATTCTAGAATGCACAGCACGGCGGAATTCGAAAGTCCTACAATGCCTGCTATCCGGAAGCTAAGGTGTCTGACATCCAGAATGCTACCACGTCAGAATTATACCATTCTGAAAGATTCTGGGATCTAGAATCAATGGACGGCTGAGTTCCAGAATGTCAGGTTGGGAAAAGTCTAGAATCATTGCGTGTCTGAACTCGAGAGTCATTCAATGTCCACAATCCAGAACTCTGGATGTCTGAATTATAGAAGCACCAAATGTCTGCATTCTAGAATCGGAACGTGGCGGAATTCTAGAATGCACAGCACCGCGCCAATTCTAAAGTCCTAAAATGCCTGCTATCCGGAAGTTAATGTGTCTGACATCAAGAAGGCTACCGAGTCAGAATTATACCATTCTGAAAGATTCTGGGATGTAGAATCAATGGACGGCTGAGTTCCAGAATGTCAGGGTGGCAAAATTCTAGAATCCTTGTGTGTCTGAACTCGAGAGTCATTCAATGTCCACATTCCAGAACTCTGGATGTCTGAATTATAGAAGCACCAAATGTCTGCATTCTAGAATCGGAATGTGGCGGAATTCTAGAATGCACAGCACGGCGGAATTCTAAAGTCTTAAAATGCCTGCTATCCGGAAGTTAAGGTGTCTGACATCAAGAATGCTACCAAGTCAGAATTATACCATTCTGAATGATTCTGGGATCTAGAATCAATGGACGGCTGAGTTCCAGAATGTCAGGGTGGCAAAACTGTAGAATCCTTGCGTGTCTGAACTCGAGAGTCATTCAATGTCCACATTCCAGAACTCTGGATGTCTGAAATATAGAAGCACCAAATGTCTGCATTCTAGAATCGGAATGTGGCGGAATTCTAGAATGCACAGCACGGCGGAATTTTAAAGTCCTAAAATGCCTGCTATACGGAAGTCAAGGTGTCTGACATCCAGAATGTTACTAGGTCAGCATTCCACCGTTCTGAGAAATTCTGGGTTCTAGAATCAATGGACGGCAGAGATCTGGCATGTCAGGGTTTCCAAACTCTAGAATCATTGCGTGTCTGAACTCGAGAGTCATTCAATGTCCACATTCCGGATCACAGGGTGTCTGAATTCCAGAAGCACTAAATGTCTGCATTCTATAATCGGAATGTGGTAGAATTCTAGAATGCACAACACGGCGGATTTCTAAAGTCCAAAAATGCCTGCTATCCGGAAGTTAACGTGTCTGACACCCAGAATGCTACCACATCAGAATTATACCATTCTGAAACATTCTGGGATCTAGAATCAATGGACGGGTGAGTTCCAGAATGTCAGGGTGGCAAAACTCTAGAATTCTGGCGTGTCTGAACTCGAGAGTCATTCAATGTCCACATTCCAGAACTCTGGATGTCTGAATTATAAAAGCACCAAATGTCTGCATTCTAGAATCAGAATGTGGCGGAATTCTAGAATGCACAGCACGGCGGAATTCGAAAGTCCTAAAATGCCTGCTATCCGGAAGTTAAGGTTTCTGACATCCAGAATGCTACCACGTCAGAATTATACCATTCTGAAACATTCTGGGATCTAGAATCAATGGACGGCAGAGTTCCAGAATGTCAGGGTTTCCAAACTCTAGAATCCTTGCGTGGCTGAACTCGAGAGTCATTCAATGTCCACATTACAGAACTCTGGATGTCTGAAGTATAGAAGCACCAAATGTCTGCATTCTAGAATCGGAATGTGGTGGAATTCTAGAATGCACAGCACGGCGGAATTCTAAAGTCCTAAAATGCCTACTAGCCGAAAGTTAAGGTGTCTGATGACCAGAATGTTACTAGGTCAGCATTCTACCGTTCTGAGAGATTCTGGGTTCTAGAATCAATGGACGGCAGAGTTCTGGAATGTCAGGGTGTCCAAACTCTAGAATCCTTCAGTGTTTGTACTCGAGAGTCATTCAATTTCCATATTCCGGGTCACAGGGTGACTGAATTCCAGAAGCACCAAATGTCTGCATTCTAGAATCGGAATGTGGCGGAATTCTAGAATGCACAGCACGGCGGAATTCGAAAGTCCTAAAATGCCTGCTATCCGGAAGTTAAGGTGTCTGACATCAAGAATGCTACCACGTCAGAATTATACCATTCTGAAACATTCTGGGATCTAGAATCAATGGACGGCTGAGTTCCAGAATGTCAGGGTGGCAAAACTCTAGAATCCTGGCGTGTCTGAACTCGAGAGTCATTCAATGTCCACATTCCAGAACTCTGGATGTCTGAATTATAGAAGCACCAAATGTCTGCATTCTAGAATCGGAATGTGGCGGAATTCTAGAATGCACAGCACGGCGGAATTCTAAAGTCCTAAAATGCCTGCTATCCGGAAGTTAAGGTGTCTGACATCCAGAATGCTACCACGTCAGAATTATACCATTCTGAAACATTCTGGGACCTAGAATCAATGGAGGGTTGAGTTCCAGAATGTCAGGGTGGCAAAACTCTAGAATCCTGGCATGTCTGAACTCGAGAGTCATTCAATGTCCACATTCCAGAACTCTGGATGTCTGAATTATAGAAGCACCAAATGTCTGCATTGTAGAATCGGAATGTGGCGGAATTCTAGAATGCACAGCACAGCGGAATTCTAAAGTCCTAAAATGCCTGCTATACGGAAGTCAAGGTGTCTGACATCCAGAATGTTACTAAGTCATCATTCTACCGTTCTGAGAGATTCTGAGTTCTAGAATCAATGGATGGCAGAGTTCTGGAATGTCAGGGTGTTCAAACTCAAGAATACTTGCGTGTCTGAACTCGAGAGTCATTCAATGTCCACATTCTGCATCACAGGGTGTCTGAATTCCAGAAGCACCAAATGTCTGCATTCTAGAATCGGAATGTGGCGAAATTCTAGAATGCACAGCACGGCGCAATTCGAAAGTCCTAAAATGCCTGCTATCCGGAAGTTAAGGTGTCTGACATCCAGAATGCTACCACGTCAAAATTATACCATTCTGAAAGATTCTGGGATCTAGAATCAATGGACGGCTGAGTTCCAGATTGTCAGGGTTTCCAAACTCTAGAATCCTTGCGTGTCTGAACTCGAGAGTCATTCAATATCCACATTCCAGGACTCTGGATGTCTGAAATATAGAAGGACCAAATGTCTGCATTCTAGAATCGGAATGTGGCGGAATTCTAGAATGCACAGCACGGCGGAATTCTAAAGTCCTAAAATGCCTGCTATCCGGAAGTTAAGGAGTCTGACATACAGAATGTTACTAGGTCAGCATTCTACCGTTCTGAGAGATTCTGGGTTCTAGAATCAGTGGACGGCAGAGTTCTGGAATGTCAGGGTGTCCAAACCCTAGAATCCTTCCGTGTCTGAACTCGTGAGTCATTCAATGTCCACATTCCGGATCACAGGGCGTCTGAATTCCAGAAGCACCAAATGTCTGCACTCTAGAATCGGAATGTGGCGGAATTCTAGAATGCACAGCACGGCAGAATTCTGAAGTCCTAAAATGCCTGATATTCGTAAGTTAAGGAGTCTTACATCCAGAATGTTACTAGGTCAGCATTCTACCGCTCTGAAAGATTCTGGGTTCTAGAATCAATGGACGGCAGAGTTCTGGAATGTCAGGGTGTCCCAACTCTAGAATCCTTCCGTGTTTGAACTCGTGAGTCATTCAATCTCCACATTCCGGATCACAGGGTGTCTGACTTCCAGAAGCACCAAATGTCTGCATTCTAGAATCGGAATGTGGCGGAATTCTAGAATGCACAGCACGGCGGAATTCTAAAGTCCTAAAATGCCTGCTATCTGGAAGTTAATGTGTCTGACAACCAAAATGTTACTAGGTCAGCATTCTACCGTTCTGAGAGATTCTGGGTTCTAGAATCAATGGACGGCAGAGTTCTGGAATGTCAGGGTGTCCAAACTCTAGAATCCTTCATTGTTTGAACTCGAGAGTCATTCAATTTCCATATTCCGGGTCACAGGGTGACTGAATTCCAGAAGCACCAAATGTCTGCATTCTAGAATCGGAATGTGGCGGAATTCTAGAATGCACAGCACGGCGGAATTCGAAAGTCCTAAAATGCCTGCTATCCGGAAGTTAAGTTGTATGACATCCAGAATGCTGCCACGTCAGAATTATACCATTCTGAAACATTCTGGGATCTAGAATCAATGGATGGGTGAGTTCCAGAATGTCAGGGTGGCAAAACTCTTGAATTCTGGCGTGTCTGAACTCGAGAGTCATTCAATGTCCACATTCCAGAACTCTGGATGTCTGAATTATAAAAGCACCAAATGTCTGCATTCTAGAATCAGAATGTGGCGGAATTCTAGAATGCACAGCACGGCGGAATTCTAAAGTCCTAAAATTCCTGCTATCCGGAAGTTAAGGTGTCTGACATCAAGAATGCTACCACGTCAGAATTATACCATTCTGAAACATTCTGGGATCTAGAATCAATGGACGGCTGAGTTCCAGAATGTCAGGGTGGCAAAACTCAAGGATCCTTGCGGGTCTGAACTCGAGAGTCATTCAATGTCCACATTCCAGAACTCTGGATGTCTGAATTATAGAAGCACCAAATGTCTGCATTCTAGAATCGGAATGTGGCGGAATTCTAGAATGCACAGCGCGGCAGAATTCTAAAGTCCTAAAATGCCTGCTATCCGGAAGTTAAGGTGTCTGACATCAAGAATGCTACCAAGTCAGTATTATACCATTCTGAAAGATTCTGGGATCTAGAATCAATGGACGGCTGAGTTCCAGAATGTCAGGGTGGCAAAATTCTAGAATCCTTGTGTGTGTGAACTCGAGAGTCATTCAATGTCCACATTCCAGAACTCTGGATGTCTGAATTATAGAAGCACCAAATGTCTGCATTCTAGAATCGGAATGTGGCGGAATTCTAGAATGCACAGCACGGCGGAATTCTAAAGTCCTAAAATGCCTGCTATCCGGAAGTTAAGGTGTCTGACATCAAGAATGCTACCAAGTCAGAATTATAACATTCTGAAAGATTCTGGGATCTAGAATCAATGGACGGCTGAGTTCCAGAATATCAGGTTGGCAAAATTCTAGAATTCTGGCCTGTCTGAACTCGAGAGTCATTCAATGTGCACATCCCAGAATTCTGGATGTCTGAAATATAGAAGAACCAAATGTCTGCATTCTAGAATCGGAATGTGGCGGAATTCTAGAATGCACCGCACGGCGGAATTTTAAAGTCCTAAAATGCCTGCTATACGGAAGTCAAGGTGTCTGACATCCAGAATGTTACTAGGTCAGCATTCTACCGTTCTGAGAGATTCTGGGTTCTAGAATCAATGGACGGCTGAGTTCTTGAATGTCAGGGTGTCCAAACTCTAGAATCCTTCCGTGTCTGAACTCGTGAGTCATTCAATGTCCACATTCCGGATCACAGGGTGTCTGAATTCCAGAAGCACCAAATGTCTGCATTGTAGAATCGGAATGTGGCCGAATTCTAGAATGCACAGCACAGCGGAGTTCGAAAGTCCTAAAATGCCTGCTATCCGGAAGTTAAGTTGTCTGACATCCAGATTGCTACCACGTCAGAATTATACCATTCTGAAAGATTCTGGGATCTAGAATCAATGGACGGCTGAGTTCCAGAATGCCAGGGTGGCAAAATTCTAGAATCCTTGCGTGTCTGAACTCGAGAGTCATTCAATGTCCACATTACAGAACTCTGGATTTCTGAAGTATAGAAGCACCAAATGTCTGCATTCTAGAATCGGAATGTGGTGGAATTCTAGAATGCACAGCACGGCGGAATTCTAAAGTCCTAAAATGCCTACTAGCCGAAAGTTAAGGTGTCTGATGACCAGAATGTTACTAGGTCAGCATTCTACCGTTCTGAGAGATTCTGGGTTCTAGAATCAATGGACGGCAGAGTTCTGGAATGTCAGGGTGTCCAAACTCTAGAATCCTTCAGTGTTTGTACTCGAGAGTCATTCAATTTCCATATTCCGGGTCACAGGGTGACTGAATTCCAGAAGCACCAAATGTCTGCATTCTAGAATCGGAATGTGGCGGAATTCTAGAATGCACAGCACGGCGGAATTCGAAAGTCCTAAAATGCCTGCTATCCGGAAGTTAAGGTGTCTGACATCAAGAATGCTACCACGTCAGAATTATACCATTGTGAAACATTCTGGGATCTAGAATCAATGGACGGCTGAGTTCCAGAATGTCAGGGTGGCAAAACTCTAGAATCCTGGCGTGTCTGAACTCGAGAGTCATTCAATGTCCACATTCCAGAACTCTGGATGTCTGAATTATAGAAGCACCAAATGTCTGCATTCTAGAATCGGAATGTGGCGGAATTCTAGAATGCACAGCACGGCGGAATTCTAAAGTCCTAAAATGCCTGCTATCCGGAAGTTAAGGTGTCTGACATCCAGAATGCTACCACGTCAGAATTATACCATTCTGAAACATTCTGGGACCTAGAATCAATGGAGGGCTGAGTTCCAGAATGTCAGGGTGGCAAAACTCTAGAATCCTGGCATGTCTGAACTCGAGAGTCATTCAATGTCCACATTCCAGAACTCTGGATGTCTGAATTATAGAAGCACCAAATGTCTGCATTGTAGAATCGGAATGTGGCGGAATTCTAGAATGCACAGCACAGCGGAATTCTAAAGTCCTAAAATGCCTGCTATACGGAAGTCAAGGTGTCTGACATCCAGAATGTTACTAAGTCATCATTCTACCGTTCTGAGAGATTCTGAGTTCTAGAATCAATGGATGGCAGAGTTCTGGAATGTCAGGGTGTTCAAACTCAAGAATACTTGCGTGTCTGAACTCGAGAGTCATTCAATGTCCACATTCTGCATCACAGGGTGTCTGAATTCCAGAAGCACCAAATGTCTGCATTCTAGAATCGGAATGTGGCGAAATTCTAGAATGCACAGCACGGCGCAATTCGAAAGTCCTAAAATGCCTGCTATCCGGAAGTTAAGGTGTCTGACATCCAGAATGCTACCACGTCAAAATTATACCATTCTGAAAGATTCTGGGATCTAGAATCAATGGACGGCTGAGTTCCAGATTGTCAGGGTTTCCAAACTCTAGAATCCTTGCGTGTCTGAACTCGAGAGTCATTCAATATCCACATTCCAGGACTCTGGATGTCTGAAATATAGAAGGACCAAATGTCTGCATTCTAGAATCGGAATGTGGCGGAATTCTAGAATGCACAGCACGGCGGAATTCTAAAGTCCTAAAATGCCTGCTATCCGGAAGTTAAGGAGTCTGACATACAGAATGTTACTAGGTCAGCATTCTACCGTTCTGAGAGATTCTGGGTTCTAGAATCAGTGGACGGCAGAGTTCTGGAATGTCAGGGTGTCCAAACTCTAGAATCCTTCCGTGTCTGAACTCGTGAGTCATTCAATGTCCACATTCCGGATCACAGGGCGTCTGAATTCCAGAAGCACCAAATGTCTGCACTCTAGAATCGGAATGTGGCGGAATTCTAGAATGCACAGCACGGCAGAATTCTGAAGTCCTAAAATGCCTGATATTCGTAAGTTAAGGAGTCTTACATCCAGAATGTTACTAGGTCAGCATTCTACCGCTCTGAAAGATTCTGGGTTCTAGAATCAATGGACGGCAGAGTTCTGGAATGTCAGGGTGTCCAAACTCTAGAATCCTTCCGTGTTTGAACTCGTGAGTCATTCAATCTCCACATTCCGGATCACAGGGTGTCTGACTTCCAGAAGCACCAAATGTCTGCATTCTAGAATCGGAATGTGGCGGAATTCTAGAATGCACAGCACGGCGGAATTCTAAAGTCCTAAAATGCCTGCTATCTGGAAGTTAATGTGTCTGACAACCAAAATGTTACTAGGTCAGCATTCTACCGTTCTGAGAGATTCTGGGTTCTAGAATCAATGGACGGCAGAGTTCTGGAATGTCAGGGTGTCCAAACTCTAGAATCCTTCATTGTTTGAACTCGAGAGTCATTCAATTTCCATATTCCGGGTCACAGGGTGACTGAATTCCAGAAGCACCAAATGTCTGCATTCTAGAATCGGAATGTGGCGGAATTCTAGAATGCACAGCACGGCGGAATTCGAAAGTCCTAAAATGCCTGCTATCCGGAAGTTAAGTTGTATGACATCCAGAATGCTGCCACGTCAGAATTATACCATTCTGAAACATTCTGGGATCTAGAATCAATGGATGGGTGAGTTCCAGAATGTCAGGGTGGCAAAACTCTTGAATTCTGGCGTGTCTGAACTCGAGAGTCATTCAATGTCCACATTCCAGAACTCTGGATGTCTGAATTATAAAAGCACCAAATGTCTGCATTCTAGAATCAGAATGTGGCGGAATTCTAGAATGCACAGCACGGCGGAATTCTAAAGTCCTAAAATTCCTGCTATCCGGAAGTTAAGGTGTCTGACATCAAGAATGCTACCACGTCAGAATTATACCATTCTGAAACATTCTGGGATCTAGAATCAATGGACGGCTGAGTTCCAGAATGTCAGGGTGGCAAAACTCAAGGATCCTTGCGGGTCTGAACTCGAGAGTCATTCAATGTCCACATTCCAGAACTCTGGATGTCTGAATTATAGAAGCACCAAATGTCTGCATTCTAGAATCGGAATGTGGCGGAATTCTAGAATGCACAGCGCGGCAGAATTCTAAAGTCCTAAAATGCCTGCTATCCGGAAGTTAAGGTGTCTGACATCAAGAATGCTACCAAGTCAGTGTTATACCATTCTGAAAGATTCTGGGATCTAGAATCAATGGACGGCTGAGTTCCAGAATGTCAGGGTGGCAAAATTCTAGAATCCTTGTGTGTGTGAACTCGAGAGTCATTCAATGTCCACATTCCAGAACTCTGGATGTCTGAATTATAGAAGCACCAAATGTCTGCATTCTAGAATCGGAATGTGGCGGAATTCTAGAATGCACAGCACGGCGGAATTCTAAAGTCCTACAATGCCTGCTATCCGGAAGTTAAGGTGTCTGACATCAAGAATGCTACCAAGTCAGAATTATAACATTCTGAAAGATTCTGGGATCTAGAATCAATGGACGGCTGAGTTCCAGAATATCAGGTTGGCAAAATTCTAGAATTCTGGCCTGTCTGAACTCGAGAGTCATTCAATGTGTACATTCCAGAATTCTGGATGTCTGAAATATAGAAGAACCAAATGTCTGCATTCTAGAATCGGAATGTGGCGGAATTCTAGAATGCACCGCACGGCGGAATTTTAAAGTCCTAAAATGCCTGCTATACGGAAGTCAAGGTGTCTGACATCCAGAATGTTACTAGGTCAGCATTCTACCGTTCTGAGAGATTCTGGGTTCTAGAATCAATGGACGGCTGAGTTCTTGAATGTCAGGGTGTCCAAACTCTAGAATCCTTCCGTGTCTGAACTCGTGAGTCATTCAATGTCCACATTCCGGATCACAGGGTGTCTGAATTCCAGAAGCACCAAATGTCTGCATTCTAGAATCGGAATGTGACCGAATTCTAGAATGCACAGCACAGCGGAGTTCGAAAGTCCTAAAATGCCTGCTATCCGGAAGTTAAGTTGTCTGACATCCAGATTGCTACCACGTCAGAATTATACCATTCTGAAAGATTCTGGGATCTAGAATCAATGGACGGCTGAGTTCCAGAATGCCAGGGTGGCAAAATTCTAGAATCCTTGCGTGTCTGAACTCGAGAGTCATTCAATGTCCACATTCCAGAACTCTGGATGTCTGAATTATAGAAGCACCGAATGTCTCCATTCTAGAATCGGAATGTGGCGGAATTCTAGAATGCAAAGCACGGCGGAATTCTAAAGTCCTAAAATGCCTACTAGCCGAAAGTTAAGGTGTCTGATGACCAGTATGTTACTAGGTCAGCATTCTACCGTTCGGAGAGATTCTGGGTTCTAGAATCAATGGACGGCAGAGATCTGGAATGTCAGGGTGTCCAAACTCTAGAATCCTTGCGTGTCTGAACTCGAGAGTCATTCAATGTCCACATTCCGGATCACAGGGTGTCTGAATTCCAGAAGCACCAAATGTCTGCATTCTAGAATTGGAATGTGCTGGAATTCTAGAATGCACAGCACGGCAGAATTCTAAAGTCCTAAAATGCCTGCTATCCGGAAGTTAAGGTGTCTGACATCCAGAATGGTACCACATCAGAATTATACCATTCTGAAACATTCTGGGATCTAGAATCAATGGACGGCCGAGTTCCAGAATGTCAGGGTGGCAAAATTCTAGAATCCTGGCGTGTCTGAACTCGAGAGTCATTCAATGTCCACATTCCAGAACTCTGGATGTCTGAATTATAGAAGCACCAAATGTCTGCATTCTAGAATCGGAATGTGGCGGAATTCTAGAATGCACAGCACGGCGGAATTCGAAAGTCCTAAAATGCCTGCTATCCGGAAGTTAAGGTGTCTGACATCAAGAATGCTACCAAGTCAGAATTATAACATTCTGAAACATTCTGTGATCTAGAATCAATGGACGGCTGAGTTCCAGAATGCAAGGGTGGCAAAACTCTAGAATCCTTGCGTGTCTGAACTCGAGAGTCATTCAATGTCCACATTCCAGAACTCTGGATGTCTGAAATATAGAAGCACCAAATGTCTGCATTCTAGAATCGGAATGTGGCGGAATTCTAGAATGCACAGCACAGCGGAATTTTAAAGTCCTAAAATGCCTGCTATATGGAAGTCAAGGTGTCTGACATCCAGAATGTTACTAAGTCAGCATTCTACCATTCTGAGAGATTCTGGGTTCTAGAATCAATGAATGGCAGAGTTCTGGAATGTCAGGGTGTTCAAACTCAAGAATACTTGCGTGTCTGAACTCGAGAGTCATTCAATGTCCACATTCCGCATCACAGGGTGTCTGAATTCCAGAAGCACCAAATGTCTGCATTCTAGAATCGGAATGTGGCGGAATTCTAGAATGCACAGCACGGCGGAATTCGAAAGTCCTACAATGCCTGCTATCCGGAAGCTAAGGTGTCTGACATCCAGAATGCTACCACGTCAGAATTATACCATTCTGAAAGATTCTGGGATCTAGAATCAATGGACGGCTGAGTTCCAGAATGTCAGGTTGGGAAAACTCTAGAATCATTGCGTGTCTGAACTCGAGAGTCATTCAATGTCCACAATCCAGAACTCTGGATGTCTGAATTATAGAAGCACCAAATGTCTGCATTCTAGAATCGGAATGTGGCGGAATTCTAGAATGCACAGCACGGCGCAATTTGAATGTCCTAAAATGCCTGCTATCCGGAAGTTAAGGTGTCTGACATCCAGAATGCTACCACGTCAGAATTATACCATTCTGAAACATTCTGGGATCTAGAATCAATGGACAGCAGAGTTCCAGAATGTCAGGGTTTCCAAACTCTAGAATCCTTGCCTGTCTGAACTCGGGAATCATTCAATATCCACATTCCAGGACTCTGGATGTCTGAATTATAGAAGCACCGAATGTCTGCATTCTAGAATCGGAATGTGGCGGAATTCTAGAATGCACAGCACGGCGGAATTCTAAAGTCCTAAAATGCCTACTAGCCGAAAGTTAAGGTGTCTGATGACCAGTATGTTACTAGGTCAGCATTCTACAGTTCTGAGAGATTCTGGGTTCTAGAATCAATGGACGGCAGAGATCTGGAATGTCAGGGTGTTCAAACTCTAGAATCCTTCAGTGTTTGAACTCGAGAGTCATTCAATTTCCATATTCCGGGTCACAGGGTGACTGAATTCCAGAAGCACCAAATGTCTGCATTCTAGAATCGGAATGTGGCGGAATTCTAGAATGCACAGCACGGCGGAATTCGAAAGTCCTAAAATGCCAGCTATCGGGAAGTTAAGGTGTCTGACATCCAGAATGCTACCACGTCAGAATTATACCATTTTGAAAGATTCTGGGATCTAGAATCAATGGACGGCTGAGTTCCAGAATGTCAGGGTGGCAAAACTCTAGAAACCTTGCGTGTCTGAACTCGAGAGTCATTCAATGTCCACATTCCAGAACTCTGGATGTCTGAATTGTAGAAGCACCAAATGTCTGCATTCTAGAATCGGAATGTGGCGGAATTCTAGAATGCACAGCACGGCGGAATTCTAAAGTCCTAAAATGCCTGCTATCCGGAAGTTAAGGTTTCTGACATCAAGAATGCTACCAAGTCAGAATTATACCATTCTGAAAGATTCTGGGATCTAGAATCAATGGACGGCTGAGTTCCAGAATGTCAGGGTGGCAAAATTCTAGAATCCTTGTGTGTCTGAACTCGAGAGTCATTCAATGTCCACATTCCAGAACTCTGGATGTCTGAATTATAGAAGCACCAAATGTCTGCATTTTAGAATCGGAATGTGGCGGAATTCTGGAATGCACAGCACGGCAGTATTCTAAAGTCCTAAAATGCCTGCTATCCGGAAGTTAAGGTGTCTGACATCAAGAATGCTACCAAGTCAGAATTATAACATTCTGAAAGATTCTGGGATCTAGAATCAATGGACGGCTGAGTTCAAGAATGTCAGGGTGGCAAAATTCTAGAATCCTGGCGTGTCTGAACTCGAGAGTCATTCAATGTCCACATTCCAGAACTCTGGATGTCTGAAATATAGAAGCACCAAATGTCTGATTCTAGAATCGGAATGTGGCGGATTTCTAGAATGCACAGCACGGCGGAATTTTAAAGTCCTAAAATGCCTGCTATACGGAAGACAAAGTGTCTGACATCCAGAATGTTACTAAGTCATCATTCTACCGTTCTGAGAGATTCTGGGTTCTAGAATCAATGGATGGCAGAGTTCTGGAATGTCAGGGTGTTCACACTCAAGAAGACTTGCGTGTCTGAAATCGAGAGTAATTCAATGTCCACATTCCGCATCACAGGGTGTCTGAATTCCAGAAGCACCAAATGTCTGCATTCTAGAATCGGAATGTGGCGGAATTCTAGAATGCACAGCACGGCGGAATTCGAAAGTCCTAAAATGCCTGCTATCCGGAAGTTAAGGTGTCTGACATCCAGAATGCTACCACGTCAGAATTATACCATTCTGAAAGATTCTGGGATCTAGAATCAATGGACGGCTGAGTTCCAGAATGTCAGGGTGGCAAAACTCTAGAATCCTTGCGTGTCTGAACTCGAGAGTCATTCAATGTCCACATTCCAGAACTCTGGATGTCTGAAATATAGAAGCACCAAATGTCTGCATTCTAGAATCGGAATGTGGCGGAATTCTAGAATGCACAGCACGGCGGAATTCGAAAGTCCTAAAATGCCTGCTATACGGAAGTCAAGGTGTCTGACATCCAGAATGTTACTAAGTCAGCATTCTACCGTTCTGAGAAATTCTGGGTTCTAGAATCAATGGATGGCAGAGTTCTGGAATGTCAGGGTGTTCAAACTCAAGAATACTTGTGTGTCTGAACTCGATAGTCATTCAATTTCCACATTCCGCATCACAGGGTGTCTGAATTCCAGAAGCACCAAATGTCTGCATTCTAGAATCGGAATGTGGCGGAATTCTAGAATGCACAGCACGGCGGAATTCGAAAGTCCTAAAATGCCTGCTATCCGGAAGTTAAGGTGTCTGAAATCCAGAATGCTACCACGTCAGAAATATACCATTCTGAAAGATTCTGGGATCTAGAATCAATGGACGGCTGAGTTCCAGAATGTCAGGGTGGCAAAACTCTAGATTCCTTGCGTGTCTGAACTCGAGAGTCATTCAATGTCCACATTCCAGAACTCTGGATGTCTGAATTATGGAAGCACCAAATGTCTGCATTCTAGAATCGGAATGTGGCGGAATTCTAGAATGCACAGCACGGCGGAATTCTACAGTCCTAAAATGCCTACTAGCCGAAAGTTAAGGTGTCTGATGACCAGAATGTTACTAGGTCAGCATTCTACCGTTCTGAGAGATTCTGGGTTCTAGAATCAATGGACGGCAGAGTTCTGGAATGTCAGGGTGTCCAAACTCTAGAATCCTTCAGTGTTTGAACTCGAGAGTCATTCAATTTCCATATTCCGGGTCACAGGGTGACTGAATTCCAGAAGCAACAAATGTCTGCATTCTAGAATCGGAATGTGGCGGAATTCTAGAATGCACAGCACGGCGGAATTCGAAAGTCCTAAAATGCCTGCTATCCGGAAGTTAAGGTGTCTGACATCCAGAATGCTACCACGTCAGAATTATACCATTCTGAAAGATTCTGGGATCTAGAATCAATGTACGGCTGAGTTCCAGAATGTCAGGGTGGCAAAACTCTAGAATCCTTGCGTGTCTGAACTCGAGAGTCATTCAATGTCCACATTCCAGAACTCTGGATGTCTGAATTACAGAAGCACCAAATGTCTGCATTCTAGAATCAGAATGTGGCGGAATTCTAGAATGCACAGCACGGCGGAATTCTAAAGCCCTGAAATGCCTGCTATCCGGAAGTTAAGGTGTCTGACATCAAGAATGCTACCAAGTCAGTATTATACCATTCTGAAAGATTCTGGGATCTAGAAACAATGGACGGCTGAGTTCCAGAATGTCAGGGTTTCCAAACTCTAGAATCCTTGCGTGTCTGAACTCGAGAGTCATTCAATGTCCACATTACAGAACTCTGGATGTCTGAAGTATAGAAGCACCAAATGTCTGCATTCTAGAATCGGAATGTGGCGGAATTCTAGAATGCACAGCACGGCGGAATTCTAAAGTCCTAAAATGCCTACTAGCCGAAAGTTAAGGTGTCTGATGACCAGAATGTTACTAGGTCAGCATTCTACCGTTCTGAGAGATTCTGGGTTCTAGAATCAATGGACGGCAGAGTTCTGGAATGTCAGGGTGTCCAAACTCTAGAATCCTTCAGTGTTTGTACACGAGAGTCATTCAATTTCCATATTCCGGGTCACAGGGTGACTGAATTCCAGAAGCACCAAATGTCTGCATTCTAGAATCGGAATGTGGCGGAATTCTAGAATGCACAGCACGGCGGAATTCGAAAGTCATAAAATGCCTGCTATCCGGAAGTTAAGGTGTCTGACATCCAGAATGCTACCACGTCAGAATTATACCATTCTGAAACATTCTGGGATCTAGAATCAATGGACGGCTGAGTTCCAGAATATCAGGGTGGCAAAACTCTAGAATCCTGGCGTGTCTGAACTCGAGAGTCATTCAATGTCCACATTCCAGAACTCTGGATGTCTGAATTATAGAAGCACCAAATGTCTGCATTCTAGAATCGGAATGTGGCGGAATTCTAGAATGCACAGCACGGCGGAATTCTAAAGTCCTAAAATGCCTGCTATCCGGAAGTTAAGGTGTCTGACATCCAGAATGCTACCACGTCAGAATTATACCATTCTGAAACATTCTGGGACCTAGAATCAATGGAGGGCTGAGTTCCAGAATGTCAGGGTGGCAAAACTCTAGAATCCTGGCATGTCTGAACTCGAGAGTCATTCAATGTCCACATTCCAGAACTCTGGATGTCTGAATTATAGAAGCACCGAATTTCTGCATTCTAGAATCGGAATGTGGCGGAATTCTAGAATGCACAGCACGGCGGAATTCTAAAGTCCTAAAATGCCTACTAGCCGAAAGTTAAGGTGTCTGATGACCAGTATGTTACTAGGTCAGCATTCTACCGTTCTGAGAGATTCTGGGTTCTAGAATCAATGGACGGCAGAGATCTGGAATGTCAGGGTGTCCAAACTCTAGAATCCTTCAGTGTTTGAACTCGAGAGTCATTCAATTTCCATATTCCGGGTCACAGGGTGACTGAATTCCAGAAGCACCAAATGTCTGCATTCTAGAATCGGAATTTGGCGGAATTCTAGAATGCACAGCACGGCGGAATTCGAAACTCCTAAAAGGACTGCTATCGGGAAGTTAAGGTGTCCGACATCCAGAATGCTACCACGTCAGAATTATACCATTCTGAAAGATTCTGGGATCTAGAATCAATGGACGGCTGAGTTCGAGAATGTCAGGGTGGCAAAACTCTAGAATCCTTGCGTGTCTGAACTCGAGAGTCATTCAATGTCCACATTCCAGAACTCTGGATGTCTGAATTACAGAAGCACCAAATGTCTGCATTCTAGAATCGGAATGTGGCGGAATTCTAGAATGCACAGCACTGCGGAATTCTAAAGTCCTGAAATGCCTGCTATCCGGAAGTTAAAGTGTCTGACATCAAGAATGCTACCAAGTCAGAATTATACCATTCTGAAAGATTCTGGGATCTAGAATCAATGGAAGGCTGAGTCCCAGAATGTCAGGGTTTCCAAACTCTAGAATCCTTGCATGTCTGAACTCGAGAGTCATTCAATGTCCACATTCCAGAACTCTGTATGTCTGAATTATAGAAGCACCAAATGTCTGCATTCTAGAATCGGAATGTGGCAGAATTCTAGAATGCACAGCACGGCGGAATTCGAAAGTCCTAAAATGCCTGCTATCCGGAAGTTAAGGTGTTTGACATCCAGAATGCTACCACGTCAGAATTATACCATTCTGAAAGATTCTGGGATCTAGAATCAATGGACGGCTGTGTTCCATAATGTCAGGGTTTCCAAACTCTAGAATCCTTGCATGTCTGAACTCGAGAGTCATTCAATATCCACATTCCAGGACTCTGGATGTCTGAAATATAGAAGCACCAAATGTCTGCATTCTAGAATCGGAATGTGGTAGAATTCTAGAATGCACAGCACAACAGAATTCTAAAGCCCTAAAATGCCTGCTATTCGGAAGTTAAGGTGTCTGACATCCAGAATGTTACTAGGTCAGCATTCTACCGTTCTGAGAGATTCTGGGTTCTAGAATCAATGGATGGCAGAGTTCTGGAATGTCAGGGTGTCCAAACTCTAGAATCCTTGCGTATCTGAACTCGAGAGTCATTCAATGTCCACATTCCGGATCACAGGGTGTCGGAATTCCAGAAGCACCAAATGTCTGCATTCTAGAATCGGAATGTTGCGGAATTATAGAATGCACAGCACGGCGGAGTTCAAATGTCCTAAAATGCCTGCTATCCGGAAGTTAAGGTGTCTGACATCCAGAATGCTACCACGTCAGAATTATACCATTCTGAAAGATTCTGGGATCTAGAATCAATGGACGGCTGTTTTCCAGAATGTCAGGGTTTCCAAACTCTAGAATCCTTGCATGTCTGAACTCGAGAGTCATTCAATATCCACATTCCAGGACTCTGGATGTCTGAAATATAGAAGCACCAAATGTCTGCATTCTAGTATCGGAATGTGGCGGAATTCTAGAATGCACAGCACGGCGGAATTCTAAAGTCCTAAAATGCCTGCTATCCGGAAGTTAAGGTGTCTGACATCAAGAGTGCTACCAAGTCAGAATTATACCATTCTGAAAGATTCTGGGATCTAGAATCAATGGACGGCTGAGTTCCAGAATGTCAGGGTGGCAAAATTCTAGAATCCTTGTGAGTCTGAACTCGAGAGTCATTCAATGTCCACATTCCAGAACTCTGGATGTCTGAAATATAGAAGCACCAAATGTCTGCATTCTAGAATCGGAATGTGGCAGAATTCTAGAATGCACACACGGCGGAATTCTAAAGTCCTAAAATGCCTACTAGCCGAAAGTTAAGGTGTCTGATGACCAGTATGTTACTAGGTCAGCATTCTACCGTTCTGAGAGATTCTGGGTTCTAGAATCAATGGACGGCAGAGATCTGGAATGTCAGGGTGTCAAAACTCTAGAATCCTTGCGTGTCTGAACTCGAGAGTCATTTAATGTCCACATTCCGGATCACAGGGTGTCTGAATTCCAGAAGCACCAAATGTCTGCATTCTGGAATTGGAATGTGGTGGAATTCTAGAATGCACAGCACGGCGGAATTCTAAAGTCCTAAAATGCCTGCTATCCGGAAGTTAAGGTGTCTGACATCCAGAACGGTACCACATCAGAATTATACCATTCTGAAACATTCTGGGATCTAGAATCAATGGACGGGTGCGTTCCAGAATGTCAGGGTGGCAAAACTCTAGAATCCTGGCGTGTCTGAACTCGAGAGTCATTCAATGTCCACATTCCAGAACTCTGGATGTCTGAAATATAGAAGCACCAAATGTCTGCATTCTAGTATCGGAATGTGGTAGAATTCTAGAATGCACAGCACGACAGAATTCTAAAGTCCTAAAATGCTTGCTATTCGGAAGTTGAGGTGTCTGACATCCAGAATGTTACTAGGTCAGCATTCTACCGTTCTGAGAGATTCTGGGTTCTAGAGTCAATGGCCGGCAGAGTTCTGGAATGTCAGGGTGTCCAAACTCTAGAATCATTCCGTGTCTGAACTCGAGAGTCATTCAATGTCCACATTCCAGAACTCTGGATGTCTGAATTATAGAAGCACCAAATGTCTGCATTCTAGAATCGGAATGTGGCGGAATTCTAGAATGCACAGCACGGCGGAATTCTAAAGTCTTAAATGCCTGCTATCCGGAAATTAATGTGTCTGACATCAAGAATGCTACCAAGTCAGAATTATACCATTCTGAAAGATTCTGGGATCTAGAATCAATGGACGGCTGAGTTCCAGAATGTCAGGGTGGCAAAACTCTAGAATCCTGGCATGTCTGAACTCGAGAGTCATTCAATGTCCACATTCCAGAACTCTGGATGTCTGAATTATAGAAGCACCAAATGTCTGCATTCTAGAATCGGAATGTGGTGGAATTCTAGAATGCACAGCACGGCGGAATTCTAAAGTCCTAAAATGCCTGCTCTCCGGAAGTTAAGGTGTCTGACATCCAGAAAGTTACTAGGTCAGCATTCGACCGTTCTGAGAGATTCTGGGATCTGGAATCAATGGACGGCAGAGTTCTGGAATGTCAGGGTGTCCAAACTCTAGAATCCTTCCGTGTCTGAACTCGAGAGTCATTCAATGTCCACATTCCGCATCACAGGGTGTCTGAATTCCAGAAGCACCAAATGTCTGCATTCTAGAATCGGAATGTGGCGGAATTCTAGAATGCACAGCACAGCGGAATTCGAAATTCCTAAAATGCCTGCTATCCGGAAGTTAAGGTGTCTGAAATCCAAAATGCCACCACGTCAGAATTATACCATTCTGAAAGATTCTGGGATCTAGAATCAATGGACGGCTGAGTTCCAGAATGTCAGGGTTTCCAAACTCTAGAATCCTTGCATGTCTGAACTCGAGAGTCATTCAATATCCACATTCCAGGACTCTGGATGTCTGAAATATAGAAGCACCAAATGTCTGCATTCTAATATCGGAATGTGGCGGAATTCTAGAATGCACAGCACGGCGGAATTCTAAAGTCCTAAAATGCCTGCTATCCGGAAGTTAAGGTGTCTGACATCAAGAATGCTACCAAGTCAGAATTATACCATTCTGAAAGATTCTGGGATCTAGAATCAATGGACGGCTGAGTTCCAGAATGTCAGGGTGGCAAAACTCTAGAATCCTGGCATGTCTGAACTCGAGAGTCATTCAATGTCCACATTCCAGAACTCTGGATTTCTGAAATATAGAAGCAGCAAATGTCTGCATTCTAGAATCGGAATGCGGCGGAATTCTAGAATGCACAGCACGGCGGAATTCTAAAGTCCTAAAATGCCTACTAGCCGAAAGTTAAGGTGTCTGATGACCAGTATGTTACTAGGTCAGCATTCAACCATTCGGAGAGATTCTGGGTTCTAGAATCAATGGACGGCAGAGATCTGGAATGTCAGGGTTTCCAAACTCTAGAATCCTTGCGTGTGTGAACTCGAGAGTCATTCAATGTCCACATTCCGGATCACAGGGTGTCTGAATTCCAGAAGCACCAAATGTCTGCATTCTAGAATTGGAATGTGGTGGAATTCTAGAATGCACAGCACGGCGGAATTCTAATGTACTAAAATGCCTGCTATCCGGAAGTTAAGGTGTCTAACATCCAGAATGGTACCACATCAGAATTATACCATTCTGAAACATTCTGGGATCTAGAATCAATGGACGGCCGAGTTCCAGAATTTCAGGGTGGCAAAACTCTAGAATCCTGGCGTGTCTGAACTCGAGAGTCATTCAATGTCCACATTCCAGAACTCTGGATGTCTGAAATATAGAAGCACCAAATGTCTGCATTCTAGAATCGGAATGTGGCGGAATTCTAGAATGCACAGCACGGCGGAATTCCAAAGTCCTAAAATGCCTGCTATCCGGAAGTTAAGGTGTCTGACATCAAGAATCCTAATAAGTCAGAATTATACCATTCTGAAAGATTCTGGGATCTAGAATCAATGGACGGCTGAGTTCCAGAATGTCAGGGTGGCAAAACTCTAGAATCCTTGCGTGTCTGAACTCGAGAGTCATTCAATGTCCACATTCGGGATCACAGGGTGTCTGAATTCCAGAATCACTAAATGTCTGCATTCTAGGATCGGAATGTGGTAGAATTCTAGAATGCACAACACGGCGGAATTCTAAAGTCCTAAAATGCCTGCTATCCGGAAGTTAAGGTGTCTGACACCCAGAATGCTACCACATCAGAATTATACCATTCTGAAACATTCTGGGATCTAGAATCAATTGACGGATGAGTTCCAGATTGTCAGGGTGGCAAAACTCTAGAATCCTGGCGTGTCTGAACTCGAGAGTCATTCAATGTCCACATTCCATAATTCTGGATGTCTGAATTATAGAAGCACCAAATGTCTGCATTCTAGAATCAGAATGTGGCGGAATTCTAGAATGCACAGCACAGCGGAATTCTAAAGTCCTAAAATGCCTGCTATCCGGAAGTTAAGGTGTCTGTCATCCAGAATGCTACCACGTCAGAATTATACCATTCTGAAACATTAAGGGATCTAGAATCAATAGACGGCTGAGTTCCAGAATGTCAGGGTGGCAAAACTCAAGAATCCTTGCTTGTCTGAACTCGAGAGTCATTCAATGTCCACATTCCAGAACTCTGGATGTCTGAATTATAGAAGCACCAAATGTCTGCATTCTAGAATCGGAATGTGGCGGAATTCTAGAATGCACAGCACGGCGGAATTCTAAAGTCCTAAAATGCCTGCTATCCGGAAGTTAAGGTGTCTGACATCAAGAATGCTACCAAGTCAGAATTATAACATTCTGAAAGATTCTGGGATCTAGAATCAATGGACGGCTGAGTTCCAGAATGTCAGGGTGGCAAAACTCTAGAATCCTGGCATGTCTGAACTCGAGAGTCATTCAATGTCCACATTCCATAACTCTGGATGTCTGAATTATAGAAGCACCAAATTTCTGCATTCTAGAATCGGAATGTGGCGGAATTCTGGAATGCACAGCACGGCGGAATTCTAAAGTCCTAAAATGCCTGCTATCCGGAAGTTAAGGTGTCTGACATCAAGAATGCTACCACGTCAGAATTATACCATTCTGAAACATTCTGGGATCTAGAATCAATGGACGGGTGAGTTCCAGAATGTCAGGGTGGCAAAACTCTAGAATCCTGGCATGTCTGAACTCGAGAGTCATTCAATGTCCACATTCCATAACTCTGGATGTCTGAATTATAGAAGCACCAAATTTCTGCATTCTAGAATCGGAGTGTGGCGGAATTCTAGTATGCACAACACGGCGGAATTCTAAAGTCCTAAAATGCCTGCTATCCAGAAGTCATTGTGTCTGAAATCCAGAATGTTACTAAGTCAGCATTCTACCGTTCCGAGAGATACTGAGTTCTAGAATCAATGGATGGCAGAGTTCTGGAATGTCAGGGTGTTCAAACTCAAGAATACTTGCGGGTCTGAACTCGAGAGTCATTCAATGTCCACATTCCGCATCACAGGGTGTCTGAATTCCAGAAGCACCAAATGTCTGCATTCTAGAATCGGAATGTGGCGGAATTCTAGAATGCACAGCACGGCGGAATTCGAAAGTCCTAAAATGCCTGCTATCCGGAAGTTAAGGTGTCTGACATCCAGAATGCTACCACGTCAGAATTATACCATTCTGAAAGATTCTGGGATCTAGAATCAATGGACGGCTGAGTTCCAGATTGTCAGGGTTTCCAAACTCTAGAATCCTTGCGTGTCTGAACTCGAGAGTCATTCAATATCCACATTCCAGGACTCTGGATGTCTGAAATATAGAAGCACCAAATGTCTGCATTCTAGAATCGGAATGTGGCGGAATTCTAGAATGCACAGCACGACAGAATTCTAAAGTCTTAAAATGCCTGCTATCTGGAAGTTAAGGTGTCTGACATCCAGAATGTTACTAGGTCAGCATTCTACCATTCTGAGAGATTCTGGGTTCTAGAATCAATGGACGGCAGAGTTCTGGATTGTCAGGGTGTCAAAACTCTAGAATCCTTCCGTGTCTGAACTCGTGAGTCATTCAATGTCCACATTCTGGATCACAGGGTGTCTGAATTCCAGAAGGACCAAATGTCTGCACTCTAGAATCGGAATGTGGCGGAATTCTAGAATGCACAGCACGGCGGAATTCTAAAGTCCTAAAATGCCTGCTATCCGGAAGTTAAGGTGTCTGACATCAAGAATGCTACCAAGTCAGAATTATACCATTCTGAAAGATTCTGGGAACTAGAATCAATGGACGGCTGAGATCCAGAATGTCAGGGTTTCCAAACTCTAGAATCCTTGCATGTCTGAACTCGAGAGTCATTCAATGTCCACATTCCAGAACTCTGTATGTCTGAATTATAGAAGCACCAAAAGTCTGCATTCTAGAATCGGAATGTGGCAGAATTCTAGAATGCACAGCACGGCGGAATTCTAAAGTCCTAAAATGCCTGCTATCCGGAAGTTAAGGTGTCTGACATCCAGAATGCTACCACGTCAGAATTATACCATTCTGAAACATTCTGGGATCTAGAATCAATGGACGGCTGAGTTCCAGAATGCAAGGGTGGCAAAACTCTAGAATCCTTGCGTGTCTGAACTCGAGAGTCATTCAATGTCCACATTCCAGAACTCTGAATGTCTGAAATATAGAAGCACCAAATGTCTGCATTCTAGAATCAGAATGTGGCGGAATTCTAGAATGCACAGCATGGCGGAATTTTAAAGTCCGAAAATGCCTGCTATACGGAAGTCAAGGTGTCTGACATCCAGAATGTTACTAAGACATCATTCTACCGTTCTGAGAGATTCTGAGTTCTAGAATCAAGGGATATCAGAGTTCTGGAATGTCAGGGTGTTCAAACTCAAGAATACTTGCGTGTCTGAACTCGAGAGTCATTCAACATCCACATTCCGCATCACAGGGTGTCTGAATTCCAGAAGCACCAAATGTCTGCATTCTAGAATCGGAATGTGGCGGAATTCTAGAATGCACAGCACGGCGGAATTCGAAAGTCCTAAAATGCCTGCTATCCGGAAGTTAAGGTGTCTGACATCCAGAATGCTACCACGTCAGAATTATAACATTCTGAAAAATTCTGGGTTCTAGAATCAATGGACGGCAGAGTTCTGGAATGTCAGGGTGTCCAAACTCTAGAATCCTTCCGTGTCTGAACTCGTGAGTCATTCAATGTCCACATTCCGGATCACAGGGTGTCTGAATTCCAGAAGCACCAAATGTCTGCATTCTAGAATCGGAATGTGGCGGAATTCTAGAATGCACAGAACGGCGGAATTCGAAAGTCCTAAAAGGCCTGCTATCGGGAAGTTAAGGTGTCTGACATCCAGAATGCTACCACGTCAGAATTATACCATTCTGAAAGATTATGGGTTCTAGAATCAATGGACGGCTGAGTTCCAGAATGTCAGGGTTGCAAAACTCTAGAATCCTTGCGTGTCTGAACTCGAGAGTCATTCAATGTCCACATTCCAGAACTCTGGATGTCTGAATTATAGAAGCACCGAATGTCTGCATTCTAGAATCGGAATGTGGCGGAATTCTAGAATGCACAGCACGGCGGAATTCTAAAATCCTAAAATGCCTGCTATCCGGAAGTTAAGGTGTCTGACATCAAGAATGCTACAAAGTCAGAATTATACCATTCTGAAAGATTCTGGGATCTAGAATCAATGGACGGCTGAGTTCCAGAATATCAGGGTCGCAAAACTCTAGAATCCTGGCGTGTCTGAACTCGAGAATCATTCAATGTCCACATTCCAGAACTCTGGATGTCTGAATTATAGAAGCACCAAATGTCTGCATTCTAGAATCGGAATGTGGTGGAATTCTAGAATGCACAGCACGGCGGAATTCTAAAGTCCTAAAATGCCTGCTATCCGGAAGTTAAGGTGTCTGACATCCAGAATGCTACCAAGTCAGAATTATAACATTCTGAAACATTCTGGGATCTAGAATCAATGGACGGCTGAGTTCCAGAATGCAAGGGTGGCAAAACTCTAGAATCCTTGCGTGTCTGAACTCGAGAGTCATTCAATGTCCACATTCCAGAACTCTGGATGTCTGAAATATAGAAGCACCAAATGTCTGCATTGTAGAATCAGAATGTGGCGGAATTCTAGAATGCACAGCACGGCGGAATTTTAAAGTCCTAAAATGCCTGCTATATGGAAGTCAAGGTGTCTGACATCCAGAATGTTATTAAGTCAGCATTCTACAGCTCTGAGAGATTCTGGGTTCTAGAATCAATGGATGGCAGAGTTCTGGAATGTCAGGGTGTTCAAACTCAAGAATACTTGCGTGTCTGAACTCGAGAGTCATTCAATGTCCACATTCCGGATCACAGGGTGTCTGAATTCCAGAAGCACCAAATGTTTGCATTCTAGAATCGGAATGTGGCGGAATTCTAGAATGCACAGCACGGCGGAATTCGAAAGTCCTAAAATGCCTGCTATCGGGAAGTTAAGGTGTCTGACATCCAGAATGCTACCACGTCAGAATTATACCATTCTGAAAGATTCTGGGATCTAGAATCAATGGACGGCTGAGTTCCAGAATGTCAGGGTGGCAAAACTCTAGAATCCTTGCGTGTCTGAACTCGAGAGTCATTCAATGTCCACATTCCAGAACTCTGGATGTCTGAATTATAGAAGCACCAAATGTCTGCATTCTAGAATCGGAATGTGGCGGAATTCTAGAATGCACAGCACAGCGGAATTCTAAAGTCCTAAAATGCCTGCTATCCGGAAGTTAAGGTGTCTGACATCAAGAATGCTACCAAGTCAGAATTATACCATTCTGAAAGATTCTGGGATCTAGAATAAATGAACGGCAGAGTTCCAGAATGTCAGGGTTTCCAAACTCTAGAATCCTTGCATGTCTGAACTCGAGAGTCATTCAATGTCCACATTCCAGAACTCTGTATGTGTGAATTATAGAAGCACCAAATGTCTGCATTCTAGAATCGGAATGTGGCAGAATTCTAGAATGCACAGCACGGCGGAATTCGAAAGTCCTAAAATGCCTGCTATCCGGAAGTTAAGGTGTTTGACATCCAGAATGCTACCACGTCAGAATTATACCATTCTGAAAGATTCTGGGATCTAGAATCAATGGACGACTGTGTTCCAGAATGTCAGGGTTTCCAAACCCTAGAATCCTTGCATGTCTGAACTCGAGAGTCATTCAATATCCACATTCCAGGACTCTGGATGTCTGAAATATAGAAGCAGCAAGTGTCTGCATTCTAGAATCGGAATGTGGTAGAATTCTAGAATGCACAGCACAACAGAATTCTAAAGTCCTAAAATGCCTGCTATTCGGAAGTTAAGGTGTCTGACATCCAGAATGTTACTAGGTCAGCATTCTACCGTTCTGAGAGATTCTGGGTTCTAGAATCAATGGACGGCAGAGTTCTGGAATGTCAGGGTGTCCAAACTCTAGAATCCTTGCGTATCTGAACTCCAGAGTCATTCAATGTCCACATTCCGGATCACAGGGTGTCTGAATTCCAGAAGCACCAAATGTCTGCATTCTAGAATCGGAATGTTGCGGAATTCTAGAATGCACAGCACGGCGGAATTCAAAAGTCCTAAAATGCCTGCTATCCGGAAGTTAAGGTGTCTGACATCCATAATGCTACCACATCAGAATTATACCATTCTGAAAGATTCTGGGATCTAGAATCAATGGACGGCTGAGTTCCAGAATGTCAGGGTGGCAAAACTCTAGAATCTTTGCGTGTCTGAACTCGAGAGTCATTCAATGTTCACATTCCAGGACTCTGGATGTCTGAAATTTAGAAGCACCAAATGTCTGCATTCTAGAATCGGAATGTGGCGGAATTCTAGAATGCACAGCACGGCGGAATTCTAAAGTCCTAAAATGCCTACTAGCCGAAAGTTAACGTGTCTGTTGACCAGTATGTTACTAGGTCAGCATTCTACCGTTCTGAGAGATTCTGGGTTCTAGAATCAATGGACGGCAGAGATCTGGAATGTCAGGGTGTCCAAACTCAAGAATACTTGCGTGTCTGAACTCGAGAGTCATTCAATGTCCACATTCCGCATCACAGGGTGTCTGAATTCCAGAAGCACCAAATGTCTGCATTCTAGAATCGGAATGTGGCGGAATTCTAGAATGCACAGCACGGCGGAATTCGAAAGTCCTAAAATGCCTGCTATCCGAAAGTTAAGGTGTCTGACATCCAGAATGGTACCACGTCATAATTATACCATTCTGAAAGATTCTGGGATCTAGAATCAATGGACGGCTGAGTTCCAGAATGTCAGGGTGGCAAAACTCTAGAATCCTTGCGTGTCTGAACTCGAGAGTCATTCAATGTCCACATTCCAGAACTCTGGATGTCTGAATTATAGAAGCACCAAATGTCTGCATTCTAGAATCGGAATGTGGCGGAATTCTAGAATGCACAGCACGGCGGAATTCTAAAATCCTAAAATGCCTGCTATCCGGAAGTTAAGGTGTCTGACATCAAGAATGCTACCAAGTCAGAATTACACCATTCTGAAAGATTCTGGGATCTAGAATCAATAGACGGCTGAGTTCCAGAATGTCAGGGTGGCAAAACTCTGGAATCCTTGCGTGTCTGAACTCGAGAGTCATTCAATGTCCACATTCCAGAACTCTGGATGTCTAATTCTAGAAGCACCAAATGTCTGCATTCTAGAATCGGAATGTGGTGGAATTCTAGAATGCACAGCACGGCGGAATTCTAAAGTCCTAAAATGCCTACTAGCCGAAAGTTAAGGTGTCTGATGAACAGTATGTTCCTAGGTCAGCATTCTACCGTTCTGAGAGATTCTGGGTTCTAGAATCAATGGACGGCAGACATCTGGAATGTCAGGGTGTCCAAACTCTAGAATCCTTGCGTGTCTGAACTCGAGAGTCATTCAATGTCCCCATTCCGGATCACAAGGTGTCTGAATTCCAGAAGCACCAAATGTCTGCATTCTAGAATCGGAATGTGGTAGAAATCTAGAATGCACAGCACGGCGGAATTCTAAAGTCCTAAAATGCCTGCCATCCGTAAGTTAAGGTGTCTGACATCCAGAATGGTACCACATCAGAATTATACCATTTTGAAACATTCTGGGATCTAGAATCAATGGACGGCTGAGTACCAGAATGTCAGGGTGGCAAAATTCTAGAATCCTGGCGTGTCTGAACTCGAGAGTCATTCAATGTCCACATTCCAGAACTCTGGATGTCTGAATTCCACAAGCACCTAATGTCTGCATTCTAGAATCGGAATGTGGCAGAATTCTAGAATGCACAGCACGGCGGAATTCGAAAGTCCTAAAATGCCTGCTATCGGGAAGTTAAGGTGTCTGACATCCAGAATGCTACCACGTCAGAATTATACCAATCTGAAAGATTCTGGGATCTAGAATCAATGTACGGCTGAGTTCCAGAATGTCAGGGTGGCAAAACTCTAGAATCCTTGCGGGTCTGAACTCGAGAGTCATTCAATGTCCACATTCCAGAACTCTGGATGTCTGAATTATAGAAGCACCAAATGTCTGCATTCTAGAATCGGAATGTGGCGGAATTCTAGAATGCACAGCACGGCGGAATTCGAAAGTCCTAAAATGCCTGCTATCGGGAAGTTAAGGTGTCTGACATCCAGAATGCTACCACGTCAGAATTATACCATTCTGAAAGATTCTGGGATCTAGAATCAATGTACGGCTTAGTTCCAGAATGTCAGGGTGGCAAAACTCTAGAATCCTTGCGGGTCTGAACTCGAGAGTCATTCAATGTCCACATTCCAGAACTCTGGATGTCTGAATTATAGAAGCACCAAATGTCTGCATTCTAGAATCGGAATGTGGCGGAATTCTAGAATGCACAGCACGGCGGAATTCTAAAATCATAAAATGCCTGCTATCCGGAAGTTAAGGTGTCTGACATCAAGAATGCTACCAAGTCAGAATTACACCATTCTGAAAGATTCTGGGATCTAGAATCAATGCACGGCTGAGTTCCAGAATGTCAGGGTGGCAAAACTCTAGAATCCTTGCGTGTCTGAATTCGAGAGTCATTCAATGTCCACATTCCAGATCTCTGGATGTCTGAATTATAGAAGCACCAAATGTCGGCATTCTAGAATCGGAATGTGGCGGAATTCTAGAATGCACAGCACGGCGGAATTCTAAAGTCCTAAAATGCCTACTAGCCGAAAGTTAATGTGTCTGATGACCAGTATGTTACTAGGTCAGCATTCTACCGTTCTGAGAGATTCTGGGTTCTAGAATCAATGGACGGCAGAGATCTGGAATGTCAGGGTGTCCAAACTCTAGAATCCTTGCGTGTCTGAACTCGAGAGACATTCAATGTCCCCATTCCGGATCACAAGGTGTCTGAATTCCAGAAGCACCAAATGTCTGCATTTTAGAATCGGAATGTGGTAGAATTCTAGAATGCACAGCACGGCGGAATTCTAAAGTCCTAAAATGCCTGCCATCCGGAAGTTAAGGTGTCTGACATCCAGAATGGTACCACATCAGAATTATACCATTTTGAAACATTCTGGGATCTAGAATCAATGGACGGCTGAGTTCCAGAATGTCAGGGTGGCAAAATTCTAGAATCCTGGCGTGTCTGAACTCGAGAGTCATTCAATGTCCACATTCCAGAACTCTGGATGTCTGAATTCCAGAAGCACCTAATGTCTGCATTCTAGAATCGGAATGTGGCGGAATTCTAGAATGCACAGCACGGCGGAATTCGAAAGCCCTAAAATGCCTGCTATCCGGAAGTTAAGGTGTCTGAAATCCAGAATGCTACCACGTCAGAATTATACCATTCTGAAAGATTCTGGGATCTAGAATCAATGGACGGCTGAGTTCCAGAATGTCAGGGTTTCCAAACTCTAGAATCCTTGCATGTCTGAACTCGAGAGTAATTCAATATCCACATTCCAGGACTCTGGATGTCTGAAATATAGAAGCACCAAATGTCTGCATTCTAGAATCGGAATGTGGTAGAATTCTAGAATGCACAGCACGACAGAATTCTAAAGTCCTAAAATGCCTGCTATTCGGAAGTTAAGGTGTCTGACATCCAGAATGTTACTAGGTCAGCATTCTACCGTTCGGAGAGATTCTGGGTTCTAGAATCAATGGACGGCAGAGATCTGGAATGTCAGGGTGTGCAAACTCTAGAATCCTTGCATGTCTGAACTCGAGAGTCATTCAATGTCCACATTCCGGATCACAGGGTGTCTGAATTCCAGAAGCACCAAATGTCTGCATTCTAGAATCGGAATGTGGTAGAATTCTAGAATGCACAGCACGGTAGAATTCTAAAGTCCTAAAATGCCTGCTATCCGGAAGTTAAGGTGTCTGACATCCAGAGTGGTACCACATCAGAATTATAACATTCTGAAACATTCTGGGATCTAGAATCAATGGACGGGTGAGTTCCAGAATGTCAGGGTGGCAAAACTCTAGAATCCTGGCATGTCTGAACTCGAGAGTCATTCAATGTCCACATTCCAGAACTCTGGATGTCTGAATTATAGAAGCACCAAATGTCTGCATTCTAGAATCGGAATGTTGTGGAATTCTAGAATGCACAGCACGGCGGAATTCTAAAGTCCTAAAATGCCTGCTCTCCGGAAGTTAAGGTGTCTGACATCCAGAAAGTTACTAGGTCAGCATTCGACCGTTCTGAGAGATTCTGCGATCTGGAATCAATGGACGGCAGAGTTCTGGAATGTCAGGGTGTCCAAACTCTAGAATCCTTCCATGTCTGAACTCGAGAGTCATTCAATGTCCACACTCCGCATCACAGGGTGTCTGAATTCCAGAAGCACCAAATGTCTGCATTCTAGAATCGGAATGTGGCGGAATTCTAGAATGCACAGCACGGCGGAAATCGAAAGTCCTAAAATGCCTGCTATCCGGAAGTTAAGGTGTCTGAAATCCAAAATGCCACCACGTCAGAATTATACCATTCTGAAAGATTCTGGGATCTAGAATCAATGGACGGCTGAGTTCCAGAATGTCAGGGTGGCAAAACTCTAGAATCCTGGCATGTCTGAACTCGAGAGTCATTCAATATCCACATTCCAGGACTCTGGATGTCTGAAATATAGAAGCACCAAATGTCTGCATTCTAGTATCGGAATGTGGCGGAATTCTAGAATGCACAGCACGGCGGAATTCTAAAGTCCTAAAATGCCTGCTATCCGGAAGTTAAGGTGTCTAACATCAAGAATGCTACCAAGTCAGAATTATACCATTCTGAAAGATTCTGGGATCTAGAATCAATGGACGGCTGAGTTCCAGAATGTCAGGGTGGCAAAATTCTAGAATCCTTGCATGTCTGAACTCGAGAGTCATTCAATGTCCACATTCCAGAACTCTGGATGTCTGAAATATAGAAGCACCAAATGTCTGCATTCTAGAATCGGAATGTGGCAGAATTCTAGAATGCACACACGGCGGAATTCTAAAGTCCTAAAATGCCTACTAGCCGAAAGTTAAGGTGTCTGATGACCAGTATGTTACTAGGTCAGCATTCTACCGTTCTGAGAGATTCTGGGTTCTAGAATCAATGGACGGCAGAGATCTGGAATGTCAGGGTGTCAAAACTCTAGAATCCTTGCGTGTCTGAACTCGAGAGTCATTTAATGTCCACATTCCGGTTCACAGGGTGTCTGAATTCCAGAAGCACCAAATGTCTGCATTCTAGAATTGGAATGTGGTGGAATTCTAGAATGCACAGCACGGCGGAATTCTAAAGTCCTAAAATGCCTGCTATCCGGAAGTTAAGGTGTCTGACATCCAGAATGGTACCACATCAGAATTATACCATTCTGAAACATTCTGGGATCTAGAATCAATGGACGGGTGAGTTCCAGAATGTCAGGGTGGCAAAACTCTAGAATCCTGGCGTGTCTGAACTCGAGAGTCATTCAATGTCCACATTCCAGAACTCTGGATGTCTGAAATATAGAAGCAGCAAATGTCTGCATTCTAGTATCGGAATGTGGTAGAATTCTAGAATGCACAGCACGACAGAATTCTAAAGTCCTAAAATGCTTGCTATTCGGAAGTTGAGGTGTCTGACATCCAGAATGTTACTAGGTCAGCATTCTACCGTTCTGAGAGATTCTGGGTTCTAGAATCAATGGACGGCAGAGTTCTGGAATATCAGGGTGTCCAAACTCTAGAATCATTCCGTGTCTGAACTCGAGAGTCATTCAATGTCCACATTCCAGAACTCTGGATGTCTGAATTATAGAAGCACCAAATGTCTGCATTCTAGAATCGGAATGTGGCGGAATTCTAGAATGCACAGCACGGCGGAATTCTAAAGTCTTAAATGCCTGCTATCCGGAAATTAATGTGTCTGACATCAAGAATGCTACCAAGTCAGAATTATACCATTCTGAAAGATTCTGGGATCTAGAATCAATGGACGGCTGAGTTCCAGAATGTCAGGTTGGCAAAACTCTAGAATCCTTGCGTGTCTGAACTCGAGAGTCATTCAATATCCACATTCCAGGACTCTGGATGTCTGAAATATAGAAGCACCAAATGTCTGCATTCTAGAATCGGAATGTGGTAGAATTCTACAATGCACAGCACGACAGAATTCTAAAGTCCTAAAATGCCTGCAGTTCGGAAGTTAAGGTGTCTGACATCCAGAATGTTACTAGGTCAGCATTCTACCGTTCTGAGAGATTCTGGGTTCTAGAATCAATGGACGGCAGAGGTCTGGAATGTCAGGGTGTCCAAACTCTAGAATCCTTGCGTGTCTGAACTCGAGAGTTATTCAATGTCCACATTCCGGATCACAGAGTGTCTGAATTCCAGAAGCACCAAATGTCTGCATTCTAGAATCGGAATGTGGCGGAATTCTAGAATGCACAGCATGGCGGAATTCTAAAGTCCTAAAATGCCTACTAGCCGAAAGTTAAGGTGTCTGATGACCAGTATGTTACTAGGTCAGCATTCTACCGTTCTGAGAGATTCTGGATTCTAGAATCAATGGACGGCAGAGTTCTGGAATGTCAGGGTGTCCAAACTCTAGAATCCTTCAGTGTTTGAACTCGAGAGTCATTCAATATCCACATTCCAGGACTCTGGATGTCTGAAATATAGAAGCACCAAATGTCTGTATTCTAGAATCGGAATGTGGTAGAATTCTAGAATGCACAGCACGGAGGAATTCGAAAGTCCTAAAATGCCTGCTATCGGGAAGTTAAGGTGTCTGACATCCAGAATGCTACCACGTCAGAATTATACCATTCTGAAAGATTCTGGGATCTAGAATCAATGGACGGCTGAGTTCCAGAATGTCAGGGTGGCAAAACTCTAGAATCCTTGCGGGTCTCAACTCGAGAGTCATTCAATGTCCACATTCCAGAACTCTGGATGTCTGAATTATAGAAGCACCAAATGTCTGCATTCTAGAATCGGAATGTGGCGGAATTCTAGAATGCACAGCACGGCGGAATTCTAAAATTCTAAAATGCCTGCTATCCGGAATTTAAGGTGTCTGACATCAAGAATGCTACCAAGTCAGAACTACACCATTCTGAAAGATTCTGGGATCTAGAATTAATGGACGGCTGAGTTCCAGATTGTCAGGGTGGCAAAACTCTAGAATCCTTGCGTGTCTGAACTCGAGAGTAATTCAACGTCCACATTCCAGAACTCTGGATGTCTGAATTATACAAGCAACAAATGTCTGCATTCTAGAATCGGAATGTGGCGGAATTCCAGAATGCACAGCACGGCAGAATTCTAAATTCCTAAAATGCCTACTAGCCGAAAGTTAAGGTGTCTGATGACCAGAATGTTACTAGGTCAGCATTCTACCGTTCTGAGACATTCTGGGTTCTAGAATCAATGGACGGCAGAGTTCTGGAATGTCAGGGTGTCCAAACTCTAGAATCCTTCAGTGTTTGATCTCGAGAGTCATTCAATTTCCATATTCCGGGTCACAGGGTGACTGAATTCCAGAAGCACCAAATGTCTGCATTCTAGAATCGGAATGTGGCGGAATTCTAGAATGCACAGCACGACGGAATTCTAAAGTCCTAAAATGCCTACTAGCCGAAAGTTAAGGTGTCTGATGACCAGAATGTTACTAGGTCAGCATTCTACTGTTCTGAGAGATTCTGGGTTCTAGAATCAATGGACGGCAGAGATCTGGCATGTCAGGGTGTCCAAACTCTAGAATCCTTGCGTGTCCGAACTCGAGAGTCATTCAATGTCCACATTCCGGATCACAGGGTGTCTGAATTCCAGAAGCACCAAATGTCTGCATTCTAGAATCGGAATGTGGTAGAATTCTAGAATGCACAACACGGCGGAATTCTAAAGTCCTAAAATGCCTGCTTTCCGGAAGTTAAGGTGTCTGACATCCAGAATGCTACCACGTCAGAATTATACCATTCTGAAAGATTCTGGGATCTAGAATCAATGGACGGCTGAGTTCCAGATTGTCAGGGTTTCCAAACTCTAGAATCCTTGCATGTCTGAACTCGAGAGTCATTCAATATCCACATTCCAAGACTCTGGATGTCTGAAATATAGAAGAAGCAAATGTCTGCATTCTAGAATTGGAATGTGGCAGAATTCTAGAATGCACAGCACGACAGAATTCTAAAGTCTTAAAATGCCTGCTATCTGGAAGTTAAGGTGTCTGACATCCAGAATGTTACTAGGTCAGCATTCTACCGTTCTGAGAGATTCTGGGTTCTAGAATCAATGGACGGCAGAGTTCTGGAATGTCAGGGTGTCCAAACTCTAGAATCCTTCCGTGTCTGAACTCGTGAGTCATTCAATGTCCACATTCCGGATCACAGGTTGTCTGAATTCCAGAAGCACCAAATGTCTGCATTCTAGAATCGGAATGTGGCGGAATTCTAGAATGCACAGCACGGCGGAATTCGAAAGTCCTGAAATGCCTGCTATCGGGAAGTTAAGGTGTCTGACATCAAGAATGCTACCACGTCAGATTAATACCATTCTGAAAGATTCTGGGATCTAGAATCAATGGACGGCTGAGTTCCAGAATGTCAGGGTGGCAAAACTCTAGAATCCTTGCGTGTCTGAACTCGAGAGTCATTCAATGTCCACATTCCAGAACTCTGGATGTCTGAATTATAGAAGCACCAAATGTCTGCATTCTAGAATCGGAATGTGGCGGAATTCTAGAATGCACAGCACGGCGGAATTCTAAAGTCCTAAAATGCCTACTAGCCGAAAGTTAAGTTGTCTGATGACCAGTATGTTACTAGGTCAGCGTTCTACCGCTCTGAGAGATTCTGGGTTGTAGAATCAATGGACGGCAGAGATCTGGAATGTCAGGGTGTTCAAACTCTAGAATCCTTGCATGTCTGAACTCGAGAGTCATTCAATGTCCACATTCCGGATCACAGGGTGTCTGAATTCCAGAAGCACCAAATGTCTGCATTCTAGAATCGGAATGTGGTAGAATTCTAGAATGCACAGCACGGTAGAATTCTAAAGTCCTAAAATGCCTGCTATCCGGAAGTTAAGGTGTCTGACATCCAGAGTGGTACCACATCAGAATTATAACATTCTGAAACATTCTGGGATCTAGAATCAATGGACGGGTGAGTTCCAGAATGTCAGGGTGGCAAAACTCTAGAATCCTGGCAGGTCTGAACTCGAGAGTCATTCAATGTCCACATTCCAGAACTCTGGATGTCTGAATGATAGAAGCACCAAATGTCTGCATTCTAGAATCGGAATGTGGCGGAATTCTAGAATGCACAGCACGGCGGAATTCTAAAGTCCTAAAATGCCTGCTATCCGGAAGTTAAGTTGTCTGACATCCAGAATGCTACCACGTCAGAATTATACCATTCTGAAAGATTCTGGGATCTAGAATCAATGGACGGCTGAGTTCCAAAATGCAAGGGTGGCAAAACTCTAGAATCCTTGCGTGTCTGAACTCGAGAGTCATTCAATGTCCACATTCCAGAACTCTGGATGTCTGAAATATAGAAGCACCAAATGTCTGCATTCTAGAATCAGAATGTGGCGGAATTCTAGAATGCACAGCACGGCGGAATTCTAAAGTCCTAAAATGCCTGCTATACGGAAGTCAAGGTGTCTGACATCCAGAATGTTACTACGTCAGCATTCTACCATTCTGAGAGATTCTGAGTTCTGGAATCAATGGATGGCAGAGTTCTGGGATGTCAGGGTGTTTAAACTCAAGAATACTTGCGTGTCTGAACTCGAGAGTCATTCAATGTCCACATTCCACATCACAGGGTGTCTGAATTACAGAAGCACCAAATGTCTGCATTCTAGAATCGGAATGTGGCGGAATTCAAGAATGCACAGCACGGCGGAATTCGAAAGTCCTAAAATGCCTGCTATCCGGAAGTTAAGGTGTCTGACATCCAGAATGCTACCACGTCAGAATTATACCATTCTGAAAGATTCTGGGATCTAGAATCAATGGACGGCTGAGTTCCAGATTGTCAGGGTTTCCAAACTCTAGAATCCTTGCATGTCTGAACTCGAGAGTCATTCAATATTCACATTCCAAGACTCTGGATGTCTGAAATATAGAAGAACCAAATGTCTGCATTCTAGAATTGGAATGTGGCAGAATTCTAGAATGCACAGCACGACAGAATTCTAAAGTCTTAAAATGCCTGCTATCTGGAAGTTAAGGTGTCTGACATCCAGAATGTTACTACGTCAGCATTCTACCGTTCTGAGAGATTCTGGGTTCTAGAATCAATGGACGGCAGAGTTCTGGAATGTCAGGGTGTCCAAACTCTAGAATCCTTCCGTGTCTGAACTCGTGAGTCATTCAATGTCCACATTCCGGATCACAGGGTGTCTGAATTCCAGAAGCACCAAATGTCTGCATTCTAGAATCGGAATGTGGCGGAATTCTACCATGCACAGCACGGCAGAATTCTGAAGTCCTAAAATGCCTGATATTCGGAAGCTAAGGAGTCTGACCTCCAGAATGTTACTAGGTCAGCATTCTACAGTTCTGAGAGATTCTGGGTTCTAGAATCAATGGACGGCAGAGTTCTGGAATGTCAGGTTGTCCAAACTCTAGAATCCTTCAGTGTTTGAACTCGAGAGTCATTCAATTTCCATATTCTGGGTCACAGGGTGACTGAATTCCAGAAGCACCAAATGTCTGCATTCTAGAATCGGAATGTGGCGGAATTCTAGAATGCACAGCACGGCGGAATTCGAAAGTCCTAAAATGCCTGCTATCGGGAAGTTAAGGTGTCTGACATCCAGAATGCTACCACGTCAGAATTATACCATTCTGAAAGATTCTGGGATCTAGAATCAATGGACGGCTGAGTTCCAGAATGTCAGGGTGTCAAAACTCTAGAATCCTTGCGTGTCTGAACTCGAGAGTCATTCAATGTCCACATTCCAGAACTCTGGATGTCTGAATTATAGAAGCACTAAATGTCTGCATTCTAGAATCGGAATGTCGTGGAATTCTAGAATGCACAGCACGGCGGAATTCTAAAATCCTAAAATGCCTGCTATCCGGAAGTTAAGGTGTCTGACATCAAGAATGCTACCAAGTCAGAATTATAAAATTCTGAAAGATTCTGGGATCTAGAATCAATGGACGGCTGAGTTCCAGAATGTCAGGTTGGGAAAACTCTAGAATCATTGCGTGTCTGAACTCGAGAGACATTCAATGTCCACATTCCAGAACTATGGATGTCTGAATTATAGAAGCACCAAATGTCTGCTTTCTAGAATCGGAATGTGGCGGAATTCTAGAATGCACAGCACCGCGCCAATTCTAAAGTCCTAAAATGCCTGCTATCCGGAAGTTAATGTGTCTGACATCAAGAATGCTACCAAGTCAGAATTATACCATTCTCAAAGATTCTGGGATCTAGAATCAATGGACGGCTGAGTTCCAGAATGTCAGGGTTGCAAAATTCTAGCATCCTTGTGTTTCTGAACTCGAGAGTCATTCAATGTCCACATTCCAGAACTCTGGATGTCTGAATTATAGAAGCACCAAATGTCTGCATTCTAGAATCGGAATGTGGCGGAATTCTAGAATGCACAGCACGGCGGAATTCTAAAGTCCTAAAATGCCTACTAGCCGAAAGTTAAGGTGTCTGATGACCAGTATGTTACTAGGTCAGCATTCTACCGTTCTGAGAGATTCTGGGTTCAAGAATCAATGGACGGCAGAGATCTGGAATGTCAGGGTGTCCAAACTCTAGAATCCTTGCGTGTCTGAACTCGAGAGTCATTCAATGTCCACAATCCGGATCACAGGGTGTCTGAATTCCAGAAGCACCAAATGTCTGCATTCCAGAATCGGAATGTGGTAGAATTCTAGAATGCACAGCACGGCGGAATTCTAAAGTCCTAAAATGCCTGCTATCTGGAAGTTAAGATGTCTGACATCCAGAATGGTACCACATCAGAATTATACCACTCTGAAACATTCTGGGATCTAGAATCAATTGACAGCTGAGTTCCAGAATGTCAGGGTGGCAAAACTCTAGAATCCTGGCGTGTCTGAACTTGAGAGTCATTCAATGTCCACATTCCAGAACTCTGGATGTCTGAATTATAGAAGCACCAAATGTCTGCATTCTAGAATCGGAATGTGGCGGAATTCTAGAATGCACAGCACGGCGGAATTCTAAAGTCCTAAAATGCCTGCTATCCGGAAGTTAAGGTGTCTGACATCCAGAATGCTACCACGTCAGAATTATACCATTCTGAAACATTCTGGGATCTAGAATCAATGGACGGCTGAGTTCCAGAATGCAAGGGTGGCAAAACTCTAGAATCCTGGCGTGTCTGAACTTGAGAGTCATTCAATGTCCACATTCCAGAACTCTGGATGTCTGAATTATAGAAGCACCAAATGTCTGTATTCTAGAATCGGAATGTGGCGGAATTCTAGAATGCACAGCACGGCGGAATTCTAAAGTCCTAAAATGCCTGCTATCCGGAAGTTAAGGTGTCTGACCTCAAGAGTGCTACCAAGTCAGAATTATAACATTCTGAAAGATTCTGGGATCTAGAATCAATGGACGGCTGAGTTCCAGAATGTCAGGGTGGCAAAACTCTAGAATCCTTGTGTGTCTGAACTCGAGAGTCATTCAATGTCCACATTCCAGAACTCTGGATGTCTGAAATATAGAAGCACCAAATGTCTGCATTCTAGAATCGGAATGTGGCGGAATTCTAGAATGCACAGCACGGCGGAATTTTAAAGTCCTAAAATGCCTGCTATCCGGAAGTTAAGGTGTCTGAAATCCAGAATGCTACCACGTCAGAATTATACCATTCTGAAAGATTCTGGGATCTAGAATCAATGGACGGCTGAATTCCAAAATGTCAGGGTTTCCAAACTCTAGAATCCTTGCATGTCTGAACTCGAGAGTCATTCAATATCCACATTCCAGGACTGTGGATTTCTGAAATACAGAAGCACCAAATGTCTGCATTCTGGAATCGGAATGTGGTAGAATTCTAGAATGCACAGCACGACAGAATTCTAAAGTCATAAAATGCCTGCTATTCGGAAGTTAAGGTGTCTGACATCCAGAATGTTACTAGGTCAGCATTCTACCGTTCTGAGAGATTCTGGGTTCTAGAATCAATGGACGGCAGAGTTCTGGAATGTCAGGTGTCCAAACTCTAGAATCCTTCCGTGTCTGAACTCGAGAGTCATTCAATGTCCACATTCCAGAACTCTGGATGTCTGAATTATAGAAGCACCAAATGTCTGCATTCTAGAATCGGAATGTGGCGGAATCCTAGAATGCACAGCACGGCGGTATTCTAAAGTCCTAAAATGCCTGCTATACGGAAATTAAGGTGTCTGACATCAAGAATGCTACCAAGTCAGAATTATACCATTCTGAAAGATTCTGGGATCTAGAATCAATGGATGGCTGAGTTCCAGAATGTCAGGGTGGCAAAACTCTAGAATCCTTGCGTGTCTGAACTCGAGAGTCATTCAATGTCCACATTCCAGAACTCTGGATGTCTGAATTATAGAAGCACCAAATGTCTGCATTCTAGAATCAGAATGTGGCGGAATTCTAGAATGCACAGCACGACAGAATTCTAAAGTCCTAAAATGCCTACTAGCCGAAAGTTAAGGTGTCTGATGACCAGTATGTTACTAGGTCAGCATTCTACCGTTCTGAGAGATTCTGGGTTCTAGAATCAATGGACGGCAGAGATTTGGAATGTCAGGGTGTCCAAACTCTAGAATCCTTGCGTGTCCGAACTCGAGAGTCATTCAATGTCCACATTCCGGATTACAGGGTGTCTGAATTCCAGAAGCACCAAATGTCTGCATTCTAGAATTGGAATGTGGTGGAATTCTAGAATGCACAGCACGGCGGAATTCTAAAGTCCTAAAATGCCTGCTATCCGGAAGTTAAGGTGTCTGACATCCAGAATGGTACCACATCAGAATTATACCATTCTGAAACATTCTGGGATCTAGAATCAATAAACGGCCGAGTTCCAGAATGTCAGGGTGGCAAAACTCTAGAATCCTTGCCTGTCTGAACTCGAGAGTCATTCAATGTCCCCATTCCAGAACTCTGGATGTCTGAATTATAGAAGCACCAAATGTCTGCATTCTAGAATCAGAATGTGGCGGAATTCTAGAATGAACAGCACGGCGGAATTCTAAAGTCCTAAAATGCCTGCTATCCGGAAATTAAGTTGTCTGACATCAAGAATGCTACCAAGTCAGAATTATACCATTCTGAAAGATTCTGGGTTCTAGAATCAATGGATGGCTGAGTTCCAGAATGTCAGGGTGGCAAAACTCTAGAATCCTTGCGTGTCTGAACTCGAGAGTCATTCAATGTCCACATTCCAGAACTCTGGATGTCTGAATTATAGAAGCACCAAATGTCTGCATTCTAGAATCAGAATGTGGCGGAATTCTAGAATGCACAGCACGACAGAATTCTAAAGTCCTAAAATGCCTACTAGCCGAAAGTTAAGGTGTCTGATGACCAGTATGTTACTAGGTCAGCATTCTACCGTTCTGAGAGATTCTGGGTTCTAGAATCAATGGACGGCAGAGATTTGGAATGTCAGGGTGTCCAAACTCTAGAATCCTTGCGTGTCCGAACTCGAGAGTCATTCAATGTCCACATTCCGGATTACAGGGTGTCTGAATTCCAGAAGCACCCAATGTCTGCATTCTGGAATTGGAATGTGGTGGAATTCTAGAATGCACAGCACGGCGGAATTCTAAAGTCCTAAAATGCCTGCTATCCGGAAGTTAAGGTGTCTGACATCCAGAATGGTACCACATCAGAATTATACCATTCTGAAACATTCTGGGATCTAGAATCAATAGACGGCCGAGTTCCAGAATGTCAGGGTGGCAAAACTCTAGAATCCTTGCCTGTCTGAACTCGAGAGTCATTCAATGTCCACATTGCAGAACTCTGGATGTCTGAATTATAGAAGCACCAAATGTCTGCATTCTAGAATCGGAATGTGGCGGAATTCTAGAATGCACAGCACGGCGGAATTCTAAAGTCTTAAAATGCCTGCTATCCGGAAGTTAAGGTTTCTGACATCAAGAATGCTACCAAGTCAGAATTATAACATTCTGAAACATTCTGGGATCTAGAATCAATGGACGGCTGAGTTCCAGAATGCAAGGGTGGCAAAACTCTAGAATCCTTGCGTGTCTGAACTCGAGAGTCATTCAATGTCCACATTCCAGAACTCTGGATGTCTGAAATATAGAAGCACCAAATGTCTGCATTCTAGAATCGGAATGTGGCAGAATTCTAGAATGCACAGCACAGCGGAATTTTAAAGTCCTAAAATGCCTGCTATTCGGAAGTCAAGGTGTCTGACATCCAGAATGTTACTAAGTCAGCATTCTACCGTTCTGAGAGATTCTCTGTTCTAGAATCAATGGATGGCAGAGTTCTGGAATGTCAGGGTGTTCAAACTCAAGAATACTTGCGTGTCTGAACTCGAGAGTCATTCAATGTCCACATTCCGCATCACAGGGTGTCTGAATTCCAGAAGCACCAAATGTCTGCATTCTAGAATCGGAATGTGGCGGAATTCTAGAATGCACAGCACGGCGGAATTCTAAAGTCCTAAAATGCCTGCTATCCGGAAGTTAAGGTGTCTGACATCCAGAATGCTACCAAGTCAGAATTATACCATTCTGAAACATTCTGGGATCTAGAATCAATGGACGGCTGAGTTCCAGAATGTCAGGGTGGCAAAACTCTAGAATCCTGGCGTGTCTGAACTCGAGAGTCATTCAATGTCCACATTCCAGAACTCTGGATGTCTGAGTTATAGAAGCACCAAATGTCTGCATTCTAGAATCGGAATGTGGCGGAATTCTAGAATGCACAGCACGGCGGAATTCTGAAGTCCTAAAATGCCTGCTATCCGGAAGTTAAGGTGTCTGACATCAAGAATGCTACCACGTCAGAATTATACCATTCTGAAACATTCTGGGATCTAGAATCAATGGACGGCTGAGTTCCAGAATGTCAGGGTGGCAAAACTCTAGAATACTTGCGGGTCTGAACTCGAGAGTCATTCAATGTCCACATTCCAGAACTCTGGATGTCTGAGTTATAGAAGCACCAAATGTCTGCATTCTAGAATCGGAATGTTACGGAATTCTAGAATGCACAGCACGGCGGAATTCTAAAGTCCTAAAATGCCTGCTATCCGGAAGTTAAGGTGTCTGACATCAAGAGTTCTACCAAGTCAGAATTATAACATTCTGAAAGATTCTGGGATCTAGAATCAATGGACGGCTGAGTTCCAGAATGTCAGGGTGGCAAAACTCTAGAATCCTTGCCTGTCTGAACTAGAGAGTCATTCAGTGTCCACATTCCGGATCACAGGGTGTCTGAATTCCAGAAGCACCAAATGTCTGCATTCTAGAATCGGAATGTGGTGGAATTCCAGAATGCACAACACGGCGGAATTCGAAAGTCCTAAAATGCCTGCTATCCGGAAGTTAAGGTGTCTGACATCCAGAATGTTACTAAGTCAGCATTCTACCGTTCTGAGAAATTCTGGGTTCTAGAATCAATGGATGGCAGAGTTCTGGAATGTCAGGGTGTTCAAACTCAAGAATACTTGCGTGTCTGAACTCGAGTGTCATTCAATGACCACATTTCGCATCACAGGGTGTCTGAATTCCAGAAGCACCAAATGTCTGCATTCTAGAATGCGAATGTGGCGGAATTCTAGAATGCACAGCACGGCGGAATTCGAAAGTCCTAAAATGCCTGCTATCCGGAAGTTAAGGTGTCTGAAATCCAGAATGCTACCACGTCAGAATTATACCATTCTGAAAGATTCTGGGATCTAGAATCAATGGACGGCTGAATTCCAGAATGTCAGGGTTTCCAAATTCTAGAATCCTTGCATGTCTGAACTCGAGAGTCATTCAATATCCACATTCCAGGACTCTGGATGTCTGAAATATAGAAGCACCAAATGTCTGCATTCTAGAATCGGAATGTGGTATAATTCTAGAATGCACAGCACGACAGAATTCTAAAGTCCTAAAATGCCTGCTATTCGGATGTTAAGGTGTCTGACATCCAGAATGTTACTAGGTCAGCATTCTACCGTTCTGAGAGATTCTGGGTTCTAGAATCAATGGACGGCAGAGTTCTGGAATGTCAGGGTGTCCAAACTCTAGAATCCTTCCGTGTCTGAACTCGAGAGTCATTCAATGTCCACATTCCAGAACTCTGGATGTCTGAATTATAGAAGCACCAAATGTCTGCATTCTAGAATCGGAATGTGGCGGAATTCTAGAATGCACAGCACGGCGGAATTCTAAAGTCCTAAAATGCCTGCTATCCGGAAATTAAGGTGTCTGACATCAAGAATGCTACCAAGTCAGAATTATACCATTCTGAAAGATTCTGGGATCTAGAATCAATGGATGGCTGAGTTCCAGAATGTCAGGGTGGCAAAACTCTAGAATCCTTGCGTGTCTGAACTCGAGAGTCATTCAATGTCCACATTCCAGAACTCGGGATGTCTGAATTATAGAAGCACCAAATGTATGCATTCTAGAATCAGAATGTGGCGGAATTCTAGAATGCACAGCACGACAGAATTCTAAAGTCCTAAAATGCCTACTAGCCGAAAGTTAAGGTGTCTGATGACCAGTATGTTACTAGGTCAGCATTCTACCGATCTGAGAGATTCTGGGTTCTAGAATCAATGGACGGCAGAGATCTGGAATGTCAGGGTGTCCAAACTCTAGAATCCTTGCGGGTCTGAACTCGAGAGTCATTCAATGTCCACATTCCGGATCACAGGGTGTCTGAATTCCAGAAGCACCAAATGTCTGCATTCTAGAATTGGAATGTTGTGGAATTCTAGAATGCACAGCACGGCGGAATTCTAAAGTCCTAAAATGCCTGTTATCCGGAAGTTAAGGTGTCTGACATCCAGAATGGTACCACATCAGAATTATACCATTCTGAAACATTCTGGGATCTAGAATCAATAGACGGCCGAGTTCCAGAATGTCAGGGTGGCAAAACTCTAGAATACTGGCGTGTCTGAACTCGAGAGTCATTCAATGTCCACATTCCAGAACTCTGGATGTCTGCGTTATAGAAGAACCAAATGTCTGCATTCTAGAATCGGAATGTGGCGGAATTCTAGAATGCACAGCACGGCGGAATTCGAAAGTCCTAAAATGCCTGCTATCCGGAAGTTAAGGTGTCTGACATCAAGAATGCTACCACGTCAGAATTATACCATTCTGAAACATTCTGGGATCTAGAATCAATGGATGGCTGAGTTCCAGAATGTCAGGGTGGCAAAACTCTAGAATACTTGCGGGTCTGAACTCGAGAGTCATTCAATGTCCACATTCCAGAACTCTGGATGTCTGAATTATAGAAGCACCAAATGTCTGCATTCTAGAATCGGAATGTGGCGGAATTCTAGAATGCACAGCACGGCGGAATTCGAAAGTCCTAAAATGCCTGCTATCCGGAAGTTAAGGTGTCTGACATCAAGAATGCTACCACGTCAGAATTATACCATTCTGAAACATTCTGGGATCTAGAATCAATGGACGGCTGAGTTCCAGAATGTCAGGGTGGCAAAACTCTAGAATCCTTGCCTGTCTGAACTCGAGAGTCATTCAGTGTCCACATTCCAGAACTCTGGAAGTCTGAAATATAGAAGCACCAAATGTCTGCATTGTAGAATCGGAATGTGGCGGAATTCTAGAATGCACAGCACGGCGGAATTCTAAAGTCCTAAAATGCCTGCTATCCCGAAGTTAAGGTGTCTGACATCCAGAATGTTACTAAGTCAGCATTCTACCGTTCTGAGAAATTCTGGGTTCTAGAATCAATGGATGGCAGAGTTCTGGAATGTCAGGGTGTTCAAACTCAAGAATACTTGCGTTTCTGAACTCGAGTGTCATTCAATGACCACATTTCGCATCACAGGGTGTCTGAATTCCAGAAGCACCAAATGTCTGCATTCTAGAATGCGAATGTGGCGGAATTCTAGAATGCACAGCATGGCGGAATTCGAAAGTCCTAAAATACCTGCTATCCGGTAGTTAAGGTGTCTGACATCAAGAGTTCTCCCAAGTCAGAATTATAACATTCTGAAAGATTCTGGGATCTAGAATCAATGGATGGCTGAGTTCCAGAATGTCAGGGTGGCAAAACTCTAGAATCCTTGCCTGTCTGAACTCGAGAGTCATTCAGTGTCCACATTCCAGAACTCTGGAAGTCTGAAATATAGAAGCACCAAATGTCTGCATTCTAGAATCGGAATGTGGCGGAATTCTAGAATGCACAGCACGGCGGAATTCGAAAGTCCTAAAATGCCTGCTATCTGGAAGTTAAGGTGTCTGACATCCAGAATGTTACTAAGTCAGCATTCTACCGTTCTGAGAAATTCTGGGTTCTAGAATCAATGGATGGCAGAGTTCTGGAATGTCAGGGTGTTCAAACTCAAGAATACTTGCGTGTCTGAACTCGAGTGTCATTCAATGACCACATTTCGCATCACAGGGTGTCTGAATTCCAGAAGCACCAAATGTCTGCATTCTAGAATGCGAATGTGGCGGAATTCTAGAATGCACAGCACGGCGGAATTCGAAAGTCCTAAAATGCCTGCTATCCGGAAGTTAAGGTGTCTGAAATCCAGAATGCTACCACGTCAGAATTATACCATTCTGAAAGGTTCTGGGATCTAGAATCAATGGACGGCTGCATTCCAGAATGTCAGGGTTTCCAAATTCTAGAATCCTTGCATGTCTGAACTCGAGAGTCATTCAATATCCACATTCCAGGACTCTGGATGTCTGAAATATAGAAGTACCAAATGTCTGCATTCTAGAATCGGAATGTGGTAGAATTCTAGAATGCACAGCACGACAGAATTCTAAAGTCCTAAAATGCCTGCTATTCGGAAGTTAAGGTGTCTGACATCCAGAATGTTACTAGGTCAGCATTCTACCGTTCTGAGAGATTCTGGGTTCTAGAATCAATGGACGGCAGAGTTCTGGAATGTCAGGGTGTCCAAACACTAGAATCCTTCCGTGTCTGAACTCGAGAGTCATTCAATGTCCACATTCCAGAACTCTGGATGTCTGAATTATAGAAGCACCAAATGTCTGCACTCTAGAATCGGAATGTGGCGGAATTCTAGAATGCACAGCACGGCGGAATTCTAAAGTCCTAAAATGCCTGCTATCCGGAAATTAAGGTGTCTGACATCAAGAATGCTACCAAGTCAGAATTATGCCATTCTGAAAGATTCTGGGATCTAGAATCAATGGATGGCTGAGTTCCAGAATGTCAGGGTGGCAAAACTCTAGAATCCTTGCGTGTCTGAACTCGAGAGTCATTCAATGTCCACATTCCAGAACTCTGGATGTCTGAATTATAGAAGCACCAAATGTCTGCATTCTAGAATCAGAATGTGGCGGAATTCTAGAATGCACAGCACGACAGAATTCTAAAGTCCTAAAATGCCTACTAGCCGAAAGTTAAGGTGTCTGATGACCAGTATGTTACTAGGTCAGCATTCTACCGTTCTGAGAGATTCTGGGTTCTAGAATCAATGGACGGCAGAGATTTGGAATGTCAGGGTGTCCAAACTCTAGAATCCTTGCGTGTCCGAACTCGAGAGTCATTCAATGTCCACATTCCGGATTACAGGGTGTCTGAATTCCAGAAGCACCAAATGTCTGCATTCTAGAATTGGAATGTGGTGGAATTCTAGAATGCACAGCACGGCGGAATTCTAAAGTCCTAAAATGCCTGCTATCCGGAAGTTAAGGTGTCTGACATCCAGAATGGTACCACATCAGAATTATACCATTCTGAAACATTCTGGGATCTAGAATCAATAGACGGCCGAGTTCCAGAATGTCAGTGTGGCAAAACTCTAGAATCCTTGCCTGTCTGAACTCGAGAGTCATTCAATGTCCACATTCCAGAACTCTGGATGTCTGAATTATAGAAGCACCAAATGTCTGCATTCTAGAATCGGAATGTGGCGGAATTCTAGAATGCACAGCACGGCGGAATTCTAAAGTCTTAAAATGCCTGCTATCCGGAAGTTAAGGTTTCTGACATCAAGAATGCTACCAAGTCAGAATTATAACATTCTGAAACATTCTGGCATCTAGAATCAATGGACGGCTGAGTTCCAGAATGCAAGGGTGGCAAAACTCTAGAATCCTTGCGTGTCTGAACTCGAGAGTCATTCAATGTCCACATTCCAGAACTCTGGATGTCTGAAATATAGAAGCACCAAATGTCTGCATTCTAGAATCGGAATGTGGCAGAATTCTAGAATGCACAGCACAGCGGAATTTTAAAGTCCTAAAATGCCTGCTATTCGGAAGACAAGGTGTCTGACATCAAGAATGTTACTAAGTCAGCATTCTACCGTTCTGAGAGATTCTCTGTTCTAGAATCAATGGATGGCAGAGTTCTGGAATGTCAGGGTGTTCAAACTCAAGAATACTTGCGTGTCTGAACTCGAGAGTCATTCAATGTCCACATTCCGCATCACAGGGTGTCTGAATTCCAGAAGCACCAAATGTCTGCATTCTAGAATCGGAATGTGGTGGAATTCTAGAATGCACAGCACGGCGGAATTCTAAAGTCCTAAAATGCCTGCTATCCGGAAGTTAAGGTGTCTGACATCCAGAATGCTACCAAGTCAGAATTATACCATTCTGAAACATTCTGGGATCTAGAATCAATGGACGGCTGAGTTCCAGAATGTCAGGGTGGCAAAACTCTAGAATCCTGGCGTGTCTGAACTCGAGAGTCATTCAATGTCCACATTCCAGAACTCTGGATGTCTGAGTTATAGAAGCACCAAATGTCTGCATTCTAGAATCGGAATGTGGCGGAATTCTAGAATGCACAGCACGGCGGAATTCTGAAGTCCTAAAATGCCTGCTATCCGGAAGTTAAGGTGTCTGACATCAAGAATGCTACCACGTCAGAATTATACCATTCTGAAACATTCTGGGATCTAGAATCAATGGACGGCTGAGTTCCAGAATGTCAGGGTGGCAAAACTCTAGAATCCTTGCGGGTCTGAACTCGAGAGTCATTCAATGTCCACATTCCAGAACTCTGGATGTCTGAATTATAGAAGCACCAAATGTCTGCATTCTAGAATCGGAATGTGGCGGAATTCTAGAATGCACAGCACGGCGGAATTCTAAAGTCCTAAAATGCCTGCTATCCGGAAGTTAAGGTGTCTGACATCAAGAGTTCTACCAAGTCAGAATTATAACATTCTGAAAGATTCTGGGATCTAGAATCAATGGACGGCTGAGTTCCAGAAAGTCAGGGTGGCAAAACTCTAGAATACTTGCCTGTCTGAACTAGAGGGTCATTCAGTGTCCACATTCCGGATCACAGGGTGTCTGAATTCCAGAAGCACCAAATGTCTAAATTCTAGAATCGGAATGTGGTGGAATTCCAGAATGCACAACACGGCGGAATTCGAAAGTCCTAAAATGCCTGCTATCCGGAAGTTAAGGTGTCTGACATCCAGAATGTTACTAAGTCAGCATTCTACCGTTCTGAGAAATTCTGGGTTCTAGAATCAATGGATGGCAGAGTTCTGGAATGTCAGGGTGTTCAAACTCAAGAATACTTGCGTGTCTGAACTCGAGTGTCATTCAATGACCACATTTCGCATCACAGGGTGTCTGAATTCCAGAAGCACCAAATGTCTGCATTCTAGAATGCGAATGTGGCGGAATTCTAGAATGCACAGCACGGCGGAATTCAAAAGTCCTAAAATGCCTGCTATCCGGAAGTTAAGGTGTCTGAAATCCAGAATGCTACCACGTCAGAATTATACCATTCTGAAAGATTCTGAGATCTAGAATCAATGGACGGCTGAATTCCAGAATGTCAGGGTTTCCAAATTCTAGAATCCTTGCATGTCTGAACTCGAGAGTCATTCAATATCCACATTCCAGGACTCTGGATGTCTGAAATATAGAAGCACCAAATGTCTGCATTCTAGAATCGGAATGTGGTAGAATTCTAGAATGCACAGCACGACAGAATTCTAAAGTCATAAATGCCTGCTATTCGGAAGTTAAGGTGTCTGACATCCAGAATGTTACTAGGTCAGCATTCTACCGTTCTGAGAGATTCTGGGTTCTAGAATCAATGGACGGCAGAGTTCTGGAATGTCAGGGTGTCCAAACTCTAGAATCCTTCCGTGTCTGAACTCGAGAGTCATTCAATGTCCACATTCCAGAACTCTGGATGTCTGAATTATAGAAGCACCAAATGTCTGCATTCTAGAATCGGAATGTGGCGGAATTCTAGAATGCACAGCACGGCGGAATTCTAAAGTCCTAAAATGCCTGCTATCCGGAAATTAAGGTGTCTGACATCAAGAATGCTACCAAGTCAGAATTATACCATTCTGAAAGATTCTGGGATCTAGAATCAATGGATGGCTGAGTTCCAGAATGTCAGGGTGGCAAAACTCTAGAATCCTTGCGTGTCTGAACTCGAGAGTCATTCAATGTCCACATTCCAGAACTCTGGATGTCTGAATTATAGAGGCACCAAATGTCTGCATTCTAGAATCAGAATGTGGCGGAATTCTAGAATGCACAGCACGACAGAATTCTAAAGTCCTAAAATGCCTACTAGCCGAAAGTTAAGGTGTCTGATGACCAGTATGTTACTAGGTCAGCATTCTACCGTTCTGAGAGATTCTGGGTTCTAGAATCAATGGACGGCAGAGATCTGGAATGTCAGGGTGTCCAAACTCTAGAATCCTTGCGTGTCTGAACTCGAGAGTCATTCAATGTCCACATTCCGGATCACAGGGTGTCTGAATTCCAGAAGCACCAAATGTCTGCATTCTAGATTTGGAATGTTGTGGAATTCTAGAATGCACAGCACGGCGGAATTCTAAAGTCCTAAAATGCCTGCTATCCGGAAGTTAAGGTGTCTGACATCCAGAATGGTACCACATCAGAATTATACCATTCTGAAACATTGTGGGATCTAGAATCAATAGACGGCCGCGTTCCAGAATGTCAGGGTGGCAAAACTCTAGAATCCTGGCATGTCTGAACTCGAGAGTCATTCAATGTCCACATTCCAGAACTCTGGATGTCTGAGTTATAGAAGCACCAAATGTCTGCATTCTAGAATCGGAATGTGGCGGAATTCTAGAATGCACAGCACGGCGGAATTCTAAAGTCCTAAAATGCCTGCTATCCGGAAGTTAAGGTGTCTGACATCAAGAATGCTACCACGTCAGAATTATACCATTCTGAAACATTCTGGGATCTAGAATCAATGGACGGCTGAGTTCCAGAATGTCAGGGTGGCAAAACTCTAGAATCCTTGCGGGTCTGAACTCGAGAGTCATTCAATGTCCACATTCCAGAACTCTGGATGTCTGAATTGTAGAAGCACCAAATGTCTGCATTCTAGAATCGGAATGTGGCGGAATTCTAGAATGCACAGCACGGCGGAATTCTAAAGTCCTAAAATGCCTGCTATCCGGAAGTTAAGGTGTCTGACATCAAGAGTTCTACCAAGTCAGAATTATAACATTCTGTAAGATTCTGGGATCTAGAATCAATGGACGGCTGAGTTCCAGAATGTCAGGGTGGCAAAACTCTAGAATCCTTGCCTGTCTGAACTCGAGAGTCATTCAGTGTCCACATTCCAGAACTCTGGAAGTCTGAAATATAGAAGCACCAAATGTCTGCATTCTAGAATCGGAATGTGGCGGAATTCTAGAATGCACAGCACGGCGAAATTCGAAAGTCCTAAAATGCCTACTATCCGGAAGTTAAGGTGTCTGACATCCAGAATGTTACTAAGTCAGCATTCTACCGTTCTGAGAAATTCTGGGTTCTAGAATCAATGGATGGCAGAGTTCTGGAATGTCAGGGTGTTCAAACTCAAGAATACTTGCGTGTCTGAACTCGAGTGTCATTCAATTACCACATTTCGCATCACAGGGTGTCTGAATTCCAGAAGCACCAAATGTCTGCATTCTAGAATGCGAATGTGGCGGAATTCTAGAATGCACAGCACGGCGGAATTCGAAAGTCCTAAAATGCCTGCTATCCGGAAGTTAAGGTGTCTGAAATCCAGAATGCTACCACGTCAGAATTATACCATTCTGAAAGATTCTGGGATCTAGAATCAATGGACGGCTGAATTCCAGAATGTCAGGGTTTCCAAATTCTAGAATCCTTGCATGTCTGAACTCGAGAGTCATTCAATATCCACATTCCAGGACTCTGGATGTCTGAAATATAGAAGAACCAAATGACTGCATTCTAGAATCGGAATGTGGTAGAATTCTAGAATGCACAGCACGACAGAATTCTAAAGTCCTAAAATGCCTGCTATTCGGAAGTTAAGGTGTCTGACATCCAGAATGTTACTAGGTCAGCATTCTACCGTTCTGAGAGATTCTGGGTTCTAGAATCAATGGACGGCAGAGTTCTGGAATGTCAGGGTGTCCAAACTCTAGAATCCTTCCGTGTCTGAACTCGAGAGTCATTCAATGTCCACATTCCAGAACTCTGGATGTATGAATTATTGAAGCACCAAATGTCTGCACTCTAGAATCGGAATGTGGCGGAATTCTAGAATGCACAGCACGGCGGAATTCTAAAGTCCTAAAATGCCTGCTATCCGGAAATTAAGGTGTCTGACATCAAGAATGCTACCAAGTCAGAATTATACCATTCTGAAAGATTCTGGGATCTAGAATCAATGGATGGCTGAGTTCCAGAATGTCAGGGTGGCAAAACTCTAGAATCCTTGCGTGTCTGAACTCGAGAGTCATTCAATGTCCACATTCCAGAACTCTGGATGTCTGAATTATAGAAGCACCAAATGTCTGCATTCTAGAATCAGAATGTGGCGGAATTCTAGAATGCACAGCACGACAGAATTCTAAAGTCCTAAAATGCCTACTAGCCGAAAGTTAAGGTGTCTGATGACCAGTATGTTACTAGGTCAGCATTCTACCGTTCTGAGAGATTCTGGGTTCTAGAATCAATGGACGGCAGAGATTTGGAATGTCAGGGTGTCCAAACTCTAGAATCCTTGCGTGTCCGAACTCGAGAGTCATTCAATGTCCACATTCCGGATTACAGGGTGTCTGAATTCCAGAAGCACCAAATGTCTGCATTCTAGAATTGGAATGTGGTGGAATTCTAGAATGCACAGCACGGCGGAATTCTAAAGTCCTAAAATGCCTGCTATCCGGAAGTTAAGGTGTCTGACATCCAGAATGGTACCACATAAGAATTATACCATTCTGAAACATTCTGGGATCTAGAATCAATAGACGGCCGAGTTCCAGAATGTCAGGGTGGCAAAACTCTAGAATCCTTGCCTGTCTGAACTCGAGAGTCATTCAATGTCCACATTCCAGAACTCTGGATGTCTGAATTATAGAAGCACCAAATGTCTGCATTCTAGAATCGGAATGTGGCGGAATTCTAGAATGCACAGCACGGCGGAATTCTAAAGTCTTAAAAAGCCTGCTATCCGGAAGTTAAGGTTTCTGACATCAAGAATGCTACCAAGTCAGAATTATAACATTCTGAAACATTCTGGGATCTAGAATCAATGGACGGCTGAGTTCCAGAATGCAAGGGTGGCAAAACTCTAGAATCCTTGCGTGTCTGAACTCGAGAGTCATTCAATGTCCACATTCCAGAACTCTGGATGTCTGAAATATAGAAGCACCAAATGTCTGCATTCTAGAATCGGAATGTGGCAGAATTCTAGAATGCACAGCACAGCGGAATTTTAAAGTCCTAAAATGCCTGCTATTAGGAAGTCAAGGTGTCTGACATCCAGAATGTTACTAAGTCAGCATTCTACCGTTCTGAGAGATTCTCTGTTCTAGAATCAATGGATGGCAGAGTTCTGGAATGTCAGGGTGTTCAAACTCAAGAATACTTGCGTGTCTGAACTCGAGAGTCATTCAATGTCCACATTCCGCATCACAGGGTGTCTGAATTCCAAAAGCACCAAATGTCTGCATTCTAGAATCGGAATGTGGCGGAATTCTAGAATGCACAGCACGGCGGAATTCTAAAGTCCTAAAATGCCTGCTATCCGGAAGTTAAGGTGTCTGACATCCAGAATGGAACCACATCAGAATTATACCATTCTGAAACATTCTGGGATCTAGAATCAATAGACGGCCGAGTTCCAGAATGTCAGGGTGGCAAAACTCTAGAATCCTTGCCTGTCTGAACTCGAGAGTCATTCAATGTCCACATTCCAGAACTCTGGATGTCTGAATTATAGAAGCACCAAATGTCTGCATTCTAGAATCGGAATGTGGCGGAATTCTAGAATGCACAGCACGGCGGAATTCTAAAGTCTTAAAATGCCTGCTATCCGGAAGTTAAGGTTTCTGACATCAAGAATGCTACCAAGTCAGAATTATAACATTCTGAAACATTCTGGGATCTAGAATCAATGGACGGCTGAGTTCCAGAATGCAAGGGTGGCAAAACTCTAGAATCCTTGCGTGTCTGAACTCGAGAGTCATTCAATGTCCACATTCCAGAACTCTGGATGTCTGAAATATAGTAGCACCAAATGTCTGCATTCTAGAATCGGAATGTGGCAGAATTCTAGAATGCACAGCACAGCGGAATTTTAAAGTCCTAAAATGCCTGCTATTCGGAAGTCAAGGTGTCTGACATCCAGAATGTTACTAAGTCAGCATTCTACCGTTCTGAGAGATTCTCTGTTCTAGAATCAATGGATGGCAGAGTTCTGGAATGTCAGGGTGTTCAAACTCAAGAATACTTGCGTGTCTGAACTCGAGAGTCATTCAATGTCCACATTCCGCATCACAGGGTGTCTGAATTCCAGAAGCACCAAATGTCTGCATTCTAGAATCGGAATGTGGTGGAATTCTAGAATGCACAGCACGGCGGAATTCTAAAGTCCTAAAATGCCTGCTATCCGGAAGTTAAGGTGTCTGACATCCAGAATGCTACCAAGTCAGAATTATACCATTCTGAAACATTCTGGGATCTAGAATCAATGGACGGCTGAGTTCCAGAATGTCAGGGTGGCAAAACTCTAGAATCCTGGCGTGTCTGAACTCGAGAGTCATTCAATGTCCACATTCCAGAACTCTGGATGTCTGAGTTATAGAAGCACCAAATGTCTGCATTCTAGAATCGGAATGTGGCGGAATTCTAGAATGCACAGCACGGCGGAATTCTGAAGTCCTAAAATGCCTGCTATCCGGAAGTTAAGGTGTCTGACATCAAGAATGCTACCACGTCAGAATTATACCATTCTGAAACATTCTGGGATCTAGAATCAATGGACGGCTGAGTTCCAGAATGTCAGGGTGGCAAAACTCTAGAATACTTGCGGGTCTGAACTCGAGAGTCATTCAATGTCCACATTCCAGAACTCTGGATGTCTGAATTATAGAAGCACCAAATGTCTGCATTCTAGAATCGGAATGTGGCGGAATTCTAGAATGCACAGCACGGCGGAATTCTAAAGTCCTAAAATGCCTGCTATCCGGAAGTTAAGGTGTCTGACATCAAGAGTTCTACCAAGTCAGAATTATAACATTCTGAAAGATTCTGGGATCTAGAATCAATGGACGGCTGAGTTCCAGAATGTCAGGGTGGCAAAACTCTAGAATCCTTGCCTGTCTGAACTAGAGGGTCATTCAGTGTCCACATTCCGGATCACAGGGTGTCTGAATTCCAGAAGCACCAAATGTCTGCATTCTAGAATCGGAATGTGGCGGAATTCTAGAATGCACAGCACGGCGGAATTCTAAAGTCCTAAAATGCCTGCTATCCGGAAGTTAAGGTGTCTGACATCAAGAGTTCTACCAAGTCAGAATTATAACATTCTGAAAGATTCTGGGATCTAGAATCAATGGACGGCTGAGTTCCAGAATGTCAGGGTGGCAAAACTCTAGAATCCTTGCCTGTCTGAACTCGAGAGTCATTCAGTGTCCACATTCCAGAACTCTGGAAGTCTGAAATATAGAAGCACCAAATGTCTGCATTCTAGAATCGGAATGTGGCGGAATTCTAGAATGCACAGCACGGCGGAATTCGAAAGTCCTAAAATGCCTGCTATCCGGAAGTTAAGGTGTCTGACATCCAGAATGTTACTAAGTCAGCATTCTACCGTTCTGAGAAATTCTGGGTTCTAGAATCAATGGATGGCAGAGTTCTGGAATATCAGGGTGTTCAAACTCAAGAATTCTTGCGTGTCTGAACTCTAGTGTCATTCAATGACCACATTTCGCATCACAGGGTGTCTGAATTCCAGAAGCACCAAATGTCTGCATTCTAGAATGCGAATGTGGCGGAATTCTAGAATGCACAGCACGGCGGAATTCTAAAGTCCTAAAATGCCTGCTATCCGGAAGTTAAGGTGTCTGAAATCCAGAATGCTACCACGTCAGAATTATACCATTCTGAAAGATTCTGGGATCTAGAATCAATGGACGGCTGAATTCCAGAATGTCAGGGTTTCCAAATTCTAGAATCCTTGCATGTCTGAACTCGAGAGTCATTCAATATCCACATTCCAGGACTCTGGATGTCTGAAATATAGAAGCACCAAATGTCTGCATTCTAGAATCGGAATGTGGTAGAATTCTAGAATGCACAGCACGACAGAATTCTAAAGTCCTAAAATGCCTGCTATTCGGAAGTTAAGGTGTCTGACATCCAGAATGTTACTAGGTCAGCATTCTACCGTTCTGAGAGATTCTGGGTTCTAGAATCAATGGACGGCAGAGTTCTGGAATGTCAGGGTGTCCAAACTCTAGAATCCTTCCGTGTCTGAACTCGAGAGTCATTCAATGTCCACATTCCAGAACTCTGGATGTCTGAATTATAGAAGCACCAAATGTCTGCATTCTAGAATCGGAATGTGGCGGAATTCTAGAATGCACAGCACGGCGGAATTCTAAAGTCCTAAAATGCCTGCTATCCGGAAATTAAGGTGTCTGACATCAAGAATGCTACCAAGTCAGAATTGTACCATTCTGAAAGATTCTGGGATCTAGAATCAATGGATGGCTGAGTTCCAGAATGTCAGGGTGGCAAAACTCTAGAATCCTTGCGTGTCTGAACTCGAGAGTCATTCAATGTCCACATTCCAGAACTCTGGGTGTCTGAATTACAGAAGCACCAAATGTCTGCATTCTAGAATCAGAATGTGGCGGAATTCTAGAATGCACAGCACGGCGGAATTCTAAAGTCCTAAAATGCCTTCTAGCCGAAAGTTAAGGTGTCTGATGACCAGTATGTTACTAGGTCAGCATTCTACCGTTCTGAGAGATTCTGGGTTCTAGAATCAATGGACGGCAGAGATCTGGAATGTCAGGGTGTCCAAACTCTAGAATCCTTGCGGGTCTGAACTCGCGAGTCATTCAATGTCCACATTCCGGATCACAGGGTGTCTGAATTCCTGAAGCACCAAATGTCTGCATTCTAGAATTGGAATGTTGTGGAATTTTAGAATGCACAGCACGGCGGAATTCTAAAGTCCTAAAATGCCTGCTATCCGGAAGTTAAGGTGTCTGACATCCAGAATGGTACCACATCAGAATTATACCATTCTGAAACATTCTGGGATCTAGAATCAATAGACGGCCGAGTTCCAGAATGTCAGGGTGTCAAAACTCTAGAATCCTGGCATGTCTGAACTCGAGAGTCATTCAATGTCCACATTCCAGAACTCTGGATGTCTGAGTTATAGAAGCACCAAATGTCTGCATTCTAGAATCGGAATGTGGCGGAATTCTAGAATGCACAGCACGGCGGAATTCTAAAGTCCTAAAATGCCTGCTATCCGGAAGTTAAGGTGTCTGACATCAAGAATGCTACCACGTCAGAATTATACCATTCTGAAACATTCTGGGATCTAGAATCAATGGACGGCTGAGTTCCAGAATGTCAGGGTGGCAAAACTCTAGAATCCTTGCGGGTCTGAACTCGAGAGTCATTCAATGTCCACATTCCAGAACTCTGGATGTCTGAATTATAGAAGCACCAAATGTCTGCATTCTAGAATCGGAATGTGGCGGAATTCTAGAATGCACAGCACGGCGGAATTCTAAAGTCCTAAAATGCCTGCTATCCGGAAGTTAAGGTGTCTGACATCAAGAGTTCTACCAAGTCAGAATTATAACATTCCGAAAGATTCTGGGATCTGGAATCAATGGACGGCTGAGTTCCAGAATGTCAGGGTGGCAAAACTCTAGAATCCTTGCCTGTCTGAACTCGAGAGTCATTCAGTGTCCACATTCCAGAACTCTGGATGTCTGAAATATAGAAGCACCAAATGTCTGCATTCTAGAATCGGAATGTGGCGGAATTCTAGAATGCACAGCACGGCGGAATTCGAAAGTCCTAAAATGCCTGCTATCCGGAAGTTAAGGTGTCTGACATCCAGAATGTTACTAAGTCAGCATTCTACCGTTCTGAGAAATTCTGGGTTCTAGAATCAATGGATGGCAGAGTTCTGGAATGTCAGGGTGTTCAAACTCAAGAATACTTGCGTGTCTGAACTCGAGTGTCATTCAATGACCACATTTCGCATCACAGGGTGTCTGAATTCCAGAAGCACCAAATGTCTGCATTCTAGAATGCGAATGTGGCGGAATTCTAGAATGCACAGCACGGCGGAATTCGAAAGTCCTAAAATGCCTGCTATCCGGAAGTTAAGGTGTCTGAAATCCAGAATGCTACCACGTCAGAATTATACCATTCTGAAAGATTCTGGGATCTAGAATCAATGGACGGCTGAATTCCAGAATGTCAGGGTTTCCAAATTCTAGAATCCTTGCATGTCTGAACTCGAGAGTCATTCAGTATCCACATTCCAGGACTCTGGATGTCTGAAATATAGAAGCACCAAATGTCTGCATTCTAGAATCGGAATGTGGTAGAATTCTAGAATGCACAGCACGACAGAATTCTAAAGTCCTAAAATGCCTGCTATTCGGAAGTTAAGCTGTCTGACATCCAGAATGTTACTAGGTCAGCATTCTACCGTTCTGAGAGATTCTGGGTTCTAGAATCAATGGACGGCAGAGTTCTGGAATGTCAGGGTGTCCAAACTCTAGAATACTTCCGTGTCTGAACTCGAGAGTCATTCAATGTCCACATTCCAGAACTCTGGATGTCTGAATTATTGAAGCACCAAATGTCTGCACTCTAGAATCGGAATGTGGCGGAATTCTAGAATGCACAGCACGGCGGAATTCTAAAGTCCTAAAATGCCTGCTATCCGGAAATTAAGGTGTCTGACATCAAGAATGCTACCAAGTCAGAATTATACCATTCTGAAAGATTCTGGGATCTAGAATCAATGGATGGCTGAGTTCCAGAATGTCAGGGTGGCAAAACTCTAGAATCCTTGCGTGTCTGAACTCGAGAGTCATTCAATGTCCACATTCCAGAACTCTGGATGTCTGAATTATAGAAGCACCAAATGTCTGCATTCTAGAATCAGAATGTGGCGGAATTCTAGAATGCACAGCACGACAGAATTCTAAAGTCCTAAAATGCCTGCTAGCCGAAAGTTAAGGTGTCTGATGACCAGTATGTTACTAGGTCAGCATTCTACCGTTCTGAGAGATTCTGGGTTCTAGAATCAATGGACGGCAGAGATTTGGAATGTCAGGGTGTCCAAACTCTAGAATCCTTGCGTGTCCGAACTCGAGAGTCATTCAATGTCCACATTCCGGATTACAGGGTGTCTGAATTCCAGAAGCACCAAATGTCTGCATTCTAGAATTGGAATGTGGTGGAATTCTAGAATGCACAGCACGGCGGAATTCTAAAGTCCTAAAATGCCTGCTATCCGGAAGTTAAGGTGTCTGACATCCAGAATGGTACCACATCAGAATTATACCATTCTGAAACATTCTGGGATCTAGAATCAATGGATGGCTGAGTTCCAGAATGTCAGGGTGGCAAAACTCTAGAATCCTTGCGTGTCTGAACTCGAGAGTCATTCAATGTCCACATTCCAGAACTCTGGATGTCTGAATTATAGAAGCACCAAATGTCTGCATTGTAGAATCGGAATGTGGCGGAATTCTAGAATGCACAGCACGGCGGAATTCTAAAGTCTTAAAATGCCTGCTATCCGGAAGTTAAGGTTTCTGACATCAAGAATGCTACCAAGTCAGAATTATAACATTCTGAAACATTCTGGGATCTAGAATCAATGGACGGCTGAGTTCCAGAATGCAAGGGTGGCAAAACTCTAGAATCCTTGCGTGTCTGAACTCGAGAGTCATTCAATGTCCACATTCCAGAACTCTGGATGTCTGCAATATAGAAGCACCAAATGTCTGCATTCTAGAATCGGAATGTGGCAGAATTCTAGAATGCACAGCACAGCGGAATTTTAAAGTCCTAAAATGCCTGCTATTCGGAAGTCAAGGTGTCTGACATCCAGAATGTTACTAAGTCAGCATTCTACCGTTCTGAGAGATTCTCTGTTCTAGAATCAATGGATGGCAGAGTTCTGGAATGTCAGGGTGTTCAAACTCAAGAATACTTGCGTGTCTGAACTCGAGAGTCATTCAATGTCCACATTCCGCATCACAGGGTGTCTGAATTCCAGAAGCACCAAATGTCTGCATTCTAGAATTGGAATGTGGCGGAATTCTAGAATGCACAGCACGGCGGAATTCTAAAGTCCTAAAATGCCTGCTATCCGGAAGTTAAGGTGTCTGACATCCAGAATGCTACCAAGTCAGAATTATACCATTCTGAAACATTCTGGGATCTAGAATCAATGGACGGCTGAGTTCCAGAATGTCAGGGTGGCAAAACTCTAGAATCCTGGCGTGTCTGAACTCGAGAGTCATTCAATGACCACATTCCAGAACTCTGGATGTCTGAGTTATAGAAGCACCAAATGTCTGCATTCTAGAATCGGAATGTGGCAGAATTCTAGAATGCACAGCACGGCGGAATTCTGAAGTCCTAAAATGCCTGCTATCCGGAAATTAAGGTGTCTGACATCAAGAATGCTACCACGTCAGAATTATACCATTCTGAAACATTCTGGGATCTAGAATCAATGGACGGCTGAGTTCCAGAATGTCAGGGTGGCAAAACTCTAGAATACTTGCGGGTCTGAACTCGAGAGTCATTCAATGTCCACATTCCAGAACTCTGGATGTCTGAATTATTGAAGCACCAAATGTCTGCACTCTAGAATCGGAATGTGGCGGAATTCTAGAATGCACAGCACGGCGGAATTCTAAAGTCCTAAAATGCCTGCTATCCGGAAATTAAGGTGTCTGACATCAAGAATGCTACCAAGTCAGAATTATACCATTCTGAAAGATTCTGGGATCTAGAATCAATGGATGGCTGAGTTCCAGAATGTCAGGGTGGCAAAACTCTAGAATCCTTGCGTGTCTGAACTCGAGAGTCATTCAATGTCCACATTCCAGAACTCTGGATGTCTGAATTATAGAAGCACCAAATGTCTGCATTCTAGAATCAGAATGTGGCGGAATTCTAGAATGCACAGCACGACAGAATTCTAAAGTCCTAAAATGCCTGCTAGCCGAAAGTTAAGGTGTCTGATGACCAGTATGTTACTAGGTCAGCATTCTACCGTTCTGAGAGATTCTGGGTTCTAGAATCAATGGACGGCAGAGATTTGGAATGTCAGGGTGTCCAAACTCTAGAATCCTTGCGTGTCCGAACTCGAGAGTCATTCAATGTCCACATTCCGGATTACAGGGTGTCTGAATTCCAGAAGCACCAAATGTCTGCATTCTAGAATTGGAATGTGGTGGAATTCTAGAATGCACAGCACGGCGGAATTCTAAAGTCCTAAAATGCCTGCTATCCGGAAGTTAAGGTGTCTGACATCCAGAATGGTACCACATCAGAATTATACCATTCTGAAACATTGTGGGATCTAGAATCAATAGACGGCCGAGTTCCAGAATGTCAGGGTGGCAAAACTCTAGAATCCTTGCCTGTCTGAACTCGAGAGTCATTCAATGTCCACATTCCAGAACTCTGGATGTCTGAATTATAGAAGCACCAAATGTCTGCATTCTAGAATCGGAATGTGGCAGAATTCTAGAATGAACAGCACGGCGGAATTCTAAAGTCCTAAAATGCCTGCTATCCGGAAATTAAGGTGTCTGACATCAAGAATGCTACCAAGTCAGAATTATACCATTCTGAAAGATTCTGGGATCTAGAATCAATGGATGGCTGAGTTCCAGAATGTCAGGGTGGCAAAACTCTAGAATCCTTGCGTGTCTGAACTCGAGAGTCATTCAATGTCCACATTCCAGAACTCTGGATGTCTGATTTATAGAAGCACCAAATGTCTGCATTCTAGAATCAGAATGTGGCGGAATTCTAGAATGCACAGCACGACAGAATTCTAAAGTCCTAAAATGCCTACTAGCCGAAAGTTAAGGTGTCTGATGACCAGTATGTTACTAGGTCAGCATTCTACCGTTCTGAGAGATTCTGGGTTCTAGAATCAATGGACGGCAGAGATTTGGAATGTCAGGGTGTCCAAACTCTAGAATCCTTGCGTGTCCGAACTCGAGAGTCTTTCAATGTCCACATTCCGGATTACAGGGTGTCTGAATTCCAGAAGCACCAAATGTCTGCATTCTAGAATTGGAATGTGGTGGAATTCTAGAATGCACAGCACGGCGGAATTCTAAAGTCCTAAAATGCCTGCTATCCGGAAGTTAAGGTGTCTGACATCCAGAATGGTACCACATCAGAATTATACCATTCTGAAACATTCTGGGATCTAGAATCAATGGACGGCCGAATTCCAGAATGTCAGGGTTTCCAAATTCTAGAATCTTTGCATGTCTGAACTCGAGAGTCATTCAATGTCCACATTCCAGGACTCTGGATGTCTGAATTATAGAAGCACCAAATGTCTGCATTGTAGAATCGGAATGTGGCGGAATTCTAGAATGCACAGCACGGCGGAATTCTAAAGTCTTAAAATGCCTGCTATCCGGAAGTTAAGGTTTCTGACATCAAGAATGCTACCAAGTCAGAATTATAACATTCTGAAACATTCTGGGATCTAGAATCAATGGACGGCTGAGTTCCAGAATGCAAGGGTGGCAAAACTCTAGAATCCTTGCGTGTCTGAACTCGAGAGTCATTCAATGTCCACATTCCAGAACTCTGGATGTCTGAAATATAGAAGCACCAAATGTCTGCATTCTAGAATCGGAATGTGGCAGAATTCTAGAATGCACAGCACAGCGGAATTTTAAAGTCCTAAAATGCCTGCTATTCGGAAGTCAAGGTGTCTGACATCCAGAATGTTACTAAGTCAGCATTCTACCGTTCTGAGAGATTCTCTGTTCTAGAATCAATGGATGGCAGAGTTCTGGAATGTCAGGGTGTTCAAACTCAAGAATACTTGCGTGTCTGAACTCGAGAGTCATTCAATGTCCACATTCCGCATCACAGGGTGTCTGAATTCCAGAAGCACCAAATGTCTGCATTCTAGAATCGGAATGTGGCGGAATTCTAGAATGCACAGCACGGCGGAATTCTAAAGTCCTAAAATGCCTGCTATCCGGAAGTTAAGGTGTCTGACATCCAGAATGCTACCAAGTCAGAATTATACCATTCTGAAACATTCTGGGATCTAGAATCAATGGACGGCTGAGTTCCAGAATGTCAGGGTGGCAAAACTCTAGAATCCTGGCGTGTCTGAACTCGAGAGTCATTCAATGTCCACATTCCAGAACTCTGGATGTCTGAGTTATAGAAGCACCAAATGTCTGCATTCTAGAATCGGAATGTGGCGGAATTCTAGAATGCACAGCACGGCGGAATTCTAAAGTCTTAAAATGCCTGCTATCCGGAAGTTAAGGTTTCTGACATCAAGAATGCTACCAAGTCAGAATTATAACATTCTGAAACATTCTGGGATCTAGAATCAATGGACGGCTGAGTTCCAGAATGCAAGGGTGGCAAAACTCTAGAATCCTGGCATGTCTGAACTCGAGAGTCATTCAATGTCCCCATTCCAGAACTCTGGATGTCTGAAATATAGAAGCACCAAATGTCTGCATTCTAGAATCGGAATGTGGCAGAATTCTAGAATGCACAGCACAGCGGAATTTTAAAGTCCTAAAATGCCTGCTATTCGGAAGTCAAGGTGTCTGACATCCAGAATGTTACTAAGTCAGCATTCTACCGTTCTGAGAGATTCTCTGTTCTAGAATCAATGGATGGCAGAGTTCTGGAATGTCAGGGTGTTCAAACTCAAGAATACTTGCGTGTCTGAACTCGAGAGTCATTCAATGACCACATTCCGCATCACAGGGTGTCTGAATTCCAGAAGCACCAAATGTCTGCATTCTAGAATTGGAATGTGGCGGAATTCTAGAATGCACAGCACGGCGGAATTCTAAAGTCCTAAAATGCCTGCTATCCGGAAGTTAAGTTGTCTGACATCCAGAATGCTACCAAGTCAGAATTATACCATTCTGAAACATTCTGGGATCTAGAATCAATGGACGGCTGAGTTCCAGAATGTCAGGGTGGCAAAACTCTAGAATCCTGGCGTGTCTGAACTCGAGAGTCATTCAATGACCACATTCCAGAACTCTGGATGTCTGAGTTATAGAAGAACCAAATGTCTGCATTCTAGAATCGGAATGTGGCAGAATTCTAGAATGCACAGCACGGCGGAATTCTGAAGTCCTAAAATGCCTGCTATTCGGAAGTTAAGGTGTCTGACATCAAGAATGCTACCACGTCAGAATTATACCATTCTGAAACATTCTGGGATCTAGAATCAATGGACGGCTGAGTTCCAGAATGTCAGGGTGGCAAAACTCTAGAATACTTGCGGGTCTGAACTCGAGAGTCATTCAATGTCCACATTCCAGAACTCTGGATGTCTGAATTATAGAAGCACCAAATGTCTGCATTCTAGAATCGGAATGTTACGGAATTCTAGAATGCACAGCACGGCGGAATTCTAAAGTCCTAAAATGCCTGCTATCCGGAAGTTAAGGTGTCTGACATCAAGAGTTCTACCAAGTCGGAATTATAACATTCTGAAAGATTCTGGGATCTAGAATCAATGGACGGCTGAGTTCCAGAATGTCAGGGTGGCAAAACTCTAGAATCCTTGCCTGTCTGAACTAGAGAGTCATTCAGTGTCCACATTCCAGAACTCTGGAAGTCTGAAATATAGAAGCACCAAATGTCTGCATTCTAGAATCGGAATGTGGCGGAATTCTAGAATGCACAGCACGGCGGAATTTGAAAGTCCTAAAATGCCTGCTATCCAGAAGTTAAGGTGTCTGACATCCAGAATGTTACTAAGTCAGCATTCTACCGTTCTGAGAAATTCTGGGTTCTAGAATCAATGGATGGCAGAGTTCTGGAATGTCAGGGTGTTCAAACTCAAGAATACTTGCGTGTCTGAACTCGAGTGTCATTCAATGACCTCATTTCGCATCACAGGGTGTCTGAATTCCAGAAGCACCAAATGTCTGCATTCTAGAATGCGAATGTGGCGGAATTCTAGAATGCACAGCACGGCGGAATTCGAAAGTCCTAAAATGCCTGCTATCCGGAAGTTAAGGTGTCTGAAATCCAGAATGCTACCACGTCAGAATTATACCATTCTGAAAGATTCTGGGATCTAGAATCAATGGACGGCTGAATTCCAGAATGTCAGGGTTTCCAAATTCTAGAATCCTTGCATGTCTGAACTCGAGAGTCATTCAATATCCACATTCCAGGACTCTGGATGTCTGAAATATAGAAGCACCAAATGTCTGCATTCTAGAATCGGAATGTGGTAGAATTCTAGAATGCACAGCACGACAGAATTCTAAAGTCCTAAAATGCCTGCTATTCGGAAGTTAAGGTGTCTGACATCCAGAATGTTACTAGGTCAGCATTCTACCGTTCTGAGAGATTCTGGGTTCTAGAATCAATGGACGGCAGAGTTCTGGAATGTCAGGGTGTCCAAACTCTAGAATCCTTCCGTGTCTGAACTCGAGAGTCATTCAATGTCCACATTCCAGAACTCTGGATGTCTGAATTATAGAAGCACCAAATGTCTGCATTCTAGAATCGGAATGTGGCGGAATTCTAGAATGCACAGCACGGCGGAATTCTAAAGTCCTAAAATGCCTGCTATCCGGAAATTAAGGTGTCTGACATCAAGAATGCTACCAAGTCAGAATTATACCATTCTGAAAGATTCTGGGATCTAGAATCAATGGATGGCTGAGTTCCAGAATGTCAGGGTGGCAAAACTCTAGAATCCTTGCGTGTCTGAACTCGAGAGTCATTCAATGTCCACATTCCAGAACTCTGGGTGTCTGAATTACAGAAGCACCAAATGTCTGCATTCTAGAATCAGAATGTGGCGGAATTCTAGAATGCACAGCACGACAGAATTCTAAAGTCCTAAAATGCCTACTAGCCGAAAGTTAAGGTGTCTGATGACCAGTATGTTACTAGGTCAGCATTCTACCGTTCTGAGAGATTCTGGGTTCTAGAATCAATGGACGGCAGAGATCTGGAATGTCAGGGTGTCCAAACTCTAGAATCCTTGCGGGTCTGAACTCGAGAGTCATTCAATGTCCACATTCCGGATCACAGGGTGTCTGAATTCCAGAAGCACCAAATGTCTGCATTCTAGAATTGGAATGTTGTGGAATTCTAGAATGCACAGCACGGCGGAATTCTAAAGTCCTAAAATGCCTGCTATCCGGAAGTTAAGGTGTCTGACATCCAGAATGGTACCACATCAGAATTATACCATTCTGAAACATTCTGGGATCTAGAATCAATAGACGGCCGAGTTCCAGAATGTCAGGGTGGCAAAACTCTAGAATCCTGGCGTGTCTGAACTCGAGAGTCATTCAATGTCCACATTCCAGAACTCTGGATGTCTGAGTTATAGAAGCACCAAATGTCTGCATTCTAGAATCGGAATGTGGCGGAATTCTAGAATGCACAGCACGGCAGAATTCGAAAGTCCTAAAATGCCTGCTATCCGGAAGTTAAGGTGTCTGACATCAAGAATGCTACCACGTCAGAATTATACCATTCTGAAACATTCTGGGATCTAGAATCAATGGATGGCTGAGTTCCAGAATGTCAGGGTGGCAAAACTCTAGAATACTTGCGGGTCTGAACTCGAGAGTCATTCAATGTCCACATTCCAGAACTCTGGATGTCTGAATTATAGAAGCACCAAATGTCTGCATTCTAGAATCGGAATGTGGCGGAATTCTAGAATGCACAGCACGGCGGAATTCTAAAGTCCTAAAATGCCTGCTATCCGGAAGTTAAGGTGTCTGACATCAAGAGTTCTACCAAGTCAGAATTATAACATTCTGAAAGATTCTGGGATCTAGAATCAATGGACGGCTGAGTTCCAGAATGTCAGGGTGGCAAAACTCTAGAATCCTTGCCTGTCTGAACTCGAGAGTCATTCAGTGTCCACATTCCAGAACTCTGGAAGTCTGAAATATAGAAGCACCAAATGTCTGCATTGTAGAATCAGAATGTGGCGGAATTCTAGAATGCACAGCACGGCGGAATTCGAAAGTCCTAAAATGCCTGCTATCCGGAAGTTAAGGTGTCTGACATCCAGAATGTTACTAAGTCAGCATTCTACCGTTCTGAGAAATTCTGGGTTCTAGAATCAATGGATGGCAGAGTTCTGGAATGTCAGGGTGTTCAAACTCAAGAATACTTGCGTTTCTGAACTCGAGTGTCATTCAATGACCACATTTCGCATCACAGGGTGTCTGAATTCCAGAAGCACCAAATGTCTGCATTCTAGAATGCGAATGTGGCGGAATTCTAGAATGCACAGCACGGCGGAATTCGAAAGTCCTAAAATGCCTGCTATCCGGAAGTTAAGGTGTCTGAAATCCAGAATGCTACCACGTCAGAATTATACCATTCTGAAAGATTCTGGGATCTAGAATCAATGGACGGCCGAGTTCCAGAATGTCAGGGTGGCAAAACTCTAGAATCCTTGCCTGTCTGAACTCGAGAGTCATTCAATGTCCACATTCCAGAACTCTGGATGTCTGAATTATAGAAGCACCAAATGTCTGCATTCTAGAATCAGAATGTGGCGGAATTCTAGAATGCACAGCACGACAGAATTCTAAAGTCCTAAAATGCCTGCTAGCCGAAAGTTAAGGTGTCTGATGACCAGTATGTTACTAGGTCAGCATTCTACCGTTCTGAGAGATTCTGGGTTCTAGAATCAATGGACGGCAGAGATTTGGAATGTCAGGGTGTCCAAACTCTAGAATCCTTGCGTGTCCGAACTCGAGAGTCATTCAATGTCCACATTCCGGATTACAGGGTGTCTGAATTCCAGAAGCACCAAATGTCTGCATTCTAGAATTGGAATGTGGTGGAATTCTAGAATGCACAGCACGGCGGAATTCTAAAGTCCTAAAATGCCTGCTATCCGGAAGTTAAGGTGTCTGACATCCAGAATGGTACCACATCAGAATTATACCATTCTGAAACATTCTGGGATCTAGAATCAATAGACGGCCGAGTTCCAGAATGTCAGGGTGGCAAAACTCTAGAATCCTTGCCTGTCTGAACTCGAGAGTCATTCAATGTCCACATTCCAGAACTCTGGATGTCTGAATTATAGAAGCACCAAATGTCTGCATTCTAGAATCGGAATGTGGCAGAATTCTAGAATGAACAGCATGGCGGAATTCTAAAGTCCTAAAATGCCTGCTATCCGGAAATTAAGGTGTCTGACATCAAGAATGCTACCAAGTCAGAATTATACCATTCTGAAAGATTCTGGGATCTAGAATCAATGGATGGCTGAGTTCCAGAATGTCAGGGTGGCAAAACTCTAGAATCCTTGCGTGTCTGAACTCGAGAGTCATTCAATGTCCACATTCCAGAACTCTGGATGTCTGATTTATAGAAGCACCAAATGTCTGCATTCTAGAATCAGAATGTGGCGGAATTCTAGAATGCACAGCACGACAGAATTCTAAAGTCCTAAAATGCCTACTAGCCGAAAGTTAAGGTGTCTGATGACCAGTATGTTACTAGGTCAGCATTCTACCGTTCTGAGAGATTCTGGGTTCTAGAATCAATGGACGGCAGAGATTTGGAATGTCAGGGTGTCCAAACTCTAGAATCCTTGCGTGTCCGAACTCGAGAGTCTTTCAATGTCCACATTCCGGATTACAGGGTGTCTGAATTCCAGAAGCACCAAATGTCTGCATTCTAGAATTGGAATGTGGTGGAATTCTAGAATGCACAGCACGGCGGAATTCTAAAGTCCTAAAATGCCTGCTATCCGGAAGTTAAGGTGTCTGACATCCAGAATGGTACCACATCAGAATTATACCATTCTGAAACATTCTGGGATCTAGAATCAATGGACGGCCGAATTCCAGAATGTCAGGGTTTCCAAATTCTAGAATCTTTGCATGTCTGAACTCGAGAGTCATTCAATGTCCACATTCCAGGACTCTGGATGTCTGAATTATAGAAGCACCAAATGTCTGCATTGTAGAATCGGAATGTGGCGGAATTCTAGAATGCACAGCACGGCGGAATTCTAAAGTCTTAAAATGCCTGCTATCCGGAAGTTAAGGTTTCTGACATCAAGAATGCTACCAAGTCAGAATTATAACATTCTGAAACATTCTGGGATCTAGAATCAATGGACGGCTGAGTTCCAGAATGCAAGGGTGGCAAAACTCTAGAATCCTTGCGTGTCTGAACTCGAGAGTCATTCAATGTCCACATTCCAGAACTCTGGATGTCTGAAATATAGAAGCACCAAATGTCTGCATTCTAGAATCGGAATGTGGCAGAATTCTAGAATGCACAGCACAGCGGAATTTTAAAGTCCTAAAATGCCTGCTATTCGGAAGTCAAGGTGTCTGACATCCAGAATGTTACTAAGTCAGCATTCTACCGTTCTGAGAGATTCTCTGTTCTAGAATCAATGGATGGCAGAGTTCTGGAATGTCAGGGTGTTCAAACTCAAGAATACTTGCGTGTCTGAACTCGAGAGTCATTCAATGTCCACATTCCGCATCACAGGGTGTCTGAATTCCAGAAGCACCAAATGTCTGCATTCTAGAATTGGAATGTGGCGGAATTCTAGAATGCACAGCACGGCGGAATTCTAAAGTCCTAAAATGCCTGCTATCCGGAAGTTAAGGTGTCTGACATCCAGAATGCTACCAAGTCAGAATTATACCATTCTGAAACATTCTGGGATCTAGAATCAATGGACGGCTGAGTTCCAGAATGTCAGGGTGGCAAAACTCTAGAATCCTGGCGTGTCTGAACTCGAGAGTCATTCAATGACCACATTCCAGAACTCTGGATGTCTGAGTTATAGAAGCACCAAATGTCTGCATTCTAGAATCGGAATGTGGCAGAATTCTAGAATGCACAGCACGGCGGAATTCTGAAGTCCTAAAATGCCTGCTATCCGGAAATTAAGGTGTCTGACATCAAGAATGCTACCACGTCAGAATTATACCATTCTGAAACATTCTGGGATCTAGAATCAATGGACGGCTGAGTTCCAGAATGTCAGGGTGGCAAAACTCTAGAATACTTGCGGGTCTGAACTCGAGAGTCATTCAATGTCCACATTCCAGAACTCTGGATGTCTGAATTATTGAAGCACCAAATGTCTGCACTCTAGAATCGGAATGTGGCGGAATTCTAGAATGCACAGCACGGCGGAATTCTAAAGTCCTAAAATGCCTGCTATCCGGAAATTAAGGTGTCTGACATCAAGAATGCTACCAAGTCAGAATTATACCATTCTGAAAGATTCTGGGATCTAGAATCAATGGATGGCTGAGTTCCAGAATGTCAGGGTGGCAAAACTCTAGAATCCTTGCGTGTCTGAACTCGAGAGTCATTCAATGTCCACATTCCAGAACTCTGGATGTCTGAATTATAGAAGCACCAAATGTCTGCATTCTAGAATCAGAATGTGGCGGAATTCTAGAATGCACAGCACGACAGAATTCTAAAGTCCTAAAATGCCTGCTAGCCGAAAGTTAAGGTGTCTGATGACCAGTATGTTACTAGGTCAGCATTCTACCGTTCTGAGAGATTCTGGGTTCTAGAATCAATGGACGGCAGAGATTTGGAATGTCAGGGTGTCCAAACTCTAGAATCCTTGCGTGTCCGAACTCGAGAGTCATTCAATGTCCACATTCCGGATTACAGGGTGTCTGAATTCCAGAAGCACCAAATGTCTGCATTCTAGAATTGGAATGTGGTGGAATTCTAGAATGCACAGCACGGCGGAATTCTAAAGTCCTAAAATGCCTGCTATCCGGAAGTTAAGGTGTCTGACATCCAGAATGGTACCACATCAGAATTATACCATTCTGAAACATTCTGGGATCTAGAATCAATAGACGGCCGAGTTCCAGAATGTCAGTGTGGCAAAACTCTAGAATCCTTGCCTGTCTGAACTCGAGAGTCATTCAATGTCCACATTCCAGAACTCTGGATGTCTGAATTATAGAAGCACCAAATGTCTGCATTCTAGAATCGGAATGTGGCAGAATTCTAGAATGAACAGCACGGCGGAATTCTAAAGTCCTAAAATGCCTGCTATCCGGAAATTAAGGTGTCTGACGTCAAGAATGCTACCAAGTCAGAATTATACCATTCTGAAAGATTCTGGGATCTAGAATCAATGGATGGCTGAGTTCCAGAATGTCAGGGTGGCAAAACTCTAGAATCCTTGCGTGTCTGAACTCGAGAGTCATTCAATGTCCACATTCCAGAACTCTGGATGTCTGATTTATAGAAGCACCAAATGTCTGCATTCTAGAATCAGAATGTGGCGGAATTCTAGAATGCACAGCACGACAGAATTCTAAAGTCCTAAAATGCCTACTAGCCGAAAGTTAAGGTGTCTGATGACCAGTATGTTACTAGGTCAGCATTCTACCGTTCTGAGAGATTCTGGGTTCTAGAATCAATGGACGGCAGAGATTTGGAATGTCAGGGTGTCCAAACTCTAGAATCCTTGCGTGTCCGAACTCGAGAGTCTTTCAATGTCCACATTCCGGATTACAGGGTGTCTGAATTCCAGAAGCACCAAATGTCTGCATTCTAGAATTGGAATGTGGTGGAATTCTAGAATGCACAGCACGGCGGAATTCTAAAGTCCTAAAATGCCTGCTATCCGGAAGTCAAGGTGTCTGACATCCAGAATGGTACCACATCAGAATTATACCATTCTGAAACATTCTGGGATCTAGAATCAATGGACGGCCGAATTCCAGAATGTCAGGGTTTCCAAATTCTAGAATCTTTGCATGTCTGAACTCGAGAGTCATTCAATGTCCACATTCCAGGACTCTGGATGTCTGAATTATAGAAGCACCAAATGTCTGCATTGTAGAATCGGAATGTGGCGGAATTCTAGAATGCACAGCACGGCGGAATTCTAAAGTCTTAAAATGCCTGCTATCCGGAAGTTAAGGTTTCTGACATCAAGAATGCTACCAAGTCAGAATTATAACATTCTGAAACATTCTGGGATCTAGAATCAATGGACGGCTGAGTTCCAGAATGCAAGGGTGGCAAAACTCTAGAATCCTTGCGTGTCTGAACTCGAGAGTCATTCAATGTCCACATTCCAGAACTCTGGATGTCTGAAATATAGAAGCACCAAATGTCTGCATTCTAGAATCGGAATGTGGCAGAATTCTAGAATGCACAGCACAGCGGAATTTTAAAGTCCTAAAATGCCTGCTATTCGGAAGTCAAGGTGTCTGACATCCAGAATGTTACTAAGTCAGCATTCTACCGTTCTGAGAGATTCTCTGTTCTAGAATCAATGGATGGCAGAGTTCTGGAATGTCAGGGTGTTCAAACTCAAGAATACTTGCGTGTCTGAACTCGAGAGTCATTCAATGTCCACATTCCGCATCACAGGGTGTCTGAATTCCAGAAGCACCAAATGTCTGCATTCTAGAATCGGAATGTGGCGGAATTCTAGAATGCACAGCACGGCGGAATTCTAAAGTCCTAAAATGCCTGCTATCCGGAAGTTAAGGTGTCTGACATCCAGAATGCTACCAAGTCAGAATTATACCATTCTGAAACATTCTGGGATCTAGAATCAATGGACGGCTGAGTTCCAGAATGTCAGGGTGGCAAAACTCTAGAATCCTGGCGTGTCTGAACTCGAGAGTCATTCAATGTCCACATTCCAGAACTCTGGATGTCTGAGTTATAGAAGCACCAAATGTCTGCATTCTAGAATCGGAATGTGGCAGAATTCTAGAATGCACAGCACGGCGGAATTCTGAAGTCCTAAAATGCCTGCTATCCGGAAGTTAAGGTGTCTGACATCAAGATTGCTACCACGTCAGAATTATACCATTCTGAAACATTCTGGGATCTAGAATCAATGGACGGCTGAGTTCCAGAATGTCAGGGTGGCAAAACTCTAGAATACTTGCGGGTCTGAACTCGAGAGTCATTCAATGTCCACATTCCAGAACTCTGGATGTCTGAATTATAGAAGCACCAAATGTCTGCATTCTAGAATCGGAATGTGGCGGAATTCTAGAATGCACAGCACGGCGGAATTCTAAAGTCCTAAAATGCCTGCTATCCGGAAGTTAAGGTGTCTGACATCAAGAGTTCTACCAAGTCAGAATTATAACATTCTGAAAGATTCTGGGATCTAGAATCAATGGACGGCTGAGTTCCAGAATGTCAGGGTGGCAAAACTCTAGAATCCTTGCCTGTCTGAACTCGAGAGTCATTCAGTGTCCACATTCCAGAACTCTGGAAGTCTGAAATATAGAAGCACCAAATGTCTGCATTGTAGAATCGGAATGTGGCGGAATTCTAGAATGCACAGCACGGCGGAATTCGAAAGTCCTAAAATGCCTGCTATCCGGAAGTTAAGGTGTCTGACATCCAGAATGTTACTAAGTCAGCATTCTACCGTTCTGAGAAATTCTGGGTTCTAGAATCAATGGATGGCAGAGTTCTGGAATGTCAGGGTGTTCAAACTCAAGAATACTTGCGTTTCTGAACTCGAGTGTCATTCAATGACCACATTTCGCATCACAGGGTGTCTGAATTCCAGAAGCACCAAATGTCTGCATTCTAGAATGCGAATGTGGCGGAATTCTAGAATGCACAGGCCCGGCGGAATTCGAAAGTCCTAAAATGCCTGCTATCCGGAAGTTAAGGTGTCTGAAATCCAGAATGCTACCACGTCAGAATTATACCATTCTGAAAGATTCTGGGATCTAGAATCAATGGACGGCCGAGTTCCAGAATGTCAGGGTGGCAAAACTCTAGAATCCTTGCCTGTCTGAACTCGAGAGTCATTCAATGTCCACATTCCAGAACTCTGGATGTCTGAATTATAGAAGCACCAAATGTCTGCATTCTAGAATCGGAATGTGGCGGAATTCTAGAATGCACAGCACGGCGGAATTCTAAAGTCTTAAAATGCCTGCTATCCGGAAGTTAAGGTTTCTGACATCAAGAATGCTACCAAGTCAGAATTATAACATTCTGAAACATTCTGGGATCTTGAATCAATGGACGGCTGAGTTCCAGAATGCAAGGGTGGCAAAACTCTAGAATCCTGGCATGTCTGAACTCGAGAGTCATTCAATGTCCCCATTCCAGAACTCTGGATGTCTGAAATATAGAAGCACCAAATGTCTGCATTCTAGAATCGGAATGTGGCAGAATTCTAGAATGCACAGCACAGCGGAATTTTAAAGTCCTAAAATGCCTGCTATTCGGAAGTCAAGGTGTCTGACATCCAGAATGTTACTAAGTCAGCATTCTACCGTTCTGAGAGATTCTCTGTTCTAGAATCAATGGATGGCAGAGTTCTGGAATGTCAGGGTGTTCAAACTCAAGAATACTTGCGTGTCTGAACTCGAGAGTCATTCAATGACCACATTCCGCATCACAGGGTGTCTGAATTCCAGAAGCACCAAATGTCTGCATTCTAGAATTGGAATGTGGCGGAATTCTAGAATGCACAGCACGGCGGAATTCTAAAGTCCTAAAATGCCTGCTATCCGGAAGTTAAGGTGTCTGACATCCAGAATGCTACCAAGTCAGAATTATACCATTCTGAAACATTCTGGGATCTAGAATCAATGGACGGCTGAGTTCCAGAATGTCAGGGTGGCAAAACTCTAGAATCCTGGCGTGTCTGAACTCGAGAGTCATTCAATGACCACATTCCAGAACTCTGGATGTCTGAGTTATAGAAGAACCAAATGTCTGCATTCTAGAATCGGAATGTGGCAGAATTCTAGAATGCACAGCACGGCGGAATTCTGAAGTCCTAAAATGCCTGCTATTCGGAAGTTAAGGTGTCTGACATCAAGAATGCTACCACGTCAGAATTATACCATTCTGAAACATTCTGGGATCTAGAATCAATGGACGGCTGAGTTCCAGAATGTCAGGGTGGCAAAACTCTAGAATACTTGCGGGTCTGAACTCGAGAGTCATTCAATGTCCACATTCCAGAACTCTGGATGTCTGAATTATAGAAGCACCAAATGTCTGCATTCTAGAATCGGAATGTTACGGAATTCTAGAATGCACAGCACGGCGGAATTCTAAAGTCCTAAAATGCCTGCTATCCGGAAGTTAAGGTGTCTGACATCAAGAGTTCTACCAAGTCGGAATTATAACATTCTGAAAGATTCTGGGATCTAGAATCAATGGACGGCTGAGTTCCAGAATGTCAGGGTGGCAAAACTCTAGAATCCTTGCCTGTCTGAACTAGAGAGTCATTCAGTGTCCACATTCCAGAACTCTGGAAGTCTGAAATATAGAAGCACCAAATGTCTGCATTCTAGAATCGGAATGTGGCGGAATTCTAGAATGCACAGCACGGCGGAATTTGAAAGTCCTAAAATGCCTGCTATCCAGAAGTTAAGGTGTCTGACATCCAGAATGTTACTAAGTCAGCATTCTACCGTTCTGAGAAATTCTGGGTTCTAGAATCAATGGATGGCAGAGTTCTGGAATGTCAGGGTGTTCAAACTCAAGAATACTTGCGTGTCTGAACTCGAGTGTCATTCAATGACCACATTTCGCATCACAGGGTGTCTGAATTCCAGAAGCACCAAATGTCTGCATTCTAGAATGCGAATGTGGCGGAATTCTAGAATGCACAGCACGGCGGAATTCGAAAGTCCTAAAATGCCTGCTATCCGGAAGTTAAGGTGTCTGAAATCCAGAATGCTACCACGTCAGAATTATACCATTCTGAAAGATTCTGGGATCTAGAATCAATGGACGGCTGAATTCCAGAATGTCAGGGTTTCCAAATTCTAGAATCCTTGCATGTCTGAACTCGAGAGTCATTCAATATCCACATTCCAGGACTCTGGATGTCTGAAATATAGAAGCACCAAATGTCTGCATTCTAGAATCGGAATGTGGTAGAATTCTAGAATGCACAGCACGACAGAATTCTAAAGTCCTAAAATGCCTGCTATTCGGAAGTTAAGGTGTCTGACATCCAGAATGTTACTAGGTCAGCATTCTACCGTTCTGAGAGATTCTGGGTTCTAGAATCAATGGACGGCAGAGTTCTGGAATGTCAGGGTGTCCAAACTCTAGAATCCTTCCGTGTCTGAACTCGAGAGTCATTCAATGTCCACATTCCAGAACTCTGGATGTCTGAATTATAGAAGCACCAAATGTCTGCATTCTAGAATCGGAATGTGGCGGAATTCTAGAATGCACAGCACGGCGGAATTCTAAAGTCCTAAAATGCCTGCTATCCGGAAATTAAGGTGTCTGACATCAAGAATGCTACCAAGTCAGAATTATACCATTCTGAAAGATTCTGGGATCTAGAATCAATGGATGGCTGAGTTCCAGAATGTCAGGGTGGCAAAACTCTAGAATCCTTGCGTGTCTGAACTCGAGAGTCATTCAATGTCCACATTCCAGAACTCTGGGTGTCTGAATTACAGAAGCACCAAATGTCTGCATTCTAGAATCAGAATGTGGCGGAATTCTAGAATGCACAGCACGACAGAATTCTAAAGTCCTAAAATGCCTACTAGCCGAAAGTTAAGGTGTCTGATGACCAGTATGTTACTAGGTCAGCATTCTACCGTTCTGAGAGATTCTGGGTTCTAGAATCAATGGACGGCAGAGATCTGGAATGTCAGGGTGTCCAAACTCTAGAATCCTTGCGGGTCTGAACTCGAGAGTCATTCAATGTCCACATTCCGGATCACAGGGTGTCTGAATTCCAGAAGCACCAAATGTCTGCATTCTAGAATTGGAATGTTGTGGAATTCTAGAATGCACAGCACGGCGGAATTCTAAAGTCCTAAAATGCCTGCTATCCGGAAGTTAAGGTGTCTGACATCCAGAATGGTACCACATCAGAATTATACCATTCTGAAACATTCTGGGATCTAGAATCAATAGACGGCCGAGTTCCAGAATGTCAGGGTGGCAAAACTCTAGAATCCTGGCGTGTCTGAACTCGAGAGTCATTCAATGTCCACATTCCAGAACTCTGGATGTCTGAGTTATAGAAGCACCAAATGTCTGCATTCTAGAATCGGAATGTGGCGGAATTCTAGAATGCACAGCACGGCAGAATTCGAAAGTCCTAAAATGCCTGCTATCCGGAAGTTAAGGTGTCTGACATCAAGAATGCTACCACGTCAGAATTATACCATTCTGAAACATTCTGGGATCTAGAATCAATGGATGGCTGAGTTCCAGAATGTCAGGGTGGCAAAACTCTAGAATACTTGCGGGTCTGAACTCGAGAGTCATTCAATGTCCACATTCCAGAACTCTGGATGTCTGAATTATAGAAGCACCAAATGTCTGCATTCTAGAATCGGAATGTGGCGGAATTCTAGAATGCACAGCACGGCGGAATTCTAAAGTCCTAAAATGCCTGCTATCCGGAAGTTAAGGTGTCTGACATCAAGAGTTCTACCAAGTCAGAATTATAACATTCTGAAAGATTCTGGGATCTAGAATCAATGGACGGCTGAGTTCCAGAATGTCAGGGTGGCAAAACTCTAGAATCCTTGCCTGTCTGAACTCGAGAGTCATTCAGTGTCCACATTCCAGAACTCTGGAAGTCTGAAATACAGAAGCACCAAATGTCTGCATTGTAGAATCGGAATGTGGCGGAATTCTAGAATGCACAGCACGGCGGAATTCGAAAGTCCTAAAATGCCTGCTATCCGGAAGTTAAGGTGTCTGACATCCAGAATGTTACTAAGTCAGCATTCTACCGTTCTGAGAAATTCTGGGTTCTAGAATCAATGGATGGCAGAGTTCTGGAATGTCAGGGTGTTCAAACTCAAGAATACTTGCGTGTCTGAACTCGAGTGTCATTCAATGACCACATTTCGCATCACAGGGTGTCTGAATTCCAGAAGCACCAAATTTCTGCATTCTAGAATGCGAATGTGGCGGAATTCTAGAATGCACAGCACGGCGGAATTCGAAAGTCCTAAAATGCCTGCTATCCGGAAGTTAAGGTGTCTGAAATCCAGAATGCTACCACGTCAGAATTATACCATTCTGAAAGATTCTGGGATCTAGAATCAATGGACGGCCGAGTTCCAGAATGTCAGGGTGGCAAAACTCTAGAATCCTTGCCTGTCTGAACTCGAGAGTCATTCAATGTCCACATTCCAGAACTCTGGATGTCTGAATTATAGAAGCACCAAATGTCTGCATTCTAGAATCGGAATGTGGCGGAATTCTAGAATGCACAGCACGGCGGAATTCTAAAGTCTTAAAATGCCTGCTATCCGGAAGTTAAGGTTTCTGACATCAAGAATGCTACCAAGTCAGAATTATAACATTCTGAAACATTCTGGGATCTAGAATCAATGGACGGCTGAGTTCCAGAATGCAAGGGTGGCAAAACTCTAGAATCCTGGCATGTCTGAACTCGAGAGTCATTCAATGTCCCCATTCCAGAACTCTGGATGTCTGAAATATAGAAGCACCAAATGTCTGCATTCTAGAATCGGAATGTGGCAGAATTCTAGAATGCACAGCACAGCGGAATTTTAAAGTCCTAAAATGCCTGCTATTCGGAAGTCAAGGTGTCTGACATCCAGAATGTTACTAAGTCAGCATTCTACCGTTCTGAGAGATTCTCTGTTCTAGAATCAATGGATGGCAGAGTTCTGGAATGTCAGGGTGTTCAAACTCAAGAATACTTGCGTGTCTGAACTCGAGAGTCATTCAATGACCACATTCCGCATCACAGGGTGTCTGAATTCCAGAAGCACCAAATGTCTGCATTCTAGAATTGGAATGTGGCGGAATTCTAGAATGCACAGCACGGCGGAATTCTAAAGTCCTAAAATGCCTGCTATCCGGAAGTTAAGGTGTCTGACATCCAGAATGCTACCAAGTCAGAATTATACCATTCTGAAACATTCTGGGATCTAGAATCAATGGACGGCTGAGTTCCAGAATGTCAGGGTGGCAAAACTCTAGAATCCTGGCGTGTCTGAACTCGAGAGTCATTCAATGACCACATTCCAGAACTCTGGATGTCTGAGTTATAGAAGAACCAAATGTCTGCATTCTAGAATCGGAATGTGGCAGAATTCTAGAATGCACAGCACGGCGGAATTCTGAAGTCCTAAAATGCCTGCTATTCGGAAGTTAAGGTGTCTGACATCAAGAATGCTACCACGTCAGAATTATACCATTCTGAAACATTCTGGGATCTAGAATCAATGGACGGCTGAGTTCCAGAATGTCAGGGTGGCAAAACTCTAGAATACTTGCGGGTCTGAACTCGAGAGTCATTCAATGTCCACATTCCAGAACTCTGGATGTCTGAATTATAGAAGCACCAAATGTCTGCATTCTAGAATCGGAATGTGGCGGAATTCTAGAATGAACAGCACGGCGGAATTCTAAAGTCCTAAAATGCCTGCTATCCGGAAGTTAAGGTGTCTGACATCAAGAGTTCTACCAAGTCAGAATTATAACATTCTGAAAGATTCTGGGATCTAGAATCAATGGACGGCTGAGTTCCAGAATGTCAGGGTGGCAAAACTCTAGAATCCTTGCCTGTCTGAACTCGAGAGTCATTCAGTGTCCACATTCCAGAACTCTGGAAGTCTGAAATATAGAAGCACCAAATGTCTGCATTCTAGAATCGGAATGTGGCGGTATTCTAGAATGCACAGCACGGCGGAATTCGAAAGTCCTAAAATGCCTGCTATCCGGAAGTTAAGGTGTCTGACATCCAGAATGTTACTAAGTCAGCATTCTACCGTTCTGAGAAATTCTGGGTTCTAGAATCAATGGATGGCAGAGTTCTGGAATGTCAGGGTGTTCAAACTCAAGAATACTTGCATGTCTGAACTCGAGTGTCATTCAATGACCACATTTCGCATCACAGGGTGTCTGAATTCCAGAAGCACCAAATGTCTGCATTCCAGAATGCGAATGTGGCGGAATTCTAGAATGCACAGCACGGCGGAATTCGAAAGTCCTAAAATGCCTGCTATCCGGAAGTTAAGGTGTCTGAAATCCAGAATGCTACCACGTCAGAATTATACCATTCTGAAAGATTCTGGGATCTAGAATCAATGGACGGCTGAATTCCAGAATGTCAGGGTTTCCAAATTCTAGAATCCTTGCATGTCTGAACTCGAGAGTCATTCAATATCCACATTCCAGGACTCTGGATGTCTGAAATATAGAAGCACCAAATGTCTGCATTCTAGAATCGGAATGTGGTAGAATTCTAGAATGCACAGCAAGAGAGAATTCTAAAGTCCTAAAATGCCTGCTATTCGGAAGTTAAGGTGTCTGACATCCAGAATGTTACTAGGTCAGCATTCTACCGTTCTGAGAGATTCTGGGTTCTATAATCAATGGACGGCAGAGTTCTGGAATGTCAGGGTGTCCAAACTCTAGAATCCTTCCGTGTCTGAACTCGAGAGTCATTCAATGTCCACATTCCAGAACTCTGGATGTCTGAATTATAGAAGCACCAAATGTCTGCACTCTAGAATCGGAATGTGGCGGAATTCTAGAATGCACAGCACGGCGGAATTCTAAAGTCCTAAAATGCCTGCTATCCGGAAATTAAGGTGTCTGACATCAAGAATGCTACCAAGTCAGAATTATACCATTCTGAAAGATTCTGGGATCTAGAATCAATGGATGGCTGAGTTCCAGAATGTCAGGGTGGCAAAACTCTAGAATCCTTGCGTGTCTGAACTCGAGAGTCATTCAATGTCCACATTCCAGAACTCTGGATGTCTGAATTATAGAAGCACCAAATGTCTGCATTCTAGAATCAGAATGTGGCGGAATTCTAGAATGCACAGCACGACAGAATTCTAAAGTCCTAAAATGCCTACTAGCCGAACGTTAAGGTGTCTGATGACCAGTATGTTACTAGGTCAGCATTCTACCGTTCTGAGAGATTCTGGGTTCTAGAATCAATGGACGGCAGACATCTGGAATGTCAGGGTGTCCAAACTCTAGAATCCTTGCGTGTCTGAACTCGAGAGTCATTCAATGTCCACATTCCGGATCACAGGGTGTCTGAATTCCAGAAGCACCAAATGTCTGCATTCTAGAATTGGAATGTTGTGGAATTCTAGAATGCACAGCACGGCGGAATTCTAAAGTCCTAAAATGCCTGCTATCCGGAAGTTAAGGTGTCTGACATCCAGAATGGTACCACATCAGAATTATACCATTCTGAAACATTCTGGGATCTAGAATCAATAGACGGCCGAGTTCCAGAATGTCAGGGTGGCAAAACTCTAGAATCCTGGCGTGTCTGAACTCGAGAGTCATTCAATGTCCACATTCCAGAACTCTGGATGTCTGAATTATAGAAGCACCAAATGTCTGCATTCTAGAATCGGAATGTGGCGGAATTCTAGAATGCACAGCACGGCGGAATTCTAAAGTCCTAAAATGCCTGCTGTCCGGAAGTTAAGGTTTCTGACATCAAGAATGCTACCAAGTCAGAATTATAACATTCTGAAACATTCTGGGATCTAGAATCAATGGACGGCTGAGTTCCAGAATGCAAGGGTGGCAAAACTCTAGAATCCTTGCGTGTCTGAACTCGAGAGTCATTCAATGTCCACATTCCAGAACTCTGGATGTCTGAAATATAGAAGCACCAAATGTCTGCATTCTAGAATCGGAATGTGGCAGAATTCTAGAATGCACAGCACAGCGGAATTTTAAAGTCCTAAAATGCCTGCTATTCGGAAGTCAAGGTGTCTGACATCCAGAATGTTACTAAGTCAGCATTCTACCGTTCTGAGAGATTCTCTGTTCTAGAATCAATGGATGGCAGAGTTCTGGAATGTCAGGGTGTTCAAACTCAAGAATACTTGCGTGTCTGAACTCGAGAGTCATTCAATGTCCACATTCCGCATCACAGGGTGTCTGAATTCCAGAAGCACCAAATGTCTGCATTCTAGAATGCGAATGTGGCGGAATTCTAGAATGCACAGCACGGCGGAATTCGAAAGTCCTAAAATGCCTGCTATCCGGAAGTTAAGGTGTCTGAAATCCAGAATGCTACCACGTCAGAATTATACCATTCTGAAAGATTCTGGGATCTAGAATCAATGGACGGCTGAATTCCAGAATGTCAGGGTTTCCAAATTCTAGAATCCTTGCATGTCTGAACTCGAGAGTCATTCAATATCCACATTCCAGGACTCTGGATGTCTGAAATATAGAAGCACCAAATGTCTGCATTCTAGAATCGGAATGTGGTAGAATTCTAGAATGCACAGCACGACAGAATTCTAAAGTCCTAAAATGCCTGCTATTCGGAAGTTAAGGTGTCTGACATCCAGAATGTTACTAGGTCAGCATTCTACCGTTCTGAGAGATTCTGGGTTCTAGAATCAATGGACGGCAGAGTTCTGGAATGTCAGGGTGTCCAAACTCTAGAATCCTTCCGTGTCTGAACTCGAGAGTCATTCAATGTCCACATTCCAGAACTCTGGATGTCTGAATTATAGAAGCACCAAATGTCTGCACTCTAGAATCGGAATGTGGCGGAATTCTAGAATGCACAGCACGGCGGAATTCTAAAGTCCTAAAATGCCTGCTATCCGGAAGTTAAGGTGTCTGACATCCAGAGTGGTACCACATCAGAATTATACCATTCGGAAACATTCTGGGATCTAGAATCAATAGACGGCCGAGTTCCAGAATGTCAGGGTGGCAAAACTCTAGAATCCTGGCGTGTCTGAACTCGAGAGTCATTCAATGTCCACATTCCAGAACTCTGGATGTCTGAATTATAGAAGCACCAAATGTCTGCATTCTAGAATCGGAATGTGGCGGAATTCTAGAATGCACAGCACGGCGGAATTCTAAAGTCCTAAAATGCCTGCTATCCGGAAGTTAAGGTTTCTGACATCAAGAATGCTACCAAGTCAGAATTATAACATTCTGAAACATTCTGGGATCTAGAATCAATGGACGGCTGAGTTCCAGAATGCAAGGGTGGCAAAACTCTAGAATCCTTGCGTGTCTGAATTCGAGAGTCATTCAATGTCCACATTCAAGATCTCTGGATGTCTGAAATATAGAAGCACCAAATTTCTGCATTCTAGAATCGGAATGTGGCAGAATTCTAGAATGGACAGCACAGCGGAATTTTAAAGTCCTAAAATGCCTGCTATTCGGAAGTCAAGGTGTCTGACATCCAGAATGTTACTAAGTCAGCATTCTACCGTTCTGAGAGATTCTCTGTTCTAGAATCAATGGATGGCAGAGTTCTGGAATGTCAGGGTGTTCAAACTCAAGAATACTTGCGTGTCTGAACTCGAGAGTCATTCAATGTCCACATTCCGCATCACAGGGTGTCTGAATTCCAGAAGCACCAAATGTCTGCATTCTAGAATCGGAATGTGGCGGAATTCTAGAATGCACAGCACGGCGGAATTCTAAAGTCCTAAAATGCCTGCTATCCGGAAGTTAAGGTGTCTGACATCCAGAATGTTACCACGTCAGAATTATACCATTCTGAAACATTCTGGGATCTAGAATCAATGGCCGGCTGAGTTCCAGAATGTCAGGGTGGCAAAACTCTAGAATCCTTCCGTGTCTGAACTCGAGAGTCATTCAATGTCCACATTCCAGAACTCTGGATGTCTGAATTATAGAAGCACCACATGTCTGCATTCTAGAATCGGAATGTGGCGGAATTCTAGAATGCACAGCACGGCGGAATTCTAAAGTCCTAAAATGCCTGCTATCCGGAAATTAAGGTGTCTGACATCAAGAATGCTACCAAGTCAGAATTATACCATTCTGAAAGATTCTGGGATCTAGAATCAATGGACGGCTGAGTTCCAGAATGTCAGGGTGGCAAAACTCTAGAATCCTTGCCTGTCTGAACTCGAGAGTCATTCAATGTCCACATTCCAGAACTCTGGATGTCTGAATTATAGAAGCACCAAATGTCTGCATTCTAGAATCAGAATGTGGTGGAATTCTAGAATGCACAGCACGGCGGAATTTTAAAGTCCTAAAATGCCTGCTATACGGAAGTCAAGGTGTCTGACATCCAGAATGTTACTAAGTCAGCATTCTACCGTTCTGAGAAATTCTGGGTTCAAGAATCAAAGGATGGCAGAGTTCTGGAATGTCAGGGTGTTCAAACTCAAGAATACTTGCGTGTCTGAACTCGAGAGTCATTCAATGTCCACATTCCCCATCACAGGGTGTCTGAATTCCAGAAGCAACAAATGTCTGCATTCTAGAATCGGAATGTTGCGGAATTCTAGAATGCACAGCACGGCGTAATTCGAAAGTCCTAAAATGCCTGCTATCCGGAAGTTAAGGTGTCTGAAATCCAGAATGCTACCACGTCAGAATTATACCATTCTGAAAGATTCTGGGATCTAGAATCAATGGACGGCTGAGTTCCAGAATGTCAGGGTTTCCAAACTCTAGAATCCTTGCATGTCTGAACTCGAGAGTCATTCAATATCCACATTCCAGGACTCTGGATGTCTGAAATATAGAAGCACCAAATGTCTGCATTCTAGAATCGGAATGTGGTAGAATACTAGAATGCACAGCACGACAGAATTCTAAAGTCCTAAAATGCCTGCTATTCGGAAGTTAAGGTGTCTGACATCCAGAATGTTACTAGGTCAGCATTCTACCGTTCTGAGAGATTCTGGGTTCTAGAATCAATGGACGGCAGAGTTCTGGAATGTCAGGGTGTCCAAACTCTAGAATCCTTCCGTGTCTGAACTCGAGAGTCATTCAATGTCCACATTCCAGAACTCTGGATGTCTGAATTATAGAAGCACCAAATGTCTGCATTCTAGAATCGGAATGTGGCGGAATTCTAGAATGCACAGCACGGCGGAATTCTAAAGTCCTAAAATGCCTGCTATCCGGAAGTTAAGGTGTCTGACATCAAGAATGCTACCAAGTCAGAATTATACCATTCTGAAAGATTCTGGGATCTAGAATCAATGGACGGCTGAGTTCCAGAATGTCAGGGTGGCAAAACTCTAGAATCCTTGCCTGTCTGAACTCGAGAGTCATTCAATGTCCACATTCCAGAACTCTGGATGTCTGAAATATAGAAGCACCAAATGTCTGCATTCTAGAATCGGAATGTGGCGGAATTCTAGAATGCACAGCATGGCGGAATTTTAAAGTCCTAAAATGCCTGCTATACGGAAGTCAAGGTGTCTGACCTCCAGAATGTTACTAAGTCAGCATTCCACCGTTCTGAGAAATTCTGGGTTCAAGAATCAATGAATGGCAGAGTTCTGGAATGTCAGGGTGTTCAAACTCAAGAATACTTGCGTGTCTGAACTCGAGAGTCATTCAATGTCCACATTCCGCATCACAGGGTGTCTGAATTCCAGAAGCACCAAATGTCTGCATTCTAGAATCGGAATGTGGCGGAATTCTAGAATGCACAGCACGGCGGAATTCGAAAGTCCTATAATGCCTGGTATCCGGAAGTTAAGGTGTCTGAAATCCAGAATGCTACCACGTCAGAATTATACCATTCTGAAAGATTCTGTGATCTAGAATCAATGGACGGCTGAGTTCCAGAATGTCAGGGTTTCCAATCTCTAGAATCCTTGCATGTCTGAACTCGAGAGTCATTCAATATCCACATTCCAGGACTCTGGATGTCTGAAATATAGAAGCACCAAATGTCTGCATTCTAGAATCGGAATGTGGTAGAATTCTAGAATGCACAGCACGAGAGAATTCTAAAGTCCTAAAATGCCTGCTATTCGGAAGTTAAGGTGTCTGACATCCAGAATGTTACTAGGTCAGCATTCTACCATTCTGAGAGATTCTGGGTTCTAGAATCAATGGACGGCAGAGTTCTGGAATGTCAGGTTGTCCAAACTCTAGAATCCTTCCATGTCTGAACTCGAGAGTCATTCAATGTCCACATTCCAGAACTCTGGATGTCTGAATTATAGAAGCAACACATGTCTGCATTCTAGAATCGGAATGTGGCGGAATTCTAGAATGCACAGCACGGCGGAATTCTAAAGTCCTAAAATGCCTGCTATCCGGAAATTAAGGTGTCTGACATCAAGAATGCTACCAAGTCAGAATTATACCATTCTGAAAGATTCTGGGATCTAGAATCAATGGACGGCTGAGTTCCAGAATGTCAGGGTGGCAAAACTCTAGAATCCTTGCCTGTCTGAACTCGAGAGTCATTCAATGTCCACATTCCAGAACTCTGGATGTCTGAATTATAGAAGCACCAAATGTCTACATTCTAGAATCAGAATGTGGTGGAATTCTACAATGCACAGCACGGCGGAATTTTAAAGTCCTAAAATGCCTGCTATACGGAAGTCAAGGTGTCTGACATCCAGAATGTTACTAAGTCAGCATTCTACCGTTCTGAGAAATTCTGGGTTCAAGAATCAAAGGATGGCAGAGTTCTGGAATGTCAGGGTGTTCAAACTCAAGAATACTTGCGTGTCTGAACTCGAGAGTCATTCAATGTCCACATTCCCCATCACAGGGTGTCTGAATTCCAGAAGCAACAAATGTCTGCATTTAGAATCGGAATGTTGCGGAATTATAGAATGCACAGCACGGCGGAATTCGAAAGTCCTAAAATGCCTGTTATCCGGAAGTTAAGGTGTCTGAAATCCAGAATGCTACCACGTCAGATTTATACCATTCTGAAAGATTCTGGGATCTAGAATCAATGGACGGCTGAGTTCCAGAATGTCAGGGTTTCCAAACTCTAGAATCCTTGCATGTCTGAACTCGAGAGTCATTCAATATCCACATTCCAGGACTCTGGATGTCTGAAATATAGAAGAACCAAATGTCTGCATTCTAGAATCGGAATTTGGTAGAATTCTAGAATGCACAGCTCGACAGAATTCTAAAGTCCTAAAATGCCTGCTATTCGGAAGTTAAGGTGTCTGACATCCAGAATGCTTCCACGTCAGAATTATACCATTCTGAAACATTCTGGGATCTAGAATCAATGGACGGCTGAGTTCCAGAATGTCAGGGTGGCAAAACTCTAGAATCCTGGCGTGTCTGAACTCGAGAGTCATTCAATGTCCACATTCCAGAACTCTGGATGTCTGAATTATAGAAGCACCAAATGTCTGCATTCTAGAATCGGAATGTGGCGGAATTCTAGAATGCACAGCACGGCGGAATTCTAAAGTCCTAAAATGCCTGCTATCCGGAAGTTAAGGTGTCTGACATCAAGAATGCTACCACGTCAGAATTATACCATTCTGAAACATTCTGGGATCTAGAATCAATGGACGGCTGAGTTCCAGAATATCAGGGTGGCAAAACTCAAGAATACTTGCGTGTCTGAACTCGAGAGTCATTCAATGTCCACATTCCAGAACTCTGGATGTCTGAATTATAGAAGCACCAAATGTCTGCATTCTAGAATCCGAATGTGGCGGAATTCTAGAATGCACAGCACGGCGGAATTCTAAAGTCCTAAAATGCATGCTATCCGGAAGTTAAGGTGTCTGACATCAAGAATGCTACCAAGTCAGAATTATACCATTCTGAAAGATTCTGGGATCTAGAATCAATGGACGGGTGAGTTCCAGAATGTCAGGGTGGCAAAATTCTAGAATCCTGGCGTGTCTGAACTCGAGAGTCATTCAATGTCCACATTCCAGAACTCTGGATGTCTGAATTATAGAAGCACCAAATGTCTGCATTCTAGAATCGGAATGTGGCGGAATACTAGAATGCACAGCACGGCGGAATTCTAAAGCCCTAAAATGCCTGCTATCCGGAAGTTAAGGTGTCTGACATCAAGAGTGCTACCAAGTCAGAATTATAACATTCTGAAATATTCTGGGATCTAGAATCAATGGACGGCTGAGTTCCAGAATGTCAGGGTGGCAATACTCTAGAATCCTTGCCTGTCTGAACTCGAGAGTCATTCAATGTCCACATTCCAGAACTCTGGATGTCTGAAATTTAGAAGCACCAAATGTCTGCATTCTAGAATCGGAATGTGGCGGAATTGTAGAATGCACAGCATGGCGGAATTTTAAAGTCCTAAAATGCCTGCTATACGGAAGTCAAGGTGTCTGACCTCCAGAATGTTACTAAGTCAGCATTCTACCGTTCTGAGAAATTCTGGGTTCTAGAATCCATGGATGGCAGAGTTCTGGAATGTCAGGGTGTTCAAACTCAAGAATACTTGCGTGTCTGAACTCGAGAGTCATTCAATGTCCACATTCCGCATCACAGGGTTTCTGAATTCCAGAAGCACCAAATGTCTGCATTCTAGAATCGGAATGTGGCGGAATTCTAGAATGCACAGCACGGCGGAATTCGAAAGTCCTAAAATGCCTGCTATCCGGAAGTTAAGGTGTCTGAAATCCAGAATGCTACCACGTCAGAATTATACCATTCTGAAAGATTCTGGGATCTAGAATCAATGGACGGCTGAGTTCCAGAATGTCAGGGTTTCCAAACTCTAGAATCCTTGCATGTCTGAACTCGAGAGTCATTCAATATCCACATTCCAGGACTCTGGATGTCTGAAATATAGAAGCACCAAATGTCTGCATTCTAGAATCGGAATGTGGTAGATTTCTAGAATGCACAGCACGACAGAATTCTAAAGTCCTAAAATGCCTGCTATTCGGAAGTTAAGGTGTCTGACATACAGAATGTTACTAGGTCAGCATTCTACCATTCTGAGAGATTCTGGGTTCTAGAATCAATGGACGGCAGAGTTCTGGAATGTCAGGGTGTCCAAACTCTAGAATCCTTCCGTGTCTGAACTCGAGAGTCATTCAATGTTCACATTCCAGAACTCTGGATGTCTGAATTATAGAAGCACCAAATGTCTGTATTCTAGAATCGGAATGTGGCGGAATTCTAGAATGCACAGCACGGCGGAATTCCAAAATCCTAAAATGCCTACTAGCCGAAAGTTAAGGTGTCTGATGACCAGTATATTACTAGGTCAGCATTCTACCGTTCTGAGAGATTCTGGGTTCTATAATCAATGGACGGCAGAGATCTGGAAAGTCAGGGTGTCCAAACTCTAGAATCCTTGTGTGTCTGAACTCGAGAGTCATTCAATGTCCACATTCCGGATCACAGGGTGTCTGAATTCCAGAAGCACCAAATGTCTGCATTCTAGAATCGGAATGTGGTGGAATTCTAGAATGCACAGCACGGCGGAATTCTATAGTCCTAAAATGCCTGCTATCCGGAAGTTAAGGTGTCTGACATCAAGAATGCTACCACGTCAGAATTATACCATTCTGAAATATTGTGGGATCTAGAATCAATGGACTGCCGAGTTCCAGAATGTCAGGGTGGCAAAACTCTAGAATCCTTCCGTGTCTGAACTCGAGAGTCATTCAATGTCCACATTCCAGAACTCTGGATGTCTGAATTATAGAAGCACCAAATGTCTGCATTCTAGAATCGGAATGTGGCGGAATTCTAGAATGCACAGCACGGCGGAATTCTAAAGCCCTAAAATGCCTGCTATCCGGAAATTAAGGTGTCTGACATCAAGAATGCTACCAAGTCAGAATTATACCATTCTGAAAGATTCTGGGATCTAGAATCAATGGACGGCTGAGTTCCAGAAAGTCAGGGTGGCAAAACTCTAGAATCCTTGCGTGTCTGAACTCGAGAGTCATTCAATGTCCACATTCCAGAACTCTGGATGTCTGAATTATAGAAGCACCAAATGTCTGCATTCTAGAATCGGAATGTGGCGGAATTCTAGAATGCACAGCACGGCGGAATTCCAAAATCCTAAAATGCCTACTAGCCGAAAGTTAAGGTGTCTGATGACCAGTATGTTACTAGGTCAGCATTCTACCGTTCTGAGAGATTCTGGGTTCTAGAATCAATGGACGGCAGAGATCTGGAATGTCAGGGTGTCCAAACTCTAGAATCCTTGCGTGTCTGAACTCGAGAGTCATTCAATGTCCACATTCCGGATCACAGGGTGTCTGAATTCCAGAAGCACCAAATGTCTGCATTCTAGAATCGGAATGTGGTGGAATTCTAGAATGCACAGCACGGCGGAATTCTATAGTCCTAAAATGCCTGCTATCCGGAAGTTAAGGTGTCTGACATCAAGAATGCTACCACGTCAGAATTATACCATTCTGAAATATTGTGGGATCTAGAATCAATGGACTGCCGAGTTCCAGAATGTCAGGGTGGCAAAACTCTAGAATCCTGGCGTGTCTGAACTCGAGAGTCATTCAATGTCCACATTCCAGAACTCTGGATGTCTGAATTGTAGAAGCACCAAATGTCTGCATTCTAGAATCGGAATGTGGCGGAATACTAGAATGCACAGCACGGCGGAATTCTAAAGCCCTAAAATGCCTGCTATCCGGAAGTTAAGGTGTCTGACATCAAGAGTGCTACCAAGTCAGAATTATAACATTCTGAAAGATTCTGGGATCTAGAATCAATGGACGGCTGAGTTCCAGAATGTCAGGGTGGCAAAACTCTAGAATCCTTGCCTGTCTGAACTCGAGAGTCATTCAATGTCCACATTCCAGAACTCTGGATGTCTGAAATATAGAAGCACCAAATGTCTGCATTCTAGAATCGGAAAGTGGCGGAATTGTAGAATGCACAGCACGGCGGAATTTTAAAGGCCTAAAATGCCTGCTATACGGAAGTCAAGGTGTCTGACCTCCAGAATGTTACTAAGTCAGCATTCTACCTTTCTGAGAGATTCTCGGTTCTAGAAACAATGGATGGCAGAGTTCTGGAATGTCAGGGTGTTCAAACTCAAGAATACTTGCGTGTCTGAACTCGAGAGTCATTCAATGTCCACATTCCGCATCACAGGGTGTCTGAATTCCAGAAGCACCAAATGTCTGCATTCTAGAATCGGAATGTGGCGGAATTCTAGAATGCACAGCACGGCGGAATTCGAAAGTCCTAAAATGCCTGCTATCCGGAAGTTAAGGTGTCTGAAATCCAGAATGCTACCACGTCAGAATTATACCATTCTGAAAGATTCTGGGATCTAGAATCAATGGACGGCTGAGTTCCAGAATGTCAGGGTTTCCAAACTCTAGAATCCTTGCATGTCTGAACTCGAGAGTCATTCAATATCCACATTCCAGGACTCTGGATGTCTGAAATATAGAAGCACCAAATGTCTGCATTCTAGAATCGGAATGTGGTAGAATACTAGAATGCACAGCACGACAGAATTCTAAAGTCCTAAAATGCCTGCTATTCGGAAGTTAAGGTGTCTGACATCCAGAATGTTACTAGGTCAGCATTCTACCGTTCTGAGAGATTCTGGGTTCTAGAATCAATGGACGGCAGAGTTCTGGAATGTCAGGGTGTCCAAACTCTAGAATCCTTCCGTGTCTGAACTCGAGAGTCATTCAATGTCCACATTCCAGAACTCTGGATGTCTGAATTATAGAAGCACCAAATGTCTGCATTCTAGAATCGGAATGTGGCGGAATTCTAGAATGCACAGCACGGCGGAATTCTAAAGTCCTAAAATGCCTGCTATCCGGAAGTTAAGGTGTCTGACATCAAGAATGCTACCAAGTCAGAATTATACCATTCTGAAAGATTCTGGGATCTAGAATCAATGGACGGCTGAGTTCCAGAATGTCAGGGTGGCAAAACTCTAGAATCCTTGCCTGTCTGAACTCGAGAGTCATTCAATGTCCACATTCCAGAACTCTGGATGTCTGAAATATAGAAGCACCAAATGTCTGCATTCTAGAATCGGAATGTGGCGGAATTCTAGAATGCACAGCATGGCGGAATTTTAAAGTCCTAAAATGCCTGCTATACGGAAGTCAAGGTGTCTGACCTCCAGAATGTTACTAAGTCAGCATTCCACCGTTCTGAGAAATTCTGGGTTCAAGAATCAATGAATGGCAGAGTTCTGGAATGTCAGGGTGTTCAAACTCAAGAATACTTGCGTGTCTGAACTCGAGAGTCATTCAATGTCCACATTCCGCATCACAGGGTGTCTGAATTCCAGAAGCACCAAATGTCTGCATTCTAGAATCGGAATGTGGCGGAATTCTAGAATGCACAGCACGGCGGAATTCGAAAGTCCTATAATGCCTGGTATCCGGAAGTTAAGGTGTCTGAAATCCAGAATGCTACCACGTCAGAATTATACCATTCTGAAAGATTCTGTGATCTAGAATCAATGGACGGCTGAGTTCCAGAATGTCAGGGTTTCCAATCTCTAGAATCCTTGCATGTCTGAACTCGAGAGTCATTCAATATCCACATTCCAGGACTCTGGATGTCTGAAATATAGAAGCACCAAATGTCTGCATTCTAGAATCGGAATGTGGTAGAATTCTAGAATGCACAGCACGAGAGAATTCTAAAGTCCTAAAATGCCTGCTATTCGGAAGTTAAGGTGTCTGACATCCAGAATGTTACTAGGTCAGCATTCTACCATTCTGAGAGATTCTGGGTTCTAGAATCAATGGACGGCAGAGTTCTGGAATGTCAGGTTGTCCAAACTCTAGAATCCTTCCATGTCTGAACTCGAGAGTCATTCAATGTCCACATTCCAGAACTCTGGATGTCTGAATTATAGAAGCAACACATGTCTGCATTCTAGAATCGGAATGTGGCGGAATTCTAGAATGCACAGCACGGCGGAATTCTAAAGTCCTAAAATGCCTGCTATCCGGAAATTAAGGTGTCTGACATCAAGAATGCTACCAAGTCAGAATTATACCATTCTGAAAGATTCTGGGATCTAGAATCAATGGACGGCTGAGTTCCAGAATGTCAGGGTGGCAAAACTCTAGAATCCTTGCCTGTCTGAACTCGAGAGTCATTCAATGTCCACATTCCAGAACTCTGGATGTCTGAATTATAGAAGCACCAAATGTCTACATTCTAGAATCAGAATGTGGTGGAATTCTACAATGCACAGCACGGCGGAATTTTAAAGTCCTAAAATGCCTGCTATACGGAAGTCAAGGTGTCTGACATCCAGAATGTTACTAAGTCAGCATTCTACCGTTCTGAGAAATTCTGGGTTCAAGAATCAAAGGATGGCAGAGTTCTGGAATGTCAGGGTGTTCAAACTCAAGAATACTTGCGTGTCTGAACTCGAGAGTCATTCAATGTCCACATTCCCCATCACAGGGTGTCTGAATTCCAGAAGCAACAAATGTCTGCATTTAGAATCGGAATGTTGCGGAATTATAGAATGCACAGCACGGCGGAATTCGAAAGTCCTAAAATGCCTGTTATCCGGAAGTTAAGGTGTCTGAAATCCAGAATGCTACCACGTCAGATTTATACCATTCTGAAAGATTCTGGGATCTAGAATCAATGGACGGCTGAGTTCCAGAATGTCAGGGTTTCCAAACTCTAGAATCCTTGCATGTCTGAACTCGAGAGTCATTCAATATCCACATTCCAGGACTCTGGATGTCTGAAATATAGAAGAACCAAATGTCTGCATTCTAGAATCGGAATTTGGTAGAATTCTAGAATGCACAGCTCGACAGAATTCTAAAGTCCTAAAATGCCTGCTATTCGGAAGTTAAGGTGTCTGACATCCAGAATGCTTCCACGTCAGAATTATACCATTCTGAAACATTCTGGGATCTAGAATCAATGGACGGCTGAGTTCCAGAATGTCAGGGTGGCAAAACTCTAGAATCCTGGCGTGTCTGAACTCGAGAGTCATTCAATGTCCACATTCCAGAACTCTGGATGTCTGAATTATAGAAGCACCAAATGTCTGCATTCTAGAATCGGAATGTGGCGGAATTCTAGAATGCACAGCACGGCGGAATTCTAAAGTCCTAAAATGCCTGCTATCCGGAAGTTAAGGTGTCTGACATCAAGAATGCTACCACGTCAGAATTATACCATTCTGAAACATTCTGGGATCTAGAATCAATGGACGGCTGAGTTCCAGAATATCAGGGTGGCAAAACTCAAGAATACTTGCGGGTCTGAACTCGAGAGTCATTCAATGTCCACATTCCAGAACTCTGGATGTCTGAATTATAGAAGCACCAAATGTCTGCATTCTAGAATCGGAATGTGGCGGAATTCTAGAATGCACAGCACGGCGGAATTCTAAATTCCTAAAATGCCTGCTATCCGGAAGTTAAGGTGTCTGACATCAAGAATGCTACCAAGTCAGAATTATACCATTCTGAAAGATTCTGGGATCTAGAATCAATGGACGGCTGAGTTCCAGAATGTCAGGGTGGCAAAACTCTAGAATACTTGCCTGTCTGAACTCGAGAGTCATTCAATGTCCACATTCCAGAACTCTGGATGTCTGAAATATAGAAGCACCAAATGTATGCATTTTAGAATCGGAATGTGGCTGAATTCTAGAATGCACAGCATGGCGGAATTTTAAAGTCCTAATATGCCTGCTATACGGAAGTCAAGGTGTCTGACCTCCAGAATGTTACTAAGTCAGCATTCTACCGTTCTGAGAAATTCTGGGTTTAAGAATCAATGAATGGCACAGTTCTGGAACGTCAAGGTGTTCAAACTCAAGAATACTTGCGTGTCTGAACTCGAGAGTCATTCAATGTCCACATTCCGCATCACAGGGTGTCTGAATTCCAGAAGCACCAAATGTCTGCATTCTAGAATCGGAATGTGGCGGAATTCTAGAATGCACAGCACGGCGGAATTCAAAAGTCCTAAAATGCATGCTATCCGGAAGTTAAGGTGTCTGAAATCCAGAATGCTACCACGTCAGAATTATACCATTCTGAAAGATTCTGGGATCTAGAATCAATGGACGGCTGAGTTCCAGAATGTCAGGGTTTCCAATCTCTAGAATCCTTGCATGTCTGAACTCGAGAGTCATTCAATATCCACATTCCAGGACTCTGGATGTCTGAAATATAGAAGCACCAAATGTCTGCATTCTAGAATCGGAATGTGGTAGAATTCTAAAATGCACAGCACGACAGAATTCTAAAGTCGTAAAATGCCTGCTATTCGGAAGTTAAGGTGTCTGACATCCAGAATGTAACTAGGTCAGTATTCTACCGTTCTGAGAGATTCTGGGTTCTAGAATCAATGGACGGCAGAGTTCTGGAATGTCAGGGTGTCCAAACTCTAGAATCCTTCCGTGTCTGAACTCGAGAGTCATTCAATGTCCACATTCCAGAACTCTGGATGTCTGAATTATAGAAGCACCACATGTCTGCATTCTAGAATCGGAATGTGGCGGAATTCTAGAATGCACAGCACGGCGGAATTCTAAAGTCCTAAAATGCCTGCTATCCGGAAATTAAGGTGTCTGACATCAAGAATGCTACCAAGTCAGAATTATAGCATTCTGAAAGATTCTGGGATCTAGAATCAATGGATGGCTGAGTTCCAGAATGTCAGGGTGGCAAAACTCTAGAATCCTTGCCTGTCTGAACTCGAGAGTCATTCAATGTCCACATTCCAGAACTCTGGATGTCTGAATTATAGAAGCACCAAATGTCTGCATTCTAGAATCGGAATGTGGTGGAATTCTAGAATGCACAGCACGGTGGAATTTTAAAGTCCTAAAATGCCTGCTATTCGGAAGTTAAGGTGTCTGACATCCAGAATGCTACTAGGTCAGCATTCTACCGTTCTGAGAGATTCTGGGTTCTAGAATCAATGGACGGCAGAGATCTGGAAAGTCAGAATGTCCGAACTCTAGAATCCTTGTGTGTCTGAACTCGAGAGTCATTCAATGTCCACATTCCAGATCAAAGGGTGTCTGAATTCCAGAAGCACCAAATGTCTGCATTCTAGAATTGGAATGTGGTGGAATTCTAGAATGCACAGCATGGCGGAATTCTAAAGTCCTAAAATGCCTGCTATCCGGAAGTTAAGGTGTGTGACATCCAGAATGGTACCACATCAGAATTATACCATTCTGAAACATTCTGGGATCTAGAATCAATGGACGGCCGAGTTCCAGAATGTCAGGGTGGCAAAACTCTAGAATCCTGGCGTGTCTGAACTCGAGAGTCATTCAATGTCCACATTCCAGAACTCTGGATGTCTGAATTATAGAAGCTCCAAATGTCTGCATTCTAGAATCGGAATGTGGCGGAATTCTAGAATGCACAGCACGGCGGAATTCTAATGTACTAAAATGGCTGCTATCCGGAAGTTAAGGTGTCTGACATCAAGAATGCTACCAAGTGAGAATTATAACCTTCTGAAACATTCTGGGATCTAGAATCAATGGACGGCTGAGTTCCAGAATGCGAGGGTGGCAAAACTCTAGAATCCTTGCGGGCCTGAACTCGAGAGTCATTCAATGTCCACATTCCAGAACTCTGGATGTCTGAAATATAGAAGCACCAAATGTCTGCATTCTAGAATCGGAATGTGGCGGAATTCTAGAATGCACAGCACAGCGGAATTTTAAAGTCCTAAAATGCCTGCGATACGGAAGTCAAGGTGTCTGACATCCAGAATGTTACTAAGTCAGCATTCTACCGTTCTGAGAGATTCTCGGTTCTAGAATCAATGGATGGCAGAGTTCTGGAATGTCAGGGTGTTCAAACTCAAGAATACTTGAGTGTCTGAACTCGAGAGTCATTCAATGTCCACATTCCGCATCACAGGGTGTCTGAATTCCAGAAGCACCAAATGTCTGCATTCTAGAATCGGAATGTGGCGGAATTCTAGAATGCACAGCACGGCGGAATTCGAAAGTCCTAAAATGCCTGCTATCCGGAAGTTAAGGTGTCTGACATCCAGAATGCTACCACATCAGAATTATACCATTCTGAAACATTCTGGGATCTAGAATCAATGGACGGCTGAGTTCCAGAATGTCAGGGTGGCAAAACTCTAGAATCCTGGTGTGTCTGAACTCGAGAGTCATTCAATGTCCACATTCCAGAACTCTGGATGTCTGAATTATAGAAGCACCAAATGTCTGCATTCTAGAATCGGAATGTGGTGGAATTCTAGAATGCACAGCACGGCGGAATTCTAAAGTCCTAAAATGCCTGCTATCCGGAAGTTAAGGTGTCTGACATAAAGAATGCTACCACGTCAGAATTATACCATTCTGAAACATTCTGTGATCTAGAATCAATGGACGGCTGAGTTCCAGAATGTCAGGGTGGCAAAACTCTAGAATCCTTGCGTGTCTGAACTCGAGAGTCATTCAATGTCCACATTCCAGAACTCTGGATGTCTGAATTATAGAAGCACCAAATGTCTGCATTCTAGAATCCGAATGTGGCGGAATTCTAGAATGCACAGCACGGCGGAATTCTAAAGTCCTAAAATGCATGCTATCCGGAAGTTAAGGTGTCTGACATCAAGAATGCTACCAAGTCAGAATTATACCATTCTGAAAGATTCTGGGATCTAGAATCAATGGACGGGTGAGTTCCAGAATGTCAGGGTGGCAAAATTCTAGAATCCTGGCGTGTCTGAACTCGAGAGTCATTCAATGTCCACATTCCAGAACTCTGGATGTCTGAATTATAGAAGCACCAAATGTCTGCATTCTAGAATCGGAATGTGGCGGAATACTAGAATGCACAGCACGGCGGAATTCTAAAGCCCTAAAATGCCTGCTATCCGGAAGTTAAGGTGTCTGACATCAAGAGTGCTACCAAGTCAGAATTATAACATTCTGAAATATTCTGGGATCTAGAATCAATGGACGGCTGAGTTCCAGAATGTCAGGGTGGCAATACTCTAGAATCCTTGCCTGTCTGAACTCGAGAGTCATTCAATGTCCACATTCCAGAACTCTGGATGTCTGAAATTTAGAAGCACCAAATGTCTGCATTCTAGAATCGGAATGTGGCGGAATTGTAGAATGCACAGCATGGCGGAATTTTAAAGTCCTAAAATGCCTGCTATACGGAAGTCAAGGTGTCTGACCTCCAGAATGTTACTAAGTCAGCATTCTACCGTTCTGAGAAATTCTGGGTTCTAGAATCCATGGATGGCAGAGTTCTGGAATGTCAGGGTGTCCAAACTCTAGAATCCTTCCGTGTCTGAACTCGAGAGTCATTCAATGTTCACATTCCAGAACTCTGGATGTCTGAATTATAGAAGCACCAAATGTCTGTATTCTAGAATCGGAATGTGGCGGAATTCTAGAATGCACAGCACGGCGGAATTCCAAAATCCTAAAATGCCTACTAGCCGAAAGTTAAGGTGTCTGATGACCAGTATATTACTAGGTCAGCATTCTACCGTTCTGAGAGATTCTGGGTTCTATAATCAATGGACGGCAGAGATCTGGAATGTCAGGGTGTCCAAACTCTAGAATCCTTGTGTGTCTGAACTCGAGAGTCATTCAATGTCCACATTCCGGATCACAGGGTGTCTGAATTCCAGAAGCACCAAATGTCTGCATTCTAGAATCGGAATGTGGTGGAATTCTAGAATGCACAGCACGGCGGAATTCTATAGTCCTAAAATGCCTGCTATCCGGAAGTTAAGGTGTCTGACATCAAGAATGCTACCACGTCAGAATTATACCATTCTGAAATATTGTGGGATCTAGAATCAATGGACTGCCGAGTTCCAGAATGTCAGGGTGGCAAAACTCTAGAATCCTGGCGTGTCTGAACTCGAGAGTCATTCAATGTCCACATTCCAGAACTCTGGATGTCTGAATTATAGAAGCACCAAATGTCTGCATTCTAGAATCGGAATGTGGCGGAATACTAGAATGCACAGCACGGCGGAATTCTAAAGCCCTAAAATGCCTGCTATCCGGAAGTTAAGGTGTCTGACATCAAGAGTGCTACCAAGTCAGAATTATAACATTCTGAAAGATTCTGGGATCTAGAATCATTGGACGGCTGAGTTCCTGAATATCAGGGTGGAAAAACTCTAGAATCCTTGCCTGTCTGAACTCGAGAGTCATTCAATGTCCACATTCCAGAACTCTGGATGTCTGAAATATAGAAGCACCAAATGTCTGCATTCTAGAATCGGAAAGTGGCGGAATTGTAGAATGCACAGCACGGCGGAATTTTAAAGGCCTAAAATGCCTGCTATACGGAAGTCAAGGTGTCTGACCTCCAGAATGTTACTAAGTCAGCATTCTACCGTTCTGAGAGATTCTCGGTTCTAGAAACAATGGATGGCAGAGTTCTGGAATGTCAGGGTGTTCAAACTCAAGAATACTTGCGTGTCTGAACTCGAGAGTCATTCAATGTCCACATTCCGCATCACAGGGTGTCTGAATTCCAGAAGCACCAAATGTCTGCATTCTAGAATCGGAATGTGGCCGAATTCTAGAATGCACAGCACGGCGGAATTCGAAAGTACTAAAATGCCTGCTATCCGGAAGTTAAGGTGTCTGAAATCCAGAATGCTACCACGTCAGAATTATACCATTCTGAAAGATTCTGGGATCTAGAATCAATGGACGGCTGAGTTCCAGAATGTCAGGGTTTCCAAACTCTAGAATCCTTGCATGTCTGAACTCGAGAGTCATTCAATATCCACATTCCAGGACTCTGGATGTCTGAAATATAGAAGCACCAAATGTCTGCATTCTAGAATCGGAATGTGGTAGAATTCTAGAATGCACAGCACGACAGAATTCTAAAGTCCTAAAATGCCTGCTATTCGGAAGTTAAGGTGTCTGACATACAGAATGTTACTAGGTCAGCATTCTACCATTCTGAGAGATTCTGGGTTCTAGAATCAATGGACGGCAGAGTTCTGGAATGTCAGGGTGTCCAAACTCTAGAATCCTTCCGTGTCTGAACTCGAGAGTCATTCAATGTCCACATTCCAGAACTCTGGATGTCTGAATTATAGAAGCACCAAATGTCTGCATTCTAGAATCGGAATGTGGCGGAATTCTAGAATGCACAGCACGGCGGAATTCTAAAGCCCTAAAATGCCTGCTATCCGGAAATTAAGGTGTCTGACATCAAGAATGCTACCAAGTCAGAATTATACCATTCTGAAAGATTCTGGGATCTAGAATCAATGGACGGCTGAGTTCCAGAAAGTCAGGGTGGCAAAACTCTAGAATCCTTGCGTGTCTGAACTCGAGAGTCATTCAATGTCCACATTCCAGAACTCTGGATGTCTGAATTATAGAAGCACCAAATGTCTGCATTCTAGAATCGGAATGTGGCGGAATTCTAGAATGCACAGCACGGCGGAATTCCAAAATCCTAAAATGCCTACTAGCCGAAAGTTAAGGTGTCTGATGACCAGTATGTTACTAGGTCAGCATTCTACCGTTCTGAGAGATTCTGGGTTCTAGAATCAATGGACGGCAGAGATCTGGAATGTCAGGGTGTCCAAACTCTAGAATCCTTGCGTGTCTGAACTCGAGAGTCATTCAATGTCCACATTCCGGATCACAGGGTGTCTGAATTCCAGAAGCACCAAATGTCTGCATTCTAGAATCGGAATGTGGTGGAATTCTAGAATGCACAGCACGGCGGAATTCTATAGTCCTAAAATGCCTGCTATCCGGAAGTTAAGGTGTCTGACATCAAGAATGCTACCACGTCAGAATTATACCATTCTGAAATATTGTGGGATCTAGAATCAATGGACTGCCGAGTTCCAGAATGTCAGGGTGGCAAAACTCTAGAATCCTGGCGTGTCTGAACTCGAGAGTCATTCAATGTCCACATTCCAGAACTCTGGATGTCTGAATTGTAGAAGCACCAAATGTCTGCATTCTAGAATCGGAATGTGGCGGAATACTAGAATGCACAGCACGGCGGAATTCTAAAGCCCTAAAATGCCTGCTATCCGGAAGTTAAGGTGTCTGACATCAAGAGTGCTACCAAGTCAGAATTATAACATTCTGAAAGATTCTGGGATCTAGAATCAATGGACGGCTGAGTTCCAGAATGTCAGGGTGGCAAAACTCTAGAATCCTTGCCTGTCTGAACTCGAGAGTCATTCAATGTCCACATTCCAGAACTCTGGATGTCTGAAATATAGAAGCACCAAATGTCTGCATTCTAGAATCGGAAAGTGGCGGAATTGTGGAATGCACAGCACGGCGGAATTTTAAAGGCCTAAAATGCCTGCTATACGGAAGTCAAGGTGTCTGACCTCCAGAATGTTACTAAGTCAGCATTCTACCTTTCTGAGAGATTCTCGGTTCTAGAAACAATGGATGGCAGAGTTCTGGAATGTCAGGGTGTTCAAACTCAAGAATACTTGCGTGTCTGAACTCGAGAGTCATTCAATGTCCACATTCCGCATCACAGGGTGTCTGAATTCCAGAAGCACCAAATGTCTGCATTCTAGAATCGGAATGTGGCGGAATTCTAGAATGCACAGCACGGCGGAATTCGAAAGTCCTAAAATGCCTGCTATCCGGAAGTTAAGGTGTCTGAAATCCAGAATGCTACCACGTCAGAATTATACCATTCTGAAAGATTCTGGGATCTAGAATCAATGGACGGCTGAGTTCCAGAATGTCAGGGTTTCCAAACTCTAGAATCCTTGCATGTCTGAACTCGAGAGTCATTCAATATCCACATTCCAGGACTCTGGATGTCTGAAATATAGAAGCACCAAATGTCTGCATTCTAGAATCGGAATGTGGTAGATTTCTAGAATGCACAGCACGACAGAATTCTAAAGTCCTAAAATGCCTGCTATTCGGAAGTTAAGGTGTCTGACATACAGAATGTTACTAGGTCAGCATTCTACCATTCTGAGAGATTCTGGGTTCTAGAATCAATGGACGGCAGAGTTCTGGAATGTCAGGGTGTCCAAACTCTAGAATACTTCCGTGTCTGAACTCGAGAGTCATTCAATGTCTACATTCCAGAACTCTGGATGTCTGAATTATAGAAGCACCAAATGTCTGCATTCTAGAATCGGAATGTGGCGGAATTCTAGAATGCACAGCACGGCGGAATTCTAAAGCCCTAAAATGCCTGCTATCCGGAAATTAAGGTGTCTGACATCAAGAATGCTACCAAGTCAGAATTATACCATTCTGAAAGATTCTGGGATCTAGAATCAATGGACGGCTGAGTTCCAGAATGTCAGGGTGGCAAAACTCTAGAATCCTTGCGTGTCTGAACTCGAGAGTCATTCAATGTCCACATTCCAGAACTCTGGATGTCTGAATTATAGAAGCACCAAATGTCTGCATTCTAGAATCGGAATGTGGCGGAATTCTAGAATGCACAGCACGGCGGAATTCCAAAATCCTAAAATGCCTACTACCCGAAAGTTAAGGTGTCTGATGACCAGTATGTTACTAGGTCAGCATTCTACCGTTCTGAGAGATTCTGGGTTCTAGAATCAATGGACGGCAGAGATCTGGAATGTCAGGGTGTCCAAACTCTAGAATCCTTGCGTGTCTGAACTCGAGAGTCATTCAATGTCCACATTCCGGATCACAGGGTGTCTGAATTCCAGAAGCACCAAATGTCTGCATTGTAGAATTGGAATGTGGTGGAATTCTAGAATGCACAGGTCGGCGGAATTCTATAGTCCTAAAATGCCTGCTATCCTGAAGTTAAGGTGTCTGACATCAAGAATGCTACCACGTCAGAATTATACCATTCTGAAATATTGTGGGATCTAGAATCAATGGACTGCCGAGTTCCAGAATGTCAGGGTGGCAAAACTCTAGAATCCTGGCGTGTCTGAACTTGAGAGTCATTCAATGTCCACATTCCAGAACTCTGGATGTCTGAATTATAGAAGCACCAAATGTCTGTATTCTAGAATCGGAATGTGGTAGAATTCTAGAATGCACAGCACGACAGAATTCTGAAGTCCTAAAATGCCTGCTTTTGGAAGTTAAGCTGTCTGACATCCAGAATGTTACTAGGTCAGCATTCTACCGTTCTGAGAGATTCTGGGTTCTAGAATCAATGAATGGCAGAGTTCTGGAATGTCAGGGTGTCCAAACTCTAGAATCCTTCCGTGTCTGAACTCGTGAGTCATTCAATGTCCACATTCTGGATCACAGGGTTTCTGAATTCCAGAAGCACCAAATGTCTGCATTCTAGAATCGGAATGTGGCGGAATTCTAGAATGCACAGCACGGCGGAAATCGAAAGTCCTAAAATGCCTGCTATCGGGAAGTTAAGGTGTATGACATCCAGAATGCTACCATGTCAGAATTATACCATTCTGAAACATTCTGGGATCTAGAATCAATGGACGGCTGAGTTCCTGAATGCAAGGTTGGCAAAACTCTAGAATCCTTGCGTGTCTGAACTCGAGAGTCATTCAATGTCCACATTCCAGAACTCTGGATGTCTGAAATATAGAAGCACCAAATGTCTGCATTCTAGAATCAGAATGTGGCGGAATTCTAGAATGCACAGCACGGCGGAATTTTAAAGTCCTAAAATGCCTGCTATACGGAAGTCAAGGTGTCTGACATCCAGAATGTCACTAAGTCAGCATTCTACCGTTCTGAGAAATTCTGGGTTCTAGAATAAATGGATGGCAGAGTTCTGGAACGTCAGGGTGTCCAAACTCTAGAATCCTTCCGTGTCTGAACTCGTGAGTCATTCAATGTCCACATTCTGGATCACAGGGTGTCTGAATTCCAAAAGCACCAAATGACTGCATTCTAGAATCGGAATGTGGCGGAATTCTAGAATGCACAGCACGGCGGAATTCGAAAGTCCTAAAATGCCTGCTATCCGGAAGTTAAGGTGTCTGACATCAAGAATGCTACCACGTCAGAATTATACCATTCTGAAACATTCTGGGATCTAGAATCAATGGACGGCTGAGTTCCAGTATGTCAGGGTGGCAAAACTCTAGAATCCTTGCGGGTCTGAACTCGAGAGTCATTCAATGTCCACATTCCAGAACTCTGGATGTCTGAATTACAGAAGCACCAAATGTCTGCATTCTAGAATCGGAATGTGGCGGAATTCTAGAATGCACAGCACGGCGGAATTCTAAAGTCCTAAAATGCCTGCTATCCGGAAGTTAAGGTGTCTGATATCCAGAATGGTACCACATCAGAATTATACCATTCTGAAACATTGTGGGATCTAGAATCAATAGACGGCCGAGTTCCAGAATGTCAGGTTGGCAAAACTCTAGAATCCTGGCGTGTCTGAACTCGAGAGTCATTCAATGTCCACATTCCAGAACTCTGGATGTCTGAGTTATAGAAGCACCAAATGTCTGCATTCTAGAATCGGAATGTGGCGGAATTCTAGAATGCACAGCACGGCGGAATTCTAAAGTCCTAAAATGCCTGCTATCCGGAAGTTAAGGTGTCTGACATCAAGAATGCTACCACGTCAGAATTATACCATTCTGAAACATTCTGGGATCTAGAATCAATGGACGGCTGAGTTCCAGAATGTCAGGGTGGCAAAACTCTAGAATCCTTGCGGGTCTGAACTCGAGAGTCATTCAATGTCCACATTCCAGAACTCTGGATGTCTGAATTACAGAAGCACCAAATGTCTGCATTCTAGAATCGGAATGTGGCGGAATTCTAGAATGCACAGCACGGCGGAATTCTAAAGTCCTAAAATGCCTGCTATCCGGAAGTTAAGGTGTCTGACATCAAGAGTTCTACCAAGTCAGAATTATAACATTCTGAAAGATTCTGGGATCTAGAATCAATGGACGGCTGAGTTCCAGAATGTCAGGGTGGCAAAACTCTAGAATCCTTGCCTGTCTGAACTCGAGAGTCATTCAGTGTCCACATTCCAGAACTCTGGAAGTCTGAAATATAGAAGCACCAAATGTCTGCATTCTAGAATCGGAATGTGGCGGAATTCTAGAATGCACAGCACGGCGGAATTCGAAAGTCCTAAAATGCCTGCTATCCGGAAGTTAAGGTGTCTGACATCCAGAATGTTACTAAGTCAGCATTCTACAGTTCTGAGAAATTCTGGGTTCTAGAATCAATGGATGGCAGAGTTCTGGAATGTCAGGGTGTTCAAACTCAAGAATACTTGCGTGTCTGAACTCGAGTGTCATTCAATGACCACATTTCGCATCACAGGGTGTCTGAAATCCAGAAGCACCAAATGTCTGCATTCTAGAATGCGAATGTGGCGGAATTCTAGAATGCACAGCACGGCGGAATTCGAAAGTCCTAAAATGCCTGCTATCCGGAAGTTAAGGTGTCTGAAATCCAGAATGCTACCACGTCAGAATTATACCATTCTGAAAGATTCTGGGATCTAGAATCAATGGACGGCTGAATTCCAGAATGTCAGGGTTTCCAAATTCTAGAATCCTTGCATGTCTGAACTCGAGAGTCATTCAATATCCACATTCCAGGACTCTGGATGTCTGAAATATAGAAGCACCAAATGTCTGCATTCTAGAATCGGAATGTGGTAGAATTCTAGAATGCACAGCACGACAGAATTCTAAAGTCCTAAAATGCCTGCTATTCGGAAGTTAAGGTGTCTGACATCCAGAATGTTACTAGCTCAGCATTCTACCGTTCTGAGAGATTCTGGGTTCTAGAATCAATGGACGGCAGAGTTCTGGAATGTCAGGGTGTCCAAACTCTAGAATCCTTCCGTGTCTGAACTCGAGAGTCATTCAATGTCCACATTCCAGAACTCTGGATGTCTGAATTATAGAAGCACCAAATGTCTGCACTCTAGAATCGGAATGTGGCGGAATTCTAGAATGCACAGCACGGCGGAATTCTAAAGTCCTAAAATGCCTGCTATCCGGAAATTAAGGTGTCTGACATCAAGAATGCTACCAAGTCAGAATTATACCATTCTGAAAGATTCTGGGATCTAGAATCAATGGATGGCTGAGTTCCAGAATGTCAGGGTGGCAAAACTCTAGAATCCTTGCGTGTCTGAACTCGAGAGTCATTCAATGTCCACATTCCAGAACTCTGGATGTCTGAATTATAGAAGCACCAAATGTCTGCATTCTAGAATCAGAATGTGGCGGAATTCTAGAATGCACAGCACGACAGAATTCTAAAGTCCTAAAATGCCTACTAGCCGAAAGTTAAGGTGTCTGATGACCAGTATGTTACTAGGTCAGCATTCTACCGTTCTGAGAGATTCTGGGTTCTAGAATCAATGGACGGCAGACATCTGGAATGTCAGGGTGTCCAAACTCTAGAATCCTTGCGTGTCTGAACTCGAGAGTCATTCAATGTCCACATTCCGGATCACAGGGTGTCTGAATTCCAGAAGCACCAAATGTCTGCATTCTAGAATTGGAATGTTGTGGAATTCTAGAATGCACAGCACGGCGGAATTCTAAAGTCCTAAAATGCCTGCTATCCTGAAGTTAAGGTGTCTGACATCCAGAATGGTACCACATCAGAATTATACCATTCTGAAACATTCTGGGATCTAGAATCAATAGACGGCCGAGTTCCAGAATGTCAGGGTGGCAAAACTCTAGAATCCTGGCGTGTCTGAACTCGAGAGTCATTCAATGTCCACATTCCAGAACTCTGGATGTCTGAATTATAGAAGCACCAAATGTCTGCATTCTAGAATCGGAATGTGGCGGAATTCTAGAATGCACAGCACGGCGGAATTCTAAAGTCCTAAAATGCCTGCTATCCGGAAGTTAAGGTTTCTGACATCAAGAATGCTACCAAGTCAGAATTATAACATTCTGAAACATTCTGGGATCTAGAATCAATGGACGGCTGAGTTCCAGAATGTCAGGGTTTCCAATCTCTAGAATCCTTGCATGTCTGAACTCGAGAGTCATTCAATATCCACATTCCAGGACTCTGGATGTCTGAAATATAGAAGCACCAAATGTCTGCATTCTAGAATCGGAATGTGGTAGAATTCTAGAATGCACAGCACGACAGAATTCTAAAGTCCTAAAATGCCTGCTATTCGGAAGTTAAGGTGTCTGACATCCAGAACGTTACTAGGTCAGCATTCTACCGTTCTGAGAGATTCTGGGTTCTAGAATCAATGGACGGCAGAGTTCTGGAATGTCAGGGTGTCCAAACTCTAGAATCCTTCCGTGTCTGAACTCGAGAGTCATTCAATGTCCACATTCCAGAACTCTGGATGTCTGAATTATAGAAGCACCACATGTCTGCATTCTAGAATCGGAATGTGGCGGAATTCTAGAATGCACAGCACGGCGGAATTCTAAAGTCCTAAAATGCCTGCTATCCGGAAATTAAGGTGTCTGACATCAAGAATGCTACCAAGTCAGAATTATACCATTCTGAAAGATTCTGGGATCTAGAATCAATGGACGGCTGAGTTCCAGAATGTCAGGGTGGCAAAACTCTAGAATCCTTGCCTGTCTGAACTCGAGAGTCATTCAATGTCCACAATCCAGAACTCTGGATGTCTGAATTATAGAAGCACCAAATGTCTGCATTCTAGAATCAGAATGTGGTGGAATTCTAGAATGCACAGCATGGCGGAATTTTAAAGTCCTAAAATGCCTGCTATACGGAAGTCAAGGTGTCTGACATCCAGAATGTTACTAATTCAGCATTCTACCGTTCTGAGAAATTCTGGGTTCAAGAATCAAAGGATGGCAGAGTTCTGGAATGTCAGGGTGTTCAAACTCAAGAATACTTGCGTGTCTGAACTCGAGAGTCATTCAATGTCCACATTCCCCATCACAGGGTGTCTGAATTCCAGAAGCAACAAATGTCTGCATTCTAGAATCGGAATGTTGCGGAATTCTAGAATGCACAGCACGGCGTAATTCGAAAGTCCTAAAATGCCTGCTATCCGGAAGTTAAGGTGTCTGAAATCCAGAATGCTACCACGTCAGAATTATACCATTCTGAAAGATTCTGGGATCTAGAATCAATGGACGGCTGAGTTCCAGAATGTCAGGGTTTCCAATCTCTAGAATCCTTGCATGTCTGAACTCGAGAGTCATTCAATATCCACATTCCAGGACTCTGGATGTCTGAAATATAGAAGCACCAAATGTCTGCATTCTAGAATCGGAATGTGGTAGAATTCTAGAATGCACAGCACGACAGAATTCTAAAGTCCTAAAATGCCTGCTATTCGGAAGTTAAGGTGTCTGACATCCAGAATGTTACTAGGTCAGCATTCTACCGTTCTGAGAGATTCTGGGTTCTAGAATCAATGGACGGCAGAGTTCTGGAATGTCAGGGTGTCCAAACTCTAGAATCCTTCCGTGTCTGAACTCGAGAGTCATTCAATGTCCACATTCCAGAACTCTGGATGTCTGAATTATAGAAGAACCACATGTCTGCATTCTAGAATCGGAATGTGGCGGAATTCTAGAATGCACAGCACGGCGGAATTCTAAAGTCCTAAAATGCCTGCTATCCGGAAATTAAGGTGTCTGACATCAAGAATGCTACCAAGTCAGAATTATACCATTCTGAAAGATTCTGGGATCTAGAATCAATGGACGGCTGAGTTCCAGAATGTCAGGGTGGCAAAACTCTAGAATCCTTGCCTGTCTGAACTCGAGAGTCATTCAATGTCCACAATCCAGAACTCTGGATGTCTGAATTATAGAAGCACCAAATGTCTGCATTCTAGAATCAGAATGTGGTGGAATTCTAGAATGCACAGCATGGCGGAATTTTAAAGTCCTAAAATGCCTGCTATACGGAAGTCAAGGTGTCTGACCTCCAGAATGTTACTAAGTCAGCATTCTACCGTTCTGAGAAATTCTGGGTTCAAGAATCAAAGGATGGCAGAGTTCTGGAATGTCAGGGTGTTCAAACTCAAGAATACTTGCGTGTCTGAACTCGAGAGTCATTCAATGTCCACATTCCCCATCACAGGGTGTCTGAATTCCAGAAGCAACAAATGTCTGCATTCTAGAATCGGAATGTTGCGGAATTCTAGAATGCACAGCACGGCGTAATTCGAAAGTCCTAAAATGCCTGCTATCCGGAAGTTAAGGTGTCTGAAATCCAGAATGCTACCACGTCAGAATTATACCATTCTGAAAGATTCTGGGATCTAGAATCAATGGACGGCTGAGTTCCAGAATGTCAGGGTTTCCAAACTCTAGAATCCTTGCATGTCTGAACTCGAGAGTCATTCAATATCCACATTCCAGGACTCTGGATGTCTGAAATATAGAAGCACCAAATGTCTGCATTCTAGAATCGGAATGTGGCTGAATTCTAGAATGCACAGCATGGCGGAATTTTAAAGTCCTAAAATGCCTGCTATACGGAAGTCAAGGTGTCTGACCTCCAGAATGTTACTAAGTCAGCATTCCACCGTTCTGAGAAATTCTGGGTTCAAGAATCAATGAATGGCAGAGTTCTGGAATGTCAGGGTGTTCAAACTCAAGAATACTTGCGTGTCTGAACTCGAGAGTCATTCAATGTCCACATTCCGCATCACAGGGTGTCTGAATTCCAGAAGCACCAAATGTCTGCATTCTAGAATCGGAATGTGGCGGAATTCTAGAATGCACAGCACGGCGGAATTCGAAAGTCGTATAATGCCTGGTATCCGGAAGTTAAAGTGTCTGAAATCCAGAATGCTACCACGTCAGAATTATACCATTCTGAAAGATTCTGGGATCTAGAATCAATGGACGGCTGAGTTCCAGAATGTCAGGGTTTCCAATCTCTAGAATCCTTGCATGTCTGAACTCGAGAGTCATTCAATATCCACATTCCAGGACTCTGGATGTCTGAAATATAGAAGCAACAAATGTCTGCATTCTAGAATCGGAATGTGGTAGAATTCTAGAATGCACAGCACGAGAGAATTCTAAAGTCCTAAAATGCCTGCTATTCGGAAGTTAAGGTGTCTGACATCCAGAATGTTACTAGGTCAGCATTCTACCGTTCTGAGAGATTCTGGGTTCTAGAATCAATGGACGGCAGAGTTCTGGAATGTCAGGTTGTCCAAACTCTAGAATCCTTCCGTGTCTGAACTCGAGAGTCATTCAGTGTCCACATTCCCCATCACAGGGTGTCTGAATTCCAGAAGCAACAAATGTCTGCATTCTAGAATCGGAATGTTGCGGAATTATAGAATGCACAGCACGGCGGAATTCGAAAGTCCTAAAATGCCTGTTATCCGGAAGTTAAGGTTTCTGAAATCCAGAATGCTACCACGTCAGAATTATACCATTCTGAAAGATTCTGGGATCTAGAATCAATGGACGGCTGAGTTCCAGAATGTCAGGGTTTCCAAACTCTAGAATCCTTGCATGTCTGAACTCGAGAGTCATTCAATATCCACATTCCAGGACTCTGGATGTCTGAAATATAGAAGCACCAAATGTCTGCATTCTAGAATCGGAATGTGGTAGAATTCTGGAATGCACAGCTCGACAGAATTCTAAAGTCCTAAAATGCCTGCTATTCGGAAGTTAAGGTGTCTGACATCAAGAATGCTACCACGTCAGAATTATACCATTCTGAAACATTCTGGGATCTAGAATCAATGGACGGCTGAGTTCCAGAATATCAGGGTGGCAAAACTCAAGAATACTTGCGGGTCTGAACTCGAGAGTCATTCAATGTCCACATTCCAGAACTCTGGATGTCTGAATTATAGAAGCACCAAATGTCTGCACTCTAGAATCGGAATGTGGCGGAATTCTAGAATGCACAGCACGGCGGAATTCTAAAGTCCTAAAATGCCTGCTATCCGGAAATTAAGGTGTCTGACATCAAGAATGCTACCAAGTCAGAATTATACCATTCTGAAAGATTCTGGGATCTAGAATCAATGGATGGCTGAGTTCCAGAATGTCAGGGTGGCAAAACTCTAGAATCCTTGCGTGTCTGAACTCGAGAGTCATTCAATGTCCACATTCCAGAACTCTGGATGTCTGAATTATAGAAGCACCAAATGTCTGCATTCTAGAATCAGAATGTGGCGGAATTCTAGAATGCACAGCACGACAGAATTCTAAAGTCCTAAAATGCCAACTAGCCGAAAGTTAAGGTGTCTGATGACCAGTATGTTACTAGGTCAGCATTCTACCGTTCTGAGAGATTCTGGGTTATAGAATCAATGGACGGCAGACATCTGGAATGTCAGGGTGTCCAAACTCTAGAATCCCTGCGTGTCTGAACTCGAGAGTCATTCAATGTCCACATTCCGGATCACAGGGTGTCTGAATTCCAGAAGCACCAAATGTCTGCATTCTAGAATTGGAATGTTGTGGAATTCTAGAATGCACAGCACGGCGGAATTCTAAAGTCCTAAAATGCCTGCTATCCGGAAGTTAAGGTGTCTGACATCCAGAATGGTACCACATCAGAATTATACCATTCTGAAACATTCTGGGATCTAGAATCAATAGACGGCCGAGTTCCAGAATGTCAGGGTGGCAAAACTCTAGAATCCTGGCGTGTCTGAACTCGAGAGTCATTCAATGTCCACATTCCAGAACTCTGGATGTCTGAATTATAGAAGCACCAAATGTCTGCATTCTAGAATCGGAATGTGGCGGAATTCTAGAATGCACAGCACGGCGGAATTCTAAAGTCCTAAAATGCCTGCTATCCGGAAGTTAAGGTTTCTGACATCAAGAATGCTACCAAGTCAGAATTATAACATTCTGAAACATTCTGGGATCTAGAATCAATGGACGGCTGAGTTCCAGAATGTCAGGGTTTCCAATCTCTAGAATCCTTGCATGTCTGAACTCGAGAGTCATTCAATATCCACATTCCAGGACTCTGGATGTCTGAAATATAGAAGCACCAAATGTCTGCATTCTAGAATCGGAATGTGGTAGAATTCTAGAATGCACAGCACGACAGAATTCTAAAGTCCTAAAATGCCTGCTATTCGGAAGTTAAGGTGTCTGACATCCAGAATGTTACTAGGTCAGCATTCTACCGTTCTGAGAGATTCTGGGTTCTAGAATCAATGGACGGCAGAGTTCTGGAATGTCAGGGTGTCCAAACTCTAGAATCCTTCCGTGTCTGAACTCGAGAGTCATTCAATGTCCACATTCCAGAACTCTGGATGTCTGAATTATAGAAGCACCACATGTCTGCATTCTAGAATCGGAATGTGGCGGAATTCTAGAATGCACAGCACGGCGGAATTCTAAAGTCCTAAAATGCCTGCTATCCGGAAATTAAGGTGTCTGACATCAAGAATGCTACCAAGTCAGAATTATACCATTCTGAAAGATTCTGGGATCTAGAATCAATGGACGGCTGAGTTCCAGAATGTCAGGGTGGCAAAACTCTAGAATCCTTGCCTGTCTGAACTCGAGAGTCATTCAATGTCCACAATCCAGAACTCTGGATGTCTGAATTATAGAAGCACCAAATGTCTGCATTCTAGAATCAGAATGTGGTGGAATTCTAGAATGCACAGCATGGCGGAATTTTAAAGTCCTAAAATGCCTGCTATACGGAAGTCAAGGTGTCTGACCTCCAGAATGTTACTAAGTCAGCATTCTACCGTTCTGAGAAATTCTGGGTTCAAGAATCAAAGGATGGCAGAGTTCTGGAATGTCAGGGTGTTCAAACTCAAGAATACTTGCGTGTCTGAACTCGAGAGTCATTCAATGTCCACATTCCCCATCACAGGGTGTCTGAATTCCAGAAGCAACAAATGTCTGCATTCTAGAATCGGAATGTTGCGGAATTCTAGAATGCACAGCACGGCGTAATTCGAAAGTCCTAAAATGCCTGCTATCCGGAAGTTAAGGTGTCTGACATCCAGAATGCTACCACGTCAGAATTATACCATTCTGAAAGATTCTGGGATCTAGAATCAATGGACGGCTGAGTTCCAGAATGTCAGGGTGGCAAAACTCTAGAATCCTTGCATGTCTGAACTCGAGAGTCATTCAATATCCACATTCCAGGACTCTGGATGTCTGAAATATAGAAGCACCAAATGTCTGCATTCTAGAATCGGAATGTGGTAGAATACTAGAATGCACAGCACGACAGAATTCTAAAGTCCTAAAATGCCTGCTATTCGGAAGTTAAGGTGTCTGACATCCAGAATGTTACTAGGTCAGCATTCTACCGTTCTGAGAGATTCTGGGTTCTAGAATCAATGGACGGCAGAGTTCTGGAATGTCAGGGTGTCCAAACTCTAGAATCCTTCCGTGTCTGAACTCGAGAGTCATTCAATGTCCACATTCCAGAACTCTGGATGTCTGAATTATAGAAGCACCAAATGTCTGCATTCTAGAATCGGAATGTGGCGGAATTCTAGAATGCACAGCACGGCGGAATTCTAAAGTCCTAAAATGCCTGCTATCCGGAAGTTAAGGTGTCTGACATCAAGAATGCTACCAAGTCAGAATTATACCATTCTGAAAGATTCTGGGATCTAGAATCAATGGACGGCTGAGTTCCAGAATGTCAGGGTGGCAAAACTCTAGAATCCTTGCCTGTCTGAACTCGAGAGTCATTCAATGTCCACATTCCAGAACTCTGGATGTCTGAAATATAGAAGAACCAAATGTCTGCATTCTAGAATCGGAATGTGGCTGAATTCTAGAATGCACAGCATGGCGGAATTTTAAAGTCCTAATATGCCTGCTATACGGAAGTCAAGGTGTCTGACATCCAGAATGTTACTAAGTCAGCATTCTACCGTTCTGAGAAATTCTGGGTTTAAGAATCAATGAATGGCACAGTTCTGGAATGTCAGGGTGTTCAAACTCAAGAATACTTGCGTGTCTGAACTCGAGAGTCATTCAATGTCCACATTCCGCATCACAGGGTGTCTGAATTCCAGAAGCACCAAATGTCTGCATTCTAGAATCGGAATGTGGCGGAATTCTAGAATGCACAGCACGGCGGAATTCGAAAGTCCTAAAATGCATGCTATCCGGAAGTTAAGGTGTCTGAAATCCAGAATGCTACCACGTCAGAATTATACCATTCTGAAAGATTCTGGGATCTAGAATCAATGGACGGCTGAGTTCCAAAATGTCAGGGTTTCCAATCTCTAGAATCCTTGCATGTCTGAACTCGAGAGTCATTCAATATCCACATTACAGGACTCTGGATGTCTGAAATATAGAAGCACCAAATGTCTGCATTCTAGAATCGGAATGTGGTAGAATTCTAAAATGCACAGTACGACAGAATTCTAAAGTCGTAAAATGCCTGCTATTCGGAAGTCAAGGTGTCTGACATCCAGAATGTTACTAAGTCAGCATTCTACCGTTCTGAGAAATTCTGGGTTCAAGAATCAAAGGATGGCAGAGTTCTGGAATGTCAGGGTGTTCAAACTCAAGAATACTTGCGTGTCTGAACTCGAGAGTCATTCAATGTCCACATTCCCCATCACAGGGTGTCTGAATTCCAGAAGCAACAAATGTCTGCATTCTAGAATCGGAATGTTGCGGAATTATAGAATGCACAGCACGGCGGAATTCTAAAGTCCTAAAATGCCTGCTATCCGGAAGTTAAGGTGTGTGACATCCAGAATGGTACCACATCAGAATTATACCATTCTGAAACATTCTGGGATCTAGAATCAATGGACGGCCGAGTTCCAGAATGTCAGGGTGGCAAAACTCTAGAATCCTTGCATGTCTGAACTCGAGAGTCATTCAATATCCACATTCCAGGACTCTGGATGTCTGAAATATAGAAGCACCAAATGTCTGCATTCTAGAATCGGAATGTGGTAGAATTCTAGAATGCACAGCACGACTGAATTCTAAAGTCCTAAAATGCCTGCTATTCGGAAGTTAAGGAGTCTGACATCCAGAATGTTACTAGGTCAGCATTCTACCGTTCTGAGAGATTCTGGGTTCTAGAATCAATGGACGGCAGAGATCTGGAAAGTCAGAATGTCCGAACTCTAGAATCCTTGTGTGTCTGAACTCGAGAGTCATTCAATGTCCACATTCCGGATCACAGGGTGTCTGAATTCCAGAAGCACCAAATGTCTGCATTCTAGAATTGGAATGTGGTGGAATTCTAGAATGCACAGCACGGCGGAATTCTAAAGTCCTAAAATGCCTGCTATCCGGAAGTTAAGGTGTGTGACATCCAGAATGGTACCACATCAGAATTATACCATTCTGAAACATTCTGGGATCTAGAATCAATGGACGGCCGAGTTCCAGAATGTCAGGGTGGCAAAACTCTAGAATCCTGGCGTGTCTGAACTCGAGAGTCATTCAATGTCCACATTCCAGAACTCTGGATGTCTGAATTATAGAAGCACCAAATGTCTGCATTCTGGAATCGGAATGTGGTGGAATTCTAGAATGCACAGCACGGCGGAATTCTAATGTACTAAAATGGCTGCTATCCGGAAGTTAAGGTGTCTGACATCAAGAATGCTACCAAGTGAGAATTATAACCTTCTGAAACATTCTGGGATCTAGAATCAATGGACGGCTGAGTTCCAGAATGCGAGGGTGGCAAAACTCTAGAATCCTTGCGGGCCTGAACTCGAGAGTCATTCAATGTCCACATTCCAGAACTCTGGATGTCTGAAATATAGAAGCACCAAATGTCTGCATTCTAGAATCGGAATGTGGCGGAATTCTAGAATGCACAGCACAGAGGAATTTTAAAGTCCTAAAATGCCTGCGATACGGAAGTCAAGGTGTCTGACATCCAGAATGTTACTAAGTCAGCATTCTACCGTTCTGAGAGATTCTCGGTTCTAGAATCAATGGATGGCAGAGTTCTGGAATGTCAGGGTGTTCAAACTCAAGAATACTTGAGTGTCTGAACTCGAGAGTCATTCAATGTCCACATTCCGCATCACAGGGTGTCTGAATTCCATAAGCACCAAATGTCTGCATTCTAGAATCGGAATGTGGCGGAATTCTAGAATGCACAGCACGGCGGAATTCGAAAGTCCTAAAATGCCTGCTATCCGGAAGTTAAGGTGTCTGACATCCAGAATGCTACCACATCAGAATTATACCATTCAGAAACATTCTGGGATCTAGAATCAATGGACGGCTGAGTTCCAGAATGTCAGGGTGGCAAAACTCTAGAATCCTGGCGTGTCTGAACTCGAGAGTCATTCAATGTCCACATTCCAGAACTCTGGATGTCTGAATTATAGAAGCACCAAATGTCTGCATTCTAGAATCGGAATGTGGTGGAATTCTAGAATGCACAGCACGGCGGAATTCTAAAGTCCTAAAATGCCTGCTATCCGGAAGTTAAGGTGTCTGACATCAAGAATGCTACCACGTCAGAATTATACCATTCTGAAACATTCTGTGATCTAGAATCAATGGACGGCTGAGTTCCAGAATGTCAGGGTGGCAAAACTCTAGAATCCTTGCGTGTCTGAACTCGAGAGTCATTCAATGTCCACATTCCAGAACTCTGGATGTCTGAATTATAGAAGCACCAAATGTCTGCATTCTAGAATCGGAATGTGGCGGAATTCTAGAATGCACAGCACGGCGGAATTCTAAAGTCCTAAAATGCATGCTATCCGGAAGTTAAGGTGTCTGACATCAAGAATGCTACCAAGTCAGAATTATACCATTCTGAAAGATTCTGGGATCTAGAATCAATGGACGGGTGAGTTCCAGAATGTCAGGGTGGCAAAATTCTAGAATCCTGGCGTGTCTGAACTCGAGAGTCATTCAATGTCCACATTCCAGAACTCTGGATGTCTGAATTATAGAAGCACCAAATGTCTGCATTCTAGAATCGGAATGTGGTGGAATACTAGAATGCACAGCACGGCGGAATTCTAAAGCCCTAAAATGCCTGTTATCCGGAAGTTTAGGTGTCTGACATCAAGAGTGCTACCAAGTCAGAATTATAACATTCTGAAATATTCTGGGATCTAGAATCAATGGACGGCTGAGTTCCAGAATGTCAGGGTGGCAATACTCTAGAATCCTTGCCTGTCTGAACTCGAGAGTCATTCAATGTCCACATTCCAGAACTCTGGATGTCTGAAATATAGAAGCACCAAATGTCTGCATTCTAGAATCGGAATGTGGCGGAATTGTAGAATGCACAGCACGGCGGAATTTTAAAGTCCTAAAATGCCTGCTATACGGAAGTCAAGGTGTCTGACCTCCAGAATGTTACTAAGTCAGCATTCTACCGTTCTGAGAAATTCTGGGTTCTAGAATCCATGGATGGCAGAGTTCTGGAATGTCAGGGTGTTCAAACTCAAGAATACTTGCGTGTCTGAACTCGAGAGTCATTCAATGTCCACATTCCGCATCACAGGGTGTCTGAATTCCAGAAGCACCAAATGTCTGCATTCTAGCATCGGAATGTGGCGGAATTCTAGAATGCACAGCACGGCGGAATTTGAAAGTCCTAAAATGCCTGCTATCCGGAAGTTAAGGTGTCTGAAATCCAGAATGCTACCACGTCAGAATTATACCATTCTGAAAGATTCTGGGATCTAGAATCAATGGACGGCTAAGTTCCAGAATGTCAGGGTTTCCAAACTCTAGAATCCTTGCATGTCTGAACTCGAGAGTCATTCAATATCCACATTCCAGGACTCTGGATGTCTGAAATATAGAAGCACCAAATGTCTGCATTCTAGAATCGGAATGTGGTAGATTTCTAGAATGCACAGCACGACAGAATTCTAAAGTCCTAAAATGCCTGCTATTCGGAAGTTAAGGTGTCTGACATCCAGAATGTTACTAGGTCAGCATTCTACCATTCTGAGAGATTCTGGGTTCTAGAATCAATGGACGGCAGAGTTCTGGAATGTCAGGGTGTGCAAACTCTAGAATCCTTCCGTGTCTGAACTCGAGAGTCATTCAATGTCCACATTCCAGAACTCTGGATGTCTGAATTATAGAAGCACCAAATGTCTGCATTCTAGAATCGGAATGTGGCGGAATTCTAGAATGCACAGCACGGCGGAATTCTAAAGTCCTAAAATGCCTGCTATCCGGAAATTAAGGTGTCTGACATCAAGAATGCTACCAAGTCAGAATTATACCATTCTGAAAGATTCTGGGATCTAGAATCAATGGACGGCTGAGTTCCAGAATGCGAGGGTGGCAAAACTCTAGAATCCTTGCGGGTCTGAACTCGAGAGTCATTCAATGTCCACATTCCAGAACTCTAGATGTCTGAAATATGGAAGCACCAAATGTCTGCATTCTAGAATCGGAATGTGGTGGAATTCTAGAATGCACAGCACAGCGGAATTTTAAAGTCCTAAAATGCCTGCTATACGGAAGTCAAGGTGTCTGACATCCAGAATGTTACTAAGTCAGCATTCTACAGTTCTGAGAGATTCTCGGTTCTAGAATCAATGGATGGCAGAGTTCTGGAATGTCAGGGTGTTCAAACTCAAGAATACTTGCGTGTCTGAACTCGAGAGTCATTCAATGTCCAGATTCCGCATCACAGGGTGTCTGAATTCCAGAAGCACCAAATGTCTGCATTCTAGAATCAGAATGTGGCGGAATTCTAGAATGCACAGCACGGCGGAATTCGAAAGTCCTAAAATGCCTGCTATCCGGAAGTTAAGGTGTCTGACATCCAGAATGCTACCACGTCAGAATTATACCATTCTGAAAGATTCTGGGATCTAGAATCAATGGACGGCTGAGTTCCAGAATGTCAGGGTGGCAAAACTCTAGAATCCTGGCGTGTCTGAACTCGAGAGTCATTCAATATCCACATTCCAGAACTCTGGATGTCTGAATTATTGAAGCACCAAATGTCTGCATTCTAGAATCGGAATGTGGCGGAATTCTAGAATGCACAGCACGGCGGAATTCTAAAGTCCTAAAATGCCTGCTATCCGGAAGTTAAGGTGTCTGACATCAAGAATGCTACCACGACAGAATTATACCATTCTGAAACATTCTGTGATCTAGAATCAATGGACGGAAGAGATCTGGAATGTCAGGGTGTCCAAACTCTAGAATCCTTGCGTGTCTGAACTCGAGAGTCATTCAATGTCCACATTCCAGAACTCTGGATGTCTGAATTATAGAAGCACCAAATGTCTGCATTCTAGAATCGGAATGTGGCGGAATTCTAGAATGCACAGCACGGCGGAATTCTAAAGACCCAAAATGCCTGCTATCCGGAAGTTAAGGTGTCTGACATCAAGAATGCTACCAAGTCAGAATTATACCATTCTGAAATATTCTGGGATCTAGAATCAATGGACGGCTGAGTTCCAGAATGTCAGGGTGGCAAAATTCTAGAATCCTTGTGTGTCTGAACTCGAGTGTCATTCAATGTCCACATTCCAGAACTCTGGATGTCTGAATTATAGAAGCACCAAATGTCTGCATTCTAGAATCGGAATGTGTCGGAATACTAGAATGCACAGCACGGCTGAATTCTAAAGTCCTAAAATGCCTGCTATCCGGAAGTTAAGGTGTCTGACATCAAGAGTGCTACCAAGTCAGAATTATAACATTCTGAAAGATTCTGGGATCTAGAATCAATGGACGGCTGAGTTCCAGAATGTCAGGGTGGCAAAACTCTAGATTCCTTGCCTGTCTGAACTCGAGAGTCATTCAATGTCCACATTCCAGAACTCTGGATGTCTGAAATATAGAAGCACCAAATGTCTGCATTCATGAATCGGAAAGTGGCGGAATTGTAGAATGCACAGCACGGCGGAATTTTAAAGGCCTAAAATGCCTGCTATACGGAAGTCAAGGTGTCTGACCTCCAGAATGTTACTAAGTCAGCATTCTACCGTTCTGAGAGATTCTCGGTTCTAGAAACAATGGATGGCAGAATTCTGGAATGTCAGGGTGTTTAAACTCAAGAATACTTGCGTGTCTGAACTCGAGAGTCATTCAATGTCCACATTCCGCATCACAGGGTGTCTGAATTCCAGAAGCACCAAATGTCTGCATTCTAGAATCGGAATGTGGCGGAATTCTAGAATGCACAGCACGGCGGAATTCGAAAGTCCTAAAATGCCTGCTATCCGGAAGTTAAGGTGTCTGAAATCCAGAATGCTACCACGTCAGAATTATACCATTCTGAAAGATTCTGGGATCTAGAATCAATGGACGGCTGAGTTCCAGAATGTCAGGGTTTCCAAACTCTAGAATCCTTGCATGTCTGAACTCGAGAGTCATTCAATATCCACATTCCAGGACTCTGGATGTCTGAAATATAGAAGCACCAAATGTCTGCATTCTAGAATCGGAATGTGGTAGATTTCTAGAATGCACAGCACGACAGAATTCTAAAGTCCTAAAATGCCTGCTATTCGGAAGTTAAGGTGTCTGACATACAGAATGTTACTAGGTCAGCATTCTACCATTCTGAGAGATTCTGGGTTCTAGAATCAATGGACGGCAGAGTTCTGGAATGTCAGGGTGTCCAAACTCTAGAATCCTTCCGTGTCTGAACTCGAGAGTCATTCAATGTCCACATTCCAGAACTCTGGATGTCTGAATTATAGAAGCACCAAATGTCTGCATTCTAGAATCGGAATGTGGCGGAATTCTAGAATGCACAGCACGGCGTAATTCCAAAATCCTAAAATGCCTACTAGCCGAAAGTTAAGGTGTCTGATGACCAGTATGTTACTAGGTCAGCATTCTACCGTTCTGAGAGATTCTGGGTTCTAGAATCAATGGACGGCAGAGATCTGGAATGTCAGGGTGTCCAAACTCTAGAATCCTTGCGTGTCTGAACTCGAGAGTCATTCAATGTCCACATTCCGGATCACAGGGTGTCTGAATTCCAGAAGCACCAAATGTCTGCATTCTAGAATCGGAATGTGGTGGAATTCTAGAATGCACAGCACGGCGGAATTCTATAGTCCTAAAATGCCTGCTATCCGGAAGTTAAGGTGTCTGACATCAAGAATGCTACCACGTCAGAATTATACCATTCTGAAATATTGTGGGATCTAGAATCAATGGACTGCCGAGTTCCAGAATGTCAGGGTGGCAAAACTCTAGAATCCTGGCGTGTCTGAACTCGAGAGTCATTCAATGTCCACATTCCAGAACTCTGGATGTCTGAATTATAGAAGCACCAAATGTCTGCATTCTAGAATCGGAATGTGGCGGAATACTAGAATGCACAGCACGGCGGAATTCTAAAGCCCTAAAATGCCTGCTATCCGGAAGTTAAGGTGTCTGACATCAAGAGTGCTACCAAGTCAGAATTATAACATTCTGAAAGATTCTGGGATCTAGAATCAATGGACGGCCGAGTTCCAGAATATCAGGGTGGCAAAACTCTAGAATCCTTGCCTGTCTGAACTCGAAAGTCATTCAATGTCCACATTCCAGAACTCTGGATGTCTGAAATATAGAAGCACCAAATGTCTGCATTCTAGAATCGGAAAGTGGCGGAATTGTAGAATGCACAGCACGGCGGAATTTTAAAGGCCTAAAATGCCTGCTATACGGAAGTCAAGGTGTCTGACCTCCAGAATGTTACTAAGTCAGCATTCTACCATTCTGAGAGATTCTCGGTTCTAGAAACAATGGATGGCAGAGTTCTGGAATGTCAGGGTGTTCAAACTGAAGAATACTTGCGTGTCTGAACTCGAGAGTCATTCAATGTCCACATTCCGCATCACAGGGTGTCTGAATTCCAGAAGCACCAAATGTCTGCATTCTAGAATCGGAATGTGGCCGAATTCTAGAATGCACAGCACGGCGGAATTCGAAAGTCCTAAAATGCCTGCTATCCGGAAGTTAAGGTGTCTGAAATCCAGAATGCTACCACGTCAGAATTATACCATTCTGAAAGATTCTGGGATCTAGAATCAATGGACGGCTGAGTTCCAGAATGTCAGGGTTTCCAAACTCTAGAATCCTTGCATGTCTGAAGTCGAGAGTCATTCAATATCCACATTCCAGGACTCTGGATGTCTGAAATATAGAAGCACCAAATGTCTGCATTCTAGAATCGGAATGTGGTAGATTTCTAGAATGCACAGCACGACAGAATTCTAAAGTCCTAAAATGCCTGCTATTCGGAAGTTAAGGTGTCTGACATACAGAATGTTACTAGGTCAGCATTCTACCATTCTGAGAGATTCTGGGTTCTAGAATCAATGGACGGCAGAGTTCTGGAATGTCAGGGTGTCCAAACTCTAGAATCCTTCCGTGTCTGAACTCGAGAGTCATTCAATGTCCACATTCCAGAACTCTGGATGTCTGAATTATAGAAGCACCAAATGTCTGCATTCTAGAATCGGAATGTGGCGGAATTCTAGAATGCACAGCACGGCGGAATTCTAAAGCCCTAAAATGCCTGCTATCCGGAAATTAAGGTGTCTGACATCAAGAATGCTACCAAGTCAGAATTATACCATTCTGAAAGATTCTGGGATCTAGAATCAATGGACGGCTGAGTTCCAGAATGTCAGGGTGGCAAAACTCTAGAATCCTTGCGTGTCTGAACTCGAGAGTCATTCAATGTCCGCATTCCAGAACTCTGGATGTCTGAATTATAGAAGCACCAAATGTCTGCATTCTAGAATCGGAATGTGGCGGAATTCTAGAATGCACAGCACGGCGGAATTCCAAAATCCTAAAATGCCTACTAGCCGAAAGTTAAGGTGTCTGATGACCAGTATGTTACTAGGTCAGCATTCTACCGTTCTGAGAGATTCTGGGTTCTAGAATCAATGGACGGCAGAGATCTGGAATGTCAGGGTGTCCAAACTCTAGAATCCTTGCGTGTCTGAACTCGAGAGTCATTCAATGTCCACATTCCGGATCACAGGGTGTCTGAATTCCAGAAGCACCAAATGTCTGCATTCTAGAATTGGAATGTGGTGGAATTCTAGAATGCACAGGACGGCGGAATTCTATAGTCCTAAAATGCCTGCTATCCGGAAGTTAAGGTGTCTGACATCAAGAATGCTACCACGTCAGAATTATACCATTCTGAAATATTGTGGGATCTAGAATCAATGGACTGCCAAGTTCCAGAATGTCAGGGTGGCAAAACTCTAGAATCCTGGCGTGTCTGAACTCGAGAGTCATTCAATGTCCACATTCCAGAACTCTGGATGTCTGAATTATAGAAGCACCAAATGTCTGTATTCTAGAATCGGAATGTGGTAGAATTCTAGAATGCACAGCACAACAGAATTCTAAAGTCCTAAAATGCCTGCTTTTGGAAGTTAAGCTGTCTGACATCCAGAATGTTACTAGGTCAGCATTCTACCGTTCTGAGAGATTCTGGGTTCTAGAATCAATGGACGGCAGAGTTCTGGAATGTCAGGTTGTCCAAACTCTAGAATCCTTCCGTGTCTGAACTCGTGAGTCATTCAATGTCCACATTCTGGATCACAGGGTGTCTGAATTCCAGAAGCACCAAATGTCTGCATTCTAGAATCGGAATGTGGCGGAATTCTAGAATGCACAGCACGGCGGAAATCCAAAGTCCTAAAATGCCTGCTATCGGGAAGTTAAGGTGTATGACATCCAGAATGCTACCAAGTAAGAATTATACCATTCTGAAAGATTCTGGGATCTAGAATCAATGGACGGCTGAGTTCCTGAATGCAAGGTTGGCAAAACTCTAGAATCCTTGCGTGTCTGAACTCGAGAGTCATTCAATGTCCACATTCCAGAACTCTGGATGTCTGAAATATAGAAGCACCAAATGTCTGCATTCTAGAATCAGAATGTGGCGGAATTCTAGAATGCACAGCACAGCGGAATTTTAAAGTCCTAAAATGCCTGCTATACGGAAGTCAAGGTGTCTGACATCCAGAATGTCACTAAGTCAGCATTCTACCGTTCTGAGAAATTCTGGGTTCTAGAATAAATGGATGGCAGAGTTCTGGAATGTCAGGGTGTCCAAACTCTAGAATCCTTCCGTGTCTGAACTCGTGAGTCATTCAATGTCCACATTCTGGATCACAGGGTGTCTGAATTCCAAAAGCACCAAATGACTGCATTCTAGAATCGGAATGTGGCGGAATTCTAGAATGCACAGCACGGCGGAATTCGAAAGTCCTAAAATGCCTGCTATCCGGTAGTTAAGGTGTCTGACATCCAGAATGCTACCACGTCAGAATTATACCATTCTGAAACATTCTGGGATGTAGAATCAATGGACGGCTGAGTTCCAGAATGTCAGGGTGACAAAACTCTAGAATCCTGGCGTGTCTGAACTCGAGAGTCATTCAATGTCCACATTCCAGAACTCTGGATGTCTGAATTATAGAAGCACCAAATGTCTGCATTCTAGAATCGGAATGTGGCGGAATTCTAGAATGCACAGCACGGCGGAATTCTAATGTCCTAAAATGCCTGCTATCCGGAAGTTAAGGTGTCTGACATCAAGAATGCTACCACATCCGAATTATACCATTCTGAAACATTCTGGGATCTAGAAACAATGGACGGCTGAGTTCCAGAATGTCAGGGTGGCAAAATTCTTGAATCCTTGTGTGTCTGAACTCGAGAGTCATTCAATGTCCACATTCCAGAACTCTGGATGTCTGAATTATAGAAGCACCAAATGTCTGCATTCTAGAATCGGAATGTGGCGGAATACTGGAATGCACAGCACGGCGGAATTCTAAAGCCCTAAAATGCCTGCTATCCGGAAGTTAAGGTGTCTAACATCAAGAGTGCTACCAAGTAAGAATTATAACATTCTGAAAGATTCTGGGATCTAGAATCAATGGACGGCTGAGTTCCAGAATGTCAGGGTGGCAAAACTCTAGAATCCTTGCCTGTCTGAACTCGAGAGTCATTCAATGTCCACATTCCAGAACTCTGGATGTCTGTAATATAGAAGTACCAAATGTCTGCATTCTAAAATCGGAATGTGGCGGAATTCTAGAATGCACAGCACGGCGGAATTTTAAAGTCCTAAAATGCCTGCTATACGGAAGTCAAGGTGTCTGACCTCCAGAATGTTACTAAGTCAGCATTCTACCGTTCTGAGAAATTCTGGGTTCTAGAATCAATGGATGGCAGAGTTCTGGAATGTCAGGTTGTTCAAACTCAAGAATACTTGCATGTCTGAACTCGAGAGTCATTCAATGTCCACATTCCGCATCACAGGGTGTCTGAATTACAGAAGCACCAAATGTCTGCATTCTAGAATCGGAATGTGGCGGAATTCTAGAATGCACAGCACGGCGGAATTCGAAAGTCCTAAAATGCCTGCTATCCGGAAGTTAATGTGTCTGAAATCCAGAATGCTACCACGTCAGAATTATACCATTCTGAAAGATTCTGGGATCTAGAATCAATGGACGGCTGAGTTCCAGAATGTCAGGGTTTCCAAACTCTAGAATCCTTGCGTGTCTGAACTCGAGAGTCATTCAATGTCCACATTCCAGGACTCTGGATGTCTGAAATATAGAAGCACCAAATGTCTGCATTCTAGAATCGGAATGTGGTAGAATTCTAGAATGCACAGCACGACAGAATTCTAAAGTCCTAAAATGCCTGCTATTCGGAAGTTAAGCTGTCTGACATCCAGAATGTTACTAGGTCAGCATTCTACCGTTCTGAGAGATTCTGGGTTCTAGAATCAATGGACGGCAGAGTTCTGGAATGTCAGGGTGTCCAAACTCTAGAATCCTTCCGTGTCTGAACTCGTGAGTCATTCAATGCCCACATTCTGGATCTCAGGGTGTCTGAATTCCAGAAGCACCAAATTTCTGCATTCTAGAATCGGAATGTGGCGGAATTCTAGAATGCACAGCACGGCGGATTTCTAAAGTCCTAAAATGTCTGCTCTCCGGAAGTTAAGGTGTCTGACATCCAGAATGTTACTAGGTCAGCATTCTACCGTTCTGAGAGATTCTGGGTTCTAGAATCAATGGACGGCAGAGATCTGGCATGTCAGTGTGTCCAAACTCTAGAATCCTTGCGTGTCTGAACTCGAGAGTCATTCTATGTCCACATTCCAGAACTCTGGATGTCTGAATTATAGAAGCACCAAATGTCTGCATTCTAGAATCGGAATGTGGCGGAATTCTAGAATGCACAGCACGGCGGAATTCGAAAGTCCTAAAATGCCTGCTATCCGGAAGTTAAGGTGTATGACATCAAGAATGCTGCCACGTCATCATTATACCATTCTGAAACATTCTGGGATCTAGAATCAATGGACGGCTGAGTTCCAGAATGTCAGGGTGGCAAAACTCTAGAATCCTTGCGTGTCTGAACTCGAGAGTCATTCAATGTCCACATTCCAGAACTCTGGATGTCTGTATTATAGAAGCACCAAATGTCTGCCTTCTAGAATCAGAATGTGGCGGAATTCTAGAATGCACAGCACGTCGGACTTCTAAAGTCCTAAAATGCCTGCTCTCCGGAAGTTAAGGTGTCTGATATCCAGAATGTTACTAGGTCAGCATTCTACCGTTCTGAGAGATTCTGGGTTCTAGAATCAATGGACGGCAGAGATCTGGCATGTCAGTGTGTCCAAACTCTAGAATCCTTGCGTGTCTGAACTCGAGAGTCATTCAATGTCCACATTCCAGAACTCTGGATGTCTGAATTATAGAAGCACCAAATGTCTGCATTCTAGAATCGGAATGTGGCGGAATTCTAGAATGCACAGCACGGTGGAATTCGAAAGTCCTAAAATGCCTGCTATCCGGAAGTTAAGGTGTATGACATCCAGAATGCTGCCACGTCATAATTATACCATTCTGAAAGATTCTGGGATCTAGAATCAATGGACGGCTGAGTTCCAGAATGTCAGGGTGGCAAAACTCTAGAATCCTTGCGTGTCTGAACTCGAGAGTCATTCAATGTCCACATTCCAGAACTCTGGATGTCTGTATTATAGAAGCACCAAATGTCTGCCTTCTAGAATCGGAATGTGGCGGAATTCTAGAATGCACAGCACGGCGGACTTCTAAAGTCCTAAAATGCCTGCTCTCCAAAAGTTAAGGTGTCTGACATCCAGAATGTTACTAGGTCAGCATTCTACCGTTCTGAGAGATTCTGGGTTCTAGAATCAATGGACGGCAGAGATCTGGCATGTCAGGGTGTCCAAACTCTAGAATCCTTGCGTGTCTGAACTCGAGAGTCATTCAATGTCCACATTCCGGATCACAGGGTGTCTGAATTCCAGAAGCACCAAATGTCTGCATTCTAGAATCGGAATGTGGTAGAATTCTAGAATGCACAGCACGGCGGAATTCTAAAGACCTAAAATGCCTGCTATCCGGAAGTTAAGGTGTCTGACATCCAGAATGGTACCACATCAGAATTTAACCATTCTGAAAGATTCTGGGATCTAGAATCAATGGACGGCTGAGTTCCAGAATGTCAGGGTGGCAAAACTCTAGAATCCTTGCGTGTCTGAACTCGAGAGTCATTCAATGTCCACATTCCAGAACTCTGGATGTCTGAATTATAGAAGCACCAAATGTCTGCATTCTAGAATCGGAATGTGGCGGAATTCTAGAATGCACAGCACGGCGGAATTCTAAAGTCCTAAAATGCCTACTAGCCGAAAGTTAAGGTGTCTGATGACCAGAATGTTACTAGGTAAGCATTCTACCGTTCTGAGAGATTCTGGGTTCTAGAATCAATGGACGGCAGAGTTCTGGAATGTCAGGGTGTCCAAACTCTAGAATCCTTCAGTGTTTGAACTCGAGAGTCATTCAATTTCCATATTCTGGGTCACAGGGTGACTGAATTCCAGAAGCACCAAATGTCTGCATTCTAGAATCGGAATGTGGCGGAATTCTAGAATGCACAGCACGGCGGAATTCGAAAGTTCTAAAATGCCTGCTATCCGGAAGTTAAGGTGTATGACATCCAGAATGCTGCCACGTCAGAATTATACCATTCTGAAAGATTCTGGGATCTAGAATCAATGGACGGCTGAGTTCCAGAATGTCAGGGTGGCAAAACTCTAGAATTCTTGCGTGTCTGAACTCGAGAGTCATTCAATGTCCACATTCCAGAACTCTGGATGTCTGTATTATAGAAGCACCAAATGTCTGCATTCTAGAATCGGAATGTGGCGGAATTCTAGAATGCACAGCACGACGGACTTCTAAAGTCCTAAAATGCCTGCTCTCCGGAAGTTAAGGTGTCTGACATCCAGAATGTTACTAGGTCAGCATTCTACCGTTCTGAGAGATTCTGGGTTCTAGAATCAATGGACGGCAGAGATCTGGCATGTCAGTGTGTACAAACTCTAGAATCCTTGCGTGTCTGAACTCGAGAGTCATTCAATGTCCACATTCCGGATCACAGGGTGTCTGAATTGCAGAAGCACCAAATGTCTGCATTCTAGAATCGGAATGTGGTAGAATTCTAGAATGCACAACAAGGGGGAATTCTAAAGTCCTAAAATGTCTGCTATCCGGAAGTTAAGGTGTCTGACATCAAGAATGCTCCCAAGTCAGAATTATACCATTCTGAAAGATTCTGGGATCTAGAATCAATGGACGGCTGAGTTCCAGAATGTCAGGGTTTCCAAACTCTAGAATCCTTGCGTGTCTGAACTCGAGAGTCATTCAATGTCCACATTCCAGGACTCTGGATGTCTGAAATATAGAAGCACCAAATGTCTGCATTCTAGAATCGGAATGTGGTAGAATTCTAGAATGCACAGCACGACAGAATTCTAAAGTCCTAAAATGCCTGCTATTCGGAAGTTAAGCTGTCTGACATCCAGAATGTTACTAGGTCAGCATTCTACCGTTCTGAGAGATTCTGGGTTCTAGAATCAATGGACGGCAGAGTTCTGGAATGTCAGGGTGTCCAAACTCTAGAATCCTTCCGTGTCTGAACTCGTGAGTCATTCAATGCCCACATTCTGGATCTCAGGGTGTCTGAATTCCAGAAGCACCAAATTTCTGCATTCTAGAATCGGAATGTGGCGGAATTCTAGAATGCACAGCACGGCGGATTTCTAAAGTCCTAAAATGTCTGCTCTCCGGAAGTTAAGGTGTCTGACATCCAGAATGTTACTAGGTCAGCATTCTACCGTTCTGAGAGATTCTGGGTTCTAGAATCAATGGACGGCAGAGATCTGGCATGTCAGTGTGTCCAAACTCTAGAATCCTTGCGTGTCTGAACTCGAGAGTCATTCTATGTCCACATTCCAGAACTCTGGATGTCTGAATTATAGAAGCACCAAATGTCTGCATTCTAGAATCGGAATGTGGCGGAATTCTAGAATGCACAGCACGGCGGAATTCGAAAGTCCTAAAATGCCTGCTATCCGGAAGTTAAGGTGTATGACATCCAGAATGCTGCCACGTCATCATTATACCATTCTGAAACATTCTGGGATCTAGAATCAATGGACGGCTGAGTTCCAGAATGTCAGGGTGGCAAAACTCTAGAATCCTTGCGTGTCTGAACTCGAGAGTCATTCAATGTCCACATTCCAGAACTCTGGATGTCTGTATTATAGAAGCACCAAATGTCTGCCTTCTAGAATCAGAATGTGGCGGAATTCTAGAATGCACAGCACGTCGGACTTCTAAAGTCCTAAAATGCCTGCTCTCCGGAAGTTAAGGTGTCTGATATCCAGAATGTTACTAGGTCAGCATTCTACCGTTCTGAGAGATTCTGGGTTCTAGAATCAATGGACGGCAGAGATCTGGCATGTCAGTGTGTCCAAACTCTAGAATCCTTGCGTGTCTGAACTCGAGAGTCATTCAATGTCCACATTCCAGAACTCTGGATGTCTGAATTATAGAAGCACCAAATGTCTGCATTCTAGAATCGGAATGTGGCGGAATTCTAGAATGCACAGCACGGTGGAATTCGAAAGTCCTAAAATGCCTGCTATCCGGAAGTTAAGGTGTATGACATCCAGAATGCTGCCACGTCATAATTATACCATTCTGAAAGATTCTGGGATCTAGAATCAATGGACGGCTGAGTTCCAGAATGTCAGGGTGGCAAAACTCTAGAATCCTTGCGTGTCTGAACTCGAGAGTCATTCAATGTCCACATTCCAGAACTCTGGATGTCTGTATTATAGAAGCACCAAATGTCTGCCTTCTAGAATCGGAATGTGGCGGAATTCTAGAATGCACAGCACGGCGGACTTCTAAAGTCCTAAAATGCCTGCTCTCCAAAAGTTAAGGTGTCTGACATCCAGAATGTTACTAGGTCAGCATTCTACCGTTCTGAGAGATTCTGGGTTCTAGAATCAATGGACGGCAGAGATCTGGCATGTCAGGGTGTCCAAACTCTAGAATCCTTGCGTGTCTGAACTCGAGAGTCATTCAATGTCCACATTCCGGATCACAGGGTGTCTGAATTCCAGAAGCACCAAATGTCTGCATTCTAGAATCGGAATGTGGTAGAATTCTAGAATGCACAGCACGGCGGAATTCTAAAGACCTAAAATGCCTGCTATCCGGAAGTTAAGGTGTCTGACATCCAGAATGGTACCACATCAGAATTTAACCATTCTGAAAGATTCTGGGATCTAGAATCAATGGACGGCTGAGTTCCAGAATGTCAGGGTGGCAAAACTCTAGAATCCTTGCGTGTCTGAACTCGAGAGTCATTCAATGTCCACATTCCAGAACTCTGGATGTCTGAATTATAGAAGCACCAAATGTCTGCATTCTAGAATCGGAATGTGGCGGAATTCTAGAATGCACAGCACGGCGGAATTCTAAAGTCCTAAAATGCCTACTAGCCGAAAGTTAAGGTGTCTGATGACCAGAATGTTACTAGGTAAGCATTCTACCGTTCTGAGAGATTCTGGGTTCTAGAATCAATGGACGGCAGAGTTCTGGAATGTCAGGGTGTCCAAACTCTAGAATCCTTCAGTGTTTGAACTCGAGAGTCATTCAATTTCCATATTCTGGGTCACAGGGTGACTGAATTCCAGAAGCACCAAATGTCTGCATTCTAGAATCGGAATGTGGCGGAATTCTAGAATGCACAGCACGGCGGAATTCGAAAGTTCTAAAATGCCTGCTATCCGGAAGTTAAGGTGTATGACATCCAGAATGCTGCCACGTCAGAATTATACCATTCTGAAAGATTCTGGGATCTAGAATCAATGGACGGCTGAGTTCCAGAATGTCAGGGTGGCAAAACTCTAGAATTCTTGCGTGTCTGAACTCGAGAGTCATTCAATGTCCACATTCCAGAACTCTGGATGTCTGTATTATAGAAGCACCAAATGTCTGCATTCTAGAATCGGAATGTGGCGGAATTCTAGAATGCACAGCACGACGGACTTCTAAAGTCCTAAAATGCCTGCTCTCCGGAAGTTAAGGTGTCTGACATCCAGAATGTTACTAGGTCAGCATTCTACCGTTCTGAGAGATTCTGGGTTCTAGAATCAATGGACGGCAGAGATCTGGCATGTCAGTGTGTACAAACTCTAGAATCCTTGCGTGTCTGAACTCGAGAGTCATTCAATGTCCACATTCCGGATCACAGGGTGTCTGAATTGCAGAAGCACCAAATGTCTGCATTCTAGAATCGGAATGTGGTAGAATTCTAGAATGCACAACAAGGGGGAATTCTAAAGTCCTAAAATGTCTGCTATCCGGAAGTTAAGGTGTCTGACATCAAGAATGCTCCCAAGTCAGAATTATACCATTCTGAAAGATTCTGGGATCTAGAATCAATGGACGGCTGAGTTCCAGAATGTCAGGGTGGCAAAACTCCAGAATCCTTGCGTGTCAGAACTCGAGAGTCATTCAATGTCCACATTCCGGAACTCTGGATGTCTGAATTATAGAAGCACCAAATGTCTGCATTCTAGAATCGGAATGTGGCGGAATTCTAGAATGCACAGCACGGCGGAATTCTAAAGTCCTAAAATGCCTGCTATCCGGAAGTTAAGGTGTATGACATCCAGAATGCTACCACGTCAGAATTATACCATTCTGAAAGATTCTGGGATCTAGAATCAATGGACGGCTGAGTTCCAGAATGTCAGGGTGGCAAAACTCTAGAATCCTTGCGTGTCTGAACTCGAGAGTCATTCAATGTCCACATTCCAGAACTCTGGATGTCTGAATTATAGAAGCACCAAATGTCTGCATTCTAGAATCGGAATGTGGCGGAATTCTAGAATGCACAGTACGGCGGAATTCTAAAGTCCTAAAATGCCTGCTATCCGGAAGTTAAGGTGTATGACATCCAGAATGCTGCCACGTCATAATTATACCATTCTGAAAGATTCTGGGATCTAGAATCAATGGACGGCTGAGTTCCAGAATGTCAGGGTGGCAAAACTCTAGAATCCTTGCGTGTCTGAACTCGAGAGTCATTCAATGTCCACATTCCAGAACTCTGGATGTCTGTATTATAGAAGCACGAAATGTCTGCCTTCTAGAATCGGAATGTGGCGGAATTCTAGAATGCACAGCACGGCGGACTTCTAAAGTCCTAAAATGCCTGCTCTCCGGAAGTTAAGGTGTCTGACATCCAGAATGTTACTAGGTCAGCATTCTACCGTTCTGAGAGATTCTGGGTTCTAGAATCAATGGACGGCAGATATCTGGCATGTCAGTGTGTCCAAACTCTAGAATCCTTGCGTGTCTGAACTCGAGAGTCATTCAATGTCCACATTCCAGAACTCTGGATGTCTGAATTATAGAAGCACCAAATGTCTGCATTCTAGAATCGGAATGTGGCGGAATTCTAGAATGCACAGCACGGCGGAATTCGAAAGTCCTAAAATGCCTGCTATCCGGAAGTTAAGGTGTATGACATCGAGAATGCTGCCACGTCATAATTATACCATTCTGAAAGATTCTGGGATCTAGAATCAATGGACGGCTGAGTTCCAGAATGTCAGGGTGGCAAAACTCTAGAATCCTTGCGTGTCTGAACTCGAGAGTCATTCAATGTCCACATTCCAGAACTCTGGATGTCTGTATTATAGAAGCACCAAATGTCTGCCTTCTAGAATCGGAATGTGGCGGAATTCTAGAATGCACAGCACGGCGGACTTCTAAAGTCCTAAAATGCCTGCTCTCCGGAAGTTAAGGTGTCTGACATCCAGAATGTTACTAGGTCAGCATTCTACCGTTCTGAGAGATTCTGGGTTCTAGAATCAATGGACGGCAGAGATCTGGCATGTCAGTGTGTCCAAACTCTAGAATCCTTGCGTGTCTGAACTCGAGAGTCATTCAATGTCCACATTCCGGATCACAGGGTGTCTGAATTGCAGAAGCACCAAATGTCTGCATTCTAGAATCGGAATGTGGTAGAATTCTAGAATGCACAACAAGCGGGAATTCTAAAGTCCTAAAATGTCTGCTATCCGGAAGTTAAGGTGTCTGACATCAAGAATGCTACCAAGTCAGAATTATACCATTCTGAAAGATTCTGGGATCAAGAATCAATGGACGGCTGAGTTCCAGAATGTCAGGGTGGCAAAACTCCATAATCCTTGCGTGTCTGAACTCGAGAGTCATCCAATGTCCACATTCCGGAACTCTGGATGTCTGAATTATAGAAGCACCAAATGTCTGCATTCTAGAATCGGAATGTGGCGGAATTCTAGAATGCACAGCACGGCGGAATTCGAAAGTCCTAAAATGCCTGCTATCCGGAAGTTAAGGTGTCTGACATCCAGAATGCTACCACGTCAGAATTATACCATTCTGAAAGATTCTGGGATCTAGAATCAATGGACGGCTGAGTTCCAGATTGTCAGGGTTTCCAAACTCTAGAATCCTTGCCTGTCTGAACTCGAGAGTCATTCAATATCCACATTCCAGGACTCTGGATGTCTGAAATATAGAAGCAACAAATGTCTGCATTCTAGAATCGGAATGTGGCGGAATTCTAGAATGCACAGCACGGCGGAATTCTAAAGTCCTAAAAGGCCTGCTATCGGGAAGTTAAGCTGTCTGACATCCAGAATGCTACCACGTCAGAATTATACCATTCTGAAAGATTCTGGGTTCTAGAATCTATGGACGGCTGAGTTCCAGAATGTCAGGGTGGCAAAACTCTAGAATCCTTGCGTGTCTGAACTCGAGAGTCATTCAATGTCCACATTCCAGAACTCTGGATGTCTGAATTACAGAAGCACCAAATGTCTGCATTCTAGAATCGGAATGTGGTGGAATTCTAGAATGCACAGCACGGCGGAATTCTAAAGTCCTGAAATGCCTGCTATCCGGAAGTTAAGGTGTCTGACATCAAGAATGCTACCAAGTCAGAATAATACCATTCTGAAAGATTCTGGGATCTAGAATCAATGGACGGCTGAGTTCCAGAATGTCAGGGTTTCCAAACTCTAGAATCCTTGCAGGTCTGAACTCGAGAGTCATTCAATGTCCACATTCCAGAACTCTGGATGTCTGAATTGCAGAAGCACCAAATGTCTGCATTCTAGAATCGGAATGTGGTGGAATTCTAGAATGCACAGCACGGCGGAATTCTAAAGTCCTGAAATGCCTACTAGCCGAAAGTTAAGGTGTCTGATGACGAGATAGTTACTAGGTCAGCATTCTACCGTTCTGAGAGATTCTGGGTTCTAGAATCAATGGACGGCAGAGTTCTGGAATGTCAGGGTGTCCAAACTCTAGAATCCTTCAGTGTTTGAACTCGACAGTCATTCAATTCCCATATTCCGTGTCACAGGGTGACTGAATTCCAGAAGCACCAAATGCCTGCATTCTAGAATCGGAATGTGGCGGAATTCTAGAAATGCACAGCACGGCGGAATTCGAAAGTCCTAAAATGCCTGCTATCCGGAAGTTAAGGTGTCTGACATCAAGAATGCTACCAAGTCAGAATTATACCATTCTGAAAGATTCTGGGATCTAGAATCAATGGACGGCTGAGTTCCAGAATGTCAGGGTGGCAAAACTCTAGAATCCTTGCGTGTCTGAACTCGAGAGTCATTCAATGTCCACATTCCAAACTCTGGATGTCTGAATTATAGAAGCACCAAATGTCTGCATTCTAGAATCGGAATGTGGCGGAATTCTAGAATGCACAGCACGGCGGAATTCTAAAGTCCTAAAATGCCTACTAGCCGAAAGTTAAGGTGTCTGATGACCAGAATGTTACTAGGTCAGCATTCTAACGTTCTGAGAGATTCTGGGTTCTAGAATCAATGGACGGCAGAGTTCTGGAATTTCAGGGTGTCCAAACTCTAGAATCCTTCAGTGTTTGTACTCGAGAGTCACTCAATTTCCATATTCCGGGTCACAGGGTGACTGAATTCCAGAAGCACCAAATGTCTGCATTCTAGAATCGGAATGTGGCGGAATTCTAGAATGCACAGCATGGCGGAATTCTAAAGTCCTAAAATGCCTGCTTTCCGGAAGTTAAGGTGTCTGACATCCAGAATGCTACCACGTCAGAATTATACCATTCTGAAACATTCTGGGATCTAGAATCAATGGACGGCTGAGTTCCAGAATGTCAGGGTGGCAAAACTCTAGAATCCTGGCGTGTCTGAACTCGAGAGTCATTCAATGTCCACATTCCAGAACTCTGGATGTCTGAATTATAGAAGCACCAAATGTCTGCATTCTAGAATCGGAATGTGGCGGAATTCTAGAATGCATAGCACGGCGGAATTCTAAAGTCCTAAAATGCCTGCTATCCGGAAGTCAAGGTGTCTGACATCAAGAATGCTACCACGTCAGAATTATACCATTCTGAAACATTCTGGGATCTAGAATCAATGGACGGGTGAGTTCCAGAATGTCAGGGTGGCAAAACTCTAGAATCCTGGCATGTCTGAACTCGAGAGTCATTCAATGTCCACATTCCAGAACTCTGGATGTCTGAATTATAGTTGCACCAAATGTCTGCATTCTAGAATCGGAATGTGTCGGAATTCTAGAATGCACAGCACGGCGGAATTCTAAAGACCTAAAATGCCTGCTATCCGGAAGTTAAGGTGTCTGACATCCGGAATGCTACCACGTCAGAATTATACCATTCTGAAACATTCTGGGATCTAGAATCAATGGACGGCTGAGTTCCAGAATGCAAGGGTGGCAAAACTCTAGAATCCGTGCGTGTCTGAACTCGAGAGTCATTCAATGTCCACATTCCAGAACTCTGGATGTCTGAAATATAGAAGCACCAAATGTCTGCATTCTAGAATCAGAATGTGGCGGAATTCTAGAATGCACAGCACGGCGGAATTTTAAAGTCCTAAAATGCCTGCTATACGGAAGTCAAGGTGTCTGACATCCAGAATGTTACTAAGTCATCATTCTACCGTTCTGAGAGATTCTGAGTTCTAGAATCAATGGATGGCAGAGTTCTGGAATGTCAGGGTGTTCAAACTCAAGAATACTTGCGTGTCTGAACTCGAGAGTCATTCAATGTCCACATTCCGCATCACAGGGTGTCTGAATTCCAGAAGCACCAAATGTCTGCATTCTAGAATCGGAATGTGGCGGAATTCTAGAATGCACAGCACGGCGGAATTCGAAAGTCCTAAAATGCCTGCTATCCGGAAGTTAAGGTGTCTGACATCCAGAATGCTACCACGTCAGAATTATACCATTCTGAAAGATTCTGGGATCTAGAATCAATGGACGGCTGAGTTCCAGAATGTCAGGGTTTCCAAACTCTAGAATCCTTGCCTGTCTGAACTCGAGAGTCATTCAATATCCACATTCCAGGACTCTGGATGTCTGAAATATAGAAGCAACAAATGTCTGCATTCTAGAATCGGAATGTGGCGGAATTCTAGAATGCACAACACGGCGGAATTCTAAAGTCCTAAAATGCCTGCTATCCGGAAGTTAAGGTGTCTGACACCCAGAATGCTACCACGTCAGAATTATATCATTCTGAAACATTCTGGGATCTAGAATCAATGGACGGCTGAGTTCCAGAATGCAAGGGTGACAAAACGCTAGAATCCTTGCGTGTCTGAACTCCTGAGTCATTCAATGTCCACATTTCGGATCACAGGGTGTCTGAATTCCAGAAGCACCAAATGTCTGCACTCTAGAATCGGAATGTGGCGGAATTCTAGAATGCACAGCACGGCAGAATTCTGAAGTCCTAAAATGCCTGATATTCGGAAGTTAAGGAGTCTGACATCCAGAATGTTACTAGGTCAGCATTCTACCGTTCTGAGAGATTCTGGGTTCTAGAATCAATGGACGTCAGAGTTCTGGAATGTCACTGTGTCCAAACTCTAGAATCCTTCCGTATCTGAACTCCTGAGTCATTCAATGTCCACATTCCGGATCACAGGGTGTCTGAATTCCAGAAGCACCAAATGTCTGCATTCTAGAATGGGAATGTGGCGGAATTCTAGAATGCACAGAACGGCGGTATTCGAAAGTCCTAAAAGGCCTGCTATCGGGAAGTTAAGCTGTCTGACATCCAGAATGCTACCACGTCAGAATTATACCATTCTGAAAGATTCTGGGTTCTAGAATCTATGGACGGCTGAGTTCCAGAATGTCAGGGTGGCAAAACTCTAGAATCCTTGCGTGTCTGAACTCGAGAGTCATTCAATGTCCACATTCCAGAACTCTGGATGTCTGAATTGCAGAAGCACCAAATGTCTGCATTCTAGAATCGGAATGTGGTGGAATTCTAGAATGCACAGCACGGCGGAATTCTAAAGTCCTGAAATGCCTGCTATCCGGAAGTTAAGGTGTCTGACATCAAGAATGCTACCAAGTCAGAATAATACCATTCTGAAAGATTCTGGGATCTAGAATCAATGGACGGCTGAGTTCCAGAATGTCAGGGTTTCCAAACTCTAGAATCCTTGCGGGTCTGAACTCGAGAGTCATTCAATGTCCACATTCCAGAACTCTGGATGTCTGAATTTTAGAAGCACCAAATGTCTGCATTCTAGAATCGGAATGTGGCGGAATTCTAGAATGCACAGCACGGCGGAATTCTAAAGTCCTAAAATGCCTACTAGCCGAAAGTTAAGGTGTCTGATGACCAGATAGTTACTAGGTCAGCATTGTACCGTTCTGAGAGATTCTGGGTTCTAGAATCAATGGACGGCAGAGTTCTGGAATGTCAGGGTGTCCAAACTCTAGAATCCTTCAGTGTTTGAACTCGACAGTCATTCAATTTCCATATTCCGGGTCACAGGGTGACTGAATTCCAGAAGCACCAAATGCCTGCATTCTAGAATCGGAATGTGGCGGAATTCTAGAATGCACAGCACGGCGGAATTCGAAAGTCCTAAAATGCCTGCTATCCGGAAGTTAAGGTGTCTGACATCAAGAATGCTACCAAGTCAGAATTATACCATTCTGAAAGATTCTGGGATCTAGAATCAATGGACGGCTGAGTTCCAGAATGTCAGGGTGGCAAAACTCTAGAATCCTGGCGTGTCTGAACTCGAGAGTCATTCAATGTCCACATTCCAGAACTCTGGATGTCTGAATTATAGAAGCACCAAATGTCTGCATTCTAGAATCGGAATGTGGCGGAATTCTAGAATGCACAGCATGGCGGAATTCTAAAGTCCTAAAATGCCTGCTATCCGGAAGTTAAGGTGTCTGACATCCGGAATGCTACCACGTCAGAATTATACCATTCTGAAACATTCTGGGATCTAGAATCAATGGACGGCTGAGTTCCAGAATGCAAGGGTGGCAAAACTCTAGAATCCGTGCGTGTCTGAACTCGAGAGTCATTCAATGTCCACATTCCAGAACTCTGGATGTCTGAAATATAGAAGCACCAAATGTCTGCATTCTAGAATCAGAATGTGGCGGAATTCTAGAATGCACAGCACGGCGGAATTTTAAAGTCCTAAAATGCCTGCTATACGGAAGTCAAGGTGTCTGACATCCAGAATGTTACTAAGTCATCATTCTACCGTTCTGAGAGATTCTGAGTTCTAGAATCAATGGATGGCAGAGTTCTGGAATGTCAGGGTGTTCAAACTCAAGAATACTTGCGTGTCTGAACTCGAGAGTCATTCAATGTCCACATTCCGCATCACAGGGTGTCTGAATTCCAGAAGCACCAAATGTCTGCATTCTAGAAGCGGAATGTGGCGGAATTCTAGAATGCACAGCACGGCGGAATTCGAAAGTCCTAAAATGCCTGGAATCCGGAAGTTAAGGTGTCTGACATCCAGAATGCTACCACGTCAGAATTATACCATTCTGAAAGATTCTGGGATCTAGAATCAATGGACGGCTGAGTTCCAGATTGTCAGGGTTTCCAAACTCTAGAATCCTTGCGTGTCTGAACTCGAGAGTCATTCAGTATCCACATTCCAGGACTCTGGATGTCTGAAATATAGAAGCACCAAATGTCTGCATTCTAGAATCGGAATGTGGCGGAATTCTAGAATGCACAGCACGGCGGAATTCTAAAGTCCTAAAATGCCTGGAATCCGGAAGTTAAGGTGTCTGTCATCAAGAATGCTACCAAGTCAGAATTATACCATTCTGAAAGATTCTGGGATCTAGAATCAATGGACGGCTGAGTTCCAGAATGTCAAGGTGGCAAAACTCTAGAATCCTTGCGTGTCTGAACTCGAGAGTCATTCAGAGTCCACATTCCGGATCACAGGGTGTCTGAATTCCAGAAGCACTAAATGTCTGCATTCTAGAATCGGAATGTGGTAGAATTCTAGAATGCACAACACGGCGGAATTCTAAAGTCCTAAAATGCCTGCTATCCGGAAGTTAAGGTGTCTGACATCCAGAATGCTACCAAGTCAGAATTATAACATTCTGAAAGATTCTGGGATCTAGAATCAATGGACGGCTGAGTTCCAGAATGTCAGGGTGGCAAAATTCTAGAATCCTGGCGTGTCTGAACTTGAGAGTCATTCAATGTCCACATTCCAGAACTCTGGATGTCTGAAATATAGAAGAACCAAATGTCTGCATTCTAGAATCGGAATGTGGTGGAATTCTATAATGCACAGCACGGCGGAATTTTAAAGTCCTAAAATGCCTGCTATACGGAAGTCAAGGTGTCTGACATCCAGAATGTTACTAAGTCAGCATTCTACCGTTCTGAGAGATTCTGGGTTCTAGAATCAATGGATGGCAGAGTTCTGGAATGTCAGGGTGTTCAAACTCAAGAATACTTGCGTGTCTGAACTCGAGAGTCATTCAATGTCCACATTCCGCATCACAGGGTGTCTGAATTCCAGAAGCACCAAATGTCTGCATTCTAGAATCGGAATGTGGCGGAATTCTAGAATGCACAGCACGGCGGAATTCGAAAGTCCTAAAATGCCTGCTATCCGGAAGTTAAGGTGTCTGACATCCAGAATGCTACCACGTCAGAATTATACCATTCTGAAAGATTCTGGGATCTAGAATCAATGGACGGCTGAGTTCCAGAATGTCAGGGTTTCCAAACTCTAGAATCCTTGCCTGTCTGAACTCGAGAGTCATTCAATATCCACATTCCAGGACTCTGGATGTCTGAAATATAGAAGCAACAAATGTCTGCATTCTAGAATCGGAATGTGGCGGAACTCTAGAATGCACAGCACGGCGGAATTCTAAAGTCCTAAAATGCCTGCTATCCGGAAGTTAAGGTGTCTGACATCCAGAATGCTACCACGTCAGAATTATACCATTCTGAAACATTCTGGGATCTAGAATCAATGGACGGCTGAGTTCCAGAATGCAAGGGTGGCAAAACTCTAGAATCCTTGCGTGTGTGAACTCCTGAGTCATTCAATGTCCACATTTCGGATCACAGGGTGTCTGAATTCCAGAAGCACCAAATGTCTGCACTCTAGAATCGGAATGTGGCGGAATTCTAGAATGCACAGCACGGCGGAATTCTAAAGTCCTAAAATGCCTACTAGCCGAAAGTTAAGGTGTCTGATGACCAGATAGTTACTAGGTCAGCATTCTACCGTTCTGAGAGATTATGGGTTCTAGAATCAATGGACGGCAGAGTTCTGGAATGTCAGGGTGTCCAAACTCTAGAATCCTTCAGTGTTTGAACTCGACAGTCATTCAATTTCCATATTCCGGGTCACAGGGTGACTGAATTCCAGAAGCACCAAATGCCTGCATTCTAGAATCGGAATGTGGCGGAATTCTAGAATGCACAGCACGGCGGAATTCGAAAGTCCTAAAATGCCTGCTATCCGGAAGTTAAGGTGTCTGACATCAAGAATGCTACCAAGTCAGAATTATACCATTCTGAAAGATTCTGGGATCTAGAATCAATGGACGGCTGAGTTCCAGAATGTCAGGGTGGAAAAATTCTAGAATCCTTGTGTGTCTGAACTCGAGAGTCATTCAATGTCCACATTCCAGAACTCTGGATGTCTGAATTATAGAAGCACCAAATGTCTGCATTCTAGAATCGGAATGTGGCGGAATTCTAGAATGCACAGCACGGCGGAATTCTAAAGCCCTAAAATGCCTGCTATCCGGAAGTTAAGGTGTCTGACATCAAGAGTGCTACCAAGTCAGAATTATAACATTCTGAAAGATTCTGGGATCTAGAATTAATGGACGGCTGAGTTCCAGAATGTCAGGTTGTCAAAACTCTAGAATACTTGCGTGTCTGAAATCGAGAGCCATTCAACGTCCACATTCCAGAACTCTGGATGTCTGAATTATAGAAGCACCAAATGTCTGCATTCTAGATTCGGAATGTGGCGGAATTCTAGAATGCACAGCAAGGCGGAATTCTAAAATCCTAAAATTCCTGCTATCCGGAAGTTAAGGTGTGTGACATCAAGAATGCTACAAAGTCAGAATTATACCATTCTGAAAGATTCTGGGATCTAGAATCAATGGACGGCTGAGTTCCAGAATATCAGGGTGGCAAAACTCTAGAATCCTTGCGTGTCTGAACTCGAGAGTCATTCAATGTCCACATTCCAGGACTCTGGATGTCTGAATTATAGAAGCACCAAATGTCTGCATTCTAGAATCGGAATGTGGCGGAAATCTAGAATGCACAGCACGGCGGAATTCTAAAGTCCTAAAATGCCTGGAATCCGGAAGTTAAGGTGTCTGACATCAAGAATGCTACCAAGTCAGAATTATACCATTCTGAAAGATTCTGGGATCTAGAATCAATGGACGGCTGAGTTCCAGATTGTCAGGTTGGGAAAACTATAGAATCATTGCGTGTCTGAACTCGAGAGTCATTCAATGTCCACATTCCATAACTCTGGATGTCTGAATTATAGAAGCACCAAATGTCTGCATTCTAGAATCGGAATGTGGCGGAATTCTAGAATGCACAGCACGGCGGAATTCTAAAGTCCTAAAATGCCTACTAGCCGAAAGTTAAGGTGTCTGATGACCAGAATGTTACTAGGACAGCATTCTACCATTCTGAGAGATTCTGGGTTCTAGAATCAATGGACCGCAGAGTTCTGGAATGTCAGAGTGTCCAAACTCTAGAATCCTTCAGTGTTTGTACTCGAGAGTCATTCAATTTCCATATTCCGGGTCACAGGGTGACTGAATTCCAGAAGAACCAAATGTCTGCATTCTAGAATCGGAATGTGGCGGAATTCTAGAATGCACAGCACGGCGGAATTCTAAAGTCCTAAAATGCCTGCTTTCCGGAAGTTAAGGTGTCTGACATCCGGAATGCTACCACGTCAGAATTATACCATTCTGAAACATTCTGGGATCTAGAATCAATGGACGGCTGAGTTCCAGAATGTCAGGGTGGCAAAACTCTAGAATCCTGGCGTGTCTGAACTCGACAGTCATTCAATGTCCACATTCCAGAACTCTGGATGTCTGAATTATAGAAGCACCAAATGTCTGCATTCTAGAATCGGAATGTGGCGGAATTCTAGAATGCACAGCATGGCGGAATTCTAAAGTCCTAAAATGCCTGCTATCCGGAAGTTAAGGTGTCTGACATCCGGAATGCTACCACGTCAGAATTATACCATTCTGAAACATTCTGGGATCTAGAATCAATGGACGGCTGAGTTCCAGAATGCAAGGGTGGCAAAACTCTAGAATCCGTGCGTGTCTGAACTCGAGAGTCATTCAATGTCCACATTCCAGAACTCTGGATGTCTGAAATATAGAAGCACCAAATGTCTGCATTCTAGAATCAGAATGTGGCGGAATTCTAGAATGCACAGCTCGGCGGAATTTTAAAGTCCTAAAATGCCTGCTATACGGAAGTCAAGGTGTCTGACATCCAGAATGTTACTAAGTCATCATTCTACCGTTCTGAGAGATTCTGAGTTCTAGAATCAATGGATGGCAGAGTTCTGGAATGTCAGGGTGTTCAAACTCAAGAATACTTGCGTGTCTGAACTCGAGAGTCATTCAATGTCCACATTCCGCATCACAGGGTGTCTGAATTCCAGAAGCACCAAATGTCTGCATTCTAGAATCGGAATGTGGCGGAATTCTAGAATGCACAGCACGGCGGAATTCGAAAGTCCTAAAATGCCTGCTATCCGGAAGTTAAGGTGTCTGACATCCAGAATGCTACCACGTCAGAATTATACCATTCTGAAAGATTCTGGGATCTAGAATCAATGGACGGCTGAGTTCCAGATTGTCAGGGTTTCCAAACTCTAGAATCCTTGCGTGTCTGAACTCGAGAGTCATTCAATATCCACATTCCAGGACTCTGGATGTCTGAAATATAGAAGCACCAAATGTCTGCATTCTAGAATCGGAATGTGGCGGAATTCTAGAATGCACAGCACGACAGAATTCTAAAGTCTTAAAATGCCTGCTATCTGGAAGTTAAGGTGTCTGACATCCAGAATGTTACTAGGTCAGCATTCTACCGTTCTGAGAGATTCTGTGTTCTGGAATCAATGGACGGCAGATTTCTGGAATGTCAGGGTGTCAAAAGTCTAGAATCCTTCCGTGTCTGATATCGTGAGTCATTCAATGTCCACATTCCGGATCACAGGGTGTCTGAATTCCAGAAGCACCAAATGTCTGCACTCTAGAATCGGAATGTGGCGGAATTCTAGAATGCACAGCACGGCAGAATTCTGAAGTCCTAAAATGCCTGATATTCGGAAGTTAAGGAGTCTGACATCCAGAATGTTACTAGGTCAGCATTCTACCGTTCTGAGAGATTCTGGGTTCTAGAATCAATGGACTTCAGAGTTCTGGAATGTCAGGGTGTCCAAACTCTAGTATCCTTCCGTGTCTGAACTCCTGAGTCATTCAATGTCCACATTCCGGATCACAGGGTGTCTGAATTCCAGAAGCACCAAATGTCTGCATTCTAGAAGCGGAATGTGGCGGAATTCTAGAATGCACAGAACGGCGGAATTCGAAAGTCCTAAAAGGCCTGCTATCGGGAAGTTAATGTGTCTGACATCCAGAATGCTACCACGTCAGGATTATACCATTCTGAAACATTCTGGGTTCTAGAATCAATGGACGGCTGAGTTCCAGAATGTCAGGGTGGCAAAACTCTAGAATCCTTGCCTGTCTGAACTCGAGAGTCATTCAATGTCCACATTCCAGAACTCTGGATGTCTGAATTACAGAAGCACCAAATGTCTGCATTCTAGAATCGGAATGTGGTGGAATTCTAGAATGCACAGCACGGCGGAATTCTAAAGTCCTAAAATGCCTGCTATCCGGAAGTTAAGGTGTCTGACATCAAGAATGCTACCAAGTCAGAATTATACCATTCTGAAAGATTCTGGGATCTAGAATCAATGGACGGCTGAGTTCCAGATTGTCAGGTTGGGAAAACTCTAGAATCATTGCGTGTCTGAACTCGAGAGTCATTCAATGTCCACATTCCAGAACTCTGGATGTCTGAATTATAGAAGCACCAAATGTCTGCATTCTAGAATCGGAATGTGGCGGAATTCTAGAATGCACAGCACCGCGCCAATTCTAAAGTCCTAAAATGCCTGCTATCCGGAAGTTAATGTGTCTGACATCAAGAATGCTACCAAGTCAGAATTATACCATTCTGAAAGATTCTGGGTTCTAGAATCAATGGACGGCTGAGTTCCAGAATGTCAGGGTGGAAAAACTCTAGAATCCTTGCGTGTCTGAACTTGAGAGTCATTCAATGTCCACATTCCAGAACTCTGGATGTCTGAATTATAGAAGCACCAAATGTCTGCATTCTAGAATCGGAATGTGGCGGAATACTAGAATGCACAGCACGGCGGAATTCTAAAATCCTTAAATGCCTGCTATCCGGAAGTTAAGGTGTCTGACATCAAGAATGCTACCAAGTCAGATTTATACCATTCTGAAGCATTCTGGGATCTAGAATCAATGGACGGCTGAGTTCCAGAATGTCAGGGTGGCAAAACTCTAGAATCCTTGCGTGTCTGAACTCGAGAGTCATTCAATGTCGACATTCCAGAACTCTGGATATCTGAATTACAGAAGCACCAAATGTCTGCATTCTAGAATCGGAATGTGGTGGAATTCTAGAATGCACAGCACGGCGGAATTCGAAAGTCCTGAAATGCCTGCTATCCGGAAGTTAAGGTGTCTGACATCAAGAATGCTACCAAGTCAGAATTATACCATTCTGAAAGATTCTGGGATCTAGAATCAATGGACGGCTGAGTTCCAGAATGTCAGGGTTTCCAAACTCTAGAATCCTTGCGGGTCTGAACTCGAGAGTCATTCAATGTCCACATTCCAGAAGTCTGGATATCTGAATTTTAGAAGAACCAAATGTCTGCATTCTAGAATCGGAATGTGGCGGAATTCTAGAATGCACAGCACGGCGGAATTCTAAAGTCCTAAAATGCCTACTAGCCGAAAGTTAAGGTGTCTGATGACCAGAATGTTACTAGGTCAGCATTCTACCGTTCTGAGAGATTCTGGGTTCTAGAATCAATGGACGGCAGAGTTCTGGAATGTCAGGGTGTACAAACTCTAGAATCCTTCAGTGTTTGAACTCGAGAGTCATTCAATTTCCATATTCCGGGTCACAGGGTGACTGAATTCCAGAAGCACCAAATGCCTGCATTCTAGAATCGGAATGTGGCGGAATTCTAGAATGCACAGCACGGCGGAATTCTAAAGTCCTAAAATGCCTGCTATCCGGAAGTTAAGGTGGCTGACATCCAGAATGGTACCACGTCAGAATTATACCATTCTGAAACATTCTGGGATCTAGAATCAATGGACGGCTGAGTTCCAGAATGCAAGGGTGGCAAAACTCTAGCATCCTTGCGTGTCTGAACTCGAGAGTCATTCAATGTCCACATTCCAGAACTCTGGATGCCTGAAATATAGAAGCACCAAATGTCTGCATTCTATAATCAGAATGTGGCAGAATTCTAGAATGCACATCACGGCGGAATTTTAAAGTCCTAAAATGCCTGCTATACGGAAGTCAAGGTGTCTGACATCCAGATTGTTACTAAGTCAGCATTGTACCGTTCTGAGAGATTCTGAGTTCTAGAATCAATGGATGGCAGAGTTCTGGAATGTCAGGGTGTTCAAACTCAAGAATACTTGCGTGTCTGAACTCGAGAGTCATTCAATGTCCACATTCCGCATCACAGGGTGTCTGAATTCCAGAAGCACCAAATGTCTGCATTCTAGAATCGGAATGTGGTGGAATTCTAGAATGCACAGCACGGCGGAATTCGAAAGTCCTAAAATGCCTGCTATCCGGAAGTTAAGGTGTCTGACATCCAGAATGCTACCACGTCAGAATTATACCATTCTGAAAGATTCTGGGATCTAGAATCAATGGACGGCTGAGTTCCAGAATGTCAGGGTTTCCAAACTCTAGAATCCTTGTGGGTCTGAACTCGAGAGTCATTCAATGTTCACTTTCCAGAACTCTGGATGTCTGAATTATAGAAGCACCAAATGTCTGCATTCTAGAATCGGAATGTGGCGGAATTCTAGAATGCACAGCACGGCGGAATTCTAAAGTCCTAAAATGCCTACTAGCCGAAAGTTAAGGTGTCTGATGACCAGAATGTTACTAGGTCAGCATTCTACCGTTCTGAGAGATTCTGGGTTCTAGAATCAATGGACGGCAGAGTTCTGGAATGTCAGGGTGTCCAAACTCTAGAATCCTTCAGTGTTTGAACTCGAGAGTCATTCAATTTCCATATTCCGGGTCACAGGGTGACTGAATTCCAGAAGCACCAAATGCCTGCATTCTAGAATCGGAATGTGGCGGAATTCTAGAATGCACAGCACGGCGGAATTCGAAAGTCCTAAAATGCCTGCTATCCGGAAGTTATGGTGTCTGACATCCAGAATGGTACCACGTCAGAATTATACCATTCTGAAACATTCTGGGATCTAGAATCAATGGACGGCTGAGTTCCAGAATGCAAGGGTGGCAAAACTCTAGAATCCTTGCGTGTCTGAACTCGAGAGTCATTCAATGTCCACATTCCAGAACTCTGGATGTCTTAAATATAGAAGCACCAAATGTCTGCATTCTAGAATCAGAATGTGGCGGAATTCTAGAATGCACATCACGGCGGAATTTTAGAGTCCTAAAATGTCTGGTATACGGAAGTCAAGGTGTCTGACATTCAGAATGTTACTAAGTCAGCATTGTACCGTTCTGAGAGATTCTGAGTTCTAGAATCAATGGATGGCAGAGTTCTGGAATGTCAGGGTGTTCAAACTCAAGAATACTTGCGTGTCTGAACTCGAGAGTCATTCAATGTCCACATTCCGCATCACAGGGTGTCTGAATTCCAGAAGCACCAAATGTCTGCATTCTAGAATCGGAATGTGGCGGAATTCTAGAATGCACAGCACGGCGGAATTCGAAAGTCCTAAAATGCCTGCTATCCGGAAGTTAAGGTGTCTGACATCCAGAATGCTACCACGTCAGAATTATACCATTCTGAAAGATTCTGGGATCTAGAATCAATGGATGGCTGAGTTCCAGATTGTCAGGGTTTCCAAACTCTAGAATCCTTGCGTGTCTGAACTCGAGAGTCATTCAATATCCACATTCCAGGACTCTGGATGTCTGAATTATAGAAGCACCAAATGTCTGCATTCTAGAATCGGAATGTGGCGGAATTCTAGAATGCACAGCACGACAGAATTCTAAAGTCTTAAAATGCCTGCTATCTGGAAGTTAAGGTGTCTGACATCCAGTATGTTACTAGGTCAGCATTCTACCGTTCTGAGAGATTCTGGGTTCTAGAATCAATGGACGGCAGAGTTCTGGAATGTCAGGGTGGCAAAACTCTAGAATCCTTCCGTGTCTGAACTCGTGAGTCATTCAATGTCCACATTCCGGATCACAGGGTGTCTGAATTCCAGAAGCACCAAATGTCTGCACTCTAGAATCGGAATGTGGCGGAATTCTAGAATGCACAGCACGGCAGAATTCTGAAGTCCTAAAATGCCTGATATTCGGAAGTTAAGGAGTCTGACATCCAGAATGTTACTAGGTCAGCATTCTACCGTTCTGAGAGATTCTGGGTTCTAGAATCAATGGACGTCAGAGTCCTGGAATGTCAGGGTGTCCAAACTCTAGAATCCTTCCGTGTCTGAACTCCTGAGTCATTCAATGTCCACATTCCGGATCACAGGGTGTCTGAATTCCAGAAGCACCAAATGTCTGCATTCTAGAAGCGGAATGTGGTGGAATTCTAGAATGCACAGAACGGCGGAATTCGAAAGTACTAAAGGGCCTGCTATCGGGAAGTTAAGGTGTCTGACATCCAGAATGCTACCAAGTCAGAATTATACCATTCTGAAAGATTCTGGGTTCTAGAATCAATGGACGGCTGAGTTCCAGAATGTCAGGGTGGCAAAACTCTAGAATCCTTGCGTGTCTGAACTCGAGAGTCATTCAATGTCCACATTCCAGAACTCTGGATGTCTGAATTATAGAAGCACCAAATGTCTGCATTCTAGAATCGAAATGTGGCGGAATACTAGAATGCACAGCACGGCGGAATTCTAAAATCCTAAAATGCCTGCTATCCGGAAGTTAAGGTGTCTGACATCAAGAATGCTACCAAGTCAGATTTATACCATTCTGAAACATTCTGGGATCTAGAATCAATGGACGGCTGAGTTCCAGAATGTCAGGGTGGCAAAACTCTAGAATCCTTGCGTGTCTGAACTCGAGAGTCATTCAATGTCCACATTCCAGAACTCTGGATGTCTGAATTACAGAAGCACCAAATGTCTGCATTCTAGAAACGGAATGTGGTGGAATTCTAGAATGCACAGCACGGCGGAATTCTAAAGTCCTGAAATGCCTTCTATCCTGAAGTTAAGGTGTCTGACATCAAGAATGCTACCAAGTCAGAATTATACCATTCTGAAAGATTCTGGGATCTAGAATCAATGGACGGCTGAGTTCCAGAATGTCAGGGTTTCCAAACTCTAGAATCCTTGCGGGTCTGAACTCGAGAGTCATTCAATGTCCACATTCCAGAACTCTGGATGTCCGAATTTTAGAAGCACCAAATGTCTGCATTCTAGAATCGGAATGTGGCGGAATTCTAGAATGCACAGCACGGCGGAATTCTAAAGTCCTAAAATGCCTACTAGCCGAAAGTTAAGGTGTCTTATGACCAGAATGTTACTAGGTCAGCATTCTACCGTTCTGAGAGATTCTGGGTTCTAGAATCAATGGACGGCAGAGTTCTGGAATGTCAGGGTGTCCAAACTCTAGAATCCTTCAGTGTTTGAACTCGAGAGTCATTCAATTTCCATATTCCGGGTCACAGGGTGACTGAATTCCAGAAGCACCAAATGCCAGCATTCTAGAATCGGAATGTGGCGGAATTCTAGAATGCACAGCACGGCGGAATTCGAAAGTCCTAAAATGCCTGCTATCCGGAAGTTAAGGTGTCTGACATCAAGAATGCTACCAAGTCAGAATTATACCATTCTGAAAGATTCTGGGATCTAGAATCAATGGACGGCTGAGTTCCAGAATGTCAGGGTGGAAAAATTCTAGAATCCTTGTGTGTCTGAACTCGAGAGTCATTCAATGTCCACATTCCAGAACTCTGGATGTCTGAATTATAGAAGCACCAAATGTCTGCATTCTAGAATCGGAATGTGGCGGAATTCTAGAATGCACAGCACGGCGGAAATGTAAAGCCCTAAAATGCCTGCTATCCGGAAGTTAAGGTGTCTGACATCAAGAGTGCTACAAAGTCAGAATTATAACATTCTGAAAGATTCTGGGATCTAGAATCAATGGACGGCTGAGTTCCAGAATGTCAGGGTGGCAAAACTCTAGAATCCTTGCGTGTCTGAACTCGAGAGTCATTCAATGTCCACATTCCAGAACTCTGGATGTCTGAAATATAGAAGCACCAAATGTCTGCATTCTAGAATCGGAATGTGGCGGAATTCTAGAATGCACAGCACGGCGGAATTTTAAAGTCCTAAAATGCCTGCTATACGGAAGTCAAGGTGTCTGACATCCAGAATGTTACTAGGTCAGCATTCTACCGTTCTGAGAGATTCTGGGTTCTAGAATCAATGGACGGCAGAGTTCTGGAATGTCAGGGTGTCCAAACTCTAGAATCCTTCCGTGTCTGAACTCGTGAGTCATTCAATGTCCACATTCCGGATCACAGGGTGTCTGAATTCCAGAAGCACCAAATGTCTGCATTCCAGAATCGGAATGTGGCGGAATTCTAGAATGCACAGCACGGCGGAATTCTAAAGTCCTAAAATGCCTGCTATCGGGAAGTTAAGGTGTCTGACATCCAGAATGCTACCACATCAGAATTATACCATTCTGAAAGATTCTGGGATCTAGAATCAATGGATGGCTGAGTTCCAGAATGTCAGGGTGTCAAAACTCTAGAATACTTGCGTGTCTGAACTCGAGAGCCATTCAACGTCCACATTCCAGAACTCTGGATGTCTGAATTATAGAAGCACCAAATGTCTGCATTCTAGAATCGGAATGTGGCGGAATTCTAGAATGCACAGCAAGGCGGAATTCTAAAATCCTAAAATGCCTGCTATCCGGAAGTTAAGGTGTCTGACATCAAGAATGCTACCAAGTCAGAATTATGCCATTCTGAAAGATTCTGGGATCTAGAATCAATGGACGGCTGAGTTCCAGATTGTCAGGTTGGGAAAACTCTAGAATCATTGCGTGTCTGAACTCGAGAGTCATTCAATGTCCACATTCCAGAACTCTGGATGTCTGAATTATAGAAGCACCAAATGTCTGCATTCTAGAATCGGAATGTGGCGGAATTCTAGAATGCACAGCACCGCGCCAATTCTAAAGTCCTAAAATGCCTGCTATCCGGAAGTTAATGTGTCTGACATCAAGAATGCTACCAAGTCAGAATTATACCATTCTGAAAGATTCTGGGATCTAGAATCAATGGACGGCTGAGTTCCAGAAATTCAGGGTGGCAAAATTCTAGAATCCTTGTGTGTCTGAACTCGAGAGTCATTCAATGTCCACATTCCGCATCACAGTGTGTCTGAATTCCAGAAGCACCAAATGTCTGCATTCTAGAATCGGAATGTGGCGGAATTCTAGAATGCACAGCACGGCGGAATTCGAAAGTCCTAAAATGCCTGCTATCCGGAAGTTAAGGTGTCTGACATCAAGAATGCTACCAAGTCAGAATTATACCATTCTGAAAGATTCTGGGATCTAGAATCAATGGACGGCTGAGTTCCAGAATGTCAGGGTGGCAAAACTCTAGAATCCTTGCGTGTCTGAACTCGAGAGTCATTCAACGTCCACATTCCAGAACTCTGGATGTCTGAATTATAGAAGAACCAAATGTCTGCATTCTAGAATCGGCATGTGGCGGAATTCTAGAATGCACACCACGGCGGAATTCTAAAGTCCTAAAATGCCTACTAGCCGAAAGTTAAGGTGTCTGATGACCAGTATGTTACTAGGTCAGCATTCTACCGTTCTGAGAGATTCTGGGTTCTAGAATCAATGGACGGCAGAGATCTGGAATGACAGGGTGTCCAAACTCTAGAATCCTTGCGTGTCTGAACTCGAGAGTCATTCAATGTCCACATTCCGGATCACAGGGTGTCTGAATTCCAGAAGCACCAAATGTCTGCATTCTTGAATCGGAATGTGGTAGAATTCTAGAATGCACAGCACGGCGGAATTCTAAAGTCCTAAAATGCCTGCTATCCGGACGTTAAGGTGTCTCACATCCAGAATGGTACCACATCAGAATTATACCATTCTGAAACATTCTGGGATCTAGAATCAATGGACGGCTGAGTTCCAGAATGTCAGGGTGGCAAAACTCTAGAATCCTGGCGTGTCTGAACTCGAGAGTCATTCAATGTCCACATTCCAGAACTCTGGATGTCTGAATTATAGAAGCACCAAATGTCTGCATTCTAGAATCGGAATGTGGCGGAATTCTAGAATGCACAGCACTGCGGAATTCTAAAGTCCTAAAATGCCTGCTATCGGGATGTTAATGTGTCTGACATCCAGAATGCTACCACGTCAGAATTATACCATTCTGAAACATTCTGTGATCTAGAATCAATGGACGGGTGAGTTCCAGAATGTCAGGGTGTCAAAACTCTAGAATACTTGCGTGTCTGAACTCGAGAGTCATTCAATGTCCACATTCCAGAACTCTGGATGTCTGAATTATAGAAGCACCACATGTCTGCATTCTAGAATCGGAATGTGGCGGACTTCTAGAATGCACAGCACGGCGGAATTCTAAAGTCCTAAAATGCCTGCTATCCGGAAGTTAAGGTGTCTGACACCAAGAATGCTACAAAGTCAGAATTATACCATTCTGAAAGATTCTGGGATCTAGAATCAATGGACGGCTGAGTTCCAGAATATCAGGGTCGCAAAACTCTAGAATCCTTGCGTGTCTGAACTCGAGAGTCATTCAATGTCCACATTCCGGATCACAGGGTGTCTGAATTCCAGAAGCACCAAATGTCTGCACTCTAGAATCGGAATGTGGCGGAATTCTAGAATGCACAGCACGGCAGAATTCTGAAGTCCTAAAATGCCTGATATTCGGAAGTTAAGGAGTCTGACATCCAGAATGTTACTAGGTCAGCATTCTACCGTTCTGAGAGATTCTGGGTTCTAGAATCAATGGACGTCAGAGTTCTGGAATGTCAGGGTGTCCAAACTCTAGTATCCTTCCGTGTCTGAACTCCTGAGTCATTCAATGTCCACATTCCGGATCACAGGGTGTCTGAATTCCAGAAGCACCAAATGTCTGCATTCTAGAAGCGGAATGTGGCGGAATTCTAGAATGCACAGAACGGCGGAATTCGAAAGTCCTAAAAGGCCTGCTATCGGGAAGTTAATGTGTCTGACATCCAGAATGCTACCACGTCAGGATTATATCATTCTGAAACATTCTGGGTTCTAGAATCAATGGACGGCTGAGTTCCAGAATGTCAGGGTGGCAAAACTCTAGAATCCTTGCCTGTCTGAACTCGAGAGTCATTCAATGTCCACATTCCAGAACTCTGGATGTCTGAATTACAGAAGCACCAAATGTCTGCATTCTAGAATCGGAATGTGGTGGAATTCTAGAATGCACAGCACGGCGGAATTCTAAAGTCCTGAAATGCCTGCTATCCGGAAGTTAAGGTGTCTGACATCAAGAATGCTACCAAGTCAGAATTATACCATTCTGAAAGATTCTGGGATCTAGAATCAATGGACGGCTGAGTTCCAGAATGTCAGGGTTTCCAAACTCTAGAATCCTTGTGGGTCTGAACTCGAGAGTCATTCAATGTCCACATTCCAGAAGTCTGGATATCTGAATTTTAGAAGAACCAAATGTCTGCATTCTAGAATCGGAATGTGGCGGAATTCTAGAATGCACAGCACGGCGGAATTCTAAAGTCCTAAAATGCCTACTAGCCGAAAGTTAAGGTGTCTGATGACCAGAATGTTACTAGGTCAGCATTCTACCGTTCTGAGAGATTCTGGGTTCTAGAATCAATGGACGGCAGAGTTCTGGAATGTCAGGGTGTACAAACTCTAGAATCCTTCAGTGTTTGAACTCGAGAGTCATTCAATTTCCATATTCCGGGTCACAGGGTGACTGAATTCCAGAAGCACCAAATGCCTGCATTCTAGAATCGGAATGTGGCGGAATTCTAGAATGCACAGCACGGCGGAATTCGAAAGTCCTAAAATGCCTGCTGTCCGGAAGTTAAGTTGTCTGACATCAAGAATGCTACCAAGTCAGAATTATACCATTCTGAAAGATTCTGGGATCTAGAATCAATGGACGGCTGAGTTCCAGAATGTCAGGGTGGAAAAATTCTAGAATCCTTGTGTGTCTGAACTCGAGAGTCATTCAATGTCCACATTCCAGAACTCTGGATGTCTGAATTTTGGAAGCACCAAATGTCTGCATTCTAGAATCGGAATGTGGCGGAATTCTAGAATGCACAGCACGGCGGAATTCTAAAGCCCTAAAATGCCTGCTATCCGGAAGTTAAGGTGTCTGACATCAAGAGTGCTACCAAGTCAGAATTATAACATTCTGAAAGATTCTGGGATCTAGAATCAATGGACGGCTGAGTTCCAGAATGTCAGGGTGTCAAAACTCTAGAATACTTGCGTGTCTGAAATCGAGAGCCATTCAACGTCCACATTCCAGAACTCTGGATGTCTGAATTATAGAAGCACCAAATGTCTGCATTCTAGAATCGGAATGTGGCGGAATTCTAGAATGCACAGCAAGGCGGAATTCTAAAATCCTAAAATTCCTGCTATCCGGAAGTTAAGGTGTGTGACATCAAGAATGCTACAAAGTCAGAATTATACCATTCTGAAAGATTCTGGGATCTAGAATCAATGGACGGCTGAGTTCCAGAATATCAGGGTGGCAAAACTCTAGAATCCTTGCGTGTCTGAACTCGAGAGTCATTCAATGTCCACATTCCAGAACTATGGATGTCTGAATTATAGAAGCACCAAATGTCTGCATTCTAGAATCGGAATGTGGCGGAATTCTAGAATGCACAGCACGGCGGAATTCTAAAGTCCTAAAATGCCTGCTTTCCGGAAGTTAAGGTGTCTGACATCCAGAATGCTACCACGTCAGAATTATACCATTCTGAAACATTCTGGGATCTAGAATCAATGGACGGCTGAGTTCCAGAATGTCAGGGTGGCAAAACTCTAGAATCCTGGCGTGTCTGAACTCGACAGTCATTCAATGTCCACATTCCAGAACTCTGGATGTCTGAATTATAGAAGCACCAAATGTCTGCATTCTAGAATCGGAATGTGGCGGAATTCTAGAATGCACAGCATGGCGGAATTCTAAAGTCCTAAAATGCCTGCTATCCGGAAGTTAAGGTGTCTGACATCCGGAATGCTACCACGTCAGGATTATACCATTCTGAAACATTCTGGGATCTAGAATCAATGGACGGCTGAGTTCCAGAATGCAAGGGTGGCAAAACTCTAGAATCCGTGCGTGTCTGAACTCGAGAGTCATTCAATGTCCACATTCCAGAACTCTGGATGTCTGAAATATAGAAGCACCAAATGTCTGCATTCTAGAATCAGAATGTGGCGGAATTCTAGAATGCACAGCTCGGCGGAATTTTAAAGTCCTAAAATGCCTGCTATACGGAAGTCAAGGTGTCTGACATCCAGAATGTTACTAAGTCATCATTCTACCGTTCTGAGAGATTCTGAGTTCTAGAATCAATGGATGGCAGAGTTCTGGAATGTCAGGGTGTTCAAACTCAAGAATACTTGCGTGTCTGAACTCGAGAGTCATTCAATGTCCACATTCCGCATCACAGGGTGTCTGAATTCCAGAAGCACCAAATGTCTGCATTCTAGAATCGGAATGTGGCGGAATTCTAGAATGCACAGCACGGCGGAATTCGAAAGTCCTAAAATGCCTGCTATCCGGAAGTTAAGGTGTCTGACATCCAGAATGCTACCACGTCAGAATTATACCTTTCTGAAAGATTCTGGGATCTAGAATCAATGGACGGCTGAGTTCCAGATTGTCAGGGTTTCCAAACTCTAGAATCCTTGCGTGTCTGAACTCGAGAGTCATTCAATATCCACATTCCAGGACTCTGGATGTCTGAAATATAGAAGCACCAAATGTCTGCATTCTAGAATCGGAATGTGGCGGAATTCTAGAATGCACAGCACGACAGAATTCTAAAGTCTTAAAATGCCTGCTATCTGGAAGTTAAGGTGTCTGACATCCAGAATGTTACTAGGTCAGCATTCTACCGTTCTGAGAGATTCTGGGTTCTAGAATCAATGGACGGCAGAGTCCTGGAATGTCAGGGTGGCAAAACTCTAGAATTCTTCCGTGTCTGATATCGTGAGTCATTCAATGTCCACATTCCGGATCACAGGGTGTCTGAATTCCAGAAGCACCAAATGTCTGCACTCTAGAATCGGAATGTGGCGGAATTCTAGAATGCACAGCACGGCAGAATTCTGAAGTCCTAAAATGCCTGATATTCGGAAGTTAAGGAGTCTGACATCCAGAATGTTACTAGGTCAGCATTCTACCGTTCTGAGAGATTCTGGGTTCTAGAATCAATGGACGTCAGAGTTCTGGAATGTCAGGGTGTCCAAACTCTAGTATCCTTCCGTGTCTGAACTCCTGAGTCATTCAATGTCCACATTCCGGATCACAGGGTGTCTGAATTCCAGAAGCACCAAATGTCTGCATTCTAGAAGCGGAATGTGGCGGAATTCTAGAATGCACAGAACGGCGGAATTCGAAAGTCCTAATAGGTCTGCTATCGGGAAGTTAATGTGTCTGACATCCAGAATGCTACCACGTCAGAATTATACCATTCGGAAAGATTCTGGGTTCTAGAATCAATGGACGGCTGAGTTCCAGAATATCAGGGTGGCAAAACTCTAGAATCCTTGCGTGTCTGAACTCGAGAGTGATTCAATGTCCACATTCCAGAACTCTGGATGTCTGAATTACAGAAGCACCAAATGTCTGCATTCTAGAATCGGAATGTGGCGGAATTCTAGAATGCACAGCACGGCGGAATTCTGAAGTCCTAAAATGCCTGCTATCCGGAAGTTAAGGTGTCTGACATCAAGAATGCTACCAAGTCAGAATTATACCATTCTGAAAGATTCTGGGATCTAGAATCAATGGACGGCTGAGTTCCAGATTGTCAGGTTGGGAAACCTCTAGAATCATTGCGTTTCTGAACTCGAGAGTCATTCAATGTCCACATTCCAGAACTCTGGATGTCTGAATTATAGAAGCACCAAATGTCTGCATTCTAGAATCGGAATGTGGCGGAATTCTAGAATGCACAGCACCGCGCCAATTCTAAAGTCCTAAAATGCCTGCTATCCGGAAGTTAATGTGTCTGACATCAAGAATGCTACCAAGTCTGAATTATACCATTCTGAAAGATTCTGGGTTCTAGAATCAATGGACGGCTGAGTTCCAGAATGTCAGGGTGGAAAAACTCTAGAATCCTTGCGTGTCTGAACTCGAGAGTCATTCAATGTCCACATTCCAGAACTCTGGATGTCTGAATTATAGAAGCACCAAATGACTGCATTCTAGAATCGGAATGTGGCGCAATACTAGAATGCACAGCACGGCGTAATTCTAAAATCCTTAAATGCCTGCTATCCGGAAGTTAAGGTGTCTGACATCAAGAATGCTACCAAGTCAGATTTATACCATTCTGAAGCATTCTGGGATCTAGAATCAATGGACGGCTGAGTTCCAGAATGTCAGGGTGGCAAAACTCTAGAATCCTTGCGTGTCTGAACTCGAGAGTCATTCAATGTCGACATTCCAGAACTCTGGATGTCTGAATTGCAGAAGCACCAAATGTCTGCATTCTAGAATCGGAATGTGGTGGAATTCTAGAATGCACAGCACGGTGGAATTCTAAAGTCCTGAAATGCCTGCTATCCGGAAGTTAAGGTGTCTGACATCAAGAATGCTACCAAGTCAGAATTATACCATTCTGAAAGATTCTGGGATCTAGAATCAATGGACGGCTGAGTTCCAGAATGTCAGGGTTTCTAAACTCTAGAATCCTTGCGGGTCTGAACTCGAGAGTCATTCAATGTCCACATTCCAGAACTCTGGATATCTGAATTTTAGAAGCACCAAATGTCTGCATTCTAGAATCGGAATGTGGCGAAATTCTAGAATGCACAGCACGGCGGAATTCTAAAGTCCTAAAATGCCTACTAGCCGAAAGTTAAGGTGTCTGATGACCAGAATGTTACTAGGTCAGCATTCTACCGTTCTGAGAGATTCTGGGTTCAAGAATCAATGGACGGCAGAGTTCTGGAATGTCAGGGTGTCCAAACTCTAGAATGCTTCAGTGTTTGAACTCGAGAGTCATTCAATTTCCATATTCCGGGTCACAGGGTGACTGAATTCCAGAAGCACCAAATGCCTGCATTCTAGAATCGGAATGTGGCGGAATTCTAGAATGCACAGCATGGCGGAATTCGAAAGTCCTAAAATGCCTGCTATCTGGAAGTTAAGTTGTCTGACATCAAGAATCCTACCAAGTCAGAATTATACCATTCTGAAAGATTCTGGGATCTAGAATCAATGGACGGCTGAGTTCCAGAATGTCAGGGTGGAAAAATTCTAGAATCCTTGTGTGTCTGAACTCGAGAGTCATTCAATGTCCACATTCCAGAACTCTGGATGTCTGAATTATAGAAGCACCAAATGTCTGCATTCTAGAATCGGAATGTGGCGGAATTCTAGAATGCACAGCACGGCGGAATTCTAAAGCCCTAAAATGCCTGCTATCCGGAAGTTAAGGTGTCTGACATCAAGAGTGCTACCAAGTCAGAATTATAACATTCTGAAAGATTCTGGGATCTAGAATCAATGGACGGCTGAGTTCCAGAATGTCAGGGTGGAAAAATTCTAGAATCCTTGTGTGTCTGAACTCGAGAGTCATTCAATGTCCACATTCCAGAACTCTGGATGTCTGAATTTTGGAAGCACCAAATGTCTGCATTCTAGAATCGGAATGTGGCGGAATTCTAGAATGCACAGCACGGCGGAATTCTAAAGCCCTAAAATGCCTGCTATCCGGAAGTTAAGGTGTCTGACATCAAGAGTGCTACCAAGTCAGAATTATAACATTCTGAAAGATTCTGGGATCTAGAATCAATGGACGGCTGAGTTCCAGAATGTCAGGGTGTCAAAACTCTAGAATACTTGCGTGTCTGAAATCGAGAGCCATTCAACGTCCACATTCCAGAACTCTGGATGTCTGAATTATAGAAGCACCAAATGTCTGCATTCTAGAATCGGAATGTGGCGGAATTCTAGAATGCACAGCAAGGCGGAATTCTAAAATCCTAAAATTCCTGCTATCCGGAAGTTAAGGTGTGTGACATCAAGAATGCTACAAAGTCAGAATTATACCATTCTGAAAGATTCTGGGATCTAGAATCAATGGACGGCTGAGTTCCAGAATATCAGGGTGGCAAAACTCTAGAATCCTTGCGTGTCTGAACTCGAGAGTCATTCAATGTCCACATTCCAGAACTATGGATGTCTGAATTATAGAAGCACCAAATGTCTGCATTCTAGAATCGGAATGTGGCGGAATTCTAGAATGCACAGCACGGCGGAATTCTAAAGTCCTAAAATGCCTGCTTTCCGGAAGTTAAGGTGTCTGACATCCAGAATGCTACCACGTCAGAATTATACCATTCTGAAACATTCTGGGATCTAGAATCAATGGACGGCTGAGTTCCAGAATGTCAGGGTGGCAAAACTCTAGAATCCTGGCGTGTCTGAACTCGACAGTCATTCAATGTCCACATTCCAGAACTCTGGATGTCTGAATTATAGAAGCACCAAATGTCTGCATTCTAGAATCGGAATGTGGCGGAATTCTAGAATGCACAGCATGGCGGAATTCTAAAGTCCTAAAATGCCTGCTATCCGGAAGTTAAGGTGTCTGACATCCGGAATGCTACCACGTCAGGATTATACCATTCTGAAACATTCTGGGATCTAGAATCAATGGACGGCTGAGTTCCAGAATGCAAGGGTGGCAAAACTCTAGAATCCGTGCGTGTCTGAACTCGAGAGTCATTCAATGTCCACATTCCAGAACTCTGGATGTCTGAAATATAGAAGCACCAAATGTCTGCATTCTAGAATCAGAATGTGGCGGAATTCTAGAATGCACAGCTCGGCGGAATTTTAAAGTCCTAAAATGCCTGCTATACGGAAGTCAAGGTGTCTGACATCCAGAATGTTACTAAGTCATCATTCTACCGTTCTGAGAGATTCTGAGTTCTAGAATCAATGGATGGCAGAGTTCTGGAATGTCAGGGTGTTCAAACTCAAGAATACTTGCGTGTCTGAACTCGAGAGTCATTCAATGTCCACATTCCGCATCACAGGGTGTCTGAATTCCAGAAGCACCAAATGTCTGCATTCTAGAATCGGAATGTGGCGGAATTCTAGAATGCACAGCACGGCGGAATTCGAAAGTCCTAAAATGCCTGCTATCCGGAAGTTAAGGTGTCTGACATCCAGAATGCTACCACGTCAGAATTATACCTTTCTGAAAGATTCTGGGATCTAGAATCAATGGACGGCTGAGTTCCAGATTGTCAGGGTTTCCAAACTCTAGAATCCTTGCGTGTCTGAACTCGAGAGTCATTCAATATCCACATTCCAGGACTCTGGATGTCTGAAATATAGAAGCACCAAATGTCTGCATTCTAGAATCGGAATGTGGCGGAATTCTAGAATGCACAGCACGACAGAATTCTAAAGTCTTAAAATGCCTGCTATCTGGAAGTTAAGGTGTCTGACATCCAGAATGTTACTAGGTCAGCATTCTACCGTTCTGAGAGATTCTGGGTTCTAGAATCAATGGACGGCAGAGTCCTGGAATGTCAGGGTGGCAAAACTCTAGAATTCTTCCGTGTCTGATATCGTGAGTCATTCAATGTCCACATTCCGGATCACAGGGTGTCTGAATTCCAGAAGCACCAAATGTCTGCACTCTAGAATCGGAATGTGGCGGAATTCTAGAATGCACAGCACGGCAGAATTCTGAAGTCCTAAAATGCCTGATATTCGGAAGTTAAGGAGTCTGACATCCAGAATGTTACTAGGTCAGCATTCTACCGTTCTGAGAGATTCTGGGTTCTAGAATCAATGGACGTCAGAGTTCTGGAATGTCAGGGTGTCCAAACTCTAGTATCCTTCCGTGTCTGAACTCCTGAGTCATTCAATGTCCACATTCCGGATCACAGGGTGTCTGAATTCCAGAAGCACCAAATGTCTGCATTCTAGAAGCGGAATGTGGCGGAATTCTAGAATGCACAGAACGGCGGAATTCGAAAGTCCTAATAGGTCTGCTATCGGGAAGTTAATGTGTCTGACATCCAGAATGCTACCACGTCAGAATTATACCATTCGGAAAGATTCTGGGTTCTAGAATCAATGGACGGCTGAGTTCCAGAATATCAGGGTGGCAAAACTCTAGAATCCTTGCGTGTCTGAACTCGAGAGTGATTCAATGTCCACATTCCAGAACTCTGGATGTCTGAATTACAGAAGCACCAAATGTCTGCATTCTAGAATCGGAATGTGGCGGAATTCTAGAATGCACAGCACGGCGGAATTCTGAAGTCCTAAAATGCCTGCTATCCGGAAGTTAAGGTGTCTGACATCAAGAATGCTACCAAGTCAGAATTATACCATTCTGAAAGATTCTGGGATCTAGAATCAATGGACGGCTGAGTTCCAGATTGTCAGGTTGGGAAACCTCTAGAATCATTGCGTTTCTGAACTCGAGAGTCATTCAATGTCCACATTCCAGAACTCTGGATGTCTGAATTATAGAAGCACCAAATGTCTGCATTCTAGAATCGGAATGTGGCGGAATTCTAGAATGCACAGCACCGCGCCAATTCTAAAGTCCTAAAATGCCTGCTATCCGGAAGTTAATGTGTCTGACATCAAGAATGCTACCAAGTCTGAATTATACCATTCTGAAAGATTCTGGGTTCTAGAATCAATGGACGGCTGAGTTCCAGAATGTCAGGGTGGAAAAACTCTAGAATCCTTGCGTGTCTGAACTCGAGAGTCATTCAATGTCCACATTCCAGAACTCTGGATGTCTGAATTATAGAAGCACCAAATGACTGCATTCTAGAATCGGAATGTGGCGCAATACTAGAATGCACAGCACGGCGTAATTCTAAAATCCTTAAATGCCTGCTATCCGGAAGTTAAGGTGTCTGACATCAAGAATGCTACCAAGTCAGATTTATACCATTCTGAAGCATTCTGGGATCTAGAATCAATGGACGGCTGAGTTCCAGAATGTCAGGGTGGCAAAACTCTAGAATCCTTGCGTGTCTGAACTCGAGAGTCATTCAATGTCGACATTCCAGAACTCTGGATGTCTGAATTGCAGAAGCACCAAATGTCTGCATTCTAGAATCGGAATGTGGTGGAATTCTAGAATGCACAGCACGGTGGAATTCTAAAGTCCTGAAATGCCTGCTATCCGGAAGTTAAGGTGTCTGACATCAAGAATGCTACCAAGTCAGAATTATACCATTCTGAAAGATTCTGGGATCTAGAATCAATGGACGGCTGAGTTCCAGAATGTCAGGGTTTCTAAACTCTAGAATCCTTGCGGGTCTGAACTCGAGAGTCATTCAATGTCCACATTCCAGAACTCTGGATATCTGAATTTTAGAAGCACCAAATGTCTGCATTCTAGAATCGGAATGTGGCGAAATTCTAGAATGCACAGCACGGCGGAATTCTAAAGTCCTAAAATGCCTACTAGCCGAAAGTTAAGGTGTCTGATGACCAGAATGTTACTAGGTCAGCATTCTACCGTTCTGAGAGATTCTGGGTTCAAGAATCAATGGACGGCAGAGTTCTGGAATGTCAGGGTGTCCAAACTCTAGAATGCTTCAGTGTTTGAACTCGAGAGTCATTCAATTTCCATATTCCGGGTCACAGGGTGACTGAATTCCAGAAGCACCAAATGCCTGCATTCTAGAATCGGAATGTGGCGGAATTCTAGAATGCACAGCATGGCGGAATTCGAAAGTCCTAAAATGCCTGCTATCTGGAAGTTAAGTTGTCTGACATCAAGAATCCTACCAAGTCAGAATTATACCATTCTGAAAGATTCTGGGATCTAGAATCAATGGACGGCTGAGTTCCAGAATGTCAGGGTGGAAAAATTCTAGAATCCTTGTGTGTCTGAACTCGAGAGTCATTCAATGTCCACATTCCAGAACTCTGGATGTCTGAATTATAGAAGCACCAAATGTCTGCATTCTAGAATCGGAATGTGGCGGAATTCTAGAATGCACAGCACGGCGGAATTCTAAAGCCCTAAAATGCCTGCTATCCGGAAGTTAAGGTGTCTGACATCAAGAGTGCTACCAAGTCAGAATTATAACATTCTGAAAGATTCTGGGATCTAGAATCAATGGACGGCTGAGTTCCAGAATATCAGGGTGGCAAAACTCTAGAATCCTTGCGTGTCTGAACTCGAGAGTCATTCAATGTCCACATTCCAGGACTCTGGATGTCTGAATTATAGAAGCACCAAATGTCTGCATTCTAGAATCGGAATGTGGCGGAATTCTAGAATGCACAGCACGGCGGAATTCTAAAGTCCTAAAATACCTGCTATCCGGTAGTTAAGGTGTCTGACATCAAGAATGCTACCAAGTCAGAATTATACCATTCTGAAAGATTCTGGGATCTAGAATCAAAGGACGGCTGAGTTCCAGATTGTCAGGTTGGGAAAACTCTAGAATCCTGGCGTGTCTGAAGTCGAGAGTCATTCAATGTCCACATTCCAGAACTCTGGATGTCTGAATTATAGAAGCACCAAATGTCTGCATTCTAGAATCGGAATGTGGCGGAATTCTAGAATGCACAGAACGTCGGAATTCGAAAGTCCTAAAAGGCCTGCTATCGGGAAGTTAAGGTGTCTGACATCCAGAATGCTACCACGTCAGAATTATACCATTCTGAAAGATTCTGGGTTCTAGAATCAATGGACGGCTGAGTTCCAGAATGTCAGGGTGGCAAAACTCTAGAATCCTTGCGTGTCTGAACTCGAGAGTCATTCAATGTCCACATTCCAGAACTCTGGATGTCTGAATTATAGAAGCACCAAATGTCTGCATTCTAGAATCGGAATGTGGCGGAATTCTAGAATGCACAGCACGGCGGAATTCTAAAGTCCTAAAATGCCTACCAGCCGAAAGTTAAGGTGTCTGATGACCAGAATGTTACTAGGTCAGCATTCTACCGTTCTGAGAGATTCTGGGTTCTAGAATCAATGGACGGCAGAGTTCTGGAATGTCAGGGTGTCCAAACTCTAGAATCCTTCAGTGTTTGTACTCCAGAGTCATTCAATTTCCATATTCCGGGTCACAGGGTGACTGAATTCCAGAAGCACCAAATGTCTGCATTCTAGAATCGGAATGTGGCGGAATTCTAGAATGCACAGCACGGCGGAATTCTAAAGTCCTAAAATGCGTGCTTTCCGGAAGTTAAGGTGTCTGACATCCAGAATGCTACCACGTCAGAATTATACCATTCTGAAACATTCTGGGATCTAGAATCAATGGACGGCTGAGTTCCAGAATGTCAGGGTGGCAAAACTCTAGAATCCTGGCGTGTCTGAACTCGAGAGTCATTCAATGTCCACATTCCAGAACTCTGGATGTCTGAATTATAGAAGCACCAAATGTCTGCTTTCTAGAATCGGAATGTGGCGGAATTGTAGAATGCACAGCACGGCGGAATTCTAAAGTCCTAAAATCCCTGCTATCCGGAAGTTAAGGTGTCTGACATCAAGAATGCTACCACGTCAGAATTATACCATTCTGAAACATTCTGGGATCTAGAATCAATGGACGGGTGAGTTCCAGAATGTCAGGGTGGAAAAACTCTAGAATCCTGGCATGTCTGAACTCGAGAGTCATTCAATGTCCACATTCCAGAACTCTGGATGTCTGAATTATAGTTGCACAAAATGTCTGCATTCTAGAATTGGAATGTGGCGGAATTCTAGAATGCACAGCACGGCGGAATTCTAAAGTCCTAAAATGCCTGCTATCCGGAAGTTAAGGTGGCTGACATCCAGAATGGTACCACGTCAGAATTATACCATTCTGAAACATTCTGGGATCTAGAATCAATGGACGGCTGAGTTCCAGAATGCAAGGGTGGCAAAACTCTAGAATCCTTGCGTGTCTGAACTCGAGAGTCATTCAATGTCCACATTCCAGAACTCTGGATGTCTGAAATATAGAAGCACCAAATGTCTGCATTCTATAATCAGAATGTGGCAGAATTCTAGAATGCACATCACGGCGGAATTTTAAAGTCCTAAAATGCCTGCTATACGGAAGTCAAGGTGTCTGACATCCAGATTGTTACTAAGTCAGCATTGTACCGTTCTGAGAGATTCTGAGTTCTAGAATCAATGGATGGCAGAGTTCTGGAATGTCAGGCTGTTCAAACTCAAGAATACTTGCGTGTCTGAACTCGAGAGTCATTCAATGTCCACATTCCGCATCACAGGGTGTCTGAATTCCAGAAGCACCAAATGTCTGCATTCTAGAATCGGAATGTGGTGGAATTCTAGAATGCACAGCACGGCGGAATTCTAAAGTCCTAAAATGCCTGCTATCCGGAAGTTAAGGTGTCTGACATCCAGAATGCTACCACGTCAGAATTATACCATTCTGAAAGATTCTGGGATCTAGAATCAATGGACGGCTGAGTTCCAGAATGTCAGGGTTTCCAAACTCTAGAATCCTTGTGGGTCTGAACTCGAGAGTCATTCAATGTCCACATTCCAGAACTCTGGATGTCTGAATTTTAGAAGCACCAAATGTCTGCATTCTAGAATCGGAATGTGGCGGAATTCTAGAATGCACAGCACGGCGGAATTCTAAAGTCCTAAAATGCCTACTAGCCGAAAGTTAAGGTGTCTGATGACCAGAATGTTACTAGGTCAGCATTCTACCGTTCTGAGAGATTCTGGGTTCTAGAATCAATGGAAGGCAGAGTTCTGGAATGTCAGGGTGTCCAAACTCTAGAATCCTTCAGTGTTTGAACTCGAGAGTCATTCAATTTCCATATTCCGGGTCACAGGGTGACTGAATTCCAGAAGCACCAAATGCCTGCATTCTAGAATCGGAATGTGGCGGAATTCTAGAATGCACAGCACGGCGGAATTCGAAAGTCCTAAAATGCCTGCTATCCGGAAGTTAAGGTGTCTGACATCCAGAATGGTACCACGTCAGAATTATACCATTCTGAAACATTCTGGGATCTAGAATCAATGGACGGCTGAGTTCCAGAATGCAAGGGTGGCAAAACTCTAGAATCCTTGCGTGTCTGAACTCGAGAGTCATTCAATGTCCACATTCCAGAACTCTGGATGTCTGAAATATAGAAGCACCAAATGTCTGCATTCTAGAATCAGAATGTGGCGGAATTCTAGAATGCACATCACGGCGGAATTTTAGAGTCCTAAAATGCCTGGTATACGGAAGTCAAGGTGTCTGACATTCAGAATGTTACTAAGTCAGCATTGTACCGTTCTGAGAGATTCTGAGTTCTAGAATCAATGGATGGCAGAGTTCTGGAATGTCAGGGTGTTCAAACTCAAGAATACTTGCGTGTCTGAACTCGAGAGTCATTCAATGTCCACATTCCGCATCACAGGGTGTCTGAATTCCAGAAGCACCAAATGTCTGCATTCTAGAATCGGAATGTGGCGGAATTCTAGAATGCACAGCACGGCGGAATTCGAAAGTCCTAAAATGCCTGCTATCCGGAAGTTAAGGTGTCTGACATCCAGAATGCTACCACGTCAGAATTATACCATTCTGAAAGATTCTGGGATCTAGAATCATTGGACGGCTGAGTTCCAGATTGTCAGGGTTTCCAAACTCTAGAATCCTTGCGTGTCTGAACTCGAGAGTCATTCAATATCCACATTCCAGGACTCTGGATGTCTGAATTATAGAAGCACCAAATGTCTGCATTCTAGAATCGGAATGTGGCGGAATTCTAGAATGCACAGCACGACAGAATTCTAAAGTCTTAAAATGCCTGCTATCTGGAAGTTAAGGTGTCTGACATCCAGAATGTTACTAGGTCAGCATTCTACCGTTCTGAGAGATTCTGGGTTCTAGAATCAATGGACGGCAGAGTTCTGGAATGTCAGGGTGGCAAAACTCTAGAATCCTTCCGTGTCTGAACTCCTGAGTCATTCAATGTCCACATTCCGGATCACAGGGAGTCTGAATTCCAGAAGCACCAAATGTCTGCATTCTAGAAGCGGAATGTGGTGGAATTCTAGAATGCACAGAACGGCGGAATTCGAAAGTACTAAAGGGCCTGCTATCGGGAAGTTAAGGTGTCTGACATCCAGAATGCTACCAAGTCAGAATTATACCATTCTGAAAGATTCTGGGTTCTAGAATCAATGGACGGCAGAGTTCCAGAATGTCAGGGTGGCAAAACTCTAGAATCCTTGCGTGTCTGAACTCGAGAGTCATTCAATGTCCACATTCCAGAACTCTGGATTTCTGAATTATAGAAGCACCAAATGTCTGCATTCTAGAATCGGAATGTGGCGGAATACTAGAATGCACAGCACGGCGGAATTCTAAAATCCTAAAATGCCTGCTATCCGGAAGTTAAGGTGTTTGACATCAAGAATGCTACCAAGTCAGATTTATACCATTCTGAAACATTCTGGGATCTAGAATCAATGGACGGCTGAGTTCCAGAATGTCAGGGTGGCAAAACTCTAGAATCCTTGCGTGTCTGAACTCGAGAGTCATTCAATGTCCACATTCCAGAACTCTGGATGTCTGAATTACAGAAGCACCAAATGTCTGCATTCTAGAAACGGAATGTGGTGGAATTCTAGAATGCACAGCACGGCGGAATTCTAAAGTCCTGAAATGCCTGCTATCCTGAAGTTAAGGTGTCTGACATCAAGAATGCTACCAAGTCAGAATTATACCATTCTGAAAGATTCTGGGATCTAGAATCAATGGACGGCTGAGTTCCAGAATGTCAGGGTTTCCAAACTCTAGAATCCTTGCGGGTCTGAACTCGAGAGTCATTCAATGTCCACATTCCAGAACTCTGGATGTCCGAATTTTAGAAGCACCAAATGTCTGCATTCTAGAATCGGAATGTGGCGGAATTCTAGAATGCACAGCACGGCGGATTTCTAAAGTCCTAAAATGCCTACTAGCCGAAAGTTAAGGTGTCTTATGACCAGAATGTTACTAGGTCAACATTCTACCGTTCTGAGAGATTCTGGGTTCTAGAATCAATGGACGGCAGAGTTCTGGAATGTCAGGGTGTCCAAACTCTAGAATCCTTCAGTGTTTGAACTCGAGAGTCATTCAATTTCCATATTCCGGGTCACAGGGTGACTGAATTCCAGAAGCACCAAATGCCAGCATTCTAGAATCGGAATGTGGCGGAATTCTAGAATGCACAGCACGGCGGAATTCGAAAGTCCTAAAATGCCTGCTATCCGGAAGTTAAGGTGTCTGACATCAAGAATGCTACCAAGTCAGAATTATACCATTCTGAAAGATTCTGGGATCTAGAATCAATGGACGGCTGAGTTACAGAATGTCAGGGTGGAAAAATTCTAGAATCCTTGTGTGTCTGAACTCGAGAGTCATTCAATGTCCACATTCCAGAACTCTGGATGTCTGAATTATAGAAGCACCAAATGTCTGCATTCTAGAATCGGAATGTGGCGGAATTCTAGAATGCACAGCACGGCGGAATTCTAAAGCCCTAAAATGCCTGCTATCCGGAAGTTAAGGTGTCTGACATCAAGAGTGCTACCAAGTCAGAATTATAACATTCTGAAAGATTCTGGGATCTAGAATCAATGGACGGCTGAGTTCCAGAATGTCAGGGTGGCAAAACTCTAGAATCCTTGCGTGTCTGAACTCGAGATTCATTCAATGTCCACATTCCAGAACTCTGGATGTCTGAAATATAGAAGCACCAAATGTCTGCATTCTAGAATCGGAATGTGGCGGAATTCTAGAATGCACAGCACGGCGGAATTTTAAAGTCCTAAAATGCCTGCTATACGGAAGTCAAGGTGTCTGACATCCAGAATGTTACTAGGTCAGCATTCTACCGTTCTGAGAGATTCTGGGTTCTAGAATCAATGGACGGCAGAGTTCTGGAATGTCAGGGTGTCCAAACTCTAGAATCCTTCCGTGTCTGAACTCGTGAGTCATTCAATGTCCACATTCCGGATCACAGGGTGTCTGAATTCCAGAAGCACCAAATGTCTGCATTCCAGAATCGGAATGTGGCGGAATTCTAGAATGCACAGCACGGCGGAATTCGAAAGTCCTAAAATGCCTACTAGCCGAAAGTTAAGGTGTCTGATGACCAGTATGTTACTACGTCAGCATTCTACCGTTCTGAGAGATTCTGGGTTCTAGAATCAATGGACGGCAGAGATCTGGAATGACAGGGTGTCCAAACTCTAGAATCCTTGCGTGTCTGAACTCGAGAGTCATTCAATGTCCACATTCCGGATCACAGGGTGTCTGAATTCCAGAAGCACCAAATGTCTGCATTCTTGAATCGGAATGTGGTAGAATTCTAGAATGCACAGCACGGCGGAATTCTAAAGTCCTAAAATGCCTGCTATCCGGACGTTAAGGTGTCTGACATCCAGAATGGTACCACATCAGAATCATACCATTCTGAAACATTCTGGGATCTAGAATCAATGGACGGCCGAGTTCCAGAATGTCAGGGTGGCAAAACTCTAGAATCCTGGCGTGTCTGAACTCGAGAGTCATTCAATGTCCACATTCCAGAACTCTGGATGTCTGAATTATAGAAGCACCAAATGTCTGCATTCAAGAACCGGAATGTGGCGGAATTCTAGAATGCACAGCTCCGCGCCAATTCTAAAGTCCTAAAATGCCTGCTATCCGGAAGTTAATGTGTCTGACATCAAGAATGCTACAAAGTCAGAATTATACCATTCTGAAAGATTCTGGGATCTAGAATCAATGGACGGCTGAGTTCCAGAAAGTCAGGGTGGCAAAATTCTAGAATCCTTGTGTGTCTGAACTCGAGAGTCATTCAATGTCCACATTCCAGAACTCTGGATGTCTGAATTATAGAAGCACCAAATGTCTGCATTCTAGAATCGGAATGTGGCCGAATTCTAGAATGCACAGCACGGCGGAATTCTAAAGTCCTAAAATGCCTGCTATCCGGAAGTTAAGGTGTCTGACATCAAGAATGCTACCAAGTCAGAATTATACCATTCTGAAAGATTCTGGGATGTAGAATCAATGGACGGCTGAGTTCCAGAATGTCAGGGTGGCAAAACTCTAGAATCCTTGCGTGTCTGAACTCGAGAGTCATTCAATGTCCACCTTCCAGAACTCTGGATGTCTGAATTATAGAAGAACCAAATGTCTGCATTCTAGAATCGGAATGTGGCGGAATTCTAGAATGCACAGCACGGCGGAATTCTAAAGTCCTAAAATGCCTACTAGCCGAAAGTTAAGGTGTCTGATGACCAGTATGTTACTAGGTCAGCATTCTACCGTTCTGAGAGATTCTGGGTTCTAGAATCAATGGACGGCAGAGATCTGGAATGACAGGGTGTCCAAACTCTAGAATCCTTGCGTGTCTGAACTCGAGAGTCATTCAATGTCCACATTCCGGATTACAGGGTGTCTGAATTCCAGAAGCACCAAATGTCTGCATTCTAGAATCGGAATGTGGTAGAATTCTAGAATGCACAGCATGGCGGAATTCTAAAGACCTAAAATGCCTGCTATCCGGAAGTTAAGGTGTCTGACATCCAGAATGGTACCACATCAGAATTATACCATTCTGAAACATTCTGGGATCTAGAATCAATGGACGGCTGAGTTCCAGAATGTCAGGGTGGCAAAACACTAGAATCCTGGCGTGTCTGAACTCGAGAGTCATTCAATGTCCACATTCCAGAACTCTGGATGTCTGAATTATAGAAGCACCAAATGTCTGCATTCTAGAATCGGAATGCTGCGGAATTCTAGAATGCACAGCACGGCGGAATTCTAAAGCCCTAAAATGCCTGCTATCCGGAAGTTAAGGTGTCTGACATCCAGAATGCTACCAAGTCAGAATTATAACATTCTGAAACATTCTGGGATCTAGAATCAATGGACGGCTGAGTTCCAGAATGTCAGGGTGGCAAAACTCTAGAATCCTTGCATGTCTGAACTCGAGAGTCATTCAATGTCCACATTCCAGAACTCTGGATGTCTGAATTATAGAAGCACCAAATGTCTGCATTCTAGAATCGGAATGTGGCGGAATTCTAGAATGCAAAGCACGGCGGAATTCTAAAGTCCTAAAATGTCTGCTATCCGGAAGTTAAGGTGTCTGACATCCAGAATGTTACTAGGTCAGCATTCTACCGTTCTGAGAGATTCTGGGTTCTAGAATCAATGGACGGCAGAGATCTGGCATGTCAGGGTGTCCAAACTCTAGAATCCTTGCGTGTCTGAACTCGAGAGTCATTCAATGTCCACATTCCGGATCACAGGGTGTCTGAATTCCAGAAGCACCAAATGTCTGCATTCTAGAATTGGAATGTGGTAGAATTCAAGAATGCACAGCACGGCGGACTTCTAAAGTCCTAAAATGCCTTCTATCCGGAAGTTACGGTGTCTGACAACAAGAATGCTACCAAGTCAGAATTATACCATTCTGAAAGATTCTGGGATCCAGAATCAATGGACGGCAGAGTTCCAGAATGCAAGGGTGGCAAAACTCTAGAATACTGGCGTGTCTGAACTCGAGAGTCATTCAATGTCCACATTCCAGAACTCTGGATGTCTGAAATATAGAAGCACCAAATGTCTGCATTCTAGAATCGGAATGTGGCGGAATTCTAGAATGCACAGCACGGCGGAATTTTAAAGTCCTAAAATGCCTGCTATACGGAAGTCAAGGTGTCTGACATCCAGAATGTTACTAAGTCAGCATTCTACCGTTCTGAGAGATTATGGGTTCTAGAATCAATGGATGGCAGAGTTCTGGAATGTCAGGGTGTTCAAACTCAAGAATACTTGCGTGTCTGAACTCGAGAGTCATTCAATGTCCACATTCTGCATCACAGGGTGTCTGAATTCCAGAAGCACCAAATGTCTGCATTCTAGAATCGGAATGTGGCGGAATTCTAGAATGCACAGCACGACAGAATTCTAAAGTCCTAAAATGCCTGCTATTCGGAAGTTAAGGTGTCTGACATCCAGAATGTTACTAGGTCAGCATTCTACCGTTCTGAGTGATTCTGGGTTCTAGAATCAATGGACGGCAGAGTTCTGGAATGTCAGGGTGTCCAAACTCTAGAATCCTTCCGTGTCTGAACTCGTGAGTCATTCAATGTCCACATTCCGGATCACAGGGTGTCTGAATTCCAGAAGCACCAAATGTCTGCATTCTAGAATCGGAATGTGGCGGAATTCTAGAATGCACAGCACGGCGGAATTCGAAAGTCCTAAAATGCCTGCTATCGGGAAGTTAAGGTGTCTGACATCCAGAATGCTACCACGTCAGAATTATACCATTCTGAAAGATTCTGGGATCTAGAATCAATGGACGGCTGAGTTCCAGAATGTCAGGGTGGCAAAATTCTAGAATCCTTGCGTGTCTGAACTCGAGAGTCATTCAATGTCCACATTCCAGAACCCTGGATGTCTGAATTATAGAAGCACCAAATGTCTGCATTCTAGAATCGGAATGTGGCGGAATTCTAGAATGCACAGCACGGCGGAATTCGAAACTGCTAAAATGCCTGCTATCCGGAAGTTAAGGTGTCTGACATCAAGAATGCTACCAAGTCAGAATTATACCATTCTAAAAGATTCTGGGATCTAGAATCAATGTACGGCTGAGTTCCAGAATGTCAGGGTGGCAAAACTCTAGAATCCTTGCATGTCTGAACTCGAGAGTCATTCAATGTCCACTTTCCAGAACTCTGGATATCTGAATTATAGAAGCACCAAATGTCTGCATTCTAGAATCGGAATGTGGCGGAATTCTAGAATGCACAGCACGGCGGAATTCTAAAGTCCTAAGATGCCTGCTATCCGGTAGTTAAGGTGTCTGACATCCAGAATGCTACCACATCAGAATTATACCATTCTGAAACATTCTGGGATCTAGAATCAATGGACGGGTGAGTTCCAGAATGTCAGGGTGGCAAAACTCTAGAATCCTGGCGTCTCTGAATTCGAGAGTCATTCAATGTCCACATTCCAGAACTCTGGATGTCTGAACTATAGAAGCACCAAATGTCTGCATTCTAGAATCGGAATGTGGCGGAATTCTAGAATGCACAGCACGGCGGAATTCTAAAGTCCTAAGATGCCTGCTATCCTGAAGTTAAGGTGTCTGACATCCAGAATGCTACCACGTCAGAATTATACCATTCTGAAAGATTCTGGGATCTAGAATCAATGGACGGCTGAGTTCCAGAATGCAAGGGTGGCAAAACTCTAGAATCCTTGCGTGTCTGAACTCGAGAGTCATTCAATGTCCACATTCCAGAACTCTGGATGTCTGAAATATAGAAGCACCAAATGTCTGCATTCTAGAATCAGAATGTGGCGGAATTCTAGAATGCCCATCACGGCGGAATTTTAGAGTCCTAAAATGCCTGGTATACGGAAGTCAAGGTGTCTGACATTCAGAATGTTACTAAGTCAGCATTGTACCGTTCTGAGAGATTCTGAGTTCTAGAATCAATGGATGGCAGAGTTCTGGAATGTCAGGGTGTTCAAACTCAAGAATACTTGCGTGTCTGAACTCGAGAGTCATTCAATGTCCACATTCCGCATCACAGGGTGTCTGAATTCCAGAAGCACCAAATGTCTGCATTCTAGAATCGGAATGTGGCGGAATTCTAGAATGCACAGCACGGCGGAATTCGAAAGTCCTAAAATGCCTGCTATCCGGAAGTTAATGTGTCTGACATCCAGAATGCTACCACGTCAGAATTATACCATTCTGAAAGATTCTGGGATCTAGAATCAATGGACGGCTGAGTTCCAGATTGTCAGGGTTTCCAAACTCTAGAATCCTTGCGTGTCTGAACTCGAGAGTCATTCAATATCCACATTCCAGGACTCTGGATGTCTGAAATATAGAAGCACCAAATGTCTGCATTCTAGAATCGGAATGTGGCGGAATTCTAGAATGCACAGCACGACAGAATTCTAAAGCCTTAAAATGCCTGCTATCTGGAAGTTAAGGTGTCTGACATCCAGAATGTTACTAGGTCAGCATTCTACCGTTCTGAGAGATTCTGGGTTCTAGAATCAATGGACGGCAGAGTTCTGGAATGTCAGGGTGGCAAAACTCTAGAATCCTTCCGTGTCTGAACTCGTGAGTCATTCAATGTCCACATTCCGGATCACAGGGTGTCTGAATTCCAGAAGCACCAAATGTCTGCACTCTAGAATCGGAATGTGGCGGAATTCTAGAATGCACAGCACGGCAGAATTCTGAAGTCCTAAAATGCCTGATATTCGGAAGTTAAGGAGTCTGACATCCAGAATGTTACTAGGTCAGCATTCTACCGTTCTGAGAGATTCTGGGTTCTAGAATCAATGGACGTCAGAGTCCTGGAATGTCAGGGTGTCCAAACTCTAGAATACTTCCGTGTCTGAACTCCTGAGTCATTCAATGTCCACATTCCGGATCACAGGGTGTCTGAATTCCAGAAGCACCAAATGTCTGCATTCTAGAAGCGGAATGTGGTGGAATTCTAGAATGCACAGAACGGCAAAATTCGAAAGTACTAAAGGGCCTGCTATCGGGAAGTTAAGGTGTCTGACATCCAGAATGCTACCAAGTCAGAATTATACCATTCTGAAAGATTCTGGGTTCTAGAATCAATGGACGGCTGAGTTCCAGAATGTCAGGGTGGCAAAACTCTAGAATCCTTGCGTGTCTGAACTCGAGAGTCATTCAATGTCCACATTCCAGAACTCTGGATTTCTGAATTATAGAAGCACCAAATGTCTGCATTCTAGAATCGGAATGTGGCGGAATACTAGAATGCACAGCACGGCGGAATTCTAAAATCCTAAAATGCCTGCTATCCGGAAGTTAAGGTGTCTGACATCAAGAATGCTACCAAGTCAGATTTATACCATTCTGAAACATTCTGGGATCTAGAATCAATGGACGGCTGAGTTCCAGAATGTCAGGGTGGCAAAACTCTAGAATCCTTGCGTGTCTGAACTCGAGAGTCATTCAATGTCCACATTCCAGAACTCTGGATGTCTGAATTACAGAAGCACCAAATGTCTGCATTCTAGAAACGGAATGTGGTGGAATTCTAGAATGCACAGCATGGCGGAATTCTAAAGTCCTGAAATGCCTGCTATCCTGAAGTTAAGGTGTCTGACATCAAGAATGCTACCAAGTCAGAATTATACCATTCTGAAAGATTCTGGGATCTAGAATCAATGGACGGCTGAGTTCCAGAATGTCAGGGTTTCCAAACTCTAGAATCCTTGCGGGTCTGAACTCGAGAGTCATTCAATGTCCACATTCCAGAACTCTGGAAGTCCGAATTTTAGAAGCACCAAATGTCTGCATTCTAGAATCGGAATGTGGCGGAATTCTAGAATGCACAGCACGGCGGAATTCTAAAGTCCTAAAATGCCTACTAGCCGAAAGTTAAGGTGTCTTATGACCAGAATGTTACTAGGTCAGCATTCTACCGTTCTGAGAGATTCTGGGTTCTAGAATCAATGGACGGCAGAGTTCTGGAATGTCAGGGTGTCCAAACTCTAGAATCCTTCAGTGTTTGAACTCGAGAGTCATTCAATTTCCATATTCCGGGTCACAGGGTGACTGAATTCCAGAAGCACCAAATGCCAGCATTCTAGAATCGGAATATGGCGGAATTCTAGAATGCACAGCACGGCGGAATTCGAAAGTCCTAAAATGCCTGCTATCCGGAAGTTAAGGTGTCTGACATCAAGAATGCTAACAAGTCAGAATTATACCATTCTGAAAGATTCTGGGATCTAGAATCAATGGACGGCTGAGTTCCAGAATGTCAGGGTGGCAAAACTCTAGAATCCTTGCGTGTCTGAACTCGAGAGTCATTCAATGTCCACATTCCAGAACTCTGGATGTCTGAATTATAGAAGAACCAAATGTCTGCATTCTAGAATCGGAATGTGGCGGAATTCTAGAATGCACAGCACGGCGGAATTCTAAAGTCCTAAAATGCCTACTAGCCGAAAGTTAAGGTGTCTGATGACCAGTATGTTACTAGGTCAGCATTCTACCGTTCTGAGAGATTCTGGGTTCTAGAATCAATGGACGGCAGAGATCTGGAATGACAGGGTGTCCAAACTCTAGAATCCTTGCGTGTCTGAACTCGAGAGTCATTCAATGTCCACATTCCAGAACTCTGGATGTCTGAATTATAGAAGCACCAAATGTCTGCATTCTAGAACCGGAATGTGGCGGAATTCTAGAATGCACAGCTCCGCGCCAATTCTAAAGTCCTAAAATGCCTGCTATCCGGAAGTTAATGTGTCTGACATCAAGAATGCTACAAAGTCAGAATTATACCATTCTGAAAGATTCTGGGATCTAGAATCAATGGACGGCTGAGTTCCAGAAAGTCAGGGTGGCAAAATTCTAGAATCCTTGTGTGTCTGAAATCGAGAGTCATTCAATGTCCACATTCCAGAACTCTGGATGTCTGAATTATAGAAGCACCAAATGTCTGCATTCTAGAATCGGAATGTGGCGGAATTCTAGAATGCACAGCACGGCGGAATTCTAAAGTCCTAAAATGCCTGCTATCCGGAAGTTAAGGTGTCTGACATCAAGAATGCTACCAAGTCAGAATTATACCATTCTGAAAGATTCTGGGATGTAGAATCAATGGACGGCTGAGTTCCAGAATGTCAGGGTGGCAAAACTCTAGAATCCTTGCGTGTCTGAACTCGAGAGTCGTTCAATGTCCACATTCCAGAACTCTGGATGTCTGAATTATAGAAGAACCAAATGTCTGCATTCTAGAATCGGAATGTGGCGGAATTCTAGAATGCACAGCACGGCGGAATTCTAAAGTCCTAAAATGCCTACTAGCCGAAAGTTAAGGTGTCTGATGACCAGTATGTTACTAGGTCAGCATTCTACCGTTCTGAGAGATTCTGGGTTCTAGAATCAATGGACGGCAGAGATCTGGAATGACAGGGTGTCCAAACTCTAGAATCCTTGCGTGTCTGAACTCGAGAGTCATTCAATGTCCACATTCCGGATCACAGGGTGTCTGAATTCCAGAAGCACCAAATGTCTGCATTCTAGAATCGGAATGTGGTAGAATTCTAGAATGCACAGCACGGCGGAATTCTAAAGACCTAAAATGCCTGCTATCCGGAAGTTAAGGTGTCTGACATCCAGAATGGTACCACATCAGAATTATACCATTCTGAAACATTCTGGGATCTAGAATCAATGGACGGCTGAGTTCCAGAATGTCAGGGTGGCAAAACACTAGAATCCTGGCGTGTCTGAACTCGAGAGTCATTCAATGTCCACATTCCAGAACTCTGGATGTCTGAATTATAGAAGCACCAAATGTCTGCATTCTAGAATCGGAATGCTGCGGAATTCTAGAATGCACAGCACGGCGGAATTCTAAAGCCCTAAAATGCCTGCTATCCGGAAGTTAAGGTGTCTGACATCCAGAATGCTACCAAGTCAGAATTATAACATTCTGAAACATTCTGGGATCTAGAATCAATGGACGGCTGAGTTCCAGAATGTCAGGGTGGCAAAACTCTAGAATCCTTGCATGTCTGAACTCGAGAGTCATTCAATGTCCACATTCCAGAACTCTGGATGTCTGAATTATAGAAGCACCAAATGTCTGCATTCTAGAATCGGAATGTGGCGGAATTCTAGAATGCAAAGCACGGCGGAATTCTAAAGTCCTAAAATGTCTGCTATCCGGAAGTTAAGGTGTCTGACATCCAGAATGTTACTAGGTCAGCATTCTACCGTTCTGAGAGATTCTGGGTTCTAGAATCAATGGACGGCAGAGATCTGGCATGTCAGGGTGTCCAAACTCTAGAATCCTTGCGTGTCTGAACTCGAGAGTCATTCAATGTCCACATTCCGGATCACAGGGTGTCTGAATTCCAGAAGCACCAAATGTCTGCATTCTAGAATTGGAATGTGGTAGAATTCAAGAATGCACAGCACGGCGGACTTCTAAAGTCCTAAAATGCCTTCTATCCGGAAGTTACGGTGTCTGACAACAAGAATGCTACCAAGTCAGAATTATACCATTCTGAAAGATTCTGGGATCCAGAATCAATGGACGGCAGAGTTCCAGAATGCAAGGGTGGCAAAACTCTAGAATACTGGCGTGTCTGAACTCGAGAGTCATTCAATGTCCACATTCCAGAACTCTGGATGTCTGAAATATAGAAGCACCAAATGTCTGCATTCTAGAATCGGAATGTGGCGGAATTCTAGAATGCACAGCACGGCGGAATTTTAAAGTCCTAAAATGCCTGCTATACGGAAGTCAAGGTGTCTGACATCCAGAATGTTACTAAGTCAGCATTCTACCGTTCTGAGAGATTATGGGTTCTAGAATCAATGGATGGCAGAGTTCTGGAATGTCAGGGTGTTCAAACTCAAGAATACTTGCGTGTCTGAACTCGAGAGTCATTCAATGTCCACATTCTGCATCACAGGGTGTCTGAATTCCAGAAGCACCAAATGTCTGCATTCTAGAATCGGAATGTGGCGGAATTCTAGAATGCACAGCACGACAGAATTCTAAAGTCCTAAAATGCCTGCTATTCGGAAGTTAAGGTGTCTGACATCCAGAATGTTACTAGGTCAGCATTCTACCGTTCTGAGTGATTCTGGGTTCTAGAATCAATGGACGGCAGAGTTCTGGAATGTCAGGGTGTCCAAACTCTAGAATCCTTCCGTGTCTGAACTCGTGAGTCATTCAATGTCCACATTCCGGATCACAGGGTGTCTGAATTCCAGAAGCACCAAATGTCTGCATTCTAGAATCGGAATGTGGCGGAATTCTAGAATGCACAGCACGGCGGAATTCGAAAGTCCTAAAATGCCTGCTATCGGGAAGTTAAGGTGTCTGACATCCAGAATGCTACCACGTCAGAATTATACCATTCTGAAAGATTCTGGGATCTAGAATCAATGGACGGCTGAGTTCCAGAATGTCAGGGTGGCAAAATTCTAGAATCCTTGCGTGTCTGAACTCGAGAGTCATTCAATGTCCACATTCCAGAACCCTGGATGTCTGAATTATAGAAGCACCAAATGTCTGCATTCTAGAATCGGAATGTGGCGGAATTCTAGAATGCACAGCACGGCGGAATTCGAAACTGCTAAAATGCCTGCTATCCGGAAGTTAAGGTGTCTGACATCAAGAATGCTACCAAGTCAGAATTATACCATTCTAAAAGATTCTGGGATCTAGAATCAATGTACGGCTGAGTTCCAGAATGTCAGGGTGGCAAAACTCTAGAATCCTTGCATGTCTGAACTCGAGAGTCATTCAATGTCCACTTTCCAGAACTCTGGATATCTGAATTATAGAAGCACCAAATGTCTGCATTCTAGAATCGGAATGTGGCGGAATTCTAGAATGCACAGCACGGCGGAATTCTAAAGTCCTAAGATGCCTGCTATCCGGTAGTTAAGGTGTCTGACATCCAGAATGCTACCACATCAGAATTATACCATTCTGAAACATTCTGGGATCTAGAATCAATGGACGGGTGAGTTCCAGAATGTCAGGGTGGCAAAACTCTAGAATCCTGGCGTCTCTGAATTCGAGAGTCATTCAATGTCCACATTCCAGAACTCTGGATGTCTGAACTATAGAAGCACCAAATGTCTGCATTCTAGAATCGGAATGTGGCGGAATTCTAGAATGCACAGCACGGCGGAATTCTAAAGTCCTAAGATGCCTGCTATCCTGAAGTTAAGGTGTCTGACATCCAGAATGCTACCACGTCAGAATTATACCATTCTGAAAGATTCTGGGATCTAGAATCAATGGACGGCTGAGTTCCAGAATGCAAGGGTGGCAAAACTCTAGAATCCTTGCGTGTCTGAACTCGAGAGTCATTCAATGTCCACATTCCAGAACTCTGGATGTCTGAAATATAGAAGCACCAAATGTCTGCATTCTAGAATCAGAATGTGGCGGAATTCTAGAATGCCCATCACGGCGGAATTTTAGAGTCCTAAAATGCCTGGTATACGGAAGTCAAGGTGTCTGACATTCAGAATGTTACTAAGTCAGCATTGTACCGTTCTGAGAGATTCTGAGTTCTAGAATCAATGGATGGCAGAGTTCTGGAATGTCAGGGTGTTCAAACTCAAGAATACTTGCGTGTCTGAACTCGAGAGTCATTCAATGTCCACATTCCGCATCACAGGGTGTCTGAATTCCAGAAGCACCAAATGTCTGCATTCTAGAATCGGAATGTGGCGGAATTCTAGAATGCACAGCACGGCGGAATTCGAAAGTCCTAAAATGCCTGCTATCCGGAAGTTAATGTGTCTGACATCCAGAATGCTACCACGTCAGAATTATACCATTCTGAAAGATTCTGGGATCTAGAATCAATGGACGGCTGAGTTCCAGATTGTCAGGGTTTCCAAACTCTAGAATCCTTGCGTGTCTGAACTCGAGAGTCATTCAATATCCACATTCCAGGACTCTGGATGTCTGAAATATAGAAGCACCAAATGTCTGCATTCTAGAATCGGAATGTGGCGGAATTCTAGAATGCACAGCACGACAGAATTCTAAAGCCTTAAAATGCCTGCTATCTGGAAGTTAAGGTGTCTGACATCCAGAATGTTACTAGGTCAGCATTCTACCGTTCTGAGAGATTCTGGGTTCTAGAATCAATGGACGGCAGAGTTCTGGAATGTCAGGGTGGCAAAACTCTAGAATCCTTCCGTGTCTGAACTCGTGAGTCATTCAATGTCCACATTCCGGATCACAGGGTGTCTGAATTCCAGAAGCACCAAATGTCTGCACTCTAGAATCGGAATGTGGCGGAATTCTAGAATGCACAGCACGGCAGAATTCTGAAGTCCTAAAATGCCTGATATTCGGAAGTTAAGGAGTCTGACATCCAGAATGTTACTAGGTCAGCATTCTACCGTTCTGAGAGATTCTGGGTTCTAGAATCAATGGACGTCAGAGTCCTGGAATGTCAGGGTGTCCAAACTCTAGAATCCTTGCGTGTCTGAACTCGAGAGTCATTCAATGTCCACAATCCGGATCACAGGGTGTCTGAATTCCAGAAGCACCAAATGTCTGCATTCTAGAAGCGGAATGTGGTGGAATTCTAGAATGCACAGAACGGCAAAATTCGAAAGTACTAAAGGGCCTGCTATCGGGAAGTTAAGGTGTCTGACATCCAGAATGCTACCAAGTCAGAATTATACCATTCTGAAAGATTCTGGGTTCTAGAATCAATGGACGGCTGAGTTCCAGAATGTCAGGGTGGCAAAACTCTAGAATCCTTGCGTGTCTGAACTCGAGAGTCATTCAATGTCCACATTCCAGAACTCTGGATTTCTGAATTATAGAAGCACCAAATGTCTGCATTCTAGAATCGGAATGTGGCGGAATACTAGAATGCACAGCACGGCGGAATTCTAAAATCCTAAAATGCCTGCTATCCGGAAGTTAAGGTGTCTGACATCAAGAATGCTACCAAGTCAGATTTATACCATTCTGAAACATTCTGGGATCTAGAATCAATGGACGGCTGAGTTCCAGAATGTCAGGGTGGCAAAACTCTAGAATCCTTGCCTGTCTGAACTCGAGAGTCATTCAATGTCCACATTCCAGAACTCTGGATGTCTGAATTACAGAAGCACCAAATGTCTGCATTCTAGAAACGGAATGTGGTGGAATTCTAGAATGCACAGCACGGCGGAATTCTAAAGTCCTGAAATGCCTGCTATCCTGAAGTTAAGGTGTCTGACATCAAGAATGCTACCAAGTCAGAATTATACCATTCTGAAAGATTCTGGGATCTAGAATCAATGGACGGCTGAGTTCCAGAATGTCAGGGTTTCCAAACTCTAGAATCCTTGCGGGTCTGAACTCGAGAGTCATTCAATGTCCACATTCCAGAACTCTGGAAGTCCGAATTTTAGAAGCACCAAATGTCTGCATTCTAGAATCGGAATGTGGCGGAATTCTAGAATGCACAGCACGGCGGAATTCTAAAGTCCTAAAATGCCTACTAGCCGAAAGTTAAGGTGTCTTATGACCAGAATGTTACTAGGTCAGCATTCTACCGTTCTGAGAGATTCTGGGTTCTAGAATCAATGGACGGCAGAGTTCTGGAATGTCAGGGTGTCCAAACTCTAGAATCCTTCAGTGTTTGAACTCGAGAGTCATTCAATTTCCATATTCCGGGTCACAGGGTGACTGAATTCCAGAAGCACCAAATGCCAGCATTCTAGAATCGGAATGTGGCGGAATTCTAGAATGCACAGCACGGCGGAATTCGAAAGTCCTAAAATGCCTGCTATCCGGAAGTTAAGGTGTCTGACATCAAGAATGCTAACAAGTCAGAATTATACCATTCTGAAAGATTCTGGGATCTAGAATCAATGGACGGCTGAGTTCCAGAATGTCAGGGTGGCAAAACTCTAGAATCCTTGCGTGTCTGAACTCGAGAGTCATTCAATGTCCACATTCCAGAACTCTGGATGTCTGAATTATAGAAGAACCAAATGTCTGCATTCTAGAATCGGAATGTGGCGGAATTCTAGAATGCACAGCACGGCGGAATTCTAAAGTCCTAAAATGCCTACTAGCCGAAAGTTAAGGTGTCTGATGACCAGTATGTTACTAGGTCAGCATTCTACCGTTCTGAGAGATTCTGGGTTCTAGAATCAATGGACGGCAGAGATCTGGAATGACAGGGTGTCCAAACTCTAGAATCCTTGCGTGTCTGAACTCGAGAGTCATTCAATGTCCACATTCCAGAACTCTGGATGTCTGAATTATAGAAGCACCAAATGTCTGCATTCTAGAACCGGAATGTGGCGGAATTCTAGAATGCACAGCTCCGCGCCAATTCTAAAGTCCTAAAATGCCTGCTATCCGGAAGTTAATGTGTCTGACATCAAGAATGCTACAAAGTCAGAATTATACCATTCTGAAAGATTCTGGGATCTAGAATCAATGGACGGCTGAGTTCCAGAAAGTCAGGGTGGCAAAATTCTAGAATCCTTGTGTGTCTGAAATCGAGAGTCATTCAATGTCCACATTCCAGAACTCTGGATGTCTGAATTATAGAAGCACCAAATGTCTGCATTCTAGAATCGGAATGTGGCGGAATTCTAGAATGCACAGCACGGCGGAATTCTAAAGTCCTAAAATGCCTGCTATCCGGAAGTTAAGGTGTCTGACATCAAGAATGCTACCAAGTCAGAATTATACCATTCTGAAAGATTCTGGGATGTAGAATCAATGGACGGCTGAGTTCCAGAATGTCAGGGTGGCAAAACTCTAGAATCCTTGCGTGTCTGAACTCGAGAGTCGTTCAATGTCCACATTCCAGAACTCTGGATGTCTGAATTATAGAAGAACCAAATGTCTGCATTCTAGAATCGGAATGTGGCGGAATTCTAGAATGCACAGCACGGCGGAATTCTAAAGTCCTAAAATGCCTACTAGCCGAAAGTTAAGGTGTCTGATGACCAGTATGTTACTAGGTCAGCATTCTACCGTTCTGAGAGATTCTGGGTTCTAGAATCAATGGACGGCAGAGATCTGGAATGACAGGGTGTCCAAACTCTAGAATCCTTGCGTGTCTGAACTCGAGAGTCATTCAATGTCCACATTCCGGATCACAGGGTGTCTGAATTCCAGAAGCACCAAATGTCTGCATTCTAGAATCGGAATGTGGTAGAATTCTAGAATGCACAGCACGGCGGAATTCTAAAGACCTAAAATGCCTGCTATCCGGAAGTTAAGGTGTCTGACATCCAGAATGGTACCACATCAGAATTATACCATTCTGAAACATTCTGGGATCTAGAATCAATGGACGGCTGAGTTCCAGAATGTCAGGGTGGCAAAACACTAGAATCCTGGCGTGTCTGAACTCGAGAGTCATTCAATGTCCACATTCCAGAACTCTGGATGTCTGAATTATAGAAGCACCAAATGTCTGCATTCTAGAATCGGAATGCTGCGGAATTCTAGAATGCACAGCACGGCGGAATTCTAAAGCCCTAAAATGCCTGCTATCCGGAAGTTAAGGTGTCTGACATCCAGAATGCTACCAAGTCAGAATTATAACATTCTGAAACATTCTGGGATCTAGAATCAATGGACGGCTGAGTTCCAGAATGTCAGGGTGGCAAAACTCTAGAATCCTTGCATGTCTGAACTCGAGAGTCATTCAATGTCCACATTCCAGAACTCTGGATGTCTGAATTATAGAAGCACCAAATGTCTGCATTCTAGAATCGGAATGTGGCGGAATTCTAGAATGCAAAGCACGGCGGAATTCTAAAGTCCTAAAATGTCTGCTATCCGGAAGTTAAGGTGTCTGACATCCAGAATGTTACTAGGTCAGCATTCTACCGTTCTGAGAGATTCTGGGTTCTAGAATCAATGGACGGCAGAGATCTGGCATGTCAGGGTGTCCAAATTCTAGAATCCTTGCGTGTCTGAACTCGAGAGTCATTCAATGTCCACATTCCGGATCACAGGGTGTCTGAATTCCAGAAGCACCAAATGTCTGCATTCTAGAATCGGAATGTGGCGGAATTCTAGAATGCACAGCACGGCGGAATTCGAAAGTCCTAAAATGCCTGCTATCGGGAAGTTAAGGTGTCTGACATCCAGAATGCTACCACGTCAGAATTATACCATTCTGAAAGATTCTGGGATCTAGAATCAATGGACGGCTGAGTTCCAGAATGTCAGGGTGGCAAAATTCTAGAATCCTTGCGTGTCTGAACTCGAGAGTCATTCAATGTCCACATTCCAGAACCCTGGATGTCTGAATTATAGAAGCACCAAATGTCTGCATTCTAGAATCGGAATGTGGCGGAATTCTAGAATGCACAGCACGGCGGAATTCGAAACTGCTAAAATGCCTGCTATCCGGAAGTTAAGGTGTCTGACATCAAGAATGCTACCAAGTCAGAATTATACCATTCTAAAAGATTCTGGGATCTAGAATCAATGTACGGCTGAGTTCCAGAATGTCAGGGTGGCAAAACTCTAGAATCCTTGCATGTCTGAACTCGAGAGTCATTCAAAGTCCACATTCCAGAACTCTGGATGTCTGAATTATAGAAGCACCAAATGTCTGCATTCTAGAATCGGAATGTGGCGGAATTCTAGAATGCACAGCACGGCGGAATTCTAAAGTCCTGAAATGCCTGCCATCTGGAAGTTAAGGTGTCTGACATCCAGAATGTTACTAAGTCAGCATTCTACCGTTCTGAGAGATTCTGGGTTCTAGAATCAATGGACGGCAGAGATCTGGCATGTCAGGGTGTCCAAACTCTAGAATCCTTGCGTGTCTGAACTCGAGAGTCATTCAATGTCCACATTCCGGATCACAGGGTGTCTGAATTCCAGAAGCACCAAATGTCTGCATTCTAGAATCGGAATGTGGTAGAATTCAAGAATGCACAGCACGCGGACTTCTAAAGTCCTATAATGCCTGCTATCCGGAAGTTAAGGTGTCTGACAACCAGAATGGTACCACATCAGAATTATACCATTCTGAAAGATTCTGGGATCTAGAATCAATGGACGGCTGTGTTCCAGAATGCAAGGGTGGCAAAACTCTAGAATCCTTGCGTGTCTGAACTCGAGAGTCATTCAATGTCCACATTCCAGAACTCTGGATGTCTGAATTATAGAAGCACCAAATGTCTGCATTCTAGAATCGGAATGCGGCGGAATTCTAGAATGCACAGCACGGCGGAATTCTAAAGTCCTAAAATGCCTACTAGCCGAAAGTTAAGGTGTCTGATGACCAGAATGTTACTAGGTCAGCATTCTACAGTTCTGAGAGATTCTGGGTTCTAGAATCAATGGACGGCAGAGTTCTGGAATGTCAGGTTGTCCAAACTCTAGAATCCTTGAGTGTTTGAACACGAGAGTCATTCAATTTCTATATTCCGGGTCACAGGGTGACTGAATTCCAGAAGCACCAAATGTCTGCATTCTAGAATCGGAATGTGTCGGAATTCTAGAATGCTCAGCATGGCGGAATTCGAAAGTCCTAAAATGCCTGCTATCCGGAAGTTAAGGTGTCTGACATCCAGAATGCTACCACGTCAGAATTATACCATTCTGAAAGATTCTGGGATCTAGAATCAATGGACGGCTGAGTTCCAGAATATCAGGGTTTCCAAACTCTAGAATCCTTGCGTGTCTGAACTCGAGAGTCATTCAAAATCCACATTCCAGGACTCTGGATGTCTGAAATATTGAAGCAGCAAATGTCTGCATTCTAGAATCGGAATGTGGCGGAATTCTAGAATGCACAGCACGACAGAATTCTAAAGTCCTAAAATGCCTGCTATTCGGAAGTTAAGGTGTCTGACATCCAGAATGTTACTAGGTCAGCATTCTACCGTTCTGAGTGATTCTGGGTTCTAGAATCAATGGACGGCAGAGTTCTGGAATGTCAGGGTGTCCAAACTCTAGAATCCTTCCGTGTCTGAACTCGTGAGTCATTCAATGTCCACATTCCGGATCACAGGGTGTCTGAATTCCAGAAGCACCAAATGTCTGCATTCTAGAATCGGAATGTGGCGGAATTCTAGAATGCACAGCACGGCGGAATTCGAAAGTCCTAAAATGCCTGCTATCGGGAAGTTAAGGTGTCTGACATCCAGAATGCTACCACGTCAGAATTATACCATTCTGAAAGATTCTGGGATCTAGAATCAATGGACGGCTGAGTTCCAGAATGTCAGGGTGGCAAAATTCTAGAATCCTTGCGTGTCTGAACTCGAGAGTCATTCAATGTCCACATTCCAGAACCCTGGATGTCTGAATTATAGAAGCACCAAATGTCTGCATTCTAGAATCGGAATGTGGCGGAATTCTAGAATGCACAGCACGGCGGAATTCTAAAGTCCTAAGATGCCTGCTATCCTGAAGTTAAGATGTCTGACATCCAGAATGCTACCACGTCAGAATTATACCATTCTGAAACATTCTGGGATCTAGAATCAATGGACGGCTGAGTTCCAGAATGTCAGGGTGGCAAAACTCTAGAATCCTTGTGTGTCTGAACTCGAGAGTCATTCAATGTCCACATTCCAGAACTCTGGATGTCTGAATTATAGAAGAACCAAATGTCTGCATTCTAGAATCGGAATGTGGCGGAATTCTAGAATGCACAGCACGGCGGAATTCTAAAGTCCTAAAACGCCTACTAGCCGAAAGTTAAGGTGTCTGGTGACCAGAATGTTACTAGGTCAGCATTCTACCGTTCTGAGAGATTCTGGGTTCTAGAATCAATGGACGGCAGAGTTCTGGAATGTCAGGGTGTACAAACTCTAGAATCCTTGAGTGTTTGAACTCGAGAGTCATTCAATTTCCATATTCCGGATCACAGGGTGACTGAATTCCAGAAGCACCAAATGTCTGCATTCTACAATTGGAATGTGGCGGAATTCTAGAATGCACAGCACGGCGGAATTCGAAAGTCCTAAAATGCCTGCTATCCGGAAGTTAAGGTGTATGACATCCAGAATGCTACCACGTCAGAATTATACCATTCTGAAAGATTCTGGGATCTAGAATCAGTGGACGGCTGAGTTCCAGAATGCAAGGGTGTCAAAACTCTAGAATCCTGGCGTGTCTGAACTCGAGAGTCATTCAATGTCCACATTCCAGAACTCTGGATATCTGAAATATAGAAGCACCAAATGTCTGCATTCTAGAATCGGAATGTGGCGGAATTCTAGAATGCACAGCACTACAGAATTCTAAAGTCCTAAAATGCCTGCTATCCGGAAGGTAAGGTGTCTGACATCAAGAATGCTACCAAGTCAGAATTATACCATTCTGAAAGATTCTGGGATCTAGAATCAATGGACGGCTGAGTTCCAGAATGTCAGGGTGTCCAAACTCTAGAATCCTTGCGTGTCTGAACTCAAGAGTCATTCAATGTCCACATTCCAGAACTCTGGATGTCTGAAATATAGAAGCACCAAATGTCTGCATTCCAGAATCGGAATGTGGCGGAATTCTAGAATGCACAGCACGGCGGAATTCTAAAGTCCTAAAATGCCTACTAGCCGAAAGTTCAGGTGTCTGATGACCAGAATGTTACTAGGTCAGCATTCTACCGTTCTGAGAGATTCTGGGTTCTAGAATCAATGGATGACAGAGTTCTGGAATGTCAGGGTGTTCAAACTCAAGAAGATATGCGTGTCTGAACTCGAGAGTCATTCAATGTCCACATTCCGGATCACAGGGTGTCTGAATTCCAGAAGCACCAAATGTCTGCATTCTAGAATAGGAAGGTGGCGGAATTCTAGAATGCACAGCACGGCGGAATTCGAAAGTCCTAAAATGCCTGCTATCCGGAAGTTAAGGTGTCTGACATCCAGAATGCTACCACGTCAGAATTATACCATTCTGAAAGATTCTGGGATCTAGAATCAATGGACGGCTGAGTTCCAGAATGTCAGGGTGGCAAAACTCTCGAATCCTTGCGTGTCTTAACTCGAGGGTCATTCAATGTCCACATTCCAGAACTCTGGATGTCTGAATTATAGAAGCACCAAATGTCTGCATTCTAGAATCGGAATGTGGCAGAATTCTAGAATGCACAGCACGGCGGAATTCGAAACTGCTAAAATGCCTGCTATCCGGAAGTTAAGGTGTCTGACATCAAGAGTGCTACCAAGTCAGAATTATACCATTCTGAAAGATTCTGGGATCTAGAATCAATGGACGGCTGAGTTCCAGAATGTCAGGGTGGCAAAACTCTAGAATCCTTGCATGTGTGAACTCGAGAGTCATTCAATGTCCACATTCCAGAACTCTGGATGTCTGAATTATGGAAGCACCAAATGTCTGCATTCTAGAATCGGAATGTGGCGGAATTCTAGAATGCACAGCACGGCCGAATTCTAAAGTCCTGAAATGCCTGCTATCTGGAAGTTAAGGTGTCTGACATCCAGAATGTTACTAGGTCAGCATTCTACCATTCTGAGTGATTCTGGGTTCTAGAATCAATGGACGGCAGAGATCTGGCATGTCAGGGTGTCCAAACTCTAGAATCCTTGCGTGTCTGAACTCGAGAGTCATTCAATATCCACATTCCAGGACTCCGGATGTCTGAAATATTGAAGCAGCAAATGTCTGCATTCTAGAATCGGAATGTGGCGGAATTCTAGAATGCACAGCACGACAGAATTCTAAAGTCCTAAAATGCCTGCTATTCGGAAGTTAAGGTGTCTGACATCCAGAATGTTACTAGGTCAGAATTCTACCGTTCTGAGAGATTCTGGGATCTAGAATCAATGGACGGCAGAGTTCTGGAATGTCAGGGTGTCCAAACTCTAGAATCCGTCCGTGTCTGGACTCGTGAGTCATTCAATGTCCACATTCCGGATAACAGGGTGTCTGAATTCCAGAAGCACCAAATGTCTGCATTCTAGATTCGGAATGTGGCGGAATTCTCGAATGCACAGCACGGCAGAATTCGAAAGTCCTAAAATGCCTGCTATCGGGAAGTTAAGGTGTCTGACATCCAGAATGCTACCACATCAGAATTATACCATTCTGAAAGATTCTGGGATCTAGAATCAATGGACGGGTGAGTTCCAGAATGTCAGGGTGGCAAAACTCTAGTATCCTTGCTTGTCTGAACTCGAGAGTCATTCAATGTCCACATTCCAGAACTCTGGATGTCTGAAATATAGAAGCACCAAATGTCTGCATTCTAGAATCGGAATGTGGCGGAATTCTAGAATGCACAACACGGCGGAGTTCTAAAATCCTAAAATGCCTGCTATCCGGATGTTAAGGTGTCTGACATCAAGAATGCTACCAAGTCAGAATTATACCATTCTGAAAGATTCTGGGATCTAGAATCAATGGACGGCTGAGTTCCAGAATGTCAGGGTGGCAAAACTCTAGAATCCTTGCGTGTCGGAACTCGAGAGTCATTCAATGTCCACATTCCAGAACTCTGGATGTCTGAATTATAGAAGCACCAAATGTCTGCATTCTAGAATCGGAATGTGGCGGAATTCTAGAATGCACAGCACGGCGGAATTCTAAAGTCCTAAAATGCCTGCTATCCGGAAGTTAAGGTGTCTGACATCAATAATGCTAACAAGTCAGAATTATACCATTCTGAAAGATTCTGGTATCTAGAATCAATGGATGGCTGAGTTCCAGAATGTCAGGTTGGCAAAACTCTAGAATCCTTGCGTGTCTGAACTCAAGAGTCATTCAATGTCCACTTTCCAGAACTCTGGATGTCTGAATTATAGAAGCACCAAATGTCTGCATTCTAGAATCGGAATGTGGCGGAATTCTAGAATGCACAGCACGGCGGAATTCTAAAGTCCTAAAATGCCTGCTATCCGGAAGTTATGTTGTCTGACATCAAGAATGCTACCAAGTCAGAATTATAAAATTCTGAAAGATTCTGGGATCTAGAATCAATGGACGGCTGAGTTCCAGAATGTCAGGGTGGCAAAACTCTAGAATCCTTGCGTGTCTGAACTCGAGAGTCATTCAATGTCCACATTCCAGAACCCTGGATGTCTGAATTATAGAAGCACCAAATGTCTGCATTCTAGAATCGGAATGTGGCGGAATTCTAGAATGCACAGCACGGCGGAATTCGAAACTGCTAAAATGCCTGCTATCCGGAAGTTAAGGTGTCTGACATCAAGAATGCTACCAAGTCAGAATTATACCATTCTAAAAGATTCTGGGATCTAGAATCAATGTACGGCTGAGTTCCAGAATGTCAGGGTGGCAAAACTCTAGAATCCTTGCATGTCTGAACTCGAGAGTCATTCAAAGTCCACATTCCAGAACTCTGGATGTCTGAATTATAGAAGCACCAAATGTCTGCATTCTAGAATCGGAATGTGGCGGAATTCTAGAATGCACAGCACGGCGGAATTCTAAAGTCCTGAAATGCCTGCCATCTGGAAGTTAAGGTGTCTGACATCCAGAATGTTACTAAGTCAGCATTCTACCGTTCTGAGAGATTCTGGGTTCTAGAATCAATGGACGGCAGAGATCTGGCATGTCAGGGTGTCCAAACTCTAGAATCCTTGCGTGTCTGAACTCGAGAGTCATTCAATGTCCACATTCCGGATCACAGGGTGTCTGAATTCCAGAAGCACCAAATGTCTGCATTCTAGAATCGGAATGTGGTAGAATTCAAGAATGCACAGCACGCGGACTTCTAAAGTCCTATAATGCCTGCTATCCGGAAGTTAAGGTGTCTGACAACCAGAATGGTACCACATCAGAATTATACCATTCTGAAAGATTCTGGGATCTAGAATCAATGGACGGCTGTGTTCCAGAATGCAAGGGTGGCAAAACTCTAGAATCCTTGCGTGTCTGAACTCGAGAGTCATTCAATGTCCACATTCCAGAACTCTGGATGTCTGAATTATAGAAGCACCAAATGTCTGCATTCTAGAATCGGAATGCGGTGGAATTCTAGAATGCACAGCACGGCGGAATTCTAAAGTCCTAAAATGCCTACTAGCCGAAAGTTAAGGTGTCTGATGACCAGAATGTTACTAGGTCAGCATTCTACAGTTCTGAGAGATTCTGGGTTCTAGAATCAATGGACGGCAGAGTTCTGGAATGTCAGGTTGTCCAAACTCTAGAATCCTTGAGTGTTTGAACACGAGAGTCATTCAATTTCTATATTCCGGGTCACAGGGTGACTGAATTCCAGAAGCACCAAATGTCTGCATTCTAGAATCGGAATGTGTCGGAATTCTAGAATGCTCAGCATGGCGGAATTCGAAAGTCCTAAAATGCCTGCTATCCGGAAGTTAAGGTGTCTGACATCCAGAATGCTACCACGTCAGAATTATACCATTCTGAAAGATTCTGGGATCTAGAATCAATGGACGGCTGAGTTCCAGAATATCAGGGTTTCCAAACTCTAGAATCCTTGCGTGTCTGAACTCGAGAGTCATTCAAAATCCACATTCCAGGACTCTGGATGTCTGAAATATTGAAGCAGCAAATGTCTGCATTCTAGAATCGGAATGTGGCGGAATTCTAGAATGCACAGCACGACAGAATTCTAAAGTCCTAAAATGCCTGCTATTCGGAAGTTAAGGTGTCTGACATCCAGAATGTTACTAGGTCAGCATTCTACCGTTCTGAGTGATTCTGGGTTCTAGAATCAATGGACGGCAGAGTTCTGGAATGTCAGGGTGTCCAAACTCTAGAATCCTTCCGTGTCTGAACTCGTGAGTCATTCAATGTCCACATTCCGGATCACAGGGTGTCTGAATTCCAGAAGCACCAAATGTCTGCATTCTAGAATCGGAATGTGGCGGAATTCTAGAATGCACAGCACGGCGGAATTCGAAAGTCCTAAAATGCCTGCTATCGGGAAGTTAAGGTGTCTGACATCCAGAATGCTACCACGTCAGAATTATACCATTCTGAAAGATTCTGGGATCTAGAATCAATGGACGGCTGAGTTCCAGAATGTCAGGGTGGCAAAATTCTAGAATCCTTGCGTGTCTGAACTCGAGAGTCATTCAATGTCCACATTCCAGAACCCTGGATGTCTGAATTATAGAAGCACCAAATGTCTGCATTCTAGAATCGGAATGTGGCGGAATTCTAGAATGCACAGCACGGCGGAATTCTAAAGTCCTAAGATGCCTGCTATCCTGAAGTTAAGATGTCTGACATCCAGAATGCTACCACGTCAGAATTATACCATTCTGAAACATTCTGGGATCTAGAATCAATGGACGGCTGAGTTCCAGAATGTCAGGGTGGCAAAACTCTAGAATCCTTGTGTGTCTGAACTCGAGAGTCATTCAATGTCCACATTCCAGAACTCTGGATGTCTGAATTATAGAAGAACCAAATGTCTGCATTCTAGAATCGGAATGTGGCGGAATTCTAGAATGCACAGCACGGCGGAATTCTAAAGTCCTAAAACGCCTACTAGCCGAAAGTTAAGGTGTCTGGTGACCAGAATGTTACTAGGTCAGCATTCTACCGTTCTGAGAGATTCTGGGTTCTAGAATCAATGGACGGCAGAGTTCTGGAATGTCAGGGTGTACAAACTCTAGAATCCTTGAGTGTTTGAACTCGAGAGTCATTCAATTTCCATATTCCGGGTCACAGGGTGACTGAATTCCAGAAGCACCAAATGTCTGCATTCTACAATTGGAATGTGGCGGAATTCTAGAATGCACAGCACGGCGGAATTCGAAAGTCCTAAAATGCCTGCTATCCGGAAGTTAAGGTGTATGACATCCAGAATGCTACCACGTCAGAATTATACCATTCTGAAAGATTCTGGGATCTAGAATCAGTGGACGGCTGAGTTCCAGAATGCAAGGGTGTCAAAACTCTAGAATCCTGGCGTGTCTGAACTCGAGAGTCATTCAATGTCCACATTCCAGAACTCTGGATATCTGAAATATAGAAGCACCAAATGTCTGCATTCTAGAATCGGAATGTGGCGGAATTCTAGAATGCACAGCACTACAGAATTCTAAAGTCCTAAAATGCCTGCTATCCGGAAGGTAAGGTGTCTGACATCAAGAATGCTACCAAGTCAGAATTATACCATTCTGAAAGATTCTGGGATCTAGAATCAATGGACGGCTGAGTTCCAGAATGTCAGGGTGTCCAAACTCTAGAATCCTTGCGTGTCTGAACTCAAGAGTCATTCAATGTCCACATTCCAGAACTCTGGATGTCTGAAATATAGAAGCACCAAATGTCTGCATTCCAGAATCGGAATGTGGCGGAATTCTAGAATGCACAGCACGGCGGAATTCTAAAGTCCTAAAATGCCTACTAGCCGAAAGTTCAGGTGTCTGATGACCAGAATGTTACTAGGTCAGCATTCTACCGTTCTGAGAGATTCTGGGTTCTAGAATCAATGGATGACAGAGTTCTGGAATGTCAGGGTGTTCAAACTCAAGAAGATATGCGTGTCTGAACTCGAGAGTCATTCAATGTCCACATTCCGGATCACAGGGTGTCTGAATTCCAGAAGCACCAAATGTCTGCATTCTAGAATAGGAAGGTGGCGGAATTCTAGAATGCACAGCACGGCGGAATTCGAAAGTCCTAAAATGCCTGCTATCCGGAAGTTAAGGTGTCTGACATCCAGAATGCTACCACGTCAGAATTATACCATTCTGAAAGATTCTGGGATCTAGAATCAATGGACGGCTGAGTTCCAGAATGTCAGGGTGGCAAAACTCTCGAATCCTTGCGTGTCTTAACTCGAGGGTCATTCAATGTCCACATTCCAGAACTCTGGATGTCTGAATTATAGAAGCACCAAATGTCTGCATTCTAGAATCGGAATGTGGCAGAATTCTAGAATGCACAGCACGGCGGAATTCGAAACTGCTAAAATGCCTGCTATCCGGAAGTTAAGGTGTCTGACATCAAGAATGCTACCAAGTCAGAATTATACCATTCTGAAAGATTCTGGGATCTAGAATCAATGGACGGCTGAGTTCCAGAATGTCAGGGTGGCAAAACTCTAGAATCCTTGCATGTGTGAACTCGAGAGTCATTCAATGTCCACATTCCAGAACTCTGGATGTCTGAATTATGGAAGCACCAAATGTCTGCATTCTAGAATCGGAATGTGGCGGAATTCTAGAATGCACAGCACGGCCGAATTCTAAAGTCCTGAAATGCCTGCTATCTGGAAGTTAAGGTGTCTGACATCCAGAATGTTACTAGGTCAGCATTCTACCATTCTGAGTGATTCTGGGTTCTAGAATCAATGGACGGCAGAGATCTGGCATGTCAGGGTGTCCAAACTCTAGAATCCTTGCGTGTCTGAACTCGAGAGTCATTCAATATCCACATTCCAGGACTCCGGATGTCTGAAATATTGAAGCAGCAAATGTCTGCATTCTAGAATCGGAATGTGGCGGAATTCTAGAATGCACAGCACGACAGAATTCTAAAGTCCTAAAATGCCTGCTATTCGGAAGTTAAGGTGTCTGACATCCAGAATGTTACTAGGTCAGAATTCTACCGTTCTGAGAGATTCTGGGATCTAGAATCAATGGACGGCAGAGTTCTGGAATGTCAGGGTGTCCAAACTCTAGAATCCGTCCGTGTCTGGACTCGTGAGTCATTCAATGTCCACATTCCGGATAACAGGGTGTCTGAATTCCAGAAGCACCAAATGTCTGCATTCTAGATTCGGAATGTGGCGGAATTCTCGAATGCACAGCACGGCGGAATTCGAAAGTCCTAAAATGCCTGCTATCGGGAAGTTAAGGTGTCTGACATCCAGAATGCTACCACATCAGAATTATACCATTCTGAAAGATTCTGGGATCTAGAATCAATGGACGGGTGAGTTCCAGAATGTCAGGGTGGCAAAACTCTAGTATCCTTGCTTGTCTGAACTCGAGAGTCATTCAATGTCCACATTCCAGAACTCTGGATGTCTGAAATATAGAAGCACCAAATGTCTGCATTCTAGAATCGGAATGTGGCGGAATTCTAGAATGCACAACACGGCGGAGTTCTAAAATCCTAAAATGCCTGCTATCCGGATGTTAAGGTGTCTGACATCAAGAATGCTACCAAGTCAGAATTATACCATTCTGAAAGATTCTGGGATCTAGAATCAATGGACGGCTGAGTTCCAGAATGTCAGGGTGGCAAAACTCTAGAATCCTTGCGTGTCGGAACTCGAAAGTCATTCAATGTCCACATTCCAGAACTCTGGATGTCTGAATTATAGAAGCACCAAATGTCTGCATTCTAGAATCGGAATGTGGCGGAATTCTAGAATGCACAGCACGGCGGAATTCTAAAGTCCTAAAATGCCTGCTATCCGGAAGTTAAGGTGTCTGACATCAATAATGCTAACAAGTCAGAATTATACCATTCTGAAAGATTCTGGTATCTAGAATCAATGGATGGCTGAGTTCCAGAATGTCAGGTTGGCAAAACTCTAGAATCCTTGCGTGTCTGAACTCAAGAGTCATTCAATGTCCACTTTCCAGAACTCTGGATGTCTGAATTATAGAAGCACCAAATGTCTGCATTCTAGAATCGGAATGTGGCGGAATTCTAGAATGCACAGCACGGCGGAATTCTAAAGTCCTAAAATGCCTGCTATCCGGAAGTTATGTTGTCTGACATCAAGAATGCTACCAAGTCAGAATTATACCATTCTGAAAGATTCTGGGATGTAGAATCAATGGACGGCTGAGTTCCAGAATGTCAGGGTGGCAAAATTCTAGAATCCTTGTGTGTCTGAACTCGAGAGTCATTCAATGTCCACATTCCAGAACTCTGGATGTCTGAATTGTAGAAGCACCAAATGTCTGCATTCTAGAATCGGAATGTGGCGGAATTCTAGAATGCAGAGCACGGCGGAATTCGAAAGTCCTAAAATGCCTGCTATCCGGAAGTTAAGGTGTCTGACATCAAGAATGCTACCAAGTCAGAATTATAACATTCTGAAAGATTCTGGGATCTAGAATCAATGGACGGCTGAGTTCCAGAATGTCAGGGTGGCAAAACTCTAGAATCCTTGCATGTCTGAACTCGAGAGTCATTCAATGTCCACATTCCAGAACTCTTGATGTCTGAATTATAGAAGCACCAAATGTCTGCATTCTAGAATCGGAATGTAGCGGAATCCTAGAATGCACAGCACGGTGGAATTCTAAAGTCCTAAAATGCCTGCTATCCGGAAGATAAGGTGTCTGACATCCAGAATGTTACTAGGTCCGCATTCTACCGTTCTGAGAGATTCCAGTTTCTAGAATCAATGTATGGCAGAGTTCTGGAATGTCAGGGTGTTCAAACTCAAGAATACTTGCCTGTCTGAACTCGAGAGTCATTCAATGTCCACATTCCGGATCACAGGGTGTCTGAATACCAGAAGCACCAAATGTCTGCATTCTAGAATCGGAATGTGGCGGAATTCTAGAATGCATAGCACGGCGGTATTCGAAAGTAATAAAATGCCTGCTATCCGGAAGTTTAGGTGTCTGACATCCAGAATGTTACTAGGTCAGCATTCTACAGTTCTGACAGATTCTGGGTTCTAGATTCAATGGACGGCAGAGTTCTGGAATGTCAGGGTGACCAAACTCTAGAATCCTTCCGTGTCTGAACTCGTGAGTCATTCAGTGTCCACATTCCGGATCAAAGTGTGTCTGAATTCCAGAAGCACCAAATGTCTGCATTCTAGAATCGGAATGTGGCGGAATTCTAGAAAACACAGCACGGCGGAATTCTAAATTCCTAAAATGCATACTAACCGAAAGTTAAGGTGTCTGATGACCAGTATGTTACTAGGTCAGCATTCTACCGTTCTGAGAGATTCTGGGTTCTAGAATCAATGGACGGCAGAGTTCTGGAAAGTCAGGGTGTCCAAACTCTAGAATCCTTGAGTGTTTGAACTCGAGAGTCATTCAATGTCCACATTCCGGGTCACAGGATGACTGAATTACAGAAGCACCAAATGTCTGCATTCTAGAATCGGAATGTGGCGGAATTCTAGAATGCACAGCACGGCGGAATTCTAAAGTCCTAAAATGACTGCTATACGGAAGTTAAGGTGTCTGACATCCAGAATGCTACCACGTCAGATTTATACCATTCTGAAACATTCTGGGATCTAGAATCAATGGACGGCTGAGTTCCAGAATGTCAGGGTGGCAAAACTCTAGAATCCTGGCGTGTCTGAACTCGAGAGTCATTCAATGTCCACATTCCAGAACTCTGGATGTCTGAATAATAGAAGCACCAAATGTCTGCATTCTAGAATCGGAATGTAGCGGAATTCTAGAATGCACAGCACGGCGGAATTCTAAAGTCCTAAAACGCCTGCTATCCGGAAGTTAAGGTGTCTGACATCCAGAATGCTACCACGTCAGAATTATACCATTCTGAAACATTCTAGGATCTAGAATCAATGGACGGCTGAGTTCCAGAATGTCAGGGTGGCAAAACTCTAGAATCCTTGCGTGTCTGAACTCTAGAGTCATTCAATGTCCACATTCCAGAACTCTGGATGTCTGAATTATAGAAGCACCAAATGTCTGCATTCTAGAATCGGAATGTGGCAGAATTCTAGAATGCACAGCACGGCGGAATTCTAAAGTCCTAAAATGCCTGCTATCCGGAAGTTAAGGTGTCTGACATCAAGAATGCTACCAAGTCAGAATTATACCATTCTGAAAGATTCTGGGATCTAGAATCAATGGAGGGCTGAGTTCCAGAATGTCAGTGTGGTAAAACTCTAGAATCCTTGTGTGTCTGAACTCGAGAGTCATTCAATGTCCACATTCCAGAACTCTGGATGTCTGAATTATAGAAGCACCAAATGTCTGCATTCCAGAATCGGAATGTGGCGGAATTCTAGAATGCACAGCACGGCGCAATTCTAAAGTCCTAAAATGCCTGCTATCCGGAAGTTAAGGTGTCTGACATCAAGAATGCTACCAAGTCAGAATTATACCATTCTAAAAGATTCTGGGATCTAGAATCAATGGACGCCTGAGTTCCAGAATGTCAGGGTGGCAAAACTCTAGAATCCTTGCGTGTCTGAACTCGGGAGTCATTAAATGTCCACATTCCAGAACTCTGGATGTGTGAATTATAGAAGCACCAAATGTCTGCATTCCAGAATCGGAATGTGGCGGAATTCTAGAATGCACAGCACGGCGGAATTCTAAAGTCCTAAAATGCCTACTAGCCGAAAGTTAAGGTGTCTGATGACCAGTATGTTACTAGGTCAGCATTCTACCGTTCTGAGAGATTCTGTGTTCTAGAATCAATGGACGGCAGAGACCTGGAATATCAGGGTGTCCAAACTCTAGAATCCTTGCGTGTCTGAACTCGAGAGTCATTCAATGTCCACATTCCGGATCACAGGGTGTCTGAATTCCAGAAGCACCAAATGTCTGCATTCTAGAATTGGAATGTGGTAGAATTCTAGAATGCACAGCACGGCGTATTTCGAAAGTCCTAAAATGCCTGCTATCCGGAATTTATGGTGTCTGACATCCAGAATGCTACCACGTCAGAATTATACCATTCTGAAACATTCTGGGATCTAGAATCAATGGACGGCAGAGTTCCAGAATGCAAGGGTGGCAAAACTCTAGAATCCTTGCGTGTCTGAACTCGAGAGTCATTCAATGTCCACATTCCAGAACTCTGGATGTCTGAAATATAGAAGCACCAAATGTCTGCATTCTAGAATCAGAATGTGGCGGAATTCTAGAATGCACTGCACGGCGGAATTTTTAAGTCGTAAAATGCCTGCTATCCAGAAGTCAAGGTGTCTGACATCCAGAATGTTACTAGGTCCGCATTCTACCGTTCTGAGAGATTCCGGTTTCTAGAATCAATGTATGGCAGAGTTCTGGAATGTCAGGGTGTTCAAACTCAAGAATACTTGCCTGTCAGAACTCGAGAGTCATTCAATGTCCACATTCCGGATCACAGGTTGTCTGAATACCAGAAGCACCAAATGTCTGCATTCTAGAATCGGAATGTGGCGGAATTCTAGAATGCATAGCACGGCGGTATTCGAAAGTCCTAAAATGCCTGCTATCCGGAAGTTAAGGTGTCTGACATCCAGAATGTTACTAGGTCAGCATTCTACAGTTCTGACAGATTCTGGGTTCTAGATTCAATGGACGGCAGAGTTCTGGAATGTCAGGGTGTCCAAACTCTAGAATCCTTCCGTGTCTGAACTCGTGAGTCATTCAATGTCCACATTCCGGATCAAAGGGTGTCTGAATTCCAGAAGCACCAAATGTCTGCATTCTAGAATCGGAATGTGGTGGAATTCTAGAAAACACAGCACGGCGGAATTCTAAATTCCTAAAATGCATACTAGTCGAAAGTTAAGGTGTCTGATGACCAGTATGTTACTAGGTCAGCATTCTACCGTTCTGAGAGATTCTGGGTTCTAGAATCAATGGACGGCAGAGATCTGGAATGTCAGTGTGTCCAAACTCTAGAATCCTTCCGTGTCTGAACTCGTGAGTCATTCAATGTCCACATTCCAGATCACAGGGTGTCTGAAATCTAGAAGCACCAAATGTCTGCATTCTAGAATCGGAATGTGGTAGAATTCTAGAATGCACAACACGGTGGAATTCAAAAGTCCTAAAATGCCTGCTATCCGGAAGTTAAGGTGTCTGACATCAAGAATGCTACCACATCAGAATTATACCATTCTGAAACATTCTGGGATCTAGAATCAATGGACGGGTGAGTTCCAGAATGTCAGAGTGGAAAAACTCTAGAATCCTTGTGTGTCTGATCTCGAGAGTCATTCAATGTCCACATTCCAGAACTCTGGATGTCTGAATTATAGAAGCACCAAATGTCTGCATTCTAGAATCGGAATGTGGCGGAATTCTAGAATGCACAGCACGGCGGAATTCTAAAGTCCTAAAATGCCTACTAGCCGAAAGTTAAGGTGTCTGATGACCAGAATGTTACTAGGTCAGCATTCTACCGTTCTGAGAGATTCTGGGTTCTAGAATCAATGGACGGCAGAGTTCTGGAAAGTCAGGGTGTCCAAACTCTAGAATCCTTGAGTGTTTGAACTCGAGAGTCATTCAATGTCCACATTCCGGGTCACAGGATGACTGAATTCCAGAAGCACCAATGTCTGCATTCTAGAATCGGAATGTGGCGGAAATCTAGAATGCACAGCACGGCGGAATTCTAAAGTCCTAAAATGCCTGCTATACGGAAGTTAAGGTGTCTGACATCCAGAATGCTACCACGTCAGAATTATACCATTCTGAAACATTCTGGGATCTAGAATCAATGGACGGCTGAGTTCCAGAATGTCAGGGTGGCAAAACTCTAGAATCCTTGCGTGTCTGAAGTCGAGAGTCATTCAATGTCCACATTCCAGAACTCTGGATGTCTGAATAATAGAAGCACCAAATGTCTGCATTCTAGAATCGGAATGTAGTGGAATTCTAGAATGCACAGCACGGCGGAATTCTAAAGTCCTAAAATGCCTGCTATCCGGAAGTTAAGGTGTCTGACATCAAGAATGCTACCAAGTCAGAATTATACCATTCTAAAAGATTCTGGGATCTAGAATCAATGGACCCCTGAGTTCCAGAATGTCAGGGTGGCAAAACTCTAGAATCCTTGCGTGTCTGAACTCGGGGGTCATTCAATGTCCACATTCCAGAACTCTGGATGTCTGAATTATAGAAGCACCAAATGTCTGCATTCCAGAATCGGAATGTGGTGGAATTCTAGAATGCACAGCACGGCGGAATTCTAAAGTCCTAAAATGCCTACTAGCCGAAAGTTAAGGTGTCTGATGACCAGTATGTTAGTAGGTCAGCATTCTACCGTTCTGAGAGATTCTGGGTTCTAGAATCAATGGACGGCAGAGACCTGGAATATCAGGGTGTCCAAACTCTAGAATCCTTGCGTGTCTGAACTCGAGAGTCATTCAATGTCCACATTCCGGATCACAGGGTGTCTGAATTCCAGAAGCACCAAATGTCTGCATTCTAGAATAGGAAGGTGGCGGAATTCTAGAATGCACAGCACGGCGGAATTCGAAAGTCCTAAAATGCCTGCTATCCGGAAGTTAAGGTGTCTGACATCCAGAATGCTACCACGTCAGAATTATACCATTCTGAAAGATTCTGGGATCTAGAATCAATGGACGGCTGAGTTCCAGAATGTCAGGGTGGCAAAACTCTCGAATCCTTGCGTGTCTTAACTCGAGGGTCATTCAATGTCCACATTCCAGAACTCTGGATGTCTGAATTATAGAAGCACCAAATGTCTGCATTCTAGAATCGGAATGTGGCAGAATTCTAGAATGCACAGCACGGCGGAATTCGAAACTGCTAAAATGCCTGCTATCCGGAAGTTAAGGTGTCTGACATCAAGAATGCTACCAAGTTAGAATTATACCATTCTGAAAGATTCTGGGATCTAGAATCAATGGACGGCTGAGTTCCAGAATGTCAGGGTGGCAAAACTCTAGAATCCTTGCATGTGTGAACTCGAGAGTCATTCAATGTCCACATTCCAGAACTCTGGATGTCTGAATTATGGAAGCACCAAATGTCTGCATTCTAGAATCGGAATGTGGCGGAATTCTAGAATGCACAGCACGGCCGAATTCTAAAGTCCTGAAATGCCTGCTATCTGGAAGTTAAGGTGTCTGACATCCAGAATGTTACTAGGTCAGCATTCTACCATTCTGAGTGATTCTGGGTTCTAGAATCAATGGACGGCAGAGATCTGGCATGTCAGGGTGTCCAAACTCTAGAATCCTTGCGTGTCTGAACTCGAGAGTCATTCAATATCCACATTCCAGGACTCCGGATGTCTGAAATATTGAAGCAGCAAATGTCTGCATTCTAGAATCGGAATGTGGCGGAATTCTAGAATGCACAGCACGACAGAATTCTAAAGTCCTAAAATGCCTGCTATTCGGAAGTTAAGGTGTCTGACATCCAGAATGTTACTAGGTCAGAATTCTACCGTTCTGAGAGATTCTGGGATCTAGAATCAATGGACGGCAGAGTTCTGGAATGTCAGGTTGTCCAAACTCTAGAATCCGTCCGTGTCTGGACTCGTGAGTCATTCAATGTCCACATTCCGGATAACAGGGTGTCTGAATTCCAGAAGCACCAAATGTCTGCATTCTAGATTCGGAATGTGGCGGAATTCTCGAATGCACAGCACGGCAGAATTCGAAAGTCCTAAAATGCCTGCTATCGGGAAGTTAAGGTGTCTGACATCCAGAATGCTACCACATCAGAATTATACCATTCTGAAAGATTCTGGGATCTAGAATCAATGGACGGGTGAGTTCCAGAATGTCAGGGTGGCAAAACTCTAGTATCCTTGCTTGTCTGAACTCGAGAGTCATTCAATGTCCACATTCCAGAACTCTGGATGTCTGAAATATAGAAGCACCAAATGTCTGCATTCTAGAATCGGAATGTGGCGGAATTCTAGAATGCACAACACGGCGGAGTTCTAAAATCCTAAAATGCCTGCTATCCGGATGTTAAGGTGTCTGACATCAAGAATGCTACCAAGTCAGAATTATACCATTCTGAAAGATTCTGGGATCTAGAATCAATGGACGGCTGAGTTCCAGAATGTCAGGGTGGCAAAACTCTAGAATCCTTGCGTGTCGGAACTCGAGAGTCATTCAATGTCCACATTCCAGAACTCTGGATGTCTGAATTATAGAAGCACCAAATGTCTGCATTCTAGAATCGGAATGTGGCGGAATTCTAGAATGCACAGCACGGCGGAATTCTAAAGTCCTAAAATGCCTGCTATCCGGAAGTTAAGGTGTCTGACATCAATAATGCTAACAAGTCAGAATTATACCATTCTGAAAGATTCTGGTATCTAGAATCAATGGATGGCTGAGTTCCAGAATGTCAGGTTGGCAAAACTCTAGAATCCTTGCGTGTCTGAACTCAAGAGTCATTCAATGTCCACTTTCCAGAACTCTGGATGTCTGAATTATAGAAGCACCAAATGTCTGCATTCTAGAATCGGAATGTGGCGGAATTCTAGAATGCACAGCACGGCGGAATTCTAAAGTCCTAAAATGCCTGCTATCCGGAAGTTATGTTGTCTGACATCAAGAATGCTACCAAGTCAGAATTATAAAATTCTGAAAGATTCTGGGATCTAGAATCAATGGACGGCTGAGTTCCAGAATGTCAGGGTGGCAAAACTCTAGAATCCTTGCGTGTCTGAACTCGAGAGTCATTCAATGTCCACATTCCAGAACTCTGGATGTCTGAATTGTAGAAGCACCAAATGTCTGCATTCTAGAATCGGAATGTGGCGGAATTCTAGAATGCAGAGCACGGCGGAATTCGAAAGTCCTAAAATGCCTGCTATCCGGAAGTTAAGGTGTCTGACATCAAGAATGCTACCAAGTCAGAATTATAACATTCTGAAAGATTCTGGGATCTAGAATCAATGGACGGCTGAGTTCCAGAATGTCAGGGTGGCAAAACTCTAGAATCCTTGCATGTCTGAACTCGAGAGTCATTCAATGTCCACATTCCAGAACTCTTGATGTCTGAATTATAGAAGCACCAAATGTCTGCATTCTAGAATCGGAATGTAGCGGAATTCTAGAATGCACAGCACGGTGGAATTCTAAAGTCCTAAAATGCCTGCTATCCGGAAGATAAGGTGTCTGACATCCAGAATGTTACTAGGTCCGCATTCTACCGTTCTGAGAGATTCCGGTTTCTAGAATCAATGTATGGCAGAGTTCTGGAATGTCAGGGTGTTCAAACTCAAGAATACTTGCCTGTCTGAACTCGAGAGTCATTCAATGTCCACATTCCGGATCACAGGGTGTCTGAATACCAGAAGCACCAAATGTCTGCATTCTAGAATCGGAATGTGGCGGAATTCTAGAATGCATAGCACGGCGGTATTCGAAAGTAATAAAATGCCTGCTATCCGGAAGCTAAGGTGTCTGACATCCAGAATGTTACTAGGTCAGCATTCTACAGTTCTGACAGATTCTGGGTTCTAGATTCAATGGACGGCAGAGTTCTGGAATGTCAGGGTGACCAAACTCTAGAATCCTTCCGTGTCTGAACTCGAGAGTCATTCAGTGTCCACATTCCGGATCAAAGTGTGTCTGAATTCCAGAAGCACCAAATGTCTGCATTCTAGAATCGGAATGTGGCGGAATTCTAGAAAACACAGCACGGCGGAATTCTAAATTCCTAAAATGCATACTAACCGAAAGTTAAGGTGTCTGATGACCAGTATGTTACTAGGTCAGCATTCTACCGTTCTGAGAGATTCTGGGTTCTAGAATCAATGGACGGCAGAGTTCTGGAAAGTCAGGGTGTCCAAACTCTAGAATCCTTGAGTGTTTGAACTCGAGAGTCATTCAATGTCCACATTCCGGGTCACAGGATGACTGAATTACAGAAGCACCAAATGTCTGCATTCTAGAATCAGAATGTGGCGGAATTCTAGAATGCACAGCACGGCGGAATTCTAAAGTCCTAAAATGACTGCTATACGGAAGTTAAGGTGTCTGACATCCAGAATGCTACCACGTCAGATTTATACCATTCTGAAACATTCTGGGATCTAGAATCAATGGACGGCTGAGTTCCAGAATGTCAGGGTGGCAAAACTCTAGAATCCTGGCGTGTCTGAACTCGAGAGTCATTCAATGTCCACATTCCAGAACTCTGGATGTCTGAATAATAGAAGCACCAAATGTCTGCATTCTAGAATCGGAATGTAGCGGAATTCTAGAATGCACAGCACGGCGGAATTCTAAAGTCCTAAAACGCCTGCTATCCGGAAGTTAAGGTGTCTGACATCCAGAATGCTACCACGTCAGAATTATACCATTCTGAAACATTCTAGGATCTAGAATCAATGGACGGCTGAGTTCCAGAATGTCAGGGTGGCAAAACTCTAGAATCCTTGCGTGTCTGAACTCTAGAGTCATTCAATGTCCACATTCCAGAACTCTGGATGTCTGAATTATAGAAGCACCAAATGTCTGCATTCTAGAATCGGAATGTGGCAGAATTCTAGAATGCACAGCACGGCGGAATTCTAAAGTCCTAAAATGCCTGCTATCCGGAAGTTAAGGTGTCTGACATCAAGAATGCTACCAAGTCAGAATTATACCATTCTGAAAGATTCTGGGATCTAGAATCAATGGAGGGCTGAGTTCCAGAATGTCAGTGTGGTAAAACTCTAGAATCCTTGTGTGTCTGAACTCGAGAGTCACTCAATGTCCACATTCCAGAACTCTGGATGTCTGAATTATAGAAGCACCAAATGTCTGCATTCCAGAATCGGAATGTGGCGGAATTCTAGAATGCACAGCACGGCGCAATTCTAAAGTCCTAAAATGCCTGCTATCCGGAAGTTAAGGTGTCTGACATCAAGAATGCTACCAAGTCAGAATTATACCATTCTAAAAGATTCTGGGATCTAGAATCAATGGACGCCTGAGTTCCAGAATGTCAGGGTGGCAAAACTCTAGAATCCTTGCGTGTCTGAACTCGGGAGTCATTAAATGTCCACATTCCAGAACTCTGGATGTGTGAATTATAGAAGCACCAAATGTCTGCATTCCAGAATCGGAATGTGGCGGAATTCTAGAATGCACAGCACGGCGGAATTCTAAAGTCCTAAAATGCCTACTAGCCGAAAGTTAAGGTGTCTGATGACCAGTATGTTACTAGGTCAGCATTCTACCGTTCTGAGAGATTCTGTGTTCTAGAATCAATGGACGGCAGAGACCTGGAATATCAGGGTGTCCAAACTCTAGAATCCTTGCGTGTCTGAACTCGAGAGTCATTCAATGTCCACATTCCGGATCACAGGGTGTCTGAATTCCAGAAGCACCAAATGTCTGCATTCTAGAATTGGAATGTGGTAGAATTCTAGAATGCACAGCACGGCGTATTTCGAAAGTCCTAAAATGCCTGCTATCCGGAATTTATGGTGTCTGACATCCAGAATGCTACCACGTCAGAATTATACCATTCTGAAACATTCTGGGATCTAGAATCAATGGACGGCTGAGTTCCAGAATGCAAGGGTGGCAAAACTCTAGAATCCTTGCGTGTCTGAACTCGAGAGTCATTCAATGTCCACATTCCAGAACTCTGGATGTCTGAAATATAGAAGCACCAAATGTCTGCATTCTAGAATCAGAATGTGGCGGAATTCTAGAATGCACTGCACGGCGGAATTTTTAAGTCGTAAAATGCCTGCTATCCAGAAGTCAAGGTGTCTGACATCCAGAATGTTACTAGGTCCGCATTCTACCGTTCTGAGAGATTCCGGTTTCTAGAATCAATGTATGGCAGAGTTCTGGAATGTCAGGGTGTTCAAACTCAAGAATACTTGCCTGTCAGAACTCGAGAGTCATTCAATGTCCACATTCCGGATCACAGGTTGTCTGAATACCAGAAGCACCAAATGTCTGCATTCTAGAATCGGAATGTGGCGGAATTCTAGAATGCATAGCACGGCGGTATTCGAAAGTCCTAAAATGCCTGCTATCCGGAAGTTAAGGTGTCTGACATCCAGAATGTTACTAGGTCAGCATTCTACAGTTCTGACAGATTCTGGGTTCTAGATTCAATGGACGGCAGAGTTCTGGAATGTCAGGGTGTCCAAACTCTAGAATCCTTCCGTGTCTGAACTCGTGAGTCATTCAATGTCCACATTCCGGATCAAAGGGTGTCTGAATTCCAGAAGCACCAAATGTCTGCATTCTAGAATCGGAATGTGGTGGAATTCTAGAAAACACAGCACGGCGGAATTCTAAATTCCTAAAATGCATACTAGTCGAAAGTTAAGGTGTCTGATGACCAGTATGTTACTAGGTCAGCATTCTACCGTTCTGAGAGATTCTGGGTTCTAGAATCAATGGACGGCAGAGATCTGGAATGTCAGTGTGTCCAAACTCTAGAATCCTTCCGTGTCTGAACTCGTGAGTCATTCAATGTCCACATTCCAGATCACAGGGTGTCTGAAATCTAGAAGCACCAAATGTCTGCATTCTAGAATCGGAATGTGGTAGAATTCTAGAATGCACAACACGGTGGAATTCAAAAGTCCTAAAATGCCTGCTATCCGGAAGTTAAGGTGTCTGACATCAAGAATGCTACCACATCAGAATTATACCATTCTGAAACATTCTGGGATCTAGAATCAATGGACGGCTGAGTTCCAGAATGTCAGGGTTTCCAAACTCTAGAATCCTTGTGGGTCTGAACTCGAGAGTCATTCAATGTCCACATTCCAGAACTCTGGATGTCTGAATTATAGAAGCACCAAATGTCTGCATTCTAGAATCGGAATGTGGCGGAATTCTAGAATGCACAGCACGGCGGAATTCTAAAGTCCTAAAATGCCTACTAGCCGAAAGTTAAGGTGTCTGATGACCAGAATGTTACTAGGTCAGCATTCTACCGTTCTGAGAGATTCTGGGTTCTAGAATCAATGGACGGCAGAGTTCTGGAAAGTCAGGGTGTCCAAACTCTAGAATCCTTGAGTGTTTGAACTCGAGAGTCATTCAATGTCCACATTCCGGGTCACAGGATGACTGAATTCCAGAAGCACCAATGTCTGCATTCTAGAATCGGAATGTGGCGGAAATCTAGAATGCACAGCACGGCGGAATTCTAAAGTCCTAAAATGCCTGCTATACGGAAGTTAAGGTGTCTGACATCCAGAATGCTACCACGTCAGAATTATACCATTCTGAAACATTCTGGGATCTAGAATCAATGGACGGCTGAGTTCCAGAATGTCAGGGTGGCAAAACTCTAGAATCCTTGCGTGTCTGAAGTCGAGAGTCATTCAATGTCCACATTCCAGAACTCTGGATGTCTGAATAATAGAAGCACCAAATGTCTGCATTCTAGAATCGGAATGTAGTGGAATTCTAGAATGCACAGCACGGCGGAATTCTAAAGTCCTAAAATGCCTGCTATCCGGAAGTTAAGGTGTCTGACATCAAGAATGCTACCAAGTCAGAATTATACCATTCTAAAAGATTCTGGGATCTAGAATCAATGGACCCCTGAGTTCCAGAATGTCAGGGTGGCAAAACTCTAGAATCCTTGCGTGTCTGAACTCGGGGGTCATTCAATGTCCACATTCCAGAACTCTGGATGTCTGAATTATAGAAGCACCAAATGTCTGCATTCCAGAATCGGAATGTGGTGGAATTCTAGAATGCACAGCACGGCGGAATTCTAAAGTCCTAAAATGCCTACTAGCCGAAAGTTAAGGTGTCTGATGACCAGTATGTTAGTAGGTCAGCATTCTACCGTTCTGAGAGATTCTGGGTTCTAGAATCAATGGACGGCAGAGACCTGGAATATCAGGGTGTCCAAACTCTAGAATCCTTGCGTGTCTGAACTCGAGAGTCATTCAATGTCCACATTCCGGATCACAGGGTGTCTGAATTCCAGAAGCACCAAATGTCTGCATTCTAGAATTGGAATGTGGTAGAATTCTAGAATGCACAGCACGGCGTAATTCGAAAGTCCTAAAATGCCGGCTATCCGGAAGTTAAGGTGTCTGACCTCCAGAATGGTACCACATCAGAATTATACCATTCTGAAACATTCTGGGATCTAGAATCAATGGACGGGTGAGTTCCAGAATGTCAGGGTGGCAAAACTCTAGAATCCTTGCGTGTCTGAACTCGAGAGTCATTCAATGTCCACATTCCAGAACTCTGGATGTCTGAATTATGGAAGCACCAAATGTCTGCATTCTAGAATCGGAATGTGGCGGAATTCAAGAATGCACAGCACGGCGGAATTCTAAAGTCCTAAAATGCCTGCTATCCGGAATTTATGGTGTCTGACATCCAGAATGCTACCACGTCAGAATTATACCATTCTGAAACATTCTGGGATCTAGAATCAATGGACGGCTGAGTTCCAGAATGCAAGGGTGGCAAAACTCTAGAATCCTTGCGTGTCTGAACTCGAGAGTCATTCAATGTCCACATTCCAGAACTCTGGATGTCTGAAATATAGAAGAACCAAATGTCTGCATTCTAGAATCAGAATGTGGCGGAATTCTAGAATGCACAGCACGGCGGAATTTTTAAGTCGTAAAATGCCTGCTATCCAGAAGTCAAGGTGTCTGACACCCAGAATGTTACTAGGTCCGCATTCTACCGTTCTGAGAGATTATGGGTTCTAGAATCAATGGATGACAGAGATCTGGAATGTTAGGGTGTTCAAACTCAAGAATACTTGCGTGTCTGAACTCGAGAGTCATTCAATGTCCACATTCTGCATCACAGGGTGTCTGAATTCCAGAAGCACCAAATGTCTGCATTCTAGAATCGGAATGTGGCGGAATTCTAGAATGCACATCACGACAGAATTCTAAAGTCCTAAAATGCCTGCTATTCGGAAGTTAAGGTGTCTGACATCCAGAATGTTACCAGGTCAACATTCTACCGTTCTGAGAGATTCTGGGTTCTAGAATCAATGGACGGCAGAGTTCTGGAATATCAGGGTGTCCAAACTCTAGAATCCGTCCGTGTCTGAACTCGTGAGTCATTCAATATCCACATTCCGGGTCACAGTGTGTCTGAATTCCAGAAGCACCAAATGTCTGCATTCTAGAATCGGAATGTGGCGGAATTCTAGAATGCACAGCACGGCGGAATTCTAAAGTCCTAAAATGCCTGCTATCGGGAAGTTAAGGTGTCTGACATCCAGAATGCCACCACGTCAGAATTATACCATTCTGAATGATTCTGGGATCTAGAATCAATTGACAGCTGGGTTCCAGAATGTCAGGGTGGCAAAACTCTAGAATCCTTGCGTGTCTGAACTCGAGAGACATTCAATGTCCACTTTCCAGAACTCTGGATGTCTGAATTATAGAAACACCAAATGTCTGCATTCTAGAATCGGAATGTGGCGGAATTCTAGAATGCACAGCACGGCGGAATTCTAAAGTCCTAAGATGCCTGCTATCCGGAAGTTAAGGCGTCTGACATCCAGAATGCTACCACGTCAGAATTATACCGTTCTGAAACATTCTTGGATCTAGAATCAATGGACGGCTGAGTTCCAGAATGTCAGGGTGGCAAAACTCTAGAATCCTTGCGTGTCTGAACTCGAGAGTAATTCAATGTCCTCGTTCCAGCACTCTGGATGTCAGAATTATAGAAGCACCAAATGTCAGCATTCTAGAATCGGAATGTGGCTGAATTCTAGAATGCACAGCACGGCGGAATTCTAAAGTCCTAAAATGCCTGCTATCCGGAACTTACGGTGTCTGACAACAAGAATGCTACCACGTCAGAATTATACCATTCTGAAAGATTCTGGGATCTAGAATCAATGGACGGCTGAGTTCCAGAATGTCAGGGTTTCCATACTCTAGAATCCTTGCGTGTCTGAACTCGAGAGTCATTCAATGTCCACATTCCAGAACTCTGGATGTCTGAATTATAGAAGCACCAAATGTCTGCATTCTAGAATCGGAATGTGGCGGAATTCTTGAATGCACAGCATGGCGGAATTCTAAAGTCCTAAAATGCCTACTAGCCGAAAGTTAATGTGTCTGATGACCAGAATGTTACTAGGTCAGCATTCTACCGTTCTGAGAGATTCTGGGTTCTAGAATCAATGGATGGCAGAGTTCTGGAATGTCAGGTTGTCCAAACTCTAGAATCCTTGAGTGTTTGAACTCGAGAGTCATTCAATTTCCATATTCCAGGTCACAGGGTGACTGAATTCCAGAAGCACCAAATGTCTGCATTCTAGAATCGGAATGTGTCGGAATTCTAGAATGCACAGCATGGCGGAATTCGAAAGTCCTAAAATGCCTGCTATCCGGAAGTTAAGGTGTCTGACATCCAGAATGCTACCACGTCAGAATTATACCATTCTGAAATATTCTGGGATCTAGAATCAATGGACGGCTGAGTTCCAGAATGTCAGGGTGGCAAAACTCTAGAATCCTTGCGTGTCTGAACTTGAGAGTCATTCAATATCCACATTCCAGGACTCTGGATGTCTGAAATATTGAAGCACCAAATGTCTGCATTCTAGAATCGGAATGTGGCGGAATTCTAGAATGCACAGCACGACAGAATTCTAAAGTCCTAAAATGCCTGCTATTCGGAAGTTAAGGTGTCTGACATCCAGAATGTTACTAGGTCAGCATTCTACCGTTCTGAGAGATTCTGGGTTCTAGAATCAATGGACGGCAGAGTTCTGGAATGTCAGGGTGTCCAAACTCTAGAATCCTTCAGTGTCTGTACTCGTGAGTCATTCAATGTCCACATTCCGGATAACAGGGTGTCTGAATTCCAGAAGCACCAAATGTCTGCATTCTAGAATCGGAATGTGGCGGAATTCTAGAATGCACAGCACGGCGGAATTCGAAAGTCCTAAAATGCCTGCTATCGGGAAGTTATGGTGTCTGACATCCAGAATGCTACCACATCAGAATTATACCATTCTGAAAGATTCTGGGATCTAGAATCAATAGACGGGTGAGTTCCAGAATATAAGGGTGGCAAAACTCTAGAATCCTTGCGTGTCTGAACTCGAGAGTCATTCAATGTCCTCATTCCAGAACTCTGGATGTCTGAATTATAGAAGCACCAAATGTCTGCATTCTAGAATCGGAATGTGGCGGAATTCTAGAATGCACAGCACGGCGGAATTCTAAAATCCTAAAATGCCTGCTATCCGGAAGTTAAGGTGTCTGACATCCAGAATGCTACCACGTCAGAATTATACCATTCTGAAAGATTCTGGGATCTAGAATCAATGGACGGCTGAGTTCCAGAATGTCAGGGTGGCAAAACTCTAGAATCCTTGCGTGTCTGAACTCGAGAGTCATTCAATGTCCACATTCCAGAACTCTGGATGTCTGAATTATAGAAGCACCAAATGTCTGCATTCTAGAAACGGAATGTGGCGGAATTCTAGAATGCACAGCATGGCGGAATTCTAAAGTCCTAAAATGCCTGCTATACGGAAGTTAAGGTGTCTGACATCCAGAATGCTACGACGTCAGAATTATACCATTCTGAAAGATTCTGGGATCTAGAATCAATTGACGGCTGAGTTCCAGAATGTCAGGGTGGCAAAACTCTAGAATCCTTGCGTGTCTGAACTCGAGAGTCATTCAATGTCCACATTCCAGAACTCTGGATGTCTGAAATATAGAAGCACCTAAAGTCTGCATTCTAGAATCAGAATGTGGCGGAATTCTAGAATGCACAGCACGGCGGAATTTTAAAGTCCTAAAATGCCTGCTATCCGGAAGTCAAGGTGTCTGACATCCAGAATGTTACTAGGTCACCATTCTTCAGTTCTGAGAGATTCTGGGTTCTAGAATCAATGGATGGCAGAGTTCTGGAATGTCAGGGTGTTCAAACTAAAGAATACTTGCGTGTCTGAACTCGAGAGTTATTCAATGTCCACATTTCGCATCACAGGGTGTCTGAATTCCAGAAGCACCAAATGTCTGCATTCTAGAATCGGAATGTGGCGGAATTCTAGAATGCACAGCACGGCAGAATTCTAAAGTCCTAAAATGCCTGCTATTCGGAAGTTAAGGTGTCTGACATCCAGAATGTTACTAGGTCAGCCTTCTACCATTCTGACAGATTCTGGGTTCTAGAATCAATGGACGGCAGAGTTCTGGAATGTCAGGGTGTCCAAATCTAGAATCCTTCTGTGTCTGAACTCGTGAGTCATTCAATGTCCACATTCCGGATCACAGGGTGTCTGAATTCCAGAAGCACCAAATGTCTGCATTCTAGAATCGGAATGTGGCGGAATTCTAGAATGCACAGCAGGGCAGAATTCTGAAGTCCTAAAATGCCTGATATTCTGAAGTTCAGGAGTCTGACATCCAGAATGTTACTAGGTCAGCATTCTACCGTTCTGAGAGATTCTGGGTCCTAGAATCAATGGACGGCAGAGTTCTGGAATGTCAGGGTGTCCAAACTCTAGAATCCTTCCGTGTCTGAACTCGTGAGTCATTCAATGTCCACATTCCGGATCACAGGGTGTCTGAATTCCAGAAGCACCAAATGTCTGCATTCTAGAATCAGAATGTGGCAGAATTCTAGAATGCACTGCACGGCGGAATTCGAAAGTCCTAAAATGCCTGCTATCCGGAAGTTAAGGTGTCTGACATCCAGAATGCTACCACGTCAGAATTAAACCATTCTGAAAGATTCTGGGATCTAGAATCAATGGACGGCTGAGTTCCAGGATGTCAGGATGGCAAAAACCTAGAATCCTTGCGTGTCTGAACTCGAGAGTCATTCAATGTCCACATTCCAGAACTCTGGATGTCTGAATTATAGAAGCACCAAATGTCTGCATTCTAGAATTGGAATGTGGCGGAATTCTAGAATGCACAGCACGGCGGAATTCGAATGTCCTAAAATGCCTGCTATCCGGAAGTTAAGTTTTCTGACATCCAGAATGCTACCACGTCAGAATTATACCTTTCTGGAAGATTCTGGGATCTAGAATCAATGGACGGCTGAGTTCCAGAATGTCGGGGTTTCCAAACTCTAGAATCCTTGCGTGTCTGAACTCGGGAATCATTCAATATCCACATTCCAGGACTCTGGATGTCTGAAATATAGAAGCACCAAATGTCTGCATTCTAGAATCGGAATGTGGCGGAAGTCTAGAATGCACAGCACGGCAGAATTCTAAAGTCCTAAAATGCCTGCTATTCGGAAGTTAAGGTGTCTGACATCCAGAATGTTACTAGGTCAGCATTCTACCGTTCTGAGAGATTCTGGGTTCTAGAATCAATGGACGTCAGAGTTCTGGAATGTCAGGGTGTCCAAACTCTAGAATCCTTCCGTGTCTGAACTCGAGAGTCATTCAATGTCCACATTCCGGATCACAGGGTGTCTGAATTCCAGAAGCACCAAATGTCTGCATTCTAGAATCGGAATGTGGCGGAATTCTAGAATGCACAGCACGGCAGAATTCTGAAGTCCTAAAATGCCTGATATTCAGAAGTTAAGGAGTCTGACATCCAGAATGTTACTTGGTCAGCATTCTACCGTTCTGAGAGATTCCGGCTTCTGGAATCAATGGACGGCAGAGTTCTGAAATGTCAGTGTGTCCAAACTGTAGAATCCTTCCGTGTCTGAACTCCTGAGTCATTCAATGTCCACATTCCGGATCACAGGGTGTCTGAATTCCAGAAGCACCAAATGTCTGCATTCTAGAATCGGAATGTGGCGGAATTCTAGAATGCACAGCACGGCGGAATTCTAAAGTCCTAAAATGCCTGCTATCCGGAAGTTAAGGTGTCTGACATCAAGAATGCTACCAAGTCAGAATTATAACATTCTGAAAGATTCTGGGATCTAGAATCAGTGGACGGCTGAGTTCCAAAATGTCAGAGTGGCAAAACTCTAGAATCCTTGCGTGTCTGAACTTGAGAGTCATTCAATGTCCACATTACAGAACTCTGGATGTCTGAAATATAGAAGCAGCAAATGTCTGCATTCTAGAATCGGAATGTGGCGGAAGTCTAGAATGCAAAGCACGGCAGAATTCTAAAGTCCTAAAATGCCTGCTATTCGGAAGTTAAGGTGTCTGACATCCAGAATGTTACTAGGTCAGCATTCTACCGTTCTGAGAGATTCTGGGATCTAGAATAAATGAACGGCAGTGTTCTGGAATGTCAGGGTGTCCAAACTCTAGAATCCTTCCGTGTCTGAACTCGTGAGTCATTCAATGTCCACATTCCGGATCACAGGGTGTCTGAATTCCAGAAGCACCAAATGTCTGCATTCTAGAATCGGAATGTGGTGGAATTCTAGAATGCACAGCATGGCAGAATTCGAATGTCTTTAAATGCCTGCTATCCGGAAGTTAAGGTGTCTGACATCCAGAATGCTACCACGTCAGAATTATACCATTCTGAAAGATTCTGGGATCTAGAATCAATGGACGGCTGAGTTCCAGAATGTCAGGGTGGCAAAACTCTAGAATCCTTGCGTGTCTGAACTCGAGAGTCATTCAATGTCCACATTCCAGAACTCTGCATGTCTGAAATATAGAAGCTGCAAATGTCTCCATTCTAGAATCAGAATGTGGCGGAATTCTAGAATGCACAGTACGGCGGAATTTTAAAGTCCTAAAATGCCTGCTATCCAGAAGTCAAGGTGTCTGACATCCAGAATGTTACTAGGTCAGCATTCTACCGTTCTGAGAGATTCTGGGTTTTAGAATCAATGGATGGCAGAGTTCTGGAATGTCAGGGTGTTCAAACTCAAGAATACTTGCGTGTCTGAACTCGAGAGTCATTCAATGTCCACATTCCGGATCACAGGGTGTCTGAATTCCAGAAGCACCAAATGTCTGCATTCTAGAATCGGAATTTGGCGGAATTCTAGAATGCAAAGGACGGCAGAACTCTAAAGTCCTAAAATGCCTGATATTCGGAAGTTAAGGAGTCTGACATCCAGAATGTTACTAGGTCAGCATTCTACCGTTCTGAGAGATTCTGGGTTCTAGAATCAATGGACGGCAGAGATCTGGCATGTCAGGGTGTCCAAACTCTAGAATCCTTGTGTGTCTGAACTCTAGAGTAATTCAATGTCCACATTCCGGATCACAGGGTGTCTGAATTCCAGAAACACCAAATGTCTGCATTCTAGAATCGGAATGTGGTAGAATTCTAGAATGCACAGCACGGTGGAATTCTAAAGTCCTAAAATGTCTGATATTCCGAAGTTAAGGATTCTGACATCCAGAATGTTACTAGGTCAGCATTCTACCGTTCTGAGAGATTCTGGGTTCTAGAATCAATGGACGGCAGAGTTCTGGAATGTCAGGGTGTCCAAACTCTAGAATCCTTCCGTGTCTGAACTCGTGAGTCATTCAATGTCCACATTCCGGATCACAGGGTGTCTGAATTCCAGAAGCACCAAATGTCTGCATTCTAGAATCGGAATGTGGCAGAATTCTAGAATGCACAGCACGGCGGAATTCGAAAGTCCTAAAATGCCTGCTATCCGGAAGTTAAGGTGTCTGACATCCAGAATGATACCACGTCAGAATTATACCATTCTGAAAGATTCAGGGATCTAGAATCAATGGACGGCTGAGTTCCAGAATGTCAGGGTGGCAAAACCCTAGAATGCTTGCGTGTCTGAACTCGAGAGTCATTCAATGTCCACATTTCAGAACTCTGGATGTCTGAATTATAGAAGCACCAAATGTCTGCATTCTAGAATCGGAATGTGGCGGAATTCTAGAATGCACAGCACGGCGGAAGTCGAAAGTCCTAAAATGCCTGCTATCCGGAAGTTAAGGTGTCTGACATCCAGAATGCTACCACGTCAGAATTATACCATTCTGAAAGATTCTGGGTTCTAGAATCAATGGACGGCTGAGTTCCAGATTGTCAGGGTTTCCAAACTCTAGAATCCTTGCGTGTCTGAACTCGAGAGACATTCAATATCCACATTCCAGGACTCTGGATGTCTGAAATATTGAAGCACCAAATGTCTGCATTCTAGAATCGGAATGTGGCGGAATTCTAGAATGCACAGCACGACAGAATTCTAAAGTCCTAAAATGCCTGCTATTCGGAAGTTAAGGTGTCTCACATCCACAATGTTACTAGGTCAGCATTCTACCGTTCTGAGAGATTCTGGGTTCTAGAATCAATGGACGGCAGAGTTCTGGAATGTCAGGGTGTCCAAACTCTAGAATCCTTCAGTGTTTGAACTCGTGAGTCATTCAATGTCCACATTCCGGATAACAGGGTGTCTGAATTCCAGAAGCACCAAATGTCTGCATTCTAGAATCGGAATGTGGCGGAATTCTAGAATGCACAGCACGGCGGAATTCGAAAGTCCTAAAATGCCTGCTATCGGGAAGTTATGGTGTCTGACATCCAGAATGCTACCACATCAGAATTATACCATTCTGAAAGATTCTGGGATCTAGAATCAATAGACGGGTGAGTTCCAGAATGTAAGGGTGGCAAAACTCTAGAATCCTTGCTTGTCTGAACTCGAGAGTCATTCAATGTCCACATTCCAGAACTCTGGATGTCTGAATTATAGAAGCACCAAATGTCTGCATTCTAGAATCGGAATGTGGCGGAATTCTAGAATGCACAGCACGGCGGAATTCTAAAATCCTAAAATGCCTGCTATCCGGAAGTTAAGGTGTCTGACATCCAGAATGCTACCACGTCAGAATTATACCATTCTGAAACATTCTGGGATCTAGAATCAATGGACGGCTGAGTTCCAGAATGTCAGGGTGGCAAAACTCTAGAATCCTTGCGTGTCTGAACTCGAGAGTCATTCAATGTCCACATTCCAGAACTCTGGATGTCTGAATTATAGAAGCACCAAATGTCTGCATTCTAGAATCGGAATGTGGCGGAATTCTAGAATGCACAGCACGGCGGAATTCTAGAGTCCTAAAATGCCTGCTATCCGGAAGTTAAGGTGTCTGACATCCAGAATGCTACGACGTCAGAATTATACCATTCTGAAAGATTCTGGGATCTAGAATCAATGGACGGCTGAGTTCCAGAATGTCAGGGTGGCAAAACTGTAGAATCCTTCCGTGTCTGAACTCCTGAGTCATTCAATGTCCACATTCCGGATCACAGGGTGTCTGAATTCCAGAAGCACCAAATGTCTGCATTCTAGAATCGGAATGTGGCGGAATTCTAGAATGCACAGCACGGCGGAATTCTAAAGTCCTAAAATGCCTGCTATCCGGAAGTTAAGGTGTCTGACATCAAGAATGCTACCAAGTCAGAATTATAACATTCTGAAAGATTCTGGGATCTAGAATCAGTGGACGGCTGAGTTCCAAAATGTCAGAGTGGCAAAACTCTAGAATCCTTGCGTGTCTGAACTTGAGAGTCATTCAATGTCCACATTACAGAACTCTGGATGTCTGAAATATAGAAGCAGCAAATGTCTGCATTCTAGAATCGGAATGTGGCGGAAGTCTAGAATGCAAAGCACGGCAGAATTCTAAAGTCCTAAAATGCCTGCTATTCGGAAGTTAAGGTGTCTGACATCCAGAATGTTACTAGGTCAGCATTCTACCGTTCTGAGAGATTCTGGGATCTAGAATAAATGAACGGCAGTGTTCTGGAATGTCAGGGTGTCCAAACTCTAGAATCCTTCCGTGTCTGAACTCGTGAGTCATTCAATGTCCACATTCCGGATCACAGGGTGTCTGAATTCCAGAAGCACCAAATGTCTGCATTCTAGAATCGGAATGTGGTGGAATTCTAGAATGCACAGCATGGCAGAATTCGAATGTCTTTAAATGCCTGCTATCCGGAAGTTAAGGTGTCTGACATCCAGAATGCTACCACGTCAGAATTATACCATTCTGAAAGATTCTGGGATCTAGAATCAATGGACGGCTGATTTCCAGAATGTCAGGGTGGCAAAACTCTAGAATCCTTGCGTGTCTGAACTCGAGAGTCATTCAATGTCCACATTCCAGAACTCTGCATGTCTGAAATATAGAAGCTGCAAATGTCTGCATTCTAGAATCAGAATGTGGCGGAATTCTAGAATGCACAGTACGGTGGAATTTTAAAGTCCTAAAATGCCTGCTATCCAGAAGTCAAGGTGTCTGACATCCAGAATGTTACTAGGTCAGCATTCTACCGTTCTGAGAGATTCTGGGTTTTAGAATCAATGGATGGCAGAGTTCTGGAATGTCAGGGTGTTCAAACTCAAGAATACTTGCGTGTCTGAACTCGAGAGTCATTCAATGTCCACATTCCGGATCACAGGGTGTCTGAATTCCAGAAGCACCAAATGTCTGCATTCTAGAATCGGAATTTGGCGGAATTCTAGAATGCAAAGGACGGCAGAACTCTAAAGTCCTAAAATGCCTGATATTCGGAAGTTAAGGAGTCTGACATCCAGAATGTTACTAGGTCAGCATTCTACCGTTCTGAGAGATTCTGGGTTCTAGAATCAATGGACGGCAGAGATCTGGCATGTCAGGGTGTCCAAACTCTAGAATCCTTGTGTGTCTGAACTCTAGAGTAATTCAATGTCCACATTCCGGATCACAGGGTGTCTGAATTCCAGAAACACCAAATGTCTGCATTCTAGAATCGGAATGTGGTAGAATTCTAGAATGCACAGCACGGTGGAATTCTAAAGTCCTAAAATGTCTGATATTCCGAAGTTAAGGAGTCTGACATCCAGAATGTTACTAGGTCAGCATTCTACCGTTCTGAGAGATTCTGGGTTCTAGAATCAATGGACGGCAGAGTTCTGGAATGTCAGGGTGTCCAAACTCTAGAATCCTTCCGTGTCTGAACTCGTGAGTCATTCAATGTCCACATTCCGGATCACAGGGTGTCTGAATTCCAGAAGCACCAAATGTCTGCATTCTAGAATCGGAATGTGGCAGAATTCTAGAATGCACAGCACGGCGGAATTCGAAAGTCCTAAAATGCCTGCTATCCGGAAGTTAAGGTGTCTGACATCCAGAATGATACCACGTCAGAATTATACCATTCTGAAAGATTCAGGGATCTAGAATCAATGGACGGCTGAGTTCCAGAATGTCAGGGTGGCAAAACCCTAGAATGCTTGCGTGTCTGAACTCGAGAGTCATTCAATGTCCACATTTCAGAACTCTGGATGTCTGAATTATAGAAGCACCAAATGTCTGCATTCTAGAATCGGAATGTGGCGGAATTCTAGAATGCACAGCACGGCGGAAGTCGAAAGTCCTAAAATGCCTGCTATCCGGAAGTTAAGGTGTCTGACATCCAGAATGCTACCACGTCAGAATTATACCATTCTGAAAGATTCTGGGTTCTAGAATCAATGGACGGCTGAGTTCCAGATTGTCAGGGTTTCCAAACTCTAGAATCCTTGCGTGTCTGAACTCGAGAGACATTCAATATCCACATTCCAGGACTCTGGATGTCTGAAATATTGAAGCACCAAATGTCTGCATTCTAGAATCGGAATGTGGCGGAATTCTAGAATGCACAGCACGACAGAATTCTAAAGTCCTAAAATGCCTGCTATTCGGAAGTTAAGGTGTCTCACATCCAGAATGTTACTAGGTCAGCATTCTACCGTTCTGAGAGATTCTGGGTTCTAGAATCAATGGACGGCAGAGTTCTGGAATGTCAGGGTGTCCAAACTCTAGAATCCTTCAGTGTCTGAACTCGTGAGTCATTCAATGTCCACATTCCGGATAACAGGGTGTCTGAATTCCAGAAGCACCAAATGTCTGCATTCTAGAATCGGAATGTGGCGGAATTCTAGAATGCACAGCACGGCGGAATTCGAAAGTCCTAAAATGCCTGCTATCGGGAAGTTATGGTGTCTGACATCCAGAATGCTACCACATCAGAATTATACCATTCTGAAAGATTCTGGGATCTAGAATCAATAGACGGGTGAGTTCCAGAATGTAAGGGTGGCAAAACTCTAGAATCCTTGCTTGTCTGAACTCGAGAGTCATTCAATGTCCACATTCCAGAACTCTGGATGTCTGAATTATAGAAGCACCAAATGTCTGCATTCTAGAATCGGAATGTGGCGGAATTCTAGAATGCACAGCACGGCGGAATTCTAAAATCCTAAAATGCCTGCTATCCGGAAGTTAAGGTGTCTGACATCCAGAATGCTACCACGTCAGAATTATACCATTCTGAAACATTCTGGGATCTAGAATCAATGGACGGCTGAGTTCCAGAATGTCAGGGTGGCAAAACTCTAGAATCCTTGCGTGTCTGAACTCGAGAGTCATTCAATGTCCACATTCCAGAACTCTGGATGTCTGAATTATAGAAGCACCAAATGTCTGCATTCTAGAATCGGAATGTGGCGGAATTCTAGAATGCACAGCACGGCGGAATTCTAAAGTCCTAAAATGCCTGCTATCCGGAAGTTAAGGTGTCTGACATCCAGAATGCTACGACGTCAGAATTATACCATTCTGAAAGATTCTGGGATCTAGAATCAATGGACGGCTGAGTTCCAGAATGTCAGGGTGGCAAAACTGTAGAATCCTTCCGTGTCTGAACTCCTGAGTCATTCAATGTCCACATTCCGGATCACAGGGTGTCTGAATTCCAGAAGCACCAAATGTCTGCATTCTAGAATCGGAATGTGGCGGAATTCTAGAATGCACAGCACGGCGGAATTCTAAAGTCCTAAAATGCCTGCTATCCGGAAGTTAAGGTGTCTGACATCAAGAATGCTACCAAGTCAGAATTATAACATTCTGAAAGATTCTGGGATCTAGAATCAGTGGACGGCTGAGTTCCAAAATGTCAGAGTGGCAAAACTCTAGAATCCTTGCGTGTCTGAACTTGAGAGTCATTCAATGTCCACATTACAGAACTCTGGATGTCTGAAATATAGAAGCAGCAAATGTCTGCATTCTAGAATCGGAATGTGGCGGAAGTCTAGAATGCAAAGCACGGCAGAATTCTAAAGTCCTAAAATGCCTGCTATTCGGAAGTTAAGGTGTCTGACATCCAGAATGTTACTAGGTCAGCATTCTACCGTTCTGAGAGATTCTGGGATCTAGAATAAATGAACGGCAGTGTTCTGGAATGTCAGGGTGTCCAAACTCTAGAATCCTTCCGTGTCTGAACTCGTGAGTCATTCAATGTCCACATTCCGGATCACAGGGTGTCTGAATTCCAGAAGCACCAAATGTCTGCATTCTAGAATCGGAATGTGGTGGAATTCTAGAATGCACAGCATGGCAGAATTCGAATGTCTTTAAATGCCTGCTATCCGGAAGTTAAGGTGTCTGACATCCAGAATGCTACCACGTCAGAATTATACCATTCTGAAAGATTCTGGGATCTAGAATCAATGGACGGCTGAGTTCCAGAATGTCAGGGTGGCAAAACTCTAGAATCCTTGCGTGTCTGAACTCGAGAGTCATTCAATGTCCACATTCCAGAACTCTGCATGTCTGAAATATAGAAGCTGCAAATGTCTGCATTCTAGAATCAGAATGTGGCGGAATTCTAGAATGCACAGTACGGCGGAATTTTAAAGTCCTAAAATGCCTGCTATCCAGAAGTCAAGGTGTCTGACATCCAGAATGTTACTAGGTCAGCATTCTACCGTTCTGAGAGATTCTGGGTTTTAGAATCAATGGATGGCAGAGTTCTGGAATGTCAGGGTGTTCAAACTCAAGAATACTTGCGTGTCTGAACTCGAGAGTCATTCAATGTCCACATTCCGGATCACAGGGTGTCTGAATTCCAGAAGCACCAAATGTCTGCATTCTAGAATCGGAATTTGGCGGAATTCTAGAATGCAAAGGACGGCAGAACTCTAAAGTCCTAAAATGCCTGATATTCGGAAGTTAAGGAGTCTGACATCCAGAATGTTACTAGGTCAGCATTCTACCGTTCTGAGAGATTCTGGGTTCTAGAATCAATGGACGGCAGAGATCTGGCATGTCAGGGTGTCCAAACTCTAGAATCCTTGTGTGTCTGAACTCTAGAGTAATTCAATGTCCACATTCCGGATCACAGGGTGTCTGAATTCCAGAAACACCAAATGTCTGCATTCTAGAATCGGAATGTGGTAGAATTCTAGAATGCACAGCACGGCGGAATTCTAAAGTCCTAAAATGTCTGATATTCCGAAGTTAAGGAGTCTGACATCCAGAATGTTACTAGGTCAGCATTCTACCGTTCTGAGAGATTCTGGGTTCTAGAATCAATGGACGGCAGAGTTCTGGAATGTCAGGGTGTCCAAACTCTAGAATCCTTCCGTGTCTGAACTCGTGAGTCATTCAATGTCCACATTCCGGATCACAGGGTGTCTGAATTCCAGAAGCACCAAATGTCTGCATTCTAGAATCGGAATGTGGCAGAATTCTAGAATGCACAGCACGGCGGAATTCGAAAGTCCTAAAATGCCTGCTATCCGGAAGTTAAGGTGTCTGACATCCAGAATGATACCACGTCAGAATTATACCATTCTGAAAGATTCAGGGATCTAGAATCAATGGACGGCTGAGTTCCAGAATGTCAGGGTGGCAAAACCCTAGAATGCTTGCGTGTCTGAACTCGAGAGTCATTCAATGTCCACATTTCAGAACTCTGGATGTCTGAATTATAGAAGCACCAAATGTCTGCATTCTAGAATCGGAATGTGGCGGAATTCTAGAATGCACAGCACGGCGGAAGTCGAAAGTCCTAAAATGCCTGCTATCCGGAAGTTAAGGTGTCTGACATCCAGAATGCTACCACGTCAGAATTATACCATTCTGAAAGATTCTGGGTTCTAGAATCAATGGACGGCTGAGTTCCAGATTGTCAGGGTTTCCAAACTCTAGAATCCTTGCGTGTCTGAACTCGAGAGACATTCAATATCCACATTCCAGGACTCTGGATGTCTGAAATATTGAAGCACCAAATGTCTGCATTCTAGAATCGGAATGTGGCGGAATTCTAGAATGCACAGCACGACAGAATTCTAAAGTCCTAAAATGCCTGCTATTCGGAAGTTAAGGTGTCTCACATCCAGAATGTTACTAGGTCAGCATTCTACCGTTCTGAGAGATTCTGGGTTCTAGAATCAATGGACGGCAGAGTTCTGGAATGTCAGGGTGTCCAAACTCTAGAATCCTTCAGTGTCTGAACTCGTGAGTCATTCAATGTCCACATTCCGGATAACAGGGTGTCTGAATTCCAGAAGCACCAAATGTCTGCATTCTAGAATCGGAATGTGGCGGAATTCTAGAATGCACAGCACGGCGGAATTCGAAAGTCCTAAAATGCCTGCTATCGGGAAGTTATGGTGTCTGACATCCAGAATGCTACCACATCAGAATTATACCATTCTGAAAGATTCTGGGATCTAGAATCAATAGACGGGTGAGTTCCAGAATGTAAGGGTGGCAAAACTCTAGAATCCTTGCTTGTCTGAACTCGAGAGTCATTCAATGTCCACATTCCAGAACTCTGGATGTCTGAATTATAGAAGCACCAAATGTCTGCATTCTAGAATCGGAATGTGGCGGAATTCTAGAATGCACAGCACGGCGGAATTCTAAAATCCTAAAATGCCTGCTATCCGGAAGTTAAGGTGTCTGACATCCAGAATGCTACCACGTCAGAATTATACCATTCTGAAACATTCTGGGATCTAGAATCAATGGACGGCTGAGTTCCAGAATGTCAGGGTGGCAAAACTCTAGAATCCTTGCGTGTCTGAACTCGAGAGTCATTCAATGTCCACATTCCAGAACTCTGGATGTCTGAATTATAGAAGCACCAAATGTCTGCATTCTAGAATCGGAATGTGGCGGAATTCTAGAATGCACAGCACGGCGGAATTCTAAAGTCCTAAAATGCCTGCTATCCGGAAGTTAAGGTGTCTGACATCCAGAATGCTACGACGTCAGAATTATACCATTCTGAAAGATTCTGGGATCTAGAATCAATGGACGGCTGAGTTCCAGAATGTCAGGGTGGCAAAACTCTAGAATCCTTGCGTGTCTGAACTCGAGAGTCATTCAATGTCCACATTCCAGAACTCTGGATGTCTGAATTATAGAAGCACCAAATGTCTGCATTCTAGAATCGGAATGTGGCGGAATTCTAGAATGCACAGCATGGCGGAATTCTAAAGTCCTAAAATGCCTGCTATACGGAAGTTAAGGTGTCTGACATCCAGAATGCTACGACGTCAGAATTATACCATTCTGAAAGACTCTGGGATCTAGAATCAATGGACGGCTGAGTTCCAGAATGTCAGGGTGGCAAAACTCTAGAATCCTTGCGTGTCTGAACTCGAGAGTCATTCAATGTCCACATTCCAGAACTCTGGATGTCTGAAATATAGAAGCACCAAAAGTCTGCATTCTAGAATCAGAATGTGGCGGAATTCTAGAATGCACAGCACGGCGGAATTTTAAAGTCCTAAAATGCCTGCTATCCGGAAGTCAAGGTGTCTGACATCCAGAATGTTACTAGGTCACCATTCTTCAGTTCTGAGAGATTCTGGGTTCTAGAATCAATGGATGGCAGAGTTCTGGAATGTCAGGGTGTTCAAACTCAAGAATACTTGCGTGTCTGAACTCGAGAGTTATTCAATGTCCACATTTCGCATCACAGGGTGTCTGAATTCCAGAAGCACCAAATGTCTGCATTCTAGAATCGGAATGTGGCGGAATTCTAGAATGCACAGCACGGCAGAATTCTAAAGTCCTAAAATGCCTGCTATTCGGAAGTTAAGGTGTCTGACATCCAGAATGTTACTAGGTCAGCCTTCTACCATTCTGACAGATTCTGGGTTCTAGAATCAATGGACGGCAGAGTTCTGGAATGTCAGGGTGTCCAAATCTAGAATCCTTCTGTGTCTGAACTCGTGAGTCATTCAATGTCCACATTCCGGATCACAGGGTGTCTGAATTCCAGAAGCACCAAATGTCTGCATTCTAGAATCGGAATGCGGCGGAATTCTAGAATGCACAGCAGGGCAGAATTCTGAAGTCCTAAAATGCCTGATATTCCGAAGTTCAGGAGTCTGACATCCAGAATGTTACTAGGTCAGCATTCTACCGTTCTGAGAGATTCTGGGTCCTAGAATCAATGGACGGCAGAGTTCTGGAATGTCAGGGTGTCCAAACTCTAGAATCCTTCCGTGTCTGAACTCGTGAGTCATTCAATGTCCACATTCCGGATCACAGGGTGTCTGAATTCCAGAAGCACCAAATGTCTGCATTCTAGAATCGGAATGTGGCAGAATTCTAGAATGCACAGCACGGCGGAATTCGAAAGTCCTAAAATGCCTGCTATCCGGAAGTTAAGGTGTCTGACATCCAGAATGCTACCACGTCAGAATTATACCATTCTGAAAGATTCTGGGATCTAGAATCAATGGACGGCTGAGTTCCAGGATGTCAGGATGGCAAAAACCTAGAATCCTTGCGTGTCTCAACTCGAGAGTCATTCAATGTCCACATTCCAGAACTCTGGATGTCTGAATTATAGAAGCACCAAATGTCTGCATTCTAGAATCGGAATGTGGCGGAATTCTAGAATGCACAGCACGGCGGAATTCGAATGTCCTAAAATGCCTGCTATCCGGAAGTTAAGTTTTCTGACATCCAGAATGCTACCACGTCAGAATTATACCATTCTGGAAGATTCTGGGATCTAGAATCAATGGACGGCTGAGTTCCAGAATGTCGGGGTTTCCAAACTCTAGAATCCTTGCGTGTCTGAACTCGGGAATCATTCAATATCCACATTCCAGGACTCTGGATGTCTGAAATATAGAAGCACCAAATGTCTGCATTCTAGAATCGGAATGTGGCGGAAGTCTAGAATGCACAGCACGGCAGAATTCTAAAGTCCTAAAATGCCTGCTATTCGGAAGTTAAGGTGTCTGACATCCAGAATGTTACTAGGTCAGCATTCTACCGTTCTGAGAGATTCTGGGTTCTAGAATCAATGGACGTCAGAGTTCTGGAATGTCAGGGTGTCCAAACTCTAGAATCCTTCCGTGTCTGAACTCGTGAGTCATTCAATGTCCACATTCCGGATCACAGGGTGTCTGAATTCCAGAAGCACCAAATGTCTGCATTCTAGAATCGGAATGTGGCGGAATTCTAGAATGCACAGCACGGCAGAATTCTGAAGTCCTAAAATGCCTGATATTCAGAAGTTAAGGAGTCTGACATCCAGAATGTTACTTGGTCAGCATTCTACCGTTCTGAGAGATTCCGGCTTCTGGAATCAATGGACGGCAGAGTTCTGAAATGTCAGTGTGTCCAAACTGTAGAATCCTTCCGTGTCTGAACTCCTGAGTCATTCAATGTCCACATTCCGGATCACAGGGTGTCTGAATTCCAGAAGCACCAAATGTCTGCATTCTAGAATCGGAATGTGGCGGAATTCTAGAATGCACAGCACGGCGGAATTCTAAAGTCCTAAAATGCCTGCTATCCGGAAGTTAAGGTGTCTGACATCAAGAATGCTACCAAGTCAGAATTATAACATTCTGAAAGATTCTGGGATCTAGAATCAGTGGACGGCTGAGTTCCAAAATGTCAGAGTGGCAAAACTCTAGAATCCTTGCGTGTCTGAACTTGAGAGTCATTCAATGTCCACATTACAGAACTCTGGATGTCTGAAATATAGAAGCAGCAAATGTCTGCATTCTAGAATCGGAATGTGGCGGAAGTCTAGAATGCACAGCACGGCAGAATTCTAAAGTCCTAAAATGCCTGCTATTCGGAAGTTAAGGTGTCTGACATCCAGAATGTTACTAGGTCAGCATTCTACCGTTCTGAGAGATTCTGGGTTCTAGAATAAATGAACGGCAGCGTTCTGGAATGTCAGGGTGTCCAAACTCTAGAATCCTTCCGTGTCTGAACTCGAGAGTCATTCAATGTCCACATTCCGGATCACAGGGTGTCTGAATTCCAGAAGCACCAAATGTCTGCATTCTAGAATCGGAATGTGGTGGAATTCTAGAATGCACAGCATGGCAGAATTCGAATGTCCTTAAATGCCTGCTATCCGGAAGTTAAGGTGTCTGACATCCAGAATGCTACCACGTCAGAATTATACCATTCTGAAAGATTCTGGGATCTAGAATCAATGGACGGCTGAGTTCCAGAATGTCAGGGTGGCAAAACTCTAGTATCCTTGCGTGTCTGAACTCGAGAGTCATTCAATGTCCACATTCCAGAACTCTGGATGTCTGAAATATAGAAGCTGCAAATGTCTGCATTCTAGAATCAGAATGTGGCGGAATTCTAGAATGCACAGTACGGCGGAATTTTAAAGTCCTAAAATGCCTGCTATCCAGAAGTCAAGGTGTCTGACATCCAGAATGTTATTAGGTCAGCATTCTACCGTTCTGAGAGATTCTGGGTTTTAGAATCAATGGATGGCAGAGTTCTGGAATGTCAGGGTGTTCAAACTCAAGAATACTTGCGTGTCTGAACTCGAGAGTCATTCAATGTCCACATTCCGGATCACAGGGTGTCTGAATTCCAGAAGCACCAAATGTCTGCATTCTAGAATCGGAATTTGGCGGAATTCTAGAATGCAAAGGACGGCAGAACTCTAAAGTCCTAAAATGCCTGATATTCGGAAGTTAAGGAGTCTGACATCCAGAATGTTACTAGGTCAGCATTCTACCGTTCTGAGAGATTCTGGGTTCTAGAATCAATGGACGGCAGAGATCTGGCATGTCAGGGTGTCCAAACTCTAGAATCCTTGTGTGTCTGAACTCTAGAGTAATTCAATGTCCACATTCCGGATCACAGGGTGTCTGAATTCCAGAAACACCAAATGTCTGCATTCTAGAATCGGAATGTGGTAGAATTCTAGAATGCACAGCACGGCGGAATTCTAAAGTCCTAAAATGCCTGATATTCCGAAGTTAAGGAGTCTGACATCCAGAATGTTACTAGGTCAGCATTCTACCGTTCTGAGAGATTCTGGTTTCTAGAATCAATGGACGGCAGAGTTCTGGAATGTCAGGGTGTCCAAACTCTAGAATCCTTCCGTGTCTGAACTCGTGAGTCATTCAATGTCCACATTCCGGATCACAGGGTGTCTGAATTCCAGAAGCACCAAATGTCTGCATTCTAGAATCGGAATGTGGCAGAATTCTAGAATGCACAGCACGGCGGAATTCGAAAGTCCTAAAATGCCTGCTATCCGGAAGTTAAGGTGTTTGACATCCAGAATGATACCACGTCAGAATTATACCATTCTGAAAGATTCTGGGATCTAGAATCAATGGACGGCTGTGTTCCAGAATGTCAGGGTGGCAAAACCCTAGAATGCTTGCGTGTCTGAACTCGAGAGTCATTCAATGTCCACATTCCAGAACTCTGGATGTCTGAATTATAGAAGCACCAAATGTCTGCATTCTAGAATCGGAATGTGGCGGAATTCTAGAATGCACAGCACGGCGGAATTCTAAAGTCCTAAAATGCCTGCTATCCGGAAGTTAAGGTGTCTGACATCCAGAATGGTACCACATCAGAATTATACCATTCTGAAAGATTCTGGGATCTAGAATCAATGGACGGCTGAGTTCCAGATTGTCAGGGTTTCCAATCTCTAGAATCCTTGCGTGTCTGAGCTCGAGAGTCATTCAATATCCACATTCCAGGACTCTGGATGTCTGAAATATTGAAGCACCAAATGTCTGCATTCTAGAATCGGAATGTGGCGGAATTCTAGAATGCACAGCACGACAGAATTCTAAAGTCCTAAAATGCCTGCTATTCGGAAGTTAAGGAGTCTGACATCCAGAATGTTACTAGGTCAGCATTCTACCGTTCTGAGAGATTCTGGGTTCTAGAATCAATGGACGGCAGAGTTCTGGAATGTCAGGGTGTCCAAACTCTAGAATCCTTCAGTGTCTGAACTCGTGAGTCATTCAATGTCCACATTCCGGATAACAGGGTGTCTGAATTCCAGAAGCACCAAATGTCTGCATTCTAGAATCGGAATGTGGCGGAATTCTAGAATGCACAGCACGGCGGAATTCGAAAGTCCTAAAATGCCTGCTATCGGGAAGTTATGGTGTCTGACATCCAGAATGCTACCACATCAGAATTATACCATTCTGAAAGATTCTGGGATCTAGAATCAATAGACGGGTGAGTTCCAGAATGTAAGGGTGGCAAAACTCTAGAATCCTTGCTTGTCTGAACTCGAGAGTCATTCAATGTCCACATTCCAGAACTCTGGATGTCTGAATTATAGAAGCACCAAATGTCTGCATTATAGAATCGGAATGTGGCGGAATTCTAGAATGCACAGCATGGCGGAATTCTAAAGTCCTAAAATGCCTGCTATCCGGAAGTTAAGGTGTCTGACATCCAGAATGTTACCACGTCAGAATTATACCATTCTGAAAGATTCTGGGATCTAGAATCAATGGACGGCTGAGTTCCAGAATGTCAGGGTGGCAAAACTCTAGAATCCTTGCGTGTCTGAACTCGAGAGTCATTCAATGTCCACATTCCAGAACTCTGGATGTCTGAATTATAGAAGCACCAAATGTCTGCATTCTAGAATCGGAATGTGGCGGAATTCTAGAATGCACAGCACGGCGGAATTCGAAAGTCCTAAAATGCCTGCTATCCGGAAGTTAAGGTGTCTGACATCCAGAATGCTACGACGTCAGAATTATACCATTCTGAAAGATTCTGGGATCTAGAATCAATGGACGGCTGAGTTCCAGAATGTCAGGGTGGCAAAACTCTAGAATCCTTGCGTGTCTGAACTCGAGAGTCATTCAATGTCCACATTCCAGAACTCTGGATGTCTGAATTATAGAAGCACCAAATGTCTGCATTCTAGAATCGGAATGTGGCGGAATTCTAGAATGCACAGCATGGCGGAATTCTAAAGTCCTAAAATGCCTGCTATACGGAAGTTAAGGTGTCTGACATCCAGAATGCTACGACGTCAGAATTATACCATTCTGAAAGATTCTGGGATCTAGAATCAATGGACGGCTGAGTTCCAGAATGTCAGGGTGGCAAAACTCTAGAATCCTTGCGTGTCTGAACTCGAGAGTCATTCAATGTCCACATTCCAGAACTCTGGATGTCTGAAATATAGAAGCACCAAAAGTCTGCATTCTAGAATCGGAATGTGGCGGAATTCTAGAATGCACAGCACGGCAGAATTCTAAAGTCCTAAAATGCCTGCTATTCGGAAGTTAAGGTGTCTGACATCCAGAATGTTACTAGGTCAGCCTTCTACCATTCTGACAGATTCTGGGTTCTAGAATCAATGGACGGCAGAGTTCTGGAATGTCAGGGTGTCCAAATCTAGAATCCTTCTGTGTCTGAACTCGTGAGTCATTCAATGTCCACATTCCGGATCACAGGGTGTCTGAATTCCAGAAGCACCAAATGTCTGCATTCTAGAATCGGAATGTGGCGGAATTCTAGAATGCACAGCACGGCAGAATTCTGAAGTCCTAAAATGCCTGATATTCCGAAGTTCAGGAGTCTGACATCCAGAATGTTACTAGGTCAGCATTCTACCGTTCTGAGAGATTCTGGGTCCTAGAATCAATGGACGGCAGAGTTCTGGAATGTCAGGGTGTCCAAACTCTAGAATCCTTCCGTGTCTGAACTCGTGAGTCATTCAATGTCCACATTCCGGATCACAGGGTGTCTGAATTCCAGAAGCACCAAATGTCTGCATTCTAGAATCGGAATGTGGCAGAATTCTAGAATGCACAGCACGGCGGAATTCGAAAGTCCTAAAATGCCTGCTATCCGGAAGTTAAGGTGTCTGACATCCAGAATGCTACCACGTCAGAATTATACCATTCTGAAAGATTCTGGGATCTAGAATCAATGGACGGCTGAGTTCCAGGATGTCAGGATGGCAAAAACCTAGAATCCTTGCGTGTCTCAACTCGAGAGTCATTCAATGTCCACATTCCAGAACTCTGGATGTCTGAATTATAGAAGCACCAAATGTCTGCATTCTAGAATCGGAATGTGGCGGAATTCTAGAATGCACAGCACGGCGGAATTCGAATGTCCTAAAATGCCTGCTATCAGGAAGTTAAGTTTTCTGACATCCAGAATGCTACCACGTCAGAATTATACCATTCTGGAAGATTCTGGGATCTAGAATCAATGGACGGCTGAGTTCCAGAATGTCTGGGTTTCCAAACTCTAGAATCCTTGCGTGTCTGAACTCGGGAATCATTCAATATCCACATTCCAGGACTCTGGATGTCTGAAATATAGAAGCACCAAATGTCTGCATTCTAGAATCGGAATGTGGCTGAATTCTAGAATGCACAGCACGGCAGAATTCTAAAGTCCTAAAATGCCTGCTATTCGGAAGTTAAGGTGTCTGACATCCAGAATGTTACTAGGTCAGCATTCTACCGTTCTGAGAGATTCTGGGTACTAGAATCAATGGACGTCAGAGTTCTGGAATGTCAGGGTGTCCAAACTCTAGAATCCTTCCGTGTCTGAACTCGTGAGTCATTCAATGTCCACATTCCGGATCACAGGGTGTCTGAATTCCAGAAGCACCAAATGTCTGCATTCTAGAATCGGAATGTGGCGGAATTCTAGAATGCACAGCACGGCAGAATTCTGAAGTCCTAAAATGCCTGATATTCGGAAGTTAAGGAGTCTGACATCCAGAATGTTACTTGGTCAGCATTCTACCGTTCTGAGAGATTCCGGCTTCTGGAATCAATGGACGGCAGAGTTCTGAAATGTCAGTGTGTCCAAACTGTAGAATCCTTCCATGTCTGAACTCCTGAGTCATTCAATGTCCACATTCCGGATCACAGGGTGTCTGAATTCCAGAAGCACCAAATGTCTGCATTCTAGAATCGGAATGTGGCGGAATTCTAGAATGCACAGCACGGCGGAATTCTAAAGTCCTAAAATGCCTGCTATCCGGAAGTTAAGGTGTCTGACATCAAGAATGCTACCGAGTCAGAATGATAACATTCTGAAAGATTCTGGGATCTAGAATCAGTGGACGGCTGAGTTCCAAAATGTCAGAGTGGCAAAACTCTAGAATCCTTGCGTGTCTGAACTTGAGAGTCATTCAATGTCCACATTACAGAACTCTGGATGTCTGAAATATAGAAGCAGCAAATGTCTGCATTCTAGAATCGGAATGTGGCGGAAGTCTAGAATGCACAGCACGGCAGAATTCTAAAGTCCTAAAATGCCTGCTATTCGGAAGTTAAGGTGTCTGACATCCAGAATGTTACTAGGTCAGCATTCTACCGTTCTGAGAGATTCTGGGTTCTAGAATAAATGAACGGCAGTGTTCTGGAATGTCAGGGTGTCCAAACTCTAGAATCCTTCCGTGTCTGAACACGAGAGTCATTCAATGTCCACATTCCGGATCACAGGGTGTCTGAATTCCAGAAGCACCAAATGTCTGCATTCTAGAATCGGAATGTGGTGGAATTCTAGAATGCACAGCATGGCAGAATTCGAATGTCCTTAAATGCCTGCTATCCGGAAGTTAAGGTGTCTGACATCCAGAATGCTACCACGTCAGAATTATACCATTCTGAAAGATTCTGGGATCTAGAATCAATGGACGGCTGAGTTCCAGAATGTCAGGTTGGCAAAACTCTAGAATCCTTGCATGTCTGAACTCGAGAGTCATTCAATGTCCACATTCCAGAACTCTGGATGTCTGAAATATAGAAGCTGCTAATGTCTGCATTCTAGAATCAGAATGTGGCGGAATTCTAGAATGCACAGTACGGCGGAATTTTAAAGTCCTAAAATGCCTGCTATCCAGAAGTCAAGGTGTCTGACATCCAGAATGTTACTAGGTCAGCATTCTACCGTTCTGAGAGATTCTGGGTTTTAGAATCAATGGATGGCAGAGTTCCGGAATGTCAGGGTGTTCAAACTCAAGAATACTTGCGTGTCTGAACTCGAGAGTCATTCAATGTCCACATTCCAGAACTCTGGATGTCTGAATTATAGAAGCACCAAATGTCTGCATTCTAGAATTGGAATGTGGCGGAATTCTAGAATGCACAGCACGGCGGAATTCTAAAGTCCTAAAATGCCTACTAGCCGTAAGTTAAGGTGTCTGATGACCAGTATGTTACTAGGTCAGCATTCTACCGTTCTGAGAGATTCTGGGTTCTAGAATCAATGGACGGCAGAGTTCTGGAATGTCAGGGTGTCCAAACTCTAGAATCCTTGCGTGTCTGAACTCGAGAGTCATTCAATGTCCACATTCCGGATCACAGGGTGTCTGAATTCCAGAAGCACCAAATGTCTGCATTCTAGAATCGGAATGTGGTAGAATTCTAGAATGCACAGCACGGCGGAATTCTAAAGTTCTAAAATGCCTGCTATCCGGAAGTTAAGGTGTCTGACATCCAGAATGCTACCACGTCAGAATTATACCATTCTGAAAGATTCTGGGATCTAGAATCAATGGACGGCTGAGTTCCAGAATGTCAGGGTGGCAAAACTCTAGAATCCTTGCGTGTCTGAAGTCGTGAGTCAATCAATGTCCACATTCCAGAACTCTGGATGTCTGAATTATAGGAGCACCAAATGTCTGCATTCTAGAATCGGAATGTGGCGGAATTCTAGAATGCACAGCACGGCAGAATTCTAAAGTCCTAAAATGCCTGATATTCGGAAGTTAAGGAGTCTGACATCCAGAATGCTACTAGATCAGCATTCTACCGTTCTGAGAGATTCTGGGTTCTAGAATCAATGGACGGCAGAGTTCTGGAATGTCAGGGTGTCCAAACTCTAGAACCCTTCCGTGTCTGAACTCGTGAGTCATTCAATGTCCACATTCCAGATCACAGGGTGTCTGAATTCCAGAAGAACCAAATGTCTGCATTCTAGAATCGGAATGTGGTGGAATTCTAGAATGCACAGCACGGCAGAATTCTAAAGTCCTAAAATGCCTGATATTCGGAAGTTAAGGAGTCTGACATCCAGAATGCTACTAGGTGAGCATTCTACCGTTCTGAGAGATTCTGGGTTCTAGAATCAATGGACGGCAGAGTTCTGGAATGTCAGGGTGTCCAAACTCTAGAACCCTTCCGTGTCTGAACTCGTGAGTCATTCAATGTCCACATTCCAGATCAAAGGGTGTCTGAATTCCAGAAGCACCAAATGTCTGCATTCTAGAATCGGAATGTGGCGGAATTCTAGAATGCACAGCACGGCGGATGTCTAAAGTCCTAAAATGCCTGCTATCGGGAAGTTAAGGTGTCTGACATCCAGAATGTTACTAGGTCAGCATTCTACCGTTCTGAGAGATTCTGGGTTCTAGAATCAATGGACGGCAGAGATCTGGCAAATCAGGGTGTCCAAACTCTAGAATCCTTGCGTGTCTGAACTCGAGAGTCATTCAATATCCACATTCCGGATCACAGGGTGTCGGAATTCCAGAAGCACCAAATGTCTGCATTCTGGAATCGGAATGTGGTAGAATTCTAGAAAGCACAGCCCGGCGGAATTCTAAAGTCCTAAAATGCCTGCTATCCGGATGTTAAGGTGTCTGACACCCAGAATGCTACCACATCAGAATTATACCATTCCGAAACATTCTGGGATCTAGAATCAATGGACCGGTGAGTTCCAGAATGTCAGGGTGGCAAAACTCTAGAATCCTGGCGTGTCTGAACTCGAGAGTCATTCAATGACCACATTCCAGAACTCTGGATGTCTGAATTATAAAAGCACCAAATGTCTGCATTCTAGAATCGGAATGTGGCGTAATTCTAGAATGCACAGCACGGCGGAATTCTGAAGTCCTAAAATGCCTGCTATCCGGAAGTTAAGGTGTCTGACATCAAGAATGCTACCAAGTCAGAATTATACCATTCTGAAAGATTCTGGGATCTAGAATCAATGGACGGCTGAGTTCCAGAATGTCAGGGTAGCAAAACTCTAGAATCCTTGCGTGTCTGAACTCGAGAGTCATTCAATGTCCACATTCCAGAACTCTGGATGTCTGAATTATAGAAGCACCAAATGTCTGCATTCTAGAATCGGAATGTGGCGGAATTCTAGAATGCACAGCACGGCGGAATTCTAAAGTCCTAAAATGCCTACTAGCCGAAAGTTAAGGTGTCTGATGACCAGTATGTTACTAGGTCGGCATTCTACCGTTCTGAGAGATTCTGGGTTCTAGAATCAATGGACGGCAGAGTTCTGGAATGTCAGGGTGTCCAAACTCTAGAATCCTTGCGGTTCTGAACTCGAGAGTCATTCAATGTCCACATTCCAGAACTCTGGATGTCTGAAATATAGAAGCACCAAATGTCTGCATTCTAGTATCAGAATGTGGCGGAATTTTAGAATGCACAGCACGGCGTAATTTTAAAGTCCTAAAGTGCCTGCTATCCAGAAGTCAAGGTGTCTGACATCCAGAATGTTACTAGGTCAGCATTCTACCGTTCTGAGAGATTCTGGGTTCTAGAATCAATGGATGGCAGAGTTCTGGAATGTCAGTGTGTTTAAACTCAAGAATACTTGCTTGTCTGAACTCGAGAGTCATTCAATGTCCACATTCCGGATCACAGGGTGTCTGAATTCCAGAAGCACCAAATGTCTGCATTCTAGAATCGGAATGTGGCGGAATTCTAGAATGCACAGCACGGCGGAATTCGAAAGTCCTAAAATGCCTGCTATCCGGAAGTTAAGGTGTCTGACATCCAGAATGCTACCACGTCAGAATTATACCATTCTGAAAGATTCTGGGATCTAGAATCAATGCACGGCTGAGTTCCAGAATGTCAGGGTTTCCAAACTCTAGAATCCTTGCGTGTCTGAACTCAAGAGTCATTCAGTATCCACATTCCAGGACTCTGGATGTCTGAAATATAGAAGCAACAAATGTCTACATTCTAGAATCGGAATGTGGTGGAATTCTAGAATGCACAGCACGGCAGAATTCTAAAGTACTAAAATGCCTGCTATTCGGAAGTTAAGGTGTCTGACATCCAGAATGTTACTAGGTCAGCATTCTACCGTTCTGAGAGATTCTGGGTTCCAGAATCAATGGACGGCAGAGTTCTGGAATGTCAGGTTGTCCAAACTCTAGAATCCTTCCGTGTCTGAACTCGTGAGTCATTCAATGTCCACATTCCGGATCACAGGGGGTCTGATTTCCAGAAGCACCAAATGTCTGCATTCCAGAATCGGAATGTGGCGGAATAATAGAATGCACAGCACGGCAGAATTCTGAAGTCATAAAATGCCTGATATTCGGAAGTTAAGGAGTCTGACATCCAGAATGTTACTAGGTCAGCATTATACCGTTCTGAGAGATTCTGGGTTCTAGAATCAATGGACGTCAGAGTTCTGGATTGTCAGGGTGTCCAAACTCTAGAATCCTTGCGTGTCTGAAGTCGAGAGTCATTCAATGTCCACATTCCAGAACTCTGGATGTCTGAATTATAGGAGCACCAAATGTCTGCATTCTAGAATCGGAATGTGGCGGAATTCTAGAATGCACAGCACGGCGGAATTCTAAAGTCCTAAAATGCCTGCTATCCGGAAGTTAAGGTGTCTGACATCAAGAATGCTACCAAGTCAGAATTATACCATTCTGAAAGATTCTGGGATCTAGAATCAATGGACGGCTGAGTTCCAGAATGTCAGGGTAGCAAAACTCTAGAATCCTTGCGTGTCTGAACTCGAGAGTCATTCAATGTCCACATTCCAGAACTCTGGATGTCTGAATTATAGAAGCACCAAATGTCTGCATTCTAGAATCGGAATGTGGCGGAATTCTAGAATGCACAGCACGGCGGAATTCTAAAGTCCTAAAATGCCTACTAGCCGTAAGTTAAGGTGTCTGATGACCAGTATGTTTCTAGGTCAGCATTCTACCGTTCTGAGAGATTCAGGGATCTAGAATCAATGGACGGCAGAGTTCTGGAATGTCAGGGTGTCCAAACTCTAGAATCCTTGCGTGTCTGAACTCGAGAGTCATTCAATGTCCACATTCCGGATCACAGGGTGTCTGAATTCCAGAAGCACCAAATGTCTGCATTCTAGAATCGGAATGTGGTAGAATTCTAGAATGCACAGCACGGCGGAATTCTAAAGTTCTAAAATGCCTGCTATCCGGAAGTTAAGGTGTCTGACTTCCAGAAAGGTACCACATCAGAATTATACCATTCTGAAACATTCTGGGATCTAGAATCAATGGACGGTTGAGTTCCAGAATGTCAGGGCGGCAAAACTCTAGAATCCTGGCTTGTCTGAACTCGAGAGTCATTCAATGTCCACATTCCAGAACTCTGAATGTCTGAATTATGGAAGCACCAAATGTCTGCATTCTTGAATCGGAATGTGGTGGAATTCTAGAATGCACAGCACGGCGGAATTCTAAAGTCCTAAAATGCCTGCTATCCGGAAGTTAAGGTGTCTGACATCCAGAATGCTACCACGTCAGAATTATACCATTCTGAAAGATTCTGGGATCTAGAATCAATGGACGGCTGAGTTCCAGAATGTCAGGGTGGCAAAACTCTAGAATCCTTGCGTGTCTGAAGTCGAGAGTCATTCAATGTCCACATTCCAGAACTCTGGATGTCTGAATTATAGGAGCACCAAATGTCTGCATTCTAGAATCGGAATGTGGCGGAATTCTAGAATGCACAGCACGGCAGAATTCTAAAGTCCTAAAATGCCTGATATTCGGAAGTTAAGGAGTCTGACATCCAGAATGCTACTAGATCAGCATTCTAAAGTTCTGAGAGATTCTGGGTTCTAGAATCAATGGACGGCAGAGTTCTGGAATGTCAGGGTGTCCAAACTCTAGAACCCTTCCGTGTCTGAACTCGTGAGTCATTCAATGTCCACATTCCAGATCACAGGGTGTCTGAATTCCAGAAGCACCAAATGTCTGCATTCTAGAATCGGAATGTGGTGGAATTCTAGAATGCACAGCACGGCAGAATTCTAAAGTCCTAAAATGCCTGATATTCGGAAGTTAAGGAGTCTAACATCCAGAATGCTACTAGGTCAGCATTCTACCGTTCTGAGAGATTCTGGGTTCTAGAATCAATGGACGGCAGAGTTCTGGAATGTCAGGGTGTCCAAACTCTAGAACCCTTCCGTGTCTGAACTCATGAGTCATTCAATGTCCACATTCCAGATCAAAGGGTGTCTGAATTCCAGAAGCACCAAATGTCTGCATTCTAGAATCGGAATGTGGCGGAATTCTAGAATGCACAGCACGGCGGATTTCTAAAGTCCTAAAATGCCTGCTATCGGGAAGTTAAGGTGTCTGACATCCAGAATGTTACTAGGTCAGCATTTTACCGTTCTGAGAGATTCTGGGTTCTAGAATCAATGGACGGCAAAGATCTGGCAAATCAGGGTATCCAAACTCTAGAATCCTTGCGTGTCTGAACTCGAGAGTCATTCAATGTCCACATTCCGGATCACAGGGTGTCGGAATTCCAGAAGCACCAAATGTCTGCATTCTGGAATCGGAATGTGGTAGAATTCTAGAATGCACAGCCCGGCGGAATTCTAAAGTCCTAAAATGCCTGCTCTCCGGATGTTAAGGTGTCTGACACCCAGAATGCTACCACATCAGAATTATACCATTCCGAAACATTCTGGGATCTAGAATCAATGGACCGGTGAGTTCCAGAATGTCAGGGGTGCAAAACTCTAGAATCCTGGCGTGTCTGAACTCGAGAGTCATTCAATGTCCACATTCCAGAACTCTGGATGTCTGAATTATAGAAGCACCAAATGTCTGCATTCTAGAATCGGAATGTGGCGGAATTCTAGAATGCACAGCATGGCGGAATTCTAAAGTCCTAAAATGCCTGCTATCCGGAAGTTAAGGTGTCTGACATCAAGAATGCTACCAAGTCAGAATTATACCATTCTGAAAGATTCTGGGATCTAGAATCAATGGACGGCTGAGTTACAGAATGTCAGGGTAGCAAAACACTAGAATCCTTGCGTGTCTGAACTCGAGAGTCATTCAATGTCCACATTCCAGAACTCTGGATGTCTGAATTATAGAAGCACCAAATGTCTGCATTCTAGAATTGGAATGTGGCGGAATTCTAGAATGCACAGCACGGCGGAATTCTAAAGTCCTAAAATGCCTACTAGCCGTAAGTTAAGGTGTCTGATGACCAGTATGTTACTAGGTCAGCATTCTACCGTTCTGAGAGATTCTGGGTTCTAGAATCAATGGACGGCAGAGTTCTGGAATGTCAGGGTGTCCAAACTCTAGAATCCTTGCGTGTCTGAACTCGAGAGTCATTCAGTGTCCACATTCCGGATCACAGGGTGTCTGAATTCCAGAAGCACCAAATGTCTGCATTCTAGAATCGGAATGTGGTAGAATTCTAGAATGCACAGCACGGCGGAATTCTAAAGTTCTAAAATGCCTGCTATCCGGAAGTTAAGGTGTCTGACATCCAGAATGCTACCACGTCAGAATTATACCATTCTGAAAGATTCTGGGATCTAGAATCAATGGACGGCTGAGTTCCAGAATGTCAGGGTGGCAAAACTCTAGAATCCTTGCGTGTCTGAAGTCGAGAGTCAATCAATGTCCACATTCCAGAACTCTGGATGTCTGAATTATAGGAGCACCAAATGTCTGCATTCTAGAATCGGAATGTGGCGGAATTCTAGAATGCACAGCACGGCAGAATTCTAAAGTCCTAAAATGCCTGATATTCGGAAGTTAAGGAGTCTGACATCCAGAATGCTACTAGATCAGCATTCTACCGTTCTGAGAGATTCTGGGTTCTAGAATCAATGGACGGCAGAGTTCTGGAATGTCAGGGTGTCCAAACTCTAGAACCCTTCCGTGTCTGAACTCGTGAGTCATTCAATGTCCACATTCCAGATCACAGGGTGTCTGAATTCCAGAAGAACCAAATGTCTGCATTCTAGAATCGGAATGTGGTGGAATTCTAGAATGCACAGCACGGCAGAATTCTAAAGTCCTAAAATGCCTGATATTCGGAAGTTAAGGAGTCTGACATCCAGAATGCTACTAGGTGAGCATTCTACCGTTCTGAGAGATTCTGGGTTCTAGAATCAATGGACGGCAGAGTTCTGGAATGTCAGGGTGTCCAAACTCTAGAACCCTTCCGTGTCTGAACTCGTGAGTCATTCAATGTCCACATTCCAGATCAAAGGGTGTCTGAATTCCAGAAGCACCAAATGTCTGCATTCTAGAATCGGAATGTGGCGGAATTCTAGAATGCACAGCACGGCGGATGTCTAAAGTCCTAAAATGCCTGCTATCGGGAAGTTAAGGTGTCTGACATCCAGAATGTTACTAGGTCAGCATTCTACCGTTCTGAGAGATTCTGGGTTCTAGAATCAATGGACGGCAGAGATCTGGCAAATCAGGGTGTCCAAACTCTAGAATCCTTGCGTGTCTGAACTCGAGAGTCATTCAATATCCACATTCCGGATCACAGGGTGTCGGAATTCCAGAAGCACCAAATGTCTGCATTCTGGAATCGGAATGTGGTAGAATTCTAGAAAGCACAGCCCGGCGGAATTCTAAAGTCCTAAAATGCCTGCTATCCGGATGTTAAGGTGTCTGACACCCAGAATGCTACCACATCAGAATTATACCATTCCGAAACATTCTGGGATCTAGAATCAATGGACCGGTGAGTTCCAGAATGTCAGGGTGGCAAAACTCTAGAATCCTGGCGTGTCTGAACTCGAGAGTCATTCAATGACCACATTCCAGAACTCTGGATGTCTGAATTATAAAAGCACCAAATGTCTGCATTCTAGAATCGGAATGTGGCGTAATTCTAGAATGCACAGCACGGCGGAATTCTGAAGTCCTAAAATGCCTGCTATCCGGAAGTTAAGGTGTCTGACATCAAGAATGCTACCAAGTCAGAATTATACCATTCTGAAAGATTCTGGGATCTAGAATCAATGGACGGCTGAGTTCCAGAATGTCAGGGTAGCAAAACTCTAGAATCCTTGCGTGTCTGAACTCGAGAGTCATTCAATGTCCACATTCCAGAACTCTGGATGTCTGAATTATAGAAGCACCAAATGTCTGCATTCTAGAATCGGAATGTGGCGGAATTCTAGAATGCACAGCACGGCGGAATTCTAAAGTCCTAAAATGCCTACTAGCCGAAAGTTAAGGTGTCTGATGACCAGTATGTTACTAGGTCGGCATTCTACCGTTCTGAGAGATTCTGGGTTCTAGAATCAATGGACGGCAGAGTTCTGGAATGTCAGGGTGTCCAAACTCTAGAATCCTTGCGGTTCTGAACTCGAGAGTCATTCAATGTCCACATTCCAGAACTCTGGATGTCTGAAATATAGAAGCACCAAATGTCTGCATTCTAGTATCAGAATGTGGCGGAATTTTAGAATGCACAGCACGGCGTAATTTTAAAGTCCTAAAGTGCCTGCTATCCAGAAGTCAAGGTGTCTGACATCCAGAATGTTACTAGGTCAGCATTCTACCGTTCTGAGAGATTCTGGGTTCTAGAATCAATGGATGGCAGAGTTCTGGAATGTCAGTGTGTTTAAACTCAAGAATACTTGCTTGTCTGAACTCGAGAGTCATTCAATGTCCACATTCCGGATCACAGGGTGTCTGAATTCCAGAAGCACCAAATGTCTGCATTCTAGAATCGGAATGTGGCGGAATTCTAGAATGCACAGCACGGCGGAATTCGAAAGTCCTAAAATGCCTGCTATCCGGAAGTTAAGGTGTCTGACATCCAGAATGCTACCACGTCAGAATTATACCATTCTGAAAGATTCTGGGATCTAGAATCAATGCACGGCTGAGTTCCAGAATGTCAGGGTTTCCAAACTCTAGAATCCTTGCGTGTCTGAACTCAAGAGTCATTCAGTATCCACATTCCAGGACTCTGGATGTCTGAAATATAGAAGCAACAAATGTCTGCATTCTAGAATCGGAATGTGGTGGAATTCTAGAATGCACAGCACGGCAGAATTCTAAAGTACTAAAATGCCTGCTATTCGGAAGTTAAGGTGTCTGACATCCAGAATGTTACTAGGTCAGCATTCTACCGTTCTGAGAGATTCTGGGTTCCAGAATCAATGGACGGCAGAGTTCTGGAATGTCAGGTTGTCCAAACTCTAGAATCCTTCCGTGTCTGAACTCGTGAGTCATTCAATGTCCACATTCCGGATCACAGGGGGTCTGATTTCCAGAAGCACCAAATGTCTGCATTCCAGAATCGGAATGTGGCGGAATAATAGAATGCACAGCACGGCAGAATTCTGAAGTCATAAAATGCCTGATATTCGGAAGTTAAGGAGTCTGACATCCAGAATGTTACTAGGTCAGCATTATACCGTTCTGAGAGATTCTGGGTTCTAGAATCAATGGACGTCAGAGTTCTGGATTGTCAGGGTGTCCAAACTCTAGAATCCTTGCGTGTCTGAAGTCGAGAGTCATTCAATGTCCACATTCCAGAACTCTGGATGTCTGAATTATAGGAGCACCAAATGTCTGCATTCTAGAATCGGAATGTGGCGGAATTCTAGAATGCACAGCACGGCGGAATTCTAAAGTCCTAAAATGCCTGCTATCCGGAAGTTAAGGTGTCTGACATCAAGAATGCTACCAAGTCAGAATTATACCATTCTGAAAGATTCTGGGATCTAGAATCAATGGACGGCTGAGTTCCAGAATGTCAGGGTAGCAAAACTCTAGAATCCTTGCGTGTCTGAACTCGAGAGTCATTCAATGTCCACATTCCAGAACTCTGAATGTCTGAATTATAGAAGCACCAAATGTCTGCATTCTAGAATCGGAATGTGGCGGAATTCTAGAATGCACAGCACGGCGGAATTCTAAAGTCCTAAAATGCCTACTAGCCGTAAGTTAAGGTGTCTGATGACCAGTATGTTTCTAGGTCAGCATTCTACCGTTCTGAGAGATTCTGGGATCTAGAATCAATGGACGGCAGAGTTCTGGAATGTCAGGGTGTCCAAACTCTAGAATCCTTGCGTGTCTGAACTCGAGAGTCATTCAATGTCCACATTCCGGATCACAGGGTGTCTGAATTCCAGAAGCACCAAATGTCTGCATTCTAGAATCGGAATGTGGTAGAATTCTAGAATGCACAGCACGGCGGAATTCTAAAGTTCTAAAATGCCTGCTATCCGGAAGTTAAGGTGTCTGACTTCCAGAAAGGTACCACATCAGAATTATACCATTCTGAAACATTCTGGGATCTAGAATCAATGGACGGTTGAGTTCCAGAATGTCAGGGCGGCAAAACTCTAGAATCCTGGCTTGTCTGAACTCGAGAGTCATTCAATGTCCACATTCCAGAACTCTGAATGTCTGAGTTATGGAAGCACCAAATGTCTGCATTCTTGAATCGGAATGTGGTGGAATTCTAGAATGCACAGCACGGCGGAATTCTAAAGTCCTAAAATGCCTGCTATCCGGAAGTTAAGGTGTCTGACATCCAGAATGCTACCACGTCAGAATTATACCATTCTGAAACATTCTGGGATCTAGAATCAATGGACGGCTGAGTTCCAGAATGTCAGGGTGGCAAAACTCTAGAATCCTTGCGTGTCTGAAGTCGAGAGTCATTCAATGTCCACATTCCAGAACTCTGGATGTCTGAATTATAGGAGCACCAAATGTCTGCATTCTAGAATCGGAATGTGGCGGAATTCTAGAATGAACAGCACGGCAGAATTCTAAAGTCCTAAAATGCCTGATATTCGGAAGTTAAGGAGTCTGACATCCAGAATGCTACTAGATCAGCATTCTAAAGTTCTGAGAGATTCTGGGTTCTAGAATCAATGGACGGCAGAGTTCTGGAATGTCAGGGTGTCCAAACTCTAGAACCCTTCCGTGTCTGAACTCGTGAGTCATTCAATGTCCACATTCCAGATCACAGGGTGTCTGAATTCCAGAAGCACCAAATGTCTGCATTCTAGAATCGGAATGTGGTGGAATTCTAGAATGCACAGCACGGCAGAATTCTAAAGTCCTAAAATGCCTGATATTCGGAAGTTAAGGAGTCTAACATCCAGAATGCTACTAGGTCAGCATTCTACCGTTCTGAGAGATTCTGGGTTCTAGAATCAATGGACGGCAGAGTTCTGGAATGTCAGGGTGTCCAAACTCTAGAACCCTTCCGTGTCTGAACTCATGAGTCATTCAATGTCCACATTCCAGATCAAAGGGTGTCTGAATTCCAGAAGCACCAAATGTCTGCATTCTAGAATCGGAATGTGGCGGAATTCTAGAATGCACAGCACGGCGGATTTCTAAAGTCCTAAAATGCCTGCTATCGGGAAGTTAAGGTGTCTGACATCCAGAATGTTACTAGGTCAGCATTTTACCGTTCTGAGAGATTCTGGGTTCTAGAATCAATGGACGGCAAAGATCTGGCAAATCAGGGTATCCAAACTCTAGAATCCTTGCGTGTCTGAACTCGAGAGTCATTCAATGTCCACATTCCGGATCACAGGGTGTCGGAATTCCAGAAGCACCAAATGTCTGCATTCTGGAATCGGAATGTGGTAGAATTCTAGAATGCACAGCCCGGCGGAATTCTAAAGTCCTAAAATGCCTGCTCTCCGGATGTTAAGGTGTCTGACACCCAGAATGCTACCACATCAGAATTATACCATTCCGAAACATTCTGGGATCTAGAATCAATGGACCGGTGAGTTCCAGAATGTCAGGGGTGCAAAACTCTAGAATCCTGGCGTGTCTGAACTCGAGAGTCATTCAATGTCCACATTCCAGAACTCTGGATGTCTGAATTATAGAAGCACCAAATGTCTGCATTCTAGAATCGGAATGTGGCGGAATTCTAGAATGCACAGCACGGCGGAATTCTAAAGTCCTAAAATGCCTGCTATCCGGAAGTTAAGGTGTCTGACATCAAGAATGCTACCAAGTCAGAATTATACCATTCTGAAAGATTCTGGGATCTAGAATCAATGGACGGCAGAGATCTGGCATGTCAGGGTGTCCAAACTCTAGAATCCTTGCGTGTCTGAACTCGAGAGTCATTCAATGTCCACATTCCAGAACTCTGGATGTTTGAATTATAGAAGCACCAAATGTCTGCATTCTAGAATCGGAATGTGGCGGAATTCTAGAATGAACAGCACGGCGGAATTCTAAAGTCCTAAAATGCCTACTAGCCGAAAGTTAAGGTGTCTGATGACCAGTATGTTACTAGGTCGGCATTCTACCGTTCTGAGAGATTCTGGGTTCTAGAATCAATGGACGGCAGAGTTCTGGAATCTCAGGGTGTCCAAACTCTAGAATCCTTGCGGGTCTGAACTCGAGAGTCATTCAATGTCCACATTCCGGATCACAGGGTGTCTGAATTCCAGAAGCACCAAATGTCTGCATTCTAGAATCGGAATGTGGTAGAATTCTAGAATGCACAGCACGGCGGAATTCTAAAGTTCTAAAATGCCTGCTATCCGGAAGTTAAGGTGTCTGACATCCAGAATGGTACCACATCAGAACTATACCATTCTGAAACATTCTGGGATCTAGAATCAATGGACGGGTGAGTTCCAGAATGTCAGGGCAGCAAAACTCTAGAATCCTGGCTTGTCTGAACTCGAGAGTCATTCAATGTCCACATTCCAGAACTCTGGATGTCTGAATTATGGAAGCACCAAATGTCTGCATTCTACATCTGAATGTGGTGGAATTCTAGAATGCACAGCACGGCGGAATTCTACAGTCCTAAAATGCCTGTTATCCGGAAGTTAAGGTGTCTCACATCCAGAATGCTACCACATCAGAATTATACCATTCTGAAACATTCTGGGATCTAGAATCAATGGACGGCTGAGTTCCAGAATGCAAGAGTGGCAAAACTCCAGAATCCTTGCGTGTCTGAACTCGAGAGTCATTCAATGTCCACATTCCAGAACTCTGGATGTCTGAAATATAGAAGCACCAAATGTCTGCATTGTGGTATCAGAATGTGGCGGAATTCTAGAATGCACAGCACGGCGGAATTTTAAAGTCCTAAAGTGCCTGCTATCCAGAAGTCAAGGTGTCTGACATCCAGAATGTTACTAGGTCAGCATTCTACAGTTCTGAGAGATTCTGGGTTCTAGAATCAATGGATGGCAGAGTTCTGGAATGTCAGTGTGTTTAAACTCAAGAATACTTGCTTGTCTGAACTCGAGAGTCATTCAATGTCCACATTCCGGATCACAGGGTGTCTGAATTCCAGAAGCACCAAATGTCTGCATTCTAGAATCGGAATGTGGCGGAATTCTAGAATGCACAGCACGGCGGAATTCGAAAGTCCTAAAATGCCTGCTATCCGGAAGTTAAGGTGTCTGACATCCAGAATGCTACCACGTCAGAATTATACCATTCTGAAAGATTCTGGGATCTAGAATCAATGCACGGCTGAGTTCCAGAATGTCAGGGTTTCCAAACTCTAGAATCCTTGCGTGTCTGAACTCAAGAGTCATTCAATATCCACATTCCAGGACTCTGGATGTCTGAAATATAGAAGCAACAAATGTCTGCATTCTAGAATCGGAATGTGGTGGAATTCTAGAATGCACAGCACGGCAGAATTCTAAAGTACTAAAATACCTGCTATTCGGAAGTTAAGGTGTCTGACATCCAGAATGTTACTAGGTCAGAATTCTACCGTTCTGAGAGATTCTGGGTTCTAGAATCAATGGACGGCAGAGTTCTGGAATGTCAGGTTGTCCAAACTCTAGAATCCTTCCGTGTCTGAACTCGTGAGTCATTCAATGTCCACATTCCGGATCACAGGGGGTCTGAATTCCAGAAGCACCAAATGTCTGCATTCCAGAATCGGAATGTGGCGGAATAATAGAATGCACAGCACGGCAGAATTCTGAAGTCATAAAATGCCTGATATTCGGAAGTTAAGGAGTCTGACATCCAGAATGTTACAAGGTCAGCATTATACCGTTCTGAGAGATTCTGGGTTCTAGAATCAATGGACGGCAGAGTTCTGGAATGTCAGGGTGTCCAAACTCTAGAATCCTTGCGTGTCTGAAGTCGAGAGTCATTCAATGTCCACATTCCAGAACTCTGGATGTCTGAATTATAGGATCACCAAATGTCTGCATTATAGAATCGGAATGTGGCAGAATTCTAGAATGCACAGCATGGCGGATTTCTAAAGTCCTAAAATGCCTGCTATCCGGAAGGTAAGGTGTCTGACGTCCCGAATGTCACTAGGTCAGCATTCTACCGTTCTGAGAGATTCTGGGTTCTAGAATCAATGGACGGCAGAGATCTGGCATGTCAGGGTGTCCAAACTCTAGAATCCTTGCGTGTCTGAACTCGAGAGTCATTCAATGTCCACATTCCGGATCACAGGGTGTCTGAATTCCAGAAGCACCAAATGTGTGCATTCTAGAATCGGAATGTGGTAGAATTCCAGAATGCACAGCACGGCGGAATTCTAAAGTCCCCAAATGCCTGCTATCCGGAAGTTAAGGTGTCTGACATCCAGAATGGTATCACATCAGAATTATACCATTCTGAAACATTCTGGGATCTATAATCAATGGACGGGTGAGTTCCAGAATGTCAGGGTGGCAAAACTCTAGAATCCTGGCTTGTCTGAACTCGAGAGTCATTCAATGTCCACATTCCAGAACTCTGGATGTCTGAATTATGGAAGCACCAAATATCTGCATTCTAGAATCGGAATGTGGTGAAATTCTAGAATGCACAGCACGGCGGAATTCTAAAGTCCTAAAATGCCTGCTATCCGGAAGTTAAGGTGTCTGACCTCCAGAATGTTACTAGGTCAGCATTCCACCATTCTGAGAGATTCTGGGTTCAAGAATCAATGGACGGCAGAGTTCTGGAATGTCAGGGTTTCCAAACTCTAGAATCCTTCCGTGTCTGAACTCTTGAGTCATTCAATGTCCGCATTCTGGATCACAGGGTGTCTGCATTCCAGAAGCACCAAATGTCTTCATTCTAGAATCGGAATGTGGCGAAATACTAGAATGCACAACCCGGCAGAATTCTAAAGTCCTAAAATGCCTGATATTCGGAAGTTAAGGAGTCTGACATCCAGAATGTTACTAGGTCAGCATTCAACCATTCTGAGAGATTCTGGGTTCTAGAATCAATGGATGGCAGAGATCTGGCATGTCAGGGTGTCCAAACTCTAGAATCATTCCGTGTCTGAACTTGTGAGTCATTCAATATCCACATTCCGGATCACAGGGTGTCTGAATTCCAGAAGCACCAATTGTCTGCATTCTAGAATCGGAATGTGGCGGAATTCTAGAATGCACAGCACGGCGGAATTCTAAAGTCGTAAAATGCCTACTAGCCGAAAGTTAAGGTGTCTGATGACCAGTATGTTACTAGGTCAGCCTTCTACCGTTCTGAGAGATTCTGGGTTCTAGAATTAATGGACGGCAGAGATCTGGAATATCAGGGTGTCCAAACTCTAGAATCCTTGCGTGTCTGAACTCGAGAGTCATTCAATTTCCACATTCCGGATCACAGGGTGTCTGAATTCCAGAAGCACCAAATGTCTGCATTCTAGAATTGGAATGTGGCGGAATTCTAGAATGCACAGCACGGCAGAATTCTAAAGTCCTAAAATGCCTGATATTCGGAAGTTAAGGAGTCTGACATCCAGAATGTTACTAGGTCAGCATTCTACCATTCTGAGAGATTCTGGGTTCTAGAATCAATGGACGGCAGAGATCTGGCATGTCAGGGTGTCCAAACTCTAGAATCCTTCCGTGTCTGAACTCGTGAGTCATTCAATATTCACATTCCGGATCACATGGTGTCTGAATTCCAGAAGCACCAAATGTCTGCATTCTAGAATCGGAATGTGGCGGAATTCTAGAATGCACAGCACGGCGGAATTCGAAAGTCCTAAAATGCCTGCTATCCGGAAGTTAAGGTGTCTTACATCAAGAATGCTACCACGTCAGAATTATACCATTCTGAAAGATTCCGGGATCTAGAATCAATGGACGGCTGAGTTCCAGAATGTCAGGGTGGCAAAACTCTAGAATCCTTGCGTGTCTGAACTCGAGAGTCATTCAATGTCCACATTCCAGAACTCTGGATGTCTGAATTATAGAAGCACCAAATGTCTGCATTCTAGAATCGGAATGTGGCGGAATTCTAGAATGCACAGCACGGCGGAATTCTAAAGTCCTAAAATGCCTACTACACGAAAGTTAAGGTGTCTGATGACCAGTATGTTACTAGGTCAGCATTCTACCGTTCTGAGAGATTCTGGGTTCTAGAATCAATGGACGGCAGAGATCTGGAATGTCAGGGTGTCCAAACTCTAGAATCCTTCCGTGTCTGAACTCGTGAGTCATTCAATGTCCACATTCCGGATCACAGGGTGTTTGAATTCCAGAAGCACCAAATGTCTTCATTCTAGAATCGGAATGTGGCGGAATTCTAGAATGCACAGCACGGCAGAATTCTAAAGTCCTAAAATGCCTGATATTCGGAAGTTAAGGAGTCTGACATCCAGAATGTTACTAGGTCAGCATTCTACCATTCTGAGAGATTCTGGGTTCTAGAATCAATGGACGGCAGAGATCTGGCATGTCAGGGTGTCCAAACTCTAGAATCCTTCCGTGTCTGAACTCGTGAGTCATTCAATGTCCACATTCCGGATCACAGGGTTTCTGAATTCCAGAAGCACCAAATGTCTGCATTCTAGAATCGGAATGTGGCGGAATTCTAGAATGCACAGCACGGCGGAATTCGAAAGTCCTAAAATGCCTGCTATCCGGAAGTTAAGGTGTCTGACATCAAGAATGCTACCAAGTCAGAATTATAACATTCTGAAAGATTCTGGGATCTAGAATCAATGGACGGCTGAGTTCCAGAATGTCAGGGTGGCAAAACTCTAGAATCCTTGCGTGTCTGAACTCGAGAGTCATTCAATGTCCACATTTCGCATCACAGGGTGTCTGAATTCCAGAAGCACCAAATGTCTGCATTCTAGAATCGGAATGTGGCGGCATTCTAGAATGCACAGCACGGCAGAATTCTAAAGTCCTAAAATGCCTGCTATTTGGAAGTTAAGGTGTCTGACATCCAGAATGTTACTAGGTCAGCCTTCTACCATCCTGACAGATTCTGGGTTCTAGAATCAATGGACGGCAGAGTTCTGGAATGTCAGGGTGTCCAAACTCTAGAATCCTTCTGTGTCTGAACTCGTGAGTCATTCAATGCCCACATTCCGGATCACAGAGTGTCTGAATTCCAGAAGCACCAAATGTCTGCATTCTAGAATCGGAATGTGGCGGAATTCTAGAATGCACAGCACGGCGGATTTCGAAAGTCCTAAAATGCCTGCTATCAGGAAGTTAATGTGTCTGACATCCAGAATGCTACCACGTCAGAATTATACCATTCTGAAAGATTCTGGGATCTAGAATCAATGCACGGCTTAGTTCCAGAAAGTCAGGGTGGCAAAACTCTAGAATCCTTGCGTGTCTGAACTCGAGAGTCATTCAATGTCCACATTCCAGAACTCTGGATGTCTGAATTATAAAAGCACCAAATGTCTGCATTCTAGAATCGGAATGTGGCGGAATTCTAGAATGCACAGCACGGCGGAATTCTAAAGTCCTAAAATGCGTACTACCCGAAAGTTAAGGTGTCTGATGACCAGTATGTTACTAGGTCAGCATTCTACCATTCTGAGAGATTCTGGGTTCTAGAATCATTGGACGGCAGAGATCTGGAATGTCAGGGTGTCCAAACTCTAGAATCCTTGCGTGTCTGAACTCGAGAGTCATTCAATGTCCACATTCCGGATCACAGGGTGTCTGAATTCCAGAAGCACCAAATGTCTGCATTCTAGAATCGGAATGTGGTAGAATTCTAGAATGCAAAGCACGGCGGTATTCTAAATTCCTAAAATGCCTGCTATCCGGAAGTTAAGGTGTCTGACATCCAGAATGGTACCACATCAGAATTATACCATTCTGAAATATTCTGGGATCTAGAATCAATGGACGGGTGAGTTCCAGAATGTCAGGGTGGCAAAACTTTAGAATCCTGGCTTGTCTGAACTCGAGAGTCATTCAATGTCCACATTCCAGAACCCTGGATGTCTGAATTATGGAAGCACCAAATGTCTGCATTCTAGAAACAGAATGTGGCGAAATTCTAGAATGCACAGCACGGCGGAATTCTAAAGTCCTAAAATGCCTGCTATCCGGAAGTTAAGTTGTCTGACATCCAGAATGTTACTAGGTCAGCATTCCACGATTCTGAGAGATTCTGGGTTCTAGAATCAATGGACGGCAGAGTTCTGGAATGTCAGGGTGTCCAAACTCTAGAATCCTTCCGTGTCTGAACTCGTGAGTCATTCAATGTCCACATTCCGTATCACAGGGTGTCTGAATTCCAGAAGCACCAAATGTATTCATTCTAGAATCGGAATGTGGTAGAATTCTAGAATGCACAGCACGGCAGAATTCTAAAGTCCTAAAATGCCTGATATTCGGAAGTTAAGGAGTCTGACATCCAGAATGATACTAGGTCAGCATTCTACCATTCTGAGAGATTCTGGGTTCTAGAATCAATGGACGGCAGAGATCTGGCATGTCAGGGTGTCCAAACTCTAAAATCCTTCCGTGTCTGAACTCGTGAGTCATTCAATGTCCACATTCCGGATCACAGGGTGTCTGAATTCCAGAAGCACCAAATGTCTGCATTCTAGAATCGGAATGTGGCGGAATCCTAGAATGCACAGCACGGCGGAATTCGAAAGTCCTAAAATGCCTGCAATCCAGAATTAAGGTGTCTGACATCCAGAATGCTACCACGTCAGAATTATACCATTCTGAAAGATTCTGGGATCTAGAATAAATGGACGGCTGGGTTCCAGAATGTCAGGGTGGCAAAACTCTAGAATCCTTGCGTGTATGAACTCGAGAGTCATTCAATCTCCACATTTCAGAACTCTGGATGTCTGAATTATAGAAGCACCAAATGTCTGCATTCTAGAATCGGAATGTGGGGAATTCTAGAATGCACAGCACGGCGTAATTCTAAAGTCCTAAAATGCCTGTTTTCCGGAAGTTAAGGTGTCTGACATCCAGAATGTTTCTAGGTCAGCATTCTACCGTTCTGAGAGATTCTGGGTTCTAGAATCAATGGACGGCAGAGATCTGGCATGTCAGGGTGTCCAAACTCTAGAATCCTTGTGTGTCTGAACTCTAGAATCATTCAATATCCACATTCCGGATCACAGGGTGTGTGAATTCCAGAAACACCAAATGTCTGCATTCTAGAATCGGAATGTGGCGGAATTCTAGAATGCACAGCACGGTGGAATTCTAAAGTCCTAAAATGCCTGCTATCCGGTAGTAAAGGTGTCTGACATCGAGAATGCTACGACGTCAGAATTATACCATTCTGAAAGATTCTGGGATCTAGAATCAATGGACGGCTGAGTTCCAGAGTTTCAGGGTGGCAAAACTCTAGAATACTTGCGTGTCTGAACTCGAGAGTCATTCAATGTCCACATTCCAGAACTCTGGATGTCTGAATTATAGAAGCACCAAATGTCTTCATTCTAGAATCGGAATGTGGCGGAATTCTAGAATGCACAGCACGGCGGAATTCTAAAGTCCTAAAATGCCTGCTATCCGGAAGTTAAGGTGTCTGACATCAAGAATGCTACCAAGTCAGAATTATAACATTCTGAAAGATTCTGGGATCTAGAATCAATGGACGGCTGAGTTCCAGAATGTCAGGGTGGCAAAACTCTAGAATCCTTGCGTGTCTGAACTCGAGAGTCATTCAATGTCCACATTTCGCATCACAGGGTGTCTGAATTCCAGAAGCACCAAATGTCTGCATTCTAGAATCGGAATGTGGCGGAATTCTTGAATGCACAGCACGGCAGAATTCTAAAGTCCTAAAATGCCTGCTATTTGGAAGTTAAGGTGTCTGACATCCAGAATGTTACTAGGTCAGCCATCTACCATCCTGACAGATTCTGGGTTCTAGAATCAATGGACGGCAGAGTTCTGGAATGTCAGGGTGTCCAAACTCTAGAATCCTTCTGTGTCTGAACTCGTGAGTCATTCAATGCCCACATTCCGGATCACAGAGTGTCTGAATTCCAGAAGCACCAAACGTCTGCATTCTAGAATCGGAATGTGGCGGAATTCTAGAATGCACAGCACGGCAGAATTCTGAAGTCCTAAAATGCCTGATATTCCGAAGTAAAGGAGTCTGACATCCAGAATGTTACTAGGTCAGCATTCTACAGTTCTGAGAGATTCTGGGTTCTAGAATCAATGGACGGCATAGTTCTGGAATGTCAGGGTGTCCAAACTCTAGAATCCTTCCGTGTCTGAACTCGTGAGTCATTCAATGTCCACATTCCGGATCACAGGGTGTCTGAATTCCAGAAGCACCAAATGTCTGCATTCTAGAATCGGAATGTGGCAGAATTCTAGAATGCACAGCACGGCGGAATTCGAAAGTCCTAAAATGCCTGCTATCCGGAAGTTAAGGTGTCTGACATCCAGAATGCTACCACGTCAGAATTATACCATTCTGAAAGATTCTGGGATCTAGAATCAATGGACGGCTGAGTTCCAGAATGTCAGGGTGGCAAAACCCTAGAATGCTTGCGTGTCTGAACTCGAGAGTCATTCAATGTCCACATTCCAGAACTCTGGATGTCTGAATTATAGAAGCACCAAATGTCTGCATTCTAGAATCGGAATGTGGCGGAATTCTAGAATGCACAGCACGGCGGAAGTCGAAAGTCCTAAAATGCCTGCTATCCGGAAGTTAAGGTGTCTGACATCCAGAATGCTACCACGTCAGAATTATACCATTCTGAAAGATTCTGGGATCTAGAATCAATGGACGGCTGAGTTCCAGAATGTCGGGGTTTCCAAACTCTAGAATCCTTGCGTGTCTGAACTCGGGAGTCATTCAATATCCACATTCCAGGACTCTGGATGTCTGAAATATAGAAGCACCAAATGTCTGCATTCTAGAATCGGAATGTGGCGGAATTCTAGAATGCACAGCACGGCAGAATTCTAAAGTCCTAAAATGCCTGCTATTCGGAAGTTAAGGTCAGCATTCTACCATTCTGAGAGATTCTGGCTTCTAGAATCAATGGACGTCAGAGTTCTGGAATGTCAGGGTGTCCAAACTCTGGAATCCTTCCGTGTCTTAACTCGTGAGTCATTCAATGTCCACATTCTGGATCACAGGGTGTCTGAATTCCAGAAGCACCAAATGTCTGCATTCTAGAATCGGAATGTGGCGGAATTCTAGAATGCACAACACGGCAGAATTCTGAAGTCCTAAAATGCCTGATATTCAGAAGTTAAGGAGTCTGACATCCAAAATGTTACTAGGTCAGCATTCTAACGTTCTGAGAGATTCTGGGTTCTAGAATCAATGGACGGCAGAGATCTGGCATGTCAGGGTGTCCAAACTCTAGAATCCTTGCGTGTCTGAACTCGAGAGTCATTCAATGTCCACATTCCGCGTGTCTGAATTCCAGAAGTACCAAATGTCTGCATTCTAGAATCGGAATGTGGTAGAACTCTAGAATGCACAGCCCGGCGGAATTCTAAAGTCCTAAAATGCCTGCTATCCGGAAGTTAAGGTGTCTGACACGCAGAATGCTACCACATCAGAATTATACCATTCTGGAACATTCTGGGATCTAGAATCAATGGACGGGTGAGTTCCAGAATGTCAGGGTGGCAAAACTCTAGAATCCTGGCGTGTCTGAACTCGAGAGTCATTCAATGTCCACATTCCAGAACTCTGGATGTCTGAATTATAGAAGCACCAAATGTCTGCATTCTAGAATCGGAATGTGGCGGAATTCTAGAATGCACAGCACGGCGGAATTCTAAAGTCCTAAAATGCCTGCTATCCGGAAGTTTAGGTGTCTGACATCAAGAATGCTACCAAGTCAGAATTATACCATTCTGAAAGATTCTGGGATCTAGAATCAATGGATGGCTGAGTTCCAGAATGTCAGGGTAGCAAAACTCTAGAATCCTTGCGTGTCTGAACTCGAGAGTCATTCAATGTCCACATTCCAGAACTCTGGATGTCTGAATTATAGAAGCACCAAATGTCTGCATTCTAGAATCGGAATGTGGCGGAATTCTAGAATGCACAGCACGGCGGAATTCTAAAGTCCTAAAATGCCTACTAGCCGAAAGTTAAGGTGTCTGATGACCAGTATGTTACTAGGTCAGCATTCTACCATTCTGAGAGATTCTGGGTTCTAGAATCAATGGACGGCAGAGTTCTGGAATGTCAGGGTGTCCAAACTCTAGAATCCTTGCGTGTCTGAAGTCGAGAGTCATTCAATGTCCACATTCCGGATCACAGGGTGTCTGAATTCCAGAAGCACCAAATGTCTGCATTCTGGAATCGGAATGTGGTAGAATTCTAGAATGCACAGCACGGCGGAATTCTAAAGTTCTAAAATGCCTGCTATCCGGAAGTTAAGGTGTCTGACATCCAGAATGGTACCACATCAGAATTATACCATTCTGAAACATTCTGGGATCTAGAATCAATGGACGGCTGAGTTCCAGAATGTCAGGGTGGCAAAACTCTAGAATCCTTGTGTGTCTGAACTCGAGAGTCATTCAATGTCCACATTCCAGAACTCTGGATGTCTGAATTATAGAAGCACGAAATGTCTGCATTCTAGAATCGGAATGTGGCGGAATTCTAGAATGCACAGCACGGCGGAATTCTAAAGTACTAAAATGCCTGCTATCCGTAAGTTAAGGTGTCTGATGACCAGTATGTTACTAGGTCAGCAATCTACCGTTCTGAGAGATTCTGGGTTCTAGAATCAATGGATGGCAGAGATCTGGAATGTCAGGGTGTCCAAACTCTAGAATCCTTGCGTGTCAGAACTCGAGAGTCATTCAATGTCCACATTCCAGAACTCTGGATGTCTGAATTATGGAAGCAGCAAATGTCTGCATTCTAGAATCGGAATGTGGCGGAATTCTAGAATGCACAGCACGGCGGAATTCTAAAGTCCTAAAATGCCTGTTATCCGGAAGTTAAGGTGTCTGACATCCAGAATGCTACCACGTCAGAATTATACCATTCTGAAACATTCTGGGATCTAGAATCAATGGACGGCTGAGTTCCAGAATGCAAGAGTGGCAAAACTCCAGAATCCTTGCGTGTCTGAACTCGAGAGTCATTCAATGTCCACATTCCAGAACTCTGGATGCCTGAAATATAGAAGCACCAAATGTCTGCATTCTAGTATCAGAATGTGGCGGAATTCTAGAATGCACAGCACGGCGGAATTTTAAAGTCCTAAAGTGCCTGCTATCCAGAAGTCAAGGTGTCTGACATCCAGAATGTTACTAGGTCAGCATTCTACCGTTCTGAGACATTCTGGGTTCTAGAATCAATTGATGGCAGAGTTCTGGAATGAGAGTGTGTTTAAACTCAAGAATACTTGCTTGTCTGAACACGAGAGTCATTCAATGTCCACATTCCGCATCACAGGGTGTCTGAATTCCAGAAGCACCAAATGTCTGCATTCTAGAATCGGAATGTGGCGGAATTCTAGAATGCACAGCACGGCGGAATTCGAAAGTCCTAAAATGCCTGCTATTCGGAAGTTAAGGTCAGCATTCTACCATTCTGAGAGATTCTGGGTTCTAGAATCAATGGACGTCAGAGTTCTGGAATGTCAGTGTGTCCAAACTCTAGAATCCTTCTGTGTCTGAACTCGTGAGTCATTCAATATCCACATTCTGGATCACAGGGTGTCTGAATTCCAGAAGCACCAAATGTCTGCATTCTAGAATCGGAATGTGGCGGAATTCTAGAATTCAAATCACGGCAGAATTCTGAAGTCCTAAAATGCCGGATATTCAGAAGTTAAGGAGTCTGACATCCAGAATGTTACTTGGTCAGCATTCTACCGTTCTGAGAGATTCCGGCTTCTAGAATCAATGGACGGCAGAGTTCTGAAATGTCAGTGTGTCCAAACTGTAGAATCCTTCCGTGTCTGAACTCGTGAGTCATTCAATGTCCACATTCCGGATCACAGGGTGTCTGAATTCCAGAAGCACCAAATGTCTGCATTCTAGAATCGGAATGTGGCGGAATTCTAGAATGCACAGCACGGCAGAATTCTGAAGTCCTAAAATGCCTGATATTCAGAAGTTAAGGAGTCTGACATCCAGAATGTTACTTGGTCAGCATTCTACCGTTCTGAGAGATTCTGGGTTCAAGAATCAATGGACGGCAGAGTTCTGCAATGTCAGGGTGTCCAAACTCTGGAATCCTTGTGTGTCTGAACTCGTGAGTCATTCAAAGTCCACATTCCGGATCACAGGGTGTCTGAATTCCAGAAGCACCAAATGTCTGCATTCTAGAATCGGAATGTGGTAGAATTCTAGAATGCACAGCACGGCGGAATTCTAAAGTCCTAAAATGACTGCTATCCGTAAGTTAAGGTGTCTGGCACCCAGAATGCTACCACATCAGAATTATACCATTCTGAAACATTCTGGGATCTAGAATCAATGTACGGGTGAGTTCCAGAATGTCAGGGTGGCAATACTCTAGAATCCTGGCGTGTCTGAACTCGAGAGTCATTCAATGTCCACATTCCAGAACTCTGGATGTCTGAATTATAGAAGCACCAAATGTCTGCATTTTAGAATCGGAATGTGGCGGAATTCTAGAATGCACAGCACGGCGGAATTCGAAAGTCCTAAAATGCCTGCTATCCGGAAGTTAAGGTGTCTGACATCCAGAATGCTACCACGTCAGAATTATACCATTCTGAAAGATTCTGGGATCTAGAATCAATGGACGGCTGAGTTCCAGAATGTCAGGGTTTCCAAACTCTAGAATGCTTGCGTGTCTGAACTCAAGAGTCATTCAATATCCACATTCCAGGACTCTGGATGTCTGAAATATAGAAGCAACAAATGTCTGCATTCTAGAATCTGAATGTGGTGGAATTCTAGAATGCACAGCACGGCACAATTCTAAAGTCCTAAAATGCCTACTAGCCGAAAGTTAAGGTGTCTGATGACCAGAATGTTACTAGGTCATCATTCTAGAGTTCTGAGAGATTCTGGGTTCTAGAATCAATGGACGGCAGAGTTCTGGAATGTCAGGGTGTCCAAACTCTAGAATCCTTGAGTGTTTGAACTCGAGAGTCATTCAATTTCCATATTCCGGGTCACAGGGTGACTGAATTCCAGAAGCACCAAATGTCTGCATTCTAGAATCGGAAAGTGTCGGAATTCTAGAATGCACAGCACGGTGGAATTCTAAAGTCCTAAAATGCCTGCTATTCGGAAGTTAAGGTGTCTGACATCCAGAATGCTACCACGTCAGAATTATACCATTCTGAAAGATTCTGGGATCTAGAATCAATGGACGGCTGAGTTCCAGAATGTCAGGGTGGCAAAACTCAAGAATCCTTGCGTGTCTGAACTCGAGAGTCATTCAATGTCCACATTCCGGATCACAGGGTGTCTGAATTCCAGAAGCACCAAATGTCTGCATTCTACAATCGGAATGTGGTGGAATTCTAGAATGCACATCACTGCGGAATTCTAAAATCCTAAAATGCCTGCTATCCGGAAGTTAATGTGTCTCACATCCAGAATGCTACCAAGTCACAATTATACCATTCTGAAAGATTCTGTGATCTAGAATCAATGGACGGCTGAGTTCCAGAATTTCAGGGTTTCCAAACTCTAGAATCCTTGCGTGTCTGAACTCGAGAGTCATTCAATGTCCACATTCCAGAACTCTGGATGTCTGAATTATACAAGCAACAAATGTCTGCATTCTAGAATCGGAATGTGGCGGAATTCTAGAATGCACAGCATGGCGGAATTCGAAAGTCCTAAAATGCCTACTAGCCGAAAGTTAAGGTGTCTGATGACCAGAATGTTACTAGGTCAGCATTCTACCGTTCTGAGAGATTCTGGGTTCTAGAATCAATGGATGGCAGAGTTCTGGAATGTCAGGGTGTCCAAGCTCTATAATCCTTGAGTGTTTGAACTCGAGAGTCATTCAATTTCCATATTCCGGGTCACAGGGTGACTGAATTCCAGAAGCACCAAATGTCTGCATTCTAGAATCGGAATGTGGTGGAATTCTAGAATGCACAGCACGGCGGAATTCTAAAGTCCTAAAAGGCCTGCTATCCGGAAGTTAAGGTGTCTGACATCCAGAATGTTACTAGGTCAGCATTCTACCGTTCTGAGAGATTCTGGGTTCTAGAATCAATGGACGGCAGAGTTCTGGAATGTCAGGGTGCCCAAACTCTAGAATCCTTCCGTGTCTGAACTCGTGAGTCATTCAATGTCAACATTCCGGATCACAGGGTGTCTGAATTCCAGAAGAAGCAAATGTCTGCATTCTAGAATCGGAATGTGGCGGAATTCTAGAATGCACAGCACGGCAGAATTCTAAAGTCCTAAAATGCCTACTAGCCGAAAGTTAAGGTGTCTGATCACCAGTATGTTACTAGGTCAGCAATGTACCGTTCTGAGAGATTCTGGGTTCTAGAATCAAAGGATGCCAGAGATCTGGAATGTCAGGGTGTCCAAACTCTAGAATCCTGGCGTGTCTGAACTCGAGAGTCATTCAATGTCCACATTAAAGAACTCTGGATGTCTGAATTATAGAAGCACCAAATGTCTGCATTCTAGAATCGGAATGTGGCGGAATTCTAGAATGCACAGCACGGCGGAATTCTAAAGTCCTAAAATGCCTGCTATCCGGAAGTTAAGGTGTCTGACATCCAGAATGCTACCACGTCAGAATTATACCATTCTGAAAGATTCTGGGATCTAGAATCAATGGACGGCTGAGTTCCAGAATGTCAGGGTGGCAAAACTCTAGAATCCTTGCGTGTCTGAACTCGAGAGTCATTCAATGTCCACATTCCAGAACTCTGGATGTCTGAATTATAGAAGCACCAAATGTCTGCATTCTAGAATCGGAATGTGGCAGAATTCTAGAATGCACAGCACGGCGGAATTCTAAAGGCCTAAAACGCCAGCTATCGGGAAGTTAAGGTGTCTGACATCCAGAATGTTACTAGGTCAGCATTCTACCGTTCTGAGAGATTCTGGGTTCTAGATTCAATGGACAGCAGAGATCTGGCATGTCAGGGTGTCCAAACTCTAGAATACTTGCGTGTCTGAACTCGAGAGTCATTCAATGTCCACATTCCGGATCACAGGGTGTCTGAATTCCAGAAGCACCAAATGTCTGCATTCTAGAATCGGAATGTGGCGGAATTCTAGAATGCACAGCACGGCGGAATTCGAAAGTCCTAAAATGCCTGCTATCTGGAAGTTAAGGTGTCTGACATCCAGAATGCTACCACGTCAGAATTATACCGTTCTGAAAGATTCTGGGATCTAGAATCAATGGACGGCTGAGTTCCAGAATGTCAGGGTGGCAAAACTCTAGAATCCTTGCGTGTCTGAAGTCGAGAGTCATTCAATGTCCACATTCAAGAACTCTGGATGTCTGAATTATAGGAGCACCAAATGTCTGCATTCTAGAATCGGAATGTGGCGGAATTCTAGAATGCACAGCACGGCGGAATCCTAAAGTCCTAAAATGCCTGCTATCCGGAAGTTAAGGTGTCTGACATCAAGAATGCTACCAAGTCAGAATTATTCCATTCTGAAAGATTCAGGGATCTAGAATCAATGGACGGCTGAGTTCCAGAATGTCAGGGTGTCCAAACTCTAGAATTCTGGAGTGTTTGAACTCGAGAGTCATTCATTTTCGATATTCCGGGTCACAGGGTGACTGAATTCCACAAGCACCAAATGTCTGCATTCTAGAATCGGAATGTGGCGGAATTCTAGAATGCACAGCACGGCGGAATTCGAAAGTCCTAAAATGCCTGCTATCCGGAAGTTAAGGTGTCTGACATCCAGAATGCTACCACGTCAGAATTATACCATTCTGAAAGATTCTGGGATCTAGAATCAATGGACGGCTGAGTTCCAGAATGTCAGGGTGGCAAAACTCTAGAATCCTTGCGTGTCTGAACTCGAGAGTCATTCAATGTCCGCATTCCAGAACTATGGATGTCTGAATTATAGAAGCACCAAATGTCTGCATTCTAGAATCGGAATGTGGCGGAATTCTAGAATGCACAGCACGGCGGAATTCTAAAGTACTAAAATGCCTGCTATTCGGAAGTTAAGGTGTCTGTCATCCAGAATGTTACTAGGTCAGCATTCTACCGTTCTGAGAGATTCTGGGTTCTAGATTCAATGGACGGCAGAGATCTGGCATGTCAGGGTGTCCAAACTCTAGAATCCTTGGGTGTCTGAACTCGAGAGTCATTCAATGTCCACATTCCGGATCACAGGGTGTCTGAATTCCAAAAGCACCAAATGTCTGCATTCTAGATTCGGAATGTGGTAGAATTCTAGAATGAACAGCACGGCAGAATTCTAAAGTCCTAAAATGCCTGCTATCCGGAAGTTAAGGTGTCTGATACCCAGAATGCTACCACATCACAATTGTACCATTCTGAAACATTCTGGGATCTAGAATCAATGGACGGGTGAGTTCCAGAATGTCAGGGTGGCAAAACTCTAGAATCCTTGCGTGTCTGAAGTCGAGAGTCATTCAATGTCCACATTCCAGAACTCTGGATGTTTGAATTATAGGAGCACCAAATGTCTGCATTCTAGAATCGGAATGTGGCGGAATTCTAGAATGCACAGCACGGCGGAATTCTAAAGTCCTAAAATGCCTGCTATCCGGAAGTTAAGGTGTCTGACATCAAGAATGCTACCAAGTCAGAATTATACCATTCTGAAAGATTCTGGGATCTAGAATCAATGGACGGCTGAGTTCCAGAATGTCAGGGTGGCAAAACTCTAGAATCCTTGTGTGTCTGAACTCGAGAGTCATTCAATGTCCACATTCCAGAACTCTGGATGTCTGAATTATAGAAGCACGAAATGTCTGCATTCTAGAATCGGAATGTGGCGGAATACTAGAATGCACAGCACGGCGGAATTCTAAAGTCCTAAAAAGCCTGCTATCCGGAAGTTAAGGTGTCTGACATCAAGAATGCTACCAAGTCAGAATTATAAAATTCTGAAAGATTCTGTGATCTAGAATCAATGGATGGCTGAGTTCCAGAATGTCAGGGTGGCAAAACTCTAGAATCCTTGCGTGTCTGAACTCGAGAGTCATTCAAAGTCCACATTCCAGAACTCTGGATGTCTGAATTATAGAAGCACCAAATGTCTGCATTCTAGAATCGGAATGTGGCGGAATTCTAGAATGCACAGCATGGCGGAATTCTAAAGTCCTAAAATGCCTACTAGCCGAAAGTTAAGGTGTCTGATGACCAGTATGTTACTAGGTCCGCATTCTACCGTTCTGAGAGATTCTGTGTTCTAGAATCAATGGACGGCAGAGATCTGGAATGTCAGGGTGTCCAAACTCTAGAATCCTTGCGTGTCTGAACTCGAGAGTCATTCAATGTCCACATTCCGGATCACAGGGTGTCTGAATTCCAGAAGCACCAAATGTCTGCATTCTAGAATCGGAATGTGGCGGAATTCTAGAATGCCCAGCACGGCGGATTTCTAAAGTCCTAAAATGCCTGCTATCGGGAAGTTAAGGTGTCTGACATCCAGAATGTTACTAGGTCAGCATTCTACCCTTCTGAGAGACTCTGGGTTCTAGAATCAATGGACGGCAGAGATCTGGCATGTCAGGGTGTCCAAACTCTAGAATCCTTGCGTGTCTGAACTCGAGAGTCATTCAATGTCCACATTCCGGATCACAGGGTGTCTGAAATCCAGAAGCACCAAATGTCTGCATTCTAGAATCGGAATGTGGTAGAATTCTAGAATGCACAGCCCGGCGGAATTCTAAAGTCCTAAAAGCCTGCTGTCCGGAAGTTAAGGTGTCTGACACCCTGAATGCTACCACATCAGAATTATACCATTCTGAAACATTCTGGGATCTAGAATCAATGGACGGGTGAGTTCCAGAATGTCAGGGTGGCAAAACTCTAGAATCCTGGCGTGTCTGAACTCGAGAGTCATTCAATGTCCACATTCCAGAACTCTGGATGTCTGAATTATAGAAGCACCAAATGTCTGCATTCTAGAATCGGAATGTGGCGGAATTCTAGAATGCACAGCACGGCGGAATTCTAAAGTCCTAAAATGCCTGCTATCCGGAAGTTAAGGTGTCTGACATCAAGAATGCTACCAAGTCAGAATTATACCATTCTGAAAGATTCTGGGATCTAGAATCAATGGACGGCTGAGTTACAGAATGTCAGGGTAGCAAAACTCTAGAATCCTTGCGTGTCTGAACTCGAGAGTCATTCAATGTCCACATTCCAGAACTCTGGATGTCTGAATTATAGAAGCACCAAATGTCTGCATTGTAGAATCGGAATGTGGCGGAATTCTAGAATGCACAGCACGGCGGAATTCTAAAGTCCTAAAATGCCTACTAGCCGAAAGTTAAGCTGTCTGATGACCAGTATGTTACTAGGTCAGCATTCTACCGTTCTGAGAGATTCTGGGTTCTAGAATCAATGGACGGCAGAGTTCTGGAATGTCAGGGTGTCCAAACTCTAGAATCCTTGCGTGTCTGAACTCGAGAGTCATTCAATGTCCACATTCCGGATCACAGGGTGTCTGAATTCCAGAAGCACCAAATGTCTGCATTCTAGAATCGGAATGTGGTAGAATTCTAGAATGCACATCACGGCGGAATTCTAAAGTTCTTAAATGCCTGCTATCCGGAAGTTAAGGTGTCTGACATACAGAATGGTACCACATCAGAATTATACCATTCTGAAACATTCTGGGATCTAGAATCAATGGACGGGTGAGTTCCAGAATGTCAGGGCGACAAAACTCTAGAATCCTGGCTTGTCTGAACTCGAGAGTCATTCAATGTCCACATTCCAGAACTCTGGATGTCTGAATTATGGAAGCAACAAATGTCTGCATTCTAGAATCGGAATGTGGCGGAATTCTAGAATGCACAGCACGGCGGAATTCTAAAGTCCTAAAATGCCTGTTATCCGGAAGTTAAGGTGTCTGACATCCAGAATGCTACCACGTCAGAATTATACCATTCTGAAACATTCTGGGATCTAGAATCAATGAACGGCTGAGTTCCAGAATGCAACTGTGGCAAAACTCCAGAATCGTTGCGTGTCTGAACTCGAGAGTCATTCAATGTCCACATTCCAGAACTCTGGATGTCTGAAATATAGAAGCACCAAATGTCTGCATTTTAGTATCAGAATGTGGCGGAATTCTAGAATGCACAGCACGGCGGAATTCTAAAGTCCTAAAATGCCTGCTATTCGGAAGTTAAGGTGTCTGTCATCCAGAATGTTACTAGGTCAGCATTCTACCGTTCTGAGAGATTCTGGGTTCTAGAATCAATGGATGGCAGAGTTCTGGAATGTCAGCGTGTCCAAACTCTAGAATCCTTCCGTGTCTGAACTCCTGAGTCTTTCAATGTCCACATTCCGGATCACAGGGTGTCTGAATTCCAGAAGCAGCAAATGTCTGCATTCTAGAATCGGAATATGGCAGAATTCTAGAATGCACAGCACGGCAGAATTCTAAAGTCCTAAAATGCCTGCTATCGGGAAGTTAAGGTGTCTGACATCCAGAATGTTACTAGGTCAGCATTCTACCGTTCTGAGAGATTCTGGGTTCTAGATTCAATGGACGGCAGAGATCTGGCATGTCAGGGTGTCCAAACTCTAGAATCCTTGCGTATCTGAACTCGAGAGTCATTCAATGTCCACATTCCGGATCACAGGGTGTCTGAATTCCAAAAGCACCAAATGTCTGCATTCTAGATTCGGAATGTGGTAGAATTCTAGAATGAACAGCACGGCAGAATTCTAAAGTCCTAAAATGCCTGCTATCCGGAAGTTAAGGTGTCTGACACCCAGAATGCTACCACATCAGAATTGTACCATTCTGAAACATTCTGGGATCTAGAATCAATGGACGGGTGAGTTACAGACTGTCAGGGTGGCAAAACTCTAGAATCCTGGCGTGTCTGAACTCGAGAGTCATTCAATGTCCACATTCCAGAACTCTGGATGTCTGAATTATAGAAGCACCAAATGTCTGCATTCTAGAATCGGAATGTGGCGGAATTCTAGAATGCACAGAACGGCGGAATTCGAAAGTCCTAAAATGCCTGCTATCCGGAAGTTAAGGTGTCTGACATCCAGAATGCTACCACTTCAGAATTATACCATTCTGAAAGATTCTGGGATCTAGAATCAATGGACGGCTGAGTTCCAGAATGTCAGGGTGGCAAAACCCTAGAATGCTTGCGTGTCTGAACTCGAGAGTCATTCAATGTCCACATTCCAGAACTCTGGATGTCTGAATTATAGAAGCACCAAATGTCTGCATTCTAGAATCGGAATGTGGCGGAATTCTAGAATGCACAGCACGGCGGAAGTCGAAAGTCCTAAAATACCTGCTATCCGGAAGTTAAGGTGTCTGACATCCAGAATGCTACCACGTCAGAATTATACCATTCTGAAAGATTCTGGGATCTAGAATCAATGGACGGCTGAGTTCCAGAATGTCGGGGTTTCCAAACTCTAGAATTCTTGCGTGTCTGAACTCGGGAGTCATTCAATATCCACATTCCAGGACTCTGGATGTCTGAAATATAGAAGCACCAAATGTCTGCATTCTAGAATCGGAATGTGGCGGAATTCTTGAATGCACAGCACGGCAGAATTCTAAAGTCCTAAAATGCCTGCTATTCGGAAGTTAAGGTCAGCATTCTACCATTCTGAGAGATTCTGGGTTCTAGAATCAATGGACGTCAGAGTTCTGGAATGTCAGTGTGTCCAAACTCTAGAATCCTTCCGTGTCTGAACTCGTGAGTCATTCAATGTCCACATTCTGGATCACAGGGTGTCTGAATTCCAGAAGCACCAAATGTCTGCATTCTAGAATCGGAATGTGGCGGAATTCTAGAATGCAAAGCACGGCAGAATTCTGAAGTCCTAAAATGCCGGATATTCAGAAGTTAAAGAGTCTGACATCCAGAATGTTACTTGGTCAGCATTCTACCGTTCTGAGAGATTCCGGCTTCTAGAATCAATGGACGGCAGAGTTCTGAAATGTCAGTGTGTCCAAACTGTAGAATCCTTCCGTGTCTGAACTCGTGAGTCATTCAATGTCCACATTCCGGATCACAGGGTGTCTGAATTCCAGAAGCACCAAATGTCTGCATTCTAGAATCGGAATGTGGCGGAATTCTAGAATGCACAGCACGGCAGAATTCTGAAGTCCTAAAATGCCTGATATTCAGAAGTTAAGGAGTCTGACATCCAGAATGTTACTTGGTCAGCATTCTACCGTTCTGAGAGATTCTGGGTTCTAGAATCAATTGACGGCAGAGTTCTGCAATGTCAGGGTGTCCAAACTCTGGAATCCTTGTGTGTCTGAACTCGTGAGTCATTCAAAGTCCACATTCCGGATCACAGGGTGTCTGAATTCCAGAAGCACCAAATGTCTGCATTCTAGAATCAGAATGTGGCGGAATTCTAGAATGCACAGCACGGCGGAATTCGAAAGTCATAAAATGCCTGCTATTGGGAAGTTAAGGTGTCTGACATCCAGAATGCTACCACGTCCGAATTATACCATTCTGAAAGATTCTGGGATCTAGAATCAATGGACGGCTGAGTTCCAGAATGTCAGGGTGGCAAAACTCTAGAATCCTTGCGTGTCTGAACTCGAGAGTCATTCAATGTCCACATTCCAGAACTCTGGATGTCTGAATTATAAAAGCACCAAATGTCTGCATTCTAGAATCGGAATGTGGCGGAATTCTGGAATGCACAGCACGGCGGTATTCTAAAGTCCTAAAATGCCTGCTATCCGGAAGTTAAGGTGTCTGACATCCAGAATGCTACCACGTCAGAATTATACCATTCTGAAAGATTCTGGGATCTAGAATCAATGGACGGCTGAGTTCCAGAATGTCAGGGTTTCCAAACTCTAGAATCCTTGCGTGTCTGAACTCGAGAGTCATTCAATATCCACATTCCAGGACTCTGGATGTCTGAAATATAGAAGCAACAAATGTCTGCATTCTAGAATCGGAATGTGGTGGAATTCTAGAATGCACGGCATGGCAGAATTCTAAAATTCTAACATGCCTGCTATTCGGAAGTTAAGGTGTCTGACATCCAGAATGTTACTAGGTCAGCATTCTACCGTTCTGAGAGATTCTGGGTTCTAGAATCAATGGACGGCAGAGTTCTGGAATGTCAGGGTGTCCAAACTCTATAATCCTTCCGTGTCTGAACTCGTGAGCCATTCAATGTCCACATTCCGGATCACAGGGTGTCTGAATTCCAGAAGCACCAAATGTCTGCATTCCAGAATCGGAATGTGGTGGAATTGTAGAATGCACAGCACGGCGGAATTCTAAAGTCCTAAAATGCCTGATATTCGGAAGTTAAGGAGTCTGACATCCAGAATGTTACTAGGTCAGCATTCAACCGTTCTGAGAGATTCTGGGTTCTGGAATCTATGGACGGCAGAGTTCTGGAATGTCAGGGTGTCCAAACTCTGGAATCATTCCGTGTCTGAACTCGTGAGTCATTCAATGTCCACATTCCGGATCACAGGGTGTCTGAATTCCAGAAGCACCAAATGTCTGCATTCTAGAATCGGAATGTGGTAGAATTCTAGAATGCACAGCACGGCGGAATTCTAAAGTCCTAAAATGCCTGCTATCCGTAAGTTAAGGTGTCTGGCACCCAGAATGCTACCACATCAGAATTATATCATTCTGAAACATTCTGGGATCTAGAATCAATGGACGGGTGAGTTCCAGAATGTCAGGGTGGCAAAACTCTAGAATCCTTGTGTGTCTGAACTCGAGAGTCATTCAATGTCCACATTCCAGAACTCTGGATGTCTGAATTATAGAAGCACGAAATGTCTGCATTCTAGAATCGGAATGTGGCGGAATACTAGAATGCACAGCACGGCGGAATTCTAAAGTCCTAAAAAGCCTGCTATCCGGAAGTTAAGGTGTCTGACATCAAGAATGCTACCAAGTCAGAATTATAAAATTCTGAAAGATTCTGTGATCTAGAATCAATGGATGGCTGAGTTCCAGAATGTCAGGGTGGCAAAACTCTAGAATCCTTGCGTGTCTGAACTCGAGAGTCATTCAAAGTCCACATTCCAGAACTCTGGATGTCTGAATTATAGAAGCACCAAATGTCTGCATTCTAGAATCGGAATGTGGCGGAATTCTAGAATGCACAGCATGGCGGAATTCTAAAGTCCTAAAATGCCTACTAGCCGAAAGTTAAGGTGTCTGATGACCAGTATGTTACTAGGTCCGCATTCTACCGTTCTGAGAGATTCTGTGTTCTAGAATCAATGGACGGCAGAGATCTGGAATGTCAGGGTGTCCAAACTCTAGAATCCTTGCGTGTCTGAAATCGAGAGTCATTCAATGTCCACATTCCGGATCACAGGGTGTCTGAATTCCAGAAGCACCAAATGTCTGCATTCTAGAATCGGAATGTGGCGGAATTCTAGAATGCCCAGCACGGCGGATTTCTAAAGTCCTAAAATGCCTGCTATCGGGAAGTTAAGGTGTCTGACATCCAGAATGTTACTAGGTCAGCATTCTACCCTTCTGAGAGATTCTGGGTTCTAGAATCAATGGACGGCAGAGATCTGGCATGTCAGGGTGTCCAAACTCTAGAATCCTTGCGTGTCTGAACTCGAGAGTCATTCAATGTCCACATTCCGGATCACAGGGTGTCTGAATTCCAGAAGCACCAAATGTCTGCATTCTAGAATCGGAATGTGGTAGAATTCTAGAATGCACAGCCCGGCGGAATTCTAAAGTCCTAAAAGCCTGCTGTCCGGAAGTTAAGGTGTCTGGCACCCTGAATGCTACCACATCAGAATTATACCATTCTGAAACATTCTGGGATCTAGAATCAATGGACGGGTGAGTTCCAGAATGTCAGGGTGGCAAAACTCTAGAATCCTGGCGTGTCTGAACTCGAGAGTCATTCAATGTCCACATTCCAGAACTCTGGATGTCTGAATTATAGAAGCACCAAATGTCTGCATTCTAGAATCGGAATGTGGCGGAATTCTAGAATGCACAGCACGGCGGAATTCTAAAGTCCTAAAATGCCTGCTATCCGGAAGTTAAGGTGTCTGACATCAAGAATGCTACCAAGTCAGAATTATACCATTCTGAAAGATTCTGGGATCTAGAATCAATGGACGGCTGAGTTCCAGAATGTCAGGTTGGCAAAACTCTAGAGTCCTGGCGTGTCTGAACTCGAGAGTCATTCAATGTCCACATTCCAGAACTCTGGATGTCTGAATTATAGAAGCACCAAATGTCTGCATTCTAGAATCGGAATGTGGTAGAATTCTAGAATGCACAACACGGCGGAATTCTAAAGACCTAAAATGCCTGCTATCCGGAAGTTAAGGTGTCCGACATCCAGAATGCTACCAAGTCAGAATTATACCATTCTGAAAGATTCTGGGATCTAGAATCAATGGACGGCTGAGTTCCAGAATGTCAGGGTGGCAAAACTCTAGAATCCTTGCGTGTCTGAACTCGAGAGTCATTCAATGACCACATTCCAGAACTCTGGATGTCTGAATTATAGAAGCACCAAATGTCTGCATTCTACAATCGGAATGTGGCGGAATTCTAGAATGCACATCACTGCGGAATTCTAAAATCCTAAAATGCCTGCTATCCGGAAGTTAATGTGTCTCACATCCAGAATGCTACCAAGTCACAATTATACCATTCTGAAAGATTCTGTGATCTAGAATCAATGGACGGCTGAGTTCCAGAATTTCAGGGTTTCCAAACTCTAGAATCCTTGCGTGTCTGAACTCGAGAGTCATTCAATGTCCACATTCCAGAACTCTGGATGTCTGAATTATACAAGCACCAAATGTCTGCATTCTAGAATCGGAATGTGGCGGAATTCTAGAATGCACAGCATGGCGGAATTCGAAAGTCCTAAAATGCCTACTAGCCGAAAGTTAAGGTGTCTGATGACCAGAATGTTACTAGGTCAGCATTCTACCGTTCTGAGAGATTCTGGGTTCTAGAATCAATGGATGGCAGAGTTCTGGAATGTCAGGGTGTCCAAGCTCTATAATCCTTGAGTGTTTGAACTCGAGAGTCATTCAATTTCCATATTCCGGGTCACAGGGTGACTGAATTCCAGAAGCACCAAATGTCTGCATTCTAGAATCGGAATGTGGTGGAATTCTAGAATGCACAGCACGGAGGAATTCTAAAGTCCTAAAATGCCTGCTATCCGGAAGTTAAGGTGTCTGACATCCAGAATGTTACTAGGTCAGCATTCTACCGTTCTGAGAGATTCTGGGTTCTAGAATCAATGGACGGCAGAGTTCTGGAATGTCAGGGTGTCCAAACTCTAGAATCCTTCCGTGTCTGAACTCGTGAGTCATTCAATGTCCACATTCCGGATCACAGGGTGTCTGAATTCCAGAAGAAGCAAATGTCTGCATTCTAGAATCGGAATGTGGCGGAATTCTAGAATGCACAGCACGTCAGAATTCTAAAGTCCTAAAATGCCTACTAGCCGAAAGTTAAGGTGTCTGATCACCAGTATGTTACTAGGTCAGCATTGTACCGTTCTGAGAGATTCTGGGTTCTAGAATCAAAGGATGCCAGAGATCTGGAATGTCAGGGTGTCCAAACTCTGGAATCCTGGCGTGTCTGAACTCGAGAGTCATTCAATGTCCACATTAAAGAACTCTGGATGTCTGAATTATAGAAGCACCAAATGTCTGCATTCTAGAATCGGAATGTGGCGGAATTCTAGAATGCACAGCACGGCGGAATTCTAAAGTCCTAAAATGCCTGCTATCCGGAAGTTAAGGTGTCTGACATCCAGAATGCTACCACGTCAGAATTATACCATTCTGAAAGATTCTGGGATCTAGAATCAATGGACGGCTGAGTTCCAGAATGTCAGGGTGGCAAAACTCTAGAATCCTTGCGTGTCTGAACTCGAGAGTCATTCAATGTCCACATTCCAGAACTCTGGATGTCTGAATTATAGAAGCACCAAATGTCTGCATTCTAGAATCGGAATGTGGTGGAATTCTAGAATGCACAGCACAGCGGAATTCTAAAGTCCTAAAGTGCCTGCTATCCAGAAGTCAAGGTGTCTGACATCCAGAATGTTACTAAGTCAGCATTCTACCGTTCTGAGAGATTCTGGGTTCTAGAATCAATTGATGGCAGAGTTCTGGAATGTCAGGGTGTTCAAACCCAAGAATACTTCCGTGTCTGAACTCGAGAGTCATTCAATGTCCACATTCCGGATCACAGGGTGTCTGAATTCCAGAAGCACCAAATGTCTGCATTCTAGAATCGGAATGTGGTAGAATTCTAGAATGCACAGCACGGCGGAATTCTAAAGTCCTAAAATGCCTGCTATCCGGAAGTTAAGGTGTCTGACACCCAGAATGCTACCACATCAGAATTATACCGTTCTGAAACATTCTGGGATCTAGAATCAATGGACGGGTGAGTTCCAGAATGTCAGGGTGGCAAAACTCTAGAGTCCTGGCGTGTCTGAACTCGAGAGTCATTCAATGTCCACATTCCAGAACTCTGGATGTCTGAATTATAGAAGCACCAAATGTCTGCATTCTAGAATCGGAATGTGGCGGAATTCTAGAATGCACAGTACGGCGGAATTCTGAAAACCTAAAATGCCTGCTATCCGGAATTTAAGGTGTCTGACATCCAGAATGCTACCAAGTCCGAATTATACCATTCTGAAAGATTCTGGGTTTAGAATCAATGGACGGCTGAGTTCCAGAATGTCAGGGTGGCAAAACTCTAGAATCCTTGCGTGTCTGAACTCGAGAGTCATTCAATGTCCACATTCCAGAACTCTGGATGTCTGAAATATAGAAGCACCAAATGTCTGCATTCTAGAATCGGAATGTGGCGGAATTCTAGAATGCACAGCACGGCGGAATTCTAAAGTCCTAAAATGCCTGCTATCCGGAAGTTAAGGTGTCTGACATCCAGAATGTTACTAGGTCAGCATTCTACCGTTCTGAGAGATTCTGGGTTCTAGAATCAATTGATGGCAGAGTTCTGGAATGTCAGGGTGTTCAAACTCAAGAATACTTCCGTGTCTGAACTCGAGAGTCATTCAATGTCCACATTCCGGATCACAGGGTGTCTGAATTCCAGAAGCACCAAATGTCTGCATTCTAGAATCGGAATGTGGCGGAATTCTAGAATGCACAGCACGGCGGAAGTCGAAAGTCCTAAAATGCCTGCTATCCGGAAGTTAAGGTGTCTGACATCCAGAATGCTACCACGTCAGAATTATACCATTCTGAAAGATTCTGGGATCTAGAATCAATGGACGGCTGAGTTCCAGAATGTTAGGGTTTCCAAACACTAGAATCCTTGCGTGTCTGAACTCGAGAGTCATTCAATATCCACATTCCCGGACTCTGGATGTCTGAAATATAGAAGCAACAAATGTCTGCATTCTAGAATCGGAATGTGGTGGAATTCTAGAATGCACAGCACGGCAGAATTTTAAAGTCCTAAAATGCCTGCTATTCGGAACTTAAGGTGTCTGTCATCCAGAATGTTACTAGGTCAGCATTCTACCGTTCTGAGAGATTCTGGGTTCTAGAATCAATGGATGGCAGAGTTCTGGAATGTCAGGGTGTCCAAACTCTAGAATCCTTCCGTGTCTGAACTCGTGAGTCATTCAATGTCCACATTCCGGATCACAGGGTGTCTGAATTCCAGAAGCACCAAATGTCTGCATTCTAGAATCGGAATGTGGCAGAATTCTAGAATGCACAGCACGGCGGAATTCTAAAGGCCTAAAATGCCAGCTATCGGGAAGTTAAGGTGTCTGACATCCAGAATGTTACTAGGTCAGCATTCTACCGTTCTGAGAGATTCTGGGTTCTAGATTCAATGGACAGCAGAGATCTGCCATGTCAGGGTGTCCAAACTCTAGAATACTTGCGTGTCTGAACTCGAGAGTCATTCAATGTCCACATTCCGGATCACAGGGTGTCTGAATTCCAGAAGCACCAAATGTCTGCATTCTAGAATCGGAATGTGGCGGAATTCTAGAATGCACAGCACGGCGGAATTCGAAAGTCCTAAAATGCCTGCTATCCGGAAGTTAAGGTGTCTGACATCCAGAATGCTACCACGTCAGAATTATACCATTCTGAAAGATTCTGGGATCTAGAATCAATGGACGGCTGAGTTCCAGAATGTCAGGGTGGCAAAACTCTAGAATCCTTGCGTGTCTGAAGTCGAGAGTCATTCAATGTCCACATTCAAGAACTCTGGATGTCTGAATTATAGGAGCACCAAATGTCTGCATTCTAGAATCGGAATGTGGCGGAATTCTAGAATGCACAGCACGGCGGAATCCTAAAGTCCTAAAATGCCTGCTATCCGGAAGTTAAGGTGTCTGACATCAAGAATGCTACCAAGTCAGAATTATTCCATTCTGAAAGATTCAGGGATCTAGAATCAATGGACGGCTGAGTTCCAGAATGTCAGGGTGTCCAAAGTCTAGAATCCTGGAGTGTTTGAACTCGAGAGTCATTCAATTTCGATATTCCGGGTCACAGGGTGACTGAATTCCACAAGCACCAAATGTCTGCATTCTAGAATCGGAATGTGGCGGAATTCTAGAATGCACAGCACGGCGGAATTCGAAAGTCCTAAAATGCCTGCTATCCGGAAGTTAAGGTGTCTGACATCCAGAATGCTACCACGTCAGAATTATACCATTCTGAAAGATTCTGGGATCTAGAATCAATGGACGGCTGAGTTCCAGAATGTCAGGGTGGCAAAACTCTAGAATCCTTGCGTGTCTGAACTCGAGAGTCATTCAATGTCCGCATTCCAGAACTATGGATGTCTGAATTATAGAAGCACCAAATGTCTGCATTCTAGAATCGGAATGTGGCGGAATTCTAGAATGCACAGCACGGCGGAATTCTAAAGTACTAAAATGCCTGCTATTCGGAAGTTAAGGTGTCTGTCATCCAGAATGTTACTAGGTCAGCATTCTACCGTTCTGAGAGATTCTGGGTTCTAGATTCAATGGACGGCGGAGATCTGGCATGTCAGGGTGTCCAAACTCTAGAATCCTTGGGTGTCTGAACTCGAGAGTCATTCAATGTCCACATTCCGGATCACAGGGTGTCTGAATTCCAAAAGCACCAAATGTCTGCATTCTAGATTCGGAATGTGGTAGAATTCTAGAATGAACAGCACGGCAGAATTCTAAAGTCCTAAAATGCCTGCTATCCGGAAGTTAAGGTGTCTGACACCCAGAATGCTACCACATCACAATTGTACCATTCTGAAACATTCTGGGATCTAGAATCAATGAACGGCTGAGTTCCAGAATGCAACAGTGGCAAAACTCCAGAATCGTTGCGTGTCTGAACTCGAGAGTCATTCAATGTCCACATTCCAGAACTCTGGATGTCTGAAATATAGAAGCACCAAATGTCTGCATTTTAGTATCAGAATGTGGCGGAATTCTAGAATGCACAGCACGGCGGAATTCTAAAGTCCTAAAATGCCTGCTATTCGGAAGTTAAGGTGTCTGTCATCCAGAATGTTACTAGGTCAGCATTCTACCGTTCTGAGAGATTCTGGGTTCTAGAATCAATGGATGGCAGAGTTCTGGAATGTCAGCGTGTCCAAACTCTAGAATCCTTCCGTGTCTGAACTCCTGAGTCTTTCAATGTCCACATTCCGGATCACAGGGTGTCTGAATTCCAGAAGCAGCAAATGTCTGCATTCTAGAATCGGAATATGGCAGAATTCTAGAATGCACAGCACGGCAGAATTCTAAAGTCCTAAAATGCCTGCTATCGGGAAGTTAAGGTGTCTGACATCCAGAATGTTACTAGGTCAGCATTCTACCGTTCTGAGAGATTCTGGGTTCTAGATTCAATGGACGGCAGAGATCTGGCATGTCAGGGTGTCCAAACTCTAGAATCCTTGCGTATCTGAACTCGAGAGTCATTCAATGTCCACATTCCGGATCACAGGGTGTCTGAATTCCAAAAGCACCAAATGTCTGCATTCTAGATTCGGAATGTGGTAGAATTCTAGAATGAACAGCACGGCAGAATTCTAAAGTCCTAAAATGCCTGCTATCCGGAAGTTAAGGTGTCTGACACCCAGAATGCTACCACATCAGAATTGTACCATTCTGAAACATTCTGGGATCTAGAATCAATGGACGGGTGAGTTACAGACTGTCAGGGTGGCAAAACTCTAGAATCCTGGCGTGTCTGAACTCGAGAGTCATTCAATGTCCACATTCCAGAACTCTGGATGTCTGAATTATAGAAGCACCAAATGTCTGCATTCTAGAATCGGAATGTGGCGGAATTCTAGAATGCACAGAACGGCGGAATTCGAAAGTCCTAAAATGCCTGCTATCCGGAAGTTAAGGTGTCTGACATCCAGAATGCTACCACTTCAGAATTATACCATTCTGAAAGATTCTGGGATCTAGAATCAATGGACGGCTGAGTTCCAGAATGTCAGGGTGGCAAAACCCTAGAATGCTTGCGTGTCTGAACTCGAGAGTCATTCAATGTCCACATTCCAGAACTCTGGATGTCTGAATTATAGAAGCACCAAATGTCTGCATTCTAGAATCGGAATGTGGCGGAATTCTAGAATGCACAGCACGGTGGAAGTCGAAAGTCCTAAAATACCTGCTATCCGGAAGTTAAGGTGTCTGACATCCAGAATGCTACCACGTCAGAATTATACCATTCTGAAAGATTCTGGGATCTAGAATCAATGGACGGCTGAGTTCCAGAATGTCGGGGTTTCCAAACTCTAGAATTCTTGCGTGTCTGAACTCGGGAGTCATTCAATATCCACATTCCAGGACTCTGGATGTCTGAAATATAGAAGCACCAAATGTCTGCATTCTAGAATCGGAATGTGGCGGAATTCTTGAATGCACAGCACGGCAGAATTCTAAAGTCCTAAAATGCCTGCTATTCGGAAGTTAAGGTCAGCATTCTACCATTCTGAGAGATTCTGGGTTCTAGAATCAATGGACGTCAGAGTTCTGGAATGTCAGTGTGTCCAAACTCTAGAATCCTTCCGTGTCTGAACTCGTGAGTCATTCAATGTCCACATTCTGGATCACAGGGTGTCTGAATTCCAGAAGCACCAAATGTCTGCATTCTAGAATCGGAATGTGGCGGAATTCTAGAATGCAAAGCACGGCAGAATTCTGAAGTCCTAAAATGCCGGATATTCAGAAGTTAAAGAGTCTGACATCCAGAATGTTACTTGGTCAGCATTCTACCGTTCTGAGAGATTCCGGCTTCTAGAATCAATGGACGGCAGAGTTCTGAAATGTCAGTGTGTCCAAACTGTAGAATCCTTCCGTGTCTGAACTCGTGAGTCATTCAATGTCCACATTCCGGATCACAGGGTGTCTGAATTCCAGAAGCACCAAATGTCTGCATTCTAGAATCGGAATGTGGCGGAATTCTAGAATGCACAGCACGGCAGAATTCTGAAGTCCTAAAATGCCTGATATTCAGAAGTTAAGGAGTCTGACATCCAGAATGTTACTTGGTCAGCATTCTACCGTTCTGAGAGATTCTGGGTTCTAGAATCAATTGACGGCAGAGTTCTGCAATGTCAGGGTGTCCAAACTCTGGAATCCTTGTGTGTCTGAACTCGTGAGTCATTCAAAGTCCACATTCCGGATCACAGGGTGTCTGAATTCCAGAAGCACCAAATGTCTGCATTCTAGAATCAGAATGTGGCGGAATTCTAGAATGCACAGCACGGCGGAATTCGAAAGTCATAAAATGCCTGCTATTGGGAAGTTAAGGTGTCTGACATCCAGAATGCTACCACGTCCGAATTATACCATTCTGAAAGATTCTGGGATCTAGAATCAATGGACGGCTGAGTTCCAGAATGTCAGGGTGGCAAAACTCTAGAATCCTTGCGTGTCTGAACTCGAGAGTCATTCAATGTCCACATTCCAGAACTCTGGATGTCTGAATTATAAAAGCACCAAATGTCTGCATTCTAGAATCGGAATGTGGCGGAATTCTGGAATGCACAGCACGGCGGTATTCTAAAGTCCTAAAATGCCTGCTATCCGGAAGTTAAGGTGTCTGACATCCAGAATGCTACCACGTCAGAATTATACCATTCTGAAAGATTCTGGGATCTAGAATCAATGGACGGCTGAGTTCCAGAATGTCAGGGTTTCCAAACTCTAGAATCCTTGCGTGTCTGAACTCGAGAGTCATTCAATATCCACATTCCAGGACTCTGGATGTCTGAAATATAGAAGCAACAAATGTCTGCATTCTAGAATCGGAATGTGGTGGAATTCTAGAATGCACGGCATGGCAGAATTCTAAAATTCTAACATGCCTGCTATTCGGAAGTTAAGGTGTCTGACATCCAGAATGTTACTAGGTCAGCATTCTACCGTTCTGAGAGATTCTGGGTTCTAGAATCAATGGACGGCAGAGTTCTGGAATGTCAGGGTGTCCAAACTCTATAATCCTTCCGTGTCTGAACTCGTGAGCCATTCAATGTCCACATTCCGGATCACAGGGTGTCTGAATTCCAGAAGCACCAAATGTCTGCATTCCAGAATCGGAATGTGGTGGAATTGTAGAATGCACAGCACGGCGGAATTCTAAAGTCCTAAAATGCCTGATATTCGGAAGTTAAGGAGTCTGACATCCAGAATGTTACTAGGTCAGCATTCAACCGTTCTGAGAGATTCTGGGTTCTGGAATCTATGGACGGCAGAGTTCTGGAATGTCAGGGTGTCCAAACTCTGGAATCATTCCGTGTCTGAACTCGTGAGTCATTCAATGTCCACATTCCGGATCACAGGGTGTCTGAATTCCAGAAGCACCAAATGTCTGCATTCTAGAATCGGAATGTGGTAGAATTCTAGAATGCACAGCACGGCGGAATTCTAAAGTCCTAAAATGCCTGCTATCCGTAAGTTAAGGTGTCTGGCACCCAGAATGCTACCACATCAGAATTATATCATTCTGAAACATTCTGGGATCTAGAATCAATGGACGGGTGAGTTCCAGAATGTCAGGGTGGCAAAACTCTAGAATCCTTGTGTGTCTGAACTCGAGAGTCATTCAATGTCCACATTCCAGAACTCTGGATGTCTGAATTATAGAAGCACGAAATGTCTGCATTCTAGAATCGGAATGTGGCGGAATACTAGAATGCACAGCACGGCGGAATTCTAAAGTCCTAAAAAGCCTGCTATCCGGAAGTTAAGGTGTCTGACATCAAGAATGCTACCAAGTCAGAATTATAAAATTCTGAAAGATTCTGTGATCTAGAATCAATGGATGGCTGAGTTCCAGAATGTCAGGGTGGCAAAACTCTAGAATCCTTGCGTGTCTGAACTCGAGAGTCATTCAAAGTCCACATTCCAGAACTCTGGATGTCTGAATTATAGAAGCACCAAATGTCTGCATTCTAGAATCGGAATGTGGCGGAATTCTAGAATGCACAGCATGGCGGAATTCTAAAGTCCTAAAATGCCTACTAGCCGAAAGTTAAGGTGTCTGATGACCAGTATGTTACTAGGTCCGCATTCTACCGTTCTGAGAGATTCTGTGTTCTAGAATCAATGGACGGCAGAGATCTGGAATGTCAGGGTGTCCAAACTCTAGAATCCTTGCGTGTCTGAAATCGAGAGTCATTCAATGTCCACATTCCGGATCACAGGGTGTCTGAATTCCAGAAGCACCAAATGTCTGCATTCTAGAATCGGAATGTGGCGGAATTCTAGAATGCCCAGCACGGCGGATTTCTAAAGTCCTAAAATGCCTGCTATCGGGAAGTTAAGGTGTCTGACATCCAGAATGTTACTAGGTCAGCATTCTACCCTTCTGAGAGATTCTGGGTTCTAGAATCAATGGACGGCAGAGATCTGGCATGTCAGGGTGTCCAAACTCTAGAATCCTTGCGTGTCTGAACTCGAGAGTCATTCAATGTCCACATTCCGGATCACAGGGTGTCTGAATTCCAGAAGCACCAAATGTCTGCATTCTAGAATCGGAATGTGGTAGAATTCTAGAATGCACAGCCCGGCGGAATTCTAAAGTCCTAAAAGCCTGCTGTCCGGAAGTTAAGGTGTCTGGCACCCTGAATGCTACCACATCAGAATTATACCATTCTGAAACATTCTGGGATCTAGAATCAATGGACGGGTGAGTTCCAGAATGTCAGGGTGGCAAAACTCTAGAATCCTGGCGTGTCTGAACTCGAGAGTCATTCAATGTCCACATTCCAGAACTCTGGATGTCTGAATTATAGAAGCACCAAATGTCTGCATTCTAGAATCGGAATGTGGCGGAATTCTAGAATGCACAGCACGGCGGAATTCTAAAGTCCTAAAATGCCTGCTATCCGGAAGTTAAGGTGTCTGACATCAAGAATGCTACCAAGTCAGAATTATACCATTCTGAAAGATTCTGGGATCTAGAATCAATGGACGGCTGAGTTCCAGAATGTCAGGTTGGCAAAACTCTAGAGTCCTGGCGTGTCTGAACTCGAGAGTCATTCAATGTCCACATTCCAGAACTCTGGATGTCTGAATTATAGAAGCACCAAATGTCTGCATTCTAGAATCGGAATGTGGTAGAATTCTAGAATGCACAACACGGCGGAATTCTAAAGACCTAAAATGCCTGCTATCCGGAAGTTAAGGTGTCCGACATCCAGAATGCTACCAAGTCAGAATTATACCATTCTGAAAGATTCTGGGATCTAGAATCAATGGACGGCTGAGTTCCAGAATGTCAGGGTGGCAAAACTCTAGAATCCTTGCGTGTCTGAACTCGAGAGTCATTCAATGACCACATTCCAGAACTCTGGATGTCTGAATTATAGAAGCACCAAATGTCTGCATTCTACAATCGGAATGTGGCGGAATTCTAGAATGCACATCACTGCGGAATTCTAAAATCCTAAAATGCCTGCTATCCGGAAGTTAATGTGTCTCACATCCAGAATGCTACCAAGTCACAATTATACCATTCTGAAAGATTCTGTGATCTAGAATCAATGGACGGCTGAGTTCCAGAATTTCAGGGTTTCCAAACTCTAGAATCCTTGCGTGTCTGAACTCGAGAGTCATTCAATGTCCACATTCCAGAACTCTGGATGTCTGAATTATACAAGCACCAAATGTCTGCATTCTAGAATCGGAATGTGGCGGAATTCTAGAATGCACAGCATGGCGGAATTCGAAAGTCCTAAAATGCCTACTAGCCGAAAGTTAAGGTGTCTGATGACCAGAATGTTACTAGGTCAGCATTCTACCGTTCTGAGAGATTCTGGGTTCTAGAATCAATGGATGGCAGAGTTCTGGAATGTCAGGGTGTCCAAGCTCTATAATCCTTGAGTGTTTGAACTCGAGAGTCATTCAATTTCCATATTCCGGGTCACAGGGTGACTGAATTCCAGAAGCACCAAATGTCTGCATTCTAGAATCGGAATGTGGTGGAATTCTAGAATGCACAGCACGGAGGAATTCTAAAGTCCTAAAATGCCTGCTATCCGGAAGTTAAGGTGTCTGACATCCAGAATGTTACTAGGTCAGCATTCTACCGTTCTGAGAGATTCTGGGTTCTAGAATCAATGGACGGCAGAGTTCTGGAATGTCAGGGTGTCCAAACTCTAGAATCCTTCCGTGTCTGAACTCGTGAGTCATTCAATGTCCACATTCCGGATCACAGGGTGTCTGAATTCCAGAAGAAGCAAATGTCTGCATTCTAGAATCGGAATGTGGCGGAATTCTAGAATGCACAGCACGTCAGAATTCTAAAGTCCTAAAATGCCTACTAGCCGAAAGTTAAGGTGTCTGATCACCAGTATGTTACTAGGTCAGCATTGTACCGTTCTGAGAGATTCTGGGTTCTAGAATCAAAGGATGCCAGAGATCTGGAATGTCAGGGTGTCCAAACTCTGGAATCCTGGCGTGTCTGAACTCGAGAGTCATTCAATGTCCACATTAAAGAACTCTGGATGTCTGAATTATAGAAGCACCAAATGTCTGCATTCTAGAATCGGAATGTGGCGGAATTCTAGAATGCACAGCACGGCGGAATTCTAAAGTCCTAAAATGCCTGCTATCCGGAAGTTAAGGTGTCTGACATCCAGAATGCTACCACGTCAGAATTATACCATTCTGAAAGATTCTGGGATCTAGAATCAATGGACGGCTGAGTTCCAGAATGTCAGGGTGGCAAAACTCTAGAATCCTTGCGTGTCTGAACTCGAGAGTCATTCAATGTCCACATTCCAGAACTCTGGATGTCTGAATTATAGAAGCACCAAATGTCTGCATTCTAGAATCGGAATGTGGTGGAATTCTAGAATGCACAGCACAGCGGAATTCTAAAGTCCTAAAGTGCCTGCTATCCAGAAGTCAAGGTGTCTGACATCCAGAATGTTACTAAGTCAGCATTCTACCGTTCTGAGAGATTCTGGGTTCTAGAATCAATTGATGGCAGAGTTCTGGAATGTCAGGGTGTTCAAACCCAAGAATACTTCCGTGTCTGAACTCGAGAGTCATTCAATGTCCACATTCCGGATCACAGGGTGTCTGAATTCCAGAAGCACCAAATGTCTGCATTCTAGAATCGGAATGTGGTAGAATTCTAGAATGCACAGCACGGCGGAATTCTAAAGTCCTAAAATGCCTGCTATCCGGAAGTTAAGGTGTCTGACACCCAGAATGCTACCACATCAGAATTATACCGTTCTGAAACATTCTGGGATCTAGAATCAATGGACGGGTGAGTTCCAGAATGTCAGGGTGGCAAAACTCTAGAGTCCTGGCGTGTCTGAACTCGAGAGTCATTCAATGTCCACATTCCAGAACTCTGGATGTCTGAATTATAGAAGCACCAAATGTCTGCATTCTAGAATCGGAATGTGGCGGAATTCTAGAATGCACAGTACGGCGGAATTCTGAAAACCTAAAATGCCTGCTATCCGGAATTTAAGGTGTCTGACATCCAGAATGCTACCAAGTCCGAATTATACCATTCTGAAAGATTCTGGGTTTAGAATCAATGGACGGCTGAGTTCCAGAATGTCAGGGTGGCAAAACTCTAGAATCCTTGCGTGTCTGAACTCGAGAGTCATTCAATGTCCACATTCCAGAACTCTGGATGTCTGAAATATAGAAGCACCAAATGTCTGCATTCTAGAATCGGAATGTGGCGGAATTCTAGAATGCACAGCACGGCGGAATTCTAAAGTCCTAAAATGCCTGCTATCCGGAAGTTAAGGTGTCTGACATCCAGAATGTTACTAGGTCAGCATTCTACCGTTCTGAGAGATTCTGGGTTCTAGAATCAATTGATGGCAGAGTTCTGGAATGTCAGGGTGTTCAAACTCAAGAATACTTCCGTGTCTGAACTCGAGAGTCATTCAATGTCCACATTCCGGATCACAGGGTGTCTGAATTCCAGAAGCACCAAATGTCTGCATTCTAGAATCGGAATGTGGCGGAATTCTAGAATGCACAGCACGGCGGAAGTCGAAAGTCCTAAAATGCCTGCTATCCGGAAGTTAAGGTGTCTGACATCCAGAATGCTACCACGTCAGAATTATACCATTCTGAAAGATTCTGGGATCTAGAATCAATGGACGGCTGAGTTCCAGAATGTTAGGGTTTCCAAACACTAGAATCCTTGCGTGTCTGAACTCGAGAGTCATTCAATATCCACATTCCCGGACTCTGGATGTCTGAAATATAGAAGCAACAAATGTCTGCATTCTAGAATCGGAATGTGGTGGAATTCTAGAATGCACAGCACGGCAGAATTTTAAAGTCCTAAAATGCCTGCTATTCGGAACTTAAGGTGTCTGTCATCCAGAATGTTACTAGGTCAGCATTCTACCGTTCTGAGAGATTCTGGGTTCTAGAATCAATGGATGGCAGAGTTCTGGAATGTCAGGGTGTCCAAACTCTAGAATCCTTCCGTGTCTGAACTCGTGAGTCATTCAATGTCCACATTCCGGATCACAGGGTGTCTGAATTCCAGAAGCACCAAATGTCTGCATTCTAGAATCGGAATGTGGCAGAATTCTAGAATGCACAGCACGGCGGAATTCTAAAGGCCTAAAATGCCAGCTATCGGGAAGTTAAGGTGTCTGACATCCAGAATGTTACTAGGTCAGCATTCTACCGTTCTGAGAGATTCTGGGTTCTAGATTCAATGGACAGCAGAGATCTGCCATGTCAGGGTGTCCAAACTCTAGAATACTTGCGTGTCTGAACTCGAGAGTCATTCAATGTCCACATTCCGGATCACAGGGTGTCTGAATTCCAGAAGCACCAAATGTCTGCATTCTAGAATCGGAATGTGGCGGAATTCTAGAATGCACAGCACGGCGGAATTCGAAAGTCCTAAAATGCCTGCTATCCGGAAGTTAAGGTGTCTGACATCCAGAATGCTACCACGTCAGAATTATACCATTCTGAAAGATTCTGGGATCTAGAATCAATGGACGGCTGAGTTCCAGAATGTCAGGGTGGCAAAACTCTAGAATCCTTGCGTGTCTGAAGTCGAGAGTCATTCAATGTCCACATTCAAGAACTCTGGATGTCTGAATTATAGGAGCACCAAATGTCTGCATTCTAGAATCGGAATGTGGCGGAATTCTAGAATGCACAGCACGGCGGAATCCTAAAGTCCTAAAATGCCTGCTATCCGGAAGTTAAGGTGTCTGACATCAAGAATGCTACCAAGTCAGAATTATTCCATTCTGAAAGATTCAGGGATCTAGAATCAATGGACGGCTGAGTTCCAGAATGTCAGGGTGTCCAAAGTCTAGAATCCTGGAGTGTTTGAACTCGAGAGTCATTCAATTTCGATATTCCGGGTCACAGGGTGACTGAATTCCACAAGCACCAAATGTCTGCATTCTAGAATCGGAATGTGGCGGAATTCTAGAATGCACAGCACGGCGGAATTCGAAAGTCCTAAAATGCCTGCTATCCGGAAGTTAAGGTGTCTGACATCCAGAATGCTACCACGTCAGAATTATACCATTCTGAAAGATTCTGGGATCTAGAATCAATGGACGGCTGAGTTCCAGAATGTCAGGGTGGCAAAACTCTAGAATCCTTGCGTGTCTGAACTCGAGAGTCATTCAATGTCCGCATTCCAGAACTATGGATGTCTGAATTATAGAAGCACCAAATGTCTGCATTCTAGAATCGGAATGTGGCGGAATTCTAGAATGCACAGCACGGCGGAATTCTAAAGTACTAAAATGCCTGCTATTCGGAAGTTAAGGTGTCTGTCATCCAGAATGTTACTAGGTCAGCATTCTACCGTTCTGAGAGATTCTGGGTTCTAGATTCAATGGACGGCGGAGATCTGTCATGTCAGGGTGTCCAAACTCTAGAATCCTTGGGTGTCTGAACTCGAGAGTCATTCAATGTCCACATTCCGGATCACAGGGTGTCTGAATTCCAAAAGCACCAAATGTCTGCATTCTAGATTCGGAATGTGGTAGAATTCTAGAATGAACAGCACGGCAGAATTCTAAAGTCCTAAAATGCCTGCTATCCGGAAGTTAAGGTGTCTGACACCCAGAATGCTACCACATCACAATTGTACCATTCTGAAACATTCTGGGATCTAGAATCAATGGACGGGTGAGTTCCAGAATGTCAGGGTGGCAAAACTCTAGAATCCTTGCATGTCTGAAGTTGAGAGTCATTCAATGTCCACATTCCAGAACTCTGGATGTTTGAATTATAGGAGCACCAAATGTCTGCATTCAAGAATCGGAATGTGGCGGAATTCTAGAATGCACAGCACGGCGGAATTCTAAAGTCCTAAAATGCCTGCTATCCGGAAGTTAAGGTGTCTGACATCAAGAATGCTACCAAGTCAGAATTATACCATTCTGAAAGATTCTGGGATCTAGAATCAATGGACGGCTGAGTTCCAGAATGTCAGGGTGGCAAAACTCTAGAATCCTTGTGTGTCTGAACTCGAGAGTCATTCAATGTCCACATTCCAGAACTCTGGATGTCTGAATTATAGAAGCACGAAATGTCTGCATTCTAGAATCGGAATGTGGCGGAATACTAGAATGCACAGCACGGCGGAATTCTAAAGTCCTAAAATGCCTGCTATCCGGAAGTTAAGGTGTCTGACATCAAGAATGCTACCAAGTCAGAATTATAAAATTCTGAAAGATTCTGTGATCTAGAATCAATGGATGGCTGAGTTCCAGAATGTCAGGGTGGCAAAACTCTAGAATCCTTGCGTGTCTGAACTCGAGAGTCATTCAAAGTCCACATTCCAGAACTCTGGATGTCTGAAATATAGAAGCACCAAATGTCTGCATTCTAGTATCAGAATGTGGCGGAATTCTAGAATGCACAGCACGGCGGAATTCTAAAGTCCTAAAATGCCTGCTATTCGGAAGTTAAGGTGTCTGTCATCCAGAATGTTACTAGGTCAGCATTCTACCGTTCTGAGAGATTCTGGGTTCTAGAATCAATGGATGGCAGAGTTCTGGAATGTCAGCGTGTCCAAACTCTAGAATCCTTCCGTGTCTGAACTCCTGAGTCTTTCAATGTCCACATTCCGGATCACAGGGTGTCTGAATTCCAGAAGCAGCAAATGTCTGCATTCTAGAATCGGAATATGGCAGAATTCTAGAATGCACAGCACGGCAGAATTCTAAAGTCCTAAAATGCCTGCTATCGGGAAGTTAAGGTGTCTGACATCCAGAATGTTACTAGGTCAGCATTCTACCGTTCTGAGAGATTCTGGGTTCTAGATTCAATGGACGGCAGAGATCTGGCATGTCAGGGTGTCCAAACTCTAGAATCCTTGCGTATCTGAACTCGAGAGTCATTCAATGTCCACATTCCGGATCACAGGGTGTCTGAATTCCAAAAGCACCAAATGTCTGCATTCTAGATTCGGAATGTGGTAGAATTCTAGAATGAACAGCACGGCAGAATTCTAAAGTCCTAAAATGCCTGCTATCCGGAAGTTAAGGTGTCTGACACCCAGAATGCTACCACATCAGAATTGTACCATTCTGAAACATTCTGGGATCTAGAATCAATGGACGGGTGAGTTACAGACTGTCAGGGTGGCAAAACTCTAGAATCCTGGCGTGTCTGAACTCGAGAGTCATTCAATGTCCACATTCCAGAACTCTGGATGTCTGAATTATAGAAGCACCAAATGTCTGCATTCTAGAATCGGAATGTGGCGGAATTCTAGAATGCACAGAAAGGCGGAATTCGAAAGTCCTAAAATGCCTGCTATCCGGAAGTTAAGGTGTCTGACATCCAGAATGCTACCACTTCAGAATTATACCATTCTGAAAGATTCTGGGATCTAGAATCAATGGACGGCTGAGTTCCAGAATGTCAGGGTGGCAAAACCCTAGAATGCTTGCGTGTCTGAACTCGAGAGTCATTCAATGTCCACATTCCAGAACTCTGGATGTCTGAATTATAGAAGCACCAAATGTCTGCATTCTAGAATCGGAATGTGGCGGAATTCTAGAATGCACAGCACGGCGGAAGTCGAAAGTCCTAAAATACCTGCTATCCGGAAGTTAACGTGTCTGACATCCAGAATGCTACCACGTCAGAATTATACCATTTTGAAAGATTCTGGGATCTAGAATCAATGGACGGCTGAGTTCCAGAATGTCGGGGTTTCCAAACTCTAGAATTCTTGCGTGTCTGAACTCGGGAGTCATTCAATATCCACATTCCAGGACTCTGGATGTCTGAAATATAGAAGCACCAAATGTCTGCATTCTAGAATCGGAATGTGGCGGAATTCTTGAATGCACAGCACGGCAGAATTCTAAAGTCCTAAAATGCTTGCTATTCGGAAGTTAAGGTCAGCATTCTACCATTCTGAGAGATTCTGGGTTCTAGAATCAATGGACGTCAGAGTTCTGGAATGTCAGTGTGTCCAAACTCTAGAATCCTTCCGTGTCTGAACTCGTGAGTCATTCAATGTCCACATTCTGGATCACAGGGTGTCTGAATTCCAGAAGCACCAAATGTCTGCATTCTAGAATCGGAATGTGGCGGAATTCTAGAATGCAAAGCACGGCAGAATTCTGAAGTCCTAAAATGCCGGATATTCAGAAGTTAAAGAGTCTGACATCCAGAATGTTACTTGGTCAGCATTCTACCGTTCTGAGAGATTCCGGCTTCTAGAATCAATGGACGGCAGAGTTCTGAAATGTCAGTGTGTCCAAACTGTAGAATCCTTCCGTGTCTGAACTCGTGAGTCATTCAATGTCCACATTCCGGATCACAGGGTGTCTGAATTCCAGAAGCACCAAATGTCTGCATTCTAGAATCGGAATGTGGCGGAATTCTAGAATGCACAGCACGGCAGAATTCTGAAGTCCTAAAATGCCTGATATTCAGAAGTTAAGGAGTCTGACATCCAGAATGTTACTTGGTCAGCATTCTACCGTTCTGAGAGATTCTGGGTTCTAGAATCAATTGACGGCAGAGTTCTGCAATGTCAGGGTGTCCAAACTCTGGAATCCTTGTGTGTCTGAACTCGTGAGTCATTCAAAGTCCACATTCCGGATCACAGGGTGTCTGAATTCCAGAAGCACCAAATGTCTGCATTCTAGAATCAGAATGTGGCGGAATTCTAGAATGCACAGCACGGCGGAATTCGAAAGTCATAAAATGCCTGCTATTGGGAAGTTAAGGTGTCTGACATCCAGAATGCTACCACGTCCGAATTATACCATTCTGAAAGATTCTGGGATCAAGAATCAATGGACGGCTGAGTTCCAGAATGTCAGGGTGGCAAAACTCTAGAATCCTTGCGTGTCTGAACTCGAGAGTCATTCAATGTCCACATTCCAGAACTCTGGATGTCTGAATTATAAAAGCACCAAATGTCTGCATTCTAGAATCGGAATGTGGCGGAATTCTGGAATGCACAGCACGGCGGTATTCTAAAGTCCTAAAATGCCTGCTATCCGGAAGTTAAGGTGTCTGACATCCAGAATGCTACCACGTCAGAATTATACCATTCTGAAAGATTCTGGGATCTAGAATCAATGGACGGCTGAGTTCCAGAATGTCAGGGTTTCCAAACTCTAGAATCCTTGCGTGTCTGAACTCGAGAGTCATTCAATATCCACATTCCAGGACTCTGGATGTCTGAAATATAGAAGCAACAAATGTCTGCATTCTAGAATCGGAATGTGGTGGAATTCTAGAATGCACGGCATGGCAGAATTCTAAAATTCTAACATGCCTGCTATTCGGAAGTTAAGGTGTCTGACATCCAGAATGTTACTAGGTCAGCATTCTACCGTTCTGAGAGATTCTGGGTTCTAGAATCAATGGACGGCAGAGTTCTGGAATGTCAGGGTGTCCAAACTCTATAATCCTTCCGTGTCTGAACTCGTGAGCCATTCAATGTCCACATTCCGGATCACAGGGTGTCTGAATTCCAGAAGCACCAAATGTCTGCATTCCAGAATCGGAATGTGGTGGAATTGTAGAATGCACAGCACGGCGGAATTCTAAAGTCCTAAAATGCCTGATATTCGGAAGTTAAGGAGTCTGACATCCAGAATGTTACTAGGTCAGCATTCAACCGTTCTGAGAGATTCTGGGTTCTGGAATCTATGGACGGCAGAGTTCTGGAATGTCAGGGTGTCCAAACTCTAGAATCATTCCGTGTCTGAACTCGTGAGTCATTCAATGTCCACATTCCGGATCACAGGGTGTCTGAATTCCAGAAGCACCAAATGTCTGCATTCTAGAATCGGAATGTGGTAGAATTCTAGAATGCACAGCACGGCGGAATTCTAAAGTCCTAAAATGCCTGCTATCCGTAAGTTAAGGTGTCTGGCACCCAGAATGCTACCACATCAGAATTATACCATTCTGAAACATTCTGGGATCTAGAATCAATGGACGGGTGAGTTCCAGAATGTCAGGGTGGCAAAACTCTAGAATCCTTGTGTGTCTGAACTCGAGAGTCATTCAATGTCCACATTCCAGAACTCTGGATGTCTGAATTATAGAAGCACGAAATGTCTGCATTCTAGAATCGGAATGTGGCGGAATACTAGAATGCACAGCACGGCGGAATTCTAAAGTCCTAAAAAGCCTGCTATCCGGAAGTTAAGGTGTCTGACATCAAGAATGCTACCAAGTCAGAATTATAAAATTCTGAAAGATTCTGTGATCTAGAATCAATGGATGGCTGAGTTCCAGAATGTCAGGGTGGCAAAACTCTAGAATCCTTGCGTGTCTGAACTCGAGAGTCATTCAAAGTCCACATTCCAGAACTCTGGATGTCTGAATTATAGAAGCACCAAATGTCTGCATTCTAGAATCGGAATGTGGCGGAATTCTAGAATGCACAGCATGGCGGAATTCTAAAGTCCTAAAATGCCTACTAGCCGAAAGTTTAGGTGTCTGATGACCAGTATGTTACTAGGTCCGCATTCTACCGTTCTGAGAGATTCTGTGTTCTAGAATCAATGGACGGCAGAGATCTGGAATGTCAGGGTGTCCAAACTCTAGAATCCTTGCGTGTCTGAAATCGAGAGTCATTCAATGTCCACATTCCGGATCACAGGGTGTCTGAATTCCAGAAGCACCAAATGTCTGCATTCTAGAATCGGAATGTGGCGGAATTCTAGAATGCCCAGCACGGCGGATTTCTAAAGTCCTAAAATGCCTGCTATCGGGAAGTTAAGGTGTCTGACATCCAGAATGTTACTAGGTCAGCATTCTACCCTTCTGAGAGATTCTGGGTTCTAGAATCAATGGACGGCAGAGATCTGGCATGTCAGGGTGTCCAAACTCTAGAATCCTTGCGTGTCTGAACTCGAGAGTCATTCAATGTCCACATTCCGGATCACAGGGTGTCTGAATTCCAGAAGCACCAAATGTCTGCATTCTAGAATCGGAATGTGGTAGAATTCTAGAATGCACAGCCCGGCGGAATTCTAAAGTCCTAAAAGCCTGCTGTCCGGAAGTTAAGGTGTCTGGCACCCTGAATGCTACCACATCAGAATTATACCATTCTGAAACATTCTGGGATCTAGAATCAATGGACGGGTGAGTTCCAGAATGTCAGGGTGGCAAAACTCTAGAATCCTGGCGTGTCTGAACTCGAGAGTCATTCAATGTCCACATTCCAGAACTCTGGATGTCTGAATTATAGAAGCACCAAATGTCTGCATTCTAGAATCGGAATGTGGCGGAATTCTAGAATGCACAGCACGGCGGAATTCTAAAGTCCTAAAATGCCTGCTATCCGGAAGTTAAGGTGTCTGACATCAAGAATGCTACCAAGTCAGAATTATACCATTCTGAAAGATTCTGGGATCTAGAATCAATGGACGGCTGAGTTCCAGAATGTCAGGTTGGCAAAACTCTAGAGTCCTGGCGTGTCTGAACTCGAGAGTCATTCAATGTCCACATTCCAGAACTCTGGATGTCTGAATTATAGAAGCACCAAATGTCTGCATTCTAGAATCGGAATGTGGTAGAATTCTAGAATGCACAACACGGCGGAATTCTAAAGACCTAAAATGCCTGCTATCCGGAAGTTAAGGTGTCCGACATCCAGAATGCTACCAAGTCAGAATTATACCATTCTGAAAGATTCTGGGATCTAGAATCAATGGACGGCTGAGTTCCAGAATGTCAGGGTGGCAAAACTCTAGAATCCTTGCGTGTCTGAACTCGAGAGTCATTCAATGACCACATTCCAGAACTCTGGATGTCTGAATTATAGAAGCACCAAATGTCTGCATTCTACAATCGGAATGTGGCGGAATTCTAGAATGCACATCACTGCGGAATTCTAAAATCCTAAAATGCCTGCTATCCGGAAGTTAATGTGTCTCACATCCAGAATGCTACCAAGTCACAATTATACCATTCTGAAAGATTCTGTGATCTAGAATCAATGGACGGCTGAGTTCCAGAATTTCAGGGTTTCCAAACTCTAGAATCCTTGCGTGTCTGAACTCGAGAGTCATTCAATGTCCACATTCCAGAACTCTGGATGTCTGAATTATACAAGCACCAAATGTCTGCATTCTAGAATCGGAATGTGGCGGAATTCTAGAATGCACAGCATGGCGGAATTCGAAAGTCCTAAAATGCCTACTAGCCGAAAGTTAAGGTGTCTGATGACCAGAATGTTACTAGGTCAGCATTCTACCGTTCTGAGAGATTCTGGGTTCTAGAATCAATGGATGGCAGAGTTCTGGAATGTCAGGGTGTCCAAGCTCTATAATCCTTGAGTGTTTGAACTCGAGAGTCATTCAATGTCCACATTCCGGATCACAGGGTGTCTGAATTCCAGAAGCACCAAATGTCTGCATTCTAGAATCGGAATGTGGTGGAATTCTAGAATGCACAGCACGGCGGAATTCTAAAGTCCTAAAATGCCTGCTATCCGGAAGTTAAGGTGTCTGACATCCAGAATGTTACTAGGTCAGCATTCTACCGTTCTGAGAGATTCTGGGTTCTAGAATCAATGGACGGCAGAGTTCTGGAATGTCAGGGTGTCCAAACTCTAGAATCCTTCCGTGTCTGAACTCGTGAGTCATTCAATGTCCACATTCCGGATCACAGGGTGTCTGAATTCCAGAAGAAGCAAATGTCTGCATTCTAGAATCGGAATGTGGCGGAATTCTAGAATGCACAGCACGTCAGAATTCTAAAGTCCTAAAATGCCTACTAGCCGAAAGTTAAGGTGTCTGATCACCAGTATGTTACTAGGTCAGCATTGTACCGTTCTGAGAGATTCTGGGTTCTAGAATCAAAGGATGCCAGAGATCTGGAATGTCAGGGTGTCCAAACTCTGGAATCCTGGCGTGTCTGAACTCGAGAGTCATTCAATGTCCACATTAAAGAACTCTGGATGTCTGAATTATAGAAGCACCAAATGTCTGCATTCTAGAATCGGAATGTGGCGGAATTCTAGAATGCACAGCACGGCGGAATTCTAAAGTCCTAAAATGCCTGCTATCCGGAAGTTAAGGTGTCTGACATCCAGAATGCTACCACGTCAGAATTATACCATTCTGAAAGATTCTGGGATCTAGAATCAATGGACGGCTGAGTTCCAGAATGTCAGGGTGGCAAAACTCTAGAATCCTTGCGTGTCTGAACTCGAGAGTCATTCAATGTCCACATTCCAGAACTCTGGATGTCTGAATTATAGAAGCACCAAATGTCTGCATTCTAGAATCGGAATGTGGTGGAATTCTAGAATGCACAGCACAGCGGAATTCTAAAGTCCTAAAGTGCCTGCTATCCAGAAGTCAAGGTGTCTGACATCCAGAATGTTACTAAGTCAGCATTCTACCGTTCTGAGAGATTCTGGGTTCTAGAATCAATTGATGGCAGAGTTCTGGAATGTCAGGGTGTTCAAACCCAAGAATACTTCCGTGTCTGAACTCGAGAGTCATTCAATGTCCACATTCCGGATCACAGGGTGTCTGAATTCCAGAAGCACCAAATGTCTGCATTCTAGAATCGGAATGTGGTAGAATTCTAGAATGCACAGCACGGCGGAATTCTAAAGTCCTAAAATGCCTGCTATCCGGAAGTTAAGGTGTCTGACACCCAGAATGCTACCACATCAGAATTATACCGTTCTGAAACATTCTGGGATCTAGAATCAATGGACGGGTGAGTTCCAGAATGTCAGGGTGGCAAAACTCTAGAGTCCTGGCGTGTCTGAACTCGAGAGTCATTCAATGTCCACATTCCAGAACTCTGGATGTCTGAATTATAGAAGCACCAAATGTCTGCATTCTAGAATCGGAATGTGGCGGAATTCTAGAATGCACAGTACGGCGGAATTCTGAAAACCTAAAATGCCTGCTATCCGGAATTTAAGGTGTCTGACATCCAGAATGCTACCAAGTCCGAATTATACCATTCTGAAAGATTCTGGGTTTAGAATCAATGGACGGCTGAGTTCCAGAATGTCAGGGTGGCAAAACTCTAGAATCCTTGCGTGTCTGAACTCGAGAGTCATTCAATGTCCACATTCCAGAACTCTGGATGTCTGAATTATAGAAGCACCAAATGTCTGCATTCTAGAATCGGAATGTGGCGGAATTCTAGAATGCACAGCACGGCGGAAGTCGAAAGTCCTAAAATGCCTGCTATCCGGAAGTTAAGGTGTCTGACATCCAGAATGCTACCACGTCAGAATTATACCATTCTGAAAGATTCTGGGATCTAGAATCAATGGACGGCTGAGTTCCAGAATGTTAGGGTTTCCAAACACTAGAATCCTTGCGTGTCTGAACTCGAGAGTCATTCAATATCCACATTCCCGGACTCTGGATGTCTGAAATATAGAAGCAACAAATGTCTGCATTCTAGAATCGGAATGTGGTGGAATTCTAGAATGCACAGCACGGCAGAATTTTAAAGTCCTAAAATGCCTGCTATTCGGAACTTAAGGTGTCTGACATCCAGAATGTTACTAGGTCAGCATTCTACCGTTCTGAGAGATTCTGGGTTCTAGAATCAATGGATGGCAGAGTTCTGGAATGTCAGGGTGTCCAAACTCTAGAATCCTTCCGTGTCTGAACTCGTGAGTCATTCAATGTCCACATTCCGGATCACAGGGTGTCTGAATTCCAGAAGCACCAAATGTCTGCATTCTAGAATCGGAATGTGGCAGAATTCTAGAATGCACAGCACGGCGGAATTCTAAAGGCCTAAAATGCCAGCTATCGGGAAGTTAAGGTGTCTGACATCCAGAATGTTACTAGGTCAGCATTCTACCGTTCTGAGAGATTCTGGGTTCTAGATTCAATGGACAGCAGAGATCTGGCATGTCAGGGTGTCCAAACTCTAGAATACTTGCGTGTCTGAACTCGAGAGTCATTCAATGTCCACATTCCGGATCACAGGGTGTCTGAATTCCAGAAGCACCAAATGTCTGCATTCTAGAATCGGAATGTGGCGGAATTCTAGAATGCACAGCACGGCGGAATTCGAAAGTCCTAAAATGCCTGCTATCCGGAAGTTAAGGTGTCTGACATCCAGAATGCTACCACGTCAGAATTATACCATTCTGAAAGATTCTGGGATCTAGAATCAATGGACGGCTGAGTTCCAGAATGTCAGGGTGGCAAAACTCTAGAATCCTTGCGTGTCTGAAGTCGAGAGTCATTCAATGTCCACATTCAAGAACTCTGGATGTCTGAATTATAGGAGCACCAAATGTCTGCATTCTAGAATCGGAATGTGGCGGAATTCTAGAATGCACAGCACGGCGGAATCCTAAAGTCCTAAAATGCCTGCTATCCGGAAGTTAAGGTGTCTGACATCAAGAATGCTACCAAGTCAGAATTATTCCATTCTGAAAGATTCAGGGATCTAGAATCAATGGACGGCTGAGTTCCAGAATGTCAGGGTGTCCAAAGTCTAGAATCCTGGAGTGTTTGAACTCGAGAGTCATTCAATTTCGATATTCCGGGTCACAGGGTGACTGAATTCCACAAGCACCAAATGTCTGCATTCTAGAATCGGAATGTGGCGGAATTCTAGAATGCACAGCACGGCGGAATTCGAAAGTCCTAAAATGCCTGCTATCCGGAAGTTAAGGTGTCTGACATCCAGAATGCTACCACGTCAGAATTATACCATTCTGAAAGATTCTGGGATCTAGAATCAATGGACGGCTGAGTTCCAGAATGTCAGGGTGGCAAAACTCTAGAGTCCTTGCGTGTCTGAACTCGAGAGTCATTCAATGTCCGCATTCCAGAACTATGGATGTCTGAATTATAGAAGCACCAAATGTCTGCATTCTAGAATCGGAATGTGGCGGAATTCTAGAATGCACAGCACGGCGGAATTCTAAAGTACTAAAATGCCTGCTATTCGGAAGTTAAGGTGTCTGTCATCCAGAATGTTACTAGGTCAGCATTCTACCGTTCTGAGAGATTCTGGGTTCTAGATTCAATGGACGGCGGAGATCTGGCATGTCAGGGTGTCCAAACTCTAGAATCCTTGGGTGTCTGAACTCGAGAGTCATTCAATGTCCACATTCCGGATCACAGGGTGTCTGAATTCCAAAAGCACCAAATGTCTGCATTCTAGATTCGGAATGTGGTAGAATTCTAGAATGAACAGCACGGCAGAATTCTAAAGTCCTAAAATGCCTGCTATCCGGAAGTTAAGGTGTCTGACACCCAGAATGCTACCACATCACAATTGTACCATTCTGAAACATTCTGGGATCTAGAATCAATGGACGGGTGAGTTCCAGAATGTCAGGGTGGCAAAACTCTAGAATCCTTGCATGTCTGAAGTCGAGAGTCATTCAATGTCCACATTCCAGAACTCTGGATGTTTGAATTATAGGAGCACCAAATGTCTGCATTCAAGAATCGGAATGTGGCGGAATTCTAGAATGCACAGCACGGCGGAATTCTAAAGTCCTAAAATGCCTGCTATCCGGAAGTTAAGGTGTCTGACATCAAGAATGCTACCAAGTCAGAATTATACCATTCTGAAAGATTCTGGGATCTAGAATCAATGGACGGCTGAGTTCCAGAATGTCAGGGTGGCAAAACTCTAGAATCCTTGTGTGTCTGAACTCGAGAGTCATTCAATGTCCACATTCCAGAACTCTGGATGTCTGAATTATAGAAGCACGAAATGTCTGCATTCTAGAATCGGAATGTGGCGGAATACTAGAATGCACAGCACGGCGGAATTCTAAAGTCCTAAAATGCCTGCTATCCGGAAGTTAAGGTGTCTGACATCAAGAATGCTACCAAGTCAGAATTATAAAATTCTGAAAGATTCTGTGATCTAGAATCAATGGATGGCTGAGTTCCAGAATGTCAGGGTGGCAAAACTCTAGAATCCTTGCGTGTCTGAACTCGAGAGTCATTCAAAGTCCACATTCCAGAACTCTGGATGTCTGAATTATAGAAGCACCAAATGTCTGCATTCTAGAATCGGAATGTGGCGGAATTCTAGAATGCACAGCATGGCGGAATTCTAAAGTCCTAAAATGCCTACTAGCCGAAAGTTAAGGTGTCTGATGACCAGTATGTTACTAGGTCCGCATTCTACCGTTCTGAGAGATTCTGTGTTCTAGAATCAATGGACGGCAGAGATCTGGAATGTCAGGGTGTCCAAACTCTAGAATCCTTGCGTGTCTGAAATCGAGAGTCATTCAATGTCCACATTCCGGATCACAGGGTGTCTGAATTCCAGAAGCACCAAATGTCTGCATTCTAGAATCGGAATGTGGCGGAATTCTAGAATGCCCAGCACGGCGGATTTCTAAAGTCCTAAAATGCCTGCTATCGGGAAGTTAAGGTGTCTGACATCCAGAATGTTACTAGGTCAGCATTCTACCCTTCTGAGAGATTCTGGGTTCTAGAATCAATGGACGGCAGAGATCTGGCATGTCAGGGTGTCCAAACTCTAGAATCCTTGCGTGTCTGAACTCGAGAGTCATTCAATGTCCACATTCCGGATCACAGGGTGTCTGAATTCCAGAAGCACCAAATGTCTGCATTCTAGAATCGGAATGTGGTAGAATTCTAGATTGCACAGCCCGGCGGAATTCTAAAGTCCTAAAAGCCTGCGGTCCGGAAGTTAAGGTGTCTGACACCCTGAATGCTACCACATCAGAATTATACCATTCTGAAACATTCTGGGATCTAGAATCAAAGGACGGGTGAGTTCCAGAATGTCAGGGTGGCAAAACTCTAGAATCCTGGCGTGTCTGAACTCGAGAGTCATTCAATGTCCACATTCCAGAACTCTGGATGTCTGAATTATAGAAGCACCAAATGTCTGCATTCTAGAATCGGAATGTGGCGGAATTCTAGAATGCACAGCACGGCGGAATTCTAAAGTCCTAAAATGCCTGCTATCCGGAAGTTAAGGTGTCTGACATCAAGAATGCTACCAAGTCAGAATTATACCATTCTGAAAGATTCTGGGATCTAGAATCAATGGACGGCTGAGTTACAGAATGTCAGGGTAGCAAAACTCTAGAATCCTTGCGTGTCTGAACTCGAGAGTCATTCAATGTCCACATTCCAGAACTCTGGATGTCTGAATTATAGAAGCACCAAATGTCTGCATTGTAGAATCGGAATGTGGCGGAATTCTAGAATGCACAGCACGGCGGAATTCTAAAGTCCTAAAATGCCTACTAGCCAAAAGTTAAGCTGTCTGATGACCAGTATGTTACTAGGTCAGCATTCTACCGTTCTGAGAGATTCTGGGTTCTAGAATCAATGGACGGCAGAGTTCTGGAATGTCAGGGTGTCCAAACTCTAGAATCCTTGCGTGTCTGAACTCGAGAGTCATTCAATGTCCACATTCCGGATCACAGGGTGTCTGAATTCCAGAAGCACCAAATGTCTGCATTCTAGAATCGGAATGTGGTAGAATTCTAGAATGCACATCACGGCGGAATTCTAAAGTTCTTAAATGCCTGCTATCCGGAAGTTAAGGTGTCTGACATCCAGAATGGTACCACAACAGAATTATACCATTCTGAAACATTCTGGGATCTAGAATCAATGGACGGGTGAGTTCCAGAATGTCAGGGCGACAAAACTCTAGAATCCTGGCTTGTCTGAACTCGAGAGTCATTCAATGTCCACATTCCAGAACTCTGGATGTCTGAATTATGGAAGCAACAAATGTCTGCATTCTAGAATCGGAATGTGGCGGAATTCTAGAATGCACAGCACGGCGGAATTCTAAAGTCCTAAAATGCCTGTTATCCGGAAGTTAAGGTGTCTGACATCCAGAATGCTACCACGTCAGAATTATACCATTCTGAAACATTCTGGGATCTAGAATCAATGAACGGCTGAGTTCCAGAATGCAACAGTGGCAAAACTCCAGAATCGTTGCGTGTCTGAACTCGAGAGTCATTCAATGTCCACATTCCAGAACTCTGGATGTCTGAAATATAGAAGCACCAAATGTCTGCATTCTAGTATCAGAATGTGGCGGAATTCTAGAATGCACAGCACGGCGGAATTCTAAAGTCCTGAAATGCCTGCTATTCGGAAGTTAAGGTGTCTGTCATCCAGAATGTTACTAGGTCAGCATTCTACCGTTCTGAGAGATTCTGGGTTCTAGAATCAATGGATGGCAGAGTTCTGGAATGTCAGCGTGTCCAAACTCTAGAATCCTTCCGTGTCTGAACTCCTGAGTCTTTCAATGTCCACATTCCGGATCACAGGGTGTCTGAATTCCAGAAGCAGCAAATGTCTGCATTCTAGAATCGGAATATGGCAGAATTCTAGAATGCACAGCACGGCAGAATTCTAAAGTCCTAAAATGCCTGCTATCGGGAAGTTAAGGTGTCTGACATCCAGAATGTTACTAGGTCAGCATTCTACCGTTCTGAGAGATTCTGGGTTCTAGATTCAATGGACGGCAGAGATCTGGCATGTCAGGGTGTCCAAACTCTAGAATCCTTGCGTATCTGAACTCGAGAGTCATTCAATGTCCACATTCCGGATCACAGGGTGTCTGAATTCCAAAAGCACCAAATGTCTGCATTCTAGATTCGGAATGTGGTAGAATTCTAGAATGAACAGCACGGCAGAATTCTAAAGTCCTAAAATGCCTGCTATCCGGAAGTTAAGGTGTCTGACATCAAGAATGCTACCAAGTCAGAACTATAAAATTCTGAAAGATTCTGTGATCTAGAATCAATGGATGGCTGAGTTCCAGAATGTCAGGGTGGCAAAACTCTAGAATCCTTGCGTGTCTGAACTCGAGAGTCATTCAAAGTCCACATTCCAGAACTCTGGATGTCTGAATTATAGAAGCACCAAATGTCTGCATTCTAGAATCGGAATGTGGCGGAATTCTAGAATGCACAGCATGGCGGAATTCTAAAGTCCTAAAATGCCTACTAGCCGAAAGTTAAGGTGTCTGATGACCAGTATGTTACTAGGTCCGCATTCTACCGTTCTGAGAGATTCTGTGTTCTAGAATCAATGGACGGCAGAGATCTGGAATGTCAGGGTGTCCAAACTCTAGAATCTTTGCGTGTCTGAAATCGAGAGTCATTCAATGTCCACATTCCGGATCACAGGGTGTCTGAATTCCAGAAGCACCAAATGTCTGCATTCTAGAATCGGAATGTGGCGGAATTCTAGAATGCCCAGCACGGCGGATTTCTAAAGTCCTAAAATGCCTGCTATCGGGAAGTTAAGGTGTCTGACATCCAGAATGTTACTAGGTCAGCATTCTACCCTTCTGAGAGATTCTGGGTTCTAGAATCAATGGACGGCAGAGATCTGGCATGTCAGGGTGTCCAAACTCTAGAATCCTTGCGTGTCTGAACTCGAGAGTCATTCAATGTCCACATTCCGGATCACAGGGTGTCTGAATTCCAGAAGCACCAAATGTCTGCATTCTAGAATCGGAATGTGGTAGAATTCCAGAATGCACAGCCCGGCGGAATTCTAAAGTCCTAAAAGCCTGCTGTCCGGAAGTTAAGGTGTCTGGCACCCTGAATGCTACCACATCAGAATTATACCATTCTGAAACATTCTGGGATCTAGAATCAATGGACGGGTGAGTTCCAGAATGTCAGGGTGGCAAAACTCTAGAATCCTTGCGTGTCTGAACTCGAGAGTCAGTCAATGTCCACATTCCAGAACTCTGGATGTCTGAATTATAGAAGCACCAAATGTCTGCATTCTAGAATCGGAATGTGGCGGAATTCTAGAATGCACAGCACGGCGGAATTCTAAAGTCCTAAAATGCCTGCTATCCGGAAGTTAAGGTGTCTGACATCAAGAATGCTACCAAGTCAGAATTATACCATTCTGAAAGATTCTGGGATCTAGAATCAATGGACGGCTGAGTTACAGAATGTCAGGGTAGCAAAACTCTAGAATCCTTGCGTGTCTGAACTCGAGAGTCATTCAATGTCCACATTCCAGAACTCTGGATGTCTGAATTATAGAAGCACCAAATGTCTGCATTGTAGAATCGGAATGTGGCGGAATTCTAGAATGCACAGCACGGCGGAATTCTAAAGTCCTAAAATGCCTACTAGCCGAAAGTTAAGCTGTCTGATGACCAGTATGTTACTAGGTCAGCATTCTACCGTTCTGAGAGATTCTGGGTTCTAGAATCAATGGACGGCAGAGTTCTGGAATGTCAGGGTGTCCAAACTCTAGAATCCTTGCGTGTCTGAACTCGAGAGTCATTCAATGTCCACATTCCGGATCACAGGGTGTCTGAATTCCAGAAGCACCAAATGTCTGCATTCTAGAATCGGAATGTGGTAGAATTCTAGAATGCAGAGCACGGCGGAATTCTAAAGTTCTTAAATGCCTGCTATCCGGAAGTTAAGGTGTCTGACATCCAGAATGGTACCACATCAGAATTATACCATTCTGAAACATTCTGGGATCTAGAATCAATGGACGGGTGAGTTCCAGAATGTCAGGGCGACAAAACTCTAGAATCCTGGCTTGTCTGAACTCGAGAGTCATTCAATGTCCACATTCCAGAACTCTGGATGTCTGAATTATGGAAGCAACAAATGTCTGCATTCTAGAATCGGAATGTGGCGGAATTCTAGAATGCACAGCACGGCGGAATTCTAAAGTCCTAAAATGCCTGTTATCCGGAAGTTAAGGTGTCTGACATCCAGAATGCTACCACATCAGAATTATACCATTCTGAAACATTCTGGGATCTAGAATCAATGAACGGCTGAGTTCCAGAATGCAACAGTGGCAAAACTCCAGAATCGTTGCGTGTCTGAACTCGAGAGTCATTCAATGTCCACATTCCAGAACTCTGGATGTCTGAAATATAGAAGCACCAAATGTCTGCATTCTAGTATCAGAATGTGGCGGAATTCTAGAATGCACAGCACGGCGGAATTCTAAAGTCCTATAATGCCTGCTATTCGGAAGTTAAGGTGTCTGTCATCCAGAATGTTACTAGGTCAGCATTCTACCGTTCTGAGAGATTCTGGGTTCTAGAATCAATGGATGGCAGAGTTCTGGAATGTCAGCGTGTCCAAACTCTAGAATCCTTCCGTGTCTGAACTCCTGAGTCTTTCAATGTCCACATTCCGGATCACAGGGTGTCTGAATTCCAGAAGCAGCAAATGTCTGCATTCTAGAATCGGAATATGGCAGAATTCTAGAATGCACAGCACGGCAGAATTCTAAAGTCCTAAAATGCCTGCTATCGGGAAGTTAAGGTGTCTGACATCCAGAATGTTACTAGGTCAGCATTCTACCGTTCTGAGAGATTCTGGGTTCTAGATTCAATGGACGGCAGAGATCTGGCATGTCAGGGTGTCCAAACTCTAGAATCCTTGCGGGTCTGAACTCGAGAGTCATTCAATGTCCACTTTCCGGATCACAGGGTGTCTGAATTCCAAAAGCACCAAATGTCTGCATTCTAGATTCGGAATGTGGTAGAATTCTAGAATGAACAGCACGGCAGAATTCTAAAGTCCTAAAATGCCTGCTATCCGGAAGTTAAGGTGTCTGACACCCAGAATGCTACCACATCAGAATTGTACCATTCTGAAACATTCTGGGATCTAGAATCAATGGACGGGTGAGTTACAGACTGTCAGGGTGGCAAAACTCTAGAATCCTGGCGTGTCTGAACTCGAGAGTCATTCAATGTCCACATTCCAGAACTCTGGATGTCTGAATTATAGAAGCACCAAATGTCTGCATTCTAGAATCGGAATGTGGCGGAATTCTAGAATGCACAGCACGGCGGAATTCGAAAGTCCTAAAATGCCTGCTATCCGGAAGTTAAGGTGTCTGACATCCAGAATGCTACCACTTCAGAATTATACCATTCTGAAAGATTCTGGGATCTAGAATCAATGGACGGCTGAGTTCCAGAACGTCAGGGTGGCAAAACCCTAGAATGCTTGCGTGTCTGAACTCGAGAGTCATTCAATGTCCACATTCCAGAACTCTGGATGTCTGAATTATAGAAGCACCAAATGTCTGCATTCTAGAACCGGAATGTGGCGGAATTCTAGAATGCACAGCACGGCGGAAGTCGAAAGTCCTAAAATACCTGCTATCCGGAAGTTAAAGTGTCTGACATCCAGAATGCTACCACGTCAGAATTATACCATTCTGAAAGATTCTGGGATCTAGAATCAATGGACGGCTGAGTTCCAGAATGTCGGGGTTTCCAAACTCTAGAATTCTTGCGTGTCTGAACTCGGGAGTCATTCAATATCCACATTCCAGGACTCTGGATGTCTGAAATATAGAAGCACCAAATGTCTGCATTCTAGAAATGGAATGTGGCGGAATTCTTGAATGCACAGCACGGCAGAATTCTAAAGTCCTAAAATGCCTGCTATTCGGAAGTTAAGGTCAGCATTCTACCATTCTGAGAGATTCTGGGTTCTAGAATCATTGGACGTCAGAGTTCTGGAATGTCAGTGTGTCCAAACTCTAGAATCCTTCCGTGTCTGAACTCGTGAGTCATTCAATGTCCACATTCTGGATCACAGGGTGTCTGAATTCCAGAAGCACCAAATGTCTGCATTCTAGAATCGGAATGTGGCGGAATTCTAGAATGCAAAGCACGGCAGAATTCTGAAGTCCTAAAATGCCGGATATTCAGAAGTTAAAGAGTCTGACATCCAGAATGTTACTTGGTCAGCATTCTACCGTTCTGAGAGATTCCGGCTTCTAGAATCAATGGACGGCAGAGTTCTGAAATGTCAGTGTGTCCAAACTGTAGAATCCTTCCGTGTCTGAACTCGTGAGTCATTCAATGTCCACATTCCGGATCACAGGGTGTCTGAATTCCAGAAGCACCAAATGTCTGCATTCTAGAATCGGAATGTGGCGGAATTCTAGAATGCACAGCACGGCAGAATTCTGAAGTCCTAAAATGCCTGATATTCAGAAGTTAAGGAGTCTGACATCCAGAATGTTACTTGGTCAGCATTCTACCGTTCTGAGAGATTCTGGGTTCTAGAATCAATGGACGGCAGAGTTCTGCAATGTCAGGGTGTCCAAACTCTGGAATCCTTGTGTGTCTGAACTCGTGAGTCATTCAAAGTCCACATTCCGGATCACAGGGTGTCTGAATTCCAGAAGCACCAAATGTCTGCATTCTAGAATCAGAATGTGGCGGAATTCTAGAATGCACAGCACGGCGGAATTCGAAAGTCATAAAATGCCTGCTATTGGGAAGTTAAGGTGTCTGACATCCAGAATGCTACCACGTCCGAATTATACCATTCTGAAAGATTCTGGGATCTAGAATCAATGGACGGCTGAGTTCCAGAATGTCAGGGTGGCAAAACTCTAGAATCCTTGCGTGTCTGAACTCGAGAGTCATTCAATGTCCACATTCCAGAACTCTGGATGTCTGAATTATAGAAGCACCAAATGTCTGCATTCTAGAATCGGAATGTGGCGGAATTCTGGAATGCACAGCACGGCGGTATTCTAAAGTCCTAAAATGCCTGCTATCCGGAAGTTAAGGTGTCTGACATCCAGAATGCTACAACGTCAGAATTATACCATTCTGAAAGATTCTGGGATCTAGAATCAATGGACGGCTGAGTTCCAGAATGTCAGGGTTTCCAAACTCTAGAATCCTTGCGTGTCTGAACTCGAGAGTCATTCAATATCCACATTCCAGGACTCTGGATGTCTGAAATATAGAAGCAACAAATGTCTGCATTCTAGAATCGGAATGTGGTGGAATTCTAGAATGCACGGCATGGCAGAATTCTAAAATTCTAACATGCCTGCTATTCGGAAGTTAAGGTGTCTGACATCCAGAATGTTACTAGGTCAGCATTCTACCGTTCTGAGAGATTCTGGGTTCTAGAATCAATGGACGGCAGAGTTCTGGAATGTCAGGGTGTCCAAACTCTATAATCCTTCCGTGTCTGAACTCGTGAGCCATTCAATGTCCACATTCCGGATCACAGGGTGTCTGAATTCCAGAAGCACCAAATGTCTGCATTCCAGAATCGGAATGTGGTGGAATTGTAGAATGCACAGCACGGCGGAATTCTAAAGTCCTAAAATGCCTGATATTCGGAAGTTAAGGAGTCTGACATCCAGAATGTTACTAGGTCAGTATTCAACCGTTCTGAGAGATTCTGGGTTCTGGAATCTATGGACGGCAGAGTTCTGGAATGTCAGGGTGTCCAAACTCTAGAATCATTCCGTGTCTGAACTCGTGAGTCATTCAATGTCCACATTCCGGATCACATGGTGTCTGAATTCCAGAAGCACCAAATGTCTGCATTCTAGAATCGGAATGTGGTAGAATTCTAGAATGCACAGCACGGCGGAATTCTAATGTCCTAAAATGCCTGCTATCCGTAAGTTAAGGTGTCTGGCACCCAGAATGCTACCACATCAGAATTATACCATTCTGAAACATTCTGGGATCTAGAATCAATGTACGGGTGAGTTCCAGAATGTCAGGGTGGCAATACTCTAGAATCCTGGCGTGTCTGAACTCGAGAGTCATTCAATGTCCACATTCCAGAACTCTGGATGTCTGAAATATAGAAGCACCAAATGTCTGCATTCTAGTATCAGAATGTGGCGGAATTCTAGAATGCACAGCACGGCGGAATTCTAAAGTCCTAAAATGCCTGCTATTCGGAAGTTAAGGTGTCTGTCATCCAGAATGTTACTAGGTCAGCATTCTACCGTTCTGAGAGATTCTGGGTTCTAGAATCAATGGATGGCAGAGTTCTGGAATGTCAGCGTGTCCAAACTCTAGAATCCTTCCGTGTCTGAACTCCTGAGTCTTTCAATGTCCACATTCCGGATCACAGGGTGTCTGAATTCCAGAAGCAGCAAATGTCTGCATTCTAGAATCGGAATATGGCAGAATTCTAGAATGCACAGCACGGCAGAATTCTAAAGTCCTAAAATGCCTGCTATCGGGAAGTTAAGGTGTCTGACATCCAGAATGTTACTAGGTCAGCATTCTACCGTTCTGAGAGATTCTGGGTTCTAGATTCAATGGACGGCAGAGATCTGGCATGTCAGGGTGTCCAAACTCTAGAATCCTTGCGTGTCTGAACTCGAGAGTCATTCAATGTCCACATTCCGGATCACAGGGTGTCTGAATTCCAAAAGCACCAAATGTCTGCATTCTAGATTCGGAATGTGGTAGAATTCTAGAATGAACAGCACGGCAGAATTCTAAAGTCCTAAAATGCCTGCTATCCGGAAGTTAAGGTGTCTGATACCCAGAATGCTACCACATCAGAATTGTACCATTTTGAAACATTCTGGGATCTAGAATCAATGGACGGGTGAGTTACAGACTGTCAGGGTGGCAAAACTCTAGAATCCTGGCGTGTCTGAACTCGAGAGTCATTCAATGTCCACATTCCAGAACTCTGGATGTCTGAATTATAGAAGCACCAAATGTCTGCATTCTAGAATCGGAATGTGGCGGAATTCTAGAATGCACAGCACGGCGGAATTCGAAAGTCCTAAAATGTCTGCTATCCGGAAGTTAAGGTGTCTGACATCCAGAATGCTACCACTTCAGAATTATACCATTCTGAAAGATTCTGGGATCTAGAATCAATGGACGGCTGAGTTCCAGAATGTCAGGGTGGCAAAACCCTAGAATGCTTGCGTGTCTGAACTCGAGAGTCATTCAATGTCCACATTCCAGAACTCTGGATGTCTGAATTATAGAAGCACCAAATGTCTGCATTCTAGAATCGGAATGTGGCGGAATTCTAGAATGCACAGCACGGCGGAATTCGAAAGTCCTAAAATGCCTGCTATCCGGAAGTTAAGGTGTCTGACATCCAGAATGCTACCACGTCAGAATTATACCATTCTGAAAGATTCTGGGATCTAGAATCAATGGACGGCTGAGTTCCAGAATGTCGGGGTTTCCAAACTCTAGAATTCTTGCGTGTCTGAACTCGGGAGTCATTCAATATCCACATTCCAGGACTCTGGATGTCTGAAATATAGAAGCACCAAATGTCTGCATTCTAGAATCGGAATGTGGCGGAATTCTTGAATGCACAGCACGGCAGAATTCTAAAGTCCTAAAATGCCTGCTATTCGGAAGTTAAGGTCAGCATTCTACCATTCTGAGAGATTCTGGGTTCTAGAATCAATGGACGTCAGAGTTCTGGAATGTCAGTGTGTCCAAACTCTAGAATCCTTCCGTGTCTGAACTCGTGAGTCATTCAATGTCCACATTCTGGATCACAGGGTGTCTGAATTCCAGAAGCACCAAATGTCTGCATTCTAGAATCGGAATGTGGCGGAATTCTAGAATGCAAAGCACGGCAGAATTCTGAAGTCCTAAAATGCCGGATATTCAGAAGTTAAAGAGTCTGACATCCAGAATGTTACTTGGTCAGCATTCTACCATTCTGAGAGATTCCGGCTTCTAGAATCAATGGACGGCAGAGTTCTGAAATGTCAGTGTGTCCAAACTGTAGAATCCTTCCGTGTCTGAACTCGTGAGTCATTCAATGTCCACATTCCGGATCACAGGGTGTCTGAATTCCAGAAGCACCAAATGTCTGCATTCTAGAATCGGAATGTGGCGGAATTCTAGAATGCACAGCACGGCAGAATTCTGAAGTCCTAAAATGCCTGATATTCAGAAGTTAAGGAGTCTGACATCCAGAATGTTACTTGGTCAGCATTCTACCGTTCTGAGAGATTCTGGGTTCTAGAATCAATGGACGGCAGAGTTCTGCAATGTCAGGGTGTCCAAACTCTGGAATCCTTGTGTGTCTGAACTCGTGAGTCATTCAAAGTCCACATTCCGGATCACAGGGTGTCTGAATTCCAGAAGCACCAAATGTCTGCATTCTAGAATCAGAATGTGGCGGAATTCTAGAATGCACAGCACGGCGGAATTCGAAAGTCATAAAATGCCTGCTATTGGGAAGTTAAGGTGTCTGACATCCAGAATGCTACCACGTCCGAATTATACCATTCTGAAAGATTCTGGGATCTAGAATCAATGGACGGCTGAGTTCCAGAATGTCAGGGTGGCAAAACTCTAGAATCCTTGCGTGTCTGAACTCGAGAGTCATTCAATGTCCACATTCCAGAACTCTGGATGTCTGAATTATAGAAGCACCAAATGTCTGCATTCTAGAATCGGAATGTGGCGGAATTCTGGAATGCACAGCACGGCGGTATTCTAAAGTCCTAAAATGCCTGCTATCCGGAAGTTAAGGTGTCTGACATCCAGAATGCTACCACGTCAGAATTATACCATTCTGAAAGATTCTGGGATCTAGAATCAATGGACGGCTGAGTTCCAGAATGTCAGGGTTTCCAAACTCTAGAATCCTTGCGTGTCTGAACTCGAGAGTCATTCAATATCCACATTCCAGGACTCTGGATGTCTGAAATATAGAAGCAACAAATGTCTGCATTCTAGAATCGGAATGTGGTGGAATTCTAGAATGCACGGCATGGCAGAATTCTAAAATTCTAACATGCCTGCTATTCGGAAGTTAAGGTGTCTGACATCCAGAATGTTACTAGGTCAGCATTCTACCGTTCTGAGAGATTCTGGGTTCTAGAATCAATGGACGGCAGAGTTCTGGAATGTCAGGGTGTCCAAACTCTATAATCCTTCCGTGTCTGAACTCGTGAGCCATTCAATGTCCACATTCCGGATCACAGGGTGTCTGAATTCCAGAAGCACCAAATGTCTGCATTCCAGAATCGGAATGTGGTGGAATTGTAGAATGCACAGCACGGCGGAATTCTAAAGTCCTAAAATGCCTGATATTCGGAAGTTAAGGAGTCTGACATCCAGAATGTTACTAGGTCAGCATTCAACCGTTCTGAGAGATTCTGGGTTCTGGAATCTATGGACGGCAGAGTTCTGGAATGTCAGGGTGTCCAAACTCTAGAATCATTCCGTGTCTGAACTCGTGAGTCATTCAATGTCCACATTCCGGATCACAGGGTGTCTGAATTCCAGAAGCACCAAATGTCTGCATTCTAGAATCGGAATGTGGTAGAATTCTAGAATGCACAGCACGGCGGAATTCTAAAGTCCTAAAATGCCTGCTATCCGTAAGTTAAGGTGTCTGGCACCCAGAATGCTACCACATCAGAATTATACCATTCTGAAACATTCTGGGATCTAGAATCAATGGACGGCTGAGTTCCAGAATGTCAGGGTGGCAAAACTCTAGAATCCTTGTGTGTCTGAACTCGAGAGTCATTCAATGTCCACATTCCAGAACTCTGGATGTCTGAATTATAGAAGCACGAAATGTCTGCATTCTAGAATCGGAATGTGGCGGAATACTAGAATGCACTGCACGGCGGAATTCTAAAGTCCTAAAAAGCCTGCTATCCGGAAGTTAAGGTGTCTGACATCAAGAATGCTACCAAGTCAGAATTATAAAATTCTGAAAGATTCTGTGATCTAGAATCAATGGATGGCTGAGTTCCAGAATGTCAGGGTGGCAAAACTCTAGAATCCTTGCGTGTCTGAACTCGAGAGTCATTCAAAGTCCACATTCCAGAACTCTGGATGTCTGAATTATAGAAGCACCAAATGTCTGCATTCTAGAATCGGAATGTGGCGGAATTCTAGAATGCACAGCATGGCGGAATTCTAAAGTCCTAAAATGCCTACTAGCCGAAAGTTAAGGTGTCTGATGACCAGTATGTTACTAGGTCCGCATTCTACCGTTCTGAGAGATTCTGTGTTCTAGAATCAATGGACGGCAGAGATCTGGAATGTCAGGGTGTCCAAACTCTAGAATCCTTGCGTGTCTGAAATCGAGAGTCATTCAATGTCCACATTCCGGATCACAGGGTGTCTGAATTCCAGAAGCACCAAATGTCTGCATTCTAGAATCGGAATGTGGTGGAATTCTAGAATGCCCAGCACGGCGGATTTCTAAAGTCCTAAAATGCCTGCTATCGGGAAGTTAAGGTGTCTGACATCCAGAATGTTACTAGGTCAGCATTCTACCCTTCTGAGAGATTCTGGGTTCTAGAATCAATGGACGGCAGAGATCTGGCATGTCAGGGTGTCCAAACTCTAGAATCCTTGCGTGTCTGAACTCGAGAGTCATTCAATGTCCACATTCCGGATCACAGGGTGTCTGAATTCCAGAAGCACCAAATGTCTGCATTCTAGAATCGGAATGTGGTAGAATTCCAGAATGCACAGCCCGGCGGAATTCTAAAGTCCTAAAAGCCTGCTGTCCGGAAGTTAAGGTGTCTGGCACCCTGAATGCTACCACATCAGAATTATACCATTCTGAAACATTCTGGGATCTAGAATCAATGGACGGGTGAGTTCCAGAATGTCAGGGTGGCAAAACTCTAGAATCCTGGCGTGTCTGAACTCGAGAGTCATTCAATGTCCACATTCCAGAACTCTGGATGTCTGAATTATAGAAGCACCAAATGTCTGCATTCTAGAATCGGAATGTGGCGGAATTCTAGAATGCACAGCACGGCGGAATTCTAAAGTCCTAAAATGCCTGCTATCCGGAAGTTAAGGTGTCTGACATCAAGAATGCTACCAAGTCAGAATTATACCATTCTGAAAGATTCTGGGATCTAGAATCAATGGACGGCTGAGTTACAGAATGTCAGGGTAGCAAAACTCTAGAATCCTTGCGTGTCTGAACTCGAGAGTCATTCAATGTCCACATTCCAGAACTCTGGATGTCTGAATTATAGAAGCACCAAATGTCTGCATTGTAGAATCGGAATGTGGCGGAATTCTAGAATGCACAGCACGGCGGAATTCTAAAGTCCTAAAATGCCTACTAGCCGAAAGTTAAGCTGTCTGATGACCAGTATGTTACTAGGTCAGCATTCTACCATTCTGAGAGATTCTGGGTTCTAGAATCAATGGACGGCAGAGTTCTGGAATGTCAGGGTGTCCAAACTCTAGAATCCTTGCGTGTCTGAACTCGAGAGTCATTCAATGTCCACATTCCGGATCACAGGGTGTCTGAATTCCAGAAGCACCAAATGTCTGCATTCTAGAATCGGAATGTGGTAGAATTCTAGAATGCAGAGCACGGCGGAATTCTAAAGTTCTTAAATGCCTGCTATCCGGAAGTTAAGGTGTCTGACATCCAGAATGGTACCACATCAGAATTATACCATTCTGAAACATTCTGGGATCTAGAATCAATGGACGGGTGAGTTCCAGAATGTCAGGGCGACAAAACTCTAGAATCCTGGCTTGTCTGAACTCGAGAGTCATTCAATGTCCACATTCCAGAACTCTGGATGTCTGAATTATGGAAGCAACAAATGTCTGCATTCTAGAATCGGAATGTGGCGGAATTCTAGAATGCACAGCACGGCGGAATTCTAAAGTCCTAAAATGCCTGTTATCCGGAAGTTAAGGTGTCTGACATCCAGAATGCTACCACGTCAGAATTATACCATTCTGAAACATTCTGGGATCTAGAATCAATGAACGGCGGAGTTCCAGAATGCAACAGTGGCAAAACTCCAGAATCGTTGCGTGTCTGAACTCGAGAGTCATTCAATGTCCACATTCCAGAACTCTGGATGTCTGAAATATAGAAGCACCAAATGTCTGCATTCTAGTATCAGAATGTGGCGGAATTCTAGAATGCACAGCACGGCGGAATTCTAAAGTCCTAAAATGCCTGCTATTCGGAAGTTAAGGTGTCTGTCATCCAGAATGTTACTAGGTCAGCATTCTACCGTTCTGAGAGATTCTGGGTTCTAGAATCAATGGATGGCAGAGTTCTGGAATGTCAGCGTGTCCAAACTCTAGAATCCTTCCGTGTCTGAACTCCTGAGTCTTTCAATGTCCACATTCCGGATCACAGGGTGTCTGAATTCCAGAAGCAGCAAATGTCTGCATTCTAGAATCGGAATATGGCAGAATTCTAGAATGCACAGCACGGCAGAATTCTAAAGTCCTAAAATGCCTGCTATCGGGAAGTTAAGGTGTCTGACATCCAGAATGTTACTAGGTCAGCATTCTACCGTTCTGAGAGATTCTGGGTTCTAGATTCAATGGACGGCAGAGATCTGGCATGTCAGGGTGTCCAAACTCTAGAATCCTTGCGTGTCTGAACTCGAGAGTCATTCAATGTCCACTTTCCGGATCACAGGGTGTCTGAATTCCAAAAGCACCAAATGTCTGCATTCTAGATTCGGAATGTGGTAGAATTCTAGAATGAACAGCACGGCAGAATTCTAAAGTCCTAAAATGCCTGCTATCCGGAAGTTAAGGTGTCTGACACCCAGAATGCTACCACATCAGAATTGTACCATTCTGAAATATTCTGGGATCTAGAATCAATGGACGGGTGAGTTACAGACTGTCAGGGTGGCAAAACTCTAGAATCCTGGTGTGTCTGAACTCGAGAGTCATTCAATGTCCACATTCCAGAACTCTGGATGTCTGAATTATAGAAGCACCAAATGTCTGCATTCTAGAATCGGAATGTGGCGGAATTCTAGAATGCACAGCACGGCGGAATTCGAAAGTCCTAAAATGTCTGCTATCCGGAAGTTAAGGTGTCTGACATCCAGAATGCTACCACTTCAGAATTATACCATTCTGAAAGATTCTGGGATCTAGAATCAATGGACGGCTGAGTTCCAGAATGTCAGGGTGGCAAAACCCTAGAATGCTTGCGTGTCTGAACTCGAGAGTCATTCAATGTCCACATTCCAGAACTCTGGATGTCTGAATTATAGAAGCACCAAATGTCTGCATTCTAGAATCGGAATGTGGCGGAATTCTAGAATGCACAGCACGGCGGAATTCGAAAGTCCTAAAATGCCTGCTATCCGGAAGTTAAGGTGTCTGACATCCAGAATGCTACCACGTCAGAATTATACCATTCTGAAAGATTCTGGGATCTAGAATCAATGGACGGCTGAGTTCCAGAATGTCGGGGTTTCCAAACTCTAGAATTCTTGCGTGTCTGAACTCGGGAGTCATTCAATATCCACATTCCAGGACTCTGGATGTCTGAAATATAGAAGCAACAAATGTCTGCATTCTAGAATCGGAATGTGGCGGAATTCTTGAATGCACAGCACGGCAGAATTCTAAAGTCCTAAAATGCCTGCTATTCGGAAGTTAAGGTCAGCATTCTACCATTCTGAGAGATTCTGGGTTCTAGAATCAATGGACGTCAGAGTTCTGGAATGTCAGTGTGTCCAAACTCTAGAATCCTTCCGTGTCTGAACTCGTGAGTCATTCAATGTCCACATTCTGGATCACAGGGTGTCTGAATTCCAGAAGCACCAATGTCTGCATTCTAGAATCGGAATGTGGCGGAATTCTAGAATGCAAAGCACGGCAGAATTCTGAAGTCCTAAAATGCCGGATATTCAGAAGTTAAAGAGTCTGACATCCAGAATGTTACTTGGTCAGCATTCTACCGTTCTGAGAGATTCCGGCTTCTAGAATCAATGGACGGCAGAGTTCTGAAATGTCAGTGTGTCCAAACTGTAGAATCCTTCCGTGTCTGAACTCGTGAGTCATTCAATGTCCACATTCCGGATCACAGGGTGTCTGAATTCCAGAAGCACCAAATGTCTGCATTCTAGAATCGGAATGTGGCGGAATTCTAGAATGCACAGCACGGCAGAATTCTGAAGTCCTAAAATGCCTGATATTCAGAAGTTAAGGAGTCTGACATCCAGAATGTTACTTGGTCAGCATTCTACCGTTCTGAGAGATTCTGGGTTCTAGAATCAATGGACGGCAGAGTTCTGCAATGTCAGGGTGTCCAAACTCTGGAATCCTTGTGTGTCTGAACTCGTGAGTCATTCAAAGTCCACATTCCGGATCACAGGGTGTCTGAATTCCAGAAGCACCAAATGTCTGCATTCTAGAATCAGAATGTGGCGGAATTCTAGAATGCACAGCACGGCGGAATTCGAAAGTCATAAAATGCCTGCTATTGGGAAGTTAAGGTGTCTGACATCCAGAATGCTACCACGTCCGAATTATACCATTCTGAAAGATTCTGGGATCTAGAATCAATGGACGGCTGAGTTCCAGAATGTCAGGGTGGCAAAACTCTAGAATCCTTGCGTGTCTGAACTCGAGAGTCATTCAATGTCCACATTCCAGAACTCTGGATGTCTGAATTATAGAAGCACCAAATGTCTGCATTCTAGAATCGGAATGTGGCGGAATTCTGGAATGCACAGCACGGCGGTATTCTAAAGTCCTAAAATGCCTGCTATCCGGAAGTTAAGGTGTCTGACATCCAGAATGCTACCACGTCAGAATTATACCATTCTGAAAGATTCTGGGATCTAGAATCAATGGACGGCTGAGTTCCAGAATGTCAGGGTTTCCAAACTCTAGAATCCTTGCGTGTCTGAACTCGAGAGTCATTCAATATCCACATTCCAGGACTCTGGATGTCTGAAATATAGAAGCAACAAATGTCTGCATTCTAGAATCGGAATGTGGTGGAATTCTAGAATGCACGGCATGGCAGAATTCTAAAATTCTAACATGCCTGCTATTCGGAAGTTAAGGTGTCTGACATCCAGAATGTTACTAGGTCAGCATTCTACCGTTCTGAGAGATTCTGGGTTCTAGAATCAATGGACGGCAGAGTTCTGGAATGTCAGGGTGTCCAAACTCTATAATCCTTCCGTGTCTGAACTCGTGAGCCATTCAATGTCCACATTCCGGATCACAGGGTGTCTGAATTCCAGAAGCACCAAATGTCTGCATTCCAGAATCGGAATGTGGTGGAATTGTAGAATGCACAGCACGGCGGAATTCTAAAGTCCTAAAATGCCTGATATTCGGAAGTTAAGGAGTCTGACATCCAGAATGTTACTAGGTCAGCATTCAACCGTTCTGAGAGATTCTGGGTTCTGGAATCTATGGACGGCAGAGTTCTGGAATGTCAGGGTGTCCAAACTCTAGAATCATTCCGTGTCTGAACTCGTGAGTCATTCAATGTCCACATTCCGGATCACAGGGTGTCTGAATTCCAGAAGCACCAAATGTCTGCATTCTAGAATCGGAATGTGGTAGAATTCTAGAATGCACAGCACGGCGGAATTCTAAAGTCCTAAAATGCCTGCTATCCGTAAGTTAAGGTGTCTGGCACCCAGAATGCTACCACATCAGAATTATACCATTCTGAAACATTCTGGGATCTAGAATCAATGGACGGCTGAGTTCCAGAATGTCAGGGTGGCAAAACTCTAGAATCCTTGTGTGTCTGAACTCGAGAGTCATTCAATGTCCACATTCCAGAACTCTGGATGTCTGAATTATAGAAGCACGAAATGTCTGCATTCTAGAATCGGAATGTGGCGGAATACTAGAATGCACTGCACGGCGGAATTCTAAAGTCCTAAAAAGCCTGCTATCCGGAAGTTAAGGTGTCTGACATCAAGAATGCTACCAAGTCAGAATTATAAAATTCTGAAAGATTCTGTGATCTAGAATCAATGGATGGCTGAGTTCCAGAATGTCAGGGTGGCAAAACTCTAGAATCCTTGCGTGTCTGAACTCGAGAGTCATTCAAAGTCCACATTCCAGAACTCTGGATGTCTGAATTATAGAAGCACCAAATGTCTGCATTCTAGAATCGGAATGTGGCGGAATTCTAGAATGCACAGCATGGCGGAATTCTAAAGTCCTAAAATGCCTACTAGCCGAAAGTTAAGGTGTCTGATGACCAGTATGTTACTAGGTCCGCATTCTACCGTTCTGAGAGATTCTGTGTTCTAGAATCAATGGACGGCAGAGATCTGGAATGTCAGGGTGTCCAAACTCTAGAATCCTTGCGTGTCTGAAATCGAGAGTCATTCAATGTCCACATTCCGGATCACAGGGTGTCTGAATTCCAGAAGCACCAAATGTCTGCATTCTAGAATCGGAATGTGGTGGAATTCTAGAATGCCCAGCACGGCGGATTTCTAAAGTCCTAAAATGCCTGCTATCGGGAAGTTAAGGTGTCTGACATCCAGAATGTTACTAGGTCAGCATTCTACCCTTCTGAGAGATTCTGGGTTCTAGAATCAATGGACGGCAGAGATCTGGCATGTCAGGGTGTCCAAACTCTAGAATCCTTGCGTGTCTGAACTCGAGAGTCATTCAATGTCCACATTCCGGATCACAGGGTGTCTGAATTCCAGAAGCACCAAATGTCTGCATTCTAGAATCGGAATGTGGTAGAATTCCAGAATGCACAGCCCGGCGGAATTCTAAAGTCCTAAAAGCCTGCTGTCCGGAAGTTAAGGTGTCTGGCACCCTGAATGCTACCACATCAGAATTATACCATTCTGAAACATTCTGGGATCTAGAATCAATGGACGGGTGAGTTCCAGAATGTCAGTGTGGCAAAACTCTAGAATCCTGGCGTGTCTGAACTCGAGAGTCATTCAATGTCCACATTCCAGAACTCTGGATGTCTGAATTATAGAAGCACCAAATGTCTGCATTCTAGAATCGGAATGTGGCGGAATTCTAGAATGCACAGCACGGCGGAATTCTAAAGTCCTAAAATGCCTGCTATCCGGAAGTTAAGGTGTCTGACATCAAGAATGCTACCAAGTCAGAATTATACCATTCTGAAAGATTCTGGGATCTAGAATCAATGGACGGCTGAGTTCCAGAATGTCAGGGTAGCAAAACTCTAGAATCCTTGCGTGTCTGAACTCGAGAGTCATTCAATGTCCACATTCCAGAACTCTGGATGTCTGAATTATAGAAGCACCAAATGTCTGCATTGTAGAATCGGAATGTGGCGGAATTCTAGAATGCACAGCACGGCGGAATTCTAAAGTCCTAAAATGCCTACTAGCCGAAAGTTAAGCTGTCTGATGACCAGTATGTTACTAGGTCAGCATTCTACCATTCTGAGAGATTCTGGGTTCTAGAATCAATGGACGGCAGAGTTCTGGAATGTCAGGGTGTCCAAACTCTAGAATCCTTGCGTGTCTGAACTCGAGAGTCATTCAATGTCCACATTCCGGATCACAGGGTGTCTGAATTCCAGAAGCACCAAATGTCTGCATTCTAGATTCGGAATGTGGTAGAATTCTAGAATGAACAGCACGGCAGAATTCTAAAGTCCTAAAATGCCTGCTATCCGGAAGTTAAGGTGTCTGACACCCAGAATGCTACCACATCACAATTGTACCATTCTGAAACATTCTGGGATCTAGAATCAATGGACGGGTGAGTTCCAGAATGTCAGGGTGGCAAAACTCTAGAATCCTTGCATGTCTGAAGTCGAGAGTCATTCAATGTCCACATTCCAGAACTCTGGATGTTTGAATTATAGGAGCACCAAATGTCTGCATTCAAGAATCGGAATGTGGCGGAATTCTAGAATGCACAGCACGGCGGAATTCTAAAGTCCTAAAATGCCTGCTATCCGGAAGTTAAGGTGTCTGACATCAAGAATGCTACCAAGTCAGAATTATACCATTCTGAAAGATTCTGGGATCTAGAATCAATGGACGGCTGAGTTCCAGAATGTCAGGGTGGCAAAACTCTAGAATCCTTGTGTGTCTGAACTCGAGAGTCATTCAATGTCCACATTCCAGAACTCTGGATGTCTGAATTATAGAAGCACGAAATGTCTGCATTCTAGAATCGGAATGTGGCGGAATACTAGAATGCACAGCACGGCGGAATTCTAAAGTCCTAAAATGCCTGCTATCCGGAAGTTAAGGTGTCTGACATCAAGAATGCTACCAAGTCAGAATTATAAAATTCTGAAAGATTCTGTGATCTAGAATCAATGGATGGCTGAGTTCCAGAATGTCAGGGTGGCAAAACTCTAGAATCCTTGCGTGTCTGAACTCGAGAGTCATTCAAAGTCCACATTCCAGAACTCTGGATGTCTGAATTATAGAAGCACCAAATGTCTGCATTCTAGAATCGGAATGTGGCGGAATTCTAGAATGCACAGCATGGCGGAATTCTAAAGTCCTAAAATGCCTACTAGCCGAAAGTTAAGGTGTCTGATGACCAGTATGTTACTAGGTCCGCATTCTACCGTTCTGAGAGATTCTGTGTTCTAGAATCAATGGACGGCAGAGATCTGGAATGTCAGGGTGTCCAAACTCTAGAATCCTTGCGTGTCTGAAATCGAGAGTCATTCAATGTCCACATTCCGGATCACAGGGTGTCTGAATTCCAGAAGCACCAAATGTCTGCATTCTAGAATCGGAATGTGGCGGAATTCTAGAATGCCCAGCACGGCGGATTTCTAAAGTCCTAAAATGCCTGCTATCGGGAAGTTAAGGTGTCTGACATCCAGAATGTTACTAGGTCAGCATTCTACCCTTCTGAGAGATTCTGGGTTCTAGAATCAATGGACGGCAGAGATCTGGCATGTCAGGGTGTCCAAACTCTAGAATCCTTGCGTGTCTGAACTCGAGAGTCATTCAATGTCCACATTCCGGATCACAGGGTGTCTGAATTCCAGAAGCACCAAATGTCTGCATTCTAGAATCGGAATGTGGTAGAATTCTAGATTGCACAGCCCGGCGGAATTCTAAAGTCCTAAAAGCCTGCTGTCCGGAAGTTAAGGTGTCTGACACCCTGAATGCTACCACATCAGAATTATACCATTCTGAAACATTCTGGGATCTAGAATCAAAGGACGGGTGAGTTCCAGAATGTCAGGGTGGCAAAACTCTAGAATCCTGGCGTGTCTGAACTCGAGAGTCATTCAATGTCCACATTCCAGAACTCTGGATGTCTGAATTATAGAAGCACCAAATGTCTGCATTCTAGAATCGGAATGTGGCGGAATTCTAGAATGCACAGCACGGCGGAATTCTAAAGTCCTAAAATGCCTGCTATCCGGAAGTTAAGGTGTCTGACATCAAGAATGCTACCAAGTCAGAATTATACCATTCTGAAAGATTCTGGGATCTAGAATCAATGGACGGCTGAGTTACAGAATGTCAGGGTAGCAAAACTCTAGAATCCTTGCGTGTCTGAACTCGAGAGTCATTCAATGTCCACATTCCAGAACTCTGGATGTCTGAATTATAGAAGCACCAAATGTCTGCATTGTAGAATCGGAATGTGGCGGAATTCTAGAATGCACAGCACGGCGGAATTCTAAAGTCCTAAAATGCCTACTAGCCAAAAGTTAAGCTGTCTGATGACCAGTATGTTACTAGGTCAGCATTCTACCGCTCTGAGAGATTCTGGGTTCTAGAATCAATGGACGGCAGAGTTCTGGAATGTCAGGGTGTCCAAACTCTAGAATCCTTGCGTGTCTGAACTCGAGAGTCATTCAATGTCCACATTCCGGATCACAGGGTGTCTGAATTCCAGAAGCACCAAATGTCTGCATTCTAGAATCGGAATGTGGTAGAATTCTAGAATGCACATCACGGCGGAATTCTAAAGTTCTTAAATGCCTGCTATCCGGAAGTTAAGGTGTCTGACATCCAGAATGGTACCACATCAGAATTATACCATTCTGAAACATTCTGGGATCTAGAATCAATGGACGGGTGAGTTCCAGAATGTCAGGGCGACAAAACTCTAGAATCCTGGCTTGTCTGAACTCGAGAGTCATTCAATGTCCACATTCCAGAACTCTGGATGTCTGAATTATGGAAGCAACAAATGTCTGCATTCTAGAATCGGAATGTGGCGGAATTCTAGAATGCACAGCACGGCGGAATTCTAAAGTCCTAAAATGCCTGTTATCCGGAAGTTAAGGTGTCTGACATCCAGAATGCTACCACGTCAGAATTATACCATTCTGAAACATTCTGGGATCTAGAATCAATGAACGGCTGAGTTCCAGAATGCAACAGTGGCAAAACTCCAGAATCGTTGCGTGTCTGAACTCGAGAGTCATTCAATGTCCACATTCCAGAACTCTGGATGTCTGAAATATAGAAGCACCAAATGTCTGCATTCTAGTATCAGAATGTGGCGGAATTCTAGAATGCACAGCACGGCGGAATTCTAAAGTCCTGAAATGCCTGCTATTCGGAAGTTAAGGTGTCTGTCATCCAGAATGTTACTAGGTCAGCATTCTACCGTTCTGAGAGATTCTGGGTTCTAGAATCAATGGATGGCAGAGTTCTGGAATGTCAGCGTGTCCAAACTCTAGAATCCTTCCGTGTCTGAACTCCTGAGTCTTTCAATGTCCACATTCCGGATCACAGGGTGTCTGAATTCCAGAAGCAGCAAATGTCTGCATTCTAGAATCGGAATATGGCAGAATTCTAGAATGCACAGCACGGCAGAATTCTAAAGTCCTAAAATGCCTGCTATCGGGAAGTTAAGGTGTCTGACATCCAGAATGTTACTAGGTCAGCATTCTACCGTTCTGAGAGATTCTGGGTTCTAGATTCAATGGACGGCAGAGATCTGGCATGTCAGGGTGTCCAAACTCTAGAATCCTTGCGTATCTGAACTCGAGAGTCATTCAATGTCCACATTCCGGATCACAGGGTGTCTGAATTCCAAAAGCACCAAATGTCTGCATTCTAGATTCGGAATGTGGTAGAATTCTAGAATGAACAGCACGGCAGAATTCTAAAGTCCTAAAATGCCTGCTATCCGGAAGTTAAGGTGTCTGACATCAAGAATGCTACCAAGTCAGAATTATAAAATTCTGAAAGATTCTGTGATCTAGAATCAATGGATGGCTGAGTTCCAGAATGTCAGGGTGGCAAAACTCTAGAATCCTTGCGTGTCTGAACTCGAGAGTCATTCAAAGTCCACATTCCAGAACTCTGGATGTCTGAATTATAGAAGCACCAAATGTCTGCATTCTAGAATCGGAATGTGGCGGAATTCTAGAATGCACAGCATGGCGGAATTCTAAAGTCCTAAAATGCCTACTAGCCGAAAGTTAAGGTGTCTGATGACCAGTATGTTACTAGGTCCGCATTCTACCGTTCTGAGAGATTCTGTGTTCTAGAATCAATGGACGGCAGAGATCTGGAATGTCAGGGTGTCCAAACTCTAGAATCCTTGCGTGTCTGAAATCGAGAGTCATTCAATGTCCACATTCCGGATCACAGGGTGTCTGAATTCCAGAAGCACCAAATGTCTGCATTCTAGAATCGGAATGTGGCGGAATTCTAGAATGCCCAGCACGGCGGATTTCTAAAGTCCTAAAATGCCTGCTATCGGGAAGTTAAGGTGTCTGACATCCAGAATGTTACTAGGTCAGCATTCTACCCTTCTGAGAGATTCTGGGTTCTAGAATCAATGGACGGCAGAGATCTGGCATGTCAGGGTGTCCAAACTCTAGAATCCTTGCGTGTCTGAACTCGAGAGTCATTCAATGTCCACATTCCGGATCACAGGGTGTCTGAATTCCAGAAGCACCAAATGTCTGCATTCTAGAATCGGAATGTGGTAGAATTCCAGAATGCACAGCCCGGCGGAATTCTAAAGTCCTAAAAGCCTGCTGTCCGGAAGTTAAGGTGTCTGGCACCCTGAATGCTACCACATCAGAATTATACCATTCTGAAACATTCTGGGATCTAGAATCAATGGACGGGTGAGTTCCAGAATGTCAGGGTGGCAAAACTCTAGAATCCTTGCGTGTCTGAACTCGAGAGTCAGTCAATGTCCACATTCCAGAACTCTGGATGTCTGAATTATAGAAGCACCAAATGTCTGCATTCTAGAATCGGAATGTGGCGGAATTCTAGAATGCACAGCACGGCGGAATTCTAAAGTCCTAAAATGCCTGCTATCCGGAAGTTAAGGTGTCTGACATCAAGAATGCTACCAAGTCAGAATTATACCATTCTGAAAGATTCTGGGATCTAGAATCAATGGACGGCTGAGTTACAGAATGTCAGGGTAGCAAAACTCTAGAATCCTTGCGTGTCTGAACTCGAGAGTCATTCAATGTCCACATTCCAGAACTCTGGATGTCTGAATTATAGAAGCACCAAATGTCTGCATTGTAGAATCGGAATGTGGCGGAATTCTAGAATGCACAGCACGGCGGAATTCTAAAGTCCTAAAATGCCTACTAGCCGAAAGTTAAGCTGTCTGATGACCAGTATGTTACTAGGTCAGCATTCTACCGTTCTGAGAGATTCTGGGTTCTAGAATCAATGGACGGCAGAGTTCTGGAATGTCAGGGTGTCCAAACTCTAGAATCCTTGCGTGTCTGAACTCGAGAGTCATTCAATGTCCACATTCCGGATCACAGGGTGTCTGAATTCCAGAAGCACCAAATGTCTGCATTCTAGAATCGGAATGTGGTAGAATTCTAGAATGCAGAGCACGGCGGAATTCTAAAGTTCTTAAATGCCTGCTATCCGGAAGTTAAGGTGTCTGACATCCAGAATGGTACCACATCAGAATTATACCATTCTGAAACATTCTGGGATCTAGAATCAATGGACGGGTGAGTTCCAGAATGTCAGGGCGACAAAACTCTAGAATCCTGGCTTGTCTGAACTCGAGAGTCATTCAATGTCCACATTCCAGAACTCTGGATGTCTGAATTATGGAAGCAACAAATGTCTGCATTCTAGAATCGGAATGTGGCGGAATTCTAGAATGCACAGCACGGCGGAATTCTAAAGTCCTAAAATGCCTGTTATCCGGAAGTTAAGGTGTCTGACATCCAGAATGCTACCACATCAGAATTATACCATTCTGAAACATTCTGGGATCTAGAATCAATGAACGGCTGAGTTCCAGAATGCAACAGTGGCAAAACTCCAGAATCGTTGCGTGTCTGAACTCGAGAGTCATTCAATGTCCACATTCCAGAACTCTGGATGTCTGAAATATAGAAGCACCAAATGTCTGCATTCTAGTATCAGAATGTGGCGGAATTCTAGAATGCACAGCACGGCGGAATTCTAAAGTCCTAAAATGCCTGCTATTCGGAAGTTAAGGTGTCTGTCATCCAGAATGTTACTAGGTCAGCATTCTACCGTTCTGAGAGATTCTGGGTTCTAGAATCAATGGATGGCAGAGTTCTGGAATGTCAGCGTGTCCAAACTCTAGAATCCTTCCGTGTCTGAACTCCTGAGTCTTTCAATGTCCACATTCCGGATCACAGGGTGTCTGAATTCCAGAAGCAGCAAATGTCTGCATTCTAGAATCGGAATATGGCAGAATTCTAGAATGCACAGCACGGCAGAATTCTAAAGTCCTAAAATGCCTGCTATCGGGAAGTTAAGGTGTCTGACATCCAGAATGTTACTAGGTCAGCATTCTACCGTTCTGAGAGATTCTGGGTTCTAGATTCAATGGACGGCAGAGATCTGGCATGTCAGGGTGTCCAAACTCTAGAATCCTTGCGGGTCTGAACTCGAGAGTCATTCAATGTCCACTTTCCGGATCACAGGGTGTCTGAATTCCAAAAGCACCAAATGTCTGCATTCTAGATTCGGAATGTGGTAGAATTCTAGAATGAACAGCACGGCAGAATTCTAAAGTCCTAAAATGCCTGCTATCCGGAAGTTAAGGTGTCTGACACCCAGAATGCTACCACATCAGAATTGTACCATTCTGAAACATTCTGGGATCTAGAATCAATGGACGGGTGAGTTACAGACTGTCAGGGTGGCAAAACTCTAGAATCCTGGCGTGTCTGAACTCGAGAGTCATTCAATGTCCACATTCCAGAACTCTGGATGTCTGAATTATAGAAGCACCAAATGTCTGCATTCTAGAATCGGAATGTGGCGGAATTCTAGAATGCACAGCACGGCGGAATTCGAAAGTCCTAAAATGCCTGCTATCCGGAAGTTAAGGTGTCTGACATCCAGAATGCTACCACTTCAGAATTATACCATTCTGAAAGATTCTGGGATCTAGAATCAATGGACGGCTGAGTTCCAGAACGTCAGGGTGGCAAAACCCTAGAATGCTTGCGTGTCTGAACTCGAGAGTCATTCAATGTCCACATTCCAGAACTCTGGATGTCTGAATTATAGAAGCACCAAATGTCTGCATTCTAGAACCGGAATGTGGCGGAATTCTAGAATGCACAGCACGGCGGAAGTCGAAAGTCCTAAAATACCTGCTATCCGGAAGTTAAAGTGTCTGACATCCAGAATGCTACCACGTCAGAATTATACCATTCTGAAAGATTCTGGGATCTAGAATCAATGGACGGCTGAGTTCCAGAATGTCGGGGTTTCCAAACTCTAGAATTCTTGCGTGTCTGAACTCGGGAGTCATTCAATATCCACATTCCAGGACTCTGGATGTCTGAAATATAGAAGCACCAAATGTCTGCATTCTAGAAATGGAATGTGGCGGAATTCTTGAATGCACAGCACGGCAGAATTCTAAAGTCCTAAAATGCCTGCTATTCGGAAGTTAAGGTCAGCATTCTACCGTTCTGAGAGATTCTGGGTTCTAGAATCAATGGACGTCAGAGTTCTGGAATGTCAGTGTGTCCAAACTCTAGAATCCTTCCGTGTCTGAACTCGTGAGTCATTCAATGTCCACATTCTGGATCACAGGGTGTCTGAATTCCAGAAGCACCAAATGTCTGCATTCTAGAATCGGAATGTGGCGGAATTCTAGAATGCAAAGCACGGCAGAATTCTGAAGTCCTAAAATGCCGGATATTCAGAAGTTAAAGAGTCTGACATCCAGAATGTTACTTGGTCAGCATTCTACCGTTCTGAGAGATTCCGGCTTCTAGAATCAATGGACGGCAGAGTTCTGAAATGTCAGTGTGTCCAAACTGTAGAATCCTTCCGTGTCTGAACTCGTGAGTCATTCAATGTCCACATTCCGGATCACAGGGTGTCTGAATTCCAGAAGCACCAAATGTCTGCATTCTAGAATCGGAATGTGGCGGAATTCTAGAATGCACAGCACGGCAGAATTCTGAAGTCCTAAAATGCCTGATATTCAGAAGTTAAGGAGTCTGACATCCAGAATGTTACTTGGTCAGCATTCTACCGTTCTGAGAGATTCTGGGTTCTAGAATCAATGGACGGCAGAGTTCTGCAATGTCAGGGTGTCCAAACTCTGGAATCCTTGTGTGTCTGAACTCGTGAGTCATTCAAAGTCCACATTCCGGATCACAGGGTGTCTGAATTCCAGAAGCACCAAATGTCTGCATTCTAGAATCAGAATGTGGCGGAATTCTAGAATGCACAGCACGGCGGAATTCGAAAGTCATAAAATGCCTGCTATTGGGAAGTTAAGGTGTCTGACATCCAGAATGCTACCACGTCCGAATTATACCATTCTGAAAGATTCTGGGATCTAGAATCAATGGACGGCTGAGTTCCAGAATGTCAGGGTGGCAAAACTCTAGAATCCTTGCGTGTCTGAACTCGAGAGTCATTCAATGTCCACATTCCAGAACTCTGGATGTCTGAATTATAGAAGCACCAAATATCTGCATTCTAGAATCGGAATGTGGCGGAATTCTGGAATGCACAGCACGGCGGTATTCTAAAGTCCTAAAATGCCTGCTATCCGGAAGTTAAGGTGTCTGACATCCAGAATGCTACAACGTCAGAATTATACCATTCTGAAAGATTCTGGGATCTAGAATCAATGGACGGCTGAGTTCCAGAATGTCAGGGTTTCCAAACTCTAGAATCCTTGCGTGTCTGAACTCGAGAGTCATTCAATATCCACATTCCAGGACTCTGGATGTCTGAAATATAGAAGCAACAAATGTCTGCATTCTAGAATCGGAATGTGGTGGAATTCTAGAATGCACGGCATGGCAGAATTCTAAAATTCTAACATGCCTGCTATTCGGAAGTTAAGGTGTCTGACATCCAGAATGTTACTAGGTCAGCATTCTACCGTTCTGAGAGATTCTGGGTTCTAGAATCAATGGACGGCAGAGTTCTGGAATGTCAGGGTGTCCAAACTCTATAATCCTTCCGTGTCTGAACTCGTGAGCCATTCAATGTCCACATTCCGGATCACAGGGTGTCTGAATTCCAGAAGCACCAAATGTCTGCATTCCAGAATCGGAATGTGGTGGAATTGTAGAATGCACAGCACGGCGGAATTCTAAAGTCCTAAAATGCCTGATATTCGGAAGTTAAGGAGTCTGACATCCAGAATGTTACTAGGTCAGCATTCAACCGTTCTGAGAGATTCTGGGTTCTGGAATCTATGGACGGCAGAGTTCTGGAATGTCAGGGTGTCCAAACTCTAGAATCATTCCGTGTCTGAACTCGTGAGTCATTCAATGTCCACATTCCGGATCACAGGGTGTCTGAATTCCAGAAGCACCAAATGTCTGCATTCTAGAATCGGAATGTGGTAGAATTCTAGAATGCACAGCACGGCGGAATTCTAAAGTCCTAAAATGCCTGCTATCCGTAAGTTAAGGTGTCTGGCACCCAGAATGCTACCACATCAGAATTATACCATTCTGAAACATTCTGGGATCTAGAATCAATGGACGGCTGAGTTCCAGAATGTCAGGGTGGCAAAACTCTAGAATCCTTGTGTGTCTGAACTCGAGAGTCATTCAATGTCCACATTCCAGAACTCTGGATGTCTGAATTATAGAAGCACGAAATGTCTGCATTCTAGAATCGGAATGTGGCGGAATACTAGAATGCACTGCACGGCGGAATTCTAAAGTCCTAAAAAGCCTGCTATCCGGAAGTTAAGGTGTCTGACATCAAGAATGCTACCAAGTCAGAATTATAAAATTCTGAAAGATTCTGTGATCTAGAATCAATGGATGGCTGAGTTCCAGAATGTCAGGGTGGCAAAACTCTAGAATCCTTGCGTGTCTGAACTCGAGAGTCATTCAAAGTCCACATTCCAGAACTCTGGATGTCTGAATTATAGAAGCACCAAATGTCTGCATTCTAGAATCGGAATGTGGCGGAATTCTAGAATGCACAGCATGGCGGAATTCTAAAGTCCTAAAATGCCTACTAGCCGAAAGTTAAGGTGTCTGATGACCAGTATGTTACTAGGTCCGCATTCTACCGTTCTGAGAGATTCTGTGTTCTAGAATCAATGGACGGCAGAGATCTGGAATGTCAGGGTGTCCAAACTCTAGAATCCTTGCGTGTCTGAAATCGAGAGTCATTCAATGTCCACATTCCGGATCACAGGGTGTCTGAATTCCAGAAGCACCAAATGTCTGCATTCTAGAATCGGAATGTGGTGGAATTCTAGAATGCCCAGCACGGCGGATTTCTAAAGTCCTAAAATGCCTGCTATCGGGAAGTTAAGGTGTCTGACATCCAGAATGTTACTAGGTCAGCATTCTACCCTTCTGAGAGATTCTGGGTTCTAGAATCAATGGACGGCAGAGATCTGGCATGTCAGGGTGTCCAAACTCTAGAATCCTTGCGTGTCTGAACTCGAGAGTCATTCAATGTCCACATTCCGGATCACAGGGTGTCTGAATTCCAGAAGCACCAAATGTCTGCATTCTAGAATCGGAATGTGGTAGAATTCCAGAATGCACAGCCCGGCGGAATTCTAAAGTCCTAAAAGCCTGCTGTCCGGAAGTTAAGGTGTCTGGCACCCTGAATGCTACCACATCAGAATTATACCATTCTGAAACATTCTGGGATCTAGAATCAATGGACGGGTGAGTTCCAGAATGTCAGTGTGGCAAAACTCTAGAATCCTGGCGTGTCTGAACTCGAGAGTCATTCAATGTCCACATTCCAGAACTCTGGATGTCTGAATTATAGAAGCACCAAATGTCTGCATTCTAGAATCGGAATGTGGCGGAATTCTAGAATGCACAGCACGGCGGAATTCTAAAGTCCTAAAATGCCTGCTATCCGGAAGTTAAGGTGTCTGACATCAAGAATGCTACCAAGTCAGAATTATACCATTCTGAAAGATTCTGGGATCTAGAATCAATGGACGGCTGAGTTCCAGAATGTCAGGGTAGCAAAACTCTAGAATCCTTGCGTGTCTGAACTCGAGAGTCATTCAATGTCCACATTCCAGAACTCTGGATGTCTGAATTATAGAAGCACCAAATGTCTGCATTGTAGAATCGGAATGTGGCGGAATTCTAGAATGCACAGCACGGCGGAATTCTAAAGTCCTAAAATGCCTACTAGCCGAAAGTTAAGCTGTCTGATGACCAGTATGTTACTAGGTCAGCATTCTACCATTCTGAGAGATTCTGGGTTCTAGAATCAATGGACGGCAGAGTTCTGGAATGTCAGGGTGTCCAAACTCTAGAATCCTTGCGTGTCTGAACTCGAGAGTCATTCAATGTCCACATTCCGGATCACAGGGTGTCTGAATTCCAGAAGCACCAAATGTCTGCATTCTAGAATCGGAATGTGGTAGAATTCTAGAATGCAGAGCACGGCGGAATTCTAAAGTTCTTAAATGCCTGCTATCCGGAAGTTAAGGTGTCTGACATCCAGAATGGTACCACATCAGAATTATACCATTCTGAAACATTCTGGGATCTAGAATCAATGGACGGGTGAGTTCCAGAATGTCAGGGCGACAAAACTCTAGAATCCTGGCTTGTCTGAACTCGAGAGTCATTCAATGTCCACATTCCAGAACTCTGGATGTCTGAATTATGGAAGCAACAAATGTCTGCATTCTAGAATCGGAATGTGGCGGAATTCTAGAATGCACAGCACGGCGGAATTCTAAAGTCCTAAAATGCCTGTTATCCGGAAGTTAAGGTGTCTGACATCCAGAATGCTACCACGTCAGAATTATACCATTCTGAAACATTCTGGGATCTAGAATCAATGAACGGCGGAGTTCCAGAATGCAACAGTGGCAAAACTCCAGAATCGTTGCGTGTCTGAACTCGAGAGTCATTCAATGTCCACATTCCAGAACTCTGGATGTCTGAAATATAGAAGCACCAAATGTCTGCATTCTAGTATCAGAATGTGGCGGAATTCTAGAATGCACAGCACGGCGGAATTCTAAAGTCCTAAAATGCCTGCTATTCGGAAGTTAAGGTGTCTGTCATCCAGAATGTTACTAGGTCAGCATTCTACCGTTCTGAGAGATTCTGGGTTCTAGAATCAATGGATGGCAGAGTTCTGGAATGTCAGCGTGTCCAAACTCTAGAATCCTTCCGTGTCTGAACTCCTGAGTCTTTCAATGTCCACATTCCGGATCACAGGGTGTCTGAATTCCAGAAGCAGCAAATGTCTGCATTCTAGAATCGGAATATGGCAGAATTCTAGAATGCACAGCACGGCAGAATTCTAAAGTCCTAAAATGCCTGCTATCGGGAAGTTAAGGTGTCTGACATCCAGAATGTTACTAGGTCAGCATTCTACCGTTCTGAGAGATTCTGGGTTCTAGATTCAATGGACGGCAGAGATCTGGCATGTCAGGGTGTCCAAACTCTAGAATCCTTGCGTGTCTGAACTCGAGAGTCATTCAATGTCCACTTTCCGGATCACAGGGTGTCTGAATTCCAAAAGCACCAAATGTCTGCATTCTAGATTCGGAATGTGGTAGAATTCTAGAATGAACAGCACGGCAGAATTCTAAAGTCCTAAAATGCCTGCTATCCGGAAGTTAAGGTGTCTGACACCCAGAATGCTACCACATCAGAATTGTACCATTCTGAAACATTCTGGGATCTAGAATCAATGGACGGGTGAGTTACAGACTGTCAGGGTGGCAAAACTCTAGAATCCTGGCGTGTCTGAACTCGAGAGTCATTCAATGTCCACATTCCAGAACTCTGGATGTCTGAATTATAGAAGCACCAAATGTCTGCATTCTAGAATCGGAATGTGGCGGAATTCTAGAATGCACAGCACGGCGGAATTCGAAAGTCCTAAAATGTCTGCTATCCGGAAGTTAAGGTGTCTGACATCCAGAATGCTACCACTTCAGAATTATACCATTCTGAATGATTCTGGGATCTAGAATCAATGGACGGCTGAGTTCCAGAATGTCAGGGTGGCAAAACCCTAGAATGCTTGCGTGTCTGAACTCGAGAGTCATTCAATGTCCACATTCCAGAACTCTGGATGTCTGAATTATAGAAGCACCAAATGTCTGCATTCTAGAATCGGAATGTGGCGGAATTCTAGAATGCACAGCACGGCGGAATTCGAAAGTCCTAAAATGCCTGCTATCCGGAAGTTAAGGTGTCTGACATCCAGAATGCTACCACGTCAGAATTATACCATTCTGAAAGATTCTGGGATCTAGAATCAATGGACGGCTGAGTTCCAGAATGTCGGGGTTTCCAAACTCTAGAATTCTTGCGTGTCTGAACTCGGGAGTCATTCAATATCCACATTCCAGGACTCTGGATGTCTGAAATATAGAAGCACCAAATGTCTGCATTCTAGAATCGGAATGTGGCGGAATTCTTGAATGCACAGCACGGCAGAATTCTAAAGTCCTAAAATGCCTGCTATTCGGAAGTTAAGGTCAGCATTCTACCATTCTGAGAGATTCTGGGTTCTAGAATCAATGGACGTCAGAGTTCTGGAATGTCAGTGTGTCCAAACTCTAGAATCCTTCCGTGTCTGAACTCGTGAGTCATTCAATGTCCACATTCTGGATCACAGGGTGTCTGAATTCCAGAAGCACCAAATGTCTGCATTCTAGAATCGGAATGTGGCGGAATTCTAGAATGCAAAGCACGGCAGAATTCTGAAGTCCTAAAATGCCGGATATTCAGAAGTTAAAGAGTCTGACATCCAGAATGTTACTTGGTCAGCATTCTACCGTTCTGAGAGATTCCGGCTTCTAGAATCAATGGACGGCAGAGTTCTGAAATGTCAGTGTGTCCAAACTGTAGAATCCTTCCGTGTCTGAACTCGTGAGTCATTCAATGTCCACATTCCGGATCACAGGGTGTCTGAATTCCAGAAGCACCAAATGTCTGCATTCTAGAATCGGAATGTGGCGGAATTCTAGAATGCACAGCACGGCAGAATTCTGAAGTCCTAAAATGCCTGATATTCAGAAGTTAAGGAGTCTGACATCCAGAATGTTACTTGGTCAGCATTCTACCGTTCTGAGAGATTCTGGGTTCTAGAATCAATGGACGGCAGAGTTCTGCAATGTCAGGGTGTCCAAACTCTGGAATCCTTGTGTGTCTGAACTCGTGAGTCATTCAAAGTCCACATTCCGGATCACAGGGTGTCTGAATTCCAGAAGCACCAAATGTCTGCATTCTAGAATCAGAATGTGGCGGAATTCTAGAATGCACAGCACGGCGGAATTCGAAAGTCATAAAATGCCTGCTATTGGGAAGTTAAGGTGTCTGACATCCAGAATGCTACCACGTCCGAATTATACCATTCTGAAAGATTCTGGGATCTAGAATCAATGGACGGCTGAGTTCCAGAATGTCAGGGTGGCAAAACTCTAGAATCCTTGCGTGTCTGAACTCGAGAGTCATTCAATGTCCACATTCCAGAACTCTGGATGTCTGAATTATAGAAGCACCAAATGTCTGCATTCTAGAATCGGAATGTGGCGGAATTCTGGAATGCACAGCACGGCGGTATTCTAAAGTCCTAAAATGCCTGCTATCCGGAAGTTAAGGTGTCTGACATCCAGAATGCTACCACGTCAGAATTATACCATTCTGAAAGATTCTGGGATCTAGAATCAATGGATGGCTGAGTTCCAGAATGTCAGGGTTTCCAAACTCTAGAATCCTTGCGTGTCTGAACTCGAGAGTCATTCAATATCCACATTCCAGGACTCTGGATGTCTGAAATATAGAAGCAACAAATATCTGCATTCTAGAATCGGAATGTTGTGGAATTCTAGAATGCACGGCATGGCAGAATTCTAAAATTCTAACATGCCTGCTATTCGGAAGTTAAGGTGTCTGACATCCAGAATGTTACTAGCTCAGCATTCTACCGTTCTGAGAGATTCTGGGTTCTAGAATCAATGGACGGCAGAGTTCTGGAATGTCAGGGTGTCCAAACTCTATAATCCTTCCGTGTCTGAACTCGTGAGCCATTCAATGTCCACATTCCGGATCACAGGGTGTCTGAATTCCAGAAGCACCAAATGTCTGCATTCCAGAATCGGAATGTGGTGGAATTGTAGAATGCACAGCACGGCGGAATTCTAAAGTCCTAAAATGCCTGATATTCGGAAGTTAAGGAGTCTGACATCCAGAATGTTACTAGGTCAGCATTCAACCGTTCTGAGAGATTCTGGGTTCTGGAATCTATGGACGGCAGAGTTCTGGAATGTCAGGGTGTCCAAACTCTAGAATCATTCCGTGTCTGAACTCGTGAGTCATTCAATGTCCACATTCCGGATCACAGGGTGTCTGAATTCCAGAAGCACCAAATGTCTGCATTCTAGAATCGGAATGTGGTAGAATTCTAGAATGCACAGCACGGCGGAATTCTAAAGTCCTAAAATGCCTGCTATCCGTAAGTTAAGGTGTCTGGCACCCAGAATGCTACCACATCAGAATTATACCATTCTGAAACATTCTGGGATCTAGAATCAATGGACGGCTGAGTTCCAGAATGTCAGGGTGGCAAAACTCTAGAATCCTTGTGTGTCTGAACTCGAGAGTCATTCAATGTCCACATTCCAGAACTCTGGATGTCTGAATTATAGAAGCACGAAATGTCTGCATTCTAGAATCGGAATGTGGCGGAATACTAGAATGCACTGCACGGCGGAATTCTAAAGTCCTAAAAAGCCTGCTATCCGGAAGTTAAGGTGTCTGACATCAAGAATGCTACCAAGTCAGAATTATAAAATTCTGAAAGATTCTGTGATCTAGAATCAATGGATGGCTGAGTTCCAGAATGTCAGGGTGGCAAAACTCTAGAATCCTTGCGTGTCTGAACTCGAGAGTCATTCAAAGTCCACATTCCAGAACTCTGGATGTCTGAATTATAGAAGCACCAAATGTCTGCATTCTAGAATCGGAATGTGGCGGAATTCTAGAATGCACAGCATGGCGGAATTCTAAAGTCCTAAAATGCCTACTAGCCGAAAGTTAAGGTGTCTGATGACCAGTATGTTACTAGGTCCGCATTCTACCGTTCTGAGAGATTCTGTGTTCTAGAATCAATGGACGGCAGAGATCTGGAATGTCAGGGTGTCCAAACTCTAGAATCCTTGCGTGTCTGAAATCGAGAGTCATTCAATGTCCACATTCCGGATCACAGGGTGTCTGAATTCCAGAAGCACCAAATGTCTGCATTCTAGAATCGGAATGTGGTGGAATTCTAGAATGCCCAGCACGGCGGATTTCTAAAGTCCTAAAATGCCTGCTATCGGGAAGTTAAGGTGTCTGACATCCAGAATGTTACTAGGTCAGCATTCTACCCTTCTGAGAGATTCTGGGTTCTAGAATCAATGGACGGCAGAGATCTGGCATGTCAGGGTGTCCAAACTCTAGAATCCTTGCGTGTCTGAACTCGAGAGTCATTCAATGTCCACATTCCGGATCACAGGGTGTCTGAATTCCAGAAGCACCAAATGTCTGCATTCTAGAATCGGAATGTGGTAGAATTCCAGAATGCACAGCCCGGCGGAATTCTAAAGTCCTAAAAGCCTGCTGTCCGGAAGTTAAGGTGTCTGGCACCCTGAATGCTACCACATCAGAATTATACCATTCTGAAACATTCTGGGATCTAGAATCAATGGACGGGTGAGTTCCAGAATGTCAGGGTGGCAAAACTCTAGAATCCTGGCGTGTCTGAACTCGAGAGTCATTCAATGTCCACATTCCAGAACTCTGGATGTCTGAATTATAGAAGCACCAAATGTCTGCATTCTAGAATCGGAATGTGGCGGAATTCTAGAATGCACAGCACGGCGGAATTCTAAAGTCCTAAAATGCCTGCTATCCGGAAGTTAAGGTGTCTGACATCAAGAATGCTACCAAGTCAGAATTATACCATTCTGAAAGATTCTGGGATCTAGAATCAATGGACGGCTGAGTTACAGAATGTCAGGGTAGCAAAACTCTAGAATCCTTGCGTGTCTGAACTCGAGAGTCATTCAATGTCCACATTCCAGAACTCTGGATGTCTGAATTATAGAAGCACCAAATGTCTGCATTGTAGAATCGGAATGTGGCGGAATTCTAGAATGCACAGCACGGCGGAATTCTAAAGTCCTAAAATGCCTACTAGCCGAAAGTTAAGCTGTCTGATGACCAGTATGTTACTAGGTCAGCATTCTACCATTCTGAGAGATTCTGGGTTCTAGAATCAATGGACGGCAGAGTTCTGGAATGTCAGGGTGTCCAAACTCTAGAATCCTTGCGTGTCTGAACTCGAGAGTCATTCAATGTCCACATTCCGGATCACAGGGTGTCTGAATTCCAGAAGCACCAAATGTCTGCATTCTAGAATCGGAATGTGGTAGAATTCTAGAATGCAGAGCACGGCGGAATTCTAAAGTTCTTAAATGCCTGCTATCCGGAAGTTAAGGTGTCTGACATCCAGAATGGTACCACATCAGAATTATACCATTCTGAAACATTCTGGGATCTAGAATCAATGGACGGGTGAGTTCCAGAATGTCAGGGCGACAAAACTCTAGAATCCTGGCTTGTCTGAACTCGAGAGTCATTCAATGTCCACATTCCAGAACTCTGGATGTCTGAATTATGGAAGCAACAAATGTCTGCATTCTAGAATCGGAATGTGGCGGAATTCTAGAATGCACAGCACGGCGGAATTCTAAAGTCCTAAAATGCCTGTTATCCGGAAGTTAAGGTGTCTGACATCCAGAATGCTACCACGTCAGAATTATACCATTCTGAAACATTCTGGGATCTAGAATCAATGAACGGCGGAGTTCCAGAATGCAACAGTGGCAAAACTCCAGAATCGTTGCGTGTCTGAACTCGAGAGTCATTCAATGTCCACATTCCAGAACTCTGGATGTCTGAAATATAGAAGCACCAAATGTCTGCATTCTAGTATCAGAATGTGGCGGAATTCTAGAATGCACAGCATGGCGGAATTCTAAAGTCCTAAAATGCCTGCTATTCGGAAGTTAAGGTGTCTGTCATCCAGAATGTTACTAGGTCAGCATTCTACCGTTCTGAGAGATTCTGGGTTCTAGAATCAATGGATGGCAGAGTTCTGGAATGTCAGCGTGTCCAAACTCTAGAATCCTTCCGTGTCTGAACTCCTGAGTCTTTCAATGTCCACATTCCGGATCACAGGGTGTCTGAATTCCAGAAGCAGCAAATGTCTGCATTCTAGAATCGGAATATGGCAGAATTCTAGAATGCACAGCACGGCAGAATTCTAAAGTCCTAAAATGCCTGCTATCGGGAAGTTAAGGTGTCTGACATCCAGAATGTTACTAGGTCAGCATTCTACCGTTCTGAGAGATTCTGGGTTCTAGATTCAATGGACGGCAGAGATCTGGCATGTCAGGGTGTCCAAACTCTAGAATCCTTGCGTGTCTGAACTCGAGAGTCATTCAATGTCCACTTTCCGGATCACAGGGTGTCTGAATTCCAAAAGCACCAAATGTCTGCATTCTAGATTCGGAATGTGGTAGAATTCTAGAATGAACAGCACGGCAGAATTCTAAAGTCCTAAAATGCCTGCTATCCGGAAGTTAAGGTGTCTGACACCCAGAATGCTACCACATCAGAATTGTACCATTCTGAAACATTCTGGGATCTAGAATCAATGGACGGGTGAGTTACAGACTGTCAGGGTGGCAAAACTCTAGAATCCTGGCGTGTCTGAACTCGAGAGTCATTCAATGTCCACATTCCAGAACTCTGGATGTCTGAATTATAGAAGCACCAAATGTCTGCATTCTAGAATCGGAATGTGGCGGAATTCTAGAATGCACAGCACGGCGGAATTCGAAAGTCCTAAAATGCCTGCTATCCGGAAGTTAAGGTGTCTGACATCCAGAATGCTACCACTTCAGAATTATACCATTCTGAAAGATTCTGGGATCTAGAATCAATGGACGGCTGAGTTCCAGAACGTCAGGGTGGCAAAACCCTAGAATGCTTGCGTGTCTGAACTCGAGAGTCATTCAATGTCCACATTCCAGAACTCTGGATGTCTGAATTATAGAAGCACCAAATGTCTGCATTCTAGAATCGGAATGTGGCGGAATTCTAGAATGCACAGCACGGCGGAAGTCGAAAGTCCTAAAATACCTGCTATCCGGAAGTTAAGGTGTCTGACATCCAGAATGCTACCACGTCAGAATTATACCATTCTGAAAGATTCTGGGATCTAGAATCAATGGACGGCTGAGTTCCAGAATGTCGGGGTTTCCAAACTCTAGAATTCTTGCGTGTCTGAACTCGGGAGTCATTCAATATCCACATTCCAGGACTCTGGATGTCTGAAATATAGAAGCACCAAATGTCTGCATTCTAGAAATGGAATGTGGCGGAATTCTTGAATGCACAGCACGGCAGAATTCTAAAGTCCTAAAATGCCTGCTATTCGGAAGTTAAGGTCAGCATTCTACCATTCTGAGAGATTCTGGGTTCTAGAATCAATGGACGTCAGAGTTCTGGAATGTCAGTGTGTCCAAACTCTAGAATCCTTCCGTGTCTGAACTCGTGAGTCATTCAATGTCCACATTCTGGATCACAGGGTGTCTGAATTCCAGAAGCACCAAATGTCTGCATTCTAGAATCGGAATGTGGCGGAATTCTAGAATGCAAAGCACGGCAGAATTCTGAAGTCCTAAAATGCCGGATATTCAGAAGTTAAAGAGTCTGACATCCAGAATGTTACTTGGTCAGCATTCTACCGTTCTGAGAGATTCCGGCTTCTAGAATCAATGGACGGCAGAGTTCTGAAATGTCAGTGTGTCCAAACTGTAGAATCCTTCCGTGTCTGAACTCGTGAGTCATTCAATGTCCACATTCCGGATCACAGGGTGTCTGAATTCCAGAAGCACCAAATGTCTGCATTCTAGAATCGGAATGTGGCGGAATTCTAGAATGCACAGCACGGCAGAATTCTGAAGTCCTAAAATGCCTGATATTCAGAAGTTAAGGAGTCTGACATCCAGAATGTTACTTGGTCAGCATTCTACCGTTCTGAGAGATTCTGGGTTCTAGAATCAATGGACGGCAGAGTTCTGCAATGTCAGGGTGTCCAAACTCTGGAATCCTTGTGTGTCTGAACTCGTGAGTCATTCAAAGTCCACATTCCGGATCACAGGGTGTCTGAATTCCAGAAGCACCAAATGTCTGCATTCTAGAATCAGAATGTGGCGGAATTCTAGAATGCACAGCACGGCGGAATTCGAAAGTCATAAAATGCCTGCTATTGGGAAGTTAAGGTGTCTGACATCCAGAATGCTACCACGTCCGAATTATACCATTCTGAAAGATTCTGGGATCTAGAATCAATGGACGGCTGAGTTCCAGAATGTCAGGGTGGCAAAACTCTAGAATCCTTGCGTGTCTGAACTCGAGAGTCATTCAATGTCCACATTCCAGAACTCTGGATGTCTGAATTATAGAAGCACCAAATATCTGCATTCTAGAATCGGAATGTGGCGGAATTCTGGAATGCACAGCACGGCGGTATTCTAAAGTCCTAAAATGCCTGCTATCCGGAAGTTAAGGTGTCTGACATCCAGAATGCTACAACGTCAGAATTATACCATTCTGAAAGATTCTGGGATCTAGAATCAATGGACGGCTGAGTTCCAGAATGTCAGGGTTTCCAAACTCTAGAATCCTTGCGTGTCTGAACTCGAGAGTCATTCAATATCCACATTCCAGGACTCTGGATGTCTGAAATATAGAAGCAACAAATGTCTGCATTCTAGAATCGGAATGTGGTGGAATTCTAGAATGCACGGCATGGCAGAATTCTAAAATTCTAACATGCCTGCTATTCGGAAGTTAAGGTGTCTGACATCCAGAATGTTACTAGGTCAGCATTCTACCGTTCTGAGAGATTCTGGGTTCTAGAATCAATGGACGGCAGAGTTCTGGAATGTCAGGGTGTCCAAACTCTATAATCCTTCCGTGTCTGAACTCGTGAGCCATTCAATGTCCACATTCCGGATCACAGGGTGTCTGAATTCCAGAAGCACCAAATGTCTGCATTCCAGAATCGGAATGTGGTGGAATTGTAGAATGCACAGCACGGCGGAATTCTAAAGTCCTAAAATGCCTGATATTCGGAAGTTAAGGAGTCTGACATCCAGAATGTTACTAGGTCAGCATTCAACCGTTCTGAGAGATTCTGGGTTCTGGAATCTATGGACGGCAGAGTTCTGGAATGTCAGGGTGTCCAAACTCTAGAATCATTCCGTGTCTGAACTCGTGAGTCATTCAATGTCCACATTCCGGATCACAGGGTGTCTGAATTCCAGAAGCACCAAATGTCTGCATTCTAGAATCGGAATGTGGTAGAATTCTAGAATGCACAGCACGGCGGAATTCTAAAGTCCTAAAATGCCTGCTATCCGTAAGTTAAGGTGTCTGGCACCCAGAATGCTACCACATCAGAATTATACCATTCTGAAACATTCTGGGATCTAGAATCAATGTACGGGTGAGTTCCAGAATGTCAGGGTGGCAATACTCTAGAATCCTGGCGTGTCTGAACTCGAGAGTCATTCAATGTCCACATTCCAGAACTCTGGATGTCTGAATTATAGAAGCACCAAATGTCTGCATCCTAGAATCGGAATGTGGCGGAATTCTAGAATGCACAGCACGGCGGAATTCGAAAGTCCTAAAATGCCTGCTATCCGGAAGTTAAGGTGTCTGACATCCAGAATGCTACCACGTCAGAATTATACCATTCTGAAAGATTCTGGGATCTAGAATCAATGGACGGCTGAGTTCCAGAATGTCAGGGTTTCCAAACTCTAGAATGCTTGCGTGTCTGAACTCAAGAGTCATTCAATATCCACATTCCAGGACTCTGGATGTCTGAAATATAGAAGCAACAAATGTCTGCATTCTAGAATCGGAATGTGGTGGAATTCTAGAATGCACAGCACGGCACAATTCTAAAGTCCTAAAATGCCTGCTATTCGGAAGTTAAGGTGTCTGACATCCAGAATGTTACTAGGTCAGCGTTCTACCATTCTGAGAGATTCTGGGTTCTAGAATCAATGAACGGCAGAGTTCTGGAATGTCAGGGTGTCCAAACTCTAGAATCCTTCCGTGTCTGAACTCGTGAGTCATTCAATGTCCATATTCCAGAACTCTGGATATCTGAATAATAGAAGCACCAAATGTCTGCATTCTAGAATCGGAATGTGGCGGAATTCTAGAATGCACAGCACGGCAGAATTCTAAAGACCTAAAATGCCTGCTATCCGGAAGTTAAGGAGTCTGACATCAAGAATGCTACCAAGTCAGAATTATAACATTCTGAAAGATTCTGGGATCTAGAATCAATGGACGGCTGATTTCCAGAATGTCAGTGTGGCAAAACTCTAGAATCCTTGCGAGTCTGAATTCAAGAGTCATTCAATGTCCACATCCCAGAACTCTGGATGTCGGAATTATAGAGGAACCAAATGACTGCATTCTAGAATCGGAATGTGGCGGAATTCTAGAATGCACAGCACGGCGGTATTCTAAAGTCCTAAAATGCTTACTACCGAATGTTAAGGTGTCTGATGACCAGTATGTTACTAGGTCAGCATTCTACCGTTCTGAGAGATTCTGGGTTCTAGAATCAATGGACGGCAGAGATCTGGAATGTCAGGGTGTCCAAACTCTAGAATCCTTGCGTGTCTGAACTCGAGAGTCATTCAATGTCCACATTCCGGATCACAGGGTTTCTGAATTCCAGAATCACCAAATGTCTGCATTCTAGAATCGGAATGTGGTAGAATTCTAGAATGCACAGCACGGTGGAATTCTAAAGTCCTAAAATGCCTGCTATCCGGAAGTTAAGGTGTCTGACATCCAGAATGGTACCACATCAGAATTATACCGTTCTGAAACATTCTGGGATCTAGAATCAATGGACGGCTGAGTTCCAGAATGTCTGGGTGGGAAAACTCTAGAATCCTGGCGTGTCTGAACTCCAGAGTCATTCAATGCCCACATTCCAGAACTCTGGATGTCTGAATTATAGAAGCACCAAATGTGTGCATTCTAGAATCGGAATGTGGCGGAATTGTAGAATGCACAGCACGGTGGAATTCTAAAGTCCTAAAATGCCTATTAGCCGAAAGCTAAGGTGTCTGATGACCAGAATGTTACTAGGTCAGCATTCTACCGTTCTGAGAGATTCTGGGTTCTAGAATCAATGGACGGCAGAGTTCTGGAATGTCTGGGTTTCCAAACTCTAGAATCCTTGTGTGTTTGAACTCGAGAGTCATTCAATTTCCATATTCCGGGTCACAGGGTGACTGAATTCCAGAAGCACCAAATGTCTGCATTCTAGAATCGGAATGTGGCGGAATTCTAGAATGCACAGCACGGCGGAATTCGAAGGTCCTAAAATGCCTGCTATCTGGAAGTTAAGGTGTCTGACATCCAGAATGCTACCACGTCAGAATTATACCATTCTGAAAGATTCCAGGATCCAGAATCAATGGACGGCTGAGTTCCAGAATGTCAGGGTGGCAAAACTCTAGAATCCTTTTGTGTCTGAACTCTAGAGTCATTCCATGTCCACATTCCAGAACTCTGGATGTCTGAATTATAGAAGCACCAAATGTCTGCATTCTAGAATCGGAATGTGGAGGAATTCTAGAATGCAGAGCACGGCGGAATTCTAAAGTCCTAAAATGCCTGCTATCCGGAAGTTAAGGTGTCTGACATCAAGAATGCTACCAAGTCAGAATTATATCATTCTGAAAGATTCTGGGATCTAGAATCAATGGTCGGCTGAGTTCCAGAATGTCAGGGTGGCAAAACTCTAGAATACTTGCGTGTCTGAACTCGAGAGTCATTCAATGTCCACATTCCAGAACTCTGGATTTCTGAATTATAGAAGCACCAAATGTCTGCATTCTAGAATCGGAATGTGGCAGAATTCTAGAATGCAAAGCACGGCGGATTTCTGAAGTCCTAAAATGCCTACTAGCCGAAAGTTAAGGTGTCTGATGACCAGAATGTTACTAGGTCATCATTCTAGAGTTCTGAGAGATTCTGGGTTCTAGAATCAATGGACGGCAGAGTTCTGGAATGTCAGGGTGTCCAAACTCTAGAATCCTTGAGTGTTTGAACTCGAGAGTCATTCAATTTCCATATTCCGGGTCACAGGGTTACTGAATTCCAGAAGCACCAAATGTCTGCATTCTAGAATCGGAAAGTGTCGGAATTCTAGAATGCACAGCACGGTGGAATTCTAAAGTCCTAAAATGCCTGCTATTCGGAAGTTAAGGTGTCTGACATCCAGAATGCTACGACGTCAGAATTATACCATTCTGAAAGATTCTGGGAACTAGAATCAATGGACGGCTGAGTTCCAGAATGTCAGGGTGGCAAAACTCAAGAATCCTTGCGTGTCTGAACTCGAGAGTCATTCAATGTCCACATTCCGGATCACAGGGTGTCTGAATTCCAGAAGCACCAAATGTCTGCATTCTAGAATCGGAATGTGGTAGAATTCTAGAATGCACAGCACGGCGGTTTTCTAAAGTCCTAAAATGGCTGCTATCTGGAAGTTAAGGTGTCTGACACACAGAATGCTACCACATCTGAATTATACCATTCTGAAACATTCTGGGATCTAGAATCAATGTACGGGTGAGTTCCAGAATGTCAGGTTGGCAAAACTCTAGAATCCTTGCGTGTCTGAACTCGAGAGTCATTCAATGACCACATTCCAGAACTCTGGATGTCTGAATTATAGAAGCACCAAATGTCTGCATTCTACAATCGGAATGTGGCGGAATTCTAGAATGCACATCACTGCGGAATTCTAAAATCCTAAAATGCCTGCTATCCGGAAGTTAATGTGTCTCACATCCAGAATGCTACCAAGTCACAATTATACCATTCTGAAAGATTCTGTGATCTAGAATCAATGGACGGCTGAGTTCCAGAATTTCAGGGTTTCCAAACTCTAGAATCCTTGCGTGTCTGAACTCGAGAGTCATTCAATGTCCACATTCCAGAACTCTGGATGTCTGAATTATACAAGCACCAAATGTCTGCATTCTAGAATCGGAATGTGGCGGAATTCTAGAATGCACAGCACGGTGGAATTCTAAAGTCCTAAAATGCCTGCTATTCGGAAGTTAAGGTGTCTGACATCCAGAATGCTACCACGTCAGAATTACACCATTCTGAAAGATTCTGGGATCCAGAATCAATGGACGGCTGAGTTCCAGAATGTCAGGGTGGCAAAACTCAAGAATCCTTGCGTGTCTGAACTCGAGAGTCATTCAATGTCCACATTCCGGATCACAGGGTGTCTGAATTCCAGAAGCACCAAATGTCTGCATTCTAGAATCGGAATGTGGTAGAATTCTAGAATGCACAGCACGGCGGAATTCGAAAGTCCTAAAATGCCTGCTATCCGGAAGTTAAGGTGTCTGACACCCAGAATGCTACCACATCAGAATTATACCGTTCTGAAACATTCTGGGATCTAGAATCAATGGACGGGTGAGTTCCAGAATGTCAGGGGGGCAAAACTCTAGAGTCCTGGCGTGTCTGTACTCGAGAGTCATTCAATGTCCACATTCCAGAACTCTGGATGTCTGAATTATAGAAGCACCAAATGTCTGCATTCTAGAATCGGAATGTGGCGGAATTCTAGAATGCACAGCACGGCGGAATTCTGAAAACCTAAAATGCCTGCTATCCGGAATTTAAGGTGTCTGACATCCAGAATGCTACCAAGTCAGAATTATACCATTCTGAAAGATTCTGGGATTTAGAATCAATGGACGGCTGAGTTCCAGAATGTCAGGGTGGCAAAACTCTAGAATCCTTGCGTGTCTGAACTCGAGAGTCATTCAATGTCCACATTCCAGAACTCTGGATGTCTGAATTATAGAAGCACCAAATGTCTGCATTCTAGAATCGGAATGTGGCGGAATTCTAGAATGCACAGCACGGCGGAATTCTAAAGTCCTAAAATGCCTGCTATCCGGAAGTTAAGGTGTCTGACATCCAGAATGTTACTAGGTCAGCATTCTACCGTTCTGAGAGATTCTGGGTTCTAGAATCAATGGACGGCAGAGATCTGGCTTGTCAGGGTGTCCAAACTCTAGAATCCTTGCGTGTCTGAACTCGAGAGTCATTCAATGTCCACATTCCGGATCACAGGGTGACTGAATTCCAGAAGCACGAAATGTCTGCATTCTAGAATCGGAATGTGGTAGAATTCTAGAATGCACAGCACGGCGGTTTTCTAAAGTCCTAAAATGGCTGCTATCTGGAAGTTAAGGTGTCTGACACACAGAATGCTACCACATCTGAATTATACCATTCTGAAACATTCTGGGATCTAGAATCAATGTACGGGTGAGTTCCAGAATGTCAGGTTGGCAAAACTCTAGAGTCCTGGCGTGTCTGAACTCGAGAGTCATTCAATGTCCACATTCCGGATCACAGGGTGTCTGAATTCCAGAAGCACGAAATGTCTGCATTCTAGAATCGGAATGTGGTAGAATTCTAGAATGCACAGCACGGCGGTTTTCTAAAGTCCTAAAATGGCTGCTATCTGGAAGTTAAGGTGTCTGACACACAGAATGATACCACATCTGAATTATACCATTCTGAAACATTCTGGGATCTAGAATCAATGTACGGGTGAGTTCCAGAATGTCAGGTTGGCAAAACTCTAGAATCCTTGCGTGTCTGAACTCGAGAGTCATTCAATGACCACATTCCAGAACTCTGGATGTCTGAATTATAGAAGCACCAAATGTCTGCATTCTACAATCGGAATGTGGCGGAATTCTAGAATGCACATCACTGCGGAATTCTAAAATCCTAAAATGCCTGCTATCCGGAAGTTAATGTGTCTCACATCCAGAATGCTACCAAGTCACAATTATACCATTCTGAAAGATTCTGTGATCTAGAATCAATGGACGGCTGAGTTCCAGAATTTCAGGGTTTCCAAACTCTAGAATCCTTGCGTGTCTGAACTCGAGAGTCATTCAATGTCCACATTCCAGAACTCTGGATGTCTGAATTATACAAGCACCAAATGTCTGCATTCTAGAATCGGAATGTGGCGGAATTCTAGAATGCACAGCATGGCGGAATTCGAAAGTCCTAAAATGCCTACTAGCCGAAAGTTAAGGTGTCTGATGACCAGAATGTTACTAGGTCAGCATTCTACCGTTCTGAGAGATTCTGGGTTCTAGAATCAATGGATGGCAGAGTTCTGGAATGTCAGGGTGTCCAAGCTCTATAATCCTTGAGTGTTTGAACTCGAGAGTCATTCAATTTCCATATTCCGGGTCACAGGGTGACTGAATTCCAGAAGCACCAGATGTCTGCATTCTAGAATCGGAAAGTGTCGGAATTCTAGAATGCACAGCACGGTGGAATTCTAAAGTCCTAAAATGCCTGCTATTCGGAAGTTAAGGTGTCTGACATCCAGAATGCTACCACGTCAGAATTATACCATTCTGAAAGATTCTGGGATCTAGAATCAATGGACGGCTGAGTTCCAGAATGTCAGGGTGGCAAAACTCAAGAATCCTTGCGTGTCTGAACTCGAGAGTCATTCAATGTCCACATTCCGGATCACAGGGTGTCTGAATTCCAGAAGCACGAAATGTCTGCATTCTAGAATCGGAATGTGGTAGAATTCTAGAATGCACAGCACGGCGGTTTTCTAAAGTCCTAAAATGGCTGCTATCTGGAAGTTAAGGTGTCTGACACACAGAATGCTACCACATCTGAATTATACCATTCTGAAACATTCTGGGATCTAGAATCAATGTACGGGTGAGTTCCAGAATGTCAGGTTGGCAAAACTCTAGAGTCCTGGCGTGTCTGAACTCGAGAGTCATTCAATGTCCACATTCCAGAACTCTGGATGTCTGAATTATAGAAGCACCAAATGTCTGCATTCTAGAATCGGAATGTGGTGGAATTCTAGAATGCACAGCACGGCGGAATTCTAAAGACCTAAAATGCCTGCTATCCGGAAGTTAAGGTGTCCGACATCCAGAATGCTACCAAGTCAGAATTATACCATTCTGAAAGATTCTGGGATCTAGAATCAATGGACGGCTGAGTTCCAGAATGTCAGGGTGGCAAAACTCTAGAATCCTTGCGTGTCTGAACTCGAGAGTCATTCAATGACCACATTCCAGAACTCTGGATGTCTGAATTATAGAAGCACCAAATGTCAGCATTCTACAATCGGAATGTGGTGGAATTCTAGAATGCACATCACTGCGGAATTCTAAAATCCTAAAATTCCTGCTATCCGGAAGTTAATGTGTCTCACATCCAGAATGCTACCAAGTCACAATTATACCATTCTGAAAGATTCTGTGATCTAGAATCAATGGACGGCTGAGTTCCAGAATTTCAGGGTTTCCAAACTCTAGAATCCTTGCGTGTCTGAACTCGAGAGTCATTCAATGTCCACATTCCGGATCACAGGGTGTCTGAATTCCAGAAGCACCAAATGTCTGCATTCTAGAATAGGAAGGTGGCGGAATTCTAGAATGCACAGCACGGCGGAATTCGAAAGTCCTAAAATGCCTGCTATCCGGAAGTTAAGGTGTCTGACATCCAGAATGCTACCACGTCAGAATTATACCATTCTGAAAGATTCTGGGATCTAGAATCAATGGACGGCTGAGTTCCAGAATGTCAGGGTGGCAAAACTCTAGAATCCTTGCGTGTCTGAACTCGAGACTCATTCAGTGTCCACAATCCAGAACTCTGGATGTCTGAAATATAGAAGCACCAAATGTCTGCATTCTAGAATCGGAATGTGGTGGAATTCTAGAATGCACAGCACGGCGGAATTCTAAAGTCCTAAAATGCCTGTTATCCGGAAGTTAAGGTGTCTGACATCAAGAATGCTACCAAGTCAGAATTATACCATTCTGAAAGATTCTGGGATCTAGAATCAATGGACGGCTGAGTTCCAGAATGTCAGGGTGGCAAAACTCTAGAATCCTTGCGTGTCTGAACTCGAGACTCATTCAGTGTCCACATTCCAGAACTCTGGATGTCTGAAATATAGAAGCACCAAATGTCTGCATTCTAGAATCGGAATGTGGCGGAATTCTAGAATGCACAGCACGGCGGAATTCGAAAGTCCTAAAATGCCTGCTATCCGGAAGTTAAGGTGTCTGACATCAAGAATGCTACCAAGTCAGAATTATACCATTCTGAAAGATTCCGGGATCTAGAATCAATGGACGGCTGAGTTCCAGAATGTCAGGGTGGCAAAACTCTAGAATCCTTGTGTGTCTGAACTCGAGAGTCGTTCAATGTCCACATTCCAGAACTCTGGATGTCTGAATTATAGAAGCACCAAATGTCTGCATTCTAGAATCGGAATGTGGCGGAATTCTAGAATGCACAGCATGGCCGAATTCTAAAGTCCTAAAATGCCTGCTATCCGGAAGTTAAGGTGTCTGACATCAAGAATTCTACCAAGTCAAAATTGTAACATTCTGAAAGATTCTGGGATCTAGAATCACTGGAAGGCTGAGTTCCAGAATCTCAGGGTGGCAAAACTCTAGAATCCTTGCGTGTCTGAACTCGAGAGTCATTCAATGTCCACATTCCTGAACTCTGGATGTCTGAATTATAGAAGGACCAAATGTCTGCATTCTAGAATCGGAATGTGGCGGAATTCTAGAATGCACAGCACGGCGGAATTCGAAAGTCCTAAAATGCGTGCTATCCGGAAGTTAAGGTGTCTGACATCCAGAATGTTACTAGGTCAGCATTCTACCGCTCTGAGAGATTCTGGGTTCTAGAATCAATGTACAGCAGAGATCTGGCATGTCAGGGTGCCCAAACTCTAGAATCCTTGCGTGTCTGAACTCGAGAGTCATTCAAAGTCCACATTCCGGATCACAGGGTGTCTGAATTCCAGAAGCACCAAATGTCTGCATTCTAGATTCGGAATGTTTTAGAATTCTAGAATGCACAGCACGGCGGAATTCTAAAGTCCTAAAATGCCTGCTATCCGTAAGTTAAGGTGTCTGACATCCAGAATGCTACCACATCAGAATTATACCATTGTGAAAGATTCTGGGATCTAGAATCAATTTACGGGTGAGTTCCAGAATGTCAGGGTGGCAAAACTCTAGAATCCTTGCGTGTCTGAACTCGAGACTCATTCAATGTCCACATTCCTGAACTCTGGATGTCTGAATTATAGAAGGACCAAATGTCTGCATTCTAGAATCGGAATGTGGCGGAATTCTAGAATGCACAGCACGGCGGAATTCGAAAGTCCTAAAATGCCTGCTATCCGGAAGTTAAGGTGTCTGACATCCAGAATGTTACTAGGTCAGCATTCTACCGCTCTGAGAGATTCTGGGTTCTAGAATCAATGCACAGCAGAGATCTGGCATGTCAGGGTGCCCAAACTCTAGAATCCTTGCGTGTCTGAACTCGAGAGTCATTCAAAGTCCACATTCCGGATCACAGGGTGTCTGAATTCCAGAAGCACCAAATGTCTGCATTCTAGATTCGGAATGTTTTAGAATTCTAGAATGCACAGCACGGCGGAATTCTAAAGTCCTAAAATGCCTGCTATCCGTAAGTTAAGGTGTCTGACATCCAGAATGCTACCACATCAGAATTATACCATTGTGAAAGATTCTGGGATCTAGAATCAATTTACGGGTGAGTTCCAGAATGTCAGGGTGGCAAAACTCTAGAATCCTGGCGTGTCTGAACTCAAGAGTCATTCAATGTCCACATTCCAGAACTCTGGATGTCTGAATTATAGAAGCACCAAATGTCTGCATTCTAGAATCGCAATGTGGCGGAATTCTAGAATGCAGAGCACGGCGGAATTCTAAAGTCCTAAAATGCCTGCTATCCGGAAGTTAAGGTGTCTGACATCCAGAATGCTACCACGTCAGAATTATACCATTCTGAAACATTCTGGGATCTAGAATCAATAGACGGCTGAGTTCCAGAATGTCAGGGTGGCAAAACTCTAGAATGCTTGCGTGTCTGAACTCGAGAGTCATTCAATGTCCACATTCCAGAATTCTGGATGTCTGAATTATAGAAGCAGCAAATGTCTGCATTCTACAATCGGAATGTGGCGGAATTCTAGAATGCACAGCACGGCGGAATTCTATAGTCCTAAAATGCCTGCTATCCAGAAGTTACGGTGTCTGACAACAAGAATGCTACCAAGTCAGAATTATACCATTCTGAAAGATTCTGGGCTCCAGAATCAATGGACGGCTGAGTTCCAGAATGCAAGGGTGGCAAAACTCTAGAATCCTGGCGTGTCTGAACTCGAGAGTCATTCAATGTCCACATTCCAGAACTCTGGATGTCTGAAATATAGAAGCACCAAATGTCTGTATTCTAGAATCGGAATGTGGTGGAATTCTAGAATGCACAGCACGGCGGAATTTTAAAGTCCTAAAATGCCTGCTATGCGGAAGTCAAGGTGTCTGACATCCAGAATGTTGCTAAGTCTGCATTCTACCGTTCTGAGAGATTATGGGTTCTAGAATCAATGGAAGGCAGAAATCTGGAATGTCAGGGTGTTCAAACTCAAGAATACTTGCGTGTCTGAACTCGAGAGTCATTCAATGTCCACATTCTGCATCACAGGGTGTCTGAATTCCAGAAGCACCAAATGTCTGCATTCTAGAATCGGAATGTGGCGGAATTCTAGAATGCACAGCACGACAGAATTCTAAAGTCCTAAAATGCCTGCTATTCGGAATTAAGGTGTCTGACATCCAGAATGTTACTAGGTCAGCATTCTACCGTTCTGAGAGATTCTGGGTTCTAGAATCAATGGACGGCAGAGTTCTGGAATGTCAGGGTGTCCAAACTCTAGAATCCTTCCGTGTCTGAACTCGTGAGTCATTCAATGTCCACATTCTGGTTCACAGGGTGTCTGAATTCCAGAAGCACCAAATGTCTGCATTCTAAAATCGGAATGTGGCGGAATTCCAGAATGCACAGCACGGCAGAATTCGAAAGTCCTAAAATGCCTGCTATCTGGAAGTTAAGGTGTCTGACATCCAGAATGCCAACACGTCAGAATTATACCATTCTGAATGATTCTGGGATCTAGAATCAATTGACAGCTGGGTTCCAGAATGTCAGGGTGGCAAAACTCTAGAATCCTTGCGTGTGTGAACTCGAGAGTCATTCAATGTCCACTTTCCAGAACTCTGGATGTCTGAATTATAGAAGCACCAAATGTCTGCATTCTAGAATCGGAATGTGGCGGAATTCTAGAATGCACAGCACGGCGGAATTCTAAAGTCCTAAAATGCCTGCTATCCGGAAGTTATGTTGTCTGACATCAAGAATGCTACCAAGTCAGAATTATAAAATTCTGAAAGATTCTGGGATCTAGAATCAATGGACGGCTGAGTTCCAGAATGTCAGGGTAGCAAAACTCTAGAATCCTTGCGTGTCTGAACTCGAGAGTCATTCAATGTCCACATTCCAGAACTCTGGATGTCTGAATTGTAGAAGCACCAAATGTCTGCATTCTAGAATCGGAATGTGGCGGAATTCTAGAATGCAGAGCACGGCGGAATTCGAAAGTCCTAAAATGCCTGCTATCCGGAAGTTAAGGTGTCTGACATCAAGAATGCTACCAAGTCAGAATTATAACATTCTGAAAGATTCTGGGATCTAGAATCAATGGACGGCTGAGTTCCAGAATGTCAGGGTGGCAAAACTCTAGAATCCTTGCGTGTCTGAACTCGAGAGACATTCAATGTCCACATTCCAGAACTCTGGATGTCTGAATTATAGAAGCACCAAATGTCTGCATTCTAGAATCGGAATGTGGCGGAATTCTAGAATGCACAGCACGGCGGAATTCAGGAGTCCTAAAATGCCTGCTATCCGGAAGTTAAGGTGTCTGACATCCAGAATGCTACCACATCAGAATTTTACCATTCTGAAACATTCTGGGATCTAGAATCAATGGACGGCTGAGTTCCAGAATGTCAGGGTGGCAAAACTCTAGAATCCTTGCATGTCTGAACTCGAGAGTCATTCAATGTCCACATTCCAGAACTCTTGATGTCTGAATTATAGAAGCACCAAATGTCTGCATTCTAGAATCGGAATGTAGCGGAATTCTAGAATGCACAGCACGGTGGAATTCTAAAGTCCTAAAATGCCTGCTATCCGGAAGATAAGGTGTCTGACATCCAGAATGTTACTAGGTCCGCATTCTACCGTTCTGAGAGATTCCGGTTTCTAGAATCAATGTATGGCAGAGTTCTGGAATGTCAGGGTGTTCAAACTCAAGAATACATGCCTGTCTGAACTCGAGAGTCATTCAATGTCCACAATCCGGATCACAGGGTGTCTGAATACCAGAAGCACCAAATGTCTGCATTCTAGAATCGGAATGTGGCGGAATTCTAGAATGCATAGCACGGCGGTATTCGAAAGTAATAAAATGCCTGCTATCCGGAAGTTAAGGTGTCTGACATCCAGAATGTTACTAGGTCAGCATTCTACAGTTCTGACAGATTCTGGGTTCTAGATTCAATGGACGGCAGAGTTCTGGAATGTCAGGGTGACCAAACTCTAGAATCCTTCCGTGTCTGAACTCGTGAGTCATTCAATGTCCACATTCCGGATCAAAGTGTGTCTGAATTCCAGAAGCACCAAATGTCTGCATTCTAGAATCGGAATGTGGCGGAATTCTAGAAAACACAGCACGGCGGAATTCTAAATTCCTAAAATGCATACTAACCGAAAGTTAAGGTGTCTGATGACCAGTATGTTACTAGGTCAGCATTCTACCGTTCTGAGAGATTCTGGGTTCTAGAATCAATGGACGGCAGAGTTCTGGAAAGTCAGGGTGTCCAAACTCTAGAATCCTTGAGTGTTTGAACTCGAGAGTCATTCAATGTCCACATTCCGGGTCACAGGATGACTGAATTACAGAAGCACCAAATGTCTGCATTCTAGAATCGGAATGTGGTGGAATTCTAGAATGCACAGCACGGCGGAATTCTAAAGTCCTAAAATGACTGCTATACGGAAGTTAAGGTGTCTGACATCCAGAATGCTACCACGTCAGATTTATACCATTCTGAAACATTCTGGGATCTAGAATCAATGGACGGCTGAGTTCCAGAATGTCAGGGTGGCAAAACTCTAGAATCCTGGCGTGTCTGAACTCGAGAGTCATTCAATGTCCACATTCCAGAACTCTGGATGTCTGAATAATAGAAGCACCAAATGTCTGCATTCTAGAATCGGAATGTAGCGGAATTCTAGAATGCACAGCACGGCGGAATTCTAAAGTCCTAAAATGCCTGCTATCCGGAAGTTAAGGTGTCTGACATCCAGAATGCTACCACGTCAGAATTATACCATTCTGAAACATTCTAGGATCTAGAATCAATGGACGGCTGAGTTCCAGAATGTCAGGGTGGCAAAACTCTAGAATCCTTGCGTGTCTGAACTCTAGAGTCATTCAATGTCCACATTCCAGAACTCTGGATGTCTGAATTATAGAAGCACCAAATGTCTGCATTCTAGAATCGGAATGTGGCAGAATTTTAGAATGCACAGCACGGCGGAATTCTAAAGTCCTAAAATACCTGCTATCCGTAAGTTAAGGTGTCTGACATCAAGAATGCTACCAAGTCAGAATTATACCATTCTGAAAGATTCTGGGATCTAGAATCAATGGAGGGCTGAGTTCCAGAATGTCAGTGTGGCAAAACTCTAGAATCCTTGTGTGTCTGAACTCGAGAGTCATTCAATGTCCACATTCCAGAACTCTGGATGTCTGAATTATAGAAGCACCAAATGTCTGCATTGCAGAATCGGAATGTGGCGGAATTCTAGAATGCACAGCACGGCGGAATTCTAAAGTCCTAAAATGCCTGCTATCCGGAAGTTAAGGTGTCTGACATCAAGAATGCTACCAAGTCAGAATTATACCATTCTAAAAGATTCTGGGATCTAGAATCAATGGACGCCTGAGTTCCAGAATGTCAGGGTGGCAAAACTCTAGAATCCTTGCGTGTCTGAACTCGGGAGTCATTCAATGTCCACATTCCAGAACTCTGGATGTGTGAATTATAGAAGCACCAAATGTCTGCATTCCAGAATCGGAATGTGGCGGAATTCTAGAATGCACAGCACGGCGGAATTCTAAAGTCCTAAAATGCCGGCTATCCGGAAGTTAAGGTGTCTGACCTCCAGAATGGTACCACATCAGAATTATACCATTCTGAAACATTCTGGGATCTAGAATCAATGGACGGGTGAGATCCAGAATGTCAGGGTGGCAAAACTCTAGAATCCTGGCTTGTCTGAACTCGAGAGTCATTCAATGTCCACATTCCAGAACTCTGGATGTCTGAATTATGGAAGCACCAAATGTCTGCATTCTAGAATCGGAATGTGGCGGAATTCAAGAATGCACAGCACGGCGGAATTCTAAAGTCCTAAAATGCCTGCTATCCGGAATTTATGGTGTCTGACATCCAGAATGCTACCACGTCAGAATTATACCATTCTGAAACATTCTGGGATCTAGAATCAATGGACGGCTGAGTTCCAGAATGCAAGGGTGGCAAAACTCTAGAATCCTTGCGTGTCTGAACTCGAGAGTCATTCAATGTCCACATTCCAGAACTCTGGATGTCTGAATTATGGAAGCACCAAATGTCTGCATTCTAGAATCGGAATGTGGCGGAATTCAAGAATGCACAGCACGGCGGAATTCTAAAGTCCTAAAATGCCTGCTATCCGGAATTTATGGTGTCTGACATCCAGAATGCTAAGACGTCAGAATTATACCATTCTGAAACATTTTGGGATCTAGAATCAATGGACGGCTGAGTTCCAGAATGCAAGGGTGGCAAAACTCTAGAATCCTTGCGTGTCTGAACTCGAGAGTCATTCAATGTCCACATTCCAGAACTCTGGATGTCTGAAATATAGAAGAACCAAATGTCTGCATTCTAGAATCAGAATGTGGCGGAATTCTAGAATGCACAGCACGGCGGAATTTTTAAGTCGTAAAATGCCTGCTATCCAGAAGTCAAGGTGTCTGACACCCAGAATGTTACTAGGTCCGCATTCTACCGTTCTGAGAGATTATGGGTTCTAGAATCAATGGATGACAGAGATCTGGAATGTCAGGGTGTTCAAACTCAAGAATACTTGCGTGTCTGAACTCGAGAGTCATTCAATGTCCACATTCTGCATCACAGGGTGTCTGAATTCCAGAAGCACCAAATGTCTGCATTCTAGAATCGGAATGTGGCGGAATTCTAGAATGCACATCACGACAGAATTCTAAAGTCCTAAAATGCCTGCTATTCGGAAGTTAAGGTGTCTGACATCCAGAATGTTACCAGGTCTACATTCTACCGTTCTGAGAGATTCTGGGTTCTAGAATCAATGGACGGCAGAGTTCTGGAATATCAGGGTGTCCAAACTCTAGAATCCGTCCGTGTCTGAACTCCTGAGTCATTCAATATCCACATTCCGGGTCACAGTGTGTCTGAATTCCAGAAGCACCAAATGTCTGCATTCTAGAATCGGAATGAGGTGGAATTCTAGAATGCACAGCACGGCGGAATTCTAAAGTCCTAAAATGCCTGCTATCGGGAAGTTAAGGTGTCTGACATCCAGAATGCCACCACGTCAGAATTATACCATTCTGAATGATTCTGGGATCTAGAATCAATTGACAGCTGGGTTCCAGAATGTCAGGGTGGCAAAACTCTAGAATCCTTGCGTGTCTGAACTCGAGAGTCATTCAATGTCCACTTTCCAGAGCTCTGGATGTCTGAATTATAGAAACACCAAATGTCTGCATTCTAGAATCGGAATGTGGCGGAATTCTAGAATGCGCAGCACGGCGGAATTCTAAAGTCCTAAGATGCCTGCTATCCGGAAGTTAAGGCGTCTGACATCCAGAATGCTACCACGTCAGAATTATACCGTTCTGAAACATTCTTGGATCTAGAATCAATGGACGGCTGAGTTCCAGAATGTCAGGGTGGCAAAACTCTAGAATCCTTGCGTGTCTGAACTCGAGAGTCATTCAATGTCCTCGTTCCAGCACTCTGGATGTCAGAATTATAGAAGCACCAAATGTCAGCATTCTAGAATCGGAATGTGGCTGAATTCTAGAATGCACAGCACGGCGGAATTCTAAAGTCCTAAAATGCCTGCTATCCGGAACTTACCGTGTCTGACAACAAGAATGCTACCACGTCAGAATTATACCATTCTGAAAGATTCTGGGATCTAGAATCAATGGACGGCTGAGTTCCAGAATGTCAGGGTTTCCATACTCTAGAATCCTTGCGTGTCTGAACTCGAGAGTCATTCAATGTCCACATTCCAGAACTCTGGATGTCTAAATTATAGAAGCACCAAATGTCTGCATTCTAGAATCGGAATGTGGCGGAATTCTAGAATGCACAGCATGGCGGAATTCTAAAGTCCTAAAATGCCTACTAGCCGAAAGTTAATGTGTCTGATGACCAGAATGTTACTAGGTCAGCATTCTACCGTTCTGAGAGATTCTGGGTTCTAGAATCAATGGATGGCAGAGTTCTGGAATGTCAGGTTGTCCAAACTCTAGAATCCTTGAGTGTTTGAACTCGAGAGTCATTCAATTTCCATATTCCGGGTCACAGGGTGACTGAATTCCAGAAGCACCAAATGTCTGCATTCTAGAATCGGAATGTGTCGGAATTCTAGAATGCACAGCATGGCGGAATTCGAAAGTCCTAAAATGCCTGCTATCCAGAAGTTAAGGTGTCTGACATCCAGAATGCTACCACGTCAGAATTATACCATTCTGAAATATTCTGGGATCTAGAATCAATGGACGGCTGAGTTCCAGAATGTCAGGGTGGCAAAACTCTAGAATCCTTGCGTGTCTGAACTCGAGAGTCATTCAATATCCACATTCCAGGACTCTGGATGTCTGAAATATTGAAGCACCAAATGTCTGCATTCTAGAATCGGAATGTGGCGGAATTCTAGAATGCACAGCACGACAGAATTCTAAAGTCCTAAAATGCCTGCTATTCGGAAGTTAAGGTGTCTGACATCCAGAATGTTACTAGGTCAGCATTCTACCGTTCTGAGAGATTCTGGGTTCTAGAATCAATGGACGGCAGAGTTCTGGAATGTCAGGGTGTCCAAACTCTAGAATCCTTCAGTGTCTGAACTCGTGAGTCATTCAATGTCCACATTCCGGATAACAGGGTGTCTGAATTCCAGAAGCACCAAATGTCTGCATTCTAGAATCGGAATGTGGCGGAATTCTAGAATGCACAGCACGGCGGAATTCTAAAATCCTAAAATGCCTGCTATCCGGAAGTTAAGGTGTCTGACATCCAGAATGCTACCACGTCAGAATTATACCATTCTGAAAGATTCTGGGATCTAGAATCAATGGACGGCTGAGTTCCAGAATGTCAGGGTGGCAAAACTCTAGAATCCTTGCGTGTCTGAACTCGAGAGTCATTCAATGTCCACATTCCAGAACTCTGGATGTCTGAATTATAGAAGCACCAAATGTCTGCATTCTAGAATCGGAATGTGGCGGAATTCTAGAATGCACAGCATGGCGGAATTCTAAAGTCCTAAAATGCCTGCTATACGGAAGTTAAGGTGTCTGACATCCAGAATGCTACGACGTCAGAATTATACCATTCTGAAAGATTCTGGGATCTAGAATCAATGGACGGCTGAGTTCCAGAATGTCAGGGTGGCAAAACTCTAGAATCCTTGCGTGTCTGAACTCGAGAGTCATTCAATGTCCACATTCCAGAACTCTGGATGTCTGAAATATAGAAGCACCAAAAGTCTGCATTCTAGAATCAGAATGTGGCGGAATTCTAGAATGCAGAGCACGGCGGAATTTTAAAGTCCTAAAATGCCTGCTATCCGGAAGTCAAGGTGTCTGACATCCAGAATGTTACTAGGTCACCATTCTTCAGTTCTGAGAGATTCTGGGTTCTAGAATCAATGGATGGCAGAGTTCTGGAATGTCAGGGTGTTCAAACTCAAGAATACTTGCGTGTCTGAACTCGAGAGTTATTCAATGTCCACATTTCGCATCACAGGGTGTCTGAATTCCAGAAGAACCAAATGTCTGCATTCAAGAATCGGAATGTGGCGGAATTCTAGAATGCACAGCACGGCAGAATTCTAAAGTCCTAAAATGCCTGCTATTCGGAAGTTAAGGTGTTTGACATCCAGAATGTTACTAGGTCAGCCTTCAACCATTCTGACAGATTCTGGGTTCTAGAATCAATGGACGTCAGAGTTCTGGAATGTCAGGGTGTCCAAATCTAGAATCCTTCTGTGTCTGAACTCGTGAGTCATTCAATGTCCACATTCCGGATCACAGGGTGTCTGAATTCCAGAAGCACCAAATGTCTGCATTCTAGAATCGGAATGTGGCGGAATTCTAGAATGCACAGCAGGGCAGAATTCTGAAGTCCTAAAATGCCTGATATTCCGAAGTTCAGGAGTCTGACATCCAGAATGTTACTAGGTCAGCATTCTACCGTTCTGAGAGATTCTGGGTCCTAGAATCAATGGACGGCAGAGTTCTGGAATGTCAGGGTGTCCAAACTCTAGAATCCTTCCGTGTCTGAACTCGTGAGTCATTCAATGTCCACATTCCGGATCACAGGGTGTCTGAATTCCAGAAGCACCAAATGTCTGCATTCTAGAATCAGAATGTGGCAGAATTCTAGAATGCACAGCACGGCGGAATTCGAAAGTCCTAAAATGCCTGCTATCCGGAAGTTAAGGTGTCTGACATCCAGAATGCTACCACGTCAGAATTAAACCATTCTGAAAGATTCTGGGATCTAGAATCAATGGACGGCTGAGTTCCAGGATGTCAGGATGGCAAAAACCTAGAATCCTTGCGTGTCTGAACTCGAGAGTCATTCAATGTCCACATTCCAGAACTCTGGATGTCTGAATTATAGAAGCACCAAATGTCTGCATTCTAGAATCGGAATGTGGCGGAATTCTAGAATGCACAGCACGGCGGAATTCGAATGTCCTAAAATGCCTGCTATCCGGAAGTTAAGTTTTCTGACATCCAGAATGCTACCACGTCAGAATTATACCATTCTGGAAGATTCTGGGATCTAGAATCAATGGACGGCTGAGTTCCAGAATGTCGGGGTTTCCAAACTCTAGAATCCTTGCCTGTCTGAATTCGGGAATCATTCAATATCCACATTCCAGGACTCTGGATGTCTGAAATATAGAAGCACCAAATGTCTGCATTCTAGAATCGGAATGTGGCGGAATTCTAGAATGCAAAGCACGGCAGAATTCTGAAGTCCTAAAATGCCTGCTATTCGGAAGTTAAGGTGTCTGACATCCAGAATGTTACTAGGTCAGCATTCTACCGTTCTGAGAGATTCTGGGTTCTAGAATCAATGGACGTCAGAGTTCTGGAATGTCAGGGTGTCCAAACTCTAGAATCCTTCCGTGTCTGAACTCGTGAGTCATTCAATGTCCACATTCCGGATCACAGGGTGTCTGAATTCCAGAAGCACCAAATGTCTGCATTCTAGAATCGGAATGTGGCGCAATTCTAGAATGCACAGCACGGCAGAATTCTGAAGTCCTAAAATGCCTGATATTCAGAAGTTAAGGAGTCTGACATCCAGAATGTTACTTGGTCAGCATTCTACCGTTCTGAGAGATTCCGGCTTCTGGAATCAATGGACGGCAGAGTTCTGAAATGTCAGTGTGTCCAAACTGTAGAATCCTTCCGTGTCTGAACTCCTGAGTCATTCAATGTCCACATTCCGGATCACAGGGTGTCTGAATTCCAGAAGCACCAAATGTCTGCATTCTAGAATCGGAATGTGGCGGAATTCTAGAATGCACAGCACGGCGGAATTCTAAAGTCCTAAAATGCCTGCTATCCGGAAGTTAAGGTGTCTGACATCAAGAATGCTACCAAGTCAGAATTATAACATTCTGAAAGATTCTGGGATCTAGAATCAGTGGACGGCTGAGTTCCAAAATGTCAGAGTGGCAAAACTCTAGAATCCTTGCGTGTCTGAACTTGAGAGTCATTCAATGTCCACATTACAGAACTCTGGATGTCTGAAATATAGAAGCAGCAAATGTCTGCATTCTAGAATCGGAATGTGGCGGAAGTCTAGAATGCACAGCACGGCAGAATTCTAAAGTCCTAAAATGCCTGCTATTCGGAAGTTAAGGTGTCTGACATCCAGAATGTTACTAGGTCAGCATTCTACCGTTCTGAGAGATTCTGGGTTCTAGAATAAATGAACGGCAGTGTTCTGGAATGTCAGGGTGTCCAAACTCTAGAATCCTTCCGTGTCTGAACTCGTGAGTCATTCAATGTCCACATTCCGGATCACAGGGTGTCTGAATTCCAGAAGCACCAAATGTCTGCATTCTAGAATCGGAATGTGGTGGAATTCTAGAATGCACAGCATGGCAGAATTCGAATGTCCTTAAATGCCTGCTATCCGGAAGTTAAGGTGTCTGACATCCAGAATGCTACCACGTCAGAATTATACCATTCTGAAAGATTCTGGGATCTAGAATCAATGGACGGCTGAGTTCCAGAATGTCAGGGTGGCAAAACTCTAGAATCCTTGCGTGTCTGAACTCGAGAGTCATTCAATGTCCACATTCCAGAACTCTGGATGTCTGAAATATAGAAGCTGCAAATGTCTGCATTCTAGAATCAGAATGTGGCGGAATTCTAGAATGCAGAGTACGGCGGAATTTTAAAGTCCTAAAATGCCTGCTATCCAGAAGTCAAGGTGTCTGACATCCAGAATGTTATTAGGTCAGCATTCTACCGTTCTGAGAGATTCTGGGTTTTAGAATCAATGGATGGCAGAGTTCTGGAATGTCAGGGTGTTCAAACTCAAGAATACTTGCGTGTCTGAACTCGAGAGTCATTCAATGTCCACATTCCGGATCACAGGGTGTCTGAATTCCAGAAGCACCAAATGTCTGCATTCTAGAAGTGGAATTTGGCGGAATTCTAGAATGCAAAGGACGGCAGAACTCTAAAGTCCTAAAATGCCTGATATTCGGAAGTTAAGGAGTCTGACATCCAGAATGTTACTAGGTCAGCATTCTACCGTTCTGAGAGATTCTGGGTTCTAGAATCAATGGACGGCAGAGATCTGGCATGTCAGGGTGTCCAAACTCTAGAATCCTTGTGTGTCTGAACTCTAGAGTAATTCAATGTCCACATTCCGGATCACAGGGTGTCTGAATTCCAGAAACACCAAATGTCTGCATTCTAGAATCGGAATGTGGTAGAATTCTAGAATGCACAGCACGGCGGAATTCTAAAGTCCTAAAATGTCTGATATTCCGAAGTTAAGGAGTCTGACATCCAGAATGTTACTAGGTCAGCATTCTACCGTTCTGAGAGATTCTGGGTTCTAGAATCAATGGACGGCAGAGTTCTGGAATATCAGGGTGTCCAAACTTTAGAATCCTTCCGTGTCTGAACTCGTGAGTCATTCAATGTCCACATTCCGGATCACAGGGTGTCTGAATTCCAGAAGCACCAAATGTCTGCATTCTAGAATCGGAATATGGCAGAATTCTAGAATGCACAGCACGGCGGAATTCGAAAGTCCTAAAATGCCTGCTATCCGGAAGTTAAGGTGTCTGACATCCAGAATGATACCACGTCAGAATTATACCATTCTGAAAGATTCTGGGATCTAGAATCAATGGACGGCTGAGTTCCAGAATGTCAGGGTGGCAAAACCCTAGAATGCTTGCGTGTCTGAAATCGAGAGTCATTCAATGTCCACATTTCAGAACTCTGGATGTCTGAATTATAGAAGCACCAAATGTCTGCATTCTAGAATCGGAATGTGGCGGAATTCTAGAATGCACAGCACGGCGGAAGTCGAAAGTCCTAAAATGCCTGCTATCCGGAAGTTAAGGTGTCTGACATCCAGAATGCTACCACGTCAGAATTATACCATTCTGAAAGATTCTGGGATCTAGAATCAATGGACGGCTGAGTTCCAGATTGTCAGGGTTTCCAAACTCTAGAATCCTTGCGTGTCTGAACTCGAGAGTCATTCAATATCCACATTCCAGGACACTGGATGTCTGAAATATTGAAGCACCAAATGTCTGCATTCTAGAATCGGAATGTGGCGGAATTCTAGAATGCACAGCACGACAGAATTCTAAAGTCCTAAAATGCCTGCTATTCGGAAGTTAAGGTGTCTCACATCCAGAATGTTACTAGGTCAGCATTCTACCGTTCTGAGAGATTCTGGGTTCTAGAATCAATGGACGGCAGAGTTCTGGAATGTCAGGGTGTCCAAACTCTAGAATCCTTCAGTGTCTGAACTCGTGAGTCATTCAATGTCCACATTCCGGATAACAGGGTGTCTGAATTCCAGAAGCACCAAATGTCTGCATTCTAGAATCGGAATGTGGCGGAATTCTAGAATGCACAGCACGGCGGAATTCGAAAGTCCTAAAATGCCTGCTATCGGGAAGTTATGGTGTCTGACATCCAGAATGCTACCACATCAGAATTATACCATTCTGAAAGATTCTGGGATCTAGAATCAATAGACGGGTGAGTTCCAGAATGTAAGGGTGGCAAAACTCTAGAATCCTTGCTTGTCTGAACTCGAGAGTCATTCAATGTCCACATTCCAGAACTCTGGATGTCTGAATTATAGAAGCACCAAATGTCTGCATTCTAGAATCGGAATGTGGCGGAATTCTAGAATGCACAGCACGGCGGAATTCTAAAATCCTAAAATGCCTGCTATCCGGAAGTTAAGGTGTCTCACATCCAGAATGCTACCACGTCAGAATTATACCATTCTGAAAGATTCTGGGATCTAGAATCAATGGACGGCTGAGTTCCAGAATGTCAGGGTGGCAAAACTCTAGAATCCTTGCGTGTCTGAACTCGAGAGTCATTCAATGTCCACATTCCAGAACTCTGGATGTCTGAATTATAGAAGCACCAAATGTCTGCATTCTAGAATCGGAATGTGGCGGAATTCTAGAATGCACAGCACGGCGGAATTCTAAAGTCCTAAAATGCCTGCTATCCGGAAGTTAAGGTGTCTGACTTCCAGAATGCTACGACGTCAGAATTATACCATTCTGAAAGATTCTGGGATCTAGAATCAATGGACGGCTGAGTTCCAGAATGTCAGGGTGGCAAAACTCTAGAATCCTTGCGTGTCTGAACTCGAGAGTCATTCAATGTCCACATTCCAGAACTCTGGATGTCTGAATTATAGAAGCACCAAATGTCTGCATTCTAGAATCGGAATGTGGCGGAATTCTAGAATGCACAGCACGGCGGAATTCGAATGTCCTAAAATGCCTGCTATCCGGAAGTTAAGTTTTCTGACATCCAGAATGCTACCACGTCAGAATTATAACATTCTGAAAGATTCTGGGATCTAGAATCAGTGGACGGCTGAGTTCCAAAATGTCAGAGTGGCAAAACTCTAGAATCCTTGCGTGTCTGAACTTGAGAGTCATTCAATGTCCACATTACAGAACTCTGGATGTCTGAAATATAGAAGCAGCAAATGTCTGCATTCTAGAATCGGAATGTGGCGGAAGTCTAGAATGCACAGCACGGCAGAATTCTAAAGTCCTAAAATGCCTGCTATTCGGAAGTTAAGGTGTCTGACATCCAGAATGTTACTAGGTCAGCATTCTACCGTTCTGAGAGATTCTGGGTTCTAGAATAAATGAACGGCAGTGTTCTGGAATGTCAGGGTGTCCAAACTCTAGAATCCTTCCGTGTCTGAACTCGTGAGTCATTCAATGTCCACATTCCGGATCACAGGGTGTCTGAATTCCAGAAGCACCAAATGTCTGCATTCTAGAATCGGAATGTGGTGGAATTCTAGAATGCACAGCATGGCAGAATTCGAATGTCCTTAAATGCCTGCTATCCGGAAGTTAAGGTGTCTGACATCCAGAATGCTACCACGTCAGAATTATACCATTCTGAAAGATTCTGGGATCTAGAATCAATGGACGGCTGAGTTCCAGAATGTCAGGGTGGCAAAACTCTAGAATCCTTGCGTGTCTCAACTCGAGAGTCATTCAATGTCCACATTCCAGAACTCTGGATGTCTGAAATATAGAAGCTGCAAATGTCTGCATTCTAGAATCAGAATGTGGCGGAATTCTAGAATGCACAGTACGGCGGAATTTTAAAGTCCTAAAATGCCTGCTATCCAGAAGTCAAGGTGTCTGACATCCAGAATGTTACTAGGTCAGCATTCTACCGTTCTGAGAGATTCTGGGTTTTAGAATCAATGGATGGCAGAGTTCTGGAAGGTCAGGGTGTTCAAACTCAAGAATACTTGCGTGTCTGAACTCGAGAGTCATTCAATGTCCACATTCCGGATCACAGGGTGTCTGAATTCCAGAAGCACCAAATGTCTGCATTCTAGAATCAGAATTTGGCGGAATTCTAGAATGCAAAGGACGGCAGAACTCTAAAGTCCTAAAATGCCTGATATTCGGAAGTTAAGGAGTCTGACATCCAGAATGTTACTAGGTCAGCATTCTACCGTTCTGAGAGATTCTGGGTTCTAGAATCAATGGACGGCAGAGATCTGGCATGTCAGGGTGTCCAAACTCTAGAATCCTTGTGTGTCTGAACTCTAGAGTAATTCAATGTCCACATTCCGGATCACAGGGTGTCTGAATTCCAGAAACACCAAATGTCTGCATTCTAGAATCGGAATGTGGTAGAATTCTAGAATGCACAGCACGGCGGATTTCTAAAGTCCTAAAATGCCTGATATTCCGAAGTTAAGGAGTCTGACATCCAGAATGTTACTAGGTCAGCATTCTACCGTTCTGAGAGATTCTGGGTTCTAGAATCAATGGACGGCAGAGTTCTGGAATGTCAGGGTGTCCAAACTCTAGAATCCTTGAGTGTTTCAACTCGAGAGTCATTCAATTTCCATATTCCGGGTCACAGGGTGGCTGAATTCCAGAAGCACCAAATGTCTGCATTCTAGAATCGGAATGTGGCGGAATTCTAGAATGCACAGCACGGCGGAATTCTAAAGTCCTAAAATGCCTGCTATCCGGAAGTTAAGGTGTCTGACATCCAGAATGCTACCACGTCGGAATTATACCATTCCTAAAGATTCTGGGATCTAGAATCAATCGACGGCTCAGTTCCAGAATATCAGGGTGGCAAAACTCTAGAATCCTTGCGTGTTTGAACTCGAGAGTCATTCAATGTCCACATTCCGGATCACAGGGTTTCTGAATTCCAGAAGCACCAAATGTCTGCATTCTAGAATCGGAATGTGGTAGAATTCTAGAATGCACAGCCCGGCGGAATTCTAAAGTCCTAAAATGCCTGCTATCCGGAAGTTAAGGTTTCTGACACCCAGAATGCTACCACATCAGAATTATACCATTCTGAAACATTCTGGGATCTAGAATCAATGGACGGCTGAGTTCCAGAATGTCAGGGTGGCAAAACTCTAGAATCCTGGCGTGTCTGAACTCGAGAGTCATTCAGTGTCCACATTCCAGAACTCTGGATGTCTGAATTATAGAAGCACCAAATGTCTGCTTTCTAGAATCGGAATGTGGCGGAATTCTAGAATGCACAGCACGGCGGAATTCTAAAGTCCTAAAATGCCTGCTATCCGGAAGTTAAGGTGTCTGACATCAAGAATGCTACCAAGTCAGAATTATACCATTCTGAAAGATTCTGGGATCTAGAATCAATGGACGGCTGAGTTCCAGAAGGTCAGGGTAGCAAAACTCTAGAATCCTTGCGTGTCTGAACTCGAGAGTCATTCAATGTCCACATTCCAGAACTCTGGATGTCTGAATTATAGAAGCACCAAATGTCTGCATTCTAGAATTGGAATGTGGCGGAATTCTAGAATGCACAGCACGGCGGAATTCTAAAGTCCTAAAATGCCTACTAGCCGTAAGTTAAGGTGTCTGATGACCAGTATGTTACTAGGTCAGCATTCTACCGTTCTGAGAGATTCTGGGTTCTAGAATCAATGGACGGCAGAGTTCTGGAATGTCAGGGTGTCCAAACTCTAGAATCCTTGCGTGTCTGAACTCGAGAGTCATTCAATATCCACATTCCGGATCACAGGGTGTCTGAATTCCAGAAGCACCAAATGTCTACATTCTAGAATCGGAATGTGGTAGAATTCTAGAATGCACAGCACGGCGGAATTCTAAAGTTCTAAAATGCCTGCTATCCGGAAGTTAAGGTGTCTGACATCCAGAATGCTACCACGTCAGAATTATACCATTCTGAAAGATTCTGGGATCTAGAATCAATGGACGGCTGAGTTCCAGAATGTCAGGGTGGCAAAACTCTAGAATCCTTGCGTGTCTGAAGTCGAGAGTCAATCAATGTCCACATTCCAGAACTCTGGATGTCTGAATTATAGGAACACCAAATGCCTGCATTCTAGAATCGGAATGTGGCGGAATTCTAGAATGCACAGCACGGCAGAATTCTAAAGTCCTAAAATGCCTGATATTCGGAAGTTAAGGAGTCTGACATCCAGAATGCTACTAGATCAGCATTCTACCGTTCTGAGAGATTCTGGGTTCTAGAATCAATGGACGGCAGAGTTCTGGAATGTCAAGGTGTCCAAACTCTAGAACCCTTCCGTGTCTGAACTCGGGAGTCATTCAATGTCCACATTCCAGATCACAGTGTGTCTGAATTCCAGAAGCACCAAATGTCTGCATTCTAGAATCGGAATGTGGTGGAATTCTAGAATGCACAGCACGGCAGAATTCTAAAGTCCTAAAATGCCTGATATTCGGAAGTTAAGGAGTCTGACATCCAGAATGCTACTAGGTGAGCATTCTACCGTTCTGAGAGATTCTGGGTTCTAGAATCAATGGACGGCAGAGTTCTGGAATGTCAGGGTGTCCAAACTCTAGAACCCTTCCGTGTCTGAACTCGTGAGTCATTCAATGTCCACATTCCAGATCAAAGGGTGTCTGAATTCCAGAAGCACCAAATGTCTGCATTCTAGAATCGGAATGTGGCGGAATTCTAGAATGCACAGCACGGCGGATTTCTAAAGTCCTAAAATACCTGCTATCGGGAAGTTAAGGTGTCTGACATCCAGAATGTTACTAGGTCAGCATTCTACCGTTCTGAGAGATTCTGGGTTCTAGAATCAATGGACGGCAGAGATCTGGCAAATCAGGGTGTCCAAACTCTAGAATCCTTGCGTGTCTGAACTCGAGAGTCATTCAATATCCACATTCCAGATCACAGGGTGTCGGAATTCCAGAAGCACCAAATGTCTGCATTCTGGAATCGGAATGTGGTAGAATTCTAGAAAGCACAGCCCGGCGGAATTCTAAAGTCCTAAAATGCCTGCTATCCGGATGTTAAGGTGTCTGACACCCAGAATGCTACCACATCAGAATTATACCATTCCGAAACATTCTGGGATCTAGAATCAATGGACCGGTGAGTTCCAGAATGTCAGGGTGGCAAAACTCTAGAATCCTGGCGTGTCTGAACTCGAGAGTCATTCAATGACCACATTCCAGAACTCTGGATGTCTGAATTATAGAAGCACCAAATGTCTGCATTCTAGAATCGGAATGTGGCGGAATTCTAGAATGCACAGCACGGCGGAATTCTGAAGTCCTAAAATGCCTGCTATCCGGAAGTTAAGGTGTCTGACATCAAGAATGCTACCAAGTCAGAATTATACCATTCTGAAAGATTCTGGGATCTAGAATCAATGGACGGCTGAGTTCCAGAATGTCAGGGTAGCAAAACTCTAGAATCCTTGCGTGTCTGAACTCGAGAGTCATTCAATGTCCACATTCCAGAACTCTGGATGTCTGAATTATAGAAGCACCAAATGTCTGCATTCTAGAATCGGAATGTGGCGGAATTCTAGAATGCACAGCACGGCGGAATTCTAAAGTCTTAAAATGCCTACTAGCCGAAAGTTAAGGTGTCTGATGACCAGTATGTTACTAGGTCGGCATTCTACCGTTCTGAGAGATTCTGGGTTCTAGAATCAATGGACGGCAGAGTTCTGGAATGTCAGGGTGTCCAAACTCTAGAATCCTTGCGGTTCTGAACTCGAGAGTCATTCAATGTCCATATTCCAGAACTCTGGATGTCTGAAATATAGAAGCACCAAATGTCTGCATTCTAGTATCAGAATGTGGCGGAATTTTAGAATGCACAGCACGGCGTAATTTTAAAGTCCTAAAGTGCCTGCTATCCAGAATCAAGGTGTCTGACATCCAGAATGTTACTAGGTCAGCATTCTACCGTTCTGAGAGATTCTGGGTTCTAGAATCAATGGATGGCAGAGTTCTGGAATGTCAGGGTGTTCAAACTCAAGAATACTTGCGTGTCTGAACTCGAGAGTCATTCAATGTCCACATTCCGGATCACAGGGTGTCTGAATTCCAGAAGCACCAAATGTCTGCATTCTAGAATCGGAATGTGGCGGAATTCTAGAATGCACAGCACGGCGGAATTCGAAAGTCCTAAAATGCCTGCTATCCGGAAGTTAAGGTGTCTGACATCCAGAATGCTACCACGTCAGAATTATACCATTCTGAAAGATTCTGGGATCTAGAATCAATGCACGGCTGAGTTCCAGAATGTCAGGGTTTCCAAACTCTAGAATCCTTGCGTGTCTGAACTCAAGAGTCATTCAATATCCACATTCCAGGACTCTGGATGTCTGAAATATAGAAGCAACAAATGTCTGCATTCTAGAATCGGAATGTGGTGGAATTCTAGAATGCACAGCACGGCAGAATTCTAAAGTACTAAAATGCCTGCTATTCGGAAGTTAAGGTGTCTGACATCCAGAATGTTACTAGGTCAGCATTCTACCGTTCTGAGAGATTCTGGGTTCTAGAATCAATGGACGGCAGAGTTCTGGAATGTCAGGTTGTCCAAACTCTAGAATCCTTCCTTGTCTGAACTCGTGAGTCATTCAATGTCCACATTCCGGATCACAGGGGGTCTGAATTCCAGAAGCACCAAATGTCTGCATTCCAGAATCGGAATGTGGCGGAATAATAGAATGCACAGCACGGCAGAATTCTGAAGTCATAAAATGCCTGATATTCGGAAGTTAAGGAGTCTGACATCCAGAATGTTTCTAGGTCAGCATTATACCGTTCTGAGAGATTCTGGGTTCTAGAATCATTGGACGTCAGAGTTCTGGAATGTCAGGGTGTCCAAACTCTAGAATCCTTGCGTGTCTGAAGTCGAGAGTCATTCAATGTCCACATTCCAGAACTCTGGATGTCTGAATTATAGGAGCACCAAATGTCTGCATTCTAGAATCGGAATGTGGCGGAATTCTAGAATGCACAGCACGGCGGAATTCTAAAGTCCTAAAATGCCTGCTATCCGGAAGTTAAGGTGTCTGACATCAAGAATGCTACCAAGTCAGAATTATACCATTCTGAAAGATTCTGGGATCTAGAATCAATGGACGGCTGAGTTCCAGAATGTCAGGGTAGCAAAACTCTAGAATCCTTGCGTGTCTGAACTCGAGAGTCATTCAATATCCACATTCCAGAACTCTGGATGTCTGAATTATAGTAGCACCAAATGTCTGCATTCTAGAATCGGAATGTGGCGGAATTCTAGAATGCACAGAACGGCGGAATTCTAAAGTCCTTAAATGCCTACTAGCCGTAAGTTAAGGTGTCTGATGACCAGTATGTTACTAGGTCAGCATTCTACCGTTCTGAGAGATTCTGGGTTCTAGAATCAATGGACGGCAGAGTTCTGGAATGTCAGGGTGTCCAAACTCTAGAATCCTTGCGTGTCTGAACTCGAGAGTCATTCAATGTCCACATTCCGGATCACAGGGTGTCTGAATTCCAGAAGCACCAAATGTCTGCATTCTAGAATCGGAATGTGGTAGAATTCTAGAATGCACAGCACGGCGGAATTCTAAAGTTCTAAAATGCCTGCTATCCGGAAGTTAAGGTGTCTGACTTCCAGAAAGGTACCACATCAGAATTATACCATTCTGAAACATTCTGGGATCTAGAATCAATGGACGGTTGAGTTCCAGAATGTCAGGGCGGCAAAACTCTAGAATCCTGGCTTGTCTGAACTCGAGAGTCATTCAATGTCCACATTCCAGAACTCTGGATGTCTGAATTATGGAAGCACCAAATGTCTGCATTCTTGAATCGGAATGTGGTGGAATTCTAGAATGCACAGCACGGCGGAATTCTAAAGTCCTAAAATGCCTGCTATCCGGAAGTTAAGGTGTCTGACATCCAGAATGCTACCACGTCAGAATTATACCATTCTGAAACATTCTGGGATCTAGAATCAATGGACGGCTGAGTTCCAGAATGTCAGGGTGGCAAAACTCTAGAATCCTTGCGTGTCTGAAGTCGAGAGTCATTCAATGTCCACATTCCAGAACTCTGGATGTCTGAATTATAGGAGCACCAAATGTCTGCATTCTAGAATCGGAATGTGGCGGAATTCTAGAATGCACAGCACGGCAGAATTCTAAAGTCCTAAAATGCCTGATATTCGGAAGTTAAGGAGTCTGACATCCAGAATGCTACTAGATCAGCATTCTACCGTTCTGAGAGATTCTGGGTTCTAGAATCAATGGACGGCAGAGTTCTGGAATGTCAGGGTGTCCAAACTCTAGAACCCTTCCGTGTCTGAACTCGTGAGTCATTCAATGTCCACATTCCAGATCACAGGGTGTCTGAATTCCAGAAGCACCCAATGTCTGCATTCTAGAATCGGAATGTGGTGGAATTCTAGAATGCACAGCACGGCAGAATTCTAAAGTCCTAAAATGCCTGATATTCGGAAGTTAAGGAGTCTGACATCCAGAATGCTACTAGGTCAGCATTCTACCGTTCTGAGAGATTCTGGGTTCTAGAATCAATGGACGGCAGAGTTCTGGAATGTCAGGGTGTCCAAACTCTAGAACCCTTCCGTGTCTGAACTCGTGAGTCATTCAATGTCCACATTCCAGATCAAAGGGTGTCTGAATTCCAGAAGCACCAAATGTCTGCATTCTAGAATCGGAATGTGGCGGAATTCTAGAATGCACAGCACGGCGGATTTCTAAAGTCCTAAAATGCCTGCTATTGGGAAGTTAAGGTGTCTGACATCCAGAATGTTACTAGGTCAGCATTCTACCGTTCTGAGAGATTCTGGGTTCTAGAATCAATGGACGGCAGAGATCTGGCAAATCAGGGTATCCAAACTCTAGAATCCTTGCGTGTCTGAACTCGAGAGTCATTCAATGTCCACATTCCGGATCACAGGGTGTCGGAATTCCAGAAGCACCAAATGTCTGCATTCTGGAATCGGAATGTGGTAGAATTCTAGAATGCACAGCCCGGCGGAATTCTAAAGTCCTAAAATGCCTGCTATCCGGATGTTAAGGTGTCTGACACCCAGAATGCTACCACATCAGAATTATACCATTCCGAAACATTCTGGGATCTAGAATCAATGGACCGGTGAGTTCCAGAATGTCAGGGGTGCAAAACTCTAGAATCCTGGCGTGTCTGAACTCGAGAGTCATTCAAAGTCCACATTCCAGAACTCTGGATGTCTGAATTATAGAAGCACCAAATGTCTGCATTCTAGAATCGGAATGTGGCGGAATTCTAGAATGCACAGCACGGCGGAATTCTAAAGTCCTAAAATGCCTGCTATCCGGAAGTTAAGTTGTCTGACATCAAGAATGCTACCAAGTCAGAATTATACCATTCTGAAAGATTGTGGGATCTAGAATCAATGGACGGCTGAGTTCCAGAATGTCAGGGTAGCAAAACTCTAGAATCCTTGCGTGTCTGAACTCGAGAGTCATTCAATGTCCACATTCCAGAACTCTGGATGTCTGAATTATAGAAGCACCAAATGTCTGCATTCTAGAATCGGAATGTGGCGGAATTCTAGAATGCACAGCACGGCGGAATTCTAAAGTCCTAAAATGCCTACTAGCCGAAAGTTAAGGTGTCTGATGACCAGTATGTTACTAGGTCGGCATTCTACCGTTCTGAGAGATTCTGGGTTCTAGAATCAATGGACGGCAGAGTTCTGGAATCTCAGGGTGTCCAAACTCTAGAATCCTTGCGGGTCTGAACTCGAGAGTCATTCAATGTCCACATTCCGGATCACAGGGTGTCTGAATTCCAGAAGCACCAAATGTCTGCATTCTAGAATCGGAATGTGGTAGAATTCTAGAATGCACAGCACGGCGGAATTCTAAAGTTCTAAAATGCCTGCTATCCGGAAGTTAAGGTGTCTGACATCCAGAATGGTATCACATCAGAATTATACCATTCTGAAACATTCTGGGATCTAGAATCAATGGACGGGTGAGTTCCAGAATGTCAGGGCAGCAAAACTCTAGAATCCTGGCTTGTCTGAACTCGAGAGTCATTCAATGTCCACATTCCAGAACTCTGGATGTCTGAATTATGGAAGCACCAAATGTCTGCATTCTAGAATCTGAATGTGGTGGAATTCTAGAATGCACAGCACGGCGGAATTCTACAGTCCTAAAATGCCTGTTATCCGGAAGTTAAGGTGTCTCACATCCAGAATGCTACCACATCAGAATTATACCATTCTGAAACATTCTGGGATCTAGAATCAATGGACGGCTGAGTTCCAGAATGCAAGAGTGGCAAAACTCCAGAATCCTTGCGTGTCTGAACTCGAGAGTCATTCAATGTCCACATTCCAGAACTCTGGATGTCTGAAATATAGAAGCACCAAATGTCTGCATTCTGGTATCAGAATGTGGCGGAATTCTAGAATGCACAGCACGGCGGAATTTTAAAGTCCTAAAGTGCCTGCTATCCAGAAGTCAAGGTGTCTGACATCCAGAATAATACTAGGTCAGCATTCTACAGTTCTGAGAGATTCTGGGTTCTAGAATCAATGGATGGCAGAGTTCTGGAATGTCAGTGTGTTTAAACTCAAGAATACTTGCTTGTCTGAACTCGAGAGTCATTCAATGTCCACATTCCGGATCACAGGGTGTCTGAATTCCAGAAGCACCAAATGTCTGCATTCTAGAATCGGAATGTGGTAGAATTCTAGAATGCACAGCACGGCGGAATTCTAAATTCCCCAAATGCCTGCTATCCAGAAGTTAAGGTGTCTGACATCCAGAATGGTACCACATCAGAATTATACCATTCTGAAACATTCTGGGATCTAGAATCAAAGGACGGGTGAGTTCCAGAATGTCAGGGCGGCAAAAGTCTAGAATCCTGGCTTGTGTGAAATCGAGAGTCATTCAATATCCACATACCAGAACTGTGGATGTCTGAATTATGGAAGCAACAAATGTCTGCATTCTAGAATCGGAATGTGGCGGAATTCTAGAATGCACAGCACGGCGGAATTCGAAAGTCCTAAAATGCCTACTAGCCGAAAGTTAAGGTGTCTGATGACCAGAATGTTACTAGGTCAGCATTCTAGGGTTCTGAGAGATTCTGGGTTCTAGAATCCATGGATGGCAGAGTTCTGGAATGTCAGGGTGCCCAAACTCTAGAATCCTTGAGTGTTTGAACTCGAGAGTCATTCAATTTCCATATTCCGGGTCACAGGGTGACTGTATTCCAGAAGCACGAAATGTCTGCATTCTAGAATCGGAATGTGGCGGAATTCTAGAATGCACAGCACGGCGGAATTCTAAAGTCCTAAAATGCCTGCTATCCGGAAGTTAAGATGTCTGACATCCAGAATGTTGCTATGTCAGCATTCTACCGTTCTGAGAGATTCTGGGTTCTAGAATCAATGGACGGCAGAGTTCTGGAATGTCAGGGTGTCCAAACTCTAGAATCCTTGCGTGTCTGAACTCGAGAGTCATTCAATGTCCACATTCCAGAACTCTGGATGTATGAATTATAGAAGCACCAAATGTCTGCATTCTAGAATCGGAATGTGGTGGAATTCTAGAATGCACGGCACGGCAGAATTCTAAAATCCTAAAATGACCGCTATCCGGAAGTTAAGGTGTCTGACATCAAGAATGCTACCAAGTCAGAATTATACCATTCTGAAAGATTCTGGGATCTAGAATCAATGGACGGCTGAGTTCCAGAAGGTCAGGGTGGCAAAACTCTAGAATCCTTGCATGTCTGAAATCGAGGGTCATTCAATGTCCACATTCCAGAACTCTGGATGTCTGAATTATAGAAGCACAAAATGTCTGCATTCTAGAATCGGAATGTGGCGGAATTCTAGAATGCACAACACGGCGGAATTCTAAATTCCTAAAATGCCTACTAGCCGAAAGTTAAGGTGTCTGATGACCAGTATGTTACTAGGTCAGCATTCAACCGTTCTGAGAGATTCTGGGTTCTAGAATCAATTGACGGTAGAGATACGGAATGTCAGGGTGTCCAAACTCTAGAATCCTTGCGTGCCTGAATTCGAGAGTCATTCAATGTCCACATTCCGGATCACAGGGTGTCTGAATTCCAGAAGCATCAAAAGTCTGCATTCTAGAATCGGAATGTGGTAGAATTCCAGAATGCACAGCACGGCGGAATTCTAAAGTCCCCAAATGCCTGCTATCCGGAAGTTAAGGTGTCTGACATCCAGAATGGTATCACATCAGAATTATACCATTCTGAAACATTCTGGGATCTATAATCAATGGACGGGTGAGTTCCAGAATGTCAGGGTGGCAAAACTCTAGAATCCTGGCTTGTCTGAACTCGAGAGTCATTCAATGTCCACATTCCAGAACTCTGGATGTCTGAATTATGGAAGCACCAAATATCTGCATTCTAGAATCGGAATGTGGTGAAATTCTAGAATGCACAGCACGGCGGAATTCTAAAGTCCTAAAATGCCTGCTATCCGGAAGTTAAGGTGTCTGACCTCCAGAATGTTACTAGGTCAGCATTCCACCATTCTGAGAGATTCTGGGTTCTAGAATCAATGGACGGCAGAGTTCTGGAATGTCAGGGTTTCCAAACTCTAGAATCCTTCCGTGTCTGAACTCTTGAGTCATTCAATGTCCGCATTCCGGATCACAGGGTGTCTGCATTCCAGAAGCACCAAATGTCTTCATTCTAGAATCGGAATGTGGCGAAATACTAGAATGCACAACACGGCAGAATTCTAAATCCTAAAATGCCTGATATTCGGAAGTTAAGGAGTCTGACATCCAGAATGTTACTAGGTCAGCATTCTACCGTTCTGAGAGATTCTGGGTTCTAGAATCAATGGACGGCAGAGTTCTGGAATGTCAGGGTGTCCAAACTCTAGAATCCTTGCGTGTCTGAACTCGAGAGTCATTCAATGTCCACATTCCAGAACTCTGGATGTATGAATTATAGAAGCACCAAATGTCTGCATTCTAGAATCGGAATGTGGTGGAATTGTAGAATGCACGGCACGGCGGAATTCTAAAATCCTAAAATGACTGCTATCCGGAAGTTAAGGTGTCTGACATCAAGAATGCTACCAAGTCAGAATTATACCATTCTGAAAGATTCTGGGATCTAGAATCAATGGACGGCTGAGTTCCAGAATGTCAGGGTGGCAAAACTCTAGAATCCTTGCATGTCTGAACTCGAGGGTCATTCAATGTCCACATTCCAGAACTCTGGATGTCTGAATTATAGAAGCACAAAATGTCTGCATTCTAGAATCGGAATGTGGCGGAATTCTAGAATGCACAACACGGCGGAATTCTAAATTCCTAAAATGCCTACTAGCCGAAAGTTAAGGTGTCTGATGACCAGTATGTTACTAGGTCAGCATTCAACCGTTCTGAGAGATTCTGGGTTCTAGAATCAATTGACGGTAGAGATCTGGAATGTCAGGGCGTCCAAACTCTAGAATCCTTGCGTGCCTGAATTCGAGAGTCATTCAATGTCCACATTCCGGATTACAGGGTGTCTGAATTCCAGAAGCATCAAAAGTCTGCATTCTAGAATCGGAATGTGGTAGAATTCCAGAATGCACAGCACGGTGGAATTCTAAAGTCCCCAAATGCCTGCTATCCGGAAGTTAAGGTGTCTGACATCCAGAATGGTATCACATCAGAATTATACCATTCTGAAACATTCTGGGATCTATAATCAATGGACGGGTGAGTTCCAGAATGTCAGGGTGGCAAAACTCTAGAATCCTGGCTTGTCTGAACTCGAGAGTCATTCAATGTCCACATTCCAGAACTCTGGATATCTGAATTATGGAAGCACCAAATATCTGCATTCTAGAATCGGAATGTGGCGGAATTCTAGAATGCACAGCACGGCGGAATTCTAAAGTCCTAAAATGCCTGCTATCCGGAAGTTAAGGTGTCTGACCTCCAGAATGTTACTAGGTCAGCATTCCACCATTCTGAGAGATTCTGGGTTCTAGAATCAATGGACGGCAGAGTTCTGGAATGTCAGGGTTTCCAAACTCTAGAATCCTTCCGTGTCTGAACTCTTGAGTCATTCAATGTCCGCATTCCGGATCACAGGGTGTCTGCATTCCAGAAGCACCAAATGTCTTCATTCTAGAATCGGAATGTGGCGAAATACTAGAATGCACAACACGGCAGAATTCTAAAGTCCTAAAATGCCTGATATTCGGAAGTTAAGGAGTCTGACATCCAGAATGTTACTAGGTCAGCATTCAACCATTCTGAGAGATTCTGGGTTCTAGAATCAATGGACGGCAGAGATCTGGCATGTCAGGGTGTCCAAACTCTAGAATCATTCCGTGTCTGAACTCGTGAGTCATTCAATATCCACATTCCGGATCACAGGGTGTCTGAATTCCAGAAGCACCAATTGTCTGCATTCTAGAATCGGAATGTGGCGGAATTCTAGAATGCACAGCACGGCGGAATTCTAAAGTCGTAAAATGCCTACTAGCCGAAAGTTAAGGTGTCTGATGACCAGTATGTTACTAGGTCAGCCTTCTACCGTTCTGAGAGATTCTGGGTTCTAGAATTAATGGACGGCAGAGATCTGGAATATCAGGGTGTCCAAACTCTAGAATCCTTGCGTGTCTGAACTCGAGAGTCATTCAATTTCCACATTCCGGATCACAGGGTGTCTGAATTCCAGAAGCACCAAATGTCTGCATTCTAGAATTGGAATGTGGCGGAATTCTAGAATGCACAGCACGGCAGAATTCTAAAGTCCTAAAATGCCTGATATTCGGAAGTTAAGGAGTCTGACATCCAGAATGATACTAGGTCAGCATTCTACCATTCTGAGAGATTCTGGGTTCTAGAATCAATGGACGGCAGAGATCTGGCATGTCAGGGTGTCCAAACTCTAAAATCCTTCCGTGTCTGAACTCGTGAGTCATTCAATGTCCACATTCCGAATCACAGGGTGTCTGAATTCCAGAAGCACCAAATGTCTGCATTCTAGAATCGGAATGTGGCGGAATTCTAGAATGCACAGCACGGCGGAATTCGAAAGTCCTAAAATGCCTGCTATCCAGAATTAAGGTGTCTGACATCCAGAATGCTACCACGTCAGAATTATACCATTCTGAAAGATTCTGGGATCTAGAATAAATGGACGGCTGGGTTCCAGAATGTCAGGGTGGCAAAACTCTAGAATCCTTGCGTGTATGAACTCGAGAGTCATTCAATCTCCACATTCCAGAACTCTGGATGTCTGAATTATAGAAGCACCAAATGTCTGCATTCTAGAATCGGAATGTGGGGAATTCTAGAATGCACAGCACGGCGTAATTCTAAAGTCCTAAAATGCCTGTTTTCCGGAAGTTAAGGTGTCTGACATCCAGAATGTTTCTAGGTCAGCATTCTACCGTTCTGAGAGATTCTGGGTTCTAGAATCAATGGACGGCAGAGATCTGGCATGTCAGGGTGTCCAAACTCTAGAATCCTTGTGTGTCTGAACTCTAGAATCATTCAATATCCACATTCCGGATCACAGGGTGTGTGAATTCCAGAAACACCAAATGTCTGCATTCTAGAATCGGAATGTGGCGGAATTCTAGAATGCACAGCACGGCGGAATTCTAAAGTACTAAAATGCCTGCTATCCGGAAGTTAAGGTGTCTGATGACCAGTATGTTACTAGGTCAGCAATCTACCGTTCTGAGAGATTCTGGGTTCTAGAATCAATGGACGGCAGAGATCTGGAATGTCAGGGTGTCCAAACTCTAGAACCCTTGCGTGTCAGAACTCGAGAGTCATTCAATGTCCACATTCCAGAACTCTGGATGTCTGAATTATGGAAGCAGCAAATGTCTGCATTCTAGAACCGGAATGTGGCGGAATTCTAGAATGCACAGCACGGCGGAATTCTAAAGTCCTAAAATGCCTGTTATCCGGAAGTTAAGGTGTCTGACATCCAGAATGCTACCACGTCAGAATTATACCATTCTGAAACATTCTGGGATCTAGAATCAATGGACGGCTGAGTTCCAGAATGCAAGAGTGGCAAAACTCCAGAATCCTTGCGTGTCTGAACTCGAGAGTCATTCAATGTCCACATTCCAGAACTCTGGATGTCTGAAATATAGAAGCACCAAATGTCTGCATTCTAGTATCAGAATGTGGCGGAATTCTAGAATGCACAGCACGGCGGAATTTTAAAGTCCTAAAGTGCCTGCTATCCAGAAGTCAAGGTGTCTGACATCCAGAATGTTACTAGGTCAGCATTCTACCGTTCTGAGACATTCTGGGTTCTAGAATCAATTGATGGCAGAGTTCTGGAATGTCAGTGTGTTTAAACTCAAGAATACTTGCTTGTCTGAACACGAGAGTCATTCAATGTCCACATTCCGCATCACAGGGTGTCTGAATTCCAGAAGCACCAAATGTCTGCATTCTAGAATCGGAATGTGGCGGAATTCTAGAATGCACAGCACGGCGGAATTCGAAAGTCCTAAAATGCCTGCTATTCGGAAGTTAAGGTCAGCATTCTACCATTCTGAGAGATTCTGGGTTCTAGAATCAATGGACGTCAGAGTTCTGGAATGTCAGTGTGTCCAAACTCTAGAATCCTTCTGTGTCTGAACTCGTGAGTCATTCAATATCCACATTCTGGATCACAGGGTGTCTGAATTCCAGAAGCACCAAATGTCTGCATTCTAGAATCGGAATGTGGCGGAATTCTAGAATGCAAAGCACGGCAGAATTCTGAAGTCCTAAAATGCCGGATATTCAGAAGTTAAGGAGTCTGACATCCAGAATGTTACTTGGTCAGCATTCTACCGTTCTGAGAGATTCCGGCTTCTAGAATCAATGGACGGCAGAGTTCTGAAATGTCAGTGTGTCCAAACTGTAGAATCCTTCCGTGTCTGAACTCGTGAGTCATTCAATGTCCACATTCCGGATCACAGGGTGTCTGAATTCCAGAAGCACCAAATGTCTGCATTCTAGAATCGGAATGTGGCGGAATTCTAGAATGCACAGCACGGCAGAATTCTGAAGTCCTAAAATGCCTGATATTCAGAAGTTAAGGAGTCTGACATCCAGAATGTTACTTGGTCAGCATTCTACCGTTCTGAGAGATTCTGGGTTCAAGAATCAATGGACGGCAGAGTTCTGCAATGTCAGGGTGTCCAAACTCTGGAATCCTTGTGTGTCTGAACTCGTGAGTCATTCAAAGTCCACATTCCGGATCACAGGGTGTCTGAATTCCAGAAGCACCAAATGTCTGCATTCTAGAATCGGAATGTGGCGGAATTCTAGAATGCACAGCACGGCGGAATTCGAAAGTCATAAAATGCCTGCTATCGGGAAGTTAAGGTGTCTGACATCCAGAATGCTACCACGTCCGAATTATACCATTCTGAAAGATTCTGGGATCTAGAATCAATGGACGGCTGAGTTCCAGAATGTCAGGGTGGCAAAACTCTAGAATCCTTGCGTGTCTGAACTCGAGAGTCATTCAATGTCCACATTCCAGAACTCTGGATGTCTGAATTATAGAAGCACCAAATGTCTGCATTCTAGAATCGGAATGTGGCAGAATTCTGGAATGCACAGCACGGCGGTATTCTAAAGTCCTAAAATGCCTGCTATCCGGAAGTTAAGGTGTCTGACATCCAGAATGCTACCACGTCAGAATTATACCATTCTGAAAGATTCTGGGATCTAGAATCAATGGACGGCTGAGTTCCAGAATGTCAGGGTTTCCAAACTCTAGAATCCTTGCGTGTCTGAACTCGAGAGTCATTCAATATCCACATTCCAGGACTCTGGATGTCTGAAATATAGAAGCAACAAATGTCTGCATTGAAGAATCGGAATGTGGTGGAATTCTAGAATGCACGGCATGGCAGAATTCTAAAATTCTAAAATGCCTGCTATCCGGAAGTTAAGGTGTCTGACATCCAGAATGTTACTAGGTCAGCATTCTACCGTTCTGAGAGATTCTGGGTTCTAGAATCAATGGACGGCAGAGTTATGGAATGTCAGGGTGTCCAAACTCTATAATCCTTCCGTGTCTGAACTCGTGAGCCATTCAATGTCCACATTCCGGATCACAGGGTGTCTGAATTCCAGAAGCACCAAATGTCTGCATTCCAGAATCGGAATGTGGCGGAATTGTAGAATGCACAGCACGGCGGAATTCTAAAGTCCTAAAATGCCTGATATTCGGAAGTTAAGGAGTCTGACATCCAGAATGTTACTAGGTCAGCATTCAACCGTTCTGAGAGATTCTGGGTTCTGGAATCTATGGACGGCAGAGTTCTGGAATGTCAGGGTGTCCAAACTCTAGAATCATTCCGTGTCTGAACTCGTGAGTCATTCAATGTCCATATTCCAGAACTCTGGATATCTGAATAATAGAAGCACCAAATGTCTGCATTCTAGAATCGGAATGTGGCGGAATTCTAGAATGCACAGCACGGCGGAATTCTAAAGACCTAAAATGCCTGCTATCCGGAAGTTAAGGAGTCTGACATCAAGAATGATACCAAGTCAGAATTATAAAATTCTGAAAGATTCTGGGATCTAGAATCAATGGACGGCTGATTTCCAGAATGTCAGGGTGGCAAAACTCGAGAATCCTTGCGAGTCTGAATTCAAGAGTCATTCAATGTCCACATCCCAGAACTCTGGATGTCGGAATTATAGAGGAACCAAATGACTGCATTCTAGAATCGGAATGTGGCGGAATTCTAGAATGCACAGCACGGCGGTATTCTAAAGTCCTAAAATGCTCACTACCGAATGATAAGGTGTCTGATGACCAGTATGTTACTAGGTCAGCATTCTACCGTTCTGAGAGATTCTGGGTTCTAGAATCAATGGACGGCAGAGATCTGGAATGTCAGGGTGTCCAAACTCTAGAATCCTTGCGTGTCTGAACTCGAGAGTCATTCAATGTCCACATTCCGGATCACAGGGTGTCTGAATTCCAGAAGCACCAAATGTCTGCATTCTAGAATCGGAATGTGGTAGAATTCTAGAATGCACAGCACGGTGGAATTCTAAAGTCCTAAAATGCCTGCTATCCGGAAGTTAAGGTGTCTGACATCCAGAATGGTACCACATCAGAATTACACCGTTCTGAAACATTCTGGGATCTAGAATCATTGGACGGCTGAGTTCCAGAATGTCTGGGTGGGAAAACTCTAGAATCCTGGCGTGTCTGAACTCCAGAGTCATTCAATGCCCACATTCCAGAACTCTGGATGTCTGAATTATAGAAGCACCAAATGTGTGCATTCTAGAATCGGAATGTGGCGGAATTTTAGAATGCACAGCACGGTGGAATTCTAAAGTCCTAAAATGCCTATTAGCCGAAAGCTAAGGTGTCTGATGACCAGAATGTTACTAGGTCAGCATTCTACAGTTCTGAGAGATTCTGGGTTCTAGAATCAATGGACGGCAGAGTTCTGGAATGTCTGGGTTTCCAAACTCTAGAATCCTTGTGTGTTTGAACTCGAGAGTCATTCAATTTCCATATTCCGGGTCACAGGGTGACTGAATTCCAGAAGCACCAAATGTCTGCATTCTAGAATCGGAATGTGGCGGAATTCTAGAATGCACAGCACGGCGGAATTCGAAGGTCCTAAAATGCCTGCTATCTGGAAGTTAAGGTGTCTGACATCCAGAATGCTACCACGTCAGAATTATACCATTCTGAAAGATTCCAGGATCTAGAATCAATGGACGGCTGAGTTCCAGAATGTCAGGGTGGCAAAACTCTAGAATCCTTTTGTGTCTGAACTCGAGAGTCATTCAATGTCCACATTCCAGAACTCTGGATGTCTGAATTATAGAAGCACCAAATGTCTGCATTCTAGAATCGGAATGTGGAGGAATTCTAGAATGCAGAGCACGGCGGAATTCTAAAGTCCTAAAATGCCTGCTATCCGGAAGTTAAGGTGTCTGACATCAAGAATGCTACCAAGTCAGAATTATATCATTCTGAAAGATTCTGGGATCTTGAATCAATGGTCGGCTGAGTTCCAGAATGTCAGGGTGGCAAAACTCTAGAATACTTGCGTGTCTTAACTCGAGAGTCATTCAATGTCCACATTCCAGAACTCTGGATTTCTGAATTATAGAAGCAACAAATGTCTGCATTCTAGAATCGGAAATAGGCGGAATTCTAGAATGCACAGCACGGCGGATTTCTGAAGTCATAAAATGCCTACTAGCCGAAAGTTAAGGTGTCTGATGACCAGAATGTTACTAGGTCATCATTCTAGAGTTCTGAGAGATTCTGGGTTCTAGAATCAATGGACGGCAGAGTTCTGGAATGTCAGGGTGTCCAAACTCTAGAATCCTTGAGTGTTTGAACTCGAGAGTCATTCAATTTCCATATTCCGGGTCACAGGGTTACTGAATTCCAGAAGCACCAAATGTCTGCATTCTAGAATCGGAAAGTGTCGGAATTCTAGAATGCACAGCACGGTGGAATTCTAAAGTCCTAAAATGCCTGCTATTCGGAAGTTAAGGTGTCTGACATCCAGAATGCTACCACGTCAGAATTATACCATTCTGAAAGATTCTGGGATCTAGAATCAATGGACGGCTGAGTTCCAGAATGTCAGGGTGGCAAAACTCAAGAATCCTTGCGTGTCTGAACTCGAGAGTCATTCAATGTCCACATTCCGGATCACAGGGTGTCTGAATTCCAGAAGCACCAAATGTCTGCATTCTAGAATCGGAATGTGGTAGAATTCTAGAATGCACAGCACGGCGGAATTCTAAAGTCCTAAAATGCCTGCTATCCGGAAGTTAAGGTGTCTGACACCCAGAATGCTACCACATCAGAATTATACCGTTCTGAAACACTCTGGGATCTAGAATCAATGGACGGGTGAGTTCCAGAATGTCAGGGTGGCAAAACTCTAGAGTCCTGGCGTGTCTGAACTCGAGAGTCATTCAATGTCCACATTCCAGAACTCTGGATGTCTGAATAATAGAAGCACCAAATGTCTGCATTCTAGAATCGGAATGTGGCAGAATTCTAGAATGCACAGCACGGCGGAATTCTGAAAACCTAAAATGCCTGCTATCCGGAATTTAAGGTGTCTGACATCCAGAATGCTACCAAGTCCGAATTATACCATTCTGAAAGATTCTGGGATTTAGAATCAATGGACGGCTGAATTCCAGAATGTCAGGGTGGCAAAACTCTAGAATCCTTGCGTGTCTGAACTCGAGAGTCATTCAATGTCCACATTCCAGAACTCTGGATGTCTGAATTATAGAAGCACCAAATGTCCGCATTCTAGAATCGGAATGTGGCGGAATTCTAGAATGCACAGCACGGCGGAATTCTAAAGTCCTAAAATGCCTGCTATCCGGAAGTTAAGGTGTCTGACATCCAGAATGTTACTAGGTCAGCATTCTACTGTTCTGAGAGATTCTGGGTTCTAGAATCAATGGACGGCAGAGATCTGGCTTGTCAGGGTGTCCAAACTCTAGAATCCTTGCGTGTCTGAACTCGAGAGTCATTCAATGTCCACATTCCGGATCACAGGGTGTCTGAATTCCAGAAGCACGAAATGTCTGCATTCTAGAATCGGAATGCGGTAGAATTCTAGAATGCACAGCACGGCGGTTTTCTAAAGTCCTAAAATGGCTGCTATCCGGAAGTTAAGGTGTCTGACACCCAGAATGCTACCACATCTGAATTATACCATTCTGAAACATTCTGGGATCTAGAATCAATGTACGGGTGAGTTCCAGAATGTCATGTTGGCAAAACTCTAGAGTCCTGGCGTGTCTGAACTCGAGAGTCATTCAATGTCCACATTCCAGAACTCTGGATGTCTGAATTATAGAAGCACCAAATGTCTGCATTCTAGAATCGGAATGTGGCGGAATTCTAGAATGCACAACACGGCGGAATTCTAAAGACCTAAAATGCCTGCTATCCGGAAGTTAAGGTGTCCGACATACAGAATGCTACCAAGTCAGAATTATACCATTCTGAAAGATTCTGGGATCTAGAATCAATGGACGGCTGAGTTCCAGAATGTCAGGGTGGCAAAACTCTAGAATCCTTGCGTGTCTGAACTCGAGAGTCATTCAATGACCACATTCCAGAACTCTGGATGTCTGAATTATAGAAGCACCAAATGTCTGCATTCTACAATCGGAATGTGGCGGAATTCTAGAATGCACATCACTGCGGAATTCTAAAATCCTAAAATGCCTGCTATCCGGAAGTTAATGTGTCTCACATCCAGAATGCTACCAAGTCACAATTATACCATTCTGAAAGATTCTCTGATCTAGAATCAATGGACGGCTGAGTTCCAGAATTTCAGGGTTTCCAAACTCTAGAATCCTTGCGTGTCTGAACTCGAGAGTCATTCAATGTCCACATTCCAGAACTCTGGATGTCTGAATTATACAAGCACCAAATGTCTGCATTCTAGAATCGGAATATGGCGGAATTCTAGAATGCACAGCATGGCGGAATTCGAAAGTCCTAAAATGCCTACTAGCCGAAAGTTAAGGTGTCTGATGACCAGAATGTTACTAGGTTAGCATTCTACCGTTCTGAGAGATTCTGGGTTCTAGAATCAATGGATGGCAGAGTTCTGGAATGTCAGGGTGTCCAAGCTCTATAATCCTTGAGTGTTTGAACTCGAGAGTCATTCAATTTCCATATTCCGGGTCACAGGGTGACTGAATTCCAGAAGCACCAAATGTCTGCATTCTAGAATCGGAATGTGGTGGAATTCTAGAATGCACAGCACGGCGGAATTCTAAAGTCCTAAAAGGCCTGCTATCCGGAAGTTAAGGTGTCTGACATCCAGAATGTTACTAGGTCAGCATTCTACCGTTCTGAGAGATTCTGGGTTCTAGAATCAATGGACGGCAGAGTTCTGGAATATCAGGGTGTCCAAACTCTAGAATCCTTCCGTGTCTGAACTCGTGAGTCATTCAATGTCCACATTCCGGATCACAGGGTGTCTGAATTCCAGAAGAAGCAAATGTCTGCATTCTAGAATCGGAATGTGGCGGAATTCTAGAATGCACAGCACGGCAGAATTCTAAAGTCCTAAAATGCCTACTAGCCGAAAGTTAAGGTGTCTGATCACCAGTATGTTACTAGGTCAGCATTGTACCGTTCTGAGAGATTCTGGGTTCTAGAATCAAAGGATGCCAGAGATCTGGAATGTCAGGGTGTCCAAACTCTAGAATCCTGGCGTGTCTGAACTCGAGAGTCATTCAATGTCCACATTAAAGAACTCTGGATGTCTGAATTATAGAAGCACCAAATGTCTGCATTCTAGAATCGGAATGTGGCGGAATTCTAGAATGCACAGCACGGCGGAATTCTAAAGTCCTAAAATGCCTGCTATCCGGAAGTTAAGGTGTCTGACATCCAGAATGCTACCACGTCAGAATTATACCATTCTGAAAGATTCTGGGATCTAGAATCAATGGACGGCTGAGTTCCAGAATGTCAGGGTGGCAAAACTCTAGAATCCTTGCGTGTCTGAACTCGAGAGTCATTCAATGTCCACATTCCAGAACTCTGGATGTCTGAATTATAGTAGCACCAAATGTCTGCATTCTAGAATCGGAATGTGGTGGAATTCTAGAATGCACAGCACGGCGGAATTCTAAAGTCCTAAAGTGCCTGCTATCCAGAAGTCAAGGTGTCTGACATCCAGAATGTTACTAAGTCAGCATTCTACCGTTCTGAGAGATTCTGGGTTCTAGAATCAATTGATGGCAGAGTTCTGGAATGTCAGGGTGTTCAAACCCAAGAATACTTCCGTGTCTGAACTCGAGAGTCATTCAATGTCCACATTCCGGATCACAGGGTGTCTGAATTCCAGAAGCACCAAATGTCTGCATTCTAGAATCGGAATGTGGCGGAATTCTAGAATGCACAGCACGGCGGAATTCGAAAGTCCTAAAATGCCTGCTATCCGGAAGTTAATGTGTCTCACATCCAGAATGCTACCAAGTCACAATTATACGATTCTGAAAGATTCTGGGATCTAGAATCAATGGACGGCTGAGTTCCAGAATTTCAGGGTTTCCAAACTCTAGAATCCTTGCGTGTCTGAACTCGAGAGTCATTCAATGTCCACATTCCAGAACTCTGGATGTCTGAATTATACAAGCACCAAATGTGTGCATTCTAGAATCGGAATGTGGCGGAATTATAGAATGCACAGCACGGCGGAATTCTAAAGTCCTAAAATGCCTACTAGCCGAAAGTTAAGGTGTCTGATGACCAGAATGTTACTAGGTCAGCATTCTACCGTTCTGAGAGATTCTGGGTTCTAGAATCAATGGATGGCAGAGTTCTGGAATGTCAGGTTGTCCAAGCTCTATAATCCTTGAGTGTTTGAACTCGAGAGTCATTCAATTTCCATATTCTGGGTCACAGGGTGACTGAATTCCAGAAGCACCAAATGTCTGCATTCTAGAATCGGAATGTGGCGGAATTATAGAATGCACAGCACGGCGGTATTCTAAAGTCCTAAAATGCCTGCTATCCGGAAGTTAAGGTGTCTGACATCCAGAATGTTACTAGGTCAGCATTCTACCGTTCTGAGAGATTCTGGGTTCTAGAATCAATGGACGGCAGAGTTCTGGAATGTCAGGGTGTCCAAACTCTAGAATCCTTCCGTGTCTGAAATCGTGAGTCATTCAATGTCCACATTCCGGATCACAGGGTGTCTGAATTCCAGAAGAAGCAAATGTCTGCATTCTAGAATCGGAATGTGGCGGAATTCTAGAATGCACAGCACGGCAGAATTCTAAAGTCCTAAAATGCCTACTAGCCGAAAGTTAAGGTGTCTGATCACCAGTATGTTACTAGGTCAGCATTGTACCGTTCTGAGAGATTCTGGGTTCTAGAATCAAAGGATGCCAGAGATCTGGAATGTCAGGGTGTCCAAACTCTAGAATCCTGGCGTGTCTGAACTCGAGAGTCATTCAAAGTCCACTTTCCAGAACTCTGGATGTCTGAATTATAGAAGCACCAAATGTCTGCATTCTATAATTGGAATGTGGCGGAATTCTAGAATGCACAGCACGGCGGAATTCTAAAGTCCTAAAATGCCTGCTATCCGGAAGTTAATGTGTCTGACATCAAGAATGCTACCAAGTCAGAATTATACCATTCTGAATGATTCTGGGATCTAGAATCAATGGATGGCTGAGTTCCAGAATGCGAGGGTGGCAAAACTCTAGAATCCTTGCGGGTCTGAACTCGAGAGTCATTTAATGTCCACATTCCAGAACTCTGGATGTCTGAAATATAGAAGCACCAAATGTCTGCATTCTAGAATCGGAATGTGGCGGAATTCTAGAATGCACAGCACGGCGGAATTTTAAAGTCCTAAAATGTCTGCTATACGGAAGTCAAGGTGTCTGACATCCAGAATGTTACTAAGTCAGCATTCTACCGTTCTGAGAGATTCTCGGTTGTAGAATCAATGGATGGCAGAGTTCTGGAATGTCAGGGTGTTCAAACTCAAGAATACTTGCGTGTCTGAACTCGAGAGTCATTCAATGTCCACATTCCGCATCACAGGGTGTCTGAATTCCATAAGCACCAAATGTCTGCATTCTAGAATCGGAATGTGGCGGAATTCTAGAATGCACAGCACGGCGGAATTCGAAAGTCCTAAAATGCCTGCTATCCGTAAGTTAAGGTGTCTGACATCCAGAATGCTACCACGTCAGAATTATACAATTCTGAAAGATTCTGTGATCTAGAATCAATGGACGGCTGAGTTCCAGAATGTCAGGGTTTCCAAACTCTAGAATCCTTGCATGTCTGAACTCGAGAGTCATTCAATATCCACATTCCAGGACTCTGGATGTCTGAAATATAGAAGCACCAAATGTCTGCATTCTAGAATCGGAATGTGGTAGAATTCTAGAATGCACAGCACGACAGAATTCTAAAGTCCTAAAATGCCTGCTATTCGGAAGTTAAGGTGTCTGACATCCAGAATGTTACTAGGTCAGCATTCTACCGTTCTGAGAGATTCTGGGTTCTAGAATCAATGGACGGCAGAGTTCTGGAATGTCAGGTTGTCAAAACTCTAGAATCCTGCCGTGTCTGAACTCGTGAGTCATTCAATGTCCACATTCCGGATCACAGGGTGTCTGAATTCCAGAAGCACCAAATGTCTGCATTCTAGAATCGGAATGTGGCGGAATTCTAGAATGCACAGCACGGCGGAATTCTAAAGTCCTAAAATGCCTGCTATCGGGAAGTTAAGGTGTCTGACATCCACAATGCTACCACGTCAGAATTATACCATTCTGAAACATTCTGGGATCTAGAATCAATGGACGGCTGAGTTCCAGAATGCGAGGGTGGCAAAACTCTAGAATCCTTGCGGGTCTGAACTCAAGAGTCATTCAATGTCCACATTCCAGAACTCTGGATGTCTGAAATATAGAAGCACCAAATGTCTGCATTCTAGAATCGGAATGTGGCGGAATTCTAGAATGCAAAGCACAGCGGAATTTTAAAGTCCTAAAATGCCTGCTATACGGAAGTCAAGGTGTCTGACATCCAGAATGTTACTATGTCAGCATTCTACCGTTCTGAGAGATTCTCGGTTCTAGAATCAATGGATGGCAGAGTTCTCGAATGTCAGGGTGTTCAAACTCAAGAATACATGCGTGTGTGAACTCGAGAGTCATTCAATGTCCACATTCCGCATCACAGGGTGTCTGAATTCCAGAAGCACCAAATGTCTGCATTCTAGAATCGGAATGTGGCGGAATTCTAGAATGCACAGCACGGCGGAATTCTAAAGTCCTAAAATGCCCGCTATCCGGAAGTTAAGGTGTCTGACATCCAGAATGCTACCAAGTCAGAATTATACCATTCTGAAAGATTCTGGGATATAGAATCAATGGACGTCTGAGTTCCAGAATGTCAGGGTGGCAAAACTCTAGAATCCTGGCGTGTCTGAACTCGAGAGTCATTCAATGTCCACATTCCAGAACTCTGGATGTCTGAATTATAGAAGCACCAAATGTCTGCATTCTAGAATCGGAATGTGGCGGAATTCTAGAATGCACAGCACGGCGGAATTCTAAAGTCCTAAAATGCCTGCTATCCGGAAGTTAAGGTGTCTGACATCAAGAATGCTACCACGTCAGAATTATACCATTCTGAAACATTCTGTGATCTAGAATCAATGGACGGCTGAGTTCCAGAATGTCAGGGTGGCAAAACTCTAGAATCCTTGCGTGTCTGAACTCGAGAGTCAGTCAATGTCCACATTCCAGAACTCTGGATGTCTGAATTATAGAAGCACCAAATGTCTGCATTCTAGAATCGGAATGTGGCGGAATTCTAGAATGCACAGCACGGCGGAATTCTAAAGTCCTAAAATGCCTGCTATCCGGAAGTTAATGTGTCTGACATCAAGAATGCTACCAAATCAGAATTATACCATTCTGAAAGATTCTGGGATCTAGAATCAATGGACGGCTGAGTTCCAGAATGTCAGGGTGGCAAAATTCTAGAATCCTTGTGAGTCTGAACTCGAGAGTCATTCAATGTCCACATTCCAGAACTCTGGATGTCTGAATTATAGAAGCACCAAATGTCTGCATTCTAGAATCGGAATGTGGCGGAATACTAGAATGCAAGGCACGGCGGAATTCTCAAGTCCTAAAATGCCTGCTATCCGGAAGTTAAGGTGTCTGACATCAAGAGTGTTACCAAGTCAGAATTATACCATTCTGAAAGATTCTGGGATCTAGAATCAATGGACGGCTGAGTTCCAGAATGTCAGGGTGGCAAAACTCTAGAATCCTTGCCTGTCTGAACTCGAGAGTCATTCAATGTCCACATTCCAGAACTCTGGATGTCTGAAATATAGAGGCACCAAATGTCTGCATTCTAGAATCGGAATGTGGCGGAATTGTAGAATGCACAGCACGGCGGAATTTTAAGTCCTAAAATGCCTGCTATACGGAAGTCAAGGTGTCTGACCTCCAGAATGTTACTAAGTCAGCATTCTACCGTTCTGAGAAATTCTGGGTTCTAGAATCAATGGATGGCAGAGTTCTGGAATGTCAGGGTGTTCAAACTCAAGAATACTTGCATGTCTGAACTCGAGAGTCATTCAATGTCCACATTCCGCATCACAGGGTGTCTGAATTCCAGAAGCACCAAATGTCTGCATTCTAGAATCGAAATGTGGCGGAATTCTAGAATGCACAGCAGGGCGGAATTCGAAAGTCCTAAAATGCCTGCTATCCGGAAGTTAAGGTGTCTGACATCCAGAATGCTACCACGTCAGAATTATACCATTCTGAAAGATTCTGGGATCTAGAATCAATGGACGGCTGAGTTCCAGAATGTCAGGGTTTCCAAACTCTAGAATCCTTGCATGTCTGAACTCGAGAGTCATTCAATATCCACATTCCAGGACTCTGGATGTCTGAAATATAGAAGCACCAAATGTCTGCATTCTAGAAACGGAATGTGATAGATTTCTAGAATGCACAGCACGACAGAATTCTAAAGTCCTAAAATGCCTGCTATTCGGAAGTTAAGGTGTCTGACATCCAGAATGTTACTAGGTCAGCATTCTACCGTTCTGAGAGATTCTGGGTTCTATAATCAAAGGACGGCAGAGTTCTGGAATGTCAGGGTGTCCAAACTCTGGAATCCTTCCGTGTCTGAACTCGAGAGTCATTCAATGTCCACATTCCAGAACTCTGGATGTCTGAATTATAGAAGCACCAAATGTCTGCATTCTAGAATCGGAATGTGGCGGAATTCTAGAATGCACAGCACGGCGGAATTCTAAAGTCCTAAAATGCCTGCTATCCGGAAGTTAAGGTGTCTGACATCAAGAATGCTACCAAGTCAGAATTATACCATTCTGAAAGATTCTGGGATCTAGAATCAATGGACGGCTGAGTTCCAGAATGTCGGGGTGGCAAAACTCGAGAATCCTTGCCTGTCTGAACTCGAGAGTCATTCAATGTCCACATTCCAGAACTCTGGATGTCTGAAATATAGAAGCACCAAATGTCTGCATTCTAGAATCGGAATGTGGCGGAATTCTAGAATGCACAGCATGTCGGAATTTTAAAGTCCTAAAATGCCTGCTATACGGAAGTCAAGGTGTCTGACCTCCAGAATGTTACTAAGTCAGCATTCTACCGTTCTGAGAGATTCTGGGTTCTAGAATCAATGGATGGCAGAGTTCTGGAATGTCAGGGTGTTCAAACTCAAGAATACTTGCGTGTCTGAACTCGAGAGTCATTCAATGGCCACATTCCGCATCACAGGGTGTCTGAATTCCAGAAGCACCAAATGTCTGCATTCTAGAATCGGAATGTGTCGGAATTCTAGAATGCACAGCACGGCGGAATTCGAAAGTCCTAAAATGCCTGCTTTCCGGAAGTTAAGGTGTCTGAAATCCAGAATGCTACCACGTCAGAATTATACCATTCTGAAAGATTCTGGGATCTAGAATCAATGGACGGCTGAGTTCCAGAATGTCAGGGTGGCAAAATTCTAGAATCCTTGTGTGTCTGAACTCGAGAGTCATTCAATATCCACATTCCAGAACTCTGGATGTCTGAATAATAGAAGCACCAAATGTCTGCATTCTAGAATCGGAATGTGGCGGAATACTAGAATGCACAGCACGGCGGAATTCTAAAGCCCTAAAATGCCTGCTATCCGGAAGTTAAGGTGTCTGACATCAAGAGTGCTACCAAGTCAGAATTATAACATTCTGAAAGATTCTGGGATCTAGAATCAATGCAAGGCTGAGTTCCAGAATGTCAGGGTGGCAAAACTCTAGAATCCTTGCCTGTCTGAACTCGAGAGTCATTCAATGTCCACATTCCAGAACTCTGGATGTCTGAAATATAGAGGCACCAAATGTCTGCATTCTAGAATCGGAATGTGGCGGAATTGTAGAATGCACAGCACGGCGGAATTTTAAGTACTAAAATGCCTGCTATACGGAAGTCAAGATGTCTGACCTCCAGAATGTTACTAAGTCAGCATTCTACCGTTCTGAGAAATTCTGGGTTCTAGAATCAATGGATGGCAGAGTTCTGGAATGTCAGGGTGTTCAAACTCAAGAATACTTGCATGTCTGAACTCGAGAGTCATTCAATGTCCACATTCCGCATCACAGGGTGTCTGAATTCCAGAAGCACCAAATGTCTGCATTCTAGAAACGGAATGTGGCGGAATTCTAGAATGCACAGCACGGCGGAATTCGAAAGTCCTAAAATGCCTGCTATCCGGAAGTTAAGGTGTCTGAAATCCAGAATGCTACCATGTCAGAATTATACCATTCTGAAAGATTCTGGGATCTAGAATCAATGGACGGCTGAGTTCCAGAATGTCAGGGTTTCCAAACTCTAGAATCCTTGCATGTCTGAACTCGAGAGTCATTCAATATCCACATTCCAGGACTCTGGATGTCTGAAATATAGAAGCACCAAATGTCTGCATTCTAGAAACGGAATGTGGTAGATTTCTAGAATGCACAGCACGACAGAATTCTAAAGTCCTAAAATGCCTGCTATTCGGAAGTTAAGGTGTCTGACATCCAGAATGTTACTAGGTCAGCATTCTACCGTTCTGAGAGATTCTGGGTTCTAGAATCAATGGACGGCATAGTTCTGGAATGTCAGGGTGTCCAAACTCTAGAATCCTTCCGTGCCTGAACTCGAGAGTCATTCAATGTCCACATTCAAGTACTCTGGATATCTGAATTCCAGAAGCACCAAATGTCTGCATTCTAGAATCGGAATGTGGCGGAATTCTAGAATGCACAGCACGGCGGAATTCTAAAGTCCTAAAATGCCTGCTATCCGGAAGTTAAGGTGTCTGACATCAAGAATGCTACCAAGTCAGAATTATACCATTCTGAAAGATTCTGGGATCTAGAATCAATGGACGGCTGAGTTCCAGAATGTCGGGGTGGCAAAACTCGAGAATCCTTGCCTGTCTGAACTCGAGAGTCATTCAATGTCCACATTCCAGAACTCTGGATGTCTGAAATATAGAAGCACCAAATGTCTGCATTCTAGAATCGGAATGTGGCGGAATTCTAGAATGCACAGCATGTCGGAATTTTAAAGTCCTAAAATGCCTGCTATACGGAAGTCAAGGTGTCTGACCTCCAGAATGTTACTAAGTCAGCATTCTACCGTTCTGAGAGATTCTGGGTTCTAGAATCAATGGATGGCAGAGTTCTGGAATGTCAGGGTGTTCAAACTCAAGAATACTTGCGTGTCTGAACTCGAGAGTCATTCAATGGCCACATTCCGCATCACAGGGTGTCTGAATTCCAGAAGCACCAAATGTCTGCATTCTAGAATCGGAATGTGTCGGAATTCTAGAATGCACAGCACGGCGGAATTAGAAAGTCCTAAAATGCCTGCTTTCCGGAAGTTAAGGTGTCTGAAATCCAGAATGCTACCACGTCAGAATTATACCATTCTGAAAGATTCTGGGATCTAGAATCAATGGACGGCTGAGTTCCAGAATGTCAGGGTGGCAAAATTCTAGAATCCTTGTGTGTCTGAACTCGAGAGTCATTCAATGTCCACATTCCAGAACTCTGGATGTCTGAATTATAGAAGCACCAAATGTCTGCATTCTAGAATCGGAATGTGGCGGAATACTAGAATGCACAGCACGGCGGAATTCTAAAGCCCTAAAATGCCTGCTATCCGGAAGTTAAGGTGTCTGACATCAAGAGTGCTACCAAGTCAGAATTATAACATTCTGAAAGATTCTGGGATCTAGAATCAATGCAAGGCTGAGTTCCAGAATGTCAGGGTGGCAAAACTCTAGAATCCTTGCCTGTCTGAACTCGAGAGTCATTCAATGTCCACATTCCAGAACTCTGGATGTCTGAAATATAGAGGCACCAAATGTCTGCATTCTAGAATCGGAATGTGGCGGAATTGTAGAATGCACAGCACGGCGGAATTTTAAGTACTAAAATGCCTGCTATACGGAAGTCAAGATGTCTGACCTCCAGAATGTTACTAAGTCAGCATTCTACCGTTCTGAGAAATTCTGGGTTCTAGAATCAATGGATGGCAGAGTTCTGGAATGTCAGGGTGTTCAAACTCAAGAATACTTGCATGTCTGAACTCGAGAGTCATTCAATGTCCACATTCCGCATCACAGGGTGTCTGAATTCCAGAAGCACCAAATGTCTGCATTCTAGAAACGGAATGTGGCGGAATTCTAGAATGCACAGCACGGCGGAATTCGAAAGTCCTAAAATGCCTGCTATCCGGATGTTAAGGTGTCTGAAATCCAGAATGCTACCATGTCAGAATTATACCATTCTGAAAGATTCTGGGATCTAGAATCAATGGACGGCTGAGTTCCAGAATGTCAGGGTTTCCAAACTCTAGAATCCTTGCATGTCTGAACTCGAGAGTCATTCAATATCCACATTCCAGGACTCTGGATGTCTGAAATATAGAAGCACCAAATGTCTGCATTCTAGAAACGGAATGTGGTAGATTTCTAGAATGCACAGCACGACAGAATTCTAAAGTCCTAAAATGCCTGCTATTCGGAAGTTAAGGTGTCTGACATCCAGAATGTTACTAGGTCAGCATTCTACCGTTCTGAGAGATTCTGGGTTCTAGAATCAATGGACGGCAGAGTTCTGGAATGTCAGGGTGTCCAAACTCTAGAATCCTTCCATGCCTGAACTCGAGAGTCATTCAATGTCCACATTCAAGTACTCTGGATGTCTGAATTCCAGAAGCACCAAATGTCTGCATTCTAGAATCGGAATGTGGCGGAATTCTAGAATGCACAGCACGGCGGAATTCTAAAGTCCTAAAATGCCTGATATCCGGAAGTTAAGGTGTCTGACATCAAGAATGCTACTAAGTCAGAATTATACCATTCTGAAAGATTCTGGGATCTAGAATCAATGGACGGCTGAGTTCCATATTGTCAGGGTGGCAAAACTCGAGAATCCTTGCCTGTCTGAACTCGAGAGTCATTCAATGTCCACATTCCAGAACTCTGGATGTCTGAAATATAGAAGCACCAAATGTCTGCATTCTAGAATCGGAATGTGGCGGAATTCTAGAATGCACAGCATGGCGGAATTTTAAAGTCCTAAAATGCCTGCTATACGGAAGTCAAGGTGTCTGACCTCCAGAATGTTACTAAGTCAGCATTCTACCGTTCTGAGAAATTCTGGGTTCTAGAATCAATGGATGGCAGAGTTCTGGAATGTCAGGGTGTTCACACTCAAGAATACTTGCGTGTCTGAACTCGAGAGTCATTCAATGTCCACATTCTGCATCACAGGGTGTCTGAATTCCAGAAGCACCAAATGTCTGCATTCTAGAATCGGAATGTGGCGGAATTCTAGAATGCACAGCACGGCGGAATTCGAAAGTCCTAAAATGCCTGCTTTCCGGAAGTTAAGGTGTCTGAAATCCAGAATGCTACCACGTCAGAATTATACCATTCTGAAAGATTCTGGGATCTAGAATCAATGGACGGCTGAGTTCCAGAATGTCAGGGTTTCCAATCTCTAGAATCCTTGCATGTCTGAACTCGAGAGTCATTCAATATCCACATTCCAGGACTCTGGATGTCTGAAATATAGAAGCACCAAATGTCTGCATTCTAGAATCGGAATGTGGTAGAATTCTAGAATGCACAGCACGACAGAATTCTAAAGTCCTAAAAAGCCTGCTATTCGGAAGTTAAGGTGTCTGACATCCAGAATGTTACTAGGTCAGCATTCTACCGTTCTGAGAGATTCTGGGTTCTAGAATCAATGGATGGCAGAGTTCTGGAATGTCAGGGTGGCAAAACTCTAGAATCCTTCCGTGTCTGAACTCGAGAGTCATTCAATGTCCACATTCCAGAACTCTGGATGTCTGAATTATAGAAGCGCCAAATGTCTGCATTCTAGAATCGGAATGTGGCGGAATTCTAGAATGCACAGCACGGCGGAATTTTAAATTCCTAAAATGCCTGCTATCCGGAAATTAAGGTGTCTGACATCAAGAATGCCACCAAGTCAGATTTATACCATTCTGAAAGATTCTGGGATCTAGAATCAATGGTCGGCTGAGTTCCAGAATGTCAGGGTGGCAAAACTCTAGAATCCTTGCGTGTCTGAACTCGAGAGTCATTCAATGTCCACATTCCAGAACTCTGGATGTCTGAATTATAGAAGCGCCAAATGTCTGCATTCTAGAATCGGAATGTGGCGGAATTCTAGAATGCACAGCACGGCGGAATTCTAAAGTCCTAAAATGCCTACCAGCCGAAAGTTAAGGTGTCTGATGACCAGTATGTTACTAGGTCAGCATTCTACCGTTCTGAGAGATTCTGGGTTCTTAAATCAATGGACGGCAGAGATCTGGAATGTCAGGTTGTCCAAACTCTAGAATCCTTGCGTGTCTGAACTCGAGAGTCATTGAATGTCCACATTCCCCATAACAGGGTGTCTGAATTCCAGAAGCAACAAATGTCTGCATTCTAGAATCGGAATGTTTCGGAATTCTAGAATGCACAGCACGGCGTAATTCGAAAGTCCTAAAATGCCTGCTATCCGGAAGTTAAGGTGTCTGAAATCCAGAATGCTACCACGTCAGAATTATACCATTCTGAAAGATTCTGGGATCTAGAATCAATGGACGGCTGAGTTCCAGAATGTCAGGGTTTCCAAACTCTAGAATCCTTGCATGTCTGAACTCGAGAGTCATTCAATATCCACATTCCAGGACTCTGGATGTCTGAAATATAGAAGCACCAAATGTTTGCATTCTAGAATCGGAATGTGGTAGAATTCTACAATGCACAGCACGACAGAATTCTAAAGTCCTAAAATGCCTGCTCTTCGGAAGTTAAGGTTTCTGACATCCAGAATGTTACTAGGTCAGCATTCTACCGTTCTGAGAGATTCTGGGTTCTAGAATCAATGGACGGCAGAGATCTGGAATGTCAGGGTGTCCAAACTCTAGAATCCTTGCGTGTCTGAACTCGAGAGTCATTCAATGTCCACATTCCAGAACTCTGGATGTCTGAAATATAGAAGTACCAAATGTCTGCATTCTAGAATCGGAATGTGGCGGAATTCTAGAATGCACAGCACAGCGGAATTTTAAAGTCCTACAATGCCTGCTATACGGAAGTCAATGTGTCTGACATCCAGAATGTTACTAAGTCAGCATTCTACCGTTCTGAGAAATTCTGGGTTCTAGAATCAATGGATGGCAGAGTTCTGGAATGTCAGGGTGTTCAAACTCAAGAACACTTGCATGTCTGAACTCGAGAGTCATTCAATGTCCACATTCCGCATCACAGGGTGTCTGAATTCCAGAAGCACCAAATGTCTGCATTCTAGAAACGGAATGTGGCGGATTTCTAGAATGCACAGCACGGCGGAATTCGAAAGTCCTAAAATGCCTGCTATCCGGAAGTTAAGGTGTCTGAAATCCAGAATGCTACCACGTCAGAATTATACCATTCTGAAAGATTCTGGGATCTAGAATCAATGGACGGCTGAGTTCCAGAATGTCAGGGTTTCCAAACTCTAGAATCCTTGCATGTCTGAACTCGAGAGTCATTCAATATCCACATTCCAGGACTCTGGATGTCTGAAATATAGAAGCACCAAATGTCTGCATTCTAGAAACGGTATGTGGTAGATTTCTAGAATGCACAGCACGACAGAATTCTAAAGTCCTAAAATGCCTGCTATTCGGAAGTTAAGGTGTCTGACATCCAGAATGTTACTAGGTCAGCATTCTACCGTTCTGAGAGATTCTGGGTTCTAGAATCAATGGACGGCAGAGTTCTGGAATGTCAGGTTGTCAAAACTCTAGAATCCTGCCGTGTCTGAACTCGTGAGTCATTCAATGTCCACATTCCGGATCACAGGGTGTCTGAATTCCAGAAGCACCAAATGTCTGCATTCTAGAATCGGAATGTGGCGGAATTCTAGAATGCACAGCACGGCGGAATTCTAAAGTCCTAAAATGCCTGCTATCGGGAAGTTAAGGTGTCTGACATCAAGAATGCTACCACGTCAGAATTATACCATTCTGAAACATTCTGGGATCTAGAATCAATGGACGGCTGAGTTCCAGAATGCGAGGGTGGCAAAACTCTAGAATCCTTGCGGGTCTGAACTCAAGAGTCATTCAATGTCCACATTCCAGAACTCTGGATGTCTGAAATATAGAAGCACCAAATGTCTGCATTCTAGAATCTGAATGTGGCGGAATTCTAGAATGCACAGCACAGCGGAATTTTAAAGTCCTAAAATGCCTGCTATACGGAAGTCAAGGTGTCTGACATCCAGAATGATACTAAGTCAGCATTCTACCGTTCTGAGAGATTCTCGGTTCTAGAATCAATGGATGGCAGAGTTCTCGAATGTCAGGGTGTTCAAACTCAAGAATACATGCGTGTGTGAACTCGAGAGTCATTCAATGTCCACATTCCGCATCACAGGGTGTCTGAATTCCAGAAGCACCAAATGTCTGCATTCTAGAATCGGAATGTGGCGGAATTCTAGAATGCACAGCAGGGCGGAATTCGAAAGTCCTAAAATGCCTGCTATCCGGAAGTTAAGGTGTCTGACATCCAGAATGCTACCACGTCAGAATTATACCATTCTGAAAGATTCTGGGATCTAGAATCAATGGACGGCTGAGTTCCAGAATGTCAGGGTTTCCAAACTCTAGAATCCTTGCATGTCTGAACTCGAGAGTCATTCAATATCCACATTCCAGGACTCTGGATGTCTGAAATATAGAAGCACCAAATGTCTGCATTCTAGAAACGGAATGTGGTAGATTTCTAGAATGCACAGCACGACAGAATTCTAAAGTCCTAAAATGCCTGCTATTCGGAAGTTAAGGTGTCTGACATCCAGAATGTTACTAGGTCAGCATTCTACCGTTCTGAGAGATTCTGGGTTCTAGAATCAATGGACGGCAGAGTTCTGGAATGTCAGGGTGTCCAAACTCTAGAATCCTTCTGTGTCTGAACTCGAGAGTCATTCAATGTCCACATTCCAGAACTCTGGATGTCTGAATTATAGAAGCACCAAATGTCTGCATTCTAGAATCGGAATGTGGCGGAATTCTAGAATGCACAGCATGGCGGAATTTTAAAGTCCTAAAATGCCTGCTATACGGAAGTCAAGGTGTCTGACCTCCAGAATGTTACTAAGTCAGCATTCTACCGTTCTGAGAAATTCTGGGTTCTAGAATCAATGGATGTCAGAGTTCTGGAATGTCAGGGTGTTCACACTCAAGAATACTTGCGTGTCTGAACTCGAGAGTCATTCAATGTCCACATTCTGCATCACAGGATGTCTGAATTCCAGAAGCACCAAATGTCTGCATTCTAGAAACGGAATGTGGCGGAATTCTAGAATGCACAGCACGGCGGAATTCGAAAGTCCTAAAATGCCTGCTATCCGGAAGTTAAGGTGTCTGAAATCCAGAATGCTACCACGTCAGAATTATACCATTCTGAAAGATTCTGGGATCTAGAATCAATGGACGGCTGAGTTCCAGAATGTCAGGGTTTCCAAACTCTAGAATCCTTGCATGTCTGAACTCGAGAGTCATTCAATATCCACATTCCAGGACTCTGGATGTCTGAAATATAGAAGCACCAAATGTCTGCATTCTAGAAACGGAATGTGGTAGATTTCTAGAATGCACAGCACGACAGAATTCTAAAGTCCTAAAATGCCTGCTATTCGGAAGTTAAGGTGTCTGACATCCAGAATGTTACTAGGTCAGCATTCTACCGTTCTGAGAGATTCTGGGTTCTAGAATCAATGGACGGCAGAGTTCTGGAATGTCAGGGTGTCCAAACTCTAGAATCCTTCTGTGTCTGAACTCGAGAGTCATTCAATGTCCACATTCAAGAACTCTGGATGTCTGAATTATAGAAGCACCAAATGTCTGCATTCTAGAATCGGAATGTGGCGGAATTCTAGAATGCACAGCATGGCGGAATTTTAAAGTCCTAAAATGCCTGCTATACGGAAGTCAAGGTGTCTGACCTCCAGAATGTTACTAAGTCAGCATTCTACCGTTCTGAGAAATTCTGGGTTCTAGAATCAATGGATGTCAGAGTTCTGGAATGTCAGGGTGTTCACACTCAAGAATACTTGCGTGTCTGAACTCGAGAGTCATTCAATGTCCACATTCTGCATCACAGGATGTCTGAATTCCAGAAGCACCAAATGTCTGCATTCTAGAAACGGAATGTGGCGGAATTCTAGAATGCACAGCACGGCGGAATTCGAAAGTCCTAAAATGCCTGCTATCCGGAAGTTAAGGTGTCTGAAATCCAGAATGCTACCACGTCAGAATTATACCATTCTGAAAGATTCTGGGATCTAGAATCAATGGACGGCTGAGTTCCAGAATGTCAGGGTTTCCAAACTCTAGAATCCTTGCATGTCTGAACTCGAGAGTCATTCAATATCCACATTCCAGGACTCTGGATGTCTGAAATATAGAAGCACCAAATGTCTGCATTCTAGAAACGGAATGTGGTAGATTTCTAGAATGCACAGCACGACAGAATTCTAAAGTCCTAAAATGCCTGCTATTCGGAAGTTAAGGTGTCTGACATCCAGAATGTTACTAGGTCAGCATTCTACCGTTCTGAGAGATTCTGGGTTCTAGAATCAATGGACGGCAGAGTTCTGGAATGTCAGGGTGTCCAAACTCTAGAATCCTTCCGTGTCTGAACTCGAGAGTCATTCAATGTCCACATTCAAGAACTCTGGATGTCTGAATTATAGAAGCACCAAATGTCTGCATTCTAGAATCGGAATGTGGCGGAATTCTAGAATGCACAGCACGGCGGAATTCTAAAGTCCTTAAATGCCTGCTATCCGGAAGTTAAGGTGTCTGACATCAAGAATGCTACCAAGTCAGAATTATACCATTCTGAAAGATTCTGGGATCTAGAATCAATGGACGGCTGAGTTCCAGAATGTCAGGGTGGCAAAACTCGAGAATCCTTGCCTGTCTGAACTCGAGAGTCATTCAATGTCCACATTCCAGAACTCTGGATGTCTGAAATATAGAAGCACCAAATGTCTGCATTCTAGAATCGGAATGTGGCGGAATTCTAGAATGCACAGCATGGCGGAATTTTAAAGTCCTAAAATGCCTGCTATACGGAAGTCAAGGTGTCTGACCTCCAGAATGTTACTAAGTCAGCATTCTACCGTTCTGAGAAATTCTGGGTTCTAGAATCAATGGATGGCAGAGTTCTGGAATGTCAGGGTGTTCTCACTCAAGAATACTTGCGTGTCTGAACTCGAGAGTAATTCAATGTCCACATTCCGCATCACAGGGTGTCTGAATTCCAGAAGCACCAAATGTCTGCATTCTATAATCGGAATGTGGCGGAATTCTAGAATGCACAGCACGGCGGAATTCGAAAGTCCTAAAATGCCTGCTATTCGGAAGTTAAGGTGTCTGACATCCAGAATGTTACTAGGTCAGCATTCTACCGTTCTGAGAGATCCTGGGTTCTAGAATCAATGGACGGCAGAGTTCTGGAATGTCAGGGTGTCCAAACTCTAGAATCCTTCCGTGTCTGAACTCGAGAGTCATTCAATGTCCACATTCCAGAACTCTGGATGTCTGAATTATAGAAGCACCAAATGTCTGCATTCTAGAATCGGAATGTAGCGGAATTCTAGAATGCACAGCACGGTGGAATTCTAAATTCCTAAAATGCCTGCTATCCGGAAATTAAGGTGTCTGACATCAAGAATGCCACCAAGTCAGAATTATACCATTCTGAAAGATTCTGGGATCTAGAATCAATGGTCGGCTGAGTTCCAGAATGTCAGGGTGGCAAAACTCTAGAATCCTTGCGTGTCTGAACTCGAGAGTCATTCAATGTCCACATTCCAGAACTCTGGATGTCTGAATTATAGAAGCGCCAAATGTCTGCATTCTAGAATCGGAATGTGGCGGAATTCTAGAATGCACAGCACGGCGGAATTCTAAAGTCCTAAAATGCCTACCAGCCGAAAGTTAAGGTGTCTGATGACCAGTATGTTACTAGGTCAGCATTCTACCGTTCTGAGAGATTCTGGGTTCTTAAATCAATGGACGGCAGAGATCTGGAATGTCAGGTTGTCCAAACTCTAGAATCCTTGCGTGTCTGAACTCGAGAGTCATTCAATGTCCACATTCCCCATAACAGGGTGTCTGAATTCCAGAAGCAACAAATGTCTGCATTCTAGAATCGGAATGTTGCGGAATTCTAGAATGCACAGCACGGCGTAATTCGAAAGTCCTAAAATGCCTGCTATCCGGAAGTTAAGGTGTCTGAAATCCAGAATGCTACCACGTCAGAATTATACCATTCTGAAAGATTCTGGGATCTAGAATCAATGGAAGGCTGAGTTCCAGAATGTCAGGGTTTCCAAACTCTAGAATCCTTGCATGTCTGAACTCGAGAGTCATTCAATATCCACATTCCAGGACTCTGGATGTCTGAAATATAGAAGCACCAAATGTTTGCATTCTAGAATCGGAATGTGGTAGAATTCTAGAATGCACAGCACGACAGAATTCTAAAGTCCTAAAATGCCTGCTCTTCGGAAGTTAAGGTTTCTGACATCCAGAATGTTACTAGGTCAGCATTCTACCGTTCTGAGAGATTCTGGGTTCTAGAATCAATGGACGGCAGAGATCTGGAATGTCAGGGTGTCCAAACTCTAGAATCCTTGCGTGTCTGAACTCGAGAGTCATTCAATGTCCACATTCCAGAACTCTGGATGTCTGAAATATAGAAGCACCAAATGTCTGCATTCTAGAATCGGAATGTGGCGGAATTCTAGAATGCACAGCACAGCGGAATTTTAAAGTCCTACAATGCCTGCTATACGGAAGTCAAGGTGTCTGACATCCAGAATGTTACTAAGTCAGCATTCTACAGTTCTGAGAGATTCTCGGTTCTAGAATCAATGGATGGCAGAGTTCTGGAATGTCATGGTGTTCAAACTCAAGAATACTTGCGTGTCTGAACTCGAGAGTCATTCAATGTCCACATTCCGCATCACAGGGTGTCTGAATTCCAGAAGCACCAAATGTCTGCATTCTAGAATCGGAATGTGGTGGAATTCTAGAATGCACAGCACGGCGGAATTCGAAAGTCCTAAAATGCCTGCTATCCGTAAGTTAAGGTGTCTGACATCCAGAATGCTACCACGTCAGAATTATACCATTCTGAAAGATTCTGGGATCTAGAATCAATGGACGGCTGAGTTCCAGAATGTCAGGGTTTCCAAACTCTAGAATCCTTGCAAGTCTGAACTCGAGAGTCATTCAATATCCACGTTCCAGGACTCTGGATGTCTGAAATATAGAAGCACCAAATGTCTGCATTCTAGAATCGGAATGTGGTAGAATTCTAGAATGCACAGCACGACAGAATTCTAAAGTCCTAAAATGCCTGCTATTCGGAAGTTAAGGTGTCTGACATCCAGAATGTTACTAGGTCAGCATTCTACCGTTCTGAGAGATTCTGGGTTCTAGAATCAATGGACGGCAGAGTTCTGGAATGTCAGGGTGTCTAAACTCTAGAATCCTTCAGTGTCTGAACTCGTGAGTCATTCAATGTCCACATTCCGGATCACAGGGTGTCTGAATTCCAGAAGCACCAAATGTCTGCATTCTAGAATCGGAATGTGGCGGAATTCTAGAATGCACAGCACGGCGGAATTCGAAAGTCCTAAAATGCCTGCTATCGGGAAGTTAAGGTGTCTGACATCCACAATGCTACCACGTCAGAATTATACCATTGTGAAACATTCTGGGATCTAGAATCAATGGACGGCTGAGTTCCAGAATGTCAGGGTGGCAAAACTCTAGAATCCTTGCGTGTCTGAACTCGAGAGTCATTCAATGTCCACATTCCAGAACTCTGGATGTCTGAATTATAGAAGCACCAAATGTCTGCCTTCAAGGATCGGAATGTGGCGGAATTCTAGAATGCACAGCACGGCGGAATTCTAAAGTCCTAAAATGCCTGCTATCCGGAAATTAAGGTGTCTGACATCAAGAATGCTACCACGTCAGAATTATACCATTCTGAAAGATTCTGGGATCTAGAATCAATGGACGGCTGAGTTCCAGAATGTCAGGGTGGCAAAACTCTAGAATCCTTGCGTGTCTGAACTCGAGAGTCATTCAATGTCCACATTCCAGAACTCTGGATGTCTAATTATAGAAGCACCAAATGTCTGCATTCTAGAATCGGAATGTGGCGGAATTCTAGAATGCACAGCACGGCGGAATTCTAAAGTCCTAAAATGCCTGCTATCCGGAAGTTAAGGTGTCTGACATCAAGAATGCTACCAAGTCAGAATTATAACATTCTGAAAGATTCTGGGATCTAGAATCAATGGACGGCTGAGTTCCAGAATGTCAGGGTGGCAAAATTCTAGAATCCTTGTGTGTCTGAACTCGAGAGTCATTCAATGTCCACATTCCAGAACTCTGGATGTCTGAATTATAGAAGCACCAAATGTCTGCATTCTAGAATCGGAATGTGGCGGAATACTAGAATGCACAGCACGGCGGAATTCTAAAGTCCTAAAATGCCTACTAGCCGAAAGTTAAGGTGTCTGATGACCAGTATGTTACTAGGTCAGCATTCTACCGTTCTGAGAGATTCTGGGTTCTAGAATCAATGGACGGCAGAGATCTGGAATGTCAGGTTGTCCAAACTCTAGAATCCTTGCGTGTCTGAACTCGAGAGTCATTCAATGTCCACATTCCCCTCACAGGGTGTCTGAATTCCAGAAGCAACAAATGTCAGCATTCTAGAATCGGAATGTTGCGGAATTCGAGAATGCACAGCACGGCGTAATTCGAAAGTCCTAAAATGCCTGCTATCCGGAAGTTAAGGTGTCTGAAATCCAGAATGCTACCACGTCAGAATTATACCATTCTGAAAGATTCTGGGATCTAGAATCAATGGAAGGCTGAGTTCCAGAATGTCAGGGTTTCCAAACTCTAGAATCCTTGCATGTCTGAACTCGAGAGTCATTCAATATCCACATTCCAGGACTCTGGATGTCTGAAATATAGAAGCACCAAATGTCTGCATTCTAGAATCGGAATGTGGTAGAATTCTAGAATGCACAGCATGACAGAATTCTAAAGTCCTAAAATGCCTGCTCTTCGGAAGTTAAGGTTTCTGACGTCCAGAATGTTACTAGGTCAGCATTCTACCGTTCTGAGAGATTCTGGGTTCTAGAATCAATGGACGGCAGAGATCTGGAATGTCAGGGTGTCCAAACTCTAGAATCCTTGCGGGACTGAATTCGAGAGTCATTCAATGTCCACATTCCAGAACTCTGGATGTCTGAAATATAGAAGCACCAAATGTCTGCATTCTAGAATCGGAATGTGGCGGAATTCTAGAATGCACAGCACAGCGGAATTTTAAAGTCCTAAAATGCCTGCTATACGGAAGTCAAGGTGTCTGACATCCAGAATGTTACTAAGTCAGCATTCTACCGTTCTGAGAGATTCTCGGTTCTAGAATCAATGGATGGCAGAGTTCTGGAATGTCAGGGTGTTCAAACTCAAGAATACTTGCGTGTCCGAACTCGAGAGTCATTCAATGTCCACATTCCGCATCACAGGGTGTCTGAATTCCAGAAGCACCAAATGTCTGCATTCTAGAATCGGAATGTGGCGGAATTCTAGAATGCACAGCACGGCGGAATTCGAAAGTCCTAAAATGCCTGCTATCCGTAAGTTAAGGTGTCTGACATCCAGAATGCTACCACGTCAGAATTATACCATTCTGAAAGATTCTGGGATCTAGAATCAATGGACGGCTGAGTTCCAGAATGTCAGGGTTTCCAAACTCTAGAATCCTTGCATGTCTGAACTCGAGAGTCATTCAATATCCACATTCCAGAACTCTGGATGTCTGAAATATAGAAACACCAAATGTCTGCATTCTAGAATCGGAATGTGGTAGAATTCTAGAATGCACAGCACGACAGAATTCTAAAGTCCTAAAATGCCTGCTATTCGGAAGTTAAGGTGTCTGACATCCAGAATGTTACTAGGTCAGCATTCTACCGTTCTGAGAGATTCTGGGTTCTAGAATCAATGGACGGCAGAGTTCTGGAATGTCAGGGTGTCTAAACTCTAGAATCCTTCCGTGTCTGAACTCGTGAGTCATTCAATGTCCACATTCCGGATCACAGGGTGTCTGAATTCCAGAAGCACCAAATGTCTGCATTCTAGAATCGGAATGTGGCAGAATTCTAGAATGCACAGCACGGCGGAATTCGAAAGTCCTAAAATGCCTGCTATCGGGAAGTTAAGGTGTCTGACATCCACAATGCTACCACGTCAGAATTATACCATTCTGAAACATTCTGGGATCTAGAATCAATGGACGGCTGAGTTCCAGAATGTCAGGGTGGCAAAATTCTAGAATCCTGGCGTGTCTGAACTCGAGAGTCATTCAATGTCCACATTCCAGAACTCTGGATGTCTGAATTATAGAAGCACCAAATGTCTGCATTCAAGAATCGGAATGTGGCGGAATTCTAGAATGCACAGCACGGCGGAATTCTAAAGTCCTAAAATGCCTGCTATCCGGAAGTTAAGGTGTCTGACATCAAGAATGCTACCACGTCAGAATTATACCATTCTGAAAGATTCTGGGATCTAGAATCAATGGACGGCTGAGTTCCAGAATGTCAGGGTGGCAAAACTCTAGAATCCTTGCGTGTCTGAACTCGAGAGTCATTCAATGTCCACATTCCAGAACTCTGGATGTCTGAAATATAGAAGCACCAAATGTCTGCATTCTAGAATCGGAATGTGGCGGAATTCTAGAATGCACAGCACGGTGGAATTCTAAAGTCCTAAAAGGCCTACTAGCCGAAAGTTAATGTGTCTGATGACCAGTATGTTACTAGGTCAGCATTCTACCGTTCTGAGAGATTCTGGGTTCTAGAATCAATGGACGGCAGAGTTCTGGAATGTCAGGGTGTCCAAACTCTAGAATCCTTGCGTGTCTGAACTCGAGAGTCATTCAATGTCCACATGCGGATCACAGGGTGTCTGAATTCCAGAAGCACCAAATGTCTTCATTCTAGAATTGGAATGTGGTGGAATTCTAGAATGCACAGCACGGCGGAATTCTAAAGTCCTAAAATGCCTGCTATACGGAAGTCAAGGTGTCTGACATCCAGAATATTACTAAGTCAGCATTCTACCGTTCTGAGAGATTCTCGGTTCTAGAATCAATGGATGGCAGAGTTCTGGAATGTCAGGGTGTTCAAACTCAAGAATACTTGCGTGTCTGAACTCGAGAGTCATTCAATGTCCACATTCCGCATCACAGGGTGTCTGAATTCCAGAAGCACCAAATGTCTGCATTCTAGAATCGGAATGTGGCGGAATTCTAGAATGCACAGCACGGCGGAATTCGAAAGTCCTAAAATACCTGCTATCCGTAAGTTAAGGTGTCTGACATCCAGAATGCTACCACGTCAGAATTATACCATTCTGAAAGATTCTGGGATCTAGAATCAATGGACGGCTGAGTTCCAGAATGTCAGGGTTTCCAAACTCTAGAATCCTTGCATGTCTGAACTCGAGGGTCATTCAATATCCACATTCCAGAACTCTGGATGTCTGAAATATAGAAACACCAAATGTCTGCATTCTAGAATCGGAATGTGGTAGAATTCTAGAATGCACAGCACGACAGAATTCTAAAGTCCTAAAATGCCTGCTATTCGGAAGTTAAGGTGTCTGACATCCAGAATGTTACTAGGTCAGCATTCTACCGTTCTGAGAGATTCTGGGTTCTAGAATCAATGGACGGCAGAGTTCTGGAATGTCAGGGTGTCTAAACTCTAGAATCCTTCCGTGTCTGAACTCGTGAGTCATTCAATGTCCACATTCCGGATCACAGGGTGTCTGAATTCCAGAAGCACCAAATGTCTGCATTCTAGAATCGGAATGTGGCAGAATTCTAGAATGCACAGCACGGCGGAATTCGAAAGTCCTAAAATGCCTGTTATCGGGAAGTTAAGGTGTCTGACATCCACAATGCTACCACGTCAGAATTATACCATTCTGAAACATTCTGGGATCTAGAATCAATGGACGGCTGAGTTCCAGAATGTCAGGGTGGCAAAATTCTAGAATCCTGGCGTGTCTGAACTCGAGAGTCATTCAATGTCCACATTCCAGAACTCTGGATGTCTGAATTATAGAAGCACCAAATGTCTGCATTCAAGAATCGGAATGTGGCGGAATTCTAGAATGCACAGCACGGCGGAATTCTAAAGTCCTAAAATGCCTGCTATCCGGAAGTTAAGGTGTCTGACATCAAGAATGCTACCACGTCAGAATTATACCATTCTGAAAGATTCTGGGATCTAGAATCAATGGACGGCTGAGTTCCAGAATGTCAGGGTGGCAAAACTCTAGAATCCTTGCGTGTCTGAACTCGAGAGTCATTCAATGTCCACATTCCAGAACTCTGGATGTCTGAAATATAGAAGCACCAAATGTCTGCATTCTAGAATCGGAATGTGGCGGAATTCTAGAATGCACAGCACGGCGGAATTCTAAAGTCCTAAAAGGCCTACTAGCCGAAAGTTAATGTGTCTGATGACCAGTATGTTACTAGGTCAGCATTCTACCGTTCTGAGAGATTCTGAGTTCTAGAATCAATGGACGGCAGAGTTCTGGAATGTCAGGGTGTCCAAACTCTAGAATCCTTGCGTGTCTGAACTCGAGAGTCATTCAATGTCCACATGCGGATCACAGGGTGTCTGAATTCCAGAAGCACCAAATGTCTTCATTCTAGAATTGGAATGTGGTGGAATTCTAGAATGCACAGCACGGCGGAATTCTAAAGTCCTAAAATGCCTGCTATCCGGAAGTTAAGGTGTCTGACATCCAGAATGGTACCACATCAGAATTATACCATTCTGAAACATTCTGGGATCTAGAATCAATGGACGGCCGAGTTCCAGAATGTCAGGGTGGCAAAACTCTAGAATCCTGGCGTGTCTGACCTTCGAGAGTCATTCAATGTCCACATTCCAGAACTCTGGATGTCTGAATTATAGAAGCACCAAATGTCTGCATTCTAGAATCGGAATGTGGCAGAATTCTAGAATGCACAGCATGGCGGAATTCGAAAGTCCTAAAATGCCTGCTTTCCGGAAGTTAAGGTGTCTGAAATCCAGAATGCTACCACGTCAGAATTATACCATTCTGAAAGATTCTGGGATCTAGAATCAATGGACGGCTGAGTTCCAGAATGTCAGGGTGGCAAAACTCTAGAATCCTTGCCTGTCTGAACTCGAGAGACATTCAATGTCCACATTCCAGAACTCTGGATGTCTGAAATATAGAGGCACCAAATGTCTGCATTCTAGAATCGGAATGTGGCGTAATTGTAGAATGCACAGCACGGCGGAATTTTAAGTCCTAAAATGCCTGCTATACGGAAGTCAAGGTGTCTGACCTCCAGAATGTTACTAAGTCAGCATTCTACCGTTCTGAGAAAATCTGGGTTCTAGAATCAATGGATGGCAGAGTTCTGGAATGTCAGGGTGTTCAAACTCAAGAATACTTGCATGTCTGAACTCGAGAGTCATTCAATGTCCACATTCCGCATCACAGGGTGTCTGAATTCCAGAAGCACCAAATGTCTGCATTCTAGAATCGGAATGTGGCAGAATTCTAGAATGCACAGCACGGCGGAATTCGAAAGTCCTAAAATGCCTGCAATCCGGAAGTTAAGGTGTCTGACATCCAGAATGCTACCACGTCAGAATTATACCATTCTGAAAGATTCTGGGATCTAGAATCAATGGACGGCTGAGTTCCAGAATGTCAGGGTTTCCAAACTCTAGAATCCTTGCATGTCTGAACTCGAGAGTCATTCAATATCCACATTCCAGGACTCTGGATGTCTGAAATATGGAAGCAACAAATGTCTGCATTCTAGAAACGGAATGTGGTAGATTTCTAGAATGCACAGCACGACAGAATTCTAAAGTCCTAAAATGCCTGCTATTCGGAAGTTAAGGTGTCTGACATCCAGAATGTTACTAGGTCAGCATTCTACCGTTCTGAGAGATTCTGGGTTCTAGAATCAATGGACGGCAGAGTTCTGGAATGTCAGGGTGTCCAAACTCTAGAATCCTTCCGTGTCTGAACTCGAGAGTCATTCAATGTCCACATTCCAGAACTCTGGATGTCTGAATTATAGAAGCACCAAATGTCTGCATTCTAGAATCGGAATGTGGCGGAATTCTAGAATGCACAGCACGGCGGAATTCTAAAGTCCTAAAATGCCTGCTATCCGGAAGTTAAGGTGTCTGACATCAAGAATGCTACCAAGTCAGAATTATACCATTCTGAAAGATTCTGGGATCTAGAATAAATGGACGGCTGAGTTCCAGAATGTCAGGGTGGCAAAACTCTAGAATCCTTGCGTGTCTGAACTCGAGAGTCATTCAATGTCCACATTCCAGAACTCTGGATGTCTGAATTATAGAATGCACAGCATGGCGGAATTTTAAAGTCCTAAAATGCCTGCTATACGGAAGTCAAGGTGTCTGACCTCCAGAATGTTACTAAGTCAGCATTCTATCGTTCTGAGAAATTCTGGGTTCAAGAATCAATGGATGGCAGAGTTCTGGAATGTCAGGGTGTTCAAACTCAAGAATACTTGCGTGTCTGAACTCGAGAGTCATTCAATGTCCACATTCCGCATCACAGGGTGTCTGAATTCCAGAAGCACCAAATGTCTGCATTCTAGAATCGGAATGTGGCGGAATTCTGGAATGCACAGCACGGCGGAATCCTAAAGTCCTAAAATGCCTTCTAGCCGACAGTTAAGGTGTCTGATGACCAGTATGTTACTAGGTCAGCATTCTACCGTTCTGAGAGATTCTGGGTTTTAGAATCAAAGGACGGCAGAGATCTGGAATGTCAGGTTGTCCAAACTCTAGAATCCTTGCGTGTCTGAACTCGAGAGTCATTCAATGTCCACATTCCCCATCACAGGGTGTCTGAATTCCAGAAGCAACAAATGTCTGCATTCTAGAATCGGAATGTTGCGGAATTCTAGAATGCACAGCACGGCGTAATTCGAAAGTCCTAAAATGCCTGCTATCCGGAAGTTAAGGTGTCTGAAATCCAGAATGCTACCACGTCAGAATTATACCATTCTGAAAGATTCTGGGATCTAGAATCAATGGACGGCTGAGTTCCAGAATGTCAGGGTTTCCAAACTCTAGAATCCTTGCATGTCTGAACTCGAGAGTCATTCAATATCCACATTCCAGGACTCTGGATGTCTGAAATATAGAAGCACCAAATGTTTGCATTCTAGAATCGGAATGTGGTAGAATTCTAGAATGCACAGCACGACAGAATTCTAAAGTCCTAAAATGCCTGCTCTTCGGAAGTTAAGGTTTCTGACATCCAGAATGTTACTAGGTCAGCATTCTACCGTTCTGAGAGATTCTGGGTTCTAGAATCAATGGACGGCAGAGATCTGGAATGTCAGGGTGTCCAAACTCTAGAATCCTTGCGTGTCTGAACTCGAGAGTCATTCAATGTCCACATTCCAGAACTCTGGATGTCTGAAATATAGAAGCACCAAATGTCTGCATTCTAGAATCGGAATGTGGCGGAATTCTAGAATGCACAGCACAGCGGAATTTTAAAGTCCTACAATGCCTGCTATACGGAACTCAAGGTGTCTGACATCCAGAATGTTACTAAGTCAGCATTCTACCGTTCTGAGAGATTCTCGGTTCTAGAAGCAATGGATGGCAGAGTTCTGGAATGTCAGGGTGTTCAAACTCAAGAATACTTGCGTGTCTGAACTCGAGAGTCATTCAATGTCCACATTCCACATCACAGGGTGTCTGAATTCCAGAAGCACCAAATGTCTGCATTCTAGAATCGGAATGTGGCGGAATTCTAGAATGCACAGCACGGCGGAATTCGAAAGTCCTAAAATGCCTGCTATCCGGAAGTTAAGGTGTCTGACATCCAGAATGCTACCACGTCAGAATTATACCATTCTGAAAGATTCTGGGATCTAGAATCAATGGACGGCTGAGTTCCAGAATGTCAGGGTTTCCAAACTCTAGAATCCTTGCATGTCTGAACTCGAGAGTCATTCAATATCCACATTCCAGGACTCTGGATGTCTGAAATATAGAAGCACCAAATGTCTGCATTCTAGAATCGGAATGTGGTAGAATTCTAGAATGCACAGCACGACAGAATTCCAGAGTCCTAAAATGCCTGCTATTCGGAAGTTAAGGTGTCTGACATCCAGAATGTTACTAGGTCAGCATTCTACCGTTCTGAGAGATTCTGGGTTCTAGAATCAATGGACGGCAGAGTTCTGGAATGTCAGGGTGTCTAAACTCTAGAATCCTTCCGTGTCTGAACTCGTGAGTCATTCAATGTCCACATTCCGGATCACAGGGTGTCTGAATTCCAGAAGCACCAAATGTCTGCATTCTAGAATCGGAATGTGGCGGAATTCTAGAATGCACAGCACGGCGGAATTCGAAAGTCCTAAAATGCCTGCTATCGGGAAGTTAAGGTGTCTGACATCCACAATGCTACCACGTCAGAATTATACCATTCTGAAACATTCTGGGATCTAGAATCAATGGACGGCTGAGTTCCAGAATGTCAGGGTGGCAAAACTCTAGAATCCTGGCGTTCTGAACTCGAGAGTCATTCAATGTCCGCATTCCAGAACTCTGGATGTCTGAATTATAGAAGCACCAAATGTCTGCATTCAAGAATCGGAATGTGGCGGAATTCTAGAATGCACAGCACGGCGGAATTCTAAAGTCCTAAAATGCCTGCTATCCGAAAGTTAAGGTGTCTGACATCAAGAATGCTACCACGTCGAAATTATACCATTCTGAAACATTCTGGGATCTAGAATCAATGGACGGCTGAGTTTCAGAATGTCAGGGTGGCAAAACTCTAGAATCCTTGCGTGTCTGAACTCGAGAGTCATTCAATGTCCACATTCCAGAACTCTGGATGTCTAATTATAGAAGCACCAAATGTCTGCATTCTAGAATCGGAATGTGGCGGAATTCTAGAATGCACAGCACGGCGGAATTCTAAAGTCCTAAAATGCCTGCTATCCGGAAGTTAAGGTGTCTGACATCAAGAATGCTACCAAGTCAGAATTATACCATTCTGAAAGATTCTGGGATCTAGAATCAATGGACGGCTGAGTTCCAGAATGTCAGGGTGGCAAAACTCTAGAATCCTGGCGTATCTGAACTCGAGAGTCATTCAATGTTCACATTCCAGAACTCTGGATGTCTGAAATATAGAAGCACCAAATGTCTGCATTCTTGAATCGGAATGTTGCGGAATTCTAGAATGCACAGCACGGCGGAATTCTAAAGTCCTAAAATGCCTGCTATCCGGAAGTTAAGGTGTCTGACATCAAGAATGCTACCACGTCAGAATTATACCATTCTGAAACATTCTGTGATCTAGAATCAATGGACGGCTGAGTTCCAGAATGTCAGGGTGGCAAAACTGTAGAATCCTTGCGTGTCTGAACTCGAGAGTCAGTCAATGTCCACATTCCAGAACTCTGGATGTCTGAATTATAGAAGCACCAAATGTCTGCATTCTAGAATCGGAATGTGGCGGAATTCTAGAATGCACAGCACGGCGGAATTCTAAAGTCCTAAAATGCCTGCTATCCGGAAGTTAAGGTGTCTGTCATCAAGAATGCTACCAAGTCAGAATTATACCATTCTGAAAGATTCTGGGATCTAGAATCAATGGACGGCTGAGTTCCAGAATGTCAGGGTGGCAAAATTCTAGAATCCTTGTGTGTCTGAACTCGAGAGTCATTCAAAGTCCACATTCCAGAACTCTGGATGTCTGAATTATAGAAGCACCAAATGTCTGCATTCTAGAATCGGAATGTGGCGGAATACTAGAATGCACAGCACGGCGGAATTCTAAAGCCCTAATATGCCTGCTATCCGGAAGTTAAGGTGTCTGACATCAAGAGTGCTACCAAGTCAGAATTATAACATTCTGAAAGATTCTGGGATCTAGAATCAATGGACCGCTGAGTTCCAGAATGTCAGGGTGGCAAAACTCTAGAATACTTGCCTGTCTGAACTCGAGAGACATTCAATGTCCACATTCCAGAACTCTGTATGTCTGAAATATAGAGGCACCAAAAGTCTGTATTCTAGAATCGGAATGTGGCGTAATTGTAGAATGCACAGCACGGCGGAATTTTAAGTCCTAAAATGCCTGCTATACGGAAGTCAAGGTGTCTGACCTCCAGAATGTTACTAAGTCAGCATTCTATCGTTCTGAGAAATTCTGGGTTCTAGAATCAATGGATGGCAGAGTTCTGGAATGTCAGGGTGTTCAAACTCAAGAATACTTGCATGTCTGAACTCGAGAGTCATTCAATGTCCACATTCCGCATCACAGGGTGTCTGAATTCCAGAAGCACCAAATGTCTGCATTCTAGAATCGGAATGTGGCGGAATTCTAGAATGCACAGCACGGCGGAATTCGAAAGTCCTAAAATGCCTGCTATCCGTAAGTTAAGGTGTCTGACATCCAGAATGCTACCACGTCAGAATTATACCATTCTGAAAGATTCTGGGATCTAGAATCAATGGACGGCTGAGTTCCAGAATGTCAGGGTTTCCAAACTCTAGAATCCTTGCATGTCTGAACTCGAGAGTCATTCAATATCCACATTCCAGGACTCTGGATGTCTGAAATATAGAAGCACCAAATGTCTGCATTCTAGAAACGGAATGTGGTAGATTTCTAGAATGCACAGCACGACAGAATTCTAAAGTCCTAAAATGCCTGCTATTCGGAAGTTAAGGTGTCTGACATCCAGAATGTTACTAGGTCAGCATTCTACCTTTCTGAGAGATTCTGGGTTCTAGAATCAATGGACGGCAGAGTTCTGGAATGTCAGGGTGTCCAAACTCGAGAATCCTTCCGTGTCTGAACTCGAGAGTCATTCAATGTCCACATTCCAGAACTCTGGATGTCTGAATTATAGAAGCACCAAATGTCTGCATTCTAGAATCGGAATGTGGCGGAATTCTAGAATGCACAGCACGGCGGAATTCTAAAGTCCTAAAATGCCTGCTATACGGAAGTCAAGGTGTCTGACCTCCAGAATGTTACTAAGTCAGCATTCTACCGTTCTGAGAAATTCTGGGTTCAAGAATCAATGGATGGCAGAGTTCTGGAATGTCAGGGTGTTCAAACTCAAGAATCCCTGCGTGTCTGAACTCGAGAGTCATTCAATGTCCACATTCCCCATCACAGGGTGTCTGAATTCAAGAAGCAACAAATGTCTGCATTCTAGAATCGGAATGTTGCGGAATTCTAGAATGCACAGCACGGCGTAATTCGAAAGTCCTAAAATGCCTGCAATCCGGAAGTTAAGGTGTCTGAAATCCAGAATGCTACCACGTCAGAATTATACCATTCTGAAAGATTCTGGGATCTAGAATCAATGGACGGCTGAGTTCCAGAATGTCAGGGTTTCCAAACTCTAGAATGCTTGCGTGTCTGAACTCGAGAGTCATTCAATGTCCACATTCCAGAACTCTGGATGTCTGAATTATAGAAGCGCCAAATGTCCGCATTCTAGATTCGGAATGTGGCGGAATTCTAGAATGCACAGCACGGCGGAATTCTAAAGTCCTAAAATGCCTACTAGCCGAAAGTTAAGGTGTCTGATGACCAGTATGTTACTAGGTCAGCATTCTACCGTTCTGAGAGATTCTGGGTTCTAGAATCAAAGGACGGCAGAGATCTGGAATGTCAGGTTGTCCAAACTCTAGAATCCCTGCGTGTCTGAACTCGAGAGTCATTCAATGTCCACATTCCCCATCACAGGGTGTCTGAATTCCAGAAGCAACAAATGTCTGCATTCTAGAATCGGAATGTTGCGGAATTCTAGAATGCACAGCACGGCGTAATTCGAAAGTCCTAAAATGCCTGCAATCCGGAAGTTAAGGTGTCTGAAATCCAGAATGCTACCACGTCAGAATTATACCATTCTGAAAGATTCTGGGATCTAGAATCAATGGACGGCTGAGTTCCAGAATGTCAGGGTTTCCAAACTCCAGAATCCTTGCATGTCTGAACTCGAGAGTCATTCAATATCCACATTCCAGGACTCTGGATGTCTGAAATATAGAAGCACCAAATGTTTGCATTCTAGAATCGGAATGTGGTAGAATTCTAGAATGCACAGCACGACAGAATTCTAAAGTCCTAAAATGCCTGCTCTTCGGAAGTTAAGGTTTCTGACATCCAGAATGTTACTAGGTCAGCATTCTACCGTTCTGAGAGATTCTGGGTTCTAGAATCAATGGGCGGCAGAGATCTGGAATGTCAGGGTGTCCAAACTCTAGAATCCTTGCGTGTCTGAACTCGAGAGTCATTCAATGTCCACATTCCAGAACTCTGGATGTCTGAAATATAGAAGCACCAAATGTCTGCATTCTAGAATCGGAATGTGGCGGAATTCTAGAATGCACAGCACAGCGGAATTTTAAAGTCCTACAATGCCTGCTATACGGAAGGCAAGGTGTCTGACATCCAGAATGTTACTAAGTCAGCATTCTACCGTTCTGAGAGATTCTCGGTTCTAGAATCAATGGATGGCAGAGTTTTGGAATGTCAGGGTGTTCAAACTCAAGAATACTTGCGTGTCTGAACTCGAGAGTCATTCAATGTCCGCATTCCGCATCACAGGGTGTCTGAATTCCAGAAGCACCAAATGTCTGCATTCTAGAATCGGAATGTGGCGGAATTCTAGAATGCACAGCACGGCGGAATTCGAAAGTCCTAAAATGCCTGCTATCCGGAAGTTAAGGTGTCTGACATCCAGAATGCTACCACGTCCGAATTATACCATTCTGAAAGATTCTGGGATCTAGAATCAATGGACGGCTGAGTTCCAGAATGTCAGGGTTTCCAAACTCTAGAATCCTTGCATGTCTGAACTCGAGAGTCATTCAATATCCACATTCCAGGACTCTGGATGTCTGAAATATAGAAGCACCAAATGTCTGCATTCTAGAATCGGAATGTGGTAGAATTCTAGAATGCACAGCACGACAGAATTCTAAAGTCCTAAAATGCCTGCTATTCGGAAGTTAAGGTGTCTGACATCCAGAATGTTACTAGGTCAGCATTCTGCCTTTCTGAGAGATTCTGGGTTCTAGAATCAATGGACGGCAGAGTTCTGGAATGTCAGGGTGTCTAAACTCTAGAATCCTTCCATGTCTGAACTCGTGAGTCATTCAATGTCCACATTCCGGATCACAGGGTGTCTGAATCCCAGAAGCACCAAATGTCTGCATTCTAGAATCGGAATGTGGCGGAATTCTAGAATGCACAGCACGGCGGAATTCGAAAGTCCTAAAATGCCTGCTATCGGGAAGTTAAGGTGTCTGACATCCACAATGCTACCACGTCAGAATTATACCATTCTGAAACATTCTGGGATCTAGAATCAATGGACGGCTGAGTTCCAGAATGTCAGGGTGGCAAAACTCTAGAATCCTGGCGTGTCTGAACTCGAGAGTCATTCAATGTCCACATTCCAGAACTCTGGATGTCTGAATTATAGAAGCACCAAATGTCTGCATTCAAGAATCGGAAAGTGGCGGAATTCTAGAATGCACAGCACGGCGGAATTCTAAAGTCCTAAAATGCCTGCTATCCGGAAGTTAAGGTGTCTGACATCAAGAATGCTACCACGTCAGAATTATACCATTCTGAAACATTCTGGGATCTAGAATCAATGGATGGCTGAGTTTCAGAATATCAGGGTGGCAAAACTCTAGAATCCTTGCGTGTCTGAACTCGAGAGTCATTCAATGTCCACATTCCAGAACTCTGGATGTCTAATTATAGAAGCACCAAATGTCTGCATTCTAGAATCGGAATGTGGCGGAATTCTAGAATGCACAGCACGGCGGAATTCTAAAGTCCTAAAATGCCTGCTATCCGGAAGTTAAGGTGTCTGACATCAAGAATGCTACCACGTCAGAATTATACCATTCTGAAAGATTCTGGGATCTAGAATCAATGGACGGCTGAGTTCCAGAATGTCAGGGTGGCAAAACTCTAGAATCCTTGCGTGTCTGAACTCGAGAGTCATTCAATGTCCACATTCCGCATCACAGGGTGTCTGAATTCCAGAAGCACCAAATGTCTGCATTCTAGAATTGGAATGTGGCGGAATTCTAGAATGCACAGCACGGCGGAATTCGAAAGTCCTAAAATGCCTGCTATCCGGAAGTTAAGGTGTCTGATGACCAGTATGTTACTAGGTCAGCATTCTACCGTTCTGAGAGATTCTGGGTTCTAGAATCAAAGGACGGCAGAGATCTGGAATGTCAGGTTGTCCAAACTCTAGAATCCCTGCGTGTCTGAACTCGAGAGTCATTCAATGTCCACATTCCCCATCACAGGGTGTCTGAATTCCAGAAGCAACAAATGTCTGCATTCTAGAATCGGAATGTTGCGGAATTCTAGAATGCACAGCACGGCGTAATTCGAAAGTCCTAAAATGCCTGCTATCCGGAAGTTAAGGTGTCTGAAATCCAGAATGCTACCACGTCAGAATTATACCATTCTGAAAGATTCTGGGATCTAGAATCAATGGACGGCTGAGTTCCAGAATGTCAGGGTTTCCAAACTCCAGAATCCTTGCATGTCTGAACTCGAGAGTCATTCAATATCCACATTCCAGGACTCTGGATGTCTGAAATATAGAAGCACCAAATGTTTGCATTCTAGAATCGGAATGTGGTAGAATTCTAGAATGCACAGCATGACAGAATTCTAAAGTCCTAAAATGCCTGCTCTTCGGAAGGTAAGGTTTCTGACATCCAGAATGTTACTAGGTCAGCATTCTACCGTTCTGAGAGATTCTGGGTTCTAGAATCAATGGGCGGCAGAGATCTGGAATGTCAGGGTGTCCAAACTCTAGAATCCTTGCGTGTCTGAACTCGAGAGTCATTCAATGTCCACATTCCAGAACTCTGGATGTCTGAAATATAGAAGCACCAAATGTCTGCATTCTAGAATCGGAATGTGGCGGAATTCTAGAATGCACAGCACAGCGGAATTTTAAAGTCCTACAATGCCTGCTATACGGAAGGCAAGGTGTCTGACATCCAGAATGTTACTAAGTCAGCATTCTACCGTTCTGAGAGATTCTCGGTTCTAGAATCAATGGATGGCAGAGTTTTGGAATGTCAGGGTGTTCAAACTCAAGAATACTTGCGTGTCTGAACTCGAGAGTCATTCAATGTCCACATTCCGCATCACAGGGTGTCTGAATTCCAGAAGCACCAAATGTCTGCATTCTAGAATCGGAATGTGGCGGAATTCTAGAATGCACAGCACGGCGGAATTCGAAAGTCCTAAAATGCCTGCTATCCGTAAGTTAAGGTGTCTGACATCCAGAATGCTACCACGTCAGAATTATACCATTCTGAAAGATTCTGGGATCTAGAATCAATGGATGGATGAGTTCCAGAATGTCAGGGTTTCCAAACTCTAGAATCCTTGCATGTCTGAACTCGAGAGTCATTCAATATCCACATTCCAGGACTCTGGATGTCTGAAATATAGAAGCACCAAATGTCTGCATTCTAGAATCGGAATGTGGTCGAATTCTAGAATGCACAGCACGACAGAATTCTAAAGTCCTAAAATGCCTGCTATTCGGAAGTTAAGGTGTCTGACAACCAGAATGTTACTAGGTCAGCATTCTACCGTTCTGAGAGATTCTGGGTTCTAGAATCAATGGACGGCAGAGTTCTGGAATGTCAGGGTGTCTAAACTCTAGAATCCTTCCGTGTCTGAACTCGTGAGTCATTCAATGTCCACATTCCGGATCACAGGGTGTCTGAATTCCAGAAGCACCAAATGTCTGCATTCTAGAATCGGAATGTGGCGGAATTCTAGAATGCACAGCACGGCGGAATTCGAATGTCCTAAAATGCCTGCTATCGGGAAGTTAAGGTGTCTGACATCCACAATGCTACCACGTCAGAATTATACCATTCTGAAACATTCTGGGATCTAGAATCAATGGACGGCTGAGTTCCAGAATGTCAGGGTGGCAAAACTCTAGAATCCTGGCGTGTCTGAACTCGACAGTCATTCAATGTCCACATTCCAGAACTCTGGAGGTCTGAATTATAGAAGCACCAAATGTCTGCATTCAAGAATCGGAATGTGGCGGATTTCTAGAATGCACAGCACAGCGGAATTCTAAAGTCCTAAAATGCCTGCTATCCGGAAGTTAAGGTGTCTGACATCAAGAATGCTACCACGTCAGAATTATACCATTCTGAAACATTCTGGGATCTAGAATCAATGGACGGCTGAGTTTCAGAATGTCAGGGTGGCAAAACTCTAGAATCCTTGCGTGTCTGAACTCGAGAGTCATTCAATGTCCACATTCCAGAACTCTGGATGTCTAATTATAGAAGCACCAAATGTCTGCATTCTAGAATCGGAATGTGGCGGAATTCTAGAATGCACAGCACGGCGGAATTTTAAAGTCCTAAAATGCCTGCTATCCGGAAGTTAAGGTGTCTGACATCAAGAATGCTACCAAGTCAGATTTATACCATTCTGAAAGATTCTGGGATCTAGAATCAATGGACGGCTGAGTTCCAGAATGTCAGGGTGGCAAAACTCTAGAATCCTTGCGTGTCTGAACTCGAGAGTCATTCAATGTCCACATTCCGCATCACAGGGTGTCTGAATTCCAGAAGCACCAAATGTCTGCATTCTAGAATCGGAATGTGGCGGAATTCTAGAATGCACAGCACGGCGGAATTCGAAAGTCCTAAAATGCCTGCTATCCGGAAGTTAAGGTGTCTGACATCCAGAATGCTACCACGTCAGACTTATACCATTCTGAAAGATTCTGGGATCTAGAATCAATGGACGGCTGAGTTCCAGAATGTCAGGGTTTCCAAACTCTAGAATCCTTGCATGTCTGAACTCGAGAGTCATTCAATATCCACATTCCAGGACTCTGGATGTCTGAAATATAGAAGCACCAAATGTCTGCATTCTAGAATCGGAATGTGGTAGAATTCTAGAATGCACAGCACGACAGAATTCTAAAGTCCTAAAATGCCTGCTATTCGGAAGTTAAGGTGTCTGACATCCAGAATGTTACTAGGTCAGCATTCTGCCTTTCTGAGAGATTCTGGGTTCTAGAATCAATGGACGGCAGAGTTCTGGAATGTCAGGGTGTCTAAACTCTAGAATCCTTCCATGTCTGAACTCGTGAGTCATTCAATGTCCACATTCCGGATCACAGGGTGTCTGAATCCCAGAAGCACCAAATGTCTGCATTCTAGAATCGGAATGTGGCAGAATTCTAGAATGCACAGCATGGCGGAATTCGAAAGTCCTAAAATGCCTGTTATCGGGAAGTTAAGGTGTCTGACATCCACAATGCTACCACGTCAGAATTATACCATTCTGAAACATTCTGGGATCTAGAATCAATGGACGGCTGAGTTCCAGAATGTCAGGGTGGCAAAATTCTAGAATCCTGGCGTGTCTGAACTCGAGAGTCATTCAATGTCCACATTCCAGAACTCTGGATGTCTGAATTATAGAAGCACCAAATGTCTGCATTCAAGAATCGGAATGTGGCGGAATTCTAGAATGCACAGCACGGCGGAATTCTAAAGTCCTAAAATGCCTGCTATCCGGAAGTTAAGGTGTCTGACATCAAGAATGCTACCACGTCAGAATTATACCATTCTGAAAGATTCTGGGATCTAGAATCAATGGACGGCTGAGTTCCAGAATGTCAGGGTGGCAAAACTCTAGAATCCTTGCGTGTCTGAACTCGAGAGTCATTCAATGTCCACATTCCAGAACTCTGGATGTCTGAAATATAGAAGCACCAAATGTCTGCATTCTAGAATCGGAATGTGGCGGAATTCTAGAATGCACAGCACGGCGGAATTCTAAAGTCCTAAAAGGCCTACTAGCCGAAAGTTAATGTGTCTGATGACCAGTATGTTACTAGGTCAGCATTCTACCGTTCTGAGAGATTCTGGGTTCTAGAATCAATGGACGGCAGAGTTCTGGAATGTCAGGGTGTCCAAACTCTAGAATCCTTGCGTGTCTGAACTCGAGAGTCATTCAATGTCCACATGCGGATCACAGGGTGTCTGAATTCCAGAAGCACCAAATGTCTTCATTCTAGAATTGGAATGTGGTGGAATTCTAGAATGCACAGCACGGCGGAATTCTAAAGTCCTAAAATGCCTGCTATCCGGAAGTTAAGGTGTCTGACATCCAGAATGGTACCACATCAGAATTATACCATTCTGAAACATTCTGGGATCTAGAATAAATGGACGGCCGAGTTCCAGAATGTCAGGGTGGCAAAACTCTAGAATCCTGGCGTGTCTGACCTTCGAGAGTCATTCAATGTCCACATTCCAGAACTCTGGATGTCTGAATTATAGAAGCACCAAATGTCTGCATTCTAGAATCGGAATGTGGCAGAATTCTAGAATGCACAGCATGGCGGAATTCGAAAGTCCTAAAATGCCTGCTTTCCGGAAGTTAAGGTGTCTGAAATCCAGAATGCTACCACGTCAGAATTATACCATTCTGAAAGATTCTGGGATCTAGAATCAATGGACGGCTGAGTTCCAGAATGTCAGGGTGGCAAAACTCTAGAATCCTTGCCTGTCTGAACTCGAGAGACATTCAATGTCCACATTCCAGAACTCTGGATGTCTGAAATATAGAGGCACCAAATGTCTGCATTCTAGAATCGGAATGTGGCGTAATTGTAGAATGCACAGCACGGCGGAATTTTAAGTCCTAAAATGCCTGCTATACGGAAGTCAAGGTGTCTGACCTCCAGAATGTTACTAAGTCAGCATTCTACCGTTCTGAGAAAATCTGGGTTCTAGAATCAATGGATGGCAGAGTTCTGGAATGTCAGGGTGTTCAAACTCAAGAATACTTGCGTGTCTGAACTCGAGAGTCATTCAATGTCCACATTCCGCATCACAGGGTGTCTGAATTCCAGAAGCACCAAATGTCTGCATTCTAGAATCGGAATGTGGCAGAATTCTAGAATGCACAGCACGGCGGAATTCGAAAGTCCTAAAATGCCTGCAATCCGGAAGTTAAGGTGTCTGACATCCAGAATGCTACCACGTCAGAATTATACCATTCTGAAAGATTCTGGGATCTAGAATCAATGGACGGCTGAGTTCCAGAATGTCAGGGTTTCCAAACTCTAGAATCCTTGCATGTCTGAACTCGAGAGTCATTCAATATCCACATTCCAGGACTCTGGATGTCTGAAATATGGAAGCAACAAATGTCTGCATTCTAGAAACGGAATGTGGTAGATTTCTAGAATGCACAGCACGACAGAATTCTAAAGTCCTAAAATGCCTGCTATTCGGAAGTTAAGGTGTCTGACATCCAGAATGTTACTAGGTCAGCATTCTACCGTTCTGAGAGATTCTGGGTTCTAGAATCAATGGACGGCAGAGTTCTGGAATGTCAGGGTGTCCAAACTCTAGAATCCTTCCGTGTCTGAACTCGAGAGTCATTCAATGTCCACATTCCAGAACTCTGGATGTCTGAATTATAGAAGCACCAAATGTCTGCATTCTAGAATCGGAATGTGGCGGAATTCTAGAATGCACAGCACGGCGGAATTCTAAAGTCCTAAAATGCCTGCTATCCGGAAGTTAAGGTGTCTGACATCAAGAATGCTACCAAGTCAGAATTATACCATTCTGAAAGATTCTGGGATCTAGAATAAATGGACGGCTGAGTTCCAGAATGTCAGGGTGGCAAAACTCTAGAATCCTTGCGTGTCTGAACTCGAGAGTCATTCAATGTCCACATTCCAGAACTCTGGATGTCTGAATTATAGAATGCACAGCATGGCGGAATTTTAAAGTCCTAAAATGCCTGCTATACGGAAGTCAAGGTGTCTGACTTCCAGAATGTTACTAAGTCAGCATTCTATCGTTCTGAGAAATTCTGGGTTCAAGAATCAATGGATGGCAGAGTTCTGGAATGTCAGGGTGTTCAAACTCAAGAATACTTGCGTGTCTGAACTCGAGAGTCATTCAATGTCCACATTCCGCATCACAGGGTGTCTGAATTCCAGAAGCACCAAATGTCTGCATTCTAGAATCGGAATGTGGCGGAATTCTAGAATGCACAGCACGGCGGAATCCTAAAGTCCTAAAATGCCTTCTAGCCGACAGTTAAGGTGTCTGATGACCAGTATGTTACTAGGTCAGCATTCTACCGTTCTGAGAGATTCTGGGTTTTAGAATCAAAGGACGGCAGAGATCTGGAATGTCAGGTTGTCCAAACTCTAGAATCCTTGCGTGTCTGAACTCGAGAGTCATTCAATGTCCACATTCCCCATCACAGGGTGTCTGAATTCCAGAAGCAACAAATGTCTGCATTCTAGAATCGGAATGTTGCGGAATTCTAGAATGCACAGCACGGCGTAATTCGAAAGTCCTAAAATGCCTGCTATCCGGAAGTTAAGGTGTCTGAAATCCAGAATGCTACCACGTCAGAATTATACCATTCTGAAAGATTCTGGGATCTAGAATCAATGGACGGCTGAGTTCCAGAATGTCAGGGTTTCCAAACTCTAGAATCCTTGCATGTCTGAACTCGAGAGTCATTCAATATCCACATTCCAGGACTCTGGATGTCTGAAATATAGAAGCACCAAATGTTTGCATTCTAGAATCGGAATGTGGTAGAATTCTAGAATGCACAGCACGACAGAATTCTAAAGTCCTAAAATGCCTGCTCTTCGGAAGTTAAGGTTTCTGACATCCAGAATGTTACTAGGTCAGCATTCTACCATTCTGAGAGATTCTGGGTTCTAGAATCAATGGACGGCAGAGATCTGGAGTGTCAGGGTGTCCAAACTCTAGAATCCTTGCGTGTCTGAACTCGAGAGTCATTCAATGTCCACATTCCAGAACTCTGGATGTCTGAAATATAGAAGCACCAAATGTCTGCATTCTAGAATCGGAATGTGGCGGAATTCTAGAATGCACAGCACAGCGGAATTTTAAAGTCCTACAATGCCTGCTATACGGAACTCAAGGTGTCTGACATCCAGAATGTTACTAAGTCAGCATTCTACCGTTCTGAGAGATTCTCGGTTCTAGAAGCAATGGATGGCAGAGTTCTGGAATGTCAGGGTGTTCAAACTCAAGAATACTTGCGTGTCTGAACTCGAGAGTCATTCAATGTCCACATTCCACATCACAGGGTGTCTGAATTCCAGAAGCACCAAATGTCTGCATTCTAGAATCGGAATGTGGCGGAATTCTAGAATGCACAGCACGGCGGAATTCGAAAGTCCTAAAATGCCTGCTATCCGGAAGTTAAGGTGTCTGACATCCAGAATGCTACCACGTCAGAATTATACCATTCTGAAAGATTCTGGGATCTAGAATCAATGGACGGCTGAGTTCCAGAATGTCAGGGTTTCCAAACTCTAGAATCCTTGCATGTCTGAACTCGAGAGTCATTCAATATCCACATTCCAGGACTCTGGATGTCTGAAATATAGAAGCACCAAATGTCTGCATTCTAGAATCGGAATGTGGTCGAATTCTAGAATGCACAGCACGACAGAATTCTAAAGTCCTAAAATGCCTGCTATTCGGAAGTTAAGGTGTCTGACAACCAGAATGTTACTAGGTCAGCATTCTACCGTTCTGAGAGATTCTGGGTTCTAGAATCAATGGACGGCAGAGTTCTGGAATGTCAGGGTGTCTAAACTCTAGAATCCTTCCGTGTCTGAACTCGTGAGTCATTCAATGTCCACATTCCGGATCACAGGGTGTCTGAATTCCAGAAGCACCAAATGTCTGCATTCTAGAATCGGAATGTGGCGGAATTCTAGAATGCACAGCACGGCGGAATTCGAATGTCCTAAAATGCCTGCTATCGGGAAGTTAAGGTGTCTGACATCCACAATGCTACCACGTCAGAATTATACCATTCTGAAACATTCTGGGATCTAGAATCAATGGACGGCTGAGTTCCAGAATGTCAGGGTGGCAAAACTCTAGAATCCTGGCGTGTCTGAACTCGACAGTCATTCAATGTCCACATTCCAGAACTCTGGAGGTCTGAATTATAGAAGCACCAAATGTCTGCATTCAAGAATCGGAATGTGGCGGATTTCTAGAATGCACAGCACAGCGGAATTCTAAAGTCCTAAAATGCCTGCTATCCGGAAGTTAAGGTGTCTGACATCAAGAATGCTACCACGTCAGAATTATACCATTCTGAAACATTCTGGGATCTAGAATCAATGGACGGCTGAGTTTCAGAATGTCAGGGTGGCAAAACTCTAGAATCCTTGCGTGTCTGAACTCGAGAGTCATTCAATGTCCACATTCCAGAACTCTGGATGTCTAATTATAGAAGCACCAAATGTCTGCATTCTAGAATCGGAATGTGGCGGAATTCTAGAATGCACAGCACGGCGGAATTTTAAAGTCCTAAAATGCCTGCTATCCGGAAGTTAAGGTGTCTGACATCAAGAATGCTACCAAGTCAGAATTATACCATTCTGAAAGATTCTGGGATCTAGAATCAATGGACGGCTGAGTTCCAGAATGTCAGGGTGGCAAAACTCTAGAATCCTTGCGTGTCTGAACTCGAGAGTCATTCAATGTCCACATTCCGCATCACAGGGTGTCTGAATTCCAGAAGCACCAAATGTCTGCATTCTAGAATCGGAATGTGGCGGAATTCTAGAATGCACAGCACGGCGGAATTCGAAAGTCCTAAAATGCCTGCTATCCGGAAGTTAAGGTGTCTGACATCCAGAATGCTACCACGTCAGAATTATACCATTCTGAAAGATTCTGGGATCTAGAATCAATGGACGGCTGAGTTCCAGAATGTCAGGGTTTCCAAACTCTAGAATCCTTGCATGTCTGAACTCGAGAGTCATTCAATATCCACATTCCAGGACTCTGGATGTCTGAAATATAGAAGCACCAAATGTCTGCATTCTAGAATCGGAATGTGGTAGAATTCTAGAATGCACAGCACGACAGAATTCTAAAGTCCTAAAATGCCTGCTATTCGGAAGTTAAGGTGTCTGACATCCAGAATGTTACTAGGTCAGCATTCTGCCTTTCTGAGAGATTCTGGGTTCTAGAATCAATGGACGGCAGAGTTCTGGAATGTCAGGGTGTCTAAACACTAGAATCCTTCCATGTCTGAACTCGTGAGTCATTCAATGTCCACATTCCGGATCACAGGGTGTCTGAATCCCAGAAGCACCAAATGTCTGCATTCTAGAATCGGAATGTGGCGGAATTCTAGAATGCACAGCACGGCGGAATTCGAAAGTCCTAAAATGCCTGCTATCGGGAAGTTAAGGTGTCTGACATCCACAATGCTACCACGTCAGAATTATTCCATTCTGAAACATTCTGGGATCTAGAATCAATGGACGGCTGAGTTCCAGAATGTCAGGGTGGCAAAACTCTAGAATCCTGGCGTGTCTGAACTCGAGAGTCATTCAATGTCCACATTCCAGAACTCTGGATGTCTGAATTATAGAAGCACCAAATGTCTGCATTCAAGAATCGGAAAGTGGCGGAATTCTAGAATGCACAGCACGGCGGAATTCTAAAGTCCTAAAATGCCTGCTATCCGGAAGTTAAGGTGTCTGACATCAAGAATGCTACCACGTCAGAATTATACCATTCTGAAACATTCTGGGATCTAGAATCAATGGACGGCTGAGTTTCAGAATATCAGGGTGGCAAAACTCTAGAATCCTTGCGTGTCTGAACTCGAGAGTCATTCAATGTCCACATTCCAGAACTCTGGATGTCTAATTATAGAAGCACCAAATGTCTGCATTCTAGAATCGGAATGTGGCGGAATTCTAGAATGCACAGCACGGCGGAATTCTAAAGTCCTAAAATGCCTGCTATCCGGAAGTTAAGGTGTCTGACATCAAGAACGCTACCAAGTCAGAATTATACCATTCCGAAAGATTCTGGGATCTAGAATCAATGGACGGCTGAGTTCCAGAATGTCAGGGTGGCAAAATTCTAGAATCCTTGTGTGTCTGAACTCGAGAGTCATTCAATGTCCACATTCCAGAACACTGGATGTCTGAATTATAGAAGCACCAAATGTCTGCATTCTAGAATCGGAATGTGGCGGAATACTAGAATGCACAGCACGGCGGAATTCTAAAGCCCTAAAATGCCTGCTATCCGGAAGTTAAGGTGTCTGACATCAAGAGTGCTACCAAGTCAGAATTATAACATTCTGAAAGATTCTGGGATCTAGAATCAACGGACGGCTGAGTTCCAGAATGTCAGGGTGGCAAAACTCTAGAATCCTTGCCTGTCTGAACTCGAGAGTCATTCAATGTCCACATTACAGAACTCTGGATGTCTGAAATATAGAAGCACCAAATGTCTGCATTCTAGAATCGGAATGTGGCGGAATTGTAGAATGCACAGCACGGCGGAATTTTAAGTCCTAAAATGCCTGCTATTCGGAAGTTAAGGTGTCTGACATCCAGAATGTTACTAGGTCAGCATTCTACCGTTCTGAGAAATTCTGGGTTCTAGAATCAATGGACGGCAGAGTTCTGGAATGTCAGGGTGTCGAAACTCTAGAATCCTTCCGTGTCTGAACTCGAGAGTCATTCAATGTCCACATTCCAGAACTCTGGATGTCTGAATTATAGAAGCACCAAATGTCTGCATTCTAGAATCGGAATGTGGCGGAATTCTAGAATGCACAGCACGGCGGAATTCTAAAGTCCTAAAATGCCTGCTATCCGGAAGTTAAGGTGTCTGACATCAAGAATGCTACCAAGTCAGAATTATACCATTCTGAAAGATTCTGGGATCTAGAATCAATAGACGGCTGAGTTCCAGAATGTCAGGGTGGCAAAACTCTAGAATTCTGGCGTGTCTGAACTCGAGAGTCATTCAATGTCCACATTCCAGATCTCTGAATGTCTGAAATATAGAAGCACCAAATGTCTGCATTCTAGAATCGGAATGTGGCGGAATTCTAGAATGCACAGCATGGCGGAATTTTAAAGTCCTAAAATGCCTGCTATACGGAAGTCAAGGTGTCTGACCTCCAGAATGTTACTAAGTCAGCATTCTACCGTTCTGAGAAATTCTGGGTTCAAGAATCAATGGATGGCAGAGTTCTGGAATGTCAGGGTGTTCAAACTCAAGAATACTTGCGTGTCTGAACTCGAGAGTCATTCAATGTCCACATTCCGCATCACAGGGTGTCTGAATTCCAGAAGCACCAAATGTCTGCATTCTAGAATCGGAATGTGGCGGAATTCTAGAATGCACAGCACGGCGGAATTCGAAAGTCCTAAAAGGCCTACTAGCCGAAAGTTAATCTGTCTGATGACCAGTATGTTACTAGGTCAGCATTCTACCGTTCTGAGAGATTCTGGGTTCTAGAATCAATGGACGGCAGAGATCTGGAATGTCAGGGTGGCAAAACTCTAGAATCCTTGCGTGTCTGAACTCGAGAGTCATTCAATGTCCACATTCCGGATCACAGGGTGTCTGAATTCCAGAAGCACCAAATGTCTGCATTCTAGAATCGGAATGTGGTAGAATTCTAGAATGCACAGCATGGCGGAATTCGAAAGTCCTAAAATGCCTTCTATAGGGAAGTTAAGTTGTCTGTCATCCAGAATGCTACCACGTCAGAATTATACCATTCTGAAAGATTCTGGGATCTAGAATCAATGGACGGCTGAGTTATAGAATGTCAGGGTGGCAAAACTCTAGAATCCTTGCGTGTCTGAACTCGAGAGTCATTCAATGTCCACATTCCAGAACTCTGGATGTCTGAATTATAGAAGCACCAAATGTCTGCATTCTAGAATCGAAATGTGGTGGAATTCTAGAATGCACAGCACGGCGGAATTCTAAAATCCTGAAATGCCTGCTATCCGGAAGTTAAGGTGTCTGACATCAAGAATGCTACCAATTCAGAATTATACCATTCTGAAAGATTCTGGGATATAGAATCAATGGACGGCTGAGTTCCAGAATGTCAGGGTGGCAAAACTCTAGAATCCTTGCGTGTCTGAACTCAAGAGTCATTCAATGTCCACATTCCAGAACTCTGGATGTCTGAATTATAGAAGCACCAAATGTCTGCATTCTAGAATCGGAACGTGGCGGAAATCTAGAATGCACAGCACGGCGGAATTCTAAAGTCCTAAAATGCCTGCTATCCGGAAGTTAAGGTGTCTGACATCAAAAATGCTACCAAGTCAGAATTATACCATTCTGAATGATTCTGGGATCTAGAATCAATGGACGGCTGAGTTTCAGAATGTCAGAGTGGCAAAACTCTAGAATCCTTGCGTGTCTGAACTCGAGAGTCATTCAATGTCCACATTCCAGAACTCTGGATGTCTGAATTATAGAAGCACCAAATGTCTGCATTCTAGAATCAGAATGTGGCGGAAAACTAGAATGCACAGCACGGCGGAATTCTAAAGTACTAAAAGGCCTACAAGCCGAAAGTTAATGTGTCTGATGACCAGTATGTTACTAGGTCAGCATTCTACCGTTCTGAGAGATTCTGGGTTCTAGAATCAATGGACGGCAGAGATCTGGAATGTCAGGGTGTCCAAACTCTAGAATCCTTGCGTGTCTGAACTCGAGAGTCATTCAATGTCCACATTCCGGATCACAGGGTGTCTGAATTCCAGAAGCACCAAATGTCTTCATTCTAGAATTGGAATGTGGTGGAATTCTAGAATGCACAGCACGGCGGAAATCGAAAGTCCTAAAATGCCTGCTTTCCGGAAATTAAGGTGTCTGACATCCAGAATGCTACCACGTCAGAATTATACCATTCGGAAAGATTCTGGGATCTAGAATCAATGGACGGCTGAGTTCCAGAATGTCAGGGTTTCCAAACTCTAGAATCCTTGCATGTCTGAACTCGAGAGTCATTCAATATCCACATTCCAGGACTCTGGATGTCTGAAATATAGAAGCACCAAATGTCTGCATCCTGGAATCGGAATGTGGTAGAATTCTCGAATGCACAGCACGACAGAATTCTAAAGTCCTAAAATGCCTGCTATCCGGAAGTTAAGGTGTCTGACATCAAGAATGCTACCAAGTCAGAATTATACCATTCTGAATGATTCTGGGATCTAGAATCAATGGACGGCTGAGTTCCAGAATGTCAGGGTGGCAAAACTCTAGAATCCTTGCGTGTCTGAACTCGAGAGTCATTCAATGTCCACATTCCAGAACTCTGGATGTCTGAATTATAGAAGCACCAAATGTCTGCATTCTAGAATCGGAATGTGGCGGAATTCTAGAATGCACAGCACGGCGGAATTCTAAAGTCCTAAAAGGCCTACTAGCCGAAAGTTAATGTGTCTGATCACCAGTATGCTAGTAGGTCAGCATTCTACCGTTCTGAGAGATTCTGGGTTCTAGAATCAATGGACGGCAGAGATCTGGAATGTCAGGGTGTCCAAACTCTAGAATCCTTGCGTGTCTGAACTCGAGAGTCATTCAATGTCCACATTCCGGGTCACAGGGTGATTGAATTCCAGAAGCACCAAATGTCTGCATTCTAGAATCGGAATGTGGCGGAATTCTAGAATGCACAGCACGGCGGAATTCGAAAGTCCTAAAATGCCTGCTATCTGGAAGTTAAGGTGTCTGACATCCAGAATGCTACCACGTCAGAATTATACCATTATGAAACATTCTGGGATTTAGAGTCAATGGACGGCTGAGTTCCAGAATGTCAGGGTGGCAAAACTCTAGAATCCTTGCGTGTCTGAACTCGAGAGTCATTCAATGTCCACATTCCAGAACTCTGGATGTCTGAATTATAGAAGCACCAAATGTCTGCATTCTAGAATCGAAATGTGGTGGAATTCTAGAATGCACAGCACGGCGGAATTCTAAAATCCTGAAATGCCTGCTATCCGGAAGTTAAGGTGTCTGACATCAAGAATGCTACCAATTCAGAATTATACCATTCTGAAAGATTCTGGGATATAGAATCAATGGACGGCTGAGTTCCAGAATGTCAGGGTGGCAAAACTCTAGAATCCTTGCGTGTCTGAACTCGAGAGTCATTCAATGTCCACATTCCAGAACTCTGGATGTCTGAATTATAGAAGCACCAAATGTCTGCATTCTAGAATCGGAATGTGGCGGAATTCTAGAATGCACAGCACGGCGGAATTCTAAAGTCCTAAAATGCCTGCTATCCGGAAGTTAAGGTGTCTGACATCAAGAATGCTACCAAGTCAGAATTATAACATTCTGAAACATTCTGGGATCTAGAATCAATGGACGGCTGAGTTCCAGAATGCAAGGGTGGCAAAACTCTAGAATCCTTGCGTGTCTGAACTCGAGAGTCATTCAATGTCCACATTCCAGAACTCTGGATGTCTGAATTATAGAAGCACCAAATGTCTGCATTCTAGAATCGGAATGTGGCGGAATTCTAGAATACACAGCACGGCGGAATTCTAAAGTCCTAAAATGCCTACTAGCCGAAAGTTAAGGTGTCTGATGACCAGTATGTGTCTAGGTCAGCATTCTACCATTCTGAGAGATTCTGGGTTCTAGAATCAATGGACGGCAGAGATCTGGAATGTCAGGGTGTCCAAACTCTAGAATCCTTGCGTGTCTGAACTCGAGAGTCATTCAATGTCCACATTCCGGATCACAGGGTGTCTGAATTCCAGAAGCACCAAATGTCTGCATTCTAGAATCGGAATGTGGTAGAATTCTAGAATGCACAGCACGGCGGAATTCTAAAGTCCTAAAATGCCTGCTATCTGGAAGTTAAGATGTCTGACATCCGGAATGGTACCACATCAGAATTATACCATTCTGAAACATTCTGGGATCTAGAATCAATGGACGGCTGAGTTCCAGAATGTCAGGGTGGCAAAACTCTTGAATACTGGCGTGTCTGAACTCGAGTGTCATTCAATGTCCACATTCCAGAACTCTGGATGTCTGAATTATAGAAGCACCAAATGTCTGCATTCTAGAATCGGAATGTGGCGGAATTCTAGAATGCACAGCACGGCGGAATTTTAAAGTCGTAAAATGCCTGCTATTCGGAAGTCAAGGTGTCTGACATCCAGAATGTTACTCAGTCAGCATTCTATCGTTCTGAGAGATTCTGGGTTCTAGAATCAATGGATGGCAGAGTTCTGGAATGTCAGGGTGTTCAAACTCAAGAATACTTGCGTGTCTGAACTCGAGAGTCATTCAATGTCCACATTCCGCATCACAGGGTGTCTGAATTCCAGAAGAACCAAATGTCTGCATTCTAGAATCGGAATGTGGCGGAATTCTAGAATGCACAGCACGGCGGAATTTTAAAGTCCTAAAATGCCTGCTATCCGGAAGTTAAGGTGTCTGACATCCAGAATGCTACCACGTCAGAATTATACCATTCGGAAAGATTCTGGGATCTAGAATCAATGGACGGCTGAGTTCCAGAATGTCAGGGTTTCCAAACTCTAGAATCCTTGCATGTCTGAAATCGAGAGTCATTCAATATCCACATTCCAGGACTCTGGATGTCTGAAATAAAGAAGCACCAATTGTCTGCATTCTAGAATCGGAATGTGGTAGAATTCTAGAATGCACAGCACGACAGAATTCTAAAGTCCTAAAATGCCTGCTATTCGGAAGTTAAGGTGTCTGACATCCAGAATGTTACTATTTCAGCATTCTATCGTTCTGAGAGATTCTGGGTTCTAGAATCAATGGACGGCAGAGTTCTGGAATGTCAGGGTGTCCAAACTCTAGAATCCTTCCGTGTCTGAACTCGTGAGTCATTCAATGTCCACATTCCGGATCACAGGGTGTCTGAATTCCAGAAGCACCAAATGTCTGCATTCTAGAATCGGAATGTGGCGGAATTCTAGAATGCACAGCACGGCGGAATTTTAAAGTCCTAAAATGCCTGCTATCGGGAAGTTAAGGTGTCTGACATCCAGAATGCTACCACGTCAGAATTATACCATTCTGAATGATTCTGGGATCTAGAATCAATGGACGGCTGAGTTCCAGAATGCAAGGGTGGCAAAACTCTAGAATCCTTGCGTGTCTGAACTCGAGAGTCATTCAATATCCACATTCCAGGACTCTGGATGTCTGAAATATAAAAGCACCAAATGTCTGCATTCTAGAATCGGAATGTGGCGGAATTCTAGAATGCACAGCACGACAGAATTCTAAAGTCTTAAAATGCCTGCTATCTGGAAGCTAAGGTGTCTGACATCCAGAATGTTACTAGGTCAGCATTCTACCGTTCTGAGAGATTCTGGGTTCTAGAATCAATGGACGGCAGAGTTCTGGAATGTCAGGGTGTCAAAACTCTAGAATCCTTCCGTGTCTGAACTCGTGAGTCATTCAATGTCCACATTCCAGATCACAGGGTGTCTGAATTCCAGAAGCACCAAATGTCTGCATTCTAGAATCGGAATGTGGCGGAATTCTAGAATGCACAGCACAGCAGAATTCTGAAGTCCTAAAATGCCTGATATACGGAAGTTAAGGAGTCTGACTTCCAGAATGTTACTAGGTCAGCATTCTACCGTTCTGAGAGATTCTGGGTTCTAGAATCAATGGACGGCAGAGTTCTGGAATGTCAGGGTGTCCAAACTCTAGAATCCTTCCGTGTCTGAACTCCTGAGTCATTCAATGTCCACATTCCGGATCACAGGGTGTCTGAATTCCAGAAACACCAAATGTCTGCATTCTAGAATCGGAATGTGGCGGAATTCTAGAATGCACAGCACGGCGGAATTCGAAAGTCCTAAAATGCCTGCTATCTGGAAGTTAAGATGTCTGACATCCAGAATGCTACCACGTCAGAATTATACCATTATGAAACATTCTGGGATTTAGAGTCAATGGACGGCTGAGTTCCAGAATGTCAGGGTGGCAAAACTCTAGAATCCTTGCATGTCTGAACTCGAGAGTCATTCAATGTCTACATTCCAGAACTCTGGATGTCTGAATTATAGAAGCACCAAATGTCTGCATTCTAGAATCGAAATGTGGTGGAATTCTAGAATGCACAGCACGGCGGAATTCTAAAATCCTGAAATGCCTGCTATCCGGAAGTTAAGGTGTCTGACATCAAGAATGCTACCAATTCAGAATTATACCATTCTGAAAGATTCTGGGATATAGAATCAATGGACGGCTGAGTTCCAGAATGTCAGGGTGGCAAAACTCTAGAATCCTTGCGTGTCTGAACTCGAGAGTCATTCAATGTCCACATTCCAGAACTCTGGATGTCTGAATTATAGAAGCACCAAATGTCTGCATTCTAGAATCGGAATGTGGCGGAATTCTAGAATGCACAGCACGGCGGAATTCTAAAGTCCTAAAATGCCTGCTATCCGGAAGTTAAGGTGTCTGACATCAAGAATGATACCAAGTCAGAATTATAACATTCTGAAACATTCTGGGATCTAGAATCAATGGACGGCTGAGTTCCAGAATGCAAGGGTGGCAAAACTCTAGAATCCTTGCGTGTCTGAACTCGAGAGTCATTCAATGTCCACATTCCAGAACTCTGGATGTCTGAATTATAGAAGCACCAAATGTCTGCATTCTAGAATCGGAATGTGGCGGAATTCTAGAATACACAGCACGGCGGAATTCTAAAGTCCTAAAATGCCTACTAGCCGAAAGTTAAGGTGTCTGATGACCAGTATGTTACTAGGTCAGCATTCTACCGTTCTGAGAGATTCTGGGTTCTAGAATCAATGGACGGCAGAGATCTGGAATGTCAGGGTTTCCAAACTCTAGAATCCTTGCGTGTCTGAACTCGAGAGTCATTCAATGTCCACATTCCGGATCACAGGGTGTCTGAATTCCAGAAGCACCAAATGTCTGCATTCTAGAATCGGAATGTGGTAGAATTCTAGAATGCACAGCACGGCGGAATTCTAAAGTCCTAAAATGCCTGCTATCTGGAAGTTAAGATGTCTGACATCCAGAATGGTACCACATCAGAATTATACCATTCTGAAACATTCTGGGATCTAGAATCAATGGACGGCTGAGTTCCAGAATGTCAGGGTGGCAAAACTCTAGAATACTGGCGTGTCTGAACTCGAGAGTCATTCAATGTCCACATTCCAGAACTCTGGATGACTGAATTATAGAAGCACCAAATGTCTGCATTCTAGAATCGGAATGTGGCGGAATTCTAGAATGCACAGCACGGCGGAATTTTAAAGTCGTAAAATGCCTGCTATTCGGAAGTCAAGGTGTCTGACATCCAGAATGTTACTCAGTCAGCATTCTATCGTTCTGAGAGATTCTGGGTTCTAGAATCAATGGATGGCAGAGTTCTGGAATGTCAGGGTGTTCAAACTCAAGAATACTTGCGTGTCTGAACTCGAGAGTCATTCAATGTCCACATTCCGCATCACAGGGTGTCTGAATTCCAGAAGAACCAAATGTCTGCATTCTAGAATCGGAATGTGGCGGAATTCTAGAATGCACAGCACGGCGGAATTTTAAAGTCCTAAAATGCCTGCTATCCGGAAGTTAAGGTGTCTGACATCCAGAATGCTACCACGTCAGAATTATACCATTCGGAAAGATTCTGGGATCTAGAATCAATGGACGGCTGAGTTCCAGAATGTCAGGGTTTCCAAACTCTAGAATCCTTGCATGTCTGAAATCGAGAGTCATTCAATATCCACATTCCAGGACTCTGGATGTCTGAAATAAAGAAGCACCAATTGTCTGCATTCTAGAATCGGAATGTGGTAGAATTCTAGAATGCACAGCACGACAGAATTCTAAAGTCCTAAAATGCCTGCTATTCGGAAGTTAAGGTGTCTGACATCCAGAATGTTACTATTTCAGCATTCTATCGTTCTGAGAGATTCTGGGTTCTAGAATCAATGGACGGCAGAGTTCTGGAATGTCAGGGTGTCCAAACTCTAGAATCCTTCCGTGTCTGAACTCGTGAGTCATTCAATGTCCACATTCCGGATCACAGGGTGTCTGAATTCCAGAAGCACCAAATGTCTGCATTCTAGAATCGGAATGTGGCGGAATTCTAGAATGCACAGCAGGGCGGAATTTTAAAGTCCTAAAATGCCTGCTATCGGGAAGTTAAGGTGTCTGACATCCAGAATGCTACCACGTCAGAATTATACCATTCTGAATGATTCTGGGATCTAGAATCAATGGACGGCTGAGTTCCAGAATGCAAGGGTGGCAAAACTCTAGAATCCTTGCGTGTCTGAACTCGAGAGTCATTCAATATCCACATTCCAGGACTCTGGATGTCTGAAATATAGAAGCACCAAATGTCTGCATTCTAGAATCGGAATGTGGCGGAATTCTAGAATGCACAGCACGAAAGAATTCTAAAGTCTTAAAATGCCTGCTATCTGGAAGCTAAGGTGTCTGACATCCAGAATGTTACTAGGTCAGCATTCTACCGTTCTGAGAGATTCTGGGTTCTAGAATCAATGGACGGCAGAGTTCTGGAATGTCAGGGTGTCAAAACTCTAGAATACTTCCGTGTCTGAACTCGTGAGTCATTCAATGTCCACATTCCAGATCACAGGGTGTCTGAATTCCAGAACCACCAAATGTCTGCATTCTAGATTCGGAATGTGGCGGAATTCTAGAATGCACAGCACAGCAGAATTCTGAAGTCCTAAAATGCCTGATATACGGAAGTTAAGGAGTCTGACTTCCAGAATGTTACTAGGTCAGCATTCTACCGTTCTGAGAGATTCTGGGTTCTAGAATCAATGGACGGCAGAGTTCTGGAATGTCAGGGTGTCCAAACTCTAGAATCCTTCCGTGTCTGAACTCCTGAGTCATTCAATGTCCACATTCCGGATCACAGGGTGTCTGAATTCCAGAAACACCAAATGTCTGCATTCTAGAATCGGAATGTGGCGGAATTCTAGAATGCACAGCACGGCGGAATTCGAAAGTCCTAAAATGCCTGCTATCGGGAAGTTAAGGTGTCTGACATCCAGAATGCTACCACGTCAGAATTATACCATTCTGAAAGATTCTGGGATCTAGAATCAATGGACGGCTGAGTTCCAGAATGTCAGGGTGGCAAAACTCTAGAATCCTTGCGTGTCTGAACTCGAGAGTCATTCAATGTCCACATTCCAGAACTCTGGATGTCTGAATTATAGAAGCACCAAATGTCTGCATTCAAGAATCGGAACGTGGCGGAATTCTAGAATGCACAGCACGGCAAAATTCTAAAGTCCTAAAATGCCTGCTATCCGGAAGTTAAGGTTTCTGACATCAAGAATGCTACCAAGTCAGAATTATACCATTCTGAAAGATTCTGGGATCTAGAATCAATGGACGGCTGAGTTCCAGAATGTCAGGGTTTCCAAACTCTAGAATCCTTGCGTGTCTGAACTCGAGAGTCATTCAATGTCCACATTCCAGAACTCTGGATGTCTGAAATATAGAAGCACCAAATGTCTGCATTCTAGAATCGGAATGTGGCGGAATTCTAGAATGCACAGCACGGCGGAATTTTAAAGTCCTAAAATGCCTGCTATACGGAAGTCAAGGTGTCTGACATCCAGAATGTTACTAAGTCAGCATTCTACCGTTCTGAGAGATTCTGGGTTCTAGAATCAATGGATGGCAGAGTTCTGGAATGTCAGGTTGTTCAAACTCAAGAATACTTGCGTGTCTGAACTCGAGAGTCATTCAATGTCCACATTCCGCATCACAGGGTGTCTGAATTCCAGAAGCACCAAATGTCTGCATTCTAGAATCGGAATGTGGCGGAATTCTAGAATGCACAGCACGGCAGAATTTTAAAGTCCTAAAATGCCTGCTATCCGGAAGTTAAGGTGTCTGACATCCAGAATGCTACCACGTCAGAATTATACCTTTCGGAAAGATTCTGGGATCTAGAATCAATGGACGACTGAGTTCCAGAATGTCAGGGTTTCCAAACTCTAGAATCCTTGCATGTCTGTACTCGAGAGTCATTCAATATCCACATTCCAGGACTCTGGATGTCTGAAATATAGAAGCACCAATTGTCTGCATTCTAGAATCGGAATGTGGTAGAATTCTAGAATGCACAGCACGACAGAATTCTAAAGTCCTGAAATGCCTGCTATCTGGAAGTTAAGGTGTCTGACATCAAGAATGCTACCAAGAAAGAATTATACCATTCTGAAAGATTCTGGGATCTAGAATCAATGGACGGCTGAGTTCCAGAATGCAAGGGTGGCAAAACTCTAGAATCCTTGCGTGTCTGAACTCGAGAGTCATTCAATATCCACATTCCAGGACTCTGGATGTCTGAAATATAGAAGCACCAAATGTCTGCATTCTAGAATCGGAATGTGGCGGAATTCTAGAATGCACAGCACGAAAGAATTCTAAAGTCTTAAAATGCCTGCTATCTGGAAGCTAAGGTGTCTGACATCCAGAATGTTACTAGGTCAGCATTCTACCGTTCTGAGAGATTCTGGGTTCTAGAATCAATGGACGGCAGAGTTCTGGAATGTCAGGGTGTCAAAACTCTAGAATCCATCCGTGTCTTAACTCGTGAGTCATTCCATGTCCACATTCCAGATCACAGGGTGTCTGAATTCCAGAAGCACCAAATGTCTGCATTCTAGAATCGGAATGTGGCGGAATTCTAGAATGCACAGCACAGCAGAATTCTGAAGTCCTAAAATGCCTGATATACGGAAGTTAAGGAGTCTGACTTCCAGAATGTTACTAGGTCAGCATTCTACCGTTCTGAGAGATTCTGGGTTCTTAAATCAATGGACGGCAGAGATCTGGAATGTCAGGTTTTCCAAACTCTAGAATCCTTGCGTGTCTGAACTCGAGAGTCATTCAATGTCCACATTCCCCATAACAGGGTGTCTGAATTCCAGAAGCAACAAATGTCTGCATTCTAGAATCGGAATGTTGCGGAATTCTAGAATGCACAGCACGGCGTAATTCGAAAGTCCTAAAATGCCTGCTATCCGGAAGTTAAGGTGTCTGAAATCCAGAATGCTACCACGTCAGAATTATACCATTCTGAAAGATTCTGGGATCTAGAATCAATGGACGGCTGAGTTCCGGAATGTCAGTGTTTCCAAACTCTAGAATCCTTGCATGTCTGAACTCGAGAGTCATTCAATATCCACATTCCAGGACTCTGGATGTCTGAAATATAGAAGCACCAAATGTTTGCATTCTAGAATCGGAATGTGGTAGAATTCTAGAATGCACAGCACGACAGAATTCTAAACTCCTAAAATGCCTGCTATCCGGAAGTTAAGTTGTCTGACATCAAGAGTGCTACCAACTCAGAATTATACCATTCTGAAAGATTCTGGGATCTAGAATCAATGGACGGCTGAGTTCCAGAATGTCAGGGTGGAAAAACTCTAGAATCCTTGCCTGTCTGAACTCGAGAGTCATTCAATGTCCACATTCCAGAACTCTGGATGTCTGAAATATAGAAGCACCAAATGTCTGCATTCTAGAATCGGAATGTGGCGGAATTGTAGAATGCACAGCACGGCGGAATTTTAAAGTCCTAAAATGCCTGCAATACGGAAGTCAAGGTGTCTGACCTCCAGAATGTTACTAAGTCAGCATTCTACCGTTCTGAGATATTCTGGGTTCTAGAATCAATGGATGGCAGAGTTCTGGAATGTCAGGGTGTTCAAACTCAAGAATACTTGCGTGTCTGAACTCGAGAGTCATTCAATGTCTACATTCCGCCTCACAGGGTGTCTGAATTCCAGAAGCACCAAATGTCTGCATTCTAGAATCGGAATGTGGCGGAATTCTAGAATGCACAGCACGGCGGAATTCGAAGGTCCTAAAATACCTGCTATCCAGAAGTTAAGGTATCTGAAATCAAGAATTCTACCACGTCAGAATTATACCATTCTGAAAGATTCTGGGATCTAGAATCAATGGACGGCTGAGTTCCAGAATGTCAGGGTTTCCAAACTCTAGAATCCTTGCATGTCTGAACTCGAGAGTCATTCAATATCCACATTCCAGGACTCTGGATGTCTGAAATATAGAAGCACCAAATGTCTGCATTCTAGAATCGGAATGTGGTAGAATTCTAGAATGCACAGCACGACAGAATTCTAAAGTCCTAAAATGCCTGCTATTCGGAAGTTAAGGTGTCTGACATCCAGAATTTTACTAGGTCAGCATTCTACCGTTCTGAGAGATTCTGGGTTCTAGAATCAATGGACGGCAGAGATCTGGAATGTCAGGGTGTCCAAACTCTAGAATCCTTGTGTGTCTGAACTCGAGAGTCATTCAAAGTCCACATTCCGGATCACAGGGTGTCTGAATTCCAGAAGCACCAAATGTCTGCATTCTAGAATTGGAATGTGGTGGAATTCTAGAATGCACAGCACGGCGGAATTCTAAAGTCCTAAAATGCCTGCTATCCGGAAGTTAAGGTGTGTGACATCCAGAATGGTACCACATCAGAATTATACCATTCTGAAACATTCTGTGATCTAGAATCAATGGACGGCCCAGTTCCAGAATGTCAGTTTGGAAAAACTCTAGAATCCTTGCGTGTCTGAACTCGAGAGTCATTCAATGTCCACATTCCAGAACTCTGGATGTCTGAATTATAGAAGCACCAAATGTCTGCATTCTAGAATCGGAATGTGGCGGAATTCTAGAATGCACAGCACGGCGGAATTCTAAAGTCCTAAAATGCCTGCTATCCGGAAGTTAATGTGTCTGACATCAAGAATGCTACCAAGTCAGAATTATAACATTCTGAAACATTCTGTGATCTAGAATCAATGGACGGCTGAGTTCCAGAATGCGAGGGTGGCAAAACTCTAGAATCCTTGCGGGTCTGAACTCGAGAGTCATTCAGTGTCCACATTCCAGAACTCTGGATGTCTGAAATATAGAAGCACCAAATGTCTGCATTCTAGAATCGAAATGTGGCGGAATTCTAGAATGCACAGCACAGCGGAATTTTAAAGTCCTAAAATGCCTGCTATACGGAAGTCAAGGTGTCTGATATCTAGAATGTTACTAAGTCAGCATTCTACCGTTCTGAGAGATTCTTGGTTCTAGAATCAATGGATGGCAGAGTTCTGGAATGTCAGGGTGTACAAACTCAAGAATACTTGTGTGTCTGAACTCGAGAGTCATTCAATGTCCACATTCCGCATCACAGGGTGTCTGAATTCCAGAAGCACCAAATGTCTGCATTCTAGAATCGGAATGTGGCGGAATTCTAGAATGCACAGCACGGCGGAATTCTAAAGTCCTTAAATGCCCGCTATCCGGAAGTTAAGGTGTCTGACATCAGGAATGCTACCAAGTCAGAATTATACCATTCTGAAAGATTCTGGGATCTAGAATCAATGGACGGCTGAGTTCCAGAATGTCAGGGTGGCAAAACTCTAGAATCCTGGCGTGTCTGAACTCGAGAGTCATTCAATGTCCACATTCCAGAACTCTGGATGTCTGAATTATAGAAGCACCAAATGTCTGCATTCTAGAATCGGAATGTGGCGGAATTCTAGAATGCACAGCACGGCGGAATTCTAAAGTCCTAAAATGCCTGCTATCCGGAAGTTAAGGTGTCTGACATCCAGAATGGTACCACATCAGAATTATACCATTATGAAACATTCTGGGATCTAGAATCAATGGACGGGTCAGTTCCAGAATGTCAGGGTGGCAAAACTCTAGAATCCTGTCGTGTCTGAACTCGAGAGTCAGTCAATGTCCACATTCCAGAACTCTGGATGTCTGAATTATAGAAGCACCAAATGTCTGCATTCTAGAATCGGAATGTGGCGGAATTCTAGAATGCACAGCACGGCGGAATTCTAAAGTCCTAAAATGCCTGCTATCCGGAAGTTAAGGTGTCTGACATCAAGAATGCTACCATGTCAGAATTATACCATTCTGAAAGATTCTGGGATCTAGAATCAATGGACGGCTGAGTTCCAGAATGTCAGGGTGGCAAAATTCTAGAATCCTTGTGTGTCTGAACTCGAGAGTCATTCAATGTCCACATTCCAGAACTCTGGATGTCTGAATTATAGAAGCACCAAATGTCTGCATTCTAGAATCGGAATGTGGCGGAATACTAGAATGCACAGCACGGCGGAATTCTAAAGTCCTAAAATGCCTGCTATCCGGAAGTAAAGGTGTCTGACATCAAGAGTGCTACCAAGTCAGAATTATAACATTCTGAAAGATTCTGGGATCTAGAATCAATGGACGGCTGAGTTCCAGAATGTCAGGGTGGCAAAACTCTAGAATCCTTGCCTGTCTGAACTCGAGAGACGTTCAATGTCCACATTCCAGAACTCTGGATGTCTGAAATATAGAGGCACCAAATGTCTGCATTCTAGAATCGGAATGTGGCGGAATTGTAGAATTTACAGCACGGCGGAATTTTAAGTCCTAAAATGCCTGCTATACGGAAGTCAAGGTGTCTGACCTCCAGAATGTTACTAAGTCAGCATTCTACCGTTCTGAGAAATTCTGGGTTCTAGAATCAATGGATGGCAGAGTTCTGGAATGTCAGGGTGTTCAAACTCAAGAATACTTGCATGTCTGAACTCGAGAGTCATTCAATATCCACATTCCGCATCACAGGGTGTCTGGTTTCCAGAAGCACCAAATGTCTGCATTCTAGAATCGGAATGTGGCGGAAGTCTAGAATGCACAGCACGGCGGAATTCGAAAGTCCTAAAATGCCTGCTTTCTGGAAGTTAAGGTGTCTGAAATCCAGAATGCTACCACGTCAGAATTATACCATTCTGAAAGATTCTGGGATCTAGAATCAATGGACGGCTGAGTTCCAGAATGTCAGGGTTTCCAAACTCTAGAATCCTTGCATGTCTGAACTCGACAGTCATTCAATATCCACATTCCAGGACTCTGGATGTCTGAAATATAGAAGCACCAAATGTCTGCATTCTAGAAACGGAATGTGGTAGATTTCTAGAATGCACAGCACGACAGACTTCTAAAGTCCTAAAATGCCTGCTATTCGGAAGTTAAGGTGTCTGACATCCAGAATGTTACTAGGTCAGCATTCTACCGTTCTGAGAGATTCTGGGTTCTAGAATCAATGGACGGCAGAGTTCTGGAATGTCAGGGTGTCCAAACTCTAGAATCCTTCCGTGTCTGAACTCGAGAGTCATTCAATGTCCACATTCCAGAACTCTGGATGTCTGAATTATAGAAGCACCAAATGTCTGCATTCTAGAATCGGAATGTGGCGGAATTCTAGAATGCACAGCACGGCGGAATTCGAAAGTCCTAAAATGCCTGCTATCCGGAAGTTAAGGTGTCTGAAATCCAGAATGCTACCACGTCAGAATTATACCATTCTGAAAGATTCTGGGATCTAGAATCAATGGACGGCTGAGTTCCAGAATGTCAGGGTGGCAAAACTCTAGAATCCTTGCGTGTCTGAACTTGAGAGTCATTCAATGTCCACATTCCAGAACTCTGGATGTCTGAATTATAGAAGCGCCAAATGTCTGCATTCTAGAATCGGAATGTGGCGGAATTCTAGAATGCACAGCACGGCGGAATTCTAAAGTCCTAAAATGCCTACTAGCCGAAAGTTAAGGTGTCTGATGACCAGTATGTTACTAGGTCAGCATTCTACCGTTCTGAGAGATTCTGGGTTCTAGAATCAAAGGACGGCAGAGATCTGGAATGTCAGGTTGTCCAAACTCTAGAATCCTTGCGTGTCTGAACTCGAGAGTCATTCAATGTCCACATTCCCCATCACAGGGTGTCTGAATTCCAGAAGCAACAAATGTCTGCATTCTAGAATCGGAATGTTGCGGAATTCTAGAATGCACAGCACGGCGTAATTCGAAAGTCCTAAAATGACTGCTATCCGGAAGTTAAGGTGTCTGAAATCCAGAATGCTACCACGTCAGAATTATACCATTCAGAAAGATTCTGGGATCTAGAATCAATGGACGGCTGAGTTCCAGAATGTCAGGGTTTCCAAACTCTAGAATCCTTGCATGTCTGAACTCGAGAGTCATTCAATATCCACATTCCAGGACTCTGGATGTCTGAAATATAGAAGCACCAAATGTTTGCATTCTAGAATCGGAATGTGGTAGAATTCTAGAATGCACAGCACGACAGAATTCTAAAGTCCTAAAATGCCTGCTCTTCGGAAGTTAAGGTTTCTGACATCCAGAATGTTACTAGGTCAGCATTCTACCGTTCTGAGAGATTCTGGGTTCTAGAATCAATGGACGGCAGAGATCTGGAGTGTCAGGGTGTCCAAACTCTAGAATCCTTGCGTGTCTGAACTCGAGAGTCATTCAATGTCCACATTCCAGAACTCTGGATGTCTGAAATATAGAAGCACCAAATGTCTGCATTCTAGAATCGGAATGTGGCGGAATTCTAGAATGCACAGCACAGCGGAATTTTAAAGTCCTACAATGCCTGCTATACGGAAGTCAAGGTGTCTGACATCCAGAATGTTACTAAGTCAGCATTCTACCGTTCTGAGAGATTCTCGGTTCTAGAATCAATGGATGGCAGAGTTCTGGAATGTCATGGTGTTCAAACTCAAGAATACTTGCGTGTCTGAACTCGAGAGTCATTCAATGTCCACATTCCGCATCACAGGGTGTCTGAATTCCAGAAGCAACAAATGTCTGCATTCTAGAATCGGAATGTGGCGGAATTCTAGAATGCACAGCACGGCGGAATTCGAAAGTCCTAAAATGCCTGCTATCGGGAAGTTAAGGTGTCTGACATCCACAATGCTACCACGTCAGAATTATACCATTCTGAAACATTCTGGGATCTAGAATCAATGGACGGCTGAGTTCCAGAATGTCAGGGTGGCAAAACTCTAGAATCCTTGCGTGTCTGAACTCGAGAGTCAGTCAATGTCCACATTCCAGTACTCTGGATGTCTGAATTATAGAAGCACCAAATGTCTGCATTCTAGAATCGGAATGTGGCGGAATTCTAGAATGCACAGCACGGCGGAATTCTAAAGTCCTAAAATGCCTGCTATCCGGAAGTTAAGGTGTCTGACATCAAGAATGCTACCAAGTCAGAATTATACCATTCTTAAAGATTCTGGGATCTAGAATCAATGGACGGCTGAGTTCCAGAATGTCAGGGTGGCAAAATTCTAGAATCCTTGTGTGTCTGAACTCGAGAGTCATTCAATGTCCACATTCCAGAACTCTGGATGTCTGAATTATAGAAGCACCAAATGTCTGCATTCTAGAATCGGAATGTGTCGGAATACTAGAATGCACAGCACGGCGGAATTCTAAAGCCCTAAAATGCCTGCTATCCGGAAGTTAAGGTGTCTGACATCAAGAGTGTTACCAAGTCAGAATTATATCATTCTGAAAGATTCTGGGATCTAGAATCAATGGACCGCTGAGTTCCAGAATGTCAGGGTGGCAAAACTCTAGAATCCTTGCCTGTCTGAACTCGAGAGACATTCAATATCCACATTCCAGAACTCTGTATGTCTGAAATATAGAGGCACCAAATGTCTGTATTCTAGAATCGGAATGTGGCGGAATTGTAGAATGCACAGCACGGCGGAATTTTAAGTCCTAATATGCCTGCTATACGGAAGTCAAGGTGTCTGACCTCCAGAATGTTACTAAGTCAGCATTCTACCGTTCTGAGAAATTCTGGGTTCTAGAATCAATGGATGGCAGAGTTCTGGAATGTCAGGGTGTTCAAACTCAAGAATACTTGCATGTCTGAACTCGAGAGTCATTCAATGTCCACATTCCGCATCACAGGGTGTCTGAATTCCAGAAGCACCAAATGTCTGCATTCTAGAATCGGAATGTGGCGGAATTCTAGAATGCACAGCACGGCGGAATTCGAAAGTCCTAAAATGCCTGCTATCCGGAAGTTAAGGTGTCTGAAATCCAGAATGCTACCACGTCAGAATTATACCATTCTGAAAGATTCTGGGATCTAGAATCAATGGACGGCTGAGTTCCAGAATGTCAGGGTTTCCAATCTCTAGAATCCTTGCATGTCTGAACTCGAGAGTCATTCAATATCCACATTCCAGGACTCTGGATGTCTGAAATAAAGAAGCACCAAATGTCTGCATTCTAGAAGCGGAATGTGGTAGATTTCTAGAATGCACAGCACGACAGAATTCTAAAGTCCTAAAATGCCTGCTCTTCGGAAGTTAAGGTGTCTGACATCCAGAATGTTACTAGGTCAGCATTCTACCGTTCTGAGAGATTCTGGGTTCTGGAATCAATGGACGGCAGAGATCTGGAGTGTCAGGGTGTCCAAACTCTAGAATCCTGGCGTGTCTGAACTCGAGAGTCATTCAATGTCCACATTCCAGAACTCTGGATGTCTGAAATATAGAAGCACCAAATGTCTGCATTCTAGAATCGGAATGTGGCGGAATTCTAGAATGCACAGCACGGCGGAATTCTAAAGTCCTAAAATGCCTGCTATCCGGAAGTTAAGGTGTCTGACATCAAGAATGCTACCAAGTCAGAATTATACCATTCTGAAAGATTCTGGGATCTAGAATCAATTGACGGCTGAGTTCCAGAATGTCAGGGTGGCAAAACTCGAGAATCCTTGCCTGTCTGAACTCGAGAGTCATTCAATGTTCACATTCCAGAACTCTGGATGTCTGAAATATAGAAGCACCAAATGTCTGCATTCTAGAATCGGAATGTGGCGGAATTCTAGAATGCAAAGCATGGCGGAATTTTAAAGTTCTAAAATGCCTGCTATACGGAAGTCAAGGTGTCTGACCTCCAGAATGTTACTAAGTCAGCATTCTACCGTTCTGAGAAATTCTGGGTTCAAGAATCAATGGATGGCAGAGTTCTGGAATGTCAGGGTGTTCAAACTCAAGAATACTTGCGTGTCTGAACTCGAGAGTCATTCAATGTCCACATTCCGCATCACAGGGTGTCTGAATTCCAGAAGCACCAAATGTCTGCATTCTAGAATCGGAATGTGGCGGAATTCTAGAATGCACAGCACGGCGGAATTCGAAAGTCCTAAAATGCCTGCTATCCGGAAGTTAAGGTGTCTGAAATCCAGAATGCTACCACGTCAGAATTATACCATTCTGAAAGATTCTGGGATCTAGAATCAATGGACGGCTGAGTTCCAGAATGTCAGGGTGGCAAAACTCTAGAATCCTTGCGTGTCTGAACTCGAGAGTCATTCAATGTCCACATTCCAGAACTCTGGATGTCTGAATTATAGAAGCGCCAAATGTCTGCATTCTAGAATCGGAATGTGGCGGAATTCTAGAATGCACAGCACGGCGGAATTCTAAAGTCCTAAAATGCCTACTAGCCGAAAGTTAAGGTGTCTGATGACCAGTATGTTACTAGGTCAGCATTCTACCGTTCTGAGAGATTCTGGGTTCTAGAATCAAAGGACGGCAGAGATCTGGAATGTCAGGTTGTCCAAACTCTAGAATCCTTGCGTGTCTGAACTCGAGAGTCATTCAATGTCCACATTCCCCATCACAGGGTGTCTGAATTCCAGAAGCAACAAATGTCTGCATTCTAGAATCGGAATGTTGCGGAATTCTAGAATGCACAGCACAGCGTAATTCGAAAGTCCTAAAATGCCTGCTATCCGGAAGTTAAGGTGTCTGAAATCCAGAATGCTACCACGTCAGAATTATACCATTCTGAAAGATTCTGGGATCTAGAATCAATGGACGGCTGAGTTCCAGAATGTCAGGGTTTCCAAACTCTAGAATCCTTGCATGTCTGAACTCGAGAGTCATTCAATATCCACATTCCAGGACTCTGGATGTCTGAAATATAGAAGCACGAAATGTTTGCATTCTAGAATCGGAATGTGGTAGAATTCTAGAATGCACAGCACGACAGAATTCTAAAGTCCTAAAATGCCTGCTCTTCGGAAGTTAAGGTTTCTGACATCCAGAATGTTACTAGGTCAGCATTCTACCGTTCTGAGAGATACTGGGTTCTAGAATCAATGGACGGCGGAGATCTGGAGTGTCAGGGTGTCCAAACTCTAGAATCCTTGCGTGTCTGAACTCGAGAGTCATTCAATGTCCACATTCCAGAACTCTGGATGTCTGAAATATAGAAGCACCAAATGTCTGCATTCTAGAATCGGAATGTGGCGGAATTCTAGAATGCACAGCACAGCGGAATTTTAAAGTCCTACAATGCCTGCTATACGGAAGTCAAGGTGTCTGACATCCAGAATGTTACTAAGTCAGCATTCTACCGTTCTGAGAGATTCTCGGTTCTAGAATCAATGGATGGCAGAGTTCTGGAATGTCAGGGTGTTCAAACTCAAGAATACTTGCGTGTCTGAACTCGAGAGTCATTCAATGTCCACATTCCGCATCACAGGGTGTCTGAATTCCAGAAGCACCAAATGTCTGCATTCTAGAATCGGAATGTGGCGGAATTCTAGAATGCACAGCACGGCGGAATTCGAAAGTCCTAAAATGCCTGCTATCCGTAAGTTAAGGTGTCTGACATCCAGAATGCTACCACGTCAGAATTATACCATTCTGAAAGATTCTGGGATCTAGAATCAATGGACGGCTGAGTTCCAGAATGTCAGGGTTTCCAAACTCTAGAATCCTTGCATGTCTGAACTCGAGAGTCATTCAATATCCACATTCCAGGACTCTGGATGTCTGAAATATAGAAGCACCAAATGTCTGCATTCAAGAATCGGAATGTGGTAGAATTCTAGAATGCACAGCACGACAGAATTCTAAAGTCCTAAAATGCCTGCTATTCGGAAGTTAAGGTGTCTGACATCCAGAATGTTACTAGGTCAGCATTCTACCGTTCTGAGAGATTCTGGGTTCTAGAATCAATGGACGGCAGAGTTCTGGAATGTCAGGGTGTCTAAACTCTAGAATCCTTCCGTGTCTGAACTCGTGAGTCATTCAATGTCCACATTCCGGATCACAGGGTGTCTGAATTCCAGAAGCACCAAATGTCTGCATTCTAGAATCGGAATATGTCGGAATTCTAGAATGCACAGCACGGCGGAATTCGAAAGTCCTAAAATGCCTGCTATCGGGAAGTTAAGTTGTCTGACATCCACAATGCTACCACGTCAGAATTATACCATTCTGAAACATTCTGGGATCTAGAATCAATGGACGGCTGAGTTCCAGAATGTCAGGGTGGCAAAACTCTAGAATCCTTGCGTGTCTGAACTTGAGAGTCAGTCAATGTCCACATTCCAGAACTCTGGATGTCTGAATTATAGAAGCACCAAATGTCTGCATTCTAGAATCGGAATGTGGCGGAATTCTAGAATGCACAGCACGGCGGAATTCTAAAGTCCTAAAATGCCTGCTATCCGGAAGTTAAGGTGTCTGTCATCAAGAATGCTACCAAGTCAGAATTATACCATTCTGAAAGATTCTGGGATCTAGAATCAATGGACGGCTGAGTTCCAGAATGTCAGGGTGGCAAAATTCTAGAATCCTTGTGTGTCTGAACTCGAGAGTCATTCAATGTCCACATTCCAGAACTCTGGATTTCTGAATTATAGAAGCACCAAATGTCTGCATTCTAGAATCGGAATGTGGCGGAATACTAGAATGCACAGCACGGCGGAATTCTAAAGCCCTAAAATGCCTGCTATCCGGAAGTTAAGGTGTCTGACATCAAGAGTGCTACCAAGTCAGAATTATAACATTCTGAAAGATTCTGGGATCTAGAATCAATGGACCGCTGAGTTCCAGAATGTCAGGGTGGCAAAACTCTAGAATCCTTGCCTGTCTGAACTCGAGAGACATTCAATGTCCACATTCCAGAACTCTGGATGTCTGAAATATAGAGGCACCAAAAGTCTGTATTCTAGAATCGGAATGTGGCGTAATTGTAGAATGCACAGCACGGCGGAATTTTAAGTCCAAAATTCCTGCTATGCGGAAGTCAAGGTGTCTGACCTCCAGAATGTTACTAAGTCAGCATTCTACCGTTCTGAGAAATTCTGGGTTCTAGAATCAATGGATGGCAGAGTTCTGGAATGTCAGGGTGTTCAAACTCAAGAATACTTGCATGTCTGAACTCGAGAGTCATTCAATGTCCACATTCCGCATCACAGGGTGTCTGAATTCCAGAAGCACCAAATGTCTGCATTCTAGAATCGGAATGTGGCGGAATTCTAGAATGCACAGCACGGCGGAATTCGAAAGTCCTAAAATGCCTGCTATCCGGAAGTTAAGGTGTCTGAAATCCAGAATGCTACCACGTCAGAATTATACCATTCTGAAAGATTCTGGGATTTAGAATCAATGGACGGCTGAGTTCCAGAATGTCAGGGTTTCCAAACTCTAGAATCCTTGCATGTCTGAACTCGAGAGTCATTCAATATCCACATTCCAGGACTCTGGATGTCTGAAATATAGAAGCACCAAATGTCTGCATTCTAGAAACGGAATGTGGTAGATTTCTAGAATGCACAGCACGACAGAATTCTAAAGTCCTAAAATGCCTGCTATTCGGAAGTTAAGGTGTCTGACATCCAGAATGTTACTAGGTCAGCATTCTACCGTTCTGAGAGATTCTGGGTTCTAGAATCAATGGACGGCAGAGTTCTGGAATGTCAGGGTGTCCAAACTCGAGAATCCTTCCGTGTCTGAACTCGAGAGTCATTCAATGTCCACATTCCAGAACTCTGGATGTCTGAATTATAGAAGCACCAAATGTCTGCATTCTAGAATCGGAATGTGGCGGAATTCTAGAATGCACAGCACGGCGGAATTCTAAAGTCCTAAAATGCCTGCTATCCGGAAGTTAAGGTGTCTGACATCAAGAATGCTACCAAGTCAGAATTATACCATTCTGAAAGATTCTGGGATCTAGAATCAATGGACGGCTGAATTCCAGAATGTCAGGGTGGCAAAACTCGAGAATCCTTGCCTGTCTGAACTCGAGAGTCATTCAATGTCCACAATCCAGAACTCTGGATGTCTGAAATATAGAAGCACCAAATGTCTGCATTCTAGAATCGGAATGTGGCGGAATTCTAGAATGCACAGCATGGCGGAATTTAAAAGTCCTAAAATGCCTGCTATACGGAAGTCAAGGTGTCTGACCTCCAGAATGTTACTAAGTCAGCATTCTACGGTTCTGAGAAACTCTGGGTTCAAGAATCAATGGATGGCAGAGTTCTGGAATGTCAGGGTGTTCAAACTCAAGAATACTTGCGTGTCTGAACTCGAGAGTCATTCAATGTCCACATTCCGCATCACAGGGTGTCTGAATTCCAGAAGCACCAAATGTCTGCATTCTAGAATCGGAATGTGGCGGAATTCTAGAATGCACAGCACGGCGGAATTCGAAAGTCCTAAAATGCCTGCTATCCGGAAGTTAAGGTGTCTGAAACCCAGAATGCTACCACGTCAGAATTATACCATTCTGAAAGATTCTGGGATCTAGAATCAATGGACGGCTGAGTTCCAGAATGTCAGGGTGGCAAAACTCTAGAATCCTTGCGTGTCTGAAGTCGAGAGTCATTCAATGTCCACATTCCAGAACTCTGGATGTCTGAATTATAGAAGCGCCAAATGTCTGCATTCTAGAATCGGAATGTGGCGGAATTCTAGAATGCACAGCACGGCGGAATTCTAAAGTCCTAAAATGCCTACTAGCCGAAAGTTAAGGTGTCTGATGACCAGTATGTTACTAGGTCAGCATTCTACCGTTCTGAGAGATTCTGGGTTCTAGAATCAAAGGACGGCAGAGATCTGGAATGTCAGGTTGTCCAAACACTAGAATCCCTGCGTGTCTGAACTCGAGAGTCATTCAATGTCCACATTCCCCATCACAGGGTGTCTGAATTCCAGAAGCAACAAATGTCTGCATTCTAGAATCGGAATGTTGCGGAATTCTAGAATGCACAGCACGGCGTAATTCGAAAGTCCTAAAATGCCTGCAATCCGGAAGTTAAGGTGTCTGAAATCCAGAATGCTACCACGTCAGAATTATACCATTCTGAAAGATTCTGGGATCTAGAATCAATGGACGGCTGAGTTCCAGAATGTCAGGGTTTCCAAACTCTAGAATCCTTGCATGTCTGAACTCGAGAGTCATTCAATATCCACATTCCAGGACTCTGGATGTCTGAAATATAGAAGCACCAAATGTTTGCATTCTAGAATCGGAATGTGGTAGAATTCTAGAATGCACAGCACGACAGAATTCTAAAGTCCTAAAATGCCTGCTCTTCGGAAGTTAAGGTTTCTGACATCCAGAATGTTACTAGGTCAGCATTCTACCGTTCTGAGAGATTCTGGGTTCTAGAATCAATGGACGGCAGAGATCTGGAATGTCAGGGTGTCCAAACTCTAGAATCCTTGCGTGTCTGTACTCGAGAGTCATTCAATGTCCACATTCCAGAACTCTGGATGTCTGAAATATAGAAGCACCAAATGTCTGCATTCTAGAATCGGAATGTGGCGGAATTCTAGAATGCACAGCACAGCGGAATTTTAAAGTCCTACAATGCCTGCTATACGGAAGGCAAGGTGTCTGACATCCAGAATGTTACTAAGTCAGCATTCTACCGTTCTGAGAGATTCTCGGTTCTAGAATCAATGGATGGCAGAGTTCTGGAATGTCAGGGTGTTCAAACTCAAGAATACTTGCGTGTCTGAACTCGAGAGTCATTCAATGTCCACATTCCGCATCACAGGGTGTCTGAATTCCAGAAGCACCAAATGTCTGCATTCTAGAATCGGAATGTGGCGGAATTCTAGAATGCACAGCACGGCGGAATTCGAAAGTCCTAAAATGCCTGCTATCCGTAAGTTAAGGTGTCTGACATCCAGAATGCTACCACGTCAGAATTATACCATTCTGAAAGATTCTGGGATCTAGAATCGATGGACGGCTGAGTTCCAGAATGTCAGGGTTTCCAAACTCTAGAATCCTTGCATGTCTGAACTCGAGAGTCATTCAATATCCACATTCCAGGACTCTGGATGTCTGAAATATAGAAGCACCAAATGTCTGCATTCTAGAATCGGAATGTGGTAGAATTCTAGAATGCACAGCACGACAGAATTCTAAAGTCCTAAAATGCCTGCTATTCGGAAGTTAAGGTGTCTGACAACCAGAATGTTACTAGGTCAGCATTCTACCGTTCTGAGAGATTCTGGGTTCTAGAATCAATGGACGGCAGAGTTCTGGAATGTCAGGGTGTCTAAACTCTAGAATCCTTCCGTGTCTGAACTCGTGAGTCATTCAATGTCCACATTCCGGATCACAGGGTGTCTGAATTCCAGAAGCACCAAATGTCTGCATTCTAGAATCGGAATGTGGCGGAATTCTAGAATGCACAGCACGGCGGAATTCGAATGTCCTAAAATGCCTGCTATCCGGAAGTTAAAGTGTCTGACATCAAGAATGCTACCAAGTCAGAATTATACCATTCTGAAAGATTCTGGGATCTAGAATCAATGGACGGCTGAGTTCCAGAATGTCAGGGTGGCAAAACTCTAGAATACTTGCCTGTCTGAACTCGAGAGTCATTCAATGTCCACATTCCGCATCACAGGGTGTCTGAATTCCAGAAGCACCAAATGTCTGCATTCTAGAATCGGAATGTGGCGGAATTCTAGAATGCACAGCACGGCGGAATTCGAAAGTCCTAAAATGCCTGCTATCCGGAAGTTAAGGTGTCTGACATCCAGAATGCTACCACGTCAGAATTATACCATTCTGAAAGATTCTGGGATCTAGAATCAATGGACGGCTGAGTTCCAGAATGTCAGGGTTTCCAAACTCTAGAATCCTTGCATGTCTGAACTCGAGAGTCATTCAATATCCACATTCCAGGACTCTGGATGTCTGAAATATAGAAGCACCAAATGTCTGCATTCTAGAATCGGAATGTGGTAGAATTCTAGAATGCACAGCACGACAGAATTCTAAAGTCCTAAAATGCCTGCTATTCGGAAGTTAAGGTGTCTGACATCCAGAATGTTACTAGGTCAGCATTCTGCCGTTCTGATAGATTCTGGGTTCAAGAATCAATGGACGGCAGAGTTCTGGAATGTCAGGGTGTCTAAACTCTAGAATCCTTCCATGTCTGAACTCGTGAGTCATTCAATGTCCACATTCCGGATCACAGGGTGTCTGAATCCCAGAAGCACCAAATGTCTGCATTCTAGAATCGGAATGTGGTGGAATTCTAGAATGCACAGCACGGCGGAATTCAAAGTCCTAAAATGCCTGCTATCGGGAAGTTAAGGTGTCTGACATCCACAATGCTACCACGTCAGAATTATACCATTCTGAAACATTCTGGGATCTAGAATCAATGGACGGCTGAGTTCCAGAATGTCAGGGTGGCAAAACTCTAGAATCCTGGCGTGTCTGAACTCGAGAGTCATTCAATGTCCACATTCCAGAACTCTGGATGTCTGAATTATAGAAGCACCAAATGTCTGCATTCAAGAATCGGAAAGTGGCGGAATTCTAGAATGCACAGCACGGCGGAATTCTAAAGTCCTAAAATGCCTGCTATCCGGAAGTTACGGTGTCTGACATCAAGAATGCTACCACGTCAGAATTATACCATTCTGAAACATTCTGGGATCTAGAATCAATGGACGGCTGAGTTTCAGAATATCAGGGTGGCAAAACTCTAGAATCCTTGCGTGTCTGAACTCGAGAGTCATTCAATGTTCACATTCCAGAACTCTGGATGTCTAATTATAGAAGCACCAAATGTCTGCATTCTAGAATCGGAATGTGGCGGAATTCTAGAATGCACAGCACGGCGGAATTCTAAAGTCCTAAAATGCCTGCTATCCGGAAGTTAAGGTGTCTAACATCAAGAACGCTACCAAGTCAGAATTATACCATTCCGAAAGATTCTGGGATCTAGAATCAATGGACGGCTGAGTTCCAGAATGTCAGGGTGGCAAAATTCTAGAATCCTTGTGTGTCTGAACTCGAGAGTCATTCAATGTCCACATTCCAGAACTCTGGATGTCTGAATTATAGAAGCACCAAATGTCTGCATTCTAGAATCGGAATGTGGCGGAATACTAGAATGCACAGCACGGCGGAATTCTAAAGCCCTAAAATGCCTGCTATCCGGAAGTTAAGGTGTCTGACATCAAGAGTGCTACCAAGTCAGAATTATAACATTCTGAAAGATTCTGGGATCTAGAATCAATGGACGGCTGAGTTCCAGAATGTCAGGGTGGCAAAACTCTAGAATCCTTGCCTGTCTGAACTCGAGAGTCATTCAATGTCCACATTACAGAACTCTGGATGTCTGAAATATAGAAGCACCAAATGTCTGCATTCTAGAATCGGAATGTGGCGGAATTGTAGAATGCACAGCACGGCGGAATTTTAAGTCCTAAAATGCCTGCTATTCGGAAGTTAAGGTGTCTGACATCCAGAATGTTACTAGGTCAGCATTCTACCGTTCTGAGAAATTCTGGGTTCTAGAATCAATGGACGGCAGAGTTCTGGAATGTCAGTGTGTCGAAACTCTAGAATCCTTCCGTGTCTGAACTCGAGAGTCATTCAATGTCCACATTCCAGAACTCTGGATGTCTGAATTATAGAAGCACCAAATGTCTGCATTCTAGAATCGGAATGTGGCGGAATTCTAGAATGCACAGCACGGCGGAATTCTAAAGTCCTAAAATGCCTGCTATCCGGAAGTTAAGGTGTCTGACATCAAGAATGCTACCAAGTCAGAATTATACCATTCTGAAAGATTCTGGGATCTAGAATCAATGGACGGCTGAGTTCCAGAATGTCAGGGTGGCAAAACTCGAGAATCCTTGCCTGTCTGAACTCGAGAGTCATTCAATGTCCACATTCCAGAACTCTGGATGTCTGAAATATAGAAGCACCAAATGTCTGCATTCTAGAATCGGAATGTCGCGGAATTCTAGAATGCACAGCACGGCGGAATTCTAAAGTCCTAAAATGCCTACTGGCCGAAAGTTAAGGTGTCTGATGACCAGAATGTTACTAGGCCAGCATTCTACCGTTCTGAGAGATTCTGCGTTCTAGAATAAATGAATGGCCGAGTTCTGGAATGTCAGGGTGTTCAAACTCTAGAATACTTGCCTGTCTGAACTCGAGAGTCATTCAATGTCCACATTCCGGATCACAGGGTGTCTGAATTCCAGAAGCACCAAATGTCTGCATTCTAGAATCGGAATGTGGCGGAATTCTAGAATGCACAGCATGGCGGAATTTTAAAGTCCTAAAATGCCTGCTATACGGAAGTCAAGGTGTCTGACCTCCAGAATGTTACTAAGTCAGCATTCTACCGTTCTGAGAAATTCTGGGTTCAAGAATCAATGGATGGCAGAGTTCTGGAATGTCAGGGTGTTCAAACTCAAGAATACTTGCGTGTCTGAACTCGAGAGTCATTCAATGTCCACATTCCGCATCACAGGGTGTCTGAATTCCAGAAGCACCAAATGTCTGCATTCTAGAATCGGAATGTGGCGGAATTCTAGAATGCACAGCACGGCGGAATTCGAAAGTCCTAAAATGCCTGCTATCCGGAAGTTAAGGTGTCTGAAATCCAGAATGCTACCACGTCAGAATTATACCATTCTGAAAGATTCTGGGATCTAGAATCAATGGACGGCTGAGTTCCAGAATGTCAGGGTTTCCAATCTCTAGAATCCTTGCATGTCTGAACTCGAGAGTCATTCAATATCCACATTCCAGGACTCTGGATGTCTGAAATAAAGAAGCACCAAATGTCTGCATTCTAGAAGCGGAATGTGGTAGATTTCTAGAATGCACAGCACGACAGAATTCTAAAGTCCTAAAATGCCTGCTCTTCGGAAGTTAAGGTGTCTGACATCCAGAATGTTACTAGGTCAGCATTCTACCGTTCTGAGAGATTCTGGGTTCTAGAATCAATGGACGGCAGAGATCTGGAGTGTCAGGGTGTCCAAACTCTAGAATCCTGCGTGTCTGAACTCGAGAGTCATTCAATGTCCACATTCCAGAACTCTGGATGTCTGAAATATAGAAGCACCAAATGTCTGCATTCTAGAATCGGAATGTGGCGGAATTCTAGAATGCACAGCACGGCGGAATTCTAAAGTCCTAAAATGCCTGCTATCCGGAAGTTAAGGTGTCTGACATCAAGAATGCTACCAAGTCAGAATTATACCATTCTGAAAGATTCTGGGATCTAGAATCAATTGACGGCTGAGTTCCAGAATGTCAGGGTGGCAAAACTCGAGAATCCTTGCCTGTCTGAACTCGAGAGTCATTCAATGTTCACATTCCAGAACTCTGGATGTCTGAAATATAGAAGCACCAAATGTCTGCATTCTAGAATCGGAATGTGGCGGAATTCTAGAATGCAAAGCATGGCGGAATTTTAAAGTTCTAAAATGCCTGCTATACGGAAGTCAAGGTGTCTGACCTCCAGAATGTTACTAAGTCAGCATTCTACCGTTCTGAGAAATTCTGGGTTCAAGAATCAATGGATGGCAGAGTTCTGGAATGTCAGGGTGTTCAAACTCAAGAATACTTGCGTGTCTGAACTCGAGAGTCATTCAATGTCCACATTCCGCATCACAGGGTGTCTGAATTCCAGAAGCACCAAATGTCTGCATTCTAGAATCGGAATGTGGCGGAATTCTAGAATGCACAGCACGGCGGAATTCGAAAGTCCTAAAATGCCTGCTATCCGGAAGTTAAGGTGTCTGAAATCCAGAATGCTACCACGTCAGAATTATACCATTCTGAAACATTCTGGGATCTAGAATCAATGGACGGCTGAGTTCCAGAATGTCAGGGTGGCAAAACTCTAGAATCCTTGCGTGTCTGAACTCGAGAGTCATTCAATGTCCACATTCCAGAACTCTGGATGTCTGAATTATAGAAGCGCCAAATGTCTGCATTCTAGAATCGGAATGTGGCGGAATTCTAGAATGCACAGCACGGCGGAATTCTAAAGTCCTAAAATGCCTACTAGCCGAAAGTTAAGGTGTCTGATGACCAGTATGTTACTAGGTTAGCATTCTACCGTTCTGAGAGATTCTGGGTTCTAGAATCAAAGGACGGCAGAGATCTGGAATGTCAGGTTGTCCAAACTCTAGAATCCTTGCGTGTCTGAACTCGAGAGTCATTCAATGTCCACATTCCCCATCACAGGGTGTCTGAATTCCAGAAGCAACAAATGTCTGCATTCTAGAATCGGAATGTTGCGGAATTCTAGAATGCACAGCACAGCGTAATTCGAAAGTCCTAAAATGCCTGCTATCCGGAAGTTAAGGTGTCTGAAATCCAGAATGCTACCACGTCAGAATTATACCATTCTGAAAGATTCTGGGATCTAGAATCAATGGACGGCTGAGTTCCAGAATGTCAGGGTTTCCAAACTCTAGAATCCTTGCATGTCTGAACTCGAGAGTCATTCAATATCCACATTCCAGGACTCTGGATGTCTGAAATATAGAAGCACGAAATGTTTGCATTCTAGAATCGGAATGTGGTAGAATTCTAGAATGCACAGCACGACAGAATTCTAAAGTCCTAAAATGCCTGCTCTTCGGAAGTTAAGGTTTCTGACATCCAGAATGTTACTAGGTCAGCATTCTACCGTTCTGAGAGATACTGGGTTCTAGAATCAATGGACGGCGGAGATCTGGAGTGTCAGGGTGTCCAAACTCTAGAATCCTTGCGTGTCTGAACTCGAGAGTCATTCAATGTCCACATTCCAGAACTCTGGATGTCTGAAATATAGAAGCACCAAATGTCTGCATTCTAGAATCGGAATGTGGCGGAATTCTAGAATGCACAGCACAGCGGAATTTTAAAGTCCTACAATGCCTGCTATACGGAAGTCAAGGTGTCTGACATCCAGAATGTTACTAAGTCAGCATTCTACCGTTCTGAGAGATTCTCGGTTCTAGAATCAATGGATGGCAGAGTTCTGGAATGTCAGGGTGTTCAAACTCAAGAATACTTGCGTGTCTGAACTCGAGAGTCATTCAATGTCCACATTCCGCATCACAGGGTGTCTGAATTCCAGAAGCACCAAATTTCTGCATTCTAGAATCGGAATGTGGCGGAATTCTAGAATGCACAGCACGGCGGAATTCGAAAGTCCTAAAATGCCTGCTATCCGTAAGTTAAGGTGTCTGACATCCAGAATGCTACCACGTCAGAATTATACCATTCTGAAAGATTCTGGGATCTAGAATCAATGGACGGCTGAGTTCCAGAATGTCAGGGTTTCCAAACTCTAGAATCCTTGCATGTCTGAACTCGAGAGTCATTCAATATCCACATTCCAGGACTCTGGATGTCTGAAATATAGAAGCACCAAATGTCTGCATTCAAGAATCGGAATGCGGTAGAATTCTAGAATGCACAGCAGAACAGAATTCTAAAGTCCTAAAATGCCTGCTATTCGGAAGTTAAGGTGTCTGACATCCAGAATGTTACTAGGTCAGCATTCTACCGTTCTGAGAGATTCTGGGTTCTAGAATCAATGGACGGCAGAGTTCTGGAATGTCAGGGTGTCTAAACTCTAGAATCCTTCCGTGTCTGAACTCGTGAGTCATTCAATGTCCACATTCCGGATCACAGGGTGTCTGAATTCCAGAAGCACCAAATGTCTGCATTCTAGAATCGGAATGTGGCGGAATTCTAGAATGCACAGCACGGCGGAATTCGAAAGTCCTAAAATGCCTGCTATCGGGAAGTTAAGTTGTCTGACATCCACAATGCTACCACGTCAGAATTATACCATTCTGAAACATTCTGGGATCTAGAATCAATGGACGGCTGAGTTCCAGAATGTCAGGGTGGCAAAACTCTAGAATCCTGGCGGTCTGAACTCGAGAGTCATTCAATGTCCACATTCCAGAACTCTGGATGTCTGAATTATAGAAGCACCAAATGTCTGCATTCAAGAATCGGAATGTGGCGGAATTCTAGAATGCACAGCACGGCAGAATTCTAAAGTCCTAAAATGCCTGCTATCCGAAAGTTAAGGTGTCTGACATCAAGAATGCTACCACGTCAGAATTATACCATTCTGAAACATTCTGGGATCTAGAATCAATGGACGGCTGAGTTTCAGAATGTCAGGGTGGCAAAACTCTAGAATCCTTGCGTGTCTGAACTCGAGAGTCATTCAATGTCCACATTCCAGAACTCTGGATGTCTAATTGTAGAAGCACCAAATGTCTGCATTCTAGAATCGGAATGTGGCGGAATTCTAGAATGCACAGCACGGCGGAATTCTAAAGTCCTAAAATGCCTGCTATCTGGAAGTTAAGGTGTCTGACATCAAGAATGCTACCAAGTCAGAATTATACCATTCTGAAAGATTCTGGGATCTAGAATCAATGGACGGCTGAGTTCCAGAATGTCAGGGTGGCAAAACTCTAGAATCCTTGCGTACCTGAACTCGAGAGTCATTCAATGTCCACATTCCAGAACTCTGGATGTCTGAATTATAGAAGCACCAAATGTCTGCATTCTAGAATCGGAATGTGGCGGAATTCTAGAATGCAAAGCACGGCGGAATTCTAAAGTCCTAAAATGCCTGCTATCCGGAAGTTAAGGTGTCTGACATCAAGAATGCTACCACGTCAGAATTATACCATTCTGAAACATTCTGTGATCTAGAATCAATGGACGGCTGAGTTCCAGAATGTCAGGGTGGCAAAACTCTAGAATCCTTGCGTGTCTGAACTTGAGAGTCAGTCAATGTCCACATTCCAGAACTCTGGATGTCTGAATTATAGAAGCACCAAATGTCTGCATTCTAGAATCGGAATGTGGCGGAATTCTAGAATGCACAGCACGGCGGAATTCTAAAGTCCTAAAATGCCTGCTATCTGGAAGTTAAGGTGTCTGTCATCAAGAATGCTACCAAGTCAGAATTATACCATTCTGAAAGATTCTGGGATCTAGAATCAATGGACGGCTGAGTTCCAGAATGTCAGGGTGGCAAAATTCTAGAATCCTTGTGTGTCTGAACTCGAGAGTCATTCAATGTCCACATTCCAGAACTCTGGATTTCTGAATTATAGAAGCACCAAATGTCTGCATTCTAGAATCGGAATGTGGCGGAATACTAGAATGCACAGCACGGCGGAATTCTAAAGCCCTAAAATGCCTGCTCTCCGGAAGTTAAGGTGTCTGACATCAAGAGTGCTACCAAGTCAGAATTATAACATTCTGAAAGATTCTGGGATCTAGAATCAATGGACCACTGAGTTCCAGAATGTCAGGGTGGCAAAACTCTAGAATCCTTGCCTGTCTGAACTCGAGAGACATTCAATGTCCACATTCCAGAACTCTGGATGTCTGAAATATAGAGGCACCAAAAGTCTGTATTCTAGAATCGGAATGTGGCGTAATTGTAGAATGCACAGCACGGCGGAATTTTAAGTCCTAAAATGCCTGCTATGCGGAAGTCAAGGTGTCTGACCTCCAGAATGTTACTAAGTCAGCATTCTACCGTTCTGAGAAATTCTGGGTTCTAGAATCAATGGATGCCAGAGTTCTGGAATGTCAGGGTGTTCAAACTCAAGAATACTTGCATGTCTGAACTCGAGAGTCATTCAATGTCCACATTCCGCATCACAGGGTGTCTGAATTCCAGAAGCACCAAATGTCTGCATTCTAGAATCGGAATGTGGCGGAATTCTAGAATGCACAGCACGGCGGAATTCGAAAGTCCTAAAATGCCTGCTATCCGGAAGTTAAGGTGTCTGAAATCCAGAATGCTACCACGTCAGAATTATACCATTCTGAAAGATTCTGGGATCTAGAATCAATGGACGGCTGAGTTCCAGAATGTCAGGGTTTCCAAACTCTAGAATCCTTGCATGTCTGAACTCGAGAGTCATTCAATATCCACATTCCAGGACTCTGGATGTCTGAAATAAAGAAGCACCAAATGTCGGCATTCTAGAAATGGAATGTGGTAGATTTCTAGAATGCACAGCACGGCAGAATTCTAAAGTCCTAAAATGCCTGCTATTCGGAAGTTAAGGTGTCTGACATCCAGAATGTTACTAGGTCAGCATTCTACCTTTCTGAGAGATTCTGGGTTCTAGAATCAATGGACGGCAGAGTTCTGGAATGTCAGGGTGTCCAAACTCGAGAATCCTTCCGTGTCTGAACTCGAGAGTCATTCAATGTCCACATTCCAGAACTCTGGATGTCTGAATTATAGAAGCACCAAATGTCTGCATTCTAGAATCGGAATGTGGCGGAATTCTAGAATGCACAGCACGGCGGAATTCTAAAGTCCTAAAATGCCTGCTATCCGGAAGTTAAGGTGTCTGACATCCAGAATGCTACCACGTCAGAATTATACCATTCTGAAAGATTCTGGGATCTAGAATCAATGGACGGCTGAGTTCCAGAATGTCAGGGTGGTAAAACTCTAGAATGCTTGGGTGTCTGAACTCGAGAGTCATTCAATGTCCACATTCCAGAACTCTGGATGTCTGAATTATAGAAGCACCAAATGTCTGCATTCTAGAATCGGAATGTGGCGGAATTCTAGAATGCACAGCATGGTGGAATTTTAAAGTCCTAAAATGCCTGCTATACGGAAGTCAAGGTGTCTGACCTCCAGAATGTTACTAAGTCAGCATTCTACCGTTCTGAGAAATTCTGGGTTCAAGAATCAATGGATGGCAGAGTTCTGGAATGTCAGGGTGTTCAAACTCAAGAATACTTGCGTGTCTGAACTCGAGAGTCATTCAATGTCCACATTCCGCATCACAGGGTGTCTGAATTCCAGAAGCACCAAATGTCTGCATTCTAGAATCGGAATGTGGCGGAATTCTAGAATGCACAGCACGGCGGAATTCGAAAGTCCTAAAATGCCTGCTATCCGTAAGTTAAGGTGTCTGACATCCAGAATGCTACCACGTCAGAATTATACCATTCTGAAAGATTCTGGGATCTAGAATCAATGGACGGCTGAGTTCCAGAATGTCAGGGTTTCCAAACTCTAGAATCCTTGCATGTCTGAACTCGAGAGTCATTCAATATCCACATTCCAGGACTCTGGATGTCTGAAATATAGAAGCACCAAATGTCTGCATTCAAGAATCGGAATGTGGTAGAATTCTAGAATGCACAGCACGACAGAATTCTAAAGTCCTAAAATGCCTGCTATTCGGAAGTTAAGGTGTCTGACATCCAGAATGTTACTAGGTCAGCATTCTACCGTTCTGAGAGATTCTGGGTTCTAGAATCAATGGACGGCAGAGTTCTGGAATGTCAGGGTGTCTAAACTCTAGAATCCTTCCGTGTCTGAACTCGTGAGTCATTCAATGTCCACATTCCGGATCACAGGGTGTCTGAATTCCAGAAGCACCAAATGTCTGCATTCTAGAATCGGAATATGTCGGAATTCTAGAATGCACAGCACGGCGGAATTCGAAAGTCCTAAAATGCCTGCTATCGGGAAGTTAAGTTGTCTGACATCCACAATGCTACCACGTCAGAATTATACCATTCTGAAACATTCTGGGATCTAGAATCAATGGACGGCTGAGTTCCAGAATGTCAGGGTGGCAAAACTCTAGAATCCTTGCGTGTCTGAACTTGAGAGTCAGTCAATGTCCACATTCCAGAACTCTGGATGTCTGAATTATAGAAGCACCAAATGTCTGCATTCTAGAATCGGAATGTGGCGGAATTCTAGAATGCACAGCACGGCGGAATTCTAAAGTCCTAAAATGCCTGCTATCCGGAAGTTAAGGTGTCTGTCATCAAGAATGCTACCAAGTCAGAATTATACCATTCTGAAAGATTCTGGGATCTAGAATCAATGGACGGCTGAGTTCCAGAATGTCAGGGTGGCAAAATTCTAGAGTCCTTGTGTGTCTGAACTCGAGAGTCATTCAATGTCCACATTCCAGAACTCTGGATTTCTGAATTATAGAAGCACCAAATGTCTGCATTCTAGAATCGGAATGTGGCGGAATACTAGAATGCACAGCACGGCGGAATTCTAAAGCCCTAAAATGCCTGCTATCCGGAAGTTAAGGTGTCTGACATCAAGAGTGCTACCAAGTCAGAATTATAACATTCTGAAAGATTCTGGGATCTAGAATCAATGGACCGCTGAGTTCCAGAATGTCAGGGTGGCAAAACTCTAGAATCCTTGCCTGTCTGAACTCGAGAGACATTCAATGTCCACATTCCAGAACTCTGGATGTCTGAAATATAGAGGCACCAAAAGTCTGTATTCTAGAATCGGAATGTGGCGTAATTGTAGAATGCACAGCACGGCGGAATTTTAAGTCCAAAATTCCTGCTATGCGGAAGTCAAGGTGTCTGACCTCCAGAATGTTACTAAGTCAGCATTCTACCGTTCTGAGAAATTCTGGGTTCTAGAATCAATGGATGGCAGAGTTCTGGAATGTCAGGGTGTTCAAACTCAAGAATACTTGCATGTCTGAACTCGAGAGTCATTCAATGTCCACATTCCGCATCACAGGGTGTCTGAATTCCAGAAGCACCAAATGTCTGCATTCTAGAATCGGAATGTGGCGGAATTCTAGAATGCACAGCACGGCGGAATTCGAAAGTCCTAAAATGCCTGCTATCCGGAAGTTAAGGTGTCTGAAATCCAGAATGCTACCACGTCAGAATTATACCATTCTGAAAGATTCTGGGATCTAGAATCAATGGACGGCTGAGTTCCAGAATGTCAGGGTTTCCAAACTCTAGAATCCTTGCATGTCTGAACTCGAGAGTCATTCAATATCCACATTCCAGGACTCTGGATGTCTGAAATATAGAAGCACCAAATGTCTGCATTCTAGAAACGGAATGTGGTAGATTTCTAGAATGCACAGCACGACAGAATTCTAAAGTCCTAAAATGCCTGCTATTCGGAAGTTAAGGTGTCTGACATCCAGAATGTTACTAGGTCAGCATTCTACCGTTCTGAGAGATTCTGGGTTCTAGAATCAATGGACGGCAGAGTTCTGGAATGTCAGGGTGTCCAAACTCGAGAATCCTTCCGTGTCTGAACTCGAGAGTCATTCAATGTCCACATTCCAGAACTCTGGATGTCTGAATTATAGAAGCACCAAATGTCTGCATTCTAGAATCGGAATGTGGCGGAATTCTAGAATGCACAGCACGGCGGAATTCTAAAGTCCTAAAATGCCTGCTATCCGGAAGTTAAGGTGTCTGACATCAAGAATGCTACCAAGTCAGAATTATACCATTCTGAAAGATTCTGGGATCTAGAATCAATGGACGGCTGAATTCCAGAATGTCAGGGTGGCAAAACTCGAGAATCCTTGCCTGTCTGAACTCGAGAGTCATTCAATGTCCACAATCCAGAACTCTGGATGTCTGAAATATAGAAGCACCAAATGTCTGCATTCTAGAATCGGAATGTGGCGGAATTCTAGAATGCACAGCATGGCGGAATTTAAAAGTCCTAAAATGCCTGCTATACGGAAGTCAAGGTGTCTGACCTCCAGAATGTTACTAAGTCAGCATTCTACGGTTCTGAGAAACTCTGGGTTCAAGAATCAATGGATGGCAGAGTTCTGGAATGTCAGGGTGTTCAAACTCAAGAATACTTGCGTGTCTGAACTCGAGAGTCATTCAATGTCCACATTCCGCATCACAGGGTGTCTGAATTCCAGAAGCACCAAATGTCTGCATTCTAGAATCGGAATGTGGCGGAATTCTAGAATGCACAGCACGGCGGAATTCGAAAGTCCTAAAATGCCTGCTATCCGGAAGTTAAGGTGTCTGAAACCCAGAATGCTACCACGTCAGAATTATACCATTCTGAAAGATTCTGGGATCTAGAATCAATGGACGGCTGAGTTCCAGAATGTCAGGGTGGCAAAACTCTAGAATCCTTGCGTGTCTGAAGTCGAGAGTCATTCAATGTCCACATTCCAGAACTCTGGATGTCTGAATTATAGAAGCGCCAAATGTCTGCATTCTAGAATCGGAATGTGGCGGAATTCTAGAATGCACAGCACGGCGGAATTCTAAAGTCCTAAAATGCCTACTAGCCGAAAGTTAAGGTGTCTGATGACCAGTATGTTACTAGGTCAGCATTCTACCGTTCTGAGAGATTCTGGGTTCTAGAATCAAAGGACGGCAGAGATCTGGAATGTCAGGTTGTCCAAACACTAGAATCCCTGCGTGTCTGAACTCGAGAGTCATTCAATGTCCACATTCCCCATCACAGGGTGTCTGAATTCCAGAAGCCACAAATGTCTGCATTCTAGAATCGGAATGTTGCGGAATTCTAGAATGCACAGCACGGCGTAATTCGAAAGTCCTAAAATGCCTGCAATCCGGAAGTTAAGGTGTCTGAAATCCAGAATGCTACCACGTCAGAATTATACCATTCTGAAAGATTCTGGGATCTAGAATCAATGGACGGCTGAGTTCCAGAATGTCAGGGTTTCCAAACTCTAGAATCCTTGCATGTCTGAACTCGAGAGTCATTCAATATCCACATTCCAGGACTCTGGATGTCTGAAATATAGAAGCACCAAATGTTTGCATTCTAGAATCGGAATGTGGTAGAATTCTAGAATGCACAGCACGACAGAATTCTAAAGTCCTAAAATGCCTGCTCTTCGGAAGTTAAGGTTTCTGACATCCAGAATGTTACTAGGTCAGCATTCTACCGTTCTGAGAGATTCTGGGTTCTAGAATCAATGGACGGCAGAGATCTGGAATGTCAGGGTGTCCAAACTCTAGAATCCTTGCGTGTCTGTACTCGAGAGTCATTCAATGTCCACATTCCAGAACTCTGGATGTCTGAAATATAGAAGCACCAAATGTCTGCATTCTAGAATCGGAATGTGGCGGAATTCTAGAATGCACAGCACAGCGGAATTTTAAAGTCCTACAATGCCTGCTATACGGAAGGCAAGGTGTCTGACATCCAGAACGTTACTAAGTCAGCATTCTACCGTTCTGAGAGATTCTCGGTTCTAGAATCAATGGATGGCAGAGTTCTGGAATGTCAGTGTGTCGAAACTCTAGAATCCTTCCGTGTCTGAACTCGAGAGTCATTCAATGTCCACATTCCAGAACTCTGGATGTCTGAATTATAGAAGCACCAAATGTCTGCATTCTAGAATCGGAATGTGGCGGAATTCTAGAATGCACAGCACGGCGGAATTCTAAAGTCCTAAAATGCCTGCTATCCGGAAGTTAAGGTGTCTGACATCAAGAATGCTACCAAGTCAGAATTATACCATTCTGAAAGATTCTGGGATCTAGAATCAATGGACGGCTGAGTTCCAGAATGTCAGGGTTTCCAAACTCTAGAATCCTTCCGTGTCTGAACTCGAGAGTCATTCAATGTCCACATTCCAGAACTCTGGATGTCTGAAATATAGAAGCACCAAATGTCTGCATTCTAGAATCGGAATGTCGCGGAATTCTAGAATGCACAGCACGGCGGAATTCTAAAGTCCTAAAATGCCTACTGGCCGAAAGTTAAGGTGTCTGATGACCAGAATGTTACTAGGCCAGCATTCTACCGTTCTGAGAGATTCTGCGTTCTAGAATAAATGAATGGCCGAGTTCTGGAATGTCAGGGTGTTCAAACTCTAGAATACTTGCCTGTCTGAACTCGAGAGTCATTCAATGTCCACATTCCGGATCACAGGGTGTCTGAATTCCAGAAGCACCAAATGTCTGCATTCTAGAATCGGAATGTGGCGGAATTCTAGAATGCACAGCATGGCGGAATTTTAAAGTCCTAAAATGCCTGCTATACGGAAGTCAAGGTGTCTGACCTCCAGAATGTTACTAAGTCAGCATTCTACCGTTCTGAGAAATTCTGGGTTCAAGAATCAATGGATGGCAGAGTTCTGGAATGTCAGGGTGTTCAAACTCAAGAATACTTGCGTGTCTGAACTCGAGAGTCATTCAATGTCCACATTCCGCATCACAGGGTGTCTGAATTCCAGAAGCACCAAATGTCTGCATTCTAGAATCGGAATGTGGCGGAATTCTAGAATGCACAGCACGGCGGAATTCGAAAGTCCTAAAATGCCTGCTATCCGGAAATTAAGGTGTCTGAAATCCAGAATGCTAACACGTCAGAATTATACCATTCTGAAAGATTCTGGGATCTAGAATCAATGGACGGCTGAGTTCCAGAATGTCAGGGTTTCCAATCTCTAGAATCCTTGCATGTCTGAACTCGAGAGTCATTCAATATCCACATTCCAGGACTCTGGATGTCTGAAATATAGAAGCACCAAATGTCTGCATTCTAGAATCGGAATGTGGTAGAATTCTAGAATAAACAGCACGACAGAATTCTAAAGTCCTAAAAAGCCTGCTATTCGGAAGTTAAGGTGTCTGACATCCAGAATGTTACTAGGTCAGCATTCTACCGTTCTGAGAGATTCTGGGTTCTAGAATCAATGGACGGCAGAGTTCTGGAATGTCAGGGTGTCTAAACTCTAGAATCCTTCCGTGCCTGAACTCGAGAGTCATTCAATGTCCACATTCCAGAACTCTGGATGTCTGAATTATAGAAGCACCAAATGTCGGCATTCAAGAATCGGAATGTGGCGGAATTCTAGAATGCACACCACGGCGGAATTCTAAAGTCCTAAAATGCCTGCTATCCGGAAGTTAAGGTGTCTGACATCAAGAATGCTACCAAGTCAGAATTATACCATTCTGAAAGATTCTGGGATCTAGAGTCAATGGACGGCTGAGTTCCTGAATGTCAGGGTGGCAAAATTCTTGAATCCTTGTGTGTCTGAACTCGAGAGTCATTCAATGTCCACATTCCAGAACTCTGGATGTCAGAATTATAGAAGCACCAAATGTCTGCATTCTAGAATTGGAATGTGGCGGAATACTGGAATGCACAGCACGGCGGAATTCTAAAGTCCTAAAATGCCTGCTATCCGGAAGTTAAGGTGTCTGACATCAAGAATGCTACCAAGTCAGAATTATACCATTCTGAATGATTCTGGGATCTAGAATCAATGGACGGCTGAGTTCCAGAATGTCAGGGTGGCAAAACTCTAGAATCCTTGCGTGTCTGAACTCGAGAGTCATTCAATGTCCACATTCCAGAACTCTGGATCTCTGAATTATAGAAGCACCAAATGTCTGCATTCTAGAATCAGAATGTGGCGGAATTCTAGAATGCACAGCACGGCGGAATTCTACAGTCCTAAAAGGCCTACTAGCCGAAAGTTAATGTGTCTGATGACCAGTATGTTACTAGGTCAGCATTCTACCGTTCTGAGAGATTCTGGGTTCTAGAATCAATGGACGGCAGAGATCTGGAATGTCAGGGTGTCCAAACTCTAGAATCCTTGCGTGTCTGAACTCGAGAGTCATTCAATGTCCACATTCCGGATCACAGGGTGTCTGAATTCCAGAAGCACCAAATGTCTTCATTCTAGAATTGGAATGTGGTGGAATTCTAGAATGCACAGCACGGCAGAATTCTAAAGTCCTAAAATGCCTGCTATCCGGAAGTTAAGGTGTCTGACATCCAGAATGTTACTAGGTCAGCATTCTACCGTTCTGAGAGATTCTGGGTTCTAGAATCAATGGACGGCAGAGTTCTGGAATGTCAGGGTGTCCAAACTCTAGAATCCTTCCGTGTCTGAACTCGAGAGTCATTCAATGTCCACATTCCAGAACTCTGGATGTCTGAATTATAGAAGCACCAAATGTCTGCATTCTAGAATCGGAATGTGGCGGAATTCTAGAATGCACAGCACGGCGGAATTCTAAAGTCCTAAAATGCCTGCTATCCGGAAATTAAGGTGTCTGACATCAAGAATGCTACCAAGTAAGAATTATACCATTCTGAAAGATTCTGGGATCTAGAATCAATGGACGGCTGAGTTCCAGAATGTCAGGGTGGCAAAACTCTAGAATCCTTGCGTGTCTGAACTCGAGAGTCATTCAATGTCCACATTCCAGAACTCTGGATGTCTGAAATATAGAAGAACCAATTGTCTGCATTCTAGAATCGGAATGTGGCGGAATTCTAGAATGCACAGCACAGCGGAATTTTAAAGTCCTAAAATGCCTGCTATACGGAAGTCAAGGTGTCTGACATCCAGAATGTTACTAAGTCAGCATTCTACCATTCTGAGAGATTCTCGGTTCTAGAATCAATGGATGGCAGAGTTCTGGAATGTCAGGGTGTTCAAACTCAAGAATACTTGCGTGTCTGAACTCGTGAGTCATTCAATGTCCACATTCCGCATCACAGGGTGTCTGAATTCCAGAGCACCAAATGTCTGCATTCTAGAATCGGAATGTGGCGGAATTCTAGAATGCACAGCACGGCGGAATTCGAAAGTCCTAAAATGCCTGCTATCCGTAAGTTAAGGTGTCTGACATCCAGAATGCTACCACGTCAGAATTATACCATTCTGAAAGATTCTGGGATCTAGAATCAATGGACGGCTGAGTTCCAGAATGTCAGGGTTTCCAACTCTAGAATCCTTGCATGTCTGAACTCGAGAGTCATTCAATATCCACATTCCAGGAATCTGGATGTCTGAAATATAGAAGCACCAAATGTCTGAATTCTAGAATCGAAATGTGGTAGAATTCTAGAATGCAGAGCACGACAGAATTCTCAACTCCTAAAATGCCTGCTCTTCGGAAGTTAAGGTGTGTGACATCCAGAATGTTACTAGGTCAGCAATCTACCGTTCTGAGAGATTCTGGGTTCTAGAATCAATGGACGGCAGAGTTCTGGAATGTCAGGGTGTCTAAACTCTAGAATCCTTCCGTGTATGAACTCGTGAGTCATTCAATGTCCACATTCCGGATCACAGGGTGTCTGAATTCCAGAAGCACCAAATGTCTGCATTCTAGAATCGGAATGTGGCGGAATTCTAGAATGCACAGCACGGCGGAATTCGAAAGTCCTAAAATGACTGCTATCGGGAAGTTAAGGTGTCTGACATCCACAATGCTACCACGTCAGAATTATACCATTCCAAAACATTCTGGGATCTAGAATCAATGGACGGCTGAGTTCCAGAATGTCAGGGTGGCAAAACTCTAGAATCCTGGAGTGTCTGAACTCGAGAGTCATTCAATGTCCACATTCCAGTACTCTGGATGTCTGAATTATAGAAGCACCAAATGTCCGCATTCAAGAATCGGAATGTGGCGGAATTCTAGAATGCACAGCACGGCGGAATTCTAAAGTCCTAAAATGCCTGCTATCCGGAAGTTAAGGTGTCTGACATTAAGAATGCTACAACGTCAGAATTATACCATTCTGAAACATTCTGGGATCTAGAATCAATGGACGGCTGAGTTTCAGATTTTCAGGGTGGCAAAACTCTAGAATCCTTGCGTGTCTGAACTCGAGAGTCATTCAATGTTCACATTCCAGAACTCTGGATGTCTAATTATAGAAGCACCAAATGTCTGCATTCTAGAATCGGAATGTGGCGGAATTCTAGAATGCACAGCACGGCGGAATTCTAAAGTCCTAAAATGCCTGCTATCCGGAAGTTAAGGTGTCTAACATCAAGAACGCTACCAAGTCAGAATTATACCATTCCGAAAGATTCTGGGATCTAGAATCAATGGACGGCTGAGTTCCAGAATGTCAGGGTGGCAAAATTCTAGAATCCTTGTGTGTCTGAACTCGAGAGTCATTCAATGTCCACAATCCAGAACTCTGGATGTCTGAATTATAGAAGCACCAAATGTCTGCATTCTAGAATCGGAATGTGGCGGAATTCTAGAATGCACAGCACGGCGGAATTCGAAAGTCCTAAAATGCCTGCTATCCGGAAATTAAGGTGTCTGAAATCCAGAATGCTAACACGTCAGAATTATACCATTCTGAAAGATTCTGGGATCTAGAATCAATGGACGGCTGAGTTCCAGAATGTCAGGGTTTCCAATCTCTAGAATCCTTGCATGTCTGAACTCGAGAGTCATTCAATATCCACATTCCAGGACTCTGGATGTCTGAAATATAGAAGCACCAAATGTCTGCATTCTAGAATCGGAATGTGGTAGAATTCTAGAATAAACAGCACGACAGAATTCTAAAGTCCTAAAAAGCCTGCTATTCGGAAGTTAAGGTGTCTGACATCCAGAATGTTACTAGGTCAGCATTCTACCGTTCTGAGAGATTCTGGGTTCTAGAATCAATGGACGGCAGAGTTCTGGAATGTCAGGGTGTCTAAACTCTAGAATCCTTCCGTGCCTGAACTCGAGAGTCATTCAATGTCCACATTCCAGAACTCTGGATGTCTGAATTATAGAAGCACCAAATGTCGGCATTCAAGAATCGGAATGTGGCGGAATTCTAGAATGCACACCACGGCGGAATTCTAAAGTCCTAAAATGCCTGCTATCCGGAAGTTAAGGTGTCTGACATCAAGAATGCTACCAAGTCAGAATTATACCATTCTGAAAGATTCTGGGATCTAGAGTCAATGGACGGCTGAGTTCCTGAATGTCAGGGTGGCAAAATTCTTGAATCCTTGTGTGTCTGAACTCGAGAGTCATTCAATGTCCACATTCCAGAACTCTGGATGTCAGAATTATAGAAGCACCAAATGTCTGCATTCTAGAATTGGAATGTGGCGGAATACTGGAATGCACAGCACGGCGGAATTCTAAAGTCCTAAAATGCCTGCTATCCGGAAGTTAAGGTGTCTGACATCAAGAATGCTACCAAGTCAGAATTATACCATTCTGAATGATTCTGGGATCTAGAATCAATGGACGGCTGAGTTCCAGAATGTCAGGGTGGCAAAACTCTAGAATCCTTGCGTGTCTGAACTCGAGAGTCATTCAATGTCCACATTCCAGAACTCTGGATCTCTGAATTATAGAAGCACCAAATGTCTGCATTCTAGAATCAGAATGTGGCGGAATTCTAGAATGCACAGCACGGCGGAATTCTACAGTCCTAAAAGGCCTACTAGCCGAAAGTTAATGTGTCTGATGACCAGTATGTTACTAGGTCAGCATTCTACCGTTCTGAGAGATTCTGGGTTCTAGAATCAATGGACGGCAGAGATCTGGAATGTCAGGGTGTCCAAACTCTAGAATCCTTGCGTGTCTGAACTCGAGAGTCATTCAATGTCCACATTCCGGATCACAGGGTGTCTGAATTCCAGAAGCACCAAATGTCTTCATTCTAGAATTGGAATGTGGTGGAATTCTAGAATGCACAGCACGGCAGAATTCTAAAGTCCTAAAATGCCTGCTATCCGGAAGTTAAGGTGTCTGACATCCAGAATGTTACTAGGTCAGCATTCTACCGTTCTGAGAGATTCTGGGTTCTAGAATCAATGGACGGCAGAGTTCTGGAATGTCAGGGTGTCCAAACTCTAGAATCCTTCCGTGTCTGAACTCGAGAGTCATTCAATGTCCACATTCCAGAACTCTGGATGTCTGAATTATAGAAGCACCAAATGTCTGCATTCTAGAATCGGAATGTGGCGGAATTCTAGAATGCACAGCACGGCGGAATTCTAAAGTCCTAAAATGCCTGCTATCCGGAAATTAAGGTGTCTGACATCAAGAATGCTACCAAGTAAGAATTATACCATTCTGAAAGATTCTGGGATCTAGAATCAATGGACGGCTGAGTTCCAGAATGTCAGGGTGGCAAAACTCTAGAATCCTTGCGTGTCTGAACTCGAGAGTCATTCAATGTCCACATTCCAGAACTCTGGATGTCTGAAATATAGAAGAACCAATTGTCTGCATTCTAGAATCGGAATGTGGCGGAATTCTAGAATGCACAGCACAGCGGAATTTTAAAGTCCTAAAATGCCTGCTATACGGAAGTCAAGGTGTCTGACATCCAGAATGTTACTAAGTCAGCATTCTACCATTCTGAGAGATTCTCGGTTCTAGAATCAATGGATGGCAGAGTTCTGGAATGTCAGGGTGTTCAAACTCAAGAATACTTGCGTGTCTGAACTCGTGAGTCATTCAATGTCCACATTCCGCATCACAGGGTGTCTGAATTCCAGAGCACCAAATGTCTGCATTCTAGAATCGGAATGTGGCGGAATTCTAGAATGCACAGCACGGCGGAATTCGAAAGTCCTAAAATGCCTGCTATCCGTAAGTTAAGGTGTCTGACATCCAGAATGCTACCACGTCAGAATTATACCATTCTGAAAGATTCTGGGATCTAGAATCAATGGACGGCTGAGTTCCAGAATGTCAGGGTTTCCAACTCTAGAATCCTTGCATGTCTGAACTCGAGAGTCATTCAATATCCACATTCCAGGAATCTGGATGTCTGAAATATAGAAGCACCAAATGTCTGAATTCTAGAATCGAAATGTGGTAGAATTCTAGAATGCAGAGCACGACAGAATTCTCAACTCCTAAAATGCCTGCTCTTCGGAAGTTAAGGTGTGTGACATCCAGAATGTTACTAGGTCAGCAATCTACCGTTCTGAGAGATTCTGGGTTCTAGAATCAATGGACGGCAGAGTTCTGGAATGTCAGGGTGTCTAAACTCTAGAATCCTTCCGTGTATGAACTCGTGAGTCATTCAATGTCCACATTCCGGATCACAGGGTGTCTGAATTCCAGAAGCACCAAATGTCTGCATTCTAGAATCGGAATGTGGCGGAATTCTAGAATGCACAGCACGGCGGAATTCGAAAGTCCTAAAATGACTGCTATCGGGAAGTTAAGGTGTCTGACATCCACAATGCTACCACGTCAGAATTATACCATTCCAAAACATTCTGGGATCTAGAATCAATGGACGGCTGAGTTCCAGAATGTCAGGGTGGCAAAACTCTAGAATCCTGGAGTGTCTGAACTCGAGAGTCATTCAATGTCCACATTCCAGTACTCTGGATGTCTGAATTATAGAAGCACCAAATGTCCGCATTCAAGAATCGGAATGTGGCGGAATTCTAGAATGCACAGCACGGCGGAATTCTAAAGTCCTAAAATGCCTGCTATCCGGAAGTTAAGGTGTCTGACATTAAGAATGCTACAACGTCAGAATTATACCATTCTGAAACATTCTGGGATCTAGAATCAATGGACGGCTGAGTTTCAGATTTTCAGGGTGGCAAAACTCTAGAATCCTTGCGTGTCTGAACTCGAGAGTCATTCAATGTTCACATTCCAGAACTCTGGATGTCTAATTATAGAAGCACCAAATGTCTGCATTCTAGAATCGGAATGTGGCGGAATTCTAGAATGCACAGCACGGCGGAATTCTAAAGTCCTAAAATGCCTGCTATCCGGAAGTTAAGGTGTCTAACATCAAGAACGCTACCAAGTCAGAATTATACCATTCCGAAAGATTCTGGGATCTAGAATCAATGGACGGCTGAGTTCCAGAATGTCAGGGTGGCAAAATTCTAGAATCCTTGTGTGTCTGAACTCGAGAGTCATTCAATGTCCACAATCCAGAACTCTGGATGTCTGAATTATAGAAGCACCAAATGTCTGCATTCTAGAATCGGAATGTGGCGGAATACTAGAATGCACAGCACGGCGGAATTCTAAAGCCCTAAAATGCCTGCTATCCGGAAGTTAAGGTGTCTGACATCAAGAGTGCTACCAAGTCAGAATTATAACATTCTGAAAGATTCTGGGATCTAGAATCAATGGACGGCTGAGTTCCAGAATGTCAGGCTGGCAAAACTCTAGAATCCTTGCCTGTCTGAACTCGAGAGTCATTCAATGTCCACATTACAGAACTCTGGATGTCTGAAATATAGAAGCACCAAATGTCTGCATTCTAGAATCGGAATGTGGCGGAATTGTAGAATGCACAGCACGGCGGAATTTTAAGTCCTAAAATGCCTGCTATTCGGAAGTTAAGGTGTCTGACATCCAGAATGTTACTAGGTCAGCATTCTACCGTTCTGAGAAATTCTGGGTTCTAGAATCAATGGACGGCAGAGTTCTGGAATGTCAGTGTGTCGAAACTCTAGAATCCTTGCGTGTCTGAACTCGAGAGTCATTCAATGTCCACATTCCAGAACTCTGGATGTCTGAATTATAGAAGCACCAAATGTCTGCATTCTAGAATCGGAATGTGGCGGAATTCTAGAATGCACAGCACGGCGGAATTCTAAAGTCCTAAAATGCCTGCTATCCGGAAGTTAAGGTGTCTGACATCAAGAATGCTACCAAGTCAGAATTATACCATTCTGAAAGATTCTCGGATCTAGAATCAATGGACGGCTGAGTTCCAGAATGTCAGGGTGGCAAAACTCGAGAATCCTTGCCCGTCTGAACTCGAGAGTCATTCAATGTCCACATTCCAGAACTCTGGATGTCTGAAATATAGAAGCACCAAATGTCTGCATTCTAGAATCGGAATGTCGCGGAATTCTAGAATGCACAGCACGGCGGAATTCTAAAGTCCTAAAATGCCTACTGGCCGAAAGTTAAGGTGTCTGATGACCAGAATGTTACTAGGCCAGCATTCTACCGTTCTGAGAGATTCTGCGTTCTAGAATAAATGAATGGCAGAGTTCTGGAATGTCACGGTGTTCAAACTCTAGAATACTTGCCTGTCTGAACTCGAGAGTCATTCAATGTCCACATTCCGGATCACAGGGTGTCTGAATTCCAGAAGCACCAAATGTCTGCATTCTAGAATCGGAATGTGGCGGAATTCTAGAATGCACAGCATGGCGGAATTTTAAAGTCCTAAAATGCCTGCTATACGGAAGTCAAGGTGTCTGACCTCCCGAATGTTACTAAGTCAGCATTCTACCGTTCTGAGAAATTCTGGGTTCAAGAATCAATGGATGGCAGAGTTCTGGAATGTCAGGGTGTTCAAACTCAAGAATACTTGCGTGTCTGAACTCGAGAGTCATTCAATGTCCACATTCCGCATCACAGGGTGTCTGAATTCCAGAAGCACCAAATGTCTGCATTCTAGAATCGGAATGTGGCGGAATTCTAGAATGCACAGCACGGCGGAATTCGAAAGTCCTAAAATGCCTGCTATCCGGAAGTTAAGGTGTCTGAAATCCAGAATGCTACCACGTCAGAATTATACCATTCTGAAAGATTCTGGGATCTAGAATCAATGGACGGCTGAGTTCCAGAATGTCAGGGTTTCCAATCTCTAGAATCCTTGCATGTCTGAACTCGAGAGTCATTCAATATCCACATTCCAGGACTCTGGATGTCTGAAATATAGAAGCACCAAATGTCTGCATTCTAGAATCGGAATGTGGTAGAATTCTAGAATAAACAGCACGACAGAATTCTAAAGTCCTAAAAAGCCTGCTATTCGGAAGTTAAGGTGTCTGACATCCAGAATGTTACTAGGTCAGCATTCTACCATTCTGAGAGATTCTGGGTTCTAGAATCAATGGACGGCAGAGTTCTGGAATATCAGGGTGTCTAAACTCTAGAATCCTTGCGTGTCTGAACTCGAGAGTCATTCAATGTCCACATTCCAGAACTCTGGATGTCTGAATTATAGAAGCACCAAATGTCTGCATTCAAGAATCGGAATGTGGCGGAATTCTAGAATGCACACCACGGCGGAATTCTAAAGTCCTAAAATGCCTGCTATCCGGAAGTTAAGGTGTCTGACATCAAGAATGCTACCAAGTCAGAATTATACCATTCTGAAAGATTCTGGGATCTAGAATCAATGGACGGCTGAGTTCCAGAATGTCAGGGTGGCAAAATTCTTGAATCCTTGTGTGTCTGAACTCGAGAGTCATTCAATGTCCACATTCCAGAACTCTGGATATCAGAATTATAGAAGCACCAAATGTCTGCATTCTAGAATTGTAATGTGGCGGAATACTGGAATGCACAGCACGGCGGAATTCTAAAGCCCTAAAATGCCTGCTATCCGGATGTTAAGGTGTCTGACATCAAGAGTGCTACCAAGTCAGAATTATAACATTCTGAAAGATTCTGGGATCTAGAATCAATGGACGGCTGAGTTCCAGAATGTCAGGGTGGCAAAACTCTAGAATCCTTGCCTGTCTGAACTCGAGAGTCATTCAATGTCCACATTCCAGAACTCTGGATGTCTGAAATATAGAAGCACCAAATGTCTGCATTCTAGAATCGGAATGTGGCGGAATTCTAGAATGCACAGCACGGCGGAATTTTAAAGTCCTAAAATGCCTGCTATACGGAAGTCAAGGTGTCTGACCTCCAGAATGTTACTAAGTCAGCAATCTACCGTTCTGAGAAATTCTGGGTTCTAGAATCAATGGATGGCAGAGTTCTGGAATGTCAGGGTGTTCAAACTCAAGAATACTTGCGTGTCTGAACTCGAGAGTCATTCAATGTCCACATTCCGCATCACAGGGTGTCTGAATTCCAGAAGCACCAAATGTCTGCATTCTAGAATCGGAATGTGGCGGAATTCTAGAATGCACAGCACGGCGGAATTCGAAAGTCCTAAAATGCCTGCTTTCCGGAAGTTAAGGTGTCTGAAATCCAGAATGCTACCACGTCAGAATTATACCATTCTGAAAGATTCTGGGATCTAGAATCAATGGACTGGTGAGTTCCAGAATATCAGGGTTTCCAAACTCTAGAATCCTTGCATGTCTGAACTCGAGAGTCATTCAATATCCACATTCCAGGACTCTGGATGTCTGAAATATAGAAGCACCAAATGTCTGCATTCAAGAATCGGAATGTGGTAGAATTCTAGAATGCACAGCACGACAGAATTCTAAAGTCCTAAAATGCCTGCTATCCGGAAGTTAAGGTGTCTGACATCAAGAATGCTACCAAGTCAGAATTATACCATTCTGAATGATTCTGGGATCTAGAATCAATGGACGGCTGAGTTCCAGAATGTCAGGGTGGCAAAACTCTAGAATCCTTGCGTGTCTGAACTCGAGAGTCATTCAATGTCCACATTCCAGAACTCTGGATCTCTGAATTATAGAAGCACCAAATGTCTGCATTCTAGAATCAGAATGTGGTGGAATTCTAGAATGCACAGCACGGCGGAATTCTAAAGTCCTAAAAGGCCTACTAGCCGAAAGTTAATGTGTCTGATGACCAGTATGTTACTAGGTCAGCATTCTACCGTTCTGAGAGATTCTGGGTTCTAGAATCAATGGACGGCAGAGATCTGGAATGTCAGGGTGTCCAAACTCTAGAATCCTTGCGTGTCTGAACTCGAGAGTCATTCAATGTCCACATTCCGGATCACAGGGTGTCTGAATTCCAGAAGCACCAAATGTCTTCATTCTAGAATTGGAATGTGGTGGAATTCTAGAATGCACAGCACGGCAGAATTCTAAAGTCCTAAAATGCCTGCTATCCGGAAGTTAAGGTGTCTGACATCCAGAATGTTACTAGGTCAGCATTCTACCGTTCTGAGAGATTCTGGGTTCTAGAATCAATGGACGGCAGAGTTCTGGAATGTCAGGGTGTCCAAACTCTAGAATCCTTCCGTGTCTGAACTCGAGAGTCATTCAATGTCCACATTCCAGAACTCTGGATGTCTGAATTATAGAAGCACCAAATGTCTGCATTCTAGAATCGGAATGTGGCGGAATTCTAGAATGCACAGCACAGCGGAATTTTAAAGTCCTAAAATGCCTGCTATACGGAAGTCAAGGTGTCTGACATCCAGAATGTTACTAAGTCAGCATTCTACCATTCTGAGAGATTCTCGGTTCTAGAATCAATGGATGGCAGAGTTCTGGAATGTCAGGGTGTTCAAACTCAAGAATACTTGCGTGTCTGAACTCGTGAGTCATTCAATGTCCACATTCCGCATCACAGGGTGTCTGAATTCCAGAGCACCAAATGTCTGCATTCTAGAATCGGAATGTGGCGGAATTCTAGAATGCACAGCACGGCGGAATTCGAAAGTCCTAAAATGCCTGCTATCCGTAAGTTAAGGTGTCTGACATCCAGAATGCTACCACGTCAGAATTATACCATTCTGAAAGATTCTGGGATCTAGAATCAATGGACGGCTGAGTTCCAGAATGTCAGGGTTTCCAACTCTAGAATCCTTGCATGTGTGAACTCGAGAGTCATTCAATATCCACATTCCAGGAATCTGGATGTCTGAAATATAGAAGCACCAAATGTCTGCATTCTAGAATCGGAATGTGGTAGAATTCTAGAATGCAGAGCACGACAGAATTCTCAACTCCTAAAATGCCTGCTCTTCGGAAGTTAAGGTGTGTGACATCCAGAATGTTACTAGGTCAGCATTCTACCGTTCTGAGAGATTCTGGGTTCTAGAATCAATGGACGGCAGAGTTCTGGAATGTCAGGGTGTCTAAACTCTAGAATCCTTCCGTGTATGAACTCGTGAGTCATTCAATGTCCACATTCCGGATCACAGGGTGTCTGAATTCCAGAAGCACCAAATGTCTGCATTCTAGAATCGGAATGTGGCGGAATTCTAGAATGCACAGCACGGCGGAATTCGAAAGTCCTAAAATGACTGCTATCGGGAAGTTAAGGTGTCTGTCATCCACAATGCTACCACGTCAGAATTATACCATTCTGAAACATTCTGGGATCTAGAATCAATGGACGGCTGAGTTCCAGAATGTCAGGGTGGCAAAACTCTAGAATCCTGGAGTGTCTGAACTCGAGAGTCATTCAATGTCCACATTCCAGAACTCTGGATGTCTGAATTATAGAAGCAACAAATGTCCGCATTCAAGAATCGGAATGTGGCGGAATTCTAGAATGCACAGCACGGCGGAATTCTAAAGTCCTAAAATGCCTGCTATCCGGAAGTTAAGGTGTCTGACATTAAGAATGCTACAACGTCAGAATTATACCATTCTGAAACATTCTGGGATCTAGAATCAATGGACGGCTGAGTTCCAGAATGTCAGGGTGGCAAAACTCTAGAATCCTTGCGTGTCTCAACTCGAGAGTCATTCAATGTCCACATTCCAGAACTCTGGATGTCTAATTATAGAAGCACCAAATGTCTGCATTCTAGAATCGGAATGTGGCGGAATTCTAGAATGCACAGCACGGTGGAATTCTAAAGTCCTAAAATGCCTGCTATCCGGAAGTTAAGGTGTCTGACATCAAGAGTGCTACCAAGTCAGAATTATAACATTCTGAAAGATTCTGGGATCTAGAATCAATGGACGGCTGAGTTCCAGAATGTCAGGGTGGCAAAACTCTAGAATCCTTGCCTGTCTGAACTCGAGAGTCATTCAATGTCCACATTCCAGAACTCTGGATGTCTGAAATATAGAAGCACCAAATGTCTGCATTCTAGAATCGGAATGTGGCGGAATTCTAGAATGCACAGCACGGCGGAATTTTAAAGTCCTAAAATGCCTGCTATACGGAAGTCAAGGTGTCTGACCCCCAGAATGTTACTAAGTCAGCATTCTACCGTTCTGAGAAATTCTGGGTTCTAGAATCAATGGATGGCAGAGTTCTGGAATGTCAGGGTGTTCAAACTCAAGAATACTTGCGTGTCTGAACTCGAGATTCATTCAATGTCCACATTCCGCATCACAGGGTGTCTGAATTCCAGAAGCACCAAATGTCTGCATTCTAGAATCGGAATGTGGCGGAATTCTAGAATGCACAGCACGGCGGAATTCGAAAGTCCTAAAATGCCTGCTTTCCGGAAGTTAAGGTGTCTGAAATCCAGAATGCTACCACGTCAGAATTATACCATTCTGAAAGATTCTGGGATCTAGAATCAATGGACTGGTGAGTTCCAGAATGTCAGGGTTTCCAAACTCTAGAATCCTTGCATGTCTGAACTCAAGAGTCATTCAATATCCACATTCCAGGACTCTGGATGTCTGAAATATAGAAGCACCAAATGTCTGCATTCTAGAATCGGAATGTGGTAGAATTCTAGAATGCACAGCACGACAGAATTCTAAAGTCCTAAAATGCCTGCTATCCGGAAGTTAAGGTGTCTGACATCAAGAATGCTACCAAGTCAGAATTATACCATTCTGAATGATTCTGGGATCTAGAATCAATTGACGGCTGAGTTCCAGAATGTCAGGGTGGCAAAACTCTGGAATCCTGGCGTGTCTGAACTCGAGAGTCATTCAATGTCCACATTCCAGAACTCTGGATGTCTGAATTATAGAAGCACCAAATGTCTGCATTCTAGAATCAGAATGTGGCGGAATTCTAGAAAGCACAGCACGGCGGAATTCTAAAGTCGTAAAAGGCCTACAAGCCGAAAGTTAATGTGTCTGATGACCAGTATGTTACTAGGTCAGCATTCTACCGTTCTGAGAGATTCTGGGTTCTATAATCAATGGACGGCAGAGATCTGGAATGTCAGGGTGTCCAAACTCTAGAATCCTTGCGTGTCTGAACTCGAGAGTCATTCAATGTCCACATTCCGGATCACAGGGTGTCTGAATTCCAGAAGCACCAAATGTCTTCATTCTAGAATTGGAATGTGGTGGAATTCTAGAATGCACAGCACGGCGGAAATCTAAAGTCCTAAAATGCCTGCTATCCGGATGTTAAGGTGTCTGACATCCAGAATGGTACCACATCAGAATTATACCATTCTGAAACATTCTGGGATCTAGAATCAATGGACGGCCGAGTTCCAGAATGTCACGGTGGCAAAACTCTAGAATCCTGGCATGTCTGACCTCGAGAGTCATTCAATGTCCACATTCCAGAACTCTGGATGTCTGAATTATAGAAGCACCAAATGTCTGCATTCTAGAATCGGAATGTGGCGGAATTCTAGAATGCACAGCACGGCGGAATTCGAAAGTCCTAAAATGCCTGCTTTCCGGAAGTTAAGGTATCTGACATCCAGAATGCTACCACGTCAGAATTATACCATTCTGAAAGATTCTGGGATCTAGAATCAATGCACGGGTGAGTTCCAGAATGTCAGGGTTTCCAAACTCTAGAATCCTTGCATGTCTGAACTCGAGAGTCATTCAATATCCACATTCCAGGAATCTGGATGTCTGAAATATAGAAGCACTAAATGTCTGCATTCTAGAATCATAATGTGGTAGAATTCTAGAATGCACAGCACGACAGAATTCTAAAGTCCTAAAATGCCTGCTATCCGGAAGTTAAGGTGTCTGACATCAAGAATGCTACCAAGTCAGAATTATACCATTCTGAATGATTCTGGGATCTAGAATCAATGGACGGCTGAGTTCCAGAATGTCAGGGTGGCAAAACTCTAGAATCCTTGCGTGTCTGAACTCGAGAGTCATTCAATGTCCACATTCCGGATCACAGGGTGTCTGAATTCCAGAAGCACCAAATGTCTGCATTCTAGAATCGGAATGTGGCGGAATTCTAGAATGCACAGCACGGCGGAATTCTAAAGTCCTAAAAGGCCTACTAGCCGAAAGTTAATCTGTCTGATGACCAGTATGTTACTAGGTCAGCATTCTACCATTCTGAGAGATTCTGGGTTCTAGAATCAATGGACGGCAGAGATCTGGAATGTCAGGGTGTCCAAACTCTAGAATCCTTGCGTGTCTGAACTCGAGAGTCATTCAATGTCCACATTCCGGATCACAGGGTGTCTGAATTCCAGAAGCACCAAATGTCTGCATTCTAGAATTGGAATGTGGTGGAATTCTAGAATGCACAGCACCGCGGAATTCTAAAGTCCTAAAATGCCTGCTATCCGGAAGTTAAGGTGTCTGACATCCGGAATGGTACCACATCAGAATTATACCATTCTGAAACATTCTGGGATCTAGAATCAATGGACGGCCGAGTTCCAGAATGTCAGGGTGGCAAAATTCTAGAATCCTGGCGTGTCTGAACTCGAGAGTCATTCAATGTCCACATTCCAGAACTCTGGATGTCTGAATTATAGAAGCACCAAATGTCTGCATTCTAGAATCGGAATGTGGCGGAATTCTAGAATGCACAGCACGGCGGAATTCTAAAGTCCTAAAATGCCTGCTATCCGGAAGTTAATGTGTCTGATATCAAGAATGCTACCAAGTCAGAATTATAACATTCTGAAACATTCTGGGATCTAGAATCAATGGACGGCTGAGTTCCAGAATGCAAGGGTGGCAAAACTCTAGAATCCTTGCGTGTCTGAACTCGAGAGTCATTCAATGTCCACATTCCAGAACTCTGGATGTCTGAAATATAGAAGCACCAAATGTCTGCATTCTAGAATCGGAATGTGGCGGAATTCTAGAATGCACAGCACAGCGGAATTTTAAAGTCCTAAAATGCCTGCTATACGGAAGTCAAGGTGTCTGACATCCAGAATGTTACTAAGTCAGCATTCTACCATTCTGAGAGATTCTGGGTTCTAGAATCAATGGATGGCAGAGTTCTGGAATGTCAGGGTGTTCAAACTCAAGAATACTTGCGTGTCTGAACTCGAGAGTCATTCAATGTCCACATTCCAGAACTCTGGATGTCTGAATTATAGAAGCACCAAATGTCTGCATTCTAGAATCGGAATGTGGCGGAATTCTAGAATGCACAGCACGGCGGAATTCTAAAGTCCTAAAATGCCTGCTATCCGGAAGTTAAGGTGTCTGACATCAAGAATGCTACCAAGTCAGAATTATAACATTCTGAATGATTCTGGGATCTAGAATCAATGGACGGCTGAGTTCCAGAATGTCAGGGTGGCAAAACTCTAGAATCCTTGCGTGTCTGAACTCGAGAGTCATTCAATGTCCACATTCCAAAACTCTGGATGTCTGAATTATAGAAGCACCAAATGTCTGCATTCTAGAATCGGAATGTGGCGGAATTGTAGAATGCACAGCACGGCGGAATTCTAAAGTCCTAAAAGGCCTACTAGCCGAAAGTTAATGTGTCTGATGACCAGTATGTTACTAGGTCAGCATTCTACCGTTCTGAGAGATACTGGGTTCTAGAATCAATGGACGGCAGAGATCTGGAATGTCAGGGTGTCCAAACTCTAGAATCCTTGCGTGTCTGAACTCGAGAGTCATTCAATGTCCACATTCCGGATCACAGGGTGTCTGAATTCCAGAAGCACCAAATGTCTGCATTCTAGAATCGGAATGTGGTAGAATTCTAGAATGCACAGCATGGGGGAATTCGAAAGTCCTAAAATGCCTGCTATAGGGAAGTTAAGTTGTCTGACATCCAGAATGCTACCACGTCAGAATTATACCATTCTGAAAGATTCTGGGATCTAGAATCAATGGACGGCTGAGTTCCAGAATGTCAGGGTGGCAAAACTCTAGAATCCTTGCGTGTCTGAACTCGAGAGTCATTCAATGTCCACATTCCAGAACTCTGGATGTCTGAATTATAGAAGCACCAAATGTCTGCATTCTAGAATCGAAATGTGGTGGAATTCTAGAATGCACAGCACGGCGGAATTCTAAAATCCTGAAATGCCTGCTATCCGGAAGTTAAGGTGTCTGACATCAAGAATGCTACCAATTCAGAATTATACCATTCTGAAAGATTCTGGGATATAGAATCAATGGACGGCTGAGTTCCAGAATGTCAGGGTGGCAAAACTCTAGAATCCTTGCGTGTCTGAACTCAAGAGTCATTCAATGTCCACATTCCAGAACTCTGGATGTCTGAATTATAGAAGCACCAAATGTCTGCATTCTAGAATCGGAACGTGGCGGAAATCTAGAATGCACAGCACGGCGGAATTCTAAAGTCTTAAATGCCTGCTATCCGGAAGTTAAGGTGTCTGACATCAAAAATGCTACCAAGTTAGAATTATACCATTCTGAATGATTCTGGGATCTAGAATCAATGGACGGCTGAGTTCCAGAATGTCAGGGTGGCAAAACTCTAGAATCCTTGTGTGTCTGAACTCGAGAGTCATTCAATGTCCACATTCCAGAACTCTGGATGTCTGAATTATAGAAGCACCAAATGTCTGCATTCTAGAATCAGAATGTGGCGGAAAACTAGAATGCACAGCACGGCGGAATTCTAAAGTCCTAAAAGGCCTACAAGCCGAAAGTTAATGTGTCTGATGACCAGTATGTTACTAGGTCAGCATTCTACCGTTCTGAGAGATTCTGGGTTCTAGAATCAATGGACGGCAGAGATCTGGAATGTCAGGGTGTCCAAACTCTAGAATCCTTGCGTGTCTGAACTCGAGAGTCATTCAATGTCCACATTCCGGATCACAGGGTGTCTGAATTCCAGAAGCACCAAATGTCTTCATTCTAGAATTGGAATGTGGTGGAATTCTAGAATGCACAGCACGGCGGAATTCGAAGGTCCTAAAATGCCTGCTTTCCGGAAATTAAGGTGTCTGACATCCAGAATGCTACCACGTCAGAATTATACCATTCTGAAAGATTCTGGGATCTAGAATCAATGGACGGGTGAGTTCCAGAATGTCAGTGTTTCCAAACTCTAGAATCCTTGCATATCTGAACTCGAGAGTCATTCAATATCCACATTCCAGGACTCTGGATGTCTGAAATATAGAAGCACCAAATGTCTGCATTCTGGAATCGGAATGTGGTAGAATTCTCGAATGCACAGCACGACAGAATTCTAAAGTCCTAAAATGCCTGCTATCCGGAAGTTAAGGTGTCTGACATCAAGAATGCTACCAAGTCAGAATTATACCATTCTGAATGATTCTGGGATCTAGAATCAATGGACGGCTGAGTTCCAGAATGTCACGGTGGCAAAACTCTAGAATCCTTGCGTGTCTGAACTCGAGAGTCATTCAATGTCCACATTCCAGAACTCTGGATGTCTGAATTATAGAAGCACCAAATGTCTGCATTCTAGAATCGGAATGTGGCGGAATTCTAGAATGCACAGCACGGCGGAATTCTAAAGTCCTAAAAGGCCTATTAGCCGAAAGTTAATATGTCTGATGACCAGTATGTTACTAGGTCAGCATTCTACCGTTCTGAGAGATTCTGGGTTCTAGAATCAATGGACGGCAGAGATCTGGAATGTCAGGGTGTCCAAACTCTAGAAACCTTGCGTGTCTGAACTCGAGAGTCATTCAATGTCCACATTCCGGATCACAGGGTGTCTGAATTCCAGAAGCACCAAATGTCTGCATTCTAGAATTGGAATGTGGTGGAATTCTAGAATGCACAGCACGGCGGAATTCTAAAGTCCTAAAATGCCTGCTATCCGGAAGTTAAGGTGTCTGACATCCAGAATGGTACCACATCAGAATTATACCATTCTGAAACATTCTGGGATCTAGAATCAATGGACGGCTGTGTTCCAGAATGTCAGGGTGGCAAAATTCTAGAATCCTGGCGTGTCTGAACTCGAGAGTCATTCAATGTCCACATTCCAGAACTCTGGATGTCTGAATTATAGAAGCACCAAATGTCTGCATTCAAGAATCGGAATGTGGCGGAATTCTAGAATGCACAGCACGGCGGAATTCTAAAGTCCTAAAATGCCTGCTATCCGGAAGTTAAGGTGTCTGACATCAAGAATGCTACCAAGTCAGAATTATACCATTCTGAAAGATTCTGGGATCTAGAATCAATGGACGGCTGAGTTCCAGAATGTCAGGGTGGCAAAATTCTTGAATCCTTGTGTGTCTGAACTCGAGAGTCATTCAATGTCCACATTCCAGAACTCTGGATGTCAAAATTATAGAAGCACCAAATGTCTGCATTCTAGAATTGGAATATGGCGGAATACTGGAATGCACAGCACGGCGGAATTCTAAAGCCCTAAAATGCCTGCTATCCGGAAGTTAAGGTGTCTGACATCAAGAGTGCTACCAAGTCAGAATTATACCATTCTGAAAGATTCTGGGATCTAGAATCAATGGACGGCTGAGTTCCAGAATGTCAGGGTGGCAAAACTCTAGAATCCTTGCCTGTCTGAACTCGAGAGTCATTCAATGTCCACATTCCAGAACTCTGGATGTCTGAAATATAGAAGCACCAAATGTCTGCATTCTAGAATCGGAATGTGGCGGAATTCTAGAATGCACAGCACGGCGGAATTTTAAAGTCCTAAAATGCCTGCTATACGGAAGTCAAGGTGTCTGACCTCCAGAATGTTAATAAGTCAGCATTCTACCGTTCTGAGAAATTCTGGGTTCTTGAATCAATGGATGGCAGAGTTCTGGAATGTCAGGGTGTTCAAACTCAAGAATACTTGCGTGTCTGAACTCGAGAGTCATTCAATGTCCACATTCCGCATCACAGGGTGTCTGAATTCCAGAAGCACCAAATGTCTGCATTCTAGAATCGGAATGTGGCGGAATTCTAGAATGCACAGCACGGCGGAATTCGAAAGTCCTAAAATGCCTGCTATCCGGAAGTTAAGGTGTCTGAAATCCAGAATGCTACCACGTCAGAATTATACCATTCTGAAAGATTCTGGGATCTAGAATCAATGGACTGGTGAGTTCCAGAATGTCAGGGTTTCCAAACTCTAGAATCCTTGCATGTCTGAACTCGAGAGTCATTCAATATCCACATTCCAGGACTCTGGATGTCTGAAATATAGAAGCACCAAATGTCTGCATTCAAGAATCGGAATGTGGTAGAATTCTAGAATGCACAGCACGACAGAATTCTAAAGTCCTAAAATGCCTGCTATCCGGAAGTTAAGGTGTCTGACATCAAGAATGCTACCAATTCAGAATTATACCATTCTGAATGATTCTGGGATCTAGAATCAATGGACGGCTGAGTTCCAGAATGTCAGGGTGGCAAAACTCTAGAATCCTTGCGTGTCTGGACTCGAGAGTCATTCAATGTCCACATTCCAGAACTCTGGATCTCTGAATTATAGAAGCACCAAATGTCTGCATTCTAGAATCAGAATGTGGCGGAATTCTAGAATGCACAGCACGGCGGAATTCTAAAGTCCTAAAAGGCCTACTAGCCGAAAGTTAATGTGTCTGATGACCAGTATGTTACTCGGTCAGCATTCTACCGTTCTGAGAGATTCTCGGTTCTAGAATCAATGGACGGCAGAGATCTGGAATGTCAGGGTGTCCAAACTCTAGAATCCTTGCGTGTCTGAACTCGAGAGTCATTCAATGTCCACATTCCGGATCACAGGGTGTCTGAATTCCAGAAGCACCAAATGTCTTCATTCTAGAATTGGAATGTGGTGGAATTCTAGAATGCACAGCACGGCAGAATTCTAAAGTCCTAAAATGCCTGCTATCCGGAAGTTAAGGTGTCTGACATCCAGAATGTTACTAGGTCAGCATTCTACCGTTCTGAAAGATTCTGGGTTCTAGAATCAATGGACGGCAGAGTTCTGGAATGTCAGGGTGTCCAAACTCTAGAATCCTTCCGTGTCTGAACTCGAGAGTCATTCAATGTCCACATTCCAGAACTCTGGATGTCTGAATTATAGAAGCACCAAATGTCTGCATTCTAGAATCGGAATGTGGCGGAATTCTAGAATGCACAGCACGGCGGAATTCTAAAGTCCTAAAATGCCTGCTATCCGGAAATTAAGGTGTCTGACATCAAGAATGCTACCAAGTAAGAATTATACCATTCTGAAAGATTCTGGGATCTAGAATCAATGGACGGCTGAGTTCCAGAATGTCAGGGTGGCAAAACTCTAGAATCCTTGCGTGTCTGAACTCGAGAGTCATTCAATGTCCACATTCCAGAACTCTGGATGTCTGAAATATAGAAGCACCAAATGTCTGCATTCTAGAATCGGAATGTGGCGGAATTCTAGAATGCACAGCACAGCGGAATTTTAAAGTCCTAAAATGCCTGCTATACGGAAGTCAAGGTGTCTGACATCCAGAATGTTACTAAGTCAGCATTCTACCGTTCTGAGAGATTCTCGGTTCTAGAATCAATGGATGGCAGAGTTCTGGAATGTCAGGGTGTTCAAACTCAAGAATACTTGCGTGTCTGAACTCGAGAGTCAGTCAATGTCCACATTCCGCATCACAGGGTGTCTGAATTCCAGAGCACCAAATGTCTGCATTCTAGAATCGGAATGTGGCGGAATTCTAGAATGCACAGCACGGCGGAATTCGAAAGTCCTAAAATGCCTGCTATCCGTAAGTTAAGGTGTCTGACATCCAGAATGCTACCACGTCAGAATTATACCATTCTGAAAGATTCTGGGATCTAGAATCAATGGACGGCTGAGTTCCAGAATGTCAGGTTTTCCAACTCTAGAATCCTTGCATGTGTGAACTCGAGAGTCATTCAATATCCACATTCCAGGACTCTGGATGTCTGAAATATAGAAGCACCAAATGTCTGCATTCTAGAATCGGAATGTGGTAGAATTCTAGAATGCAGAGCACGACAGAATTCTCAACTCCTAAAATGCCTGCTCTTCGGAAGTTAAGGTGTGTGACATCCAGAATGTTACTAGGTCAGCATTCTACCATTCTGAGAGATTCTGGGTTCTAGAATCAATGGACGGCAGAGTTCTGGAATGTCAGGGTGTCTAAACTCTAGAATCCTTCCGTGTCTGAACTCGTGAGTCATTCAATGTCCACTTTCCGGATCACAGGGTGTCTGAATTCCAGAAGCACCAAATGTCTGCATTCTAGAATCGGAATGTGGCGGAATTCTAGAATGCACAGCACGGCGGAATTCTAAAGTCCTAAAATGCCTGCTATCCGTAAGTTAAGGTGTCTGACATCAAGAATGCTACCAAGTCAGAATTATAACATTCTGAAACATTCTGGGATCTAGAATCAATGGACGGCTGAGTTCCAGAATGTCAGGGTGGCAAAACTCTAGAATCCTGGACTGTCTGAACTCGAGAGTCATTCAATGTCCACATTCCAGAACTCTGGATGTCTGAATTATAGAAGCACCAAATGTCTGCATTCAAGAATCGGAATTTGGCGGAATTCTAGAATGCACAGCACGACGGAATTCTAAAGTCCTAAAATGCCTGCTATCCGGAAGTTAAGGTGTCTGACATTAAGAATGCTACCACGTCAGAATTATACCATTCTGAAACATTCTGGGATCTAGAATCAATGGACGGCTGAGTTCCAGAATGTCAGGGTGGCAAAACTCTAGAATCCTTGCGTGTCTCAACTCGAGAGTCATTCAATGTCCACATTCCAGAACTCTGGATGTCTAATTATAGAAGCACCAAATGTCTGCATTCTAGAATCGGAATGTGGCGGAATTCTAGAATGCACAGCACGGCGGAATTCTAAAGTCCTAAAATGCCTGCTATCCGGAAGTTAAGGTGTCTGACATCAAGAATGCTACCAAGTCAGAATTATACCATTCTGAATGATTCTGGGATCTAGAATCAATGGACGGCTGAGTTCCAGAATGTCAGGGTGGCAAAACTCTAGAATCCTTGTGTGTCTGAACTCGAGAGTCATTCAATGTCCACATTCCAGAACTCTGGATGTCTGAATTATAGAAGCACCAAATGTCTGCATTCTAGAATCGGAATGTGGCGGAATTCTAGAATGCACAGCACAGCGGAATTCTAAAGTCCTAAAAGGCCTACTAGCCGAAAGTTAAGGTGTCTGATGACCAGTATGTTACTAGGTCAGCATTCTACCGTTCTGAGAGATTCTGGGTTCTAGAATCAATGGACGGCAGAGATCTGGAATGTCAGGGTGTCCAAACTCTAGAATCCTTGCGTGTCTGAACTCGAGAGTCATTCAATGTCCACATTCCGGATCACAGGGTGTCTGAATTCCAGAAGCACCAAATGTCTGCATTCTAGAATCGGAATGTGGTAGAATTCTAGAATGCACAGCACAGCAGAATTCTGAAGTCCTAAAATGCCTGATATACGGAAGTTAAGGAGTCTGACTTCCAGAATGTTACTAGGTCAGCATTCTACCGTTCTGAGAGATTCTGGGTTCTAGAATCAATGGACGGCAGAGTTCTGGAATGTCAGGGTGTCAAAACTCTAGAATCCTTCCGTGTCTGAACTCGTGAGTCATTCAATGTCCACATTCCAGATCACAGGGTGTCTGAATTCCAGAAGCACCAAATGTCTGCATTCTAGAATCGGAATGTGGCGGAATTCTAGAATGCACAGCACAGCAGAATTCTGAAGTCCTAAAATGCCTGATATACGGAAGTTAAGGAGTCTGACTTCCAGAATGTTACTAGGTCAGCATTCTACCGTTCTGAGAGATTCTGGGTTCTAGAATCAATGGACGGCAGAGTTCTGGAATGTCAGGGTGTCCAAACTCTAGAATCCTTCCGTGTCTGAACTCCTGAGTCATTCAATGTCCACATTCCGGATCAAAGGGTGTCTGAATTCCAGAAACACCAAATGTCTGCATTCTAGAAGCGGAATGTGGCGGAATTCTAGAATGCACAGCACGGCGGAATTCGAAAGTCCTAAAATGCCTGATATACGGAAGTTAAGGAGTCTGACTTCCAGAATGTTACTAGGTCAGCATTCTACCGTTCTGAGAGATTCTGGGTTCTAGAATCAATGGACGGCAGAGTTCTGGAATGTCAGGGTGTCCAAACTCTAGAATCCTTCCGTGTCTGAACTCCTGAGTCATTCAATGTCCACATTCCGGATCACAGGGTGTCTGAATTCCAGAAACACCAAATGTCTGCATTCTAGAAGCGGAATGTGGCGGAATTCTAGAATGCACAGCACGGCGGAATTCGAAAGTCCTAAAATGCCTGCTATCGGGAAGTTAAGGTGTCTGACATCCAGAATGCTACCACGTCAGAATTATACCATTCTGAAAGATTCTGGGATCTAGAATCAATGGACGGCTGAGTTCCAGAATGTCAGGGTGGCAAAACTCTAGAATCCTTGCGTGTCTGAACTCGAGAGTCATTCAATGTCCACATTCCAGAACTCTGGATGTCTGAATTATAGAAGCACCAAATGTCTGCATTCTAGAATCGGAACGTGGCGGAATTCTAGAATGCACAGCACGGCGGAATTCTAAAGTCCTAAAATGCCTGCTATCCGGAAGTTAAGGTTTCTGACATCAAGAATGCTACCAAGTCAGAATTATACCATTCTGAAAGATTCTGGGATCTAGAATCAATGGACGGCTGAGTTCCAGAATGTCAGGTTTTCCAAACTCTAGAATCCTTGCGTGTCTGAACTCGAGAGTCATTCAATGTCCACATTCCAGAACTCTGTATGTCTGAATTATAGAAGCACCAAATGTCTGCATTCTAGAATCGAAATGTGGCGGAATTCTAGAATGCACAGCACGGCGGAATTTTAAAGTCCTAAAATGCCTGCTATACGGAAGTCAAGGTGTCTGACATCCAGAATGTTACTAAGTCAGCATTCTACCGTTCTGAGAGATTCTGGGTTCTAGAATCAATGGATGGCAGAGTTCTGGAATGTCAGGTTGTTCAAACTCAAGAATACTTGCGTGTCTGAACTCGAGAGTCATTCAATGTCCACATTTCGCATCACAGGGTGTCTGAATTCCAGAAGCACCAAATGTCTGCATTCTAGAATCGGAATGTGGCGGAATTCTAGAATGCACAGCACGGCAGAATTTTAAAGTCCTAAAATGCCTGCTATCCGGAAGTTAAGGTGTCTGACATCCAGAATGCTACCACGTCAGAATTATACCATTCGGAAAGATTCTGGGATCTAGAATCAATGGACGACTGAGTTCCAGAATGTCAGGGTTTCCAAACTCTAGAATCCTTGCATGTCTGTACTCGAGAGTCATTCAATATCCACATTCCAGGACTCTGGATGTCTGAAATATAGAAGCACCAATGGTCTGCATTCTAGAATCGGAATGTGGTAGAATTCTAGAATGCACAGCACGACAGAATTCTAAAGTCCTGAAATGCCTGCTATCCGGAAGTTAAGGTGTCTGACATCAAGAATGCTACCAAGTCAGAATTATACCATTCTGAAAGATTCTGGGATCTAGAATCAATGGACGGCTGAGTTCCAGAATGTCAGGGTTTCCAAACTCTAGAATCCTTGCGTGTCTGAACTCGAGAGTCATTCAATGTCCACATTCCAGATCTCTGGATGTCTGAATTATAGAAGCACCAAATGTCTGCATTCTAGAATCGGAATGTGGCGGAATTCTAGAATGCACAGCACGGTGGAATTCTATAGTCCTAAAATGCCTACTTGCCGAAAGTTAAGGTGTCTGATGACCAGAATGTTACTAGGTCAGCATTCTACCGTTCTGAGAGATTCTGGGTTCTAGAATCAACGGACGGCAGAGTTCTGGAATATCAGGGTGTCCAAACTCTAGAATCCTTCAGTGTTTGAACTCGAGAGTCATTCAATTTCCATATTCCGGGTCACAGGGTGACTGAATTCCAGAAGCACCAAATGTCTGCATTCTAGAATCGGAATGTGGCGGAATTCTAGAATGCACAGCACAGCGGAATTTTAAAGTCCTAAAATGCCTGGTATACGGAAGTCAAGGTGTCTGACATCCAGAATGTTACTAAGTCAGCATTCTACCTTTCTGAGAGATTCTGGGTTCTAGAATCAATGGATGGCAGAATTCTGGAATGTCAGGGTGTTCAAACTCAAGAATACTTGCGTGTCTGAACTCGAGAGTCATTCAATGTCCACATTCCGCATCACAGGGTGTCTGAATTCCAGAAGCACCAAATGTCTGCATTCTAGAATCGGAATGTGGCGGAATTCTAGAATGCACAGAGCGGCGGAATTCGAAAGTCCTAAAATGCCTGCTATCCGGAAGCAAAGGTGTCTGACATCCAGAATGCTACCACGTCAGAATTATACCATTCTGAAAGATTCTGGGATCTAGAATCAATGGACTGCTGAGTTCCAGAATGTCAGGTTGGGAAAACTCTAGAATCATTGCGTGTCTGAACTCGAGAGTCATTCAATGTCCACAATCCAGAACTCTGGATGTCTGAATTATAGAAGCACCAAATGTCTGCATTCTAGAATCGGAACGTGGCGGAATTCTAGAATGCACAGCACCGCGCCAATTCTAAAGTCCTAAAATGCCTGCTATCCGGAAGTTAATGTGTCTGACATCAAGAAGGCTACCGAGTCAGAATTATACCATTCTGAAAGATTCTGGGATGTAGAATCAATGGACGGCTGAGTTCCAGAATGTCAGGGTGGCAAAATTCTAGAATCCTTGTGTGTCTGAACTCGAGAGTCATTCAATGTCCACATTCCAGAACTCTGGATGTCTGAATTATAGAAGCACCAAATGTCTGCATTCTAGAATCGGAATGTGGCGGAATTCTAGAATGCACAGCACGGCGGAATTCTAAAGTCCTAAAATGCCTGCTATCCGGAAGTTAAGGTGTCTGACATCAGGAATGCTACCAAGTCAGAATTATACCATTCTGAATGATTCTGGGATCTAGAATCAATGGACGCCTGAGTTCCAGAATGTCAGGGTGGCAAAACTCTAGAATCCTTGCGTGTCTGAACTCGAGAGTCATTCAATGTCCACATTCCAGAACTCTGGATGTCTGAATTATAGAAGCACCAAATGTCTGCATTCTAGAATCGGAATGTGGCGGAATTCTAGAATGCACAGCACGGCGGAATTCTAAAGTCCTAAAAGGCCTACTAGCCGAAAGTTAATGTGTCTGATGACCAGTATGTTACTAGGTCAGCATTCTACCGGTCTGAGAGATTCTTGGTTCTAGAACAAATGGACGGCAGAGATCTGGAATGTCAGGGTGTCCAAACTCTAGAATCCTTGCGTGTCTAAACTCGAGAGTCATTCAATGTCCACATTCCGGATCACAGGGTGTCTGAATTCCAGAAGCACCAAATGTCTGCATTCTACAATCGGAATGTGGTAGAATTCTAGAATGCACAGCACGGCGGAATTCGAAAGTCCTAAAATGCCTGCTATCGGGAAGTTAAGGTGTCTGACATCCAGAATGCTACCACGTCAGAATTATACCATTCTGAAAGATTCTGGGATCTAGAATCAATGGACGGCAGAGTTCTGGAATGTCAGGGTGTCCAAACTCTAGAATCCTTCAGTGTTTGAACTTGAGAGTCATTCAATTTCCATATTCCGGGTCACAGGGTGACTGAATTCCAGAAGCACCAAATGTCTGCATTCTAGAATCGGAATGTGGCGGAATTCTAGAATGCACAGCACGGCGGAATTCGAAAGTCCTAAAATGCCTGCTATCTGGATGTTAAGGTGTCTGACATCCAGAATGCTACCACATCAGAATTATACCATTATGAAACATTCTGGGATCTAGAGTCAATGGACGGCTGAGTTCCAGAATGTCAGGGTGGCAAAACTCTAGAATCCTGGCGTGTCTGAACTCGAGAGTCATTCAATGTCCACATTCCAGAACTCTGGATGTCTGAATTATAGAAGCACCAAATGTCTGCATTCTAGAATCGGAATGTGGCGGAATTCTAGAATGCACAGCACGGCGGAATTCTAAAGTCCTAAAATGCCTAGTAGCCGAAAGTTAAAGTGTCTGATGACCAGAATGTTACTAGGTCAGCATTCTACCGTTCTGAGAGATTCTGGGTTCTAGAATCAATGGACGTCAGAGTTCTGGAATGTCAGGGTGTCCAAACTCTAGAATCCTTCAGTGTTTGAACTCGAGAGTCATTCAATTTCCATATTCCGGGTCACAGGGTGACTGAATTCCAGAAGCACCAAATGTCTGCATTCTAGAATCGGAATGTGGCGGAATTCTAGAATGCACAGCACGGCGGAATTCGAAAGTCCTAAAATGCCTGCTATCTGGAAGTTAAGGTGTCTGACATCCAGAATGCTACCACGCTCAGAATTATACCATTATGAAACATTCTGGGATTTAGAGTCAATGGACGGCTGAGTTCCAGAATGTCAGGGTGGGAAAACTCTAGAATCCTTGCGTGTCTGAACTCGAGAGTCATTCAATGTCCACATTCCAGAACTCTGGATGTGTGAATTATAGAAGCACCAAATGTCTGCATTCTAGAATCGGAATGTGGCGGAATTCTAGAATGCACAGCACGGAGGAATTCTAAAGTCCTAAAATGCCTGCTATCCGGAAGTTAAGGTGTCTGACATCAAGAATGCTACCAAGTCAGAATTATACCATTCTGAAAGATTCTGGGATGTAGAATCAATGGACGGCTGAGTTCCAGAATGTCAGGGTGGCAATATTCTAGAATCCTTGTGTGTCTGAACTCGAGAGTCATTCAATGTCCACATTCCAGAACTCTGGATGTCTGAATTATAGAAGCACCAAATGTCTGCATTCTAGAATCGGAATGTGGCGGAATTCTAGAATGCACAGCACGGCGGAATTCTAAAGTCCTAAAATGCCTACTAGCCGAAAGTTAAGGTGTCTGATGACCAGTATGTTACTAGGTCAGCATTCTACCGTTCTGAGAGATTCTGGGTTCTAGAATCAATGGACGGCAGAGATCTGGAATGTCAGGGTGTCCAAACTCTAGAATCCTTGCGTGTCTGAACTCGAGAGTCATTCAATGTCCACATTCCGGATCACAGGGTGTCTGAATTCCAGAAGCACCAAATGTCTGCATTCTAGAATCGGAATGTGGTAGAATTCTAGAATGCACAGCACGGCGGAATTCTAAAGTCCTAAAATGCCTGCTATCTGGAAGTTAAGATGTCTGACATCCAGAATGGTACCACATCAGAATTATACCATTCTGAAACATTCTGGGATCTAGAATCAATGGACGGCTGAGTTCCAGAATGTCAGGGTGGCAAAACTCTAGAATACTGTCGTGTCTGAACTCGAGTGTCATTCAATGTCCACATTCCAGAACTCTGGATGTCTGAATTATAGAAGCACCAAATGTCTGCATTCTAGAATCGGAATGTGGCGGAATTCTAGAATGCACAGCACGGCGGAATTTTAAAGTCGTAAAATGCCTGCTATTCGGAAGTCAAGGTGTCTGACATCCAGAATGTTACTCAGTCAGCATTCTATCGTTCTGAGAGATTCTGGGTTCTAGAATCAATGGATGGCAGAGTTCTGGAATGTCAGGGTGTTCAAACTCAAGAATACTTGCGTGTCTGAACTCGAGAGTCATTCAATGTCCACATTCCGCATCACAGGGTGTCTGAATTCCAGAAGAGCCAAATGTCTGCATTCTAGAATCGGAATGTGGCGGAATTCTAGAATGCACAGCACGGCGGAATTTTAAAGTCCTAAAATGCCTGCTATCCGGAAGTTAAGGTGTCTGACATCCAGAATGCTACCACGTCAGAATTATACCATTCTGAAAGATTCTGGGATCTAGAATCAATGGACGGCTGAGTTCCAGAATGTCAGTGTTTCCAAACTCTAGAATCCTTGCATGTCTGAAATCGAGAGTCATTCAATATCCACATTCCAGGACTCTGGATGTCTGAAATAAAGAAGCACCAATTGTCTGCATTCTAGAATCGGAATGTGGTAGAATTCTAGAATGCACAGCACGACAGAATTCTAAAGTCCTAAAATGCCTGCTATTCGGAAGTTAAGGTGTCTGACATCCAGAATGTTACTATTTCAGCATTCTACCGTTCTGAGAGATTCTGGGTTCTAGAATCAATGGAGGGCAGAGTTCTGGAATGTCAGGGTGTCCAAACTCTAGAATCCTTCCGTGTCTGAACTCGTGAGTCATTCAATGTCCACATTCCGGATCACAGGGTGTCTGAATTCCAGAAGCACCAAATGTCTGCATTCTAGAATCGGAATGTGGCGGAATTCTAGAATGCACAGCACGGCGGAAATCTAAAGTCCTAAAATGCCTGCTATCGGGAAGTTAAAGTGTCTGACATCCAGAATGCTACCACGTCAGAATTATACCATTCTGAATGATTCTGGGATCTAGAATCAATGGACGGCTGAGTTCCAGAATACAAGGGTGGCAAAACTCTAGAATCCTTGCGTGTCTGAACTCGAGAGTCATTCAATATCCACATTCCAGGACTCTGGATGTCTGAAATATAGAAGCACCAAATGTCTGCATTCTAGAATCGGAATGTGGCGGAATTCTAGAATGCACAGCACGACAGAATTCTAAAGTCTTAAAATGCCTGCTATCTGGAAGCTAAGGTGTCTGACATCCAGAATGTTACTAGGTCAGCATTCTACCGTTCTGAGAGATTCTGGGTTCTAGAATCAACAGACGGCAGAGTTCTGGAATGTCAGGTTGTCCAAACTCTAGAATCCTTCAGTGTTTGAACTCGAGAGTCATTCAATTTCCATATTCCGGGTCACAGGGTGACTGAATTCCAGAAGCACCAAATGTCTGCAATCTAGAATCGGAATGTGGTGGAATTCTAGAATGTACAGCACGGCGGAATTCTAAAATCCTAAAATGCCTGCTATCCGGAAATTAAGGTGTCTGACATCAAGAATGCTACCACGTCAGAATTATACCATTCTGAAACATTCTGGGATCTAGAATCAATGGACGGCTGAGTTCCAGAATGTCAGGGTGGCAAAACTCTAGAATCCTTGCGTTTCTGAACTCGAGAGTCATTCAATGTCCACATTCCAGAACTCTGGATGTCTGAATTATAGAAGCACCAAATGTCTGCATTCTAGAATCGGAATGTGGCGGAATTCTAGAATGCACAGCACGGCGGAATTCTAAAGTCCTAAAATGCCTGCTATCCGGAAGTTAAGGAGTCTGACATCAAGAATGCTACCAAGTCAGAATTATAACATTCTGAAAGATTCTGGGATCTAGAATCAATGGACGGCTGAGTTCCAGAATGTCAGGGTGGCAAAACTCTAGAATCCTGGCGTGTCTGAACTCGAGAGTCATTCAATGTCCACATTCCAGAACTCTGGATGTCTGAAATATAGAAGCACCAAATGTCTGCATTCTAGAATCGGAATGTGGCGGAATTCTAGAATGCACAGCACAGCGGAATTTTAAAGTCCTAAAATGCCTGCTATACGGAAGTCAAGGTGTCTGACATCCAGAATGTTACTAAGTCAGCATTCTACAGTTCTGAGAGATTCTCGGTTCTAGAATCAATGGATGGCAGAGTTCTGGAATGTCAGGTTGTTCAAACTCAAGAATACTTGCGTGTCTGAACTCGAGAGTCATTCAATGTCCACATTCCGCATCATAGGGTGTCTGAATTCCAGAAGCACCAAATGTCTGCATTCTAGAATCGGAATGTGGCGGAATTCTAGAATGCACAGCACGGCGGAATTCGAAAGTCCTAAAATGCCTGCTATCCGGAAGTTAAGGTGTCTGACATCCAGAATGCTACCACGTCAGAATTATACCATTCTGAAAGATTCTGGGATCTAGAATCAATGGACGGCTGAGTTCCAGAATGTCATGGTTTCCAAACTCTAGAATCCTTGCATGTCTGAACTCGAGAGTCATTCAATATCCACATTCCAGGAGTCTGGATGTCTGAAATATAGAAACACCAAATGTCTGCATTCTAGAATCGGAATGTGGTAGAATTCTAGAATGCACAGCACGACAGAATTCTAAAGTCCTAAAATGCCTGCTATTCGGAAGTTAAGGTGTCTGACATCCAGAATGTTACTAGGTCAGCATTCTACCGTTCTGAGAGATTCTGGGTTCTAGAATCAATGGACGGCAGAGTTCTGGAATGTCAGGGTGTCCAAACTCTAGAATCCTTCCGTGTCTGAACTCGTGAGTCATTCAATGTCCACATTCCGGATCACAGGGTGTCTGAATTCCAGAAGCACCAAATGTCTGCATTCTAGAATCGGAATGTGGCGGAATTCTAGAATGCACAGCACGGCGGAATTCAAAAGTCCTAAAAGGCCTGTTATCGGGAAGTTAAGGTGTCTGACATCCAGAATGCTACCACGTCAGAATTATACCATTCTGAAAGATTCTGGGATCTAGAATCAATGGACGGCTGAGTTCCAGAATGTCATGGTTTCCAAACTCTAGAATCCTTGCATGTCTGAACTCGAGAGTCATTCAATATCCACATTCCAGGAGTCTGGATGTCTGAAATATAGAAACACCAAATGTCTGCATTCTAGAATCGGAATGTGGTAGAATTCTAGAATGCACAGCACGACAGAATTCTAAAGTCCTAAAATGCCTGCTATTCGGAAGTTAAGGTGTCTGACATCCAGAATGTTACTAGGTCAGCATTCTACCGTTCTGAGAGTTTCTGGGTTCTAGAATCAATGGACGGCAGAGTTCTGGAATGTCAGGGTGTCCAAACTCTAGAATCCTTCCGTGTCTGAACTCGTGAGTCATTCAATGTCCACATTCCGGATCACAGGGTGTCTGAATTCCAGAAGCACCAAATGTCTGCATTCTAGAATCGGAATGTGGCGGAATTCTAGAATGCACAGCACGGCGGAATTCAAAAGTCCTAAAAGGCCTGTTATCGGGAAGTTAAGGTGTCTGACATCCAGAATGCTACCACGTCAGAATTATACCATTCTGAAAGATTCTGGGATCTAGAATCAATGGACGGCTGAGTTTCAGAATGTCAGTGTGTCAAAACTCTAGAATCCTTGCGTGTCTGACCTCGAGAGTCATTCAATGTCCACATTCCACAACTCTGGATGTCTGAATTATAGAAGCACCAAATGTCTGCATTCTAGAATCGGAATGTGGCGGAATTCTAGAATGCACAGCACGGCGGAATTCTAAAGTCCTAAAACGCCTACTAGCCGAAAGTTAAGGTGTCTGATGACCAGTATGTTACTAGGTCAGAATTCTACCGTTTTGAGAGATTCTGGGTTCTAGAATTAATGGACGGCAGAGATCTGGAATATCAGGTTGTCCAAGCTCTAGAATCCTTGCGTGTCTCAACTCGAGAGTCATTCAATTTCCACATTCCGGATCACAGGGTGTCTGAATTCCAGAAGCACCAAATGTCTGCATTCTAGAATCGGAATGTGGCGGAATTCTAGAATGCACAGCACGACAGAATTCTAAAGTCTTAAAATTCCTGCTATTCGGAAGTTAAGGTGTCTGACATCCAGAATGTTACTAGGTCAGCATTCTACAGTTCTGAGAGATTCTGGGTTCTAGAATCAATGGACGGCAGAGTTCTGGAATGTCAGGGTGTCCAAACTCTAGAATCCTTGCGTGTCTGAACTCGAGAGTCATTCAATGTCCACATTCCGAATCACAGGGTGTCTGAATTCCAGAAGCACCAAATGTCTGCATTCTAGAATCGGAATGTGGTAGAATTCTAGAATGCACAGCACGGCGGAATTCTAAAGTCCTAAAATGCCTGCTCTCTGGAAGTTAAGATGTCTGACATCCAGAATGGTACCACATCAGAATTATACCATTCTGAAACATTCTGGGATCTAGAATCAATGGACGGCTGAGTTCCAGAATGTCAGGGTGGCAAAACTCTAGAATACTGGCGTGTCTGAACTCGAGTGTCATTCAATGTCCACATTCCAGAACTCTGGATGTCTGAATTATAGAAGCACCAAAAGTCTGCATTCTAGAATCGGAATGTGGCGGAATTCTAGAATGCACAGCACGGCGGAATTTTAAAGTCGTAAAATGCCTGCTATTCGGAAGCCAAGGTGTCTGACATCCAGAATGTTACTCAGTCAGCATTCTATCGTTCTGAGAGATTCTGGGTTCTAGAATCAATGGATGGGAGAGTTCTGGAATGTCAGGGTGTTCAAACTCAAGAATACTTGCGTGTCTGAACTCGAGAGTCATTCAATGTCCACATTCCGCATCACAGGGTGTCTGAATTCCAGAAGAACCAAATGTCTGCATTCTAGAATCGGAATGTGGCGGAATTCTAGAATGCACCGCACGGCGGAATTTTAAAGTCCTAAAATGCCTGCTATCCGGAAGTTAAAGTGTCTGACATCCAGAATGCTACCACGTCAGAATTATACCATTCGGAAAGATTCTGCGATCTAGAATCAATGGACGGCTGAGTTCCAGAATGTCAGGGTTTCCAAACTCTAGAATCCTTGCATGTCTGAAATCGAGAGTCATTCAATATCCACATTCCAGGACTCTGGATGTCTGAAATAAAGAAGCACCAATTGTCTGCATTCTAGAATCGGAATGTGGCGGAATTCTAGAATGCACAGCACGACAGAATTCTAAAGTCCTAAAATGCCTGCTATTCGGAAGTTAAGGTGTCTGACATCCAGAATGTTACTATTTCAGCATTCTATCGTTCTGAGAGATTCTGGGTTCTAGAATCAATGGACGGCAGAGTTCTGGAATGTCAGGGTGTCCAAACTCTAGAATCCTTCCTTGTCTGAACTCGTGAGTCATTCAATGTCCACATTCCGGATCACAGGGTGTCTGAATTCCAGAAGCACCAAATGTCTGCATTCTAGAATCAGAATGTGGCGGAATTCTAGAATGCACAGCACGGCGGAATTTTAAAGTCCTAAAATGCCTGCTATCGGGAAGTTAAGGTGTCTGACATCCAGAATGCTACCACGTCAGAATTATACCATTCTGAATGATTCTGGGATCTAGAATCAATGGACGGCTGAGTTCCAGAATGCAAGGGTGGCAAAACTCTAGAATCCTTGCGTGTCTGACCTCGAGAGTCATTCAATATCCACATTCCAGGACTCTGGATGTCTGAAATATAGAAGCACCAATTGTCTGCATTCTAGAATCGGAATGTGGTAGAATTCTAGAATGCACAGCACGACAGAATTCTAAAGTCCTGAAATGCCTGCTATCCGGAAGTTAAGGTGTCTGACATCAAGAATGCTACCAAGTCAGAATTATACCATTCTGAAAGATTCTGGGATCTAGAATCAATGGACGGCTGAGTTCCAGAATGTCAGGGTTTCCAAACTCTAGAATCCTTGCGGGTCTGAACTCGAGAGTCATTCAATGTCCACATTCCAGATCTCTGGATGTCTGAATTATAGAAGCACCAAATGTCTGCATTCTAGAATCGGAATGTGGCGGAATTCTAGAATGCACAGCACGGTGGAATTCTAAAGTCCTAAAATGCCTACTAGCTGAAAGTTAAGGTGTCTGATGACCAGAATGTTACTAGGTCAGCATTCTACCGTTCTGAGAGATTCTGGGTTCTAGAATCAACGGACGGCAGAGTTCTGGAATGTCAGGGTGTGCAAACTCTAGAATCCTTCAGTGTTTGAACTCGAGAGTCATTCAATTTCCATATTCCGGGTCACAGGGTGACTGAATTCCAGAAGCACCAAATGTCTGCATTCTAGAATCGGAATGTGGCGGAATTCTAGAATGCACAGCGCGGCGGAATTCTAAAGTCCTAAAATGCCTGCTATCCGGAAGTTAAGGTGTCTGACATCAAGAATGCTACCACGTCAGAATTATACCATTCTGAAACATTCTGGGATCTAGAATCAATGGACGGCTGAGTTCCAGAATGTCAGGGTGGCAAAACTCTAGAATCCTTGCGTTTCTGAACTCGAGAGTCATTCAATGTCCACATTCCAGAACTCTGGATGTCTGAATTATAGAAGCACCAAATGTCTGCATTCTAGAATCGGAATGTGGCGGAATTCTAGAATGCACAGCTCGGCGGAATTCTAAAGTCCTAAAATGCCTGCTGTCCGGAAGTTAAGGTGTCTGACATCAAGAATGCTACCAAGTCAGAATTATACCATTCTGAAAGATTCTGGGATGTAGAATCAATGGACGGCTGAGTTCCAGAATGTCAGGGTGGCAAAATTCTAGAATCCTTGTGTGTCTGAACTCGAGAGTCATTCAATGTCCACATTCCAGAACTCTGGATGTCTGAATTATAGAAGCACCAAATGTCTGCATTCTAGAATCGGAATGTGGCGGAATTCTAGAATGCACAGCACGGCGGAATTCTAAAGTCCTAAAATGCCTGCTATCCGGAAGTTAAGGAGTCTGACATCAAGAATGCTACCAAGTCAGAATTATAACATTCTGAAAGACTCTGGGATCTAGAATCAATGGACGGCTGAGTTCCAGAATGTCAGGGTGGCAAAACTCTAGAATCCTGGCGTGTCTGAACTCGAGAGTCATTCAATGTCCACATTCCAGAACTCTGGATGTCTGAAATATAGAAGGACCAAATGTCTGCATTCTAGAATCGGAATGTTTCGGAATTCTAGAATGCACAGCACGGAGGAATTTTAAAGTCTTAAAATGCCTGCTATACGGAAGTCAAGGTGTCTGACATCCAGAATGTTACTAAGTCAGCATTCTACCGTTCTGAGAGATTCTGGGTTCTAGAATCAATGGATGGCAGAGTTCTGGAAAGTCAGGGTGTTCAAACTCAAGAATCCTTGAGTGTCTGAACTCGAGAGGCATTCAATGTCCACATTCCGCATTACAGGGTGTCTGAATTCCAGAAGCACCAAATGTCTGCATTCTAGAATCGGAATGTGGCAGAATTCTAGAATGCACAGCACGGCGGAATTCGAAAGTCCTAAAATGCCTGCTATCCGGAAGTTAAGGTGTCTGACATCCAGAATGCTACCACGTCAGAATTATACCATTCTGAAAGATTCTGGGATCTAGAATCAATGGACGGCTGAGTTCCAGAATGTCAGGGTTTCCAAACTCTAGAATCCTTGCATGTCTGAACTCGAGAGTCATTCAATATCCACATTCCAGGAATCTGGATGTCTGAAATATAGAAACACCAAATGTCTGCATTCTAGAATCGGAATGTGGTAGAATTCTAGAATGCACAGCACGGCGGAATTCTAAAGTCCTAAAATGCCTGCTATCCGGAAGTTAAGGTGTCTGACATCCAGAATGGTACCACATCAGAATTATACCATTCTGAAAGATTCTGGGATCTAGAATCAATGGACGGCTGAGTTCCAGAATGTCAGGGTGGCAAAACTCTAGAATCCTTGCGTGTCTGAACTCGAGAGTCATTCAATGTCCGCATTCCAGAACTCTGGATGTCTGAATTATAGAAGCACCAAATGTCTGCATTCTAGAATCGGAATGTGGCGGAATTCTAGAATGCACAGCACGGCGGAATTCTAAAGTCTTAAAATGCCTGCTATCCGGAAGTTAAGGTGTCTGACATCCAGAATGCTACCAAGTCAGAATTATAACATTCTGAAACATTCTGGGATCTAGAATCAATGGATGGCTGAGTTCCAGAATGCAAGGGTGGCAAAACTCTAGAATGCTTGCGTGTCTGAAGGCGAGAGTCATTCAATGTCCACATTCCAGAACTCTGGATCTCTGAATTATAGAACCACCAAATGTCTGCATTCTAGAATCGGAATGTGGCGGAATTCTAGAATGCACAGCACAGCGGAATTTTAAAGTCCTAAAATGCCTGCTATACGGAAGTCAAGGTGTCTGACATCCAGAATGTTACTAAGTCATCATTCTACCGTTCTGAGAGATTCTGGGTTCTAGAATCAATGGATGGCAGAGTTCTGGAATGTCAGGGTATTCAAACTCAAGAATACTTGCGTGTCTGAACTCGAGAGTCATTCAATGTCCACATTCCGCATCACAGGGTGTCTGAATTCCAGAAGCACCAAATGTCTGCATTCTAGAATCGGAATGTGGCGGAATTCTAGAATGCACAGCACGGCGGAATTCGAAAGTCCTAAAATGCCTGCTTTCCGGAAGTTAAGTTGTCTGAAATCCAGAATGCTACCACGTCAGAATTATACCATTCTGAAAGATTCTGGGATCTAGAATCAATGGACGGGTGAGTTCCAGAATGTCAGGGTTTCCAAACTCTAGAATCCTTGCATGTCTGAACTCGAGAGTCATTCAATATCCACATTCCAGGACTCTGGATGTCTGAAATATAGAAGCACCAAATGTCTGCATTCTAGAATCGGAATGTGGCGGAATTCTAGAATGCACAGCACGACAGAATTCTAAAGTCCTAAAATGCCTGCTATCCGTAAGTTAAGGTGTCTGACATCAAGAATGCTACCAAGTCAGAATTATACCATTCTGAATGATTCTGGGATCTAGAATCAATGGACGGCTGAGTTCCAGAATGTCAGGGTGGCAAAACTCTAGAATCCTTGTGTGTCTGAACTCGAGAGTCATTCAATGTCCACATTCCAGAACTCTGGATGTCTGAATTATAGAAGCACCAAATGTCTGCATTCTAGAATCAGAATGTGGCGGAATTCTAGAATGCACAGCACGGCGGAATTCTAAAGTCCTAAAAGGCCTACTAGCCGAAAGTTAATGTGTCTGATGACCAGTATGTTACTAGGTCAGCATTCTACCGTTCTGAGAGATTCTGGGTTCTAGAATCAATGGACGGCAGAGATCTGGAATGTCAGGGTGTCCAAACTCTAGAATCCTTGCGTGTCTGAACTCGAGAGTCATTCAATGTCCACATTCCGGATCACAGGGTGTCTGAATTCCAGAAGCACCAAATGTCTGCATTCTAGAATTGGAATGTGCTGGAATTCTAGAATGCACAGCACGGCGGAATTCTAAAGTCCTAAAATGCCTGCTATCCGGAAGTTAAGGTGTCTGACATCCAGAATGGTACCACATCAGAATTATACCATTCTGAAACATTCTGGGATCTAGAATCAATGGACGGCCGAGTTCCAGAATGTCAGGGTGGCAAAATTCTAGAATCCTGGCGTGTCTGAACTCGAGAGTCATTCAAAGTCCACATTCCAGAACTCTGGATGTCTGAATTATAGAAGCACCAAATGTCTGCATTCTAGAATCGGAATGTGGCGGAATTCTAGAATGCACAGCACGGCGGAATTCGAAAGTCCTAAAATGCCTGCTATCCGGAAGTTAAGGTGTCTGACATCAAGAATGCTACCAAGTCAGAATTATAACATTCTGAAACATTCTGTGATCTAGAATCAATGGACGGCTGAGTTCCAGAATGCAAGGGTGGCAAAACTCTAGAATCCTTGCGTGTCTGAACTCGAGAGTCATTCAATGTCCACATTCCAGAACTCTGGATGTCTGAAATATAGAAGCACCAAATGTCTGCATTCTAGAATCGGAATGTGGCGGAATTCTAGAATGCACAGCACAGCGGAATTTTAAAGTCCTAAAATGCCTGCTATATGGAAGTCAAGGTGTCTGACATCCAGAATGTTACTAAGTCAGCATTCTACCATTCTGAGAGATTCTGGGTTCTAGAATCAATGGATGGCAGAGTTCTGGAATGTCAGGGTGTTCAAACTAAAGAATACTTGCGTGTCTGAACTCGAGAGTCATTCAATGTCCACATTCCGCATCACAGGGTGTCTGAATTCCAGAAGCACCAAATGTCTGCATTCTAGAATCGGAATGTGGCGGAATTGTAGAATGCACAGCACGGCGGAATTCGAAAGTCCTACAATGCCTGCTATCCGGAAGCTAAGGTGTCTGACATCCAGAATGCTACCACGTCAGAATTATACCATTCTGAAAGATTCTGGGATCTAGAATCAATGGACGGCTGAGTTCCAGAATGTCAGGTTGGGAAAACTCTAGAATCATTGCGTGTCTGAACTCGAGAGTCATTCAATGTCCACAATCCAGAACTCTGGATGTCTGAATTATAGAAGCACCAAATGTCTGCATTCTCGAATCGGAATGTGGCGGAATTCTAGAATGCACAGCACGGCGGAATTTTAAAGTCCTAAAATGCCTGCTATACGGAAGTCAAGGTGTCTGACATCCAGAATGTTACTAAGTCAACATTCTACCGTTCTGAGAGATTCTGGGTTCTAGAATCAATGGATGGCAGAGTTCTGGAATGTCAGGTTGTTCAAACTCAAGAATACTTGCATGTCTGAACTCGAGAGTCATTCAATGTCCACATTCCGCATCACAGGGTGTCTGAATTCCAGAAGCACCAAATGTCTGCATTCTAGAATCGGAATGTGGCGGAATTCTAGAATGCACAGCATGGCAGAATTTTAAAGTCCTAAAATGCCTGCTATCCGGAAGTTAAGGTGTCTGACATCCAGAATGCTACCACGTCAGAATTATACAATTCGGAAAGATTCTGGGATCTAGAATCAATGGACGACTGAGTTCCAGAATGTCAGGGTTTCCAAACTCTAGAATCCTTGCATGTCTGTACTCGAGAGTCATTCAATATCCACATTCCAGGACTCTGGATGTCTGAAATATAGAAGCACCAATTGTCTGCATTCTAGAATCGGAATGTGGTAGAATTCTAGAATGCACAGCACGACAGAATTCTAAAGTCCTGAAATGCCTGCTATCCGGAAGTTAAGGTGTCTGACATCAAGAATGCTACCAAGTCAGAATTATACCATTCTGAAAGATTCTGGGATCTAGAATCAATGGACGGCTGAGTTCCAGAATGTCAGGGTTTCCAAACTCTAGAATCCTTGCGGGTCTGAACTCGAGAGTCATTCAATGTCCACATTCCAGATCTCTGGATGTCTGAATTATAGAAGCACCAAATGTCTGCATTCTAGAATCGGAATGTGGCGGAATTCTAGAATGCACAGCACGGTGGAATTCTAAAGTCCTAAAATGCCTACTAGCCGAAAGTTAAGGTGTCTGATGACCAGAATGTTACTAGGTCAGCATTCTACCGTTCTGAGAGATTCTGGGTTCTAGAATCAACGGACGGCAGAGTTCTGGAATGTCAGGGTGTCCAAACTCTAGAATCCTTCAGTGTTTGAACTCGAGAGTCATTCAATTTCCATATTCCGGGTCACAGGGTGACTGAATTCCAGAAGCACCAAATGTCTGCATTCTAGATTCGGAATGTGGCGGAATTCTAGAATGCACAGCGCGGCGGAATTCTAAAGTCCTAAAATGCCTGCTATCCGGAAGTTAAGGTGTCTGACATCAAGAATGCTACCACGTCAGAATTATACCATTCTGAAACATTCTGGGATCTAGAATCAATGGACGGCTGAGTTCCAGAATGTCAGGGTGGCAAAACTCTAGAATCCTTGCGTTTCTGAACTCGAGAGACATTCAATGTCCACATTCCAGAACTCTGGATGTCTGAATTATAGAAGCACCAAATGTCTGCATTCTAGAATCGGAATGTGGCGAAATTCTAGAATGCACAGCTCGGCGGAATTCTAAAGTCCTAAAATGCCTGCTATCCGGAAGTTAAGGTGTCTGACATCAAGAATGCTACCAAGTCAGAATTATACCATTCTGAAAGATTCTGGGATGTAGAATCAATGGATGGCTGAGTTCCAGAATGTCAGGGTGGTAAAATTCTAGAATCCTTGTGTGTCTGAACTCGAGAGTCATTCAATGTCCACATTCCAGAACTCTGGATGTCTGAATTATAGAAGCACCAAATGTCTGCATTCTAGAATCGGAATGTGGCGGAATTCTAGAATGCACAGCACGGCGGAATTCTAAAGTCCTAAAATGCCTGCTATCCGGAAGTTAAGGAGTCTGACATCAAGAATGCTACCAAGTCAGAATTATAACATTCTGAAAGATTCTGGGATCTAGAATCAATGGACGGCTGAGTTCCAGAATGTCAGGGTGGCAAAACTCTAGAATCCTGGCGTGTCTGAACTCGAGAGTCATTCAATGTCCACATTCCAGAACTCTGGATGTCTGAAATATAGAAGGACCAAATGTCTGCATTCTAGAATCGGAATGTGGCGGAATACTAGAATGCACAGCACGGAGGAATTTTAAAGTCTTAAAATGCCTGCTATACGGAAGTCAAGGTGTCTGACATCCAGAATGTTACTAAGTCAGCATTCTACCGTTCTGAGAGATTCTGGGTTCTAGAATCAATGGATGGCAGAGTTCTGGAATGTCAGGCTGTTCAAACTCAAGAATCCTTGAGTGTCTGAACTCGAGAGGCATTCAATGTCCACATTCCGCATTACAGGGTGTCTGAATTCCAGAAGCACGAAATGTCTGCATTCTAGAATCGGAATGTGGCAGAATTCTAGAATGCACAGCACGGCGGAATTCGAAAGTCCTAAAATGCCTGCTATCCGGAAGTTAAGGTGTCTGACATCCAGAATGCTACCACGTGAGAATTATACCATTCTGAAAGATTCTGGGATCTAGAATCAATGGACGGCTGAGTTCCAGAATGTCAGGGTTTCCAAACTCTAGAATCCTTGCATGTCTGAACTCGAGAGTCATTCAATATCCACATTCCAGGAGTCTGGATGTCTGAAATATAGAAACACCAAATGTCTGCATTCTAGAATCGGAATGTGGTAGAATTCTAGAATGCACAGCACGGCGGAATTCTAAAGTCCTAAAATGCCTCCTAGCCGAAAGTTAAGGTGTCTGATGACCAGTATGTTACTAGGTCAGCATTCTACCGTTCTGAGAGATTCTGGGTTCTAGAATCAATGGACGGCGGAGATCTGGAATGTCAGGGTGTCCAAATTCTAGAATCCTTGCGTGTCTGAACTTGAGAGTCATTCAATGTCCCCATTCCGGATCACAAGGTGTCTGAATTCCAGAAGCACCAAATGTCTGCATTCTAGAATCGGAATGTGGCGAAATTCTAGAATGCACAGCACGGCGGAATTCGAAAGTACTAAAATGCCTGCCTTCCGGAAGTTAAGTTGTCTGAAATCCAGAATGCTACCACGTCAGAATTATACCATTCTGAAAGATTCTGGGATCTAGAATCAATGGACGGGTGAGTTCCAGAATGTCAGGGTTTCCAAACTCTAGAATCCTTGCATGTCTGAACTCGAGAGTCATTGAATATCCACATTCCAGGACTCTGGATGTCTGAAATATAGAAGCACCAAATGTCTGCATTCTAGAATCGGAATGTGGTAGAATTCTAGAATGCACAGCACGACAGAATTCTAAAGTCCTAAAATGCCTGCTATCCGGAAGTTAAGGTGTCTGACATCAAGAATGCTACCAAGTCAGAATTATACCATTCTGAATGATTCTGGGATCTAGAATCAATGGACGGCTGAGTTCCAGAATGTCAGGGTGGCAAAACTCTAGAATCCTTGCGTGTCTGAACTCGAGAGTCATTCAATGTCCACATTCCAGAACTCTGGATGTCTGAATTATAGAAGCACCAAATGTCTGCATTCTAGAATCAGAATGTGGCGGAATTCTAGAATGCACAGCACGGCGGAATTCTAAAGTCCTAAAAGGCCTACTAGCCGAAAGTTAATGTGTCTGATGACCAGTATGTTACTAGGTCAGCATTCTACCATTCTGAGAGATTCTGGGTTCTAGAATCAATGGACGGCAGAGATCTGGAATGTCAGGGTGTCCAAACTCTAGAATCCTTGCGTGTCTGAACTCGAGAGTCATTCAATGTCCACATTCCGGATCACAGGGTGTCTGAATTCCAGAAGCACCAAATGTCTGCATTCTAGAATTGGAATGTGCTGGAATTCTAGAATGCACAGCACGGCGGAATTCTAAAGTCCTAAAATGCCTGCTATCCGGAAGTTAAGGTGTCTGACATCCAGAATGGTACCACATCAGAATTATACCATTCTGAAACATTCTGGGATCTAGAATCAATGGACGGCCGAGTTCCAGAATGTCAGGGTGGCAAAATTCTAGAATCCTGGCGTGTCTGAACTCGAGAGTCATTCAATGTCCACATTCCAGAACTCTGGATGTCTGAATTATAGAAGCACCAAATGTCTGCATTCTAGAATCGGAATGTGGCGGAATTCTAGAATGCACAGCACGGCGGAATTCTAAAGTCCTAAAATGCCTGCTATCCGGAAGTTAAGGTGTCTGACATCAAGAATGCTACCAAGTCAGAATTATAACATTCTGAAACATTCTGGGATCTAGAATCAATGGACGGCTGAGTTACAGAATGCAAGGGTGGCAAAACTCTAGAATCCTTGCGTGTCTGAACTCGAGAGTCATTCAATGTCCACATTCCAGAACTCTGGATGTCTGAAATATAGAAGCACCAAATGTCTGCATTCTAGAATCGGAATGTGGCGGAATTCTAGAATGCACAGCACAGCGGAATTTTAAAGTCCTAAAATGCCTGCTATATGGAAGTCAAGGTGTCTGACATCCAGAATGTTACTAAGTCAGCATTCTACCATTCTGAGAGATTCTGGGTTCTAGAATCAATGGATGGCAGAGTTCTGGAATGTCAGGGTGTTCAAACTCAAGAATACTTGCGTGTCTGAACTCGAGAGTCATTCAATGTCCACATTCCGCATCACAGGGTGTCTGAATTCCAGAAGCACCAAATGTCTGCATTCTAGAATCGGAATGTGGCGGAATTCTAGAATGCACAGCACGGCGGAATTCGAAAGTCCTACAATGCCTGCTATCCGGAAGCTAAGGTGTCTGACATCCAGAATGCTACCACGTCAGAATTATACCATTCTGAAAGATTCTGGGATCTAGAATCAATGGACGGCTGAGTTCCAGAATGTCAGGTTGGGAAAACTCTAGAATCATTGCGTGTCTGAACTCGAGAGTCATTCAATGTCCACAATCCAGAACTCTGGATGTCTGAATTATAGAAGCACCAAATGTCTACATTCTAGAATCGGAACGTGGCGGAATTCTAGAATGCACAGCACCGCGCCAATTCTAAAGTCCTAAAATGCCTGCTATCCGGAAGTTAATGTGTCTGACATCAAGAAGGCTACCGAGTCAGAATTATACCATTCTGAAAGATTCTGGGATGTAGAATCAATGGACGGCTGAGTTCCAGAATGTCAGGGTGGCAAAATTCTAGAATCCTTGTGTGTCTGAACTCGAGAGTCATTCAATGTCCACATTCCAGAACTCTGGATGTCTGAATTATAGAAGCACCAAATGTCTGCATTCTAGAATCGGAATGTGGCGGAATTCTAGAATGCACAGCACGGCGGAATTCTAAAGTCCTAAAATGCCTGCTATCCGGAAGTTAAGGTGTCTGACATCAAGAATGCTACCAAGTCAGAATTATACCATTCTGAATGATTCTGGGATCTAGAATCAATGGACGGCTGAGTTCCAGAATGTCAGGGTGGCAAAACTGTAGAATCCTTGCGTGTCTGAACTCGAGAGTCATTCAATGTCCACATTCCAGAACTCTGGATGTCTGAAATATAGAAGCACCAAATGTCTGCATTCTAGAATCAGAATGTGGCGGAATTCTAGAATGCAAAGCACGGCGGAATTTTAAAGTCCTAAAATGCCTGCTATACGGAAGTCAAGGTGTCTGACATCCAGAATGTTACTAGGTCAGCATTCCACCGTTCTGAGAGATTCTGGGTTCTAGAATCAATGGACGGCAGAGATCTGGCATGTCAGGGTTTCCAAACTCTAGAATCATTGCGTGTCTGAACTCGAGAGTCATTCAATATCCACATTCCAGGACTCTGGATGTCTGAAATATAGAAGCACCAATTGTCTGCATTCTAGAATCGGAATGTGGTAGAATTCTAGAATGCACAGCACGACAGAATTCTAAAGTCCTGAAATGCCTGCTATCCGGAAGTTAAGGTGTCTGACATCAAGAATGCTACCAAGTCAGAATTATACCATTCTGAAAGATTCTGGGATCTAGAATCAATGGACGGCTGAGTTCCAGAATGTCAGGGTTTCCAAACTCTAGAATCCTTGCGGGTCTGAACTCGAGAGTCATTCAATGTCCACATTCCAGATCTCTGGATGTCTGAATTATAGAAGCACCAAATGTCTGCATTCTAGAATCGGAATGTGGCGGAATTCTAGAATGCACAGCACGGTGGAATTCTAAAGTCCTAAAATGCCTACTAGCCGAAAGTTAAGGTGTCTGATGACCAGAATGTTACTAGGTCAGCATTCTACCGTTCTGAGAGATTCTGGGTTCTAGAATCAACGGACGGCAGAGTTCTGGAATGTCAGGGTGTCCAAACTCTGGAATCCTTCAGTGTTTGAACTCGAGAGTCATTCAATTTCCATATTCCGGGTCACAGGGTGACTGAATTCCAGAAGCACCAAATGTCTGCATTCTAGAATCGGAATGTGGCGGAATTCTAGAATGCACAGCGCGGCGGAATTCTAAAGTCCTTAAATGCCTGCTATCCGGAAGTTAAGGTGTCTGACATCAAGAATGCTACCACGTCAGAATTATACCATTCTGAAACATTCTGGGATCTAGAATCAATGGACGGCTGAGTTCCAGAATGTCAGGGTGGCAAAACTCTAGAATCCTTGCGTTTCTGAACTCGAGAGACATTCAATGTCCACATTCCAGAACTCTGGATGTCTGAATTATAGAAGCACCAAATGTCTGCATACTAGAATCGGAATGTGGCGAAATTCTAGAATGCACAGCTCGGCGGAATTCTAAAGTCCTAAAATGCCTGCTATCCGGAAGTTAAGGTGTCTGACATCAAGAATGCTACCAAGTCAGAATTATACCATTCTGAAAGATTCTGGGATGTAGAATCAATGGATGGCTGAGTTCCAGAATGTCAGGGTGGTAAAATTCTAGAATCCTTGTGTGTCTGAACTCGAGAGTCATTCAATGTCCACATTCCAGAACTCTGGATGTCTGAATTATAGAAGCACCAAATGTCTGCATTCTAGAATCGGAATGTGGCGGAATTCTAGAATGCACAGCACGGCGGAATTCTAAAGTCCTAAAATGCCTGCTATCCGGAAGTTAAGGAGTCTGACATCAAGAATGCTACCAAGTCAGAATTATAACATTCTGAAAGATTCTGGGATCTAGAATCAATGGACGGCTGAGTTCCAGAATGTCAGGGTGGCAAAACTCTAGAATCCTGGCGTGTCTGAACTCGAGAGTCATTCAATGTCCACATTCCAGAACTCTGGATGTCTGAAATATAGAAGGACCAAATGTCTGCATTCTAGAATCGGAATGTGGCGGAATACTAGAATGCACAGCACGGAGGAATTTTAAAGTCTTAAAATGCCTGCTATACGGAAGTCAAGGTGTCTGACATCCAGAATGTTACTAAGTCAGCATTCTACCGTTCTGAGAGATTCTGGGTTCTAGAATCAATGGATGGCAGAGTTCTGGAATGTCAGGCTGTTCAAACTCAAGAATCCTTGAGTGTCTGAACTCGAGAGGCATTCAATGTCCACATTCCGCATTACAGGGTGTCTGAATTCCAGAAGCAACAAATGTCTGCATTCTAGAATCGGAATGTGGCAGAATTCTAGAATGCACAGCACGGCAGAATTCGAAAGTCCTAAAATGCCTGCTATCCGGAAGTTAAGGTGTCTGACATCCAGAATGCTACCACGTGAGAATTATACCATTCTGAAAGATTCTGGGATCTAGAATCAATGGACGGCTGAGTTCCAGAATGTCAGGGTTTCCAAACTCTAGAATCCTTGCATGTCTGAACTCGAGAGTCATTCAATATCCACATTCCAGGAGTCTGGATGTCTGAAATATAGAAACACCAAATGTCTGCATTCTAGAATCGGAATGTGGTAGAATTCTAGAATGCACAGCACGGCGGAATTCTAAAGTCCTAAAATGCCTCCTAGCCGAAAGTTAAGGTGTCTGATGACCAGTATGTTACTAGGTCAGCATTCTACCGTTCTGAGAGATTCTGGGTTCTAGAATCAATGGACGGCGGAGATCTGGAATGTCAGGGTGTCCAAATTCTAGAATCCTTGCGTGTCTGAACTTGAGAGTCATTCAATGTCCCCATTCCGGATCACAAGGTGTCTGAATTCCAGAAGCACCAAATGTCTGCATTCTAGAATCGGAATGTGGCGAAATTCTAGAATGCACAGCACGGCGGAATTCGAAAGTACTAAAATGCCTGCCTTCCGGAAGTTAAGTTGTCTGAAATCCAGAATGCTACCACGTCAGAATTATACCATTCTGAAAGATTCTGGGATCTAGAATCAATGGACGGGTGAGTTCCAGAATGTCAGGGTTTCCAAACTCTAGAATCCTTGCATGTCTGAACTCGAGAGTCATTGAATATCCACATTCCAGGACTCTGGATGTCTGAAATATAGAAGCACCAAATGTCTGCATTCTAGAATCGGAATGTGGTAGAATTCTAGAATGCACAGCACGACAGAATTCTAAAGTCCTAAAATGCCTGCTATCCGGAAGTTAAGGTGTCTGACATCAAGAATGCTACCAAGTCAGAATTATACCATTCTGAATGATTCTGGGATCTAGAATCAATGGACGGCTGAGTTCCAGAATGTCAGGGTGGCAAAACTCTAGAATCCTTGCGTGTCTGAACTCGAGAGTCATTCAATGTCCACATTCCAGAACTCTGGATGTCTGAATTATAGAAGCACCAAATGTCTGCATTCTAGAATCAGAATGTGGCGGAATTCTAGAATGCACAGCACGGCGGAATTCTAAAGTCCTAAAAGGCCTACTAGCCGAAAGTTAATGTGTCTGATGACCAGTATGTTACTAGGTCAGCATTCTACCATTCTGAGAGATTCTGGGTTCTAGAATCAATGGACGGCAGAGATCTGGAATGTCAGGGTGTCCAAACTCTAGAATCCTTGCGTGTCTGAACTCGAGAGTCATTCAATGTCCACATTCCGGATCACAGGGTGTCTGAATTCCAGAAGCACCAAATGTCTGCATTCTAGAATTGGAATGTGCTGGAATTCTAGAATGCACAGCACGGCGGAATTCTAAAGTCCTAAAATGCCTGCTATCCGGAAGTTAAGGTGTCTGACATCCAGAATGGTACCACATCAGAATTATACCATTCTGAAACATTCTGGGATCTAGAATCAATGGACGGCCGAGTTCCAGAATGTCAGGGTGGCAAAATTCTAGAATCCTGGCGTGTCTGAACTCGAGAGTCATTCAATGTCCACATTCCAGAACTCTGGATGTCTGAATTATAGAAGCACCAAATGTCTGCATTCTAGAATCGGAATGTGGCGGAATTCTAGAATGCACAGCACGGCGGAATTCGAAAGTCCTAAAATGCCTGCTATCCGGAAGTTAAGGTGTCTGACATCAAGAATGCTACCAAGTCAGAATTATAACATTCTGAAACATTCTGGGATCTAGAATCAATGGACGGCTGAGTTACAGAATGCAAGGGTGGCAAAACTCTAGAATCCTTGCGTGTCTGAACTCGAGAGTCATTCAATGTCCACATTCCAGAACTCTGGATGTCTGAAATATAGAAGCACCAAATGTCTGCATTCTAGAATCGGAATGTGGCGGAATTCTAGAATGCACAGCACAGCGGAATTTTAAAGTCCTAAAATGCCTGGTATACGGAAGTCAAGGTGTCTGACATCCAGAATGTTACTAAGTCAGCATTCTACCTTTCTGAGAGATTCTGGGTTCTAGAATCAATGGATGGCAGAGTTCTGGAATGTCAGGGTGTTCAAACTCAAGAATACTTGCGTGTCTGAACTCGAGAGTCATTCAATGTCCACATTCCGCATCACAGGGTGTCTGAATTCCAGAAGCACCAAATGTCTGCATTCTAGAATCGGAATGTGGCGGAATTCTAGAATGCACAGCACGGCGGAATTCGAAAGTCCTACAATGCCTGCTATCCGGAAGCTAAGGTGTCTGACATCCAGAATGCTACCACGTCAGAATTATACCATTCTGAAAGATTCTGGGATCTAGAATCAATGGACGGCTGAGTTCCAGAATGTCAGGTTGGGAAAACTCTAGAATCATTGCGTGTCTGAACTCGAGAGTCATTCAATGTCCACAATCCAGAACTCTGGATGTCTGAATTATAGAAGCACCAAATGTCTGCATTCTAGAATCGGAACGTGGCGGAATTCTAGAATGCACAGCACCGCGCCAATTCTAAAGTCCTAAAATGCCTACTATCCGGAAGTTAATGTGTCTGACATCAAGAAGGCTACCGAGTCAGAATTATACCATTCTGAAAGATTCTGGGATGTAGAATCAATGGACGGCTGAGTTCCAGAATGTCAGGGTGGCAAAATTCTAGAATCCTTGTGTGTCTGAACTCGAGAGTCATTCAATGTCCACATTCCAGAACTCTGGATGTCTGAATTATAGAAGCACCAAATGTCTGCATTCTAGAATCGGAATGTGGCGGAATTCTAGAATGCACAGCACGGCGGAATTCTAAAGTCCTAAAATGCCTGCTATCCGGAAGTTAAGGTGTCTGACATCAAGAATGCTACCAAGTCAGAATTATACCATTCTGAATGATTCTGGGATCTAGAATCAATGGACGGCTGAGTTCCAGAATGTCAGGGTGGCAAAACTGTAGAATACTTGCGTGTCTGAACTCGAGAGTCATTCAATGTCCACATTCCAGAACTCTGGATGTCTGAAATATAGAAGCACCAAATGTCTGCATTCTAGAATCGGAATGTGGCGGAATTCTAAAATGCACAGCACGGCGGAATTTTAAAGTCCTAAAATGCCTGCTATACGGAAGTCAAGGTGTCTGATATCCAGAATGTTACTAGGTCAGCATTCCACCGTTCTGAGAGATTCTGGGTTCTAGAATCAATGGACGGCAGAGATCTGGCATGTCAGGGTTTCCAAACTCTAGAATCATTGCGTGTCTGAACTCGAGAGTCATTCAATGTCCACATTCCGGATCACAGGGTGTCTGAATTCCAGAAGCACTAAATGTCTGCATTCTATAATCGGAATGTGGTAGAATTCTAGAATGCACAACACGGCGGATTTCTAAAGTCCAAAAATGCCTGCTATCCGGAAGTTAACGTGTCTGACACCCAGAATGCTACCACATCAGAATTATACCATTCTGAAACATTCTGGGATCTAGAATCAATGGACGGGTGAGTTCCAGAATGTCAGGGTGGCAAAACTCTAGAATTCTGGCGTGTCTGAACTCGAGAGTCATTCAATGTCCACATTCCAGAACTCTGGATGTCTGAATTATAAAAGCACCAAATGTCTGCATTCTAGAATCAGAATGTGGCGGAATTCTAGAATGCACAGCACGGCGGAATTCGAAAGTCCTAAAATGCCTGCTATCCGGAAGTTAAGGTTTCTGACATCCAGAATGCTACCACGTCAGAATTATACCATTCTGAAACATTCTGGGATCTAGAATCAATGGACGGCTGAGTTCCAGAATGTCAGGGTGGCAAAACTCAAGAATCCTTGCGTGTCTGAACTCGAGAGTCATTCAATGTCCACATTCCAGAACTCTATGTCTGAATTATAGAAGCACCAAATGTCTGCATTCTAGAATCGGAATGTGGCGGAATTCTAGAATGCACAGCACGGCAGAATTCTAAAGTCCTAAAATGCCTGCTATCAGGAAGTTAAGGTGTCTGACATCAAGAATGCTACCAAGTGAGAATTATACCATTCTGAAAGATTCTGGGATCCAGAATCAATGGACGGGTGAGTTCCAGAATGTCAGGGTGGCAAAATTCTAGAATCCTTGTGTGTGTGAACTCGAGAGTCATTCAATGTCCACATTCCAGAACTCTGGATGTCTGAATTATAGAAGCACCAAATGTCTGCATTCTAGAATCGGAATGTGGCGGAATTCTAGAATGCACAGCACGGCGGAATTCGAAAGTCCTAAAATGCCTGCTATCCAGAAGTTAAGGTGTCTGACATCCAGAATGCTACCACGTCAGAATTATACCATTCTGAAAGATTCTGGGATCTAGAATCAATGGACAGCTGAGTTCCAGAATGTAAGGTTGGGAAAACTCTAGAATCATTGCGTGTCTGAACTCGAGAGTCATTCAATGTCCACAATCCAGAACTCTGGATGTCTGAATTATAGAAGCACCAAATGTCTGCATTCTAGAATCGGAACGTGGCGGAATTCTAGAATGCACAGCACCGCGCCAATTCTAAAGTCCTAAAATGCCTGCTATCCGGAAGTTAATGTGTCTGACATCAAGAAGGCTACCGAGTCAGAATTATACCATTCTGAAAGATTCTGGGATGTAGAATCAATGGACGGCTGAGTTCCAGAATGTCAGGGTGGCAAAATTCTAGAATCCTTGTGTGTCTGAACTCGAGAGTCATTCAATGTCCACATTCCAGAACTCTGGATGTCTGAATTATAGAAGCACCAAATGTCTGCATTCTAGAATCGGAATGTGGCGGAATTCTAGAATGCACAGCACGGCGGAATTCTAAAGTCCTAAAATGCCTGCTATCCGGAAGTTAAGGTGTCTGACATCAAGAATGCTACCAAGTCAGAATTATACCATTCTGAATGATTCTGGGATCTAGAATCAATGGACGGCTGAGTTCCAGAATGTCAGGGTGGCAAAACTGTAGAATCCTTGCGTGTCTGAACTCGAGAGTCATTCAATGTCCACATTCCAGAACTCTGGATGTCTGAAATATAGAAGCACCAAATGTCTGCATTCTAGAATCGGAATGTGGCGGAATTCTAAAATGCACAGCACGGCGGAATTTTAAAGTCCTAAAATGCCTGCTATACGGAAGTCAAGGTGTCTGACATCCAGAATGTTACTAGGTCAGCATTCCACCGTTCTGAGAGATTCTGGGTTCTAGAATCAATGGACGGCAGAGATCTGGCATGTCAGGGTTTCCAAACTCTAGAATCATTGCGTGTCTGAACTCGAGAGTCATTCAATGTCCACATTCCGGATCACAGGGTGTCTGAATTCCAGAAGCACTAAATGTCTGCATTCTATAATCGGAATGTGGTAGAATTCTAGAATGCACAACACGGCGGATTTCTAAAGTCCTAAAATGCCTGCTATCCGGAAGTTAACGTGTCTGACACCCAGAATGCTACCACATCAGAATTATACCATTCTGAAACATTCTGGGATCTAGAATCAATGGACGGGTGAGTTCCAGAATGTCAGGGTGGCAAAACTCTAGAATTCTGGCGTGTCTGAACTCGAGAGTCATTCAATGTCCACATTCCAGAACTCTGGATGTCTGAATTATAAAAGCACCAAATGTCTGCATTCTAGAATCAGAATGTGGCGGAATTCTAGAATGCACAGCACGGCGGAATTCGAAAGTCCTAAAATGCCTGCTATCCGGAAGTTAAGGTTTCTGACATCCAGAATGCTACCACGTCAGAATTATACCATCCTGAAACATTCTGGGATCTAGAATCAATGGACGGCTGAGTTCCAGAATGTCAGGGTGGCAAAACTCAAGAATCCTTGCGTGTCTGAACTCGAGAGTCATTCAATGTCCACATTCCAGAACTCTATGTCTGAATTATAGATGCACCAAATGTCTGCATTCTAGAATCGGAATGTGGCGGAATTCTAGAATGCACAGCACGGCAGAATTCTAAAGTCCTAAAATGCCTGCTATCCGGAAGTTAAGGTGTCTGACATCAAGAATGCTACCAAGTCAGAATTATACCATTCTGAAAGATTCTGGGATCCAGAAGCAATGGACGGGTGAGTTCCAGAATGTCAGGGTGGCAAAATTCTAGAATCCTTGTGTGTGTGAACTCGAGAGTCATTCAATGTCCACATTCCAGAACTCTGGATGTCTGAATTATAGAAGCACCAAATGTCTGCATTCTAGAATCGGAATGTGGCAGAATTCTAGAATGCACAGCACGGCGGAATTCTAAAGTCCTAAAATGCCTACTAGCCGAAAGTTAAGGTGTCTGATGACCAGTATGTTACTAGGTCAGCATTCTACAGTTCTGAGAGATTCTGGGTTCTAGAATCAATGGACGGCAGAGATCTGGAATGTCAGGGTGTTCAAACTCTAGAATCCTTCAGTGTTTGAACTCGAGAGTCATTCAATTTCCATATTCCGGGTCACAGGGTGACTGAATTCCAGAAGTACCAAATGTCTGCATTCTAGAATCGGAATGTGGCGGAATTCTAGAATGCACAGCACGGCGGAATTCGAAAGTCCTAAAATGCCAGCTATCGGGAAGTTAAGGTGTCTGACATCCAGAATGCTACCACGTCAGAATTATACCATTTTGAAAGATTCTGGGATCTAGAATCAATGGACGGCTGAGTTCCAGAATGTCAGGTTGGCAAAACTCTAGAAACCTTGCGTGTCTGAACTCGAGAGTCATTCAATGTCCACATTCCAGAACTCTGGATGTCTGAATTATAGAAGCACCAAATGTCTGCATTCTAGAATCGGAATGTGGCGGAATTCTAGAATGCACAGCACGGCGGAATTCTAAAGTCCTAAAATGCCTGCTATCCGGAAGTTAAGGTTTCTGACATCAAGAATGCTACCAAGTCAGAATTATACCATTCTGAAAGATTCTGGGATCTAGAATCAATGGACGGCTGAGTTCCAGAATATCAGGGTGGCAAAATTCTAGAATCCTTGTGTGTCTGAACTCGAGAGTCATTCAATGTCCACATTCCAGAACTCTGGATGTCTGAATTATAGAAGCACCAAATGTCTGCATTCTAGAATCGGAATGTGGCGGAATTCTGGAATGCACAGCACGGCAGTATTCTAAAGTCCTAAAATGCCTGCTATCCGGAAGTTAAGGTGTCTGACATCAAGAATGCTACCAAGTCAGAATTATAACATTCTGAAAGATTCTGGGATCTAGAATCAATGGACGGCTGAGTTCAAGAATGTCAGGGTGGCAAAATTCTAGAATCCTGGCGTGTCTGAACTCGAGAGTCATTCAATGTCCACATTCCAGAACTCTGGATGTCTGAAATATAGAAGCACCAAATGTCTGATTCTAGAATCGGAATGTGGCGGATTTCTAGAATGCACAGCACGGCGGAATTTTAAAGTCCTAAAATGCCTGCTATACGGAAGTCAAGGTGTCTGACATCCAGAATGTTACTAAGTCATCATTCTACCGTTCTGAGAGATTCTGGGTTCTAGAATCAATGGATGGCAGAGTTCTGGATTGTCAGGGTGTTCACACTCAAGAATACTTGCGTGTCTGAAATCGAGAGTCATTCAATGTCCACATTCCGCATCACAGGGTGTCAGAATTCCAGAAGCACCAAATGTCTGCATTCTAGAATCAGAATGTGGCGGAATTCTAGAATGCACAGCACGGCGGAATTCGAAAGTCCTAAAATGCCTGCTATCCGGAAGTTAAGGTGTCTGACATCCAGAATGCTACCACGTCAGAATTATACCATTCTGAAAGATTCTGGGATCTAGAATCAATGGACGGCTGAGTTCCAGAATTTCAGGGTGGCAAAACTCTAGAATCCTTGCGTGTCTGAACTCGAGAGTCATTCAATGTCCACATTCCAGAACTCTGGATGTCTGAAATATAGAAGCACCAAATGTCTGAATTCTAGAATCGGAATGTGGCGGAATTCTAGAATGCACAGCATGGCGGAATTTTAAAGTCCTAAAATGCCTGCTATACGGAAGTCAAGGTGTCTGACATCCAGAATGTTACTAAGTCAGCATTCTACCGTTCTGAGAAATTCTGGGTTCTAGAATCAATGGA